>NC_141696.1:915765496-920765496 GCF_964263255.1 Lissotriton vulgaris | reverse complement strand
TCATTCGAATTATGGCAACAGCTTAAATAGATTATTAATAATAAATAATGTAATATTAGTAAACCTTTCTGAACATTTAACTGATCAGTTATAACTATCTTTTTAAATCATTTTTTTTCCTCAACTCTTGATTATGTGTTGTACTCTGACCCTATGAGGGACCTTTTTTCACTTTAAGAGAGTGTTTTACCAATTTAGTAACCACACTGCAATAACCTTTTCGATGCAATCTGTAAAGAAAGTTGATTGTGCCTTTAAACTTCCTATAAATCCAGTAATTGCAAAAGAGAATGGGATTGTTCTAAAGTGGGAAAAGGTAGACACAGAGACATTTTTGACCAACTTAGTGTCCAATTGTTTTGGAGAGATAATGCTTTGTCTAAATCCAATTCTATACGACAGCATGATTTTGGATTTTGAGTTAATTTTAAATGATGTTAAAAATAATTTAAACCGTGCTATCCATAATGGCCAGCGCAAAAAATTTAGGGCCAGATGTAGGTAATTCCTATTTACCGACTCTTAAATACCGAATTTAACAGATTCGGTATTTAAGAGTCGGTAAATAGGAAGGGGGGAGATGTAGGTAATTCGAATTTAAGAATTACCGAATCGGTAGGATTCGGTATTTACCGATTCGGTAAATACCGAATCGGTATTGCCCATTGATTCCTATGGGCCATGAAGCCCATAGGAATCAATGGGCAATACCGATTTGGTATTTACCGAATCGGTAAATACCGAATCCTGCAAGGGTGCAGGGGGTGTCACTTTGACACCCTCTAGCACCCCAATTCCGGACTTGTGTGCCATGTGGCACACAGACATGCCCTAAGGGCATGTCTGTGTGTCACATTGCACAGGTGTGCATGCACAGATGTGCATGCACACCTGAATTCGGTATTTTACCACACAATAGGATTGTGTGGTAAAATACCGATTCTTAAGGGCCTGTGGCACCTACATGTGGATTTACCGAATCGGTAAATATACCGATTCTGTAAATTTACCGATTCAGTAAATTTACAGAATCCGTAAAATATAGGCCCCCTACATCTGAAAACCCTAATACCGGTCGGTAACGGCTGAATTCGGCCGTTACCGACCGGTATTAGGGCTCCCACATCTGGCCCTTGGTTGGTTTGATGCTGACAGTGATAAAACATTAAAAAGTTTACATAAAGCATTAAAGTCTAATCCCCGAAATACAATATTAGTTAAAGACTTGCGGCACGCTTATAAGAAAGCAAGGACCACCAGGCTTAAGATCTTAAAGGAAGAATGGTGGGAAAATCTGCAGAATTAAAAAGCTCGCAAGCATTTTGGTCTTTTTTCTACGCTCTGTTTCTAAACGATGAGCAGGCTATGACCACAGACAACAATGTTGACCAGGAACATTGGGTAACACATTTTGAAGGTCTTTTCGGAACAGGAGAACAAATTGCTTTACAACCTACCTCCCAAAATTTAAGAAAGAGCTGAGGTTGCTACTAGTTTTACTCTTGCGGAAACCAAACATGCTTTAAAACAATGTAAACAAGCAAAGGCACCAGGACCAGATGGAGTCCCTATTGACTTGTTCTTAGATAATCAAGATTTTTGGGCTCCTCTTTTAACCAATGTTTTTAATAAAATTGCCCAAACAGTTGCACCACCATCGTGGAAGACAACTGTAATTGTCCCAATATATAAAAAGGGGGATAGGTCAATTGCAAAAAACTACAGACCTATCTCTCTGATAGATTCTACTGCAAATCTAATGGGCCGACTGATCTTAAATAGACTAGAGGATTGGGCCATGAAAAAAAATATAATTATCCCATGCCAGTTTGGTTTTAGAAAAGGGAAAGGTACTGTGGATCAGTGTCTGAACCTGAGTCTACATATGGCAAAATACACAGTTGCAAAAAAAGGCCATCTCCATTTAGCCTTCATGGATCTGTCTGCAGCCTTTGACTGTGTGGCACAGCCTAGGCTGTGGCAGATCATGGAGGCTAAGGGAATCGACTTGAATATTATCAATTTCATCCGTGACCTGTACTCAGGTGCCTCAGCTTGTGTTCGCTATGGAAGGGACGGTGAGTGCAATAGAACTTTTAAAATTGCGGCGTGAGGCTCTATACCAATGATGTGGAATCTACATTGTTAGATTCCACTTCGGATGTCCCTTATATTGATTCTGCACAGGTCCCAATTTTATTATATGTGGACGATGCTGTGCTTTTAGCTCATACTAATAATGCATTGCGTTGCCTAGTCCGGGAATATACTAAATTTATGAATAACCTTGATATGAAAGGTAATTATTCAAGGTCTTTTATTCTAGTATCAGGTACTAAGCAGCAAAATCATCTGCAAATATTACTGAAGGGGGGAAATTGGGAGCTGATACCTGTTTTAACTACTTCAGGATAATGTTTGACTCCCCAAGCCGATTGGCAAAAGATGATTACTAATAGAGGGTCTCAGATGGAAAAGAATATTGGGGCACTAACCAAATGTATTAAAAAAACGGACTTAAAACCTATAATGTAATAAAAACAGTGTATCAAGCTAAGACCATCTCTGCTGCCAACTATGTAGCAGCTGTCTGGGAAATAGGAGAATGCTCAAAACTACAGATTCTTGAAGATAACTTCTTAAAAAGTGTCCTTTCTTTACAAAAGTCATGTACCAACTATAATTGCCACAGGGAATTGAGAGCACCCTATATTACAGATAAAATTGCAGTGGCCCCGATTCTCATGTGGCACTCAGTATGGCAAAAGGAGACTCTTGCTTTAACAAGAGAGATTATAAACGATGTTTTGAAACTAGATGGGGTAGGTAATATCACTTGGTTAACTTATGTTGAAACCACATTGAAAGCAGTTGGGCTACATCGTCTTTCTTTGGATCCTACTACTTGTTGTTCCATCTCTAAAAATGATCTAAAAGCGCAATTACTTTCTAGCAGGCAGATAAGAAGGGAAATTAAAAACATCAATTTGTCGACAGTAAAAACATACTTGGTTTCTCCGAGTATAACGCAAATGAAGAAAAATACAATACATCTTTCCTTCATCACTAATTTACAGCACAGGTACATTCTGGTGAGATTTTGCTTAAATTATATTCCGCTAATGTTGGGCTCCCCCCGTATTGTGTATGTTGTCTCTGACCTCCCACTTTGTCCCTGTGATCAGCGATCTGGACAGAATGATTTACACTTTTTGTTTTTCTGTAAATTTTATTCTGATGAAAGGAAACAATTTATTATTCCCATTATGCATAAAATGAACTTCAAACAGTGTTGTGTAGCCCTGTATTACCTGCAACTATTACCTGACCCTTTCATTTCTTTCTCTTTGGTGTCCTTTCTGTTATCTGCCTTAGAAAGAGATGTTCAATCTGCTAAAATGTTATTCTGAATAATGAATCAATTAATTGTATTTTTATTATTTTACCTTTCAATGTAATAATTTTTATATTTTTTATACGCTATTGTAATGTTGTGAAATTCAGTTTTTTAACTGTAGTATGCTTTTTATGCCTTCATTGTGTTGGCGAAATAAAGTTGTTTGACTGACTGGCTGACTAGTCTGACTGAGATCCGGCTAATCAGGACCACAGTCTATCTGCTTTCTCCCTAAAACGTTATGCATGTACTTAGGTACACTCCAGATTGGATACTGGGGTACCCTTGTCAGTCCCAAGTATATGGTACACATGTACCCAGGGCATATGTACCCCGGAGGACTCCCATGAGCTGAAGCATGTATTTTCTTTTGCCACCCATGAGAGGCCATGCAAAATGGAACTACAGGCCTGCCATTGCGGCCTGTGTAAGATGGTGCATGCACCATTTACTTTAAATATAGGTTTACTATATCTATAGGTCTTTATGCTTAAAACCTATCAGTCACCCCTCTAGCAGACCTTGGCAGTCCTGAAGGCAGGGTACTGGGTTTTATGTGAGTGGGGGGCTCTGCATGAGCAGAGCACCCCTGCAGCCTTCGAAGACCATTCTCCTCGGATGTCTGAAATATAGGTAGAGGTGCATTATATGCTCGCATAAAATGCTATCTCAAAAACGGCTGCAACATAACATGTTGTGTTTGTTATCACACACCTTGGAATCATACCTCCACACCAGTAACTGGTGGGGGAGGTATGATTCCACCCTTCTGCAGTGAGTTTTGTGGGGTCCTTGGTCTTCCCTGTACCAGCCTTCTTGTCCTGGACATTTAAATAGGGGGGGGGGGGGTTACCAATAAAGTCACTGGGACCTGGGTGCTATATGATATATATAGAGAGGGCTCCAAGTGTGAAGTATCAAGAGTACACAAAAATAATACAAATTCCAAGGAAAACTAAAGGCAATCAAATCGTTCAACACACTGTTATTTCATCACAATGTGTTATTCAAGCTGCATACATTATTCTGGCAACACAATTATGAGTGCCCCAGGGAAAGAAGGGTGGGAAGGGATTTGAGTGAAAAAAGAGGGATGTGCAGAATTGGTCATAGTGCAAGCAAAAATATCAACACATAAAAAGTGCATGGAAATAACATACAACTGGCTTCAGATCACTGAGCCAGTATACAAAGGTGGAGCAACTAAGGCTCTACAATTTAACATAACACCATGCTACCGCCGCCAATGTTTAATAGTTGTAGTGCTGGTTGCGCCGGCTGGTGTGTAGTTGTAGCCGTCAATGTTACGACCCCTAAGCATAAAGGTAGGTATACATGAAACCTTAAAATGGGGTCTTGGCCTGGACAGCACAAAATTGCTGCTGCTAACCAGACACACATTTCAGCCTCCTGCTATTGAGCCAAGCTCAAGCAGGGGAAGGCGGTACAATAGGCATTCTGTCACAGGGAGGTGTGACCACTTCCCAGTCAGGATTTAGTGTACTGGGGCTGGGTGCACTTCCAAAGTGCCTGAAAGTCTTCATCTGGGGCACACTTGGTGTCTCTGTGCATAGTCCAGTTCAAAGTAGTCCTGGGAGCCGTTGGCTCCTGCTCTGGTGTGAAATTGGACAAAGGACATGGGAGTATCCTCCCCACTGTCCTGACCCCACTCTGGGACAGTCCCCTGAATCTGTCCAACCATCTCCTGTGGGTGAAAAAGGGTTTACCTGGCTGTAGGGCCCTAGATTTGATATGGACAAGATTCTGAACTAGAAACCACTGAACTTTGACCGTCTGGACACTCTGGACTTCAAGGATAACTGAAGTATCTCCCTTGGGGTGAAGGAGTCACTCCCTTGCATTCGTAGGTGCTGCAAGGCAAATGACTGATCTGCTAATCCTGAGCCGCAGCAACACAGGAGGTGGGTCCCTATGTCCGTATTTTTATAACTACTGTGTGGCTCTCCTTTCAATTAACTAATACAGTAAGGTTGCAGTCTGGTAAAACAAGCTGCCTAATTCGTTCAAGACTAAGCCTGAACGCTGCTGTCCACAGCTACCACTTGGATAGTTTTCTAAGGTTATCTTTGACCTATTAAATCACCATAAGTGTTGTTTGGATTGGTGCAAGTGTGGTGCAAGATGGCCACTTTAATTAGTGGACAGCGTATACCAGGCCAGCTTCTCACAATGTCCCAAAAAGTTCTGGAGTGTCCGAGTTAATCTTGTGGAGAAAAAGAGGTGGTATAAATAATCTATTGTATGTAAAGAAAAGTGTTTGTGTTCTATTTGCTCCCTGTGAAGATTTCCTAATTTTGGTCAAGATCTTCTACCGAATCATTCTAAGTACAGTGATATAGAGGTCTGTTTCCCAAGCAAGTTCTTCAGTTGATTTAGGGCAATCTTTAGAAGTGCTTTGAAGTAATGATGCTTTGGAGTTCGTATGTAATAGGTTAGTGAAGTTAGTGTATGGTGATGCATTAGGGGAAGAAAGAGAATGACAGTGAGCATATAACAAGATCCTCAAGGATATTAAATTTCTAACAAAAAGTGGACGGGAGGCCAAATAGTGTTTGAGCTTCTGTAAAAGATATAAAAGTACCATCGTTATACAATTGTTTGGCCCATATGATCTCCAAACTGGAAAATAAATGGGTCTATTCTAAATTTGTAGGAAAATGTGAGGCGACTGAAGCTAGTAATTTACAAGTATGTAGAAAAATCTAAATACGTAGTTGAGAAGGTTTTCTCATCAAAGTTATAAGTTCTCTAAAGTAAAAAGGATGTATAAACCCATGTTCCAGATCTAACCAGAGTGGGCATAAAAGGGAGTGAAGGCATAATCCAGTAAATAGATTGTTTTAGTTAAAAGGCTTTATGATAATTAGCAAAATCAATACTGCCAACATTTTTAGGCTGTTTCAGTTTAAGTAATGACATGGATGCTTTTTATTATTCATGAGAAAGTGTGGCAGAATTGAGTAAATTTTTTTAAATTATATGAGTGGGATGTTTAACGGGATATTGGATATAGTGAAACGAAAAAGGGTATTAGCATAATTTTAATTGGGTCCAACCGGCACACCAAGATAGATATAAGGAATGCTATCTATTTGTTAATGATGTAATCTTATGAAATGAAAAATATTTTATTTGCCTGTGTTCCCATTTGAAATTTGAGGAAGAAAAAAATCTTGTTTAAAGTGAATTTATTCAAGAGTAAGATCTCACATTTATCATTATTTAATATATATCGAGAAACTAAACCATAAGATGCAACTTCAGACAAAAAAGATGGAAGCGAGGAATGAGGGTTGGATTTGAATAATAAGATACCATCAGCATTTGCAGCTAGTTTATTTGTTGAGTAGCTGTATAATACTTGATGAAAATGGTTTCTGAGACAAAATGAAGAGAAATTGAGAAAGAGGGCAGCCTTGTCAAATCAAAACAAAATATACTTTATTCGGCATAAAGCAATACCATAAAAGTACAGTGTTAAAAAACAGTATCTCATACATTATAAAAACCATAGTAAACACCTGTTTAACAACAATACATAAGATATAAATGATTCAGCACGGGGATCACCTGATAAAAATGACAAGGAGGTACCCGGGTAAAAATATTTTGTCCATAATATAGTGCAATCAAAAAAGATATTAAACACACAAGACAATTATTCCTCCCCTCTACTGGTTCTAAGCTTCATCGCTGATCCTAGAAAATTTACCACACAGAAAAGCGGTAAAGGTTCTACTGACAATTTCAGAAACAGTAGGGCCACCTTAGCTTGTTTGAACTAGGCCTTCCTTAAAATACCTTTTAAAAATAGTCGCCTAGGGTAAGCGTAAAATGGGCATAGTAGGACCAAATAGAGCGTATCCTGTGGAGACCGTTGGTCGCAACCACAGGGTCCCTTACTCTCCAAATGATTTGTATACCCTGCTGGAATCACCAAAGTGTGGTGTAACAAATTTAGCCTGAAGCGGGTCATGAGAAATCTGTATTGAGGATTGTAAATAAGACACAAATAAGGTTCCATGCCTAGGCACGACTTTGTTAACTGATGAGTTCTTACTGATGGCTTAGCCAGCTCTCTTGCTTCCCTATTTGACTTGGCTCTATTTAAAAATGCTGACTTAATATGGCCCTAATCCTTAGATACCAATTTTGTCGGGTGGGTAAAATATTCAGCACAATTCATGGCTAACAGGTTTTCCTTGATGTATCTAAGCCAAGGAATGTTATGACCCTGTGCCCGTGCAATGCAGTCTAATATTATTTGTTGACTTAACGCTGCCTCTGGATTTGTCCATATCTTGATCCAGCATACGAGGGGCGTCCATTGCAACCTATAACACAGATGGGTTATACCCATTTCCTCATGAACCACGTAGGAGGAAATGCTTTGTGGGACTTTGAGTACCCGCCTCCAATATTTGTTTTCTTCTATTTGTAACTTAAGCGGGTATATAAAGCCCCAGACCTCACTCCCATATAAAACTTTGGCACAGCTACAAAAGTGTAGAGGAACAGGATTTGTTACGGAGCCCATCGGCCTAACCTCTTTGCAAAATTCATAATTGCCCCTGTTGAGTTAATTAGTTTATTGCATTTCTCCTCCACAAGGGCTTTGAAACTAAGGCGACTATCAAACATGATCTCCAGATATGAGAATACCTTGACCTTTTCCAGTCCCTGTGTGCCTATTGTATACTTAGTTTTGCTAGATGGTCCTTTCCCTACCTCCATAACATATGATTTAGTGAGGTTCGGTGACAAATCTAAGCTATCCATAAAATGGACAAGCCATGAGGTGCTGCAGTCCATGCGCAGTGCGGGCCAAGAGTACAGCGTGGTCTGCGTACAGTAATACCGGTATCCCTCTCCTACCTATCTGTGGGCAGTCCCCCCCTAGAGCTACCAGCGCCTAGGTCAGACCATTTATATTTAAAGTAAAAAGGAAAGGGGCCAAGATACATCCCTGCCAGACTCCCCTTGAGCATGGGAAGTGGTCTGTGACATTTCCCTCCTCGTCGTATCTGACCTGGGCAGAGGTTTTGTGATGCAGTGTCTGTAATATATTTAAAAGACCAGGGTCAACTCCCAAGGCCCCCAATATTCCCCACAATTTCTTCTGATTTACTCGATCAAATGCCGCTGTGAGGTCCATGAAAGCCATGTACACCGTCCCCTCACTGGCTAAGGTGTACTTGGCTGTCAGGAGATATAAATTAAGGCATTGATCTGTGGTGGAGCGGCCAAACCAAAACCCGTACTGGGTATCCGTAATGATCTCATGTTCCTCCGCCCAATCAATCAATCAATCGGTTAAGAATGGCCCTACCTAGAACTTTCACGGTAACATCAATTAATGAAATGGGCCTATAGCATTGAGGACTATGTCTGTCCCCTTTTTTAAATATGGCGTCTATTGTGGCCGTAGACCAGGATATTGGCATCATTGTTTGCACTGCAATATTTATTACTCTAGTGAGTATGGGCGACCAGAATTCTTTCTGGCTTAAAAAGAGGTCTGGTGGAATCCCATTAGGTCCTGGTGCCTTATTGCGGGTTATCCCCTCAATCCCCACCTTTATTTCTCCCAAGGAAAAGGTAATCTGGGGTGGGTTCACACTTTCCAGTTCTGCTATAGCCGGGTCATACAGGCCCTTGTAATGCTCAAACCATGTTTCTGGGAGGATATGGCGGACCAGCTTGGGTTTTTTTGAATCCTGAAAGCATGGTTCATTACCAACTCTCCAAAAAGCAGTCGAGTCCTTTGTCTCGGACGCTTCTTTCAAGTTTTCCCATGCCTGGTTCTGCAATACGGCTCTGCGGCATCTTAGTGTTTTATTGTACCTAGCCCTACAGCTTGATACCTTCCCTCTGTCCCTAGGTACACATTTCAGAGACGATTTCAGATCCCTCAAGGCATGGGTGCAGTCATGATCAAACCACCTTGGTGCACTGTGTTCCTTGTTGATCTTCCTGCCCCTAAATAAGCCATCAATTTGTTTGGCTGCTCCCTCAAAAGCCTTAATCAGGTCTGCCCCCTCAACCTCCAAGTCCAAACACTTCCAAACATTAGACTCGGCCTGTGTCAGTAAGATTCTGTAAAATGCCTCACTGTCCGTGTTGGCCCACCTAAGTCTCCTGCCTTGGTCGGTGACTTTAATCAAACCTCTAGCCCCCCTATGTTTACCTATACCGCATTTGGATCTCTAATGCACAGGAGAAGCGGGTTATGGTCGCTGAAAAGGCTAACCTCTATCTTAAACTTTATGACCTGACACTTTAACATGGGTGTAATGAAAATAAATTCAATTATAGTGCCCTTCGCCCTACCTTTGAAAGTAGGGGTGACTGTGCTATTACCCTCCCCACCAATCAAGTCCATGGTATATGTTAGGGCATGCCTGCCCAGGATCTCAGCACTCCTCCTTCCCTTGTGTGATTCAGGTGCCATCCCTCTACGATCGGACAAGCAGACCAGTTCCCCTCATTCATTCTTAAAAAGGGCCATGGGTGACAATTGAAATCCCCTGCTAATACTAGCTGGGAGCACAGTGCCCCTTGCTCCTCAATTCCTGCCAGCCGAGCCCCTAATTCATTTAAACTTAGGGGAGTTTGTCCTGGTGTGATGGCATTATAGAAATTTACAACAGTTAAATTAAAACCCTTATTAAGATATGTGAGTCCCAGTGTACAGTCTGAGGCACATCTGAGTTCAATCCATCTTCCTGAGAGTCTGAGATTGACGTAAATAGTCAGACTTCCCTTTGCCCTTCCCAGCGCTAACTTACGTGCTGGGACTAATAAAATTATGTAGCCTTCTATTGCCTGGATGTTACTATGTACCTCCCATGTTTCTTGCAGGAGGATTATTTGATGTTTCTTGCTATAGGTTAACCAGTTGTGATTTTTGATTTTTGAGGCTAAACCCACTACATTCCAGAATATCATCTTAATCTCTCCCACTATTTGACTTCCTGCCGTGACAGTTGTAGGGTTAGTGGGCATTACAGGAACTTCACCCAAATTCCCTGCGTCTTTCTCCACACTTCTCCCACCGGGCTCTATAACTCTCACATTGGCATAGGAATCATCTGACTGTTTGCGCCCTAGACCTTCATTTTCTCCTAATGTGGATGACCCCTCCCCCCTCGTGTTATTCTTGTCTTTCAGCCCCCCCACCAGTCAATCTATTTCATTTAGGGCTGAAGCACAGTGTAGAGGTGCAAATTGGTTATTCAGTGAAACTAGCTGCCCCCCCCCCCTCATCTGGTGCAATCCTGTTCCTCCTGTGGTCACCTTGCATATTCCTATGGGCCATATCCCTGTAGAAAAAAAGTAAGGGGAGCAGTCTAATACTGGACCCTCCATCCCCTTGGTATTAACCCCTGGATTGGCTATGGAGGAGCTCATTGACTAACTCTGGACATCTGAAATTCAAAATCATGCAATCACCCGCAAAGCTCTTTCTGCTACTTCCGATCCAAGCCACCCTCCTTGCAATTATAATATGTCTGTGTTGTGTGATATTGAAACCCGTGTTTTTAACTAGCCAATGTGCTGTTTTGTTAATTATAGTACACAGGGATTCCTCCCTATCATCCCCGTTAGTAGGAACCCCTACAAGGACCACTGTGTAGGGGCTTGAAGCTGGGGGGAGATCCAATGTCGGTAAACCCCTAGTGCTCTGCACCGCGTCCGCTATTGTTAACTCCTCATCACTGACTATTGCCCTTCTTCCCTCCGAACCCCTCTGGGCTGTGTCAGGACAAACCGTATTAGGTGGTCCCATTCTATTTATGCTTGGGGTAGTCCCATTCGTTTTACCCACCAAGGCACCCTTGTTGGTGCACTCCCTGTCTTTGCCCAACTGCCCACCTTCGCGGTGCCCCCCTCCTTGACCCTCATAGCTAGTTGTGGGCTTTGAGTATAATGAGGCTTCTGATCCCCCCTCCTCCGGTTCCCTAATTCTTCCTGGCACACTATTTCCCTGATCGCATAGCCACAATAGTTTTTTCTCAATAACCTTAATTCTCTCCAGCACCGGACCCAAATGGGTGGAAAAAAGGAGCTCTAGGTTTGACCCTAATAAATCTTCCATTCCTTGTCCACTCCCCATCTTCCCACAATTTGAACATTGTGGGCTACAAATGGGTCCCGCAGCAGTGTTGGCTCTGCCGATCTTTATGGCAACCTTTTGTTTTGGTTTCGGCTTTGACACATCTGCCCCCTTTCCCCCTATCGTGTGCCCCAGGTCCTTTTGTCAGCTGGAGGAGATACCAACTGCGTAGTACATGTATCTTTTATTGCACCTTTTGATCTTGTGTTCACTTCACCGCCCCCCCTTACTATGGTTTCTAAACCTGAGTTTGCCCTAGGGGTTACCAACACTGATGGCCCTGGTTCTGGCCTGTCAATCACTGGAGTGGATGCGCTGGAATTCTTCTCCACCTCTTCAATACTAATGTGAGACCGGTCAGGGTCAGAATCCACTATAAGTGGGTCATCAAGGTACATAAGTGAGCCACCTTCCTGTGTCATGTGGGGAACATGAACCATAGCACTAGTGATGCTGCCACTATCTTGCTTTGATTGACCTTGGAGGATACTTTTACTCTGTGTTTTAGACCTTGCTATGGGGCCCATTGATGATCGCTTATGTTCTAGCAGTGCATCTAGCGACAATTTTTTTTCCGTGAGCTGAATTTCGTGAACTAACAGTGATTCTGCTCTTTGAAGAAATGCATCAAGGGTCCCCTTAACCCCACCCCCTACACCAGGAATCACCTTCTGCTTACTCATACTGAGTGGTATTCGATACTCCCACAGGTTACAGACACTGAAAATGAAATAGAGTCCACAAAGCACAAGGCGATGCCTCCCTAACTGTTTAAACTGATGTAACCAGATATTACTTCCACTCATTCACTGGAGGATGTGTCCGCAATATGTGTCCGGCGGTTCACTTACTGCCACTCTGGGTCTAGCGTTCACCCTTTTGGGAGGGGTCCTGTTTTCAGGCTCAAGGGGGGCGGCCCTGCCTGGCCTCCACCGGCCATTGACGGGCAAGGATGGGTCCGCCCTTGGCCCGGGCTTTGCCCGGGCGGGCCCACGCGTGTCCCGTGCTGCGGGAGCCTTAATGCGCTTCAATGCGCTTGAACGTGCGCCACACGGGGGAAGCTGGGAGTTGTAGTCTGGGGCGAGAGCAGCGGGTCCGATGGCGGGAGCAGGAGTGTGAGCAGCAGGTCTGGTGGCAGGAGCAGGTACGGGAGTTCAAATGGCAGTAAATTATTCAAAGGTTTTCTCTTTGTCAAACCATTAGGACAAGTGTCAGCTTGGGGAGATGAGTATAAAAGAGATACTAAATTAATAATTTTAGTGTCAAATCCAAGCTATGAGGGGTATGAAATAGAAATGAACAATTGAAATGGTCAAATGCCTTATCGGTATCTAAAGCAATAGCTGCTAAAGGATGAGGTAGGACCACTCATTTTGAGATACTATCGAAAAACAGTAGAGTGTTGTCTGAGAGATATATACCTGTTACAAAACCTTATTGTTTTTTTTCCCTAAAAGTTTAGGAAGGAAGGAGTCTAGTTTGGAACCTAAAGCTTTACCAACAAATTTATAATCTAAGCTTACTAAAGAGATACACTGTCATTTTTACAGTAATTCAAAATTAACCATCTTTTGAAATTAGGCAAATGAGTCAATGAAGAAAGGAATCAGAGGAGGTAGAGGAATCAGAGAAAGAGTGGATTAAAGTGAGTAATTAAGGTAGAAGAAGTTTAGAAAAGTGGATATAGAATTCTGTTGTAAATCCATCTGGGCCTGGAACTTTAACTTGTTTTAGGGATAGCAAAGCTACATTTAATTCTATAGAAGATATATTACTTTCTAGAGATAAAAAATCTACATGAGAAAGACACGGTTTATGATAGAGGATAGATAGGTCTTAAGGCAGTGCTTTCCAAACTTTTCATGTTGGTTACACACTTTTTAGACAAGCATCATTTTACGACACAGTAATTCAGTCTAATAATTAAGTCAAAGCTCTCCACTCATAAATTGCCACTTCAAAATGCTTCATATTATTAAATAATCTACTTGACTTTTAACAGACAACTATCATTAACAGACCGAGTTGCGACTGCATTCTCTGTTTTGTTTTTGCTTGTAGAAAATGTTTTTAGTGTCCAAGATAGCATTTAAAATATTTTCATAGGTTTTCTAACAAGTAAAATGTTAATAGACAAGTAAAAGTATAATTTATGGAGAAGCACTTAGCTCTGTGAAATAGTCACATGCAGTGTTTTGCTGTATTTTTTGTTTAAGTTACGTGTTTGCCTTGAATTAAATTTGGTTGTGGTGAATGTGATCTCCACATTTGTTGCCCACATAGCACTGCAGGACTTGGTTGTCAATGCGCATTCAGATAGCGGTATTGCTGATGAACAGCGAGGCATGTTTGGACTGGTAGTGTGTTTTATGTGCAGTGTGGTTGTCTAGTGAGGCATGAGCAGTAGGAAACAACTGCAGGGCTACTGAAAAAGGCTACTTTACCCAGTGCTTTCTTAGGGCCTTGAATAATAAATTGCACATTAATTAGCCATTAGTTCCAGAGCAACGCGGCGCCCAATATTAGGCTGTGCATTTGTGCTCACTTGTCGCTTTTCTAATTTCATTTGAGATTTAACATGCACTGCACAGTGTTCAATATTGACATACAGTGCACGTGGATAGATATTTTTTTGGCCATAAAATATTGCTGTGTGAAAAACTGCAGAATCAATGACCTTTAAATCTCATGTTAAGTTTGACTAAAATAGTTTGAAATAAATGGAGGAAAAACTTACTTAAAAGAACAACCCGCATGAGCAGTGCATTTTATACTTCAGCCACAGCTACATCTGGAAGGGAGAACAGCAGCGCAATGCTCCTCCTTTTTGGCCTTCTGCATTCCACAGGAACAGGAAATGCTTCACTAACATGCGCAGAACAGTCCTGCATAGTGAATAGACCACGTCTCGCCATCGTCGCGCAACACGCCCACACATGGCAGCTGACACGTTAACGTGTTGTGATACAGTGTTTGGAAAGTCGTAAGGACTATGCTCAGGTGTGTATAAATTGATGAATAAATAAAGAAATACATTTAAAGTATCTAAATCCCTGGAGTGAGACTGGTCATTATTATCAATAATCGATTTAATTAGCAAACTGTTTTGTTTAATCTTAATATAGTTTGCTAATGATTATACAGTGCCGGATGCTTGTCCGCGCTGTGCAATCATTGAAAACGGCATCTTGCACAGTGCGAGCTGTCTTTTACTGCCGCTCTAGTGGATTTTTACTCGAGCAGCAGCTTTTGCAACGCAGACTGGTAGTTTCTCATCGTGAGCAGTCGCAAGCATACAGGACCACTCACAATGAGAAACATGACCTCCCCACGTTGAGAAGCTCGCCGGGAGGTTTATTTTCTACGCTCTCGATCGGCAACTTGATGTTGCTGATCACGAGCGAGAAAAAAAGTCTCACTGGGATGTCATTTTGCTTGCTCGCGGTCGCCAACTTGACGTTGAGGACAGCAAGCAAGCAAAAAAAATGACCGCTGCAATATGCTCTGCTACGCATGTTTGCACTGTGCAAAGTGCAATTCGCGTAGTGTGAAGTAGTGCAAATTTCGCAAACTACGTGCTTTGCCTGGGCTTAATAAAATTAATATTTAATAAAAAATAATGAATACATCTCCATCTTTTAGGGAAAACATCTTTAGATAATATATCCAATTGGATCAACACAGGGGGATGGTCAGAAATTAGGATAGACCCAATGTCCACAGTGTGAAGAGATTAAATGAGGTGGTGAGAAATAAAAATATAATCTATCCTTGGTTGTGTGTGATGCTTTAAGTAAGTAAGTAAATTTTATTATGTATAGTTAATTAAAACCAGTACAATCGTTACATTTAAAACAATTTCTTAAAATGTGGTAAAAAAATAATCTGTGTAATCGTCCTTGTCGAAGACCATGCGGTGGGAGACCAAGAGTAGTTATCTGGCAGTGTTCCCTGAGCCGGGGCAGGCTAGGCATTTGTAGCCCAAAGTTCGTCCGTTAGATTCCAGAACCAATGGTTGCTGCAAGTTATAGATTTGGTAGTCTTTGCTCTATCGTAGTCAGAAACTTGATGTATCTACAATTCAGTTTTGTGTTCACAGGGTTCAAGCATGCAAGCACTGCCTGCCTTCGCGTGCTTTTCCCTATCTGCTCGAGCTGGTCCCTTAGTAGCTGTCGGCGGACTTGTCGGAGCTCCTCGCAGAGGCAGGTCATGTGGAGTATGTCTCCCATTGCTAGGTTGCAGAGCGGACAGACTTCATGGCTATTGCTCCTGAGCCATGGTGGTTAATACTCCCTGCTAGGCAGGATCCCTAATCTATATTTCAAAAACTTCAGTTTAGTGATTTTTGGATAACCCTGGCTGAAGTAAAGTTGTAGTGTCAGGGATTTGTACGTGTTTAATGTCATCCACGCGTGGTTTCTTTTAGCAAAAGCGGCCTTGTCCTCTATTAGGGAAACAGTTTCTACATTTTTCCAAACCGCTTTTTTAAACGGGTTGTGCTCCAGTTGCATGTCCCAAAGTGCGGATGCCTTGACAGCCCCCAATGCTGCCTTCAAGTAGGATTGTGCCTGAGATACATACCTGTTTTTTATGTCTTGCCACAACATCGCATTTAAGGTGTCATTGGAGGCAGAGCAGAGTTTGTGGCAGCAGATAATGTAGGCTCCTTGTCTTGCAAGGTCTTGTTTTTTCAGGCCAAACTCCAGCCTTATTTGGGCAGGCGAGGTGTAAGACGGAAGTGAGAACAGAGTTCTATATGCTTTTACCTGGATGTTCCTGGAGTCTCTTCCTCGTAGTGCCTCACTGCCATAGGAAATTGAGGGGAGCAATTTAGCCTGACTGACTTTTAAGTATGGTGTCAGGGTTGGCCCCGATAGTTGGTTTGCTAGATTTTTCAGTGTGATGGTGATCAAGGCCCCTCTTCTCTTAGTTCCCTCCATCTGCCTGACGAATGAGCCTTCGGTGTCAAAGATAAGTCCCAAGTATTTATATTTGCCGCCCAGACTCCAGGACTTTTGATGTTTGTTCCTGATGTTGATCGACATCATACGCGTTTTGCTTAGATTGATTTTTAAGTTATTTTCCATTGCGTAGCTGTGCACGTTGATCAGCAAATTCTGGAGGGCAATATGTGTGTGACTAAGAAGTACCACTTCATCCGCGTATAAAAGATTACTTAGGGATTTTCCTCCCAGCCTCGGAGAGTGGGAGTTGCATGTGTCGAGTCGGCCTGATAAGTCTGCCATAAACAGGTTAAACAAAGTCTGGGCCAGCACACACCCTTGTTTTAGCCCTTTAGTCGTGCAAGCTTTGGAAGACAGATGGATCCCGCTTCCCAGCTTCACCTGCACCCAGGTGTCATAGTAAAGTAACTTCAGCATATTTGAAAGCGATTGAGGTATGCCCCATTGTGCAAGTTTCCGCCACAGCATGCCTCTCTCGATGTTGTCGAAGGCTGCGCTGAAATCAATATAGCACAAATACAGCGGCAGTTTTTTTGTTTTAGCTCCGTCAATTAGCAGCTAGATAGCCAGGATAATGGCTGTTCTTCCGTTTTTTTTTCCGGAAACCGGTCTGGTTCCATGGTATAATCTGCTTTGAATCCGCCCATGTCACAATCTCCTCTAAGATTATTCCAGCAAAGTATTTGGCCTCATTATCAAGGAGGGCTATTAGACGGTAGTTGTTGGGGACCGTTTTGTCTCCCTTTTTGTGTATGGGGACAATCGTCGACCCTCTCCAGGAGTATGGGATTCTGTTTAGGAGTCTGACTTCTATGAATAAAGGTTGTAGTATGATGGCCCATTTTGTGTCTTTCTACTTGAACAGGGCTGGCGGGATGCCTTTAGGGCCTGGAGCGCCTTCTTTCCTACCCTTACGAATCAGTTTTTTTATTTGGGCTATTTGCTGGGCCGCTGACAGGTGCCAGGGTAACACTGGGTTGGAGTTGATCTCCCGGGATTGTCAGCGTTGACAAGGTTGTCGCAGGTGCTTGCTCTGCGTTGGTACTTCTTTGTGTCCCTGTCTGTCCCAAGGGATCGTTGAAATGACTGCCGAGGTAGTTAATCCACTGATCTTCCCAATGTGTGAACTGAGGTCCTTGTGGTCTGGGCGTAGGATCTTGTTTACTGTTTGTCAAAAACGGGCACTATTGTTGCTTTTGGAGTCGTATAAAAGTTTTGCCCAACCTTCATTTTCTGCTTCTTTTTTTAATTTCCCATTTTGTGGGTTTGAGCTCAGCCCTTTGTTTTTTCAATGTGGCTCGTAATTGTTCATTTTGGGGCGCTGCTCTTACCCTCCGTAAGGATAGATTTGCAGCTCTTTTTTGTGAGCGTAGTTGCATTCTTTGTCCTTTCTTTAGGCTGGTTCTACTATGCTCTGTGTTATAGTTGCCTTTAGGAACGGTCTTTTTTGCCAGTTTGTTTACCAGTGAATCTGTGTATTGCTCCCAGTGGGAAATGAGCCCAGCTGCATCTGATGTGTGTGTGTTGTACAGTTGGAGGGCAGTTACAGCCAAGATGGTTGTGTTGGTTGGCGAACATTTAATTTTCCTTTGATTGATTGTATAAATCTCCCCCAGTGTGTTATCTGGCCTGATTACCATTGGCGTCTTTGCTGTCAGCTGGCTTTCCTGAGGGCGGTGGTCACTTCCCCCCTGGTCCCCTATTCTGAATTCCCGGATGTATGGAAATAGTGCCAGACTGGTGAAAGTGTAGTCCAAGATGGAGCTGGCTCCATGAGAGTAGAAAGAAGCTACTGCAGGGGAGTCAGTCAGAAATCTGCTGTTTAATGCCCGAAGAGTTTGGTGTTCTAAATCTTGGAGAAGAGCGTTATTTTGACGCTTACTCCGATTTAGAGGAGAGCTTTGTGCAGGCATGCTGTAGATTTTATTAAGAGCCAGAGCTTCGTCTTCTAATGACGAGCCAAGTAAGTTTTGGTTGAGGTCCCCGGACAAGATTGGGTTCTCCAATTGGGTGACGTGCTCCGCCAGTTGGTTCAAGATGTTCCTTGAGTGTTTGGCTCTGTTTTTGAGTTGTACATATACGTTGACAAAGCAGACTTCTTCCTCTTTGGTGCCCTACTGTAGCTTAATCTTTACGGATAGGGTTGAGGATGTTGGTGGGACCAGTTGGACCGCCGAGCATATTGATGTGGTGGATACATATGTCGCTAAACCTCCTGACTGATGTCCAAATTTGTTAGTTCTGGCCGCCGCTGTTCAGAAACAGGTAAATCCCGGGATGTGTTTTGTGCTTGAGAGCCAGGTTTCCTGCAGCATTACAATATCGAATTGGGAGATATACTTTATAAAATCTGGGTCATCCATTTTAGAGGTTAGGCCATTTATGTTCCAGGAACAGATGCCAAAAGCTGGCACCCTTCCTCTGATGTCTTCTCCCGTTTGGTGAGGGCGTCATACCTCTTTGGGGCATGTGAAAATCGTTCGGGACAATGTTCCTCTTACTAGTGCGTGATTTGAATGAGATGCCTTCCTTGTGCTTACTTCTACCCAATCCTCCGTGCTACGTAAGTACTTGTTTGGCGGGTTGTCTTACTGGGAGTTGGCGAGGCTGCTGATTCCTTGGGGCTGAGTTGCGCCTCCCTGTTGTGAATACTGGATCCAAGCCAGTTGTCTTTGGCAGTCTATCCAATGGTTGCCGCCAGGTTCTGTTCTCCCTTTTTGTCGGTGACCTTCCCAACGCACCCCTTAGTACACTGCAGGGGTTAGCCTGTTCAGAACTGTTTCTTCTGCGGAGTGGCGAGGGGTAGGCTGGTCTTTGTAGAGGAACAAGCTTGATACCCAAGTTCTTGAATTGAGCTGCTTCTGATGCAGTTAGGTCAACAACGTCACTAGAAGACCAAATCGTCCTAGTCGCCTCCTGGCTGTTAGGGTTCGGAGCGGGCAAGAATTCAACCGAAAGTAGAACATTAGAGTTTATGCCCCCCAAAGTGGGGACGCATTTCGTCAGTTTGAGAATGTTGCCTCTATTCAGCACGTCCTGCTGCCCTTTCGATGTATATTCCGGATGGAAGACAAGAATCTCAGTTAGATGTGTTTTACTACCGTCTGCCTTCCATTTTGCGTTTGCAGCATGGACGTGGGCTGCAGCGCCAAGATCGGACGGAGCTTTATGCATTGCTGGCTTTCTGCCATCACCTGGCGTGTTGGAACTGTGGGTTGGTGGTTTGGTTGGCGTTGGTTGCTTAAATGTTATTTGCGTCTCTCGTGGCCAGATTGTCTTTGAGTACTCAGATTGGCTGTGGGCAGAGTGAATAATCATAAATGTCATAAGTGTGGCCCTAGTTTGATCGTCTTGCAATTGGCTTGACGTGTGGCCTGTGGGTATTTCCCTTGCCCCCTCCTTGATGATCAATGGGATGGGTTTTTTGATTGCTGCTGAGGTTAAATGGGCCTGGTTGGTGCGCTCGGCGGGAGTGGCCGTTCGATAAGAGGCTTCCCTGATTGACGATGTCAGGGCTGCCACTTGGCGTTCAGTAACCGGCTCCTGCTTTGCGAAGGACTCAGTGGGCTGTGTGTACTTGCTAGTACTTGTCGCCGTTGTTATATGTGTGTCTTAATGTCCAAAAGAGTTAGCAGCCGGTTGGACTTGGGGCCTTTGACCTTCCTGATGCAGCTGGCTGCTGATTGTGTTTTGCGACTGGTTTGGGCTGGTAACCACTGGAATTTCCCCTTCTAAGGGGTTGGCCGTATTTGTGGTCTCCATGCGTTTTCCTGTAGTGCCAGAGAATATAGGGAAGAGTTCTATTGTAGTTGTCGACAGATTTTGCTTGCGTCCTTTTCTTTTTTGTTGTCGTTGTTGTTTTGCGTTAAGTTTTTTGGGGGACTCCGATCTCTTCTGGGTAGATTCCTCATTTGCAGGGGATTCCTGGCCAATTGAGTTTGTGTCAGATAGTTTGCTGCTGATTTTACCTTCTGCAAAGTTAGTGGAGCCCGTTCCTTTGAGAGCTTTGCTTCTGTGCAGCGACTTTATATCCCCTATTAAGTCGGTTAGCATTGAAGGCAGTGTAGCTAGTTTTTCTACTGCCTGATTGCAATTGCAGCTTAAGTAGGTATTTGTTTGTGCTCTTTGTATCAGAATGTTCAAGTTACCTAGCTTGTCTTCAATCCTGCAGTGAAGACTGCCAGTGTGTTGAGGAGGTTAAGTTGGAGATCCATTTTGTTCGATTGGTATTGTAGGGCTTCTACGGCTAGCTGAATTGTGTTTAGAAGGGAGGTCCAGGCTCCGGTGTTGTGGTCTTTTCCCTGCTCTCTCTCGTTTGCAGATTGGGGATTTGCAATTGGGACAGTATTGGTGATGTTTTTATCAGCCAAAGGTGAGTTAAGGGAAAACGAGTCTTTGTGGTCTAGGTTGTTGGTTATTACCCTGTCCTCTTGCCCTTGTGCATTCGGGTACAACGGTGTAGCCCTGCATTCAGCTTCCCGGCTGGAATTGTGTTGGCTGAATGCCGCGCTAAATGCCACGCTGTACGAGAAACTTGGTACTGAGGCATGATTGCCCAGTTCTATGGGTGATGAGGCACCTGTGCCAGCTGAGTGGGCTTTGATGGGAGTACTATGGTTGGGACTCCTGAGATGTCCACCCTGGTCTAGTTGGATGACCTTGGGAGTGGCCGAAGTTTGTGTCTTTGTCGTTGTTGGAGGCTGTAGACCAGCCCCTGCTTCCCCCAAACTTGAACAACTGTCTTGGGGGTCCAGGTTGTTGAGTTTGTCTACTTCTTTTGCCTCTGAAGTGGGTTTTGGGCTAATTATGTTCTCCTCCGGTAGAGGTCTTGGAGTACAGCTGGCTAAGTGAGCAGGTGATAGCTGCTGTTTGCAGATGGAGTCAGGGGACTTTCCTAATACAGATGAGTGCACTAGGGGCTCAAGTGATGCGCTTGCACTTGTGGACCTGTGCTTTGGGGTGCCACTTTGATGAGGATCAGCCGTGGCCGTGGAGGTTCCCTGGACCAGGGTGCTTATGGTGCTTGTGATAGTGTCATGCAGTGATGCACATTTTCCCAGCGGCGGTAGAGGTAAAGGTGACAGCATGGATTGCAATCCCTGGAGATGCTTGTTGCTCGAGAAAATGGCTGAGCCTGCGTCCTTTAAGAACTCAAACTTTGTGTAGATTTTTGGTTGATAAAGCTTTTTCCTAGTAAGAGGCTCGGTAGCCGGTAACACTTGGAGCAGGACCGTTGGGTGCCCATGTATTGCTGTAGGGTTGACCGGATCTGATGGTGGCTCAGTTAAGGAGAGAAGATTCTGCTCCATTCTGGGGGATGTTGGTCCGTCGGTGTCTGTCTTCTTGTCCCCCTATTTCGTCTTTGCTTTTTTGCTTGGAATTAACGCCGGTGAGCCCCTGATCTTTCCAGACCTCATTCCGCTCTGCTCTCCTAGTTTCACACCGCGGCTCCCCTCACTTGCTTGAGTGATGGAATGATAGGTGATGATTGGTACTGATTAGGTGTTTGGATAATGGTGGAGCAGTTCAAGAGCGGGGACCTTGCCCCTATTTCTGCGCCCCTGTTTTCTGCCCCCCCTCGAGCTGTTGTTCGTGCAAGGGAGAGGCTTCCACGGGGTCAAAGGAGAGTCGAGTGGGTCAGTTGGAGGGTTGCGGGTGGCGGAGATGTCGCTGGGGGGTGCCTGATTCGCTTGCGAGCGGAGCACGCCGGGAGGCCCCTGGTCAGTCGGACCTGATCAGACTACCTGTCAGCCCACCCCCTGGGCTCTTACTTCAAGACCGCCTCTATCGGCTGCCGCGCTCGCATCTCTCCCCCCCTCCAGGTTACTGCGGTGCTGTGTGAGCGTGTTGCTCGGTCAATTGCCTGGGTCTCTGCCTCGCCTTGCCTCCTTTCTGCCAGGTGGGTGAACAGGAGGTGTGGGGCGTGTAGAGCGTGTCAGGCAGCAAGGCTGTGAGGTAGTGAGGCAGAGAGGCAGTGAGGCAGCCTCTCTGACGACTGCGACTATGGCGTCAATGACTAGGGCTGGGGCCCAGACCCCCTGTCGCTCCCCCCCCTCAGTCACGCACAAGCGCGCAAGCCCACTACTCCAGTGCTTCTGGGTTCGTTCCCAGTCAGTGTAGGAGTGGATACAGGCGGAGGTGCAGGCGCGGATGCAGGCGTAAGCAGGCGTAAGCGATGGTGCGGGTTACCTCTGCAGTACCTCCGCGGCGCCGGTGCGAGTGTGGGTGCGGGCGCGGGTCCCCTTCCCGGTCGACTGAAGGTGCAGGGTATGGGTGCAGGTGTGCAATTAGCCTCCGCCGCACTGGTTTGCAGCATCTGCAGTGCCGGGGGAAGATTGTTATCCCTGCCCTCGTGGCAGCCTACTCCGGCGTCTGGACCAAATGGCGTTCTGGTCGGTGTCTCGATCAGCTCTCTGGTGCTCTCTAGCGGACAGTGTGTGATGCTTTAGGGAAAATATGTTTGTTCAATCGCCAAGCATCAGTCAAGTGATGTTGATGAATAGCATGGAAAAAAGGAGGATGATTTGCTATGTGGTAATCTGCACATCAATCAACATTCACTTTTCATGTCCCCTTTATATAGTATATCACACATTAGGTTCTGAGTGCAACTATGGTGTATTGATGCGTATCCACCTGAAGCATCTACAAAGACCTCCTGCCCAAAATCAATCAGGTAGTATGTCACACTATTCAAAAATATATACACCAGTGCACATTTTATGCAGTCTCTTTTATCCTTTGTGCCGACACGCGTTTCGCCCTATGCAGGCTTCATCAAGGCCATTTATTCTGATATATAAGCGCACTTTTAAATTTGCACTGCTTCCACGTTACTAGACCCTCTTTTGATACAAAATTATTTTCTCTGTCACTGCATCAAAAATACCAATTAAAAGGCAGCCAACATCCATTTATTGATCCATCTGAATATACTTCTTTTGGGAACCTTGATAAGTCCAATCCCTCCGTATCGAGTCTGTGTTTCCTCACCCCGTCGGAGCTTCAGCGGTGCAAATTTAAAAGTGCGCTTATATATCAGAATAAATGGCCTTGATGAAGAAAGCATAGGGCGAAACGCGCATCGGCTGTGGATCGTGGGCATTTGTAAAATAAAGTTGTGGATCTGGCAACCCAATACTGGTATTGGAATTGACTGAATCATTCATTGGAAAAAAAAGAAGATTGATGGATAAGAAGTGCATATTGGCACAAAGGATAAAAGAGACTGCATAAGATGTGCACTGGTGTAAATATTTTTTAATTGATCAATAGCATATACAGGTGCTTTTTGCAACTTGTTTGGTATATAATGGGATGATAAATGCCGATCAAGAAAGGGGTCAACAAAATGATTACAGTTCCGTGCCAGTATGAAATTATCTGCAGGGTATTGTAATATTTCTAAGCAACAATGGACCAAAATTGACAATCAGAAATATTAGGACAATACACACATTCAAAACAAGTGGAACGTTGTTGATCAGTAATTTAGGCAGTAGCCATCTCCCTTCTAGATCTGCTTCCTGCGAAAGCATATGGACTTTTAAAGATACAATTGATGCTGTCAGACAAATTTATGAGAGAAGTATAGAATGTCATAATACATTTTATATGTACCAAAACAAATAACCATGGAGAAACCATGAAATAGAAGAATAAGAAATGCGAAGTGAAGGATAGAAAGAAGAAGAGAAAAGAAAAAGTGAAAAGAAAAAGATAGGTAGAAGAGGTGAGGAGTAGGTGAAAAAAAAGAAGGCAAATTGAAGCAGTACGATCGCAAGAAAAATAAACATACCTACAAATACCATTGATGAGGACAGGGGAGGAGATTGCATGGGAAGACAAGACATCAAAACCTCAGAGGAAAGGGAAGCAGGTGAAGGGCAATATAACGTATCATGTGATACAGGAACACGGAACACACATAAGAATGATCCTGCAAAAAAAAATGTAATTAGTTAGAACATGTGAAAAATAAGTAAGTACAATCTAAAGAGCACTTTCTGGAAATATCTAAAGAAAATTAAACTGAAGGAAAACATTAACATGTCATCTGAACAAAATTAATAACATAAGATTATTTTAGCACATGAACTGATGTAGTGAAGTTCCTATTTCCGACCTCTGTATTGCAAGGAAGTCCCTCAGACAAGATGGATCTTTGGTAGGTTGCTGTTTTGCCATTTATGAAATTTTAAAAAGACCAAGATGGAAAATCCCAAAATGGGCTCCAAAAGAATGAAGCATCGGTCTCATATTAAGGAATTATCTGTACAATCTGCTATAGTTTTGGTATAGTGTTGAGAAAATAATAGATCATTTTCAGACCATGATATACGTTTAAGTTGTATGATGGCTGAGATGGTCTGCATTAGTTCTGTATATTCATGAAAATGTAAGATGACTCTTCAACGTTTTCTGGAGGTGGTCATCACTTTGGAAGAGTGACCGAGCCTATGAGCTTGCTGAATAATAAATAGTGGGTCATCAGGCAATTTATGTTTAAGGAAGATTTTGAAAAAGGAGATGGATTTGATACTTCAGTAGCTTCTGGAAGACCATAAATGCATAAGTTATTCCTTCTGCTATGATTTCCAGGCCCTCAACTTGTTTGCATAAGATGGTTACCTGATCCTGAGGAAGAATGTCCTGAAAGGATGTCTCCATAAGTGCAGATATTTGCTGCTCCACATTAGCGACTCATTCTTCCGCTTAAGACTACTTTTCTGGCAGACTTTGCAACTTGTGTGCAAATAGGGGTACGAAGTTCCTCTGAATGAGCGGTAGGAAAAGGAGGGAACTGGAGTGTGATGTGTGTGTAGTGTATGTCAATAAGGGGAGCTAACCTTGATGGAACTAGGGCTCTCACACACCTAGCGAGCTAGGTGTCATGCTTCATCATTTGAGCCTGCCCCTCGTCAGGTCGGCGCTGCAATCCCTAACGGGTACCCAAACGGGGCTCTTTGGCAGGGATCTTTTGTTCCTGCCTGTGGGTTCAGTGGGGGTAAGAGGCCTAATTGTGTATATGTGAAATGTGTGAGTTAAAATAGGGCAGTTATTCCTAAAACAATGTTATTGGGAAGGTAAACTGCCTAACTAAAAAGAATGAGAGGGGCACAGGATTAGTGACAATGTGTTAAGTTGTACATGCACTACTCTCAAGTGATCGACATGTTTCGTGCCATTTGCGTCATATAGATCCGGGCACTTCCTCAGGATCAAGTGAAACGTTATCTGTACTAAAAAAGGTAAGTAATTCCTACATACCTAATTCACAGGTTAGTTGACCTGAAAGTGAAGCAAAACAAGGGATGTTATGTATTAAAAGAAATGTAGGTTGACTGTGTCCCTCCTATCAACACCTTTAAATATTATACTGGAGCAGGCGTTCTAGTACACATTCAATGGTGCTACAGAGTCACACTGTGAGGGCAGTGAACTAAATTAGTTACTGCTATCATGTGACTAGTGTCTGGCATCTTCAAGTGCTTAGGTAATTAATAGTAAAATAGGGATGATGCCGTTGTGAACAGTGTTGAGGTTGAACTGATAACTCACCTGGAATGCAAGTAAACTGTACCTGCAACGGTGAGTCGGCAGTCTTATCAAAGGACAGCAGTTGGGTCCTAGGGAACAAGAGTAAAAATATTAAAACTAAACCGACCGGCTTGCGGTTCATTAGTAACAAGCAGCCTCTAACAGACCCCAATCAGAGCTCCTAGATAGCTGTTTAAGGTCAGGGGGAGGCTGAACCCAGTCCCAACCGGGACCTGGTGCCAATTCCATAGGGGCCCCCACCAGTCGGGTAATGTCCGGGCAAGGTAACCGCTGCATGCCACAGGGATCTCCCAGGTCCTGGTGGCGGGGGTGGCCCATTGAGCTCTGGGAATCGCGGGATGCTGGCAGGAGGCCCGCCCCAAGTACACCGCTGACAGAAATCCCCCACATTGAAAGCCAGTTCCACGGTCATGGTTAAGGCCGCGGGAACCACCCACCGTGTTGCTCGTTTTGGCTTAGGGGAGAGGGAGGAGTGTAGAGTGACTTACCTGCGTCTTGACGCTTACTTCACTTGACCTACCCTGCCGCTGACACCGGGATGGTGGCTGGCGATAGGCAGTGGATAGTTGAAGTATGGAGCTCTGCAATGATGCAGGTGTGGTCACGTGACCGTGTCCCCAAAGAGTGTACACAGGCTGGCTCTACTGTGTATGGGTGGTGCTTAGCCAAGCAATACGTCAGCCATATTATAGTGTATAAGTGGAGCTGTGCTAATGTTGTACGATGCTTGCTGCTTGTAGTGTTGTAAGCGGTACATGACTTTAAGATACAGCATGTTGTTTTTTCTAGGTATATTCTGCGTGAATCTAATATCAGCAGATAACGTTAGTCATTGCCGTCCCGATGAACAGCTTAGATGAATATTATTTGGCAGTGACATCTCAAGGATGTGTTCCTTATGGGCTGTTGTAAAACATGTATCTTAAGAGAAAGAAATATAGTTAAGCATCACGGGTCAACAAGGTTGACCTCTCTCATTTAAACTATGCTGACCCGTACAGTATAATGTTTCATGCAATGTACAGTTCTCCACTATTTAACCAATTATTATAGCATGCTCCGTGACCACCATTAGTGTAAGGTGTCTGAAGTTCCTGGTGACATCCCAAATTCAAGCTACAAAGTGACATTCAATGGGGGTAGGTCTCACATGAAAATATGTCACATAGAACAATATGTGTGCACTTATCCCCTCAATGTGAGTGGATTAAATGTGACTGCTTCCTCATACTACTTCAGGTTAATAGGTTTCACATACAGTAAGTTAAACTCGACTGGATAAAGATCTCATCATTTGAAGATGGATGAAGACAAAGAGTCTTTCCTTTCAGGACAATGAGTTCCACAATATATCATCATTAAGGCCACTAGTGTCGCTTGAGAGCCTATAAACCCATCTTGGTTCAGCTCTAAACAATGATGTCTTAGTGGTATGTGGGTAGGTTTCTAACACAATGCAGCGCAATGAATCTGTGGTGTGTTGTGCTTTTTTGAAGTGTGTGTATAATTTCGTGGCACCCTTTGACACCAAATGTTGCTTTTATGCTCGGTTACTCTGACTTTCACCCGGCGCATGGTCATTCCTATCTATCTAAGGCCACAAGGGCAGGTTAGCATATAGATACATTGTTTCGTTTTGCAATTTGTGTGTCGCTTCAGGGTCCATGTGAAATTGGGCAACATGGAGAGTTCTTCGGAAGTGGTGGTAGAGGGACAGGCATGGATAATGCCCAGTGACCGCCGGGAAACCCCCCAGAGTCCTCTGTGTCTCTGTATTGTGTCTCCTTAGTCTCGTGTGAATTAGGGTGTCCTTCAGGTTACAGGTTCTTTTATATGCAAACCTTGGTTTTGCTAGCTGTAAATCACCAGTGTTCAAAATGTGCCAAAGTTTTAGGATGATTTTATTGATTCGTTCAGAGTCTGGGGTGAATGAAGTCACACACGTCAAGATGTCACTGGTCGGTTTCTGGTGAACCTCTAGAAGAGTCTCTCTAGGGTTGTACCTTGCTCTCTTTTGTGAGTCCCTCACTTGTTTCTGCGGATAACTTCTTGCTATGAGATTGGAGGCTAAGTTGTCAGGTTCTTTTTTATAGTCAGTTACTGATGTACAATTGCGTCTGATCTGTAAAAATTGACCAAACGGGAGGTTATCTCAGCGTTTTGGGGTGATGGCTTTTGTACAATAGTAAACTATTGTGGTCAGTGGGTTTTTTATATAGCGAAGTGTGTATGGTCCCTGCACTGAGCTTGATGTTGATTTTCAGGAAAGGAAGAGTGGCGTCTGAAATGGTATGTGAGAATTTTAGATATTCCTTCTGGTCATTGATCCATCTCACAAATTCCTCACAGGTGGATCTGGGTCCATGCCAGAACACCAGGATGTCGTCAATAAAGCGTTTCCATAATATCAAGTTATTATGGTATGGGTTAGTGGAGCTCTCGATGCATTCACTCTCAAAGGCTGCCTTGTACAGGCACACTAGGCTTGGAGCAAATGTGCTCCCCATGGATGTACCCTGGCCCTGATGGAATAGCTATTGTTTAAATTCAAATACATTTTCAGTAAGGGCCAGGGTAGCACATTCCATTATGAATGTAATGGGGGTTGGTGATGTCCACTCCAGGGCATTGAGAGCAGTTTCAACAACAGCTAGGGTGGGTCTCGGAGGAATATTAGTATACAGAGCCTCTACGTCAAAAGTGACGAGGAGGTTTATATCACCAGGGTTTGGTATGTCCTCAATGATCTTTAAAATATCTGTAGTGTCCCTTACAAAGGAAGATGTTTGTCACACAAGTGGTTGGAAATGATCACAGAAGATGGAGAGTGGCTCTAGAATGGAGCCAATACCTGGGACAATAGGACGCCCAGGAACCGGTGAAGTGCCTTTATGTATTTTCGGTAGGGTGTAAAAGTACGGTATCCTGGGCTTGTTTGCCATCAAGAAATCAGCTTCTTTTCTGCTGATCTAACCATTGGATTCTGCCTCAAATATGAGTGAGGAGATTTTGGTGGATAGACGTGTAGTAGGGTCAAACGAAATAGGTGTGTAGTATCTCTCGTTTGAGAGTTGGGGGACACACTCTGCATCATAGTCAATAGTGGATTGCACTATAGTGGCACCCCCTTTGTCTGCCTGTTTTATGGTGATGGACACATCTTCTGATAGAGCCCGCAGAGTGGTCTCCTCCACTCTTCAAAGATTGTGGAAAGGTGCGGGTCTGTGTGGTAAATCCAGTTCTTTGAGGACAGCCTTTTCGAAAGTTAATACCTCTACCGGGACCATATTGTTATGTGGGGTAAACACTGAGGGATTCCTCAATCCTGAGTCATCCTGCTCCACAGGCATGGTGTCTTGGAAGAAGGCTTTGAGCCATATGGTGCAGAACCAGTTGTGAATTTCGCACTGGTCTCTGAATTTGTCTATTCTGGGTGTCGGTACAAAATCTAAGCCCATTTATGGGACCTCTTTCTCAGATTCAGTGAGGGTCCAGTGGGAGAGATTAACCACTAGGTCCTCCTGTCTTTTGTCTTGCTCTGACTATCCATGCCGCTGGTCGGTCGGTCTTGCCAATGGACCTGTTTGTTGAATCCTCTTCTGTTGTGCCCTCTTCCCCAACCTCTGTCTAAAAAAGGACGATTGCTATTGTTAAAGAATTGGGGTGGGCCCTGATGGTATTGGGGGAACTGCCAAAAAGGAGGTGGTTGTCCATGATATAATGGAGGACCTTGGTACTGAGGTACCTGATAATACTCATTCGGGCGTTGATTTCTTCTGAAATTATTAAGAGGGGTAGACAGTTGACACCTGACCGTATCCAGTTAATTGCACATCTGCCACAACCCAAGACACAAAAGGAAGTACGGGCCTTCATTGGCCTCACTTCGTACTGCAGACAATGGATTCCTCAGTATGCATATCTAGCCAAGCCACTCATACAGTTGACAACACAGGAGGCAGCGACTTCGACTGTCCTCCCTTGGACTCAGGAACATACACAAGCTTTTGAATGCTGTCCCCGTATGAAGTAGTCTTCGGTCGTCCCCCAAATATGTGGGGTACGCCTATGCCTCGTAAGATTACAGATGTTGATAGTAACATGCTGACAGATTACCTAGCTTCCTTGATGTCTGCACTACTCTCTTGTCGTTCACAGGTCGCGGCTGCCTTCCCGGACAACACCCAGGTGAAACCGCATGAAATTGTTCCCGGAGACCTGGTGTTGGTCCGCAACTTTGACCGCTCAAGCCCTCTGGAGCCCAGGTGGAAGGAACCGAAATTGGTGTTGATGACCACGAGGACCGCTGTGAAGATTGAAGGAAGAAAAGGGTGGCTCCACTCCAGCCACATCAAACGATTTCATGGACTGTGTCCAAAGACATTTCCCAAGGGCTGCCCCGAAACAGACTCTAAACTCCCCCTGTTAGAGAAAACTCCACAACAGGAGTACAAAACAAAGTTGAGGTCTAGTAAGTCAGACAGCGTTTATTCGTTTAAGTCCCCCTCGGGTGAAGGGGTTAGACAGGTTTCTGACATGTATAAGATAGACCCAAATAGTCAGAGAGATAGGCGAATCGAAAAGAGAGAAAAATATTGCAAAAACCTACACAGCAGATGCGTCATTACTTTAATTTTTATGTTTTTTCTGAGTCTTACGATCATATGCATAAGTTTAATGTTACATGTTTTCTTTCCTCCTCTTGGTTCCCATGTACATACTTCCTCTAATGACACTGTAGAGCACACTTTCAGTGACCTGCCCCCTCACGAGCTGTCCATCGATTAGCAATGCGCAACAATACTTTCATTCGTATGTTACACCATTCTCACCAGACCAGCAATGCCACAAATTGCTGGGTATGTGGCCGACTCCCACCCTATCAGAAATACAAGGGAGCTCTGCCCCTCTTTCACTACCCGTTTACACATAATGGTTCGTGCGGAGCATGGTTTACTTTAATGTCCTCCCAGACAGTAAGTCCACAGTTTCCCAAGGCAATTGGATATGGGGGAACCTGAATACAGTTATGAATAAAATATGTTTCCCAGACAAGGAAGGTCTTCCCCAAAGAACAGGGACCGATCTAGAAAATGAAGGGTATGGATTAGGTAATTTTACACTTAACCTCATGATTCTGAACGTTCAATCCGAGACTAATTCGGACTTGCCGTTTATTACAGTTTTACCAGTGAAAGGCGAATTATGCGTCAGAAAGAATGGTTCAGTACATCTAGGACACAGTGATTGTAATACTGTAGTCGAATTCAGTGATAAAGGAAAGTCTACTTTCAAAGCTTCCCGCCATTCTTATTTTATATGTGGTCAGACAGCCTATGTACGTCTGCCCTTAGATTGGGATGGAACGTGTTATATCGCGTTCCTATTGCCACCTGTTTTTCTAGCCCCACCTGATTATCATCGAAATTCACATCTTGTGCATATAAGACATAGAAGGGAGATCAAGACCCCGATTGTCGATCAGACTGAGACAACATGGGAGCAATATACAGATTTCAATAAAGGATTCTTTTTCTTTGTGGGTCCTGTCCAAAACAGTAAACTGATACGCAAATTAACTAGAACTTTGGAAGCAGTAGTGAATGAGACTACTTCTGCTTTGGGTAACCTGACCGAAGAGCAGTCTGCTATGAGACTTGTTGTTCTTCAAAACCACCTTGTACTTGACGTCATCCTGGGCGATAGGGGCGGGGCTTGTAGAGTAATCGGATCCAGTTGTTGTATTTTCATTCCTAATAACGCGCCATCAGTATATAAAGCAATAACAAGGCTTCATGAGATAGCTCACCTGATACACCAGAATCCTGGCACCTGGACTTGGTCCGGTTGGCTTTGGAGTGTGATATCCACCTGGGGATGGAAAGTACTGTCATTCCTAGGGATAATACTGCTTATTCTATTCAGTTGTTGTCTCTGTCTGCAATGTGGGCCAGCGATTTGCGGCTTGTGCGCCACAGCTTGTATTCCCCGTCCAAGTTCCCGTTCCCGTTCCCGAATGAAAAAAGATGGACAAATGATGCTATACGAACAGATAGATAGTCTCATGAAAATAGACATATCCTAAAGGGTGAAGTAGGGGCCAAGGAGGGAATGAGGAAATAGAAATTTTTAGGTAATCAATGTGTCCCCCACTCGCACCCTATCCATGCACCCATGTTCCATGTATGTCGTGTAATTCCCTTCCCGTGCCTGCCATGAAGACGCATATGCATTTGCGTCCAACGTTAACATGTCAGTTATTCAGTCCTCCAAGAAAACCACGTTAATTTGGCTTTTAGGCCTATGGTGCCAATGTCTTTACATGGTACACTTTTAAATAACACGAAGCACGCATTATTCACGTTTTTCTGGCTCAGTCGAGCCAGGCCCTTAATTGAGGCTCCGAGTCTCTTCTGTCTCTGAAAGCTGCAGTTTAGGTATGCATCCCTGACCTCTGCCTTACTTCCTGCCCAGCGAAGCGGTGCCCGGCTCGGCCTGGCCTGCCTGCCAAGACAGTATTTTGCCTACAGTTATCTGCTCAGCCTCCTCGAAAACACATTCTAGTCTAGTGAAATAGCTAAACATATTCCCGGCTGCAGAGCAAAGGGCCCGGCCTCCTGTCTCCATGCAAGTAATTTACTGAACCCGTTACCATGGTAGGCCCATGGCCCCGCGCATTGCACCAAGACACGTATGCACGCACTAGCATTCAGTATTGAACGGCCTCTGCCCGAGAGACCTTTTACTTCAGACAACACATCCTCCAAACATAAGATACCAGATATGCTATAGGTGCAGGTCGTTCTGACACCCCAGACACCAGCCTCCTCTACTAGTGCTAAAAGTCAAGCCCCCCAGCTCTCCCCAGTTACACGTCATGCTCAGTTGCGCACGCACACAGGGTAAAGGTTTCTGCTGACCCTGCAGAATCTCTCTATGCATCCACCCACTTATGACACTTCTGTGACGTTTCCAGTGCACACCTCCGTGTACGCCCCTGTACACACCTCTTTTACGCCCATGTGTTCTTATCTCTTCTCTTTTCACTTGTTACGCCTACTGTATTCATTTCAATTATACTGTTTTACTATATATAATGTGTGATGTTAATAAAATGTTAAATATCCCTTCCTGAACCTTAGTGGTGATGGAACTCGATGTCCCGGTTCTCGAGAATCTTAATTAAAGCCGTATGACTCACATACCACAGACTCTGCCTCTCATTTTATTGAGCTATCCTTATTGTCATTTAATGTATAGAAAAATAGTCCCGGTAATTTTATTTACCACATAAATCTGGTGCCCGAACAGGAACTCCTCCCCTTCATCACGCGCCGGCGATGTACGCAGGCCCCTGACCCCTTCTACAGCTGTGACGGATTTCTGTGCACACCCGCGGGTTTTCCTGCTATCTCCCTCAGGCCCACGGAGGAGACGGAGACTGCTGTCCGGCATCCAGACGAGGCGGTGAGGAATGCGGAGAGTCCCGACCAGAGCCCCAGCCGAGAGAGCAAGGTCCGAGGTATCCGGAGGCCCACCTGTTCCGAAGCGCATGCGTAGACGTCGTAGAAGTCCAGTCCGGTCCAGTCCAGTCCAGTTTCCGAGGCCTTCAGTTTTGCTTCCCGGTGAGTACCGTTGTTGGGAACGCATCTAGACGTGTTCATTAATTTGTGCCTGGTCAAGACGGGTCTGGGTACACAGACCCGGTCCAGACGTGTTCGCTTAGGTGAATACGGTATGACGTGTCTCTTTATGGGACCGGTATGTCTGTACTGTTTTAGCAGTGCATCTAGTGATTCAGTATTCTAGTCGAGAATTTCAGAATTTGTGTTTTCTATGTACTAGGTAGTATCTGTCTGAAATGTTTTAATGTGTTTTATGTTGTGGTATGAATGATTGTTTGCTATTCATTACTGTGTTTATTGTGTTCACGTTCAAGTAAGTTCTAACATGCCGCTGTTCTCGAAATTACGTCAGATAGGAACTAGGAAAGGGATACTCGAAGTAGCAGTTCCCGTCCCGCCTAGGGACACTCCCGGACATTTTAAGTACCATAAGCATGGCTTAGATGCCATACTGTACTTAGACTTGTGGGTTGATTATACAAAGGATTTTGAAGAGAAATATAGATGGCCGGTCTCAGGGACATGGGATGCTGAATGCATCATGAGAGTAGAAGAAGCTCTATGGAGAAAGAAAGCCAGACAATCCCAGAAAGATGCCATAGAATTGTGGCGTAAAGAAGCGCATAGAAGAACAGAGAAAGAGATCAGGAAAGCAGAGAAAAGTAGAGAAGAATCTGAAAAAGCTAAAGAAAGAGAGCTACTAGAAGAAGGTGAACGAGTTAGAGCAGAACAATTAGACAGACAAAGAAATGCCCTTATTACAGGCATGTATCCTGTTCTCGCCGAGGGCCTACCCAAGGCGACCCCGGAAGTACCCCGTAACTTGCCGCCACCATTGGTCCCGACTAAATTACGTCATAAACAGACCGCAGCGGAAATTTTCCTTTCTTCGTACTTAGATGACACTGTCCCAGAATATGCAAACAGAAATCCTCCTCCAAATGTTCATCCTCCCAACCCTGTTCACATTCCCGTTGATGACACGACTTCTCCCACTGTCTCATCTGCCACTGTTCCGGCCACTACTCCTGCCACTGGCCCTAGTAATCCTTTTAATGCGCCTGCAACTCAGGGCCCACCTGCATTACCTACACCTACTTTACCGCCTACACTGCCACCAGCGACAGCACAGCCAGTCATAGTTGACGATCCCGCTTCAGGAGGAGCAGTAGGAGGTCCCCCTATCACCCCGCCTCAAATAAAATGAACCACACTCAGAGAAGCAGCATTACAACGCACACCAAAAGTAACTACATACACAGCCCTTAAACAGTACCTTACTGATTGCAGATATGATCCAGTACCTGGCAAAAGACCAGATGATCCTATATTCAATACGTTTACGACGGGTTACAAACTATTTGACTATTTTTCCAGATATGAGAGAACATTTAGATAACATATATCATTTTATCAGAACGTGGGAGAGACCAGAAAGCATTCACGAGGCCATGGCACACAATAAGGTGGAGACACAAAATATGATCTTACAGTTTTTGATAAATTGTCTGATTAGGGAACAAAACCAGCCGGGTAAAGATAAAGAAGAGATGAAACTCCTGATAAAATGGAGTGACAACATAGCTGATGGTAAACATAGTAAACAAGCTTGTATAGAATCCATGTACAGAAAGATTCGTAAAGAAATTCTAGACATACACGCAAGGGAAAAAGCAGCGAGAGAAGCCGAGAAAGCGGAGGAAGAAGTCTCAGAGGACGAAGATATAGAAACTGAAACCCCAAATACAATAGCGTATGTAGGTAGGGCGAGACCTTTTGAAAGACCCTTTGACAGACCCATACGTCTAGAAAACCAGAAACGTTTTCTTTCTCCCATACCAGAACAATGTTCTCTTGAACATTTATTCCAAGCCACCGATAAAGTACTGAAACAACGAATAGGTTACAGTGAACTTAGTACCATGCATGAACAAGAACTGGCCCGGTCAGCAGTCCAATGGGCTGGCAATACTAGTGTATATAAAGATGACATAGTAGCGCAAACATTTTTTAATCTTTCCCCAGACGAACAGCGATTAGCTGGTATTTACATGATCCAACATCTCATTACACTGTATGAAAGTCAGCATTCTGATCCAGGTCCCCTATATAATATATTGGAAGAATTACTCCTAAAGAGATGGAGAGGCCTAGGTACCGATTTAATTAATATCATTCTAGAACAACAACACAAATACAGAACTTTCCTGACTCCACATTTCGTTCCTGTCCCACCTCCAGTAAGGAAACCTTTTTATATAGACAGACAGAATCCTTTACGAGAAGTTCATCCCGTCCGGACGGAAGGGGGTGAGCTTCATCGAGTATTCGTATACACACCCCTGACCAAAATGGAATTATTGGAAATGAAAAAATTAGTGCCCTGTCATGATAAAGATCCAGCAGGGTTCCACCGTGAATTAAAAGACATGCTCCTCATGGGGGAGTATACGTATCCTGATATCCTTAAAATGTTAAAGGTATTGTTGCCAGCCGGCATTTACGAAAAACTTAAAGAAAAAGAATGGGAAGTGGGAGAGAAAAAGATTGATTGGGCAGTATTAGAAAACAAAGAAAATACACGAGTCCCTGGTACTGGTCTTGGGGAAAAAGCCAAAGCATTACCCGAGTTGTTAATGCAAGTTTTACCAAGATTACTAACTACAAAAAAGGAAGACTGGGAGGCAATCTCAGCCTGCAAACAGAAACAAGACGAAGACACTAGTGATTTTTATTCCAGATTCGAGAAATGTTTCATTATAAATAGCGGCCTGAAAACAAGTAGTGAATAGTATCCACATCTTTTTGTGACCAAATTAGTCGAGAATTCTTTACCACAGGTTAAAAACAGAGTACTGAAAGTCGAGAGTACATGGCAAGCTAATACCCCTTCCCAAATGTTACAAATGTTACAGTACCACCAGAATCGAATCAGAGAGGAACACGAACATGAACAGAGACGTATTAAAGACACGAAAATGAAAGTACTAGTTGCCCAGTCCGTCCCAGCTGATGGTCAGAAGAGGGGTACGACACAGACTAGTCATCCTGCAGCTCCTGTTAAAGGGAATTGCAATTATTGTAAGCAGCCAGGTCACTTTATAAATGAATGTGCCGTTCTGAAATACAATATTGCTACCGGCAGGACGAAAGAAAGACCGCGTCCACCTAGACCAGAACATGTTCCACAACATAGTCCACAGAACACGCAACCTCCTCAGAATGCACAGCAGACAGTAGCTGTACCCCAACCCCAACCCATTGCTGCCACACAACATGTCACGCAACAAATGTACCAGTATGCACAGTCAGATTACCCCGATTATCAGCAGTATTCATGAAACAGCCTAGAGGGAGGTTGGCTTGCCCCTTTTCGAGGTTCCTGTAGATCAAGAGGGTCCCTATGTACATAGTCAGGTATTAGGGAAAGACAGAAAATTTTTGATTGACACAGGGGCGAGCAGAACTACCATCAGTCATGACGAGGTTCCAGGGGCACCCCTCTCAGGCTCACAGAATGTTTCCCTTGGATTTTCAGGAAAGCCTATTGTTAACGAAGTGTCGAAGCCAGTTTCCCTGGAAGTTGGTCCATTGTCTCGTACTACAGACCTGTTACTTACGAAATCATGTCCAGAAAACTTGCTTGGTATTAAAACATTGAAAGCACTAGGAGCAGTAATATGTTGTTCTCCGGAAGGAGTGAGATTGTTTTTACGTGATTTTAAAGGACATTATGTGTTGAGAGATTATGATCCAAGATTGCAGAATGTACCACAGCATTTATGGGCACAAGGTCCGACTGATGTAGGTTGGATGCACATTACACCATATCGTGTTACTCTCAAACAAGGAGTTGTACTGCCACGTATCCGACAATACAAGTTACCACCTGAGGCTGTAGCAGCCTTACTGAAAATTATTGACGAGCTGATTGCACAAGGAGTGGTTGTAGAAACTGACTCCAATGTATGTAATTCTCCAATCATTCCGATTCTTAAACGAACTGATCCAAATGCACCACCGGTCTACAGACTGGTGATCGACCTTCGAGAGCTAAATAAATGCATAATACCCAAGTACCCAGTGGTCCCAGACATTTCTTCTCTATTGACTGCTATTGATTCCGAAGCAGCGTTCTTTACTGTTATCAATCTCAAGAACGCCTTCTTTAGTGTCCCCATTCATCCAGAAAGCCAGTATCTCTTCGGATTCTGTTTAAATGGCCGAAGCTTCAAATTTGCACGTGCTCCTCAAGGGTTCACAGAAAGTCCTAGTATTTACAGCCAAGCACTGAAACGACAGCTAGACAGTATTCACATGCCTACTGACACTGCCCTACTCCAATATGTTGACGATCTGTTAATTACAGCACGGACCGAACGTGACTGCGAACGCGCATCACTGACAGTCTTGTATTTTCTGGCCGAAAAGGGGCATAAAGTGTCCCCTTCGAAGCTACAATTCTGTGCCCAGCAAGTGGTATACCTTGGACACTTGCTGTCCAAGAGGGGTAGACAGTTGACACCTGACCGTATCCAGTTAATTGCACATCTGCCACAACCCAAGACACAAAAGGAAGTACGGGCCTTCATTGGCCTCACTTCGTACTGCAGACAATGGATTCCTCAGTATGCATATCTAGCCAAGCCACTCATACAGTTGACAACACAGGAGGCAGCGACTTCGACTGTCCTCCCTTGGACTCAGGAACATACACAAGCTTTTGAATGCTGTCCCCGTATGAAGTAGTCTTCGGTCGTCCCCCAAATATGTGGGGTACGCCTATGCCTCGTAAGATTACAGATGTTGATAGTAACATGCTGACAGATTACCTAGCTTCCTTGATGTCTGCACTACTCTCTTGTCGTTCACAGGTCGCGGCTGCCTTCCCGGACAACACCCAGGTGAAACCGCATGAAATTGTTCCCGGAGACCTGGTGTTGGTCCGCAACTTTGACCACTCAAGCCCTCTGGAGCCCAGGTGGAAGGAACCGAAATTGGTGTTGATGACCACGAGGACCGCTGTGAAGATTGAAGGAAGAAAAGGGTGGCTCCACTCCAGCCACATCAAACGATTTCATGGACTGTGTCCAAAGACATTTCCCAAGGACTGCCCGGAAACAGACTCTAAACTCCCCCTGTTAGGGAAACTCCACAACAGGAGTACAAAACAAAGTTGAGGTCTAGTAAGTCAGACAGCGTTTAATTGTTTAAGTCCCCCTCGGGTGAAGGGGTTAGACAGGTTTCTGACATGTATAAGATAGACCCAAATAGTCAGAGAGATAGGCGAATCGAAAAGAGAGAAAAATATTGCAAAAACCTACACAGCAGATGCGTCATTACTTTAATTTTTATGTTTTTTCTGAATCTTACGATCATATGCATAAGTTTAATGTTACATGTTTTCTTTCCTCCTCTTGGTTCCAATGTACATACTTCCTCTAATGACACTGTAGAGCACACTTTCAGTGACCTGCCCCCTCACGAGCTGTCCTATCGATTAGCAATGCGCAACAATACTTTCATTCGTATGTTACACCATTCTCACCAGACCAGCAATGCCACAAATTGCTGGGTATGTGTCCGACTCCCACCCTATCAGAAGTACAAGGGAGCTCTGCCCCTCTTTCCCTACCCGTTTACACATAATGGTTCGTGCGGAGCATGGTTTACTTTAATGTCCTCCCTAGAAAGTAAGTCCACAGTTTCCCAAGGCAATTGGATATGGGGGAACCTGAATACAGTTATGAATAAAATATGTTTCCCAGACAAGGAAGGTCTTCCCCAAAGAGCAGGGACCGATCTAGAAAATGAAGTGTATGGATTAGGTAATTTTACACTTAACCTCATGATTCTGAACGTTCAATCTGAGACTAATTCGGACTTGCCGTTTATTACAGTTTTACCAGTGAAAGGCGAATTATGCGTCAGAAAGAATGGTTCAGTACATCTAGGACACAGTGATTGTAATACTGTAGTCGAATTCAGTGATAAAGGGAAGTCTACTTTCAAAGCTTCCCGCCATTCTTATTTTATATGTGGTCAGACAGCCTATGTACGTCTGCCCTTAGATTGGGATGGAGCGTTCCTATTGCCACCTGTTTTTCTAGCCCCACCTGATTATCATCGAAATTCACATCTTGTGCATATAAGACATAGAAGGGAGATCAAGACCCCGATTGTCGATCAGACTGAGACAACATGGGAGCTATATACAGATTTCAATAAAGGATTCTTTTTACTTTGTGGGTCCTGTCCAAAACAGTAAACTGATACGCAAATTAACTAGAACTTTGGAAGCAGTAGTGAATGAGACTACTTCTGCTTTGGGTAACCTGACCGAAGAGCAGTCTGCTATGAGACTTGTTGTTCTTCAAAACCACCTTGTACTTGACGTCATCCTGGGCGATAGGGGCGGGGCTTGTAGAGTGATCGGATCCAGTTGTTGTATTTTCATTCCTAATAACGCGCCATCAGTATATAAAGCAATAACAAGGCTTCATGAGATAGCTCACCTGATACACCAGAATCCTGGCACCTGGACTTGGTCCGGTTGGCTTTGGAGTGTGATATCCGCCTGGGGATGGAAAGTACTGTCATTCCTAGGGATAATACTGCTTATTCTATTCAGTTGTTGTCTCTGTCTGCAATGTGGGCCAGCGATTTGCGGCTTGTGCGCCACAGCTTGTATTCCCCGTCCAAGTTCACGTTCCTGAATGAAAAAAGATGAACAAATGATGCTATACGAACAGATAGATAGTCTCATGAAAATAGACATATCCTAAAGGGTGAAGTAGGGGCCAAGGAGGGAATGAGGAAATAGAAATTTTTAGGTAATCAATGTGTCCCCCACTCGCACCCTATCCATGCACCCATGTTCCACGTATGTCGTGTAATTCCCTTCCCGTGCCTGCCATGAAGACGCATATGCATTTGCGTCCAACGTTAACATGTCAGTTATTCAGTCCTCCAAGAAAACCACGTTAATTTGGCTTTTAGGCCTATGGTGCCAATGTCTTTACATGGTGCACTTTTAAATAACACGAAGCACGCGTTTTTCATGTTTTTCTGGCTCAGTCCAGCCAGGCCCTTAATTGAGGCTCCGAGTCTCTTCTGTCTCTGAAAGCTGCAGTTTAGGTATGCATCCCTGACCTCTGCCTTACTTCCTGCCCAGCGAAGCGGTGCCCGGCTCGGCCTGGCCTGCCTGCCAAGACAGTATTTTGCCTACAGTTATCTGCTCAGCCTCCTCGAAAACACATTCCAGTCTAGTGAAATAGGTAAACATATTCCCGGCTGCAGAGCAAAGGGCCCGGCCTCCTGTCTCCATGCAAGTAATTTACTGAACCCGTTACCATGGTAGGCCCATGGCCCCGCGCATTGCACCAAGACACGTATGCACGCACTAGCATTCAGTATTGAACGGCCTCTGCCCGAGAGACCTTTTACTTCAGACAACACATCCTCCAAACATAAGATACCAGATATGCTATAGGTGCAGGTCGTTCTGACACCCCAGACACCAGCCTCCTCTACTAGTGCTAAAAGTCAAGCCCCCCAGCTCTCCCCAGTTACACGTCATGCTCAGTTGCGCACGCACACAGGGTAAAGGTTTCTGCTGACCCTGCAGAATCTCTCTATGCATCCACCCACTTATGACACTTCTGTGGCGTTTCCAGTACACACCTCCATGTACGCCCCTGTACACACCTCTTTTACGCCCATGTGTTCTTATCTCTTCTCTTTTCACTTGTTACGCCTACTGTATTCATTTCAATTATACTGTTTTACTATATATAATGTGCGATGTTAATAAAATGTTGAATATCCCTTCCTGAACCTTAGTGGTGATGGAACTCGATGTCCCGGTTCTCGAGAATCTTAATTAAAGCCCGTATGACTCAGATACCACGGACTCTGCCTCCCATTTTATTGAGCTATCCTTATTGTCATTTAATGTATTGAAAAATAGTCCCGGTAATTTTATTTACCACACCCCAACTATTGATACTGGAATTGCTGTCACTGGAGACTCTCCTATCTGAGTTCTCATCTGAAGAGTAACTCGTTTTTGCGGAGGTGTAGTCATCACGAAGGTAAGGGTACACTTTTTCTTTGGAAAATTTCTGGATATCTTTTTACAGTTTGTTAATTTTTGCTTCATAAGATAGTCTTTATTGTCAGAGATTTCAGAATTTATTTCCGCCAGTTTGGTTTTTTAGGCTGTCAGTTGGATGGTAGTTTTTAATGCCCCTTCTACAATCTGGATCCTCACCAGGAGGGGGTCTGCCAGTCTTCTAGCTGTCTTGATCATTAATACCAACCAGTCCCTAGTGCATTTCCAAGCAACTAGGGACCATTCTTTTTTGAAGATGGCATCTTCCAGGAATAGTCTGGGGAAGGTGTTAACTATCAGGCCTGCTGGAGCAATATTTCCTTGTAGGTATTCGGTCCTAAGTGCCCCATGGAGGGTAATTTTAAGCCACTCTCTTTTTAATATGGTCAATGAGTTCCAGTCATCCGAGTTGGAACCTGATGCTGAGCTGCCATCGTTGCCCAAGATGAAGGGAGTTCTGTCTAAAATGTCTGAGACTATTTTATCGCCAAAGCTCAGACCTTGATGTTGTTCCATTGTTGCCCCGGAGTTTGGAGCAGGCAAGAGTAGGGCCAGGCAAGATCCAGAAAGTGATCTGCTGGTAGCCTCTTATATAATGTACAACTGGAAGCCCGTGCTAATACTTTTAAACAAATGGAGGGACCACAGGGCTAGTTTACCGAGGTCCAGCCTACATGCTCCACCAAGACTAGTGTGCAAATATAGGTATGAAGTTCCTCTGAATGAGCGGTAGGAGAAGGAGGGAACTGGAGTGTGATGTGTGTGTAGTGTATGCCAATAAGGGGAGCTCCCCTTGCTGGAACTAGGGCTCTCACACACCTAGCGAGCTAGGTGTCATGCTTCATCATTTGAGCCTGCCCCTCGTCAGGTCGGCGTTGCAATACCTGACGGCACCCAAACGGGGCACTTTGGCGGGGATCTTTTGTTCCTGCCGGTGGGTGCAGTGGGTGTAAGAGGTCTAGTTGTGCAGATGTGAAATGTGTGAGTTAAAATAGGTCAGGTAGTCCTAAAACAATTGTATTTGGAAGGTAATCTGCCTAGCTAAAAAGAATGAGAGGAGCACAGGACTAGTGACAATGTGCCTAGTTGTACATGCACTACTCTCAAGCGATCTACATGTTTCGTGCCTTTTGCATCATTTAGATCTGGGCACTTCCTCAGGATAAAGTGAACCGCTATCTACACTAAAAAAGGTAAGTAATTCCTACATACCCAATTCACAGGTAAGTTGACCTGAAAATGACTTTGCAACTTGCCATTACTTTTTATCATTAATGGGCATAAAACCCTTATTTCCTCTAATAATAAAGCTAAAGATGTATTAGGAGTCGATTGTGCAGGTGATGGTGGATCTTACTTGTATATTTTGATAGACACTTTTCCAATGTTGGGTTGCACACCAATTTTGGGTGCAAACGACGATGGAGAGGTATTGATGTTCCTGTGTAACACAGAGCCAACCATTCTTAGGTAATTGCAGGTGGTGACTGCAGGTAACTTAGAAAACTTAGCAGGAGACAATCTTGATGGGAGCTGGTGACATTTAAATTTTCCCTTGCGCAAAAAACAAATAACTCAGAAATGTTCAAATATGTCAAATAAGAGAAATATCCAGCTTTTTAGAATTGAGTATATAGAGTGTTCTCCCAAATATTGCAGTCTCAAAAATATATAATTATTTATAAAGCCATATATAATTAGCTATATGGCTGGCTGTAAACTTACACAAAACTATACGTTTACCTTTGTGAATCAGGCCTTTTATTTTGCACATAAAGAGATTCAGATGTATACTTTCATCTTCCTATCAAATATTTTCCAGCCTTATCTCCAAGGTCAAACTCCTAGAATTTACTCTATTCCCCTCAACCAGATGCACTTGGTGACATTTCCTTAATGTTCAAACACCTGTCTGTGGACCATCCTTCTTGCACATATCATGCTCGACGCTGGTCAACAAAATCTAACAAGAATTCACAACAACCTGGTAATTCTTAGCTCACAGGGATAAAAATACTGCATTCTAAACCTAGTTTTCATTCACCAAAGTGTGGCTAGACTCTTGTTACTTGTGGTGATGTGAGAATTCTCAGAGGGTATTCCACTATCGAAGAATTACGCTTTCTGGAAAGGCTCTAGCAATGACAACTGTTTAGAAGGCATCTTTCACCCTATACTATTTCTTATTCATTACCAATACAAGTCATTTTAGTTACCTTTCCCAGCACTCCAAAGAGATTAACACATTCATGTAGTCTTTCAAAACTCAATAAATTGATTATGAGAAGAACGCAATTTCATTGTGCTTTCGTTTGGCTGTCAGAAGTGCACAAACATATATTGCCTAGAATTGTTTAGCTAGTGCTTCACCCAAGTCATAATTTAGCAATTAGCTCTTTTAATAGTATTCCTAAGCTGTATAAGTAGAACCATGTGTGGCAACATCTGCCTCACTGTGGCGAAGAAGAGACAAAGATTCCCACTTTTACCGAGATGTACTACTGAAAAAAACAGTGGGGTCACAGTGATTAAAGCAGGTAGACTCGAAGCACATAGGGGCAGATTTACAAGCCCCTAGCGCCTCCTTTGCGCCGCCGTTGCGTCACTTTTGTGACGCAGCGGTGGCGGAGCAAAAGATGCACCATGGTGCGGGCTGTTTACAACTTGACGCATCTGGGAGATGCGTCACGTTGCAAAGCGCTGCGCCTTAAGGAGGAGTTCTGGTGCAGGTGGGGGGGGCGTTCCGGCGCAGAAACGCCTCCTAAAAGTGACAAGATTTCACTCAGTCACTTTTAGGCCAATGCTACGTCAAAACCCTGCGCCTGCTTGAAGCAGGCGTAAGGCTTGACGCAGCATTGGAATAATAAGCCCCCCAGAGCATTGCTGGAGCTGCGTCGCGCATGCGACGCAACTCCAGCAATGCGATACCTTTACGGCACAGATGTGTGACGCATCTGTGCCGTTTTTGCCCCATGGTGCGCCGCATTGTAAATGCGGCGCATCATGGGTGGCGGAGGCATGGCGCACAATTACTGGTGCATCCCTGCTAATTTGCAGGGATGCACCAGTAATTGTAAATATGCCCCTTAGCTTTTTCAGTGCAGACTATTAACGATGAAAGGATGACTGTCTGAAAGGATGACTGTCACTTATGCTCAGTACCTAGTCCAAAGAGGCACATACTTAAAATCTTTATATTGAGCCTATTAAAGTTTAAGCACCCAGTTATTGATATAAATTGTAAATCTACAGCTGCATGTTTACACTGATGGTTGAAGAAGAGTATTTACTCTATTTATGTATTTTTTGATATGCAGCTGATCGGTAGGGGGAGACATAGGCCTTGTGAATCTTACCTCAGTCAGGTAAAGTTTGATCAAAGAGTGAAGCTCACTGTCTTTAGTTTTTGATTCAAATACGGAGACACCTCTCTCATAATCAAAGTAAATGTCTGTGGTCTCAAAAAGCAGACATTCATAGAAGTTTTGGGATAGCACTCTCTGAGCAAATATTTCTATGACACACACAGTCGTCCTACGGTCTGTCCATAAGTGGTGCATGACTTAAAAAGTACAGTGGAAATAACGTCCACACTTCGCTGCATTTTTTTTCTTTTTGTCCCTGGACTACATATTGAGATGATTGTCTGGTATGCTGCTCTCACTTTTTCACTTCTGTTGTCAACTCTCTTTGATCTGTGCCACAACTGTTCTTTTTTCTGCCTGGAAGTGGTTACTTTTTACACTCCGAATACATGTATGCAGCGACACCCAAATGTTACTCATTTATTGAGAATTAAATTATACTAATTAAATGTAGTATTAAAATTGTTGAAATATATGTATAATTTCTATTTAATATTGAGCCAATGGTCAAGACAAGTTTGCATACGTTGATTTATAAGGTCTACCACTAACTTTACCACAGAAGTTCAAATATCATATCATATCATAGTAAACTTTATTTCGGAAATTGCCATAAAAGGAAACAAACTAACTTAAAGCTAAAAAATCATGAATAAAAGCACTTAAACGAGCAACGTAAAAAAATAAAAAATAAATTATGTTATAATACCGCACAGTTAAGGCTAGCAGCTTATTGGAGGAGCATAAGATATAGAATATAGTATTGTTACAATGTTTATAATACCCACAAATTGGACTAGCAGCATAAAGGGGGATCATCACAAGAATTTTAAGATGCGAGAGTAGATTTACTCTAATAACTCCTATGCTGGTCTAATACACAGCCTAAGGAGGAAGTCATAGATGACAGCAAAGTGCGATTCTGACACACAGAATTCTAAGGTGCTAGATACTGGACGGCAATGTGGCAATCTTTTTCTGTCTGAGCCTCCACATGTATGCAAAAAACTGAGAGACAACACAGACAATTAATTGAGCTCTGTCTGCCCTGAATACCCTAGTTGCACTTTTATAGTCACTTATGCCCCAGGTGTGGCATAAGGGAGAATCAATTTCCTCATGTGGGCATAGTACTGCTGGCAAAATTACAGACATGATCCATAGTTTCCTAGGTATGTGGGCAAATGGGCAGCTTAGGTTGAGCTCAGCATTGAGAAGAGTGTGCTGCCACTTCGTAGTCAACAATCAAAGATGCAAAGTTCAAATTTGGAACTTGATTTTTTTTGTTTAAATCTGTTTTCATAATTCTTTTTTTAAGATTGACATCGTTCATGAAAGACAACTTACAGTATAGAATCCTATCATACATTGGATCTACTGTCAAAAGCAAATAAACATTACGGTTGAGCAGAGACAGATCAAATATTCATGTTGAGGACAGCATTGTCTCAGTTATAAGCCGATCCTTTCCAGGCAGTTCAGGTCATCTAGGAGATTAGTGATGTGGTGCCAGTAGTTCATTGTACAGAGTCTTTTTAGGCCACTCAGTTCGGGCAAATGTACAGATGTTTGAGAGAAAAACAGAAACCAACAAAGCTCAAAACCAGTAACAGCAGCATAGTCCGACTTCTGAGTAATCACTCCTTAGTGATGCCCTTACCCTTTTCCCCTATCCCCGGCGGGCCCGTCCCGGAGCTTCCTGCATGTCATCATCTCCGCCCATAGCCCACATCAATGTCCGCGCTGGGTGTCAATCGGCAAATATGCATGTGTGAGGTAATGCAGGTGTTTATTGATAGGCTACATGTCGCGCACTGTAGGGGCACCTCCCCCGCACCTAGGTCGCCACTCGGGGCTGCTCCCGCAATGCGCATTAAGGCCTGGAACAGTCCCTCCCATTGCGCTGCTATCGGTGTCTTTCGTAGCCCCAGTGTTTCCTCCCGCAGGATGGCGATTCCCTATGCTTTGGCCCATGCTAGTGAGTACCGCCATGGCTGTAGGTGAGGCGGGTCCCGCGCCTGCCATATCTTAGTGAGGAGCCGCTTAGCTACCACCAATCCCAGGTCCAGGAAACGAGAGTAGACTTTTGTGGATGGGGTCCTGCGAAATTGGTGTAGTAGGTAAACAGGCCATTTAAAGGGTATACTGAGGCCTGTGCATGTGTGTAGCGCCTCAACAATAGCCTGCGAGTAAACATGTAGTTTGCGGCAGCTCCATAGCATGTGTACCTACCCAACCCCCAGCTCCGCACAGTGGGGACACACCACATCCGTCCAATGAAAGTACCTATTGATCTTATTGGGCATGAGGTATGCTCTGTGGACTATAAATTGTTGTATTTGTCGGAACCTCATATTTCTGTGAATAAGCTTTGGGCCCTTTAGTATCTTTTCTTACTCCCTGTCCTTCAGCTGCCGCTCCAAGTCTGCCTCCCATTTATGGCATAGTGAGTCTAGGCTTATCGCTGCGTGTGTGCAAAGGGATGCCGCAAACCATTGGATCAAGTGCCTGCCCCACCCCATAACGTAAAGGTACAGGATGGTGAGGCGGCCGGTGTTGTGATCAGTGTGTGGTGTCTTAGGAATTGCCCCAGTGGGAGCCCCACTTTTTCAATCAGGGATTCATAGGTTATAAGCATACCAGGTGTAGGTCTCCCAGGGTCTGTATGTCAATTTCATGCAATGAGTTCAAGAGGAGTAAGCACCCCAGACCCGCTGGGGAGCCCACTAGTGGTATGGCTGGTGCGTAGGGGACTAGCACTCTAGTGAGGTACAGGCAGCATCAGTAGCACTTATAGGCCACTGTCAGAAGAGGCAGGCCAGTGCTCGGGCCCGAGAGGCTGGATGACAAAGTCTGGTAGTATAATCCAGAGAGAGGGGAGGGTTGTGGTTCCAGCGTTTTCATTGCCTCTGTCTGCGAGCCAGCGGGCCACCCACTGCAACTGTGTAGCCAAATAGTAGTGTTAGAAACAAGGTGCAGCGAGGCGGCCTACCTGATCAGTGGGTAAGTATAGTTTTGCTAATGCTAACCTATGTCGTGCATTGCCCCAAAGGAAGTCCCTGAGTAGTTTAGTGAGTGTGGTGAAAAAGGCTGCCAGGACATACAGCGGAAGGTTAGTAAAGTAATACAGGAGACGAGAAGGATCGCCATCTTGGAAAGGGCCACCCTGCCAGAGACTGTCAGTGGGAGCATTTTCCAGAAGTGCAGCTGTGACTTTATGGCTGTCAAGGCACATCCCAAATTACCATCGAAGAGGTCTGTTGGGTGATGACATATATCTGGATTCCCAGATAGCGGAAAGTATCATCTTTCCATTGCTCTTTTGTACCCCCCAGAATATATCCCGGATCCCGGATCCTGAGTGTCCACCCTTAATGTGTAAAGGTAGGATTTGTTGGCGTTTACCCGAAGTCCATAGAGAACGGCAAAATCACGCAATATGTTCACCAGGTGAGCTGGAATATTACCTACATTCCTCACAGAGACGAGGAGGTTGTCAACGTACAACGACACCTGGTGTGTCCCATCCCCTAGGGGTATGCTGTCCCCTAGTGATGCTCACAGAGCCGCTGCCAGGGGCCCGATTGCAAGATTAAACAGGAGGATCGAGAGTGAACAGCCCTGCCTGCTGCCCCTACATTTGGGTATGGCGTCGGAGATGTAAGGTCCACGCCATACTCGGATTGTGGGATCCTCATATAATAGGTTCACCATCTTAGAGAAAGCCCCACTCCAGCTCGTATCGCAACAGCACTGCTGCGTGGTCGCTCCACTCCAGCCAGTCAAAGGCTTTCTCTAGGTCCAGCACAAGACATCCCGCCCTGGGCTACTTCTTCGCGCTATCCGACGCCACCCTAAAAAACCTCTGTAGATTTAACGATGTGCTCCACTTGGGCACAAATCCGTTTTGGTCTTTGTGGACCAGTTCGGGGACCACCGGCGCCAGACGCTCCACCAACACCTTGGCAAATATTTTGTAGTCCACATTAAGGAGCGCCAGAAGCCTATATGATCCCAAGTTTTCGGGGTCCCTATCTGGTTTGAGCAGGGACACAAGGTAGACGTCATGCATTGATGGGGGCGTGTCTGTTCATCCAGGGCTGTGGAACAAAGTGTATGGCGATGCTGCGTCAGAGATTCCCGGTAGGCCTTGTGGTATTCAGCAGGTAGATCATCTGGCCCAGGCACTTTCCCAGATGCCATGGACCCAATCGCCGCCCCTATTTCCTATAGAGTAAGGCGACCATTAAGCATCCCTTGGTGGCCTTCTGAGGCTATGGGCAGCTAGAGAGGTTCAAAAAATGTCTCCAGGTCCGGGCTGGAGCAACGCCTCTTGGATTGGTACAGTTGTGCGTAATGATCAGACAGTACTTTGCGCATCCCCCTCTGTGTGTATACCAGGGCCCCAGCTGGTGTGCATATGGCTCCAATTGGGGCATTATTGCTCTATTGTTTTAACACCCATGCAAGTAGGCAGCCCGCCCTGTCCGCCTTGGCTTGTGTGCGAGCTGTGTGAGCAGTATAATTATGGCACCTCAGTCGTTCTGCATGCTGTGTCTTGAGGATCTCCGGGTGGCCTGATTGTCCACCGCCGCCCTCCCCCTCATGCTCATACTAGAGGAGCTGTGATTGAAGGAGAGTGAGCGATAAAGTCAGGTGTTTGCGTATGTACCATGTGGCACCAAGACAGTGACCTCTGACAGCAATTTTGTGGGCATCCAATTCCATCAGGGGGGTACTCGCCATCCCTTCGTTAAGCTGAAAATACTCCAGAACAGCCGTCCCTAGGGAAGCACGGAATTCTGAGTCTTCCAGTGCGGATGGCTGGAGTCGCCAGGTGGGTATGGGAGGATGACCAGGGTCCCAATTCAGCTGGAGCTTCAGGGAATTATGGTCAGAGTGTGTCCGCCCAAGGTATTCCGTCAATGTGACCAAGGGGAGTAGTGATTGGGAGCCCACCACCCTATCCAGCCGCAAGTGCAGCTGCCGAGTAATAGGAGTAGACAAAGTCAGTAGGGTGTAGGACATGCCACAGGTCCAGTAACGCCCAATGTGATAGCCAGTCTGTGAGTGCCTGCGTGTTTGATACTGCAGCCGATGTCCGGAGGGGCGGGAAGGATCTGTCCACGTGTACATACAGCACAGAGTTGAAATCCCCACCTAGCAGCCAGGGGAGCCCAATGTAAGGGGTCAGCTTTGTGGACAACTGCGCTAGGAATGAATGTTGGTCTATGTTCGGGCATAGAGTGAGCTGAGTAGTATCTGTTGGCCGGTAAACATCCCCCTTACCAAGGTATACCTGCCTTCAGGGTCTGTCACCACGGCTGTATGAATGAACGGGGTGCCCGCCCTCACCCATATTATTGTGCCTCTCGCATGTGCAGAGTATGTTGTGCCAGATATTTGCCATGTGTGTTTCCTGCAGTAGGGTGATTGCAGGCGAGTTTCTTTGGAGGTATGCAAATATAGAGTATCGATGCGCAGGTGTGTAAATGCCACATATGTTCCATGTGATTATGTCAGCACGTGTCATTTCTGATGAATTCAATCAGCAGGGGCGCCAGGGACAGGGTGCGCCACAGGGTACGGGAGCAGAGACCTGCGTGAGCTTTTTGCAATGCTGCAACAAAAACATAGATAATAATTGAACGAAGAGCAACATAACATCTGGGGTGGACATCTTGCAATATCCGTCCACACCTTTGTAACAGTTGAGTATGACAAACTAGGTCAGTGTGTTGCCTATTGGGTGAACGCACTAGTGTTGTTGTGCTATGGATATCCCCCGAGTTCTAGTAGGGCAGGCACGTCATCTATATATTCGCCTGAGTTGTCTTGCTGGACCAGCCGGGGGTAGGCCTGTATGTTGAATCAAGGTGCATGAGTCCATTGATAAAATGTGGGCTGTGGCCAGGGGAGGAACATATTGGTACTATAGCTGCGCAGTGGGGGGTATGTGTGGTGTGTAACCCAGCGGACCCATCCCAACACCCAGCATCAAACAAAAGCAAAGACCTCAACAGACAGTGCTCTACTTGCGTGAACTGTCTATGTCAGAGTTCACCTCGGCGATATGTCTTCATATTATGCCATCAGCAGTCTGTGGGGTTATCACTGGCATGTTGAGAACCTCAGATATTTTGGTTGATGGCGACGAGGAGCCACTGTATACCAACGTATCTCAAGCATAGGAGTTCGGTCGCGCTGTGGGATGTGAAGATCCGAGGGTTGTAACCGCTTCCAGGGACTCCTGTCTTTCCCTCCAAATCTTCTCAGGACTCAGCGCTGATGTCTCTGGTTTTTCATTCCTTAGAGACCCCGGCCGCCGCCGTCGTCTGTTCTTCCTGCCCGTTGAGTTGACAGCATCGGAGCCTGAGGGCTTTGCGCCTGTCCACAGCCCCAACTCCTCCAGCCAGTCCCATGAATCTTCGGGCGAGTCAAAGAAGCGGGCCCTTCTTTCGTGACCACTAGCAGTCGGGCGGGGAACAGCAACGAATATGGTAGCCACAGAGTCCTGAGCTGGCGCTTCACCGCCATATAGTTGCTTCTGCGCTCCAGCACCATGTCAGTGTAGTCTGGGAAAAGCAGAACTTGACTGCCACTCACCTTGAGGCTGTCCAACTTGCGTGTTTCATGGAGTATTGTGTCCCTGTCCCTGTAGTTGAGCAATTTGAAATTGAACGGTTGTGGTCTGGTGCCTGGTTTTGGCTTCTGCGGGGGCATGCGGTGGGCTCTCTCAACCACAAACTGCATTGACAATATTCCCTTGGCCAGGAAGTCTCGCAGCCAGCCTTCCATGAATTGCTCCGGGTTTCGTCCATCCTTGCCTTCTGGCAGGCCCACCACGCGGACGTTGTTGCGGTGGGAGCGTCCCTTCCCATCTTCCACTCTGTCCTCCAGGGCATGAACACAGTCTATCAGGTCTTGCAGTGCAGCTGTGTGGCTTTGCGTTACAGGTTGAAGCTCCTTCAGTGTTTGGTTATGCGCTGCAACTTTGTCAGCAACTTACAGTGGTCTGCGTGGAGTAAAGTGAAGTCTGAGGTGTCCTTATCTATCCGAGTCATTAGGGAGGTCCTGGTGTGCTCCAGCGCAGAGCTGATCCTTTCCACTGCGGCGAGTACGGAGTCCATCCTGGCTGCCTGAGTCGTATGGCAGCGTACAGGGCCGGCACAGTTGCGTGGTGGCACCTTCGAGACCAGGCTCTTCAAGAGTGGTGACCCGTGTGGACATTATCCACGCAAGTAGCAATGTTCTACGTGCATGAGAGTGGGGGGCTACAGCACTTGCGTCCATATAGTCCCTTCACCACGTGCCTTCCAGTGGGTCAGTGTGGGCTTGGTTTCTAGGCACCAACAGGGGTTTTTTGGGTTCCCGCACACATTGCGGTTGCCCTCCGACACCAGCTAAGGTATGGGCAAGCCTCCCTCAGTGCGCGCCGGCAGTGTGTTTGCCACTGCCTGTTCGTAAGCGGGTGATGTGTCGTCTATACCGGTGCTGCTTGGTCTGGTTTTGCTTGCACTGTAGGCCTCAACCGCCGCTGTGGGTCATCAATGCCTCACCGGCTGCCCAGGCCCTGTTCCCGCAGCACTGGGGCCCCACAGGCCCACAATCCTGTGATCACACACACCCTGCACCAACTGTGTTGTCCCAGGGGTCCCAGCTCACCAGGATTGACACTGCCGATATTTTCTGGGGCGTCCAGTACGTTCCCGCTGCGTCGTGAGTCCTGCGGGAGTCCTGACCCCCACTCTCGTCACTTACTGCTATATTCTCCGCCCATCCCTGGCTCACGGAACCATGTACAGCAGCCCTGCGATGACTACTACCCCAGAATGCAGTGGGCTTCTGTGCGGGGCGTCCAGCAGGGCACAGCAGGGTTCTCTTCACCGGGCCTCACTATATTTCTGCACGGGGTGTTGCCGCCTTCCTCCACGACCTCTTCTGTCACCCAGCCCGGGCAAATGCGTCCCCTGGCGAGTAAGCTCCTGTCTCCCAGTCCATATTAACGCGGATGGCGCTCTGTCAGGATACATTTGTCGGATGATGGGGAATGGAAGATGGAGCCTTATAGATGTGCGTCCGCCATGTTAGCTAGCTAGCCACGCCCCCGTACCAATTTGGAATTTGATATAGAGTGTCTTGGCGCCCAAGGCTCAATTGTGTCCATATACTATTCCAAGAGATAATTATCTTTGAATTCCAAAAGTGTAGAAGTTAGTGTACCTGCCCCCCATACTGGTGCAATCTTCCATCTACGTGTCTCCAATACCGTTCCTTGACTGTAGACTTGGAAATGCCACTTGACATTTCCGAGTGAGACCACATGTCTCTACACCTCTTCTCCACAAGTGATTTCTTAATGTTCCCAAATAATTGAATTCTGGTGGCCCTGGGAAGTCTCCTAATCTTTGCCAAGCAAAGTCGATAGAATATTAGACCTGCTGAGGACCAAATTCTCCTCCAGTACATCAAATGTCTAAGATTTACTTTATTGACAAGCGAGTGAAGGCCAAGAGCTAAGAGAAGTGGCACTAGTGGAGTGCTAGAGAGAAGATTGGTGAGGAGTCACAGAAAAGGATTTTCTGTCAGTGACAAGTGGTTGACATTAACATGCTCCCAGATCGTCCCACCATATAGTGACCACCACCCAGGCTTTCAAGTTGTAAATTTACAATACAAGTGTAATTAGACGAAAGCTGGATCCCTTCAAGGCTCTCAGTAGTCTAGGTTAGGATCATGAATCTTAGCTGACAAGCCAAATTCCTCAAAGAGAGTGAGCCCCAAGTATTCAAAGGTGTGGTCCCTCTCCATTTGGGTACCATTGAGGACTGGATGTGATCTGGTGGTCTTGCAAGGGTTCAATACAATGAGTTTGGTCTTGATTGTATTGATCTCCAGCTTTCTCTGTCTGCAGAAGACTCAGAAATGGTCCAGAAGATTTTGGATACCCATTGGGGATCTCAAACCCAGTATTCTGTCATCATCGAACATGGTCAAGACCTTCCCGTTAGCTACATGTGGGGCATCATGCTTGCAATGTTATCCAAGCTATTGATATATAACAAGAACCAAGTGGGGTCTAATAGGAACCCATGTCTCAGCCCCCGAGTCACTTGATTGGGATGTGTCAATTCTCCCGCAGGGTTACCTAACTTGGGCATAATTAACCATGTGAAGCCTCCTAAACACATCAATTAGTTTTTTCGGCACTCTTATATTGATTAGAACTGCCCATAAGTGTTCCTTGGGAACTAAATCAAATATCGACCATTGATTGACAAAAAGTATGTAAAGATGCCAACCCCCCAAACTTACATATTTCCAGTAAATTAATTGTAGTTGTAACACTTCATCAATCGTGCATGTCCCTGCCCTTAAACCTGTTTGGAGGGGAGTCAACACATCCACTTACTCAATCCATGCTTGCAATTTCTTCAGCAGGTCAAATGATTTCGAGTGAAGATTTTCCAAAATGATTGATTTTTCTTTGATGGAACTAATGAGAGTTTTGTCAGTAGGAAGAATAATGCAACATGTAAGTTTGGCTGGATTATATTGATTAATGCTTTGCTTTATGAGCCATTCTGAAAAAGGAATTATGGGTCATATGTATCATTCAACTGGTTGCAAACCTGGTTGTAATTTGTGTCTAGTATTTTTGTAATCAGTATAAATTTTAGAAAAACACTTTGGGCCAGATGTAGGTCGACATTTACCGACCGGTAACGGCCGATTCGGCCGTTACCGACCGGTAAATGGCTATTCTAGATGTAGGTGGCCTATTTTACCGATTCGGTAAATTTACCGAATCGGTAAATTTATTGAATCGGTAAAATACCGAATCAGTATTTTTACCGAATCAGTAATTTTGTGATGTAGATGGGACTCTTTTGAGTCCCACAGGCCTTACCGAATTGTTTTTTTACCACCCAATTCAATTGGGTGGTAAAATACCGATTCCAGGTGTGCATGCACATGTGTGCATGCACACCTATGGCATGTGACAGAAGGGCATGTTCGTGTGCCACATGTCACACATGCCTGAAATCGGGGTGCTAGAGGGTGTCAAAGTGCACCCTTGCAACATTCGGTATTTACCGAATCGGTAAATACCGATTTGGTAATGCCCATTGATTCCTATGGGCTTCAATGCCCATAGGAATCAATGGGCATTACCGAATCGGTATTTACCGATTCGGTAAATACCGATTCTGAATTACTGATTCAATCTACATCTCCCCCCTTCTATTTTACCGATTCATAAATACCGAATCGGTAAAATTCGGTATTTATGAATCGATAAAATATACTTACCTACATCTGGCCCTTTATGTATTAATGAGTTGGTTTGTAAAATTCCAAATCGTAGTGGGTTGCAGTACGGCTTACCTAATTAATATTTATTGTTAGGTTGAAAATAGTGACTGTTAGACCTGGCATCATTGGCATGGGTTTCCCCCGTACTTTTGCCTCCTGTTATATTGCTGTGAGATGGACTTTGTTTTTGCTGGTTAGATGCTTTGGGCACTTTGCCACTGCTGTTCAATGTCAAAATGCAAGTGCTCCCAGTAAATTGCTGTATGGATTAGTGATTCCCTGATAGGTGTATTTGATTTACTAGTCAGTCCCTAGTACAGGGCCTGTAAATCAAATGCTGCTAGTGGACCTGCAGCACTGACTGTGCCACCCACATAAGCTGTCTTTAAATGTAACTCAGACCTGCCACTGCAGTTTGTCGACTTGGCCAGTGCACCCACTTGCCAGGCCCTATCCTTCCCTTTTCTTACATGTATGACACCCTTAAGGAAGGTCAAAGTTACCCCTTTGGGCAGGGTGCAGTGTATGTGTAAGGTAGGACATATCCTGGTGTATGTGGCATGTCCTGATAATGAAATACTGCCACATTTGTTTTCACTATTGTAAGGCTATCTTTCCCCATAGATAGAATAAGAGTTTGCTTATAACACCTTATAGGCACAACTACCCAGGGGAACAAGATAGGAAAAGAAGGTTTAGTATGCCTGAACTCAGAATGTTAAAAGGCATCTTTTAGTAAGGGTGATTTTTGCATTCTAGGTTTGAAAATACCACTTTTAGAAAGTAGGTATTTTCTTGTTTACCCATCCAGTGTACCTCGGCTAAGATGTGTATTGACTGTCTGGCTTTGGAGTGACAGGGGCTGGGATGTGCATTCTGTTCAGGCAGCCACTTGGGGGGTTAGGTGTGTCCTGCCTTTTCAGGGTGAGTCAGGGCTGGGCTGAATGGACCTGGGCTGCATTTATAGTAGGGGGTGGGGATTTCCTTTCACCTGAATGGGCCTGGTCTGCCTTACACAATGTTGTCTCAACCTTCTGCCAGGTAGCTGCACTAGAGAGGACAGAACTGGTTTTGATTGTGCACAGGGCTTCTCTGCCACCAGAGAGCAAAGGAATTTTCTGTATAATTATTAGTGTACAGACCCCAGACCTTTAGATCACTTTTGGACTTCAAGAGGAATCTCTGCCAAGAAGAAGAGCTGGAGAAACTGTAGGAGGAGTTTTGCTCATTGGCTGTGTGCTGTCTGGAGGTGGCTGTTTCTGCCAGTGTAAAAGATTGTTCAATCTATCTGAATGTGCTAGACTACTGGCAACATTTCTGTACCACAGATATGAAAAATAACATGCTGAACATTATTTTCTAAGGGAACAATTACAATGTCTTTCGGAAAAGTTCCAAATGGGGTTCGGAATCACTGAATCCAATTAGGCACCTATGTTTCTAAACAAATCATACACATTACCAACTGACTGATTATGATGCACGGAAACCGTTAGGGCTGTCCAAATCAGTTCCAAAAGACATTCGGACAGCCCGAGTCTTTCTGAGCCAATTCGTACAGCTCTATGGACACGAACTGCAAGCGATTATGATGATCGATTCGGACAGCTGTTCCGATTTGGTCTGCCTGACACAAAACGTCTTTCGGAAACCAACTTTGGGGGCCGTAGCAGGCCCCTCTTCACCCTGAGGTATCCAGTTGGGACACTTTGATGTACCAAAGGGACCCCCTTCTTAAATCATGCACAGTGTGACAGACACCTTGGGGTGCCCGCCACAGGGTGCAATGTTTTCCCCAACCACTCCTTTTTTCAATGGGGGCATGTGTCTTGTTTGGAACACAGGCTTCCATTGAATTCAATGCTATTCTGACCGAGCGATGTTGGAAAGCATCCTAATTGGTCTGTCGGACTCGTAGAAACTGATTTAGTTGGAAGTGATTCCGAAATCGATCCAGTTGGAAGAGTATACAAACACCATTGTAATCGGCCCCTCAGTTGGAAGCAACTCCACTCAAGTCTGTAAGCAGCTCCTTGCAGTCCTGTCTAGACAGGCAATTTGATATTTTGGCAGTAGGCCATACTAACTGCAGTTTGGTGGTTGTTTTGTGCCTTATGGGTGTCAATATGTTAAGACTTTTAATTATCTAGAGTACATTAAAATTTCAATGAAGCACAGGTATTTAGGCTGTTTTTTTCTGCAGGTCTAAATCGACATTTCTTAAAGCTTTTTTCAGCAACATTCGTACATTCTGGAAAGATAATATCCCTAGGTTTAAATTGGCCACTGTTCTTTTTCCTAAATACGGATGAGAGGGGCGAATCAAAGGCAGACGAGGAAGAGCTGAATCTAACTTTAAACAAGAGTTCACCTAGAATACTATCAGAAGTTAGATATTTAGCTTTTTAAACAGCAGCCAGATTATTGCTACTGGTTCCATGGGCTTGAAAAATAAGCCAACAGTCTTATATTATAATGGATTATTAGAAATCTCAGTGTCGATGAAATTGGTATTTTATAAAACAAATATAGGCACATGCATCAAGGTAGGAATTTGCGAGTCCTTAATTGCAATAATTGAGGAATCACAATTAAGGACTCGCAAAAGCTGATGCATGTAGGAATCGCTGTAAAAATAGAGATTCCTACACATTCCTTATTGCGAATCACAAATAAGGAATGGCTTCCAGACTAATTTGCATATAGCCAAGTTCTGAGCTGGGATGGTGCAGTGAGCTGAAAAACGGTGATGGATCAAGCCCTGATCTTTGGACTGGGTAAGAGTGGTCTGCTTAATTCAGACACTCTGTTCATCACCACCCCCTTTTATGAATCATTTTTGTCCACCATAAGCGTGGAAGGGTATACTCAGATGTGAGTCCCTAGCTCATTGCACCATCAGGATTCAAGCAAGCCGGGCCGAAGACGGCTGAAATGCCAGAAACCGGTCCCCGGTAGCTTGTTTCCTTCCCAGTATAAAAATTGGCTTGGTAGTTTGGTCTGCCCTGTTCCCATGATGCACTGGGCCAGGGTCAGACTAATTTGCATATAGCCAAGTTCTGAGCTGGGATGGTGCAGTGAGCTGAAAAACGGTGATGGATCAAGCCCTGATCTTTGGACTGGGTAAGAGTGGTCTGCTTAATTCAGACACTCTGTTCATCACCACCCCCTTTTATGAATCATTCATTCCTATGGGCGTACAGGCTGAATGAATGGGAAATTGCATGCACAATTTGCGAGTACCAGTAGGTCCACCGAAATCGTGCCTGCAATTTCATGGTGCAAGGGTGTCAAATGGACAACCTGTTGCACCCCTTGAATTGATCTGTGCACACATGTTGCGCACACACATGCCCTAAGGGAATGTGTGTGTGCAGAATGAAACTTTGAAAAATTCACGAAAGTGCATTTTTCAAAGTTTTTGCACATTACCATGAAGTTCAACTTCATGGTAATTTGCGCCCCCTATTAGCGAAATCGCAGATTTTATTTCTTTAATGCATTGTATTTAAGGAATCTCAGTTTGCGATTCCTTAAATGCAATAGCAATTTAAGTAATCGCAATTTAGAGATTATGTAAATTGCGATTTTTGCACTTGGGCATCTCAAATGCAAAAATACCTGTCGCAAAGAGGCAGATTCTGAGAATCTGCTCGTTTGTGACCGGTTTTTCTTTTGATGCATGTGCCTGATAGGCTATTATTATTCCTGCTCCCCAATAAAATAATGTTGGTCTGAATCTGTTTTTTGGCCCTTCCTTCAGTGAGACATAATAACATTCAAAAAGAAAAGATAGAATGAGCTACTTGAAAGTAAACTATAACGATTTTTAGGAGGAAAAATATTCTTAAACAGAGTAAAATGTTTTTATTTGGTAAAATGTTAAAGTATATTTGTGAATCGGCTTACAGTATTTTCAACTGCATTCTTGTTTTGTTATTTTTTTTATTTACATTTTCAATTTCGTTTTATTTGTTATAAGCTGTCTAAAGAAAGTGATAGAAGCCTGTTCAAAGAAGTTTGTGAGTTTATCACCTTGACTTGGACAAAGATGTTTTTAACACATTGCTTTTCATTGTCTTTCTTAAATATCTTTTTGTAGGATTATTTTGGATTTACAGGAGTGTTCGTAAGGTGGACTTGTATGTTGGGATATGCAGGGCTTGAAGTTCACATCTGTCACGTTCTGAGAGAATATAGATCTCTTTATTATAAATCAGGCCCTGAGTAGCTGCAGGAATTTGTGATATTGTCATATAACTGGCAACTTGATAAAGCTCACCTTTGCAGTAACAAATAATTAGTATTCATTACCTTCGGCAGAGTGATATGGTTTTCAGTAATATTACTTTTTGATTATACTTTTAAGACTATTATGAAAAATCAAGGAACGCATTAACCTTGAGTTTCATATTCACCTTTCTTTATACGAACTTTCCAATTAAAGGAAATACCTTCAAAATGCATGATTGCCTTCTGAAATATATTAGTTCTAAAAGTAAATTGATTTCTAAAATTTACTTATTTGAAACTAAAATAATGTTTCTCAGTGCCAAAAAACTAAAATTACATGAATTTCTAGCAATAAGTGTGCATGCCTGTTAAGGGTGGGTGGCTGTATGAACACCTGAGTGAGCTGAAAAAGCATAAAGTCAACACAAGCCCTCCTGCTTCCTCTCTCCCGAATATCCAGGAAAGAGTGATAGTTTCATCTGTTTTTACCACCTTAAAAAATGCATTGAGGGGCGTGGCTAAGGCACCGGGGAAAATGGACGCGGATCCGGAGAGCTCCGTTGTGGCATAATGTAACGGGAGCTACTTCGCACTCTCTGGCGACTCCTTGGATCCTTGAAGCAGCTCTCTATGCCCATGAGCTCTCGGGCATCGAACTTTGGCTTTCTGACGGCTGGAGGTGAGGCGCGCACATTTATTTCGTCCTCGTCGGCAAGAACGCATCTCGGCTGAGGTGCATCTGCCATTTTGCCGCTTCTCCTCAGCTTTCACCGAGCCTCACGCCGGACCACAAATACTTTCTATTTGTCTACTGGGCATTTATATCAACTGCTGCTGCAAGTGAGAAGGCTTTTTGTCACTAGCATTTAACCCCCTAACAGCCGCAGATACAAATGTTCAGTGATATGTTCTACAATATATCCTCCATTTTGGAATAAGCTCCTCTCAGTCTTCTTTACGCCGTGATACAGATTTTTGAATTGAATTTTGCGTATCTCTACAGCAGGCATGCTTGTCAATATTTCTACTGATATCTTTCTATTTTTTATCATTTTACTTGCTATTGGACTGTTTATGTTATGATGAGGTTGCATTTTTGAGGTACTTTTTTCTCCACATTGTCAACGTAGGACCTCATTTTACCACAATTTGAGAAAAAATGTCCATTTATAAGCCTAACTCAATGCTGTGTTGTATGAAAATGTTCTCAATATCATCATAATTACTACTCCTTCTTGTTGTATGAAGGAAACCCCCTGTTCGTGACTCATTCTTAAAGTTCCACAATACTTTTACTAATTTTACGCTACTGTGTCTCCTGATTTTTTGAACTCTGAAACACTTTGGACTCCGCTACATCGTGACACAACCGTGTCTCCTCTCAGCAGGCTCATTCTTCCTCAGTCTCAATGAAAGTTTTTAATCCCTTCAGTGTCTTACAGGAGAATTTAGAGGACATAACCAATGATTCATCACTTTCTAAGTGCTCCTCTCCTCATAATTCTCTTCCAGAACACTAAAATTACTTCCAAAATACCTTCATCATCTCCTTCTACTGGGAAGAGAGTCAAATCGAATCCCCCATCACCTCCTACAACGGCATCTTTTATCTCTATGGAACTTCTTCTGGAAGAAATTTGCTCACTTAAACCGTATACGGAGGAAATTCACTCATTAAAACCCTACATGGCTAACACCAACGCTCGTGTTCAAAACCTTGAAGATAATTGGTCTCACACGGCACAAAAAGTGGATGTTCTTGAGAAAACCATCTCTTCAGTTCAAGTTGTTACAGATCAAGTTCCAAGTATGCATAGAGATATTCAAAGTCTCAAGAGCCAGGTGGAAAATTTGGAAAATCGTAATAGACGCAACAATCTTCAAATTTACGGCCTGGTGGAGGGACTTGAAGGATCGAACCCCATATCCTTTTTTCAAACCTTTCTTCCTCACGTTCTTGGTCTTCCTACCTCTCCAACTTTACACATCCAACGAGCACATCGTCTGGGCCCCCCATCTCGAGTTACAACTACCTCCTCTTCTACTGCGAAGCCTAGAGGTTTTATTTTATATTTTTTGGAGTATACTGATCTTCTCAAAGTTCTTCGAGCAGCTAAACAAAAAGGGAAATTGACTTGGAATGGCTCCGATCTCGTCTTTGCTCAGGATTATACTAAAAGTACTGCAGATCGTTGCAAGAAATTTCTGGATATGAGACCTACTCTTCACTCTACGAATGCTCGCTATGGTCTTTTTCATCCATGCCTATTTAAAGTGACTTATAACAACAAGACAACAAGTTATGAGGATCCGGCCCTGCTCCAGAAGTTTCTTGACTCCTGTTCAAGTGTCTCGATGGAAATTCCGCTTCCATGATTTCTCTTCCAGGACACATATTCATCAATTGTCTTGGTTTTTTATTGTCATTACATCACGATGTCTCCTCCTTGCTTCCCTCTCCTTGCGTATCTATATTTCGTTTTGTATTTGCATTTCGTTTCTCTTTGTATTTTGTATTTGCTGCATCTTGATTTGCCCTTTGATTAACTGTCATTTTTGTTTTGGTTTTGTTAACACTCCTTCTTTTTGTCCCCTTTTTTAAACACAGTTTTTGTGATTCCTCTTCTCTGTATTTACTTCATGTTCCTTGGAGGATATTCCCCTTGCATGCGTCCTTGTGGGCTCTCTGTTCCCACGTGTCCACTACCTCATGTGGCTCTACCACCCCCATGCTCATTGTTTTCGTGTGGTATGTCTTTTTCTTGTTTTCCTTTGTTGTATTGCATTAGTATTGAATTACTTCTCAGACTTGTATTGTTTTATCCTCTTGACTATCTTCTCCCTTCTTTTTCCTTTTCTCCTCCTTTATCTTCCTACTCCTCTTTTCTCTTGTTCTACCTTTTTGGTCTTTTCCTACCCTTGTCTCTATTCCTTAACCCCACGTATACTTTCTTTTTTCTTCCTTTACTTCAATATTCCTCTTCTTTATCTCTTTACTCTATCTTTTCTATTTGATATTAGTGCTACTGTTTCGCACTGTTCTATTGTTCTCTTATCCATTTCTTATAATATAATTCATGATTTATTCTCATTTATCTTTAGGCAAGTTGCGCATATTTTTGCTTCTGTTAACAGTTTCAGTATTTTGATACCTATTCTCAAAACTGTTATTGTCCTCATTCTAATTGCTGCTTCTTATTTTGTTTTTGTTAATATCATATGTACATATTTTACATTACTTATTTACATTTAGAGTTCTAACTTGGAATGTTAAAGGAGTTAATAACCCTATAAAATGGCAACGTGTGTTAAGTCATTTAGCTAAATTAAACACTGATATTGTTTTTATTCAGGAAACTCATCTTTCAGAATTTGAGGCAAATAAATTGAAAAGAGGTTGGGTAGGCCACGTTTTTTCTTCTCCTGCTCTTGGGAGAAAAAACGGTCTTTCTATTCTTTGTCACAAAAAACATGCCATTACTGTATTACATCAAGAAAACGATCTAGAAGGTCGTTGGGTAATTGTCAAATTACTTACAGATCAAATACCTTTGGTATTGTTTAATATTTATGCTCCTGTTTCTATTGATAATTTGTTTTGGCCTTCAATCTCAGATAAGCTTGTTACATTTAACGATGATTATGTTATCTTTGGAGGAGATTGCAGTCAAGTTTTTGATCCCGTTTTGGATAGACACTCCACAGTTAAATTCTCCAACACTAGGAAGCACTCACAAATCACCTCTGCCATCTGTTGCAAGGCCTTGTCGGATATTTGGGGGCTTGGCAATCCTGACTTACAAGAATACACTTTTTATTCTCCCCGTCATAATTCACAGTCTAGAATAGATTACCTTTTCTTCAGTAAACCTCTGTCCCAACTTGTCTCACACTCTGAAATTGGTTCCATCCTGATTTCTGACCATGCCCGTTTTTGTAGATTTTGATTTACTCCCCTTATCTCCTCACTCACGCTTTAACAATACATTACTTTCAGATCCTAATTTCACAGACCAATTCACCTCTTTTGTGTCTGAATTCTTCTCCCTTAACTCTACTCCAGACTCTTCTCCATTAATGATTTGGGATTCATTCAAGGCGGCTGCTAGAGGTTTTATTATTAGCTTTGTATCACAGAAAAGGAAATTCTTCGAAAAACAACATACTCAACTATTAGCTGAAATTAAACATTTGGAATATTTTTATTATCGTACGAATTCAGAGGTTTCCTTAAAACAGCTTATTGCAGCTAAAATATCCTTTAATAAATCTTCCACAGAAGCTGCTTCCTCTTACCTTCTGAAAAGCAGTTCCCGATATTATGGAGGACAAAACAAGATGAGAAAATTGCGTGCCAACTATTTAAAAATTCGTAAAGAACCTACAAAAATTGAATCTATTCGTAACTCTGCTGGTGATTCATTTTTTAAAGACGAGGACATTCTCAATGAATTTGTCTCATTCTAAAATACTTTATGTACACCAGAACAACGCCCTTCTCCAGACGCGCTCTCCGCTTTCTTTGATTCCCTTCTCCCCCTTCACATTCGGCCCTGGATTTTTCCTCTTTAGACTCTGACATCTTTTTATCCAAAATTACAACAGCTGTTTCCAAATTAAAAAGAGGTAAAGCACCTGGCCCTGACGGTTTTACTATAGAATTCTATTACCACTTTTCTTCCTTACTGCTTCCCCACCTCCTATCGCTATTTCAATATTTTATACAATGTAGCTCTTCTTCAGGCTCTTTTCAAGATGCAGTGATTTGTTTAATCCCCAAAGATAATAAGGATCCTTCTTTATGTAAAAACTACCGTCCAATTTCCTTGGTCAACTTAGATTATAAGATTTTTGCGAAACTCCTTGCCCTTCGTATTGACCCCATTTTGCCATATGTTATTGGACCAGAACAATCTGGCTTTGTTAAAGGCCGTCTATCTTCAGATAATTCCAGAGTCTTTTTTTAATGTTCTCAGTAAAGCTTCTTCCCTTGGCCACCCCATTGCTGCTATATCATTAGACGCTGAGAAAGCTTTTGATAGAATTGGGTGGGATTTTATGTTTCAAGCTCTTCATTGGATTGGTGTACCTCCCAAATTGATTTCTCTCATCTCATTTTTGTATTCAGATCCAAAAGCTTCTATTTTTGTCAACGGTGAAAACTTCTTCTTTTTCTATATTTAGAGGTGTACGTCAAGGATGTCCCCTTTCCCCTCTTTTATTTATAGTTGCCTTAGAACCTTTCTTAACGAAGATTAGATTAGATGATCACATTTCAGGTTTTAAACTAGCTGGCTCACAAGTCAAATTGTCGGTGTATGTTGATGATATTCTTCTTTACTGTTCGAATCCCTCTACTTCTCTTCCTGCTTTCCTTTCCCAAGTTGACACTTTCTCCCTACTCTCTGGTTATCGTTTAAATTCAGGTTCTTCCCTTAAATATTCTTTGCCTGAAACAAGATTTTATCTCATAAGGTTTTTCTTGGAAGACTACTCTTAAAGCTGATAAACTTTCTGGTGGTCTTAAATTTCCCGACTTCAAATCATATCATCTTGCTTTTTCACTTCGTCAAGCTTCATGTTGGATTTCTTCTTTTGATCAGGATCAAGATCCTCCCTCTCCTCTTTGGTTGGAAATTGAACAACATTTCATAGCCCCTTTTCATTTAGCTGAATCTCTTGCTTTTACCAAAACTATTTCTTCCTTTCGTTCTCAAGTCATTTGTCATACACGTAAGATGTTAATGCCTCTTATTCCATCCACCTTCCCTGCTACCTCCTCGCTAGATCTTCAACCCATCTGGAATAATAATTTATTATGCATTAAAGATACAACATTTTACTGGAAAGTATGGAGATCCAAAGGTTTACTGTCGATCTCTCAATTGGTTTCTAATAATCTTCCTCGATCTTTTCTGGATCTTCAATCATATTTCTCTTCACCTTCCTCCTGTAGGTCTCAGTATCATTTACTCCTTCCCTCCCTCAAGCAATATCTTCTCTCCGTACCTGATACTCCCATTATTCCTAACAAATGTACATTACTCTTTCCTTTACTATCTCCATCTACTTCTGCCTCCTCACTATACCGCAGTTTATTTTTCTCTTCTGATAGACCTAAAAGAAAATGTGAATTGGCCTGGGAAAAAGACCTTGAGGATAGTTGGAGTATTCCCTTTTGGGATAAAATATGGTTAAAGATTCATAAGACGTCCAGAACAGCCAGTACTTCACAAACTTTATTCTTCTTGTACAAACGGCTTCTTTTCACTCTGATGAAACTAGCCTCCTTCTCCTCTGACATTCCCTCACATTGCTGGTCATGCAAACATCCCTCAGCGAATTTTAAACATATGTTGTTTGAATGCCCTTTTCTTTCCCGCTTTTGGCTTTTGATTTGGTCACATATTAATAAAAATGTTCACACCCAAATTCCTTTGTCTATCTCTAACATTTTCCTATGCTCTCTCTCACCCTTATGGCCACTCCCCTCCTCCACTCCCACACTATTAGATTTGCTTATCGCAATAGCCTTACACCTAATTACTTCTAATTGTAAACTAGCTAACAAACTCACCTTCAAGGCCTGGTGGAATGCTCTTAGTTTCCATCACAGATTAGACACTAGTAATGTTTCCCCTATCTCTCTAAGTATTAGGAGAGATCTTTTGTGGCTTCCTCTATCATCCTATTTATCTTCCTCAGTTTTAGCTTCCACCTCTGTGACCACTTCATAAGAAGTTAGAAAGCCTCATTAGACTCTAATTTTGCCAATGCTGTCTACATTTTAATATATGTTTTACGGCATAACTACTTTTTTCTTATGGTGATTATTATATATTGAAATCTTGCTTTCATTTTATTGTTACACATGATACCCTTGCTTGCCTTGTAATTTTAAGTAATATTTTGACACCCCCTCTCTCTTCTCTCCCCTTCACTTCTCCCACCCTCCCTTCTTTTCTTTATTTTATAGTTATAATTTACTCCCATTGTAACATATATATTTTATTACATATTTCTTTTCTGTACTGTTTCTATTTTCTTCAATAAACTTCAACCTTAAGAAAATACCTTGAATGAGAAGGCATCTGGAGATGTAATTTTGACAGGCCAAACTGGTTCTGGGAGGGACCCTGTGTGACCCAGTACTAAACGCACAATGGACGCATATTTGATGACAGGTCTTCCTTTGACTGTGGTGTTCACGGATCCCAGAAAGGTCTAGGGTATGATTGATGCATCAGCAGCTGTTCTCTCTCTTTCTAGTACAATTGATGTTGCATTTTGTAGAAAGGAGCAGAGCTTCCTGTCACATCAACTGGATTTGCCTGAGGTGCCTGGGGCCCTAGGGCACACTTTTCATCACGAAGAAGGGCTTTCCATGGCTCATCTGAGGCCTCAAACCATGTAATAATCTGCCATCTCATGTGCCCTGGCAGCCTTGAGCAGGCAGAAACTGGGTGGGATGGTCAAGAGGATTTTATCTGCTTTTCAGATCTTTCTGATAGTGACTGGGAAGAGAGTCTCGCCAGATGGCTCAAACAGTTCTTGCCTCTAATGCCGACCGTAGTCATTCTTATCTTTCAAACATATTCTTTCAAATATTTGGAAGCTCTGACTTCTGAGTTACTTCTTCTAAATGGAGAGGCAGGCAGGTTGGCCTGCCTGTGGATCAAGTAGAGGGCCTTGTGTCAGTGGCATTTAATCAAGGTGTAATTGAGCCTGTGCCTCATCGGAGGCAAAGATAAGGTGTTTTGGGATCCTGATTCGATTGGGTTGACTACAATAAATTGTTCTTCTATCGGGGTGCCTCTCGCCCCAGCAATACCATCTTTTCTTCCCTATCAGTATGCAGGGGGAGCCTCAGTCCTCCTCCGGGTATCTTGCTCCTGGCCTGGCTCAGGATTCCTCCACCCTGGGGGCTATTTACCATCTTATTCTACAGCATAGAGTGGACTATTGCAGGATTCACTGGCTCTAAAGGCCACGCACCTTAAATGGTTCTCCATAAGCTATCTAAAAACATGGATATTGTTCTGTTAAGACTAGGAGTAGTGGAAGCTTCCTTGTCTGCTCAGCAAAGGGTAGTGGAAGACAATAGCTCGGGGATTAATCATGAAAGGCAGATTACCACTCTATCTTCGAGGGTGGGAGACTTGGTGAACAGGTCATGTTGGAATATTCTGCACATCCTGGGTGTTTCTGAAGGGGCACAATGGGATGTTCCCTGTGTCTTTGTTGTTCGCCTGTTTCGAGAAGACTATGTATGAAGCTACAGCCAGGTGAATATTTTTTTCATTGTTGACTTACGGGAGCTGACCCGGTTCATGTATATGAGTCTTTCTCAGGGTTCGGATTATTTTGGGAATTTGTCTTTGGCAAATTAGGGCCATCTCTAAGCTGGCAGCTGTGGCAGATTCAAAGCTGATTATGTTTTGCCATTCACCAGCTATTCCTTCCTACTTGTCTGGGCTATAATTCTTTCTATAGCTTTAGCTAGACTGGTTCTGGCAAGATACTGGCTCTCTAGCGAGGCTCGCAACCCGTGGATCTGGTGGCAGGAATTTTCAATCAATCAATCAATCAATACATTTATAGAGCGCGCTACTCACCCGCGAGGGTCTCAAGGTGTTGAAGGGAGAGGGGGGGGCGCTACTGCTCGAATAGCTAGGTCTTGAGGTGTTTCCTGAAGGTGAGATGGTCCTGGGTCAGTCGTAGGTGTGCGGGAAGGGAGTTCCATGTCTTGGCGGCCAGGTAGGAGAACGATCTTCCTCCGGTGGTGGCTCTGTGAATCCATGGGACGGTTGCGAGGGCGAGGCTGGCGGAGCGGAACTGGCGGTAGGAGTGTAGAACGAGAGCCAGTTGTTGAGGTATTGGGGCCCATGTCGTGGAGCACCTTGTGTGTGAGGGTGAGGAGCCTGAACGTGATCCTCTTGCTGACGGGGAGCCAGTGCAGGTTTTTCAGGTGGGCAGATATGTGGCTTTGGCGAGGGATGTCTAGGATGAGTCGTGCGGAGGCATTCTGTATGCGCTTTAGTGGTTTCTGAAGTTTGGCTGTGGTTCCTGCGTAAATGGCGTTCTCATAGTCCTGTCGGCTGGTGACAAGGGCCTGGGTGACCGTCTTTCTGGTTTCTGTAGGGATCCACCGGAAGATCTTTTCAAGCATCCGCAGGGTGTTGAAGCATTGTGGTAAATTAATTTTACCGTATCATTTTTCCATACAATTAAATATCAATAAGGAAGCTCAATCAAATGAGAGGCAGAGTCCGTGGGATCTGAGTCATACGGGCTTTAATTAATGATCCTCGAGGAACGGATATCATGTTCCATCACCACTAAGGTTCAGGAAGGGACATTCAAAGTTTTATTACCATCACACATTATATATAGTAAAACAGTATAATTGAAATGAATACAGTAGGCGTAACAGGTGAAAAGATAGAGATAAGAACACATGTGCGTAACAGGAGGCGTGTAAGAAGGTGTACACATGGGCGTGCACTTGACATGTCAGAGAAATGTCACAGGAAACGTCACAAGTGGGTGGGTGCTTGGAGAAAGTTTGCAGGATCAGCAGAAACCTACGACCTAGATGCGCGTGCAACTGAGCCTGACGTGTAACTGGGGAGAACTGGGGGCTTTGACTTTAGCACTAGTAGAGGAGACTGGTGTCTGGGATGTCAGAGCAACCTGTACCTATAGCATATCTGGTATCTCATGTTTGGAGGATGTAGTGTCTGGAGTAAAAGGTCTCTCGGGCAGAGGCCATTCATTACTGAATGCTAGTGCGTGCATACGTGTCTTGGTGCAATGCGCGGAGCCATGGGCCTGCCATGGTAACGGGTTCAGTAAATCACTTGCAAGGAGGACAGAAAGGCCGGGCCCTTTGCTCTGCAGCCGGGAATATGTTTACCTATTTCACTAGACTGGAATGTGTTTTCGAGGAGGCTGAACAGATAACTTGTAGGCAAAATACTAAGTTGGCAGGCAGTCCAGGCCGAGCCGGGCACCGCTTCGCTGGCAGGAAGTAAGGCAGGGGTCAGGGATGCATACCTAAATCACAGCTTTCAGAGACAGGGAAGACTCGGAGTCTCAATTAAGGGCCTAGCTCGGGTGAGTCAGGAAACATGGAGAAAAACGTGTGCGAGAATCAAAAGTGCACCATATAAAGACGTTGGCACCATAGGCCTAGAAGCCTAATTAACGGGATTTTCATGTAGGGCTGGATAGCTGACATGTTAAGGTTGGACGCAAATGTATTTGCGTCTTTGTGGCATGCACAGAACAGAAGTTATACGACATACAAGGAACATGGGTGCATGGATAGGGTGCGAGTGGGGGACATATTGGCTACCTGAAAATTTCTATTACCTCATTCCCTCCTTGGCCCCTATTACACCCTTAGGATATGTCTATCTTCATAAGACTATCTATATGTTCATATAGCATCATTTGTTCATCTTTTTTCGTTCGGGAACGGGAACGGGAACTTTGACGGGGAATACAAGCTGTGGCGCACAAGCCGCAAATCGCTGGCCCACATTGCAGACAGAGACAACAACTAAATACTATGAGCAGTATTATTCCTAGGAACGACAACAATTTCCATCCCCAGGCGGATATCACACTCCAAAGCCAACCAGACCAGGTCCAAGTATCTGGATTCTGGTGCATCTGATGAGCTATGGTATGGAGCCTTGCTATGGCTTTATACACGGACGGCGCGTTATTAGGAATAAACACGCAACAACTGGATCCGATGACTCTACAAGCCCCGCCCCTATCGGCCAGGATGACGTCAAGGACTAGGCGATTTTGAAGAACAACAAGTCTCATAGCAGACTGCTCCTCGGTCAAGTTACCTAAAGCAAAAGTAGTCTTGTTCACTACTGCTTCCAATGTTCGGGCCAATCTTTGAATTATCTTACTATTTTGGACGGGACCTATGAACCAAAAATATCCGTTAATATAATCTTTATACTGATCCCATGCTGATTCAGAATAATTGATAACGGGAGGAAGGTCTCTCCTATGTCTTACTTGTACAAGACGTGGGTTTCAATGATAATCAGGCGGGGCTAGGAAAACAGGTGGCAATAGGAACGCGATATAACACGTCCCATCCCAATCTAATGGCAGACGTACATAAGCTGTTTGACCACATATGAAATAAGAATGGCGGGAGGCTTTGAAAGTAGACTTTCCTTTATCACTGAATTCGACAACAGTATTACAATCACTGTGTCCTAGATGTACTGAACCATTCTTTCTGACGCATAATTCACCTTTTACTGGTAAAACTGTAATAAACGGCAAGTCCGAATTAGTCTCAGACTGTACATTCAGAATCATGAGGTTAAGTGTAAAATTACCTAATCCATACACTTCATTTTCTAGATCGGTCCCTGTCCTTTGGGGAAGACCTTCCTTGTCTGGGAAACATATTTTATTCATAACTGTATTCAGGTTCCCCCATATCCAATCGCCTTGGGAAACTGTGGACTTACTGTCTAGGGAGGACATTAAAGTAAACCATGCACCACACGAACCATTATGTGTGAACGGATAACGAAAGAGGGGCAGAGCTCCCTTGTATTTCTGATAGGGAGGGAGTCGGCCACATACCCAACAATTGGTGGCATTGCTGGTCTGGTGAGAATGGTGTAGCATACGGATGAAAGTATTATTGCGCATTGCTAATCGATAGGATAGCTCGTGGGGGGGCAGGTCGCTGAAAGTGTGCTCTACAGTATCATTAGAGGAAGCATGTACATGAGAATCAAGAGGAAAGAAAACATGTAGCATTAGACTTATGCATATAATCGTAAGACTCAGAAGAAACATGAAAATCAATGCGATAATGCATCTGCTGTGCAAATTCTTGCAGTATTGTTCTCTCTTTTTAATTCGCCTATCTCTCTGACTACTTGGGTCTATCTTATACATGTCAGAAACCTGTCTAACCGCTTCACCCGAGGGGGACTTAAACAATTAAACGCTGTCTGACTTACTAGACCTCAATTTGGAACGATATTCCTGCTGAGGAGTTTTCTCTAACAGGGGGAGTTTAGAATCAGTGTCTGAAAGGGGGCAGTCCTTAATCGAAGTCTCTGGACACAGTCCGTGAACTCTTTTAATATGACTAGAGTGGGGCCATCCCTTGCGACCTTCCAGCTTTACGGCGGTCCTCGTTGTCATCAACACCAGCTTTGGCTGCTTCCATCTGGGTTCCAGCGGACTTGTTCGGTCGAAGTTTCTTACATATACGAATTCTCCCGGAACGACTTCATGCGGTTTTACTTGGGTGTTGTCCGGGAAGGCAGCCGCGACCTGTGAACGACAAGATTGTAGTGCAGACATCAAGGAAGCCAAGTAATCTGTCAGCATAGTACTATCAACATCTGTAATTCTGCGTGGCATAGGCGTACCCCACATGTTTGGGGGACGTCCAAAAATTATCTCATACGGGGACAATCCTGTTCTAGAATGGGCTACCATTCGCATGTAAAAGAGGGCAACTGGTAAAGCTACTATCCAATCTACACCTTTTTCTGCACAGACCTTCGCTAATCGAGTTTTCAGGGTTTGATTATGTCTCTCCACGAGACCTGCGGCTTCTGGGTGTCGTACGCAGTGGAATTTCCACTGGTAATCTAACAGGAGTGATACCTGTTTCATAAGCTCGGACGAGAATGGCTGACCATTATCAGAGTACACGACACGGGGCAAGCCGTATCGCGGGAAAAATTCACGGACCAGTTGTTTGGCAGTTGTTACAGCAGTGTAATCTGGGACTGGATATGCTTCTGTCCATCGGGAAAGGGCACATACGACTACGAGGACATACTTGAATCCTCGGCATCTGTCCATCTGGATGTAATCCATCTGGAGGACTTCAAAAGGATGGTCAGGAGGATGAAATCCACCTTGTTCCACGGGAATGCCTTTGCCTGGATTGAACTGACAACAGATCATGCAAGTACGCACTTTCTGTTTTGCTGCTGCTCGTAAATGTTTGTTAAACCAAAGATTCTGTAAACTGTCTAACATGGCTTTCTCTCCTAAATGTGCTGGACTGTGTGCTGTGTTAATGATAATTTGAACCATAGAGTCGGGGAGGAACCATGTGGCTCTTCCCTTCATCATCCATCCCTGATCTGTCCGGATCCCTCCTTGTTCAGTCCATTTCTTGATTTCATCTGGAGTTGCATGTGTCTGTATGTCGAGTACATCTAGTGTGGGATCCTTAACTGTCAGGCAATGTGTCAGTGAAGTTGCTTAAGTCTTTGTCGTGTCAGTCGGGATATCTGTCTGAGTCTGAGCTGTGAATTTGGCTGTTCGATCTGCCAGGTCGTTATCCTGGGAAATAGTATCAGTGACTTTGGTATGTGCTTTGCACTTCATGGTAGCTATTGCTGTAGGCAAATGTATTGCTTCTAACAGGGCTTGAATGAGGGGACCGTGTTGGATCTTGGCACCGTGAGAAGTTAAAAAACCTCTCTCTTCCCAGAGAACACCGAAGTCGTGAACGACTCCGAATGCATACTGTGAATCTGTGTATATATTTACTTTCTTGTTCCTGGCTAGGATGCAGGCTTGAGTCAGAGCGATGAGCTCTGCTGCTTGGGCAGATAATGTGTCAATACGATGTGTTTCTATGACTTCAGTTTCAGTAGTCACTGCATATGCAGCTACTAACTCTCCTGTGCTTGTTCTCATACATGAACCATCCACGTAAAGTGTCAGGTCTGGGTCGGGCAATGCAATGTCAGTCAAGTCTTGTCGGGGCTTTGTCACGATATTAATGACTTCTACACAGTCATGGGGTGCTGGATCAGTTGTAATGGAGGGTAACAATGTGGCAGGGTTGAGAATGTTACAACGTCTGATTTCTATGTGTGGCTGGAACAGTGTCAGTTCATAACCCGTAAGTCTTGCTATGGTCAAGTGTTGAGTCTGGGTTCGGTTTAGGAGAACTTCCACGGAGTGTGGAACCTGTACTGTCAAAGGATGTCCTACCACTATTGAGTCGCTTTGTCTGATAACTAGAGCTGTTGCTGCAACTGATTTTAGGCACGCAGGCAAGGCCTGGGCTACTGGATCCAATGTACTAGAAAAATAAGCACAAGGCTTATGGTGTCCTGCTTGATCTTGTGTAAGAACAGATAATGCTGTGCCATCGCGTTCTGTGACAAAAAGTGTAAAAGGTTTGCTGTAACATGGTGTCGCTAAAACTGGTGCTTGACATAAAGCTTTCTTCAAGTCATTAAAAGCTTGTGTATGTTCCTGAGTCCAAGGGAGGACAGTCGAAGTCGCTGCCTCCTGTGTTGTCAACTGTATGAGTGGCTTGGCTAGATATGCATACTGAGGAATCCATTGTCTGCAGTAAGAAGTGAGGCCAATGAAGGCCCGTACCTCCTTTTGTGTCTTGGGTTGTGGCAGATGTGCAATTAACTGGATACGATCTGGTGTCAACTGTCTACCCCTCTTGGACAGCAAGTGTCCAAGGTATACCACTTGCTGGGCACAGAACTGTAGCTTCGAAGGGGACACTTTATGCCCCTTTTCGGCCCGAAAATACAAGACTGTCAGTGATGCGCGTTCGCAGTCACGTTCAGTCCGTGCTGTAATTAACAAGTCATCAACATATTGCAGCAGAGCAGTGTCTGTAGGCATGTGAATACTGTCTAGTTGTCGTTTCAGAGCTTGGCTGTAAATACTAGGACTTTCTGTGAACCCTTGAGGTGCACGTGCAAATTTGAAGCTTCGGCCATTTAAACAGAATCCGAATAGGTACTGGCTTTCAGGATGAATGGGGACACTAAAAAAGGCGTTTTTAAGATCGATCACGGTGAAGAACGCCGCTTCAGAATCAATGGCAGTCAAAAGGGATGAAATATCGGGGACTACTGGGTACTGTGGTACTATGCATTTATTAAGTTCTCGTAGGTCAATCACCAGTCTGTAGACTGGAGGTGCATTTGGGTCCGTTCGTTTAAGAATTGGAATGATTGGAGAATTACATACATTGGAGTCAGTTTCTACGACTACTCCTTGGGCAATGAGCTCGTCAATAATTTTCAGTAAGGCCGTTACAGCCTCGGGGGTAATTTGTATTGTCGGATTCGGGGCAGTACAACTCCTTGCTTAAGAGTAACACGATAAGGTGTAATATGCATACAACCTACATCTGTTGGACCTTGCGCCCATAAATGCTGTGGTACATTTTGCAATCTTGGATCGAAATCTCTCAACACATAATGGCCTTTAAAGTCACGTAAAAATAATCTCACTCCTTCCGGAGAACAACATATTACTGCTCCTAGTGCCTTCAACGTTTTAATACCAAGCAAGTTTTCAGGACATGATTCCGTAAGTAACAAATCTGTAGTTTGAGACAATGGACCAACTGCAAGGGGAACTGGTTTTGACACTTCATTAACAATAGGCTTTCCTGAAAATCCAAGGGAAACATTCTGTGAGCCTGAGAGGGGTGCCCCTGGAACCTCGTCGTGACTGATGGTAGTTCTGCTCGCCCCTGTGTCAATCAAAAATTTTCTGTCTTTCCCTAATACCTGACTATGTACATAGGGACCCTCTTGATCTACAGGAACCTCGATAAGGGGCAAGCCAACCTCCCTCTCTAGGCTGTTTCATGTATACTGCTGATAATCGGGGTAATCTGACTGTGCGTACTGGTACATTTGCTGTGTGACATGTTGTGTGGCGGCAATGGGTTGGGGCTGGGGTACAGCTACTGTTTGTTGTGCATTCTGTGGAGGTTGTGTATTCTGTGGAATATTCTGTGGAACATGTTGAGGAACGTGTTCTGGTCTAGGTGGACGCGGTCTTTCTTTTGTTTTGCCTGTGGCTATGTTGTGTCTTAGAACGGCACATTTGTTTATGAAGTGACCTGGCTGTTTACAATAATTGCAATTCCCTTTAACAGGAGCTGCAGAATGACTAGTCTGTGTGTTACCCCTCTTCTGACCATCTGCTGGGACGGACTGGGCAACTAGTACTTTCATTTTCGTATCTTTCATACGTCTCTGTTCATGTTCATGTTCCTCTCTGATTCGGTTCTGGTGGTACTGTAACATTTGTAACATTTGGGAAGGAGTATTAGCTTGCCATGTGCTTTCTACTTTCAGTACTCTATTTTTACATTGTGGTAAGGAATTCTCGACTAATTTGGTCACAAAGAGATGTGGATATGATTCACTACTTGTTTTCAGACCACTATTAATAATGAAACATTTCTCGAATCTGGAATAAAAATCACTGGTGTCTTCGTCTTGTTTCTGTTTGCAGGCTGAGATGGCATCCCAGTCTTCCTTTTTAACTGTCAATAACCTCGGCAAGACTTGTACTAATAATCCTGGTAATGCTTTAGTTTTGTCCCCAAGACCTATACCTGGGGTTCGTCCCTTTTCCTCGTCTTCTAATTCTGTCCAAATAATCTTTTTATCTCCCACTTCCCACTCTTTCTCCTTAAGTTTTTCGTAGATACCAGCCGGCAACAATACTTTTAACATTTTAAGGATGTCAGGATACGTATAGTCTCCCATGAGTAACATGTCTTTTCATTCAGGGTGAAAGCCTGCTGGATCTTTATCGTGACAGGGCACTAATTTCTTCATTTCCAATAATTCCATTTTAGTCAGGGGTGTATATACGAATACTCGTTGAAGCTCACCCCCTGTGGTCTGGACGGGATGAACTTCTCGTAAGGGATTCTCTCTGTCTATGTAAAGTGGTTGTCTTACTGGGGGTGGAACAGAAACGAAATGTGGAGTCAGGAAAGTTCTGTATTTGTGACGTTGTTCTAGAATTGTATTAATCAAATCGGTACCTAGGCCTCTCCATCTTTTTAGGAGGAATTCTTCCAATATATTATATAGGGGACCTGGATCAGAATGCTGGCTTTCATATAGGGTAATGAGATGTTGGATCATGTACATACCAGCTAATCGCTGATCGTCTGGGGAAAGGCTCAAAAATGTTTGCGCTACTGAATCATCTTTATATATACTAGTATTACCAGCCCATTGGACTGCTGACCGTGCTAGTTCCTGATCATGCATAGAACTAAGTTCACTGTAGCCTATTCTATCTTTCAGTATTTTATCGGTGGCATGAAATACATGTTCAAGAGAACATTGTTCAGGTATGGGAGAATGGAAACGTTTCTGGTTTTCTAGGCGAATGGGTCTGTCAAAAGGTCTGTCAAAGGAATACTGTTTAGGAAGTTTCACTCTTCCTACGTACGCTATTCTATCTGAGTCTTCTACTGTATCATCTACATTTTCCTCCTCTGAGGTTTCACTCTTCTCTGTCTCGGCCGTATTAGCCGCCTTTTCTCTTTCGTGCATTATTACAATTTCTTTACGGATCTTCCTGTACATGGCTTCTACGCAATTTTGTTTATCATGTTTACAATCCGCTATATTATTACTCCAATTCATCAGTACATCCATCTCTTCCTTGCTAGTACCTGGCCGATCTCGTTCCCTTATCAAACAATTTATCAAAAATCGTAAGATCATTCTTTGTGTCTCAACCTTGTGATGCGCCATGGCCTCGCGAACACATTCTGGTCTCTCCCCTGTTCTAATAAAATGGTATATATTGTCTAGATGGTTTGTCATTTCTGGTAAAAGCATCAAATAATTTGCAACACGACGTAAACGTAACGAAATTAACATCATTTCGCCTTCACCTGGTACTGGATCATATCTGCAATCTGTAATGTACTGTCTAAGGGATGCGAAAGTCGCAGCTTTCGGTGTGCGTTGTAATGCTGCTTCTCTGTAAGTCATTCGTTTTAATTGAGGCGGGGTGACAGGTAGACCCCCTACGGCGCCTCCTGAAGCAGAAGCGTAACTATCAACTAGATGTGTTGATGCTGCTGGTGTCATAAATTGAAAAGTTGCAAGTAAAGCAGGCTGACTCTGGGTTGTATGTGGAGAAAAAGGATTAGTAGGACCGATAACAGGAGGGACAGTAGTAGTAGTGACAGGAATAGTTGTGACAGGGATAGTTGGGACAGGTTGAGAAGTAACAACGGGTGGGGGGGTCGAATCTTGAGGGAGTGTAGGTGACGCGTCTTGAACAGGCTGAGTAGGTTGCTGTACATTATTAACAGGTGGTACGCGCACATTGGTATATGCTGGAGCTACATCATCTAAATAGGACAAAAGGAAAATGTCCGCTGTGGTCTGTTTGTGACGGAGTTTAGTCGGAACCAATGGTGGTGGCAAGTTACGGGGTACTTCCGGGGTCGCCTTGGGCAGGCCCTCGGCAAGAACAGGATACATGCCTGTAATAAGGGCATTCCGTTGTCGGTCATGTTGTTCTATTCTGACTCGTTCTCCTTCTTCTAGTAACTCTTTTTCTTTAGCTTTCTTGGATTCTTCTCTACTTCTCTCTGCTTTTCTGATTTCTTTCTCTGTTCTCCTATGCGCTTCTTTACGCCACAATTCAATGGCATCTTTCTTGGATTGTCTGGCTTTCTTTTTCCACAACGCTTCTTCTACTCTCATGATGCATTCAGCATCCCATGTCCCTGAGACAGGCCATCTAAACTTCTCTTCCAGGTCCTTGGTGTAGTCCACCCACAAATCTAGATACAGCACGGCATCTAAGCCATGCTTATGGTACATAAAATATCCAGGAGTGTCCCTAGGCGGGACGGGAACTGCTTCTTCGAGTATCCCTTTCCTAGTTCCTATCTGACGTAATTTCGAGAACAGTGGCATATTTGAAGTGATTCGGACGTGAAGACAATAAACACAGTAATGAAAAGCAAACAATCAATCATAACACGACATTAAACACATTTAACATTTCAGACTGATATTACCTGGTACACAGAAAAACACGAATTCTGAAAATTACTTGAAATACAATACTAGAATACACTGGATTACTAGATGCACTGCTAAAACAGTACAGACAATACCGGTCTCATAAAGAGACACGTCGGACCGTATTCACCTAAGTGAACACGTCTGGACCAGGTCTGTGTACCCAGACCTGTCTTGACCGGGCACAAATTAATGAACCCGTCTAGATGCGTTCCCAACAACGGTACTCACCGGGAAGCAAGAACTGAAGGCCTCGGAAACTGGACTGGACTGGACTGCTACGGCGTCTGCTACCACTGCTACTACGAATGCGCCTCGGAACAGGTGGGCCTCTGGATACCTCGGACCTTGCTCTCTTGACTTGGGGCTCTGGTCGGGATCCTCCGCATTCCTCACCGCCTCGTCTGGATGCCGAACCGCAGTCTCCGTCTCCTCCGTGGGCTCGAGGGAGATAGCAGGAATACCCGCAGGTGTGCACGGTGTCCGTCGCAGCTGTAGAAGGGGTCAAGGCCTGCGTAACATCGCCGGCGAGTGGGGAAGGGGGGCTCCTGTTCGGGCGCCAAATTATGTGGTAAATTAATTTTACCGTATCATTTTTCCATACAATTAAATATCAATAAGGAAGCTCAATCAAATGAGAGGCAGAGTCCGTGGGATCTGAGTCATACGGGCTTTAATTAATGATCCTCGAGGAACGGATATCATGTTCCATCACCACTAAGGTTCAGGAAGGGACATTCAACGTTTTATTAACATCACACATTATATATAGTAAAACAGTATCATTGAAATGAATACAGTAGGCGTAACAGGTGAAAAGAGAGAGATAAGAACACATGTGCGTAACAGGAGGCGTGTAAGAAGGCGTACACATGGGCGTGCACTTGACATGTCAGAGAAAGGTCACAGGAAACGTCACAAGTGGGTGGGTGCTTGGAGAAAGTTTGCAGGATCAGCAGAAACCTACGACCTAGATGAGCGCGCAACTGATCCTGACGTGTAACTGGGGAGAACTGGGAGCTTTGACTTTAGCACTAGTAGAGGAGACTGGTGTCTGGGATGTCAGAGCAACCTGTACCTATAGCATATCTGGTATCTCATGTTTGGAGGATGTAGTGTCTGGAGTAAAAGGTCTCTCGGGCAGAGGCCATTCAATACTGAATGCTAGTGCGTGCATACGTGTCTTGGTGCAATGCGCGGAGCCATGGGCCTGCCATGGTAACAGGTTGAGTAAATCACTTGCAAGGAAAACAGAAAGGCCGGGCCCTTTGCTCTGCAGCCGGGAATATGTTTACCTATTTCACTAGACTGGAATGTGTTTTCGAGGAGGCTGAACAGATAACTTGTAGGCAAAATACTAAGTTGGCAGGCAGTCCAGGCCGAGCCGGGCACCGCTTCGCTGGCAGGAAGTAAGGCAGGGGTCAGGGATGCATACCTAAATCACAGCTTTCGGAGACAGGGAAGACTCGTAGTCTCAATTAAGGGCCTAGCTCGGGTGAGCCAGGAAACATGGAGAAAAACGTGTGCGAGAATCAAAAGTGCACCATATAAAGACGTTGGCACCATAGGCCTAGAAGCCTAATTAACAGGATTTTCATGTAGGGCTGGATAGCTGACATGTTAAGGTTGGACGCAAATGTATTTGCGTCTTTGTGGCATGCACAGAACAGAAGTTATACGACATACAAGGAACATGGGTGCATGGATAGGGTGCGAGTGGGGGACATATTGGCTACCTGAAAATTTCTATTACCTCAGCATGAGAATGAGATGGCGTTGACTTGTTTGGTCATCATGAGGGAGGAGTCCAGGATGAATCCCTGGTTGTGTGTGTGGTCCGTGGGTGATGGTGCAGTGCCCAGTGCTGTGGGCCACCAGGAATCGTCCCAGGCAGATGGGGATTGTCCGAGGATGAGGACCTCCGTCTTGTCTGAGTTCAGTGTCAGCCGACTGAGCTTCATCCATTCCACAACGTCTTTCATTCCTTCCTGGAGCTTGGTTTTGGCAGTGGTTGTGTCTTTGTTGAGGGAGAGTATCAGCTGAGTGTCGTCGGCGTAGGAGATGATGTTGAGGTTGTGTTTGCGGGCTCATGTAGATAATGAAGAGGGTTGGGCTGAGCGAGGAGCCTTGTGGTATGCCGCAGGTGATCTTGGTGGCCGTGGAGGGGAACGGTGGGAGGCAGACTCTTTGGTTTCTGTTGGAGAGGAATGAGGTGATCCAGTCCTGTGCTTTTCCTTGGATCCCAGTGTTGTAGAGGCAGGTTATTAGGGTGCGGTGGCAGACTGTATCAAAGGGTGCTGAGAGGTCTAGAAGTATGAGGGCGGTTGTCTCCCTGTTGTCCATCAGGGTCCTGATGTCCTCGGTGGCTGCGATGAGGGCTGTCTCGGTGCTGTGGTTGGCTCGAAATCCGGATTGGGATGGGTCGAGCAAGTTGTTTGCCTTGAGGAATGCAATCAGCTGTTTATTGACGGTCTTCTCGATGACTTTAGACGGGACAAGAAGAAGAGAGATGGGGCGGTCGTTCTTGAGGTCTTTAGGGTCAGCTGTGGGTTTTTTCAGAAGGCGTTGATCTCTGCATGCTTCCAGCTCTCTGGGAAGGTGGCTGATGCGAAGAAGTTGTTTATGACGTTCCGGAGGTGGGGAGCGATGATGGTGTCTGCTTTGTTGTAAATGGTTTGGGGGCATGGCTCAGGGGGAGAGCCTGAGTGGATGGTGATCATGACGTGGGTGGTGTCTCCTGTGCTGAAGGGGGTCCAGTCGCTTAGGGTGGTTGTGGGGGTCATTGGTTTGGTGATTGGAGGAGGAGTCTGGGCATCAAAGCTGTTGTGTATATCTGCGATCTTGCGGTAGAAGAACGTGGCGAGGGAGTTGCAGAGGTCTTTTTACGGTGTGATGTCGTTGTTGCAGGCGCTAGGGTTGGAGAGCTCTTTTATGATGCTGAAGAGTTTCTTGCTGTTGTGGGTGTTGTTGTCCAGCCGCTCTTTGAACAATGTCCTTTTGGTGGTGCGGATCAGCTGGTGGTGTTCGCGTGTGACGTTCTTGAGGGCTGTCATGTTTTCTGTCGTCCGTTCGTGGCGCCAGGTATTTTCAAGAGTGCGGCATGATTTCTTTGAGTTATTGAGGGCATCGATGAACCATGTGGTTTTCCTGTTGCTGGTCTTGCCTTGGGGGTTCTTCAGTGGAGCAAGGTTGTCGGCGCAGTTGGTGATCCACTGTGCGAGATTGTGAGCCGCGTCGTTGGTGTCAGAGGTGTTGGATGGTGGGTTCTGGCTCAGTGATGTGGTTAGCTGGTCTGTGGTGACTTTGCTCCAACATCTGCAGGGGATCTGTAGCATTAGGTGGTGGGATGTGGTCTTCTTGTAGGTGAAATGGATGCAGCTGTGGTCTGTACAGTGTAGTCCGGTGGAGTAGCTGAAGGAGATGTGGTTGCTAGGGGAGAAGAGGGGGTCCAGCGTGTGGCTGGTGTAGTGGGTGGGGGTGTTCACCAGTTGCTTGAGTCCGAGGTTTGCGAGGTTGTCGAGCAGGGTGGTGGTGTTGTTGTCGTTGCCGGTGGAAGTTCAGGTCCCCTAGGAGGATGTATTCTGGTGAGGTTAGTGTGTGCGGGCTGATGAAGTCGGCAATGGTTTTGCTGAATTGTGTGTGCGGGCCCGGGGGTCTGTAGATGAGGGTTCCTCTGAGTGTGGTTTTGGGGTCGGTGTGGATATGGAAGTGTAGGTGGTCGGCAATGGAGAGTGTGTCTTCGGCGTTGGTCGTGATGCTGATGGGGTTCCTGTAGATGATAGTGATTCTTCCTCCGGTTGGGTTGAAGCGGTCCTTCTGGGTGATCTTGTAGCCATCCGGGTTGGCTATGGCGATGTCGGGGGCCGAGGAGGCGTTCATCCAGGTTTCCGTGAGGAAGGCGATGTCCGGTACTGATGTGTCGAGGAGGTCCCAGAGTTCGATGGCATGCTTGTGGACGGAGCGGGTGTTGAGGAGGATGACCTTGAGGTGCTAGTTGTTGATGTTAGGTCCGCCGGGCGGGGTGCAGGATCAGAGGCAGGTGAATTTGCAGGCTAGGTAGGTGAAGGGTTCGTGGGTGCGTTTCGGGGTTGCTCAGTAGCAGGCGGTTGGTTGTCCGGTGTTGAGTGCGCTGAGGGCGGCGGTGTCGTATCTCAGTCGGATACCCTGACTCCGGCAGTGGCCAAGGATTCTGGCGCTGGGTGCAGTCCAGGCGTGGACGGGCGTAGACGGGCTTGCCGCGCCAGTGGCGCACCCCCTGCGCGGCCTCCATATGAGGGGCTGTGGGAGGGAGGAGCAGCTGGGAGGCGGGAGCGGGGCAGCGAATGGGACAGCGGGGGCGGGGCCGCAGGGACACAGTGGCGGGAAAGTGACAAAGAAGGCAAAAACAGGGGACCGGGGGCGGGGACACAAAGGGCGCAACAGTGGCAGTGAATAAGTACAATAAATACAACAAGTGAGAAAAAAACAAAGAGGCAACAGAAACGGCGGAGGACGCACACAGGAAAACAAGCACAGGCAAAGGTAAGGGCAAGGTCGACCTCGGAGGGGGAGCGGCGGTCTGATTACAGCAGAAAGTGGGAGGGCAGCATCACAGGAGGACCGTGTGGCGGCTGGGGAGCGTCCTGCCTGAGGACAGGGCCACTTTGAATTTAAGTGAGTTGGAAATGGTGTTATCTAGGAATGATTCTCAGATTAAATGGTTAGGTTGGATCTGGGATTCTGTGCGGAGCTGGTTGGTGGAGGGGGCTGCTCCTCAGGACTATTTGGCTTAGTTTTGTAGTCTCATTTGTTTACCAAAATGTTCTCCCTCACCTATGTTCTGCTAAGTATTATAAGGTCTTGGTCTCTTTTTTGGAATTTCTTCTTATGAAACACGTATCATTGAGGCAAATGTGATGTTTGTTATGTTCTAACTGGACTGCTGGTTGTTTTTTTTCCTGTTAGGTTGCTCCCCTCCTTATTTGCCTGATAAATTTTGCTTATTTCCCCCTGCTCTTGGCATTTGTTGTTCTTTTGTTATCCACAACTTTATAAAAATCATTCTTAAAAAAAAGACTGAATGTCTCACAGCTACCTTACTTATCACTTAATAAAATACACTTCTGAGTGATATCAATCTGTATTGGGGCAATGACTCTAGCCCTGAAATTTCAATTTATAACACATATTGGGCATTTGCAGTACAGAAAAGCATGCCACTATTAACATAAGGTCAAACTGTAAAACTTAATTTCGTAGAATGTCTGGTAGTACTATAATAGTACTACAAAGTATTATAAAATAATATTTGTGAGAAATTGGGCTGTTGGTTGACTGGGGTGTGATCCTTGGTCAAGCAACAGTCAGAATCCCTTGCAGGGTGAACCACAAAAAGTCACAAAATTAACCAGTACATAACCCTGGGAAGGATGGCACAAAAAGATGTTAGGCTTAACTTAGAGGCAATGTGTAAAATACTTATGCACCACACAAACAGTAATGCAGTGAAAACACAACAGAGGAAAAAGTCTCTTTATTGGAAGTCAGAAATCTCCAGTGGGACAAGACAGAGTGCTGTAGCAGGAGGCAGCTCCTTGAAGCTGGGTACTGCTTTGACAGAGAACTGTTGAACAGGATTGGCTGCTGCAGAAAAGAAAATAGCGGGAGAAGCCACAAAGTCAGTCTGAAGGGTGATGCTCCTTGAGCAAATAGGCAAGCAGGCTGTTTCCAGTCCAGGTGAGGTGAGGCTGTTTTCTTGTGATTTATGGGTGCCATCAGCACACTGTAATCCACTGAGAACCTAGATAGCAGGTTTGAAGGTTGTATTTTTTTTCAACCCAATGTTCAAAAAAATATTTGTTTGTTTCACATATTCACACACGCAGTAGCATTACTACATCTAGGTCCTGAGGAAGGCCACGATTACACATAATCATTATGGCGAAACATGTAGACCTTGTTTCTGGAGTTATGCAGTCATTATTTTATAACTGCATCTGCACTGTTATATAAAGAGAAAATGAATAAAACGTTTTTGTCTTTTGATAACCAATTTTAACTTTCACATCACACTTTACATGTATGCACTACACCCATCACTCTTACAAATCTAAGTTCTTCACACCTACTGGATTTGAGGAAATCCTATTAACATTCCATGTCTTTGAAAACATCCCTGAGATCCTCCCTCTTACTGTAGCCCTTGACTCCACTATGTTTTTCAACCAAGAGGAGATCCCAGATGATGAAGCATGTCACTTAGGTGCGTGATGGGATTCCATCATTTTTAAAGGATTGCCATTGAATACACATAAAGGTCTCTTCTTGTCCCACTTTCTTCCAGAGTCTATTGAGGCTCGCTAGACCCATACATTTTCTCTTGTATACATATGGTCCCAGTCTCCTCCATGCTCTCAGAGCAGGTTTTGGCCAAAGATTTAGAAGTACTCAGCTTTTGGAGTTGCCTATCTTTGCACCTTCAGCATCACACCCAAGGGTCCTTGACTGGTGGGACACCACTTGTGGGTTCAGGACTCACTCAGGGTGGCAGTAGTGTTTTGTGTCCCTGTGGCTCTGAACAGTAGGCCAATAAACTAGCCCTTGGAGTCACTCTCATAGTCCTGGGTTCAGTTGGAGATGCAGGGCTAGCCTCTGAGGGTTCAAGGCAGGCACCAGTCAGCAAAGCAGTCCTTCCAGGTATAGCAAAGCAGACTTCCGGAGTGCACAGGAGGTCACAGCAGTAGGCAATCCTCTGAAATTCCTTCCCCAGGGCCAGAATTTAACTGAAAATTAGGTGTCTGAGTTCCTATTTTTATACCCTGGTGCCCGCAACTATCACAAGGGCAAGGTGGCAAAATCTTATCCAATTAATCTTTTTGTGGACAAGTCACAGGTTCGATAGAATATAGTGAGAGCAAATCTATAATGCATATTCAACACAAACACCAGATATGGTTTCATCATTTTGGTTGTGGAGATTGTCAAATGTACACCAAGTGGTCTCATCACCTCCACTTTCATTCTAATTTCCCTTAATTTTTCTAAAATGTACTTCTTAACACTTCTTTTGAACAGGAATTGCCATTGCCAAGCAAACAAAATATCTTATGTTTTACTGTCAATTTGAAACCTTCTATGATGCATGTAATCCAGGGAATTCAGAAAAATTGCTCCAGGTAGAAACAATCCAATAGGATCTTGTGCTTAAGTTCCTTTTCTTGTATGCATGTAACAGAACGCCAGAGAGCAAGTGGGTGTAAATATGTGATCCCTAATTCATTACAAGAGATAAAGGTTAAAATACTATTTGGGACGGAGAGACATTTTCGTAAGACAGCATTCTCAAGCAGTTGTAAACTGTTCTATTCTCTGTATGCCCACAATTCGGCTCCATTGTATAAAATGCCTATGTATTTACATTGATAAATTGAGATCATCAACTTCAGGGCCCTATTTACTTGAGAACATGAAAACGGCATCAGTAGCTCTTTCAAACTGCGCCCCTCTTGCAGCAGTTAAACAGTCCTGACTCACTGTAGAGTAAAAAAAGGAGCCTTACATCTTTAACTGTATGTACTTATGTACCTCAAAAAAGGTAAGACTTAGGACCTGATTCAGCTCTTTACAGATGGGTTACATCGTCACAACGGTCACAGATAACTTATTCATCAATATATAAATCCTACTATATACTATTGAGTTTATATTTCATGCAGTTAGGATATCCATCACCATTGTGACATAGAAACCCACCTGCCCAGATCTAAATCAGGCCGTTTTTTTTACAGAAGTAAATGTTCAGTTCCTCACAAACACCATGGAGATTTTCAAGTCCATATACCTACCGGTTCTCCATAAATTGTGCAACATAGTCAAATAGTACCTTCGAGCCATTGACCATACAGGGCATCAACAGTACATCATCAGCACTAAAGAGTATGGGAAATGAACAAGACCCTATTTGTGATATTTCCTTTACTCACACAATTAACCTACCAAATCCTTGATAAAGAATGTAAAAAGAAAGGGGGCAGAACGCAGCCCTGTCAATGCCCCCTGTTTTTTTAAAGTAGCTATTGGATTCACCATGTGCACCATAACCTACAAAGGCTGTTGTGTCTGAGTGTAGTTATTGTCCTGGGAAATTATAGGGCCATTTCCCTTCTACCTGCATCTTTTAAAACAATGGAAACATGTGTGAACCATCAGCTTTTCAACTATTTAGAAACCAGCAGGTTACTTCATCCTAGCCAATCGGGCTGTAGGCCTAGCTATAGTACTGAAACTACACCGTTGGAGGTTTATGAATTGATGAAATGCACTATTGATGCACGTGGTAGGGCAGTCTTGGTACTGTTGGTTGCTTTTGACACAGTTCCACATGCCAGGCTACGATCACACTTTCAGAAGATTGGTATTTGGTATAAAGCCTGGAAATGGCTGAAGTATTTTCTTGAGGATAGAAGTCAAGATGTCTAGCTCCCTCCTTACTCCTCTGATAGTTGAAGGGTCTCAGTTGCAGTTCCTCTGGGTTGAGCGCTTATTGCCCCACAATGTTTAATATCTATATGCCCCCCCCCTCCAGTTAAGGTGGTGGAATCATTTGGGGCTATGATTATTTCTTACTCAGATGACACACAGATCCCCTTTGCATATGGTAAAGGACTGCCCATTGAAAAGGTCGCTATTCAAGCTTGGGTGTCTGTAGCTCTTTGGTGGATGATCTATAACTATCTAATGTCCAACACTGCAAAGATTGATATGCTCAGTTTCAGACACAATTCTGCTCTTAATTTGGATATCCAGTGGCTGTTTTCACCAGATACACATACAGATTCCATAAAGATCTTGAGGATTAAGTTTAACAAAAAATGTTATGTTCACAACCAATTTATCTAAGTGGGAGGTTTGTGCTTTGCCATTTTACATATGATAAAGATATTTATGCATTTCCTCTTCATTCCTTCTCGGATCATGGTGGTACTGGCTTTGGTTATGTCTAGGTTGTCTTATGGCATTGCATTATATGCGGATATGCCAAAATGTCTGCAGAGAAAACTCCATATGGTTAAAAATGCGGTGGTGAGGCTGGCGCTTGGCCTTTCCAGATGAGAGCACATTACGATAAATCTGCATAATTTGCATTGGTTTCCAGTGGAAAAAAACAGGCTCTTTTCAAGTCCTCGCTTTTAATGCACTAAATGCTCCATCAATCAGGACCTAAAGACCTATCTGCCAGGTTTGCCTACTATACCCTGTAAGAGTACTAGGATCCTCCTTTAACCATCTGGCCAGGATCCCTAGAGTTTGTCAGGACATATTAATGATGAAGAGTTGTTTAAGGAAAATCTCAAAACGTGTTTTTTTAAGCATTAGAGATCTTAAATCTTTTTCTTATTCTAGCATGGCTCTTCACACAGTAGCGGATTTATACCTCTCTTCTCTCTAACTATGCTGTATAACGCTAAGACACTATTGAGTAGCTGAGCGCTCTATAAATCTTTTCACATAAACATTAACATAAACATGCCAGTAGAAGTGAGAACCATAGTACACTGGAAGAGCTGCTAGCAATGTCGGGTGAAGTTTGGTTGGGGGACTTGGGGAGGGGGCGGTGCACATACACTCTCTGTCGCAGAGGACATGGTCCTTAAGCCCCGGTTTGGGTGGTATGGGAGGGGGTCGGGTAGGGGGTGTGGGGGGCTTTCGGGGGGTGGTGTTGGGGGTGAGGGTGTAAAAATAATATTAATAAATGAGAATTTTTTTTTGCAGCATTTGAAAGTTTGGCTTATTTGGCACTTGCGTTTCAGTGATGTTGGCATACTAGAATTGGATGGCGGATAAGGGTATTAGATTAGGTACATTGAATATCAGGGGCTTGAACTCTCTCAATAAAAGGCAGTGGGTTTCAAGGGAGCTTCAGATGCTTCGCTGTGATGTCATGTGTCTCCAAGAGATCCACATAGTATGGGCCAAGTGGAAATTCCTAACTGAGCTGGGTTATGAGCTTGTGGCATGCACTAAACAGGCCTGTACATCTAGGGGTGTTGCAATTATGGCAAAAAACACATAGTTAATACTGGCAGGATATTGATGGATGCACTCGGGAGATGGGCAATTGTAGAGCTTGTGGCAGGGGCAATGAAGTTCACGTTGTGTTCAATAGATGGTTCTAATCTAGACGAAGCAGCAATTTTAGAATTCCTGAATATCGAACTAGCAGCATGGCATACCCTGGTAATTGTATGTGGCGATTTAAACATACATTTGTTACCTAACATATTGTGCAATAATAGCTCTAGGTACACGGGTAGGAAACCAAAGGTGGTCAAGGCTTTACAATCATTGATCCCTGCACATGGGTTGGTTGATGCTTGGGCTCTACTCAGGGGTTCTGAAGCTTGATACACCTCTTTCTCCTGCCCTCATCAAAAGTTAGTCAGACTTAAATATTTTTTTGCTCCACAGTATTTGTTGAATGGTGCGTATATCCAGGTCTATCCAAGAGTGACGTCTGACCATGGCCTGGTCGTGTTAACTATGTCTGGTATTGATGTTGTGGCCAAGCCTAGGGTGTTTTCATTTGACCGGAAATTGCTCTTGGATCAGAAATTCCTTACATATATGAATGAGTGGATTGATGATTTTTTTCGCATCAATCGGGGGAGCACTGACCCAGGCTACGTCTGGGATGCCTTTAAGGCTGCTTTTAGGGGGGAAACTCTTAGCTATTGGTTATATACTCAAAAGCAGTTGGGGCATAAGCTACAGGAACTATATCAGGGTCTTATTACGGCTGAAGAGAGGCTTGTGCAGGGCATACATGCTGGCATAGATATTGAGGAATTGGTGACAGAAGTTGCACGCTTTAAGGCAAAAATAAACCTCCAGTGGAGTCAAGAGGCTGCCAAAAAATATGTTATTAAGCAGCAGCTGAATTATGAATGTGGGGAGGCAAGTGGCAGGTGCCTGGCCCAAAAACTTAGGCAATAAGAAGCGGCTCAAAGAATTAATACTATCTTGGACTCCACTGGGCGTCACATCGAGAATGAGATTGGCATATTGGAGGTATTTAAGCATTTTTATGAAAATTTAAATGCGGGAGAACAATATGATGACCAAAAAATTAAAACATTTGTGCAGCGATACTGTGAACAGGACCTTGGGGAGGAGGATGCAGCGAATCTAGATGCCCCGATCACGATGCTTGAGTTAGAGCAAGCTATAAATGGGTTGGCAGCTGGTAAGGCGGCTGGCCCTGATAAATTGCCATTGGAGATATCTAAAAATGTCTTTGCAGTCTTGCAGGAGGATATGCTAGCTACATTTAGAAGAGCACAGAGTGGGATGTCTCCTAAATCATGGGACGAAGCCAGCATTGTCGTGTTTAGGAAAAAAGACAAGCCTGCTGAGCTGCCGGCATCATACCGCCCTATATCGTTGTTGAATGCTGATGGCAAAATTTACTCAAAGATTCTGGGGACCAGGTTAGCAGCCGTGATTACTGCATTGGTGTCAACGCGACAGCAGGGTTTTATTCCTAATCGTGGAACAACAAACCATGTGAACAGGGTTATAACTTTACTAGACCATGCTAATGCCACTGGGGATGCATTTAGCCTTATCCTATTAGATGTCGAGAAGGCTTTTGATCGAGTCTCATGGTGCTTCCTTGGGGAGGTGATGCGACGGAGTGGTTTTGGGCAACAATACATTACAGCTGTGATAACGCTATATCGTCAACCCGTTGCCAAGATATGCACCATGGGGCTCGAATCAACGACAGTGTCTATTCGGAGGGGCACTAGACAAGGCTGCCTCTGCTCCCCATAATTATTTTCACTATATATTGATCTGTTTCTAAAAATGATTGAATATAGACTGCGGATACAACCAGTAATTATACAGCAGCAACAATACCGTGTTTTTGCCTACGTGGATGATGTGGCCACCCAAACCAGCAGTGACATTGCAGGAGATAGAACTACTAGCAGCAAATTAAGGGGCATTATCGAGCTATGAGCTAAACACAGCTAAAACACAAATTCTGTGCCTCAATGGTGGGTTGTTTAACGATCCAAGGGTGCTACAAGAGGTAACGTATCAGGGAGTCCGGATAAGGACCTCTACATCTGCGTTGGTGGAGTCCAATTGGGGGCAGTTGGCGACGGGGGCCGCAGACAATTATATCAATGTGAATGTTTGCATCTTTCGCTAGTAGGCAGATGCGATCTTCTTAAGATGATGATCCTGCCAGAAATATTATATTTCTTTAGATGTGTCCCGTTGGAGATACTGCATAGTCATCTTGTACAATTACAGTCTTTGTGTATGTATTTTATATGGACACGTGGGAAAGCTTGCAGAGCAATGCGATATATGGTTTTACCCAGAGATGTAGGTGGGTGGACTGTCCCGGACTTCACTCTTTACTACTATGCATGTATTATACAACATATGAATATCATTTTTACAGGGGCAGGTCCTACAGATATCGCAGAGTCCCCATCTATATATAAGATGCTGCTAGGCACTGAAGTAAAAAATTGTCTGTTTGTGAATCAAAGTTGGAGCTATTACAAACGTACAAGATTTATAAAGTGTGGAAAGCTTTGAAGAAGATGTTTGAGGTAGAAAAAGTCTCCTGGTATACTCCTTTAACAGCTACAGCCTTCTTTCCGAGTGTATTTTGGGATAGGATTGTACATAATTCGCGTACGCAAGGTATTATAATGGTTGAGGACCTTTATATGGAAGGAGGACTTAAATTGTTTGACCAGCTCAGGGAACGATATCATCTGCCCCGGGCGGATTTTCTAAAATATTTACAAATTAGACATCCACTTCTCAAAGCACGGTGGAATATCCAGCCTAACCCCCTAATAGAGGCAAATAGAAAGGCATCAAGAATTGAGACACTGTATACTCTTATGCTAGGGACAAAACCTAATGATTTGGTAGAGCAATGCCACAAATGGGAGAATAGACTAGGATGTCATGGTATACATTTGGAGACTTCCATCGAATTGGCTACACGAATATTTGTGTCTGCCAACTTATCTGCCCAACACTACAATACTATGTTTTATCTATATCTCACCCAATAAAATTGCTAAATGGGGTGGGGACCCAGAGGGAAAAAAATTCCGATGCGGCAATCCAGCTGCTGTTGTGGTACATATATTTTATGCATGTCCACAATTAAGTAGATTATTGGAGCAGTTAGACAAGTTTTTGACTGAAATTTTGGGACCTCCTATACATCTATCACTTATGCAGATTCTGCAGGGAGTAGAGATGGGCGCAGATGCAGATGCAGTACCCAGTAAGGCTATATATCTTATCTTTGTAGCCACAGCCATCTTAAGGTTGTGTATAGCTTCCTGTTGTCTACAACAGGATGCCCCATCTTTTGGGGCTTGGAGGGCTAGGTTTTTAGCCATGTTCAATATTGAGTACAGTCTATATGCCCTTAAGGGTAGGCGTAAACAGAAACTGGGCCTGAAAATTTGGGGGGCAGATATGTCTTTTTTGGATATTGATATGTAAATCATGTTTCTCGCCCTTTTCTTTTCTTTTTTTGTTGTTTTTATAGTACAAATTGCCCATCGTATGGTCAAATGTTTTTTTTTCCTTGTATGTTTCTTTTCTTAATTTACCCGTCCATATATCTAATGTTTATTATATTGCCTGTAGAGTTTATACAGATGTGATCTCCAAGCTTTAATATGCATTATTATGTGACTGTGGCGCATGTGCCTTGTTTATTTTGTTACTCATGTATTTTCAATAAATACATTTAAAAAAAATTAAAAAAACATTAACATATTGCATGCCTAATAACATAGTTATTCTGGAACCACAGCTCAAGTTTTTCCAATGAGACTCTACCTCCCACTTTAGTTTCTTAATCCAGCAATTAAATCGGTCTGCAAAGGCTGGGTCAGCCTTGTCTCCTTTCTTATAAATGAGGACAGTGGCTGATTGAGTTCAAGATAAAGGAGTAGTTGGTTGCTTCTAAACAGTTGCCCTAAAACGTTAGTAACTAACAGAGCCCAAAAGTTTAAGTTGTCTTTATAGAAGCAACTGAAACTCCACCATGGTCAGGTTTCCGTCATTGACAAACTCGTGATCATTACCAACTTAACGCCTACCAAATGGAACTCTCCACCACACAATGAGGTCTACAGTTACTCCCTTCTCCGTGTTGTACCCCAAAGATGTTGAAGTGGCTCACTACATTTTAATAAAGTGCTCTAGCCACTGTGTAGGCGAGATTATCATTGCAAAACTGGAGTCAGAATGGACCTTGAAATAAGATGAGTTTATGCCCTTTGAAAAAGCTGATCTGTCTCTAAGCTCGCTAGCAGTCATCAACGATTAACAGGCTTCATTCCTCATTATTGCTTCTCTATATTCCAAGACTTTTTGCATGTATCTCTGACCCTTGCAATTTAAGTCAGGATTTGTGGTGTCTCTGTCAATGCACTTTTCAAATCATCTATATAGAATTTCCGTATATTGCCTACCAGGGCCACTTATTAGCTTTTCAGCTTCATTGCAGATGCCTTCAAATGCAGATAATATAATTTGAGGGTTACCAAGCTCATCTTCACACTGCAATACCATCAAGTTGGTGACCTGTATCAGCTCTGTACCTACCTTAGCAGGGTTACGTTTAGATCATTTAAGAAGTACTACCTGATTTTAGGAAGTTGTTACGTGCCGCAGAAGGTGGATTGAAAAAACTCCAAAGGCTGAAGAATGCTGCTGCCAACTTGTTACTGAGTATCTCGAGGATTTCTTTTATGGGTCAGGCACTTGATACGCTTCACTGGTTTCTGGTGCGGAAGAGAGTGGCTTTTAAAGCTTTATGCTTTTTGGCAGAAAATGTTGAAGGACAAAGGCCCCCATTATCTGCACTCTCTGCTCAAGGCTTATCATGCTAATTGAAGCGTCCGGTCTTTGGATGTGTCACTTAGGACAGTTTTGAGAGTGTAAAAAGGCACGTATGGGAGGTCGTTTGTTCAGGTTCCTGGCCCCCAAACTGTGAAATACACTTCCTGTTGATTTTGAGAAAGGAGTGCTCTGAATATATTTTTCATAAAAAACTTTTTAGAAAAACTAGGGGCCGTATTATACTTTGCATTCCCCCTGGGCACTTTCCTATTACAGAAGGGGCTGCAGGCGCTTGTGCGTCCTCTTCTGTAATACCGATACCTGTGGCACAGATAAAAGACCATTGTTGTCTTCAGAGGGCATGCCCTCATTTGTATAGAGGTGTGGCCCCATGTACATGAGGAAATCCCTTCTCCCTTGCACAGTATTACAGGCACAGGCGCAGAGGCCAAGAAGCCGCCAGGAGGCATTCTGAGAGTGGGCCCCCTAAAATGTGGCGCAGCCATGCGCCCCTGATGGCTACCCTCTGGGTGGGGGAAAGGGGGGTCCCATGGACCCTCCAGACATCTCCTTGCAGGTGGCTGCAGTAACTCACTGCACCCGCCTGCAAAGGCATTTCTATTCCCCCTTCAAAGTGCAGGCAGGTTATTGTAAGCACTGTGAAAACATCAGAGGGGCTTTAAAGCAGCCGCTCTGTTTTTCACTGTAATGCACTGGGGCCGCCCATTCACCATAATGCTTCACATTTTCATTGTTTGTGCTGGGTGCACCTTTTAAAAGGTTTAGCCAGCTCGAACAATGACAATGTGTCATGTGCATAATATAGGCCCAGATCTCTTTTACTCTCAGGGCTTTGTCATGTTAAATTATTAGCGCGAGAACTCTTCGAATATAGTAACCAGGCGCTCTACAAAATGTTAACATTTAACATTTATTTTTGACCTGGTACAAATCACAAGTTTGATGTTGATTTGATATTAAACATGAATTAGTACACAAACTCAACCAAAAACTTGAAGAATTCCTGTGAAACATGAATAAAATCCATAGGAGCAGAGGCAACTCTACCTATAAGCATAGGAGCCTGGGAATTGGCAGGACTAGAAAGATCTTTTACAAAGGAGAAATTATATTTGATTAAAATACCAACTAAATCGTGACCAAGAGGGTTATGCTCAAAATGAAAATAATTATTGTAATAACGCCAAACCCAGCCTACCTTTTTCAAGGGTTGATTATAAATGTGTGCATTGAAATCACCCATCCATAAAAGGGCCCAATCAAGCGTGATCCTGCAGTCTCTCCTCAATAGATCAAGGTGGAGCGCTTTAATTACTGCCCCTCTTCATGACAAAAAAGATTATTGTAAAAATAACAGGACTGTCTCTATTGAAGTTATAACATCTACAAAAGCCAATTGGAAGTATGGGGAATTGAGATTTTGCCAAATGACTCTGACAGAACACGTGATATTAGGGATGCATGCCTTCCTTCACTCTACCTTACCTTGAAGGAATGGTTGGTGTGCAAATGGTAAAGTGATCATCAATAAAAAAAATGGCTCGAGAGCCCACGTCTCCTGAAAGAAAATATTTTCAAATTGTTTTATAAAAACAAGCCAGTCAGAACTAGCCAGCATGTTTCCAATAGCAACGGTGTTCCATGAGATACAGCTAAAATGAGTGTTAAGGGAATCTAGCATGTTCTGGAAGCTGTCTTGTAAAGATAAATCATCCAGAAAAGGATTAATAGAAAAACATTCAAGCTACTTAACAAGATAGTTAAAAGTAGCCTCTGCATTTGGGCCCATGATACCCCAGGTAAAAATGGTAATCTTTTTCTTCTAGAGACTCTAGGGCAGTGAAAGTTAACTGTAATGGTGTGAAGTGAAAATTTACGAGTAAGGTACACTGTCGGGAATGATGATTATTCAGATGAACTGATATTATTCGACTCATAACCTTATAAAATGTCCCCACGAGTATTGCACTAATCTACCTCAAGTTATGATGCACCGTAATCAACCTCCATAAACATGTTGCAATCACTCTGGGGTCCCTCTAATTGGCAACCACACAATCGCCCCATGACTCTTTATGGCCATTACCCAATCAATCAATCAGCAGATTTGTAAAGTGCACAGCTGTCATAAGTCGTCCCAGGGCCCATAGAGAAGGCAGGCACCAACAGTCAAACAGACAAAATAATCCATGTCATAAAGCAAAGTCTTCAACTGAGATCTAAACAAACTGTCCTTCTCTAGGCCTGCACAGAGCAAAAGGAAGTGAGTTTTAAGCCTGGATGGGCAAAACCAACAAAGAGCAGCCACCCTTATTACAAAGATGAAGCCACGGACAATTTACCAATAAAGCCTATTCTGATCTTAAGGCACAACTAGGCTGGTAGTGCTGAATCCTGTTACAGATGAATTTAAGGGCTAAGTGATGCAAAGCATGACAAGATATAACTAAGGTTATGAAAAAAATATGCTTTTCTATTGGGAGCCAGTGCAGCTGTTATATTCTTGAGTTAGACCCATGTAGCAAAGCGGCTCATTTCTTACATTGTCCTCACAAATAACATTTAGCTGTGACTTTTGGCACACATTTGCATGCACGACAATGTTAAATTTGTTCCCCTGAAACTAAACTTGTTTTTACATCTAGTATTGCACAACATTATCACAATGCCTGAACATCATGCACAAGGTCTCGTTTCACACCATGTGCATCTCAAATGTCTCACATATACTTACTTATATACATCACTTTTATACATCAATACTCACATACACTAGTTTAACACATATGTAGTGACTCATAAAGATACTATTGAGACAGTCGTTCACTCACTAAAACACCCATACACACACTCATCCATTGATAGAGTCCTGCACACATGCTGTCTTCCAAATAGATACAGTGAGTCAGTCATTCATGCATCTATGTGCTAAGTAATACCCCCCACTAAACCATACAGACACTCATACTGATACTCAAAAATCAACTAATACCCCATATAGACACTCATATAGCTACTCACCAACCCATGCAGCCACTTATACACAAAGTGAGAAACTGATACAGATATTTATATATTTAAACATTACTCGCTAATACATGTATTCAGTAAGATACACTTAATAAGTCAGTTATACAATCAATTTTACAAAAGAAACTATCATTTAGACACTTATTTACCCATTTATTTTTACATCGACCTTTAGATATACATATATAAAAAATAAATTTCTTTTTCAGAACGACACACATTCACTGGATGATGTCATCAAATGAGTGATGTCATTTGAGATGTCATCAGTGATGTCATGAGTGATGTCACTGACCATGTCATAAGTGATGTAATATGTGACCTCACCAGCAGTGGAATGCGGGCGTGCGAGTTATAGTAAGCTGAACTAACTATAACTGATGAATGTCAATGGTTTTGTATGGGAGAAATGTTCAGCTATCTATAACATGGATGAAACCTATGATTTTTTCAGTGAATTTCTAAGGTTTTTTAAATGCTAATTCCTACCTATAACCTATGGTTTTTTCAGTGAATTTCTAAGGTTTTTTAAATGCTAATTCCTAACTATAACGTGGCTGAAACCTATGTTTTTTTCAGTGAATATATCTATATATATTCAAAGCTTCACATTAGGGAGGGTAAAGAGAAGGAAAAAAATACAATGACAAACCCACAAAGATTTATATTTACCTAGAATGGTGTGAAGACCAACCCTTGCCACGGGTCAGTTAAAGGACAGAAAACCCCAAAAGTTGCAGTAGCCAGTAGGCCAGCAGGTGCAGTTCAGAAATCAGTACAGGGTAAACCAGATTTGGATCAGGACAGGACCACCAAAGGTTGAGAACGGCACCCTCAGTTCAGTTGCAACGCCTGCGCTACTCCCTCTCTGCAGCTAACAGTCAGAACCCCGATTGGGTTGTCGATTTCACCGACAAAGTGCTTTACCAGCCCCTCACCTTCCTGGACCTCGATTGGGTCAGCGAATCTTGTGACAGAGTGATTCGCAGCACCTCTGCTCTCGATCACCTATTGAGTGCGTTGGGTCAGTGACTGGTCAGCTATTCGGACAAACTAACTAATCCTACCCTAGTTATACTATTTTCCAGGTCAGTGTACCACACCAATATTGCAAGTGTAAGAATCCCCAATTTTGATTGGACAAAAGAGGAGGAGCGGGCATCACACCACACCAAAAATGAAACCTTTACCGTCTCATATTTAAATTTATTTTCACGCCCATCAATTTAGGTTCTCATGGCATCTTTATTCCACCCAACAATGGAGAATTTAATATTGAATACAATGTATTTAACATTAGTACAGTTGGTCTTCCTCTCGTGGGGTCATTAGTTGATCTTCGCAGGCGCATCTTGCCTGAGACTGTCCGTGGCTGGGTTTTAATGACAAATGACTTCAGCTCCCTCTGGAGTTTGACATGCGCAGTATGTTTCAAGATGGAGTAATAGTATCTCCCAGGCCCAAAGAGTACGGTGCATGAGTAGAAAAGAAACCATTTTAGAACACAGAATAAATGAATGTACTGTATACCACTTATTTCTACTCTATTACCATTACTTTATTTTTAACTAATGCGTTATGGTTAAGCAGTACGAACAGCTTAGCAAAAGCGGTACAAAGGGGGTGGTAATGGACGGAGCATCTGAACCAATCAAACATTCACACCCAGTCAAAAGATCTGGGTTTAATCCATCACCGTTCTTTAGCCCACTCTGCCACCCCAGTTCAGACATGGCTATATGCAAATCAGTCTGATCCTGTGCCTCATGGGAACAGTCCAGCCCAAACTGCCAAACCATGCCTTCCCTGGACCGGAAACAAGCTTCGGAGGACCGGTTTCTTGCATTCCAGCCGTCTTCAGCCCGGCTTGCTTGAATCCAGTGGCAAAGTGAGCAAGAGACTCAGGTCTGAGCATACCCTGCCACACTTATGGTGGGCAAAAGCCGTACTAAAGGGGGTGGTAATGGATGGAGCATCTGAACCAATCAAACACTCAAACCCAGTCAAAAGATCTGGGTTTAATCCATCACCATTCTTTAGCCCACTCTGCCAACCCAGTTCAGACATGGCTATATGCAAATCAGTCTGACCCTGTGCCTCATGGGAACAGTCCAGCCCGAACTGCCAAGCCATGCCTTCCCTGGACCGGAAACAAGCTTCCGAGGACCGTTTTCTGGCATTCCAGCCGTCTTCAGCCCGGCTTGCTTGAATCCAGTGGCAAAGTGAGCAAGGGACTCACGTCTGAGCATATCCTGCCACACTTATGGCGGCCAAAAGCGGTACAAAGGGGGTGGTAATAGACGGAGTATCTGAACCAATCAAACACTCACACCCATTCCAAAGATCTGGGTTTAATCCATTACCGTTCTTTAGCCCACTCTGCCACCCCAGTTCAGACATGGCTATATGCAAATCAGTCTGACCCTGTGCCTCATTGGAACAGTCCAGCCCGAACTGCCAAGCCATGCCTTCCCTGGACCAGAAACAAGCTTCTTAAGACCGGTTTCTGGCATTCTAGCCGTCTTCAGCCCGGCTTGCTTGAATCCAGTGCCAAAGTGAGCAAGGGACCCACGTCTGAGCATACCCTGCCACACTTATGGCGGCCAAAAGCGGTGCAAAAGGGGGTGGTAATGGACGGAGCATCTGAACCAATCAAACATTCACACCCAGTCAAAAGATCTGGGTTTAACCCATCACCGTTCTTTAGCCCACTCTGCCACCCCAGTTCAGACATGGCTATATGCAAATCAGTCTGACCCTGTGCCTCATGGGAACAGTCCAGCCCAAACTGCCAAGCCATGCCTTCCCTGGACTGGAAACAAGCTTCCGAGGACCAGTTTCTGGCATTCCAGCCGTCTTCAGCCCGGCTTGCTTGAATCCAGTGGCAAAGTGAGCAAGGGACTCACGTCTGAGCATACCCTGCCACACTTATGGCGGCCAAAATCGGTACAAAAGGGAGTGGTAATGGACGGAGCATCTGAACCAATAAAACACTCACACCCAGTCAAAAGATCTGGGTTTAATCTATCACCGTTCTTTAGCCCACTCTGCACCCCAGTTCAGACATGGCTGTATGCAAATCAGTCTGACCCTGTGCCTCATGGGAACAGTCCAGCCCGAACTGCCAAGCCATGCCTTCCCTGGACCGGAAACAAGCTTCCAAGGACCGGTTTCTGGCATTCCAGCTGTCTTCAGCCCGGCTTGCTTGAATCCAGTGGCAAAGTGAGCAAGGGACTCACGTCTGAGCATACCCTGCCACACTTATGGCGGCCAAATGCGGTACAAAATGGGGTGTAATGGACGGAGCATCTGAACCAATCAAACACTCACACCCAGTGCAACTTCTTGCAGGCGGTTACACAAAGAAGCCATTTTAATTCTAGTGCGCAGAAGCAAAATTTTCCCCCCAGGCGAAAGATACGTCATGTCACGTGAGTATGACAGACGCATGGGCAGTAGAAATTCCCGCGTAGCAGCAGCCATTTTAGTGCATGCAGATTATTGTTAGTAGAAACACATATGCAAGCTTCTTCTAGATACCCAATGTTTATGTAAAATGCAATATTAATAGAACAAACATGTTGATTAATTTATTCACGTTATGACGAGATTACAAGCAAGTCGCGTTACGTGCAAATCCTTGCACCATCAATACCCTCTTTGATGACATTTTATATCATCACTAATTAATGAAACAGATGCCAACTTTTTCATAATTCACCCAACTCAATCTCTTCAAACTTTCTATTTTGTTTTCTTTTCATTATTGTTTTGGAAATTTTTAATTTTCTTGTATATTTTCCCATTTATCTCTTTCAATTCAAGCTCATCAATATTTCTCTTACTCCTCGCCTATTTATGGAGTATGTCTTTTTATGCTTCCGACATTTGCAACAGATTATTATTCCTAAAACTAGTAAGCCTATTCCCACCCTTGGCATCAGTATTTTTCCTGCAAAACCTTTTTCTACATTAAAAAGCCAACTACCTATATAGGAGAGTTTATAGAGGAGAGACCATCAGTAAGTCTCTTCCATGCACTATCAACCTCCAGTGGTGTAAGCTCTTTTTCCAAATTAGTAATATTTCTTACATACCTCTTAATTTCAACACTTTTGTCAGGTATGTAAGTGCAACAATGTTGCACTTTCAACATTCTACTGACTCCGCCCTCTTTTGCCAAAAATGTATCAAGAGCAAGTCAATTTTGTAAAAACCATTGATCTGATCGCAACCAATTCGGTATTGACCATCACGTACCCTCCAGAACCCTCCAGCAGTGTCAGTTGATACTGATCCACTACTGTTGACAATTTGCAGATTTTGTGTGTATTTAGAGCCACTCCCACTGTAGGTATCAATGCACTAAATATATGATCTACTATTTCACCCAAACTAGCTCTTTTACTACGTATTTATCCATTAGTTTCTTCATTGTTTCCAGTGATTTTATTTACATGATATATTTTTGGGAAGCCTATTCCAAAATAACAACTCCCATACCAATGATCTGGCATCTTGTAATAGGCCTTGTTTCCACATATATATTAGACTCCAGGAAACACAAGTTCAGTTCCATCTTTGAAACCCCACCCACCAATCACCTTATAATTATGTTCACATTCACTGGGACCAATGAATATATTGTAATAGTAACTAGTTCTTTCCCTATAGAGACAGAGTTTCCCCTTCTTTTCAAAATTTGGGGTGTTCCCTATACTTTCAGCCCACTTAGGAATTTTATGATATTCACCCATATAACGTGTTACATCACTAATAGTATGTACAGGATTCAGGTTACCACGTTTAGGAAGTTCAGAAATATCACATCTGAGTTAGAATTGTAATACTGTAAAGGTCCTTTCTTATAAAGTAAGCTAGCTAAAATACTACATGAAATTCCATAAGTTAGTGGCAAATGATGGTAGGTAACACCTTCGGCTACCGAAGTAGGCAATTTCATACAAACATAGCAATCTTCTAGTTCCATAGCTTCTACATAGTGTACTAATAGGTTTGCAAATACATTTAAGTGAGTTCTGTTTTTAATTCCAGTAAAATGTAGTCTTTCCTCATCTGATGCTTCTAGGTCTACCTTCTGTTGTCTAATGGTAAGGGTTTTTTCTTGTGTATCTATTCTTTTGTCTGTAGCTCGTCTGTATCTATTGTTTGTTGCTTATTAGTATCATTCTTCATGTCTCTACTCATTATGTAAGGAATAGCTATTGTCAGTCCTAACCATACTATGAGTACTATTGCTATACTACATGCGCATATTCTACAGCATGTTGTTAAACAATTTCTTTCCGGTCTTCCATTAACAGTACGGTCAGCCCTTTCTGACTAAGGAGATTTAACCCCTCTTTGTAAATTTTACACAGACTTTTTACCCAGTGAAGTTTTCAAGTTGGCCTCACTTCTTCGTCAGTCTGTTCAGCAATCAATTCATCATCACTTTTGTCACTTATTTCCAAGTTTTCAAAATCTTCCAACACTATGTATGTCCATTCAGGGCCTTTAAATTTATTATTCATCCTTTTCAATCGTGGACATCTCCTTTTCAATTGTATTACAGGTCGATCAGTGTGACTTGTTATTTCATTTACTTGTTCAGGTTCTTCATCAATTTTCTTTAAAAGTAATTTCAGTCTTTTGACAAACCTAGGCCACTTGTCTCCTTTTCTGAGTCTTTTAGAGGGCACTGTGCTTTGGTCCTCTTCCAACGCTCTCTTATTTTCCTTCAGTTGTTGCACATCTATTTCAATGTTGTCTTCTGTACCCCTCTTTATCTGACTAGGTCCAGGTCTTATTTCTGTTTCTTCTGCCTGGTTACTAATCTGGCCTTGTTCAGGTATCTGCTGAATTTGACTTTGGTTTGATTCACCTTCTTCTTCCTGAACACAATATACTATTCCTGTCTGGTCCTACTCAAGCTCTTCGAACCCTTGATTTTCTTCTGCTCAAGCTTCTGCCCTTTTTGCTACCTGTCCCGCCTCAGATTCTGGAGTTCTTGGTGGAGTGTCGATTACCTGACTTTTCCCTATCTGGTCCTCCTCAGAATCATTTTTGACCTGTATTTCTATGATCTGAGTACCTTCTTCTAAACCTGTCTCGTCCTCACTATCACTTTGTCTGTCTAGATAAGTTTGACTTCTGGTTCTCACATATTCTGCAGGTATGTCGATTACTGGAATCCAATCATCTTGACTGGTGCTTGGTTGTTCCTCTTCAGCTACTTCAGGATCGATACTTTGAGACCCCTCAGCTGCACAACCTTCAGCTTCAGTTTCATAAGGCTCAGTCACTCTTTTTGTATAACTGGCATGGATCCAGGGTGGGACTCCTTCACACTTTACAGCTGTGGTGGAAACCAAAATCACTTGACGTGGTTTTCCCCACCTCGGTGTAAGGCAAGATTTTCAAGTATGTTTCTTTAGCACTACCCAGTCACATGGGTTCATGTCATGTGCTGGAGTTGCTTGTCTGGCGACGGCGTCTTCCCCAACCTGGTGAGAGTTAGAACGCACTTGGTCAGCCAGTTCTTTGCAGTACTCCAGTACTAAATCATCAGATATATTTATCAGCTAGTTTCCTGGCACCCATGTTGCCTTATTGCTCTTCCCATTAGTATTTCATGTGTACTGGTCTGGAATACTCCTAAGTCCCATCAGAACAAGTGGCAAAGCATCTGGCCACTCCAATCGGGCAGACTCATACATCTTTCCCAGTCTTGACTTGATTGTGCCATTCAGTTGTTCTACCACTCCTGAAGCCTCAGGGCGATATGCACAGTGTAGCTTTTGTTTTTCGTTGAATGCTTCACAGATTACACTAATTATTTCACTATTAAAATGGTTTCCTCGGTTTGATTCAATTGTTACTGGAAAACGAACCTCGGGATAAGCTCCCTGAGCAATAGTTTGGCTACAGTGAGGTTATCATACCTACGTGTGGGGTAAGCTTCTACCCATTTTGAAAATAGGCAGACAATGACAAGAATGTATTTTAGTCCTCGACAAGGGGGTAACTGAATGAAATCAATCTGTAATCGTATAAAGGGACCCTCTCCCTTCCCAATCCTTCCTGGTAGCACTACTGTTTTCTTCCCTGGGTTCCTTTGTTGGCAAATCAGGCATCTCTCGCAAAGTGCCTCTGCTATGTTCCTGAATTTCACATTGAACCTTGACTGTCTGAACAGACGTATCATAGCATCTCTTCCGAAATGAGAATCTCCATGAAACATCCTAGCCATAGGGGCAAGCATACAGTCTGGTAACATTAGCCTCCCATCAAGGTAAACAATGACCCCATCTTCAACCCTTCTCTGACAACCTATTTTCCTCCATTCTTCCTTTTCCTTTGGTTCTGCTCCAGTTTGCAAATCTCTCACTTCTTCCCACGTACTCACACCTTCTAGCAACATAAGTTGGCAGCTGTTTCCGTCCACCTCAATTTTATATTAACAGCCATTTTAAATTTTGCACGGTGTTGGGCTAACTGGTCAGCATATCGGTTACCGGCTGTCACTTTGTCATTTCCAGATTTGTGAGCAGCACACTTGACCACAGCCACTTCTTTTGGTAACTGAATTGCTTCAAGTAAATATTTTACAAAAAACCATTTTTTATTGGAGTAACTGAAGAAGTCAGAAACTCCCTTTGCATCCACAGTTGGCCATAGTCATACACAACCCCGTAACCATACTGGCTGTCAGTGCATATGGTTACTTTCCAATTTTTTCCAAATTTGCAAGCTTTTGTTAATGCAATCAATTCGGCTATTTGTGCAGACTTGAGTCCAGGCAAATAGGATGCTTCAATTGGACCTCCCAGGGTACACACTGCATAGGCAACACTTAGACCTCCTTCCCCATGTCTCATACATGAGCCATCTACAAACAGCTCATATTCAGAATCAATTAATGGCTCTTCTCTTATGTCTGGACATCGATACAATCATGTTCTATTTCTCCCTTCACTTCTGCAAATTGTGAATTAGGTAGCAGTGTTGCTGGGTTCAGAATATTACACCTAGCAATGGTTACATTCCCTGCACCTACAAGGATTCTCTCATACTTAGTCAGCTGACTGGGTGTGAGATACTGGGTCTTGGTCTTTGTTAACAAAATTACAACTGCTTGTGGAACATACACCAATACAGGATGTCCCATAATAATGGACTCACTCTGCTTGAGGCTCATGCAAGTTGCAGCCACTGCTTTCAGACATCCGGGCAATGCAGATGCCACCGGGTCTAATGTGGAAGAAAAGTATACCACAGGACGTCTCATCAGACCATGAATTTGAGTCAATACTGAAAGTGCACAATTATCTCGGGTGTCACAGAAAAGTGCAAAATCTTTTGAATAGTCAGGTACCGCTAATGCTGGACCTGTGCACAGGCATTCTCGTAATTTTAAGAAAGCAGTCATGCTTTTGTCATCCCATTCTACTGGGTCTTTTGCTCTCTTCTTTGTCTTTTGTATCAATGGATTTGCTGGGACTGCAAATCCCACAATCCATTGCGTCCAGTATCCTACAACTCCAAGAAACATTCTGATTCTTTGAGGCAAATTCATGTTTTTGATTATTCTGATTCTTTCTGAGGTAACCCTTCTGACTCCTCTTCTTATCTGGTGTCCCAGATATTTTACTGAGGTGGTGCAAAATTGTAACGTCTCTGGTGACACTCTACGTCCTCCTTGACCTAAAAGATTCAGTAAAGCAATGGCATCAACAACACAGTCATTTCGTGTTTTAGATGCTACCAATAGTGGACCAGAACTGATTGTCCAGCCAGTACCAAACACTCAAGGCACCTTTTCAAAATCTGATTAAAAATCGATAGACTCTCTGTATACCCTTGAGGAACATGATTCCAAACATACACATGCCTGTCAAATTCAAATGAGAAAAGAAATTTGCTATCTGGGTGCAATGGAATCGAGAAAAATGCGTGACACAAGTCTATTACAGTTACCCATCCAGACTCCCACGGTATGGGATACAAAATTACTGCAGGATTTGGCACAACTGGACAGCATGGAAGAACAATTTTATTAATCTTCCAGAGGTCTTGTACGACCCTATACTTGGCACTTGGTTTCTTTATTACAATTATGGACGAGTTACATGGACTGCTCATTATTTCTTGTAAAATTTTTGCTTCAACCAAACGTTTTATTTCTGCTGCAACACCTGCTTTTATTTCTGGGCTCATTTTGTACTATCAAGTATTTGGCTAAACTGCACCTTCCTTTACTGTCACTTTTATTGGATCGACATTTGCCATTAATCCTACATCTTTTCTGGTAAAATCCCATACATTAGGTTTTACAGTCTGTTGTAATTCTTCTGGTAAGTCCTCTATAATTACATTTTTAGCCTCTGTTTCTTGTTTTGCTAACATAAGTTTATAAACTCCGTCTTCATCTGGGGTTTGAATTTCAACACCACTTGGGGTGCAGACAATGGTGCAATTCATTTTACACAACAAGTCTCAGCCTAACAGGTTTACTGGACTTGAATCACACACAACAAATCTATGCATTTCTTTAAAATGACCTATTCTAACTTCCATTGGTTCTGTAACTGGGGTACTAATTTGTTTATTAGAAACACCCACTACTTGGATCGCTTCTCCCGAGAGGGGTATGTTTGGAACGTCTGCTGTTCTCACAGTAGAATGGGTAGCACCAGTATCCAACAGAAAGGTGACATCATTTCCCTCAACCTTTCCTTCAATGTATGGACCTGACTAATCTACCGGCAATGAGGCGCCAATCACGCACTCCTCATCCTCCCCTCTCAGGTACCATCAATAGGTGTCTTCACTGAAAAATGTATCACTCAAAAGAAATTGTGAGGTTGTTGTATCCCTCTTTTCATTTCCTTCCCAATTTGTGGTATCCACACTCTGTTGTGCTTTGCTACTGTAATTTGGCATAGGTTCAAGAGGTAACTGGTTCTGTATTACCTGCTGCTGTGGCTTCCGTGGCACCTCATTCTGCGTCTGTGGATTCAAATAATTATTTTGCATATTACCATTTTGCACAGCCTTACCCTCGTTCTCCCAGTGCCCCAACTTGCCACACCCATGACAAGGGAACTTCTTCTTTGCTTCTCCTCTATTGAACTTTCCCCTTGGCTTTCCTCCATTACTATCACCCAGATTCTGGTTATTATTTAATTGGCTTAACTGAAGCTCTTGTTGCTCGGCTAATTTTACTTGTGCCCACATTACTTTTTCCTTTAACTCTTTTTGTTTATTATCGAGCTCATCTTCACAATATTTAGCATATTTGAGGATTTCATCAATCTGCTTGGCCTGCTAACAAATGTTATGGTCCTTAATCCATTGTGAAATTTCTGGTCTCAATCCTGATACAAATCGATAAATGAATGTGTCAAATCCTTCATATCTATGTTCTCTAGCCCACTATACTGTTTGAATACTTGTAATAAGCGTTCATAGTATGCATGCACATATTCGTCTTTATTCTGAGTGGTTCTATCTATTTTCGTCCAATCTGTCTCCTTTGCGGGCACCTTCCCCTTGAGGTAGAGTATTACCTGGATATACGTTTTCATAACTTCTTCGGAAGGAGCTCCTGTCTTTGGGTCTCTAGTGTACTCATCACTAGGCCAATCAACAGCAATTTTACATTCTGCCCACAAATCCACAGGAACCACAATGTCAAATAATCCATCTAAATCTTTCAAAAGACATTTTGAAACTTTTACAAATCTCTCGACTTTTCTGTACCATTCTACAGGTTTCTCACCAAGTTTTGGGAAATCATTTGTAAAGAAAAAAATATCCTGTCGGGACCATGGGACATGCATATACCCTCCACCTGGTACCTCTCTCATAGGACATCATTTTTCCACCTTTTCTGGTTCTTTTAATACATATTCAGAAGCAATTTCTTTTGATCAAACCTCTTCTTTTTTCTTTGCCCATCTAATTTTCCATTGTTCTAATTCACCCAATTTTTTCCATAATGTCATTAGTTCCCTGATTTGTACCTTTTTCCCTGACACATTCATGTTTTCTAGATCTTTTTCAGAAAATTCAACTTAATATGGTTACTGTAATACTTTAGATTTGCCAATGTCAATTCCCATGCTAGCTGCAGTGTCCATTCATTTTTTATGAAACACTTTTGCATTTCTAGTAATGCTTTTACATATAAATAATAATTAATCTTCACTAAGCCATCATTTCCTCCAATTCAACTCTTAATTTGTATATATCCAATGGCTTTGGCTGTGATTTTGGTTTCTCTATTTCTCGTGTCCATCTCTCCATTTCTTCTGGGGTTCCTACTGTGGCACTTCTCGTACCTGAGGATGTCTCCATTTGTACTTCTCTCGAATTTACAGGAGTGGTTTTTCTAATCGAACTACTCTCTGGTTCTCTTATTGGTAAATCCATTAAAGAGTTTACTGATTCACATTCACTTGCCTGATCGTCTACTATCAAAGGTTCTTTTCTTGGCTGTACTACCGGTGTAGTCAAAACAGGAATTTTAGGACTTTTCATGAGAAATTTCCTCCCACATTTCCTTTAGTTGTGTCTTCTCTGATTTTGTTATGTAAGACGTTACATATCGAGCCACTGCAATAGAGTTGTCAGCCACATATTGAATATCCATGTTAGCATTCCACGTGGACAAAATGACTGGGTTATAGTCATTTATGTATTTTGACTCTTCGGTGATTTTCTTGTCACAGTATGTCGCAAAGAAGACATAAAATTGTTCACTCTTCCTTTAGATATTACTGGTCGTGGAAATCCAAAACAACATTTTATGTAGAACTTGTCCTTGGATTTGAACTTTCGATGACAGTATTGTCCACAACAATGGGATTGAAAGCGTAAGACTTGATGTCTTAAATTGTTTTCTTCTGTACTTTTCGGAACAACACATGTAGAATACTGTTCAATAAAACTCATCACTGTGTCACCCGAATCTTTTCCAAATTTGGGAGCATGTTTGATCCATAGCAACCCATGTATGTGAGGAGCACCTCTTGCTTGATACTCCTTTCTCCAAAAGAAATCCAAAACTTCTCCAAGAGGAGGATTTTTTTGTGATAAAAGACATCATAGCTTCAAATCTATGATTGAAATACCTGCATACATTAAGTGGATCCAAGGAGCGCAGTTCTCCAGGTGTCTTGTATTCTATATTTTCTATGTTTGCATTTGCCTCTCGAAGAAATTGAAGTAAGTCTTCCCAAGCATACTCAGCACAGCTAAGAGTGAGGAACCATGTAGGAGTTCCTAAGTTTCTTAGCATACATTTCAGATCCCCATGACGACGGTACCAATACTCGTTAGTACCACGCTGACATGCCATGAGATTAAGTAGCTGAGATTCCAAAATTGTGTCTTGCTGTTGGACTTTATCCATAAAGTCCCTTGCCGAAACATTTTGCAGATGTACTCCACTTTTTAGTATATGGTTCACTGCATAAGAAAGTCCAGACAAGTCACTCTCAAACAGAAGATGTAACAAATATGGAATACATTGATGAAAGCTTAGATCTTCTGCATATAATCTTAAAGTCCGGTATTCAGATCCAGGAATTTGAACAGGTCGGTCATCATATCGTCCACCTTGACCTGTTGGAAATAACTGAGGAAAACAACGAGCTTCCAAACTTTCTTCCCATACACTAATGGGACTTCCTTTTGCTTCTTTCATTTGAAACAACTCAATAGCTTTCCCCATTACTTCTTTGGAATGCAGAGGATAAACACTATAATGTTCATAGGTTTCTTTACTTTTAGAGACATCTACTTTTTCAATTTGCACAGCTGAGAAATCACTGTCCTCTTCTACAGTTGTTTCCTCTTCTCCTACATATATATTTGTGCAGTACTGATTGTTTTTTACCAAATACAACGTTGCCTTTTTGACTTTCCTAACATTCACTAATTCTTGCCAGATTTTATTACTCTTTGTAGGAACGCCATTAACTAGAATAACCAGAGGTTCCTCTTACACTTTTTCTACACCAATTGTATCAATATTTTTCTTTAAATCTAGAGGCAAATAAACAACGCTTCACTTTAATCCTCTCTGTAAATCTGAAGGAGGCAATTTCCCTGTCTTAGGCTCCATGCGAACAATAGCCTGAAAAGGATGCACACATTGAATCAGAATAGACTCATAGGTATTTAAATCCTTCAATTCAGAAGGAATGTTTACCAACTCAAGATTATTATGTACAGCTCTAGCAGGCATTTTGTTTTCATTTATTTTATTATAACAATATTTACAAATACGTTGATCAGAACCCAAATCAAAACAATTTTCTACCAACAAATAAGTTGCAAAATCCTTCCACTCATTATTATTTTCTTTTTCACTTTTTACATATAAATCAACTAACCTAGTCTGATTCTTATAATGAGTTCGTCGACAACATACACAAGAAAAATGTGGCCTTTCACTTGAATTGACTTTAAACTTTGTAATTTCATGGTCACAATTTTCTGTACTTAAAATCTGTACATTCTCTTCCACATTACCTTCTATTACTGTATCAGTTTCTGCACTGTCCTCTTTTTCACCAACGTAACAAATCTCTATTTCTTCACAAATGTTCTACACATCTAATTCAGATCCATGCAAAAGAGCACTGTTTAACTGTTTTAGCTTAAGTGCTGAACTTTTTGCATAATACAACCTTCTCACTAATTTCCTCACTTTAGTATGATGCACTGCTAACATCCTAAAATGATGAAAAACACTGACATACTTTTCTGGAAAGACAAGCCAGTGAATGTCCATGCAAACCTGTTTTTTCTCTCACTCTGCAAGGATCTAACTCTTGCAACATTTTAATCTTTTGTTTTAGACTTTTCTTAGTATATGTACATAAGAAATTGCAAAACAAATCAATTGAATCCTGTTGCACACTACAAATACTACTACAATTCCAATTGTACACTGTAGCCTTAGGACGCCTCCCAAAAACTTCATCAGCTAACACCTCTTCTGCATTTCTGGCACAATTTTTTCTTTTTCGTTTGGACAACCGTCCTTCACCTCATATGCTCGACCTCTGGTGTCAACTGCATGCACCAAATCATTATCTTGAAAGTAACTCTCTTCATTAAAAAATGGCTCACAACTTGAACTATGCTTCCTTTCTCCAGAAAAAACATCACAAAAATTAGTCCGATTAATTACTCTTTTCCACTTACTTTTTGATTTCAAAACATTGATTGCCTTGTCTAGTGTATGAATTCTATTGATTACTAAAATACATAATTTTTCAAAAGCCTGAACAACTATCCTCTCTATACTTTTCTTTTTCTTGTAAAAAAGTTTTTCTTTTACAATTTTTAGCATTTTTTAAATAATTTATAACAATTCTGTTATAAAACATTCGTCTACGAATGTCAATGAACTGATTTTTACGTCTATTACAACAGACAATATCATCTCCATAAACTTTCTCAACATTTTTGCTGGGAATTTGCTTTTTCTTTGTAGTTGCAGATACATTTTATTTCTTTTGTGCATCATCTTGACTTTTATTACATTGAGTTAATTTCCTTAAAAAATAATTTGTTGCCTTACCAGAAGCATTCTTCTTTTTCTCCGTATTTTGTTTTTTAGATACATCTTGTAATTGCGTTTTCTTGGAAAAGTAAGCCCTTTTTATATTTTCTTTTTTGAACAGATTTAATAGGCATATTGCTTCTTCTTTTTGTAGAGAATTACAACATGTTGTAAAGAGAAAAGAACATATAATAGACCACTACTAACATACTACATAGCAATTACAATAACTAAACGATATAAACAATAGTTTACAACATAAGTAAGTTTATAGACCAGCAACTGTGTCTCACCAGAGTAGGAAATCATGCTGTGAGTGCTGTTTCTCAGTGTATGGTAGCGCAGTACAGTTTCAACATTAATCTGACTCTCTGCCTGCACCATTTCTCTCTTTGCTTGTGTCATCTCACTCTCTGCCTGCGCCATCTCTCTCGTTGCGTGTGTCATCTCACTCTCTGCCTGCACCATCTCTCTCTTTGTGTGCGTCATCTCTCTTTTTGCATGTGTCATCTCACTCTCTGCCTGTACCATCTCTCTCTTTGTGTGTGTCATCTCACTCACTGCCTGGACCATGTCCCCTCTGCCTGCATCATGTCTTCCTCCACCTGCGTCATCTCCCTCTTTGCGTGTGTCATCTCATTTTGAGCCTGCACCATCTCTCTCTTTGCATGTGTCATCTCACTCTGTGCCTGCACCATTTCTCTCTTTGTGTGTGTCATCTCTCTCTTTGCGTGTGTCGTCTCTTTTTATGCCTGCACCATCTCTCTCTTTGTGTTTGTCATCTCTCTCTGTGCCTGCACCATGTCTCTCTTTGTGTGTGTCACCTTTCTCTTTGCATGTGTCATCTCACTCCCTGCCTGCACCATCTCTCTCTTTGTGTGCGTCATCTCTCTTTTTGCATGTGTCATCTCACTCTCTGCATGCACCATCTCTCTCTTTGTGTGATTCATCTCACTCACTGCCTGGACCATGTCCCCTCTGCCTGCATCATGTCTGCCTCCAACTGCGTCATCTCCCTCTTTGTTTGTGTCATCTCACTCTCTGCCTACTCCATCTCTCTCTTTGCGTGTGTCATTTCACTCTCTGCCTGCGCCATCTCTCTCTTTGTGTGTGTCATCTCACAGAGAGAGAGAGATGCCACAGGCACAGGTAGAGATGGTGCAGGCAAAAGAGACATGGTGCAAGCAGAGGGGAGAAATAATGCAGCAAGAGGGCAGAAAGTGCAGGCTGAGGGAGAGATGGCGCCAGCACAGGGTTACATGACGCAGGCAGTGGGAGAGTTGGCACAGACAGACTTTGAGATAGCATAGACAGAGAGTGAGATGGCACAGGCACAAGGAGAAATGGTGAAAGAAGAGGGTGATACAGCAGAGGGTGAGATGGTACAGGCAGTGGGAGAAGGATTGTGCAGACAGAAAATGCATTTCCAAGTTACAGCACTATCTCTACCAACATTTAATCAAAACATGAGAAACAATATCAAAAAAAGAGTACCCTATAAGCAAAGTAATGCAAACCATCAGGAGACACAGGTGACATTTTAGAAAAAGGTTTAAATATAATTCTGTAATTTACACAGACACTCAGTGTGATCCTAGTCAATAATGTTAAAGCCATACATTTTACCAAATAACTTTTAGCATAGTAAATTGTTTAAGACAGAGCACAGCCCATATAAATGACCACTACATTACAATGCAGAAACCAGACTCATTTCCAAAATACATTTCCAATATGCACCATTCATTTTTTCCCAGCATTACATACAAACATGAGACACAATGCAAAAAGAAACAAGTTCAATATGCTTGTTAATCTTCAACAATACTTTATATAGCAGTCTATCCTTATTAAGTGAATCATTAAGATGGCGTAGGCAAAGACAGAGATGCCACGGGCACAGGGAAAGATGGGGCAGCCAAAAGAGACATGGTGCAGGCAGAGGGCAGATAGTGCAGGCAGAGAGAGACATGGCTCCAGCACAGGGTAACATGATGCAGGCACTGGGAGAGATGGCGCAGATAGAGAGTGAGATGGCACAGACAGAGAGTGAGATGGCACAGGCAGTAGAAGAAATGGCGCAAGAAGAGGGTGACACAGCAGAGAGTGAGATGGTGCAGGCAGAGAGAGAGGGATTGTGCAGATAGAAAATACATTTCCAATTTACAGCACTATCTCTATACCAGCATTTAATCAAATCATGAGAAACAATATGAAAAAAAGAGTACCCTATAAGCAAAGACATGCAAACTCTGAGGACACACAGGTGATATTATAGAAAAAGGTGCAAATATAATTCTTTAATTTACACAGACACTCAGTGTGATCCTAGTTAAACATTTTAAAAACAATAATTGTACCTAAAAACATGTACCACAATAAATCAATTAAAAGACCGAGCACAGCCCATATAAATAAGCACTACATTACAGTGCAGTAACCAGACTCATTTCCAAAATAAATTTCCAATATGCACCTTTAATTTTTTACCAGCATTACAAAAAAACATGAGTCACAATGCAAGAATAAAGAAGCCCAATATGCTTGTTAATTTTCCCCATAGTGCATACAGCACTATATCTATATTAAAGTAATCATTACTCATCTTTAAAAATACTTTGAAGATTTAGAACAGTGTCAGTCACACCCCCCCGATTTTCTTTAGCAGAATCTCTGAAATGCACCTCATACACTGCAACCACAAAATGGCCCTGATTCCCTCTTACTTTTCACACATATGCCTGTGGATAACCAATCACATTTCTTCCCACACAAATTCAAAACCAAACTAACATTTTAATTGGTTCTACATTTCAACACTTTCAAACTCATGTAATGTTCACCCATCCCTCTACTGCTCTTTCTGCCTGTTACCATGGTAACACTCCACACATCACCTGAGTACACAGGTGAAAAGTTCATTAAACTATGTTGCAAATTAACTCAGCAAAGGTGCTTGACTTCTTAATATACCAGCTTATCCTGTGCAATGTTTCTTTCAATGACTTTTTCTCAACCATTAGAATTACTTCTTTCAAAAAACAGAAGCATGCTCCCTAAGTTTCAGTGTTGAATTTTCAGAAAACACCAATCATTTCTTTTTCTTCAAGTGCACTGAATCTTATCCACATTTTTTTCTAAACTCCTACTTTTCAAACTGCCATTTCATTTCCAGAGCCCATCTGAGTACAACAAAATCTCCCTTCAAGATGCCTAGAGTCTGGATTGTGGGACACAGCTATATTTAGTGGAGTGAAAGGTATGCAGCAAACAGAGGTATTCCTAACCTTGATTTACCAAATGTGGATATTATGTGGATTGGCCAGAGAGGATTGAGATGTCACCAATTGATACCATTGGTAAAATCCTTTCTGCATCTCCCACACCCTGAACTCATAATTGTGCACTGTGGTGGAAATGATCTACGCACATTGACTGGGGTAGGTCTGGAAATGCTTTTAAAGGAAACCTTTGGGCAATTGAGCTCTGGTAATCCAGACAAACCTGCAAAAGTCTCAAGAAACTATGGCGGAACTCCAAAACCCCAGTGAACCTCAACAACTACAAAACAGCCACCACTGCCCACCACAAACTCATCAGACACTGAAGGAAGAAATCACTCCAGGACAGAATCTCCACCCATGCACACAACAGCAAGGAACTCTTTGGGATCATGAAAGAGTTAACCCAACCCAACAGCGATTCCACTGACATTTCACCCTATGTGACAAACTCAGCGCCTTCTTCCATCACAAAATCAAGACCATCTATGACAATTTTGACAACAACATCCTCCATGAGGCACCATCACCCTCCACCTCCTGCACCACAGAGCCAACACAGGACAGATGGACCGCCCACAGCATCGCAAATACCCTAAAGACCATAAGGACCACCCACTCCGGGGTCCCCTTGGACCCCTGCCCCACCACACCAACCACAGAGCTGCAGGCATCATGGTCCCCGAACTACAAAGAATCAGCAACCAATCCTTCAAGACCACATCCTTCCCTGATGACTGGAAACACACAGAGATCAACCTTCACCTAAAGAAACCCTCAGTGGACCCTACTGACCTCAAGAAATTCAGACCGATCTCCCTACTTTCCTACCTGGCTAAAGTCATTGAAAAAGCTGTCAACAGCTAACTTGCCTCCTTTATCGATGGGAACAACATTTTTGACTCCTCTCAATCAGGCTTCAGGAGGAACCATAGTACAGAGACTGCCCTCATTACCACAACAGACCAACATCTGCTCTCTCTACTACAGAGGAGAGACTGTGGCCCTCATCCTCCTAGACTTCTCTGCAGCCTTCGACACAGTCTCACACCGCACCCTATCCAACACACTCCACAATGCATGAGTACAGAACAAAGCCATCAACTGGATCCGCTCCTTCCTCTCTGGCAGAACACAGTGGGTCAGACTTCTTCTCTTCATCTCAGAGTCCACGCCAACAACTTGGGGATTCCCAAAGGATCCTCCATCAGCCCCACCATGTTCAACGTCTACATGGCCCACTAGCTTCCATCATCAGAGCACACAGACTCAACATCTTAATGAACAGAAATGACACACAACTCATCCTCTCTCTATCCAACAAACCAACATCTCGAAACTCAATTTTCAAGAAGGAATGGAAGCAGTCACAGGTGGATGAAGAACAGCTACCTACAACTGAGCACAGACAAAACGTAAGTACTCATCTTAGGCTCACATCGTGAAGCCTGCAATGATACCTGGTGGGCCCCACCCTCATGAAGCCACCCACACCCACTGATCATGCACGTAACCTCAGAATCATCCTAGACTTTGAACTCAAAATAGACCACTAGATCAACACTGTCACATCCTCCTGTTTTCAAACCCTCCATCACCTACGTAAAACTCTCAACTGGATCCCCCTCGAACACAGGAAAACCAGCACCCACACCACCATCATCATAATAACGCCGGAATGCTCTTTCAGAGTGACAGTTTGCGCTCTATAAATACCTACTCAATCAATAAACCAGCAGCAGACTGGACTACGGCAACGCACTCTATGACAGGATAAACTAAAACCTCACCCGCAAACTTCAGAACATCCAAAACGCAGCTGACAGACAAGTCCTCAACATACGGCACTATTGGCACATCACCCAACACCTGCGGGCATTATACTGGTGACCCATCCAGAAGAGAATCACCTTCAAGATTCTCAGCCATGCCCACAAAGCCCTCCAAAACACGGGCCCGCCTACATGAACCAATGTCTCTCATTCCATGTACCCCAAAGATCCCTCCGCTCAGCCCAGCTCTCCCTCACAACGGTACAACGCATCAAACAAACCAGAACAGGAGGTCGCTCCTTCTCCCTCATCATGGCCAAAGCATTGAACACCCTCCCACTCCACCTCATCCAGACACCAACTCTCTCCAAGTTCCTGAATGACCTCAAGACCTGGCTCTTCGAGGAATCACCATGATTGTCTGGCACCTAATGCACCCTGATCGGTTATGGTATCTGATGATTCTCCACGAGGGCTTAGTATCCACGCATCCCCTCTCTCCCCCTCCCCCCAGCCCCTTGAGACCCTTCTGGGTGAGTAGCCATGCTCTAAAAACCCAGATTATTTGATTGATTAATTGATGCATACATTCTGATGATGTACTTGCTGCAATTCTTTAAAGATTGTTGAAGAGGGCACCCTAGATAGATTGCTGAAGTGACAGATAATTATATTTCTTTCATGTTCTGAATTTTCATTGCAGCTGTACTAGATTACACTTGCAAACAATTTATAGGGAATGATTTATCGAATTTCAAATAATTACTCCATCATTTTTATGCTCCCAAAGGAGAACAAGATTGCTTGATAGAGACAAGATTTAAGGCACAAAAATAATTTTTGTATATGGAATACAGTCTTTCACGGTGGTGTAGAACATTACCTCCACCTCCCTGGTGGAATATCATCTACCAAATGTAAAGATAATCACTAGCCCATTAGTCTTCTTTGTACATTGTAAGGAACGACTATCATGGCGGTTGTTTTCAGTGTGCAAAAACTTTTCTGAATGCCTACCATCAGTTTTGATGGCTGTCAATGAAGTGTGTAGCATTTAGTTTATTTTCAGAAAGCTGGAGTTTGGTTCTAAAAAACAAAACACTAATGACCTCCACACCTTAAAACTTTTCTCCCAGCGTGTGTGGTCCCCCATAGATAGTTTGACCGGTGTAATGTCCTACCTTCAATGGCCCCTATTCCATCAGACAGTTAGAGGAATATTCCATTAACTCAGGCATTGGGGTCTCTATTGATAGAATAATTCATGTGTTCAAGTCTCCAAATGAGGTAGGCTGTGTCAAGGGTTTATCTTGAAAGATGCTCTTTTTCCAATGCTAAAAGCTAAATTGGGCCTCTAAGTGTTTGTCAACATTTGCATGCCCCCATTTTAAGCACTCAGGCACACTTGCAATGAAATGTTCATGTGCATCGGCGGTCTAGAACTCGTACCATTCAAATGCTTTACAATTGGTATTTCCACATGTACTTGATGTGTTATCAATGGTGATGGAGTGTGCTTACCGCCAAATTTAAAAGCAGACAGACTATACTTTGACCTAGGCAGAGAATACTCCATCTCCGTCATGGCAAACATCTCAGATAGCTGTCGGAGAATTAGCTATATGTCCATCCACCCAATTAGGATTGGTTGACATATATCGATTTTTTCCTACCTGTCACTGTCAGAAAAACCCTGGTGGTAAAGGGCAGCGAAAAAACTAAAAATTCCCATCTCCCCTGGTGAAGGGGGGCATTGCTTTTTTTCTATTTTCCACTTTGGGTTTTTGTACCTGAAAATAAAAAGAAACTTTGCCATTTGGCTCCATCATGTTTGACAGAGCTGTACGGTATTCACAGGGAACGTCTTTATGGCAGTTCCTGTGAATGCTAGAAATGTCAGCCTGATCAATGAACATTTCTAAATGTGGTTGTCAGGACCTCCACTAGGGCAACTGAGAATTTTTCTCTTTTTCCATGGTGGAAAATGGCCCAACCACCAAGAAATAAATTGGGCCCTAAGTCTCAAAACAATGCAACAAAAGCCTATTCCTCCTAAACAAGGCTTTCCACTCCACCTTACAATCACAATTACAGAAGAAATCTGGAAATACTTTCTAAGGGGCATATTATCATGAACGGCGTTAATAATTATTGCCACTTTAGCTGCAGAAAACTGCTGTTAAAGCAGCAATAATGGGCTTGAAAATATGCCCTTGAGAATTCCAATAGAAGTCCATGTTCTGGTGTGAACATGGGCTTCTATTGGAATTCTCCAGGACATATTATCAAGCCCATTATCGCCGCTTTAGCTGCAGTTTTCTGCAACGAACCCGGCGATAATTTTAACACCTTTCTTGATAATATGCCCCCAAGAGAGTCTACGTATTTTATTCTCTAACACAGAAACTTCTAGAGTATGAAAGTGACCTTAGCAACATGAAGCATACTATAAGCAGTGACACTCAGCAGTGACTATCAACACAAATATAGATTGATGGGCTAAAATCTTCCCTCCAACTTTCAATGGGTTACACAGATAAGTAGGTTCCCTGATAGCTAGAAAGGGCCTGTGACTAAGCTGATTCAGCCAAAAATATGACGTTGTGTTACCAAAAACCTATTTCCTTACTAGTCTGATATATATTAGGGCAAATGTGCATGACAAAATAATTATGCAAGCTGAAAAGGATTTGATTAAGGAAAACAACCTAATATCCAATAGAGCAGTGTGGCTTCAGGGAAGGTCCTGCAACCATTGACTTCTGCTTGAGTCAATGGGTAATGGCTAAAAAACTGATAGAGCAATAGGGGCATTTTTTCTATTGCCTTGTTGATTTTGGATCAGCATTTAACTTGTAAGCAGAAAGATATTATGGTAAAAACTGGTACATTTGAAATGCCTCTGTGTTTCCTTTCTAAATTAGGAGAACTGCAGTGCTCGGCTTGAGCCAGAGTTGAATTAGATTATGAGGGCACTCTACATGATAAAATAGCAATTACTAATGGTTCATGACTGGGATTTACCCTGGTTCCAACTTTATTTACACTATTTCTGTCTGACCATCCATCCCTGCTAGCATAAGCCCAATTACTCTCACCAAAGGAAGGAGGGGTCCATGTCCCTTGTTTATTGTGTATGGACAATATGAATATTATTGATAACACCCAGGTTGCCTTGGAGGAAACTAAAAAATCCTAACATTCAATATGGATGAAACCGTATTAAGAGTTGTGGCACTAAATGTATTATTCATATTTGGTATTTAGAAGATTGTAAAACTGAACTTTCCAACACCAACTCTGCTATTGTGCAATCTATTCGGTTTAAATTGAAGTTGGCATTGTGATGACATTAGGATCGTAGAATAAATGATTCCTTTCTGCTGATAATTTAAAACAAGTTAAGAAATTAAATTTGAAGCAGTCAATGTCCATGGTAGGATGTACATGAGCCGAAAATGTGAAAAGTCCATGTATTGCAGAAGTACCAGATTATGATATAATGCAAGGCATCCTTTAATTTCAATGAGATCTTGCTACCTTTTAATCAATTTTAGTTACTGCAAATAAATTGCACCTTTTTTTAAGAAGTTAACTGGTGCTCTATTTGGGGGAGGGTAAATGTACCAATGTTCGTATTTCTTCTGGACCTTCAACAAAGTTTTTTTAAAAATATGTATTTATAAATATTGTGTTAACATTTGAGAAAATGTCACCAATATTCTATCTGAAATGAACATTTGAGATGTGGTTTGAGCTGGTTTTCACTTTTCAAGTGAGGTGCGCACACTAAAGTGGACACCTAAACAGACAAACTGAGTTGTAAAGCATGCATAGAACGTAAGAGATAGGAAAATCAATGTGGAGACAACAACTTTTCCAGTGTTCGAGGATTAGAAACAGTTTGTGGGGACAGAGTGGTCTGAAGTTATGTACTGCAATTTGGGCGGGTTCCTAACAAGGTCAAAATAGTTGCAGTGTATGCTTTTTAAGAGGGTTCTTGATTTTTCGCTGTCCTGCTTTACCTTTTCCTCTCCAGAACTTTCTTTCTCTACCCGCTATTTCATAATTGATTCTAATATTTCTGTCTGCAGAACAATGCTCATTCTTGTGAAGCCTTATCCACCAAATGGCAAAAAAGAGTTCATTGAGTGAGGTAGATGTAGCAAGGAATCCATTGTTGATGAGTCTAGAGATACCAAGAAATCCTATGGGTTTGGGAAGTACAAATAAATCCAATGTGTTCAACACTGTGACCCACATGCAGACTCAGGTGGCAGACTCCAAACGACTATGCCTGATCACCCCATTTATAGAGGATAGTGTTACGAATGTCTTCCTCTTGAAGGCGGTCTCCTTTGAGAAGTAAGCAACAATGTAAATCTTATGGTTCATAAATCCACAGGGGCCCTGGCTCTTTCTCGTCAGTGATATCACCAACAATGCTTGTTGACGACACAGGAAAGACGCTATAATTGGTCTAGGCATCGGATTCTATGGTGGTGTCCTGGTGTGAATACAATGAGTCCTTTAAATTCTTATAGCATATCAAATGTCAATCCAGTGAGTTTGGGTCAGAACATAGAATTGAAGGGCAGCAGAGTGACAGTCCTTTGTGTTTCAAAGCAGCACACCAGTCCTTTTTCTTGTCTTCCATAGGTCCAGATGTGTACTGAAGAGTTGGGCCTGAGGGTCCATTATTCATACCTGGTGCCCATTTTAAAGTAGGAGAAGGTTTTGGTGGTTTCTACTCCCCTGAGGTGTTAGACAACCTCCTCCTCCCTGCCCTTGCCCAAGCTTGTCTGGGGACACAAAAGATGAATGACAAATCCTTTGTGAGTGTATTTAGGCAGAGCCTTTGTGATGTGCAAGTGTGGTAGGTGACAGCTCCTTCCACTTGTTAAGTTGGAGTTTCCTATCCTGCCAAAATCTCACCTCCCTTTTCTTACTGTCTAGGAGCAATGCACAACAACTGACTGCGAGTTACACCTTGTCATATAACTGCAGGACAAGCTACACACACCAAATTGTTAAGACAAGAAGATGCCAGCTTTCTAAAAGTATTGAAATTGGTCAATCCGGATTTATAAAGTGATTAATCACTAATGACGGTTTAGAGATGCTGAGATCTGTGCTGTTTCAGCGAGGTTCAGATGAGCAGAAGGGTCTTGAGTTCTTTTCTGAGTTTCTAAAGGGTGTCGGTGGTCCTGAGGTGCAAAAGGGAGGTTGTTCTGTGACGGTAAACAACCGTTACAACGCAACTATTACAACGGACTACTTTTACAATGCAACAACTACAACGCAGGATCCTTTACAACGAATGCCTTTACAACGCATGACATTACATCGCAGATGCTATTACAACGCATGCCATTACAACGTAAGTATAGGTAAGTGTATCATTTTATTAAAACATTTATTTAATTAAAAAAATAATAATAATTAAATATAAATCATTTAATAAAAATTAAAAATAAAAATAATTATTAATGAAAAAAGTACTTTAAATAAATTAAATAAATAAATAAGTTTAAGTAATTTTAATATTAATTTTAAAAAGTTCTAAAAATAAAAAATATAAGTAATTTTTACCCCTACACTATCCAGCACTTACCCTACTATTACACCCCCTGGAGTTAGAATAGTAATTTTTACCCCTACACTATCCAGCACTTACCCTACTATTACACCCCCCTGGAGTTAGAATAGTAATTTTTACCCCTACACTATCCAGCACTTACCATACTATTACACCCCCCTGGAGTTAGAATAGTAATTTTTACCCCTACACTATCCAGCACTTACCCTACTATTACACCCCCCTGGAGTTAGAATAGTAATTTTTACCCCTACATTATCCAGCACTTACCCTACTATTACACCCCCCTGGAGTTAGAATACTATTTTTTACCCCTACATTATCCAGCACTTACCCTAGTATTACACCCCCCTGGAGTTAGAATACTCATTTTTACCCCTACATTATCCAGCACTTACCCTACTATTACAACCCCCTGGAGTTAGAATAGTAATTTTTACCCCTACATTATCCAGCAGTTACCCTACTATTACACCCCCCTGGAGTTAGAATAGTAATTTTTACCCCTACATTATCCAGCACTTACCCTACTATTACACCCCTCCGAATTTAGAATAGTAATTTTTACCCCTACACTATCCAGCACTTACCCTACTATTACACCCCCCTGGAGTTAGAATAGTAATTTTTACCCCTACTTTATCCAGCACTTACCCAACTATTACTCCTCCTGGAGTTAGAATATTATTTTTAAACACCTATATTATTGTTAAATTAAATATATATATATATATATTTAAAAAAATAAAAAAAAATTAATTAATTAAATTAATTATTATAAAATATTATAAATTAAATGATATACTTACCTATACTTACGTTATAATGGCATGCGTTGTAAAAGCATCTGCGATGTAATGTCTTGCGTTGTAAAGGCATTCGTTGTAAAGGATCTTGCGTTGTAAAAAATGCATTGTAAAGGTAGGTGTTGTAAAAGTATGCGTCGTAACTTCATACATCCTTCTGTGACTTCACCGAAAGGTCGGAAAAAGGGTATCTTCCACTGTTGCATCAGCAGATGCAGGGGGTGTGTGCAAGGAATAGGGAGGCAGAGGGCAGGTGTCTGTAGCATTGGTAGAAGTGCATGTAGTAGCTGATGTAGGCCAGTCCTTGATAGTGAAGGGCTTTGTAGGTGTGGACCAGCATCTTGAATTGATATCTCTTCTGAATGGGGGGCAATGGAGCTTCTTGAGGTGGGCTTGATGTGGGTCTGACTGTGAAGGTCGAGGATGATTCCAGCTGCTGAATACTGTATGGTATTCAGTTTCCTAAGGAGGTGCATGGTGATCCCTACGTAGAATGAATTTCCATAGCCCAGCTGCAAAGATTAAGGAAGCAGGGGGAACAGATCCCCCTCACAGATATATAGTACTGATCTTCACTGAAGCATAACTAGTCCATTGGTGAAGACAAAAAATTTGTAAAGAAGGAGAGATGGATGTGTCATTGACAACATTGTCTCAAAAATGCATCCTTTTTCCAGCCCATCTAAATGCAGACAGGAAACAAAAACATTAACCATGGAAATGAATCTTTTCCAGAAGCCCATAAATGGCCATATTTGTTGGAAGCATCTTGAGTAGTCTTTCTCCACAAAAGAGTCCTTTGACTTCAGCTCCTGCCTTCTAACATCCCACAGTTGGGATGTTCCTTATCATTACCGCTACAGAAGAAAGATACAACGACTCATAGAAAAAGTTGTAGGAATTGGTCCATCCTGTCTTAGATGTGAGCTGTACATAAGTATATGTGCCTGATTCACAAAACAGTTTATTTGAGTAATTTTCTGAATTAAGACATGCTCACTTGCGTAAAACATGAGTAAATGAGAATTTCTAATGGGAACTCATGAGTAAATCAAATCTAATTCTGGTTTAAGATACATCTGATCATAGAAAATGTTTTGTAAATCCTCCCCATTCCCCTATATTAGTTGTGCGTTATGCAAAAGAGTTTAGGCGTGATACAAAAAACTTTTTCTGTGATTAGTATATGGAAGTAAGGCAAATTTAGTCACTGAAGCTTTGAGTAAAGTTGTCCTTTTCCTCGATATTCATGAGTAAGTCACAGCAAGTGTTAAAATATTCATGAGTAAGTCACAGCAAGTGTTGAAATAAAGTGCACCAACGCAGAGAAACGCTTTGTGAAGTGTGTCTATGGGGTCTTCCTGATGTCTTATGTGAGAGCTACACCTGAATAGCGAAGCCTGATAGCCAAAGCATGGTGTGTTACTAATTATCAGGAATTAGATATGCTTATTTGAGTAAACTTTGGGTAAGCTAGTTTTACTAATATATGACTAAATCCTACCTAATCCTGTAGTAAGACAAATCTACCAATGAAAAATTAATTGTTAGTCATGCCTTAGCTAGATATAATATACAACAATCCTCAAACCAAGTTACTGATCTTGGTTCCTTTGAGTTTTACAGAGTTAAATGAAAGGTTTTGCAACTGTAGCATATCGCTGATGGCTACAAAAAAAAGATATCTAATAAAATGTAAATATTTTCCAGCTACAGTGAATCATAAATTAAATAGTTGTAGCCTGTTATTGCGTACTTTGCTGCTTTGCCATCCAGTCTGTCACCAAAGGGGAGAGGAGGGGAGCCAGCACTACCACCCGAGTCTTCAATGCAGCCATCGCCACCCGTTGCGCAGGAAGCCCATTATTGTCTGCTTTGCCATCCAGTCTGTCACCGAAGGGGAGAGGAGGGGAGCCAGGACTACCGCTCCAGCCTCCCATGTGGCTGTCGCCGCCAGCTTCATCATCACGTACCTGTAGGTGCTCTAAGAGTGCTTGTGAGGTGTTGCGGTGCGGGACACTTGCAGACTCAACCGGGCAAAGCCCAGGCCAAGGGCGGGCCCGTATTGCACCCGTCATCGACCAGAAGAGGCTGGGCTGGGCCACCACTCCTTACATCACAAGATCGCGATGCACATGGGCTTTGACTGTGAAATTAAGGTACTTTTTATCATCTGTGACACTCTGATAATAACCTATTGTGCTATTAATGGGTCAGGGAGTGACAGTATTGCACCTTCTGGTTAGGGTCTGTTTGCTCTCTCGCCAGACTTTTGGGGTACCCCCTCTCTTCTATTGTGCTCTCTAATTAAATCTTGTGATGTCGTCCCTTTACTCATAATGAGCAAACATAGGGGAGTCGCAGGCACCCTGGACACCTTCATTATTAGGACAGAATAAATGCTCACACACAAGATTGAACACACTGAGAGACGATTGTCCATAGAACCTCTATCGTTGCAGAGGCTCTCTTCCTTAGGCCCCTTTTTAGACTCTAACACAGTGGGTGAGGCACCTATTACCTGTTCGCCCTCTAAGGCGGAACATCAGTACCAGCCCCCTCCTGCAAACAATTTGGAAGCACCTCCTGCACCTTCCCCTACCTCAAATGGGCCCTGTCTAGCTGCAAAGTCACGGGCCCTTTTATTTCCCTCTAAGGATTAGACGCATGAGCCACTGGGTAAGCGTAGGAGGGCACCCAAAAATCCAAAAAACTAAAGCAGCCCTGGAGACACAACCTTGGGGAGCCTCAAGATCGCACTACTGGCACTACTGGCACACAGACTGACAAAGCTTTATTGATGCCCATAAGCGGTGCTCCAGAGAACACCATACCCGTAATTGCTGGGGGACTCACCAGGGGTATGGCTTTTGCACAATTGAAAGAACTAATCGACAACAGCTTTGCTGAACTGTGGGGCCGACTAGACTTTTTTGACTCTGAATTATGTAAACTTTCTACTCTAAATGGGTCATCACAGCTTACTGTCCCTACAGGGTAAGGCCTGGGTATAAATGCTCCTTAGACTAGGGCTATAGCGCCCCTAGAAACCATGCTGGGTAAGGTAACAGCTATTGAGGATTTGCTGAGAAAGGTCATGGAGCACATACCACTAATTCTTCACACAACCCCCTAGATTGTTTATTGGCTGATGGCTGATAGAGTAGGGACCTCTTACTTGCAGGCAAATTCTTCGCACTCTTTAAACTGCAGACTCCTGAGGAACCATTTCCATTATTGGCCCACTACATAATTCTGCTTTGGCCCATACCAATCCTGGTGAGATCCAACTGCCACCCCTCTCAGACTCAATCCCTATGGGAAGGGAGAAGGCAAGACTGAACATGCCCCTCAAAGCCACCTCATATACACCATAATTCTAGTGAATCTACCACACTCTGCCACCCAGGTATTTGAATCATGGGAAACATTCAGAAACAAGTCCTTCTGCTGCCTAGGGACCAAAACCGGGCTTACGGAGGCCTTGTTTGGTGAATTTAAGATGGTGAGAAGAGTAACCTGGGTAGGGAGAAGTGAAAAAACATTGCCTGGCGACTGCATTGTTCTCACCTTTCGGTCACCTACATTGGTAAGTGAGATCCTGTTTAGTCTTAATGAACTAGAATTGGAATTAGTGTTCTACCATTAGGATACTTTTACCCTCCTAGGCACCACATACATCAGCCTTCATTACAGAGGCCTACAATCCCTACTATTCGCCAACAAGTTAGTCTCCCTTTACAAAATAGATTAAAAATACTTCCATCTCTGGAAGATATACACTAACTCATTCCTACCACAAAACAAATAGATTTTAGAGGGGCCGCTAAAAACAAACATCATTTGACAACTAAAAACAAATATTACGATTATCCCTTAACTAACATTGTCCACCATTCAAAGGCTTCTAAAGCTGTTTCTGGTCCTACCAGGTGCATGACCAGTGGCGAACCTCGGTCTAGCTTGGAACATGGCAGATTTAACTACTAAATTGGTTACTCCCGACTGGCTTAATTTTATTTGTGGTTTCGAGATTTTGTGCTTTCAGGAAACCTGGGCAGCTGAAATTTGTCACATCAACGGGTTTAAAACATTTTTCACCCCTGCTACCTTGTCCAGTCATGGGAGGAACAAGGATGGTCTATTTACTTTTGTTTCACATAGGTTGAACCGAGTTAGGCTAACCCTTGTGGTATCCAATACCTACTATCAGGTTTTAAAAATATATATTGACAAATCCCATTGTACTGCGCTTCTCAACTTTTATAATAACATACCCGTCTTGCAAATCTGGGAAGTTTTAAGGCAGCTACAGGAGGACTGGGACTCTATTTATGGGACCATATCCAAAGACCTTTGTGTAATCTGGGGCAGGGACTTTTATAATGGTCTTTGCATTCATATGGCAGGAGGAGAATGTGGTCTATCATCTGATGATGATATAGACACCTCTCGTTTCTCTCCCTCCCTCTTTGAAGATATGCTGAACCTGGTCAAATACACTATGGATTTGAGCTTTGCGAATGACCTTTGTTCACCACCCATACCGTTTAGCTGCCCATTTAACAGTCGTGGGTCGTGCACATTTATAGACTTTCTTTTAATATCCAATAGATACACAGATATAATATTTCATTTTAAAACTCACTCTGTAGCCTTTAGTGACCATTTTCCAAGTAGTGTAACCGTGGACCTGCCGTCCAAATTGCTATCAACTGGACATATGGTCATTTACAGGACCCCGTAATTAATAGAACTAATGGATATATGATTAGATTGGCAGGGGTATATAATTCTTTTTTAACTAAATTACTTTTAACTAATTGCAAAACAGATTTTTTAGCATATCTTTTTGAGTCTGCGTCAGATGTCAATATTCTTAGTTCTTTTTGTAAAATTTTAAAGGCCATTCACAATAGTTGAATAATCAACCCCAAAAGATCCTTTAATGGTACGTAGGCTGGTTTGATTCCCAGTGCAGTAAGTCACATGCAGCTATGAAACTTTCCCTACACCAGCCGGTGGGAGATCAGGAATCAATAAAAAGGGTGAGGGTGGCATGCAAGACGTGCCCACAGCACAAAAGGAGGCTATTAGATTAGAACTATGGCAGGCCCTTAAGCGAGCCTCTGCTTTAAAGGACAAGAAAGGCTTCTGGAAGGCCGTAAATGTTCCGCTCCTGGCCCGAACGACTACCCAAGTTTCGAAAACGCAATCGGGGGAACTTTTGGTGTCTCACTTTTCCAGCCCTTACTGTAATAGCACATCCCCCAATACCAGAGAGCACCTCGACCAGGCACTCTAAGTCACCTCTAAGTCACCTCCCAATCTGCCTTGATTTCAATGTGGACGAGGTGATCCTGTCTATTAATACAAGTATAGGGGGAAAAGCTCCGGGACCAGAAGGTATTCCTGTCAATTTAATAAATCATGCCCATTGCTTTGGGGCACACTTTTAACACAAGAGTTTTCCCCAACATGGACAGAATCCATTCTCGTTCCTATTTTCAAGAAAGGTGATCATAATGATCGGGCCTGTTACAGACCCATTTCTTTGTTAGATTCTCTTGTGAAAGTGGCTGGACGTGTAGTTCTGAACAAACTACACTCATGGGTGGAGGATTCAGGTGTCCTCTCAAAGCTTCAGTACTAATTTCAACATGGTCTCGGACTTGGGAACAGAGTCCGAACCTGAACCTTATAATGGGTAAATATATGCAGGCAAAATTATTTTTATGTGTTTTGTCGACTTAAGTTCGATGTTTGACTGTGTCAATCACCAGAGGTTGTGGTGCACCCTAGAGGACATGGGTGGAAATGTTGTTAATCAACTTCCTCAAACAGTCGAACTTGCTTGGGCTATGGTGCGTTATGGCAGAACTGGTGAACTCAGGTTATGGCAGAACTGGTGAACTCAGTTCTAGTTTCCCTGTTAGAAGGGTGTCAGGCAGGGGTGTGTTTTAGCAACCATCCTTTTTACCCTTTACATAAACAGCCTGGGTAACACTATATTAAGGGAATGTCAAGACCTACCCAGACTAGATAAAAGGCTAACTGGTGCTTTGCTATACGCTGACGATATGGTCTTGCTAGCCCGCACCCCAATAGCCCTGCAGAAAATGGTGACAAGTTTTACCTCCTATATGTCGAGCCTGGGTCTCCATGTTAATATTAGTAAAACTTTCGTAATGAAATGCAGTAAACCCAGTCCGAAGTGCAACAACATTTTATTAATACAAAAAAATTAAATTCACTAATCATTTTTCCTACCTGGGAATTGTCTTTAATAATGGGGGTCTATAGTCAAAAGCCATTAACTGTAGAAAACTGCTTTTTGACAAATCTATTGGTGCCTTGATTAATTTTTCCAGGTAGTTAGGAAAGCGCCCTATCGAGAACTTGCTGATAATATATAAAGCTAAATGTATTTCAGTTGCTCTTTATGGAGCTGGCATTTGGGGTTACGCAAATGTAGAGTCCCTTCACCAAGTCGAGAATAGGTTTTTGAGATTTTTATTGGCCGTTCCAAATTCTATGACTACGCACATTTGCCATGCTGAATTAGGGCAGTCATACCTGTCCGACCTTATAAGAATCCAGCCAATTTTATAATGGCACATGGTCTGGACAGGCATTGCTACTGGCCTCAATCCGGACGCAATCAAAGATTGATTGAACTTGCAATGGGCACAACGTATTCCCTGGCTCGCCTATGTCAACAACTTTAGGCATGACCTAGATTGCTCAGATTATTTTGCTAACCCCAATAACCTGTCTCTCATCTCTAGGAAGGATCTCAAGGTTTTATGTATTAACTAACTGGAGCTGATTAGACTGTCATCTAATATCATGAAAATCTCAATCAGAGCTAATCAATTACTCTTGACTCAGCCAGGATTCCAACCCTACTTATTAACAACCCATAGAAACTATGACAGGATGTTATTGACATGCTTACGTCTTTGCAATTATCCATAACCTGGTAACATTCCCTTTGGTCACATGCTCTTTGTTGATTCCCCTGTGACAAATCATCTGCACAGTCCATAATTAACACACTATTTTTCTGTGAGTTTTTTACTTTACTTAGGAAAAGATGGATCTTTCCTTATTTGAAACTGCAAGGCCTGCAATAGGTTGTACGGCTTTATGACGCGTGCTTTTACACCACATGCCGTTACAACGCGGTTTTTTCAACGCAAGTCGTTACCACCACTTGCGTTGGAGGCGGTGCGGACTTAGGAATTTTTTAATTTACTATTCCAACACCAGCCTACGTTCAGTAGGGAAGGTGTTGGATAGTAAATTAAAAAATTCCTTGTCCTGCAGCGCCCTCCAGCGCAAGTCGTGGTAACGACTTGCGTTGAAAAAAACGCGTTTGTAATGGCACGCGGTGTAACAGCCGCGTTGTAAAGGCTGTTCCCCCCTGCAATAATGTCGACCCACTTTTCTTAAGCTGCAATTCCTAGATGACGAAATTTTTAACGATCATATTGTAAAATATTTGTAAGGGGTGAAAAGAACAAGGAAATCTGTGCAAAGCCCATCTTCTGTTTAATTGACCTTGGTTTTTTATCTAGGTTAAGGCCATACTGAAATCTTTTTTTAGTCTTTGCCTCACGTAAACTGTAGATAGCTGCTCACCTTTTAATATGTTTTTCTTAATTTCTAATGATGATATTTTAATATATGCCTGTCAAATTGTAATTACATGAATTCATTATGTTTTTTTGTTTTTTTTTCTTATCCTCATCTGCCCGACACACGTCCCTTAGATGTGGAAGGAACCGACAAAAAAAATCTCACTGCCTCAAGGAGCAAGGCCCTGGAGATTGAGCCGCTTCAGAAGAAGACAGAGAATTTTATGAGTTGATAGGAACAACCATACATCTTATGACGATGTCTCAAAGCAACTTCGTGGCAAAATATTCAGTATATATATGTCGAAATCTGGGCGGACCACCATACTGAACTATTGAGTGAGTGGGCTTAATCATCGGATATTGGGGGAAAAAAAAAAAAAAAGGACCTCATTTCCACTCTGTCAAAAGCTTCCAAAATGTGAGATTCTGGACTCTGCATGATCTTTTCAGATCTACCTTTGAGGTTTCATATAATGAGTTTAGCCATGCTGAGTGGGTAGGAGGGGTGGTGTCCACCCAGTGCATGCATATCTGCCGTCTTGCCAGCAGAATGGCGTATACAGAAAGGATCGTGCTGTCCCAGTTATGCTCTGGTCTACACCAAGGATGACAAGTGATACAGATAAGGAGATATCGGATTTGATAATTGAGTCCAAAGTAACTTTAATCTCTGCCCAAAAAGTAGCTAACTGGGGGCAATCCCAGAACATATGGATGTCCGATGCTGAGGGCAGTTGGCATTTGTTACAACATTTCCCCTCTTGAAATTTGGATAGACGTAAGGGAGTGAGATATGCCCAATGTAGGGTGAACAGATGGTTTCGTCTAAGCCAAGCAGGTTTTACCACTTTATATAAAAGGGTAAAAGATTCTATCCAACAGTCCTCTTTTATTGCCGCAATTTCTCTCCTCCATAGCTGTTTTGGTAGGTGAAAATCCCCATCTATCTCGTCCTGTATAGACCAATACCAACAAGCCACCTCTTTGCCTCCTATCTGTTTTTCGATTAGCTGTTGTTCTAGAGGGCTAGTTCTACCGATATTAGGGACTTTCCTGATTAATTCTCTGGCCCAACTGCTAATTTGTAAGTATTTGAATCTTGACAATGTCAACCCTACTTTTTCCCTAAGGTCTTCCCACGATATCAGGATACCTCCTCCAAGTAAGTCACCCCATCTAGAAAGCCCAGCTGTTATTAGGGGAGTGGCCAGAGAATCCTGCAGGCATGGTGGAAGCCCGGGAGAGTCCCAAATTGGTGCATGATTAGAATAATACGCCAGCCCCACTCTACGCTTAATGTGTACCCATGTCTTCAATTGCGCTAATAAAATCTTCAACCTCACCTTCTTGAAAAACTTTTGTTCTCCGAATTTGAAAAGAAACCCGTCCAATGGGTGGTTTGCCCCTACCAACATAGCTTTATATAACTTCCCATTTGAGGGGAGGTCTGGTGTCTTCAGAAGCATTCTTGAGTGAGAAAGCTGAAACGCCCAGGAATAATACTGTAGATCTGGGAGGGCCAATCCACCTTTTTCCCTCCTCCTCCTCAATTTTTTCCAAGCCAACCTCGTGGCTTTGTAACCCCATATGAAAGAGTTTATTTCTTGTTGACACTTAAGAAGTTGTTTAGAATCAAATGCAGTTGGAATAGTGTTAAAGATAAAGGTCAATTTCGGAAGGATAGACATTTTTACAATGTTGACCCTTCCATAAATTGATGGTCTAAGACCTACCCAGGAGGAGGAGGGCCCTACACTCTTTGGCGACCAGGTCTAAGTTTGATTTTGCTAATGTGTCATATGGCTGAGATACCCGCCACCCCCTCTCAACACAATCCCCAAAGGAGGGAAACCGGAAACAGTTCTTGAAGTTTTTGGAAGTGGGAGGGAGTGACCCTCCCGGCCGTATTTATTAAAACAAAAAATTAAAACATTTAAACATTAATGTACAATTTCATACCACATTGCGATGTTTGGCTAACCTTAACAGATTCTCTAATACAGAGGTTCTCCTAGCCGAACTAACATCCTACAAAAACATTTACTTGAAATATTGAAATTGTACATCCTAACGTTTAAGGGCCAACGGCAAGGTCGTAACCGGTGTCAAGATCCCTAACCAGACATACCCCCCCCACTTGGGAGGGGCGACAGCACTGAGGCGTACTCAAGTGCAACTACTACCAATTTCCCTTGACTTGACGGGGGCACTTATCAACTCGACGCCAGTTAAAGGTCGTTCGAAGACTCGTGTGAGGTATCTAGAAGGTATCGTAGACCTCCCCCCAACCCCACACAACTTACCGCATCTGCCGTCGCAGATGTCACTGGCCCCGGGAAATTCCCCAGGAGGGGGCTGTAACCCCTCCTACACAGGAAGGGGCCTTGACCGCCTTTCCTCTTCTTTCGGCGACCCATCCTTAGAAGGGACCGCCTCCCCGTTGAGGGGCCAAAGGCCACCTCCCCCGAGCGCTCCCATCCGTGTCGGGTGACGCCCACTCATAGGGATCTTCCAATTAGTGCTCACCGATCATGACCTTACCGCCCGAAAAAGCCTGCATTTGAAAACGAGACAGTGCGTCAGCTGCCTGATTCATCACCCCTGGAACATGTTTTGCTCTGAATAGCACGTTCAATTGCATACACAGTAAAACAATCTCCTTAAGCAGTCTTAACATCAGTTTACAACGTGCTGCCTGACTATTGATGCACTCGACCACGGTCATATTGTCAGACCAAAATACGACAGAGTGATCTTTGAACCCATCGGGCCATGTTCTCAAGGCCACCAAGATGGGAAACAGTTCCAGGAAAGCAATATTACTCGTCAGACCATTCTCATGCCACCATGTCGGCCATCTTTGTGCCGACCATTTTGTGCCGAAGATGGCGCCAAAACCTATGCTTCCCGCCAAATCTGTCCATAGCCCCAGCTCTTCAGAAGACACGGCTGGTTCATTCCAGACTATTCTACCATTGAAATCCGCCAAAAATGCTAACCAAATACGCATGTCCTGGCGGATCTCGGCCGAAAGTCTCGTGCGATGATGGCCCTCTTTAAGGCCGACCATCGCTTGGGCAATTGAACGGGAAAAGGGGCGGGCCATTGGTATTACCCTCAAGGCAAAATTCAACTGTCCCACCACCTGCTGTAATTGTTGCAGCGTAACTTTTGATGCATTTGTACACATTTGCAGCGCAGCCCTGAACTTCAACACTTTCTCAGCTGGCAAACGGAAACACCCCTCAATGGAGTCCAACTCGATCCCCAGAAACTCGAGGCAAGTCGTAGGACCCACTGTTTTTCCCGGCGCCAATGGCACCCCAAACTGTTTCATCAACACACGAAATTCGGCCAAGGCCCGGCCACATTCAAGACCCCCGGCTGCCCCAAGAAACAGAAAATCATCAAGGTAGTGCATTACATCTTGGAAACCCGTTTTCTTTGTGAAGACCCATTGTAGAAAACTACTGAATTTCTCGAAATAAGCACAGGATATCGAGCACCCCATTGGCATACACCTATCCATGTAATAACAACCCTGAAACATGAATCCTAGGAGACGCTGGTCGTCTGGGTGTACCGGGAGCAATCGGAACGCTGACTCGATATCTGACTTCGCCATCAGCGCCCCGGGCCCCAGGCGATTCAAAATGGCTACGGCCTCATCGAAGGATGCGTACCGCACCGAACACACTTCTGGATCGATTGCATCATTTTACGGAAAGACCTCGTGGAGCTGATAAATTATGAATCAGTCGGAACTCACCGGGGTCTTTCTTGGGGACTACCCCTAAGGGAGAACAAACAAAATTCTGGACCGGGGGTACACTAAACGGGCCGGCGACCCGACCTCGAGTCACCTCTTTCCGGATCTTATCCTGTACTACGGTCGTATGCTGCAGGACGGACAGTTGGTTTTTACACTTATCCACACCCTGAAAGTCCCCTACCGGGATGCGGAAACCATACGAAAAACCGTTCCGCAGCACCCCAGCAGAAGTACGATCCGGGTAGTCACTGAGCCAAGGAATCATCGTCAGGGTATCAATCGGAGTGGGTAAAGGCGCCCCTCGGACTATATTAGACCTGTTTGGCACCTCCTCTCCCCCCGTTATCACCCGTTCTGGCTCTGCACGAGGCCTCAGGATGGGACGACCCACAACCACTGCATTCATGTTTGAATTTACACGATCCCTGGGGTCTCGTACATTTACCTCTGTTGTAATTAAAGCAGAAACCCCTTTTTCCGGTATTGCCGGTAGGTTTCGAGTGATCGTCGGCACCCGTACCTGATCGAAAGGGCGTCCCCGCATATTGCCGGGAGGATTCGCCAACATTACTTCCCACCAACGGCATTTTCAACATTCCTGACTCCCTCATTTTATCCCAAGTCAAGGCATCATAACAATCCCAGGTTAAACTTTTATTATGCTCCTTTTCTTTTCTGAACAGATTATCGTAACAGAACCAATGATTACCCTGGTGCGATGTTGAGTACCCCATGATTCGTGATTGATAGATTGGGAACTCGGAAAGCAACTCAGGTCTACGTTCCCCCAAGATTGATGTAAAGATTCCCCAAGCATTGCCCCAATTGCCGATATTCTCATTCACTTTAAAGGCGGCCATTTTTGCGCGCCAAACACTCGGATGCATGAGACCCTTCTGACTCTTTACATGCTCTACCTCATAATGATCGACAAGCAATGAAAAAATGTTCACATACTCCCCCGCCCAAATCTTTTCCTTAATTGCCAAAGGAACATGTTGCCCCAACTTTTCTCTCCGAGAGGGTGTTGACTCATCCCTCGCGATCGGCAATGGCCGCTTACCTGCACCTGACGCTGCCTCTGTGGTCGCAATCGTCCCTGGTGTCTTGTCCCCTACTGCAGCCGGCACGGGCACCTTGGCTGCTTCCCGTTTCTCACGCAATTGCTTTATCAGCGCCTGCGCATCGACAGCCGTGGCGCCCTCGTTACCTTTACCCAACCACGCTGTCAACTGTGCTGCCAGCTCGGGCGGCATATCATCCTCAGACACGGGGGTGACCACAACGGGAATCGGATTCCCCTCCTCCGGCACGGGAGTTGGAGCTTCGAGCGGGGCACTGGGACCCGGGGTGTCTTCACCCGCTGCCCCCCTCCTGGGCCTCTTGTTTTTCCCTCCCGGGGCTGCTCCCGCCAAAGGACGTTTTGGACCCCTTTCCTCATTCTTGTCCACCCTCTTCTTTAGCTCGGACATCTCCTTCATGAGAACACGCAGCATCTGGTCGGTAGTCATGCGCTTTCCCACCTTCTTCGGCATTCTCCAACAAAGTAACTGCAAAACAAACAAGAACGATTAAAACGCTCAAATTGGCTCTTCGTTCCGTCTCGAGCTCACGTGCAGCGAGGAGGTGCAGCTTCAGAGCACAGGAACAAGAGGATGTCTTCTGGTCTTGCGTCCCTTTTTATCCATCTTCAGGGCGGGCGTAAACCCGCCCCTGCCTGCCCCGAGGGCGTGGCCGGCCGCGTCAGTGTCTAGGCCAGCCCACTCTAGGGCGGGAAAAAGCGCGCCCCGGCTACGCCGCTTCGGGCATACCAGCCGAGACGCGCCTCCCGCCCAAAATGGCTTCCCGGGGGGATCGAGGCACTCTGCCATACGTTCGGGGGGACCGAGTGGTCGCCCCTTTCCAATATCTTGTGTAATTTTGGCTCCAAGATAACGTATTGAGCAAGTTGAAGGCGTCACCCCCACACCCGGATTGGCAATATTCCATGTCATCAGCTCGGTCTTATCAGCGTTGATGTCGTAGCCAGAAATACCTCCAAATTCTTTGGCTTTTTCGACCACTATGGGGAAAGCATTTGCTGGATCGCTGGTGTATATTACAATATCGTCGGCATATAACCCGACTTTCTTTTCCCACCCGCCGAATTTAAATGAACAAATTCTTGAATCGTCCCTAAAAGATTGTGCAAGTGGCTCAATGTATAAATTAAATAGTAAAGGGGATAAGGGGCACCCCTGTCTTGTCCCCCTAGTAATCAGGAAGGGCTGAGTGCACACACCATTCACCATGATACTTGCACTAGGGTTTTGATATAGGAGTCCAATCGATCTCCGAAAATTTGGACCAAATGCAAATTTCTTCATTGTTTCGGCTAAATACGCCCAATTTACACGATCAAACGCTTTGGTAGCGTCAAGGGTCATAATGGCCAAAGGAAGGGAAAACGTAGAGGCAATATCCACTGCCCCAATCAGGTCGTATGTAAGGTCCGAGAGTTGTCTACCCTTTATAAAACCCTTTTGGTCAGTGTGAATAATTGACCCAACCTCACGTCCAAGTCTGTTTGCCAGCACAGCCGCAAAGATCTTATAGTCACTATTTAGAAGTGAAATTGGCCTATATGAGCCACATTTCGCTGGGTCTTTCCTAGGTTTCGGAATCAGGACAATAATTGCCTCTCCCCAAGATTTGGGGGGAGCCACACCATTTATTAGAATATCATTAAAAAGTCTTGTTAGCACCGAAACTATTTCCGGAGCTACGACCCGTAATAGTTCGACGGGAAGGCCATCCGGGCCAGTTGCCTTGCCCCTCTTCACCTTATTGATGCTTTCCCTCACTTCTTCCTCTGAAATGGGCCTATCAAGACGATCTCTTTGTTCAGAGCTGAGAGTGGGAAGAGTAATCTTTTCCAACCATCTAAAATTTGAGATGGGGTCCTCCAAAATTTCTTCCTTGTATATTTCCTGAAAAAACTCCAGAAATGCTTCCCCAATATCTTTAACAGATGATCTTTCACTTCACTTGCCTCACCTTCTACCTTAATATGTTTTATACATTTTTTTGCCTGGTCCGATTTAATTTTCCAAGCAAGGACCTTACCTGCGGACTCACCGTATTCAAAATTGGAAAGTTTACTTGCTTCCCATTTTAGGGTGACCCTTTCCTGAAGAATGTTTTCTAGCTTCTCTTTTAAACCCTTACGCTGTTCTTGTTGCATAATATTTCCGATTCCGGAGCCAATATGTTGATCCAATACTGCAATGTCCCTTTCAATACTGTTGATCTTAGCTCTGTAGATTTTCCCTCGGTAAGATGCCCTATTGGTTATATAGCCTCTCAAATAGGCTTTATAGGCCTCCCATACTGTGTTTAGCTGGGTGGAATTAATATTTGTATCCATGAAAAGTTTTGTTTCATGGATGAGAAGGTCTGTTACTTCTTCTTCTAAAAGAATAGTGTGGTCAAATGACCACAAGGCCTGAGAAGGTTGCTGGACAAATTGCAAACAAAAAGGATATAGCGGAATGGTCCGATAAGTGTAAAGGCACATACGTTATGTCCTTAAGGTGATCTCTTAATGAATAATTAAACAAGGCGTAATCAATTCTTGATTTATGATTGTATTTGTAGTTGTGGTATGATACACCAAGTACCCTACCAGCTCTCTCCCTCCATGGATCCGCCAATCCGAGTGTGGACATAACGTCCCCCAGTACCTGCCTGGATTTTTTGAAAGTTAATGCCCTTGAATTAGGGGATTTATCCAGGTTTGGGTTAAGTACAAGGTTAAAATCTCCCATCCAAATTATCGGACCTTGTGTTGATAATAACTGGTTCTGGATTTTGATCAAAGATGAGGGGTCATCCTGATTGGGACCATAATAACCGACCAAATTGTATGTACTATTCTCTAGACTGACTCTGGCGTATAGCCATCTCCCACTTAGGTCCTCCTCATATGCAAGAATCTGGGCTTTAATTTGCTTTTTGAAGATGATTAATATACCTCGAATATTTGCATTATGGTTAGTGCAAATATAACAATTTATCCATCTGATTTTACTCAACATTTCCTTCACTTCGTGCTGGAGAAGATGTGTTTCCTGGATGACAATGACCTGCGCCGGAGAGTCCCTCAGATATTGCATTATTCTATATCTCCTACTCTTAACACGCAGGCCATTGACATTCCAGGACAGAAATTTTAATCCCATCATCCCATGTCCGAACCCCTCTCCCTACTCCAGCTCAATGGAGTATTGCGTCTCCCAGTGAGGATTGAGTGGAATATAAGTAAAAGTATAGTTAATGGAAGTAGAGTGTTTGAAACTGTGCCTGAACAGTGAGGATATTTTATGGTTTTACCCCTCCCCCACCCTGGAAACCCCCCCTTAATTAATCTGGGTATTGCTGCCAGGTTTGCCTCTCTATGGAGTTCCATATGCCCAGATCAGTTACATGATTGAATATAACCCGACATGCCTTAATTCTTTCTAGGGAAAAGCCTTCATAATTATATAAAGTAATAATACTAGAGATATTTAAGTTTAGGTGTTTGTCGCACACCTCTCCACATAACTGGTATTGTTCTGATCTGTTTTCCCTATTAAGGTGTTATATATATATTTTAACTTCAAATATACATATATCTTTTTCCTATTATAGACACCCTCGATGAAAATACCCTTATTTATATGCATATTATTATTATTATTTTTTTTTATTAAGTTTCCCTCTTCTTTCCCCCCCCTTTTTTTTTCCCTTCACCTCTTTTTTGTCATTATATTCAACTCAGTGACTCAATATGTCATGTTGGTTTTAGCCTAAAAACTATCGTTAGATGTTACCCTGCTGATGATCATTAATAGATGTCAATAGTTCGTCTGCCTCCAATGGAGAGTGAATGTTATGCATTTTGTTGTTATACATGACCCTCAAAAAAGCGGAGAACCTCATTTGGACAGTTGCTCCCAGAGCCCTAAACTTCTCCATTTTCTGGCCTAACTCCCATTGTCTATCAAGAGTAGATTTCGATAGGTCAGATCTGACAACATAAGAGAAATCTGAAGCTTTTAAAGCAGTGGACTTTAGAGCTAAATTCAAAATCTTCTCTTTTATAGAATAGGTCAGAAAATTAACTAGAATTTTCCTAGGTTTAGACCTCCCCTGTTTTAAGCGGAAGGGGTCTCTGTGAGCTCGCTGAATATCCTTTTCTAGCTCTTCCACGGATTCCTCCAGATTTAAGGACTCTTTAAGCAGGGCAGCTACAAATGTTTTCATTTCACTCCCCTCTTTTCCCTCTGGAACTTTTAGAATTCTAATGTTGTTTCTCCTTGAGTAGTTTTCCAAGGATTCCACTCTCTCTTTAATTATGTTATGCCTATTGCTATTTATTCTGCTTTTATGATTTGACATTTTAAAATCGAATAATGAGTATCTTGTCTTGACTTTAAATAGTCTTAGTGTGGCAGTCTCATACAGAACAAAAAGCAACAGTGTGCACTATAACTCCCTACAACCAGAAAAAAACTACAGAGAAATGCAAAAAAGTGCACATGACATATTAGAAGGAACATATATGTGTGTTCACTTTTGGTTAACAACATGCAATACGCCTTCAATAAATGCACTACATTGCAATAAAATATAAAAATCCTAAAGCATTTCATAAATGAAGGAAACCAGACATTTTCATAAGTGAATAATTAAAAAGCAGTCTGAGAGCGTGCATGGTAGATATGCTAATAAATTACATTTATATGCGTACACTATCTAATGTAGGAGTTCAGTAATTATTTCTGCACCTCATTCAATGAATGCACATAATAACATGAACTTTAAGGAATGTTTATATATGTTCTGGTTCAGCTTCAGGAATTCAACAAATGTCAGTCAATAATCACATAATAAATATTATCTTGCACAATCTATTTCTCGGTTTATTGCCAGATCACAAAACATTTTAGGCAGGTGCTGTTACATATCCTTGGTGGTAATTGAGGCATTATTTGGTGCATACACTTTTCAGAATTGTGTTATGAAACAGGTTTGCGAAGGTCATAAAATGTGACGATTATATTTATTCATTTTTAAGCAGAAGACTGCTGATGAAGTACAGTGACAACACAATACCATGATAACAACAAAGAACAATACATGAAACATAGCACAACAACAGAATACAATACAACAATGCAAAAAATAACACAAACAATAAACAGCAAGACAATAAAATGCACCACCAATATGCAACAAATTAGAACACAGTATCAACACAATGGTAACACATATGCACAACTCAGAAATACAGCAACACACACACACACAGCATACTAACAGAACACTGAAACACAGCAACACAAAAATACACCAGCTCAAAACAACACAACACCACCACTTTGCAGCGGTTTTGTGTTGTGTTAGGTTTTGCTGTGTTTTTGTATTGTGGATTTGTGGTGCAGTACTATTGTGAAATGGTGTTATTCTAGTTTTTGTTCTGTTTTGTTATGTTGTGCTCTGTTTAGTTTTCAGATGTCAGCAAATGCGTCTGCATTTCAAACTTAAATAATTACATTCCAAAGAAGTTGCAAATAATTGTCTATCCCTGTTTCAGACGGTAAAATTAGCTGTCTCAGCTCTTAAACCATTTAAAACACAAATCTCTCCAAATATGTGGCAAACACAGGGGCCATATCACATAAAGATATCAATGGGAGTGCTAATTTAGACTGTGGCAGATGGTTGCTTGTGAAAGTTACATTCATGGCATATGCTGGAGTCGGCTGGAAATATACATGCAATTCGTTGCCATATCTAAAGTAAACAACTAAGCCACTTTGGCTATTTGGCCTCCATAACCTTTTTACACATAGGTTACTGATGAAGCAGGGAAACTGCTGAGTGCCTAATTGACACATACAACCGATCTTGACACCTTTTTAGGGAAAAATGACAAATGCACACAATGTTTGTACATTATCTATTGAAGACTCATGAGAAATATATCATATCGAAACTTAGTTACTGCATCACAAAAGCATGCAAAAAAAGAGTAGATTGGACAAAAATGCGTGTTTGAATAACATAGGTTCATGTTTATTAAATTGAAATGGTGTATTCTTTTAAAGTGGAATAGAATTTTGAAGGTGATGCCTAGTGCATTAAAAGAAATTTCATTAACAATCCTTCTTTAAATAATAATACATGTGAAAAATGTATGAAACTTATGTAATTTAGATGAATAATGTGTGTATTTTAAGAGTCCTATATATGAACTCAATGTTTTGCATATGTGAAATTGTGCACCAAGAAAGAATGGTGCTGCACGTTTATGCTAATTCCAATTTCACTGAAACATTCAGAGACTGATCTACATACATTTATTAATGAGAATTACTAGAAACAATTTAGGGGCACATGCATCAAACTCCTCATTTGCAATTACCAAATAGCGATTTTTAAGGAATCATAACATTAGGTAATAGTGATTCGGAAATTGCAAATCGGTATTACCTAATGTGACTCCATTCATTCCTAGGGGCCCACAGGCCCATTGGAAGGAATCTTAATGCATTGGCAAATTGTGTTTAGCAAAAAGGTAATCGCAAATTGTGAATGCAAATCAAAGGGAGCAAATCTAAGGCCCCCCTGAAGCACCCTCTAATAATGGTAAGTGTGCCCATGAGAAGCACACACATGTCCTCAGGGCATGTGTGCGCTACATGGCACTTTGAAAAATGCATCTTTGTGCATTTTTCAAAGCATACAGAAATTACTGTCAACTTGAAGTTAATGGTAATTAGCGTTTTCAAAATGCACAGTTTGCATTTAGAAAAGGCTACATGCATCGACAAAACGGGGTTCGCAACTTGCGATTCCCTAAATGCATTCACAATTTAGGTAATTGCAAAAAAATTGCAATTACCTAAATTGCGAATGACAAAAGGTACATGCATCTGAAAAGGCCTTTTTCCATTCACAAATGGGCCAATTATGTGAATCGGAAAAAAGCTTGATGAATGTGCCCCTTAGTTACTTAACATTTTGAAATAAATGTATACGTTGGTAATTTTTTTATGTAATAATATATTTTAGCTACACGAGCAAATTTCAATGACACATGAAATGCTTTATGAAAGCAACAAATTGAAAGAAATAAGCAAAGGTTCTAAAGACTCTATATGTATTTCATTAAGTAAAATTCAATTTAGGCCTGAATTTCCTATCTTTTGCTCGATCCTGTTCTCATGAGAATCTCATACATTTGCAATGTGTGAAGAAACTATGGGGCATATTATCAAGGGGGTTTATCTCCGCTTTTTTGGCTTTAAAAGCCAAGAAAGCGGAGATAAAATTATCTCCCTATTACCTAGCTGTCGCTAACACCAGTTAGTTAGTTAGTAGGAGATAGTGACCATCTTGGGCCCCGTTTTGCATGTCAGTGATATTTATCACTAATGACATGCAAAGTGGGCGTGCCAAGATGTTAGCGACTGGAAACAGTCGCTAACATCGCTATCTCCTATTACCAACTTTTGGAGATATTCGCGCTAAGCGCGAAGATCTCCAAAAGCTAACACCTGCCCCTCAGCAGTTCTTAGCCATGTTATCCAATGGTAGGTGGATAACATGGCTAAGAGCATTAGCTCGGTAATGCATGAATATCGCTGACTTTTCAGCAATATTCATGCATTTCGGCCGATTTTTATCGCTTAGTAGATAAACCTTGATAACAGCAAGGTTCCTAAGCGATAAAAATCGCCGCAGCTCGGCGATAAAAATATCGCCGCTAAACCAACATATCGATAATTATCGCTAGTTGTTGGTAATATGCCCCTATGTTTCATAAAAGTAGTTCCCATGCACATACCAGGACTAGTCACAACATTGTTGTTAATTTGGGAACATCTGACATGAGAAACTATCCTCTTCAACTCACTATTGTGCCTTTGCTAAAAGAACTGTTGTCCACAACTTGCATTTTTAAATGGTGTTGTAATAAAGATGAATTCACCAAAAATTAAGTGAAAACTCAAGAGAGTTTATTCGAGATCCATAACACAGCATCAACAGGAATAACAACCATCTGGGTCAGAAGTCTTCTTCTCAATACCCAGTTGCATTCACATATAAACCTTCTATGATGACATAACATCAACTGTAGTGTTCTTAAACAAGCACAAGTAAAGTACAACACATCTCCCTTTCTATGGATAAAAAATGTATATAAGAATAACAAAAAAACCAAAACAAAAGAACTTAACTGAATTCATAATCTCTAAATCTTAATGGCATACTACTAGATCTTTGAGAAAATCTAAGCGGAAGCTCTCCGGGATTCACACTGGAATATGTTTCAACTGGTGATGTATTTTGTCTCATATCAAATCATGCTTATACTGCTTCATACATTTAACTAACCTTGACATGCTCCATGTGCACCCGTAATGTAATGTAATGTATGTGTTCTTGTAAAGCGCACTGCTGCCCTGAGGCGTCGTGGCACAGTAGACCGCTGGGGAACCCGTCCTGGCTATCCGTGTGAGATAATCCCTACTGGGTATCTCCAAGGTGAAATCAGGCATCCCCTGGCGAATGTGGGGGGCTGTTGTAGAGATGAGGCAAGCTAATGCCCAGAGTTGCAGAGTGTGATCCCTGGTTAGAGTAGGCACCAAGGCCAGAATTATCGAGTCTGCTGACCCTGGTCCACGACCCTGCCGGGTCGGGAATTGAACCCTGGTCCCAGGCCATTCTCTGCTTCCGGGTCTGCCGCTTCTAACCAGTGAGCCACACCACTCCACTAATGACTAGTGAAGAATATGGAAAACTTTTAATATGGGGTAAAGCAGGTGCCCTATTAGCATGGAAGGTCAGGATCGATCGCTCAAAAAATAACATAATTGAACTAAATATTAATAGTAATGGAGTAAAATCTAACAAAGATGAAGATTTGCAAAAATGTCTGTTTCTCTCTTTTCAGATCTGTATAAGGAAAATCTGGCTCCCTCCCAGGATATAATATCTTCCTAGTTAAGGGACAAATCTAAACCTGCTCTAACTGAATTTAGTCGGGACGCCCTGGACTCCCTGGACGCCCCCATAACTAGTGAAGAGATTAGGGATCAAATTAAGAGGTCTAAAAACAATAAAGCTGCTGGTTTAGATGCTCTCCCGAAAGAACTATATAAACTTTTGCTGGATGAACTGTCCCCAGTACTTTACACTCTATTTAATTCAGTTTATAGCCCTACAGGAGTGGTTCCTAGATCCTGGAAATAACCTATTATCGTTCTAATAGTGAAGCCAGGAAAAGACCCACTTAAGGCCAGATCCTACAACCCGATCTACATGCTGAATGCCGATTATATGATCTTTATGGGCATTCTGGCAGGGAGAATGGTGAAACTGGTACCGAGTCTGATTAACATCGACCAGAAAGGTTTCATGGTAGGGAGATAGATCCAGGAGCAGACTCAACTTTTGATTGGGAATATTGACCTGGCCGAGGTGAGGGCGGATCCTTTAGCAGTAGTGGATTTAAACACTGCTAAACCCTGTGACCGGGTGTGTTGGAGGTATCTCTGGGGGGTTCTCCAGGGTATAGGCATGGGCCCAGTCTTTGTCCAGAGTAGACCCTAAGGAATTGTTTTCAGGGAGCTTCCGTGAAGATCCTGCTAAATGGCACTCTGACTCCCAGTTTTGACATCCAGAGAGGGACTAGACTGGGGTGCCCCTTGTCCCCTCTCTTATTTAACATTTATATCGAGCCCTTGGCGCAAGCTATTAGGTTAGATAATTTAATCTGTCCTTTTAAATCACAAAATTATCAGTGTAAAATAGCATTGTATGCAGACGATGTTGTTATTTACACCAGTGATCTGGAGGCATCCGCTCCATGGCTTAAAAATCTACTGGAGGAATATGGCTCAATTTCGGGGTATCTAGCAAAATCCGCGAAAACGGAAGTGATGTGTTGGAACATCGACTACCATTCAGCACTGTTAAAAGATTAATTGGAGAACCGAGCGAAAGCCCCGAGGTGTAGTGTCAGGAAATATCAAGATCAATAGTAAAAGGGCCATGTGGTGCTACAGCAGTAAACATGCTAAATGTCCATCCTTTATTTCCATCATCCTGGGCATTCTAAATTTAGCCGGGGTCTGAGTATTTGTATGGAGGAGAGCGTGAGATTAATCAAAATATAGCTACATTTTGTTTTTTGGAGGAAACATGGGAAAAAAGTTCTGCAGAAGAAAATGTTTTTTCCTGTAAATGGCATCAACAAAAGGTTTGCAGCACTAACATCACCATATTACCAGCTTCCAGAACAGGCAGATTTGATTGAGAAAAACACATTTTTTTACCACAGTTTGGGCACTATACTGGGAGATAGCACATTTGTCCTAATTTTTGTGTTTTCAACCTCCTTCCAGTTTGTGGTAGAATTTAGCTACACATTTCTGAAAAGATAGAGAACATTTTATATTCCGTAAGGGATCATTTATGTAGATCATGAAGGTTTTCCTATAAAAAGTAACAGTTGAAATAAAATAAAGTTGAAATTGATTTTAAGAATACAGTAATTTGTGTCTACATTTTCATATGTAAGAGCTTATACAATGGCAGATTCTCAAAAGCAATATACTGTTACGTTTGCTGGACCCATCTGGATGAAGGGATATATAGAAGTTGTAGGTTCTCCACGAACCTATGGTACCCAGAGCCAGCAACCACGCCTCACCTTACAATGATTTTTCATTGTGTACCGACTGTACAGCAATTCATATGGTACATTTTAAAGAATGGAAAAACTGTATGAAGGAAACTCTGTATTCCTGAACTGTACACCCAATTCTGAGCTTAGGAGAAGTGTTTGTTTGTACATCTCTGAATTTATACTGGCATGTGTTTCAGAGGGTATTTTGGAAAATGTCTTTTTTGTTGCACACTTTCTTACATTTGAAATGCACAAACATAGAAATCTTCAATTGGTAATAACAAATGTTCTGCTATTCTGCATTCCCATGTCTCCCTATATGAATGGAACGCCACAGAAAAACAATGCCCCCAGGGGAGTCCAGGGTGGGGTGACTTGCGTGGAAATCTCCAGATTGTTTTTTACCTAGAATCCCAAGCAAAGTTCAAACTTTGCTTAAAAAAATCCTTGCATTTTTGTGTGAAGCACTCATGGAATCTGCAGACAGCCACACATTTCCTACCACCCAGCGTTACCCCTTTTCTTGCCAAGAAAAATGGCGCTGCACTTGTGTGGGTAGACCAAGTGCCCATAACAGGAAAGACTGCCAAATAAAATGTGGGCACATCACATTTTTTCCTGCAATGTAGGTAGCTATGGATTTTGGGCCCCAGCTTACCTGCCACCTGGGGAAACCAACCAAACCTGCACATGTTTTTAAAACTAGATACCCAGGGGAGTCCAGGGTAGGGTGCAGTGTGTGCCTCTCACCAGTTTTATTACCCCAGAATGCTGTGCCTAATAAAACAAACTTACCTGGGAGTAAAGTTCTGGAATCTACATGGAAGCACACATGTTCTACTGTCTAGCATTCCCTGAGGTCTCCTGAGAAAAACAGCACAACACTTTTATGATTAGGCCAAGTTCCCACGACAGAGAGGGCCCACAACATATTGTGGACACGTCAATAATTCTCTTCTACAAAACAACACTAATTTTTCTCACATTGCTGTGACATAAACCACAGAAATGTGCAGGGATTCTCAAACTTCATATCACCCAATTTTCTCTCACTTGAGAAAAACTCTTCCCGACTTGTGTTCTTGGGCCTCATTACCTGGGACAGGATTGGATCACATAAGGGTCAATGGTAATCCTAGCATAGGCACTACTGTTGATCTTGGTGTGATCCATTTCTGCAATTTGACATAATCCTTACTAATATAAGTAGCACAACAAATAAGTCAACAGTGACCAACTCTATAAAATTGGTAATAAACAAACTGTGACTTTATCAAAGAGAAAGTAAAGCTACTGGCATAGAGTAATCTGGGAGGAAAAGTCAATCAATACAAAGCACACAGACCAATAGACAGAGACAGCAAGACAGGATCAACTGCATCTACTTTGCACAGACACCACAAGTTGCAAAGACGTCTCACAGGAAAGAAAAAAAAACATTACACATATCACAAAGCAGTCAAAGCAGTAAAGAACATGCACAAATCAAAATCTTACTTTGAAAGGCACACATGCCTAGGATACATATTAGATTAAAAGTTCATAAAATGAGTTGCTTACCAACACAAACCTGTCATCAACTCTGCAGACTCACCGCGGCCCTAATAAAAGGATAACCATTATCATGGTAACACCCCATTCCTCTGTGATTTATTTTCGCAATTTAATACTTTGCATGACACAGTGGTTTGTCAGCGTTGATATTCTTTCCATATGTGTTCTCCCATTTTGGATATATGTGCATCTTTTACTGAACAGTCCATTATTATAAGACCAGCCGGGTCAGAATTATCACCGGCAGAGCGGTAAGCGATCCACCTTTCCCATTATTGACACAATTTGACTGCATTTCCTTCTCCTTGACACACCCTGTATTTTACTGATCACCCCTTGGTTGTCCTTTCTTCTTGTTTACTTTTACATGGCTACCAAGAGTTTTTTTTCTCCAAAGTATAGGTAGATAAGCAGCAGTAGACTTTTATCCTTCTCTCACTGACCCAGTTCTTCATTGCCTTGTGAATTTATTATCTGTGGGGGCGATACTCATAATACCTGATGTAATTTGGTTTAATGATGGGTGCGGTACACCTAGCATTCACTTTGAGTGTTTTTTCGTTTCACAACATTCATTGTGCTCACAAATACTACATATATATTGTTATACACCACCTACTGTTAATATTACCCTTTGTATCCTTACCAGCCCTGAGGAAGTCGCTGAATTATTTTCCATATGCAATGAAACAAGTGTTGGCTGGTTTCTCGTATTGTGCCCAAATAAGAAATGGAATAAAGACAAAGATATTCTCCATTCACCAGGACAATCGACCTTTTGTTCAATGATCTACTTGAATTGTGTTGATACAATTACACTGTATATTTACCCGGATGTGTGCCCAGGACTTTCTTTCATATGTAGCAGTGTAGGTTTTGCCTACATGATTCCAAGGGGTTACAGGGCTTATCCTCTTACCTGCTAGCACCATACACCGCAGACATCTATATCTTTGGTGACACAAAATACAAAGTGTAAATTGGCTTTATTGTAAACTAGAGTTGTTAATCATATTATAATGATAGAAAACGTTAGGAATTAAATAGTATTATATGAGAAGGTTCACATTCAAGTACTGAGGCACGTACACCCACTGAGACGGACACATCCTATGAAACATATATTTTTACTCTGCCAGATTGTTATATTTTTTCTATTTTCACTGTAAGTGCTGTTTGAACAGAAGTATCACAATTATATTACTGGAAATTACTCTAAAAGAAGAAATCCTTTTTTGCAGGTGAAACAATAATAAACCAAATATCATATCCTCCCTGTCAATCCACGTGTGTTTCATTTGCATGATTTACACCGCTCTGTAGTGTAGCTGCTATCTGTCATTCATACAGTCCTCATTCATATGTATTCACATATTCATAAATGCACTCACTCTCCAGCAGTAGATTCTGAATGATACATTAATCTTTAATTCCAAGACAGCCTTCTAAGAATTGCACAGAGTCTTGCAAATATTTTGGAAGCAATAAACTGTAAAATGCTTTAAATTCATCATGATCTTGTATACAACTATTCATGGCAAACATTCTAATGTCTTTTTAAGTAGATAAAAATAAGCTAACAGCACTCACATCATGAATTTAGAAATGAAACCGTTCTCTGTTTTACACTGATTCAATTTTTAATTGTGAATTCCTTTTGGTTTTAAATGCTATAGACAAATCGGAGAGAAATATATTCTTACAAAATCAATCACTGGTCAATTTATTTTCAGTAGTGTCTGTCATCTACATGTTGCTGTGTCTTAATACTTATACTATAAAATGTCAAACACCAGACTTTCTTATTTATTATTTTATAATTTCAAAGTCAGTGTTTAAATATCCAATATATGTATTTAAGTCAATATTTACATTAGAAACATTGCTATTTCTACATAAGCAGCAAAACTATTTTAAAATATTCACACCTTATTCTGTGCCAAAACTTACATTTTTAGGTCCGCCCTGGTGACAGCTTTATCTAACAGCCAACAGTAGGCTTTCCAATTTTCCATAATAAAAATGCATCTTTATAATCAAGGGTTTAAGTCGACTGTATTTCCATTTACGTTTTGCTTACTCCCACAACAGAAAACATCAAGGAACAAAAAGGTCAGCTCACTTTAGCTTTTTATTTGCCTTCATTTTTGGAGGCTGGTTCCTGCTAATGCACATGTGTACATCTACTTCAAAAGGTCTTCGGGCATCAATGTAAGTCTTATGGCATTTGGATTTACCAGTGACTTATATTAGCTATTTATATTAGGCTGTCATCACAACCTTGCAGATTGATTAAGACATGCATTGAGTGTTGCAATATTAACACATCACCATAAACCAGCTTTGCCATATTTATTTAGCGAATAGAAAAGGCAGAGAACATTGGACTAGTAAAGTGTACATGCAAATATATATGTTGAAACCACACCCCGTTGAGCTTATGAAAAATTCTTCAATCAGTTGCATCTGACTCCAGAGGGACATCTAGTAGAGACTAGCTGTACAACAAATTTCATTACAAGAACGGAGGCTACATTATGCATACAACTTTTAATGCGTCTCTAAGCAGGCGCAAACATCATAATAGAAAGGTTCCATTCGGAACATTCATAACAAATAAACTCCAAGAGCCATCAAAAGACTGCCTCTTTTAAATGTGGCTCCGAGCAGATAAGTAACCTTTTACTTCTTGCCTTTTACATTGTTAGTTTATCAATATTATACATTAATTGAAGGAGATTTCAAGGGTTTGGTCTACTATTCCCTCCCTCCTCCTTCCCTTTTCCTTCCATACTGATTTCCAATTTACGGAAATCCCCCTTTTCCCTCCTTCCCTTCGGACTTCTTTTAGACCTGGGACGGATTTCGTGTGTAGCTACTATATTAATAAGCGGTTACTGTTTAGGTAATTCACGTTTTTTTGTCCTAATGGTTTATTCTCTTTCTGCCATGTTAGTATATTAGGCTGTTTATCTCTATTTATGTACACAGATTATTAGGATTTTTTGGGAGAACTCACGTTTTGGTAAAATCGCAACATTCAATGAATCGCCACCTTCATTTTATCACTTCACCGTTTTAGCGCTCGCGTGCCTATTTATCGTAGAGAGTTTCGATACAAAATCAAGGCGAAGGCGCAATCTCGAGCTTAGTCTAGAAGCGTAGAGGAAAGGACCTCAGGAGGAACAACGTCACGTAAGCGCGTTGCCAAGGTCCTTTCATTACAACAATACACGCTCCGGAGATCGCGTCATGGGGTTGCCAAGCATCAGCTGAGCGCGCGAGAGGCTACGAGTTTGTTACTCGACCTCCGCGATCAGCTGTACATCTTCTCATACGCGAACCTATTTATTCAACCGAAATTCTTTTTTTGTTACATAGATTTAGTCAATATAGCCTTTTTAACAATTTAATACAAACTCGTTTAATTTGAAGTTATTTTTAATACAAGTCCTTATTAATTACTATAGAGGGGAACTATTTACCTTATCAAGGCTCCTTGCTCTCATATTTAAAAAAAAAAAATTAAAGGGGAAAACATATCTGATTCTGACTCTGAGGTTGCCTCTGCCGCTACCCCCAGTGTTGAATGTAATAAAACGCAATCACATCCGCGCAATCCATTGAGCACAGTTTTATCTTCAAAGAGGACCATATCCCCATATGAAGATGAATTTGTTAGAGGTCATTATCAAGATATTTACGAATCGAGGGGTAAAAGAACAAAAAAGGTTAAAAATTTACAAGACTTACCCCCTAAAAGCACTGTGGGAGGTTCTCCCCCCTCACTATATCTGGGAGATCCTCGCACCTCAAAACAAATGGGTGTCCTTCGCGGCACAACACATCATGGTGTCCATCGGGCACAACTTATTACGGTGTCCCTCACGGCACAAGATATACTGGTGTCCTTAACGGCACACATAATCTAAGGGCTAATGACCCTATGCTCAATAATGATTACAGAGAGGATAACCCCGATAGCACACCTGCCGAATACGTGCTAGACTTGAATGATGATTATGATGAGGATCTCTTTAACCTTCCAGAGTCTTGCTCTGTTCATAAAGATACCATTGTTGACCATCTTAGGGAGGAAATGTTTTCACCCCTTAATCTTACACACCCTAGGAGCTCTGAATGGTGGCCTCACGATCACGTGGCTAAGTTCATTAATAAATGGTTAAGATTTTCCCTCGAGCGCAATACTCGTAATTTCTTGCGGGCTGAGTACGCAAGACCGTCTATTGACAATAAGGTGTGCCAAACCCCTAATTTGGACCCTGAATTAATAACATTTCTTTTTAAACTCGGGCGAGACCCTCGCAAAGGGAAGGAGAGGTCTCTTAAAGGTTGCCAGGACCGTGTCCTAGATGTCCTAGGCCCTTTAGCAAGAATTATCGATGCAGCAGAGGAGAGCCACCTTAATGGAACCCCACTTAACACTGATTTAATAAGAGGCCTTAGTCAAAGGGCCTTAATCCCTCGGAAACGCAAATTCCAGCTTGAATGCTGAGAGACGAAGAGTTGTCCTGACTAGGATTAATCCAAAGCTTTCGGATTTGGCCGATAAGGAGACATCTCAAAATCTGAAAAGTCTTCTCTTTGGTGAAGAACTCATCAAAAATCTGGGAAAATATGTGTCCATGTTTACGGTCTTAGATAAGGCTCAACAGAATATGCGTAAGGTTTTTAATAACAACCTTTTTGGTCGGGCCGGATCAAGGGGACACTCTTCCGGCCGATATAATCAAAGGCCCTCATCAAGATCAAGAGGTTTTGGAAGAGGCTTCCAACAGACCAACTATTCTCAATTCTTTCCACAAAGAGGACGTGGCATGCGCTCAAGAGGTGCAGATCTCGCGGACAATCCTCCAGTGACGCCACCTCAAGTGAGTACTTTATCCCCTCCTGTCCCTCTTTCTTTCCCCTCAGAGGTGGAAGGGAGACTCAGATTCTTTTTCCAGAACTGGGGAAACATCACTCAAGATTCTTGGGTTTTGAACACCGTCAGAGGTTTCAAAATATACTTCACAGAAATCCCAAAACAGTCCTTTCTTCAAAAAAAATTTCAGATCCCCTTAGAACAACAAAGTATAATAGAGGAAGAGATCTCTTCCATGCTCAAAAAAGGGGCGGTCATGCAAGTCCCAATGTAGGAACTCAGATTCATAAGCACACTCTTCCTTGTAGAGAAAAAAGACAAAGGGTGGAGACCAGTTATAAACTTAAAACATCTCAACAAATATTTGGTGTACTGGCACTTCAAAATGGAAGGGATTCACCTCTTAAGGGATCTTCTTCTAGAAGGAGATTGGCTAGTAAAACAAGACCTGAAGGATGCATATTTCACCATTCCCATGGCGGAAATTCACCAACCCTTTCTACAATTTATTTGGAAAAATCGTTTGTACCAGTTCAAGGCCCTTCCTTTCGGTTTTTCATCAGCCCCTTGTTGCTTTACTAAGGTGATGAGACCTATTGCCTCCTTTCTAGGAGAAAGAGGAATACCTTTGATCATTTATCTCGACGACATTCTAATTATGTCTCAAGAACTTTCTCAAATCTCCCAAGATCTGAAACAAAGAAAAATCTGTCTTGACTCCTTCAAAGTCGATGGAATTTTTGGGTTTCACTGTGGATACATCCAAGTGTCTCCTTCTTCTTCTCTCCAAATAAATTACGTAAATCAAAAAAGAAATACGTTGTGTTCTGAAACTCAAAGAATTTCCCATCAGGGATCTGGCAAGACTCCTCGGTCTTCTTTCTTCCTCTATCCAAGCAATATTCCCTGGACCTTTGAACTATCGAGCTCTCCAGAGAGTGAAAGGGAGAGCTCTAAGATCCGGTCTTTGGTACGAGGACCTCATCTCCAGTCTGGAACTGAACTGGTGGCTAGAAAGCCTGGAAGCCTGGAACGGTAAAGCGATATTTGGGACGAAACCCAAATTCGTTTTGGAGTCGGATGCCAGCTTGCATGGCTGGGGTGCTTGCCTTCCAGACCAGAATACTGGTGGAACGTGGTTGCGGGAAGAATCTTCCCAACATATAAATTATTTGGAACTCACTGCTGGTCTTTGCGCCTTAATGAGTTTCAAACACTCCCTGCAAGGGAGATCGGTCGTTTTGAAGATGGACAATATGTCGGCGGTGGCCTATTTAAACCGCCTGGGTGGCACGAGATCCGCAGACCTTTCGGATCTGGCGAAAAAACGTTGGATGTTTTGCCTAGAACACAAGATTGCCCTAAAAGCAGACTATCTTCCAGGAAAAGCGAACATTTCTGCAGACTGGAACTCGAGATTCCTCAGAGATCACAGCGATTGGAAACTCGACATTTCCATTTTCAATTTGCTCAATACGGTTTGGGGACCCTTAGAAATAGATCTTTTTGCAAGCAGATTAACGTTCCAACTTGAAAAATACTTCAGTTGAATGCCCGAACCCGCAGCTCTAGCCGTGAACGCATTCCTTCAATCGTGGAAGAATCTAAAGGCTTATGCCTTTCCCCCCTTCGCGATGATCCAGAGAGTTTTACAGAAAGTCAGAGTCGAACAATGCTGCCTTGTTCTAGTCACTCCCTTTTGGCCCTCTAAAGCATGGTTCCCAACAGCTCTGGAGCTGAGTTACGACACCCCCTTCCTAACCCCGTGCCAATATCATCTACTAATAGGCGTAGATGGCGAAATACATCCTCTAATACAGACAAGGAATTTGAATCTTCTTGCTTGGAGAGTGTCAGGAGATCTAACGAAGTCTCAGGACTTTCGACAACGACTTCAACTCTCCTCTCTGAGTCATGGTCTCCAGATATAACAACATCTGGAGAACATGGGTTCGTAAGTGCTTGGAAAGAAACTTGGATTCCCTTGAGGCACCTATTGTCAACATAGTTAATTTCCTATGTGAACAATTTGATAGAGGTCTAAGCTATAGAACCGTCAATTGCTATAGATCTGCAATTTCTTCTGGCCATATTCTGGTGAATGGTAAGACGGTAGGTAAGAATGTTATCATTTGTAGAGTTATGAAGAGCATCCGGCTAAGAAGACCCCCAAACCCGAAATATGATTCCCTATGGGATGTTAATTTGATGTTAGACCTCTTTATTTCTTGGCCTCACAACAGTTTTCCTAGTAGAAAGTTTCTCTCTTTCAAACTCGCAACTCTTCTCTGTCTCATTTCTTGTTGAAGGGTCTCCAATGCTACAACATTTGCTCGACATTACTGCAAACCTATAGAGCATATGTCTGATGTAGTTTTACAAAGCTACCAACATGCATAATGTAGCCTCCGTTCTTGTAATGAAATTGCGATTCTCCTATTACCATGACGAGAGAATCTGGATTTCATTAAAGACACGGAGGCTTACATTATCCCACCTATCCCTCCCTGGGATGTGAGGTGTATTTGTTTGCTATATTTGAGATTTTTCAATCGTACTCTTTACAATTGTCTTTCATTATCTCTTACCACTTATATAATATTGGATTTTCATTGTATTGAAATGTTTCTATCTTATCCTTTAGTTTTTTGTTTACTCCGAATTTACACATTTTTTATGCTTTTCAGATAATCCATCTTAAATCCTGGGATGTTTGGATTCTTGTTGAGCTTCGACTTGTTTGGAATTTCTCATCTGAAGTTCCTCAGAAGTTACTCGAACATTTGGAACTTGTTGCTGTTTTATGAACTTCTCTGTATTTGGAAATTGTTGCTGTTCTATGGACTTCTCTTCTCTGTAATTTCCTCATTTAAAAGAGGCAGTCTTTTGATGGCTCTTGGAGTTTATTTGTTATGAATGTTCTGAATGGAACCTTTCTATTATGATGTTTGCATCTGCTTAGAGACGCATTAAAAGTTGTATGCATAATGTGAGCCTCTGTGTCTTTAATGAAATCCAGATTCTCTAGTCATGGTAATAGGAGAATCGCAATTTGTGAAATTCTTTTCAAGCAGCTGCTTATGACTTGATAGGGATGTCATGTAATGTATTGTGGCAGTCCAGCCTTATGAAGAAATTTCAAGGAAATGCTTCTCACTTGAAAGGAATATTTAGAAATGTGTTCTGGCTACATTGCAGCTTGTGAAAGAATTGAAAACAGTTGACTCTTACTTGTGAGTGGACACTTAGGGACCGACTCACAAAAGTAATCTGAGACAAAATCCTAACTTTACGACTTTCGGAATTCAGATAAGGCATTTAGGAGTAGTAACGTTAGGAAACCTAACTTTACTACTCCTAAACTAAGAAAAAATCCTAACTTTACAACTTTCGGAATTCACAAAAGGCATTTAGGAGTAGTAAAGTTAGAATTCCTAACTTTACTACTCCTATACTGAGAAAAATCCTAACTTTACGAATGTTGGTATTAACAAAAGGCATTTAGGAGTGGTAAAGTTGGGATTCCTATCTTTACTACTCCTAAACTGAGAAAAATCCTAACTTTACTACTTTCGGTATTCAAAAAAGGCATTTAGGAGTAGTAAAGTTAGGAATCCTAACTTTACTACTCCTAAATGCTTTTTGTGAATACCAACATTCGCAAAGTTAGGATTTTGCCTCAGATTACTTTTGTGAATCTGGCCCTTAGTAATAGCTTGTGGTACTGCAGCTTTTTGTAGAACCTTTGACATACTTGCATTTGACTTGTGAGACGTGTAATAATGCCTTCCTGTACTGCAGATGTGAAAATGTCTCATTACCTCCATGCTTCCCAAAATTTTAATTATAATACATAGAGTGGGAGGTAAAGAGAGACAAAGGGGAGCTTTTGTCAAATATCTTCATCCCTTGGTCAGCTCAACAACCATCCACATTTTACTTCTTTCCACCAGATCAAACATTTAAGGCTAGTATTCCAACCCAATTCCTCTGTTGACTGTATTCACAAAAAAATATGAGAGTTTACTGCCACACATCTGTACATTCACCTGAAATGTAACCAAACATAATTGACTATTTAAAGTCACTATGTAAGTACCAATGGCTGGTAATACCTATGTGTAATAGGTGGTCACTCCAGTCTTCCATAACATTTTAACATAATTATTGAAAGCTGTGATTCTGATCCATCATCATAAACCAGGTTTGGAATATTCTTTCAGCCTATAAAACGAAACACAAATCATTAGAGTAGCAAAAGCGTATATATGTGAATTTACTTGTTGAAGCCACACTTCCTCAACCTCAGGCACTGGCAGATGATTCAATGAGGACATTTAGAAATGTCTTGCATCACTACAGTTTTCGAGAAAGACATTTCAAGTGGTTAATTCTGACATGGGAATGACATCTAGTAATATCTTGCATCACTGCAGCCTTGTGAAAGATGTTTCCATCCTTTGCTTTTGACTCTAAAGTAGAACATCAAGTAACACCTTGATGTACTTCCGCTTTGTGAAAGACTTTTCAAGCAGTTGCTTCTGAGTGGAGACAGACATTTAGTAACAGCATGTAGTAGTGCTGTTTAGTCAAGGACTTCTCAAGGGCTTGCCTCTCACTTATTGGGAATATCTAGAAACAATGTCCTTGCAGTACAGAAGCTTTGTGAGTGCATTGCTAACCTCCGTGTTTTATAAAAAAGCATATTAACAATATAAATACAGAGAGAAAACAAGAAATAACATTGTGTTTTTGCTAAAGCTTCTTTGTGTACTGGTTTGTGCAACTATCATTCACAATCTACTTTCTTCCAGCACAACACACAGCAGAGGAAATTTAGGAGCTTAACTTTGCTCATTCAGATGTTTACATCCGCCTAAAAAAGTGGTAAAACAGGTTTACAAACTGTGGCCTTCATTATGAGTTCAGGGATAAAGTCTGATCCCTGTATAAACCAGTGTTTGCTTAGGGATTGGAATTACAAGTTGTGTGCTAATTATCATACCATCTCAGTTTTCCCCTGATAGATTCCAACAGGTCCAGCCTGCTGCAATTATTCGGGACAAAAGGCCTGTTAAAAGGCAAACCATGTGTACTTTGGCATGTTAAATCCCGAATCTGCATGTTATGCCTCTTTTTCAAGATACCGATTAAAAATATGAGGTATTTAACACAAACCTATGACGATACTTAGCATGCCATTACTATGCATGCTTTTAGTGCGATGTTTTTACATCGCACATGCCATTAGTACTCATATTATTACTGCGCTTACCATTACTTCGGAAAAGCATTGCAAATATAATAAATGGATTTTAAAGTGCAGACTATTACTTCGCATACCACTACTAGGCGTACATGGACCATTTTTAATAATTTTTAAATAAAATAACCTAACCCTAAACCATAACACCCTATCCCCAACACAACACCCTACACTACACAAACACCACTATACTACCCTAAACCCTAAAACACTATCCCCAGCACGACCCCCGAACCCCACTCCTGTCCCTACACTCATTCACTACCCAGCACGATCCCCCTACACTACCCTAAACCCTAAATCACTAGCCTACACTACACATGCACCACAACACTACCCTAAAACGTAATACACTACCAGAGCACGACCCCCTACACTACACAAACACCACAACACTACCCTGAACCCTAAAACACTACCCCAGCACGACCCCTACACTACACTACATATAAATCAAAACACTAGCCTAAACCCTAATACCCTAATACCCCAGTGCGACCCCCACTCCTGTGCCTACACTCCAACACTATCCAGCATGACCCCCTACACTACCCTAAACCCTAAAAACACTAACCTACACTACACATACACGACAACACTACCCTAAACCCTAAAACACTACCCCCGGCACGACCACTTACAGTGCACATACACCGCAACACTGCACCCAAACCTTAAACACTAAACATACACCACAACACTACCCTGAACCCTAAAACACTAACCCCAGCACGACCCACTACACAAACACCACACTACACTCAACCCTTAAAATGTACCCCCAGCACGATCCCCTACACTACAAAAACACACTACATCACCCTTACCTCACTCTCCTCGTAGTTCCTTCCTCCTCCTGGGACCTTCTTCACGTCGTCTCTGAGGGGCGGTGCACGTCGTTGTAAGGAAACAGCCTCAGTTTCCTTACAATGACATGGATCGTTTTAAAAAAAGTTTTGTAGCGCATACCATGGCAACGCATGCGTTGTAACAATGCTTGCGATATAACAACTTGCGTACTAATGGTACTTGTTGTAACATCGCAAGCATAGTAACACTTGCGAAGTAATGGTATGCGCTGTAGCAGCCGCGTACTAAAGGCTGTTTACCATTTAACAACTTTATTAAATACCTCCGCCTTGGATAACAATATTTACCTCATGTTGTAAATGCCTCACCTTATTCTGCCTTTGTTGTAATGAGTGCCTATGTATTTACCAATGTACATTAGGGTGTACTTCTAATCTAGAATATCATACTGATTTTGAAAAGTGTAATACTGATTAATCATTGTACATTAGAGTATACTTCTAGTCTTGAATATCATACTGATTTTGAAAAGTGTAATATTGATTAATCATTGTACATTAGAGTACACTTCTAGTTTAGAATATCATGCTGATTTTGAAAAGTGTAATATTGAATAATCATTGCACATTAGAGTATACTTCTAGTTTAGAATATCATACTGTTTTGAAATATGTACTAGGCCCAAAGAAAACAAGCACAATTCACTAGATTTGCAAAAGTGTATGTGTACAAGTATACTGAAGCTACACCCCATGATCTTTGTAAACAACTTTTGAATGAAATGCGCATGACTCAAGAGGGAAATCTAGTAATGACTTGAATTCTCGCGGATTTGCGAAAGAGTTTTCCATCTGCTGCATTTGAATTGAGAACGAAATCTAATAACACCTTTTGAAAGACTTTTGAAGCTGTTAGTTCTGACTCAACAAAGAGACCTCGCAACACCTTGGGGAACTGCAGTAGTGTGAAAGACTTTTCAAGCAGTTGCGTCCGACATGAGTAATAGTTTGTAGATGGCAGCTTTCTGGAATACTTCAAGCAGTTTCACGAGGCTTAAGGTGGATTTTAATAACATCTTGAAGTACTGCAGGTTTGAAAAGAACTTCTCAAGCTTTTGCATCATACGTGAGAATTTCAACAAGTAATGCCTTATGGTTCTTTGGCTTTGTGAAAGACTTTTCAAGCTGTTCCATCTGACTTGAGAGCAACATATAAAACAACTTTCGGTATTACAGCATTCTAAAAGACATTTAAAGCATTTGCATCTGACTTGAGATGGGCATCTGGTAGCATCTTTCTGTACAGAAGCCATGTGAAAACCTAGAGCTATTGGCTTGACATTGCTTCCTTCACAACATAAGGGTCACGGAAGTGTGAGGAAATAGGGAGCTTCTGACACAGAAGCTCAAGTTGGCATTGTTTTGGTAAACATCAACTGAAACATAGAGCCTGAAACAGAGTAGAGGACCAATAAGACAATGCTACAAGAAGAAGTGGAATATGAAGTCATGTGTTATCAGTTCCAAATGATGCAATTTTTGGAAATAACCTACAAATGAACTATGTCGATAGTAACACACATACAGATCCAATGATACAAATGATACAAAATGCATTGCTTCATGAGAAATGCTGCTGGGCATCCCACACTGCCGTATAGCTAACATTGGATTAGGTGGAAAGCTAAAAGATGTGAAAGCCCAAGCTGAATATGTACAGGGATATCCCAAGTCATAGTTCCCATTCTCATGGGGCTTACTCTGACCTAAGAGATTTGTATGTATGAAATTAGAAGTGTAGATTTATGCATAAATACGCATAAACCTGTACATGGGAGCAAATCAACAAAAATGAGGACTCCACAAAGAATTTGTGTGTTCATAACGAATTAATAAATATTGATCTCTGACCTTCTCTTTGGGCAGGCAAATTCATTATGCATGTTTGAAATTCAGAATGTATGCAACAAATTGTGTGCATGTCCAAATGTGTACGCATACAATTCTGTTTATCGAAAAATATAAATGCCTACATTACTCTGAAATCTTCATAAATTTGAAAAGGGGATAAGGCAGGCATACTACTCATTTAGAATTTGCACCTAAAGCGATAAAAAAAAAACCCTTACCGTCAAGCTTAAAATGTTGTCGAATAATTTCAAATGTCTTTATCGGGTTTGCGATAAAAAAATCCCCTAGTGTAAATCGTCTTTGCGTCACCCATTTACTAACAGATGTATCCTGAAAATTTTCGAGTAAAAGTGGATTATCCTGTATTGGGGTATAGAAGTTAAATCTCCCCATGCATATTCTTTTACAGACTTAACCCCATATGCGGTATGCCGCCATTAAGACTTACAACTGGACTCTCTTATAATACCCGTTTTCGGTTTGATGAAGAAGACGTCCCCAGCTTTTTCCCCCTAAAAAAAGCTAATAAATAGATGGGGTCAAGACATCCTGCCCAGAAATAGCCTCCTTCTTACATAAAACAGGACTGTAAATTGTTGCAAGGCAGCAGCCCAGTAATATAATTTAAGGTTGGGCACTGCTAATCCACCGTGCTCCTTCGACAGGGTCATGAATCTTAACGCTCTCCTTGCATTAGAATATGCCCAACGAAATTGTGCTAGCATCCCCTCGAGTATTATTAATTTTTCAATCAAACAATATTATAGAATGGCCACAATAATAACATCAGCATCAAGCAAAGAGACTACAGATGTTTCAGTCCATGCCACATCAAAAATGCTTATCAATCAACTCTAAGAACCGCTATTGTCAATCCGGTAGCACCCGCTAACAGGCATATACATTATCTATGACAAAAGAGGCGGGTTAGGCCAGCAGTGACATAATAACATAGATAATGTCACATTGTCTTCTTTTGTACGGCAGTTCTATAAAAAAAAGGGCAGGGAGAGAACGATAACCTCAAAATGAAGAAAAGGGCACACAAAAAGGAAGGAATAGAAAAAGAAAGAAAGGAAAAAAGAAAAAAAGGAAAGAAAAAAAAAGTAGGGGAGGATCCTGACCCCAAAGGAGAGAGGGTAGGAAGGGGGGTTGTGGAGGGCGTAATTTGCACACTGTCGTGTTTGGGGATGTTCCCCAACTTCTGGCCTCAGAAGGTTTCTTGTCCTGTGTTGGGGCGGGCGGGAGGAGTGGGGGTAGTGAGGATGTAGTGGATCTTCTGCCTGCTTTGTCTCACCCTGAGAGGCCCTCCCCTCCTGGGAGCAGAGCATCCTCAAATAGCTGAAGAGCCTGTAGGCGGGGAAGAATGGAACTAGTGTGTTTTAATTTGGATTGATGTTGTACCAGGGATTGCCAGTTATGTGTGAATTTGGCATCAGCCTGCACAAAATGACTGGGAGGAATTCCATCAACATTACATACCACAGGCGGATAAGCCACCCCAGGGATGGGGGGTATGACTTTTTTCAGTGGAGCGTAATGGTCTGGTTTGACGCTCCTACCATATGGAGTCTCAAACGCCAGTCTGAGTGAGTAATGGCCTTAACAACTAAAGGTCGAAGTATCAGAATCACCACCCCGGGAGTTTTCGGAATGGGAAACCCTTTTACATCTTTGATGTTGCTCAACACCTCTTTCCAAAAGATTGTCAAGAGTGGGCAGGACGATCATATGTGGATGAACGACCCCATGTCTGCCCTACATCGCCAACAAAGAGCTGTAGAGGTGGGGAACTGTTTCTGGAGGGGAAGGAGGTATAATACCAATGCTTCTTCAACTTATAGGCCGACTCTTGTAGTTTGATACTTTTAAAGGTGTTGGAAATGTCTCTCCACCGCTGTTCCCAATGCTAGGGAGAGGCATCCTCCGCAATGTCCACATGCCACTTCTGTCTATAAGAAGGAAGAGGCAGCTCACAAGAGTGTTGCAAGACCTTATATGTTCGGGAGATCAGGCCCTGTAATCCATCAAACGATCATACTAGCAATTCAAACGAGGTCAGTGGACGCATGGTTTCCAGTGTGTTTTCAATAGTAAGTAACCAGTGCCTAATTTGGTAATACTGAAGGTGCATCTTGGGGGGAAGATGGTGATCTTGTCTACATTGGTCAAATATTTTTAAGGTCTCGCCCACAATTAGGTCAGCTATCATGTGGCATTCACCGGTCTCCCAAGCCTGAAAGGAGTTAGGCTGAAGGGACGTGGGAAAGCCAGGGTTATGAGCCAATGGTGTGTTAGGGGAGGGAAATGAGGTAAGTCCGTGGCTGATCGCTATCTTGTCCCACACCTCCAGGATCGTTTTTGTGGCGAAGGCAATATACACACTACAAGGACGCGCTCTTCTTGGTAGCCTAGCAGGGCCCCATAGGGGCAACAGATCACCGCCCTGTCCATGTGAAACCAGTGTTTTAATTTTCGCTGACTACCCATTTTTAGATGTAACACAGCTGTGATGCCCAGTAATAAACATGGAGGTTGGGGTATGCAAGACCCCCTATGTCCTTTGGTGTGATTAGAAGCTTAATGGAGAATCTCAGCCTTCCCTTTTCCCAGATGAAAGAATTGACCTCAGCCTGAAGGCTTAAAATATCCCGCTGGGGGTTAGAAGTCAGGAGTGCCTGAAAGAGGTACAGGGGCTTGGGCAGAATAGACATTTTGTTTGCATTACGGCAGCCCAACCACAATATGGGAAGTGATTTCCATTGTCTAAGGTCCTGTCTAACAGAACGTCTATACTCAGACCAGTTAGCCTGAGTCCAAGAGTCCAGTGTGGCTGTGAGGTTAAGCCCTAGGTATTGTATAGAGTGAGGGGCCCACTGAACCGGGTAATGTGTATTCAGTTCGGAAATCTCTTGGGGGAAGGGTAAGGTTTAATGCCTGTGATTCAATCATGTTGATTTTTAGCCCCAAAATCTTTTCAAATTGAGAGAGTATAAGAAGCAAGGCAGGGAGAGAGCTCTGGGAGTCAGTGAGAGCAGGAGCAGGTCGTACACGAAGAGAGCAGCCTTATGCTCAAGTCCCGCGAATGGATTGCCGCATAACTGGCGTATTGATTATTACCAGGGGTTCTATGGCTAAGGCAAAAAGCAGGGGCGATAAGGGATTTCCCTGGCATGTCCCCCTGTGAATCTGGATCAAGGTGGAGTGGGCCAATAATTGGAATTCGTGCTGAAGGCGATGTATAAGGAGCCATTATGCGAGATGTCATAACTGGTCTCAGCCCTATCCTCCACAATATTGCCCTGAGAAAGGTCCAATCAACCCTTTCGAATGCTTTCTCAGAGTCAAGAGAAAGCACAAATGCTGGAATATTTTTCTGTTGGGCTTTATCCACCAAGTGGGCTATCCACCTGATATTATCTGCCCCCTGTCTTGATGAATGAAGGCTACCTTGTCCGGGTCCACCAAGCAAGGGAAGAACAGCGTTAAACGATGTGCCAAATGTTTTTCGTAAATATTTTGGCATCAACTTTAAAGAGGGAAATAGGGTGGTAAGAGGCACAGGATGCTGGGTCTTTCCCCGGTTTAGGGATAATGGATATCTCCACCTGTGCCATTGTAGGGGTCATGCTGGCAGTGTCGGTGAAAGAGTTAAATAACCAAAGCATCTTAGCTTGTAGCTGGGGAAAAAAGAGACGATAGAAGGAAACTGTGAACCCATCGGGTCCTGGAGATTTCCCCAGCGCCAAGCATTTCAATGCTTTTAGAACCTCTTCACGGGTAATTGGGTCCTCCAATTGCTGAACATGTGAAGGATTTAACGGTTCCCAGGGACCTGAGGTGAGAAATGGCTCAAACTCCTCTTGGGCTACTTTGCCTCGGTCACAAAGGGATGAAAATAAGGCACAGAAGGCTCGTTGTTTATCCGCTTCAAATGTGACCCACTGGTTCCTATTGACTTCAATCGTTGAGATATGGTTCTGTTAGATGCCCGTTCGAAGCCGGCATGCCAGCAAGGGAACCACCTTGAACCCTCCTTCATTTAATTTCTTCTTCAATACAAGTAGTGAATGTTCAGCTTTATTCACCCGAAATGCTTTTACTTGACCCCGGAGTGAGGCTAAACGTTTGTAACAGAATGCTCTTGTCTCTCCAATGCCTTGATATGGCAAGAGAGACCAGGCGTTTGGGCAATTGAGATTGAGGTGATAACGCCTCAATGGTTGCCTTGAAAGCGACCAGAGGACATGGGCCTTGGTGTCTGGGAAGTTGCTTGTTTCAAAGTATTTTTGAATTGCCTGGTGTATTTTCGCTATGTTGACCTGGTCCTATAGAATATATGGGGTGAGCCTCCAGGGTGGGATTAAGCGCACTGTCAAACGCAATCCTACCAAGGTGGTTTCAAGATGGGCATGGTTGGAGATCGATATGTATGATATATTTGTGGACTCGAGCAAGCGAATGAGTGGTCTATATGTAAGTATGAGCGATAAACATGAGAATAAAAGGTGTAGTCCCTTGTACCTGGTTCTGCTGAATACCACGCATCTAGACGGTCCAAGGCCTCGAAGTCCTGCTTGAGCGCTGCAGACATAGCCCTCATACCCTGAAAAGAGGATGAACTGCAATCTAGGTTTGGGTCCCAGACAATGTTGAAGTCCCCCCGAGAAGGATCAAACCTGTTTCCTGAGAGACCAGCTCATTTAAGGCTTTCCTAATATACGTGTCTTGGGAATGGTTAGGGGCATAGATATTGATCCATGTAAGGGTCATGTTGGTAACTGATACCTGAAGCTTTGGGTATCGTCCCTCCCTGTCTCGGACCACCTGGGCTCCCTGTATGCATATTCCTGATTTAAGGAGAATGGCCACCCCTGCTGTTTTATATGTTAAGGAGGCCCGTGCTTAACCACTGTATTTAGGATGTTTCATGCGTTTTGTGTCTGGCTGGAGGAGGTGGGTCTCCTGTAGAAAAAGAATGTCTGGGTCTTGGGTCAGGAGGAAGCCCCAGACCTGTCGTTGTTCATTAGGAGCATTAAGCCCCTTTACGTTAAGGGAGAGACATTTAATCTGCGGTATGGTCAGACATACGCAGATAAGGTCACCATTCTAAAGCAGTATCTCCCCACATCGCTCCCAAGAGCCTCCCTCACCCAACCAGTAAAGAGAAACTGACAAATGGGGACTATAGAGGGAGGTATGTCTACTATTTGAGACCTCTGAGCCCTGTTCCCTCTGAGGCTACAGATTATTGGCAGTAGGGTGAACGAGCTGTAAGGTACATTACAAATATCCTCCCCAAGACACCCCCAGGAAGGAAGGTGAGGAAGGGAAAGGGAAAAAGGAAAGAACAGTTCAAAGAACAAACAGGCCATCCAGGCCCTAGTAGACCATTCCAGTTCTAGAAAAGCCCATTGATATGAGCCGGGGAAACTCTGAGAAAGTCCTCCTAGTATGGACTGATTGAATGATGGGGTGTCACAGTAGACCACTTCTGATGGAGGGGGCCTCTTGAGCGGGCAGTCCCCAGGGCCAGCAATCCAGCCACAGCTGGAGCAGTTGTTGAGCCTCCTTTAAAGATCTGAGATATTGCCGTCCACCCTCCCACGTGAAAATCAGGGAGAAGGAGTGCCCCCACTGATACTTGATTTTTAGTTCCTTCAATGTGTTCATAACTGGCTTAAAGTCCCTGTGTGGATGCTGGGTTGCTGGGGCTAAATCCTGTAAGATTTGTATAAAGTGCCCTCCTTAAGATAGGTAAGATATTTCCCTGGATGCACGGAGGATTGCCATCTTCTCTGTAAAGAAATGTACTGTGGTTAAAATATCAGGGATAAGGTTTGGCTTGGCATGAGGGACAGGCATTCACTGTGCTCTCTCTAGTGTGGGTGGGGAGGCAACCTTGTCACCTCTGATCTCCTGGAGGAGTTCCACTATGTAAATCTTTATATCCTAGCCCTCGCAACCTCTAGGGACCCCTCGAATGCTTAGATTGTTCCTATGGCTCTTGTTTTCCAAGTCATCCTGCTTAATCTCAAGTTCTATGTGCTGATCTTCGAGCGTTACCATGCGGCACCAGAGTTCCTCCTGGTCCTCCGTCCATGTGTCAAGTTTTCATTCAAGTAGTGGAAGTGGCAGGGTGCACAACGAAGAGGTAGATTAGTCAGTCAATGAAGAGGCTTCTGAATTTTGGGTGCACTCGTAGGGTGGTGTTATCCGTCTGAAACACCTTTGGATATCAATGTGGTTGTGTATGCGGAGCCCCGCAAAAACATCCCCTGGTGAGGCAACCAATATGGATCACGCAAAAGTGCTTCTGTTTTTGGTTATAAATCTTTGTTTATTTCATTTCAATTGTTATATGCATATGATCCCTTTAAGGATAATTGACTTCGATATTAAACAGCATATCGGAAGACGACAAGTGTTGTAATCCGTTAACATTTGAACATTGACCTCCAATGCATTTCGGGCTTAGGTGCCCTTGGTCACGGAGAGCTGAGGAGGAAGCAAAGAGGAGCGACGGTGAGGGGATGTGTCGTTGTTAGGAAGGTCGGGGGAGTCTATTAAAGTGCTATAGTGTGTGGGCTAATGAAGTAAGTGCGCGGAGCTACGGTGCAGGGTGGGGTATGTGATGGGAATATTACCGCCGGTGGAACGAACAAAATATAAATATCTGAACCTTAGTTTCTCAAAATCTTACTTCAAAGTTACGCGTGGCGTCCTGAGACGTTCTCAGTCAGTCATCCATTCGCCGTCTCAAACGCGTGTGAGACAACCAGCTTAATAATTACATGAACAGAGATGACGGACTAGCGCCCGAGTGTAGCGGGGGCCATATTGGAGTGGTGAAAACTACAGGGACACCGTATAGTATAGACTACATACACAGACAGATAAACAGATAAACAAAGGTGAACAAAGGTAAAAACATGTAAAAACGTGTGAGTGAGACAGGAATAAGGAGGAAGGTGAGGCAGCTAGATAGTACAATATAGGTGATGTTACAGGTAACAGCTAAATTCTGTACGATCATTGAGCCCATGGGGCTTAAGAGTTTGCAGGAGATAAATCCATTCAAGTTCTCTCTTGAGTAACAGTTTAGTATTGTCTATGCCTTCTCTCTTGGGCACGATCTCTAGGACCATGAATTTTAATTGGGCGATGGTATGGCGTGCTTCCATAAAGTGAAAGGCGATGCTGGATTTTTCAGTTTTAAGTCTAATGTTAGACTTGTGTTCATTAAGTCGGGTTTTGATTTTACGCTCGGTCTTCCCTATATATAGTTTGCCACATGGGCACTTAAGGGCGTAAATCAAGTTGGTAGAGTCGCAGGTGGCGTCTACATGGAGTTTGATATTGTGTCCTTTCATGGGGTGTTGTATTTCATTGCCCCTAATTACACTGTTGCAGTGGCCACAGTTCAAGCAGGGTTGAGTGCTGCGGTGTCTTTTGGTTGATTCAATGGGCTTAGCCAATATTTCTTTAATGTTTCGGCTCCTGGTGTGAGCAAATATTGGTGGCTCATTGAAGATGCCTTGAAAGTCGGGTTCATTTTGCAGTATTGGCCAGTGTATGCATATAACAATTGAAATGAAATAAACAAAGATTTATAACCAAAAACAGAAGCACTTTTGCGTGATCCATATTGGTGTGCCTCACCAGGGGATGTTTTTGCGGGGCTCCGCATACACAACCACATTGAAGTTTTCATTCAAGGTCATCAACTCTGGTTCCCACTTCTGTCACATCATGGCAGAGGTCTTACAGGCAGGGCTTGAATTAGGATTTGAGTGAGCCAATTTCCACCTTTATCTCCTGACGGAAATTGGTCATGAAGGCTTGTGTGAGGAGGGCTCCCCTCAGTCCCCGTCCCATCGAGTATTTTAAACCAGTTATTGCCTATCTCCAATGGGGTAGCCTGAAAAAGATACAGGAATTTGGGTGGAAATATAATTTTAATTAGATTACTCCCCCCTATCAGCGAGAGTGTAAGGTTATTCTATCTCTCAAAATCTTGTTTAGTCTTATGTATCAAGGCCTGAGGAGGCCTGACGCTACCCACAAGACAGAGAAGGCAGCGGGGGAAGGGCATCAACCATAGGCATTTGCTCCCGGAATATTAATGGCCTAAACTCAAAAATGGATGACCCAGATTTCCAGCATTATATCACTCTCTTTGATATAATAACGCTGCAAGAAACTTGGCTCATAGCCACTCAGCACATCATGGGCTACACTTGTTTTGCTACAGCAGCAGCAAGGACCAGTAGGTTTGGCCACCATTCAGGAGGCTTGGCCACCTATGTTTCCACTACATCAATATCTTCAGCAATCCTCATGGATTCATCTTCATCTACAACATTAGCAATGAAGATAAAATTAGCCCTTGGGAATAAAGAAGAAGAGGTATGCATAATCAACGCATACGTCCATCTTAAAAACAGAGCTAAAGATTCCTCCAAAATTACCAATCAATTGGCTGAGTATGTCACCCAGATGGAAAAGCCACTCTTCCTTCTGACAGGGGACCTAAATCAAGATCTACTTGGCTCATCAGAAGGAGAGGAGGCACTGGCTCTAAACAGAATGTATGCCATACCAATGCAAAGCACCCCACCAAATAGGAAAAAACTTCAAAACAACCGCTTTCTCGATGACCTAGAACATCAAAACCTTCGGGCATTGAACGGAAGAATCTTGACAGACTCTCCTCCAGTAGAATCCTTCTACTCAATCACAGCAAGCTCCATCCTGGACAACACTTTTGCTAGTCTTGCGTTATTCCCATACATCTTGGGGTTTAGAATGGGAGATAAGGGTGAAAGCAATCATCGCCCCCAGGAATGCCATATAATATCAAAGACGCCAACCGTAACCAGGCAAGACACAACGCTGGGGTTGACCTACTCCATGAATCAAAAAAGGATCAAATGTACGCCAGTTAACTCGACCATTCTGGCTGAAGCTGCACTCCAACTCTTCAACATCCAAAAATCAACTGCTGCCAGGCACACTATCTATTGGGAGCACTATATGGGAACACTGCTAAAAGAACTTGCAATCAATGTTGCCCCAAATGTTAATCCTCACAAAGAGTGTAGCAAAAACAACCTAAAGAAAGAACAGAGAGTACAACTAAAGAAACTAAAAAGATCAGTAAACCTGACATTACGGAAGCTGAGATTAGCCCCCAATAATATCAGCCTACGAGCAGAGCTGAAACATCAAAGGGCTGTGCTTAATCGAACAAAATGGAATACCAAAAAAGACGTTGAAAATGAGGTCTGGGCAAAGCTACTATACGATATAAAAACTAACAACAGCGCCCGCTTCTGGCAATCAGTGAATGGGATCATGCGCCCACAGCACAAAGAATTAGGATCTCATATCATGGAAGAGATTTGGATCAAATACCTTTCCAGTCACTTCAATGACCGTATAGAGTACGCAGGAGGGCAAAAAGGATCAATAAGAGCACAGAGTCAAATTGTGAAATGTATATGTCTGAGACATTAGGTCAGACCTCTCAAGGCACAATTACAAACTGCCAAGATACCTCGAGAACTCAGCATATAGCCTTAATCAAAAAGCAGAATGCCAAAGGCAGGAAAGAAGGCACCCCGGGACCAAACAGTATCCCACCAGCCCTTTTTAAAGCAAAAAACACAGAGTGGGCGGACATCATGCAAACCCTATTTACGGAAATCAGGCTACTAAACAGAATCCCGGAATCCTGGAGGGGGTCGACGATCGTCCCTATTTACAAAAAAGGAGACAAGATGGACCCAAAGAACTATCGTTGAGTAGCCCTCCTTGACAACGAGGCAAAATATTTCACGGGCACCATTCTAGAGGAGATCGCACTTTGGGCTGAGTCAAATTTGATCATACTGCTGAACCAGACCGGCTTTCGGAAAAAGACCGGTACAGCAACATATATCCTTGCTATCTCATTAATTATTGGTGCAGCAAAAACCAAAAAGGTCCTGCTGCATTTGAGTTATATTGATTTCAGTGCTGCATTCAATAACATTGAGAGAGGCAGATTATGGGGGAAACTGGCACAACGGGGCATACCGCAGCCAACTCTAAACATGCTGAAGCTTCTTCACACTGACACCTGAGTGCAGGTTTATCTAGGAAGCGGCACCCATCTGTCCTCAAAAGTTTGCACCACCAAAGTATTAAACAAGGGTGCGTGCTTGCTCCAATATTGTTAAACCTCTTTATGGTGGATTTACCGAGACTACTCGATGCCTGCAACTCCCACTCCCCGAAGATGGTAGGGAAAATTCTGAGCAACCTTCTGTACGCAGATGACGTTGTGCTACTCAGCCACACCTATATTGGTCTCCAACATCTTCTGACGGAATTGTACAAATACGCAATGGAAAACACCCTAAAAATAAACCTCAGCAAGACTCGCACGATGTCAATCAATATCAACAAAAAACAACAGAAGAACTGGTCTCTTGGTGGTTTAAAGATTGAGCCAGCTTGTCAGTATAAATACCTGGGAATCATCTTTGATAGAGAAGGCTCATTTGCACAGCAGAAGCAGGAAACAAGAAGGAGAAGAGCACTGATCGCGGTGACGATGAAAAATCTAGCTACCCAATTGATGGGACCGACCCTGACCCCTGTCTGAAAGTAATTTCAGGCGAAGTTACTTCCCTCGATCACCTATGGCAGCAAGGCCTTGCGGGGAAGAGACTCCAAAAACTTGGACAACATACAGGTCAAAGCTTATAGAACAATGTTCTCGCTTCCGCTCCTCACTTCCCCGGCTCAAATAAGATTAGAGTTCGGCCTGAAAAATTAAGATCTAGCCATGCACGGAGCATATATCATTTGCTGCCATAAACTCAGAACCGCCACTACAGACACATTAAACTCTCTGCTATGGCAGGATATACAAGGCAGGGACCCCTCCCAGGCAAGAACTTACTTTCAGGCAGCCTTGGAAGCGACTAAACTCTCTGTGCTTTGGGACATGAAACTTGGGCACAGCACTTTTTAAAAACTAGTCTGAAGAAATGTCAAATCACTTTCCTTACTAGAGGACAAGGCTCTTTTTTCAAAAAGATCTCATGCATGGATGACCCTCAACTCATATACATCTTTGACACCACAAGCATACTTTAACCAGGGTTACCCAAAAGCCACAAAAATGAAGTTCCTGAAATACAGACTAGGGATTCTGCCAAGCACAGAGTATCTTCCACCATGGCTTAGGACAGAGGGCAACGAGGCCTGCCTGCTTTGCAACTCAAAGAAGGGTGACATTTTCCATGTCACCTGTCTCGGAGAAGGACTACAACAAGCACACCAATTGCTCCTTAAAGATCAGTTGATGCAAAAAGGGATCAGCACCAGAAGGCAAGCGGTGCTCGCCTGCCTGAATCCATCAAACATTAAATCAAATTGCAGATACGTCAAATTTCTCGCAACGGTCGAGCAAAGAATTCCAAGACTTGTAAAACCGGGGATCAATATCACAGACACAGGCTAATAAGCAGACGGACAGAAGGACGCAAAAAAAAACACTGTTCCATCCTATGTAAAAGGCTCTTGGACAGTCATACTGTACTTTTTCAATCTTATGCTTATTCTTAACGGCTTTAAATTATGATATTTTATGATCTTTTTGTAACATGTTTTGCACTTGTTTTAATTAACTATGCATAATAAACTTTTAACTCACCTTACCTTACCTTACCTTATGTATCAAGGGTATCAAATTGGTTCGCACAATCTTTCCGACCTCTGACTAAATATAATGCTTCTTCAGTAACTTGCCCATCACAAAGGAGATTCTCTTCATTGATTATGATCTGAGTTTTCTCCTGGTTTAACAAATAGCCAGAGAATTGCCTAAATCTCTTGGCTTCTTTTTCAATTTCTGATAGAGCACTACTGGGTTCGGGGGTAACAATGGCCAAATCATTGGCATAAGCTAGGATTGTTGTCTCCCCCGCAACTTAATTGGCAAGATTGCCAAATTGCTTTGGATTTGCCCGATGAAGGATCAATATATGGCGCAAATAAAAGGGGGTAGCAAGGGAAGACGCCTGTTCTATAATCACTTATTTCTGACAAACCTCCCATTTGAGAAATTCTTGCTCTAGGGTTATGGTAAAGGGCTTTCACTGATCTAATAAATCCCTCTACGATCCCCTTATTAGATATCATCACCCAGAGATACGGGCAAGAGACCCTATCAAAAGCATTTTCAGCGTCCAATAATATAAATGCCATGGGTTCTTGTGTTGTTCCGGCTGCATCAAAGATGGGGATGACTCAATTGATATGACCAGTTGTCCCCTTCCCCAGAATGAAACTATGCTGAACAGGAGACGTAAGCTGATTGATAACCGCCAATAGGCGTGTAGCCAACATTTTTTGTAGATCTTGGAGTCGCTGTTAATGAGCGTGATGTGCAGATATCAGCCAAATTCCTTAGGGGGTTTATTCTTCTTTTGAAAGACAGCTATCTTAGCCATAGCCCAACTGTCATGGGGAGCATTCCCTTTCTGAATCTCCTGGAACAACTCAACCAAATAATTTTTAAGAACACCGGAGTAGATTTTATAAAATTCTCCGGGGATAAAATCCATGCCAGTGGCTTAACCTGATTTTATATTGCTAATAACTAATTCTATGTCTTCTGCTGAGATCAAGCATCTGCATGTCATCTGCCTCTAGGGCCTCTTCCCAGATAGCAGTTAGATATTCCCCCATTGTGTTTGCTGATTTGCTTATCTCCTTGGAATAAAGTTGCTGATAAAAGAGCTGGAATGCAGACCTCATATCAGCCAAGTTGGATTTCACACCAAGCAAAGGGTCCCTTCTTTCCCTTATCTGCCCCCGCCGTCTTTTGTCTTCTTCCAAAGGCCAAAAGTAGCCCCATCTTCTCATTATACTAATAACATTTCTCAGGCCATGCTAAATATTTATCCATTGTTTTTTTTGCAGATATATCAACAATCCTTGCTTTAGCAGCTGCTATTCCCAGGAGAGCTATGTCCGATCCACACCCTCATATCAGTTTTAATTCAGCTCTGGCAACACTTGCAAATAGCCCCATCATTAAAGTTATTCCCGCGTGTCTCGCCCAGCAAGCAATTAAATGTATCCTATATAATGCTAATTGAGGCACTGCCTCTGATTTCTTCCAAATATGCCATAGGGGGGAGTATTTTGAGTCCACAGTTTACATATCTCCCTTCTTGCAATCAAAATGAAAAAGAACATCAAGTTTCTTAGTTTTATGTTCAATCTTGAGCCCCACACGTCTTGTTGCCTGATCCCAAACATAATCAGAATGATCCTTACTTCCACCTCAAAGCCCAGCACCTCCGATATGGTCTTACCCACAACCGACCAAAATCCTTCCAATATCGTGCAAGCGGCGAACATTTAGAATTACCATCTCCTCTTATTTTTACCATTCATTTTGGGGTCCATTAGACTCGATACAGGATGTAAAAAAGGTCCTTCTTTAGTGCAGCAGATTTATCCACAGAGTATAATGTAGAACGTGATACTTGCCATAACTCTTTCATTTCATCATCTGGCAAGTAACCATCCCATACGGTAAAAAGATGGAGTTCTGGACTTTTTGGTTCCGTCCAGAGGTGTCAGGGAACAACACCCAAAGACCCCGGAGTTCCACCTGCCTTGGTGCACAAATGAACAGAAACACGGGCTTCTCGATGGTGGCGTCAAAGACCAAAGGTTTATTACTGCAGGGACACAGAAGTCACAGATACTACACACGGGCAGAATCTAGGAGCCTGTTCGATTTGTACAAAGAGGGTTGCTCCTTATATACTGAATTTTAAGCTGGGGGCAAATTCTTTACATGTAATACATTCCCAAAACCTTTGTGTCTAAAACAATAAATATTTGGCGTTACACAGGAACCGTCGATAATATCTGAGGCCAAACATTACGAAGAGAGGGGTTCCCACTAGTTTGTCACAATTCCCTGTCAATATTGCATTCAGGACCCGGACCGCCTCATTGTAAAGTTCGTTACCTCCCCCTAATAAAGATTCAGAAAGAAAGAAACAGAGCCAGGTGTGGAAGATAGAAAAGTGGGATAAGGGATGTTTGTGGGTTGTAAATGGGCAAGGCTACCGGCTTCGGCCGCCTAATCATGATCAGGACAATGGACACGGAGACCAGTTTGGCAGGACTGGCCTCGGGCAGAGGAGGCAGCCTTTGTCGAGTCATGCAGCTACAGCGTGATCTGGTTTAAGGTGCACGTGTCATGAAAGAGGTGAATCTCCGGCTAAGGTTACGTGTCCTTAATCGAAATGAAGTGATCAGAGGTTATTGCGTATGTGAGGGCAAGAAACACAAAATGGCGACCATGATCTAAGATGGATGCCGTGGGTAGATCAGAAATGTGTTTATAAAAGGAGTGCTCTTGCTCGTAGCGTAGCGAAAACACCAGGATATACTAAATGGATCATTTGCGGTTCGCTGATACCAATATTATGTATTTCCGACAATGTTGAAAACACGGGTTCAAATCGTCACGGAACCTCAGACCCTCCTTTTGCCCTTACATAGGCAATTACTCAGTCTATGTCAGAATCTAATTCTATGCTCATCAGGTCAGTGACATGCTGTTGTATCATCATCCTTTCTCGTGTCTTTTCTCCAAACGCAGGTGGCTTCCTGAGACAAGTTGCAGCACAAAGACTACACAGAGCAGTACCACCCTGTAGATTTAAGATCTCCCTAACAGATTCTGACATTCACTCCCTCCTTCTTACTTATAACTCTACTCATACAGTCAATTTGGGTAAACAACTCCATATTCAATCAATCCCCCTAATCCTCTCAGAATACCCAGACACAAACCTAATACTATAAACACCTCCATCCTCAAACAAGTTCTCATCACACAATTCTCCTCAGCTGACTCAACCAGCCATTTGAAATTCATACTTAATCAATTGTATATCTGCTGTGAAACACGCGCAGTAATCGTTGATCTTATCCTGGCGCATGACCTTGACCTTCTAATACTTACAGAAACCTGGCTTAAGGAGTCTTCAGGTCCAGTCCTGGACATCCTATCAAACCTGGTGGAGGGATCGCCTGTATATTTCTGAACAGTCTTACTGTGAGACAATCACTCACTGCTACTCTCCCATCTTGCGAATACAGGTGCATAGACATATCAAGCAACCTGAGGCCTCTATGCACCTTGCACACATTCTTTCATCCGCCGGGTGATAACTTCCCATTTGTTGAACAAATTATGGAAACCATCTAATCAAATGTAAATCAGCACTATCCACAAATCTTCCTCAGTGACTTCAATCTTCACTGGAATGACGATAATGACCCTGCAGTGAATAGCCTCAAAACCTTCCTAGTATACCTTAACATGACTCAAATATGTGACACCCCCACTCACAATCTGGGCACGATCCTGGGCCTTAATATTGATATACCCAAATTCATTCAACTTGACTCCATTGTCTCGTGTGACTGGACTGACCACCATTACATCTCCTTCCGCATCATGGAACCGTGGACTAAGCTGAAATCTTAGCCTAAGAAACCCAGTCACTGTAAACAATCCATCCGAAATGCAAACCTGGATAAAATGATATCCCTTAGCAAAATATCCTTACCTCCTCCTACTCAAATGTCTGGGGTTCATGACCTCACTGAGCACTACAACAACTCCATATCGAGCATTCTGGATGCTATCACCCCTTTACAACTAAACAGAAGGTCCACCAAAGACTCCAAACCTTGGTTCAACGAGGGCTTAAATACAGACAGACGCAATCTAAGACTAGCCGAACAATCCTGGAGAGGCTCGCCGTCTCTTGAACACCTTGTGCTCCTGAGAGATAGGAGGAGCACATACAATAAACACATTAAGAGTGCTAAAGCAATCTTATTCAGAAATCAACTTCACAAGCCAGAAACAGGCAAAAAACCTTTTTGAATTAATTAAACTACAATCCAACAATCTTCCTATTCTTTCGCCAACGCCCTCCGTTACACAGTCAAACTGTGATGATTTCTCTGACTTCTTTATTGGAAAGGTGGATAAGATTAAAAATTATCTCCAGACATTGATGAACCAGCAAACAGACCCTTACCCTCCTTCCCCCCAGTCACCCCCTGTTCTAGGGTACATTCCTAAAAATAGCACCTCCTGAAGTCTTTTCAAAACCGTTGACAAAATCTTGATACTTAACATACTTACTACTCTTAAACCCTCCAACCACTTCAATGACCTGCACCACATGTACATGGAAGATACCCAATTGTACTTGAAAATGTTGTTCCCGAAGACATCAATTGACTCAATTTGACCGTACTCAAAACCCAACACTAGTTGACTTCCAATCATCTAAAATTAAACTCTATCAAAACCGAATTCCTCCTTATCTCTCCTCCCAAAAAGACCACTACAACCACTGAATAGATAAAGCAGCTTGCGGCTCTCAACTGTGTTCCACACATCATTGACTATACCACATCTCTCTGAATAATACTTGATAAGGCCCGGAGCATGCAGGAACACATCAGCACCACCACCAAAGTAGCGAAATTTCAAATGAGCATACAAAGAAAGCTAAAAACTTTCCTTCCTCTGGAAGACTTGAAGTCTGCTGTTCAGGCAATTGTCATCTCCAGATTGGAGTATGGGAGCTCATATCTTTGTGGTCTTCCGAGCTACAAGCTGGCCCTGCAGAGGGCCTCTCCGAACTCAGAGGCTAGGCTCATCTCAGGATCCAAATAAACAACCACATAACACCGGATTTGAAATCTCTAAACTGGCTTCCTATGGATGCTAGGATTCATCTTAAAATTGCGTGCATGGTGCATGAAGCCCTTTACCTTAACACTCCTCTGTACCTCCCCGGGAAACTGGAACTCTAGGGTGTTTACAGAGCTTTGAGGAGCTCAAATACTGCTGAAACCACAAACATTTCAAAGGAAGAAAAACTATAACCAAGCCTTCTCCAGTATCACCCAGAGAATCTGGAACATGCTGCCTCCTGAAATCAGACTGAATCCCTCAACGTCCTCTTTCAAATAAGAAGTCAAAGCACTTCTTTTGAAACGTTCTGAACCTTTACTGTAACTACTCCCCCCAGTAACTATGCTCTGAGACCCCCTCCTCACACGTTTGCTCCCTTACCGTATTCACTGTATTTTTGTGTTGTTCTGTTGACTGCAGTACTCTTGATTACCTGCTTATCCTGCCCTGCCAGATAGCTGTTCCTGTCCTTATGTGAAGCACTCTGATACCCGATTGGGTCACATTTGCGCTATCTAAAACTGTATAAATAGATACCCAAGAGTGATCTAACCTGAAACCATGTTCTAGCCATGGGATGAAGGCATTTTAACCTAACTTTCTTAAAATAATTGGGAGCCCCAAATTTATCATGAAAACCCTCCTTGGAACCCCCCTCCAACATTCCTCTGTACATGCCTTTCACTATAGGCTCATCAGGGTTTAAAATTAACATTCTTCAATTTTTTTAGCTGAAAAGCCCAGCAAAACAGCTGCAAGTCTGGAAGACCCAAACCCCCTGCTCCCAATTTCCTCCTCAGTGTCTTCGATGAGAGGCTCATGCCTTTGTTGGCCTAAAAAGAGGCTGTGATGTTTCCCTGAAAAGCTAAAATGCTTTTATTGTCATAATTCAGGGGTATATTGTCAAACAAAAAAGTCACTTTGACAGGATAAACATTCTCACCAGGTTAACCCATCCAAAAATAGTCAATTGCAGATTCTGCCATCTCTTCACCAGTTTTACCACTTCTTCGCTTGTTTTCCTAAATACCTAGTTATCTTTATCCTTAGGTATTTCATTTCTGTTGCACGTTTCTCCCCCTAATCTAGATTCCAAGCCATTATTGCATTTGTTTCCTCATTAATTTTGTATCCCGACAAAGCCCCAAATTCTCTTGCCTCTGCTACGAGCTGGTGAAGAGCCGAATGAACATCTGAGGTGAAAAACATTAAGTAATCTGCATACTGCCCAATTTTCCTGGTGAATGTCCCTACCTTAAAATCCTTTTTTTCCCTCGTTCAATCTAATACTTTGGACAAATGGCTCGATATAAAGGTCGAATAAAATGGGTGATTGGGGTTAGCCTTGCCTCACCAAAATGGGTGCCATAGGCTTTCCATAGATCTTCTCTAAAACTTTGATCAGGGGCCTACCCATACCGAAATTGTCTAGGACTGCCATAAGGCAGCTCCAGTTAACCTGGACAAAGGCCTTGTCCACGTCCACCGTTATTACTGCTAGGTAAACCCCCTTTGATAGGATGTATGACGTTACAACGCATACTTTTACCACGCATACCTTTACAACGCGGTATTTACAACGAATACTGTTACAACGCATAGCGCTTAGAGGTGCTGGATAGTGGTAAGTATAATTTTCTATTCCAACTCCAGTCCCCGTGGACACTAGGGAAGGTGTTGGATAGAAAATTAAACTTATTCCCTATCCTAGAGCGCCCCCCAGCGCAATGCGTTGTAATGGTATGCGTGGTAATGCCTGCGTTGTAATGGTAGTGCGTTGTAAAAACTTCGTTGTAAACGTTGCATACCCTTTGATATGGCTAGGTGTATGGTGCCAATCAAGGCATTGTTCAGCTGTCTTAACTGCTTACCAGGAATAAAACCTTTTTGCTCATCATGAATTAAACTCCCAGGAACATTGTTAATACGAGCAGCCAGGAAACCAGTGAAGATCTTATAATTACTGTTGAGGAAGGAAATGGATGGAACAATTGGCATTGTGAAATATTTTTGCCAGACTTTGGAATTAATGTTATCACGGCCTCATTCCATGATTCTGGAATTGGATTACCCTCCATTAAGATTGAGTTAAAGAGCTTAATCCATATTGGAAAAATCTGCAATATTGGATTAAAGCTTGCTGGGAATTGTATCCATACTGGCTGCTTTACCCTTTTTTATTCTCTTTACTGCTACAATATCTCCCCACCCTGTTATTTCCTCACCAAGTAACTCCTGTTGCTCCCATGACAACTTGGGGAGAAGTTTTTCTATGAGCCACGCTTCAATGCTAGCTCTATGCACTACGCTTTCATCCGTATACAGTTCTTGAAAAAAATATTTAAAAGGCACTCTTATCTTGCAGCTATCTTCCATGGTCTGTCCGGCATTGCCCACTTCGATCTTCCTTATATAGTTCTAGCTTGTTTCCAGCCTTGCCTTCCATGCCAGAAGTTTTCCACAATCCTTGCCCTGCACTATATCTCTTGCTTTACGAACCTTCCATGATTGCTGTACCTTATCTTCAATTTTAGCTTTAAATTCTATTTGTAGGTTCTCTAAAGTTGTGGCTGCTCATTACGTCTTTTCTGTACCCAACAGCATGCTTTTCAGTGTCATCTCGGCCCTCCCTATCCCTCCCTCTAGTCTGGTAAGTTCCAATTTCTCTCTCCTTGCTCAGGTGGATGTTATACTTTTTAGTGTGCCCTTTAACTAGGCCTTGTAGGGCATCTCATACCACATGGAAGGGCATTGATGCCAAGTTCCAGGTAAAGAACTCCTTTGAATCCTGCGCTAGTTTTACAACTATCCCCTCAGAGAGTAAAATGTTACTATTCACAGTCCATCTCCCAGGCCCCGTGCAACCCTCAAATCAATTTTTAGAGACAATGCTGCATGATCTGAGAGGTGTATAGGGAGATATTCCATGCCTACCACTCTCTCCACCTCCTTCTTATCCACAAAGAGATAGTCTAACCTTGAGAAGTGACTAGTTATTTTGCTGTGAAAGGTGTAGTCCCTACTATTCCCATGTATTTTACGGAAAGCATCGCACATATTTCAGTTTTCCAGCATATCAACCAGGTACACTCTCCTTTTAGGGGAATTTATCTGTGTTCTTACTGAGGATATGTCTAGATTAATATTTAGAAGAATGTTAAAATCCTCTCCTAAGGTGACAGGGGCCTTAACATCTGTTAATGCTGAGAACAGATAAACTAGGTGCGAGACATCATTAATGTTCAGGCCATAATAACTCACCAATGTGTATAAATTTAGATGAATACTGTCTTTGGCTATAATCCATCGCCCCCTATCATCAGTCTTATATAAAACTATTTCCAAACCGGCCCTTACTATAAATATCAGGGCTGCCCCTTTACTACAGTATTATTGGTCTGTGACAACTATTTCCCCTACCCATTTTTGTTTTAGGAAAAAGTCTCTGCATTCCTCTCTCCTCAAATGGGTTTCCTGTAACATAAATATTTGTGCACTTTGTTGCTTTAAGTACTGCAGGATGGATTGCCTTCTCTTTTTGACCCTTAGCCCATTCACATTCCAGCATAATGCATCTAAGGGGCGTAACCTCTCAGCCCTCATGCTCATTTTTTCAGCTTTTTCTGTTTTTTTTCTATATTTTTTCCCTTTTACTTGAGGGAATGAGGGAGAAGCAAGGGAACATGGTCGCCGGCTGAACGGCTGGTCGGGAGCTACCCCCGAGGGAGGTCCGTGATGTAGTGAAGACTAACGGTAGTTCGCTCACCGGGTATCTGGTGAACCCCCACACTCTCCCGGCTGCATATAGCCTGCTCGGGAATGATAGTGTAGATTACATAGCGCCGCGGACTGTTCTGCAACATTAAGCGCCTCTCGCTTAGCTGATGTAAATAACATTCCAGGCGCACTTGCAGCCTCTGCATTTGGTCCGCTGTTTCAACAATTCCCATGTGTTTAGCCACAAGTGTCATTCCTACCATTGTGTGCTTCTGGAATCACAGCTACACGGCGACAGACTTTTATCTCACCAGCTCAGTAAATTTCTTCCCTGCACTGTCTGAGTTCCTTGCAGGCGTTTCTTGCAGTCATTGTGTGGGGTGGATTATGGAAAGTGGGAGCCCGCTCTGCTGCAGGGCTGCTTAGGAGTGCTTGCGCTACATAGGGAAGGCTTCCAGGAGCCTGCAGCGGCGTGGGGACGGTGATAGTTAGAGTCAGCACTGGTTGCAGAGGTAAAGGTGACCAGTGCATTCAATGTCTCGGGGGCACTGACTCTGGCAGGAAAAGGGCAGGAAATAAGGGAAAGGAAGGAGACTGTATGAGGAAAAATACCCTAATTGACATTGCACAGAGGCTTGAAGGTAAGCCCCTACCAGCCCCCATATGTTGGCAGGGAAAAGTAATTGCAAAGGGCGATAAGGGAGTTGGTGGTGCTCAGGAAGAGAGCCCAAAAGAAGCGGTGAATAGGTATGCCCGAAGGTCATGACATTCTGACTGGGGCTGCAAAAAAGCCGGGTTCGAAAAAAAGGGCACACACACATCAGCAAGGGTAACAGTATGGCACACCAAATCTAGGGATAGCAAGCAACTAAGGTCTCTGCCACGGCAGATATAGCTGCAAAGCATAAGTAAAAACAGGACCAGACAGGGTTCATGCCCCCTAAAATCACCCCCTCACTAAAATCCTATTTTTAAGCTAGGGCAGACCTGTGCAAGGAGAGGGGGGGAAGAAGTAGTGAGGTCTTTAGGAGTTATAAGCTGTGTTAACAGCCAGCAAAGCACCAGACTAGTTGCTAATTTCTCCAGTCTTGTTGACAGCTTTCTAATCTTTTCAGTTTATTTTCTCCAAAGATTTCTCCTACCGACCGTGTCCCATCATAAACACTTTGTGTATGTCTATGAGATAGTAGCATGTATACTATTTACATGGTACATTTTAGAAAACAATATAGCTAAATAGGAAATACCCCCCCCCCCCAGTCAGCAGGTCAGTGGAAAAGCATTTTGTCCAAAAACAAAAAAAAAAAACTGAAATAACTCCTTCTTCCCCTGTAAGAATTTGAACAGGTCCTACCAAAACTTCAAATGTATGTTCAGAACTACGGATTCCAATGTCTTTTTCTAAATTGATTTCTTGTTTTATAAACACATAAGTTCCCTTTTTGTCATTTTTCAATTCTGGATATACCAATTTTTTTATATCCATCTTCTTTTTTCTTTCAAACATTGTTATACATATCATTCTTGTCTTATCTATGAAATATATGATCTCTCCTCATCTATGATGTTAAAAGGTGTGTTTTAATAACGGTCTCATCAGACAGGTTAATTTGTTTTCTTATGCCTTAACAATGTCTGTAACAGTGGATGATCCAAAGAAATACCATGCAGTGTCTTAATCTTTTGCCTGTGGGAGTAAATTCCTGCTTTTCTGGAGAGGCACTTTTGAAAGAATCATTTAGTAATTGCAGAAATAATATTCAATGTTTTCCTGTCTATATAATAAGCTAAGTGGTATGGTACAGGAGAAGGTAAGGGAGATCAAACATAGCCCTCTTTAGCATTTAAAGTATGTTTGCATTCGTGAACTAATCTAGAATAAATGTTAGTTGAAAAGTCTTCCTTCGAATAACCTACACATTAAGCTTCTAATTTTGGTTTGCCCTATTGTGTGAGCAAATATAGAGTTCAGGTGTGAATACAGATATCTCAATCTCTGGTGTAAAATGTAATCCAACTAACAATTAAATGATTACTATTACAACTATTAAAGTGACACCCAAAATGATCCTACAGCTAGGGTTTGTAAGGAAATACGTTTGTCTATAGTAAGATCTTTTAGTAGAATATAGCAGGAAGCTAGTTCAATTTTCTCCCTTAATGCCTACTTGTGCGAAAAGCAAACTTTTTTCTTTCTTTTGAAAGTTGACTTCAAGTTATTTCATTTAGCTTGTATTTATTTATCTTCATGGGTCATCCCTAACCCTACACTGTCTTCTTCTAAATGTGTTATGCCTATTCCTCTACTACAATGGTAGACCTAAGAAATTCTTCATCATTACTTTTATTTGTTTTTTTTTAGTTTTTAGTTCTTTATAATCATTTAAGTCTATTTTACTCCTTGACTTTAGCGCAGTTAATCACTTGTAGTTGAAGCTGTTTTCGGTTAATGTTTGTCAAGTTTTCAATTGCACTATTTATTTCGAATAATTGTATTTTATTCAGTGCTATTTCTCAGTCTAGCTTATCATGGAGGTTTAAACAACTTGGATTTCAATTCTTCTGAACTCTGTTTTGACCCACTCAGCACATTTCTGGAGTAGGAGGTCCACCTTGGTGCTGAATGCCTTTAACAAGGTACTCTTGCTCTTTTGGATCTCCTTAGACTCTGCTGATCCTCTTCAAAAACACTTATAGCACTAGATTCAATTTCTTCTATGATTGGAGGTGTTATTGGTTTGATTGACACATTTGATCTCAATTGTCTTTTTCCACAGTGCCAATTGAATCTCCAGATCTGTCCTTCTTGTCTTGTTCCTTCATCTGGGTTATTCAACTGTTTTTGGAAAACTCAAGAAGTTTCTTCAGATGGTACTTCCACAACACTCAGCGATATTTCAGGAACTTGCACCAATGTGAGATCTTGCTGATCTTTATCCCTTGCTTTTTCTTCTAAATGTGCTGACACCGGTGCTCTCTGACCAGTTTCAAGAACAGAGGGGCATATTAGCATGCACCTCGCTAACATTATCGCCGTTTTAGCGGCAGGAAACTGCCGCTAAAACGGCGATAATGGGCTTCCTAATATGCGTTATAGAATTCCAATTATTGCCATTTTAGCTGCAGTTTCCTGTCACTAAACAGCGATAATTTTAACGAGGTTCTTGCTAATATGCCCGGGAAATTCTTCATGTAGGCAACTTATTCTCTGAGTATGCGATGCATGCGCCCAATTAGGTATCCCGGCACATTTGACAGCAGTGTTTGTGATCGGAATGACTTGGTAGTAGCCTTTCCACCTTGGCTCCAATAGGACTTCCGCATTTGCCTCATCACCAAAACCAAATCACCGGGACTAAGGTCATGGCTCTGCTCCTGATGTGGATCAGCAGTGGCAGATCCAACTTGGTGAGAAACAGAATGCACAACGTCAGCCAGTCCTCTGCAGTAATCAAGTATCATGTACTCTGATGTTCACAGTTGCATTTGCAGGCATAGCAGGCAGTCTCATTTCACATCCCAAGAGGATTTCATGGGAGAATATTCATCTCTCATGTAAGGAGTAATTTAAAGCCTCATCAGAACCAATGATAATACATGTGGCCATGTCAAAGAAGCGAAACCTTAAACTTTAGCCAATCGGTTAAATGTTTACCTGCTCAACTTTTCCTGAAGCCTCAGGATGATAGCTACAGTTTAATCTCTGTTCCACTTGAAGAGACACACACAGCATATTAAGGATCTCATTATTAAAATGAGTGCCTTGGTCTGACTCCAGAGAAACTGGAAATCCATACTTGGGTATCAGTTAACGCAACAGCAGTTTAGCTACAGTGAGGCTGTCAATCAATCAATCAATCAATCAACTTTATTCAGCTGTCAAAGGAGTCAAAGAAGTACAATTCATAAAAAAAGTTTAAAAAAAAACAATTTTGTGTCTGAAAAGCAACTACAAACACATATAAAATAAATAATTTAAAAAAACACAATGTACAATTGTAGAGATCAGGTGAATGGTTCTTGACCGAATACAGGGCACACCCACAAAATGTAACATTCTTTATGTGCATATAGTTAGTTTGTACCTCTTCCTAGTGACTAAAGCACTTTTAATAAATGTAATCACTTGAGGGGTATCTAATATCTGCATAAAAACAAGGCTTTCTTATAATGTCTACTGTTAGCAGCGCCGAGTAAAAGGACCAGAAATCATCTCCTGTGCGTACTGTGAGTACTACAATTTACATTGCCTTTAAATGTTGGATGGGTACAACAGAGCTCCTATAGTTGCTAACAAAGTTCATATTCCTGAAAACCAAACTCTCCAGTGAGGCTGTCATTTGTCTGCATTGGGTAGGCTTCCACTGTTTGAGAGAAAATGCACACTTAACCAGGATGTACCTCACCCCATTACATTTCGATACAGCCCAGCTGCATCATCTTGAATGGTCCACCTGATATTCCTACATTACTCATGGATATGTGTATTCTTCTTCCTACATCACTCAGCTAGCTTGTAACACACATGTGGCACAAATCCTCTGCTAGAACTCTAAATTGGGGATTGAACCAATTCTGTCTAAACAACCTAATCATTCCATCTCTTTCAATGTGTTCAGGACTATGAAAATGTCATGTGATAGAAAACAACAAACTGTCCGGCAACACATGTCTCCCATCAGCAGAAGCCCAAATGCAATCCTCATTGTTAGCACAACCTGTTCTGATCCAACCTTCTAGTTCTGCCCCCGGAACGTCTTCTTGCAAACGTTTAATCCCTTCTTAAGTGTGAGCTACTGACAACAAAATTGAGAATGCAATGTCCTCATCAGATTCTTAATTTTCTGTATGTATGTAAGTCATTGCAAATGATTTTAGGTAACTGTGCAATGAAAATAAAATTAATTCATACCTGTACCCCATTCATCAGATTCATGTGTATATTCTCCAATAAATGTGTAAGCCACACATGCACATTAGAGGGCAACTTCATCTGCATATCAGTTTTCAATTGTGACATAATTGTGCCAGTTCTATGGGAAGCACACTTTACTACTCGAATTTCCTTGGAAAACTGCAAATCTTCCAACAACACATTCACAGATTCCCCATTATGTATTGGGGAGCCTGAAGAGGTCATGAACCCCCTTTGTGACCATAACTGTTTGGAATAATTGTATTGTATTGTATTGTGGATTTGTATTGTGCAAAACTGTCACCCTATGGGTATCCTGGTGCTGCGACTCGCCAAGTTGTCACTAGGCAGAACAGATATCCTATAAGCTGATTTGGAGAGCTCATACTACTCATCCCTAGAGAAGAGCCATGTCTTTAAGCTCTGTCTGAGTGGGAGCAGTCATTTAATCTGTCTAATATGAAGGGAGGGGGTATTCCAGATTTGTGAGACTGCTTTCCCAAATGCTCTGCCGCCCATCCTGGACTTCTTAAATCTAGCGGAAGTTATTGAGCTTGCACTGGAAGAGCGAAGATTTCTCCCAGGGTTGTACCAGGTGCGTTTCTCCTGCATGGATATTGGGCCCAGACCATGTACTGCTTTGAAAACAATGCAGAGAGATTTGAATTGAATTCTCTCCTTGAGGGGCAGCCAATGGAGGTCCTTTAATGCAGCCATCGATGAGGACCTGCGCTGCCTATTTAATGACAGTTTAGCTGCTATAGCCTGAATCTAGTGCAGCTTCAATAGCACTGATTGTGGTGCTCCAAATATAACGAGTTTCAGTAGTCCAGTCTATTTAAGATTATACTCCTCACTACTAAGGGTCTGGTGGCACTTGGCTGTAGTGGGAGAATCTGGCGTAGTGCTCTTATTATTAAAAAACAGGTGCTAACGTTTTATTGGCTTGTGACACCATTTGGAGATTGTCATCTATTAAAACTCCCAGATTGCGTACCGTTCTAACTGGGACCAGTGGTTAATCCGTGGGGGAGAATCTGAACTCAGATGGCAGGGGCCGCATCACTTTGGTGTGGAGCAGTATACAACCTCTGTTTTTCCACCATTAAATTGTAGGGAGTTTGTACTAACCCAGTTGGAGGTCTGGTGCATGCACTCCTGAAATGTCTCTATAGACACTGCTTGATTTCCTTACATGGAGAACACCAATTGTGTGTCGCATAATTGACTAGGTCTATTCTAAAGGATTTAATAATAGTTATCAGGGGGCGCAGGTATTTGTTACATTAAATGGGGCTTATTGCTGAGATCTGTGGCACCCCATTGTACAAAGGGGTCTTAGGGAATGTGAACGCTGGAATGGTCACTACCTGTTGTCTGCCCATCAAATATGATTGCAGCCACTTCAGTGCCTACCCTCTCATTCCTATGTTCTCTAGTCTCTCAAGCAGTGTCTTCTGATTCACTGTGTCAAATGCGGCCGACATATCTAGTAATACTAGTATGGATGGATTACCATTGTCGGCACGCATTCCCAGGTTGTCCAGTACAGTCACCAGAGCTGTTTTGGTTCCGTGCCCTGGTCGGAATGCAAATTAGTCCTTATCTAGCAGATCTTTTTCTTCTATATATAAGGACAAACATTTACTGACTGCCCTCTCCAGTGTTTTTACTGGATAGGGTAAGAGAGATATTGGTCTAAAGCTTAGTCGGCTTGTAGGGTCCATAGATGGTTTCTTGAGCAGAGGGGTCACCACTGCCTGTTTCCAGGCTTCAGGAATGGTTTCTTTATGACAGTGACTGACAGCAGATCTGTTGCAGCCAAGGGAATAGTTCCAACTGAAACTCTTTCCACGTCCCATGTGGGAGGGGATCTAGAAGAGAGCCCGAGGATACACAATGGGCAAGACTAATAAATGTATCCTCAGTAGGAGTTTGAAAACACTCTAAGGCAGGTGACTGACAGCTAAAAGATGTCTCTGTTTGTTGCTGTACGGTAAGTGTCTGAGATGGTTACCTTTCCTCCTCCAGACAACTGTTGCTGTTAGCATTCATGCCCCCAACAATCGTATTGATTAAGTATGGGCGCAAAATCTGCTCCGCTCGCGAAATTCGCAAATTTTCGGCAATTTTGCGATCCACGAATCTCGCAAAATTGACAGAAAATTCGCGAATTCGCGAGCGGCGGATTTTTTTGGGGGCCCACAGGAAGCACAGTTAAGCCAGGTGCTTGAGTTGAAGCTAACTGTGTAACCATTTTAGAATGGCACCGAAAGCTGCCAGAGTGCTTGCTGGCGCCATTCTAAAATGGTTACAAAGTTAGCTTCATCTCAGGCACCTGCCTTAACTCTGTAAGTGCTTCCTGTGGGCCAAAAATTAAACTTCAACAGCAAGCACTTACAGATATAAATAAAGCAGGTGCCCAAGTTGAAGCTCAAATTCAGTAACATTTTAATCAGTCCAAAACATTACTGAGCACGGTCGAGGCTGGGTAAGTGTGCTCTAACTTCATATCTGCCGTCGAAAATTATCTGTAATACCCAAGGGAGGTCTTTGCATCCTTGACTTTCTCCTCACCTGCTGCCCTGCTCGCTCTCTGACCCTTTATACACGAGGCATGTTGACACCCATTGAAGCCCCGCACCACAGACTAGCTGTATCAAACGTCTTCCCACCCTTTCCCAACTATGATGGACAGCTCACTCAAGGGACCTCAGCGCCTTTTGATGCTGTGGAAAAGTTACAGGTACACATGGTCAGTGGAGAAAAATCTTTTGGCCCTACGCAGCTGCAGTGTAGGAAAAGCACTATCATTTACCCAACGAGGTAGCACTTAGTGGATTAGACAGTAGAAAGTACTCCAGTTGAGTAGAGGTATTGCACAAAACGGTGACATCTTTGTGGATAACTATGCAGAGCAGGATTCATTCTGGCACGAGGCTCCTGTCACAAAAATTAAACCTCAACAGGAAGCACTTACAGATATCAATAAAGCAGGTGCCCGAGTTGAAGCTCAAATTCAGTAACATTTTAATCAGCCCAAAACATTAGTGAGCACGGTCGAGGCTGGGCAATTGTGCTTTAACCCCATATCTGCCATTGAAAATTAGCTGTAATACCCATGGGAGGTCTTTGCATCCCTGAGTTTCTCGAGCGCAATTCCCGTTCCTGTGACCAGGAGGCTGCTTTCTCCTCACCTGCTGCCCTGCTCGCTCTCTGACCCTTTATACACAATAGGCATGTGAACACGCATAGAAGCCCTGCACCACACACTAACGGTATCAAATATCTTCCCGCCCTTTCCCAACCACTCTCAGGAACATTTTGACTTCTCTCTGAGTTCTTGGCAAATTCATAGTCAAAATCGTTTCCATTCTCTTTTGTGACACCTTTCTTGTTCCCTTCTTAATTATGTGTCACAAATATTGGACCTCTTTTTGACAATATTGCAGTTTGTTTGGAGAAACGTTATGTACAATATCCACCAAATGATTCAGTGAAGCCACTGTATCCTGTTTGCAAGCTTCTCTTGTATTTGATGCCACAAGTTGGTCATGATTACAGCATGAGAATTGACTTGCAAGGCACCTGCAGAGTTTCAAGATTCCTTTTCAAGATCTGATTAAATAGTGATGGACTCTGTATATATCCTTGTGGAACTCAGCACCTCTCCAAAACTCTATCTCTAAACACAAATGAGAATGAGTACTGGCTGTTCTCATGAAACAGAATTGAGAAGAAAGCCTGACAGAGATCCACAACAGTAAACCATTCTGCAGTGCAAGGAATCTGGAAAAGTATTGTTGCTAGTTTTGGTACCACAGGACAACAGGGAACAACTATGTTATTAATCTTTTGCATGTCCTGTACAATATGGTATTTCCCAGTGGGTTTCTGTAAACACATAATAAGTGAATTGCAAGGGCTTTAGGAAAATTTCTGACTCGCAAATTGGAATGAACAACCGCGTCTCAGACACCTGTTGCGATTACTAATGGGATCGCAAACTGCATGCCTCATTAATATTATGAAGGCAGGCGGAATCTGCAAACCCCTTTAGGAATGACTAGCATTCCCTGGGATTGTGGCCTGCTGAGGTCAGCAGACCACCATGACCCCCGCTGACGTGGCCTCAGCAACAGTAGATAAGGCCATTAGCCTGCTCGCGCGTCCAGAGTTTGTGAGTAGCGCGTGGGGTGCTGTACCCTTACACTGTTGTTGGGAAATGTATTTTAATTGCGCATTTGCACAGAACGATAGAATTTTAATATTTTAAACCTTGTACTCTTTCGCTGGTCGCCGCCCGCTCCACCCCGGTTCACCGCAGCTGAGGCTGTTTATTGTGGAGGGCGGATCGGGCAGAGAGAGACACACCCCCGCTGACGTGGCCTCTGGGTATAAATGAAGACATCTCCCCGACCGCGCAGTGGGCGCGCCGGCGGCACGCCGAAGGCACGCCAAAGGCAAGCCCGTCTCCGCCCGTCCGCACCGGGACCGGGCTTAGGGCAAAAAACTTTGCTCAAAATGCCCCTGAATTAAGAGATCTAATTTACTCCAGCAAGGAATTATTAGCATTAAGACCCAGCCCTTGTTGCCAGCCTCATTCGCCACTAGTAGAAACTAAGTGTTGTTTGAACTGTTGGCTTACATTTGCCTATTCTCAAAGTAGTACTGTAACAGCAAACACACAGTTACAGAAAACATCAATCAAATCCTTTAGGGCGGCCCTTTTGAACGCACATTCTTTAGTCAAACACAACACCGAAATGGCAGAACTTATAGACTCACAGAAATTGGATTTCATTTTCATCACGGAAACCTGGGCAGATGAAGCCTCAGATACTGACCTATTATTAGCAATCCCAGAGAGATATGGAATTACCAGAGCAGATAGGAGAGGAAAAAAAGGGGGGGGGGTTAGCTATTATCATCAGGAACGAACTAAAGGTGAAGGGGTGTAGTCTAGGTAGCACCCCTGATTGTGAAACCTTATCATTTAACATTAAGTTGACTGATAACTACACCTTCAATGGGCTTCTGTTATGCAGACCACCAAAAGCAAAAACCCTGTTGACGCTGTCACTTGATCCCTTCCTAGAGGCCAGTGTGAAACATCCGGACTTCACCATTCTGGGTGATTTCAATGTCCACTTGGAGAAAAGAGATAAGGCAGATGCGGCAGTATTGATAGATACCTTTATGAACCTATCCTTGGAACAGATTGTGCTTACAGACACCCATAAAGCATGGCACACACTAGACGGCATTTTTACGTCCAACAAACACATTGAAATGTTGGATTGCCTTCCTGTTACCTGGTCAGATCATAAGGTCGTAATCTTTTCAATTACATCTGATAATGTTGAAGGCGTTACATTATCTCATACTGTGGACACCTCTACATCTTGTGTTGATTGGTCTAGATTAGACCTAGAAAAATTAAAAAATCATTTGGCTTTGACGATACCTAGGTTAGTGCCAGACAGCAATATGGCTACCGACCAGATCTGTAATTGGATAGCAGGGGCTATAAGAACTTTTGCACCACTAAGGAAAAGATCCAAACTCAGAAAAAAACAGGTGTCACAACCTTGGTTCTCCGAGTCTCTTAGGGAGGCAAAGAGAATTTGTAGGAAGCTTGAAAGAATGTGGATAATCAGGTAATACCTTGACAGTAAAAAGGAATACAAAAACTCCTAAACTCCTATAAAAAAATAATTTTTGCAGCTAAGAGCCAATTTTTTATCGAGCGAATAGAGGAGTCGAAAAATTGTAGTAGAGAGCTCTTCTTGACAGTAAAAAAGTTATCCAAGATAACTACAAACAACAATATACCCAGTAGTATGGATTTCTGTAATTCCCTTGGTCAATTCTTTACCGACAAAGTGACATCTGTATACGAATCGTTCACGTCAAACACTTCCCAATTTGTGACTTCAGAGAATATTTCTCCTAGGAATACATTTCCTGCTGATGAATCACTAAAATCAGGGTTTAAGTTCCATCCCCCAAGACTAGAACAGGTCTTTCAGGCAGTTCGGTCTACAAAATCTGGGGCTCTCTGGGATCCCTGTCCACCAAAAATGCTACATATTTTTCCTGAGCTGCTCAGTGAGCAGTTGACTAAACTCACAGAGCATTTAATTACCTCTGGAGTCTACCAAACCCCATGGAAATCTACTTCGGTTCTTCCACTATTAAAAAAAACCTAATTTAGATCCACTAGATCCAGGAAGCTATAGACCTATAGCCAGGATCCCCTTTGGCGCAAAGATTCTTGAAAAACTGCTGAATAAACAACTGGCGCAGTTTGTTAAGGAGGCAGACATCATGGGCCCATCTCAGTACGGGTTCCGAGAGGGACATGGTACCGAGACAGCACTGCTGATGGCGGTGGAAGAGCTTAGGAGTGTGCTGGATGCCGGAGGGAAGGCCGCCTTGATCCTGTTGGATCTTTCGGCGGCCTTCAACACGGTAAACCATGACACACTCCTAGACAGCAGTGGGGGTCCATAAAGAGGCAAGAACTTTGTTGGGGTCATTTCTTAGAGACCGGTCCTTCACAGTGTAGACGGGGAACGCTAAATCTAAACCTTTCAACTCCCCATGTGGGGTACCGCAGGGGTCCTCACTAAGCCCGACATTATTTAACCTATATGTCTCACCGTTAGCTGAAGTTATTAGGGAATGTGGTTTCCTTCCAATATCATACGCTGATGACACGCAAATCGTGGTCTCGATTTCTAAAGACACTTTAGGTACGGCTGATAGGTTCAGAAACTGTATGAAGCAGGTTAGCCTCTGGATGGAAAGAAACTGTCTAAAACTTAACTGAGACAAAAGTGAAGTCATGATACTAGGGAGTAATACTGAAATTTGGTCTCCGAATTGGTGGCCCTCCAACCTTAGTAACTGCCCCTTGCAAGTCAAGAAAGTAAAAAATCTGGGGATGTTGATAGACAATAAACTGACTTTCGAAGCCCAAGTCAATAAATTGTCGGCAACGCTGTGGTATACACTGAAAATGATTAGGAAACTAATACCCTATATCCCACTGGATTCTGGGAAAACAGTGGTCACCACATTAGCCTTATCGAGACTTGATTATGGGAATGCCTTGTTTGCCGGTATGCAGACCCAGCATTTGACAAAACTGCAACGCCTGCCAAATTCAGCAGCTAGGCTGCTATTAAACATCCCCAGATCTGAAAGCATTTCCCATCATCTGAAATCTTTACATTGGCTTCCCATAGCGAAAAGGGTCAAAATTAAAGTCATTGTGCCTAACATATAAGGCGCTACAAGGCTCTGGATCTCTCTTTCTCAGAACACACCTGAAACCGTATATTCCAATAAGAGAATTGCGTTCATCCCAAGCCAAACTAATTCAGGTCCCCCGCTTTAAACAAGTGAGATGGGGTGGCAGAAGCTTCTTACTGCATGCTGCTAAAAATTGGAATCAACTTCCCCAGATCATTAAAAGCTGTACCTCCTTGCTGTCCTTCAGAAAACTGACAAAAACCTCGCTTTTTAACCTACAATAATTCCTGCTTCTTCAGCAATGCTCACATGTTCTCTGATTAGCGCTAAGACGCCCACGGGCATATGCGCGCTTTATAAAACTACAAATCAAATCAAATCAAATCAAATGTCTGTGATTGCTTTTTTAATAAAGCATTTTTTTTTAAATTGAAGCCCGTTTTCCTTTAAGGAAAACGGGATGCATTTAAAAAAGAAAAAAGAAACTTTTCAGTTTCATTTTTTTAAAGGCAGGCAGTGGTCTCAGGGTCCACTGCCTGCTCTTAAAAATTATTTTCCCACATACTCACAAAGGGGAAGGGGTCCCCTCGGGACGGGACCCCTTCCCCTTTGTGAGTGGTTTACTACTTACTTGAAGTAGGTGGTAAACTGCAAATGTTTTGCGGCTGCAAATGCGGCCACAAAACATCAGTACATAGCATGCCTACTTGCTATTACTAATGGATGCCCCTTCCTAATAGCAAGAGTCGCAAATGCTATTTTGCGAGTCAGTGACTTGCAAAATAGCATTTGTACATGCTATTACCCTTTTTTGCATCATCAAACGGGAGGCTCTCCAATATGCGGCCTCAAAAAAGGTCATACATCAGGCCATAAATAACGCTAATCCCAGTCTATATCATATTAGTTTCCCTACAGCTGCTAAACCTTTTGTTCTGTCCCACTTTGTTTCCACCCCTTCCACATCCCCTTCACTCTCTAGGAATGAGTATGTTACATCGCCTGACATTGTTGATGAGTGTAATACATACAAACCCAACCCTGATGTCCCGGAGTATCTAACTCAAAGCCCCTAATCCAAGTGCTTCCCCTACTCTGAACTCATTTTGTTTATCTCAGTACCTCACCTGTTAACCTACCTATCTCCTCTCCTATTTCTCCCCCATCTCATAGGATATACTCTCCTTGCCCTCCACCAATCTGCCTCTAGGGTTTTCTCTTCAACCACTTACCTCGAGTCCTAACACCCTCTATGCTAATCCTCCCCCCTCTGAGGACAATATGACTGAACTCAAGCGAGTTACTGTCTCCCCCTGCAACTTCTGTGAGGGGTATTCTATACCTTTCAACTCACCTCTTCGTTAAGGGACCCCATCCATAATCTTATTCTAGGCCGGACATGGGTTCTGTTAGCCTCCCTTTCTTTAAGGAGAAAATGTCTGACCTCAAGAAGGATCTCCTTACAGTCAAAGATAACCTGTAGACCCACTTACAATTCTCTTTGAGCATAGAGAAGTTTTGAAAATCTATCCCTACTATGAGTCTAATCTACCTACTTTTCAGGAGGTTTTTCTATCAGCCACACAACCCTTTCTGGATTACTCAACCTCTTCCTAACCACATCCTGACCGCTTCAAGCCAACACAGCCCCTTCTCCACTTCCTAGCAAAGAGCCTCCCAATTCACAGCGTAGGCCTCCATAGACCAGCAGCATCTTAAAACTCAGTTACTGGCCTCCAATTATATGCCCAACCCTGATCTATCACTAGCCTCTGCCAACTATTTAGACTGGTTAAGCAATGCATTAGATTCTTCGGTGCCCACAAAACATCTCTCCAAGAACAGAACCATCTCATCAGCCCCCTAGTTTTCAGACTCCCTAAGGTTAGAAAAGCAATTATGCAGAAACATTGAGAGACATAGGCGCAAAAATTATCTCCAACTGACAAAGCTCGCTATAAATCAGCATTGTCACAATACAAACCCTGAGTCCTCATCATATCAGAAAAAAGTAAATACTATACCAATCAAATAGAAAAGGCTCAAGACTCCACCAAACTCCTCTTCCAGATAGTCACCAAACTCTCAGGTTCAAAAGTCAATCCCCCAACTGCCCCCTCTCAAGAACTGTGCAACTCCTTAGCCAGGGCTTTTTAAAACAAGGTTGGCTTTATATATGATAATTTTGCATCCCAATCAAAGATCTCCTTGCCTTCTTTGGTCAACAATGAAAACACAGTCCCTGCCCTCACTCAGTTTAATCAAGTTGCCATTTCACAAGTTCACGATCTTATCCTCACAATCAAGTCAGGTTCCCCCATGGACCCCTGTACCACCTTGTAATGTAATGTAATGTAATGTAATGGTGTCTTGTAAAGCGCATGAATCACCCCACATGGGGTAGCTGTAGACCTCTGGGGAACCCGTCCTGGCTTTCCCTGTGAGATGGACCCTGCTGGGTATCTCCAGGGGGAAACCAGGCATCCCCGGCGTATGTGGGGGGCCGTTGTGGAGATAAGGCAAGCTAATCCCCAGAGTTGCCGAGTGTGATCCCTGGTTAGAGTAGGCACCGAGGTGAGAATTATCGAGTCCGCTGACCCTGGTCCACGACCCTGCCACGTCGGGAATTGAACCCTGGTCCCGGGCCGTCCTCTACTTCAGGGTCTGCCGCCTCTAACCAGTGAGCCACACCAAACTGATCCCGGACCTTTTAGCACCCAAACTTACAGAAATATGCAATGTCATGTTCAATACAGATATCTACCCAGAAACCTGAAAAAGGGCAATCATTAAATCTCTCCTCAAAAAACCGCACCTAGATCCTTTGGACACCAAAAATTACAGACCAATCACTGCCCTCCCATTCCCAGCTAAAACCTTGTAAAAATTAATGAATACACAACTGGCCTATTTCATAGAGAAAAATAGCCTCCTCAATGAATCACAGTTTGGGTCTAGAACAGGCCATGGTACCGAAACGGCACTCATCAGAGCTGCAGATGAGATCAGAGCCACAAGAGACCTAGGCGGGACAGCAGTCCTAATACTGCTGGACCTGTTGGCTGCTTTCAACTAACCCTAGGCGAAGGACTTCGCTTCACCCATGAAGTGGGCATAGTGTTGCCTACATCGCCCTTTGCAAAGTAGGCAAAGCAGGCATTACTACGCCCACTCCTTGGGCGTAGCGAAGTTGCCCGCCACCCGCCTCCCTCCCGCCCTCCCGAACATACCTAATTTTAGTAAATGGGCAAATAAAAATAAATAAAAGGCACCTACCTTGTCCACTGCATCCCAGGGCTCCCTCTGCTCGTTCACGCCGCCCTCTTGATAACCAATGCGCCTGCACGGCCTCCCGCGCATGCCCATTTACTAAAATTAGGTATGTAGGGCAGGGGGTATGCGGCGCGTAGTGGGGCTACGCGAAGTGCATAGGTGGTCGTAGTTTCTCGCCCACTTTGCGTAGCTTCGCATAGCCCCACTACTCATACTACGCCCAGGGTTACTTTCGACATGGTCGATCATGCCACCTTGATCAGCCGTGTCGCTGAGATGAGCATCACACTCAAGGCCAAAGAATTACTGGCCTCTTTCCTAGCAAACCGCTCCCAGCTTGTGAGCCTCGGAAAGTTCAACTCCCCCTCTTTCACACTTCCATGTGAGGGGCCACACCGATATTCCCTCTGTCCGACACTATTTAATATCTATGTGTCGGACCTGGCCAAAGCCATCAAAACACGTGGGATGGGGCTAACCACCTATGCCGATGACATACAACTGGTGCTAGCTATCAACAACAATGGAGGAGAAAGAGCGGTCAGTTTTCAAGCAGGCATGATCGCCATCAGCTCCTGGATGGCCAAAAACTTCTTAAAATTAAATTCAGAAAAGGCGGAGGTCATGATCTTCAGCAACCTACACTCTACATAGTCCCCCACCTGGTTACCTACTGAACTAGCCCCCCCACCTCCAGTACAGAAAGTAAGAAACCTTGGTGTCATCTTCGATGAGAAACTCTCTTTTGCAGCCCACCCAAATGCTCCTCTGCTTTCTACACACTAAGAATAATCAAAAAACAACTACCCTTCCTTCCCTCCAGCACCGGAAAAACCTTGATAAGCTCCCTGGTAATGTCTAAAATAGACTACTGCAATAGACTACTGTTGAACGCACAGAAACAGGTCATCAGCAAGCTACAGCTGATACAAAATGCCACCGCCAGGATCATCACAGGCACCCCTAAACATCAACCCATCTCCGCAGTGGTGAAAAAGCTACACTGGCTCACAATTCCCAATTGCATTAAATTCAAGGCACTGTGTATAGCCTATAAAGCAATCCATAACACAGGACCCATCTATCTAAGGAGAGCACTGTCCATTCCACACCCGCAGAAATCTACGATCCTCTTCTGCCAATCTCCTGACGGTCCCCCCATACATAGAAGGCCTCCTGGGGAGACAAAAGATTTACTGTAGCCACGGCAAAACTATGGAATTCCCTTCCCCCACAAATCAAAGCCTGCCCTATGTTGCTCTCTTTCAGGAAGCTACTAAAGACCTGGTTATTCACTCAATAAACGGCACTCCGCCTTACTACCTCTATTTACGCTCTACAAATTGCTTAAATAAATAATTAAACCACCAGTCCAGGCCCCTTAGGTTCTTGTCCCAGCTGTTGGATAATGACATACTTGCACTGCTTCTATCTTACAATGGCTCTTTTCGTGTCTCCTCTGACTCACCAATTAACATTCCAACTACCTCCTCTGACACTGGTAGATTAGGAAGTGTTAACCTTAGATCTGTGAATAGTGATAACCTACTTCAGATCACCATGTCTCACCTGGAAGTGGTCACTTCTAACTCTCATATGATATCGATGCTTCTCAACTGCAGATCAGCAGTGAAACACACAGCGGATTTCTCTGAACTAATCATCACACAAGAATTGTACCTCCTGATCCTCACTGAAACTTGACTCAATGACTCCTCCTCCCCATTGCTCAACTTCTTAATCCCTCCTGATTATGCCATTATCACATGCTATAGACCTGTTAAAACTGGGGGGGGGGGGGGCATTGCTTGCATCCATTGCTCCACCCTCATGTGAAAAAAGGCTCAAAATGATTTGATGTCTTCCTGTGAAAATCTGGGACAATGACAAGATTGTCTGTGTGATCCACACAATATATTTTCCACCTGATGATAATCTGCTCTTCATAGAGCACATTTTGGAGTCCATTCCCTCTTGCTTGAACCATATCTTCCTCAGGGATTTTAACCTGCACTGGAATAACAAAAATGATCCCTCAGTTTGCTCCTTTAAGGTTTTCCACTCTGACCTCAACTTCATCCAGACCTGCAATGGACCCGCCCACAACAAGGGTGCTAACCTTGACTTCAATATAGCTAGAGACAACACCATACAGCTTGAGGACATTATACCTTTTTATTGGTCGTATCATCACCAAATCTCCATTCACATCTTGAATAAGGTCATGCTCAAACAATGACAACCGCTTAAAACTAAACAGCTGGTTCAGAATCTGAGAGACATCAACATCAATAATCTAAATACCATTAGCAAGAATCTTCTTCAGCTATGCCCTAACATGACCAACTTGGACATCCTTTCGATCATTACATCAATGCTATGTCTAGTATTTTTGGATCTACTGCTCCGAAGCAACTCAAAACGATTCCAATCAAACAATCCAATTCCTGGTTCAATGGTTTCCTAAATGAGGAACGTCGCAAACATAGGCTTTCAGAGACATTATGGAGAAATTCTCCCTCCATTACAATCCTCAATCAGTTAAGGAGGATGAGACGTGCATACAACAAACATATTTGTACCACTAAACAGATAATTTCAGGGTTCAGCGCAAAAAACAGACCCAGGAAATTATTTGATATCATCAAACAACAAGCTAACCACTCTTCTAATCTTATCTTGGCATGCAGGTCCTCCTGCCCCAGTGAGGAGGACTTCTCAGCTCACATTTAAAAAAAAGTAAAAAAAGATTGAACTTGAACTGCAACGTGCAGCACCAAACTTGTGATCTTTGAGCTCCTTTGCATCTGTGGTACCTGTAGCAGTTAGTGCACCTACCTACCCCACAAGTTTGCACTCCAAAAAACAACGCTTCTTGGAAATCTTTCCTGCTCCCAGATCATGCAAAAGTTCTACATTCTTTGGCATCTTTAAAACCCTCCAATTACTTCCACAATCCTCTACCCGCTAAACTTCTCAAAGATATCAATTTGGCCATTCTACCACTTTGGGTCCAGATCATTCAAGAATCTCCTAAGCATTTGAAACCATCAAGCATGAAAATGTGATTGCTCTTCTTCAATATAGGATGAGGTTTTTGGGCCCTGTCTTAAATTGGTTTGCCTCTTTCTTACGCAACCGTACCCAAAGAACCAAAACTAACCAATCACTTGCTGATAGATCCCTGGTCACTAATGGAGTACCTCATGGTTCTGCACTTTCACCGACGCTCTTCAACCTGTTCATGCAACCTCTCTCCAATATTCTGAACTACCCTAGCATTCACTACCATTTGTATGATGATGACACTCAACTGTATCTGAAGATTTGCTCTCCAGATGGCATAAAACCTCTAAATGGTACACTCTATAAAATCAACGGCTAATTCATATTCATCTGTTGTTAAATACCCTCAAAACAGAATTCCTTCTGATTGTCCCCCGCAACCACTCAGCACCTACTCAAAACTGGATCAAACAACTTTCCTGTCTCAACTGCACCCCTCATGTTATTGACTCAACTAGATCGTTAGGTATTACCCTGGAGAAATATCTAAATATGCAAGACCACATCAGTGCCTTTATTAGGGGAGCCACCAATCATCAGCTCACACTCTAAGGAAAATCAAGCCTTTCTTACCTCCTTAGGGCATCCAGTCAGCAGCCAAACCCCTAGTTATCTCACACTTTGAATATGGTTTGATGACACTAGCTGGGCTATCCAAAGCTATTTTGGCTCTTCTTAAAACTACTCTGAATGCTTCTGCCAGACTCATCATGGGTTTCAGAAAACATCACCATATTATACCTGACTTAATTTAACTTAACTGGCTATCCTTTGAAGCAAGGATCCTTTTCAAGATAGCCTGCCTGATGCAAATAACTCTTCATTACAACACCCCCATCTACCTGGCAAAAAAACTTAAGCTCATGGGCTCGAGTCAGAACTTAAAAAGCTCTAATACTCTACTATTGAAATCTCCTAAATTCAATAGGAAAATAACATACAACTGTGCCTTCTCAGGTCTTGCTCTAAGAATTTGGAAGGCTCTTTCTCCCAAGATCAGATACAACCCATCGACTCCCTCATTCAAAAACCAAGTCAAATGGTTACTCCTGAATGACCATCAACAGCAATTGCCCGGATACCATCATTAATCTACTTCCATCTCCTGTTTGACAGTCTTCTTTACCATTTGTTTAAAGTGTGTAATGGGAGGAGAAGCTTAGCGGGCATCCAAGATGGTCGCGTGAGCACAGGGCTCCCCGGACCCTCGCCACTCCTCGCAATTTATCCTGAGGATATCCTGATTTCTTGGACGGCTCTTCGAAGATGAACCTCGACTGAGTCCATAACTCTTCTCAGAATTGAAATCGGACTTTGGGGACCAAAATGATGGCACTTTGAACTTTTCAGGCCCACCTGGAAGCTGTGCCGGGGTCTTGGCTACTTGCGGATCCGGGACGGAGTTGAACAACAACGACAGTGGGGCCTCCCTGGTGGCCGCATCTCTACTTTCGGTTTCGTTTCCGGATCCCCGCATGGTCTGATTGAGAGAGCCTTTCGCCCGGCTGGGGACCAATCCAGCCCCCACTTAGTGTCTGAACTGTCTCCTCATTTCATCTCTTTTGAATCACACCGTGACTTTTTCTTGGTCATACGAGCCAGCTCTTGTGGTCTTGTTGGCGCCCGGACTGTCGGCAGCCATTTTCACCAGGTCGTGTGGCCCCTCCGAGGAGCAGTCTCCAGTATGGCGGGCAGGGGTGACACCGAGAAGCGGAAGACCAAGAAGTCTCTTTGTGGTGGACCGGTCCAGACAAATGTTATGGATTGGTATACTCAAGCCAAAGGCTCCCCTGGGCTTTCCAGTCGTACCCAGGAGGACGAACGAGACGACCCTTCTGTTCCTGCTGAGTTGTCCCTGCAGGACATTATGGGCGCCATCACCGGCATGAGGGAAACCATCTGCCAAGAATACGAGGCCCTGGCTAGCAAAATTGACACGGTTGCTGTAGATGTCACTCTGATCAGGGCCGACCTGTCTAAAACAAACGAAAAAGTCAAATCACTCGATCTGAAGACCTCCAGCCTCACCGCCGATGTGGCGGAACTCCAAACCGAACTTGGAAATCTAAAATCGGTGAATGACCAAATCTCCCATCGGCTGGAGGATTATGAGAACAGGGCAAGACGCAATAACATCCGTGTCATTGGGGTCCCAGAAAACCCCGAGACTCACTCGGTGGATCTCCTGGTCGAAGATCTGATCCTCACCCATCTTGCCCCTTCTGGCTTGAGTAAATTCTTCGCGGTGGAGCGTGCACATCGAGTCCCGGCCGGTCAACCCAAGCCGGGCGCCCCTCCGAGGCCTATCATTGCGAGACTTTTTCATTTTAGAGACGGTGATGCAATTTTGCAGGCATCGAGAGTGCATGACCCGGTGAAATTTGAAAACTCCTCGATTAACTTTTTCCCGGACTTCACTCAACTTGTGCAAAGACAAAGGATGGGCTTTCTTGGGGTAAAGCGACGTCTCCGGGACCTGGGCCTTAAGTACCCCATGCTTTTCCCTACCAGGCTTCGAGTGGAATATGAGGAACAGACCTTCTTTTTCGATCGACCGGACAGTGTGAGTGACTGGTTGGATTCCCTGCCGGGCCGAGGCGATCGGACGGAGCACCCTGGCGGTGCCGAGGGTGGTGAGCCTACGCATAAGTGACTTTTCGGTCCCTGATTTCTGAACATTGGACTTTGCTCAGTTGGGTGCTATCTCTCTTGTGTATGTTGCCCTGTAGTAGTCCACATTTGGGTGGCAGGTGGGGACGGGCCTCTTTCCTCCTCCGGGGTCTTTTTGTAGAATGGGATTGTTATGGCGACAGGCACACTGCATTTTGGGGTGGCTTTTTAGTCTTCTGCAGGGGTGCAGGGAGGGGGAGTTGTAACGGGTTCTAGTTGGGGGGCGGGGGGGTGTTTGTGCTTGTGTTTTTCTTTCTCAAGGTGGCGTATTGGTTCTTTCTACGCTTCTGATGTCCTACTCTTCGTGGGGAACCCCATGCAACATGTTGGGAATGGGGGTAGTGGGCTGAAACTCATATCTTGGAACGTCAATGGTTTGGGTGATCGTATAAAACGGGGTGTTGTACTGCAATATTTACGACGTTTGTCCCCTGATGTGGTACTCCTGCAGGAGACGCACCTAGTTGGCAATGTGTGTAACGCTATGAATAGATGGGGGTACCGACTGGTTGCACATTCCGGATTCACCACTGGTTCTAGAGGGGTTGATATTCTGATCCGGTCTTCCCTCCCTCTTGAGATTGACAACGTCACTCTTGATGACAGAGGGCGCTACGCCGCCCTCACCGGTAGGTGGGAGGGCAAGACTCTCTCCTTAGTTTCTGTTTATGTGCCCCCAGGCCTCCAGACCTCTACTTTCTCGGATGTTGGTTGACTGATGCTGGGGCTCCCTGATGGTCTTCCCCTTGTGGGTGGGGACTTCAATTCGGTACTTTCCGGCGATTTGGATCGTCACCCCCCCAGGGACCTTCCCCCGTCTCAATCATGGCTTGGTGGGTTCCTGGACACCTTTGGTCTGGTGGATTGCTGGAGGTTAATGCACCCGACGCTACGTCACTACACCTTTTACTCTGGCGCTCATGGGAGTCTCTCCAGGCTAGATCACTTCCTTATGCCCGCTGTCCAGTCCTCCTACATAGGGGAAATTAGCCACTTGGCCCGGGGTATTTCGGATCATTCTCCTGTTTTGCTTCTTTTTGATATGGGTCTGCATACTGCGGGGCGGGTTGCCCCTATCGACCCCTGGCATTTGCGTAACCCTAAGACCCGCGCCAGCCTCACAAAGTCACTTGACCACTACTTCCTGGAGAATGAGGGGTCTGTCTCGTCCTCGGTGTCCCTGTGGGAAGACTTTAAGGCTGTCATTCACGGACACGCCCTATCTTTAATAGCAGAGACTAAGAAAGCTAGGGATGGGGAGGTCGAGAGTCTGGAGGCTGAAATATTGGATTTAGAAGATGACCTGGACACGGGTGTCACTCGGGACAAACTCCACGCCCTTAGCTTGAAACAGTTTGATTATAAATCCCTTGTGACAGAGGCCGCCAAAACGATGTACAGAGAACAGCAAGGCAGATTGTATGATGTTGGTGATAAGGCGGGTAAGCTGATTGCCTGGCTCGATAAGAAGGAGAGAGCGAATCGTGTTGTCCCTGTGATTCAGAATCCTGATGGTGTGGAGGTGACTGACCCTGGTGAGATTGTGGAATGTTTTGCTGATTATTTTCGTGTGGTCTACTCCCCGGTGTCCGACAGAGACGAGGATGACTCTTGCTTTTTGTTGAGAGACATCGCGCTGCCCTGCCTGTCTGAAGAGGATCGGGAGAGTAGGAAGGCATCGTTGTCGGTCGACGAGATTGAATGAATGAAATTGGGATTTGTATAGCGCATGGCTGCCCGGAAGCGTCCCAGCGCTGTGATTGTAGACCAACAACTGAGGGTAGAGGCTGAGGGGAGATTGCGACTGCCATTCGTTCCTTCCGTTCCGGCAAAGCCATGGGGCCGAATGGCCTGACCATTGAATTTTATAAACTACGCCCGGACAAGATCGCACCGTATCTTCGTGATATGTTTACGGAGTCACGTGATCTTGGCTTCCTCCCTATTGACCAGCGCCTGGCCACTATAGTGGTAATTCCTAAGGAGGGTAAACCTTGTGACCGCTGTGCCTCATACAGGCCTATCTCCTTACTAAACGCTGAGCCTAAGATTCCCGCTAAGGTTCTTTCCGCCTCCTCACTGTTATTTGTGACCTGATCCATCCGGATCAATCTGATTTTATCCTGCACCGAAACACTGCTCTAAATCTGCGTCACCTTCACGGCGTTCTCGCGAGGGCAGAGCTTCTGTCCGAACCGGCCATCTTGGCTTCATTGGACGCCACGATGGCCTTTGACACGATAGAGTGGCCGTACCTCTGGGCCACTCTTGAAAAGTTTGGCTTCGGTGTGGGATTCATCAGTTGGGTGAGGCTTTTATATGCGGATCCGCTGGCTCAGGTGGTTGTTAATGGTAGGGTCTCCCAGTCCTTCGCTCTTGGGAGGGGTACTAGACAGGGGTGTCCGCTGTCCCCCGTGCTCTTTGCTCCTGCCCTGGAGCCGCTCGCGGCCTGGCTCCGATGGGAACCCTCGATAAAGGACATTCAGTGGACCCCTGACTTTGAGGACCGGGTTTCGTTGTATGCCGACGACATTCTTCTGTATCTCTTTTCCCCTCGCAAGTCCCTCAACGTCCTCTTTGACGTCCTAACTTCTTTTGGCAAAAACTCCGGTTTGATTATCAATTGGTCTAAGTTGTGTGTTTATGTAATCTCTGGTGGACTTCCTCCCTTGCCGACTAGGTTCCCCATTCAAATTTCTCACTCTGGCTTCAAGTACTTGGGGATTTACATATCGTTGGACTTGGCTGCCCCGTTACGAGCATAATCTCCTTGCTCCTCCCCGGCGCTTGAAGCTTGACGTGGCCCGTTGGCGTAGACTGCCGCTGTCCCCACTTGGTCGAGCGGCGCTGTTTAAAAAGATGTCCCTACCCCGATTTCTCTACGCACTTCAGAACTCCTTTGATATTATTCCGGCGAGCTATTTTCGGAGGTGGAGGGATTACAGAGGAGACTTGTTTGGGATGGTTGAGCACGCATTGCTCTCTCAAAACTAACCCTCCCCTGGTATGACGGGGGTATCGCACTCCCGGACATAAGGAGGTAATATTGGGCCTCCCAGTTGTCCGCCATTAACCATGCTACATATGCACCCGGTCCGAATCCAGCGTTTGCTATGGATAAATACCTGTTGCCCGGTGGCGACTTTAACAGAGCACTCTACTCTCGGACGGCGGGGAGGAACCTCACGGGACCCACTAAAATTGCAGTGGGTGTATGGAAGGATGCTAATGTGGCTATGGGGTGGTGGAATGATCGACTGACGCAAGCGACCCCTTTGTTTGCTTCGGAACGATTGGGATGCCTCTGGACGACGAAAGGTTTCGAGAACTGGGACATGATTGGAATTAGTAGAGTGGGTGATGTTTGGGTGAAAGGTGCAGTTAAATCGTTCACGGAGCTTCAGAGTGAGTATGAGTTGAGTGAGCGGGAATTCTTCACATATGCACAGGTGCGTCATGCTTTACTGTCGGTCTTTACAGCCGGTACCATGGTCCCTGAATCTTCCCTGTTTGAGGACCGTATATTTGATGGTCATCTGCCCGATAGTACGATTTCATTGATCTATAAAAAGTTGATCTACAATCGGGCAGATCTCCTTGTGCGTCTCAGGGAGACCTGGACTGGAGACGGGTTGGTATTGGACGACGAAGACTGGCAGTCTGCACTATCCTCCCCGAAAGAGGTTGCCATTCCGGCCCGTCTCCACCTTGTCCAGCTTAAAATTCTTCACCGCATGTATGTGACGGGTCCTCGTTTGGTTGCCATGGGTTTTTCGTCGGATGGGTTGTGTAGGCGCGGTTGTGGAATGAGTGCCACTTTCCTTCACATCCTTTGGGAGTGCTGATATGTCGCTGAGTTGGAATGGGTTCTGGTTTTGAAAATGGGTTTGTATTTACTCTTACTACCTGTTTCACATTAAATCTAACAATTCCTATATTTTGTTGGTCATTGGGAAATGTTGAACCTGCATCATAGAAACTTTCGACTGTTCTGGGATTTTCATTTTTTTTACAGCCATATGATTTTAAATAGTCAGCATCTGCACTTGATTTGCTCCCTGTGTTTGCCCATCACCTCCTACTCTATTAGGATCCTGTCTACATTCCCTCTTCCCTTTTCCAATGTCAAGTTTTGTTGCATAAATGGCAGGGAGTCAAATTTTCCAATGTTGCAATGTCTATTCAAGAATTCAGATAAATTGGAGCCTCTCATCCTCTACCCTGTGAAGCAAAAGTGGCTTCTTGGGCAGTCTGACCTCCAGCTTGAAAATCAACACTTTGCATTCCACTTATGTTGCCTCCAAATGAATGATTCTGAACTCCTTTCTGTGCCAGCAGTGAAGTATCTGTGCAAACATACGTTTCCCCTTCAGTCTTGTCTGCTTCATGTCTTGCTCATCACTACAGTATTTTGCATACCTCAGGATCTCATCCAAGGATTTTGTCTCACAACAAATCACATTTTGCTATATATGCATAATGATCTGTGATCACAACCCAAGAACAAACTGTGACACAAAATTCCCCAAATCACTTGTATTAGGAATTTCTTGCCCGATGTGTTGTTTATACACCTGGAACAACCATTCATAACAAGCATACGCTGATCCATTTCCCTCTTGATGAGTTCTATTGATTGTTATCTATTCATTGTCTCTCGCTGGAACCTTCCCTTACAAAAAGTGAATCACCTCATCATATTATGTCATTACCACAGGTGAGGGTACACATAGCCATTGCACAGCTATTCTATACTCATCCCACCATTCAATCGACACTGAATTGTCAAATAAAGTATTCAAATCTGACCATAAACAATTTGTCAAATTGTGTATACCATTGTATAGGATTCTATCTTAGTTTCTGAAAAAAAATTCATAAGAGTTGCAAGAGTTCCTCTACTCCATGACAAATGCACCTAACCGCCATCTGTTATGCCCAGATTGGAAAAGTTAATGGCTCATCTCCATCTGTAGGTGCTGGCTTACTATTTGCCTCCATTGCATCTAATAGTTTTTTTCATGCCTCTTTCCCATTTGCTCTCTAATCTCTCAAAATCACTCCATTTGTGAATAGACTTTGTGAATTTTGCAACGTGTAAACTAATCCCTGCAAATCTCATTGTGACATTAGCATCATAATTTATTTGTGCCCTAAACCTTCTCTACAATATAACACTTCATTAAAGATCTTCTTCATATTTTTCTGCCAATTCATTCAATCTGCTGTGTTGCAACTGCATGCCTTGTGATTTATTTATTCAAATATATCAGTTCATTCTCATGATAATGATCCAAATGTGAAATGTCCAAACAACCCATAATAGTTTCTTCTAATTCTACCTTTAACTTCGGCACATTTATGGGCCTTGCATGTTCTTGACTTGCAGTTAGTCTCCCTGATCTCTACACTCTATTAGTGTCCGAAGTCTTCTCAAACCATAGGGGAAAATCTCATTCTCAAACTGTCCTGTCTCTACCAGTGAAATAGATGTCATAAAGGCAATCCTCTTTCCTTCTCTCAATAACTAAACATTTTATGGTCGCACCCAGGAAACAATCTGTGAATTCTGAGATGTCAGGATTCGTCCTGGAGCTTCAAAATGTGGGACAATATTCATTGTGACCCTTGCAACTGGCCTTGCCAATGTCTGTGCTCTCACAACTTGCGGTACTGGCGCCAGAACAGTCACAATTAAAGCATTAACACATGGAGTTATTATAGTATGGGTCACTTCCATAGGGTGCAGTGCAATTTAATATGCTGGGAAATGGTCTCTTAATCTGTATTATACTCACTGTACTACTAGTATTTGCCTTACTATCAGTATTTGCTGTAGGGGCCACATATGATGGTGGATATGAAGCCAATAAAGCATCCAGAATATCCTCCCCTGAATAACTATCAGAGTCTGTTTTTTTGCAGCTCCTGCCTCATTTCCCTGTTTCTGATTGATTTTTACCTTTTCTGTAGTTTAAAGTGGATACAGTCTAGCTCCCTCTATTAAACATGTTCTCCTCCTTTGCTGTCCTTTGTCCCATTGTGCATCTGTGTAATTTCACAATGTTCTTCCCCATCTCTGATATTTTTCATTTTCGTCAGCATGAGCTGCTATTTCCCACACTTTTAATCCTTCATACTGTGTGGTTCTAGGAGCTGGTTTCATCTCTTATGATTTCTCTCTCAAATGTTGAGTACCCTTTAACCCTGCACTAATAATGAAGCAATAAACATGTATGAAGTCCTACATTTGTCATCATGTAATGAGCTGGTGTGCACCCCAGTGGCGCCTATTCACCTCCCCTAACTAGGACTGTTACATCACCCCTCATCAAATCTCTAAGGGTTTTAAAACACTTCATTTTTGCAGTAATTAAACAGTAAATGTGCTGTGATCAAATAAAAATTCATTGATTTCATTCAGTTTTTTATTCTGTATACGTCAATCTCTTTCTCTAGTCCTGTTAAAACTTTAATACTTAAAGATTTGTCATCCGATCTCAACACATCACTTTCACAATAAGTGACATATGCCAGCATGACACATGACACAATGTGTTGTCATCAACCAATAGCAGCACAGCAGTACACCAACCAACTAATCTCAGCGTGACAAACTATGTTGTATTTTATAACTCATCGCAGCAGTTCACCCTCCTTTACATTTCTCTCACACACAAATTCTGCAAGTTTAATAAACAAATAACTTTGTGAACAGAGAAAACTAAATTACTTCAATCATACAAGAATCAATCAGCAATAGCTTTTAACACCCTCCATCTTCCCTATACTTACACATTCACACATGAATAAAATCTAGGCCAGCGAAAATCACTCTAACTGATATAGCTTTCCCTTCGCGCATTAGGCTCCACTGTGACCAATCAAATTTAGTACATTTACAGCAATGTTATATTCCCTTTCTCAATTGTGCATTTTCGATAGCACCTCACAAATCTACACCACAAATCTTAGCAGACAAATATCAACAGAACCTCAACTGTATATTTATTTATCTTGGGATCTTTGACTTCCTTGAGTCTGATAACCACTTCAACTGCTCAACAATTAGCTCTAACACATCACTAAATTTCAAATACACCAATAAGACAAAGTCTCAATAAAGACAATAGCAACAAATTACTTTATTAATGATCCCATCTTTACCAATGCAATCAAAGCTAAAACCGCAACCACATGGGCATTTCTAAACTAAGACTAATTAGTACAGTTCTTGTCTTGTGACATGAACTGTATTCTGGTACCAACTGCCGGACCACTGGGTTCCACTCATCACATACTCATCACCGAGAGCCCCTCCTACAGGTCAAGGGATCTTTGTTGTCCGCTGAGACATAAACACTGAAGTCAATCTCAAACATTATTTTTGGACTTGGCCCTTTTTGGCTTAAGTTCCTTAACTTTTTGCCTTTCTCTTAAACATTTTTTCTGACATTGTGTTGCCAACTTAGATGCTTCAGGCACTTTGCCACTGCGGATCAGTGTCAAAGTGCAAGTGCTCCCTGTGTAAAGTGTAATGGTAATTGGTTGTCCATGATTGGTATGTTTGCCTTACTAGTAAAGTCCCTAGTAAAGTGCACTATGTGTGCCTGGGCTGATAATGCAAATGCTACTAGTGGGCCTGCAGCAGTAATCGTGCCACCAACAAAGTAGCCCTAAAGAGAAAACTCAGGCTTGCCACTGCAGTGCCTGCGCGCAGTTTGTTAAACTGTTTTGTTGTCCTGACAAGTGCACCCACTTGCCAGGCTGTTTCCTCCCCTTTTTATGCACATTAGACACCCCTATGGTAGGCCTAAGGCACCCCCCTGGGCAGGGTGCAGTGTATGTGAAAGGTATGACATGTACTAAGGTGTGTACCATGTCCTGACAGTGAAAAGCTGCCAAATTCGTTTTTCACTGTTTCAAGGCCATCTTGCCCATAGGACAGAATGGGGATGCCTGTGTAATATGTTTCCAGCCTATCTTGCCATAGGCTTAGGATGGAGAGGTGAAGTTTAGTGTGCCTGAACTCACAATGTAATAGCACATCTTTTTTAGAAGGTGGTTTTTCAATTGTGTGTTTAGAAACGACGCTTTTAGAAGTGGCTGGTTTCTTTGTTCTAACAATTCTGTGTGTCTCTGCCTAGTTGTTGATTGACTGCTGGATTTGAGTGTGATAGGATCTGGGAAGTGCCTTGACCCAGGGGAGGAGGTGAGACAGCAACGGGCTGACATGCATCTGGAGTGAAGTAGTGTGGCTCACTGGTTAGAGGCGGTAGACCCGAGAGCAGAGGACGGCCCGGGACCAGGGTTCGATTCCCGGCGCGGCAGGTTTCTGGACCAGGATCAGCGGACTCGATAATTCTCTCGCCTCGGTGCCCACTCTGATCAGCGATCACACTCGGCAACTCTGGGCATTAGCTTGCCTCATCTTCACTAACGGCCCCACCAGACCGCCGGGGATGCCTGGTCTGACCCTGGAGATACCCATTAAGGGACCATCTCTCAGGGAAGCCAGGAAGGGTTTCGCAGCGGTCGAATCGCCTTGGGACCCTACGGGTAAGTAGTGCGCTATATAAATGCCTATACATTTACATTTACATTTACATACATACAGTTTAGGGGGGAGGAGTAGCCCCTGGAGATGAAGAGGCTTGGGCAGCTGCCTTTAAACAATGGCTTCATCTCCTGCTGTGTGATTGAGGATCCAGACCCCACTATCAAAGGAAGAAGGTTTCACTGGCAGGGAGACATCCTGAACTGGTTTGAACAGGGGTCAGTGCCCCCCTGAACACAAAGAGGGTCATTAGGATGTAGGTGGCGATCCGGCCTACATCCTTCCCTACCTGCCACCCATTTACTCCTGCCACATTAGTATGGTGGGGGTACTGTGGTTCTAAGGGAAGACCGTCCGCCGCTTTTCTGCCCGGTCGACAAGTCGACCGGGCAGAAAAGGGTTTAGTATGGTGGCGGTGTGTGCTAGACACCACCAGCCATATTAGTGTGTGGGTGGAAACATGCCTTTCCGTCCGCCGCTTTTCCGCTCGTTCGACAAGTCGACTAGGCAGAAAAGGGTTTAATATGTTGGCGGTGAGTGCTAGACCCTGCCAGCCATATAAGTATGTGGGTGGAAACATGCCTTTTCGTGGTGGCGTTGCCACCACAGATAGACATGCGGAGTTCACATATTGGGGCCCGTTGCGAGCCCCCCGGGAATTTGGGGGGTGCACGTGGGAGATACCTATGGTACCCCCCTGCATTGTCATGGACATGGTGGGAGGCACCTTGCGGTGGCATCCTAATCGTTGGGGCGAGACTGCTGCACCACAGGTGGTCGGTCCCAGCACCACTCTGTCAGCCCACCATCCTAATTGCCCCCAAAGACATCAAAGACATTTAGGGGTATACCTATGAGAGCTGAAACTCCTGGACTTTGGACTGATTAAGGCTGAAAAGGATTGAAACTACTTTGCGGTAAAGATGAACTTCTGCCAAAGGAAGAACAGCTGAAGAGACTAAAAAGAAGCACTGACCCGTGCTGTGTGTTCTGTGGCTGGCCTGCAGTTTGCTGATTTAACTAAGGAGAGGCAAAGGGACTTTGCTGTGTGCTGTGTCCCCCTGCTTGAAAGGACTTTGCTGTGTGCTGTGTCCCGAAGTAACTTGTCTCCAAGGACCCAAGAAGAGCTGGCTCCCTGTTGTGGAAACTTAGGAACATAAAAGTTTCCAAGTGTGTCTTAGCGACGCTGTGTGCATGTGCTTCATGCAGCCTGAGACCTTCGTGAGGGTTGCCCTGTGATTGTGTGTACCCAGAGCTTAAGTAAGCCTCAGCGACAGTGTGTGTGTGTGCCCTGTTTCAGCCTGAGACCTTCGGGAGAAAATACCCTGTGACTGTGCGTCCCGGATCAGTTTTGTTCTCTACTTCAATCAACAGCGTAATTAGAATTGCTGCGATCATCATTGCCATTGGCCCAGACCGGCATCCCCAGAGGAGCAGTGAGAATTCACCACCACCCAGCCCAAGCCTGCCTTTGCCAAAGGAGACCTTGAACCATCACTGTCAGGTGGCCGAGTTCCACTACCCAAGATCAATGAAGTTGCATTGGAGTCCCAAGTCACAAGGAGAGCAGAGTGAGATCGGACCCCCCAGGTAACGCTCAGCGAGTGTGCATGTGTCGCCGCCTGGGGCGGGGTACGGGCTGCGAGAGACACGCTCTCGGCCTTTCCCATCTTTGCAGCTTGAGCCTCCGTTCAATTCCTTATTGTGGCTCGTACATGTCAAGGAGTGGCAGAACCGGGGCCGGAGTGTGGAGCTGGACTTTGTTTCCCATCATAGCAGTGTTAGGGGCATATTTTGGCAGTAGCTGACCATGAGTCAGTAAGAGTGGCATAGAGACAGTCCAGAGCACCACGATTGGTGCCAGAGTACATTATTTTTGAATTACGAAGTGCCTGATTGTTGCATTACAAATTGCATTATTTTTGCATTACGAACTGCCTGATTGTTGCATTACTAATTGCTTTCTTTTGGCATTACAAACTGCCTGATTGTTGCATTATAAACTGCATTATTTTTACATTATGAAGTGCCTGATTCTTGCATTACGAACTGCATAGCATTGTATTAGCACTGCATTGGATCATCGAGAATTTCTCATTAATACTGCAAGAACCTACAAGGGCTTGCTGGCCTAATAAACGGCAAGGGGAAATATCACAAATACGCATATGTTGGATTTTTATTGTGTGGTATCATCATATATCTTTTTTTTAATAAACATATAATTGTTTTTTATTAAACTCGTGTGTGGAGTCCATTTGTGTTGTTATCACTGGGTTACTGAGAATGGGGTTGCAAATACTTTACACATTTGCCTTGGAGATAAGCCTGGCTATTTGTGCCAAGCTACCAAGGGGGTGAGCAGGGGCTACCTGAGAAGGTGTCCTTCCTTACCCTGACTTAGACACAAGGGTCCCTATTTGGACTAAGGTACCTACCTCAGCCAACTAGAGACCCCCAGTTCTAACAATTATCAATTAGCATTACTTTAGTTTGGTCAATAAAGAGAGTTAAGTATGAGTTAAAGGGATTTATTTTCAGATCTTTGGTTCTACATTCTTTCTATTTAAGTATTATTTTCCAAGTTTCATCATTAAGATATCAATCAATCAACCAATCAATATTTAGTCATGAGCTATGTCAATTTAGTTAATCAAATAAAGCATTAGTACAATGAAAGGTAACAAGACTATTCCCCAAAATAACTTCCCTATTCCAAATAAAAGTTCAATGTAAGAAGGAATTAAAGGTGTCAGTTCAGATACTCATAAAGAGAATCGATCATAAGCAGAAAGCTTAGCATAAAGAGATAGAAAGTATTCTCAACTCAAATATTACCAGATCAAGTAATAAAGTAAGACTTTCCATGACAACCTTAGTACAGAGTCTCATTTCAGAGAGTTGGAAAAAAAGATTTAAATGAGATGAGTGAAAACTCAATTAGGCTGTTCTGAATCAAAAGCGTGAAAGATTCTGCTCAAATCGAGGTCTGAAGCTAGTCTAGGAGCACACACTAACATAAACACACATTTTCAATGTTGAAAAAAATTTTTTTTCTTCTTCTTGTTGACCAATAAAAGTTCAGCAAAATCCTGGCAACAGGTCTGCTCTCAGCCGGCTCACCATAGAAGAATTATCATTAAACCATGTGTCCTTGAATGTTGTGGCACATCCTTTCTTGTTTTCTAAAACGTCTTTCCACCATGAATCATCTGTCGTCCACATCTTTTGCGATGTGAACCTCACTATCAGTTGTCTAATATTTGTTAACCAATAAACGGTAGCTTCTGAAATTGCAACGTATGCTGCAAAGATAAGAAAAACAACTTGCACACTTGTTGCTTGAAGTGACAAACATGCATTGAAGTATTAATGTGCCTACATGTTATCAAAGAGTCTTCAGTTGTGAATTTAAAAATCTAAGCTTCTTTTCTATGTTACAGGCCTATAAAATAGAAGTATGATTGCCTGCAACAATTTTTGCATTGAACTCCCTTCATTTTTAAAGGTTAATTCTGCACATTATAATGTAATACAGCATGTTTGTAAGTAATTTGCTTTAGCAGTTAAATTAGGAATGCTTCCAAAATTGAAAAGGATGCAGGCAATGGCAACCCATTGAATCTTGCCTGAAGTCGACACTGTTTTTTTGTCCACAATTAGCACCTTGGAGATCCCTGATTTACATGCTGGTTTGCTGCTTTTAGTGCATAACTCTTTTGAGTTCTTCTGTGATAAAAATGCTTTGTTTTTCACTTACAATTTCTAGTCGTAGCTAAATAGTTGTAAATATTTAGGATTATTGTATGATGGATTCTGATGTCCTAGGTATTCTACAGTGAGGTTTATACTGTATGGCAATCGAGACAGTATCTTGTATTACAACTGTATACTCATTTGTAATTTTCGGTGTTCATGCTATAAGAATTTCACATCAATTAATGTAAATTTTTATATTTGTGAAGATTAAAGCAAAGGTATTTTCATAATTTTCAACTTTCGGAATAAGCTGCCCTTGAAAAATAGATGCCATGCATAGCTGGCTAAATTTCTTGCCAGCAAAGCCTTTGAGTGCTCTTGAGAAAAGAAAAATAATTATCAAGGGAGCTCAGAAAGTACTATTTTGAGCAAGGATGAATGTGCACCGATAAAACACATTTCAAAAAGAAGAACTTCTGTAATTGTGTTTATTGAAGGGTAATCCAAGTATGAAATGTAACAAGTTAAGGGGCTGTCAAAAAATCAGTTACTTTCTGTGGTATGATGTGTGTAGTACATTACACAAGCTGTGCTGGAAGATGATGAAAGCCCTGAAAATGTTAGTGGGCAGATGGTAAAATTGACAATACAGAAAATAATCTATACTAATATAGTAAAGAGAGAGCCCAAACCTTTGAGGCGGGTAATCTCAGGAACCACAGCACCAATCACAACACCCAATACAGCGTTGGAAAGGGCAGTTGCAGCAGAAGGACATAGGCTATGCAGACGCCCACCATATACATTTAAAAGGTAAAAGAACAGTGCCAGCAAAGTAGTCCCTTGTGGGCGTGTCTGTGTTGTGCTGTAGGCGTGTGCTGGGAGCGTGACAAACCCTGGGGGGGTGTGGTACATTCTGCCCTTTATGCCATGTCTCATATCGTGTGCTAATCCCACCCTGCTCCCTTTAAATACCCCTGCACCCCATAATCATAACCGACCCTTACTCCTTAAAATACCCCAACACCCTTAAACACTAACCCATCTTAACCCTATAAATATACCCTGTACCCCAAAACCCAAACCTATCCCTAAACCCTAAAAATACCCCTGTACCCCAAAACCCAAACCTAGCCCTGAACCCTCTAAATACTCCTGTACCTCAAAACCCAAACATACCCCTGAACCCTAAAAATACCACTGTACCCCAAAACCCAAACCTACCCTGAACCCTAAAATACCCCTGTACCCTAAAACCCAAACCTAGCCCTGAACCCTTAAAATACCCCTGTACCTCAAAGCCCAAACCTACCTCTGAACCCTAAAAATACCCCTGTACCCCAAAACCCAAACCTAGCCCTGAACCCTAAAAATAACCCTGTACTCCAAAACCCAAACCTACCCCTGAACCCTAAAATACCCCTGTACCCCAAAACGCAAACCGACCCCTGAACCCTAAAAATACCCCTGTACCCAAAAACCCATACCTATCCCTAAACCCTAAAACTACCCCTGTACCCCATAATCCAAAACTATATCTCAACTAGGCATGGGCGGAAAATCCGTTCCGCTCGCGGATTTTGCGGATTTTCGGGAAATCCGCAATCCGCGAGATTTGCGAATTTCCTGAAAAATCCGCAAATCCGCGAGCAGCGGATTTTGCTCGCACTGCTCGCACTGTTCGCGTGAGTTCGCGCCCCGCGAATAAGTGCGAAATTGCAGAAATACGATTTTAGCAAAACTGAAAGTAACTACTTACCAGGTTCAAAAGTTCAGGCTCATCATTAGTAGCCATTTCCTGTAGTGCTTCCTGAGGGGCCCCTCCAGAGTTCAGTTGCCAGTTGCAACTATTATGTGACCCTGCTCTGAACCTCAGAATAGTTACACATATGCCACAAAGGTCCTGAATTACAGCTAAGGGAGACAAGCAGGAGCCAGGCTAGAAGTTAAAATCCATTAATCAGCCCCTAATTCATTATTGTCAGTTGGGGCAGGGCAGGTGTTGTAACTAATTTTGCAACAATGAAAGCACTTAGCAAGTGCAAAAGATCACTAATCAGGGCGCACTAAGGAAGCAGGTGCCAGCTAAAAAAATATTCTGTGACACATTAATCAGCCCCAAATTAATTCAGGTCACTTGAGGCAGGGAAGGTGTGCTTTGCTTTGCCAAAAATAATGTACACTGGACAACCAGAGGGTGTGGTGATGAAACAGAGGGTGGCATGGGTGGGCCAGAGGGTGGCATGAGTAGTCAGAGAGTGGCAGTGGTGACAGAGAGTGGCAGTGATGAAGAAGAGTGTCCCAAACAGGTTGGACATGTAGAAACAACAAGTTCGCAAAACTTGCGACCCGACAGGTAAGTTCGCAAATTGCGAAATTGTAAAAACCCTCGCGAACTGGCAGAAACACGGGCGAACACAAAAAAAAAAAAAAATCCGCAAATTCGCGGGAATTCGCGGATTTTGCGGATTGCGAGTTTGCAAATCCGCAAATTCGCGGATTGCCAATCCGCAAAATCCGCTCATGCTTAATCTCAACCCTTAAAATACCCAAACACCCCAAAACATATACCCCTATACACATACCTTATCCAAACATTAATAAAAAACATGCTTTTACCATTCATGCATTTACAACGAATTTCGTTGTAAATGTATGCGTGGTAAAAGCATAAAAAATGTAATGCCATGCGTTATAATGGCATTGCGGAGTCATGGTACTTTCGTAATGAAAGAATGTGAAGTGATGGTATGTGGAAAGAAAGTTGCGGAATAATGGGTGTGTACCCTCCCCCGGTAAGTACATTGGTGGTACGGCGGCCCACATCTCCAGCAACATACTCATATTTTTTCACCACCCATTTGAAAAATGCACAGGTCTCTCTCATTGATGGCCAGCACGACATACACTTTTAGACACACCTCCCGCCACAAGTTCTAGAATTGCGAACTTTAGAGCTAGGGAGCTACGTTCGAATTTCGGCATCAGCTCAACATCCTGTGATTCCAGGCAAATCGCGTTGTCTCCCCGTGCCTACCACAAATGAATGTGTTCTTCTGTAATGTAAATTGTGATCATGCCATGTTGTTGAGTTTGCGCTATATAATATTGCAAGCAAAAATAAAGTATGGAAACTCGAGTTCACACACTACTGAACGCGCACTCTTAAGTGCATCAGCAGTGCACTGTGAATCGGAGTGTTTCACAGGCCTGTCACAGATAAGAAATGCTATCAAAACGAAATCCTACAAAACAATATACTACTGGCCGGCAGCAAATCATACCCGGACAATGTCGGGACGGGCTGCTAGTCACATGTAAAAGTAAAGCCATATTTGTAACGTAAGACACAAAAGGAGCATACAGTTGTTCGTGTAGATGACTTGCGTTTTACAGACTTTAACATGCAGCTTCATAAAGTGTGCACCTGCTGGCCCTTTGTCAGTTCTTCCACTTCCAACTGAAAGAATTTTAGTTTGGGGCTTAGATTACGAAAATTCATGCAACATAATGTTGCATAAAATCTGTAGTGATGCACTGGGTGTGCATCAGAAAATAGATGAGTTTCGAATTTACAACATATTGGGGCAGATTTGTCAATATTTTGTGCTGGTGCAAAACCACAAAACAATATGCAAACTGGTGAGAAATGCTGAAATATCAATTGCTTTCCAACATAAAACTCCTCTTGCACTCCAAAATTGCTAACGCCGCGCTCTGTCACTTTGGAAATTAAGGGATGCTCCGTATTTACAATAATACGGTGCACCCCTGCGTTTCTCCCTGCACTGGTGCTAAATTCAGCTGCCTAGCGCCAACAGAGGCACCCTTGTACCATAGTGCAAGGGTGCCTGCGTTGAGGGATTGAATGTTTATGTGCAGGAATGTGTCCCTTCCTGCACATAAACAATCCCGAATGGCGATTTGTAACTTCTTTTTTTTTTGTTTTAAAGTATTTTTATATAAAAAAAATGTTTACAACATTTATTCCCCTAACTCCCCCCCCCCCTTGCACAGGACATGAAAAATGCAAAAAAAAAAAAAATACAATCAAATTTCTTTTTTTTCCACAACATTTCTATATCTCAGGTTACAAGAATTCTGCCTGGCAAATTATACTGGGTAAGCTAGAGCATCAATCAAAGCAGCTGGAGAGAAAAAAAAAAAAAAAAAGTAGGGCGAACAACTAAACATAACCCCATGGATACAGATTGATTAGTATGCCTGATTTTCATTACACACCCGACTTGAGGCCCTATGGAAATTCTATGAATGCCCGAAGCTAGTTCCTCTGATAAAAGAAATTGGAGGGTTTGTAGATAGATCGCTGAATTGTAAGTTAACGATGACACCCGAAGTAATATTAATGGGACTGGACGGGACTGGAGAGCAATCACAGTTTGAGAACTTTTTGTTTGTAGCCATGGCAGTATTTCGGCTTTGCATAGCTTCAGCATGGCGAGATAAGCACCCCTCCACTATGCAGCAATTGTTGGCCAGGCTTTTACATATATACAACATGGAAAAAGCGTTATACGCCAGAAAAGGGAAGAAGGGCAGATCCCTTGGTCTGCAGATCTGGAAACCAATAACAGATTGGAAGAATAGGGTGGGAGGAAACATAGAATTTCCATAGGGTGATTTGTAACTTCTATGTGTGCTGCATTTTGCACCACACATGGAAGTTGCAAATCGGCATTTTTTAAATGATTGTGTGCAGGAATGGACGCCTTACTTCACATAAACAATCATTTATGGCAATTTGCTGTTTCTATGTGTGCTGCTAAATACAACACACATAGAAACAGCAACACAGGAGAAATAAAGCATTTCTCCACGTTTTGCCATGTTAAGACCAGGTTTTCCCTGATCTTAATTTTAGCGCTGCTTCCTATTTATGCCACCCTTATAAATAATGGGCAGCATCAAAATCAATGGGTGTTGAAGTGGAACGTCCACCACAACACCCATTGCACGGCCTTTCACACTAAGTATAGCGTGAAAGGGGGCCTTATTTACATGGCGGTGTTATGCCACCTTAACTGGCTTAACGTCAGCTTGTAAAGTAAGGCAAAAGATTTATCGCCTCAGGAACGTCACTAAAAGGGCTGTTGGTGTGTTGATAGGGGCTTGCAAATATGCCCCAAATTCTGATCTACTAAGAATTGTAGACAGGGCTTTGCACCAATTAATAATGCCTCCTTCTCAAAAAGCTGGAGAAATCTTTTAATTTCCCACACTGCATGCATACTGCACTGAAAAGCACACATATAATTTGGAAGCCTGAGGTGCAGGAGGCAGAGCCAGCCCTCCTGATGCCTGTGAGGCTCTTCTGCAGTCCTGCAGCGCAGGACGCCCACAGCCGTGCCCGGGCAAAACCCAGGCAAAGGTCAGGCCCGTCTGCCCTCATTAGAGCCCGGAAGAGGCTGGGCTGGGCCACCCCTCTAAACCCTTGAAACTGAAGATACTGTACTTCTTTTAACGTGCCCCTCAACTGTGTTTTGGTGTCTTGTGACTTACAGCCAGGGATTTTGTACAATTGGCCTAGTCGGACATGGAGAAGGGGAAAGCAAGTGAAGGGGGTTCTGGGGAGACTTGTCCAACACTTATAAAAACAAAGAAGGGCCCAAAGCATGCTGGGGGGAACTGCGTTATTGAGTGAACGGAATTGACAATCTTGTGTCCGAATGTGTGGAGATATTGGAATCCCTGGAGACCCCAGTTAATTCTAGTGCTAGTAGCCCTGAGTCTTCACCGGTAATAGAAAATGCCAGCCCACCCAAACACACTCCTGATATTCCTCATATCTTTAAAAAGCATCTCAAACAAGTGGTAGGGCCTGAGTTTACCTAAATTACAAATGAGCAGGGAGGCCAGTAAGTTCAGCTACCACACAGATACACGACCAGCTAGGCATAGACATAATTTGAAGTATTAGATTTGCATCCTGAATAGCTTTACCAGCTAATCCCCAAGTTGACTAAGAAGGTTTGACTGCAGAGGGTGAAAGTATAGGAACAAAGTTGGGGTTCGAATATAGGCCCAAATATACTGACCGGAGAGTGCTAGCTATACCAGATAATGTTTTTTTAATCACATTGACCTAAGCCTCCTCTTGGCCAAGAACGGTAACATCACACCTGACCTATCTGCCATAGGCCTTCAGGCTGACAAATCTAGAGAGGAAGACTTAGCCCTGCCTTCTGCAGGATCTCCCCAGTGTTTGACCAGATCTAGCAGCATAGCTCACAGGTACAACAATAATGAGTAAGCATTGGCGAATTTTGCGAATTTGCGATCCGGCGATTTGCGGATTTGCGAATTCGCAATCCGCAAAATTCGCGAATTAGTGCGAATTTACGGATTTTTTTGTGTGTTCGCAGGTGTTTGCAGGGCACTTTGCATTTTCGCGGGTGTTCTCGGGGCGCTGTGTGTGTTCGCGGGTTTTTTTTTTTGCCTGGTTAATCACTGCCACCCTCTCGTTTTTTATGCCCTTCTGCCCTCTGTACCACTCGTTTCTGTGCCCTTCTGCCCTCTGCCCCACTCATTTTTTATCCCCTTCTGCCTTCTGTCCCACTTTTGTGCCCTTCTGCCCTCAGCCCCACTTAGAATGGCGCCGGCAAGCTGCCAGCACCATTCTAAAATAGCTACAAAGAGCTTCAACAGGAAGCTCTAATAAATAAAGTTAAGCAGGTGCTTGAGTTGAAGGTCAAATTAAGTTACACAATCACTAATCACCCCAAGTTTGGGGTGATTAATGATTGTGTAACTGAATTTGAGCCTCAACTCGAGCACCTGCTTTACTTTATCTATTAGAGCTTCCTGTTAAAGCTGACTTTTGTAACTATTTTAGAATGGCTCTGGCAGCTTGCTGGCGCCATTCTAAAAGAGTTACAAAAGTCAGCTTGAACTTTTGACCCAATCCGTTCCACTCGCAGATTTTGCGGGAAATTCACGAATCACGCGGATTGCGAATTTACCGAAAATCCGCAAAATCCGCGAGCGGAACGGATTTTCCGCCCATGCTTAATAATGAGCTAAGGAGTAACAAGCTTATGGATAGCAGGGGGGATGGGTGGGGCATGCCATGTACAACCAAGCAGTTCCCTGGCTGGTGCAAAAAACCTCATTGTAATGACATCCAGTTTAGAAGTAACTGCATCAATACTTTAGTGGGAGAGGAGTATAAAGCTCCCTATACTCCCAATAGGATATATATGATAAATGTTCATAAAAATAACCCTACCCAGAAGTGGGAAGGTGAAGATTTACTTAAAAACAAAGTAATACATTGGATTAGGCACACCAGAGGAAGTAGGTCAATAATTAGGGAGGACATCCTACGAGTAAGAAGGCTTTCGCACCCCCCCCATTTCCACAGACTGGATCAAACTGACCCTAGTGGATTACAGGCTGGTCCATAATCTGGTAGCCTTCGAAGCTAGGACAAGCACCTCTGTGAACACTAGCATTCAATTCAAGTACAAACCTCCCTCTGTTCCCCTGCACGTTGCCCAAGATTCAAGTCTGGCCACTATTGACTGGCTGAATCTGTCAGTCTTAACCCCTGCCCAGAAGCATCCCTCAGCCTTGACACCCAACTAAAGAAGAGTTGTGTCTTTCTAGTATTGCAAATTTAGGATCCCTCCAGGGCTTACCTTTGACTGCACCTAGAGAGCAGCTAGTGGGGGGTGTCTTGCTTCCTGTAATCAGTAACCATCACATGCATCGAGAGCTGTTGATCTCAAGGCCTAGTCCCTCCAATTTTCCCCACGCACCAGGCCATGTGCAGGCTAAAGTTGGCATCATGGATGTGGCAGTGGTGAAGACTAAGATTACGCTGCCACATTGGATTCAATTAATGTAAACCTTTGACATCTGTCATCTCCAGGAAACCTGAAGCCCCACCTCATCATATATGCCTGGGTTCCTAACGTACCATCATCCTGCCAACCAGAATAAAGTTGGTCGCCCTGCCGGCGTTTTACTATTCTGGGTGAAGATAGAGCTCATTTGCCAGATCCGAGAGCTTTCCTGTAACTACCCTGCATACTGGGTTTACACTTAAAGGGTAAAACAGGCAGTACCCAGGACACCTTTAATGTCTATGCAAGAAGAACTAAGGGGCAGTAGATAAACCACCCTGCAAGATCTTGAGCAGCTCTTTGAGGCAAGACGGTCCTCATGCCCTTTGATCCTAGAGGGGGACTTTAATGTCACCTTCGAACACCTGGGAAAAGAGGACAACAGCAAGGAAAAAGAAGTTGATGATTATTAGCTGATCCCCCAACTTGACATACCTCCTATATGGAAATGGTCCCAAGTCGCATTACCGCTACTGGGGTACGGATTGAGGGCTAATAATGGGTGGAGCATGTCGGACAAAAAGGGTGCCAACACTTTTAATCGATCTAAAGGAATTAGTTGCATAGACTACTTCCTTCTCAACCTAAGGCTTGGGCCTCTGCTTATAGATATGGTCTTGGGATCAAGAGTAGACAGTGACCATAACCCCTTAAGCATGAGTCTTACATCTTCTTGGGATTCCTATTACTTTGAGAACTTTCAAAGTGATTAGAGAACTCCTTGCTTTGAATAACAACCGCTGCTTAAATTGGTAAAGGTGATCCTAGACAAGGCAAGCTCCTGGCTCTTAATCGCCAACTAGCTATAGGTCTGTCAGACTTTAAAGCAATGCTTGGGGAACCAGTAGGATGGGAATTTATTCCCCTTAGATATTCTCATCTTTTTAATTAACTGGCTGCCCATTTTAGCAAACCAAAACTACACTAATGACATAGCCTTGTGTGCTACCACATACAGCCTGATTTAACCATGAGTGTAGACAACTCCAATGACAACTAGCATCTGCCCTCAGATCCCATTCACTCAAGACTTTTGGAGATCTGAGAAGGGTATATGAAAAAGCCCAAGGTAGAGCAAACCTGGAGTGGGTTGATAACAGATAGAGGGCAATCGGTGAGGGATGTGCCGCCAAAGATTCTAAATAGTTTTGGCAAATAGTATCATGTGGGGAACCCCATAGGCCACTCCAACCAGCCAGCAATATAGTAATCTCTGACTAGCAAGATATTTTTAAACTCTTGTACATCGACATGCGTCCTCTGACATAGACCCAACCAAACCTGCCCTTGAGCTATACCAAGGAGCGTTTTACTGATGCAGAAAAACTGACCTCTATTCATTTTTATACAATAAGGAGAACTGGTCGACCTACATTATAATCTTGTCAAATGCTATCGCAGCAGGAGCACCAGTTCCCCTGTCATGGAAAGGTGCAGAGGTGATTCTGATCTTTAAAAAATGCGATACATCATCACCAAGTAATTATAGACTGCTAAACCTTATCGATTCTATTCAGAAAGTGATCAGACAAGCACTTCTGAACAAGATACAGACTTGGATTGAGAATAACATCTTATCCCCCTTTCAAGCTGGCTTTAGAGCTAAAACGGGAACAACTGACCAGGTCTACTGCTTAACTTTACTCTTGGGAAGACCATGGTCTTTGGCTGGGGAAGCCTATATATATCCTTTATCGGCCTTTAACAGCATTCATCCTTGTCCCCAGACACAAACTGTGGCAATGTCTAGCCGACATGCTGATGTCGCCGGAGATTTTGTCCATGATAATCCACTTCTATGAAGCAAATTATGCAAAAATCTGCTGAGGCGACCAAGGGCAGCTCACTAACCCCATAGCCATTAATAGGGGCTTCCATCAAGGATGTCTGCTAGCTCCCACACTTTTTTCAATGTATATGATTGGATCACTGACATAATATCGACTACACAAATATAGACATACAAACATATTGAGGATAAAATATGGACTACAAAAATATAGAATTCTTATCTACAAACAGATAAGTACAAAAATATTGAATCAAAAATATTGTTTAAAAATAATATAGATAGCAAAAATATCGAATTTTTGTAAATGTCTTCAAAGTAATTTAAAATAAATGAAATATTAAAAATAATTAACTAAAAATACTTACAAATACTTAAATAACCTTACAATTATAAAATAATTAATTTAAGCTAAAAAACATACAATTTTATTTTTTAAAACATATATATACATATATATATATATATATATATATATATATATATATTCACTTGATATTAATAATAAACATACAATACTTTTACCATAGGATAGCAGGAGGATAAAATGTACTATTCCCACTCCAGTGAGTGCAACAGTAGGGAAAGTGTTGGATAGCGTAGGGGTAAAAATACTATTCCCACTCCAGTGAATGCAACAGCAGGGAAAGCGTTGAATAGCATAGGGCTAAAAATTACTATTCCCACTCCAGTGAGTGCAACAGTAGGGAAAGCATTGGATAGCGTTGGGGTAAAAATTACTATTCTCACTCCAGAGAGTGCAACAGTAGGGAAAGCGTTGGATAGCGTAGGGGTAAAAATGACAATTCCCACTCCAGAGAGTGCAACAGTAGGGAAAGCGTTGGATAGCGTAGGGGTAAACATTACTAATCCCACTCCGGTGAGTGCAACAGTAGGGAAAGCGTTGGATAGCGTAGGGGTAAAAATTACTTTCCCCACTCCAGTGAGTGCAACAGCAGGGAAAGCGTTGGTTCGCATAGGGTTAAAATTTACTATTCCCACTCCAGAGAGTGCAACAGTAGGGAAAGCGTTGGATAGCGTAGTGGTAAAAATTACTATTCCCACTCTAGGGAGTGTAACAGTAGAGGAAGTAAATATTTAATATATTAATAAATATAAATTAAATATCAATACAAATAAAAAGTTCATTAAAAGTAAATACCAATTTCATACAATAGAATAATTAATCAATTTAAAAAAATATATATTAAAATTCCTTAACTATTAATACAAATGAATTACCAATTTACAATTAATTAATTAAAAAATAAAATGTAATTACCAAACAATTCAAAATAAATACCAATAAATAAATAAAAACATTTAATGAATTAGAATTAAATAACTTCCCACCCTATTCCCCTATAAACCACACAACCCACTACGGAAAATAAATTAAATACATTCACATAATTATCAATTAATCCATTAATAAAAATTAATTACTGATTAAGATTAATTATTTACCAATTAAAAATTAATTAACAATGTATTCAAAATAAATCCCAATATATAAATTAACATATTTAATTAATTATAATTAAATTACTTCCCACCCTATTCCCCTATAAACCCACAACTCGCTACAGAATTAAATTACGCAAAAATAAAATAATATAAAATTCACTACTTAAAATAAATTACAAACCAATATACACTTTGCACACATATGCTTACATACAAAACACTTTAAAAAATTGGATATTATTAAAAATTCGATATTTGTAATACCCTATATTACATACTTCGATATTTTGACTTTCTATATTTATAAAAATCGATATTACATTACTTACCTTAAAAACAATATTTTTGATGACTATATTCTGTCCAGTCGATATTTTGTCCATTCTATATTTTGAAGTCGATATTGGTGTAATTCGATATTTTGTACTCAATATTTTGTCTGTATACCATATGATTAGCGTGGACCAATTCTCGTTGGAGGATCCCTCGGAAGCTACAATGCTGGGAGGTAACACAATTGTGACACTTCTGTTTGCGGATGACACCCTGCTGGTGTCAAAAACTCTGAAGGGATTACAGAAAGTACTCTCCACTTTAAGGATTTCTGCTCCATGCCTGGTCTCAAGATCAATACCTTTAAAACTAAGTTTTTAATGATTCTCCCCCATAAATCCTCCATGAATACTTGGGAATCACTCTTTCTTAAACCATGTCTTAGAGCCCCAAGTGTTTAATTCACTTTGAAACTTTCTCAAATAACAGGGGTTAATAAGCAATGATCCTCCCACAGCAAAACAGTGGTGGCGCGTTTACAGATCTATGAAATGAAAGCAGTGAGCGCCGCCCTTGAAGGAGTAGAGCTGTGGGGTTTTGACAGGATGGATGATCTTTATAGGGAAGAGAACAAATTTCTAAGAAATGTAGTCCAACTCCCCCAGAGTACCCCTCTCTACCCTTTAAGGCTAAATCTGGGCAAGACATTGATTGTCGACATGGCAAAGTTATGCCCTGTGCTAAGTTTTGCCTTGTGCTATTTTGGCGGAGAATATGGACAACTCCTTAGTTGAGCTTATATGCCAAGGCTCTGGAAGAAGTTATTTCCCTAGATAAACAGCACAAGCTAGGGCGGCTAAATAACTTAAAGCACTTTTTAATTGATATAGGATGTTGGGATCTGTGGGAATAGAGAGACCCCGCATTATTCCTGTCTAAAAACAAAATAAAATTGCAGTACTGATGTTGGGTTTCCCATCAAGTTGTTGTTAAGCATAGTGAGGGTCGGTTAAGCAATGAATTTGTAGACTTCAAGTCCGACACTCTCCTAGAACCCTTTCTAGATATTATCAAAACCCCACTAGATAGAAAGCTGTATATGCAGTTCAGGCTCGGCACGCTGCCATTTAATGCTCACACTGCACACTGGACTACGGCAACGCCCTCTACGCCGGTACCACCGCCAAGCTCCAGAAGAGACTCCAGCGGATCCAGAACGCCTCAGCCAGACTCATCCTCGACATCCCACGAACCAGCCACATCACCGGACATCTGAGAGACCTTCACTGGCTCCCCGTCAACAAAAGAATCACCTTCCGCCTCCTCACCCACGCACACAAAGCCCTACACGACCAAAGTGTCACTGATTGATTGATTGATTGATTGATTCATGGCGCAACACGAGCACAGCCACACAGTACTGCCCTGTCTGTATGGCATCTCCCGAATCCACAGCACACGTTTTCTTTGCATTCTCTGCCTACTCTCGCCTCAGATCTCAGTGGCTTACGCCCCTATGCAAACAGCTGGAGACTAGAGTCCCCACTGAAGCCTTGCACATGCTAAGAATGGATTATAGACGAGTTATAATTTGCTGAGTCAGAACGGTTTTGGGCTACATGTGGGGCATGAAGAGGAATCTACTGCAATGAGGTGGAGATTGATAATTTACCATCCTATTGTATAAACTCATTGCATGAGACAGCCGCACAATACCCCTCACATGGATCACATGATTTTTATCAGCGTGGAGCACGTGGTTGAAGGAGAATTTGCTAGAGGGCTTCTAATTTGTAAATAATGATCACGTTTTTATTGGCACCATGCATAGGACATGTTTTTATCTTTCTATGTTGTATATTCTTTTAAACCATATGAAATCAACCAGATTAATGTATTTATTGAAATTGCAATTGCCCTTTATGTCCATCCAACCCTGGGCATTGGAGTGTATGAGTGAACGTGAACATTGTACTTCTATGGTCTGTGACCGAATAAAGTTGATGAAATGAAAAAGTTTAAAAATTGGTCTAAGCATAGTATTTTGTGATGGAAGAACTCCATTGTGTTGCAGAGAGGTGTGCGAGGCTCCAGGCAACCTATTTGGACATTTACACAGAGGATAACAAAAGCAATAACATCTCTTTGTAGATATGGCTCTATGCTATGCTTCCCTTCTTTCATAATGCAGCACAGCAACTTGTGCTGCTGCTTTGCGCAGCTTTTAATAAATGTGATGCTGATAATAATTTCCACACACCTTCTAAATGTGTCATGTTTGAGTAACACTATGCATGATGTCGCTTTGCACCACAGAGCACATGATAGCTTGCGACATGATTGGTGCATTGTGTGAGCATAAACGTAATTTTCATACAATTCCCTATTGCTCACTGGTTACATCTGTTTTCTTTTGGTGGTCTGAATCTTTGCAAAGCCAAATGATGCAACTTTGTGTGACTTCATTAGATGTAGCATAGCATTGAATCATGGGAGCTTTAGCGCTGTTATCACTACATAGCACCACCTTTGCCTGAATTATCTTCGGTTTTGGCGGAAGGCAACACAACAGCATTCAGTACTGCATTTCCATCAATATTCAACATGAAATACATGGCGAAGACGAACATTATTGGCACCTCGTGTCAGCATCTGCGCTAAACATTACTAAATATGGGAAGGATTAGACGCGGTTAGTTCATGGACTGACAAGGAGAGCATAATGCTCCTGAATCTGTTGCTATCAATCAGAAGCATCTGTCCGCTGTTTCTACATATGTTGAGGTGATTATAATGAGTCTTAAGAGGTTTCTGAGATTGGTACAGAGATGTGCAGTGTGGGGCATCGTGTGAAAGCTACTTAGCCGTCAATGCACAAGATTTAGAATTTTATTTTATGCTTTTCACTAGTATGATGTGAGGACCTGAAATATTAATGAATTCTTATGTTGGTGAGACATGCCCTACAACTAAGTGTTCTCGAAATGGCAAAACCCAAACAGAGGAGGTTAAATGGCTACCAAAAGATAGTATCAGACTACAAATGCATGCCCACACCAACTTTAAAATGAAACTCTTTATTTATGAATGAAGTGACACCAACAAGTCTCTCTTTTTTGACTGTTTTTGAATCTTTCAGTCATATTTTGTATTTTTAATGTAGTGATGTTGGTATTCATTAGGGCCTTAATAGATTATATAGGCCTAAAGTTAGTAACATTGTCTCTGCACTCAAGCTACCGTGTGTAAAGCATTCATCAGTACCAAAAAGCAATGCTCAATCAGCATACAGCAAAATAAACCCTTTCGGTCCCTTATCAAATGTTTTGCTGGCACAAAGTGTCACTGCGTCACTCCTACGAGGCTTACTTGCGTCAGAACGCCCACCCTGTACACATTATACCTGCTGCAGGTATAATGTGGGGCAAGGGTTTACAAAGTGACGCATCCACTTATATGCGTCACTTTGTAAATATAACTCAAAATGATGCTTTGTTTACCCTGCTGGATCCTCACAAAAAGTGATGCACCTATGGCGCTAAAGTGAAGCAAGTGCTCATAAATAAACCCCCTAGTTCACATAGGTATCACTTCTCACAAGTTCCTATATAGGGGTGTATTCTTTTGCAAGCCATGCAAATCACATAACCTATATACGGTATGCATTTCAGGATAACGACACTACATTTATTTTAGACGCCATACTCGTGCGTCATGATCCCACCGGAGAGGAGGGGGCCTGTTGTCAAACCTTCGTCAAGGCTGCCATAAGTCACTGCACCTGAATCAGCTCACCCAGGGACCGCATTCTGGTGACACGATTGATATAGGGCTACACAACCCCTTTACCTACACACCAAACTCAGGTGGCAGAGTGGGCTAAAGAACGGTGATGGATTAAACCCAGATCTGTTGACTGGGTGTGAGTGTTTGATTAGTCCGGATGCTCCGTCCGTCACCACCCCCTTTTGAAAAACAATACATTGGCATGACAACTAGAAAGGTTAAGAATAAAATAACAGAATACCGCAGCAATGTGCGATGCAGAAAATACACCACTAAAATGAGCTCCCATTATAGAGAGAAAGGACATTCACCAGATGTTTTAAACTGGACAGTCCAAGAAGCCCACACACCCAAAAACAAGGCAGACCTGTTCTGCAGAGAACAACATTGGATTTTCCGAACGTCTATAAACTGAACAGGGCTAAATGATGAGATACCTTGGAGCGAGCTCCAATGATAGAACTATATCTCGTTGAGTTATCTCCGGTCCTAGTAAGGGTCATTAATAACCGGTTTCGAGGTATACCATCCCCACAAAGAGATACATACAAATCCATACAACACTGTCCTGGCAAATAGAACTCACCAAAACTGGGGATTGATAAGCATAAATAAGGAAATATATAACTAGCCTGAATCCCAATGAGGGTAATTAACACCCATAATAACCAGCCCTAGGTACCTGCATCCCCACTATAAGATAATTGTACGCATATAACCCGGCTCTGCCTGATATGAATCACCAGCTTGAGGGATTTAAAAGCATAATTATATGGTTTTAATTAAACATATATAGCCATATGCCTGGGAACACCAATGAGACCCTTTGATATGTCAGTCATCTCATGGAGCCAAATGACCAGTCAGATCAATACATCATATATTTTTTTTGTTTAAATCTGTTTTTAATAATTTTAAATATATGTTCATGAAAGACAACATACATCATGTAAAGCCGACCACACATTGTACTGTCCATCAATATCAAGTAGACATTACGGTTGAGCAGAGATAGATCAAACATGAATGTTGATGACATTGTTGGCTCAGTTACAAGCCGAACCTCGACAGGTAGTTCATGCCATCAAGGATAAAATCCAACGCACATTAGTGATGCTGTCCCATTGGTGCATTGTACAGAGTCTTTTCAGGTCATTCAGTTTGGGCAAGTGCACAGATGTTATAGATAAAAACAAACAAAACTCAAAACCAGCAACAGCAGCATGACTAGTTTCAGGATGTGTAGTGTTCCATCTGTATAATCACCCAAGTTGTCTTGCGGGACCAGCAGTGTGTAGGCCAGGATGCCGAATCAGATGTATATGTGTCCTCTGATAATATTCATATTTTGGCCAGTGGTGGGCATATTTTTACTATACCATCGCAGTGTGAGGTGTGTGTGGTGTTTAACGCAGTGAACCCACCCCCCCGACTCAGCAGCGAACAAGATCGTAGACATCAACAATCAGTGTTTTACTTGCGTGAGCTGCCTTGGTCAGAGTTCATCTTGTCGGTCCTTCTTCATATAATGCCATCAGCAGTTTGTGGGGTAATCACTGGTAAGCCAAGATCCTCGGATATTTCTGTTGATGGCGATGAGGAGCCACTGGCCACCAACGTATCTCTCATGTAGAACTCTGATTGTTCTTTGGGATGTGGAGATCCGAGGGTTGTAACTGCTTCCAGGGCGTCTTGTCTTTCCCTCCTTATTTTCTCCAGACTCGTTGCTGCAGTCCCCGGTTTTGCGTTGCTCATTGGCCCTGCCGCCATCATCGTCTGGTTCTCCTGCCCGCTGAGTTGTTGCCATCTGAGGCCAAGTGCCTGATGCCCGTCCACAACCCCGACTCCTCCAGCCAGTCCTATGCCTCTTCAGGAAAGTCAAAGAAGCTGGTCCCTTCTTTTGTGACCACTCACAGTAAAGCTGGGAACAGCAACAAATATGGTAGGAGTTCTGAGCTGATGATTCACCACTGTATAGTTGCTCCTGCGTCTCTTGCACCAGAGCGGTGTAGTCTAGGAAGAGCATAACTTGGCTGCCTGCCGCTCACCTTGAGGCTGTCCATCTTGCGTGTTTCACGGAGTACCGCATCTCTGTCCCTGTAGTTGAGCACTTTGAAAATGAACCGTCGTGGTCTGGCTCCTGGTTGGGGCTTCTGTGCCGGCATGCAGTGGGCTCTCTCAACCCCAAACTGCATTGACAATGTTCCCTGGGGTAGGTGATGGTGCGGCCAACGCTCCATGAATTGCTCTGGGTTTCGTCATTCCACGTCTTCCGGCAGGCCCACCACGCGGATGTTGTTGAGGCGGGAACGTCCCTCTGCATCTTCTGCTCTGTTTTCCAGGTTGTGAACGCGGTCTATCAAGCCTGGTTTTGCGTTACAGGCTGGAGCTCCTTCAGTGTTTGGCCTTGTGTAGTGACTTTTTCAGCCAACTTACGGTGGTCTGCATGGAGTAAGGTGAAGTCCGAGGTAACCATATCTATCCGAGTCTCCAGGGAGGTCCTGGTTTGTTCCAGCGCAGCGCCGATCCTTTCCACTGCAGCGAGTACTGAGTTCATTTTGGCCGCCAGGGCTGTGGTCATTGGTTCCGTCACCTCTCCAACACTCATGTTTATGAGGTCCAAGCTGCCTGCGCACAAAGGTCCCTGCTGTAGCTTGGCTCTCATTCTGCCCATTACAAGCTACTGCACCATGGGCATTCGCGATTAGTTGTTTGAAGGGGTGATGCGTCAGCAGTGGTATGACTTTTAGGAAGTTCTCCTTCTGCATGGGCTGCTCAGGAGACATGAACAAGTGGGGGCTGTTTGTGAAAGCCTCGCCACCTTTCGCTATCTGTGGGCAAGGTTGCATGAGCTGGCCCGCAGGGTCTGTGTATCGTCTCTACTTTGATTAGTTCCTGGTAGGATAGTATACCTCATCTTCCAGCGATGGCAACACGCCTGATCTAACTTCTTGTGCACAGCAGGCCACTCCAGCATGGGGCAGCTCCAACCATCACCACCGGTCGTCAATGCCTTTACAGTGGCCTAGACCCAGGCCCGCCTCGCTGGGACCCAGCTGGTCTGCCACCCCACAGCCACCCACCCTCTGCAGTAGCGGCACCGTTCCAGGGGCTCGGACTCACTGGGGCTTGTATCACCAAGACTTGTTGGGGTGTCTGGCGCGTGCTGCTGCATCTCTTTCATCCCAGGGGTCCTGCAAGATTCCCAACCCCCATGATAACTGCTGTCCCAGGAGGCAGGGGGGTGCAATTTGGGGTATTTAGTGGATACAGCAATGCCTCCATTGCCAGGCCTCACTCTACGCCGGCTTGGGGGTTTTTCCAACCTTCTCTGCCACTACTATCACCACCCAGCATGGGCAAACATACCTCACAATGGGTGAGCTTCTGTCTTTTATACCGCAGCAGTTGTAACTCCGGGGGGGTGGAGCGGCACGATTCTGGGGCTCCCGCTGCTCAGCCCACCTGCGTCCGGTCTGGGTGAGAGTCCTCCAATAGTCGCAGGAGCAGGCGCCTAATCGTGGGCGGCCATCTTTCAACTTAGAATGCCTGCGCGCGGACTCACAGCAAACATGGCAGTATGCTTGTCACCCACGCTGTTGGGGTCCCGGTGGGCCAAAAGACTCGGTACCAGGCCCATCAGGTGCAGCAGATCTTCAGGCACCTGGTCCCAGTCAGCATTAACGTGGATGGCGCTCTTACAGGATAATTTTATTGGATTGAAGGGGAATGTTAGTCGGAGCGTTATGGATTTGCGCCTGCCATGTTGGCAGGCTAGCCACGCCCCCGTCAAATCAATACATCATGGCCACGACACAGCACCACGTGATGAAAATAGCTGACATACAAACTCTCTCCCTCCGGTCTCACTCATCAACATGCCCCATCTTAAACTCCTGGTGGAATGATTTCGAGAGACCCTCCTGGGTCTACTTTGTAGAGAACGGTGCAGTGTTTTACTGATACATAAGGGTGCTTTCACTATGTGATCTGAGATACAGTTCAGTTATTACTCCGTGAACCGCACCCATTCCAAAATGGCACCTACAATGTTCTCCGGCTGCAGGCAGTATTCCCGCATGGTCAAGTTTTAGTTGTTTACAAAAAGCAACAGGACCCCAATATGGCCCTTCCGGTCAAAAAATATATCCTTATTTACGGAGAACTATGAGATGCTAAGCAGACTACAGAATTGACGGAGGGCAGGTTACCAGCTATCAGTGGAACCAGACGACTGTGAATATTCTCAATGTGTTCCAAATCCCCTTAGCCTCTGGCTTTCCCTAATAACCAGAAGCCACGCAGTACCCTGACTACGCGCTTCTCCCTTTGAGTTGCAGGAGTCGGTCTCAGCACTATTACGCATCCCGTAACCCAGAGTCTTTGGCTCTGTTAACAGCTCCCACCCGGTAAGTTACTAGACTCTTGCTGAGTCCATACCTTAGGACCTTGATCAAATCTCGTTCAAGCTCTCCCTTTTAACATATTGATCGCCCGACATGAGGACGAGGACACTGATACTTGAACCATTTAGACTTGCACCTTTATCTCACCAAGTATAGTGATAATGCACTATATTGATTGAAAACACTTGAAATCCAGATTAGAAGGCACTATATACTCCCAATCCCTAATTGGAACAAATAAGTACTAATAATAGGATTCATGACAGATATCACAGCCACAGACATGGGTAGGTTTTTTGGTGCATGCCATCTTTTGCTGTAAATTCACCTTTATAGTAGATCTAATTTGCGATTCACACACTGGTTGCCAGATGAAGAACCAGGTCACTATTTTTATAGAGCAGATGCCAACTGATTTCAAATTCAGATTCAGATTAGCTTTATTCGATTTTAGTATAAAACCATAAAAGCAGCAGCAATACATATATGCATAAATATCTCAACATTTCATTACAAGGATAAAAACAACTATTAAAACAGGATTAAATCAAAGTGACGAGTCAACTAATCAATGTTCGTGCATATTCAAGACTAATTAGAGGCTAGAGGGTTAATAGCACCGAGTGCACGGGATCCCCTTCTCCAAGGATTATAGTTCGTTGTCATTTATCTTGGTAGCGGAACATTTTGGAAGCCGGGATAAAAATCATACAAGTCCCAAAAGCAAATGGGGCCATCTCCTTCTTTGGGCTGGCAAAATCGTAGGTAGGGGACAATGTTCCTATTCTTGAATTTGATTAAAATCAAGTCCCCCGAGATGTCTTTGGGCAACGTGCCTAGCCACCCCACCCTCCTGACACTCAGGATTCCACCATCTAGGTCAGGTGGCAACGGTCTGTTGTGTTTTAGCCAGAAAATGACTTTATTTAGCAGGTCCTGGTGTGTTTAAAGTTTGCTCCGGCTAAGTGCAGGGACCCCAGAGAGGACAGTAACGTATGGGGCGGCTTCGGGAGGTAGATTAATGCTTTGCCTTCTTTCTAGAGTGACCCTGGAAGCTCTATGAGGTACGAATGGGGGATTAAAAGTAACGTTAGGGCCAGTTGGAATAGGTGTAGTAAGAGGGGATTCAAGAGTTTGGGCTTTCCTGCATGCAGTAGACTTAGACTTTTCGTGGTTGATGGGAGGATTAGGGCAAATAGGTATAGCAGTTTTTTCAGTTGGTAGAGAGTTCCTTTTAAGTGTTTTTTCGATGCTGGTCAGCCTGTCCCCTAAGTCATTAATTTTTGTGACCAGAGGTGATATTGCAGATATTAACAATTGCTCAAACTGAGCCAGTAAGGTCAATTGGAGGGGCGATACAGCATCGTATAATCTATTCACAGCCTTATCCGATAATAATATAGTTGGGTTAGAGGGGGATGATGAAGGGCTGGTGCACGGTTTGTGAGTGTTAGATTGGTTCTCATTGTCATTATCTTTTTCCTCATCATACTTCCTTTTACAGTTTAAACCCCGGTACAGTGTGTTGTCTTGAGAATGGACTTTGTTGGGAGATAGAGGTACATCCCGTGGAGTGCCGTTTAGTTGGTCAGCGTCTCTACCCATTATAGGGGGGGTTGATACGTCCGGGACATACTTTGTGCCACACAGGGCATTCAGCTCCTCCCAGATGGACATGGTTAATAGAATGAAGAACTTCAAAAGCGACAATAGGCAGGACAATGCGAGATTAATAAAGAGTTACAGGGTCACTATACCTCCTCCTTGGAAAATGTCAAGTGGGGTGGCCCGTCCCGTCCTCTTCTGGCCTCTGAGGGCCGTAGAGGGCCCGCCCTTTGCCTGGGGATTCGCCCGGCGTCCCGCGAAGCGGAGCAGAGCTCAGTTTTATGGCGCCTCCTGGCGCTCTCGTGAAAGCAGCGCCGCCGCTGAGGCTGCGGGGAGATGTAGTCCCGGGGCGGCGGCGCTGTGAGCAGCAGAGGATGACTCCTGGCGTGGCGGCTGCTGTGGGGGCCTCCTCGCCTCCCCCCTCTGGTCTGGTAAGTATCCCCCAGCTCCGCCGAGCAGAGCGAAGTTTTATGGCGCCTCCTAGGCTCTCGTGAAAGCAGCGCCGCCGCTGAGGCTGCTGGGAGATGTAGTTCCAGGGCAGCGGCGCTGTGGGCAGCAGAGGATGACTCCTGGCGGTGGCGGCTGCTGTGGAGGCCTCCTCGCCTCCCCCCTCTGGTCTGGTAAGTCAAATTAATAACTTAACGAAAATTTGTTGTAGACCCTCTACCCATTCGTTCTCCTCCTTCACCTTTGTGTCTTCTTCCTTACTTTGCTTTGCTTAGGGTCCTAAACTGGCAGGACCCCTGCAGCTGTTGGTGTACTTGGTGAAGGCATGGTTTTCTATTTTTACACCTAGATGTGAACCACCCTTGTATGAGTAGTTAATATTTGCTTGCAGTCCTGATGAAATCCCCTGATCTTCAAGGCAACATAGTTGTTCATACTTAAGTCATCGCATTATTTTCCAAAGCAAATGATTTGAGACAGAAATATTACTCAACCCTGTCAACTATTAATAGCTTTGCAGAATACATTGTAAGAATATGTTTTGAAACTTCCAGTGTGTGTTCATTGCAAGCAAGCACACATATAAATGTCCCTGAATGTTAAGCCTTCAATTGCAAATAGGGAGTTAAACAGACGTTCTTCAATTTAAAGACTGTAATTGCATGAAATAACAAAAATAAATGTCATCCATGTTAAGACTTTACAGGCTTGATCTTATTCCTCTCTGCTGCCCATATCCCATGAATATTGCTAATCTTATAAATAGTCTGAAATATCATTATGTGGAGAGTTGTCTTTTGCTTTCTCTGAGTCATTGCACGTTCAATCAAACACTTTGCAACATCCCACTATTGCATATCCAATGATGTAGAATACATATGTGTAACTGAGGAGTCAATCAATTTGTTGGTTTTCTAGAAAATATTATGAATAAATGAATTCTCAGTAGAACGAGGAAGCAACAAAATCTGAATGTTAGGAACAAATTAACAAACGCCTAATTGTTTCAACAGCTTGGTTAGGTTTACACATCTCCAACTAGCCTCAGGATTTTTTTTTTTTTTAAACAAACTTTATTGCCTTTTATAATGCTTACATCGAATAATTAGCCTCAGGTATTATACATATTTTAAACTATGTATTACACTATTAGGCATAAGGGATCGAACCATGAAAGCGTGCTCTGGCACAGGGCAGGGCACCTTTTTAATATGGTTTACTGTCTAAAGGTATAGGTATTTGGAGGGGCACTGCAGATTAGTATCGGTTCCTTAAAGAAGATAAAGTTAATTAGCACGTATTCGTGTGCACTCATGGGTCGTGTTTCCGTCAAAACACGATTCTCATGTGGTTAGTAGTGTATGCATCATGATGCAAATACATCCCCAGGTGAGGCACTCCGGTATAGATCAATCAATGATTCAAAACGTTGTATCAAGTTGTGGATATTTATTCACAGTTCATGGTAATCAGTTCATTGATATTGTTGTCATATCAATCATGTTGACGATGATGCAATAAGTTCAAATGACAAAAATGAAAGGGGAACACCTCCGATGCATTTCGGGCGGGTAGCCCTTTGTCAAGGAGCGCTGAAAGGGAGACAAGATGCCGTGAGGATGCGAGTAATGGGTCATGGGTGTTAATGATAATTTATAAGTGCCGATCAATGGTGAAAACAAGAAAACGCTGGGAATTGGTGAAGGAGAGTGGGGGGTAAACAAGACGGGGTAGCGTCAGCGCGTGACGAAGTTAAAAGGAAGTGAAGGTGTAGGTTCGGGGTGCCGCCAGCGCGTGCAACGCTTGCTCAAACTTACTTCTGAAAGCGGGTAGTGAGGCTCACTACTCCGGAACTGGATTAGCTGTGCGCCTAAGCGGTTTGTGGTCGTGGGAGAACTAAAAAGCTAACAGGTAGATATGGGGGTGGAAAACGGACTAGGTAAAGGGAAACGGAAAGACAAAGGTATTACATGGGGGCCATCTTGGAACGGTGAAAGGGTAAGCGGAAAGTATAGGGGGAAGCAGGAAAGAACAATGCATATCAGATGAAATATAATAAAGTGCATTAAATATAAATGATTCAAAGGTAACAACTATACTCAATGCGATCATTGAGACCATAAGGTTTTAGTGTCTGGAGACGATATATCCATTCAAGTTCCCTTTTGAGGAGAGATTTGCGGATGTCGATGCCTTCTTTCTTGACTACTGTTTCTAGGACAATGTATTGGAGTTGTGCGATGGTATGACGAGCTTCAACAAAGTGCATAGCAACATTGGATTTCTCATATTTCAAACGTATGTTAGACTTATGCTCATTCAAGCGTGTTTTGATCTTCCGTTCTGTCTTGCCGACATATAATTTACCACATGGGCATTTTAAGGCATAAATCAAGTTGGAGGTGTCACATGAGGCGTTAACTTGAAGCTTGATGGCGTTGCCTTTCATAGGATGTCTGATAATGTTCCCTTTGATGATACTATTGCAGTGACTGCAATTCAAGCATGGTTGAGTACCTTTGTATTGAATTGGACTGGATGTAGATTTTGGAAAGAATTTCTTGAATGTTCTTGCTCCTAAAGTATGCAAATAGAGGCGGATTCTGAAAGATGTCCCGAAAATCGGGGTCCATTTGAAGGATCGGCCAATGTTTAAGAACAATTTATTTGTACATTGCACTTGATGTAGAAAATTTGGAGACAAGGACCATGCGTTGTTCATCTTTTCTGGGTTTTTTGATCAGGCTTTCATGTCGGGAAATTTTAGCCACTCAAGTTTGTGCATCCTTGAGGGTTGTTTCAGGGTACCGTCGATCGAGAAAACGTGTATGCATTTCTTTGATGCGAATTTCAACGGTATGTTCATCCGAAACTATGCGTTTGACGCATAGCATCTGTGAATAAGGCATATGTCTTTTGAGAGATCCCTGGTGGAAGCTGGTAAAGTGCAGGGTGTTGTTGCGGTCGGTGGTCTTCCTGTAAAGGTCAGTGCTGAAGCCATTAGGGGTGATTTTCACGTTCACATCAAGGAATGAAATTTCAGTGTCACTGATTTGCAAGGATTGGATACGTTCATCCTTCGTGTTGAGTTCCAATAAGGCGTCGTTCAATGATTGTTTGGTGTTGGTCCATAGAACAAAGAGATCATCAATGTATCGGACATACATTCTTATGTTCTCTTGGAAGGTCGTGTTGGCATAAATGTACAACTTTTCGAAGTTTTCCATATAGATATTGGCGTATGTGGGAGCAGCGCAGTTTCCCATCGCCATTCCGGACAACAATAACCGATGACTCAGGAGGAGCCAAAACAAAAGAAAAAGAAAAGGATATCAACCCTCCGAATACACGAAGTACAGTAGTCAAAAAGGATCCCAAAAGCAAAAAGAACACCTAGTGATTAACATCTCTAAGATTGCAATTCCTCAACATCAAATCGACCTGCTCGAGAAGGGCACATCATTTATCCCGGTGACACAAACCAACTTGCTTGAACTTGAAGTTAGCACCTTTAAGTTCACAAGGAAACTCAAACTCCGTCACTTCTTCGATAATGTCTTACCACCGGCTATCACATCCAAACCAGATGAATTATGTGGACTACGACCCACCAGTACATTTCAAGCACCGTGTAGCCACAAAAGTATTGATCTATTTGAAAATGTAGTTCGCAACTATCTGTCTAAAAGGAACTTTAAGAAAAAGGCCAAACACCAGAATCTTACCATCAAAGACCGGGACACTCTTAAATCTCTAGCAAATAACACGCAAATCAAATGCATCAAAGCTGACAAGGGAGGTGCTTTGGTTATTCTTGATACCTCAATGTATGTACAACGACTCCAAGAACACATACAGGATGTCTCCATCTATATGCAACTTGACAACAATCCCACTCGGGAATTTCTGAACATCCTACAGGAAATAGTCACTAAAGCACATCGCAACGGTATCATTGAAGATCACACCAAGAACTACCTTTTGCTTGAGTTTCCCAAGAGTCCAACCATTCACATGAGTCCCAAGATACATAAAGACCTCCACAACCCACCCTTTAGGCCGATCGTATCTACTAAAGGATCAATACATGAGCCTACAGGCAAATTCATTGACAAATACCTCCAGCCGCTAGTCACCAAATCCATCAGTCATATCAAAGACACCACCGAATTTCTACTTAAACTTTCCAAAGTTCAAATTCAAGACTATGAGTCATGTATCTTATGTACAGCAGACGTTAACTCGTTATACACATCAATACCTAATCAGGGGGGTATTGATGCAATCGAAGAAGCCCTTCTCAACAGTGACATTAATCCACAAATGCAATCTTTCATCATGGAACTCATGGTATACACGTTATACCACAGCTACTTCCAGAATGACAATAAATGGTACTTTCAGTTGTCCGGAATGGCGATGGGAAACTGCGCTGCTCCCACATATGCCAATATCTATATGGAAAAATTCGAAAAGTTGTACATTTATGCCAACACGACCTTCCAAGAGAACATAAGAATGTATGTCCGATACATTGATGATCTCTTTTTTCTATGGACCAACACCAAACAATCATAGAACGACGCCTTATTGGAACTCAACACGAAAGATGAACTTATCCAATTGTCCTGGCAAATCAGTGACACTGAAATTTCATTCCTTGATGTGAACGTGAAAATCACCCCTAATGGCTTCAGCACTGACCTTTACAGGAAGACCACCGACCGCAACAACACCCTGCACTTTACCAGCTTCCACCAGGGATCTCTCAAAAGACATATGCCTTATTCACAGATGCTACGCGTCAAACGCATAGTTTCGGATGAACATACCTCTGAAATTCGCATCAAAGAAATGCATACACGCTTTCTCGATCGAGGGTACCCTGAAACGACCCACAAGGATGCACAAACTCGAGTGGCTAAAATTTCCCGACATGAAAGCCTGATCAAAAAACCCAGAAAAGATGAACAACGCATGGTCCTGGTCTCCAAATTTTCTACATCAAGTGCAATGTACAAAAAAATTGTTCTTAAACATTGGCCGATCCTTCAAATGGACCCCGATTTTCGGGACATCTTTCAGAATCCGCCTCTATTTGCAAAATCTAGGAGCAAGAACATTCAAGAAATTCTTTCCAAATCTACATCCAGTCCAATTCAATACAAAGGTACTCAACCATGCTTGAATTGCAGTCACTGCAATAGTATCATCAAAGGGAACATTATCAGACATCCTATGAAAGGCAACGCCATCAAGCTTCAAGTTAACTCCTCATGTGACACCTCCAACTTGATTTATGCCTCAAAATGCCCATGTGGTAAATTATATGTCGGCAAGACATAACGGAAGATCAAAACACGCTTGAATGAGCATAAGTCTAACATACGTTTGAAATATGAGAAATCCAATGTTGCTATGCACTTTGTTGAAGCTCGTCATACCATCGCACAACTCCAATACATTGTCCTAGAAACAGTAGTCAAGAAAGAAGGCATCGACATCCGCAAATCTCTCCTCAAAAGGGAACTTGAATGGATATATCGTCTCCAGACACTAAAACCTTATGGTCTCAATGATCGCATTGAGTATAGTTGTTACCTTTGAATCATTTATATTTAATGCACTTTATTGTATTTCATCTGATATGCATTGTTCTTTCCTGCTTCCCCCTATACTTTCCACTTACCCTTTCACCGTTCCAAGATGGCCCCCATGTAATACCTTTGTCTTTCCGTTTCCCTTTACCTAGTCCGTTTTCCACCCCCATATCTACCTGTTAGCTTTTTAGTTCTCCCACGACCACAAACCGCTTAGGCGCACAGCTAATCCAGTTCCGGAGTAGTGAGCCTCACTACCTGCTTTCAGAAGTAAGTTCGAGCAAGCGTTGCATGCGCTGGCGGCATACGAACCCACACCTTCACTTCCTTTTAACTTCGTCACGCGCTGACGCTACCCCGTCTTGTTTACCCCGCACTCTCCTTCACCAATTCCCAGCGTTTTCTTGTTTTCACCATTGATCGGCACTTATAAATTATCATTAACACCCATGACCCATTACTCGCATCCTCACAGCATCTTGTCTCCCTTTCAGCGCTCCTTGACAAAGGGCTACCCGCCTGAAATGCATCGGAGGTGTTCCCCTTTCATTTTTGTCATTTGAACTTATTGCATCATCGTCAACATGATTGATATGACAACAATATCAATGAACTGATTACCATGAACTGTGAATAAATATCCACAACTTGATACAACGTTTTGAATCATTGATTGATCTATACCGGAGTGCCTCACCTGGGGATGTATTTGCATCATGATGCATACACTACTAACCACATGAGAATCGTGTTTTGACGGAAACACGACCCATGAGTGCACACGAATACGTGCTAATTAACTTTATCTTCTTTAAGGAACCGATACTAACCTGCACTGCCCCTCCAAATACCTATTTCATTGTGACTTCATTTCCGCCACACGGTGGGTTGCACGCACCAAAATGCAATTTGACGAAATTAGCAAGAGCACCCAAGCCAGAGCACACACTTTGGCATATGACGATGAAGAACGCAACCGAATCTACTCGCTGATTGAGGAAGACATCAGCCCCACCTCAACTGCATGCAACAAAGAACAATGCATTAAACAATTATTGTACCTGTCTAAGCGGCATATCAACCAGAAGCTCCATGCGAGCACACTGCTCAAATATCATCGAGCTCTCAGAATCCCCCGCGGCCTATGGATAGCTTTGAAGCCCTCTTTGTGCAAAAACTCCAAATCATTTAAAGACAAATGGGATGGGATTCCCAACAAGTGTAGCCTTGACCTGATTCTATTAATTGTAGAAGAACTTTCTGGAATATTGAAAGAACTTGAACACGAAATGAAAGAAATTGATGACGAACTGAAAAACATGCTCACTCCTGAAGAACTCACTACTACCCTGGAGGACATTCAAAACATTCTTGAGAAACACTGAAAAGAAATCAACGAACGGAAAATAAGAAAATTCCGAAGAGACACCCTCGATTATAAGCTTGACGAGGTGTACACGTGGGCTGACGTTTATGCCCAACGACGCCGAAACAGACCTCCCAATACTCAAACCGATACCTCATCTTCAGAAAGTAACTCCACATTTCGTCCTCCACGCAAACCCATGACTACATCACCCAGTGATGAACAAGCCAGCACATCTACCGTTACACCAACTGCGGTTCCTTTTTTAGAATCAGGCCCACCAATAACCGACGACTCAGGAGGAGCCAAAACAAAAGAAAAAGAAAAGGATATCAACCCTCCGAATACACGAAGTACAGTAGTCAAGAAGGATCCCAAAAGCAAAAAGAACACCTAGTGATTAACATCTCTAAGATTGCAATTCCTCAACATCAAATCGACCTGTTCGAGAAGGGCACATCATTTATCCCGGTGACACAAACCAACTTGCTTGAACTTGAAGTTAGCACCTTTAAGTTCACAAGGAAACTCAAACTCCGTCACTTCTTCGATAATGTCTTACCACCGGCTATCACATCCAAACCAGATGAATTATGTGGACTACGACCCACCAGTACATTTCAAGCACCGTGTAGCCACAAAAGTATTGATCTATTTGAAAATCTAGTTCGCAACGATCCGTCTAAAATGAACTTTAAGAAAAAGTCCAAACACCAGAATCTTACCATCAAAGACCGGGACACTCTTAAATCTCTAGCACATAACACGCAAATCAAATGCATCAAAGCTGACAAGGGAGGTGCTTTGGTTATTCTTGATACCTCAATGTATGTACAACGACTCCAAGAACACATACAGGATGTCTCCATCTATATGCAACTTGACAACAATCCCACTCGGGAATTTCTGAACATCCTACAGGAAATAGTCACTAAAGCACATCGCAACGGTATCATTGAAGATCGCACCAAGAACTACCTTTTGCTTCAGTTTCCCAAGAGTCCAACCATTCACATGAGTCCCACGATACATAAAGACCTCCACAGCCCACCCTTTAGGCCGATCGTATCTACTAAAGGATCAATACATGAGCCTACAGGCAAATTCATTGACAAATACCTCCAGCCGCTAGTCACCAAATCCATCAGTCATATCAAAGACACCACCGAATTTCTACTTAAACTTTCCAAAGTTCAAATTCAAGACTATGAGTCATGTATCTTATGTACAGCAGACGTTAACTCGTTATACACATCAATACCCCATCAGGGGGGTATTGATGCAATCGAAGAAGCCCTTCTCAACAGTGACATTAATCCACAAATGCAATCTTTCATCATGGAACTCATGGTATACACGTTATACCACAGCTACTTCCAGAATGACAATAAATGGTACCTTCAGTTGTCCGGAATGGCGATGGGAAACTGCGCTGCTCCCACATACGCCAATATCTATATGGAAATCTTCGAAAAGTTGTACATTTATGCCAACACGACCTTCCAAGAGAACATAGGAATGTATGTCCGATACATTGATGATCTCTTTTTTCTATGGACCAACACCAAACAATCATTGAACGACGCCTTATTGGAACTCAACACGAAGGATGAACAGATCCAATTGTCCTGGCAAACCAGTGACACTGAAATTTCATTCCTTGATGTGAACGTGAAAATCACCCCTAATGGCTTCAGCACTGACCTTTACAGGAAGACCACCGACCGCAACAACACCCTGCACTTTACCAGCTTCCACCAGGGATCTCTCAAAAGACATATGCCTTATTCACAGATGCTACGCGTCAAACGCATAGTTTCGGATGAACATACCGCTGAAATTCGCATCAAAGAAATGCATACACGCTTTCTCGATCGAGGGTGCCCTGAAACGACCCTCAAGGATGCACAAACTCGAGTGGCTAAAATTTCCCGACATGAAAGCCTGATCAAAAAAAACAGAAAAGATGAACAACGCATGGTCCTTGTCTCCAAATTTTCTACATCAAGTGCAATGTACAAAAAAATTGTTCTTAAACATTGGCCGATCCTTCAAATGGACCCCGATTTTCGGGACATCTTTCAGAATCCGCCTCTATTTGCATACTCTAGGAGCAAGAACATTCAAGAAATTCTTTCCAAATCTGCATCCAGTCCAATTCAATACAAAGGTACTCAACCATGCTTGAATTGCAGTCACTGCAATAGTATCATCAAAGGGAACATTATCAGACATCCTATGAAAGGCAACGCCATCAAGCTTCAAGTTAACGCCTCATGTGACACCTCCAACTTGATTTATGCCTTAAAATGCCCATGTGGTAAATTATATGTCGGCAAGACAGAACGGAAGATCAAAACACGCTTAAATGAGCATAAGTCTAACATACGTTTGAAATATGAGAAATCCAATCTTGCTATGCACTTTGTTGAAGCTCGTCATACCATCGCACAACTCCAATACATTGTCCTAGAAACAGTAGTCAAGAAAGAAGGCATCGACATCCGCAAATCTCTCCTCAAAAGGGAGCTTGAATGGATATATCGTCTCCAGACACTAAAACCTTATGGTCTCAATGATCGCATTGAGTATAGTTGTTACCTTTGAATCATTTATATTTAATGCACTTTATTGTATTTCATCTGATATGCATTGTTCTTTCTTGCTTCCCCCTATACTTTCCGCTTACCCTTTCACCGTTCCAAGATGGCCCCCATGTAATACCTTTGTCTTTCCGTTTCCCTTTACCTAGTCTGTTTTCCACCCCCATATCTACCTGTTAGCTTTTTAGTTCTCCCACGACCACAAACCGCTTAGGCGCACAGCTAATCCAGTTCCGGATTAGTGAGCCTAACTACCCGCTTTCAGAAGTAAGTTCGAGCAAGCGTTGCACGCGCTGGCGGCACCCCGAACCCACACCTTCACTTCCTTTTAACTTCGTCACGCGCTGACGCTACCCCGTCTTGTTTACCCCCCACTCTCCTTCACCAATTCCCAGCGTTTTCTTGTTTTCACCATTGATCGGCACTTATAAATTATCATTAACACCCATGACCCATTACTCGCATCCTCACGGCATCTTGTCTCCCTTTCAGCGCTCCTTGGCAAAGGGCTACCCGCCCGAAATGCATCGGAGGTGTTCCCCTTTCATTTTTGTCATTTGAACTTATTGCATCATCGTCAACATGATTGATATGACAACAATATCAATGAACTGATTACCATGAACTGTGAATAAATATCCACAACTTGATACAACGTTTTGAATCATTGATTGATCTATACCGGAGTGCCTCACCTGGGGATGTAATTACTGTCTAAAGGTAACATACTTAACTCGAAAGATCTGTGAGTTAGGGCATGAGCTGCACACAGCTGGGAACAGGGTAGGTTCTCTTGTTTCCGAGCTGCATGGATGACTGTTTCCCAAACTGTGGGACATAAGCCAATTTTTGGATGGTTGAGAAAGTACAAGCAATAAACAAGGATGTGTTTAAATTCAGTACTGATCTTGTCCTGATTTATGCGCTTCAACTACAAAGGTCAAGTATCAGGCTATGTCTTCTGACAAAATGCAGTTTATATTTTAACATGGGGATTTGTGTTTACAAACGCATCTTACTTTGCATTCATATAAACAAAAGCGAAGTGAATGGTGATAATCTTCCTGGGGTAAAGAGTGTGTGAAAGGAAAGGCTGTAGAATGTAAATCCTTGTTATGCATAACAAAATATAAATACGTATAAATGAACTGCACATATTCATTAGTTAGGAATGCAAAAAATTAAGCACATTTGTTTGTAATTCTGAAATGTGTGGGGGTCAAAGATTTTAATTATATCAAAACCAATCAAGACATTTTACTTTTTGTGCACAAATGATAAAAACTCACAGAAACTTAATTTCTGCACATTTTCATTTTTGTGCAATAGAGTGAACTTTTCAATGAAAAATGTGCTATCTGTAAATGACAGTGCGCTTTCACACAATGATTTAGTTATATTAGAAAATTGCCCACCTAATGTCTATTAAAGTTAGATGGGTTGCAAATGTTTGTCATTCTAAAAATTGTGTGGTTCCAAAACGTTTGGGAAGCCCTGACTAAGAACATTTCTGGGTTAAGTCTATGCACTTGCCACAGTGAACTGTCTCAAAAACAGCTGCACTCTGTCCCAGTACACTTGTTCATGGTACAGCCTCTGGAGCAAGTGGGCACACATATTCGATATACACTTGTGCACAGTTGTGCATGGTGAAGTTGAAAGGTTTTATGTAGAAAAAAATTGGTAAGACTTACTCCTCAATTCAGTTCATACATCTTTATTTCGAATGTTTCATAATAAAAGACACAAGCATAAAAATAGCAGCATCCAAAGATACACAGCAAAAGAATTATTTTTAAAAAACATTAAGATAACGCAATATATACACATAATACAATTTTGTACCAAAAATACAAACGTGCTGCTACCATGTGACAATACTTCAGATAATAAAATATGAAAATGTATTAGTCTAAAATAACTTAAAATAGCTTAAAACACAGCAGGCCTATACCAAATCAACCCCTGACCTGATGGTTGGTCCTAATAATCCACATCCAGCCAAGGAATTCTGCTACCGCAATTACAATACAATCCCGAGTATCCGTCCTGTGTACCCTAAAAGCCTCCAAGCCCACCGAGTACCAAGGTTTTGACAAATAGGTTTAAGCCATACTCTTAAATTAGTTCTGGCTAACTTCTGAATTAAAGAAGTAGACAGGAACTACTCCTGGCTTACATCTGGCCTAGTATCCATTTTATAGCAAGGAGTATTCAAGAGTAAGTCTCACCTACTCTTAGCACAATCATTGTGAATTGGTTCCTATGGATGGCAAGCTATGGCCAACAAACAATTTGTGCCCAATCTAACTTTTTTCTAAGTAGTTTTTCTTTAATGTTTTTGTAGGTGTCAGATACACCTGACTATTCAGGGGTGTTTCCCTAAGTATTTTCTGTGAGTGCTGCCCAAATAGAAGAGAAGCACTCTCAAGGAAACTATGAGTAAATAAGTCTAATAATTCCTGGAAATTTATGAGTAAATCACAACTGAACTAGTAGTAAGACACGTCTATTCACAGAAAATGCTCTGAGCCTCGGATAGTTTAGAAAGACCCACTGAAAAAGTGGTGTGGCTATGAAGCCTTTATACTCATTGAACTCTTAAGCAAGTTATATCTCAGCCTGGAGTAAGACCCAACTAGTCACAGGGAGTACTTCTTAAATCAGGATACAAGTGTCTTTTATATTTCACATGTAAAGCAGATGTAAATTGTAACCCTGGGCGAAGCACTACGCTACGCTCGCAGAGTTTGCGAAGTTTGCGCAACTTCGCACTACGCGAGCTGCACGTAGCACAGTGCGAACACGTGTAGTGCAGCGTAGCATAGTGCAGCGCTCATTTTTTGCTTCTTCGTGGTCCTGAAGGTCATGTTCGCGACCGCGAGCAAGCAAAATGACATCCCGGCGAGATTCTCAACGCGGGGAGGTAAGGTTTCTAATTGTGAGTGGTTGCGCATGCTCGCGACCGCTCTCAATGAGAAACTACCAGTTCGCGTTGAGAAAGCTGCAGCTCGAGTAATAATCTACTCGAGCAGCAGAAAACTACAGCTCGAACTGTGCAAGATGCCGTTTTCAATGATTGCACAGTGCCGGATGCTTGTCTGCACTGTGCCATCATTGAAAATGCATCTTGCACATTGCGAACATGCTACTACGCAGCTCGCGTAGTGCTACATGAAGTTCGCGAAGTGCACTTCGCGTAGCTTCGCGTACCGCTACTTCGCGAACTACGCCCACCCTTAGTAAATTGTATTTACTTACAGAAAAAGCTTTGAGAATATGCCCTTTTCCTGAAAGAACATCAACCATCTTACTCAAATGCATACATTGGGTAATCAGCACTATCCATTTCCTAAAACTTGTACTTATTTCATTAAGTGTCAGTTCTTTAAAACGGAATTGGGTTAGTGCTAAACCTTTCTCTGGGACTGCTACCTCTGAGTAGTACTATTACTGTCAAAACTAAAAAGCGAAATGTGTCTGGGAAAAATGTAACTATTGAATATTTGGAGGCTATACAACTAAAAATAAAACCTAGATCAGTCTTGAGTTTTAATATTGCATATCTTTGCTTGATTAAATTTGAAGACTTAGGAACTGTCCACACTGCAGCAAAGGTCCTGTTTACTTGCAAAAGTGTGGAGCTTAGAACACCTCAACTGAATTGCCAGCAGTTCAGGAGTTATTTTAAGGCACAACTATTCAGGCTTTTATTTGGTCATGTTGCCTTTAAAACACATACAAATTAATGTATGCAACATTTATTAATGTAAAAGAGAATACATGAATTCTAGAATCAATCTTAGACAATAAGTATTCTCTGCAACTGTGGGAAAAATATGGGTGTGTAAACAGCTTCCTTTCTTAATGTGTCGGAATAGTTCTTTTATACTGGATAATTGTTATTGAACTCCTGTTAAGTGGTATAATGCAAAACTAATTATTAAACTTGATTTCGGGAATAGTAAAACTAAACTTGGCTCATTGAAATGTATGGTACTTGAGTGTCACGTTAGCAATAAATTCTGGTCTGAGGTCTATTGTAAAATGTTACATTTTTTCATATTGATCATCCTTATACATCTGACATTATTGTAGGTAAATCTTCACTTACTACATTTCTTCTTTCTATTCATATTAAATTGTTAGAATTATTAATTTCTTCTGCTATCAAATTTATTACTATGAATCGGAAAACTGCTAATGATATATCTAAATATTCCTGTTGGTATTCAATATTATATATGAGATATATCATTGAGTTCTTGTTTATTAAGGTTGGGAAGTCACACTCTAACAATCAATAATTTGGAAACCTTTGCATGTTTATCTTAATGTTAGATAATTTATTTAAATAAACAAGACTTATTAGATAATATTACATAAGTAGTCCTATAGAGGTTTTAGTTTTGTATAGATTTACATTGTATTTGCTATTATTTCATATATGGAAGACTATTTTCTGTTTTTTTTATACTGTTCTCTTGCTATTATGTTATAAAACTCAATCAAATATTTTGAACAGGAGAATAGTTCAAACTTGCCTTTACTTGAATTTAATTTAGAAACCTGGTTGAATTTGAAAAATTTCACACACGGTTACACAATGTTGTTTTTTCCTACTAATTTGATGTATTTTTTCCCTCAGTTAATTGCTGAGAAGTAAACAAAAAGAAATACAGAATACTTTATAAATTGTCTAATAAATACACAATCAAGCACAATTATCTAGGATTCCATCATATGTCAGCTGTAAACTGAACTTTTGTCACTTGAAAGAATTGATATATTCAAACACTCTACTGTCAGGTCCAAATCTTTTTCCACTTGAGTCAATGATAAGTGTGGAGAAAACACAGTTTACGGCTACAGAGAGTTTCTACACACTTCTAGATCATCTGTTGCCTGGCCCAAGGGTCTACCTAGCAAACACAGTAATTCTAACCGCTTGAGTTAAAAACTTTCAGCAGACACAGCAAACAAAGAAGAGATAGCTGTGTCTCAGTATAGGCAAGCTCAATTCATGTGAGACATGAACTCTTCTATCAATAAGGATTTAGCCTGTATCAGTGACCAAATCGTGGTAACAATCAGGAAAATATCTTGCCCTATTACTGCAATATGTTAACCTAAAATATCCGAAAAATACCCTTTCACTAAGCTGATATGTGCCCTGTTTTCGCTTGGCGTGACATTTAACTTGTGAGAAATTTTGGAAAGTTATAAGGATTTTTGAAAGTTTTGAAGTTTCAGATTTTTACAAGATGTTTGCATAGCTACTTGCTTTTATTTACCCACAGGAGCTTTCTTCACATTGCAAAAACATTTCCACAGCACAGCAAAATATTTTAATCAAACCACATCCAACCAAAATGGAAACTATCAGCCTGATTCATCAAAAACCCGTTTTGCGAGTCTATAATAGCGAATCATAAGGAATCGCTATCACAGACTCGCAAAACGGGATTCATGTAGGAATCACAAAATAAAATGCGATTCCTAAATATTCCTTATTTGCAATTAGCAAATTGCTAATCGCAAATAAGGAATAACTCCCCATTCATTCCTATGGGCCAAAAGGCGTATTCCTTATTTGCGATTAGCAATTTGCTAATCGCAAATAAGATAGCGATTTAAAGGGTGCCAGGGGTGTCCAAAGGACACCCTGTTGCACCCAAATGCAAGTTTAAACAGGTGTTACGCACACACATGTCCAAAGGACATGTGTGTGTGGAACATGCAACTTAGAAAAATGCTTTTAAAAGTTTTCACTATTTACCACGAGGTTTGACCTCGCGGTAAATAGCGGGCCGAAATTGCGAATTCGCTATTTAAAAATGGATGATGAATTGCATTTAAGGAATCTCAAATAGAGATTCCTTAAATGTAATTCCTCGCAAAATATCAAAATCGCTATTACCGATTTTTGCATTTGAGATGATGAATCCCAAATGCAAAAAACGCACTCGCAAAGGGCCAGATTCCCAGAATCTGGCCCTTTGTGAGTGCAATTCAGCTTGATGAATCAGGCTGTATATGTCGACTTTTTCTCTCCACATTTCCTTTTTGAGAAGTTTTTTGTGTACAATAGGAAAAGAATGTATATTTTTTCAAATATAAATGGCAAAAAATGCTGTTTTTGGTAGAGGCCAATACCCCCAGAACCTGAGCATAATAAATGATGTATGTGGGACTCCTTCCGGATGTGAATGGATGGAATGGGAATGCCATCTTATGACTTTCCACATGCAACAAAAGGTATTAGAAATAATTTCCGTTTTGTTTGTGTAAGCCAATCTTCAGATGTTGTAGAATAAACACAGATCTAATCTGGCATAGATGCATGCACAGCATTGCTGCCCTAATATCCAGGTCTGTTCCTGTTTTACTGCTAATTCCCATCTCTACCCTGGTAGGTTCCAGAGTTGCTCTGCCCTCTGCCCCTAAGTGAAATGGCCTTTTTAGCCACATTATAGTTTTAATCCTTGGCTCAGATGAAAAGTTTAGCTGCGCTAGAATTCGCATAGGAGGCACCTTTTCTGCCATTCACCTTGGCTTCTCCATTTTGACCACACGTTAGAACCTGAAGAAATGTAACTTTCATGGGCTTCTGTGTAAATATTAGAGATTATATCCATGTTACATTTCTTCTTTTAGAAGAGATAATATTAGTTTATTTACAGCATTTCAATGTTTTTTCATCATATGGTTTGAAATAATAATAACTAGAAGAACACTGCATATTTCAAACACCCCAAAATGATAAGGTCATCAAAAATGTAAGAACATCACAAATATCACAAACAACACACAAACGTCTTGATTTAATGCGTTTGACATCCAATTATAGATTTAAGTGCCTTTTAATTGGTTATTGACTTAAGGGTTTAACATGAAAGAGATGGAGGAAGATCTGTGATCTTGTGTTACAATTTTGATTTCATGATTGGCCTTTCAAATAGTCCATCAATGTTTCCTGAGATTTGGCAAAACATCCATGTACACCCCTGCCACAAGGGATCTATAGTTCACATTTGACATGTGCAGGTGTGTCTTCTAGTGGTATAAGGTCATAATTATGCTTTTTCCGCACTTCCACAAAAGGTCCATAATTGTCAACAGGGGAAGTATTTCATGAACATCCAGATCTAAATTTTGAGGTGCAAATAATTATTTTAGCAAATGAATACACTTTACCATTATTTAAAATTGTGCAAAATAAAAATCTCTACATCGTATCTTGAAAGTTCGGGAAAGTATACCTGTCTAAAAATAACTCTCTCACTATTAAGTGAAATCTTACAAAAGAAAAACAAACAGCTTCGCAAATGTGTGCCACTGGGACTTTTTAAGATTAATTATTGCAGTAATAGTGGAAGATATTTTCCTAGCTGTTAGCAAGACATAGTAAATGATCACACTCCACTTGACGTACTACAATGCACAATGCTGGCTGATACTAGGGTCTGACATAGAGCTAGGCCCTCAGCCCAGTCTCCATTGGAAGTTAATTCCTACTGCACATGGCCTTTGGCCAAGTGCAGAAATGGTTGTGCCATGGCATAGACTTTGACCAGCCCAACTGACCTACCCTCCTAAAGTGACCACGCTCTAGTATACATGACCTTTAGATTCGCACAACAGTGGTATGGTCAGGGACTACCGTCGATATCCCCCCCTGTGCGCAACCAACATTTCTTTAAAAATGGACATGAGAGGGATTTCTTTGGAGGCGGGGGTCGTACAACCCCCGGCTGTATTTATTAAAACATAAAAGAAAAAGAAAAATGAAATAAACAATATTTACACATTTATGCAGAAAACATTGCATGACATTTGATTACCGTTAATATATATAGCTATCAGATGTCTAACCTTAACATACTTCTAATACAAGGTAATTCCTGCACGAATCTAAAATATGAATCATAATCATACAGTAATTACTTTTCTGGGTATCCTATTTGGGCCTACGACAAGGCGGCTAACTGGTGTCAGGTCCTTATCAATTAATCTCGCTCTCCAGTAGGAGTGCGCATGCGCAGAGGGCCAGTAATCCCCCCCGGTTACCTCCGTACGCTCTATTGTCTCTATTAAAGGGGGTCCTTGCATTTCTGCGTCATTTACTGACGTCATTGAGCACATGCGGGGTGGCCAACCAGCCTAAAGAAAACTTGACTTCCCCCTCCCCCACACCCATCCAGCTAACCGGCTGTACCGCCCCTGGAGTTCTAGGAGAGTGCACTTGTCCCTCCCCTTGGGCGACCCCATTCGAGAATGGCGCCGCCCTCTAAGTACCTTAAATTTACTGCTCAGCAATCATGACCTTACTGCCTGACCAAGGAATAGCAATAAATATGACGACTGATGAACTGTTAATGGGATAAAGTTTTAAGGAACAAAATTAATCGTACAACACATCTGTCATCCATATACATTGGGAAAAAACATATGAAACAACCTTCATAAAACAATACGAATATCTGCTTTAGGGGATGGTGGGTGGGGAAAGATAATTACAGCCTCCTAGTGACTGAGGCAGACCGTGGAGTGCACAGTCAAAGAGGCCGACTCCCGCACTCCACGGCCTTTTAAACCCCTACTGGCCAGGTCGGTTCTAATTGGCCTGACCCGGGCTACCCCGCGACCCAGAAGCAATTCAATTGCTTTCGGGTCACTGGGGAGCCCTGCAGCCTATCCACGAGGAGGAGCGCCCGCCACGTCATGATGACGAGGAGGAGGTGCGCCCCACCACGGCGAGCAGGTGGGGGGGGCAGGTGCCCTGTCATACTTGCGGCGGGCCGATACCGGCCCCACCTTTCTCTATGGTCAGGGACTACCAGCGATAAACCCCCCTTACTTTTCTGCGTATCCTATTTGGGCCTACGTCAAGGTCGCTAACTGATGTCAGATCCTTATCAACTAACCACACCCTTCAGTAGGAGTGTGCATGCGCAGAGGGCCCATTTACCTTGAGGGTACTTCCCCCTCGGTTACCCCCATACGCTCTATTAACTCCATTAGAGGGGCCATTGCATCTCTGCGTCATTTACTGACGTCATTGTGCACGTGCGGGGTGGCCAACTAGCCTAAAGAAAGTGTGACTCCCCCCTCCTCAGCACCCATCCAGCCAACCGGCTGTACCGCCCCTGGAGTTCTAAGAGAGACCACTTGTCCCTCCCCTTGGGCGACCCCATTGGAGAATGGCGCCGCCCTCTAAGGACCTTAAATTTACTGCTCACCAATCATGACCTTACCAACACAGGCCAGTGTAGTTGACCGACTATCTGGACCCCCTACCCTCATACACTGAAAGGTCATGCCCTGCCCTTAAAACTCGCTAGCCAAGCCATAATTTTTTCCAACAGAATTCCATTACCTAACCTAGGCAGGTGGACACTGTCTTTTAAGAAGCACGGCTCCCCCCTGACACACCCATAAGCGATGGTTTGTAGCTGAGGAGACCTGAACAATTTCCCTATTTTATTGTTGATCCTCCTTACGAGTGATTCAACGCTTTCACAGAATCCCCCCTCCATTGAAATCTGGGGACCATCTGCGACCAGACTATGGTGCAGCCCTGGCATGTCTTAGCTAACCAGCCCACTTCCGAGATTATGTCCTCGATCAAGCCTCTCCTATCCAGATTCACCAGGTCGTTCCCACCCAAATGTAAGATAACTATCCTGGGTGGGGGACTGTGTTCTGTCAACAGGTCTGTAACAAATGCCCTGAACTGACTGAGGCACAGACCCCCTTTACCATGTAAAGATACTGTGAAACCATCCTGTTCAGTTCTATGTCTGTAATTACCTGAAAAGACTGATTTCATACGCTTAATATACGAATGACCAATGACCCAAACATCATGAGATCCTGTGTCCTGTGGATGTGCCCGCAGTTGTGACGTATCTTGCTGTTGGTGTGCCTACGTCAGTTTCCCCCTGCGTGACAGGTTTGAGAAACTGAAATGTAAGCAGAAAATAGAACAGGCATCAGCACAATTGCATTGCCATCCTCACAACATGTGTAGCCGCCCATAGCGCTTCTAACAATTGGAGGACCATCTCCCAATTCTCTTCACATTGTTGCTGTGCAATCCTCTAGCTGTTACATTCTAAATGAGTGAGTTACAAAGTCTGTTGGATCCAAACTTGTCCTGTCTATCGCCATGGCCAATACCCTTTTAAATTGAAACCTGGTAAGAGGGGTACCATCGGCATGCATTAGTAATGCCCCCCATCACACTATTCCTCTGTCAGAGGAACGCTCCTACCTGCTTTACTTGGCAGCATGGATTATCCAGTGCACGGTGTTATGTTATGTTATGTTATGTTATGAAATGTTATGTTATGTTATGTTATGTTATGTTATGTTATGTTATGTTATGTTATGTTATGTTATGTTATGTTATGTTATGTTATGTTAGGCTGAATTTGTAAAGCGAACTGACACCATAAGTTTCCTGGTGCTGAAAATGAGTGCAGAAGATGTGGCAGAGCAGGCTAACCGGACCTAGTGAATTATCAGGTTTTTAAGGTCTTTCTGAAATTCAGTAGGGTACTACTGGTCTTGATTGCCAAGGAGAGGCAATTCCACAGCTTGGGTGCAAAGTGTGCAAATCTGCGACCTCCTAGCTTTTTGAGTTTGATAGTGGGGGTGACCAGTAGGTGAAGGTGAGCCGACCGGAGATTGCGAGCTGGGCAATGCTTCACAATGAGGGCTTTCAGGAAGTATGGGCTGTTGCAGTGGAGGGCTTTGAATATAAGACAGCCAGTCTTGAAGGCGGCCCTCTGTTCGATTGGTAGCCAGTGCAGTTTACGCAGCAGGGGTCTAGCTGATTGCTACTTCGGAGTTATGTAAATTAGTCTTGCTGCCTGATTTTGCACGATTTGAAGGCGGCGGAGCAATGACTGTGGTAGGCCTAGGTAGAGGGAGTTGGAGAAGTCGAGACGGGATAGTACCAGGGAGATCACAACTTGTACCAGCGCCGCGTGCGAGAGCAGGTGGGAGATCTTCCGGATTTTTCACAACTGGAATATGCTAGATGAAATCACTGCCCCCACCTGAGCCTTGAGGGAAAGATCGGAGTCGATGATCACCCCAAGGCTCTTTACCGAGCCAGAGGTGTGGGGGATGGGCCCAGCTCATTAGGCCAGAACTGTGAGCCCCAGTATGCCACGCTGTTGCTTGGCAGGATGAGTTCCATTTTCCCTGGGTTGAGTTTTAATTGGTTGTGATTCATCCACCGCTGTATGTGGAGCATCACTGCTTTGAATTCTATTGCAGCATCGGGGGAATCGAGAGGGAAGATGATCTGCAGATCATCTGCGTAATTGAACACAGTGATCTTCCACTTCTTTAGCGAGTGGATCAATGGCCGAAGGTACAGATTAAATAGTAAGGGTAAGAGGGAGTATCCCTGGGGGACACCGCATGTCGTGGGTGCCTTAGTCGCCGTGAAGGGACCCAGATGGACCGTTTGCACTCTGCCCAAGAAAAATGACTTAACCCACTCGATAGCCAGTAGGTTTATATAGTTAGGACCTAGTTACCATAGGAAATGCCGAACATTCTATTGGGAATAACTTTGGCGCCGATTGAGGGGTCTGCCCATAATTTTTCATCAAGCGGGGGCCGAGAAAAAAGGGGGGTCCCAAAACGTGTTTTCCCCATGTTAATTTCTATAGGGACATTCTGACAAGGGTACAGCTCGAACGGCTGAATGGAATTACACCAGATTTGGCAAAATGGTAGGGACTGGTATGGAGCAGTGCCTTTTGTATGTTTGGTGTAAATCCCTCCAGTAGTTTATGAGAAAATTGAATGTGAAATTGAGTCTAAAGCAATTTTCCATTGGACCTTTAGACACAGCTACAGTCCGAATGGCTGAATGGAATTACTGCAAATTTGGCGAAATTGTAGAGCCTGGTATGCAGAAGTGCCTTTTGTATAGTTGGTGAAAATCCCTCCAGTAATTGTTGAGAAAATCGACTTTTTTCAAATTATGAATCTTTGGGCGGGACAGGGTGCGCGCACAGGCATGCTCCGCCCTTGCACTGTCCTTGCACATGTGCGGACCTTTGCGTGCGCGCGCGAAATTCTGATTGGCTGTTGGACGTCTGTCAACATTCCAGTCAGTCGAAATGAGGAAGTGTTGTCCACGGTGTAGGAGGATCTTATGGTCCACCATGTCGAACGCGGCAGACAGATCCAGGAGCACTAGTGCCTGCGGGGCCCCTTTGTCTGCATTCCCCCTCAGGGCATCTAGTACTGCCAGGTTAACGGTCTCGGTGGAATGTGCCGGCCTGAAACCAGCTTGATTGGGTTCGAGAAAGCAGGAGCTCTCGATAAATTTTGCGAGGCACATGGTTACATAGGCCTCGAGGAGGTTAGATGGGTAGGGCAAAAGGGAAATGGGGCGGTAGTTGGAAAGGTTGACGGGGTCTGCCCCCGGTTTCTTCAATAAGGGGACTAATATAGCCTCCTTAAAAGAACTGGAAACCGTGCCTGTGCTAAGGGATGCATTAAGAAGGGGGAGGATACTGTCTGGTAGGGAAGAAAATACATCCCTGAGGACAGGGGGGGCAGTAATCGTTGGGAGACCCTGATTTAATACGATTGATGAGTTCTGAGAGGATGCTAGAGCTGATGACGGGGAAGTGAGTCAAAGATAGGGGGTTAGAGGGGGAAGAGTCCAACGGATTGACAGAGGTGGGGGGGAGAATGGTGTTCTTGATATACACGATTTTCTCGATAAAGAAGGTGTTTAGCGCATTGCATGTCTCCTCTGTGTGAACTTGGGTAGGGAGAATTCTGTCATCAGAGGAGAAATCATTCATGATTTTAAAAATTTCTTTTGATTTATTGCGGGCTGAGAGGATTCTCTCTGAGACATGTGTGGATTTGGCCAAGGAGATAGCGTTTTTATATTCTTTGCGGGCCGCGACAAAGAGCAGCCTATCGGGGTTGGAGTAGTCGCGTCTCCAGTTCCGTTCTAGTTGGCGTAGCTTCAGTTTCGGTGCCTTAAGGTCACTTGAGAACCATCTATGTGAGTTGCCATGCCTGGCACGCGCAAATTTAATGAGGGGGGTGAACCTATCACTGGCTGCCTGTAGCCAATTAGCAATGTCTCCCTCAATCGAGTCTACACTAGAGTCGAAGTTAACGGTGGGGCGAGTGTTGGCAAGGAAATCTAAGAAGCCTTCGGAGTCGTAGGAGCTCCATTTTCGTGACAGCCCACCTAAGAGGATAGGGACTTTGGCCCTACCCCCGACTATGACAGTGACATCAATCAGGTGGTGGTCCGACGGTGAAGTACTATCCCTTCACCACAAGCTTTCTGATCAGTTTTGGATTTTTTAATGGTTATTAGCAAAGTGTCACCATGTATCCTTGCATGCTCCACCTGGAGCACCCCTTGCACATCCTGTTTATTGCGGGCCACCCGTTCCCCTACCCTAAATGCACCATAAAAGGCCAGTGAAAAGGCGGTTCTGAAAAGCAATGCCTCCCCTGCTGAACTGCAGATGCCACCAAGGGCTGCTATCAGTGATGTCAGCCGCTCTAAACCAATCAGGTGTCTTGAGTCCGGAGCAGCCGCCTGGAGGCGCTGCCAACCCTTCAGTGCCTTCTTCACAATGAAACTATTAGTGGGGTCCCTGGTGTCCTTGATTTGCGTAAAGAAAGAAACTGCTGCCACGTGTCGCCTGGCCGTTGCCGCAGAGCGCCCTTCCTTATTCAAAGTGCCTAGATACCGAAGGTATGCCCCTGCTTCATGCCAGCTATCCACCCAATCCTGCCCCAGAAAATTGCAATAGGACCAAAATGCCCCTTCATTAGCTTCCCTGGTCCTGGGCGCTAGGCTAGCTGCCACGAGGTTCTGTAGATGGGGGCACCAATCTGGCAGATTACTTCCGGGAAGGGTGTTGGTGTCGCCTCTGCAGAGGGTTGTTGCTCCCTGAAAACCTGCATCTTGAAGTGAGAGAGTACATCAGCAGCATTATTCAGTACCCCTGGGACATGTTTAGCCTTAAACTGTATGTTCAGTTTCGTACACAATAATACTATTTCTTTCAACAGGCGCAGGATCCTTTTACACCGTGCAGCCTGCTGATTGATGCACTCTATCACCGTCATGTTGTCTGACCAGACAATCACAGATTGATTACGCAGGTGATGAGGCCAAACAGTCAGGGTCATCCAGATGGGGAAGAGTTCCAGAAAACCAATGTTGGCTGTCACACCATTCTCCACCCACCAAACAGGCCAATGCTGTGCCACCCATTCATTCCCAAGTATGGCACCAAATCCTAAACTGCCCGCAACGTCGGTCCATAAACCAAACTCCGCAGAAATCGTGGGAGGACCGGGCCACACTATTCTGCTGTTGAAACTCTCCAGAATTGCAATCCAAATCCCATGTCCTGACGAACCTCAGACAACAGTCTTGTGTGATGGTGTTTTTCCTGGAGACCTGTCATGGCCTGTGCAATGGAGCGGAAGAATGGGCGTGCCATTGGTATGACTCGTAAGGCAAAGTTCAACTGACCTACCATTTGTTGTAGCTGATGTAAGGTTATCTTGTCTTTTGCTAAGCATGGCTGCAGTGCTGTTCTGAATCTTGAAATATTTTCTTCAGGTAACCTGAAACACCCCTGCACTGAGTCCAATTAAATACCTAAAAGTTCCATTGTAGTCACTGGCCCATCATCTTTCCTGGCCGCAGGGGAATCCCGAAGGTACGCTTGAGCACGCAAAATTCCTGCAATGCCCAGGCACACTCCCCGGAGCCCGCTGACCCCAAGAAGAGAAAATCATCCAGATAGTGCATCACATACTGATGCCCTGTCACCCGTCTAAAAACCCATTCCAAGAATGAACTGAATTTTTTTAAGTTAATGCAGGAAACAGAGCAACCCATGGGCATGCACATATCCATGTAGAATTTTTCACTGAATTTAAAATGCAGAAGGTGGTGATCAAGAGGATGTACAGGCAGCAGCGGAAAGGCAGATTTAATATCAGATTTGGCTGGCAAAGCACCGGGGCCCAAAACCCTTAGCATATCCACTGCCTGATCAAAGGAGGCATATTTTAAGCTGAAGGTTTATTCATTGATGGCATCATTTAATGACTTGCCCCTAGGGGCTGACAGATTGTGAATCAACCTGAACTCCCCCTCCTCCTTCTTTGGGACGACTCGAAAGGCCGAGCAAACAAAATTGTGGATAGGGATGTGTTCAAAGGGACTGGCTATTCTGCCCAAGCGTAATTTTTTTTCAATTTTTGTAGCTGCAACCCTCGGATTGGTACTTACAGAGAGTTGATTCCTACACTCAGGTGTTCCTATGTAATTCGATGCAGGAATACTGAAGCTGTACAAAAACCCTTCTTGTAAAGTCCTAGCTGTGGCAAGATCCGGGTACGTGTTTAACCAAGTGGTCATTGCCATAACATTGATGGATGAGTGTGTTACCCGTTATGTCCCCTCTTCAATCCTGTTTCTTCTTTCTCTTATAACCTCCTTTCTTGAGACATTTTGATTCTGGGTGAGAAGGGTCGTTTCAGATTGAACATGCATGTTTGAACTTACAAATTCCTTGGGCCCTGGTGCATGTCCGTCTATTAAAATCCCAACATGTCCCTTTCCGTCCCCCCTGTCCCTGGACTGGGGGCCGTGGCAGTGGTGTGGGGCGGCCGAAAGGGCTGCGATGTGTGAGATGTGTGACCCTTGCTCACATGTTGGACTGTGTTACCCGGCTGCCCTGGCCCAAACTGATCCAACCATGAAAGCGTGTCGACCCTGTCCCAGGAAAATTATGGGTCAACTGCTTTGGCCTTCCTGAAATTCATGTCATAATCTTTCCACCCTACACCCCCATATTTATCATGAGAAATTGTAATCCTGCTCTGGTAACAAGCCATTTCTGCTTATAAATTAGGTGAACGCTCAGCTGTTATAGCCATAAATTCAGAGAATGCCCTAATCAAATTGCTCAAACTCTCTTCTACCTTGAATTTCAACAGTTCAGCCCGCCATTCACTAGGAAGCATCCAATCTTTTTGTTTCCTTCAATACTCCATTTCCCTATCATCGACCAGCAGGGAGAAAATATTAATATAAGCACCAGACCATACCAATTCCTTCACTTTGCGTGTTACATGTCTGGCTAAATGCTCCCCTCCTGTGGGTAACACACCCGCGCCCAGCATTGGCATTATCACTTCCTTACCTTTTGCCACTACTCCAGCCGGCTCCGTCACTTTGCCTTTTCTATGGCTGGTAACTCTTTGTTGTCTCCTGCTAACGGCACCACCCCAGTTGTTTGTGGTTGGGCTGGAGTACCCAGCCCTTGGCCTGAAGTCCCACCTGGTGCTGCAATAATCTTTGCCCCCAATTTCTTTGCCTCTGCAACATCCCCCCCTCTTCCTAGCCACGGGAGAACCACCGCAATCTGCGCCACTACCTCTTGTGGGACCTGATTGGTGTCGGCTGGCACTGTGACGGGAGTAGAGAGCACTGTACCCGGTACCGGTGTAACAGGACTAGGTATGGGCACAACAGGGATTGACATGGGAACCACCGGCATTGGTGCGGGAAGCACTGGACATGGGTGGGCACTACTGGTATAGGAACGGGGACCAATGGTGTTACTGGCACTCCTGAGGGACCCTCACCTGACGGGATTTGCCCTACAGGCTGACATGGCATGGGGTCCTTATCCTGCTTCTTCCTCTTCCTGGGCCTAACCCGCCTGGGGAGCAGATCTAATTCCCCCCCTGGGCTTTGGGGGCACTATGGTTCGCTTAGGCCTGCCCACTGCCTGATTCTGGCTATCCACTCTTTGTTTGAGCTCCACCAGGCTCTGCCCTAGTTTCTCTACTTTTCCCCATCTCCTGTCCATTGTCGCCATCCTGTGCATCATTGATTCCAGCATATGTTCCATGCGGGAACGCTTCGCGCCACGCTTACTGGCCATAGCTTAAGCCAATAATTGCAAGGTAACTTATCCGCTGGAAGGGGTGATAACACAGCGAGCACAATGCTATCTGTTACCTAAATGATTTCTCATGCGGAGAACCTCCCTACACAATTTGCCTGGCCTGGAAACCCATCCAGGTCCTTACCTGAGCCCTGTTGGAGGTTCACAGACCGGCTGTAAGCACCAGGGAACTGGAGCCATGCCACACCAGCAAACCTGGGTGTTGGGCGAGCAATCTCAAGCCCGGTGGCCCACAGAAGCAGTGAAATAAAAGGCCTGTCTGCGCCCTCTTACCGGGATGTTCCTTGTACACGCCTCTTGATGACCCTCTGCTGTGAATCACCCTGTTTCACAGCTATAGTGATAAACAAAAGAAATTGTCTTACACACTGGGCATACCAACAATAATGAACCTCGTTATAACCTTCAACCACCCTTGACAATGATTCAAACCAAATCCCCACACAGCGAATCGGCAAATGAGGCAATATACAACTGCACTATACCTATGCTGTCTGCTCCTACCGCATTTCCTTGCTAGCTGTGTAAACCAATTGATTATGTTGACCCAGGCACCCCTTTCTTGAGCACCGCTAATCCGCTCTAGGCGCCTGCATACCACAGAAGCAGTGATTATATGTGTGTATTCCTTGTTTAAAACACATCCAGCTTGCAACCACTCACCACTTACAATTATTGTGGCTCTTTACTTCTTTGGGGAGCCTTTCATAATTTAAATTGCAGAAAAACTTTAAAATTGTGATGTTTCAGGCCCAGTCCGGCTATGACCTACTTCCCTGCTTCAAAATGCGTTAGCTTTAGCCTCCTGCCACAAGGCAGTGTTAAATTAACTCCCTGCGGCACGATCTCTCGACCTTGGGGCTCACAGTCAGCCTAGTTCACCGAGGCACACCCACCGCGTTCAAAACCACACCCCGTGGTGCATGCAAATACTTTTTTGGGCCCCCAACAACCCCCCACGCGGTACTTGTGAGCGTACAGCGCGGGTTCTTTTACTGAAATCGGATACAAAGCAGCCGCGTTGAGACCGGCTATATCACCCCCAGTCCTCCGATTCCAAGCGGCCACAAAGACTGAGCAGTACTCCCGCTTACGCAGCACGCTATTTCCTCGCCATCTCAAGCCACAAACCAGTTAAGGGGGCAAGCAAAAAAGGAAAAAACAGTCACGCGCTGTAGACCGTATCTCGCTGCACACTCTTTCTCCGAAGACGCAACCTCGAGTTCGCCAAAACCTGTAAGATATAAACAAGAAAGATGGTTACAGCCTCCTATAGGCTGGGGGGCAGACCGTGGAGTGCGGTGTCAAAGAGGCTGACTCCCGCGCTCCCCGGCCTTTTAAACCCCTACTGGCCAGGCCGGTTCTAACCGGCCTGACCCGAGCTCCCCCGAAACCCGGAAGCGATTCAAACGCTTCGGGGTCACTGGGGAACCCTCCGGCCAATCCAAGAGGATTATCAATTATTTTTGCTGTTTACAGTCTAATATCAACAGCACTATCAATGATGATGTAATTAATTATGTCATTAGTATCGTCATTAATGATGTCATTTGAGAAACCATCATTGGTGCCAATAAGAATGTCACTTAACATATTAGGAGTCATAAGAAAGGACATAAATAGTGCATGGGGGGCGAGTTAGTTTATTTAGGTAACCTAACCATAACTGGTAAACTGTATTGGTTTTTAGGTTTTGTTGGTAACCATATATTTACACCAACCTTGGCAAAGGCACTTCCTTGAGTAAAGTTCTAAGTTTGTACCAGGTTCTGTTCAATTTTGTACAGCCACTTTTTTCTTTTTCTGGGGAAATCCAATGAGAGTTAAAATAGAAAATGGCACTTTCGGAACCCCCTTTTTCACCCATGCTTGACAGAACCTGACTATATATGTACTCATCATATCCCACTACTCCCACAGTCCACTCTGGCCCCAGTCCTAAGAAAGTTCTTCATACCCTTTGCCTAATATTTAAAACACACTGACGAATATACAAAGGAGGGACAGACATGTATTCAAGCATACCTTTTGAAAATTGCTTTTTGGGAATTATATAATCACTGGCAATAAATGTCCCACTTAATGGATTAACTCGAACCTTCAAAAGTCAGACTGTTATTGTTGGAACAGCCTTGTGTATATATTGTAGCAGTGGGTCCACATACGAATTATATATCACATTGATATTGTATTCTTTAATTCTAACTTTTTGGTTTGCATATTTTATAACACAGCATCACAATTACTTAACATTTCAATGTTCTAATGTCCTCTATATATATGCTTCTATGCGTGATCCTTAAATGTGCCCGCAAACACAGAGGTTAGGAAGAAAAGGAAAGTCTGAGCCTTTCAGGCGGCTCTTGATGTGATCCAGAGCATGAGTCTGGGAAATGCCAGGGGGTTCTAAACAAAATGGAAATATGCTCCTACTAGATTCAAGAACACTGTTATATACTTTCATTAGGTTTGCATATTAATTTTAGCAGTTTTGTAGCTCTACCACAATTTGTCAACTTGCATGTTAGAAAGTTAGAATATCAATTTCAATTTTCAAAACAACATTCAAACAGCTGAAGCCTCTATTAAGTGAAAGAAGGTTTACAAAAACAGCTTAAATATCACGCAGCGTTAGTGCGCTCAGCCTATCATCTGCTCTGATTTGCTTCAGTGAAACTTTTAGGCACAAAGTGTTCTTGATGAAACAGAGGACATTGAGAATATCAGACGCAGATGCACAGTTAGGCATCAGTGATGCCAGCAGTCTGGTCAATGAACAGTGCATACAGTAGCAGTCTGCTAGTTTTCACTTCAATGAGAAGACTATCTGCATCAACTGACCCAGATATTTGAGGTCTTTTAACAGCTGACAGTCATGACAGAAACGAACATTTAAAGCACTCTGAAAACTTACCATTTTGTTTTTCATGCAGCACTCTGACATTTACAACAGACGCCAGTTTTAAAATTAATCTGTTTTGAATCTGCGAAACAGTAATATTTGCGTGATTCATTTACACACACAATTAACATTGTCTTTCCATATTTTGCAAAGGTTTGTTTTGCAAAGCACGAACAGGAAACAGTAAATAAATATGTGTTCATCTTGTACCACGCACTAGATATTTGTAAAAACGTAGGACATTTCACAAAAAGGAGGAAAACAATATGCAAAATAAATTTTGCAGGATCTCTCTGATAGTAGAACTTGATTATCTCCACGGCTTTAAGTGGAATGAAGAAAATGGGAGGGGGGGTGTTCTCGCATAGGGGCGTGACCAATGTAATTAAGAGCGTGGCTAAAAACACGTATGCAAAAAATCTGTGCTGAGTATAGAGTGCCACCTGCCTGGTATTTTGCTGCTTCTGTCCATTCATTCAGATATATAATACAGCAAGTAACATTACAAGTACAAATTAGCAACACCTATGACTTCGTTGTATATAATATTAAAAATGGTTTGGCGCTTATAGGTGAGGTTGTGGCCTAAGGCTACATCTACTGACTTTCGAGCCTGAGAAGGCAGGTTTGAGCCTAACATCCGCTCAACATCCTATGGTTCCAAAAATGAACACATCCTTGTGTAACTCATGGTTGCGTCATATATAAGTGTTATATGAAGCCAGGCCCGGACTGGCCGTTGCAGGCACCGGACAATCCCCCGGTGCGCCGCAAGGGTGGGGGCCGGTTTTGGGCCCCTGGGGGCCGTTTTTGTTACAGGGTCGTTTTTGCAGCAAAACTGCAAAAACGGCCCTGTAACAAAATCGGCCGAAAACCGGCACTGGCAATGGCAATAAGTGCGGTCGCACCCCCGACCCCACCCCGGGGGGGAGGGTTAGGGGGGGGCTGGCCGAGCACTTTGCCAGGGCCGGTTTTGGTTCTCAGAAAACGAGTCACGTTGAAGTAACATCAAAAGCAGTGACACGTGCTACCATTGCATAGTTGAGTGTTTTCCCCCGACCCCAGGACAAAAATGGAGAGCCCGATAGTGCCCGTTTTGGCACCTGCTTTTAAGAACTGACGGTGCTGAGTACTGGCAAGACCCGACCCACTGAAAAGCCCTGAGAATATCTTTCATCAAAAGTCATAGGAGAACGTGTCAAGGGGACTAGTCCGAGTTGAAAATTTCTTTTTCTGCTCAAATCAGTCTTGCACTCAATATTTTCTGTCCAAAACAGTTCCTGCAGGAAACAAATGTGAAGAATTTCACCCCTGCGACATTCACATAATAACATAATGCAAAAATCATGAATTTTATGAACTTTTCCAGTTTAATAAGAGTTTTGCAAACATATTATTTAGACTACTTTGCGCTCTAACTTGTTGACGATAAGCAGAAACCGAAAAGTACACCGTTTTTATTTGTTTTCTTTATATGTGTGTCTCATGTTATTCTACTGATTATAACAATTAAGATTGTTACTAGTCAGATTATCATTTTAAACCCTTTGAAATCCCTGGCAGAATTTAATACAATGTAAATAAAAACTGAGTAATCACGGGGCATATTATCCAGAAAGCTCGATACATTATCCCGTTTTTATCTGCAGGAAACTGCCGACAAAGCGGCGATAATGGGCTTGATAATATCCTCAATGCAATTCTAATCGAAGCCCATGTTAGATGTGAAGTCATCTAACATGGGCTTCGATTGGAATTCCATAGAGCATATTATCAAGCCCATTATTGCCGTTTTATTGGCAGTTTCCTGCCGATAAAAGTGGCGATAATGTATCGAGCTTTCTTGATAATATGCCGCCAGATTTTTAAAATTTAGCATGAAGCAAAAAGCATGATCGCGAAAAATGTTTTGCTCCACTTCAAAAGATGAAGACTAGTGATTTCACGCTATTGCTGCTATCTTTGTGCAATCAGAAATCTAAAATAGACACGTTCTTTAATTTTCGATTGCCCAAGTGTGATAACTAGCTGTGCCCACTCTTTTCAAGCTGACATACTACCCCTGGTATGCAGCACATGTAAACAGACCCTCCCACCCCCTAGGATGATGATACATGATACACCGAAAGCCAATATGATATTATTAAACTGTAGGTCGTTGAAAAAACATAAGCTTGAAATACACGATCTATTAGCCACTAAGAACCCTGATGTGCTTTTTCTCACTGAGACATGGATGGACAAAGACTTGTCTCCCGAAGCACTTGAGGCAACTCCTCCCGGGTACTGTCTACTTCGTCTATACAGACATAAGGGTTAGCCCTCATTTATAAATCAGAGCTAGAATGCACCTTAGTGAAGGTCACCTTACCTAATAGTGAAAGTGGCTTATTTACTATTAAAATAGGGTCGAGAAATGCCATTCATGGGCTGTTGGTGTACAGGCCGCCGGGGGCAGCGGGACAATTCGGCAACCAGCTTCTAGAGTACATTACCCAACCTGCTCTTCGCTATAAAAAATGTATCATTTTAGGCGATCTTAATCTCCATTTTGATGACATGGAGTCCAGGGAAGCACAAGATGTAGCTGCTGCATTAACATCTCTGGGCCTCAACTTTAAATCTACTGCCCCATCCCATCAACATGGCCATCTCCTGGACCCCATATTTGCCAACTGGGAGGGCATTGATGTCTCTACTCCGTTTAGAATAATTTGGTCAGATCATTTTATCATCCCTTTCACAGTAGATAAAACCCTTTTAGACAATACTTTTTCAAAACCCCCTCCCCTTAAACGAAGACAATGGAACAATTTTAACCAAGAAGCTTTTAGATGTGCACTTCAAAAAAATCCCTCTTCCCAAAGTAACTCTTTGGAGGAGGCCTGGAATAAATATGAAACATGGGTGACCACTGCACTCGATGAGATAGCTCCGTGGACATCCAAGCCCCCTGCTAGGCAATCGAAAACCGCTCCCTGGTTCTCGGAAACACTCAAACACGCCAGAACCAGATGTAAAAACTTAGAACGAAGGTGGAGAATACAGTATAACCCTGAGGATAAACTGCACTACAAAAGAGAACTTAATACTTACAAGAAACTGTTGAGAGCAGAAAAAAGCAGCTACCTTACAAACATAATTGATTCAGCTAACAACCGTACCAGAGAACTCTTTACTATCTACAGAGAGCTCACGGTCCCTACCAGGCTGGACGCCCAAGATACCTATTCAGAAGAGCTGTGCGATTCTATTGCAGACTTTTTTTTAGGTAAGATTGATAAGATTCACGCCACCTTTACGAAAGATGAAATCCAGCCGTTTAAGCATGCAGAAGTCAAAAACACCCACACGGAGACCTCTTGTCTCTCCTGTTTTGTAACACCTGAGAAACAAGATCTAGTAAGCATTGCCAACAGCATTCAATCTGGTTCACCTAGCGATGTCTGTCCCCCGGCTCGCTTTGAAGGAGTATTGGAGACCACAATAATAGATCAGATTAGTCTTATTGTATCGCTCTCCTTCCAAGAAAGTCTGGTACTAGATGCGTGGAAAACTGCTCAGGTAATCCCTCTAAAAAAAAAAACAACAATCCACATCTCCCAGTTTCAGAACCTCCGCCCCTATATCCCTCCTCCCTTGACAATGAGCTTATAAAGCGGAAGCCATATAGAGGGATGTTATTCAACTATGTGTTGAAAAGCCCCGATAGGTTTTAGGAAAAAGTCTACAAAAGTAGATAGAGGCTCGAGTGGAAATTGACAAAGCACACTAACTGCAATTCGGAAAAACTGATTTATTTGATCATCTGCCCATGCAAAAAACAGTATGTGGGCCACACAACGCGGATGATTAAAGCTCGCATTAGCGAACACAAAAGCACTATCCGATGCAGGAAGCAATCTACTGGACTTACCAACCACTTCCTGGAAGCAAAACACAGACCTGAGGATATGTTTTGGTTAGTGCTGGAACAGCCATACATCCCACCACACATCATGAATGTCTCCCATTTTCTTTTTGTGAAGGAGCAACGGTGGATTCACAGATTACAATCTGATATTCAAGGCTTAAATGACAACATTCCCTGGTTATCTATCTGATTGGACCACTTGCCTTTTCTGCTCCTTAGTAGTCACAGCGAGCTGGGTTCTGTGCGCTCTACCATTACCCATCTGTGGCGCTAATGACACCAGGCTCTCTATTAATCATTTTCAGGTTCTCAAGTTAAACACAATCTACTGGTCTATCTTAGACTTGTACAACAGACACCTAGATGATATATTCATCATTAACCCAAACCCATTAACAATTTTTGTCCTTTGCAGGGGTCAGGGTCTTCTTGTAAGAGGGCCCCGGACTCTGTCAACTTCTAATGAGTACATTTAGCCACCGCCGTTTCTCAGCAATATTAGCGCTTATTTACGCTCCCTGGGACAGTCTTTTTACTATCGGGGCTTTTCAACACATAGTTGAATAACATCCCTCTATATGGCTTCCGCTTTATAAGCTCATTGTCAATTCGCGGTGTTATTGGCCACACATCCGCGCCCCCTTTTCCTTCCAAGATACTGAGAAATAATTGGATTGGGGTTATAACTTGTAAGCTCGAGCTAGCTGCATATAGGTAGCGCCTCGGCACTTGCCGAGACAGTCCTAGACATCGTTGTTTCAACGCGCATGCGCGGTACGCTCGAGTCGGCGTACTTGTACTCGCGCATGCGCAGTGGACGGCAGCTGTATCGCTACCTAGCCGAGACTGATCTAAAAGGCGCTGTGTCAACGCGCATGCGTAGCACGCGCGAGCAGCCGGATTCGGCCTTGGATTAGCGCGTTTGCTGACCACAGTGCTGTGCGCATGCACGATGAAATAGTGAGCTGCGCATCTGCAGCACATACACATTGCCACACAGCTGAGCCAAATCACAATAGGTATAGCGCTATAAATAGACGCCAGACCGTCCGTTCGGTGCCTCCCCTTCGGCTCGTGATTCAGCCTCAAGGTACCGACGGACAGGTAAGCAGGAAATGGGTTATTTAAACTAGATAGGCTAAGTAATTTATGGTGTGATTCCTCCACTCTGTTAATAGACAAGATCAGGAGGATTCCCTTTCACTAAACTCTAACAACACTAATTAACAACTTTATTCTGTTGTTGAGATGGTCTTTAGTACAGCAAATAGGAAGGGGACATTTCCCCACTAGTTCCAAATAGGAGCAACTGAACATCATCACTCAGTAGTTGAGCTGAAAAATAGAGTTGCTCTGGTACAATTGATAAACATCCCCTTTAATGCACTGGAAGGGTAGATGCCATAGTCGTTAGTTGTGGCCACCTTAGACACCGGTGGGGTACATATGACAAACAGATGAGAAAGCACTTGGGTTTTAATAATATACTGAGGTAATATTCTCTAGACATGTATCCTTCATAGATATTGTCTTTGTATGTTCAGAGCGGTGCCTTTTCCGTCCGAGCAGTTGCCGGGTGAGGTGAGGTCCACTTCCCACACACAGCTGGGTAAGTGCTAAAAAAAAAAAAATTTTTGTACATCTTTCTTACCATTGGGTGACGTATTTCAATGCACCATGTATGTGACTATTACCAATGAGTGATGGTCTAGTCTGAGGTTTGAGAGTTTTTCACTGGTTTGCGCAGTATATCATTCAATACAGAATGTTCGGAACAATGTCCAAATGCAATGTCTACATTGTTCTTCTCTTTCTTTTTCTTTTCCTTTTTCTTCCTTTTATGCTTTCACAGGAAAGACCTATCGCATCACCATAACTACAATGAGAAGATGTGGTAGGACGGTATTCAATTTTTTCACATTGTTGTCTAATTTCTTTAGTTGAGCACATATCATAGTGCCTTGCAGTAGCAGATATTAATTCGGCCCTGACGAATGCCAGTGACATTTCACATCTAAGGCAGAAACATGTTGGCCCTCTTATATCTTACTTAGTTTTCTACCAAGCAAGTCAAACAGTGATTTTTTCACACTGTTTTCTCACTATTTTTAATCTGACGTCCAGGCAAACGTTAATAAAGGTCCTTGTTTGCCTTGATAGCCATTTTAACACACACCACTTTAGTTTATATTTTTGCACTGCACATATCAGCCTCACCTTCTGGTCTAACAACTGTGGTGACCAAACCATGGTTTAGTAATGCGTCGCTAAATTACATCTGGGCGACTGCACACTTACCTTGGTGTTGGAGTCCTACATGATGAGGCTCCGCCATCTGGTGGGCTGATAGGACTTAATCAACCTCAGTTGGTAGTCCATTGTTGGATTCACTCCTGTGCATTTACACCAGTGTCAATCACCATACCTCAGTACCAATTGACTCATAGGCTTTGTTGTTATTTAGATAGTCTTACAGGGGGTATTAGCCTGTTTTGTCATTAAACACTTCCCTCAGACCCTCTCCTACGTATTGTTTAAATGGTATTCATTTCTGCACATAAATAATCCAGAACAGTAAATAGTAACTTCTATGTGTACTGCATTGTGCAGCACACATAAAAGTTGCAAATCATAATTTTGTATTCATTGTTTATGTGCAGGAAGGGACACCTTGCACAATGCATCACACATTAGAAACAGCAAAAATGAGGAGAAATAATTTTGCCATGTTAAGAACAGGTTTTCTCTAGTCCTAATTTTGGTGCTCCATCCTATTTATGGCCTTCTTGTAAATAGGGGGCAGCGTCAAAATCAATGACTTTTGCAGCGGAACCCCCACCGCAACACCACTGCAAACCCCTTTCACACTAGGTGTAGCATGAAAGGGGGCCTTATTTACAAGGGGGCGTTAAACCATGTTAAGTGGCTTAACGCTGACATTTAAATAAGGCGAAGATTTGCAACTTCTATGTGTGTTGCACAATGCAACACACATAGTAGTTAAAATTCAACAATCCAGAATGGAGAATTGTAACTTCAATGTAAGTTGCTTTGTGCAGCATACATAGAAGTTGCAAATCTTCTTCTTTAAGTGATTGTTTATGTTCAGTTAAGGACACCTTCCTGCACATGAACAATCATTCATGACAAAATGATATTTCTATGTGTGCTGCACAATGCAGCAAACATAGAAACAGCAAAATAGAGGAAGAATTAAGAATTTATCCTCTTTTCGTCATGTAAAGACCTGGTTTTCCCTGGTCTTAATTTTGATGCTGACTCCTATTTGCGCCACCCTTGTTACTAGGGGAGGCATCAAAATCAATTTGTATTATTGTGGAACGCCAACCAAAACACAAGCCGCATGCCCCTTTGATGACAAGTGTAGCCTGAAATGGAGCCTTATTTCCGAGGGGGTGTTAAGCCACTTAACGTGACTTAACGTCACTTTGGAAATAAGGCAAAGGGTTTATTGCCACAGGAAGGTAGTGAAAAGTGATGTTTCTGTGGTGATAGGGGCCTCTAAATATCCCTTCTGAGCACTGAAATGAAATATACATAAAGAAGCAATTTCGAGTAATTTCTAGTCATTAAAAAAGAACCACCTTCCTGGAGTAACGTTTGATGTCATATGTAGTTAGGCAACATTGTTTTTTCCATTTTCATTTAAAGCTGTCAACAATAAATCTCACAATTAAATGCAAGAGTTTCTTCTCCTTCACTTCAATTTGAACCTCACAAAAAACACTAAATTTGTCAATCAAATTTACAAAGGTAAATCTACAAGTGGAAATTTCCACACATGTTGATATAAAGCTTTACCTAGGTATAAATCTCCCCCTAAATGTAATTGAAATAAGATTTTCACCCAACAGTTCAAATAAGTGTCACCACACCATATATGTTGGTGGAACATGAGATGGTGGGAGGTCTTTGCTATACTATGCAGAACTGCAAATTGAAAAGAATCAGGAAACAGGCCTAACCTAAGGAAAATAATACATTCCCGACAAATATTGTCCCCTGGACCACATAAGTGTGGAAGACAACACTTCAAATAAGAGATATGTCTGACATAGACATAGCTCAATGTCTAAATATTTGTGAATTGCAGATAAGACTAACTGAAGTTGTACCATGGAAGTACTATTACATACATCGAAAAAAAATTGAATTTGTGAACACCATATTTAATAGGTGTGTAGCTTGTTTACTTTTTAGAATAAAGTTATATTCTGACAGTGTAAGACACACATGACTATCTGTGAATACTGCTTTCATCATTATATTCAGGTTATGCTGAGCAAACATATACAAACTAATGTTAATCAGGAAAGCATGCAACACTCAAATGTTAATTATGACATCTAGTAAGATTGCTATCACCTTAGAGGTTACCTTGGCCCCTTCAACTCTCTTGGGAAAAGATGCTTAAATAATTGTTATTCACAAGGATCAATCTCTAAAAGAGGTCTACTTGGTTTTTCGCAGCATATAATGTATTTAGCTCAATGAGAAATTGCCTTGGAAAGCAGATGAAAACATATTCACTTCTGGACCTGCTGTCATAAGATAGGTATGTGTGTAAAATGTTCTGCAAATATTTGCACTGTATTATGAAATGGGCCTTTGTTGATTAGATTGGCCATATTAGACAAAGGCAACAGTATAGCTTGAATGGCCGGAAAGCTTGGGGGAGAGGCTGCACTGGGGCCCAGCTGAGAGGGAGCTGTTTTCCCCTCTTTCTCTTCCGGGTCCACTAGCACTGGTATTCTAACTGCATAAAGTATAGCCTCTGCTGCTGCAGATGGGCTGCTATCCTTGCCTGGTGGGTGGTACGGATAGACCAGAAGGAGTACATATATTATGAAAAATAAAAAGACTAATTGTAAATAATGCTCTTTGCAAACAATTGTTTGAAATTATTGGGTGGCACAGAAGCAGTACAATGCTGGTACCCTAGGGCCATTGGATGTGTTGTGACTGTGATTAGGAGAGTCACAAGGCCAATTTTATGTTTTACCCACACATGCCTCATATAAAAAGCACTGACTGTGAGGCAGAAAAGTATGAAGGCAGAATAATACCGGATAAAAAAAACTGTGATTAGATATTTTTTTGTAAAGGCTTTTCAGGTAACTAAAAAACACTTTGAGGGGAACATAAATAATTTCTCCTTTGTGAGTAAGGTATAATGCACTATAAGTTGTGTGTTGTGCTAAATGAATGGAGGCATGATCATTGCTAGCCAGTACATCTGGTATTTTGCTATTGTCTACAGCTGGGACAGCTATAGTTGACAAGTATTGATTTGTAATTCCAATGGCCCCGCTCTTCTCCAAATGACTTTCTTTTTCTACCTGACTCCAGAGAGGCAAATGAATAATAAATATTATCTATGTCTCACACCACACATATAAAAGTTTGATATTATCCTGTCTGCTGTAAGTAGAAGTTGGGTAAAATGATGCACTTCACTACAGGGAAAGGAACGGGTTATATGGATTGTATTTGGCATGTTTTTCACAGAGTACCCCATATGCTATACTTAAAATCATACCTTGACATTAGTCTTACTTTGATCACTGGCCTCGCAAACCACCCTAAATGATTTGCAACACATTCATTAGCTGGGCAGTAAGGAAAGGAAACTTGACTTATCTACTGCATGGTAGGGTAAAGATATTAGATGGGTAGGGCAAAACCTTTGATATAGGTGGGCAGGGCAGAACCTTTGATATAGAATAGAAGGGTCACTAAACAGATCATTGATTTGTCCTGTCACTATTAAGCTTTGCCTTCTTCAGTCACTGTAGTTGATGGAAGTCAAAAGGGAAAAATCTGAATAGGCGTAAAATAGAAACCATGAAATATATTTTGGAATCACCACATGGCTATAAAATGTTGCAATTGCCAAGAATGTATTTTTCAAGTTTTTTGGTAGGCTGGGATGGAAGAACTTAGGAAAGAATAAAGGAGTGAAGTACTAAATGATGACTGAGTTGGTGAAGGGAAACACACCTTCTGTGTTCGGTTTGTAATGCATTAAAATCTTGGTAAATGTTGCATTAACTGAAGCAAACACACATTGCACAGCCAACCCTGCAGAGACAAATTGAACCATACTGCACTTTGGCCATGGGTGGCACAATACCACGGATGAGGAGTGGGGTGATGAATGATGATGGGTGGTATGCATCTGCCCTGCTTAACAAATATAGTGAGTCAAGGGAGTAGAACAAAAATTAAAAGAAATACCCCCCACTATGAACTATAGCTTTGATAACCATAAAACAAAGAAAGCAAAGAAGGTGAGCAGAGTGCCCCTCTCCATGAGAAAGGCGGGCTTGCTTATTCATCCAAGCAATCCAAATATTCATTCTAATTCACCCATAGACAATATGATGAAAGCTTTATTTTCTCTCAATAAGTCTTTATCCACGGTTTCCAATCCCTTATCCATCCATTCCAAATCCATCCTTTCTTCCAGCCATCCTTTCACTCAACCAACCCTTTAAATTTACCCACCCCTCCTTTTCACTCATAAACCATTTACCTTCTGTTCTTTCCCCTTTCCCTCAAGCCATCATGTTTAGTTCATGGTCACGAGTCAACAGCACCCTAGTAGCCAGTGACTATAGTAGTAATTGTTAATGAGAAAGCAATGTGACTTATCAGTGCCTGTCCCTGCCGCCGCTTCTCCCCCTCCAACTGACTCTCCTCCTTCAGCAACACTTAAGTTGACATCACTGGTGATCTGTGCTAGAATAAAACAAAATACATTTTTTAGATGCCGGATACATCTCCCATTCATTTTTTCAATCAAAAAATACAACTGCAATACATATGTCACTACAGTTCGGGTAGCACTGCCTTTTAACACAAATATCACACCAGGCATTTTCATTTGTTGTTTGACAATGTTAGACAAGCCAGATAGTGAAGCCAACCAAAAACATTTCATAAAAGAGGGACAGAGCTATAGCCCATGATGATCATCATGACTCAGAGTCATTCAATAACAATGAAAGGCTGGAATAATGATCAGTGACAGATATATCGCGTTCGTTGGCAAATTCAATGGGACCTCATACTTTCCTGCCATACTGCACAGTCATTGGAAGTGCTGGGATACAGTATAAATGAATTACACAGCACAACATTGGGGTTGGTCCATGAAGATGGCCACTATCTCTTTAATTGTTAGAGCACGAATAAGAAAAAGAAAGCCCTCTCAACAAGCATACATGGTGAATAGTATTTATAATACAAGCTTACTTGGGCCTGCAATCTTCACGGTAGACAGTAGAGTACCACAATTGCGTTCTTAGTCTTACAGTACCACAAGATATATTGAGTGAGGGAAAAATTTCCAACAAAGGAAAAGATAAGTGAACTAGAGACTAGTAGAGACCGGAAAATGTGAGCGACCAAACTAAAAAAAAAGAAATATGGAAACGAAAAATGCAGGGCTTATTGGAATGAAACTAAAAATGGAGTAGGAAAAAGAAAGAGACCATGTAAAACAAATAAGCAAGGCAAAATTGAAAAGTACCATAGCGAGCAGAGGAAAAAAAGGGAATCCTTTGTACTTTGCTTGCATAGATTTGTATCCCATCCTCATCGCTATGTGAAGGAAGAAGGCAGGCAAGGGTGTCAGAGCAACTTTGTTTCTCACCAGCAACAAAAGGCTCCGGGAAGCAACTTCCATTCTGGAACCCAGCACCAATATTCCAATACCCCAAGATTCTACCATAAGCCTACGCCTATAACATCCATAAAACCCTACCTCAGGGAAATGATAATAATAAAGAATAGGACTTATTGGGGTTAGCAGAGCCCTCGGCCGTGGCGCCTTCTACTAACCACCTACTCCTGGACCCACCACTGCAACACCCCTCTTCTTGCCCTTGGGTGCTGATGTAAGAAATTATTTAACAACAAGGGGTGGTGATGGACAGAGTTTCTGAATTAAGCAGAATACTCTCACCCAGTCAAGAGATCAGGGCTAGATCCAACACCGTTTTTTAGCTCACTGCACCATCCCAGCTCAGAACCTGGCTATATGCAAATTAGTCTGTTCCTGTCCCAGTGCATGATGGGAACAGGGCAAACCAAACTACCAAGCCAATTCTTACACTGGGAAGGAAACAAGCTTCCGGGGACCGGTTTCTGGCATTTCAGCCGTCGTCGGCCCGGCTTGCTTGAATCCTGATGGTGCAATGAGCAAGGGACTCACATCTGAGTATACCCTTCCACGCTTAGAGTGGACAAAATATTTAACAACAAGGGGTGGTGATGGACAGAGTTTCTGAATTAAGCAGAATACTCTCACCCAGTCAAGAGATCAGGGCTAGATCCAACACGGTTTTTTAGCTCACTGCACCATCCCAGCTCAGAACCTGGCTATATGCAAATTAGTCTGTTCCTGTCCCAGTGCATGATGGGAACAGGGCAAACCAAACTACCAAGCCAATTCTTACACTGGGAAGGAAACAAGCTTCCGGGGACCGGTTTCTGGCATTTCAGCCGTCGTCGGCCCGGCTTGCTTGAATCCTGATGGTGCAATGAGCAAGGGACTCACATCTGAGTATACCCTTCCACGCTTAGAGTGGACAAAATATTTAATAACAAGGGGTGGTGATGGACAGAGTTTCTGAATTAAGCAGAATACTCTCACCCAGTTTTTTAGCTCACTGCACCATCCCAGCTCAGAACCTGGCTATATGCAAATTAGTCTGTTCCTGTCCCAGTGCATGATGGGATTAGGGCACCCCCTTTTCTAAATCGTTTTTGGCCACTATAGGTGTGGCAGGGTATACTCAGACAGGATTCCCTTTCTCACTGCACCATCAGGATTCAAGCAAGCCGGGCCGAAAAAGGCTGAAATGCCAGAAACCGGTCCCCGGTAGCTTGTCTCCTTTCTGGTAAAGAATTGGCTTGGTAGTTTAGTCTGCCCTGTTCCCATGATGCACTGGGCCAGGGACAGACTGATTTGCATATAGCCAGGTTCTGAGCTGGGATGGTGCAGTGAGATTAATAATGGTGATGGATCAAGCCCTGATCTTTGGACTGGGTAAGAGTGGTCTGCTTAATTCAGACACTCTGTTCATCACCACCCCCTTTTCTGAATCGTTTTTGGCCACTATATGTGTGGCAGGGTATACTCAGACATGAGTCCCTTTCTCACTGCACCATCAGGATTCAAGCTAGCCGGGCCGAAGAAGGCTGAAATGCCAGAAACCGGTCCCCGGTAGCTTGTCTCCTTTCTGGTAAAGAATTGACTTGGTAGTTTAGTCTGCCCTGTTCCCATGATGCACTGGGCCAGGGACAGACTGATTTGCATATAGCCAGGTTCTGAGCTGGGATGGTGCAGTGAGAAAAATAACGGTGATGGATCAAGCCCTGATCTTTGGACTGGGTAAGAGTGGTCTGCTTAATTCAGACACTCTGTTCATCACCACCCCCTTTTCTGAATCGTTTTTGGCCACTATAGGTGTGGCAGGGTATACTCAGACATGAGTCCCTGTCTCACTGCACCATCAGGATTCAAGCAAGCCAGGCCGAAGAAGACTGAAATGCCAGAAACCGGTCCCCGGTAGCTTGCCACCTTTCTGGTAAAGAATTGGCTTGGTAGTTTAGTCTGCCCTGTTCCCATGATGCACTGGGCCAGGGTCAGACTGATTTGCATATAGCCAGGTTCTGAGCTGGGATGGTGCAGTGAGATAAATAACAGTGATGGATCAAGCCCTGATCTTTGTACTGGGTAAGAGTGGTCTGCTTAATTCAGACACTCTGTTCATCACCACCCCCTTTTCTGAATAGTTTTTGGCCACTATAGGTGTGGCAGGGTATATTCAGACATGAGTCCCTTTCTCACTGCACCATCAGGATTCAAGCAAGCCGGGCCGAAGAAGGCTGAAATGCCAGAAACCGGTCCCCGGTAGCTTGTCTCGTCTCTGGTAAAGAATTGGCTTGGTAGTTTAGTCTGCCCTGTTCCCATGATGCACTGGGCCAGGGACAGACTGATTTGCATATAGCCAGGTTCTGAGCTGGGATGGTGCAGTGAGATAAATAACGGTGATGGATCAAGCCCTGATCTTTGGACTAGGTAAGAGTGGTCTGCTTAATTCAGACACTCTGTTCATCACCACCCCCTTTTCTGAATCATTTTTGGCCACTATAGGTGTGGCAGGGTATACTCAGACATGAGTCCCTTTCTCACTGCACCATCAGGATTCAAGCAAGCCGGGCCGAAGAAGGCTGAAATGCCAGAAACCGGTCCCCGGTAGCTTGTCTCCTTTCTGGTAACGAATTGGCTTGGTAGTTTAGTCTGCCCTGTTCCCATGATGCACTGGGCCAGGGACAGACTGATTTGCATATAGCCAGGTTCTCAGCTGAGATGGTGCAGTGAGATAAATAACGGTGATGGATCAAGCCCTGATCTTTGGACTGGGTAAGAGTGGTCTGCTTAATTCAGACACTCTGTTCATCACCACCCCCTTTTCTGAATTGATGTAAGAAATTAAGAAGATAAAAAATAGATTAGTGACTTGGTTTATCTCCACAAGTTGACCATACTAAACAATGTCCGTGGATGGGGGGCCTAGAACACCTACCTTTAAGGGGACAGCCCCCGGTACAATTATTGATTACATATTTGTGACCACAGACATCTTAAACAGGGTTATTTCTTATAGTACAGTCCCCTCCCTTTACAGTGACCATAACCCTGTACTTCTTGAGGTTGCCGGGGGGACCTCATGGGGCCGATGCCGGGGCAAGCAATAACAGGGCACACTTTACATCCAGTGGACCAGGGTAGAAAGCTCAAGTGGGCCAATGTGGTCCCGGACAATTTCTATGCTGAAATTCTCCCACAAATCGAGGACCACGTGGTGACCTGCCAGAACCCATGCGCCTCAGATTACGAGATTATGGGTGCCTTCCAAACTATTTGTGGCCAAATTTCGCTGGACCCCACGGTTAAAGCGAGGCAGGGCGGTAATAACCAGCGTCAATGGTTTCACGCAGCTTGCTCGAAAGCACACAAATCCTTAATGGCTGCTCTCAAAGTACAACCTAGGGCGAGGGCGGACATTGCCATATTGAGGAAAGAATATAAGCAAGTAATTAAGATTAGGCAGGACAAAATTAAGAACGAAGCCTGGGAGAATCTACTCTGCACGGACATCCTACGAGATAGCAGGCAAATTTGGGCCATAATTAATCAGCCCTTCTTTTCCGATTCAACCAATTCCGTCTTGGATTGTGTCATCCCGGACGACAAATGGCTGGCTCATTTCAGATCAGTATATGGAGATACCAATGCGGTTGCTCAAGTGAGCAATATGACGATACCTGAGCCCCCCCCCCCATATGTTTCAATAGGGATGAGGTCCAGAAAGCAATACTGGCCACCACCAAGAATAAAGCCCCTGGGCCCGACGGGGTGCCAGCTGACTTTTACATACACTCTCCCAAGCTATGGGCTGGCATTTCAGCCAACGTTTTTACCGCCGCAAATGGCAACTCTTTACCATCTACCTGGGTAACTTCTACCATCGTTCCCATATTTAAGAAGGGTCACCGTGATGACCCAGGGTGCTATAGGCCCATATCCCTTTTGGACTCTGCAATTAAGATCTTAGGCAGAGTCCTTTTGGCCACGCTAAGGGACAGTTTGGAGAGCTGTGGCTGATATCCATTACGGGTTTAGGGAGAAGAGAGGAGCATTAGAGCAGTGTTCCAACTTGCACCTGTTGATCTCGAAGTATACGGTGGCCAAGGAGGGGTCATTATTCCTTGTGTTTATGGACCTCTCCTCGGCCTTCGACTTGGTGAACAGGTCTAATTTGTGGGACATTCTCCTGAGGATCGGGATTGATGAGGCATTGGTTAGGTGCATGGCTTCACTCCACCAAGAGCTATTTGCAGTTGTGCGGGTCACCAAAGAGGGAAGGTGTACGTCCCGTTTTAATTCCATGCGTGGGGTCAGGCAGGGCTGCATACTGGCCCCCCTGCTTTTTACAATTTACATCAATGGCCTGGATAGTTATTTGGAAGAAGTGGATGGAGACGTTCCGCGTGTAGGAGAAGTTAAGATCCCTGCTCTCCTATATGCGGATGACGCGGTGCTGATAGCCCGCACTGGCGTCTGTCTCCAACAGCTTCTGGATGCCTTTGGCTCCTTTATGGACCAATTAGATTTGAAGGTTAACTCGAACAAGTCACATACCATGGTTGTTGGGCACCATAGAAAAAAGGGTATAGCTAAAACTTTTAAATGCAAGGGGGAAGTCGTCACTAGAGTCTCGGCTTTCCCTTACCTGGGGATGCTTTTTGATGATAGGGGTTCATGGGGTCCCCAGGTCAGGGCAAAAAGCCTGGCGGTGACTAGGTCATCAACGGCTCTAATGGGCTTTGCAAAAAGGCTGGGCGCAAGACTAATGGAAGCCCTATTAAAGGTCTATAACAGTAAATGTATTTCTCTGGTAATGTACGGCGCACCGCTTTGGGGTTATGTACGCCTTGAATCAATACAGAAGGTTGAAAACAGATTTTTATATTCCCTTTTGTCTGTCCCGCAGTCCACACCAACCTTTTCTATACACGAAGAAGTGGGCCTGGACTACGTTAGCGATAGGCTAAACATGGCACCCTTAATTTTTTGGCTAAGGACTTAGCTCAATAAAGAACTGACCCTTAATCACATGATTATGAATTATGTCATGTCTTTAGACCATCTTAAGAAGGTGCCGTGGATGGCCTATTTGAAGAAGTCTTTCGCAGAACTGGGTCATCCAGAACTCTTTACATCCCTTTCTGGCATCAGGAAACAGGATGTAGATATTGTTAAACACCAGTTCATGATTAGGGCAAGAGTGGGCCGTGAGGAAAGCGAACTGCAGAAGCCGTCCGTGAGAAGACATTATCTACTAGTGAACCCTATTGTACTTGAATCCTACCTAAGTTTTGTCACTAGGCCATTCCACAGGTTTCTTTTAACTAAGTTCAGATTTAACCTCAGTTCACAAAAAAGAGAGATGGCCCCACAAGTTCCAGGGAACAGGGTACTGCAGACAATAAGTCAAAAGAAAATCTCTGGAAAAGGACATACACTCACTCACACTAGTCTTTCTGAGCCTCATTCATAGTCACTGGTCACAAACTAATTTATATTGTTCACAGACTTTTTATTGTAAAAGAGTTTTCACATATAGATAAAACAATGTTCATTACATAATACATTTTAGAATTCATAAGAGAAACAACTCATTAATACAGTAAAAACAACATTTAAAAATAATTCATCATTGTATACAAATATCAACAGCGAAGGAAACACACATGATTAATTGTTAACACATCCTATCTAAGTTCCTCACAACTTAATTTAAAATAAAGCATATAACATTTCTAGTTGGAAACAAAACCCCAAAAAGAGAAAACATCTATGGATGGTGCTGATTATCAAGATTCAGAAGCCCTTCTAATATATAAGAACAAAAAAGCGTCGACGCGTTTCGGTGTCACTGCCTTTAGATAATGGCACACCTTCCTCAGGACAATTTTGAAGCAGTTGGGGTAACCTCATGTGTCCTTCCTTTAATGAAAAGGTTCTGTTTCTTATAGATGGAATCAGGACCTCACGCTACCATGAGTCTTTAAGTTCGACCGTTCATGTTTCCGCGGTCGTTATAGCAAGATCCCTTGTTCATATATCTTCTCTGGTTTATATGGATACCTTGTCAAGTGGGTGAACGATTCTTTCGATATAGGTGTATCACCTGTTATAAAGAAGTTTTTTTGGAACCCCTACTGATGTGGGGAGTAGCAGGAACGAGAAGGAGACGCACCCGTGGTCGGCAGTTTACTAACGTACCCTAAGAACTGACATATCCACGTCTAAGTCATCTACCATTATCCAGAGGTACATGGGGAACGTATGAAATAAAGAACACCACGGGTAGGAGGCATCCCCCTACACCAGTAGGGGCTCCATCCACAGAACTTCCGTATCCACAAGATTGTTCTTCAAACTTTTTTAAAAAAGCTACTCCCCACATCAGTAGGGGTTCCAAAAAAACTTCTTTATAACAGGTGATACACCTATATCGAAAGGATCGTTCACCCACTTGACAAGGTATCCATATAAACCCGAGAAGATATATGAACAAGGGATCTTGCTATAACGACCGCGGAAACATTAACGGTCGAACTTAAAGACTCATGGTAGTGTGAGGTCCTGATTCCATCTATAAGAAACAGAACCTTTTCTTTAAAGGAAGGACACATGAGGTTACCCCAACTGCTTCAAAATTGTCCTGAGGAAGGTGTGCCATTATCTAAAGGCAGTGACACCGAAACGCGTCAACGCTTTTTTGTTCTTTAGAATTCAAGCCCAGGAAATCTCTGTAATCAATTCTATCGATGAAGTGGAGACTTTTTTTTCAAAATATATTAGAGAGCTTCTGAATCTTGATAATCAGCACCATCCATAGATGTTTTCTCTTTTTGGGATTTTGTTTCCGACTAGAAATGTTATATGCTTTATTTTAAATTAAGTTGTGAGGAACTTAGATAGGATGTGTTAGCAATTAATCATGTGTGTTTCCTTCGCTGTTGATATTTGTATACAATGATGAATTATTTTTAAATGTTGTTTTTACTGTATTAATAAGTTGTTTCTCTTATGAATTCTAAAATGTATTATGTAATGAACATTGTTTTATCTATATGTGAAAACTCTTTTACAATAAAAAGTCTGTGAACGATATAAATTAGTTTGTGACCAGTGACTATGAATGAGGCTCAGAAAGACTAGTGTGAGTGAGTGTATGTCCTTTTCCAGGGATTTTCTTTTGACTTACAGATTTAACCTCATACACTTTTATTTGGGTTGTTTTAATACATGGGATAAACCAGAGTCAGCCCCACCTTGCACCTGTGATAATTTTTCTGTTCAAGATACCTTGCATTTCGTTATGTTTTGTGGTTTCTATTCTGATTGTAGGAAAAGACACTTGTTACCTGTTTTAAGGGAGGCTGGCTTCTCCCAGGTGAGACCAGCTTTGTTTTATCTCCAATCACTGTGTAACATTCGCATCACATTTTGCATGGCAAACTTCTTAGTGGTGGCGGCTAGATCTAAATCACGCAAGACATTACAAGGGTTTCCCTAAGGAGTTGTATTTTAAAATTCTTAAAGCACAAATATCTTGTTATATGAATTTGATTAGTATGAAATTGTATAATTGTTTTTTATCTGAATCATTTTTTTTTATTCTCTTTGTATGATTTTTAACTAAATCGAATAAAGATTCTTTGACTGACTGACTGACCATACTAATCCTAAAATCCATAGTCCAAATGTTCTTAACAAAAACTACATTTTGAACTAATGCATTTTAATTATTGATCTTTGATTCTATTCTCAGTCCTTAGCTACCTTGATGGACGAACTCAGTCTCCCTTTTTTGGAATGCATAGTTGCATTATACAAATCACTGCGAAATAGCTTGAAACTTTACGAGCTGTATAAAAAAAGTTATAGAGAATGCTAACTCACTGATTCACAATGGTGACAAAAAGACAGAAGAGCTGCAATGGCTTCTTAATAAACAGCCATTGCGAGGTGTGAAGGTGAGCATGATTAGGTAGCGCTGAGCACCTGCCAAGCTGAAACTGGGTCACATAATAATACTATTCCTAAAATAAAATAAACTTAACTTACCTCTGAGTGTGAGCTACATGCTATTCAAGCATACATGTAAGCATTGCAGAATATAAACACAATAAATAATTACCAATACTCACTGAGCCCCAGGATGCCGACACCCAGCAGGTCAAGCAGGTTCTGCTCTCATTCAAGAATATCTGTCCAGCAGTGCATCAACTGTTGGAAGGTGCGCTATACCTAGCTGGTGTGCTGCACGTACCCTCCTCAAGCACAGATGATGCTCCCAGAGGGGGTATTCACTGCCAGGATTGTCACCTGCTACCAGTATGGAGGGGAGGTGTGTATTGGACATAACAAGCTAGTGCTGCCACCTCTTCCTCACTGAAGATAATCCGGAGCTGCACGCCTAGGTGTTGGTGCCGCCTGCAAGGTAAGCGGTTGCTGCTGGCTATTCAGGGGAGCTTTGCACCAGAGCTCAGTTTTTAACCCTGCTCTGTCATGGAGCTGGTGGGGTAAAGAAAAAACAGGAAAAAGAAGGAAGGAAGAAAAGAAGAAACAAGAAAGCAAAGGGAAAAATAAACACAAATACGAAAAGTCACAAAACAATTTAAAAAAAGTAAAATACACAGACACAAAAACACACACTAATAAAATAGTTTTAAAATCAGGGGTAGAATAATCAAGAGGGTAGAGGATTAAAAAGATTAAAGAGAGATTAAAAACAGACCCAGCATCATAAACAGAGTAAGAAAACAAGATAGCCGTGCCCATGCAAACCGTGTGGTGGTGTCCGCGTCTCATTTCGAATGTGATGACCTACTTGGCGTTGCGTTTCACAGAAAACACAAGGCGAACCAGCACAGTGGGAAACTTCACCCACAGAACTCTGTGCAGCATAGTTTTCTAACCACTCCACCATGCGCGACTCTGAGATCTCTGTGCAGGCCTACCTGGAAACAGCATTTGTAATGACCTGGAGTGAGAAGTTAAGCTGAGATACCGCACATTGTATGTGCATGTAAACTTGATATTATGAGCCTATGGTGGGAATGTAATAGCTATGCCTGACTATTTAAGGGTCAGGTGGGAATTTGGGCATGCTTCTACAATTTAGTCTGTAATTGTCTATGAATGTGAAAGCATATGAAGTTTGGACCTGTGTAGATGACAGTTGCTCTTTGGCATATCAATTCTACAGTCCTAGCATCTCATAGAAATTCTCTAGTAAATATGTAGTTCATAACAAAAATAGACAACAATCTGCTTTAATAGTGATTTTGTGTTTTTATTAATTCTGTACTTCTTACTTTTACTTCAATAATTTCACTTCCTGTGACATATTTTTATTGTGAGAACATCAGGTTATTTGATGTCAATTCATGTAATGTGACACACCACTGATGTCAGTTCCAAAACCCCTGCTATTTTGGGGATTCAATGTCCATGATCAAACTTGATGCCTGCTCAGCTAAACGTTACTGCTTGTAATGGAGCTTCTTTAGTAGTGACTCTATTGAAGGCTTAGATATCCTCACCTGATTGGCAAGAATCTATTAGAACTGGGCTTGGAAATGCTAAGGCATTGGCCCCTGCAACCTGGAAACTTGAATGACCATCCATCATCATTTAAATGACACGTAGGTGTTTAGGAAGAAATATATTCCTAAAACAGACACTGATCCTTCAGTTTTCAGTTATTTTTATTATTAACATATGCTTCCTTAGAACAATCTGTGCTTCCACAACCTCTTCAAAAATATGTGTTCCCGCTACAAATAACTTTCAATTTTAATTGTTCAGCAATCTGACACCACATGTCTTCGGTTTAAGGTATTCCATACTTTATCACATCCCCTTTCCCCTCTGGATCATTTTGAAAGAAATTTGAGCAGCCTGTATGGGAGAAACCAACAACTATGCTGGGGGACGTTGTGGCTGTAGCCTTCCTTAGAAATTATTCTTTCATCCAATATTCCTGAAAAAGGCAAGAATTGTACAGGCTGATCACCTGCATTTTGCTTTTTCAGTGCTTTCTGCGAGCCCTATCAGAACAACTGAGTTTTCTGGGATGCCAACAGCTGGCAATTATCTGGTATAACAGGAAAGATTTCACCATCATAAATAATCCTTAGTGATTTTTGTGGGAGTCCAATGAAGTGGAAAAATTATCACCTCGAATAATTCTCGAACAATTCAATAAACTTATTTTTTCACTTGCAACTTCTGAATATTTTGATCCATTCTAGTTTTGTGCATGTCATTTATTTCATAAACTTGTTTTCGTTTTTCCTCAACAAAAGCTAATCATTTTGTTTGTTAGTCTTGTGATTGAGAGTAGGTATGTTTGTGCCAACTTTGGTTTGAGGTCTTACGGGTGCTTTGCTAGAGCGTTCACTATTAACAAGGATAGAGATACGTTCAATTTAAGATCACGTTCCAGGTCTGACTCCAAAATATGGTACATGAATATTGTAGACAAAAAATATCTCCCCATTAACGTTAATTAAAGTTAATATTTGAAAATCTATGGGATCATATTCTTGCAAACACTATTTAGACTATAATATTTATGGAAGACGATACTACCATATTGGACCTGTCCCCTTTTGCAGGGTCTCCTCAAGATTTTTTCCTTTCTATTCTTCCTACTTTGCCTGAATTTGTTTTTGTTGGATTTAAGCCTCTGCACACATCACCACTACTAACCAGTGCTAAGGAGTGTATGGCTGCTCATTCAATCATTGTAAAATTGCCCTATGCTCAATTGGCACATTTAATTTACTTGTGAGTCCCCAGTAAATAGTGCAACTTGTAGTCTGGGCCTGTACATTAACCCTTCGAGGCTGATGACGAGCTGGGCTCGTCATGGTGTAGCCTCCTCAAACACTGATGACGAGCCCAGCTCGTCATGAACAATGGGTTTTTTAAAAAGTCAGCATTCCAGTAGAATCAGAGCAGCGCGCATGTGGTTAAATGCTACTAATGGGCCTGTAGCACACATTGTGCCACTCTTAGAAATTGGGTGTCGTGTTGGCAGAGTTATACAGCCTTTTCAAACAAGAACCACAACCAGTCAATCAAGTAAATCAAGCCCAAAACAACAAAAATCCACTAAGTAGAACCAGAGTTATACATTTTTGAAAAATTTAATGAGAATAGAGTGGTTAGCGTCATATAGCTGATCAGGCTTGACCAGGGCAAATACAAAACTCAGGTCAACCATGATGGAGTGTGGGTCAGATCAATGGACTATTCTTGGCCCACTGAGAAAAGTACCTTGGATGGAGGATGAATCGACAACTAAGAACCGATGCCAGGAGCAGAGAAGGTGATGTATTGTTGGTAATACCTTGGATGCAAGCAATGTGTAGGTTCCAAACCATGTAATTCATCATCATCATCAAGCTGCTCAGTAATCAAGGTGATGTCCTTGAGCAGCAATGCAGTGGTGTCAGAGTATGCATTGGTTCCGATTGGTGCAATGGAGACGATGTGTCAATTATGCTGGGCCAGCACAGAAAACTCACTTTTGGGGGCCCAGGACTGGGTTACACCATTCAGCAGACTGGGCCGCACAGATGACAGAGTCTAGGTGCTGAGGTATGGTTGCAGGAAGTCTTTGATACATTGGAACAGGGGGAGTGCGGACAAGCCCTTGGAGTCACTTTGGATTCAAGTGTGATGTGTCCAGCAGGGCACAGGGTAGCAGACTGCAGGACAGAACATCAGAGCAGAAAAGCAGTTCATCCAGAGCAGCAGTCCGACAGAGTGTTAATCCTTGTAGCAGCAGAGCAGTTCTTTCTCGTAGAAGAGTTCTTCACAGGTTCAGTAGTGTCTGATTTGGGGGGGTCAGAGACCCAGTTATTTCTTTGAAGTGGGCGGGACTTCAAAAAAGGGTCTTTGAAGAGGACAGATGCAATTTTTTTCCAGCCCTGACTCCAGACTATCAATAGGGGTAATCAGCCCTTTGTTTGAGGACAGGACACTAACTGTTGAGATACAAGAGTCAGATCATCCCTCCCTTCTTTCTCAAGAAGGGCCAACAGAATTCATATGAGTGCTTAAGCACACCCAACCTTACTGTGTTTGTCTAGAGGGTCTACACAAAGAGAAGCTGTCACCCATTGAGACGTGTATTGAAGTCAGGCTTCAGGCACACCCAGTACTAAGAGCAGAGAAATGTCCACTTTCTGAAAATGACATTTCTAAAAATAGTAATGCCAAATAAAAATTTACCAGTAAAGATGATATGTTGTTACCATTCAATAGATATGAAACATGACTCTAATCAGGAATTACAGCTTAAAGGTGTGTTAAGAAAGTTCCAATGTTAACCTATGAGACTAGTAGACCTCATAGTGGTGAAAAATGATTGTGAGTGTTGTCCACTACCAGAAAAAACAAAACTTTGCAGTGGCAGGATTGAGACATGTTTGAAGTGCTACTTGTGTGGGAGGCACTGGCAGTGTTGCAGGCCCAATAGTATTGCTTAATTTGCAGACCCTGGGTATATGGTATACCACTTTACAACAGACTTTCCAGTAAATTAAAAATGCCAATGGTGTATACACCAATGTTACCATGTTTAGGGAAGAGGCACAGGCACTTTAGCACTGCTCAGCAGTGGTAAAATGCTCAGAGTCCTAAGGTTAACAAAAGGAATAAGCAAAAAGAGGAGGCAAGCAGGCAACACATTTAGGGAAAGACTAACCTAAGGATGACAGGTCTAACAGCCACCCACTGAAGGCCTGTGACTAAAGCCTGTAGTTCAGTTTAAAACTTTCATTTCAACCAGGCAAAATAAATATATTGTCAGGCCTAAACTTTTTGGTGTAGGCCTTAAAGTCTCATTAGAGCAGGGTCTTTAAGGCAGGTTACCTTGTATTTAAAAAGTAGGAGATGTAGGGTTAAGTTTTACAAGTGCTGGTATTGAAAACATCCTGAAGCTGTTTTTCCCTACTGTTAGGCATATTTCGGCAATCCACATGGGATTATTTTATCACATTTAATAAGTGATAACTTTTGATTGGGAGCAGAACGTGATATCCTTTTTGTACTCAAATTATCCCTAATTTGAAACCCTTTTAGTGGTAAATTCAGATTTCAAGTCACAATAATGAAAATGTCACTTTTAGAAAGTTGGCATTTTCTTGTCCTAACCATTTCTGCCTTCTGCCGATATCCTGGGTCACATGACCGAGACTGGTTCTGCTGTTGGGGTTTGTGTGTTCCTGCCAAACAGTGAGACAAATGAGACTTGGTGTAGGCAGGATGGGCCATCCTTCCTGGATGATTTAGGACAAGCTGTTCCCTGATGCACTTACACTTTAAAAAAGCCCGCCGCCTGAACACACAGCCTCAGTCAGGAACTTAACTTCATCCTATTGTCACTCCACTCTTCTTGGGGCCTTGGCAGTGTAAGGGAAGAACTTTCCAGACCCAGATGTGGCAGTAGTACAGGGAAGCTCCCCCTACTTCAAAGGCTGGTATGGGTATAAATATTGGACCCTCAGGAAACAACTTCAGAACACTTCTAGACAATTGGCCATTATGAAAAGAAGGACTGCCTTGTTTGCCAGAGTGGTGCACTAATGTTTGATGCCTGCCTTGATCTCCATTGGACTACCCTGCTGCCTGTAGTCTGCTTTGTTCCCCAGAAGACTGAACTGCTATTTGGAGCCTTCCTTCTTCCCAGCGAGACTGTCCTGCAGCTTGTGGATGGCTCTGTTCTTTGAGAAGGAACACTGATCTGCTCCCTTCATGCCAGGTAACATGAGTTATTCCAAGGGTCAGTTGACTGACCTCGTGCTTTGAGCAACAAGGATGCAACAAGCTCTATAGGATTTCTTGCAATTGCCCAGGTGGCCTGCTGCACTAGACCTGCCTGGACCTACTATTGGACCTGACAGAGTCACTCTGGCTTTAGCTAGAGTGAGTCCTAGATCCCCAAGATGTGCCTCTCCATGTCCTAGACGCTTGGCTGTCATCAGGGTGTACAGCTCTTCATGAAAAGGAGAAATCCTGAAGTTTTTGGCTCTTTGTGACCACAAACAGGGTGTTTACAACAAGTCTATACCGCCCACAATGACCTCCAACATGAAGCTCCAGTGAACCAGACTGTTCGCACTACAGTGACCACCAGAGATGACCGGCAACTTGAGATTTGCAAACTGTGCTACAGAAATGGCAGCCCTTGCAGTCCACCAAGGCGAAGGCCAACTGACTGTTACAGGAATGCCCATACAAGTTGATGTCCCTTCTCATTGCGGCCTCCTCCCCCGCAAACAAAATCTTCACGCTGGACATTGAGAAAGTAACTGGTCCCTGTATATGACTCATGTTCTATCGCGGTCAGCTTTAATTGTGACTTTGCCCCTGGCTACCATAACCAGATATCTGTGAGTAGCCTTTTGTACTTTTAGGTGCTATACTCACCTAAAACTTTGATATTGCAAATTTCCGGTTCTACTTTTTGTCTCACTACTTTGCGCGAAGCTACCAGACAAAGATTGTGGTTGATGATTGAATAGAGCTCCCACCACCCACAACCAATAATCTGATTTCTCACATATTGTTTATCATGTTCTGATGCACAACTGCTTCTGAAGCTGAGGCATTAGGATACCCAGTGTTTGTTGATACATTGAGTAGCTATTTTGCCTTTCAATGGGTTGAATCTGTTGTGCAAGGTTATCATTATATTGCCAGTGTTTACAGCTGTCATGACTACATCATAGTATTTGTGTGGCTTATTCCACTTCTTCTGCAATGAGCATGCTAGAATTTCACCCAGAATGTACATCCATCCACAATAGAGAACCAGAAGAGTGTGTATTTTTTAGGATGGGCTATTCTGCCAAAATATTGTTTGAAAAATATTGTAAGACACAATTATTATCTGCAAAATATTGTGATGTCCAGAATATCTAAGGATAGAATTTTGAGGGTAAGATTATTTTTTGTGTCTACTATTTTTCAATGGTGTTGTTAAATTCCTGTTGTGTTTAATATTGGTGTTGTACATATCATTGTTTTATGTGTATTTGGTACATGTTTTATTGTATTAAGATATTATTTTAATTTTATTTGTTGCAATTTGTAATATCATTTTAGGTGTGGGATGTAAGTTTTATAAAAGAACAGAGTAGGGAGTACATTTTGTTAAAATAATACTTTAGTTGTGATATATACATTAACCCCTCCGATGCTCATGACAGAATGGTTCCCTCATGAGCAGCGGTGCCCCTGTGCTCTTGACAGATCCATTCCGTCATGAAGACAGGGGCACGAAACCCCTCTGCTGCAGACAGCAGAGGGATTTCCTTCTCTCCCCCAAAGCCTCTGGAGCTGGGGAAGAGCTTCCCCAGCTCCCGAGGCCCCCTCCCTGGTTTCTGTGCACGTCGCGCTGTCGCCATTGCACAGGAAACAAAAATGAAATGAGCCTTTAGGCTCATTTCAGTTTCACTTTCTATGTGCTCAGGGGGCTATCTCAGCCCCCCAGCAAGTAGAAAGACTGTAGAGGTATCATTGGAAAGGGGGGAATTCCCCCTTTCCAATGGCACCCCCCAGTGGATCCCTGCTCGAGGATCGCCCCAGTAGGGCAATCCCCAAGCAGGGATCCACCCACTAGACACCAGGGAGGGAGGAGTGGCCCCTAGGGCAAGGGCCTTTGCTCCTCCAAATACTTCTGGTGTAATTTAGTCATTATGCCCTACCTGGCGGGCAGATGGGGGCAGTAGCCCCCAATCTGCCCCCCCGGGGGGGGCAAAAAGCCATCTAGACCCCAGGGACTTTTTTTCGGCACATCAATTATTAATTTGGGGCTGTCCATAAAGGCATGTCCATTCCCCCAGCCCGGCAACATTTACAGCCTTTCTTCCCATCTTGGGGGACAGATGGGGGCAGTAGCCCACTATACGCTTGGGGTTTTTTATTGCCAAATTGAATGATGGTGGGGGCTGCCCAAAACAGGCATGCTGATGCCTCCACCTCCTGCCAGAAAAATTACAGTATTTCTACCTCCCTGCTCGCCATGGGAAGAGTGCAGCGGCAACTGTCAAGCCTGCTCCTCCCTGCCTAGAAAACACGCATCCTGGGAACGGTTTTGGGCCATTATCCATCATCACCCAGGCTAGCTTGAAGCCAGTGGCATGGAGAGCATGGGACCCAGGTCTGGACATAACCTTCCCTCTTGGGGAGAAAATGCTACACAAAAAATGATGGACGGAATGTTGATCATTGTCAAACATTCACCCCAGTTACAGATCTGGGTTAAGTCCATTGTTATTTTGCTCCCCACGACATTCAATGATGGATTCAACTAAGATATGTAACTGGGGGCGAGTGTCTGAAAAGTTTCAGCACTCCGTCCATCATGTCCTTGTGTTTGCTTTGCTCGCCCTAAGTTGGCAGGGTATGCCCAGACATGGGTCTATTTCTCATTTCGCCACTGGATTCAGGTTAACCTGGCTGAGGAGCAGTGTTACCCTGAAACCGGTACCAAGATGCTTGTTTCAAGTCCGGGGAAGACCTGTCTAGGCAGTTCGGACTGCACAGTTCCCATGAGGAACAGGGTCAAGACTGATTTGCGAATGCCTGGGTCTGAACTGGGGTGGTAAAGTGAGCTAAAGAACCATGATGGATTCAACCCAGATCTGTGGCTGGGGTTGAATGTCTGAAACGTTTCACCACTCTGTCCATAATCTCCTTGTGTTTGCCATGAATATCTTCTCTCCGCTGATCACTGTTGATTTCAAAAAAAAGAAACAGACCAAAAGAATGAAAAGCTAGTTCTTGTTTTTAGTTTTTTAAATTACAGATGTAATGATGCTTACAGGACCTTTTTTTTCTCTTGGCTGCTAAGTCTGGCAGGCGGCATTATGATATTGTAACTAAAAGGTAATACGTTATTACAGTTGAGCAACTATATCATTTCCTTATTGAAGGGGACTACAGAGTCACAACTCAACTTTATTAAGGTCATTTTGAAAACATATATTTAGATATGTGATGTTTTGTTTCCTACAGTTGACACCATCTCATCATTCTTTACCCTCTAGAATCATTTGCATCATATGAATGACATTCTCACCACCGTATTCCCTATATTCAGCAATACACTGGTGAAATGTAACAGATGGAGTTGGGAAGTCTAAAGAATTGCAACGTAATTGAGAGTGTGCTGAGTTCATAGTGTCAGAGGTCCAAAATTCATACCCAGTTGTGCCTTTGAAGTGGGAGGATTTCAAAGAAAGGTCCTGTGTAAATAGGTCTTCCCTTCCTGCCCTAGCACCAGTTTCATTACAGGGGGGAAAGCAGCCCTTTATGTGCACACATGCAAAAACAACAGTTGATGGACAGACTGCAGAACAATGTCATACATTCACCCAAGTACAGAGATCCGGGCCTAAATTCATTGTTTTTTTGCACACCATGCCATTCCAGTTTGAACGAAGTCAAAAGCAAATCAGTCATGACCCTGCGCCCAATGGGAACAGTCCAGCCGGAACTGCAAAGCCAGGTCCTCCCTGGACTGGAAACAAGCATCCTAGGCCTGGTTTTGGGCTTTCAGCCCTCATCAGCAGGATAGCTTGATTCCAGTGGCATGGAGAGCACAGGACTCACGTGAGCATACCCGTCCCACTCGGGGTGACAAATGCAAAAACAACAGTGGATGGACAGAATGCAGAACAATGTCATACATTCACCCCAGTACAGAGATCTGTGCCTAAATACATTGTTTTTTGCTCACCATGCCATTCCAGTTTGAACCCAGCCATATGCAAATCAGTCTTGACCCTACGCCCCTTAGGAACATTCCAGCCCGAACTGCCAAACCAGGTCCTCCCTGGACTGGAAACAAGCATCCCAGGACCTGTTTCGGGCTTTCAGCCCTCATCAGCCAGGATAGCTTGATTCCAGTGGCATGGAGAGCATGGGACTCAAGTCTGAGCATACTCGTCCCACTAGGGGTGACAAATGCAAAAACAACAGTTGATGGACAGAATGCAGGACAAAATCATACATTCGCCACAGTACAGAGATCTTGGCCTAAATCCATAGTTTTTTTGCTCAGAATGCCATTCCAGTTTGAACACAGCCATATGAAAATCAGTCTTGACCCAGTGCCCCATGAGGACAGTCCAGCCTGAACTGCCAAGTCAAGTCCTCCATGAACTCAAAACAAGCATCCTAGGACCGGTTTGGGGCTTTCAGCCCTCATTAGCTACAATAACTTGATTCCAGTGGCATGGCGAGCACGGGACTCACGTCTGAGCCTATCCGTCCCACTTGGGGTGACAAATGCAAAAACAACTGTTGATGGACAGAATGCAGAACAATGTTATACATTCACCCCAGTACAGAGATATGGCCCTAAATCCTTCGTTTTTTTGCTCACAATGCCATTCAAGTTTCCTCCAGTCATATGCAAATCAGCCTTGACCCTGTGCCCTATGGGAACAGTCCAGCCCGAACTGCCAAGCCAGGTCCTCCCTGGACTGAAAACAAGCATCCTAGGACCGGTTTCAGGCTTTCAGCCCTCATCAGCAGGATAGCTTGATTCCAGTGGCATGGAGAGCACAGGACTCACGTCTGAGCATACCCGTCCCACTCAGGGTGACAAATGCAAAAAAAACAGTGGATGGACAGAATGCAGAACAATGTCATACATTCACCCCAGTACAGAGATCTGTGCCTAAATACATTGTTTTTTGCTCACCATGCCATTCCAGTTTGAATCCAGCCATATGCAAATCAGTCTTGACCCTACGCCCCATAGGAACATTCCAGCCCAAACTGCCAATCCAGGTCCTCCCTGGACTGGAAACAAGCATCCCAGGACCTGTTTCGGGTTTTCAGCCCTCATCAGCCAGGATAGCTTGATTCCAGTGGCATGGAAAGCATGGGACTCGAGTCTGAGCATACTCGTCCCACTTGGGGTGACAAACGCAAAAACAACAGTTGATGGACAGAATGCAGAACAATGTCATACATTCGTCATAGTACAGAGATCTTGGCCTAAATCCATAGTTTTTTTGCTCACCATGCCATTCCAGTTTGAACAGAGCCATATGCAAATCAGTCTTGACCCTGCCCCCAATGGGAACAGTCCAGCCGGAACTGCAAAGCCAGGATCTCCCTAGACTGGAAACAAGCATCCTAGGACCGGTTTCGGGCTTTCAGCCCTCATCAGCAGGATAGCTTGATTCCAGTGGCAGGGAGAGCACAGGACTCACGTCTGAGCATACCCGTCCCACTCGGGGTGACAAATGCAAAATCAACAGTGGATGGACAAAATGCAGAACAATGTCATACATTCACCCCAGTACAGAGATCTGTGCCTAAATACATTGTTTTTTGCTCACCATGCAATTACAGTTTGAACCCAGCCATATGCAAATCAGTCTTGACCCGACGCCCCATAGGAACATTCCAGCCCGAACTGCCAATCCAGGTCCTCCCTGGACTGGAAACAAGCATCCCAGGACCTGTTTCGGGCTTTCAGCCCTCATCAGCCAAGATAGCTTGATTCCAGTGGCATGGAGAGCATGGGACTCAAGTCTGAGCATACTCGTCCCACTAGGGGTGACAAATGCAAAAAAAAACAGTTGATGGACAGAATGCAGAACAATGTCATACATTCACCACAGTACAGTACAGTACAGAGATCTTGGCCTAAATCCATAGTTTTTTTGCTCACCATGCCATTCCAGTTTGAACACAGCCATATGCAAATCAGTCTTGACCCAGTGCCCCATGGGAACAGTCCAGCCTGAACTGCCAAGCCAGGTCCACCATGAACTGAAAACAAGCATCCTAGGACCGGTTTCGGGCTTTCAGCCCTCATTAGCTACGATAACTTGATTCCAGTGGCATGGAGAGCACGGGACTCACGTCTGAGCCTATCCGTCCCACTTGGGGTGACAAATGCAAAAACAACTGTTGATGGACAGAATGCAGAACAATGTTATACATTCACCCCAGTACAGAGATATGGCCCTAAATCCTTCGTTTTTTGCTCAAAATGCCATTCAAGTTTCCCCCAGTCATATGCAAATCAGTCTTGACCCTGCGCCCTATGGGAACAATCCAGCCCGAACTGTCAAGCCAGGTCCTCCCTGGACTGGAAACAAGCATCCTAGGACCGGTTTCTGGCTTTCAGTCCTCATCAGCCAGGATAGCTTGATTCTAGTGGCATGGAAAGCACAGGACTCCCGTCTGAGCATACCTGTCCCACACGGGGTGACAAATGCAAAAACAACAGTTGATGGACAGAATGCAGAACAATGTCAAACATTCACCCCAGAACAGAGATCTGGGCCTAAATCCATTGTTTTTGTGCTCACCATGCCATTACAATTTGAACCCAGCCATATGCAAATCAGTCTTGACCCTGTGCCCCTTCGGAACAGTCCAGCTAGACCTGCCTAGCCAGGTCCTCTCTGGCGTGAAACAAGCACCCTAGGCCGGGTTTCGGGCTTTCAGCCCTCATCAGCAGGATAGCTTGGTTCCAGTGGCATGGAGAGCACAGGACTCATGTCTGAGCATACCCATCCCACTCGGGGTGACAAATGCAAAAACAACAGTGGATGGACAGAATGCAGAACAATGTCATACATTCACCCCAGTACAGAGATCTGTACCTACATACATTGTTTTTTGCTCACCATGCCATTCCAGTTTGAGCCCAGCCATATGCAAATCAGTCTTGACCCTATGCCCCATGGGAACATTCCAGCCCGAACTGCCAATCCAGGTCCTCCCTGGACTAGAAACAAGCATTCCAGGACCTGTTTCGGGCTTTCAGCCCTCATCAGCCAGGATAGCTTGATTCCAGTGGCATGGAGAGCATGGGACGCAAGTCTGAGCACACTCGTCCCACTAGGGGTGACAAATGCAAAAACAACAGTTGATGGACAGAATGCAGAACAATGTCATACATTCGACACAGTACAGAGATATGGGCCTAAATCCATACTTTTTTTGCTCACCATGCCATTCCAGTTTGAACCGAGCAATGTGCAAATCAGTCTTGACCCTGTGCCCCATGGGAACAGTCCAGCCCGAACTGCCAAGCCAGGTCCTCCTGGACTGGAAACAAGCACCCTAGGACCGGTTTCGGGCTTTCAGCCCTCATCAGCCAGGATAGCTTGATTCTAGTGGCATGGAAAGCACAGGACTCCCGTCTGAGCATACCTGTCCCACTCGGGGTGACATATGCAAAAACAACAGTTGATGGACAGAATGCAGAACAATGTTATACATTCACCCCAGTACAGAGATATGGGCCCAAATCCATTGTTTTTTTGCTCACCATGCCATTCCAGTTTGAACCCAGACATATAGAAATCAGTCTTGACCGTGTGCCCCATCGGAACAGTCCAGCTAGAACTGCCTAGCCAGGTCCTTTCTGGACTGGAAACAAGCATCCTAGGACCGGTTTCGAGCTTTCAGTCCTCACCAGCCAGGATAGCTTGATTCCAGTGGCATGGAGAGCATGGGTCTCACGTCTGCGCATACCCGTTCCACTCGGGGTGACAAATGTAAAAACAACAGTTAATGGACAGAATACAGAACAATCTTTTCAACAAAACAAGGGAACCCAATAAGTACCTAGGGACCATGGGCAATCAATTATTTAAGGAGAACAACGGTCCTTAGGATTGAAAATTTTTACCATTCAATAACATATAGACTCCAATCAGTACTATATCAGAAAGTTTTTCAGTGCCCAGCCGGGCCTGAATCTTTTTAATCAAAATATGAACACAAAAGAGAAAAGACCACCAGAGGGTCTGATTCAAAAACTGATAGGGTACAAGCCTGTACCTATCCAGAGCACACTCGAACAAGGTTCGGGGGTAAGAAAAGGTAAGAAGGGAAAAAAAGGTTGAAGAATATCAGGCAAAGAGAACGTGGGAGCCAACTGTCCCTTGCATCATTAACACAATTGTAAAGCAAGTTCAGACAGACAATTACTGTAACAATATTGACACAATAGAAAGGGTTACAGAATTGTTAAAAAGTGTCGACGACGTGTCGATCCCTGGCTCCTAGTGAACCGGGATCATCATCATGACTTTGTAATAGTTTGCCTGTTTGTACTTTTGGAAAAGCCTGTACATAGTTGGAGAAATTGAGATATGGGAAGAAAAGAGAAAGGATTCTTGTCTGCTAAAATGGCACTTTCTTTGAAGTAGTCCTGCCTGCAGGAGCAATTTCTCCTGATTCGCAAAAACTGGGAGAATGGGAGTGAATCACGCAGAGCTTTGATCCTCTGTGCTTCACGATCTGCATGTACACAAAGCAGCCACACCTGCTCCCGACTCGACATTGTCACTCTAGCCACAATCACGATATTGTCGATAGCTTCCTAGTGTATTCGACCAATTAGTTTTTCTTAAATTCGCGTGCACTCGTTTGGAAAGCCGTCCCACTCTGGGTGCCAAATGAAAAAACAACAGTTGATGGAAAGAATGCAGAAAAATGTCATACATTCAACGCAGTACAGAGATGTGTTCCTTAAACCATCGTTTTTTTTGCTCAACATGCCTTTCCAGTTTGAACCCAGCCATATGCAAATAAGTCTTGACCCTGTGCCCCATGGGAACAGTTCAGCCCAAACTGCCAAGCCAGGTCCTCCCTGGACTGGAAACAAGCATCCAAGGACCGGTTTCGGGCTTTCTGCCCTCATCAGCCAGGATAGCTTGATTCCAGTGGCATGAAGAGCACGGGACTCACGTCTGAGCATACTGGCACCACTCAGGGTGACAAATGCAGTCCAGGGAAGACATGGTTTGGCAGTTTGGGCTGCACTGTTCCCATGAGGCACAGGGTCAGACTGATTTGCATATGGCGTTGTCTGAACTGGGGTGGTGGAATGAGCTAAAGAATGATGATGGATTAAACCAAGATCAGTTGACTGGGTGTGAGTGTTTGATTTTCTCAAACGCTCAGTCCATCATCCCCTTCGGTATTGCTTTGTTCACCCTGAGTTGGCAGGGTTTGTCCAGACGTGGGTCCCTTGCTCACTCTGCCACTGGATTCAAGATAGCCTGGCTGATGAGGGTTATGAACCCGAAACCGGTACCAGGATGCTTGTTTCCGGTCCAGGGAAGACATGGCTTGGCAATTCGGGCTGGAGTGTTCCCGTGAGGCACAGGGTCAGACTGATTTCCTTATAGCCATGTCTGAAGTGGGGTGATGGAGTGAGCTAATGAATGATGATGGATTAAGCCCAGATCAGTTGACTGGGGTGAGTGTTTGATTTGTTCAAACACTCTGTCCATCATTCCCTTTGGTATCGCTTTATGTGCACACAGCATTTTTAGGTGTAACTTTGAGGCTGTATCCAGCTCCTTCTACGCATCCTGCCCAGGGCTGCCCATCAGGATGTAGAAGGCCCATTCATCACAACTAAGCTCCCTTTGTGTGTGGTTGTCTAGAGCAAATGCACCAAGACCAGCTGTCAGTCACCCCTGCATGTACTCGGAGACAGGCAGTAGGCACAGAATGGCTAAAGTAAAAAAATACCAACGTTCTAAATTTGTCATTTTTAGACTTTCAACTTAAAATTCAACTCCACCATCAGAGTCCAGAGACACAAAACTTGAAAAATCTATCTCTTCACAATTGGAAATTACACTTAGAAGATGTAATAAGGTAATCCCAATGGTATCCTATGGGGGATATGGGCCTTTCACAAGTGAAGACGAATTTCAGTGTTTTAACCATCAGGGCATGTAAAACGCACAAGTACATGTCCTGCCTTATATGTACATTGCGCCCTGCCCTCTGGGTTACCCAGGACCTACCTTAGGAGAGACTTATATGTATAAAAAGGGATGGTTTAGACCTAACAAGAGGTTTATCTAGCCAGGTTGAAATGGCATTGTAAACTGCACAGACAGGCTCTGCAATGGAATGTCTGAGCCATGGTTAGAGGGCTACTTATGTGAGTGGTACGCGTGCTGCAGGTCTCTAATAGCACTAAATTTACAGGCCCTGGTTATATGTAGTGCACTTCCCTAGGGACTTCTAACTAAATATACCAATGGGGGATGAGCAAATATTCCAAAGTTTAGGGGAGCGAGCACAAGCACTTTAGCACTAGTGAGCAGTGATAAAGTACATAGAGTTTTAACTAACCCTGGGCGAAGAACTACGCTCCGTTCGCGGAGTTTGCGGAGTTTCGGCAACTCCGCGCTCCGCGGAGAACGCGAAGTTGTCGAATACTCCGCAAACTGCTGCGTAGCGTAGTTCTCGCGCGCTCAATAGCATTTTCGCGTGCGGGAGTATGCTTGTCGGTAAGATCGAGTTGCCGAGCACGCAGAAACTGCAATCTGGCACAGAATAACTCGCAAACACATTAGTAGTGACCGGAAATAAGGGGACGCGAGCGGGCGGGACAAACCTCATGGGTAACTTCGCGCGCTACACATCCCGAGCATGCAGGCAATCAATCAATCAATCAATCAGGATATTTGTATAGCGCGCTACTCACCCAGAGGGTCTCAAGGCGCTTGGGGGAGGGGGGTCCGCTACTGCTCGAACAGCCATGTCTTGAGTTGCTTCCTGAAGCAGAGGTGGTCTTGGGTCAGGAGGAGGTGGATGGGGAGGGAGTTCCAAGTCTTGGCTGCCAGGTAGGAGAAGGATCTTCCTCCCATGGTGGATCTTCGGATGCGTGGCACGGCGGCGAGGGCGTGGCTGATCGATCGTAGCTGGCGGGTGGGAGTGTAGAAGGTCAGGCGGTTGTTGAGGTACCTGGGGCCCAGGTCGTGGAGGGCCTTGTGTGCGTGGGTGAGGAGTTGGAACGTGATTCTCTTGCTGACGGGGAGCCAGTGAAGGTCTCTCAGGTGTCCAGAGATGTGGCTGTGTCGGGGGATGTCCAAGATGAGTCGTGCGGAGGCGTTCTGGATGTGTTAGAGTCTTTTCTGGAGTTTGGCTGTGGTTCCGGTATAGAGGGTGTTTCCGTAGTCCAGTCGGCTGGTGACGAGACGCCTGTGTGACCGGCTTCCTGGTTTCGGTGGCAAGCCATCGGAAGATCTTTCGGAGCATGCGTAGGATGTTGAAGCATGATGATGAGACAGCGTTGACTTGTCTGGTCATCGAGAGGGAGGAGTCCAGTATGAAGCCCAGGTTGCGTGCGTGGTCCGTTGGTTTGGGTGCGCTGCCCAGGGCAGGGGGGCACCAGGAGTTGTCCCAGCGGAGGGTGATGATCCAAGGATGAGGACTTCCGTCTTGTCTGAGTTCAGTTTCAGGCGGCTGTTCCTCATCCACTCGACTAAGTCTTTCATCCCTTCGTGTAGGTTGGTTCTGGCGGTTCCTGGGTCGTTGGTGAGGGAGAGGATCAGCTGGGTGTCGTCGGCGTAGGAGATGATGTTGAGGTTGTGTTGGCGTACGATGGCTGCGAGGGGGCTCATGTAGACGTTGAAGAGGGTACGGTGGCAGACCGTATCGAATGCTGCGGAGAGGTCCAGGAGGATGAGGGCCGCTGTTTCCCAGTTGTCGAGCAGGGCTCGGATGTCGTCAGTGGCTGCGATGAGGGCGGTCTCGGTGCTGTGGTTGGCGTGGAAGCCGGACTGCGAGTGGTCGAGGCTGGTTGGGCGAGCGCAATTGGTGATCCACTGTGTGAGGTTGTTTGCTGCTTGGTTGGGGTCCCTTGAGCTGGCGGGAGGGTTCTGGCTCAGTGAAGTGGTGAGCTGGTCGGTGGTGATCTTGTTCCAGTTCCTGCGGGGAACCTGTTGCGGGTGGTGGTGAGTCGTGGTCTTTCTGAAGCTGAAGTGGACGCAGCTGTGGTCTGTCCAGTGGAGTCCGGTGGAGTGGCTGAAGGAGATGTACTTGCTGGAGGAGAAGACTGGGTCAAGCGTGTGTCCGGCGTAGTGGGTGGGGGTGTTCACCAGTTGTATGAGTCCGAGGTTGGCGAGGTTGTCCAGCAGGGTGGTGGTGGTGTTGTCGTTGTTGTTCTCCAGGTGGAAGTTGAGGTCCCCTAGGAGGATGCAGTCAGCGGAGGCGAGGGCGTGCGGGCTGATGAAGTCTGCGATGTCTTCGCTGAATTGTGTGCGAGGTCCTGGGGGTCTGTAGATGAGGGTGCCTCTGAGTGTGGTCTTGGGGTCGGTGTGCATCTGGAAGTGAAGATGTTAAGCGTCTGTGAGGGTGTCGTCTGAGTTGGTCGTGATGCGGATGGTGCTCTTGTGGACGATGGCGATGCCTCCTCCTGTCTCGTTGACGCGGTCTCTCCGGGTGATCTTGTATCCGTCCAGGATGGCGACGGCGATGTCGGGCGCTGAGGAGGCGTTCATCCATGTTTCCGTGAGGAAGGCGACGTCTGGAGATGTGGTGTCGAGCAGGTTCCAGAGTTCCACGGCACTCCCGAAGACGAAAAACGGCTCGCGAACGGGTCAAGCAAGCTACTACGCATGTTCGCGGAGTTATGCGTAGTTCGCGGAGTGCAAGTGAATCTTCGCGTAGCTCCGCGGAGTGCGGCTACGCGAACTACGCCCAGGGTTAGTTTTAACGCCAGAAAAACGAGGTCAGAAAAAAAAGAGGAGGTAGTTAAAATGTTAGGGGTAGACCGCCCCAGGCTTTCAAATGTTAATTAGTTAATTATAATATAAAAGGGGGCTGTACAGAACTGAAGATGCCTATGCTGATTCAGTTGCTGTTCACTCATTATGAGAATAAACGTCCATGCATGACTCTGCGGTGGAACATTCTGTAGACAACAAAGCCACCTTCTCCTTGTGGAAGGTGATCTAAGCTTTGCAATCTCTAAGGTGGTCCTTCAGAGGGATTTTCCACAGAGAGACACCCAGATCTACTCTCAAAGCTTGGCTCAAGTAGTTCCTCCTTGTTATATAGCTATGCAACATATATAGGGAGTACATGATGGCTCGGTGCCAAAGACTCTTCACCCACAGTTTGTGAGCAATCTTACAGTGCCAAAGATGATGAACGCACTCTGGCACTTCATCCACTCACATAGGTAACAGTAGGACTATATCAAATGTCCAGAGACCACCACCACAACCTCACAGACACCAGTGAAGTTACCGCTCCAAACAAGTAAGTTGAGAAATCATATGTTTATTGACTGTTCATCTCCTCAGCTTCCAGAGAATGAATAACAGTCCCTAGCAGTTTCAAAATCAACATTCCATAACCATGGAGATAGGCACTCTATGCAAGTAAGCTAGTAATAGCATTCCTATAACATCACCCTTCTTTACAACCCAAAACTAAAAGGGAGACACAGGAAGCTAAACAATGCAAGAAAATGATAGGAAGGAAAGACCCAAAAAGGAAAAAGAAGAAGATGCAAAAAGAAAAGAAGCACTAAATAAATAGCAAATACCAATTGATAGCACAGAATAACAAACTGTGCACTAAAAACCAGTATAAAAGGAACAAAAACAAAATCACAAATTCATGCGTTGTGTTGGAACTCTCTTTCTCCCACTTCTCTGCAAAAAAGGAACATGAGTAGCACTTCCCGGGACACTAGAATTGGAAACACCTTTAACAGACATGTCCAATGAGTGTTCTAGACCAAAATCCAGTCCCAGTTTGATTAGGAATCCTGTGAATCCTTGATAAATTCCACCAACTTTTCCCGTTAACTCTTACTGCATAGCGAGAGATGGCATCCACACGCACAGGAGGACCAACATTTGACAAACCCTTAGGAAGATTGTGAGGAAGTTTCACACAATCACCCATTTGAACTTTAGAACAACATTCCCTTTTCTGCTTGTCACTCTTGGAGAGAACATCAACAGGAGATGTGCTAAGTTCCTCACCACCAGCCACACCTGATAAAGGGGTGGTAAACTTAGAACACAAGTCCCATGCCTCATCCACTTTGGACACATACTAAAAGTGGCCACTCTCCTTCTCAACATTTCAAAAGGACTCTTCCCAACAGCCACACAAGGATTGTTGCGATGAGTGCACAACATGCTCTGCACAGCTTCTCTAACCTCCACCCTGTTAGAAACAGCGCATTGAACCAAAATCATATTCATGCGCTCAATAAAACCATTGGCCTGAGGGTGATAAAGAGCAACACGGCGATGAGTAATACCAAGTTGACAAAGACAATCAGACATTTCCTTAGAAACAAATTGTAACCCATTGTCCGACACTAATTCTTTAGGAAATCCCTCAAGGGCAAAAAGGCTCTCAAAGATTTTGATAACTTCAAGAGTGTTAGGATCAATCATAAAATGTACCTCCCACCCCTTGCTATAGTAGTCAGCAACAACCACCAACACAAATTTGTATCTGTTGGGTAGAGCATTGAAAGGCCCAACCTAATCAACACCCAACTTTATTCAAGGTCCTCAAGGGAGTAAAAGTTTTGAAAATGTTATCACTAGAGCAATAAATAACGCAACCTCTGACTGCATCATAGATTTGACGATCCATGGAAGGCTACCAATAGACAGCACAAATTCTACATTGTGTGTTGGCCTATCCAGGATGACATTCGTGGCCAGCACTAACGATGCAATCCCTCAGGCAAATAGGAAGTACGAACGGGTCACCCCGCAAAATCATTGCAGCACCCTCAAGTGAAAGATCATCAGAAATTTTGGAGAATGGTTGGAACTCACTATAAAGTTGTTTTTCCCTAGGCCAGCCACGGACAATATACCCCTTAACCTTTTTGAGTAAACAATCAGAGTCCAAAGCATCAAACCATTCCTTTTCATTGAAAAAAACAATATTGCAAGAAAGATCCATGGCAGCGATTAAACATTCCTCATTATCATCAACAGGTAAATCAGTCTCACAGAAAGGTATCGGCACTCCTCATAGAACATCAGGTCTGATATTTCGTCAACAAGGAATATAATCCACTGAAAAATTGTATTGAGGCACTTTAATATTAAGCCGGACAATCCTAGGGGTGTTCTCTTTCACCAGAACCCCATTCAAAAAGGGAATGAGAGGCTTATGATGAGCAAACTACTTGAAAGTCCTATCCCACAAAAAGGTCTTAAATCTTTCGACTGCCCAACAGCAAGCTAGTAGCTCCCTCTCAATGACAGAGTACTTTTTTTCACTTTGACGTAAAGAACGAGAGGCAAACCCAACAGTGTTGTTAAACCCCTGCGTGATTTGCGTAATCATACTACCAAGACCATCCAAACTAGCATCAACAGAGACAATGCAGTGCAACAAAGGATCAAAAGGAGTTAAAATTTCACATACACCAAGCTCTTGCTTAACCCCTTAAGTGCTGCTGACGGCCAACGGTCGTCAGCAGCGCTACCTCCCCAGTGCTGCGCACGACCATTGGACGTCCATTCAGCACTCGTTCCAATGGACAGCGCAGCACTGGGGAGGGATGTTTACACGCAGCTAAGGTGTTAATCTGATCAAATTCATTTTGACATACCTGATCCCACAAGAAGGTAGCTCTCCGACTGAGAAGATCACGAAAATGAACCATTTAGAGATAAGCTTAGAATAACATTTACCCCACCTGCTCCTTTGATTTAGGGACTGGTGCCTTGATGATGGCATCAATCAACTACTCTCTTGGTAGAAATCCTTCACCAGAGATACGATGGCCCAAATACTCAGTGGAATCAACACCAAAAACACACTAATTTGTTGGCACTAATTCCCTTCGCCCTTAATCTCCTCAATACTTCAGTAAGATTGTTATAATGCAAATCTTTACATTTTATGGCTACCAGCGAGTCATCCTGGAACACAACAGTGTCTTCAATTCCTTCCAACATAATTTCCAGAATGCCCTGGAATACTTGTACTGCCGATTCAAGTCCAAACAGCGTCCTTTTAAACTGAAAGGTTCCAACAGGAGAGACAAAATGTAAAGTCAGGAGTCTGGTAATTTAAGTAAATTACATTTATTGCAAGAACACAGGAGCAAGGTAGGACACAGCCTTCACAGGTCTTCTCCCACAGCAACTGTCCCTCAGCCACCAGCATAGAATGTTGAAGCAATGGCAGAGAGATAGAAGCTTGAAGGAAAACTATTCCAAAGACAACAAAACATATGATCAAAACACAGCACAAAAGCAGTAAGATGAAGTGCATGATAGCTGAGAAAGAAGTGTTTATTGCAAGGGGGTGCCCGAAGAAGTGGGGCAGGAAATGGTCCAAATGGAACTTGTAGATGGGGACATCTGTGTATCGCCTGTGGTGGAATTTGAGGTGCGAAGGAACAGAGATGGGGAGCAAAATGTGTAATATGTGGGTCTAACTGAACTTGATTCCTAATGTGATGCTAAATGTAACTTACATTTTGAATTGTATGAGTAACAGTGAACTTGTCTGTCATCTTTCAAATAGAATATTTTTAAAAAAAGCAGTAAGCTGCTTGGAAGACGAATCTAGCTTGACCTGATAGTACGCAGAGAACAAATCAATCTTAGAAAATCACTTAGACACTGCAAATTTGGAAAGAATGTCATTGATACAGGGTAGAGGGTGTGAATCAACCCATATCTCCTTATTAAAACTGTGCAAGTCAATGCAGACCATACAATTACCATTTATTTTGTGTGTCACAACCAATGGGGATAACCACAAACATGATTCAACCAGCTCAATGACTCCAGACTCACACATCCTCTTGAGTTCCTCTGCTAAGTCATCTCTTAACACTGAATGGTACATTCTGCAGCTTTTGTTTCACAGATACAGCTTGATCCTTCACCTTGATAAGATGTTTGAAACCCTTAATGTGTCCCAAATTGTCATCAAACACCCTGCAGTACTTAAGACCCCATTGAAACGGCCCATTACCACTGACATCATCATCCACAACAGACACAGGTTCCTTTGTTCCAGGCCTAAGGGTCATGCCAAAACTTTTTTTCACAACATACACTTTCCCATTGATACATCTTTCCCTGTACACCAATTTGGTTTTAAAAAAAACTGCCAACTCAATTCTATTTCATTCATACGAAACAGGATTTCTGTAAGGAGGTTCCAGTAACTTATCAGTCCGCATACACTTGAACAATTCCTCAATGATCATTGCAATAAGAGCACCCGAGTCGACAAGTAATCAAATGCTTTTACCATTAACAATATCATCAACAATGGGATCAACGAAATCCTCACAATTATCCTTGACCACTAGCATTAAATCATTCATAGAACTGACCACATCCAGAGACACGTCACACTTATCTTCATCAAGCCACACTGCATTGACATTCCCCCTCGAATTACACACTTTGGTAAAATGACCTTGTGTGCCACATTTTATACAAGAAGCACTCCTCACAGGGCACAAGCAAGAGTTGGCAAAATGTGAGGGAAAACCACACTTCGAACAAAGATTCCTTTGTTGACCAAATTTTTTTTCCGGCTTAGTGAAAGGAACCTTATTTCCATTTTGTTCACTAACTTGTTTTTCCCCATGGTCTTTCCCTTCCTTTATTGCACCAACAGTAGCTTAGTCTGGTTTCAACTCTCTAGAGGATTCATGTGACAACTCTATACTTTTAACAATAGAAATTGTTTCTTGTAATGAGGGATTTTCAAGGTGAGTAGCTTTCCTTGCACTTTTTTATCCCTACAACGCACCAACTTGATCTCTGATCATCTGCGAGGTGAAAAGTTCAAATTCACAATTGGATGCCAAGATATGCAAAGAAGCTACATAAGACACAATGCTTTCAATTGCTTCTTGCTTTTTAGTGAAGAACTTGTGCCTGGCCACAACTAAACCACCCTCAACATCAAATTGCTTTCCTAACATGGAGACAGCTTGATCTAATTAATTGAGAGACTCGTCACATTCTACTCATTCAAGAGGTGGTAAATGTTCAAGTACAGCTTGTACTTCAAGCCCAAGGTTGTGCTCCAGAAAATATTTTTGCCGTTCTGCACTGACCCTGCTACCACCAACAGCCCCTAAATACTTAGTAAAGGCCCTATATCAAACTTTCTACTTGACAGATTGGTCTCCGTGAAGCTATAAGAAAGGGGGAGGAGCTTGTATACTTTTCATTTTGTAGTTGAAAGAAATACAAATGTGAATACAGAAGAAATAACTGTACTTGAGAGATAAAAAGGGAACACATGTATAATACACCCAATACTTAATAAAAAGATAAGCAACTTCTGCCACCCTTTTTAAATCTTGAACACACGCATATACAAAAAGAAAGACAATGTCATGCACTATAGTCTTAAAGAAGATAGCACATAACAAAAATGTACCCCTAATACAAGCAAAAATGCTGCAAAATCCAATAAAAAAATAGAGATCTAACTGTCCTTAGTCTTGAACTGAAACACAAGACAAAAAAAATAACGATAATGCAAATGTGTGTATCACTGTGTTAACATATCCCCAGAGTCTCAGATGGGTGTCAAATAGCAAAAAATAAAAAAATAACGGTATGTCTCACCGCTGAATTTCCTCAATAGGATAAGAAGTCAAGCTCCAAACTATAACACGCACTGTGAACCCAAACAGAGAAACTTGAAACTTTCTAGCAGATTCTTCAGCACCTACCGCTGAGAAGAAGGAAGTTGACGTTCACGGAATGTATGAAGGTAGCAGACAGCTTGCGTCACACATGAGAATCAGGAAGTCAGGAAACAGAAGACATACATGAACGTAGCTGAGGACATACGTTGCGTAATGATTTTCCGACGACGTCACCAGTATAGCCACAGCACTTGAAAAGAACAGATGGATCAATTCCCTTACGGTGCACCACTGGAGGCAACAAACGAAAGTGGGCAAACTGGAAAACCCCTTTTTCTGGGCCGATCTCATGATCAGCACCGGTAATACTGGAACACAGCTAGAGCAAAATTGCCCGTCAAATCGTGCTGAGACTCGACATCACATCAGCACAACAAAACCTTCTTGAGCGATTCTGGCTCACAGCTCAGCAGAGAAACAAGACTTGATTGCCCCAACAGACCGAGACACAACGTATTATATTGTATTGTATTGTATTTCAGATGTATAAAGCGCGCTGTAACCCTACAGGTATCCTGGCGCTGTGGTACAAATACTCTATCACCATACTTTCGGATTGCTAGGCCAAACCTGTACTCTAAAGAAAAGCCAAGTTTAAATTTTTCCCCTGAACTTCATCAGATTCTGCATCTGTCTTAGCTCGACTGGCAGACTATTCCAAAGGTGTGCTGCCGCATAGTTCAAGGTTCTTCCGCCAGATTTAACTTTCTTAATCTTAGGTATATTCACCAGATTAGTCGAGGAGGATGAAGGCTACGGGTGGGATTATACCAGTTGACCTTAGACTGCAACTGTATCGGTCCCATCCCATGCAGTGCCTTGAAGACAATACACAATGATTTAAATTGTATCCTTTGGAATACCGGGAGCCAGTGCAGCTTAGCCAGCGCCAGGGATATGGATGACCGTCGTGGTCTAGCTAGGGCCAGTTTAGCCACCAATGTCCGGACTCTCTGGAGACCCCGAATCAGGTACCTTGGGGGTTCCAGCGGTAGCGCATTCCCACAGTCAAGTCGACTCAGAATGACGCTCCTTACTACGTGTGCGTGTACCTGATATAGGAGTAGCGGAAGAATCTTCCGTAGAACCCTAATGAGTGAAAAGCTACTTCCCACAATTTTGTTGACTTGGGCTTCAAGATTTAGCTTGTCATTAAAACTGACCCCGAGATTGCGTACCATCGTGACAGGTAGCAAGGGTGTCTCCAAGGAAATGAGTCAAAATCCCGAAGGGAGAAAACAGGGGACTTTACCTGCTGCACAACAGAGCATCTCAGTTTTTTCCCAATTAAATAGTAAGAAGTTGTTTTTCAGCCAGTGCACTGTTTCTAGCATACAGGCTTGAAACTTATCCAGCAAGACCGCTTGATCTCCCTCCAGTGATACAACACGCTGTGTATCGTCAGCAAGCCAACCCATATGACCTAATAATCACGAACAGGGGGGTTCATATAGGTGTTAAAAAGTGTAGGGATGATTGCAGATCCCTGGGGGATCCCATGCCTAATCTCATCAAAGTCCTAACAATAAGGGGGAGGGCCACAGCCTGTCGCCTAGTTGTCAAAAATGATCTAAACCAATCCAATGCTACACCCCCACCCATACTGTTTTCAGCCTGACAAGAGAACTCTGTGGTTGACCATATCAAATGCGGCAGACAGGTCCAGTAAGATCAGTATAGCTGATTGTCCCCTGTCTGCTCGCATCCGAAGATCTTGCAAAACGGTCACCAGAGCTGTCTCTGTCCCATGACCTGGGCGATACACAAACTGCACATCCTCCAGCTTGTTGTTACACTCCAAGAACTGGGAGAGTGCCCTACTAACCAAACGTTCTTTGATCTTTACTGGGTAGGGGAGGAGGTATATAGGTCTGTAATTCTTAGGGCATGCTGGCAAGTGTGGGTTTTTTCAGCAAAGGTGTATTTAGTGCCTGTTTCCAGCTCGCCAGGACCTGTCCACTGCTCAATGAATGATTGCACAGCTATCGAAGTATTGGAAGTAATTCACCTCCCAGCTCCTTCCAAGTTTTGGGGGGGAGGGGGTCCAAAGGAGAGCTCGAATAAACTCCTGAGGCAATCTTATTAAATTCCTCCTCAGAGGGATGCTCAAAATGATCCAGGTATACTGCCTGATCCTCCGGCTTAGCCCCCCATTTCCAGCTCTTTTGCTTACTGGTTGACGGTTGTCCCTCTACCTCGCCAGAAATTACTGCATCCTCAATTTAAAGCCCTTCTATGATTTTTCTTATTTTGTGATCAAAGAATGTGGCTATGCTATTACATAGCTCTTGACAAGGTGGGATGCTGTTATTAGTGCATTCGGGACAAGCGATGTCCTTCTTGATTTTCAAAATATCCCTATTGCTATTGGGCACCTTCAGGATAGTTTTGGCATAGTAGTCTGCCTTAGCATTCACAATTTCCTTTTTATAAATGACTAATTTCTCCATCCAGAGGGCTTTGTCTATCTCTGCGTAAGTCTCCCTCCATTGCCGCTCTGCCAGTTTACATTCCTTTTTTATAGTCCTCAACGTTTCATTGTACCATGGGGCAGAGGGTCTCCCCAACTTCCTGCTTTTCTTAACCAGAGCAATCAGGTCAAGAGTTTCGATGATGTGTCCGCAAAAGGACACATAGGGCCAGATGTCGGTAAATATCATTTACCGATTCTAAAATACCGAATTTTATCAATTCAGTATTTTAGAATCGGTAAATGATATGTAGCTAATGATTTGGTAAATATTACTGAATTAGTAAAATTCGGTAAATACCGATTCAGTATTTACTGATTCGGTATTCCCCATTCATTCCTAAGGGCCTGGAGGCCCATAGGAATGAATGAGAATCACTGATTCGGTAAATACCGAATCGGTAATAGGGGGTAGACTTACAAGGTTGGCAGGGTGTAATATTGACACCCTGTAGCACCCCTGTATAGTTCATGGGTGCACATGAGGCACATATACATGCCCTAAGGGCATGTACGTCTGCCACATGGCACAGTTGAAAAAAGCACAAAATTGCTTTTTTAAAGATTTTCTATATTTACCACCAACTCTTAGTTGGTGGTAAATACTGAATCCTTAATACACATGAGCACTATTAGATGTGCTTGCTACATATCATCTGCCGATTCAGTAAATACCAAAACGGTAAATACCGATTCGGTAACATTCGATTCGGTATTCACCAATTCGTATTTACTGAATCAGTATTTTTTTGGCTCCTACATTACAAATTCTCAATACCGGTCGGTAACGGCTGAAATTCGGTGTTTTCGGCGGTTTTCGACCAGTATTGGGCGACCTACATGTTGTAATTTGACAATGATCGAGTTAGCGTTAAGCTTTGCTACACGTTCTTTTCCCTTATCTTGACTATAGTTGTTGAACGCCATTTTGTATGTAACGGCGGCCATTTTAGAGAATGCGTTGCCTCGTGGTCAGCATGCCCTTTTGTCCTTCCTCTGTACCACTGACCACTTGAGTTTGCCCAGCAACAGGCTATTTTTAGTACTGGTCAAGCCTACACATGCGCAGTTCAGATTGACCAGTCATCATGTAGGAATGTTCCGCCAAACTGACCAGTGGTGTTATAGCTCCTCCCATGAGTTGGCTGTGTTCCAAAAATGACCATATATGTACCTACAACTCTGTAACTGTGTACCGCCTACCTTTTAATGTCTGTAAAACTGTATAAAAGAAGGATTTGCACCGATGTTCGGTGTGATACTTCTTGCATTGCCGAAGGGTGCTGTAGGAATGTACCACCGCCCCATGGGGTCTTAATAAACTTGTCTTTTGCATTTTCTAGTTTCCATGCCAACAGTTCTTATGGTGTAGAGGGTATTCTGCGGAGTATGTAGGCCTGGAGAACCCAATACCACAAATTGGCGACCACGAAGGGACTCATCGGCGACTGCCCGAAGAAGAGGTGGTGACGAAGGATTGGAAACTCGCCATGGACGCGTACGCTGCCTCTGAGTGACCCAAGTCTGGGCACCCACGGTGTTTTCTTCCTTTCCTTCTGATCTGACCTTCCAGGTGGCGCCGGTCCCCGACTGAGATCCTGCTCGTTTGAGTTGTCGTACAGTGCCGGTTTGGCTGATTCGATTAAAGACCTTGGCAGTTGGAACCTGGATATCTGAGATTTTGGTAAGCTTGTGATTGGTAAGGTAGTCTGCGGACGCTTACTGTGGTTCTATGAATATGTTTTGAGTTAGCTAACATTTGATCCTATGATTTGAACTATATGTGTAGTGCACTTCACATAGGCAGGCATGTAGAGATATTTCTCTAACTTTGTTTGTGTTTCGAGCGGCACATTTTGTGTGAAGTATAGTAAGTGCCATTTTTGTGGTATCGCGTTTCCGTAATACTTTTTGAACATGCCTGTTTTAAGCACACTCCGAGGAATGTGCTGTCTTGGGAATGGTACCACTTATCGACTAAATGAATCTCAGCCGGCTCCCCGAAAGGGGACACCCAACCGTGAAATGTATGTCAAATTCGGCCTTCCCCCTATATTGTACAGTAAATTATGGAATAAATATACCAGGTCTGATCCCGAGTTGCAATGGCCACTACATGGGTCGTTTGATTTACGAAACGTTCAGTTTGTGGAGCAATGTTTATTTCAGCGCAGGTCTAGACAAGATATGTTTGATTGTGTACGAATGTGGGAGAAAGCAGTGCGTGAACGAATGAAGCGTGAGATTGCCTTGGTGGAAAAAGAGCAGCGCAAGGCTGCTCGGGATAAGGCTTTACAGCTGGAGGAGAAGGAGTTGCAGGAAAAGAAAGAGAGGGAGGCACGGGAACGTAATTTGCAAACGAGCAGTCAATTTCCTATCCGGCGTCCGCTTTACCCTGTCCTTACTAATGAAGTTGATGATTTTTCATTATCAGATCGGTGCCCGCCTCCGTACGTTTTGCCTACGGCTCCGGACGAGGACTCGGACGACGATGGTCGAGGGAGTAAGAGTAAGAGGTTAACTGCTAGTGAAGCTGCAGAGTTGCGCAGTTTTGCTCGGAAACTCAATTTGAATAAAATAACTATGTCAGAGATTAATATTGAAAGGAATAAATGGTCAGAGAGAGAACAGTTGTATTTTCTAAGTGCTTTCGGAGATGAAGTTGTAGAACGATTTAGGAAACATTCAGATGATCTAGAACCTAAGGACATATCAGTTCATCGTGAGAATATGCGTAAAGGTTTATTTGTTATTACAGATGCGGATGGGTTTTTCCAACGGTTAATCCAGCTACGGGATGAGGCGTCCAGATTGCGGGCAGCACAAAAAGCATCAGACGACTCTGCGCCGGGGATTGGAGCAATCCAAAGAGTGTTCTATCTTTAAAACAGATAAGAGTTCTAAAGTTCATGTTATGCCTATGCGTGAAGCTGCACCTTTGTATGTTCCCCCAAAGGGGCAAGGTACCAGTGATGATAAATTGTCCAAGGATGCAAAAGGGTATTTTATATATAATTGGGTGTATACGCCTTGGAATAGAGCAGATGTTATGGCATTGAAAAACGCTTTACCTGATCCCCGTAAAAATCCGGCAGCTTTCTATGAAGGAGTGGAGGGGGCTATTTCTTCCTGTGTTATGACACTAGTTGATATTGATCTTTTCTTTGGGTTAATACTGCCCCCTGATATGTGGAGAGCAATTCGTAAGTTTTATGACCATGCGATTTTAGGAGCCGATTGGAAAACTATAGGCCAAGCTGATTTAGACAGGGAACCTGCATGTAAGTCGTGTCAGTTAATTCTAGATCTCCCAACAGCTATTCTGAATAAATTAAAAACGCGTGTTCCCCCTAAAAAAAATTGATTTGACTATGTTAGCCTCTTGCAAACAGAAACAGGACTGTAGCAGGGTTTCCGTTCTCCCACAGAACTGTGCACAGAGATCTAGAACCTGGGTGAGTTAGGGTGACCCAAAACTCACCTTAGTTTCAGAAATCCCCTTACCAAGCTAGCTACAGTGTCTCATTGGTAGTAATAACTTCCCAATGACTTAGACAATCCAGAACATGAACTTAGGGTACCTCAGGTATCGTGGAACACATGAACACTCTTTCGTTATATAATCATTACAAACCGAAACTGGGAGGCAAAGAACACACGTGCAAGTTTGAAATGTTTATTTTTCAATGCAAAGTTCTCAAACGCAGTATCTTATATAATATCAACATACATATTATAAAAATCAGAGTTAGCAGCATAGTCGCTTGTCCATAGTAAGCGAAAGGTGATAGCATATTATAATGCAAAATCTATAGAAATCTGTATCACCTATATTTCGCGCACCCTAATTAGCATATTATATTATATCTAAGAAGGTCTCATTTGGGTTTTTAGCAGGGCGGGCCCATACCTCTAATGGTCAGTAGGAGCAGATCACATCAACAGCTACCAGCTCTCTGCATGCGAAGCATCAAGTGTGTTGATTCATTCCCTGTAACTCTATCTTAAACCCGAGTAGAGCCCAATGTTGGCAGCAACATTATTTGTGTTATGTCTAATGTGGTGCGAGGATCAGGCCTTCAGCAACCTTGTGTTAGGTTATTCTTAGAGGGTGCAGTTCTCAGTGTGCAGACAGTTGTACCAAGTGTACCAAGCACAACTGATATCAGAGCAATAACATATTATTCTCAAATAAATCACATCTTTCGTCTAGGTTGAAAGCTACAATAACAATTAGGTGTCGTGTGCAAACTGAAGCCGAAGGAAAATATGGTGTTTAAACATTTAATAAACTCATGCTAACTTAACACAATATATAGAAACGCAGTAAACGCATTAACCATATGACACCCCCCCAATGATCCGAGGACGGTCAAAAAAGGAAAAGAATAAGCCAATACTATAAGAAAGGCAAAACATGAAAGCAGAGTTCAACAATATTGAGCCAAGCTAAATGTATGTAAATGTATATAAAAATCAATAATACAAAATATGTATGAATGCCTATAGTGGCCACACAAAAATATAAAAAAACTTGAACTTGATGCCATTTATAAAATCATAGGCCCAGAACATATAAAAGTTCAATGTTCGTGATAGAAAAGGCACCATTCAGAATTACTAAAAAATCACGTGCCATAATAGTGAAAGTCTCCAAAGCCACTCATGGGTGGATAGAATATGCAAAGTAGGTAGCCACAGCTTCCAACATGAAATCACTGTCATCCGAAAACAGTTCAGCCATTCAATTAAGCAATGGGAAAGAACATACGTGCTCCTCCAGCACCGAATCCTCTAGCAACATCAGAGGACAACTCAGTGGGTTCTCGAGAACGCTATGTGCCAGAAAGTCATGCGCCGCTGCGGATATGTCCCACTGACCCATTAGTCCATGCATCGCTGCCACGGCCATAACCCTTTCGCCAGAACAAACCAACTCGTGAGCAACTACGGGGCTCATCAGCTGATCAAAATCGACGTCAGGAGAAGTCGTCAAGCAGAGACACAAATCAATGGCCCAGTCGAAATCACAGCTCAGGCAATGAAACACAGGCTGGACACATGTGAAATAGGAAAATCGAAACGATAATCCAAAAGCCGTGCTTAAAGTCGCAAGCGGTAAGGAGCCATAGTAATCAAGCATCCGGTTGCGAAACAGCATCAGTAGTGGCTGAGCGTTTTCTTGCTCAGGATGGGCATCCATGTTTTATAAAGCAAAATATCACCAGAATGCCTGCAGCCAAAGCCAGCAAAACAGGGAATCCGCCAAACAAACTTGCGAATATAGAATGAAAAAACCCAGGGATAATACCAAATACTTTTTCAAACGTAGTCACGAGACCACTGCTAACCAATTTAAAAAAAATGTGCGAGGCCAGACGTGGAGGAGGCATTAAAGATTTGATGAACCAGCTCGCAAAAATGAAATGGTAAATCAGTATTTAAAAGTGTCTGCACCTCTGTGCGTGTGTTAGCTATGTGAAGGACATAAGTTTCACGGGCCGAGCTCAGGGCCACTTCTTTTTGAGACAATAGGGCTCTTATTCGGCTCAAACCATTGAACTCCGCTCTCAAGGTTGGGATTCGCGGCCAAATGGAAACATCTGAATTCCCATGCGTGGGTGGATATAACACGTTCTTGCAACACACCACACGTTCTGATACAGTAACCACATAGGCGATACTGACCATTAACCCACAACACATTTCGTTGTTCAAAAGTAAATAACTACTGTTAGACAATAATGTGAATGTGGGAACTATTGCAGGAACCGGTGTGCCTTTTAAAACACAGGCTAAATTTGGCCTGTCCTGATTACAAGAACCATGCAATTGGATGTGCCTGCATATCAGTGAACGGTCAGGCGACTGTGTGCATTCTTCACCATTCAGATTCACTTCCTTTCCTTCTTTCAGACATCTGTATGTATATGGTAAAGAACATGTCTCATGTAGGAAAGCACTGCCTACTGGTTCATATCGCCCTATAGCAATATATCGCATACAATTTGTAAATTTATACAGAGCAAATGGTAAAGTAATAATACCATGGATAAGCCATGTAGCAGCAGCCGCCTCAGCCACAGAGAATGGCAAAGATTCTAACTTCTCAATGTGTAACATAGAAAATGATGCATCTCGCATGGAAAGCATGCGCTGCTTGTCAGTCAAATTAAATGGGGCAAATAGTGATGAGACGTTCATATAACTCCAAGGCACTCGACCAGCCTTCAGAGTCTGTAGGGTCCATGCAAACTGCATAACAGAACGCAATTGATTTTGACCATGATATAATACGGACACTTCATCATGCACAATGTCAACAACAGAAGAAACAATATTGTTCAATGTGTAAATTCGGGAAGAAAGCGTGTTAATACTGTTATCGACCACTGCAAGTACTTTTTCTAAATTTGCTTGGTCAATTGCCCTTAGGCGCTTAGCAGCCTCAATTTGAGACACTTTCCAAATTTCATTGTAAACAGCATAAATCCACCGTTTAGATCTACCCTTAGACGGGCCTTTTATAAAAACATTTAAATCCACATCTTCAGTTAACCCCTTCCATGCTCATGACGAGCTCAGCTCGTCATGAGGCACAGTTGAGCTGTGCTGATGACGAGCTGAGCTCGTCATGAATAATGGAGCTTTCTTAAGATCAGCACAGGGGAAAAATAACCACAGCAGCGATGTGGTTAACTGAGACAGATGTAGTTTAACTGCAGCTAACGTGGAATGTTGTAACCAATTCTGACACAGTTTCCCTACAGAGTAAGTGGTGACAGTATAATCATTTTTAAAACGGGGATCTGGTCGTACCTGTGTGAACCCTTCAGCCAACCCCAGAAATCGACGTTGGCAAGAATCAGAACTCTTCTGCCACAACAGCCAGCCTTTTGGATCCCAGCTGGATACATTAAAGGATGAATTGTGTATTAGACTCTGTATCTCACGAATAGACAATTCAGAAAAATTACCCCAACCTGAATATTCGTCTAATTCGGGGATACTTGGTGTATTTAATTTTTTAGAAGTAGCCAATCCAAAGCATGTTGTCTGGGAAATAGTAGAATTTAGAAACAACATGTGATTTGGGATGAGACATGCACGGTGCAAAGCCTCAGTGCCTTGTACCTGCCAATCTTTGGTACTCCAAACCGATTTAAGGTCAATTATTCCCTTCCAGAACTCGTAGCCATCTAAAGCCAATTTGTCTAGAAAGGACTTTGAATACAGCAACTTTGTATCGGTAAGTCTAACTTTGGACATGGACTTTTCCGTCCTTCTGAAATAAAATGACTCAGGATTTGATTGATTGAAATCTGTAAAATAACTGTATTTGTTCAGAAATGTACTGGAGCTTTCAATTAAAGGAGCTGGGCAGTGCTCCCACTGTGTGTAATTCACAGCAACCCTCCTGGAATTCGTCTTATGGAGAAAATGATTACCATAATGTTGGAAGCAAAACAAATTACCATATTTAATAGAATCTAAATATAAGTCTTCAGCATCAAAAGCTGCATAGTATTCTAAATCAGAGAATAATGCTTCTACGGCCTGAATATCTCAATCATCAGAACGTATATTTTGTTTAATCACATCTCCCATGGGTACTCTAAGCACATTTGGAACATTAATCACTTCAGTGGGCCCATGGATTTGAAATCTAACCGCATCCCACACAATCCCATCAAGGGCAGGCCAAGCTGTAATGTTGACTGTATTCAAGTTTCGTTTCAGTCTGTGTGCTGAATGTGAAGAGGAAAGAGGGGCCAATGTTCCATTAAGGTACTATGGGGCATATTATCAAGGGGGTTTATCTCCGCTTTTTTGGCTTTAAAAGCCAAGAAAGCGGAGATAACATTATCTCCCTATTACCAAGCTGTCGCTAACACCAGTTAGTGACAGCTAATAGGAGATAGCGACCATCTTGGGCCCCGCTTTGCATGTCAGTGATATTTATCACTAATGACATGCAAAGTGGGCGTGCCAAGATGATAGCTACTGGAAACAGTCCCTAACATCGCTATCTCCTATTACCAACTTTTGGAGATATTCGCGCTAAGCGCGAATATCTCCAAAAGCTAACACCTGCCCTGAGCAGTTCTTAGCCATGTTATCCAATGGGAGGTGGATAACATGGCTAAGAGCATTTGCTCGATAATGCATGAATATCGCTGACTTTTCAGCGATATTCATGCATTGCGGCCGTTTTTTATCGCATTTGCGATAAACCTTGCTAATAGCAAGGTTTATTTGCGATAAAAATCGCCGATGTGCGGCGATAATTTTTGTCTCTAAACAAGTTAGAGACAAAAATTATCGCTAGTTGTTGGTAATATGCCCCCGAATTCCTGTTCTTTCTTTAACATAGTGACCATCGATCAGGCGGAAAAAATAAAACACAAAACCAATTGACATAAAAAGGTAAAATGAAAATAGGATCAACCAAATGTATGTCCAAGGGGGAATTAAAAAATGTCTTTTAAACAACGTGGCATATTTTGCAATAGTTGATGGTTTCTTTGAAAGTTCCGAAACAGAGTCAAAAGAGAATCTGGACTGGTCGGCCAAACGAGTCTGCAAATCAGGCATCGATAAATCAGCAGGATAGGTGTAGTTCAGCTCATCAATGTTAGTAACAGGAATAGTATTTAATAAAGGACTGGATATGGCAGGCATCTCGAGGGACACCTCCTGTTCTGCACCAGATGTAATAGCCAGCACAGAGTGCCTCACCATGGAAGGACAGGAAACAGCCGGTGTCATGCTATGAAGAATCTGCCACCCTGTGTGTCTTGACATTGTCAATAGAAATAAATCTGTTTTCCTTACGACCTGGAAGTGGTGGTAAAATGACTGTTCTTGTGCCCTTCACTCCCAGAACTCGAACCGGTGCACAATATGAGGGACCAAACTCTTTCTTGTTATCGATCTTCTCTCGAACCAGTTCTCCAACTTGGGGTAGCCAACCAACTACCGGGATCTGCAACGCATCATCCGATGTGGAGGGCAAATGTTCCTTTGCTAGACTGTCTCTGGTCTTTTGTAGATCCTGTAAAACATTGCAATGTTCATCTACGTGAAAGGCCGAGGCCTGGGCCTTGCAGTCTAAACCATTGAGGTCAGGGACGTACATCTTGATACCAAAGAGCATTTCGTACGGGGTCCGCCCACCCAGAGACCTTCTAGGGAGATTATTAAGCGCACGCTGCACGCCATTGAGGTGGGCTAACCAGTTTCTGCCAGTGCCTATAGCTCGGGCTGTCAAAGATTGCTTCAAGTCACGGTTCATTCGTTCCACTACACTGTTACCCTCGGGTCTGTACGGACTTGAAAACTTGACTTGGACCCCCAACGAAACCATAGCATCCTTATACGCTTTAGAGGCAAAAGCCGGACCCTGATCCGAATGGAAGGTACCACAGGCAAAAATCCCTATAAAGACTCGCAAATCCTTGATGACAGTCCGTGAATCAGCGCTCCGATGAGGCCATACCCACACAAAGCGTGTGCATGAATCAACTGCTACCAAGATGTACTTGTATGCAGTATCAGAAGAAAATGGACCGCAGTGATCCAAATAAACGCATCCAAGCGGTTTATTAGAGATGTACAACTGTGTCTGAGGCGGACGCGCAGCAGTCGAAGGTTTAATCTGCTGGCAAATGTCACATTGAAGGACATAATCGCGCGTCAGTTTGTACAGTTCCCGCCACCAGAACCTCTGTTGTAGCTGAGTTACAGTGGCTGAGACGCCGGCATGCGCAGACGCCACACCTTCATGAGCCGCTGTAATCAAAGCAGCCCTGCGATCCGAGTTGGGAACCAGCCGTTCGCCAACATCAGGAATTTTCACATAAGGAACCTTATCGGGACTTAAGTGGTATGTGTACTTAGAAGAGAACCCCGCAGGATATTTACCTCCCTTCTCGGTCGCAGCAACAGCTGCCAAGATGTCATCATCTATTTTGCTTTTGGACCTCGTGAGTGCTGCAACTAAGTATTTTGATACCGCTGACTTCGCTGCTTCATCAGCAAGCGAATTACCAACAGCGTGGACCCCCACGCGCTGATGGCTGAGAGTATGAATCACAAACACGAGTGGCAACTTCTCTTTAAGTTCCGCCACTCGGACCCAGATCATTTTATGTTTTATTGTGCTACCTTTGGAATCACGAAACTCATTCTGAATCCAAAAGAACAAGTTTTCATTGTAAGACTGGACACAGTAGTAAGAATCACTTACGATCAAAGTCGTCACACTAGGATCTGCGTACTCCAATGCAAGCATCAGAGCACGAAGCTCTGCTAATTGTGCGGTGCAGTCCCCAAGTGTCTGCGTGTGCACGACACTGGACTTGAACTCATTGTTCACCATGGCACCGACCACAATGGCGCAAGCGGAAACGTAGGCATGTTTAGAGCCATGCGCAACCTGCGCCGAACCATCAGTGTAAATGATGCAATGGAAATCCTCCAACGGCCGCATTGCTAAAGGAGCAGGATGAACAAATTCATACTGTAAGTACTCCTGCGACCGTAAAGTGGCGGCAAAAATAAACGTGACATCCTGGGATGTCAAGGAAGCAGTCCACTGAATCCACCTAGGGTGCAAAGCTTTGGAATTAGGTACACTGGCTTTCATAACTGCCTCCAAGGCAGGACACGGGGTAACAACCAACATGCGTTTTCCTTGTGACAGGGCACGTTCCTTAAGAATTGCCATCTGCACAGCCGTTAAAACTTTCTCCACAGTGGAAAAACGCAATTCAGCCGAAGTGTACAAGTGTGACTTGTAAGCAATAGGTACTGTATCCCCTTCATTAAAAGTCAGGTACGTGAAACCCACCGCCCCAGGGATAATTCTCATCACCGGGTTGGTCTGGTTATCACGAGTCTGTAAGTATTCAGAAGCGAGCAAATCAGCCTGCAAAGACTGCAGAACGGCTGAATGCTCAGGCAGCCAGCATGATTTGGAAAAAGATGGTTGTATCAAAGCATACAAAGGCTTGATACGCTGGGCATATTCCGGAATGTAAGTTCTCCCGAAATTCAAAAAGCCCAGTAAAGATTGTAATTTTTTCAGTGTTGTCGGAGAACGCAACTGTGCGCATTTCTCCAGGAAGTGAGGTGCTAACCCCTTTCCCTCTATGTTAAGCTCGTAGCCCAGAAACAACACTGTGTACTCTGCAATGTGCGACTTTGCAAAGTTAAACTTGTCACCTATGTCTGCAAAGTTACAAATTATGCTATTTACTCAACACAGATGCTCCCAAAGATCGTCGTCTGTCAGATAAATGTCACCCACATACGAACAAGCAACTGGGTCGATGCCCTCCAAAAGAGAGACAATGCGGGCGGAGAATACTCCAGGACTATTCTTATAGCCCATTGGGAGACGCCGAAACATTTTTTGCACACCGCCGCATGTAAAGCTGGTCCATTGGGAACTTAGACCATCTAATCTATGGGCATAAAAACCATTGGAAATGTCAAGCGTGGTTTTGAACCGTTTACGCTCAAGACTATTCACTAACGCAGAGCCATGAGTATTCTGTACTGCCCAGTTACGGCAATGCGACTTCAAATGCCTATAATCCAAAACCAAACGATATGAGCCGTCCTGCTTGTTTACAGTAAAAAGGGGGTTATTCATCGGTGACACACACGTTTCAATTACACCTTGATATTCCAATTGTTCAAGGATAGCTGCGACTGAAGCTTTGGCTTCACGCCGTATGGGATATTGAGGTTGAGGCTGCGGCTGAGACCGTAAAGGAATCTCGTGGCTTGGAGACAATTTATCCCAGCCACACTGATTGCGGTACACAGCCGGTGCAAGCGACAGAGCCCACTCTTCTGCAAAATGCAGCGCTTCCACTCTCGATACAGTGTGCGCGAAACTGGGGAGGATCACCTCCTCCCCTCGCGGAGCTGCGAGAACAAAAGGTGGGGGCCAGTCAGCCTCCGAAAGCAAAATGTCATACGTAGACGAAAGATTTTCCCAAAATACCCCTTTTACAGTTTGCTGCATTTCACCTTTGATTAACAGGACAATTTCAAAAAGACGTTCAGGGGGAGCAACATGCGTATCAGCTGTTTCAATTACAACATAAGTGTCAGTCGCTGTCACCTTCAACAGTGGACGGAGGGCCTCTCTCACTATGGTAATCTTTGCCGCGCTGTCCAGCAAGGTCAGAGCCCACGTCAGATTCCGAAGCCGCGTTCTCACTATCTGGGGCATATCGATGCGCTGTCAGGGCGGCGACTTTCTTCGTGGCAAACTGTGGTCTCTTGGGCGTAGCGCCTTCCTGCTGCTCTCCACCGTTACGCGGGCGGGGCTGACCACGTCCTTGCTGGTCACCCCGGCCCCGGCCGACCCCTCCACCACCGGTTGACGGAGCCGATGAGTCCTGAAAGGAACGAGGAGAGCGTTGGTCAGAAGCCTGAAACCTTTCAGGTGATTTAATCATCGCGCGATCGCGCAAATCATAAACTCGATCCGACTGCACAGGCAACGGAGACGCAGGAGCAGAAACCTGTGTTTGTTGTTGTTGTTGCTTACCCTGATTCTGCTTTTTAGGCCAATTCTGTTTCTTGGACTTAGGTTGACCACTAGTATCCGAAGACTGACCCTGGGGCTGCTTTTTCTCTTTATCAGGAAAAGCCTTAAGCCCCTTCGCATTGCGGCCAACTGTTTTATAAGCAGCCACAATAATCCTTGCCAACCGACGGGGTCTCTTGGCCTCAGGAATTAACACCAAAGCGTTAGCAACCTGAAAGTTCACTGCATCCCCCTTGACATTTGCAAGGATCAGATCACAAACTACATCAAAGGTGCCACACAGGCGCATACCCAATTCAACCGCCGACTCCGGTCCGTGTTCGTCCTGAACACGTTTAAGGACTGCACCGATTGGTCACAGACGGGGTGCCATAGCACCTCGAATAGACCGCTGCAAAGGTCTTGCCCCAGGTCTCACAGTCAACAAGTTCAGGTGCCAAATCTTTCGGTAAACTTAGTGTAAGAATCCTGTGTTTATCACCAGGACTCGTGTTGGGAAACACAGCTTACAGCTGGCCGAATTTCTCAGCAAGCCAGAACGGAAAATCATCCTTGTCCTGGGGCTTTTTGCCCATCACGGAATTCACCATGACGGGATTGATTTTCAAACCAGCCTTTTCTGCACGAAGCTGCGCACCCCTAGGGGCCACGTCCTGAACATTACGGCTAGTGTAATGAACAAGCGCTCTAATCACTGCAACTGCGACTTTATGAAGCCGCCGCAGATCAGCCACGTTACAAGTGGCGCGATTAGGGTGAGGAGTGAATCCAGCCAAAGCGGGACAATTTGTGCCCGGAATAGACAAAGGACCTAACCTCGGAGCGGTTAAAGCGTGTGGTAGGGCGCCACCAAACCAAACTCCATGCTGCCAAGCATCTATAGGAACCTCCCGTACGGAGCATATGCAACAGGTACAGCTGATGCAGTGTATGAATGGAACACTCCAGAATTAGCGTCCACCGCCGGAAATGTCACCCACAAATAAAACAGTTCGTACGGGTAAGCATGTTCCGCACTCACCACCAGAACCATAGCCAAGCCTTCTACAGGGACATTATAAGCCCGCAAGTGGTCACGCACTGCAATGCGACTAGGCTGCGGGATGTCCACGGCTTGTGCCATGTCAGCACAGGAAAGTGAAAAAACAAAGACAACTTTGTAGCACAACTGGGTAGTAATTCAAGGAAACCGTTTTTAGATAGATTCAAGCTTGAAAAGACCTATTTCAAAAATAGGTAAGTTTTTCCGACACCGCCGTTTACCGGAAACGGGAATGAAGGGGTTAAGGTTTGAATGATATACTACTCGAGTGTCATGATATAAGGCCAACAACGTATGGGCCCCATGTAGCAGGGTTTCCGTTCTCCCACTGAACTGTGCACAGAGATCTAGAACCTGGGTGAGTTAGGGTGACCAAAAACTCACCTTAGTTTCAGAAATCCCCTTACCAAGCTAGCTACAGTGTCTCATTGGTAGTAATAACTTCCCAATGACTTAAACAATCCAGAACATGAACTTAGGGTACCTAAGGTATCGTGGAACACATGAACACACTTTCGTTATATAATCATTACAAACCAAAACTGGGAGGCAAAGAACACACGTGCAAGTTTGAAATGTTTATTTTTCAATGCAAAGTTCTCAAACGCAGTATCTTATATAATATCAACATACATATTATAAAAATCAGAGTTAGCAGCTTAGTCACTAGTCCATAGTAAGCGAACGGTGATAGCATATTATAATGCAAAATCTATAGAAATCTGTATCACCTATATTTCGCGCCCCCTAATTAGTAATATTATATTATATCTAAGAAGGTCTCATTTGGGTTTTTAGCAGGGCGGGCCCATACCTCTAATGGTCAGTAGGAGCAGATCACATCAACAGCTACCAGCTCTCTGCATGCGAAGCATCAAGTGTGTTGATTCATTCCCTGTAACTCTATCTTAAACCCGAGTAGAGCCCAATGTTGGCAGCAACATTATTTGTGTTATGTCTAATGTGGTGCGAGGATCAGGCCTTCAGCAACCTTGTGTTAGGTTATTCTTAGAGGGTGCAGTTCTCAGTGTGCAGACAGTTGTACCAAGTGTACCAAGCACAACTGATATCAGAGCAATAACATATTATTCTCAAATAAATCACATCTTTCGTCTAGGTTGAAAGCTACAATAACAATTAGGTGTCGTGTGCAAACTGAAGCCGAAGGAAAATATGGTGTTTAAAAATTTAATAAACTCATGCTAACTTAACACAATATATAGAAACGCAGTAAACGCAGTAACCATATGACAGGAAGAGTCGGTATCTGACTTCTTCTCACGTTTTGAAGAAGCGTTTCATGATTACAGTGGGCAATTATTAACGGATGACACGGGTAGGCATTTGTTTGTCGATAAGTATGTGGCTAATCTCCTGCCGGAGATTGCAAAGCGGTTGAAAACTAGTGAAAGTTCCTGGACCACGGCGACCCCTGCGTCTTTGTTAACCATGGCTCAGTATTATGAGCGGCAGGAATTAGAGGCTAAAGAAAGTACTGATAAGAAAGCGAAGGAGTTAAAGACAAAGGTGATGTTGGCTCAGGTTCGTGCTACGCAGCCAAGAGGGAATGATAGAGGCAGGCGAGGAAGGTATAGTACGTCTTATGGTCGTACTGACATTGCTGAAGACCAATGTGCATATTGTAAAGAGTTTGGGCATTGGGCTGAAGATTGTCCGGTGCTTCGTGAGCAACGTAGTCAGCGTGGCCGAGGAGGTGGAAGGACACGGAATAGTTATTCGGGGGCGAGAGGTGGAGCAAGCGATCGTGGTAGGTTTGAGGCGAGGGGTCGTGGTCAGGATGACTGTAATACCTTCGATCAACGGAATCAGTACCAGATATCGGAGGGTGAGAATGTGGAGTCTCAGGATTATGTGCACGCATAGGATTGCGTAGGATAGGGTGTGGAATCGGTTGAAGTACCAGTAGATCAAAGAGGTCCATATGTATCAGAGGGCTTTTTGGGTTCTACTGATCAGTTTTTAGTTGACACAGGAGCTACTCGCAGTGCTCTCTCTAAAAACTTGGTTCCAAGGGCTCCCCTGTCTGGCCAAACGATTACATGTATAGGGTTCGATGGCACACCCTCTCCAAGCCCACTGTCACAACCTCTTGCATTTTGCATTGACAGATTCTTTGGTCTGTGCCCATTCTTATTGTCGCCTCATACCCCAAACAATATTATGGGCATAGATTTGCTTAAATATTTTCGAGCAACAATACGCTGCGCTCCTGAAGGAGTGCGGGTTATTTTGAACGACAATTATCCAGATGTAGGAAGACTATGTTCCATGCAGGAAATCGAAGCATTAGCCTCTCTCCCACACACGTTATGGGCTACATCAGACACGGATGTGGGACAGATGCTCATCCCGCCTATTCGAATAACCGTTAAGGAGGGAGTGTCTTTGCCACGTGTACCCCAGTATAAGATATCTAGAGAAGGTGAAATTGCCCTGACGCACATTGTTCAGGATTTGATTATTGCAGGAGTTGTGGAGGAAGTTCCCTACAATGTTTGTAACAGCCCGATTCTTCCGATTTTAAAGAAAGATACTGACGACAAAGTCTATCGATTTATTATTGATTTGAGAGAAATAAACAAAATTGTAGTGCCCCAGTACCCGGTGGTGTCTGATATCACCACCTTACTTACTTTGGTCCCCCCCACTGCCACCACGTTTTCTGTAATTGACCTTAAAAACGCCTTTTTTTCCATTCCCATCCATCCTGACAGCAGATATCTATTTGGCTTCACGTTAAATAATAAATCGTATAGATTTTGTCGTGTTCCTCAAGGCTATACAGAAAGTCCTAGCATTTATAGTCAGGCTTTAAAAAGACAGCTTGATTCTTTTGAATTGCAGTCTGGAGTAGCTATTATTCAGTACGTGGATGATCTTTTACTGGCTGCAGACACATATGCGCAGTGTGAGGAGAGTACTCTTGCTTTGCTCTCCTTTCTTGCTCAGAACAATCACAAAGTCTCTAGGAAAAAGTTACAATATTGTAGACCAAAGGTGACATACCTCGGTCATCTTTTGTCTAAGGAGTGACGTGCATTAACATCTGATCGAATTCAAGCAATTTTAGACACACCAGTCCCCCGCACTCAGAGAGATGTGCGTGCCTTTATAGGGTTAACGTCTTTTTGCAGACAGTGGATAATGGGGTTTTCACACATTATAAAACCTTTGTTAGCGTTATTGTCCAAAACTACACCAATGCCCCTTGAATGGACAGATGAATGTCAGAATGCTTTCGAACAATTGAGACAAGCCCTTTGTTCTGCACCCGTGTTAGGTACACCAGATTACACAAAGATTTTCACGTTGTATGTGCACGAGAAAGATGGGTGTGCATTGTTGGTGTTAGTGCAGACATACGGGGATAAGCAGAGGCCCTGTGCATACTTTTCGGCAATACTTGATCCTGTAGCACGAGGATTACCTGGGTGTTTCCGAGCAGTTGCAGCAACAGCAGTAGCTATACGGCAGAGTGAGGGAATAGTTTTGTCACACAAACTGTTGGTGTTAGGTCCCCATGCGGTAGATGCTTTGCTAAATCAAATGAAAACCCAGTATCTCACGAGTGCACGTTTAACAGGATATGAGCTCACACTGTTGGCGCCACACATCACACTAAAGAGATGTGCTACCCTGAACCCTGCCACTTTATTGCCGTATCCGGTTGCTGAGGGCCAGGAGGAAAAACACCATGATTGTGTTTTCCTGACTGAAGAACAAACAAAGGGTCGTGTCGACTTACAGGATACGCCACTTCCAGATGTGGATGGGGAACTGTGGGTTGATGGATCGTGTTTAAGGCTGCCAGATGGCACAACTTCTGCAGCATATGCGATCACGACGCTTAAGACAGTGGTAGAAACAGCACGAATACCACAGAAGTCGGCCCAAGCAGCGGAGCTAATAGCTTTGACAAGAATGTCTGACAAAATATCGAAATCAAAAATATCGAAATACAAAAATATCGGAACAAAAGTATCGAAGTCAAAAATATAGGAATCCTATCCCTAACAAGGTAAGTACAAAAATATCGAAAAAATAATATCGTAGTACAAAAATATCGAAATTAAAAATATCGTTTTTTTAAATGTATTAATAATAATGTAAAAATAATTATAAAATACATATAATGTTACAAATATTAAATAAAAATATTAAAACATAATTAAAAAATTAAAACTAATACATATACATTTAAAATAAATTAAAAACTTAATAATTTAATGTAATTTTATATTTCATTTAATTGATTTAATTTAAATTTATTTTATTTTTACCCTGTACGACTGTACCCCAAAAACCCAAAACTGACCCTGAACCCTAAAAATACCCCTTTACCCAAAAACCCAAAACTGACCCTGAACCCTAAAAATATCCCTGTACCCCAAAAACCCAAAACTGACCCTAAACCCTAAAAATACCCCTTTACCCAAAAACTGAAAACTGACCTGAACCCTAAAAATACCCCTTTACCCATGAACTGAAAACTGACCCTGAACCCTAAAAATACCCCTTTACCCAAAAACTGAAAACTGACCCTGAACCCTAAAAATACCCCTTTACCCATGAACTGAAAACTGACCCTGAACCCTAAAAATACCCCTGTACCCATGAACTGAAAACTGACCCTGAACCCTAAAAATACCCCTTTACCCAAAAACTGAAAACTGACCCTGAACCCTAAAAATACCCCTGTACCCATGAACTGAAAACTGACCCTGAACCCTAAAAATACCCCTTTACCCAAAAACTGAAAACTGACCCTGAACCCTAAAAAAACCCTGTACCCATGAACTGAAAACTGACCCTGAACCCTAAAAATACCCCTGTACCCAAAATTAATTAATATTATTTAATTACCAATTAATTATTAATTAACAATAATAATAAAGTAAATATATTAGCACATTTGCTGTAATTAATTTAATTTAATAATTAATATTATTTTGCACAATTAATTAATTAAGAAAACAATAAATTATATATATAAAAAAATTACGATAATTAATGTAAATAAATAATTAATAATAATTCATTACCAACTAATTAATAATTATAAATTTGTAAAAAATTATAATAATTAATTAACTAATTAATAGAAATTAATTACCAATTAATTATTAATTAAAATATGTACAAACATATATCAATTAATTAATTATTATTAAATTACTTCCCACCCTATTCCCCTATAAACCCATAACCCGCTACAGAACATATTTATCAATTAATAAATTAATTAAAAATAATTACAAATTAATTCTCAATTAATTAATTAATAATTCCTACTAATTAATAATTAATTTAACATAATTAAATTACTTCCCACCCTATTCCCCTATAAACCCACAACCCGCTACAGTAGTAAAAGACAATATTTAATAAAATAACATTAAAAATAAATAATAAAACATAATAAATACAATATAATATACACTAAATTTATTTAAAAATTGATATTAGTAACATCAAAGTTATTAATTTCGATATTATTAACATCGATATTTACAACTTCGATATTACTGATATCATACCAATATCGATATTTAGACTGTCGATATTACTTACCTTCGATATTTTTGTATTTCGATATTTAAACTTCGATATTTTTGCATATCGATATTTAAAAATCGATATTTTGTCTGTGTACCCTTTGACAAGAGCCTGCGAATTGAGTGCTGGCTTATGTGTGAATATCTACACAGACAGCCGGTACGCCTTCGGAGTAGCGCATGACTTTAGCCTACTCTGGAGAGAGCGTGGGTTTTTGACTTTGCATGGAGTACACAACATGCACGGAGAACTAGTGCGTGATCTCTTGAATGCGTTGCTTTGTCCAAAGAAAGTGGCGATAATCAAATGCAGTGCACATAAAAAGGTCACTGACAAAGTGGGACAAGGTAACGCTTTTGCAGACAGCATAGCAAGACAAACGGCTATGTCACGAAATGACTCTCCAATGTATGTGGTGAAGTCACAGGCTGAGCGATGGCATGATGCTAGAGAGGAAATAATAGACATTCAGAAATCAGCGTCTGAAGCAGAACTCGCAACCTGGGCAGCAGAGGGAGTGCTGGATGATGAGGGTTGTTGGAGGAGCAAAGATATGGAACGATGGAAATTGCCTGCAGCTTACTTGCAAGCGATGGTCCAAATGACACATGGATTGGCACATGTTGGAGCTCTTGCAATTACTCGATTGCTAACGCGAGTTTGGGAGCATCCTGAGATTGCTAATACGGCCAAAAGAGTAGTGCAGACCTGTCTGATATGCTTACAGCACAATCCTGCAAAAAGGACGCATACTCCGAAAGGAGGGTTTGTTCAACCTACTGCACCGTTTGAAGTACTGCAAATGGATTACATCCAGCTTGAGCGTTGTAATAACCTTAAGTATGTCTTAGTGGTGGTGTGTGCTTTCAGTAAATGGATTGAGGCCTTCCCCACGAAGGATAATACAGCGTTGACAACAGCTAAGGTTCTGCTCAAAGAGTACTTCCCTCGATACGGCGTTTGTAAATTTTTGTGGAGAGACAATGGTCCTCATTTTGTTGGGAAAATTGTGGAATACGTGATGAAGGGATTGGGAATTCAGCAGAAATTTCATGCTGTGTTCCATCCTTAGTCAGCAGGTCTTGTTGAGCGATATAATGCTACTCTGAAATTAAAGCTAGCAAAGATCGTGGCATCCACGTCTTTGAAATGGCCGGATGCCTTGCCTTTGGCATTACTATCTATCAGATCAGTGCCCCATTCCCGAACAGGCCTCACACCTTATGAAGTGGTGTTTGGAAGGCCTATGAACATATGGGGAGTTCCTAAGCCTCGATTGTTACATGATGTGCCTTGTATAATGATGAACGATTATTTGGCACGATTAACAAATGATTTACTTTCTATTCATCAACAGGTTCGAGAAGCGCTCCCCGACAATTCTATTGGAGAGGCTCACAATCTTCGTCCTGGGGATCATGTCATGATCCGTTCTTTCGAGAGAACAAGCAGCCTGGAACCGAGGTGGCGTGGTCCTGAACAGGTATTGCTGGCAACTCGTACGGCTGTGCGAGTCACTAACAGGAAGCGGTGGGTGCACTCTACTCACTGCCGCCGTGTCTCTCCGGATATGGTGAGCCCAACTGTGTTGTCTGACTATCGAGACATCTTGGACGAAGAGAAGAGCCCAGCTGTAACGTCTGCCGAATCGGCGGGAGCCTTCCCGGACCACACTGTTTCTGGACGAGAAAGATACAATCTACGACCACGATAAGCAGTTTTTTTTGGTGCGAGACTGGTTGAGTTACCGCTCTGGGGTTTGTGAAATGGAAGCCGGGAATATCAAGGGGGGGGATCTGTTCTGCCAAGTGTAGCGACACCTGTCTTGAATCTCGGAGAAGAAACCAACGGCTACCTCGGAGCTCAGCACTCATATTTTTATTTTTTAGTTGTGTTTTTGAGACATTTTGAACTTTGAACTATGGCGTCTTCTGCAGTGCGAGACAAGAGAATTCTTGGTGCTGTATTATTTGTATTGACAATTGTTGTGATAGCTGTGATAGCCTGGGTAGTAGAACTTGTGGTACCAGTGCGAGAACATTTGTTACCAACTACCCCGGCTCCATCTGAACATTTTCATTTCGCTCTGCCTTATCATGAAGAGCGACACCGACAAACTTATTTGAACAATAGTTTTATTCAGATTCTGCATCACACTAACAATATGACGAACACTTCGAACTGCTGGGTATGTGGGATGTTGCCTGGACATCAGAAGAAAGGAGGCACACCGCTTATCCCACTCCCGTTTTCTCATAATGGTTCTTGCAATGCCTGGTACACCCTCCTATTCACTTTGCGATGGCCAACAAAAGGGGGGCAGCTCTTTCGCCTTAATAAGAAATGTTTTAATGATCGAGACGGCTATCCGCAAGCTGAAGGAACTAAGTTTGAATGGGAGGAGTACCGCCCTGATAATATGTCAGCACCGCGAGTTTACAATAATCAACGGAGTGTCAATATGTCCAATTCTCATGTAATTAATGTTATTGATACCAAAGCTGACTTATGTGTTCGTAATAAAGGTACAATCCCAGTTGGCAGAAGTGAATGTAACACTACTCTCACCTTTGACACCCCAAATGGCATTTCATTTGTGGCCTCCCGAAATACGTATTTTATATGTGGAAATAAAGGCTATCATCGTCTCCCTATAGGATGGTTAGGAACATGTTATATATCCTTTGTATTACCCCCTGTGTTTATTGCCCCGCCTATGTATCATAACAACTATATTCTCTACCACGATTTCATATTGAATGGGGTAAAGAGAGCATTAGTCCTTGATAATATAGACCAAACGGACACTGCGTTGCAACAATATGTCGATTTTAATTTAGGCCTGTTTTCTTTTGTTGGAGCTGCTCTGAATAGTCGAAAAATATGAAGGTTAACCCGTGTTGTAGAAGCTGTTGCCAATGATACTGCTTTTGCGTTAGGAAATTTAACTGAGGAGCTTCAGATATCTAGAATTGTAACGCTCCAGAACAGGATGGTGTTAAATGTAGTATTAGCTGATCGAGGGGGAGCATGCCGCATTATCGGAAGTAGTTGCTGTGTGTACGTGCCAGATAATTCACCTTCTGTGTACGATGCTATATCCAAATTACATAAAATTGCTGCTGAGATACATCCTGATAATGGTACATGGACCTTTTCGGGGTGGTTTTGGTCAATACTTAGTACCTGGGGTTGGAAGTTACTGACGATTCTATGTGTAATAATTGGGATATTATTCTTCTTATGCCTTTGTATTCAGTGTGGCCCTGTATTATGCTCTATGTGTCTTTCTGCTTGTATTCCATCCAAACAAGCTTTTGCTAAACATGAACAAATGATTCATAAAGAAGTGGCACAGATTATGTCTATTGATATAGAAGATGAGTACCCCGACTATGTCCATTATGAGGTAGCTTCAGCTAAACGCTAAAAGGGTCGTCTGTCCTAATTTGACAATGATCGAGTTAGCGTTAAGCTTTGCTACACGTTCTTTTCCCTTATCTTGACTATAGTTGTTGAACGCCATTTTGTATGTAACAGCGGCCTTTTTAGAGAATGCGTTGCCTCGTGGTCAGCATGCCCTTTTGTCCTTCCTCTGTACCACTGACCACTTGAGTTTGTCCAGCAACAGGCTATTTTTAGTACTGGTCAAGCCCACACATGCGCAGTTCAGATTGACCAGTCATCACGTAGGAATGTTCCGCCAAACTGACCAGTGGTGTTATAGCTCCTCCCATGAGATGGCTGTGTTCCAAAAATGACCATATATGTACCTAAAACTCTGTAACTGTGTACAGCCTACCTTTTAATGTCTGTAAAACTGTATAAAAGAAGGATTTGCACCGATGTTCAGTGTGATACTTCTTGCATTGCCGAAGGGTGCTGTAGGAATGTACCACCACCCCATGGGGTCTTAATAAACTTGTCTTTTGCATTTTCTAGTTTCCGTGCCAACAGTTCTTATGGTGTAGAGGGTATTCTGCGGAGTATGTAGGCCTGGAGAACCCAATACCACATACATCTGGCCTATAGCTCTGTTCCACCGATTTCAGGGGGTCCAGAAGCCCATTGACCTTAAATATTGGGGATAAGTCAGCCCTCTTGAAGAGGCTCTTCCAGTCCCTGCCTAGGAAGCTTCTTCCCCTTGCTGCATCAACTTGCCTCGATTTAGGAATCACCACCCGAAATTGTACCAGTAATGAGCCGACCATCCCACCGGGACAATATTATCCACTTTGACAGATTCTCTTGCTGCAAAGATCAGGTCCAAAACATAGCCCACCTTATGAGTAGGTTCTAGAACCTGCTGCATTAGATTTAGATTGTTGCATGACTGTAACAGATTATTGTACCCAAGGTCCGGACTCCCATTGGCCCATAGGTTGAAATCTCCAAGGGCCTGGTGTGGGTAAGTACTGTATTACTGAGTACATCAACCATGTCCTGTTGAAGTTGAAGACAGAATGGCCCCTGGGACCTATAACATAATATACCCATCTGACAAAGCCCATTACAACCTTTTAGGCGGAGACCCAGCAGTTCGATGCCTGGAACCTCATCGATATCCATTGACGAGATATCCCATATCTCCTTGAATATATTCCTAACCCCCCCTCCTCTGCCATTATCTCTAGGTTCATGTAAAGCCTTATAGCCAGGTGGCAAGTTCCAGATCGGACCCGAGTTGCATCCATGTCACTGTCATAAACAGGATATCTAAATGATTAGGGCTCATTGAGTGGGTCCCAGACAGAGACACACATTGTACTGCAGCACTTCTATGCACTTTCCTACTGCTTGACTGGACCCTAAAGCGGTGATTTACTCAATAGAAAAGTACCAGAATATGTGATCCTCACTGCAACAACTGATTGCCTCACCCAATTTCTTCTTCGTCAACAAGAAGCGTAAAATGACTGCAGCAGGTCTCCGGCTGCAGGGACCGCTCAGTGTGTAATTGTGTGCACTCTGGAGCCTTGCATGTCGTGAAGTAGCGCCTGTGCAACCCGATCTAGCTCGGTGCTGAAAAGTGAGAGACTGCGCCTATGACCTGTGCTCCCAGAGAGAAAAGAACAGTCATTTCTGCGGAATTCAGCACAGCTGCGTGCGTGCTTCCCACAAGTTGCTGCAGCTCAGGTGTCATCAGCGCCGGGGAGGTGGTAGAATTCAGCTCTAAGTCGAGGCCGCTCAGAAGATCTACGAATGCAGGAGCTGCTCCTGGGTAATTGTTTGCACTCTGGAGTCGAAACGCGCACATGACCCCCCTCGGAGGAGCAGCTAACAGGGACCGAGATGCAGGAGAGAGGACTCCAACTACCAGCAGCCCCTGGGTTTTTCAACGCGCATAAAGTGCCAATGCAGTCCCGCAGCGGGTGTAGCCGCACACAACCCCCCTCGGAGGAGCACCGAACAGGGACCGACACGGCAGGAGAGAGGACTCCAACTATCAGCAGCCCCTGGGTCTTTCAACGCGCATAAAGCGTCAACGCAGTCCTGCAATGCGGGACACATGCAGGGACGTGCCCTGGCCTGTCCACGCCCGTGGGAGCCCGGAGGAGCCCGGAGGAGGCTAGGCTGGGCCCACCCTCTGAGAAGCAGAAAATATAAACAAGGTACCAGTGATATCCATCATTTTCCTTCAGTATTATTGCTATTGCCATATCATAGGTGTTTAAAAGACTAAAGTTTATAACCAGATAACAATTGTTAGTGCTATGATGAATAAGCGTAGGGGCCGCAATGACCATCTGGTGGAGAGGATTGTGGGAACACTCGATTCATTCCTAACCAGAGCAACATCGGTTTTAGCCCACAAAATTGAAATTACAGAACGCCGACTATCCCTGGAACCGGTCCTTCAAACTACTTCCGAATTGATGGCTGAGACACTTCTCCCTACTATAAATCTACCCTCATTCCAAACTCAGAGAGAGGGGACGGAAAGGAGTGCAACGCCTAATCAAACTACATTAACGATAAAACCTGGAACATCTGGCAGAGGTTTAGGGGGTAAAAGGGCCACTGGAACCAACTTGGACAAAGTAGGGAAAAAAAAAGAGGGGGTGGCCCACAGAACCAAAAACCGGCAAAGGCTCCCAGACAAGTCAACGTAAGCGGGAACTGTGAGGAGGAGGAACCTGCACAAGATATACAAGAAGAACAGAGTATTTTGGCAACCCCTAAAGTAACTGTCAGCCCCCTGACCATAGAGAATATATGGCAGAGACTGGAGACTTTAGTGGCCACAATGTTGAACTCAGCCGTGGTCGGTTGTGGGAGTACCTGCCGGGTGGTGACGTGGGGAGGGGGAGAGGCAGGGTACAAATAAGTAAAACGAATTTCATTGCCTCCACTGCATCCCCAAATGCAATGCAGTGCGCACAACAAAATTTGTTTTGTTTGTTTACATGTTTACTTACCTGTAAACCTCCGTAATCCATAGTTTACTACCCCCACCCTGCCCCCCCCCTCCCCACATCACCACCTGGCAGGTACCGACCGACCGCGGCTGGTTGAACCCCATTATTGCTACATTGACTTGGATAGAAGGGAGCTAGCTGTCCTGGAGTCACAGATGGAATGAAACGAACAGCACTAGGGCCATTAGTCCTTGCACCGAATTTGGGACCACTGGGGACTGGATTAAGTAGAAGGGACAGATCGGAACAAGAGACCCAACCCCAAAGCTCTTTTAATAGCATAGAGGAGAGGGGGATTATTCAAAACACTGAGCCCCCAGTTAATAAACCCAGCAATGGCCCATCAGAGATTCCAAAGCAGTATGGAAGAGCTGACCTGAGCAAACCTAGCAACACCCAATCTCATTGGCATCAGTTAAATGGTATAGTAGGTGGAACAAACCATCCAACCCCACCCTTGAACATAGTTATAATCGCTTGAGGAGGAATGCTGCCTGATCATCAATTAAATCTTCCGATGGAGGAAAGGGCGAATCTCCGTCCATTTTTGAATGGAACACAGACATTACATCTCCCCCCAGCAGCCGCACCATTGCTACTGGTATTAGGGAATACAACTTTGATGTCGGAGGGCCAATCAGAACCCACAAGACAATTGATGTTTACAGCAATACATTGGTTGACAGAAAAACTGAGTGAGGGGAGAGCCTGAAATCTCTCAAACCATTTGATTGTGGCTAGAAGGGCAGCGTGGGTGGGCCCAGTGAGGAAAGGAATGGTGGGAGACTGTGTGGTATTACATTTTAATAATGAATTCATAGTCAGATATATTTTGGATAATTAAGGCAATATTTCTTTAAATAATTCTGAAATTGTGGTATTACCGTTAGGTTATTTTTATAAACCAAAATTCCTTGTTACCCCAAAATAATTATTTCCCTCGGAAGGGGAATCAGGCTTGAAAGACACCAGGGGGTCACTCTTGGATGCAAAGCTTAACTCGAGAATTGTTTTGCTCCACTGACTGACCAGGAAGCATGCGATTTACTGCACCTGTCCCCTCAAAATTCTCAAGGTAACTGTGAAAATCAGACTAATTTGGGCTGTTGAACTGAAGTGACTTCTTACTCACTCGATCCACAAAGGGGGGCCACCAAATCGGGTTTTACAATAGCCTCTTGGAATGTGGCTGGTATTTCCCAAAAATTATGTGACGAAAATTGGTTGAAAACATGGCAAGGCTATGTCTATTGACCCAATTTTTGTAAATGGATACTGAACTTTCCAAAATCGAGCTAAACCCTCATATTCAGGAAAGGCTAAGGGGGCATGTTGACCCTGATTTTGAATAACTACCCTTGAGAGGTATTACAATTTGAATCCCCAAACGCAAACTTTCACATTCTTACGCTGGAAATACACCAAGAAGGCAGATGGCTTCTAATTAATACCTATAACAACGAGTTTGGTCCAAATAGACATGCTATTGTTGGTAAAGTTGACAAGGCTCTAGACCACTCTGTAGGTAATAAGAGGAATTATGATTTTAATGTTGTTTGGTTGAGAGAATTTAATATGCATCCGTGTAAACACAATGCAGCCCCCATATGTGGCTTAGAGGATTTGGGGGGCAACAACATAAACCACTTTGCACGCAATGAATACTGTTTAAATAAGATGCTAACAGTGTGAAATATGGTAATGACTAGCGAATTAGAGCTAGCATCAGGTTTTACGACAGGAACCTTCCAAATAAATGGCCTAGAGTCAATCATTGATTATATGCTGGTTACTACCCCTATTAGCACTAGAGCCAGTAGAGCGCCAAATCAATTCACAACTTTTAGCGATCATGCTATTATATCACTTTGGATAAAAGTATCCATAAATCTGTACAAATTCTAAATATTGATACCCCAGTAGTGGCAAGTAGGAATGGCATACAATTAAGAAGGACTTGTGCTGACCAACAGAAACTAACTGCAGAAATCATATCAACTACACTAGGAAAGATAGCAATTTGCGTAGACTAAGAGGCGGAAGCCTGAGAAACTGTAAAGGCCTTTAGTGATATCCTAGAGAAAGTAAGAAGGGCTCTTAAATGTACTCAAATAAATGAACAAGAGACCTGATAGGGGCTGGTTTGTCTCCACCTATACAAAAGCAAGGACAGCCTTGCTGAATGCCTTGAAAAAAAAAACCAGGATCCCGGCCGAAATCAGGGAACTGCAGATCACATTCAAACTTAGTAGGAAAAGGAGAGAAAAGGCTATAAAAGAAGAAATGTGGGAGGATCTTACTAAAGCAGCGAGAATGGGTAATAGCCGTGACTTTTGGAGGATTGTAAATGCAATGCATTTTAAAAATTGTGTAGATCCTGCATTAGATAACAACATAGATGAGGAAGCATGTGTTGCCCATTTTGAGAACATTTTTGCTATAACTATAGATCCCCAAATACCACATGTTAACACAGGAACAAGCAATCAAGCTACCCTTTCATTCTCACTCATGGAAGTCAAAGAAAGCTTAATGTCATGCAGTGCAGGTAATGCCCCAGGTCCGAATGGTGTCCTATTAGATTTCTTTCAAGGAGTACCAGAGCTATGGGCACCCCTATTAACTAATGTTATGAATATTATAGCCCGAGTAGGTCCCCCACAGTCCTGGTCAGTAGGTGTCATTGTCCCAATATATAAAAAAGGAGACAGGGCTGATCCAAAAAACAATCGGCCGGCTTCTCCTTTCTAAGTTAGAGGGCAGGGCCAAGGAAAATAACATCTTAATCCAGGCCCAATACGGATTCCAGCAGGGAAGGGGCACCATAGACCAGTGCTTAAACCTGGTACTTATAACAGAAAAATATACCAGGATGAAGGAGGAGAAAATATATATGGCCTTCATGGACCTGTCGAAAGCGTTCGACTGTGTGGTCCATGAAAAGTTATGCGCTATAATGGGTGAAATGGGGGTTGTCCCAGCCATATTAAATTTTATCAGACAACTGTACTCCAATGCTACGGCCTCGGTCCAATATACTAAAAATGAGGACTGCACACACTTATTTAAAATCGATAGAGGAGTAAGGCCGGGATGCGTCCTTGCTCCATTCCCCTTCTCCATTTACACAAACAGAGTAGAAAACGCTCCCATCAAGGCTACAAGAGACGTTCCCATGTTTAATTTACAACTCCTACCAATCCTGGCATATGCAGATGATGTTGATCGCCAGGACAGGCCGCGGTCTACAACACTCGATATCTTTATATGCATCCTTCATGGATTCAATAGACCTAAGAGTAAACCACTCTAAAAAGAGACAGAACTCCCTATTTACATGTGGAGAAGGAGAGAATAGACTCCTTCCCTTATTTGGGGGTACTCTTAGATAAGGACTTATCGTGGTCAAGGTTAATGGAAGGAAGAAAGGGGGTAATGGAAAAAAGCCTTTTTGCTGTAAAATCATTTGCCAAAAAACTAGGGGTAGGCCACTCTTGCCGATAAGAAATATTTATCAGGCTAAAGCTTAGGCAGCAGTAACATATGGGACTGGGGGGTGGGGTATTGTAAACACAAGCGTAATCCAAACTATTGAAAATAAGTTTTTTAAATCTTTAGTGGGCCTCCCTGTCTCCGCTTCCAACTATATTCTACACATAGAATTGGGCCTCCCTCATATTTCAGATACATTACAACTGGCCCCCATTCTTTTGTGGCACTCAATATGGAGGAGGGATAAAGTGCGGGTGACACAAACTATAGTGAAGAAGTGTTTACACATGGATAACTCTAGGATGTCGAGATGGTTGGGCTATGTGGAAACACTTTTGAACAAAATTGGCCTTTCCCAACTGTTTAAGGATCCATCTTCATGTAATAAAGTCTCAAAGCAAAAGATTAAAAGCATGTTTTAGAAAATGATGGAGCATGAGAGAATGGAGTACCACAGAAAGAATCAGACAGTCGTAACCTTTGGTTCAAACCCCCCAGAGAGAGGTTTCTTTTATTTGGCAGATGTCATCAACCCACAACATAGATTTATATTGTTGAGGTTCCGACTGAACATGATTCCACTCATGTTAGATTACCCTGATAAAACTTATAATCACGCAGATTTAGTTTTGTGCCCTTGTGACAAATTGTCTAGACAAACCTATTTGCACTATATATATTCCAGCGATAGTGGGAGGGAAGGGCCAACATCGCGACAAAACCAGCGATGTTGCATCGGAAAGGGGGAAAACCTTGCTGATAAGACCCTGTGGTCCTATCAGCATAATCAACCCTCCCATGTTAGGTATGGTGTAGTCAGGTAAATAGCAACTGTAAAAAAAACTGCGATGACCCCGGTTAGAGCAACTTTTCACGTCGCTAACAGGGGCCAGGGCCTCCTTGCTAATAGGCAATAGGCCTCTTAGCAGCTGTTTACTAGGTTTGTTGGTCGGGAATGCTTACTTTGCATGTCATTAGCGATGAATATCGCTGACATGCAAAGGGGCACCCAAACTGGCCTCAATCGTCAGAAAGCTGTCGCTAACGCCTGTTAGCGACAGATTGCTGATAGGGCGATAAAAAAATCGCTGCTTTAGCTTTTGACTTTGTCTGAATGATTAGTTTCTAATAATAATTTGGTTTCTATGTGATGTTTTGATAGTGACCTCACATTGAGCAGCCAGCATCTGACAGCTAACATAGTCTGACTCTGGACCAGCAGTCTCTTCCCACTTAACTTCCCCTTTCCCATCTACCATGTACCATATGTCTCTCAATTGATTACCTGTGTCACTATACTTTGTTGTCCCATTAACCTCGCTATCACGACCAGCAGCGTGCCTGGCGCTGAGCGCTTCCGGAGCTTGGACGGGCGCAGACGGGCTTGCCTTTGGCACGGCTTCAGCGTGCCGCTGGTGTGCCCGCTGCGCACGTTCGCTGCACGCTCGTTCTGGCATGGATTTAAATAGCCTGTGGCATGGAAAGACGAGGCCGCTCAACCAGCCGGACACCACGGGGACCGGAAGTGAGGGAAAAGTGAAACTGCCCTAGGTCCACCCTCCGTTCAAATGGCACTTTCAGCAATGGACCAGGTTGCAGGGGCAGAGAATGCAGAGTTGGCAGTCTAATGAAATGGAGGGAAACAGAAGCACACAGGGAAACCGAACTTCAGATGAACTCGAAGGTGAAGTCCAGGACTCAGAATCTTCACTCAACAGAAGGCACACATGTATGTGGAGACACAGAAAGGCAACCCAACTCGTCGCCAACTGAAGTGACCGCTCCAAACAGGTAAGTGGAGAAATCATATGTTTATTGACCGTTCGTCTCCACAGCTTCCAGAGAATGAATAACAGGTCCCTAGCAGTTTGAACATCAGCATTCCATAACCATGGAGATAGGCACACTAGGCAAGTAATAGCATTACTACAACCAGGCAACACACTTTGTGATGGAGTGCACGGCACATACTGTACAGTTGATAAAAGTGTGCACAGCAAACTGTTTCATAATCTTGATCAGCACTGGTAACCAGTAATAGTTATTCTCCAGACAAGTATTTTGGGTTTTGCATGAGGGTTTATGGTTTTCCGTCTCGAAATTCCATATGTGCAAAAAAGCACATATGAAACTAATATATTAATTACTCACTACTAGTGGAAGGAATGTTCGCATCACTTGGTCACGTCGATGTTCAGCAGGTTACATTTAGGATTTTTTTTTACTTTTAATATAAACTCCACATTAAACATCAATAAAAAAACAAATCCATTACTGTGAAGGCATTTCATACCACTACCACGAGAAATCCTTTTTTTATGTACGCTACATAACTGTAAAATGCAGTATAGTACTTTGAAAGCCTGTTAGGAATTCGTGCATTAGGCTTATTGTTTGAAAGTAGGTCAGTTCCATAATAGTATCATTCACAGCACACAGCATTAGTGAGACTTTTGTAGACCTATGAAGTGAAACAAATGGACTGTAATGCAGTACGGAAACGGTGCTTGTTTTATATCCATGAAGCATGCAGCACTCTTGTATTAGAGACCAATATTTTATAGTGAAGTTTTGTTCCACAGGTTATTAGCACAAAGCTCTCAACTTACAGCAGTTTTAGAAAGGGTCATTTGAAAAAATAGTAGGTACATTAGCTGAATGAAATAATGAACTTCACTTAAATGCATAGATGATTAATTTAACTGTGCATCATTTTAAGTAGTGATATACACACATTCAATAAGCAGCGTTGTAAAAAGAAGGGTTCCTATTGAGTGAAGCTGCAGTTAGCAAACATTGTAATTGTTGGGAAAGACAGATGCACTAAATCCAAAGAATTTGCACCCATAAAACATGCATCATATTAAGAATACGGTAGATATACTCCTGACTATATCCTCATTGCCCACGCAAACAGGTGATTAAGTCCTGAAAGGCTAAACAAATTGTCATGATTAAACCTACAAAGAAAAGTGAGAATCACAGAAGAGAAAGCAATAGAAATGCAGGCAATTTTTTCACTTAACCACAGATTATTTCTCACTTGTGGTGGGACAATTTGCATTCTTGGATTTGTAGGACCACGACAAACCTCGAGGTAAAATCTGAGCTATTTTACTGGTCTTTCAAATCTCTTACAGAGATGCAAGTGTTCTACAATAAATTAACTAGGATATTTGAGGTTGGGTTGAGTCGATTTAGGAGTTCATTAAAAGAGGCCCACCTCTTTACTGGCCAGTCTTGTGATGAGGAGTCAATTAGATAGAAGTAAAGAGAATGAGAAGAAAATACAAAAGATGAGAGAGAAAGAGAGAGGTAGAAAATATGAGACATTTGTATAGACTTTTAGTCTGATTTACAGTATGGCGGCCTGTCCGTCTATCTGCCAGGCCAGTGGAGGGTTGTGCTATGCAGCAGCGCTAGCAGAAGACCACTCGCAGAACTTGGAGATCTCTCCAGGCAAGGGTCACATCTTTGTGACCTGACATATAGCATGACTACGTTAGACCTGCTCCTGCCAAACAGATTTATTTACTCTGTACTTTGGACCTAAGATAATGACTTTTGTGTCACATGAAAAAAAGGGCAAATGGGAGGGGAGATTCAAAGTGATTTATTGACAGAGAAAAAAGCTCTACTAATGGACACCTAAAGCTGAGTATTTTCTGTAGCCTCGGAAGTCGATCTGCTAACATTTGAATGATCTTAATTACCTGAGAGATAGCGCCAGTATGTTCACCCAAATAATGTATATTCTGATACAAGAGGGTTATTTTGGTAGCAAAAGGTCTTAATTCGTAAAGTCTGCTTGAACTGAAAGATAGTTCGCTGTGTTTAGCAAAAACGTTTCCATTTCATGCCATCCAAGGCATACCTGTGCCCGAGCCTTGAATGGCATGAGTACATAGCTATCAAAGGTGAGGCTTATGACTGTTAGTTATGTGAAACCTGTGATACCGGTATAATGCCAAAAAGTACCACTTTGTGTTTTGTGATGGATGATTTTGTTCTTTTCAGACATGTACCCCCATGAGGTGATGACATTGCCACGTGACACTGGAACCTTTAGGGGGCATATTATCAAGGACAGCGTTAACATTATCGCACCTTTAGCGGCAGAAAACTGCTGATAAAACGGCGATAATGGGCTTGATAATACGCCGTAGAGAATGCCTATAGAAGCCCATGTTCACACCAGAACATGGGCTTCTATGGGAATTCACAAGGGCTTATTATCAAGCCCATTATCACCACTTTAGCGGCAGTTTTCTGCCACTAAAGCGGCGATAATGTTAACGCTGTTTCTTGATAATATGCCCCTAAGTTCGTTTACACCTGAAAAAGTGAGTACAGTGTAATGACAGATGGCACCTTTTTTTTCTTTTCTATGCATGAGTAATATCTCTGTTGTCCAAAGTCAGAGCTTGTGGAGACTTACAAACTGTGTTTCCTAATTATGAGAGCCCTGCATCACATTTGCACCACATAAAGTGGTACATACATGACGGGGGCTTTTATAAAGATTTATGAAGCCATGCAAAACCACCCTGCATGGAATCATGAGTGTGGCAACACAACGCAAATCGTTGCATTGCCTTACCCTGTGCCCGGGAGATGATCCATGGTTGTTGCGGGGGGGTTACCCACGCAACACCTATGGAATTTGACGCTGCCCCAGTTTTAGTAAACCATGTAAAACCGGGGAAGCTCCAAATCTATACACCTCCGAGGTGAGACGTAAAAAAGAGAAATATGTTATTTCTCCTTGTTGTTTCCTCTTTTCATGTGCGCTGCAGAACACATGGAAAGAGGAAAACGCCTAACAAGATTGTTTTTGTTTAGGAAGATACCCTTCCTGCACAAAACCAATCCTGCCTGCAATGGCAAATGGTGCAGGGTGCCTACATTAGCGCTAGGCCGCCAGAATGGTACCAGCGCAGGCATAAAGAAAAGGAATGCATTATATTGTTTAAATACAGTGGATTCCTGCCCTACACCAAAATGACATGAACGAGGCCCTGTGTCACTATTCTGTTGTTAGAATTATGAGCACCCGACCAATTGAGGGTAAAGATTGGGCTAGCCTGTTTTTAAATTTGTCTGCAAAACATACCGCAAACACAGAGCCTCCTCCCCATTAAAATCAAGCTTAAAAAAAGTATAAATCTGATCAGTCAGAAGTTTTTCTGCACTTTAAACAATGTTTTGTATTAAATGACCAAACAAAAAGGGTAATATAAAAAGAAAGGCACACAAAAGGAAAGCACAGTCAGGTGTAACTTTGGTTGTGTATGGAGGAAAATCCATTGAGTAGTAGGGGAATTTGATACCATTCTGCACTTTAAAGGCAACAAGGCACCAGCCACTGTGTAGGTGACCAAGGATGGCTCATGCCTGTTAGGATGTGAAAACTGGGGGTACTTTTGGATTTCAATAGCCCGAGCAGGTGTTATTGTTAAAGGATTGTGTTATGTTTGGTGTTGTGGATGGATGTCCTCGACTGAGTTCCTTTCCAGAAATTTTCCTATAAAAACTAGGTGAGTTCAAATGTTTTTCCATCAGTTTGTACTGAAGTCAAGGCCACACCTATTTTATAGAAAGTAAGACACATAGCCATGAACATGAGGGAAAAGCTCAAAAAGGACATGAAAAATCTGTGTGATTAAGTCATATAATGGAAGCCGTTGAGAGTTCTCAGTGGCTGTTCCCAACTGTACTGAAGAAGAAAGTCAATAGGTCCTTGAGGATATGTATTGATCTGAGAGACCTCAAGGGAAGTTTTTAGGTGGACAGGCATTCCCTACCAAATATAACTGGAAAGTTGGCTTCTCACAAGGGTGCTAAAGTATTCAAGACGATGGACTCAGCGGCTGCATACCATCAGATTACGTGGAAACATGAGTTGAGGCATTTAACATCATTCATTACTCCTGACTGATAGTTCAGATTTAAGTGTATGCTGTTTGGTTTGGCCTCAGCCTCCTCTGCATTTCAACGTGTGGTGGAAACGATGTGCAGAGGTATACCAAAAGGCAGATGCTTTCAGGAATACAACCTGGTATTTGGTCATGATGTGTCATCTTATAATAAATCCCTAGCTATGGTGTTTTCTGTTCTAAAGGAGAAAGGCATGACAATGACAGCTGACAAGTGCAAGTTTGCATTGGATTGCTTTGATTATTTTGGCTACAAATCTCAGCAAGTGGGGTGGAACTGAAGGAGAGTTTAGTGAGGGCAATTGTGAAGTTCCACACCCATTAACAAGGATCAGTTACAGTCATTGTTCGAAATGGCCCTTTCTAGGGTCCTTCCCCTCAACTTTTTGCTTTTCTCCTTTCCAATTTTCTGCTGATATAGGTGCTAGCCTTAGGACTTTAGGGTACTGTCATTCAGTGCCAAAGCGCTGTGCTATTTATATGCGTAATGGTGATTGGTGTATACATGATTGCCTGATTGAAGTTAGCTGTACATCCCTTGTCTATGGGTGAGACATACCTGGGCATTTACCACGAATGCCCTTCCATGGGCCTGGAGCACTGGTTGTGCATCCACGGAGGTAGCTCATCAATAATGCCACTGGTTTGACCTGGTGGGACCTGTGTGCCCAGATTACTGTTACTCAGCGTTTGCATTTTAAAAGCTAAGTGCCAAGGTCCTGCATGTCTCTTGCTATATCAGAGGTCTCCCTGGTGACAGAGTGTAGTGTTGGGAAAAGATAGGGCTTTTGCGTTACATGCAAGGGTCATGAATATCACCAGATGGTGTGTTTGGTTTGACGGGCCTGCTTTGTGCATTAGATCAACATGGGGAAATAAAGGGACTAGGTATAGAGCAGTATTGCCTATGGTCAAAATAGTAGCAGTATTGTGTTTGATATAATGAGTTCATAATGGCAAATCCTCTATGGTAGTGTGAGTGGATCTGACAATATGCAGGTGGAAATCTCACTTTAGGAAAGGGCCTATTCGATGCTCATGGCTCTGTGCTCCTGTCGGCCTGTCTCCAATTTACATCTGGGTGCTGGGGGGACAGCTACGTCTGTGCATTCCTGATAGAAGGCCATAAACTAGGTTATGAGGGGAAATAGTTCTCCAGACATGGAAGCAGGCCAGCTTCCTATGTCACAACCTTTTTGTCTACAGGGTGATACTGATCCCAAACTTCTGCAGGGGCCTCAGGCAGCCTGGAGGTGTAATCCAGATGGACAAAACTAAGCAACGGTTTCCTTCTGTTTCAGGTGGATAAGACAAACTAATCAACGTGGCACCAGAAGGAGCAACGTGTATTGTTGGCTGGCGTAGTTGAGTGACTTAGGGGCTGGGTCACAAGGCATAGTAAAAGATCTGTAATTGTTTAACTACTGCAACTGTTCGGGGTATGCTATATTGGGGAATGGCATCCAGGATGAATACCTCTGATTAGGGCATATATGTTCATGCCATTCTGCTGCTAATGGGAATATTCGGCAATTGCATATAACTGTAAAGTGTTCATACAATGTGCATCTCATTTTGATTTCAATGTATGTGCAATACAAAGACCAGTGTTTTATACATATGGTGTGCAGGCTTTTTGTGATGTACGCAGTGTGTTGTGAGGATGGTTTTGTGCCAATTCTTTACACTTGGACATGACAGATCAGTGCCAAGCTACCCGAGGGTGAGCACAGGTTATCGGACACATTTATCATACTCATTCTATCAAGAACAGTGGATTCTGACTGACTTTAATGTGTCCAAGCTGGCTAGAAAACACAGGGTCCAACATTTGGTGATCAGTGGTGTGGATAGGACGTATGTTGGCACAAGCCCTAAGAACACAGTGGTTTGCTAGCCTCCGGTTGACAATATATTTTTTTTGCCTTGTGTTCCGTTTTCTCTGTGGTTTCCCATTCTGTGGAGAAGTGTGGCTCACTGGTTAGAGCAGGCAGACCCTGAAGCACAGGTCAGATCCGGGACCAGGGTTCAATTCCCGACGCGGCAGGGTCTTGAGCTCAAATGTCCACGGACTCGATAATTCTCGCTTCGGTGCCTGACCTAATCATGGGTTCACACTCTGCAACTCTGGGCATTAAGTTTGCTTAATCTCCACAACGGCTCCCCGCGGCGGGATGCCTGGCTTTCACCTTGGGGATGCCCGTTAGGGGCTATTTCACAGGGAAAAGCCAGGACGGGTTCCCAAGGCAAGCGCCGAGCTGCCTCCGGCTAGTCGAGCGCTATATAAGAACATACAAAAAAAAAAAAATCTAGTTTGGAAACCTTTCTGTGTTCACAACAATCATTTCTAAGTCTGAAAAGCCAAGCAGGGATTCTTGCTGGGGTATGTTTGGGCAGGAATGGGAAGCTGGGGAGGTGACTCAGCCCAGGCGACTCCGCACAGACCTGAAAGATTTTTTTAAAGGTTGCCAGAGAAAGGAGGAGCTGCAAAAGGCATGGAAGGCCTAGCTGGGGGGCCATGACTGCTGCTGGGAATTCAGAGGAGAGTGAGGTTGTGGATAATGAGGGGCAGGGTCTGCCTCTTGAGGCTTTCCGGAATCAGGAGCTACAGGGATGGGATGTGGCACACTACCCAGGCAGGAAGTAGTGTCACCTCTAAGTCTCTCTACAGGAAACTGGGGGACAGAGGGGGAAAAAGAGGGATCAAGGTGTAGCCCAGTAGATTCAGTGGCAACATAGAAGGTCAAGGGCAGAGAGAAGGCATGGTATAAAGGTGAGAAAAAGGATGGTGGGACTGGGGTTGATTGCTGCAGGGTAAGATCACAAGCCAAGGGGCCTATGTCTGGCCCAGGTGGTGGCAGCATGTCAACTGGGTCTAGCATGGTAGGTGGGCAGGCACTAGGAAAGGAACCTAACTTGAGTGGCTCTGGTGGTCCCTTACCAAGGGTTGGGATGGTACGGATGAGCATGGGCATGACATGACGTTGGGTGGTTGGGGGGTCCCCTATAACTTCCCAAAGGAGGGTAGGGGTGGACTGATGTCCAGGATGCATCCTACTCAGCCCCAGGGTGTAGCTTATTCCCAGTGAGAGCACCCAGGGGGGAGCCAGTGAAGTGCAGGTGTCATCAACTGGAGGTTCTTGTATAGTGGAGGTAGAATGAGTGAGAGTGGCAAACAGATTTGTTCCTCCATTCATGGTACTTCCTAAACAGCGGGTGCAACACTTTTTTTTGTTCATGCCAATCTGCCACTAAATGGAAAGCTTGATAAATGCATTTAACTGTAAAGTGTATATACAATATGCATCTTGTTTTGATATCAATGGGAAAGTTTGACAATTGCCTATAACTGTAAAGTACATATACAATGTGTATCGCGTTTTAATTTCCGTGTGTGTAGTACAAATACCAGTGTTTTATACAGTGTAGAGGCTTTTTGTGGTGTATGCAGTGTGTTACGAGGGCGGTGTTGTGCCAATACTTTAGACTTGAGCCCTGAGGATAAGCCTGACTTCTCAATGGCAAGCTACCCAAGGGTGAGCACAGGTTGTTGATGAGTAACAACTGGCAAGAAACCTCTGGATCTAACTGTAATTTTTTGGCATGCTGGAATTTTACTCACAGTTTATTTCAAAGTGTGCAGAAAAAACATTCAGTTTTAGGCTCTTGCTCACAAAGAATGAGAAATGTGTGGTGTCAAGGAAGTGAATTAAAAGTTTGAGGTAATCAAGAAGGAGGTGGCTAATACCATGCCTTTATTTATTTGTTTACTTATTTATTTAATGCATTCTTATAAAGCGCGGACTTTACCCAAAGGTTTCAGAGCACTGTACAATAGAACCAGTTATGTTACATGAGAGAACTGTTACAGGAATGGAACAAATAAAATTAGCATGCCATAGAATCAAAGAGACGCAGGCGTAAGGCACACAATCTCAAGCACAGCAAGCACAGATTGTACAAGCAAAAATATGAATATAAATGACAAATTATACAATGACTAAAGAACTTCCTGGCGAAAAATAGAGGCCCACAGAATCAAAACAACAAAAGGTATGTAATTTTGTAAATAGAGCTATGGGAGTGCATCCTGGTTTAGAAAGTCTTGGAGAAAAAATAATTAAAATGCCTTGGGAATGCTGCACTGAAACCGCACAGCAGTTACCTTGTAGATGACAGGGAATAATTTGTCAGGGTGCAGCAGGACCTCCGCAACACCATGCTCATGCAAAACCAAATCTGAAAAAGGCACTGCTGATTTAGCCCTGATTCTGAAGGCATTCTGCTGGCTTCATCCCCAAACATCTGGAACAATTAGGAAGATTGGTCGATTGGCCCTCACAACAGGCACACATTTCCATGCCCTGGTCCAGGATGCACACTCAGCGTCTGGAGGTCTGCTGTCAATTTCTGTGCAGGTTCCTCAGTTGGTCGTCTGTCCATCAATGAGGGTAGCCCTTCTTGTCGCCACTAATAAAAAGCACACTGCAAACTTCAAGGTGTGTGTGTGTGTCCAAGTATTTTATTTAGATGGGAATACAGTGACCAACCTAGCAGACGTGCAGTTCTAACTGCTGGCTAGTTTCCACAATAACATTGCCTCTTCATATTCTGATCGGATTGCTGGAATTCAAACCCAACAATGTTCCTTTTATGGATCCTGGTTACCATATACCTATTGGCAAGGAGTTAAAATATCTAATTCATTTACTAAGTAAAGATCTCCATGTGGAATGAAGATAGCTAAAAAATAATTTTTGAGTGGTTTTCCCCAGTCTTTGTGCCTCTGCCTACTATATTTTTGCTATCTGCTGGATTTTGTTTTTGCTGGTCTAGATACTTTGGGCACTTTTCCACTCCTGATCAGTGCCAAAGTTCAAGTGCTCCCTCTGTGAATTGTGAATATGGATTGGTGTCTTAGTGTGCCAGGGCCTGTAAGTCAAATGCTGATAGTGGGCCTGCAGCACTGCTTGTGCCACCCACACAAGCATCCATTCCAATGAGGTCTTAGACCTGCCACTGTAGTGTCTATGCGCAGTCTTTACTGCCAAGTCAACTTGGCAAGTGCATCCACTTTTCAGGCCCTAACCGTCTTTTTTATTACATGTGAATCCCCCTTCGGTAAGTCCAAGGTACCCCTGTGGGCAGCTTGCAGTGAATGTGAAAGGTTGGACATGTACTTATGTCTGTGTGTGTGTGAAATTTCCTGATAGTGAAATACAGTGTATTTCCTTTTTCACTATTCAAAGGCTATCTGTCCCATAGGATGAAAGGGAATGTATTTATAACATCTTATAAGTATAACTTCCCATTGGGACATGGTAGAAATATGCAGTTTGGAATGCCTGAACTCCGAATCTGAAAGTGCATCTTTTCGTAAATATGATTTTTATATTGTTGTTCGAAAATACCACTTTTAGGATGTGGGTAATTTCTTGCCTATGAGGGTGAGTGCGCTACAGAAATGTAGGCGCATCCCTGTATTGGGCACACTTATTCGGGTTCTGTGTGTCAATGACACCGTGGATTCCAAAGAGTTTCAATAAATAGTTCCAAAATTGCGATTTATGCAAGTTTATTAAATGGTTTATCAATCCATTATTTTCTTATTTCTCATTATTTCTTTTCAAACATCATGTTTTGAGAAAGCTCCGATGCATTTCAGACTAACCAAGTCCTTTATCGAGGAGCACTAGAACAGAATATGAAAAAATACCCAAATCAATGAGACGAATAAGTAACAATGTTACTAAACAAAAGTGACTGAATTGTGCGACCTCATGCTGCCCAGCGTGAATTATAAATGATGGTGGTTGAACAATGGTAAAAAACGGTAAGAAAACGCAGACTGGGTGGTTAAGCAACGTTAGTCAGTGGTGATGGTGCAAACGAAAATAAAAAATCATGCTCGAGATGCAGGTGACGTATCAGGACGGACCGGGTGACTGAGTTGGGAATCAATGGGATGTGACTAAGTGGGGGCTGGAGGGAAGGTGAAAAAGTGAAAATCAAAGATAAAACGGGCATATGTAAAAAACGGGCATATAAAAAAAACAGACCTCTAAGCGCGAGGCTTCTTAGGTGCGTTCCGCGTAGCGGGAAAGGCAGCTGAAATGAACAATGACGAGCCGCCGGTTAGCGGGTGGGATGAAAAGACGGGAGAAAAGAAAAGCAACTGGGTTCAAAGAAACTTACTTCGACCAGTGTCGGCGTGGGTTTGCTGGGTGGGTTCTACGATCAGGAACTCCGTGAAGTGAACGCGGAGTTAGGGAATATGAAAGCGAGGAAGGTGCAATGGAGAAAGGACTAACAAACAGCGTGAAAAAAGCGCGGCCATATTAGAATGGGAAAGTTCATGCTGCGAGAAGTGAATGAAGTGGCATGTTTAAGGTGCAATTAACATTCAGTACAATTAACATTTAGTACAATCGGCAGAAGCAAAGTATGTGACATCAATACAGTGCCCGAAGGGCATCATAAATAGCAGCTTAATTCAGTCCGGTCGTTGAGACCCCACGGTTTCTGTGCCTGGAGTCTGTAAATCCATGAGGTTTCTCTCTGTAAGAGAAACTTGTCATTGTCCCTTCCTTCAATCCTGGGGACAATTTCCAGGACCATGTATTTTAATTGAGCCACATTATGGTTAGCTTCATTGAAATGTGTGGCTAACGTAGACTTGGTGTTTTTAGTACGGATGTTCGACTTATGTTCATTCAGTCTGATCTTGACTTTTCTGCTGGTTTTACCTACGTAAATTTTGCCACACGGGCATTTAAGTAGATAAATAAGATTGGAAGAGTCGCAAGTTGCGTCCACGCCTAATCGGATATTATGGCCTCTCATAGGATGGTTGATGTTGTTTCCCTTAATGATGTTATTGCAATTATTGCAATGGTGACAGGGACGGGTACCAGTGTGTTTGGTGGAGGTGACATTTGGGTTAGCATGAGATAGGATTTCTTTGAGGTTCCTTGGTCGAGTATAGGCAAAGATTGGTGGTTCTTTGAAGAGGTTTCCAAAATCTGGTTCTGATGCCAAGATGCGCCAATGTTTTAAGATAATGCCTTTATAGATGTTGCTGACTGTGGAATATTTTGAAACTAGGACCATCCGTTGTTGGTCCTTTTTATAGGTGCTTTGAAGGGCGTCTTGTCGGGAGATGGAAGTCGTCCTTTCAATGGCATCTTTCAAAAGATCCTCAGGATAACCTCTTGTTTGAAATCTGGATGCCATGGTTTGAATCTGGTTCAGTCTAATGTCTGGATCGGAAACAATTCTAGTGACTCGCAGCAATTGGCTGTATGGAAGATGTTTCTTAAGAGAGTGTCGGTGAAAACTACTATACAGGAGGGTGTTATTGCGGTCTGTAGGTTTCCGGAATAAATCCGTTTGAATACCATGAGGGGTGATTTTCACTAGGACGTCAAGAAACGCAATCTCTTGGTGGCTGATGTTCCATGGGGTCTCAACGACCGGACTGAATTAAGCTGCTATTTATGATGCCCTTCGGGCACTGTATTGATGTCACATACTTTGCTTCTGCCGATTGTACTAAATGTTAATTGTACTGAATGTTAATTGCACCTTAAACATGCCACTTCATTCACTTCTCACAGCATGAACTTTCCCATTCTAATATAGCCGCGCTTTTTTCATGCTGTTTGTTAGTCCTTTCTCCATTGCACCTTCCTCGCTTTCATATTCCCTAACTCTGCGTTCACTTCACGGAGTTCCTGATCGTAGAACCCACCCAGCAAACCCACGCCGACACTGGTCGAAGTAAGTTTCTTTGAACCCAGTTGCTTTTCTTTTCTCCCGTCTTTTCATCCCACCCGCTAACTGGCGGCTCGTCATTGTTCATTTCAGCTGCCTTTCCCGCTACGCGGAACGCACCTAAGAAGCCTCGCGCTTAGAGGTCTGTTTTTTTTATATGCCCGTTTTTTACATATGCCCGTTTTATCTTTGATTTGCACTTTTTCACCTTCCCTCGAGCCCCCACTTAGTCACATCCCATTGATTCCCAACTCAGTCACCCGGTCCGTCCTGATACGTCACCTGCATCTCGAGCATGATTTTTTATTTTCGTTTGCACCATCACCACTGACTAATGTTGCTTAACCACCCAGTCTGCGTTTTCTTACCGTTTTTTACCATTGTTCAACCACCATCATTTATATTTCACGCTGGGCAGCATGAGGGCGCACAATTCAGTCACTTTTGTTTAGTAACATTGTTACTTATTCGTCTCATTGATTTGGGTATTTTTTCATATTCTGTTCTAGTGCTCCTCGATAAAGGACTTGGTTAGTCCGAAATGCATCGGAGCTTTCTCAAAACATGATGTTTGAAAAGAAATAATGAGAAATAAGAAAATAATGGATTGATAAACCATTTAATAAACTTGCATAAATCGCAATTTTTGAACTATTTATTGAAACTCTTTGGAATCCACGGTGTCATTGACACACAGAACCCGAATAAGTGTGCCCAATACAGGGATGCGCCTACATTTCGGTAGCGCACTCACCCTCATTGACAATTCCAGATGCACTGGAACAGTTGCGTCACCTGTAGGAGCACCTTGAAATTCACAAACCTCAATCACCCTTTCCCTAAACTTCAGCCTTTCAACCTTTGTAGTGCGCCGAGCCCACTTCCTTCTTCATTCCTAATTTCTTGCCTAGCCATCCTGTGTGCCTCTGCTGGTTTGTGGATGGATTGTCTGGCTTTGGAGTGACAAGGGCTAGGGATGTGCATTCACTGTAGACAGCCACTGGTGGGTTAAAGCTTGTCCTTCCTTTCCTGGATGAGTCAGGGCTGGGATGAATGGACCTGGGCTGCATTTAGAGTAGGGGATATTTCCTTTCACTTGAATGGGCCTAGTCTGCCTTGCTCAATACAGTCTCCACCTCCTGCCGGGAAGCTGTACCAGAGAGGGCAGAACTGTTTTTTACTGAGCACAGAACCTCTCTGTCACAAGAGAACAAGGAGAACTTGAGTTTAAATATCGGGGCCCAGACTACAGACCTTTAAAATACTTCTGGATATAAGAGGAATTTCTTCCGAACAGAAAAGCTAGGACAGCTGAAGTACTGCCCCTTTGCTGTGTGATGTCTGGGGTGGGCCTGCAGTGGCTGTTTCTGCCAAGGAGAGGACAAAAACTTTGCTGTGTGCTGTGTATCCTGCTTGAAGAAGATCTACAAGGGCTTGAAGTTGAGCTTGCCTCCTCTCTGAAGTCTAAGGGACACAAAGACTTTACCATCACCTCCCCTGAACTTCTGTGCTGGGAGTTCTGCCCTGGCAAGAGGTGCCTCTTCTTGTGTTGGGCCTCTGAAGGTTGTTCCTGGTGCTGGGAGCTGGAAAAGGGAGGCAACTAAAGAAGCGCATTGCATCCGTACACGTTTCCCATGCATTGCTGCAGTGCCACTGAAGAAACCGATGCAACGCCTGTCCACGGCTGGAGAATTCTGCATACACCAATTTGCATGTAACGATCTCCGAAGTCCGAGATCACCACACTGATTCCGACACAGGCCCTGCCGTGCGGCTGCAAGAACAGATGCATCATGGGACCATAGCTGGAGAGATCAATGAAGTGCAGTTGCTGCTGCATCGAGGACCACAACAACGGTAGGGCACATTAAGAAATTGAAAAATCACCTCCTGCACAGTAAGAAACCAATGCATCGACTTCCCTGCGTGGCAGTACGGAACCAACGTATCACCTCCCCTGGAGCAAAGAACCAACGCATCATGTTCCCTGTGCTTAAGGAACCAATGCATCACTATCCCTGCAGCTCTTTTTATTTGTGATTTTGATGCATCCAAGATACTTTGTGTTGAAAGTGGCGCACCGATAGTTGGCTATGGACATAACTGTTTTTACATTCGGAAAATCATATTTTGATTATTGTATGTTGGATTTTGTTTATTTTGGTCTTGCTTGGTTAGATAAAGATTACTTATTTTTCTAAACTGGTATGGAGTCTATGTGTTGTGTTTTCACTGTATTACTGTATGTGTGCACAAATTCTTCACATACTGCCTCTGAGATAAGCCTATCTGCTCATGCCAAACTACCAAGGGGGTGAGCAGGGGTTGTTTACCCTGACTAAGAAGATGAGTCCCTACTTGGACAAAGGTGCAAACCATTACCAACTACAGACCTCCCATTTCTAAAAACTGGCTGGTTGTGTCATACATATCTCAATAGATTTTCCTTTCTTAAGACCATATCATCAACATGAATTGTGCATACATACAGAAGACGGAGTGCTGCACTCATTTTTCACAGAATAACACTGCTCGCAACATGTGTATTATTTAATTTACAACACGATTTATGAAAAAATTAACTAAAGTTAGGACAGCCCATAAATACGCAGATTCTGGTTAGGTACATAGGCACAGGAACTAGGAGCTCGAGAGGCTACTGCAGCACCCCCAAAATAGCAATGCTGTTTTTCCGACTTTGAGGTCAAATGTCACTTTAGACTTCCGACAAATGGCTGCTTATTTATTTTAACATGGAAATAAGTGTTTACTTGTCTTTTTCTTTCTGCAACGTGTGAGGATTTTGCTAAGTGAACTATGTGATAAACTTATTTGTGTTAAAAGAAACCTGTGGGATGTCGTTTTCTTCTAACAAACAACTACATTTAAATATCTATAAATGAACTGTACAAATATTTCAAAATAAATAATTAGGAAAGTGCAAATGAAGCACCTTTATCTAATTCTAAAGTGTGATGGAACCAAAGATTTTAATAGGATGGAAATAAATTGACACTTTACTTGGTAATGCACAAATAAATATTTGCAGAAATCTAACTTCCACATATTATTGTTTACATACTATGTTTACGATGTTGGTCGGAAAACATTCTGAAAGACTCAGTCTCGTAAACGTTTCTGACCAAAATGGACTCTAGGAGTCCGACCAACCGATTACGATGATTTGCATGTAAAACTCCAAACGAGTCAGTCCGAAAGCAATTCGTCCAACCGAGTCCTCTGGAAACAAGTCCGATCTAACTGACTCATTCAGAAACGCCAACAAATAGGCATTCCGCTTACAAATCAGATTCTGTTTACCTGACAACCAGATTACCATGCTTCTGACTCGGTTTCGGAACCATGTCGGTTTGTGTTACAAATGGCAAGTGTAATCTAATAAAACAGTCACAACAACAAGCAGTGACAACGCCAAATAAAATAAAAATCATAAATTAACCACGCCCACCAATCTACCGATATAAAGGGTCAAAACATGACCATGATATTTTGCTCTAACACAACTGCTACCAGGTTTCAGGAGTCTGCCTACATTCCTTGCTCTCTGCCTCTCTGCCTCACACACTCACACACTTCACCTACCACACAACCTGCACAGATTATACTTTAAAAAACCTCTTACACACACACACGCACACACACTCTTTTTTATATTCACACTCACACTCACCTTAGCACTCACCCTCACCGTCCCCTTCACACTCACCTTCAACCTCACCATGCCCCAGAGGAAGCCGCCACGTTTTACAGAGAAGGAGTTGGAAGTGCTTGTAGATGAAATAGTGAAAGTAGAGCCACATTTATTTGGGAACATTGTCCAACAGGCCCCCCTTGCCCAGAGAAATAGGACATGGGACAGGATAGTCAACAAGGTGAATGCTGAAGCACCTGTCCCACGCACAATGAAAGATATCATGAGTAGGTATTATGATGTAAGAAGGAGGGTTAAAAAACTGCTAGCCAAAGAACATGCAGAAAGCCACTGGGCTGGCGGTGGCCCTCCTACACCACCTGTGCACTTCACTTCCTGGGAGGAGAAGGCATGTGCCACCCTTCCACTGGAGAGTCTGTAAGTATCTACTCCACATTCCAATAAAGTTACTAATACACCTCTATAGAAATCACTGTAAAGGATACAGTTAAACAAATGACTGTCATTAGATATAAAAATATATAATCAATGAGCATGTGATGTGTATGTCATATTGATAAATAACATACCTGTAATAACAGACAAAGGTTTCGGATTGTGTCCGCATCGAGTGGAAACTGACTCGGTAACCTCCTAGTGCCAATGTATCAAAGTCACTCGCAGTCCTATGATCTCTATTCTGACCTTGCGGTAGGCATGTCGTCTGCAAGCAATGTAATGTATTGGACCGATTTGGAAAATGCAACCCTATCACTTTGGCTGAATGGAATGAAGACCGCCTCTGTGGTTTAGATATAAGTCTGTCTGTTCCGTAGAGACTTTACTTGCCTGCACTACCTGCATCATTCCTGCACCTCCCCATCTCTCTGCTGCTGTGTCCACCTCCTCTTGGAGCTGCTATGGCACAGACAGATGGCAGGGCCCCAGCTTTCACTCAGGATGAGAACCAGGTCCTGCTGTACACCCTCCTGCCTCTGTACAGCCAAATCTATGGCAAACCAGAGGAGCAGGTGAGTGATGATTACACTACATTTTCTTTAGACATATGCAATTACCATGCACTATTATCATTAGGAATATCATAGGCAAGTACGTTATCTGTTTTTGTAAGTTTTAAAGTGTGTAGATAGCTGTTCTGGGCAGGTACAGTGCTGTAGAAGTTGTGTGTACTAGGGTAAACATCTTATCACTGTTCTTATGGGTTGGAGACATTGTTGAGAACAGGACAACTGCACATAATGCCACTTGCCTACCCCTTAGACATTGTTGCCAATCTGACCATGACCTATGTGCACAAGTGTTTGACTCAGAAACATGTTACATGTGAACTACAGAAGGCGTCACAGACTCAATATACCTAATACTCACTTCCGCCTCATCTAGGGCATCTGGTGGTTGCAGTCTAGGTTCCCACTGCATCCACCTACTTAATCAGGATGCCAGAACGGACAGGCAGATACTAGCAGTAAGGTTGCCACAGCCATGCACCACTTTATTGTTGAGAAATGTGCGCTCTTTTTAAACGTTGATCTCTATTTTTAGCTGACATGATTTGCTTTTACTCTTTTTTATCACTATTGTTTTTACCTCTATTTTTCATTTGTTGTGGCTCATAGATAGAGTCACTTTCTTGCCTCCTATGCACATCATCCTTTAGTTAGGTGCTTGACTCATTCGGGTTGTTGACTCAGCCCTGTTCTGTCACGGCTTGGTGCAATTTGCTCGGAGTATGTCACGAACCGTATATACCTAATACTTACTTCTGGCTCATCTAGGGGCATCCGGTTTTTGCGGTCTAGTTTCCTGCCGCATCCACCTACTTAATCAGGATACCAGAGCGGACGCATAGATACCAGCGGTAATGTTGCCTCAAGTATGCTCCGCTTCATTGTTGAGAAGGGTGCGCTATTTTTAAAAGTTGCTCTCTATTTTTAGCTGACTCGATTTGCTTATACTCATTTTTACCACCATTGTTTTTACCTATGTTGTTTTGTTGTTGTGGCTCATAGTTAGAGTCAGTTTCCTGTCTCCTATGCACTTTGCTCTTTAGTTGGGTGTTTGACTAATTCGAGTTGTTACGGTCTCAGCCCTGTTCCATCTCGGCTTGGAGCCGATTGCTCAGAGGGTGTCACAGACCTGATATATCTAATACTCCCTTCCGTCTCATCTAGGGGCATCCAGTGGTTGTGGTCTAGTTTTCCGCCGCATCCACTTATTAATCAGGATATGAGAGAGGACGTCTGTGATGGAGGCTGTAGATTGCTTGATGAGCTGGCACACGATGAGCAGAATGAGTGAATATGAATTTTGCTTAATGGTGGATGTTAGCAAGTAGATTCAAATATTTACAACAGCCTGCAGGCTGGCGTCTTTGGGTAACGCATAATAATGACGAAATGGTATCATTCCAAAGTTGACTTGGAACGATACCATTTCGTCATCATTATGCATTGGTGGAAATCTGCTACTTGTCCTCCCCACTGCCTGCTTTTTGGTAGCATCTTTCTTTGGGGTCATCTTGAAGCTGTCAGTTAGCAGTGGCACTTAACAGCAAATGCCAAAGAGATTGGAGGACTCACATGACTGCCTGACAGTACTGTGGAGGACGTTTCTTGTGCACTTAAAAGCAAACAAGCAAGAAAAACAGTTAGTGAAATGTGCCATTGTTGCAGTTTGAATTAGTAAAGACAAATAAAACATAATTTAGTATGGTTACATAAGTTATCATTTTTATCCTACATAATTGACAATAGTTTATCATTCCAAATGCAAACTACAACACCATAACATAATATTTTATTTTCTAATCAAGATAACAACATACAGATGTAACTGTTTGTTTTGTGTGCATCAAAGGGAGACACCTGTGGCAGCCAGGGAGATGCAGGGGAAAATTGAATATTGCTTGAAAAATGAATGGCGGTGTGTGCCAATGGCAGGCAAATGGGTCCAGGGGTAAATTGAATAATAATACTTAATAAACTAAGCTGTTGTGTGGCTATGGAGATATAGCAGGCAGGTGGTAGATGGATGGTGGGAAAATGTTAAAAAAATGAAAATTGTTTAAAGAAAAATAAAATAAAATAAAAAAAAGAATTAAAAAATATTCAATTGCTTGTGTACTAGGGGATACCAGGGGACTATGAGAAACCCATTGGGAGGCAAGATGAGGCAGGTAAAAAAATGTGTATAATAAATAAATCACAGTTAATATACAAATGCTAAAATGACCCTTAAGCATAATATTCAACTGAAATCAGGAAAACGTTAAATAATGAACAAATATAAAAAGGCATAGCTCTCCCTTACCCCTCCCCCCTACCTTTGAAAACTGGAAAACAAGGTGGTGAGTAAAATAGTCACAGGCCACATGGCCAAACAACAGCAAGCAAGGAGCCATGGGCACAACAAAGAGCACATGCAGGTCTAAGGCAAACGCACTCTGGCTGTCTACATACAATAGCCACTGACAACATTATCAAACATCAACAGCAAGCAAGGAGACATGACCACATTAAAAAACACATGCAGGCCTATGGAAAAAGAATGCTGACTAGTTAAACAAAATGGCCACTGACCACATGGTCAAACTTCAACAGCAAGCCAGGAGGCATGGCCACAACAAAGAACACATGGAGGCCTATAGCAAAAGCCCACTGATTGGCTAGACAAAATTGCCACCAACCACATGGTCAAACAACAACAGCAAGCAAGGAGGCACAGCCACAAGAAAGAACACATGCAGGCCTTTGGCAAAACCACACTGTTTGGCTACACAAAATGGCCACTGACCACATTGTCAAACAAGAGCAAGCAAGTAGGTATGGCCACAACAAGGAATACATGCAGACCTTTGGCAAATGTACACTGGCTGGTTGCACAAAATGGTTGCCGGCCACATGGTCAAACAACAAGCAAAGAGTCATAGAAAACAAAGAAAACATGCAGACGTATGGACACTGACTACACATAATGGCCACTGGCCACGTGGCATGGGGAACAAGGAAAATTGTGACATATAGCAAACACACATGCAATAGCCAGACAAAAGAGTAATTGGTAGCACTGAAGAAAACACTACCATTAATTCAGCAATGTCAAAAACAAAAATTTACTGAGATATATAAATGTTACCATAAACACATCCTCACAAGGCATCAAATATTATCCCTCCTCTACACTTTTTGCATATTAAAAAACTTGAGAAACCACATTTATTATTTAATCCAATGCCATCTCAGCCCTAAATGATGTTTTAAAACAACATATGCCACAGAAAAGATGTTTTTATGCACCCATGACTAGTACTGGCCTGGGCCTTTTGACTGGATGGCCTTTTTGCAGTCTAGGCCATATAGTACAATTCATGAATATTGCAAATTTAACAAACATGGAGAACATTTACTAAACTGTGCAACATTGTTCCTTCACAAAAGATGAAAAAATAAATGCAAACATGTATCTGGGCCACCACTGAAACTGCAGGCCAATCATCACAATACATTTAAAAAGTGATGAAAGTACAAATAATTACTAGTACATGCCCTCTATCAGACAAACAACACCCTTATACAAGTCTGTTGTAACTTACATACGAAATCTCAAAAACAAAATTCTTAAATCAGATGGTATATGTACAGTAGACAAAGATCCTTCCAGCTCCAAATCCAAATGAAAAGTACTGGAAAAAAACATAAAATAAAAAAGGCTTCACACACTAAAACCCAACTTGAATGGTCAGTTGGAGCAGAATAGTAAGTCAAAAACACCTTTTGAAGTATATTTAGCTGCTTTTCCAGTAGGGAATCTGCTCGAGGTGCAGCTGTGGCCGCTCGTGCTCACCAACATCACGAAAAAGCACCAGAAGCCTTGCTAGCGGCCGCCAAATATCATGTGTGCTCGCTAGCGGCTGGCAAGTCTCATCGCAATTAGCAGCACAGATCAAAACAAGTCTCACATGTACAAGGCAGAATTTATCAGGAACTCCGCATTGCATACAGAAAGAACATTTTCCGAATCCTGCAACCTCTGCAAGCAGAGTGAATTTCTCCAACCAGACATAGTTATTTCCTTTGTGGATGATACCCAACTACTTCTGTCTTTTCAAAAGGATAGTTGTAATTCTATGTCAATTTTAAAACAGTGCCTTAGAGAGATATCTGAATCGGAGGACAAAAACTGGACAATGCTGCAATTCTATTTTTTTGAACAAATAGTTCCCCATAGGCTAATGAATGGTGGCCTCAGGTATGAGGTCCTGCACCTACACCCTCTTCTCTAGCAAGACAACTGGGCATCAAATGAATCACCAATTTTTCATTTGCTTATAAAATCCAAAATATCTTATCTGCCTGTTTCTTGAAACTCATACCTCTAAAGAAATGCTTTACCTGGTTCCGGACAATGCCCTGCACATCATTGTCCACAAAATAATCACATTGAGGCTGAGTTATGCTAACATCATGTACCTGACACTCCTGGCTCACTTGATGTACAGACTCCGGATTATTCAGAATGCAGCCAGACAGATTCATGTTCAAAGGACGTACAGATGGTATAAATGGTGCAAGTCCAGGTGCATGGCATATACTCTCATCAGAAAGACCCATAACAGGTTAAGATTACCACTGCATTCCTGAAACCACAAATTCCATTTGATATAGCGAAGAAACAGGATATTAGTGACAGATGGATTACCTGGATCAAATTTTTTGATGATTTCATTGAGGCGCTAGAAAAAGGAAAAGCCAGAAGGATCATTAAATATCTGAAGAACAAGGTGGGTGAAGGAGTCGAAGAAGTGATAAAGAAAATGCCAGAAATGTGGTGAAGTGACATACCATCAAATCAAGGAGATGTCACCAAGTTCAATCCAATGCCAAATTTCGATACGAAAGCTACATTTTCAGTCAGGATAGGCAGAAAGGTAGTGAAAGGATGGATGAGTTTGAAGAAAGACTTGATTCACTCTTCGCACATTTCATGTTCAATGAGTTCAATGATAAAGAGGTCATGCATCTCAGAGTAACAGATGGCTGTCTCTCATTCATTCAGATAACGAATGCTGAAGGAGACACTCAGTTTGGAGTGAGTACTCATGGCTGTCAGAGCAGAAGAAAAAGTGGACAGGTAAGCTGGTAACATGGAGGCAGAAACAGTCTAAAATGAATCAGTGGTGAGTGTGAATAGTAGGCCAAAACAAAAGAGAGAACATCACAAAGTAATGTCTCCAAAGAAAAATAAATTGTGTTTTTGATGGAGATTTTCCTTACCACATAAAGGTAAATGTCAGCTGTTGGACAGGTTACCGAGGGCTGCCGGAAAGAAAAACACTTTTTAATGGTTTGCAATGCAAAGATTTGGGGCCAGATGTACAAAGCATGCATTTTGCGACTCGCAAATTGCGTCGCTTCGCGATTCTCAATTTACGACTCGTACAATGCAATGTACAACAGTGTCTCAGACACTGTTTGTGTTTCCCAATTGGGTCGCAAATTGCATGCCTCATCAATATTCATGAGGTAAGCACAATGTGCGACCCCATTGGGAATGGCTAGCACTCACAGGGATGGTGGTCTGCTTGGGTCAGCAGACCACCATGTCTGTGCTTGCTTTTTCAATAAAGCGGTGTTTTATAAAAAATACATCCCATTTCCCTTAAAGCAAAATGGGATGCATTTAAGAAAGAAAAATGAAACTTTTCAGTTTCATTTTTTAAGGGCAGGCAGTGGTCCCAGGGACCACTGCATTCTCTTAAAAAATATTTTCGCACCAATTCACAAAGAGTCAGGGGTCCCCAGGGGACGAATGGTTTACCACTGTTTTGAAAAGGGAGGTAAACTGCGAGTGTTTTGCGACTGCAAATGCAGTCGCAAAACAATGGTACATGCCATTTGCACTCACTATTATGAAGGGATGCCCTTGGCATGCCTCTTCCTAATAGCAAGTCACAAACCATATTTCGTGAGTCGCTAATAGGTTAGCGAATCCCAAAATATTGTTTGTACATGGGGATGAGCATTTTGGCAGTCGCTAACAAACCGAATTCCCATTTGCGACCGCACAAAATGGTTATACATGTGCCCCCCAGTGTTACATCAAGAAAACAAAAAGGGATTCAGGGGGGTCTGGCCATGAGTTAAGATGGCCGCCTAAGTTGCAAGCTCTGCTCCGAGATGGGCAACTGCCTTTTAGACATTGCTGGAGGCTCCTCATGTACTCCTCATCCCTTCCCTAGACCCATGGAGGATAGTGACGCGCCACAGGCAGACATCGATGCCCACATGCCCAGGCAGAGCCATTCAAGCTGCCAGGAGTGAACAATAGGCCTGGAGTTTTGGAGAAAGCTGCGGTCCTCATGCAGAGGACTGCCCGCTCCTTTGATCCGGAGCTTGGATGCTGGCCTCCGCATCGCAATTAGTGAGCCACTGGGATCTGGGGCCAGTGGACCTGACCTGTGCTGACACACAGGTCCACTACAAAAGAGTCTGTCATGGTTTCTCCCAGACCTGTGCTCAATATGGGGCCTAACCTCAGAGCCGGACCCTCTCAGTGGCTGGGCGGGACCGGGACAACCAGGCCCTTGCGAGCACTGGCAGGGCCTGGAGGTGCTGCCGCGGTATTGCTCACAACCCCTGAGGAAAGAAGCAACTCCAACCTTCACCCCTTGGTATAGCAACCAGTGACGCTCTCACTGTCTCATCGTGAAAATACACTCCGGGACATCCGAGTTTTGGGGAAGGTCAGCAGCAGCAGAGGCATTCTGCTGGATGATGGCACAGTACTGAACCAGGGAGGGCATAACGGGCAGTGGACTCCCCCCTCTCTGACTGGTACTCCTTCCGCACAGTTACAAGCAGGTGGGGAAGCCTTCAAATAGACAGAGCCAGCTCTGTAGCTCCTCTGAATCCCACAACCTGCCCTCTTCAAGTAACACCCAAAAGGGCGATAACTCACCTGTTGTCTCTCCTTAGCTGATCTGTACGATCTCGCTCACAAGCCGTCACTGGTGAAGTGTGGATCCCAATGCCAGCCCGTCACAGCTTCAACTTCATCATTTAACCTAGGGTGCAATCAGAGTGAGAAAACCCATGTGCAGCAGCCTACATTAGGACCCTGAGAAGAGCGAGGTGACTTGCACCTCCCTCTACCCACCTTTAGGCTGTATACTGCACAAGTCCTTGTGCTCTATGCTGCACTGCCCTAGCGTGCTGGACAGAATGGATAGAGAGACCCTACCCCCATAGCATCCAAGGGCCACAAAGAAGTTACAGCTCTCACCTTCTTGTGGTACCTGAGGCCAGGCGACAACCCAGTCCTTGACGTCACCCTCCTACCCACCCAGCACAGAGATCTGGGGGACCCCTCACAGCAGGGTCACAGCACAGCAGGCTGAGTGCACTCCCACCTTGACCTCTGAGAGCTACTCTTGGGCAATCATTTTTTATCCAAAGGGTGCTACCTTATCATTGTTGTCCAGTCAGCCTCTTTAATTTCTACACATCCCCCTTTCCTTCCCCTACCTGCCATCATTCTCACTGTTTAATACAACATCAGGGTACAACCCATCTCTCACAGACACTTGTCATTGCCCTGGAACATATTACATCCACTGCGTGCCGGGGGTATCCTGATACTCATATCCATACTTCCCCCTCTCCCCCTCCAGACTTGCGTTCTCTCCCTCTATTCCTCCTACCCCATGCTACCTGGCATCTGCTTCTTTTATCTCCCTTTCCACACCCACACTGTGTGCGTAGCTGGTATCTGCTGCACTTCAACACGTTCCCTTCCCTGAAGGGGCCCTAACAGGCTTAAGAAAGAACTTACAACTCTTCAGTCGGTGTAACTTCCATCATTTGTACTACACACCCTCTATGTGCCATAACCTGGAATGTAAATGTACTCATGCATCATATTAAAAGAAAAAAATACACTCCTACCTCCAGTCCAAATGAATGGACATGGCAATATAATAAGAAACACATTTAGATGCCCTAGAGTTAACTATGCAGAGAATGGGTGAGAAAGGTGATCCACAGCAGTGTGCATAGTAAAGCAGCCCAGACCAGGGACCGCCTCACAAATGCGGCGTAGCTATTCGCCTCTGCAAATATCTTACGGTTACAGTAATAAAGGCGTGGTCAGACCCGGGTGGAAGATACGCTTTCGCCAAACTGTACCAAGGGGATAACCATATATGTGTCGGACCTGTAAACGCTTCAACAGGTGAGAAAAAGTAGTTTCTCCATCAGTTGAACTGCCTCCTAGTGGAGATAGATGACTCATAATATCTTAGCCGCAGAGACTGGAATCTTGTAATGGACCCTGTTTTAGATAGAACTGGACCCCTTGACAGGGGCAGTGCTGCAGACAGGACTCTGATGGATGACATGCTGGCGGACAATGGTCTGGTGGATCACTGGCGCCTAAGTCACCCAACAGACACAGACTTTACTTTTACCTCTCCAGTACATAGCACGCTTTCCCAGTTGGACTACTTCCTTGACATATCTATAATCCAGGACTTTCAAATATTAGAGGTGGCACTTTTTGACCGGTCCCTGGATCTTGTATCACTGGAGGTGCGGCAGGCTCAACTGGGCCGTACACCTTGATGGATAAATATTCAGCACCATCAGACCCCTGAAGGTAAATCTCAACTGAAGGTGCATCTCAAAGAATACATCTTTGACTACCAAGAGTCTGCGGACTGCCGTAGAACTCTCTGGGCTGGCATGAAGGACGCCCTCAAGGATCATCTTATGAGGGATGCAGCACGGGTCAAAGACAAGCAGTTACACAACAGAAAGAACTGGAAAGGGAAATCCTGTCCTTTAGCCACCTTTACTCAGCCCACCCAACGTTACAGCACCGCAGCAGAATATGAAAGGGAGGCATTGTGAACAGGGGGAAAAAGCGGGGAGATTACTGGCGGCGCAGCTTCGCCAGCAAGAGGCGACTATGGCCATCCCTGCCATGCAATCAGCAGGAGGCGTGACCCTTACCCACTCTCAGGATATTGCACACAAATTTGCTTCATTCTATACATCTCTCTACACCTCAGGGGAACCAGCTGAGGGAGACAAATCAACCTCCTTCCTAAGGAAAGCAGACCTCCCTCGTCTCTTGGACAAGGGCAGGGAGCTACTGGACAGGGAATTAAGCAGAGAGGAGATGGCACTCGCAATATCTAAACTGCCCCACCATAAAGCCCCCAGGGAACACGGTTTCCTAATTGAGTTCTATTGATGGGCAGGGAAGAAGGTAGTTGACACGCTATAAACTGCATTACAAGAGGCAAAACAAATGTCCACCCTGAGCCCCCTCTCTAATAGGGCGGTGATTGCTGTCCTGCCCAAACATGGTACAGACCCATACTGTGTGATAGCTACTGCCTCATCTCCTTACTAAACCGTGACATCAAAATCCTGGCCGGTGTTCTGGCTTCCAGCCTACGTAAAGTGCTCCCCTCCCTGGTGCATCATACACAAGTAGGCTTCGTACACACTCGCTCGTCCTGAAACCTCCTTGGCACCTTAGCCCTCATGCTCTGGTCAGCTAAAGATCTCCGGACCAAAGTATTGGTGGTTTCACTTGATGTGGAAAAGATGCTCAATCACATCAAATGGAACTATCTCTTTATGGTAATGGAGCGCTTTGACCTAGGCGATCCATTCATCACTACGGCATTATTGTTATCTGATGATCCTACTGCGCAGGTCAATTGTGGGGGCTTCATATCAGACCCTTTATCGATCCGTGGAGGGATGCACCAGGGCTGCCCCCTCTTCCGTCTGGCCATGGAATTTCTGCAATCCACCTTACGTAACTAGGCCAATATCATGGGCAAACGCCTACCGATCAGTGACTCCAAACTCTACCTTTACGCGGAAGACTTTGTGCTTACTCTCGCAGACCTGCACTGCTCCTTGCCGTCTTTGTTTAAAATCATTGATGATTGCTCTTCCTTCTCAGGTTTTAAAATACACTGGGATTAGAGGGAAGCACTTCCCATCTCCGCCGGCACCACAAAGGCGGCCATACATGAGTACCCTTTATGTTGGCAACCCTTCCGTTTTAAGTACCTAGGTATTCTGGTGAATAGAGGCATGTTGGGGATGGTTCTGGACAATCTGAACCCACTGCTTAACCAGATGAAACATGATTATGATATGTGGTCTGTACTAGGGAGCTCTATGTGGCGCAAAGTACAACGTGTGCGCATGGTAACCCTCCTGCGCTTCGTTTGTACTATTGAAATGATTCCCATCCAAGTGTCTCTTGCCTCGCTTCACCTCATTGATTCCAGGATAATATCCTTTGTATGGTGCTTTTCGAAGCCTCGTCTAGCTGTGTTAAAATTGAAGGCCCGTCATATCGGCAGAGGACTTAGTCTTTCATCTATAGAGCAGTATGCCCTTGACCTTCAGCTCTCTCAGCTTACATACATGTTGCTGGGGTCCCAGACCTGCCACAATGGGTGCAAGTTGAACAGAATTTACTATCCACAGACATAGGCCTCTCTGCTTTACACGGGACATGAACATGCCAGCAGGACCCCAACCAACTTATACTATTTGCTATGTGCACATAGTTTGCTATGGTCGAACCCACAACTACACAAGAAAACCCCCTTATGGGGGATTGCTGGCATATCATTCAATGGGCAGAGAATATCCTGGCCCGATAAAAAGGCAGCAGGTATACACACTCTTGATAAGCTCCTCCATAATTGAGACTTCATATAGTTTGCACAGAGAAGGAAGGAGTTTGGCCTCTCCGCATCACAATTGTGCAACTCATTCACCTGCAGCACTGTTTGAGGAAATACCAAGATCTGCGCCTATGGTCCTTGTCAGCCTCCCCAGTGGTGACATATCTCCACACATGGAGAAAACACAAAGGGGTGATGGCTGGATGATACAGTGTACTCTCCTCTCATCTTTTCTCACAACCCCTATCGCGAGCTCTCTGTGCCAGATGGCAGAGGGTAGTTTCTTATGAGGAGGACGAGTGGGCAGATGCCCTTGAAGTCCTGGACAGAGACACCAGGGAAGCACAAATGAAGTTCTGCCTATATGACTGGTACTGGGCACCAATGCTGCAACACAACACATATCATCATCATCCAAAAATCTTTATTTCGGTTAAAACAAACCATAAAAGATACATAAACATATATATAATTGTTAAAACCAGGATTGCCAGACAATTTAAAATTGTCAAGACCATTTATACAGTCAATTAATCATAATTTTGCTCTATAAAAAGGTAATTGCAGTATTAAAAAAAGTAAGAGAAGAGTAATAAATAATTAGATACCAGGTACTGTTATTAATTATTATTTCCTAAAATATTAAAAGAATAATAAAACACACATAATATGTGTAATATTACATCTACTCCATCCGACAAAAGATAAAAAGCCATGATTTACAAATGATTTCAATGTCTTTACCTCGCGTATGAATCCCATAGCCCCTTTTCAATATTGTTATCCTAATATCTGGTAGTTCACTCTACACCATAATTTATTACAATTTCAAGCCTCGCCTTCTTCGGGCTATTTCCACAGCAAAAAGATATTGGCTTACGCTGAATACAATAGCCTGTGATGTGTCACCTCTAAACATGTCTAAAACCTAGGAGGTGACAAATAGGTCTTATCCACTTCTTTCTAATATGGTGATACGCAGGGCATAGGAATAAAACATGAGCCTCATCCTCCCTTAAACCCATAGCACGCAATTCGTATTTTTCTGACAAGTCGTTCCCCATATGATCCTTGTTACATGCCCATTTAGCTGTATTAGCTTTAATTTGGAGGATACCATAACAAAACTTTAAATACAATGATTTTGCTACGGTTGGTAAAATTTCATCCATAAAGCATTCAAAATTTCTATTTTCACATCAAAAAACTTAAGGGTTAGTACTCCAATTTTGGGATTATGTAATATTGAGTTGAGAGCAGAATCCCAGAATCTTTCCCGTAGCAACTTTTTACAACTTAAGGTCAAAGATTCAGGGTCTGTCCAGTAGTGGTGTAACCCAAGCTTACTGAACCAGTTTTCAATATGGGTCAACCATGCCAACTGAGTTGTATTACTTATTTTAATTTCTTTAAGAGCTTCTCTATAGTCAACCAGTTCATCTGTTGACCACAGACGTATCCAATATAACAAGGGACGTAAGATAGCATGGTCATCGGATCGATGTATGTTCAGATCCAGGAAAAGTGGGGCTAAAGGGGTACGACATGGTACTGCTAGTAGCTGTCTAAAGAAAATATTTTCATGTATTGAAAAATCATGTTTAGCAGCGTATCCCCATAGTTCCGCCCCATAAAGTGTGGCAGATTGGGCTTTGTATTTAAAAAGCTCTATTGTGGGGGTTACGGCTCTGGAATAACTATTCTTATGCCTTCTGGCCATAGGGGCTAGGTTTTGTGTCAAGATTGTTTTAATTTTGTCAATTTGTGGCTTCTAATTAATTTTTGTATCAAGAGTAATACACATATTCGATCAATTCATTATTAACAGTAATTAATCTTTTAAAACTCTTGTGGGGGCTAATTGCCATGTACTTCATTTTAGACAAGTTAATCTCCAGGCTCTTGTCCTCGCTATAGGATTGAAAGGTATCAAGTAAATTCTGTAATCCTCTTGGAGTCTGTGAGATTAAAATAGTGTTGTCTGCAAATAATAATGAGGGCACTACCTGGCCACCCAACTTGGGAGAGTCATGCTCGCAGCCCAAGAGGGTGTCCGGTATGTCATTAACATACAAGGAGAACAGAGTCGGTGCCAGCACGCATCCTTGCCTGACACCTCTCTTTATATCTATGCGCTCTGATAGTTCTCCATTTGGGCCCTGGCATAGTTGTCCTCATGCAACCTAATGATTTTTCGAGAATTTCCCCAGGGACACCCTGATCCCTTAATCTTTTCCACTGGTTACCTCTTGGGACAAGGTCGAAGGGCGCTCTGAGGTCAACAATAGCCACATACAGATGGGATTCCTAATGTTAATGTATTTCCAAATTATACAGAAAAATCTAAAAACTTGATCGACAGTGCTAATTTTCCCTCTAAAACCCACCTGGTACTTAGTTAAAATGGAATTTTCTTGAATCCAAGCACTTAACTTACCTAATACTTGGCCTGCAAATACCTTTTGAAGAACGTCAATCAAGCTAATGGGTCTATAATGCACCGGATTTAGTCTATCACCCTTTTTAAAGATGGTCACCATTTCCGCACCCCTCCATGTCTCAGGGATAGAAGCACCCCTCGCGATTTCATTACTAAGAAGGTTAATATAAGGAGCCCATATCATGTTCTCATGTTTCCAGAGGTCCCCAGATATCCTGTCCAGCCCTGGTGCTTTCCCAGGTTTATTTACCTTAATGGCTGCCACAGTGTCTGCCATACTAAACAATAGGGGTTTCACACTTGGATTTAATTCTACATCCTCATCTTTACACCTTTGCTCATTTTCTCCACATGAATATAATGTGGAGAAGTGTGAGACCCACATATTTGCTTCCAGAAACATATCCCTGAACGGGGGTCCCTTCTTTTTTTTCCCTGGCTAGCAAACCCCAGAATGATGCCTGATCTTTTAGTTTACATGCTTCCAACAAATCTGACCACACATTTTCATCCCAGCCTTTGTTTGCCATTACTATTGTCCTCTTATATTGCTTCCTTTTTTCTCTTAAGGTTGTATATCTTTACCTTTTATGGCTACTATCAATGCCGCTTTAGAATGGCGGCATGTTTTGTCATACCATGATCTGTTCTTTGATAGGTTACTTTGCCTAGTATTTAATCGTTTAATACCTTTAGTAAGTATTTCTCCAAGAGCCAGTATCATTTTTCCATGAACCTCTATTAGAGGAATTTTCTGGGCTGGACAATCAACCATAGGGGACATTAGCTTTACATAGAGCTCATAGATTTTTTTAGTGGTGCAATCCTTTCCCATAACTAGAGGCCACTTCAGTGCTCTGCGATTATTGGACAATAAAGGGTCAGTGCTCGAGCATTGAGGGTGAGGTATCCCCTCCACAGGCAGCTTAAATAATGTATTTGTAAGGGTCAAGTTGAGTGAATAATGGTCACTCTCTATGCAATCTTCCACCACCAGGTCTATCATCATCGGCCACAGGGTAATTGATACCATTATATAATCTAAATGGCTAGCACAGCTGCCCCGTCTAAAAGTAGGTTTACTCGGGCTATATGATGTCAAGCGGCCATTACAAGCACGCAGGCCATATGTCACTATTGGACGTAGCAATTGAGATGCAGCTTTTGAACAGGGTACTGTTGAGCTGGTCTCAATTCCGCGGATATTGTTGGCATTGTCTTCCAGCTCAAGGATATTTTCTAGACCCTTTATAGGTTCAAACTTCCGATTGAAGTCACCTTCTATAATCATAACGGTCTTATGGTCAAATCTGGAGATAATGTTTTCTAACTGTGATATGGTCTCTGATTCCTTATTTGAGGACAGAGGTCTGGTATAAATATTTATGATGCAGACCTCTCTATTGTTAGTATCCGTAAACTTTATAGCCGGAATGTCTAGGCTATTACCATCAAGTTGCTTAATGTTAGTTCCTAGTGTAATCTCTGTCCAGATTATCAGATCACCCGAAGGTCTTCCTTTATTCCTGTTAGTTGCAGGTACATAGAAACATCTATAGCCAATTTAAAAAAGGTTTTCAACCCCCCATGTTTCTTGGAATAATACAATGTCCCCATTATCAATATATTCATGCCATGTGGGGTCACTCAGATATTTCCTTATTCCAGCAATATTCCAAGACTTTAATTTGACCTCGGCTTGAGTCCTAGAGCCTAGTATATTTATTTCCATGCTTGCTACTGCTTCAGACAAGAGTACTTTGGGATCCTCATTTACAGACTGTTCGAGTTCAGTTAGACTCAGACCCTCAGATGTGTTACCTTTGCTTTTCCTTTCCCAAACAGTTTTAATGATCTTATCCTTTATTTCTGTAGTTTTTAGGTTATTATCCAAGCTCCCCATTTTTACAGCTTCATTATTCAGGAGCATATATGTTGTACTAGTATTCAGCAGATAGTTCCCTTCAATACTACTTGTCCTCTGAATGTAACCTGATCTAGTGTTTAGGGCTATTTGTTTGTTCCTTTGGGGATCACCTGTGCTGATGTTCACAACCACCCCGTTTGAGGCGCCAACCCTTGATGCTACTAGATTCCATCCTGCTTCTCCCAGTCATTCCACTTCTTCCAGCCCATATAAGTCTGCGCAACGATTGCTAGTAACGACAGGGAAGTTAATGTTTGATCTTTCCTTCATCCCTTCCTTTGTTCCTCCCAAGGAATGCTGGACTGGTTGTGGCACAGCTTCTAGATTATAAAAGTAGCTTAATTCTTGTGTGCCAATTCCTCTCCAGTCTCTAAAAATCCATTGGTTGCAGATAAATCTCGCTACACGTCTATCCTTGAAATTTACGATAATGGAGTCCCCGGGTGTATCCTTAGGTCTTCGGCCTACCCAGTTAACACTTCTGACAAGCAGGACTTCCCCATTCATATCTCTTGGGAGAGGCCTATTCTTATTTAGCCAGAGTGTCACTTTATTTTTTAGTTCTTGGTAGGATTCAGTTTTTCCACTCTTCAGTGCCGGTACACCGGTGAGTACAACAGCGTATGGCAGAGAATCTGGCGGTAAGTCAACAGTAACAAACGGGGATTTCACTTGCTTATCGTTGCTGCCCTTCACTTCTGGGTTCTTTACTATACTTTTAGGGCTAGTTTGCTTCTCCAGCTCTCGCCTAGATGTCTTGCTACTGGGTCCATGTATCACTTTACCGGGAGCTATATTTGTCTGTTTGGTAGTAATGAGGCCATTTTGTGTTATGGTGTTTAAAGTTTGCACGGCTGTTTGACTAGCTACAGCAGCTGGAGCCATTGCAGATACCTTTGGAGTGTTTAGTGAAATGACATCAGTTTTCAATCTTTCTTTTGCCTCCATTTTTATCAATGTCTAGGGTAGTTTGTTCAAACATCTCCAACCTTTCATTAACCACTTGTATCCTCTCAAGAAGTGGGAAAATCAGCGATCTTACAACTTGCTCTATCTGGGTGATAGATCCTCCAGCTTGATGAGAAGCAGAAGTGGATTTAATTGTCCCGCTGTCATTTTGGGTCGTTAGGTTATCAGTCGGTGGGACAACACCTGGCACTATTGGAGCAGTGCTCGTAGTTGACCCTGCCTCCATGTGCGTTGTTTTTGGTATTTTTGAACTTCTTCCCTTTTGGGCGTCCTCCACTCTTTTTCTCTTTATATTGGCTACATTATTAGCCCGTGTCTGTGGGTAAGTTCTTACAATTTTACGTGGGTCATCATTTGCAGGAGCCTGCTCTGCTAGAGCCATGGTTCCATTCACACTTTCATCTAAACTTATTTGGCCATCCTCCTCATTGTTCAATAAGTTCCTATTGATGTGCCCTTCTACAACATTTGGGGAGGTTCAGTAATAGCAATTTCATGTTCAAGGACAGAAACTGCCCTGTTAATGAACTAGTCCAACGTGCCACTCACCGTCCCCCCCCTTGTTTTCTTCCCTTTTCTTATGCGAGTTGCCATTAAAGCTAGACCTCGACCAGGTATCAATACTTAATAGCACAACAATAATTGGCAGTATAGAATGTCATAAATATTGCGCCTTACAATTCTGTAATGTTCGGGGGTGGCCCAGCCCAGCCTTCTCCTGCCTTTGACGGCCTAAGATGGTCCCACCCTGAGGTCTACGGAGGAGACCACTGATGCCGTTGGGTAGTTTTGCAGACCCTACTCTCCCCTCTATACCCACCTTCCCCCTCTGCAGCCTGAAACCACCTTGGCAGAAACATACACCGTCATGAATAATAATGGACATGGCAGAAAAGGATGCTACTCAACAGGATGTATGATGTTAGCACGCACACTTTTACCACCCATACCATTACCACACATTTTTTACAACGCAATACCTTTACAACGCATAGTGCTTTGGGTGCTGGATAGTGAATAGTTTAATTTACTATTCCAACACCAGTCCCCGTGGACACTAGGGAAGGTTATTGGATAGTAAATGAACCTATTCACTAGCCATTCCCTAAGTCAGATCGCCTCAAAGCGCTATGCGTTGTAATGGTATGCGTTGCAACAGATGCGTGGTAATGGTAGTGCGTGCTAAAGGTTGTATACCACTCAACAACAACATCCCCATCCCATTTATACACCCCACCACACACCCTGCCAATTTACCTCCCCATCCATGTGAATATATTCAGCTCCTAAAATCCTAACACCATCCTCGTTCTCCTGCTAAGTTATACTCAACACTGTCTTCCTGGGTGTAGACCCTTTCTCACACCCATCCCAAGACGGCAGACAGGTATTACCTAGAACACCCATGGGGACGATCATGGGAGAGTGGACTTGCCTTCAGAGGTAGGGACACAGGTTATCTTGTAACTTATCACCTACAGAGGAATATTGAGATATTCGGACCACACAACTTCACAAACATGGACATCAATGCTGTCCGGGATAATGTGCAGATGAGCACAAACTTAGAGCGTGCCGAGCCCTCCTTCCTCATACTCGTGCCTCCCCTTTTACAGCTGGTATCTTTCCCCCATCTTCCCCTTCCTTCCCCTTCCAACCCCTTCCCCATCCTCTATCATTTTTCTTTACTATGCTACACATTTCATCTATGTCATTATTGTATATGGTTACTGTATATTATTGTAGGATGATGTATCTCCAGGTTGTAAATCTCATTGCTCCCTAATAGAAAAGGATGCCAGAAAGATCTAGAGATATTAAAACCATACCTACAAAACAAAGCAGCAACATCAGTTGAAGCAACTACAAATGGAACAACATCAAATGTCATCAAACGTATTGTCTAAATGTTTGTCATAGGCATTGTCAGGTGACAGTGAGGACGATGGGTATGCAATCTCAATGCTGACCTCTGGACAATGTGTACATGTAGGATTAGCTTCTTGCAAGGGGGAATGCTGGTTGAAGTTAAATCAACAAGTGAAGGTGTGAAATTCATTTGGACACTGTACCAAAATCACAGTGAAAATGAGTGGGTGCTCCAGACTTTTTTTCATAGACAGTTGCCCGTTGATAAACAATATACTAGTGAAAAGTCTCCAGTGCCCCGTTAAACCCTGTCAAAACTCAAAGTGCATATGGGAGCTACCTTAACGTCACTACAAAGTGAAGGCTTATTTATAACAACTGTAAAGCATAAAAAGGAGAACGTGCAAGCACCAATACAAGTCCCAAAAGGACCTTCATTGTGGGTATGTTTACTCAGTTTCAACACTAGTGCTGACATGGGGCTGATGTCTGTAAATTACAACATCAATGTCTATCTTGAAATAGTGAATCAGTTTCCATCCTTGTTTCATGGACTAGGAAGATTTAAGACAATGAAAGTATATCTTCACATAAATGAGTAAATTTGTCCTGTCTCTCAATATCATCATAACATTGCCTTTAATTTACAAGAGGCTGCAGAGAAAGAAATTGGGACATTATTAAAACATGACATCATCAAGTTATCCACTGGCCTGATGCCATGGGTATCACCCATAGTGGCAGTGCCAAAAAAAGACGGTGGAGGTGCCATGTGCATCTATCCATTGAAAAAGGCAATTGAAAGAGAACAACATCCAGGTAGGCACGTTGCTGACATGATTATGCAGCTGAATGGAGCAAAAATCTTTTTCTGCCTTGATTTGAACAAAGGGTATCACCAACTTTAACTGGAAAACATTGCAGGCACATTACTACCTTTTCAACTCATGTTAATTTGTTGAGATGTAAGGGGCTACGTTTTGGAGAGTCATAAGAAGCAGAACTCTTTCAGGATGTCATTCATTGCATATTATATCCTTCACAAATGCATTCAAAAACAGCGTTCACATACTAGTTATTAAGGCCACATGAAAAAATATGATAAAGCCCTTACAGAAGTGTTGCGTATACTTGCTGATGTTGTTTTCACTTTAAATGCTGAAAAGTGTGAGTTTCATAAAACAAAACTCAAGTTTTTTGGTCACATCTTTTCTGGTGGGGAACTGACTCTAGATCCACATAAAGTTAATGCCTTGTCATCCACTCCTCCCCCCAAGAAATGTAACTATGCTGTGATCTTTCCTTGGTATGACCAGTTTCTGTTCAAGGTATATGTGACTTTGCCACTGTGAGTACCACAATGAGAGACCGAGCAAAACAAAATATCCCATTTTGATGGTCACATGACTGTGAACAAAGCTCCAAAAAAATCAAACATGCAATTGAGAACGCCTCTGAAATGGCATACTTTGATCATGAATTGCAGATAGAAATTGTAGTTAATGTGAGCCCAGTGGAGTTGCCTGCCATCCTCGACCCCCACACTGGAAATCCCAATGACCTAAGATACATTATCGCGTATGCTAACAGGAGGATGTCATCAATAGAATGTGCCTATTCACAAACTGAAAAAGAAAGCATCTCTCTGGTGTTGGCTTGTAAAATATTTATGTGTTTCTCAATTGGAAGCATTTCATAGCTGTAACCAACCATCAAGCATTGTTCACCCTTTTCTGCAATCCGAAAGCCAAAATGCCCCCTCAAATTGAGAGGTAGCGGTTGTGACATCAGGAGTATGATTATATGAATTTGCAGCAATCTTGCTGTCTACTTTTCACATGCATCAGTGCCATGCTATAGAAAAATGTTAAAGCATCTAATGCCTTTGTTAACTTCATAGTGAAATCCAGTACACCTGCTGCCATATCAGTAGAACTAATCTTTGCTACCACAAGCACTGACGGAGATTTGCTAATCCCTAGACCTCTTCCTAATGACCTTGAGTACCAAAAATTCAGAACTGTGCAGGAAGAACATTCGTTACTCCAGAAGGAATTATATTATGAGGCTTGAGACTTGTCATACCTGAGAGTCTGAGACAACACGTCATTGAACTGACACATGAGGGACATTGTGGAATGGTTCCTACTAAACAAGCTCTACTGAGACAAATGTGGTTCTTGTCTTGATGAAAGACTTAAAAAAGAATTAGGGGCCTGTCATTCATGTAACTTCTTGTCATCCAAAACTCCTATCTTGAAAGTTTCGGGGTGATTCGACAAGCAGGGGCTGAGAAAAAAGGAGCGTTCCAAAACATGTTTTCTCCATGTTAATTCCCATCTGAAACTTTAGACATGGCCACAGCTGGAACTGCTGAACGGAATTACACCAAATTTGGCAAAAAGGTAATGCTTGCTTCAGAAATCATCCTTTTGTCATATTTTTTTTTAAACTTTTCTATTGGGGTACCAAGCACAGAAACCAAAAATATTTCAATGACAATCAATGGTTAAAACAGAAAATCAAGAACTGTGTTTAATGCCCCAGACATTCCCCCCCCCCCACAATTTTTCTCCCCCCCACCCCGGCGGATCTGCCCCCCAGCAAGCCAACTCAACAAAAAAGGGAAAAAATAGAATAAAATAAATGAGCATAAAATAGATGATCACAAGGGAAAAAAAAATATGATTATGTCCTGACTACTGATTAAGTCAATTGGACATAGGCAGCCAAAGCTTCTCCCCTTTCTCTCTAGCACGCCTTCCTCTCCTCTTCACCACCGCTATTTCCCAATTATATATAGAAAGAAATGTATTAAGCCAAATTTATTCAGTCGGAGGGGTTCCATCTAGCCATGCTGTGGCTATACATAAATGATAGACAGCCATAGCAACAAATACAAGTTTCTTATAATTTTCATCCATCGCTTGATCAGGGATACCCAACATGATTGTCAGCGGGGTGAGTATCGGAGAAATGCCCAAGATTGCCCTCAGCCTAAATTCTATTTTAAATAATAATTGGGAGAGTTTCGAACAAGTCGCGAACATATGGGTTCTATCCGCAGCTACCTCTCCACAGCGTGGGCAGCTGATACCGGTGGTACCCCCCCACCTATATATTCGGGCCGGGGTAACATACACATTACACCAAGTTTTAAAGCACTGTACTTGCAGATTGGCAGATATGCATGACAATTGACTATAGTACAGAGAATCCTCACAATCCCCTTGCCCAGCCTGTACCTGTACTTGCCATTGTTCAAAATGTTTAATTAAATCATCCCCCATTTTTTACGTAATGACTTTGTGAATAGCAGCGGTTTGTGGTATCGTTTTAAAAAAAATGTCTAACAAAGGGATTTGTCTCCGGTTGTGACATTTCTTTTCTAAGAGGTCCCGAACTTGTAAAATTTTGAAGAAGTCCATGTTCCCTATCCCAAACCGTTTGTTAGAAGCGTCAAAAGAAAGTATACAATCCCGAACAAAAGATCCCCAATACAATAAATCCCTTTCTCCCTCCACCTGCGAAAGTAACCATCATTCAAAATTTCCGAACAAGGAATAGCATTGTTGCCAAGGGGGAATACCTATGCACCCTGGGAACTCCAACCTTTTTCCTAACTGCAATCCAAACTTTATATGCGCTGATCAACACCTTAAACTTGACCCTCTTAAAATAAGCAAAATCAATCTGTCGCAATAAAAGACCCCTAGCCTCTACCCCACAAATAAGTTGAAAAATTGAGATTTCCAAATCATCTGGATTACACAATTTATCAATTCGGCAGAGTACTTCAAGGTGGTGGCCCAGTAATAAATCTGAAAATTAGGAACAGACCACCCCCCCCGATCCCACGGCAATGTCATATATCGTAATGCCCGTCTTGGGTGCTGCCCCGCCCATAAAAACCAAGAGATGACCTGAACAAATTTACGGAACCAAGCTTTGTTGAATTCAAGAGGGATAGCCCTAAAATAATAAAGAATCTTTGGTAAAAAAATAATTTTAATGATGTTACTTCGCCCCATAAGCGTCAAGTGTAGACTACTCATTCTTTTAGTGTCAGTTTTCATTTTACCTAAAAGTGGCACAAGATTTAGATCTACAATTGTAGCTGAGGGGAGCTAATCTCGACCCCGAGAAACCTTGCGCTCACTACAATCCGTGAGTCAACAATATCTACCTTCTCATTAATCACTATTTGAGTTTTACTTTCATTCATATGGTACCCAGAAACTTTCCCAAATTGAGATGTTATGACCCCATGCTCGGCTAACGTCTCCTGTGGCGCTGGTGTGACAATTGCTAGATCGTCAGCATATCCTAAAATGTTAACTTCCCCTCCTGGAGCGCATACTGGTTGAATTCCCTGGCTCTCCTGTATTTATCTGATTAGGGGGTCAATATAGATTGCAAATAGCAAAGGAGAGCAGGGGCTTTTTGCCTGGTACCCCACTCTATGCTGATCTCTCCAGAGTATACTCCCTTCAGTGCTATCTTAGCCACAGGATCTAAATACATGACTTTTATAGCCCGAATATAACCTTCCCCAATTCCATAGTGTTTCATAACTGCCCATAAAAAAGGCCAGGAGACCCTATCAAAAGCTTTTTCAGCGTCAAGTAAAATTAGTGCCATAGGGTCTCCTGTTACTTTGGTGTAATCAAATAAAGTTATGACTCTACGGATGTGGTCTATATTTTCTCGGCCCGGAACAAAGCCAACTTGGCTATGCAACACCACTTTTTTAATGACCGAGGCCAGTCTATTCACAAAAATCTTGGAATAGATTTTGACGTCGTTATTAATCAAAGTGATTGGCTGATATGCCCCTAGGTCAGTGGCTGGCTTGCCTTTTTTTAAAAAAATAACAATTTTAGCAAATCATCATGAATCTGGTGGAGGTTCCCCCCGTGAATCAAACTAAATAACAAGATTGGGGCGAGCTGCGTGGAAAATTTAAATTCTGCTGGCACAAAATCAAGCCCAACAGTTTTGCCCGATGGGACTGATTCTAGGGCCTTGCTAACCTCGGCTAGGGAGGACAGTGGTTCAATTGCAACTCTATCTAAGAATCCCGATATCTCATCCTGCAAAGATGAGATATTAATCCTTTCCTAAGAGTATAATCTCTGGTAGAATTTTTCAAAAGCTAGAAGAATAGCATCGGGATCCTTTACAAACCCTATGTCTGGATCATTGATTCCCATGATTCGGGCTTGAGCATCCTTTTCCCTAATACGTAAAGCAAGGGTATGTCCTGTTCTCTCATTACTTTCATACATTTGCGTGCGCCATGCAAGATACCTGGCAGCAGACTTACTAGCTAGGATCTCAGTTATGGTAGCTCAAAGGTTGCAATCTTTGTTTGTGCCGCCTCGATATCCCCTTTTGCCGAGATTACCTGAACCAGGTTTAATTCTGCTTTGCTCATTTCAGCGTATAAATTATTGATCTTATCCTTCTCTTCTTTTTGAGCCTGCCATCCAAACTGTGTAGTCTCCCCTCTGACCCCAGCTTTTAGCGCATCCCAAACATTCTGAGGACAAGTGCTGCCCCGATTTTCCTCAAAAAACCTGGTGATCCAGATACATATATGTTCCACATATTGGTTATCACTCAGTAGAGTCCTATTAAAAGTCCAACTGGGCCTATTCTTTGGACACTTGAGAGAAATTTCCAGAACCAGCAGATTGTGATCGGACATAACTTTTGGGTATTTCTGAATGTTGCAGCCCGCCACCAAATTATGAGAAATAAAACAATAATCTAATCTAGAGTGTGATCGATGCGGGGCTGAGTAATATGTAGACCCATCTTCCCCGCTTCTTACTGCAGCCCAAACATCTACTAGCCAATGAAGCTCTCTCAGGTGACACAAAGACCTAAAGACCTTTGGTTCCCGCCCCTGATAGCCCTGTTTAGATGGATTCAACACAGCCCAGCGCAAATTTATATTAAAAACTCCACAGATAATCAGTGGGAGCGGCCAACCCACCAATTCTGTGTTCAGCCCGTCATATACCTCAGTGGCATCTAATACCGGGCCATAAACAGAACAAAGGGTAAAAACATTATTATCAATAACACAATGAGGTTTGGCCCATCTACCATATTTGTCTGAAATGTAGCGTGGGAAATTTGCCAAACCACAGCGGGCAAATATAGCAACCCCCCTAGTCTGGGTATCCTGTTTAGAGCATATCACCAACTGAAACCCATCTAATTTCAAAATATGACTTTTACTAGCTTGAATGTGAGTCTCCTGGAGACAAATAATATCAGCCCTGAGAATTCGAATGTCCTCTTTGATCCTGCCCCGCTTAACTGGGTCATTCAAACCACATATATTAATTGTGGCTATCCGGACTCCCCCATTGATTATATATACTATACCAAAAGTAAATACAACGAAGAACTATAAAAAACAAATAAATTCTGATAGCTACTTCCCAAGTGCCCATTACCTTTCCCCCCTTAAAGAGGATCTGCCCACCCCGACCCCGAACCCCCCCTTCACATTGGCAAAAAAGGTCCCCAGACCCTTGTGAAGCCTCCCACGCTGTGCACCCCTGTTGCTCCCTGACCCAAAAAGGGAATAATAAGAAAAAAGACAAAACACCTTTGTTTAGCCTATATCAAGAAAAATAAAACCCCAAATCCCCACACCCTTAGCACTTAAGGTCCCCGCCCAATAAGACACATCAGGAGTACAAGAGGGGTACAAGAGGTCGAAGTAATAAGAATGAAGAGACAGAAAAAAGAAAAATTACTTCAAGCAAGATCAAATAGCCACAAGATGTCAAGATTAATACACCATAGAAGTGGAGATTAGGGGAAACAAAAGCACATTGGCCCTCCATTAACCAATAACCTATCCTCAGTGTACCCCCTGTACCGCCTTGCAGCCATTCCTCAAACACGCTGTCCTAATCACCTGATAACTCTTTTAGATAATCTCCGGCTTGGATCTCAGACATAAACACCCTTGTCCGGCCCTGAAAGATCACTTTTAAGCGAGCAGGGTTCATCAAATAGATTTCACAACAAAGTTTCTGGAATGATGGAATCATCTGCTTCAGGTGCCACCGCCTCTCCACCGTAGTGTGGCAGAAATCCGGCCTCACGAAGAAAGTCTGCCCTTCCGTGGATTTCTTGGCGTCCGGTCAGGCCTTTTCAAAAACTGAAGATAAGAATAGCTCATGGCCTCTGATCTTGCCCAGCATTTTTCTTCACCATTAGGGGGAACCGATGAACGTGCTGGATCTCAGCTTCACAGTTCCAGGATGATAACTCTGGGAAATCAGACTTGAAAAGCTTAATTACAAAGCTGCATATGTCCCCCCCTCGGTATTCTCTTCAATGACCAGCAGATGCAGATTGTTTCGCCGCTGTCTATACTCCGACTCCTCAAGCTTCCACAACACATCCATCATTCTGGCATCATTAGCAGAGGTCTTCTGTTCGGAGCTCTCCAAGCCAGCTTCAAGACCCACCACCCACTCCTCCAGCGCCGTTGTGCGAGCCATGACTTCAGTGCAGGTTTTTGTAGTCTTCCGGATTGCACCCTGGATTTTCTTTGTCACCAGTTGGGCCCTTTTATGTTCTTGACGGGCCTCCAATTGCATCGCTTTAAGGGTTGTATATATAAGAGACATTGAGGGTCCCTGCTCATCCTTAGTACCAGATGCCTGGGGGTTCTCTTGAAACCCACACCCTTCTTCTTCCCCTTCATGGCCAATATTAATATTAGAATAGTCCCACCGTAGATGTAAAACTGAGTCAGATTGGGTACAGGTGTTTTTTTTATGCCCCCCTGCCTAGATTTGGTGCCAGACTGTCTATGTGTGTCCCTGGTGTTAGGTGCACTGTCCGTATCACTGGCTTCCGCCGACCCTTCCTCCTCAGATGTCTTCATTTCCAATTCACTTCCCGCAGCTGAATCTGATTCCTCTGCCATGAAGAAAAAGTTATCTCCATTCGGGGTACCGGGTATTGTACTCCCTCCATCCTGCGCCCCTGGAAGAGAATTCAACTCAGGTTCTAGACATCTTAACTCAGAGCTAATATTGACCCCTTTTTGCCTTAAGGCTTGAGTAGCAGGAACAGACAAAGCAGGACTATTACTCTTCAACCCTGGTATATCCTTTGGCTCAGCAGATGCCATGACAGGGAGTACTGACAACATAGCTTGGGCACCATCGCATAAAGAAACAGCACTGCCAGGATTTAACGAGGTACTCAGTACATGAATAAAGTCAGAACCAGCAGTCTCAGTCACACTTGTAGTTTCCCCACCCGACTAAGCCTGGCGTAGGCCGAGGTGCATTTGCGATTGTTTTCTTGCTCCTCAGTAGGATATGCATACGCTCGGCGGCATCCTTGGGCTGCAATAGGGGCTTGCGGCTTACCGGTTTTTCTGCGAACATGCCGGGGACCATCAGAGTCTTCCTCTTGGTTCCTGGGTCTAGAGTTTGATCCATGCCGGGTACTCCAGTGCCCGTTATGGTGGCATCCTTACTGCTGGGAGCCACATCCTTGGCCCCATCCTTAACGACACAGGGGGGGGCCATCTGTTGCCGTCTACAGAAACGCCAAAGAAAAACTGTCCCACTCGGCCACCGCCCGACTCCGCTCACAAGGTCCGCAAAGCCACAAGAGTCTCTGGGGCCTCAACAGCCGTGGCAACCGTGGGAGCCACAGAGCCGCCGGGAAAGGGAAGAGAGCCGCCGCCAAACACCGAGGTGCCTCCGAACCAGGAAAGCCGCAAATCAGCTGCAGCACCGGCCGCAGCTTCTGAAGATGCCGCCGGGACAGACGCGAATGACTATCACTCGGTAGGATTGACGGCAGATTGTATCTCTCTTTCTAGATCATCAGGGCGTAGCATAACGGATTACAGCAGGGTCTGCCAAGGCATTAGGACTAGCCAGGTCAGGGAGCAATCCTTTGTGCTACCTCACGCGGCCGCCATCTTGCCCCCTAAAAACATCCTTTTTTTAAATGGTGTAAATCGGTTCAGTAGTTGCTGAGAAAAAAAAAAGTTTTGATATTTAGAGGCACGGAGGATGTGTGGAAAAGGTGATTTTTTCAGCTAAATTTGAGGTTTGCAGGGGATTCTAGGTAAGAAAATGTTGGGGGATCTCCACAAGCCATACCGTTCTGGAATTCCCTGGTTGTTTAGTTTTCAAAAATGTGTGGGTTTGGTACGTTTACCTTGATGGCCGCCGAGTATGGGCCAAAAACCCAAGTGACCCTCCTTTCAAAACCAGGTTGTTTTGTGATAGGCAATTTTGATGTCACCTCAATAAGTTTTGTGCCCTTGCCTGTCGTGGGTACTTGGGCCTTGCGCACAAGTTAGGCACCATTTTTATCAGGAGAAATGGGGAATGCTGGGTGGTAGGAAATTTGTGTCAGCCCGGCGATGCCACACCTTTCCCACACAAAAATGTGTGGGAAAAGTGATTTCTTCAGCTAAATTCGAGGTTTGCATGGGATTCTGGGTAAGAAAACATTGGGGGATTCAAGCAAACCATACCTCCCTGGAATTCCCCAGGTGTCTAGTTTTCAGAAAAGTGTGGGTTTGGTAGGTTTTCCTAGCTGGCCACTGAGCATGTGGCCAAAAATCCAGGTGACCCCCGTGCAAAACCTGTTGTTTTTGTGATATGCAATTTTGATGTTGCCTCAATAAGTTTTGGGCCCCTGCCTGTCCCAGGGACTTGGGCCTCCTGCATGAATGAGACATCATTTTTATCGGGAGACCTGGGGGAACACTGGGTGGTAGGAAATTTGTGTCAGCTCGGTGATTCTACATCTTTCCCACACAAACAAGTCTGGAAAAATATATTTTTTGGGGTTGAATTTGAGGTTTGCAGGGGATTCCGGGTAAGAAAACGTTGGGGATCCAAACAAGCCATACCTCCCTGGAATCCCCTTTATGTCTAGTTTTCAGAAAAGTGTGTGTTTTGTAGGTTTCCCTAGCAGGCCACTGAGCAACGGACCAAAAACCCAGGTGACCCCCATGCAAAACCAGGTTGTTTTGTGATGGGCAATTTTGATGTCACCTCAATAAGTTTTGGGCCCTTGCCTGTCGCGGGTACTTGGGCCTCCCACACAAATGAGCCACCATCTTTATCAGGAGACATTGGGGAACACTGGGTGATAGGAAATTTGTGTCAGCCCGGTGATGTCACAAGTTTCCCACACAAAAATGTGTGGAAATAGTGATTTTTGCAGCAAAATTTGAGGTTTGCAGGGGATTCTGGGTAAGAAAATGTTGGGGATCCAAGCAAGCCATACCTCCCTAGAATCACCCAGGAGTATAGTTATCAGAAATGGGTGGGTTTGATAGGTTTCCCTAGCTGGTGCCAAGCACAGTGCCAAAAACCCAGGTGACCCCCTTGCAAACCAGGTTATTTTGTGATAGGCAAATTTGATGTCACCTCAATAAGTTCTGGGCCCTTGCCTGTCATGGGTACTTGGGGCTCCCGAACGAGTGGGGCACCATGTTTATAGGGAGACCTGAGGGAATGCTGGGTGGTAGGAAATTTGTGTCAGCCCAGTGATGCCACAACTTTCCCACACAAAAATATGTGGGTAAAGTTATTTTTTCAGTTAAATTTGAAGTTTGCACGGGATTCTGGGTAAGAAAACGTTTGGGGATCCACGCAAGTCATACCTCCCTGGAATACCCTAGGTGTCTAGTTTTCTGAAAAGTGGGGATTTGGTAGGTTTCCCTAGCTGGCCGCCGAGCACAGGGCAAAAAATCCAGGTGACCCTCTTGCAAAACCAGGTTGTTTTGTGATTGGAAACTTTGATGTCACCTCAATATGTTTTGGGCCCTTGCCTGTCACGGGTGCTTGGGCTTCCCACAAGAGTGAGACACAATTTTTATCGGGAGAGCTGTGGGAATGCTGGGTGGTAGAAAATTTGTGTCAGCCCATGATGCCACAACTTTCCCACACATTTTTGTGTGGGAAAAGTGATTATTTCAGCTAAATTTGAGGTTTGCAGGGGATTCTGGGTAAGAAAAAGTTGGGGGATCCACGTAAGACATACCTTCCTATAATCCCAGGGTGTTTTGGGCCCTTGCCTGTTAAGGGTACTTTGGCCTCCCACACAAGTGAAGCACCATTTTTATCAGGAAACCTGGGGGAAGGCTTGGTGGTAGGAAAGTGGAAAAAATATTCACGGGGATAAATTTGAGGTTTGCAGAGGATTCTGGGTAAGAGAACTTTGGGATTCAAGCAAGCCACACATATAAAATAGGCAATTTTGATGTCAAGTCAATACGTTTTGGGCCCTTGCGTCAGCCTGGTGATGGCACAACTTTGGGCCACCGAGCACGGGGCAAAAAACCCAGGTGACCCCCCGTGCAAAACCAGGTTGTTTTGTGATAGGCAATTTTGATGTCTCCTCTATACGTTTTGGGCCCTTGCCTATCACGGCGACCTGGGCCTCCCGCACTAGTGAGGCACCATTTTTCTCGGGAGACCTGGGGAAATGCTGGGTGGTAGGAAATTTGTGTCATCCCAGTGATGCCACAACTTTCCCACACAAAAAATGTGTGGAAAAAGTGAGTTTTTCAGTTAAATTTGAGGTTTTCAGGGGATTCTGGGTAAGAAAGCGTTTGGGGATCCACGCAAGCCATACCTGCATGGAATACCCCGGGAGTCTAGTTTTCAGAAATTTGTGGATTTTGTAGGTTTCCCTAGCTGGCCTCAGAGCACGGGGCCAAAAACCCAGGTGACCCCACTTGCAAAAACAGGTCGTTTTGTGAAAGGCAATTTTGATGTCGCCTCAATACGTTTTGGGCCCTTGCCTGTCACGGTGACCTGGGCCTCCCACACGAGTGAGCAGCATTTTTATTGGGAGACCTGGGACAATGCTGGGTGGTAGAAAATTTGTGTCAGCCCGGTGATGCCACAACTTTCCCACACAAAAATGTGTGGAAAAAGTGATATTTTTTGGTTAAATTTGAGGTTTCCCGCAAATTCTGGGTAAAAAAAGTTTGAGGATCCTTGCAAGCATTACCTCCCTGGAACCCCCCGCCTCGGGTGTCTAGTTTTCAGAAATATGCAGGTTTGGTAGATTTCCCCAGCTGGCTACCGAGCACGGGTCAAAAAACCCAGGTAACCCCTGGTGCAAAACCAGGTCTTTTTGTGATAGGCAATTAAGATGTTGCCTCAATAAGTTTTGGGCCCTTGCCTGTCGCTGGTACTTGGGCCTCCTACATGAGTGAGGCACCATTTTTATTGGGAGACCTGGGGGAACGCTGGGTGGTAGACAATTTGTGTCAGCCCGGTGATGCCACAACTTTCCCACACAAAAATGTGTGGAAAAAGTTATTTTTTCAGCCACATTTGGGGTTTGCAGGGGATTCTTGGTAAGAAAAAGTTGGAGGATCCTCACAAGACATACCTCCCTGTAATCCCAGGGTGCCTAGTTTTCAGAAATGTTTGGGTTTGATAGGTTTCCCTATCTGCCCACAAAGCACAGGGCCAAACACCCAGGTGACCCCCTTGCAAAACCAGGTCGCTTTGTGATAGGCCTTTTTGATGTCGCCTCAATACGTTTTGGGTCCTTGCCTGTGGTGGGTACTTTGGCCTCCCGCACAAGTGAGGCACCATTTTTTTTAGAGTCCTAGGGGAAGGCTGCGTGGTAGGACATTTGTGTCAGCCCGGTGATGCTACCACTTTCCCACTCAAAAATGTGTGGAACAAAATATTTTTTCAGCTAAATTTGAGGTTTCCAGGGGTTCTGGGTAAGACAACGTTGGGGATCCAAGCAAGCCATGCCTTCCTAGAATCCCCCTGGTGTCTACTTTTCAGAAATGTTTGGGTTAGGTAGATTTCCCTAGCTGGCCACCGAGCACAGGGCAAAAAACCCAGGTGGCGTTCAGTGCAAAACCAGATTGTTTTGTGAGAGGCAATTTTGATGTCACCTCAATATGTTTTGGGCCCTTGCCTGTATCAGGGACCGGGCCTCTTGCACGAGTGAGACACCATTTTTATAGGGAGTCCTGGGGAAATGCTGGGTGGTAGGAAATTTGTGTCAGCTCAGTGAGCCACAACATTTCCACACAAAAATGTGTGGAAAAAATGATTTTTTCAGCCAAATTTGAGGTTTACAGCGGATTCTGGGTAAGAAAAAGTTTGGGGAACCACGCAAGACATACTATAATCCCCGCGTGTCTACTTTTCAAAATTGTGTGGTTCTGGGTAAGACAACGTTGGGGATCCAAGCAAGCCATGCCTTCGTAGAATCCCCCTGGTGTCTAGTTTTCAGAAATGTGTGGGTTTGGTAGGTGTCCCTAGCTGACCGCCAAGCACGGGCCAAAAACCCAGGTGACCTCCTGCAAAACCAGGTTGTTTTTGATAGGCAATTTTGATTTCGCCTCACTACAATTTGGGGCCTTGCCTGTCGCAGGTACTTGGGTTTCCCCCACAAGTAAGGCAACATTTTTATCGGGAGACCAGGGGGAACGCTGGGTGGCTGGAAATTTGCGTCAGCCAGGTGATAGCACAACTTTGCCACTCAAAAATGTGTGGAAAACATGATTTTTTCAGCTTAATTTGAGGTTTGCAATGGATTCTGGGTAAGAAAACTTTGGGGATCCAAGCAAACGATACCTCCCTGGAATCCCCTGCGTGTCTAGTTTTCAGAAATGTGTGGGTTTGTGTTAAAAACTCAGGTGACCTCCTTGCAAAACCAGGTAGTTTTGTGATAGGCAATTTTTATGTCACCTCAATACATTTTAGGCCCTTGCCTGTCATGGGTACTTGGGCCTCCCACACGAGTGAGGCATAATTTTTATCGGGCGACCTGGGGGTACCCTGGGTGGTAGGAAATTTGTGTCAGCCCGAAGATGCCACATCTTTCCCACACAAAAATGTGTGGAAAAAGTGATATTTTCAGGAAAATTTGAGGTTTGCATTGGATTCTGGGTAAAAAAAAAAGTTGGGGAATACACGCAAGCCATACCTCCCTATAATCCCTGTGGTAACTAGTTTTCAGAAATATGTTGGTATGGTAGGTTTCCCTAGCTGGCCACCAAGCACGGTGCCAAAAACCCAGGTGACACCCCTTGCAAACCCAGGTGGTTTTGTGATAGACAATTTTGAAGTCGCCCCAATGCGTTTTGAGCCCTTGCCTGTCACAAGTATTTGGGCCTCCCACATGAGTGAGACAGCGGATTCTGGGTAGGAAAACATGGGGCTATCTACTCAAGCCATACCTCCCTGGAATTCCCCGGGTGTCTAGTTTTCAGACATTTACGGGTTTAGAGGTTTCCTTGGGTGCTAGCTGCACTAGGACCCAACATTCTGAAGTAGGCACATTCCGCAAAAAAGTCTGTGCCTAGTGGGTTTTCTGTCGCCCTGGGGTGGGGGAAAATTGGTGGCTATTGCCCCGATTTCCCGCTGAGAGGGGCAGAAAGACTGGATATTTTGTTTGGGTGGTGGGGACATTGGTATACCCATTCTGGGCATCCCTCACCCCTACACATTAAAAAAGCCAGCATATTCGCTGCCGCCTCATGGGCTCTCTGTTCCCCTGGGTTGGGCAGATCACAGGCTACTGTCCCTATCTCCCTCCTGAGAGGGCAGAAAGACTGTGGCATTTTTTGTGGATATCAGGGCATTGGCATGCCTATTCTGGGCAGCCCGCGCCGAATTTTGGAAAAATAAAAATCCCTTGTGCCTAGTGGGCTTTCTGCCCCCCCCGGGGGCATATAAGGGGCTAATGCCCCATCTGCCTTCCAGGAGGGGAAAAAAGACTGCAGCATTTTTTCATTTTGGTGTGGGTATTTGAATGCCCAATCTAGGCAGCCTCCACCCCTATGTATGTATAAAAAGAAATCCCTGGGTTCTATAGGGCTTTCTGCTCCAGGGGCTATTGCCCCCATCTGACTGCTAGGGAGGGCAGAAAGTCCTATTTTTACTTTGGGGGGTATGGTGGGAGCTTTGTCGTGCCCATTCTGGGCAGCCCTTATCCCTGGTGCATAAAAAATCCCTAGCATATAGGGTGCTATCTGCCCATTTTGGATGGGGGTATATGCATGATCATTCTGGGAAGCCCCCACCCCTACGTATATATATATATATAAATATATATATATATATATATATATATAATATATATATATATATATATATATATATATATATATATATATATATATATATATATATATATATATATATATATATATATATATATATATATATATACATATATATATTACCTACTGGCGGTCGCCAGTAGGTATATATAGTTAGGATTTTTTTGAATTGGGATTTCTGAAAATTCTATGTTGAATAACTTTGGCGTTGATGGACGGAATTGGCTGACATTTTCAGGAAAATGGCATGTTTTGTTTCTGAGCGTCCCCTGAAAGTTTGGGGGGGTTTCGCCAAGCGGGTGCCGAGAAAAAAGGGGGGTCCCAAAACGTGTTTTAACATTGAGTTTTCCATAGGGCGGTTGGACTCACTTTTAGCTCGAACGGCTGAATGGATTTCCACAAAACTTGGCAAAATTGTAGGGACTGGTAGCCCGATGTGCCTTTGCTATGTCTCAAGATATATGCTCCAGTGGTTTTTACGAAAATTAAGTTTGAAAAATATATATTGGGCTACATTGGGCTATATATATGTTAGAGCCCAAATGTAGCCCAATGTAGCCCAATGTAGCCCAAAGATGGCCACCAGAGACAAAAAAAACAAATGTAGCCCAAATATCAGCCAGATGTAGCCCAACTATCAAACCCAGTGACAGAATGTCCCAGAGTGTTCTAAAGAACAACTAGAGCGCTAACAGTCTTACTTATGAAAAAAGTATGGCACACCTGAAGTCATCTTGATTGGAATAAAGTGTTAACACTTAAAACATTTAATTTGCAAAGGAACAAAATGAGGGGTTTCATTTTGCCATACAAATGGTATATATATATATATATATATATATATATATATATATATATATTCACTGAAAAAACCATAGGTTTCACACCAGTTATAGTTAGGAATTAGCATTTAAAAAACCTATCAAATTCACTGAAAAAACCATAGGTTTAACACCAGTTATAGTTAGCTGGAAATTTTACTGACATAAAACCATTGAAATTCCCACGTTATAGTTAGTTGGACTCACTATAACTTGCACGTGTAATGCACTGATGACACCATCCAGTGAATGTGTGTCTTTCAGATAAATAAATATGTTTTATATATGTATGTTAAGGTCGATGGAAGAATATTTGTTTAAATTATTGTCTTAATGGATGTTTTTTTAAAAAAAAATAATTGGATATCTGCCTTATTAAGTGTATCTTAGTGAATACATATATTAGCGAGTGAAAGTAGGTCAGTCTCTCTGTCATCAGTGATGTCATGAGTGATGTCACTGACCATGTCATGAGTGATGTAATATGTGATGTCATCAGCAGTGCATTACACGTGCAAGTTATAGTGAGTCCAACTAACTATAACGTGGGAATTTCAATGGTTTTATGTCAGTTAAATTTCCAGCTAACTATAACTGGTGTTAAACCTATGGTTTTTTCAGTGAATTTCATAGGTTTTTTAAATGCTAATTCCTTTCTATATCGAGTTTCTAACCTTTTTTTTTTTTTACAATTTGCTGTTTTTTTTTAAGTATTCATTTTTTTTATATAATTTTTTTCTTTTGTGCTCTGGGTGCGCGCTCCGGGAAGCTTTCAGCTAAGCTCTCCGGTAAGCTTTCCGGTGAGCTCACCTGAAAGCGCACCCAGAGCGCTACTGTCGTTCATGAAAAAAAATATGAATGAAAAGTTAATAATAATGCAAAACATTTCGTACCATACAAATAAAATCAGTTTTTTTTTTATAAGGAAAATGATTATGCATTTCTGTAAAAGTTTGATGACGTCACTTCGGCGCGCAACGTAAGTGCCCTCGGAAGCGCCTACGTTCGCGCCGCGTAAACGCACGCAGAAACGCCTACGATCGCGCCACGTTTGCGCCCCGGAAGCGCCTACGATCGCGCCGCGTAAACGCACCCAGAAGTGCTCCGGAGCACGCAGCGTAAGCGCGTCGGGTCATGTGACCCTAAAATAACACTTTTCATTGGTTGCTAACAGTTTTTTTTACAAAGAATGAAATCCCCACCCATTTCCTTCACTATTGCTTTGTACTTGGAGAGAGCAAGAGCTGTTCTGTGTACTATCTTCATCTCCTACTTTCCTGATCTACAGCAATGGCTGCAAGAGAATCATCCAGAAGTGATTCAGAGGCATTTTTAGATGAGGACCCTCCTAGGCAGAAGAAAAAAATCCATTTCATCTGGAAATTTTATAACATCCCTGAAGGAGAAAAAAAAGTCAACACTCCAAAAGTAACCTGCAAAATATGTGGTAGTACTTTATCCAGAGGCAATCCTCTGAAAAAATATAGTTTTGGAAATGCCAATTTAATCAGGCATGTCAAAAGAAGACACCCAAACAACTTTGCGAGGGAGAGTGTCAGAGACCTGGCACGGAAATTACCCACAGATGGCGGCAGCACCTCCACTGGTGGAGCAACACCTTCGGGACCATCCCGTAGAAGAATGGTCCCTAACATACAGCCAGAGTTTGCAGGCATCAAATTTCTGTGCACGGAGTGTGACGAACTGCTCTGCTATGGGGAGCAGAGTGTTGAACTCATTGCCCTAAAGAAACAGCAACACCGCTGCCCTGACAGTCCCTAAATTTTCACATTTTTTTGCTCCTGTTGAGCCGTTTTGGAATCCCTGCTTTTTGTTTTTCCCTTGACAAAAATCCAAAAAAATTATAAAATTGTTTTAAAAAGTCTAAAAAAAATATATAAAACAACAAAATCAAAAAAAAAGTTCTTTTCAGAACTACCTCTAATTTATAAAAAAATGCAATTTTTTTTGTGAAAAAAAATCTGTCATTTTATATCTCCATGGTACGCTCCCCAGTAAGCTCTCCGGTATGCGTACTGGGTGCGCCCCCGCGGAAATCGATTTTTTTTTATTTATTTTTTTTTACCCGCGGGACCCTTTTATGGCCCCCACATCAAAACTAGGGGGTCAGAGGGGGTCTACTCTTCACCCTTATGGTCATTTGCCCCTTTTTTTTTAAACCCCTTGTGTCTCGATTTTACCGAGACACAAGATGGCGGCCGCTCCAGACTGTTTAGAATGTTTACAGACACCCAAGAGCCAATCAGCTTTCTGCGCGCAAGTCGCGTGTCGCGCCTGGAGCGCTCTCCGGTGCGCGCACCGGAGAGCGCCTATAGATATATATATTTTTTTGAACCTAAATTACTCAAAATCCACTGGAGCACATTTCTTGAGACATAGCAAAGGCACATCGGGCTACCAGTCCCTACAATTTTGCCAAGTTTGCTGTATATCCATTCAGCCGTTCGAGCTAAAAGTGAAATCGACCGCCCTATGGAAATTAACATGGGGAAAACGCGTTTTGGGACCCCCCTTTTATCTCGGCCCCCGCTTGACGTATCCCCCCCAAACATTCAAGGAAGAACTGGAGCTCGACGAGGCCATTTTCAGGAAATTTTCAGGCAGATTCGTCAACCGGTGCCAAAGATATTCCAAATAGAATTTTGAGATTTAACATTGAAAAAAATCCTAACTATAACTACCTACTGGCGACCGCCAGTAGGTAATATATATATATATATATATATATATATATATATATATATATATATATATATATATATATATATATATATATATATATATATATATCACCTACTGGCGGTCGCCAGTAGGTGATATATATATACCGCCCTATGGAAAACTCAATGTTAAAAACACGTTTTGGGACCCCCCTTTTTTCTCGGCCCCCGCTTGACAAAACCCCCCCAGACTTTCAGGGGACGCTCAGAAACAACATGTGCCATTTTCCTGAAAATTTCAGCCAATTCCGTCCATCAACGGCAAAGTTATTCAACATAGAATTTTCAGAAATCCGTATTCAAAAAAATCCTAACTATATATACCTACTGGCGACCGCCAGTAGGTGATATATATATATATATATATATATATATATATATATATATATATATATATATATATATATATATATATATATATATATATATATCACCTACTGGCGGTCGCCAGTAGGTATATATAGTTAGGATTTTTTTGAATACGGATTTCTGAAAATTCTATGTTGAATAACTTTGCCGTTGATGGACGGAATTGGCTGAAATTTTCAGGAAAATGGCACATGTTGTTTCTGAGCGTCCCCTGAAAGTCTGGGGGGGTTTTGTCAAGCGGGGGCCGAGAAAAAAGGGGGGTCCCAAAACGTGTTTTTAACATTGAGTTTTCCATAGGGCGGTTGGACTCACTTTTACCTCGAACGGCTGAATGGATTTCTATGAAACTTGGCAAAATTGTAGAGACTGTTTGCCCGATGTGCCTTTGCTAGGTCTCAACATATGTGCTCCAGTGGATTTTGAGAAATTAACATTCAAAAAAATATATATATCTGTGACAGCGTCCCGGTTAGCGCCCCGGTTCGCGTACCAGACGCGTAACGGAACTTCGAGAGGAGAAGCGGATTGGCTCTCCAGTGACTCTCAACATTCTAAACAGTCCGGAGCACCCGCCATCTTGTCTCTCGGTAGGATCGAGAGACAAGAGGTGGAAATCAACGAAGGGGGAAATGAATGAAAGGGGCAAGGTAGACCCCTCCTGACCCCCTAGGATTGATGTGGGGGCCATTAAAGGGCCCCTCGGGGCAGAAAAAAAAAAAAACGATTTTTCGCGGTGGAAGCGCTACCCGGTACGCGAACCGGGTAGCTCACCGGTAGCGTAAGGGGAGTCCGCCATCTTGTCTTTCGGACGAATTTAGTCACAAGATGGAGGATAAACAATGTTGGGAATGGGTATAAGGGTGCACGGGAGACATATCCTGACCCCCTAGGTTTTCTGAGGGTGGCTGAGGAGGCCCATATATGTAAAAAAAAAAAACAACTTTCCGGAAAGCGTAACAAGGGGAAAACCAAGGGAAATAGTAAAATAATATTTTAGAGTGCTTTGAGGTAGGGTAGCTCTGAATAGAGCTGTTGTGTTGTGTGGGTGATGTAAGTACCAACATGTAGGTACCAATGAAGAGTCTAAAATTCAATGTACACCGTCTCCTCTGTAGATATTTTGTATGTTCTAATACGGGTTATTTAAATGTAAATGTGTGGAAAAGCACTTCATGCTTTAAAGCAATTGTATTTTTGAACTGGTTGTTCTTTCCTCTTAGTCCTCCTCTTTGGTTTTTTTTCCCCACACTCTTCTTCAGCATGATAGTTGATAAATTCGATCCCTCAAAAAATGTATATACATAAAAAAATTATATTAAATACATATAAAATATATTTTTCCTTTAAAAGAAGAACACATTTTACAGCTTTTGATATTTGCTATTAAAAAACCATTGAAATTCACTGAAAAAACCATAGGTTATAGACCATATATAGTTAGGAATTAGCATTTACAACACCTTGAAAATTCACTGAAAAAACCATAGGTTATAGACCATATATAGTTAGGAATTAGCATTTACAAAACCTTATTTTACTCACACAAAACCATTGAAACCATTGAAATTCGCATATATAGTTAGTTGCACTAACTATATATCGCGCACCCGCAATCCACTGCTGATCATGTCACATATTACATCATTCATGACATGGTCAGTGACATCACTGATGACATCACTGATGACATCTCAAATGACATCACTGATGACATCACTGATGACAACATCCAGTGACTGTATGTTTCTGTAAAGTTAAAATATGTCTTACATATTGAAGAATGAGTGGATGTATAAGTGTCTGGATGAAGGATTTAGGAGGTGCATGACTGACTGTATGAGTGAGTGATTAAATGTGTCTCACTGAGTGCATGGGTTAGTGACTAAACTGTCTTAATTTGTGCATCATTATGTCTGTTGTTCTGTAAACTGCTGCATGTGTTGATCAGTAGCTATATGATTAACTATATGGGTTATTGATTGGTTGCCCAAGTATTTGTATGGGAGACTGAGTGTGTGTGTGGGTGGCTGGGAGGTGTATGCCTCTGTGCATAGATGTCTGAGCAGTTGATTCACTAGATGTATGGGTTCAAAAGTGCATGTGGAAACAGCTGTATGGGCGGTTGACTGTGTGCATGAGTGTATTGGTGAGTGAATGGATATCTCAGTGCTACATGTCAAAGTAAGTACATATGTAAAACACAGTACATGTGAGAGTTGACATATATAAATAACTGTGCATAAGAGCCAGTGAATGTGTGAGTGGCTGTATGGATCATTGTGAACTTGTATCAGGAATTGTATAAGAGAGTAAATATGTGTTAGTATATGTTTGAATAAGTAAGGTGTGTATAACTGTATAGTTGAGGAAATGGAGGTGTGATTGATTCTTTGCATGACTGACTAGGTGTGTGAGTAACTCCATGGATGAGTGACAGTCTGTGAGTGTCTGTTTACACTGAGTGTATGTAAGGTTATATTAGAGTCTGAAGAGGTTCATCGTATTATCACATGAACGATGTCATCAGTGATGTGATCAGTAATGTCAAATGAGATGTCATCAGTGATGTCATCAGTGATGTCATTTGAGATGTCATCAGTGATGTCATCAGTGATGTCATTTGAGATGTCATCAGTGATGTCATCAGTGATGTCATTTGAGATGTCATCAGTGATGTCATCAGTGATGTCACTGACCATGTCATGAATGATGTAATATGTGATGTAATATGTGACATGATCAGCAGTGGATTGCGGGTGCGCGATATATAGTTAGTGCAACTAACTATATATGCGAATTTCAATGGTTTCAATGGTTTTGTGTGAGTAAAATAAGGTTTTGTAAATGCTAATTCCTAACTATATATGGTCTATAACCTATGTTTTTTTCAGTGAATATATATATATATATATATATATATATATATATTCACTGAAAAAACCATAGGTTTCACACCAGTTATAGTTAGCTGGAAATTTTACTGATATAAAACCATTGAAATTCCCATGTTATAGTTAGATGGACTCACTATAACTTGCGCGTGCAATGCACTGCTGATGACATCACATATTACATCACTCATGACATGGTCAGTGACATCACTCATGACATCACTGATGACACCATCCAGTGAATGTGTGTCTTTCTGAAAAATAAATATATTTTATATATGTATATGTAAAAGTTGATGGAAGAATAAATGTTTAAATAAGTGTCTAAATGGATGGTTTTTAAAAATTGATTGGTTAACTGGCTTAATAAGACATCATCAGCAGTGCATTGCACGCGCAAGTTATAGTGAGTCCATCTAACTATAACATGGGAATTTCAATGGTTTTATATCAGTAAAATTTCCAGCTAACTATAACTGGTGTGAAACCTATGGTTTTTTCAGTGAATTTAATAGGTTTTTTAAATGCTAATTCCTAACTATAACTGGTGTGAAACCTATGGTTTTTTCAGTGAATTTCATAGGTTTTTTAAATGCTAATTCCTAACTATAACTGGTGTGAAACCTATGGTTTTTTCAGTGAATTTCATAGTTTTTTAAATGCTAATTCCTTTGTATATCGAGTTTCTAACCTTTTTTTTTTTTACAATTTGCTGTTTTTTTTTAAGTATTCATTTTTTTATAATTTTTTTCTTTTGCGCTCTGGGTGCGCGCTCCGGGAAGCTTTCAGCTAAGCTCTCCTGTAAGCTTCTCCGAGAGCTCATCTGAAAGCGCACCCAGAGCGCAACTGTCGTTCGTGAAAAAAAAATATGAATGAAAAGTTAATAATAATGCAAAACATTTCGTACCATACAAATAAAATTTGTTTTTTTTAATATGGAAAATGATTATGCATTTCTATAAAAGATTGATGACGTCACTTCGGCGCGCAACGTAAGTGCCCTCGGAAGCGCATACGTGCGCGGCGCATAAACGCACGGAAAAGCGCCTACGATCGCGCCACGTTTGCGCCCCGGAAGCGCCTACGATCGCGCTGCGTAAACGCACCCGGAAGTGCTCCGGAGCGCGCAGCGTAAACGCGTCGGGTCATGTGACCCTAAAATAACACTTTTCATTGGTTGCTAACAGTTTTTTTTTACAATGAATGAAATCCCCACCCATTTCCTTCACTTCTTCTTTCACTTTTGTGACTGAAAGACCTGCCTTTTTTGCTGCTCCATATTCCTGGATTCATCATGGCTGCCAGACCATCCAGCAGTGAAGATGACTCCAATGATTTCATTGATGAAGAGCCTCCTACCCCAAAGGTGAAGGAACATTTCATCTGGAAATTTTTTAAGTTTCCAGAAGGCCAGAAGAAGGTGAATGCACCAAAAGTAGAGTGCAGGATCTGCAAACAGGTCCTGTCACGGGGTAACCCCCCAAAAAAATACTCTTTTGGCAACTTCACCATGATTCGCCATGTGGAGAGGAGGCACCCCCAGAATTTTGCCCGGGAAAGTGTCAGGGCTCTGGCACAGGAGGTTCCCAGAGATGGGGCCTCTACATCAACAGGAGGAGCAACTTCTTCTGGAAGAGAACAATCTCAGGGGCAGGTAGCAAACATTCAACCTGCATTCAACCATGGGGTCGTCAGATGCAGATACTGCAATCAACTCCTCACCTATGGGGAGCAAAGTGTCCTGCTCATGGTTCGGGCATTGGAGAACCATCACTGCCCTTCCCACCCCTAATTTTTTTCTTTTCTTTTTGCTCCTGTTGAGCAGTTTCTATTCCCTGTTTTTGTTCCTCTTCAGTTAAAAGAAGAAAACCAAAAGTTCTTTTCAGAACTACCTCCAATTCTCATCAAAGAGCTATAATCTTAAAAAATGAAGAGTAAGTGAAATATAGTGCATTGATAATTGAAAGGAGAATGAGTAAGAAAGAACAGAAAGGTATGAGAGGTGAAAGGAAGTGAAGTAGGAGGACTGAAAGAAGGTGAGTGTTAGAAAAGAAAGTTATGACACAGTGAATAAACTGGAGGCCTCATTTCTGAAAAGTGACGCATCGCTACGTGAAAATAGCGATGCGTCACTTATCTGGACGCACTCCTTATGACATTCCAGATATGTCATATTTAATATATGACTAATCAATTCGCAAGGAGTTACAGATATGTCAGTATTTCTGACATATCTGTAAACACAAAAGTAACGCATTGCAGGAGTGCGTCACAAAAGTGACGCAACTCCAGTAATGTGTCCTTTCACATGGAAAAAGCACCATGTGAAAGGTTTGCTGTGAAGCAGGCGCAAGATTTTGGCGCAACTGCATCCTAAAAGTGACGCACTGCGTCATTATTACCAAGCTTTTTGCAAGGAACACCCCCTCTGCATGCATTATACCTGACACTATTTTTTAAAAAGTGACGCATCTAGGTACATGGGTCACTTTTTAAAACTCTGCGCCATATTGTATCTGCATCAGGTATAATGTATGCAGAGGGGGCAATCCCTCGCAAAAAGCTTGGTAATAACAACTTACTGAAATCTATGAGATTTCTCTGCGTCACTTTTAGGATGCTATTGCGTCAAAATTTTGCGCCGGCCTCGCATCACTTTTATGTTTACACATATGTCAGAAATACTGACGTATCTGTAACTCCTTGCAACATGATTCGTCATACATTAAATATGACACATCTGGAATGTCATAAGGACTGTGGACAGAAAAGTGACGCATCACACCAGCAGTGTAATAAAATGTGCCTCGTTGCACTATATTTAAAGGATGCAACAGCATCCTAAAAGTGACGCAGTGAAATCTCAAACATTTCACTGCGTCGCTATTACAAAGCTTTTAGTGGGAGAACACCCCCTCTGCATGCATTATACCTCACGCAGATATAATGTGGCGCTTGATTTTAAAAAGTGACCCATCTACCTAGATACCTCACTTTTTAAATATAACGCAACGCAACACATTTTTTTACACTACTGGTGCAATGCGTCACTTTTCTGTGCGCACTCCTTATGACATTCCAAGTAACGCATTGCTGGAGTGCGTCACAAAAGTGACGCAACTCCAGTAATGTGTCCTTTCAAATGGGGAAAGCAGCATATGAAAGGTCTTGCCTCAGTCTAACACCTGCTGTAAAGCAGGCACAAGATTTTGACGCAACAGCATCCTAAAACTGACGCAGTGAAATCTCAAAGATTTCACTGCGTCGCTATTACAAAGCTTTTTGCGGGAGAACACCCCCTCTGCATGCATTATACCTGACGCTATTTTTAAAAAGTGACGCATCTAGGTACATGGGTCACTTTTTAAAACTCTGCGCCATATTGTATCTGCAACATGATTCGTCATACATTAAATATGACACATCTGGAATGTCATAAGGAGTGCGCACAGAAAAGTGACGCATAACACCAGCAGTGTAATAAAATGTACCTCGTTGCACTATATTTAAAAAGTGACGCATCTAGATAGATGCGTCACTTTTTAAATATTGCATAACAATGCGCATTTTTTTACACCGCTGGTGCGTCACAAAAATTGACGCACAGGAAGCGCAAAACTAACAGCGCAAGGCCTTCATAAATATGGTCCTGGATTTTCCCCGTGCTTCGCCGGTGCGCGTACCATGCGCTTCCCCCGCGCAAAACGAAAAAAATTTTTTAATGCCCTGCAGGACCCTATTTTAGTCCCTACATCAAACCTAGGGGGTCAGAGGGGGTCTACTCTTCCCCCTTATGGTCATTTGCCCCTTTTTTTTTCAAACCCCTTGTGTCTCGATTTTACCGAGACACAAGATGGCGGCCGCTCCACACTGTTTAGAATGTTTACAGACAACTGAGATCCAATCAGCTTCCTGCGCGCAAGTCGCGTGTCGCGCCTGGAGCGCACTCCGGTGCGCGCACGGGAGAGCGCCTATAGATATATATATTTTTTTGAACCTAAATTACTCAAAATCCACTGGAGCACATATCTTGAGACATAGCAAAGGCACATCGGGCTACCAGTCCCTACAATTTTGCCAAGTTTGGTGGAAATCCATTCAGCCGTTCGGGCTAAAAGTGAAATCGACCGCCCTATGGAAATTAACATGGGGAAAACGCGTTTTGGGACCCCCCTTTTATCTCGGCCCCCGCTTGACGAATCCCCCCCAAACTTTCAGGGAAGGACCGGACCGCCATGAGACCATTTTCCTGAAAATTTCAGGCAGATTCGTCAACCGGCGCCAAAGTTATTCAAAATAGAATGTTGAGATTTAACATTGAAAATTATCCTAACTATAACTACCTACTGGCGACCGCCAGTAGGTAATATATATATATATATATATATATATATATATATATATATATATATATATATATATATATATATATATATATATATATATATATATATATATATATATATATATATATATATATGTATATATATATATTTATATATATATATATAAAATCCCTAGGGCCTAGTGGAGTTTCTGCCCCCCCAGGGGCAGATCAGGTGCTAATACCCCCATCTACTTCCTGGAAGGCAGAAAGTTTTATTCTTACTTTGGGGGGTAGGTTGGGGGCTTTGGCATGCCCATTCTAGGCAGCCCCCACCCCTGGCACATAAAAAAATCCCTGGCATCTAGGGTACTTTCTGACTCCCCGGGGGGGGCAGATTGGGGGTTACTGCCCCGTCTGCCCCCCAGAGGGGCAGAAAGACTGGAATGTTTTGGGGGAGGGCTGGGGTCATTGACATGCCCATCTTTGGCAGCACCCACTCCTAAATTAATCATAAAAAAACTGGTGTCTAGTGGGCTTTTGCCACCCCGGGGGGCAGAAATACTGTTATTGTGCAGGGGGTTGGGGGCTTTGGCGTGCCCATATTGGGAAGCCCCCACCTCTAATTTACATATAAATAGAAATTCCCTTGTTCTAGTGGACTTTATTCCCCGCGGAAATAAAGGGGGCTGTGGCCCCCATCTTCCCAAAAGGGGGGGTAGAAAGACTGAATATAGCCCCAAAATTATGGGGGAGCAAAAGAGCCGCTCCCCCCTTCCTGGTGTCTAGTGGGTGGGCGATCCCCAAGCAGGGATCCACTAGTGAGGGGTACCATTGGAAAGGGGAGATGCTTTCCTTTCCAACGATACCTCTCGCAAGTGTTTCGGTGCTCGGAGGGCTGAGATATCCCCATGAGCACTGAAACACTAAAAATGAAACTATGGGGCATATTATCAAGGGGGTTTATCTCCACTTTTTTGGCTTTAAAAGCCAAGAAAGCGGAGATAAAATGATCTCCCTATTACCTAGCTGTCGCTAACACCAGTTAGCGACAGCTAGTAGGAGATAGCGACCATCTTGGACCCCACTTTGCATGTCAGTGATATTTATCACTAATGACATGCAAAGTGGGCGTGCCAAGATGTTAGCGACTGAAAACAGTCGCTAACATCGCTATCTCCTATTACCAACTTTTGGAGATATTCGCGCTAAGCGCGAATATCTCCAAAAGCTAACACCTGCCCTGAGCAGTTCTTAGCCATGTTATCCAATGGGAGGTGGATAACATGGCTAAGAGCATTAGCTCGGTAATGCATGAATATCGCTGACTTTTCAGCGATATTCATGCATTGCGGCGATTTTTATCGCATTTGCGATAAACCTTGGTAATACCAAGGTTTATTTGCAGTAACAATCGCCGCAGCTCAGCGCTAAATTTTTGTCTCTAACCAAGCAATAGCGATACTTATCGCTATTGCTTGGTAATATGCCCCTAAGTTTCACTTTAATTTTCAATCTAATGATGACAGCACGTTTCTAGTAAAACAATATTTATATTTTTATTTTCCTTAGATTTCCCTGGTTTTCTAGAGCTTTTTTCTTTTTTCTTTTTCAGGCTTTAAATGGTTCCTTATGACAATGGATTACTTTGATGAATTTACCATGGAATTTACAATTTTTACATTTTTGTTTGGGCTCTTTACTTTTATACTTTGAAAACGTGGATATGGAGGGAGCACTATAGCTACAGAATTGCAAGTAAATTTTTTTTATTTATTAGTTTTTGGGAATGTGTTTTATCGGCTATGTGCATATCTGCTGTTTTTGCAAAGTATTTTTTTTATTTTTATGTGTTGTGTTTACTTGGTTTTATTTTGGGCTTACTTCTAATGTTGTGGTTTGTGATTGTTGATGTTGTGATTTTTATTTAATTAGCACTTTTATTATTTCCATTTGTCAGCCTTAGTTTATATTTCTACTTATTTACTGATATATAAAAATATGTTGTTTCATATTTATTTGAAACTCCTTACATTTTGCTGATGTATACCTTTGTTACGGTTTGTTGGTTACTTTGTAGGTATGCAGGCAATTATAATAGGGGTTTCTAATTAGTGTACTACTTTGGTGTTTATAAAGATTCTAACTTTAAAATGTAGCATTGTAGCAAGTATATTCTACTGGTCTGTTTAGTTTCGGTTTCATTTGGGTTACTGACTTCTCGACGCTCAGTTGTTGGTAGCTTTGTTCTTTTTGTAGGGTGTATATTAATTTAATTTGCAGAGTGCAAGTTGGGTTCTCATTAGTGTGGCTTGGAAGGCTTTGTGCCATCCTTCTACTGTGTTGTTGGTTTTGACTTCTTCAGCTCTATTGCTGTCATAGACATTCCACCATGGTATTTGGAAATTGGGTTGATGTATGTGCTCGGACCTGTACAATTTGTCAAAGCAAGTGTCTTCAAATTAGTCCATTAGGGGACCTAGAGGCCTAATTATGAGTAGGTTTGCATCACTCTTGCACCACACAACGTGGTGCAAGAGCGACACAAACCTTAAGACAGATGCACAAAGTGGCTTTGCATAGCTCTAAGTTTCTCCAAGACACTGGAGTATGACAATGCAGCAGAAACTGCTGTGTTGCGTTACTCTGCCCTGGTAAGGCGTTCCATGGGCATTACGTGAGTGCTCCCACACAACTCCCCTGGTTTTGTGATGCATTACCAGATTTACAGGAACTTACAAACCTTGGAATGCGCCACATTCTTACACCTTCCTGGGGGAGGCGATCAAGAAAAATTATCCCTATTTCCCCATGTTTCTTAATCTTCTTCTTACATTATGCATTACTAATAGGAAGAGGAATATGCCTCCCATGATTGTTTTTGTGCAGGAAGGTGTCTTTTTTCCTGCACAAAAACAAATCTGCATGCAATGCAGATACCCTTGAACCATGGTACAGCCAAAAGAGCACCAGCACAGAAGAAAGGACAGGAATGCACCATATTGCCTTAAATAGGGCACATTCCAACCCTTTCCCTATCAAGCATTGCAGCGCAGTCAGGTGACTGACTGCGCTGCATGATTTCCCCATAAATAGGTCTCTTAGCTTGTGTTCGTTTTTTCAGTAAAATGGGCGTTTTATAAGTAAGTTAAAGCTCTTAGCTACCTCTGTTACAGGGCTTGGACTACTGCTATTTATATTTTTATTTCAAAAGCAAACTGACTGTTTGATGCATATTTTGCACTAAGTGCACATTGTTGGACATGTCTCTAACTGCTTTGATTAAAGTGGTTGTGTGAGAAATTGGATTGTTGGTTGACTGTGGTGTTAGCTTTGGTTAAGCAACTGCCACAATCCCTGTCAGGGTGAACAACAAAAGTCACTAAATTAACCTGTGCTGTGCTTATCCCTCTGATTGCTTAGCACAAAAGATGTCAGGATTAACCTAGAGGCATCGTGTAAAGTATTTATGCCGCACACAAACAGTAATAATGCGAAAACACAACACAAGAAAAATCTGACACCAATTTAGAAAACAACTGTACATTGTAATACTTTATTTGACAACAATAGAAAAATAATCCACTGAATAGAAATGGTGGTTTGAATTTTTAAAGATAAACATTAGTGCTTAAAAGATCATAGTACCAACCACGGACATCTATTAGTGCAAGGCTGGGTCAAAGTCGAAAAATATGGCAGAATGCGATGGAGCACAAGTTGGATACAAAAAGTGGATGGACCCGGTCAACGCTTAGCTTCAGGCTTGGGTAAAATTCCCAGAAAAAGTGTACTGAGAAGTTAAAGTTCAGCGGGGCAGGGCTGCAGTCAACGTTTGAGGAGGGAGAGTCATAATCGGGAAATATCAAGATAATGTCAAGATGTCAAGATGAAGATTTCTATTTCTATATAAATCTCCAGCAGGCTGAGGCAGGAGGCTGTAGCCGAAGAGCTTTCTATGTTCTACAGGATTTGTTGCTGTGGGAAAGAATGTAGCGAGAGAGTCAGGCCACCTGGTGATGCCCATTAGGCGTGACCAAAATCCTCCTCTTCTCTAAGTTCTCAGAGCAGTTTTTAGCCCAAAATATTTAATACCCACATTTTGGATTTTGGCTATTTGGGCACCCTTAACAAAATCACAAAAGGTCCAGCACTTGAGAGTCTACGTACAGGAATCAATCAATCAATCAAAGACATTTATAGAGCGCACTACCTACCCGTAGGGTCTCGAGGCGCTTGGGGGGTGGGGGGTGCCGCTACTGCTCGAACAGCCAGGTCTTGAGCTTCTTCCTGAAGGAGAGGTGGTCTTGGGTCAGGCGCAGGTCGGCCGGGAGGGAGTTCCAGGTCTTGGCGGCCAGGTAGGAGAAGGACCTTCCTCCTGTGGTGGCTCTGCGGATGCGTGGGACGGCGGCGAGGGTGTGGCTGGCAGATCGGAGGTGGCGTTTGGGAGCGTAGAAGTTGATGCGGTTGTTGAGGTAGCTCGGGCCTTGATCGTGGAGAGCTTTGTGTGCGTGGGTAAGGAGGCGGAAGGTGATTCTCTTGTTGACCGGGAGCCAGTGTAGGTCTCTAAGGTGTCCGGAGATGTGGCTGTGTCGTGGGATGTCGAGGATGAGTCTGGCTGAGGCGTTCTGGATGCGCTGGAGTCTCTTCTGGATTTTGGCGGTGGTTCCGGCATAGAGTGCGTTGCCGTAGTCCAGTCGGCTGGTGACGAGGGCCTGGGTGACGGTCTTCCTGGTCTCAGTGGGGATCCACCAGAAGATCTTCCGCAGCATGCGCAGGATGTTGAAGCACGACGAGGAGACGGCGTTGACTTGCCTGGTCATGGAGAGGGAGGATTCCAGGATGAACCCCAGGTTGCGTGCGTGGTCCATTGGTTTGGGTGCGGTGCCCAGGGCGGGGGGCCACCAGGAGTCGTCCCAGGCGGAGGGCGAGGAGCCCAGGATGAGGACCTCCGTCTTATCTGAGTTCAGTTTCAGGCGCCTCGTCGTCATCCACTCGGCTACCTCTTTCATCCCTTCGTGCAGGTTGGCTCTGGCGGCGGCGGGGTCGTTGGTCAGGGAGAGGATCAGCTGGGTAGCGTTGGCATAGGAGATTATGTTGAGGTTGTGTTGGCGTGCGATGGCCGCGAGGGGGCTCATGTAGACGTTGAAGAGAGTAGGGCTCAGCGAGGATCCTTGAGGGACGCCGCAGATGACTTCGGTGGCCTCTGACTTGTACGGTGGTAGGCGGACTCTTTGTGTTCTTCCGTCGAGGAAGGAGACGATCCATTCTAGTGCCTTCTCCTGGATTCCGACGTTGCTGAGGCGCTGCACTAGGGTGCGGTGGCAGACCGTGTCGAAAGCCGCGGAGAGGTCTAGGAGGATGAGGGCCGCTGTTTCTCCGTTGTCCATCAGGGCTCGGATGTCGTCAGTGGCGGCGATGAGGGCTGTCTCGGTGCTGTGGTTGGCACGGAATCCGGACTGTGATGGGTTGAGGGATCCATTCGTCTCGAGGAAGGCGGCCAGCTGTTTGTTGACGGTCTTTTCGATGACTTTGGCTGGAAACGGGAGTAGAGAGATGGGGCGGTAATTCTTGAGTTCGGTGGGGTCTGCTGTAGGTTTCTTGAGTAGAGCGCTGAGTTCGGCGTGCTTCCAGCTCTCGGGGAAGGTGGCGGTGTCGAATGAGGTGTTGATGATGTCCCGCAGGTGGGGTGCGATGACAGCGTCGGCTTTGTTGAAGACGTGGTGAGGGCAGGGGTCGGTCGGAGATCCGGAGTGGAGGAATTAGGACTCACTCAGGTTGCCAGGGCTCAAACAGCAGGGCAAGCCTCTGTGGGTTCAATGCAGTCTCCAGGAAGCAAAGCAGTTCTTCCAGATGAAGGAAAGCAGTCTTGTGGAGTACACAGCAGGCCACAACAGGGCTAGCCTCTCTGGGTTCAATGCAGTCTCCAGGAAGCAAAGCAGTTCTTCCAGATGAAGGAAAGCAGTCTCGTGGAGTACACCGCAGGCTACAGCAGCAGGCAGTCCTCTAAGTGTCATTCCACTGATCTAGAAGGTGGACAGAAGAGTGGGTCTGAAGTTCTTATTTTTATACCAGTGCCTTCTTTGAAGTAGGGTACATTTCTAGAGAATTCTCTTTGAAGTACTTAAAGTTCTTTGACTCCAAGATGACTGCATGAACAATGCATGGGTGACACGTCGTTTGTATGAAGGCAGAGCATAGCCTATTCAATTACAAGTGGGTCTGAGTCCAGCTCTGACCTCCATCTGTTTTATTGATGGCCCATCCAGGTACACCTAATTCATTCATTGTGTGGCTGTGTGAAGGGAATGAACGAAGTCCAACTGCCACCTGCACCCAGTCATGTGACCGAACACAGGTGCTGGCAACAAATAGCTAGGGCTGCAAAAATGCCCACTTTATAAGTGTGCAAAAGAAACAATTGATGGACAGAATGCTGAACAATGCAAACACTCATCCCCCAGTCACAAGGATCTGGGTTACATCCATCATTATTTTGCTCACCACACCACACCAGTTTAGACTCAGCCATATGCAAATCAGTCTTGACTCTGTTCCTTGTGGGAACAATCCAGCCCAAACTGCCAAACCAGGTCTTTCCTGGACCAGAAACAAGCATCCTGGGACCGGTTTCAGGGGATCACCCTTCATCAGCCAGGCTAGCTTGAATCCAGTGGTGTACTGAGCACAGGACCCATAACTGGTCATACCCTTCCCACTTAGGGTGACATATACAAAGAAATAATTGATGGACGGAACGCTGGAGAATGTAAACATTCACCCCCAGTCACAAGGATCTGGGATAAATCTATCATTCTTTTGCTCACCACACCACACCACAACAGTGTGGACTCAGCCACATTCAAACCAGTCTTGACTCTGTTCCTTGTGGAAACAGTCCAGCCCGAACTGCCAAGCCAGGTCCTCCCTGGACCAGAAACAAGCATCCTGGAACCGGTTTCAGGGGATCACCCTTCATCAGCCAGGCTAGCTTGAATCCATTGTGTTGTGAGCATGTGACCCAAGGCTGGGCATACCGTGCCCACTTAGGGAGACATATGCAAAAGAAACAATTGATTGATGGAATGCTGGACAATGCAAACATTCACCCCTAGTCACAAGGATCTGGGTTAATTCCATTATTCTGTTGCTCACCACACCACACCAGTTTGGACCCAGCCATATTCAAATCAGTCTTGACCCTGTTCCTTGTGGGAACAGTCCAGCCCGAACTGCCAAGCAAGGTCCTCCCTGGACCAGAAACAAGCAACCTGGAACTGGTTTCCGGGATCACCCTTCATCAGCCAGGCTAGCTTTAATCCAGTGATGTAGTGAGCACGGGACCCATATCGGGCCACACCATTTCCACTTAGGACGACATATGCAAAGAAACAATTGATGGACGGAGAGCTGGAGAATACAAACATTTACCCCAGTCACAAGGATCTGGGTTAAATCCATAATTCTTTTGCTCACCACACCAGTTTGGACCCAGCCCTATGCAAATCAGTCTTGACGCTGTTCCTTGTGGGAACAATCCAGCCCGAACTGCCAAGCCAGGTACTCCCTGGACCAGAAACAAGCATCCTGGGACCGGTTTCAGGGCATCGCCCTTCATCAGCCAGGCTAGCTTGAATCCAGCGGTGTAGTGAGCATGGGACCCACTTCTGGGCATACGCTTCCCACTTAAGGCGACATATGCTAAGAAACAATTGTTGGACGGAACGCTGGACAATGCAAACATTCACCCCCAGTCACAAGGATCTGGGTTAATTCCATCATTATTTCGCTCCCCACACCACACCAGTTTGGACCCAGCCACATGCAAATCAGTCTTGAGCCTGTTCCTTGTGGGAACAGTCCAGCCCGAACTGCCAAGCCAGGTCCTCCCTGGACCAGAAACAAGCATCCCGGGACCGGTTTCAGGGCATCACTCTTCATCAGCCAGGCTAGCTTGAATCCAGTGGTGTAGTGAGTATTAGACCCATGTCTGGCCATACCTTTCCCACTTAGGGCGACATATGCGAAAGAAACAATTGATGGGCGGAATACTGGACAAGGCAAACATTCAACCCCAGTCACAAGGATCTGGGTTAATTCAATCATTCTTTTGCTCACCACACCACACTAGTTTGGACCCAGCCATATGCAAATCAGTCTTGACTCTGTTCCTATGCGAACAGTCCAGCCCGAACTGCCAGGCTAGGTCCTCCCTGGACCATAAACAAGCATCCTGGGACTGGTTTCAGGGCATCATCCTTCATCAGCCAGGGTAGCTTGAATCCAGTGTTGTAGTGAGTAAGTGACCCATGTCTGAGCATACCCTTCATCTGGCAAATGGCTGGGTTCAAACTGAAATGGCATGGTGAGCAAAAAAGCGATGGATTTAGGCTCAGATTTCTGTACAGGGGTGAATGTATGACATTGTTCTGCATTCTGTCCATCAATTGTTCTTTTTGCGTTTGTCACCCCGACTGGGACGGGTATGCCCAGACATTGCACTGCAGTGAAGCTATCCTGGCTGATGATGGGTGAAACCCCAAAACCAGTCCTAGGATGTTTAATTCTAGTCCACGGAGGACTTGGCCTGGCAGTTCAGACTGGACTGTACCCTTTGGGCACTGGGTCAAGACTGATGTGCATATGGCTGGGTTGAAACTGGAATGGCATGGTGAGGAAAACATGATGGATTTAGGTCCAGATCTCTACTGGGGTGAATGTATGACATTGTTCTGCATTCTGTCCATCAATTGTTCTTTTTTCATTTGTCAGCCCGACTGGGATGCATATGCCCAGACGTGGGTCCAGTGCTCTCCATGCCACTGGAGTCAAGCTATCCTGGCTGATGAGGTAGTTAAACCCCGAAACCGGTCTTAAGATGCTTGGATCCAGTCCAGGGAGGACTTGGCCTGGAAGTTCAGGCTGGACTGTTCCCATTGGGCACAGAGTCAAAACTGATTTGCATATGGCTGGGTTCAAACTGGAATGGCTTGGTGCGGAAAAAAACGATGGATGTAGGCCCATATCTCTGTACTGGGGTGAATGTATGACATTCTGTCCATCAATTGTTCTTTTAACTTTATAAATGTGGCTTTTTCAAAATTGCAACTTAAAATCTGACTTTGCCATTTAGCGAAGATTTTCAATTATAATTTCTCAGACACCAAACACAAAATGTTTCCTGTTCCCAATGAAACATTAGAAGTTATTAAATGTAATAGGGCGACCCTATTTTATCCAAAGGGAGAGATCGGCCTCACAGTAGTGAAAAACAAACATGTAAAACTTAAAGATACTGTCTAACCTTTTAAATTCAATGCACCCTGGCCAAAAATGAGGATCTCGAATCCCGTCACCTTCTGGTGACTTGCATGCAACTAAAGGGAAAATTAGGGCTTGGCAAGAGGATTATATTGCCAAGTTCAATTGGTAGTTCAAAATGTCATTCAGGCAGCAATAGTAGCCCTGGGTCATGTTTTAAGGTGCTAATTAAGCTAGTGGCAGAATACATGCTGCAGGCTCACTAGAATGATTCAGAAAAGGGGGTGGTGATGAACAGAGTGTCTGAATTAAGCAGACCACTCTTACCCAGTCCAAAGATCAGGGCTTGATCCATCACCGTTTTTTAGCTCACTGCACCATCCCAGCTCAGAACTTGGCTATATGCAAATTAGTCTGACCCTTGCCCAGTGCATCATGGGAACAGGGCAGACCAAACTACCAAGCCAATTCTTATACTGGGAAGGAAACAAGCTACCGGGGACCGGTTTCTGGCATTTCAGCGTCTTCGGTCCGGCTTGCTGGAATCCTGATGGTGCAATGAGCTAGGGACTCACATCTGAGTATACCCTTCCACGCTTATGGTGGACAAAAATGATTCAGAAAAGGGGGTGGTGATGAACAGAGTGTCTGAATTAAGCAGACCACTCTTACCCAGTCCAAAGATCAGGGCTTGATCCATCACCGTTTTTAGCTCACTGCACCATCCCAGCTCGGAACTTGGCTATATGCAAATTAGTCTGACCCTGGCCCAGTGCATCATGGGAACAGGGCAGACCAAACTACCAAGCCAATTCTTATACTGGGAAGGAAACAAGCTACCGGGGACCGGTTTCTGGCATTTCAGCCGTCTTCGGTCCGGCTTGCTTGAATCCTGATGGTGCAATGAGCTAGGGACTCACATCTGAGTATACCCTTCCACGCTTATGGTGGACAAAAATGATTCAGAAAAGGGGGTGGTGATGAACAGAGTGTCTGAATTAAGCAGACCACTCTTACCCTGTCCAAAGATCAGGGCTTGATCCATCACCGTTTTTTAGCTCACTGCACCATCCCAGCTCAGAACTTGGCTATATGCAAATTAGTCTGACCCTGGCCCAGTGCATCATTGGAACCGGGCAGACCAAACTACCAAGCCAATTCTTATACTGGGAAGGAAACAAGCTACCGGGGACCGGTTTCTGGCATTTCAGCCGTCTTCGGTCCGGCTTGCTTGAATCCTGATGGTGCAATGAGCTAGGGACTCACATCTGAGTATACCCTTCCACGCTTATGGTGGACAAAAATGATTCAGAAAAGGGGGTGGTGATGAACAGAGTGTCTGAATTAAGCAGACCACTCTTACCCAGTCCAAAGATCAGAGCTTGATCCATCACCATTTTTTAGCTCACTGCACCATCCCAGCTCAGAACTTGGCTATATGCAAATTAGTCTGACCCTGGCCCAGTGCATCATGGGAACAGGGCAGACCAAACTACCAAGCCAATTCTTATACTGGCAAGGAAACAAGCTACCGGGAACCGGTTTCTGGCATTTCAGCATTCTTCGGTCCGGCTTGCTTGAATCCTGATGGTGCAATGAGCTAGGGACTCACATCTGAGTATACCCTTCCACGCTTATGGTGGACAAAAATGATTCAGAAAAGGGGGTGGTGATGAACAGAGTGTCTGAATTAAGCAGACCACTCTTACCCAGTCCAAAGATCAGGGCTTGATCCATCACCGTTTTTTAGCTCACTGCACCATCCCAGCTCAGAACTTGGCTATATGCAAATTAGTCTGACCCTGGCCCAGTGCATCATGGGAACAGGGCAGACCAATCTACCAAGCCAATTCTTATACTGGGAAGGAAACAAGCTACCGGGGACCGGTTTCTGGCATTTCAGCCGTCTTCGGTCCGGCTTGCTTGAATCCTGATGGTGCAATGAGCTAGGGACTCACATCTGAGTATACCCTTCCACGCTTATGGTGGACAAAAATGATTCAGAAAAGGGGGTGGTGATGAACAGAGTGTCTGAATTAAGCAGACCACTCTTACCCAGTCCAAAGATCAGGGCTTGATCCATCACCGTTTTTTAGCTCACTGCACCATCCCAGCTCAGAACTTGGCTATATGCAAATTAGTCTGACCCTGGTCCAGTGCATCATGGGAACAGGGCAGACCAAACTACCAAGCCAATTCTTATACTGGGAAGGAAACAAGCTACCGGGGACCGGTTTCTGGCATTTCAGCCGTCTTCGGTCCGGCTTGCTTGAATCCTGATGGTGCAATGAGCTAGGGACTCACATCTGAGTATACCCTTCCACGCTTATGGTGGACAAAAAAGATTCAGAAAAGGGGGTGGTGATGAACAGAGTGTCTGAATTAAGCAGACCACTCTTACCCAGTCCAAAGATCAGGGCTTGATCCATCAGCGTAAGCCGGGCCGAAGAAGGCTGAAATGCCAGAAACCGGTCCCCGGTAGCTTGTCTCCTTTCTGGTGAAGAATTTGCTTGGTAGTTTAGTCTGCCCTGTTCCCATGATGCACTGGGCCAGGGACAGACTGATTTGCATATAGCCAGGTTCTGAGCTGGGATGGTGCAGTGAGATAAATAACGGTGATGGATCAAGCCCTGATCTTTGGACTGGGTAAGAGTGGTCTGCTTAATTCAGACACTCTGTTCATCACCACCCCCTTTTCTAAATCGCAGGCTCACTAGAAGCATTTAATTTACAGGCCCTCGGTACATGGTATACCTCTCTACAAGGGACTAATAAGAAAATTAAATATGCCAATCGGGGAAAGCTGCGAGAAGCCGAGCTGGCCCCGTCCCTAGGAGATAACAGGCGATGTGTGGAGCCTAGAACAGAATTTGTGGCCCACTGCTGAGTCGGGGGAAATACTGCGCTGCACCATGTGAGGCCTCTGGGTGGATCTGCTGTTGGTTGGAGTGTGCAGCTGAGGGGGGCCTGTGAAGTGCCTTCCTGGTCTGGGGTCTGCTCCTAGTTGACTCCTGGTGTGCAGAAGAAAGGAAAGTGTGCCCACATCCTGGGCAGGGGACAGTGCGGCTAGGAGACTCTGTGAAAGGAGCATCCCCGGCCTGGCGAGATGGCTGGAGCATTTGCTGAGTGGTGAGACTGGGGACCCATGGGTACCACGACGGCATTGAGCAGGCCAAATAGGACTGTGTGCGAGGACCGCTCCAGAGGCGCTTGGATAGCCCCCGACCCATACAAGAAGAAGGTGAGGATTTGTGCTTCTCCCCACCGGACACCTACTGAGACAGACTGAGGCACTGTGGTGTGAGGGTGTGCGACTCGGACAGGGGCCCTCCTTATTATTGCTTGCCTGGAGAGGAAGACGGACACTTAGGGCCGCACCTGACTGCTGGATCCCATGGGAAAGCCCGACGGTCGCCAGCCGAAGCTGAACTTCGAGGCGCGCAAGGGCATGCTCTCGCACACCGGACCCTGAAGAGGAAAAGGCGGAGACCCAGGCACCCTTGACTGCTGATCTGAAGGACTTTCTCCTGGCCATGCCGTCATGCCTGACCTCTATTGAATCCAAAATGGACTCCATGGCTGCGCGGCTGGACGGTGTTTCGCATAAAGTCGATAGAAACGAGGAGCGCCTGGTGGAAGCTGAACGGCGGATTTTGGACCTGTAGGACACATCTAATATGACTATGTCTCGCACGCTGGAAATGGAGAGGGTGCTAAGAGTGATTGCGGCCAAAAATGAGGATCTCGAATCCCGTTCTCCAAGGAACAACCTTCGCATTTTGGGCGTATCAGAAACAATTCCGGCTGGGAGAATGGAGGACTATGTGGAGTGCCTTCTTATTGCCTTATTCGGGAGGCATGCTTTTTCACCAGTGCTGGTGGTGGAGCAACCTCACAGGTCGGTTGTGGCCCGACCGGCGCCCCAAATGACCCCTAGCCCAATATTTGCCCGCCTGCTCAATTTACGGGACCGGGATGTGGCCTTGCGCCTCTACAGGGAGAAGGGACAGCTCCGACATGAGGGGATGGACATCTCGAGGTACCCCGATTTCACCTTGGCAGTTGAGGAGCAAAGGCGGAAATTCCTACCAGTGAAGAAAAAACGACAGCAACTTAACATCCCCTATGCAATGCTTTTTCCTGAAAAACTCAAAGTGACGTACCAAAGTAAGCAGCACTTTTTCAACACTCTGCAGCTGGCACAGGATTTCCTGAAGACCCTGCCGATTCGCCATCTCATCGCTCTGCAGCTGGTGGAGGCACTTCGGATGGCCTCCTTTATGACGCCAGTGGCTGAACGCACTAACTTTAAGATCCTGCACTGATTGGTATAGGTGAGAGGGGCAGCTATTTACTGAGGGTGGGGGCTTGGAAGGAGCTGTTCGCCCCCCCTCTGAGGAGGGGCTGGGTCCCAAATTAGCACTCTGCTATCCTGGCAGTTGTCCCGGAGGCATACTCAGGGCCGATTGCTATGACACTGTCTGGGTTAGATACCAGCCCCCTACCCGCTTGCATGGATATGGATAGACATGATTCGCCCCCGCTCAAGCTGCATGAGCGGTTGGTTCTAAGCAGTGTTTTTTATGTAACTAAACTTTAGTTGACCGATATATAATTTCCTGAGCACCCTCGCTATAGCGAGGATGACCCTTGCACGTCCTCTGGACGCGACCTGCCAGGTGACCCCTTACTGAGACGGCTATGGGTCTAGTACCGTTGGTTATGATGCTGGTACTGATTTTTTCCCCTGTTGAGAACTTATTCTTGTGGGGTGGGGGAATGGGGGCAGGGTACTGTGCCACAGCAGGATTGGGCTGCTGGTGTAGGAGGGGGGCTGGGATTGAAGTTTAGGTTTTGGCAGTATGATCAATGTCTGGCTCTGTCACAGGCCATTGTTATTTGGGATCCGGAATCCACGTGCAATGAGTTTCAGGATGCCGCTTTACAATGCAGGGATATAAGATGTCATAGTGTGTGCAATGGGTGACCATTCAGGACCCCCTACCCACCGCTTCCTTACCTGGAATGTTAGAGGGATGGGAGACGCTCGTAAGCGTAGACACATACTATCATACTTGGACAGACACAACATACATTGTGCTATGCTACAAGAGACACATTTTAACCCGACTGTTCCCCCTACCTTTGCGGCTCGATGGGCCAGTCACACGTGTTTTTCTTCATATTCGACATATGCCAGGGGCACATGCATACTGGTGAGAAGGTCCCTCCCTTACACCCCGTTGGGAAATGTCGCGGACAATCAGGGGCGGTATTCCATTATTTGGGGACAAATAGCTAATCAAAACTTCACCCTGGTGTCATGCTATGGGCCTAACACTGATGGGCCAGAAATTTTTCGGGTGCTCTGGGCTAAGATAGTGGAGATTGGGTCGACGCGTCTGATAGGGGGAGGAGATCTCGATGTGACAGTTGCCCCTGATGTGGACCGATCTCACCCGCAACCACACCACTATTCCCGGTAACAGGCTGTCCTTGAGTTATTGCTTGATGAGGCGAGCTGGTTGATATTTGGCGGCATTTGCATCCGACTAGGTGGGAGGGCACCTGTTACACCACCGCCCAGGTGTCTTGGTCAAGGACAGATGCCTGGTTGGGTTCGAGGGGCCTTGTCCCATGGGTTGCACATTCTTCCCACTTGCCTCAGACTTACTTGGACCATTCCCCGGTCCTGGTTGCTGTGACCCTCCCGAACTCAAACTCCCCTTTTCAGTTTTGGTGTCTCAACCCACTCTCCCTATTGGACCCAGTTTGTAAGCAAGAGTTAGAGCAGGAGATTGCAGAAATAAGGGCTCAGTGGCACAATATTCCACCATTTGGGATGCGTTTAAGGCTACGGTGCGGGGACTGTGTATTGCGAAGTGCGGGGGAGTTCCTAAAGACATCTGCTTCACTTTGCGTCATTTGGAGGCAGAACTTGGACACATAGAGGCTGACTTGCGGTGGGACCCCACTCCTGAGTTGCAAGCTAAGTTACGTGAGGCCATTAGTGAATATCAGGAAACTGTGAAGAGGGAATGCAAATACAAGGGGAAATATCATAGGGCACAACAGTATGGGGAGGAGGACAGGCCTGGAAAGATGCTGGCGGCCTTGGTCCTGTCTCCACGCTTCTCGAACACGTTGCTGGAGATTGAAGCGGAGGATGGGCAAATGCACAACGACGCAACTGAGATTGCGGACATTTTTAAACAATTTTATAGACAATTATATAAAACCCATAGAACCCAGGCTATAGACTTTGCACCCTTCTTCGAGGACACAGCTATTACCTGGACTGGGAGATGGGCAGCATGGGGGCCTCTTGTGCCCCCAGCGTGGCCTGTCTCTACATGGTATTTAACAACAAGGGGTGGTGATGGACAGAGTTTCTGAATTAAGCAGAATACTCTCACCCAGTCAAGAGATCAGGGCTAGATCCAACACCGTTTTTTAGCTCACTGCACCATCCCAGCTCAGAACCTGGCTATATGCAAATTAGTCTGTTCCTATCCCAGTGCATGATGGGAACAGGGCAAACCAAACTACCAAGCCAATTCTTACACTGGGAAGGAAACAAGCTCCCGGGGACCGGTTTCTGGCATTTCAGCCATCGTCGGCTCGGCTTGCTTGAATCCTGATGGTGCAATGAGCAAGGGACTCACATCTGAGTATACCCTTCCACGCTTAGGGTGGACAAAATATTTAACAACAAGGGGTGGTGATGGACAGAGTTTCTGAATTAAGCAGAATACTCTAACCCAGTCAAGAGATCAGGGCTAGATCCAACACCGTTTTTTAGCTCACTGCACCATCCCAGCTCAGAACCTGGCTATATGCAAATTAGTCTGTTCCTGTCCCAGTGCATGATGGGAACAGGGCAAACCAAACTACCAAGCCAATTCTTACAGTGGGAAGGAAACAAGCTACCGGGGACCTGTTTCTGGCATCTCAGCCGTCGTCGGCCCGGCTTGCTTGAATCCTGATGCTGCAATGAGCAAGGGACTCACATCTGAGTATACCCTTCCACGGTTAGGGTGGACAAAATATTTAACAACAAGGGGTGGTGATGGACAGAGTTTCTGAATTAAGCAGAATACTCTCACCCAGTCAAGAGATCAGGGCTAGATCCAACACCATTTTTTAGCTCACTGCACCATCCCAGCTCAGAACCTGGCTATATGCAAATTAGTCTGTTCCTGTCCCAGTGCATGATGGGAACAGGGCAAACCAAACTACCAAGCCAATTCTTACACTGGGAAGGAAACAAGCTACCGGGGACCGGTTTCTGGCATTTCAGCCGTCGTCGGCCCGGCTTGCTTGAATCCTGATGGTGCAATGAGCAAGGGACTCACATCTGAGTATACCCTTCCACGCTTAGGGTGGACAAAATATTTAACAACAAGGGGTGGTGATGGACAGAGTTTCTGATTTAAGCAGAATACTCTCACCCAGTCAAGAGATCAGGGCTAGATCCAACACCGTTTTTTAGCTCACTGCACCATCCCAGCTCAGAACCTGGCTATATGCAAAATAGTCTGTTCCTGTCCCAGTGCATGATGGGAACAGGGCAAACCAAACTACCAAGCCAATTCTTACACTGGGAAGGAAACAAGCTACCGGGGACCTGTTTCTGGCATTTTAGCCGTCGTCGGCCCGGCTTGCTTGAATCTCTACATGGGCCGTTTCGAGGAGATTAACATCCACAACAAGATGGCTCCATTTTAAGAGAATGTGCAAGCCTGGTCAGGCTTCATTGATGACATTTTTTCATCTGGAGCGGCGACTAGGCATCGCTGGACGAATTTATCTGTTGGATCAACTCGACTGACTCGAACCTCCGTTTTACTGCCAACGCCAGCAGTGTGAAACTCGAGTTTTTGGATGTGTGGGTGAGACACTCCGAAGGACATCTATATGTGTCCTTATATACGAAACCCACCGCCAAGAATACGCTGCTGGAATACGGGAGTTTCCATCCTCGATGTCAACGGGATTCGATTCCCTTCAGTCAGTTTCTCAGACTAAGGTGGAACTGCTCTCAAATTAGGGATTTTCTTCAACAATCAGACATTTTGAAAGTGAAATTGTCCCAACGAGGGTATCCACGTCGTCTCATCAGGTACTCATTCAAATGTGATAGGTACTTTAATAGAAACAGCATGTTTCAGGAGCGAGACCAAGAGAAACAGGTATGCATTACCAAACACTCTATGGGTAACAACAAGCTTCGACAAGTGGTTAATTCTCACTGGCACATTTTGAACACCAATGAACCTGGAAATCAAATATCCTAACCTATCTGTGCTTTTCGCCGGAATAAAAATCTCTGCAACCATTTGGTGCAAGGGACAGTGTTGAATTCTAGAGAACCGAAGAAGATTGGAGTATTTGGTCTCCCCCCTGTGGAGGGCAACCATCGCTGTGACACTTGCCAAGCTTGTGCCCATGCCCTGATGGGTAGCACCTTGATCATTGGCAATCACAATGTCAAATTGAACAGCATGAGCAATTGCCAAACCACCAACATAGTGTATGTGATCCTATGCCCATGTGGGTTGCCCTATGTTGGTGAGACGGGACGCGAGTGCCGCATTAGAATCGGCGAACATAAGTCGAATATCCGCAACCAAAAAAGTGGGGCCCCACTTGTGTCACACTGGATCATGGCGAAGCACTCTGAGATGGAGTTAAAATGGTCCATCCGGGAGAAAGTTCGCAGTGTGCCAGGTAAGGATGCCACCTCTGTGAGGTAAAAGAGGGAGTTGTTTTGGATATTCTTGTTGGACGCCGTGAACTCAGGACTTAATGATCTATGCCCGTGGGAGAACGCGATTCTTTAAAGGTATACTGAATTTGCGATTTCTAAAGATGAGGTTTGATAGCAGCCTGCTGTTGCGTTTTGATATGATGTACTTTTTACTTCCCTTAAGTCTTACCCGCGGCTATATATATCGTGATGGCAAGAGTACTCAGTATAGCCAAAACTGAGTATGTCCTGAAAGCTAGCCTGCCTAGGGGCTTGGGGGTGAGCATGCTGCCGCGTTATGCTATGCCGTATAGTTTACCTCTTTAACCCTTTTCAGCGGCTATATATATTATAATGAAAAAATCAGTTCCTAGCACAGTAATTATTGAATATAACCTTATATCGATTCCGGCTCGGGGCTTTTCGTTGGCTGTAGTTTCCGGCTGATCCTTTACTGATCAGAGTATGCATCGTGCACTTTGTTTGGGGCATGTTGTATAGCAAGCTCCGCCCTTGAATTTCATCCATGCCGGCTTTTAGATTTGGTTCTCCAGCTCTGCAAGCACTTAAACTCGGCCCCACAGCTTATTGGATGGGGGGTGTGTCCTTACCCTTTTTAAAAAATCGCTAGACGCCGAGTGAAATCTTTACGAGCGGACGTTCACCTGCATCTTTGACAGGGTGAACTGCCGAGAAGCCACGGCAGGAGTCTCAGGTTATGAGGTAGGCGTATTCGCTACTCGAGTGGAGCGGCTTTGATTATTTAGCCTGATAGCTTAATCCCTGGGTTTGTCTTATCAGGTTTGAAATTGGGATTCGTAGCCAATATCGTATAGTGAAAGGTAGTAGTATCTCCTTCAGAGCTCTCCCTCCGCTGTTTTAACTTTTTTATCTTCATGTGATTGGCCCCATTGGGACTTGATCCGGAGCTTTGTTGAAGCGTAGGTAAAAGCAACCACTGCGAGTTGCTTATTAGCTTGTTGCTCTCTATGGGGCAGATTTATGATGCCCTTGCGCCTCTTTGCGCCGCAATTGTGTCACTTTATTTGACGCAACGGCGGCGCAAACAATGCGCCCTATTTACAACGTGACGCATCTAGGAGATGCGTCACGTTGCAAAGCCCTGCGCCATAAGGAGGCGTTCCTGCTCAGGGGGGGCGTTCCTGCGCAGGAAGGCCTCCTGAAAGTGGCTGAGTGAAATCTATGAGATTTCACTCAGTCACTTTCAGGCCAATGCTGCGTCAAAACCCTGCGCCTGCTTGAAGCAGGCGTAGGTCTTGACGCAGCATTGTAAAGATGGGGCAACCCGAGCCTTGCTGGAGCTGCGTCGCGCTTGCGACGCAAATCCAGCAATGCGCCACCTTTCCGGCACAGATGCGTCACGCATCTGTGCTGTTTTTGCACCATAGTGTGCAGCATTGTAAATGCGGCGCACCATGGGTGGCGGAGCTGTGGCGCACTGTGGCGCACATTAACTGGTGCATCCCTGGGGATACGCCAGTTAACATAAATCTGCCCCTATATTTCTTTCATAGAGCTAACAAGTGACCGAACTATCGAACAGGATTGCCTGTTGTCTGCCGATATCTTACCTCCCCGAGGCACTGACTGAGCAACGTAGGAGCAGTTAATCCCGCCTGCCGCTTGGACGGTAGGTGTGCCGTTTGTTGTTATGGCTATCCATCTAATGAAAAGGGCGGCGATTAGCGCAAAGGTGAACAAACTTAGAAGCGAGGACTAGCACTCTCGGAGAACTCTGCTCCGTTGGGATATGTTTTTGAGATTGTGTTCGGTTTTTGACAGCTTCTGCTCATGAGACGGTATCTGAAATGTATTTTACCCTTTTCAGGCGTCTTTGCTGATTACAGCCCGCGTTTTAAATCTGATTGCTGAGAAATTTGTCTTACATCGGAATTCGATTTGAAGCCTTGTCTTATCTGCGTCCTGTGGGACGAAAGCCTTTTTCGGTAAGTGTTTGATGCCTTTTTGATCTTCTGTCCTAATGAACGTGGGATGGTGATCTTTCGAATCACTATTTAAGCTTTGCAGTAGAATCTGCACTTGTTTGGAGGCGTCCCTGGCGTGAAATTCGGAATAGGTGTTTTCTTCCGGAGAACTGTGATCTTTCCAGTAATTACAAAGGAATCGCTTCCCATAAACTACCTGTGTGAGGTAAATATCTAGTTTGTCCGGCTTTGAGACAAACATCTATTTCTTCAGGGCGCTGTAGAAGTGTGAAGAATGTCCATCCAGTTTGAAAATCTGGCACAGCATTTAAGACGAGAGTAGCTATGTACCAAGAGGATATCTATCGAAACCTTCCCTTCTGATTGTTGCATGTATCTTAACTAAGTGAAAGCTGAATATATGTGTGTGAATGAATCGGGTGTGTGGGACCAAGGGATTCCTGTGCTCACCAGTGTTGCTGGTCCAGTTCTATCATTTTAAGGTTACTTTTATCTTTTTTGCGCAATTGTTGAGCTCACTGCATACACTATGAATTAATAATTTAAAAGATGTAAATGAAAATATAATTCATGAATTTTGTATCTTTGGTACTGTATGACCATCGCAATGTGTAAAGGTATTGAAACCAAGTAAAGGTGTAAAGTTTGTTAAAATATTGTAAATCTATGATTATAAAGTGATGTTTTCTGTTTACTACAGATTGGCCTCTGTTTTGACTTTGTTTGCCCCCTCATTTCCCTTTGTGTGTTTGCCCTGATGAAGGTGCGGCCGTAGATCGGGCCTGGCACCGAAACGCGCGTTGGCGTTGTTACTTCTTGTCCTGTTATTACCATCTTGGGTCTCCCGCGTTCCGCTGAGAAGACACTGCAACACGTCTTCAGTGTATCACTTTGGGATTTGTACTGAGGATGTTGTATGAATTGTTATAAGTTGGATGTGGTTGGTGGAATGTATGAGGATATGCAAGAGGAGCGATTTTGTGGAGTTGAATGAAAGATGAATGGGGGATGTGGGGCTGTTTTTAAGATCTTATGTGATTGAACTTTTGTCATATGAATTTCTATTCAATGATGCTTTTGTAAAAAAAGTATATCTAGAAAAAGAGAATAAAAAGTCATATTTTTCTACCTCTTGTCTGGTTAATCATGTGGTGTGGCCGTGAAATGTGGGAGCTCAAAGTTGCGTATTTGAAATCCTTGGACTCTTTATGAGCCATTAATTGAAGTATACAGGGTAGACATCTTTTTGCTTGTAATCAGAGAGACTTTCTACTCCGACACCATGAGGATGAGGAAATCATCGCAGCAATAATGCAGCTACAGTCTGGGAAGGCCCTGGGCCCGGATGGCCTCCCGGCTGAATTATATAAGACCTTCCATCATCTCCTTATTCTGGTGCTGAGACATGTGTTTGAGGAGGCCCGGGAGAGTGGTATAGTCCCCCCCACTATGAGAGAGGGGCGTATTATCTCTATACCCAAACCTGACAAACCGCTACATCTGTGTGATTCATATAGGCCTCTCTTGTTAATAAATGTTGAAGCGAAAATCCTGGCCAAACTCATTTCCAATCGTATTATTCCCCTTATGACGGTACAGGTGCTGGCGGATCAATCAGGTTTTGTGCCTACTCAAGGCACGTCCCACAACTTACGGGCGCTTTTTGCGCTCCTACATGACATTGATCCGGACGCCAACGCTGCAGCAATGTTTCTTGATGCCACTAAGGCGTTCGACTCCCTGGAGTGGGACTACCTTGCTTTCGTCCTGCAGCGCATGGGGTTTCCGACCCACTTTCTTGAATGGATCAACTTGCTATACTCCGGGGTGCATGCTAGGGTGGCGGTAAATGCAATACTGTCAACACCCTTCTCTATTACACTGGGCACCCAGCAGGAATGCGCTTTGTCGCTGAGGGACAAAAATGAGATTTCCCCTGCATGAGGAGTATCCAACATATATTATGTTAGCATGATTTATCTATATATCCTCTTTGTTTGGTATACACATAACATAACTCGTATATGTGTTAACTGGAAGGAAAAGGTTTATTCTTTTCCTGTGTTTCTAGTGCTAACAGAGTGGGCCGAGAACCATACAGACGCCATTTTCTTGCTCTTGACTCGGACACGAGCTGTGATCACTTGTCACTCTCCAGTAGTTGTCAAGTCCCAGTTCATTTGAGTTACTGAAAGCAGCTGAAGGTAAACTGTTTTCTCTCCGTCCTGGGACTCAAGGTGGCATCTGGCTTTGAGTGCGATAAGCACATTCCAGGAGGCACCGTGCCTACACTCCCGGGCACCAAGACGAAAAGGAGTGACCCCTCCTGACCTTCTCAGTAATAAATAGTAAAGCTTTGAACTAATCATGTGTGCCATATATGGTCCTTCCTTGGGGCCCAAGGGCCAACTGGTGTTTTTTTTTACAGTGATTCTATGGATTGAACTGAAAGTATATAGCCTTCTGTTTGAATGTAAGCCAGCAGTCTTCTCCGCGTACCTGATGGGTGAGGATTGGAGAGGCTCCTCAATAGAGTATTTTGCTTAATAAATGATTGAACCTTCTTCACTGCCAACTGACTGATTATTTGGTAATGGGATTGGGGCTATTGGTAGGCATAGCCCTATAGGTTATTTTTATGGTACTTCATTGCCGCTACTTTTTGCCATAGCTATCGAACCTTTAGCGGAGAAGGTCCGGCAGCATTATCGAGAGCATGCCCTAATCTATCCTGAGAGGCAAATATTAATTTCTCTATACGCAGATGACCTAACACTCTATTTGCGAGATCCCGCGGTCAGCCTTAACCCTATTCTCCGACTGCTTATCCTCTTTGGACAGCTTTCTGGCGTTAACGTGAATTGGGGTAAACCCCAAATCTTTCCCCTTACGGACGCTACAGAAGAATATATGCCTGATTTTCCACTGAAATGGTGCAAGGACACCGTCACCTATCTGGGTTTCTGAATCTCTCGAGACCGGGAAGAACTGATGCATTCTAATCACGGACATGCGCTTGATACCATCATGGACAAGGTGGCTGGATGGATCTCGATGCCTCTCTCCATGGCGGCTAGAGTGTCACTGATTTAAATGATTGTTTTACCAAAACTTCTTTATCTTTTTACTAACATCCCCTACGCGCCATGCCGATTTTTCTTTAACTGCCTCAAAACGCAACTGATTCGGCTAACATGGAGGGGTAAACATCCCAGGTTAGCGTGGGAGATTTTAACCCGGCCATTCGAAGACGGTGGGTTCGAGATCCCGTATATGGACCTGTATTTTGTGTGTGCTCAAGCACATTTTGCCGAGAACTGGTTCCACCCCCCTCCATGTATGCCCCACCTGGCTGTTGAGGGCGGGTATATGGCACCCACACCGAGCACAGCGTTTCTTAGCACAACCTCTAGGCCTAGACACTTGGCGGCCACTACGGTCCAGTGCACTACCAGTGCTTGGCGCGACTTAGCGCGTATACTTAAGTGCCCCCTTCTTTATTCACCCCTAGTGCCCTTGCAGGGAAGGCAGGAAATACCGGTCACTACGGAGGGAGGGTGCTGACCTATGCTAAGGAAACTGTCCTATCCAACCTGGGGCCACCTATACAAAAATGGGAAGTTTAAGACAACTGAGGAGTTTTTGGGCTCCTGCACCCCTACTCCTTAAGAGCGATTTTATTCTGTGAGACTTAGCCAGGATATACGATCCCTCACCCAGGACTTCCCGTCAGAACCCCCTATCATGGCCCCTTTACACATTGTCCTGCAACAGGACCTCCCTGAACATGTAGTATCACGTTTATATAGTTCCACTCAAGGAGAATGGGGGAGACGCCCTGCTCCAGCTAAGGGGAATTGGGAGGAGGAATTGGGTGCTCTTTTTTCAGAAGAGCAATGGGCCTTTTGCTGTGGCCAAACAGGGGTCATCTCTGCAAACAGCAGGTTACGCTTGATACACTATAAATACGTGCATCTCTTTATATTGTACACCTGCTAGGTTACACCGGCTATGCTTGCGCGATACGGACCGCTGAGATAGATGTGGGGCTGCTGGAGCTGACTTTGGACACCTGGCGTGTTGTCTGGGAGTAGTGGGGGGAGGTACTGCAGGCGCTGGGTGAAATGACTGCGGTACCTTTGCCTGATGATCTCCTTACCGTTCTGGTTGGGCTATACGGAGCAGCTTCCCGCTGGGGTCCAGAGGTTCGCCTCTCTTGCTCTTTTGATGGCTGGGTGCACGGCCGCGCTCCCACATTTAAGGACTGGCTTACTGAACTTGTATACTGCCAGGAACAGCTGGATATTTATGCGGACCTAATGCCACCTTACTCACGACCTAAGGACATTTGGGGACCTCTTAGGGCATATCTTCTGGAACATGTTGATACAGAGGAAGAATCCTCGGGTGGGGGCTCATGAGATCCTAGAGCGGGAAATTGGAGCGGAGGTTGGGGTACGGGGTTGTAGAAATCCTGGACTATACACAATTGCATAGTGGCCTGAGAGGCAACCGAACTAAAGCTATAGAATTGACAAGCGGCTTCCTGTGACTGCTGACATTTGCAGGGATTATGTTTTGGGGTGATGGGAATTTTTGTTACCTTTTGAGCGACCTACATTGACTGCTGTCTGCTTTGCTTGTTTACCTAATGCGGCTGGCCCTTTGGGTTGCAGGCGACTTGCTGTGTACGCATACCCCACTATCTTATGCATGGAATGTAGTATACCGCTGTGCCATCCCGACGGGATGTAGGCACCGGCTGTGTTATCTTACGGGTGTCAATAAAGGCTGAGTTTATAAAAAAAAATAATAATAAATATGCCTATCGGGTGAAGACAATTTTAACATGTTTAGTGGAGATGGAACAAACACTTAAGCACTGGTTAGCAGTGGTAAAGTGTACAGAGTACTAAAGCAAACAAAAACAAATGTCAGCAAAAAAGTGGAGGGGAAGGTCAAATGTTTGGGGGTGACTCTGCAGAGAGGAAACATGCACTTTAACACTGGGTAGCAGTGGTGAAGGGCACAAAGTCCTAAACCCCAAAAACAGGTTTTACAGAAAAAGTGGAGGGAAAGGTCAAAGAGTTCTGGACAAGACCACACTAAGGCTGACGGGTCTAACAAGTAGTAATAGCCTTGAATGGCTATGTGTGGGTAGAGCTTATGTGTTGTTTGTATCATGGCATGTTCAGAGTTCATTATTATTTTATGTGGCGGGTCATTGTTTGTTTTAATGTAGTAGTTTGTAGCAAGTGCTACTTTGCTCACTATAAAGCCAAGATAGCTAAGCATTCATGAGAGGTATATTGGGGTTTTGATATTTACCATAATTGGTATATAAATGAGTCAATAGTTTAGGACACTTTTAAATGTTCTGTCCATCATCCATGCTTGACCTTGAATTATTCCTAATAAAGTATCTACTGTAGCAAAAATAATAATGTGTTTTTCATTATTTAGGTTATCATGTAGGAGGAAAGGTTCATTATCATGGATTGTGGTTAAGTGCTCAGGAATTTGGATGCCTTAGTATCTTCTAGTAGCAGAAGGAGCATTGCTGTGGCATTTTAAGTTTGTGTTCCTAAGCACGTTCAGGTCCTTTAGGGAGCATATCTTTTTCAAATTTTAGTAATGGTCTCTTGGGAACTAGTGCTTGCCTCTTTTCAATTTTGAGGCACATGCCTAACTTTGTTTTGGGGATGGTTGTGTTCTTTAATGTCAATACCAAATTAATTTTTCATCATTCATTAGAGAAATATTTTGAACATTTCAAATTCACATTCTGGTGGTTTGTGCTTTCTTAGCTGGATACATAGCCAATGTGCAATATTAAATGTTTACCTTTCTTTGAGATTATATATCTCGTTCTTTCAGTCATTCTGTCTGGATATATTTTAATAATATACCTAAATCAATTCTAATTATTTTACTTTTGCTTTATTAATGCACATAAAATATAACGACAATTGGTTTGCATTTTGTAGTTCATATCTAACGTTGATTGCAGTTGTAGTTGTTTTTTCCCCTTATTCCAATGAAGGTATTTTAACATGTATCAGATGCTTTATTTTCTGTGTGTGGAGGGGGTTGTATTAGGTATATTTCAAACATTTATGTGCTGTTGTTTGCTGATGGCATTTAGTGGTATTTTTTACTTTTAAGATACAGCTGATATTTGCAAATGCTTTGTTTTGTATACTTTTTTCCAGGTTTTTGATTGTGAATTGTCTTACTGGTTTTGTAGGTTGTAGATGGCCTTATAATTCTTCAGTAGTACCTAAAGTTTGATAGATAAATACAAACAGAGAATGTGGCTAGTTATTTGTATTCAAAAAAATGTTTTAATTACCTGTGAAGATACATTTTCTTTCTTGGTTGTCTCTTGGCAATCTTGCAGAGTGTCATTTTCTTGCTTTAGTCATTGTTGGTGTGGTAGTTGTGGACATGTTATGTTCCTTTTTGCATTGTATGTTTAATTAGTTCTTCTTGATTTATTAGATAGTTTGCTATACTAGTATTTTATTTGGTAATGTTTCTTTCAGTTAGATCTTTTTTCATGTCTTACCTTTTAGGGAGAACATTAATTAGTGTTTCTGTTAAGTGTGAAATATATATTTCAATTCTTTTTAATGGTATTTTAGACATAGTATTTATGTTTAATTGCATTTATTAATGTTTATACTATATTACATGATTACTGAAAGTATTTGGTGAATTTTAATAATTTATATATGACTTACAATATATTTTATTTATATAAAAATATATCAATGTAGTTCGAGGTATTGAATTGATTGATGTAGAGTTTATTTTCATAAAAATAGAGCTATTATATTATTTTCTAATCTGTGTCTTCTTTGCAAAATATTGTTCTTGATATTGTGTGTTTGGAGTTTTTTTAGGATTTTATATATTTTTTATTTACAGGTAACAATATTTTTGTTTACGATTTTTGTGATTTCGATATTAGTAGAAATAGATATTTATACCAGTGATGTTTTTATCAAAATTTGTGTTGCTGATAATTAAGTATAGGATAGCGATATATTTGCCAAGATATTTTTTCCGATATTTTTGTGATTAAATATTAACACTACTATGATGTAATTGATCCTACATTGACTGTAAACCTAACATTATTCAGTGCAATAACTTTGAACCCAACACCAACCAGACTCACAACCCTGAGCATAATTATAAGAAAAAACCTAACTCAAATACTTCCCATAGTCCTACGAATTACACTTAGCCTAACTGCATAGTTAACTGTTGCCCTAACCATAACTTTGCCCATAACCGTTAACGAAATGCAACACTAACAATAAACTAAACTCTGACCATAATCCTAGAACCAACCCTATCAACAAGCTATCTCTACTTATAACTCTAAGCTTAGCTATCGTTTTAATCCCATAAATAGACTTTAAATAAACACTTATGCTATTCTTGACACTTACCAAAAAACACAATTTTAACTAAATTAATATCAAAATGGTGCTTTCACTGAAAGGTTTGTATATGTAAGGTAAGGTAAATGGTGGTATCAGTGTAAATGTACATGTATGCATTAAAAGTGATGGAATGAATGTTCATCATTGCGTCCTCCCATGTGAGATATGTACACAGCCAGACTTGACAATCCCCTATACTTGCTAATCCACTTTGAGACATTTTTGGTAATACCATAGCTTAGCCACATTACATGGGGATAATAGAATTCTAACTCAACACATGTAGCTATTGGGAAAGCAATGTGAATTCTTAATCTGAAAGTTTGTATTCAGAAAGATTGACTAAGAGGCTACCCTTTTCTCCAACAAACGCTGTAGTTGGCCGTCAGTTATTGCATTGTTAAATATTATGTCTGTAAGTATTGGCAATAAATGATTTTACAAACCTTCCATGCATCAGAACCCGTGCTGCTCACTGCATTGCATTCAGAGCATGCAGGTTTCTGTAGAAAGGCACACACACACTGAGCTATGGCACATTCCCCGCACTATGGCACATTACTGCATAAGCGCCTTCCACAGTCACACTGGAATGTACCCTGAAGCAGTAATTGAGCAAGTGGGCTTTAAGTTTGGCAAGGCATAACATTGTATATTAATTGGTTTACATGTTGTGTTGTGGTATAGTGAGGGCTCTATGCTAGAGTTGGTAGTACCAGAATACTCTCAATCAGTTGCATTCATCCCTAGACTCCATCCTCCAATCTTGTGTAGTCATCATGATTCTTGCAGTTTCTTCCCTTATGAAAAAGGAAGAACCTACTTCTTGTTGTGTCATATTGCTTAGTTAGCATGCATGCTTTGATTTCGGTGGACTTCATCTGAGTTTGTCCCCACAATAGTTTTTCTTAAAAGAGAGTCTAATTTGTTGGTGCATCATATTGAGGAATGGAGCCACACAACTGTGTTGTCCGTGCCCATAGAAACGTGTGCAGACAACTCATGTTGTACGCTGTACTTTTTGTCAGAATGGTAGAGATGCTTAACATGATGTAATATTACCTCTGGAGGTCTAAATTTGCGGATAGAAGCTCTTCTCAGAGTATTTCATTAGGCTGCCTTGACATAAGTTTGTAAAGATGCTTGGCAAACTAGACCCGTTATTTTGATGCATTTTAGCAGTAGCGTGCTTTGGAGCACAGCAGTATCAACCCAGCAGTTTGTCTCTTTTTTGTGTTTTTTAAACATTTTACTAATTGCAGCTAGTATGTTTCAAGTGCAACAAATGGAGGTATATTACGAAATTAACTCAGTGGTGGTCTGTGCAAGCATTTGATAGAAGTAATTATAAAGTAAGAAATACAACACATGTATCATTGATGTTCAGAGCCCATAGCAAACTACTTAGAAAAAATGACTACACCCATCAAAACAATACCACAAACATCTGTTGAAACTTGTGTCAATAAATATAAATATAGATAAAGAAGTGAGTGCAGAGATATTGATGAAGAGTGACATGGAGTGTACAAGAAGTTTTGACACACATCGTCGCTCCCCTGCCTCACCGGGAGTTAGGCTGTACACCTACCACATTTATCACTCTGCCTCTGATTTTAGCACCCATATCGTCAGAACGATTGCAAAATCTTTTAAATCCTTTTAAAAATCTTCTAATTACTCTGGGCAGTTCGTGCACTTTGTGATTTACTTTTGTGTGTAGTTCTTCAGACTGAGAGCCAATCTAGGGCTCCGGTCGGCGTTTTGCTTGCCTCCCCAGTGCGACTTCGGAAGCGCCATCTTGGGGGTATTCTGATACCAGCGCTCTAGTGCTAGGGCGATTACAGCCCCTCGCACTATAAATTCCAGGTGTCTGCTTGCGCTCTTCTTGACACACATCGCCGCTCCCCTTCCTCACCGGGAGTTAGGCTGTACACCTACCACATTTATCACTCTGCCTCTGATTTTAGCACCCATATCGTCGGAACGATTGCAAAATCTTTTAAATCCTTTTAAAAATCTTCTAATTACTCTGGGCAGTTCGTGCACTTTGTGATTTACTTTTGTGTGTAGTTCTTCAGACTGAGAGCCGATCTAGGGCTCCGGTCGGCATTTTGCTTGCCTCCCCAGCGCGACTTCGGAAGCGCCATCTTGGGGGTATTCTGATACCAGCGCTCTAGTGCTAGGGCGATTACAGCCCCTCGAGCTCCATAAAATGGCAGTACTCTCCCGCCCGCGCAGCGGACGGGCGCAGCGGGCGCGCGAGAGGCGCGCCAGAGGCAAGCTCGTCTGGGCCCGTCTGGGCCCGTCCGGGCCCGTACGGACCTAGGGCCAGACATGCTGCTCGACTCAGGCCACTTAGTGAGGAAATATGCTAAGGAGGAGCTCCTCCGTATGCAACGACTTGACCCACGACACTGTCTTCACGAAGTCATGCTAGATGAACTATTCTCACCGTATGAACTCTGTCACCACAGGGGCCATACCATCTCACGGGGAGCATTTGCAAGGGACCCGCTTTCTCTGGCATTAGTAAATTGTAGATCTCTGCCTAAACACTCGCTACAGATCCACCACGCAATCCTAGACAATAATCTTGACATTATGTTTCTTACTGAACCATGGCTGTCGGCTACTTCTGAGTTCGACATTGTCAATGCCCTTCCGGATGGCTATCTTATCCAGTGCCTCCATAGACCGCAAGGGATAGGGGGCGGTCTGGCGATTATCTACAGGGAGAAATTTACTTGTAGGGTAGACAAGGGCTTCATACTGGATTCTGAAAGCCTTCACTTTAGGATACAACTCTCCCCAAACAGCTCACTCTCGGGTATGCTTGTTTACCGTCCGCCTGGGGCAATAAAACAATTTACCAGCTCCCTCCTGGAGACTGTGCTGGCGCTGGCAGCCTCCTCTTCAAATTTCCTGCTGCTCGGAGACCTGAATCTGCACTTTGATATGCAGGAGGACAAAGTACCCTCAGATCTTAGATTGGAACTGAAGACAGGCAATCTTATATTGCATAACTCCGATCCTACCCATGTTAAGGGCCATCTGTTGGACCCAGTGTTTTCCAACATCCCTCAACTTCGGCCTTTACCCCCCCTTCCTCTCCCCTGGTCGGATCATTTTCTGGTCCCTTTTGAGCTTTACTTTGCCACAGACCCTAGTCCCTCACCTCCCACGTCCTCATTTACCTCCTCAAGGCTATGGTCCCAACTGTCAACGAATGACCTTGCCTCGGTACTTGAACTTTCGACCCCCCCTCCTAAGAGTGATCCCCTGGAGGGCGATGCCAACTTCCATGATTGGCTATGCGGCGCGCTTGATGCCGTTCTCCCCATGAAAATGGTGAAGAAGAAAAACGGTGGCCCCAAGTCCTCATGGTATACTCCTGAATTAAGGACTTTGAGGAAAAAATGCAAAAAGCTGGAGCGGTAAATTCCAAATCAGTCTACCGGGAAGCCATGAGAGCCTATAAAGCGGCCCGCAATCTGACTAAAGCCACCTTCCTTGAGGAAGAATCAAAACTTCCTCTAACAATTCTAGAGAGACGTACAAGATCATCAAGGAGCTGCTTAAAGTCCCTACCCCATCGACGCCTTCAGGTGGGTGCAAAGATAAATGCAACCAACTAGCCCACTACTTTGACACCAAGATCAGTAACATCCTGGCTAGTCTGCCCCAGAGTACCCACAATTGGGACACAGCTGCACCTGACGCTACGCCTGATAGGACTGTGTTCAACAGCTTTACACCTATCTTGAGGGAAATTTTCTGTGCCAAATTAGCGGCCCTCAAGAGTGGCTCGCCTACCGACCCCATGCCAATTCACGTTCTCAAGCGGTTCACCAACATCATCGCCGGTCCCGCAACGGACCTGCTTAATTCATCTCTCAATCAGGGTATAGTACCACCTAGTTGGAAGAAGGCAATGGTTAAGGCACTATTAAAGAAGCCGGGCCTTGACCCCGCAGATTTGTCAAACTATCGTCCAATCTCACTTCTGCCAGGTCTCAGTAAGATTGCTGAGAAACATGCTAACCGGCAACTATCACTCTACCTGGAGTCAAATGCCTTTTTGCGTCGGACTCAAACAGGTTTCCGGCTGGGTCAGGGAACTGACTCAGCCCTGATTGCCATGGTGGAGGAAGCCAGATGCATCTTGGATTCAGGGGGATCCGCTGCTGTGGTCCTCCTGGATCTAAGCGCTGCATTTGACACGGTGGATCATGGGATCCTGATCCACCGTCTGGCCAAGATAGGAGTGAGGGACGTAGTACTCAAATGGTTTACATCCTTCTTGAGTGGGCAGGAATACCAGGTCTGTGAAGGCAATATTAGATCTTTGCCTATCCCCCTTCAGTGTGGAGTTCCGCAGGGCTCATCACTGAGCCCTACGCTTTTTAACGTTTACATGGCCCCACTGAAGGAGGTGGTTTCACCCTTCGGGGTGAAAATAGTGACCTATGCAGACGACACCGAACTGATCGTCTCGCTGTCGCTCCTAGAAAGCCATGGGGAAAAGTTTGCCTCCTGTCTCTCTGGCATCATGTCTTGGATGTCAGACTCTCGTCTCAAACTTAATGGCACCAAGACGGAGCTGATGCTCCTTGGCAACATGTACACCCCGCTCCCAAAACCTATGTGGCCCCCCTGCCTGGGTGCCCCCCTGACCCAAAGGATGTTATAAAAAGTTTGGGGGTCTGGCTGGAACCGGATTTGTCAATGGGAACACAGGCCAAGAGAGTTGCAGGGACTTGTTATGGCTTGCTCCGGTCAGTGCGGAAAATTCTTCCGCTTCTTCCACCCAACTCAAGGAAGCTCCTGGTGCAGTGCCTGATCCTTTCCAGGCTCGATTATAGTAACGCCCTATTCCTTGCTGCACCAGAATCGACCCTCAACACGCTTTAGAGAGCGCAGAATGCGGCCGCTAGGTTACTCACCGGAACTCCAAAAAGAGCTTCGGCCAAACCTGCCCTTAAGGCCCTTCACTGGTTGCCGATTCGGGCAAGAGTGAAGTTTAAATCCCTGTGCATAGTGTTCAGATCACTTCAGGGCTCGGGCCCTCCCATCTTGAAGGACCTGATACGCCCTTACAAGCCGCCACGCTCCCTTCACTCTGATCACTGTAATCTGGTGGCAATTCCCAGAGCGAAGAAAGCAAGGTCCGGCGGCCGGCGGTTCTCCATAAACGCTGGGCAGTTGTGGAATGCCCTTCCTATTGAACTCCGCAAGGAGCCCAGCCTTGGGAAATTCCGCAAGGCCTTGAAAACCCACCTCTTCCCTCTTGACACCTAATTTTTCCGCTGCACACGGCTGTGGTTTTATGTTTCATTTTAGCGCTGGGACGCTCTAGGGCAGCCATGCACTCTATAAATACATTTTCATTTCATTTCATTTCATTTCATAAATATCCACATGCTGTGTGGTTGAAGTCGCTTGTGTGCAACCACCAACCAAGTGACACAAAGAAGGCTTGACTTAATTTCAGTGACTGGGAATGACTCAGCATGCATTCCAGTCCTTCATTTTTCATCCAATGTGTCATGGCAAATTAGACTTGGTCAGCCTCCAACAGGAATTGACCAGCCCAGACTTTCATGGCGGTTTCCCTTCAGACGGGTACACAAGGTAACCTAGACCCTCCTAGTCTTCATCAGTGAGGTTTAGCTTGAGTCCTGTGGCACAGTGAACATACACCCACATCTGGTCTTACCCATCACACTTAGGGAATCCGTTGAGCTAATTGTGGTTACATTGATTACAGTAATATGTTGCTCCTTTCTAATCAATATGTATGTTGACTGAACTGAATGCTATCTTGGCCTGCACTGTGTTTAGCAGCATTTTTGTTGTCTGTGTGATTTGAATTCATTAGCAATTTGAACTTACGTCTTCGGTAATGTTTCATTTTGGTGTGCAGAGTACGTTCTGTGCAAATATGCATTTTGTTATGTCATGTGCAGTTCTTTGCAGGAGTTCCAGTCTGCCAGCTATACTCATGTTGATGGCCCAATCCACGTATTTGTTATTTGGTGAATGGTGGTACTGTCGTATTTTGAAGGTGAGTGTGATTGCCGCATGATCTTGGATTCTACTTTTCGGCTAGTTTGATTGTGCCCATTCTGCATTCCATTCTCTATATGTCACCCATAGATATCACCTCGGCACATATGAAATTAAATCTGAAAACGATAATCAAACCACATAGCAATGCGAAAGAGAAGGGTAGGAAAAAATGTTCTGGAAAGAAATTAGAGGAAATTAAGTTTATCACAGAACATTTTGTCACATTTAAAAAATATTGCCAATGTCAATGAGCTGTGGCCAATATGTAATTGAATGCAGGCAGGCTACATTTTTTAGAATGTTAGCATTAAATTCTACCACATCTACCATTGCAATCCTGCCGAGTGAAGCCCAATATAGCATTGATTTCTTTTCATTTTCTAAATTATAAATATGATATTTATTATATATTTTTCTGATTAGGTGTGAGAAATAAAAATACAACTAAACGGTGATGTAACATGAGGACATGTAGTAGTGTGGATGATGAATTATGAAGTTATGGTGCACCATGGGCACTTTCGAATTATCTTCTCCTAGAGTGTTATTCAATGTAAGGTCGTGCTATATTGATTGTCAACTAAAATTAGACATACAGAGAGAGCAGAGATCATGAGATGACAGCGAGACATTTGCAGTCTACTGTTTGTCCGAACTAGCCTGCAGGATGCAGACATGATTTCCATTGGTGGCACTGTGAGATCACCTATAATTCCTTCATGTCCCTAGAGTCAATGAAAGGACAATTCATCACCCTCCACTCCACTGCCTCATTTAGAGAAATCAAGGACACAGCTGACTAGTGTTCACAATTGCACTGTTTCCTTGCATTTGCTTGGAACCCAGATGGGGTAGATGCAGAAAGTTCCTGCTTCCTATCTCCCAAATAAGGGGTATATTTATGGGGATTTAGGGCAGAGCACCAGGTGACCTTGCTGCGCTGCTCGGCATCAAAGCGAAAGAGCAGGAACGTGCTGAATCTTTGGCGTACATTCCTGTCCTTGCCCTCTGCGATTGTGCTATTTCGGCAGCCTCGTGTCAATGCATGATTCAAGGATGACTACAATTCATGCAGTTTTGTTTTTGTGCAGGGAGGGGCACATTTCTGCACAAAAACAATCCTGGGAGGCAGAATGCAGCACACATAGTAAGAGGAAAAAACAAGGAGAAATAAAGATATTTCTCCTTATTGAGCCTCCTCTAGGGAGGCGTAAGGTTTTGGAGCATCCCCAAGTTTATATGGTCTTGTAAATCTGCTCCCGAATCCATTCGTGTTGCATGGGAACACCCAACGCAATTCTAATGCCGAGTTAGGGAAAGCAGCTGTTTGCAAGGGCCGGTTTCGGTTCCCAGTTCAGCTGTGGGTGTTCACTATACTATTGACTTCCCACAGGAAGCAAAACATAACAAACACATTGTAATAGACATTATAAGACAGGTCTTATTATTCTTTTTTCAGCTGCTCACCAAGAATGTACAAAACATTCCTGCTCACCCTTGAGAGATTACAGAGAATTTAGCAAACGTGTCTTTGAATTTCAAAGGTCATTTTGTAGCATGCACAGTGGTAATGTCATGAAACACTATCTCAGTTGGAGTCTGTAATACAGCCTCATTTAATGCGTACTGCCACAAGATTATGCAATGACCTTGGCTATGCAAGAACATCCCAGTGAAATACAAGTGAAATAAACACGTATAATTGGACGTTGATATTCGTTTACATTAAATGCAGAACTCAGGGAGTTATATTTGTTCATTAGCCCACTGAGACCCATTCTGCAAGGTCAAATATGTTTCTTCCTATATTTCTATCTCACATCTTGCCTCATCATTTTACAATGCCAATTCAATAAGAACGAGGTCATTCATGAGATATTAATTAAAGGGTAACGATAATATGATGTTTGCTTAGTCTTTTTTTGTATAAATGCTCTTGAATATTGGCAGAAAGACGAATGACAAAAAATATCAAATGTGTCGCCATGGAAAAATAGTTGCGCTGCTTTCATAAATTCATTATATTTCTAGAAAATATTCTTCCAAATTACAAGTTGAAAACATTTCTTGTGATAAACGGAGAAGTATTCGTTCATATACATTAAGGATTTAACTTAAGTAGGGGTCGTTAGAAATTGCTGCTCTTCTGGCACCAGTTGACACATTCACAAAAACGAGAGATGTTGTGCTACATTCGCAGGAGCACTCTCCCACAATATATAGGCTTTGCAAGTTTTTTCTCTACATATCTCTCTTATTCTATGGGGCATATTATCAACAACTAGCGATATTTATCGCTAAATAAGCTTAGCGCCGTTTTTTTATCGCCGCGCATCGCCAGATTGTATCGCAGAGATAATGTGCTATTAGCAACGTTTATCTCCAAAGTGATAAAATATCCGGCGCTGGCGGCAAAAAAGTGTGAATATTGCTGGAAATCCAGCGATATTCAGGCATTATCGCTAATAGGGACTTGGCCTGAATATCCACCTCCCATTGGATATACAGGCTAAGAACTCGTCTGAGCAGGCGTTAGTTTTCAGCGACATTCACAATTAGCACAAATTTTCTTGTCGCTACGCCTGCGTTGATAATAGACGATAGCGATGTTACCGACTGCTTTCAGTCTCTATAAGGTTGGGTACCTCCACTTTGCATGTCATTAGCGATAAATATCGCTGACGTGCAAAGCGGGCCCCAAACCGCTCGCTATCGCCTACAAGCTGTCGCTAACTGCTGTTAGCAACAGCTTGCTAATAAGGCGATAAAATTATTGCCGCTTTGCGGTTGAAAAGAGCTGCAAACGCGGCGATAATCTCAAATCGCCCGCCTTGATAATATGCCCCTCTGTTTTTTAATTTTTACAAAAAATATTCACAAAGTTGCCAAAACTATGCATTTTAAAAAAGAACAACTTCACAGAGTTGGAGAACACTTAGGGCCTGATTTAGATCTTGGCTGTTGGGTTCCTTCATCACAACGGTGACAGATATCCTATCCGGGAAGATATAAATCCCAATATATCATATGGGATTTATATTCTGGCGAATGGGATATCCCTCACCGCTGTGACAGAGTAAACCATCCGCCAAAATCTAAATCAAACCCTTAATCATAAAGTGATAAATCACTTGGTGCAAGACTGTAGCGTCAGTTACAAGATGATCATGGATGTGATACTACTACTGACTTTATAAGAGATGCACATCTGCACACTTATTTTGACACTTTTCAAAGCTAACTAAAGCACCCTGTTTGCTCAGGCTATGACAAAACAAACACCACATTCATTATAAATGTATGATGCATTATTAAGGAGGGAGACTAGAGTAGCACTTTTAATCACGTTTGTTTGGACAAATGGAGATGAGGAAAAAGTGTTATTGTTGGAAACAATGGGGACCAATATTCTAGGACAGAGGTCGCAAAAAGTGGTTGCAAATTGGGCAAAGACTTTTTGGGAACCCTCCTTGCTCGTTTGACATGACTTCTATAGAAATTGGAAACATTACACAATTTCCAGTCGAGCGGAAAATCTGCTTAAAGAATATGAATTAGCTGTCAGTGTTTGAGACCCCCAGTTTTTGTCCATAAAAATATGATGGTGGCAGGCAAGGAACAGCAGACCAACATTCCTGTGTTTTCATTCCCAAATGGGAAGCATATATATATTTTTTTTTCTAAGCAAACCATGTTTTTTAAACTGGACAACTGCCCACCTTTCCCTTAGCAATTCAGTTACCAACTACTTTCATGTGTTGATCACTGTTGATCCCCCTGGGGCATGTGTGTGCGTAACATGGGTGCACATATCAATTTCAGGGGTGCAACAGAGTGTTCTTTGGACACCCCTGCACCCTTGAAATCGCATTCTCCATTTGCGAATCGCTAATTGCGATTCGCAAAATGAGAATGTCTTCCCATTCATTCCTATGGCCCTCCAGGCCCATAGGAATGAATGGGGAGGGATTCCTTAATTAAGACTTGCAATTTGCGAGTCGCAATTAAGGAATGTTTAGAAATTGCAAATTTTTCTGCGATTTCTACATGCATAGGCATTTGCGATTCCTTAATTGCGATTCCTTAAACATCGCAAGTAAGAAATCACAAATGACTACAATGATGCATGTACCTGTTAGTGTTTAGATGTTGCAAGAGGTGTGATGTATACTGGACCAAACTAAATTCCAGGTTTTTAAGTGAAATGAGTAATGTAGTTGGGATTCCCACAGTAACTACATTTTGTAATTAGTACATGTGGGAGTTGTGCAATATGAATACTAATATATGTAACATACTTTGATGTCTAGCGAAATGTTAAGCTGTTCAGGGAGTGGAGACAGAAAGGGAAAACTTATTTGTGTAAGTGTAGAAATAGATTGTATATTAGCAGCTAATGGAGGTTCATATTTAAGAATTGAAGCAGAGAGACAGCCACATTTAGTTTGAACTTAAGATGAGGAGAGGGGAGCCATTTTGTGTATTAATTGTTTAACTTGAATTATGTATTTGGCCATCCATTCTTTCCAAAACGTAATGGGATTAGATCATTTAATATGCTTATTATGCCAGTGCCAGATGGAGGATTCTAGAAATTCCTGCAGTGATATCATTGATTGTGTATGGATATGGGATGCTAATACGATAGAATATTTTATACATGAAGAAGAGAATGATCTTAGAGGTTCCAAGAAGTGTGAAGAATGGAAAGGGAATGTCGATATCAAGGAGTCTCCCAGTTTGCTCCATACAGTTGAGGGTTAAGGCATACCCGTAATCAAGTGATGCAAACCTTTTTTCAATGCAAAGCAGGAATTATGTTGTGTATTGTTTTGGAAATTAGCCCCACCCAAATCTTTAGGTTTGCATAATGAAATTAAAGATATGTGCGCTTTTCATCCGTTCCAGACGATTGTTCCAAACGATCTAATAATTAACTTGAAGAACTTCAGAAGGAGCAATACCAGTAGCATAGATAAGTAAAAATGACAGTTAGCAACATTATTTTAATTGTGTCTAATCTATCCCGCCATGACAGATATAAGGGAGACCACTTCACAGACATTTGAAGAATTCTGTGTTGGACATCAGCCAGATATATCTGAATGGTGTTCCTAATGGATGTGGAATATTTTGATCCTAAGCATTTAAAATATTTTGCATGCCACTTAAATCTAGTGTAAACAAACATTTCTTTTTCCAATACTTATTTATTGGGAGGACCTCAGACTTTAGGAAATTGAGTTTATACCCAGATAATTTAGAGTAGGATGATAAGAGGTTTACAAAAGTAGGTATGGATGCTTGTGGATCCCATACTGAGAGGACTACATTATCTGCATATGCTGTGAATGTCACTGTGCCACTGAGTTCAAGCTATCCTGGCTGATTAGGGGTGAAACCCCGAAGCTGGTCCTAGGATGTTTGTTTCTGGTCCAGGGAGGACCTGGCTTGGCACTTCAGGCTGGACTGTTCCCATGAGGAACAGGGTCAAGACTGATTTTCATATGGCCAGATCTAAACTGGGGTGGCATGCTGAGCAAAAGAATGATGGATTTAACCCATTTCTCTTGACTGGGGAGAATGTTGTGATTTGTTCTGCATTCCGTCCATCATTGGTGTGTCTTTTGTGAATGCGTTTTTAGATTTAAAACCTTGAAAGGAGGAAGAGTTATGTCAAGTGTATAGAAAGGGTTCTAAGACTAATATAAAATGTAAAGATGACTGAGTCACCCTTGTTGAGTACCACATGAAAGAAAAAAGTAAGAGGTTCGGATTCCAGTAGGAAATACAGGTGCCTTCACGGATGAATTAAGCAACCAGATAAACTGTAGAATGGTTGCACTACAACCCTGCAGTTATAGAGCAGGCATAATAAAATGCAGTGAACGCTATCAAAAGACTTTTCGGGGTCTATAGCCATAGGAATATTGCTCTTTGATGCTAAGTTTAAAATCTCCAGAATATCTCTGGCATTATCTGGCGTATGTCTGCCCTTCACAAAGCCAGTTTGTTCCAGACGGATCATGTCTGGGATAACGTGAGTAATTCAAAGAGTTTGACTTTTTGCAAAAGCATTACAATCTATATTATTTGCAAAATCTGTTTCTTCTTTAGGAATTAAAGTGATCATACCTTTTAAAAAGGTGCCACAGGCCTCATTGTGAGAGAGAAACTATTGATATATGGAAAGTAAATATGGGAGCAAAATATGCGAGAAACATGAGTAAAACTCAGCCGAGAAAGAATCCTGTCTGAAGGCCTTATTCCTGGGTAATTTAGCAAGGTACATTTTTAGTTCAGAAATAGAAACATCCTTATCCAAGTGAGAAAGATCCTGTAGCTGGTGGTGTCTTGGTGAAAGTGAATTAAAATAAGAATCCAGTGCCACATCAGAAGGGGAATGTTCTGGAGTATATCAATTATGATAGAACTCAGGGAAGCATTTTAAGATTTTGGCATCTTTAAAGTGAGCAATATCATTGTCATCGGAAATTTTTACTATTTTGGACGTTTGTGATTTAACCTTCAAGTTCTGTAGATTTCTTGTTGAAGTCTAACTTGGCTTGAATGATAAACTTTAGTGTAGTATCATCCCTGGATGTATAATATTCATGATCAAATTAATTATTAGAAGTTAGCAGAAGTGAGGAATCTTTGAAGGGTTTTTCTTGTGGGTTGCAACATAGTCAATTATGTTACCTCTCACTGTTGCCTTGAAAGCATCCCAGATGATCTGAAATGGAACATTGTGAATAATATTAGAGATAAAAAAGTCCCTAAGGAAGAATTCAAACATTTCCACGAAGAAATTATGTTTCACGGATACACTGCTGCAAAGCACTCTAACTTGAAACTTATAAGGTGACTTAAGCAAAGCATCAATTAGTGCAGAATATGATGACAAGCTTACCATGGGCATACCTCTGTCCATCATCTTGTTGTGTTTGCTGTGTGTTGTGTTTGCCCTAAGTGGCCAAGGTTATGCCCAGATGTGTTTTTTTTTTGCTCACTGTGCAACTGGATTCAAGCTAGCCTGGCTGATAAGGGGTGATCATTTGAGAACCCTAGTTGCTTGTTTCTAGACTAGGAAGGACCTGGCCTGGCAGTTCAGGTGGACTGTTTCTATCAAGCAATCAATCAATTCATCTTCATTTGATTCACACAAGGTGTATCATAAAAGAATACATAAAATCTGCAATTCATTAAAAGACATATAGTAAAATAAAACAGAGTAAGATACTAATCACACGTTGACATTCACCAGGTAAATTCTTTATTCTCATTAATGTAGCCCTAAGAAATCTTGCAAGTACCATGCATGTATACAGATTCAGAAGATATTGCAAATATAAAAATTCCAGCCTGCATTGTTTAAAATTTAAAGATTTTATTAAGGGTATGATAAAAGATCTTCTCAGGTCTGTATAGAGTTTACAAAAGAAGACTAAATGTATGATTGATTGTTTAGACACGTTGTCAAAAGGGCAGAGGATGAAATCATTTGACCAATTGTTGGCATTTGGGAAACTTATCAGGGGATGGAATATATCTAAGCTGAAACGCGCTAAAACAAATTTGTGCCGAACATTAAAAATATTACAAAGGTATGGTTGCATTGATAAAGTGGTTCAAACCATTTGATTATGTTTTTGTTTTTTTGTGTCCTCATTTTGCCCTTGGAAAACCACATAGGAGCACTAGGAGAGGGAATTGAACTGTACTGTCACAGATAAACTGGTAGTGCCATCAACCAACTGATATTGACACTCAGTATTGTTCAAACTCTCCAAAGGAGATATTAACCATGAAAGAGCAATGCTGCTGCTATTCAATACCCATTGTAGATCAAGGAGGCCATGACATTGGGTAAGTCGAGGGAGGAGAGCAGACCAAGCAGCGTTAATCATCGGACAGTGGAAAAAAAACCACTGTCAAAAGAAAGATCACCTAGGCCCAATTTAAAAGGTGCCAAAAGCCACGTTTATCGGGGTTACCAGATCTTGCTAGATCGATTTTAGACGTTTGCAGAACTGATGTACGCCAATCTAACAAGGTGGGAGGCAGTGGTTCCTTCCATTTCCTGCAGATTTCTCTCCTTGCCAATAGGATACAATAGAACAGTAGTTTTTTGACAGGACCATGGATTTCCAGTGATGTTCCGAAAATTACGAACATTGCGTTGATTGGGATTTGATACCCAAAAGATGTTGTCAACAGAGTACTGATAGAGTCCTAATAAGGTATCAGCAATGGGCATTCGGAGAACATGTGTAGGTCAGAGGCTGCGAGCAAACCACACTTAGGGCACGCCATGGTGGAGTCAATAGAAAACTTTGATAACCTCTGTGGAGAATAGTACGCCCTATGTAGCGTAAAAAGTTGGTTCCTACGCAACCACGCCGGCTTCACTGTGTCCCACAAGATCTTAAAGGAGGAGTACCAGATATTCTCAAGATCTTTTCCAATAAAGGAAGAGCTCCACAATGTTTTGGGTAGAATGAAATCTCCGTCGACTTCTTCTAGTAACAGATTTGACCAGAACGAGATCTCCTTAGTTACAGGAGGTTTGTCCATCATCAGGGTCAATATTCTGCTATCCCCTCCCATTTGGAATCTGCCCCTAGCAGAACTCTGTGCATGGGCCCAACTCGCCATCTGTAGGTATTTAAATCTAGAGAGACCCCATCCCACTCTAGCTGATAAGTAGTCCCAAGATAGCAAGACTCCGTCTAAGTAAAGGTCCCCCCAGACCTCCAGACCAGCCTCTCTCAAGGGTGTTGCCAAGCTATCAAGGAGCCACGCCGACAACCCGGTGAGTCCCACAGTGGAGACCTACTTGCAAAGTACCCCACCTTTATGGGACCTCTTAAGTTAACCTATGTCTTTGTAAAACCCAACAAAATCTTCAACTTAACCTTTTTTGAAAACTTAGGACCCCCGAATTTAAGCAAAAAACCCTGCTGGCCTACTCCCTCTCCTCTAAGTAGCGCAGCAAACATACTGCCTACCCCTACATTTAAGCAGCATCCTGGCATGGGAAAATTGAAAAGTCCAAGCGTAAAGTTGTAAGTCAGGTGCTGCCAGACCCCCCTTTTCTCTACGCCGCATAATCTTTTCCATGCTATCCGTGGTATATGGTCATTCCAAATAAAAGAACTAATATGGCCTTGAAGTTTTGTTAAAATAGAGGGTTCAAAATGTAACAGGACAGTATTAAACAAAAAAAGTGATTTTGGGTAAAATAGACATTTTAACCAGGTTAGCTCTACCTAAGATGGAAAGGGGGAGCGAAGACCAAGACCTCATGAGCTTTCTACAATCTCTCGCGACAATATCAAAGTTCAACGGTACAATTTTATCTATGTCCTTTATGATAGTGAGACTCAGATAGCGCATAGAATGACTTAGTTGAGCCCGTGCCACTGGCTCAGCCTCATTCCACAGCATCATCTCCGTTTTGGATGCATTGATTTGATATCCAGATATCTCACCATAGTCATGTGCCAGTGCAATGACCGCAGGGAGTGCTGTACGCAGATATGAAGAAAATACAAGAATGTCATCTGCGTACAGGGCTACTTTCCTCTCCCATCCCCTATAGATAAAAGGCTTCAGTCAAGGATAGATCTAGCGCTGTTGAGTCAGGAATTAGTTAAATCTGTGCAAAATGTTTATTTTCTTCCTTTCCATTTATCTGATCATGCAGCTTTGTGCCTGGAACTGGTCGGGCTGTTAAAAACCACACCTAGAACATGGTCGTTTGACCGCTCCTTTCTCAATGCTCCAGATGACATTTCCTTTCTAAAATCAGAAGCACAGAGGTTTTTCGATAACAACATCGGGTCCACTTCCCCTGGTTGTGTCTTGGATGCATTTAAGGCTTTTCTGCAAGGCCTGATCACCAACAAGGTCTCGTATAAAAGGAAGATCTATAGAGACACGGTCACCTCGCTGGAAGCCGATATGGCTAAGGTACAGGAGAATATCCTGTTGCATCCTACAGTGCCACCAGAAATTTATAATGATTGGCAAAATAAGCTAATCACATTAAAAGGGGAACTGGTTCAACCCTGAATGCACGAGTTCTCCAGAGATGGGAGGCCAGTAAGATAGCCCACTTTGAATATGGAGAATGTGCAGGTAGGCTCCTGGCGTGGAAGGTAAAAACAGATCAAGTCAGAAACAACATAGACCATATTAAAGTTGAAGGAGTGGCTCACTCGGTAGATAGTGACATCAGAAATGCCTTTCGTGATTTTTTTAAGGACATCTATCATGAGGACAAGACTATCGAGGTGAGGCAAGTGGATGATTGGCTGATTGGAGTATCCCTCCCTTCTCTTTCGCCTGACCAGAAAACTACCTCAGACAGACCCATTACGAATGAAGAGGTTATTGGAGCGATCACAGATAGTAAGAAGTGCAAGGCATCAGGTCCTGATGGCCTCCCCTTGGAGGTCTACCTGGCCCTATTACCAACAATGGTCCACTCTTTAACCCAGTTGTTCAATCAGATCTTCCAGGAGGGGTTGTCCCCACCTGACTCTTGGAATGACGCTTCAATTACTTTGATATTGAAGCCTGGTAAACCAGCTGATAGCTGCGGCTCATACAGACCGATCTCCATTTTAAATTCAGACTATAAGCATTTTACATCTGGTCTTGCCAGAAGATTGGGGAAGGTGGCACCCTGTATTCTTCATCAGGCCCAAGAAGGCTTTGTGAAGTGTCGCTGGCTCTTTGAGCTGACTTATGATCTACTGGGAGCCATTGATATGGCGACTGCAAACTCTTTGCCCCTAGCTGTGATCACGTTGGATGCCACCAAAGCCTTCGACAGGGTGAACTGGGCATTCCTGTCGGGGGTCTTGGGGAAGTTCAACATTTGGGAGGGTTTTCGCAGAGCGGTGAGCCTATTGTATCGGAACCCCACAGCTTCATTGTTGGTCAACGGGGAATTGTCAGCCCCTTTTAACATCACTCGGGATGCCAGGCAGGGATGCCCCCTCTCCCCTCTCCTAATTGATTTATATATTGAACTCTTTGCCCAATGGCTGAGGGACAATGTTAACATCAAACCATTTGATTATGTTGAACAGTTGGTTTGGTTGATTCCACACACATAGCCTCAGTTCCTCCAATAAATGTAAACACTCTGGGGCAGATTTACAAGCCTCTTGCACCACTTTTGCGTCACTTGTAACATGGGAAAAGTGACTCAAAAGTGGCACAAGGGGCTTGTTAATAAGTGCCTCTGTCTTTAGTGCTTTCCGTGAAATGTTTCTCAAAGTTTCAGGTTGATCATTAATTTCCGGGGGACTAATATCTGACATAAAATTCTTAATGAACTTTTATTAGGGGATTTTCAAAGCAAACTCTGAGTCACAGCTGTCCTTTGCAATGGCACGGTTCAAATCCATTTAGTCCGTGGTCCATATTTTGTACCAAAGAAGGACTGGCTGAATCTTGATCCTATCTAATAAATATTTAGCTCTCAGTTCAGAGTGACATACAAAGTGTTAGCAACTGGAAAGAAGTGCAAATACATTTTTAAAAATAGCATTTTCCACTGCCTGTAGTGATTCAACATTTGCATATCCTCATATTTCAGAACCATACATTGCAATAGTTCTACATTTTGCGTTGTAAGTGCTTAACATTTCTTTTGCCTGATTATTCCCATTTCCTTGTGAAGGTATGAAGAGCCAAAATCAATCTAACAAATTGCCGCCTTCTTGACTGTTTCTATGATGAGCAGGGTCAAGAAGGATCTGCATATGGCTGGTTAAAAAACTGGCGAGGCATGGTGAGCAAAAGAACAATGGATTTAACACAAATCTCTTGACTGCAGGGGTGTGGTTGAACAGTTTCAGCACTCCACTGAAATCTTGTTGTCTTTGCTATGTTATGTTATGTTAGGTGCACTTCTATAGTGCACAAATCACCCAGGGGCATCTTGGCGCTTACCTAGCGAAATGAGAGACAGAAAAGTCGGTATCAGTTGATGGATGTAAGCTAGAACAAAAACGTTTTTAGCTGTTTCCTGAAAACCAGGTAGATAGTGCATATACATAGGGAGCTGATTCCAGTACTTAGGGCCAATATACGAGAAAGCTCTACCCCCGGTACGTGTAAGACGTATACATGGGTTCTTTAGTAGAGCTAATGAGTTGGATCTGAGATTACAGCCCGAGGTCGGTTTAGTGAGTTTCTTTTGTAAGTAGAGAGGACCCTTTCCATATAGCGCATTTAAGGTAAGGCAACAAATCTTGAAAAAGGACCGTTTTTTCACTGACAGCCAGTGAAGTTCTCAATAGCGGGAGTGAAGAGGAACCAGAAGGGCAGTTTAGTATCATCCTTGTCACAGTGTTTTGAATCACTTGTAACTTGGCAAGCAGTGTCTCCCCCACTTCCGCCAATAGTGCTTTTCCGTAGTCAAGGTGACTCATCACCATCGCCTGGACCACGGTTCTTTGATGTTTCAATGGCAAGTAGAGGAGTATCTTGTGAAGAAGGCGTAAACTGTAGTAGCAAGAACTAATGGTCCTTGTGATGTGATCTTTCATCATAAGGGTCTGGTCCAGTTTTATTTCGAGATTTTTTACTGAATAAGTTGGAATAGGGGCCACTCCCAACCGGTCAGGCCACCAATCAGCGGTCCAAAAGGTGGAAGCTTTACCCAAGAGCATAAGCTCGTTTTTTCCGTGGTTTAGCTGGAGGCAATTTTTCAACATCCAATTTGAGATGGCCAGCATACCTGCTATGTTCACCATAGGTTGTCAAAGGTATGCCCAGATGTTGGGTCCTTGCTCGCTGTGTCACTGGATTGAACTAGTCTGGCTGGTGAGGGGTGATACCTGGAAACCGGTCCCAGGATGCTTGTTTCTGGTCCAAGGAGGACTTGGCCTAGCAGTTCAAACAGGCCTGTTCCTATGAGAAGCAGGGTCAAGACTTATTTGCATACAGCTGGGTCCAAACTGAGGAGGCATGATGAGCAAAAGAACAATGGATTTAACCCGGATCTCTTGACTCGTTGAGTGATTGTTTAGAAAATTTACATACTCCGTCGTTCATCTTTTATGTTTGATATGATTTCCCTAAGTGGTCAACGGTATGTGAAGATGTGGGTCCTGTGCTCGCTGTGGCACTGGATTCAAGCTAGCCTGGCTGATGATGGGTGGCAAGCCAAAACTGGTCCCAAGTTGCTTGTTTCCAGTCTAGGAAGGACCTGGCCTGGCAGTTCTGGCTGGACTGTTTCTATGAGGAACAGGGTCAAGACTGACTTGCATATGGCTGGGTCCAAACTGTGGTGGCATGGTGAGCAAGCAAACAATGGATTTAAACAAGATCTCTTGACTGGGGGTGAGTATTTGAAAGGTTTCAGCACTCCATCCATCATCTTGTGTTTTCCATGTTTGCCCTAAGTGGCCAAGGTTATGCCCAGACTTAGTTCCCTTGCTTCTTGTGCCACTGGATTCAAACTATCCTGGCTGATGAGGGTTGACACCCCTAAACCGGTCTCAGGATGCTTGTTTCCAGTCCACGGAGGATCTGGGCTGGCAGTTTTGGCTGTACTGTTCCTATGCGATGCAGGGTCAAGACTGATTTACATCTATCTAAGTCTAATCTGGGTGGCATGCGAGCAAAAAAACAATGATTTAACCCATATCTCTGGACTAGGGGTGAGTGTTTGAAAAGTTTCAGCACTATATCCACCATCTTGTGTTTGCTCTACCTAAACGTCAGTTGGTGTCCAAAGGACTACTCAAACTGCATTGTCTTTTGATAAAGAAGCACATTATGTGCCAGGCTCTTTGTACTGAACACTAGACTCTATGCAATGTTAGTCCAGATGAAATAAAACCATGTTTCAATGGCACATTCCTACAAGAAATCTTCACTCAATACATCATAATTTGGTGGTTGTTCCCGGAATTGAGGAGAAAAGAAGGTGGAGAGGCAAAGCTTTCACAGTCACAATAGCAAGGTTCTGGAGTGCTCTTCCTAATCATCTTATGTGTCTAATGTTGCATTCTCCCTTCAGGAAGGCCTTAAAGTCCTGGCGTTGTAGTCTGTAGGGAGAAATAGTTCTATTGGGATCATCTGGAACCAGAATCTTGCCATGCAGCACAGCAAGACTACATCGTTTTGACACCTAAGGGCATTTGTTGTGCTCTTATAAATTGTGGTCATATCATTATTGAATCACCATCTACTAGATCTGCAAGATTCAGGCAGCAGTTCTAGATCAATTGTAACTGGTGCGTGATTTGAAATTAACATGGAACCAATTTCAGCATTAGTTAGGGTGTAGAGTAAATGAGATGTGAGAAAATGTAATCTATTCTGGATTAGTATTGATGGAGAGTAAAAGGTATATTCCAGAGTGCTTAGATTGTAAACTGTCCAGTCATCAACCAACCCTGTGGAGTGAATAAACTGTTTACATGTTTTTCGCTTATTATTAGGGTCATATTTGACTGGGGATTTCTTGTCGAGAACAGGCTCCATAATCTGATTGCAATCTCCACCAACTATAAAGTTTGAATTAGAGCAAAAACTGTTTGTGGTCAACATTTGTTCCCAAAATTGAACATCAACACCAGTAGGGCTGTAAATATTGAGAACGGAAATTTGGATGTCTTGAATAGTGACATCAAAGAGAAGCCATCTACCCATCTCATCCCTTTCCACCTTCTCAACCACCAAAGGAAGTGATTTGTGGAACAGTATGGCAAAACTGTTCTTCTTTTTACTAGAGGGAGAACAGACTACATGTCCTCCTAATGTTTTGTAATGAGCTGATATCCTAATTAAAAGATGTGTTTTTGCAACATAGCAATTTTGCATTTAAGGCCAGCTCAATGAGGAAGCAGTCTTTGTTACTTAATTGGGATTCTCAGACCTTCACCATTCCAGGACACAACACAATGATTATTTGGCATATAAAAAAATAATAGGAATGTATAATAATTTTATTTAAACAAGCTAAGCAATAGCAATAACAACCATTTTAACCATGAACATGAAATTCATTTTGGAACACGATAACAGAAAAAGAATAGAGCAAATAAGCAGTGGAAAAGATAAGGAAAATGAAAAGGGAATGAAAGAAAGAAGCGATGGTAAGGAACCAAAAAAGCTTTAAGCATGTAGAAAAATAAGACCTAGAGTTCAACATAAATGTTAGACTGGAGTGGTGAAACCGCAAAAAGAAAGATAGACAACCGACAAAGAGTCAGCTAGTAGTGACAGGCACGCCTCTGTAGTCAATAAGGTAGCAACACAATGAATATTCTTCATCAGGCCCAAGAAGGCTTTGTGAAGTGTCGCCGGCTCTTTGAGCTGACTTATGATCTACTGGGAGCCATTGATATGGCGACTGCGAACTCTTTGCCCCTAGCTGTGATCACGTTGGATGCCACCAAAGCCTTCGACAGGGTGAACTGGGCATTTCTGTCGGGGATCTTGGGGAAGTTCAACATTTGGGATGGTTTTCGCAGAGCGGTGAGCCTATTGTATCGGAACCCCACAGCTTCTTTGTTCGTCAACGGGGAATTGTCAGCCCCTTTTAACATCACTCGGGATACCAGGCAGGGATGCCCCCTCTCCCCTCTCCTATTTGATTTATATATTGAACTCTTTGCCCAACGGCTGAGGGACAATGTTAACATCAAACCATTTGATTATGTTGAACAGTTGGTTTGGTTGATTCCACACACATAGCCTCAGTTCCTCCAATAAATGTAAACACTCTGGGGCAGATTTACAAGCCTCTTGCACCACTTTTGCATCACTTGTAATATGGGAAAAGTGACTCAAAAGTGGCACAAGGGGCTTGTTAATAAGTGCCTCTGTCTTTAGTGCTTTCCGTGAAATGTTTCTCAAAGTTTCAGGTTGATCATAAATTTCCGGGGGACTAATATCTGACATAAAATTCTTAATGAACTTTTATTAGGGGATTTTCAAAGCAAACTCTGAGTCAATGCTGTCCTTTGCAATGGCACGGTTCAAATCCATGTAGTCCGTGGTCCATATTTTGTACCAAAGAAGGACTGGCTGAATCTTGATCCTATCTAATAAATATTTAGCTCTCAATTCAGAGTGACATACAAAGTGTTAGCAACTGGAAAGAAGTGCAAATAAATTTTTAAAAATAGCATTTTCCACTGCCTGTAGTGATTCAACATTTGCATATCCTCATATTTCAGAACCATACATTGCAATAGTTCTACATTTTGCGTTGTAAGTGGTTAACATTTCTTTTGCCTGATTATTCCCATTTCCTTGTGAAGTTATGAAGAGCCAAAATCAATGTAACAAATTGCCGCCTTCTTGACTGTTTCTATGATGAGCAGGGTCAAGAAGGATCTGCATATGGCTGGGTAAAAAACTGGCGAGGCATGGTGAGCAAAAGAACAATGGATTTAACACAAATCTCTTGACTGCAGGGGTGTGGTTGAAAAGTTTCAGCACTCCACTGAAATCTTGTTGTCTTTGCTATGTTATGTTATGTTAGGTGCACTTCTATAGTGCACAAATCACCCAGGGGCATCTTGGCGCTTACCTAGCGAAATGAGAGACAGAAAAGTCGGTATCAGTTGATGGATGTGAGCTAGAACAAAAACGTTGTTAGCTGTTTCCTGAAAACCAGGTAGATAGTGCATATACATAGGGAGCTGATTCCAGTACTTAGGGCCAATGTACGAGAAAGCTCTACCCCCGGTACGTGTAAGACGTATACATGGGTTCTTTAGTAGAGCTAATGAGTTGGATCTGAGATTACAGCCCGAGGTCGGTTTAGTGAGTTTCTTTTGTAAGTAGAGAGGACCCTTTCCATATAGCGCATTAAAGGTAAGGCAACAAATCTTGAAAAAGGACCGTTTTTTCACTGACAGCCAGTGAAGTTCTCAATAGCGGGAGTGAAGAGGAACCAGAAGGGCAGTTTAGTATCATCCTTGTCACAGTGTTTTGAATCACTTGTAACTTGGCTAGCAGTGTCTGCCCCACTTCCGCCAATAGTGCTTTTCCGTAGTCAAGGTGACTCATCACCATCGCCTGGACCACGGTTTTTTGATGTTTCAATGGCAAGTAGAGGAGTATCTTGTGAAGAAGGCGTAAACTGTAGTAGCAAGAACTAATGGTCCTTGTGATGTGATCTTTCATCATAAGGGTCTGGTCCAGTTTTAGTCCGAGATTTTTCACTGAATAAGTTGGAATAGGGGCCACTCCCAACCGGTCAGGCCACCAATCAGGGGCCCAAAAGGTGGAAGCTTTACCCAAGAGCATAAGCTTGTTTTTTCCGTGGTTTAGCTAGAGGCAATTTTTCAACATCCAATTTGAGATGGCAAGCATACCTGCTATGTTCACCATAGGCTGTCAAAGGTATGCCCAGATGTTGGGTCCTTGCTCGCTGTGTCACTGGATTGAACTAGTCTGGCTGGTGAGGGGTGATACCTGGAAACCGGTCCCAGGATGCTTGTTTCTGGTCCAAGGAGGACTTGGCCTGGCAGTTCAAACAGGCCTGTTCCTATGAGAAGCAGGGTCAAGACTTATTTGCATACAGCTGGGTCCAAACTGAGGAGGCATGATGAGCAAAAGAACAATGGATTTAACCCAGATCTCTTGACTCGTTGAGTGATTGTTTAGAAAATTTCAGTACTCCGTCCTTCATCTTTTATGTTTGATATGTTTTCCCTAAGTGGTCAAAGGTATGTGAAGATGTGGGTCCCGTGCTCGCTGTGGCACTGGATTCAAGCTAGCCTGGCTGATGATGGGTGGCAAGCCAAAACTGGTCCCAAGTTGCTTGTTTCCAGTCTAGGAAGGACATGGCCTGGCAGTTATGGCTGGACTGTTTCTATGAGGAACAGGGTCAAGACTGACTTGCATATGGCTGGGTCCAAACTGTGGTGGCATGGTGAGCAAACAAACAATGGATTTAAACAAGATCTCTTGACTGGGGGTGAGTATTTGAATGGTTTCAGCACTCCATCCATCATCTTGTGTTTTCCATGTTTGCCCTAAGTGGCCAAGTTTATGCCCAGACTTAGTTCCCTTGCTTGTTGTGCCACTGGATTCAAACTATCCTGGCTGATGAGGGTTGACACCCCTAAACCGGTCTCAGGATGCTTGTTTCCAGTGCACGGAGGATCAGGGCTGGCAGTTTTGGCTGTACTGTTCCTATGCGATGCAGGGTCAAGACTGATTTACATCTATCTAAGTCTAATCTGGGTGGCATGCGAGCAAAAAAACAATGATTTAACCCATATCTCTGGACTAGGGGTGAGTGTGTGAAAAGTTTCAGCACTATATCCACCATCTTGTGTTTGCTCTACCTAAACGTCAGTTGGTGTCCAAAGGACTACTCAAACTGCATTGTCTTTTGATAAAGAAGCACATTATGTGCAAGGCTCTTTGTACTGAACACTAGACTCTATGCAATGTTAGTCCAGATGAAATAAAACCATGTTTCAATGGCACATTCCTACAAGAAATCTTCACTCAATACATCATAATTTGGTGGTTGTTCCCGGAATTGAGGAGAAAAGAAGGTGGAAAGGCAAAGCTTTCACAGTCACAATAGCAAGGTTCTGGAGTGCTCTTCCTAATCATCTTATGTGTCTAATGTTGCATTCTCCCGACAGGAAGGCCTTAAAGTCCTGGCGTTGTAGTCTGTAGGGAGAAATAGTTCTATTGGGATCATCTGGAACCAGAATCTTGCCATGCAGCACAGCAAGACTACATCGTTTTGACACCTAAGGGCATTTGTTGTGCTCTTATAAAATGTGGTCATATCATTATTGAATCACCATCTACTAGATCTGCAAGATTCAGGCAGCAGTTCTATATCAATTGTAACTGGTGCGTGATTTGAAATTAACATGGAACCAATTTCAGCATTAGTTAGGGTGTAGAGTAAATGAGATGTGAGTAAATGTAATCTATTCTGGATTAGTATTGATGGAGAGTAAAAGGTATATTCCAGAGTGCTTAGATTGTAAACTGTCCAGTCATCAACCAACCCTTTGGAGTGAATAAACTGTTTACATGTTTTTCGCTTATTATTAGGGTCATATTTGACTGGGGATTTCTTGTCGAGAACAGGCTCCATAATCTGATTGCAATCTCCACCAACTATAAAGTTTGAATTAGAGCAAAAACTGTTTGTGGTCAACATTTGTTCCCAAAATTGAGCATCAACACCAGTAGGGCTGTAAATATTGAGAACGGAAATTTGGATGTCTTGAATAGTGACATCAAAGAGAAGCCATCTACCCTTCTCATCCCTTTCCTCCTTCTCAACCACCAAAGGAAGTGATTTGTGGAACAGTATGGCAAAACTGTTCTTCTTTTTACTAGAGGGAGAACAGACTACATGTCCTCCTAATATTTTGTAATGAGCTGATATCCTAATTAAAAGATGTGTTTTTGCAACATAGCAATTTTGCATTTAAGGCCAGCTCAATGAGGAAGCAGTCTTTGTTACTTAATTGGGATTCTCAGACCTTCACCATTCCAGGACACAACACAATGATTATTTGGCATATAAAAAAATAATAGGAATGTATAATAATTTTATTTAAACAAGCTAAGCAATAGCAATAACAACCATTTTAACCATGAACATGAAATTCATTTTGGAACACGATAACAGAAAAAGAATAGAGCAAATAAGCAGTGGAAAAGATAAGGAAAATGAAAAGGGAATGAAAGAAAGAAGCGATGGTAAGGAACCAAAAAAGCTTTAAGCATGTAGATAAATAAGACCTAGAGTTCAACATAAATGTTAGACTGGAGTGGTGAAACCGCAAAAAGAAAGATAGACAACCGACAAAGAGTCAGCTAGTTGTGACAGGGACGCCTCTGTAGTCAATAAGGTAGCAACACAATGAATATTCTTCATCAGGCCCAAGAAGGCTTTGTGAAGTGTCACGGCTCTTTGAGCTGACTTATGATCTACTGGGAGCCATTGATATGGCGACTGCGAACTCTTTGCCCCTAGCTGTGATCATGTTGGATGCCACCAAAGCCTTCGACAGGGTGAACTGGGCATTCCTGTCGGGGGTCTTGGGGAAGTTCAACATTTGGGATGGTTTTCGCAGAGCGGTGAGCCTATTGTATCGGAACCCCACAGCTTCTTTGTTGGTCAACGGGGAATTGTCAGCCCCTTTTAACATCACTCGGGATACCAGGCAGGGATGCCCCCTCTCCCCTCTCCTATTTGATTTATATATTGAACTCTTTGCCCAACGGCTGAGGGACAATGTTAACATCAAACCATTTGATTATGTTGAAAAGTTGGTTTGGTTGATTCCACACACATAGCCTCAGTTCCTCCAATAAATGTAAACACTCTGGGGCAGATTTACAAGCCTCTTGCACCACTTTTGCATCACTTGTAACATGGGAAAAGTGACTCAAAAGTGGCACAAGGGGCTTGTTAATAAGTGCCCCTGTCTTTAGTGCTTTCCGTGAAATGTTTCTCAAAGTTTCAGGTTGATCATACATTTCCGGGGGACTAATATCTGACATAAAATTCTTAATGAACTTTTATTAGGGGATTTTCAAAGCAAACTCTGAGTCACAGCTGTCCTTTGCAATGGCACGGTTCAAATCCATGTAGTCCGTGGTCCATATTTTGTACCAAAGAAGGACTGGCTGAATCTTGATCCTATCTAATAAATATTTAGCTCTCAGTTCAGAGTGACATACAAAGTGTTAGCAACTGGAAAGAAGTGCAAATACATTTTTAAAAATAGCATTTTCCACTGCCTGTAGTGATTCAACACTTGCATATCCTCATATTTCAGAACCATACATTGCAATAGTTCTACATTTTGCGTTGTAAGTGGTTAACATTTCTTTTGCCTGATTATTCCCATTTCCTTGTGAAGTTATGAAGAGCCAAAATCAATCTAACAAATTGCCGCGTTCTTGACTGTTTCTATGATGAGCAGGGTCAAGAAGGATCTGCATATGGCTGGGTAAAAAACTGGCGAGGCATGGTGAGCAAAAGAACAATGGATTTAACACAAATCTCTTGACTGCAGGGGTGTGGTTGAAAAGTTTCAGCACTCCACTGAAATCTTGTTGTTTTTGCTATGTTATGTTATGTTAGGTGCACTTCTATAGTGCACAAATCACCCAGGGGCATCTTGGCGCTTACCTAGCGAAATGAGAGACAGAAAAGTCGGTATCAGTTGATGGATGTGAGCTAGAACAAAAACGTTTTTAGCTGTTTCCTGAAAACCAGGTAGATAGTGCATATACATAGGGAGCTGATTCCAGTACTTAGGGCCAATGTACGAGAAAGCTCTACCCCCGGTACGTGTAAGACGTATACATGGGTTCTTTAGTAGAGCTAATGAGTTGGATCTGAGATTACAGCCCGAGGTCGGTTTAGTGAGTTTCTTTTGTAAGTAGAGAGGACCCTTTCCATATAGCGCATTAAAGGTAAGGCAACAAATCTTGAAAAAGGACCGTTTTTTCACTGACAGCCAGTGAAGTTCTCAAATGCGGGAGTGAAGAGGAACCAGAAGGGCAGTTTAGTATCATCCTTGTCACAGTGTTTTGAATCACTTGTAACTTGGCTAGCAGTGTCTCCCCCACTTCCGCCAATAGTGCTTTTCCGTAGTCAAGGTGACTCATCACCATCACCTGGACCATGGTTCTTTGATGTTTCAATGGCAAGTAGAGGAGTATCTTGTGAAGAAGGCATAAACTGTAGTAGCAAGAACTAATGGTCCTTGTGATGTGATCTTTCATCAAAAGGGTCTGGTCCAGTTTTAGTTCGAGATTTTTTACTGAATAAGTTGGAATAGGGGCCACTCCCAACCGGTCAGGCCACGAATCAGGGGTCCAAAAGGTGGAAGCTTTACCCAAGAGCATAAGCTCGTTTTTTCCGTGGTTTAGCTAGAGGCAATTTTTCAACATCCAATTTGAGATGGCAAGCATACCTGCTATGTTCACCATAGGCTGTCAAAGGTATGCCCAGATGTTGGGTCCTTGCTCGCTGTGTCACTGGATTGAACTAGTCTGGCTGGTGAGGGGTGATACCTGGAAACCGGTCCCAGGATGCTTGTTTCTGGTCCAAGGAGGACTTGGCCTGGCAGTTCAAACAGGCCTGTTCCTATGAGAAGCAGGGTCAAGACTTATTTGCATACAGCTGGGTCCAAACTGAGGAGGCATGATGAGCAAAAGAACAATGGATTTAACCCAGATCTCTTGACTCGTTGAGTGATTGTTTAGAAAATGTCAGTACTCCGTCCTTCATCTTTTATGTTTGATATGTTTTCCCTAAGTGGTCAAAGGTATGTGAAGATGTGGGTCCCGTGCTCGCTGTGGCACTGGATTCAAGCTAGCCTGGCTGATGATGGGTGGCAAGCCAAAACTGGTCCCAAGTTGCTTGTTTCCAGTCTAGGAAGGACCTGGCCTGGCTGTTCTGGCTGGACTGTTTCTATGAGGAACAGGGTCAAGACTGACTTGCATATGGCTGGGTCCAAACTGTGGTGGCATGGTGAGCAAACAAACAATGGATTTAAACAAGATCTCTTGACTGGGGGTGAGTATTTGAAAGGTTTCAGCACTCCATCCATCATCTTGTGTTTTCCATGTTTGCCCTAAGTGGCCAAGGTTATGCCCAGACTTAGTTCCCTTGCTTCTTGTGCCACTGGATTCAAACTATCCTGGCTGATGAGGGTTGACACCCCTAAACCGGTCTCAGGATGCTTGTTTCCAGTCCACGGAGGATCTGGGCTGGCAGTTTTGGCTGTACTGTTCCTATGCGATGCAGGGTCAAGACTGATTTACATCTATCTAAGTCTAATCTGGGTGGCATGCGAGCAAAAAAACAATGATTTAACCCATATCTCTGGACTAGGGGTGAGTGTTTGAAAAGTTTCAGCACTATATCCACCATCTTGTGTTTGCTCTACCTAAACGTCAGTTGGTGTCCAAAGGACTACTCAAACTGCATTGTCTTTTGATAAAGAAGCACATTATGTGCCAGGCTCTTTGTACTGAACACTAGACTCTATGCAATGTTAGTCCAGATGAAATAAAACCATGTTTCAATGGCACATTCCTACAAGAAATCTTCACTCAATACATCATAATTTGGTGGTTGTTCCCGGAATTGAGGAGAAAAGAAGGTGGAAAGGCAAAGCTTTCACAGTCACAATAGCAAGGTTCTGGAGTGCTCTTCCTAATCATCTTATGTGTCTAATGTTGCATTCTCCCTTCAGGAAGGCCTTAAAGTCCTGGCGTTGTAGTCTGTAGGGAGAAATAGTTCTATTGGGATCATCTGGAACCAGAATCTTGCCATGCAGCACAGCAAGACTACATCGTTTTGACACCTAAGGGCATTTGTTGTGCTCTTATAAATTGTGGTCATATCATTATTGAATCACCATCTACTAGATCTGCAAGATTCAGGCAACAGTTCTCGATCAATTGTAACTGGTGCGTGATTTGAAATTAACATGGAACCAATTTCAGCATTAGTTAGGGTGTAGAGTAAATGAGATGTGAGAAAATGTAATCTATTCTGGATTAGTATTGATGGAGAGTAAAAGGTATATTCCAGAGTGCTTAGATTGTAAACTGTCCAGTCATCAACCAACCGTGTGGAGTGAATAAACTGTTTACATGTTTTTCGCTTATTATTAGGGTCATATTTGACTGGGGATTTCTTGTCGAGAACAGGCTCCATAATCTGATTGCAATCTCCACCAACTATAAAGTTTGAATTAGAGCAAAAACTGTTTGTGGTCAACATTTGTTCCCAAAATTGAACATCAACACCAGTAGGGCTGTAAATATTGAGAACGGAAATTTGGATGTCTTGAATAGTGACATCAAAGAGAAGCCATCTACCCTTCTCATCCCTTTCCTCCTTCTCAACCACCAAAGGAAGTGATTTGTGGAACAGTATGGCAAAACTGTTCTTCTTTTTACTAGAGGGAGAACAGACTACATGTCCTCCTAATGTTTTGTAATGAGCGGATATCCTAATTAAAAGATGTGTTTTTGCAACATAGCAATTTTTCATTTAAGGCCAGCTCAATGAGGAAGCAGTCTTTGTTACTTAATTGGGATTCTCAGACCTTCACCATTCCAGGACACAACACAATGATTATTTGGCATATAAAAAAATAATAGGAATGTATAATAATTTTATTTAAACAAGCTAAGCAATAGCAATAACAACCATTTTAACCATGAACATGAAATTCATTTTGGAACACGATAACAGAAAAAGAATAGAGCAAATAAGCAGTGGAAAAGATAAGGAAAATGAAAAGGGAATGAAAGAAAGAAGCGATGGTAAGGAACCAAAAAAGCTTTAAGCATGTAGAAAAATAAGACCTAGAGTTCAACATAAATGTTAGACTGGAGTGGTGAAACCGCAAAAAGAAAGATAGACAACCGACAAAGAGTCAGCTAGTAGTGACAGGGACGCCTCTGTAGTCAATAAGGTAGCAACACAATGAATATTCTTCATCAGGCCCAAGAAGGATTTGTGAAGTGTCGCCTGCTCTTTGAGCTGACTTATCATCTACTGGGAGCCATTGATATGGCGACTGCGAACTCTTTGCCCCTAGCTGTGATCACGTTGGATGCCACCAAAGCCTTCGACAGGGTGAACTGGGCATTTCTGTCGGGGGTCTTGGGGAAGTTCAACATTTGGGATGGTTTTCGCAGAGCGGTGAGCCTATTGTATCGGAACCCCACAGCTTCTTTGTTGGTCAACGGGGAATTGTCAGCCCCTTTTAACATCACTCGGGATACCAGGCAGGGATGCCCCCTCTCCCCTCTCCTATTTGATTTATGTATTGAACTCTTTGCCCAACGGCTGAGGGACAATGTTAACATCAAACCATTTGATTATGTTGAACAGTTGGTTTGGTTGATTCCACACACATAGCCTCAGTTCCTCCAATAAATGTAAACACTCTGGGGCAGATTTACAAGCCTCTTGCACCACTTTTGCATCACTTGTAACATGGGAAAAGTGACTCAAAAGTGGCACAAGGGGCTTGTTAATAAGTGCCTCTGTCTTTAGTGCTTTCCGTGAAATGTTTCTCAAAGTTTCAGGTTGATCATAAATTTCCGGGGGGCTAATATCTGACATAAAATTCTTAATGAACTTTTATTAGGGGATTTTCAAAGCAAACTCTGAGTCACAGCTGTCCTTTGCAATGGCACGGTTCAAATCCATGTAGTCGTTGGTCCATATTTTGTACCAAAGAAGGACTGGCTGAATCTTGATCCTATCTAATAAATATTTAGCTCTCAGTTCAGAGTGATATACAAAGTGTTAGCAACTGGAAAGAAGTGCAAATACATTTTTAAAAATAGCATTTTCCACTGCCTGTAGTGATTCAATATTTGCATATCCTCATATTTCAGAACCATACTTTGCAATAGTTCTACATTTTGCGTTGTAAGTGGTTAACATTTCTTTTGCCTGATTATTCCCATTTCCTTGTGAAGTTATGAAGAGCCAAAATCAATCTAACAAATTGCCGCCTTCTTGACTGTTTCTATGATGAGCAGGGTCAAGAAGGATCTGCATTTGGCTGGGTAAAAAACTGGAGAGGCATGGTGAGCAAAAGAACAATGGATTTAACACAAATCTCTTGACTGCAGGGGTGTGGTTGAAAAGTTTCAGCACTCCACTGAAATCTTGTTGTCTTTGCTATGTTATGTTATGTTAGGTGCACTTCTATAGTGCACAAATCACCCAGGGGCATCTTGGGGTTTACCAAGCGAAATGAGAGACAGAAAAGTCGGTATCAGTTGATGGATGTGAGCTAGAACAAAAACGTTTTTAGCTGTTTCCTGAAAACCAGGTAGATAGTGCATATACATAGGGAGCTGATTCCAGTACTTAGGGCCAATGTACGAGAAAGCTCTACCCCCGGTACGTGTAAGGCGTATACATGGGTTTTTTAGTAGAGCTAATGAGTCGGATCTGAGATTCCAGCCCGAGGTCGGTTTAGTGAGTTTCTTTTGTAAGTAGAGAGGACCCTTTCCATATAGCGCATTAAAGGTAAGGCAACAAATCTTGAAAAAGGACAGTTTTTTCACTGACAGCCAGTGAAGTTCTCAATAGCGGGAGTGAAGAGGAACCAGAAGGGCAGTTTAGTATCATCCTTGTCACAGTGTTTTGAATCACTTGTAACTTGGCTAGCAGTGTCTCCCCTACTTCCGCCAATAGTGCTTTTCCGTAGTCAAGGTGACTCATCACCATCACCTGGACCACGGTTCTTTGATGTTTCAATGGCAAGTAGAGGAGTATCTTGTGAAGAAGGCGTAAACTGTAGTAGCAAGAACTAATGGTCCTTGTGATGTGATCTTTCATCATAAGGGTCTGGTCCAGTTTTAGTCCGAGATTTTTTACTGAATAAGTTGGAATAGGGGCCACTCCCAACCGGTCAGGCCACCAATCAGGGGTCCAAAAGGTGGAAGCTTTACCCAAGAGCATAAGCTCGTTTTTTCCGTGGTTTAGCTAGAGGCAATTTTTCAACATCCAATTTGAGATGGCAAGCATACCTGCTATGTTCACCATAGGCTGTCAAAGGTATGCCCAGATGTTGGCTCCTTGCTCGCTGTGTCACTGGATTGAACTAGTCTGGCTGGTGAGGGGTGATACCTGGAAACCGGTCCCAGGATGCTTGTTTCTGGTCCAAGGAGGACTTGGCCTGGCAGTTCAAACAGGCCTGTTCCTATGAGAAGCAGGGTCAAGACTTATTTGCATACAGCTGGGTCCAAACTGAGGAGGCATGATGAGCAAAAGAACAATGGATTTAACCCAGATCTCTTGACTCGTTGAGTGATTGTTTAGAAAATGTCAGTACTCCGTCCTTCATCTTTTATGTTTGATATGTTTTCCCTAAGTGGTCAAAGGTATGTGAAGATGTGGGTCCCGTGCTCGCTGTGGCACTGGATTCAAGCTAGCCTGGCTGATGATGGGTGGCAAGCCAAAACTGGTCCCAAGTTGCTTGTTTCCAGTCTAGGAAGGACCTGGCCTGGCTGTTCTGGCTGGACTGTTTCTATGAGGAACAGGGTCAAGACTGACTTGCATATGGCTGGGTCCAAACTGTGGTGGCATGGTGAGCAAACAAACAATGGATTTAAACAAGATCTCTTGACTGGGGGTGGGTATTTGAAAGGTTTTAGCACTCCATCCATCATCTTGTGTTTTCCATGTTTGCCCTAAGTGGCCAAGGTTATGCCCAGACTTAGTTCCCTTGCTTCTTGTGCCACTGGATTCAAACTATTCTGGCTGATGAGGGTTGACACCCCTAAACCGGTCTCAGGATGCTTGTTTCCAGTCCACGGAGGATCTGGGCTGGCAGTTTTGGCTGTACTGTTCCTATGCGATGCAGGGTCAAGACTGATTTACATCTATCTAAGTCTAATCTGGGTGGCATGCGAGCAAAAAAACAATGATTTAACCTATATCTCTGGACTAGGGGTGAGTGTTTGAAAAGTTTCAGCACTATATCCACCATCTTGTGTTTGCTCTACCTAAACGTCCGTTGGTGTCCAAAGGACTACTCAAACTGCATTGTCTTTTGATAAAGAAGCACATTATGTGCAAGGCTCTTTGTACTGAACACTAGACTCTATGCAATGTTAGTCCAGATGAAATAAAACCATGTTTCAATCTCACATTCCTACAAAAAATCTTCACTCAATACATCATAATTTGGTGGTTGTTCCCGGAATTGAGGAGAAAAGAAGGTGAAAGGCAAAGCTTTCACAGTCACAATAGGAAGGTTCTGGAGTGCTCTTCGTAATCATCTTATGTGTCTAATGTTGCATTCTCCCTTCAGGAAGGCCTTAAAGTCCTGGCGTTGTAGTCTGTAGGGAGAAATAGTTCTATTGGGATCATCTGGAACCAGAATCTTGCCATGCAGCACAGCAAGACTACATCGTTTTGACACCTAAGGGCATTTGTTGTGCTCTTATAAATTGTGGTCATATCATTATTGAATCACTATCTACTAGATCTGCAAGATTCAGGCAGCAGTTCTAGATCAATTGTAACTGGTGCGTGATTTGAAATTAACATGGAACCAATTTCAGCATTAGTTAGGGTGTAGAGTAAATGAGATGTGAGAAAATGTAATCTATTCTGGATTAGTATTGATGGAGAGTAAAAGGTATATTCCAGAGTGCTTAGATTGTAAACTGTCCAGTCATCAACCAAGCCTTTGGAGTGAATAAACTGTTTACATGTTTTTCGATTATTATTAGGGTCATATTTGACTGGGGATTTCTTGTCGAGAACACGCTCCATAATCTGATTGCAATCTCCACCAACTATAAAGTTTGAATTAGAGCAAAAACTGTTTGTGGTCAACATTTGTTCCCAAAATTGAACATCAACACCAGTAGGGCTGTAAATATTGAGAACGGAAATTTGGATGTCTTGAATAGTGACATCAAAGAGAAGGCATCTACCCTTCTCATCCATTTCCTCCTTCTCAACCACCAAAGGAAGTGATTCGTGGAACAGTATGGCAAAACTGTTCTTCTTTTTACTAGAGGGAGAACAGACTACATGTCCTCCTAATGTTTTATAATGAGCTGATATCCTAATTAAAAGATGTGTTTTTGCAACATAGCAATTTTGCATTTAAGGCCAGCTCAATGAGGAAGCAGTCTTTGTTACTTAATTGGGATTCTCAGACCTTCACCATTCCAGGACATAACACAATGATTATTTGTCATATAAAAAAATATTAGGAATGTATAATAATTTTATTTAAACAAGCTAAGCAATAGCAATAACAATAATTTTAACCATGAACATGAAATTCATTTTGGAACACGATAACAGAAAAAGAATAGAGCAAATAAGCAGTGGAAAAGATAAGGAAAATGAAAAGGGAATGAAAGAAAGAAGCGATGGTAAGGAACCAAAAAAGCTTTAAGCATGTAGAAAAATAAGACCTAGAGTTCAACATAAATGTTAGACTGGAGTGGTGAAACCGCAAAAAGAAAGATAGACAACCGACAAAGAGTCAGCTAGTAGTGACAGGGACGCCTCTGTAGTCAATAAGGTAGCAACACAATGAATAAGTATGAAAGGAGAAAAAAAGAAACACAAGTTATGGACTAGGAACCACATGATAATAAGACCAGGAGCACTTATCAACATTTGAAGAACAAAATGTAAATGTTAGGTCAAAGGGGACACATGAGAGCGAGAAATCCAACAGAGACCACCAGGTGAGACAAAGAGCACCTGCAGAAACAAAAGAGGAGTATGAGGATGACGCATTTTGAACAATTTCGACTAGATGACTAGACATAGTCAAACTTAGAATATCACATTAAGACAGATATATGAAGCTTTTTCAAGGTCCATCTCTCCCCTATTCTGAAATATAAATGTCTTCAAGTCATCTGGGGAATCAAATGATGCAGTTTTCTCTTTGTAGGTGACCTTGAACATATATGGATATATTAGACCATAATGAGCATTCATAGATTTTAGAGCAGGTCAGAGCAATAAGAATTCCTATGTTCAGTAAGCAGTTGTTAAGGCCATGTCCTGTGAAAAGAAAACTTCCTGACTTTACCATAACATTTTCTTCCTCTGCTTGGCTGCTGATAAAACTATCATCAAGTCAATGTACTGTAAAAGTAAAACTATAATACCTCCTAGGGTGCTGATGAAGGTGCACTTGACTGTTTAGGGTGGATTTGGTGGGCTCTTTGCAAATTAAAATTAGTTTCTTTGAAACCTACAATTTTGGGAATTATTTTTTTAAGAAAAATAAGCATGTTTGAGCCCTCCCCAACCTCTGGAATTCCATTAATTCTTAGGTGGTTGCATCTTTTGCACTTTTCCAATTCTTCTTTTCATTGTCTAAATTTGGAAATAACCTTAAACATTGCATCAACCTTGGTGACAATACCCTGGAAGTCACTTAACCATGTTTCTATCTCATCACTAGGGAGTCAATAGATGACCACTTCCTTTCCTTCCTCCTTAACATGGCATTAGTTTCTATTACAAAGGTTTTCAAAGATTTAATTTCATCCATGAAGTCCTCAAATGTTAAATGCAGTAGGGACTTTGTTGGAGAAGCTGGGTCCTTCTCTTGTCTTTTATTTGTGCTTCTATTCGATTCCTTATGAGAGATGGGCATTGTCGCAGGCAAGGATGCAATCCTCTGAGTGGATGAAGTAGCGGAGTGTAGTCCTGAATGTATATAAAGGTACTAGCACTAACCAAATGGAAAGGAGTTGCCCAGTGTGACTCCTCAATTTATTGATAAAAGCTGTAACAAAGAAGAATGCATAAAAACGAGAGCATATGTAGGGCAGTTTTCCTCACAGGCGTGTCATGGGCCCATCAAACTAGAAAGGAAAAAGTTCCTTATTAAAGCGTAGTCATAAGAGCATATCTAGAACAACCTTCCTCAAAGTGTAGCAGGGGCCAATCAGACTGGAATGGAAACATGTCCTTATTAAAGCCTAGGCATAGGAGCATATGTTTCACAACCTTCCTCACAGGTGTAGCAGAGGCCAGTCAGACTGTAAAGCAAACATATCTTCAAGGAAGAATAGGTGCAGTAGCATATTTGCACAACCTTCTTCACAGGGATAGGAGGAGTCATTTAGACTCGAAAGGAAACATGTCCTTATTTGCATTGAAAATGATCCAGAATTAAGGCATAGGTCATTGATGGGATTTTTGCTGGAAAGATGGGCATTATTGCTTCATCCTCCTCCATAAATAATTATATTTGGAAACCTTATAAAAGGTATTACATATACACTTTGTATTTGAACTGCACCTTTCAGATGTAAGACATTAGATACAGCTGTGTTCCTGTATCTTTGGTATTTTTGTAATGATAGCAACCCTTCATACTGAGCACTCCACTTGGAGAACGAAGTACAATTTTGCGTTAGTGTGCGATGATTTCTGACATATGTACCACCAGTTTGCAAATGTTCTAAAGTATAATCTGGTTTAGCACCTATGTATGTTATTTTCCAATCACATATCCCTTAGAGTATAGAAGAAGGCCATTTTAGAAGGAGCAAGTGCCTTAAGCCTTTCAAGCATTCCTATGCATGCCCATCCCAAGTTTCACAGCTTATATGCGAAGCAGCATTACTAATTGTCACTTGAAGAAATGCTGAAATAGCTCACAGTAGAGCAGCAACTGATAATCCTTTGCTTACCTATATCTGCACAATTGTATATATGTGCATTGACATCTGTATAGTGCATCATCATGCTTACTGGTCACAGAATATGGGCTTACCTGAGAGTTTAGCAAATGCTACTTTGTCTGACAAGGTGGTGAAAGACATTAGTTCTGTCATCCTGACAGACTACCATCCATCAAATTTAGAGACAACTGCCAACCCAGCAGTCATGGAAGTTCCTTTTCAATGCACAAAATGTTTGGTAGATAGCCATGATCAGTTTAACAGCCGTACACCAAACTAATAGTTTATTTTTATTTTTCAGAACCTAACTAATTGGGCAGAGGTTGGCCTAATGGCTAGGGCGGTAGTACTGGGTTTGTGACTCAGCAACAACGCTGAACATCCTGTGATTCTGGGCAAATCACTTAATCTCCCCATTCCTAACAAAAAATTATTCCTTCCTCATGTAACGCAACTGGTGCTATGTAAAGCTCTCTGATACCCTATTCGGGTCAAGTTTGCGCTATGTAAAACTACGTAAAATTAAATTAAAATTAAATTAAAATTCCAAAGGTTTAAGCTTGTTTAAAAAAACAAAAAATCTGCTGACCTAACGATAACCTGGGAGTTTTCTTTCATGATATGGGGAGTCATTCTTTTTTTCCTGTCCCTCACTGTCAGGTTTTTCCTGGCAGTGATGGACAGAAAAAAAATGAAGATTATACCTTCTACCCAAAACAGTGTAGGCTGTGTAAAGTCTCTCCTTCAAGGCTTCTACTTCTTTGGGCCATGGGAGAAAGCCTTCCATAGACAGAGCTAACAGGCGCCCAGTCAATGGGAAATGTAAGTCTGGACCAAAAATGTAACTGGTAGAGCACACCGTCACTGTTGTGACCTTTGCAGCCTGTCCACCAAACTCTAAATCTGTCCCTATATTTGGTAATGTCTGAGACCCAGAATGCTGCAAGCTTCACTTATTCAGTAAATTCAACAACTGCTTCCCTGATCTGGCATACATCCTGTATAAATATCAATGAAATAACAGCAGCAGAAGGGAGCAGTCAAGGCAGCATACCAATAACAAATATGAGTAGTGCAAGTTGTTATCTATGGTCATGCTAGCCAGGCCAATCAACTTAGCTATAGCTCCCTAGCTCCCATTATGTTCTGTGGTGTCAAGCCTTTTTATTTGTTCGGGAGTTTTATATAGCACTCAATTTTGCCAACATTGAAGATCACATATCATACTACAATTGCAAATTAAATTATATAGGATAGGTCACGTCCTGCTCGATATAAGTCATAGAAGCCGCCCAGAATGTTTTAATTATTGCCCAATAAGTGATGTGTGTTTATCCAAATGACATATTGAAAAGTTCAGTATTTACATTTTTTTCTAAAATGGTCATGATTGGGTTTTGCTCACACATAAGTATTTAGAGACTGCTGGAGTCTAGTGCCTTAGACTTCTAGTAACTGCTTCCATGTTTCAGTTGTCAGAAGCTATGTTGTTGGATGAAGTGCATGCTATCCAATTTTGTGATCCTAAAATGGTGTAGTTCGTAGACAATTTTTGTAGTTAAAGGTGATCTTTATTGCAGTTAGCCTTGAGGATGGAAGAGTGTATATTGTATATATCCTCAAATCCACCAGAAGCCAATGGAGGTTGTTTAGTTCTGATCTGAGTTAATACATTTAGGCAGAAAGGGTTCTGTACTCTGTATTGTGTCAGTCAGCCATCTTGGCATAACATAGTTGATAATGTTGCAGTGGTCCAAGAGGCCATTACCAAGGTTCTCATCAGCCCCAATGGATGGCTAGTTGGCAAAGGTTTGGGTATTTTATTGAGCAAGAAGTGTTGGAGATTTGTCCTTTTATTACAGTGATTGTGATGAGAAAGTCCTTTTTCAGTTTCAAATTTGATCCTTGGGTTTCTCACAAAACCTGTACATCAGTGTTCGGATAAAGTAGTGTAAGCTGTGAATTAGAGAGTGCATAGCTAGGAATGAAGAGTCTAGATGGACACCCAGATGCTACTGTCCATGAGGTGTTTCTAATGGGAGCTCGTAATTTTTTTGAATTGTGGCTCAAGCACAGTGCTCACACTCATTTCCACCCATCCATTCACAAGTGCACATACATACTCACACCCACCCCATCATAAGCATACTCATGCCATTAAAAAGCACTCACACCCATCCTTCACAAGCACATAGATGTACCCGACCATCCGCATACATGTAGATAAACATAAACATCCACACCAAAACATCAAAAATAATTTACCAGGATGTGACGGTATTGGTAACAGACTGGTGGGTGGTGGGAGTGGGATGCATGAGGGCACTGGAAAGTTCTTAAAGCTTCGATCAGGGAAGGGAACAATGGAAGAACCCACTGCCTCCTATCATTGGATAGCCTTGCAATTGGTTAGCCAATGAGAAGAGGATCTTCCCTTACTCGGGATAGGATCAGAGAGACTTGCTAACTTCACCCCATCACACCTCACTCAATGACAACTCATCATTTATTGCCACCCAGCCCAGGGCATTTCAGTGCTTAGACCTTAAGTGCCCAAGCTGGCTCTATTTCTCACACTCCCTCTCATCATGAAAGGGAAGAGCTAACAGTGCTTTGCTGGGCTGATGAGGTCACTGCCCTTAGTGCTAGGAAATCTTCAGCCTGTCAATTTTTGGCGTAGACTGGCTGGCGCCTTTGTATTAGTGCATGTAAAGAACCAAGTTGCCGGACCCTGACATAGTGAGTGTCTGTGAGGCTGACCTTTGCTTAGCCTGACAGACTTACATCATATTCTGAGCAAGCCTTGACAAGGTTAGCAAAGATGCCCACATAGGTAGAATGGAAGGAAAACAGCAGACATCAGAATGTTCAGGGAGGCTGATGGAGAGCTGCATAATACCATGGATGCCTAATGCCTCACACTGCAATCATCGTGATTGAACCTGCATAATACCATGGATGCCTAACGCCTCACACTGCAATCATCGTGATTGAACCTGCAAGGAGGCTCATACAAATCTTGCTCTTATGTATCCAGCAGCAGTGTACAAACTCCTATCTATTGACTAGATATAGGGAGTGGCAATAACTATTTGAAAGGTGGAGCTAGCTCTCCCAAGATTTAGACGTGTTTCTTTGTGACCTTAACACTGTTCTGGCCACAGGGTCATAGTCTATTACTTTGATATAAGTAGGAATCCTCTAAAAAACATACAATTTTACATACTGTTCAGTGCCAAGCTCCATGATCTAATATTTCCTCTAAATTATATGTGCAGCACCAAATTTCTGAACCATAGTTCATGGAAAAGGTGAAGAATTGCATTTTTTCCATAAACTAAAATCTGGCTTACTAAAAAAATGTGTGCTGGACTAGATCAAATTCATTTATGATTCAGTTTCCTGTGAGGCAAATCAAACATTTTAAACTGAACCTTAGTGAAACGTTCTTTCTATAAACAAACACAAAATTATTTTTTTCTAGTCTATTTTTGCTAATTCGAGAGGGTCAAGTTTTTTAAAATTGTGTTTATTACAGAAAAACTCATACAAATGACAAGTACTGTAGGAGACTTGAGTGAGACCCTTGGACAAGTTGAGATAGTTCACAAATTAATTAGCTTTTATTTAAGGTATATGCCCCAGAGGGGCAGAGCAAAACTAGGTCAAGATGCTTTCTGTTAGTCATGTGCCGAGTACCTCTTCTGTTTATAGATCTTGCAGTATTTAAAGGAAACACATTGTAAGGTACATATATTACTCTTCTCACATCTTTATTAAACATAATGTGCCCACCTTTCTTCTTCATTTACAGACACCATACACCTCTTCTCATTTTCAAAGCACAAGTGCATCACTGTTGCCACTAAGGGCTGTTAGGGACAATTGGCCCGATTCACAAAGGTGAACTGAGATGAAAGTCTAACTTTCCTCTCAAGATTGTTAGCACATGAACACATTTAGGCGCTTAATTTCGAGCCAAGTGCATGGCCTGAATGTCACGTTTCGGTGGAGCAGAGTGCACCCTTCGTGGCATTTCATGGCCTTGCAGATATGGTGTAAGGCAACACAGCACAAGTCACTGCGTTGCCTCACACTGATTCAGGGAAGCGTGGCATGGGGGTTGCAGTGGGTTTTCTCACTCAACGCCAATGGTATTTGCACAACGTAAATCTGGTAATGCCTCAGAACCATATTGATTCTTTTTATGCTGTAAGGTACCCATCCTGCACAAACACAATTGTGCCAGCAAAGCAGAAACCCTTAAACTATGGTGCAAGGGTTTGTTCCATATCCCAGCACACCAATACATAGATTTTAACAGTTCAGTAATTCCAAAATGTATGACATAAACATTAGCATCATATGTGTTTTTTAATGTCTTTTTCTTGTTAGACTCCAGCCAACACGTGTTTCGTCGTTTGGGACCAAACACCCAAACTTCCTCAGGGCTGGAAGGCATATACAGATAATACAGTATAAGCCAAGGTTACATCGGGCAGCAATGCTATAATACAGGTTATCTTGCATTACACCCATGCAAGTTGCATAAAAGGTCCTTGCCAATCAACAGTGCAGAGGACTCATGAATGTGAGGAAAGGTAAAGATTTCACCACAGTAAAATAGAACCTAATATCTAATACTTAATAAGTAATAAAAGAGCTAATCAATGATGGTCCTGTACGTGAGACAGGAAAGCGCAGCTGGTGCATATAACGGTCCTGGGGATTGGGAGTGGTTGGCGTAGTGTTTAGACTTTTATTCAAAAAGTGCTTTACAACCCCCATGTGATTAAATTCCACATGTGAGGTCATTACTGAGGCAAGCTCCAGGCCTACAATATGAAAATCTAATCAGTGCTAAGTGCCTCAAATAAATGACATGTAGTAGGACAGAGCCACCCGATAATTCCACAAGGACTGGGTATAATCAATAACACAATTACAAGTTGTCCCCGTAGGAATTATTTTCACAATATTCTTCAATCAGTATCAGTCACAATAGTAATCATGTATTTATAAAGCAGCAAGGAAATTACAGTTAGAAACTGTTATTTTATTTTGTCTTTATCAAAAAGATTTTTATGGCAACAAAAATACTACACAATATATACACTTTTTCTTGTAGTATTGGACACCTTATGTTTTTTTACATGGGGAGCACACTACCATGCGAAAAGGATGCAGTTATAACATAATTCATCCATTGTAACAAATATTCAAACAATGAAACAAATAAAATGGTGCTGTGCGTCGATGTTTCGGTCCCTCGTTGGTTAAAGAGGCTAGAATATTACAGTCTAAACTAGTGATGCGTGCATACCCTCACATATTAGTAAAAAAAGCGATGAAACGCGCATGGTACTTTGATCGCAACACCTTACTCACTAAAAAGGCTATTGAAGAATATTGTGAAAATAATTCCTACGGGGACAACTTGTAATTGTGTTATTAAAATAAATATATCTATTCTATCAAAAGGTCTGTCTTTTGTTCCTACCACCTTACAAAATCCCATTGAAACCAAAAAGGAAGTCTTAACATTTCTCAGGAAAATTAGACTTAAAGCCTTCTTTTTAGAGAGAGAAACAAATGAATCCAACAATATCAGCGGCTTGAAAAATAAGTCTACCTTTATCCCTGAAAGCACCCTATTACCACCAGAGATACACATTTTTGAAGACTTGGTCCTTAAAGAAATAGATGAGTTACAATCCAAAAAAATCTTTTTTAATTCAAACTGTAAAAAAGAGGAGAGAACAGCCTTAAAAAATCTGGCCGATAACCCGTCCGTGGTAATTAAACCGGCGGATAAAGGGGGTGGGATTGTACTTTGGGGCAGTGACAAATATGACTTAGAGGTTAATAGACAACTATCCAATGTTAATCATTACAGAAAATTGTCAGATGACCCATCAGCGAGGTTAAAAGAAAAAATCTTCAACGTAACAACAGAAGGTCTGGAAGAAGGATGGTTGTGTCAAAAAGAATTTGATTTCCTTAATTCAGACAACAATAAAGTCCCAAATATATATGTACTGCCCAAAGTGCATAAATCCACCACAGATCCACCGGGGAGGCCCATTGTTTCGGCCTGTGGCTCAATGTTAGAACCCCTAGCCAAATACATTGATGTTTTCCTTATCCCTTTGGTTAAAGAGACTCAGTCTTATATAAGGGACACAATGGATTTTATAAATAAGACAGAGGGACGTCCTTTTGATTGTGAGAACCATCTGTTAGTGTCATTTGATATAGAATCATTATACACAAACATTCCGCAAGATGAAGCTATTGCTGTAATGAAACATGTACTAGAACAGCGGCCACGACCACATCAGGTACCTACGGATTTTTTAGTCGACCCGGCAACTATTTGCCTAAAAAACAACAACTTTGATTATAAAGGTCAACTATATTTACAAGTCTCAGGGGTGGCAATGGGATGTAGTTTCTCCCCAGAAATTGCCAATCTAGTCATGGCAGAATATGAAAAAAAGTGGATATATAGCGACACCAATCCGTTTAAGATCAAGGTTAATTTTTGGTGTCGCTATATAGATGATATCTTCATGATATGGCAAGGCGTACGACATCATTAAAAGACTTTCACAATTGGTTAAACACAAGAACAGCAGAACTGAATTTTACTATGTCTCATGACCTGAAAAAATTGAATTTTCTAGATGTTAATGTTGAAATTGATAATGGCCATATAGAAGTCAGTCTATATACAAAGAGTACAGACCGCAATACATTGTTACTTTTCACAAGTTGCCATCCGCGTACACTCAAAGAAAATTTGCCTTATGGGCAATTCCTCCGGGTTAGGAGAAATTGTAGTAAAAAGGAAGAATATTTTAAAAATGCAGAACATCTAAAGAATAAACTAATAGCTAGAGGCTACCCAAAACGGTTAGTCAAAACAGCACTTAAAAGAGCTTGGTTCACTCCAAGAGAAGCTCTTTTAGTACCAAAAATCAAAGAGAAAGATGCCCCTTTGACATGTGTACTCACATATGACCCAAAGGCCAACAAGGTCTAAAAAATTATTCAGAAACATTGGAAAGTCATTGAACAGCTGGGAATAAAAAAGCCCCTCTTCGCATTTAAAAAGGGTAAGAACCTTAGACAGAGTCTGGTACGAGCAAGTAGAAAAGAAAAGCTCTTGACATCCCAGACTCGTGATTTGAGAGGTCTACTTAATCTACCACCCATGATAGGACACTACAGGTGCCTCAATTGTGTGGCGTGCGATCAAACAGCAGATACAAAATACGTTGATATCAATGGACAGAGACATTATCAAAAAAGTTTCTCGAACTGTAACACTCAAAATACAATATATTGTATTAAATGTCCGTGCAATAGATTTTACATTGGTCAGACTACACAAACTGTAAAGAAACGCATTCTTCAGCATAAATCGAGGGTGAAATGTAGAGTTCATGGAGCGCCATTGGTACAACATTATGAAACACACCAACACACAGAAAATGACATTAATTGGACGGTTCTATGTGCTTCAAGAAAAAATAAACATGATGACATAAAGAAGAGCTTGGACAGACTGGAGGCTAGGTTGATCGAAAAGTACAAGACGGCTAGTACTGGGCTAAATGACAGAGACGAAATCTGGGCATTAATTTGATATAAAGACATAGCAGAAATTTTATCACGCATTTGAATATTTGACCTGGAGATATATGACTTGGTCAATATCTTAAGTTGCAGGCTGGCACACTGGATATAGGTTGTACTCTATATAATGATGAGATAATTAAATTATAGAGTATGTGGTGAAAGCAGCTCGTGTACATAAATAATTGTTCAAAAATGTATAAAATTGTATATAATTGATGTGTATATCCATGAATATACCATGAAAGATTGTGCGGAGTGGCAGACTGTAGGCGATATCACCCTGACCCTTTATAGTGGATCTCTCCCAGAGTTATTATTTTCGGTATGATTTACGTTCTATTTTGGTACTATGGAGGTATCCCTAGTGATTTCGTCCTCTGTGCGTGTTAAATACCGCTGCGGGTTTATTAAGGACTTTAGCCAACACAAAACACTATAGATTAATTAGGATTGGCAGAGTACATATATGTAGACACATCCCCGTCGATTTCGTTTATTTCTATGAATAGGACGGGTCCGTTAGTCCATTTTTACTGTTTGGGACTAAGACGCTGGGTGTATCACGTGACCGGCAACTTCAGGCTCCGGTCGGTCAGAATGGCGTCGGACAAGAAAGAGAGACAGGGATAGCCGCCCCGCACTGCACGTAGCGAGTCGAGAAAGAAGAAGACCGTCAGAAAAGTAAGTACATAGAGGCGATAGAGCTTACCATTCTACGAGGAATACCACGTTAATTTGGATAGTTGGAGTCAAGTGATTTCACACGCTTCCACATTACCCCTGTAGGACTCCCGAGACGCTGGGACGCCATTACTCTGGTTTAAAGGGCCACTACATATAAGAATTTCTATAGGAAAGCCCGAGGATTCCGATTAGATGTAAGTACTAAAGAATACACAGGCAGTTTGTGTTTTTTAAACAGAGCACAATGGGGATTAAGGTTGATTCGATTGGTGCACGCCCATATAATACACAGTGTGTTCTCTCTGTGTTTTCTCTGTTTTTGTAGCACAATGTGCAGGTAGAGGTGTAAGTTAATAGATAGAATGTTTTCCACTATCATATATGGTTTTGCCATAAAGTGAATGAGAGGTGATATACCTATAGAGCCTGACCACTCCAAGGTTTTGAAAAACAGTTAAAAGATGTATATTGTTGTATATAGTGTATATAGAACCCTGACGCTGAATTCATGTAATTATGAATACATTCAGTAATTGGTTACTTTTTGTATGATTTTGTAGACGGATCATTACACTAGCCCAAGTCCTGATGAGGCCCAAAATTAGTGGGCTGAAACGCGTCGACACCTTTGTTTGAGAGAAGACCCCAGTCAAAATACTGAAAATTATAAATGAAACAATTGGTTTCACAAAGAGTAAAAAGGATATTGAACGGATCTAAAAATTAATATGATCTGATACACTCTTTGTAAATAGGACTGGAGGTGCTTACTATCCAAGGTATGCTGAGGCTATATACTAGGAGCGAGCATCCTATGTAAAAAATTGGGCTATCAAAATATACCGCAACACCAATTTATCATTGTTTATATGTATTGTATATGTATATTTGTAAAAAGTGATGTGTGTATATGTATATATTTGTTTGTTTAAATGTGTCAAAAATAGACCACATGAATAAGAAATTTGATTCAATTAAATTGAAATCAAACACATATATGTAAAAAAATCATTTGTTGTTCTCTATATAGGGTTGGGTTACACGGGGAAATAAAATATAAAATTTGATTTATCCAAATACATTAAATTGGGTATAGGATGCGATAATTAAATGATCTCATCCAAGAAATAACATTACGCTAGCTGAGTCCTAGGCATCATTTTGCTTTATAATAGTATTTATCTACCCAGATGCCTTTGGTTTACCGGCTTTCCCCTGTTTTTTGAAGAATTAAAATAAATAACAGCATCTTTATGTAACAGTAGTACGTGATGCAACAATTTGCTTGACATATCCGCATCCAGACGTAGGAGACATACCTTCTGGCTGGTTATATTTCCGACCCAGCCTAAATATGGCTGGGCAATATTGGTGGTAGTTCGTGATCGTATAAGCAAAATAAGGGGATACCATCAATATGATGCTAGTCCAATTTCGAATAGTAAATTATTCAAACGAGAGCTTCATAACAAATACTTATATCAAACTGCAACTCTCCTCCAATAAATCCATCGGCGTCTCCACTCGTGTGTGAGCGGGAACCTGGAAACAGATTGTATATAATTGGAAGTCTGAAGACTAGATCTCCTATGCGGGGCTTCGCAAGTTGGAACAGCAGTTGCCTTGTTGTGCGTAGTACGCGTGAACATACTACATGAACTCTTAATTTCAGGATTGTAAATTAATTAAAAATACGTAACACTAAAATAGAATTCAAGCTGATTAACGATCTGCAGTTCTGAAATATTAGAAAATTATTAGGCCCGTGTCTGCTGTAATTCGGAGACGAGTGGTCAACATCTTTAAACTGGGTTGTTCTTATTATAGAGGCTAACCTGTGCGTAATATGAATCCCATAGAGTTAGTCAATAATACTGATGAGTAAATCTAAGCCCCAATAATTAGGCGATCAGGAGTATAATGGAAAATAAAAGCCAAGCTCATCAATATTTAATAAGTCTACGCCTCAAAGTTATCTTTACATCTAAATTGATCCTTATTTCAGTTCTGCAGACATATGGGTATCAGAGAGCAAAAGCATACGATCAAGATTGTCTGCAGTATCGCCAGAACATTTAAATATCATATGTATGGACCGGTCCTATTAAAAATATTATAAGTGAAGTGATTCGCATTCAGTTTCTTTAGTAATTAATAGTGAGTAAATATCGTCCAGTGTATCCATGCACTATAAAGTACAATGGTAAAGAGAAAGATTCCCTTGGCGATCAATCACAAAGGTTCTAGAAGTCACAGGAACAGTAAGGGTTCATGTTACCCAATATATACACTGTGATGCCATCATTAATCGGTCTTATCTGTGAAGCTAGACGGAAGTGAAATACGTGATACTGTGGGAATTACCACACGATCCTTCAAAGATACAGTATGTAATAGCATATATACATTTAGTGCAATACCAAGCGAGTCCTACAGAAAATGATGAATTCACAAAGTTGTTATAGAACAGGCAAATACACAGCACAATCACTTATTATTGTGCGTCAAAATTCCTCTCATATTAATGCTGTGATGTGCTGTTATATCTCATCTAACTAATTTCAGTCCTCCGTATATACATTATAATTGTTAACCATAATCTCACATTAGATTTGTATCATATCATAGATCCTGTAGTCTATCTAAGGATTGCTAACAGGATGAAGGCAGCTAAGAAAACCGGTGGAGGAGCACCCATTGACAGTCCTAATACCCCCCTTGAGGACTTGGTGGAAGGCACCCTTAATCCAGAGGCAGTTGTTGGCATAATAGATATTGACACCTCCGAGCATGCACATACATCTAAAGGTAAGAAAACAACATGTGTGTGTAGCATGTAAATGTGAGATTCAGAGACCCCTAAGTTTGTTGTAGTATTCATGAATTTGTCTACTTACTATAGAAATTCAAATGTATGCAATTGCAGTAATTACTAACCCTTATTATTACTGCACTAATGCATCATGGGAGTTGTAGTCATTTCAATATAATGTTCAGAAGTACTATGGCAAAGTCTGTAAAAGTAAATATTTTACACTAAAGATGAAAGATTAGGCGACATTTAATGCAATATGTAGGTTTTATTTGTAAATTACTTGATTTTAAACATTCTTAAGTGCAAATCAAAAAATTAACAGACTGTTTGCACTATTTCAATCATAGATACAGAACAGGACAGAAATTAACATGAATGGTCTGAGTTCCACAGCCAGGACTTACAAGAAACAGATGAATCAAATGCAGCCACATCTTCACCCACAATTGCACGTAGGAGACTAACAAGCAGAGTGCTCCAACTAAAACACTCAGAGAGTGAGGATGATGTCAATGTATCTGTCCAACAACCACAGGCTGCTCCAATCCTAGCAACCCTAAACACACAGCAGATCAGGCGTAGTAGGTTGCAACAGTTTTATAGGCGCAGGCCACGACCTTCACAGAACCAAAGGCCAGGAAAAGATGAACGGAATGCCAGTGATGTGGAGGTTAAAATCCTGAAAGTCCAGCGCCTGCAAGGCAAAGACATCCGTGTCATGAAGGGCAAAATTATTAAAATCAGTTATGACATTGGTGGCATACACAACTGCATTCAGAAAATCTCAAATGTCTTTGAGCATGGACAGAGAGCAACATCCGAGAAAATGCAATGGAGAAACTGTGCACAACAATACCAGCGCAGCAATTAGCAAGTGACCGTAGGCATCATAGGGCAACGTCCAGCATGCAAGGGTATACCAGGGCATTGCACCGTGTTTGAAACACTACATCTCAGCTTTCAAAGCAAACAGTTGCCATGCAATTGCAGATGTCACAATGTTGCAGTGAAGTTGCCAGGGGAATGATGACACTCATTTGACTGCTAAATACTGTAGAATCGCCCCACACCCAGCCGATTAAAGTGCTGAGTGAGAAGCGGCATTTTGGCAGACATATTGGGCGTACACACAGCCCCAGCGCTCTAGTCTTCGAGGCTCCTGCATAAAAGCATACGGTGATCCCTCCGAGCAGCGGACGCGATCAGCGGGCGTGCCGGAAGCGCGCCGAAGTCGAGCCAAAGTCTAGCCCGTCTGCGCCCGTCCGCGCTAAGGAGGGGCTGGGGGCTGCATCACCTGTCAAAAATGCTACCAGGTCAGATGTCTAGAGAAAAATATAATACTAACCCTATGAATTATAATCATGTCATAGAAGTCAATAAATGGCTAGGACCTATCACGTGCATGATATGCAAACACACATTACAACCTCATGTCAAGGACACCCCTAAAATTATATATAATACCATCAAAGGTGGACTAATCAATGCACGCTCCATGTGCAAGAACGCACTACACATATACGATTTGATCTCAGAGAACAATTTGGATTGCCTCATGATCACGGAAACGTGGCTGAGAGAATGGTCCAATCCAGACATCACTTTTGCACTACCACCCGGCTATAGGATACAAAGACTTGACAGACCTATACAAAGAGGAGGGGGGATTGCTGTCATACACCATGAGACTCTCACCTGTAGCATCTCTGAACTACCTGACATTAAAGGAGCTGAAAGCATAGCCTTTAACCTACAGGCCCATGACTCCTTCACGTTCTCGGGAGCATTAATTTATCGCCCACCAGGCCAAATGAAACATTTCCTGGACAGTATGGGGGAAGTAATTACCACACTGACGCTCAAAGCAGCCAACTTCACATTACTGGGAGATGTAAATCTTCACCTTAACAACATGACTGACCCAAATGTACAATGCTTTAAAGACATTATGCAGGTGCTAGGGCTTACAATTCTTACGAATGACCCCACACATATAGCGGGCCACATATTAGACTGTGTCTGTTCCAATCTTAATACCATCAAAGTATCCACTCCCCTGCCCCAGACCTGGACCGACCATAACTTTATAGCATTTCATCTCACAACGGAAGAAACCAACAAGGCAAAACCTAACGGACCCAGAAATAAGAAACCAACTCATTGTTGGACTAAAATCATTGAGCACCCGGACTTACCAAAGTGGGTCAAAGAGAACAAACCACTGATAACTGGTAATGTGACTAGCGACAACCTTAGTTACGAAAAATGGATGAGATCCATAGGGGAGAAAATGATCTCTGGAGGAGCCAACAAATCTAAACCTAAACAAGGGAAAAGTTCAGCCCCTTGGTACACCAATGAATTAAAAGACTTATTACGTACAGTACGCAAACTGGAACGCAAATGGCGTAAGCACTATAATAAGGATGACCAGGACAGTTTTAAAACAGCAAGACGAAACTATCATGCACAAATCAAACGCACCAAAATTAACTACTTTACAAATAAGATAGAAGCATCTCAGAACAATCACAAGGCGATATTTAGTGTGGTTAAGAGCTTTCGAGATCCAAAGGTTTTGTCTCAGGAAATACCTCCATCACAGACTTTCTGCAATGAGATTGCAGACTATTTTGAACAAAAAATTGTCAACATTACGCAAAATTTTCCAGACATCCCTTTAAATAATGAAAACATAGCCCTAGAAAATAATTCCAAGATAACTAGATGGTACACTTTTACCACAATTGATCTGGCCGACACCTCACAAACAATGTCAAAAATTAAATCCGGCTCACCACTTGACCCCTGTCCTCCCGTACTGGTCCATGCAATTAAAGATGAGGTGAATCCCATGATTAACGCCATTGTTAACGCATCACTCCAATCGGGTGAAATCCCCAGTACATGGAAGACGGCAATTGTAAAACCATTACAAAAAAGCCCCTACATGATCCATCTGTCCTAACCAATCTGAGACCCATTTCACAACTCCCCGCTCTATGTAAATGTGCTGAAACCTTGGTCAACAAACAACTCTCAACATTCTTAGAGGAAAATAACATCTTACATCCAAATCAGGCAGGTTTTAGAGCTAACCACTCTACTGAATCAGCACTTTTGTCAACAACAGAAACCATAAAAGCTGCACTAGATCAGGGGAAGTCCTAATTCTCCTTGATCTATCTGCAGCTTTCGACACGGTGTCCCATGCCATCTTATTACATCGCTTGGTTGAGGCTGGCATAGGGGACACCGTGTTGAATTGGTTTAAAAACTTTCTATTACACTGAAAACAGATAATCAGATTGGGCCAGTTCTACTCAGAGGAGAAGGAGATCAGTTCAGGGGTGCCTCAGGGCTCTAGCCTGAGCCCTACCCTATTCAATCTGTATATGGCACCCCTGATCAATCTAATTGCCTCCCATAATGTAAGCACAGTTGCATACGCAGACGACACCCAACTGGTCCTAGTTCTGGATGAGGATACAGATAGGGCCGAACAGGTCCTGAAAGAGTGTTTGACTGCGACTTTCAAATGGATGCATGATAACCATCTTAAATGCAACTCTGCCAAAACAGAGATCCTTCCTTTCGGAAAAAACAATATCTTCTCCCCACACACCTGTTGGCCTTCGGGTGCGGAAGCCCCCCCAAACACCATCAGTGCAACACGAAACCTAGAAATAAAATTTGACGACATGCTATCCTTTAAACAACAATCTAAGGAAGTTGCTGCCGTCTGTTTTAACATCATCAAAGGCCTTCGCAAATTTTTTGACTACCTGCCTTTGCCCGCCCGTCGAACAGTAGCAATTGCTCTTATCACATAGAGAATTGACTACTGTAATAGTCTGTATGCAGGAGTGACAAAATCTACCCTGCATAAACTACAGATGGTTCAAAATGCGGCAGCTCGGCTGGTTTTGAGATGGCCTAGAAAGTCATCAGCCGCCTTGGACATGTTGCACTGGCTCCCCATCCAGAAACGTATATTATTCAAGATCCTCCTGATTACATTCAGAGGCTTTCATAAGCGGGCCAAAATATCTGTCTAATAAATTCCACAGATACCATCCGAACAGAGAACTCAGGTCAGCTACGGCCAACTTAATGTCCATCCCTAAGTTCAGACTGGCCACCAAAGGCGGAAAATCACTGGCAGTCCTAGGCGCTAAAGCCTGGAATATACTTCCGGCTCACCTCAGAGCACCCCCATCAGAAAAAACCTTAAAAAAATTACTAAAAACTTGGATCTATGGACTGTCCAAATCAAAGTGCAAAACCCTTGTCTAAATGACACCTAAAGCTCAGTTAAAACCACCTGACAATCTATTAGTAATGAAGTCACAGTGCCAATATGCTCCCTGGAGTGTGCGTGCGCTATATAAAAACCCCCAAACATCAAACATCTCATGAATGTTGTGAGTGCATGCAAAGTGAAGCTGCAAGTGGGAGCCTACTACATTTTGGAGGGAATGTTGGGGCCTCAAATATAAGTACCCTGAATGAACCTTCTGTGCCTGGGGGACGGCGAAGCACCAGAAGTAATGAAATTACTGAGAGGCCTACATTGGTTGATTCAAAAAATTCTGCAAAGGCATTAGGGGTGCGTGGACGCAAGAAGTAGGATATGACTTCATTACCAACATAGCTTTTGTTAATAAAACATCTGCAGAAAATGCATTGCAATGACTATGATCAGTAAAGGCAATTACATTTGCTGTTCACACACTGCATGCACTAAAATGTGTCATGAAACCTTAATCCATGCTTGAATAAATGTATAAATAAAACTTTTCAGTCAAATAGAAAGATGTGTTGTGTAATTATTACCTCTATTAAAAGTAATGTTGAGTTATCTCAGCCCTTCTTCTTCTCCCCTCTGCTGCGTCAGGTCCATGTCATCTTGGTTGTGGTTGTTGAGGCTGGTTATCATTGTAAGGTAGTACATCCTCCTCCTCCAATTCTATGCCTCTTCTAGTGGCTAAGTTGTGCAACATGGCACATATTGCAACTATTTTACAACAAATATCTGGACGATATTGTAAAGCTCCGCCAGTTTTATGTAGTATACGAAACCGAGATTTGAGAACACCAAATGTTCTCTCAATTACGGTGCGGGTTAAAATGTGTGCATGGTTGTAGTGCTGTTCTTTCCGTGTAGCTGGATTAAAAAAGGGTGTGAGAATGTATGACCTTACAGCGTATGCACTGTCACCTATAGAATGAGATGGAAGATACACATTATGAGTACAATGTGGCAACAAGGTTCAGAGATGTATGATACTTTAAGGTGAATATATTTACCAAGTAAATAGCCTAAAAATGTAAGAATCATGGGCACTACCAGGGTAACTTGCAACTAAGTCAGTGTTGATAGTCTTGGAATGGCAAATTACCTGAATGTTTAGAGAATGGTAACATTTCCTGTTGCGGTAAATGTACTCATTTTGAGAAGGAGGACAAATGGGGACATGTGTGCCATCAACACAGCCAATCACATGTGGAAAATTTGCCATGATGTAGAAATCTAATTTTGTTTGCAGCAATTCCCGTGGTGTGTTGGGAAATGAAATGTAATGCCTAATCCTTTGCAACATTGCATTGAGGAAAGTATTAAAGAAACGCAATAGGGAACTCTGGGACACACCTCCAGCAGTAGCTATAACACCCTGGAAGGACCCTGACGCAAGGAGGTGTAGTGAACACAAGACCTGTACATGGGTTGGTATGGATTGAGTCCTGCGTGTCTGTCTCTGCAAGATTGGGTCTAATTCACGTATCAAATCCAAAATTGAGTCAGCATTCAGTCTATACTTATCATATATTTCTGCTCCTGTCAGCCTTAGTAAGGTCATGCGTAGTCTAACCATCCTATCATGTATTCTCCTTCTCCTCCTTGCTGCAGCTCTCAGCCTCAGCCTCCGTGCCGCAAAAAAGAGTGCTGCCATTGTGAAAGAATGTTTGTAGTCAATCTGGGCTGCCTTAAATACTATCCTAATGATTTCCACCTGTATTTTTTTTCCTATTTTACCACCTGATCTGACTTCTTCTGAATTTAAGAATTCCTATTGGCGATTTTTTAAGGAATCGCAAATAGCGAATTTCATGCATGTACTTTTCTTAACTATATTTGCGATTCATTCATTTAGTGAAATTTTAAGGAATTGCTAAAAATTTACTGATTCCTTAAATTGCAAAAAACAAAAAAAACTTCATGCATCCCAAAACTTGAAATTGCATTCGCAAATTGCCGAATTTTGCGATTCGCACTATTTGTGAATGCAATTTCAAATGATGCATGTGCCCCTATATGTGCTAATGATTGGATTCCTTTTCCGTTACACTCTTACAGTAATCATGATGTATTACCTGTACTATAGAATTGCTGCCCGAGGTAACCTGGGCTTATACTGTATTATTTGTATATGTTTTCTAGCCTTGAGGAAGTCACGGGTGTCTTGTCCCAAATGCCGAAACACGTGTTGGCTGGAGTCTACCAAGAAAAAGACATTAAAAAAAGACACATATGATGCTAATGTTTATGTCATATATTTTGGAATTACTGATCTGTTGAAATCTATGTATTGGTGTGATGCGATATGGAACAAAGTTATTGGATTGGCTGATCTAATTGTGGAGGTGTTGGATGATTGCCCCCAACCTAAGCACCCAACAGTTGAAACAAATCTAGACACCCAATAATAACCGAAATTGTAGAGCGCCAGTCAGGCTCAGGGTAAAATCATCCCAAATCATTTACCTATGGTGCAAGGGTGCCTGCATTGAAGCAAGGCAGCCAATTTCGTGCCAGCGCAGTGAAAGATGACAGAAATGCACTGTATATCATAGATTTGCTCATTCATGCTCCTTTCATTTGATGCAGGGCAGCACACCAAAGTGACGTGCAACACTTTCCTGTATCAAATGGTTGTAAATGAGTCCCATAGTTGTTGCTGTAAGTTTACAGTGTGCAATTGTGTGGGATGTGGTGCCTGCACATACTATCAGTCATCTTTAAAAAATCCTCAGTGTTGGTTTCAACTAATTTATTTCATGGCCGCTGCAGCTTTTGGGCAATGGTGACAAGGGTAAAGGGCAATCCTGTACCCCTTCCAATCTAGCAGACGCTCCAGTGAAACGTTGTGCAGCACTGTGATTTAGGGATTGTGAAAGTTGAACACAGATGTGCACACTGCACATCCAGAACTTTGGCTCCAAATGTCAGACAGATGAAGCACAGATGACTAGAGACTCCACTGACACAGGAGGAAGGCATAGAACTGATTTGTTGAATCATGGTATCAAGTTTGATTCCAGAGGGACCTAGAATGGACTTTGCTATTGCCCTCTGCCTGATACACTGAGAATCTCTAGGAGGTTCAGCTGACGTCTGAGAGGACTTGGATGTGTTTCTGTGGTTTGGGAGCTTATTCTAAACATTTGCTCAAGGTTGCCAGGAGCTTCAAGGGGACCGACCATTTGCCTCACATCACACTTAGGTCCTCTCTGCCATGACCATTGACTATCATTGCGCTTTTTAGTGCTATTTTCGCTTGTACCTATTGGATTTTTGCTCTTTTGCTGTCATTTTTAATAAATGTGTCTCTATTTTTATAAATAGGAGAAAGCATTTTATTGTGCTGTTTTTTCAAATTATTTTTTAACTGTGTTGGTACATATAAATGCTCTAGAGTTTTTTTTTCTAGGTGAAGCCTGTTTTCTCAGTGCCACCGCTACCTGTATTTGAGCTCTGGTTTACAGAATTGAAACCTTTTACTGGTGATAAGAGAATTTTGACTGTGTTGCTTACAGTGGACACCAATTCACCCCTACACAAGCGCACATACTTCAAACTCCTCTCCAATACCTACAAAGCTCCACAAAACAGGACCTACCTGACTAGTCACATCCATTTCCAGCAATCTTTCAGACACCTCTGCTGGCCTCTCACATGCACACACCTCATGCACACATAAAAGCAGGAAGTGTGCCATTCCTAAAACCTATTGTTACCTCCCACACCAGAGTCTCCTTTGTTTTCACACACCAGCTACAGAGCACCTTAATACCCTCAAGTATGATAAGCATGCTATGAAAACACTGATGACTTAACAAAATGTAACACAATGCAGCATAACACTTTATAATACCAGGCAGTAACAGTATCTATTAAGCCAACTCATCTCAATGAATATTTATGGTATATATTTAAAACTATGTGCAAAAACAAGGTTTGCACTGCAAACCAATTTACTAAAAAAATAAAGTTTCATTTAAGAAATTAAATGAAATGAGACTGAGATTTGTAGAGCGTTCTACTACACAAAGGTATCTAGGCGCTAAGATTCAGAGAGGAGAGAAAGGAAAGAGAAGCATAGACCTAAAACAGGGAGCACAAACACAAGATGTTAGTCCTAATTGGTAGAAGGCATGCTCATGTTAACAGTGTGGAGATCACATGGGTCACATGAGAAAATGGCACTGTCCATTTTATTGAAGCAATAGTTAGATAAAACGGAAATCAATAGGAGTTTAAAAGCCCACAAGTTCAGAAGCTGCAAAGCACATTGGATTAAGGATTAAGGAGGATATATGCATTATTTTGATTAATACCCATGTCATACATGGCATTTTACAATCCCGGTATAAAACCCTGCCTCTAACTTGTTTATAATAGGTGACTTGTGACTTACCGAATTACCTATTATAAAGACATGACATCAGAACTCCACTGTAACAATGTGCTACAGTTGGGTTACAACATCACAGGGCCTTCTGCCAGACCCATCAAACAAAACAAAAAGGTGATTGAAGGATGCTTACAATAATTCTAACCACTGGCATCTGCTTGGGGTGGTATTCCATTCCATTGTTCTTTTTCTCTCCACTCTACCTCAGATAAGATGCAAACTAGTCTTGCCCCAGCTGTAATAGGAACAGCCTTACCCAAACTTTCAAGGCCGGTCCTCTTCAAACCAGAACACAAGCATCCCAAGACCAATTTGGCCCTGCTTGGGTCAATACTTGGTTCCATGTCGCAGTAAGCAGGGGACCCACGTCTGGGCTACCCTAGGCCACTTAAGGTGGTACATCAAACACACAAAAGGTGATTGGAGGATTCTTGCTATAAGTCTAATCACTGGCAATCACTCTGGGTATCATGTAAACCCTTTTGCTCAACGTGCCACCACAAATGTATAGACCCGGCTATATACCCTGCTCCAATAAGAACAGTCCTGCCCAAACTGCCAAGCCAGGTCCCATTAGAACAGAACACCAGCAACCCGAAACTGGTTTTGCCCTTATTAGGGCTTTTCCGTTGGGTGTAGATTGGGTCCAGTGGCACAGTGAGAAAGGGACTCATGTCTGGGCATACCCTTGGCCACTGACAGAGCCTAAAGAAAAGCAGGTCAGAACATGGAGCATAATTAAATCAGTTGTTTTAGGTACAAAAACAAACAACATTGATTTTTTTGTTTTGCTCTATTCATTCAACCAAATAGGGGCAAGCAGAATTTAGATATTCCTGGCAACATGTTTATTTTTTGCAATTAGGTCATTATAGAAACGTTATAATCTTTCTCATGTGTCTACACATTCTGAACTATAGTGCCTTTTTTAATTTAACCTCATAGGAGCGTCGAACGTTCAGCGCCCAGTGCTGAACGTTCGAAGAACAAATGCTGGCCCGTCGGCCAACGGTCGTGCACAGCACTGGCAAGGTAGTGCTCGCGACGACCGTTGGCCGACGGCAGCACTTAAGGGGTTAATGTGTTTAATTTTGCACTAGAGATTCTATTTTTATGCTTCATGTTCACAAACATGATCTCTCTTTCATACCAAAGAGTTACGCATCAGTTATTTAATTGTTTTTCAAGAAACGTGGTGTTTTGACATGTATTATAAGGAATAAAGAATCCCTTTTCATACATTTAGAGATATTGCAAAGCACTTGTGAGGCATTGAGGATGGGGTTGACCCCTTGGTCAACCCCATCCTCAATGCCTCCCTGAGGGAGGGGAGTGTCCCTCGCACCTGGAAAAGGGCGATGGTGATCCCCCTCCTGAAAAAGCCGGGTCTTGACGCCGAGGTTATGGCCAATTACAGGCCAATTTCACTCCTCCCGGCTCTAGCCAAGATCACAGAAAAACATGTCCATGGTGTCTTGTCGAGCTTTCTGGAAGCTAACAATCTGCTCCATCCATCCCAATCCGGATTCCGTCCTAACCTAAGTACGGAAACGGCTTTGTTGGAGGTCTCTGAGATCATCAGGGAGACCTTGGATGTTGGCGGCAAGGCCATGTTGGTCATGTTAGACCTGTCGGCGGCTTTCGACACCGTCCCCCATGAGGCGTTTCTTGGCAGGCTTTATGACATCGGCCTTAGGGGGACGGTGCTCAAATGGTTCACATCCTTTCTTGAGGGCCGCCGCCAGACGATCTGGGTTTCCCAGAGCTCTGCCGAGATGCTGCCACTGAGAGTCGGGGTTCCACAGGGCTCTGTGTTGAGCCCCACGCTGTTTAACATCTTTATGTCCCCTTTGGCGGCCGCGGTGGAAGCTCATGGGACCCAGATCGTGTCCTACGCCGACGATACGCAACTCCTCTTCACATGCGGTAAAGACCAGGTGTTTGATGGAGAGAGTATTCAGGGCTGCCAGGGAATGGTCTTCGACTGGTTCCAGCGGAACAGTTTGAAGGCCAATTCGAGTAAGTCGGAGGTCTTATTCTTCGGCTGTGCCACCGATCCTGAGTGGCGGGAATGGTGGCCGTCTGTTATGTGTCCTCCTGTACAGTCATCATTGGTTGCCAAAAACCTGGGAGTCAAGCTGGACAATCAGCTTTCGTTGAGAACGCATGTTCTTGGTCTGGCTGGCACCTGCTATGGAATTTTGAAAATGCTCCGCAAGTTCCTACCACTGCTGTCTGTGGAGCATAGGCGGATTACTGTGCAGGCTCTCATTGGATCAAGGCTGGATTACGCCAATGCCCTCTTCCTTGGCCTTCCTGATTATCTGGTCCAGCGCCTGCAGGTGGCGCAGAACTCTGCCGCCCGGGCAATTTTCGGCCTGCACAGGCGAGCTTGAGCTTCCAGGTTGCTACAGACGCTCCATTGGCTGCCTATCCGGAAGCGGATTATGTTCAAATCCCTGACGCTGATGCACAAAGCATTGTTTGGCTCAGGTGCCGGATATCTGCAGCAGAGATTGGCCTTCTACCGGCCTGCCCGCTCCCTGCGGTCTGAATCCCTCTTTACTGCTGTGGTTCCGCGTGTGAGGAAGGCACGCGATGGGGGGCGCTCTTTCAGCTGTAAGGCTCTCCAGCTGTGGAATTCGCTTCCGCTGACGCTACGCAGCACCGCCAATCTGCTTCATTTCAGGAAGAGCCTGAAGACCTGGCTTTTTATTCTTTAGGCCTTTTCTGTTTCCCTCTTCTTTTCTGGTGTTTGTTTTGCCCATGTTGTGTTATTCTACTTTGAGCTGCATGTGGAAAGCGCCGGGACACTCTTTTTGAGTAGCCGTGCGCTATATAAACGCATTATAACATAACATAACAGAACATAACATAACATAACAAAGGAACTCAGCCAAACTATACGGTCATGGAACTCCTAAATGGATTTCAATATCCTTATAATATATGTTAAGGTGTGTTTTTATCCTATATATCACGGTGGAAGGAGCCAAATGGAATTTCACATCTATTCCCTAGCTTGTGTTTAATATAGAAGCATTGTGTTGTATTCTATTGTGTTCGTATTTATGTAACGCTTTCCTTTCCCCATTAATAAACCAATAGCCTTTAGCACTTTCCTTTACCTCTGTGAGGTCTAAAGAACATGTGTCTTGAAAGTTGAGAATGCCAGAATCGAATTTTCTCGATTTCTGGCAATATGCTCCAACAAGCAATATGACCGCGAAGCTACAGCCCTGATATAAAACCATAACTGAATGACCAAATGGAATGAATGCATGTGACTTCATAATTTTATTGCATTTGGAAACAAAGCATTGTATGAAAACAGGAAATTATATTTTGTGCTGCGAGCAGACGCTCATAAGAAAATCAATCATTAGTATATGCAAAATATGAATCAAGTGGGAAGCAGTGACATCTTGGGCAATCTGAGTGAATATGGATGTGTTGAAGGGCAATTGACTGAAGATGTCACTGCATCTAAAAGGGAGAGTGTAAACAAAGTTGAGCAAGTTGTACAGATATTATATGGCCCTGTCTTAATGGGGACCACATAAGCCATGACCATAGTGGAAATATGGTTATTTTACTAGGCAGAAAAGCCCCCAGAAGAGGTAACGCGCTCCCCCAACTCAGGAGAGTTCTGCAGACAATAAATCGTCTTCATCCTTCTGGGAGGGACAATTCAAATGTTAATCCCCTCACGCATTTAGCACTGTAATAAAAGAAGATATATCCATGGAAATGCAAAGTCAATCACATGGAGTACCTGAATTTCATATGTGCGGTACTACAGGTCTTCATAAATTACCACTTACAGAAATGCTTTTTTAGGTTTCGACCTGGCGAGGGGCACGCAGTGCCCCTCCCAGTTCGAAAACTTTTGTCTTCAGTAGGGATGTTCGGACCGCCTCTGTTTCCAATTGGCTAGCTCCATAAATGGACGCTAGCCATTGGGAGACAGAGGCTGTCAATCACGCTTTGTTGCGAAAACGCGATTCGGGGGCGTTTCTCGTTCTTTTTTTAAGCCCCGCCCCTTTGTCCTGGGCCGCGCTGTGATTGGCTGCCGGCCCGGGACACCCCCGTGACGTCATTTCCCGGGCCGCGCTGTGATTGGCTGCCGGCCCGGGACACCCCCGTGACGTCAGCCAATCACAGCACGGCCCGGGACTTGTTTTTATTCTCGTTTTAGATGCATGACGTGCACGTCCCTTAACGTTTGTTCCCCAAAATACAAATCGAGTCCTGGGTCTTCATTCGACATATCTGTGCGGAACATTTTTTTCTGTAAATAAAAGTAATACTAGCAGCGTTGCCGCCCTGGAAGCTGCTTCTGTCCGCACGTTAGTCGCCGCAATCTGCCTGTGCTGGGGAAAACAGTTGCTGGCGAACGCGCAGTTCCCGTGTGACAAGTGCTGCCAAGCCCAAGATGGCTGAAGAATAGCCTCTGACAAGATTTCTCGCGAGACTTTGGACTTTTTTTTTTCGCTTCCTCTAGACGGTCGAGGTGCAACTTTACATCGGTCGTCCCGAATCCGGGTTCATCCGACACCGAAACCGCAATCCGTGGCGCAGCCCGCGGTAGTTTATTTCCGCAATGCCTCCTAAGTTTGACCCCACTGAGATCAAAGTCGGTACGTGAGCAGCTCAGCGAGAACCCCAGGGTACAGTGAATGGCTGACCCGGGATTATCGCTCATGTCCCAGGGCAGCGGGACCCGTGCACCACGGTATGGAGGTTTGGTGGGTAGGGGGGTCAGGCGGCCGTCACGAAATGAGGCCTGTGATGTTCGGGGTAGGCTTCTGCGGTTTTGTGGTGGTCGGGCCGATATTGAGGCTTTATTTTTGGGTGGGGGGAGGGTAAGACCCGTGCACCACGGTATGGAGGTTTAGTGGGTAGGGGGGTCAGGCGGCCGTCACGAAATGAGGCCTGTGATGTTCGGGGTAGGCTTCTGCGGTTTTGTGGTGGTCGGGCCGATATTGAGGCTTTATTTTTGGGTGGGGGGAGGGTAGTTGTATGTTGAAATTATATCCTTGTACTAGATTAAGTGGCTCATACCAGTTAGGAGCGTATGATAGCCGTTATTAACTTACCTCCCACGTTGTCGTACCCTAGTCAATGTGACCTTCTAAATGGGTAAATGGTGTATACCTTCCAATCTACATGTTCGGGAACTGACCTTGCTTGTTCGAAGCGCATGCGGATGTAAAATAAGCCGACTACCCGCCCAAAAACAGTTTTTTAGGCAATAACGTCTTTCATACACTGTATGGCGGACATCCTGGCAGTCTTTTGTCTTAACTCCTATAACGTGCAAAGGGGGCTCTGGAGCAATCGTTTCAGCAATTCTTGTACTGCGTTTTGCCTGTTCACGTACATACTTACCCATGGTGTTACCGGGCCAGTCTCATTTACCGAATTACGTATTGGGTATGTTTTAAAAAATGCCCTTCCATATGTATATTGGTTGGGCCCATACTGTTTACATTAAGAATCCAATACACTATTGAAAGATGTTCTTTTAGGCAAAAGTTCATAAAAATGCATATGGGATTTACTTAACCCCTGCAGCATAACGCTCAATTTGGTGTGAATAAAATTTGTTACAGGGTGAAAAGCCTATGCTACGCATTACTTGCGCGCTTGTATGTTGGGTATCTTGGGGGGTATTTTCTCAATTGGTAGAGCATGCTTATAAAAATGTTCAGCCACCCGCCACTATGCCTGACTCGGTGGCAGTCATAATCCAGTGGTGCGCTAAGAGTAAACCCCAACTTAGGAAACAGGGTTTGTCTGCACTCATGGGCAGCTCTGTGCCGTAAGATTGGGTACACGTGTCCACGTTCTGTATCCAAATTGGTTTGAATGGTTCGCACATCTTACTGTGTTCGTTGTGCTTGTCCTGCAGTTTATTTAAGATGCACTGGAGGTGAAGTGGGTGCCACTTCTGCTTTGGCTCCCAAGATCGGTCCTCTGGGTCTGGTAAGTTTTTCTCCCGTAAACTACTTGTTACTTCTGTATTCATTATGGACCTATCGGAAACAATCGAAATGCTACATGAAAGGGCAAGTTGATCATATTGTATCTAAAATACATTTCACTCCGGAAACGGGGCAATTGGTGCCAAGCTTTTGCTTTCATGCAATAAGTTGAATGCTTTTAAAGTCTGCTCTTAGTCAAACCCCAATGGAAAATGTCCCTATCGCTGTGCCTTTATACGCACTTTATGCGGGGATGGAGGGAGGAGCAGGCGAGAGACTGCTGCAACATGTTCTCTAAAGGTGTGCTGAATGAAAGTGAGCTGTTAGGCAGTCGTGCTGATCAAAAGGATTAGAGACAAACGAAAGAGTCGTTGATAACAAGTAGATTAGTGACCAGACAGGCCAATCCATGGCACGCAATGGCTGGGGATGTAGGTCCACTGCAAGTTAATAGGACTTTAGATGTACAGCAACCGCTGTCTAGTAGGCACGATATGTATGTATAGCATTCTGGCTTGTCACAAAGCATGCCATAATTAAAATGTTTATCAAAGCTATGCCCAGGTAAATTCTGTCATATTTCTTCTGGACGCTGCAATTGTGCTACCCTACATGTATATTTTTTTCATCTTAGTCTCCCAAGAAGGTTGGTGATGACATTGCCAAGGCAACCGGTGACTGGAAGGGCCTGAGGATCACAATCAAGCTCACCATCCAGAATAGGCAAGCTCAGGTAAAGGACATACCGTATAATACCTCAATCACTTGTTTTGGGTGGTCAGTATGCTTGCCCAATAGTTGCTACTTTTCAGAGTAACTTTCTCCCGTGATCTCTACTCCATGTAACTGTAAAACAATCTTCAGCTAGATAACTTGAATGGTATAGGGTGGGGTGGTATCATCAGATGTAATGCAGTGTGAGCTGTTGTGGGGTGCAACCACTCGAAGTAATCATTCTGTGTGACTTAAAGTGCTTTATTCTTTTTCAGATTGAAGTTGTCCCATCTGCCTCTGCTCTGATCATCAAAGCCCTGAAGGAGCCACCACGCGACAGAAAGAAGCAGAAGAACAGTAGGTTTACTTTGTGAACGTTTAATTGGGTTGTGGGCGGGGTAGTCTGTTCAGCCACCCGCCACTATAACAGTCTAAATGGCGTGACTGGGTATAATCCAGTGGTGTGCTAAAACTAAATCCCGCCTAAGGAAACAGGGTTGCCCTCTTCGTGGGCAGCTCTGTGCCGAAAGGATGGGGACATGTGCTTCACCGAAACCTTTTTCCAATATCGGGTTGGGATGTGCGGGCTGGCGCCTTCAATGGGGACACTCAATTCTCTAAGTCGAGTGGACTCCACTCCCGCTAGTAAAGGCCTGAATGGGTTCTCCTACTGGGATCTAATTCTGTAGTGACCTGCTGCTAAGTGTGCTTTCAGCCTTAAAGTACAGCGCTTGTCATGAAAGTTTAGTCTAACCAGCTTGCTAAAGATTTTTTTTGTTTCCCTTTTAGTCAAACATAGTGGCAGCGTCAGCATGGATGAGATTATTTCCATTGCCCGTCAGATGAGGCACCGGTCCCTCGCCAGAGAGCTCTCTGGTAAGAATTTCCCCTTGTATATTTGTGTTAGAGTAGTGGCTGCAAGCTTGTGCTAGCTTATTGATTGATTATCTTTCCTTCTGCAAATAAGGTCTGCACTTGTTACACAGATGTTTTCTGCTTACTGTCATCGAGTTTATTAGAGTACAGTTAAGGTCACCCAGTGACCAGGACTTGTTTTTACCATTGATCTGTCTCGTTAGCCGCGCTGGAACATTGGTTGATAGTTTCCCAAGTGTTTTAAACACATGGAGCCTTTCCCCAGACCTTTCATTCACACTACCGAGGGTCGAATTAATCCGTGGCAGTTCGATCCGGAGAACCTCGCTTCCAGACATATTATGGGTCTGCTGCCTATGGCAGTTTTTTCTTCCTAGTTAGTGCTCCAGCCACCCGCCACTATACTGGTCTCAACTAAGTGACTTGTATAAACCAGTGGTGTGCTAAAAATAAATCCCATTTTAGGAAACAGGGCTGTTCTATTATGGATGGCTCTGTGCCGAAAAAGTGGGTACAGGTAACGTTGTTTAAAAGTTAACTCAGAGTCTTAAGGGGCGTTTGTCCACCCACCTTAGCACTGCCAGTTTTGAGTAGTTGGGAGACTGGTTGCAGTTCTGGTGAAAGCCCCTCCCTGGGGAGACTAACTGATTTACTCCAATTCATAGGGGTATTGTGCTGAGACCTAACAAGCGTTGGGAAAGCCAATAGGTCTCGTATTTTAGACTATTGGCTCTGTCATTGCATTTTGTTCATGCTGTACAGCACACAAATTGCCAATGTTTTATAGCCCTGCTGTGTAGCAGCACTGCTAAAAAGTATAATAAACAAGCATTTACAATGCAACGGTTTCGCCTTTGGAAAAGTTAGAGCTACTGGCAATGTAAATGACAATGCCATTTATTTATCTCTTTTCAAAACCAACACATAAAAACAAATTTTGTCATTTACAATGCCAATAGCGCAAACTTTTCCAAAGGCGAAACCGTTGCATTGTAAATGCTTGTTCGTTTTTGGGAACAATAAAAAAGGGAGTGGGGTGATGGAGGTAATATTAATATAAGGCTATTTTAAGAGATATAAAAAAATACAAGAAAATCTGACACAATGCGTAGACTGACATATCCATTGATAATCCTTTGGGGGTTTTTTGGTCAAAGATTTGTGATGAAGTTTAAAAATAAGGAATCACTTTATATAAACATTGGTAGCCGGGTAACATGAATGTAAGCTAAGGCCATTTAGTGAAATAAAAACTTCAATGAACTGAGGCTTTGGAGAGTTTAAAGATCTCATGAATCGAAGAGGTGTTGGTCATCAGACAAAATATATAAGATAATCCTTAAAGGTAGGAGGAAAAGGAGAATTCATCTAAGGCAATGACATAAGTAAAATGGATCTGAAAAACTTAGAATTACAGTGATGAAGACTACTGCCATGGAATTATAACGTTGAGGCAATGAACCTTCAAAGGCTGGACTTCAAACCTCATGTATTAAAGGAGGAAGGGACATACCATGGAAAACAATGGCATCTGAAGTGGAGAAAGGGGAACTCAAAAATGTAAGGTAGGAGTGGTAGCAGGATTAGAGACCCCAAGTAATTGCGACCATTATTGTGAAGTGAGGTTAAAGTCCCCCCAACAAATTCAACAGAATGTATATGTCCATAAGACTGACGATACTGCTTGCTCTTCTTCAACTCATTGTCACTTTAATGAGTGGTGTATGTGATATTTCTTCCTATTATGCAGAGTCAAAGGAATAGTTAGGCCCTTGCTGGTGGTACTGAATAATTGGGACTATGACCCTGCCACAAAGAATATATGAGTTAAGCTTATACAGACTTCTACAAGCAGTCAAGAAAATAATGGATATGTATTGCTATTTCCCAAGCAAGTGTATAATGCCATCTAATAGTAGGCCTCAATCACCTCCAGGTAAATCCAGGAAAGAAGAGCAGTGAAGATAAACCACATCCAAGTGCTGGAAATGCAAGAAACAATAAGAGCTCACGGAGTAAGTTGCTAGATTGAAGTGAAGGGCAGCTTGGAAGGTAAGTCATCACCCCAGTCAACCAGATTTCAGCCCTTCTTCATCTGCTCCTAAGTCCAATTTTAGATTTACTCTATTTGTCAGGCCCCAAGCATTATGAGGTATTTGTTTCTGCCGGGGGTTCTTGTTTTTTCAGTTTGTGTTTCTGGCTCTGCTCAATTACTTTGTCAGCGTCTGAATACACCTTCAGATTAAAATGCTGGCTAGAGCTGCCATCACCCCTCCTCACATTGCCCGTATCAAACAAACATCCAATCCCTATTCTCCTGATGAATCTGGAACCTAGAAAACAAGATAAACACTTCAACACTCAAAGCCTTGGACTAAAGGCTTAGAATCTCAATGGAGCACCTGGTGATTAGCAGCTTGAACAAGTGGCCAAAGCTGGAAGATGCACATGTTAATCCGTACTATAAGGTCTTGGCTTGTGTGTGCTTCCCAGCTTCTTACCACTCGAAACCCCCCAAAGATGAATATGCATATGTGGCAGCTGTCTGAGCGCCTTTATCTTTAGTGGTAAGGCTTCACCTATATGAATTCCATCTGAAAAAGTAACCTACGAAGCAGTCAGTAAAATGAAAAGCATAAATGTCTGCATCAAGCTCATGTACAAAGAGAAAATGTAATAAGGAAAATAAAACAAAAAATGGTGGATGACCTGCTGCAATATTATCAGATAGCATTCAGCTTGTAGATCTCTGCTTACGAGGAGTTGCCACCACAGCATCTTCTCTGGAGGTTTAGCTTTGCTGGACAATCTGATGAACTTGACACCTTGCGAGTTTTCTCCCAGAGTCTACGACTCATTTTATATGTTCCTGTTCAAGATCGCCATATTTTTCCTATGGATCCCAAACAATAAAAAGTACATCAGAATATCTTCCCTAGGTTTGCTGGACAATCTGATGAACTTGACACCTTGCGAGTTTTCTCCCAGAGTCTACGACTCATTTTATATGTTCCTGTTCAAGATCGCCATATTTTTCCTATGGATCCCAAACAATAAAAAGTACATCAGAATATCTTCCCTAGGTAGGCTAGCCGTCTGAGGCATGTAGGCTAATGTAAAGATGTCCATGGGGCCATCAACGGAATATTTCCCCTGACAAAGTCAGAGACGGCTTTACTGGTAGAAAACATGACATCTCACACCACTCTAAGCAGAGAGAGCAGACTAACAGTTTAATGCATAGAATAGCTGTCTTCATTTGTGGCTGCATCCCTGTCCACCAAACTCTAAATAAATCCATAAATCTCTACTATTGAGCTTAAAGAGATGCAGCATTAAACGTAGGCTATAGCAGACCACATTTCCACAAAATCAGCTTGGCTCTAGGAAAAAACGATAACTCAAGGATTGAGGGTTTAAGTGACTGTTCGATGAGGTTGCATTATAGGTGTATAAATAATAATACTACTACTAATAATAATAGTCATCATCATCATCATCATAATCATCATTATAATCATAATAATGATAGTTATAATGATAACAGTAGATGATATCGCTTCACTTGATCCCCTGAAGGTTTGCCGTGCAGCGAAAACACTTGAGATTGAATTGGACGCATTTACCTCTTGCTGTTGGCCATTCTTCATGCTTTGAGTCTCAGGCCCAATAGACTGCATAGTCTGTGTCAGGCTTCTATGAGGAAGGGCTGGCTAAGATAGAAATGTTATATATTTGGTCCAGACAATTGGCTCACTTCAGCCAAGCACACAATGCCTTGAATAGGCACCCTAACTGGCTTAAAATGGACTAGAATCCATTTGCTAGAGTCAAAGCTTGATAATGCGAGCAAAATGGCAGTTGGAGGGCATCAGGAGTATCAGCACATAACAGTAGCAGACCAAAGTCAGCAATCCCTTAGGCCTATTGCCGCAAAGGCTGCCTCCAGCACATCTTAGCAAATACGTTTTAGCCAAAAACCCAAATTTCAATGAAGTGCTGGGGGAGGGGGCAGTAGAACAGATGACCTGGCTAAAAAAACCTGCTCCTACAGAGTGCAGAAAGCCTGACTCCTACCAGCTTTTGCTTTCTTTTCCAAAACTAGCAACAGACCGTGTCTCTACTTATGGGAAATTCTGCTCACAGTGGCTGTAGCTCATTTCTTAGTAATCCTGCTCACCGCTAACCCCAACCGCACTATACCACTTGGGTCACACTGCTCAGCGCCACCCACTCTTGCATTGCAGCTCCCGGCTCTCTGCCCAGTGCCACCCACTCTAGCATCACAGTTCCCCTCACTCTGCGCAGCTCCACCCACTCATGTATCACAGCCCCACCATCTGCTCAGCACAGCACGTGTAGATAGCATGGATGGCCCTAGCTTCATCCAGAAATATTTTTTGTGAGCATAACGCCAAACACGCCATAGATGGAGATTAGTATACAACTCCACCATACACAGCATTCTAAATACTCCATCAGTTTATCCTGCTTCTCTTCACAACTGATGCAGATTATGTACAAAGGTGTTCACTCCTTAGATCAAACCGTGTTTAAAAGTGACAATTTAGAATTAAGGCCACTCATGGGAGATGCTGCACAGGAGAGAGTGACACACACTGATACTATTCTCAAATTGGAAGATCAAGGCACTCCCAAGGTAGTTCAGGTTTTGTTGAAAGAACTGTTTAGTTTTTGCAGCTTCTGATTTTCATGGTGGAAGCCTTGAAACAGATGCTTCTAGCCTTTGATTCTCTTGCTTAGAGAGATAAATGCACTAATCAAATTTTGAGGCAGCAGCAGACAGATTTGGTGAACAAGATTAAACAGCATCTGGGGAATATCGAGGGGCTAATGGCTCTGTTTGGAGACCGATGCGAAGAACTGGAACATTGGGTTCCAGATTGTGAAGGTAAATTAGAGGAAGCCTCCTCTCAGAATATGCAGCTGGATAAAGAAATTAGATCCCCCTATGAAAAGCAGGAACAGCTGCAAAATCATTCTAGGTGATCAGACTTGAGGATTGTGGAAGTTCCCAAAGGAGGAAGACAGCATAGGTCCAATTGCATTTGTTGAATCCTTGATTAGATCTCATGTCATTCCAGAATTTAGCCAGGATTTGACTATAATGTGGGCCCATAGGGTGCCATCCCATATTCCACATAATGCTCAGTACTTCGGAACTATTTTAGGCTTAGAATTAAAGAAAAGGTCTGAGATAAAAAGCCATTAAGGAAAAGACATTCTAATCCCAAAATTAAGTTGTTTTTTTATCTGTTTTCAAGTATTATAGTTGAAACTGTGCAGCAGCACTGGGAATTTGAAATATGATCTCATTATTTCAGGCTGTTGTTACTCAGACCTCTCTGGTTTGAATGGCAAAGTTGAAAGTACTGTTTAATGGCCGCTTGCAGTCGTGGAACTGCCACTGTTTTGTCACGGGTGCTTGAAGGACTTGCCTGCTCATTTCTAAACGAACTTGGAGTGCAATACTTATCCTTTGGTTCACCGGAGCTGCCGCTGCTGGGGAGTGCGGGACTGCGAGAGCCAGAGGGCTCTGTGCGTCAACAACTAGGCGCAGCTGGTGTCTCTTCCCGCCCCTCCTCCGCACCCTCCTGCCTTCTTAAATACGACTCGCGGCCCCCGCTCCGCAGGAGCCACTCGCAGTCGTGGAACTGCCAATGTTTTGTCACGGGTGCTTGAAGGGCTTGCCTGCTCATTTCTAAACGGACTTGGAGTGCAATACTTATCCTTTGGTTCACCGGAGCTGCCGCTGCTGGGGAGTGCGGTACTGCGAGAGCCAGAGGGCTCTGCGTGTCAACAACTAGGCGCAGCTGGTGTCTCTTTCCGCCCCTCCTCTGCACCATCATTTTAGGAACGCCCATAACGCTTCCGCGGGACGCGCGCGGGCGTGCGCCAGGCTAAGCCCAGGCAAAGGGCGGGTCGTCTAAGGCCATCCGAGGTCGAGTGAGGTTGGGTTGGGTCACCCCTTTTTCAAGTGAGTCTTGGAATATATTTTATGGTTATATGTCATCTCCGAGATTGTTGTATTTCCTTCCTATATATTTCTCACATGTGGGTTTGGGCGTCACTGCTCATTATATTGGGCGAGCTATTGATATTGATTTTGGATTGAGTTGCTTACAATAATGACTCTACGATCTGGAAAAGAAAGACTGGTACAGGTCACCACATCAAATGGGGTTTTTACAGGTACCATTGATCATTTTTTTAAACAGACAACTTGTATCTTGGAAAAAGAAATTGCTCTCGCCGAAAAACGTCTATCTATTGACCTGGTCACTGGGAAACGGTCTTCGCTAGGGAAAATAGGCCAGGTTGTTTCCCCAGTCCGATTATGTCAACTGGACCCTAGTGACAACATTGGTAAAAACCCGGAACTGGTGCTAGTGGATCGGGAGCCTGATGTTGCTGCTCAAGCTCTGGATATATCATCAAGCAGTTCCCTTTTTAACAATTTACGGAATATTGATACTGATGGTTCCGAAACATCTAGTCCCGTATCCGGTCCCAAACCTATAAATCAAATTTCAGAAGAACCTCATAAACCAAAATCTAGTAAAAGGAAACAGAAAGAGAAAATTCAGTTGGGGGGTACCGCAAAGGTTTCAAAGAATAAGTGTATTACAACACCCACAACAGACACAATTGTACCCCCGACCATCTCCCCATCCCTTAGGAACACTAGTAATTATCCCCAAATAAAAAATGCTGATGATGCTCTCCTGGGTAAGATAGAATTTGTGGTTAAATCCCTACTGTTGCCATTACCAGAACAGACGAGGTTGTTAAATGATAAAATGGACCAGATGGAGGCGCTAGTCAGAGAAAATATGGTCACTTTGAAAAAGTTAGCAAAACTTCCCGAAAATATCGGTGATGCTCAATCTGGAAGTCAGAAACAGCCTAAAAAGAACATCGGAGGGTTAGGGCCATTGGTTAAACCATCACCACTGCTATCCCAACAAGTACAGCAAAGGCAGGGGAAAAGCAAGGATGATAATAAACCTGACAAAGATAAACCCCCTAAAGAAGGTGCAGCATCTAAATTTCAGCCTGCCCCTAGCAGGTCAGCTAAAACTACCGGTCCACTGGAACAAGGCAATATGGTCAGGAAACATGTTTATCCCAAACCGCCATGTGTTAATTTGCCACCAGAGTCAGGACCATATACTATAATCTTAATGGGAGTTGTCCCATTGGAGGAGGGGAAAGTGGAATCACATCCGGATCTCTACAATAAAGACAATTTCTGGCTTAATAAGAAAAGACCTCTTTCACCTATGTCCAAAACAGAGATCCTCAATGTCAGGAGAGTAAATTGGGTGGGTCTTTGCCAAAAGGACCTAGAGGGGTGTAGTAAATATTTTAGTAATTTACCTTCATCGAAATTTCTATAATATCAATAAGGTCAAGTATGAAGAGCAGAGTCCGTGGTGGTTCAAATTCAGGGTCTTTATTCAGTAACTCGAGTTAAGGGAGAGCTCCGGCACCTGAGGAGGATCGGAAGAATCTCTAACTTTATTCTCAGAACACAGTATATTTATACATAGAAATGAGGAAGGAGCTTCCCTTTAATGCAGGCACGTGTCATATGTTGCACTAAAGAAAAGAGGCTGCATCATAAAAAGAGGAAACATGGCAGAGGAGATGAGGCTCATCATGATCAAATGAGGAAGCACGAGAGAAACAGAAATGTGGAGAAATAACCCTAGGCTGGTTCCTTAGATAAGAGAGAGATGTTCGTGACAGGATGTCTGTTGTCGTGTTTCAGCATTCGGGGGCTCTTCTTCTCGGAATTGGTTGTCGTGGTTTAGCAAAACGGGGCCTATTTCTCGGAATCGGCCCGATTATAGGGAAATGGTTACAAATGGGGGGAGTCTTGTTCTCGGAATCGGCTTAACCATAGGAATGTACAGTTTGAGTGAGGAAGCTGTTTCTCGGAATCGCCCTAACCATAAGAATGTACCTTTGAATTTAAGAGGAAGGAGAGTGCGTGTGCATCTTTGTGTGCGCGAGATCGGATTTGTTCGTGTTCTCGCTGCTTGTTTTCTGACATGATGGGCTCGGGGACGTGATTGAGAGGGTGTATGATGGGACATAAACTACGAAAAATTATCTTTTTCCACAGGGGATTGCATTATTGTCAGCTTCAGGGAGCCCTGGGTGGTGGATTTCATTCGTAGAAAACCAAGATTTGGGAAAGTGGGTGAAGTCCAAACGCTAACGTTGCATGACTTTTATCCCCAACGAGGTAGATCTAGTGACCCTCCCTATCAAACACCATTGTACCACAATAGAACACCTAGAGGAAGGCACCCCTTTGATTTAGTTACACGCCCCCAGTTCTTTCCCCAACCTTCGAATCGGTATGAACCGCTTGGTGGCCTGGAAAGGGTCGATTGACTCTCTTGTGATTTAGCCAATAACAACAGAGTGTCTAACACAGTGAGGGGCATATTATCAAGGGGGTTTATCTCTGCTTTTTTGGCTTTAAAAGCCAAGAAAGCGGAGATAAAATTATCTCCCTATTACCAAGCTGTCGCTAACACCAGTTAGTGACAGCTAATAGGAGATAGCGACCATCTTGGGCCCCGCTTTGCATGTCAGTGATATTTATCACTAATGACATGCAAAGTGGGCGTGCCAAGATGTTAGCGACTGGAAACAGTCCCTAACATCGCTATCTCCTATTACCAACTTTTGGAGATATTCGCGCTAAGCGCGAATATCTCCAAAAGCTAACACCTGCCCTGAGCAGTTCTTAGCCATGTTATCCAATGGGAGGTGGATAACATGGCTAGGAGCATTTGCTCGATAATGCATGAATATCGCTGACTTTTCAGCGATATTCATGCATTGCTGCCGTTTTTTATCGCATTTGCGATAAACCTTGCTAATAGCAAGGTTTATCTGCGATAAAAATCGCCGATGTGCGGCGATAATTTTTGTCTCTAAACAAGTTAGAGACAAAAATTATCGCTAGTTGTTGGTAATATGCCCCTTAGTTGTTTAGAGGTTTTTAACTCTACTTATATCATGGGGATATATGATGTTACAACGCGGACTTTTACTCCGCATACCGTTACAACGCGGTTTTTACAACGCGGATACTGTAACAACGCATGTATTTACAACGCATTTTTTTACAACGCAGGTACCTTTACAACGCAGACCATTACAACGTAAGTATTGGTAAGTATATGTTAAAATTAATAATATAATAGTAACTTAATTTTAAAAATATAATTTAATGTAATTTTAAATAATTTAATTTCCGTTAATTATTTTAAATTTAAATTAATATTACTTTATTTTTACCATGTACCCCTGTACCCCAGAAACTGAAAACTGACCCTAAACCCCAAAAATAAATTAAAGTAATTTTATGAAATATAATTTAAATTAATTATTGAAAATTAAAAAAAATATAACTTTATTTTTACCCTGTACCCCTGTACCCCAAAAACTCAAAACTGACCCTCAACCCCAAAAATAATGCAATGTAATTTAATTTAATTTATTTACTATTAAATAATTTAATTTAAAATTAAATTTAATTTATTTTTACCCTGTACCCCAAAAACTGAAAACTGACCCTGAACCCTAAAAATACCCCTTTACCCAAAAACTGAAAACTGACCCTGAACCCTAAAAATACCCCTTTACCCAAAAACTAAAAACTGACCCTGAACCCTAAAAATACCCCTTTACCCAAAAACTGAAAACTGACCCTGAACCCTAAAAATACCCCTTTACCCAAAAACTAAAAACTGAGCCTGAACCCTAAAAATACCCCTTTACCCAAAAACTGAAAACTGACCCTGAACCCTAAAAATACCCCTTTACCCAAAAACTAAAAACTGACCCTGAACCCTAAAAATACCCCTTTACCCAAAAACTGAAAACTGACCCTGAACCCTAAAAATACCCCTTTACCCAAAAACTGAAAACTGACCCTGAACCCTAAAAATACCCCTTTACCCAAAAACTGAAAACTGACCCTGAACCCTATAAATACCCCTTTACCCAAAAACTGAAAACTGACCCTGAACCCTAAAAATACCCCTTTACCCAAAAACTAAAAACTGACCCTGAACCCTAAAAATACCCCTTTACCCAAAAACTGAAAACTGACCCTGAACCCTAAAAATACCCCTTTACCCAAAAACTGAAAACTGACCCTGAACCCTAAAAATACCCCTTTACCCAAAAACTGAAAACTGACCCTGAACACTAAAAATACCCCTTTACCCTAAAACCCAAAACTGACCCTAACCCCTAAAAATACCCCTTTACCCCAAACATATAACATTTAAAAAATAACTATATACTTACCAATACTTACGTTGTAATGGTATGCGTTGTAAAGGTACCTGCGTTGTAAAAAAATGCGTTGTAAAAACATGAGTTGTAACAGTATCCGCGTTGTAATGGATGCGTTGTAACAGTAGTGCGTTGTAAAAAATGCGTTGTAACAGGTGCACACCATATCATGGGGGAGGATAGTTGTATTCAAAAACTGTGTAGCGTAGAAGATGTGGAAACAAATTCCCTGGGGGGGGGATCCAAAGGAGATGACTCCAAAGGTTGCAATGTGGTAGATGGACCTGTATGTGGGCTGTTGATGGGTGAGGGAGGGAGGGGGACTATAGACCTAGACTCTAGTGATATAATAAAACAGGAACCAATGATAAAGATAGCCTCATGGAATATCGCGGGGATGAAGGGGAAATTAGACGGAGCAGAATGAGGGGAATTTATAGACCTGCACGACATCTTAATCTTCCAAGAAAACTGGGCAATCGCTCCTGTCTTTCGTACAGGCTATCTTAATTTTTATAAACCAGCAATTAAGGGGTAAAAAGGAAGACCATCTGGTGGGCTGATAATTTGGATCAGACAATCCCTAGGCTATAGGCCACTGGAATTGATAGCCCAAAATATGGATATCATGGTTCTAAAACTTAGTAGAGAAAATCAACAGGATTTATATATAATCAATATCTATGCTAGGGGCTTACCAGGAGGTCGGAGCCCAGCAATTATAGATGAACTTGACCTTTTATTGGACTCTATTGGGAGGGATAAGTTCATAGTATTGGCAGGTGACTTAAACTGCACCTTTGAACCCCTGCCTAGTGAGGGAGAAGATTGCTATGGAGAGGTCGACCAATTATGGAACGCCCCTTACCTTGCCATGAATCCTATTAAAAAGGTCACCGAGGCAGCTCTGTGCCTGGAGTGGGGCTTAAGAGCAGCCAATGGACGAGCAAATTCTGACAGGATAGGTCAGGATACATTTGATAATGGAACCAGCAAAAGTAGAATCGATTATTTTTTAATCAAACTAGAGTTTTGGTCACTTTTAGATGACATGGTAAGCTCAGCACGGCCAAAGAGTGACCATAATCCCCTGGTATTAAGTCTGAAAACTGATGGGGGAATTGCTAGAACCAACGCTCCAAATTGTATTACAGCGGAGGCCACTCTCACAAATGATTGTCACAGGGTTCGTTGGTGTAGGGTCTTGGACGACCCAGTCACCCTTGACAAAATCTCCCACGAAGTTTCATCTTCGGTAAAACAGGCCAAGTTGGTGATTGCAAATTCGGGCCCACCCGAGCAGATCTGTTCTCTACATGAGCAACTGTTTGACAAATTAAAAACCTTCTTTACGAAGCCAGTGGCATCTGGGAAAGTTGGTGGAGGTCCCTCTGGTACCAAATGGTACAATAAAACCTGTTGTCAGGCCCATAGCTCTTTGATTAATGCCATTAAATCTAGGGTGATATCAGTTATTAAAGCGGAAAGGTCAAACTATAAGAAGGCCCAAAAGGAAGCGAAGCAAGCATGGGACGACCGCTGGTGGCTAGAATTGTACGAAGCCAGCCTGTCTTCTAACCAGATAAAATTTTGGCAGGTCGTGAAATGGGGCGGGCCCAATGACTCGCAAATACCAGATAATCATGTATCCGCCGAGGATTGGGTGGAGCACTACTCAACCCAGTTTTGTGGTCGGGTGTTGGCACCGAATGAAGTGGAGAGAGACTTGTTTACCTTATCGAAAACTACAAGTATGCCATTAGTGTTTGAAAATAATGAGGCTGAGAAGGCGTTAAGTTTGGCCCAAGCGGCTAAAGCGCCTGGTATGGACTGCTTTCCAGCCGATCTTTTCAAGTATGATCAGCACAACTGGGAACCATACATAACGACTTTAGCCAATGCCATTGCTAACGGGGCTAGGGTTCCCGAGTCATGGAAAAGGGCTGAAATCCTACCAGTGTTCAAAAAAGGAAATCGGTCTCTACCAGGGAATTATTGCCCTATAAGTCTTATAGACGCCTTGCAGAAAGTTATAGCAAGAATGCTTCTGGCTAAAATTCAGGCATGGATGTGCGAGGAAAATATATTATCCCCGATGCAAGCTGGCTTTAGGTCAAGCACTAGCACAATCAACCAAGTATTCAGATTTATTCTGATATATTGGAAGGTTGTGTTTTTAGGTGGGGATACTATCTATGCAGCATTCGTGGACCTCAAATCCCCATTCGACCTTGTCCCTAGAGAGAAGCTGTGGGTTGCTTTGGGCAAAATGGGAATGCCACCAGAACTTTTAGGGTTAACTGTAAGACTGCATGAGAACAACTTCGCTAGAGTAAGATGGGGTAGGCAGGGTCAAGTGACAGAGCCTTTCCCCGTGAGTCGCGGTGTAAGGCAGGGTTGTGTCTTAGCACCAACCCTGTTTTTACTATTTATAAATCAGGTAGTGCAGTTTCTAGCAGATACCCCAACAGAGGCACCAGTCTTAGGCGGGAGAAAGTTTCCCCTGCTTATTTTTGGCAATGACACATTGATCTTGGCAAAAACTCAGACGGGGCTACAGACCGCAATAAATAAATTTGGGGACTTTTGTAAAATTAATGATCTTGAGATCAATGTGTCCAAAACGAAATTCATGGTCCTAAGGAAAAATAAACCACAACGGAGTCAAGTTAGCATGAATGGCACCAACTTAGAACAGGTGAAAGTTATGACTTACCTAGGGGTGGTTATAGATTATAGGCTGCGTTGGAAGTCACAGATCGAGGCCCTTTGCTTAAAATGTACTCGTTTAACGGGGTGTTTGGTAAAGGAGCAACGATGTTCACAAACCAAAAGGATATTGCCAGTTTTAAAAATGTATAATGCAAAAATAAGTTCCCCAATCCTTTATGGTGCGGATTTATGGAGTTATGTGGATCTTGCACCTTTAGTAAAAATCCAAAATAAGTTTTTGCGAAGCCTGGTTAGTCTTCGGCAATCTACGCCTATTCTCCCCCTTTTATCAGATATGGCCTGTCACTCTATTAAAGATCTAGCATGATACAGGATGGTTGCTCTGTGGAGACATATATGGTATACACCAGAATTGGTTTTATTCGCAAAGGAAATTCTAGATCTAAGATCAATCACAGGGTCAGGTAACCTCCTATGATTCCGAGAGGTGAAGTCCATCCTGCATAATATGGGCTTGAGTTCACAGTGGACAGACCCGGGAAACAATGTTTTTCCGTCGAAAATAGAATTTAAACTATTATATTGGGCTACTGTAAAAGAACAACATGTTATGTTATCTCAGTCTACAAATTTGGCAGGTCTGTTTTTGCTTCACAAGGTCGACATCCGCCTAGAGCCTTATTGGGATAGCATCACCAGAAGTCTGGACCGAAAACTCTACCATCAGGTTAGAGTTTGTACGCCACCTGTAAGGTCGTTTACACACAAATGGCGTGGTCACCAAAACAAGTTCTGTCCTTGGTGTAGCGGCCAAAGTGAATCCATAGGCCACCTCTTTTTTGTCTGCCCAGTTTACTCAGCCCCTCGGTGCAAATGGCTTAAACCCATCTGCAGGAGGATTAACTCACGAGTGTGTATGGAGGCCCTTTGGGTTTTAAGATCTAATACCTCTGAGTGTGTGACTATAGGCGTGGCTAAATTCTTAGGGTGGGCATAGATCATCAGAGCTAGGCCCCCAACTGTTATATGATCAGGTGAAGACTAACAACTTTTAATCTTGAATGAATTTCTGAACGTCTTTTGAATTTATTTAATCTATTTTTATTGGATCATTGATGTTTTAGTGGATACTATGGATTTTTTTTTTTAATTGTTAAACAAATTATGAACTGGATATTTATGAACCATGTATGTACTTTATAAGATGTCTTTTATGGTGTAAAAATCAAAATAAAGATGTATGAAACTGAAACTGTTTAATTGCCGTTTTCATCTGTTTCCCCAGAGGTGCAAACCTTTCTAATAGTGTTCATAATCATAATAAAAACCCCAGATATTATGGACAGAACATGACAAACGATAATATATTACTGCTCCTACTACTACATATACTGCTAATGATAATGTTAATAATAATACTGATACAGTGTTTAGTACACTCGGCAAGCTCTTGAGGGCAATTAAGCTTCATATAAGGCACATGATGTAAGCCTACAATGCCATTAATCAATGTAATCAAATCATGATAGTTTTCTACATTCAGTGATATTAATTCAACATATCTTCAAGCTTCAAGCCATACCGATTGCAACTGTTCCTTAGGCAATTTTCATAGTTAGACTAAACTAGTGTTTTGGTGAGTTCTTAGTATCAGGTATTGGGTGTCGTATTCTTCTCCAAAGCTGGAATGTCATACTTTCCTTTCAGAAGCAACCTATCCATTACCAACAGCCCCTGAGGTCCTGACCTACCTGGTGCATGGTGCAGCTAAGCTTGGATCTCTATGCTAATGTTCCGATAATAAATGTATTATCACAGATAATAATAGAAACAGCAAATTACTTGGGGGCTGATGAATATCCATGCCGGACATTCAACTAAACTAGCAATTTCTAGTGGTCATGCATGGAGAGCTTGGTATGAAGCCACATCATTCCCACTTCCAAGATTATCCTCTTAAGATACTCTTAATTGGATGTGCCTTACTTACCAGCAATAGTGATTATCTCAAAGTCAAGCATCGTCATCCTAGGCTCATACAGACTTCCCTGTTCCGTCCATTTGTTTCTCAAAATCAGACCGAAATGTAAAAACAAAAAATTATGTTAAGTAAACTTTTTCAAGATCTGTGAGCACCTAGTAGAATGCTTGAATAGTCAATCTAGTCCTGCTGTATAGCTGCATGCAGTGTTCCATGTTCTATAACGTATTAATTTACTTTGTCGAATATAGGGGGCTTTCATAGTGAGATACATGCAAGTCGCACCACCCTGGATACTACTGAGTGTCAGATTTTCAAAACGTAATGGGTTTGGTAGGTTTTCATGGGTACCAGCCCAAATACTGCAGCTTGCTACATCACAGAATGAGTACATTTGAAAGTGAAAGCATTGATGTTTTGTTTTGGTGTTTTGGAGTCTTTCCTATCATGGACAAGAGGCCCACCCATGGAAGTGGGCACCACTTTTATCAAAATATGGTTGGTACGGTCAGAAATGTGTAGGTCCCTGCAGTGTCTTTTACTTTCCATTTCAGAAATGTGAGAAAAAGCCATGATTTTGGCCAAACCTTGAGACTTGTTGGGCAATTTGTGTGTGAGATTCACACACAAAAAAATGCCCTAGACTCCAATTTGTGTCTAAATTTTGGAAATGTATGGGGTTGGCAGGTTTCCACAGGTACTGGCCAGTCTGGGCTAAAATACTGCAGCCATTTATATATCTAGATTGAGAAAATCGGAGGGGAAATATCTTGCTATGTATTTATTATATTTTGGGGCCTTTCCTATAAGTGGGCGATAGGGTCACCCATTCAAGTGGGGTACCATATAAATTGAAAGAAAAGTAGAAACAGAGAGTAGTAAAAACATTTTATTATCAATTGAGTTTATATTTTTCTCACAAATGTAAGTCAGTGTACTAAAAAGAAAACATTCAGCAAAATGGCCTCTGAATCATATGATAGTATTCCTAAAGATATTCTGTTTCAAACATACATAGGTTTCTTTTAGACCCATTTTTAATTATTTCGATTTTATAATATGAAAGGATGAATGGTTGGTCAGTATACAATGGAAAATCATTATAAGGTGCATCTCACTTGATGCTCTGAGTTTTATACTTTTTTAGAGAAAAAAACACTATGTATCCCTGTAACCAGAACAGCCTGACAGAAGTAATGGTTTATTGCATTAGTAAATCGGCTATAGGCCAAAAAATTGCAGAAGAAAACCTTGAGTGATCTAAACTATAAGTCCTTGATGAAGTAATAAGTTTGTCCGCAATAGTGGGTACAGGGATACCTCATGGAAGGGTGCTCCTGTAACAATAAAATTGTAGAGCAGGTAACACCAGTATGTCCAATGGCGCTGGGATAGAGGCAGCTATGATTCCTCTCACACAGAAGTATCACAGCAGTAAATTTCCCACAAACTTTGTCAACTTCCAAATGTGTTTGATAGAAAAAGGGATTCAGGTTTATTGATCAGTCAGTGTTATGCACATCCCAGAAACTAAAAGAACATTCCAAACAAAGCGTTGGTTTTACCTAGTTGACTGACTTGAATATTAGTGAACACAGAAATGTCTATATTTTTTAACAACTGCAGAATGCGACGCATATATTGCAATATCCTATTTATGTTTAAAGTGCAATGTGAGATCTGAACTACAACGTAATGTTTAATATCATAAGGGTGGGCGGGGGACACAATTCAAATTCCTGGGGAAAATGAGCCTCTGTTAAAGACAGAATTATACCAAGGAAAATATGGAGTGAAAGATAGAAGAACGTTACTGGGTTGACAATAATTCAGAAAGAGGGGGATTATGGGCAATGTAGTCTTCAACCTCTACATAGTGAGTACAGGAAGTCGGTGATTGACTCAATCCTAGAGGTGGGATGACGTCACATGGTTTAAAACAGAGGGCAGGTAATGAAGAGTTTTCGTAACACTCACAAATGGAGGGAACTCTCCTGAGCGATACATGCAGAGCGATATAGTGGAGGTATGCTGTGATGGGGAAAAGATCTGGGTTGCTAAAAGGGTTAATATGAAAGTGTTTTGTGGAAAAATAGAGAGTAATGAGCTCGGAATGGGGAAAGTATAGAATATATATGAGTAAGCACCAGGCGAATATAGTGGTAGCATTTTAGAGGGGAAGCGTTGTTCAAAAGGGTAATTTGCAAATATGGTTTGGAACTGCCAGCTGGACATGTTTAAGTGAAATAGAGTGTTTAAAACCCTATGCTAATTGTGATTTCTTTTTAATTTAGTTAACCCCTGAAGAAGGGCTTTTAAAATAGCTGAAATGCATTGGGTACAATATCAACTAGCTTGGATGTTTTTCTATGTGTTTTGGCATGTCTGGAGAAGTGCCCAGATGGGCATATCCAAGGCATGAGAAGCTGTAAAACCCATGAGCATCTCACGTGTAAAAAAAACGAAGAAGATAAATTAAGTTTGAAAAAAAGTTGGCGGACCTTGACTAATCATTGATAAAATTTAAGAAAGTTAAACAGAGGGTTTATTCCCTTTTCGAAGCTGTGCACCGGGTTCGGAGTGAGAACGCGCTCCAAATGTTTCTTATTGATCAGTCTGCCATTATGCAACTGACTGGGAATCGGGGGAGAGCACTATCATGCACCTTGGGAAATATCTAGAGGGAGGTTGAGGCAGTAGCCGACTCACAATGAATCCAGGCAGGGCCATCATGCACTAACCCAAGCTCATTAAATACAATAACACCTAAGACCAATGGGACCATGAGATATATTAGTTATAGACACATGGAACATTAAATTCATTGGGATGATGGATAAATTATATAAAATTCAATCCCAAATGAAAAGAAACTCCTGCACATTTCAGGGGCATAAATTGCTGCGTAAATGGAGGGGAAATTTCTGTTATACTACTTACTTATGCCAGCGTTCAGTGATCTGGCTGAAAGCAGGAACACAATTTGAACTTTGGGGAGACAGAGCTCGACATAGAGGTTCAAAGTGTTTTTCTCATGGAGCAGCTTGATGCTCGCCCCATAGTGCTGGGCAGGATGTACATTCGCAACACAGACTATGTTGCCTTTCTGGAGATCGTCTGCAGACATTGTTGGCATGGGTGAGTACACCACAACTAGTAAGAGGGGACTTTAATAATTTTGCTGCTAAGCTTGTTACCCCCCTGTGCTAAGCCTTTTTTGGCAATTTGGGGTAGTTTGTGCTTAGTTCCCTGTAATTTTTACACCACATAATGTATCCACAAGAAATGTGCAACCTTGTCTTCTAACATCATGGGAATTTTAAAGGTATCTTGGGTTTGTTGATTCCCTTGGAGGGGACTCAAAAATGAGCCAAAATACAACCATATTTTGTATTTTTGGGGGGAAAATTGTAAAAAAGTGCTAAAGATGAAAACATATGTTTTTTTCCCTGCAAACGGTATGAACAATAGGTTTGTGGTGCTGAACTCAACACCCTTCCGGCGTTCAGGGACACACTGACTTTTGTCAGAAAACCCACAGTTTTTTACACAGTTTTGGCATTTTACCTGGATGTAGCCTATTTTTGCTCTTTTTTGTGCTTTCAATCTCCTTCCAGTTAATGGTAGAAATGGATATGAAAGCAATAATGGATCCTGGAAAGCTATACATTTAAAAAAAAGTAGACACAATTCTGAATTCAGAAAGGGGCCATTTGTGTAGATCCTTTAAGTTTTTATTTTATTTTATAGAAACTAAAAGTTGAAAATTAGAAAAATTGAAAATGAGTTGAAAAAAACAGCCATTTGTGCCAACGTTTTACCTGTAACTTCTTCTAAGTATGACGTATTTTTCAAAGCAATATACCTTTACATCCACTGGACCCTTCTTGTTGTGGCGATATATAGGACTTGTAAACCCGATGAACCCGGAGTCAATAACTGAGCAGCGTCTTGCAATGCTTTTTTATTGTGTACCAGGTATATAGCTATTTATTTGGGAAAATATAAACAGTGAACAATTGATATGAAAGACACCTATGTATGTATGAAATGGGAAAAAATATAGATTTTAGAAACAGTACCTATTAGCACATCCCCAAAATTGTGAATACACATACTAACATGTGAATTATAGAACATTTTTTAAAAGTGATTTTATTTTTACACATTGTCCTACATTTGGAAAGCAGACATGCATCAAAAGCCAATGGGTATTATTAGTTGCTTTAAAATTATGTGTTTCCTTAAGTCTCCCAATAAAAATGATACCTCACTTGTGTGGGTAGGAATAGTGCTAGCAACAAGAAATGGCCCAAAACGCAATGTGGACACACCACAATTTTACAGTAAAAACTGATCCTTTTTTCCAAAGCTCCTAGCTGTAGATTTCGAACACTAGCTCTGCCGGCAACTATGGAAACCTATCATAACCAATACATTTTTTAAAACTAGACACCCAGGGAAATCCAGGATGGGGTGAATTGTCTGGCTCACATTCAGTTATGTTACCCATAATACCTTGCAACGGCCAAAAAAGCAACATTGACACACCACATTTTTATGATGAAAACTGACCCTTTGTATGCAAAGTGCCTAGATGTGGATTTTGAACCTTAGCTTTGCCGGGACATAGGGAAACCTGGCAAACCTATACATTTTTGAAAAGTAGACACCCAGTGGAATCCAGTATGTGTTGACTTGTGTGGCTCTCACCAGGTTCTCTTACACAGAATCCCTTGCAAACCTCAAACTTTGTAAAAAACACATTTTCCTCTCATTTCCGTGATAGAAAGTTCTGGAATCTACATGGATCCACAAATTCCATCTGCCCTGCATTCCCCAAAGTCTTCCGATAAAAAGTATACCTCACTTGTGTGGGTAGGATTGATGCCTGTGACAGGAAATTGCACAAAATGCAATGTGGACACCCCTCATTTTTACAGTCAAAACTGACCTTTTTTTGCAAACTGCCTAGCTGTAGACTTTGAATGCTAGTTCTGCCGGCACCTAAGAAAACCTAGCAAACCTATACATTTATTAAAACTAGACAACCAAGGAAATCCAGGATAGGGTGACTTGTGTGGGTTTCACCAGGTTCTCTTACCAAGAATCCTTTGAAACCTAAAACTCTGTCAAAAAAACAAATGTTCCTCACATTTCTGTGATGGAAAGTTCTGGATCTGCATGGATCCACAAAATTCCACCCACCCTGCATTTCCCAAAGACTTTTGATGAATAATGATACCTCACTTGTGTGGGTAGGCCTAGTGCCCGAGACAGGAAAGAGCGTAAGACACAGCATGGACGCACCACATCTTTACAGTGAAATCTGCCCTTTTTTCTAAAATTCCTAGCTGTAGATTTTGAATGCTAGCTCTGCTGGCACCTAGAGAAACCTAGAAAACCTATATATTTTTTAAAACAAGACACCCAGGAGAATCCAGGATGGGTTCATTTGTCTGGCTCTTACCAGATTCTGGTACCCAGAACACATTGCAAACTTCAAACATTATAAAAAAAAACACTTTGCCCTTAATTTATAGGATGAAAAGTTCTGGAAAATGCATGGGTCCAAAGAATTCCACCCACACTGCATTCCCCAAAGTCTTCTGATAAAATTGATACCTCACTTGTGTGGGCAGGCCTGATGTCTGTGACAGGAAACGGCGCAAAATGAAATGTGGACAATCAACATTTTTACAGTCAAAACTGACCCTTTTTTGGCAAAGTGCCTAGCTGTAGATTTTGAAACCAAACTCTGCTGGCGCCTAGGAAACCCTATACATTTTTTTAAACTAGACCCCAGGGGAATCTGGGATGTGGTGACTTGTGTGGGTCTCACCAGGTTCTCTTACCCTTAATCACTTTAAACCTCAAACGTTGCGTGGATCCTCAAAATGCCACCCTCCCTGCATTTCCCAAAGACTTACGATAAAAATAGTACCTCACTTGTGTGGGTAGACCGAGTGCCCACGACAGGAAACAGTGACAAAACCCAACGTGGGCACACCGCATTTTTATAGTGAAGTCTGACCCTTTTTTTGCAAAGTGCCTAGCAGTAGATTTTGAACCTTAGCTCTGTTGGCACATAGCAAAACCTAGCAAACCAATAAATTTTAGGGAAATAGACACCCAGTGGAATCCGGGATAGGATGACTTGTCTGGCTCTCTCTTACTCAGAATTGGTTGCAAACCTAAAACCTTGTAAAAAAAACAACACATTTTTCTCTCATTTGTGTGATGGAAAGTTCTGGAACCTGCGTGGATCCACAAAATGCCACTGCCCCATATTCTCCAAAGTCGTCGGATAAAAATGGTACCTCACTTGTGTGGGTAGGCCTAGTGCCTGCGACAGGAAACAGCCCAAAATGCAACTTGGACACACCACATTTTTAAAGTGAAAACTGACCCTTTTTGTGCAAAGTGTTTAGCTTAGATTTTGAACACTAGCTGTGCCAGTACCTTCGGAAACCCAGCAAACCTATACATTTTTTGAAACTAGACACCCAGGGGAAACTTAGATGGGGTGACTTGTGTTGCTCTCACCAAATACTGTTACCCAGAATCGGTAAACATCATTTACCACGAAGTTTTTACAACGCGGTACCTTTAGCACGCATCCCTTACAACGCAAGTCGTTACCACGACTTGCGCTGGAGGGCGCTAAAGGTTTAAAAATAGTAAATTTACTATCCCAACACCTTCCCTAGGGTCCACAGGGACTGGTGTTGGAATAGTAAATTATACTATTCGAAATCCGCACCCCCAACGCAAGTCGTGGTAACGACTTGCGTTGTAAGGGATGCTTGGTAAAGGGATGCGTTGTGACGGTATGCATTGTACCGTCATACAACCCCCAGAATCCATTGCAAACCTCAAATTGTATTAAAAAAACAAATGTTCCCGACATTTCTGTGATGGAGATCACAAACTTCCACCCAACCTGCATCCTCCCGATAGAAATGGCACCTCACTTGTGTGGGTGGGTCAAGTACCCTCATCATGCAAGAGCCAAAAACGTAGTGTGGAGACACCAAAATTACCTGTCACAAAATGGCCTGCTTTTGCAAGGGGCCACTTGGGTTTTTTGCACAGGGCTCGGCAGCCATCTAGGAAAACCTACCAAACCCACACATTTCTAAAAACTAGACACCCTGGGGAGTCCAATGAGGTACTGCCCCCATCTGCCTCCAGAAAGACTGTGATTCAGAAAAGGGGGTGGTGATGAACAGAGTGTCTGAATCAAGCAGACCACTCTTACCCAGTCCAAAGATCAGGGCTTGATCCATCACCGTTTTTTAGCTCACTGCACCATCCAAGCTCAGAACTTGGCTATATGCAAATTAGTCTGACACTGGCCCAGTGCATCATGGGAACAGGGCAGACCAAACTACCAAGCCAATTCTTATACTGGGAAGGAAACAAGCTACCGGGGACAGGTTTCTGGCATTTCAGCCGTCTTCGGCCCGGCTTGCTTGAATCCTGATGGTGCAATGAGCTAGGGACTCACATCTGAGTATACCCTTCCACGCTTATGGTGGACAAAAATGATTAAGAAAGGGGGTGGTGATGAACAGAGTGTCTGAATCAAGCAGACCACTCTTACCCAGTCCAAAGATCAGGGCTTGATCCATCACCGTTTTTTAGCTCACTGCACCATCCCAGCTCAGAACTTGGCTATATGCAAATTAGTCTGACCCTGGCCCAGTGCATCATGGGAACAGGGCAGACCAAACTACCAAGCCAATTCTTATACTGGGAAGGAAACAAGCTACCGGGGACCGGTTTCTGGCATTTCAGCCGTCTTCGGCCCGGCTTGCTTGAATCCTGATGGTGCAATGAGCTAGGGACTCACATCTGAGTATACCCTTCCACGCTTATGGTGGACAAAAATGATTCAGAAAAGGGGGTGGTGATGAACAGAGTGTCTGAATCAAGCAGACCACTCTTACCCAGTCCAAAGATCAGGGCTTGATCCATCACCGTTTTTTAGCTCACTGCACCATCCCAGCTCAGAACTTGGCTATATGCAAATTAGTCTGACCCTGGCCCAGTGCATCATGGGAACAGGGCAGACCAAACTACCAAGCCAATTCTTATACTGGGAAGGAAACAAGCTACCGGGGACCGGTTTCTGGCATTTCAGCCGTCTTCGGCCCGGCTTGCTTGAATCCTGATGGTGCAATGAGCTAGGGACTCACATCTGAGTATACCCTTCCACGCTTATGGTGGACAAAAATGAGTCAGAAAAGGGGGTGGTGATGAACAGAGTATCTGAATCAAGAAGACCACTCTTACCCAGTCCAAAGATCAGGGCTTGATCCATCACCGTTTTTTAGCTCACTGCACCATCCCAGCTCAGAACTTGGCTATACGCAAATTAGTCCGACCCTGGCCCAGTGCATCATGGGAACAGGGCAGACCAAACTACCAAGCCAATTCTTATACTGGGAAGGAAACAAGCTACCGGGGACCGGTTTCTGGCATTTCAGCCGTCTTCGGCCCGGCTTGCTTGAATCCTGATGGTGCAATGAGCTAGGGACTCACATCTGAGTATACCCTTCCACGCTCATGGTGGACAAAAATGATTCAGAAAAGGGGGTGGTGATGAACAGAGTGTCTGAATCAAGCACACCACTCTTACCCAGTCCAAAGATCAGGGCTTGATCCATCACCGTTTTTTAGCTCACTGCACCATCCCAGCTCAGAACTTGGCTATATGCAAATTAGTCTGACCCTGGCCCAGTGCATCATGGGAACAGGGCAGACCAAACTACCAAGCCAATTCTTATACTGGGAAGGAAACAAGCTACCAGGGACCGGTTTCTGGCATTTCAGCCGTCTTCGGCCCGGCTTGCTTGAATCCTGATGGTGCAATGAGCTAGGGACTCACATCTGAGTATACCCTTCCACGCTTATGGTGGACAAAAATGATTCAGAAAAGGGGGTGGTGATGAACAGAGTGTCTGAATCAAGCAGACCACTCTTACCCAGTCCAAAGATCAGGGCTTGATCCATCACCGTTTTTTAGCTCACTGCACCATCCCAGCTCAGAACTTGGCTATATGCAAATTAGTCTGACCCTGGCCCAGTGCATCATGGGAACAGGGCAGACCAAACTACCAAGCCAATTCTTATACTGGGAAGGAAACAAGCTACCGGGGACCGGTTTCTGGCATTTCAGCCGTCTTCGGCCCGGCTTGCTTGAATCCTGATGGTGCAATGAGCTAGGGACTCACATCTGAGTATACCCTTCCACGCTTATGGAGGACAAAAATGATTCAGAAAAGGGGGTGGTGATGAACAGAGTGTCTGAATCAAGCAGAACACTCTTACCCAGTCCAAAGATCAGGGCTTGATTCATCACCGTTTTTTAGCTCACTGCACCATCCCAGCTCAGAACTTGGCTATATGCAAATTAGTCTGACCCTGGCCCAGTGCATCATGGGAACAGGGCAGACCAAACTACCAAGCCAATTCTTATACTGGGAAGGAAACAAGCTACCGGGGACCGGTTTCTGGCATTTCAGCCGTCTTCGGCCCGGCTTGCTTGAATCCTGATGGTGCAATGAGCTAGGGACTCACATCTGAGTATACCCTTCCACGCTTATGGTGGACAAAAATGATTCAGAAAAGGGGGTGGTGATGAACAGAGTGTCTGAATCAAGCAGACCACTCTTACCCAGTCCAAAGATCAGGGCTTGATCCATCACCGTTTTTTAGCTCACTGCACCATCCCAGCTCAGAACTTGGCTATATGCAAATTAGTCTGACCCTGGCCCAGTGCATCATGGGAACAGGGCAGACCAAACTACCAAGCCAATTCTTATACTGGGAAGGAAACAAGCTACCGGGGACCGGTTTCTGGCATTTCAGCCGTCTTCGGCCCGGCTTGCTTGAATCCTGATGGTGCAATGAGCTAGGGACTCACATCTGAGTATACCCTTCCACGCTTATGGTGGACAAAAATGATTCAGAAAAGGGGGTGGTGATAAACAGAGTGTCTGAATCAAGCAGACCACTCTTATCCAGTCCAAAGATCAGGGCTTGATCCATCACAGTTTTTTAGCTCACTGCACCATCCCAGCTCAGAACTTGGCTATATGCAAATTAGTCTGACCCTGGCCCAGTGCATCATGGGAACAGGGCAGACCAAACTACCAAGCCAATTCTTATACTGGGAAGGAAACAAGCTACCGGGGACCGGTTTCTGGCATTTCAGCCGTCTTCGGCCCGGCTTGCTTGAATCCTGATGGTGCAATGAGCTAGGGACTCACATCTGAGTATACCCTTCCACGCTTATGGTGGACAAAAATTATTCAGAAAAGGGGGTGGTGATGAACAGAGAGTCTGAATCAAGCAGACCACTCTTACCCAGTCCAAAGATCAGGGCTTGATCCATCACCGTTTTTTAGCTCACTGCACCATCTCAGCTCAGAACTTGGCTATATGCAAATTAGTCTGACCCTGGCCCAGTGCATCATGGGAACAGGGCAGACCAAACTACCAAGCCAATTCTTATACTGGGAAGGAAACAAGCTACCGGGGACCGGTTTCTGGCATTTCAGCCGTCTTCGGCCCGGCTTGCTTGAATCCTGATGGTGCAATGAGCTAGGGACTCACATCTGAGTATACCCTTCCACGCTTATGGTGGACAAAAATGATTCAGAAAAGGGGGTGGTGATGAACAGAGTGTCTGAATCAAGCAGACCACTCTTACCCAGTCCAAAGATCAGGGCTTGATCCATCACCGTTTTTTAGCTCACTGCACCATCCCAGCTCAGAACTTGGCTATATGCAAATTAGTCTGACCCTGGCCCAGTGCATCATGGGAACAGGGCAGACCAAACTACCAAGCCAATTCTTATACTGGGAAGGAAACAAGCTACCGGGGACCGGTTTCTGGCATTTCAGCCGTCTTCGGCCCGGCTTGCTTGAATCCTGATGGTGCAATGAGCTAGGGACTCACATCTGAGTATACCCTTCCACGCTTATGGTGGACAAAAATGATTCAGAAAAGGGGGTGGTGATGAACAGAGTGTCTGAATCAAGCAGACCACTCTTACCCAGTCCAAAGATCAGGGCTTGATCCATCACCGGTTTTTAGCTCACTGCACCATCCCAGCTCTGAACTTGGCTATATGCAAATTAGTCTGACTCTGGCCCAGTGCATCATGGGAACAGGGCAGTCCCTCACCACCCCTTGTTGTAAATATTTTTGTCCACCCTAAGCGTGGAAGGGTATACTCAGACATGAGTCCCTTGCTCATTGCACCATCAGGATTCAAGCAAACCGGGCCGAAGACGGCTGTAATGCCAGAAACCGGTCCCCGGTAGCTTGTTTCCTTCCCAGTGTAAGAATTGGCTTTTGTAGTTTGGTTTGCCCTGTTCCCATCATGCACTGGTTCAGGAAGAGACTAATTTGCATACAGCCAGGTTCTGAAACTGGGATGGTGCAGTGAGCTAAAAAACGGTGTTGGATCTAGCCCTGATCTCTTGACTGGGTGAGAGTTTTCTGCTTAATTCAGAGACTCTGTCCCTCACCACCCCTTGTTGTAAATATTTTTGTCCACCCTAAGCGTGGAAGGGTATACTCAGACATGAGTCCCTTGCTCATTGCACCATCAGGATTCAAGCAAACAGGGCTGAAGACGGCTGTAATGCCAGAAACCGGTCCCCGTGAGCTTGTTTCCTTCCCAGTGTAAGAATTGGCTTTTGTAGTTTGGTTTGCCCTGTTCCCATCATGCACTGGGACAGGAACAGACTAATTTGCATACAGCCAGGTTCTGAAACTGGGATGGTGCAGTGAGCTAAAAAACGGTGTTGGATCTAGCCCTGGTCTCTTGACTGGGTGAGGGTTTTCTGCTTAATTCAGAGACTCTGTCCCTCACCACCCCTTGTTAGAAAGACTGTGGCATCTTTTTAGGAGAGGGTGGGGGCATGGGCATGCCTATTCTGAGCATCACCCACCCTGAACTTTGGAGAAAAAAAAGTCCCTGGTGGCTAGTGGGATTTCTGCCCCCCAGGTGGGCAGATAAGGGGCTATTGCCCCATCTGCCTCCTAGGAGGGGGGGCAGAATGACTGTAGCATGTTTTGTTATTTATGGTGGAGGCATTGACATGCCAATTCCGTACAGCCCCCACCACTACCTACATATAAAAAAAATCCCTGGCGCTTAGTGGGCTTTCTACCTCCCGGGGGTATTTCCCATCTGCCTCCTGGGAGGGCATAAAGTGTTTTATTTTATTTGGGGGGTAGGAGGGGGGCATGTGCATGCCCATTCTGGGCAGCCCCCCAGGCCTATAAAAAAATCCCTGGCATCTAGGGTGCTTTCTGCCCCTCGAGGGGTCAGATTGGGGGCTACTGCCCTATATGCCCCCAGGGGTGTCAAAAAGACTGGACGTGTGTGGGGAGGAGATGTGGGGGCATTTGCACATCCATCATGGGCAGCCCCACCCCTAAATTAATCATGAAAATAATGGTGGCGTCTAGTGGGTTTATGCCCCCATCTGCCCCGGGGGGCGCTTAGTGGGCTTTCTACCTCCCGGGGGTATTTCCCATCTGCCTCCTGGGAGGGCATAAAGTGTTTTATTTTATTTGGGGGGTAGGATGGGGGCATGTGCATGCCCATTCTGGGCAGCCCCCCAGGCCTATAAAAAAATCCCTGGCATCTAGGGTGCTTTCTGACCCTCGAGGGGTCAGATTGGGGGCTACTGCCCTATATGCCCCAGGGGTGTCAAAAAGACTGGACGTGTGTGGGGAGGAGGTGTGGGGGCATTGGCACGTCCATCATGGGCAGCCCCACCCCTAAATTAATCATGAAAATAATGGAGGCGTCTAGTGGGTTTATGCCCCCATCTGCCCCGGGGGGGCAGAAAGACTATAGTTTTGTGAGGGGTGGGGGCATTGGCATGCACATATTGGACAGACCCCTGCCCTAATTTACATAGTAAAATAAATCCCTGGTTTCTAATGGGCTTTCTGCATATTGGGGACTACTGCCTCCAGGGGGGGGGGGGGCAGAAATAACGTGTTTGTCCTAATTGTCATGGGGGAGGAAAGGCCTTGCCCAAGGGGCTACTCCCCCCTCCTTGGTGCCTAGTGGGTGTATCCCTGCTTGGGGATCACCAGCAGGGATCCACTAGGGAAGGGTACCATTGAAAAGGTGTGATTCTCCCCTTTCCAACAATTACTCTCCTAACGTTCTACGTGCTCAGGGGGCTGAGATACTAAAATGATCCTCTCGGATCATTTCAGTTTTGATTTCACTGAAGTGACGTCAGTTAGAGGTGTGTGCTGATTCTCATTTCAGGGAAACCACACAGACAGCCACAGAAGCTGGGGAAGCTCGTCCTCAGCTCTCACGGCTGTTGGGGGGGAAGAAATCCCTCTGGTGCCCGCACCAGAGGGATTTCTAGTGCCATGTAATCTAGTGTTGTGTAATCCGATGGCCGGAAGAAGCCCTACGCAACATGAGCACTGGCCCCCAACCGTCCGATGCACCGAAGGGGTCAAGAGTGCTCTGAACACCGATTTCAATTGCTCACATCCCTCTCACCCAAACGCAAAAAGCAATACAGAAGTGTTGACACCAAGGTTAACTCAATGGTAGCTGCTGGATATGTGGTGTTGTATGCATAAGACTCATAGGGAATACTTGTTCTATGCACGCCCACATAAGCTACATGCCTGCTTGGATAAAATGGTATGCTCGAGAAAGCTCCAGTCAATATTAGATTATGCTACGGACTTGAGTAAAACCCTCTCAGATCTCAACCCATTAGAATTAGCACTAACATAGGAGAGACATGTCCTGACCTGGTAGCGGCAAGCCTCATGGCTGGATGACCCGGTTTTCAAAAAAGGAACTGTGGGACATGGTCTGAAATTATGTTATTGACAATGAGAGAAATGCCTCCTCCCATAAAATGGAATGGGTGGCCCCTAAGGTCACATTGAGAGGGACATGCTTAAGAACCCCAACAGGGGATAAAGAGATACTAAAGAATAGATGAAAGCAAGTTGAAAATACAACCTGGAAATTAGAGGAGCTAGCACAAAAACAGCAGACGAATTAGCTAAAGAACACAGAAAACACACAATACCACGTGCTATACATCAAGCAGATGCACTCTGATGGAAAATGATAGGGCTGGGTACCTCCAGGCTTGAATCATTCAAACCCTGACAACATTCTTTTTTTTAATTTTTATTTTTAGTTTTAAGTTTATTAAAGTATAAAGAAGCAAAGACAGAAAATGAAGAAACAATCATAAGTTACAAAAAACAAGAAATCTCTCTTACAAAAAAGTAGAATTGATAAATAAATCTATACAGAAAAACATGGCAAACGATAATGCTCATGAACACAAGGGGATTGAGGTATAACCTGTAGAATAAAACACATAAGTGATATGAACAATTAAATGAAATTAAGAAATGCAATCACGGTGGTTTTTGGACTTCAACAGTGCGAACTTGAGTGGTAGGTGGGATCTGGGCAACTCTGGATAAATACTCGGTGAGGGGAAGCCATAAAAGATCACGTTTGATTGCCAGGGAAATGGGGGAAACAAAATTAGTGTCCGGACGATGATTAAAACAGACTGCATTCCACCAAGCATTGAAGGAAACATCATTAGCTTGTTTCCAATGAGATGTAATATGGTGTAAGGCAATGGCTATCAAAAGGTCAATTAATTTATGATTATGGGACGAATTGGCAAAAATAGGAGAAAGAGAACCTAGAAAAATGTTAACAATGGAAAAGGAAAAATTAAAATTGAAAATCTTTTTAAACTGGGACCACACCAGTTGCCAAAAACGAAAAATGGGAGGACAATCGAACAGCATATGCTTCAAATCAGCTGAAGAACAGGAAAAGGACCAACAAGTGGAGGGAGTGTCTGAGGAAAACGATGACAGAAGTAATGGAGTGAATAATGTGCGATTATAAACAAAAAATAAGGTTTGTGTAGTGTTGGCAGCTCTGGAGGTACTATGAATTTTTGACCAAATTTTATCCCATAAAGTGAAGGACCAAACTTGAGATAAATCTGTTTCCCAAGCCAACTCAACCTTAGATTTGATACGATCAGTAGAAAATTGAATAGATTTATAGAGAAAAGAGGCAGAAGGGGACTGATCAATTGCATTGGAAACAGGAAGATATGCTGTAGGGATAGAATTTGTAGTAGGAAGTGAAGAAAGGTATTGGGTAAGAGAGGGAATCAGTGACATGTATCGTGCACGAGAAGAGGAGGGCAACGAGAATTGTTTTTGGAGGTCCTGAAAAGGAAGAGGTTGATTATCCACAAGAAGTTGAGAGATCCATTTTAGACCAAGAGAATGCCAGGTTTTCCAATATAATGAGCGATTACGAATTTTGAGGAGTTTATTATGCCAAATAGGCTGGATATGGGTGGAGGAAGCAGATGGATAAGAGGATGATAAGTACGGTTGAAGAAGAGAACGAGAACGGGAGATAATGGGGGAGCGAAGAGACGTTACATTAGAAGTGAAGGAAAGAACCTCACTAAAATCAAAAGGATGAAGGAAAGAAGATTCTAGCTTTAGCCAAAGAGGGGGATAAAAAGGGAGGTCCAAAAAGAGCCAACGCAAAGCTTGCTTTAATGAAAAAGCGGTATGATAAGATTTGAAATTAGGAAATTTAACCCCTCCTAATGCTTTATCTTTTTTCAAAGCAGAAAGGGCTATTCGAGATTTCTTACCCTTCCACAAAAATTTAAGCAAAATAGAATCTATCGACTTGAAGTAATGGTCTGGAATATGAATGGGAATCATGGAGATTGAATAAAGTACTAGAGGTGCCAACATCATTTTGATGGAGTCAAGACGGCCCCACCAAGAAAGGAAGAGAGGGTAAACCCTGACAACATTCTAACCCTATCATTGACCATCTGCAATACACACACCAAACTGGTACATAAACAGGAGGGGGTCAATACATGTTTTCAAAACTAATATATGCAGCTCTGTCCTCTGACACTGCGAAACAACCCAAGACAATCTTTAGGACACACTCAGGGATAAGGCGGCCCCCCTAGACAGCCCCGTCCAATGCCGAGACGCTGGGAGCCCCTTCACAGAAAAAGAGTTGAAAGAAGCGATCTGCACATTGGACAAAGGGAAAACCCCTGCGGTAGACGGGCTATCTATTGACTTTTGCACTGCCTAGGAGGAAAGGATAGTACACATATTACAAGCAAAACATGGCGCAGCCAGCTCCAGGGCTCACCTCTCAGCCGGGGATTTAAGTGGGATAAACAAACTGGGGGGTCCTACAAAGGGGCATGGCCGAGTGGATTACGGGAGTGGCTTAAACAGAAAAGCTAAACATCTGTGCTTAGCATAGTGTATCACCCATCTTATATTTTGCTGCTTCTGTCATTACATCCAGATTTATAATAAAACAATTAACATTGAAATGCTCACGCTCTAAATTGGCCACCTGGCAACAAGCCCTGCATCTTTTAAATGCCGAAAATAGAAGCTCTGCGTCTTTTAATTATCCAAAATAAATTAATACCATGACATAGTGCATCAGGTGATTGCACTCAAAATACAGCTTGGAGTTGTGCCCACGAAAATTCGCCCCCTGATGTAATATTCTTTACCTATATGCTTCTTTTTTAAATTATCCTGAATACGATGTATGTTGTCGTACCTAAACAAAATGGGCCTTATCATTTTCATGCATTTTCTTTTATGTCAATTCTATTCTTCCGTATCGATGGTCACAAATATTCGCGTACATTTTCAGCCTATTAGACTATATTTGTTTTAATTGTACCAGGCACGCGCACCGAACTTTGATCTCTTCTCTAACTACTTCAATGTTAGTTTCAGTATTGCCAAGAGCAAAAACGATTTTGTAGTGCATTTTCTTTCTAGTTGAATTAATTATGTTGCGTCTTTAAACGTTATTTTTTATGTAAGTGAAATCAGTACAAATTATGCAATCGTACTCTGCATTTATATTTATTTCCCAGTCATTTCACGATTTACACAAGTTCCTGGTTGTTGTCGCTGAAATAAATCTCTTGTCACTATTTCAACACATACTTTGGAGCGCTGCCTGTTTTCTATGTTCATGTTGGTATCGGGAGACAGCATGCAGACCATCAGACGGGCACTGTCGGCTTTTTATACTAAGAACCCTGAGGGTGAGGGGATAATGGACACGGCCCAGCTCCTGCATTTTAGAACTGCCAGTGCTGATAATCCATCAGGATCTGGCCAGTTAAAGCCATGCTCACAGCTACCTCCAGAGAGGCAACAGTAACTTCCAGACCCAAAACAGTTTGGGAACCAACAAGCATGGCTTCCTATAGGCCATTGTCATTCTGAAACACAGATTACAAAATCCTCAGCAAAGCCTTAGCATAGAGGTTACTCCTGTTAATATCTGAGCTGGTACATTCTGACCAAAATGTCTTTGGGGCATATTATCAAGAACGCAGCTTTAGCATCAGGAAACTGCCGCAAAAGCGGTGATAATGGGCTTGATAATATGTCCTTGTGAATTCCCATAGCAGCCCAGGTTCTCGTGTTAACCTGGGCTTCTATGGGATTTCACTAGGGCATATTATCTAGCCCATTATCCATGCTTTAGCAGCAGTTTCCTGTCACTGAAGTGGCGATAATTGTATTGCCGTTCTTGATAATATGCCCCTTTATCTCTGGTAGAAACACTTCGTTTAACCTGATGAGAATATATCACACACAGAATACTGAACAAGGCAGATGGGCAAATTTGGCATTCCAGGCAATTGACCTGGAACAGGTCTTTGATTCAATCAAATGGAACCATATGTACAGAATATTACGAAGATAAGAAAAAGGTGACCAAATGATGGTGTGGATTAAGCTCCTATATACAAACCATACAGCCAGAGTTAAAATTGGCAGCTACCTAGCGACCTTGTATGGTATAGGTAGGGGCACAAGACAGGGGTGCCCACTCTCCCCCTTACTTTTTGCTCTGACTGTAGAACACTTAGTGAGCACCATGAGAAAGCAGATGCAGACTGGTGCATCCCACAGGTGGGCACCACTCACATTATCTTGCTATATGCTTATGATACGCTCATTTACATCCGAGACATTACCACTGACCTGACACCCATAGCTACATTTCTGTTAGAGTTTGGGAAAATATCAGGCTTTAGGGTAAATTATAGCAAAACATTTGTGCTTTCATTGAGACAACTGAATCAACTGATTACACTGAGGGAGCAAGAACTACGATGGGAACTCCATTAATTTTGTTACTTGGGAATAAATATATACCATGATGAGGGTGGTCTAATAAAACGTAAATGTTGTAAGATGATGAGATCCCTCTGATCACGGATTGTGTTATGGTCCAACCTGGCCATGTCAGTGGTGAGGCACAAAGGAGTACCCAAAATGGACCTGCTGATACACTTTTTATATTATTTTACCAATTTAAAATTTGCACTGTAGAACAGTATATTCTGAGACCTTCACACATGTTTTGGGACCTGGGGCCAGATGTACATGAACTTCAGTTTTGCGATTCACAATTAGAAAATTGCAAAGATCTATGTACAGTTTGTTTTACTCTGTTTTTGATTCCCAATGCAATACAAGGGACCTCACTCATTAATATCCATGAGGCAAGTCAAGATTTAAGACCCATTGGGAATGGCTAGAGCTCACAGGGATGGTGGCCTTCTGGGTTCAGCAGACCACCTTGTCTATGATTGCTTTTTAAATAAAGTTGTTTTTTATTTTGAAATGCATCCCTTTTTCCTTAAAGAAAACAGGATGCATTTAAAAAAAAAAAGTTTCCTTTTCATTTTTTAAGAGTAGGCAGTGGTCTATGGGAAAGTGTTGGTGCCTTGGGGACCCCTTCTCATTTGTGAATGGGTTACCACCTTCTTCACATAGTAGGTAAAGGATGAATGTTTTGCGACGCCCTTTGCATGCCCCTTTCTAATAGCATTTCCAAACCTAATTTGTAACTCCATAATAGCGTACTGAATCCCAAATAGGGCTTTGTACATTTAAAAATGCTTTTTTTCAGGAGCTGAAACCCCCTTTGTACATCTAGCCCCTGCTCTGTTGAAGGGGCAGGCGCTGGTTAGCACAGACAAAGCGGAAACTGCCAGCCGCCAAGGGCAGGAGGAGAGACTTGAATTTTTGAAGCTATTACTTGGCTGCCAGTTGCGATGGCTGGCCCATTGCCTGGCGGGTAACCACACTCATGAAACAGCCTACACACTGATTCAAATACGGCAGTCCTGGCATTGCTGTTTTACTAGCTTGGGAGCAGAGAGACTGGCCTTTGATGGTTATAACAGCATCTAAAATTTTAAAACGAGGTATCGCTTATACAAGAAGAGCGCTAACAAAGGCGCCTGTAATCCCAATAAAGGAGCTAGTTGCAAGAAGAAACATTACAAGTCAAGACCAATGACAATGGAGTGCTGGGGACATTGACACAGTGAGACCTTTTTCTAAATGGCTCATTAATGAGTTTCCAGACATTAGTGAATGAGCGTGAGATCCCTGAGGGCAAATCCGACTCCAGTTGTACATGCCCTGAAGCAGCAATGGAACATAGATGCCGCTGAGCCTCCTATACACACTCTTCTCGGGAGACTATATTTGATGGGCATTAGCCACAGGATGGTAACCAAGCTCTACAAAGTCTTCCTCAAGATGACTAGGTCCTCTTTCAACACACATGGGGCCAGATTTAGGAGCCTAAATGCTGGTCGGTAACGGCCGATTTCGGCTATTACCGACCGGTATTTGGGTATTGTAATGCAGGGGGCTAGAAAAATACAGAATCGGTATATTTACCGTTTTCGGTAAATTTACCAATTTGGTAAAATGCCGAATCGGTAAATATACCGATTCTGTAATCCAATATGTAGGTGGCACAGTTTACAGTGCCACAGGCCCTTAGAAATTCGTTATTTACCACCGCCAGAAACAGGGGTGCAACAGTGTGTCAAAGTGACACCCTGTCCCCCTTGGAAATTCAGTATTTTTACCGATTCGGTAATTACCAAATCGGTATTTGCTATTGAATCCTATGGGCTCCAAGGCCCATAGGAATCAAAGGCAAATACTGATTTGGTAATTACCGAATCGGTAATTACCGAATCTTACCGATTCGGTATTTTTACCGATTTCTTTTCCTACATAGCAATTACCGATTAGTAAATACCGAATCGGTAAAATTCGGTATTTACCATTCAGTAATTTGCTATTACCTACATGTAGCCCTAAGTGATAAATAGGAAAACATAGCAGGTCGCTCTTTCAATGACAAGGTACTAGAGTACCCGAAGAAACATTCCTGCAATGCTAGATTCGGATATATCCAGTTTACCTTCCTATACAAAGCATACGTCCCAACATCTAGGGAAGATTGAATCCACCCATCTGCATTAGCGCACTGCCCTCCCTGCACATATGAAATGGGCGACTTCCAGCACATGCTTTGGAGTTGCTCCACATTGTATACCTTCTGGTCTGCAGTACTCCAAATATTAGAGCGCGTAACAGGGAGAACAGATATGGGCAGCGTGAAAGGTTGCTTCCAGGGGGTTTATGACCAGCCTAAAGCACACAAAGAGGCAACAAGGAGGCCTTATTTATGAAGGTCTTTCACCGCCGGTGCGTCACTTTTAAAATGGGAAAAAGTGGCGTACCAGTGGCACAAGGCCTTCATAAATGAGGCCCAATATTTTTAAATCCGGCCAGGTAAATAGCCAAGAGAGCCATCACGAAGCGAAGGAAGACGACTAAGGCCCCGGGCTGAATGCTTGGCATTGAAAGGTCCGAAGGCAGGAATGAAAGGGGGTAAGTAAAACAAAAATCCCTAAAAAGTGAGAAGAAATAATGATTGCCTTCAAAACTGAGGGGCATGCTGATGATAGACAGTAGTGAACCTATGGCGCAACGCGTCTCAACTTATCACATGCTCAAGAATCAATTGTTGGAACACCGACCCAGCTGTTCAGGAACGTCACCTCTAGGCCAGTTTGGTTGGTTGGTTGGCCAACTAATGAAATATTAGGAGTTTTACACAAGGTGTGATCGTCCCCTGCTGTGGGACGTAGGCATATATCTAACTCGCGCCACTGTCAACAAATATATAGGATCTCTGGTACTATGGACTAAAAGATGGTGCTCTCTAGGATGCAAGAGTTACGGATTTGAGCGGGCTTGTTACTTGATTTGAATTGTATTAGAACTTCAACAGCTATGTTGTCACTGTACTCCAATAGATACGTGATGAGTTTCAGTTCGCTTCTAGTAAATCAAGGAAATCCAAATAAATGCACCCCCTAAGGGAATATGATTGAAATACTGACAATACTATGCAAAATGCAGAGAAACTTGTATTGTTGTTCTGCTATAGATCTTTTGGATCACTGGACGGGGAGGGGGGGTACACCTATTTGCACCACAACATGCAAGTAGGGAGTAACCACAAAAAAGAGAAACATTGGCTTGTTGGGTTGTGATATTTTGTTTACACTTCTGCCTATTCATGAAAGTTGGAAAGAGAGTAATCATAGACTAGCAAACCTTTAGTTGATTCCATGCTTGAAAAAAACACCTGCTTCCTTGCACATCACTTTTGTTTCCATTTTCCCATGGAAAATTAAAATTCCACTGGATTTGAGCTATTATCTCTCTTTCCTCTAGAATAATCCACAAGACCTTTGTATCTTTAGAATGCCAACTATATGGGAAAAAAGAAGACACATTTGCACTGAATAGCTTTTGTGGAATACAAGTTATGAAGGTTTATGCGCACTCTGCCTAAAGTTTCAAAGAAAGGGCTCACAACTGGAATGGGGTCTCAGCATTTGAGACGGTAAAATGATGCCTTTTGATGAAGAAAATTCAATTTAATGTCAAAAGTAGCTGTCCAATATTCACATTCGTGCTTTGTCTTTTAGAATGAACACGACAAAAAATGTGTTAGAAAAAAGGGTCCATTTATTCTTAGTGGAGAAAAGTCAAGTTTGGATTTAGCTATCAATGTATAAGTGCATTATATCCAATAACATTTTTTGTACGGCAGACTGGATATCCGTCGCATTTGTGAGGGAGTATAACGTCCACAGAAATATGAATAAGGCCCTGAGGCTTAAGACCATCAGAGCTGTCCTGCATTCCTCTTTTTCAAGAAGGATGCAGCCAGATGGCATCAGAGACAGGAAAAATGAGGTCACACAGGCACATTAAAAATGTTTTGAATCTATTTATAAAAAAGACTCACAGAGCTATGTTTTAAAAACATTAAATGTATGCTAAATAGGGATTAGGCTCAGAATGATGCACATAAAAGTGTTTGAATAGGTATACGTGATAAGACTGAAAAATATAGATAGTGCAGTAAAATAATACATAGTAGTACAAATAATTATTAAAATGCATTGTCACCTGTCAAAAGCTTTCTGACTGGATGGAATCTTTGAACACACCCAAATTAAAAAAGCATTGGCAGAGTCAGTAGATTGCCATTTTCACAATGTTGCAGTATTGCAATACATTGTCAGATGATCCTCTTGAGTTAGATATATATATGGTTGGGAATATAAGTGGGCATTTTTTTTCAATTTGCGTCAAGTAGATGCAAACCATCAGGCAATTCCATTTGTTCTGCTGGTTTCGCAGTGGCCTGCCCTAGATTTTACAAAAGGAAGAACGCAGCATAAGTATTCTTTGTTCGACACAGCAAAGAATGCATGCAGTGTGGATTATCTGTGCTGTGACCCACTTTGTCGTAGGGCCAAGCAATATCATTATTAAATGCCTGTCTGCTTACAGTGGATGACAACATGTACCCCAGCAGAGAGTATGGGATGCCGAGCATGTCCTGCGGCATGACTTACCAGTGTATAAAAGACCCTTGAATGAACGAGCACTCTCAGACTCCAGAACCATGAATAGGTCACATATTTTTGTATTTACTTATTTTGTGTAGCAGTAACAAACTTGGGCTGGACACACACTCCGTCCTCTCTTAAACGTCCAAAAGCGGAGTACTAGTGTTAAAAATTAGATGAGTGAATAATAAGCCTAGTCAACGTGCAATGATGTCACTTCATCACAGGAAGGTCGGTTACAACCTCATATTATCCCCTTTGCAGTCACAGTGCAGTTAGAAACGTTGCAGTGTATATTATGATTGTACGGAACATATACCTTTTGCTGTTTCTATTTTTAAATATATGCCACTTGCAGAGTTCCTAGATATTTTGATCTTGTTAAATTTTGTTAAGTGCCCTGAAAAGACTTCCTGATTGTCTGAGCACTATACAAACAACCCTTGGTAAGCCAATACATCTCGCCTATGCAAGAGCTATTGACTTTGTAATTTGTTTTAGCCATGTTGTATAGCAGTGTGGCCGCTGTTCTGCATGACTGAGTCGCGCTGCATAGACTAAGGGGGGAGTAGAGTGGAGGGGCATAGAGTGGAGGGACACAGAGTGAAGCAGAGTGGGGTAGCATAGAATGTTGTAGAGTGGGGTGGCATGGAGTGGTGTAGAGGGGTGTGGTGTTGAGTGGAGTGGTGTTGAATGGAGTAGAGTTAGTAATGTATTGTAGAGTAGAGAAGATTAGAGAGTAATGGCATTGAGTCTCATTAAGTGTCATAGAGTGTCACAGAGTATCGTAGAGTGGCCAAGAGATTTAGAGTGGCATAGAGTGGCATAGAGTGGAGGGTCATAGAGTGGGACATCGTAGACTAGAGGGGTGTAGAGTTGAGTAAAGTGTGTAGTGGAGTAAAATCTCATGGAGAAGAGTGAAATCGCACAGCATAGAGTGGTGTAAAATGGTGCAGAGATAAGTAGAGTGGAGTATTTCGGCATAGAGTGCCGTAGAGTCGAGTTCAGTTGTGGAGTGGAATAGAGTGGCCTAAAGATAAGTGCCATTGAGTGGTCTGGAGTGTCATAGAATGGAGGAACACAGTGTGGAGTAGCGTATCAGAGTGAAGTGACACAGAGTGGGAGGGAGAGAAGTATTGTAGAGTTGGCGTAGCATAGAGTGGATCTACGTGTCATAGAGTGTTGTAGAATGTCAGAATGGAGTTATTTGGAGAGAAGGGGAGAGGAGTAATTCAGAGTGGTGTAGCGTAGCTTGGAGTAAAGTGTCAAAGAGTGGAGTGGTTCAGAGTGGAGTAAAGTGGCGTGGAGTATAGCAGAATGGAGTGGCACAGCATAGGGTAGACTTTAATACAATGTCATAGAGTGGAGTAGCACCACATGAGGTCATAGAAGGGAGCAGAGTGGCATGAAGACTAGTTGAGTGGGCTGTCCTAGATTGTCATAGCGTAAAGTGTCATGGAAAGGTGTAGAGTTGAGTGTCATAGAGGGAGTGACATAGAGTTGAGTGGTATAGGGAGTAATGGTATAGAGAGGAGTACAGAGGCCTAGAGTGAAGTTTCGCATAGTGTAGTATAGTAGAGTAGTGTCCAGTATCATGGAGTGGAGTTACGTAGATGAGTGTAGAGTGGTGTAGGGCACAATGGAGTGGAATAGAGTGGTGTGTCAAAGAGTGGAGTGTTGAAATGTGGAGTGGCATAGAGTGGAGCAGAGTGAAGTGGTGTGGATTGTCATTGAGTGGAGTAAAGAAGTGTGGCCTAGAGTGGAGTAGAGTGGAGTATAGTGTCATATGGTGGCAGAGAGCAGAGTGTTGTAGAGTGGCATAGAGTACAGTGGTGTAGAGTGTTGTAGAGTGGCATAGAGTGGCGTGGCACAGAGTGGGGTAGAGTGGAGGGGCGCTGAGTGGCACAAAGCTGAGTAGAGTGGTGTAGAGTGGAGTGGCATAGAGTGGAGTAAACATGATGTGGTAGTGCGCTGCTGTTTGAGACAACACATTTTCAATTGAAATGACTATTACATTTGCACATACATAAAGTTTTACTGGAAAAAAACTATGCAGCGCACAAACCATAAAGTCAGAAGTGGCATCACCTAGTGTATTGATTTATTAGGGTTTTAAAATATTTGCTTCCAACATACTTCAGAGTTTTAAAAATATATGCGTTATGTGTGCTTTCCTAATTCTGAGACATTCTGAAATATTTGCACTGATCATTTACAGACATTTTTAAATTTTGTTGTGTATGAGAACAAAATCCTTTCCTTTGACAGCTCGGAAGGCAGAGCCTATCATTTGACCTTAGTCTTTGAATGCACAGCAAATGTGAAAAGATAACAACAAAATGTAAAGGCATGTTTACAGAAAGGGAGCACTTGTGTAAAAATGCAATAAACTGTCCATGCTCCACTGGAGGGATAAAGATATGTTGCATAGCCTAAAACAAATTAAGCCAGGACGTTGAAAGCAAGAAAATGTGAGTTACAAACCACAAAGCCGATGTTAAGCAATAGCCGGAGTGCATTCTTAGGTCAGCTTTCAGAATGCCCCCTGCACTGTCTGGTAGGCTTCCACCTAAAAAAGTGAATAACAGGGATATTTTTTACCTCAATTCTGAGTGACATCATGGACAACTCGAACTTTGCTCTTGTCTATTTTAGGTCACGCAGAGTCCCTCATTAAAGCGTTCAATGTCTCTTTGATATCACTCAGAACCTATCAGCGAAAACCATCCCCATTATATAATGTAAGCTATCTATACTTCTTTGCACTGTTCGGGAAAAAACCTTTAAAATAACAGATGGTCTCAGTTTGAAATGATGAACAGAACTTGAACAGTAAATAGTATCATGGTTTTACTACCTAACCATTCTACATTAATTAGGTGAGCTGTGTTTTTTTTGTAACAAAGAACTTTATGCCTTAAAAAAAAAAGATCCCATAGGCTGTAAACGTTTTGTGCTGTACAGATGCAAATTAACAACCACATACAGAATAATAGAAAGTAATATAAAGTGAACCATATGTGTCATACTCCTACACTGAAGTCATGCTACTTGCATCTTCATCAACATACATCACTCCAACATTTAGGGCTCTGCAGTGGGTACCTAGAAGTTAAAAAAATCACTTCAAAGCTCTGGGTCTTCAGCGGAACACTGTAGCAATGGACTTACAATTGATTCAGTAGGTATTGGGAAATGACGTGCAGGCTCAAAACCCTTTTTTGTATAGAATAGCGTCTTGCTAGTGAAACGCATGCACTAGCACATGCTCACGCTGACTCAAACCTAAAAAGAACAAATTAGAAATTAGCACAAAAAAAGTGAAAAAATATTTTTTTAAATTGTTTTACCTGTTGTTAATCAGATGCATATTTTCCATATAATAAAATGTAGGTGCCCTTTTTATATGAATTTTAAAATTTCAAAATACAGGAACGGTAAGTTTACTTCATGCTTTTTAAAAGGGCACTATTTCAGTCCTTAAAAAAAAGGATCTCAATGATGAGGCTATGCATCACTTTTACGCCGCCGGTGCGTCACTTTTTGTGATGAACCAGTGGCGTAAAAAATGCGCCTTGTTGCGCCATATTTACAAAGTGACGCATCTAGGTAGATGCGTCACTTTGTAAACCCCTGCGCCACATTATACCTGCGCCAGGTATAATGTATGCAAGGGGGGCGTTTTGACGCAGGAAAGGGTCCTGGAAGTGACGCAGTGAAATCTAAGATTTCACTGCACCCTTTCTTGGTCGCTATTGCGTCAAAATATTACGCCTGCTTCAGCAATGCTTCACTTTTGCGCCTACAGATACATCAGAAATACTGACGTATCTGTAACTTCTTGTGACATGATGCGTCATATTATAAATATGACGCATCAATCATGACGCAAAGGAGGGCGCACTGAGAAGTGACGTATCGCTGCTTTCACGCAGCGATGCGTCATTTATCATAAATGAGGCCCTACATTTTTGGTTCAATGTATTGATGTTTAGGTGTTAAAAGTCCTAAAAGCGAGAGAAGGCTTATAATTGCAGCTTTGTGTCTGCAACACTCCCCTCACGTTTCAGATATGCTGATACCTCTATTTCATTACCTCAATGTTTTAGTACACGATTAGAAAATTACTGGTCTGTACCTGGACCTTGTAACGTCAATCTTTGGAAAGGCCAAAGCTGCATCAACCTAAATAGCCTGTCGACTTTGGCTGAAGGCGCTGCAGCACTCACAGTGACCTGGATTCAACGTCAACAGGATAATGGGCAATAGTTGTGCTATTTTTTGTTTTCTGTTGCAGTTGTTGGTATGTTTTCACTGACTGACATATGTCAAATATGTTAAATTAGGCAGACACTGCTTTTAATAGAGATTGTTTTCTTTTTCATTTACATCTCTTCTTATGTGGGTCTTGTGTGAAATGGAGTTAATTTTACAACGTAATCTTTAGTGAGACTTGTTAAAATCCAGGAGAGAGGGATATCAGAAAGCATATGACATGCACATCCCAATAGTCAAACTCACTACAAGGGTACATTGCCACTGGAAGTACCTATGTTTCCAGGCCCCGCATTTCCTAGTAGGGTATTATTTAATACCACCAAGAGCATTGATGTATGCCCAGGAAAACAAGAGGCAAGTAGGTCTGGTTTTGTGTGTTATGTTACATGTTGTCTATTGTCCTACCAACACTCTGACAAACAACGACACTACATTAAGGTAATAACCTTAAATGGGCGCTTACAAAGGTACAGCCAAATGTTCTGCACCCTTAGTGGCCTAACCACAAAGGTTGAAGCATGTCGAAAAATAATAGGGTGTAGTGTGTTTTCTTCTCCATAAGTTCCCACAGACATATTTTAATCACATCGAAGCATTCAGTGTGTTTCACAGACTGATCTGCACTTTTGTACTTTCACCTATGTAATCAAGAGTATGTAATTTCTTATGTATGGAAAGAACCATTTTGCCTTTCCAGCAAAAGAAAAATGCTTTCCCAATGACAGTGATTGTGTCAGAGCATTAGATGGAACATCTAGTAAGCTCCCCCTTGCATATTCGTCCATAATGCAAGCATCTACTAGTTAATTTCCCCAAGTTTGTGAAATTAATATTAACTAACCCTGGGCAAAGCACTACGCTACGCTCGCGTAGTTTGCGAAGTTTGCGCAACTTTGCACTACGCGAACTGCACGTAGCATAGTGCAAACATGCGTAGCCTAATGTAGCGTAGTGCAGCTGTCATTTTTTGCTTGCTCGTAGTCCACAACGTCAAGTTGGCAACCGCGAGCAAGCAAAATTACATCCTCGCAAGACGTTTTCCTTGTTCGCAATCAGCAACATCAAGTTGCCGATCGCGAGCATGGAAAATAAACCTCTCGGCGAGATTCTCAATGCAGGGAGGTCAATCAATCAATCAATCAATCAAGCATTTGCACAGCGCGCTACTCACCCGGAGGGTCTCAAGGTGCTTGGGGTAGGGGGGTCCGCTACTGCTCGAACAGCCAGGTCTTGACTTGCTTCCTGAAGGCGAGGTGGTCTTGGGTCAGGCGGAGGTGGTTGGGGAGGGAGTTCCACGTCTTAGCGGCAAGGTAGGAGAAGGATCTTCCTCCCGTTGTGGCTCTTCGGATGCGGGGGACGGCTGCGAGGGCGTGGCTGGTCGATCGAAGCCGGCTGGTGGGAGTGTAGAAGTTCAGGCGGTCGTTGAGGTATCTTGGGCCTTGGTTGTGGAGAGCTTTGTGTGCATGGGTGTGGAGTCGGAACGTGATTCTCTTGTTGACGGGGAGCCAGTGCAGTTTTCTCAGGTGTGCGGGGATGTGGCTGTGTCGGGGGATGTCCAGGATGAGTCGTGCTGAGGCGTTCTGAATGCGCTGGAGTCTTTTCTGGAGTTTTGCGGTGGTTCCGGCGTAGAGGGAGTTGCCGTAGTCCAGTCGGCTGGTGACGAGGGCCTGGGTGACCGTCTTCCTGGTTTCGGTGGGGATCCACCGGAAGATCTTACGTAGCATGCGTAGGATGTTGAAGCATGACGAGGAGACGGCGTTGACTTCTCTGGTCATGGAGAGGGAGGAGTCCAGGATGAAGCCTAGGTTGCGTGCGTAGTCTGCAGGTTTGGCTGCGCTGCCCACGGCAGGGGGCCACCAGGAGTCGTCCCAGGCGCGGGCGGCGATCCCAGGATGAGGACTTCCATCTTATCTGTGTTCAGTTTCAGGCAGCTGTTCATCATCCACTCGGCTACGTCTTTCATCCCTTCGTGTAGGTTGGTTCTGGTGGTGGCGGGGTCGGTGGTGAGGGAGAGGATCAGCTGGGTGTCGTCGGCGTAGGAGATGATGTTGAGGTTGTGTTGGCGTGCGATCGCCGCGAGGGGGCTCATGTAGATGTTGAACAGCGTGGGGCTGAGTGAAGATCCTTGAGGTACGCCGCAGATGACTTCGGTGGCTTCTGATCTGAACGGGGGGAGGCGGACTCTCTGTGTCCTTCCGGCCAGGAAGGAGATGATCCATTCCAGTGCCTTCTCTTGGATTCCGATGTTGTTGAGGCCCTGCACTAGGGTGCGGTGGTAGACCGTGTCGAACTCCGCAGAGAGGTTCAAGAGGATGAGGGCCGCTGTTTCCCCGTTTGTTGAGCAGGGTTCGGATGTCGTCGGTGGCTGCGATGAGGGCGGTCTCGGTACTGGGGTTGGCCCGGTAGCCGGACTGCGAGTAGTTGAGTGATCCATTCGTCTCAAGGAAGGCGGCCAGCTGTCTGTTGACGGTCTTCTCAATGACTTTGGCCGGAAACGGGAGGAGCGAGATGGGGCGGTAGTTTTTGAGGTCGGTGGGGTCCGCTGATGGTTTTTTCAGTAGGGCGCTGAGTTCGGCATGCTTCCAGCTCTCTGGGAAGGTTGCGGTGTCAAAGGAGGTGTTGATGATGTCCCGTAGATGGGGAGCGATGACGGAGTCGGCCTTGTTGAAGACGTGGTGAGGGCAGGGTTTGGTTGGTGATCCGGTGTGGATGGAGTTCATTGTGCGTTTGGTGTCTTCGGTGTTGGTCGGGGTCCAGGCGAGGAGGGGGGTGGTGGGGGGCGCTGGTATGGTCGTAGGGTGCGTCGGCTGTGCGCTGAAGCTGTTATGTATGTCTGCGATCTTGCTGTGGAAGAACGAGGCGAGCGAGTTGCAGAGGTCTTGCGATGGGGTGATGTCGTTGTGTCCGGCGCTGGGGTTGGAGAGCTCTTTGACGACGTTGAAGAGTTCCTTGCTGTTGTGGGCGTTGTTGTCCAGTCGTTCCTTGAATGCGGTTTTCTTGGTGGCGTGGATCAGTTGGTGGTGTTTTCGAGTAGTGGGCTTGAGGGTGGTCATGTTGTCCGGTGTCGGGTCTCTGCGCCAGGCTTTCTCGAGGTCTCGGCAGATCTTCTTGGAGCTCTTTAGTTCGTCAGTGAACCAGGATGCTTTCTTGTTGCCGGGTCTGCTGGGAGGGGTCTTCAGTGGAGCGAGGTCATCTGCGCAGTTGCTGATCCACCTCGTGAGGTTGTTGGTGGCTTGGTTGGGGTTCGCTGAGTTGGCGGGAGGGTTCTGGCTCAGGGATGCGGCGAGTTGGTCGGCTGTGATCTTGTTCCAGCTTCTACGGGGGCCCTGTTGCTGGTGGAGCCTGGTCCTTCTGAAGCTGAAGTGGATGCAGCTGTGGTCCGTCCAGTGGAGTCCGGTGGTGTGGCTGAAGGAGATGTCCTTGCTGGAGGAGAAGACGGGGTTGAGCGTGTGGTCGGCGTAGTGGGTGGGGGTGGTCGCCTGTTGCTTGAGTCCGAGGTTGGAGAGGTTGTCGAGCTGGGTGGTGTTGTTGCGGTCGTTGTTGTTCTCCAGGTGGAAGTTGAGGTCCCCGAGGAGGATGTAGTCAGCGGAGGGGAGGGCGTGCGGGCTGATAAAGTCGGCGAAGCCTTCGCTGAATTGTGTGCATGGTCCCCGGGGGTCTGTAGATGAGGGTGCCTCTGAGGGTGGTCTTGGGGTCGGTGTGGATCTGGAAGTGTAGGTGTTCGGCGGCTGTGAGGGTGTAGTCGGAGTTGGTCTTGATGCGGATGGTGTTTCTCATTTCGAGTGGTCGCGCATGTTTGCGACAGCTCACGATGAGAAACTGCCAGTCCGCATTGAGAAAGCTGCGGCTCGAGTAAAAATCTACTCGAGTGGCAGAAAAGAACAGCTCGCACTGTGCAAAATGCTGTCTTCAATGATTGCACGGTGCCGGATGCTTGTCCGCACTGTGCGATCATTGAAAACGACATCTTGCACAGTGCGAACATGCTACTCCGCAGTTCACATAGTGCTACGAGTAGCTCGCGTAGTGCGAAGTGCACTTTCTGTAGCTACCCATAGCGCTACTTCGCGAACTACGTCCACCCCTAATATTAACATTGTATATGTCTTGTTAAATATATTCGATAGTGTAAATGTCCTATAAAAACACACATTTTAGAATACACTTTCAAATTTCCTTACAATGAACTTTGCATTTAAAAGAGTCATTTAATTTTACAGAAATACTGAGAAAATCTAATTTTAAAGATCATTAAATTATCCCCTACAAAAACACATTTTGTAATACATTACCACGTATATATGCACTTCCAGGCAAACAATGTATGTACAGTGAATGATCCTAAAATCTTTTGAAAGAGTAATACAATTAATTAATAAATCATGTAATTAAAAGAAAATCATCAGATATAACATGTGCAATATGGTCCAAAACTTCTTCCTAGGAGTTCTCTGTTTAATCACGAGACATATGGCCTTGTGGTTTATAAATGTTACCAAAATGCATTGATTGCAATACAGGACAATATTACACAGTCACCAAATGCATATTCTCTCTCTCTCTCTCTCTGTTATCTATCTATCTATATATATTCACTGAAAAAGACAATTGTTACAGGGACGTTATAGTTAGACTCAGATTTCACTCATACAAAACAAGTGAAATTCAGCAGTTATAATTAGCTGAGCTAACTATAACTTACACCTCCACAATGCACTGTTTATGACCTCACATATAACATCACTCATGACATACAAAGAGACATCACTGATGACTTTACTGATGGCATCTCAAATTACATCACTGATAACATCATCTAGTGATTGTGAGTGTTTCCTAAAGGTTTATGAGTTTTAAACATACATACCACCACACTACAAAAGTACAAATAGTATACTAGGAGTACTACTAATGAATGATACTACTTCTAACCTATATTATGTGAGTGGCTGTGATACTGTTTGTATCTGTGAGTGCTTGTCTGAGTGGCTGTATCGGTGTCAGAGTGTGTGTATTGCTGTATAAATGTATACGTAGAATGTGTATGTAGCTGTTTGGGAGAATGAGTGGTTGTGTGACTGACCATATTGGTGAATGAGTGGGTGTGTCAGTGGCTGTATGGGTGAATGAGTGGCTCTGGTAGTGGCGGTATGAAAGTGTGAGTTTGCGTGTGAGTGTCTCTATGGATGAGTGACTGGTTGTGTGAGTATTTGCATGTTTGTGATTGGGTTTGTAAGTGATTGTGTGGGTGGGTGAGTGGGTGTATGAGAGGTTCTATGGGTTGTGAGTCAATGTGTGGGTGCTTCTGTGAATGATGTCATTAGAGATGTCTTCAATTATGTCATCAGTGATGTCACTGAGCATGACATGAGTGATGTGATATGTGAGTTCATAAGTAGTGCATTGTCAGGGCATAAGTTATAGTTAGCTCAGCTATCTATAACCACTGAATTTCACTGGTTTTGTATGAATAAAGTGTGAGTTTAACTATAATGTCCCAGTAACCTTTGGTTGTTTCAGTAAATTTCTAAGGTTTGTTTTGTTCTAGTTCCTAACTATAACATCCCTGTAACATTTGTTTATTCAGGGAATTTCTAAGGTTTCTTTTAATGTTGTTTACTAACTATAATGCCTGGGTGGGTTGAATAGTGCTTCCATGAGTTTATGAGTGCAAGAGTGAATAAATGATTGCTAGTGTAGAGTGCAAGTGTAGTGCCTGGATGGGTGAATGAATGAGTGCAATTGCAGTGCTGGGTGATTGCATGACTGCATAGGTTGTACCTGAGTTAATGGATCACACTATGGGTACCACCTTGGTGAATGGATGACCCCAGATATATTGCCTTGGTAAATGTATGAGTGCAAGTGCAGTGTCTGAGTGAATTGTGGAGTGCAAGTGTAGTGTCAAGGTCATTTCATGACTGTATAGTTAGTGCTTGAGTGAAAGGGATAACTACAAGGGTACTGCCTGGGTAAGTGGATGAGTGCCAGAGGAGTAGAGGCTGGGGAAGTGTCTGAGTGCTGGTGCATTACCTGAGTGATTGGATGACTGCCTAGATAGTACCTGGGTGATTGGATAAGTAGAAGTGTATTGCCTGAGGGATGGGATGAGCATATGAGTAGTGACTAGATGAATCCATCACTAGATTAGTGATTTGACACACATAATATATCCCAATCTCCAACTACTATGAAAAAATATAACAAGAGAAAAATGTATTATGATTTCAATTTCAACATTAGGCAGCCACAAGATACCATATTTTTTCCAAAACTTTACTACAACATAGGTAAATGTGATACAGTATTTTACTGTTTTTAGCTTTCATACTTGTTCACTTTCAGCAGTGGTCTGTATGAAGCATCTTCATCAAACAGTGGGGAAAAACAATCAATGGATTTAAAAAAAAACAAATGTGCACAGTACATTATTACAAATATGTCATACTGTGCTTTTCACTCACTACAAGTGTATTAATAGTGGCTTGCTGATAGGTACTACCTTAACCCCTTGCATGCTACGAACACCCCCAGCCATTATGCATCACGGTGTGTGTGTGTGGAGGACGGCCGGGGGCCGTCCAAATCCCGCCCAATATTTAAATTACCCACACAGTGCGAAAATGTACGCAGCATGCAAGGGGTTAATGAAAGCAAAGATTTGTTAAAACGGTTTCTGATATTTTTATATCTGATACAAAATATCCAACAATTACAAAGAAGTATTCATTATTGGTTATTCTTTTGTATACATCATCCCTGTTAGGTCAAATTATGTCTAAAATGTTCTTGATCCATGCATGAAAAACATAACACATTGGGGCATATTTACAAACCCCTATCACCACCACAATGTCACTTTTATTGATGTTGTGCTGGCGATAGGGGCTTTGCCTTATTTACAAGGCATCATTAAGCCACTTAACATGGTTAAACACTGCCTTGTAAATAAGGCACTCTTTCACGCTGTTCTTAGTGTGAAAGGGGAGGGCAGTGGGTGTATTAAGCAGCACACATAGAAGTTTCAAAACGCCATTAATGATTGTTTATGTGCGGGAATGGAGACCTTCTTGCACATTAACAATGATTTCCCCCAACGCAGACACCCTTGCACTACGGTGCTATCAAAATCAATCAGAAATAAACCGGACAATCTTCTAATTCGTGACAATACTACATATGACATCCCTTCTTTAAATACACAACCACCAATAGTAACAAGTGCTGTATCTACATTTAAACCTTGCGATTTGTGAATAGTTACTGCATACGCTAAAGATACTGGGAACTGCTTTCACTGGCCACACAAATCTTTCAAGAGTAGGAAACTTACAAGGCATCTAACAATCTGCTTGACATCAACAACATCATTACATTTTATGTCTAAGTATTCAACGTCAATTGTGTTTGAATAATTTATACATTTATTAACTTTACCCATTGTACCATTCACTTGCCCTTCTTCAACATTTAAATCCTACAGGTTTTGAAACAGACTTTTCTAAACTATCAAATTTTCTTTTAGCAGCACTGTAACTCCTGGATGTTCCATTGAATAATATGTCTAATTTCGATGATCTCTCAATTTTCCAGTTGCAATAATTGTTCATTGAAATTACTATACTGCTCAACGGTCGGCATTAAACAATCAATAGTTCTCTCTTCAAAAACAAAATTAGTTGGAAACAGTTTTTTGATGAGACAAGTTTGTAATGCTCTCTTTCCTTCTTTTGTGAGGGCTACCACTCTTATGTCCTTTAGTATATCTCTGTATTGCATATCTGATGTTTGGCACATATTTCTAATTAACACTTCATATTAAAAATGTTCCCAAATGTTTACATATTTAATACTTCCTAGTGAATTGCTTGTTTCTTTATGTAGTAGTGTCTTGATACAGGTTGTCCCTTGACTGGAGTTAATTATAGCAGGTCTCCAAAGACTATTAATGCTTTCCTCATTTTCCTCCAAAAAGCACATCATAGTCAGTTTTTAATAATCGATGCATTGTTAAATGTATACATGGTAGCATTAGGTTAGACACCATGCTGACTTAAGCAAAAATGTATAGCTTTAATTTATTTAATAATATTCCCACTTCATGACAAGCATCACCAGTTAATTTGTTGTATTATAATTTGTTGTCATGTTCAACAAGCAGCAGGCAGCATTAATAATAGATGAAGGGTAATACTTTTAATATTATCTGCAGCTAACACTGTTGGTGCTGTAACTACACACAACAAATTGGTATCTGTTCACTTCTGTAGGTAACTTGTCAGTACTTTAATCAAGAAGTTTTTTCCAGTTCTAGCTTGCCCATTTATTTACAATTGAACTGGTTTATATGTAGAAAATGCACACGCTCTTTTCTCATGCAGAAATCCATGTGCTATATTCTTTTACTTCATCAAAAATGTTTATCTGATCTGTACCCAATTGCTGTATTAGATCCAGAGTATCCCGTCTTGCTTGCTTCATTGCATTCCCCACCTCATTCATGGCTATTGCAGCTTAATGATTGGCTGTCCAAGAGGAACTTGACTTCCGAGTATTGAACTTTACTGCTCTGAGAATGCTCTCTTGCTGGGACATATCCATTACAACTCAACTAAAACAACGCACTACCATTACACTGAAACCTTTACAACGCAGGATCCATTACAACGCATGCCATTACAACGCAGCTGCTATTACAACGCATGCCATAACAGCGTAAGTATGGGTAAGTATTTAATTACATTTTAACTCCTACACCATCCAACACTTACCCTACTATTACGCCCCCCTGGAGTTAGAATAGTCATTTTAACCCCTACACTATCCAACACTTACCCTGCTATTACACCTCCCTGGAGTTAGAATAGTAATTTTAACCCCTACACCATCCAACACTTACACTACTATTACACTCCCATTAATTAAAAAAAATACTTACCCATACTTACGTTGTAATGGTATGCGTTGTAATAGCAGCTACGTTGTAATGGCAAGCGTGTAATGGCATGCGTTGTAATGGCATGCGCTGTAATGGATCATGCGTTGTAAATGTTTTGTTGTAATGGTATGCGTTGTGAATGTATGCGTTGTAAGGTCATACATCCTCTCTTGATACCTAGCAGCAATTCTTTCTTCTTGTTCAATCTCATTTCTCAACATTTGAAGATACACTGGAAACACAGAGCTCTTAATGCTGTCTCTAACAGTGTTGAATGAGTCTTCATAACAGTAAAATTCTCCAACTAGTTCACTCTTACTTCACCATGGCTTGAATAACTGCAATATGGCTAAATAGAAAAACTCTGGGACATATTACCACGCAATAGCGATAATTATCGCTATTGCTTGGTTAGCGGGAAAAAAATATCGCCGAGGATTTTTACCGCTGAGATACCTTGATATTATCAAGGTTTATCTCAAAAGCGGTAAAAATACTGCGAAATGCATGAATATCGCTGAAAAATCAGCGATATTCATGCATTATCGTGACAATGCTCTTAGCCATGTTATCCACCTTCCATTGGATAACATGGCTAAGAACTGCTTTTAGCAGGCGTTAGCTTTTGGAGATATTCGCGCTTAGCGCGTATTTTCCCAAAAGTTGGTAATAGGAGTTAGAGATGTTAGCGACTGTTTTCAGTCGCTAACATCTTGGCACGCCCACTTTGCATGTCATTAGCGATAATTATCGACACGCACGATATTATTGACACGCAGCTGGCGGTGGCACTAAATGGCGACTCCAACATGGACGCCCCCACCTTCCAGTCAGCGTTAAAAGCTGTTTCTGGCTGGATGGCGGACAACCGGCTTCAACTAAATGCCTCTAAGACCGAGGTCATTATTTTCGGTAAGGAAAGTGGTCTATGGGGAGATCAATGGTGGCCTACTGATCTTGGCCCTGTGCCTACCCCTGTGAGTGAAGTCAGAAACCTCGGGGTGTGGTTTGATGACAAGCTTTCATTTATCTCCCATACCAAACGCGTGGCTGGCGCATGTTTTGGTACCTTGCATTGTCTGAGACCCATTTTTAAATTTTTTGATGCTGAGACAAGACAGATTATGGTCCAGGCTCTGGTTCTTACCAGACTGGACTATGCCAATTCTCTGTTTTTGGGTCTAAATCAGGCCGAACTGTCCCGTCTTCAGAGGGTTCAGAACGCGGCTGCTAGGATGCTAGTCGGCCTCCCGAAATTTGTCTCAGCTCGCCAAACCATCCGGAATCTTCATTGGCTTCCGATTGAGCAAAGAGTTAAGTTTAAAGCCCTCTGCTTAACTTTTAAAATTCTTAAACTGGCCTCTCCCCCGATTCTTTCACAGACTATTCTGCACTATGCTCCTGCTAGAGCTCTTCGCTCTGCTGGATTGAACCTCGCCACAGTGCCCCGCTTTAAACGGGCCAGAATGGGTGGTCGCTCGTTCTCAGTGCTGGCGGCTGCCCTTTGGAACTCTCTTCCAGCTCCACTCCGTTCAATCCCAGACCTGTTTCTTTTTAGGAAGACCTTGAAGACCTTCCTCTTCTCCACAGTCTAGTTTGTTTTCCTGTCTTTGCCTTCTCATTTCGTGTTGTGTTATTCAGATCTCCAAGCGCCGGGACGCCTCTTAGCTGCGGCATCCGTGCGCTATATAAAAAATTAATAACATAACATAACATAACATAACATAACATGCAAAGTGGGCCCCTAAATGCCCGCTATCGCCTACAATCTGTCGCTAACTGGTGTTAGCGACAGCTTGGTAATAGAGCGATAAAATTATCGCCGCATTAGTGGGAAAAAGTCCCGCTAATGCGGCGATAATGCCCTTGGTAATATGCCCCTCTCTTATGTCTGGAAATTGGCAACTTAGCTTTCAATGGTTGATCAAATGTATTTTGTTATGTCTGACCAAACATCCTTCACATCCATCACAGCAAATTTTCCTTCTACTACGTTTTCACTGACATTATTTCTGAGTGTATAATGTTGAAGTATTTCATACAGACACATCCTTTCTAGATGTGGACTCCTTCTTGGATAGTATGTATCCAGCATTTTAGTCTTTAGAATATCTGTACTGTGTGGCTCAAATCCTGCATGATATTAGATATCAGGAAAATAATTCAGTACTCTATTATGAGTATTAGCATGCCCTAAACTCACCCATAGACCTCCTTTAGATTTAGAAAACAAACTAGCTGAGCGTAACCAAACTGCACATTCATAAGAGCCTATCTCGCTGTGAGAAAGCATTTTCAAACTAAAACTGTAAATTTTTAGTAAGAGTCTTTTCTCCTGAAATCTCCTCCCACATCTCCTTCATCTCAGTTTTCTCTGACTTTACTATATAAGAGTTGACATACCGAGCAACAGCAATTTAATCATCTGCAACAAACTGTAGATCCATGTTCGTATTCCACATCTTCAAAATGACAATATTTGTAGTAATTGATGTATTCTGTAGCATTTGTTCTTCTGAGTTTGAATGTGTTCTTCGGTGATTCCCATTTTGGAGTGTTGCAGACAAAAAGCTGTTAATTCTTCCATTCTGATATCACAGGTAGTGGAAATACAAAACTAAATCTTGTATAAAATTGTCCTTACGGTCTATATTTTCTACAACAGTATTTTCCAAACCTATAATTTGGGATTTGTAGAACTTGTTGTCTTTATATTTTGTCAACACTCTCCTTTGGGATGATGCAAGTCACATACTGCTCTATGAAAGACAACATAGACTCATCAGTTTCTGTTCCAAACTTTAGGCATCTATTATCCATAATAGCATGTGAATATGTGGAGCATCTCTGGCTTGGTATTCTTTCCACCAAAAGAAATCAGTCACCTCACCGAGATTTGGATTTGTTTTATTGCAGGTAAAAGGCATCATGGCTTGAAATCTGTGGTTAATATATCTGCAAACATATACAGTGTCCAAAGAGCAGAGTTCTCCTAGTGTCTCTAGATCGATGTCTTTTATATTTAATTTTGCCTCTGGCAAGAATTGAAGCAGGTCATCCCATGCATACTCAGCAAAACTGAATGTTAGAAACCATTTAAGTGCTCCTAAATTTCTCAATATGCATTTTAGTACAACTAGACGAGGATACCAATATTCATTGGCCCCGCGTTGACACCAGCCGTGGCCCGTGGAGGGAATTGCGGTGGTGCAGAGAGGCAGGGCAGGGGAGGGGCAGGGTGGGGGTGCTAAAAACCGGCATATGGATAATTGGAGGTAAGTTAACAATTTAATTAATAAAACAAATTTCGTAGTGCCCGCTGCATCGCATTTTGTGATGCAGGGCACGTTATGAAACCGGCATATGGATAATTGGAGGTAAGTAAACAATTTAATAATAAAACGAATTTCCTAGTGCGCGCTGTATCGCATTTTGCGATGCAGGACACGCTACAAAATTAGTTTTATTAATTAAATTGTTTACTTACCTCCAATTATCCATATGCTGTGTTTTAGCACCCCCCACACTACCCCTCCCCCATCCCGCCTCTCTGCCCCACCGCAACTCCCTCCACGGGCCGCGGCTGGTTGACATGCCATGAGATTAATTAAGATTTATTCAAGCTGTTTATCTTTGCCCTGAATTTTCGCAACAAATTCTCTTGCAGATAGATTTTGCAGATTCACTCCTGTTTTCAAAATGTGATTTATGGCATAAGACAACGCAAACAAATCACTTTCAATAAACATATAAGCGATACATTGACGAAATTTAGGGACCTCTGAATAAACTCTATTACATCTGTGCCGGCCGCAGTAATTTGTAAAGACCAATTATTGTACCTATTACCTTCTCCTTTAGAAAAGAGATAAGGAAAACAGTGAGCTTCCAAACTTTTTTCTCATATACTTATTAGAGTTTATTTAGCTTCTTTTGGTTCATATAGATCAGTAGCATCACCAACAATGTCTTCAACAGGTAGGGGATAGATGCTGTAATGCTCAGAAACTTCTAATCTGGATGGATCAACTTTTTTTATCTGACCTGTTGATCATGTTGTATTGTCCTGCAAATGTTCGATATCTTCAAGTTTTTGTACATTTTTATAATATAGGTTATTTTCTACTGGATTTGAAGTTGTGTTTTTATCTTTACTACATCCACTAACTTTTGCCATATCTTTTCACTCTTGGTCCAGACACTATTTAATAGAATTACGAGTCCCTCTTCCAAATTTTCTGTACCCCTATAGTTTCAATATTTTCCTTAAAATATAATGGCAAGTATAAATCTCTACCTTTGAGACCTTTCTGGAGCTCAGTCAGAGGTAATTTCCCTGTTTTTAGCCCCATGCAAACTATAGTTTGAAATGGATGTATAGACTTTATTATTAGGGATTCATGAACATTGAAGTACTTCTGGAACAAGTACTATTTTTGAGTTTGTCTGTACTGCTCTAGCAGACATTATATTTCTCTAACTTATTATAGCTGTCCTTACATATAACTTGTCAGGTGGACTAGTCAAATAATCACTCCACAAACAAGTAAACAGAAAAATTCATGCCACTCATCATTATTCACTTTTTCAGTTATAATGTACAAATCAACATTACTAGTTTACCTTTGGTAGTCAGTGTGTCGACAACATATACAAAAACAGTTGGATTTCTCAGCACACACTGTTTTAAAGTTTGTAATCTCTTTTTCAAAATTACCAACACTAATACCTGCCTCCTATTCTACAACTCCAGTTGTTACCAAGTCTTAATTTTCCCTATACTCATGTTTCTGTAGGGAATGGAAGATCATCACAAATGTATTCCACCTCTACCGTAACACAGTACCATGCATAAGAGCTCTATTCCTTTCTCCTAAACATAGAGCAGGACTTTTCACATAGTTGAGCATCCTAACAGAAGTTTGCATTTTTGAGTGGTGTTCACCTAACATTCTGAAATGACGGAAGGTACTTGGGCACATTTCTTTGATAGGCACGCTAGCGAGTGTTCCTGTAAGTTAGTATGTTTCCTCAGTTTGCATGGATCTATACCTTGACAAGCCATCATTGTCTGTTTTAGAGCTTTCCTTGAAGAGTTACACAAGAAATGTATCAATATATCTTTTTGTTTATTCCCTTTATAAAGCGCATGGTTATACCCACTGGTGTCCCCGTGCTGAGATTTGATTGCTTGCTGTTGAATACTGATTGCTGTTGAATACTGCAAACACTACTACATTTCCTTGCGCCTCTTCAGCAATCACTTCTACATTTCTAGGTACCATTCATTCTTTTGGAATAGGAGTATCGCTCTTCATTTCATAACAACGTCCAGATTCACTAACTGCAGGCACTAATGTATTGACCTGCAAGTAGCCATCTTCATTAGAGAAAGGCTCAGTACTCAAAGTATGTGTCCATTCACTACTAAAAACCATGCAAAAATGTGTTCTGTTCACACGTTTTTTTGTCTTTGTCTTTTTATTGTCAATAGCATTTTGTCTAATGTTGTCATTCTCTTTAGTTTTAAAACAAATATCTTCCTCTTGAGAGCTAACACCTTATTGAATACACCCTCAACATGTTCCATTTCTCTCACTGCTTCTCTTCCTCTTTTTTACTTTCCAGATTTCTACTTTCATTTTGTATTACTCTACAGATGGTAGAGGAGGTAAAGACAATAATTTTGGGCAGGGGAAAGGGTGTGGCCAGACACTACAAAATAAATGGTAGAGGAGGTCATGAAAATCATTTTGGGCAGGGAAAGGGGTTTTGCCAGACACTACATCACATCCCAGAACAGTTTGCTCCTTTGCATCATGATACATGCAGTCCACAATTTGTGTACCCCTCAGTGTTTACTATAGTGCTACACCAAAATAAAAACCTAAACATTAGATCGCAACGAGGTTGCTGCGCAACTACTCTTGGACCTATTGGCTGCCTTTAACATGGTTGATCATGACACTCTATAAAGCGACATAGAGGGAACTGATCTAGACTGAATTGCGTCCTACCTTCGAAACAGAACTAATGTCATCCATACCCCACCTTTCTCGCCTAAACCACACTACACAAAATCAGGGGTCCCTCAAGGCTCTATCATCTCACCCATGCATTCCAACACCTACATGAAATCATGAAGTCATTACTAGTACTGATCAATCAATTTCACCTCACGTGCTATAACTATGCAGATGACACGCAAATACTCCTTAAACTGGAATGCCCCAAAGACATTGGAAAAACCCCAATTTTCAGTTGTCTCAGTCGTGGATCAGTGGATGACTTGGAGCCATCTCAAATTGAGTGCTTCCAAAATGGAAAAACTCATGTGTGGCAGTTGGAAACATTATGACCCGCCTGCCGCCTGGCCTGATGAACTGGAATCACCGCCTAAAGTATTGAAGAAAGTAAGAAACCTCAGAATGACCGTGGATTCCAAGATATCGATGAATGCCCAAGTGGACAAACTAACAAGATCAAGCTTTATAACTATAAAAACGCCACTCAAATTCCGAGCTCCCGTCTCCCCTGTTCTGTCCAAACTCGATTATTCCAATAACCTCTACGGATCACCTTCAACGACCATGAAAAGACCACAACGGATTCAGAACTCGGCTGCCAGACTACTCTTGCATATCAAACTGCGAGACCACATCTCACCTGCCTTGAAAGCCCTGCATTTGTTACCGGTTGCCAGAAGAACGACGTTCAAGCTGCTTTGTAGCTCCCACAAAGCCGTACATGGAATGGGACCGCTCTTCATCAGGAATAAATTCACCAAAAGCATTCAACAAAGGAATCTCCGCTCTAAAGGGGCATGCTGCCTCAAAATCCGAAGATACAAGAAAAAAATCATGGGTGGCCCATCCTTCTCTGTTCAAGCAGCCAAACTATGTAATTCTTTACCCCTAACATAAGATCCATGGATAGCAACCTTATCTTTAGAAAAATACTCAAGAATTATCTCTTACCCGCATAAGCACCATCCGCAAACAGAAATTTACAGCACATCCTTCTGTGTATAAGCATTTATTTTCACTATATATATGTACCTATCTTTATTTATTGCGTTGTGTAAACATGTATGCTAATTATGTTGTTTAAAAAAAGTAAAATAACACTTGAAAACCAGAGATTATCTGGTGCATCTTTGGTCTACATATATTTGCTTCCATTGTGCATCTATGTACCTTTGATGTACGTGGATCTGTGTGTTTACTTTTTTCCTGAAAAAGCATATCCAATGCACTACCCTATTTCTCATCCTGTACCTCTATCAATATCTTTAATCTACATGTAAATGTAAATGTAAATGTATTGGCATTTATATAGCGCACTACTTACCCGTAGGGTCCCAAGGCGCTTCGACCGCTGCGAAACCCTTCCTGGCTTCCCTGAGAGATGGTCCCTTAATGGGTATCTCCAGGGTGAGACCAGGCATCCCCGGCGGTCTGGTGGGGCCGTTAGTGAAGATGAGGCAAGCTAATGCCCAGAGTTGCCGAGTGTGATCGCTGATCAGAGTGGGCACCGAGGCGAGAGAATTATCGATTCCGCTGACCCTGGTCCAGAAACCTGCCGCGCCGGGAATCGAACCCTGGTCCCGGGCCGTCCTCTGCTCTCGGGTCTGCCGCCTCTAACCAGTGAGCCACACTACTTCACTACACTACACTACACTTACCTCCTTTATGCATCTATATACTTTCAACGTACTTATGGATCTATATATGTATCACTTTCTTCTAATTTATCATTTCCAATGCACTACCCTATTTCTCGGCCTATACTTCTCTCAATATATCTTCTAGCCCAACTTTCTGACTCATCTCAAACTTCTTTCTACTACTCTTTCCATGCACTACTGTCAAGAGTCTAACTTGAAGTTTCCCAGGTACTTCACAGGAGCAAAACGACAAATGCTCCCAATGCCTCTCCAAGTCTTCCTCCACGCACCCCAAGAATAAACTCGCATGAAAGAATTCATGGGGGGAAAAGGGGTATGGGACAGAGAAGAGACGGCTGGGTCTTCTCAGTCTGATGTCTTCTACAGCTACTTTAACTAGTTTCTGGTGCTGCATACACTGTAACACACAAGCAACAGATTACTGGAGTTTTAACCTTGTTCTAATACACATACAACTATTATATAAAAATAAAACTTTCTTTCTTGACTTCAAGCAACCTAGCCAAAAGAGACCAAGTTATTGCCCATCTTCTATGGATATTTATGGCCTTAGTATAATAGATACACTGTAGGGCTGGGGAAGGTTATAATTTCCTTTTTTTGTCTTTGCAGATATTATATGTGACAAAACAAATTAGCAGAGGAGGAATGATTCAGGAAAGGTTCAGTTTCCTCTCAGTAATCCCCTTGTAACTACTTTCTACAATTTATAGAAAAACATTACTGTTTTGAATGACTGTGAAGGCTTAAACTGTACAAATTGTCTTTTCTTTTTTCCATTCTCTTATGGTACTTGCGTGACTAGAACTGGAAGTCGTCGACAGACCTGACCTGTAAGCTTTTTACGAGTACTGGAACTGAACAGCTGGTAATTGCAAGGTGTTTCTTTATCTGAAAACAGACGCCTAGAAGGTACTAGCTACCATCAGAGAAATTGAAAAAAACAACGCCTGACCACACTGACTAAAAGCGAACGAAAATTAGCACACCTGTCTCCCTCAACTGACTCGGTGAAGTGCGCAGAACCAAGAGCCAGCACGAGCCTCAACTGTGCTCTGGGTCTCGCGCATACCACTAAAAGACTGCCGTGCTAACCTAGCGCTCAAATGCCATCTTGGAGTGCTGCCTTCTAACTAAGCGGTACAAATGGGGGTGGTGATGGACGGAGCATCTGAATCAATCAAACACTCACACCCAGTCAAAAGATCTGGGTTTATTCCATCACCGTTCTTTAGCCCACTCTGCCACCCCAGTTCAGACATGGCTATTTGCAAATCAGTCTGACCCTATGCCTCATGGGAACAGTCCAGCCCGAACTGCCAAGCCATGTCTTCCCTGGACCGGAAACAAGCTTCTGAGGACCGGTTTCTGGCATTCCAGCCGTCTTCAGCCCGGCTTGCTTGAATCCAGTGGCAAAGTGAGCAAGGGACCCACGTCTGAGCATACCCTGCCACACTTATGGCGGCCAAAAGCGGTACAAAAGGGGTTGGTGATCTTTTGACTGGGTGTGAGTGTTTGATTGATTCAGATGCTCCGTCCATCACCACCCCCTTTTGTACCGCTTTTGGCCGCCATAAGTGTGGCAGGGTATGCTTGCATTTCAAGACATTTTATGCAATTATTTGCATCGTGGACAAATATTGAAGGATTCATTTATTTTCTTGAGAATATTTTATGTATCTTGATTGCAAAAGAAAAGTAAGCAAAGGACAAATACAAATATTCTTTTAGTCTTTATAGAACTGTGAATATTCATGTTATATCTGTTCTTTTCCCTTTAAGATTTTTATAGGTCACAGAATCCCTTCTATAGAAGATCTCAGACCTTATCTGGTGAATTAGGAAACACCAGAATTGAGAGGTACAGTGATTATTGTGATTTTGTTATATGATGCTTAGGCAACAGTGAGTTTATAACAACAAGGTAATGTTGAAGTTAATTATTCCTTGATGAAGATGTTCCGACCAAGACAAGCTCTGCTCAGCGACTCCGAAGTCAAGAGGAGCAGTGTTTCTCTCTTTTATTATTTTATCCACTTCCCCCTTCCCTTGGACGTCTTTTCTTTCCACATTGTTCTTCATAACGGTGTGGCAGGAGTAGAGGTTCAAGAGAGGGTGCAAATAGTCTTCACATCTTTTGAGCAGAACTACCTGGATTTTCAGGTGAGTGAGGGCTTAACAGAAACACAAGCCTCACAACACATTAGTTCTGCTTGAAAGGTGTATGTTAGGGGGGATCCCGAGAGTATGTTTGTTGAAGATATGGCTCAAGCCTTGAATGAGTATCTGGAAAGTAATAAGTCAGTCACAACACTTTTGCAGCAGATGCAAACTGAGATAAAAGAATTACGATTGGAAAATATAGCTTTGAGACTGGACTTGGAGCAATATAAGCCCAGAGAGAATCCTTGGGGAACAGCCTTTACTTCCACTTTAAGAGATTCCATAAAGTCTGTTTCCAGGTCCAAAGACTCAAATCAAATCTTCTCTCCTGTGGAAATTACTGTTAATGTGCCAAATGCTGTACCCTTAGCTGCACCTGAATGCTTTTATGGAGATTGTAATAAGTTTCATGTTTTTCTTAACCCGTGTCAATTACATTTTGTTTGTAAGCTGCAGCAATTTCCTAATGATGCAATTAAGGTAGACTTTGTGATTTCTTACTTAGGAGGCACATCAGTCAACTGGTCTATTCCATATGTAGACAGAGATGATAATATTCTGCATGATTGGTCGCTTTTTAAAAGAACAATGACCCGACTTTTTGCCAAACATACCTACATGCAGGCCAGTGATAATGAGCTTTTAAATCTTAAACAGGGCAATAAGGCTTTATTAACCTATCTTACAGCATTTAAACTGAAACCCAATGACCAGAGGAAAAACTTACTTCTTTGTTCTACAAGGGGTTGCGAGATGACCTCAAAGACGCGCTTGCACACATTGTAGGTCTTCCTGAAGATTATTCAGACTTCGTGGATCTAGTTGTCAAGCTAGATCATAGGTTATGAGAAAGAAAAGGTGATAAGTCTAAAATGGACACGAGATTCCCAGTTTTGAAACATGACAAGAAGGAAGTAGAGAATACATTCCCAGAGCCAGAGGACTATTAAAGGGCCGTTATCTAAGGAAGAAAAGGATAGGAGAAGGAAACTTCAATTATGTCTTTATTGTGGAAAAACAGGACATTTTGCTAAGGATTGTCCTGTAAAACCCAAAACGCCAAAACAGATTAGTGTCTTATCATCCGAACCTTTTGAACCAAAAAACGAGTAGCCTCAACAGGGAAAGAGGTCCCTTGTTCGAGGAAAATTATTAAACAGACCTCAAATCATGCTGCCTATACTGTTCCACATATTTCACATCATTTTTTGATCCAGGTTATTTTGATTGTGACCACTCAATTAAGACATTCTCTACCTGTCGTAGATAATAAATTGGCTAAAACGTTACGTTTACCTATTAGAAATAAGGAGAACCCAGAATCTGTATGTGCAGTAATTGGTTCAGAGTTAACCTCAGGGTTAATAACTCAGCAAACCAGATCTATCACCATGGTGTATCAAAATAGGCACACTGAGAGTATATGTTTTGACTTGATAGATACCCCTACTTTTGGTTTGATTTTAGGAGTACCTTAGCTCGTAACTCATAATCCGAAAATAAATTGGGTAACTAGAACAGTTACATTGGATTCTTCGTATTGTTAGGCCGGTTGTTATCAGGAGGCAGTATAGGAGCACTTGACAGTAGTGCATTGTTCTAGTGTTAGTCCTGAAGAATTAACAATTCCCTCAGAGTACAAGGATTTCAAAGATGTCGTTGATCCTATCAAAGCAAGTGTCCTGCCTCCACATAAGACATAGGACTGTCGGATTGATCTTATACCTGGAACACCTTTACCTAATAGTAGAGTGTACTCTCTTACTGAGGAAGAAACAAAATATTTAGGAACATATTTAGATGACTTACTGCAATCTGGTTTCATTCGCCATTCTACTTCACCAGTATCCTCTCTGCTTTTTTATACCAAAACCGGATGGCTCTTTGGGCGCTTGCATAGACTATAGAGGACTTAATAAGGCTACCATAAAAAACAAATAACCACTCCCATTAATACCTGTACTTTTAGATCAGTTACGACATTCCACTATTTATACTAAATTAGATCTAAGAGGAGCTTACCATTTAGTGCGAGTTAACGAACATGATGAGGAAAAACAGCTTTTAAAACCAAGTTTGGATTGTTTGAATATACAGTAATGCCATTTGGTTTGTGCAAAGCACCTGCGGCCTTTCAATTTTTTATTAATGAGGTCTTGCATGAATTCTTGGATATTTGTGTAATTGTCTATATAGACGATATTCTTATCCATTCCAGAAATCAACAGGATCATGTTTAGCATGTCAGAGCAGTTTTAGCTAAATTAAAGAACATCATATTTTTGCCAAACTAGAAAAGTGTATTTTCAATGTGGATACAGTCAACTTTTTAGGACATTGTCTATCCCCAAAAGGAATCACAATGGATGCCACGAAAGTAAGCGCTATGAATGACTGGCCAGAACCCACTTCTGTAAAAGAAGTTCAGAAATTTCTAGGGTTTGCAAATTTTTATAGAAGGTTCATTACTCATTTCTCAGACACAATGGCCCCTATTACTAAACTGTTGCAAAAGAGACAGCCCTTTGTTTGGAATTCCCAAGCTGCTCAAGAATTTCAACTCATGAAACAGAAATTCACATCCGCCCGGTCCTTAAACATCCAGATCCTGATCTCCCATTTTACTTGGAAGCAGATGCTTCACAAGTAGCCTTGGGAGGGGTTCTCTCTCAACGGGATCCAATAGATGGTAAACTACACCCTATTGCCTTCTATTCCAAAAAATTGTTACCTGCCGAACAGAATTATACTGTGGCAGCGAGAGAACTTCTGGCCATAAAGGTAGCTTTTACAGAATGGAGACATCAATTGCTTGGTGCAAAATTCCCCATCACTATTTTCAGTGACCATAAGAATTTGTAATTCTTTAGTACCATAAAAGCCTTAACTCCACTTCAAATGCGCTGGCTCAATTTCTTTAGTACGTTTGACTTTGTAATCACTTATAGACCAGGCACACAGCAGATTCAATCAGATGTTTTTATCTAGGTATGGTCATACTACTAAAACAAAACAAAGAAAAGATGATTTACTAGTCATAGCACCTCAAAGAATCTTAGCGCCTACACTTCAGAATGACTTCATTAAGAAAGTATACGCAGAACATTTAAAGGTACAATCACAAGATTGGTTACAAGATTCACACAACACCATACAGCAAGGTCTGTTATATTATGATTCTTTATTGTATATACCAACAACAGAATTACAAACTCAATTAATAATTTGGCATCATACATCAGCATTAGCAGGATATCCAGGTTCGGAAAAAACCCTAGAAAACATACGTAAACCTTTTTGGGGTCCTCAATGAAGAAAGATTTTGAAGCTTATATACTTGCTTGCCCAACATGTGCTCGACAGAAAACTTTACACAAAGCTCCAGCTGGGTTATTACAACCTATGACAACTCCTCCCATTTCTTGGCACACTGTAAGTGTCGATTTTATGGTTGGCTTACCCACTGTGAACAAATGTACCACTATTTTAGTAGTAATTGATTATTTATCCAAGATGGCACATTTTGTATCTTTACGAATGTTACCCACTTCAGTTGAATTTGCAGATATTTTTTATAAAAGAAGTCATACGCTTACATGGACTGCCAAGTAAAATAATTTCAGACAGGGGTAGTTAATTCAATTTGAAATTCTGGAAGACTTTCTGTAAAAAGTTAACACTAGAAGCTGCTCTTTCATCAGCTTTCCATCCAGAAACAGATGGGCAATCAGAAAGATTGAACCAAACTTTACTACAAACCTTACGATGTTTATTGGCAGAGTTCACAAACAATTGGGTAGAAGCGTTGCCTGTTGTGGAATTTGTATACAACAATACCACTCATTCCGCTATTCATTGCACACCATTTTATTTTATGCAGGGCTATCATCCAAGGGCTCTACCAATTGTATTAGATTCCTCTCTACTCCCAAAAGTCACGTAACGCTTAAAATCACTATTTCGAAATACAAGTGAAAGCTAAGAAACATCTATCTGAATATAGGACACATATGAAAAAACAAGCAGATAAACATAGAACAGAGGCCCCAGTATATCAGGTAGGGGATAAAGTCTGGCTTTCCACAAAACATTTGAACATAGAAGGGTCCCGAAAATTACAACCTAGATTTATTGGACTGTTCTCTATTACAGCACTTGTAAATCCTGTAACAGTAAAATTAGAGTTACCTATTGATTACCCAATACAAACTACTTTTCATGTCTCATTACTCAAACCTTATTATCCTCAAACTAGGCCTGAACCCCCCTCCACCCATTCCTATTCAATGACATTTAGAGTATGAAGTCCGTCGTATTTTGGATGCTAAAAGAATTAATGGAAGACTACACTATCTAAAAGCCTGGAAAGGGTATGATGACACTGAAAATTCACGGCAACCAGCATCTTATGCGCATGCCCCGAGACTACTTAGACAGTTTTATTTCAACAATCCAAGCAAACCACGACCTGTGGGGGGACCTTTGAGGGGAACGACTGTTAGGATATCTTCCAGACAGAGAGCCTCTCCACTCTAAAACCATTAGTGTTTATCATTAGTGTTTTTTTAGCCATTATGTTTTAATCCTTTGATCGGTTGTCAACTTTAGAGATTTCAAAATGTATGAATAATGTAACCTTTAAACATAATCTCAATTCTTGTCGCCAAGGTTTAAGTATGAGGTTTATTTCATCTGTTTAACTGAATTATGCCACTAAAATTATACATCGGAGACTTGTATCCTTCTTTGGGCCAGATAAATTGAAAGGGCGTTGCTTCACGTGTAAATGGCAAAACCGTTTATGACTCATACACGTGATAGTATTCAGGACCCCACCCAAGGCCGACTATAAAAGAAAGCGAGGAACACGGGCATTCGCTTGTGTTCGTTCTTCCTTCCCTCCTCATCTGACGATCCATGTCCCACGATCCATCCTACCTGATTCAGGATCCTCCGGTGCTCTTCTCCGCGTCCTTTTCAGCAGCCTCGGTCCGGATTCATCTTCCTTCCACCATCTTCCGGTTTGCCGCGTCCAGCTCCGCACCTCTTCCCTGCTCCTTCCAGTCTTTGGCGGCTCTCTGTCCTGGAGACTATCTTGTCCGTCCTGCAACAAACACAACAGAAAAATGGTAAATTCAGGTTGAGCCTCAACGAAAATCAAGTAAGTACATTTTAAATATATTACAGAAAGGAATAAACGCGCGTAGAGGAAATTAGAGATTTTGACATCAAAGACAGTCTACGTTTGTTACGAAGCACCAAACACAGGAAAGAACTTGCTGACTATTTATTCAGGATTACCCTCAAGGATCAGTATCATTGTAAAAAGCAGTGAATTATTTGCATTATAAACATTTGGAGAAAAGAGCTAATGATTTGATTGTGTATAATTTGAATGAAGTAATTCAAAGACATTTTATGCAATAATTTGCATCGTGGACAAATATTGAAGGATTCGTTTATTTTCTTGAGAATATTTTATGTATCTTGATTGCAAAAGAAAAGTAAGCAAAGGACAAATACAAAAATTATTTTAGTCTTTACGGAACTGTGAATATGCATGTTATATTTGTTCTATTCCCTTTAAGAGTTTTATAGGTCACAGAATCCCTTTTATAGATGATCTCAGACCTTATCTGGTGAATTAAGAAAAGGCCAGAATAGAGAGGTACAGTGATTATTGTGATTTTGTTATATGATGTTTAGGCAACAGTGAGTTTATAACAAAAAGGTAACGTTGGTGTTAATTATTCCTTGTTGAAGACGTTCCGACCAAGACAGGCTTCCGCTCAGCAAATCCGAAGTCAAGTGGAGCAGTGTTTCTCTCTTTTATTATTTTATCCACTTCCCCCTTCCCTTGGACGTCTTTTCTTTCCACATTGTTCTTTATGACGGTGTGGCAGGAATGAAGGTTCAAGAGAGGGTGCGAATAGTCTTCACATCTTTCCAGATGAGTGAGGGCTTAACATTTGTTTACTCTCACATAAATAGATGGAAGTGGTTCTTGGGTGCCTTTGCTAATATATGGGGCGTCCCAAGGCTAGGAAGTATTCTGAGACTATCCTCTCTGTTGATAGACTGTTTCTGTGCCCTGTCTAAAGACCTTTCGTTCTGTCGACCAATAGATATTTGCTGCCTTACAACCTTTGCCAGAGGGGCCTGGAAATCAGATTCAGCTTGGGGAGTCAGTGTCAGCACCAGTCCAGCTTGAAGCCAAAGTGAAGACAACCAGCACAGGCACTAGGACCTCAGTAAAGGCGGAAGGCCTGGGATGAAATGTGTAACCCTGCCACTGTCTTGGGCGAAAGACGGGGTCACAAACCACAAAGAAGAAATCGTGGATCAAGTTTTTGATGACCAGCTGAGAGTCGCAGACCGACCAGAATGTAGAGGAAGCTTTGCTTGAGGTGACCCCTTTTGATACAAGGGTTGCTTCAGAGATCCTAGGATCAGGCCTCTGAATCCTGGTCCTAAAGTGAATACAAGTTTGCTCCTTTGTTTGTTGGTCAACAAATACCTGAGCACACTAGATGCAAATGTGTGGCCCCAACGAATGAGCAGTGCACCAGCAGAGCAATACAGGAGGTAGGGAAAGACTTGAGTTTAGGGTACAGGTGCTGTGTCTCTGGTGCCTGTTAGATAGTAGTGAAGAAAACTGGTGCACTGCCTGAGACACCGGACAGGATCGCTGAGAGCATTTGCCCTGTTGAGTGACTGCCCTATCCTGAAAGAAGAGACTTTTTCCTTGAAACTGGGCTGTGATTCTTGAGTTGCGAGTTGTGCAGCTCCACCGAGGAAACAACAAGAGCCTGCCTGTGAGGCTCAAACGGACACAGGGAGAAGACTCCCCTCTGGCTTGGTTGTACAGCGACTTCAATTTCTTCAAGGACTTCTTCTTTTTCTTGTTAATAGTGTACCCCTTTAGTCGTCCCATTTTTGAGGAGGAGCAGCCCTTTGCAGCTCTTTGTCCTAATTCCTATGGCCCTGTGTGATCCTCCTGGTCCCTTGGAGCCAGGATTATTTTTGTAATAATCTGTTTAGTTGCTTTAATAGTTACATTAGTTATATTTATTCTGCATGAAACCAATTTTTCTCAGCAATTGAAAAATGTGACTTTGCCCTTTCCTTGAATGAATTAAATTGATGTTCTAGCCCTCATAAAAAACACTGTAAAAGTCTAGTGAAATTGTTTTTATTAGATATGTGCTGTTGGCTTTTCTGAAATTAAAATGAATGGTCACTGAAATGCATTGGAACCCTGAAAACGTTTACTAGATGATTCTAGGATTTGCTTTTGCTTAGGGTTGTGAAAAATTATAATTCTGTTTGTGATATTGGTCATTACTCTCTCCTGCTATCTGTATGTTAATTATGACCCAATGATTTGTTCCCTTTGTATTACTGCTTTTACCTTATATATACCCGCTTAATTAAATGTTTAGAATGGAAAATGCCCACCTAGCAATGAATTAGGATATTGCTAAATGTTTGAAAATTAATGTGCAAATATTTTCTGTGTTCCTACTGGATCATAGGAATGTCTTTAGCTCGTGCTAAAAGGGCCATCTGTTAAAGATTGCAGGGATTTGTTAGCATGAGCTGAAAGCCATTTTTGTACTTGGCAGTCATTTCAGTTAGCCATGTGCTCGCCATGTGCTGTTTCCCTCTTCAGAGCCTTGCACATGCTCAGAAGGGCCTAGCTAGTAGAATGCACCTGCTCCTCTTATATAACTGTCAGTCTATTTTTTGCTGATGTATGGAGAAGTAACTATCCCCCCCCTTTGTTGAGCAAGCTGATCTTGCATGCCCATATTAGGCATTTTGCAAGCTTACATGAGCCAGGACCTCCCCTTGGTCTTAAACTGGCTATGTAACCCTAATCATATATAAGGTCCCTGTTTTCAGTACTCCTTAGACTACCTCACACATTTTCTGAGGGTATTGTGTGACGTAGTCTCCCTCATCTGAGGTAAATAAATATGTATTTTATATTTCAGCTTCTGTGCCAATTTCTGTTTTGTTGGTTTAAAAGGACCGGGTATCAGTGAGACCCCTGAGAAGGTTTCTATTTTCCTCAATACCAGTCTGCCCTATGGCTAGCTAAAGTCTTCCTCAGTTCTGACTTACATCTAGTAAAAGATCAGTTTCTACCTTATCTAGGACTTGCCCTAAGACAACACCCAAAGGCCAGACTCTGCAAGGCCCAAAACATAATGAAAGGGTGACTTCTGTGCATATTAGACTTGACATTATGACTCCATTAGCAGATATGTGAAAGAATGTCTTAGTCCATATCTGTGGTTGTATCTGCATGTGAAAGTAACTTTGTGTGTAAGACTGCCTCTGTGTGTGTCCTCTATAGTTATGTTAATGTGTCCGTAAGGGGTTACATGATTTGCCTCATTCATGTGTTAGTTAGTATGGAATATTTTAGGCGTGTGTGCAAATGTCTTCATTAGTGCTACATACATAACAGTTCTGCCTCTCTGAATGAGTGAATGTTTAATTACGTCTGTCACAGTCTGCATGGATGTTTCAGCATCTGTATGTTTGTGTACTTAGGTATGACAGATTAAAGCCTAGGTGCCATGGTGGATGTATAATTGGGCACACAATTCTCTAACAATTTGATATAGCAAATTGAAATTCCAGAGTATGTATGTATTTATGTATTTAAGCTCTTATAGCACTCAGCTACTCCCAACGGGTGTCCCGGTGCTTGAGGACACAATGGATGGTGAGGGCAGGTTAGTGTTGTTGAGCCCTTGTTTGCTAAAGGAGGCTGAAGAGCCAAGTCTTCAAAACTTTCCGGAAGGTGGGTTCCGATTTAGCTTTCCTAATGAGGCTAGCCATAGAATTCCACAGGGTCGCGGTTTTAACAGAAAAAGACCACCCTCTTATTCTGGCCTTGGAAAAAAGGGGGATGTAAAGGTGATTAGATCTTCGGGTCCTAGATTGATGGTATTTGCGAACTCTCTTCTTTACGTATTGCGGGCCAATGTCATTGAGTGCTCTGTATGCAAGAGTCAGTGCCTAAAATTCAGATCTTTTCCTGACTGGCAGCCAGTGGAGGCTACGCAAATGGGGGGAGATGTGATGTCTTAAAGGGATGTTCCTAATAAGCCTAGTCACCGCGTTCTGTATAGTCTGCAGTTTCCTGAACAGGTTTGCTGGCAGCTCTATATACACACTGTTTGCATAATCAAGCTGTGATGTGATCACCACATGGACTATTGTTTTTCTACAGTCATCCGGTAGAAGGTAAAGAAATCTCCGGAGGGCCTTCATTTTCCAGAAACAAGATAAAGAGACATGGCCTATCTGGGTCTTGCACGACAAAAAAAGTATCTAGTCTGAACCCCAGGATCCTAGCAGTCAAGACTGGGAAGGGAGGGGGGTTGAGTTCTGGATGCCATTAGAGATTTGATGAAGGAGGCGAGGGCTGGTTGAAGATAGCGCCTGCGTTCTTTTTGTGTTTAACTTCACGCAGTTAGCTGTCATCCAAGCAGAGATATCCATAAGACTCTGCCTAAAGTTAGAAAATACTGCCTCAGAGCGATCTTGGAAGGAAAACACGAGCTGTGTATCAAAACTGTGTTGCTTTAACAGGGGAGATAGGGGGGCGAGATAGACATTAAAAAGTGTTGGGCTAAGGGCTGAGCCCTGAGGCACTCCACAGATCAGAGGGCAGGAGATGGAGTTGTAAGGATGCAGCTGAATTCTTTGGGAGCGGCCTACCAGGAACGAGCTGAACCAGGCTAAAGTAGTCCCCGTCACTCCCACTTGTTGCAGCCTATCTAAGAGGATTTTATGCGACAATGTGTCGAATGCCGCCAATAGGTCCAACAGCACCAGCATTGCACAGTTCCCCTTGTCCTTTGTTTGCTGGACAGTTTCTGCTACTTCAAGTAGTGCTGTCTCTGTACTATATCCTACTCTAAATCCCGAATGTGTGTCGTGGAGAAGTTTATTAGCTCTAAGGAATGTGGATAATTGCTTTTGCAACAAAACAGAAAAAACTCATCTGTTTAGAAAAACTGCCCTCACTCACATACCGAAGTATGTGACATGCTTCATCATTGGGCCTGCTTACAAAACGCCCTGGTGTAGCCACACTCAGGGCGGAGCATAAGGGAGGGGGTAAAATAATAAAACGAACAAAACGTAAGACCACAAAACTCAACACTGAATACACGTAACATACAAAGTGATTGAATAGTTCATATCACCAAGTGACTGGAACTAGTGATGCGACAAAAAGTGCAGTTAATAAGGATGTGATTTAAAAGTGGGGTTTGTTCCGACTAACCCTCCGGATATTTTTAGACTCTGGCAAGATTTGGCTATGTTTTTTCGGAACTTGAGATTAAGGGTCTTTTTTACTGATCAAGAACCCCCTAACGAAGCAAGAGGGACTACTCCCTTTCGACCCAAATCTACCTTCACCCCACAGTTGGCTGCTCTCCCTCCTCAGATAGCCACCTTTGAGCAGGCAGTGGTCCATGATTTGGAAAATTCCAACCTTACACAATACCGCCACTTTTCGAATCTTTCCAACCTTGAGAGACAGGCACTAAAAGAACTGGTGGAAAATAAAGAGATCAATTTGAAACCAGCAGATAAAGGCAGGGCTACGGTAATCCTGGACTTAGATGCTTACCTTATGGAATGCACCCGCTTACTGTCTGACCCCAGGACTTACAAAAGACTGACTGTGGACCCCACGGATTCCATCACAAGGGAGATTACGACTATAGTGGAAGAGGCCAGATCAAATGAATGGATTACGGGACATGAAAGGGAGTTTTTGATCAATAAGCAACCAAGGACTCCGTATTTTTATTTCCTGCCTAAAATCCATAAGGCATTGAGAACCCCTCCCGGAAGACCAATTGTCTCCGGGATGGGGTCCCTGCTGGAGCCTCTTTCACAATTTTGCGATTTTTTCCTAAAACCCCTGGTGCAAAAACTGCCAGCCTACCTGAGGGACACCTTGGACATCTTGAATTTGTTGAAAGATGTCTCTTTTGATCCAGATACCCAATATCTCATAGGGCTTGATATAGAGGCCCTTCATACAAATATTCCGCAGTTGGAAATTAGGGATGTTGGAGACCTTTTTGTTTGAGGGAGAATGGCCTTATGAAACACCACAAGCTTTTATTTTACATCTAGCCGAGATAGCCCTGACAAAGATTTTTGGGGGAATTCGAGGGTAGGATGTACCTTCAAATCCATGGGACATCAATGGGGAGTGTGTTTGCTCCCAGCTTGGCCAGATTATACGTAGGGATTTTTGAAAAGATGACGGTTCTGGGTACTAATGGTCCATGTGTTTCCCAACTGAGGCTATGGTGACGTTATATTGATGACGTCTTGGTGATTTGGAGAGGCGACAAAACATCAGTCGACCGCTTTTTGGAGTGGTTAAATGACAAAAATCCATTCCTCGACTTCACCTCAACCGTCACAAAAACAAGCCTCCCCTTTCTGGACCTGGTGATAGAACTCAGTAAGGGTGTGCTGAAAACCAGGGTGTTTCACAAGCCAACTGATAAAAACGCCCTGCTGGCATTCAAGAGCTTCCACCCGCGATCCCTACGGGAAAATCTGCCGGTTGGACAGTTCTTTCGAATACGCCGCAATTGCTCGAAGGGAACTGACTTCATTCTAGAATCTGATACCCTTACGCAGAAACTGAAACAGAGGGGGTACCCTCCCAAGATCGTCAACAAAGCCAGAAAACGGGCATTATATGCCAATAGTGACTCACTCCTCTCAAAAACCCCATACCAATAAACCAGTTTTCATTTCTACTTTTAATATAGCGTCACAACAGATCAGACAACTGGTTTTATGGAATTGGAAAATATTGAATTCAGGGGGCATGAGTATAGAAAGACCACTCTTCTCCTTCAAATGGAGCCAGAATCTGAAAGACCTACTTGTACACACAAGACCTAGAGGTACGGCTGGTATGAGGGGTACGACTTCTGTGGCAGGCTTGGCCAGAATAATGGGCCACGCGCGGTGTGGCTCATGTAGGTAATGTCACCTCACCTGTAACACCCAGTCCATTGACCTCGGACTCCCCACAGCTTGGGAACAGAGATACCACACTAATTGTAATTCTCAGGGGGTCATTTATTTGATCACCTGTCCTTGCAATAAAGTTTATGTGGGGATGACTAGTAGAAAGGTGCAAACGAGAATTACAGAACATCGAAGCAGAATAAGGTGCGGTAAATCCAATACTAAACTCAAAGCACACTTTCTAGAGTTGGGACATACTGACAAAGACTTAAAATGGACCGTCATAGAGAAGATACCACTAGGTAGGCACCAGGCGGATGACCAAAGAACTTTATTGCTTCAGGAGCAAAATGGGTCTACCGTTTAAGAAGCCACGTAGTGGGGCTGAACGATGAAATCCTGTGGCAATCACTGGGGAGACAATAGAGGATAAGGCACTGATAGTATAAATCATCAGCATACTATCTGAGATTCAAGATCTCCTATCTTTACCTGAATGTGTTGCTTTGTCTTCCCTATATGTCTACGGTGTGTTGTCTGCTTTTATCTCCCCCAGAACTCCCCTTTGGAGGGTTCAAGGAGAATTTACCAGGATGGGGACCCATCTGGAGCATTTAAAATAAACCTGTAACGTACAGGAACCAAGAGACAATAAGGTGGTTATTGCCATATGGATAATGCATGAGGAATAGGATTCATCCCAGCCCCCGCCCCCGCCCTGTCCCGCTCCCACCATCCATATTTCACCTCTCACTCACTTGATTTACTACACTTACTCACAGTGAACATGAGGAAAACCGGGGGTCCTTTGGGTCTATAAATATTGTTGTTTTTCTTCTGGACTACCCCGATTTGTCCTAAGTGGGTTGTTGGGTTAGACTTACTCCCGGAGACTAGTATTGTTTGAATAGCGGACATGAGGAGCTACGCTACAGAACTACATCTCCCAGCACCCCTACGTCCGTTCGTCTTGTGCGTCATGACGCCCCACGTCTGGTTGGTTGATCACGTGGGCCGTACGTGACACTCTCAGGGGACAGGACAGCCTTTGAAATACAGACAGCACGGATCTATCGCTGTCTTCACGGTGATCCGGAAAACAGACAGAGGAGACAGGGCAAGCCTACGGAACAGTAAGGAGGCGAAAAGGGAGGTGGGTACTTGGGGGCAATGACAGGCACCTGAGGGCTCCTTCCTTTTTTAATACGGCTACAATCTATATGAAGACAGACAGTCCAATGGAGGGGCACGCCCTAAACACTGACACAGAGAGGAGATATTTACTTGTATTTTTCCTCTCATTCTAATATAGGTTGTGCTCCTGGGATTCCCTTCTGCCGGACACCAGTTTTACTTTATATACTATATAAACTCGGTGAGTACAAAGTGGGTACAGTTCACCATGACCGATGTACTTATCCACAACTCTAATGACACTCCATGCCACAACAACTTGGTAGGGAACACGGGAGTCAGGGGGCTGGATGAGACTTACGGAGAAGAGATGTGATGATATCTGATATGTGTGTATATATGCAGCATTGTAGAAATAATAACTTTAATATTACTTTTGTACTGTTCGGGATTCCTATTCCCGGGGGACTAATTCCCTACCAGGGACAGGAACAAAGAGGGTGTATTATCACACCTCTGACCACAGTGGGAACATAAACAGATTTTTTTAGACACGGTGATAGGATAAGAGATCACCTTGATGTGTAGCTCAACTATACTATTTCTGTTTATTTGTGTTCCTTAACAGTTTATGTTCTCCTATAATATTGGGAGTACTTTCCACACATGACGAGAGGGGCCAGGATCTAGTTAGACCGGCTCGTGTTTTGTGGCATACGGACTGAAGTATGGAGGAGCCAGAGGTGGTACTGGGAGCGACATCAGTCCTGAAGAAGACCGGGGAGACCTTTTCAGGCACAGTAAGTCAGTCGAAACATGTTGACACTAGCAGTACCTGAAGGGGTGTCTTGAGAAACCTCATTTTCTCTTCCAGACACTACCCATCCTTCTTTTTTAATCCTGGTGGGGTTACCTTGGAATACATTTTGGGTTGGTATCCTCAAACCAGTTTCACATCCTTATTAACTGCACTTTTTGTCGCTTCACTAGTTCCAGTCACTTGGTGAAATGCACTATTCTATCACTTTGTATGTTACGTGTATTAAGTGTTGAGTTTTGTGGTCTTACGTTTTGTTCAATTTATTATTTTAACCCCTACCTTATGCTCCGCCCTGAGTGTGGCTACACCAGGGCGTTTTGTAAGCCGTCCCAATGATGAAGCATGCCACATACTCCGGTATGTGAGTGAGGGCAGTTTTTCGAAACAGATGAGTTTTTCTATTTTGTTGTAAGAGTTGTTTTGTGCTCTCCACCCCTTTTTGTGTGTTTAAATGAGAATCAATGGGGGTTCGGGGTGGTAGAGTGATTTTCTAGACCCTCTCCCTTTCTACGTGTAAAGTGATAATTGCTTTTGAACTTCTTTTTCAAGAATCTTAGCAGGTGCTGGCAGAAGGGATATCGGTCTAAAAATGTTCAACATTGTAGGGTCTGCATTCTACTTTTTTAAGATCTGTTGAACAACAGCAGTTTTCCAACAGGATGAGTAAATGCCAGTTTCCAGCGTTGTGTTCCAGAGCTGGTTTAAGGCAGGCTTGAGCAGTGGTGCTAAAATCTTGAAAAATCTGGCTAGGCAGGGGTCAAGCAGGGACCCAGATTTAGTTCTTTCTAACTGCTGAGGGATGTACCCAAATCTAAAGGACAACATTCAGGCCATGTTTTTGTCGGGAAGGGGCAATGTAGTGGCTGTTAGATGGTTCCATGTTAGGAAAAGCTGCATAGATGTTTTGGATCTTCTCCTGGAAGAAGACCGAAGGATCCTTACAGAGTGTAGCAGAGGGGACTATATTACTTTTCATTGTCTCTGGTTTAAGAAGCCCCTGAATAATATTAAAAATGTCTTTAGTGGAATTTTCCACAAATTTTATTTGATTGACGATATAATCCTTGATAATGTTACGTTTTAGTTTCTGAAACTGTTTTATGGCCTTTCTGTATTTGTTTTTAGCATCAGGGTCGTTGGCTCGGCACCAGGCCCGCTCAAGTTTCTTACATCAGCTTTTTTCTGTGCAATGTTTTGGTGTAAACCAGTGGGCAGAAGGTGTGTTCCTGGCCTGTTTCATTTTTTTCATAGGGGTTATATGATCAAGGGCTGACCTGACCCAATGATTAAAGGATACAGTGTCACATCTCGGGTCTCCAGTGAGTAACAGAGTAGTGTTTGCTAATACAGGTCCTTGTACATCGGGGGTAACTTTCCTCCAATTTCTTCTGACTTCGTGTTCAGGTTTTGTAGTGTTATGGTTGGTGGGGATAATAAGATAAAAAGGAATAAGACTGTGGTCTGACCACAGGAGATGGATAGGGTTATCAGTTGTTAGAGTGGGGATGTTAGAGAAAATGAGATCCAGGATGTGGCCAGCCCTGTGTGTGGGCTTTTGGACCAGTTGTTTGAGGATTAATCCTGTCGGAATCTCTGCTAGTTGGGTGGCCATGGGACATAAATCATTGTCCATGTGGACATTGAAGTCCCCTAAAACTATAAAGTTAGAGTATTTTAGTAAAAGGTCTCGCGATCCGGTCTCATATTTCCCATAACTCATCAGGTTTAGATGTTGGTGGCCTGTGAGTCAGCAATCCGGCCGTGGTGAGAGGAGGGGAGATAGTGATGGTAAAGCATAATGCTTCTATCAGGTCAGTATGTTCGATCCTACTGTGTCAAATCTCCCAATCATTTCTAATAATCACTGCAAGTCCACACCCCACTCCATTACCTTCCCGGTTTTCTAAATTTATTTTATATTCCTTTGGGATCGCCATTGAGATGTCCGGGTTGGACCTCTCTCTCAACCAAGTTTCCGTTCGGAAGATGAGATCCCCGGACATTGAATCAAGTAGCAACCAAATGTCATCTACATGCTTAGGGAGGAATCTGCAGTTGATTAGACAGGCTTTGATTTTAGTGGTTGGCCTGTTACTAGGGGTGCGTGGCTCTGAGGGTGCAATTTCTAGAAATGCTTTGCAGTTTTTTCCCATGACCTCATTGCTAAATTTGAAAGGGCAGGAGTTGCATCTTAGTTCCAGATCGTGTGTTTCACGTTCCAATGTACAGAGATCTATACATGTGGGCCTGGATCAGGCTGTTAAGTTAAGCTCCAGGATTTGTGCCCTAGATGGCTTAATGGGAGGGTTTGGCTGGAAACGGGCATGGTGCTGGTGGCGGGCTGGTCGCAGACCTGTCACTGACGGGCACAGAAGGGCTTGCCTTATGCGCGCCCACTGCGCGCGTCCGTTGCGTGTCAGGGCTGGCATACAAATAAGTACTGCTTTGCAGAAGAAGGGCCCACCTCTGTTGTCCCCCAGAAGTGCGTTACTCGCAGGGGGTGTCAAACTATTGGTCAAGAAACACCCTCGACTTAATCGGCACAGGCCGTGGTGGACCGGGCGGTGACCAAAAGAAGGTATGGTGGGTAGCACTGAGGCTAGATGATGCAAGAGACTAGGGGCCAGATGTAGGAAGGCAAATACCGGTCAGTAACGGCCATTTTCGGCCGTTACCAACCGGTATTTGAAGATGGAGATATAGGGGCATGTTAAAATACAGATTCAGTAATTTTACTGAATCGGTAATTTTACCGATTCTGTAAAATACTGAATTGGTAAAATTACCGATTCTATATTTTGACATGTAGGTATCACTGCAATCAGTGCTAGAGGGGTTTAAGAATTTGTTATTTACCACCAACTAGAAGTTGGTGGTAAATAATGAAAACCCTTTAAAAAGCATTTTTTTTGCTTTTTAAACAGTGCCATGTTGCAGACATACATGCCCTAAGGGCATGTATGTCTGCAACAAGTGCACCCATGCACAATTGAGGGGTGCAACAGGGTGTCAAACTGACACCCTGCCACCCTTCAATATTTCCCCAATCACGGAATCGGTATTCCTATGTGCCTCCATTACCGATTCAGTAATGAAATCGGTAAAATTACCTAAATCCTGATTGCCAGTTCTTAAATACCTAATCGGTATGATTCGGTATTTAAGAATCGGTAATCTGGGATTACCTACATCTGGCCCTAGGTGAGTAAAGGAGCGTGGTGAGTTTAAAAATAGAACAGTGAGAAATTCACACTTTCAAACAGTGTGCTGTGCAATTATTAAAAGCAGTTAAGCTGATCGGCGATTTTAAAAACAGTTTACTGACAAGCGTAGTTAGCGCCTCACCAGGAACGTGCGTACTTGTGCTACATTTTAAAAACATAACTCCCGGTGGTACAGCCTTTCTTCACCCTACTTTAGTGGTGAGTTTTATGTGCTACGAGTACAGTTTATGCCCCCTGGTGTCTGTGTATGTACCTTCATTAGCATTACATATATATGACCTGTGCCTGTCTATATCAGTGCTTCGTTAATACCTGTCTGTTTTCCTACTAAAGTGTGAATAGCATATTTTAGTTTCTATGAGTGTATATAGCCTGTGTTACCTTTTAAGCACATACCAGGCTGCCCTATGGCCCATTTTCTGCCTATCTCACTTTTCATCTATTAGAACATCAGTATATGCCTTGTGCAGGAACATACATAGTGAAATGAATACCTCAGTTCCTCTATTACAAATTATTAAACATATATGCAGCTGCTTTTAATATATGCCTACTATCTCAGCATGTTAGTGGATATATAAGTGTTTCTGGTGATACATAACTTATACTTTTTAAGCAGCTATGTCAGTTGCATAATATCTTGAATAGTCTATATGGGGCCTCACATAACACTCTCTATATGATGACAAAATAACAGAAACTCAAATAGACAACTCTCACTTTTTAAACCATAGATGTAACCATACCTACAGAATTTATCAGAGGTAAACTATACATACCATAACATACATTGAAAATATTCCAATAGAAGCCCATGTTAACATCAGAACATGGGCTTCTACGGAAATTAACAAGAGCGTATTATCAAGGCCATTATCACCATTTTATCGGCAGTTTCCTGCCGATAAAACAGCGATAATTTTAACACCGGTCCTTAATAATATGCCCCTGAGTGTTTAACTTTGCTCAGCAGTGTTATACTACACTTCTCACTTAAAATAAAATTAAAGAACATATCTCACCATAGAAGGGATTCCCCCCAGGGCATTTTATTAGTCATGCCTCTTGGATCGGTACATGACAGCGACACTGGGGGGATGCCACACAGGCACCACCAACACACCTTTCACTTCAATATTTAACATGGCCTCACTGCAGCATTGATGGTAGATGGACATGTCCCGTCCATACACTTCTAAGGAATGGGACAACATTATACTGGCTAGCCTCATATATGTCCTTCGCAATGCCAGGTTTCAGCTGATAAAATTTGACATACTACACAGGGTGTACATTACCCCCGATAAGATCAATCGTTACTTTCAAAGACATGGCATGTCCCTGCCACAGACACCCTGACATAGATATTTTACACATGTTATGGTCTTTCCCCTTGTTACGGCAGTAATGGATGGGGGTCAAACCTTGCACTGACCAACAATGTTTGTGCACATGGGAGGTCTATATACTCGGTATCATCCCAAGAGATTAGAAACACAGGGTCACAACATGCTTCCTGGTTTCATAGTGGCAAAGCGCATCATTATAAAGCATTGAAATTCCAGTGAACCACTGTCAATAATGGCCTGCTCACATTCCATCCTCACATGGACTAGGGCAGAGGGATTTTCTCTTTGCAGAGAGGACACTCTATGACTAGACAAATACCCCCTCTCATCCAACTGGGACTCAATATTTATATATATTTGTATTTCCAATTTGTGAGACTGAGGGCTCGATTCCGATCCGGTAAAAAAATCCACCGTACGATTCGTATTCGTAGCCCTTTCCGTACGAATCGTACCCGTCCGTCCGAGTTGCGTAGTACGATCCGCATTCCGTGAATCCGTCCGAATCATCGCGATCCGTACGTATTGCAAGGCTGAGACTGTGAACCGTACGACTCGTACACACGCCGTACGACCCGGACCGGGGAATCAGGATGCGATTCGTACGGTCCACGTCAGGTAAGGGCAATTCGTACGGAAAAGCGCACGATTACATACACCCCGTACGATCGGTGTACGAGCCGTACCCCATGTACGATCGGTGTACGAGCCGATGTACTGCTTGTACACCGATCGTACATGGGGTACGGCTCGTACACCGATCGTACAATGGGGGTACGGCTCGTACACCCCATGATCGCAGGGGTACGGTGCATATCCCTGCGATCATGGGGGGTATGCACCGTACCCGGGGGGCCGTTCCGTACCTGTTTCGGCCCGAACTCTGCTTTTACGGCTGTTTTCAGCTCCCATAGAAAAAGGGTCGTACGGTGCGTACCCGACACGTATCGTACTTGCTGGGTCGTAAAAACCAGCCGCGAACCGTACAGATGTCGCGTACAGCAGGTTCCGAGGGAGAATCGTACGGAGATTAGAGTCGTACGGTGTCTTGTACGGAGTACGGCTCCTGGTACTAATCGTACTTCGTCGTACGTACGGGGGACGTTGCAGGGTACGGTTTGTACGGGAAAAACGCTCCGAACGGCTATTCGGAGCAGTTTTTCCCGAATCGGAATCGACCCCTGAATGAATTTGATTATGCTGATTACAATATATTCTAAAGAAAGGCGTGTATGTAGAGAGCTATATATATATATATATGTAAATATCAAGCTCCTGGTTGACACACGCAGTTTGGAAGGCACACAAGCAGCTGCGTAAGGCTCAACCTGTTCCTTGAATCACTGGTACGGGCAGCATCCGCCTGCAAGCAGAAAATAAATGTAAATCACTTTTTTGCCTGACGCGATTTGTTTATTCACTTCTTCAGAGGCAATACCATGATGAACACTCCCCCATCGCTTTTAACGTCTATTTAACATCTGCCACGCCCAGATGGGCTGTCCGAATGGAACTGTGGTGATTTCTGGGAATTGGAGTGTCCGAAATTAATCCTCAAATGGAAGCACATTTCTTTTAACCCCTTCGATGCTGGTGATGGAACCATTCCGTCATCAGTCACAGTTGAGCTGTGCTGATGACGGAATGGTTCCGTCACGACCACACCCTGTTCATAAACAAGCAGCACAGCAGAAAAATTCCTGTAGCATGGATGAGCCCCCACAAGTGTCACTGTCCTCAATCCAGCACAGTTGCCCCATGATCAGGTAGGTGAATACCAAGCCTAATGGTCCCCAATGTTCGCGGGGTGGTGCCCTTCCTACAGCCGTGCAGCCGCCAAAACATCAAGCTCCTGGTTGACACACGCAGTTTGAAAGGCACACGAGCAGCTGCGTAAGGCTCAACCTGTTCCTTGAATCACTGGTACGGGCAGCATCCGCCTGCAAGCAGAAAATAAATGCAAATCACTTTTTTGCCTGACGCGTTTTGTTTATTCACTTCTTCAGAGGCAATACCATGATGAACGCTCTCCCATCGCTTTTAATGTCTATTTAACATCTGCCACGCCCAGATGGGCTGTCCGAATGGAACTGTGGTGATTTCTGGGAATTGGAGTGTCCGAAATTAATCCTCAAATGGAAGCACATTTCTTTTAAGCTCTGGAGGAGCCCCCACAAGCGTCACTGTCCTCAATCCAGCACAGTTGCCCCATGATCAGGTAGGTGAATACCAAGCCTTATGGCCCCCAATGTTCGCGGGGTGGTGCCCTTCCAACGGCTGTGCAGCCGCCAAAACATCAAGCTCCTGGTTGACGCACGCAGTTTGGAAGGCACACGAGCAGCTGCGTAAGGCTCAATCTGTTCCTTGAATCACTGGTACGGGCAGCATCCGCCTGCAAGCAGAAAATAAATGCAAATCACTTTTTTGCCTGACGCGTTTCGTTTATTCACTTCTTCAGAGGCAATACCATGATGAACACTCCCCCATCGCTTTTAACGTCTGTTTAACATCTGCCACGCCCAGATATGCTGTCCGAATGGAACTGTGGTGATTTCTGGGAATTGGAGTGTCCGAAATTAATCCTCAAATGGAAGCACATTTCTTTTAAGCTCTGGATGAGCCCCCACAAGCGTTGCTGTCCTCAATCCAGCACAGTTGCCCCATGATCAGGTAGGTGAATACCAAGCCTTATGGCCCCCAATGTTCGCCGGGTGGTGCCCTTCCGACGGCCGTGCAGCCGCCAAAACATCAAGCTCCTGGTTGACACACGCAGTTTGGAAGGCACACAAGCAGCTGCGTAAGGCTCAACCTGTTCCTTGAATCGCTGGTACGGGCAGCATCCGCCTGCAAGCAGAAAATAAATGCAAATCACTTTTTTGCCTGACGCGTTTCGTTTATTCACTTCTTCAGAGGCAATACCATGATGAACACTCCCCCATCGCTTTTAACGTCTATTTAACATCGGCCACGCCCAGATGGGCTGTCCGAATGGAACTGTGGTGATTTCTGGGAATTGTAAATGTATATATTTTTTGGGGGTTTTTTGTTAAACAAGTACGCCGCACTCAAGGATTTCAAGTTTGCAGATGCTTTATTCCTTACGCAGAGCCAATCTGCCTTCATCAACGCATTTCAGCCTCGCAGTTTTGCTCACGGTTGTTTGACAATTGTCTAAGTCACATTTTTATACCTCTCCCATAACAGCCAATTATGTGGCATTCTGAAAGTTGTAGTTGATTAAAAACAGTTCATATCATTGTCATTACAAAAAGAAAGCAGAATAATTTTCACATTATTTCAATAGTTTGAAGTAAATATGTAGATGATCTGACAAGCTGATATATCTATGAGTACCTTGAACTTATGTTTCTATCACTTGTAATGTGCATCTATATATATATATACATATATTCACTGAAAAAACATAGGTTTCATGGGTGATCTAGTTAGTTGGACATTTCACTCATAGTAACCATAGAAATTTCCCTGTTATAGTTAGTTGAGCTAACTATAACTTGCGCCCCGCAATGCACTGCTGATGACATCACATATTACATCATTCATGACATGGTCAGTGACATCACTGATGACATCTCAAATGACATCACTGATGACATCACTGATGAAATAATCCAGTGTATGTGTGTTTCTATAAAATGTAAATATGTTTTATATATATGCCAAGGTGTATTGAAGAATGAATGGATGTATAAGAGTCAGGATGGATGATTAAGTAGGTGTGTGACTGACTGTATAAGTAGTGATTAATGGTTTCTTGCTTAATGCATGTGTTATAGACTGATACAGGCATTCACACAGTTTAGGTTGTCAGTTGGTGTGTAAGCAGTTGCATGGTTTGGTTAGCAGCTAAATGAAGATCTATATGAGCAATTGATTGCTTGTCTGAGTACCTGTATGGGTGCCCGAGTGTCTGTGTGGATGAGTGGTGGTGTGTCTCTGTGCATAGATGTGTGAGTGGATAATTCACTGGGTATATGTGTTTAAGTCTGAATCTGTGAAGGGCTTTATGGCTGGGTGAGTATGTGCATGAGTATCCTGGTGAGTGAATGGATGTCTCAGAGGTACATGTGTGAGTAACTGCATATGGGAAAGGCAGTATACATGAGTGTTGGACTGTATAAATGACTATATCTGAGAGTGAGTGATTGTGAGAGTGCCTGTATGGATCAGTGTGTTCTTGCATTAGTTATTGTATTAGAGTGTAAGTATGTGTTAGTATATGTTTAAATAAGTGACGTGATATGTGTATAACCATACAGGTGAGTAAATAAAAGTGTGATTCATTATTTCCATTGCTTACTAGGTGAGTGAATAACTCTATGAATGAGAGGCAGTGAGTGAGTGTCTGTATAGATATGTGACTGAATATGATAACGCTGTATTGATGGCTGACTGTATGTATGAGTGACTGTATGGGTGAATGAATGGATGTGTGCGTGGACCTAGGAATTAGTGAGTGGATATGTACTAACTGGCATTGGTGTGTTCATGGTTCCGAAAATTATAGTCTGTATTTTAGAGTGGGTGTATAAAGTGTTATATTAGGGTCTGATGAGGTGCATCAGATCTTCATGTGGATGATGTCATCAGTGATTTCATCAGTGATGACATCATCAAGCTCAAGACCTGGCTGTTCGAGCAGTAGCAGCACCCCCCCCCCCCCAAGCGCCTTGAGACCCTCCGGGTAAGTAGTGCGCTCTATAAATGTCTTTGATTGATTGATTGATTGATTGATTTCATTTGAAATGTCATCAGTGATGTCATTGGGGATGTCACTGACCATGTCATGAATTATGTAATATGTGACATCATCAGCAGTGTATTTCGGGGGCGCAAAGTTCTAACTATAACATGCCTTAAACCTATGGTTTCTTCAGTGAATTTCAAAGGTTTTTTAAATGCTAATTTCTAACTATAACTTGCCTGAAACCTATGTTTTATTCAGTGAATTTCAAAGGTTTTTTAAATGCTAATTTCTAATTATAAAGTTAATTAAACCTATGTTTTTTTCTGTGTTTTTTCATTATCATCCCATTCTCAGTGGTGAAAACTCCAATTCTCACCACTTTTCCATCGATACCTTCCGCCAAAAAAATCGCCACAAACGGGAGCGACAACTAACGCTAATGATATGCAAAGTAGGTGTTCCCATTCACAAAAACCACGAAAACACTACTTCCCCATATTTTCAACCACCAGCCAAATCTGCAATGCTTTCCATGAAGCAGGCGATAAGCTGAGTTAGCAGTAACAAATTAACATCAACCTTTAACTTGTTTAAGGAGGTCGACTATCTTCAGCGTGAATTGGACCTAACACACAGTCACATCTAAACACCAACACGTGATAGAGCTAGCAGCTCCGACACCAAGCAATGCCACAGCACCTAGCGCCACCACCACCAGAACCTACCCCCCGGACCACCACCCCCTACTACCACTGAGGCAGCACAAAACAGGACAACCGAACTTCCCAAAATACCATGACCCATCAGCCGCACAATAGCTGAATGTTGGGAGATGTGGCAACCAACTATATATGACGGAGGCAAGTCACATATCAATAATAAAGCACACAATGCCAAGTGTAATGCTGATGTGCTGCACAGACCGCATTTTGCAATGCACAAACCTCTCCATGTGGAGATATACTATTGATACTTGTAATGTAGTGTACAGTGGACACAACCATGTTACCTCAGGCAGTGGGGAAGATCTCGGTCATGTAGCTGTGTTGTCCCCACCTGGAAGCCGAAGAGGAGTGGGCTGGTCTAATGTACACCACTCCAGCATAGGAGTATGAATAAATAGGCCAAGCCATAGGCGTGGTTCACCTGTGGGAAGACCAACGAGTCTGCCAGACTGGCAGCCCTCACCCTGGCAAGTGGCTGCCTCCATGACCTTGGGCCTCCTCCACACTAGCCCTCTGCGAACACAGCGGCACAGCACCGCAGACTTATGTCTGTATGGACAACTGCCTTCAATCTACACTGCGCACAGCAGGGCTCACAATTCAGATGCAGTCGCGATTGCAGATGACGCAGTCCAGTTCGCAAGACACGTTGCTCCCAGTGTGGCCTGCCCGGACCATTCATTATCACAGGGTGCGTACAGGCTGTGTGCTTCAGGTTCTACTAACTCACTGTGGAGAAGTGTGGCTCACCGGTTAGAGGCGGCAGACCCAGAAGCAGAGGTCGGCCCGGGACCAGGCTTCGATTCCCGACGCGGCAGGGTACGGTACCAATGTCAGCGAGCTCGATAAATCTCGCCTAGGTGCCTCTCTAACCATGGGTCCTACGCTGCAACTCTGGGTAATAGCTTGCTTAATCTTCACAACGGCCCCCTCACTGCTGGGAATGCCTGGCTTCACCTTGGGGATGCCCAATAGGGACCATCTCACAGGGAAAGCAAGGACGGGTTCCCCAGCGGCACACAGCGCCAAGATACCCTGGGGTGAACGTGCGCTCTACAAATTCATACTAACATAACATAACATAACTGCACCGTAAGTCATCACCACGTTGCCTTATCAAGGCAGCATTCATCAGACAAAAGACATTGCTCCCAGAGCGGCCCGCCAGGACCACGTATCATCGCAGGGTGCTCACACATTGAGTACTCCAGGTGCCACTAACTGTGCAGCTCAACCCAACGCCACGTGGCTGTGCGCCCATCCTGCTAACTGCCTCTGTCCTACACTGGGCTTACAAAGCTCACAATTCAACATTAGTAGCGACGCAAATTCTGTAAGAGACTATAATGGGTTAAGAAGTCCAAATGCTCCCAATCTGTGTAGCTCAAGTCAAGGTCACATACCTGTGGGCCATTGCTGACTGCTGCCTCTGGCCTACACTGTGGAAGACCGGCGACAAGTGGTGCCAACTAACCCTGTTCAACACATGCCGATCCCACATATGTAATTGTGTCCTGAGTCCTGAATGTCAGTGACCCGAACTTCGTGACAGCGACCACAGCACCACACTCCCTTCGATTAGTGAGGGGTATTTGCATAAGGAAGGCGGGCAACATGTGGTGCCACTGAACCTGCACTACACAGGCCGGTGGGGCCTCCAACGTATGGACGCGGCTGTGGGCCCTTGCTCTTCACTACCTCTGACCTACACTACGGTCAGCAGGCCTCACAATTAAGATACAGTCCTCATTCCACATAACGCAGTTCAGTAGGCAGAACACATTGCTCCCAGTGCGGCCTGTCCACACCAAGCCACATCACAGTCTCATACAGTCTCAATGCTTCTGTTGCCTTTAACCCTCATTAACACAAGCTGATCCAACATGTGTAACTGTGTCCTGAGTCCTGAATGGCAGTGACCCCAAGTCCATGGCACCGACCACAGCACCACACTCCCTATGATCAGTGAGGCATATTTCCATATGCAAGGCTGGCGACACGTAGTCCCACTAACCCTCTTTAACACAAGCCGATCCCACATATGTAACTGTGTCCTGAGTCCTGAATGGCAGTCACCCCAACTTTGTGGCAGCAACCACAGCGCCAGACTCCCTTTAGTCTTATCTGTTGTTCTTTTCTTGAAATAATTTTTTTATAAGTAAATCTATACATGACTAAGATTCTTCTTTGTCCAACCGCACAGGGACAATTCCGGGCCCAAGAAGTTTGTTGGGGTATGTTGGTAATGAGGGAAGAGGGTGGATTACCTGCTGATGTGGGGAGAGGCAGCATGAAAGGGGTATCTCTCACAGAAAGAACTCTGATATGTTTTCACAAATGCCTCGGACAGATGCCCGCTGACAGACTGAATCACAAAATGATTTTTCAATACTTATGTAGTGTGAGTTATGAACAGTTCACCCAGGTTCGCAGAGACCCAGCTGCAGCCCGTCCGCTCGACTCACAGACACCGTACTACGATCGTCATTGTAGCTATCCGTGCCCAGTTCTGTTGTACGCCACACCACTCCGATTACGTTCCGACGTTGGCCCCACATAGCTACCTGTCGCAGGCGTACTCGCTGTTGGTGTGCAGGTCAGTGGTCTAGTTCTCAACATCTCACCGCCACTCCCTGAGGGCAGGTTTGCACACACACCACACCCATCCAGCACATGCGTCACAGACCATGTGACCATGCAAAACAATACATCAACAACGTCACATCCTTTATTGCCGGTGCTGATGGCGGACGCTCCAAGGCTCTGCACCATAAATTGCGCAGAAGGTTAGTCGCACCCTGATCTGTATGGCCGTCAGGGGCCTACCACCATGTGCCGTGGAATTGAGCTGCAGAGAGTTAGTACCACCTGAAGCTCTTGTAGCCGACAGAGGCCTACCACCACGTGGCATGGACTAGAGTTCCACAGGGTTAGCAGCAGCAAAAGCGGATGTGGTCTCCGCCATTAATGACTCAGAACTCAGAACTCAGGGATGTGTGTGAGATCTACTTGGCCACAGAGAACCTGGTGTGGTATCCGCCATTGATGACTCAGGACTCAGCGACATGTGTCAGATCTCCCGGGCCATGGAGAAGATGATGTGGTCTCCGCCATTCATGACTCAGGACTCAGCGACATCTGTGAGATCCGCGGAGAAGCTGATTTGGTCTCCGCCATTCATGACTCAGGACTCAGTGACATCTCTGGGATGCTCGGAGTTTTGACAGGCACGTGGAGTCCCCACTGCTGCACACTCCGGTGGCACCAGGTAATTATTTGTTCATGGATGCGGAGGGGCGACAGTCTCTCTCTCTCTCTGTCTCTCTGTCTCTCTGTCTCTCTCTCTCTCTCTCTCTCTTTGTCTCTCTCTCTATTTTCCTTATTTTCCTTCTATCTCTCTAACTCTCTTTCTTCCTTCTCCCTTTCTCTCTCCCTTTTTTTTCATTCCTCTCGTTTTCTCTCTGGCTTTCTTTTCCTTCTCTGTTTCTCTGTGTCTCACTCCTTTGATATGCGCATTACACATGTCCTTATTTTGGGCTTTATTTTCCAGGCTCTGTCGTCGACATCCATGGTCCCCACAGGAGTGTTCCGCCTGTTGTTTTGTATTTTTTTGTTACATTTTGTTTATTAGTTTATCGTTTACATATATATATTTATAAAAAAATAAAGTTTGAAAAAAAATGTATAACGTTTTTGGTTGTTTTCTTAACTGCTGTGTGACTCTTTCTTGTTCTTATTACTGTTATTTTATGGTGTCCACCATGGGGTTAAATTTTGGGACACTTATCGGGGAAATACTGGTGATGTCTGCAGTTTGCACCAACTTCTGAATAGTGCGTTACATTTATCTCAGCTTTACTTCCATTAAAGTGCTGATAATGAAATGCAGACTAGCCGTTCCCGTGCAAAAAGACACAAGGTGCACCTTTGAGATTTATTCTAAATACTAAAATTTTGTATTGAATTGCACTGAGGTAGTGGCTGCACTTACAGTGTCCACGCAAAATGAATTAAGAAATCTCATTGTATTTATATTGATTGAGAATAGTGTGTCAGGTGTTGGATCTTGACGGGATACACTGCCCACTTCGTGTATTGTTCTGTCCACGAAAAAATCATATCATAACTATCACAACAAGTGCAGTGCGAAACAAATTCCAGTGATAAGCCACGTTAGCACCAGGGATTTTACACCTGCTTTCTGCTGGTGTTAAGCAGGACCACTACCAGCACCATGAAAGGGAACTCAGCCAACAGCCACCCCAGAACACCCACAGGTGCCATAGAGTCAATGAGCATTTATTTTATTCATTTAATATTTTATTTTAAGAGTTTTCTATAGCGCGAACAAGACCCTTATGTATCAGAGCGCTTTACATTATATGAGGTAGTTATAGACAAGAATTTGTAGATTTTTTCAATATTAAGAGGTAGGAACATAAAGTAGCAATAGCTAGACATTATACATTAAACGTTATACAGTAAAAAATATGTACAGGGTATGACACAGTCTGAGATTTTACATTAATAGTTATACAGAAAATATATACAAGATGTGATATATATTTGAGTCTGGCTAAAATATCCCAAGTGTTTATTATTTGTGTAGCTTTTTGTTTTCAATCCTTTTTCAAGTGTCCTATTGACCAGGGCCCAGCCTATGGAAGGAACTTATTTATTAGGAAGTTCTTCGTTTCCCTCTTAAAGGATGTACTATCTGGAATTTTTCTTATGCTCGGCGGAAGTGAATTCCAGATCCTTGGTGCTGCTCCTGAGAAGGCTCTATCGTACGTTTTCTTCTTCTTGAAGATGGCTGGTCTCAGCACCAGCTCCTTTGCACTCCTGGCCGGTCTGTTTCCTCCGGATATTTTAATTTTCTGAGCCAGGTACTTAGGTGTGTTGTGGTGTATCGCTTTGTGGGTTATGCATGCCATTTTTAGCTGGATTCTGGCTTCGTAAGGTAGCCAGTTTAATGCTTTCAAGTGCGGTGATATGTGATCAAATTTTCTCGATACAGGGATACCCATGAGGGCCAAAAGACTCATCGCAACAGCCCCAGGACTGCCAACGCCCCCAAACCCACATCTGAGCAAGTGTGTTCCTGTGATCATTGTGTTAGCATGATAGGCACGGGCCCTGCAACATCACAGTGTGCTATCACCTCAGCGCTGGCAGTGACCCTGGACATGTTGCTACACAAGCATCCTACTGCATGCACAACCGGCATGTGCTGGTCCATCGTTTACAGGTCAGCGCAGGGGTGTGCCTATCTGGCAAGGGGAAGGGGTGTCTCTGACATGTCTGTGTACAGGAAGTGCGGTACGTGTGTCTCTGTGTTGTGGTGTGGCCTGCCACAAGGGCCGCAGCAGTGGATGTTGTAAACTGGCATGCACCACCTCTAAACGGCACTGTCATGGTGTAGTTGGAATGCACCAGGACATGCGCGAATAGGCCTTACAATGGTATGCCGTACGAGTGCATGAGATACAACAGTGCACCGTACAAAAGTGTGGGGGCTCGTGGGAGGGAGGAGCATCTGTTTGGCAACGTAACACACAGTGAACCCGCCCATGTGCCACGCGCTGGGCATCTCAACCATGATGACCACGGTCGCAGACATCGCAAAACACCCACGACCTGCCTTTGTACACATCCTCTATGAATGCAACTTGGTTTTCACTTCTATGTTCGTTCAGTGGTGTGATGTTGGCGGTTTGTGTGACTTGTGCTCCTTGTTGGGGTGTTTATTTTTGACAATTGTTTGTCTACACTTGTGCTGTACTTAATTATGCATGTGTGCCATTGTGCCCATCTCCCCCAGTCCCCCCACTCCCTGCTTCTTCCTCTTCCTGGTGCTGTTGTGTGTATAATTGTGTTGCTCCACACATAAATACAAGTAAAGAGCAAATTAGAATAGTTCCTTGATTCTTTTAGGTTTCAAAACTTCTCTCTATTGCTTTTTATAAAAATGTCCATATAAACAGTTTTTTTAATATTCAAGGACACATAGAAGTCAGTAGTGCAATGTATTCTATCAACATACTTTCTAGAACATTCTACAACATGTGCAAGTTAAAAGTTCATCAATTTTTAAAAATCTAACGATATTTATTTTGCAGCATTTTCTCGAACATTTAGCAGCATGTGCAGGCTAAAAGTTCACGATGATATGTACATTGAAACGGCTTTTTCCTAACCAATCACAAAGATGCTTTTCCACAAAACGAATGTGCATCCTACTTTTAAAAAAACATGCTTTTCCTCTCCCAATCACATATCTTTTTGTATGGCAAAAAAAAGTAGTACCCCATCTTTAAACATATCTCATATTCTACGAAGGAACTGCATGAGCATACCTTCCAAATGCTAGTGTGGATCGTAGGACATAGCTATGTTTTCTGGTGCAAGAGGTAAGGAGAACACAGATGTATTGACTTAGGCCTAGGTTTACGAAATCTTACCATTAAATGGTTTGCACACAGAGGATTGAAGTGGCACCAATAGCTACCTTTGGTTAAAACCTCTTTGCATCTTCCACACCCTGACCTCATGATTGTGCATTGTGGTGGAAATGACCTAGACACATTGACTGGAGTAGTGCAGGCAGTGGAACCGGCTTTTGAAGAGTCCAAATGTTTGCTCAACCACATTGCGTGTCAGTCTATGTGCAACATTGTATCGCCTTTCACTAGGGGTGGATGGGTGCAGGTACGGAGTCAGCATGAAAGAGCGTACCGCATAGGCACTGTCACCTGTGTGTGAGAAGTAAGGAAGTAATTCACAGTTTACAATCACAGCAACAGGTGTATACTTCAGGGGGTGTCACATGTACTTACCTAACAGGTAGCCAGCTCTAAATTCACCTGCAAGGAGACGGGTATAATAGATCCCACTGTTCCTGAATATGTATGAATCATGGGTGCTCCCGGGGAATTTCGCAACTATGTCAGTTATGATGGAAGACGCATCTCATATGACCTGGACATTGATCAAATGTGTGGAATTGCATTTGCCGTAGATGTACTTATTAGCAGCAGGGGGCAGATTGGTATATGTGTCCAGTCAATGCAACCAATGACGTGTGGGAACTGGGCTTTCTGATAAAAGTCAACTTGTTCTTCGGCAGACTGGCCTGTGTGCTGGGGAATTTGATGTAGTGTACCATCCTATGCAACATGGCATCCAGGAATGTCTGGAAAAAATGTGACAGGCAACTCTGTGAGACTCCACCTGCCACAGCTATTACCCCTTGGTAGCAGCCAGATGCCCGGAGGTGCAGGCAACAGAGTACCTGTACATGAGATGGCATTGCGTGTGCCCTTGGTGTCTGGTGCTCCAGGAGTGGGTGCAGGTCTTATATCAGGTACAGGATGGTGTTTGGGTATAGCCTGTACCTCTCATTGATTTCAGCCTCAGTCAGTTGGAACAGTGTAACCCGCAGTCTGTACACACGCTCCTCCCGTCTCCATATCCTCGGTCCTGCTGCTCGCAATCGTAGACAACTTTGCTATCACGTGGAGGGCTGCCATTGCGTTCACACTGTTGCATTTTGGGGCTGTTTGTATGCAGTAACCCTGATTACAACCTGCTTTGAGTCAGTGCTAATTACCGATTCTTAAATACCGATTTTAAGCCAATTCAGTATTACCAAATTTTGGAACGTCGCATTTGCGATTTTTTACCGATTCCTTATTTACTGATTCAGTATTTTTGTCTGCCAATCGGTAAATAAGGAATCGGTAACTGGTTTCCCTTATTTTTACCGATTCCTTATTACCAATGTCATTCGGTAATACCTACATCGCATATGGCTAAATACTGGTTGGTAACACTGAAATTTACCGAATTTTGGCGTTACCGACCGGTATTAAGCCACATACATCTGGCCCAATATTTTCATTTGGAAACAAATTCGAAAGTAGTCAACTATGCAAAGCTTGTTTGCCATGTTCTGTCAGTACTCCAATTCCTATATCTTGAAGAATAGTTCCATAATAAACATCATTTGCCTGTCGCATATTTGTAATAAGTTCTTTGTATTCAAAATATGACCAAATATTAACGCTTCCAACACTTCCCAAAGACTTTCTGGTTTCTTCATGCACAAGTGTTTTAAATACTGCTTTCCTACAAATAGGACATCGCACTCTGTTTCAAGAATTTGCTGCATTATTAAATGCACAAAAGCAAGCATTAATTTTGAGACCATGCTTACCTCATCAATAATTAGAAGTTTCGTTTTCTTTAGCACTCTTGAAACTTCATAACAATCTCCTCCAGATAGATTTGTTTTCATGCTCTTTAAGTAGCATAAGTAAACAATGCAATGTGATTACTTTAATGTTGTGTGCTGCCAAACCAGTTGGGGCAGTTACAACACAAGCCAAATGTGAATCAGTTATTTTCTGTAGATAACTGGTCAAAACTTTAATTAAGAAACTTTTTCCTGTTCCAAGTTGACCACTGACATACATTTGAATAGGTTGAAATGATGTGTATGTGCATTCTTTCTTTTCATGAAGAAATTCATGGTCAATCTGTTTTCTCACTTGTTGATATATTTCTTTCTGTTCAACATTTAGTTGTTCTTCCAAATTTCCTAAGTCCGTAATATCTTCTTGAGCTTGATGCATTGCTGTTTCCACTTCATTCATGGTGATTGCCACTTCATTTTCAAGAATTGTTTGTCCAAGTGGATCAGAACTTTAACTGTCTTGTGTACTGTCTCTAGCAATCTCAGCTGCAATGTAGATTCTTGATCAATTTCATCATTCAACATTTTGAGATAATTTGCAAAAACAGTACCTTCTATGGTATCTTTACAAGCATCGAAGGAATCTTCATAGCTTTGAAAAATCTCCAAATAATTCCAATTCTGTACGCCACGGTTTGAACAGTTGCAAAAGTGCCAAATAGTAAAATTCCCTTTTACCAGGAGTATCACAACTCATTTTTCTTTGATTAATCAAATTTCCTTTCTTTTGTTTCACCAAACATCCTTCGGAACCAATCACTGCATATTTTCCATTATTTAAGTTTTATGTAGTATTCCGTTTAAAAGTGTAATATTGCAGCACTTCATAGAGACATGTGTTCGTAAGATGATGATTTCTATTTGGATAATATGTATTGACAATATCTGTACTTTCTGGATCTTTTTCTGATAAATATTAAATTTCTTGTACAGATTTAGGTACTCAGTTTCGCGATGCAGCAAGACCTAGACTCACCCAAATGATTCTGTTAGATTTTGAGTATAAACTTGCAAATGATAACCAATCTGAGCATTCATACGTTCCAATTTCTCGATGGGATAACATCTTCAAACTGACACTGTATAATTTTTTACTAAGACTCTTCTCGTGAGAAATTTCTTCCCACATTTCTTTCAATTCCGTCTTTTCTGAATTGAATGTAGGATGTCACATACCATGCAACAGCAATGGAATTATCCGAAACATACTGAATATCCATATTAGCATTCCACATTAGGAGAATAACTGTATTATAATCATTTATGTATTTTGATTCTTTACTTCTTCTCAAATTGTATGTATTTTTTGGAGATTTTCTAGTGATGGTATGTCTCATAGCTGACATAAAACTGTTTACTCTTCCTTTGGATATTACAGGACATGGAAATCCAAAATTACATTTGGTATAAAAGTTTTCCTTAGACATGTGGCATATTCTTCAATAAAAGACAAAACAGTATCATTCGAATCAGTTCCGAATGTGGGTGCATCCTTGATCCATATCAGCATATGTATATGAGGAGCACCTCTAGCTTGATACTCCTTTCTCCAAAAGAAATCCACAACTTCTCCAAGAGGAGGAATCTTTTTATTGCAGATAAAAGACATCATAGCTTCAAACCCATGATTGAAAAATCTGCATACATTAACAAGATCCAAAGAGCACAATTCTCCAGGTGTCTTGTATTCAATATTTTTTATATTTGAATTTGCCTCTCGAAGAAATTTAAAGTAAATCATCCCAAGCGTATTCAGCACAGCTTATGGTAAGGAACCACGTAGGAGTTACTAAGTTCCTTAGCATACATTTAAGTTCTCCATGACAACTGTACCAATACTCATTAGTACCACGCTGACATGCCATCAAATTAATCAGCTGGGATTCTAAATGATCATCTCTCTGATGTCTTTTGCTGCGGGAACCTCCAAGCACGCCGACTTCCTTCAGGACTAAACTCATTGCGGATATCCTCCATTTCTCTTCAAAATTCGAAACACTACTTTGAGCTTAGCTGATACGTGGAAGGTGTCTCCAGGCCAACCTGTTTATCTTACTTCCATCCTTCATGCTCGGCGCTACAGGAGAGGATCCACTATGGGCGCTACCTAGAAAAACTACATTGACCCCCCACGTGCTCTGTTTGAAGTTTCCATTTGTGGGATCCTATATTTGACAGGTTCGCTGAGGGTTGTCTACCCTCTTGAAATTTGGCATGCCTCCATTTAAAATTGATATTCTGTCCCACTGTGAACTGTACATCTCCGCCCTGATGAAGGTGTAGCCCCGTTCGGGGCGAAACACCGAAATGCGTGTCAGCGTCTTTTTCATCTGGGGATAACTTGACTGATTTCTTTTCCATCTCCCCGATGACTGTTATCCACCTACAACAATTAGATCAGCCCATTGCTGTTATGTACTTGTGGATTTGTTGCCTGTGTGTGGTATGAATTGTATGTAATGTTGGTATGTATGATGGTATGAGAGTTTTGTATGACATTGGTATGTGGGACTGTATTTATGAGTTATTTGGTTTTTATAAAAAAAATCTTTATGTGGTCTGATATTTATGTACTGAAATATTTTTTTATATATAATACAATCTTTATATATTTGGTATATCATGTTTTGATATGATTACTTGAACTGCTTTATGGTCTGATTCGGGGGTTTCTGAATTTATTTAAGGACCTCTCAGGCCTATAATTTGATCTGATTGACAGGTATTTTCTCTACTTTGTATTTTGTATTTCTTTATCCATAAATTCCTTTGCTGAAACATTTTGAAGATGTACTCCTGTTTTCAATATGTGGTTAACTGCATATGAAAATCCAGACAAGTCACTCTCAAACAAAAGATGAAATATATATGGGATACATTGTCAAAATCTTGGATCTTCTGCATACAATCTTTTTGTCCAATATTCAGATGCAGTAATCTGCACTGATCGATCATCAAATCGTTCACCTTTTTCCGTTAGAAACAATTGTGGAAAACAACGAGCTTCTAAACTTTTTTTCCCATACACTCATGGGACCTCCCTTTGCTTTTTTCATTTGGAATATTTCAATAGTATTCCCCATTACTTCTTTTGAATGAAGTGGATGTAGACTATAATGTTCATAGATTTCTTCACCTTTGGACATGTACACTTTTTCAATTTGACCACTTGATGTTTCAGTATCATCTCCTAAAAGTATTTCTTCTTCTTCCACATACACTTTTTCGTAGTACTCATTGCTTTTTATGAGATATAATGTTGCATTTTGCACTTTTCTAACATCCACTAATTCTTGCCAGATTTTCTTACTCTTAATAGAAACACCATTAACTAGAATAACTAGTGGTTTGCTTTCTACATTCTCTACACCAATAGTTTCAATATTTTTCTCTAAATCTTGGGGCTAATATACAACTCTTCCTTTTAACACCTTGGCTGCTAAGGCAATTCCCATCCTGTGCTGGAGATTGCTATTCTCCTTTATTCATGACGAGCTCAGCTCGTCATAAGCACAGCTCCAGTGTGCCTCATGACGAGCTGAGCTCGTCATGAGCAGGGAAGGGGTTAATACTCTGTAAATCTAAATGAGGCAATTTACCTGTTTTAGGCTCTATAATCAGAATAGACTCATACGTATATAAATCTATTAGTTCTGGAGGAATAGTTACCAACTCCAGATTATTATGGACACCTCTAGCAGGCATTTTATTCTCGTTTAATTTGTTATAACAATATTTACAAATATGCTGATCAGAACCCAAATCAAAACAATTCTCTACCAAAAAATAAGTTGCAAATTCCTTCCACTTATCATTATTTTCTCTTTCACTTTTTAAATACAGATCAACAGTCCTACTCTGATTTTTATAGTGAGTTCGCTGGCAACATATACAAGATTAATTTGGCCTTTTACCTGAAATCACCTTAAACTTTGTAATTTGTTCTTCAGCTTTTTTTGTAGTAGTATGTTGCACATTCTCTTCAACATTTCTTCTAATAATGTGTCAGTTTCTGCACTCTCTTGTTCAGGACCAAAGTAACAAAACTCAATTTCATCACAAACATTCTTCACATCCAATACTGACCGACGCAAAAGAGCACTGTTCAACTCATTTAACATTAGTGCTGGACTTTTTGCATAATAAAATCTTCTGACTAACTTCCGCATTTGAGAATGATGTACTGCTAACATCCTGAAATGATGAAAAACACTTTGACATACTTTTCTAGAAAGACAAGTCAGAGAATGACCTTGCAAGCCTGTATGTTTTCTCACTCTGCAAGGGTCTAGTCCTTGCAACATCTTAATCTTTTGTTTATCACTTTTTTTACTATATTCTCGTAAGAAAGTGCGTAAAATATCAATAGATTCCTGTTATATACTACAAATACTACTGCAATCTCAAGTGTACACTGGGGCTTTAGGATGTCTCCCTAGAACTTCATCAGCTATTCCCTGGACTGTGGCAGGAGACACTCACTAGTCTGGAAGGGGTAAGGTGAACTTTCATCAATGTGCACATTGTTTGTAGGCTTTGAATATTTTTTGATAAATTTTTTGGTCCTCTTACCGGAACACTTATTGTTTTTCCCCACATGATGTTGGTCATCCAATATATGTTGTGGAATTTTCTTCAAATAATTGTCCTTTTTCTGTCCTTTTCTCTTTCTTGGTTTCTCAGACATGATAAGTTTATTTTAATGATGATAAACAATATCTGTAAAAAATAAATATAAATACATTTATTTAAATATATTCGTAAATTACACTTTTCTATTACTATACAAACACATTGTATATGAAAAACCATTTAACCACTTTCTTTTGTAATCACAAATTGAGCTTCTAATTGAAGGTGTAAAGATAAGCGTGTAGGTGGTTACAGGTCTGCATGCGTAATGGACAAGTGTTTGTACCAGTGTTTGTGTTAAGCCCTAGGACATTGCAGGAGTACTTGGGTACTGAGTGAATGATTAGAATACTGCAAGGATACTACCTGGGTGAATTTATAAGTGGTTAGGTTTTGGCTCAATTAATAGATTAGTACATGGTACTGAACAGGTCACTAGAGGAGTGCAAAGGGAGTGGCATGAATTCAAGGTGTGAAAGACAAATGTGCAGGTGGTTAGAGGACTGCATGCATAGTGGATAGGTGTTTGAAACAATATATGTGCTAAGGCCTGAGTCATTGCATGAGTACTTGGGTGCTGAGTGAATGATTAGAATACTGCAAGGAAACTGCCTGGGTGAATTTATAAGTGGTTAGGTTTTGGCATAATGAATGGATTAGAACATGGTACTAAATGGGTCACTAGAGGAGTGCAAATGGATTGGCAGGAGATTTCCTGGAGTCTATGGACAATGAATGGGGAATTGAAGGTGTTAAAGACACATGTGTAGGTGGTTAGAAGACTGAATGCATAGTGGATAGGTGTTTGAAGCAGTCTATGAGGTAAGGCCTGAATCATTGCATGAGTACTTAGGTACTAACTAAATTATTAGAATACTGTAAGGAAACTGCATGGGTGAATTTATAAGTGGTTAGGTTTTAGCACAGTGCATAGATCAGTACATGGTGCTGAATGGCTCACTAGAAGAGCACAAGGTATGTAGATGTTTAAGTAGTTATGTGTCAGGAAAGAGATGAAATAACCACATGCTACATTCACAATGGTTTCCGAAGTGGACACACACTCACAGTGTGATTCTAGACAAGCAAAACTATTCCCTGGATTGTAGCAGGAGAAACTCACTAGTCTGGAAGAGGTAAGGTGACTGCATACATTCTATACATTTCACTACTGCACGGCTACTGTGAATGCCTGACTAATTTTGCGAATGTATAAGCAATCACTGGGTTCTGATACTACTAAAATGTCACAACAGAACAGCTTTTTAACCACTTATGTGTCTGCAAAGACATGAAGTAACCACATGGTTCTGTCACAATGGTTAAAGAAGAGGACACACACTCACAGTGTGATGATTCTAGACAAGCAAAACTATTCCCTTGACTTTAACAGGAGAAAATCACTGGAATGGAAGTGATAAGGTGACTACATACATTCTACACATTTCACTACTGGACTCTAGTGTTAATGCCTATCTCATTCTGCGAATGCATAAGCAATCACTGGGTTCTAATACTACTGACATTTGACAGCAGGACAGCTTTTTAAGCACTTATGTGTCTGCAAAGACATGAAATAACCACATGCATCTGCCACAATGATTGCACAAGTGCACACAGACACAGTGTGATTCTAGACACGCAAGAATATTAACTGCACTTTAGCAAGAGAAAGTCACTTGTTTGGAAGGAGTAAGATGACTGCATACATTCTACACATTTCACTACTGCACTCTAGTGTGAATGCTTGACTCATTCTACGAATGCATAAGCAATCACTGAGTTCTAATACCACTACAATGTCACAACAGAAAAGCTTTTTAAGCACTTATGTATCTGCAAATACATGAAGTAACCACATGCTTCTGTCACAATGGTTGCAGAAGGGGACACAGACTCACAGTGTGATTCTAGACAAGCAAGACTATTCCCTGGAGTTTAGTAGAAGAGACTCACTAGTCTGGAAGGGGTAAGGTGACTGCATGCATTCTTCACATTTCACTCCTGCACTCTAGTGTGAATGTCTAACTCATTCTGCAAATGCATAAGCAATCACTGGATCTAATACTACTAATATGTCACAACAGGACAGCTTTCTAAGCACTTTTGTGTCTGCAAAGACATGAAATAACCACATGCATCTGCCACAATGATTGCACAAGTGCACACAGCCTCACAGTGTGATTCTAGACAAGCAAGATTAATAACTGCACTTTAGCAAGTTCAAGTTTAAAATTTGTATAGCGCACTACTCACCCAGAGGGTCTCAAGGCGCTTGGGGGAGTGGGGTACTTTACTCATCAAATATCCAAGTTTTAAGTTGTTTTCTGAAGGAGAGGTGGTTCTGTGTAAGGCATAGGTAAGTGGGGAGAGGATTCCAGGTCTTGGCCGCTAAGTAGGAGAAGGATCTTCCCTCCATGGTGGATCTATGGATGCGTGGACTTGCGGCGAGGGCATGATTGGACGATCGTAGTTGGCGGGTGGGAGTGTAGAAGGACAGGCGCGAATTGAGGTATTCGGGTCCTAGGTCGTAGAGGGCTTTGTGTGCGTAGGTGAGGAGACGGAACGTTATTCTCTTGTTGACGGGGGGCCAGTGGAGGTCTTTCAGGTGACCGGAAATGTGAGCATGGCGGGGGATGTCTAGGATGAGTCTGGCTGAAGCGTTCTGGATGCGTTGCAGTTTTTTCTGTAGTTTGGCTGTGGTTCCGGCGTAAAGGGTGTTTCCGTAATCCAGTCGGCTTGTGACCAGTGCATGGGTGACCATCTTTCTTGTTTCGGAGGGGATCCAACGGAAGATTTTTTGAGCATACGTAGGATGTTGAAGCAAGATGATGAGACGGCATTGACTTGTTTGGCCATCGAGAGGGAGGAGTCCAGGATGAAGCCCAGGTTACATGCGTGGTCCGTTGGTATGGGTGCGTTTCCCAGGGCAGGTGGCCACCATGAGTCGTCCAAGGTGGAGGGGGATGATCCTAAGATGAGGACTTCCGTTTTGTCCGAGTTCAGTTTTAGACGGCTGTTCTTCATCCACTCGGCTACTTCTTTCATTCCTTCGTGTAGGTGGGTTTTAGCGGTGTTTGGGTCTTTGGTGAGGGAGAGGATCAGCTGGGTGTCGTCTGCGTAGGAGATGATGTTGAGGTTGTGTTGGCGTGCGATGGATGCGAGGGGACTCATGTATATGTTGAAGAGGGTTGGACTGAGTGATGATCCTTGTGGTACGCGGCAGATGACTTCGGTGGTCTCTGATCTAAAAGGGGGAGGCGGACTCTCTGGGTTCTTCCGGCGAGGAATGAGATGATCCAGTCCAATGCTTTTCCTTGTATTCTGACATTGCTGAGGCGTTGTATAAGGGTGCTGTGACAGACTGTGTCGAAGGCTGTGGAGAGGTCAAGTAGGATGAGGGCGGCTGTTTCTCTGTTGTCCAGTAGAGTTCGAATGTCATCTGTTGCTTCGATGAGGGCGGTCTTGGTGCTGTGTTTGGCTCAGAAGCCGGACTGTGAAGGGTCGAGGGATTTATTGGATTCGAGGAAGGCGGCGAGCTGATTGTTGACAGCTTTCTCAATGACTTTGGCAGGGAATGGGAGGAGCGAAATGGGGCGGTCGTTCTTAAGTTCAGTGGGGTCTGCTGTGGGTTTCTTCAGGAGGGAGCTGAGTTCAGCATGTTTCCATCTTTCCAGGAAGGTAGCGGAGTTGAGGGAGCAGTTGATGACGTCTTGGAGATGGGGTGCGATAGTGGAGTCTGCTTTGTTGAAAATGTGGTGGGGACAAGGGTCGGTTGGCGATCCTGAGTGGATGGAGTTCATCAGGCGGATTGTGTCTTCAGTGGTGATTGGGTTCCAGACGCTAAGGTTGTTGGAGGGGGGTTTTAGAACGGAGGAGGGTGGGGTGGACTGGTCTCCAAAGCTGTTATGTATGACAACGATTTTGTTGTGGAAGAACGAGGCTAGAGAGTCGCAGAGGTCTTTGGAGGGAGTGATGTCGTTGGTGCCGGCGGTGGGGTTGGTAAACTCTTTGACGGTGTTGAATAGTTCCTTGCTGTTATGGGCGTTGTTGTCGAGTCGATCCTTGAATGCTGATTTCTTGGTGGATCGGATTAGTTGGTGGTGTTTGCGGGTGGCGTTATTGAAGGAGGATAGTTTGTCAGTGGTTGGGTTTTTTCGCCAGGCTTTCTCGAGGGTGCGACAGATCTTCTTGGATATCTTAAGGTCATCATTGAACCAGGGGGCATTTTTTTGCTAACTTGCTTGGTTTGATGGTTTTTCAGAGGTGCTATTTCGTTAGCGTTGTGTGAGATCCATTGTGTGAGGTTGGTGGCTGCTTGGTTTGGGTCTGATGATTTGGCAGGAGGGTTTTGGTGAAGTGATGTGTAGAGCTGGTCGGTGGTAATTTTGTTCCAGTTTCTGCGGGGAATTGGATGTGGGTGGTTGTGGCTCGTGGTTTTTTTGTAGTTGAAGTGAACGCAGCTGTGGTCCGTCCAATTGAGAGCTGTGGTGTGATTGAAGGAGATGTGCTTGCTGGAGGTGAAGTTTGGGTCGGCATAGTGGGTGGGGGTGTCCACAAGTTGTTTGAGTCCAAGATTGGCGAGGTTGTCCGGAAGGGTGGTGGTGTTGCTGTCATTGTTCTTTTCCAGGTGGAAGTTGAGGTCTCCCAGTAGAATGTAGACCTCGGAGGGGAGGGCTTGTGGGCTGATGAAGTCAATGATGTCTTCGCTGAATTGCGTGCGGGGTCCTGGTGGCCTGTAGATGAGGGTGCCTCTGAGTGTGGTCTTGGGGTCGGTGTGGATCTGGAAGTGGAGGAGTTCTGCGACTGCGAGGTTATCGTCGGAACTGGTCGTGATGCGGATGGTGTTCTTATGGACGATGGCGATGCCTCCTCCTGTTTGGTTGATGCGGTCCTTGCGGATGATTTTGTAGCCGTCCGGGATGGCTATTGCCATGTTGGGCGTTGATGAGGCGTTCATCCAGGTTTCTGTGAGAAAGGCGACGTCCGGCGATGTGGTGTCGATTAGGTTCCAAAGTTCAATGGCGTGTCTGTGGACCGAGCGGGTGTTGAGTAGGATGCACTTAAGGTGGTTAGTGTCGGAGCTCTGTTTGGAGTTTGTGGATTTGGTGTGGGTCCTGATGCAGTCGTATTTGCAGGAGTGGCAGGTGAAGGGTCGATGGGTGTGTCCTGGGACGGCTTGGTAACAATCTGGGAGATGGTCGGGTTGAGTGCTGAGAGGGTGGCAGCGTTGTACGTTATGCGGGTGGAGAGGGTTTTGCGGGGGCCAGGGGGTCTGGCGCTGGGTGCGGTCCAGGCGCGGACGGTCGTAGACGTGCTTACCTTTGGCGCACCTTCGGCGTGCATGGGGCGCGTTCGCTGTGCGTGAACGCTGCGCGTCAGCTGTTCTGTCATAAGTGGAAAGTGTGGGGGGCGGAGCGAGGGAGGAGCAGCTGGGAGGCGGGAGCGGGGTGGAGAGGACGGGCTCCGAGGCACAACAACAAAATGGCAGCAAAGCAAAACCGAAACAGTTTGAGGCACAGAGTGTGACTATGCTGTGGGCAGTGGCACCGGCACAGTCAGGCACTGATAATTAATTACTATTATGCAATGCGAGCGCTACGGTACAAACTGAACAAACGAGCATTGCACAACTGAGCAGTAGAGCGCAATGAAATCTAAGCAGCACAAATGAGCAATAGAGCGTTATGAAATTCAAGCAGCACAAATAAGCAATAGAGAGCTATGAGATCGAAGCAGGCACCAATTCTTTATGAGCACAAAGCAATGCGAGCGAGGTACAACGATACCCAATGGAGACCAGGGAGCGTGGGGAGCAACCGCTTCTGATAGAGTCAGGATGGTCACAGCGCTTCTGGAGATGGGGCGAGCCTTATCAGTCAGTGGGAGGGAGGAGCAGCTGGGAGGCGGGAGCGGGGTGGAGAGGACGGGCTCCGAGGCACAACAACAAAATGGCAGCAAAGCAAAACCGAAACAGGTTGGGGCACAGAGTGTGACTACGCTGTGGGCAGTGGCACCGGCACAGTCAGGCACTGATAATTAATTACTATTATGCAATGGAAAGGGTAAGGTGTCTTCATACATTCTATACATTTCACTACTGCACTGCTAGTGTGAATGTCTGACTCATTCTGCGAATGCATAAGCAATCACTGGGTTCCAATACTACTAAAATGTCACAACAGTACATCTTTTTAAGCAATTATGTCTCGCAAAGACATGAAGTAACCACATGATTCTGCCACAATGGTTGCATAAGTACACACAGACTACTCACAGTGTGATTCTAGACAAGCAATACAATTACCAGAACTTTAGCAGGAGAAACTCCTTACTCTCGCAAATGATGCCATTGGTTAAATCCTTTTAGCATCTCAAACACCCTGACCTCATAATTGTGCACTGTGGTGGCAATGACCTAGGCACTTTGACTGGGGTGAGTCTGGAAATGCTTATAAAGAACACCTTTGGAGAATTTATGTCCCCCAAACTGCCTTTGTCTATTCTAACATATGCCAAAGAGAGAAATGGAACTGGTCCAATCAATTTTGTCCACAGATTGAGAAAGCTGTTTCTGCTTATCTCCGAGATTATAGGATGAGGTCCATTTACCACAACTATCTGCTTTTTATTATGGATGGCATTTATAGGAGAGTCTTCCTCAAATTTAGACTCTGCATAGGTACCAAATCTCTCAATAAACACAAGGGCTCTTTTTAGAGCCACCTAAGATCTAAACACATAAGCTTGATGTATATTTAAAGAATATTACATATTTTTTTGCTTGGAGTCGTGCATCCTGCGCATTTTGGAGTTGTGCACGCAACGCATTCACACCAGGCGGCCGCGCTGGGAGTCGCATACCGACTGCGTTCACACCAGGGGGCCACACTGAACGCCGCGCTGGGTGCGTGACTCCTAATTTTACCGTAAACATTTTTTTAGCACCTACCACTAATTTCTATTCTCCCAGGGGACCCCATCCCTGGTGGCCTATACATATCGTTGGGGACTGCAGGGGAAGCCCCAATACCCCCACAGTCCCACCGGCTCCCGGCATCCTTCAGGAGCCGGCATTGCTTTTCCACTTGGGGAGCTGCTAACATGCAGCTCCCCATGTGGAATAGCAATCTGGTTTGCATTTTGAAAGAGAGACCAGGTATCAAAATCCAAACCACAGTTTGCTATGACAGGCGGGAGCCACAAGGCTCCCACCCTTCCATAGCAAACAGCAGTGTCCCGGTAGTGAGCACCCTGGGACACTGCAGGAGATGGCCCTGGGGGTGGAGGTCCACAGGGCCCTCGAGGGCTCCAGGAGGGGGCTTGTGTGGCCTCCTCTCACAATATACAAAGCCCCGGAGTTGGTGGTCCCTGGGGCTTGGGGGGGCCTTTGAGCCCCCCCACCCATTTACTATGGAACCCCTGGGGGGTGGCAGTCCCCGGGGCTGGGGGGACCTTTGAGCCCCCCCACCCATGTATTTTGTAGCCCCGGGGATGGCAGTCCCTGGGGCTAGGGGGCTGTGAGCCCCCCTGCACTTATTTCATAAAAGCCCTGGGGGTGGCAGTCCCAGGAGCTGGGGGCCCCTCTGGGCCCCCATTACATTCAATATTTTTGCCTCAAGGGGCTAATTATTAAAGAAGCCCGCGCTTCGGGTTTTTGTTTAGGTACAAATTGGCTGCCAACACTTCTGGGTTTGGAGTGTTGACAGCCAATTAGCATTCAGCTCATCATCAGGTGAGTGCTCGCAGGGTGCGCACAGAGTGCGCGGATCCACCACGGCCATATATGTATATGTGTTTTTACTTTTTATTTTCTCAGCAACTACTGAACAGATTTACACCATTTAACAAAAAGGCATGAGTCTGAACAAAGGGCTACCTTTATATATAGGCCACTTGGGCTTTATAAAGCATTCCCTTATAGTAGATGAATGGAAATGTTTACAGAGCATCCATGTTGCATACAAACAATGAAATAGGCTTATGATGCTGACATTTGCATACAGTTAGCCATGCTTTATTTTACTGTTGCTTTTAAGGATGTTATCAGTTGGTTTTTAGCAATGACATGGAAAATCTTAGATATTTATATGTTTTATCATTATTCTAAATTGCTGAGGCTATGTTATCTGTAATTAATTGTGCAATTTGTTGGGGTTGATACCTATGAGGAAAACTTGGGTATTTGATAAATCCCCAGCCGCAAGATTTGCACACTATGTGAATGTATGGCGAGTATTTTCTCTATGTTTATCTTGCAATGGCACTTTGCACTTTAAAAATGGGAAGTTCGCACCCATGACAGTGTCATGTGATCAAGGCCTCGTTAGGCCAAAAGGTGTCATGGCGGAGTGGTGGTGGGTTGAATAAATTAACACGCACCATCTTTGGGTTTGCCTCGTCTTTTTTCACAGCTGGAATCGCTGTTTGGATGACAACGTACTGCATATGTATATATATATAAGGAAAAGAGGGTGACCTTAAACTTGGTGTTATTATCATGGCCATATGGCGGTGAGGATCAATTTCGATTCACACATAACTTTAACACGGTTACATTAGTGGAATATTTGCATATTGCATCCATTTGAATAGACAGTTGCCGTCTGATATTGGCCCATCCAGGGCGTGATGATTTAGTTGAAATAGTCGCATTGTGTGGAAACATAATGAGATATTACTCATGTATGCTGTAATATATATGTATAACATATTGCGACCACTACCATTACAAGATGGCGACCGCCATTCTATGTTTGAATTATCCTTTTGATGGTAGTCCTATCTTTATGTTTATCACCCGTGCAACGCGGGAGTTTAAATACAATCTATTGTTTGTTATCAGCGTCTCATAACTGACGAAGGCCGAGTGCCGAAAGCGCTTTGTGTGTGAGATTAAAACTACTTTGTGCATCTATCTTCGGAGTGCTGCCTCCTATTTCCCGAGGATTGCGGGGAGGGATTGTTGAAGCTGACATTGACGTCGGGTGCACCCCCGACTGGCAGGCACCCGCCTTGGAGTGCGACAGGCCGGTGCGAGTGGAGCTGTTATTTAAATTCCGGTTGCACCGCGGACCCAACGCTTGGATATACGAGCGGTTTCTCCATCTACAGGACGCTGGTTCCCGAAGGCAACAACTGAAGTGCGTCCCCGGATTTTACCGGGTAAGAGATGAACCGCCTGTAACCCATATATGTAGTGTTGGAATACCGCTGGCGAGATAGATACACATTACGTGGTCACGGCTGTAACCACGCGTGGCGAAAATGTTTGATGAAACCGAGAGACGCAAAGCAGAGGAAGGCATGTTCAAAAACAAGAAAAAGGCTACGGGGGCGCAGGGTGAAGCGTCTGAGACCACAGACAAAAACGCAAGTGATTTAAATACTAAACTAACCGCGTTAGAACGTCTTTATGAAAGGGAATGCAGAAAATGGTGGGAAGCCACGTCGCTGCAGAACTACATAGATGTTAATCGTGTGCCCAGAGGACTAAGGATCTATACCATCCCTGCATACGAGAACCCTGACCCAGAGCTATTGGACGCATGGGCGGAGCATACTGCCCAGTCATGTAAGGGCAGTCTTATGATATTGGTACGCTTTGCCTGGTCTGATAGAGAGAAAGCCCTGGCCGAAATTAAAGATATAGAACATGACCTGTCCAAAGAGCAAGATCAACCCAAACTGGAGGAAAAACGTGAAGCAATGAAAAAAAGATTAAAGAAATACGAAGAGAAAATTAAACTAAGGAAGGAAGAGAAATTCGAGAGGGATGAAAAGGATTATCGGATGGGAAGAGTACTTACCTTCTCAAAGAAGTATGACCAACCACGCAAAGAACTGAGAATGAAAAAGAAAAAGCAATCTGGGGCTAGTATCCCTGTGCCTGAAACCTCGGAATCATATCTAACTGGAGAAGAGGTATCAAGCGAGGATGGTCAGGATGATGCAACCGAGCCCTCGGGTTTTCAGGAGGAGTATCAAGTTATGCGCACGAAACAGTATCCAGGAGGAAGGGGCAAACCCCCAGAAAGAAGAACACAAAGAGGAAGACGAGGAGGGGGGGCTGGAGCCACAAAAATCGCAGGCTCGCCACCCGTAACCAGGAGCATGAAGAGTGCCTTCAAGAAGAAAACCTAGGCACTGAAGATAATCTTACGATTGTGAACTTGACTCCTAAAATCCTGACTACCGAGGAGAAAAATATCCTAAAATTGGGACTTACTTTTTGCCCTGAAAAGAATTTCGAGTTCACACAGACACGAATAGATCTGTTCAAGTACACCCGTAAACTTAAGCTGTTCAAATACTTTAAATTGAAACCTCCCTTACCTAAACCAGCGGCTGCTGGTGAAACAGAAGAGAGCATGATGCTATGCAAAGATCTGGAGGGTATTCGATCCCTGGAAGAATTAAGGAGGGAGATTGATGAAGATGACACTGTCAACTTAAGAGACACACAGATGTTGACACAGATGGAGGTACAGCAAAGAGGGGGTGCAACGAACTTCAAACCGAGTTCCACTTTCATGCCCATCATGGGAGCAGATGCGATAGACACTTTTTCAGAAGCTGTGATTAATGATTTAAAAATTCCCAGAAGCAGACATAAAACCGATTATGGCAAATCTAACTTCACCTACAAGCAACGGATGTCTTTGAAAAAATTGTGTGAGGACTCGTCCCTGGTGTGTAAGCCCTCGGATAAAGGGGGAAATATTGTACTGCTAACCAAATCGCAATATGAACAAGAAGCACTGCGGCAATTGAATGATCCGAATACATGCATAAAGGTGAATGAATCAACATATAATAAGAGCATCCAAGACTACCACGACATGATACTTAAGTGGTATAATAGGAACATGCTAAACGGTGATGAACACTTATTCCTGAGATGTCTAAATCCAGTAACACCCACCTTTTACTATCTACCCAAGATACACAAGGATCCGGTAAATCCACCTGGGAGGCCCATTGTAGCTTCTCAAGGCAGCCTGACTGAAAATCTGTCTATATATGTGGACTCCTTTCTTTCTCCCCATGTTGTCAATTTGAAATCCTATCTGAAGGATACGAAACATTTTTTGAACTGTATTGAGAAGATGGTTTGGTCAGAAGGGTATACTATGATGGTCATCGACATTGCAAGCCTGTACACGTGCATTGAGCATGAAGAAGGGCTGCAAGCAATTTCCTGGTTTTTGGGGAGTAGACCAGTGAAGTATTACGAGCACAATAAAATGTTGATGGAATTTTTAAGATTTAGCCTCATGAACAACATCTTCCTTTTTGGCACCAACCTCTACAAACAGCTAACAGGCGTGGCTATGGGCACTTGCTCAGCCCCTAGCTTCGCGAATTTATTCGTGGGGCATTGGGAGGAGCGGGTAGCTTGGTCCAATACCAACAATAAATGGAACGAACTGGTGAAATGTTGGTATCGTTACATAGACGACCTGTTCATTATCATTGAAGGATCAGTGGAGTTAGCTGAAGAATATCTGGAGGTACTCAACAATAATGAGAATAATCTGAAATTTACAGGAGAAATCAGTCAAAAGGAAGTGAATTATCTAGATCTGACTGTTTTTATTGAAGGAGGCAATCTGCATACTAAGCTCTTTCGAAAGGCCACCGCTGGTAACTCAACACTATATGCTACCAGCGGGCATCCCAAGAGCTTGGTTCACAGCATACCCTATGGTGAGCTTTTAAGGATAAGGAGGAATAATACTAAGGACAATGAGTTCAAAAAGGCCGCCAGCAACTGCATACAAAGGTTCAAAGCAAGGGGATATAATGCAAGAACTTTGCAACAAGCATTAAGCAAAGTTGAGAACCTTGAAAGGAGCACATTGTTGGAAGAAAAAGAGAAGAACAAACAATCTGAGAATGGGCAATTCCGATTAATAACAACGTATTCAAGGAACTCTTGTGACATTAAACGCATCCTGCGGAAGCATTGGAATATTTTGATGACGGACAATGTCATAAAACATGATTTGCCCTCCTATCCTATGATAACATTTAGAAAAGCAAGAGCATTGAAGGACCATTTGGTTCATAGTCACCATGATGAACTGAAACCCAAACCGAAAATTGAACCTATGAAAGGTTTCTTTCCCTGCGGACGTTGCAAGGCGTGCAAGGGAAGTAAACGAGTAACTCAATACAGCATCCCAGGCGTCAAAGAGCCCAGAAGAATTACAAAATTCTTCACATGTTCTACGCCTTACGTGGTGTACTGTCTAACATGTCCTTGTGGCAGAAGGTATGTGGGCAGTACTACCAATCCAGTAAAACTAAGGATATTGGAGCATCAAAGAGCGATACAGAATGCAGATGCAACTTATCCAGTTGCGAGACATTTTGATAAAGAGCATGCACGCAACAGAGAATTGTTGACCTTTTTCTGCCTGGATTCTGTCCCGGTGAATGTAAGGGGTGGTGACAGACTCCTGAAATTAAGGCGTTTGGAATCACGTTACATTATTGATCTCTTAAGTAAAATGCCTGCTGGATTGAACATGCATGAGGACTTAGCTGTGCACCTGGGATGATTTGATTTAAATTGACTGTAACATTGCTTCATGTTTACTTACTGTGTCCAATTGGAAGGATGAATGAACTTTTATCATGTAGATATTTTATTTCCATAAGGGTTGTGGCACGTTGTAAATACTACTATGGATTTATGCCCATCCAGGGCGGTATAGCATAAGGAAAAGAGGGTGACCTTAAACTTGGTGTTATTATCATGGCCATATGGCGGTGAGGATCAATTTCGATTCACACATAACTTTAACACGGTTACATTAGTGGAATATTTGCATATTGCATCCATTTGAATAGACAGTTGCCGTCTGATATTGGCCCATCCAGGGCGTGATGATTTAGTTGAAATAGTCGCATTGTGTGGAAACATAATGAGATATTACTCATGTATGCTGTAATATATATGTATAACATATTGCGACCACTACCATTACAAGATGGCGACCGCCATTCTATGTTTGAATTATCCTTTTGATGGTAGTCCTATCTTTATGTTTATCACCCGTGCAACGCGGGAGTTTAAATACAATCTATTGTTTGTTATCAGCGTCTCATAACTGACGAAGGCCGAGTGCCGAAAGCGCTTTGTGTGTGAGATTAAAACTACTTTGTGCATCTATCTTCGGAGTGCTGCCTCCTATTTCCCGAGGATTGCGGGGAGGGATTGTTGAAGCTGACATTGACGTCGGGTGCACCCCCGACTGGCAGGCACCCGCCTTGGAGTGCGACAGGCCGGTGCGAGTGGAGCTGTTATATATATATATATATACATATATATCTCTAGTTAGGACCTATTTTCCATTGGAAATTCTCAACATCCTATTCCCAATAACTTTTTTAAAACTGCTTAAATGTGTTTTTCAATTATTTATACATTGGGAAAATGTTTAAGTATCTCTTCTATGTTTATTGTAACACACTGCCCTCCCATGTGACGACCTTCATCAATCACTGGCATTATAAAATGGTGTTTCATGCAAATGAACATTGTCATGTGAACAAGGCTCTTGCGAGCCGAAACGTCATGAGGCTTTTTCTGCACCTTGATTAAAAATTGGAGCACTACAGATGGTCTGTGTCCGTTAACTTTTGTTCTTGGCTGGGACTGATCCAGAGCGTGAGGAAGGTGATGGTGTGTTCAATATATATATATATATACATATATATTTCTAGTTAGGACCTATTTTCCATTGGAAATTCGCAACATCCTATTCCCAATAACTTTGGCGCCGGTTGACGAATCATCAGGACATTTTCCAAACTCATGGGGCGGTCCGGTTCTCTCCTATCCTGAAAGTTTTGGGGTGATTCATCAAGCGGGGGCCGAGAAAAAAGGGGGTCCCAAAATGTGTTTTCGCCATGCAATTTCCCATAGGAAACTTTAGACACTGCTGAACAGAATTACACCACATTTGGCAAAAATATAGTCCTTAGTTCAAAAAGAGCCCTTTTTTTAAATGGTGTAAATCCGTTCAGTAGTTTTTGAGATATTAGAGGAAAAAATCTTTATATGTGTGGGCAGAGCCTAAACCCCCATACCACAAGCTTGGCTCTAATTGGCTGCCAACACTTCAAACCAGGAAGTATTGGCAGCCATCTTGTGTCTTGCATCGAGTAAAAATCCATCCAACTGCCACCAAGAGCAGCAGTTCAGGTTAGTTTGCAAAGTAATGAAGATATTCGTTACCCTTATTTTAACAATTATTGCAATCAGGAAGTTGTATTCCTGGTTTATGTCTTCTTAATCTGTAAAAAAAAAAACAGTACTTGGCTGGAATTGTTCCTCATTACAATGGGGCAAGTTGACAGTCACGAAGAGCAGCGGACTGGCCGGGTCCCGAGCGCCACCGTCGCTTCCTCCCCTCGCTGTGACTGACTTTAGTGGGGCCTTCTAGCTCCACTTCATCACTACTGCCTATTCCCCTAATTAGTTGAACATGTCGAGAATTCAGAACGCACAAAAATGTAGTTAGTGTTGTCTTCCCTCTGCTGTCTTTAGAGAAAGTGACAAGTAGTGAGTAATTTTGACCACTTTATATAGGAATTTAACTGGGAGATGCTCTTTTATACAACACTATTGTACTCATTGTTTTGACCGTAGAAAGTTCTGAGTTCACCCTACCCATATGCAAACTTGCTGGTTGCGAGCTGTCTTGCGGCTGGTAAATCACTTCTCGAATGATACCAGGACTGACAGTCTTTTTTGCTCTGCGTAGGTAATCCGATCAAAATCAGGGGCTGTTATGTAACCAGACGAATAGCTAAGGCTCAGTCCCTGCATGTTTGCCTCCTTGTGCTGCTCCAGCAATCCTGCAGTGAAACAGGCATGGTCCTCTGCCTAGTGTACTTAATGTGTCCTAGATTTGATTTAGAGCTCTTGTCAAGCAGAAGGGGTCCACTGGGTCAGTCAGCCACCTTGTGTGAGGTCTTGATTTCTGGTAGCCCAGTTCTTGTCACCCTAGTTTAGGTGAGTGTAAGGTGTAGCTCTTCAACAGCCTTTGGAGGGCGCATCCTGATGCTATGTTACCTCTCATCCAGAAGTCTGAGCAGTTAGTATGGGAAGGAAGGTATAACTAGTCTCCCCAGACTCTCACTCTACATCATTTGTTACGAGATAAGTGTTGATCTTGTATAAGCAGCAGAAAAAGTCGGAATGCTAAGTCGGAATGCTAACACTGTACCAGAGGCGTCTCTGGATTCTCAGGGCTCTCTATGGTTTGCCACAGTAGGTCTTTATCAGTTTACAAATTTGTATTACTGGTAGGTCCCAATTTCTCCTACTTTGGTCTCCCTCCTCTGATATTTACCTTCTGTTCTCAGCCACCTGCCCTTTCCTTTGTTTGCCCGCCTCACCCTTTGCTCACCATTTTCGGCTCCTCCCTCCTTGGCTTAGATGCTCTCTCCTTTTCTCAGCCACGTTCTTCAGTGCTGGACCACTCCACCTCTGCTTGTTTGTCTTTTCCTTCTTTGCTCAGCTGCCCTTCCTCTTTTGCCCTTCTGCCCTCTCCTGTGCTTTCCCTCCTCCTCTCACCTTTGCTCGACCACTCACCCCCACTTAAGCTCACTCACCGTCTCTCCTTTGGTTTTCTACCAAATCCCCCATTGCTCTCCTGCCCACCCGCGACCCCTTTGACTGCATGCCTGCCCCACGCCCCCTATAGTGCCTCCTGGGCTCCCCTGCCGACCTCTTTTCTTTTGATTTCCTGAACGTTTGTTACTCTTGAAAACATCAAGTATACGTCTGTATTCAGTAACATCATCTGGAGGTCTGGGGGTAATCAACAGATTATGGTTTGAAACCAAGTGGGGTCCAGTCGGCCTTATATCTTTATGATGTTGATTAAAATACTGTCAATGAATAACAGTAATGCTTTTCAATAAAACCTACTAGAATTCATGTTCTATTATATGCTACATAAAAGGCAAATAATGTTTTCTGATGATGTGTTCTTATAAATCAGTGGAACAAAAAACATAAAACTGGTAGGAACAGGAGCTATATTTCATTGAGATTTGACCCTTGGTGCGTGCACTAATATTTTGATGTCCTGGCAGTTCCTCAGTGCAACGTTAAGTCCATCCTGGGTCACAGCGCTGTATATTCTAGTCTCTTCCACTCATTCTCATCTAACCCCTAAATTCTGTTCCACACCTCCTCATCCTCTTTAGCTTTCTCATTCCTATACATAAGTTTTCTCCCTCAAAAGCAACTTTTCTCTCTGCCTTAGCTCACCTTTAGGAAGATGGGATCAGGTGCGAGGAGTGCGCCGGCATCACATTTCCACAGACTAGGCCATGCTCCTTCAGCGTTTCTGACAACTAAATGAAGGAGCTCAATCACTCCTGATATCCCCAACCCCCACGGGAGCACCTGATCGGGAACCTCCTACCAAAGTCCCTAGGGGGCTCCCGACATCGTAGAGTCCCACCCCACAACACACTTGCTCACATGCCCCCGTCAGCCACTAATGGGACAGATTCATCCCACATCATGCTTGAGCCCGAACGCCCTACAGCATAAACACAAGCAACGAGCACCTACCTGCCCTTCTACATCCCAATGCCAACCATCTATCCATGGTAAGACTCCAAGGTTGTACGTAATTAACGGTACTTGCTGTTCCAAAAATTTAAAACATTAAAGTAGGGATAAACCTCTTCCTGGGGTAAAGCTCCATTGCAGTACTCTTAGACCACATTTTACTTTCAGATTATACTCCTGCTAGCCTGTAACTATGCCACAAACTCTGATATAATATTTAGAAATGCACATGAAATCTTGATGTACAACAATGTATAATGATTCTGCAATGTGCAAAACCCAATAAAATGGTTTAAAAAAAAAAGTCTTGGCTCACCTTTAGTGTTTCCCTTTTTCTAACTCTTCCTCATGTTCCCGCTTTCCCTTCATTACTGCACCTTTTATATTGCCCACTCCTTTCATTATTTTAAACTTTGTCTTGTCTCGCTGTCATCTTGAACCTAATTATTTGTAGTTACTTCATCTCCCTAAATCAGCGAACCTCTGCCTCCCAAGACTTTTTTCACTTGCTCCATACCCCTGAAGCGCATGGCCTCTAATAATCATACCCTTCCCTGTACTCATCCGTCTATACTTTATGCAATCAGCATTATTGAATTCTTTATTGCATGTTTTGCCTGCCATGTGTTTTTAGGTCTCGACTAGCGTCACAGCGCATGCCCTCTGCAAGATCTATTGTCATCTGGTTGCTTTTGGAAGTGGGGTTGGTGACCGCCCTGTCTCCTTTAGGCCCAACCCACCCAGACTGGTCTCATTGTCTGTTGCTTGTCATGCATCTCTTCACTTCTTCCTTTTCACAAGTCCGTGGGTGGGTCGGCACTTGTTAAACCTCTCAAGGGCTAGAAGAAAAGAAATGAAGACACTCGTGAGGATGAACACGTATTATTAAAAGAAAGGTTTCAGGTTGAGATGTCCTTTAAGGTAAAGCTGCCGTAATCTACCCACTAGGCGGTGCTCTGCTTATCATTGAATTGGGTGGCTAGACATTTTTACAAATCAATTGTCTTATGACTTTAGCAGGGTAGGGCAGCAAAGAGATAGGCCGGTATTTGGATGTCGTCTATGGGTCCTCTGAGTGTTCTTTGAGTAGGGGAGTACTGGGGCATCTTTACCAGAAGCTGGCTAGGTAGCTGTAGTAATTGAGTTGTTCAGGATCAAAGTGAGGGTTACCCTGATATAGACCTGGTGGAGAATGGTGTCTGAGGTTGCGTCAGCGATTATAGACTGCATGGTTGTTGCTGTTGCTTGAGTGAGGATGTTAGGCCAGTTGGTCTGGGTCATCCGCAAGGTGTTTGTTGAGATGGACATGGAGGCTGGAGGGTGGAAGGATCAGGTTAGGACTCAAATTTGTCACTGATGAGGGTGATCTTGTTGCTGAAGAATAGAGATGGCTGGGTATAAAAGACTTAAGGGGTTATGCTTATGGAGCTTGCTGTCAGAAATATGAAGTCACATGGCTTTCATTAACGGAAAGGGCAGGAATGTGCCATAATTGAGGCAATACAGTGCATTCCTGCCTTTTCCCTTGCACTGGCAGCCTTTTGCCATCCTAGCATTTAAGCTGGAGCCTTTGGCACCTGTGTGGCATGCAGGATTTGTTTTGTGCAGAAAGGAACACCTTCCTGCACAAAAACAATCCTGAGAGACATATTGCAGCACACATAGAAAGAGGAAGTAAGAAGGAGAAATAAAGATATTTCTTTCATTACACATATCTTTTTGGCCCATTCCCAGGTTGACCACTTCCGGTAATTCTGGGAATGTGTCAATAACCGTGGCAGTTGTGTGAGAACTAAAAAAAGAACACCAATGCAATGCTTATGGAATGCCTTCCGAGGGCAGAGTAAGGCAACACAGCGATTTGGGCTGTGTTGCCTTAGTCCAGATTTATGGAACCACTCAGGACCACACAATGTGGCCTTGTGTGGCTTTATAAATCACATGTAATGTCTGTGTCGCTCTTGCACCACGTTGTGTGGTGCAAGAGCGATGCAAGCATGCTCATGAATATGTCCCTAAAATTCTAATACTATATCCTGGGAAAACTAGCTAGAAAAATAATTAAACCATTGTTTGCAATAGTTATTAAAAATCCAATTTAAGGATGGAGTGGGATTATGCATACATATTAGGAAAAGTTACTTTTAGAAAAGTTACATTTCCCTTCCTGAAATTCCTGGAGACCAATTTGGATTAGCTCTTCAGCATGCACTCAGTGCTAATAGGTGATATCAGGCCGTGAAATGCCTGAAAGGATCAAACAATATACTCACTGTTAAGTCCTGCTCTGTAGATCTGTCGAGCCCCATGCAATACTGGAGAAACACTTCAAAAGGATAGAGAAGGTTGTCAATGCAATTCTTGTCAATCTCCTGTCCATTTGCTGAAGGTCCCTGCTTTGGTCCTATCAGACATCTGTCTCTAGGTTTGTTGTGGGTACCATAACTACTTCAAAATGGATTTAAGTGTTTAATTTCGGAGGACACTGATGATTTAACTTTCACATTCCCACATCCAAGCCCTCAGAACCCGAGTTTAGTTTGACTGAAGATTTTCACCATCTTCAAAAATGCCCTGACACATGGCATTTGGTCCTGTTCGCAATAAGGCAAACAGGCACTGTTGAAAAAGTAGGTAGGGTTTGCCCTGTGAACTTTTATTTAATTTGTTAGGTAGTGCACATGAGTCATATCCACCTACTAGCTGGTATCAGGCATAAATGTGGCACCTCTAGGCATCCACTGCAGAAAACAGTCTGGCCTACCAAAGATAAGATGACTGGACCTGCTGTCTATGACTTGATAGGAGCTCTGGAGGACTAGACCATGTTCTGTCTGCACCTAGAACCAGAAGCAGCCCCCCATTAGGGCGGAGGAGCCTTGCCTCCCTGCTGCCACTGCAGCAAAAGTGAATAATGAAATGGTTATAAAAAGAATTACCATTTTATTTTTCACTGCTCCCAGCCTGACTAATGTTTGAGGGTGGAGCCATTGCTGTTCACTGACAGGAGGTGTAGAGATGCTCACCACCAATCTACAGTTACATGTCACTTTGGCCAGCTGTCTTGCGATGGCCAGCCCGATATGCAAATTGCAAACCTCTCCTCTGAGTTGTCTAAGACAGCTAGGTGGAGAGCAGACGCAGGTCTCCATGCCTGCTGGATCATTGAGGGAGCCCCCTCCAGGCAATCTTGGCACTGCTCTTATGCTGCTCATTGACAGCATGAAAGTAGCATCGAGATTTGGAAAGGGAGCTGGCTGAGGCTCCAGTAGTATTTGCGTGGACTACAATCAAGACAAGGAAACATGGGTAAGTAAAGTACATTTTTCATTTTATTTGTATCTTTTTTGCCCAATGACAGCCACTGTAAGAAACTTGCATACCTTTCAGTCTAAATTCCAGAGCCTCAGTCATTGCCAGTTATAAGATCCGTTAATGAGCCATGATTGGGAGCTTTGGAATTTGAGCCTAAAGGTATTGTGATCTATTATGCATTGGTTGAAGACCTGTGTGGCTACATGAAGACAACTTCCTGCAAGAGGTTTATTTTTTAAAGTACCCAGCTGACCAGTGGATAGAGCAACTGGACTGGACTTTGCAGTTGGCCTGTGCCTGACACTCTGTGAGTCTCTATGTGCCTTTCCTGAGTCCTGGGGCCTTTAAAAGTATACTTTTGTGAATAATTGGGACTTAAAAGGCTAATTCAGAATGTAAAATCTTTGACCGGGACCAACACTGTTCAAGTATCTGCCCACTGCTTTAGCCTAGGTCCTGGTCTACTGTGGCCATAGACTTGTATTGTTGACTTGAGATTCCTGGTGCTATTCCTACTCAACACTTTAAAGATTAATGTCTCAGGTTACCCTTATTTGAATTTTTGTCGTTTTGGTGTCATTTAGGTAATTAATGTTATCTTTTTTTATAATTCAGTTTATTTTTTTAGTGTTTGGCATTTTAACTACATTTATTTTTTGGTACTGCATACATACTTTACAAATTGCCCTAAGTTAAGCCTGTCTGCTCGATGCCATAGCTACCAGGGAACTGAGCTCAGGTTAGTTTATTGACCTGAAAGATTCACCCTGGCATGAGTTGCGATTATTCCTTGAAGTAGGCAGTCATCTACCCCACATGATAATCCAAATTCCTACAAACATTAATTGTTATTCCATGCTTACAAGTCGGAATCATCCACCTATATTATTAATATGTCTGGCAGAGTATCCCCTGTCATACAGTATAAAAATATTGCAGGCCACAGAAGAGTTCTGTGACAATATAGAGGAATGAGGATGAAGGCCAAGTTTGCTTTACAAGGTTTTTTAAACTTCTAGGCGACTTACAATATCCTCATAATATATGGAAAGGGATATAATATTCCTCATAATAGATGGTCACGCCATTACCCAAAGTGCAAGCAACATAAACCTAGGTGTCTTCCTCTGTTATATAAAAGAGGTAGTATTCTTGCAAATATAAAGAATAAAAGTGGAATCTAGAGTGAAATCTAGCACATCCAAAAGGAGTTAGTGATTTGTTGCACAAGATGTTAGAATCAGTTTAATGTAAGTCAGATTAAAAAGTGACGAGGCTCAAAATCTGTAGAAATAGATGCATTATATTTTTTATACTAAGCAAAAAAATGTAACATTTTGAAATGAATATTTCCTTTCTACTGAACATTGTTTGTTTTAGAAAAACAGATTATACGTGGAAAACATCAGTTTTCCTTCTAGCATTTAAACTGCAGGTGTAACTTTACCCCCTACCTGCCATTTACATTGGCTCTTGTCTCTGACAGAACTCATGAGGACAGCTGTAATAATCTATCACAGTTGAGAGGCTACCTCATTTTTATGTTACATGTGAAGAAAAATGCCACTAGTAAGTCATCTGTAATAAGGAATTTAGAGATGGGCTTTCATACAGACAAGGACGACTCCCATGTATTACATATTTTAAAAAGATGTAAATCAAATGTATCAAATTGAATACAATGGACAAGGGAGTGTTTCTGTATGGGATTATTCTCACCTATCCTACCTCATAGTGTATTTCTCTGTTACAAGATAGTGATTTTAATTACAAATGGAGCTACTTTAATTGCTTGGCAGTAAGTGCTTTGAAACTAGACAACTGGAAGGCGCTGAGGCAAGTTCTGATTATCTCTAAAAAGTGTCTCTTAACGTTCCTCAATATTTTCCAATAACAGGAGATCAACTGTAGCTTTGCTGCATTACGAATGATATTGCAAGCAAATCCCTAAGTGTTGAGAGTAATGGAAAACAGCATTTGACTAGAATGGATAGTATTTATAAAGCAATAACACGTGCAAGAAATAAAACTAATTTCTTCGAGGACATCTTCTTGTTTTTTTAATAAACTTCAGACCACGGTAGATTAATTAGTATATTGTATTATTTCTTGCTAAGTATGCATTTAATTACATTTTTCAATTTCTAGGAATATTGTGTACACTGCTTCTGGTTTTGATATTAAGGAAAAATAGATAGAGGCGTAGAAGGAAGGACAGAAAGAGAAGGAAATAAGAGAAGAGAGGAGGGGAGAGGAGGGGAGGGGAGGGAAGGAGGAGGGGAGGGGAGGGGAGGGAAGGAGCAGGAAGGGGAGAAGAAGGGAATGGAGAGGAAAGGGAAGGAGAGGAGAGGAGACGATTATGCATTCATGGATTTATTTTGCCTTAATGATCAGGCACACTCCTCCGCCGAAATCATGTTCTGATAAGGTACAAGTAAAGAATATATAACTGTGATTTAAAGAAGTAGCAAACTCTGGATTGCTGATATCAGTCCAGAAGCAACGCTTTCTTTGAGAAGAAAATATGATCACGTAAAAAGACAACACAACTCAAACTGTGGAGAAAGATGGTTTACATTTAGGTAAACGTGTACCTTTGTGTAAATTTAGGATTGTTTGCTATTCACAAAGCTATTTCACTAATAGTATCTTTCTTACTGTGGAGCTACCACACAGAAAAAGATAGGATTGTCCGATCTTTTCATGTGCGGAGACTATGCAATCATGCAGTTAATTCTTGTAAAATATCTTTGTGAATATCAAACAATCGTAAACGTGCTAGGAGTCCGAAAATGAGAGGCAGACCGCTGAACACAGAGTGCACAAAATTCGCAAAATTTCTCAGGACTGCTTCAAAGGGTGCTAATAGTCCCGGAAAAAGTGTCTTAAATACATGTGCGATGCCACTGGTATCTGGTATCTGGTACGCCTCTAGGGGGTACTCCTATACTCCTCCACTTGTTGTTGAATACTTAAGAAGGGGACCGGGAGTTCCCACCTTATATTCTTGTTAAATACCCTTACTCTCTCCTATTGTTTTGGAGTACATTAGGCAGCGCACAGCTGCAAGAGTTACACATAGTCGTTACACTTCATTTCTTGGCACCATCCGCAACCATGAGCGAGAACCAAGGCCTCTCCTACACCTCGGAGGAGGTAGAGGAAATCATGGGTGATTTGTCTATATTCGCGGACGCGAGTATAGCACAGATTATCTCACAAACAACTGATTGGGAGAATATGACAGAGTTAAAACGGAACAGGATTAGAACCATCTTACATGGCACTATTCTAAAACAATACCTAAACAAAAATATGGCACCCAAGGGCTTATTGGTAACCAACGCGCCCCGCATCTTCCTGGATAATGCCACCTTCGGCAAGGACTGGGCCTCCATAGCGTGGCACTGCACGCACGATTAGATAGTCCTCATACTAAAAACTGCCTTGAGACTGTCCGAAAAAAATTCAAGTGCAGATTCAATTAGCTAAGGGCCACATAAAAACCACAATCACTGGCTACAAAAAGAAACTGGACGAGTTGACTAGGGAAATTAATGACTACACGGACAATCTGACACAGCAGAAAGTGCAAAAATTTCAGAAGGATTTGAAAAGATTTTCCATGGTAAAAGCTTACCCCTACTCGTATCCAGAGTATGTGCCCCCGTCAAACAATCGTAAACGTACACAAAAGTGTAAGTTTACCTTTGTGAATCATGCCCTGAATTACTAACAGAGGGCCAGATGTATGACCAGGAAAATTGCACATCGCAAATTGCAACTCTTTTACGAGTCGCAATTAGCGAAGCACAGTTTCCGATATACAACAGTGTATTTCACACTGTTTGCTATTTCCAATGGGGTCACAAATTGGGAGCCTCTCGCAATTTGCAAGCCCATAGGGAATGATAGCCCTCCCAGGGGTGGCCTTCTGGGCTCAGCAAACCACCATGTCTGGGGCGGCTTTTTAATAAAGCAGTTTTTTTCTGTTAATTGCAGCTCGTTTTCCTTTAAGGAAATGGGGATGAAAGAAAAATGAAACTTTCGATTTTCATTTTTTGAAAAGCAGGCAGTGGTCTCTGGAACCACTGCCTGCTCTTAAAAAATATTTTCCAATATACTCACAAAGGCGGAAGGGGTCTTTAAAGTAAGAGAATTTTCTAGAGAATTCACTTCTTTCTTGATGTTTCCAGCCTACCCCGTCCTGGCTCCAGACTGACTGCATGAACAATGTGTGTGAAGGCAGAGAACAGCCTATTGATTTGTAAGTAAGGCTTTGCACAACTCTGCCCACTTCCTGCCAGTAGTGACCCATCCAGACAGACCAAATCCCCCTATTTTCGACTGTCTGGGAGGAATAAACAAAATCAAACAGCGAAGTACGCCCAGTCATGCATTCCAGGCACGGGCTGCAAGCACCAAATAGCTAGGGCAGCAAAATGCCAACCATCACTCTCACAGCCTTCAAGATAATTTGCCATACAGGCCAATTATTAAGAATGAGAAGCACATTTTCTGACAAAGTTGAGTATTTCCATCATGCACAAAATCTGTTGTTAAAGTTGAAGGAACTGGGATACCCGAAGACGCTGCTTAATAATTCAATGAAGAGAGCTTGGTGGACTCCACAGAAATCACTTGCGGTCAAAAAAGTGTAAAAGGTGTTTGACCATTTGGTCTGCATGTCAACATTTTGTCCACAGACTAACAATTCAACAGAATTATTTTGAAAATAGGCTTTAGTTTCTAAATTGGATAAATCTTTTGAGAGACCTTTGTTCCCTCTGAAAAAAGACTGCAGCAAACGAAGGCAAGTGATCCGAGCATACAAAACACTACCTACACTTCAAAGCAATTTGACACAACTATGGAGCTTGACACCAGTGGAGGGACATCACACATGTGGCACATGCACATGCTTTAATCAAACAATTGAAGGGATTGACTTTGTCCTGAAGGATATTAAATGGAAACATACTGACTTTTGAAATTGTAAAACCAACAATGTTGTGTATTGAATACATTGCCTTTGTAATAAGCTCTATATAGGAAAGACAAATCAAGAGATTAGACACAGAATCACTCAACATAAGTTGCGAATATAATGCAGAGTCACCACTGGTCCATTAGTCAATCATTGCATAGAGAACCATTATTCGGAAAAGGAGTTCCATTGGACCGAGCTTGCAGTTGTACTACCAGACGCCAGAGGAAGGGACCTTGAGAGGCGACTGATGAAAAAAGGCAGCACCATATACTGCAGTTTAATACAGTACCAGATGGCTTGAATGAGATGACCAAACTTCAGAATCTGTCATTGGCTGTAGGATATATTCCTCCACATACTGACTATTAGCACAGAGGGTGTGAACAATGCGAGAACCGAGAATCCCCCAAAAATAGTTTCCACTACTTCAGAAAAAGAGGCAGCATTATGATTAGGGGTGGGCATCAAATTCTGTTTCGCTTGCGGAAATTGCGATAATTTAACATTTTCGCGTTCCGTGGAGAGCACAAAAATGCCCAAATTTCCGTGATCCGCACCGTACCGGACATTTTTTTCATGCTTGCGCTCTAAAAATAAGTTCTCGTGCGCGCTATCGCTTTACCTGGATCCCCGCGTTCGCCGGCAAGTTTTCTTGATCTGGTCACGTGCTCCCTGAGATGTTGGTAGCCATTTGCGATATCTCGCGTGAGTTCACGCCCGCAATCACGTCATTCGTCTTGCGATCATGCACAACGAGAGTATGAGATCTCAAACACGTCAGTCTACAACGAGAGCGAGAGTGTGAGGATGCCAACACGTCATATCGAACATGACAAGGAGCGAGAGAACCCGAACACGTCATTCTCCACTGCGAGCGAGAGCGTGAGGACGCAAACACGTCATATCCAACGCGACAGGGAGCAAGAGAACGCGAACAAGTCATTTTGGACCGACCATCCACATCCGGCGGAGGTAAGGTGAAGCTCGAGCAAGTAAAATTTTCAATCTGGAGAAGAATATCAACTCTAGCAGCAGAAAACCTTTTGCAAATGATGATGTGGATGAAAACTCCTCAGATTGAAATTTGGCTGTCCTTTTGTGTGCAAGGAAATGGGGGGAGAGGGAGGAAGTGCCACAGAATCTCTAACTTCCGGTTCCTGTCCAGCAGGCTCCTCCCAGTGCTTTGTCCATCTCCTGCTCATTCTGCCTTTAGATTTGGAGCTGGAAAGATGCCTCTTTTTGTCTGCTGCATCATTGTCATTGGATTTAAGGATTTTTGAATTGGATATTTTACAAGTTAGTAGTTGTTGTGTCTGTTTGATTGGGAGCATTGAAGTTGGTGCAACTACAATTGAATTTTGGTACATATCATTTCTTTTTTTTAAAATGTTGTGGGTAGTAGTAGTCAGTAGGCCCAAAGCTAGTCATGGGTGGGTGCATGATGAAGCAACTGTTTATGTATTTCATTTTTAGGCATCATTTAGGGCATGGATTGCATTGGATTGAGTTGGGAACTGTGTTTTTTGGGGTGGGCTTTCTGTTGTTGGGCCTGGCCATGTGGCTGGTAGCCATTTTGAAGCCTAGGCCTGCAAGCTTGTCTGGCCTTGTCTGGCAACAATCCTGCTTTCATCCGGTAGGCTCAGAACAGGTAGCCACAGCTGCAATAAACAAGTGTTTAAGTGTGGTCTGTTGAATTTACATCATTTAGGGCCTGGATGGCATTGGATTGAGTTGGGAAATGTGTTTTTTTGGGGTGGGCTTTCTGTTGTTGTGCCTGGCCATGTGGCTGGTGATCATGTTGAAGCCTAGGCCTGCAAGCTTGTCTGGCCTTGTCTGCCAACAGGTATGCTTTCATCCGGTAGGCTCAGAGAAGGTAGCCACAGCTGCATTAAACACGTTTTTCTGTGTGGTCTGTTGAATTTAGACATCATTTAGGGCTTGAATGGCATTGGATTGAGTTGGGAAATGTGTTTGTTTGGGGTGGGCTTTCTGTTGTTGGGCCTGGCCAATTGGCTGGTGGCCATTTTGAAGCCTAGGCCTACAAGCTTGTCTAGCCTTGTCTGCCAACAAGCCTGCTTTTATCCGGTAGGCTCAGAGCAGGTAGCCACAGCTGCATTAAACACGTGTTTCTGTGTGGTCTGTTGAATTTACATCATTTAGGGCCTGGATGGCATTGGATTGAGTTGGGAAATGTGTTTTTTTTTGGGGTGGGCTTTCTGTTGTTGGGCCTGGCCATGTGGCTGGTGGCCATTTTGAAGCCTAGGGTTGCAAGCTTGTCTGGCCTTGTCTGCCAACAGGCCTGCTTTCATCCGGTAGGCTTAGAGAAGGTAGCCACAGCAAACAGGCCTGCTTTCATCTGGTAGGCTCAGAGTAGGTAGCCACAGCTGCATTAAACAAGTGTTTCTGTGTGGTCTGTTGAATTTAGACATCATTTAGGGCTTGAATGGCATTGGATTGAGTTGGGAAATGTGTTTGTTTGGGGTGGGCTTTCTGTTGTTGGGCCTGGCCATTTGGCTGGTGGCCATTTTGAAGCCTAGGCCTACAAGCTTGTCTAGCCTTGTCTGCCAACGAGCCTGCTTTTATCCGGTAGGCTCAGAGCAGGTAGCCACAGCTGCATTAAACACGTGTTTCTGTGTGGTCTGTTGAATTTACATCATTTAGGGCCTGGATGGCATTGGATTGAGTTGGGAAATGTGTTTTTTTTTGGGGGTGGGCTTTCTGTTGTTGGGCCTGGCCATGTGGCTGGTGGCCATTTTGAAGCCTAGGGTTGCAAGCTTGTCTGGCCTTGTCTGCCAACAGGCCTGCTTTCATCCGGTAGGCTTAGAGCAGGTAGCCACAGCAAACAGGCCTGCTTTCATCTGGTAGGCTTAGAGCAGGTAGCCACAGCTGCATTAAACAAGTGTTTCTGTGTGGTCTGTTGAATTTAGACATCATTTAGTGCATGGTTGGCATTGGATTGAGTTGAGAAATGTGTTTTTTTGGGGTGGGCTTTCCGTTCTTGGGCCTGGCCATGTGGCTGGTGGCCATTTTGAAGCCTAGGCCTACAAGCTTGTCTAGCCTTGTCTGCCAACAAGCCTGCTTTTATCCGGTAGGCTCAGAGCAGGTAGCCACAGCTGCATTAAACATGTGTTTCTGTGTGGTCTGTTGAATTTACATCATTTAGGGCCTGGATGGCATTGGATTGAGTTGGGAAATGTGTTTTTTTTGGGGTGGGCTTTCTGTTGTTGGGCCTGGCCATGTGGCTGGTGGCCATTTTGAAGCCTAGGGTTGCAAGCTTGTCTGGCCTTGTCTGCCAACAGGCCTGCTTTCATCCGGTAGGCTTAGAGCAGGTAGCCACAGCTGCATTAAACAAGTGTTTCTGTGTGGTCTGTTGAATTTAGACATCATTTAGTGCATGTATGGCATTGGATTGAGTTGAGAAATGTGTTTTTTTGGGGTGGGCTTTCCGTTCTTGGGCCTGGCCATGTGGCTGGTGGCCATTTTGAAGCCTAGGTCTACAAGCTTGTCTAGCCTTGTCTGCCAACAAGCCTGCTTTTATCCGGTAGGCTCAGAGCAGGTAGCCACAGCTGCATTAAACACGTGTTTCTGTGTGGTCTGTTGAATTTACATCATTTAGGGCCTGGATGGCATTGGATTGAGTTGGGAAATGTGTTTTTTTTGGGGTGGGCTTTCTGTTGTTGGGCCTGGCCATGTGGCTGGTGGCCATTTTGAAGCCTAGGGTTGCAAGCTTGTCTGGCCTTGTCTGCCAACAGGCCTGCTTTTATCCGGTAGGCTCAGAGAAGGTAGCCACAGCTGCCTTAAACAAGTTTTTTCTGTGTGGTCTGTTGAATTTAGACATAATTTAGGGCCTGAATGGTATTGGATTGAGTTGGGAAATGTGTTTCTTTGGGGTGAGATTTCTGTTGTTGGGCCTGGCCATGTGGCTGGTGGATATTTTGAAGCCTTTGCCTGCAACATGTCTGGCCTTGTCTGCCAACAGGCCTGCTTTCATCCGGTAGGCTCAGAGAAGGATGGGCACAGCTGCATTAAACACATTTTTCTGTGTGGTTTGTTGAATTTAGACATCATTTAGGGCATGGATGGCATTGAATTGAGTACGGAAATGTGTTTTTTGGGGGGTGGGCTTTCTGTTGTTGGGCCTGGCCATACGGCAGGTGGCCATTGTGAAGCCTAGACCTTCAAGCTTGTCGGGCCTTGTCTGCCAACATGCCTGCTTTCATCCGGTAGGCTCAGAGCAGGTAGCCACAGCAGCATTAAACACGTTTTTCTGTGTGGTCTGTTGAATTTAGACATCATTTAGGGCATGGAATGTATGGCATTGGATTGAGTTGGGAAATTTGTTTTTTTGGGGTGGGCTTACTGATGTTGGGTGTCTTAAAGACATGCCTTTGTTGTGTGTGTCTGGTGTGCGTTGGTGTGCAATGCATGCACCCTAGAGACCTTTTTTGGGCCTGTGTATTTTCGTTTTTTCATTTAATTGCATTAAAAAGGCAGAGCATTGTGCTTTAGCATAGGCCGTTTGTCAGCTCCTGGTGTTTCCCAGGACCCCTGCTTGTTGCTTGTGATTTGTGTGGTGTCCATGTGGCTGGTGGCCTTTTTTGTGGTGGGAGTTATTAGTGTCCTGCTTTTGCCATATAGGCCTGCATGCTTTTCCTAATGGCTTACTGCTTCCATCCATCCCCTTTGCTAGCAGCAGCTCCATGAATGAAGTAATGCTCAAAAATTGTAATGCCAAATAGGGTCCACCCCACTTCCATTACATTTTTATTTTGGTGGTTCTTATTCTGTTTTCTATCCTTCCTGAGAGTGTAATGTGTACACAGTAGTATAACATAGCCCTTGTTGACAAAGTCTCAGAAATGGCTAGACTACATCTTTTGTTTGTTTGTTTGTACTAGTACAATATTAACTGAACCACAACTACAAATGCAACATTTAATTGATGATCTTCTCCTGGCTTATTTGCTTTTAGGTTCACAAAAAGCCAGAGGAAGAGGTGTCATCATCATCATCACTCGTTGTACTGCCAGCAAGAAAGAAGCCCTGCTGCGCATCACTTCCACGTGTGACCACAACTTGTGCACCTGCGTCCTGCCTGACATCTGAAGATGGCCCCAAAGAAAGGTACCAGGTCCAGTACCAAGAAAGTTGCCGGTGAGAAGAAGGAACAGAAATAGGAAGTGCCACTAACCACGACTGGTGTGCCGGCCAATGTTTTTTTTTGGACCAAAAAATTACGCCTGCAGCAGCATTGTCTGGGAACCAAGCAGGGAGCAGCACCTCCGCACCAGTGGTCTAACCCCACCAACCTAGGCCCAAGCCCTTGAGTGTCGCAGAGGTAGCCAGTCTACTAGAGAGGCTGAAGGCAGTGCGTTTGGCTCAGAACACTCACCATCACTATCGACAACAGCATTAGGTATGGGCTGAAAATCCGTTCCGCTCGCTGACTTTGTGAATTTTTGGCAATGTTGCAGTCCGCGAATCGCGCAAAACTGTCCAAAAATTCGCAATTCGCAAGCTGGATGATTTTTTTGCTTGGTAGCGCTTCAAAAATACAATCTCATGCGTGCGGCGTTGACGTACTGTGATTCTGAGTTTGTTGAGTTGTTTTTCCTCCTGGTTTGAGTGCGCTGTGCCATTTTGGATCTGGCTGCGTGATCGCGCAAGAATTTTCGACCGCGAGTACATCATAGCGGCCCGCCATCTTGCACTGCGAGAGTTTGAGAACACAACTATGTCATAAGGGCCCGCGATCACACATCGCGGGAGTAAACAATTGCGAACACGTAGATGCGACGTGCAGCTGACTTCCGGCGGGAGATTTGAACAGCTCGCTTTCCCGAACTTGCAAAAATTGCAATTCTGCACAGGAAATATACCGCAGGCAGCATAAACCTTCTGAAAATGATGATTTGGATCAGAATAACTTCTCAGATTGACATTTGGCTGCACTTTTTTGTGCAAGGAGACCATTTTGGGGGGGTGGGAGGAAGGAAGTGCCCCAGAGTCTCCAACTTCCTGTTCCTGTCCAGCAGGCTCCTCCCAGTGCTTTGTCTATGTCCTGGTCACTTTTCATTTGGATCTGGAGCTGGAAGGATTACTTTTTGTGGCTGCTGCTGGATATTTGTATTTGAGGACTTTTTGTTTGGATCACTTTTGGATTACTTTTTGTTTTAAGATTTTACAAGTAAGTTGGTGTTGTTTGTTTGGGGCATTGCAGTTGCTGCAACTACAATTTTTTAACTTTTTCACAACTTTAAAAAAAATATATTGTGGGTAGGCACAGTATCCAGTAGGCCCAGGGTTACTCATGGGTGCATGATACAACTGTTTCTGTGAGTTTTGTTGAACTCAAATATCATTTATGTCATGGAATTGAATAGCTCACTGTTATATGTGGATTTTTTTTATTTTGGGGTGCGTGTAAAGCAACACTAGCCAGTAGGCCCAGGGGTAGTCAGTGGTGCACGGACCAAGTCTTTCTGTGGGGTGTCTTGAATTTAAACATCAATTAGGGCATGGATGGCATTGGATTGAGGTGATTTTTGTGTGTTTTTCAATGTTTTGGGGTGCTGTTGGGGCCTGGCCATGTGGGTGGGGGCCATTTTGAGGCCTGGTCCAGGCATGGCCTGGCCATGTGGGTGGGGGTCAAGGGGCCATTTTGAAGCCAGGCAGTGTGCTTTGTGCCATAGGCTTGCACCCAGTCTGCCCACATCATTTAGGGCATGGATGGCATTGGATTGTGCTGATTTTTGTGTGTGCCTCCTTTCATCCATTATGCCCTGGGGTACTCAGTGGTGCATGAAACAACCCTCTCTGTGTGGTCTCTCTTCTATTAATGTAAACATCCATTTTTGATTAGAAATAATTGCAATTTTTATTTTTGGTCTTGTATATTCCCAATAGGCTCTGCGCATTCGAATAACATAAATGATAGTTTAGACGTAGGACTGAAGTCGATTAGGTCTCTTTTGAATATGTTAGACTTAATTGTGAATGCCAGCTAGCTCAGAGGTCACTAGAAAATTTCTCGAATACACAAGTAGGGATTAGTCACTGACAACCATATAACATGACATCTTTGTTCCCCAAGAATAAGGAATATATCTCCAGAGTCACAGAAACAATAGATGGCTATTTCACTTAGTCAATTGTTTATGCTTCATTTCACTGGAAGTGCAGAGAAATAGAGAGATGGGCGTTTTCAATAAAAAGGTTATTTATTGAGCAGTCTTCTTTCTCATGCAAGAGAAGTGAATTGCTACAATCGTAATACTTGCTATGAAGTAAAGTGAGTACAGTAAAAGAGTATTATGAAATAATACTGTAAAAGCATTTATATGGTTTCTAAGTTATAAGATACATAAAATGGATAAAATACATACCAATGATAAATAATGACTAAAAGTACTCAACTGGTGTATCTAAAATACGCCTACCCCGGTGTACCTAACCTAAGTCTAGTACAAGGTAAGAAGTAAGTGAGGTGTAGCTTGAGTTAAATAGTTTCTGCCAAGAATCTATCCATGAATTCTCTAAGGGTCTAATCAGCTCCGTACCTTAGTTATAGAATGAAGGAGGTCTTGTATCTCTCTCTCAGGACTCGATCTCTCAGTAACCCGCAAGGGTAGCAGGGAAACACTAGAGCTGGATTTCTCGGCAGGGAAAAGACAGTGTCTCTCTCAGTGCGTCAGCAGGGAGGGTCGGCTTCCTTCAGCACTCACACACAGCAGGGCGTCGGGCAAATAGTTAGTCGATCTGCTCCAAAAATACTGTGTGTTTTGCTAGGGCAGATGTGGGCATATTTATTCCCGAAAGGTGCCGAGTTTGACGTAAGGGTGGACATAATAACATCACTAAGAACTCAAAGTTCTTTACACACTCCAGGAGTTCTGGGACAAATCAATACTGAAGCAGGGGGAATTCCCATCTGCTGAAGGCTGGTTGTCTTCAAGAACTCGTTGTACTCTGGGAGCTTAGTGGAAGTAGCCATGCCATATTTGGACTGCATTGGCTGTGTCTAAATATGGTTATGATTCTTATGCCTATATAAGGATATGATAAGTTATATAGGCATGAATCTGGAAAATTACACTAGAGCCCTAGATATGTTACAACACCCACTCCACGTAGAATGTCCATCTTTAATAAATACTAAGCAGTTATAACATTTCTAAGCATGTGTTTACAATCCCACCCCAAAAATACATGAAATGCATTTGAAATGGTTTGTACACAAAAAATGAGTATTGTGCTGTACGTTTTCTAATCAGTGTTATCATTCAGATAATGCATGTAGTTTTTACATTTGAAATGCTGGCTGAATGATTCACGAAATATACATTTATGAAATGGCTCTTAATACAGAAGAGAAAGTCGAGACCATTTCATCACAGATTTATATAATACTGTACATGTGCTAGTGGCTAATTTAATAATATTTTCTCTAAGTATCTAAAAATAGAAATCTTGTTCTCTAAGAATAGTTCTACATTAAGCAGATTACTCTGCGCCAAAAAAGAGGAAATATTTTGGTATTGAGAAAAAACAAATGTTGTTGTTGTAAAAAATAGTTCCACATCTTAGAAGTTCTGTTTATCAAAACTGAAGGCCAAAATCAAAGTTCAGGGAACGCTGTGTGCTTGTTTCTCAAGAGTTATTCTAGTTGTTAGGGGAAAACATTAACTCAGATAGGCTGGCAAAGAATTCGTCAACCACAGTAGGTGAAAGTTGGGCCATTTCCCAAAAAGTGGAAATAGTGCATATTTGAGATGCATTACCGTCAGCGTTATCTGGATCAGTAATGTTCACAGAAGGTTGTACCTGTGTGCCGCTTTCATCTCGTACCTCACCTAGTCGTAATGGTGAGGTCTCAACGAATGCCGTCATCAGAATTGGTAGCCCCTGGGGACAACACGTTGCATGAGCCGTTACCGAAATAAGCAAAGTATCGACATCCATAGGTAATGCTGATGGAAGTGAGAGACAGATGTCTAACACTAATTCTTCTCTGCAGAGCAGGCATCGTAGAACAGGTAAGATGCAATCTTGCCAGATTGGTCTGAATGATAGAAACCATGTGGTATTCAGATCTCTTAGACGAGCCAAGCCGAGAACCTGTGTTATCCTATTTCGGTACTGCAGTGCCTGGATCGCTTGTTCCATGGTAACCTGGGTATCGCTCGTGACTGGACTTGCCATATCAGAGCAGAAGGAACAAAAATCGAATTCCTGATAGGAGTCCGAAAATGAGAGGCAGACCGCTGAACACAGAGTGCACAAAATTCGCAAAATTGCTCAGGACTGCTTCAAAGGGTGCTAATAGTCCCGGAAAAAGTGTCTTAATTACATGTGCGATGCCACTGGTATCTGGTATCTGGTACGCCTCTAGGGGGTACTCCTATACTCCTCCACTTGTTGTTGAATACTTAAGAAGGGGACCGGGAGTTCCCACCTTATATTCTTGTTAAATACCCTTACTCTCTCCTATTGTTTTGGAGTACATTAGGCTGCGCACAGCTGCAAGAGTTACACATAGTCGTTACACTTCATTTCTTGGCACCATCCGCAACCATGAGCGAGAACCAAGGCCTCTCCTACACCTCGGAGGAGGTAGAGGAAAACATGGGTGATTTGTCTATATTCGCGGACGCGAGTATAGCTCGGAGTATCTCACAAACAACTGATTGGGAGAATATGACAGAGTTAAAACGGAACAGGATTAGAACCATCTTACATGGCACTATTCTAAAACAATACCTAAACAAAAATATGGCACCCAAGGGCTTATTGGTAACCAACGCGCCCCGCATCTTCCTGGATAATGCCACCTTCGGCAAGGACTGGGCCTCCATAGCGTGGCACTGCACGCACGATTAGATAGTCCTCATACTAAAAACTGCCTTGAGACTGTCCGAAAAAAATTCAAGTGCAGATTCAATTAGCTAAGGGCCACATAAAAACCACAATCACTGGCTACAAAAAGAAACTGGACGAGTTGACTAGGGAAATTAATGACTACACGGACAATCTGACACAGCAGAAAGTGCAAAAATTTCAGAAGGATTTGAAAAGATTTTCCATGGTAAAAGCTTACCCCTACTCGTATCCAGAGTATGTGCCCCCGTCAAACAATCGTAAACGTACACAAAAGTGTAAGTTTACCTTTGTGAATCATGCCCTGAATTACTAACAGAGGGCCAGATGTATGACCAGGAAAATTGCACATCGCAAATTGCAACTCTTTTACGAGTCGCAATTAGCGAAGCGCAGTTTCCGATATACAACAGTGTATTTCACACTGTTTGCTATTTCCAATGGGGTCACAAATTGGGAGCCTCTCGCAATTTGCAAGCCCATAGGGAATGATAGCCCTCCCAGGGGTGGCCTTCTGGGCTCAGCAAACCACCATGTCTGGGGCGGCTTTTTAATAAAGCAGTTTTTTTCTGTTAATTGCAGCTCGTTTTCCTTTAAGGAAATGGGGATGAAAGAAAAATGAAACTTTCTATTTTCATTTTTTGAAAAGCAGGCAGTGGTCTCTGGAACCACTGCCTGCTCTTAAAAAATATTTTCCAATATACTCACAAAGGCGGAAGGGGTCTTTAAAGTAAGAGAATTTTCTAGAGAATTCACTTCTTTCTTGATGTTTCCAGCCTACCCCGTCCTGGCTCCAAACTGACTGCATGAACAATGTGTGTGAAGGCAGAGAACAGCCTATTGATTTGTAAGTAAGGCTTTGCACAACTCTGCCCACTTCCTGCCAGTAGTGACCCATCCAGACAGACCAAATCCCCCTATTTTCGACTGTCTGGGAGGAATAAACAAAATCAAACAGCGAAGTACGCCCAGTCATGCATTCCAGGCACGGGCTGCAAGCACCAAATAGCTAGGGCAGCAAAATGCCAACCATCACTCTCACAGCCTTCAAGATAATTTGCCATACAGGCCAATTATTAAGAATGAGAAGCACATTTTCTGACAAAATTGAGTATTTCCATCATGCACAAAATCTGTTGTTAAAGTTGAAGGAACTGGGATACCCGAAGACGCTGCTTAATAATTCAATGAAGAGAGCTTGGTGGACTCCACAGAAATCACTTGCGGTCAAAAAAGTGTAAAAGGTGTTTGACCATTTGGTCTGCATGTCAACATTTTGTCCACAGACTAACAATTCAACAGAATTATTTTGAAAATAGCCTTTAGTTTCTAAATTGGATAAATCTTTTGAGAGACCTTTGTTCCCTCTGAAAAAAGACTGCAGCAAACGAAGCCAAGTGATCCGAGCATACAAAACACTACCTACACTTCAAAGCAATTTGACACAACTATGGAGCTTGACACCAGTGGAGGGACATCACACATGTGGCACATGCACATGCTTTAATCAAACAATTGAAGGGATTGACTTTGTACTGAAGGATATTAAATGGAAACATACTGACTTTTGAAATTGTAAAACTAACAATGTTGTGTATTGAATACATTGCCTCTGTAATAAGCTCTATATAGGAAAGACAAATCAAGAGATTAGACACAGAATCACTCAACATAAGTTGCGAATATAATGCAGAGTCACCACTGGTCCATTAGTCAATCATTGCATAGAGAACCATTATTCGGAAAAGGAGTTCCATTGGACCGAGCTTGCAGTTGTACTACCAGACGCCAGAGGAAGGGACCTTGAGAGGCGACTGATGAAAAAAGGCAGCACCATATACTGCAGTTTAATACAGTACCAGATGGCTTGAATGAGATGACCAAACTTCAGAATCTGTCATTGGCTGTAGGATATATTCCTCCACATACTGACTATTAGCACAGAGGGTGTGAACAATGCGAGAACCGAGAATCCCCCAAAAATAGTTTCCACTACTTCAGAAAAAGAGGCAGCATTATGATTAGGGGTGGGCATCAAATTCTGTTTCGCTTGCGGAAATTGCGATAATTTAACATTTTCGCGTTCCGTGGAGAGCACCAAAATGCCCAAATTTATTTGATCCGCACCGTACCGGACATTTTTTTCATGCTTGCGCTCTAAAAATAAGTTCTCGTGCGCGCTATCGCTTTACCTGGATCCCCGCGTTCGCCGGCAAGTTTTCTTGATCTGGTCACGTGCTCCCTGAGATGTTGGTAGCCATTTGCGATATCTCGCGTAAGTTCACGCCCGCAATCACGTCATTCGTCTTGCGATCATGCACAACGAGAGTATGAGATCTCAAACACGTCAGTCTACAACGAGAGCGAGAGTGTGAGGATGCCAACACGTCATATCGAACATGACAAGGAGCGAGAGAACCCGAACACGTCATTCTCCACTGCGAGCGAGAGCGTGAGGACGCAAACACGTCATATCCAACGCGACAGGGAGCAAGAGAACGCGAACAAGTCATTTTGGACCGACCATCCACATCCGGCGGAGGTAAGGTGAAGCTCGAGCAAGTAAAATTTTCAATCTGGAGAAGAATATCAACTCTAGCAGCAGAAAACCTTTTGCAAATGATGATGTGGATGAAAACTCCTCAGATTGAAATTTGGCTGTCCTTTTGTGTGCAAGGAAATGGGGGGAGAGGGAGGAAGTGCCACAGAATCTCTAACTTCCGGTTCCTGTCCAGCAGGCTCCTCCCAGTGCTTTGTCCATCTCCTGCTCATTCTGCCTTTAAATTTGGAGCTGGAAAGATGCCTCTTTTTGTCTGCTGCATCATTGTCATTGGATTTAAGGATTTTTGAATTGGATATTTTACAAGTAAGTAGTTGTTGTGTCTGTTTGATTGGGAGCATTGAAGTTGGTGCAACTACAATTGAATTTTGGTACATATCATTTCTTTTTTTTTAAATGTTGTGGGTAGTAGTAGTCATTAGGCCCAAAGCTAGTCATGGGTGAGTGCATGATGAAGCAACTGTTTATGTATTTCATTTTTAGGCATCATTTAGGGCATGGATTGCATTGGATTGAGTTGGGAACTGTGTTTTTTGGGGTGGGCTTTCTGTTGTTGGGCCTGGCCATGTGGCTGGTAGCCATTTTGAAGCCTAGGCCTGCAAGCTTGTCTGGCCTTGTCTGGCAACAATCCTGCTTTCATCCGGTAGGCTCAGAACAGGTAGCCACAGCTGCAATAAACAAGTGTTTAAGTGTGGTCTGTTGAATTTAGACATCATTTAGGGCTTGAATGGCATTGGATTGAGTTGGGAAATGTGTTTGTTTGGGGTGGGCTTTCTGTTGTTGGGCCTGGCCATTTGGCTGGTGGCCATTTTGAAGCCTAGGCCTACAAGCTTGTCTAGCCTTGTCTGCCAACAAGCCTGCTTTTATCCGGTAGGCTCAGAGCAGGTAGCCACAGCTGCATTAAACACGTGTTTCTGTGTGGTCTGTTGAATTTACATCATTTAGGGCCTGGATGGCATTGGATTGAGTTGGGAAATGTGTTTTTTTTTGGGGTGGGCTTTCTGTTGTTGGGCCTGGCCATGTGGCTGGTGGCCATTTTGAAGCCTAGGGTTGCAAGCTTGTCTGGCCTTGTCTGCCAACAGGCCTGCTTTCATCCGGTAGGCTTAGAGCAGGTAGCCACAGCAAACAGGCCTGCTTTCATCTGGTAGGCTCAGAGTAGGTAGCCACAGCTGCATTAAACAAGTGTTTCTGTGTGGTCTGTTGAATTCAGACATCATTTAGGGCATGGATGGCATTGGATTGAGTTGGGAAATGTGTTTTGTTTGGGGTGGGCTTTCTGTTGTTGGACCTGGCCATGTGGCCGGTGGCCGTTTTGAAGCCTAGGCCTGCAAGCTTGTCTAGCCTTGTCTGCCAACAGGCCTGCTTTCATCCGGTAGGCTTAGAGCAGGTAGCCACAGCTGCATTAAACAAGTGTTTCTGTGTGGTCTGTTGAATTTAGACATCATTTAGTGCATGGATGGCATTGGATTGAGTTGAGAAATGTGTTTTTTTGGGGTGGGCTTTCCGTTCTTGGGCCTGGCCATGTGGCTGGTGGCCATTTTGAAGCCTAGGCCTACAAGCTTGTCTAGCCTTGTCTGCCAACAAGCCTGCTTTTATCCGGTAGGCTCAGAGCAGGTAGCCACAGCTGCATTAAACATGTGTTTCTGTGTGGTCTGTTGAATTTACATCATTTAGGGCCTGGATGGCATTGGATTGAGTTGGGAAATGTGTTTTTTTTTGGGGTGGGCTTTCTGTTGTTGGGCCTGGCCATGTGGCTGGTGGCCATTTTGAAGCCTAGGGTTGCAAGCTTGTCTGGCCTTGTCTGCCAACAGGCCTGCTTTCATCCGGTAGGCTTAGAGCAGGTAGCCACAGCTGCATTAAACAAGTGTTTCTGTGTGGTCTGTTGAATTTAGACATCATTTAGTGCATGGATGGCATTGGATTGAGTTGAGAAATGTGTTTTTTTGGGGTGGGCTTTCCGTTCTTGGGCCTGGCCATGTGGCTGGTGGCCATTTTGAAGCCTAGGCCTACAAGCTTGTCTAGCCTTGTCTGCCAACAAGCCTGCTTTTATCCGGTAGGCTCAGAGCAGGTAGCCACAGCTGCATTAAACACGTGTTTCTGTGTGGTCTGTTGAATTTACATCATTTAGGGCCTGGATGGCATTGGATTGAGTTGGGAAATGTGTTTTTTTTGGGGTGGGCTTTCTGTTGTTGGGCCTGGCCATGTGGCTGGTGGCCATTTTGAAGCCTAGGGTTGCAAGCTTGTCTGGCCTTGTCTGCCAACAGGCCTGCTTTTATCCGGTAGGCTCAGAGAAGGTAGCCACAGCTGCCTTAAACAAGTTTTTTCTGTGTGGTCTGTTGAATTTAGACATAATTTAGGGCCTGAATGGTATTGGATTGAGTTGGGAAATGTGTTTCTTTGGGGTGAGATTTCTGTTGTTGGGCCTGGCCATGTGGCTGGTGGATATTTTGAAGCCTAGGCCTGCAACATGTCTGGCCTTGTCTGCCAACAGGCCTGCTTTCATCCGGTAGGCTCAGAGAAGGATGGGCACAGCTGCATTAAACACATTTTTCTGTGTGGTTTGTTGAATTTAGACATCATTTAGGGCATGGATGGCATTGAATTGAGTACGGAAATGTGTTTTTTGGGGGGTGGGCTTTCTGTTGTTGGGCCTGGCCATACGGCAGGTGGCCATTGTGAAGCCTAGACCTTCAAGCTTGTCGGGCCTTGTCTGCCAACATGCCTGCTTTCATCCGGTAGGCTCAGAGCAGGTAGCCACAGCAGCATTAAACAAGTTTTTCTGTGTGGTCTGTTGAATTTAGACATCATTTAGGGCATGGAATGTATGGCATTGGATTGAGTTGGGAAATTTGTTTTTTTGGGGTGGGCTTACTGATGTTGGGTGTCTTAAAGACATGCCTTTGTTGCGTGTGTCTGGTGTGCGTTGGTGTGCAATGCATGCACCCTAGAGACCTTTTTTGGGCCTGTGTATTTTCGTTTTTTCATTTAATTGCATTAAAAAGGCAGAGCATTGTGCTTTAGCATAGGCCGTTTGTCAGCTCCTGGTGTTTCCCAGGACCCCTGCTTGTTGCTTGTGATTTGTGTGGTGTCCATGTGGCTGGTGGCCTTTTTTGTGGTGGGAGTTATTAGTGTCCTGCTTTTGCCATATAGGCCTGCATGCTTTTCCTAATGGCTTACTGCTTCCATCCATCCCCTTTGCCAGCAGCAGCTCCATGAATGAAGTAATGCTCAAAAATTGTAATGCCAAATAGGGTCCACCCCACTTCCATTACATTTTTATTTTGGTGGTTCTTATTCTGTTTTCTATCCTTCCTGAGAGTGTAATGTGTACACAGTAGTATAACATAGCCCTTGTTGACAAAGTCTCAGAAATGGCTAGACTACATCTTTTGTTTGTTTGTTTGTACTAGTACAATATTAACTGAACCACAACTACAAATGCAACATTTAATTGATGATCTTCTCCTGGCTTATTTGCTTTTAGGTTCACAAAAAGCCAGAGGAAGAGGTGTCATCATCATCATCACTCGTTGTACTGCCAGCAAGAAAGAAGTCCTGCTGCGCATCACTTCCACGTGTGACCACAACTTGTGCACCTGCGTCCTGCCTGACATCTGAAGATGGCCCCAAAGAAAGGTACCAGGTCCAGTACCAAGAAAGTTGCCGGTGAGAAGAAGGAACAGAAATAGGAAGTGCCACTAACCACGACTGGTGTGCCGGCCAATGTTTTTTTTTGGACCAAAAAATTACGCCTGCAGCAGCATTGTCTGGGAACCAAGCAGGGAGCAGCACTTCCGCACCAGTGGTCTAACCCCACCAACCTAGGCCCAAGCCCTTGAGTGTCGCAGAGGTAGCCAGTCTACTAGAGAGGCTGAAGGCAATGCGTTTGGCTCAGAACACTCACCATCACTATCGACAACAGCATTAGGTATGGGCTGAAAATCCGTTCCGCTCGCTGACTTTGTGAATTTTTGGCAATGTTGCAGTCCGCGATTCGCGCAAAACTGTCCAAAAATTCGCAATTCGCAAGCTGGATGATTTTTTTGCTTGGTAGTGCTTCAAAAATACAATCTCATGCGTGCGGCGTTGACGTACTGTGATTCTGAGTTTGTTGAGTTGTTTTTCCTCCTGGTTTGAGTGCGCTGTGCCATTTTGGATCTGGCTGCGTGATCGCGCAAGAATTTTCGACCACAAGTACATCATAGCGGCCCGCCATCTTGCACTGCGAGAGTTTGAGAACACAACTATGTCATAAGGGCCCGCGATCACACATCGCGGGAGTAAACAATTGCGAACACGTAGATGCGACGTGCAGCTGACTTCCGGCGGGAGATTTGAACAGCTCGCTTTCCCGAACTTGCAAAAATTGCAATTCTGCACAGGAAATATACCGCAGGCAGCATAAACCTTCTGAAAATGATGATTTGGATCAGAATAACTTCTCAGATTGACATTTGGCTGCACTTTTTTGTGCAAGGAGACCATTTTGGGGGGGTGGGAGGAAGGAAGTGCCCCAGAGTCTCCAACTTCCTGTTCCTGTCCAGCAGGCTCCTCCCAGTGCTTTGTCTATGTCCTGGTCACTTTTCATTTGGATCTGGAGCTGGAAGGATTACTTTTTGTGGCTGCTGCTGGATATTTGTATTTGAGGACTTTTTGTTTGGATCACTTTTGGATTACTTTTTGTTTTAAGATTTTACAAGTAAGTTGGTGTTGTTTGTTTGGGGCATTGCAGTTGCTGCAACTACAATTTTTTAACTTTTTCACAACTTTAAAAAAAATATATTGTGGGTAGGCACAGTATCCAGTAGGCCCAGGGTTAGTCATGGGTGCATGATACAACTGTTTCTGTGAGTTTTGTTGAACTCAAATATCATTTATGTCATGGAATTGAATAGCTCACTGTTATATGTGGATTTTTTTTATTTTGGGGTGCGTGTAAAGCAACACTAGCCAGTAGGCCCAGGGGTAGTCAGTGGTGCACGGACCAAGTCTTTCTGTGGGGTGTCTTGAATTTAAACATCAATTAGGGCATGGATGGCATTGGATTGTGGTGATTTTTGTGTGTTTTTCAATGTTTTGGGGTGCTGTTGGGGCCTGGCCATGTGGGTGGGGGCCATTTTGAGGCCTGGTCCAGGCATGGCCTGGCCATGTGGGTGGGGGTCAAGGGGCCATTTTGAAGCCAGGCAGTGTGCTTTGTGCCATAGGCTTGCACCCAGTCTGCCCACATCATTTAGGGCATGGATGGCATTGGATTGTGCTGATTTTTGTGTGTGCCTCCTTTCATCCATTATGCCCTGGGGTACTCAGTGGTGCATGAAACAACCCTCTCTGTGTGGTCTCTCTTCTATTAATGTAAACATCCATTTTTGATTAGAAATAATTGCAATTTTTATTTTTGGTCTTGTATATTCCCAATAGGCTCTGCGCATTCGAATAACATAAATGATAGTTTAGACGTAGGACTGAAGTCGATTAGGTCTCTTTTGAATATGTTAGACTTAATTGTGAATGCCAGCTAGCTCAGAGGCCACTAGAAAATTTCTCGAATACACAAGTAGGGATTAGTCACTGACAACCATATAACATGACAACTTTGTTCCCCAAGAATAAGGAATATATCTCCAGAGTCACAGAAACAATAGATGGCTATTTCACTTAGTCAATTGTTTATGCTTCATTTCACTGGAAGTGCAGAGAAATAGAGAGACGGGCGTTTTCAATAAAAAGGTTATTTATTGAGCAGTCTTCTTTCTCATGCAAGAGAAGTGAATTGCTACAATCGTAATACTTGCTATGAAGTAAAGTGAGTACAGTAAAAGAGTATTATGAAATAATACTGTAAAAGCATTTATATGGTTTCTAAGTTATAAGATACATAAAATGGATAAAATACATACCAATGATAAATAATGACTAAAAGTACTCAACTGGTGCATCTAAAATACGCCTACCCCGGTGTACCTAACCTAAGTCTAGTACAAGGTAAGAAGTAAGTGAGGTGTAGCTTGAGTTAAATAGTTTCTGCCAAGAATCTATCCATGAATTCTCTAAGGGTCTAATCAGCTCCGTACCTTAGTTATAGAATGAAGGAGGTCTTGTATCTCTCTCTCAGGACTCGATCTCTCAGTAACCCGCAAGGGTAGCAGGGAAACACTAGAGCTGGATTTCTCGGCAGGGAAAAGACAGTGTCTCTCTCAGTGCGTCAGCAGGGAGGGTCGGCTTCCTTCAGCACTCACACACAGCAGGGCGTCGGGCAAATAGTTAGTCGATCTGCTCCAAAAATACTGTGTGTTTTGCTAGGGCAGATGTGGGCATATTTATTCCCGAAAGGTGCCGAGTTTGACGTAAGGGTGGACATAATAACATCACTAAGAACTCAAAGTTCTTTACACACTCCAGGAGTTCTGGGACAAATCAATACTGAAGCAGGGGGAATTCCCATCTGCTGAAGGCTGGTTGTCTTCAAGAACTCGTTGTACTCTGGGAGCTTAGTGGAAGTAGCCATGCCATATTTGGACTGCATTGGCTGTGTCTAAATATGGTTATGATTCTTATGCCTATATAAGGATATGATAAGTTATATAGGCATGAATCTGGAAAATTACACTAGAGCCCTAGATATGTTACAACACCCACTCCACGTAGAATGTCCATTTTTTAAGAAATACTAAGCAGTTATAACATTTCTAAGCATGTGTTTACAATCCCACCCCAAAAATACATGAAATGCATTTGAAATGGTTTGTACACAAAAAATGAGTATTGTGCTGTACGTTTTCTAATCAGTGTTATCATTCAGATAATGCATGTAGTTTTTACATTTGAAATGCTGGCTGAATGATTCACGAAATATACATTTATGAAATGGCTCTTAATACAAAAGAGAAAGTCAAGACCATTTCAACACAGATTTATATAATACTGTACATGTGCTAGTGGCTAATTTAATAATATTTTCTCTAAGTATCTAAAAATAGAAATCTTGTTCTCTAAGAATAGTTCTACATTAAGCAGATTACTCTGTGCCAAAAAAGAGGAAATATTTTGGTATTGAGAAAAAACAAATGTTGTTGTTGTAAAAAATAGTTCCACATCTTAGAAGTTCTGTTTATCAAAACTGAAGGCCAAAATCAAAGTTCAGGGAACGCTGTGTGCTTGTTTCTCAAGAGTTATTCTAGTTGTTAGGGGAAAACATTAACTCAGATAGGCTGGCAAAGAATTCGTCAACCACAGTAGGTGAAAGTTGGGCCATTTCCCAAAAAGTGGAAATAGTGCATATTTGAGATGCATTACCGTCAGCGTTATCTGGATCAGTAATGTTCACAGAAGGTTGTACCTGTGTGCCGCTTTCATCTCGTACCTCACCTAGTCGTAATGGTGAGGTCTCAACGAATGCCGTCATCAGAATTGGTAGCCGCTGGGGACAACACGTTGCATGAGCCGTTACCGAAATAAGCAAAGTATCGACATCCATAGGTAATGCTGATGGAAGTGAGAGACAGATGTCTAACACTAATTCTTCTCTGCAGAGCAGGCATCGTAGAACAGGTAAGATGCAATCTTGCCAGATTGGTCTGAATGATAGAAACCATGTGGTATTCAGATCTCTTAGACGAGCCAAGCCGAGAACCTGTGTTATCCTATTTCGGTACTGCAGTGCCTGGATCGCTTGTTCCATGGTAACCTGGGTATCGCTCATGACTGGACTTGCCATATCAGAGCAGAAGGAACAAAAATAGAATTCCTGCTAGGAGTCCGAAAATGAGAGGCAGACCGCTGAACACAGAGTGCACAAAATTCGCAAAATTGCTCAGGACTGCTTCAAAGGGTGCTAATAGTCCCAAAAAAAGTGTCTTAAATACATGTGCGATGCCACTGGTATCTGGTATCTGGTACGCCTCTAGGGGGTACTCCTATACTCCTCCACTTGTTGTTGAATACTTAAGAAGGGGACCGGGAGTTCCCACCTTATATTCTTGTTAAATACCCTTACTCTCTCCTATTGTTTTGGAGTACATTAGGCAGCGCACAGCTGCAAGAGTTACACATAGTCGTTACACTTCATTTCTTGGCACCATCCGCAACCATGAGCGAGAACCAAGGCCTCTCCTACACCTCGGAGGAGGTAGAGGAAATCATGGGTGATTTGTCTATATTTGCGGACGCGAGTATAGCACAGAGTGTCTCACAAACAACTGATTGGGAGAATATGACAGAGTTAAAACGGAACAGGATTAGAACCATCTTACATGGCACTATTCTAAAACAATACCTAAACAAAAATATGGCACCCAAGGGCTTATTGGTAACCAACGCGCCCCGCATCTTCCTGGATAATGCCACCTTCGGCAAGGACTGGGCCTCCATAGCGTGGCACTGCACGCACGATTAGATAGTCCTCATACTAAAAACTGCCTTGAGACTGTCCGAAAAAAATTCAAGTGCAGATTCAATTAGCTAAGGGCCACATAAAAACCACAATCACTGGCTACAAAAAGAAACTGGACGAGTTGACTAGGGAAATTAATGACTACACGGACAATCTGACACAGCAGAAAGTCAAAAAATTTCAGAAGGATTTGAAAAGATTTTCCATGGTAAAAGCTTACCCCTACTCGTATCCAGAGTATGTGCCCCCGTCAAAGCCCGATTACAACTCAGACGCCTCAAGCAGTGCCTCGAGCAATGCCTCCAATGCGAGCAGTAACTCAAGCACTGGAAGCACAAAACAAAGAGGAAGAGGACGTGGAAGGATACAAGGCAACTGGCCATCCTTCAACCCAATGCCAATGCAAAGCTACCCGGGTCCCTACAACCATCCCCAGAATTCTCCAATGTATGGATGGCAGCCGCCATTTCAACAGCCCTTCTACCCACCTAATACCTACAGACCGCCTTTTTTAGCCAGGGGCGGAAGGCGAAGGGGCAGACGAAAAAACAGCAACCAGGGCAACCAGGTGCGCTGGGGAACGGAAGACCCGAATACAGATCAACCATGGACCAAGACTCCACAGGCAGGGCCCAGCGGCCGGAGAACTTAGTTACCAATCTATCTACAAGACCCCTTTCCAATGATGAGGAACAAGTTCTGAACAAAGGACTCGGGATTGTACCAATTGCAAACCTGGACAGATTTAAGCTTCATTGCGAGCTTTATTCCTTCTTTAGGAAACTCAAACTAAAAGCGTTTTTTGACAAGAGGAATGACACGGTTTCCGATGAGGACCCGAACGAAACTGGTCTACGAACTAAGTCAACCTTTATGCCACCACCACATACGATCCCAGTGGAGGTTACCACCTTCGAACAAGCAGTTTTCAACGAGGTAGAGACACTAACCCCGAAGAAAACATTCATGAATCTGACTAGACAGGAGAGGATCGCCTTGTACCGACTAAGAGACTGTGATACCATCGTAGTCAAACCCGCGGATAAAGGCGGCGGGGTGGTGGTGCAAGACAAGTCAGCCTATCAAACCAAATGTCAAAGACTACTGTCTGATGAGACAAACTACCGCAGACTACCGGTCGATCCTACAGAAGACCTATGTAGCGAGAAAAAATCTCTTGTGGAATATGGAGAAGCTGAAGGATACATCTCTAAAAAAGAGGCTGATTTCTTGTGCAACAGTGAAGGGAGAATACCATACTTTTATACGCTCCCGAAGATGCACAAGAACAAGATTCCCCCACCTGGGAGACCGATAGTTTCTGGTCTGGGCTCACTTTTGGAACCTCTCTCCCACTTTTGCAACGTTTTCCTAAAAAAACTGGTCCAGAAGACCAGCACCTACCTCCAGGACACTAAAAGCCTGTTATAACTTTTGAATGATCTCACCATGGACTATGACACCATCCTGGTAAGTTTTGATATCGAGAGTCTGTACACAAGCATTCCCCAAGATGCGACTTTGGAAGTACTGAAAAATGCTCTTGAGAAAGAGGAATGGACCTCCAGAACTCCCAGGCATTTCATACTAGAGTGCGCAAGGTTGGCACTCAAGAGGAACTATTTCGAGTTCGAGGGAACAATAAACCTCCAAACGGGAGGGACTTTGATGGGGAGTACCTTTGCCCCCAGCATGGCAGGGCTCTACGTCCACGATTTTGAGGAGAAGTACATACTCAATGACAGGAACCCCTACAGCTCTAACATCCTACTTTGGAAGCGATACATTGACGATGTGTTGGCTATTTGAAAGGGACCAGAGGATTCGCTGGTCTCCTTCTTCAATTGGTTAAACACATGTGATGACAACCTCAAGTTCACGTATGTTAAAGAACACAGCACCATGGTGTTTTTGGACCTTATAATCAAAAAAGAAAATGGAGCTTTCAAAACACTGACACACTACAAACCAACAGCAAAAAATAACTTGTTACAATTCAAAAGCAACCACCCCAGACCCTTACGGGAGAACCTGCCCTATGGACAATTTTTGCGAATTCGCAGAAATTCTAGTCAACTCAGTGACTACAAAAAACAGGCTAGTGACCTCACTCAAAAACTCAAAGACCGAGGTTATCCAGAGAGAATCTTGCGAAGAAGTCAAAAACGCGCTCGCAACCAGCCCAGGGATGCACTCCTGGAAAATACAGAAAAAACGACCGAGGATGCACCCCTTACCTGCGCCACAACATACAACACGATCTCCAATGATGTGACCAGGGTAATCAACAAACATTGGTCCATTCAGAACTCTGGTAAGATGAAATGGGAGAAACCCTTGTTCTCCTACAAGAAGGCAAGGAGCATCAAGGACGCAGTAGTAAACACCAGACCTATCAGAAAAGCAGTCAGTGCTGAATGCCTGGGGCTTACCGAAGGTGCCGGCCACTACAAATGTGGCAATTGTAGTGTTTCCCCTTTCACTACCAACACCAAGACACTACAGCTCGAAGCAGGCAAGACCTGGACGATCCGAGGACACACAAACTGCAACAGCGAAAATGTGGTATATATGATAACCTGCCCCTGCAACCTACACTACATAGGCATGACCAATAGAAAGGTGAAATTACTAATCAGCAAGCACAGAAGCACCATCAGGTGCAAGAAGTCTATGACGAAGCTCACAGAACATTATCTGATGGCCGGGCACACGCCTGAAGACTTACAATGGACAATCATTGAGCAGATTAGTCCTGGGATCAATCAAAACCAACGCCTTTTCGAGAAGGAACAGAGATGGGTGTACAGGCTGGCCACCCACAGGACTGGCCTGAACGATAACATTCCCTGGAACTCAGTTATGAAATGATAGTGGGTATCTTTGTGTATTCACATCACAAATGTATCAACACCTAAGAAATAGGCTAGTGGCACATGACAACATTGACCCTTTCGAACCAGCAGGCCGTGAAGCATTGACCTTCATTGGCCACTCAGTACTCAAAAAAAAAGGGGAAGTGACCAACTCCTAAACCCATCTCCTGTACATGCCTTGCAGTGCCAATAGAAACCTAATAACTCAATCCGAGTGCGTTCACACCCGTGAACACACCCGTTAGACAGACCGATATGATGGTTGAGAATCAGACAGACATCATTAGGCCAAAAAGTTCTGCCCTTCTATTTGACTCTATCAGTCCTTTTCTCCCTTCGTTTACCATTGTGTGTATCTTAAGAGGTGTCTTTTTATTTGTTTTTTTATCCGTTTGTTTACCCAATTAATGTATAGATAAATGCATACATCTCGACTGTTTTCCGCTCCCTGCAAATACGGAGCGGTCTGTGTCCATCAGCATGTGAAAACTTTAATGCTCAGGGACACTCGATCGGGTTATAGTTACCATGGTAACCTCTCCCAAGCCTCGCTTACGCGAGACACCCCGATGATTGGTTCCTTGTCCCACGTGACAAAGGGCTCGACCGACCCGCCCCTTCCAGGAAACGCTGAGGTACAGATATGAAAATCCTACCACTTGGATTTATAGTTGTTGCGCCCTGGGTGTATGTCAGACATGTTTTATATCCCACAGTATTGTGACTACCGCTGCACAATTTTTTACCGCACAAACGATTTGCCCGCACTTTTCATCAGGAATCACTAATAGATAAAATAAAGCAGATGCTCGAGCACCTGCTTTATTTTATCTATTAGTGCTTCGTGTTGAAGCTAACTTAGTAACTATTTTAGGATGGCGCTGGCAGCTTGCCGGCGCCATCCTAAAATAGTTACAACAACAACTTCAAGCTCGAAGGCTTGAACTTTTGCCCCCGAATCCGCCGCTCGCGGATTCGTGGATTTTCGGTAAATTCACGGGAGTTCGCGGATTGCGGATTTACCAAAAATCCGCGAGCGGGACGGATTTTGCGCTCACGCTTACCTAACATTTCTATGAAATGTACGGAGCAGTTTGTTGATAATAATGTATATATCTTTGCTGAGGTCCTTGCAACTTGCAGATCATACGTTTCTCTAGACGAGGTCAAAGGCACAGTTTTTTGTAAAAGAATGTCTTTCATTCTGCTTAATGTATCAATTCCAAAAGAGGAGATGTTCAATGAAGGCCAAATTGTTGCCTCCTTGTCTGGCTTGCTGTTTGGATACAATACTTGCATACAACAAGTGACCCTGGATGTAACACTGACGAGATAGGGCGTTCTGGCAACATGCCACAACAGCTGTGGTCACTTAACATAACGTAGCTATTGTTGGAAAGTTGTCTGAAAACAGGTTCTATTTGTGTTGCTCGAGTGCCGTGCAAGTGGCAAGAAAGATCATTAGATGAACCCTCACATGCTCCATGTAAATTAATTTATTGACACAGAAGTGTACCACTTAGTGACTTTCCACAATTTTTTCCACTAAGAAATACCTCTTTGTTACCCCCACTCCAACCTTTATGTGTGTAAGGTAAATTCCAGGTCGACTTAATGTATCCTTTACCCAACCTTTCATACAGGCCCGCTGGTATATGCTGTAAGCAGTATTGAAACTGGAATCTCGTTATTGGTATTGTTATGGTACCATGTATTATCCATTCAATGACAGGTTTCCCGGAAACTGTTAATGGTAATCTTTCTATTTTTTTAATGCTCAGCACCGTATAGTCTGCTCATTTTGTGACAAAGAGATTTGTTTATCTGTAAGGTTAAAGATAGAAAAGAATGGCGTTGTGTTGATTAGACGCCAAGGCACGTAGCCTGAACGCAGATTTTGTAACGTCCAGCCTGACTGTACAATAGAACGTAAATGGGACTGGCCCTGTTGTAACATTAGCATATCCTGTTCTATTATATCAATAGCAGATGATACAATGCTGTCCAAAGAATAAATTCTGGAGGACAGAGTCGTAAACCCATGGTCCACTACAGACAGTGATTTTTCCAAATGAATACGATCAATTTCTCATATTTTTTCAGCAGTTTTATTTTGCGTTACTTTCCAAGCTTTGTTGTAAGCAGCATATATACTGGCGTATATGAAATGTTTTTGACGCTGTTTGCGAGGTCCCAATAGGAAATCCCGCAAGTCAGCACCTTTTTTAAGTAAGGTCAAATGTTGCTTAATTTCAGGTAGTGTGGATTTCTGTAGCCATTCGAGGCATAATTTTCCTACACTGTATGTTGTTATTATCCCTGGATGTTGTCTCTGGGAATATCTGGCCTGTTCTGTTTGAACCCCTGTGTTTTGTTCAGGAATCTATCCTGACACTTATTAGTGTCTGTGGGCCAGATCAACCATTTTTTCCTATCAGGATTAGTTCTGTTTTGGTGTAAAATATGGGACACGTCTAACCCCTCGTCTGTAGTGCTATTTCTATTAGGCATAGGATTTGGTATAGACGGGTTGTTTAAATCTTTTATCTTAGCTAGGCCAAGACAGGTTGTTTGTTGAATGGTGTCATTCAGGAACATTATTTGTTCTGGGATCATGCAGGCTTTGAATAATGATTCTAATCCCTGAACTTGCCAATCCTTTGAACCCCAGATTGTTTTTGTTTCAATGTTATCTTTCCAGAATTGAAAACCAAATGTAGACAATTGTTCATAACATTTTGCAGAATATATCAGTTTTTTTATTGGTTACCATATTTTTCATTCCTGTCTTATTCACATTTTTTAAATAAAACGTTTCTGGATCTGTGACATAAAACTCTGAAAAGTATGGAAATTTCTCATAAAATGTTTTCGAGCTGCCTATTGGCAGTGTTGGACAATGTTCCTGATCATTATAATGTAAAACATGTCTAGGTTTTGCAGATTTATGCAAATAGTGGTGCCCAAAATGATTAAAGCAATACATTTCTTCATAATAAGATTAACCTTCTAAATAATCATGATTTGTAAATGTTGCTGACATTTCTAAATCAGACATCATATTATTAATAGTCTCAAAGTCCCAATCATCAGAGAAACTGCTCGGTGAGACAAAGTCACTTAATGAAACCTTGAACTGATGTGGATACTTCAAGAGTTCAACCGGGCCATAGATGTCGTAATCAGTAGCGGTCCATGCTACACCACCAGGTATGGTAATTGCTGTGATGATTACTGATGACAGGACTCTTTTTTCAATATGAGATGACTTGTGATGCTTTAGGACCAAGTTGATGTTCTGACTTGCTGTGTCCATTGTACTGTATTTTCCATCAATCATTCTTCCCAAGCTTAAAACTAAAATGAGCCAGAGCAGGAGGAAAAGTACACCTAACACAATCCACAATTCAATCCATGGTGAAATCAGATATATTTCTCCAAGCTGATGAAAGAGTTCTGTTATTTTTTCTTTGAGTGTCTTGTTTGCTGGCTTTTCTTCTTGTTCACTAGGATCTTCAGAAAAGTCATTGAAATTGCGAGAGGCAGTTATGTCAATTGTTGGAATCGCATCAGGATTGTTATTAATCTTTTTAGTTGCTTCATCCTTTTTCATTTCTGTATAGTCAGAGGCTACATCATTGTAGACAGGTGTTTCTTGACGAACTGTTTCAATTTGGGTTTCAAGAGCCACAAGTTCCATGGCTTTGTTGCATAGTCCTTTTTTATTCACTGCAGGTTTATCAAATGTGATTAGTCTCTCAGTTTGAACCCCTTGAATTGTAGCAAGGTTTGATCTTCTGCTACATCTTGGGAGTCCACTGGGCCTACTATTTATTATTGGCCACATGGTTGTAGTTTTACCAGGTCGATTGATACAACTCTGTTCTCCTTTTTACCAGCAAGGGGCGGTAGTACTACTGATCTTGTTCCGTTGATTGCTAAGACAGGTACTGCTTTTCTGTAAGAAGGCCCAAATTCCTTCTTCACCGCGACCTTTTCTCTGACCAGATCCCCAATCTTTGGAATCCAGACAGGTTTTGCTGGGACAGGTGTTTTTTCTTCAGTGGCCTTTGGCTTTAGCTTTGTGTTACTCAGACTTCTTCTTGTTTCATTTAAGTCCTGTAAAACAGCCAAACGATCTTTGATATCAAAGGTTTTTTGTTCCACCATTCAAGTTTGACTATCGAGGTCTTCGATTATCATTCTAGTACCAAACAAAAGTTCATACGGAGTGATTCCACCCAGAGAATTTCTTGGCAGAATTTTTAGACTACGTTGGACACTTATTAGATGTTTGGCCCACCTGAACCTAATACCCTCGCTGTTATAGATTGCTTTATGTCACTGTCTTTTCTTTCCACTACCGCATTACCCTAAGGATGAAAGGGACTAGAGTACCGCAATGCAACGCCCAAGCTGGCCATGGCCTCCCTGTAAGCCCGAGAGATAAACGCAAGACCCTGGTCAGCCGAGCGCTGGGGTCACATCCAAATGAATCTTGTTTTAGTAGTTGTGGGGCCGCATTCATCCGTAGGGACGTCTGCGTTTAGACAGTCTAATGCTATCTAACAGAGGTATCTGGGCTGGACTGACTGTGCTATTGTTAGTCTCCTGGTTCGGTTCATGACTGCGATCTCTGTTGCAGTTTTGACAATCCATTGCAAAGTTATAAATTTGCATGCTCATTCCCGACCACCAGTACTTTAGTTGTAATTCTATTAGAGAAGTTAAGATCCCTTGGTGCCTCAGACCTTCTCCCATGTGTGCTTCTTGAATCAAGAAAACTCTCCGCTTCCTGTTTGGAATTACTCTGTCCCCCACTCCAGGGATTTGAGCAAAAGGAACGGAGTTTGCAACAATTATGTATGTATTTCAGAGTGGGTAATTTAGAGATAACGCCGCATAATTGCCCTCCATTGAGGCGTTTACTGCTAGAAGCGTATCACCGTCTATTCTTGTTTTTGATTGCTTAATTGTAGCTACGGAAGCCGTGTGGACGGCTGCCTTTTCGGCTTTCGTCAGACAATGAATTCCCTGCAACGTAAACGCCATCACGTTGATGACTCAGTGTGTGGATCACGTGAGTCTTTCGTAGTTCTTTCTGTAAAAGAACTACTTGTTCCCAAAGCTTTTTATGCTTGATTGTGCCACCTTTTGCATCTTTGAAACTGTTTTGCACCCAGTTCTGCAAGTATTCATTGTAAGACTGGACGCAGTAATACGACTCGCACACTATGAGTGTGGGGAATTCGCGATCGCCATTTTCAAGCGCCATCTTTAATGCCTGTAGTTCAGCTCGCTGAGTTGTACAGTTTCTGAGTGATTGAGTTTTAGTGACCATTAGTCTGAATTTACCTATGTGCCAGCGACCTTTTACAATTGCACATGCCGCATTGTATACTTGTTTTTCCACAATCCTATGTTGCGCAGATCTGTCTGTGTAAATTACGCAGACGTACTGTTCGAGAGGCAGAATTTTGGCTGGCAGAGGAAATGTGTGTTCATATTCTAGATATTTTTCATATTGAGATCAAAAGCGTGTTCAACGTCTGTTGCAGCAAGAGAATTAACCCTTTGCATCCATCTTGGATGTAAAGCTTTAGCATTTGGAATGCCCGCTCTTGTCACTGCCTCTAAGGCAGGTATAGGTGTAACGACTGATATGCGTTTTCCCTGTGCGAGGGCTCTTTCTTTTGCTATAGCAGTTTGAACCGCTGTTAGAATTTTCTCAGTTGAAGTGAATTTTATTTCAGCTTGTGTGTACAAGTGTGATTTGTAAGCTATTGGTACCGTTTCACCTTCGTTATAGGTCAGGTACGTGAATCTGCATCTTCCTGGGATGACTCGGATTACAAGGTTGCGTTCGTTTACGCGTGTTTGCAGCTTTTTTTTAGCTCACATGTCTGTTTGTATTGAACGTAAAATTTCTGTGTGTTTCTGAGTCTAATTAGTTGGTTTGAAATCAGGTTTTATTATTTCGTAGAGAGGTTTAACCCTCTCTGCGTAGTTCAGAATGTAAGTTCTTCCAAAATTCAGGAAACCTAGAATTGATTGTACGTTTTTCAGCATTTTTGGTGCTTGGAGCAGCGCACATTTCTCTAGGAAATTGGCTGCTAGGCTTTTCCCTTCACTTGATAACTCATATCCTAGAAATAGGACCGTGAGGTGGGCAATCCGTGATTTTTTAAAGTTGAATTTATACCCTTCAGATGCGAACCCAAGTATACTGGTGTTCACTCTTTTCAAGTGCCAGTCCAAATCGTCGTCTGTCAGATAGATGTCATCGACATAAGATAATGCCTCATCATCATATATTTGTAGTAACTCTGTTACTCTGGCTAAAAATAATCCTGGGCTGTTCTTGAATCCCTGGGGGAGACGGCAAAATTGCCTCTGAACCCCCAAACTTGAGAAAGCGGTCAAATACCTGCTTTCTGGTGCAATGTTTTGACAGAAGAAACCATTTGAAATATCTAATGTCGTTTTATAATTTTTGCGCACAATGTTATTCATCAGTGCTACACTATGTGAATTTTGTACTGCAAATATTTTGCAACAAGAGTTTAAATGTCTGAAGTCCAATACTAGACAATATGAATTGTCTGGTTTGGAGACAGGAAACAAAGGATTGTTTATTTGTGAGGTGCATGTTTCAATCACCTCCTGGTACTCAAGTTGATCTAAGATCACCCTGACTTGTTTTTTAGCTTCTTGCTTAACAGGATACTGCCTTTGTGCAGTAGGTTGATTTTTTAACTGGATTTTATGGTGAGGGGATTCCTCATCCCGTCCTACATGATTTGTATATAATGCAGGGGCTTTGGCCGCTGCCCATTTTGTTGCATGTGTGTATTTTTTATGAATTGGAATATGATTTGAGAAGGCAGGCATAATCATTTCTTCGCCATGTGGTCACTCCCTAACAAATTCTGGTGGCCAATCTTTCTCAACTAGAAGAATTTCATAGCCTTTAGATAGCTTCTCCCAAAAGAGAGTTCTTATTTTCCTAGTTATGTCCCCTTCTATACACAATGTTATTTCATATAATTTATGGGGTACACTAACTCTGGTGTCTGCAGTTTCCACTTGAATGTACTCATTCATGTCCACTGTCTCCAGAAGATTCATCAGGATCTTGCGAGCTATGGTTACTTCTGTTGTGCAGTCTAGCATCGTTTGGGCCCACTCCCCGTTCTTGAGTTGTGTCCTCAGGATCCTCTGCATGTTTTATCTTTATGCTTGCTACCTTCTTTTTTGGAAATTGAGATTTTTTACTTTGGTGAGCGGGTTCCTTGTCTTTGGACTTGATGCGCTCTTCTTTATGTTCTGACCGTCCTCTTCGTTCCGATTTCTGCGAGGAAGTCTGAAAAGATCGAGAGGGACGTGTATCAATATCTTGATATCTGTAATTTTTTTTTAAATGATCCCTATTTCTGAGGTTATATCTTTTCTCAGAGGGCTCCCATTGTGGAGACCTAGCCCCCGGTCTGGAGATCTATCTCTCCATTGAGGAGACCTTCCTTTGGACAGAAACTGTTTTTCTCTGGGAAGAGTCTGTCTGGTAGTTTCCCATTTCTTTTTAGGAGTAATAAAATTATATTTAATTAAAGTCTTTTCAGGATTTTCTGTTAGTTGTGGTTTTAGTGGTTTCCCACCCAAACTATCTCTACCTAATTCTTCATAGGATTTTTCAATTATTCTGGCAAGTTCAAAAGGTTGGTCTGCTCTTTCTGTTTCTTTTCATTTTTGGCGGATCACCACAGATGCTGCTAATCCTTTTATGTTGGCTAGTAGTATAGCCGAGACTTGCTTAAAGTCTTTCAGTAATTTCATGCCTAGATTTAAAGCAGGCTCTGGACCGTATTCATTTTGAATCTGTCTTAGTACGTCTGGTATAACCGCCATAGAAGGAACACCATGTTTTTTTGTGTAGATTGAATCAAAGACTGTTCCCCAAGTGTCACAGTCCTCCACATGTGGTGCGATCCCCATTGGTAAACAGATTGTCAGAATTCTGTGTTTTTCATGAGGTCTACTATCATGGAATACTGCCTCTATTTGATTAATTTTGTGAGCCAGCCAGAACGGAATTCGTTCCCGTTTTGCGGGTAATTTACCAATGACTGATTGTATAGTCTGTGGTCTCATTTTGTTTGTGTTCCCTGGGTGAGGGGTGTGCTGTGGAATTTTTATAGCAGGTTGCACTGTTAAACTCTGCACGACAAATTGGACCAATTGTCTATGTATTTTAATTAATTGTTTTAGTTGAACTAATAGTTCTCTGTCTGCCATGTCTTCAATGTCAGGATGTGGTGTATAGCTGGCTAGAACCGGCCATGTGGCTCCTGGTCTACCTAGTTGACCAAGCCTGGTAATGTGATTTTGATGTTTTAGGGCGCCATTAAACCAGAGCTGATGCTCCTGGTAAGTTAGTGGAATTTCAATGTCTTCGAAAGGAACGTATTCCGCTGGAGTTTCCCCTGATTTGTAGTAGTGGAACTCGATTGTAACAGCATTTGCTGCTGGAAAAGTTATCCATGAATAGAATACCTCTGTCTGCCCATATTCATGTGCCTCTACCACAAATATGACTGTACCACCTCTCGATGATACACCACTATTTATTAGTTTGTAAGTTACACTCTTTCTTACATTGACTTGTGTCTTCTGCTAATAGTTGAGTTGCTATTCTAGCTCTCTCCCTCTCGTCGTCACTCTCCGCCATTCTGCTGACAGAAAGTTTGCAGAGCAAGTTTCAAGGAAACAAAGATTAGGTGCACAATATTTTGGAACAATGTATCCTTCAACGTTGAATAAACCAAAAAACGAATACATAGGATTCCCGTCCTACTTAGTTCTGGCGGATACTAACGTTTTACCGACACCAGACGTCTATTGGAGTTTTTACAGAAAAAGGGGTCTGTGTGAAAATCACGACTGAGTTACTCTAGTATCTAGAGTTAAATTATCGCCTTACCAAAAGTGGGGCACCATGTAGTGTAGTTCCTATATTCCCAATAGGCTCTGCGCATTGGAATAACATAAACGATAGTTTAGACGTAGGACTGAAGTCGACTAGGTCTCTATTGAATATGTTAGACTTCATTGTGAATGCCAGCTAGCTCAGAGGTCACTAGAAGCTTTCTCGAATACACAAGAAGGGATTAGTTTCTGACAACCATATAGCATGACAACTTTGTTCCCCAAGAATAAGGAATATATCTCCACAGTCGCGGAAACAATAGATGGCTATTTCACTTAGTCAATCGTGCATGCTTTGTTTCACCAGAAGTGCAGAGAAATAGAGAGACGGGCGTTTTCAATAAAAAGGTTATTTATTGAGCGCTCTTCTTTCTCATGTAAGAGAAGTGAACTGCTACAATCGTAATACTTGCTATGAAGTAAAGTGCGTACAGTAAAACGAGTATTATGAAATAATACTGTAAAAGCATTTATAAAGTTTCTAGGCCATAAGATACATAAAATGGATAAAATACATACCAATGATAAATAATGACTAAAAGTACTCAACTGGTGCATCATAAATACGCCTACCCCGGTGTACCTAACCTAAGTCTAGTACAAGGGAAGAAGTAAGTGAGGAGTAGCTTGAGTTAAATAGTTTTTGCCAAGAATCTATCCAAGAATTCTCTAAGGGTCTAATCAGCTCAGTACCTTGGTTATAGAATGAAGGAGGTCTTGTATCTCTCTCTCAGTACTCGATCTCCCAGTAACCTACAAGGGTAGCAGGGAAACACTGGAGCTGGATTTCTCGGCAGTAGAAAAGACAGCGTCTCTCTCAGTGCGTCAGCAGGGAGGGTCGGCTTCCTTCAGCACTCACATACAGCAGGGCGTCGGGCAAGTAGTTAGTGGATCTGCTCCAAAACCAATGTGTGTTTTGCTAGGGCAGATGTGGGCATATTTATACCTGGAAGGTGCCGAGTTTGACGTAAGGGTGGACATAATAACATCACTAAGAACTCGAAATTCTTTACACACTCCAGGAGTTCTGGAACAAATCAATACTGAAGCAGGGGGAATTCCCGTACTGCTGAAGGCTGGTTGTCTTCAAGAACTTGTTGTACTCTGGGAGCTTAGTGGAAGTAGCCATGCCGTATTTGGACTGCATTGGCTGTGTCTAAATATGGGTATGATTCTTATGCCTATATAAGGATATGATGAGTTACATCTATATAAGGGCATGAATCAGGAAAATTACACTAGAGCCCTAGATACGTTACAACAGTCTTTACATTTTTGGGTGTGTTGTAATAATAATAAATGCCTAGTTGCAAATATTATTTGAAGCACAACGTATGCAACATTTATTTAACTGATGTTCCTCGGGCTTCTTTTGCTTTTAGGTGCACAAAGAAAACTACAAATCATCCTCATCGTTCATCATCAGTGCCAGGAAGAAGTTCCGCTGCAGACGGTGTGTGCAGCACGTCACATGACGTCACGTGTAGCCACTGACAACTCTGCAACTCAAGCAACTGCGGCCTGCTGTTTTGACATCTGAAGAAGATGGGCCCAAAGAAAGGTGGCCATAGCTCCTCTACCAAGAAAGTTGCCAGTGCCACTGCCAGTAAGAAGGAGCAGAAGAAGCAAGTGGCGCCACTTACCCAGGAGACTGGTGTGCCCACAGACACCTTTTTGGGGAAAAAAACTACGCCTGCAGCAGCGGTGTCCGCCGGGGACCAAGCTGGGAGCAGCACCACAGCTTCATTGGTCTCAATGCCACCACACCAAGTTAGGCCCAAGGCCATGAGTGCCGCAGAGGCAGCCACTTTAATTGCTCAATTATCATCGACCAGTGATGTTGGTGTTGACTCATCGCAAGAAAGTAGAATCCAATCAACGCAGGGTGTTGTGCAGGTAGAGGCGCAAGGAGTGGCGCAAGGAGTGGCACAATTGCCTACAATGCTTGTTCCTCCAGAAATAGGGGTACATCAGGAAATCGAGATTCAAGCGGAGGTATCATTTGAGCAAACCACTCCTGATGATCCTTTGTCTTCCAGATCCCCAGCAATAAAAAGATCAAGGAGGGCGAGTACAAGTTGTTCTTCTTGCCCTCTTCCTTCTGATGATCTAGATCTTGATTGGAACCCACCAATGCAGTCTGAGAGGGAGGCACGCCATGAGCCGACAAAGGTAGATATCCCTAAAAGGTAGGTTCCTGCAAGGCTTTTACTTATGGGTGATGATGACGAACAAGAAGTAGAAGTGTTGTATTCTGCTGCTGATGAATAGTCTGATGATGACGACCCCGTCATCACATTCGTCACTCCAACCCCAGCGGGCATGAGGCAGACAGTCATTTTGACCCTATCCCGAATTGCTGCAGAGTGGGATGTGGGCGGTGTGGCACTGGTACCACCACCAACACAGGTAACTACTACACCAACATGGCCTACAGCTTCCATATTTTCTCCTTAGAAGGGCCAGCTGGGACCTCCACCCAGCTCGACCTCCATTACCTCAAGTAGCGGTGCTGTAAGTGCACAACAGAGTCAAATTCAGCCATGCTCATCCTCCACTTTCTGGCATTGAAAGTAGCACCTCCACCACCACCAGAAATCTCCAGTCCCAAGTTTTGGACTTCTTTAGTATTAGCAAAAAGGCAGAAAAACCTAGTCATTTGCTCGATTTGTAAACAAGTAGTTAGTCAGGGTAAGCTTGGTACCAACTATGGTACCGGAGGCCAGAGAGGTCATCTAAAAAAACACCACATTATCCAGTGGGAGGTGCACCTAAGTAACACCCGGAAAGCCAAAAGTACAAATCCAAATGCTGACATTGATATTGTATCTGATGACAAAGAGGAGCTGATCGTGGAGGGGAGAGGTGAACAACCGAGAGACATTTTTTCTGGTACACACAGTACTCCTGGCAGCAGCACTGCAGTGGTAGCGCCCACACCCTCCTCTACCCAAACAACATCAAGGAGGCACAGTAGTCTGGTAGAGACACCAATGCGAAAAAGTACATCAATGAGCCTAACTGGGTTGAAGAGGTCTGGATCCTCCTCATAACATATGAAGACGGTCCAGACCACCACTAAAAGCAATTTTTGGTCGGGGGCGCCATTTGAACGCAACCACCCAACGGCACGTCTTTATAATGCAATGCTGTCTAAAATGTTAGCGCTGGACCATCTCCCTTTTTCTTTCGTGGAAGGGGTGGGTTTTTGAAGATTTTTGGCAACAGTCTGCCCTAAATGGAAGGTTCCTAGCCGGTTCTACCTTGCCAGAGTTGCGGTTACAGCACTACATCAAGATGTGCTGGAGGTGATTGGGGAAGCTCTGCAGAAGAGTGCTGTTCACACTATCCACCTGACATCAGACATGTGGACCAGCTGCCAAGCCCTTGATTACATGTGCATCACTGCACACTAGGTCTCTTTTGCTGGGGTTAGAGACAAGATGTCTGCAGGTGTTGACACTGCCACAATTTTTCAAGCTACTCGGAAACATGCAACAGTAGCCATGTTTGCCATGGAGAAATCTCATACTGCAGTAAACATTTTGGAGGAGTTTAACAGTAAGGTCTTTGAATGGCTGCATCCAAGAAAGTGCATGATTGGTTATGTTTCCACGGATAATGGCAGTAATATAGTTAGGGCCATGAATGATAGTGGCTATTTCAGAGGCGCACAGTATTAACATTGTTCTTCAAGATTTCTTGAAAAAAGAAAACAAAGTAAGCAAGTTACTAACCACCTACCAAAGAATCTGCACACATTTCAGCCATTCTTTTAAGGTCCAGAAGCAGCTGAGGATCATTCAACGTGACCGTAGAGGGCCAGTCAGAGGACTCATCCAGGAGGTGGTAACACGTTGGACCTCAAACTTCTATATGCTTGAGCGTCTGTCTGAGCAGTGCTTGGTAATCAATGAGTAAGTCTTTGCACTGGGTTCTTCTATGAAAGACATGAGGCTAGAGTTGGAGGCATGGGACTTAGTTAAAAGCCTGACAGACATGCTACATCCTTTTGAGGTCTTCACGCGTGAAGTCAGCAGGGAGGACTGTACTTTGGGCAAAGCTATCCCATTGTTGCACATGCTAGAGCACCAACTGAAGGCGGTGTCTTCAACAATCAAAGATGATACTGACAAGCAAGACGGATATCAGTTGGCTCAGAGCTTATTAACCCGCCCATTTGACAATGAAAGGCTTAAAAAAATACATACAGAACAAAATTACATTTGTGCCACTATTCTGGATCCACAGTACAAAAAGGCACTGGCCAGCAAAGCATTCATTACTTTTACTGAAGCAGATTTTTCAAAGTACAAACATTGGCTAGCTCTGTCAGCTACTCGGTTTGAAAAAGAGCGGCAGGAAATTGAAGGAACCGGCAGAAGTACTACTGAATCAGCAGGCCATCCGGCATCAAGGTCCAATTCTGTGGCCGAAGGCAGTCACTTTCCCTCACAGCTGTTACCGACACCAGCAACCGTATCATCATCCTCATGTGCACCAGGCCCAGCTATAATATTGTCGGAAGCGGATTGGATAACTCATCAAGGGTTTGCTTGTTCCAGTGTTGATGCAAAGGCCTCAGATGGTGCGCAAAGTTCAGCACCCATGGATGACCTTGAGTGGATGGTGCAGGCCTATCTGGATGACCCAACAGAGGTCTTCATTGATCAAAACCCATTGCTGTATTGGTATGGGAAAAGGGGTCAATGGCCACTGATCAGCAGTTCAAAAATTGTTCAAAAATCAGTTCAAAAATCAAGTTTATTTGGACCATTGTCCTTAAACAGATAAAACATTCTAAAAACAATTAATTGTCAGATAAAAACTTTAAAACCATATACACATATAACTCATTAAAATTCATCCTACAGGGCTTAGACTGAACGCAATTAATAGTTCGTTTAACTTTTTGCATAAAACTCCCCAGAGCACAAGCAATATCTAAAAAGAACATTTCTGTTAGGAGCATACTTGCAGCAAGTCTATTATGGACACCATATTTTTTAAAAATTTGACGTAAAATCTCCTCTCAAAGTTCTAAGAGCTTTGAACAGTCTAATAAAATATGCATCACATCACACGAGGTTCCCACTATACACTTACAGTTTCCAGCGCTATCTATCATCTATCACTGATCACCAAGCTGGCTCTAAATTATTTGTCTTGCCCAATCGCAAGCGTGTCTTCTGAACGTGTTTTCAATGCTGCTGGTGCCATTGTAACTTTAAAAAGGACCCGCCTCTCGCCCAAAAATGTGGAGAATTTAACAATGATCAAGATGAATCAGCACTTCATACAACCAGATTACAAAATATGTGAATCCACGTAGGAAGAACAGCTTCTCTGTTAGCTGACCTACTCTCGTCTCAATTCACAGAGTTTGAGGATGAGCTCTACTTCCCTGACACCTAGGCCTGAAACTGACTTCCTTTTTTTTCATCCTGACTCCTTATTCACTTTTACTCCGGTGTGCCTTTCTTTGTTTTGCAACTTTTACCGCAACAAAACTCTAATCACAACAAATCCATCAGCAGCACTGTCTTTGCCTTAGTTCTTTTTTGAAGGTGCTGCTGTCTGTAATCCTGATGTTCACAAGTTCACATCTCAGTCATGCTCCTCTATGCAGAATGAAGAAACTGGCCCTTAGTAGACGAGTCCCCTCAAAAGAAGAGGGACTGGACTTACTGACTATATGCTGATTGCTTACAGTTACGTCTGAAATTGACACGAGAGGATGCCCTGTGGGCCTTCACTTTAAGAACAAGATGCGGATTAAAAGTGGAACATGTAATGAATAATGAGATGGCATGCAGTGGACAGCACTGGCTGGCTGGCTCTGATGAAAGCAATTGCTGTTTGTTTGTTGTGCATGAAATGAATCATATGTCTTCTATATTATTTAATCTTTTACACACTAAATGTAACTCAAGTCTACTCTGTTTTTTACCTTGTTTAATTCAAATTGTACTTCTACTGCAGGGGCCACTACGTTGCATTTTTTAATATGCAAAATGTCCTTGGACTCACTGTGTGTGTAGACTGCGACTGCATGAACAACATTCAGTTTTCCAATATACCAGGAGGATGATGAGTCTTGATGATCAACGTTACATAATATCTTTTTTCTTTACTGTCACTCACTGGGATGGATGGATCATCACTGTCGGTTTACGGAAGAACTATGGCTATTTCAGGAGTGGCAAACAGAGAAACCAGTCAACAACAACTACAGCAGATCTACATGTCTGTCTAGTCATGGTATGGAGTGGTCGAGCCAGTGTAGTGCTGTTATGCCAGAGTCCAGACAGCAGTTCATGTAAAATTGCAGCTATGTGGCTTGCTGCATACAATTAGATATGCTTTTTCTGTCTGTGTCAAAGAGGTATACTTCATCATGTTGCTTCACTCAGTGGTGCCTGCCTTGTCCGTCTGCATGGCCCTGGCCTGCTGTGTGCTAATTACTATCCTTGAAATAGAGACTCAGAGTACGCACTTATGAAATGATGCTTGTATGTAATACTGTCGCCTCTGAAACTGAAAGTGTTATTTTTGCACTACACACCATACCTTATAATATTTTCTCAATGTTTTTTTTAATATCACTTCCTGTTTTTCTATCAACAATTACAGGCCGGCTTTTACCCTGTGCGATGGAAAAACGATTAACTCAGGCTTACCATTAGCGATCCGCAATGCCGCATCCGCCAGGCAGGCAGTGAACAGTGTGTCTGGTCACCAAGATTGATCGATGGAGCGTCAGATGGAATTGGGCAGTACCGCGAATAAGAGGAATGGCTGGATGCATGCAACTTCCCATATTGAACAGGACAACTACAACATACAGTTACAGTATCCTCTTCCCTTCTCCTTATCTTTTAAATAATGGTATTGTTGTGAACTTCTATGAGTGTGACTATGTGCGTTTGTTTGCTCTCTGCTTTACATTCATCCCTCCAGCTATTTGATAAGTTTCTTTGCTATTTTTAAAACTCATTTATTGTACTAATAAGTGTTTATTCTCTCTGAGGGCAGATAGGCAAGTGAAATTGCGTAATTACTGCAGCCCTGTACTGTCAAATTGTTTCTTCATAGTTAGTAAGTTGTAGTAAGTACTACTTACTAACCTAACCATCCATTTAGCAAACAACTTCATGCATGCAGTAGTGCACTTCCTTTATGTCCCTTAAAAGATTTATGGATATCTTTGTATCCAAAGATTTGTTTTTCTTCATTTGTTGTTTGTCCATGCTGTGTTTTTTTCCTCTCTCCATAACACTTTCCCAAAAACCCCCATTCCCATCCAAATTTCAAACCCTAACCCTCTTACCCCGGGCTGTGTGGTTTTCATTGAGGTGTGACTAAATGACAACAATAATTCCACACACTTGCTGGGGAGAATAAGGTCAAAGCAACAGAAAATCAATTTCAAGTCTAGTGAAGGAATCCGAGGATATATTCGTATTCTTATTCTGATTGACACAAACCCTGCATGAGTATTTGCTAATCAAATCAGAATTTCATGTGCACCATCAAGTGGATGGATTGATCATCAACAACACCCTCCTCCTACATGTGACGAATCGAATGCTTATGCTGCTGTTTCCTTCACCTTCAGTACTATTTCTTATAGTAGCCATACTCCACGCAACTAGTACTTATATTTTGAATACTTTAGCATTGATTAGGCTACAATTTAGGGCACTGTTCTTGTGTACTGTACTATCTATCGTACTGTTCTAATGCTACACTCAGGCCACTCAATGTTTAATTTCCTTTTTTTTCATATGCTGCTACTGCCAGTGTTTACCACTACTCCTACCACCTCAACAATGACATTTCATCCGTCCAGGATTTCATAGCCAACCTTAATCGCCATTTGCCATGCAGCCAGCCCTGTGCCTAGCCCTATTCTCAAACACGAATCACAGGTAAGATAAGCATTTTTGGGGGAGGTAGAATAATGGAGTAGGAGGAGAGGAGAGACTGACGGTAGTACTAGTAAAGTAGTAGGACCATTGAATTCACTAACTCTGTCCGTGGCACTTTTGTACAAATTTGGGCGATTAGACAATTTGAATCAACCAGCCTGTTAAGTTTCAGGAAAACAAACGTACAGTGAGTTAACCCACCCCTGCCTCCACCACAAAACAGTAAAAAAACGTTGAGGCTATGTTTTAGTTGAAAGAAATAATTATTTAGACCCTAACAAAAATAAACTATCCCACAAGACCCGACCCAAGCCCCTCCCTAACCCCAACCAATGTCCATTAAATAAATGTCCCCAAAAGTTCAAAAACCCCAACGCCCAATTCCCACCCCCTCAAAAGTTTTTAAAAAATGGGCAAAGGACAGTCTCTCCTCTACTTCCGCCTGCGGTGTCATTTGGCCAGGTGGTCACGGTGCTCTCTCCGGAGGTCCTTGAGAAGGTCTTTCAGCCTTGCCACCTCCTGCTCAAGGTTGGACACTCTGAGGGTCAAGAGGTGCACACGACCCTTGCACTTGCATGTACTGTGGGGGGCAGCTGTTGTTTTTAATGCTCGGCGGTGGTGGGTGGCTGCCAGACCACAGCTCCGTGCCACTGGAGGATTGCACTGACCGTATGACCCAAGGGCAGCGAGGAGGATGCAGCTGTTGGCGATGTAGACTGCGATACCTCCTCCTCCTGGGCTACCAGCCGCCGATATTCTACAGCAATTGCCGCCAGCTTCCGTTGCCGGGCCCTTCTAGCCAACTCCTTCCTTGTTAGTTTAGAAAGAGTATCTATATGAAGAAAGAAAAATATACTGTATCCAATGCTCTTTAAGATTAACACAAAATATTCAGCAGAAAGTTTTGTCACAGTAGCACTAGCAACTTGCAAGCACAGTACATAACATTTGTGGCATGTATCTATCTAACCTCCCATTTCGTCACCCTCTGCTCTAACATTAGTGGTAGTTTCAGGAATTCTACTAGCACTATATGGACTCACTACATTAGACTCTGACAGTACACTGGTCTTCTTTTTCTCTCTTGTTTAGCGAAATTGGTATTTTAAACTTGTGGAAGCTGGCATAATGCCAGCGCAGTCAACTTGCAGCTGAAAAAAACAGAAGCAAGCAATGATGACACAGACTTGCGTTACTGTTACCAGTCCAGTACAAGCAGGTGGTGAAGCTCTTACTTTTCTATTACAGGTGGCACTGGCCATACTCTGTTACAAGGGCTACTGCTCAATTAATTTAACTTTCACCCTGGCCTGCCCCTGACTACTACAAAAGGAAAATGAAGAAGATAATATGATCATCTATCCCTTCACAGGATATTTGCTTACATATGGGATGACTTTAGGTGCGTTGTTTTTGATTGACTGAACACCGATAGGCCACACATCAATGTCAATGACATAGATGTAAAAAAAATGTTAACAGAGGTAGTTAGTGGTCCCCGTAATCGCCGGATATATGATGTGCTTGCAAACTAGTTACTAGTCATGGTATTATTCTGAAAAATTACAACTTCTTTCCTCGGCTTTGCTACTCTGGCATGGAGGTGCGATGCTACATGCTCTTCAAAATAACACTCTTCATCCAGTGACCGTCTACTCTGTCTACATACACCTATGCTATCTATAAGGAAGATACCATCCCGGCATCCATCCATTCAAAGTAAATGTCAATCACTCTTCATAATGTCTCAACGGGACAAACCTTACTTTTTCTCACTGAAAAACAACCTTTTTATTTTATTTTGTATACCGGCAGCCATGCATCCGTGCTTGACTTGCATTTGAATTTGAACAAAAGGATATATTGCACACACATACAGTTTCTGTTTCACCCACACAGGCAGTCCTCTTTTCTTTCTCCTTCCACCCATCCTTGCTTCAGCCTTCAACCGGCCATGCATAAGATTACCAGCCACCTCAGGCAGCATTCAAAAACACATATCGTTCTTTGCCATCCATTAATTTTAACTCTTAACTTCCTTACACCCTTCGTTCCCTTTTCGTTCATCCCACCCATTAAGTTAATCTCTGATCTGACTTGGCTTCTTGATAAAACTTTCCCAGCTGAGTTGAAGTCAAATTTAGAGGAGGCCATTGGTTACTGGTAAACTCCAGCCACTAATGCTATTGCTAATGAGAAGTCAGGGGTGACTGTCTTCTACCTGGTTGACAAAAACTTAGTTCTAAATTTGTAAGTCTTCTTAACAGTAAAGTGTACTTGTACTGTACAACATATATACCCCTGCAGAGAGCCCACTCTGCAATCTCAATAAGTAAGGAATATAATAGCTTTCCACTGCCCGCCACTACCGTGGCATCCACCACAGCAGTTCCTGCTGGCTGTGGCACCGCATTCGCCCCTGGAGTAACCACCTCCGAGCTGGCCCCGGCACGGGTAGATGGCTGTGCCGATGGTGTTACACCTAGAAAATACATTTAAGATTTTTATATGCCAAATACACCACTCCCTATTTTGTCTAGGAATAAAACAAATTCACTAGTACTACATAAACAAATGTAATAACTTGTGACTCTCTAGTCTAAACTAAAAATTTCCCTTTCTTCAGGGAAGGGTGTTTTTTATTTATGCTTAGCCATAACATGTGATGCTACATTTTTTGGCACAACTGATGAATGCTTGCTTTTTAATACGCACCATTTTTCTCCTAACAGACAGAAGCTTCCCTTCTACGAATAAGAGCAAGATCATGAATGTTAGTCGGAGTCGTAAAAGATTCATCCCCACCAAGACTTTGAGTTCCAACCAGGTGAGGGCTCTCCCACAATTAATGTGTGAAATCAGCCACTTTTCAGTCGTTCACCATTTATCTTATATAAGTTGATTTTAATAAATGTTTTTATATAATGCACAATTTCAATTTTTACAGAGTACACACAGAGCTAGTTGTTTTACTTTTAATAAAGCTTTAAAACTTACATAGACTCTGTGGTTTTTGGTCATGAGTGAGTGAGCGAAAGGGTTTGCAATTTGCAAGCATGAGTCCGTGACTCTGAGAGGTCGGGACTCTGACTCCGTAGCCTTATGTTCTGGGTTGTATAATCATTGGGGATCATCTCTGCATTCTGGAGCTCCATAAGGACTCTGACACACTAGTGAGTCAGTGAGGAGATTGGTGGTTCCACTTCTGTTATGACTGAGGTATGTGGAAAGTCTAACTGCGCCTATAATCACCAATGCCCTATTTCTTGTCCATAGTTCTGTATGTGCAGAATAGTCCCTGCAACAGTAGTAGTATGTCCTCCTATCCAATCAAAAAGTAAACTAGTATCTTATTCCTGGTGGCCATTGAATTTTTATTGTTTGGAATTATCAAAGCATAAACATTTATAAGACTTCAATAGACATTATGGAAAACCCAGAGGACTGCACTCAGTGCCTAGAGCTATTGCTGGATAGGAGTTTTGTTTAACACCTTTTGCCAACTGTGCAAGCTTAGCTAGCTACACAGACAGACTAATAATAATCTAGTAGTAGCTAAGACAGTCATAGTAGAGGCAGGATAAGAATTTAGAAACAGTCTACAAGAAGATCAAAGACGATTTAAGAAAAAATAGAATTATGAGGAACGTTTGGAATAAATAGGTGCTGTAAAAGATAGGGAAGTATAATTAATAATATTAACAGGAAAACTTACTGGGGCCAGCAGAGGAGCCCTCGGCTGACCTATCCAGGCCTTCCTGTTGTTCCTGCTACGCTGGCGCTGTTACCTCCTCCTCTGTCCTATTGCCTCTCGGTGGAGCTGATGTACAACATTAAAGAAAGAAAGAATGAGGAGTCTTACACCGAGTAAGAACTGCCCTGAGCACTCTTGGGGCACTGAAAGTGCGTAATTATAGATGAACCAGGAGTAAATTACGTAGGAATCAAAACTTCATGGATATTTTTATTCCTTTGATTAAATCCAAAATAATATCCATTGAAACATGTGTCTTGTTATGTAGATTTAAACATCCATTTCAGAATAAATCCATTGCAATTCATGGAGCATATTTAACATAAGGTAGAATGGATAACCCCGATGCATTTCGTGCTAAAACAGCACTTCTTCAGGGGGATATATTTCTAAGAGAAAAAGAAATTAAACAGACTGTAGGTATGCTGAGAAACAGGAACATGATGACACAAAAATATGAACAGAACCAACTTTGAAAGAAAGTAGGAAAACCTCACAGGAAAACCCAGTGTAAATGTCCTAAAAATAGAGAGGAAAAAACCCAGTGGATCGGAATTTTGGTGCTCGTGAAAAATAACCGAAGTGATTTGAGAGTGAAGAAACGTTCTAAAGAGAAATCCCAATTGTGGTCGAGAATCGCTGTGAAAATAAATGAATTGAAATGTGCACAAATTTAGAAACACACCCGGTGTGGGAATATAGATGCAGTCTGTGAAAACGAAACAATGAAGAGACCGCCACCTGAACCGGGGAAACTACAATGTACGACTTACCCATCACCAAAGAACGGGCGCGTGAAGAGAATCACGTCGGTAAGCTCGGGCCGCAACCCGGAAGACGCCAGGTAAACGCACTGGCACCCGTAAAAAGGAAAAATATACGAAATAGAAACAGGACTCGGGACGCAAAGGGTGCGTCGAACCGCCCGTAGGAGCGAATAGGTGCAACAGAAAGAGGACTGAACGACACTTACACGAAAATAGAAAAGAATAAAGGGAGAGTTTAATAACTACAAGCGGAAAGGAGAGGGGAAACGAACGAGTCTGGGAAAAAAGTGAAAAATGAAAAAGAAAAAAGAAAAATGGAAATAGATGATACATGATGGGATAACGATAAAAGGCACAAAGAATAGGAACAGGTGAAAGTGGAGCAGGTCTGAAAGGAACAAAAAGTGAATAAAAAAAGTACAAAAGGCACAACAGAATGAATCCAATACTGTTAAGGACACAGGTTCAAGAGAGATCGCATATCAAAAAGATTACAAGATTTAAAGATGACAACTAAGTTCGATTCTATCATTAAGTCCCTTAGGTTGAAGGGCTTGTAAATAGTAAATCCAGATGGAGTTTACGTTGAAGCAAGTATTTACTATTGTCTCTGTGAGGAAGTTTGTCAACCATCTCCAAAATTAGATACTGGATTTGACTGGGGTTGTGGGAGTGTGAAACAAAGTGAGCTGCTATGCATGACTTCAAGTTCTTAGTCCGGATACTGCTGCGATGCTCGTTGAGTCTGATTTTGATTTTTCGTTCTGTTTTTCCCACATATGGGAGGCCACATGGGCATTTTAGCATGTATATGACGTTGGTGGAGTCACAGGTTGCAGTTACTTTTAGATGGATGGGAGTACCTTTAGAAGGGTGACACAGTATATTTCCAGGTATAATGCTGTTGCAATGTCCGCAATTATGACAAGGAAGGGTACCCTTATGTGGGAACCATATTTTGCAGAGAGGGGTGTTTGAGAAGAGATTGTATATTTTTGGATCGCTGGTATGCAAAAATCGGTGGTTTCTCAAAGATGTTATTGAAATCTTTCTCCAAATTGAGCATTGGCCAGTGTTTGCGAATCACTTCCTTGATCTTTTTGGATTGGGTTGAAAATTTAGATACGAAAACAGGACGATTCTCATCTTCAGGATTGGCTTTTTTGGGTTTCAGCAGATCATCCCTGTTGAGACACATAGCTCTGTCTTCTTCAGTTTTAGTTAGTTGAGTGGGATATCCCCGTTGTTGAAATTTTGTGTTTCCTACGAGACCTCCTGGGTCTACGGACGGTGAATGGCCTACCCCTAAAAAAGGATCAGTGACGCTAGTGGTTTGAGAAATATTGGTGGAATCTCCTCTTGGTCTAGATCAAGCATGGGCGGAAAATCCGTTACGCTCGCGGATTTTGCGGATTTTTGGGAAATTCGCAATCCGCGAGATTTGCGAATTTCCCGCAAAATCCGCAAATTCGCACGCAGCGGATTTTTTTGGCGGCGCGCGGCGTTGGTGATACAATTTTTGCGGCGCGCGGCGTTTATCATCGTTTGCCGAGTTGTTTTTTTCGATAGTTTGCGAGTGCTGCGCCATTTTGGATCTTGCTGTGTGATCCCGCGGGAATTGGCGAGCGCGATTACGTCATCGCGGCTTGCCAGCGATAGTTTGTCAACGCGAGTACGGCGCGCGGCGTTGGTGATACAATTTTTGCGGCGCGCGGCGTTTATCATCGTTTGCCGAGTTGTTTTTTTCGATAGTTTGCGAGTGCTGCGCCATTTTGGATCTTGCTGTGTGATCCCGCGGGAATTGGCGAGCGCGATTACGTCATCGCGGCTTGCCAGCGATAGTTTGTCAACGCGAGTACGGCGAGATCACGTCTCGCGGTACTTCGCAATTGCGAGATTTGAGATGCGGCGAGCGAAAATATAAATTTGCAATTCTGCACAAGAAATCCACCAGCAAGCAGCATAAACCTTCTAGAAATGATGATTTTTATCTGAATAACTCCTTAGTTTGACATTTGCCTGCACTTTTTTAGCGAGGAGTCCATTTTGGGGAGGGGGGCAGGGGGGTGGGAGGAAGGAAGTGCCCCACAGTCTTCAACTTCCTGTTCCTGTTCAGCAGGCTCCTCCCAGTGCTTTGTCCATCTCCTGGTCACTTTTCATTTGGGTCTGGAGCTGGAAGGATTACTTTTTGTGGATGCTGCTGGATATTTGGATTTGAGGCCTTTTTGACTTTCTTTGGATCACTGTTGGATTAGAAATTTTACAAGTAAGTTTGTTTGGGGCATTACAGTTGCTGCAATTAAAATTTTGGAATTTTCGATTTTTGGGCTGTTTTGGGGCCTTTTGCCCAGGGGTACTCAGTGGTGGGTGGACTGAGTCTTTCTGTGGGTTGTCTTGAACTTAAACATCATGGAGGCCATGGATGAATTGGGATTGTGCTGATTTTTCTGTGTTTTTCGATTTTTGACCTGTTGTTGGGGCCTTGACCAGGGGTAGTGAGTGGTGCATGGGCCTAGTCTTTCTGTGGGCTGTCTTGAACTTAAACATCATGGAGGGCATGGATGGAATGGGATTGTGCTGATTTTTCTGTGTTTTTCGATTTTTGACCTGTTGTTGGGGCCTTGACCAGGGGTAGTGAGTGGTGCATGGGCCTAGTCTTTCTGTGGGGTGTCTTGAATTTAAACATCATGGAGGCCATGGATGGAATGGGATTGTGCTGATTTTGCAGTGTTTTTCGATTTTTGGGGGTGTTCATGGGGAGGGACATGCCATGTGGCTGGTGGCCATTTTGAGTGCAGCTACAGGCACTGGCCATGTGCTGGCAGGCAAGTGGCCATTTTGAATGCAGGCTTTGTTGTTAGGCCTCCAACCATTTTGCCTACTTTTCAACCTTTATTTATGCCCAGGGGTAGTGAGTCTTGCATGGGCCTAGTCTTTCTGTGGGTTGTCTTGAATTTAAACATCATGGAGGCCATGGATGGAATGGGATTGTGCAGATTTTTCAGTGATTTTCGTTTTTTGGGCCTGTACTTGTGGCCTTTTCACCAGGGGTATTTGAGTCTAGCATGGGCCTAGTCTTTCTGTGGGCTGTCTTGAACTTAAACATCATGAAGGGCATGGATGGAATGGGATTGTGCTGATTTTTCTGTGTTTTTCGATTTTTGACCTGTTGTTGGGGCCTTGACCAGGGGTAGTGAGTGGTGCATGGGCCTAGTCTTTCTGTGGGGTGTCTTGAATTTAAACATCATGGAGGGCATGGATGGAATGGGATTGTGCTGATTTTGCAGTGTTTTTCGATTTTTGGGGGTGTTCATGGGGACAGGCCATGTGGGTGGGGGCCATTTTGAGTGCTGGTACAGGCAGGCCCTGGCCATGTGCTAGGAGGCAAGTGGCCATTTTGAATGCAGGCTTTGTTGTTAGGCCTCCAACCATTTTGCCTACTTTTCAACCTTTATTTATGCCCAGGGGTAGTGAGTCTTGCATGGGCCTAGTCTTTCTGTGGGTTGTCTTGAATTTAAACATCATGGAGGCCATGGATGGAATGGGATTGTGCTGATTTTGCAGTGTTTTTCGATTTTTGGGGGTGTTCATGGGGAGGGACATGCCATGTGGCTGGTGGCCATTTTGAGTGCAGCTACAGGCACTGGCCATGTGCTGGCAGGCAAGTGGCCATTTTGAATGCAGGCTTTGTTGTTAGGCCTCCAACCATTTTGCCTACTTTTCAACCTTTATTTATGCCCAGGGGTAGTGAGTCTTGCATGGGCCTAGTCTTTCTGTGGGTTGTCTTGAATTTAAACATCATGGAGGCCATGGATGGAATGGGATTGTGCAGATTTTTCAGTGATTTTCGTTTTTTGGGCCTGTACTTGTGGCCTTTTCACCAGGGGTATTTGAGTCTAGCATGGGCCTAGTCTTTCTGTGGGCTGTCTTGAACTTAAACATCATGGAGGGCATGGATGGAATGGGATTGTGCTGATTTTTCTGTGTTTTTCGATTTTTGACCTGTTGTTGGGGCCTTGACCAGGGGTAGTGAGTGGTGCATGGGCCTAGTCTTTCTGTGGGGTGTCTTGAATTTAAACATCATGGAGGGCATGGATGGAATGGGATTGTGCTGATTTTGCAGTGTTTTTCGATTTTTGGGGGTGTTCATGGGGACAGGCCATGTGGGTGGGGGCCATTTTGAGTGCTGGTACAGGCAGGCCCTGGCCATGTGCTAGGAGGCAAGTGGCCATTTTGAATGCAGGCTTTGCTGTTAGGCCTCCAACCATTTTGCCTACTTTTCAACCTTTATTTATGCCCAGGGGTAGTGAGTCTTGCATGGGCCTAGTCTTTCTGTGGGTTGTCTTGAATTTAAACATCATGGAGGCCATGGATGGAATGGGATTGTGCTGATTTTGCAGTGTTTTTCGATTTTTTTGTGCTCTATAACTGAACTGATGTTCCTCTGTCTTCCATTTTTTTTAGGTGCACAAGACTCAAGAGAACCACCAGTGCCAGGAAGAAGTCCTGTAGCGGTGTGTGTGTGCAGCATAACGTCACGCGACGTCACGTCTGGCCTCAGACAACTCTACAATTCGTGCAACTGCGGCCTGCTGTCTGACCTGCTCTGAAGAAGATGGCCCCAAAGAAAGTTCTCCGTAGCTCCTCTAGCAAGAAAGTTGCTAGTAAGGAGCAGAAGAAGCAAGTTACCAAGGAGGCTGGTGTGCCACCCGCCACGTTTTTTGGGAGAAAAAAAAAAGTACGCCTGCAGCAGCAGGATCTGCTGGGGACCAAGCTGGGAGCAGCACCCCTGCTCCATTGGGTTCAGTGCCTCCACCACCACGCCAACTTAAGTCAAAGCCCTTGAGTGCTTCAGAGGCAGTCAGTGTACTTCTCCAATCACCATCGACCAGTGATGTTGGCTCATCGCAAGAAAGTAGCAGCAATGTCCCTGAATCAACACAGGTTGTTGTAACTCATCTGACAAGTGTTGAACAACCACAGCCGCAACAACAACACCATGTGCAAGTACACGCCCAAGTACATGTGGAAGGAGAGGCAGCAAAAGGAGATGCGCAAGCAAAGGTGCATGGAGGTTCACAAGTGCCCACAATAGTTGTTCCTCCCGAAGTAGGGGCACATCAGGAAATCGACAATGAAGCCGAGGTATTATTGGAAGCCACTCCTCCTGATGATCATTAATTGTCTTCCACATCCCTAGCAAGGAAAAGATCAAGGGGGGTGTCTACATCTTCTTCAAGCCCACCTCCTTCTGATGATACAGATCCAGCTTGGGAACCACAACTGCGGTCTGACAGTGAGGCACACCATGATCTGACACCGGTACCTAAGCGTAAAAGGAAGGTCGTCCAAAAACTCAAACCTATGGAGTGTGATGAGGCTCAACAAGAAGTGACAGATACTGCTGGTGATGAAGCCTCTCACGATGACGACGAGCCAGTCATCACAAAGGTCACTGCAGCCCCACCGGGCATGCAGCAAAGAGACATTTTGACCCTATCCCGAGAAGCTGCTGAGCGTGATGATGATGTCGGCGAGGAGGCAATGGAAATGGAATCATTAGATTTGGAGTTAAGTAGTACACCAAAACCTACCGCTTCCATATTTCTTCCTCGCAAGAAGGTACCCACCTCGTCCTCGACCTCAATTCGTGGTGGTGAAAGTGCAAAACGTACTGAAGTTCGGCAATCCACATCCTCCACTTCATCTGGCATTAGCAGCAGGACCACCACCACCAGTATCGCCGCCTCCTCCGGCCCCCGAAGACATTTCAAGTCTCCAGTTTGGGACTTCTTTAGTGTTTGCCCAAAAAAGGAAAACGTAGCCATTTGTAGCATTTGTAAGCTTCGAGTTAGTCGTGGTAAGTTGGGTTCCAACTATGGTACCGGAGGCCAGAGAGGTCATCTTAGGAGAACGCACGATGTCCAATGGTTTGTGCACCTACACGCGATCAAGGAAGCCGGAATTGCACGCAATGAAAACGTTGATTTTTCATCTGATGATGACGAGGAGGAAGAAGACGATTCAAACACTTCACTTACACCCAGTTCCCCTGTCAGCAGCACACCCCATGGGAGCCACACTAAGAGTGTGGGAGAGAGTGAGACATCAATGCGGAAAAGTTCATCAGCGAGCGTAACTGGGTCGAAGAGATCATCATCATCCCGTAAATCCTTGGTCCAGGGCAACATTAAAAAGATGTTGTTTACAGAAGCGCAATATGAACGCAACCACCCAATGACCCGTCTGTATAACACTAAGCTGGCTAAAATGCTAGCTCTGGACCTTCTCCCTTTTTCTTTTGTAGAAGGGGTTGGTTTTCTAGAATTAGTGACAGCGCTCTGCCCTAAATGGAAGGTTCCTAGCCGGTTCTATTTTGCCCGAGTTGCGGTTCCAGCACTACATGAAGATGTTCTGAAGGTGATTGGGGCAGCTTTGCAGAAGAGTGCTGTTCACACTATACATCTGACAACAGACATGTGGACCAGTGGCGCAGGCGCTGATTACATGTGCATCACTGCACACTGGGTCTCTTTTTCAGGGGCTAAAGCAAAGCTAAACGCAGGTGTTGACACGAACATTGTTTTTAAAGGTGCTCGGAAACATGCAACACTAGCCATGTTTGGTTTGGAGAAACGTCACACAGCAGAAAACATTTTGGATGTCTTTAACACAAAGGTCCTTAACTGGCTGTCCCCACTAAAACGCAAGGTTGGTTATGTTTCCACGGACAATGGCGCCAATATAGTTAAGGCCATGAGGGACGGTTACTATTTCAGAGTGCCGTGTTTGGCGCACTGTATAAACCTGGTTGTCCAAAAATTCTTGGGTAATAAAGGCAGTGCAGCGTACAGTGTATTGGAGACCTGCCGAAAAATGTGCAAGCATTTCAGGCATTCTTTTAAGGCCCGGAAGCAGCTGAGGAGCCTGCTATATCAACGTCAAATGCCAGTGAAAGCACTCATCCAGGAGGTGGTAACACGTTGGAACTCAACCTTCTACATGCTTGAGCGTCTGTATGAGCAGTATACGGAACTCGATCAATATTTCCTTAAAGAGGGTACAGAGGAGCTGAGGATGGGTGGGCCGCAATGGAACATAGTTGAAAGCCTGACACGCATGCTTCGTCCTTTTGAGTTCTTCACGCGTGCAGTCAGCAAGGAGGACTCTAATTTGGGAAAAGCTATCCCATTGTTGTACATGCTGGAGGACCAACTGAAGGAGGTGTGTTCTGTGTTTGGAAAAGATGACAAAAACCAAGACTCTTTGCTTCTGGCTGAGCAATTATTAGAGCTCCTACAAGGTGATGAACGTCTTAAAAAGATCCACTCAGAACAGCATTACATTTGTGCTACTATTCTGGATCCACGCTACAAAAAGGCGCTGGCAGGCCAAGCATTCTTTCCTTTTGATGATGAACATGTTCCAAAGTACAAACGTTGGCTAGCCTTGTCAGCCAAGAGGTTTGAAACAGAACGGCTGGAAATTGAAGGAAATGGCAGTACATCAGCAGGCCATCCCCAGCCAAAACAATCCACTTCTGCACCTGTGGCTGTGGCACAAGTGACCTCTCAGCCGTTAAAGACACCGGCAACCGGATCATCTGCACGAAAGACAACAGAAACATTGGAGGCTGAAGAGGATTGGCTAGCTCTGCGTGGGTTTGGTTCTCAAAAGGTCAGAGGCACAGCAAGAGCTAAGCAAAGTGGAGGAACCTTGGATGAGGACCTTGAGTCGATGGTGAAGGACTATCTGAATGACTCAACAGAGGTCTATGTTAATTCTGACCCATTGGCGTATTGGCATGGGAAAAAAGAATTGTGGCCACAGCTCACCAACCTGGCTTTAAACTACTTGTCTTGCCCACTCGCAAGCGTGTCTTCTGAACGGGTTTTCAGTGCGGCTGGTGGGATTGTAACTCCCAAACGGAGCCGCCTCTCGCCCAAAAATGTGGAGAGGTTAACAATGATCAAGATGAATCAGCACCTCATACCACCAGATTTCAGAGTACGAGAGAGCGTGCCGGATGAAGAGGAGGTGGCCAGCAACATAGATGAGGGAATTTCTACTCTGTCAGGTGACACTGAGCTCACCCTGCCTGAATTCGCAGAGTATGATGACGAAGCCTTATTTTTATTCCTGGACCGTGATACCGAGCCCTGAAAATGAGACAACGAATCAATAACTTTCTTTTTCATCCTTATTCACTTTTATTCCTGTGTGTCTGTCTTTCTTTGTTGTGCACAGTTAATATAATTCAAACTTTAATCAGATAATCACAAAAACAAGCCCATCAGCAGAACTGTCTTCACTTGTTTGCTAATTGATTTGAAGGTGCCGCAGTCTGCATTCCTCAGGTTCACAAGTTCAGAAGAACATGCTCCTCTATCCTCCTCCTCCAGACTCCTATTTCCATCAAAGCAGAGGGCTGGTTTACGCCCAATGAAGAAAGACTCAGCACTTGTGGGGGTGTTGTTCTACCTCTTTGCAGGTGAGTTGACGGGTCTGGGGCCATTGCTGGGAAGCACTAAAAGTGGTTTGGACCAAATCCGAGGCGGAAATTTTTTTGTGTTTTTGATGACTTGCTTGCCTTTGAGGTGCTCTTAGGGGGGGTTCCGTCTGTTTGTGGGTGAGTTTCGTGGTCTGGGAGCATTGCTGGGACACTCTAATCTTGATTGCATTTGCTTTTCAGGAAATCCGTCGTGCCAACCCCGACTTATGGCCTAGCTACGCAGCGCGTTTGGACCGAAGGCCCAGAAATATTGCAAGTATGAGATTTTGCTTTTGGCCTGTTTGGGGGTGTTATGCTTCTTGGCGGGTGGGTTGGCGGGTCTTGGGGCATTCCTGGGAAGGTCTAATACCGGGTAGAAGTGGTTGGGACAAAATCCAGGCCGATTTTTTTTTGGCTATTTCTGACATTTTGCTCTATGTAGCGTTTTCGGGGGCCTGTTTGGGGGGCTTCCTGGTGTTTGTGGGTGAGTTTCGTGGTCTGGGAGCACTGCTGGGACACTCTAATCTTGATTGCATTTGCTTTTCAGGAAATCCGTTGTGCCAACCCCGACTTATGGCCTAGCTACGCAGCGCGTTTGGACCGAAGGCCCAGAAATATTGCAAGTATGAGATTTTGCTTTTGGCCTGTTTGGGGGTGTTATGCTTCTTGGCGGGTGGGTTGGCGGGTCTTGGGGCATTCCTGGGAAGATCTAATACCGGGTAGAAGTGGTTGGGACAAAATCCAGGCCGATTTTTTTTTGGCTATTTCTGACATTTTGCTCTATGTAGCGTTTTCGGGGGCCTGTTTGGGGGGCTTCCTGGTGTTTGTGGGTGAGTTTCGTGGTCTGGGAGCACTGCTGGGACACTCTAATCTTGATTGCATTTGCTTTTCAGGAAATCCGTCGTGGCAACCCCGACTTATGGCCTAGCTACGCAGTGCGTTTGGACCGAAGGCCCAGAAATATTGCAAGTATGAGATTTTGCTTTTGGCCTGTTTGGGGGTGTTATGCTTCTTGGCGGGTGGGTTGGCGGGTCTTGGGGCATTCCTGGGAAGGTCTAATACTGGGTAGAAGTGGTTGGGACAAAATCCAGGCCGATTTTTTTTTTGGCTATTTCTGACATTTTGCTCTATGTAGCGTTTTCGGGGGCCTGTTTGGGGGGCTTCCTGGTGTTTGTGGGTGAGTTTCGTGGTCTGGGAGCACTGCTGGGACACTCTAATCTTGATTGCATTTGCTTTTCAGGAAATCCGTCGTGGCAACCCCGACTTATGGCCTAGCTACGCAGTGCGTTTGGACCGAAGGCCCAGAAATATTGCAAGTATGAGATTTTGCTTTTGGCCTGTTTGGGGGTGTTATGCTTCTTGGCGGGTGGGTTGGCGGGTCTTTGGGCATTCCTGGGAAGGTCTAATACCGGGTAGAAGTGGTTGGGACAAAATCCAGGCCGATTTTTTTTTTGGCTATTTCTGACATTTTGCTCTATGTAGCGTTTTCGGGGGCCTGTTTGGGGGGCTTCCTGGTGTTTGTGGGTGAGTTTCGTGGTCTGGGAGCACTGCTGGCTATATATACTTTACTTTGCAAGAGGTTTGAAGCAAATCCATGGTGGCAGAGGGGAGTTAGGGCCTAGCTGCAGAGCGCGCGCGGAGTGATTTGGGAAATTTGTGAAAAATTGACTAAGTCCCCATTTTTGTACTTTTGCTCTTTGGCTGTTTGGGGGTCTTCTACTCGTTTTCTCCTGGGTTGACGGCTCTGGGGCCATTGCTGGGAAGCTCTAATACCGGATAAAAGTGTTTTGGACCAAATCCCAGGCGGAAAATTTTTTGTGTTTTTGATGACTTGCTTGCCTTTGAGGTGCTCTTAGGGGGGGTTCCGTCTGTTTGTGGGTGAGTTTCGTGGTCTGGGAGCATTGCTGGGACACTCTAATCTTGATTGCATTTGCTTTTCAGGAAATCCGTTGTGCCAACCCCTACTTATGGCCTAGCTACGCAGCGTGTTTGGACCGAAGGCCCAGAAATATTGCAAGTATGAGATTTTGCTTTTGGCCTGTTTGGGGGTGTTATGCTTCTTGGCGGGTGGGTTGGCGGGTCTTGGGGCATTCCTGGGAAGGTCTAATACCGGGTAGAAGTGGTTGGGACAAAATCCAGGCCGATTTTTTTTGGGGCTATTTCTGACATTTTGCTCTATGTAGCGTTTTCGGGGGCCTGTTTGGGGGGCTTCCTGGTGTTTGTGGGTGAGTTTCGTGGTCTGGGAGCACTGCTGGCTATATATACTTTACTTTGCAAGAGGTTTGAAGCAAATCCATGGTGGCAGAGGGGAGTTAGGGCCTAGCTGCAGAGCGCGCGCGGAGTGATTTGGGAAATTTGTGAAAAATTGACTAAGTCCCCATTTTTGTACTTTTGCTCTTTTGCTTTTTGTGGGTCTTCTACTCGTTTTCTCCTGGGTTGACGGCTCTGGGGCCATTGCTGGGAAGCTCGAATACCGGATAAAAGTGTTTTGGACCAAATCCCAGGCGGAATTTTTTTGGTGTTTTTGATGACTTGCTTGCCTTTGAGGTGCTCTTAGGGGGGGTTCCGTCTGTTTGTGGGTGAGTTTCGTGGTCTGGGAGCATTGCTGGGACACTCTAATCTTGATTGCATTTGCTTTTCAGGAAATCCGTTGTGCCAACCCCGACTTATGGCCTAGCTACGCAGCGCGTTTGGACCGAAGGCCCAGAAATATTGCAAGTATGAGATTTTGCTTTTGGCCTGTTTGGGGGTGTTATGCTTCTTGGCGGGTGGGTTGGCGGGTCTTGGGGCATTCCTGGGAAGGTCTAATACCGGGTAGAAGTGGTTGGGACAAAATCCTCGCGGAAAAGCCTTTTGGCACTTTTTGTAACTTAGGGTTCGTTAGGGTTAGCCCTAGCAGCAGGATTGCATGTGTTTCGGGGTGTTCTAGATTATTCCAACTGAGTTCTGGGGTCTTAGAGCACTCGTGAGAATGTGTAATTTTGGTTGCAAGTCATTTGAAGAAAATCCAAGGTGGGAAAGGGGGGATTTGGCATAGTTAAAGAAAGCCTTTGCCACTATTCTTAACTTAGGGTTCGTTAGGGTTAGCAGTATTTCTATTGCATGTGTTTGAGTGGGGGGGATTTCGAGTCTTGGAGCGATGCTGGCTATGGCTACTTTTGCTTGGTTGCTTGCAAGTGGTTTCAATGCAATCCACGGTGGGTAATGGGTAATTAGGAAGGGGGTACTTCGGCCTACTTTTACTTTCAAAGTAAGTTTTGTCACCAGTTTTCTGCTAGGCCTCGTTTTTTGAGATTTGATTGGGGGTCTTCTACATTTTTGCGACTGGCTTTAGTAAGGGTCTGGGTGGGAGCACTGCTAGGAAGATCTAATTTTGTTCTAAAACACAGTTTACAGTACACCTAGCTTGAGGGGCAAGATCCGCTACATTAATTTGCCCATACTTATTTATCCTTCAAAAGGTGACTCAGAGTACGCACTTTCAAAAATATTGTACTGTCTACTAGGAAAATCAAATTGTGACTTTTTGCACTCCACAGCCTACATACCTTATATTTATTTATCAGTGGTGTTGTAATATTATATCACTTCCTGTTTTTCGTTGAATAATTACAGGCCGGGTTTCAGTCTCTGCAATGGGGAAAAAAGGATGGAGTCAGGCTTCACAGTAGCGAGCCACAATTCAGCATCAGGCAGGCAGTGGACAGGGTGTCTTCTGGTGACCAACATCGATGGACGAAGCGTCGGCTGCAATGGAGGAGTGCCGCTAATAGGAGGATTTTTTTTCTGCAGGCAACTTACTTACCACTTCCAACAGGACCACTACAACCACATAGATACAGTATCCCTTGCCTTTTTCTCTGACTGTGACTGCATTTCTTGGCTCTCTCTCGGCTTCTAAATTGATCCCTTAACACATCACTTAGTCCACTCCACTATCACATCTGCACCACACATAGTCATTTGTAAGTGCTCCTACGTAATTCACAAGTCTCAGCACGCCCCAGCCCGTAGAGGACTGGGATGGCCCCAATGATGAAGCATGTCACCAAGGGGCAACCCTGGTGAGTGAGGGGACACCTAGAAAACAAGCAATTTCTCCTTTTCTATCTACTATACCTTCCAGACCAACCCCACTGAGTGTTGTTGTGAATGGATTTATAGTGACCAGCAAGGCTCTCGGGTATCTGGCTAAGTACAGAGACCTTATGTTGAATATCGTTATCAATAATTCCACACAGGCCCTGTACTGTCGCATTCTTTCTTCCACAGTTGTCGAATGTACTACTTACTTTTCACTGACATGCATGCAGTAGTTCCTGCACTTTTAAAGATTGATGGATAGGTTTGTACCCAAAGAATTGTTTATGTTCCATTGTTTGTCTATGCTGTGCTTTTTTTTACAGGGTGTCTTCTGGTGACCAACATCGATGGACGAAGCGTCGGCTGCAATGGAGGAGTGCCGCTAAAAGGAGGATTTTTTTTCTGCAGGCAACTTACTTACCACTTCCAACAGGACCACTACAACCACATAGATACAGTATCCCTTGCCTTTTTCTCTGAGTGTGACTGCATTTCTTGGATCTCTCTCGGCTTCTAAATTGATCCCTTAACACATCACTTAGTCCACTCCACTATCACATCTGCACCACACATAGTCATTTGTAAGTGCTCCTACGTAATTCGCAAGTCGCAGCACGCCCCAGCCCGTAGAGGACTGGGATGGCCCCAATGATGAAGCATGTCACCAAGGGGCAACCCTGGTGAGTGAGGGGACACCTAGAAAACAAGCAATTTCTCCTTTTCTATCTACTATACCTTCCAGACCAACCCCATTGAGTGTTGTTGTGAATGGATTTATAGTGACCAGCAAGGCTCTCGGGTATCTGGCTAAGTACAGAGACCTTATGTTGAATATCGTTATCAATAATTCCACACAGGCCCTGTACTGTCGCATTCTTTCTTCCACAGTTGTCGAATGTACTACTTACTTTTCACTGACATGCATGCAGTAGTTCCTGCACTTTCAAAGATTGATGGATAGGTTTGTACCCAAAGAATTGTTTATGTTCCATTGTTTGTCTATGCTGTGCTTTTTTTTACAGGGTGTCTTCTGGTGACCAACATCGATGGACGAAGCGTCGGCTGCAATGGAGGAGTGCCGCTAAAAGGAGGATTTTTTTTCTGCAGGCAACTTACTTACCACTTCCAACAGGACCACTACAACCACATAGATACAGTATCCCTTGCCTTTTTCTCTGAGTGTGACTGCATTTCTTGGATCTCTCTCGGCTTCTAAATTGATCCCTTAACACATCACTTAGTCCACTCCACTATCACATCTGCACCACACATAGTCATTTGTAAGTGCTCCTACGTAATTCGCAAGTCGCAGCACGCCCCAGCCCGTAGAGGACTGGGATGGCCCCAATGATGAAGCATGTCACCAAGGGGCAACCCTGGTGAGTGAGGGGACACCTAGAAAAAAAGCAATTTCTCCTTTTCTATCTACTATACCTTCCAGACCAACCCCATTGAGTGTTGTTGTGAATGGATTTATAGTGACCAGCAAGGCTCTCAGGTATCTGGCTACAGAGACCTTATGTTGAATATAGTTATCAATATTTCCACCCACGCCCTGTACTGTCGCATTCTTTCTTCCACAGTTGTCGAAAGTACTACTTACTTTTAACTGACATGCATGCAGTAGTGTATGCACTTTCAAAGATTGATGGATAGGTTTGTACCCAAAGATTTGTTTATGTTCACAATTGTGTGTCCATGCTGTGCTACTTTTTCTTGTCTCCCAAAACCTTTCCCAAAAACCCCCGTACCCATCCATTTTTCAAACCCTAACCCTCTTCCCCCGGGCTGTGTGGTTTTGATTGATGTGTGACTAAATTACAGCAATAAATCCACACACTTGCTGGGGAGGATAAGGTGATAGCAACAGGCTGGTGAAGAAATCCGAGGATATATTCTTACTCTGCTTGACAAAGACCCATGGCTAATGTCAAAGAACTTCAACCGAATTAGTTATACTTTAACATTTGTTAGGCTACAATGTGGCACTGTTCTAGTGTACTTCTGTCACCTGCTATATTCTGTATTGTACCTTTGTATTGCTCAGGAGGACAAACCAGATTTCATTTTCTTTTTTTTCATAGGCAAGCAACTGCCACTGTGTCACACCACTAGTACCACCGCTATGAGGAAATTTTATCCGCCCAGGATTGCCAACCTTATTTGCTGTTTCCCGTGGAGCCAGCCCTGGGCCTAGCCCTACTTGCAAACAGAAATTACAGGTAAGATAGGCGTTTGGTTGGAGGTAGTATAATGGAGTATTAGGAGAGACGAGAGATTTGATTGACGGTAGTACTACTAAAGTCCTAGGACTATTCAGGAAAACAAACTTACTGTTATGTTAAACCCCCACCCACCAGACTCAAAAGCAGTAAAAAACAGGTATGGTCAGATAAAGTTTCAAAAAGTATATTTTTATAGCCCTAACAAAAGAATCTCCCGCAAGACCCTCCCTAACCCCAACGATTGTCCTTCAAAAGTCCCCAAAAATCACAACTCCCAATTCCCACCCCCCAAAAGTCTCTAAAAAAGGGGCAAGGGACACTATGGCAGGGTGCTGTTGGAATTAGCAGCCAGGGCATCATGCTCCTTGCGGAGGGTGGCAAGTTCGAAGCGGAGGCCCTCCACCACGTTCTTATAATTATGGACCTCCTGCTCCAGGTAGGATAGTCTGAGGGATAAGCGGCGCCGGTGTGCCTTGCAAATCCTGTGAGGGGCAGCTGCTTTCTTTGCTGCTGGGCGGTGGCGTTTGGCTTTGGTAGCCCGGCTCCGTACCGCTGGAGCACTGCGCTGGCTGGCAGCACGCACGGAGGAGGATGCAGCTGTCCCAGTGGACGTTGTTGTTGTACCAGACTGCGTCTCCTCCTCCTCCAGGGCCACCAGCCGCCGATATTCAGCAACAGTGGCATCCAGCCTCCGTTGCCGGGCCATTCGAGCCAGCTCCTTCCTCCTTGATGGTGTCTTGGATTTGGAAGGAGCAACTACATGAAAAAAGAAAGACATAGTCTGTAACCAATGCTCCTTAAGATTAACACAAAATGATTGAGCAGAAAGTTGTCACAGTACAAGTAGCAAATTGAAAGCACAGTGCATAACTATTGAGGACAGCATCTATGTAACCTCCGACTTCTTCATCCTTGCTCTAACATTAGTGGGAGTTTAAGGAACAAATTCTACGAGCACTATGGACTTCTATTACAGTCGACTATGACAGTACACCACTCTTATTCTTCTTCTTCTCTCTTGTTTAGGAAAATTGGTACGTTATCTTATGCAAGCCACCATAATGCCAGCGCAGTGAACTTGCACCCGAGAAAAACAGACGCACACCATGGTGAGTGAGACAGACTTGCGTTACTGTACGGGTCCAGTACATGCAGGTGGTGAAGCTCTTACTTTTCTATTACGGGTGGCACTGAGAATACTCTGTTAAAAGGGCTACTGCTTAATTAATTTAGCTTTCACCCTACAGTGCAAATGAGTATTAGAAAAGGAAAATGAAGAACCTAAATTATCTGATTATCTATCACTTCACATGGGATGTATTTGATGACATATGGGATGACTTTAGGTGCTTTGCTTATTATTGAGTGAACAGTGATACCCCCACACATGAATGACGTACTACTACTAAACTAAAGTTATTAAGGGAGGTAGGGAGTGTCCACCGTAATAACTGGATATATGCTGTGCTTGCAGTTGCAATACAAACTACTGCTACTATTCATGGTAGTCTTTGGACAATGTTACAACTTCTTTTCCTTGCCTTTCCTACACTGGAACGGACGTGCGGGTGCGGTGTTACATGCTCTTCAAAGTAACACTTAGTTCATCCAGTGACCGTCTACTCTCTCTAGATTCACATATGCTATCTAAGAGTCAGATAGTACCATGAATGATCCAGGCATCCATCCATTCAAAGTATATTGCACACATACAGTTTCTGTCTCACCCACCCAGGCTGTTCTCCTTCCACCCATCCTTGCTTCATCATTCACCCAGCCATGCACCATACCATTTTCTTACCTTCCCAGCCACCTCGGGGACCAAGCAAACACATATCATTCTTCTTTGCCAGTCATCATTACATTTCTCGTGCTTCCACACTTACTTACACCCTTCTTTCGCTTTTCGTTCATCCCATCCATCAAGTTCACCTCAGATCTGATTGGGATTCTTCTCGCCAAAAACTTCACAGCTAAGTCGAAGTACATTTAGAGGAGGCTACTACCTGCTTTTTTTATAATACACCCGTGCAGAAAGCACACTCTGCAGTCTTCAATCTCAATGACTAAGGAATGTATAGCTTACCTCTGCCCGCCACCACCGTGTGAACCCTCACAGGCATGTCCTTGTCCGGTACTTGCACCGCCTCCTCCCCAGAGTTGTCCTCCTCGTCCAATGCCACCACCACCTCCGCGCTGGTCCCGTCTCCAGATGTTCCACCTACAAAGTACATTTAATAATGTTAGAATACACCACTCACTACTATATAATATTTGGTCTAGGAGGAAGAAAGAAATGTGAAAAAAAGTGTACAATTTAATAATTTTTGACTGTGTACTCTAGAGTAAAAATGTCCCTTTTTCCAGGGAAGGCTGTTGTCTTGCTGCACTTTTTGGCACAACTGACAGAATCTTGACTTCTAAGAACACGAGCAGGATCAAGTTCAAACCAGGTGAAAGCTCGGCTCGACCACAAGAAATGTGTCCAATTAATCGTCAGCACTAAGCACTTTTCCATTTTCAGTTACACGTTCACTTTTATGACAAACTTGAATTTAATAAATGTGTTTACTTTTAATAAAGCTTTTAAACTTAAGTAGACTCTGTGGTTTTTGGTCCTCCAGACTAGAGTGGATGAGCTAAAGGTTTTCGAATTTTTGCAAGCATGAGTCCGTGCCTCTGCCATCGGTGACATTGGGAGCTAAATGACTCTGCCACACTATCTAGTCAGTAAGGAGATTGGGGGTTCAACTACAAAGTCTGTTATCACTGAGGTATGTGGAAAGTCTAACAGTTACAGCACCTATTATAATTGATAAGCTAAGCGATGCATTATTTAGTGTCCATAATTCTGTTTGTGCAGATTTGTCCCTGCAACAGTAGTAGAATGGATTGTCCTCCTATCCAAACCAAAAGTAAAGTAGTATCTTATTATTTCTTGGTGGTGGTCATTCACCTTTTTATTGTTGGCAATGGTCAAAGCATAAACATTTAGAATACTTGAAAAGACATTATGGACAATCCCAGAGGACTACACTCAGTGCATACAGCTATTGCTGACTAGAATGGGAGTCCAATGGAAATGCCAAATGTGCAATCTTAGTTAGCTACACAGACAGACTAAATGAATAATCTAGTAATACCACACGGAGTCATAGTCGAGGCAGGATAAGAATTTAGATCCTGTCTACAAGAAGATCAAAGACGATTTAGAAAAAATCGAATGAGGAACGCTAGGAAAAAATAAGTACTCTATATTAAAATTAAAACTTACTGGGGCCAGCAAAGGAGCCCTCGACTGCCCGGTCCTGGCCTGCATCGACAACAGCACCCTCCTCCTCCTCCTCCTGTGTCCTCCTCTTGCCCCTGGGGGAAGCTGATGTACAACATGAAAGAAAGAAAAACAGAAAACATGGATGATATTTCTCAACCAAATCAAACATTTAAAAAAGAACTAACAAAGTAACAAAATATTTTTGCGAAATAGCAAATAGGGAACGACTCCACGGGATATATTATTGACCAATCTCATGTGGTCGACTACGTCATTACTTTAGTATTGCTTGATTTGCGGACCGTCGAATTGGAAACTACCCTATGTAACTCACTAAACAAAGTACTAAAAAGGTTTGCCTAGGATTGGCAGGCAGCAGTCCGCAGCACGCAAAGTGACAGCCAAAGTCCATTGTGATTGAAGATCAGCGACAACACTAAAGTTTCCTACTACATTCACCAGTCATTAAAATACTCAAACTATTAATCCACCACCACTATTTCTTCTTATCGCCATGTGTACAAAGGAAGGACTGGACTTGAGTCTGTAGGGGCTGATTTAGAAGGCCCTTGCGGCTCTTTTGCTCCATTGTTGCGTGACTTTTGTGACGCAGCGACAGCACAAAAGAGGCGCAATGGTGCGGCGTATATTAACAACGTGACGCATCTGGGAGATGCATCACGTTGTAAAGCCCTTAGCCAATAGGGGTGTTCCGGCGCAAGGGAGGGCGTTCCTGCGCAGGAACGCATCCTAAAAGTGGCTGAGGGAAATCTACAAGATTTCAATCAGTCACTTTGAGGACAATGATGCGTGACTCAAACCCTGCGCCTGCTTGAAGCAGACGTACGGCTTGACGCAGCATTGGGGAGATAGGGCACCCCAGAGCATTGATGGAGCTGCACCATCGTTGCGACGCAACTCCAGCAATGCGCCGCCTTTACGGCACAGATGCGTAACGCTTTGGTGACGTTTTGGGCCCATGGCGCGCCGCATTGTAAATACGGCGCACCATGGGTGATGGTGGCGTGACGCACAATTACTGGCGCATCCCTGCAACTTTGCAGGGATGCGCCGGTAATTAAAAATCTGAACCTTAGTGTGTAGCATTACGCAGTTCTTTCAACTACACTCATACATAATTTCACAGGCCAATGAAATGAACACAAAATCTAAAACAAATAAGCATAGTAGCAACACTACTGAGAAGAAGGAGAGCAGTGTACCTGAAATGCACAGAAGATTTTGAAATACAATTTACCTACAATGTAATGAGCAGCATTATTGCTCTTGGTAAAAAACAAAAATTTGCAATATAATAACACAGCAGGAGAAAACATAGTAGTAAAGACATAGCTACTACTACTCACCAAGCCCGGGGATCTCAAGGCCAAGGAGGTCGAGCAGATCTCGCTCACGGGTCAGGACATCCGTCCAGCGGTGGGTGGCCTGGTTGTAGGTGCGCCAGACCCGAGAGTGGTGGTAAATGGCCTGGCACACCTTCTCCCACCGCTTCCGGCGCTCCCGGGCCCCGTACCCGGCACTGATCCTGCCGCCTCCCATGATGGTCCTGGGGAGGCGGCGCTGAACATAAAAAATGAGTTGGGCCACCTCCTCCGGGGTAAAGATCTCCCGTGGCATCACTAGCTCCCCCCTCAAACGCCCGCACGGGAGCCGGACACGGGGTGCGGGACCCTTCCCCTTCTCGGGATGCTTCCCGGCTCCCTTCACCATGGTCTGGGCGGAAAGGAATAAAGAAAATAGAATAGGGAAGAGAAGAAAAGAAAAGAGTTTACAAAAGTAGTTTAAAATTAACCAAAAGTAGCAGTAAACACAAAAATATAGGGCTAGAAAAATAGAGGGATAGATAATAAGTAAAATAGATCAAAAAAAACTTCAAACAAGCAAAGGATGGCAGAGATTGACAGAGGATACAAAGACCATGCCCAGAACCATAGCAATGAATGAGAAACAAGATGGCCGCGCCCGTTCACGACCGCGCGGGTAAGTTCGCGCGAGATTTTCCTTGCGAACACGCGCGAGACTGTACTGGCAAGCCGCGGACTATGCGAGATTACACGTCGCGCCCGGAAACGGAAATACGTCAGGCAAACAAGATGGCTGCGCCCTTGAACGACCGCGAGGGTAACTTCGCGTCTTGCGCTACGAGCGGCTCGCAAAAATGCACAAAACCTTGCCAACTAACACGCCGCAAAAAAAACAAATTGCATATTCGCACGAATTTGCGGCTTCCGAATCCGATCTCGCGCGTGTTCGCACCCCGCGAACCCCGCGAAATTGCAGAAAAACGAGTTTTTCAAAACTGAAAGCACTCGGCAGGGGCAAGAGTTCAAACTCATCATTAGTAACAATTCCCGGTAGTGCTTCCTGACTGGGGCCCCTCCAGAATTCAGTTGCTAGTTGCAACAATTGTATGACCCTGCTCTGACCCTCACAGCAGGCTCATACAATAGCTACAAGTAGGCCACAAAGAAGGTCCTGACTCCTGGGGAAAAAAAATGCACTGCAACAGAAAGCAAAATTACAGATAAGGAAGCAGGTGCCAGACTGGAATTTTAAAACAGTGACACATTAATAAACTAACCCCAAATTAATTCATCTCAGTTGAAGCAGGGCTGGTGTGCTTGCTTTTCCCCCCCATAATCTACAGTAATGATGAACCAGAGGGTGGCATTGATGTAACAGAGGGTTGCAGTGGTGAAACAGAGGGTGCTGGGAACCTGTGATGATGAACCAGACGTAGAAACAACATAATTCGCGACCGTTGCGCGACGAAATTGCGAACTGGTACGAAACCCTCGCGAACTGGCAGAAATCCTTGCGAACACAAAAAAAAAAAAAAATCCGCAAATTCGCAAGAATTCGCGGATTTTGCGGATTGCGAGTTCGCAAATCTGCAAAATTCGCGAACGCGAGATTCGCAAAATTCGCCCATACTTAGTCTAGATGTCGACGGTTGCTCAGATGGTTTCGCACCTTGTTGAAAACCTTGTTGTCGTGGTTTTCCCCGAAATTGACCTGTTCGTGATGGTTCCTTGGATGAATCTCCGTCTGTTGATCTGTTTGCCTGAGTACGATTTTGCCTCCTGGCTGCATATATCTCGGCCCAAATATAAACTTCGCCTAACTTATAGTCGACGGTGTCGCGCTTGAATTTTCTTAGTTTACGTTCATTAATTTCTTTCACGTATTTGTCCAATTGGATATTCACTTCCTCCAATGATTTGGATAGTTTCTGACAACCAGATCAACAGACGGAGATTCAACATCATCCGAGGAAGAAAATACCCTCATGGGCTTACGCCCAAAAAGTACTTTTATTCCTCCCATCAGCCACAAAGTTTTGGATAATTTTGAAATTGTGGTACAACGTGAACTACATGGGATTTTTTCATCTACCACTCCCATAAAATTCAATCTTTCTAAGAATGAACGACAAGCTCTGAAACAACTATCTACCAAAACAGAGTTGAGAATTACCAAAGCGGACAAAGGTGGCGCGATAGTAGCCCTTGACAATAGCTACTATTCTGAAAATGTGGATTCTCATCTTAACAACCAAGACCTTTACATGAAGATAAGCTCGGACCCCACTAATGAGTTCAAAATCATCTTGGTGACCATAGTGAATATTGCAGTCCTTGCCAACACAATCACTGAAAAAGACAAGAAATTCCTGATCAAAGACTACCCACAGACGCCATATATTTATCTACTACCAAAAGTTCATAAACACCCAACAAAACCGCCATTCAGACCGATTGTCAGTACCCGTGGTTCAATCCATGAACCCATTGGACTATATATTGACAAACACTTGCAACCCAGCGTCAAAACCATGTCCACATTCATTCAGGACACCACAGACTTTTTGAGAAAACTACATCAAATCAACATTCCCACTGACCAATCTATCATTCTGACAACCATTGATGTGAGTTCTCTCTATACATCCATCCCCCATAATCTGGGACTTGAGGCATTAGAAAATATTCTTCTACAAACCAAGAAACCCATCGACCTACAGGTTTTCATTTTGGAACTCATGCAATTTACCCTCCATCACAGCTACTTCAAATCCTCTAACAACCAGCAATATTTGCAATTGTCTGGAGTTGCTATGGGCTACTGTGCTGCTCCAGCATATGCAAACTTGTTCATGTACTACTTTGAAAGCCAACACATTCTGAAAGACAAGAACTGGGAGCCATTTGTGCTTACACATTACCGTTACATTGATGAAATTTTTCTAATTTGGAAAGGTAGCAAAACTCAACTCATCAATGCCATATCCTCACTCAACAGCATCAATGACCGGATCCAGTTCACTCACACTCAGAACTGAAATATCATTCCTTGACGTCAGCATCAAACTGGTTAACAACTGTTTTGTTACATCCATACACACTAAAGAAACTGATCGTAACAATTACCTACACTACCGCAGTTTCCATCAACCCAGCTTGAAACGTCATTTACCCTACTCCCAACTCCTACGTGCCAAAAGAATTGCTTCCACCAATGAAATATACATACAGGACAGTCACAAAATTATCACACAATTTCAACAACGGGGATATCCCACTCAGCTAACTTAAACTGCAGAAGACAGAGCTATGTGTCTCAACAGGGATGATCTGCTGAAACCCAAAAAAGCCAATCTTGAAGATGAGAATCGTCTTGTTTTCGTATCTAAATTTTCAACCCAATCCAAAAAGATCAAAGAAGTGATTCGCAAACACTGGCCAATGCTCAATTTGGAGAAAGATTTCAATAACATCTTTGAGAAACCACCGATTTTCGGATACCAGCGATCCAAAAATATACAATCTCTTCTCAAACACCCCTCTCTGCAAAGTGTGGTCACACATAAGGGTACCCTTCCTTGTCATAATTGTGGACATTGCAACAGCATTATACCTGGAAATATACTGTGTCACCCTTCTAAAGGTACTCCCATCTATCTAAAAGTAACTGCAACCTGTGACTCCACCAACGTCATATACATGCTAAAATGCCCATGTGGCCTCTCATATGTGGGAAAAACAGAAAGAAAAATCAAAATCAGACTCAACGAGCATCGCAGCAGTATCCGGACTAAGAACTTGAAGTCATGCATAGCAGCTCACTTTGTTTCACACTCCCACAACCCCAGTCAAATCCGGTATCTAATTTTGGAGATGGTTGACAAACTTCCTCACAGAGTCAATAGTAAATACTTGCTTCAACGTGAACTCCACTGGATTTACTATTTACAAGCCCTTCAACCTAAGGGACTTAATGATAGAATCGAACTTAGTTGTCATCTTTAAATCTTGTAATCTTTTTGATATGCGACCTCTCTTTAACCTGTGTCCTTAACAGTATTAGATTCATTCTGTTGTGCCTTTTGTACTTTTTTTATTCACTTTTTGTTCCTTTCAGACCTGCTCCACTTTCACCTGTTCCTATTCTTTGTGCCTTTTATCGTTATTCCATCATTTATCATCTATTTCCATTTTTCTTTTTCATTTTTCACTTTTTTTCCAGACTCGTTCGTTTCCCCTCTCCTCTCCGCTTGTAGTTATTAAACTCTCCCTTTATTCTTTTCTATTTTCGTGTAAGTGTCGTTCAGTCCTCTTTCTGTTGCACCTATTCGCTCCTACGGGCGGTTCGACGCACCCTTTTCGTCCCCGAGTCCTGTTTCTATTTCGTATATTTTTCCTTTTTACGGGTGCTAGTGCGTTTACCTGGCGTCTCCCGGGTTGCGGCCCGAGCTTACCGACGTGATTCTCTTCACGCGCCCGTTCTTTGGTGATGAGTAACTCGTACATTGTAGTTTCCCCGGTTCAGGTGGCGGTCTCTTCATTGTTTCGTTTTCACATACTGCATCTATATTCCCACACCGGGTGTGTTTCTAAATTCGTGCACATTTCAATTCATTTATTTTCACGGCGATTCTCGACCACAATTGGGATTTCTCTTTAGAAAGTTTCCTTCACTCTCAAATCACTTCGTTATTTTTCACGAGCACCAAAATTCCGATCCACTGGGTTTTTTCCTCTCTATTTTTAGGACATTTACACTGGGGTTTCCTGTGAGGTTTTCGTACTTTCCTTCAAAGTTGGTTCTGTTCATATTTTTGTGTCATCATGTTCCTGTTTCTCAGCATACCTACAGTCTGTTTCATTTCTTTTTCTCTTTGAAATATATCCCCCTGAAGAAGTGCTGTTTTAGCACGAAATGCATCGGGGTTATCCATTCTACCTTATGTTAAATATGCTCCATGAATTGCAATGGATTTAATCTGAAATGGATGTTTAAATCTACATAACAAGACACATGTTTCAATGGATATTATTTTGGATTTAATCAAAGGAATAAAAATATCCATGAAGTTTTGATTCCTGCGTGATTTACTCCTGGTTCATCTATAATTACGCACTTTCAGTGCCCCAAGAGTGCTCATGGCAGTTCTTACTCGGTGTAAGACTCCTCATTCTTTCTCACTTTTTGTGCAACACCCCTTGGAACCGGAAGGTGTTTCCCTGAGCACTTAAAAAACATTTCACTAAGTACTACTTGACTACTGGGTTTTTTACTTTCCTGAGTGCAGCGGTTTTTTCTTCTCTTTCAACATGAAAGAAAGACACAAACATGGATTTTTTTTTTTTAAATGTTATTGGAGTAAATTGCAGTTTTCTTAAATCCAATGCAGAAAGAAAAAATCTTCACAATACACATAGTCATTCTTGCCAGCATAACATAATATAAAAAGAAAGGGTTACTCAAAATACAATCCTCAGATCTTTGCATACGTTTTTATCCCTCCCACCCGATTTGCGTACATCTGTTCATATTTCCTGACCCTTCTCATTTTGTCAAACCACTCCTGAAAAACCGGAACCTGTGGTGTTCGCCAATTCTGTAAAAGGAGAGATCTAGCAACATTGCAATATATACCAATTTAGCCAAAAATTCTGAGAATTTACAAACTGGATCGAAGCCAAACAGTATTCAATTTACAGTACAAAGTATCGGAATTGCATAACAAGTTTTAAGAAAATTGAAAATTTCAGAAAGACTGAATTTTTCGACAATGGGCCATAATATGAGACTGATTAGCTTGATCGCAATGAAGACATCTAAAGCAATTGGCGGACGTATTATCGTACATTTTGGCAATCATAGCAGGGGTGCGATATAGCAGCCATTTACTAAAAAAAAAGCATTCTGCGCCAATTAGCTCCCCGTAGTGAACCGAAATTGAACTTATTAATAGTTTTCCAGATAACTATGGGTAACAGTAAATTTTCCTGTGTATGCCATTTTCGTATAACTTTGGCACTCAGCTCTTCCTCTCGATTTTGTGCCAAACAATGCTTCCATTCCCCAGGTTTCTTTATTTAGACATTAACAAAAGATCTTCTGCCAGCTGTGATGGAGTACTAATATGACTAAGATCGAGTAGTACCAAAGATTCATAAATCACCCTATAAGACCGATTAATAAGAAATTACCGGGAATTAGGCGTGATATTGCATGAACAGATAGCCAAGACCCATGCCTTATAAAATCGGTTAACGATTTAAACCCAGCACGTTCCCATTTTATAATAATTGAAGGATCAATTTTAATACTTAAAAAAGCCAAGGCACCTATTAGGGGAGAGGTTAGATTGAAAAGCGGAAGGGAATATTTCTTAATCATCGCATCCCGTAGTTTGAAAAACCAATTCATGATGTTGCATCAAACAAATGTGGGTGATTTAGGGACAAGGAGAGGGGAAGGAATCTGAATTTCTAAAGAAATTAAGTCAAAGGAAAATGTATGAATAAACCAGTGCCTGGAGTTGTAACTTTGAATCAATCTAAATAAAATGCAAAGTATGCATTATAATGCTCTTTTAAGTTTGGTAAAGAAAGGCCTCTATATTCGGTTTCTTCATATAAGGTCCGTATGTCAATTCTAGGCGTTTTTTTGCCCAGACAAAATTAGAGAACAAGGATTCCATACACACAAAAAAAGATCCGGGAAGAAATACTGGAATAGTCGAACATAAAAAGTTAAAAAGGGGAAGAATTGACATTTTTATCAGGGCGATGCGACCAAGAATGGTTAAGGGTAATGGATCCCAACGATCAAACATAGAGCGGACCTTTTGGAGCAAAGGGACATAATTAAGTGTATATAGGTCCTGGTTTGTTGAAGAGAATAAGATCCCTAGGTATCTTTTAAGTTTAGGATTAATACAGCTCTTCAAGTCTGGATGTAATACTGGGTCAACACCACCACAGACCAGGATGTCTGTCTTTTTTTTGTTGATGCGATAGCCCCCTAAAACCTCAAATTCTTCAAAGATCCGAAGAGCCTGTGTCTGCGATTGGAGGTCCGGCTTAATAAGTAACATAATGTCATCTGCATAAAGTTTTATCTTGGCCATAGAAATGACCGGCGGAATGATTTGTACACAGTTCCGAATTGCCAAAGCTAACAGTTCAATGAAGTGGGCAAAAAGAATGGGAGACAGGGGGCATCCCTGCCAAGTTCCCCGCTGAACTAAAATTGAACCCGCTGATAGCTTATTAATAATTATATTAGCTGTGGGACCCGTATACAGATTCTGTATTAAATTGATGATTTGTTGTGGGATCCCAAAATGTTTCAAAATAATAAAAAGTGTATCCCAAACTACTAAATCAAAAGCTTTTCCTGCGTCTAATAATAAAACCACGGCTGGAACACCGCACGACTCAAAATAATCTAAAGCCTCAGTAAGAAAATGTGTATTTGTGAGTAATTGGCGGCCTATGATAAACCCATTTTGATCAGGGTGAATTAACTCCGCCGTGATATTATTAAAACGAGATGACAATAATTTGGTGGTGATTTTGTAATCCGAATTTAATAACGTGATCGGTCTGTATGAGTTTGGATCCTTAGGATCTTTCCCCTTTTTTAAGAAACTGACAACTGTACCTTCATGAAAGGACGCAGGAACCTGCCCATCATCGAGCATAGAATTTAATAATAATAGAAAAAGATCGGCAAAAGAACTGAAAAAAACTTTACAAAATTCAGCAGGCAAACCGTCTGGGCCACATGCTTTGCCCTGTGGGAGATCGTTTAAGACCGCTTTAACCTCCTCACTAGTGAATGGGCTTCGCATGGTAACTTGATCATCCAATGATAGACTCGGAAGTACATGTCTACCCAGAAAATCAGCCAGTTTATGATGGTCAATGGAATACTGTGTATTATAGATTTTATGATAGTGGGAGAACATTATGGAGCTTAATTCATCCTGGTCTGATGACACAATATTAGTTGCTGGATTTCTTAACGAGTGTATCCTATTACTAGCAGCTTGCTCTTTAACCTGCCAGGTCAAGAATTTCCCCGTAAAATTACTTTCTTCATAAACCTTGTGATTTTGTCTACGAAAAACCTCTTCACTTTGTGACAAGTAATGGGTACATAGTTCCCGTTTTGCTTCGATAAGTTGTTTCTGAACCATACAAGTTGGGTTCAGATAGCATTGTTTTGTTAAGTCTTGAATTTTTTGTAACAACAAATTCCTAATATTTTTAACCGCGAGCCATTCAGCTGCATCCTTGCATATAACGATGCCCCGAATAAAAGCCTTCAGGGAATCCCAAATAATATGTACGGGGGCAGTGCCAGTATTACGTAAAATAAAGTCCGTAATCTCTAATTTAAGAGCCGTAGCCAATTTTGTCTCCTGTAAATATGCTTTATTCAAGATCCATAGTTTAGGAGTTCTAATATTGTCTCCCATGGCTAACTTAATAACCACCATTGCATGGTCTGAAAAACCATTTTGCCAGATTTTCTGAGAGGAGTTCAACTGACTGGAAGCGAGAAAAAAGTCAATTCGAAAGGCTGATTTAAACCTGCCCGACCAACAAGTAAAATCTCTTTTCCTGGGATTCTTCGAGCGCCATTGTTCACATAAATCAAAAATTGACATATATTGTAACATAGTCCTTATAGATTTAGGTTTGGGCTGTCTTTTGAGGGATGAGGTAGAGTCTAAGTTGGGGTTCATAACTATGTTAAAATTAGCGCCTATAACAATGTCCCTTCCCACTAATAACAAGGATTGAAACATACCATCATAACTCTGGGAATTATCCTCTACAGGAGCATAGAAGCTAACAAAAATATTAGGCTTTGGTCGATTTTTGAGTCTACATGAAACCCAGCACCAACGGCCCAAACCATCCTGTTCCGTCTGAGTAATTTCAGCTTCCAAATTTGTATTCAGGAAAATAGCAACTCCACGTTGTGAGCAATTAGCACATGAAAATCCCCGGAATAAAGCCCAGGTTTTAAACATTGAAAACTCCTCCTTTTTAGATGGAGTAAGATGAGTTTCTTGTAACATAATTACAGCGGGGTTCTCAGTTCTAATCCATGACTCTATGGCTCGCATTTTTTTCCTATTATGTAGACCATTGACATTAAACGAAATCAATTTCAGCTCCCCCATTTAGAAAAAATAATACATTATACTATCTGTACAAGTTAGACTTTTCAAAATCGTAAAAAACACATGGCATACATTTCCATAGAATAGCAAGAATCCATGCGAAAATACTCTTTTACTGAACATAAATCTACTGCAAAAAACTTATCCATTTTCATCCTTTTTTCTGCCACCCACCCAAACCCCCAACCCTAACTTCACCCGTGGCCATCTTCCTTTAGCCCTCCACCACGCCTGCCACTGGGTCTTCTCCCCTACCATAGAGGTGTCTTGGTGTAACACCCCGCTACCTCCCAAACACCCTCCCCACCCCTCTTCACCCCTCCTCAAAATACATTCTACATTCTTACGCCTTCTTCTAATGGTCCGACAAATATTAAGGAAAAGGGAAGAGAAAAAAAGGTTAAAAGAAAATAAAAGGACCATAAGGAATTCACTTTGAACTAATTACCCCGAAGACATTTTACTAAGCAGATCTTGGGCCTCCTCTATGTCTGTCAGCAAGTGGAATTTGCCTTTAATCAAGACTTTTAGTTTTGACTGCTGTGCAATTGAGGCTTGAGCCCCCTTAGCTTTAAACAAGTGTAACATTTTTATACAGTTTTTCTGCAACGGGCCGCTGCGGCAGACATGTCGGAGAAAATCCTACATTTAGCATTAGCATTTGCTGCAAATTGACCCTTTTTAATGGCTCTGGAGAGAATGGATTCCTTAATACGAATATCTGCAAAATTTAACAGAATGGTACGGGGGAGAGTGGAATTGGCAAAGGGCTGAACCGGAACCCGATGAGCACGGGTAATCGTCAAATTCCCTTTAAAATCAGGAAAAACTTCATGTAACAGAAAATAGGAGACCCACTGAATCATGTTAGAACCCTCAATCTTTTCTGGAACCCCAACTATTCTGAGATTTGATCTACGATTAAAGTTTTCCAGTTCATCCAGTTTATCTACCAAAGCCGTAGATGATTAAGAAACTGTTTTAACGTCTTCCTTAACTTCGGACATCTCGTCCTTTAACACAGAAATTCTGCCTTCGGCTTCCAGCAGGCGAGGAGGAAATGTTGATACAAGGTCCTCAATTTTGTCCAGACGATTTTGAATCCCTGCCAGCTCGGCTCTCTGGAACTGTTTAACTTCCCGTTTTTCATCTAGTATCAGATTTACAATGTCTTTAACCGTCATCTACATTGTTCCAGTGGCTTGTCCAGTGGCTTGAGACAACTCAGTGTCCATGGATAGAATAGGACTCAGCATATCCATTCCCTCTGTAGCAAGTGGTGCATTATGGAGATTGACAGAAGCATTCTTAGAAACCGGCCCTGTGGCATCCGAAGCGGCGACTGCATTTGGGGACACGGTCTTCAAAGGGTGGGAAGATGTTATGACTGTCATATTTGAAACTGGACTACTGGCCTATGAGGATCCCACAACAGTATTTACTGAGACTGAGGCCGGAGCTGAACCAGGCAGATGCGGGGCAGGATTGGTAGTTATAGAGAGATTAGTCTTAGTCTCAAACAAGGGAAACTGTTTTGAAGGTTTATTCGTAACTGGTGTATTTAGATGTGCCACAGCATGAACCACATCTTGTCTAGGATCTCCCATCTGTGTAGAATCAGACGCAGTGATTTTGTCCGTAGACTGTGCCAGAGATTTAATATTCAGGGCGTTAGTAAGAGCAACGTCTGACTCTTCTTCAGAACTCACAGAGGAGGTCCCCTCTTTATCCTCTTTGTCCGCTTTGCCCTCCTGACCCACTAGCTTTGCCACTTCATCTTTTGCTTGAAGGCATCGGGCTCTCGCCTTAGCACGCACGCCTGTAAGTTTGCCCATTAAACACTAGAAAAAAAATAAATAAATGAAAATAATAGGCAATAGTAGGCAATAATAGGCGCTAATAGACAGTCAAAAAGAGCAAACGCCTAACAACTCCCCGCTTGGTATATATATAAAAAAAAATTCTCCACAGCTGGTAATATGGCTATACCGCAAGGAGTTATGGGATACGTAGTCCTCTCCACGCTATGGCCACAGAGGAGCGAATGGAGCGCTGACGTTGCTGGAGATGCTGGAAATGCACCCAATAGATGGGGAAATAATGGTATAAACAAACCAAAGTCAAGGAAAAGTCCAAAGACACTGCTGTCCCCACTTATTATCAACCAAAGTTTTCGCCGATTTGGGGAAAGCTAGTCACCTCAGGGAAATGTGGGCTACGTAGTCCTCTCCAGGCAAAATCCACAAAAGGCAAACTAGGCAAGCATAAACTACTGCTGACAAATAGCGCCTCGGAGGAGCAAAACCCAGCAAGGGCAGTAAACCAACATTATGACAAGTCTCTGCGTAGAGGACGCCAGCTCAGCCCAAGCAGAGAGCAGTTTAGCAAAAGCACACCGAAAATGAAGAAAGGCCAGCAGCGGGTCTAGTGCCTCAAAAGCGAGTCGCCATAACAACGGAATACCCGCAAGAGGGGAATGCAGTAAGAAACGCCGCTGCTGAGCCCACAACAGCTTCCCAGCTTCCAGTTACCTCCAAATGCCAGCCTGTTCCTCTCGCTGCCTGTTTGAGGGCTGCACCTCTCCGACCCTCGTACTTCAAAGTTCAGGGAGGCCAACACTGGAACTGCCCAGAAGATGCACCATTACGAGCCGCCGACTTCCTCCATGCAGGGACCGAGAAAAGCCACCTTTCACCGCTTATTTGAAGGCTGCTGCACAGGCATCAAAATCGAAGGAGACCAACGCCGCTGCTGCTACCGAGCTGGAATGCCATCATCACCGAGGTAGAAAGTAGAAGGAGCAGAGGAGTGAGGGCAGGTGCCCAGGTGCTACGTGGAGGCGTGGAGCTCCACAGTAGCGGTCCTTTCAGACACAAACATGGATGATTGTTTTTTTCTTTTTTTTTCTTTTTTTTTAGTCCTCATCTCACCTTGTCAAGTCGTTGTGGATCTTTTTGCAGCCTTTACCTCTATCTGGGCCCCACAAGGCTTCCCACATTTACTTGGGTCTCCTGCCCTTCCCCTTTTAGTGCGGGAGATGGTGTAATCATTGGACCAACTGAGTAAGTCTTGGATTTCGTCCCCAACTCATTAGAGGATGCCAGATGTTAGATAGCTTATCCTCTACGGCCTCATACTCCAACCTGGCCATTGTGAAAGCTGCTTTAAGCCATTCCTCTCTTTTCGGGGGAGAGGGTCTTTCCACCTCCTACAGATTTCTCTCCTTGCCAATAGGATCATATATAGCAACAGACCTTCATCCTGCCATGAGGCAGTCTGACAGAATAGGCCATCATCCCCGAATAGACTCAGGGGGAAATTTATCTCCACTCTGGTCTTGAATATTCCCAACAGGGTTTCCCCAACCCCTTCCCAAAAGAAGTCCAGCACTGTACAATCAAAAAAAATGTGTATATCATTTGCTAATGGGGTAGGACATCTTGGACATTTGGGTGGAGGCATTGGAGCAAATTTTGCTATTTTATAGGGCGTATAGTAAAGTCTATTGATGACAAAAAGATGGTTCTTTTTTAAGCAAGCGGGTTTTATAAACTTATATAATGTCTTTAGAGATGGTTCAAAGAGGGTCTCCGCCTGCATTTCCATGGGAGATTGACTCCATGCAGCTTCTGAGGTGGGGATCCCAATATCTTCGGTTTATAATAAGTGGTTATACCAGATCAATATTTCCTTCTTAACTGGTGAGGTGGATTGACACATCCTCTCAATTTCTACATTTCCTTTTATCTCACCCTGCTCTGCGACAGACCAGGAAACTAATTGAAGATATTTAAATCTTGATAATCCATTCCCTACCTTCGCCCTCAGATATTCCCATGGATGTATCCCATCTTCGTCAATCAGGTCTGACCACATAGTAATTCCAGCACTCTTTATTGGCACTGCTAGGGTATCTTTTAGACATTCTGGGGTTCCGGGCGAGTCCCAAATAGGAGCAAGATCTGAATAGTAACCAATCCCCCAACTGGTCCTTACCCTATACCACGCCTCCAGGGCTGCCCTTAGAACCTTCAGGGGTACCCGCTTAAAGAATCTCGGGGAGCCAAATTTGTACAGGAAAGCTTCTCCTCCATCACCTACTTCGGCTCTCACCATCTCACCAAACACTCTGCCCCAGGTTGACCCGTCTGGTTTGATGAGTAGCATTCGAACGCTCTTAAACTGAAATGCTGCTGCATATAGATTTATGTCGGGAAGAGCAAGCCCTCCTTTAAGCAGTCTGCATCTAAGCTTTTTTCCAGGCCAAACAAACCCCTTTATCCCCCCATACAAAGCTTCCTATCTTGCTCTGCACCTTACTTATACTCTTTTTTGGGAAAGGTAGAGGAATGGTTGAAAATAGATATGTAAGCTTGGGGAGAATAACCATTTTCACGAAGTTGCTTTGGCATATATGGTTAATGGAAGATTCCTCCATCTGCTAAATAGACGGTCAATTTCTCTAGTAACCCTGTTTAGGTTTAACTGGGGGATTTTATCCAAATCCTTTCCAATATAGATTCCTAAATATCTAAACTCAGAACTCACTTTACCCTTCCATTGATCCAAATTCCAGCACATAACCTTCGTTTTTGATCCGTTGACCTCATAGCCTGACATAGACCCAAATTCTACCAGCAGCTCCTCAATCTGAGGTATCACCGCGGCAGGATTGTTTGTATATAGGATCAAGTCATCTGCATATAAGTCCAATTTAGAACTATAGGTTCCGGACTGGAATGGAACGATTGATTCTTTTAACCTATTAGCTTGAGCTAAGGGCTCGATATATAGGTTGAATAATAAAGGGGAGATAGGGCACCCCTGACTTGTTCCCCGCTGTATGCTGAGGCTAGATGTTAATAAACCATTGAGGAGGATCACCGCCGAGGCACCTCTGTAGTTTTGTAGGGTCTGAATGAATATGGGGCCAAACCCCATCTTCTCCAGTACTGCCCAGAGATATACCCAGCAAACTCTATCGAACGCCTTAGCTGCGTCCAATGTGACCACAGCCAAGGGTTCCGATCTTTGCATTGCTAGATCTATGTTCCCAATCAGGAGGTGAGTTCGATCTTCAATATGCCTTCCTGCCACGAACCTCTTCTGGTCTGTATGAATCAACCTAGGGGCCAGTTTGGCCAATCTCCCAGCTAGAACACCCATAAAGATCTTATAATCGGCATTCAGCAAGGAGATTGGCTGGTAGGAGTCTGCCCGTAAGGGGTCCTTGCCTGGCTTCAAGATCAAAACTATTATTGCCTATTTCCATTAGTTGGGTACCCTGCCTACTGGGGAATAGACTGAATTAAAGATTATTTCCAGCATAGGGGACAGTTCTTCTGCTAAATGTTTATGCACTTCACTCCGAAGTGAGTCCGATCCTGCAGCCTTTATATTTTTGGATTTCCTAATCTGCTCAGTTATCTCATCCAGAGTAATGGGAGCATCTAGACTGATCCGTCCCTCCTCGGATAGTATTGGTAAAATGTTGTCGCTCAGCCGCGTTTGTATATTTTCTGGGGATGGAGCTGTGTTTTCTTTATATAGATCTATGAAGACTGAAAGGAGGCTGGTCTGCATATCCTCATCCTTGCTCGATATGTCTCCATTGCTATTTACGATTAGTTCTTGAATATCGTTTTTTGTTCGGTCTGCTCTTGCTTTCCACGCCAGTAACGCTCCAGCCTTCTCCCCATACTCAAAATTTTCCATTTTCCTAGAGTCCCATTGGGCTTTGCATTTTGCTTCTAATTTTACCCTATACTGCTGTCTTGCTTCTTCCAATTCCTGCAAACTTTGGAGAAGTAATTCTGAGTCTTCACTATTCAGACTGAATCTGTCTAGTTCTAACTGCCTAATTTTCCCCTCAATACCCTTCAACTTCTCAGCCTCTGCCCTGTTCTTAGAACAGATGATACCATATAATCTCCCCCTTAAACAGGTCTTATAGGCGTCCCAGATAAAATCCCAAGTTGAAGACCAGATGTTCTGTGGTAAGAATTCTAAAGAGAACAACTTAATAGATTCAATTACTTCTATATCAAGAAGCATTGATCTTTTCAATGTCCATCTAGACTGAACCTGCTGACTACTGTAGGAGAGTAGGGTCTACTATCCTAAGGTCACCCCAAATTTTTGCTTTTTGCTTCACTGGTTTATGACTTAATGTGGCTGTGGGCCTGCTAATCAGACCCACAGCCTGCTGCTCTCTCTCTTATAGGCCCCTGTAACAGTGTACTCCAGGTACCCAGGGCATAGGTGCATCCAAGGCCTACCAGGGGCTGCAGCATGTATTGTGCCACCCCTGGCCTGGCCTCCATATTTGACACAACTGGCTGACCCATCAGCTGGGATAAGTTGGTGTAATCACCTCTTACTTAGATATAGTATACCTGTATCTAACCTATCTGGACACATGTTATCCTATAAGCCACTACTTTGGAAGGCCTCGACAATCCTGGAGGCAGAGTGCTTGGTTTCATGTGAGATGGTGCTCTGGCACGAGCTGAGCCCGTCTGCAGCTGTCGGGAACAACTCCCTTAGCTGTTCCGGGATATTGCCATACCATATACTCTTAAGTGCATTATAATCCTCGCGGTTACTTGCTAACTTTGGTTTGGCTTTCTCAAAACATGTCGAGTAAGCTGTCATACGACTTGGGATACTACCACCTCGCCAATTCTGGTGACAGGGGTAGCATTTCACCCTTCTAGAGGGACACGACATGTACATAATCTGAACCCCGGTTAAAGTTAAACTCGAGCCTCAGCATCACAAAATGGACACTGCCACCATAGACACAAGTCTGACCTCCTGCAGATGGGAGTCCTTCCAGCGAGGGAGGCTTGGACAAAGGGTTTCCTGCCTTGGGAGGTGCGAGCACCACCCCAGACAGGATTTTGTGTATTGGGTAGGACAGGGCTGAATAGAATGAGACATGCCTGGGGCACACAAGGTCTCCCCCTGCATAAGCCAGTCCAAACCGGTGCCGGGGCTTTCCAGCCCCAGTCCTGGCGTGGAGCTGGACAAAGGAAAGGGGGTGTAACCGCCCCCCTTCCTGGTTTTACCCAGAGGAGGGACCTAGCAGGTGATCCGGCCCTCAGATTTGGAATAAGAGTAGGAGCTGTGTCCCAAGACTTCAGATCATCCTGAACTCGACTTAAAACTAAGAAGAAAACTGGACTTCGACATTCTGCTGCACAGAAGACTGAAGAGCATCCCCCTTGTGGCCAAGGAGTGACCACCCTGTGAATACAGGCACCATCCAGCAACTCGACGTCTGCTTTGCCGCCGCCTCCTGCGGGAGCCCGAGCCCAGAGCCTGATGAGACCCAGACTCCCAGACATCTCAGAGCCCGAACCACAGTCCCTGAAAGGAAGAGACCCGTGAGCACCAAGAGACGTGGGAACGGCCATCTCGAAAGACTCACGAGAAGCTGACTGCGCAGCACCCGAGGCACCCTCGATGTTGTGCTTTGGGGTTTAAGAAGCCCCACTACCGAGCAGCATCTGCACAGAAGATCAGCTCCCCAGCATCTCCACGATCTGCATGGGGCCCTTTTGCATTTTGCCACTCGACGCGCCAACCCGGTTACTGGCCCTTTGGCTAGTGGCCATTTTGGCAACAAAATCCAAAATCAACACCACTGGTCTGGTTGCTCCAGATTGGCCCTCGCTCCTGTAAAAAGGAGCACCCCCTCTGACCTTGCTGGTCCGAGTGAGAAGCTTGCATCGTTTCCTGTGTGGCTTGCAATAGCTAAGGCCTGTTTGCTCCGATGAAGAAGCCAACACCGCCATCAGCTAGAGCCTTCGTGGGAAAGCTTGTGACCGATGCCTGGACGTCCTCGACCTCTTCGTGTCCACGTGGCTGCAGAGACAATCTTCACCTCTTCGCCTGTTTGCACCTGACATCGCCTGGTTCCATCCTGGTTCCACGGTAGTCACTGGCTAGTGACTTTGAACATTGTCCCCTCTGCTTTCAGGTCTTCACCTCTTCAGATCCACCCTTGGATCCACCGGAACCCTCTATGACGACCCGCCGGCAGCATCTTCATCTACAGGCTCCATAGACCAGTGCGACGAAACCCGACACACTTTGAGACATATGCACCCGCTTCCTGTGGGTGAGGTAACCCTGGCACTCCGGTGCTCCTGTGCGGCAAAACACCTCTGGTGTCTATGTTCCAAGTTGCTAAGTTCTAGGTTATCCGGAAGGTTCCTTTTTCACTAACTTTGTAACTTTTACGCACCATTGACTTTGCATTGGTGCATGCTTGTGAATTAAGCGCTGCACCCGAGTCCCGCGGGCCTTTCCCGACTTAGTCACTGCTAGTCCCGAACATCTCCAGCGATTCCCCAGGCCCTAGGCCTACTTCCTTTTCTATTCGTGGTACTTATACCACTATTTTAGTATATGGTTTAGGTGGCCCCTAGGGCTCATCCATATTGTACAACTTTTGTATATTTAAACTGTGATTTGTTTTAACACATTTGCTTCTGTGGTCATAAAGAGTATAGGGGATATTTGTAGTAAATAAATATATATATATATATTTTCAATATATATCTGTGTGGTGTCCTTTCATTTGGTATTCAAGGGGATTGTGTATGCTAAAACAGCTTGCTTCACATGCCTTTACAGAGTTTAGCCTAAGACTGCTTTGTCCACACTACTAGGATAGCTGGTCTATAAGGTTGACTTACAACCAATCATCATAAGGGTTGTTTGGCATGGTACAAGGTGATCACTAGAACTAGTGAGCATCATATACCAGGCCAACTTCTCACAACTGCTGCTTAAAAAGACAAACTGTAGGGGAGCGTGGTCTGAGATATGGCTAGGCTTGACAAGTATTTCCTTGATGTTAACCAATAATTCTCTATCTGTGAAGACATAGTCTATCCTAGAGGAATGCCCGGATTTCTTGCAGTTAAATGTGAAACCCTGTCGAGCACCTTCTTTAGCTCTCCAGACATCTATTAGATCTAAGTCATGAATCAGATTTAATAACATTCGACGGACCTTAGGGGCCCCTATATGATGGCTCACGTTTGACCTATCATTTATAGGGTTCAATAATACGTTAAAATCTCCCGCAAGAATGTATGGTGGAGACTCCGACAACAACGTTGATTGTACTTTAAGCAGATATGAGACATCATCTATATTGGGGCCATAAAAAGAAGCACAGGTTATGTCTATGTTATTCAATGTCATTTTGACAACTAACCATCTCCCTGATGTGTCTGTTTGGACCCCCCTAAAAGAGCAGGAAATACCTTGTTTCACCAGTATTGCTACCCCTCTACTATGTGAGGTCTGATGATACACAGTAGAGTATTTTATCCAATGCACTTTGGAAAAAATTAACCGACTTTCTGTCAGACTGAGATAGATGTCCTGTAATAAGCATACTTGTGCACTTGACAGTTCCAAATATTTAAGGATTAATCTCTGTCTGCGGGGGCACCTCATACCATTAACGTTCCAGGAGATAAAGGTGGTCAGCCTCCCCCTTGATGCTAGGTCCCCTGACATCTCTTCGGTTGCCTACACTTCTTGTATTCCTGACTATGATGAGATGAGGTTATTTTTCCTTTTTTTCCTTATGCTCCCCACCCAGGTGACCCCCACCCCCCTCCCCAAAGTCCCAGTGCCTATACCTTTTTATCCCATGAGAAACCCTTCCTTCCAATAGGCTGAGCCTATTTAACTCACCCCCCCCCAGGACGCAGATTATTTTATAAATTATGTACCTGCGGATATACAACCTTAAATATTATTTATTTATTTAGTCTATGGGTGCGTAGTTCCTATCTTTTCTATTTCCTTTCTATTTCGATTACCTAAATTAGAAGTACCGCTCTACTAGATCTTTACTCCCTGTTCCTCTTTGATTTTTGCGATCAGATCATCCGCCTCCTCTCCGGTTTTAATCAAATGCATATGTTTGTTCCACATTACCCGGAGATGCGCAGGAAATTTGAGCAAGATACTTAGCCCCCAGACCATTCAACTCTTCCATCCTTCTCCCTAACTCCCATTGTCTGGTCGCTGTTACATGGGAGATATCTGATCTTTTTTTAAAGGTGAAGGGATTGGAACTGTTTAATGTGATTGACTTTTCCTTCAAGGCCAAAGACAAAATCTGTTTCTTTACCGAGTAGGTCAAAAAATTAAGCTAAATCTTTCTTGGTTTTTGTCTAGCTGGATTAAGTCTAAAGGGGTCCCGATGTACCCTTTGGATTTCACGGGCTAAATCAATATCATTGAATCCTGTTAGAACGGTTCCCATCAACAGCGAAATCACATATCCCTTCAGGTCCACTCTTTCAGGAGACTCGGTGACAGTTAACAGTTTTAGGTTGTTCCGCCGAGAAAGGTTTTCCAGACGTTTAACATCTTCTTTTAGCTCTATATTTTGTACGCTTAATCTCGCTACTTTGTATTCAGTAGTTCGAATAGAGTCCCGCATCTTCGGGATTTCCTTTTCCACGGCTTCTGTTCTTAAAGTCACGTCATCTAGTCTTTTGGCTAACACTTCGCAGGAAGCCTGAATTGCAGCCTGATTGCCTCGGAGGTTAAGAATCTGCTTGTCATCTCTGCCTGATTAGATTCTGAGACAGTAAATCTGCTAGTTATTTCCTCCTTTATAGCCAGGAGGATGTCTGCTAAAGTGGATGACGTTAAATCTGATTTAGTGACGTCCGATTTACAAGAACTTTCTAAAGTTGTTGTCAATGAAGGCTCAGCAGAAATGTTGTCAATATTTTCCTCATCAACATCCACTGGTGGTTCTGTGGATGGCTCGGCTATGGAGCGAGATTCAGTGTCACTAATTGTCAGAGCTGAATATTTATTTGAGAGATTTACGTCTGAATGTATCATCAGGGGGACATCCGCTACTTCGACTTCACTTGATGCTTTTACATCTGCTCCACTCGCTGATTGTGTTTTATTGCTAGGCCTACTTATGTCTAGGAGAGTGGATTTCCTCCTCTCAGCTTTTAGTTGTAGTTGTAGGGGTTTTGCTGGAGCTGTAGGCGCTATATGAGATGTTGAGGCACTGCTAGTAGCCATAACCTTATAGTATGTTTTAAGTGAGGGTGTTACTTTTGTCTGGGGTGGCGTACACTTCTTGGCTTTCTCCTTCTTTCTATTGACACCAGCTTTGCTCTATTTTGCACTTACCTCAATTCCTTCGTTTAATTTACAGGCTTTAGATTTACACTTCCTGTTGCTGACTCTGACCTCGGAGATGGGGGTGATGTGTGAGATGGATAGACTAATTTATCCTTTACGGGGTCTAAGACCAATCTGGCTCGGAGGGAGTAACGATTGAATTTGAAATTCTGTGTCAGCCTCCTGACCAGCTATGTCCGCAAGTTTGGCGCTAGCACTAGCAACATCCATGCATCTGGCTATACCCCCGGGGTAGCAATCCTCACTCTTTAAATCAATAAGGCTCTCTATGCAAAAGGGGCTTCGTGGTGTTCTTTCCAGTATGTATTTTTTATGTGTTTACTCCCTACCTTCCCAGCAGCGTTCATCTCGAAGTCTCCCTTTGAGCACTCTGCTCTGTCTCTGTCTCCTACTCCCCCAGCCAAAATCACACCACCTCTTTTGCCCCCTTTACTGACTGTTTCACTCACAACCCGGAACAGGAACAGGAGTGCAGTCCTGTCCCGTCTCCTCCGTGCCAGAGCTGCCTCCGCCCACCGTGCACCGCCGCCGTGACTGTTCGCCTTGATTCCAGCAGACCTCTCGAGGCTCTCCACGCGTGGTGAGTTATCTAAGCGCATACCTTGATTTGCGGTATGTAGGAAACTCCGCAGTTTATATTTTAAAACGTATCCGTATGCAGGCATTCGTCGAATGCCTGCATACGGATAACTTTTAAAACATAAACTGCGGAGTTTCCTAAATACCACGAATCAAGGTACAAACATGGATGATTGTTGTCAACCAAATCAAACATAAAAAAAAAACAATGACAAATTATTTCGGGGAAATAGACAACAATTGCACTAAATGTATTGACCTATCTGATGTGGTCTACTAGGATATTAGTATTACTGGATTTGCGGATCGTCTAGTTGGAAAGTTATGTAACTCACTGAACCAACTACAAAAAGGTCTACTAGGACTGACAGGCAGCACTCCGCAGCACGCAAAGTGACAGACACAGTCCGTCATGATTGCGGACCACTAAAAATGTTCCTACTAAATAGTAAATAACCAGTCATATTATACTCAGCCTATCAATCCACCACCACTATCTCTTCTTAGTGGCAGGAGTACAAAGGAAGGACTGGACTTGAGTCTCTAGTGTCTAGCATTACGCAGTTCTGTAAAGTACACTCATACATAATCACTCAGGCTAAATGAGCACAAAATTGAAAACAAGTTAGCATAGTAGCACCGCCAGTGAGCAGGCGAGCACCTGCAATCACAGAAGCTTTTGAAACATAATTTACCTGCAATGTAGTCTCTAGTGTCTAGCATTACACACTTCTGTAGAGTAAACTCATACATAATCACCCAGGCCAAATGAGCACAAAATTGAAAACAAGTAAGTATAGTAGGACCGCCAGTGAGCAGGTGAGCACCTGCAATTACATAAGCTTTTGAAACATAATTTACCTGCAATGTAATTTCTAGTGTCTAGCATTATGCACTTCTGTAGAATACACTCATACATAATCACCCAGGCCAAATTAGCACAAAATTGAAAATAAGTAAGCATAGTAGCACCGCCAGTGAGGAGGCAAACACCTGCAATCACAGAAGCTTTTGAAACATAATTTACCTGCAATGTAATCGGCAGCATTCTCGCTCTTTGAAAAAAACAAATATTTGCAATACCATAATAACACAGAGCAGGAGAAAGCAAAGTAGTGATTAAATAGCTACTACTGCTCACCAAGCCCAGGGATCTCCATACCAAGCAGGTTGAGCAAGTTGTGTTCCCGGTCCAAGATGTCGGACCACCGGTGCGTCGCCTGGTTGTAGGTGCGCCAGACCCCAGACTCCCGATACATGGCCACACCTTCCCCCATAGCTGGCGACGCTCCCGCATCCCGTACCCGGCACCGGTCCTGCCGCGACGGTCTTGCGGAGGTGGCGCTGGACGAAGAAAACCAGTGTGGCCACCTCCACCACGCTAAAGATCTCACGGGCAGATACTTCCTCCCCCCTTAAATGCCTGCAAGGGAGCCGACTACGGGTTGCAGGACCCTTCCCCTTAGACTTGCCGGCTCCCTTTGCCATGGTCCTGAGTGAAAGAAGAAAAGAATAGGGAAAAAAGTAAGTAAAAGTAAAGAGAGAGCTAAACAAAAAGAGTAGTTATTAAAGTAACTAAAAGTTGAAAAAAACACAAAATATAGATGTAGAAAAGTAGAGCGATAGATAATGAGTAAAAAAGATCAAAACACATTTCAAACAACAAAGGATTGCAAAGATTAAAGCAGGATAGAGAAAGCATGCCCAGAACCATAGCAATGAATGAAAAACAAGATGGCGATCACGTGGGCAAGTTTGCGCAATATTTTCCCAGCGAGCACGCAGAAACGGATGCGATCACGTAATTGCGCCTCGCACATAGGAAATGCCCAACGCGAGCATGCAACTAGCGCCCGGAAACAGAAATACGCAACCCGAATACCCGCCCATGTATGACCGCATGGGTAACTTCGACGTAGCTGCACTGAAAAAAACACAGCGAACACGCAAAAATACAAAATCCGCAAATTTGCACAGATTAGCAAATTTTGCGGACCGCGAGTAAATATTCGCACAAATTCGCGTACCGCAAATTTGCAAATTTCCCCCATACTTAAACAGCAAAAATAACTGGATCATTAGGCCAAGTAGAACCATTACACAGTTGATATTTACAGTTAGGCAATGGTATTAAGCACAGTGCTGGTGCACAGAGAAAAGAGCCCAAAAAAAGGTTAGCAGCAGCACCCCTGAACATTGAGCGGATGGTCCAGGCCTATCTGGATGACCCAACAAAGGTGTACACTTTAATCAAAACCCATTGCAGTATTGGTATATGAAAAAGGCTGAATGGCCACTGCTCAGCAGGCTGGCAGTAAGCTATCTGGCTTGCCCTGTCGCAATTGTCTCTTCTGAACGTGTTTTCAGTGCTGCTGGTTCCATTGTAACAGTGAGAAGGACCAGTCTCTCGCCCAAAAATGTGGAGATGTTAACAATGATCAAAATGAATCAGCACTTCATACCACCGAATTACACAATACATGAATCAAGGGAGGAAGATGAGGACCGCGGCTCAGGTGACGTAAGTAGTGTGTTACATGATTACCTACTACTGGTTGAACCCCCAGAGTTTGAGGACGAGCAATACTTCCCTGACAATTAGGCTTACACTTACTGTCTTCCTCCCTTATTTTCCTTTATTTGTGTGTCTGTCTTTCCGGTTACAAACTTTGAATCACAACAAATCCATCTGCACCGTCTTCTATTCTTTTATTTTAATATACGAGTTTCAGCTGTCTGCATTTCACAGTACAGTCCTCTGAATCTAGCTCCTCCGCTCCGACCTCCTGAATCTCCCTAAATCCATTGCCCTCAAGACAGATTATGATTGGATGATGCTAAATAGAAGAAAAAATAAAATCTTTCCTAGTCCCGCTAAAAGAAGTGGAACATGATGACTACTGTAGCCTTTCTGAGACGAGAGAGACTGCCCATTAACTGAAAAGTGAAAATTAGATGGAACAGGTAATGAATGATGCGATGCATTGGACACAGACTGAGTGATTTTGTAATTGTTTGTTGTGCATGAAGTCATTTTATTGTGCACTAATCATCATTCTACACACTAAACGTGACTCAAGGCAATTTTTCCCGCATGCAACTATTTTTAATAAGCTTGATACATTGCTTTTGATTAAATACAGGAAGGGGGCTCAATCTGTACACTGCACACTGAGTATAACAACAGCACCATCCATGATGATGATGGCTAAAAACACGGCCTGTTAACTTAAGATGAGAAGGAACAGGTAATGAAAATGAATGGCATGCATTGGACACCTGACTCTGAGTGATTGGTGTTTGTGTTTTTGTTGTTTATTGTGCATGAAGTGAAGTCGAAGTGTACTAGTATTCTTACTGTACACACTAAAGAGTGACTCAAGTCAATAATATTTCTACTCTTGCTGTGTAATAAAAAAATGTTACTTCTACTGCAGGCCGATCTTCACAGTCAGTCATTACAAGTATCGGAGATGATTGATGGAATAACAATTCAGGAGGGCGTTTCATGAGTGGCATAAAAGGTAAATAAGTCAAGAACAACCAAAGCAGACCTAAATGTCTGTGTAGAAGTGGAGTTGAGTGTAGCGGTGGGATGACTGTGGTGCATTGATTTAGTCACTTAGATTGTAAAATGCCATGTTGCTGGTTATGTGCTTTGTCCAACTCTTTAAAACTTAAAAAAAAATTACTCTAAACGGAGGATGTGCTAAGCGACATGCCGTCACTGTGGGCCTGCTCTGTCCTGTTGTTGTTGAAGGTCAATGCTGGAAACAGACTAGAGTAGAGATGATGCATACATGCCGATTCGGAAAGTGTTCTTGGTGCACTACACCATAACTTGTGCTCCTTCTTGTTGTTATTATTATCATTAGGTTTGCTCTCTGTTTATGATTCATCCCTCCAAATATTTAAAAAATGTATTTGCTATCTGTAAAAGTAAGCCCAGAACAACTGAACAATGACTGTATGTAATCCGCGTCTCCTTATCAATCATCATCATGCATGCATTTCCTTTTTCTCCCTTAACATATTGATATGGATATGGTAGGCTACAGAGATTGTGTTTTGTTGTTTGTTCATGCGTAATGTTTTTCATTTTCAAACCTTTCCCATCGATTCAACAAACCCTAACCCTCTTCCCCCGGGCTGGGTGACTTATTGAGGTCTGACTAAATTAAATGTACACCAATAATTTATCACACAGTTGCTGGGGCGGATGTGGTGAAAGCAACAGTACTTCAATTTTAAGGCAGAGCGAGGATCTTCTTCTGCTTGGCCACCCATGAGCAATATATTTTAGAGATGATTTTTATTTACCAAAGGAACATATACATTCACATTAATTGCCAGCATTGATAGGATTTGTTGTCATCCTCATACACAGCACTAACTGTTACGATTGTGTCGAGTGTACTGTAGGCCTAGTCAAGTGACTCAACACAACTATAGTTTGTAACTCTGTTTAGTAGTCTATCCCCACCACTGTTATGTTTTGTTGTAAATTATTTTTGCATATTTAATTATGTATTTATTTATTTATGAGATTTGTAGAGCGCGAACAAATGCCCGAGGGCGTCTCGGCGCTGTGGACGGAGCAGAAAAAAGAAGATGAGAGATGGGTGGATTATTAGTTGAACAGCCAAGTCTCGATTTTTCTCCTGAAAATGGTCAGGTTTGGAGAGGACCTAATGTCAAGATCGAGGGAGCTCCAGACTTTGGCTGTTGACACAGTGAATCTGCGGCCGCCCCAGGAAATAGTCCTGGTTCGTGGCACTGTCATGAGGAGAGCATTCATGGATCGTAGTGATCGATTGGGGACATGAAAAGCAAGAGGATTCAGAAGAAACCGAGGTCCTTGTTTATGGGAGGCTTATAAGCAATGCAAAGAGCCTTGAACTTTATCCTATTTTTCACTGCGAGCCAGTGATAGCCTTTGATGGCTTGGGTAATTGGTTGGAATTTAGGGGTACCTAAGAGCATTCTGGCTGCAGCGTTTTGTATGGACTGTAAGTTTTTTATGACTTTGTGTTGGACGTTGACAAGGAGTCCATTACAGTAGTCCAGAGAGGACATGACAAAGGCGGTGACCAGGGTCTTGCCTGAGTTGGGAGGAAGAAAAGGAAGTATCTTTTTTATGAATTTGAGTTTAAAGAACGATGTGGACACGATGGAGTTTACGTGGGCATAGAAGGTGAGTTTGTCATCGATGAGCACTCCCAGGTTTTTTACCTTAGTGACTGGGAGGGGGGGTAGGTCTGTGGGCCACCAGGAGCCAGGCCAGGTGGGGGTAAGCTTTCCAAATATCATTACCTCCGTTTTGTCGGAGTTAAGTTTAAGACAATTTGTTGTCATCCAATTACTGATGGCCAGCATGCCGTGTTGGAAGTTAGCTGCAATTTTCACTCCATTGTCTTTGATGGCAAGGACCAATTGGGTGTCGTCTGCGTAAGATGTTAGGCTCATCCCCCAGTTCTTAATTACTTTAGCTAAGTCTGCAACATAGGTATTAAATAGTGTTGGACTTAGGGATGAGCTTTGAGGGACACCGCAGGGTAAAGTCATCTATGCAGAATGGAAGGTTCCCAGCTGGACCGTTTGGGTGCTGTCAGCTAGAAAGGAGGCAAGAAGGTCTTTAGCTTTAGCCTGAATGCCTATAGCATTGACACGGTCGATCAAGATGTTGTGATCGACTGTGTCGAAGGCAGCAGTAAGATCCAGCAAGATGAGCACATCCGCTCCTCCTTGATCGAGGACGGTTCTTATCTCATCGATGGCTTTGATGAGGGCGGTTTCAGTGCTATGATGTTTTCGAAAGCCATACTGAGTGTCATGGAAGAGGGAGTGTTCCTCGATATACTGGGAGATTTGATTATTCATCAGTTTTTCTACAAGTTTGGCTGGAAATTTCAGGCTAGCTATAGGTGTGTAGTTGTTAGTGTTGTCAGCGTCGAGATGGGTTTTTTTCAGCAGAGGTTTAAGGAGGGTGTCTTTCCAGAAAGCTGCTACTGAGAAACGAGCAGCACGTAAGTGGTTGGATGCGTCATTGGAACATAGCCCTCGCTATTCATGCGCCTGTAGGCGTATTAATGCTTGACTTTGGAAGCATTTTTTAGCAATTGAAAGCACTGCATTTTAAATTGTAAATCGTAACTGCATTTTAAATCGTAAATCGCATCTGTGGCTACAGGCATCTAGTAAACGCTGATTTAAAAGCTGACTAGCATCTTTATTTTACACGCACTACCTGTTTTTCACTCACCTCCCCCTCTCACTCGGTATTTTTGGCGCCGCACCTCCCCGATCCACCGCAGCTTGTGCTGTTTGTGTGGAGGGAGTCCTGACAGTCACAATACCACCGTACCCTCACTTCCTGTGGCCCGAGTTTGGCGGCCATTTTGGGGGTTGCGCTCTAGTCTTTGGCAGCCTCCGGCTGTCATAAAAGAACAGCTTGGCACAGCCGAGACAGAAAGCTGCTGCTGAGAAACGAGCAGCAGGTAAGTGGTTGGATGCGTGATTGGAACATAGCCCTCGCTATTCATGCGCCTGTAGGCGTATTAATGCTTGCCTTTGGAAGCATTTTTTAGCAATTGAAAGCACTGCATTTTAAATTGTAAATCGTAACTGCATTTTAAATCGTAAATCGCATCTGTGGCTACAGGCATCTAGTAAACGCTGATTTAAAAGCTGACTAACATCTTTATTTTACACGCACTGCCTGTTTTTCACTCACCTCCCCCTCTCACTCGGTATTTGGCACCGCACCTCCCCGGTCCACCGCAGCTTGTGCTGTTTGTGTGGAGGGAGTCCTGGCAGTCACAATACCACCGTACCCTCACTTCCTGTGGCCCGAGTTTGGCGGCCATTTTGGGGGTAGCGCTCTAGTCTTCGACAGCCTCCGGCTGTCATAAAAGAACAGCTTGGCACAGCCGCGACAGAAAGCTGCTGCTGAGAAACGAGCAGCACGTAAGTGGTTGGATGCGTGATTGGAACATAGCCCTCACTATTCTTGCGCCTGTAGGCGTATTAATGCTTGACTTTGGAAGCATTTTTTAGCAATTGAAAGCACTGCATTTTAAATTGTAAATCGTAACTGCATTTTAAATCGTAAATCGCATCTGTGGCTACAGGCATCTAGTAAACGCTGATTTAAAAGCTGACTAGCATCTTTATTTTACACGCACTGCCTGTTTTTCACTCACCTCCCCCTCTCACTCGGTATTTGGCACCGCACCTCCCCGGTCCACCGCAGCTTGTGCTGTTTGTGTGGAGGGAGTCCTGGCAGTCACAATACCACCATACCCTCACTTCCTGTGGCCTGAGTTTGGTGGCCATTTTGGGGGTAGCGCTCTAGTCTTCGGCAGCCTCCGGCTGTTATAAAAAAAGGCCATGCCACGTCTGTGCAGTGGACGGGCGCAGCGGGCGTGCCAAAGGCAAGCCAGTCTGCGCCTGTCCGCGCACGACCCGGGCTCAGGGCCACCGCCCCTGCCCGATTCACTCCGGACAGGGTGACTTATAGATATAGTAGGGAGACACTGACAATGCTTGATCCACTGGCCAGTAATGCAACCTGCCCACGACTAGCACCCAATAAAACATCTAAGGATAAGAAACCCTGCCCAAACTGTCTAACTTGTCTGCCGTATATAAACCCCCTCACACTCGATGTACTATCAAGATTTGACCTGTCCACAGTTAACAGCCACATCCTGACAAACAATACGCCGCATCCAGAACAAGGAACAGGCCTAAGGGAGAGTTGAGAAGCGGGTTATTAAATGTTAGATCCCTCCCCAAACATGCCACCGAGATACAGTTGCTGATCGAGTCCAGTAACCTGGATATCCTGTTTCTAACTGAAACATGGACGGTAGCTGGACTCGAGTCAGAGTTGGGTCCGGCATGTCCAGTGGGGTATAAGATTCTTCACAACCCCAGGCCTAAGCAACGAGGGGGAGGAACAGGAATCATTTTTAGGGAAGAACTGAACATCGCTATGTTGGACATAGATAAAGTCTCCTGTGCTGAATTTCTTGGGATATCGATAAAACATGACTCGGGTCACTGCCTCACTGGCCTGATCTGTTTCAGGCCACCAGGGTCCATTAATGTTATGCACCAGCAGGAACTGATCGCTGTCATTAACAACTTGACACTTACCCGTAGCAGATTATTAGTGCTAGGAAATTTTAACCTATGGACGAACGGCAAACTAGACACAGCCTTCCCCAACATCATACAATCCTGTGCCAACCTGGGGTTAAAACAATGGGTTACCACTTCCACTCACAGGGAAGGAAACATTCTTGACCTAATCTTCGCAAAAGAAGATCTTATAGCCATGGGAAAAATCCAACCAGTGGGATGGTCAGACCATTTTCTAATAACATTTAACATCCACACCCGGGTTAATATAAGGCCTGCAAACATACAGGTCAGAACCTTTATCAGCTGTGACTGGAAAGGACTAGTAAAAAAAGGGGAAAAGGAGAATGCCCTCTTTCAGCTGCAGACCCTGTTTAATCCAGAGAATGACATTTGCGTGAACCATCGCTCGCTCTGTGATCATGTAACCAGGAAGCTTGATCATAGTGCACCGCTGAAAGTAATCAGGAAAAGAGGCAATCCTTCTGCGCCCTGGTATACGGAAACACTGAAAAACCAGAAAATCGTCTGTAAAAAGGCGAAAAGGCAATGGAGAAAAGATTACATAGAACAAAATAGACTACTCTGGAGGCTGACAATAACAAGGTACAAAAAAGAGATTGCCACAGCCATAGCAGAACATTTTGCAGACATTATTCTAAAGAGCTCCAATAAGTAACGCAACATCTTCAAGATAGTAAAAGAACTTTCCCACCCTAATTGCGCCAATAGCAATATCAAACCTTCACAGGAATTATGTGAAAGTTTGGCCTCCTTCTTCCAGGAAAAAAATTACTAAATTAATAGAGAGTATGGAGGATGCCCCCACTTCCTTAGCACAGCACCAGAGCAGCATGGAGAACGGGAAGAAGAGAGAAGGAATGGATGGGCACCTAATGCCAAAGGCCATCTTGGACAAATTCGATACTCCGTCAGAAATAGAGTTTGCGCAAATAGCCCTTAACATTTCATCTGGATCCCCACTGGATCCTTTACCCCATAAAGTGGTAAAGGAATTTGGGGCGGAATTCTTTCCTGTACTCCGCCAGTTATGCGGTCAATCCCTTGGCACAAGAATTGTACCAAGGGAATGGAAACAGGCAGTTTTCACACCCCTGCTAAAGAAACCGAATTTGGACCCCAGCTGCCACAAGAATTACCGACCCATCTCGCTCCTGCCGTATCCAATTAGGATCATGGAATGGCTGGTCAGTAGGTCTCTGTCCCTCTTCCTGGAAACCAATAATATCCTTGAAGAGGAACAATTTGGGTTTAGACCAGCCCACGTGACCGAGTCAGCTTTGCTGATGGTCATGGACAACCTGCGAATGAGGGCGGACAGGGGAGAATCAGCAATCTTAATTTTGCTGGACCTGTCCGCCGCGTTCGACACGGTGAGTCATGACATCCTACTGACAAGGCTGAAAACCTTTGGAGTAGAAGGAGCGGCGCTCGACTGGCTGCGTTCATACCTGACAGATAGATGGCAGGCAGTGGCACTCCCTCCATACCAGTCTGAGTTTGCTAAAGTTCCACATGGGGTCCCACCTGGGTCTGCGATCAGCCCAATCCTCTTCAATGTTTACATGCAACCCCTGATGGGCATCATCAAGGCTCACGGCATTAGCGTGATCAACTATGCGGATGACACGCAGCTGATGATTTCCCTTGATGGCGCCCACGCAGAATCACTTGAGACATTTCACACCTGCATGCGGGAAATGGCAACTTGGCTAAAAAGTAACTCGTTACAATTTAACAGCGGTAAAACTGAGATAATGCAATGCAAAGTGGGAAGAATCGCCAGAAGCCTGCCTGTTGACTTCTGGCCTTTAGCCTCAGATGGACCACTGGCATCAGTAAAGACGGTGCGGAATTTGGGGGTCAGCTTTAATGACAACTTAAATCTGGAGACCAACATCAACAAACAGGTGAGCAGCTGCTTCACCCTAATGCGGGGCCTCCGAAAGCTGCTACCTCTCCTTCCAGCACAGACTAGACCAACCGTAGGCAGGAGCACTATTCTTAGCCGCCTGGATTATTGCACTGTTCTGTTACTGGAATCTCCTGCATATTTGATTTCCAGACTCCAGAGCATCCAGGCGGTAGCAGCCAAAATGGCACTCTCTCGAGGACGATGATCCTCCACCACTCAAGCTTTAGCCGAGTTGCACTGGCTGCCCGTGCATCAGAGGATTCTTTTTAAATCTCTATGCACTGTCTTCAAAGCAGCACATGGTCTGGGTCCCAAACCTTTACAAAACAAATTTAAATGGTAGGAGCCCACACGGACCCTTCGGTCATCATCCACTAATCTCATTAGCGTACATAGAATCAGTAAGGCTACTTACGGTGCCAGAGCCTTCAGCATAGCAGCAGCTCATCTCTGGAACAGCCTTCCTATTGCAATTAGGAAAACAAGTGAACTGCTGCCTTTCCGCAAAAAGGTAAAAACCTGGCTCTTCCCTAAAGCCTAACTACCCCAAGAGTAACCTGTTCAATCCCCCCATCCTGCCCTTGATGCTCAGTTCTTAGTCGCACTTTTCATAGTGCCAGGATGCCCGTAGGGTTGCAGTGCGCTTTAAAAATTGCATAAATAAAAAAAATAAAAAACAGATCGCAGGGTAAATCCCAGTGTTGAACATGGCATTGAAGATGGAGGTTAGTTGAGATGTAACGATTTCAGTAACTGGGAGGAGTATGGCTGGTGGACAGGGGTCCTTGGCAGAGCCTGATTTAATAGTGTTCATTGCCTTGGCAACGAGAGTGGAATTGATGTTATGAAAGTGCGAAAAAATGGGGTGAGTCTTAATGGTTTGGGGGGGAGAGGGTCTTTTTTGATTTTGTCAGAGAAGTTTTATATAAATTGTTTACTTTGTCAAAAGAGTATGCGGCCAGGTTATTGCAAAACACTTGAGAGGGTATGGGGGTCGATTGAGGGGGTAGGTGTGATAATTTAGATACAACCGGATATAATTGCTTGTTAGAGTTTTTTGCTTGTTCGATCTGGGAGGACAAATAGCTGCTTTTTGCTTGTAGGATTAAGGATTTATAATTGGTAAGTTCTCTTTTGCATTGTTCTTTACCTTCACAGGAGTAGGTCTTTCTCCAGTGTCTTTCTCTATTTCTGCATATTAGTTTCTGCTGTCTAAGGGTGTCATTAAACCAGGGTGCTGAGGGAGAACTGCGCTTTTTGGAGGTAGATTTAGTAGGGACTAATTTGTTCATGGCCGTGGTGAGCCATTGAGTATACTCATCAGCAGCTATATTAGGGTCATTTGAGAGGTCAGTCATCTGAGAGGACATTGTGTTCTTGAGTAATTGATTATCTAGGTCTTTACAGGATCTAAAGGTGTTTGAAGAGTGAGTATTAGGTCTGGGGTGAGGGGATGAGTCAGTTACAATTGTAAACATTACTGCGTGGTGATCCGACCACGCAAGAGGGATGACCTTTGTGATATTGACATTTTTGTCATTGGTGAAAAGGCTGTCTAGTGTGTGCCAAGCTTCGTGGGTGCTGTCAGCGACCAGTTGACTGAGTCCAAGAGAGTTTAGGTCAGATATAAGATTTTTGGTATCTTTGTTTGCAAGATTTTCTAAGGGAAAGTTGAAGTCGCCTAGAATGGTGATGGAATTAGCTGTTGCTAGGGATTCCATTATTTCAGGAAAAGTGGCTAGAAGTTGTATTTTGCTACCCGGCGGCCGGTATAGGAGAATGCCTTTAAAGCGTTGGGATGGAGTTAGGGCAATGGAGAATTGTAGTGCCTCACATGCAGAAAGTGGGAGTGGACTAATCAATGTTTTTAGTTGGCTTCTGTAGATTATGGAAATTCCTCCCCCTGTTTTTAAAGTTCTATCCTGCCTGAGGATGTTATAACCTTCCGGGATGGCTACCAGGAGGTCGGGCTCTGATGAGGGTTTGGTCCATGTCTCTGTTATAAAGAGTATTTCAAGTTTTTGAGAGCTGATGAATTCCGCGATTTTATCTTTATTGCTCAGAGATCTTGCATTGATAAGTGCGGCTGAGATCCTGGTTTTTGTATGTTTGTTAGCCGATGTTGGGGGGGAGGTGAAACACACAAGTGGTGGTGCCTCCATTTTGTAATGGCAGTATGAGCAGGTTTTAGGGAGAAAAGTGGGCTTATTGAAGTTAAAGCAAGTGCCTGGACATTTGGTCAGAGGACGTAAGTAAAGCAGGGCCGTTCATGTATATTTACAGATGAGGGCTGATGGAGAGCGGCCAAGATTGATGGCCCTGGGCCCGGTCCGGGCGTGGACGGGCGCAGACGGGCTTGCCTTTGGCAAGCCTTCGGCATGCCGCCGGTGCGCCTGCTGCGCTCATCCGCTGCGCTTGCGCTTGCCCTCCGCCCTAAGTAGTCTGGGGCCATCGAGAGACTGGAGCGCTACTTGCGGCATCCGCCGGAAGTGAGGGTGTGGGTGTGTGCTCCCGGTGTAGCCCTCCGAACAAACGGCACCAGCCGGGTCGGAATGGGGCCTCGGGGCAAATTTGGCGAGCAAGTACAAACTACAAAGGAAATGTAACAAACAGCAGTTTTTAAAAATAGCCAAAGTGCAAGTGAGGTTCAAATATCAATTTTACAGCGATGCGGCAATTCTTTCAATCAGGCTGCACGCGTCCACTGAGCTCGTTCTGCCTCTCTGCCCTAAGTAGTCTGGGGCAGTCGAGAGACTGGAGACCTACTTGCGGCATCCGCTGGAAGTGAGGGTGTGTGCTCCCGGTGTAGCCCTCCGAACAAACGGCACCAGCCGGGTCGGAACGGGGCCTCCAGGCAAAGTTGGCGAGCAAGTACAAAGTACAAAGGTAATGTAACAAACAGCAGTTTTAAAAAAAAGCCAAAGTGCAAGTGAGGGTAAAATATCAATTTTACAATGATGCGGCAATTCTTTCAATCAGGCTGCACACATCCACTTATTATTGTTTTGCTGTAAATTCTGTACTGTACTTCATTCTATTACTCCTCAAACAGACTCTCTCCGGTGACTGACTCTCTCATTTTCTTTTTTTGCAAATGCTGCTGCCCTGCCAGTGTCTACTGCTACTACCACCACAACAACCATGGCATGTTAGGAAAGGAAAGCATCATCACCATGCAGCCATCACTGTGCCTAAGTAAAACATCAAGCAAAGGTAAGAGAAGTGTGAGGGAGGCATAATTAATAATGGACCTGTTTTCAATCAATTCACACACCCCTTGGAGTCCAGTTAAAGAATGCATAGACTAGAAGAGAGAGACTGACAGTACTAGTAGGACAACTCAATCAGTGAGGGGTGCCGCATCTATCTTTTTGTGTCTTACAAAGTCAGCCAATTATTTACATCAAACACTGGCTATGGGCGGCCCTGCACCAGCAAGGAAACAGTGTGATGTAAAACAGTAACCCCACCCACAAAACATTAGCAACATTGTAATGTAAATTAGAAATATTGATTTAATAACCCTAACACAAATAAACTATGTAAAAAACCCAAAAAACCTGACCCACCCCTTTCCCTAACCCCAACCAATGTCCATAAAGTAGTCCAACCAAATGTCCAAAACCCCAACACCCATTCCCACTCACCAAAACAATAAATAAAAAAGGGGCAATAGACAGGGTCTCCTAGGTTCGGCGGGATTGTCTTTGAGAACACGCACTGCCTCCTCAAGTATGATGACGCAGCCCTTTAGAGCGCGGCAGTTGCAGCCACAGTGGGGGGGCGCCAGTGATGGAAAGGCGGTGGCGGGCGACCACCAGACGGTGGCGCCATACCGCTGGAGGGCAGTGGCTGGGGCCCTGGGCATTGGAGGAGTGTTCAGCTGCTAACGCCTCCTCCTCCTCCTCCTCTTCCAGGACCATCAGCCTTCGATATTCCACTTGTATCATCTCCAGCTTCCGGCGCCGTGCCAACTCCTTCCAATCCGGTTTAGAAGGAGTAGCTGTATATCAAAAAGAAAAAACAAGACTATTGCAAAATATACTCTTAGAAAACCAGTAAGACAAGTTAATTATACACATAGTGGTATGGTAGCACTATAAAGCACAGTACATAAAATTTGTGGTATGTATCTATCCTCCCACTTGCTTGGTCTTTAACATTTGTGGGATTTTTTCAGGCATTCAAGTAACCATGCATCAGATTCCTATCAGCCACCTTTGCAATTTGCATGCTTGCATCAAACTCTTCCTTCTCTTTGTCATTCATACATTTTAAATCCTGCCCTTTTCTTCTTCCTTCCACCCGTCTTTCCCTTTTTAGTTCAACACCAGGTGATCTGATCTGACTTTTAGCCTTCTTCATAAAGCTTTCAAAGCGGAGTTGAAATCAGATAGAAGAGGCCATTGGTTACTCAATACTCCCGCCCCTAATGCCTTTACTAATGCCAATTAAAGGGTGTCTTGGCTCTGCACATTTTCACAGCAACACTTACTTACTTAGGGCATCATTAGGATGGCGGGCAGACTTTGTCTGCCCGTCATCCTCATGCTAAAAGGGACCCCCCGCCATAAGGGTGGGGGTCCCGTGGGGGCAACTAGGATGTGCCCGCCACAGAGGCGGGGGAATCCCGTATTTTTAACATTGCGGCGGGTGGTGCTGAAAACAACCCCTGCCGCAATGCTAAAAATACATGTTGTGCTTTGAAAAGGCAGGGGGTACCATAGGCACCCCAATGTGCACCCCCCAACCCCGGAGTCCATGGGGGGGCGCAACGGGTCTCCCAAGCATACTCTGCATGCCTTTCCATGGCGGCAATGCCACCACGGAAAGGCATCACAAAATGCACATTCTAATATGACTGGCGGTGTCTTTCAGACACCGCCACCATATTGAACCCTTTTCCGCCCGGTCGACATGTCGACCGTGCGGAAAAGTGGGCTGACGGTCTTTCCATCCGCCACAGGCCGCCCAGCCATTGTAATATGGTGGGGGGTCTTTTCTACAGGGATGGCGGGCAGTTTGCCGCCTGCCGGGCCGACAGTGACTACCGCTGACCTGGCTGGGGCAATCCGCCCGCCATCCTAATGGGGCGGATAGTCTCAACAGTAGAGTATACATACAGTACAGCCTTGCAGTGAGTGTAAAGTCAATAGTTAAGGATTATGAATCTTACTTACCACCGCCGCCACTGGTGCTGGCTCGCCCCCTGCAGCTCCCTCCCCAATTGTTGCATCCTCGCCAGCCACATCGCCTTCGCCGCTGGCCCTGGCACTGGTGGTCGGTAGTGCGCCTAGAAAAAACATTACACATTTTATAGGTGTCATATACACCTCCCCCCATTGGTCAGTAGCAAGATTGTAAAATGAGTTAAAAGTATGCAATACATCACTAGTACAAATCAGGTAGTACTAGAGTAGACACTAGTGGTTATACAGTCCCTAGGGTCATTCTAGTCTTTGCTTAGTTAGCCCGAGCCATGCAACCATTTTACCTTTGTGTCTTTTATTTTTGCACACGTGACGTTACCTCGCAGCTTGTTGTATAAGACACCGTTGAGCCCACATGACCTCCTACTGCTACTGTCTAAGCGCTGCATGCAAGGTCAACCAAAACATTAACAAGCTACTTTTTTATGAAGCTGTGGTGTTAGTCCATATTGCTTATCCATAAAAATGCTACACTTTTTGGCACGGCTGAGAAATGCTTGCAATATACTAACGCGCACCATTTTTGTCATTACAGACGGAAGATTCCCTTCTACAAACCAGAGCTTTGCGGAGCTCATGATGTAACAACTACCAGTACTAGGTTCTTCTAAGGTGAGGGGTCCCCAGAATTTGCACAGAGATCTTCATTAAAATTTTTATATAAACTATATTCCTAACAAGGGGATGGTGGTGCTTCCACCACTGTTCAGTTATCATGATTTCTCTTTTTTTTCCATTGGACTTCTAGTTGTTGTAACTGTAAGTGTAACAATGTTTATCGTTGTAATGTTATGCATTTTCCTGTTGATGCTGCATTATATAACAATGTAGATAGCTTGTCAATTCAAAATAAAACTTTTGAACTTACATAGACTCGGTCGTATTTGGTGTAGACTAACACGAGTGAGTGAGCGAAAGGAAGGGTGTGTATATGCATGACTTCCACGACTGACAGGTCGGGTGTATTATGTTCTGTGTTATCTACTTGTTGGGTATCTTGGGGGGAGGGTTCCGCGAGCTAATAATTTTGACTAGAGACTACCATAACTAGTCGAGGAGGGGATTGTGGTGGGTTCTGAACTTCTGATTGAGGTGTGAGGAAGGTCCAACGTCCCATCACCAACATCCTATTTTCTTGTGCAAAGTTCTGTATGTGCAAAATCCCTACACCAGTAGTAGTATGTCCTATCCTATCAAAATAGTAATAAATCTGGTTGGGCATTTGTTGGTGGGAATTCTCGAAAAGCCTCAAGATTAACAAAGACTCAGGATCGATTAGATTAGAAGTAGTACAAGAGGACAACTCAATGGACTGGACTCAATGGCTAGAGCTACTGGTGAATTTGATTTGAATTTGATTTTTTTTTTAAACCGTTTAAATAAAGAGTGGCCAACTGGGCAATCTTAGCTACTACAGACAAACTAATAGTAGTAGAGATTCATCATAGCAGAGGCAGGGATAACAAGAATTTCGAAACAGATAGTACAGATCGAATGATAATTGTTGGTAACGAGAAGACTTACTAGGGCTAGCAGAAGAGCCCTTGTTGATGTCCTCCTGTTGCTGGTGTTGTGCTCCTCCCTCTAACTGCGACCCTGTCTGCCTGCCCCTGGGTGCTGAACAGGAAAGATATAAGAAAGAGATAAACATTGATGATTGGTGTTAAACAAATAAAATATTTTTAAAGAACGGTCAAAAAAACACTTATGTAAACAACAATTGCAATACCTAAATTGACCGATCTCATCTGGTCAACAAGTAGTATCGGGGGATTTACGGATAGACTACTTACTATTTATCAACACTAATCCAGTCTTCCATTCTGATTCCAGAATCCTAACTAAGCCTAAGTAGTAAGTACCACCTCACCTAGCCCACCTATTCTAGGCATGCCAATTGTACACTAAGTATGCATTTCCACTTCTTTTAGTCCTCAACAATGCATATGGTCAAGTGGAGGACACAGGACTACATTTTTGTATACACCAAATCTTTGGTTGATTGATTGATGTTGAATGATGTTCTGCTAGTGCTAAGCCTATTACCACTCATTGCACAAACTAGAAAAGGTTCTACTAAAGACTGGGGTACTAGCAGCACGTGACGTAACAGAGGGGACATCACTTATACCACTAAAAAATTACAAACTCATACAAAGTAACTAAATCTAAGTATCAATCCGCCCCTATCTCTTAGTGACAGTAAGGACTAGAGTCACTATAGCATTGGGTAACTTAATTTCTCTAAAATAAACTCTTACATAATCACGCTAAGCGAGCGCAAACGCAAAGTTGCAAACAAGTAAGATTAATAGCGCAGAAGAGCACCTGTGTCATCATAACAATCACAGAAGACATTTAGATGTAATTTACCTGTAATGTAATTAGCAGCATTCTAGCTGGTTGGAATTGTACCACGTGTATACTGACCACGGAGAGGATCTAGACACAACCTCACCGTCGTAACGGACAGAGGTAGGAAACTTGAGCCTTTCTGTTCTGGAGCCAGTCACACTGTGCTGCCCCGGGTGGTCTAGTAAGCATGTTAATTTTTTTACACAATAGGTCATCTGTTACATTGAAATACTGCGGCTAACAGCCCCTCGTGATTAATTGGACCACGAGACCGTACCGCCATTTCATGACGGTAACTAGTCCAGTGACTCTCAGCAACCTTAGGGGGTTTCGAAGTTATTAACTTCCAGTAATTGAAACAAACTTCCTTTATATTTTTTATTTGTATAGATCATCTACAATGAAAGAGCCCTGAGGAGAATCTGCGATTTTTAACAGATTCGAAACGCGTCGGCAAACGGCAAACAGGCACCATAAAATATTAGCCCTTGAAGGGATTATTCATTATCTTTGAGGTAATTGCCAAATGAAAAGATTCAATTCTTGTTGCCATTTTTTCACCTTGTGGGTATAATAGTGGTTTGAAATTTCGCAAAGAGTAATGATTTGTGGATACATAATCACTATATTCTTTTGTAAAAGAAGTTTGTGTATAAACGTTTGCTTACTTGTATAGATGTCAATTGTATAGTAGTTGTAAATATGTGTAAATGTTTTTTTGTAAAGTGTTCTTCTCACCTATGAAAAAGATATAAAAATTATCGAAATAAGTTCAAAAGGGTTTAAATAAAATTACCCATACAAACAAATTATTCATTTTTGTTTGTAGTCTCTAAACTTTGAGAGATTAAACTATTGGGAAGGCCTGCAATTCTCTTTTTTGCATGTATAGATTTGGTCCAGCTGCCCCCTCGTCCCAGGACCAGACTCCTTTGTTTCACAAACTTTAGAGCGGGCGCACACCCGCGAGAGTTCTAAGGGCATCAGGATTTTCTCCACAGTGTAAGTTCTTTGAGCTGACAGCTGGGAGAGACATCCTGTCCCTCCAAAGGAATGGGCGAGAAAGATACTTTATCATTTTCTGAGAGCCACATTCAAAATCTGTTGGCCACTTCCCCCTTTGCTGAGGTCACTCTAAGTTCTTCAGCTCAACAGAAAAATGGAACTGACAAATTGACTAGACTTCGTAAAAAGCATATTCGAACAGAATTACATGGTCATTTTCTCCTTAAGCACCTAAGGGGTGGTACAATCCCTTGGGGTCTTCAGGTTAAGAATGTCCCTGTGATCTTTACTGATGATGCGGACTACAAAAAGGGTTTCAGCTGCATGAATACGAAGTGCAGCAGGGACTTGATGGTCCACACTATAGAAACAGCTCAGAGACTATGTGCAAAAGAGTTACAAGAAATCGAGGAGCTTAGTAAGGCCATCAGAGACAGTCAGTTGGTTCCGGACTCTAAGGCTCTTTTAGAGAAATTAGACAAAGAAATACAGACCTTTAAAGATAATACCATCAATAGTAAGACAGCTCAGTACGAAAGGGATTCCAAATCCTTCACACTAGAAAGGGCTTATCCCTTCCTCAAAGTCGACTACTACTCTCAAGCAGAACCTCGAGGAGCACTCACAAACTTTCAAGGAAGGTCTAGAAACAGATTTAAAACTTTCTCTGAGACCTCGTCTTCGGAGTCATCGGGCTCTGAAGCCAGAGGGAATAATAATAAAAAACAAACTCCTTTTTTAGAGAAAGGCCTACAGCAAAAAGTAAGATTCAAAACACCATGGGAAATGCGAACCAGGAAGAACTTCTACAAAACGTAGAAGGTCCCTCCACCATAGTGAACTTATCCACCCGGACATTGACAAAGGAAGAAGAATCTGTCCTTAACTTAGGACTAAAATTTGTCCCTTCTAGACAGACAGATTTCACAAAAACCAAATTGGAAACGATAGAATTTTGCCGCAAGATCAGACTTAAAGCCTTCTTTGCGAACCAACCTCCAAGTACCAATACGGAAACAACGGGCCTTAGGAACAAATCCACTTTTGTACCGAATCAGAACATTCCTAAACAGGTTTATGCCTTTGAACAAATTCTGCTGTCCTCAATTAATAAACTAGAGAACAAGCAAACATTTGTGAAACAAAACATCTCTAAGGGACAGCGGGCGGCTTTGAGAAACCTTAAGGAAGACCCTTCGGTGATAATAAAACAGGCCGACAAGGGCGGTGCTGTGGTCATATGGCCGAGAGATCAATACCTAGCAGAAGATTCCTCTCAGGTAAATAACCAAGAATGGTACAGAAAATTGCAGGAGGACCCGCTACAACAAATTCAGTCACTGATCTTAGAGACAGTTCAAACAGGTAAAGATAGTGGGTTCTTGGGTCCCAAAGAAAGCGACTTTTTGGTGAAGAAATTTCCAAGAACTCCGGTGGCATATTTCTTGCCAAAAATTCATAAAAATTTGTCAAATCCCCCGGGACGACCAATCGTCTCGGGTTGTGAATCATGTCTAGAGCCACTGTCTAAGTATGTGGATTTTTTCCTAAAGCCCTTTGTGGCTAAAGTCAAATCCTACCTAAGGGACACAACTGATTTCTTAGTGAAGGTAGAAGGGACCTTGTTTGATCATACATCACAACTTATGGTGACTATGGACGTCACGTCACTTTACACTCAGATACCACAGGACGAGGCGCTGGAGGTTTTGGAACTTTATCTAGACTCAAGGGAAAGACCCCATAGAGTTCCTACATCCTTCATTCTGAGATTGGCAGAAATAACACTCAAAAGAAACTACTTCCGTTTCAATGATGACTTCTTCATGCAAATCAAGGGCACCGCGATGGGGTGCCCTTATGCTCCAGAAATGGCCGTATTATATATGGCCGAACACGAGAAAAAATTTGTGGAGGAAAATAACCCTTTCAAACACCATATTGTGCACTGGTATCGTTACATCGACGACGTGTGGCTCCTGTGGCAGGGGAGCCACACCGGGTTGAGTGACTTTCACCAGTGGCTCAATACAAGACACCAGGACATAAAATTCTCGGTGGACTCCAGCAATGTGAAAATGACATTCCTTGATGTGGAAATAAAAGATGTTGGTGGCTCTTTAAAGTCCTCCTTATTTAAGAAGGCTACGGACAAAAACACCATACTCCACTACAGAAGCTCGCATCCTAGAAATTTGAGGGCAAATTTGCCATACGGACAACTCCTGCGCATTAGGAGAAATTGTTCGGAGCTGGCACAGTTTGATCAATATGGGCAAAACTTTTGCGAAGAACTAACACAACGGGGTTACCCGAAAAAATTATTGAAATATTCTCTCAAGAGAGCACAGTATACACCCAGAGAGTGCCTCCTTGAAACCAAAACTAAACGTGATCTTGAGAACCTGGTTTGTGTGACGACATTTTGTGCGGAAGCCCATAAAATACGTCAAATGGTGTTAAAACACTGGCACTTACTAGAAGAACTAGAAACACCTATTCCCCGCCCAATATTTGCTTTTAAGAGAAACCAAAATATAGGTCAGCAAATGGTCCGTGCAGACATAAGAATAGCCAAACCAAAAAGTGACTTGTTGTCTCAATGGGGTCTCAAACCAATTGAAGGACACCACAGATGTGGAAATTGTATCGCGTGTGATACGACGATTGAGGGTAAAACTTTTCAACATTCTCACACAACATGGTCGCATACAGGTTTTACTAATTGCAGAACGAAAAATGTCGTTTATGCCATCATTTGCCCTTGCTCCAAAATCTATATAGGCAAGACCAACCAACAGGTAAATACGCGGATGACACAACACAGGTCACGCATCAAGAATAAAGTTCTACTGCGCCCTTAGTCCAACATTTCTCTGATAAACAACATGGGGAAAATGATTTTAAATGGACTGTGCTATTCAGCATAAATCAGCCCAAATCAGGTATCAACACTGAACAAATTCTATTGAGAAAGGAGGCCTACCTGATACTCAAATTTAATAGTACTCAAACTGGGTTGAATTCACTTTCGAAAATTTCGCGTCTTTAAAGTCACAACACGATCTAATCCCGAAGGACTACAAGACCCACAATGCCGAGTATAATGTTCACTATGATGTAGGAGCCCCACATGGCCACATGGCAGCCAAAGTGTTCGCATTTCCTGGTCAGACAACGCAAGAGCGAGGTGAGTGCTAGCGTGGTCCTAAATATGTTACGAAAACCGCGATACCTTTCGCTCGATACTAAGGAATTCTTTTTCTTTAATCTAGCGTGACTGAAACACGCTTTAGTGAACAACATGGAGGAGCTCAACCCTGGTCCCCGCGATTGACTAAAACTTCCCATTGAGAAAGATAAGGAGAAAAAGGCATATCGACCGACGATCTCCGTCCCACCTTCCAACAACTATAGGTATGTTTTCGATCACTCCCTCGCTAAAATCTAATGAGACCAGGGTGTCAAAATTTATTTTAATACTGAGCACAACGACTGTGCCTTACAGATACCACCGGAATTGTACCACGTGTATACTGACCACAGAGAGGGTCTAGACACAACCTCACCGTTGTAACGGACAGAGGTAGGAAACTTGAGCCTTTCTGTTCTGGAGCCAGTCACACTGTGCTGCCCCGGGTGGTCTAGTAAGCATGTTAATTTTTTTACACAATAGGTCATCTGTTACATTGAAATACTGCGGCTTACAGCCCCTCGTGATTAATTGGACCACGAGACCGTACGGCCATTTCATGAAGGTAACTAGTCCAGTGACTCTCAGCAACCTTAGGGGGTTTCGAAGTTATTAACTTCCAGTAATTGAAACAAACTTCCTTTATATTTTTTATTAGTATAGATCATCTACAATGAAAGAGCCCTGAGGAGAATCTGCGATTTTTAACAGATTCGAAACGCGTCGGCAAACGGCAAACAGGCACCATAAAATATTAGCCCTTGAAGGGATTATTCATTATCTTTGAGTTAAATGACAAATGAAAAGATTCAATTCTTGTTGCCATTTTTTCACCTTGTGGGTATAATAGTGGTTTGAAATTTCGCAAAGAGTAATGATTTGTGGATACATAATCACTATATTCTTTTGTAAAAGAAGTTTGTGTATAAATGTTTGCTTACTTGTATAGATGTCAATTGTATAGTAGTTGTAAATATGTGTAAATGTTTTTTTGTAAAGTGTTCTTCTCACCTATGAAAAAGATATAAAAATTATCGAAATAAGTTCAAAAGGGTTTAAATAAAATTACCCATACAAACAAATTATTCATTTTTGTTTGTAGTCTCAATACTTTGAGAGATTAAACTATTGGGAGGGCCAGCAATTCTCTTTTTTGCACCTTGTCAGCAGTCAGCACTCAAATATTCGGCAAGGAGTAATTCACATTGATACTTCCTACACTGTGAGACTCACATTCAATCATGGCTCCAATAAGATTTTCCACTATTGAACATCACATTTCAGTTTCTGAGCCCCTGACAGCAAGTTTCCATGCAAGGAGGAATTGTAAGGTTGTGTTATATATACTAGAATGATTTTTTTTGTTTTAATAATCTCTGCACTACTGGCCTTCATGGCAGATGGTCAGGACCCAAATACATGTCCCATAATTCTCCAAAACAACAAAGAGACTAACGCGGATAGAACTTTTCAAGTTTCGATTGCCTCAATTGGTTGACTGGCTGACGCCATGTAACGCGAGGAGACAGACTCTCTTCAAGTTTTAAATGGCAACCAACTGATTAGGATAAGACCTGACGGTGTCTACAGTGGAACCGAGACCATCCGACAAAAGACTTCATCAAATAAATAAGCCTCTTTGTTTCTTTAAAACAATATATGGCCTCACCAGGCATGCAATGCTTGGTGTATGCTGCATAAAAGTTACACACCGCTGTTCTAGCATGACTTGAGTATTCACTCAACCTAAGAAGTAGCGCTGGTATCCTGCCACTGAAATCCAAGCTACACCGATATACTATGTTGCCAAGTGATTGTGTCTGTCAGTGGCTCAAGGGCCACAAGCCCATATGTAATGCCGATAATTACTTCACATGCATTTTTCGCGCATGTTTTTACCGCGAATATGCATTTACAATGCATGCCAATACCACGCATTTTTTTTTTAGATTTAAAAACAATGTATTTGTAGGGGGAGACCCCAAACCTCCAACTTACCTTAAATGCATGGTATTGGCATGTGATGTAAATGAATGTAAATTATTATTTGCTGTAAAAATATGCGCACTAAAAATGCGTGGTAAAGGCACAACGAGATAAAAACCTTGTTGTAAAGGCTGTTTCCCACATGTAAGTGAGTGGAAGATGGAGTATATTGGAACAAACTGATGCCTGTAATTCGAGGTGTTCGAAGTGTTAAAACTGTAGCTACTGCTTTCCCCTGAGGAATACCAAATGTGCACTTCGCAGCACTTACAAAACAAGTTGGATGCTCAGTTTTACATAAGTGTTCTTCTTAATGCTTACAGAACGCGACCATTGCGTGTAAAGACAAAGGCTGATCCCACGCAGATTATAATACACCCACCACTTTATGGATCAAGTGAGCTCAACCAAGTTTATTGAAGTCTGGTTCACTTGTAATGCCCTCACCATATAATACGTCGTAATTAGCCTTCATATTTATTTCTTTTAGATTTACCTAGACAATTGGCTATCAATTGATTTGGAGATCCATTTCGGAATATATATTAAGGTAATCAGTGAAGGGCACAGTTAGATCAATTTCACACCCACTACAAACAATAGTCAGAAGCACTGAAGATTTCCCATATGTTTTTCTTGTACAGTCCAGCAGTTCTGAGCCCTGATCAGAGCTCCCAAATTGATCTAGGGTTTGAAACACGTCAACAGTGTTTAAAACTAAGTGCACTTAGGAGACATCACTGGCATACAAGGAATAATTTGACTGAAAAGCATAATAGACATATCCCTGCTAGCAGCTAGCTGTTATATAAATTATGTGTCCACCGTCTGGTTATGGTCCTATGGGCAGGAACTAGTAGTATTGGCAAAAGTTATGTAAGCTCCCATTGGTTGTTTATATTCAGAACTGGGGTACCCATGTCCCTGTTGTTGATGTATAATTTGTTGTTGTATTTTTTTGTGAAACACATGTGATATTAGCTCTTATACTTCAAGTTGGGAGGCTGGGTGCTCTGGGGTAGATCTAAAGACTGTAGCAGGGAGTACTGAGGGTGAAGGTGTGGGGGAGAAAGCAACTAACCTAGTAAAACTGGATAGATCCAAAGTGCCCATCAAGGAAAAGAAGTGTCTGAGAGAAGGGAGACCTACTTGGGGAGGGTACAGTTTGAGAAGCCTTAAAAACAGTCAGCAGGAAACCAAGGAAACCAAGGGGTCGAAAAGCATAAAAGATATAAATACTCCTGCAAACCTACCCAGAGATAGTGAAAAGGATCAAGACAAGAACCAAGACCAAGATAAAGATAAAGGAAAAGGCAAGACCTACGTCACCCCGAGGGAATTCAGAAAAAGAAGCAAGAAGTGTGCTGCACCCATATCACGGGCCACCAGGCTAAGTCTAACAAAACCAGGAGGTACAAGTGCTCAAAAAATTACCCCATCACTTCGTTCTTTTTTCAAGGTACAGGAGAAGAAGAGCACCAGCAAAGAGAGAACTAGAGAACCTGAATTATCAGCTGCTATACAAAAGGGTTTTAATATGGCAGAGAAATCAAAAGAAGGAGGTTATGGAATACCAATGAGTAACCAATATCAAGTTCTCGAAACTCCGGAATCCTAAGATATAGAGTGTGGTGGCGAATCCTCGGAAGTGGCGAACCACACAAGAGTAACTCAAGGTCTAGCATCCCCCTCTAAAGCAGTACCAGAGGCAACTCACACAAACAGGTATAATACCGATGACAAGGGGGGATCTCAAGCAGAAAAAATCTTGGGAGAGATGGAAGAGATGATGAAAGAATTAAGAGATACATTTGCGTCATCTGAAAGAAATCAGACCAGGATCCAGGAGACGTGTGAAACGTTAGATTAAAAAATTTAACACTCTGATTGAAAGGGTCACCCACGTAGAAAGAGAAATAGAAGCCCTGAACAGAAAAACAGAGGCAAACCTGAAAGAAATTAACAAACTCAAAACCAGAGAGGCAGAGATCAGTGAGAGAATGGAGTCCCTAGAGAACCATGCTAGAACCTGAACAGAAAAACAGAGGCAAACCTGAAAGAAATTAACAAACTCAAAACCAGAGAGGCAGAGATCAGTGAGAGAATGGAGTCCCTAGAGAACCATGCTAGAAGAAACAATCTTAAAATCTTAAATATTCCCGAAGGTTTGGAAGGGGAGGACATAAAGGGATTTACAATCCAGCTCCTCGAAGAACTAGTTCCCTGGACCAAATCATCAAATCTAGCCGAAGATATCCAAAGGATACATCGTGACCCATTCAGGAAAGGTAAACAAAGGAAAAATCCAAGAAAAATACTGATCAACTTCATGACATACGCACTAAAGGAAAAGCGGTGTCTTTCTCCAGAGATGGGTGGACATGCAGGATCAGATCGAATATTTCAAGAACTACCCAGGATAGGCAGTGGGAGTTGGGCCAGTTTATGCCACAGCTAAGGTCACTAGGCGCGAGTGTCCAAATGCGCTTCCCAGCCTCCATAAGGATCATGTGGAACAACAAAATGTTCATTATAAGAGACCCAAAAGAAATGGAAAAACTCATAGAGCAAATTAAGACCCAGCAGGAAAATCGTGCCCATACACAACCTCACATATAACTCACATGTTAAAAATAAAGGGCTGATAATCTTCATCAGTCTTATAAAGGTGGGAACACAAGGATTAATAAACTAACACTACAAGACAGGGAGCTCAAAAATGGGCAAATGTGCCCAAAGGAAGAAAGAAGAAGGAGGCTTCTCCAGGTGGGGGGGGGGGGGCGAAAATACCACAGATTTTCTCACCAAGAAAGCTCGAAAAAAACAAAAAAAATCGCACAGGGTGGGGAGCAAATTGGGGAAAAAAAAAAAAAGTCCTGAAAGCAATCCGAGAGGAATTCAGCGGCCGTTACTTAAGATACAAGAAAATGACCAAGAATGTCAAATACAAAAATAGGAGGGAAAGGAAAAAAGCTTAACGTTTTAACATGAAATGTAAACGGGCTGCGAATTAGAAAACGTAGATCAAGAATTCTGAAATACCTAAAAAACAGTGAATGTGAGATAATTATAATCCAAGAATCTCACTTAACTAAAGAAGAATGGGAGCTTGTATGTGAAAATCAAAACTGGATAGAGCACTGTATTTGTACAAACCAAAACTGCAATGTTAAAGGAGTGGCGATCATATTCAAGAAATCCCTTCAAGCATTGATTGAGAAATCAGAAGTAGACAAGAAGGGAAGATGGGTATGCGTAAGGGCAAAAATCCATAACATCGTATACACGGTGGTGGGCTATTATGGGCCTAATGTGGACGACCCTGAACCGCTTCAAAACCTGTATTCCCATCTACTGTTAGCTGATTCACCCATAATAATGGGAGGTGATTTCAATATCTTATTAAACCCAAAAGAAGATAGACACTCGATAGGAAAACTACCATCAGCTCCAAAAATGAGAGAGTGGATCGGAATCTTTATGAGGGATCTTGGGATTATAGACATCTGGAAAGAAAAAGGGAATAAACAGCACAAATTCACGTTTAAAAACAAAAGGCTTGGAAATGATACCAGAATCGATTTTTTTCTAATAAGTAGTGGCATAGCTGAATGTACAATAAAAGTGGAACACATTCCGGAACATATCTCAGACCACTCCGCTGTAAAATTATACTTAATATTACCTGAATTACCTACTCAACAAAGGTAGACAGTGGATAAGAAGATTCTACTAGATGAATCTGTTGTGGCTAACCTGGTGGAAGAAACCCAGCAGTTCTTCATTCTAAACAAAGAAGGAACAACAAAACAAATGACGTGGGACGCATATAAAGCATATGTAGGGGGACAATTACGAGTAAAATGGCCCATAAAAATAAGGAGAAAAAAGCTTTCATAAAAAATATTGAAAATTATCTGAAAGAGGTCATTGTAGAAATGAAAAGGGCCAGGACTACTCAAGAGAGAAAAGAAATAGGACACAAAATTATAAACCAAGAAGATGGAAATGAATGATTACCTGGAAACAATAGTTAGGGAAAGATGGGAGGCCAGCAAACTCTCGCACTATGAATACAGTGAAGGATGTGGAAAGATCATCGCTTGGAAGGCAAGAACGGAGCGGACCAGAAACCGGGTAAACAAAATACAAAAGTAAGGCCATCAGGGAAAATTCTCAGAAAACCATGAAAAAAGGAAAATATTTGCAGAATTCTTTTCAAAGCTGTATACGGAAAAAAACAACTGTTCAGGTGCCCAAATACAGTGCCTGCTTGATAAAATAGAGATTCCTAAAACCTTGCAGGAACACAAGACAGGTCTGAACCAAAAAAAAACTGAGAAGGAGGTCCTAGATGCAATACAATCCTTAAAAGGGGGAAGGCCGCAGGCCCAGACTCCATACCAAATGAAATATATCTGGCTCTCCAGGATAACGTTTTGACTCCTCTCACAGACCGCTTTAACAAAATTTTTGTCAACAATGACGATCTCCCTAAATCATGGAATGAAGCCACAGTCAGCATTCTACTAAAAGCAGGAAAAGACCCAACCAAATGCGAGCCATATAGACCCATTTCACTCCTGAACTGTGACTACAAGATCTATACACAGATTTTGGCAAAAAGATTAGGGGCAGTGGCAGGGTCCCTAATCCATTCTAACCAAAAGGGATTTATTAATGGCAGACAAATATCTGAACTATCTCATGAACTTATAGCTACTATAGATATCGCGTCCCAAAAAAATGTACCTTCGGCAGTCATAACATGTGCTCCACTGAAAAATAAAAAACACTTGTTCACAATACACAGAGCGTTTTGGACCCCCAAAAAGCTGTCAAAATTTAAAAACAGTACAGTAAAGAAGTGTCCTAAGTGTGGAGTAGAGAAAGTGGACGACTTACATATGTTCAAAGAATGCGTGATGTAGGAGGATTACTGGGACCAGATCGGTAAGACTCTTTCAGAGGTACTAAAACAACATATTGAGGTAAGCATTGACTTAATTATCTTTGGGGCCAGAATTAAATTGCATAATATCACAATGTCCAAGGGCCAAGAAAATATCCTTTTCCTACTTATCCTCTAAGCCAGGAGGGAAATATGTATAAGTTGGATAAAACAAACACCTCCTTGTCACTCTGAATGGCTAAACTCAATTTTAAGGGTATACAAACTGGATAAACAAGGAAGGCAGGGCAAGAAAAACAAGTTTTGGAGTATTTGGGAAACATACAATTCGGCAACCGAAAGGGGGTCCTATGATTAAGGCAAAGGAAACATTGATTTCAAGCAGAGTCTTGAACAGAGTGGTCATAATGACTAACTCCTCCCGACCATCATGTGCCTAGATATGGACAAAAGGGGGCCCCAGAAAATAAGCTAAAGTTCCCCCCCCCCCGAGAGAAAAATGGGTCGAAACCAGAAAAGGGGCCTCTGACTCCTCCATAATCTAAACCTTTTTTGCTTGATGAGGACTATTAAAAAAAAGAAAAAAAAAAGAAACACATGTGATAGTGATACGCTTTGTTAATAAGTTATGTTGGTGATTAATATCAGAAAACGTTGATGTACTGTTTGTTATGTATGTTTGTAGGTTAACTGTACATGATTGTTTGCAAAAAAATTACTGATTATTTTTGATCAAGATGAAAATAATTGGTAAACACAGTAATTCATTTGCGTGATCATGAAGTTGAGCATTCAACTTGTGAAAGTATTATTAGCATTGGAATGTGTATCCGTGATAGTTTCCGGTGCCCTAGTCTTACTGACATATTATTGGCTCAACCCCTTTTTCATTGTTGCAATTTAGATATTGGATGCACACTCAAGTGGGTAATTAAGGTAATCAGTTCCTCCACTGCTGGCAGAATTAGTGCTAAATATTAGCCATTGTTGGCTTCTATGCAGCTTACCCAGATCTGGCATCTTTAAACAATGGCAGAACAAGATACACTATCATACACAGAGGCCCATATTCAATGGTTGATTACTGCACCTTCACATTTTATTTCTGTGTCTTTAAGTTCCACAGTAAAACAGCAGAATGAGTCAGTAACATGGGCTTGAACACCAGAAGGCAGGTACAATCTTGTGGGGGCTTAAGATATGGAATATCCTTGTCATTTTCATGGACGATCCTGAGTACTGGAAGGGATACAGTTGCATTGGCACAAAATGCATTAGAGATTTAATGGTACTCACAATAAAGAAAGCCCAAAGACGTTCAAAGAAACAATTGGGAGAGATCCTTGCATTAGAGCAAGAAATCAAGGATAACCAGTCTTTTTGGAAGCTAAAACATTACTTGAGAAAATAGAAAAAGAAATTGCAGAGTTTTAAAGATTTCACTATAAATCAAAAGTACACAAAGTTTGAAAGAGATAAGATTGTTTTATCTGAAATCAATTGATTTGTACATAAACGATACTTTTATACTCACCCTTATTCTAGAGGATTTCTAGCTGAATATTAAGCAAGATCTTAGCCCAGTTCATTTCTTTTTATGACACCTCTTCATTCAATACAGTTAAATCATACACAGGGGAAGGCACCTCTAATCAAAATCAACAAACAAGACGCCCGGATCTTTTAGGGAGAGGCCTCCAAAGAGGCAGGGGGAGGAACAGATTCACCAACCAACCGTGGGAAATGACAACCCACCGGCAGTATTACAAAAACCAGTCATATCTCAGATTTTCACTCTCTCTCAGAAACCCCTCTCTTAAGAGGAGGAGAGCATTCTTGGGGAAAGCTTTTTCGTTTGTCACTGCAATGTATACAAATGTTGTCCATTTGAATACTGACATGCTTGAGTTTTTCAGAAAAATACTGCTGAAGGGGTTATTCACAGAGCACAATCCTCAACAGAATAATGAGGCATCTGGACTAAAAAATAAATCCTCAAGTTTTTTTGGGTGCCAGGGCCTATTTTTAGTAACCTTCCGATATAGATATAAAGCCCATATTCTCTGTTATTTTGTGAACCAGATGACATGTTTCCTAAGGTGTTAGTGTCAGCCATTACATGATTGATATTGTAGTAAAATAGACTAGTTCACAAACAGACCAAATTAATTGGTGGGTGGTGTCCCAGAATCTTAGTAATAAGCCACACCTGTACTGTTGATAATAAAGGAACAAACAAGGGACAAGTAAGAACTGGTTGCAGAGTTAGATCAGCTGTGATGTAATTCTGTCAAAAGAATGATGTACCTCAATTTTTAATGGTCAAATGTCTTTATTCAATGTAAACCTATTTAATCAAACAATATAAATGTGTATGTACATTTCATATTAGAAAAACCTAAAACAAGCTGCACATTGAAAGAATAAGAAAGACATCTTATACAAAATCTTACATTTCTCCACGTCCCTGATATTACTTCCCATAAACTGAGAGAGCACAGCATTCTTACAGAAAAAAACTTTCTAGCAATTAATAGGAAGGTGTTGGATATCAAGCTGACATTACTAACAGATTCTCAAGTTACTGGTAGATCTGCAGTTTGTGCAAGTGTTTGGTAAGAAAAAGATTTCATATTGTTTCCTCCAAATTAGTATCAATGACCTACATGAATGTGTTTTTGGAAAAGCTTTAATAATAGCAGCCTATTTAGCTCCTGTTTGAATGTGCGTGAAATTATTTTTGTATTTATGCGCAATGTGTATTGTGTTTACTTGTGTGAAATTTTCTTTTGGTTTTGTTTTCTATTGAGTTTTCGTTGGTGCTTGCTTGGTCTCTGCAGAATAGGGGCTGGTAAGTCTAGCTGCCTTTAGCTAGTGAGTGGTATTGTTTTATAGTATATAGGTCTTTGCATGCTTTGTATTGATTGACTTTTTATTGCAATTGTTATAATCCAGTAGTTTTACTTTTTGTTTTTTAAATCCACACTGGGTTTATTAGTTATTTTACACAGAGTTGGGTATTGTTGACTTCTTTGTCAAGTTACTTCTCTTAGTTTGGATTATAGCTAGCTGCAGGATGACCGCTCAGCAGGTTGTTGGTATGCTTTTTGAGTCTTCTTCTCACCATGATTATGAGACTGACTGCATCTGGGGCAGAGGAGGAAGGCCAGAATTCTGGCAGTGAATTTTGTGTCTGAGAGGAATCATCTGATGATGAGACTACTCTCAGTGCGGATGAAGCTACTCTCAGTGCGGATGAAGTGCCTGTTTTAGAAGAGGACACTCATGTGCCGAGCAAGAGGTATCTGGATTGCAGCCTGGGGCTGCAAGGCTTCCCATTGGAAGTACTGGACTCTGGTTTGACCCAAATATGGTGAGGCCGGTGTTGCCTGTCTTTAGTGGTGTTGCAGGAGTGAACTGTGAAAATGTTTTTTCCATATTTCTTTCAGTTGTTTATGGCCGATGTATTTTTGGTTGAGATTCTTTAGCAGACTAATTTGTATGCTAAACAGTATTTGAGTAGTGAGGGACAACAGTGCCAGACTTAAGCCCCACTGTAGAGCTACCCGGTGGGCTCCCACAAATCTGGATGAGCTGAAGATGTTCTTGGGTTTAACTTTTTGATGGGCCTGATAAGGAGACCATCACTGTCTTCAGTTTGGTCTACTAATCCCTTGATGGCACCAGCTATATTTCCTGCAGCCATGAGTCATAATAAGTATTTTGCTTCTCCTTCTGATGTTGCATTTTGTTGATAATGCTTTAACGTTGCCACAAGATCACCTTGATTGTGACCGTCTCTTTACAGTTCAGCCTGTCCTTGATCACTTTCTAAATTGATTTTCAAAGATCTATGTGCCAGGGAAAGAAATAGCTGTGGATGAGTCTTTGGTCTTTTTCAAGGGCCGTTTGATTTTTAGGCAGTACATTCCTAGCAAGAAGGTATGCTATGGACTTACTTGTATGTGCTGTTTGAGAGTAGTACTGGATATGTTTATAATTTTAGAGTCTACACTAGTAGGGATTCCAGTATTCCAGTATTAACCCCCCCTGGTTGCATTAATTATTTAATCCCATGGTTCCAGCCAAAAGAATTCCAATATTTTTGTTGAAAAAAGTGCACAAAATTAGGTCCTTTTTATATAAAACATCCCTGTGGGAGATCCCAGTCTATTCTGCATGCAGCAGGAAAACACACATTTTGGGAGATAACTAGCCCATGCTCCCATAATGGCAGAATCTGGCCCGGCTACCACAGCTACACAGATTGTAAAGGCCCTCTAGACATGGACCTCAATCACCTTTGCTGAAGGTAAAAAACTTTTATATATTATTACTTTATGAAATGTTCAAAGGGCAGCTGTGTTAAGCTGAATTATTTTTAGATAGAAGCAGAGCAGCTTGTTTGAAAAGCTACTAGACCTCTGAACTGGTCAGTTAAGTTGAAGGTGTGTGTTTGTTATATTCACAAATTAACGTAAAAAATGTGTATTTATTTTACATTTGTATGTGGCTGAAAGCAAAAAGACAAAAAGGTTATTGGCTGATCATAGCAAATTGTAGAATAAACAGCTTTTTTATGAGAGTTTACTGCATTCTTAACAATGAGTTGGGTATCATGGAGCAGCAGTAAATGAATTGTAAACATGGAGGATTATGTGTTTAAATTGATTCAAATGGTTCTAACCGTGCAAATCTGAGAGACTGGTTGCTGTTGTCTGAATATTTTGGGGCCTATTACGATCTTGGACAGAAAGCTTCTTACCTGAGGTCAGAAGCTTTCCGACAGAGATCGTTGGTTTCAATTCTGACCTAATTACACTCTATGCAGTCAGAATTGAAACTGGTCAGTCATTCTGGTGCATTCCAAAGGGCTCCTTGAGCCCTTCGGCCAGTGGAGAACGGCCCGTAATTCCAATGAATGGTGTTTCCACCACTGGGAGTACGATGCTTGGTTTCTTACATGCTTTGCATGGCTAGCTTCCGACATGGAAAGCCTGTCAGAAAGCGAGTTTTGGGGTGCCTAGCAGGGCACCTGCTCCTTGCGGGCTCCAGTTTGGGGCAACTCTTTGATCCCTGCACCATGTGGCAAGCATTCTCAGGTGCCTGCCATCTGGTTCAGGGATGAAAAAACCTCCCATTTCCCTATAGGAGCTTGGGCTATGGGAGGTTTATGGACGTAGCACAAGCTCCCATAAGGAAATGTGAGTACAACCCTACCATGGCTGTTGCACACTCATATGTATATTTGGGATCGACCAACCAGAGGTCGGTGGGTCCCAGTTCCGGCATGATGTTAGTCGGAGGCAATTCAATCTACGTCATACTGCTGATACAATGATATGATATGATACAACGTCTTCTGTTTAAAAATTACTTTTCTGTTACAAGTGTCAATGGGGTTTAGATGACTGGGATTAGGTACAGCATACAATGTGGAAAATGTGGCGAGTAAAAAGTCCTTATAATATCGTTTTTCCATGCTGTAAATTGTACATGTAAAACAGTGCTTAGTTTATTGAAATACAGGACCGATCTTCAGTGCCCTGTTCTAAACAATAGGACCTTGCAGCATTGGCGAATAAAGCTGTGTGACAAAAGCTAAGTTAATAGGATTAGCGGTGCTTGGTAAAGCATAAGATGTCACTTAAGTGAGGGGAGAAGGCAGTCTGGTGGGAGCAAAGTTTGATTATGTCAGGAGCTGCTGGTGTCGGTTATGTTTAACAATATAAAATCAATATTTTGTGCAAACCTGATTTTTCTATTTCTCTTGGAGGCCAGCTGGGACCTAGGTCATTAGCACTTCAGCCTACCAAGTGCTTATAACCTTAAGCTTCAGATGTGTCACTTTTTTTTTTTATAGAATGTGTATGAAGAATTAAAATGCGGAGCTGTACATGTATTATTATATTTGCATAGAAGTCTTATGCTTAAACCTTGAAGAGGGGTGGGTATTTTCTCTTTATTGTCAAATTTATGTGTGATAAAATGCTTTGTTCTTGTGGAATTATCAACAATGAAATAAATCCATATGTCTTTAGGGTAGCTGATGTCAATATACAGGTGTCGAGTATTCCTGTATAATTAAAAAAAAAGCGAAATAGAGGCAAGAAAGGAAATAGCCATGTGTACATTTGGTGTGGGTGTGTATGTGTGTGTGTGTGTGTGTGAGAGACAGAGAGAACTGGGTGGAGCTAGACCGACTATTCAGGTGTTACAAGGTCTTCTGTTTAAAGATTATTGTACTGCTACAAGTGTCAATGTGTTTTAATAGTCATTTAGAGGACAGGGCTGTGCAATTTTCAAACAGATAAACTCAATGTCAACTGTGTTTCAAAAGCCTACAAGGGCTTAAAATGCCTCCATTTGAAATAGAGGTGCTTGGCGACGGTTTTTAAAAAGGGCTTGCAGATGAGATTTGTGCAGGCCGGGAGGAGGTGGGGGTCTGTCGGTCGATGCTACTTCTAATAAGAGTTGAGCATGTATGTTAAACATGGCAAATTGAATATGTTGTTGAATTATGATAATGTTTTGTATGCTGTGATGTTAAACATGGCAAATTGAATGGGTTGTTGAATCCTGATATTGTTCTCTAAGACGTAATGTTAAGACAAATTGAATATGTTGTGCTAGTCAGATATTATTTTGTATGATGCAAAGGGGTGGGGGGGGTCAAAGGGTTCACGAGGTCTAGAAAACCTTCATCATTCCCAGCACGATAACAGGCTTCAGATGTGTTACCTTTTGAAACGGTGGCTTAAGAAAAGAAAAAACGCAGCATTGTAAGTGTAGATGATTGCTGTAGAATCTTTTAATCAACTCAGTTTACTCTTTGTGGTACAGCCTGTACATCCATTGAGGAGCTGCTTGCCTACACAATAAGTACAGATATATGTTCAGGTGTGCGTAGCTCTCATTCCATTACAAGCCTCATTCTTACACCATCCTGCCTGCCCCGCTTTGTGTCTAGCCCTCGCATGCTACCTTTCAAACCTTATTCTTGTGCCATTCAGCACTCCCCCACGATCTGTCTGGCTCACACATGCTAGCTTTCAACCCTTCAGCGTCAAGCATCACAGAGACACAATTTTCCCTCATCCTATGTGTCCCTCATCCACTTTTGTAAAATAATGCGTGCATGCAGCATGTTCTAAAGTAAAATGAATGAGTATATAAGTCTAGATAACTAAAAGCATATCAAACATTTCAAAAAAGTGCTCCTTTGTTCCTACATGTTTTTACAGACAAAAATCCACATTTTGATGCACTGATTGAGGATCTATTTGAAATCTGTACCTCAACAAAGGAGGGGCATATCTCTCCCAGGTTATATGGCATTCAGTGTAGCCCTTCGCTTACAGGTACATAACACAGTTCTTCTTAGCTAAAATTGTGTAAAGGCGCTCTGGGTACCTTTGGCTTCCTACACACAGCATCCACTAAACCCCAAAGAAGTCTCACTAAACTACCGCCTAATAGTGGAAATGTAATGCTGATTCCTTTCTTCACAGCCACCCAACTTGCACAGGAATCCCACAACTATGCACAGAGGAATGACACTCAAAAAAAGAAAACCTGAGTATCCTCTAGCCAGCAACCCTACTAAGAAGAATGTTCCTCCAAAGAGTAAATCAAGTGTGTATTGTGAACTATAGCATACTAAAGATCCTAACATGTATTTTGCAGCAAATTTCTCCATCAGCTGAAGAGGTTTTCTGACAATGTAAAGAGTTATTTAGTAAGCTTGTTATAACATTAGGGCTACAAAGGCATTACATGTCTTTTACTAATTTGTATTTCCTGGTCTTTTAATTCATAGACCTGCATGAGTGAAACTCTGCATAACGATGGTCAACTGCCGGTGGTTCAGCTAGCGGACAGAACAACAGCACTTCAGTCCCAGGAATCAACACTTACAACTGTTACAATTGTACACAAACAAGGTCAAAGGTATGCATTGCCACAAACGGCCAGAATATCTGCACACCATCCTGAGGAACCAAGAGCTGAAACTCATATGAGATACCCTGGGTGTCAAAACAGTTCAAGTACTGACTTTTTAGCAGAATCCGTTAGGGACATAAGGTGCTTAACCCCCCACATTGCCTCCCCTCGTACTGCAAAAGGAACTAGGCAGCCACTTCCCAGATCTAGTCAAAAGGTTGGACCCTTCTCTCCTAAAGAAGCACCAATGCCTTCCTCTATAACCCGTGGCGCTAGACCCAACCCTAAACCATACATCCATAGACCAGGCCTCCAGAAATAATACTGCAAATAATCCTCCTGCCCCTGTAAACCCAAATGGAGCTGTAAACAGTGTACGTTCTGCAGAATCATTCTCAATGTATTCTCCAACCAAGGGGTTGAAGCACATGAGCTTTCTGAAATAGTTGCTGCAGTAGCAGGGCTCTTCAGAGATCTTAACACAGTGCAACATATTTCTTAGATGCTCCCTGTAGCATGAACCAGGCAGATTGTCTTTTAACACAGAACAGGAGGATCTTCAGACCCTAGCTCACAATCTCAGAGTGGTCCAAGGTTGTGTAGAACTTATATACTGTGATCAGAATCTAAATCTTTACCAGCATGTTTTGTCCCCAGTTACACCCCGGCACGCATGCTCCCAAACTAGCCCTGCATCAGTTGTAAACCTTGCCACTCCTGCCTCTTCAATCCAAGACACAAGTACAGAATGGGTTTGGGGTCTTAATCAAAGTTTCGAACCAGAGAGACTCCCAGCATCATCCCTAGGCACAAGGGATGATTATCACTCATTGTGATCGGAGGGTGGTTGGGTTTTTCTTGAGCATACAAAGGCAGGACAACAGGAAGGTGCCAGAGGTGGTGAGAAGACGTTGGTACTCGGTGAGTTTCAGGACAATAAACACCCCAACCCTATTCCAAATAGTAGCACCCCAATAGAATGGGGTTTTAGACCTGAACAATGAGTTGGGGCCTGTATTAAAGCGATGCACGTGGGTCTAAGAAACCTAAAATCAGCCTGTAACACAAAAACAGCTAAACTGTGGAAGAAGAAGGCCCATCGGGGCTAATGAAAATACACAGATAGTGATGGACTATGTGAGATGGTCTGTATCGTGCAAGGCTGTAAAAGCATTGTTCTAAATTCCAGGCCAACAGCTGTGTCAAAATTGAACAATTTTTTATGCGGACGCCAGAGATACAGAGCCCCAGTGTTCTGGGGCGCCGTTTTGTTTTACAGGTCCAGACAAACAACACAATATAAAAAGAAGGCGCAAGAGATTGTTTCTAGTCCAAAAAGACTACCATATGTTAGAGCTGGTCTAAAATGCACAAATACCTTGCCCCACCCGCTAAAATATAGCAGTGAAGAACTTATTTAGGAATCCAGAGACGCTCCAAACGTTTCAAGAGCTCGTTGCGCAAAACAAAGAGAGCCAGAAATGCCATAAACTCTAGTGTTTACTAGGTAAAGGATGGTGACATGGTGATAGCTCGGACTTCAAGGGGTAATCCTGTGACTCTACAAATTGGTACGGGCAGAGTCTAAAAAAGAGTCCGGAGGAAAAACCAAAAGTGGGCTACTAGCGCCAAGCAGAGTAGCCTTTTAATTAAAAAATGAAAGAAAGCCAGAATCACTGTCAAAATGCAGATTAAAAAGGGTGCTCATCAGAACCAGATTGAGCCTTCCAAAAATGGTTCCGCTAAGATAGGCATCGCCCATCCAGATCCCCAATCTCAGGATCCTAAGCCGTTGTTTTTAGAGAGTGTTAGAAGATACCAGAGAATTGTAGAGATATTTCGAAAAACAGAGCAGTATGAAGAGTTCTGCTTCATTAACTTAGAATGCATAAGATAAACTTTTAAAGAGCATTTGCTGAAAGGCTAGGGGCCAAATGATTTTTTCCAGCTCTGCTTCTTCGTTCAGGGTATTAACAGTCCTTTGTTTTCAAGATGTTCCTCACTGGTTGTATTTGACGCTGTTGACTTTTCAGGAAATCTTGCTAGACTTTTACAAAGCAAAGTAGAAATCACAACTTTTGGCACCTTCAGAATAGTCGCACTTGTTAGCCAGGGGGGAGATGGGTGGATGTACAGAACCTTAAAAATACTCTTTCCAATAAAGTAATTGAATAAAAATAGCAGTGGATACTTAACTCTAGCCTTGGCAAGACCAACAATTGTCTGGTAGCGAGCATTGTTGGGCTACTTGCAGATTCAGCACTACTGATGCCGCTGTACTGTCAAATTATGGATTAAACCCAGATCTGTAGGTCCATCATCTGTTCTTTTTGCTTTTGTCAGCCTAAGTGGGAAGGGCATGCCCAGAGATGGGTCCCATGATCACTCTGACAATGGATTCAAGCTTACCTGCCTGATGAGGGGTGATACCCGAAACCAGTCCCTGGGTTCTTATGTCTGGTCCAGAGAGAACCTGGCCTGGCAGTTCAGACTGGACTGGTCTCATGAGGAACAGGGACAATACGGATTTGCATATGGCTAGGTCCAAAATTAGGGGTGGGTGGAATTTGCATAGTCGCGCTACGCAAAGTTCTGCGAAACGGCAAAAAACCTCTGCGAGCACGCAGAATTCCGCGAGCTGGTGGACGGCTGTGCTGCCAGAAGAATTGTTGTCTCCAGCAGTGACTATGTGTGTCTGTAACTTTGCCACCATGAGGAAAGGTGCCGGGGTCCCTTGAGCGAGCTGTCCATCATAGTGGGTAAAGGGTGAGAAGACGTTGCATACCGCCTGTGTGTGTGGAGCGGGGCTTCTATGCGAGATCACATGCCTCTTGTTTATTAAAGGTCAGAGAATGTTCAGAGCAGCAAAAGAGGAGAAAGAATCTCCTGGTCACAGGAACTACACAGGGATTGCGCTCGAAAAAGTCATGGATGCAAATACCTCAATCAAGGATCACAGCTAATTTTTGATGGTGGATATGGGGAGAAGAAAGTACACCTGCCCAGCCTCAACGGAGCTCACAAATTCTTTGGGCTGATTAATGCATTACTGAATTTGAGCTTTAACTCAGGGACTGCTTTATATCTGTACGTTTTTCCTGTTTAGGTTTACTTTTTGTGACAGGAGCGACGTGCCAGAACGAATTCTGCTCAGCAGCACATAATATTCCTGCTAGATCCGGGGGTCTCTAGTTGGTAATGGTATTCACCTTTGTCCAAATAGGGACCCTTACTTTTTAAGTCAGGACAAGGGGATTACACTCCTTAATAACCCCTGCTCACCCCCTATGTAGCTTGGCACGAGCAGACAGGCTTATATCAGAGGCAGTGGGTAAGCATTTGTGAATATACACAGTAATACAGTGAAAACACTACAGTTGGACAAAAAACTGGTCTGGAAGACCATCAAACAAATCTCATTGGTGGAAAATAAGGCAACCTTTTCAAACAGAGCTCATGCATGGACGACTCTCAACACACATAAAGCATTTGGTCCTCAAACATACTTCAATCAGGGGTACCCTAAGGCAATAAAAATTAGATTTATGAGGCACAGACTGGGAATTCTGCCTTGTGCTCAGCACCTTCCACCATGGCAAAGGCAAGCATCACAAAACACCTGCAGTCTGTGCAATGCTAAATCAGGCGACATACTACATTTAATCTGCCTATGCAAAGGAATGCTTCAAGCGCGCTGCAATTTCCTAAAAAAACTATTCAATCAAAAAGGCATTCGCACCAGGAGGCAAGCTGTGTTAGCCTGTCTAAATCCCAAAAATATCCAGCTAAATTGTCGTCTAGTAAAATTTCTAATGATAGCCGAACAAAAACTGCTTAAGATCACGTAAGACAAACAAGGCTTAGCCTTCTCATTCTACCTATCTCTGGGAATATGCGCCAAAAAAGACCATCCTCTCGGATTCATCTCTAATCGCACTGGGATCATGTATGCTGTATTTACACGCATTTCAAATTAAACTAATATTAAGCTCTGGGTTCTGGCCAATATGCTATGATGCTAAAGCCACTGCGGGTTACCTCTAAAGAACATACAATAATTTTAAGACCGACTGTACAGAAACTTTTTTTGTAGAAGACTTTTAATCGCAGGACCTTTTGTACAAACCTAGAAATGCTCCGACAAATGTTAAAAATGCTAAGGGCTTTAAAGCCGGACTGAGATTCTCATAATTTTACCTTTTATATCTTTTACTTTGCACATTTGACCTGGTTTTACTGTAAGCAATGGTTTTAATTAACTATGCAAATAAACTTAAACTTAAACTTACAGTTGGACACAACTCAGGTGTTATAAAAATAAGTAGAGTAGGGGATGGGTTGTGATCCTTACCGGTGCGGAGGTGATGCGTAGATTTTCGGACTGGGGCCCATTGCGGTGCGCAAGATCGCGCCTTGATGCGATGCGAAGATCTGGTTACGATGCGAGAAGATGGCGCCCTTGATGCGGTGATGCAATGGCGATGACGATGCGATGACGCCCTGGCAGCCTTGCGACCATTCTGTACTTTGAAGCCACGACAGGCCCTGCGACACGCTTCTCCGGTGATGTGAAGGTGACACTCACAATGGCGTCACGCTTCTCCGGTGATGCGACAGCAGGCAGCTGCGATGAACACACGCTTCCAGGGAGATGTGGCAAAGGCTCGCTTCTCCGGCAATGCAATGATTTCAGCTGCGGCGGCGACATGCTTCTTCTCGTCACGTCGCGCTTCCGGCTCCCAGTGGCATGCAAATGTCTGGAGTCAGAATTCCCAGCAAGGAAATTCAGTGGGGAGCTGGAGGTGAAGTCTTTTGTCCTTGAGACTTCAGCAGGAGGCAAGCACAGTTCAAGCCCTTGGAGAATATTCTGTAGATGAAAGTTCCTTAAAAAGATTTTTCTCCTTTCCCTTGGCAATGAAGCAACCACTGCAGGCCAACCCAGCAAACAGCACACTGGCAGAGGGGCAGTCCAAACACCTGCAGCTTCCTTGGTTCTTCTCCTTAGCAGAAAGGTTTCTTGTCCAGAAGTGATCTAATTTCTTGGGATCAGGGTCCCAATATTTATACCACCCTCTGCCTAGTCCAAACCAGTTCCTGAGCACTTTGTTTACATGACTCTCTTCTTCCTTTCACTGTGCAGGGCAGAGACATCAGCCGCACATAGGAGGTGGAGCCAGCAAAGGGAAGGGAAGATACAGTTCTGGAGCACTCTGTTGACATGATTCCTCCTCTCCTTTCACAGTGCAGGGCAGAGACATCAGACAAGCCACCGGGGGTGGAGCCAGCATTGTAGAGGGAAGGCACAGCCCTATTCAGGTCCCAGGTGCAACTCCTCCCTCGCATCTAGATGCATATCTCTCTATTCACCACCGGGCTGCCCCAGCCTGTCTCCTGGAATCCCCCAGACCTGTCACTTACAAACCCAGACAAGGAATACCAACCCAGCAGAGGCAGGCCTGGATAGTTAGGCAAGAAAATACCTACTTTCTAAAAGTGGTATTTCCAAACACAGAACATTAAAACCAACTTTACTAAAAGATGTATTTTAGTAATCTGAGTTCAGGCATACTAAATTCGAATTTCTACCATGTTCCTTGAGTCAGTTAGGATTATACAAATGTAATAATCTAACTGCCCATTCTGGCTTATGTAGAACAGGTAGCTTTCAATAGTAAAAAAACGAAAATGGCTGTAATTCACTATTAGGACATGCCACACACATCAGAGTAGGTCCTACCTTATACTTACAATGCCCCCCTGCCTTGGGCCTACTATAGGGGTGTCTAATATGAAGCAAAGGGAAGGTTTAGGGACTGGCAAGTGGGTGCACTTGGCCAAGTCGACATGGCAGTGCTAGACTGCACACAGGCCTTGCAATGGGAGGCCTGAGACACACTTTACAAGGTGCTTCTGTGGGTGGCACAACCAGTGCTACAAGCACACCAGCAACATTTAATTTACAAGCCCTGGGCACACATGGTGCACTCTACTAGGGGCTGACAGATAAATCAAATAACCCAATCATGGAATAACCAATTAGTACATACATTTAACATAGGGATCACTTGCACTGTGGGACTGATTAGCAGTGGCACAGTGCCCAAAGCATAAAACCAGCAAAAACATGTCAAAACAGAGGAGGCAATCGTCAAAATGGAAGGGTGACTCACGCCAATGATGCCAGGTCTAACAATTCCAAGAAGATGCCATAGTTTTGTGCAATACCTCTACTCAACTGGAGTACTACTGGCTAATCAGTAAGTGCTACCTCGTTGGGTAAATGTATAGTGCCATTCCTACACTACAGCTGCGTAAAGGGCTAGAAGAGTTGTCTCCAGTGACCATGTGTGTCTGTAACTTTGCCACCGCACCGAAAGGCACCGGGGTTCCTTGAGTTAGCTGTCCATCATAGTGGGAAAAGGACGGGAAGAAGTTACATACCGCTAGTGTGTGTGGGGCGGGGTTTCAATGTGAGTTCACATGCCTCTTGTTTATAAAAGGTCAGAGACCGATCAGAGCAGCAGATGAGGAGAAAGAACCTCCTGGGCACAGGAACTACATAGGGATTGAGCTTGAAAAATTTATGGATGCAAAGACCTCCATCAAGGATCACAGCTAATTTTTGACAGTAGATATGGGGAGAAGAAAGCACACCTGCCCAGCCTAAACCGTGCTCACAAATGTTTTGGGCTGATTAATGCGTTACTGAATTTGAGCTTCAACTCTGGCACCTGCTTTTTCTGTAAGTGCTTCCTGTTGAGGTTTAATTTTTGTGACGGGAGCAGCATGCCAGAATTAATCCTGCCCAGCATATTTATCCAAAGAAAATGCCACCATTTTGTGCAATACCTCTACTCAATACTCACCATGCCCATGAATTCTGGTGCGCCACGGATCACAGAATGTTCGGCAATTCTGCGTTCCGCACGGAACGCGGTATTGCCAACATTTTGTCAATTCCACAAAGGGAACGGAATTTACCGCCTACCCTTATCCAAAATGGGGTGGAGTGGTGAGCAAAAATATGATTGACTAAACCCAGATCTGTGACTGGAGGTGAATATTTGCATTGTTCAGCATTCCGTCCATCATCTGTTGTTTTTGATTTTGTCACCGTAAGAGGGAAGCATTGGCCAGACGTGGGTCCCATGCTCACTATGCCACTGGATTCAAGCTAGCCTGGGTGATGAGGGATGATACCCTGACACTGTTGCCAGGACCCTTGTTTCTGGTCCAGGAAGAACCTGGGTTGGCAGTTTGGGCTAGACTGTTCCCATGAGGAGAAGGGTAAAGGCTGATTTGTATATTGCTCGGTCTAAACTGGGGTGACGTGGTGAGCGAAAAAGTTTGAATTGTTCAGCATCCCATTCATCATCTGTTCTTTTTGGTATTTTCTAGGGCAGTGCAAGCCCTTGCTGATCTTGAAATACTGCCTTATAGACTGGTTGGTTTTGGTAAATTGGGTCTGTTTGAAAATTACTTTGATCAGACTGTAAAAGTTCTGCACCACAGCGACTCAGTATTTCACATCTGGAGAGCCAGTCAGAAGCAAAACAGTCTGCATTCTACATCATGATAATAATTTTTATGGAATCTTGAATCTGAAGGGTGTTTTAGGTGTTAACTACATGTTGGCACACTACTACTACATTTACAGCAGCAGGTCCGCTCATCAGTGTGAAATGCATTGTAAAATGTGCCAGAGGGATGGGAGCATCTCGGGCCAGGGGGCATTGCTGTAATATGTTCTGTTGCTCACAAAACTGTCTCATTATACACTGACAACTGGTGAAAGTCCGGGTGGCTCGGTGCACTCCCAAAGCAGTTTGTGGCTGATACAGCACTGTTGACCATGACTGCGAGGGTATGAAACGCCCCTGTTTAAAGGAGCATTTTTCCCTGGGAAAAGAACACATGTTTTACATGACTAAAGGCAGCCTGATACTCAAGAGCTCAACTACATATTCGCCCAGCATCTAACTTCAGATGACGGATTGGAGTTTGCAGGGCCTTAATGAGTGAATGATTTACTTACAACTTTCATACATACAAAATTCAAGGGATGTATGCTGATGGCTCATAACTCTAAAACATGATTCATTCTTCATTTTACAAAATGTGATTTGTGAAAAGATTCCTGTAGATCTTATCATGCAGGTTTCCAAACTGATGTTGTTCACAGTGGTTCCTTTAAATATACGTTTCATAGATACAGTGAATTTTCTGCCAATTAAACTGAGTTAGTTGCAAAAAGCCTTTGGTTTTCCAAAATCTAAAGGTTATTTCCCACACATTTTTAACAGCTGAGCACATCAAAATGATGTGAGACCTATGCATTTGCCCGACAGTTATGGCACAGAGAATATGATGCCAGAGGAGAAAGCGAGTATTTTAAATGGTATCATAAAAAACACAAAGATGCCTTTCATTTTCAAGCTGCGTTGAAAGCTTACTTTCAAGAAGATGTGTTGATCTTGAGGAAAGCTTGCAACCTCTACAGGGATGGGGTTGTAAAGATGATGAAGCAAAAAAAGGTTTTGAACCTTGACACTGGAGATGCCAAAATGCTTGCTTCCATGTGCATGGCTATCTAGAAGCACATATTTTTACAGCCTGATAGTATGGCACATTTGCCCCCAGACCTCTTTAACCGTAAACAAAAGTGTTATTCTACACCCTCTATTCAGTGGCTCATGTATGTCTCTGAAAAGGAAAACATATTTATTTCACATGGTTTGCATGGTGGTGAATATAGCGTTGGGTCGTATTTCATAGACGCTTCTGCTGTAATTTGTGTTGTAATCAGGTGTGGAGCTGTGCTCCTTCGATAAGAACAGGGAATTACCAGAACCTATCAAACCCCTCTATGCCTTATATGGGGAGTGTACAAATGCTACACAGTTGTATTAGCAGGTAGGCGAGGGTGAGAAAATCCATTATTACAATTTTACCAACCTGTATCTGTACTTTAACAAGATGAACATGTACCGCCTAGGCACCAGCACATCCTATATATGGGCTTTAAAATGACCAGCCAGTACTTTGGGATGATAAATGCTAAACCTACCCTCCCAGGAGTCTTTATTTTCCTGTTCTGCAGCACACACATCAAGTCCAGTGTAAACTTAGGTTTTCCCTGTGTCAAACGTGTGCAAAAAATCAACAGATTAACGTGCAAACACTGTGCTGAAGCAAGCGCAATCACAGGTACCTGGTCTAGCACTGAGGTGCACGAAGCCCTTAAGAAGGGTCGAATTTAGAAAAATATATAAATATGGCAATTTGAACAGACTACAAATAAACTCTTTTCTGGGTATTTTAACTTATTTCTCAGAGATAAGCAAGACGCCCCGGCTTTCTATAATGGTGTACAAATGATGCCACAAAGAAAACATATATCAAAAATTAATATGCTCATGAGGGTATTTAGTTAAGACCAAAATACATTGAAGTCAATCTCACCAGACAGCAGTTAGCTAAGCTCTGCCTCTGCCTCTTTATGGGGAACCTTTGCCCAATGAAATGAACAAACTTGTCAAATACAATGATCATCACAGTTCCTGTTGAACTGTATAAATATTTCTTTGGCTCATGGTATAGGGAGTCCAGCTGCTAGTTTATTGATGATGAAACTGCCTCTTTGTGCTGAAAGTACACAAAAGAGTAGCCATCAAATTGTAACAATATGAACATCTTTATCAAATGTTTCACAACAGCACATGCTTGCTTGTAGCTTTACAGCATCCTGGATAAGCTTCAAGATGGATGCCTGGATCACGATACAGACTCCGTTATTTTTGTGAGCGCAAGAACGGGGATGAAGAATCTCAGCTCTGGTAAAGAAGACTATGTTTCTTCCGTTCCAAATACTTACACTTTTTGCAACTCTAAAAATGGCATCTGTATGGGAGTCAAAGGTATCAACCAAAATGTTAATTTGAAATCAATTTTGACAGTTTATAGTATCTGGTGATGGTGTATTTCGCAGGGGTGACTGCCACAATAATAAAAACTATTTTCATCCATCAACCTAGCATCATCAGGTCCAAAAAACTGTTTGACATTACAACTGCTCCTTTGCAAAAAAACTTGCACGTTGTGTTTGATAAAAGGGTACTGAGTCTGATGGCTACAAAATCTTGCCCTATGGGTATTGAGAGGCATAATCTCTTAGATGTGGCCCTGGCACCAGGCTGTAGCACCCAATCTCATCCCAATTAGCCAGCCTCTCAAATGTTGCTGAAAGCTATTTTAAAAAGAAGCTTTTATAAAATACTCCCAGTGTTTTAACTCAGGCCCTGACCAAGATTGTATGGCTTTATTCATGCTGGCAAGATCTTTATACAGAACTATGCCGAAAGTGCTCAGGTATTGAAGGCATTACTGCATTGTTTCAAAAGTTATGCTTTGCTACCTCAGAGTTGCATCAACATGCTAATTGTGAACGATCTCATGAAGGAAGGTGAGGATAACCCTGAAATGGAGAAAGCCTTAATGCAATATTCTCACCATTGTAATCTAAGCATATGTTACACAGTGCAGAATTTACAAAGGTGAAATCAACCGTCCTAATACTCTCAACGGTACACAGTCAAAATATTGAGTTGATAATATCGATTAGACAAAATATCGAGTCAGGAAAATCGAAGGTATGTAATATCGACAACTAAAATATCGAAGGTCGAAATATCGATTTATGTGTGTGGAAATAATATCGATGACATTAAAATCGAAATAGTAAATATCGAAGTAAATAATATTGATTATAAAAAATTTCGACATTTTAAATAGTGTAAATTTTAATATATGTAAAGTATTCATATTGTAAAAAGTTAGGTATATACATTTTTAGTATCAATTATTAGTGAAATAAATTGTGTAAAATGTTTAGGAGCGGGATGTAGGGTTTATAGGGGATAAGGGTGGGTAGTGTTTTAAAATGTATATTATAAAAAATAATAGTATTATTAATAAATATAAATTAAAATTAATTACAATATAGAGAAGAAGTTGTAAATATTAATTAATTAATAATGTATAATAAAATTGAATAGTAATGTTTAGTAGCGGGTTATAGTGTTTATAGGGGTTAAGGGTGGGTAGTGTTTTAAAAAGTATATTAAAATATTTTATTAAAATTTCGAATTTGTTTTAAATTTGAAAGAAAATTTCGAATTTGAATAAAATTAGCAAAATTTTGCGAAATTGTATTTTAAAAATGTAAATGATGTTTAATGTTTGGTAGTGTGTTGTTGGGTATATAGTGGATAAGCGTGGATTAATAATGTATAATAAAATTGTATTGTAATGTTTAGTAGCGGGTTATAGTGTTTTTAGGGGTTAAGGGTAGGTAGTGTTTTAAAAAGTATATAAAAAATGTCAGTAAATTTTCGAAATTGTTTTCGATTTGAAATGAAATTTCGAATTTGAATCAAAATTGCACAATTTTGCGAAATTGTATTTAAAAATTTGACATGATGTTTATTGTTTGGTAGTGTGTTATTTGGTATATAATGGATAAGCGTGGATTAATAATGTATTATAAAATTGTATTGTAATGTTTAGTAGTGGGTTATAGTGTTTATAGGGGTTAAGGGTGGGTAGTGTTTTAAAAAGTATATTAAAAAATTTCAGTAAAATTTCGATTTTGTTTTAAATTTGAAATTAAATTTCGAAAATCATTAAAATTAGCAAAAAATTGCAAAATTGTATAAAAAAAATTTAAATTATGTTTAATGTTTGGTAGTGTGTTATTGGGTATATAGTGGATAAGTGTGGATATTGTCTTAAATCGTATGTTTGTAGATAATTACATTTTAAATGTCGAAATTTCAACATGCAACAAAAAATTATTAAATTAGACATTTTGAGAAAAAATTATAAATATTAAACTAATGTTATATTTTTAGATATTTGTGAGGTTTAGTAGTGTGTTATAGGGTGTATAGTGGTTATGGGTATGTAGTGTAATAAATATTTTTTTTAAATAATAAAAAATTCAGAGAAAAATAGAAAAAACTACAAAAAATATAAAAATTCATGATCAATATTACCATTTGGTTAATAATTGGAATGTTGTAAGAAAATTTTATAATGTAATACAATTTAAATATTTTACATATTTGAGAGGTTTATTAGTGGGTTATAGGGTTTATAGTGTTTATGTGTGTGTAGTGTAATAAATATTATTTTAAATAAATTAATACAATCAGAGAGAAATATTTAAATGTAATAATTACTCACAATAATCATAAGCAATTAAAACTTTTTATTTAATATTTTTATTTTAATGAACATTTATATTACATGTTTGGTAGTGGTTTATAGTGTTTGTAGGAGATCAGGGTGGGAAGTGTTTTAGTAAGTATATATAAAAAAAATGTTTATTTTTACAAATAGAAATATAAATTATTAAATAATTTAGCAACATTTATCATGGCAAAAATATTAATAATAAACCATTAATTAAAAGAAAATTGTTACATATTGTTTGGTACTGTGTTCTAGTGTTTATAGGGGATAGGGGTGTTTAATGTTATGATATTTTTAAAATAAAATAGTAATTGTGTATTTATTTTTTCAGCCAAATAAGGAAAATAAAAGGTAAATAATATAATTTTGCTAATATTAGTGATACTTTTACTTTAATGTTTTATGTTTAATATTTAATTTTATGGTTTTGTGTACAGCACTTATTATAATTAATAGTAGTTTGGAGTAGGAATAGTAGATTAAATAGGTTCAGTGTCCAACACCTACCCTAATTAAATGTACATTGGAGTTGGAATAGTAAATTAAATAGGTTCAGTGTCCAGCACCTACCCTAATTAAATGTAGATTGGAGTTGGAATAGTAAATTAAATAGGTTCAGTGTCCAGCACTTACCCTAATTAAATGGTGATTAGAGTTGGAATAGTAAATTAAATAGGTTCAGTGTCCAGCACTTACCCTAATTAAATGGTGATAGGATTTGGAATAGTAAATTAAATAGCTTCAGTGTCCTACACCTACCCTAATTAAATGTATATTGGAGTTGAAATAGTAAATTAAATAGGTTCAGTGTCCAGCACTTACCCTAATTAAATGTTGATTGGAGTTGGAATAGTAAATTAGATAGGTTCAGTGTCCAGCACCTACCCTAATTAAATGGTGATTGGATTTGGAATAGTAAATTAAATAGATTCAGTGTCCAAAACCTACCCTAATTAAATGTAGATTGGAGTTGGAATAGTAAATTAAATAGGTTCAGTGTCCAGCACCTACCCTAATTAAATGTTGATTGGAGTTGGAATAGTAAATTAAATAGGTTCAGTGTCCAACACCTACCCTAATTAAATGTAGATTGGAGTTGGAATAGTAAATTAAATAAATTCAGTGTCCAGCACCTACCTTAATTAAATATTGATTGGAGTTGGAATAGTAAATTAAATAGGTTCAGTGTCCAACACCTACCCTAATTAAATGTAGATTGGAGTTGAAATGGTAAATTAAATAGGTTCAGTGTCCAGCACCTACCCTAATTAAATGGTGATTGGAGTTGGAATAGTAAATTAAATAGGTTCATTGTCCAACACCTACCCTAATTAAAAGTAGATTGGAGTTGGAATAGTAAATTAAATAGGTTCAGTGTCCAGCACTTACCCTAATGAAATGGTGATTGGAGTTGGAATAGTAAATTAAATAGGTTCAGTGTCCAGCACCTACCCTAATTAAATGTTGATTGGAGTTGGAATAGTAAATTAAATAGGTTCAGTGTCCAGCATTTACCCTAATTAAATGGTGATTGGAGTTGGAATAGTAAATTAAATAGGTTCAGTGTCCAGCACCTACCCTAATTAAATGTAGATTGGAGTTGGAATAGTAAATTAAATAGGTTCAGTGTTCAGTATCTACTCTAATTACATGTGGTATATTTAAATAGATTGTACATTATATTAAAAAACCATTTGTAATAATACTATTAATGAATTTGCAATAGCTACAAGATAAAAATCACACAGTTGTTTTTCAAAGAAATCTTTATTTTTTTACATGTGAAAATAAAGACGTTATATATGTATTATAAAGCTATGTATAGTGTAATGAATACAAAATATAAGGACAATGTAGTTTGAAAAATCACATTTTTGAGTAGTTGTTTAGGAAAGTACATTTTATGTACATAGAAAAAATGTAGTTCAAGATTATGCAATGAATGCTACTATACATACATATAAAAAAAGTTAGACATATTTTTAAACAATTATACATTTGTAATGAAATAAATGTTTTTAATATTTACATATAATCCAGTGCTGTAGAAATGATGATATAAAAGAATGAACATTGTTTTAATATATTTGGATATTAATAATATTGTACATCATACCATTAACATCATTTTCAAGATATTTGTAAAGTATACAATTGTTTTAATTTGTTTTAATTATTAATATTAAAAAATAATTTTTAATAATAATAATTTTTACATGTTAGTCATATTGTTAAAAAAGTAATACAGCAAAAACAGATAGTATATTAGACATTTTTCTCAAATTATTTTTCAATAAATATTACATTAAATATTAAAATATATTAATATTTAATGTAATAAAGATTAAAAGTATGAAAATAATACATTAGTAAATTTTAAAAATACATATATATTTTAACATGTTTCAAAGTATATTTTAACAGTTATACATTATTTTTAAGCACTATTTTTATCATTATAGTATTCTTTGGGTCTTTTATTTTGTAACCGCTCATTGTCTTTTTGGGTCATTTTGGGAGAGTGAAGGTCGCGGTTGGAAGCAGCTTCACGCCTGAGCAGGTAAGAGTCTATTTTGATATATTTTAACTATTTTATCTAACTTTTGAAGGTAGTCGTTTGTTATTTAGGGGTTTTGGATTACTGTATGAGTATTTAGATAGTATGGAGTTGACTCGATACGTATTTCGGTTATCGAGGCTTTTTGTTCTTTGAAGTAGTTGGAGTTAGTGAGTTTGTGCTAGGATTTGGCTAATTTTATAAAATGCAAGTATGTAATGTTTATATTATATGCTATTTTGCTAAGTGTTATGTGGGTGGGATTGTTTAATGTTTTTTTCTAGGTATTTGGATACAGCTATTTCCGTTTCCGAGCTGTGATTATTTTTTTTATCAAAGGAAGTCTGTTTCAGTTGTTTGAACTGAGATGTATAGCACACTTCCTTTATTTTTCGGGTTTCCTGGAGCGTTTCCTACATTTTTACATTATTTTCGGGTTTTTTAGTGGATTTGGAACAATCGATTTATTTGAATGATGGATACATTTTGCACAGTTGTATTTTTACATTTTCAAGGGATTTTTTACTTCATTTTTTGAGCACTTCTCACTACATGGATTGTAATGGGTTATTGGTTATGATGTTGGTCTGCAAGGTAAGTGAATAATTTTTAATATTTATTTGGGGTGGGAAAAGTGTTTTTATGAAATGTATTTAATATACAGACGTAATTATTTTGTCTAGATATAATTAAAAAATATATATATTAGACAAAATAATTAAATAATTGTTATATTATAATAAGTGTGGCTGCATATTTAAGGATATTTGAGGATTTTGACCCTTTTATTTAGTTAGTATTGTTAGTTTAATGTTTTGGCTGTCATTTTTAAGTATTCTAGTCCTCTTGTTGTAGGGTAAAGTTGTACTTGCTGTTGTAAATATTGATACATTTAAGCAGTTTGTCTTGAGAGTTTGGGTTTTAGTTGTAAGACAGATTGCTCCATTCGTAATTCTTGAAAACTTTGCTCTTTTTGGATTGCTGTGAGGAGTTTGTGTAGTGTGGGAGTTGTACGTCCAGTAGAAGATAGGAAGGCATTATGCCAACCTTCAACAGAGTTGTTTGTTTTGGCTTCTTGGTTTAGGGTTGGTAGGTATACATTCCACCAGGGAATTAAGAATTTAGGTTGGTGTCTGTGGCCTGACCTGTGTAGTCTCCCTACCCAGTTGTCCTCAAAGTAATCCAAAAGTGGGGCAAGTTTTTGTTCGTTTTGTGTGTAGAAAGGACTTTGAATTAATAGATTATAATGTTCAGCCACGTCAGTTATTGGCACATATGCCAGAGCTATTAGGTGTTTAATTAGGTAATATTGGTTGCATACTCAACACTAAGGGCAGATTTTTGTAAATGTCTCCATAGACATTGGTTAAAATGAAAATAACATCCTTGAATGGATGTGTGTGGATAAGTTTTAAGAATGGTATTAATCATAGCTTGTTCGAAGTCTATTATTATTTTTAGTGGAAAGTAGTCGGATGTTTGTTCTTTTATTTTGTGCAATATTTCAGTATAAGTTGCTGTTTGTTTGTTTGGTAACAAACAGTAGATGAATGGGATACAGGTATTATGATATTGCCCATGTATTGTATACAATTGGTAGAATGGTTTCGGGCATATGGAAAAAGTGCCATCCATCATCCATGTTTTTCTTTCTTTTAATTTTTTAATGTTGTTATTTGTGGCAAACATGATTATTCTTTTCTCTTTGCTATGATTATCATAAAAGATAAAAGGTTCGTCATTATGTGTGATGGCAAGTTCAGGTGGAATAATGACTTCCTCAAAAGTTTTAGGTATTGGTATAGTGGGTCTACTAGATTTTTTGGTCCTAGCTATGGTTCTTTTGATTGAAGCAAGTGATGGTAACTGACCTCTTGCTTCTCTGGGTACTCTAGGTAGTAATTCTTTCAGAATTACGCTACTTGGTAGGTCAGATGTGCTACTTAATTCTTTTATATTTTCGAGAGTGGATCTAACCTCGATTTCAGAGATGTTTGGTGGATGGTTATGTTCAGTAGTATTAATGACACTTGTTTCTCTGGTTGTAGCACGCCCATAGCATTTGTTAGAGTAATACTTAGTACATTTCCAGTTAACTTTAAGGTCTTTTTGTTTCTCCTGAGTATAAGTATTACCCATATAGCATAATAAAAATCTTCCTTTCTGAGATGTAATAAATCTTGCATCTTCCGTCATTCTTGTGTTCTTTTATCTAGAAAAGTTATTTTAAAAATATTAGGAAAATGTGTAATGTTATAATCATTTTAAATAAAGCATGTACCATTTGTAGCTTTTTACTTACCAACAGTAAAGCAGTAGCTTTAGAAAGTAGGTGTATTTTCAGTCAGCGACCACTGCGCCCACCACGGCCTGGTCGCCCCCACACCCCCTGCCTGCTCCTCCTTACCTGCTACCAGGAGCCAGACGCCGAGCATACTCCCCAGCCGCCGCAGGGCCGCCCCAGCTGCCGCAGGGCCGCCCCAGCGCCCCAGCCGCCGCTGGGCCGCCAGCCGAGCCCCCAGCTTTTCCCGCCGGCGCTGACCCGAACCCGCCCCCCCACCTGCCGATTGGTCCCCGCGCTTCCCGCCTCCCAGCGGACCCTCCCTCCCGGCTCCCTTCTTATGACGCTCCCAGAGCGATCGCGCAGCGGACACGTGCAGCGGGAGCACCGATTGAGCGCCGAAGGTGCACCAAAGGTAAGCCCGTCTGCGCCCGTCCGCGTCTAACCCGCGCCCAGCGCCAGGACCCCTGGCCCCCGCAGACCACAGCCCACCCGCCGGACGTACGACGCCACCTCCCTCAATGCACTCAACACCGGCCGAATCCCGGGATGCTACCGAGCCACCCCGAGACGAACCCACGGACCCTTCAGCTGCCACGCCTGCAAGTTCACCTGCATCCGGACCTGTCCCGGACCAAAACCCGCCAAGCCGAACACCACCAGCAACCACCTGAAGTGCATCCTCCTCAACACCCGCTCCGTCCACAGACACGCCATCGAACTCTGGAACCTCCTCGACACCACAGCTCCTGACATCGCCTTCCTCACGGAAACCTGGATGAATGACTCCTCTGCGCCCGACATCGCCATCGCCATCCCAGAGGGCTACAAGATCACCCGAAGAGACCGCGACAACCAGACTGGAGGAGGCATCGCCATCATCTACAGGGACACCATCCGCATCAACACCCTGACAAGCGCCAAACACCTGCACTTCCAGATCCACACGGACCCCAAAACCACCCTCAGAGGCACCCTGATCTACCGACCCCCGGGACCACGCACACAATTCAGTGAGGACATCGCCGACTTCATCAGCCCGCATGCCCTCCCCTCCGCTGACTACATCCTCCTGGGGGACATCAACTTCCACCTGGAGAACAACAACGACCTCAACACCATCACCCTGCTCGACAACCTCGCCAACCTCGGTCTCAAGCAGCTGGTGTCCACCCCCACCCACCTCGCCGGACACACACTCGACGCCGTCTTCTCATCCTGCAAAGACATCGCCTTCAGCCACGCCATTGGACTCCACTGGACGGACCACAGCTGCGTCCACTTCACCTTCAAAAGAACAACGATCCACCACCAACAGCAACAGGTTGCTCGAAGAAGCTGGAACAAGATCACAGCCGACCAGCTCGCCGCTTCCCTGAGCCAGCACCCTCCCGCCAGCTCAGCGAACCCCAGCCAGGCCGCCGACAACCTCACGAAGTGGATCAGCAACTGTGCGGACGAACTCGCCCCACTGAGGACCCCGCCCAGCAGACCCGGCAGCAAAAAGGCCCCATGCTTCACCGACGAACTCAAGAGCTCCAAGAAGAACTGCCGAGCCCTCGAGAAAGCCTGGAGAAGGGAACCAACACCGGACAACATGACCACCCTCAATCTTGCCACCCGGAAGCACCACCAACTGATCCGCGCCGCCACCAAGAAAACTGCATTCAAGGACCGGCTGGACAACAACGCACACAACTGCAAGGAACTCTTCAACATCGTGAAAGAGCTCTCCAACCCCAACGCCGGCAACAACGACATCACCCCATCGAAAGACCTCTGCAACTCCCTCGCCTCCTACTTCCACAACAAGATCGCGGACATACACAACAGCTTCAGCACTCAACCGACACACGCCACGACTGAACCACCGCCCCCCACCACCACCCTCCGCGCCTGGACTCCGATCAGCACCCAAGACACCGTCCGCATGATGAACTCCATCCACTCCGGATCTTCAACCGACCCTTGCCCTCACCACGTCTTCAACAAGGCCGACGCTGTCATCGCACCCCACCTGTGGGACATCATCAACACCTCCTTCGACACCGCCACCTTCCCGGAGAGCTGGAAGCATGCCGAACTCAGCGCCCTATTCAAGAAACCTACAGCGGACCCCACCGAACTCAAGAATTACCGCCCCATCTTGCTCCTCCCGTTTCCAGCCAAAGTCATCGAGAAGACCGTCAACAAGCAGCTGGCCGCCTTCCTCGAGACGAATGGATCCCTCGACCCCTCACAGTCTGGCTTCCGAGCCAACCACAGCACCGAGACCGCCCTCATCACTGCCACCGATGACATCCGAGCCCTGATGGACAACGGAGAAACAGCGGCCCTCATCCTCCTAGACCTCTCCGTGGCATTCGACACTGTCTGCCACCGCACCCTAGTGCAGCGCCTCGGCAACGTCGGAATCCAGGAGAGGGCACTGGAGTGGATCATCTCCTTCCTCGACGGAAGAACACAGAGAGTCCGACTACCACCGTACAAGTCAGAGGCCACCGAAGTCATCTGCGGCTTCCCTCAAGGATCCTCGCTGAGCCCCACCCTCTTCAGCATCTACATGAGCCCCCTCGCGGCCATTGCACGCCAGCACAACCTCAACATCATCTCCTACGCTGACGACACCCAGCTGATCCTCTCCCTGACCAACGACCCCGCCGCCGCCAGAGCCGACCTTCACGAAGGGATGAAAGACGTAGCCGAGTGGATGACGACCACCCGCCTGAAACTGAACTCAGACAAGACGGAAGTCCTCATCCTGGGCTCCTCGCCCTCCACCTGGGACGACTCCTGGTGGCCCCCCGCCCTGGGCACCGCACCCAAACCGAAAGACCACGCACGGAACCTGGGCGTCATCCTGGACTCCTCCCTCTCCATGACCAGACAAGTCAACGCCGTCTCCTCGTCGTGCTTCAACATCCTGCGCATGCTACGGAAGATCTTCCGGTGGATCCCACCGAGACCAGGAAGATGGTCACCCAGGCCCTCGTCACCAGCCGACTGGACTACGGCAACGCCCTCTACGCCGGAACCACCTCCAAGCTCCAGAAGAGACTCCAGCGGATCCAGAACACCTCAGCCAGACTCATCCTCGACATCCCACGACACAGCCACATCTCCGGACATCTGAGAGACCTGCATTGGCTCCCCGTCAACAAAAGAATCACCTTCCGTCTCCTCACCCACGCACACAAAGCCCTACACGATCAAGGCCCGAGCTACCTCAACAACCCCATCAACTTCTACGCTCCCAAACGCCATCTCCGATCAGCCAGTCACGCCCTCGCCGCCGTCCCCCGCATCCGAAGAACGACAACAGGAGGATGGTCCTTCTCCTACCTGGCCGCCAAGACCTGGAACTCCCTCCCTCCCGACCTGCGCCTGACCCAAGACCCCCTTTCCTTCAGGAAGAAGCTCAAGACCTGGCTGTTCGAGCAGTAGCAGCACCGACCCTCCCCCCCCAAGCGCCTTGAGACCCTCCGGGTAAGTAGTGCGCTCTACAAATGTCTTTGATTGGTTGATTGATTGATTGATTGATTGATTGTTCTAGTGTTTGTAGTTCTGTTGAAAAAAAGTAAAGTCTGTTATAGGATTTGTTTATTTGTGTATTTTGGTTAGACATTTGCTAGTGTGTAACCTTTCATAATGAGTAAGTTACTTTTTAGGGATTACAAAAGAGAACATTTTAAGAAAATACTAACAGAAGTAATAACAAAGTCAAGTATTACATTGTACATTGTTTAGAGCATACAATGAGTAGATATGTTTGCATTTTGTACTTACCAAGTGTTTATGGTTAGTTGCTGAATGTCTGTTCTTGGAATCGATTTTCCAGCTTTTTGTAGTTCTGTTGCCTGTTTTGAGAAAAATTTATAGTAAATTAACAAAGGTTATTTATGTTAAAAAAATAAGTGACATTTTTTACCAAAGCAGTGTTACTTATTTCGTGAAAAGAACCTGGGATAACACATTTTTTATGAGTTAAAACAGAAGAAACATTATTTCTATAAACTATTTGTCTAATGGTTTTAAGATAAAAGAAGATTTAGGTAGATACCTTTTTTATAGTTAATGTGTCGATTGTCTTGAAGACAATGTTCAACTTTACTTTTTAAGTAGAGTCTGTTGTAGGAAAAAGTAGATAGAGAGCCAACATTTTAGTAATATAGGTTACAAAAGATCATAAATATGTACCAGAGCTATATGAATACTTACTTGTAGTATTTAGTAGTATTTTCATGCAGAGAAGAATATTGAGGGTGCTCCAAAAACTGGCAGTATGTCGTCACGCTGAATCTTCCCTGCAGGTTTTAGGCATAATTGTGAATGGTTTATATAGGGTATGCTTAATTAGTGTTTAATTATGATTGGTCACATATGTTCAGAAGAGTTACCATTGGTTAGTTTGAATTTATTTTTTTAAGTAAAATAATTAACTTATATGTGACTTAATGGTTTATATAGAGGAATAGTGAAATAGTATGTATTTTGGAAAAAACGCATTTAAATAAATATTGATGTTAAAATAGTTTAATAATAGGTCAAAAATTGTATGTATAAAAAGAGTGTTTATATAAATATAGTAATAACATAAATAAAAATTAATGTAAGTAAATGGATATATCAGTTAATAAACGTTTGCGAAATAATTTAAATATATTTATATGTGAGTATTAGTAAGAGTGTTGATGTGTAGTGGTTATATAAGAGAAATAGACTGATTTAAAGCTATCGATAATTTTAGAGAGACGAAATTAGTGCAGTCGATATTAGAGTTATCAATATTTTTGTAGAGTACTTTATGTAGTACTGAGTGTCGATATTATGTTAGTCGATAATTGTGATATCGATATTTGTGTAGTCAATATTTTTGTGCATCGATATTGTGGGGACGATATTTTTGTAAATTTATTAATATGTATAGGGAGTCGATATTATTGATATCGATGATTGCGACTCGATGTTAGTGTAGGTCGATTTTTGTAAAATCAATATTTTGTCAGTGATTCACTCTCAACACCTTTTATTTATATTACCCTAAGACAAAGAGCAGATATTCATTATAGCTACACAAATGTACCCTGAAAAACACATTTTTCTTCAAAGCTTTTAACGACGATACCGAAAAGCTCTACAATTAACTGTTGGTGGATTAAAAAACAAACACTCTAGAATATTATACTGCATACAGGTATTTTTCCACCTAATCCCCCTATTGCTTATATGCAAAAAAAAAAACTAAAACCTATAAAAAGAATCGCTAAAGAGACCAACATAAAATTTCCATTGTAGACCTTATACAAAAAGGTGTCACCCATGTTGGCATGTCTACGTTGATATCTAGCCCTTGCTAGTCACAACCAGCCTCCAACAAAGAAAGGCCATCTTGTGTTCAGCATTGAATGATTTAGTGGCTACAATTTCAGAGATCCCATTAAACATCCTAAAAGGGAACATCCCTATATCAGAGCTTCAGTTCCAAGTTTTAAAAAAGCGTAGAATCCTCATCAAGAAAGGCAGTAATAAACGTACATTCCTAATTTCCCCCAAAAAATTGGTGAGACAGTCAGGAGGGTTTATAGGCCCTTTCGGACCATACCGATTACTTTAATCACCAGCATATTAACCTTAAATTAACTGATGGAGTTCGCCCCAAAGATGTATTTGGTACCACAACACCAATCGGAAAAGTTGGGTGCACCAACAAACAATGAATGAGACATAAGGAAAAATTAAACACATCACCTGGATACCAAGATTAAATACATTTTGAACTGCACTGACCTAAAACTTCACAACAAAGCCAACTTGTACTCAAAAGTTCTTCAAAACTTCTTTAATTATTACCAGCAAGGTCTGGATAAAGGAAACAGTTGACTCTATATATCCTGGACTCTGAAAATCCCCAGCCACCAGAGCCTCAAGAACCACGCCTAACCACAGACCCATTTGTTGAAGATCTTTTATACAAATATAAGTGAAAGGTGCAGAGGTGCTGCCCAAATGTGGTAAATAAAATGACAGCTGCTAAAGATATTACCTCCTGGAATGAGAGAATTTAATTCCTCTACAGAGGTCATCCTGTTGTGTGTCGATTTAGATACTGAATCATGTCCTTATATAGGCATAATTGCATTGCCCTTATTTAGGCATATAATCCCAGCCCTTATTTAGGCATTGGCCATGCAATCCAAATACAGGCATGGTCACCTACATCTGTCCATCCCACGTCACAACAAATTTTTAGAAATCAGAGCCTTAAGCCATGGGGGCATTCCTTGCTTGGATTATTGATTTATCCAAGAACTCATTTATTGTGCGTGAACCGCTATACCCTAGGGGTTCATTCATGACGTCTTCCTCTGCCTAACTTTACGTCAATGGTAGCATTCCTAAGTACCTTCCAGGTATAAATATACCTTCATTTGCCATTGTAAGTTAGGGATACCTACTGGTTGCATGAAGGCATACTTGCACGGCTCGGCTACGGCTCGTCATGGCAAGTTTGGAAGGAATTTGAGTCCCTGCCTGACGCACTGACCAGATGCTGTCATCCTCCTCGCAGAGAATCCAGCTCCAGTGTTTTCTGACTCTCTGCAGGGGGTGTTAGAGATCGAGACCCAGAAAGAGATTCCAACCTCGCTCATTCTAAGGTATGGAGCAGACTAGAATCTAGAGGGACTCTTGGCATACTTACTAACTAAACTTAAACTACAGCGTACCATACTATAGAAAACAGCACCTACTTCTTACCTCGTACTACAATTAAGTTAGCTACACTGGCGTAGAACTATTTAGAAGCATCAGATGAGTATTTACATTTTAGCTTGTGTTATTTATGTATGTATATGAATATGGGACATAGGTAAAAGACAATGCTATTACAGTAATATTTCTTCCTACTGCTTATGCTGAACATTTTATATCTTGCATACAGTCTAACAATCGTAACAGCTCATATCTATTGCACGAGAAATAGGACTGTTCAATAAATCCTTTTATTGAAACTCCCGTCTATTCTTACTGTGTAACTCTGCAGAAACGAAGCATGCACGATTGACTGAGTGAAACTGTTATCTATTGTTTCCACGATTCTGAGACTGTTCCGATTCTAAAGGGAAACAAAGTTGTCATGTTTATGGGGTTGTCAGAAACTAATCCCTTCTTGTTCATTTGAGAAGAATCTAGTGACCTCTGAGTGAGCTGGCACATAAAGTAATTAAGTTTAATGTACTCGATAGGAGCATATTGACCTCAGTCCTATGCTAAAACTATAGTGTATATTATTCCAATGTACAGACCCTATAAGGGAAATAGGAACTACACTACAGTTCCACATGGATGACCTAGTCTTCGGCCTCACCCACCCCAAAACTCTATCATGGAAGAGAGCACCTTGAGGAAGCGAGAAGTTTCTGAGTGCCTCTGCAGAACTCAACATTCCTTTTATGTTTGTAGGTAATATTGAACACTTAAACAACTTTAAAGCATGAAATCAGGCTTATATACTTCTGTGAACACCATTATCTGTTGTTTTTCACCCCTGCACAAAAACACCCACATCGCTTTCTTTCCCCAGCTGTCACAGTCTCTCTTCCTCAGAAACCTAAAAAGACTTTATTCAGAATGAAGACGTGGCTGCCTGTCTAATATGTCTTTGAAATCTGTCTTGCACATCTATTTGTGTAGCACCTATAAATGTGTTTTTATAGATATGTTACTTACTGTTGTACATTTTTTATTTCTATAGTAAATGTTAAATGCCCTTGTAGTACAAAAACTGGTTTGCAACAAAACAACTTTTTCCTTTTCACCATTTCTTTGATATCTTTTAAAAACATGCTATTATTAAATTTCAATATGTACATTAAATGAAAGTAAACAAACCTCACCAGGTCCTCAGATTTAGAAAAAAAACATTACGAAACGGGGCTCCTCACACGGGTGTGCACATTTGCCAAACTGTGAAAGCTGATTAATCAGTGCTTGTTGTTGACAAGAGCAGCCACTGCAGGTAAGAGTGGTTGGGCGGGGTGGAGTGGGGGGGCAGTCAACAGATGACATTGAGGACAAATGAAAGGAAAAAAAGACTTACCTATGTGCTTGCTGCATTGCTAAGTCAGCAATGCTGCAAGCTCAAATTAAGTGGTTTTATTTTTCTAAAAATGTTATTTTACCTCGTTGTCATCTGTTAACTTCACCCACCATCCCCACTGCCCCACCGCTCTTACCTGCATGGGCCACACCTGGTTGTTGAGCTTATGTTTTCTTTCACATATTTCATAACAAGACCGTAATTGCTAAACATAATTTCCTCTCACATATTACTAATTAAATATATAGAATGCTCACCACAATTAATAGAAAGAGTATCCTGTACCTGTATTTGGTTATACTCAACCCTTTTGTCAGCTTTTTTAAAGTACGTAATAATGGGTTTTGTATAGATGCAGTGCGTGGGGAATGCCTAGGGGCTGTCAAACACTGTAACCACGTCTTTATCTAAAACAGAGCAGCCTAATTAAATCCTTCCTTATAGTGTGGATCTGTGTTAAACAGAAGAGTACTAGGTCTTTCTATCCCAATTCCAGGAGGTTACCTATCAATTTAACATATTCCTAAAAGGTATTTCTTGGTGTATCTTTGTTTGCTTAAGGAACCACAAATCTGAAAAGTGTCAATTTTACAATATTTTAAAGGTGATCAAACCAAATCTGGCAGGCGTGATCAATTTGGAGGACATTGTCAACCACTAGGAATACAACTATATTCACATTCACTGCCAGGGGTTACTTAATACATACTTTAACTTTTAGATTTCCATTTTTGATCAGGTTGTAGTGGTCACCATCTTCCATATTGAGGCTCCAATCAAATGCAAACTGTGTGTACCCTTGTCCATAAACTTGCATCAACATGACAATTTCAGAGTCCCTCAGGTGTTGTCCTGTTATTGAAAGCAGTCCTTAATATTCCCTAAAAAAATGATTGTCTTCAAGCTGGGTGTGTATGGTATTGAAGGAATCACAGCATCCGTTTGGATGTCGTAGTTTTTTTTAATTAAAAGGGTTTGCAATGACAGCATGCTAAAGGCTGTGTTATCCACAAATCCTATGAAGATCAGTTTCAGTATTTGTCCCAAAAATAATTTGGTTATTGGTCTAACCTTGACCCTGTAGGTATTCTGAATATCTTTAAGATTACTCTTTTAACCCTGTACTTGATGTTCCATAGCTGTAAAGATTTGGTGTTTGCCAATATGACACTAGGTGACAATTTCACTCTCTTTGCTAATAAACCAGTGGCCAGTATAACAAGTTAATAAAGCTCAGCATCAGCGCTCATGAGACAGAACAAGTATTTGTTGCGGGTAAGTTTGATGTTAAGATTGATACAGTTAATGAGCAGCTTGTCTTAAAAAAAGAGGTCTGAATGTACACAGCAGAGGAGGTCAAACTTTTTAATTCTGGATGCAAAGCTTGCTCTCTTTGCAAAACCTGCTTAGGTCAGTCCAGTTCCTTGTCTTCAAAATGTGCATGTGTGTCCTTGTAGAAGAGCCTGGCTGAAACCTGAATGTCTAAGGCATCGCTGCTGTAATTGAGAATGCTCTTGATATAGGCTCTGTAGACCTACATGGTATATTTTGCAATACAAAAAAGAAACAGCAAAACCAAACATATACACCAAGTGCATATGTGACGCACCTCCCCCTAAGGAAGAAACAAAAGTTTCTCACACAAATATCCCACAGAAAGTCCAATGCTTAGAGTATTACACTCAAATGGTGTGCACCACTACCACTCCCACTGTTTCTACAGTGTAGTCTTCACGACCAAGATACCGTTTATCATAACTTTGGGTTTTACCAACAAACTCAAGATTCAAAGAATAATTTGGTCCATCCAATATTGTTACTATTAAGTTTCTTTATTCTTCTTTTTTGATTAAAGAATGCAAAGCAGCCAACACGTTTCGTCCCATTTCAGAGGACTTCATCAGGGCTCATTACTTGATATGAGTTTCATATATTTAACTCTGTTTCGTAATGCAATACGCTGCGAAGTTCAAACTGTCTGTAACTCTGCAGTCGGACTGTATCCTCTATACCCCAGGTAAGTCGAAATTGATTGGCTCCTGTGCCATGGGAGTTTTCAAACGCAGGATGCCAGCAATCCATGTCTTAATCCATGCACTCCAAAAAAAAATCCAAGAATTAAGACGTTGATTGTGTTAAGTCTATATAAAGAATTTTTATTAACACACTGCCTCTGAGATAAGCCTGTCTGCTAGTTCCAAGCTACCAAGGGGGGGAGCAGGGGTTATCCAGGATTGTAATCTCCTTTCCCTGACTAGAAGCAAGGTTCCCTATTTGGTCAAAGGTACCTACCTCTGCCAACTAGAGACCCCCACTTCTAACATTGGTGGTCAGTTGTGAGGATTCTGGACTTGCATTTGTGACTCATATACAGTGATTGGTGTATACTACTAGTGAGTTCAGACCAAACACAACCACATACTTTTTGGTAGAATTTGTTTCTTTCCTTGGACTGTTATTTTTTATGAGAACTGCCAATTCTTACTGCCATAAGCAGACCAGCATCCGGTGCATCTATGGACCTAGATTTTGAGGAAGAGATGTTGGAAACCTACAATGTGAAACAGCTAAAGCACTTCTGCAAACCATTTAAAGTTGCTACCCAGGGCAATGCCAAAAAGGATGAATACTAAAAGGCACTGAGGGCCCTGGTGGTAGCAGGAAATGTCCCTGATCTGGTGGTGGAGCCAGTTTGGGATGCAGATGGGCAGCTGGATAGGCCACTGGTTCCAGCCAGGGAAGGTATAACATCCCCGCCTGGCAGTAACATCTCTTCCAAGGACCTGTCCCCAAGAGAGCTGGAGGACAGGGAGAGAAATAGGTTGCACAAGCTGGAGATGGCCAGGCCAAGATGGAGGGTCAAAGGTACCTAGAGAATAGCAGGTTGTCTTTGGAGAGAGAGAGAATGAGATGGGAACATAAGAAGATGTTGAGGGAGATAGAGCCTCAAAGCAAAAGGCTTAGAAATCAATCCCTCTGGTGGCAGCGCACCATCTGTGCCTGCAGAAGGCAGAGTCTATATTCCCAAGGAAGTCATCAGAGAATTCCATAGACAGGAAGATATTGGGCACTGGTTTGCAGCCTATGAGATAGCAATGTTGGCCCAATGGGTCCCTGAGAAGGATTGGTGAGCGGGGTTGTGGGGCCGCTTTGTGAGTGATGGGAGGGATACATTGTTAGACCAACCCAGTGAGAATAGGATGTCAAATGCCCACATGAAGGATGCCTTGATGACCCCAGAACTCTATATACAGAGGTTCAGGAATTGCAAGAAACTGGAGGCAACTACCTAGGTGGTGTATGTGTCTTTCTTTTGCAGAGCTATGGATGGTTGGGTGAAGGGTAGCAAAGTGGATACTTTTGAAGCGCTCTATGATTTGTTTGCATAGGAGCACTTGTCTGCTAATTGTTTTCCAGAGCTACACCAGCACCTTATTGATAGCAAGTTAACTAACCCTAGGCCGCTTACTGAGGTGGCGGACCGCTGGATCAGCACCGGGCCCACAAGGGTCACGTGGGAGACTTTGCCAAAGGTGGGCAGGTTCCCCAGCAGAAGAGTGGGGGGCAAGGTGAACAGAGGGAGTTCCAGAAAGGGCCCCAAAGTAATTCCCAAGGGAACCAATGGAATGGTTCCCAGCCTCCCCCTGAGAAAAAGCAAGAGGCCAGACAGGTAAACCTGTTCACAGGGCCCCTCTAAGTGCTTTACGTGTGGTCAAGGGGGGCACCGTTGTTATGATGCACAGTGTCCCCTAAGGGATTCCAAAGCACCACCATGTGCACCACTCCGTCAGATGGTGAGTGTAGCCCTGGAGGGGAGGAGATGGGTGTCCAAGGTGGGTGGGGTCCCGCAGAAATGTCCTTTGTCTTGTTGCGGGGATTCTGTGTAGGCACAGAACTGTGCGCAGGAAACCAGGACCTCAGTGTCTTGTAGTGTACCATAAACTCACCTCAGTACCCAGAACCCGTGTCCAACCAGCATCAGTGTCTCATTTGTTCTCCATTCTACTGCGAAGCTACTAATGATTAGACAAACCAGAACAAGCAACTTAGAATACTCTCAGAAATGGTGAGAATCAAGACCACTCTTTCGTTTATATTCTCATACAAGTCCACAACATGAGTAATCAGAGACACTGTAAAGTTTAACATTTTTATTTTTAACTATGTGCTCTAAGATGCAGTATTTTGGCTAACATAAGCAGGCATACGATTATAAATAACACAATCAGCATTGTTACAATTGTAACAAAAACACAAAGGGAGAAATCACAATATACTGATAGTGGAAACAGGTCATATAGCACCTTGTGTACCACCTTCCCCTTGCTTGAAGCTAGATTTTATAATATTAGAAGGTCTCTAGGCTTAAAAGGGGAACATCATTCCGCAAAGATTATCTTAGGTGAATCACATCAAAGAATCAGCAAGCTCTCTTGTAGATGGAAAGCTTTTTCTCTAAATGCCAGCAAACATGCATGCAATGTAATATTAAAGGCACTCAAATTTAAGCTTCTTGCAGCTGGACGCATGTTATGTCTAGAGCGTGGGCCGATCACACTGAATCAACAGCATACATTGTTATTTGATCTTGACGCTGGGAGCACAAACTGTACAGACTGAGGCTGCCTTGTAAGTCCAGGGATGTAGAAAACAGACCGTTCTCATGTGAAGATAATCAAGCAGGTTAACTTGCAACAACAGATACATGTAGTGTTGTGTGCAAAAGCGGCAAACTTGCAAAATGGCGTTTAAAGTTCTAATGCGCTTATTCCAACATAGCAATGTGTGCAGGCAGACCTCTATCTTCACTACAGTCTCTTTAGGAGACTTAGAGATGGTTCCTAAGACCCAGCTGCCTGATAACACTAAGAAACATAGGCAGTGGGTGACCATCAATGGCCATAGGGTGAAAGCTCTAAGAGACACCGGGACTAGTGTGACAGCTGTCTGTTGCAGGCTGGTGTCCAAAGAGCAGATTATCCCCCATTCATTCTTCCCTGTAGTTGCAGCGGACGGCTCAGAAAGCCAGTTTGAGGTGGGTCAGGTTCCCTTTGAGTGGGGAGGGTCTCAGGTAATCTCCAAGCAGCTGTGAGGCCAGCCATGCCTGTGGTTTGTGTGTTGGACAATAATTTAGACAGCTCCCCTTGGGCTAAGGTGGAGAAGAAGGCTCATTTAGAGATGTTGGGACTGCCTGAGTGGGCATGTGTGACCACTCGGTCTATGGCAGCCGGTAAGGGTGTTCAGGAGGTCCTGGAGACTGAAAGTATGGCCCAGGAACCTGCCTTAAAGAGAAGAGGCAGGATGCGCTGGCAACCAGCCCCTTTTGTTCTCACGGTTGAGGAGGAGGCAGACCTTGAGGGGGATGCCCTGAAACCTACAGGGGAGCAAGTTGCTGAACTGATGGACCTGCCTGAGCTGACCCATTGGTAGCAAGAAGGAGAACCCTCTAGTGAGGAATTTTGTGCAGTGCAGAAAAAGTGCCCTTCTTTTGTGGGTTTGCGGCGACAAGCCACAAACCAGGCAGCAGTTTATCAGTCTGGATCACATTGGATCTACTGGGAAAACGACCTCCTGTATAGCGAGCCTAAGGTTGCTGAGCCTGGGTCAGCCTGTGTGCTGGTGGTACCCTAGCACTTCAGAGCCTTCCCTGCGGTTGGCTTATGATGTGCCGTTAGTTGGCCCCAGATGGGGAAGAGTTCAGACACTCATTGTAGGACTTGTCAAACTTGCCAGGCAGTGGGAAAAGTAGAAGGAAGCACAAGGCTCCCCTCTAACCTTTCCCTGTAGCCAGTACCACCTTTGAACGGGTGGGCATTGACATTGTGAGGCCACTGGACCACAAGACAGCCATAGGCAACAAGTTTATCCTGGTCTTGGTGGACCTTGCTACCCGGTACCCTGAAGCCATCCCTCTCAGGACAGGGATGGCCCCCATGGTGAGACGTGCACTGATGGGGATTTTCTCTGTGTGGGGTTCCCCAGAGAGGTCGTATCAGACCATGGTACAAACTTCATATCTAATTATATGAAGTCCCTGTGGCAGGAGTGTGGTGTTACATACAAGTTCACCACGCCTTACCTCCTCCATGGTAGTGGGCTGGTTGAGAGATACAACCGGACCCTTAAAGGCATGATTATGGGACTTGAGGAACCTATGAGATATAAGTGGGATGTGCTCTTTTCATGCCTTATTTTTTCTTACCGTGAGGTGCCACAGAAGTCCTTTGGGTTCAGCCCCTTTGAACTGGCGCATGGTCACCCGTTAAGAGGACTTTTGAGACTGGTGACGGAAGGCTGGGAGAAATCTCCCAGGAAACCTCCCCAGGATGTGTAGAGTTACATGCTGGCCTTAAGGTACCTAGACTCTGCAATTCAGACAGCTCGCTCAGGCGAATCTGGAAGCTAGCCAGGAAGAGATGCCACTGTGATTTAGCTTCAGCCTGGTCAAAAAGTTTGGGTCATGGCCCCTGTAGAACCTTGTACATTCCAGGACTGGTGGGCCAGACCATTTGATGCTGTGGAGTGCAAGAGTGATGTCACCTTCTTGGTGACCCTGCGGTCTACTAGGAACTCTTTGCCGGTCCTGCATGTTAACCGCCAGAAGCCCCACTTAGAAAGGTCCGAAGTGGGCATGATCCTAGCAACATATGATGGAATGGAGGAGACCGAGCCTCTTCCTGACCTCCTGTTTTCAGCAGAGCAAGATGGGTCAGTGGATATTGTCAGCCTCTCTGCCACACTGACCATTGAACAGCAGCAAGATTGTCGCCAACTGTTGGGGCAATTATCTGATTTGTTCTCCCTGGTGCATGGCGTCACTGAGTAGTGCGTCCATGATGTGGACGCTGGAGACAGTCCTCTTGTTAAGCACAAGGCTTACAGAGTGACTGACAGGGTCAGAGCTTACATCAAGGAGGAGGTCTCCAAGATGTTTTACTTAGAGGTGATTGAGTCCTCTAACAGACATTGGGCTAACCCAGTGGTCTTTGTCCCAAAGGCTGCCGCGCCTGGTGCCACACCCCAACTCCGGTTCTGTGTGGACTACCCCATCCCCAGAGCTGATAAGCTCATTGATGGGTTAGGGGATGCATGGTACCTCAGCATGTTTGATTTGACGTCTGTGTACTGGCAGATCGCCTTAACTGATGGGTTCAAAGAGAGGTCTGCATTCTCCACATCAGATGAGCACTACTAATTCCGGGTTATGCCCTTTGGGATGAAGAAGGCCCCTGCCACCTTTCAGAGGTTGGTCAACTAGGTGTTGGCTGGACTAGAGAATTTCAGTTCGCCTACGTGGATGACTTCGCAGTGTTCAGCACCAAGTTGGGAAGAACATCTACGCCACCTCTGGGAAGTTTTGACGGGACTGCGAAAGGCAGGCCTTGCGATCAAGGCAAGTCAGTGCCAGATCGGGCAGGGTTCCGTGGTATACTTGGGGCACCAGGTAGGGAGCGGCCAGGTGGTGCCCCTACAACCCAAGATTGATACCATCCTCGCATGGGAACCCCCCAAGACCCAAACACAGGCGAGAGCCTTTTTAGGACTCACGGGGTACTACAGGAGATTTGTCAAGGTGTATGGCAACATTGTTGCACCCTTGACTGAGCTGACTTCCAGGAAGCAGCCCAAGAAAGTGAACTGGACTAACACCTGTCAAAAGACTTTTGACGTCCTGAAGACTGCCATGTGCACAGCACCCATGCTTCAGGCGCCCAACTTCTCAAAGGAATTTATTGTCTAAACAGACGCTTCAGAGCATGGCGTGGAGGCTGTTCTTTCACAGAGTAATGAGGAGGGCCTAGACCAACCTGTAGCCTGCATCAGTAGGAGGTTACTCCCACAGGAAAAGAGTGCAATTGAGCGTGAGGCATTTGCTGAGGTCTGCACACTGAAGAAGTTGAGACCATACCTGCTTGGGACTCACTTCCGGGTTCAGACAGACCACAAGCCCCTCAGATGGTTGATGCAGATGAGGGGTGAGAGTCCGAAGTTGTTGAGGTGGTCCTTTCCCTACAGGGTATGGATTTCATGGTGGAACAACGCCTTGGTACAGAACACGCAAATGCTAAAGGTCTGTCCAGATTTTTCCGCCTTAGTGAAGAGAACTCGTAAGGGGAAGGGTAGTTCTCCCCACATTTCAGCTGGAGGGGCACACTTGTTAGACCCCTACCATTGGCCTGAATCTCCCAACCATTTTTTTCATTGATTGTTTTTGATATGTTTTGCTGGTTTATATGCTTTGGGAAGTGTGCCACTGCTATTCAGTGCCACAGTGCATGTGCTCCCTATGTTAAATTGATGTACTGATTAGTGACTCCATGATTGGCTTATTTCATTCAGGTGTCAGACCCTAGTACAGTGCACCACATGTGCCCAGGACCTGTAAATCAAATGCTGCTGGTGGTCTTGCAGCACTGATTGTGCCAACCACAAAATCAGCTTGTAAAGTGTGACAAGGGTCTGCCATTGCAGAACCTGTGGGCAGGCGCGTACTGCCATGTCGACTTGGTAAGTGTACCCACTTACCAGTCCCTAAACTTTCCTTTTCCAAATGTTAGACATCCATAAGGTAGGCCTTAGGGCAGGGTGCATTGTATGTGAAAGGTAGGACGTGCCCTGATGTATGTAGCATGTTCTGATAATTCAGCCAATTTAGTTTTTCACGATTACAAAGCTACCTGTCCCCATAGGCCGGAATGGGCAGATTGATTATAACATCTGATAATCCTAACTGACCCAGGGAACATGGTAGAAATTCAAATTTAGTATTCCTGAACTCAGGATCTTAAAATACATGTTTTAGTAAAGTTAGTTTAAACATTCTGTGTTTGAAAATACCACTTTTAGAAAGTGGGTATTTTTTTACCTAACTATCCAGCCCGCCTCTGCTAGCTTGTTTATTGCATGTCTGGTTTGTGAGTGACAGGGGCTGGAGAGGCTCCAGGAGACAGGGAAAGTCAGCACAGGGCTGAGTAGACCTATCTGCATGTAGAGTGGTAGGAGGAGTAGTGCAGGGGCCTGAATAGTAAGGGTGGGCGTAGTTCGCGAATTAGCGCTACGCGTACCTAAGCGAAGTGCACTTCGCACTACGCAAACTTCACGTAGCACTACGCAAGCTGCGTAGTAGCATGTTCACACTGTGCAAGATGCGTTTAAAATTATTGCACAGTGCGGACAAGCATCCAGAATTGTGCAATCATTGAAAATGGCATCTTGCACAGTGCGAGCTGTAGTTTTCTACTGCTTGAGTAGAGTTTTACTCGAGCAGCAGCTTTCTCAACGCAAACTGGTAGTTTCTCATTGCGAGCGGTCGCAAGCATGCGCAACCACTCGCAATGAGAAACCTGACCTCCCCGCGTTGAGAATCTCGCCGGGATGTCATTTTGCTTGCTCGCGAACATGACGTTGAGGACCGAGAACAAGCAAAAAATGACCGCTGCACTACGCGTGTTCACACTGTGCTATGTGCAGCTTGCATAGTGCGAAGTTGCGCAAACTTCGCAAACTATGCACGCGTAGCGTAGTGCTTCGCCCAGGGTTACACAATAGAACTGTGCCTGCCTTCCACAATGCTGGCTCTACCTCCTGTGGTGTGTCTGAGGACCCTGTGACGACCCTGGCTCACCCTGTCAAAGGAAGAAGGTGCGCCCTGGCAGAATGCACCCAGAACTGGTTTGAGTTAGGTACAGGACCCTCAGCTTTCAGAGGAAAACGGACTTTGCAGTATAAATATTGGGGCCCAGACCCCAGGACTTTAGATCACTTCTGGGAAAACAAGATGAACCTTTGCATGGAGAAGAAACAAGGAAGCTGCTGGAGTCTGGACTGCCCCTCTGCCAGTGTGCTGTTTGCTGGGTTGGCCGGCAGTGGTGTCTTTATTGCCAAGGAAAGGAGAAGGAACTTTTAACGAACTTTCATCATCTTGCATAATATTTCTCCAAGGGCTTGAACTTGTGCTTGCCTCCTGCTGAAGTCTCAGAGCTACAAGACATCACCACCAGCTCCCCTCTGAATTTCCTTGCTGGGAATTCAGTCTGCAGAAGCCTGCGTGTCGCTGGGAGCGCAACTCAACAAGAATAAGCATGTTGCCGTCACAGTGGCGGAGAAGCATGTCGCCGCGGCAGAGGCCGCCGCCACATAACCAGAAAATCGTGTCTTCGTCGCAGCTGTCTGCTGTTGCATCCCCGGAGAAGCATGTTGCCACCAAAGGGTTGCTGTCACATCACTGGAGAAGTTTGTGTCAGGGCCTGTCGCGGCTCCAAAGTTACAGAGTTTGCCGTACGGATGCCGTGCGTGCATGCATTATCTTCACGTCATTGCATCAAGGGCACCATCTTATCGCAAAGCATCGGATCTTTGCATTGCATCGAGGCGCCATCTTGCTGCATCGTAACCGTAACGCAGTACGAGAATCAATGCATGACCTCCTTTCCGGTAAGGAACAGACACATCCCCAAGTATTGAGGCGTGACACATCCCCTCCCCCGAAGCAAGGAACTGATGCATCACCCTCCCTGCAAACCTTTAGTTTGTTTTGCGTTACGCCTCCAAGATTCTGTTGTGAGAAAACGTGTCGCATTTATCATCAACTTGAACTAAGTTACTTCTACCATCTTTAAGTCTATTTTGAGTACAGTACTGTGGATTTTTGTCATTTATGGTCTTGTGTTAAGTCTATATAAAGAATATTTATTTTTATAAAACTTGTGTGGTGTCCATCTTTAGTGTTTTCACTGTTTTACTGTATGTGTTCACAAATGCTTAACACATTGCTTCTCAGATAAGACTGTCTACCAAGGGGGTGAGTGGGGGTTATCCAGGAGTGTAATTCCCTTTCCCTGACTAGAAGCAAGGGTTCCTATTTGGTCAAATGCACCTACCTCTGCCAACTAGAGACCCCCACTTCTAACAGTGGGTTTTTGCAATTTCATAACTTCTTGTTAAGAAAGGCATAGCTCTTCTAAACAAACTGCTATAAAAACCTCCCAGCCCTCCACCATACATAACCGGGACATCTTGAAAGAATGGGGGTCCACCATATCAGGTCTGGTGTCAATAATAGTCCTAGTACAGAGCAGGTCACTGTATGTTTTCATGACGACTTCTTTAATATTCGCTGTCATGTTGCAGCCTTGAATGAAGCTTTGCAATTACTTTCCTGTATTTAAAGGACACCAGTTCAGGCTGGTTGATGAATATCATGATGGAGATAGTGTAAAAGTGTTTTTAGAAAGCGCCACATAGTAGGCTTATTATATATTGAAGATTTATCAGCATGTTGTTTTCACCCATCGCCTGTACCCACCTTAACAAGGGAGACTAATTATCTACAGCCCTCTGTGGCTATATATAGTATATAGAATCCTCTGTTAATATCAGGGCACAGAGGCTTTGGCTTAAGCATCCTTTTTCTATTTTGTGCAGTCACTAAAACCCTGCTTAATGTATTGGTGCAAATAAACTCCATATCAAGTCTAGGCGATCCAATAAACACCTTCCTTCTGACATTATCTAAATATAGCTGATTATCTGAATATGCGTTAATCCTGGCTTCGGTGATGGCCTCGACCACGCTGAAAAACTGTGAGGTAGTATCCGGGAGAAAATCCTGCAGGGAGATACATGACCTTCTTGTCACACTTTATAATAAACTTGGGGGTAGGTAGATTTTCAAACATTTTGTGCTGAGTTAGTGTCACAAAAGTGATGCTAATCAGCACAAAATGTTTTTGGTGGAATTTACTTTTCGGCACAAAATTTGTTTTGCAGTGGAAACGTAGCCTAAATGTAGTACAGGGCACTGCAAAGCACAGCTTTGCAATAATTAGTGTTAAGAGGGCGTTACATGGGTGGAAATGGGTGTTCCCTTGGAACTACCTATGACTTTTGATACAAACCCTAGCTACAAACAATTTTCAGCAGGGTTTAGTGCCACAAGCTAGCGCCTCTTCAAAGTAGGCGCAAACAGAAGAAACGTTTTTATTCTCCTTTATTTTCCAACTTTGCATGTGTGCTGCACTGTGCAGCGCAGATACAAAGGGGGAAAAGCTTTAGAAATTGTCTAGGGATAGTATTTTCTCCAGGAAGTGTACCCTGCCTATACAAAATCTATGGTAGATTCATGCACACACCCTAGTGCTACAGGCTAAGGTGTGTGCATGGTGCTCTGCAGCTGAAATCAGTGCCTGCACTAGGGAGAAGAGAAGAGAGAGCTATATCTGAAGATATGGCACTCTCCTGCTCCCTTCCCTGTCATGAAGCGCAGCCTCTTTGGATGCTGCATTGCTTGCATGTATTTTTTTTAAATCTTCCCCATGGTCTTTGCCTTTGTCCTGGAAAACGGATTCCATATTCCAGGATATTGGATTTCAGTAAGCACAGCTTCTTTGCCCCCTTTTTGGTCCACTGGTTTAGACATTTTCAGAATAAAATTAGAAATGTGATTGTCAGGGACATATACTTTGACGCCTTGGAAGGTAAGGTGACATAAAATGAATCTATCTCTATATTTTTGTTCTGCCTTCTTGGGCAGAGAGCTCTATATTCACACAACCTTTAGAGAGCTAGCCTGCACCCAACTGTTACATTTTCTACCTTTCAAATTCTGAACTTTTTCATCCCTGTAGATCCGCTGCAGATTGGCCAGCAAATTTTGAACCACTTCTTTGTAAAAGCTGCACGTAATTTCTTCACCACTGTTATCTTTTTAGCGGTAATTAAATATAACTTCTTTAAGCTCTACTCGTACCACTATAAATATTTAATTGATGAAAGTCTTCTGGTAGTCTTTTATAAAGAACCCTATTAACTTAGATACACTAACATGTGCCCCTTCTTTTAGAAGAGGTTTCTTTACTTTGACTGCAAACTGATTACAGTACACAGGAATTAACACCGCTAAAGCATTTTGTTGCATTACCACTATTGGCCCTGTTTTGATGGTTCTGTGGTAGCTGGCATTATAAACATCTATACACATCCATATAACAATATGTGTTGTAAACTGTGATATATATCCACATCTTAGGGCCTGATTATGAGATTGGGAGTCCATCAAAATGTCAAACCCTTGGTTTTGGTCCCTTGACCACTAGACTGGCGGTCCAGTCGCTGTATTACGAATACAGCGGTTGGATCACCACAGGACTGCCGCAACCACCAAGGATCATGGATACTGTGGCAGTGGCACAGAAGTCAGGGATCTTAATATGCTGATGGTGCTGCTGCGGTGATGCCAATCATATTAGGAGTTTTCTCACTGCCACAGTTTTCATGGTGGTGAGGCCACCATGAAAAGTCTGGTGGCGAGGAAAAAAGTGGACCTCCTGTTGCCTCAGAGCCATGGGGTGTTTGCAGGGCCAGCCATGTTGTGCCCCCCTGTGTGCAGTCAACCCCTTTCCTAAATGGCATGGACTTTAAATTCCATGCCATGCAGCAAAGAGCTTTGGCGCTCCTATTCTGGTGCCGTATGAATAGGCACCGCTGTGGGAACACAAAAGGACCACCCTGCAGACCACGAGATTACTCGTAATATGGGGGTGTGATGGGTGGTCAAGTTTAGCGTCTTGGAGCAGGGCGCTGGTAGGGCAGCCCACTCCAAGACTACCAAACACGTAATCAGGCCCCTAAATTTTAAAGTTCTGTTTAAACTTTTTATCAGTTGGGTTTGAGCTGCATGTGCGTTATAAAATGATGAATCAAATGGTTTGTTTAAAAAATAAATTCCTACATCTGCCTGCAGTTTCTGAAATGTTCGGCCTTTGCTGGACATGGCTTTAAAGATCGCTGTGAAGCTAGTTTCCATCTTATCACGTAGCACTTCTGCAAAGGAGTACTTGGACAATAGATCGTTAATATGTATTGTGCTCCGTTATTGTGTCTGGATAAATCTTGAAGACTTGACCTGTCTGCCTGCCATTGATCATCCATTAGCACATTAACAATGGTTGGCCTACTCTTGAAATGCTCTTATAGAGCCCATGGAGCAAATATGCCTCTTTCCCAGACCACCACTCCTTCCCCAGCTTTCTATGTACTGGCTCTTTTTCAACTTGCACCCTACTAAACAAATCTTCTGCACTTCGAGAACTTCTGACCACACTTTTATCGTAATAAATTTTCCTTAACAGATCATAAGCCATGTTATCAGCAACTGTAGCCCATGAAATGATAGAAACTCGTTTTGCAACATGTTATTTTATTTAAGAAAAAGAATGTGAATGAATGAATGAATACATTTATTTGCATGGTTACTAAAAACCATTACAATAAAACAAAGTAGAAAAAGAACACTACATTTTTAAAAGATAAACAATTTAAAAAATAAACATTGTGATTAAAATCTAAGGGTCTAAAATTCAATGATCATTAATTCCAAGAAAGCTTTTTGAACTCGGCCAACAGTTGTACAAGCTCCTGTTAAGCTATAGAGTTAGATCAAGATGATATGTAACCTCTGCGCAAGTGCTTGACTGATTACTTAGCTGGGGGAATCCATCAGCTTCGTACGAGTCTGTTGTACAAGTTTGCCAAACATAGCCATGTGCTTCACTATGCCCAGTGTACACAGTTGATGGACTGCCTCCTTTACAGTTCTTGTTCCAATTTGTAGCAGGATGGGCCTAAGGTAAAGTCTGTGGGCTAGGCGGAAGGCCGGACAGCAAAGTAGGATATGGGCCAAGGACTCACATTTATATTTGCAGAGCCGGCACTCCATGATCGCCATTTTTGTTGACCCGGAGGGGTATAAATCTTTACAGGGGAGAGGGTGTAATCTGAACGCTAGGATCCTGTGTAAGGCTTGTATCCTCACAGCTTGCGTAAGATGAAGTGTGGGGTTATACTCTGTATGTGGGAGGCTTCGGAACTCTTGAAAGACTCTTGATTCCAACGATTCCATGTCCAAGGTGTGAGAGCAAAGACAAACTTGTTTTTTTATTGTCCTTTTGATGGCAGTGTACTTGATTGTTTTGGGGTCCCAGTTCTCTATTGCAAGTTTCAAAAGGTCTTTGGCAGCGGCAAGGCTGGCTGACCAGGGATTGCTGGGTTCCTGAAAAATACTTTTTATTGCAGACTTCATTGTGTTCTCTGGTGCCGCCATGGTAAGATAGAAGTATTTGCTCCGAGAGGCCATCTCTTCCAGTTTTTGTTGGTTCAGGTTAAATTCTAACCGCACTAGATTGTTCCTGGTGCATGCGGGTAGGTGGAATAAATTTTTATAGGCTGAGCAGTGGATTTTTTTCAAGGTCTCTCGCTAGTTTCCCTGGAAATGCTTGTTGTGCGTGATTAAGAGATGGTATTAATTTTGCCCTCAGGGCTCTTTAGATGGCCGTTGTTGTGGGGCTATGTACAGTGGTGTACAGCTTGAAGAGGGCTTTTCCCTTTCATCTGCATTTTGTGGAGATGGACTCCTGGGCAGCCTGTTTCACTAAACCAAACCCCCAAGTAATTGTAATGTTGTATACAATCCAGAGTCAGCTGGCATAGCCTCCATTTTGCCAGTTTTTTCTTAGGGTATTGTCCATAAATTACTATTTTCGATTTTGATGGGTTGGCAACCAACTTATTTTTGACATTGTAGGTTGCCAGGGCCCTAAGTGCTTTTTGTAAGCCTATTTTAGTATGGTCTAGGAGTACCAGGTCATCGGCGTATTGCATTAGTTGGATCTTAATGCGCCCAATCATAGGTGTTGCTATTGTGGCTCCAATCAAGGCTTGGCCCATGTCTGTGGTGTATAAATTAAAGAGCATCGGAGCTAAGACGCACCCTTGCTTTAGGACGTTATTCGTGTCGATTTTCTCTGTGGCCGATATGCTCGAGAGTTTGATCCTTACCCAAGTTCTTGAGTACAATGATCGAATAGATGGGTTGATGTTCCAGCGTGCCAACTTCTGCCAGAGGATGGAACGTTCTATGCCGTCAAAAGCTGCAGAATAGTCAAATAAACAAGCAAAGAGCTGCAGGCTTTGGCGTGACACAGCTTGTGCTAGATATGAGAGGGCATTTATGTTGTCCACCATTGATGCCCTGTTTGGAAAAAGGGCAGAAGGCCTTCAGTACTGGCCCAATTTGATAGTTCCACCAGAAGGGTGCTTGCATAGGCCTTGCCCTCGATATCCAGCAGGGCAATCATACAGTAGTTTTGTGGGTCGGATTTTGGCCCTTTCTTATATATTGGGTGCAGTAACGACCGTCTCTAGGAGTCTGGAACGTCTCCCGAGCACCAGCATTCAGCATATAACTGGGTCAGATTGTCCGTCCATAAGTCTGTGTCGGCCCTGAAGAGGGAGCCAGGCAGGCCGTTGGGGCCTGGTGCCCCATTGTGTCTGATCTTTTTTAAGATTATATGAACTAAAGTTGCGACTGGGAGAGCTTGGTCATCCAAGGTTGTTGATGTGTGAGCAGTGATGTCTAGTTCTCCACTCGCATTAAGGCCTTTATTTGAGGAAGTACTGCTTCAATCTTCTTTGTACAATGTTTTCACTGATTTGCCTGTGTCAATTGAGTTCTCTCTGTGGTTGTCTCCTAGTTAGAGTATTTAGGTATCGCCAGAACTCTTGGGATTTGCAAGGTCTCAGTAAGTCAAAGATCTTCAGCCATTTCGCCTTAGTGCGTTCGTATTTTCGCGGCCCAGACCTCCTTTGAGTGGCTTTTTGCGGCTTCTTTAAGTAGCCTTTTGGCAGATGCTGAGCCGGTTTTCCGATAAGCCCTACGTTTGTCATTTAATTGTTTGCCACTCTCTTTAATTGCTGGGATGCATCCAAAAGTATGTGAAGGGTAAGGGTGATTCTGCTTATTGTGTCCCCTCAGAGCAGTGAAGCTAATTTGCTGGCGGACCGATCCCATTTGTCTATAGCGCCCCTGCTGGTTGCTCTGAGTTGCCAGCCTGCCCTTGTTTTTTCCATTTCTCAAATGTATTAATTGGCGCTGACCCCCATTTGATTCTTCTTGATAGCTTGTGCAGTTATTCTCTGTTAGATACCCCAATGCAGCGTAAAGTGTGGCGAGTATCTGCTGTGAGGTTAAACGTGGTCGTTAAGGTGGCATGAACATTTTCGTTTCACCGGTGCACTGTATAGTTTGCCATGAGATTTTGTATTCTTCCGCTTAATAAGATGTAATCTATTGTCGTTTGACTATTATATGAGGGAGCAAAGAGTGCCCCGGGCGTGTTCCTTAAAAACAGAGAGTGTGCTGTTAGCAGATTATAAGACTGCATTAAGACGTTGAAGGCGTCTGTAGCCCCAGAATGGTTGCTTAGTGATGCAGTGTACCCTATGTTATGTGTGTTAAAGTCCCCAAGGATGATAGATTCCATAGGTAAGAAATGTAAGAGTAGAGTTTCTATCTGACTTATCAGCCGGGTCAGCTTGTCCTTGGCACTTGGCCCATGAGAGTTGTGATAAATGGTAATTAAGAGTATTGAGAGATGGCCGTTAGTCGTGGAGAGGTCTTTCAGGGTACCTGCCAGAAACACAATTGACGTTGTTTTTATTTCTGTGAAATGTATTTTCAGAGAGTGCTTAATGTATATAGAAATCCCTCCTGAGGGTCTTCCAAATATGTTGTCTTTAATAGCTGGTTTGCAATATTCTGCGTAACCTCTTATTGATATTGATTTATTTTCCCATGTTTCTTGGGTGCAGATTATGTCAGCTCCTTCTAGAAATACCAATGTCGCTGGCTTTTGCACGAGCTTTGAAATCCCTGCGACGTTCCAGGTCATGATGTTTAATCTTCGAGGGCTGACCATCAAGTTGCTGTGCTTGGCTGAGTCATTTTTTGCCAAATGCAGTATAATCTCCTTGCTTGCAGGAGAACGGGTATTAGGGACTGGGATTTAAGGCCCGTGGCCGCCAAGACCAGTCTTTGCTGGTATTCCCCTTAATTGAGCAAGACCGGATGCCTTGTCCCAGACTTGTTATTTTGATTAAGCTGTCATTTGTGAAATTTATTTTTGTGCCGCTTTTAGTCCCATCGAGAATGGACTCGGCTGGTGCCACTGAGTAGGTCAAGACATTTGTAAATTACTTTTTTTGAATATTCTGTTCCTGAGAAACTGATGGTTCCTTCGAGACACTGTTTTTCAGGATCATTGGATACTTTAGCACAGGCTGGGTAATGATTTTTATGCCCCAGTTTTCCAATTGCTTCTTGTTTCTTTTCAAGGCCTCAGCCATGGCCATATTAGTGAAAATGAGCTCTGTGGTCTCATTGGTCTCACTTGGTCCTGAGGTGAGAAAAGAAACATTCTCAATGTCCGTTGTTTTTATGTTTTCTAGATCTGGGATGTTGGCACAGAGTTTTAGGAGGTTACTGCAGTTACGGATATCCCATTTGCCCTGTGAGACATATTCCGGGTCCAGCCATATTTTCAGGTCATCGTGGTTTATAAGTGGCATCTTTTGTTGGATGGTTTGAGGTTGTCTGTACTAGGGTGTCCACATTAACCTCTACTCGGTTTGAGGTGGCCACCATCTGCTGAGCTTTCGTCTTGGTCTGTGATCTAGTCGGCATAGGTTCCATCTCTCTGTTATTGGTAGACTCACTTTTGCCTTGAGATACCCTATGACCTGGTACTGGGGTGGTAATTTGTTTATTTATTTTTGAAGTTTCTTGGTTCATACTGCTCGTGGTTTTATCCACCGATTTAGGCAGCGGGGCGCTCTTTGAATTAGATTCACGGTTTCTTTGTAAGTCAGGCTTTCCTTCCCCGGCTTGTTGTCCTTGTAAGTGGTTGGAGCACCAGCTTTGTTTTTGTTCCCTCATGTCCACAGGATTTAACTGATGGTCCATGTGGTCATCCTAAATATCGTCAGAGTTAGTTTTGAAGTTAGTTTTACCTAGTATTGCTGAGCATGCAATATTTTTGTTTAGGTTCTGATTCTGAGGAGAAATATTGGTCTCATGTTGATCAACAGTGTGAGCCTCTCCTGATTTTCAGGCAGCAACCACTGCCGAATGGAGCAATTATTATTGGATTTATTTTTTCTTTGTTCAGCTTTTTTAGTTTTTTCTTGTTTTTTCGAGAAAGAGGGTGAGTGTCTGAGCTTGCCGACTTTGGTTTAATTTGGATTCCGTGGTCGTTGTCAGGGTTGGGGCTGTTTTTTATTGCAGTTTCTTCAGCCCTACGTAGGTGCTCGTCCACTGCCCTTATCGTATCTTGCGGGGGTTCTTTGTCATTAGTTTGCAAATCTTTCGTGGTTATAAGCTCCTTGGAGTTTTGCTTGGAGTGTGAGATGCTCCATTGCCTGCTAGCCTCGATTAGCTTGTTCATTATCTCTGGTAGCTTTTCTAAGTTGAGAAATATAGGAATACAGCCACAGCCTCCTTTTTAGATTATTGGACTGTGAAAACGACTAACTATTTAAGTTGTTGAGCTGTTGGAGTTGTTGGGATAGTAGTTGGGTGATTGAATTGAGAGGCTGCCGGGCTATCGGGCTATCAGGCTGCCTGACTACACTGGTCGCAAATCTGTGTATTGAGTGCTCCGAGCTGTTAGAGATAGTAGAAATGTTGTTGGAGCTGCCGCTGTGCTTGTTAGTGACCTTTAAAAAGAAGGGTAGCCCATGAGATGGAAAGACTACCGCGTTTATAACCCCTTGCTTAGTTCCCAATTTATTACACTGGGTGCTCCTGATATCTTGTGGCTGTGTACGCGAGGCTCCAAACCTGCAACTAGTAATAGGATAACCTTTTGCTGATATAAGTCCCCTGTAGGGCCATGATGTAGGTGAGGTATGGATGGAGAACTTGGTACTTTTAGGAGAGTTTCACTCATCTGGCAGCGTGGAGCAGTGATTATTGTGATTAAATGCTGCTTCGGCTGCTGCCTTGTGGCTCCTGCTTTTGCCTTGCGGCTTCTGCCGAGTTCAAATGGCATTCAAATGGCATTTGCGCCTTCAGCCGCGTTGATAAGGACAAAAAAAACCAAGAAAAAAAACCAGAAAGATGCCTCGTAGCTCCAGCCATCTCAATCAGTGTTTGTCGCTCAAGCCACGTAATGGTAGCGTAATTCGTGGCTCCAGCTGTGTTGTGGTAGTGTTTTAGTGGCGTTGATGTCCACCACCGCGCTGGAAGAATGACATGTGGCTCCCGCCGCGCTGAAGCGGGGTTTTGTGACTCCAGCCGCGTTTGGATGGGCGTTGGAGGGGCAGCACGTGGCTCCCGCCCTGATTAAGCAAAATTGCGGCCCCAGCCGTGTTTGGAAGGGCGTTGAGAAGGCGACTCATGGCTCCTGCTGCGTTTAAGCTAAAAGTTGCGGCTCCAGCTGCGTTTGGATGGGCTTTGGAGGGGCTGCTCGTGGCCCCCGCCGCGTTTAAGAAAAGTTGCGGCTCCAGTCGCAGTAAGCAGTGCCTGCCGGTTCAGCGCCCAAAGTGATGTCAGCGCCGGCGGAGTGCCTCCCCGAGAAGCCAACGGACCCAAGGGGGAGAGAGCCCATGCTGACAAGGCCCCTGGCCTCCGCCGCCTGTGCCGCCAAAGCACGCCAAAACACGATGGGCTACGGTACCAGGTAAGGCGGGTGAAGCCCTCTCTCTGCTGCCTCCAATGCAATGCAGTGCGGCACTCCCTCCTGCAGCTGCTTTCCTCAACTGCGAAAAAAATGTGCTGAGCACCAAAACACACACATAATTTACAGTGCATTGATACACATTTTGAGGGTGCTGTTGTAGACAATGAGTGTATTCACTGTATATACATTTTATGACATTGTCGCAGAGTCACACATTTTGATATTTTTACAGCTGCCTTCTTGGTCGCCCCCCTATGACTTTGAACATATAGGATGCAAGCAGCATTCAAAAGATCATACAATGCCTTGCCATACAGTATACAACATTTATTACGGAAATATTCTTCAGTCAGAAAATCAAAGGTGCTTTGCAAGCTGACCGTCTCGGGTAGTATTAAAGATTTCATATAGCACTTGTACACGTTCCAATATTCATCCACCAAAGGTAACCATTCTTTGTCACACCAGCTTACTACACACATAGGACTACCACCTTACAAAATTGTCCACCTTCGGATGGTCATTCTGCAATTTATGCCAGACGTAAGTCAGTATGTTCATTAAGTGACACAATAAGGCTCTGATAGTATGAAATCAAACATTATAACACAGCTTTCGCAGGATGGGGTCTTTCATTTTATGTCCATGACAGAGTATACACGTCACGTTTGAGACAGACATTCACAACACAGACTGCAAAACCTTTAAGAAGCCATATGTCGTCGATGGGTAGGGCCAGGGCTTCTATTTCAAATCAGCAATATTATAGATACAGACGTATTTCTTACAAGGTTCTCTGTTTTGGCTTGTGGAACTTTCAGTCTGGTTTGAACAGTAGAAACTTTAAAAATTAACGGCATAAACTGGTGGTGGCATACCATCTACTCCTGCCCATTGGGATGATTCTTTATGTGGTTCAAAAAAGAAAGATATTCTATTAGTTAACATTAAATTTGGATGTGTATACAGTTTTAAGACCACACATAATATCTTTTACTCACTTCTTGTTCAAAAAACCCTCAAACCGCTTTAGAGTTATTCAGATACATCAAATCATAACCACCATCAGAGCTTGCCCATGGCTCTCACAAGAAGACCTGGCTGGAGACGACCTGTCCAGAGACTCCATATCTTCATACACAGGCGAATTAGAAGCTGTTATAGATTCTTATGCTTTGTCAATCTCTGCAAAATTGCTTCTAGCGATGCTGCTGAATCCCTTAACAGAGGATATGAACCACAACAAATTGTTGAGGCTAATATCTCCAAACCTCGAACACAACTCATCATTAAAACCTGTGACATTATGGCCGGCTGTTGTGTATTCATGCACGTGTAAATTCTCGCGCATGTATCTTGCGTGTCTCGCGCATGTATTTCTTTTCAAGTGTATCTCGTGGATTTGTTATTACTTGAATGTACGTGTCTCGCTACACAGCACAGTATGTTATTGTACCATTCTATGTCATACAGTTACTGTTAAGTCAGTTACCGCTGACTGTCCGGAGCCTTCAGATGTGTTCCAGGGAGTGCTTTTTATCTCCAAATAAACTTACTTTTATTATCAACACTTCTGTGATCATTGACTCTACAATTTGGCGACGAGGGACGGAGCATTTACGGACCATTTGGAAGCATTTCCTGGTTTATTTTACATTTAAAACTCATTTCCATGAGCATCGGAAAACGTTATTGAATACTGATGGAATTTTCAGTACCTACAAATTGAACGGAGATCAACTAATCAAGGTTTGGAATCCATTTACTTACTCTTTTCTGCATACTTCAATACGTCTCTTTTGCAGCTCTCCGCCGCGCTGTGTGTGCGCGAACATCGTCTTCATGATTTCAGTGCTGAAGTGTGGATGATTTTGGGCGGAAGCGATTGGTGTACTTCCTTTGAGACGCTACTCTCCGGTTGTTTGTTAATGAAAAGAAAAGAGGTGACTTTTTTTTTTTCTCCGTTTGTTAACTAAATACAGTTTGAAAACGGTAAAATACAGCTTACTAACTACGGAGTGGAAATGGAAGGCGGAGAGGTGACTTCATCATTTTTTTTTTCTTTATTCAATTACAAAATACCGAGTGAAAACGGAAAAGCGTCATACTTCTTCAGGAATCGTTTGACTGTTTATTCTTCTTCCACAGTCATTTACAAGTACTTTATTTCTTCCTTCACAAGTACTATATTTCTTCATTGAAATTACTCAACAATTGCTGATGAACATATATTTAACGTATTTTTATTTATTTATTTGAGTGCAAGATATACAGATCGTTAATACTGAGTGTAATTTAACTTTCACATTTTCTTCATTATGTGTGCACAAGGCTACACTCTTTCTCCACCACAAAGTTATTGGTCAGCAGGTGGTTCTCCTTGTATGCCTTGGATTGAATGGAAGGCTTATTTCTTAAATTATATTGAAACTTTAGATGCCAATGGGAAGATGAAAGCTCCAGAAAAGAAAGGTATTTTTTGCATTGCTTGGGACCTGAAGGATTGAAAGCCTTTAATCAATTACCTGTATCACAAGCCAGTGGTGATATGAATGTTTTTGATAAGGCTGTATATGATTTTGACAAATATTGTTCTCCTAAGGTATGTATAGGAATTTCTAGGTATAAGTTTTTTCAGAGGAAACAGTTAAGTGAGGAATCTGTTGACAATTTTGTGTCTTCTCTAAAAACTCTAGCATTAGATTGTAAATTTGGTAATTTACAAGAAGATCTTATTAGAGATCAGGTTGTTATGCACTCCAGTAATGAAACTATACAAGAAAGGTTATGGATCAATGGTGATGAAAATCTAGATTTTGTTGTATCCATTGTAAGAAAAGCAGAACTTTCCTGTAGGAGTGCGCAACAGGTTAAAGGCAAAGAAGTTTCTGTTAGTAAAGATATTGTTTCAAAGATTAATCCGAAATATGATAATAAGAATAGGCATTCTTCAAAAAAGAAACAAACATTTTCCCCCAAAGGGAATTCTGAGGACTTCAAAGGTAACTTAAAGTGTTTTAGATGCAACAGCAAATCACATTTGGCAAATAACAAAATTTGTCCTGGTTTAAAACAGAAATGTTCAAATTGTGGTTTAATGGGACATTTTACTTCTGCTTGCAGAAGGGGTAAAGTTAACCAAAAGGTGAAATGTATTGAGCAAAGTGACAATAGTGATAATGAAGCTTTCACAAATGACTCTAACAACTGTTCCTTTGTTCTAAATATAAAAGAGTCCGTGATTTTGAATGTAAATGATACTAGTATTAAGAAAAAGCCATCATGTGATATGGTTATTGGAGGCGTAAAAATCAACATGTATGCTGATTCTGGATCACCTTATTCTATTGTGTGTGAATCTGTCTGGAAAAAACTGTTTGTGCAAAGATTAGGTAGCCACTTAGAGAAAAGTGACATCAACCCTGAAGGGTACTCTGGTGGAAGGATAGACATTTTAGGGTTCAGAACTTTAGTTTTCAGATTTAAAAACAGAAAGTGTATTGCAAAGTTGTACGTTTCAAAGAAGGGTCCTTCAGTGCTTAGCTGGTTCGACCTGGGCAAACTTCATATCATACTGAATCCTAATAGTCCCAATCCTGTGATGTTAATTGATGAACAGAATGGAATTTCTTCTCTGATGTTAAATAAGTTTCCTAATGTTTTTTCAAAAGGCATTGGGAGGTTAACCAACTTTAAACATGAAATTTGTTTAAAAGAAAATGCTTGTCCTAAGGTACACAAAGCTAGAAATATTCCCTTTGCCGTTAGAGAAGAAGTAAAAAATGAATTAGATGCTTTAGTGGAAGGGGGCATAATAGAAAGGATTGAATAGTCTGAATGGGTTTCGCCCATAGTGGTTGCCAGACGGGCCAATGGCAAGGTAAGACTCTGTATTGACCTTCGCCATCTCAACAATAATATTGTTGTAGATCAGTTTCCCCTTCCCCGCATTTCTGAAATGTTATCTGTTGTTGGTGGTTCAAAGTTTTTTTCAACCATCGATTTATCTGCTGCTTACCACCAGATAGAGCTTAATGAGAAAAGTAAAGACCTAACCGCATTTATCACACCATTTGGGTGTTTCAGATTCAACAGGATGCCTTTTGGTTTGTCAAGGATGCCTTTACCCATTCAAGAAGATTTGCACAATGAGTGGGATGATTTCCAGATTGCCATGATTCATGATGAGGGTCCCATTTCTATTGATCAGACTCTGTGGAGGGAGAAATTTGAGGATGATGAGGTTTTAAAGAATGTGGCTAGTTACATCACTGGTGTTTGGCCTGATAAGAAGTATCTTAATTCAGAGTTGAAGAGTTTCTGGGAGGTGAGATCAGAGCTTTCATGTTGTGAAAATGTCATTAAAAGAGGTGAACGTATAGTCCCACTGTCGGGTGAGAGGAAGGTTATAGTCTTACAAGGCCATGAAGGTCATAGTGGCATGGTCAGAACTAAACAACAAGTTAAGCATTTATTTTGGTGGCCAGGCATGGATGTGTTTATTGAACGATTAGTTAGGAATTGTGTTGTTTGCACGAATTCTGATAAGTCATTAGTTACTCTTAAACCCAATATGGGTGTGCATACTATTCCTGACAATCCATGGGAGACCATTGCTATAGACATTATGGGTCCCATTGGTTGTGATTCTAAGTATGTCATTGCGGCTATTGACATTTTCTCTAAATGGCCTATTATCAAAATTGTTCATAAAATAGATACTGATTCGGTTTTATGTTTTCTAGATAAAGTTTTCATTGAAGAAGGGCTACCAGTAAGGATCATATCTGATAATGGAGTTCAATTCAATTCAAAAAAAGCCAATGATTATTTTTCAAGGCTTGGCATAGCCCATTCCACTACTTCTTTATATAACCCAAGTGGGAATGGAGTGATAGAGAGGTTCAATAGAGTTCTGAAGGGTGCTATACAGTCTGTTGGTAATGATGACAAGAAATGGGAGGTTGAAATTTTTAAGAAAGTCTGGATGTACAGAACAACCATGAATTCCATGACTGGATATTCCCCTTTTGAAATCATGAGAGGAAGAATTCCTAGAACTAAGGTGAATCCGTCATGGTTAGTGAAGTCAACTTCTTCTAATGTGGATTTGGGAAAGGTTAAAGAGAATCTTACTTGTACCCATTGTACCAATAAGAAGTACTTTGATGAGAAATTTGGCTCAAAAATGGATCCAAAAGTAGAAATTGGTATGATGGTTAAGGTCAAAAAACCCTGGAAGGTCAAGAAAGGTGAAAGTTCGTTTATGGGTCCTTTTGAAGTTATTGAGATCTTAAAAAACTCAGTGAGATTATCAGACAATAAAGTTTGGAATCTCAGTAGGATTGCTATTCTCAAGGCTGATAAGAATGTTTATTGTAAGGAACCTACTTTGAAACATTCTGATTTTTCATATTTGGATGAGGATTTGAGTGGAGATGTAGTTTGTTGTGACATGGCTGCAACATCCTGTTGTTCCAGTAGTAGTAACATCAATGAGGATATGGGTGTCCAATCTCTTCCTCAATCCCAATCTATCCACAGCAATAATGTTTCTTTACAGAAAAGAACTACAAGGAAACCAAAGTGGTTGTCAGATTTTGTTGCTTACATGATAGGAAAATTTTAAGTTCCGTTTTTTTTTTGTTTTTTTCTCTCTCTCATTTGTTTCATTTTATAAGGGAGGAAGGTGTGTTGTGTATTCATGCACATGTAAATTCTCGCGCCAGGATACTCCTGAGTAATAGAGCGCGCAATAAAAGGATTTATAACATAACATAACATGTATCTTGCGTGTCTCGCGCATGTATTTCTTTTCAAGTGTATCTCGTGGATTTGTTATTACTTGAATGTACGTGTCTCGCTACACAGCACAGTATGTTATTGTACCATTCTATGTCATACAGTTACTGTTAAGTCAGTTACCGCTGACTGTCCGGAGCCTTCAGATGTGTTCCAGGGAGTGCTTCTTTATCTCCAAATAAACTTACTTTTATTATCAACACTTCTGTGATCATTGACTCTACACCGGCGTCTTTATCTGCACAGTATTGGTGCTATCCACTCTTATGGAGTTCAACTTCTTCTGCAAAGGTTCTACTCCAGACCAAAACATTAGTCACTAGGCTCGACCTCTGAAAACATTTTTGTATTTCCATTAGCCTTTTTGGAAAAGGAAAAAAATCATTATTGAATCATTAGAACAAAACAAATTCACTTATTTTCTTCAGTGCCTGTCGTTTCTTACTCTTCATACTCTGATGCTCAACTTATGCGAGGGTCAGGCAGCCAGGCAGGCACTGTGGAGATCAAATAACTTTATCAGAGAACTTCGGGGTCCACTTCCAAATGACATGCAGGGCCGTCAATGTTTGCCTGGTGGGATGATTTTCAGCTCCGTACTGCCCGGGCTGCAGGATCTTTTTCACTACCTCACACCCCCACGATTTCTCAGGTTGTCATATGGTGGGGTGTGGCCCATAATACTCACAGACCCCACCCTACCTAATGGCGAGTTGGGAAATGGTGAGTGCACAGAAGCATCAGGCTGTAACAGGTGGCAATCAGGATCAGCTCTCACTAGATCCCAGAGGCAGGCAGCAGAACCGGTTGCCTCCAGCAGAGTCCCAGGACCAGCTAACCCCTTCCCTTCACGATTTGAGCTCCTGCTCCTGGCTCTAACACCAGAGGCGGTGAATGCACGTCCTGGCACGCAGAATTCCCTCTGCCTGCTTGAGTAGGATTGCGGTCTGCTCCTATTCTTCCTGCATGTCTTTAAATACAGATCAAAACCTGTGTGCCATGCACAGATGTCCCCTGTCATCGAAGCGCTCAAACAGGCACTTGGGAAAGCCTAAGACAAACAAGCATTGGCATAGCCAATAGGTCTCACCTATGGCTTTGCCATAATGTTTTTAGTTATGTGGCATATTGTGTAGCTGCCGTTCACAATGGCCTAAAGTTATTGGTGTAAAGTGGCATGGAGTGAAGTGTTATAACGTTTGTTGGAGTGTAGTATTATGGAATTGCATGGAGTAGAAATGCATTGTCACATATTCACAGCTCCTCACTGTTTATTGGAATTGCTTGAGGCTTCCTTACTGTAAATATGTGATTCTAGGGTTAGCTGCAAGCCTGCTGCTGCTGGGAACACTGTCAGAGTCAGAGTCTCATAGGTCAAGAATAGGCGAAGTTGTAATGGATATATTAACACTACTCATAAACATTTCAGACTCCTATGGCCCTTGTGCACATTAGGGCCTTGTGTTCTGCCCCTTCGAGGGCTGCTATAATCCTAGGATCCTTTGTCAAACTCGTTCTTCAGCAGTCTTAAAAGATTTCTTATGTGCACTCTGCAAAAGGCTTAGTTTTTTTATTGATGGAGCAAATATGGTGAACACATAAGTTAATAAAGCAAAATCCCTTAACAATGATTAAGAGACTAAGACATCATATTCAGAAATGATAAGATAATTAGGTTTGATACACTAAAGAGAATGGATACTTTGGGAGGAATACTCCCTTGGACAAATGATACGAGTTTAAACCAGTATGATAGGGAGTAATTAATTTTGTTCAAGAAAACATTATGTTGTTTCTTGATTTTCTCTTTGCCTGTTTCAATGAATAAAAATGCGTTTCTGATATCTATGAATTTCTTTTAATGCAGACAGTGACTCACGAAGATGAGAAACAATATGAAAAGAAAAAAATAATGCCATGGATTTTTTTTATTGTAATTTCTTCCTGAGGCTGGATGTTTAATATCATATAAGATGAAGTCATAGGTTTCCCGTTTCAATGCATGTAGACTTCTCACTTTTAGGGATCTTACATAAATCATCAGAAGTTGATGAGAAAATTAATACAAATCTTAGATAGCAGTGTGCATTTATACTGCCCTAAAGTTAGATGCAGATTATCTAGATCAAAACAATCTAAATGAGGAAGTATGGTGGCATTATCCATTTGTCTGTTTACCTGGTCTCTGCCTTCACCTTCAAAATATGATCCACCCTCTTTCAGCCCTCGGATCCAAGATGACTAAGAAGAGAAGGACCAACGGGCGTGCCAAGAAAGGCCGTGGGCATGTACAGCCCATCGGCTGCACCAACTGTGCTTGCTGTGTGCCCAAGATAAAGCAATCAAAATGTTTGTCCTCAGGCACATTGTTGAAGCAGCAGCTGTAAAGGACATCTCTGAAGCCAGTGTCTTTGAATCATACGTGCTGCCCAAACTGTATGTGAATCTGCACTACTGCGTAGGTTGTGCCATCCACAGCAGGGTCATCAGGAATCGCTCCTGTGAGGCCCGCAAGGACCGTACCCCACCACCCAGGTTTGGGCCTGCGGGCCTGCCTCCCCGTGCTCCACCGAAGCCCATGTGAGAATGATAGCTTTGTACAGATTTCTGAAATAAAAAGTACACCCAGAGAAAAAAAAATAATAATATGATTCAGTTATGGAAATATTTTTCCCTGCAAGCTCATACAATTATGAACAGATATAGCATCAGAATGCAATCATCCAAAATTGACTATCATAAACTTTTTTAAATAATTTCCTTGAATACATATTTGTATTATTCTTTTATGATGCGAAGGGTAACATTCTGTGGCTGAGTGATATATCCAAAGTACAGGTAGAAACATCCAAAACATGATCACATGGTTATTCAGAGAACAAGTACAATAAAGCAGAATACTACAAAGAGTAGATTGCAATTTCATTGACTGTCCACAAATAAAAATACTAGTTCTCTAGCCATTCAGTTGGCAGTTATTAGGAACTTGCCAAGAGTGTTTCTGTGAACACAGAAGCTTATATACCTAACAATCTAGATCAGTGTTTCACCTTCACCTAGACCAGGTACACTTTTTATCATAGCAGTGGACTTCTGCTATGGTATAAATAAATGCAGAAAGCTAGCGAAGACTATCCGTTAAAGGGTGACAGGATCAAAACATATGCAACAAGGTAGCTGTTTGTGTGCCTGAACAAGAATGAAAGGGGTTTTTATTAATTCTATGAAAATAATGTGGAGTCGACTATAAGAGCCACAGACTATAAATGTGTACTCTGTGCACATTACCAACTTTAACAGAGGATGAATTAAGAAAGTACAATCTCTGCCCTTTAAGATGAGGTGTGTTCCTCATTCCATTTCTACAGTATTTGGGAATCTGATCCTAAATTGTGTTCCTTTAACCACTAATGCCAGTTAGATAAGGTTGATATTCAGTGTTGTAACATTCCCGGACTACTGAGACTTTATGGGCCATATCTGTGAAGGACAGAATGTGACACACTGTTTTCTACTGAAGATATGAGAATTAAAGCAGCAGTATAGCATTACTCTTAGCAATGGACAGCTGTGATAAATCTTTCAAATGCCTTCAATGGAATAAACCCCCACTTTAAAGAAAAATGTAGAATTCCATTGTTTTACAGCAAACTTAGGTTTACATACACCAAGGCCACAGACTCCTGGAGAGTAGAGTTCGAGTTTGCATTATACATTTTTAAAATGTAGCTTGTTGGTTAACTAGACTTGTGAAATACTTAAAGTGGACAGATTTTGTCATTCAATGAATTTGAAAAGTAAACAGGAGGTTAGGAATTGTAATATACTTCAGCATGTGATACAGTATTGTTAACAAACATGAGCTTCCTGGGCTATGGCAGGACTACAATAATACCAAAATCATTAAAAGCATTAGGGAACATAAAGATCCCTATATGATTGCTGAAATAGAAGTCAAAGTATTCTACAGGAACTAAAAGTGGCCAGTATAACCTCATAAAAGTCAACAAATCAATACTTAAAAAATAGTAAACCAAATCTTCCTGAGCGAGCAGCAGGTCACCGCCCTGACAAACCAGCCCTAAAAAGATTAATTGCCAGAACACATAGACCATCCAGCAAAATACCAGTAACCCCTAAGTACTAAGATGATATAGACATTTCATCAATTGCTAGTCACTCATAAAAAGGACACCATTTTACTACATGACAACTTCAATAACAATAAAAGGTAATCATTTAAGCTACCAATAACAATTTACTAAACTTAACATAAGGTTGCAGTGGATGATGGTAACAACTCAAACCATTTTATTGCAGGCACCATTACTACTAAAAGGAATGTGAATCAAGCTGATCAGCTCACTTTGCTTTCACTGCATCATTGCTCGGGATGTTTTCTCAACCCCAAGCACTGATTTTGTTTGGAGAAGTATTGATGGAAAGGGGAGAAATACATCTCTTCACAGTGGATGCCTGCTTGGGAATTCCCACAGGAGAGCGATCCCCAAGCAAAGATCCACCCAATAGGCACCAGGGAATTTTAGAGCGGCACCTTAGTCACATTTTTGTGCTCCTACCACAGTTTTATGGGGATGACTATTCCCAATCAGCAAACCTGTAGGGAGCCCACTAGACACCAGGGATAACAAGGAATTAAAAAAAGGAGGGGTAGGGGCTGCCCACCATGGGAATGGGCATTCCCCATCCCAAAAAAAGGTGCAATAGTCTTTCTGCCCCCCTCCCCCCAATTGGGGCAGATATGAGGTTTGCCCCCAATCTACCTGCCAGAGGGGCACAAAGCTAATTTGACACCAGGGAATCTATTTAGAGAATCATAGGCGTGGGGCCTGCCAACCATGTGCATGGCTATGACCCCATTTCAGAAAAGGATGCAACTGTCTTTCTGCCCCTCCTCGGGGGCATATTGGAGGTGTGCCCCAATCTGCCTCCCTCCAATGGAAGTAAGCCCACTAGACACTAGTGATTTATATAAAGAAATATATGGACATGTATGGATTGTTGGTTATTCAAGACGCCTAGGTAACCCAAGCCAACAACTGAGCTGCACCTTACAAAGGTTCTTCATTGTATACTAAGTATGGAGCAAGTCATATGGTAAAATATTAAAGAGTGAAACATAGGTATCAAGAAAATCTATTTTTTCCTGAAATGGGATCCAAATATGCCACTTAGGAGAAGTGGATATTTGTACGTCTCAGACACTCTGTGGGTCCCCATACTAGCATGTGATTCAGAGTGCATTTTTCAAACTGTTTTCTTTCTTAAACACTGGCTTCCATTTGCAAGGTACAAATACAGAGAAATACAATTGATAATGACAGATGTTCTACTTTTCTGTGTTCCAAGATGTCTCTCAATGAAAATGGTACCTCACATGTGTGGGTAGGCCTAATGCCTATGACAGGAAAATGCCAAAACGCCACACAGATACATCAAATATTTCCACTGAAAACTGACTGCAGCAACCTCAGCATCATCCTAGACAGCCAACTCACAATGAAAGCACAAGTCAATACAGTTGCCTCCTCCTGCTTCCACACCCTCTGAATGCACTGAAGACTGTTCATATGGATCCCCATCAACACCACAAAGACCATCTCTCAAGTCATTGCGACCAGCCGCCTTGACTATGGCAGTACTCTATATGTGAAATATCCCCCCAGCTCCTTAAAATACTTCAGAACATAGATAACAATGTGGCCAGACTCATCCTGAACCTCCCCCAACAAACTGATATCACCCCTCATTTTAGCAACCTTCACTGGCTCCCCATCCCCACACAAGCATACAAAGCTCTCCAAGATCAATCACCCTCCTCAATCAGCCATTGACTGAACATCCACATGACTGCAAGATAGGTGAGATCCACCTCCCTTGCACGCACACCCCACATCCATTGCAGCTGCAGCAGAGGTTGCCCCTTCTCGTTCATCACCATCCTGAAACATCATAACCCTCCACATCTGAACAGCACCTTCCCTGGCAGACTTCAGAAAGAGACTTTAGACCTGGTGCTTTGACGGAGACAGAATAGTGCTGTGCTATACTAATGTTGTTTGATTGAATGGTTGATTGATTGATCTATATTAAACCAATGTTTTTTACTTTGATTTTCTGCTTTTTCGGGCTTCCTAGAGAGTTTGTTTTTTGTAAAAACTTTTTTTTATGTATTCATAATACTTTTGATTGCTTCGAGGGATTTCTATTGGAGTTCTAATAGTTTTGCATTTGGAGGGGGAATTAATGTTTTATTATTTACCTTATATTTGGCGGATTACAATTTTTTATTATGTCAATATAGAGAAAGATCTGCCGCTACAGAACAGTAAGTTTTCTTACTTTCTTTTCTTTTGGGTGGGAAATGTGACAAATTGCTTATGGCAAAATTATATGATTGTTATGCGGAATTGTTTGGTTTATTTGATGTAATTATTTTATGTGATGGATTGAGGTGTTTTCACATATGTTGGTTGTTGATGGTTTACTTTTTTACAATAATTTATGTATCATTTTATTACATCAGTCTTTATTAACATTGATATTTTGAATAATTGTTTGACTGGTCTAATAAAATATTATATTTAATATTTGTTTAAGAAAAAAGAATTGGTATTTTGGTTTTAAGTTTGTGATAGTTTTCAGGAGTTTGGTAGGTTACTATTTATTTTATATCAAGTTGTAGCGTGTAGGTTGAGTTCTGCCAACTGAAGATTGGAAGACATTGTGTCTTCCTACCTCTGTGTTGCTTGCTTTAGTGTCCTGTGCCAAATTGCTGTCATAGACATTTCACTATTGTGGTAAATAATTTTACCGTATCATTTTTCCATACAATTTAATTATCAATAAAGGACAGCTCAATCAAATGAGAGGCAGAGTCCGTGGTATCTGAGTCATACGGGCTTTAATTATGCGACTCGAGTTGCAGGATATCATGTTCCATCACCGCTAAGGTTCAGGAAGGGACATTCAACGTTTTATTAGCATTACACATTATATATAGTAAAACAGTATAATTGAAATGAATGCAGTAGGCGTAACAGGTGAAAAGAGAGAGATAAGAACACATCTGCGTAACAGGAGGCGTGTAAAAAGGCGTACACGTGGGCGTGCACTGTACATGTCAGAGAAACATCACAAGAAACGTCACAAGTGGGTGGATGCATAGGGAAAGTTTGCAGGATCAGCAGAAACTTATGACCTAAATGCGCGCGCAACTGAGCATGACGTGTAACTGGGGAGAACTGGGGGCTTTGACTTTTAGCACTAGTAGAGGAGACTGGTGTCTGGGATGTCAGGGCAACCTGTACCTATAGCATATCTGGTATCTCATGTTTGGAGGATGTAGTGTCTGAAGTAAAAGGTCTCTCTGGCAGAGGCCGTTCAATACTGAATGCTAGTGCGTGCATACGTGTCTTGGTGCAATGCGCGGGGCCATGGGCCTACCATGGTAACGGGTTCAGTAAATCACTTGCAAGGAGGACAGGAAGGCCGGGCCCTTTGATCTGTAGCCGGGAATATGTTTACCTATTTCACTAGACTGGAATGTGTTTTCGAGGAGGCTGAGCAGATAACTGTAGGCAAAATACGATTTTGGCAGGCAGGCCAGGCCGAGTCGGGCACCGCTTCGCTGAGCAGGAAGTAAGGCAGAGGTCAGGGATGCATACAGCTTTCAGAGACAGGAAAGATGAGACTCGGGGCCTCGTTTAAGGGCCTAGCTCGACTGAGCCAGGAAACATGGAGAAAACGTGTGCGAGATTCAAAAGTGTACCATGTAAAGACGTTGGCACCATAGGCCTAGAAGCCTAATTAACGGGATTTTCTTGCAGGACTGGATAGCTGACATGTTAAGGTTGGACGCAAAAGCATATGCGTCTTTCTAGCATGTACGGGAAAGAAGTTACACAACATACAAGGAACATGGGTGCATGGATAGGGTGCGAGTGGGGGACACATTAGCTACCTGAAAATTTCTATTACCTCACTATAGTGAATTTCTAAGAGATCCTGGTACTGGATAGTGATTCCTAAAATATTAGAGGATCTTTTGCTTGAGGCTCTGGACCTTTCCAACCTCGTATTTAGCAAGTAGGAATAAGGGTATAAGCATATGTTCCTCTCTTCCAAGATGGTCTTTTTTTTTAAAACAGTAGGAATTATTCCTCTTGTAAGACACAACACAGGAGACCACGTTGATTTGAGTGAAGGTGGTTCTTTTATTTACTTGTATTGCTTTCTGCATCCATTTCAATCTTTTGATTCGTTTTGTAGACAGTTTATAAAGAAAAGAACAGCCAACACATGTTTCACCCTATGTGGCAAATTGAGCCAGGGCTTTCTCAAGGCTGTGGAGAAAGTGAAATACAATAATTGAGTTTCACCGGGCAAAAAGCCCTCCAATGAAAAACACCACCATAGTGTTTGAGTGACTAGGGATAGGGAATAAGAATTATTATTTAATATATTTTTACATAATAAGAATTAATTTAAAATATGCATGTGAAAAGGGTGTGAAAAGAGAAAGACCGAAGCCATTTTTTCATGGACTGTGAGCAGGGAAGTGAAATGGAAATTGTTATTTTTGACAATGATATTTGTGTTCTCGATATTTGTGTTTTTTAACGTTAAATAGAGGAAGTCAATATTTTTTTAATAGATATTTAATTTACGATAATATTGTGTTTTGATATTAGATGATCTGATATTATGCCAGTGATTCATGTAGAGATGTCATTGTTGACTTTCCCAATATTTCTTCTGGCGAAAATGAAGATATTTTAGATGCATTAGACCTTTACGTGACTATCAAACTGAATTTGTCAGACATGATTACAGGGGGTTATTAAAGCACAGATCACCTTCCATGTTACTTTACTTTACCATTCTATGTAAGTATGTTTGTATATATGAATGTTGTATGTATATAGTGTGAACATATCTAGGAGGGAAGGGAGCTCTTCACATGGCAAAACTACAATCACAGAACATTTTCTAGGGTGGTAGCTGGGTTCTGAGTTAAGAAGTGAACTTTGGCTGTGTTGAGATGGTGTGTTCTTTAAGATGGGGGTCTTTGGCTATTTCCTAGTTTGAAGAAGGGTTAGCAGGACCTCATTGCTAGGTGGATATCATTACAGATCAATGACTAGTAGATATAAAACACTGATTTCCAATTTTATTTCTTTTTGCACTACTTTGACTACGGTTTGAAGGTGTCCAGGCTGTGGGTCAAACAGAAAACAAATGCTGACGGTAAGCTTGTCACCTATTTAAGTGGGGTGCAGGTCTATATGACTTAGAATATGACGTGGCTTGTCCTGAAGAAGTTGAGACATTTCACAAAGAAAGCTACGCAGGGTACATTAACCATTGAACAAGCTATGCTTCCCTCTGAGATCACAATGGACCAACAATGACAAAGTATCAATAGAGAAGCTTATTTTTCTAAACTTTCAACTGAGCTGTACATTACAAATTACTCAAATATCATGTATATTAAAAATATACATGGTACTGTTGTGTCAACAAATCGTTAAAAATCAATATACATTTTTAAAAGATTTTTCAAATACATACTATTTCAAGGTTATTTGTTGGACTTTTAGTCCCATTCCAATAAAATTCATCATATTGTTTCACAATTCATGCACAATAATAATGAGACTCAGTAACCGTTAATGCAGTGTTACAGTGGATCTACAGGTTCACTACAACCAATTTAGGACAATATATAAGAAAGAATTCCATATTTCATAAACATTATTCATCATAACAAACTGCTAAAAGAAAAAACACAAAAACTATCATTGTGTTACACAGCTCATAAGCTAAAAAACAGTTGTCTTGAACAGAGATTTTTGGTTTAAAGAGATGTTTCCCATTTTTAGTTACATCTCAACATCTTATACATTTCTCTTATTGTGTTCTTATCTTATTCATTCACTGCTAATATTTTAGAATCTCAATATATTAGACCTTCATAAGTTTCATCAGTTTTAATGAGTGGCCAAGATGAAGAAAAGAGATTAGTCAAAGACAGGCAGAGAGATGAGGATAATAAGTGGAGTCACAAAATGTATATATGCAACACATCTTTGTACTTCTCCGTTTCCATTCTTCAAATGTTCTTGTTGTGGATGTGCTGAGATCCCCAGGAGGTGATAAGCTTGTTGACAGCTCAGTAGGGGTGCATGTCCTGATGGCTTTGAAGATGATGCAGCTGATGTTGAAAAAGGGACTAGCCTTCAAGGAGAGCCAGTGGTGTTTCATCATGTTTTATACATGGAATACATTTGATTCTCAGACCCCAGCTGAAAACTATCAGGCAGCCATCGATGCCCAACATAAGACAAAAAAGATAGGACATGTGCATGCTGATAGACCAGGAAAATGTAAAGATAACTGAATCGTATGCTGCACAAATGGACACAACAAGAGTGAGGCAGTTAGGCAATACTCCTGCAGTGTGGATACGCTGAAACAGGGGGGCACACCATTATACAGTGCATGCAGCAACTGGTGCAGTCCTTTGAGGGCATTGCTAGGTATGAGGCTGAACAATAAAACCAACTATTGTACAGCAACTAATCCACAAATGGAAAACATCTGCGTTAACTAATATTTGGCGTTTACACGCCTACAGTGTCGCAACTGCAAAAAACAGCACCGTGGAGCGTAGGTGTGGTCGTGTCTTCCTAACACTATCTTTTATCATCACGTAACATGTTTTGAAAGTAAACAAAGAAATAAGAAAACATGCTCATACATATGGGAAAATATGTGGCTCGCATAGCGATATCTGAGCGTTATCTGTTTTTCGTACTTGACTGCAAGAAATAGCTTTTCTTCAAGGATTCGATGGATTGATAACTGTGATATGTGCATGATTTTGTTTAAATATAAGGTACCATGGATTAAAATGGTATATAGGCAGTGTGATTATATTACGACATTTTAAAGAAAAATATGACACAAATATAAATAATATGAGTTTAGTCAGGCTTATCATGTTCAATAGTTTTGACTGAAAAAACGTAATGCATTCATATAGATTAATCATGTTTTATTTCATGCAACTAGTTTTGTGTGAATCTAGACACATAAACTTCAGAAATGATTGCTAAATGTCCTTCAGATTAAAAGCGTTAAGCACCAAAGTGGTAACGAAATACATAAACAAACACAGTGGTCAATAATTGAAAAAAATTGAAAAGGTGAAATGATAGGCCACAAGGGCCTCCTTGTGGTACGGGCCATTAATTTAGTTAATGGAAAATATAAAGCCTCGCAAAAGTGTTTTCAACTTGCCAAGAAAGTCAATCTTTTGGCAATTTTATTTTTAAACTAAGAATAATTGCAGTTCAGTAATTAAGGATACAAACATTAGCAGCAGAGATGAATGATCTCATTAAAATGTGTATTTTACATCTAGTGGAGTTAGTAGCAGGGAAAAGGTATCTTAAGAAGTAGATAGAAAATCATGTTAACTATGCAAAACATTCATGTTCAAAGGAGAACGTTATATCCGTTGGTTCGGAATTGCAGCTTGATTAAGTGATAAAGTATTTCCTTCTATGCGTTTTATGACCACCCGTCCTTCTACCTGAGACTTATATCTATGTGAGCAGGAAAACTTCAGTAATAAATTTACCCTATTATAAGGTTGAATAATTCCATGATAGGAAAGGTACATTAACATGTAAAGTAACAGTGAATCTCTTGTATTGCCACTTTGCAAATAAAGAATTTTATTTTTGGGAATGGAACTTTGACAGACACATAGTCAGTTTCTTAGTGTGATATTTAAAAAAAAAATAGGATGTTGTGACTGAGGTATTGACTCTTAAGTATAATATCATTAGTTCACGTTAGATCTTCATAGAGGCACCGGTCATGGAAATTCTAAATGTACACTTTCCCTGTTTTAATCATAATGTGTCCCTCATAGCTCACAAGTAGATACAGTTATCTTGAATAATCAGGCTAAAGATAAAAAACAAGCATTGTAAATACCAACGGCCTGGATTTCATGTGCTGCATCCTTCCCTCTCTCATGGACTCCGTCCAGCCTGCTCTCACATGAACTGAATCTGTCATTTCTGGTGTACATGTGATAGTCAGGACAATTGCCAGCAAGTGCCTTCTGTACCATGCCAAGGGGCAGATTTATGAAGGCCTTGCGCCGCCGGTGCGTCATTTTTAACATGGGAAAAAGTGACACACCGGCGGCGCAAGTCCTTCATAAATCTGCCCCAAGTATCCTAAGCAAGATATGTTTACTTATTCTTAACTTGAGCAGGAAGTAACAGACACAGCAGCTGCAGTTTGCACAATCTGAAGGCAGCTTATTAGAAATTAAGATAATCCAAGTCAAGACTGCTTTCTTGTGATATAAACATGATAAGATAGAGTCCAGGATCACCAACCTGCTTCGTCCAAGTCAGGAGTAAGGAAAGATTTCCCTAAAGCTCTTCAAAAGAGATCAGCATGTCCCAGTGATTGTGTGATATGCCAGCAGAAGGTAATAGCAACATCAATATTCGTATTCATAGGGCTTGGACTGGGAGTGGGCCAAGAGACAGTAACTGCTGAGCAGAGGTCCTGGTGCAAGGATGACTCCTTAGAATCGGGGTCATTTGTCTGCATTAATCTGCAAACGATATTACCCATTCAACATGCTACTGAACAAGACATTCCTGAGGATCTAGAGTAAAGTCAGCGTAACTACCACTTTGTTGTATCAGAAAGTGAATAAGAACAGTTTAGTTCAAAGAACTAAAGCCAAAAGATTGAAGCAAAAAAGTGGTTAAAGAAACAATAAAAAACGTTACCACGTGCAATGTAATTCTGAATAAATCAATATAAAGTGGTTTTACTATAAAACACAAAGAAATAGTTTAATTCACACATGTAGTGAATGACGATTTTTTGCCTGGTAACTCCCAAAATGGTATTCTATGTGTTTTTGCAGGCTGTAGAGCTGTGTGCACTTTACCCCTGTTAACCAGAGGAAAAGTGTCTGTGCCCCTTACTTTTAAACGTGGTCAAATTGGCATAACCCTAATTGGCATATTTAACTTACTTATAAATTCCTACTATATCGTACACGGTGTACCCAGGGGATGTAAATCAAATGTCACTAGTGAACTACAGCATCTATTGTATCATCCACTGTAGTGGCATGTAAAGAGGTATCGGGCCTTCCATTGTAGTATGCCTGCAGGAGGATAAAAACAGCAATTGGTCCTAATAAAATAAACCTTTTTTCAGATCTGAACTATCTTTTAAAATATGAATACATTACCTCTCTGTAGGATATATAGCCTGTAAAAAACCTGTTGCTGTTTGACTGAGGTGTGATCCCTGGTCACACAGCAACCACATTCCTTGTCAGCGTGAGGCACAAGCCAACTCTAAATTAACCTGTGCTCAGTGCTCTGGTATCTTGGTACACAGCAGTCAGGCTTAACTTAGAGGCAATGTGTAAAGGATTTGTGCAACACTTCAAACAACAATAAAGTGAAGAACTTCTTTCAATAAATAAACAAGGCCAACATGATAAAAATCCAATCAGTAGAACCAGAGATATGTAATTTCAAAGACTTTAGTGAAAATAGCGCCAAAACACACACAGTTCAGACCAAGCTCAATAGAGTGTGGGCCAGTTATAGGGTTCCAGTTAGCCCCGCCAAACAAAAGTACCTTAAAGCCTTGTTTGCAGAGCATTGCGAAGATCTGTGTCGAAGATGATTTGCACATATGAAGTGATGCATCAGTTTCGAGATGCCCCAAGGCTGTGATGCAGGGGCCTGTTTCATTGTTGAGGATCCCGTTGACGGGGTTTGCGATACAAAGTCTGGCATTGAGGATGCGGTGCGCAGTCAGGGCGATGCGTTGATTCTGAAGAGCTGCGAGGCTGCGATGTGGAGTCCAGTGTAGCTGTCGAGGCTGAGGTCAATGAGGGATGCGAGGTCCAGTGCCTAGGATGCGTCTAGCAGCGGCGGTTCCCATCGCATCACTGGCTGCAGCAGGTTTGTGGGTCTTTGCATCTGGACCCATCCACACATCATCAGAGATGAGTTGGTTCTGCTCCTGGTTGCGCCATGCAGCAGAGGAGATGTGCTGGTTCCTCTAGATTCAGAGAGGCTGGCAGAGCACCTTCAGTCCACATCAAAGGGTCCAGGACTGGGGTGGAACAATGACTCAGAATAGACTCACAGATAGTAGAGTCTAGGTGCAAGGCTGATGGAAGTCTGTTATGTCCCTAAGGCTTTCGATCCGGAGAACAGCCAATTAGCCCTCTGGGTTCCTGGCTCAAGAGATGCAGGTTGAGTTCTTCGTATTCAGGCAAGAGGGCAGCAGGCAGCAAGTCAGCACAGCAGAGCATTAGTTCCTTCGGAGCCTCAGCTCAGCAGAGCGGCAGTCCTTACAGTGCTACAGCAGGCCTTCTTCCTGGTAAAGTATCCACAGGCCCAGACGTGTACTGAAGAGTTGGTGTCTGAGGTCCTGCATTTATACCAGTTGTGCCTTTGAAGTTGGGAGAAGCTACTAGAGGCATGCCTTCCTAGGCCTGGCTCCAGACTAACTACAGGGGGTGTGCAAGCCTGTGTGTGGAGTCAAAGCACATCCTGTTCACGTGTAAGTGGGGCTGTGCCAGCTTCTCCTTCCCATCCAGTGATAGCCCATACAGTCACACCAAACATTGTGTGTGGCTGTTTAGGAGGAATACACAACGCCCAATTCTCAACTACACCCAGTAATGTAACCTGGACGCATACAGCAAGCACCAAATGGCTAAGGGAAGAAAATGCCATCTTTCTAAAAGTGGATTTTTCAAAATTTCAATTTAAAATCCAACTTTACCATAAGTAAGGATTTTAAAGTTCAATTACAGAGGCATCAAACATGAACTGATTACCTGTTCCCATTTAGAGATTACAAGTATAATATGTATTGCAATACCCCTAAAGTTCTCCTATGAGAGAGGTAAGCCTTGTAGCAGTGTAATACAAAGGTAAGATTTTTTTACCACCAGGAGACGTAAAACTTAAAAATACATGTCCTACTATTTAAATACATTACACCCTGCCTTCTGGGTTGTCAACGGTCTACCCTAGAGGTGACTTACATGTATTAAAAAGGAAGGTTTGGACATGGCAGTATAAAACTGCCCACCCACAGGTTGTAATGGCAGGCCTGAGATATGTTTAAAGTGCTACCTAAGTGGGTGGAACAATCAGTGGTGCAGGTCTACTAGCAGCAATTAAGTTACATGCGATGGGCACAGGTTGTGCCACTTGACTAGGGACTTGCAAGTAAATTAAATATGCCAATTGGGTATGAGCCAAATTAATATGTTTGAAGGAGACAACACAAGCACTTTAGCACTGGTTATTAGTGGCAAAGTATGCAAAGTCCTAACACCAGCAAAAATGAAGTCAGCAAAAATAGAAGGTCTGAAGGCAAAAGGTTAGGGGGAACCATGCCAAGGATGCCAGGTCCCACATAGCCCATAAGGTCGGATGCATAGTATTTGAAAGTAGAACAAGTAGAACATGTAGAAATTCAATGTCCTTAAAGTGACTAGTTACCAAAAATCCTTTTCACTATGGGAAGGCTGGCTGGCCCAGATATTAACACTAGGAAGCAATATTAAATAGTACTTCTGCTTTCTCATGGTAGAAATATGAGTCAATAGCTCTTTTAGTATCTCAATTTTTACTAGGGTTTTCCATACACAACAAGCAGGTAATATTCAAGCTGCAGCGTCAATTATCCCACAGAAACAATATCATCTTAAAGGATAAAAATAATAAGAAAATTAGTACATTCCTCCACTATATAGAGAAGACATAGTAAGGAAAATGTCCCAATATAGTAGGAAGGGACAATGAGGGTAGGCAGGCAGATATGGGGTAAGGGGGTGGGGTTAGAAAATACATATAGCCGGGCCACCTGGACACCCTGCAGGAAGCCAATTTCCAGATCAAATTGATCCAAGGGCCAAGAATATTGGAGAAATCAGAATTAGTTGGCTCCATTTTGAAAAGCTACATGTTAAGGATCGGACTCCAGACCTCTAAATTTGGTTGTTAAGTTAATAGATGTGTTTTTGATAAGCAGCTGTTTTGTGCAAATCAAAGAGCCAAGTATTGTAAAACTGGGTGTGGTAGATTTCTAGTGGTGCAAGATTTCTGCCTTTGCTACTGCAAAGGCTGTAGTCAGCCATTTCTTAATGTGGAACTTGAGGTCCAGGAATGCTGATCTGTCATCAAACACAGCCTTTTGGCTTGTTAAATGTGGTGCTATACCCAGTCTGTACATCAACATGTCCCAAACCAAGCTCCAGTAAGGAGAAACAGCTGTACAGTACCATTGGACATGCACAATACCACTTTCTTGTCCAGCTCATCTCCAGCATCTGATGTCCGCCTTCATGTGTGCCCTGTAGAGACATTCTGGCATCCAATTACTCTGGTGCAAGGCCTTGAAATACCTGGCCTTTTGAAGGAAACCATCATGCTCCTCTAAAAACTTGTGCCAGTCTTGTTTAGAGAGTGAAAGGCTTAGCCTCTGTACTCACCCAACAGTGTACATTATGGCCATATGGGGCACAAAAAACGGGCATCCATTAGGGTGATGTTCAGTACCAGCATTGTCACCCTGTTGCTGGTCTCAAAAGCGTAGGTGAAAGCACCCATAGGGTGTTGCAGGCTATGGGTTAGCTGATGTTATTTCCTGTGTTAGAAATACGTGAGCCAATATTCATGCATGAAGATGTCAAGTGGGACCACTTCACTGACCTGTATCAAGTCATCTACATTGCGTATACCCATTTACCTCTGCAGAGACCAACCAATCTCACCCCCATCCCCTGAATCGTGATATCCCTGTTTCTCCATATTGGTGCCTTAAGATGGATCATACTGGGTAAGTGAAGCAATTGATGAGTGTGGTGCCAAACATAGTGCAGGGTGGGGATGATCAGATTGTCGTGTTAGCCAGTTTGCTTATTACCAGTGTAGAGAGTTATGAGAGCCCTCTTCATTTGTGTTACATGCTATCCCCAAAAAAACCATGTAGGTGTCTTATTAGCTGGCTTCAGCACTTGCTCGATGTGTGTCAGCTTTGAGGCCAGGCAGCAGGGCCCCAATGAGGCAGGCACAGTCCCCCTCAGTATTCTTGATGCAAATCCTGGCTGCTTTGAGGCGAGGTCTGAGACACTCCCCCAAAAAGGGCTGAATAAGTTGGTCCATGTCCCTTAGCATACCCCTAGGAACTTTCAAGGAAAGCATTTCAAAAACATAATTAGATCTTGGCATTACCTTCATCTTAATAATTTGCCAAGAGGGACAGGTGTAGAGCCAACCAATTTGTAAATGTGCCACTCACTTTTTCAGTAATAAGAGTTAGGTTATCACATACCATCCTGATTATATTGCTACTCAGGGCACTCCCATGTATTTTAGATTCATGGTTTGCCAGGTGACAGGCATATCCCCCAGCGACTCCACTGTGGTTACGGGCATCATTGTTATGGCCTCACTGGTTCGCTGGTGGTTCGCTGAAGCCAAATTGACCGCCAAATCATAAGTGGCCTCAGTGATAACTATCGATCAAATAGTTGGTATCCAATTCCCGATGGATTAACTCAGTTGAGGCAGATGTTGGCAAACACAGGAGCTTTTTAAAAAAATAATTTTCCTCCTGCTGCAACTTATGGTCGCATCTATGTCCCCAGATACCTGCCCCATAGAGTGCGATAGAAACACACCTGGCTTGGTAGATCTTCAGCATGTCACAAATACCTTGATCCCCAACCTTGCTGGTGAATCTAAAAACTCTGTGGGCATGTTTTGCCATTTTAATACTGATATTTTTAAATTCATTAGACCACGTTCTATCTTTAGAAAAGGTGATACCAAGAGAACAAAAGGTATCCACCTGATACACCTTATCTTTATCAATGAAAAAACAGTTCGCAATTTTACATTTAGCCCCACAAGTCATAGTGAACGTTTTCCCTTTATTAATTATTAATTTTCTATCACTAATAAAACTAGAGAATGTGTCAGGCGCTGTAATCCTAGCGGGGTTCTAGAAAGTAGGACAGCGTAATCGGCATATAATAACACCGGCACAGAAACTCCATTGATCCGAGGCGCATCCGCCATAACTTTTTTTTAAATTTCATCGATTCCGTTAATAAATAAAATAAAAAGAAGGGGGGCCAGGACACAACCCTGTCTAATACCTCTTTTAACACCAAATCTAGGGGTGCATTCACCGTTAGTACCAAAGCGCACACAGGTTTTAAGTTTCCCATACAACCTAGCCAGGAAATGAATTATGCCCTCTGGTGCTCCTAGCTGCAGCAGGGTTGTCCATAGGATACAGTGGTCAACCATATCAAAGGCGCTACTTAGGTCTGCGAAGCAGAGATAGATAGAGCCAGGTTTTGCTTCGGTGTACTTCCCGATCAGTAAATCAAGGTTTAAACACTGATCGAGTGTACCCATGCCCTTTCTAAATCCGTACTGACTATCAGCAAGGATTCCCTCTTGCTCCGCCCATTCCTCTAACCTCACTAACATTACTCTACTCATGATCTTAACTGAGGAGTCAAGGAAAGAGATGGGGCGATAATTTTTCACCTCCGACCTACTGCCCTTTTTATGTTTCGGGATAATAATAGATTCCCCCCAAGTTTCAGGGGCCTCGGTACATACTGCTGCATTAAAAACAATAGCCAAAAGAGGGCTCCACATTTCCGGAGCAGCTTTATAAACGTCGATAGGCACCCCATCGGGGCCCTGGGCTTCCCTCACCCCTAGCTTGCCCGTATGCCTAGTTCTACCTCACTGATTTTATTATCCAGGGGCTGAACTTCCCACCTATTCGGATCAATGCCCAAACTACAGTTAGTGTCAAAAATATTTGAAAAGTGGGTGACCCAACCATCACTCGAAACGTTAGAAGTTATACAGATATATTTTCGTCCTTAAGAAAAGGAGAATTCACAGTGGCCCAAAACAGAGTACTATTTGAGCATTCGGCAGCCTGGTTGAGTGAGTACCATGCCAACTGCTGCAGCGCACTCTTCCTCTTCTTTAAGGCACACTTATATTCACGTCTTAGTTTTACTACAGAGTCGGTGTCCCTGTTTTTTTTTTGCAAGGGCATGTTTTAATCCCGTTATAAGCCTGGTACATGAGTGATCAAACCATGCCGGTTCATTACTACGCAGCCCCCTTTTAGGTTTGGTGAACTTCTACTATCAAGGATATATAAGGACAACTCCATGAAATCTTATATATTCGCCCTTACCAATTTCCGCTCGCTCGGTAAACACCGACAGGACATACACGAGCTGATCAACGATCAAAAGCGGACCTACTCTTTATGACAGAAACCTGAATGGACAATGCGTCCGATCCTGATCTAGCGATCGCTGTTCCTAAAGGGTTCTCCACACACAGATTGGATAGACAACGGAAAAAAGGTGGTGGCATTGCTATCATTGCACGTGATACCTTCTCAGTAAGGATTAAAACGATCACACGATCATCCTGTGAAGCCCTAGAATTTTCCATCAAGCTGTCCCCATCCTACACATTTAAAGGGATTCTTCTTTACCGTCCTCCGGGGCCCAGGACTGATTTTATTTCAGACCTCAGGTCTACGTTGGAAGCATCCGCCCTCGACAATTCCCTCACGATATTGGGTGATTTCAACTTTCATTTTGATACACCTGAAAACCCTGACTCCGCCACCTTCCTAGCAGATATGTCCACCTTTGGTCTCCAACCCCTGGTGAACTCTCCCACGCATGAAGGGGGCCATACACTGGATGGCATCTTCACTAATGCAGCGGGCTTGCAAGTCACCCAAATACTACCCCTTACTTGGTCTGATCACCATCTCATTCTGGCATCATTGTCATTTCATGACTCTCTTGCCGTCAAATCATGCCCTAATCCCCGCCAATCCTACCTGACATGGGATGATATAGATATCTTCTGTCTGGACTCTCTCCTTACCGATTCTATCCCTTTGCTATCAACCGATCCCAATACTGTTACTACCCAATTCTACGACTGGGTGGGTTCTGCGGCCACAGAACTAGTCCAGGTCAAAAAACGGTCCCGCAATAGATCTGCCCCGTCGGCCCCTTGGTACTCAGAGGAGTTACGTACCCATAAACAACAGTGTAGGAACAAAGAGAGGCATTGGCGGAAAGACTATGCAGAAGATGCCAAAACTAAGTACAAAGAATCAGTAGCCAAATATAAAATCTTAATCTGTGAGGCAAAGAAAAAGTACTATTGTGAGAGAATAGAATCAGCAAAAAACTCAAACAAAGCATTATACGAAACCACTAAACAGCTAGCTGGATTTTCTCCCAACCTGACACCTCCCCCCTCCCAATCACTCTGTGACGATCTGTCTAACTTTTTCTTTAGTAAAGTTGAGGACGTCTATCGGGTCTTCGCAAATAATGCTAACATCTCCTCGAAACCACCTACCTCCCACTCTTGTCCTACCTTCCTGCAGTTCACAGATGTCTCCTGCCCTCAGGTACGGAACATCACATCTTCTATCAAATCGGGCTCTGCCCTAGACCCATGTCCACTTAAAGTTCTGCTTCCGATCATAGAAGTGGTTCTCCCGGCTATGACTGCAATCTGTAACACCATGTTTAGTACAGGCGTTTACCCAGAGATTTAAAAAAAGACCCTTATAAAATCCCTCCTCAAAAAACCGAACCTCGATAAGGAAGAACTAAAAAGCTATCGTCCAATTGCTAGTCTCCCACTCTTGGCAAAAATAGTTGAAAAAGTTATGAATCTCCAACTATCAACCTTTATCGAGGAACACAAGCTACTGGATGAATCGCAGTTCGGCTTCCGCCAATTCCATGGAACAGAGACGGCCCTGGTCAAAGCGGCGGACGACATTAGATCTATCCGGGATGTGGGAGGAACAGCAGTTTTGATACTGCTGGACCTATCTGCGGCCTTCGACACGGTCGACCATGTCACCCTGGTCGATCGTGTCGAAGGCATGGGCATCCTACATAATGCCAAGAAACTTCTTGCTTCTTTCCTTGAGAACAGGTCCCAGGTCGTCACTATTGGATCCTTTGAATCATCCTCCTTGTCACTGCCATGTGGAGTTCCTCAAGGCTCATCCCTTAGTCCGACACTATTTAACATTTATGTGTCGGACCTTGCCAAAGTCATTCGGGCACATGGGATGAGTCTTACATCCTACGCAGATGATACCCAGCTGGTCCTCGCCGTCAGGAATGATGGGCATAAAATTGCCAACAATTTTAATCAGGGCATGCTGGCAATAGGGAGTTGGATGGGCTCCAACTGACTGAAATTAAATTCCGACAAATCGGAAGTTGTCATTTTCGGCAACTTAACACCGGAATGGTCTTCCCTCTGGTGGCCGCTATCTATGGGCCAGCCTCCGGCTCCGGTTAGCAAAGTGAGGAATTTAGGAGTCATGTTTGACAATCGCCTCAATTTTCTACCTCACGCAAACCAGATCTCCTCTTTGGCTTTCCACAAATTACGACTCATAAAAAAAATCTTGCCATTTCTACCCGAGAATGCCGGAAAAACCCTTGTGAGCTCCCTGGTTTTGTCTACATTAGACTACTGTAATGCTCTGTTTTTAGGTGCCCAAGAAAGAGTGCTACAAAAAATGCAAACTATTCAAAATGCAGCTGCTAGGCTCCTTGGGCGCATTCCCAAACACCAATCTGTGTCAGAAACTATAAGACAGTTGCACTGGCTGCCGGTAAGAAAGAGAATTAAGTTCAAGTCCCTCTGCTTAGTATATAAGGCTCTACACAATGTCGGACCTGCATTTTTTACTCAAAATCTCATTCCCTACAGTCCCTCCAGAACACTACGCTCATCCAGCTCACATGAACTGGTGGTACCACGTACCAAATCTGTCTCATGGGGAGACAGAAGATTCCTTGTAGCCGCACCTAAACTCTGGAACACCTTGCCACACTCGATCAAAACGAGTACCTACCTCTGGTCTTTTCTCAAGCAACTCAAGACCTGGCTTTTTAATCAATAAACTCTAGCTCCCATTGTTGGTTAAACACTGCAGAGACTCTCAGCTCCGAGATGCCCAAGGGCCTTCGTTCGCGCTTTATAAATGTTTTAATAAATAAATAAATAAAGGATGAGAGTAATGTCTCCCATGCAATCCCTGACAATAGAGCCCATATGTTCAGAAGCTTTATCCCCTACCCATCTCAAACGTACTCCATTAGGTCTATGGGGTTCCACGTTTGAAACCGAGTTTCCCACATTAACAGAACATTTACCCCACAAGGATGTTTCAAGAATAATACGATTATGATCACTTAAAGTAGTTAATACAATCCTAGGGGGGGCACAATAGGGTGTAATACCAGAGGAGACAATTACATGGTCAATAACTGAGCTGGCGTTTCGGGTCTTAAAAGTATGGGTAATTTGACCATTTTCGTCTTTTGAATACCCCAAAACCTCCAGATCATACCGACCCAGGAAATTATTTAGGGCCTCTCCATAACGGTTATGCCCAAAGTGTAAACCATCCGAAACAGTCTCATCCATGAACCCACACACTTTTCCTATGGTCTGTTCACATAATGGAATATTAAAATCACCGACCCATATAAAATCGAAAGAGACATTAACATTTGTAGTTAAATTTTCCATACTGTTAGTCAGGTCATCCATTACTGCAGCCCTAGTGATGTCAAAGATGTTGTTATAAAAGTTAACCAAAAGGATATTTCGGTCTCGCCCCTCAGTTAACCAAAGGATCTGAGCATGTGCTCCCATAGTCAAATACCTTTTTACAGTAATCTGGCGGAGAATAGATATTAAAACCAAAATAATTCCTTTCGCCCTGCCTGGCCCAGAGCCCTGCGCCAGCAGGTTGTATGAAAGGAACCCCTCAAAGTTGACTTCTTCCCTACACCAGGTGTTTCCTGGAAACAATGGATATCATAACTATTGATAAATTTCCGCCATCCCAATACATTCCCCTTTGATTTTAGTCCTGCCACATTCCAGCTAGTAATAATTACCCCACTTCCCTCTGAACTAACCCCGGGCGGTTGTAGGGTTACTTTTGGTCTGTCATTTTCCCCTGGGATCCCAGAATGCAACATCACTCTATCCGTTAGGTAGTTTGGGTTATCTAACCTAATTGCCATAGAGTCCACAGAGCTTGTGTTTGTTACCAATGGTGGGGAATTGATAACCTCTAGCATGACAGATGTACTGTCCACGCTAAGTCAATTGTTAGAATCCAAGCTATTTAAGGCTTTGAGGAAAATTAAATTTTGGCCATGATGTGTTCCCTAGCGCGTACCCCACCGACTCCATGTACCAGCTTAAAGTGCATGTAACTTCCCTCCTGTGCCAGCTATGAAGACGCAAATACATTTGCGTCCACCGTCAACTTGTCCTCTTTCAGAAGCACCATGAATGGATTATATGGTCCGTTCCTAAGTATGCTATGCCACCGTCTTTTTGTAGTGCACTTTTCACTTTTTCCTGCTCTAAGCCAGAGTAGGCCCTGAATTCCTGCCATCTGAACCTCTTTTGTGGCTCCTGGCTCTGCCCAGGCTACCTCTGTACTCGTGAACTTTGTCCTACATTCAGCGCGGCCCCTCGCGCTCAGCTCAAGCCTGCTTTCTGCCAAGACTGACTATAACCTTCGAGTTATCTGTTCCGCTCCCCGAGAATACATTCCTGCCTACTAGATCCTGTAAACATCCTCTCCAGCTGCAGAGCCAAAAGGCCGACCTGTCTTAATGCAAGTAATTCATAGCCTCCGTTGTCATGCTTCCATGGAAGGCCCCGTGCCCCCACGCTTCACATGTAGACATTCAGGCGCTTATACACGCATCCACAGTTAGCATAGAATAGCCTCTACCCTAGAGACCTTTCCGCCCAGATAGTATAGTTCCTAAAACATCAGATATCAGATATGATAGAAGTACAAGTTGATCTAACATGCCAGACTTCTGTCTCTCTCCGTCAGTGTAAATGTCAAGACCCCTGCACCCCGTCAATCACACGTCATGCAGCTGCGTGCGCATCCAAGCTTCCGATTTCTGCTGACATTGCAACATTCTGTTAGCACCACCCCTTGGTGCCACCCATTTACGTCACCTATCAGTGACGTTTCTAGCACACACCTCTAGTTCACGCCTAGTTTACGCCTCTTGATGATGTATTGGTACCACGTGTATACTGTTATCTTGTCTTCTCTCAGCTGTTACGCCTCTTACATTGAACCTTATGATGTAAATCAAGTATATAAGCTATGTATTGTCAATAAACGGCAGCGCGCTCATCTATCCCTTCTGACACCCTTGTGGTGGTCAGAACATGATATCCTGATTCCTTTATGAGGAATAAAACCCTTAGAAACTCTAACACCACGGACTCTGTTTTCTTTCCTTCTGATTGAGTTATTATTGATTAAGTACTTACCTGCATAGAAATTAAGAGAGTAAATTAATTATTTACGTCATTTTGGCGCCCGAATAGGGACCCCTCCCCCACCTCACGCGCCGGAAGGTGCGTTGCAATCCGTGTCCCCTGCCATCAGTTAGACGGACTACACGTGTACTGGCAGGATTTCCTGCATCCCCCTCTGACACACGGAGGTGACGAAGACTGCGATCAGTGCCCAGACGAGGCGGTGAGGAGTGCGGAGGATCCCGACCAGAGCCCAGCCGAAAGAAGCAAGGTCCGAGGTGTGAAGAGGCCCACCAGTTTTCCGAAGTTTTCCGAAGTTTTCCGAAAGTTCTCCGAAGTTTTCCGAAGTTCCGAGTCGAGTCCAGTCGAGTTTTCCGAGGCCTTCTGTTTCCGTGCTTCCCGGTGAGTACCATTGCTGGGTCGTATCTAGACGGGTTTGGGTACGCAAGTCCGGTCTGCACTGTTTTTAGGCAGTGTATCTGTACTGTTTAGCAGTATATAAAGTATTCCGAATTTTTTGCACTGTTACACCAGTGTATCCGTACCGTTGAGCGGTACATTCAGTGTAGGGGGTAGTTAGCTATGTCTTTAATGTTTTTATGTGATTAATGTCGTGGTATGAATGTGACTGTTTTATTGTGTATTATTGTATTTTTTGTATCAACTAGCAACTCGTATCAAGGAATAAAGATCTAGCGTTCAAGTAATAAGTAAGCAGGATGCCGTTCCTCAGCAAGTTAAAAACAGATCGGAACTAGGAAAGGGTTACTAGAGGAAGAAATTCCTATCCCCCCTAGGGACACTCCAGGAAATTTTATGTATCAAAAGCATGGCATAGATGCCACATTATATCTAGATTTATGGGCCGATTACACCAAGCACCTAGATGAGAGACACAGATGGCCTGTTACCGGAACGTGGGATGCCGAGTGCATCATGAGGGTAGAGGAAGCATTATGGAAAAAGAAAGCTAGACAATCTCAGAAGGACGCCATAGAATTTTGGCGTAAGGAATCACGTAAGCGTGCTGACAAAGCACTCCGTAGAGAAGACAGACTTAAAGAATCAGATAAGGAACGAGAAAACGAATTAGTTACTGAAGGGATCCGAGTAAAAACAGAACAAGTAGACCGTGCCCGAAATAATCTTGTAAACGGTATGTACCTCGCAGCAGATGGCCCATCCGAAACTGAATCAGAGATACCGAAAAACTTACCGACACCATTAGTTCCCACTAAAGTAATGCATAAAACTACTAAAGACATATTCCTGAATTCGTATCTAGAGGATGTAGCGCCAGCTTACACCAATCTGCCTGTTCGTGCCCTGCCTACTGACAGGGATGGGGGTGGCACTGCGCCCCCAGATAATGTTCCACCGGTACCGCGACAGACCTCCCCTGTTCCGCCACCTCCGCCACTTCCTCCACTCAAGACGGATCTACCGAAACCAGTATTACCCGATCTTACTAAAAGACAGATTCAAGTCCAGATACAGACTCCGCGGAGAGATAATGCCCAAGCATCCGCCTCAGGAGGTGCGACAGCGGGTCTACAGACCCCGCCACCGACACACAGATTGCATTTAAAGGACACACAGAATCCTTTCCAGTCTCCCTACTCACCCCGGCTTGAGGCATTCAAAAATAGGATGTCATTTTGCAGATATGATCCAGTACCCGGAAAAGACGATCTAATGGTATTAGCATCACTCCGATTGAGATCTGCCACCGATAACTTGCTATGCTGTGTAGGAATGCAGGAAGCTCTCGACAGACTATACAAATTCATACAGACAGGGAAAGACCCCGACAGTGTCAAAGCTGCCATGTATAAACAGAAAGTTGACATTCAAAAACAGATATTACGATTCTTCATTAATTGTGTGATAAGAGAACGAGACAGGCCCGGGACAGATCAAAGTGAGTTAGACGCATTAAACAAGTGGGGCCAAAATATAGCAGACGCGAAACATGACAAGGGGACTTGCATAGCCACTATGTCCCAGAAAATTAGAAAGGCAGTATTAGCTGCACATCAGGAAGAAAATGATAAAACTTCCTCCGAGGAGGAAGATGAAGATGAAACATCAGAAAAGTCTACAGATATAATAGCGTATGTAGGTAAGGGAAATTACCTTAGGAAAGGCATCCGTCCGGAGAGCAAGAGAGTTCTTTTCTCCGCTTTGACAAATCCGAATTCTTCAGAACATCAGTTCCAGGAAACTGATAAAAGGCTTCGAGATCGAGTAGGGTACCATATACTCAATTCTATGGATGAACAGGAACTAGCCCGGTCCGCCGTGTTGTGGGCCGAAAACGCAGACATATATAATGATGACACGTTAGTGCAGACATTCTTGAACCTTTCCCCGGAAGAGCAGAAAATAGCAGGTGTATACATGATTCAGCACCTCCTCATCAAGTTCAGAAACCATCATTCTGATCCAGGTCCCTTACACGAAACGTTAGAAGCACTAATCATGGATAGATGGAGAGGTTTTAGTACCAAATTAATACAAATAATTCTAGAACAACGACGCAAGTATAACACCTTCCTGAGCTCTGAATATGTTCCCGCCCCGCCTCCAGAAAGAAAAATGTACCACATGCAATGCGGTGGCGGCATTGAAAGTCAGAATCCCTTACGAGAAGTACATCCAGTTATGGGTGAGGATCGTACTCTGAAACGTGTGTATGTTCACACACCACTGACTAAGTTAGAACTATTAGAAATGAAGAAATTAGTTCCGTGCCATGATAAAGACCCTGCAGGTTTTCACAGAGAGCTTAAAGACATGTTACTGATGGGAGATTACACGTATGATGATATTATGAAAATGTTAAAAGTACTGTTGCCCACGGGCATTTACGAGAAATTAAAGGAGAAGGATTGGGAAGTGGGAGAGTCAAAGATAGCATGGGCGGAGATAGAAGACGAAGAAAAGAAACGAGTCCCAGGGTTAGGCCTTGGGGATCTGACTAAAGCATTACCAGGTTTAATAGTACAGGTTCTGCCAAGATTATTGACAACTAGAAAGGAAGATTGGGACGCAATCTCGTCCTGCAAACAGAAACAAGATGAAGATACTAGTGACTTTTATTCAAGATTCGAGAAATGTTTCATTATCAATAGTGGCCTAAAAACTAGTAGCGAGTCATATCCACACCTTTTTGTAACAAAATTAGTAGAGAACGCCCTACCACTAGTTAAAAATAGAGTGTACAAGGTTGAAAGTACTTGGCAGGCAAATACGCCATCACAGATGTTACAAATGTTACAATACCACCAGAATAGAATCAGGGAAGAACAGGATCAGGAACAGAAACGTATGAAAGACACGAAAATGAAAATGTTAGTAGCCCAGACAATTCCAGCCGAGGGTCATAGAAAAGGTGGGGCCCAGACAAATCATTCTGCTGCTCCCGTTAAAGGGACATGTAATTATTGCAAGCAGCCAGGTCACTACGTACATGAATGTCCAGTCCTGAAACATAACATCGAGACAGGTAAAACTAAAGAAAGACCGCGTCCGCCTAGACATGAACAGGGTCAACAACAGACCTCACAGAACGAACAGCCAATGCAGAATACACAGCCTATGCATGATCAGTCCCATACAGTACAGACAGTAGCAGTACCGCAGCCACAGCATGCTCAAACACAGCCCGCTGCCACAACTAGACAAGTCTCACAACAGATGTACCAGTATGCCCAGTCGGCATATCCAGAGTATCAGCGTTATACATGAAACAGCCTAGGGAGGGAAAGTGATTTGCCTCTTATTGAAATTCCTGTAGATCAAGAAGGTCCTTATGTACATAGTCACGTATTAGGAAAAGACAGAAAGTTTTTAATTGACACAGGGGCAAGTCGCACTACTATAAGTCATAATGAAGTTCCAGGGGCACCCCTCTCAGGCTCACAGAATGTTTCCCTTGGTTTTTCAGGACAGCCTATTGTAAATGAAGTATCAGAACCAGTACCACTAGCTGTGGGTCCATTATCTCGAGTTACAGACTTGTTACTTACAAAATCATGTCCCGAAAATCTGTTAGGAATTAAAACACTGAAGGCTCTAGGAGCTATAATTTGCTGTTCCCCGGAGGGAGTCAGACTCTTTCTACGGGATTTCAAGGGTCATTATGTTCTACGTGACTTTGATGTCAGACTGAAAAATGTACCAGATCACTTATGGGCAAAAGGCCCAGCTGATGTAGGGTGTATGCATATCACACCATACCGTGTTACACTCAAGACAGGAGTTGTTCTACCCAGAATCAGACAATACAAGTTACCACCCGATGCTGTAGTGGCTTTACTGAAAATCATTGAAGAGCTTATTGCCCAAGGAGTGGTCGTAGAGACCGACTCCAATATCTGTAATTCTCCTATCATTCCAATTCTTAAACGTACAGACCGCAATGCACCGCCAGTATATCGGCTGGTGATTGATCTTCGAGAACTGAACAAATGCATTGTACCACAGTATCCTGTGGTCCCCGATATCTCCTCCCTGTTAACTGCCATTGATTCAGAAGCAACGTTCTTTACTGTAATCGATCTCAAGAACGCTTTCTTCAGTGTACCCATTGACCCGGAGAGCCAATATCTCTTCGGATTCAGTTTAAATGGACGAAGTTTCAAATTTTCCCGCGCACCTCAAGGATTTACAGAAAGCCCCAGCATCTATAGTCAAGCATTGAAAAGACAACTAGATTGTATCCAAATGCCAGTTAATACCGCTTTACTACAGTACGTCGATGATCTACTGATCACCGCACGAAGTGAGCCCGAATGTGAACAAGCATCTCTGATAGTTTTGCATTTTCTGGCCGACAAGGGACACAAGGTGTCTCCTTCGAAGCTACAATTCTGTGTTCAGCAAGTTGTGTACTTGGGTCACTTGCTGTCCAAAGTGGGGAGACAGCTCACTCCCGATCGCATTCAGTTAATTGTAAACATGCCCCGACCCCAGTCACAAAAAGAAGTGCGGGCCTTCATAGGCCTCACCTCGTACTGCAGACAATGGATTCCTCAATATGCATTTCTAGCTAAACCACTCATCCAGTTAACGACACAGGAGGCAGCAACTTCGACTGTCCTCCCTTGGACTCAGGAACACACACAAGCCTTTGAGGAATTAAAGAAAGCTTTATGCCAAGCACCAGTTTTAGCGACACCATGTTACAGCAAACCGTTTACACTTTTTGTTACAGAACGTGATGGTACAGCATTGTCTGTCCTCACTCAAGATCAAGCAGGTTCACATAAGCCTTGCGCTTATTTTTCAAGCACATTGGATTCAGTAGCACAGGCACTCCCTGCATGCTTAAAGTCAGTAGCAGCAACAGCGTTAGCAATCAGACAAAGCGACTCAATTGTCTTAGGTCATCAGTTAACAGTACAAGTTCCACATTCTGTAGAGGTTCTTTTAAACAGAACCCAGACTCAACACTTAACTATAGCACGACTGACAGGTTACGAATTGACATTATTCCAGCCACACATAGAAATCAGACGCTGCAGTATCTTGAATCCAGCAACATTGTTACCTACAGTTATGACAGATCCAGCTCCACATGATTGTATAGAGATTATTAATGCAGTAACAAAGCCCAGACGAGATTTAACAGATGTTCCATTGACAAATCCAGACCTGACACTTTATGTGGATGGTTCATGCATGAGAACAAGTACAGGAGAGTTAGTGGCCGCATATGCCGTGACCACTGAAACTGAAGTTAAAGAAACACATCGTATTGATACACTGTCTGCTCAAGCGGCAGAGCTCATCGCTCTGACCCAAGCCTGTATTCTAGCAAAGAACAGAAATGTTAACATATACACAGATTCCCGTTATGCGTTCGGAGTCGTACACGACTTCGGCATGCTCTGGCAGGAACGAGGTTTCCTGACCTCTCATGGTACAAAAATACAGCATGGTCCACTCATTCAAGCACTGTTAGAAGCAATACATCTGCCTTCAGCCATTTCAGTCATGAAGTGTAAAGCACATACTAAAGCCACAGATTCTGTTTCCCAGGGTAATGACCTGGCAGATCAAACTGCAAAACATACAGCACTGACTCACACTCAGACAACTGACACGATAAAGACAACAGATCCGACAAACTGTATGACAGTCAGGGATCCCACACTAGATGTTATTGACATTCAGACACATGCTACTGCAGACGAAATAAAGAAATGGACCGAACTAGGAGGGATCCAGACAGATCAAGGTTGGATGACGGGAAAATCTACATGGTTTCTCCCTGACTCTATGGTTCAAGTCATGATAAATACAGCACATAGTCCTGCCCACCTGGGAGAGAAAGCCATGTTAGACAGTTTACAAAATCTCTGGTACAATAAACACTTACGAGCAGCCGCAAAACAGAAAGTGCGTACCTGCATGATCTGTTGTCAGTTCAATCCAGGTAAAAGCGTCCCTGTAGAGCAAGGTGGATTTCATCCTCCCGATCACCCTTTTGAAGTCCTCCAGATGGATTATATCCAGATGGACCGTTGTCGAGGATTTAAATATGTTCTCGTAGTTGTCTGTGCTCTGTCCCGCTGGACCGAAGCATACCCAGTCTCAGATTACACTGCTCCGACCACTGCCAAACAGTTGGTTCGTGAATTTTTCCCACGGTACGGCTTGCCTCGTGTCGTGTACTCAGATAACGGTCAGCCATTCTCGTCTGCCCTAATGAAAGAAGTTTCCTTGTTATTGGGATACCAGTGGAAGTTCCATTGTGTCCGACATCCAGAAGCCGCAGGCCTTGTTGAGAGGCATAATCAGACATTAAAGATTCGCCTTGCCAAAATATGTCAGGAAAAAGGGGTCGACTGGATAGTCGCCCTGCCGGTGGCACTATTCTATATGAGAATGGTCGCCCATTCGAGATCAGGGCTATCTCCGTACGAAGTGGTCTTTGGCAGACCACCGAATATGTGGGGGACGCCCATTCCTAAAAAGATAACCGATGTTGATTCTAATATGTTGACAGATTACCTTGCCTCCTTGATGTCTGCACTCCAATCATGTCGTTCACAGGTTGCCGCAGCCTTCCCTGACAACACCGATGTGAAGGAGCATGACGTCCGCCCCGGAGATGTTGTGCTAGTCCGAAACTTCGACAGGAAAAGTCCGTTGGAGCCCCGTTGGAAGTCTCCGAAGACCGTTCTACTTACGACAAGGACCGCCGTCAAGTTGGAAGGAAGAAAGGGGTGGGTTCACCTAAGCCATATCAAAACATTCCCAGGACTGAAACCGGAACAAGACACACCCACCCCCACCAAAGACTGTGATCCCAAAGACTTTTCCGAACCCAAACGAGAAAAAACTCCTCAAGAACAATATCGTATGAAGTTACGATCTAGCAAGTCAGACAGTTTAATTGTTTAAGTCCTCCCCTAGGTGAATCGGTTAAATAGTTTCTGACATGTATCCCCTAGATCGAGTTAGAGAGAGAGAGGAAAAGAAAAGAACATACTGCAAATCACTTCGTAGTCACTGCATAGTGACACTAATAATTATGTTTATTCTAAGTATATTAATAATTGTTGCTAGCATCTTGTTACCTGTATACTATCCTATCTTCAAGCGTGAACAATCTGCTTACAATGTCTCTGCTGAACACACTTTTAGTGAGTTACCTCCTCATGAGCTTTCCTATAGACTTGCGCTGCGCAACAATACATTCATTAGTATGTTACATCATTCTCATCAAACTAACAATGCTACAAATTGCTGGATATGTGGCCGACTCCCTCCCTACCAGAATTACAAGGGAGCGCTGCCTCTCTTTCCGTATCCGTTTACCCACAATGGCTCCTGCGGAGCATGGTTTAAGATAATTAATTCTTTAGATCCCGATATTGCTGTTTTCGATGGGGGTTGGGTTTGGGGAAACCTGAACTTGGTCCTACTAGACGTCTGTTACCCGGATAAGGAGGGACTCCCCATTAGAATAGGAACTGATCTAGAAAATGAAGTATATGGATTAGGTAATTACACAATTAGCCTTATGATTCTTACTGTCGAATCCGAAGCCGCACCAGTTCTACCTATTATGTCAGTACTACCAGTCACTGGTGAATTATGTATCAAGAAGAAGGGTTCAGTACACTTAGGTCATAGTAAATGCACTATTGTAGTCGAATTCAGTGATGACGGAAAATCATCTTTCAAAGCTATCAGTCATTCTTACTTTGTTTGTGGTCATACCGCATACATTCGTCTACCTCCAGATTGGGATGGTACCTGTTACATTGCATTCCTTCTGCCACCCGTTTTTCTAGCTCCTTCTGATTACCATAGAAATAGCAATCTAGTAAAGAATAGACCCAGAAGAGATGCCCCCCTTGTCGACTACACAGAAACGGCATGGGAACAGTACACTGATTTTAATAAAGGATTCTTTTTCTTTTTAGGCCCTGTCCAGAATAGTAAATTAATACGCAGATTAACTAGAACACTTGAAGCCGTAGTAAATGAAACTACCTCCGCCTTAGGTAACTTAACAGAAGAGCAGTCCGCTATGCGGGTTGTTGTCCTTCAGAATCGTCTTGTAATTGACGTCATCTTGGCAGATCGAGGTGGAGCCTGTAAGGTCATCGGGTCAAGCTGCTGTGTTTTCATTCCACAGAATGCACCATCTGTATATCAAGCTATCACCCGTCTTCATAAAATTGCAAATCAGATACATCAGAATCCAGGCACCTGGACTTGGTCCGGTTGGTTCTGGACAACGTTAACAGCTTGGGGATGGAAGATCCTATCCTTCCTAGGCATTGGCCTAGTCCTAGTATTCAGTTGCTGCCTGTGCCTACAGTGTGGGCCAGCGATCTGTGGACTGTGTGCCACTTCTTGTATTGAACATTCCAGTTTCCACTCAAAACGTAACAGAAAGAAAGAAGAACAAATGATGTTACAAGAACAGACTGATCGATTCATGAGGATCGATATTTCATGAAGGGTCCGTAGGGAACAAGGAGGGAATGAGGAAAATTAAATTTTGGCCATGATGTGTTCCCTAGCGCGTACCCCACCGACTCCATGTACCAGCTTAAAGTGCATGTAACTTCCCTCCTGTGCCAGCTATGAAGACGCAAATACATTTGCGTCCACCGTCAACTTGTCCTCTTTCAGAAGCACCATGAATGGATTATATGGTCCGTTCCTAAGTATGCTATGCCACCGTCTTTTTGTAGTGCACTTTTCACTTTTTCCTGCTCTAAGCCAGAGTAGGCCCTGAATTCCTGCCATCTGAACCTCTTTTGTGGCTCCTGGCTCTGCCCAGGCTACCTCTGTACTCGTGAACTTTGTCCTACATTCAGCGCGGCCCCTCGCGCTCAGCTCAAGCCTGCTTTCTGCCAAGACTGACTATAACCTTCGAGTTATCTGTTCCGCTCCCCGAGAATACATTCCTGCCTACTAGATCCTGTAAACATCCTCTCCAGCTGCAGAGCCAAAAGGCCGACCTGTCTTAATGCAAGTAATTCATAGCCTCCGTTGTCATGCTTCCATGGAAGGCCCCGTGCCCCCACGCTTCACATGTAGACATTCAGGCGCTTATACACGCATCCACAGTTAGCATAGAATAGCCTCTACCCTAGAGACCTTTCCGCCCAGATAGTATAGTTCCTAAAACATCAGATATCAGATATGATAGAAGTACAAGTTGATCTGACATGCCAGACTTCTGTCTCTCTCCGTCAGTGTAAATGTCAAGACCCCTGCACCCCGTCAATCACACGTCATGCAGCTGCGTGCGCATCCAAGCTTCCGATTTCTGCTGACATTGCAACATTCTGTTAGCACCACCCCTTGGTGCCACCCATTTACGTCACCTATCAGTGACGTTTCTAGCACACACCTCTAGTTCACGCCTAGTTTACGCCTCTTGATGATGTATTGGTACCACGTGTATACTGTTATCTTGTCTTCTCTCAGCTGTTACGCCTCTTACATTGAACCTTATGATGTAAATCAAGTATATAAGCTATGTATTGTCAATAAACGGCAGCGCGCTCATCTATCCCTTCTGACACCCTTGTGGTGGTCAGAACATGATATCCTGATTCCTTTATGAGGAATAAAACCCTTAGAAACTCTAACACCACGGACTCTGTTTTCTTTCCTTCTGATTGAGTTATTATTGATTAAGTACTTACCTGCATAGAAATTAAGAGAGTAAATTAATTATTTACGTCAGCTTGAAAACTATTTTGCAGTGGGATATTAAAACCAGGCCTAAAAAAAGGTGGAAGTGCCTTGGGCTGATTAATACGTGGAGGTGGAATATTACTGAGGTGGCTATAGAAGAAGCCGAGTGGGCGGGCGCATACTCTATTTTCAGCAAAAGGTAGGGAAGCCGCTCTGAGCAAAACTGTGGCAACATGTTGTGGGTACTTAAAATTAACAGTAATACAGTCCCTCTTGCTCTCTTTCTAGAATTACCAATCCCGCTAACTCTCCTGGTAGATAAAATATCATTGGAGTAGGCAATTGGGAACCCACAATTTTTGTTCAGCCATGATACTGATTTATTTTTCAAGGAGTCATGGGTTTCCTGTCGAAACCCTGTAAAATGAGAGTCAGCCGGGGGTACATTAGTTAGTACAACCACGTAAGGGGCGCAGTCTGGGGGGAGATTAACAGAGCGTCTTCTCCCAACTTCCTTCCATCCCTCGTTATTCTCCACTGCTGTAGTTAATTGATTGGGAGTTTGATTAATATAGATTACTGCGGGTGGTTGATCAGTTGGGACTGGATTGCGCTAACCCCACCCCTCCCAGAGATGTTACTGCAGCCCTATTTAAAATGATCTACTTTTTTAACCTTATTTGCTTCAACCTGGATAATATGGGTATTCACAAGATCACGCAATCTAATTACTTCTTTAGAGACCTGATCTAATTTGACCACCAAAGGTTTAACTACCAATTCCAGTTTAGCTTCAATAATGCTGACTAACATATCAAATTGATCGGGATTCAGGGTAGTAAACCCATCCTTATTCAAAGGCTCATTAACTCCTACTGAGCTTTTTTGTGGGGTGCCCACTCTTTTGGGTTTCCTGTTACCCCCCCCCCCCACTTATTCGGTAACTTCCTGCAAGCCCTTACTACTCTATGCACCGGAGAAGGTTGTTGTGAAGAGTCAGAGGGGTCATCCAGCTCAACCTGGTTTTGTACAGGGGAGGCCAAACTTTCATTAATAGTAATGGCTTGAATACCTTCGTTACAGCTATTATCTAGCACATGGTCTTCTATGGGGGTAGAGAGATTAGTAGGCGAAGCCGGGGGGCTAACCCTGTTTAATGAAAGGCGTCGGTCTTTGTTAATTTTGTTTACCACTTTGACCAAATAGTTGTCCATAGTAGTGTTCGCTATAGGGGTTTTGGCTGATGTGAGTTTCGACATTGTTATACTTCAGGGGTAAACCTACAAAACAGTATATTAAAAGCACCTAAGCTATCATGTAACACTCATGCTAATATAAATGTGTTGACTTAAAATCAAGATATAACAACCACAAGACCATGAAAAATCATGGAATCAATAGTCTCACGTATATGGGGAAGCAATAGTCCGCAGAGGCCAAAGGTCCGTGGCCCAGCCAAGCCTGGTTCGGCCCCGGACGGCCACAGACGGCCCGCCCTCAGCCCGGGCTCCGCTCGGCGCCGTCCGCGCACGTCCGTGACGCGGAGGAAGCTGCGGAAGTTTAAGCGCCTCCGGGCACGCTGGAAGGGAAGTGGGCAGTGCAGTCCCCCGATGCAGCTGGGAGCTGTGGTTTTCCCCTCTCTGCGGCCGAGCGATGTTATCAGCAGGGCGGTGGGGGTAACCACAGCGTCAGAGCCCCAGAAGTAAAGTCCGCATGTAAGGGTACACTGTGTGCCTCGATGTCAACCCCTCACAGGTATAGTGCAGCCCCTTTTTTTGTTTAAACTGAATCTGTAAAGGGAGAACAAATCCACTTTTCTCTCCTTCCCCTATCGTTATATTAGATATCACCAAAGCAGACAGACGGCCCTCTGGGCCATAAAGGCAGCAGGCCCCAACACCCCTCCATAGCACCCAACCACAGTCTGCACTGAGCCGGGGCGGGCCACAACGCATTTAGCGCCTTCCCCTGGTTCGACGAGGAGAGTCAGGACCCCAGCGGCTCTTCACGTATAGCAAGGGGCGTCGCAAAGGGAGCGAGCAGTCAATAACCTGAGTTGCAGCCAGCCATAAAAACGCCTTGTGGAGCCCAGGAGTTAGTGAACCCAGGGGGAGAGGGGAGGCAGGCTCACCGGCCGGTGCTTCTTGCCAGTGACGGGTCACGTCCAGCGTAGGTCTGCCGAGCACAGTCTAACCGAGGTCACCACCTCGTTGCAGAATATGGCAAGCAGCCTCCGTACCTCGTCTCCGACAGCGTGGGGTAAATTGTAACCCCCACACCAACACAAATGGGGAGTGCAGCTGAGTCTCTCAGCCGGAAGGAAGCCAGGCACTCCAAGGAATCCCGGAGCTCCCGCCGCGGCAGAGTCACGTCCCACACCGCCCCAGGCAGTGCAAGCACCCGGTCAGTCATTACGCCCCATATACACCTTGGGGAGACAGGGACTTTACAGGCTCGCCAGGACGGAATTGCGGGCTGCGGTCGTGTCTCGGAACGGCCCTAGCAGTGAGGCGGCAGGGGAGATTTCAAAGCCGACAACTTCGCCTCAGGAGCACAACGTTTGGCGTATGAGTCAGTCCTGGCGTTCCTTCAAGGAATTACTGTTTTCATCTGGGATGGTCCACTTTAGAGTCATTAAAATAAACACAATATCAACACTGCACTTGTGCCAATGGGCAGCTGTAGTTACCGCTCCGACTCTACTCTTAGTTGCAGAACATGTTCTAATTTTACCAGAGTCAACCAAAGTAGAAGAAAAAGCACCCCCAACACAATCCAAAGTTCAATCCATGGTGAAACCAAATAAGTCTTTTCCAAGTGATGAAAAAGGTATGTTGCTTGTTCTTTCAAAGTTCTTTTTACTGGCGTTGTTTCAGGTTCACTTGGATCCTCGCAAAACGTATCAAAGTTAATGAAATAGCCAGAGGCAGTTCTGTCAATTGTTGGGATTGCATCAGGATTCATTGAAATTGCTGGAACCCCTTGATCACTTGATACATTTGTGTAGTCTAATGCTACTTCGTTTTGGACAGGTGTTTCTTGACAAACTGTTATTTGGGTCTCAAGAGGTACAAGTTCCATAGATTTGTTGCTTAGGGTGTCTGCTACATTGGCGGAGTCCACTTGTACTACTGGTTATGATCTTCCACATGATGTGGTTTGACAAGGTCGATGGAAATTAACCTGTTCTCCTTTTTACCAGCAAGGGGCAGCAGTAATACTGTTCTTGATCCTTGGATTGCTAGGACAGGTACTAGTTGTCTGTAAGAAGGCCCAAATTCCTTCTTGTCCGCAATCTTTTCTCTGACTAGATCCCCAAGCTCCCAAGCTTAGGAATCCAGACAGGCCTTGCTGGGATGGTCGGTTTCTCTTCAGGGGTGGTTGGATTCACGAACACGTTACTTTGTTTAATTCTTATTTCATTTAAGTCCTCTAAAACAGCCAAACGGTCTTTGATATCAAAGGGTTTCTGGTCTATCACTGAAGTCTGAAAATCGAGATCCGATACTAACATTCTGGTCCCAAAAAGGACTTCATATGGAATGATACCCTCAGAGAACTTCTTGGCAGATTGTTAAGACTACGTTGGACACTTAGTAGATATTTGACCCACCCGTCACCCGAGCCTAATACCCTAGCTGTTATAGATTGCTTTATGTCCCGTTTTTTTCTCTCCACTATCGAATTTCCCTCAGGATAGAATGGACTAGAGTACTGTAATGCAACACCCATTTTGGCCATGGCCTCCTTGTAAGCTCGAGAGCTAAACGCAGGACCTTGGTCAGAATGTAGCGTGCCAATTGTGTATGTGCTGATAACAGTTTGAGCATCAGCCGAGCGCTGAGGCCACATCCAAATGAATTTTGTCTTAACATTTTGTGGGATTGCATTTGTCCATTGGGACGTCTGGGTGTAGATAGTCTAATGCTGTCCAACAATGGTGTCTGTACTGGGCTGGCTATGCTATTGTCAGGTATCTGGCAGCGTTCTGTGCTGCGATCTCTATTGCAGTCATTGCAGTTAATTACAAATTTGTGAATGTGTGCACTCATTCCCGGCCACCAGTACATCCTTTTCAATCCTATTATAGTCTTAGAGATCCCCTGATGTATCAGACCCTCTCCCAAATGTGCACGGGGTATCAAAGCTACTCTACGTTTCCTGTTTGGAATTACTCTATCCCCCATTCTAGGGATTCGAGCAAAAGGAACTGAGTTTGCATCAATTATATATGAGTATTTGAGTGGAAACTTATTAGGTAATGCTGCACCGCTGCCTTTGCTTGTGGCATTGACAGCTAGCATTATTTGGCTGCCTATTTCCGTTTTTGAACAAGTGATTGCAGCTACAAACGCCCTTTGCACAGCTGCCTTCGCAGCCTCATCAGCCAATGAATTCCCTGCAACGTGAACGGATCACGTTGATGACTCCGCCTATGTATCACGTGAGTGTTATTTAGTCCTTGTCGTAACTGAATGACTTGTTCCCAAAGCAACTTATGCTTCAATGTGTCACCTTTTGCATCTTTGTAACCGTTTTGAATCCAGTTTTGCAAGTATTCATTGTAAGATTGAACACAATAATACCAATCGCACACTATAGGTTTGAGGTATTCGCGGTCCGTATTCTCAAGCGCCATCTTGAATGCTTGTAGTTCAGCTGGCTGAGCTGTACAATCTCCTAGAGACTGAGTTTTGGAATGATTCAGATCATTAAGTTGCATATGTCTACATGTTTTCAAATGTTTTGTTGCTAACATGTCTGCCTGGAGTGATCGCAAAATGTATCTGTGTTTTTGTGTCCAATTAACTGTTTTGAAATCAAATTTGATTAATTCATAGAGAAGTTTAACCCTTTCTGCTTAATTTAGAATGTAAGTTCTTCTGAAATTCAAGAATCCTAGAATCAACTGAAAGTTTTTCAGCGTTTTTGGAGGTTGGAGCAGTGCACATTTCTCTAGAAAGTTGGCTGCCAGGCTTTTGCCTTCACTTGAAAGTTCATATCCTAGAAAGAGAACATTTAAATGGGCAATCCTAGATTTTTTTAAACTGAATTTGTACCCTTCAGAGGGGAATCCCAATATAATTGTATTCATCCTATTTAAGTGCCTATCCAAGTAATCGTCTATCAGATAGATGTCATCGACAAATGATAATGCTTCATCATCATAAGTTTGTAGTAACTCTGTTACTCTTGATGAGAATAACCCAGGACTATTCTTGAATCCCTGTGGGAGACGACAGAAGTGACGCTGTATCCCCATAATTGAGAAAGCGGTCAAATACCTACTTTCTGGTGCAATGTTTTGACAGAAGAAACTGTTTGAAATATCTAATGTGGTTTTGTATTTTTTACGCTCAATGTTATTCATTAATGCTGCACTATGTGCATTTTGTACTGCAAATGTTTTGCAACAAGAGTTTAGATGTCTATAATCCAATACTAGGCGATACGTATTGTCTGGTTTGGAGACAGGAAACAAAGGATTGTTCATTGACAAGGTGCATATTTCAATCACCCCTTACTATTCAAGTTGGTCTAATATCTCCCTGACCTGTTTTTTAGCTTCTTGCTTAACTGGGTACTGCCTTTGTGCAGTTGGTTGATTTTTTAACTGGATTTTATGGTGAGGAGAATCCTCATCCCATCCTACATGATTTTTATATAATGCAGGAGCTTAGGCGACTGTCTATTTCCTAGCATAGGTATATTTTAAATAAATTGGAATGTGGTTCGAGAAGGCTGGCATAATGATGTCTTCACCATGTGGGCACTCCCTGACAAATTGTGGTGGCCAGTCTTGTTCAGCTAGAAGAATGTCATAACCCTTGGAAATTCGCTCCCAAAAGAGTGCTCTCACTTTTCTTGGTATGTCCCCCTCCATCCGGAGTGTTATTTCTTACAACTTATGTGGACAACTAAACCTGGTATCTGCAGTTTCCACTTGAATGAATTCATTCAAGTCCACTGTCTCCCGATGATCCTTTAAGTTCTTGCGAGCTATGGTGACTTCTGCTGTGCTGCCCAACATTGTCTGAGCTCATTCCCCGTTCTTGAGTTGTGCCCTCGAGATCCTCGGCATGTCTGATTTTTAGACATGGTACCTTCTTTTTGGTGAATTGAGGTTTCTTGTTTTTCTGAACGTGTTAATCATCTTTCGATACCACGCGTTTTTCCTTGTGTTCTGACTGTCCTCTCCTTTCGGATTTCTGTGACGAAGTCTGAAAGGTACAAGAGGAACGTGTAACAGTATCTTGATATCTATCAGGTTTTCTCAAATTATCCCTATACCTGAGGTTACCTCCTTTCAGAGGGCTCCTTTTGAGGAGACTTACCTATGGATTGAGATTGCTTCTCTTTAGAAGTTTGTTTGGTGTTCTCCCACTTCTTTTAAATAGGAGCAGGATGTTTTTAGTAAAGACCTTCTCAGGACTTTCAGACATTTGGGGTTTAACTGGTTTCCCACCCAAACTGTCTCTGCCTAATTCTTCATAGGATTTTTCAATTATTCTGGCCAGTTCTTGTGGTTACTCGGTTACATCAAATTACCTTAACTTTTGGCGGATCGCCAAGTATGCTGCTTCACCTTTAATATTAGCTAATATTATTGTTGAGACCTGTTTGAAATCTTTCAGTAATTTCATACCTAGATTTAAAGCAGGCTCTGCCCCGTATTCATTTTGAGGTTTTTTTCAGAACGTCTGGTATTAGTGCCATAGACCGAACACCATGTGTTTTAGTGTAAACTGCAGCAAAGACTGTACCCCAAGTGTCACAGTCCTCCAAATGTGGTGTGATCCCCATTGGTAAACAGATTGTTAAAATTCTGTTTCTCATGAGGGGTAGCATTAGGAAATACTGCCTCGATTTGAGCTATCCAGAATGGAATTTGTTCCCATTTTGCGGGTAATTTACCAACGACCGAATGTAGAGTCAGTGATGTGTTTTATTTGTGTTCCCCTGGTGGGGGAGATGCCGTGAAATCATTATTGCTGGTTGGACTGTAAGAGTCCGCATGACATATTGAACCAATTGTCTGTAGATTTTGGTTAGCTCTTTGAGATGAGCTCGTAGTTCCACATCTGTCATTTCATTAATTTCAGGATGTGGAGTATAGCTGGCTAAAACTGTCCATGTTGCTCCTGGTCTACCTAGTGGACCGAGCCTGGTAATATGATTTATATGTTTTAGGGTGCCTTTAAACCAGAGCGCATGTTCTTGGTAAGTTAGTGGAATTTCCATATCCTCCAAAGGAATGTATTCCCTTGGTGGTTCATCTTCTTTGTGGAAATGAAACATGTGTTCTTGGATCTGCTTCAGGGAAGATTATCCATGAATAGAATACATCTGTCTGATGATATTCATGTGTCCCTATCATAAAAACTGCCCTACCACCTATTGCTGATAGGCCATTTTTATAAGTTTGATAGTGATGGTTTTCCTTAAATTTAGAGGTATGCTTATCGCAACCTCATCGGTTTCTTGGAAACTTGAAATGTTAAGAGTTGCATCGGCTGGATCATCCGCAGCTCCACCGTTCTCGGTGTTGTTGCTGTTATTAGACATTTTGTTGACTGAAAGTTTGCAGAGCAAGTTTCAAGGAAACAAAGATAAGGTGCATAATATTTTGGAACACTGTATCCTTCAACGTTGAACAAACCAAAAAGCTAATACATAGGATGTTCGTACTACTCAGCTATGGTGTATATTATCCTTTACCCACTTCAGACGTCTATTGGAGTATTACGGAAAAAGAATCTCTGAAAAAAGCACAATTGATAATAGTAATGACAACACCGCCTCGGAACTGCTTCTTGACCTAGCAACCCATCAACTCCACCTAAAGAACGACCAACCCACACATACTCTTGGGCATTTGCTTGATCCCATCTTTTGCAACATCCCTGACCTCAAAGTGAGAGCACCTATTCCATTGCCTTGGTCCGACCACCTGCTTATCCCCTTTAGCTGGTGGATCTCGACCACTCCACCTCCCAACCAAGCTCCTGGTAGACTCTCTCGTCCCTGGCCCAAACTGGATACTGGCAAATGGAAAAATGGAAGCATGTCCTGGAGCTCTCTAGGCCTAACTATGAAGCAGACCCCGCAACAGCGGATGCCGAGTTTTCTTCTTGGATTGAAATTTCCCTCAACACCGTCCTCCCCAAAAAACCATATCTGAAACCCCGGAAAAAGCCCACCTCGCCATGGTTTACACACGAGGTCCGCCTCCTGAAAAAACTCTGTAAGAGGTCTGAAAGAGTGTGGAGGAAAGACTTTGACCCTAACAGCAAGAGGGATTATAAACTGGCTATCCTCAATTTTAAAAAAGCTCTAAAAGCTGCGCAAATAGCCTTCTTCAATGAAAAAAGTTAGTACTGCATCCTGCTCGTCTAGAGAAACATTTCAAATTGTAAAAAAACTTTTAAAAACCCCGAAGCCTTTATGCACGAGTGATTTCTCGGACAATCATTGCAACGAGTTAGCCACCTACTTTGATCAAAAGATCCAAAACATCCTCCACCAACTCTCCCCTCTCACTTCCGCGGACCCCCCACATCTGTGTCTGATTCTGGCCCAGAACCTTAATACAGGACTAGACTTGTTCACCCCTATCAGTGAGGACATCCTGTCTCCCATCCTCCAATCACTCAAGAGTGACTCCCCGCTTGACCCAGCCCCAGTTAAGACCTTAAAACAGGTAGCACCTACCATCCTTGCTCCGATGGTGAACTTGATCAATGCTTCACTAGCAGACGGAACGGTACCCCCCAGCTGGAAGAAGGCGGTGGTCAAGGCCTTACTCAAAAAACCTAACCTTGACCCCCTAAACCTGACTAACTTCAGGCCGATCTCTCTCCTTCCATGCATCAGCAAGATGGCTGAAAAATTCATTAACGGCCAGTTGTCCAATTACCTGTAATACAATGAACTGCTTAAACCTTCACAGACAGGGTTTCGCGCGGGCCAGGGTACTGAAACAGCGATGGTGGCGGTTGTCGAAGAGGCCAGGAAGATCATCGATGCAGGAGGATCAGTGGCAGTGATCCTCCTAGATCTAAGTGCGGCCTTCGACACCGTCAATCACCATATATTGGCTCAGCGGCTCGGAGACCTTGGTATTTCAGGGCCCGACCTATCCTGGTTAAAATCCTTTCTTCACTGTCACTCCTTCCAGGTGGCGGAGGGTAACTACATCTCCAAAGAGACCTCCATACGCTGCGGAGTGCCGCAGGGCTCTTCGTTGAGCCCTACGCTCTTCAACGTGTACATGTCGCCTCTCGAAAAAATTGTCACCCTATACGGAATTAAACTTCGGATATATGCGGATGACACCCAGCTGGTGGTTTCTCTCAGTCAGCAGGAAAATCCTACCATCGATCTGTACTCCTGTCTGAGAGATATAGTCAACTGGATAGACAGGTCCCACTTGAAACTCAACAGTGACAAAATGGAGATATTGGTGATGGGCAATCAGTCTCACTTCCGTCCGGAATCCTTGTGGCCCCCGTGCATGGGCCTGCCTCCAACCCCCAAATCCGACATAAAAAGCCTTAGGATTTGGCTACACCAAAACCTCACCTTGAACACCCAAGCAAGGAAAACAGCTGGAGCCTGTGTAGTGACCCTGACACAGGTAGATTGGATTAATTGCTTTATTGAAGAAGATGTAATCCAGTAAATATAAAAAGGTGCTGCCAGCTTGAAGGAAGATTCAGGACTGACCAACACTCCAAACATCATCCATATGACATGCAAACATTCTAGTATGACATACAGGTATTAGAATAACAATTCTACAGCACATGCCCCACTCTAGAAAGAATAAGCATCACTACAGCCTGCTATGGTCTCCTGCGCACCTCTCGTAAGATTCTCCCATTGCTCCCCTTTCAGTCAAGGAACCTCCTTATCCAGGGCCTTATTCTGTCCAGACTGGACTACAGAAATGCCGTGTATCTTGGCGCGCCGAAGAAATTGACAACCAAGCTCCAGGTAGTGCAAAACGCTGCCGCCCGGATTCGTACTGACACCAAGAATGGCTGCTCGGCCAAACCGGCCATCAGAGCATTGCATTGGTTGCCCGTCTTGGAAAGAGTGCAGTTCAAGGCCCTTTGCCTGACCCATAACATTCTCCACGGGAAAGCTCCCCTATCTTTAAAGACCTCATTGTTCCTTATACCACCTCCAGAACCCTCCGATCCTCTAATATCCATCTGACCTTGCCACCCAGGATCAAGAGGTCGCGCTCCGGAGGCCGGCGTTTTTCATATAACGCTTCTAAACTGTGGAACTCACTCCCTCTTGACCTTCGTGCCCAACCCAACCTCCTGCCATTCCGGAAACTTCTAGAGAATTGGCTGTTCCCGTAACCTCCCTCTTCTGTTCTCGCCTGTTTCTTCTGTCAGCGCTGGGACGCTAACGGGCAGCCATGCGCTTTAGAAATCTTTTAACATTAACATTTAGTATCTAGCGTTAAATTGGACCCTTACCAAACGTTGGGCGCTATGTAGTGTAGTTCCTATATTCCCAATAGGCTCTGCACATTGGAATAATATATCCTATAGATATGGCCTAAGACTTAGGCCAGTAGGTGTCTATCGAATATTCTAAACTTAATTGTGAGTGCCAGCTAGCTCAGAGGTCACTAGAAACTTTCTCGAATTCACAAGAAGGGATCAGTTTCTGACAACCGCATCAACATGACAACTTTGTTTCCCTAGGACTGGAACAACTATCTTCAGAGTCGTGGAAACAATAGATAAGTATTTCACTCAGTCAATCGTGCATGCTTCATTTCTACAGAGTTTACAGAGAAATAGTGAGACAGCATTTATTGAACAGTCTTCTTTCTCATGCAAGAGAGGTAAACTGGTACAATCATTAGACAGAATGCAAAGTACAATGCGTACAGCGAGAATAGTATTATAAAATAATACTGTAATAGCACTGTATGGATTCGTAGCCATATAAAAATACATACATAAATAACACAGGCTTAAGATACTTAACTGGTGGTTCTAAAATATGACTACCCCAATGTACCTGACCAAGGTCTAGTACGAGGGAAGAAGTAAGTATGGTCTTTTGCATGGGTTTAGTTTTTCAAAGCACTACAGAGAAAGGTAGAGTCAAAGGGATATTTTAATGACCTGTCACAGTTCCAATCCCCACTATACACAATATCAATAACCAACTGAACTGGAAGTCTAGTGAACACTGTGAGAAAGTGGCTCTATATACACTGGACCAAGGTAAGGTACATTGTGTATAGAGACCACAAACTCCAAAGGTATGACAGAGGTTAAAGTCAGGGATGACCATACTCTCAAAAGTAGTAGCTTGGTCGAGCAGTAAGGCAGTACCAGAGGACAGTGTAAAGCATGTGTTGTACACACTCAGTCAACAAAAGGTATCACACACTCAAGGACTGAACTCCAGGTCAATTGTTTTTATATCAAAAGATATAACTGTTTTATTTTCAGAACCAACATATACTTTTCTCGATTATGGGTGATCTCAGGTAATTACTTTGCAGAAAGGTAATAGCTGCATAAACACAATAGGTACTGGGGTTGTAGTAGGCAACACAATTCTAAACACAATTTAACATTGAGCTCAATGGGTTTTTCCACAAAAATGCAATTAATTACTTTGTCGATTACTTTTGTAATTCCAGGACTGGATCCTAGATCCAATTTTGGGGTGTAAGCTGAAAACAGTTTGGTAAAAACGTTTTGCTTTTTGTAATGCTTTTTCAGGAAAATAAAGGTATTTCAAAAGTTCACACTTAGAAACTTTTCAGTGAAAATTTAGCAATGTTATCCAATGGGAGAAAATTCAGGTTACAGGTAAAGTACGTTCTTGTTACTTTTGTAATCCAGTATTGGGCTCCTAGGTCCAGCACTGGGATCTCTACTTAAGGCAGGTAAGTAATTACGTTTAAGTTGTATGTATGATTTTTAAGGAATATTTCAAGTTTTCAAAAGTAGACAGTAGAAATTTCAATGAAAAGCAGACAATGTATTCCTATGGAGAACATTCAGGTTACTAGTAAACCTGGTTAGGATTACTTTTGCGGCTCAGTACTGGGCTACAAGGTACAGTCCTGGCTTCTCTGATCACAGGTGAGTACTTCGGAATTCGGTATTCGGCAGATTTTATAGGAATATTTAGAGTTTCAAAACTTCACACTTAGAAGATTTTTTGAGTCAAACCAGTCAATGTTATCCTGTAGCAGGAAAGTGAGTTATCGGTTTCCAGGTGAGGACTCGACAAGAGAGGTTAAGGTTCAGGGCATATACTCAGGGATCCCCCAGTGTCAGGTAGGTACAGTTGGTATGCCCTCAGCAGCACAGAGGCAGACGGGTGCAGAGGTAGTTAAGCCCAATGTTGTCCAATGAGAGGCAGGGGACCTTCAGTCCGTGGCTTCTGGCTAGCTGGCCACGCGACTGGGGTAGCTGGGCTCCTGGTCGCTTGCTCAGGGCAAATGGGGAAGTAGGATAGGACACAGGGGGCACGGCCAGAGGCACTCGAGCGGCTGTGTGCAGGGTGCTTTTGAGCCATCTGGAGCTCATTGTTATTCAATGGGAAAGGTAAAAAGGGAACAAAGACTGCAGACTCAGGGACGGTGATTCTTCAGGTGCGACCACCACTTCGAGAGGTAAGTTGGGATCCTGGAGAAGAGGTAGGTACCCCATAGGGAGGCACAGGGGGCGGCAGGGCGCCGGGTACAGGGGTGTCTTTGGGTGTTGGGAAATCTTACCCTCAGCTGGTCGCGGTTGGAGGCGTCCCTGGTTCTGAGGCTGCAGGCGTTGTCTGGTTCATTGAGGAGGGTCTTTGGGCACTGGACTTTGGGTCCCAGTCGCCGGGGGAACATCCTTGTGGTCTTGGATCACTCGGGCACTTGCCAGGCACGGCGGGAGCAGAGTGGGTTGGTCTTGTGCTTTCTGGCTGGCACCAGGGGTATGGTTGTTGAAGCAGAGCCTCTGCTTATGGGAGTCCCAGTCTTTGAGAGGGTCAAGGTAGGCAGGTCCTCCGGGGGTCCCAAGGTTGCTGTTTGCAGGAGTCACCGGGATTACGCAGCAGCAGGTTCCAGGATCGACAGGCTGGTAGGGCTGTCGCCAAGTCAGTTGGTGTTGTCCTGTTGTTAGCAGCTGCACGGCGGGTCTTATTCTTCTTGATCTTCTTCTTTTCTTATCGGGATCTGAGGAAGGAAGATTCAGGGAGCCCCTAAATACTGAATTTAGGGGTGTTACAGGTAGGGCAAGGGCAGGGACCAATAGGTCCCTGTCCTGGTGAGGGAACACCCCCTAGTCTGCTCCTCTCCGGTGGGAGGGGGGCAGGAGCCTAGCTGTGATTGGGCAGGGCTCTCCATCCTCAAGATGGCTTGAGCCCTGGGTTGTGCTTCACCTTGCCTCTCCCACCTGAGGAGTGGGGTTGGCACAGGCTGGCACACCCCCCTTCCTGACTTAGGGTTTCCCGCCAGTCTTCCCACCAGTGTGGGGGTCAGAACTGATGGGGGACAGTTGCTGTGTACAGCAAATGGTCTCGAGAAGCTCACAGAGGCGGCAGGCTTTGAAGCTTCCCCCTGCCCATCCTGGGGGAGGAGACCTAGCACCTCGCCCAGGATGTGCCTTGTTGCAGGCCCAGGAGAATAGAGGGCTACCCACCCAGGGGTCCTGCAACATGTCTGCTGTGTGGTTGCCTAGGCAGCCTCTCAGTCCAGACGTGGATTGTAGGTTAGGGTTCAGGGGGCATCTCTAAGATGCCCTCTGGTGCATCTTACATTACATCTCACACTGGCATGAGTGTGGGTTTAATGTGCTGAGAAGTTAGATACCAAACTTCGCAGTCTTCAGTGAGTCCATCATGGTGCTGTGGAGTTCGTAATGTTGACCTCCCAGCACCATATAATCTTAATGGCAGCACAGCACTTACAGTGACCAGGAATGGCCCAGGGTCCTATAGGGGCACAGGGCTCATGCACCTGGGCCTACACCACTGGCATAGGGCACCCAGCTAGAGGGGTGACTGATGTATGCCAGGGCAGTGGGGTTGTGGGCATGGCACACAGGGATGTGTGCCATGTCGACTCTCTGCTTAGTTCTGTACTTAGACACTCAGCCTGCAAAGGCATTGTGTGGGTATCAGGGTACAGTGCCCCTAAAGGTGGCACAATAAGTGCTGCAGCCCTTAGGGGTCTTCTCTGGTCACCATGCCCTGGGTACCTACGGTACCATTTACTAGGGGCTGACAAGTAGCCAGAGATGCCAATGGAGTTTTGTTTCAAGACAGCTTTAGGGAAGGAACACAGGCCCCTGGGCACCTGGTTGGCAGGAGCCCAGGGCGCACTCAGTCAAAGCACATCAGCAGTTCAGCAAAAAGTGGTGGCACACCAATGCAAGAAAGATGGCACTATCTCACACAACCCCCCCCCCCCCCAAACGAAAGGTGATGAGACTAACCCTGCCCTAGGGAGTCTCCATTGTCTAAGTAGAAGAAACTGGAAAGTCCATCTGCATTGGCATGGGCAGTCCCTGGTCGGTGTTCCACTTCAAAGTCCATTCCCTGTAGAGAGATGGACCATTTTAGTAGTTTGGGATTTTCCCCTTTCATTTGCATTAGCCATCTGAGAGGTCTGTGGTCAGTTTGAACCAGGAAGTGAGTTCCAAACAAGTAGGGTCTCAACTTCTTCAGGGACCAAACCACAGCAAAGGCCTCCCTCTCAATGGCACTCCAACGCTGCTCTCTGGGGAGTAGCCTCCTGCTTATAAAAGCAATAGGTTCGTCTTGGCCTTCCTCATTGATATGGGATAGGACCGCTCCTATCCCCAGCTCAGGGGCATCAGTCTGCACTATGAACTGCTTGGAGTAGTCTGGTGCTTTTAGAATTGGTGCTGAGCACATTGCTTTTTTCAGGGTGTCAAAAGCCTTTTGGCAGCTAACAGTCCAGTTTACTTTCTTTGGCATTTTCTTGGAGGTGAGTTCTGTGAGGGGAGTTATAATGGACCCATATCCCTTCACAAACCTCATGTAGTACCCAGTCATGCCAAGGAATGCCCTAACTTGGGTCTGGGTTGTTGGAGCTGCTCAGTCCATGATACTCTGGATTTTGGGCTGTAAGGGTTGGACTTGGCCTCCACCAACAAGGTGGCCCACGTACACCACAGTGCCCTACCTATCTGGCATTTGGATGCCTTGATAGTCAGTCCTGAAGATTGAAGGGCTTGTAGAACCTTCCCAAGGTGGATCAGGTGATTCTGTGAGGTGGAGCTAAAGACAGCATTATCATCAAGATAAGCTGCACTAAAGGACTCCAACCCAGTCAGAACTTGGTTCACCAACCTCTGGAAGGTGGCAGGGGCATTCTTTAACCCAAAAGGAATTACAGTAAACTGATAGTGCCCATCAGGGGTGGATAATGCTGTTTTCTCTTTTGCTCCTGGGGCCATGCCAATCTGCCAGTACCCTGCAGTCAAGTCAAATGTACTGAGAAATGTGGCTGCCCCCAACTTATCTATCAACTCATCTGCTCTTGGAATGGGGTGAGCATCTGTCTTGGTGACAGAGTTGAGCCCTCTATAGTCCACACAGAACCTCCTCTCCCTCTTACCACCCTGGGGATGAGGTTTGGAGACCAGAACCATTGGGCTAGCCCAGGGGCTCTCAGATGGTTCAATTACCCCTAGCTCCAGCATCTTGCTGACTTCAGCTCTGATGCTTTCCTTGACTTGGTCTGAATGTTGATAGATTTTCTTTTTGACAGGGTTACTGTCACCAGTGTCCACACCATGGGTACACCAGTTGGTTAGACCAGGAGTCAAGGAAAAGAGACTAGCATACTGTTGCAAAACATGTTTGCTGTCAGTCTGCTGTTGGGCATAGAGGGCGTCTGAAAAGGCTACTGCATCCACTGACCCATCTTTTGGGATGCAAGAGAGGAGGTCAGGAAGAGATTTACTCTCTGCTTCCTGTTCCTCATCAGTCACCATCAGCATGGTGATGTCAGCCCTGTTGTGATAGAGCTTAAGGCGGTTCACATGGATAACCCTTTTGGGTGTCCTGCTTGTGCCCAGGTCCACTAGGTAAGTGACCTCACTCTTTTTCTCCAGGAAAGGGTAAGGGCCACTCCATTTGTCCTAGAGAGCCCTCAGTGCCACTGGCTCCAAAACCCACACCTGTTGCCCTGGTTGAAATTCAACCAGTGCAGCTTGTTGGTCCTACCAGTGCTTCTGAAGCTCCTGGCTGGCCTCAAGATTCTTGGATGCCTTTTCCATATACTCAGCCATTCTAGACCTTAGGCCAAGCATATAGTCCACAATGTCTTGTTTGGGTTCTTGGAGAGGCCTCTCCCAACCCTCTTTCACAAGACAAAGTGGCCCCCTTACATGATGACCAAACAGAAGCTCCACGGGGGAAAACCCTACTACCTTCTTTGGCACTTCCCTATAAGCAAAAAGCAGGCATGGCAACAGGACAACCCATCTCCTTTTGAGTTTTTCAGGGAGTCCCATGATCATACCTTTCAAATGTCTTGTTGAACCTCTCAACAAGGCCATTGGTTTGTGGATGATATGGGGTAGTAAACCTGTACTGCACCCCACACTACTTCCACATGTGTTTCAGGTTAGCAGACATGAAGTTGGAACCTCTGTCTGAAACCTCCTCCTTGGGAAACCCTACCCTGGTGAAGACATCCAGGAGGGCCTTGGCTGATGAAGGGGCTGTAGTAACCCTAAGGGGAATTGCTTCAGGGTACCTAGTAGCATAATCCACTACTACTAGAATGAACTTGTTCCCTGAGGCTGTGGGAGGTTCCAGTGGACCCACAATGTCTACCCCTACCCTTTAAAAGGGGACCCCACCACTGGCAGTGGTATCAGGGGGGCCTTTGGGTGGCCACCTGTCTTGCCACTGGCCTGACAGGTAACACAGGAGCTCACAAACTCCCTCGCCTTTTGGTGCATCTGGGGCGATTAGAAGTGACTGACTAGCCTTTACCAAGTTTTGTTTTGCCCCAGATGTCCAGCTTGGGGGATGTCATGAGCCAAAGTTAGGAGGATCTCCCTGTACTTCTGTGGCACTACCCCTCTCCTGGTGGCACACCTGGTAAGGCTCAAGCTCCATGGGCTCAGTTCCCTCTAGGGTTTCAAATTCCTCTCCCTGAGGAGAGGAGTCCTGAGAGGCTTGCTGTGTAGAAGCAGGTCCCCCAGTCTTCTTGTTTTTTCTCTTGGTTGGTTGGGCCATACTTTCAGGCTCCAAACCTACTTGTTCACCCTTTTTTTTGCTCTGTGCTCTGGTTTGCACACACACCAGGCTAGGAATACCCAGCATGGCTGCATGGGTTATTTGCTCAACTTCAGCCCATGCTGAAGTTTCCAGGTAATTTCCAAGCAGACAGTCAGCTGGTAACTGTGGGGAGACCACCACTAGTTTCAGGCCAGTAACCTCCCCCAAACATAGTGTCACCATGGCCATAGGGCGATTAGTGGTAACACTGTCAGCATTGGTGAATGGGTTCGTTTTCCCAATCAAGTATTGCTCTGGGGAAACCAGTATATCTTTTACCATAGTGACACTGGCACCTGTATCCCTCAGGGCTTCTATTCTAGTTCCAATAATAGAGGGGTATTGTAAGTACTTTTTCAAATTGGGTGGTAACCCAGCTACATTGGCAAACTCCATTTCCCCCAAGGAGACTAGACTAGCTTGAGTTTATTCCCAGATTTGCTCTGAACACTTCTCTGATCCCATCTGTAGACTGGCTGTCCCTGGAGTAACTATTGGGTGCCTTAGGGGCGTTGTTGTAGGGGCATTTTCTGTCTACAGTTAAATGTCCCAACTTTTTACAGTTGTTACAATAGGCCTTTTTAGGATCAAAGTTCTTCCCCCTTTAGGGCTGAGGCACTGAGGGAGTAGTTTGGGTCCCACCCCCTGTACAGGTTTTTGGGGCCCTTTGGAAGACTCAGACGTTTTATCTTGGGGATTCTCACCACCTTTCCCCTGGGAGGGTTGTGTGACCACCTTCTTTTGGTCACCCTCAGTGGCTGTCCTTGTCACCCTAGTCTTGACCCAATGGTCTGCCTTCTTTCTCAATTCTTGGGGAGAAATTATACCTACGTTAACGAAATGCTGATGCAACTTTTCATTTGTACAATTACTCAAAATGTTTTCCTTCATAAACAAATTGTAAAGTCCAGAAAAATCATGCACATTATGTCCAGTTAACCACCCATCCAGTGTCTTTACTGAGTAGTCTACAAAGACTATCCAGGATTGGGTCTGGGTTTTGTGAGCCCCCCCTTGAACCTGATTCTATACTCCTCAGTAGTGAACCCAAATCCCGCAATCAGAGTTTTCTTCATGAGGTCATAGGACCCTGTATCTGGCCCAGAGAGGGTCAGAAGCCTGTCTCTGCAGTTACCAGAGAACAGTTCCCACAGGAATGCCCCTCAGAGAGGTTTCTTTAATCTTATGATATCACAAGCCCTCTCAAAGGCTGTGAACCACTTGGTGATATCATCACCTTCCTCAAATTTAGGGACAATCCCTTTGTGGATTTTAGGATCGTAAGATTGCTTGTTATCCTTATTATTGGTAGTGCTGCCACCAGAGATGGGGGCTAAGCCCATCTCTTTCTTTTCATTTTCCAGAGCCAGGAGTCTGGACTCTAGATCTAATCTCTTGGCCAGCTTGGTTAACAAGCTGTCCTCTTCACTGGGACTAGTCCCAATGTCTTCTCTGGGCCCTGGCCCACCTGTGTAGGGCCTAGTGTCCCAGATTGTGATTCTTGGAGTTTAGGGTACAGGGACCCTTCTCTTCCTAGAGATGATTGGGGGGAAGTTATCCTCTTCCTCTAACACCTCTGACTGGTCATCCATCTGTTCAGAGGGGTGGCCTTTAGCATACTAAGCCAGGAGCTCCTGGAGCCCTACTTTGGTTGGATGCAGGCCCATTGGTATATTATTCAGTTTGCATAAGGTCCTTACTTCTCGGAAATTTAAGTGTAAGTAAGATGTGAGGTGGAGCTCCTCCACCAGGTCCTGTGCAATATTACCTTCACTAATAGTTGGGGGCTGCTGAGACATTCTAACCTGATAGTTCTAACCCTCTACCCTGACTATAGTGACTTTTATTTTTCTAAAATCCTAATGGGGCTTAAGCAAGGTCCTACCAGACCTTTAGTATTTTGGAAAAAAACAATTTCAGAATTCTAAAGGCAATTTATGAGTTCTGTTGTGTGATCGGATGGCAACCAAGTAGTCCAACAAATGCAAGCTTGTATCCCACCGCTGCCACCAATGTGAGAAAGTAGCTCTATATATACTGGACCAAAGTAAGACACAGATACAGATAGAGACCACAAACCCTAGTGGTATAACAGAGGTTAAAGTCAGGGCTGACCTTACTCTCAAAAGTGGTAGCTTGGTAGAGCAGTAAGGCAGTACCAGAGGACAGTGTAAAGCATTTGTTGTACACACTCAGTCAGCAAAAGGTTTCTCACACTCAAGGACTGAACTCCAGGTCAATTGTTTTTATATGAAAAGATATATTTGTTTTATTTTTAGAACCAACAGATATCAAAATATACTTTTCTCGATTATGGGTGATCTCAGGTAATTACTTTGCAGAAAGGTAATAACTAGATAAACACAATAGGTACAGGGGTTGCAGTAGGCAACACAATTCTAAACACAATGTAACATTGAGCTCAATAGGTTTTTCCACAAAAATGCAATTAATTACTTTGTCGATTACTTTCGTAATTCCAAGACTGGATCCTAGATCCAGTCTTTGGCTGTAAGCTGAAAATAGTTTGGTAAACACATTTTGGTTTTACAATGCTTTTTTAGGAATATAAAGGTATTTCAAAAGTTCACACTTAGAAACTTTTCAGTGAAAATCTAGCAATGTTATCCAATGGGAGAAAATTCAGGTTACAGGTAAAGTACGTTCTCGTTACTTTTGTAATCCAGTACTGGGCTCCTAGGTCCAGCACTGGGATCTCTACTTAAGGCTGGTAAGTAATTACATTTAAGTTGTATGTACGATTTTTAAAGAATATTTCAAGTTTTCAAAAGTAGACAGAAGAAATTTCAATGAAAAGCAGACAATGGATTCTGATGGAGAACATTCAGGTTACTAGTAAACCCGGTTAGGATTACTTTTGCGACTCAGTACTGGGCTACAAGGTACAGTACTGGCTTCTCTGATCACAGGTGAGTACTTCGGAATTCGGTATTCAGCGGATTTTATAGGAATATTTTAGAGTTTCAAAACTTCACACTTAGAAGATTTTTCGAGGCAAACCAGTCAATGTTATCCTATAGCAGGAAAGTGAGTTATCGGTTTCCAGGTGAGGACTCTACCAGTGAAGTTAAGGTTTGGGGCATGGACTCAGGGATCCCCCAGTGTCAGGTAGGTACAGTTGGTACACCCTCAGCGGCACAGGGGCAGACCGGTGCACAGGTAGTTAGGCCCAATGTTGTCCAATGAGAGGCAGGGGACCTTTGGTTGGTGGCTGCTGGCTAGCAGGCCAAGGGGCTGTGGGACCTGGGCTCCTGGCCACTTGCGCAGGGCAAATAGGGAAATAGGATAGGACACAGGGGGCACGGCCAGAGGCACTCGGGCGGCTGAGTGCAGGGTGCTTTTGAGACGTCGGGCGCTCATTGTTATTCAATGGGAAAGGTAAATAGGGAACAAAGGCTGCAGACTCGGGGATGGTGATTCTTCAGGTGCGACCACCACTTCGAGAGGTAAGTTGGGATCCTGGAGAAGAGGTAGGTACCCCAAAGGGAGGCACAGGGGGTGGCAGGGCGCCTGGTGCAGGGGCGCCTTAGGGAGTCTGGAAATCTTACCGTCAGCAGGTCGTGGTTGGAGGGGTCCCTGGTTCTGAGGCTGCAGGCGTCATTTGGTTCATAGAGGAGGGTCTTTGGGCACTGGACTTTGGGTCCCATTAGCCGGGGGGACGTCCTAGTGGTCTTGGGTCACTCAGGCATGAGCCAGGCTTGGCCGGTGCAGAGTGGGTTGGTCTTGTGCTTCCTGGCTAGCACCTGGGGTATGGTTGTTGAAGCAGAGCCTCTGGTTATGGGGGTCCCGGTCTTTGAGAGGGTCTAGGCAGGCAGGTCCTCCGGAGGTCCCAAGGTTGCTGTCCGCAGGAGTCACCGGGATTATGCAGGAGCAGGTTCCAGGATTGACAGGCCGGTAGGGCTGGGGCCAAGTCAGTTGGTGTCGTCCTGTTGATAGCAGCTGCATGGCGGGTCTTCTCCTTCTTGATCTTCTTTCTTCTTTTCTTATCGGGATCTGAGGAAGGAAGGTTCAGGGACCCCCTAAATACTGAATTTAGGGGTGTTAAAGGTAGGGAAAGGGCAGGGACCAATAGGTCCCTGCCCTGGGGTGGGTACTCCCCCTAGCCTGCTCCGCTCCGGTGGGAGGGGGCAGGAGCCTAGCTGTAATTGGGCAGGGCTCCCCATCCTCAAGATGGTCAGAGCCCAGGGTCGTGCTTCACCTTGCCTCTCCCACCTGAGGGGTGGAGTTGGCACAGGCTGGCACACCGCCGTTCCTGACATAGGGTTTCCCTCCAGTCTTCCCACCAGAGTGGGGGTCAGAACCGGTGGGGGCCAGTTGCTGGGTACAGCAAATGGTCTGGAGAAGCTCACAGAGGCGGCAGACCTATGAAGCTTCCCCCTGCCCATCCTGGGGGATGAGACCTAGCACCTCACCCAGGATGTGCATTTTTGCAGGCCCAGGAGAGCGGGGGGCCCTCCACCCAGGGGTCCAGCAACATGTCTGCTGTGTGGCAGCCTAGGCAGCCTCTCAGTCCAGATGTGGAATTTAGGTTAGGGTGCAGGGGGCTTCTCTAAGATGCCCTTTGGTGCATCTTACATTAAATCTCACACTGGCATCAGTGTGGGTTTAATGTGCTGAGAAGTTTGATACCAAACTTCTCAGTCTTCAGTGAGGCCATCATGGTGCTGTGGAGTTTGTAATGTCGACCTTCCAACACCATATACTCCTAATGGCAGCACGGCACTTACAGTGCCCAGGAATTGCCCTAGATACTGTAAAGGCACAGGGCTCATGTACCTGGGCCCACACCACTGGCATAGGGAACCCAGCTAGAGGGGTGACTGGTGTATGCCAGGTCAGTGGGGTTATGGGCATGGCACACAGGGATGTGTGCCATGTTGACTCTCTGTTTAGTTCTGTACTTAGACATTCAGCATGCAAAGGCAGTGTGTGGGTGTCAGGGTACAGGGCCCCTAAGGGTGGCACAATAAGTGCTGCAGCCCTTAGAGATCTTCTCTGGTCGACATGCCCTGGGTACCTAGGGTACCATTTACCAGGGGCTGACAGATGGCCACAGATGGGGTTATGTTTCAACACTGCTTTAGGGAAGGCACACAGGCCATGGGCACCTGGTTAGCAGGAGCCCAGGGCACACTCAGTCAAAGCACATCTGCAGTTCAACAAAAAGTGGGGCATACCAATGCAAGAAAGATGGCAGGAGTATCGTGAAAGAAAAGAAATCATTGAGCAGAGCTTGGATTCCAATTAATTGTCAATGTGATCAATCTTATCATCAGGTTATCCACCCGAGTGGGAAGGACTCGCTCAATGGAGGCAAAGAAGGAGCACCAGAGAGAAAAAGACAGATTATATGTCATTTAGATCCATGACCACATTATCAAGGTCTTGATAATTTAGCAGTCATTTGTTAAAACTGCTTCTTGCACTGTTTGGATTTTAAATTTGAGTGTGAGGTGATATTTCAAATAAACTTTGTTCTTCTCCTCACTACTCTATTTTAAACACTGCTCTCACTGGTTTTTTTGCACTGCACTCAATTCCCATGTAGTCATGGATCTAAATAACATATAACCTGTCTTTTTCTCTCTGGTGCTCCTTCTCTGACTCCATTGATCGAGTCCTTCCCGGAAGATAGTCTCTATGATCAAGAGACATATCATTCACATGGGTGGATAACCAGATGATACGATTGATCACGTTGACAATTGATGGGAATCCAACCTCTGCTCAATGATTTCCTTTCTTTCACAATACTCCTGTATCTTTGCTTTTTCATCTCTGTTTTCAGTAGTTTGAGACACTTGGTGGCATTGTGTTCACTAGACCTCCAGTTCAGTTGGTATTTGATAGGTTTCGTTTTTGCCAAGAATCTACCAAAGGTTTCTCTAGATTCTAGTCAACTCCATACCTCAAAATGAAGGAGGTCTGGTATCGCTGTCTCGTGACTCGATTTCCCAACACCCTTCAAGGGGAGTCAGAAACACTGGAGCTCGATTTCTCAGCAGAGGAGGGCAGCTTCCTGATCAGTGCATTAGCTGGAGAGTCGGCCTCCTTCGGCACTTGCTGTAGCGAGCTGCGTCGGGCAAGTAAGTCGTCGAACTGCTCCGAACCACCGTCCTTTGCCATAGCAAGTGAAGGTATATTTATACCTTGAAGTGTTTAGGAATGCCATTTTTGATGTAAAGTCGGGCATATGAACGTCATGAATGAACCCCTAAGGAATAAATGTTCATTGTAAAAATAACTGAGCTCTTGGAGAAATCAATATTCAAGCAAGGGGAAGTCCCTAAAGGCTTAAGCTGGTTTTCCAAGAAATCGTTGTGACGTTTGGTGAACGGATGGAAGTAGCCATGCCTGTATTTGGACTGCATGGGCTATGTCAAATAAGGGTTTGATTTCTATGCCTATATAAGGGCAACGTGAATTGTACCTATATAAAGGCATGAATCAGGAAAATCCATTCGGAATCTAAAACGCCATACAACAGGTTTCCAGCCAGTCCACCGCCGCCCAAAGTTGGATCTCCAAAGCTCGTCCAAATCCCTACTCAACCAGATGCCCAGGTATCGGGCGGGGCCAGAGGCCCAGACAAATGGAAAGTCAGGCGAGAATGATGTGGTGGTGTCGGTGAGAGGAAACAGCACAGATTTGCTCCAATTTACCTGTACGCCAGACAGCCCACCAAATCGCATGATCTTGCGAACAAGAGGGCTAAGATTATCGCGAGGATGAGGAACATAAAGAGTCATGTCGTCATCCTACATGGAAATAAGGAGAGAACAGGATGAGAAACCTATATCCCTCTGAGTGTGGTGCTGCCGAAGCCTCTCAGCGAGGGGTTCCATTGCAGTAACAAAAAGCATGGGTGATAGGGGGCATCCCTGCTGAGTGCCGCATTTTATGCAAATAGTGTCAGAGATCTGCCCATTTATACGGAGCAGGGCCGAAGGGCTGGTGTAGAGAAGCAAAATCTTGTGAATAAATGTATTGCTAAAGCCCATTAGGGGAAAAAGGAAGACTAAGAAAGGCCATTCGAGCATATTGAACGCCTTAGTGGCGTCCAAAAGAGCAGCTACTGCGGGGAGACTGGGGTTGATCTGATGTTGAACCGAGAAGATTGTTCGGAGGTTGTGCGAGGTGGCTCTGCCAGGGAAGAAGCCTGATTGATTGGGAAGGGCAATGAGGGGCATAAGTAATAGGAGGCTAGAAGAAATTAATTTAGCAAATATTTTGGTATCAGTGTTCATAAGAGAGAGGGGACGGTAAGAATCGCGGCGGTCAGCTAGCTTTCCAGGTTTAAGTAGTAGTGTTATCATGGCCTCGCGTAGAGACTGGGGGAAGAGTCGGCTATCAAATGACTTGTTGTACATAGACACCAGATGTGGCTCCAATAGAGAAGAATATGTTTTATAAAAGGAGGCTGGGAGACCATCCAGACCAGGGCCTTGTCTCCAGGCAAACTGTTGATGGCTAACTAGACAATTGGTATACCTCAGCACTCAATTGTTTAACAAAGAAGCAAGTGCTTCTAAGGAAGCAAATTCTCAGTCTTGACCTTCTTACAGAATCACGACTTATTGGCGCTCAGACAAAACACATCCAATATTTGACTATGTATAGAGAACATCCAAAACATCAGATATTTTTACTGTTTTAATGTCATATTTAACACAGTTGTTATTGATGTGATATCATATTATTGATGCATATTCCAAAGCACGTTGTTAGGAATTCTTCCGTACATGGATCCCAAAGAGAACACAATAGGCAGCCGACACATGTTTCATTACTACAGAGTAACTTCCTCAAGACTGCAAACAGAAATTTACAGGGATAAGCAATCTGGATTCTGTCATCATTTAGGCATTGATACTAGTGCCGCAGGCTGCAGAGTCAATTCTGACCGATCCCAAGCAAAGACCGAATAGTGATGTTCTCCTATAGCAAGTGGTGTTCAGAAAAGGAATTCTTAGGTGAACAAGAATGAGACAAGTGAAAAAAAAGAGTCTTTACAAGTGAGTGAACAGTGGTGACCCAAGTAGAAGAGATAAGTAACATGCTAGACTGGAGCAATGGGGGATAGTGCTCGTCTAGCGTTACTGAAGGTAATAAAAAGACCTTTTGTTATTTCCTGGTTAGCATACGTTGTATTCGATGTAGACGAAGTTTCAGAAACAAGAAATTGATGAAGCTGCGAACCAACGAAAAAGTTTCTTGGTCATAGTATTAGGCATTCCTCGAAATGCCTGATTGTGGATTGAACGAACAAGAAAAGTTACCTTGGATGAAGATTGAGATGCCTCTCAATCCTATAGGTCAACTTGATACATTGTGGAAGTGTGATCCTAAGAATAGAGATTTACAAAAATTACTGATTTGTTATGCGCATTTCCAAGAGGAGCCTACATAGCAGGTTTATCTTAAAGCCTTATTGACTGCAAGGAGTTACCTTATCGAAAAATATTTGATCTGCTGTGTATTGGCGTGATTGTCCACAGCCAATTAGTATAATGTCCCAAACAAGATTAGATGGACCTGTATAGAACTACTAAATAAAGAAACAGAGAAACCTTGTTATTATTCTCATATAAGATTGAGAGTCGAGGCATTGTTGAAGCCATGGCACAATGTATCATAGTAATGCAATGCCTGTTTTGAAAGGAGAAAAGGCCATGAAGGGAATGATACATTAGCTTAGGTATATGTATGTTAATCATATATTACCTGGGGATGTGGCAGCATAGATATGTTAATCCTCAGTGTCTAAGTAGTGTTACAGCTATGTGCATATCCAGACACACATTACTGGTGACGATATCTCTATAAATAAGAAAGTGGTCTGATTAATGAAACAGGTAGGGAATGATACTTTGCTGTTTGTAGGGACAGAATTCACATGGTATCAATCTAATTCTTAATGTCGAGTGATATCGGATGGGCTTGGTTCCTATCTGATTCTTACTGTCGAGTGGTATCGATTTGTTGCATGTTAAAACTTTCACAAAACTATAGCCCACTGTGTCAAGTATTTAATCAGTTGACATCCAAAAGGAGTCAATTTGAGTCAAAGGTTTGTATTGGTGGGTTTTTATAACAATTACTTACCCAAGAGTGAGTTCCCAAAAGGGAATGCTGGGAACCTTGATAAGTACCTAAGCAGTATCTGAAAGGTAAAAAGATATGTTGAGGGGGCGTGGCTAAGATGGCGGCCTAACAAGACGTATCTCTCTCGGCTCCCCGGCCCTGAACTCCGTATCCCCCCTTATACTCGCTGGTAGAATCCCCAAACCATAAGCACTACACCCTGCCGAGCTGCACTCCTCGGCGCTACCCGCAGGACTCGCCTGCAACTCTCGCGGCGATACCCGGAGCAATCACCGGCCCAACACCGAGACCTTGCCGGGGGACGCGAGGCAGGGGCGGCCGAGCACTGACGGAGGCGGAGACGGAGCATAGACGTGGGAGCCCGGCCGAGTGCTGCCTGAGCGCCGCGGCCCCACGCATTGTCCCGACCGGGACCTGGTGCGGTCAGTAAGGCACTAGCGCAGACAAGGCAGCAGCAGGGATAGGCGGTGGAGCCCCGCGGGATCCGGCGGGCCACTGTGAAAATTGAGACCCTGGCTTCGGGCCTCTACCGGGAGAAGAGACGAGGCCCTTGCAGCGGCGCTGGACCGGCGGGGGCTCTGCACGGCGGGGGCTGTGGGGGGGCTCTCACCCTGCCATAGAGAAGCGTGCCTTCCCTGCTCCCAACCTCCCGGGGACCCACCAACGGGGGGCCAAGGCCGGTGCCAGCGACGTGGGCAGTCGCGAAATTGAGGCCCAGGCTTTGGCCTGGGAGGACCTGGCAGCCGACCTGAAAGCTGCGACCTGTGGGCGTTCTGGCAGCGGTCTGCGGGTGCATTGGAAGACCTCTCCAGACTGGAAGACCCCACAAGCAGTCATAGGCGCACCGACGACCCGAAATACCCAGTAGCAGCAGACCTGAAGGCCGACAGGTGAGGAAGGGCATGGAGGGACTGGAGGTGCCCAGCGACAATGCGCACACCGAGCTGACCGGCCACATCAGGGGAGTCCTGGGAGAGAGTGGGGAGACGGTCCCCTAGGGACAACGGGGTACCCTGCTCTTGGGGCCACCCATTCCAACTAGTCTTCAAATGGAAGGAGGCCTTACACCAGCTCCGCTCGCTTCGGGACACATGTGCCCTGCTGGACATCGACCTCCCAGAGGAGGAGCGGGTGGGAGAGGCATCACCACAACCGTCGCAAGAGGGATCCACACAGCAGTCACTCAGCGGATGGCAACAAGTGAGAGGTCAATGCTCTCCTAAGGCGAATCTCAAACCGGACCCTAAGACCATGGCCCAGGAACAGGCGGCGGCCATAAAAGAGGTGGTCAAGGACACGACGGCTCCACCATGAGACATTGTTGACACAGGATTTACCTTCTTCTCAATGGATCCATGGGCGGGTGGGACAGGCGGGGGGCCAAAGGGGTTGCCACTGCCACATACTCCTCCGAATTGAGACTCTACGGGCCTAGACTGCGGTCTGATATGCCTGGGACTATGGTTTGTTCTTGGGGACTCCTAGTTGGGGTTAGGATGGGGAGGTGTGGGAAGTTGGGGGGAGGGGGATGGGGGTAGGACTGGGGGGAAGGGAGGGCTCCGGTGTGGCACACTGCAGGCAGTGCAGGAGAGGCGACACAGCTAATGATGCCTAGACGCTATAGGGTATCCACCTGCAACTCCCAGGCGACTGACTCCTCTATGCAGGTAATTTCCCTCAATGTTAAGGGGCTTAACAACCCTATTAAATGCAGGGCCGTCTTCTCCTTCCTGGAAAACTCCGGGGCGTATATCTGCCTCCTACAAGAAACACACTTATTGCCGAAGGACTGGCAGCGCATGCGCTCTAGGGCGTTTCCAACACAATACTATTCCTCCACCACAGAGAAAAAAGCAGGGTAGGCATTCTGTTTGTGCGTCACTTCAGGGGTTTGGTTGGGGACAAGGTCGCAGACATTAAAGGGAGGCTCCAATGATACAAAATTCAGCTGGGAGGGTGGTCAGCCGTGAAAGGGTCGATCTATGCACCCAACACCAAACAGGAATCCTTTCTCATGGGGGCTTTGGCAGATACACTCACTCACAACATCAACTCCACGCTTGTTGGGGGCGACATTAACCTAGTGATGGACACCCACAAGGACAGGTCGGGACAGAGATTCGGTTACACAGGAGCAATCCCCAAAGAGGGGGAGCAATGGTTAGAGAGTAGAGGGTTTGTAGACATCTGGAGGATGAGGCACCCAGACAACCTGGGATATACTTTCTACTCACATACACACCACACATATGCCAGAATAGACCACTTCCTGGGATCCTCAGAGGTGGCGGTTCTGATCACAGACACTGAGGTTGTCCCTGCAGCACTCTCTGACCACAACGTGCTGGCAGTACACGTTCGGATTCCCAGACCCAAGATGCAGAAGGGTAAATGGCGCCTTAAGGAAACTCTCTTGCATCGCAAAGGGGTTACACAACACATCAACATGCGCATTACCGAGTATTTAGTTACAAACGACACAGCAGACATATCCCTGGCGGCACTCTGGGGGGTGTTGAAGGCGGTGGTGCGTGGGGAGCTAATAGCCATCGCAGCGGCAGAAGCCCAGGAGCTTCGAGAAAAACAACAGGCGCTGTCCGAACAGGTGCCCGAACTCGAACGGGTCCATAGTAGGACCGAGGCCCCAGGGATATGGCGCAAGCTCAAGGCAGCCAGGGCCCAACTTGCAAGCCTTGACCTGGACCGGGCAGAATATGCAACACTGCGTCTACGCCACAATTATTACATGTGCGGTGATAGGACAGGCTGCCTACTAGCCAGCAAACTCAAAGCCAAGGTCCTGGGTTCGAAAGTCATATCCATCCGGGATAGCAACGGGCAGGAGCAGCGGGACGACAAGCAGATTGCCAAAAAGTTTCGGGCATTTTACGCGTCATTATATGCCGCGGAGCCTAGCCGAGAGGGAGGGAGCGTGGACTCTTATCTTGACACAGTGGCAGTCACGGCCCTCAATGAGGCGAATGCGCGCTCTCTTGAGGTATCGATAAGGGCAGACGATGGGCCGAATCATAAAACAATGAATTCTTGCCTGAAGTGTAATATTGTGTATAAAAAGAGAAGGCTGGCTCTGTAAAAACGAACAGTCTCCTGAGAATATACACACGTGCTGTTGTACTTCTAGGACGCTTTTTACTTGGTTGCAGCCAATAAAACTCGATCCTTGACATCACCTAGAAGACTCTATGTTTCTGTGGTCCGAGACAGGAAGGACTCTATACACCGGTGGCTGGGAAGGATCAGTACGCTTCAAAACCGGCAGAACAGGACTATTACAGATGTTGCCTGTTGTCTCTTCAAGGACATCTTTCTCAACCAGATCGTAAATGATACCTTACAACGCCTTTTCACCTTCGCTAGAGATCTTGTATTGGGGAATACGTGGCAACCTAACATTGGCTTTCAATGTTATAACATATGGCGCAATTTCCAAGAGACCCACATCATTGGATCCAGTAGCCCAAAGTATATCTGGAAGTGAAGACAATTCTGTTGGAATATTCTCCCTTGACAAATACTTTGGAGAAACCACTTTCTTACCTAGGGTAAGTTGTACTCCCGAAGGAGAACAGTACAAAGTCGCATATAGTCTCTTTAACAGATCCAATCCTAACAAATGTTCGCCACAACCTGTTGTAAGAATGAGGGGTGCTTCTAATTCACATGGCCCAACAGAAAGGGACATAGGAGTAGAAATCGGGTTCCTAACCGGGACGCCAGAAAAACCTACTGAAACATTCATTTCGCCAGACAAAGGTGCGCCAGGGAGCTTTGAGTGCATAATAGAACTCTTTGTAGCACCAGTATCCAACAGAAAAGGCTCTGACACACCTGATGTAATCACCTCTACATAAGGTCCATTCTGATCTACTGGAACTGAAACAACTCCCTCTCTTTGTCCATGGCTGTCTTAGCAATCATTACCCTCATTCTCGTTCTCTGCATAGTAATCATCAGCATAGTACTGAGCTGTCCTAGAAGACGCATTATTCTGTTGGTCAAAGCTGTTCATAGAATTCTGAGGCGGAAAGGGACGAGCGTTTTGGGGGAAATTTCCACGGCCCCTACCCCTAGGAGCCTGTTGAACACCTCTACCTCTTGCACCAGAAACACCATTCAGACGTCGCAACAGAGCCGGCCAATTATTCTTGAAATGACCTTCTTCCTTGCAATATGCACACTGATTCGGACCATACTGTAAACGCTGTTGAGAAGACTCGTTTCTTTGCGAGTTTCTCGAATACTGCTGGTGTTGCTGGTAATCATGCTGACTAGCAGTATGAGGCGGATAAGCTTGCTGGAGAAGGACTTTAGTTTTCAATTCTTTAGTCTTTTTATCTGCCTTCTCTAGCTCATCTTTGCGTCTATTCTCGTAATACTGGGCTGTAGCTAAAATCTTCGCTGACGTGGAAACAGCCCAAGCACTCTCAGAATCCTTCAATTTATTACACAGTTCAGGAAGCAAATTATGTACAAATTTGTCTACAAACAATCTTTGGCCACCCTCGGAAGCCATATCCTGACCACTATGATCGACGAAAGTCTCTTCAAACCTCGTGAAAAAGTCAGACACATTCTCATCTTTCTTCTGTTTGCACGCAGACAACTTGTCCCAATTTACACGCAATTCGGGCATTAAAGTCTTCATATACGTTATAATTCTACCAGGAAGCTCTGCTACTAAAGGCTCTGGCTTAGAACCACCAACTTGTCTAGCATCAGCAGCAGCAATATTAACCCACGTATCGCCTAACTCTTGGTCATGGTCTGTATGACGAATCTTTCCTCATAAAGGCTGTGGAACAACATTTCCAAACAACATCTCTACATCGGCTAAATTCATGATACAGGAGCTGACAGTCTGTGATAACTCCTTATAATACCCCGCAGGATTCTTACGAGGATCAGGCAGTGTCTGCTTTAGAGCCAAAACCTCAGATCTTTTCCAAGGAACATGTACCCATACACGCTGGAAATGCGGAGGAATGGCTGGATTCGCATTCGCATCACCTTCCCTCCAAACTGGGGGAACCTCTCTCATAGGGTACTGTCGCGCCTTTTTCCTACCTGGCATGTCATACTCAGACAGTGATCGAGAATTGCTTCCCTTACTCCTATAAGACAATAACATGTCAATCGTTTGTTCAACGTCGGCACCCACAATCATGCCTTCTGCGAACTTAAACCGCATACGGAATAGTTCAGGTATGTTATACTCTGGATCATTTCCTTCCAAATCTTCACAGAGGAAGATACACATTTGTTCAAAGACATATCTCTGCGTAGATGCTTCCCATTGACGGAAAACTTCCATAACGGACTGAGCGTCATATTTTACAGTATTGGTAACCTATTTACGTGCTAACTCATTCAGTACTTCTCTCTCTTGATAGTCAGGCAGTCGACTCCGCAACTGTCTACGTTCTGTCTTAGGGGTCGTGTTAGGCGACCCAAAGAAAGGTGAGAAAAGACCAGTGACAGTGTTTGCTACTCTCTGTCGAACAGAAGGAGAAGCTGATGGAACGGCAGAAATGCCAGAAAAGACAGGCTGATGTAAAGCAGAAGTCGAGGCAGTAGTAGAAAGAGTATTAGGATAGGCAGTTGGAGCAGTAGGCGAAGTCGTAGAAAAGGTAGATGGAGTATGTAGCAAAGGCGGCGGCCCTTGAGAGGGCTGCGCCGGAGAAGTAGAAACCAGCTGAAGAGGAGCTGGTGCTTGTGGAAGAACTGGGGTTCGTGCAGCGGGGCGTGGTATAACAAAGCGTTGCGGGGGTGCAGTAGCATCTTGTGCATAGGGGGGTGGTGAACTCAATAAGTGGGACATTAGAGGATCGCTCTCAAGTTTCTCCGTTGAGCCTTGTCCTTTATGTGGCAATACTGGGCAGCATTTGTCTACCGCTAACTTCCTACTTCTAAGCATTTGTTCACTCTCTTGCTCTTCCTCGTTATCCCTGAATGCAATGGCAGCTTGTACCATTGACATACCTCTTTTATTCTTCTTTGCTAATTTCATTTCTTTCTGTTTGGCTTCTTTGCGCCATAGGCGAAAGGAGTCAAACATCGCCGGCCGGGCTTTCTTTTTGAACAGTTTCACCTCTAGATTATCTAAAACCTCTGTGTCAAAGCTACCATATTGTGGCCATTTTAAAACACCATCATTTCTGGTGTATCGGATCCATACTTCATTATACGTGATAGGGCCTACGCCGTGCTTCACGTAAAGCTCATATGTTGGAGTTCCAATCGGAGGAACCGGACACGAGTCCTCTAATCGGGAGTCCCTACTACAGCCAAGACAAAACAAGTTTCCAAGTCTGCTAAAACCAGGCATCTTCGCTCTCTAGTCTAGCTTCAAACTTCAAAGGATTATTGATTACGATATTTCTCGTGAATACACGAGTCCTTCGGCTTTGGCGCTTGCAAGTTCCAAATCAAAGCGTATCTCAAAGGAAACCAAAACTAAGAATCAAACTAAGGACTGGGAGGCGCTCCACTTATACTTAACTGAAGTATTGATGATCGATGACGTCACTAGAAGACTCGTCTATCGTTTCGCTCTACCAATCATCAATGGGTCCAAGACAGGGCGATAGTCAGGGCAGCAGTCCTTCGTAGCCGTCGGGACGCGGGGAACCTCACAGCAAAGACCTTCGGAACCACGTCGACATACAGGGGTCGCTGAAGTGGCTGGCTGTCCTCTGGAATTTTCACACGGAGCTCCTCATGAACATCTGGCTTGGACCGACACCGCTTGATACCGCCCAAGTTGGGCGCCAAACTGAGGTACCGGGTTTTTAGGGACCCGGCGGTGCCAGGGGGGAACACCCAAAGACCTCTTGAGTCCTTCCTGTCTCGGACCACAGAAACACAGAGTCTTCTAGGTGATGTCAAGGATCGAGTTTTATTGGCTGCAACCAAGTAACAAGCGTCCTAGAAGTACAACAGCACGGTGTGTATATTCTCAGGAGACTGTTCGTTTTTACAGAGCCAGCCTTCTCTTTTTATACACAATATTACACTTCAGGCAAGAATTCTTTGATTTATGATTCGGCCATAAACATATTTTCACAATAAAGAAAAAGCAGAGTCATGATGGCAAGCCCATATTTTCGTTTGTCCAGTTTGTGATGGATTACCCAGCAAGGCCCAGAACTTCCATCAGATATCGATGAAACCCCAATAAAATCGGGCACCTCCTCCTTGTAAAACTAGCCATAAAGAAGAAACAGGGACAGGTGTGTGTATGATAAAGCGTGGTTTGTATGCGGTGAATGGTTTATGACATGTTGTGCCTTGATGCTAATCTCGCTTGGCCATTGGGATAAGAACTGCCCGAACTGGTTTGGCTGGAGGCAGTGGAGTCAGCTCGCCCAGGTCACAGAGGAGTCAGCAAAGGTGTGCGTGTCCTTTCAGATCGAATTCGGCCTTGGTCAATTGACTATGTAAGGGCAACCACAAGATGGATGCCGCTCACAAAATGGAACCCGAGGGTTCAAGACAGAGGCTACGATTTAAGGGTGATTGCGTCACTCAATCGTGACGCAAATGCACAGGTATAATGTCCCAATCATTACCGGTCTGTCAATACCAAATTCGTCATGGTACGATGATATTTTCTGACACAAGTGTAGAGCTTCGGTACCATGCAATAGCAGGGTCCAGGATTTTCAGTTCCACAATGCGGAGCTTTATCCGATTGCTCGTCGTTAAAATAGTTAAAAATACAGGAAATATCAAGAGCTTTCAGCCGCTTTTCAAAGGCTATCAAGAACTTTATAAATTTGCAATTGATTATTGGGTCTGTTGATTCTAAGGCACCAATAATGGCCGATCTACAGGTGCGTAGACCTTTGGCCTTAAAAATGTTCTTTAGAAAAAGTGTTCGCTCCCGGGTCAGTGTTTTGCAGTGGCATATAATGTGGATTATATCTTCTTTTGTAATGCCACATAGTCGACAGGTGTTTGCATCCGAGCGTTTCCAGACAGGTTCGTCATCCAGAGTTGGTAGTTTGCCGAATCTCACTGCCATCAGCCTTTTTTTTATAAATACAGAGTACGTTGATGCAAGGTAGGTCGCCGGGATGAGATTGTTATAACTGTTAATCACAGTCCATGAGTGGGAGCGGGAGGCAAAGATGGCTTTATCCGTAATTAATTAATGAAATTTGGCCGCTTTTTTTAGAACCTGTTTAAAGGACGTGAATGGTAGGTTTTTTTCCCACAAGGTTACCGTGCAAGTTTGCTCCAGAGCCCCAGTCAGATATTTGTTTGAGGCAAAATTTTGTTGATTTTCTAATTCCTGCCATAACAAGCTGTCCAAGGTGTTATTTGTAGAGTTCGTTTTAATTCTATACCAAACTCTAATGCTTGTATAGAGTCTTCCCAGTGTCTCGTTCATCAGGCTAAATTCTAAACACATCTGGGCGGGTGAAGCTGAGCGTGGGAGTTGCAAGACCTTCTTGTAGATTTTTGCAGTAAGGCTGTTTAAGGTAATATCATCCTTGCTTTGCATGGCTATACTGGCATAGGATAGTGTTGCAAGTACTTTGGTTGCCATCACTGTTAGTAGAGGTTTCAGCGAGGGGCCTTGCAACTTTTTTGCCAGTGAGCTAAGTGCGAATGTTAATGCTCCCGCTCTCTGCTTCATATATTGTTTTTGTGCGTTCAGAGTGAGCTTGTCAACTAGGTAGTATCCTAAGTATTTATAGTTTGTTACTCTTTCCAGTGATTTTCCCTCAAGTGAGATATTAAGTTGCACTGTACGACGGTTAGTTATTGACATAGTTTTTGTCTTAGATAAATTCGGAGTTAGGTTATTTGCCATCAAAAATTGTGTGTTACTGCCAGTAGTCTGGACAGGCCCACTTTAGTTAGGCTCATAAGCACAATGTCATCGGCGTAAGCCAAATGGGTAAGATGAAAATTACCAAGTTTCGGTGCGTGCGCATTACAGATGTTTAAATTTCCTGAGAGGTCTGATATGAATAGGTTAAAAAGCTGTGGTGCTAAAACGCAACCCTGTTTTAGTCCAATCGATGTGTATATTTTTCTTGATAGATGTGATCCGTCCCCTAACTTGATTTGTGTCCAAGTATCTGTATACAATAGGAGTAGCCCCCTCATTATTTTCTCGGAAATGGCCCAAGCTCTCAGCTTCGCCCATAATAGCGTGCGGTCAACGCTATCGAAGGCCGCCTTCAGGTCGATAAAACAGAGGTTCAGGTCCTGCTCCGAGCGCTGGCATTTTTCCGCTATCATGGTTATTGTTAATATATTAGATGTAGTTCCGATGCCGGCTCTAAAGCCGGTTTGGTTTATTGGGATTATTGCTTTATCGTCTGCCAATTTACTAGGTCTTTTAAGAGGAGAGAGGCAAAGTATTTAGCTTCGATGTCTTGGAGTGTTATTAGGCGGTAATTTAAAGGGTTGGCTCTATCTCCTCCTTTGTGTATTGGGGTGATGATAGAGCCTTTCCAGCTTTCTGGGATGCGGTTGTAACTTTGAACGTCTGTAAAAAGCTCTTCGAGATGTTGTGCCCAAAAGTCTGGTGCATCCTTAAAGGCAATTTGTGGGATGCCATTCGGGCCCGGCGCTCCATTACTTTTTCCCTTTCTGATGATGGTGATAATCTCTTCAGCCATGTACCAGCCATCTGTGGCTTCAGTAGACGTATTTGTCCTTTGTGTCGTTGTCGTGCAGTCAGTGTTGTGATGTTCTTCGCGGCTGTTTAAATGTGATTCAGCTGGTTCCAATATCTGTTCAGGAGCTTTCCATCGGTTTCCTTCAAATTTTGTCGACAGGAAAGTTGACCATACCGTTTCTTGAATATTTGAGGACAGAACATTTCGTGGCCTTGTCAACTGGTTTATTATGGTCCAAAATGTATACGAATCCTGTAACTTAGAGCTGGCCAGTAAGTTAATCCAAAAGTCGTCGTTCGCCTTCTTTTTCAGCTCCCAGATCCCTTTTTTGTATAATTTTCTGTGGGCAAGAAACGTATTCAAGCAGCTCGGATCGTTCGCTTTGAATTGCAGATTTTTTTGGCTTCTCTGTAAGGCCCTTCTTTGTTCATTTAGTGCCCAGGGCAGTTTCTTAGTCGGGTGCTTATTTTTTGCCAATATTTTTGTTGGTTTCATATTTAGCTTTAATTTCGCAAGAAAAAGAGACCAGGCTTGTATCTTGTCTGTTGTAGCTCTGTTTGCCTCTTGGAGAGCGTCCTTTATTATTAAAGTCCAATTCAGTTTAGTCGAACTGTTCCAGTGTATTCGTTTCTGGTTGATTGTTCCTAATTGGCCCTCCAGGGAATACACCGGTCTCTGAAAAGAAGTTGAGTTTCAGGTGTTGCCTGCTGTGATCGCTCATTGTTGTATATTCGATATAAAAAGTGAATAATGGAAGAATCAATGGGAGACTTATTATCGTAAAGTGGATTGACTATAAGGACTGTAGAACGTTTTCTTTGGTGGGTAGTCTTTCTCTGTCCTGCCATTCAGTACTCGCATACCTAGGTACTCTAGGTCTGTTACTAAGTGAGTGGCTAGGGTGTCCTTTCGGCTCTTTGTTGCACCTGTTGCCTGCTGGGGGACCTTCCAGTGTATGTTATCTGAGGTTAATATCTCGTCTTCCTCTGGTGTATAAATGAGGTTGGAGTTAAAATCTCCCGTTAGAATGATGTTCCAAGTTGGTTCAGAGCTTCGAAGTTTTAGTATTTCCTTGCATAATAAAGTATATTTTGTCTTTTTTACCTGCAGATTCGGTTCGGTATAGTAATTGATCAATATTATGGTTTTATAACCGTACTTTTTCTGGCCTGACATTTTAATTAGCTGTAAACTTGGATCCGGCGATTGGAGTTGTTCTGTCTTGATTTTAAGAGCAGTAGACACATATACCGTTAGGCCTCCGATTGCTCTCCCGTAGGTTTTACATGTTTTCGCTGGCACCGTGTAGTAGATTTAGCCCGGCAATGCAATTTCTTCCTGCATCCATGTCTCTTGCAGGGCTATTATGTCGGCGTTGTCCCATTCATCCAAGGCGAGACCATCGTCCAGCAGTCTTTTTGCACCCGCTATATTCTATGAAATAATATGTATGTTATTATGTACTGCTTTATTTCTTTCTTGGCAGATCGGTCAGTTAGGTTGTTTATTGTTTAGTATGCTGGGAAGCCATTTCCAGGAATCAGTTATGGTTAACTGTTCCCCTGCTTTAACTGAGTCCGTCTCTTTGCCTGTAGGTTCTGTCTCGCTTCTGCCTTTGGCGTTGTGTAATATAGAGTAGACCGTTTTTTTCGGGGCAAGGTCTGCCAGTCTTCTTGTAAGTTGCGTGCCACTATTTATCTGTAGAGGAAGCGGGTATCTTGGGGCAGTTGGCTGTGATAATTGAATGCCCCATGCTTGGAAAATCTCCATTCGCCCTAGAATAGCTTGTGCTATAGCAGCGGAGCTCCATGTTGTCTTTGTTTGTTCATGCGTTGTTGCATTAGTACTGGTTAGAAATTCAACCCGGTCCAAGTCGGACGATTTAATGGCGCTTAGTTCCTTAATTTCTTTTGTCAATTTTAGGATATTATTCCTGTTTAAGATGTCGTGTCTGCCTTGGGTCACGTACTCGGGGGTAAAAATAATTTGGCATCCGACGTTGTCCACATTGATCGTGTCTAATATTTGCTTTATTATTGCCTCTTCGCTTAGCCGTGACATCTGGAGCAGATTGTGGTGGATGTCGGGTGATGAATTGATGGTATCTGATTTCGGGTTTGTCGCAGCCTCATCTCTTGATCGTGGGATTTCGTTGTTGGTAACAACGAAGCTCAGCTTTGTCTGAGTCAAGTTGCGCTGGCTATCTGAAGTTGAAGTGTGGGTGCTTGGCCCGGAGTGGTGGATGGTGCTATGTAATCCTTCTCGGTGTACTGTATCTGTGTTGTCCGCTTTGAAGCAGTGTTTTTCGGCTTCGCTCTCTCTCTCCTGCTGTAGTTGGTTGCTAGCGCATTCTCGGACAACTTTATTTCCATTGTGATGTGCTCGTAATTGAGCATTTTGGGGGTTTAATGATGATGTTGTATTGGGCGAGTGCTTCCGCCAAGCCAAATTGATTGATTCTGTAAGTGGTGTCGGGTCGTTGGTTGGCCACCTGTTTAGTAAGTTTTTTGACTGCTCGTTGTGTACATGAACGATAGTTTTATTGTTTTCAGTCACCAGGGGTATTTTGTGTTCCGACCCTTTTGTAGTCAGGCTGGTCTGTTTTGCGACAGAATTTTGGTCGGATGTTTGCGTCAAGTGGCGGTTTTGCTGAGATCCCAGTGAGCTTTGAGGTTTGGATTTCGTGGTTTGTGATGTTGTGTATATAAGTTGTCCGTTGGCTCCAGCTTCTGCGTCCTTGGTGGTGTCCGTTGTGCCTGTCTCTGGTGTGTTTTTTATATGTTATATATAGGATAGATGCTATGGCATCGAAGCACGTCTTCTTCCGTTTTTTTGTTTCTTGCTTTCCTTTCTTTTTTCTTTTGTCTTTTCGTTAAATTTTGTGTCGTTTGCTTGCCAATGGTAGATTCCGTCGCTGGTTTTTCAGGTTTGTTATTACTGATTTTATTGATCTCGTGCCATGATGTCTGTAATTCAGGTGTTTTTTCTTCACGAGATCTGTTGCGGCCAGGTTGTTGAGCTTCGAGTTTGACGCTCTTTAGGCTTTCAGTCGCTCAGTCGCTCTCTTGCGGCTTATTGCTTGCTTGTTTAAACTAATGATCAGGTCAAGGACTGTAGGTAGGGTGCTCAATTTATCAAGAATTGGGCCACAAGGACAAATTTGATGCTGTTCGGTCGGTCGAGATGGCTTGCGCTCTTTTAATTAAGTTGTTAAGATTATCCAGTTTTGTATTTATTCCTGCTATGTAGGATGCAATTATGTTCATCAAATCTATTTGGATGTCCAACTTGTCGGATTGCATTGTTAACGTCACCGTGGCTGTTTTTAGTGCTTGCAGGAAGGGTGCCACGAGGATCAAAGACTTGTCATCTTTAGGTGAATTTGTTTTTTCGTCGTGTCTTAGCGGGTTGTCAGGTCCCTTCACGTTATTGAGTGGAGCTTGGTGCCCATCGGGGGCCTTTGAACCGGATACTGGATTGTTATTCGGGACGTGTGGGTATAGAACCTCTTCTGACTGGAGCTTTTCAGGCTCTGTATTTCCTTTTTCCTGGGTCAACCGTTCGTCGAGGCCTTTTTCGGCTAATAACTCTCTCTCTTTAATTTTGTGAAGTAGTTGGCTGGTGGTGGGCCATTGTTGTGATGGTTTATTCAGACTTGAGTGGAGTGTAAAGGTTTGCAATTGTTGCATTAAGTTCTTTTTCCTGGGCAACTGTTGCTTGTATCTTTACTATGATTGTCTTGTGCTTTATAGTGTTCGGAGGCGTCTAATACCTCCTTGTCAACAGTGTGAATTAGTGCAGATGTGGTTACACTTATTTGTCTGTTTGGCGGGTTTTTATTATGATCACTGCTTAGTAGGTGATCTTGACTTTTATTAACAGGACCATCTTCTGTAGATTGTTCAGGTAATTTTACAGGCGAAATTGAGTGTGTTTACGTGCTTCTTTTGTCGACTGGTTGCTGTCTTCTGACTCTTTCTATGGATCCAATGGGGTTTGTAGGCCTGCTACGTCGGTCGTGGATGAAAACAGTGCCTCGCCTGGGTCTTTCAGAAAGTTGAATCGTAGGTCCTATAAGGAGTTCTTATTTGCTATTGATTTCTCAAAGAGAGTTGCAATTGGTGATATTAAAGGGTTTTTCAGGGTGCTATTGGCCTTATTTGTAGATGATTTGTCAAGTCTTCTCCGTTTGGCTGAGGTCTTCCGTGCTGTCGGTTTCTCACTAGGTGCTTTTCTTACTCTGCCGGCCCTCATTTTTGGGCTCAAGCTACTGCAAGTCGCGCCCCAGTCTACCAAGTCTCTGCGGCTAGGTTGCCGCTCCTTGCGCTCTGGTTTTTTTCTAATTTTTTTAAGGGATATGAGAACCCCCTAGTGGTGTGGTCTTACTGGCATGGGTTGCAGCAGCGTTGTTATCACAGCGCGGATCGCTGCGCTTACGCTGTCATGCAACCGATGTGCTGCCTAGTCTCCTCCTGCCGATGCTGTGTGCTTGCTACCTCGGTGTTGCCTGTATGGCGTTGGTTCCCAGTACAGATCAAATCTTCGCAATCACGCTTGCGTACAACCTACGTGCAGCCGGTCGTCGGAGTTCCTGTCTGGGCTTGTGCTCAGCTGCCGGCACCTGCCGGTTGCGTTTTTTTTTCCAAGGATCTAGATTGCACTGTGAGGTTGTGCCCCTTAGTGACGGCCCCGCAGCTTTGCTTAGCTTTACTTGCGCTCACCCTCGCACTCACACTCGCACTAACGCTCTCGCTCATGCTTCCAAGCCCATCTTCCCCAGGAAGGGACAGCTGTCGTCAGGGGGAGGGCGCGGGCGCAGGCGGGGGAGGTGCGTGGTGATGTGGCTTCTCTTGCCTATTTTACAGCAAGTATATAGCAAGTATATAGGGCTGCTTAATCCAGAGATGGGTAATAAATGGTGCTTTTAACTTGGCGGTAGGCCACTGCCACTGGCTTTCTAGCGAGCCAGCCTTGGTCAGTTGGTATCCGCTTATTGCGCTGCACTTTGTTTCTGTAGCTGACTGTTAATTGTTGGTTTCCTGATAGACAACCAAAGTACGGTGGGACAGGCTTTGTTGGTCTAAGCTAAGCTGGACTAAACTTTTCATGACCAGCTTAGGTTCCTCTGCTTAGGCTGTCCTCCAATCTCTAGCCTCTAGCCTTAGTCGGCAGTTAATGTCTGTTTATTGTCTAGCTGTCACTCCGTCCCCCCTACCCATTTTCCGCTGTCTTTGCCTTGACCTCCTCCTCCTCTCCTCTCGCTCCTAGGGGGATACTTAGAGGGGCCCCTACTGATGGAATATAGTCTTGTCAGCAGTATTTATTAGTGTTTGAACATGTTTGTTTTTCCATTGAAAATGCAGGAATGCAGGTAGCGGGATGGAACAGCCTCTTGAACTATTAAACTATGCTATCTGCCTCTGGCCTCTAGCCTCTGGGCATGTAGCCCGCAGTTCGCGAGCAGAACAGCGCTGCTCAGTTGCAAGTCGGACCGTCCTCCCCCCGTATCCTCACTCACTCACCGAATGCTGCAGGCTGGGGGAGGCGTCTCGTCTCCTCTCGTAGGGCCGGTATGCTGCTTTTGATGAGGTGTTGAGGTGAGTTGGAGCTTTTCGGTGCACAGTGCCTGCTTCCTGGGCTGAGTACAACTACAGGAGGAGCATTCTTCTACCACCAGCTGACCAGCGGATTTGGTGGCTTGCCGATTTTGTGGTCCTGGCGATCCTGGGGGTCTGTAGCCAGCGCTCTCCTGTTCACCGCACAACTTGATCCCCCCCCGCCTGGTTCGGCTCGGCTCGGGCTGCTCTTGTCGGTGCTGCCCTTCCGCACTTCCGCGCTGCACCTCAGCTCCACGCACAGCAGCTCTATGCTCCGCTCCGCTTGTTAATCCGCTCTATGCTCTACAATCATATCTCACTTTGCAATAATAATATTCCAAGTCTTGAAGAGCAGCACAACAAACTAGATGTTGTGGCATGTGAAGCAGCAAAAAGAAAGTGTTATTTTGCCCAAATACAACTTTAAATAATAAAGATACGCTTGAAAGTGTCTGACGAGGTCACCCTTGCACACTTCGGAGTGGAAGAACGCTTTCGTGCCCGGGTCGCTGGTTGCTATTCTGCCCCGCAGGCGGTCATTAGGGTTAATGGGGTGTGTTCCAAGCCACTTACCATCCAAAGGGGGACGAGACAGGGGTGCCCCCTCTCTCCACTGCTTTTTGCACTTTACATCGAATCGTTCGCACAAAAGGTCAGGGACAACGCAGCGATTGCCGGAGGAAAGTTCGGGGGGGAGGCGCAGACCATAAGCTTCTATGCTGATGACATCCTCGCAGCGCTGTAGGACCCTATTAACTCGATCCCAGCCCTCTTGTCGGAAATGGAGACATTTGGGAAGGTGTTGGGGTTTAAAATAAATGTTGGAAAGTCGCTGATCCTGATGCTCGGGTGTAACGCCCGGGCGTCTAGCAAACTTCCCTGCAACCTAGGGGGACTTTCCTCCAGCATGTCCGTGCCCTATTTGGGCATATGCCTAACACTGAACACTGCACAAACCGTGGAACAGAACTACTCAGCTCCTCAGTTAATTATTGGGCAACCTAACGAGATGGCGCCAACACTCACTCTCTTGGCTAGGACGAGTGGGGCCGATCAAAATGTCTCTACTACTGAGGGTCCTATATTTATTCCAGACTCTGCCAGTCACCCCGCCAATAGGTCTACTTACAAAACTTCAAGATGCTATCCGACAATTCGTCTGGGCCGGAAGACGACCGCGGTTACCCAGGGACCTCACTAGTCACACCACGTCGGTGGGCGGCCCGGGAGTTCCGGACCTACTAAGATACTTTCAAGCGGCACAACTCAGATACCTCCTGGAATAGTACTGCCCCGAATCTGAAAAGAGGTGGCTGTTCCAGGACCGGGCGATGGCCCAAATGCCCACATACATGAAAAAAATCACCTATCACTCGCACTACTCTGCAGGTGTGGGGCAAAGTGGAGGTGTCCCGGGGACTTACCACATACCCATCGCCTCTGACACCCCTGTTCGATAACCCGGCCTTCGAACCAGGCACGGTACGTGGATCCTTCCAACAGTGGCGGTTGCGGACTGCAGGTCGGCTGGCCACCTCTTCGATCTCGAAGGCTTTATGACGACGCAAACCCTACAGGACGCCTACGCGCTTCCACAGATCCCACGCTTCAAGTACTTTCAAATTCGTCATTGGCTCACGAGCAGGGACATGTTAGCGCAGGTCAGCAGACATCTCACCCCGTTTGAAAAATGGCTCCATACCAAGAAGTCGGATAAGCAGGTGATAACGGAACTGTATGCAATGCTATGCCCGACGTTACCTTCCTTGCGCTCAGCAGGTCAAAAGAGATGGCAGCGGGAACTAGGTCAACCACTCACTAATAAAGAGTGGCAGGATATATACTACAGGGCACATCACACCGCCAAGAATGTAGCTAGCAAAGAATCGGCAGTCAAGATTGCTTATTATTGGCACCTGACGCCAGCACGACTTCATCAGAGCAACCCGCGTCACAATCCCATGTGTTGGAGGGGGTGCCGTCAGCCAGGCACCCTGACCCACATACTGTGGGAAAGCATGGAGGTGCAAGAATTCTGGGAACAAGTACTCAGGGACATTGACAATTACTTTGAAACTGAAATCCCTTGTTTCCCTGCCTATACACTACTGGGATTACTCAACAAAATCACCTTCCCAATTAAATCACCCAGAGGCAAGCAAATGGGTTTAGCGATGGGGGCGGCAACACAACACATTTTGTCGCTATGGGGCTCCACACGGAAACCCACACACACTGGGTGGCTCCACAAGTTATGGTATACGATGGGTATGGAAAGCATACAGGCCTCCCTAACCCAGGCCCAAGACACATTCCTTGATACTCGGCAACCCCTGGTACACCTACTAGCCGATGATTTCAATGAGCTCACCTGTCCAAAATACCTTAGGGTTCTGCGACTGGCGGACGAGTTCCGGAAAACCTCTGAGATCCCTGTTACCGACGCCTCAGCTTGACAAGCTGGCACATAGTTCTTTTGCAAGCGACCACACCTGTAAGGAGGGTTCCCGGGCAAGGGGAAGAGAGGCAAGGGGAGGGGGGATGTTCACAGGGGGGAGGGGGGTTTGTTCTGTTGGGGTTGTTTGGGGCATGGCCGGTCCATATCCAGCCCACACCCGCCCACATGGACACATTTCCTACCCCAATCATTCTGGACCTTCTTGGGGGATTGGGCTGTGGGTCAGAAAAGGTGTACACCCCCTGACATGCACATTGTCCGACCGGTGTTATGTCTTCTTTGTTTGAAATGCAATAAAAGTGATTTAAACAAAAAAGATATGTTGAGAGGACAGGCGCACAACCTCCCAAATTTTACGCCTGTTATTCTTAGAAAATGTCACAGAGGGTACTGAGCAGTTGAAAGTACTACCCCAGTCGGAGTTCGACTATTATTGGGACTCGCGTTTAAAAACATTGGACCCAGCCAAACCTAACACGATTTACGGTTTTATTAAGTCATTTATGAACCCATATGACACAATTGTTGGAAGAAAGTGATTCGTAGTGATTGGACAGTGACGCGCGAAAAAAGTTAAATGAGAATATTTTATCGGTATTGTGGGCATAATACATCTTCAAATGCTTCAAAAAAAGATCAATTAAACAAAATAATGCGATAAATACAAAAGGAGTGCTTACCAACGAGAAGTCTTTAGACGTTACGAAAAGAGCTTTGATATGCTCCTAAGTAAAAACATAAATGCGTATTTACATTAGTTCAATTAACGAAAGATTGGTCTTATTTAAAAACAATTAGATCCTCGGGAACTGAAAGTAACAGAAACCGAGTCACACAGTAGTCGCAGTACTTACTTTAAAAGCTGCCGCATATCACAAAAATCCCTGCCGTCTAAAGGAAGTGTAGTTGGACAGCCGCGCCAGGCGTCCTACTCCCATTTATACCGGCCAAATTCATGGAAATGAAAGACGGATACGGAGAGATGCAAGTAGAGAACTCGCAGTGAATGGCGAGTTAGTTGATCTTAGTGGCGGACATCTTGGAGTAGGATAAGAATGAGTGTAATTAAATAAAGTTGTAATTGAAAAGAAGAATATACAGAATTGCAAAGTCGTGACGAGTCAATATCCATTAAAGTGCGACAGAGACATTGTGTGTTAGTTAGAAAAAGACACAGTGTAACGAGACAGGTTGTTAGAGAGATGCAAGTGGTGATAATGGTAGTAGTGCCAATTCTAGCCAATGCTGTTGTTCGATCTACTACACAAAATACAGTTATATCACAGTTAGATAATTCCACAGATGCATTCTTAGGAAAATGGATATTCAGATTTATAAAACACATTTCGCTCGTGGGACCAAAAAATTATAAAAAAAGTTTGTAAACAGAGCTTTGAGCACATTGGGACAAAGTGATATTTCGCAAATCTATACATCATCATATAGCATAGTTGTCCGTTATCATGTACAAGAGTTCTTAGAAAAATTATTTTCTAGATGGCATAATGTCATAGGGCCCGATGTAGGTAAATCCCATTTACCGAATTTGAAATACCGAATTTTACCAATTCGGTATTTCAAAATCGGTAAATGGGATGTAGGTCCCAACATCTGGATTCGTTACCGAATCCTTAACAATTCTTTAATTACCGATTCGGTAAATACCGAATCGGTAATGCCCATTCATTCCTATGGGCTTTGAAGCCCATAGGAATGATTAAGCATTACCGATTCGGTATTTACCGAATCGGTAATTAAAGAATTCACAAGGGTGCAGGGGGTGTCACTTTGACACCCTCTAGCACCCCCAAAACGGGCATGTGTACAATGTGGCACACAGACATGCCCTAAGGGCACGTCTGTCTGTCACATGGCACATGTGTACATGCACAGATGTGCATGTACAAAGGAATCGGTATTTTACCATGGATTTGTATTCCATGGTAAAATACCGAATCTGTAAGCCATGTGCTGATGGAACATTGGCTACCTACATTGCATTTTCGGTAATTTTACCGAATCGTTATCATTACTGAATCGGTAAATATTACCGATTCGGTAAATTTACTGATTCGGTAATGATAACGATTCGGTAAAATTACCGAAAATGTGCCCCTACATCTCGATAGCCCTTTACCGATCGGAAACGGCCGAAAATCGGTATTTTCGGCCGATTCCGATCGGTAAAGGGCTACCTACATCGGGCCCATAGTGTGCAAATAATTCCTTTCTAGAGAGCATGATGTCATAACATGCATAAATAGGGAAATGCATCATTGCTAACAGTTTCTTATATTGGTTCTTTGAAAAGTAATCTTCATTTACACAGACCTATCAGAGTCTGTCTATAAAGCACCACATAATTCATAAAAGTGCATATTCCAATACAGACAGGTATGATAAAAATAAATGAGCATGCAGTTCATTAGTCTTTCAAAAATACGTGTAGTTCTTAGTCATAATTCAGACCCAGCTCCACAACCCGTAAGCGAATTATCCATTCTGCTTCAAGTTTTCTGAGAGTAGCTATACGGTTACCTCCCCTTGGATCATTAAAGGCCTGTGCTAGTGCATGGAATCTAATGTTAGTTATACAGGTATTTGGATGGACCCTGTTGAAATGTACTGCCATAGGACAACTATTGTCATTATTTCTAAATGCCCTGATGTGTTCCTGTATTCTCTCTTTTACTGTTCTTATCATGCTCCCAATATAAATTAGGTTGCAGGGGCATATGATACAGTATACTATGAATTTAGAGTCACAATTCATGAATTCTCGAATATGATGAGTTGTGGCAGCATTATACCTGAACTCTCTCGTGCCACTCAAAGCCAAGGCGCACATATTACAGTGGGCACATTTATAAAGACCCTTCAGTTTGTGTTGCAGCCAAGTATCATTATTTATTCTTAGAGGCAGAAAGCTAGAGCATAAAATGTCTCAGTGTTTTATTCATTCTGTGGATTATTTTCGGTTTGTTCGTGAGATGCTGACTCAGTGAGTTGTCCATGGTCAGAAGATGCCAATGTTTTGCTATGATTTTATATATAGCATGGCTCTCAACATGGTAGTCAGTGATGAAGCCTATCTTATTGGCTACTTTGCGTTGTGTGTCTTTTCTCTTTTTGGTGGTGTTATTAAGTAACCTGTGTCTAGATGCTTTCATTATACGTTGTTTAGCTTGTTCTAGCATAGCGGAAGAGTAACCCCAGCATTAAAAAAGTTCCTGTAAGTTGTCAATTTCGCTAAGAAACACTTTGTCTTCGCTGCAGTTGCAGCGGAAGCGGGTCATTTCTCCCATAGGTATGGCCATGATTTGGCTCTTCGGATGCGCACTGTCCGCACATAGCACTTCGTTACATGCTGTTTTCTTTCGGTATAATTTGGACATGATTTTGTTTTCCTTGGTGTAGATGGTAGTATCTAAGAATTCTATATCTGAAGTATTAAAGTTGGAAGTGAATTGTAAGTTGAAAGAGTTGTTGTTCAGGTATTCAGTAAGTTTTTGAAATTCCAATTCACTGCCGGACCAGATGATGAAAACATCATCTATATAACGGCCCCAATACACAATATGTTGGGTTAGATTTGGTGGGCCGTTGGTCCATAGATGACTTTGTTCAAACTTTCCCATGTAAAGGTTGGCTATTGATGGGGAAAATTTAGAACCCATTACTACACCCATAGCTTGTTGAAACCATGAGCCTTGGTGCAGAAAGACATTATTCTCTGAGACTATCTTGGTCATGTCTAGAACCATATAGTTGTGTGCATATAGAGTTGCATCTCTTTGAAATAACATGTCTGATATGGCCTGTAAACCTTGCTGCCAAGGGATGCTTGTGTATAGTGCACAGACATCTAATGAGGCAAAGGAAAGCTCCGAGGTCCATTCAATGTCCTCTAGTTTAGTGAGAAGATCACCAGTGTCATGGAGATAGGAGGACAGATTCAGCACAAATGGCTGAAGAAAAGTGTCTACATATTCCTCGAGGTGATCGGTGGGTGACCCAATGCCCGACACTATCGGTCCCCCGGACGATGATGTTTCAGATTTATGGATTTTTGAAAGCACATAGATACAGGGTGCCCTTAGGCCCATCCGATATCACTCGACATTAAGAATTAGATTAAAACAATGTCGATTCTGTCCCTACAAACAGCGAAGTATCATTCCCTACCTGTTTCATTAATCAGACCCCTTTCTTCTTTATAGAGATATCGTCACCAATAATGTGCATCTGGATATGCACATAGCTGTAACACTACTTAGACACTGAGGATTAACATATCTATGCTGCCGCATCCCTAGGTAATATATGATTAACATACATATACCTAAGCTAATGTATCATTCCCTTCATGGCCTTTTCTCCTTTCAAAACAGGCACTGCATTACTCTGATACAGTGTGCCATGGCTTCAACAATGTCTCAACTCTCTCAATCTTATATGAGAATAATACAAAAAAAAATCTGTTTCTTTATTTAGTATTTCTATACAGGTCCATCTAATCTTGTTTGGGACTTTATACTAATTGGCTGTGGACAAAAACGCCAATACACAGCAGATAGAATATTTTTCGATAAGGTAACTCCTTGCAGTCAATAAGGCCTTTAAGATAAACCTGCTATGTAGGCTCCTCTTGGAAATGCGCGTCACAAATCAGTAATTTTTGTATATCTCTATTCTTAGGATCACACTTCCACAATGTATCAAGTTGACCTATAGGATTGAGAGGCATCTCAATCTTCATCCAAGGTAACTTTTCTTGTTCGTTCAATCCACAATTAGGCATTTCGAAGAATGCCTAATACTATGACCAAGAAACTTTTTCGTTGGTTCGCAGGTTCATCAATTTCTTATTTCTGAAACTTTGTCTACATCGAATACAACGTATGCTAACCAGGAAATAACAAAAGGTATTTTTATTACCTTCAGTAACGCTAGACGAGCACTATCCCCCTTTGCTCCAGTCTTGCATGTTACTTATCTCTTCTACTTGGGTCACCACTGTTCACTCACTTGTAAAGACTCTTTTTTTTCACTTGTCTCAATCTTGTTCACCTAAGAATTCCTTTTCAGAAGACCACTTGCTATAGGAGAACATCACTATTCGGTTTTTGCTTGGGATCGGTCAGAATTGACTCTGTAGCCTGCGGCACTAGTATCAATGCCTGTAAATTGATACTTGTATAGCGCACTACTCACCCGTAAGGGTCTCAAGTCGTTTGTACGAATACCGCTGTGGAATTCATCCTGGCTTTCCCTGTGAGGCGTCCACTCCTGGGCACCCCCAAGGTGGAGGCCAGGCATCCTTAGCGTTGTGGGGGCCGTTGTGGAGATTAAGCAAGCTATTGCCCAGAGTTGCAGAGTGGGACTCCATGATTGGAATAGGCACCGAGGCGAGAATTATCAGGTCCGTGGAATTTTTGAGCCCAAGACCCGCCGAGGCGGGGAATTGAACCCTGGTCCCGGGCTAGACCTCTGCATCACGGTCTGCCGCTCTAACCATTGAGCCTCACTGCTCCACTGCCTAAATGATGACAGAATCCAGATTGCTTATCCCTGTAAATTTCTGTTTGCAGCCTTGAGGAAGTTACTCTGTAGTAATGAAACATGTGTCGGCTGCCTATTGTGTTCTCTTTGGGATCCATGTACGGAAGAATTACTAACAATGTGTTTTGGAATATGCATCAATATTATGATATCACATCAATAACAACTGTGTTAAATATGACATTAAAACAGTAAACATATCTGATGTTTTGGATGTTCTTTATACATAGTCAAATATTGGATGTGTTTTGTCTGAGCTCCAATAAGTCGTGATTCTGCAAGAAGGTCAGGACTGAGAATTCGCTTCCTTAGAAGCACTTACTTCTTTGTTAAACAATTGAGTGCTGAGGTATAACAATTGTCTAGTTAGCTCATTATAACTCTTATCCCCTGGATTTCAGTTTAAGTTGACATCTTGGGTATTGGGATGTTATTGTTACCTGGAGGGGCACCATCACTTCACTGAAATAACTTGGATTGATCATATTAATTACAACCAAGCTTTACTGTAATTCTAAGATTGGTAGTGCGGCAACCTATACCACCTCTGCCTGTGTTGTATCATTGTAAAACTGTTGATGGCGGTGAGTTTCTCCTCTCTAGTAAAAGGCTCATCTAAGAATTTGTGATGGTAATTCTCCAGCCAGACTAACGAGATGGTGTCGAAATACTGTTCGAAGGTCTCATGGGAGGGGGGTAACCGGCCGTGTAAGGGTGAGAGTAGAAATCCATTAGGCGGGTCTTAATTTCATCCGGGGAGGTTGTTCTTGAAGACCCACCATCACTGAGAGCCCCAATGTACGATGCTGCACGGGGGCGTAGGAGATTTGCCAAGGTCTTTCTAGGTCTGTCCCCCTCCCCAAAGCGCCGCGCATGGCCCTCTCTGCCCAGAAAGGCGAGCTCCCTGTCGGCTTCTTCAGCAAATTCAGTGTGCTTCTGTCTCAATAGCGCGAGGGTTTCAGTCCAAGGGTTTGTAGCCTGGGCTGCATCAAGAGTCTTGATTTCAGACTCCAGCTTGGCAAGGATGTTGCGGATGGAGCGGAGAACACCTGCCTGTTTAGAGATGCACTCACTCTGTATGACCATTTTAAAACCCTAATAGAGTGTAGAGGCCGAATTCACTGAACCCACATTTATTTCAAAATAATCGGTAATGGCAGTTTGGATATTCGCACAGAAAACAGTGTCACGAAGCGCGTTCGGAGGGAGTCGCCATATGAATGCCCACTGTGGGGAGTGAGGGAGACGGAGGCAAATCGGTATTGGTGCGTGATCCAGAAATGTACGCGCCATATGAGTCGCGTCGGTAATCCAGGTGTGGACATCTGGAGAGACGAGCCAAAAATCGATGCGCGACCAGCAACCCTTGGCAGCAGTGACACAGGTGCCCTCATGGGCAAAAGGTTGCGTGTGGCGCCAGGCATCGTAAAGCTAGCTGTCAGTGAGTATGGAAGTAAGAGTGGCAGTAGTGTGCGGATGAGAAGAGAGCGGGCCAGAACGATCGAGCGTCGCCAAGAGTGTTACATTAAAATCTCCCCCCCATATAATCGCTGCAGGACCCAAGGAAGAGACAAGGTGCCAGATGTTAGTAAAGAAGTCTGGGTCATTCGAGTTTGGGCCATAGACCGCCGCAACTGGGACAGCAGGGAGCCGTGCAGAATTGCATATACTGTCGGGATCAATAAGCATCTGAGTAGTCTGCCAGGGAAGACCCCTGCGTATCAGGACGGAAACCCCCCTTGCGTATGAAGAATAGCACAATGAGTGTGCTTCCCCCCAATATTGCGTGGGTAGTCTGATAAGGGACCCAGATAGGAGATGCGTCTCTTGTAGGAGACATATGTCCACCCTATGTAGCTGTAGATGGGAATGGATAAGCCTAGCCTTCCAGTGGTCGTTCAGACCACGGATATTCCAGGTCCAACAGATGATTTTAGTCATGTTGTGGTGGGTCTGAGTGGAATGCTGCACAGCAAGAGTGGGAAACATTTGAAGCGGATGCAGATGGTATATAGCTGCGTGATGGTACCCACGCACACAGATGCATAGTTGATGTCACAGAGAGTGACGAGGCGAATGAGGTGGATAAAAACAGGGCTGGCCCAGTGACAGCAAAGACCCCCAGTAAACAGCAACTGGGTGAGTATAGTAAAGCAGTGGAGGGAGGGACCAGCAGGCCATTTTCTACTGAGTGAAACATCATCAGCAAGCACATTTCAGAGACGATCAAGGAGCACAGTGCAATGTGGTAATCTGAGCCTGAAGAAACAAGTGGGCTGACCAGACAGCAGCAAAGGAGAGCCCCAACAAGACAAAGAATACATAGAACCAAAAGAACCCCCCACCCAACCCGATCCCTTTACACGAGAGAAGCTCAGCAAAGAGTGACCATCCCCAGTGGCACCCCCCTACCCCGACATTCAAAGAAAAACATCAGCAAAACCCTCCACTCCACAGCCACACCAACCCCCCAGTTAGGCTGAGTTTCAAGCCCACCCCACCCCACCCCAGGAACCCACAACCGGGAAGGAAAAGAACAGCAGAAAACTAGGGACTCTCTACCCCTGCACCCACTCCAACCCTCCAATCAGGCTGAGAGACCTCCCCGACTCACCCCAGGAACCCAGAACCTGGAGAAGAAAAGACCATTTGAAGGATTAGGAATTATCCCGGTAGGGCATGACAAGGCCCGGTGGACACCCCAGCAGTTAAGCAGGGTGGCCAATCATGGGGGAACTTCAGACAACGATCAGTAGGAAGTAGGATCAGTCTTTTCAACCAGTCAATCTTTATCACTCAGGCGATCAGCGTCAACCGGCTGCGAGCTTGATGGTGAGGAGCGTGGCGCTTTGTTTTTTTTTGCAAAAGAGGGAGCCTTCCTGGGATTGGGGAATACCAGTGTTTTTGCTCCCTGTTGAACTCTCCGATTTCCTGGGTATGCCAAAGAGTAGGGCACCTCTTGTTTCTGCAAGATTCGCTTTGCAGATAGGAAGTCATGTCTTGCAGCTTGTACAGTTAGCGTATAGTCCGGAAAGAAAGAGAGTGAGTCTCCTTGGTGGTTTATTTTGCTCAGTTTCCACGCCTAACAAGGAATAGCATCCCGGTCCCTTAAGTTTAACATTTTTGCAATGATAGTGCATGGGGCTAATCAGGGACTGGGCCGTGGAACAAGGGAGCGGGTGCTCGTTCGACAATAAAGACTGTGATCAGGTCATCATTGAATAGTTCTCTAACCAGTTGGTCCACGTAGTCCTCCATGCTGGCTATGTTGGTGGATTCCGGGACACCAATTATGCGGAGGTTGCTGCTACGGGAGAGGGCTTCAAAGTCCTCATTTTTCTCACGGATCAGAGCAAGGATTTTGTCCATATGAAGTAGTTTCTGGCGGTCCTGGGTGGCCGCGTCCTCAGCGTCCGAGACCCTGGACTCAACATGAAGGAGACGGGTATCATGGGAGACGACGCGTGCCTTCACAGAGTCAGCTGGTCCAATGGGGTCGCTCTCCCTGTGACCGTAGATTTAACATCCAACATGATCGCTTTTAGGTCATTGTCGTGATTCGGAAGCGGGTCCATGGTGGCATTGGGGACACCACTGTCTGAGCAGGCACCGTCCTGGCGGGTGGACCTGCACGGGCCGAAGGTCATTTTGGGCTGTTTTTTATCGGATCTTTCCATTGCAAGGGAATCTCACAGCAAACGTCCATTGGATATGAGAAGCAACAGAGCACCCCGACAAGCAGGAATAGCGCCAGGAAGAGTCTCAATATCGCCTACAGTTGTTTACAACAACAGGAGAAGAGGGGCCCCTAGTTTGGAGAAGTTACAAGGAGACACACCAGCCCTGTGACCCCAGAGCAGGCAATGTATGGCGAAGGCAGTGGGCGCAGACACAGCAGGCGGATTGAAATCTGGGAAGGCCGGCAGGATACTGAGGAGGCAGCTCAAATAACCAGCGGATGTACCATGTTACTCAGCATACTTTTACTCCGCATACCGTTACAACGCGGTATTTACAACGCATACCATTACAACGCATAGCGCTTTGGGGTGCTGGATAGTGGTAAGTATAATTTACTATTCTAACTCCAGTCCCCGTGGACCCTAGGGAAGGTGTTGGATAGTAAATTATACTTATTCCCTATCCTAGAGCGCCCCCCAGCGCAATGCGTTGTAATGGTATGCGGAGTAAAAGTCGCGTTGTAATGGTAGTGCGGAGTAAAAGATGCGTTGTAACGGGTGTATACCATAACCAGCCAGTGGAGGAGACCGGTAACGCCAGACACGCATCCCACAGTGCCTATTTAGAGGACTGTCCCGCCCGGAGGGCCAGCATGCAGTGCCACCGTCACTGAACTGCTAGTGCAGTCACAGTTCAGCAACTGATAAGATGTGATACAAAGTCTGGTGGATCTTTGGTGGCGGGCCTGGTGTTGAGGCACCTAGCTGGGAAGGTGGAGCACCCAACCGCGGCAGGGAGCGGTGCCAGCACAACAATCAGCCGGGGCAGCCCAGACCTCCCCAGCCAAAATGCAGGAGGGATAAAGAATCTCTTGGTCCAGCTGGCAATCGCAGATGTCATAGGGGAGAGGGAGGGGCTGCAAGTTATGTACAGCTCATGAGGGACACCCTATGTGGTCTGAAGCATTCCTCCGCCCCCTTGATGAGGGCAATGCTTCTATTCCAGGCCGCTTTCCTCCGTGGGCCGGCAGGTTTACTGGGCCATTGTGCAGCACAGGCAGGAGGCGGAACACTTGAAAAATATAGAGGCCTTGGCGAGGGCTGGCTCCGGAGGCCCTGCACGCCGGTTTCAGCAGGAGAGCCTCCGCTGCCTAAGAAGTTCCGGGGATCAGCTTGCTGCACCGCCGCTGCGTGACTGGGAGCTCTCACCAGCCTCGGTCCGCCGCAGCGAGGAAGCGCGGGGGCGTGCAGCTAACGTCGCCAGGCTCGGGCGCCGCAGCAGAGACAGCAGCTGTAGCTACGGGGGAGAAAATGGCGGCAGTGTCTCTGGGCCTGAGCCGGGCAGCCCGCAGCAAACACACCCAAACCGACCATGGAGACGCCCGGCCGCAGGCCGCACTCACCGGGTAGCAGCAGGGATCATCACGTCTCTCCAGCCGCACACGCTCCAGGCAGCCCCACCAGCAGCAGAATCTGGGCGGCCGGGCTCCCGCTGCGTCGCAGGGCACAGGCCCAGCACCGGTGATAGGCAGTGCCCAGACATCCGCGGCAGACCAAAACCGCTCCAAGGGGTGCTCCATGTGAGAAGAAGGCAAAGGATACCTGTTGTGGCAGGTTAGTAAGCCGTTCTCTGCAGGATGATGACGGATCCTTTGCTTGGCCCGCAGAGCCCACTTAGAGTGCGGCCATCTTGCAGCCGGCCAAGCCAAGCCCCGGGTTCTGCCCTTATTAAGGTTAATTAGTTGGGTATATTTTGTTTTTTGGATAATGTTCTGTTTACTATTCAAATAACTATTCTAGTAGGTTAACAATAGAGGGAGGAACAGTGTCTGAAGGGTTTTGTGGGTTGAATATAGGGTGTGACGAAAAAAGTTCTGTTCTGCATCTCTCTGTGAAGATTTTTGTTTGCTTTTCCCTTGTACTAGCTCGTCATTTATGACCAGGGGACTATGGTTAATTGTGAAATTCAGCCTTTATGATTGGAAACTGGCTGCACATGCAACAAAGGGACATCTAGTTGGGGTAGAGGAGAATAATAGAGGCGTTCTTAAAAGGAAAAATATTGAAATCATAGCAGATCTATTTTTGGAATTACACATGCATTTTTCCAAAAGCTAAATTAATGTGTACTGTATAAGTATATAACTCTTGCCTTGCAACCAAATGCCATTGATTACGCTTATTTGCATGTATTGGTCCAACATGTATCGGTTCATTTGCATTAAATATGTGGAAGACATGTATCCTGCACTGTGCAGGTGTGTTGATTTATGATTATACAGCAGTTGGTTTCAAATGGGTTTTGAATATCCTATTTAAATAATGCTGATACAAATGAACTTGATAAAATCTAAAATTGAATGAATCAATGAAGATTTATATATTGCTGCTAATCATCTGGTGGAGAATTCAGGCGTTTTCAGGTCCTGGTGGGCTTATTCTAGCATCCAGGACTGGGGAGCTCTTCAGAATTCCAGAAGTGAGGTGATGGTATGGTCCGGAGCTGCATGGGAAGGCTGTTCCAGTCTTTGGTGCAATATAGGCTCATGAGTGTCCGCCACTGCTGATTCGGTGGATGTGGAACATGAGCACAAATGATAGGGAAGAGGAGTGTAATCTTGTCGATGGTTGGTGGAAGTTGATGTGGTTGTTTATGTAGGAGTTTCCTTTTTTGTGTGTTTGAGTCACTAGCTTGAATTGGCATCTCTTTAGTATTTGGAGCAGTGGAGTTACCTAGGTGATGTGTGTTGAGGGTTTCCTTGGGGTAAGGTGAGGATGAGTCTGGCTGTGTCAATCTGTATGGTTTGAAGTCTCTGTTGGAGGTATGCGGCGATTCTTATTTAGAGAGCATTGCGATTGTTAGTAATCTGATTATGACGCCTTTGTCAGGGTGTGTCTTGTGGGCAGGGAAATCCATTTGAAAACTATTTGTAGCATGCACAGCATGAGGAAGCAGGCAGAGGAGATGGCATTTATCTGTGACTTCATGGGAGCTTGTTATCATTGATGATTCAGTGATGTCTGGCATGTTCGTGTGCGAGTGGGTGAGAGGTCCTAGGTCTGGCGGCCACCAGGAGTTGTTCCAGGGGATGCTGTTGTTACCAAAGAGTAGTACTTCTGTTTTGTCCACGTTCAGCTTAAGGCAATTGTTCTTCATTCAGTCGGTAATGCTTACAAGGAGGCCATGGCTAGTTTGGGCGTTGCATTGCGGTACTCAAGTTCATTCCATCCTGAGAGAAATGCGGTAGTGGAAAGAAAAAAAGTGACATACAGCAATCTATAACAGCTAGGGTATTAGGTTCGGGTGACAGGTGGGTCAAACATCTAATAAGTGTCCAACGTAGTCTTAATATTCTGCCAAGAAATTCTCTGGGTGGAATCACTCCATATGAATTACTATTTGGGACTAGAATGATCATCCAGGATCTTGATCGTCAAACTTCAGTGGTGGAACAAAAACCCTTTGATATCAAAGACCGTTTGGCTGTTTTACAGGACTTAAATGAAACAAGAAGTCTAAACAACACAAAACAAAAGCCAATGACCACTGAAGAGAAACCACCTGTCACAGCAAGGCTTGTCTGGATTCAAAAGATTGGGGATCTAGTCAGAGAAAAGATCGCGGATAAGAAGGAATTTGGGCCTTCTTACAGAAAGCCAGTACCTGTGCTAGCAACCCACAGATCAAGAACAGTGTTACTGCCGCCCCTTGCTGGAAGAAAGGAGAACAGGTCCGTATTTATCGACCTGGTAAAACCACATCATGTGGCCGATAATAAGTAGTAGGCCCAGTGGACTCCCGAGATGTAGCAGACAACCACATCTTGCTACAATACAAGAGGTTCAAACTGAAAGACTTATCACCTTTGATAAACCTGCAGTAAGAAAAGAAGGACTATGCAACAAAGCAATGGAACTTGTACCTCTTGAGACCCAAATACTAGTTCGTCAAGAAACACCTGTCTAGAATGATATAACCTCTGACTATACAAATATGACAAAGGAAGAAGCAGCTCCAATGATTCCAAACAATTCTGATGCAATTCCAACAATTGACAGAACTGCCTCTGGCTATTTCATCAACTTTGATTCATTTTCTGAGGATCCCAGTGAAACTGAAACTACGTCAGCTAATAAACCTTTCAAAGAAAAAATAACAGAACTCTTACATCAACTTGAAAAACCATACCTGGTTTCACCATGGGTTGAATTTTGTATTGTGTTAGGTGTACTTTTTCTCCTACTTTGGTTCATTCTTGTTTCAAGTTTGGGAAAAATGATAGATGGAAAATACAGTACAATGGACACAGCAAGTAAGAACATCAACTTGCTCCTGAAACCTCACAAATCATCTCATCGTAAGCGAAGAGACCTGTCATCAGTGAACTTCACAGCTGTTCCTATACCTGGTGGTATAACTGTTGAATATTCCACACCAGTTGAATGTTTCTTTGAGTGACTTTGTTTCACCCAGCACGTTTTCTGATGATTGCGACTTTGAAACTGTTAATAACATGATGACAGATTAAGAAATGTCAGCTAAATTCACAAAACATGGATACTTAGAAGGTTCATCAGATTATGAACAAATGTATTGTTTTAATCATTAAGGTCACCATTATTTGCACAAAACTGCAAACCCTAGAAATGTTTTTACTTATAATCAATGAGAACATTGTCCAACACCGCCAAAAGGCATTTCAAAAACATTTTATGAAAAGTTTCCGTACTTCCCAGGTTTTAATGTCACAAATCTAGAAAGGTTTTATTTAAAAAATGTGAATAAGACAGGAATGAAAAACATGCTGACCAATACTAAACAAATTTATTCTGTGAACTTTTATGCTCAGCTGTCTAAATTAGGTTTTAACTTTTGGAAAGATAACATTGACAAAAAAATTGTCTGGTGCACAAAAGACTGGCAGGTGAAAGGTTTAGAAGCCTTATTCAGAGCCTGCATTATCCTAGAACAAATAATGTTTTTAAATGACACTGTTCAACAAACATCTTGTCTTGGCTTGGCTAAGATAAAAGATTTAAACAAACAGTCCATACCTAAGCCCACAACTTACCGTAATAGCAGTGCAGATGAGGAGGTAGACGTAAAACAGATTTTACAACAGAACAGAACTAATCCTGATTGGAAAAAATTGTTAATCTGGCCCACAGATACGAATAACTGTCAAGATAGATTCCTGAACAAAATGCAAGGGTTCAAAGTAACTAGGCCAGATCCAAGATATTCCCAGAGACAACATCCAGGGACAGTTACAACATACAGTGTAGGAAAACTATGCCTTGAGTGGCTACAGAAATCCTCACTTCCAGAAATTAAACAAAACTTAACTTTACTTAAAGAAGGCATTTGTATGCGAGACTTCCTACTTGCACCTCGTAAAGCACGTCAAAAACGTTTCATATACGCCTGTGTATACTCTTCTTACAATGAAGCATGGAAAGTCACGCAAATGGAAACAGCAGAAAGAATACGAAAAATTGATCGTATTAATTTAGAGAAAGCTCTATCTGTAGTGGACAATGGGTTAACAACTCTGTCCTCCAGAATTTATTCTTTGGACAGCATTGTGTCCTCTGCCGTTGACATAATAGAGCAGGACTTGCTAATGTTACAATATGGCCAGACTCAATTACGTTCTATAATGCTGCTAGGCTGGACATTACAAAATCTCCGTTCAGGCTATGTGCCATGGCTTCTAATCAACACCACGTCATTGTTTACTGTCTTTAACCGTACAGATAAACAAATCTCCTCTGGCACAAAGAGGAGCAGACTATACAGTGCTGAGCATAGAAAAACTGGAAAGATTACCATTAACTGTTTCTGAGAAACCATCAGTTGAATGGATAATACATGGCACCATCACAATACCAGTGACGACTTTCCAGTTTCAATATTGCTTAAAACACATACCAGCAGGCTTGTATGAAAGGTTGGGTAAAGAGTACATTAAGTCGACCTGGAGTTTACCATACACACACAAATGTTGGAGTGGGGGAAAGGAGGTATTTCTTAGTGGGAAAAATTGTAAGAACTCGCTAAGCGGTACACTTTTATGTCAAGGTATTCATTTACACGGAGCCTGCAAGGGTTCTTCAAATAACCTTTCTTGCCACCTGCACGGTTCTCCAGCAGCAGTGATAGACCCAGTTTTTAGGCAGCTATTCAATGGTAGCTACATAATGTTGGGTGATCACAGCTGTTGTGGAATGATGCCAGGTATAGCCTATCTCGTTAGTGTGTCAGCCAGGGTCACTTGTTGTATGAAAGTATTGTTTCCTAAAACGAAGACAGACGGGGAGTTGCTGTTGTGTTCTTCACTGAATATCTCTTCTATACGAATAGATACTTTAAGCAGAATGAAAGCCATTCTTTTGCAAAAAACTGTGCCACTGACCTCGTCCAAAGAAATGTATAATGTGCAGGTTGCAAGGACTTCTGCGGAGATACATGCCCTGCTATCAACAAACTGCCCACTTCATTTCGCAGAAATGTTAGGTCGTATCTTAAACATGTCTGATACTAGTGGTATTGTACATGTATTTAAGGCACTTTTTTCGGGACTGTTAGCACCCTTTCAAGCAGTTCTAGGCATTTTTCCAAATTTCGTGCACTCTTTGTTCGGTGGCCTGCCTCTTCTTTTGGGACTCGTAGCAGGAATTCTATTTTTGTTTCTTTTGCTCCGATATGGCAAGTCCAGTCACCAACAATACTCAGACTACCATGGAGAATGCTCTCCTAGCCATGGGTACCGTGACAGAATTACACAGATTCTTGGCTTGGCTCGTTTAAGAGATCTGAACACCACATTGTTTCTCTCGTTCAGACTAATCTGGCAAGATTGCATCTTACCTGTTCTACGATGCCTGCTTTGCGGAGAAGAATGGGTGTTGGACGTTTGTCTTACACTTCCATCAGCACTGCCAACGGATGTTGACGCTTTGCTAGGTCTGGTAACGGCTCATGCATCGTGTTGCCCCCAATGGCTGCCAATCCTGATGACGGCATTCGTGGAGATCTCACCAGCAACTACAGCTAATGGTGAGGTACGTGGAACAACAGGCACACAGGTACCATCTGCTGCGAATATTGCTAATGCGAATGACGCTGATGGCAATGCTTCTTATCTGTGCACAATTGATCTACTTAATGAAGTAGTTCCACTTTCACCTACTGTGGTAGACGATTTCCTTGCCAGCCTAGACAATTTGATGTTTTCTCCTGACACCGAAAATAACTTTTGAAATCTGCACACAGCGTTCCATGAACTCTGAATTCGACCTTCGCTCATCAAAACAAAACTTCTAGTTCTGGAATTCTATTTTTTCTACTATTTTGCTTTGAATTTTTCCAAAATTGAACTCTTTTTGGCACAAAGTAAATCTGCTTAAAGTAGAACTAATCTTAAAGAACAATAATTCTTTGAATACTTCCTAGTGATAATATTTGACCTTGTCCTCAAAACAAAACAGTATATGATTTCTGCTATGGGATGGTCTAGAATTTTTTTCTGTAATAAGAGCCATTTCATAAATGTACATTTCATTATTCATTTAGTTAGTATTAATACTTTTATGCTATATACTTCGTATGAAAGCACTATTCTTAAATGCGTACAGTCACAAGCTCATTTTTCGTGTGCAACCTTATCAAATGCATTTTGTGTATTTTGGGTAGGATTGTAAACACATCCTTTAAATATGTTTTAGTGCTTATAATTTAGTAATGTTAAACATAATAAAGTGGAGTGGGTGTTATATATGAATTTAGGACCCTAGTGTAATTTTCCTGATTCATGCCCATATATAGGTATAAATCACCCTATCCTTATATGGGCATAAAAATCATAACCATATTTGGACTTAGCCTATGCAGTCCAAATACGTCATGGCTGCTTCCACTAGTTCTGAAAATCCACAACAATTTCTTGGAAAAACCCGCCTTCAATAGTCAGGGACTTCCCCTTGCTTGAATAGTGATTTATCCAAGAACTCATGGAGTTTTCAAAGAACTTAGTTTTTGATGACGTTATTATGTCCAACCTTCAGTCAAACTAGGCACCTTCAAGGTATAAATATGCCCACACTTGCCCAGTCAAACACACAGTGGTTTGGAGCAGTTTGACTATCTACCTACACGACGCAGCTCGCCGCAGCAAGTGCCGATGGAAGCCGACCCTCTAGCTGATGCACTGAGAGAGACGCTGTCTTTTCTCTTGCCAAAAAATCCAGCTCCAGTGTTTCCAAGCTACCCTTGCGGGTTGTTGGGAAATCGAGTCCTGAGAGAGAGATACCGGGCCTCCTTCATTCTAAAACCAAGGTACGGAGCTCATTAGACCCTTAGAGAATTCTTGGATACATTCTTGGCAAAAGAATACTGAAACTAAGCTACACCTCTCTTCTTCCCTTGTACTAGACCTAGGTTAGGTACACCGGGGTAGGCGTATTTTAGAAGCACCAGTTGAGTACTTTTAGTCTTTATTTATTTATGTATGTATTCTATGTATTTTAAGGCTTAGAAACCATGTCATGCTTTTACAGTATTATTTTATAATACTCATCGTGCTGTACGCATTGTTCTTTGCAACCAGTATTACGATTGTAGCAGTTAATTTCCTCTGCATGAGAAAGAAGACTGTTCAATAAATACTTTTATTGAAAATGCCCGTCTCACTATATCTCTGTACCTCTGCTGAAACGAAGCATGCCCTATTGACTGAGTGAAACAACTATCTATTGTTTCCGCGACTCTAGAGATACAGTTCTTATTCTTGGGAAACAAAGTTGTCATGTTTATGTGGTTGTCAGAAACTAATCTCTTCTTGTTCATTTGAGAAAGTTTTGAGTCTCCTCTGAACTAGCTGGCATTCACAATTACGTCTAATATATTTGATAGAGACCTAGTAGACCTCAGTCCTACGTCAAATCTATAGTAAATATTATTCTAATGCGCAGAGCCTGTTGGGAATATAGGAACTACACTACACTTCAAGTCACCATATTGTAATGTCACAGAAGGCTGTGCAGGATGGTTGTGAAAGGTGAGGAATTAAGATTTGTAATCCCAGAATTCAACGGAGTTCCATACCAGAAGTTCAATTCCTATTTAAATACCTCTGAAGAAGAGAAAACAGGGAGTGAGAATTTTTGTTGTTGGACAGTAAAGAAGACCAGACCCTTGTAAGGGAAGCAGGAGCAGCCTACACGTGGCTTGAATGGGACACTGTTGATTTACTGTTCCAGGGCTAGTAGCACAGGCCCACTTGCACTCTCTGAAGCACAGTACAGAGATATATCTAATCGAGACTCCAGGAGAAGAAAGGCTCTCATGGAATATTTGTGGAGTGCACTAGTAACTCTCATCAGAATACTGCCTGTGACTTTTGAAATCACACGAGTGCCGCTCAAGTGATCATGGAACCTAAAGACCTGAAGAATGCAGACCTGGAGGGTATTCAGCATTGAGCATTGTGGGGTACCACTAGAGGCAACCCGATGTTGAGGAGGGCACCAAACACTGGAATGAATGTAGGTCCTGAGGAAAAAGAGCAAAGAAAAACCAGTACTCTAAAGGAAATACAAAGTTAGAGGTCAGAAGGCATGAAGAGACCTCAGATGATGGCTAGAGCTGACCACATCTGTGGGATACAGCAAAATGTGATCACAAGCTCTGAAGACCGCCAAGTACTTTGTAGAATAAAAATGTGTTCCATGGCACAAGTGCTGCGCATCAGCCAACAGCAAGTGCAACAACCGTCAAACCCCCTTCAATACCCATGTTCCATTTGGAACACTAAGGAGGAACCCACAGGGAACATTCCAAAATCACTAGAACACTACATTATCCCCTCCCTTCCAATACAACAACAAAAAGAGACAGAAGGCAGATAAAAAGAAGAAAAAGTTCAATAAAAAGAGTAAAAGAAAGGAAAGGGAACAAAGAAGGGAAGAAGAGGAAAAGCCAAGAAAAGAGCTAGAAAGAAGTAACACCAGAAACAAACATCAACGATATCTTGCAGGAACGCGACATTGATGCGTTCTCCTGCGCAAACCATTGGCAGAATGTGGCTCAACATTTCGAGAAGAAGAAGAAGAACCCCCCCAGTACCAGGACCAGGAGAACAGGAAAAACCCTTGTCAGCAAAAATTGTATCAAAAGGTTGCCTATTGATCTTAACAACCCTTGAGACATTCCACCAGTTCTTACCATCGACTCTCACGGCATTCCCACACACTTTGTCCACCACAAAAACATCAGAAAACTTAAAATCACCTTTGCTTCTATGAGTAGGTATCTTAATGCAAACCTTATCTCCTACAAAAAAATGTTGTGAAAAAACTCTTTTTCTGGAGTCAAAGACCAATTTCTGTTGAACTGTGCCTGAGAAACATTGTGCCTCACTTCTTCATCCACATTCTCTAAGGAATTAGTTTTCACCCAATGCGACAACCATCCCGGACAGATTTTTGAACACGGTTTTCTCCCACGAAGAAGCTCATACGGAGAAACTTTAGTTGATGAGTGTGGTGTGGTGCGATAGAACCATAACATGGATCTGACAGCAATTTGAATATTACATTTCTGAGACAAGGCCCATTGTACACAGTTGTTGAGCACCCTATTCATACGCTCGACCAAACCATTATTTTGGGGATGATAAAAAGCACTTCTGAGATGATTGATGCCACCTTGTTTTAAAAATAAATTGAACTCTTGACTCACAAACTGCACCCCAATATCACTCACCAAGGAAGAAGGGAAACCCTCACGCAAAAACAAATCTTTCAGAAAGTCTATCACATTCTTGGAATTGGGCTCACCAATGAACCGTACCTCTGGCCACTTTGAATAATAGTCAATAGCCACAATGGCATATCTAGAGGTAGAAGGTAGTGCATAAAACGGACCAACTAAATCAACTCCTAACTTCTCCCAGGGTCTTGTAGGAAGAGGAATAGGTTGAAGTGGTGGAGACCGTATTTTGAAACTTTTCTCTGCACTGGAGCACACCACACATTCATCAATCAGCAGATCAATGTCTTTATCCATTTGCGGCCACCAGAAATGCTCACGAACCATTCTCTTGGTTAAAGTTTTACCCAAATGCCCCTCATGTGCACCTTTCACAATCCTTGTTCTAAGCACATCCGGAGGTATCAACTTGTCACTACGAACCAAAAGTCCACCTTCAACTAAAAGTTCATCTCCAACCTACACAAATGTTTGAAGAGAATAATGGACACTATGCCTAATGCAATTGATAACCTCACAAAGAAGAACATCCTTCGAGAGTGCTTCTCTCCATTCTTCTTCACTGATAGCACACATGTCATCCAAACCTAAGTATGCTACAAAACAATCCTCATCTTCATAGTCTTCTATACAGTCATTTTCAGACTGAGAAGATAGTGGATGCCTTGAAAGATAGTCAGCCCTAGCATTCTCTTTGCCAGGGATATACACTATGTCAAAGTCATATTGCAACAACTTTGTGGAAAGACGAGCAATTCTGGGAGTGTGCTCTTTCACCTTGTTGCCAGAAAGAACTGAAACCAAAGGGCTGTTATCAGTTCTTAACTGAAAATGGTTACCCCAAATGTATGTGCTGAACTTTCTTATAGCCCACCAGCATGCCAAGAGTTCCCTCTCAATAACGGCAAAATTAAACTCCGAACCACGCAAAACTCTTGAAGCATAACCCAACGTATGCTCAATCCCATTGACCTTCTGTGTGAGCACAGCTCCCAAACCGACTCCACTTGCATCAACAGTAATAGTGCACATAGCATTCGGAACAAAAGGTTTAAGTACTCTCGAACCAACAAGTTTCTCTTTGATCCAAATGAAAACAGAGTGACACTTATCATCCCAAAGAAAAAGAACATCCCGTTTAAGCATATTGGAAAGGGGTTGCACTTTTGATGCGTAATCAGGTATAAACCGTGAATAAAATTCACACAACCCAATAAAAGATTTAAGACCAACCTTGTCTTTTGGAGAAGAACTGTCCACAATAGCTTTAAACAGACCTGGTCTTGGTTCCACACCTTGCTCCGACAAAATATGACCAAGATACTCTACTTTCCAAACTCTAAAAACTATTTTTTCTTTTTTTAAAACAACCCCTCCATCACGCAATGCCTCCATGACTTTCAGCACAGTATAATCATGTGACTCGCAGGAGGAACCATGAATTAAAACGTAATCTTGAAAGACAACAACCCCCTTGATATTTCTTAACAAGTTAGACAAAATCTTTTGAAAGACTGCTCCGCAGAGGCCAATCCAGATGGCATGCAGCAGTACTGAAAGGACCCAATTGGAGAAATAAAAGCCGTGAGATGCCTAGAAGACTGATCAAGAACAACCTGATGGTAGGCTGAGGCTAAATCTAGTTTACTAAACCACTTGGAACCATTAATCAAGGACAACATGTCAGGGATTTTTGGCAGAGGATGCGAGTCCACCCAGATGTTTTTCTTTAAACAACGCAGGTCCACACAAACGCGAAGATCGCCATTTTTCTTATTCATGACGACAAGTGGCGAAAGCCAAACAGAAGACTCAATTGGCTCAATGATTCCCCTCTTACACAAACCATTAAGTTCCTCTTCCAGCTGACTCCTAACACTAAAAGGTACATTCCTAAGCCTATGCTTAATAGGAATAGCATTATCCTTTACCTTTATGGTATGTATTAATCCTTTTACTTCTCCAAGCTCGTCACCAAAGACAGATGGAAACTGATCAACCAATTTGTCAACAAAGTCATCCGTTTGAACAATAGAAATTGGATCTTTAGCACCATCTTGAACAAACCCTGATGGACCCACCCAAGAATATTCAATCCTTTGATGGATACATAAATCTTACCAAAAATGTTCCTCCCTCTGAACTCTAACGTGTCCTCAAAATAGCCTACAAGCTCAATTTTCCTACCCTCATAGGAGACAGGAGATCTATCAGGTGGTTGCAATTCACGACTACTCCAAACTTCTTCAAATAATTCTTGAGTCAAAATTGTAATTCTCGCCCCAGAGTCAACCAATAAACACACAACCTTATCACCTTTACCTATATCGGTATATGGATCCACACATTCTGTTGACAAGTCAGAGCCACCATGCGAATCCCCGACAACAACAACCATGTCTCACAAATCATCCTGAATATTCCCTAATTCCTCTTGTTTGTAATCAGTCACGCTCACATTTGCCACTGCAGTAGAAGAAGAGGAAGAAGGAGAACCCTGTTTGTTGTCTTGAAAGTAAGACACATTTTTCTTCACATTCTGACACACTTTAGCAAAATGTCCTACCCTCCTGCACGTCCTACATGTCACATTTTTAGCCGGACAAGGACGTCCTTACTTCACATGTGGAAAATATCCACATTTGAAACAGATATTTGTTTGCCTAGAAAACTTGTTCTCCGTGCGTATAGGCACACTATTTTTATTTTCTTTAAATTTAACAACACTCACACTAACCTCCTTACTAGCGACAGAAGGCTGCTTTTCTTCCAACTCTTTCACGGAAAGCTTAGAGATTTCAATGCTCTTTGCAACACGCACTGTTTCCTCAAGAGTGGGATTTCCTAAAGAGAGCAATTGTTGTTGTATACTTTTGTCAACACATTTACAGATATACTGATCCCATCCTCGTCGCCAAGTATTTTGTAGTAAATACATCCGTAAGACAGTTGATGTAGAATAAAGATGTGTTTATTCCATGGCACAAGTGCTGCGCAGCAGCCAACAGCAAGTACAACAACCGTCAAACTCCCCTTCAAAACCCAGGTTCCATTCGGAACACTAAGGAGGAACCCACAGGGAACATTCCAAAATCATTAGAACACTACATACTTGTTGGAGTACAGGTCCTGAGGATGGAGTAGAAAGAAAGCAAGCTCCTAGAAGACAGAAGGCACAGAGATACCGCTCCTGGTGGCTACAGCTGGTCACTAGGAGCAAAAGGACGCAGAAATCAGGCACATTCATACAATTGGGCCTGGGAAAAGGGGAGGGCTGGCCCAGGTATGAGTAGCCCTCTGTTTGTTAAGCTTCCAAAATACTGCTGGGAATGGCCAATCACCATTGGGGTGGTGTGAAAGAAGATGCATGGTGCGGAAGCAGTGTGTCCAGCTTCTCAGGATCTCATGCAATTGAACAGAAAAAAAAGAAAACATTAGCTCCATGGCACTTCCAGATATGTCATGTCCTCGATACTCCCAGTTTCCAGAGAAGTACAGACAACCTCACAGGACCCTCACTCAAATGTTTTCACTATTTCACTGTATGCCTTTGGAAGGGTAAAACTTATGAACCTGGAAGAGGATTTCCTGTATGCTAACCCTTTCTGGATTGAAAAAGAGACAGCCTTCTGAATTCAACAATGGGTTATTTGTGTTGATCCTGAACGTTTTCCTAAAATAACCTTATTATTGAACGCAAACAATAATGAAACCAAACAGGAAAAATATAAATTGTTGCCAAAGTTTTTATCTGTAATTGTTTAACAATTTTCCAAATTACAACAGTAATATACCATTAAATATCAGACCCTTCTGGCCACAAGGATCTATAGGGCTTGTAGTTTTTCCAAAAGCAGGAAAAGTTCCTAGCCATCAACTGACTTGCAGTTTATACTGATTATCATTGTGTACTGACCATGCATTCATATTGTAAAATGCAATGAATAAAAAAACAGGCATTAAAAATATTTATATATTTATTAAATGGCACAAGATATTGAGTTTAGGAACAGTTGTTATTTGTGCACCTCTGGATTTGGAGCTACCTATAATAAACTATGTGATTCAAAGGGCATTTTGCAAAATGTGTTATGTTGTGCACATTGGCTTACATTCAGAAGACAAAAATGCAAGGAAATACAATTGGTAATAAGAAATGTTCTACTATGCTGTGTCTTTACCTGTCTCCCGATAAAAAAGGTATCACAAATGTGTGGCTGGATCTAGCGCCCCCAATAGAAAACACCCTAAAAGCCAACTTTGAGACATTATATTTCACTCAGCAAAGTCAATGTTTTTATTTGCAATGTGAAGAGCAGGAGGATTTGGGCCCTAGCTCAGCCACCACCCAGGGAAACCTACCAAATCAAGCCAATTCTGAAAACTAGACACACAGGGAAGTTCATGGTGCTCTGTCTGTGGTTGGATCCCCCTACCTTTTCTTACAGGCAACCCCCTTCAAACTTCAAACTTAGGCAAACAAAAACATGCATCGTTCTCACCTTTCTATGAAAGAACATTCCAGAAGCTGTGGAGATCCACAGATTTTCTAGCACTCAGCATTTCCACATATCTCCTGATAAAAACATTGCCCCTTTTGAGAATGGGTGAGCCCAGCGCCTGTAATATGAAAAGCTGCCAAACGCAACATGGACAGATCAAACATTTCCACTCAAAAACAATACTTTTTTTTCAAAGTGAGTATCTGTGAGTTTTGGAGCTGGACTCAGCTGACACAAAGGGAAATCTACCAAACCTAGATATCTCTGAGAACTAGACACCTAGGTGAATCAGGCCTTGTGTAATTTACATGGACTCCACAATGTTTTCTTAACAATAAGACAGTGCAAAGCCCAAACTCTGACTCAAAAATACAATCTTAGTCATAATATTCCTTTGAGAGAAATTATGAGAAGTTGCAGTCAATCAATCAATCAGTCAATATATGTGTATTCCCAATACATAAATCTTATGGAAATATACCCATCATCGTGTCCATAAAATAATAAAATGTATTTAAATGCATGACTTATATAAAAAAAGAGAGTATGCACAGCAATAACCTCTCAAGAAGTGACATTACGATTCCATTGCTTTAAAACAAGAATACATACGTGTAAAGAGTAATAACACACCCTTTACGCACAAGATTCAAACTTTTAGAAATCAATTCACACACAGATCATTTTTAACATTTAAGGCACATCAATATATATGAGCCTTTAACATTATTTCAGCTTTTGTATGAACTGAATACATCAAGCAATTGACAGCACAAAATTAAACAGTTTCATTTTGAATAAAGAGTAAAGGGCTTCGCTACGTGTTGTTACTCCATGCCTTAAAAAGAGGGGGTGCAGGATCTGTTTTCTTTCACTTAGGAAGAGGGTACCATTTAATAACAAATAGGAAACAGAATGCCTAGGGCCAGATATAGGTAGGCGGTTACCGGTCGGTAACGGGTGATTTCTTCCGTTACCGACAGGTAAAAGCCTTTTCCTATGTAGGAGGCTATTTTACCGATTCGGTAAATAACGAATCGGTATTTACCGATTCGCTATTTACCGAATCATCATTTACCGATTCGGTATTTACCGAATCGGTAAATGAGATGAGCTTCTGGGCTTTAAGAATTCGTTATTTACCTCCAACTATTAGTTGGTGGTAAATAAGGAATTCCTATGTAAATGCAAAAATGTGCATTTACACCTGTGCCATGTGACAGACATACATGCCCTTAGGGCATATATGTATGCCACATGTGCACACCAGCATTTATCCGGGGTGCAACAGGGTGTCAAAGTGACACCCTGCCACCCTTGACTTTTTCCGAATTTTACCGAATCGGTAATTATCGATTCAGTAATTGACATTCATTCCTATGGGCCTCCAGGCCCATAGGAATCAATGGCAAATACCGAATCTTACTGATTCAGTATTTTTTACCGAATTATTATCTTCATTGCAATTACCGATTCGAAAATGCTGAATCGGTAAAATTTGGTATTTACGAATCGGTAATTTACAATTACCTACATCTAGCCCTAATTTATAAGTGCATAAACAGTTGCCGTTATTACCCCAAATTCTATTTTTAAACCCGGCTATCTTCAAGCCAGGGTCTTCACCTTCTGGAAGCCAAGGTACATAGCCTCTCAACCTCATTTCCTGCACCTGAACCAAATATGGAAATTAGGTCTCTGTTCTTTGGAACTCCAAAAAATGGACAACTGAGCTTTTGGAGGTTAAATAGTGTCTATCAGCTACTTGGGAAGCTAGTATGGCTTCTTCCTTAAGAACCTTTTCAGGGCATTTGCCCTCAGAATATTTCAAAACAAGGCCAGGCCAAGGCTCTCCCCCATTATTTGCCCTGAAATAGACTGCCAATATATTGGATCATTGCACAAGAGAGATTGTTGTTGGTAACTCCATGCTTCAGGGTGTGGACGCAAATCAACCTTCCACATGATCTGGCCAGCAAAGATGAGGAGGTAAGAGACAGCTCCAGCGTGAGACTCTGTATCATCGTACCTGCCAGGAGACTTAGGAGTGCCCTTTAACAGGGCCCCTCTAGTGAGTACCAGTAAACACTGTTATCCAAAGCCAACAACTAAGCCCAGCTTTTACCCTCTTCATATGCCTCTCCTACTTAAAGTTCCAAGCAAAAGTAATCCCCAGATATCAGTATTCTTCTACCTGCTCTAGTGGGTACAATATCCAGAAACCAAGTGAACTCCACCTTCCGCTTTGTGAAAATCAAGGATTTTTTTTTCTCCACACTTATTGTAAAAGAGTTCTTTCTACAATAAGTTTGTGAGGTTTTTAAGTTATGATTCAACCCAGTCAATGGGTAGCCCATCAGAACCAAGTCATCTGCATAATTGAAACAATGGAAATGCACCCCACCTATATTTGGGGAGAAGAAAGTTGAAGTATGTAGAATACCTAGAAGATCCACAATGTAAAGGCTGAAAAGGAAGAAGGCTAACACACAGCCTTGCCTCAGTCCATTATTCAAGGGGGTTTTATCTGTTAGGGAGCCAAGGTCATTCAAATTAACACGGAACCAATTTGTTAGAACTAGGGCACTCTAGTTGGCAATGGTACACACCGTTGACCAAATAGGAACCCTTGCTTCTAAATCAGGGAAAGGGGATTACACTACTGGATAATCCCTGCTCACCCCCTTGGTAGCTTGGCACGAGCAGACAGGCTTATCTCAGAGGCAGTGTGTTAAGCATTTGTGCACACATACAGTAATACAGTGAAGACACTACAGATGGACACCACACAGGTTTTATACAAATAAGTATTCTTTATATAGATTTATCACAAGACAATAAACAACAAAAATCCACAATACTGTAATCAATAATAATCCTTCAGGATGGTGGGAATGGTTCAAAAATAGGTCATTCACTTAAAAGCATTCTTTAGCAACAGATAATCCCAACTGGAGTTATCACAACGTCACAGTTTTTGAGTCTTAGACATGGTTCACTGATTAGTCCGTTTTTAAGTTTTATAACAAGTCCCTACTTTTCTAGAAGAGAAGAAGATATTGTCCAAGTTTTATTCTTTTGTACACTTCATGAAATTCCAAGGAAAAGGTGGATATGACCTTTGGGCAGGAACCTCGGCATTAGACAGTATATTGAAATGTTGCACATCCTGAAAACAGATACCATTAGATTGGTTGCATTTGGAATAAGTTGATTTTTACCGTTAGCCAACTTCATTAGATTAAAGCGGGGTTTAAAATTTTAATAAGTGATGGAATATGTCAAAGTATGACGTTAGGGTCTTGGTTAGGAATCGCTATTTTAATCACCTGTGTCTGTACACTTTGGCACTAAATAACCTGTAGTTAAAAGGTTAAAACCTACATATGATGAAATACTGTAAGGCATGGGGACTTTATGCACCTAAAGCCCTGTTATTTATATTGACCCTTGATGTTGAAGAGTATTTTCCTGAAGAATCGTGAATTTAAAGTGTTGTAATCATCAAAAGATTGTAGGTTTGTTTCCGGTCCAGGGAAGACATGGCTTGGCAGTTCGGGCTGGACTGTTCCCATGAGGCACAGGGTCAGACTAATTTGCATATGGCCATGTCTGAACTGGGGTGGCTGAGTGAGCTAAAGAATGGTGAAGGATTAAACCCAGATCAGTTGACTGGGGGTGAGTGTTTGATTTGCTCAAGCGCTCTGTCCATCATCCCCTTTTGTATCGCTTTGGTAACCTATATGAGTCACCTGCCTGTGAAGACTTCAACTTCCAATAATGTTGGAAATTATGTCCATCTCATAAATCTGGAGAAGAATTGGGCAATCCAACTAGTCAACAACATCACTGCTTCTTGCATTTTTACCTAACATCTTTTACAACTCGCAGACCTGAATTTCTAATTTCAATGGGGATTTTTGGGGGACATTTATCAGAAGCAGCAAGCATCCACAAATTCCCTACCACCCAGTACTCCCAATAAAAGTGGTATCTCCACTTACTGCGGAGGAACCCAGGGTCTGAGATAGGAAAGGTCCTAAACACCACATGGACCGATCATATTTTTTCACTCAAACCCAACAATGTGAGTTACTGTGCATTTGGGGCCTGTGTGTACTGTTGTCCACAGAAAACGATCAATCCCAGACATTTGTAGAAACTAGACAGCCAGGATAGTCCAGGGTGGTGTGCCTTCCATGCATCCCACAATAGTTTCTTCCACACAATGCCCTGCAAACTTCAACCCTTTCCATAAATCATGAATCATCCTCACATTCCCATGACAGAAACCTCCTTAATCTGCTGGAATCCTCACATTTTCAACCACCCAGCATTCCCAGACATGTCAGGTTAAAAATGCTACCTCACTTGTGTGCCTAGGCTTAATTACTGCAACAGGAATGGATCAAACCAGGCACATTACACTAACTGGTTTTGGGTTTGATCCGTTCCTGTGCGCAAATGAATTGTAACCAAAGATAGCTTTATGCCCGATTAAATGTAGTGTCACATAATTTTGAGAGTTTTTCATTATGCCACATTACACACAATTCCTGGCATCTGCTATAATTACACCACATTAGTGGTAACATTTTAGTGCATGAGAACAGGAACAATGTGAATGACCAGAACTATGTACTTTTTGAAGTCTTGTTTGTGCAAGTGTGTCCCCAAGTTCATAACGGACACACGGACGCAATTCACTCCAATATAACAGTAAATATTGGTTTTGTTTTTTGCATAGATTCTTACAGGAATACCAGGAACTGGTGTGAATCAGGCTTCTTGTCATAAAACTCCACGAGCCTATGCCTATACATTTTGGGTTTTATGACCTCTTAGTGAATCTGCCCTTGAGTGTCACTGATAATTGTTCTTTTGTTGCATTTTCCTGCTGGTGATTAGTGTAGTGTAGTGTCCTCAAGTTGTAGACTGCATTGCACATGCTACTATTTTGATAGCAAAGATTTCATAGGGCTGCTTAGCAATATTTTCTTCCATTCTATACATGCACTCACTATTTAAAAAATGACTTTGAAACACAAATGTGAACTGTCAGTTCATTGTTCACTGTGCAGTATCGGACACAGTTTTACAACCTCCTACATATGGCTATCACAGGTCACAAAAAACAAGACAAAATAAGAAAAGTAAAAAGTAAAGTTATGCCTCTGTTCACTGATATTTGTTAGAACAACTTTAAGTTTAGAGTCAAAGAAAGTTATGTGTTTCCTTAGTTTTAGTACTTAAAACCTTGTTTTATTTCTAAGCCTGTGAAATAGCCCATTGTTTGTTTCATGATGCTACTTAAATTTAATGTCCTTGCAGCTCCTTAATCAAATATTCAATCAATGTTCAATTATGGAGATGTTAATTCAATTTAGTCATTCAGTCCTATTCAAGTAATTACTTTGTTTCTTTCCTGCATTTTATTGTATGCTCACAGACCTTAAATCTCTCATCTTTCATTTTGAATTATTATGCCTAAACAGCTATTTATCTTGACTACTACATGATGTGGTTGTATTATTGCAGTTCATTAGCAGCATTGTATCTACTATAGATTGGGCCAATAAAACAGTTGAAGGAGTATAGCAGTATGCTGACATATTTGAATGAAGACTGATATTGATATCGACCATGAATCATTTTCTGTATAGCAACGAAAGAATGTTTGTTTAATTTAAGTAAACAACAGAATCAATTTGGATGTATACAGTTAAACGGATGGCAGGAAAGAACCATCAAGCATACAGTATACATTCCTCATCAATGTTGCAAACACCTGATTTTCTGTAATGACTGTATAAAGTGTAGGAGGGAAAAAACTAAAGAACGTCACAAGATGTCCCCAAATATAAGCAAAAAGGGCAGTAGCTCCAAAATATTGAGAATTCACCCACAGATCAGCTCATATGCTTTTTATTTATTTATCATCATTTATTATTTTATCATTTTTTTTAAAGTCAAACAGAAATATAGAAAAATTAATCCATGATAGTACAAAGTATCACTTAAAAACATATTCGTATACACTCTACACAGATATCCATAAAAAATGAACACAGCCCACAAATAACTGTGAACAAAGATAAAGGTACACACTATATGTTCAGCAACCTAGAAGCAAATAGACCCAACACATACAATAAATATGAATCACATACAATTACAAAAATGAAAAACATCGGACATTACACTAAACAAAATCTACAAATCACAATGTAACATACAAAGCACACACAAGGAAAAGCACCGACGTGCGTTTCGGAAAGTACCACTATATTACAAAATTCCTACGTCAGGGTGCACATTTCATGCTTTAATTTTTCATTTGTGACCAAAGAGTGGTCAGCAATACATTGATGCGTAATATAGTGTGAGAGGCAGGGCTGAAGAAGCTGTCTTGACAGTTTTGAACAGCAGGCTTACACTGAAAATGGGATCAAGTCTAAACTGGATTGGACTCCAGAGAAAATGGAGTTCTGAAGTGTAGAAGGGCTAAGCCTAAATTCGGCGTTTGTACAAGAAAGGAATCCAAAGAAAAAGGGGGTATAAATGGACAGCAAGAAAATAGGTAATCGTGCCTAGGGTCCTATTGCTGACAAATAGCCGGTGTAGCCCAGATAGCAGAGAAAGTAGAATCACGTCACAAGGATTCAAATAATCCTGCTACATCAAAGATGGCGAGCCACAAGAAGCCAGCGTTTCGAGGCTGGATTTCTTGAGTAGCAGAAGTAAGGAAACGCTAATGCAATTTTAAATAATGTCCCCGTTTCACATTTGCAGAAAAACCCTGGGATGTCGGCAATTATGTCCCAGATTAAGATCAGGCCAAGAGTATGCTGAATAAAGGCCTTGCTAAATAGTCCTGAAGTCACGGACCACCGGTGGAGGGAAAATGCAAGGAGGGACCTATAGGTGAATGCTTTGAATAACAGAGGGAATGACATAGACACATTTGGGTGACATTTTACTGTGTCAGCAATACTTCCTCCATATGATGCAGGAAATTCCACTGGTAAATTCTCCACCCAATTTAGCACTTCCTTTTGACATAAGGGCACATTTTTAATAGATTCAACACAAAATTACACTCATGTAAAGAATTGCCAAACAAAATACCCTCATTGCACCAAAACACAATAGACCATTGTATGCAGGCCTGTGTCACATTATAGAGAAATCATGGATGTGCATTGTTCGTTAAAACTCATAAAAACAAACTGTTTCTCCTGAAATTATAACTTTTCTAATTGTTTAACATAATATATGTATCTGCATCGAAGTCAGTATTTATATCAAACATTGCAAAGATGTATTAAATTTACAGAAAATAGGTGCACGCATTTGAGTAAGCAAACCATACAATAATCCACAGAACAAAAAATAGCTCTGTTAATGCAGAATTACCATGTTACTGTTGGTTGTATCGGCACATATTTCCAGGCTTTAAACCTCAGAATTACTAAGCATTGCAGTCTGTCATAGGCCTTAGTCCCTGGCACATAACGTTATCACCTGCCCCGGTGCATGGGAACAAATGTACATGGAGGAATGCCTGTTACAAATCTGTTCCTGCAATCTCTTTCCTTATTACAAAAGCTAATTTGATATTGTGAGACAGGCGGTGATAGAATTTTGTTAGTCTAAATGGTATCCTTGTGAGTATTGGGCACCAGCACATCAGCAAGACCCTGCGATTCCTGTATGAGCTGAGGTGACCCTAGGCAAGCAAGTCTTGCATCAGGATGCCTATGGTGAACATGTGTTGCTAAATTTTACACTCACTCATACAAGCATTAGTGCTGAGAGGGATCATGATTTCCATAAGTTCTATAATACCACTCCTGGAAGTAACATCAAATGCCCCCAGCACTTAATGAACCGACAATTTTCAGGTCATCATTAAATTATGTGGAACATGAAAATGGATTAATAGAATATCAACTCAGGATTCCTTCCCAAAAGCCCTAGTGGGGATAGACTACTTTATGTAATTAATTTATGTTGGACTCGGTCCTCTCTGCAGGTTCAGGCCAAAATTTTGGCCTTCACCTCTCCCGTTTGGTGAATTTGTTATTGTTGGCTTTAGCACTCTGTGCACTTTACCACTGCTAACCTGTGCTGAAGTACTTGTGCCGTCTCTTTAAATCTTGGTATATTTGGCTCGCACCAAATTGGCACATTTAATTTGCTTGTAATTCCCCAGTAAAATGGTACTACTTTCACACAGGTACTGTAAATTGAATATTACTATTAGACCGGCAGCACTTATTGTGCCACCCACTTAAATAGCCTTTTTAAACATGTCTCAGGCCTGCCATTGCAGCCTGTTTGCACTTTTAAACTTCCATTTTGACCTGAAAATAAAGCTTTTGTGAGACCTACATATAAGTCACCACTATAAGCCTAAAGGACAGGGTGCTAATTATAAAAAAAAATAAACATGTACTTTTAGGTTTTACATGTCCAGGTAATGAAAAACTCTTAAATTAGTATTTCACTACTGTAAGGCCTACCTATCCTATAGGATAACGTTGGGTAACCTTATTACATTTAATGGTGTGAGGCAGTACCTTGCATTGCAGAACCTCGAAGCTTCATCGTAACCGATGCAGAGCAACTCACTTCGATGCAGCATCTCACAGCTCCTGATCGACGGCCTCATCAGTACCAATGCAAATCGACACAGTGTGACACAAATCTTCACATCTCAGTCCAAGTAAAACCAAGTACATTACCAAATGGGCCAAACTTGGTCCTGTATCCACCCTACGCTCCAGCGCTTTTGGCTTGACCGTTTGCCTAAGACTTTGAAAATGCATATGTCCAGTTCTACTGATTAGATTTTTTTTCATTCTGGCATCATTTTATTTATTAAATTGTGTATTCGGTTTGTTACAGATTGAGTGCTGAATATATGCTTTGCACATTGCCTCTAAGTTAACCCTGGCTGCTTTCGTGCCAAGCTACCAGAGGCTTAACCACAGGTTAATATAGTGACTTTTAGTGGTTTACCCTGTCAAGGATTGTGGTTGTTGATTGAGAAGTGTTTCACCCCCCCCCACCAACCAATAAAAAAATGTCTCACATTGGTGCTAAGTGGGACCATAGCTCTGAGAATGCTGTTAAATACCTGCTTTCAGGCGCTATATTTTGGCAGAAAAATCCGTTTGAGAAATCAAGTGTTGAATTATATTTTTTCCGCATAATGTTATTCATTAATGCTGTACTGCGTGCATTCCTAACTACAAATGTCTTAGTGCAAGTGTTTAAATGTCTGTAATCTAAAACTAGATGATATATTTTGTCAAGTTTCATGACTCGAAACAAAGAATTGTTCATTTGAGAGGTGCATGTTTCAATCACCCCTTGATCTAAGATCTCCCTGAACTGTTTTTTAGTTTCTTGCTTTATTGGATACTGCCTCTGTGCGGTTGGAGTATTTTTTAAAGGAATTATGTGGTGGGTTGAATCCTCGTCCCATCCAATAAGGTTCTTATATAATGCCATAGCTTTGGCTACCACCCAGTCCCGTGCATATGTGTGTTACCTATGCCTGGGCATATGATCTGAGGATGCAGATGGAATTACCGTTTCTCCTTTAGGGCAATCTATGACGAATGCTGGTGGCCAATCCTTTTCAGTTTTCAAAATATCATAGCCAAACGTGAGGTTCTCCCAAAAGAAACCTCTAACTTTTCTACACTTGTCCCCCTCCATCTGGAACATTATTTCATATACTTCATGTGGAATACTCACCCTAGTATCAAGTGTTTCTACTGTGATATAATCATTCAAGTCAGCTGTCACCAGAAATTCAAACTGGTTCTAGCGAGCTATTGGTACTTCTACCACACGGTCTAGCATCGTCAGAGCCCATTCCCCGTTCAGTAGTCGAGTCCTCAGAATTCTGGGCATGTCTGATCTTTAGACCTACAACCTTCTTCTTTTTGAATTGTGGCTTTTGCTTTGGCTACTCTTCTTTTTTAGAATTGTATTTTTGAGCGTGCTGCTTGTCTATGGACTTTGTACACTCTTCTTGTCTTTCTGACCGTCCTTCCCTCTCTGAGTTTTTCGATGAACCCTGAAAGGAACAAGAGGAACGTGTACCAGTATCCTGATACCTGTCAGGTTTCCCAATAATATCCCTATTCTTGAGATTATACCTCTTTTCAGAGGACTACTGTGCAGGAAATCTGCCTCGAGATTGAGATCTGTTTCCCTTAAATGTTTGTTGTTTTTTTATTGTTCCACTTATTTTTAGAAGAAGCAGGTGTTTGCTTGGAAGTGTCCTTTTCAGAACTGCCCATTAGTTATGGTTTTAAAGCTTTCTCACCCAAACTCTCTCTGCTAATTCTGCATATGCAGTTTTAATTATTTTTGGTAGTTCATGTTCCTGTTCTAAAGGACTGAACTCCCTTAGGAGCTGGCAGATAGCCACTGATGCTGCCTGCCCTTTAATATTAGCTCAAATTAACCTGGGCATAGTCACCTAGTAACTTCATCCCTGAGATCAGAGCAGACTCTGCGCCATACTAATTCTGTATCTGTCTTAATACATTTGGTATCACCGCTAATGAAGGAATACCATGAGTTCTGATATAAACTACAGCACACTGTTCCCCAAGTGGAACAATCTTCTACTTGTGGTTTTATCCCCATGGGCAAGCAGATTGTAAGCATTCTGTGTTTTTCATATGGAGTAGTATTCAGGAATACTGCATCTAACTGCACTATTTTCTGAGCTACCCAAAATAGCATTTGTTCGCGTTTTGTGGGCATTTTTGCCCATCACTGAATGTAATGTTTGTTGTGTGATTTTAGTTGCTGTACCCTGAGATTGAGTCCCATTCATTGCAACTATTGCTGGTTAGACTGTAAATGTCCTCATGACAAATTGTGTCATGTTTCTGTAGACTTTATTTCAATCTTTGTGTTGTATGAGTAAGTCTCCTTGTGGCAGTGTCTCAATGTCAGGATGTAGTGTATAGGCCGCTAATATCGGCCATATTGCCCCTTTTCCCCCGAGTGAGCCTAATCTCACTCTTCCTCTTATATGATATGGGGTAGGGCGCCTTTAAACCAGCATAAGTGTTCCTGGTACTTGAGCGGAACCTCTATGTCCTCGAACTGACAATATTCCACAGGTGCATCTCCTTCTGTTGAAGAGTGAAATGTCTGTGTTCTTGCATTTGCTGCTGGGAATGTAACCCACAAATAAAATACCTCTGCTTTGTTAGATTCATATGCCTCAATCACAAAGGCTACTCTAGCAGTTTCAGGGTGACTGTGTTTCAGATTTTTTTTGCAATCGGAATTGCATCAGCATCTTCTTCTCCAGGTGAGAAGTTTAGATCTACTACTATGTTATCTCTGGTCTCATCCATTTTTGTACAGAAGATGTTTGTTCAAGGGAACCAAGATAAAGGCTTTTATGCCCAATTTTATGAACACCGTGTCCTTCAAGCTTGATTCACCACCAGCCAATAAATAGGATTATTTGCCTACTCAGCTGTGGCAGAGTTTTGTGCCCACCCACTCCTGATTGCATTAGCTAGCTCACAGTGCCATTACAATCTCCTATTATCACGGAGAGAATAGTTTATGGCAACCTCAGAACATGACATCCATGATCCCTCAGAATCATGGAAACAATATACTACTTTTCGCTCAGTCACTCATGCTCACTTAGTTTGTCTCAGAGATACACAGAATAAACAGTCTGGGCATTTCAATAAAGATGTATTGAACAGTTGTTATTATAGTGTAGAATAGATTTTCTGTAACAACCATTAGACTCTAGCAAAGATATATGATTAGCAGTACTACGAAAGTGAAGGGATGGTACAGTTCTACCATTTTGAAGTAATCATGAATATATACAAGTACATAAAATACATGATAAGGAAGTGCGTACTCCTACGATGCCTCCCTAACTAGATGCACCTAAATGTACTTAGCATATGTGTAGGTGCAATACTAAGATATCACTTAAACAATCTGACGTCAGATTCAACCTCTTTTTAAATTCTCCTTGATTGGCTTTTTTTCCTTTTTCCAAATTCACATCCATTCCGCCTGACTTTGTGCACCTGTGACTCTGACTGGCTGTATTGAGTTTGAGCTAAATAAGCTGAAGAGCTACTCTGTGGCTGAGTGTGCGCCCGTGACTATGCCTGAAAACACGCAGTTTGGTCTTAAAAAGCTAATGGCCTATACTGTGGTTGCGCTCAAGGGATTCTGCATGGATAGGGGTCTTTCAGCAAGCAAGAGCTCCAGTAGAAGGAGCTCCAGAAGGTCCTCTGTTCCTGGGAGCTAAATGAGGAGGCCCACCAGTTACAGATTACAGCACAGTAGGAAGTTAAGGAGGAGAATAAAGTGGAGGATGGAAAACCCTTATTGTAGCCCCAAAAGAGAGAGGAGGGCCCACAGGAGCAAAGTCCCCTGTCTGATCCAGATAGGCAGCAGCATCTCTGCCAACTTCCTGTGGCCCGAGGAACTGGAGGATAAGAAAGTGGAAATGGATTTAAGGGTGCAGATGGCCAAACTCAAGATAAAGGAGGTAGCTGCCCAGAGGGCTTCTGAGGGAAGAACGGATGAGGCAGTGAGAGCATTGGCAAAGAAGGCTCAGACAGAGAGAGTCTTGACAAGGACAAAGGCAGAAGCTGAAAGTAGTAGAAAAGAACCTGGCCCCGGAAGAAAGACGAATTCTGCTGGCTAATGAAATGAGTAAACAGGAGCCCCCTGTTCTGATCTATAGGGACATAACAAGCACTAGAGACCAGTTCTGCATCCCCCAGCTGAATGGTCTTAACTGGACCTGCCTGTACCTTCTTCTGTCCTCCTGTGGAGTGACTCCTGAACCCCAAGAGGAAACACACAGACCTTGGACTCTTGGCTGGCATCAGAGTGCTCTCCTCCTGCCCCACTGTGAGTTTCTTCAGAACCGCAACTTGACACAGTGCGACACAGACCTTTCATTGTCGCATCTCACATCACCTTGTCGGCTGCCTCATCTGACCCAATGCAGTGTCATGCATCTCAATGCAGGACCTTACATCGCAGCATCTTGCAGCTTCCGATCGGCGGCCACAACCAATCTGATGTACTGTGATGCAACTTGACGCAGCACCTTGCAGCTCTTAATTGTTGGTCTCATCGATACCAACGCAACTGGATGAGCAAGACTCAGGACTTCATATTCCAGTCCAATACAACCAAACTCAACTCTGTATCTGGCCCATGCTCCACAACAGTTGGCTTAAACTTGTGACTTTGCCACAATCCAGCACAACCAGATAACCCCATTTGGCAATTATACTTAAGAATTTGCTATTGCATGTCTCAAATTCCACTGTTTTATTTTTGTTGTTCTTGTATAATTTTATTTATTAACATTTACTCTTTATTAATGATTGACTACTGCATTAATACTTTACATAGGTTGTGCTTGATTGCTGTTGTGGCAACATGCCACAGGGTTTAGCACAGGTTAATTTAGTGACTTTTTGTGGTTCACTCTGACGAGGATTATGGTTGTCACTTGACTAGGGTTTCACCCCCTCAACCAATAACCTCATTTCTCATACTCCTAATTGGTGTTCTCTACCCTGGGTGATTCCCCAAACAATACATTTTACCCAGCTGGATGATATTTAAATCAGACAAGTGATTTTGTCAGCAAGCATTTCTGCACATGTTCATTATGCGTGCAATGAGTTACATTATGGTATACTGTGAGAACCCACACCCTAGCCCTGATGGATTGTGAAGGTTGCTGAACAACATTCTGATGCATATTTTACATTTAAAAAACTGAAAAAGAAACAATCAACATACAGCCTCAAACTACATTAAAACCAGAAAATTGATTGAAATTGTGCAGCCACGGCACTAGAGATCAATGGATTTAGAGTTTGGTTAAAATAGCTTAATCCTAACTGGCAGATTTCATTTTTAAAATAGGAGCTAATGAGTGTGCCACAGGAAATGCACATGGTATGCAAATGAAATATATTTGGGCTGCAGTCTATACTTACACAGGCCCATAGGCAGGTGTTATGGGGTTTTCTCCCATTTACCCAAGGCAATATTTGGTACATAGTTCATACCTTTGCACAGGGGAAAACTGATTCTACTATTTTGGAAGGGACCCAGAACAATGCTGTTAGAAATTAGGTATTAATTGATGAGGGTGTAACCCCAACACAAGCAACACCCAGAGTCCTTAGCTGGAGAACCACAATAGTCGCTAAATTAATCTATGCTTAACCCTTTGGTTGCTAAAATAGAGGAAATGTCAATTAAAAAAATTACCCAAAACAAATTAAATCCAATCAGAAAAAGTGGAGTTATGAGTTTTCTTAGTAGTGAGTTATATTGCCTACATGTTTAAAGTACCCACCACAGTTATCTGGTCGCACAAGACCAGGGCAAGGTCAAAGGTTAAGGGCAACCAAAAGGAAGCACAGTTTGGGTACAAGAGATTGATTGGTCCTGATCCCTTCTTGCCTTCGAAATATTACAATTTGCTGAAGAAAAGCACAGTAGACGGTAGAACTTAGTGGGGCAAGGCAGCAGGCTGTGTCCGAGGAGAAGTCATCATTGCCTGGGAGTGCTGGATGAGGTCTTGGTAAAGCTAAATTGCTGTGATACACGAAAGTGTTATCCTACATATAAATTGACTAAGAAATTGAACCACATTTCCCTTATTGTGAAAGAACACCAATGGCTTCCCGTAAAGGCCTAAATTATATTTCAGATAGCAAATATAAATCTCTCAACGTAGGCTCTCCCATCTACTCTGAACAACAAATAAATAGTAGGGATAAATAACAATTGAAGGTGGAAATAGCAATAATTGATACAACTGAAACCAATCATTGTATTGTATAGCACTTAGAATCTTGAACATTATCCCTGAAGGTAAAAGGTCTGTTGACTCAGTGCTTACTTTCAGAAAAATATTCTGAATACCTTCCCTTTCAAATCTCATTTGCAAGTCCTCCGTTTCATCTCCCCTATTTCGTCGCACCTACCCTCCTTCTCCAACCCTTTACAAAATGGTCAGCTCTTCTCTCAGTGATTTAGTACAATTCAGCTAATACCACTCCTCCTATCAACACTTCCAAAAAATGTCAGCCCTTCTCCCTGTCCCCGGTAAAATTCAGTTAATATCACTCCGGCTGTTGTCAGTGTAATTTGCAATAAAATAAGGTATAATATTGAGTCCTCATCAGATTTTAAGACGTTTGTTGTGTATGCATTTTGTTGTCTTATATTCTGGCATCTTTTCATGCAAAATTTCCTGTGTGATAAAGACCCTGAAATTAAAATAAACAATGTGAGCAAATAAACAGTAAGGGGCCCATTAGGATGTCGGGCGGATTGCCCCCACCAGTCTGGCGGTAGCCACCGCCGGCCTGGCGGGGGCAATCCACCCGACATCCTCTCCTCAATGTCCTCCACCATATTGGTATGGAGGGGGGGACCGCGGCGGACGGAAAGACCGTCCAATGCTTTTCCGCCCCGGTCTCCTTGCGGCCGGGGCAGAAAAGGTTTAATATGGTTGCGGTGTCAGTTTGACACCTCCAGCCATATTACAATGGGCCCGATCTGATGCCTTTCCGTGGCGGCAGAAAGGCATGCAGTCTTCACCTCGGGGGCCCCCTGCGTGCCCCCATGGTGAAGGGGATGTGGGGGGTGCACATGGGGGTACCTGGGGTACCTCCCTGCATATGTTATGCGGCAGGCACCGCGCGGTGCCTGCTACTTTGTGTATGCAAATGCATACATGAATTTTTAGCATTGTGGCCAGCGGTGCTGAGAGCACCTCCCGCCACAATGTTAAGAATACATGATGCGCCCTCCACTGTGGCGGGCGCATCCTAATGTCCAGTGCGGGACTGCCGCTCAGCTCGCGGGCGGTCCCGTTTTCCGCAAGGGTGGCAGGCAGGCAAAGTCTGCCCGCCATCCTAATGGAGGCCTAAGTATTGTAGCAATATCTATTCTGTTACCTTCTGAGAGTGGATGAGGCCTTTAGAATTCCAAATCACCTGTAATCGTCTTTAAAATAGCAATATATTACAAGTGACTCAGACAATTTAGATCCACAGAGACCCAGACCCTCAAATCATGAGCCAGGAAAGTAAGGATTGCATCTCACAGGACTGTAGTGATTCCCTTGATTCTCCATTTTAATATTAACTCAATCGTAGTGGGGTCTGTGCAGAACCCTGAACACCTAGTGAATTCTAACAGAGTGTCAAGAAACATTTGAAATGTTCCTTTCTCTGGATGGAAGAAGACAGAAATATCATGAGCTTATAATTCAATCTCCTGGACAACGTGTTCACAATAACTATCCTGTTCTAATAGAATGATGCCCATTCCAGGTAGTATCTTCATGTTTCTTTATTAAGGCAAGATGTTATACAGAGAGCCCCACCAGTAGCAGCCTCACTGCTGCTCAGCCCATCTCCAACTGACACTCACACACACGAACATTCCATTCACCAACATTCTCTCACACAGACAGTAACGCTAAGCAGCCACAGTATAACACATCCCCTTTCTTTGTAATGGAAAAGAAGAAAATATCAAAAGCCATAAGAAACATTTCAAGAAATATATAAGATGACAACTTTCTGGAATAAGGCATGAAAAATTAAAGTTGGAACATTCATGCAAGAAAACGAAGTAAGGAGAGAGACACATAACACAAGTACAAGGACTCAAGAACACCATCCTCCTTTCTATAGCAAAAACAACTCAAACACTCCCACTCCACAGACTACAGACCAAACCAAGCACCTGGATCATGAAAGCTGGGCAGGCAATTACAAGACGAACAAGGGAACCAACAATGAAAGTGTGAAAGAAAACCATCCTCGTCGCCAAAATATGTTGTAACAGAGTAATGTCCATTCCAGGTAGTATCTTCATGTTTCTTTATTCAGGTTAGATGTTATACAGAGAGCCCCACCAAGAGCATCCTCACTGCTGCTCAGCCCATCCCCAACTGACACTCATACACATGAACATTCCATTCACCAACATTCTCTCACACAGACACTCAGGCTGAGCAGCAGCAGTATAACATATCCACTATATTAAGTGGGCTCATCATTCTCTGGTTTGGTAATAAAATTGACACTAAGGGGCGATTACAAATCTGTTGGTTGACGTACTGCCAGACTTGCAGAGGTGCAATGGTGACGGTATCCACACTGCCCTATTATGATGGGTGGTGGGACCGCCACTGCTCCACCACAGTAGCAAGGGTACAGCTGTTCCATGGCAGTGGTGTGGCGGTCAGGAGGCATCCATATGCCTTGTGGGACCGCTGTGGTCCTGCTAAGCATATTAGGAGTTTCCTCTGTACCAGGGTTTACATGCCAGTTTATCCTCCATGTAAACCCTTGCAGAGAGGAAGCAAAGGGGGCCCTAAAGGGCCCACTGGTGCTGTTGCACCCTATGGATGCACACAGTGGGCACATGTCCCCACCTGTGTGCATGCATGCCAGTTCCTGCACAGCATGGTCTTAATAGTCCATGCCATGCAGGAATTGTTTTTGGCATTGCCATTGCGGTGCCTGCCAGAGAGGAGGAAGGTTCTCATCTAGCGGGTGGCCTCCCCGAGGTTTTGGCAGTGCGGTGGCAGAGTGGACCCTGCGCTGCACCGCCAACTTATAATCAGGCTCTGGTTGGTGTGGAGTATCTACCTCACACATCTTGTCCCCAAGGCCACTGCAGATGCTGCACAATTGACAGCTGCACCCATGATCAAATCTTGCACTATTTGATGACATATCAGCCACAAGAATATTTTTGTCAAAAAATACCATGATAAAAATTTCAACCAGAAAAATAACATCCTTATAGCGTATAATACAAAGTAAGGTAAATGTAAATGTAAATGTAGTGTATTTTGTAAAGCGCACAGCTGCTCCAATGGGGCGCCCCGGCGCTGTATAACGCTGTGGAACCCTTCCTGGCTCTCCCTGTGAGATGCCCCTCCTGGGCACCCCCAAGGTGAAGCCAGGCATACCAGTGTTGTAGGGGCAGTTGTGGAGATTAAGCAAGCTGTTGCCCAGAGTTGCAGCGTGGGACCCATGATTAGAGTAGGCGCTGAGGCGAGAATTATCGAGTCCGCGGACATTGAGCCCAAGACCCTGCCGCGTCGGGACTTGAACCCTGGTAACTAATAATGATTACCTATTAAGTGAATCACTAGTTGGCAATATTAAGGAATCGCTAAATCTTTGGCCATTCCCTACAAGTATAGAATTATGCAATTACCAAATTGGGATTTGGGAAAAATTTTGATTTTGTAATCGCACAATGCTGTTTTGATACATGTGGCCCATTGTGGTCTAAATATCACCCTCATATTGTTAGGAATCTATTTGATTATAATCTGACATTGTGATAGATTTAAATATATATATGTATATTGTTAACAAATTGATATATTTAAATAAAAGAATAATAATATCAATAACATAAAACTACACTTTAACATTAGGATATTAAAAAGGCATATGAAATTAGGAAAATGTATGATTATTACAAAATCAAGTTAATATTAAAATACACATTATTAAAACTTGCAAAAATCAGTATAAAAATAAAACATTTTAAAAACAATTAACTCTACTTTTCTCTATTTGGTCAATATAGTCCATAAAAGCACCAAGACAAAATTACAAAATACATGTATTAATGAGATTTTAAATACGTTTACACATGGCTCTTTTTGAATACCTACATACCATTAAGTTGTGTGCAAACAACGCTTATTAATTCTCAGATAAAAACAGAAATAACAAAGACAATAAAAGTCTGACCAACAAATAACTGACATCAAAAACCTTGGAATATGCTATCTGAAAATAATCGGGCAAGCAAAACCCTTTATTTATTTGTTTATTTAATTAGTTTTATATAGCGCAGGCTAGACCCGCAGGTATCAGAGGTCATTACATTAGGTTACACAATGTTACAGAAAAAGATAACAATTACACATTACATAAAATATAAGCAACATATTGAGAGAGGAAAGAAAGGTGAGACAAATAGAGTAGGGGTAAGGGGAGAATTAGGGAGAATGAGGGAAAAGACGTCAGGAGAGTCTGCCCAAAGACCCACTGGGTAGGTGACGTCCGAGGAGGGAATCCACAGCCTGTCTCCCATATAGCTAAACAAGGTAGCTCCAATGGGCTTCAGTCAAATAGCTAGGTCTCAACTGACGAGGGAAAGTTCACAGAAGAAAGTCCAGTGGTTAAACAGGGTGGGAACTCTGAGCAAGGACGGGTGAGGGCAGAGGTCAATAGCTGGAAAGAAGAGAAGAGTGGAGAGGAGAGGGGTAGGGGGTAGGGTGAAGGGGGAGGAGGGAGAAAAGGTCAGGAGAGACGCAGGAGAGTTTGCCCAAAGACTGGCTGGGTAGGTGATGGTCAAGGAGAGAATCCATAGTCCATTTCCCCTTTAGCTCGCGAGGTAGCTCCACCAGGCATCAGTTAAAATGGTTAGGTCTCAGCTGTCGAGAGAAAGTTTTCAGAGTTAAATGTCATGGTGGGTGAGCAGGAACATGGTTGGATGTGGGCTGATCAAGATCAGGACGATGACCAATGATTTTGAACCAGGAGAGATAGAGCATCGAGAAGGGTCTCATTGAGGCGGCCATCTTGAGGTCAGGCATGGGGGACTAACACAAAAAGAGGTGCCGAGGGCCTTGGTTCGTAAGTCGACCGGTCAGGTTGCCACACATAAAATCCCAGGCTCGGGGTACCTCGTACACTTAGTTAAAGGCGCTATTTTAGGGTCAGGCAGCTCGTGGTGTAACTCAGCTGCGGTACACCATAATGCCACAAGCAAAGACACAACCACAAATCTTACTGTTCGATGGAAGGCAATGCTCACCGCTTGCTTAGCGCACAGACATATTGGCACATCTGAGAAAGTGCAGCGGATCCTGCCTCGCCATATTGCTGAGGACAGCCCTCTCCAATCACGTCAGGATCAGGACTGAACACCAGATAAATAAAATGCCTGCCGTTGCCGGTGTAAAAGAACAGCTGATGCCGCACCGCTTTAGTCTCAACACCCTCTCCTCACTTGCCGCAACCTCGCAGACAGTCCGAGCTGGAGCCCTGAACGTCACAGCCTCCGTCCAATGGTCTCTAGCAGCAGTCCCGGCCTGCCTCAGGTGCCATTTTTGGTCAACGGCACTCAAAATCTTTTCAAGTCATTTTTCGAATCTTCCGCAATCTCAGAACAGCAGAACCGAGTTCCAAAAAGGCTGCAGGTGTTCCGGTTCGGGAACATTCACTCCAGGTGGGTTCCCCAATGCTGCGAAGCCCCGCCACAGATGTTGAAGCACAGGTTTGACACATAACATGGGCTTCAAATGACCGTCCTAGCCGTTGGCTCCTCCCATACTCATATTTATACTTTATATTTCAGCTTAAACTGTTAAACAAAACTCCTGTCTGTAAATAACTTTTTTCTAAGTCTATTAGCTCAGCAAAAAAATATTGCCTCCCGAGAACACACTAATTGCGAATAAAGTAGTTGTAGGAATAACAAGGCAGGTCTTACTTGAGCAAAGTGATTATTTCTCAGTGGGGGGAGTATAAATGTATTCCTCAAAATACAATAAAGTCACAAAAGAATATAAAGTGAATCATACTCTGTTCTGAAAAGTTATCACAAGTACAAGCTTTAAGGAGTACTTGTTAACAAAAACCTGTGGGAGTAATTAAAAACAAATTAATGGTATTAAATCTAAACCTACGATGAAAGGCGTAACTAACAATCAAAAGGTTAGCTTTCCCTTTTCGACATGTTTTCAGTAAAAAAAATACGGTTTTACTATTGGCTTAACAAGTTCCCTTGTAGTGTAGTTCCTATATTCCCAATAGGCTCTGCGCATTAGAATAATATATCCTATATATGTGACATAGGACTTATGTCTACTAGGTCTCTATCGAATATATTAGACTTAATTGTGAGTGCCAGCTAGCCCAGAGTTCACTAGAAACGTTCTCAAATTCACAAGAAGGGATTCGTTTCTGACAACCGCATAAACATGACAACTTTGTTTCCCCAAGAGAAAACTGATCTTCAGAGTCGTGGAAACAATAGATAGATATTTTACTCAGTCATTCGTGCAAGCTTCGTTTCACCAGAGGTGCATAGAAATAGAGAGTATTTATTGAACAGTCTTCTTTCTCATGCAGAAGAAATGAACTGCTACAATCGTAATACTGGCTATAAAGTATAATGCGTACAGCAAGAAGAGTATTAGAAATAATACTGTAAAAGCATGGTATGGTTTCTAAGCCATAAAATACATACATAAATAAATAAGACTAAAAGTACTCAACTGGTGCTTCTAAAATACGCCTACCCCGATGTGCCTAACTTAAGTCTAGTACGAGGGAAGAAGGAAGTGTGGTGAAGCATAAGTTTAGTATTCTTTTGCCAAGAATATATCCAAGATTTCTCTTAGGGTCTAATCAGCTCCTTACCTTGGTTTAGAATGAAGGAGGTCTGGTATCTCTCTTGTTTCAGGACTCAATTTCCCAACACCCCACAAGGGGAGCCTGGAAACACTGGAGCTGGATTTCTCGGCAAGAGAAAAAACAGCATCTCTTTCAGTGCGTCTGCTGGAGGGTCGGCTTCCTTCGGCACTTGCTGAAGCGAGATGCGTCGGGCAAGTAGATAGTCGAACTGCTCCATAGCATACCATTTCGTATAGCAACAAAAGAATGTTTGTTTAATTTAAGCAAACAACAGATTCAATTTGGATGTATACAGTTAAACGGATGGCAGGAAAGAACTATCAAGCATACAGTAAACATTCCTCATCAATGTTGCAAACTTTTGCTGTAATGACTTATAAAGTGTAGGAGGGAAAAAACTAAAGAACGTCACTAGATGTCCCCAAATATAAGCAAAAAGGGCAGTAGCTCCCAAATATTGAGAATTCACCCATAGATCAGCTCATATGCTTTTTATTTATTTATTATCATTTATTATTTTATGATTTTTTTTTAAAAGTCAAACAGAAATATAGAAAAATTAATCCATGATAGTACACAAAGTATCACATAAAAACATATTCATATACACTCTACACAGATATTCATAAACCATGAACACAGCCCACAAATAACTGTGAACAAAGATAAAGGTACACACTATATGTCCAGCAACCTAGAAGCAAATAGACCCAACACATACAATAAATATGAATCACATACAATTACAAAAATGAAAAACATTGGACATCACACTAAACAAAATCTACAAATCACAATGTAACATACAAAGCACACACAAGGAAAAGCACCGACGTGCGTTTCGGAAAGTACCAATATATTACAAAATTCCTTCGCCAGGGCGCACATTTCATGCTTTAATTTTTCATTTGTGACCAAAGAGTGGTCATCAATACATTGATGCGTAATATAGTGTGAGAGGCAGGGCTGAAGAAGCTGTCTTGACAGTTTTGAAGAGCAGGCTTACACTGAAAATGGGATCAAGTCTAAACTGGATTGGACTCCAGAGAAAATGGAGTTCTGAAGTGTAGAAGGGCTAAGCCTAAATTCGGCGTTTGTACAAGAAAGGAATCCAAAGAAAAAGGGGGTATAAATGGACAGCAAGAAAATAGGTAATTGTGCCTAGGGTCCTATTGCTGACAAATAGCCGGTGTAGCCCAGATAGCAGAGAAAGTAGAATCACGTCACAAGGATTCAAATAATCCTGCTACATCAAAGATGGCGAGCCACAAGAAGCCAGCGTTTCGAGGCTGGATTTCTTGAGTAGCAGAAGTAAGGAAACGCTAATGCAATTTTAAATAATGTCCCCGTTTCACATTTGCAGAAAAACACTGGGATGTCGGCAATTATGTCCCAGATTAAGATCAGGCCAAGAGTATGCTGAATAAAGGCCTTGCTAAATAGTCCTGAAGTCACGGACCACCGGTGGAGGGAAAATGCAAGGAGGGACCTATAGGTGAATGCTTTGAATAACAGAGGGAATGACATAGACACATTTGGGTGACATTTCACTGTGTCAGCAAGACTTCCTCCATATGATGCAGGAAATTCCACTGGTAAATTCTCCACCCAATTTAGCACTTCCTTTTGACATAAGGGCACATTTTTAATAGATTCAACACAAAATTACACTCATGTAAAGAATTGCCAAACAAAATACCCTCATTGCACCAAAACACAATAGAGCATTGTATGCAGGCCTGTGTCACATTATAGAGAATCATGGATGTGCATTGTTCGTTAAAACTCATAAAAACAAACTGTTTCTCCTGAAATTATAACTTTTCTAATTGTTTGACATAATATATGTATCTGCATCGAAGTCAGTATTTATATCAAACATTGCAAAGATGTATTAAATTTACAGAAAATAGGTGCACGCATTTGAGTAAGCAAACCATACAATAATCTACAGAACAAAAAATAGCTCTGTCAATGCAGAATTACCATGTTACTGTTGGTTGTATCGGCACATATTTCCAGGCTTTAAACCTCAGAATTACTAAGCATTGCAGTCTATCATAGGCCTTAGTCCCTGGCACATAACGTTATCACCTGCCCCGGTGCATGGGAACACATGTACATGGAGGAATGCCTGTTACAAATCTGTTCCTGCAATCTCTTTCCTTATTACAAAAGCTAATTTGATATGATGAGACAGGCGGTAATAGAATTTTGTTAGTCTAAATGGTATCCTTGTGAGTATTGGGCACCAGCACATCAGCAAGACCCTGCGATTCCTGTATGAGCTGAGGTGACCCTAGGCAAGCAAGTCTTGCATCAGGATGCCTATGGTGAACATGTGTTGCTAAATTTTACACTCACTCATACAAGCATTAGTGCTGAGAGGGATCATGATTTCCATAAGTTCTATAATACCACTCCTGGAAGTAACATCAAATGCCCCCAGCACTTAATGAACCGACAATTTTCAGGTCATCATTAAATTATGTGGAACATGAAAATGGATTAATAGAATATCAACTCAGGATTCCTTCCCAAAAGCCCTTGTGGGGATAGACTACTTTATGTAATTAATTTATGTTGGACTCGGTCCTCTCTGCAGGTTCAGGCCAAACTTTTTGCCTTCACCTCTCCCGTTTGGTGAATTTGTTATTGTTGGCTTTAGCACTCTGTGCACTTTACCACTGCTAACCTGTGCTGAAGTACTTGTGCCATCTATTTAAATCATGGTATATTTGGCTCGCACCAAATTGGCACATTTAATTTGCTTGTAATTCCCCAGTAAAATGGTACTACTTTCACACAGGTACTGTAAATTGAATATTACTATTAGACCGGCAGCACTTATTGTGCCACCCACTTAAATAGCCTTTTTAAACATGTCTCAGGCCTGCCATTGCAGCCTGTTTGCACTTTTAAACTGCCATTTTGACCTGAAAATAAAGCTTTTGTGAGACCTACATATAAGTCACCACTATAAGCCTAAAGGACAGGGTGCTAATTATAAAAAAAAATAAACATGTACTTTTAAGTTTTACATGTCCAGGTAATGAAAAACTCTTAAATTAGTATTTCACTACTGTAAGGCCTACCTATCCTATAGGATAACGTTGGGTAACCTTATTACATTTAATGGTGTGAGGCAGTACCTTGCATTGCAGAACCTCGAAGCTTCATCGTAACCGATGCAGAGCAACTCACTTCGATGCAGCATCTCACAGCTCCTGATCGACGGCCTCATCAGTACCAATGCAAATCGACACAGTGTGACACAAATCTTCACATCTCAGTCCAAGTAAAACCAAGTACATTACCAAATGGGCCAAACTTGGTCCTGTATCCACCCTACGCTCCATCGCTTTTGGCTTGACCGTTTGCCTAAGACTTTGAAAATGCATATGTCCAGTTCTACTGATTAGATTTTTTTTCATTCTGGCATCATTTTATTTATTAAATTGTGTATTTGGTTTGTTACAGATTGAGTGCTGAATATATGCTTTGCACATTGCCTCTAAGTTAACCCTGGCTGCTTTCGTGCCAAGCTACCAGAGGCTTCCCCACAGGTTAATATAGTGACTTTTAGTGGTTTACCCTGTCAAGGATTGTGGTTGTTGATTGAGAAGTGTTTCACCCCCCCCACCAACCAATAAAAAAATGTCTCACATTGGTGCTAAGTGGGACCATAGCTCTGAGAATGCTGTTAAATACCTGCTTTCAGGCGCTATATCTTGGCAGAAAAATCCGTTTGAGAGATCAAGTGTTGAATTATATTTTTGCCGCATAATGTTATTCATTAATGCTGTACTGCATGCATTCCTAACTACAAATGTCTTAGTGCAAGTGTTTAAATGTCTGTAATCTAAAACTAGATGATATGTTTTGTCAAGTTTCATGACTCGAAACAAAGGATTGTTCATTTGAGAGGTGCATGTTTCAATCACCCCTTGATCTAAGATCTCCCTGAACTGTTTTTTAGTTTCTTGCTTTATTGGATACTGCCTCTGTGCGGTTGGAGTATTTTTTAAAGGAATTATGTGGTGGGTTGAATCCTCGTCCCATCCAATAAGGTTCTTATATAATGCCGTAGCTTTGGCTACCACCCAGTCCCGTGCATATGTGTGTTGCCTATGCCTGGGCATATGATCTGAGGATGCAGATGGAATTACCGTTTCTCCTTTAGGGCAATCTATGACGAATGCTGGTGGCCAATCCTTTTCAGTTTTCAAAATATCATAGCCAAACGTGAGGTTCTCCCAAAAGAAACCTCTAACTTTTCTACACTTGTCCCCCTCCATCTGGAACATTATTTCATATACTTCATGTGGAATACTCACCCTAGTATCAAGTGTTTCTACTGTGATATAATCATTCAAGTCAGCTGTCACCAGAAATTCAAACTGGTTCTAGCGAGCTATTGGTACTTCTACCACACGGTCTAGCATCGTCAGAGCCCATTCCCCGTTCAGTAGTCGAGTCCTCAGAATTCTGGGCATGTCTGATCTTTAGACCTACAACCTTCTTCTTTTTGAATTGTGGCTTTTGCTTTGGCTACTCTTCTTTTTTAGAATTGTATTTTTGAGCGTGCTGCTTGTCTATGGACTTTGTACACTCTTCTTGTCTTTCTGACCGTCCTTCCCTCTCTGAGTTTTTCGATGAACCCTGAAAGGAACAAGAGGAACGTGTACCAGTATCCTGATACCTGTCAGGTTTCCCAATAATATCCCTATTCTTGAGATTATACCTCTTTTCAGAGGGCTACTGTGCAGGAAATCTGCCTCGAGATTCAGATCTGTTTCCCTTAAATGTTTGTTGTTTTTTTATTGTTCCACTTATTTTTAGAAGAAGCAGGTGTCTGCTTGGAAGTGTCCTTTTCAGAACTGCCCATTAGTTATGGTTTTAAAGCTTTCTCACCCAAACTCTCTCTGCTAATTCTGCATATGCAGTTTCAATTATTTTTGGTAGTTCATGTTCCTGTTCTAAAGGACTGAACTCCCTTAGGAGCTGGCAGATAGCCACTGATGCTGCCTGCCCTTTAATATTAGCTCAAATTAACCTGGGCATAGTCACCTAGTAACTTCATCCCTAAGATCAGAGCAGACTCTGCGCCATACTAATTCTGTATCTGTCTTAATACATTTGGTATCACCGCTAATGAAGGAATACCATGAGTTCTGATATAAACTACAGCACACTGTTCCCCAAGTGGAACAATCTTCTACTTGTAGTTTTATCCCCATGGGCAAGCAGATTGTAAGCATTCTGTGTTTTTCATATGGAGTAGTATTCAGGAATACTGCATCTAACTGCACTATTTTCTGAACTACCCAAAATAGCATTTGTTCGCGTTTTGTGGGCATTTTTGCCCATCACTGAATGTAATGTTTGTAGTGTGATTTTAGTTGCTGTACCCTGAGATTGAGTCCCATTCATTGCAACTATTGCTGGTTAGACTGTAAATGTCCTCATGACAAATTGTGTCATGTTTCTGTAGACTTTATTTCAATCTTTGTGTTGTATGAGTAAGTCTCCTTGTGGCAGTGTCTCAATGTCAGGATGTAGTGTATAGGCCGCTAATATCGGCCATATTGCCCCTTTTCCTCCGAGTGAGCCTAATCTCACTCTTCCTCTTATATGATATGGGGTAGGGCGCCTTTAAACCAGCATAAGTGTTCCTGGTACTTGAGCGGAACCTCAATGTCCTCGAACTGACAATATTCCACAGGTGCATCTCCTTCTGTTGAAGAGTGAAATGTCTGTGTTCTTGCATTTGCTGCTGGGAATGTAACCCACAAATAAAATACCTCTGCTTTGTTAGATTCATATGCCTCAATCACAAAGGCTACTCTAGCAGTTTCAGGGTGACTGTGTTTCAGATTTTTTTTGCAATCGGAATTGCATCAGCATCTTCTTCTCCAGGTGAGAAGTTTAGATCTACTACTATGTTATCTCTGGTCTCATCCATTTTTGTACAGAAGATGTTTGTTCAAAGGAACCAAGATAAAGGCTTTTATGCCCAATTTTAGGAACACCGTGTCCTTCAAGCTTGATTCACCACCAGCCAATAAATAGGATTTTTTGCCTACTCAGCTGTGGCAGAGTTTTGTGCCCACCCACTCCTGATTGCATTAGCTAGCTCACAGTGCCATTACAATCTCCTATTATCACGGAGAGAATAGTTTATGGCAACCTCAGAACATGACATCCATGATCCCTCAGAATCATGTTAACAATATACTACTTTTCGCTCAGTCACTCATGCTCACTTAGTTTGTCTCAGAGATACACAGAATAAACAGTCTGGGCATTTCAATAAAGGTGTATTGAACAGTTGTTATTCTAGTGTAGAATAGATTTTCTGTAACAACCATTAGACTGTAGCAAAGATATATGATTAGCAGTACTACGAAAGTGAAGGGATGGTACAGTTCTACCATTTTGAAGTAATCATGAATATATACAAGTACATAAAATACATGATAAGGAAGTGCCTACTCCTACGATGCCTCCCTAACTAGATGCACCTAAATGTACTTAGCATCTGTGTAGGTGCAATACTAAGATATCACTTAAACAATCTGACGTCGGATTCAACCTCTTTTTAAATTCTCCTTGATTGGCTTTTTTTCCTTTTTCCAAATTCACATCCATTCCGCCTGACTTTGTGCACCTGTGACTCTGCCTGGCTGCAAGGAGTTTGAGCTAAATAAGCTGAAGAGCTACTCTGTGGCTGAGTGTGCACCCGTGACTATGCCTGAAAACACGCAGTTTGGTCTTAAAAAGCTAATGGCCTATACTGTGGTTGCGCTCAAGGGATTCTGCATGGATAGGGGTCTTTCAGCAAGCAAGAGCTCCAGTAGAAGGAGCTCCAGAAGGTCCTCTGTTCCTGGGAGCTAAATGAGGAGGCCCACCAGTTACAGATTACAGCACAGTAGGAAGTTAAGGAGGTGGGCCTTGAGGAGGAGAATAAAGTGGAGGATGGAAAACCCTTATTGTAGCCCCAAAAGAGAGAGGAGGGCCCTCAGGAGCAAAGTCCCCTGTCTGATCCAGATAGGCAGCAGCATCTCTGCCAACTTCCTGTGGCCCGAGGAACTGGAGGATAAGAAAGTGGAAATGGATTTAAGGGTGCAGATGGCCAAACTCAAGATAAAGGAGGTAGCTGCCCAGAGGGCTTCTGAGGGAAGAACGGATGAGGCAGTGAGAGCATTGGCAAAGAAGGCTCAGACAGAGAGAGTCTTGGCAAGGACAAAGGCAGAAGCTGAAAGGACCCTAGTAGAAAAAAATCTGGCCCCGGAAGAAAGACGAATTCTGCTGGCTAATGAAATGAGTAAACAGGAGCCCCCTGTTCTGATCTATAGGGACATAACAAGCACTAGAGACCAGTTCTGCATCCCCCAGCTGAATGGCCTTAACTGGACCTGCCTGTACCTTCTTCTGTCCTCCTGTGGAGTGACTCCTGAACCCCAAGAGGAAACACACAGACCTTGGACTCTTGGCTGGCATCAGAGTGCTCTCCTCCTGCCCCACTGTGAGTTTCTTCAGAACCGCAACTTGACACAGTGCGACACAGACCTTTCATTGTAGCATCTCACATCACCTTGTCGGCTGCCTCATCTGACCCAATGCAGTGTCATGCATCTCAATGCAGGACCTTACATCGCAGCATCTTGCAGCTTCCGATCGGCGGCCACAACCAATCTGATGTACTGTGATGCAACTTGTCGCAGCACCTTGCAGCTCTTAATTGTTGGTCTCATCGATACCAACGCAACTGGATGAGCAAGACTCAGGACTTCATATTCCAGTCCAATACAACCAAACTCAACTCTGTATCTGGCCCATGCTCCACAACAGTTGGCTTAAACTTGTGACTTTGCCACAATCCAGCACAACCAGATAACCCCATTTGGCAATTATACTTAAGAATTTGCTATTGCATGTCTCAAATTCCACTGTTTTATTTTTGTTGTTTTTGTATAATTTTATTTATTAACATTTACTCTTTATTAATGATTGACTACTGCATAAATACTTTACATAGGTTGTGCTTGATTGCTGTTGTGGCAACATGCCACAGGGTTTAGCACAGGTTAATTTAGTGACTTTTTGTGGTTCACTCTGACGAGGATTATGGTTGTCACTTGACTAGGGTTTCACCCCCACAACCAATAACCTAATTTCTCATACTCCTAATTGGTGTTCTCTACCCTGGGTGATTCCCCAAACAATACATTTTACCCAGCTGGATGATATTTAAATCAGACAAGTGATTTTGTCAGCAAGCATTTCTGCACATGTTCATTATGTGTGCAATGAGTTACATTATGGTATACTGTGAGAACCCACACCCTAGCCCTGATGGATTTTGAAGGTTGCTGAACAACATTCTGATGCATATTTTACATTTAAAAAACTGAAAAAGAAACAATCAACATACAGTCTCAAACTACATTAAAACCAGAAAATTGATTGAAATTGTGCAGCCACGGCACTAGAGATCAATGGATTTAGAGTTTAGTTAAAATAGCCTAATCCTAACTGGCAGATTTCAGATTCCACAGGAAATGCACATGGTATGCAAATGAAATATATTTGGGCTGCAGTCTATACTTACACAGGCCCATAGGCAGGTGTTATGGGGTTTTCTCCTATTTACCCAAGGCAATATTTGGTACATAGTTCATACCTTTGCACAGGGGAAAACTGATTCTACTATTTTGGAACAATGCTGTTAGAAATTAGGTATTAATTGATGAGGGTGTAACCCCAACACAAGCAACACCCACAGTCCTTAGCTGGAGAACCACAATAGTCGCTAAATTAATCTATGCTTAACCCTTTGGTTGCTAAAATAGAGGAAATGTCAATTAAAAAAATTACCCAAAACAAATTAAATCCAATCAGAAAAAGTGGAGTAATGAGTTTTCTTAGTAGTGAGTTATAGTGCCTACATGTTTAAAGTACCCACCACAGTTATCTGGTCGCACAAGACCAGGGCAAGGTCAAAGGTTAAGGGCAACCAAAAGGAAGCACAGTTTGGGTACACGAGATTGATTGGTCCTGATCCCTTCTTGCCTTCGAAATATTACAATTTGCTGAAGAAAAGCACAGTAGACGGTAGAACTTAGTGGGGCAAGGCAGCAGGCTGTGTCCGAGGAGAAGTCATCATTGCCAGGGAGTGCTGGATGAGGTCTTGGTAAAGCTAAAGTGCTGTGATACACCAAAGTGTTATCCTACATATAAATTGACTAAGAAATTGAACCACATTTCCCTTATTGTGAAAGAACACCACTGGCTTCCCGTAAAGGCCTAAATTATATTTCAGATAGCAAATATAAATCTCTCAACGTAGGCTCTCCCACCTACTCTGAACAACAAATAAATAGTAGGGATAAATAACAATTGAAGGTGGAAATAGCAATAATGGATACAACTGAAACCAATCATTGTATTGTATAGCACTTAGAATCTTGAACATTATCCCTGAAGGTAAAAGGTCTGTTGACTCAGTGCTTACTTTCAGAAAAATATTCTGAATACCTTCCCTTTCAAATCTCATTTGCAAGTCCTCCTTTTCATCTCCCCTATTTCGTCGCACCTACCCTCCTTCTCCAACCCTTTACAAAATGGTCAGCTCTTCTCTCAGTGATTTAGTACAATTCAGCTAATACCACTCCTCCTATCAACACTTCCAAAAAATGTCAGCCCTTCTCCCTGTCCCCAGTAAAATTCAGTTAATATCACTCCGGCTGTTGTCAGTGTAATTTGCAATAAAATAAGGTATAATATTGAGTCCTCATCAGATTTTAAGACGTTTGTTGTGTATGCATTTTGTTGTCTTATATTCTGGCATCTTTTCATGCAAAATTTCCTGTGTGATAAAGACCCTGAAATTAAAATAAACAATGTGAGCAAATAAACAGTAAGGGGCCCATTAGGATGTCGGGCGGATTGCCCCCACCAGGCTGGCGGTAGCCACCGCCGGCCTGGCGGGGGCAATCCACCCGACATCCTCTCCTCAATGTCCTCCACCATATTGGTATGGAGGGGGGGACCGCGGCGGACGGAAAGACCGTCCAATGCTTTTCCGCCCCGGTCTCCTTGCGGCCGGGGCAGAAAAGGTTTAATATGGTTGCGGTTTCAGTTTGACACTTCCAGCCATATTGCAATGGGCCCGATCTGATGCCTTTCCGTGGCGGCAGAAAGGCATGCAGTCTTCACCTCGGGGGCCCCCTGCATGCCCCCATGGTGAAGGGGATGTGGGGGGTGCACATGGGGGTACCTGGGGTACCCCCCTGCATATGTTATGCGGCAGGCACCGCGCGGTGCCTGCTACTTTGTGTATGCAAATGCATACATGAATTTTTAGCATTGTGGCCAGCGGTGCTGAGAGCACCGCCCGCCACAATGTTAAGAATACATGATGCGCCCTCCACTGTGGCGGGCGCATCCTAATGTCCAGTGCGGGACCGCCGCTCAGCTCGCGGGCGGTCCCGTTTTCCGCAAGGGTGGCGGGCAGGCAAAGTCTGCCCGCCATCCTAATGGAGGCCTAAGTATTGTAGCAATATCTATTCTGTTACCTTCTGAGAGTGGATGAGGCCTTTAGAATTCCAAATCACCTGTAATCGTCTTTAAAATAGCAATATATTACAAGTGACTCAGACAATTTAGATCCACAGAGACCCAGACCCTCAAATCATGAGCCAGGAAAGTGTGGATTGCATCTCACAGGACTGTAGTGATTCCCTTGATTCTCCATTTTAATATTAACTCAATCGTAGTGGGGTCTGTGCAGAACCCTGAATACCTAGTGAATTCTAACAGAGTGTCAAGAAACATTTGAAATGTTCCTTTCTCTGGATGGAAGAAGACAGAAATATCATGAGCTTATAATTCAATCTCCTGGACAACGTGTCCACAATAACTATCCGGTTCTAATAGAAGGATGCCCATTCCAGGTAGTATCTTCATGTTTCTTTATTAAGGCAAGATGTTATACAGAGAGCCCCACCAGTAGCAGCCTCACTGCTGCTCAGCCCATCTCCAACTGACACTCACACACACGAACATTCACCAACATTCTCTCACACAGACAGTAACGCTAAGCAGCCACAGTATAACACATCCCCTCTCTTTGTAATGGAAAAGAAGAAAATATCAAAAGCCATAAGAAACATTTCAAGAAATATATAAGATGACAACTTTCTGGAATAAGGCATGAAAAATTAAAGTTGGAACATTCATGCAAGAAAACGAAGTAAGGAGAGAGACACATAACACAAGTACAAGGACTCAAGAACACCATCCTCCTTTCTATAGCAAAAACAACTCAAACACTCCCACTCCACAGACTACAGACCAAACCAATCACCTGGATCATGAAAGCTGGCCAGGCAATTACAAGACGAACAAGGGAACCAACAATGAAAGTGTGAAAGAAAACCATCCTCGTCGCCAAAATATGTTGTAACAGAATAATGTCCATTCCAGGTAGTATCTTCATGTTTCTTTATTCAGGTTAGATGTTATACAGAGAGCCCCACCAAGAGCATCCTCACTGCTGCTCAGCCCATCCCCAACTGACACTCATACACATGAACATTCCATTCACCAACATTCTCTCACACAGACACTCAGGCTGAGCAGCAGCAGTATAACATATCCACTATATTATATGGGCTCATCATTCTCTGGTTTGGTAATAAAATTGACACTAAGGGGCTGATTACAAATCTGTTGGTTGACGTACTGCCAGACTTGCAGAGGTGCAATGGTGACGGTATCCACACTGCCCTATTATGATGGGTGGTGGGACCACCACTGCTCCACCACAGTAGCAAGGGTACAGCTGTTCCCTGGCAGTGGTGTGGCGGTCAGGAGGCATCCATATGCCTTGTGGGACCGCTGTGGTCCTGCTAAGCATATTAGGAGTTTCCTCTGTACCAGGGTTTACATGCCAGTTTATCCTCCATGTAAACCCTTGCAGAGAGGAAGCAAAGGGGGCCCTAAAGGGCCCACTGGTGCTGTTGCACCCTATGGATGCACACAGTGGGCACATGTCCCCACCTGTGTGCATGCATGCCAGTTCCTGCACAGCATGGTCTTAATAGTCCATGCCATGCAGGAATTGTTTTTGGCATTGCCATTGCGGTGCCTGCCAGAGAGGAGGAAGGTTCTCATCTAGCGGGTGGCCTCCCCGAGGTTTTGGCAGTGCGGTGGCAGAGTGGACCCTGCGCTGCACCGCCAACTTATAATCAGGCTCTGGTTGGTGTGGAGTATCTACCTCACACATCTTGTCCCCAAGGCCACTGCAGATGCTGCACAATTGACAGCTGCACCCATGATCAAATCTTGCACTATTTGATGACATATCAGCCACAAGAATATTTTTGTCAAAAAATACCATGATAAAAATTTCAACCAGAAAAATAACATCCTTATAGCGTATAATACAAAGTAATGTAAATGTAAATGTAAATGTAGTGTATTTTGTAAAGCGCACAGCTGCTCCAATGGGGCGCCCCGGCGCTGTATAACACTGTGGAACCCTTCCTGGCTCTCCCTGTGAGATGCCCCTCCTGGGCACCCCCAAGGTGAAGCCAGGCATACCAGTGTTGTAGGGGCCGTTGTGGAGATTAAGCAAGCTGTTGCCCAGAGTTGCAGCGTGGGACCCATGATTAGAGTAGGCGCTGAGGCGAGAATTATCGAGTCCGCGGACATTGAGCCCAAGACCCTGCCGCGTCGGGACTTGAACCCTGGTCCCGGGCCTGATCCCTGCTTCAGAGTCTGCCAATCTAATCAGTGCGCCACACTTCTCCAAAAATATTCAAAAAAATTATTGGGCCACATGTATCAAACAATTTTGTGAATCATTAATTTTGTCCATTTGCAAATGCATAATAGCCTTTCATGGTGAATGAAATAATTTGTAGTCTCAATTATAGGTGATTGCAAAAATACCAATTACCTAAAATTTCAATTTGCAATTCCCTTAGCACATGTAACAAGCATTTTCTAAATACAAACTGCGCATTCAAGAAATCTATGACCATCGACTTGAAGTCGATGGTGACAATGTGCAAATTTTGAAAAATGCCCCTAGGACATGTGTGCACTTTACATGTGCACATTATTATTTTTTGCGATGCTGCAGGGAGGCCTTTGGGCCCTGGGCACCCTTGGCTTTGCATTACCTAATTTGCGATTACCAATTAGGCAATCGGAATATTAACCAATGAAAAACCATTTGCACCTATGGCCCTTTAGGCCCATAGGAAGGAATGGAAAACTATTAACTAATAATGATTACCTATTAAGTGAATCACTATTTGGCAATATTAAGGAATCGCTAAATCTTTGGCCATTCCCTACAAGTATAGAATTATGCAATTACCAAATTGGGATTTGGGAAAAATTGTGATTTTGTAATCGCACAATGCTGTTTTGATACATGTGACCCATTGTGGTCTAAATATCACCCTCATATTGTTAGGAATCTATTTGATTATAATCTGACATTGTGATAGATTTAAATATATATATGTATATTGTTAACAAATTGATATATTTAAATAAAAGAATAATAATATCAATAACATAAAACTACACTTTAACATTAGGATATTACAAAGGCATATGAAATTAGGAAAATGTATGATTATTACAAAATCAAGTTAATATTAAAATACACATTATTAAAACTTGCAAAAATCAGTATAAAAATAAAACATTTTAAAAACAATTAACTCTACTTTTCTCTATTTGGTCAATATAGTCCATTAAAGCACCAAGACAAAATTACAAAATACATGTATTAATGAGATTTTAAATACGTTTACACATGGCTCTTTTTGAATACCTACATACCATTAAGTTGTGTGCAAACGACGCTTATTAATTCTCGGATAAAAACAGAAATAACAAAGACAATAAAAGTCTGACCAACAAATAACTGACATCAAAAACCTTGGAATATGCTATCTGAAAATAATCGGGCAAGCAAAACCCTTTATTTATTTGTTTATTTAATTAGTTTTATATAGCGCAGGCTAGACCCGCAGGTATCAGAGGTCGTTACATTAGGTTACACAATGTTACAGAAAAAGATAACAATTACACATTACATAAAATATAAGCAACATATTGAGAGAGGAAAGAAAGGTGAGACAAATAGAGTAGGGGTAAGGGGAGAATTAGGGAGAATGAGGGAAAAGACGTCAGGAGAGTCTGCCCAAAGAGCCACTGGGTAGGTGACGTCCGAGGAGGGAATCCACAGCCTGTCTCTCATATAGCTAAACAAGGTAGCTCCAATGGGCTTCAGTCAAATAGCTAGGTCTCAACTGACGAGGGAAAGTTCACAGAAGAAAGTCCAGTGGTTAAACAGGGTGGGAACTCTGAGCAAGGACGGGTGAGGGCAGAGGTCAATAGCTGGAAAGAAGAGAAGAGTGGAGAGGAGAGGGGTAGGGGGTAGGGTGAAGAGGGAGGAGGGAGAAAAGGTCAGGAGAGACGCAGGAGAGTTTGCCCAAAGACTGGCTGGGTAGGTGATGGTCAAGGAGAGAATCCATAGTCCATTTCCCCTTTAGCTCGCGAGGTAGCTCCACCAGGCATCAGTTAAAATGGTTAGGTCTCAGCTGTCAAGAGAAAGTTTTCAGAGTTAAATGTCATGGTGGGTGAGCAGGAACATGGTTGGATGTGGGCTGATCAAGATCAGGACGATGACCAATGATTTTGAACCAGGAGAGATAGAGCATCGAGAAGGGTCTCATTGAGGCGGCCATCTTGAGGTCAGGCATGGGGGACTCACACAAAAAGAGGTGCCGAGGGCCTTGGTTCGTAAGTCGACCGGTCAGGTTGCCACACATAAAATCCCAGGCTCAGGGTACCTCGTAGACTTAGTTAAAGGCGCTATTTTAGGGTCAGGCAGCTCGTGGTGTAACTCAGCTGCGGTACACCATAATGCCACAAGCAAAGACACAACCACAAATCTTACTGTTCGATGGAAGGCAATGCTCACCGCTTGCTTAGCGCACAGACATATTGGCACATCTGAGAAAGTGCAGCGGATCCTGCCTCGCCATATTGCTGAGGACAGCCCTCTCCAATCACGTCAGGATCAGGACTGATCACCAGATAAATAAAATGCCTCCCGTTGCCGGTGTAAAAGAACAGCTGATGCCGCACCGCTTTAGTCTCAACACTCAGCGGGTCACCCTCTCCTCACTTGCCGCAACCTCGCAGACAGTCCGAGCTGGAGCCCTGAACGTCACAGCCTCCGTCCAATGGTCTCTAGCAGCAGTCCCGGCCTGCCTCAGGTGCCATTTTTGGTCAACGGCATTCAAAATCTTTTCAAGTCATTTTTCGAATCTTCCGCAATCTCAGAACAGCAGAACCGAGTTCCAAAAAGGCTGCAGGTGTTCCGGTTCGGGAACATTCACTCCAGGTGGGTTCCCCAATGCTGCGAAGCCCCGCCACAGATGTTGAAGCACAGGTTTGACACATAGCATGGGCTTCAAATGACCGTCCTAGCCGTTGGCCCCTCCCATACTCATATTTATACTTTATATTTCAGCTTAAACTGTTAAACAAAACTCCTGCCTGTAAATAACTTTTTTCTAAGTCTATTAGCTCAGCAAAAAAATATTGCGTCCCGGGAACACACTAATTGCGAATAAAGTAGTTGTAGGAATAACAAGGCAGGTCTTACTTGAGCAAAGTGATTATTTCTCAGTGGGGGGAGTATAAATGTATTCCTCAAAATACAATAAAGTCACAAAAGAATATAAAGTGAATCATACTCTGTTCTGAAAAGTTATCACAAGTACAAGCTTTAAGGACTACTTGTTAACAAAAACCTGTGGGAGTAATTAAAAACAAATTAATGGTATTAAATCTAAACCTACGATGAAAGGCGTAACTAACAATCAAAAGGTTAGCTTTCCCTTTTCGACATGTTTTCAGTAAAAAAAATACGCTTTTACTATTGGCTTAACAAGTTCCCTTGTAGTGTAGTTCCTATATTCCCAATAGGCTCTGCGCATTAGAATAATATATCCTATATATGTGACATAGGACTTATGTCTACTAGGTCTCTATCGAATATATTAGACTTAATTGTGAGTGCCAGCTAGCCCAGAGTTCACTAGAAAAGTTCTCAAATTCACAAGAAGGGATTCGTTTCTGACAACCGCATAAACATGACAACTTTGTTACCCCAAGAGAAAACTGATCTTCAGAGTCGTGGAAACAATAGATAGATATTTTACTCAGTCATTCGTGCAAGCTTCGTTTCACCAGAGGTGCATAGAAATAGAGAGTATTTATTGAACAGTCTTCTTTCTCATGCAGAAGAAATGAACTGCTACAATCGTAATACTGGCTATAAAGTATAATGCGTACAGCAAGAAGAGTATTAGAAATAATACTGTAAAAGCATGGTATGGTTTCTAAGCCATAAAATACATACATAAATAAATAAGACTAAAAGTACTCAACTGGTGCTTCTAAAATACGCCTACCCCGATGTGCCTAACTTAAGTCTAGTACGAGGGAAGAAGTAAGTGTGGTGAAGCATAAGTTTAGTATTCTTTTGCCAAGAATATATCCAAGATTTCTCTTAGGGTCTAATCAGCTCCGTACCTTGGTTTATAATGAAGGAGGTCTGGTATCTCTCTTGTCTCAGGACTCAATTTCCCAACACCCCATAAGGGGAGCTTGGAAACATTGGAGCTGGATTTCTCGGCAAGAGAAAAAACAGCATCTCTTTCAGTGCGTCTGCTGGAGGGTCGGCTTCCTTCGGCACTTGCTGAAGCGAGATGCGTCGGGCAAGTAGATAGTCGACCTGCTCCAAACTAGCACGTGTTTGCTTGGGCATATTTATACCTTGAAAGTGCCGAGTTTGACGTAAAGGTGGACATAATAACGTCAGCAAAGAGTCTCAGTTCTTTGAAAACTCCATGAGTTCTTGGACAAATCAATATTCAAGCAAGTGCCTAACTGCTGAAGCCGAGTTTTCCAAGAAATCTTTGTGGATTTTCGGAACTAGTGGAAGTAGCCATGCCGTATTTGGACTGCATGGGCTATGTATAAATATGGGTATGATTTCTATGCCTATATAAGGACAAGGTTCACTATACCTATATAAGGGCATGAATCAGGAAAATTACACTAGGGTCCTAAAATGCTATACAACACCCTGCCCTCTCTTTCATTTTGCCACTTATCCAGGAGCATTTTTTTATAATCAAAGTTATGTCTTAGTCCTCTACCCAAGAGAGGAGTGGAGAAGTGTGGGTAACTGGTTAGAAGCGGCAGACCCTGATGCAGAGGTCTGACCCGGGACCAGGGATAAATTCCCGACGCGGCAGGGTCTTGGGTTCAATGTCCACGGACTCGATAATTCTCGCCTCGGTGTCTACTCTAATTATGTGTCCCACTCTGCAACTCTGGGCAATAGCTTGCTTAATCTCCACAATGGCCCCAAACGCGCTGGGATGCCTGGCTTCACCTTGGGGGTGCCCAGTAGGGGGCATCTCATAGGGAAAGCCAGGAAGGGTTCCACAGCTGAATACAGCGCCAGGATGCCTGAAAGGTGATAGTGCATTTTACAAGTTTACATACATTTACATTTACATTTACAATTAGTTAAAATAAATTCAATGAAATGTATAATGTAGTAAAGAAGTATCAATCCAAAGTGAATAAAAGTGTAAATAAAACCAATCTAAAAGGACAATTTTTCCTAACATACTACAAAGATTAGAGAAAATGGAAAGAATTGGTGAGTTAAAATGTAATATCCTCATCTAACTCAATTGAGAAAAGTGCACATATTGGGGGAAGTGGGAATATTTACTTGTCAAACTCCAGTTCAAAAATAGTTGAGAAAGTGATGAAATGGTTAGGACAGTTTGTAGCAGTATAGCTCAATTCTAATTGGAAAACATGTAGACCGGGAGGGTCAAGGTTACTTTTCTAACTAAAGTATAATAAACAACATAGGAGATAGCGTTTACATTGGAGGCATATTTAATATATCAAATCCAGTCAAACGAACAATGTTTAAAGTGCATGAATTAGCAGGCTAAGATTTACTATTCTAACTCCAATATCACAAACATTGAGGGACGCACAAACCTGGGGGACAAATGTACGATTCTGATTTAAGTTTAACAAACATTGGAGAATATGCATGTAATTGGGGTTCATATGCAAATAAGTAAACCTAAAAAGTAATTTAATATATGTGAAAAAATATGTTATTATTGCTAAAAATATTAACAATTGAAAAAACATTGAATACAAAAAAAAAATTCTGAATTACAAAAATAGTGTTTTATTTCAAATAATGATAATGATAATGTAGCATTTCTCAGTCTACAACCCCACATAAGGCACAAACTTAAAGGAAAAGTTACTACATATGTTACATAAACATAATGTTTACTTAAAACATTTTATCCATAGAAAATAAAAATATTAAAAAAAACAAATAAATGTAAAAATATTAAAGATTCAACAATAATATTATACACTTTAAAAATAAAGCCCCAAAATGCAAAACTATTCAAATGAAAAAGAAAATCATATCTGTATATATTTTAACATGTATACAAATACTTTTATAGATTATAAATCTTTCAATATAAGGAAAAAAAAATTAAAAATAAAAGCGTTAACATAATTAATACATTAATAATTTATTATAAATGTAAATGTATTTTATTAGAACAGCATCCGCCTATTCCCACCATTAATAATGTTAATAATCGAGGAGGAGCTTCACGGGCAAGCAAGATGGCCGCGTAAGCTCGGAGCTCCGGAGACCCTCCGACCCTCCGCATAAATCCTGATCGAAATCCTGTTCCACGGTGGTGGATTCTTGTTGGTGAATGGTCGTAGAGACGGGATCTGCTGTCCGATTCAAAATCCGACACTCATTGACGAAGATACGTCGTGTTGAAGTTCCGTGCCAGGGGCGGACCATTGTCTCGGTGATGGCCGACGGCTGCGACACTGAAGTGCATGATCGATATGCCGAGTGAGTGACTCCTGTTCCAGCCGGCAGAGTAAGCGGAGTTGCGGAGTGGCCTATCGCTGACTGAACATCTGTGGCTGCTACGCTCCACACTTGCTTGTGTACTCGTAGGGGTCTCGGTGTGCCACCCTTTGTTCTGTCCCTGGTTCCAACATGGCGGGCAAGGCCGACCCAGACAGAATGGTGAACCGGGTCAGCAGGAAGACGGTCCAACTCCAGACCAACAAGATTGACCGCTATGCCCAACAAAGGACCTCGCCAACTGTGGCCGCTCATTCAAAAGACACTCTACGTGCGGGCTCGCCGGATGAGTCAGAGCCGACACTTCGGGACATCATGGGGGCTATAGCTGGCATCAGAACGGAGATGCACAAGCAACACGAGGTCCTGACGCACAAAGTCGATACCCTGGCGATCGACCTCAACCTGATCAGGACCGATCTTGGCAAGACTAATGATAGAGTGAAATCACTGGATATCAAAACTGCGAGCCTCACGACTGATGTCTCGGACCTGCAGACGGAGGTCCGGAATTTGAGGTCTGTCAATGACCTATTCTCAAGGCGGCTGGAAGACTTTGAGGGACGTGCCAGGCGGCAGAACGTTCGAATTATTGGGGTTCCGGAGGGTGCAGAGGACTCGGCCACCGACCTCTTTGTCGAGGACCTGATAAAGACTCATCTGGCCCCTGCGGGCCTTAGCCATTTCTTTTCGGTCGAGCGGGCCCACAGAATGCCGGGTGGAAGGCCGAAGTCGGGCGCCATGCCGAGACCCATCATTGCCCGCCTGTTCAATTTCAGAGATCGAGATGTGATCCTACAGGCCTCGAGACGGCATGGGCCCCTCAAGTTCCAGAACGCGGATGTCAACTTTTACCCGGACTTTACTAGGGCTGTTCAGAGACAGCGTCAAAGTTTTGCAGAGACTTGGGGGTGAAATACTCCATGATGTTCCCCGCTAGACTGCGTATTGAGCACGATGGCCGTGCTGTATTTTTCGACATGCCTGAGACTGTAAGTGACTGGCTGGACACCTTGCCGCACAGACGCGAGGAACGGGAGGAACATTCGGAGGGTGCCTCGGGAGGCCCTGATCGTCAGGAGTAGTGCTCATTTCACTAACTTTGTCGGTCGGTGTTCCTGTTGACTATGACCTACAAGCCATACTGTAGCACTTTAATGTGAATATCCTTCTTTCTAACATGGAGGGTGGCGGGGGGGGACTACGCGATCTCGTTTCTTCTCTAGGGTCTTCTTGTAGTTTAGTTCATGGGGCGACAGGCACACTGCTGGTTGGGGGGGCTATTTAGTCTGCTGCAGGGGTGCAGGGTGGGGGGTGGTGTGTGGGTTGGTTTTGTTTGCTTTCTTTGTTTCTTCTTTCCTTTTCTAAGGCAATGCAACGTATGCTCTAATTCTTTCAATGTATCTATGAGGCCTACTGGGGTTGGCGGAGGCCCGAGATTTGACGGTGGGGGGTAGGAAATTAAAAGTTCTGTGTTGGAATGTTAATGGCTTGGGTGACCGCATCAAGTGAGGGGTGGTTTTGCAATTGTTTAGGAGAAGTATGCCCGATGTTATTTTGTTACAGGAGACACACTTGGTGGGAAATACATGTCGTGTGCTCAACAGGAAGGGTTTCAAAATGGTGGCACATTCAGGGTTTTCTTCGGGGTCCCGGGGGGCAGGGATTATGGTGCGCACGTCTCTCCCATTTGAGATTGACTCCATTGTCGTGGATGAGAGGGGGCGGTACGCTGCCGTCACGGGGAGATGGGAGGGGCGGTCCCTGACTCTGGTTTCAGTTTATGTTCCCCCGGGGTTACAAAACAACACTTTTCAGGACCTTGGAAGCGCCATTTTGAGTCTGCCCGAGGGGCTGCTTATTGTGGGTGGTGATTTCAACTCAGTCTGCTCCGGGACCTTGGACAGACATCCGCCCAGAGATCTCCGTAGTTCACAATCCTGGTTGCCCGATTTCCTTGACACCATGGGTCTGATTGATTGCTGTAGACGGTGGCAGTGTCTCCATACCGCTAGCTTGCTGCAAGAGAATACAAATTATAGAGTGACATTGTAGAGCTGCATTTATATAGCCGCATTTTTAGATTGCTGGGACTTTTAGAAATACTCGTGCACTTTTAGCGATCTGTGCACAAAACTTGTTTAATACTTTTTTAACTTCCTTGAACTTACCGGAGTGCTAGTCTCGATCCCACTTCCTGCCCGCCTCATTCTGACTCGGTAATTCGTTACCGTTGTGCGGAGGGCGGACAGATGAGGGCCAGGCACTTCCGGGAGCGGTTAGCGCTCTAGCTGTTCCTAGGGGGCTATTTAGCCCTCGCCTCATAGGAAGCGAGCAGCGGTTGCGCACAGCCTCATTTCAGCCGAAGACCAGCCAAAGAGCTGCCCGTCTGCGCCCGTCCGCGACAGGACGAGGCGACGGGGCGAAGGGCCCTCACTATGTCGCCCAATTGCGTGGCCAAGCCTATCAGGTATGAGGCATCATCATTACTAAAATTAAGGCAACCTATTTCTCCCTGTTATACGTGCGACAATTGGCCATGTCCAGAAGGACCCTTCTCATGCCTAAACTGCCATTACTCCACTATCAATTCTTCTGACTCACACAAACTAAGTATGTCCTCTGATGATTTGCACTGCATTCTCATAAATGCTCGATCAATGCCCAAACACCAAATCGAAATCTGGGACCTAGTAGATACCCTGACCCCGGATATTTGTTTCATTACTGAAACTTGGCTAAAGCCCCACACGATATCTGCTATTGCTCTGGGAGTACCAGAGGGATACAAATTTCACCATTCTGACCGCCCCGAAAAAATAGGTGGCGGCATTGCTATAATTTATAAAGAGCACCTTAAACTGGACATCCTAGACAAGCAATGCTGTAAAGAACTGGAATAATGATCTTTAGAATCACTTTCCCCAACAGAAAGACCAGCAAGGGAGCACTCATTTATAGACCTCCAATAACATGTCCAAGTTTCTCTATATCCCTCCTAGAAATACTTGGCCCACATATACGGGCTAAAGAGGATTTCCTTTTTCTAGGGGATTTCAACATACATACTGATCAACCTGAATCATCCAAGACTAAGAGCCTGTCTGTTGATCTGGCGACTATTGGCCTTACACAAAAAAACCAGGGTCCCACACATGAAGGTGGACATTGCATTGATTTGATATATACTAATTTTGATAACATATCCTGCAATAAACCGACCCAACTAGACTGGTCTGACCACTTTCTATTAGAGTTTACTATTCTTAAAATTAACAAAGGCTCCTGTAAGAAATCCCTACCCCCTACTATGCGCAGACAGTGGCATAAACTCACATTGGAGGCACTACAAAAGGTCTGGGAAAAACCCGATATTAAGGACACAGATAAAGTGGAACATAGCTTAACAATATTTCAGGACTCACTTACTGTAGCCATTGATAAAATTGCCCCCTTGAAAGCATTTAGGCAATTTCCGGTGGCTAAACAGGAAAAATGGTACACCGAGGCTCTCAGAAAAGAGTAGCAAGAATGTCGGAGGATAGAGAAGAGGTGGAGAAAATTCCATTCGGAGGAAAACAAAAAGGCCCACCGTGCAGCCCAAACAAATTATTATAAACATGTTAAAGCTGCCCGCAAAAATAGCATAGCCCAACAACTCATGGAAGCTGGCAATTCACCGAAAGAACTCTATAGGATTCTTGAGACATTTGTCAAGCCAATGGCATGCGTAAGCCCGGATGACTTCTCGCAAAATCTATGCGAGGAAGTCTCCCTATATTTTGAAAACAAAATAGAATCCGTCTATGATAAAATCCTAGCATCCCAAACAGATAAAGGCACCTTGATTGCCCCCCTCCCCACTGAAAACACAAACTTCACGCTGACCACTTTTCCCCCTATCAATAATAGAGAGCTTCAAACATTAATGACCCATGTAAAATCTGGGTCTCCGGAGGACCTTATTCCTGCCAAAACATTAGCCCCCCTGAGCACTTTGTTAGGCCCTCACATTCAAGATGTAATCAATCAGTCTTTGAAGAAGGGTTACGTACCAACTGAATGGAAAAGAGCGGTGGTGAACCCCATCCGCAAGAATGCTGCTCTCCCCTGGACGGAGCTCTCCAACCTCCGGCCCATCTGCCTCCTACCATATCTTAGCAAGCTGGCCGAGAAACATGTCAACGCGCACTTGTCCAATTACATCGAGGCAGCGGGCGGCCTGGACCACTCCCAATCTGGTTTTAGGCCAAACCATAGCACAGAGTCAGCCCTCCTGTCAGTGACTGATAACATCAGGATGTCACTTGACGGGGGGTGCTCAGTGATTCTGGTGCTATTGGATTTGTCCGCTGCCTTCGACACAGTGTCGCATAAAATTCTTCTGGGCCGCCTGAGGGAAGTGGGAGTAAAAGGGACCGCCCTGACGTGGCTTGAAAGCTTTCTTGCGGACAGGCAACAAGGTGTCAAATTAGGCTCCCACAAATCTATCTGTAGGAAGCTCACCAAGGGAGTGCCACAAGGCTCATGTCTAAGCCCCACGTTATTCAACGTGTACGTGGCCCCCTTGGCGGACATCATAAGATCTTATGGGTTCTCCCCAATCTCCTACGCTGATGACACCCAGTTGTTGTTTCCCTTCCAAACCATCACATCTGCAGTCATGCAATCCTTTCAAAATGGTATGAGAACTGTGGCAGGTTGGATGGCCCAGAATTTCCTCCAATGCAATGTGACCAAAACCGAAGTCATGTTGTTTGGAGGGAGCACCCTGCTTTGGTCCCCTGACTGGTGGTCACTTGAGCTAGGACCTGTCCCCGTGCCAAAACAGACCATCAAAAATTTGGGAGTGCGCCTAGACCAAGCATTGATATTAAAAGATCATGTCAATCAAGTTACAGGAACTTGTTTCCGAGTAATCGGACTTCTACGACGCATTTTCCCCTTCCTGCCCGACATCCACAGAAAGACGTTGGTACAAGCACTGGTCATCGGACGGATAGATTACTGTAATGGACTACTCATCTCTGCCAATCAAGAACAACTGTGCAGATTGCAGGTGGTGCAGAATACTGCAGCAAGACTCATCTTGAATGCCCTCCCCCGAACTCCCTCACCTCCACTCCTCTCTCATCTTCACTGGCTCCCGGTGAGACAACGCGTCAACTTTAAATTATGCTGTATAATGCATAAGTGTATTTATGGGTCTGGCCCCAAATACCTAAGAGACATATTTGTCTCTTATTCTCCTGGACGTGCCTTGCGCTCCAGCAACACCATGTTGATGCAGGTGCCCAGAGTGACGAGAGCAAGACAGGGAGGACGGGCCCCCTCACTCAAAGGCCCCATGTTATGGAACTCTCTGCCTTCTCAGCTGAGACAAATCCCTAATCTCCTCTCTTTCAGAAAGAAATTAAAAACATATCTCTTCACCCAAGACTAATTCCCTCCAGCTCTCCTACACTGTCATGCCCTAGTATGTTTCTTATTTCCTACAGAAGCTACGCGCGGAGATACCCCTTCGGGGCTGATTCAGGCGCGATAGTAGAATATAAATAAATATGCATCCCACCCAGAGCCAATACTCGTTTCATTCTGGGGTGCACGGTAGCCTCTCTAGAATAGATTATGTCCTGGCCTTGGCGGCCCATGCGCCGGCGATCTCTGAGGCCCGCATGCTGACAAGGGGCATCTCGGACCACTCCCCGGTGTGGGTGTCTTTTGACTTCGACATTGTGGTTACCGAGCGGCCTGTGGTAGTCAACCCATGGTATTTTCAAAACCCGAAGACGCGCGGGCTCCTGGTCAGAGCTATTGAGCTCTATTTTACTGAGAATACTGGATCGGTCACATCAGCCGCCACTTTATGGGAGGCGTTTAAGACGGTCCTGCGAGGTGAGGCCCTCACCCTCATAGCGGATGTCCGCAGGCACAGATATGCCGACATGGTGCGCATCGAAGCAGAGATTATGGAGCTGGACTCCCAACTGGAAGCGGGCCCGACGCCTGAGTTGCTCCATACCCTCTCTCTTAAGCAATTAGAATATCGCGATCTTGCCTCTGGCGCTGCCATCGTCATGGGTAGACAACAACAGGGTAGATTTTATGATGTCGGTGACAAGGCGGGCAAACTCCTTGCTTGGCTTGACAAGAAGGAGAGAGCTGGCCGCGTAGTTCCGGAGGTGTTGGGGGACGATGGCCTGCTTGTCACTGATCCGAGGGCAATAGTTGAGTCGTTCTCGGACTACTTTCAGGGCATTTACACTTCGGTCTCGGACCGGTCTGAGGCCGACTCCTGTGCTCTTTTGGCGGACATTGATCTCCCGTGCCTGTCGGAGGCAGACCGTGCCGACCTAGACAGGGACATTACTGCGGACGAGATAGCCCTTGCCATTCGTTCCCTCAGGTCTGGTAAGGCGCCCGGCCCCAATGGTATTCCAGTGGAACTTTATAAAATCAAGCCAGATGTCGTTTCTCCGCCCTTACGGAACATGTTCCTGGAGGCGCGAGAGACGGGCATGCTTCCCCACGACCAGAGGCTGGCCACTATTGTGGTTATCCATAAGGAAGGGAAACCAAGAGATTTGTGCCGATCGTATCGTCCCATCTCTCTGTTGAACGCAGAGCCTAAGATTCTAGCCAAACTGCTGGCCAACAGATTGATTGGCGCAATCGGCGACTTAGTGCACCCGGACCAGTCGGGCTTTATTCCACACCGCAACACTGCCCTTAACCTTCGGAGACTCCACGGAGCCCTGGCTAGGGCCCACATGCTCGAGGAGCCAGCTGTTCTGGCGTCGTTGGATGCCACGATGGCGTTTGACTCCCTTGAATGGAACTACCTGTGGGCAGTGTTGGCGAATCTCGGCTTCGGTCCGGAATTCGTAGGGTGGGTTAAACTTTTGTATGCCAGCCCACTGGCTAATGTGACGGCCAATGGTCGAGTTTCTGCGTCCTTTGCTCTTCAGAGGGGCACCAGGCAGGGCTGTCCTCTGTCGCCCCTTTTGTTCGCACTTGCACTTGAACCATTGGCAGCCTGGATACGTAACCACCCTGACATACATGGCATTCGCTGGTCCCCTGAATTCGAGGACCGAGTGTCCTTATATGCAGATGACATCCTTCTGTACCTCACCTCCCCTTGCAAGTCTCTCATCGTGGCATGTGATGTGCTTCGACTCTTTGGTCAGTACTCCGGCCTGGTTATTAATTGGTCAAAGTCGCACTTATACATCCTGAGAGGGGGGACACCTCGTCTTCCGAGGGACTGTGGCATACAGGTGGCGAGACAGGGATTCAATTACCTGGGGATCTACATCTCCACTGACCCCAAAGCACGCTATGAGAACAATTTGCTTCCCCCTCTTATTCGTCTCCGACGTGATGTAGAGGGGTGGCGTAAACTTCCTCTCTCCCTGCTTGGGCGCGCGGCGTTATTTAAGATGATGACCTTGCCCAGATTCCTGTATGCCCTGCAAAATACTCAAGACCCGGTCCTGGCCAGATACTTTGGCAAAATCGAGAGCTTGCAACGTGCCCTACTCTGGGACGGCCGGCCAGGCATTGCTATCACGAAGCTCACGCTCCCGTGGTATGATGGGGGAATAGCATTACCCGACGTGCGGAGATACTATTGGGCCTCCCAGTTGGCGGCCATTAATCATTGCCTGTACGGCCCAGTGGAAAGTCCAGGGTATGCCATGGATCGGTGGCTCCTGGATGGCGGGAAATATCATAGGGCGCTGTATACAAGATCTCTTGATAGGCAGATGTCTGGGCCAACAAAAACCGCTGTACACATCTGGAGAACGATCACGAAGGCACAGGAGTGGAAAGACAAGCTTACAATGGCAACTCCACTTTATGACTCTGAGATTCTGGGTAAACTGTGGCACACTAAAGGGTTTGATAAGTGGGACATGATCGGGATCTCTAGGGTGGGGGACGTGATGTTGCGAGGGGAGGTGAAGTCTTTTGCCCAACTACACACGGAGTTCCAGCTGGGTGGAACGGAATATTTTCGGTATGCTCAGCTGCGACGCGCACTCCTGTCCGCCAGGCCGGAGGGTGAGGCGATTCCCGAAAGTTCTCCCTTGGAAGACCGAGTACTGGACGGCCACATGCCGGACAGCGCTATCTCTTTGACATATAAAAAACTGATTAATGTCCGCACGGATCTTCTTCTGGGAGTGAGGGATCAATGGGTACGGGACGGGATAGAGATCGACGACGAGGACTGGCAATGTGCTGTGTCATCCCCCAAGGAGGTCGCTATCCCCGCCCGTCTTCAATTGGTGCAACTAAAGATCCTGCACAGAGTCTACGTCACTGGCCCCAGATTAATACATATGGGACATTCGGTTGACGGCCTCTGTCGGCGTGGCTGTGGTGCTCTCGCCACCTTTATGCACATTATTTGGGAATGCAGCGTGATAGCTTCCTACTGGAGGCGGGTGTACATGATCATGAGTGAGGTGACCGGGGTGGAAGTACACGCGGAGGCCCAGAGATGCCTCTTAAATATCTGGGGCCCAACAGATTACAACACTGCTCAAACCCAGTGGGTGACCCTTGGGAATATGGTCGCAAAGCGGGACATTGCACAGATGTGGGGAGCAACAACAGCCCCGAAAGTGGTACAGTGGAAGGCCAATATGGATTGGTGTATGTTCCGAGAAAAGACTGTGTATGTGGCCAGGGGTAAACCCAAAAAATGGCAGAAGTTATGGGGGGCTTGGAACGAGTATAAGGGTGACATCTGCATACCACCGGAATCCGTTCCACTGGAAGAACACTTGACCCCATAGCCCATGACTCCAACTGACGGTTCTATATCCCTATTATCCTGTGCTTCCTTCCCCCATCGGTTCTTAGTATCTATATTGTTTTGAATATAATTGTTATCATTGTGCTTGGCTGACTCCTCGATTAGGCCTCACTGCATATTGGGTTAATTGCCTTCTTTCTTAGCGCTCGTTTTGGCGCCTCTTTCTGTACTTGTTCCTTCTTCTTATAAATTATAAAAATGAAAAATCATAACCTTCACTCGTTCTAATACTTTGCTTCTTGCACTCTGATTTGCTGCTTCTTGAATTGCTGCCTAGCCTCCGGGATGTAAGGCTGAATAGCTGTGTGCACTATTTGAAAATAAAGGTTTTAAAATTAAAAAAAAAAAAAATGTTAATAATCTAAACACGTAACAACTTAATTCAAAATAATCAATTAACATTAATCAACAAATAATTTAAAGAAACACTACTCTCCCAATCACTCTATAATCCCCACAACCCATTAATAAAATTTAATGAATAATAAAACAAATATTTAACATTTAAAAAGAAAACTACAAAAAATCTAACAACTCGATTAAAATTAATTAGTACCTAATTGTATGTGTGTAAATATATATATATCTATATATATCTATCTATATATATATATATATATATATATATCTATATATATATATATATATATATATATATATATATATATATATATATATATATATATATATAGTTTTTAGTCAATTAGAGCCATCAGCATAGCTCAATACACATTACCAAACAATAAGAGAAAAAACATCATGAAACCACTTCAGCCATAAAACCTCATATTTATGCACCAGTACATTTTCCTTCAGCCCTTCCTATCTATTGGAACACAAATGCCTAATACAGGAAAAAAAAGTCTTGTGATGACTTGGGCAAACATAAACTTATTTGTAGTACTGCCAAATAACATTCTCCTAAAAACACCACTATAGGTTAAAAAGTGCTTAATGCAAATTCAACCAGCGGAAGCAGGTGCTATTCTAAGTGGTCAATGGTGTTCAGTCAAATATGGTACCCATACACAAGGCTGTGCTTTGATAAAAGCCAATGTGCAAGATGATAGTGCCAAGTTAGGTAAAATGATTGCCTTAACAACACAAGGTAGGGAACAGCCACTATAGGGGACCTTAGCAGTGACAGATATGTAGCACTGCCTTTTATTGTTCTCAGGAAAAATACTACTATGGGTGTTAAAGTGCTTGTGTGCAAATTCAAGCAGCGAGACAATGGTTTTCAGTCAAATATGGTACCTTTATACAAGACTGTGCTTTAATACTGAGCCAATATGCAAGACAAAGGTGACAAGTTGAATAAATTATTACCTAAACATGACGGGATGAGGTCTAAAGGGAACCCCAGAATTAACTCAGCCTTGCACAAGTGCCAGGCCCTCTCCCCCCAATTTTAAAGGAACACTTCCCACCCAATCTAAAAATAAACCCTCCCACCTGCAAAACATGATTTATTACTATAATACAAATAAATCCCACAATAACATCAATAATAACATAAAATAATGAAATAAATCCCACAATAACATCAATAATAACATAAAATCATGATAGGAATACAACTTAAACAACAAACAAATGTTATAGCACAGCTTTTTAAACTAAGCCCCATATTGGCTCTTTCTATTGATCTGGTGATCTAGCCTGGAAAATGTACTAATTTTCAATATCAAGTACTGTATGTTTGAGGCAAACCGTGTCCAGTGATAAAAGAATGTGTTTGTAAAAGAGTATTTCCTTTTTCTACTATAGTAGATAACCTAAGTGGATGAGTAATCATTAAGCTCTTACAGTCAGACTTAAGCAATGTCATTGGTCAATATAAGCTTTACAGTTGTTGATCTTATCAAGCCTTGTGAAAGGTTAATTTTACTATTGACTTGAAAATATAAACAGGTTGTGGTTTCTGGTCTATACACTGTTTAGAAACAGTTACTCTTGAGTGCAATTCATAGTCATACATTTTCTGTAGAACCCCTCTTCCCCTCAGGTTCTCGGACAAGAAAATGGTTGGTTCATGTAGTTGGTAGGCAACAAACAACACTCATATTTGCATCTAGAACAATCTATCAATCAATCAGGTGTTTGTACAGTGAGCCTATGTGAGGGTCTCAATGTGCTGGGGGGATTGCTGATCCATTTGAGTGTGGTCGTTTAGTCAAAGAGCCAGGTCTTGAGGTGCTTCCTGAACTGTGTCAATGACGTAGATTGCCTGAGGTGGAGGGGCAGGGTGTTTCAGTTCTTGGTGGTGAGGTAGGAGAAGGATCGTCCTCCGGTTCTTTTCTTGTGGAACCATGGGACAAAGGCCAGGGTGAGATGGGCAGAGCAGAGTTGTTTGGCGGGTGTTTAGAAATTGAGGCAGTGGTTTCGATATGGCAGTCCTGTGGCATTGAGAGATCTGTAGGCATGTGTGAGGAGATTGAAGGGGATTGTCTTGTTGACTGGGAGCCAGTGAAGTTGTCCGAGGTGTTGTCTCATGTGACTGTGGCGGAGGATGTCGAGGACCAGTCTGGCATTGGCATTCTGGATGTTCGTAGGTTCCTGAGCTGCTTCTGGGTGGTGCTGGTGTCGAGTGTGTTGCCTTAGTCCACTCTACTGATGATGAGTGTGTGGGAGGCCATCTTTCTGGTTACTGTGGGAAGCCATCTAAAAGTATTTTGAAGCAGATGGAGTGTGTAGAAACAGGATTGGGATACTTTGTTGATTTGGTGGTTCATTGAGAGCGAGGAGTCCAGTATCATGCCATGGTTATGTGTGTGGACCGTGTGGATGGAAGGGGTTCCTAGCATGGCGGGCCACCAAGAGTCGTCCCAGGTTTAGGGGGTGGGTCCCAGAAGGAGTACTTCTGTTTTGTCTGAGTTGAGCTTGAGGCAGCTGTCTCACATCCAGTTAGCGACTGCCTTCATTTGGTTGTGAAAGTTAATTCTATCTGTTTTGCGTTCGCTGGGGACAGAAATGATCAACTCGGTGTTGTCGGTGTATGAGATGATGTTGAGGCTGTGGCTTTTGGTGATAGCTGCGAGGGTAGCCATGTAGATATTGAAAAAGTTGGGGCTCAGGGAGGAGCCCTGGGGAACTCCGCAACTGATCTATGCAGGTTCTGCGCGGAAAGAGGCTAGTCTGACTCACTTTATTCAGCCAGTCAGGAAATAGTGGATCCAGTCCAGTGCCTTGTCGTAGATGCCGGCGTTGTGCAGTCTCATGATTAGGGTGTGGTGGGAGATGATGTTGAACACGACCAAGAGGTCCTGTAGGATGAGGGCTGCGGTTGCTCCTTGGTCAAGGAGGGAGCTCATATTGTCGGTGGCAGTGAGGAGTGCGGTCTTGGTGCTGTGTTTGTTTCGGAAGCCCGATTGGGAGGTGTCCAGGATGTGGTTCTCTTCAGTGAACTTGGCGATTTGGCCATTGACGGCCTTCTTGATGACCTTGGCTGGTAAGGGGAGGAGGGAGATACTATCTATGCTCATTTTCCCTTAACCTGAGGCCCTCCATTCTGAAGGTTTAGAGGTAAAATCAACAACAGAGTGTATTCAAACCACAGCATTTTCACCATTCTATCCAGAGTTTTTTATGCAACACCCTATTCCGTATTATTGGTAGACAGGGCTTTCCACCACAAAAATGCATCCCCAGGCAAGCGTTACTTTGGACAAATCTTATAATGTTTCGTAACTTTTCAAATATTGCATGTGAGCTGCAATGTTCATCACACATGCAAAGTGAGTAAAGTTTTAAACTTTGACTAGTCGTGGCATTTTGTCTGAAGGATAACCTTCCAGTACAAAACCTATGCATGACAGTACACACAATACCTTTCACTAATGTGCAAAGGTGTGTACATAGTGTTAGGCATCCTGTTTGTTGTTTGGTCCCGTGTGAGAATTTAGCATTGACATAGCTTATGTTCTCCCTCCCCAGCCGTAATTCAGCTCAGCAACAATTTATTAAATGTGCCCCATGATGTCCATTGGTTGTGAAAGATGATGAGTATTAATTAAGACCATCTAGAAATTAACAATGATTCCGATTTCAAAATCATCTACATAGAAAAAAATAAAGGAATGTATAATTTTGTCATTCTAGAGCTATGAAAAAATAACTGCATGGATGACAGAGCAAAAATAATTCAAAGGGTTAGGACAAAGATTAAATTCTTTCAGCAGAGGGATTGGATGGTTGAATCAGGTTTACTGATGCACACCTGAAAATTCAGAGAATTATCTGAAAAAGAAGCAGGTCTTCCAACACAGGACCAAACACAAAAAATGTTTCACCGAGTGAGGATAAATGTGTGTGGGGGGAGGGATTTCAAAGGTTTACCAATCATGTACTTAAGAATGCAATTAAATATTAAGTATTGAAACGCACTGAATAACTCCCTTAGCCAGTAAACCTCCATAAAGACAATACACAAGGTTGCATTTGGGATTCTGACATGCTTTGCATACTGGTGAAAGTAAATTCATGTTCTCAGCAATAGATGGAACATAATATGTGTATTTGTAAGGTGCACGTTCACCCAGAAGGGTTTCTTGGCACTGAATAACAGATGTTTATTGTTACCCAACTCAATGGTACCCATTTTATCAAACTCAGAAGGATGAAGGGCTGAGTGGACCCACCAGGTATTTAACCTGTGACCATGAGGTCAAACACAGGCCCATTCAGTGGAGACAGTAGTTCATTAACGCACCAGACCTGGCTTGGTCGTTTAGCCCAAAAAGATAAGAACCAGAAATCATGTTGTGACCTAAATGAAATGGGAAAAGGAAAATATGTGGAGCACCCCATCTAAGGAAAATATGACTGCTCAAACTGGAGCAAAGGAATTCAATCCAAGAGTCAACCATTCAGTCCCAGGCAAGATAAATATTCTCTAGAACAACTTGTTCCTTGACAAAGCCTTTTGTCACTAACAGATCTAAAAACAGCAGGGTACTAGTGACTCCTGGTTGTGCACACAGGGCATCATTCATCATCTAAATTCTGGTTGTGTACCAATAAATTATCAATATTTATGTGGGTGTTAAGTAGGACTGCCTTGCTTTGAGTGTAAATTCAATTGGGGAGTAGGAGGTAGGAAAGATAGATCAAAATCTGCGTGCAGAGATGTACAGGACTGAAAGCGATTGTGAGATTAATCATTGTGGAGATAAAATATACAATAAAATATATAGAAATGTCCCGTGCTCAGAGAGTGGACTGGGTGCTCTGTGTGCAATGGGGGAGAGAGGCTATTTAAGTCACACACCCAATGGTTCCACTGTAAATAAATGGGGGTGAAGAGTTTTTGTACTATATTATGTCAGTTGACATCCTTTAGGCCAGGTTTAATAAATGCAACAATCTTTAAAGCAAATGTCCATCTTATTTGTGGATACACATAAATGTGGGTGAAAATTCTTTATACCTTCCTGCTTATAGTCGTGCTCACAGAAATAGGTGTTAGCAGGAAATCATACTGAAACCAATTTCAGATTTTTGCAAGGAGTAGGGTGATTTGAACAATGCACAGCGGGAACAAAGATCATAATTTAAAGAGGAATTTATAGCTTGTGATTTAAAAAATCTTCAAGAATGAAACGATGGGGATGTTCCACTTCATGTGTGCCATGTTTCCATTGCACAAATTATTATAGTAAGATCTAGTCATAAAAACATGTGAGAATGTCAAGTCAAGTCAAAAATAGGTTTATTATAACCATTGGTCTTTAAACTACATAAAACACCAACAACAGCTAAAAATACAATAAGTTAAAATTCTATAAAAGAACCATACAACCCAATTAGGGGACTTTTGCAAATTCATTGTTTCTTTATCTAATAAAAAATTATTTTCCTAGTAACAAATAATATGAGCAAGATCCAGATGCATAAAGATCCAACATTTAGTGACTGCAGCAAACAACTACAATTATCCAATTAGTCTCTATTTGTCACTCCCTGGTCCAATCTTTAATTTCCTATCCCATAAGGAATCTCTTAGCGGCTTGTATAAACTTTGCCCATGCAATTGCAATGTTTGAATATCAATAGGGAGCTCAATTGCTTGCATCCTTGACCTTATACCATATTTTAAAAAGACTGGCCGTAAAAACAATTGACGTAGAGTCAGCAATTTTTGACAATCCATTAAGATATGTATAAAATTACATTTCATGCCCATCCGGGATGTAAATTTACCATCACCATCCATTAATATATTTTTTATTTTCTCTTTTGCATGTGCGGGATTAATGCCTACTCCCACCTTTGACAATTCCATTCTCAACCATTGATTTGGTAAGGTGTCTAAATACAGGCCAGTTATATTTTCTCCAACTCTTTAACATAAAATGCAGAGACTCCTTTTGTTTCAGGTAGTCCATATTATTTTGTCTAGACTTTTCCTTCGCCAAGGATTTTAGAACACTCTTACGTTCTTCAATAAGTAACGACGCAGGGTCAATTTTCACCTTTAAATTGTCACGGATAGAGTGGAGTTTCTTTCTTGTTGCTTTCCCCCACTTCATTTGACTCTGTTGAATCTCCCTCATACACCATTGTGACACTTTCTCCACTTCCCCTGACCCTAGCCTTTTCCAAAATCTACATGAATTTACTTGAACCTTTATGTTTAATGCTACTAAGTCTAGTTCTAACCTAATGACATGTATCATTGATGAGCTGGGCAATGACAGTAGGGTTTTAAAACATTTCCCTTCGTCAATGTCCAAGGAGCATTTTCCCCCTAAACCCAAAATGTCTTCTCCATATTGCATTTGAGGAGGGATAATTGCGTTGAAGGTCTTCAACATGGGTCTAAGCGACATGGCTCCATAATTACTGTTACAATTTATCAACCCCCAAACTGAAGCTAAGCCTTTTGTTTTCTGGACCTGTAAGTGCATGCCCCAATTTAAAGATTTATCAAACCATATTCCCAGGTATTTGTATTCATTAACAACTTCTAATTGTGTTTGCCCCAGGAACCAACTGCATTTTTGGTCTCTCTTTCCAAAACACAATATTTTTGTTTTTTCCATATTTACTGTTAAGTGTTTGGATGTACAATATGTATCAAATGCATTTAATTTCCTTTGCAGACGTTGTTCTGTTTGATCATTAATAATTAGATCATCTGAGTACAGTAAGCAGGACAAATGCTTACCATTTACCTTTGGGCTTGCACCTCTTTTAGTCATTAAAAAGGACTGCAGATCAGCAAGGAAAAGTGAAAAAACGAGAGGTGCCAATATGCAGCCCTTATCTTAGGCCATTATTAATTGCTATTCATGTGTCAAACCCCATGTTGTATCTTTAATAACCTGTGCCCAATGCTTATTATGCAGCTCTTGAATGACTACTAAGAGTTCTTCAGGCACATTATAACTTTTTTGCGTTACCCATAAGCATTCTCTATTTACTAGATCAAAAGCAGCCCGGAAGTCAACAAAACAGCAATATAATTTACCTTGCTGTTCTACTGACTTCCAAGCTAAAGCCCACAATGCAAAGCAGTGATCGAGGGTTGAGTGCTCCTCCTTAAACCCGCCTTGTTCGACAGGTACAATCGCATGTAAATCAACCCAGTCCTTCAGTTTGGCCAAAATTATTTTTAAGAACACTTTCACATCAATATCTAGCAGATTGATTAATCAATAATTCTTTGGGTCCTTTCTGTCCCCTTTTTTGTGCGGAGGCCTGATTACCGCTCCCCTCCATGATTTTGAGATAGTGCCTGAAACTAATATGGCGGTAAACATCTTAGAAAAAAATAGGCCCAACAGTTTAGCTCTGTTTTAATTATAACGGCTGGTAAGTTATCTGGTCCTGCCGCAAAGGTTAGATTTAACTTCCTGATGATGTTCTTCACATTTTCAATGGAGCATAGGGAAATTAGTTCTTTTGCTGACCGCCACATAGGGATTCTTTCCTCACCTAATTCTGACACATTACTAGCCACATCTAATTGGCATATGTACTCCTCCCAGGATGCCTCATAGACTAGACAACTCATGGTTCCCGAGGATTGACCCGATATGTCTTGGATCAGCTTCCAGAACCCTTTAATATTTTTTGTTTCTATAGTTTCTAATAGGGAGTCCCAGCATTTTCCTTTAAAGGTCATTTTCTTGGACATCACTAACATTTTGTATTCTTTCCTCAAATTTAACAAATTGTTAAAACCCTCCTGATCATACCTTAACATCATACTTCTTTCTTCTCTCCTTAGTATCCTTGTTTTCCCTACATACAGAATCAAACCAGCCCATTTTCTTTCTACCCCAGCCTTGCAAAATTGTACAGCCCTTTTTCATCTTCTTTAAGTTGACCCTCTGGTTCCATGCTACCTCAGTAGATAAATTCTGTTGTAAACTAGCAAATTTTGTTATATATTCATCTGTTAGATGTGTGGTCAAACGTTTTGGGTAATCCATTGGTTGCAGTAGAAATTTTTCACAGCTTCTTGGGGGAGCTCTCACTTTTTCACAATAGAGGGTGATGGTCACTTTCTTTGCGCTTGATTACCTTAAACTTTTTTAGTAGGGCAACGTTCCATGAGTGTACAAATAAATAATCTATAGGACACAATTGATTGACTCTTCTAAATGTTTGGATTGCAGGTCTATCAACTTCTAATCTACCATTTACACTAATTAACCCATGTGACCCTAAAGATGTCCCTACGGCTTCATCTTGCCTATTCATATTACAACTGGGAACGTGCCGGCATTATCTCATATGCTTTTAAAATTTCCTTCAGCCAAGGATCTAATTTTTCGGGCTTTAGCTTATGATTAAAAACTCCTGTGATCATTAGCAAATCCTTGCCATATTTATCGCTCAGGGATTTCATTTCATCTTTAAAGCGCCCCATTTCTCTTGCATATTCTTCTTGGGAACTCCACTGTATATATGTGTTTACCACAATCACATGTTCGTTTAGCCTTCCAGGGCCCTGTAAGAATGCCTCATTGACCAACATCCATTTACATGAAGTATGTATCAGAGTCACCTTATTTACTGTTCTTGTAGAAATTAGTGTCATAATCCCTCCTGCTGGACATCCAATTCTTGTTTTAGTGGTGGCTTTATAAAACTAGGTACAGCCTTCAACTACGAGAGTGCTGTCGCATAGCCAAGTTTCCTGCAGACATATAATATCTGCCTGCCATGAAACATTTTTTACACAATCAATCTTTATTTGCTCTTTAAAACCATTGATGTTCCACAATTTTATTCTTAGGCTATGCGACGACCCACTTTCCTAATCTATTTCGCTGAAGTGGCCAGACTCATTTAATGCCCACCAGGATGGGTTTAGATCACTATCTTCTATGCTCCAATTTCCCCAGTTCTTGTCGGGCTCTTGATTTTCAACAACTATTTTGATCTTTTCTCATATCCCACATGTCCCTGCAATCAATCTTGCTTGTCTTTTCTGCAAACCTGCCTGGAAATTCAAGAGGACGCTAACTGGCTGTTTTACACTTTCTAATTCAGCCTCGGTGATTAGTCGTATTCCTTCCTTTAATATTTCTTTTTCGACACATTTGAGAGTGGAGAGAAACGGCAACGTAAGGTAGGTCCTAGATAGCCATAAGTGCAGGGTGCTAGGTAAGTAAAAGGTAGGACATGTACTTTTATATTTTGCATGTCCTGGTAGTGACAACAGCCTACTTCATTTTTCACTACTATGAGGCCTACTCCTCCAATAGGTTAGAATTGGAAATTCCTGAATACACTTTGAGCTGCAATTCCTGATCAGGAGTAGTAGCTTTTTAATTTTTCATATGTTTGACTGGTAATAATAAGTCCTCCATACTGGTGAAGATGGATTTAACATTACTATTTTAGAAATGCCACTTTTAGAAAAAGGGCATTTCTCTGCACTTATTCCTCTGTGTGCCTGACACCCTGTCTCAAATACCCATCTGGGGGGACGAGCGCGAACGGGGAAAAATCCTGCAGCTAGGTGGATTTTCGCCGCCCGTGCTCATCAAGTTGACGTTGACAAGCAGGAACAAGGAAAAAAACTCTGCTCCGCTACACGGAGTGGAGTTTTTTGGAACTCCACGAGCTCCATGAAACTCTGCAAACTCCATGAGCAGAGTGAAGTTCACTGTCAAGACTTAGTCTCATTGAATCATATTTCCATTAGTTTTATGTTCTAATATCTGGGATTTTATACATTTTTGGCTCTAGTTGGAAGATGCGCCTCAGTTATAAAAGAATTTCACTTCATGTTTGCTTCTTTTTAATTTTCAGTGAAGTTGTTACGCCAAATGTACTTGCTACCTGAAAAATACATTGGAAGCTCAAAGAAATAACTTAAATCTTGTTGTTTTCTCGGAATCTACACATGCATAATGTTTTAGCAGGTAAGAAATAGACTTCATATCAGATATGACATGCACACTCCTGGCGATCATGATGTGGATGCAGAATTTTCACAGATTGGAAATAAGTGCATGTGTACATTTGTCACAACTGAAAATTTTCAGCTTCTCGGTGGGGGAAATACTGGCCTAGATGTATCAAGCCTTTTGCGATTCGTTAAGGCCGAAATTCGCAGAATTTCGGCCTTAACGAATCGCAAACGGACATTTTGCATCTTTTGGGATGTATGAGAAATTAGCAAAATAAGGAATCGCAAAAAATTGAGATTCCTTATTTTGCTAAAGCATTTAAGGAATCGCAATTTTGCGATTCCTTAAATGCCATGTATGAAGCAATTTCAATTTGCGAATTCAGGTTAAGAAATCGCAAATTAACACCAATTTGAGGTTGGTGTTAATTTGCGATTTCCATTCAAAATTCACAATTAAGCAATTTTGAAGGTGGCATGTGGCACACATACATGCCCATAGGGCATGTATGTGGGCCATATGCACACACATGTAAGTTTCAGGGGTGCAGCAGAGTGTCCATGAGACACCCCTGCACCCTTGCAATAATTCTCAAATTGCGATTAGCAAATTGCGAATTCGCAATTTGAGAATTATTTCACAATCATTCCTATGGGCCTCCTGGCCCATAGGAATGAATGGGAAATTATTCCTTATTTGCGAATTCGCACCTTGCGAATTCGCAAATTAGGAATAATAAGGAATCGCAAAAAAAAAGCGAATTTAAACATACATCCCATTTTGCGATTTCTTAATAGCGATTCGGTAAAAATCACTATTAAGAAATCGCAAATGGGAATGATGATACATCTGGGCCACTATTTCTTGTGGATAAATCCTTTCTTCTATACTTACATTAAATATGTGTGTTTCAGTATTCTGTGCTTGGAAACACTGTTAATGCTGCTTTTACAATGACACAACGTGAGGACCTTTCCCCGATGTTTTGAGCTCCTTGCAAGGGTGTATTGAATGCCTTCGTGCTTTTTTGCAGTTCACCTACTCTTTCAAAGTAGGCCCTCAAAGAGTAGCCAATAAGCACAAAAACGCTACTAATTTTTAAAGTTTTTCTCACCACACTAAACTTCACACATGTTAAATTGTGTCCACGTCTGATCACGACTTGCATTTCCTGACCAGAGTGGTAATTTTAAATTCCACTGTGATAGATGTACAAAATGCACTGCAAATCAGGCTCTGCTAGAGTTCAAATATGGGGCAGACAATTTTTAGGATCTTCAAGAAACAACGTTTCATTTTTCTTTTAGTTTTAAAATATGAATTACTTTCCCTATGAAATTTTCCATTGCACAAACAGCTAGCCTACACCACATCCTTCAAAAGAAACGCATGCATGCTACCATGCTCTATTCTATTTGGAAAAGCTGAAAACCCGCCTCAAAAATGTATCAAGCGTTGGTCTTGAAGTCCTTTCATCTCTTTGTTGTGGGAATTATTTCGCTATTAAGGCACAGCAAGCATTACAAAAGGAAAAATAAATGTTAAGTACTAGGAGTTCAAAGTCTGATTATGTGCTTTCTCGGATGCTGGAACCGAGGGCTGCTGAAAATGTGCTCTGAATGCACAAGATGTCGGTCTGTCACCTTTGGTACAGGAGCTGAAACTTTCCAGCAGTCTTTTTCGCTGTGTCCTATCTGTCATGCCACTGTTTAAAGGCCATGTAAAAGAACAGTTATTCTCTGCCCGGAGACACGCTAGATGGTATCCGACTACAAACAGCATGCTTAGGTTGCTCAAAAGGCCATGAATAATGCAGCCACTTGTCACCGAGCTCTTTGAAATGTTTAGCTACCGCGTGTCACCAGGGAAATTCTCTGAAAGATGTAGTGGCTTTTCTGGCTGGGAATGCCGTACAAACAGAAAATAAGTGGTTTTTTTTAAAGTTTATAGAGGAACTAACATGTCTTCAAAATCTCTCGACGCATTATTATTTTCCAATATTGAGTTCAGTCATGCACTTCCAGAATCATTTAGCAAGGTGTCTAGAAAAAAAATACTGTCTGCCCGAGGCTATCCGGAGCACACCTTCGAGTTGCATTTAATGGGAACTGCCTGCTACGTGCTATATTTCATACCCGTCCAAAAATATGTGCTAAGACTTTCTAATGGAAAATGAGCAGAGAGGAAATTGAAAAGCCACACGACAGCCAATGGTGTTAGCTAGGTATTTTTCCTTCTGTGTGCGAAAAGCACGAACTTAAGTCGGGGTGTAACGGAGGATCGTGCCCGGTGCCCCAAGACTCGATGCAGTATTTTGTATTCATTTTTTTCTCACAGTGCTTGTGTTCGCACATCTTTTGGGGGGTGTCCCAGTTTGCTGTTGCGATTGCTTATAAAAGCGTCCTTCGTTAAACAGTAAAACAAGTGCTTGTCAGTCTTGTCTCATAATACGTGTTGGTAAGCAACTATTCCATTGGAACATTGCCACTATTTGATATTCAGAAGTTATGATTATTTTCCCAGCGTTTTTCAATCTAATTCTGATTTACCATGTATGACAGGTTTTAGTTTAAAAGCTAACTTAATAACTGCTTTGCCTACTCAAAATTACACTCACTTGCATTTTATTTGTATTGATTCAGAAGTGGTTTTTATTTGTCATTGTTTCACATCACTTTATTTAAACAATTTTAATACATTTTAAAAAAAGAGAAAGACGTACTATATATTAATTAGTGAATCATTACAATTTCAAAGCAAAACAGCGCTGTCTCACAGTGTTGTGAAAGGGCCCCGTTTTGTACTATTTATGTTATTCTTTTGATTAAACCTGGGATGTGGGCTGTCATGTTCTTGCTTGCCCTTGTTCCACCACTGCTGATCATGTATTTATGGCATTCAGCAGATATTACTAGGTGTCATTCCCTTGTGAGAATACACGAGTTAACACCTTATAAATTACATGTTAGGTGTCCTTTACAGTAAGCCCGTGGGTACTCAAAATCGGATTGATATCGGAGTACCTACGATATGACAATAAATTACATAATGCAACAATATGTTGGGATGACTCTACAGCTGCCCCAAAATAACGTGACTCCTAACCTGTGCTTACTACTACCCTGCAGTGCGCCCCATCATTTTGCTTTATGTCACTGGGTGGAATTAGTACATAATACATACATCGGATATAAGGTTCCATACCTAAAATTGAGATATGGCTGGACCTGTTCTGAATTAAAAACCATGAGAATATCAATGGGGAGAACCTCGCTTGCCGACATTCAAGTCTAGTAAATTCCTCAATATGAGACTGCGAAAGAATTGTAAGTTGGCTGTATTAAAAGTGTGATCAACAACTTTTCTCTTAATTCTAACATATTGATGATACACTTTAGCTCTTCTAATCCAGGAGTTTTTTCAGCTGTTTCAAGGAGATTGAATATATGATTGTGCTAGGGTCGAGCTAAGAGATACAATGTTCTAAATCCAGGTATCAACTTAAAGCACTATCCTAATCTGATATGACAGCTATTTCTAACTTAATTGCCTTAATAGTTCCAGAATAATGTAGGCCCTCAATCCTTCTACCAGAGTGGAGTTTGAGGTATTCCAAATATAACCTGCATCCCAGGAGACTAGTATCTGCACCATAGGCAATAGTATGTATGATTTGGACAAATAGGCCTTTCTAAAGGTAACGATAAAATAACTCCAAACAAAGGTGATTACAGCTGATTAAACCCAGACAGTGGGGTAACTAACCATTCTTTTGGCGTCAAAAAGCCCGCCCCCCACAACTGGTCGTGCTCAATTTGTAGCTTCATGTATTTGTAAAAGGATATAAACATAAAAATACATTGGAATCTGGGCCCTGACTAATTAGCCTGTATAGTACCAGAACACAAGAGCTACATGATTTTGAAATTATGTTTAACCAAATATCCCTTCAAAAATGTCAGGCTCATTAAAGGCCCACCATAGTTCTATCAAGAAGTACCTTGGCATCATATTAAAAGAGGTATATTATATGCTCACTTCCCAACTTAGGAAGAATCTTAAACATCTGATCTCCTCTACCAGATCATATCTCTATACATGAGTAATGAATCTTGCAAAAAACCCTCTCTTACAAAACAACGAACTAAATATTCGTCTGAATATAATACACCTCGTCATCTGCATCTTTCAGTGTTACCCAGGTCTTACCTATCAGTATGTAATCAAACCCATCCAGGGTGTCATTGCAATCACTGTATCTCTCTACTCATGGTGCCTGATCCGATGGATGATAATTGGATGAAGGATTCCCACGTTTTTAAGTGAAATTAGTATACCTTCAATTCTTCAGACAGTTTTCTAGGCTGTAAGTTCATACCAAATTGGATGACTTGAAGATAGGTCGAATCATCACTCTCATGAGTAAGATCTTTAGGAGATCTGCTATCTGGAAAATGTACTCTTAGATGTTGAGTCAATTTTGTTCTTCCATGCCTGGCCATAGTCAGCATCAGTTTTGTGGAAATATAAAGGCCTCTAGTGGTTGTTCATCAGCAACACCAGAACTGTACAGGATAACAACTCATTCTACCTTAGTCACAAATGAAATGTGTCCATTCAGACATTTAGTCTGGTGTGCAGTTCAAATATCTTGATGATTCTTATCGAATGGAAACATTTGTGCCAGTTCCTTCCCAGAGCCATTCACTCCCTGAGCCTCTGTGTGAATATTTTGATGCTAAGGGCTACAACATAACCAACATCATACAGACCCAATCTATAAGCAAAGAGTTTCTTAGTGTAGAAAGCTCGGGTTCTCTCACTTCATCAGCAAACCCAGAAATACTTTGAATGTTGCATCGCAAATCACGCACATTAACCCCCTTAGTTATACGTAGACATATGTTTTGATAGCTTAATAAAAGCCTGGATTTTCTTACTGTTTGATTTTTAAGATCTTGATAAAAGCCTATATTTTCTCTCTAATTAAGCTATTTTTGTTAATGCATTGATTTCAGTTATAGAGGCAACGATTATGGTCGTAGTTGAAAGGATCCACCCAACATACATGCATAGTATACTTCAAACCATTCTACCAGGTTCCTCCTTACATTTATCACTGCTAATAGTTATTCACTCCAAATACCACTCCAAATAATTGGTCACTTATGATGATGTACTATGTTATAATATGCAGATTCCTCTGAGGAGTGGGTGCACATTCAGACATGTCCCCAGAATCATTTTGTTATTAAAGTTATTTATTCTGAGCGTCCACATAGACGGGTGATGCATCAATCTGAGACTTTGCTGTTTCTGGTGGACATACTGAATTCCAGTATTGGAATATCCAAGGTCTTATTGTATATTGTAATTGACTGATCCATTCATTCAAAGGCAGAGCTTTGTGCATTTAAATCTACATCAAACAAGGTTTTAGCTATCAAATTACTTTCCTCCAATGTTATACTTTTGTAAGTTAATTCACTCAGAACGAATCCATTGGGCTGACAGCCCATGGTAATATGGCAATTAACAATAACTAGATCATTACAAAGTGAATCTTTAAGATTAAATAGAACTGCAAAGCTGTAGGACACAGATTATAAAGATCTATCATATTTAAGAGCAATAGAATGACAATTCACTAACCAGCCCTTTAGGTAGTAGACCGTTAGTTGAGGTTTTAGCTTCTGGCTAGAATTTGATAAAATACCTTTCCTTGGTAATGACATTGGCCATTATCAGCCTGATTCATGAAAAACAGGATTTGCGATTCTCAAATAGCGAAAAATTGCGAATCGCTATTGAGAAATCGCAAATCTGAATTCATGAAGATTAGCAAAAAAAAATGCGATTCGCACACGGGCGCAAAATCCGTTTGCGATTACCGATAATCGCAGAAAAATTACTATTTCCGGCTACCCGCGTCGGGATTGCGATCTTGCAAATAGCGATATCGCTATTTGCGATATCGGTAATTGCGAGATCGCAAAATCGCGCGATCGGGAAAACGGGAAGTCGCATTTCGAGCACAGTGATGACATCACAACCAGGAAGCAGCCAGTTCCCACCCCCATTTACCACAGTGAGGCAGACCTCGAGGGAGCAAGTGGGAGAGCTGCTGCTAATCTACTGGTGATTTGTACTCTGCAACAACATTGCTGCCATGTCAGAGGAACCTGTTCCTGGCCCCAGCAACACCACAGGGCGGAAGAGGAAGCTCAATTTTTCAGAGCAGGAGCTCGAACATTTGATTGAAGGGGTGGTGGCCAACCATGCCAAACTGTTTGGCAAAGACTCCAGGAGGGTCCCGGAGCAGGAGAAAAGAAGGATCTGGCAGGGAATAGCCTCCACCGTCAACTCCGTGGGTGTGGCCGATAGGTCACTAGACGAACTGAAAAAAAGATGGTACGACCTCCGTGGTCGTGCCAAAGAGAAGGTGGCGGAGCGCCTTGGAGAGTCGTCGGGCACTGGAGGTGGCGTACCTACAGTCCCTCCTAACACACCCATGGAGGACCAGGTGGAAGACACCCTTGAGAGGGAGGCGTGCATTGGCTTCACACGTCTGGACTCATCCCGCACCACCCAAGACACCCAAGGTAAGTGGCATGCGACTGCGACCCTGTCCCCTATGAATGTCCATGACCAAATAGGCTCCCATAATGTCCCATAGTCATGCCATTGTTGCACATCAGGGAATGCCCTGAAGCATTGTGGGAGAAGTAGTGTGGCCACAATGTAGTATTACCACAATGCAGCCAGACAGGTTCCAAAGTACGCAAAACCACAGCCATTCAGAGAATGTCACCCAGCATGCATGTAGCAACTGCACGTCTGACAGATACATGCAACTAATGATTGTCCACTTACCCTCAGAGGTGGCGCTGAAAGCAGCGACAGCGAAAGGCTGCAAATTGATGAGGAGGCCCAGGAGGAGGAGGTGCCACCACAAACACAGGCACCAGACCCTGCCGCTGCAAAAACACCAGCAGCCAGGTCCACCAGCAGTGTTCCCCCTGCGTCTGGTGCACCACCTACAGCCACAGCCAGGCCAGCGACTATTATGCCCCCTGCATCTGTCGCACCACCTACAGCCACAGCCAGGCCAGCGACTATTGTGCCCCCTGCATCTGGCGCACCACCTACAGCCACAGCCAGGCCTGCGACTATTGTGCCCCCTGCATCTGGTGCACCACCTAGAGCCGCAGCCAGGCCCGCGACTAGTGTGCCTCCAGTCCCTGCCGCACCAGCAACGCCTGCTGTGACACCACCAGCAGCTGGTGCTACAACATCTGGGCCTGCGACAGTTGCAACACAGCGGCCAGCCACAGTGTCAGGCCAGCAAAGCAGGCGTGGCAGGTCTCGCCAGCACACCACTGCAGCAATCAGCAGGAGGGGCAATGGACAGGGGCTGGCGCGTATGAGCGTCGAAAGACGCATGTTGAGAATCCATCAGCGCCAGGCACGGCAGCAAGGTGCCATTCAGCTCCAGCTCCACAAGATTGGGTGCAATGTGGCCGGAGTGGCTGACCGCATGGACCGCATGACGGCGGCCATGGCAGGTATGGGGGACCGCATGGACAACATGACTGCAGCCATGGCAGGTGTGGTGGAGGGAATGGCCCGCATGACTGCAGCCATGGAGGCCAACACTGCTGCGATGACTACTCAGCGCAGTGCAGCACGCCGGCGCCACCATCAGCTCATGAGCCGGCTTGAGGTTCCGTGACAATTGTAAGTGGTGTTTTCGACTCGTACGAATATGGTCGAGTCTGGTATCTACGAACCGCAAATGACGAGTTTAGTAAGTGTGCGCAGTTTCGCTGTGCTAACTTAAACCATTCGTTTGCTACGTGGGTTTTTCATCTGTACCCACGGGTTCCATCTTAGATACGGCATCCATTTTGTCTCTTGCCCTCAAGTAGCCAGCGAACGGACGCTGTCCGCTTCGCGACCCTGGAACTCCCAAGATATTTGCGGGAGACACATGTCCTTTGTAAGTGTCTTTACGATGAGGGGGATGATACTGTAAGGCAGATGGCCCCGCTCGAGGCTCATCTCGCCGTGCCGGTTTATTGTCTTAGCCGTGCATCTCATTAGGCACGTCCCTTTGATGCCTGTAGCTCGTGTTTCCCGATACGTCCCCTTTTACACCCTTTCCAATCTCCCCACTGTTTCCATCTTCCTCTACACCTGTCCTTGTTCCTATTTCGATCTGTTTTACTGCTGATTGGAATGTACTAATGGTGGGAAGATGGGTTTTTACAGTCGGGAACCGCCAAATGTTTCCGCACTTATGTTCCGGACCTTATGAGTATCAAAGTGACCAAAGCGACCCCTTTTGGGGATAATTGTGGGAACCGGGTTGTAAACCTTTGTCTGCTATGCGAACCTATGGGAAAATCATGTATAAAAGGAGCGATCCACAGAACCAATTTGAAGCAGTCTCCCTAAGTTGCACGTGTTGTACTTGTCGTGACTTCTGTGTTCCCTGCAGTAAATAAACCTTGAATCTTTGACGCCGAAGGAAGTGTCCCGTGTCTCTGTCATTCGTACGCCGGAGCAGGTTACCCACGAAGGTATCAGGTGTTGTTCCCTGGCACCGCTGGGTCTTAAAGAACCCAGTCCTTCAGTTGGCGCCCAACGTGGGGCTGCATCAGTGGTACCGGTCCAAGCCCGACGATCGTGAGGAACTTCGTGTGAAATCTCCGAGGGAAGGTGCACTCCGCTTCATCGATCCTGTTGTCAAAACAAGTGGCCCGAAGACTTTTCCCGCGAAGATTCCCGCCTCCTGACGGCTGCGACGGACTGCTGCCCTGACTGTAGACCTGTTTTGGCGCCTGGCGTAGACCTTGGTAGAGCGAGACGATTAACGGGCCTTCTTGGTGACGCCATCGATCTTTGAGTTAAGTATTTGTGGGTCGCTCCCAGAGTTCTTGGTTGTGGTTGCTTAGTTGTTGCATGGTTCCATTGCATTTGTAGTTCTTGGTACTTTGTTGTGTTGTTTGACAACTGCAGCCGCCAAAAACCGAGGGTTTTCGCTCTTTGCTGGGACTTGGTAAATCCCGTAACCCTTGAAGTTTGTGAAACTCGGCTAGTGTGCAAGATGCCTGGTCGTAGTACTTTGTTTAGTTGTTTCAGACCTTGTGGTGCGGATTCCCGACTGGAGGACTCGTGTCCGATACCTCCGGTTGGAACTCCGACTTATGAACTGTACAGTAAACATGGGCTAGGCCTGATTACTTTTAATGATTATTGGATTCGCTATACTAAGAAGGACGGTGTCCTTAGTTGGCCACCTCATGGTAGCTTCGAGACCCCGATCCTAGATAACTTAGAGGCTAAATTGTTCGAGAAAAAGTCAAGGCCGGCCATGTTTGATGCCTTTCGGTTGTGGCGTAAAGAAGCCCGACAGAAAGAAATCAGACAGACTAAACGAAATCAGACAGATAGTGATGCTACCATTGTAAAGAAAGCAGAGCAATTTCAGCGTGATAAGGAGGTTAAGGAAAAGGAAGTGTTTGATAGGCTACAGCGTATGACTATAGATAAATGCTATCCTACTTTGCCTACGGAGTCGGAAAAGAAGGAAGACGCAGTTGAGGATCCTTTAATGTCCTATCTTATGAAGTCGCCACCTCCGTATGTGCAGGGTACCACGGCTCCTGTGGTTCCTCCTGTACCTATTCTTCCACCTATTCTTCCTTTGCCCGTTCCTCAACCTGCACCCGTTCTTCGGACTGTTCCTGCTCCCTTGTCTGTTGCTATCCCTACTGCTCCTCCGCTTCCACATACTCCTGCTCCCGCTACTGCTCCTGCTCTGTTAACTCCTGCTGTTGCTTCTGTCTCTACTCCTTCACTTGTTAGTCCTGTGTCCTATACTTCTCCCTCTACTCGTAGTCGTAATTCTCCTCTTGCGGCTAGCTTCTTTCATTCGCTCGGACCTGTTCTTGGGTCCGCTGGTTCCGATGGTCCTCAGAGACGTAGTCAGCTCCCTGGTAACAGGGAACGCGCTTCACTATATAATATGGCGATGGGTTGGATGACGCACCCCCTTAGAAATCCACCACGTATTGTACTCGACACATTTTGTCAATTCAATATACCAACCCAAAGATTCGTGTTTGAAGAAATGTGCAAGGTTCTTCGTGATCAGATATCGGCCGACGCACCTGACGAGGTGCTGACCGCTTTGTCTGATTTGCAACTTCAGTTCTCGACTGGACTGATAGTGGATACCAATGTTCGACGTGCTGTTGAACGGTTGCTATCTTTTCATCTCACTCCTATACCTCAAGCCTTGTTTGTTGAGGATATTGAAAGACAGCCAGATGAGTCTGGTCAATTTCCTATGCGTGAAGTTCCGCCAGTCTGGATGCCAGGTAATGCTGCAGCTCAACCCCCGATTTTGCCGTTCTTTCAGAGAGTATGGATACATCTCCCATGGAAAAGATCAGAAGTGTTGCAGGTGAAGCAATCTTTGCCTGACCCTCGCAAAAATCCTGCAGGGTACTATAAAGAATTATCGCAGCTCGTAGATGCTACGATAATGAATCTTGCCGATATCGACATGTTGTTCGGAAATGTCGTGCCTCAACCGGTGTGGGCTAAGATTCGTCAGGAAAACCATGCAAATGAATTAGGTGGTGATTGGGCGGCCATTATAGCGGCGGATGGGTTGCAAACCGGTGGTGCTAAACCCGACCAACTGATTGCTGATCTTCCTCAAAGAATAATAACGTTAATGAAAACTCTTATGCCAGCTATGAGAGTGAATTGGGACAAATTGTCAGCTTGTAAACAGAAGAAGGACGAGAGTGTCTCCGACTTCTTTACGAGGTTCGAGGAAGCATTCATCGATCATAGTGGTCAGGATATGAGCACTGAGGGTGGTCAACGGCTGTTTGTGGATAAATTTGTGTCGAACTTATTGCCCGATTTGAGCAATAAATTAAAGAATTCAGAAAGTGCGTGGGCCGTTTCTACCTCAGCTCAAATATTGGCTACGGCACAATATTATGATAATAGAGAGAAAGAAGAAAACGACCGTGCTGATAAAAAGACGAAAGAACTTAAAACTAAAGTGTTGTTACAGCAGGCCTATCCTCCACGTTCGAATCAGAATGCTTCGCAACAAAATAGATCGCAGCCGCAATCGAACCGATCACAATCTCGTAATGATTCCTCTTCCCAAAGATCTTCGTTAGGGTACAATCAATGTGCCTATTGTAGACAGGAGGGTCATATCAAATTCAATTGTCCCGTTTTAAACGATCGTAACAGTGGTAACTCATCTAGAGGAGGTCGTGGTGGTTCTCAGCAGGCACCACGTGGTAGAGGTCGTGGTGCTCAAAATGACCGTTCAGATAACTCATCGAATTCCGATAATTGTTTTGATCAACGTGGATCATCGCAAGGACGATCTGCGCAGTACAATGTAGACGATTATTACGTCGATCAGGGAACTGACAACAGCAATTACTAGGACAGCCATAGACAAGGAGAGGGAGTGGTATCAGTTCCGGTTGATCAGAGAGGGCCTTACGTCGCAGTTGCTACATCGGGCGTCGTTGAGCCTTTTCTGTTGGACACTGGTGCAGCGAAAAGTTCCATAAAGCATTCGAAGCTCCCTGGCGCACCTTTGTCCGGCTTAACAAATGTTTCCGTTGGATTCTCTGGCGCCCCCATTAGCAATCCAGTTTCCCGCCCTTTGCCCCTTTCAATTGGGCCTCGTGAGCTAGAAGCTCCGTTGATTTTGACTACTGGTTGTGGTGAAAATCTTTTGGGCCTGGATTTGCTTAAACGTTTGTATGCAACTCTGTATTGTTCCCCTGCGGGTGTAAAGCTTACGTTGGGAGAGAGGGTTGTCTCTCCTATGTACTTGTCTCTCGATAAGCTTCCACCGGAATTGAGTTCTCTTCCTGCATCTTTGTGGGCAACAGGTCCCAATGATGTGGGCCTGCTTGACATCTCCCCTTATGTTGTTCAGTTGAAATCTAATGTGCGGTTGCCACGTATTCCCCAGTATCGTATCTCTCTTGATGGTGAACGAGCATTGTTAGCGATCATCTATGATTTGATCGAGAAAGACGTTATTGAGGAGACGCGGGGAAACGTGTGCAACAGTCCTGTACTGCCCATTCTGAAACGTACTGATCCTTCGAAACCACCTGTTTATCGTTTTGTCATCGATTTACGGGAGGTGAATAAAATTGTGATTCCTCAGTTCCCCGTTGTGCCTGACATCACGGCGCTACTGACTCTGATTCCAGCTTCTGCATCGTGGTTTTCGGTGATTGATTTGAAGAATGCGTTCTTCAGCATTCCCATTGCAGAAGAGAGCAGAGACCTTTTCGGTTTCTCTCTTGGTGGACGCAGCTTCCGGTTCAAACGCGCTCCTCAGGGCTACTGTGAAAGTCCATCGATTTACAGTCAAGCCTTGAAGGGTCAACTGGATGCGTTTCGGTTGCCGGCTGGTGCGGCCTTAATCCAATACGTTGATGACTTATTGGTAGCTGCAGATACTCAGGACATTTGCAAAATTGCTACGGTGTCGCTACTGCAACATCTCTGCGAGTTACATCACAAGGTGTCATCTTCTAAACTCCAATATTGTTGTCAAGAAGTAACCTATCTAGGTCACTTATTGTCAAAGGAGGGAAGGCGGTTGACCCCAGAGAGAATTGCAGCAATTGCGCGAATGGCTGTGCCAACAACCCAAAGAGATGTGCGTGCCTTTCTAGGTATCACGTCGTACTGCAGGCAATGGATTCCACATTTTTCATTGCTAACGAAACCATTGGTAGCTCTTACGTGCAAGGATGTTTCAACTCCTTTACCATGGACGGAAGAATGTCAGAAAAGTTTTTCTGAATTACGTGATTCATTGTGTTCGGCTCCTGTGTTAGGTACTCCTGACTATAGTAAACCGTTCACATTATATGTTCACGAGAGGGAAGGTTGTGCGTTGAGTGTTTTAACGCAACCTTTTGGTGGTAAGCAATGTCCATGTGCATATTTTTCCTCGACCTTGGACCCGGTAGCTAGAGCATTGCCGAGTTGCTTGAGAGCAACAGCGGCAGCTGCGGTCTCCATCCGACAATCAGCAGGATTGGTCATGGATAATATGCTTACGGTGATGGTTCCGCATGCAGTCGACACTCTTTTAAATCGTACGAAAACTCAGCACTTGACGAGTGCGAGATTGTCTGGGTACGAGCTGACGCTGCTGGCAAGCCATATTCAGATAAAACGTTGTAATGTCCTGAATCCGGCAACTTTGTTACCAATTACCTCAGAGTCAGATGAAATAACAGAACACGATTGTTATTTGAGGACAGAAGAGGAAACAAAAGGTCGAGTGGACCTTAAAAACACTCCTTTGGAAGACCCAGATGGAACGCTGTATGTGGATGGTTCATGTTTTAAATTACCGAATGGCGATGTGACTACTGCATATGCTGTTGTAACGTTGAATACTGTTGTCGAGGCTGCAAGATTAAATCAGAATTCTGCCCAAGCTGCAGAACTGATCGCTCTCACCAGAGCGTGTGTGTTAGCGAAAGGGAAACGTGTGAATGTGTTTACCGACAGCCAATATGCCTTTGGCGTCGCACATAGTTTTGGACGGTTGTGGAGAGAGAGAGGTTTTCTAACATCGCATGGTACGAAGATTCAGCATGGCCAGCTTGTGAATGATCTTTTGGATGCACTTACGTTGCCTAAGCAAGTGGCGATTGTCAAATGTAGTGCGCATCGTAAGGTGACGGATGATGTTGGTCGTGGTAATGCGTTTGCGGATGAGACTGCTAAGGAGACTGCCCGGAACCTTAGCACTCGAATGTATGTGACGAGTTCGGTTAGGTGGCCTACAGAATCGAGTATGTGTGAGGACACTATCGAGAGCGTGAAAGTGATTCAGAATGAGGCCACCGGGACTGAAAAGATGAAGTGGAAAGAAAGTACGGGAAAGTTGGATGCGCATGGTTGTTGGATCGACTTATCGGATCAGAAAAGATGGATGTTGCCTGATGCGTATGTGCTGGCTGTTGTGACTATGGCGCATGGATTAGCACATATTAGCGCGAAAGGTATTTGCAAGTTGTTGTCTCCTGTGTGGAAGAATGATGGTATCACGAAATGTGCTGAACGACTGGTTAAGAATTGTATGGTGTGTATGTTGTACAATCCTGGTAAGGGAACCCCAACTCCTCCTGGTAGTTTTGCTCCCCCTTCATGTCCCTTTGAGGTGATTCAATTAGACTTCATCCATATAGAGAGATGCAATAACTTGAAATACATTTTAGTTGTGGTTTGCGCGTTCTCCCGATGGATCGAAGCCTACCCTCTTAAGGACAACACTGCTTTGTCAACTGCGAAAATCCTACTGAAGGAATACTTTCCTCGGTACGGAATGCCTAGAGTTGTGTGGTCCGATAACGGAAGTGAGTTTGTGGGGAGTGTGATGAAGAGTGTGTGTAAGGGCCTTGGAATTAATCAGAAATTCCATAGCGCCAATCATCCTCAGTCAGCTGGTTTGGTTGAAGGGTACAATGGCACCCTTAAACTAAAACTAGCAAAGATTCAGGCTACGACTGGTCTCTCGTGGCCTGACGCTTTACCCTTAGCATTACTGTCAACAAGGGCAACTGTACACTCCCGAGTAGGGCTCAGTCCCTATGAAATAGTGTTCGGTCGTCCTGCCAATGTTTGGGGGGGTCCCTAGACCGAGTGTGTTCTGTGATCTTGAGTATCCAATGTTGATCGATTATCTTCATGACTTGACTGCTAAACTGAGGCTAATTCACCAACAGGTTTACGAAGCATTGCCGACGCAGACGGAGGATCCAGGCCACCAGCTCCAGCCCGGAGATTGGGTGGTGACGCGCAACTTTTCGCGCAAGAACAATTTGGACCCCAGGTTCACTGGACCCTACCAGGTCCTCCTTGCCACGAGAACTGCAGTTCGTTTAGAGGGTCGGAAAAACTGGGTGCATGCCACCCATACCAAAAAAGTCCCTATTCCGTTACCAGCAGACTCGTGGGTGAGGAGAGGCATTGCATCAACTGAAACCGAAGGATTGCCGGCGTTTGTACCTTTCAGCGACGCACAACCTGTCGGAGAATCCTCAGTGCAGCAGAAAGACACTGTTGAACATTTGTCAGCAAAAGACTCAAGACCAGAACATTCAACTGATCAACAGAACGCTGTCTCTTCAACGGATCCTTTGTTCGACGAACAGACACGTCCTGGGAAAACCCGATACTTTTTGCGATCCAGCACTAAAGACTGATAAAAGATCCTGTTCTGTCCCTTGACAATTGCATTATCCCGTTTTCCACGATCAGTTTGAACACTCGTACCACTGTGATTATTTTTTATATGTACATTGAGTTTCGTTCCTCATATTTTTGCTTCCACAGCTGAGAGACACTTTTGCATACACATAATTGTGAATAAAGGCCGTAGGGCCGCGCGTGTACTTCCTTCTGGTTAGTAGGTCTTGACACTAGGTTAAAGACCGTCGGTTCCTGGGAACTCCTAGGGATTGACTACTGCTACACAGAACGAAGTGCGTCAAGAAACGTTGCGGACGGTCGTAGGGGATGGCATTTTCGAAGCTGATGGACTTGGAAGAAGCTCAGGCACAAAGGTTCAAGCTGCAACAACTTAGTCGTACCAAATGTTTTATGTTCCAAATATTTGTATTGTTCTTGACTGTTTCTGCACTATTGGCGGGTGGGGTGTATTACACGATGCCTTACTTCTTACCTTCTGCCATACCTACTCCTACTCCTGACCCTAAACTCACCTCTACTGCTTCTCCTCATTCTTTTCATATCTTACCTGAACACGAGCAGGCTAGACGTGCAGAATTCCGCAATAATTCCTTTATACAGCTCCTTCATCAGCATCAGTTAGTGGTTAACACTACTAATTGTTGGGTGTGTGGGTTGATGCCACACACTACGGATAAGGGAATTCCATATCTGGTGTTACCGTATAGTTACCAAGGGTCTGCTCGAGCATTTCAAACAATGTTTCGAAGCGCACTAGGTTTCCACCCCATTCGAGAACCACGTTCCCCCTACTCTGGTCCTACCTCGTATCAAAAACCTTTGTCTATAGCGATTGAAGACTTAGATAGCGATATCTATGATCCCTCGCTTATTCCAGAAGAAGAGGTACAAGCCTACAGGGTCCTGGGTAGAGGCGAGTATAGTGTGTTCACTAGTGAAAAACAGCTTAAAAGCTCGCCTCCGATATGGGTCGTACCCCACATTGGTAATTTTTGTCTAATGGGTCGTGGCCGAAGATCGAAAGCCCGACTTGGAGAGAGTGCTTGCACTGAAAATTACATTCTGCCGATGGTCTCGTCCCCTGTGTTTCTGGCTGCCAAGGGTACATACTTTATCTGTCATGATCGTGCGTATGCATGGTTGCCCTCTGACTTCATGGGCTCATGTTTTATCGCAAACTTGTTGCCTCCGACGTTCACTGTAGATGCAGATTATCACAAGACTAGAGTTGTGAAAGGCGTAATTAGCGAAGAGGATACTGCCGGTCAAGAGGCAGGAGACTTTTTCAAGGGTTTCCTCAAGTTTTGGGGACCTATAGTTAATAGTAGGAACCTAAGACAGTTGACTCGAGTGGTAGAATCGACAGCTAATATTACTGCCAGTGCCCTTGGTAATATCACCACTGAACGTCAGGCGGATAGACTTATGACGTTACAAAACCGTATGGTTTTAGACGTGATCTTAGCAGATCGAGGTGGGGTATGTAAGGTGATCCATTCGAGCTGCTGTATTTTCATTCCTGATAACGCTCCGACTGTCTATCAAGCCATCTCGAAGTTGCATAAGATTTACAAATCCATACACGTGGATGTAGGGGATTGGACGCTACTTGGGTGGTTTTGGGGCCTGATGTCGACTTGGGGTTGGAAGATTCTGATGATCATCGGAGTTGTTGTGGCGTTCCTGTTCAGGTGTGGCCTTTGTGTGCAGTGCGGTCCTGCCTTATGTGGCCTCTGTGCTACAACGTGTATGAGACAGCCGCCTGTTACCAATGGAACTCGGTTGGACAGAGCTATGCTACAGCAACATCTAGATGGTCTGATGAATATCGAGTATGATTCCGACTAGTGCTTGCCTACATGAGGGCAAAAGGAGCATCTGAGGTTCCGTGACAATTGTAAGTGGTGTTTTCGACTCGTACGAATATGGTCGAGTCTGGTATCTACGAACCGCAAATGACGAGTTTAGTAAGTGTGCGCAGTTTCGCTGTGCTAACTTAAACCGTTCGTTTGCTACGTGGGTTTTTCATCTGTACCCACGGGTTCCATCTTAGATACGGCATCCATTTTGTCTCTTGCCCTCAAGTAGCCAGCGAACGGACGCTGTCCGCTTCGCGACCCTGGGACTCCCAAGATATTTGCGGAAGACACATGTCCTTTGTAAGTGTCTTTACGATGAGGGGGATGATACTGTAAGGCAGATGGCCCCGCTCGAGGCTCATCTCGCCGTGCCGGTTTATTGTCTTAGCCGTGCATCTCATTAGGCACGTCCCTTTGATGCCTGTAGCTCGTGTTTCCCGATACCTCCCCTTTTACACCCTTTCCAATCTCCCCACTGTTTCCATCTTCCTCTACACCTGTCCTTGTTCCTATTTCGATCTGTTTTACTGCTGATTGGAATGTACTAATGGTGGGAAGATGGGTTTTTACAGTTGGGAACCGCCAAATGTTTCCGCACTTATGTTCCGGACCTTATGAGTATCAAAGTGACCAAACCGACCCCTCTTGGGGATAATTGTGGGAACCGGGTTGTAAACCTTTGTCTGCTATGCGAACCTATGGGAAAATCATGTATAAAAGGAGCGATCCACAGAACCAATTTGAAGCAGTCTCCCCAAGTTGCACGTGTTGTACTTGTCGTGACTTCTGTGTTCCCTGCAGTAAATAAACCTTGAATCTTTGACGCCGAAGGAAGTGTCCCGTGTCTCTGTCATTCGTACGCCGGAGCAGGTTACCCACGAAGGTATCAGGTGTTGTTCCCTGGCACCGCTGGGTCTTAAAGAACCCAGTCCTTCAGGCTGGCCTCCTACAGCAGGTCAAATTATGTTGCAGCCAATGCAACTTCACAGTTGTCGCGGCGGTCACTAGCACAGCAGCACCAACTCGGCCAGTGCTGTGAGGACATGACCTGGATCCTGGAGCACCTGACCACGGCGGTTACGGCACTACACCCTCCTGCTCTACCTGACACTGTTGGGGGTGATGATGTCAGTGAGGGGGCATCCAGCATCAGCAGCCACTCTGCCTCACAAGTCCTGCCACTCAGGCGCAGCACCAGGCCCATGGCAGGTACAGGTGCCCCAGAAGAGGATGAGCCTCAGAGGCGCTTGGGCGGAACGTGCAGGAGGAGCAATTGACTGCATTTGACAATTACAGGCACAGGCTGACTATAAGCCTGCCCTGTCCTTTGACACTGCAGTATGCAGTAATACTGTTAGTAGAAGATAGTTGTACTGGTAACATTTTTGTGATTGAAACAAATATATTTCTTTTGCAGCACACATTAGCGTTGTGTCATTATTACATTTTGCATGCATTTGTGATTTGTGGGGTGAGGGAAGAGGGTGCACTAGAAACTGTTCACTGTGATGTGGTTGCAACGTCTGTGGCCTTCAGCTGGGTTCTCCCCGCGTGCATGGTGCGCATGTGCAGGTGGCCGGTCGTCCCCTTCGGATTCACTGCCAGAGATGTCGACAGGTATCCGGCGCTTGGTTGCAATGTTATGTAGTATTGCGCACACAGCCACAATGCGGCAGCACACTGCAGGACTGTAATACATGGCCCCACCTGTCTTGTGCAGTATGCGGAACCTGCTCTTGAGCAGGCCAAATGCCCTTTCTATGCAATTCCTTGTCCGTATGTGTGCAACATTGTAGCGTTGTTGCTGGGGTGTGGCAGGGTTGAGGTAAGGGGTCAGGAGGTATTCACGGAGGGCATAGCCACTGTCACCTGATTGCCTGTGCTGCGCAGTTACTTCATAGCAATGTGACATTGTTGACAAAGTGTACTTACCAAGTAGGTGTCCTTCCCCAAACTCTCCCCTGACCAGTCGTGAGTGGAGGCCGCTCTTCCGGAATATGAAGGAGTCATGGCTACTCCCTGGGTACTGGGCGACAATGTCAGTGATGTATGTCTTAGCATTGAAGACCATCTGTATGTTCAGGGAGTGGTAGGACTTTCTATTGCAGAACATATACTCCATGGCAGCTGGTGGGCAGATGGCGACGTGGGTACAGTCTATGCATCCGAGTACATGGGGAAAATGGGCTACATTGTAGAATTGTAGCTTGGTCAAGTCCAATTCCTGTTGGCTCGTGGGAAATTTGATGTGACGGTGTAGCGTCAACAAAAGTGTGGAGGCAGCGTGACATGGTGGGCTGGGATATCCCCCAGCAGCCGCTACTATCCCCTGGAAACTCCCGGAGGCCAGGAGGTGCAGGCTACACAATACCTGCACATGTGTAGGCACCGCATTGGTACGGCTTGTTGGGTGCTGCATCAGGGGGTCAAGGTCCTGTATTAGCTGCATTATAATTTCCCCATTCAGCCTGTATTTTGCATATATCTGCTCTCTGGTTTGGCCCAGCAAGGTGACCCACTGGCGGAAAATCCTGTCCTGGATCCTGCGTCTCATCCGTGCTGCTCGCTGTAGCCTTCGACGCCTCACCACCATGTACATTCCTGGCATTGTGGAACTCCGAATGCTGCTGCTGATTGTCCTTATGTGTGATTGGTCAGGCCTGGACCTGTTGGTGATTGGCCAACGGTTTTTTAAATGTATTTTTTTCATGGCTTTTATGGTTACCACCTGCTTTGAGTTGTCCTTAATTTGCGCGGCGCAAACAGCGATTTTTGGGTTTTTCGCTATTAGCGATTTTTCATGAATGCCGATTGCGATTATATAGCGAATTCACTATTTATTTCACAGAATCCGTGGTTTGTCGCATTTTCCGATTCGCTAATGCTCGCCTACCGGGATTCTGCGAATATAATAGCGAATTCGCTATTATGTGTTAGCGATTTCGCTATTTTGATGTTGAATGCCGATTACGGAAATTGCGCCCGCAATTGCATTTTCGCAGCGATTGCGGGTGCAATTTTACATCATGAATCATGATGTTAGTTTCTTATATTTCGATGTTTTTGAAATGGCCCTTTTTTCAGGGTGTTCCCCAAACTTTTTTCTTCTTCCTCCTAATTTTTTCCCGACTTGTTTGTGTTACTTTTGGGACTCCGGGCACTTTACCTCTGCTAATCAGTGCTAAAGTGCATATGCTCTCTGTGTACATTGTGTTATGGATTGGTGTTTCCATGATTGGATATTTGATTTACTTGTTAGTCCCTAGCTAGGGCCTTTAATTCAAAGGCTACTCATGGGCCTGCAGCACGGATTGTGCCACCCACGTGAGTAGCCTTAAAAAGGTAACTCAGATCTGCCATTGCAGAGTCTGCCTGCAGTTTGTAATTGCCATGTCGACTTGGCCAGTGCACACACTTGTCAGTCTCTAACCTTACCTTTTCTTACATGTCAGGCACCTCTAAGGAAGGCTCAAGGTACCCCTGTGGGCAGGGTGCAGTGTATGTGAAAGAGTGTGTCCTGATAGTGAATTACAGCCCATTTCTTTTTTAATCATTGCTAGGATACCTGTTCCCCATAGGACAGAATGTAAAGTTTGTTTATAACGTCTTAACAACATAACTGGCCCTGGGAACTAGGTATGGAAATAAACGTTAGTATGCCTGAACTCAGAATCTAAAGATGCATCTTTTAGAGAAGGTGGTTTTTACGTTCTGCGTTTGAAAATACGAGTTTTAGAAAGTAAGTATTGTCTTGCTCAGTCATCCTGTCTGCCTCTGCTGGAATGTGGTTTGCCTGTCTGGGTTTTGGATGACAGAAGGCTGGGGAGCAGGAGTGGCTCCAGATAGTCCAGGTATGGTCAGGAAAGGGCTGAATAGACCTGGGCTGCAAAGGGGGAAGGGGGAGGAGATTTTCTTGCACCTCAAAGGTCCTGGTCTGCCTCTGACAATACTGTCTCCACCCCCTGCCAGGAATTCACCCCAGAGACTAAGAGATCAAGGGATTTTGGGATATAAATATTGGGGCCCAGGCCCCTGAACTTTAGAACTCTTTTGGATCAAGAAGACTGCCAAGAAGAAGAGCTGGAGAAGCTGTGAGGAGGGACTACCACTTTGCTGTGTGCTTGGCTGTGTTGGCCTCCAGTGGTTTCTTCTGTCTCTGGCAATTAAAGGACTGGTCTGAACTTTCTGCAATCTACTTTTGTGATTTTCTCCAAGGGCTTGAGGTAGAGCTTGCCCTCTGTTCAAGAAGTCTCAAAGACTTCAAGCTCTTCTGCCCTTAGCACTGGGGATTGTGTATTTTGTGCTGCAACAGAAGAAAAGCAACTCGACAACATCTACTATGCTGCTGCCGACTCCATGTCCTGATTTCACTGCCGCAATGCCGCACCGCGACCCTGGGCTTATCAGTGATGCCTGCTGATGCCACCACCGAGCCACTGCTTGCACTGCGACCTGTGGGCACCACAATCCACACCGCTTTGCTTCACAATGACACCTTGGCACCGCATAGGGCACCACCACAATGCTGCACCGCGTCCCTGGTCCTACCGATGTCACCTGCTGATGCCGCCATGGAGCCATTGCTCGCACCGCGACCTGTGGGCACCACACTCCGCACCGCCTCGCTTCACGACAACAACTTGATATCCAAAACTATGCCGTTCCACGCTAAAATCAATGCTACTGCTTGTACCATGGTTTGAGGGCACTGCTCGTAAAGTTACATGATACAGCACCTTCTTCCCACACCGCAGCCTTGGCCTACCGACTCAGGTGCCATCGACTCCAGTTCGTCCGCCGACGACAACACTTCAGCAATGCCAATGCCGCTACTTGCACTATGACCTACAGGCATCGTGACGAGCACTGCCTTCATCTCGCACAGCGACCCTGGTCTCAACGAAAATGCCATCTAAATCCGCCACTGAGCCGCTGCTCACATTGCGACCTTAGGGCACCGCATGCCACACCGATGCACTTCGCACCGCAGCACACAACACCTACCGACACCACCGCTCCTGACTCCATCAGAGAGGAGGTCGACCTGAAACACATATGACTTCGAGGGACCAGATGACTCCTGCACTGACCTCCGAAACTGACGCCTACGGACGCCGTGTTTTTGGAAGCTCAAGGAGAGGTCATCGATGCCCTGCATTTATAAAAGGTACTGTTTGCGGGTCTTCTCGACACCGTAGCTGGCCTGTGACACCACGGTCAGCCAGAACTGTTAGGATTTGTTTGCTCACTACGCCGTGATAGCCCCGGACAGAGCTATTGACTCAAGGAACTATTTTTAAGCATATTTTGATAAGTGTAGATTTTGAAGTAATGTATTGTGGATTTTTTTATTGTTTTTGGTCTTGTCTTAAGTATATAAAATATTGGATATTTCTCTAAACTGGTGTGGTATCCTTTTATAGTGCTTACACTGTATTACTGTTAGTTTTGTGCAAATGCTTTACACGCTGCCTCTAAGATAAGCCTGACTGCTCGTGCCAAGCTACCAAGGGGGTGAGCAGGGGTGATTTTAGGAGTGCAACTACCTTATCCTGACTAGAGTGGTGGTTTCCGCCTGGCTTTGGTACATGCACTAGCCCCCCAAAAATCCAATTTCTAACAAAATGTCACTTAAAATTAGTAAAATTCCACAACTACATAAGCATTTGGGACACTCATTCACTTCGCTACATGAGTTAGTTTATAAGTTACTCTTTATTCATCTTTTTGGTTGCATTCAATAACCATTCTGAGTAACTGAGCTAAAGAACTTGCAATTCTACTGTTTATCTACTAGATGACTCATTCCTCTCTAAAATGGGGTCCACGCAGAATACTGGGTTGCTTCTATCCCCCTCTGTTTTGACACAATTAGGGTAAATGAATGAGGAATGGTGCATCTTCTGAGTACCTTGATACCACACCTAGTAGCATTGCTATTTTTACCTGCTCTTGAGAAAATTGAGGCACCCTCCACAAAGCCTTTAGTTTTGTGTAAGAGCTACTTCTACTGTGCCTAGCCTGTTTTAAATACACTGAGTAAATGGCATAACATTAAATATGAATGGAAAAAAAGGCTAAAAACAAGATTCTTGATAAACTTTGGTATCTTTAAACCATCAGATCATGACCTGTGGCCTACGGACATGTGGGGCTCAGCAAAATTTACTCAGGGACTGTTGAGAAAATTAATATAAGTTTTAGGAAGCTGGCTCTGTATATGATATTATCCGTAATGGCAATTCTGTGCACAGAGGCCAGGTGTTCCCCAAAAGTGTACAGGGCTAAATGCAAAAGCCAAAGTGCTTTATTAGTGGTGGTGTGGGCAAGCAGCCTTAGGCCTAACATAGAGGAGTGTAAGCATTTTGTTGCACACACATGATCAATAATGGACATACTACTCAAGAAGAAGATACGGATCACTTTTATAAAATTAAACTTTGTTTGTCTTTTCATTTTAAGACCAATTCCTTGTTTCTTAGGTAAGTATGTTTAAAGTAAAGATACTTTTCACCAATAACAGTTGATAGTGCAATTTTCAATCAGTTAAAGATTATCCTGTGGAGTAAATCAATTGAAGGATGGATCAAGCGAGTATACAACTTACAGTTCCGGTGTTCAGACCCATGGAGTGCAGGGTCAGTCGAGGGGGACTAGGGCAACCGTATTGTGCGACTGTCGCATCTTTGCTGAAGCAGTGGATACAGGCTGTGCTCCTTACCCTCACGGTCGGCAAGGGCAATGAGACAGTTAGGTTTCAGCAGTCAGCCAGCGCAGTTACCTTTACTGTCACTGACAGTCGGCAGCTGTGGATCAAAGGGGTCCCACCATCGTCAGATTGCCCAGGATATGTGGCGGCCTGGCAGGTGGTGCAGGAGGCGACAGGTAGGGCCACTAGCATGAGGGTACAGGCTCTCTGGCCTGGACCTCTGGGAAACTCAGGTTGTGAGGCTGAGAGAATCCCAATAGGTCATGGTGGTCATCCAGTTGCAGGGCTTTTATTCGGGCAGGGTAGAGTCGCATTGACACAAGTGCCTATCCTCTACCACTGTAGTCTTTGGGAGCTGTGGGTCACGTCGACACCAGGGTCGGTTCTCAACTGAGTCAGCTCTTGGAGTTCTTTTGTAGCAGGGAGTCGGGTCGACAATGATCAGTCCTCCCTGTGCCCATTCCTGGGGAGATTGGAGTCTTTGTTGAAGTCAGCAGTCCTCCCAGGATTTCAGAGGTCACTGGCTGCAATATTGGTCGCAGGTTCGCAGAAGCTGAAGACAGGCCGGTAGGGCTGTGGCCTAAGCAGTCGTCACCTTCCGTCTTCTCTACAGTGTCATCTTCTTGCTTCTTACGTCATCACAGATCTGAGGGCGAGGTCTGGGGGACTAAAAATTAGGCAATGTTTTAAGGGAGTAGCAGGTACGGCCAATGGGCACCTTACCTGGGGGTAGCTACTCTCCCCATAAGGCCACCCTCCTAGGGAAGTGGGCATAGACCTAGCCCTGATTGGTGGATCCCCCCATCTTCAAGATGTTGGGTTACTGAAAGTTTTGTTTCACCTTACTTCCCCCACCTAAACGGTGACGTTGGAGAAGGTGGGCACACCTCCTAACATTTCAAATGTTCCCACTGGTATTCCAACCCAAAGGAGGATGTAAACCAGGGTCTGCCATCTGCTGCCAGCAGCAGAGGCTGGGGTTTGCATTACAAAGGCGACAGACCTTTGAAGCGTTCTCCTTCAAGCACTGGCCCATTCTGGGGAAGGAGGCATAACACCTCTTCCCAAGATGTGCATTGTTTCCGTTCCCAGAGAGCAGGGGCTCTCCAGCCAGGGGTCCAGAAACATGTCTAGTGGTGGCTGGCTGCCTGCAGCTGTTCAGAGACCACACTATGGTTGGTAGGGATTCAGGGGGCACCTCTGAGGTGCCTTCTAGGTACATGGTCCAATAAATCCCACACTGACATTAGTGTGGATTTATTGAGAGGAGTAGTTTGGTGCAAAACACTCCTATATTCAGTAAAGCCATCATGGTCCTGTGGAGCTCGAGTTGGCAAATTCCTAGTCCATGCACTCACTATGGGTTTACTATCACTTACAATACTGGGAAATGGTGGTCAATATTTTAGGGGCTTCATCTGGAGAGTACTGCATCCTGCCATAGGGCTGTGAAGCCTTCCAAAGGGAGGACTTATCTATACAGTCAGATAGTGGTAGCTTGGATGGTGCTGATGCAGGGTGCTATGCCAACTTTGTAATTTTTTTCCTCAAAGGGGAATGCAGGCTGCAAGGGCGGTGGCATGGCCCCAGTGAGGGGGGTCCCGAGGGACCGTTTTCAGCTTCCAGGCCCTAGGTACAGAGGGTACCATTTACTAGGGACTTACAGGAGGCAGAAGTGCAGGTTTGTTTTAGGGAAGAGACACAGGCACAGGGGACTAATGATGTCAGAGTCCCTGTGCAACAAATTTAAAACCACATCAAAACCATGAAAAAATGGAGGGCAACCATGAAAAAGAGGCACTCTCCCACATTATTATAACAATTATATACACACAAAAGTCAAATTAAAGATTGAATATTTTAAAATGCTCTGTAAATGTGAAGGGATTTGAAATTGAAGGCATATTTATGTTAGTAGGGCAGGGCAGCACAGCAAGTCACCTGCTGTGCTGCCCTGCAACACAGGGAAAGAACAGAAATGCACTATATTCATCCAATGCAACATATTTGTGTCCTTTTCCCTTACACTGGCATCATTTAGGAAGCCTCGCGGCAACACAGGCATTTTTTCACCATGGTAAACGGGTGCATTTGTTGCAGGTAGGATTGTTTTTGTGCAGGAAGGGACACCTTCCTGCACAAAAACAATCCTGAGGGACATTTTCCTCTTTCTATGTGTGCTGCAGAATGCAGCACACATAGAAAGATGATATAATTAGGAGAAATAAACATATGTCTCCTCGTTATGCCTCACCTGTGAAGGTGTATCTTTTTTGGCAAAATCCTAGGTTAACCAGGTTTGGTAAATCTAGGAATACATCAAAAGGAAGGAAGGACAATTTATAGAGCGCATGGTTACCCAGGGGCATCCCAGCTCTAGGCACCAATTCAGAAACTAAGAAGGATTACTGGAAGAGAAAGGTTTTCAGCAATTTCCTCAACTTAAGGTAGTCAGGTTTCAAATGAATATGAATAGGGATAGTGTTCCAGAGTCTAGATAAATTGTATGTAAACAGTCGGCCTCCGCTCCGTGCACATTTAATCTTAGGAACTGAGATCAAGCCTTTATTCCCAGATCTAAGGGCTCTATTAGGAACATAGGGTTGAATACAGGGGCGAATCAAGGCCAGACCTTTTCCTAAGACTGACCTATGAGTAATACATAGAGCCTTGAATCAAATTCTTTCTTGGACTGGGAGCCAGTGCAAGGTTTCAAGGGCGGGCCTTGCAGAGGTGCGTTTAGGAATATTAAGCAACATGTGGGCAGCACAATTCTGCACTGTTTGTAGTTTTTTTTGATAGTGGCTTGAGGGGCTCCAAGGTATATGGGATTAGCGTAGTCTAACTGTGACAAAATGAGGGCCTGCATCAGCAGTCGTCTCGCGGCAAAAGGAAGCAAAGGGATTACCTTTCTAAACTTTCTCAGTAAGCCATACCAATTTCCTGCTACTTTGCATGATTGCTCTCTAAAATCGAGATTGCAATCAATCGAAACTCCTAAGCTCTTTATTCGTTTTTTTGGGGCAGGGGGAGTACCCAGGCAACGAGGCCAAAGGTGGTCTACATTTTGGGGTGCCGATTTCCTCAGTAGGAGGAGTTACATCTTAGATCCGTTAACTTTCAAGAAGGAACCACTCCTCCAATTAAAAACTTTCTGCAGGCAAGTGGCAAGATCAGGGTCTCGATGGTTAGATTTCTTCAGAGAAATAATTAATTGAGTGTCGTCAGCATATGTGACGATCTGTACCCTAAATCGGTGTACAATTTCTGCTAAAGAACTCATGTACACGTTGAACGTCGTGGGGCTTAGGGAAGATCCCTGTGGAACCTCAAAAGTCAGCAGAATATGCTTTGAGGAGCATTCCTCTTCGAAGACCGTATAGACCCTGTTTTGTAGAAAAGACTGTAGCCATTTCAATGTCAATCCAGTCACTCCGACCTCCCGTAGTCTTTCTATCATAAGTTGATGATTGACAGTGTCGATGGCCGCTCTAAGGTCCAATAGGATAAGGGCAGCTCAGCCTCCATTGTCAAGAGTTTCCTGATTTCCTCTACTGCAGCAAATACAGCTGTCTCAGTGCCTTGTTGGGGTCTAAATCCAGTCTGCCCAGGGTGCAGATGGTTACTTTCTTCCAAAAAAGCTGATAAAATCGAGTTTATGTATTTCTCTACTAATTTACTAACTCCTGGCAGCAAGGAGATAGGGTGGTAGTTTCTCCTGTTGTCTGGATCCAAGTTCAGTTTTAAAAAAAATTGATTTCACCCTAGCATGTTTCCATTGTGGTGGAACAATTCCAGTTTTGAGTGAAGTATTTATACAATCAAGTATAACAGGTGAGACCACCTCCAAGATTTTTTGGAGGATACTAGGGGGGCAGCATCTAAAGGAGAACCCTATTTAAGCTCACTGAGCGGACTTTGTAGAATGTTGAGGTCTATCGGATGGAAATACTCCAGAAGAATAGGAATATCGGGGGTGATTATATCACTTAATGCAGGCCTTTGTTGGGCAGCATCAGGATAGAAGGAGTCATAAATATTTTGTATCTTTTCTGGAAAAAACTCGGTGATCTGATCACACCGCAATTAAACATTGTCGGTGCCATTAAGAGATACCGTAGGGGTAAGAAGGGAATTGGCAATTAAAAAAATTTTACGCAGAGAGATAGCCGATAACATTTTCCCTGAGGGCTTGATTATTTTTAATTTCCTTTTTATGAATTTTGATCGCTTCATGGTACCTTATTTTACTGGCAGTGGAGAAGTTCTTCCTCCAACTTCTTTCATGCTTTTTACATGTCTGTTTTAGCTGACGTAGTTTTTGGGAGTACCAAGGATTTTTTTTACTCCCATCCTTTCAGAAATTTCCTTCTTAGGAAGAACACAATTAAGTGCCTGCTTGAGCCAATTAAAGGGGTTATCTGTAGTAACAATGGCATTAGGGTGAAATGGAGGGAGAGTGTTTTTAAGATTATTGGTCAGCATGGCTAGGGGAAGTTTCGACCACCTATGAGCAATTTTGGTGGTTCTGATAGTAGGTGTATTGACATCTGGTAGGACCCAGTTAAAAGAGAGCAAGAAGTGCTCGAACCAAAGGATGGGGACAGCATCCTCTACCACAAGGGTATTTAGATTAGAAAAAATTGGGTCCAATAAGTGGCCTGTGGTGTGGGTGGGCCTGTTTACTTTTAGCATAAATTGATACAGTGCAAGTTCGTCAGTTAATTCTACGGGGGTAGCGGAAAGGTCATCATCAAAGTCTAGATTAAAATCACCCAAGATTGTGAAATTATGGGATGCACTGGCTAAATTTCCTCCAGCATCGGGTAGTTCCTTGTTAAAGAGCCCCAACGGACCTGGAGGACGGTAGACCAGAATCCCTGAAAAAGTATATGTAGGTGATAACTTAATCACAAAAGACATGCTTTCACAATCAGGCACAGAGATTTGCAAAGACTTTGCAAGTGTACTCGCTTGTCGGACTGCATCTACCATGATGCTTAGGGGCGACCCTTCTGGGAGGTGAAGCAGTGTGCTCCCACACCAATTTTCTACTTGAAGGCTCCCTCGAGCCGCTGTGGGCTGACGAGCTCGTGGAGAGGCACCTGCGCGCCTGGAGAGATACTATGTTCCAAGGATACGGCAGCCTGCTCAGCAACCCCAAATAATGCCTATTCTCTGCTGATGACAGATAATAATCTAGAAACACGTGTCCAGAGATGGCCAGCACTAATCTGCACCGACCTGATGAAACACTCTAAAGACTTTGCAAGTGTACTAGCTTGTCGGACTGCATCTACCATGATGCTTAGGGGCGACCCTTCTGGGAGGTGAAGCAGTGTGCTCCCACACCAATTCTCTACCACAAGGGTATTTAGATTAGAAAAAATGGGGTCCAACAAGTGGCCCGTGGTGTGGGTGTGCCTGTTTACTTTTAGCATAAATTGATACAGTGCAAGTTTATCAGTTAATTCTACGGGGGTGGCGGAAAGGTCGTCATCAAAGTCTAGATTAAAATCACCCAAAATTGTGAAATTATGGGATGCACTGGCTAAATTTCCTCCAGCACCGGGTAGTTCCTTTTTAAAGAGCCCCAACGGACCTGGAGGACGGTAGACCAGATTCCCTGAAAAAGTATATGTAGGTGATAACTCAATCACAAAAGACATACTTTCACAATCAGGCACCGGGATTTGCAGTGGTTCTACATGCAATGGTATCCTTATGGGTTATGGCAAAGCCGCCTCCGCAACCTATATTATGGTCGAGCCTTTGGATGACATAGTGTGGGGGCAGGGATTGGACCATATCAAAGTCTGTGTCTTTGTTAAGCCACGCCTCGGTTAAAAATAAAGCATCAAGGTTTCTCTCTTCAAGAACAAGATACATTTCAACAGAATGTTTAGAGAGTGATCAGCAGTTGAGCAGAAGAATTTTAACCTGCCTTTTAATAGAAGGTGTTACTGGTGTTTGTGTTGATGTTTGAAATTAGAACTAGGGGTTCCTGTCCCTGGTCGCGTGTTGGGAACGAATTGGCGCGTATGGGCCTGCCTTAGGCGCGCGTTCAACGCACCAGTGGTGCGGTCGCGTCGTCGGCCAATTTATCGTGGGAGTTGCGTGGATAAATAAATAAATAAATAAGATAATTTACATTGCGTGCGATGCAACGCCAAATGGAAATGCAGCGCGCATCATGTAATTCATTTTATTTATATATTTATTTACTGAACTCCATACGGTCGTATGCCAGAGTTTACTACCCCTTCCCAGGCCCCACCCCCCGCAGCACTCCCACGAGGAACCGCCAATGACCCCCACTTAATCAATACTGGAACCTGGTGAGCCCTACTGAATCATTATTTGAATCCAAGGGAGTCAATACAAGAATACAGGGACCCCACCCCAAGCATTTTCCATAGTTTGTACCGCAAAACAATAAACAAAAAATAAAGAAACAAGCAGTTTTCAAACTGAGAAATTATGACATTTTATTTAATTCACACACAAGTGTAAAACAAATCAAAATTATAGTTTTATTGGGAAGGATGAAGCTTTTCTAGATTCAAGGCCACTGATCATCCATACTATATTAAATTTGATGCACTTGCACATCCTACACACCAACCTGAAGATGCTAACTAAAGGGTTTAGCCTCTAATTTCAAATTCCTTCACATTTAGAGAATTTTTTATAATGTTCAATATTGGATTTTGCTTCTTTGTTTAGATGCACTTTATTAATCTGTTAATATTATTTAATATCCGAAGCAGTCAGGCCCCTTACGTAGGATTTGTGAACCCCAAGGGGTTCCCAGACCACAGGTTAAGAACCACTAGTCTACCATATCGCTTTGACTTTTAGAAATAAGCAACATTTTGAAAAGCTTCAACCTTCTCATTAAAATTACAATGTAGTTTTTTGTATATTTGTTATGTTTTGTAAAGTAAAATAAATATTTAATGTGTTGCGTATTTGTTTGATGTATACTTGTTTGTGTATTTTTGTATTGTTTCGAGGTTAAAATAGTATAACTGACTTAGGAAGGATCCTCTTTTTCCAGTAGTTATTGCGTGGGGGTGAACAGAAGTAAGAAGTTTAACTACCACTGCTTTGGAATTTAGATTGTGGGACAAGCTCCCTTGCCGCACTGTTTCCCCTGTTCATTGCCCAGATTACTGATGAAGTGTCAGAACTTAATTGCCGGCAAACCACCTGTATAACATCTTTTTGTGTATGCCTTTATATCGTGGAACAATTTTAAATTGCTGTAGAAGTCTAGATCTATTATTGGAACGTGTGCATTCACTATTGGAGAAAACGTGTTGGCTAAAAAAAGACTGAGAGACCGTACCAAAAAAAACGGTACACAGACAAAATATCGAGTTTTAAATTTCGATATACAATTATATCGAAGTTTAAATATCGATGGGACATAATATAGAAGGTAAGTAATATCGACAGTCTTAATATCGATATTAGTATGATATTAGTAATTTCGAAGTTTTAAATATCAATGTCAATAATATCGAAATAAATATTTTCGATGTTACTAATATCGATTTTTAAATAAATTTTGTGTATATTATATTGTATTTATTATGTTTTATTATTTATTTTTAATGTAATTTAATTAAATATTGTCTTTTAGTACTGTAGCGGGTTGTGGGTTTATAGGGGATTAGGGTGGGAAGTAATTTAATTATGTTAAATTAATTATTAATTAGTAGGAATTATTAATTAATTGATTGAGAATTAATTTTTAATTAATTGTAATTAATTGATTAATTGATAAATATGTTCTGTAGCGGGTTATGGGTTTATAGGGGAATAGGGTGGGAAGTAATTTAATTATGTAGAATTAATTATTAATTAGTAGGAAGCATACATTTATTTTTATTAATTGTTAAATAAATTTAATTAATTGGTAATTAATTTTAAATAATTAATTAATTGATAGATGTAATTTATAAGTATGTAATTTAAACCCCTACGCTATCCAACACTTTCCCTACTGTTGCACTCTCTGGAGTTGGAATAGAAATTGTTACCCCTACGCTATCCAACACTTTCCCTACTTTTGCACTCTCTAGAGTTGGAATAGTAATTGTTACCCCTACGCTATCCAACACTTTCCCTACTGTTGCACTCTCTGGAGTGGAAATAGTATTTGTTACCCCAATGCTATCCAACACTTTCCCCACTGTTGCACTCTCTGGAGTTGGAATAGTAATTGTTACCCCTACGCTATCCAACACTTTCCCTACTGTTGCACTCTCTGGAGTTAGAATAGTAATTTTTAATCCTACGCTATCCAACACTTTCCCTACTGTTGCACTCTCTGGAGTTGGAATAGTAATTGTTATCCCTACGCTATCCAACACTTTCCCTACTGTTGCACTCTCTGGAGTTGGAATAGTAATTGTTACCCTGATGCTATCCAACACTTTCCCTACTGTTGCACTCTCTGGAGTGGGAATAGTAATTTTTACCCCTACGCTATCCAACACTTTCCCTACTGTTGCACTCTCTGGAGTTGGAATAGTAATTTTTAACCCTACGCTATCCAACACTTTCCCTACTGTTGCACTCTCTGGAGTTGGAATAGTAATTTTTAATCCTACGCTAGCCAACACTTTCCCTACTGTTGTACTCTCTGGAGTTGGAATAGTAATTGTTACCCTGACGCTATCCAACACTTTCCCTACTGTTGCACTCTCTGGAGTGGGAATAGTAGTTTGTACCCCTACGCTATCCAAAACTTTCCCTACTGTTGCACTCTCTGGAGTAGGAATAGTAATAGTTAGTTACCCCTACGCTATCCAACACTTTCCCTACTGTTGCACTCTCTGGAGTTGGAATAGTAATTTTTAACCCTACGCTATCCAACACTTACCCTACTGTTGCACTCTCTGGAGTGGGAATAGTAATTGTTACTGCTACGCTATCCAACACTTTCCCTACTGTCGCACTCTCTGGAGTGGGAATAGTAATTTTTACTCATACCCTATCTAAAATGTATTTAGCTTTTTTATTAGTATTATGTTGTTATTAATTGTTATTTATGTGAATATTTGATGTAAATAAATGTATTAGTAATTTATTACATTTTTATTTGTTTTTAAGTTATGACAATAATTAATTTAGAGTTATTATTAAGAAAAAATATATTATGTATTATATATTTATTAATATTAATTTGTATTACATTATGTATTAATTTTAAATATTATAGTGCATTTTTAAATATGTTTATTACATTTATAAGTATTATTTTGTTAATATTAAATTTTTATTATATTAAAGAAAACGATATTTTTCAAAAAACGATATTTTTGTCATTCTATATTTTATTTTCGGTATATTTGTACTTACCTTGTTAGGGATAGGATTCCTATATTTTTGACTTCGATATTTTTGTTCCGATATTTTGTACATCGATATTTTTGTTTTCGATATTTTGTCAGACATTCAAAAAAAACATGGGATATCCTTCAACTCTCTCATGCTGAGATGTAATGTTAAGGTACTAGCTACAATGGTGTGAGTGTAGGTCTGTCCTCCTGGCTAGTGTGTTGCATCTTAAACCCTTACTTAGTATGATAGACTAATTGCAACCTTAGCAATTGCATGATTTGAGCAAAGAACACCAACTACAATCACACCAATTACAGGCATTTTCCCAAAGAAATATCACTCCCATGTCTATGCTATTATCATCTGTTGGAAGAATTAAAATCGGTTCTTGACTCCTACTCTGAATGGGTGCTTTGAGGTTTGAGGTAGTGGTTTAATTACATTTTATGCCAGGCCAAAGGTGCAATATTTCCATTTTCTTTCACTTTCCTTTAATATTGACACATTTAATTTGCCAACTTTTTAATTGTTGGACTCTTCACAAATGGCTGCATTAATCATTTGCCTGCAGTTGACTCTAGTATTATCAGAACTCAAGTGGCTTATCAATTGTTCTACGATATAATGTCTTTGGTGGAAGGGGGGTTATTATCAAAAGCCACAATAACAGAGACTTATCCCAGCCAAACTCTGAAACGGGTTGTTACCTTGCTCATATGATACATCCAGTGGAAATTCACAAGTTTTTCAAATAAAGGCATCACTCTCCCTATCTTCGAGAATTTCTCTATCAAGTACAGAGCCAGGTGTTTCCGGCCCTAAGGCCTTCACCAGACTGGTTAGTTTGTCTAGCTTCTGATTTACCAACTCTAGGTCCTGGTTCTGAAAATCATGGAGATTCAACCAAGCAAAAGAAGAAGCTTTCTATCCATCTAATAAATATTGCTGAGGGGCATCATTGGGTTCCCACCACGGGTGCAGAATTCCTCCAGGGTGAGCTTCAATGCCCGATTTACAGCAGAGCTGATTTTTGTTTGTGAAAGTGAAAGTTCAAGTTGTTTTAAAATTGACTCAAGGCAAGCCACCAATTAAGGTATTTTAATATTGGGGGTCTTGGGAACTTTAAAAAAAAGAGAAGTGACTAATTCTGAGACATGAGTGGTTTCATGCATCCATATTTATAGTCAACAATGTTTCATCCAACTCACTGGTTAGAGGCGGCAGACCCGAGAGCAGAGGACGGCCCGGGACCAGGGTTCGATTCCCGGCGCGGCAGGTGTCTGGACCAGGGTCAGCGGACTCGATAATTCTCTCGCCTCGGTGCCCACTCTGATCAGCGATCACGCTCGGCAACTCTGGGCATTAGCTTGCCTCATCTTCACTAACGGCCCCACCAGACCGCCGGGGATGCCTGGTCTCACCCTGGAGATACCCATTAAGGGACCATCTCTCAGGGAAGCCAGGAAGGGTTTCGCAGCGGTCGAAGCGCCTTGGGACCCTCCGGGTAAGTAGTGCGCTATATAATTGCCTATACATACATACATACATACATCTTTACTCTCAGCAGGACAGGAAACTGTTGCATGCATGCTAAGACATGCAGAGTAAGCTTAAATTCAAAACTACAATGAAGGAGTCACTTCTTGTGACGACTTTTTGTTGTGTAGGATTTCTTCACAACATGGTGGTTCAGAGGAATGGACCCTGTAAATATATTTTCATCAAGGACTCTCACGCTCTGACAGTGGCGTAGCAAGGGGCGGGCGAGCAGGAGGGGCAGTGCGCCCTGGGCGGCATGAGTTTGAGGGCAGCAGCCATGCTGTAACGAGTTTCTTTCTCATTTCCATTATCATCAAATGGTCATATTATTAGTCTAAGGTGTGCTCCTAAGGTGTAATGAGTACGGTGTTGCCATGTTGTCTTCATGACTACCCATGTCCCAATAGAATTCCCGTCAGGACCCGGGTGAGAGCGTGAGAACAAACCCCGGGCAACAGCGCAACTCACAAATGGCAAGGGCAGAAAGCCTGATGTGTGCGAGTTGTCATGAAAATACAGGGTTGCAGTGCTTACAGTTGTGTGAGGTTCCAACAGGCCATTGTTTCAACATTTTACAGCATATCATCGAACACTTGCGAAGAGAAGAGTTTACCCCCACTCTTGCCAGTGGCCGCGCAGCTCAACAAACGCAGGATGTGTCCGCCAGCTCCCTTCCCTTTACGGTCACCGCAGGGCAGCAAAGGATAGAACCACCACGGGCGGGAGAAGGTCTAGCTACGCCACTGCCCTCCAATTCACCTCAATCCCCTCCTTATGAGCCTTACATTGCACTTTCACCCAAGAAAATGCTAACCTGTAAATCAGACATTGAAGCACACCCTGGAGGCATTGGGCACTCAGGTTCGAAACCCAGTGATGAAGAATGTCACCAACTAGGTTGGTGAGTGTGGGTTCTTTGGTTCCCCCTCTCTCTGATTTAGCGAAAGACTAACAGCCAGATTCATCAAGCCGAAAACGGCTCGCAAAGGGCAGATTCTGAGAACCTGGCCCTTTGCAAGCGCTATTTTTGCATTTGGGATTCATCATCCCAAATGCAAAAATCGCATTTTTAGAAATCGCACATTTGCGAATAATTGCATTTAAGGAATCTCAATTAGAGATTCCTTAAATGCAATTCAAGAAGCATTTTAAAATTGCGAAATCGCAATTTTTGGCCGCTATTTACCGCGAGGTCAAACCTCGTGGTAAATAGCGAAAACTTAGAAAAATGCATTTAAATACATTTTTCTAAGTTGCATGTTACACACACACACATGTCCTTTGGACATGTGTGTGCGCAACACCAATGCAGATTACATTTCAAGGGTGCTACAGGGTGTCCTTTGGACACCCCTGGCAACCTTGATATCGCATCCTTATTTGCGATTAGCAAATTGCTAACCGCAAATAAGGAATAACTCCCCATTAATTCCTATTGGCCTTAGGCCCATAGGAATGAATGGGGAGTTATTCCTTATTTGCGATTAGCAATTTGCTAATCGCAAATAACGAATGTGTAGGAAGCGCAATTTATTTAGCGATTCCTACATGAATCCCGCTTTGCAAGTCCTTAATAGCGATTCCTTAATAATCGCTATTAAGGAACCGCAAAACGGCGCTATGATGAATCTAGCTGTAAATATCATGGAAGATGGACGAGTTTCCTTCTCTTACTCTCTCATCCCTGTTTGGTATATATCATAGAGATTTACCTAGAAACCTGAACCAATTCAAAGCATTGTGGGTTGCAGGCAGCGTTAAATTAGAAGTACCCTTTCTCCCCCCCCCCCCCAAATCCACAAAACTAGATAGTGACCAAAAATGAGCTGTCTCATTCTTTAAATATCAAAGGCAGAATCCCATGCTCTTGAGGCGATGAAGGTACTTTCTCTGCCGCTTTCTTTTAACCAATGTTATCCTCGACCAAAGCATGCACGATTACACCTGAGCAGATGAATTGCTCCCATGTGATTAAGTGTTTACCAAATCAAAAGAAATTGTGTTGGAAAACTCTTGGGGCTCCAGTATTGTATCATATCTAAGTTTAAGATGATCTTTAGTAGTAATACTTAAGTACGCTTCAAGATACTTTGTGCCATGTGTTCCTGTACTTAACTGGAAATGATGTAGTATGAACATATCTTCTTGACTGCACTTAACTACTAAATTTGCTCGGTGTTTGTTAAATATGTGACATTGGAGTGCCCTAAACACAGATGACATGCAAACTGATTTTTATTTTCAATGCTGTGTACAGTTCCAGTAATCTCAGGACTAAAAGCCGGCATTCTAATAACCTTGATAGGTTCAACTTGGAAAAAGCGATTTTGTGTAATGTCTGGTGTAGTCACACTATGACTTTAAGATTTAAGTAGTCAGAGTGAGTTGTGTCTTTCTTGTTGGAACTGAGGCGTGGTTTTGTAGTGTTACCATTCATACAAACCTCATCTAAGCCTGGAGGTATTAGTACCTTGTTAGATATTTTGCCACAACCTAATAATCATCCTTTAAGTGTCATTTGCAGTTACATTTGCAGTTAAATTTAACTTTAACCCGTGTTCGTGTATCCTTAAGCAGTGACCTTCAAATAAGCATTCATGAGGCACGCCAAATGAACCACAACTATACGACTAATTGGTGACAGAGCCGGAATACGTATTATATTATGTTTTACTAACCGTCCTTGTTGTCTTTGAAGTAATTTTAATACAGAACATCTCCCCTATCTTCAACGTAAGGAATCCTGATCATATCCATTGTGGGATACTCTCCTGGTTTGTACTTGCAGACTAGCAAGTAGAGTGGTACATTCATGAGCACAGCTGACACACCTAGGGCATAACACTGAAACATAAAGGCGATGGGTGAAATGATTGCAAAATTGCGAACAATCTCAGCCACAGGCAAATTCTGAGGTCTTCAAGCAATCAAACAGCATTCATAGGGTGTGACTAATCACCAATGGGGATATCCAGGCGCTGGTTCTCAGAGGTCGCTAATTGAAAAGTCAGGTCTTGAGTCTTATATCATCTCTCTCCTTAAAACTTCCTTGCAGCTTGCAGAATCAGAGGAACCCTGAATAACGACACACAGAGAATCTACAGGAATTCCAACAGAACAAAGCAAAGGAAAATCCTCATCAACTTCCTTACTTATTCATTAAACAAAAAGGTCCTTAATATGGCCCTAAATGTAAAATCACTGAAAGCCAGGGACTTCTCCTTTGGAATTCGCTAAGACCTTGCCAGAGTTACCCTCGAAAGACAGTGGGAATTAGGAAGGAAGTTGGACGACTCCAAAAAACTCAGTGCCGATGCTCAGTTGAAATGTCCAGCATCTCTGAAAGTTATAAGATCAGTTCAGGAGGCAGACGAGTTGCTTGAAATTGTGGGGAAAGGGGTCCCCTAATAACAGTATTCTATTCCCTATGTTAGGATTGGGCATAGTTTTCTTTCTCTAGATTTGCCTCTCCTCTGCTTTTATCTGAAATGATACATAGGCGAATTAAAATAATACTGATTCATTTATTTTTGTCTTGTTTGGGCTGTAATTTCCTTGATTTATTTAAACCTATAAATATAAGGGCGGGACAGGTTGCTCCGGGAGGCAGCATCTGGACTCCATCTGTCCAGACAAATGGGAGAGGGGTTTTTCAGTGGGGGGGTTTGTGGATAGGGTGGGAACACAGGGTATGGGGTGGGGAGCAAAGGGGTATAAAACATAAAATGTCCTCATTCGCTTCAGAGTCAGCGCAGATAGCCTCTGTTGGATTTCAATTAGTCTGGTGTTGGTTTCATCTTAGTTCCGAGAAGGCCTGGGAGCCTGGACTTAAACCGCCATGAAATCAATTCAGATATTGTCCTGGAATGTCAATGGCTTGCGCGTGAGGTCTAAAAGGGCTATAATCTTGCAATATCTAAATGATTCCCTTGCGCAGGCCATTGTCCTCCAGGAAACCCATCTTCTTAAGGAAGAGACTATAGAAATCTTTAAAAATAAAAAATGAGTGGACTCCTTTATATGCACGAGCCGGTCTGCTAGTATTAGAGGGGTTCTTATCCTCTTAAAAAAAACAAGCTAATGCCTGGATTCTACACCATCTAGTTGACCCATGTGACAGATGGGTAATTCTGAAGGTTACCATAATGGGTCTCCTGTCTACTTTGGTCAACTCCTATGGTCCAAATCAAGATGACCCCTCTTTTCTCAAAACCGACATCTCCTAGATTTTCCAGACCCGATTATAATGGCCCGTGATTTTAATATTGTTCTAAACCCTAATCTTGATAAATATGCAAGTAGTAGAGCCATCATCCCCTCTAAGTCACTGGTGTATTTACAGACTTTGATGGTGCAAACTGGTCTTTATGACATCTGGAGAGAAAGAGCAAGTCAGCAGCTCACTGTAATAGAAAGTATCAACATAAATCAAGAATAGACTATATTTTAGTTAGTCAATCTCTAAGGGATAAGGTTAAAGACAACCTTACTTCCCACCTTTCGGACAACTCTGGGATACTCCTGGATCTTGACTGGGTGCAGGCCCAGCAGTCCAGAGCTTGGTCTTTTGATAGAACCTTACTTTTTGAGGAGGAGGAGATGTCCTTCCTATCCCAGGAGACTGAATATTTATTGAATGTAAACTTAGGCTCAGCTATAACCTCTGTGGTCTGGGACTTACTTAGGTGTTTTTAAGGGGTCTAAGTACGAGCAGCGTGAGTTTAGGAACAAGAAATATAGAGGAGAGATAGCATTTATAGAGGCAGGATTGAAGCCAGTGGAGTTAGATCTCAACAGACGGGATGTTCTGGTATGGCAGAAAGAGGACCTGGGCAAACTCAGAAAATTAAGGGAGCAGCTGGAGACCATTCTTCAAACAAGGCTTATGCATAGATGGGAGGCAAGCAAGATCACCCATTTTGAGTATGGGGAAGGGGCAGGCAAGCTTTTTGCGTGGAAGGCAAAGTCTGACAGGCTTCTGTGGCATCCTGGGTCAGCTTCATAATCATATCAAAGGAATCGTTGCAGACGATGGGGTAGCCGTTTTTTCTTCAGATGAAGAGATCGGTAATGCCTTTTTCAATTTTATTCAAGACCTCTATCAAGAAGATCGAGCCGTAGACACTCTCAAGGCTAAGGACCGGTTGGATAGGACTACACTCACGCCCCTATTTCTTAAGCAGCAGGAAGATATGGAGCTGGCCATCATGCAGGAGGTGAGGAAGGCCACTGCTGCCTGCAAGAGAGGGAAGTCTGCAGGGCCCGATGGGCTTCCAGCTGAGCAGTATTGGCCCTTGGGTGAAGTGATAATCCCGGTTTTGACACAACTATTTAATGAGATCTTATCGGACAGCCTCAAGCCCCCAGAGTCCTGGAATGACGCTACAATTATTTTGATTTTAAAACCTGGTAAAAATCTGGTGCGTTGTGGGTCCTATAGGCCCATTTAGCTGTTGAACGTGGCCAAAAAAATATTTTCCGCGATCCTGGTGGCCAGGCTGGGCCTTGTGGCTGGTGATATCCTTCATCATGATCAGAAGGGGTTTGTCAAGTGAGAGCACTTATCGGACCTTACTTACAGCCTTATCGGGGCAATAGATATTGCCTCCATTTACTCACTCCCTCTTGCTGCCATGACACTTAATGCCACAAAGGCATTCAAAAGGGTCTATCTGTCCAAGTAGGAGACTTTTAGAGGACATATTTGAGTAGGAATGGGGGAGTCCAAAGTAGGAGATTAAGGAGTGAGTCATAATCCTAAAAAATAGAGCAGAATGTTCAGAAGTGATGACATTAGGATTTTCAAAATCCACAAGCATATATCCTATTCTAGTAGGAGTGATGAAAGAGGTGCACTATTTTAGCCTTCCCCAGCCTTCTGCAAGCCTCAACGGGCTGTAACTGGACTTGTTCTAATTGCAAAGGGGACAGTAGTAACACGTGGGTGCACTTTCTGTCCCCCTCCTAGCTTGAGGGAATGCTGTCAAACTCTCCTTTTCACTCTTTTCATAATCCTCTCCCCCCTTTCTGAGGGAGACAGAAACAGATATAGATGTGTTCCGCAAGAAGGTACCATCATTATTCAGATTATAAGCAACAAAATATACAAAATAAAATCAATGAAAACAATAAAACAGAGCTTTGAAACACCAGCATGAATCTGCAGTGAAGGGTCTTAAAGACGCCCAATATAAACTGAGAAAACAGATTGGTCACATTAGGAATATAATTAAAGCAAACTCCCCCGCTGCACTTTCTCTCCTGTGTTCCTTTTCCCAGATTACTGATGGGGTGTCAATTGCTAATTGCTGGAATGCAGTCTTTTCCCTACCATACCTGCATGCACCTAGGTCCCACTTGAACACAGGACCACTACTTCCAAAATGTCCGCATAGTTGACAGTCAAGTGACCCCAAGGGAAAGTGGTCCACTCTGTGAGCATCAGCACTTTAATGATGGCATAACATGGACCAGGTAGGAAACTTTGCATAGGTGCTGATTACTTCTTATATCAATTGCATCTTTGGTTCCTGACTTGAAGTCCACAAATACAGAGGTTAGGATATTTTGGATATATAGGGCCATATGTATCAAAAAAGAGTTTTGCGATTCTCAAATTGTGATATTTAGCGAATCACAATTAGAGAATCTCAAAACGCAATATATGTAGGATTTGCAAAAAATGTTTTGAATCCTACATATTCCTTATTTGCGAATCGCAAATTGAGATTTGCAATTAAGGAATTCCTTTCCATTCATTCCTACGGGCTAGGAATGAATGGGATGACATTCTCAATTTGCGATTACCATTTAGCGAATCGCAAATGGAGAATGCAATTTTAAGGTTGCAAGGGTGCCAAAAGGACACCCTGTTGCACCCCTAAAATATGCATGTGTGCACATTTTGCGAACATACATGCATGTGTTTGGGACATATGGAACTTTAAAAAAATCAAAACAGTGCTTTTGTAAAGAACATTGCAAATTACCACCAACTTCAAGTTGGTGGTAATTTGCATTTCCTTAAGGCAAAATAGCAAATTTCTGGTGCTTCCAGAATTGCATTTAAGGAATCGCAATTTGCAATTCCTTAATTGCATTTCTAAAATAGAGAATCGCAAATATTGCAATTCTCTATTTTGCGATGATACATCCCAAAAGGCTTTTTCCAATTCGCAAACAGGCCGATTCTGAGAATCGGCCCGTTTGCAAATGGAAAAAAGGCTTGATACATATGGCCCTTTAAGATTTCCTATTCTTTTTGACAGCACCAGTAGTTCCCTATTAGTAGAAGTGCAGAGCATGACAGAGCAAGTTAGCACAAGAGTGCAGTTTGTGCAGCGTGCACAACACATGAAGGGTGGCAAGCGGCGGATCTATTGGCGGGAGCACTAGGACTAGAGGGGAGGTTGACACAGTGAAATACCAAGTATTGTGTGTAGATTGACTTTTACTTGGGATGGTCTTCAGTGAAGGGCTAAAGACTTCAAGGTTTTTCTGTGACCCAGTAGACTAATTCCTGCCACAGTGATGTTAGCAGCAGAGGGTCATGTTCTATATACCATCTATCCAGATGCTCTCCAACCTCTACAACAGGCTCAGAAAAGAGAGATAAAGTCACCACCAACTTTATTTACTCCATGCAAGATCTCTTGAATATCATCTGACAATATTCTAAAAAGAATAGAAAATCTCAGAAATCCACAGAAGAATTACAAACACTTTTTTATGTTATCTTCATATTCAAGTTGATATAATCAATTGTTTGAATGTTATCATGTCTGGAAACAGAAAACACCTAGGAAAATGCTACATTGGCAAATGCTAGAGATGCTTTATAGATTGTTGTTAAAGAGGTTTGCCCTATAAAATGAATTGGACAAACAATACCAATTGCAAACAAAATATTGGAGAGAACTCCAGATGTTTTCCTAAATCAATTAAAGTACATTTTCAACATCAGACAGTATTGTGAATGCGATTGAAAGTACCCAACAGATAGTGTCTTGGCTTTTGTATAAGGAATATTGCCATAACTGCATGATATCTAAGTATAAGCTCTGTGGTTTGGCAAAATAAGAGTGTGTGGGGAAATGGTTTCTGTGGCTAATAACTGTGTGGATTTTATAGGGAACAAAAACAAAATTCACTGAGTTGAAATTGATGTTTATTCAAATGCAATCATTCCAACTTAAAATCAGAGTGAGGGGCAGTGGAGGATAAAGAGGTGGCAGTGGAGGAAGGGTCCAGGGGCAGGGAAGGGGAGAGTTTCCACCAGCTATTAAAAGCTCCTGTTTTAATTGTGGTCAGCAAGAACATTGCAAACAAGATTGATTGAAACAATCACAAGATATCTATTTGTTACATCAGCAGCTTAACTTTCCTCCCCTCCACCAACTTCAAACGGGCAACTGCCATTTTTGACAGCTTCGAGCCAGACAGCTTCTCTGTACTTGTTTTGATCTCCATAGAAGAGAAGCAGGGCCGGACTGGCTGTAGCAGGCACCGGGCATTTCCCCAGCGGGCCGGAGGGCTGGTTTTGTAGCAGCGCTGCAATATCGGCCCCCTGTAACAAAAGCGGGACAGTTGCATTTCGCTAGCACCCCTTCCCCTAACATAGCCCCCCCTGCTCCCAGGGCTGATTGCAGTTCCCAGTCCGGCCCTGACCAGAAGGGAGTGTGTGCAACCGAAATTCATTTTAGAATGTTACTATTAAACACAAGCATGGACAAGCCTAGTCCTCTAAGAGATCCCCATTTGGATGTACCTTATTACTACCAATTTTGCACTGAGAAAAACCAAGAAAGTGATGAGTGGACTGCTTAACCCCTTCCGTGCGGGGGGGCATTCCTCCGCTGTGCTGGGGGCGGGGGGCGCGTAAGCACCCCACTGCTCATGACGAGCTCAGCTTGTCATGCAGCACAGTGCTCGTGTGCTCATGACGAGCTGAGCTCATCATGACCACACCCGTTTCTGAGGAACGCTCAGCACAGCAGGGGAATTATCCCCGCATGCGAGCGTTCCACGGCTCATGACGAGCTGAGGTCGTCATGAGCACCGGAGCACCGAAAAGGTGAAATTATTCTCAGCCACTGGTCTGGCCACAATCCTGGCCACCATTTTTTGCCCTCCATTCCACTTCAGACTGGAACCACCTGCATGCAAATCGGCCTTGGTACGACTTCAATTAAAACAATCCAGCATGACTTCCTAGACTCAGTCCCCTCTGAACGACAACAGAAGCACCCCAGACTAGTTTTGGTCTATTTTGTACTCATCAGTAGTGTACAGCTTGAGTCCTATAGCACAGTGTGCACGTGACCCACTTTGGACCCAGTTAGATTGTAATGCTGAAGTAGTGAACACTTGGGACAACCTTATTGACATGAGAGTAATAAGAAAAGTGTAAGCATTATAAATAAGCAAAGAGAAGTGCTGAATGTAATTTTTAAGTTGGGCCTGAGCCAGCTCTCAAGCTCTGCTCTGGTGATGATCTGTTGTAGCTCAGTATGGGTGAGAAACCCACCCACTCTCCCACCCATATTTTTCATTGGCTCGTGTCTTTGTGCTTCGTAAATGCTGTCTTCTGATTCCCAAATAAGCTTGTTAGTCCCTCCTTGGTACGGCCATGTCGTCATTTGTATCATCCCATGGTTACTGGCCTCTTTACTTGGTTGTTACATGGTACGTGTACTATTTTATTTATTGAGTTTTTCCTACTTTAGGCATGACAACGTGCTTGTCTTACATTCGGCGCACCATGCCCGCTTTCACTTTCGAAGTAGCCGTGACAATGGTGGCCGTTTGTTTGCAATGCCATACGTCTCGTATTTAAATGCGAGACCTATAGCATTGCAAATATGTTTGTATTAAATAACCTTCTGCAAAGGGTGGAATGATGATACCTACATTTGCATGTATCGCTGTTTCTGCACAAGTCTTGTTTACATATGGTGCTTCTCCCAAGCAATGACAGCCCAGGTTTCTTGCTGTGCCGAGCCCCTAATGCAGTTCCTTTCGTACCTTCAGTATTTCTGCTCTTACCTCATTATATCTCTGTACCGAATGGCTGATGCCCTCCTTTGCCACTGGACACTCTGGCACGCATTGCTCTTTTGCTTTTTAATGTACTTTTTCTTCCATCATTCAAAGTTTTTCACTGGGTCTGTGCTGTTGACCTTGGAGCTTTCTTTACTACTGGGGCAGCTGGTGTCTGGGACTGAGTGGTCTCTATGCTGTGATCTGTCAGAAAGCATGTAACCCAGTTCCTCTTCTATTCCCTATTGCTAAAGACACTTTAAGTACTCCGGTGTGGATACAGCCATTCTGCGCATTCCTCATTGCGCCGGAGGAGTAACAAGAGTTGCCATTTTAATAACAGGCACACAGAGACGTCTCCATAGTGATCTAAGCGTGTCGGCTCAGGGACCTGAACTACTATTATCATCCTGACTCTGTCATGCTCACCTCCATGAAGCATATGTGGCCCATGCAGATGTTAGAATCTCACAACGTGAGAGAAAACCAGTTCCACAACATGGGGGATTTGAATGACGGCTTACATATTCGGTAAGCTTTATTAGCATCGTGGAAAAGACAGTACAGTAGCTCTGTAAACCCTTTTCACTTAACATCACAGCTACATAAAACACATGGCAGGATGATGAGTATTAGAAAACCAAACTCTGGTAGAAGCCTCAGAAGCCTCGGAAGGACATGTAGACGACACAAAATATTACTACGCAAACAAATGATGGACGGAATGCTGAAAAAATCATACATTCACCCCCAGCCAACATATATGGGTTAAATCCATTGTTCTTTTGCTCACAATGCCACCCCAGTTTAGTCCCAGCCATATGCAAATCAGTCTTGACCCTGTGCCTCATCGGAACAGTCCAGACCGAACTGCCAAGCCAGGTCCTCCGTGGACCGGAAACATTGTGGTGACCCAAAGAACAATGGATTTAACCCAGATCTCTTGACTGGGGGTAAATGCTTGATTTGCTCTGCATTCCATCCATCAACTGTGTGTCTTTTGTAAACATTTAGAGAGCATTCGGGACTACTGTGGCTAGGAATAAATGTGAAGAGTCGGAAGGTCTGTTAAACGACGTAGCTGAGTCTATGAGGTTCTAATGAAGTGATCCTTTTGGATTGCACTGAACCAGGCCAAATGGTCACAAGACACAGATATGTGTTAGATATCCTATCAGCCCACCCATTTGGCGGAGCCTCGTCATGTAGGACACCTAACCAGGGTGGTGAGTCCAAGCCCAATGAATTGGCCAGACATCACACACTACTGGTTCATCATGTGAAAGTGTCCGTGCCACTAAGTGGTGCTGAAAAAGTGCAGTGCAAAACAGGGAATAAAGAATGAGTGATCTAAAATGACGGTCGAGGCAAAGAAAAATATTTTTAATGGAGATATTCACCAAGACGTCAGATTAAAAAGAAGTGTATAACAGTGTGAAAAAATCACTGTAATGCTTTGCTATGTTATGAATCAGGCCAACATGTTTCTGCCGAAGGTGGAACTACACCGGCATTCTTCAGGGCCAACAAAAATAAGATGTTGCTACTGCAAAGGTACACTCAGACAATTTATGCAAAAGTGAAAGAAAACAAGGACAGACCAAATTGTTTGTTAAAGACCTGTCCAAACTATATGTGTGGTCATATAGACCATCCTACCATATCCTCCAGATCAGAAGTTGATAGAGGAAGTACTCCTAAAAATTGGGAACAAAAAAAGACAGAGATGTTGTCCATTCTACAATCATAATAGACTATTCACGAAATCAGAACCAACAAGTAAACTCAGCTAGGCAAGTCCCAAGTAGGACAGCCGCATGTTATACAGGTATCATATTAAAGTAACCCATCAGTCATTGCTGAACAATAATCTCAAACAAGTATGAAAGGACTTACCCAGCAGTATGTGGGAGTCAAGCCTCACCTCACCCGGCAACGGCTCGGAGATTGAGGCCCCGCTCTGTGCACAGAACATAAAAATATACCATATCATCCTGAGTTGACTCAGAGGTCTGTAGTCAGTTTCAGGTTGTGCAACTGTGCATATAAAAAACTGGATGTGTGACTGTCCTTACCGAACACTGACCCATGGTGGACAAGGAATAGGCTGACTAATAGACAACACTTGTGACCAGTGACTGAATGGCACAGTCACCCTAAAATAAGCACCCAAAGAGATCTAGTGCCTATACTGTGGTTTATACAGTTAGTTGTACATTCCTACCTTTAATGAGCCAAGAAACAGATGTATATAATATGGCTCGGGATGATAATCCCAGATAAGAGGGTCTAGGTTAAAAACGACCCCTGTCCTGTATTTATCTAAGAGAGTCCAAAGGGTGAAGTAAGCCTAGACCTGTCTCCCTAATTTAGTTAGTAAAAAAGGAGTGGAGAGAGCTCAATTGGAGAGGTTGTGGCTAAAATTAGCGTCTACCTAAAAGGAAGGTAACCTAAACATGAGCTAAACATGGAAAGGTGGTCACAGCAGGAACACAGAACTAGGCAGTGTGCATCAAAGTCTAGCTACTCACCTCTCCGTCGGTACCCCTAGGCAGACACCTAAGCCGAAGGGGAGGCAACGAGGAGAGGTGAGAATCATGTCTTTATACCCCGTGTGATTGGATAATAAGCAGCAGCTGTGTGCCTATCGCCGCTGCCGGTGTTACAAGGACATGCTTTGTGCGCATGCGCGGCTACGTTGCGCTGCACACCATTGTGTGTCCCTTGCCGGGCATGCGCGATGCGGAATCACTAACCAGAGTACGCGAGCGCTGATAGAGGAACAGCGCATGCGCAGAGGAGACCCAGGCTGATGAATAGAACGCCTCGGGATCCTCGCTAATGCGCGCGTGCTCAGTGGTACAAACCCGCTTCGAGTTGTTAGGAGTAACAAATAAACTAGCCAACGGGCGTAGCGCTCCTTCATTACAGTGAAACAACCAGTCCCACCTAGAAAACGAGGGGTTCTCAGTCGGCGGCCACATGGATGGCACGGTAAATTCAAGCTTACAACGAGCGTGGCCTGGCCATGTGTGTTATGGTCCCTTACATGAAATAAAGTATCCTGAGGGGAGAGTGAACCTCAGAAATACTGCGCCTGTATAGGCAATGGTATAGATGGCTACAGACCAAGGTTGATCAATACTCTATATAAATATAGACACACAGGATGTAGAGTGTGTGAGATGCCAAGATCAACAACCGGGTGTAGCGGAAGAGATCCTGGGCGCAGTGGAAGTGATCCCAGTGAAGCACTAGGATAATGACATATAACCACGAGCCTTGGCTAAGCCCTCGGTGAATTTACCAGGGATATAAAGGATGGCGTGATCAGAATTTGACCTAATGCTGTCATGTTGTAGATGGGGTTATCGAATTACCAACTGGCGCTATACTATATCTGGTTAAAGAAGTGGGTCTGCATAATAGGCAGTGTAAGTGAAGCCACCTGATAGTGTTTGACATACTGGAAGTGGGAATGACCCATTTCTAGCGTAAGCTGCACTATATCAAGTTGCTGCAATGAGTCTGCATCGTGTAGGGTATAAGTGAAGCCAACTAGTAGTATAACAAGACATCAATAGAAGATGGTGTCCCCAAAAGGCTCACAGCTGGTTAGATAGACACCCAGGGTATATTATCATTCAGACCTGAGATGTCAGTTTTCAATTTAAAAATCCAGCGTTGTTCCTTAATGAAACGAAACCTTGAGATGTCCGTGATGTGCGGTGGGATGAATGGTTGTTCCAAAACAACCCACCTCAGGTCTTCAGCTTTATGCTTTTTAATCAAGAAGTGGTTTGTTAGACAGGTGGACTGTTTGTTACACCGTATTGTACTCTTATGCTCGCTAATGCGGGACTTCACTTTCCTGGTGGTATGTCCAATATAAGCCAGACCACACGGGCATGTGATCTTGTAGATCCCTTTCTCCGAGTTGCAGTTGGTATGATTCAACAACTTCCATGGTCTAGCAGTTCCAATGTCAACGGAGAGCGTCTTGCTGGTCTGGGGGCACGACGCGCAGTTACCACAGGGGTGGTGCCCTTGAACCGGAGTGGTATTCCAAATGGTGTCAAGGGTGGTGGTAATGTCCTTCCTTTGTGTCCGTGGTCTAGTATGGACCAGTGCGTCCCTGATGCTAGATCCTCGTTTGAAGGCAAACAGGGGCCTGGGTATTGCACCAGCAACCGTGTTCAGGATTTTCCAATGTTTCAAGACTATCCTCTTGACCCTGTTGGATCTGGTGCTGAAGGTGTGTACCATCGTGAGCCTTTCGGATGGTGTTTTATTGTGTCGATGTTCGATCAAAGCCTCACGGTTGTTGTTAAAGGCTCTCTTATTAGCCCGGCGTATCAATTGATGAGGGTAATGTCGCTCCTTCAGGTTGCATGCTAATTCCCTCGCATGATGTTCATATAGCTGGTTAGAAGAACAGTTTCTCCGAACCCTGAGAAATTGACCCACTGGCAGATTGTCACGTAATGACTGTGGGTGGAAACTCTGGTATGACAAAAGGGAGTTGCGTGCCATGGGTTTCTTATATAATTGGCTCTGAAGCCCTCCCTCATCAGGAAAAATCAGGAGATCCAGAAATGGTAGCTGCTCTTTGCTAAACTCCATAGTGAAGCGGAGAAATTGATTCCTTGAGTTAAGCCACATGTGGAAGTCGGTTATCTCTTCACAGTTGCCCCTCCATATGACGATGATGTCATCTATGTACCGGCGCCAGAGCAACACCTTATCAAAGTAAGGGTTGGTGGTGTTCAGGACATGATCTTGCTCGAACTGATGCATATAGAGGTTCGCCAGACTGGGGGCGAAGACACTGCCCATTGATGTCCCCGAGACTTGGAGATAAAGGTCGTCCTGGTACTGGAAGTAGTTCTCCATCATAGCCAGCCTGGCACACTCCATGATGAAAGGTATCGGAGTGATGGTCTCTGGTGGTTTAGACTCCAGTAGATGGCGAATGCAATCCAGGGTCTCTTGCTGCGGGATGCATGTATACAGAGACTCAACGTCGAAACTCACCAACAGGTCGGTCTCGACGTTGAACTCAGACTCTGCAAGAAGACGAAGGACATCACCAGTGTCCTGCAGATACGTAGGAGTCTCTTTAACCAAGGGTTTTAGAAAGACATCCACAAATGTGGAGAGTGGCTCGAGTAGAGACCCAATTCCCGAGATTATGGGTCGTCCCGGAGGTGGTCTCTTCTCCTTGTGTATCTTAGGGAGGCAGTAGAAGTAAGGGACCACCGGATGGGCCGTGGTCAAGTACCTGGCTTCTTGAGGTGTAATCCATCCCTCACAGGATGCTTCTTCAACGAGACTCTTGATGTCGTTGGAAAGCCTTGTGGTAGGGTCTTCAGTAAGTCGACGGTAGGCCTTCACATTGCTCAGTTGTTGAAGGCACTCTCTGTGGTATATGTCTGTATCCTGTATGACAAAGGCGGGGCCGTTGTCATACAGGATACAGACATATACCACAGAGAGTGCCTTCAACAACTGAGCAATGTGAAGGCCTACCGTCGACTTACTGAAGACCCTACCACGAGGCTTTCCAACGACATCAAGAGTCTCGTTGAAGAAGCATCCTGTGAGGGATGGATTACACCTCAAGAAGCCAGGTACTTGACCACGGCCCATCCGGTGGTCCCTTACTTCTACTGCCTCCCTAAGATACACAAGGAGAAGAGACCACCTCCGAGACGACCCATAATCTCGGGAATTGGGTCTCTACTCGAGCCACTCTCCACATTTGTGGATGTCTTTCTAAAACCCTTGGTTAAAGAGACTCCTACGTATCTGCAGGACACTGGTGATGTCCTTCGTCTTCTTGCAGAGTCTGAGTTCAACGTCGAGACCGACCTGTTGGTGAGTTTTGACGTTGAGTCTCTGTATACATGCATTCCGCAGCAAGAGACCCTGGATTGCATTCGCCATCTACTGGAGTCTAAACCACCAGAGACCATCACTCCGATACCTTTCATCATGGAGTGTGCCAGGCTGGCTATGATGGAGAACTACTTCCAGTACCAGGACGACCTTTATCTCCAAGTCTCGGGGACATCAATGGGCAGTGTCTTCGCCCCCAGTCTGGCGAACCTCTATATGCATCAGTTCGAGCAAGATCATGTCCTGAACACCACCAACCCTTACTTTGATAAGGTGTTGCTCTGGCGCCGGAACATAGATGACATCATCGTCATATGGAGGGGCAACTGTGAAGAGATAACCGACTTCCACATGTGGCTTAACTCAAGGAATCAATTTCTCCGCTTCACTATGGAGTTTAGCAAAGAGCAGCTACCATTTCTGGATCTCCTGATTTTTCCTGATGAGGGAGGGCTTCAGAGCCAATTATATAAGAAACCCATGGCACGCAACTCCCTTTTGTCATACCAGAGTTTCCACCCACAGTCATTACGTGACAATCTGCCAGTGGGTCAATTTCTCAGGGTTCGGAAAAACTGTTCTTCTAACCAGCTATATGAACATCATGCGAGGGAATTAGCATGCAACCTGAAGGAGCGACATTACCCTCATCAATTGATACGCCGGGCTAATAAGAGAGCCTTTAACAACAACCGTGAGGCTTTGATCGAACATCGACACAATAAAACACCATCCGAAAGGCTCACGATGGTACACACCTTCAGCACCAGATCCAACAGGGTCAAGAGGATAGTCTTGAAACATTGGAAAATCCTGAACACGGTTGCTGGTGCAATACCCAGGCCCCTGTTTGCCTTCAAACGAGGATCTAGCATCAGGGACGCACTGGTCCATACTAGACCACGGACACAAAGGAAGGACATTACCACCACCCTTGACACCATTTGGAATACCACTCCGGTTCAAGGGCACCACCCCTGTGGTAACTGCGCGTCGTGCCCCCAGACCAGCAAGACGCTCTCCGTTGACATTGGAACTGCTAGACCATGGAAGTTGTTGAATCATACCAACTGCAACTCGGAGAAAGTGATCTACAAGATCACATGCCCGTGTGGTCTGGCTTATATTGGACATACCACCAGGAAAGTGAAGTCCCGCATTAGCGAGCATAAGAGTACAATACGGTGTAACAAACAGTCCACCTGTCTAACAAACCACTTCTTGATTAAAAAGCATAAAGCTGAAGACCTGAGGTGGGTTGTTTTGGAACAACCATTCATCCCACCGCACATCACGGACATCTCAAGGTTTCTTTTCATTAAGGAACAACGCTGGATTTTTAAATTGAAAACTGACATCTCAGGTCTGAATGATAATATACCCTGGGTGTCTATCTAACCAGCTGTGAGCCTTTTGGGGACACCATCTTCTATTGATGTCTTGTTATACTACTAGTTGGCTTCACTTATACCCTACACGATGCAGACTCATTGCAGCAACTTGATATAGTGCAGCTTACGCTAGAAATGGGTCATTCCCACTTCCAGTATGTCAAACACTATCAGGTGGCTTCACTTACACTGCCTATTATGCAGACCCACTTCTTTAACCAGATATAGTATAGCGCCAGTTGGTAATTCGATAACCCCATCTACAACATGACAGCATTAGGTCAAATTCTGATCACGCCATCCTTTATATCCCTGGTAAATTCACCGAGGGCTTAGCCAAGGCTCGTGGTTATATGTCATTATCCTAGTGCTTCACTGGGATCACTTCCACTGCGCCCAGGATCTCTTCCGCTACACCTGGTTGTTGATCTTGGCATCTCACACACTCTACATCCTGTGTGTCTATATTTATATAGAGTATTGATCAACCTTGGTCTGTAGCCGTCTATACCATTGCCTATACAGGCGCAGTATTTCTGAGGTTCACTCTCCCCTCAGGATACTTTATTTCATGTAAGGGACCATAACACACATGGCCAGGCCACGCTCGTTGTAAGCTTGAATTTACCGTGCCATCCATGTGGCCGCCGACTGAGAACCCCTCGTTTTCTAGGTGGGACTGGTTGTTTCACTGTAATGAAGGAGCGCTACGCCCGTTGGCTAGTTTATTTGTTACTCCTAACAACTCGAAGCGGGTTTGTACCACTGAGCACGCGCGCATTAGCGAGGATCCCGAGGCGTTCTATTCATCAGCCCGGGTCTCCTCTGCGCATGCGCTGTTCCTCTATCAGCGCTCGCGTACTCTGGTTAGTGATTCCGCATCGCGCATGCCCGGCAAGGGACACACAATGGTGTGCAGCGCAACGTAGCCGCGCATGCGCACAAAGCATGTCCTTGTAACACCGGCAGCGGCGATAGGCACACAGCTGCTGCTTATTATCCAATCACACGGGGTATAAAGACATGATTCTCACCTCTCCTCGTTGCCTCCCCTTCGGCTTAGGTGTCTGCCTAGGGGTACCGACGGAGAGGTGAGTAGCTAGACTTTGATGCACACTGCCTAGTTCTGTGTTCCTGCTGTGACCACCTTTCCATGTTTAGCTCATGTTTAGGTTACCTTCCTTTTAGGTAGACGCTAATTTTAGCCACAACCTCTCCAATTGAGCTCTCTCCACTCCTTTTTTACTAACTAAATTAGGGAGACAGGTCTAGGCTTACTTCACCCTTTGGACTCTCTTAGATAAATACAGGACAGGGGTCGTTTTTAACCTAGACCCTCTTATCTGGGATTATCATCCCCGAGCCATATTATATACATCTGTTTCTTGGCTCATTAAAGGTAGGAATGTACAACTAACTGTATAAACCACAGTATAGGCACTAGATCTCTTTGGGTGCTTATTTTAGGGTGACTGTGCCATTCAGTCACTGGTCACAAGTGTTGTCTATTAGTCAGCCTATTCCTTGTCCACCATGGGTCAGTGTTCGGTAAGGACAGTCACACATCCAGTTTTTTATATGCACAGTTGCACAACCTGAAACTGACTACAGACCTCTGAGTCAACTCAGGATGATATGGTATATTTTTATGTTCTGTGCACAGAGCGGGGCCTCAATCTCCGAGCCGTTGCCGGGTGAGGTGAGGCTTGACTCCCACATACTGCTGGGTAAGTCCTTTCATACTTGTTTGAGATTATTGTTCAGCAATGACTGATGGGTTACTTTAATATGATACCTGTATAACATGCGGCTGTCCTACTTGGGACTTGCCTAGCTGAGTTTACTTGTTGGTTCTGATTTCGTGAATAGTCTATTATGATTGTAGAATGGACAACATCTCTGTCTTTTTTTGTTCCCAATTTTTAGGAGTACTTCCTCTATCAACTTCTGATCTGGAGGATATGGTAGGATGGTCTATATGACCACACATATAGTTTGGACAGGTCTTTAACAAACAATTTGGTCTGTCCTTGTTTTCTTTCACTTTTGCATAAATTGTCTGAGTGTACCTTTGCAGTAGCAACATCTTATTTTTGTTGGCCCTGAAGAATGCCGGTGTAGTTCCACCTTCGGCAGAAACATGTTGGCCTGATTCATAACATAGCAAAGCATTACAGTGATTTTTTCACACTGTTATACACTTCTTTTTAATCTGACGTCTTGGTGAATATCTCCATTAAAAATATTTTTCTTTGCCTCGACCGTCATTTTAGATCACTCATTCTTTATTCCCTGTTTTGCACTGCACTTTTTCAGCACCACTTAGTGGCACGGACACTTTCACATGATGAACCAGTAGTGTGTGATGTCTGGCCAATTCATTGGGCTTGGACTCACCACCCTGGTTAGGTGTCCTACATGACGAGGCTCCGCCAAATGGGTGGGCTGATAGGATATCTAACACATATCTGTGTCTTGTGACCATTTGGCCTGGTTCAGTGCAATCCAAAAGGATCACTTCATTAGAACCTCATAGACTCAGCTACGTCGTTTAACAGACCTTCCGACTCTTCATGTTTGTTGTAGTCTGATTAGGGGTATTGAGTTTGGTAGGTCTATAAAGATAGTCCCCTTGACCCTCCTCAACCTTTGTTTTCTAGGAATAAATGTGACCTTGGATGTTTCCCTGAATGTTTATGGCAGTGAAGTTACTATTTATAGATGTTTCTGGAATAATTGAGTTTCAGTGAGACTGTCTGTAATCGAGATTCGGCGTAGCAGCACTCCCTTTTAATATGATAACAGCAGAGGATGGATGGCAATAGGACTAACATCTGGACATCTTTATTCACTAATGGATTTAGAGCCATTGGATCGAACAAGGCAGCTGGATTCACTGACATGCATTGTAATGCCCTGTAGATAGACTGGGATTCCTTCCTTTTTTTTTCTGCACACACACAGAACATCACCAACCACCACGGCTCTGGGTGCGAGCCCACTCCTCCTCAGGCGACAGCCTCGTTATGCACTGCACATGCAGAAGGATGCCAGCAGGGAGGGGCCAATAGCTACACAGCTAAAACCTAATGTACTCTTGCCTAGTGGCTATTTATACATCATTTACCCAAAATAAATCTCCCACAACCTAATTTAACAAATAAACTCGTCAGACACCTCGATGCTATATACTATGATATTGGATAGTTATGAACAAGTGGAAGTTAAGGCCGTTGGCTTAAATGCCTGCAGTAAAATAACATTTTACAAACATCTTCCGACAGTCCAAAGCACTCCAAAGCAACTGCAGCTTTAGCCCAATTCACACTTGGCTCCAATCTGAAAATTGAGAGTAAGCATTCAGGTCCTACTTCCTTGTATACACAACCACTTTATGCAAAGCGAAAACTCGTCTTGAGCAAAAAAATAGTTATGTCGTTGTCACTTACACTTTGCATACAGTTCATTAATTTATGCGCAAGTGCAACAAGGCAGCATGACTCTACATTTAACTAATTACACAGTGAAGGATGCTGGTAATGCACAATTACTGAATAGGTCAAGCATAAGTAGGGTTGTTAATATTTACTCACAGTAAGTAGAGTGTGAGTGTTGTTTGGGGGGGCTTTCAAAAACTTTTACATCCATGTCATGGAAGCTTTTAATTTTTAAAGATCGCTTGATGTCTTCAATTAAAATAGGATTTAGTAACATTCCAATAAATGCTTTTATTAGACTATTTCAATGCGCTGCCTTACCACTTAGCAAACTTGAAGCAAGAGAACAACATCTCCATTGTGCTAAATGCACAGCACATGGCACTGTTGTGATTCGCGAAAACAAAAATTACAGTAAAGAGCTCCACTCCTGAAAAAAACCACCAAGCATTTGCAATGCAATAGGTATCACAGTTACGAGATTTTGACCGATTCTACTGTAAATGACAATGCTATTTATTTATGTGTTTAAACAAACACCTGCAATAATAAAAAGCATTTTCATTTACAATACCAATAGGTCAAAGTTTCTAAAATGCAAGACCTATTGCATTGCAAATGCTCGTTCAGACAGCTTCTAAATAAGATTTCTTACAAAAACGAGGTATAATGTATACCTGGAAGATGTTTCATACTTTTGACGCTGAGAAAAAAACAATGTTTATTACATCAGCACAGAAGTATTTGGGCTTCAATAACGTAATAAGAATCCAAACCTTATATGAGTTCAATTCAACTCTATGGGGCATATTCACAAGGAGCTATCACTGAAATAATGGCACTTTTACGCAGCCAAAGTTGTGATAAATTTACCACCCCATTCACAAGCTGGTGCTAACAGCCCCCAGCACCAGTTTACCCACGACAGCAGCTGCAAAAAACATTGCAACAGAGGACCCCCGCAAATATCGCTACTGAGATGCAGATTAGGCGTTCCCGTGCCAAAAGCCGCGACAACACCACACCAAAACATTCGCAATGACCCGACAAAACTGTGAAAAAAACACAAAATACGCAATAAGCCACGTTAGCTGAAGGATATTTACACCTTCTCTGACCTGGTGTAAAGTCGGACCGCAGTCTGCACCACAAAAGGAAGCACAGCCCACAGCCACACCTGAAGACAAACAGATGCCATGGAGCAACTGAACATGCAGCACGGACACCCAAGAGGGCCACAACACCCACAACACCACACCCAGGCCCGTAAAACCCCACCCCCCTGCCCACCCTCAAACCCAGACAAAAAAACTGCACACCAACACCACGAATCACAAAACAAATATGTTGCTTCAGGTCGCACAGCAGGAAAATCAACATACATGCATCACCAGAAAATGGAGATCCAGTCATACAGCAATGCAAACACCAACACAAAACACCATACAAACAAAAGACAAAACAACCATCCGGATGAGTCCTAGCGGGTCCACACTGAACAATCCATAGGACATAGCCTGGAAGACGAAATCCAACAGAAGAAGGTGTGCCATGCGTCCAACAAAGGAAAGAGAGGGAGAGAGCGAGGGAGAGACGGAGTGAGATTGCACAAGCAGTGCAAGGCCTTGCAGGGCACCTGGCACCACATGCCAACATGTGTGTGTGTATCAACATCCATACACCATGAGCCCAAGGCTGTGTCCCAATCTCATCCACAAAGCCACATCACATTCCACAAACGCAAGTAGTAGTCACACAAACCTCAAGGATGAAAGCTCCATTGTTCAATTGCAGAAGACAGGAGGACACCTGAACCTCTGACATTGGTCCGAACCTCTGACATTGGTCCTGAACATGCCTGGGAGAGATGCCATGGCAGATGGCAGACGGCAGACGACTCCCACACCCCACACACAGAAGCCTGCCTGACGTACCCCCGCATGGGATGGCCTTGACTGTTACGGAAACAGTAACCCATTCAGCCCAATGTTGCACACACATTTGAATCATTGCTAAGAGCTGTGGCATATCCTCCACACAACTGCTGCAGTACAGAAGAATGACAGTTCCACGAGACGTACCAAGGCAATGGCAGGCCATACCGGGCACATGCACAACCCCCATCATGTGGAACACTACCGTGCACATATGCTGCATTTACTGGGCGCAATGCCACTGGCAGTGCTGCAGATCAGTTACCGGCTCAGCTTCTGCATTGCCTATGTCACCTGCATCCATCCCTGGTTCCACTGCTGAACATGCACATTAGAGTGTCCCATGGATGTCTGCCTATCCAACAAAACCATAGATGAATTGGACTATGACTTGTGTCTGCGCTCCTGTTGGATCACAAACAGGATTGTAACTGAGACAGCTGTGCATGGGATGCCTTGACATACTGCATACGTATTGGCAGTTGTGCATGGGAGAATTTGCACAATTCCTCGTGTGCAGTGACCATATAGAGGCGCTACCCTAATGGCCTGTCTTGAGGATTTGGTGAAATGGCGTGGGCTGAGCACACCTGCCGGGACCAGTTAATTGATTGGCTCAACCTGGTGTTCCTTGAACATGACAATGATGTAATATTGGACCACATTGCAAATGAAGCTGCGTGGGCATTTATGGACGAGTAACTACGTTCCTGCAGCCACATCCGATTGTTACCCACAACACAGGTCCCAACAACATGTTGCATCATGGGGATTGTTCACATATCCGTCACAACAAAGGACACATCTGGCATCAGCGGAACTCTGGATGCATGTGCGTGAAATAACATGTGTGTACACACACCTGTGCAAGGTGAGGCAGGTCCATGGTCATAGCAACACAGCTTCAGTTGGGAAATTTGCCAATTCGGACACACTGCTGGGGGTGAACACACACATGTCAATGTAGCACAACATGTGAACCTGTCGGACCCTTTCACCTGAACACTATCAGCAGAGCAGACAATCGAAGCACTCTGGTGGCATAGCACTATGCAGACCCCATGGGCTGTGAGTTGTGCCCCCACACACGGAGAAATGGGCAGACACCAAACAACACATGACTCATCCAGCAAGGCAAGGTTGGCTGGAAGCGTTGCCATCCGTGATAATTGTTGTACATTTTTGCACCCCCATTTTCTGAACCTCGACTTGTACCCATGCTGCGTTCAAGTGTCTTAAGCATGTCCCTGCCTGTTCTGGGCGTTGCCCCATCCGTACTGACACGCACATGCCATTAAAGTCTATGCCATCCCACTGGTGTCTAACTGTGAGGTGTGTTGATTTGATTGTCCACTCGTGTGCCACAATGAGCATCGTCCCTACACAGGGAGGAACTGACTGACGCATGTGCAATGGGGGTGGGTTCCTTTTGCAAGCTCAACCTCTGTGAGCCAGACATTGTTTTGGGATAGGTGCCGGCCAACAAGTGCACTAACGCGACTTCAGCAATGTGAGTATGGTGTCCAACCTTAGACCATGTGGAGCAATGTCATATATCATTATAGAATGTGTCCACACAGATGTGTGGAAGTAGGTATGTGTTGTGAAGTTCTGTTGTCACATGTGATGTAGGTCATCACTCCTGGCCTGCTGCCGATTTGGTCACTCCTACACACAGCCCTATTCAACACATGGATGTGTGCCTACCTTGGGGGGTTGAGAGGTTGTTGTGCAATGGGGACACAGCTAGTACTCACCTTCACAGTCATCCAATTTGCTTTGTGTCTCAGGGAGACACATGCGCATAGATGTCAATTACCATGGTGTACCTTCATGTGCAATCATTTTCCCTACATCCAGCCATACTTCCATACGTGAGTGAACATAGTAATGACACATCTGTGTGATTCAGAATATTTTATTCACATTCAGGTGATTGACGGAGCTGGAGCTGTACATGGCCATCCAAGCCAACATACCATGGAAGCCCAGTGGTGGGAAAGCCACAGTCCTTTGAGGATTGAGAAGTGAATAGGAAGTAGGAGGGTGTAGTCTTCAGCAGAATTGCTGTGTAATTGGCCAGCAGTGATGAAATGGGAGTCCGTGTTGGGGTCCGGGGGAATGTCGCTGAGTGTTCCGGGGGTCAGAAGGAGGTGTTTCCCAGGGCATGATGCATAGGTCATAACCAGGCAGAGACAGGGCATACAGTGGTGATGGATGCTACTGCCTCCTTCCTCACACAGTAATTCCCATCCCCTTCTTACTCACCTGATACGGTCTCTGTGTCCGGTATGTCCGGTGTGTCCGGTGTGTGTGGTGGGGTGATGGCTGCATCACTGTGTGCCACTGACACAACAGACTTTGAAGGTAATGGAGCAACATCACTGTGTGCCACGGAAACATCAGGGGCCAGAGCTGTGTGTGTTGATGTGCCCACTGCAGTCACCTGGGAGTGGCAGCAATGGCAAGATGAAGTACTGCAGGGCATTGAAGGTCCCAGATACCACTCGCTGGTGCACAAGGACATGTCAGAGTGTGTGACCTGCTCCTTTACGGATGTGATCTGCACTGGGCTACTTCCATGTCGATTCGTGGGCCATCTCATTTTTCTGGGCTGCTGCCATGCCATCGGGCATGCAGTGTTACTTGCATAGTCAGTGTGCGTCACAGAGCCGCTGCTTTGCTGAATTCAGCACATGTGTATCGGTCGGTTGTGATATTGGTGATCTGGAGGGGGCCCCTTTGTGTACATTGCGGACGGGGACCAACTTGGCATTTCTATGGGTGCTGCAGTGACAGTTATCATGGTGGGTGTGCAGTGTGCTACACAAAATTATATATGTGTACCATTGTGCCCATCTCCCCGGTCCTCCTGTCCCTGGTCGTTACTCACCCTGTTGCTGTTGGGTCAGGTTGTATCGTGCTGTGTCCAGACCCCCAATTCCTGCCACTGTCTCCACACTGCTGACTGTGGCCACAATTTCCTCCAGCTCACCAGTCAGCTCTTGTGTCGCCTGACTCCCACCTCCAGTCGCCCGTGCTGCCTTCCTGTTGGCGGAGAGCTTCTCCTTGATGTGGCTGTGCACTTCATGCCAGCGCACCTTGACCTCCTCCAGTGACCTCCTCGCCACTCCGACCGCATTGATGTTTTTGATGATGGCCTGCCATATTTCCATTTGGATTTCCAGTGTTACAGTGGAGTGGTGGACAGTTGTTGGTAGTGTCCTATGACCTTTGTGATGACGATCCGTTCTTTCTGCGGACTGAACCCCGTCTTCCTCCTCCTCTTGTCCTTGCCCTTCCCCGAACACAGGGTTCCATTCTGGTCCTCTCTGAGGCTAGTGGGGATTGGCTTGTCCTCTGCACTCGGTTCCGGTGCATCCATGGTGCAACGCAGTTTGAAATGTAAACATTTTTTTTCTTTTATTGTGCATTTTCCTGCCAGGCATATGGGATTTGCAGCCCTGAGGCTGGTTTTCTCTGATTTTTGTACAGCGATTGCCCTCATCGCATGTTTTTTAGCATTCACGTTTTGCATTTTTAAGGCGTGGTGTTGATTTTCTCGCTGATTTTTGATGTGTTATCTGATGAATATTGCATGCTTCCGCATTGTTGTGAATTCCACGTTGACACAGGGCTATTTTCCCAGGATGGGCTGCAATTTTGAAAGTTGCGTTACTCTACTCTTGCGATAGTTATCACACGTTCTTGTGAATATACCCCTATAATGTTTGTTTCATGTGCACAGCCCAAAAAGTATATTACAAAATGGATAGATGTTTTCTTAACCGCATCCACCCTCATTTTATATTCCAAAATCTTTGATGAATTTAATTTCGATTTATTAGAGCCCATGCTGACATCTTCGAGCCATTAAAAACCCCTTTCTTGGTATGTAAATGTCTAAATGCACTCTTTTGGAAATCTGCCAATCACAAGTGTCTGAATCCTCATAAAATCCATATTATTATTCATGTGCTGCAAGATTTGCTAATTAAAGTGTCAGTGTGAATGGTGCTGCTTTATTAGACGGTGTGGTAATCCCCTTAAATTATTAGATTTATGATTGAGTGTGTGATCAAAATCTCTTTCTCAATGTTTTAAGCATCATAAATCTTCACAGGTCCTCTCCTAACTCCACAATCATGTTCAGTTTTGATTATTTAGAAAAGTACAACTCAGCTAAATTACCTAAATCAGTAGACACTTGCACCGGTCTAGTAATTTTGAGTATTTTCCCAGGCACACGTTTTCTTTTGTTTCTGACGTACACCAAATATAAAACAAAAAAACTACTTATTTCGACTACTTTAGAGTGATGTTTCCTATCCTTAATATTTTTACTTAAACGCAGTTTTTGAATTTGTCACCTTTTTGAAGCTGACATTCTTTCAAGCGTTTGTAAATGTGTATCATTCATAAGTCAATATTATTTCAGTTGCGCTGTACTGACGAGTACAGTGCTGCATTTTGTTTCTGTTTATCAGGCTTTACAATTTTGTTTGATCGTTTTCATTAGCTAGCTTGGAAACAGGATTTTTGCTGCTCCTCAGAGTTATAATGTTTGTAATTTTACTGTAAATACCTGAGAGTCCGTAGCCTCCTGCTTTCTGTGCAGAGTGCCTGTTAACTTCTGTTCCCACTGAACATTGCCTGTTTTCATGCCAGAGGGCAATGGGCATAGGGAATGCTACTAGACATAGAAGACATATTTAGGGTACCACAAAGCCTCTACACATTTGACCTGACATCTAGCTGTGCACCGTGGACCCTTTTCGCTAGTTAATTCCTACAGCCACGCCATTTACTAGAGCTCCATGGCCCAGACCCTTCTGAAAAAGGACTTAAGCTGAGTTTAGAAGGTCTTGCACATAGAGCATGACTTTTCATACTTCTGTAGGCCACGGAACTCATTGGCTATAGCCTTCAGCGATTTCCTGTTGGCTCTTGCCAAAGTATGTGACCATTGTTTCCTTTCAGTGTGCACCCAGACCTTTTTATCATGGTCTGTGGTCTTTGGAAAGAGGATGTGGCTTACTGCAATATCCTTTGCTCACGCCCAATAACTTGTAAGTGTGCATGGAATGTAAATAAGATGAAAAAAAGAGATCTGTATGTAGGAAGTGATCCACAGCCACACCCTTCAACCTAGGGCTCCGCGGGATATGTAGTAAGATAGACGGAGCAATAGTAACACACAAAAAGAAAGGTGGCAGTGTTGACCTGAAACTGAACTATTAATCTGATGTAAATTGAAAGTAGCAAAAATGATATGTGTGCCACGTGTGACGGGTTTCAGGTCAGGTGAAAATATTCGGAATTTCTGTAAATTGTTTGAAGAGCTAGTGTGCTGAAGGAGATGGTTACTATGGGAGAAATGTCACACACTGAGGAAGGGGGCCGGGAGCAAAAGGTGAATATGCCAATGCTATGAACTATGGCAAATCTGTTTTTATTGTATAATTCTTATAAATTTGAGATATAAAAAAATCATCATCAAGTTATCTCTAATGAGAGAGGCACTATACCATGTCAATGATGCCTCTACTCCTTCTATGAGTTATCATTCATTATCACATCATATATTGAGTTGACATTTTCATACATATCATCAGGCATGGGAAGGCAATTCCTTATTGAAAGGATATGTAGCATGGTGCAAATGAAAATGATTCAATATACATTGACAGAGGTGTACTCTAGGGCAGATGCAACTGAAGGGAAATTGTGCCTACACCTGACTATATGCCAGATGTTTATGTTGGCATTGTGTATGTATGTATGTATACTCCGCCAAAATGGCGATGGCGTATGCATACCCCCAACATAATTGCGTGCCTGACAAATTTATATGCAAGCACACCTTAAGTATGGCTACGGCAGCGAGTACTCTGTCACTCCCTTAGTCAACCCCCTATGACTGTCCAACAGAGCAAGGGCCATAGCAGAAAGGGACATATGTCCAAATACCCAGGATGGGTGAACATATAACCATTGCCAGGGAAGTAATGGCAGAGAGGGGGAGTAAAATGCAAATAATTTCTCCCCCTGTTTTAGGAGATCAATCTCATGGCGAGGAGAGATTTACTTTTTTTATTTAAAAAAAAAAAATCAATTTTTGAGATTTTTCTTTTTGAAAAATAAAAAAGGAAAACTGTTGGGTGCAGGAGTGTGTCATGCATGAAAACCATTCTGACCGAGGTTCCGGTCAATGCATTATGAATGACTGTCTGCTTGGCGCTCATTTAAAAATTTGGTCGGTGGCCTCTTCGCTATGGGGATAGAGAAATTTAGTCTGTCCCAAATGTGGAATAGCTGGCCATCTGCCAAATTATAAATTAGGCCCTAAATGCAAATTCAATTGTATTTCAAGTCCTACAGTGGGAGCTGTTGTATGATTGATCTTGGACTAGAACTGTTTTTTGTGCAGGTGTAATTAACCATACCCTTTGGAAGTATACTGTATCACCTAAATCGAAAGTACAGACATGTAGCCATATTGCAGTACTTTTAGTTTTGCTGCAGATCTGCCTTTTTAATTTCATTTTCACAATGGGCCTGGTTGACTGGGGTGTGAGCCCTGGTCAAGTAGCAACCACAATCCTTTTTAGGGTAAGGCACAAGTGAACCTCAAATTAACCTGTGCTCAACAAAGATAAAAGTGCTATATACCAAAAAACTCTTGTTGGGAACGCCAAAATTATGAGCAACCCACTTTTGGTCCGTCATGAATTAGGTAGAAAATGCATTAAAAATGTAAGTTGAGCTTGCACTTTGTTGGCTGGACACTATATTTAATGTATGTGATGCCCGATCAATTAATGGATGTCTTCCTTGTACGGATGTTTTATATTGATGATTTGGTCAGAGATACTAACTCATATGAACAATTAAAACAATATATAACCATACACAATGATTGAAAAGCTTTCTGTTTTAGTCCAAAGTGTGCATTGCACTAAAGGCCAGTAGATGGTTCTCTTGTTGATTTGTAATTTAGATTACTGGACCTTCCCTCATGATCCTACCTAGTATCAAACCCCTTTTCTCTATATATGCTTTGTATTTACAGCATGCATGAGTGCTACCTGAAGTACCTTACTACCAGTAATGAGGGTGCACATATTTCAGCAGTGAGTATTTGATATATTTAGAAAATGTTTTTGAGATTGTTATGTAGGCAATCTTGAGTTTTGCAGGTTATCCTGGCAAGAGACATTGTTAGTTTCCAGTTATAAAATCCTCCTGATTGTATTACAGCTGGGTGACCTGTGTAGGTGCCATATTTATATAAAAAACAAACAACACTTATTTTAATGCATCTTCTGGTGACTAATAGTCAACATCCTATAAATAAAGTGCTTCAATATTATTATTTCAGGATGATTGTTTACTTTAAAGTTAATCTTGGGAGATTATTCTGTAAGTTTTTAATTTTGAATCTCTTTTTTATTTTCCGTTAACATATAATTTACTTTGTGTTAAAAATATTGGGCTAAATTCACAAATGTACCCACATGTACATTCATGCATACTCTAAGGTACGTTGGGCCCGATTCACAGAATTAACTTAAGACAAAATCCTAAACGTACTACTTTTGGCATTCACAGAATGCACTTACTACTTTTGGTATCCCCAGATTGGATTTACGACTACTAACTTTACGTCCGCACTCAGGGCAGAAATTCCGGCCTGGAGGCGGAGCTTCTGGCCAAGAGGCAGAGCTTCAGGCTTGGAGGCGGAGCTTCCGGCTCGGAGGTGGGGATTTTGCCATGGCTGAAATATTCACCTCTGGGACGGAAACTCCGCCTCAGGGCTGCAAGCTCCGCCTTCGGGCCGGAATTTCGGTCCCGAGTGCGGACGGAAAGTTAGTAGTCATAAATCCATTCTGTGCTAGGGCCTATAAAAAGGTACAATGCTGTGGGATTAGTCTCGTATCGGGTCAGATGTATTACTCTATGGGGTTCTACTCTGTTGGGTGGTATTTTGGCCCTAATCCTACATAGGTATCTGTGGAAGGCATTTTGCTTTCTTGGGGGAGATCTCTTGGGACACGTAAGCCTGTCTGCGCCTACTTCATGTGGTATCAGTGAACCAACGTAACATGACCTGGCTGGTGTCTTGGAGTCCACAGCAGTCATGTGCAGATATCATTTGTTGTGTAAGAGGGCACTGTGTAGTGTTTGTGGAATGCTAGTTTTGGGTTTGGTGTAGTTATAAGAGCTGTGGGAGAAGTCCCTATGCAAGCGCAGTGAAAGCTTCGGGGTGGACTCCATTAGACTAGGCAGTTCTTTGGTGAAGAATGGATGCGATAGCACCCATAGTAAACAGAGCATGGTACATGTAAGTACAACACATAACTAATTGAACATCACAGGTTTAGGGATGAATCCAGGCTCCCCTCTCAAATCCTCTGATAATTGCAAGTGTCTTTCGTTAACAAAGTTTGAGGCAAAAGGATCATGGTACAGATCGTAGTTCTCAATTCAAGAAATGTAGATCCTGTCGGGGTGCTGATGTGACCACTGAAAAGGTGTAGCACTTGAATATATGATTGCTGACTAGGTGGATATTAGTTGCATTCATTGGTTTGTTAAAAAAGTGCCATTTGTCAATCATTATCTTTGGAAATCCTTTTCTTTTTTTTGGGTGTTCTCTCCAGACTTCATTCACTCAATTTCTTTGTGATGCACCAGAAGGTGGCCCCAGTTGGGGTATATATTTTTGATGGGCTGTGTTAAAGAATGGAATGCATTCATTTTTATGGGATATTGGGCCAGCCCCCTCCATGTGACTGAAAAGATATTTTAAGGGGTGATCTTCATGAGCATGTGGATGGTCTCAGTTATTATCTAGAGCTCTGTGGGTGATGCCATCCCTCCAATATCCTATTGTATCTCTCCTAGAAAGTGCATGGGGAGTTTACCAGTGGAGTGGTGTCTTTTGACCTACACATGTGTCGGGCAATGTACAAAGAGGGGCACGTATCTCAATTGACTGCTGTTGATGATCGCAACGTGCCCTGATGTCACATGTATGCCCCTCCATTCCTAGCATGCAGTATGCAACATCACCATCCCCAGAGATGCCAGGTGTCTTCACTATGCCCTTTTCTATATTTTTTGTTGGGCTTGTGTGGGCTTCTTTTTGATTGTCCTTTGGGCACCCCCCTAGATCTCATGTGATTTGTTTCTTTATGAAAGCAGAAGTGGCTACAAAGCTGTTCAGTGGCCCTATGCACCCCTGCTCATGTTGTTTTGCAGTGTTTCAGGCAGGGCTTACTGATTTATGTAGATTATGTTTGTAAGGCCTTGAGGGATGGGTTATTGCCAGGCCTAATATGGAGGTGAGCACATTCTGTGCTCAATTCTCGCTCAGAGGTGTGATGGACTTTTGCAGACTCCCTTCTCCCAGGTGTCTCTCTCTCTCCCTCAGAGAATTTCTTTTCCAGGGTGTTTTGACCCATAGTTCCTGGCTGTAGCTGGGCACTTCTAAGCTGTGATGCACTTCAGTCATTGTTATGAAGTGATGTAATACCCGTAAACAGACTTTGGACATTTGGATGATTTGGGGGAAAGGAAGAGAAAAATTGCTGTATGCATTAATTTGTTGAAACTCTTATAATGATGGAGATAGACTTGGATAGCTGGTTGTTCTAGTAAATCACCCTCCTAACTGACTCAGTGGCAAGTGGTGCTTCCAAACCTGTTGGATCTTGTATGTGTGCTGTGGAGGTTATGGGGTCTTCACTATCCAAAGCGTACGAGAAACCTGGCTCCCGACACTGGAGGACAGCTTTGTTTTGGAACTGAAAGGGAGCCTCGATTTTTCAGGAGGCTACTAGCTTTTTTGGGGCACTGTTGGAACCTCATGTCATGAAGGAATTTTGGTCCCAGGATGGGCGTCAGAGAATGGGGTCCCTTCAATTCGGTAATTGGAACCCATCGTAATTGACTTTTAAGGCGTGGACAAGAGCCACCCTGCCCTCCTCATCAGATTGCCCTCCCACTGGGGTGTAGTCAGCCAACCCCACATTAGGGGACCAGCAGCCGAGAGGGGCCTAGGCTCCGGTAGGTGCCCTGATTGGTGGACTCTATTGAGTATACCCAATCTCAAAGCACATACTACAGTCCTGAATTCCACGCAAATAGAGGCTTGAATGTCCTTATATTGTCTCATTTGTCCTTTTGAGTTTTGGTGCAGTGAGTTTTGAGGCATAAATGAAATGGATGCTCTGCATTGGAGGTTTTGACTTTACTGCACATTTGGGTTCTGCATTTATATGAAGGCATTGTCATCCCAGACAGTTACCCGCATGCCACAGTTGTAGCCTTGGTCCCTGTTGGGCTGAGTTTCCTGTCTGTTGTTGCTGTTGCCATGTGTTTGTTCAACTACCTGATCCCTGTTGTGGTTGTTCAGGGGCTGACTGACTTCTCTGCAGCTGAGTGTAAGGTGCATTCTAGTTCCCCTTTGGTTGGTTATGAGGATGGAGATTCTGCATGGACTGGCCAAGGCTTATCGACCTCTGTTCCTGATATGCTTTTAGCCAGCATCGGTCAGCCATGTGACACATTCTATGGCAATAGTTCCATTCTCTAAGGTCTGGCTGCTGCCATCCTACTTGTCTTCTGCCATTATAGCTATGTTGAAACCCTCTGGGGTTTTGCTGTGGAGCTCAATTTAAGACTGGTGACATTTGCTCATTCACAACCGACCCGGCTTTCTTGAGGAGGGTCTTTTTTAATATGTTTTAGGCCAACTTAGCGGTGTCTCTCTGGATTGGCGCTGTTTCCCTATCTGTTGGACTTGGCCCTTATGACAGGTTCATCCCTAATCTTTTTGCTTTTAATATGTGATCTGTGTTGATGATTTTTGGTCTCAGTGCACTTTTGTCCCTGTGTCCCAGAGTAAAGTGCGTGCATGTAGTTAGGCTGGCCTGCTCTCCCATAGGAATGCAGGGGGAATGTCTGTGTCCCTGGTAGTTCCTGATGCGTGGGGAGTGCAGACTCGAATTTGGTATGTGCGAACTCGTGAGAGTGAATGCTTCGCAATGATGTATGTGGCATGAGTGTGTCTTGCGTACAAGTGCCACTTCTAGGAGTTGGCATATTAATGTAAAATATGCCTGGCGTGTGATTGGCTGGAGCTGGCTGGTGAGCCTGGCTCCAGGAAGGCAGGATGGGTCTGCCCGGTGGTGAGTGTGAGATTAGCATGTTGATGGCTGGGGAGGAGTGCACCTGGTCCCTGATGGGGCTGGACTTTCCCCACACAATGCTGGCTCCGCCCCCTGTGGTGCGACTGATGACCCTAGCCCTGCTAGTGAATGAAAGGGGTGGTTGAGCCATCAAGGGTGCTCCAAAACCAGCTGCGACTGGTTTCTCCCCCACCCTGCACCAACAGACAATGGATTTAGTGGCATAAGAAGGGGCTGTGTCCCCATACAATTTGTTCTGCTTTTGGATCCTAGCTGAGGGGGCTGCTGCTGTTGCTGGGGCCAGGAGGACCGCCACTTGGATTGTCTCCCTGCCTGGAGACCCCGTGAGCTGGCTCTGGGCCCAGCCTTGCCCACCTGCCTGCCTCCAGACCTTGCTAGAGCTTTGCTTTTGCCCATAGCGCTGAGAGCGTTGTTCTCTTGTCCTTCAGCACTGGGGAGCGCTGTGATTCCTTGCCTAGCTCTTGAGAGCGCTTTATTTGACCCATAGCGCTGTGAGCGCTCAATTCTGTCCCCTAGCGCTTGGAGCGCTTGACTTTGCCTTTAGAGCACTTGGGAGCGCTTTGGTTGCCCAGCCGGTGCCCACCCGGCATTTGCTGAATTTACTGTGCTCACTTCTTGAATTGCGAGCGCTCTTGTTGACGAGCCGGTGCCCACCCGGAATTTGCTGAATTTACTGTGCTCGCTTCTTGAATTGCGAGCGCTCTTACTGCCGTGCCGGTGCCCACCCGGCATTTGCTTCTGTGTCCCCCGCCGGGCCGCCGCGCTGCCCACGACGACCCGGAAGTGAATGGCAGGACGACCAATCGCTGCGCGGCCTGAGAGAGGGGGCCGGAAGTACCACTCCCGCAGCCAGGCAGCGAGAAGGGAAGCACTGCCAGCGAGGCTCCGAGGAAGAGGAGCACCGCAAGGAGACCGACCGAGAGTGCTTCCCCACCCCGCAGACCCAGCGAGACCCGGTGAGTGCGGGGACAGGGTCCTTTGTTTGATTTAGAGTGGCCCCGGTTTGCAGCGGGCCGCTCCAACATGCACAAGTTATTCCGAGTCCACGAGGGACTCCAACTTCGGGGGCACCTTTCGTATTAAGAGCCCGAGAGGCTCTGGGGCCATTTTCATTGTGTTAGAGTGCTGAAGCTCTTAAGGGCCCGTCTAGTTGCTTTATGAGCCCCAGATAGGCTCTTGAGTGGCATTATATTTGTTAGAGCCCAGCAAGGCTCTTGGGAGCACAGTTAGTTGGTTAGAGCCCCGTGGCTCCCAAGCAGTGTTTCTCCCCCCATTGTGTTCTTGAGCCCACGAGGCTCCAACGTTGGCCCATCATTGATTTACAACTGTCCAGCACCTAGTGGACAGTTGCTACATTTAGGCTTGTGTTCTGTGTTGCCTGCGCAGCCTACCCTGACATTTGGACTCAGGGCATTTCAGCCCTTACGAGGCCAGTTGGCCTGGGGGACAATTCTAGTGTTGTGCTACATGCACCCTGCGCATTGGGATTTACCTGCTTATTTGATTCCTGCGCAAATGTTCTACCTGCACCTCTGAATGTGTTTTAATGACTCATGTGCACTGTGTTTATGTTTTATCCCCTTTGCTAAAAGTAATCTGCTTAGAGGATTGTTTATGTCCCATTACCTTTGCTAAAAGTGACCTGCTTAGGTAATTGTTTATGTTCCTTCCCCTTTGTTAAAAGTGACCTGCTTAGGTGATTGTTTATGTTTCTTCCCCTTTGCTAAAAGTGACCTGCTTAGAGGATTGTTTATGTTTTATTACTTTTGCTAAAAGTGACCTGCTTAGGTGATGGTTTTCCTTCTATAGGTCCTGACGATAAGTCCTAGTTCCCTGCGTGATTTTCCTACAGTGTTTAGGGTTGCGTAGGAGGTATTTACTCTTTACCAGTGATTACTGGTTGTGTGCTACATTTACTATTTTTAGTGCTACAGTCATTATATGTTTATGTGCTATGTGTTATACCTACAAGTGCGAATTCTAAAAGTGCCTACCCCTGACAGTGGTCCATGTGGCCCTGTCCTGTACATAATCCCCTGTAAATTCTGCCCGTGCCTGTTGGCACAGTTTCCGTGTGTGTTTTATCTAATGTGTTTTTGCTATAATACAAATGCTATTTTTTTTATATAACCTTGTGTGGAGTTTCTTTGTGGTGGGCCTTGGGTGTTGTTGCTGGGTGCACGCGCAAACGCTTTACACATAGCCTCCGAGATTAGCCTTGCTGCTCGCGTCACATTATCTAGAGGGTGAGCAGGGGTTATCTTGGTGTGTAACTCCCTTGCCCTGACCTTAGACATGGTGATCTCTGACTGACTTTAGCACGAGCCTCGGCCAGCCGGGGTCCCGGGTCTAACACTATCCTTGTCTTGTTTATATTTGGGAGGCTGTATCTCCTGCCAAGGTTTGGTATCTAACCTCACTATGCTGTCCAAAACTCTCTGTATCTTGGTGAGCAGCCCCTTTTCGAGAATATTTTAAAGGAATTCAACTTGCCATCGTTCCCTCATCCTATCCAGAAAATCAGTCATGGTCTCACCAGGTTTTACTGTTTCTGCCATTAATCCTTCTACATATGGACAGTCAGAGAACATTTCCCTCAGGGCTATCCATATTTGGTTCCAGTACAAACTGAATATGGACCCATCATGCTCGGTGTTTGTCAGCGTGACTGCTGGGATGCGAGCTTGGGCAAACAATGTGTTATTCTGTTCTTTAATGAGGCTACTCAGCAGATGTTTGACATCGCCTGTCGCTATATTTGCTCACACAGTTCTTCTCAAAATATGAGATCCATTTCCCTGGTCCGTCCAGTAAGGGTGGCAATTTTGGTCCTTAGAGCTTCATTATTCATCTGAGCCTATGGCACATAGATGGTCCCTTACATGCCCTTCTGTAGTAGTGCGTATATTTTGGCTTGGGGTAGCTCCACTGGTTTTTCCCTAACATAGCGTTCCCACCATCTTAGCAGTCCAGCATGTGGGGGAAGTTTCATTTGGGATCTCCCCCTCTGTGCCAGATGCAGTCATCTGCAATGCCAATGTCCTCTGGTTCAAAGGATTCTTCTTCCAGCCATGCTCTATAGCACTGGTCCTTTCCCTCGGTCCAGCGGGATAGCAGGTGTCAAAATGCCCATGAGAAGATCTCGCCTTTCTCTTGGGCCACTATCTCGCTTGTGGTTAGTTTGTCTGTAATGTGAGTTTGGGAGGAACAGCTGACTTCTTCGTAGCTAGATTGAGAACTCGAGCAACTCATCTAGAGAGCTCTCTCTTATATACAAGGAGCTCACCTCCCTTTCGGCGATTATGCCTCAAGATCCCCCACCGTAGAGACATGTGCAAATATAGCAGAGTATTTTGTATGCAAGGTGGAAAAAATATATGAGTCCTTTCTACAGAATACACCATCAGATGTCCCAGTTAAGGTCGTCGGTAAAGGACCCAGGGCGAGCTGCACCCTTGAGGAATTTAGGGTTCCCCCGCAGGAAGAATTGTTGAAAATTATTTCAGACATCCAATCTGGATCTCCAATAGACGTGGCCCCTATTAAGATTCTTAGAAATCATCTTCAACTCCTATGTGACCACATTGGAAATTTATCCGCTTTATCTTTTCGAGAAAGCCGGGTGTTGGAGGAATGGAAGCTGGCCCAGGTTGTACCGATTAAAATGAAAATACATCTGAGCATGACTCAGCTGGACAACCTTCGTCCCATTGCCCTTCTACCTTTTTGTGCTAATGTAGTTGAGAAATTGGTGAATAACCAGCTGGTTAGCTTTGTGGAGGATAATTCTCTTCTCCATCCCTCTCAATCTGGCTTTAGGGCGAAGTACTCCACAGAAACTGCTCTCCTCTTTTCCACCGAATTGCTCCGCCGTAAAGCTGATGATGGTCACACTGCAGCGTTAATTTTATTGGACCTGAGTGCAGCTTTTGACACCTTCACAAAAATAGGCTCTCGCAACTACATGTGTGTTAACAAAACAAGGTACAATGACCAAAAGGCAAAAGATGCGGAGAAGCAGGTTCTTTGGTGTAAATCTTCTTGTCACAGCAAGATGTTTATTTTCTCCAGACTTGAGAATAGTAACAATCGCCGACACGTGTTTCGTCGTGTGCGGTTGAGTCAACACGACTCTTCAGGGCTAGTGATACAAAATAATGTAAGCATGTCATTTCGCATTCCTGTTTATCTCAAAACTGCATATGGTGACAAAGGTGCAACCAACATGCAGTAGTGACGTGCGTGTTCATTCGCACACGGTTGGTGAGATTGATGATGATGCTTGCATACTGGGGCAAGTGATTGGTCTATAGTGCTAGTGTGCACGTAGTGAGTGAAATGAGAATTAAAAGACCTGTGTGTGGTCGTAATTCACTCGTACACAGTGGTCCTAAAATTAGAGGGTGTCTGTGGAGGTGGTGAGTATACAGTGAGGTGTCAAGAACATTTAATCAAAATATGTGAGTGAAGAGGTATCTATGTGGCCTCATAACGTGGTAGTGCTAAAGTTGCCTATAGAGGGTAAAGATCCAGACAGCACAGTCCATGCAAAAATCTTTAAATCCAAGGATAAGCTGTATTACCTTCTACTCCAAATCCAATGTATGGTCGGAGTAAGTCTGGGTCTTTTAAGCTCAGTTCTGGCTACATAGGGTAAGGAAGAAAAGGAAAGAGAGGGAAAGAAACTCATAAGGAGGCTTCAAAAGGGAGGAAAATGCATGTAGGACTAAGTTTCAACATAGAAGGGAAGTTGGGCAGCAAGTCAATGTTTTCCTTACCACTAAGTATTCTGTATGACTATATTATAGTCGATACTGTGGAGAGAGTGATCGGTAGGAGAATATGGGTAAGTCTCTCGTCTGTAAGGTGCTCGTTATCCACTGGTAGTGATGATTAATGAATATGGCGCTATATAAAAATAAAAGAATCATGAGTTCCTGTTTCAAAGCGCTAGACTATGTTTCTACAAACGGTATAGTAAGTAACAATGGTCCTGAGATATAACTGCCCAGTCGCTGGTTAAAGGTAAAAAACACTTAATTTACCTGGGTCTCGCTTTGGTGTAAAGCGGAAAGCCGGGAGGGGATTCTATCGATGTGCCCGAATGAGGAAACGGTTGCGTCACCTCTACGGCGGTATGCTGCCGAGTAAAAAAGATTGAGATTAGACCGGTGTCAAAAAGGACAAACGTTCAGAGCCCTGGGCACCCGACGCTTATTTAATAAGACGCGGGTCCGTGGTCTAACACACAGCGGTGGAGAAAATCACACTCACCCGCTGTAGGCAATCCCTCCTCTGTAGGTTCCCGGCGGTCGTCTCTCGTGTACGAACACGTGACCCCGGGAGAGGAGGGATTATGATAGAATCAATAGAAATTGACGATGTACTTCCATTGTATGCGTACATTGGCGCCATTTCTAAGAGGAAAAGTATGTATGAAGAAGAGCACGTTTGTGTCTATCTTTTCTGCTATGTTTGTCGTTAGACTATGTTAAAGGTCTCAAATGTAAATCTAAATGGACACCTACACTATCAGGTGGTAATACTATTGACAACTTTCACAAACATGTCCTGGAAGATCTAAACAGAACCAACATCAGAAACCTAAACATGAAGTTCAAATACAAAGACAATCTAACTAGAGGTGAACGCTCGGCACTCTCGATTCTTAGCAAGAACCCCAATATCATCATTAGGGAGGCTGACAAAGGGGGTAATGTAGTAGTCATGGATCTAGTTGACTACAACAATGAGATCCTTGGCCAATTGAGCGATCGCTCATGTTACGAATCACTCAACTACAACCCCATAGGTCCTTTAACTAGGCTAGTAAATGAACAACTGCTACACTGGTAACAATCAGGTCTTTCAGATGACAACGAATACCTGTATCTCAAAGTCCACAAACCCACACATCCATGGCTGTACACCCTACCTAAAGTCCACAAGGACCGACCATTGCCACCTGGGAGACCGATTGTGTCGGGGATTGGGGGTCCTACTGAAAGAGTCGCTGAATATGTGGACCTCTTTTTGGGACCCTTAGTGAGAAACCTTCCTTCATTCATACAAGACTCAAAACATATATTAAACATCATGGCAGATATTGATTGGCAGGAAGACACCATACTAGTAACCATGGATGTGGTGTCCCTTTACACCAGCATTAACTTAGACCTAGGAATTGAAGCTATCACTAGGGTTCTTTCTAATAGACCAGCTTCACTATGGGCGCACACAAACATGTTAATACACATGATGAAGATCATCTTGGAGAATAATTTCTTCATGTTTGATCGGAAATGGTACCGCCAGAAGAAAGGAGTAGCCATGGGCTCCAAATTTTCACCCTCCTTTGCGAATCTCTTCATGGGGGCATTGGAGGCTGACCTTATTTGGGGCACCAAAGGAACACAATACACTGACTCCATAGTCTTTTGGGGTCGATACATAGATGACTGCTTTCTCCTGTGGTCCGGAACTGAGGAACTTCTTCTATCTTTTTTCGAATACCTTAACACCAACACATGGGAAATCAGCTTCACCATGCAGCATAGCTTGACCAGCATTGAGTTTCTAGACCTAGAATTCTATGTGAAAAACAATCAGCTACAATCGAAACTATTTAGGAAACCCACCGCATGCAACTCCGTACTACATGCTTCCAGTTTTCATCCTGAACATCAGATACGATCTATCCCCTACGGGGAATTTCTAAGGGCCAAACGGAACTGTAGTGAAGCTTGTGAATTTGACAATTGTATCACAAACATGAAGAACAGATTTCAGAATAGAGGATATTCTAGAACTTCCCTCAAGAAAGCAGAGTTGAAAACTAGGGCCATTCCAAGACCTGATTGTCTAAAAACACGTACAGAAATGAAATCCCCTGAACAACACGTAAGATTCATAACTGAGTTTAATGCTTTGAACCACCTCACTAAAAAGAGTCTAAATAGACATTGGAAACTTCTAAAGGAGGACCCTACACTTAAGGAATTCATTCCGGAGAGACCTTCCATCACCTACAAGAAAGGTTTCACTTTGAGAAACAAACTGAGCCCTACCGTTCCCCCGAACACCACAGCACAGGACTGGCTGTCCACACGGGGCCATGGTTTCCACAAATGTGGATTCTGTTCCATGTGTATATGGGGTAAACACGGTACAAAAATTTTTGTAGGACATGATGGAATGGTCTATCAGATCAAACACAACATCACTTGCCTCAGTAAGTTTGTAGTGTATATAATCGAATGCCAATGTGGCAAGATCTATGTAGGTAGTACTATCAGGGCTCTCAAAGAGAGGATAGCTGAGCACATGAGAGCCATACAAAGGAGGGACCCCAGATACCCGGTAGCCCTTCATGTTGCAGAATGTCAACCCATAGAGGACGACATCAAAGTACGTGTTTTTGGGATCGATCTGATTCCCCTCAATATCAGGGGGGGCAACCGTGAATTGATGCTCAGACGTAGGGAGGCCACATGGATCATGTGCTTACAGAGCGTAGAACATGGGCTTAACTACGATTCTGAGCTCCAATATTTCCTTGGAGATTAGAATCTCAACCGGGGGGATCCGTGGTGCATACTATGACTGATTTTGTCTGTGATGACACTTAATGTTTAGAGAATAAGAATGGATGATAACATGAGAAAATTTCTCTCTCCAGGAGTCAAATGTAATCTACTTCGGTTTTTTACTGCACCAAATAATTATGCATATTGTACGATGTAACAGAACTATTTGTCTCTTTCATATTGTAAGCTGGGATATGCAAATGTGTATAATTTGTGACCCTTTTGTAAATTGTACACACTCCGAGTACCGCTGATGTAAATAGAGACTCTGGACAAATATATGAATATACTTTTATATGTACAGCACTTATATCATCAGGGGTATGGTGTGTCCTCTTTCTTCACCCCTTTACTTAGCACCCAAATCATCCGGCCATTCTCGGCATGTCCCTGCATGCTCAACGTCACACCTTCATTTCTTCCTCTTACTTGACATATCATGTCCAGATACAATTTAAATAGGGAGTAAATGTCTGTTTCCCTTATGAATCTTTTACTCCATCATCACACAAAGGAAGTATATAAATTTTCTATCAGCGAACAGTGGGACATTTGGAACCTACTACTACCATAGTGAATTACATTTGCTCCTCTTCTTAGCCTTGGTTACGTCCTGTAACATAGTCTAACGACAAACATAGCAGAAAAGATAGACACAAACGTGCTCTTCTTCATACATACTTTTCCTCTTAGAAATGGCGCCGATGTACGCATACAATGGAAGTACATCGTCAATTTCTATTGATTCTATCATAATCCCTCCTCTCCCGGGGTCACGTGTTCGTACACGAGAGACGACCGCCGGGAACCTACAGAGGAGGGATTGCCTACAGCGGGTTAGTGTGATTTTCTCCACCGCTGTGTGTTAGACCACGGACCCGCGTCTTATTAAATAAGCGTCGGGTGCCCAGGGCTCTGAACGTTTGTCCTTTTTGACACCGGTCTAATCTCAATCTTTTTTACTCGGCAGCATACCGCCGTAGAGGTGACGCAACCGTTTACTCATTCGGGCACATCGATAGAATCCCCTCCCGGCTTTCCGCTTTACACCAAAGCGAGACCCAGGTAAATTAAGTGTTTTTTACCTTTAACCAGCGACTGGGCAGTTATATCTCAGGACCATTGTTACTTACTATACCGTTTGTAGAAACATAGTCTAGCGCTTTGAAACAGGAACTCATGATTCTTTTATTTTTATATAGCGCCATATTCATTAATCATCACTACCAGTGGTAACGAGCACCTTACAGACGAGAGACTTACCCATATTCTCCTACCGATCACTCTCTCCACAGTATCGACTATAATATAGTCATACAGAATACTTAGTGGTAAGGAAAACATTGACTTGCTGCCCAACTTCCCTTCTATGTTGAAACTTAGTCCTACATGCATTTTCCTCCCTTTTGAAGCCTCCTTATGAGTTTCTTTCCCTCTCTTTCCTTTTCTTCCTTACCCTACGTAGCCAGAACTGAGCTTAAAAGACCCAGACTTACTCCGACCATACATTGGATTTGGAGTAGAAGGTAATACAGCTTATCCTTGGATTTAAAGATTTTTGCATGGACTGTGCTGTCTGGATCTTTACCCTCTATAGGCAACTTTAGCACTACCACGTTATGAGGCCACATAGATACCTCTTCACTCACATATTTTGATTAAATGTTCTTGACACCTCACTGTATACTCACCACCTCCACAGATACCCTCTAATTTTAGGACCACTATGTACGAGTGAATTACGACCACACACAGGTCTTTTAATTCTCATTTCACTCACTACGTGCACACTAGCACTATAGACCAATCACTTGCCCCAGTATGCAAGCATCATCATCAATCTCACCAACCGTGTGCGAATGAACACGCACGTCACTACTGCATGTTGGTTGCACCTTTGTCACCATATGCAGTTTTGAGATAAACAGGAATGCGAAATGACATGCTTACATTATTTTGTATCACTAGCCCTGAAGAGTCGTGTTGACTCAACCGCACACGACGAAACACGTGTCGGCGATTGTTACTATTCTCAAGTCTGGAGAAAATAAACATCTTGCTGTGACAAGAAGATTTACACCAAAGAACCTGCTTCTGCGCATCTTTTGCCTTTTGGTCATTGTACCTTGTTTTGTTAACACACATGTAGTTGCGAGAGCCTATTTTTGTGAATTTGCATTGTCTTTTGACTTGTTTGGATGGTTAAGGGTGTTTGCCGTCTGCTCTGCACGCACTACACAACGATACTTCAGGTTCCTTGTACACACTGTAACGTTTAACCCAGGCAGCGCGCCCCCGGAGTCCTAATCTTCAAAAAAAAACCTTTGCACAGTATTCGTTTACTTGTCTTAGGACTGGGTGCCTCCACGTTACTAATTTTACTATTGTTACCTTTACTTAGCTGGTTATTGTCCATTACGAGATGGACAGGGATAAAGCAGCAGCAGATCTCTTTGAGAACCTGGCCAAAGGCATGCCCACACACCAGGCATCGGCCGCAGCGGGTCCTGCACGAATTGAGGGTCTTAGAGACAAATTCCTGAAACTAGAGAAGCTTAAGAAACAAGAAAACTCCAGGTGGTGGGATGGGGCCACTCTTAAGCACTATTTAAAACTCAAGATAGTCCCTAGAGGTTTACGGTCCCATATCTTCCCCACCTATGATGATATCGACCGGGATCTCATGATTAAATGGGAAGACTCACTAAATCAGAACTCCACCACACTCATGGACATCCTTATCGAAAGTGCTGACCGGAAAACCGCTAAACTACAGACAGAAATCTCTAATATAGAACAAGAGATTAAAGATCTTAACAAACCCGAGGCCACCGTAAAGAATTACACCCTACTGGATGAAATTCTGCTTAAACATCAAACAGAAATCAAAAATAGAAAGGCACGCCAAATCAAGAGGGATGAGGCAGACTACAAGAATGGTAGGGTATACACCTTTGATCGCAAATATGATTCATTGATCCCCAGACCTAAAACTAATTCCCAACCCGGGAGACCCGCCACTTCCAATTCTGCTCACTCTAGTACCACCTCCCTGAGTTCCACTGGACTCAGTGACATTGAGAACGAAATTCTAGCTAACGCAGAACCTAACAATTCGAACTTTTTTTTAGAAGTGGAACGGGTGAGGAAGGGCAACAGAACCCAGCCACCAAAGGTCGCTGTAGACCCAAACCCCATAGGGGCAAACGAAGGAACAAGCAAGGAATATCGCAGAAAACTGAGGTCAGGGACACAGAGGAACTAACCACACTAGTTCATAATGTTCAAGTCATCAATCTGTCCTCTATATCGTTGACACCAGAAATGATTTCCCTACTCAGTAAAGGCCTCAACTTCAACCCCTATGCTACGGGTGACTTGTGTCAGACTAAAATTGACCTTTTCAAGTTTATACGCAACCTGAAACTTAAGAAACATTTTGTGGGATCACAACAGACACAAAGACAGCCTACACTTGTTCCAAATGTATTTGACGATGTACCTTTGACTATTAAAGATGTACAAGCAACACACCTGCTTCTTTCTTTGACGGACAGGGAAGATAGTCCATTGGAAATGGAACAATTACTGGAAGAACTTGATGTGGAAACTGACTTTAGTATAACGAGTGGTCTCAAATGTAAATCTAAATGGACACCTACACTATCAGGTGGTAATACTATTGACAACTTTCACAAACATGTCCTGGAAGATCTAAACAGAACCAACATCAGAAACCTAAACATGAAGTTCAAATACAAAGACAATCTAACTAGAGGTGAACGCTCGGCACTCTCGATTCTTAGCAAGAACCCCAATATCATCATTAGGGAGTCTGACAAAGGGGGTAATGTAGTGGTCATGGATCTAGTTGACTACAACAATGAGATCCTTGGCCAATTGAGCGATTGCTCATGTTACGAATCACTCAACTACAACCCCATAGGTCCTTTAACTAGGCTAGTAAATGAACAACTGCTACACTGGAAACAATCAGGTCTTTTAGATGACAACGAATACCTGTATCTCAAAGTCCACAAACCCACACATCCATGGCTGTACACCCTACCTAAAGTCCACAAGGACCGACCATTCCCACCTGGGAGACCGATTGTGTCGGGGATTGGGGGTCCTACTGAAAGAGTCGCTGAATATGTGGACCTCTTTTTGGGACCCTTAGTGAGAAACCTTCCTTCATTCATACAAGACTCAAAACATATATTAAACATCATGGTAGATATTGATTGGCAGGAAGACACCATACTAGTATCCATGGATGTGGTGTCCCTTTACACCAGCATTAACTTAGACCTAGGAATTGAAGCTATCACTAGGGTTCTTTCTAATAGACCAGCTTCACTATGGGCGCACACAAACATGTTAATACACATGATGAAGATCATCTTGGAGAATAATTTCTTCATGTTTGATCGGAAATGGTACCGCCAGAAGAAAGGAGTAGCCATGGGCTCCAAATTTTCCCCCACCTTTGCGAATCTCTTCATGGGGGCATTGGAGGCTGACCTTATTTGGGGCACCAAAGGAACACAATACACTGACTCCATAGTCTTTTGGGGTCGATACATAGATGACTGCTTTCTCCTGTGGTCCGTAACTGAGGAACTTCTTCTATCTTTTTTCGAATACCTTAACACCAACACATGGGAAATCAGCTTCACCATGCAGCATAGCTTGACCAGCATTGAGTTTCTAGACCTAGAATTCTATGTGAAAAACAATCAGCTACAATCGAAACTATTTAGGAAACCCACCGCATGCAACTCCGTACTACATGCTTCCAGTTTTCATCCTGAACATCAGATACGATCTATCCCCTACGGGGAATTTCTAAGGGCCAAACGGAACTGTAGTGAAGCTTGTGAATTTGACAATTGTATCACAAACATGAAGAACAGATTTCAGAATAGAGGATATTCTAGAACTTCCCTCAAGAAAGCAGAGTTGAAAACTAGGGCCATTCCAAGACCTGATTGTCTAAAAACACGTACGGAAATGAAATCCCCTGAACAACACGTAAGATTCATAACTGAGTTTAATGCTTTGAACCACCTCACTAAAAAGAGTCTAAATAGACATTGGAAACTTCTAAAGGAGGACCCTACACTTAAGGAATTCATTCCGGAGAGACCTTCCATCACCTACAAGAAAGGTTTCACTTTGAGAAACAAACTGAGCCCTACCGTTCCCCCGAACACCACAGCACAGGACTGGCTGTCCACACGGGGCCATGGTTTCCACAAATGTGGATTCTGTTCCATGTGTATATGGGGTAAACACGGTACAAAAAATTTTGTAGGACATGATGGAATGGTCTATCAGATCAAACACAACATCACTTGCCTCAGTAAGTTTGTAGTGTATATAATCGAATGCCAATGTGGCAAGATCTATGTAGGTAGTACTATCAGGGCTCTCAAAGAGAGGATAGCTGAGCACATGAGAGCCATACAAAGGAGGGACCCCAGATACCCGGTAGCCCTTCATGTTGCAGAATGTCAACCCATAGAGGACGACATCAAAGTACGTGTTTTTGGGATCGATCTGATTCCCCTCAATATCAGAGGGGGCAACCGTGAATTGATGCTCAGACGTAGGGAGGCCACATGGATCATGCGCTTACAGAGAGTAGAACATGGGCTTAACTACGATTCTGAGCTCCAATATTTCCTTGGAGATTAGAATCTCAACCGGGGGGATCCGTGGTGCATACTATGACTGATTTTGTCTGTGATGACACTTAATGTTTAGAGAATAAGAATGGATGATAACATGAGAAAATTTCTCTCTCCAGGAGTCAAATGTAATCTACTTCGGTTTTTTACTGCACCAAATAATTATGCATATTGTACGATGTAACAGAACTATTTGTCTCTTTCATATTGTAAGCTGGGATATGCAAATGTGTATAATTTGTGACCCTTTTGTAAATTGTACACACTCCGAGTACCGCTGATGTAAATAGAGACTCTGGACAAATATATGAATATACTTTTATATGTACAGCACTTATATCATCAGGGGTATGGTGTGTCCTCTTTCTTCACCCCTTTACTTAGCACCCAAATCATCTGGCCATTCTCGGCATGTCCCTGCATGCTCAACGTCACACCTTCATTTCTTCCTCTTACTTAACATATCATGTCCAGATACAATTTAAATAGGGAGTAAATGTCTGTTTCCCTTATGAATCTTTTACTCCATCATCACACAAAGGAAGTATATAAATTTTCTGTCAGCGAACAGTGGGACATTTGGAACCTACTACTACCATAGTGAATTACATTTGCTCCTCTTCTTAGCCTTGGTTACGTCCTGTAACATAGTCTAACGACAAACATAGCAGAAAAGATAGACACAAACGTGCTCTTCTTCATACATACTTTTCCTCTTAGAAATCGCGCCGATGTACGCATACAATGGAAGTACATCGTCAATTTCTATTGATTCTATCATAATCCCTCCTCTCCCGGGGTCACGTGTTCGTACACGAGAGACGACCGCCGGGAACCTACAGAGGAGGGATTGCCTACAGCGGGTGAGTGTGATTTTCTCCACCGCTGTGTGTTAGACCACGGACCCGCGTCTTATTAAATAAGCGTCGGGTGCCCAGGGCTCTGAACGTTTGTCCTTTTTGACACCGGTCTAATCTCAATCTTTTTTACTCGGCAGCATACCGCCGTAGAGGTGACGCAACCGTTTCCTCATTTGGGCACATCAATAGAATCCCCTCCCGGCTTTCCGCTTTACACCAAAGCGAGACCCAGGTAAATTAAGTGTTTTTTACCTTTAACCAGCGACTGGGCAGTTATATCTCAGGACCATTGTTACTTACTATACCGTTTGTAGAAACATAGTCTAGCGCTTTGAAACAGGAACTCATGATTCTTTTATTTTTATATAGCGCCATATTCATTAATCAACACTACCAGTGGATAACGAGCACCTTACAGACGAGAGACTTACCCATATTCTCCTACCGATCACTCTCTCCACAGTATCGACTATAATATAGTCATACAGAATACTTAGTGGTAAGGAAAACATTGACTTGCTGCCCAACTTCCCTTCTATGTTGAAACTTAGTCCTACATGCATTTTCCTCCCTTTTGAAGCCTCCTTATGAGTTTCTTTCCCTCTCTTTCCTTTTCTTCCTTACCCTACGTAGCCAGAACTGAGCTTAAAAGACCCAGACTTACTCCGACCATACATTGGATTTGGAGTAGAAGGTAATACAGCTTATCCTTGGATTTAAAGATTTTTGCATGGACTGTGCTGTCTGGATCTTTACCCTCTATAGGCAACTTTAGCACTACCACGTTATGAGGCCACATAGATACCTCTTCACTCACATATTTTGATTAAATGTTCTTGACACCTCACTGTATACTCACCACCTCCACAGACACCCTCTAATTTTAGGACCACTGTGTACGAGTGAATTAAGACCACGCACAGGTCTTTTAATTCTCATTTCACTCACTACGTGCACACTAGCACTATAGACCAATCACTTGCCCCAGTATGCAAGCATCATCATCAATCTCACCAACCGTGTGCGAATCAACACGCACGTCACTACTGCATGTTGGTTGCACCTTTGTCACCATATGCAGTTTTGAGATAAACAGGAATGCGAAATGACATGCTTACATTATTTTGTATCACTAGCCCTGAAGAGTCGTGTTGACTCAACCGCACACGACGAAACACGTGTCGGCGATTGTTACTATTCTCAAGTCTGGAGAAAATAAACATCTTGCTGTGACAAGAAGATTTACACCAAAGAACCTGCTTCTGCGCATCTTTTGCCTTTTGGTCATTGTACCTTGTTTTGTTAACACACATGTAGTTGCGAGAGCCTATTTTTGTGAATTTGCCTTGTCTTTTGACTTGTTTGGACGGTTAAGGGTGTTTGCCGTCTGCTCTGCACGCACTACACAACGATACTTCAGGTTCCTTGTGCACACTGTAACGTTTAACCCAGGCAGCGCGCCCCCGGAGTCCTAATCTTCAAAAAAAACCCTTTGCACAGTATTCGTTAGCTTTTGACACCTTGTCGCACTCGGGTCTTCTTGCTGGCCTCAGTGAGATCGGAGTACTGGGCCAAGCCCTTGACTGGATGAGCTCCTTTCTGGCGGATAGGAAATTTCAAGTGCATTGCCCCCATTTAAATCCAGACCTAGATCGCTTAGACAGGGTGTTCCGCAGGCCTCCACATTAAGCCCTACGTTGTTTAATTTATATATGGAGCCCCTGGCAAGACTAGTGGAGTCCTATGGGGTGAATATTGTTTTGTATGCAGATGATACCCAACTGGGGATCACGTTATCTCACAATCCAGTTGGGGCTGCAGAGAACTTTTCCTCCTGTCTTGTAGCACTCAATAGTTGGATGAAGGGTAACTGTCTGCGCCTTAATGGCAATAAGACGGAGCTCCTTATCATCGGTCCGTCCCCTTCCGTCTGGACCTCGGCCTGGTGGCCGGCGGACTTGGGTGCTGTGCCTCTTCCATCTGCCACTGTGAAAAACTTGGGGATTATTCTTGACTCTAACCTCTCTTATTCCCAACATGTGAGGAATGTAGTTGGGAAATGCTATGGCACACTCAAGGTAATTCGTAAGATCTTGGATCTTCTTCCGTTTAAAGCTAGGAAATCCATAGTCCACGCCCTTGTCACTCCACATCTCGATTATAGGAACTCCCTGCTCGGTGGTCTCAGCAGAAAGGACCTTAGCCAATTGCAATGCGTCCAGGCTAGTCCTAAAAATGCCTAGGAGGTCATCGGGTAAGCGGGCACTTCATACCTTGCACTGGATACCCATGCGTGAGCGCATTCGGTTTAAAATCTTGTGTCTCACCCATCGCATTGCTTATGGCCGTGGCCCCATCTACTTACAGAAGATGATGTCCATATACCGTCCTAAGCGCTTGCTGAGATCCATGGGGAGCATGCAGATGATGGTTCCCCGCATCCGTCGTGTTCGGATGGGTGGGAGATCCTTTAGGTTCCTTGCCAGCAAATATTGGAATGAACTTTCGCTGGAATTCAGGATGGAACCCTCAGAATCGCGCTTTAGGCTGAAACTGAAAACGTATCTATTTCCCAAAGCATAGTCCTCTTTTTCCCTGTATCCCTTTCCCCGGGCTGCGGGTCTTTCTGTTCTGGAGTTTTCGCTCTTGGTATGCATCCACAGCGCGGGGACGCACTGTTTCTTCTGTGTAACCATGCACTTAATAAATGTTTTTATTATTATTATTATTATTATTACTACTCCCCTCTTACACGTGCAAATGTGACATATTACTTTTGCTGCGTCCTAATTGAGTTTGCACCAGGCTACCTTGATCTCTTATTTCCTGGTCTACCCCTCTTCAACATTGATGATCTAGTGAAGCTTGGATCTAAGTCGAAAGCCTCTCCTCTGGTTATACCTCAAACTCTTTCCCAAATGGTGCTCTTTACCTACCCCCGGCCTCCTCAGGTGGCTGGCGCACTGCTCTGCATTCGTGCTGTGGTTTTATGGTGCGAGCTCCCTCTCTCTCCCTTCTTAATTTGCAAGTTTTTCTCTAAATCCCACCTAGATTGCCACCTTCACTCTGAACGATTTGCTGTTCTTTTTTGGTCAAAACTTGCCTTGGATCTTGCTTCCTGTCATTTCTTTGGCTACCTGAGCGAGCCCTGTGGCTTCCCCTCCTTGTCAGACCCTAGAGGGCTGGGACAACTTTCCTCACCCCCGCTAGTTGTACCACTATCCAGAACCACTATGAATCTCCCTGTCACTCAAGTGTGCTCATCTGAACCAGTAGGAGTGCATGTTCTCCGCGTCGCTGAGTTTCAATGGGCTGAATGCGGCAGACAGAGGGGTCAAACTTCGGGGAGCTCCAGCACTGGGCTGGGGTGGTGCTGGGATTGGCTGGGCCTGCTGGCCAGTTAGACTCTCATGTCTGGACATGAACAGTTTGTTGCTCAATGGCAGACCCTTCTGCTCCCTCAGATGGTGGATTGTTGTATCCTAATGCGGGAGTAGCAGGCATCAGGGAAAGCTGTATCACTATAAGTAATCCTTGGTAACCTAGTCTGCCATTCGGAGATTGAGGCTAACTACAACAGTCTATAAGATGTGGATCGATGGTATGCCCTATGTGAAGTTATTAACACCACTCATGCGTGGGAAAGGAAGCATTTCCTTTTGTTATTTTATTCCCTCACACACCCTAGTGGTGTTATGCTTCATAATTGGGAAACCCTGATGCCTAGAAGTCGGGGTAGGCTCGACCGTCTTTCAGGGAGCATTTGCTGAAATAGTTTCTGGCCAGGGGGATAAAGATTTAAAAAACAAAGTTAGACCCCAGTTTCCCTTTATTCTTAGGTCTGACAATGATCGTAAAAGCAAATCATTTTGGGTCTTTTGGTATATTATGGTCCTAGGAGCCTATTGCCAACAAGTTTCTGTCCATTGCTGCCCCATAAATGGTGAGTGGATTTTCTTCAGGGAGTGGGCCCCCTGGAAAAATCGGATAGTCAGAGAATTTCCCTATACTATTCCGCAATAAGGGCAGGTAGCTGCTCCTTACATGAACGAAAAATTTGATGCCAAAACTCACTCCATCCCAGTTCAAAAGAGGATCAACTCCAGGTGGGACCTCACTAGAATCTGGGGTAGCCCTGTAGTCAAACCGCCATCAAGGGTCCTGCGCCATGTCTAAACCTGATTGGTAGAGGCCCCACAACAGGGAAAGCACCTCTATACCTGCATATGGCTGGGAAGGTGTGGAAACCTTGCTTATTGTCTGTGCGGCAGAATTATCAAACTGGCCCTCCTTGAAGATGGCTCAAAGTTCTAATAGTACCTCTCTCCTGTCCTTCTTATGCCCTACATATTTGGTCTGTATTTGTGTTCTCATGCATTCGATTGTGTTTGTGTTGAGGGTTCCCTCCTTTGGCCAGGGAATTTTGTGTTGCCTACTGTGTGCATGCCATCCGTGGCAAAACCTTATTTGTAGGTGTTTTAGTGGTGACTCCATGATAAGTTGGGTACTTTTTTTTATTTAAGGTCCAGGGGCACCCTAGTTTTTCTGGTTTTAGGAAATCTTAAATTCTACTCTGGTTGTGGAAAAATATATACACTGGGATTGCTGGTTCTAACTACTTACTATGAGCTAAACGCTATTTACAGATACATCCGCATGAACATGTCACAAACACAAAATAGCAATGCATATGAAGAGTCACAGCCTAGAAGAAAGTGCAATTGTGTAAATGTCATGGAATTCGGCAGCAAATAATAGACTTTAATTTGATATGATATGAAATATCAACTGTGAGAAATAGCAACACCTTTAAATAGCACACTGATATATCAACAAAACACAATACTCAAGACACAATACAGGTGCATGAATTTACTAGTACCATAGCATCACATCATCACAATGTCAACTATATCTTTCACCCCTTTCAATACTATAAGACAAAAATGACAGAGAAAAAATGATGACTTTTCCGAAAAACACTTTAGCCCGCTCCTAGCGCATGCCATCCTGTGACCAGGAGAAGCCCTGTGCATTACATGGGACTAAGTGAGACCGGCAGTCTGTCAATATCGGCTCCAGGACAGCTTAAAAAACAACAGGCCCCTCTTAGCTAAATACGAGCTACACCTGCTCTCCTGTCTCATTGGAATTAACAACAAATTATTCATTAATTATAATTAATTTATTTTCCACCCTATACGCCTACAAAACACACAATGCGCACCTGAAACTAGATTTAAAAAAAAGGTGTACCGTAAGCATAATGAATTATCTATAAAAAAATTGTCATTAATGAACAACGATGCATCAATTGATTGTAAATAAAATGCTTCCCACACTACACCCCTACAAAACACACAACTAGCACTTCCAAGTAAAATAAAAAAGTATATAAATTATACAATTAACAAATATTCATCAATTAAATAGAAAATATCAATTATAAATAAATTATTAAAGAAATATATTTTATTTATTTCCCACCCTAACCCTTTATAAACCCCACTACCTGCTATGGTACTAAAAAATGGAAAACAATGTATAATATTACTTTCAAAACTACTAACAATAGGAATCTATATTAAAAAACATTAACACCAATTAAAGATACATTTTATAACAAATATAATTAAAATGGATACTAAAATACATAAAAATATTTTTATAACAATATATATTTAACAACTTCTTTTTTAAAACAATTAATGATTTTGCTATTGGTAAAATCGATAATTATTATGATATTCTTGACAACAATATTCTTGCACAGAATATATCTTTGTGCTGATATTTCAGACTCGATATTTCTGCCTGATGTTAGTTTATTTTCAATATTTTGTCTGAACACCCAGAATTACGAGATCCCACCCTAGAAATCCAAAGACTGATTTACATTTCTACTATTCAAACAAACACGATATATTTCACTGTCCATTACCAGGTCCATCCTAGTTTAATACAATTCCTTTGTAATCAGCCTACGAAAAACATGCCCAAAATGAACCAATACAAAGAAAGTTGCTGTCCATATCTTCCAAGCCATTAGTAGAAACCATTGTAGTCCAAAAGGCAAAATAAAATGAAAGTGTTGTAAATTTCCATATGAGGATTCTGTAGAATTAATTTATGTTATCAGTATGTCGCATTAAGAATCCACCATTATGAGACAGAACTGCAGTCTAAGTACTCAATTCCAATCAACTAAATTATGGTGGCTGTGAACTTGGCAGCTACTGATTGCATTTTTGGAACTCCCTGCCCATGAAAATGAGAGATGGGACCCCATGCAGAAATATTGCTTCTAGTAATATTGTTCAATCAATGTTGTAGAGTGCGCAGTAAAGGAATGTTTGGTAATACTACATAATTTTGAGTTCCCCAAATAGAATGAAGAATAATGAAGTAATACTACATATATTTCTCTGTTCTGGGGTTAAAAAATATGAGATCCTATATTTAAATGTTGCCAGTTTCACACTGTCAATATTTGTATGGAAAACGCAGAAATTCAGAGTGCAGTATTTTCCAGAATAATCTGAATTTAATTTTGGGTAGAAACAGCTATTTGTGCCACAGTTTGTTGCAAAGAGACCGACAGGCTTTATCCTCTTTAAGAATAATTTATATCCTCTACTTTTCAAAGAAGTTATGCTGAATTGGTTGATTACTTTATGATTACCAGCCAATTGCACTAACTAAAAGTAAATGATGAAGTTAATTTCATATACTCTTAACTCAGCTAATCCTCCTTATTTTGTCCGGACTATTTCCTCCAAACATCCCTTCTTCTCCTTCTAATCCATCTTGCCCAACAAACAATTGGAGGCACTTTTGGCTGCCGCAACATCACCTTTTGTGATGTTCATTGGCGCAGGAGCCTACACCATATTTACGAGGCAGCACTAAGCCACTTTTTATGGCTTAATGCTGCCTCATCAGTATTGTTCACCTTTAATGCAGTTTTCTGCATTAAAGGTGCATACAATGTGTGTTCCTGGGGGTGTTCCCAACAACATCCATGGCTTTTGACACTGCACGAGATTTAAGAGAAATCGTTAATCTGAGGTAGCGTCAAAACTAAGTGTAAGCATACGTGAGGCACAACAAGGAGAAATATCTTTATTTCTCCTTGTTTTTCCTTTTTAAATATGTGCTGCATTCTGCATCCCACATTGAAAGAGGAAAAAGCAGCTTGTGATTGTTTTTGGACAGGAAGGGTTGCCTTTCTGCACAAAAATAATAATACTAGCAACACAGGCACCCTTGCACCAGGATGCAGAGGTGCCTGAGTTGGCACACAGCAGCCCATTGTGCGCTGGCAAATGGGAAAAAGACAGAAATGCACGGTATCTGACATATACAGCACATTCATGCCCTTTTCTTTTGCCATAGGGCAGTGCTGCAGGTAGGCCTGCGGTGCTACCCTACGGCTCAACCTCATGAATGAGGCCCTTACTTTCTTTGTCAAAAATGTCTAGAGGAAGCTTTGACTTGCATTAGTGCTTTAAAAATAAAGTTCATGTGTATCCAAATAAATAAAAGCAGTCAACAAACAAAATGAAGAAGGGCATATAAAATGCCTAAATAATGCAATTATATGAAGTAGTAGAAGAAACTTAGAAATGCAGGACAAGGGTGGAGGAGACAAAGAGGTGGACTTTGAATGATGCAATTGTCATTCACACATGCATAGATTACATAAACCCTAGCTATATGATATGAGTGAATAGGAGGCCCACAGATACCAAACTGACGTTTCAGTGTTTTAAATCAATCCTGTAAGTTATGATGAATTCACCCCTAATGGAATTTAATAATATTTTGGTAAGGTATTTAGACTCAGAACTGTATGCACTGTAAGGGTAAGACTGTAATTGGTTGAATAAACTGAATAAAGTACATACCGCCTTATGTGCCATCTATGTGATCAAATTATGACAGCCAACTGTACCCAAGGAACAAGAGCTTCACAGATGAAATCAAAGAAATTAAGACATCTTAGACTTATAATGTACTTTAACCATGTTTTGTTCCCTCAAGTGAATCAAGTTACAAAAATCACCTGCATCACAACGTGACCACACAGACACAACTTGCCTCACCCAGGACTTCAGGTCAATGTCTCCATTGCCACGTCATGTGTACCCTATAAAAATACTTTGCATCTTTGTATGAAGCTCTCCATGATTTGTAAACTACAAACACTTCAGCAAGGCAGCTATGTCACTGTTGCTCGTTGAAACATATCTTGCCAGTGCTACATGCCCCTCAGATGCTCCCCACAGCCCGCCACTCTTCCGTCAAGGAACTCTACATCATGCAGAGGGCCATCACTGCTAAAGGGTCTTTAATAATCCATGGTAAATTCCTTGATACTCACAAAACAGAGCATTGTGATCTAAACTATTGCTTTGAATATCCATCACTCCTCACAAACAGAAACCCTTGGCAGACTCACAGTCAATGTAAGGATGAAAATCTATGGGGTTACCACCAAAGATCGAAAACTTTGAAAGTAATCGGAAACTGAGGAATTAACAGTCTGCCTCTATCAAAAATGTGGGCGTTCAGGGAAGGGCATTATGGAACAGATTTCCCAGCAGTAAGCAACAAGTACTGATAGTAAGGACCTAACTTCATGGGGCTGACCTATTGTGTGGTCAACATAGAGGTAGGTAACTATGGACTTTCAGTGAAATTAGAGAATGCAACGCTTGATTTTTGGGAAACACGTGAAATTACCTTATGAAGTGTCATCTACGAAGCAGTAATCAGCTCACACTCAGATCAACCTTGTTAGGGATTCTTTACCTACCACATTGACCTTTAATACAAATGGGCCCACTGCACCATATAAAATACTTTACTGTTGGCTTCTATCCAGCACAAGCTGAGACTTGGCCTCTGTCACTCTGGGGGCAGGGAACTAGAGACAACTTGCACAGTGACTAGGAGTCTACTTGGAAAGGGTGAGATTGACAAATTCGATTTTGCGATAATCAGTTTAAGGGATGGTACAACAAATTAGTTCTATCTGACTATAATAACGTTTTGGGATAGTCTACAAAATATAAATATATTTAACACACATACAAATGCACACAATTAACCCATTTAATATCAGCAGTTTTCAGGGATCTATCCATTTCTCAATGTTATGTTATGTTATGTAATTATCATTTCTATAGCGCCAGACTCACCGTGTGGCATCTCAGCGCTTTCCTAGCAAAATGTGGAGGATATCTGGTGTAAAAATCTGTTAGAAGAGAAAAGTTTTCAATAGTTTTCTGATGGCAATATAGGAGGTACATTTCCGCAGGGGAACGGGGAGCTGGTTCCAGTATCGGGGGGTGAGATATGAAAAGGTTCTCCCCCCTGCGGGTTAAACGGATACAAATAACCTTTAGCAGACCCAAAGAGTTAGAGCTTAGATTGCAACCCGAAGTCTGCTTTATACATTTCTTCTGCAATTAAAGAGGGCCTATACCCTTCACAGCCCTATAGGTGAGGCAGCAGATTTTTTTTAAAAGAGTGCTTCTTAAATGGCAGCCAATGAAGCTGCTTCAACAGAGGAACGGAAGAGGAGCCTGGGGGATGGTTTAAGATCATCCTTGCTGCGGTATTTTGAATTACCTGCAGTTTAGCATGCCGTGTCTCACCGATTTCCGCCAACATGGCGTTCCCATATTCCAAGCAGATCATCACCATCGCTTGAACCAGGGTTCTCCGATAGTGAGTTGGCAAGTAGGGAAGAATCCTACGTAAGAGGCGAAGGCTGTAATATCAGGAGCTGATAGTGGTTACTACGTGATCCTTCATGGGCAGAGTTGGATCCAGTTTCAGTCCAAGGTTTTTCACACCCTGGGCCGGCATGGGAGCAGTTCCCAACTGTTCGGGCCACCACTCTTGTGACCAGATGGAAGACACTTTGCCCATAAGCATGATCTCAGTCTTACTAGGATTCAATTTGAGGCAGTTCTCTGTCATCCAATTAGAAATTGCAAGCATGCCTGCTGCAAATCCAGTTTTCTGGTCCTCCAAATCAGAGCAAATTGGAAATATCAGCTGAGTATCATCAGCAGAAGACATAATTCAAAATCCAAATGGTTCGACAATTTTTGCTAAGGGGGCCATATAATATAATAAATAATGTAGGACTTAGGCAGGAACCCCGTGGGACGCCCTCCCTTGTCCAAACAAAATTTCTGTGAAAGGTAAGGCCCTAGCATACTCCTTTGCCATCTATCGGACAGAACATTTCTGAGCCATTTCAAGGCTAAGCTATGGATGCCATATAGATGTAATCTCTCCGCCAGCAAGGTATGAGAGATGGTGTCAAACGCCATGGAAAGATCCAAAAGGATCAGAAAAACGGAGCCTCCGCCGTCTATTTCCTGCCTCAGGGAGTCAGTGGCTGCAAGAATGGCCGTTTCAGTATTGAAGCCTGGCCGAAATCCCGACTGAGAAGGGTCAAAGATCTTATTATACTCGAGAAATGAGCTCAGCTACCTATTTATGATGGTCCCCAGGTGTTTAACCAACAAACGTAGAAGAGATATAGTTCAATAAGGACAGTTATGGAATACATATAGGGGCTAATTAGGATGTTGGTCGGAAACCTCCAACCGACATCCCTGGTTTGTCTTCTGACCACTGTATTACGGCGATTGGAATTTAAACCAGCCTGTCAATCCGGCTGACTTCCGATAGGCTTGAGGAGCCCATTGGCCAGTTGTAAGGGCTGCATACACCGGTCAGGAAGGCGTTTTGCCTTCAGGATTATTATGGCACTTTCCGAGAGCAATCCATGTTGGCATTCTGACATGGATTTGCTGTCAGAAAGTGCCTTTGGGGCCATTAGCAGGGCCCCTTCCCCTCTGGCTCTCTGGTTGGTGGTTTGGGGGTCACCTAGGGTGCTCCCCTGTAAATCCCTGCACCGTATGACAGGCACCATGAGGTGCCTGTCACATGGTGCTGGCATTTACACAGACTCCCATTTCTTTATTGGAGCTTGTGCTACGGACAGTTGACGGCCACAGCACAAGCCCCCATTGAGAAATGGGAGTATGCGACCACACCATGTGCGTTTGCATTGAAATTGCAGTGTCGGACATCGTAATCATGCCCTCAATATATTAGGTGCGTAGTATTTGATCCACACCTAGTCTTGACAATACCATGAGAACTCCAAATTATGTAATATGCGCTCTATTAGGTTTTAAATCGAACTTGTCGCATAGTGTATATAATAAAATGACAAGCCTCTAAAGCTCTATGGCCAACATCAATTTAGGGAGGTGTTACAGAACCACACCACATATTTAATCGAACGTCCTACTTCCTGTAATCGACAATACTGAAGAATACTGAAAGGGATCTTTTCGACCACTTTGAAACCTACGGAAGCTGCATCCTTTCGGAGAAGTGAGGCTCAGGGGTTAGAGGCGGCAGACCTGGAGCTTGAGTTCGGCCCTGGACCAGGGTTCAATTCCCCGCCTTGGCGGGTCTTGGGCTCAATAATTCCACGGACTCGATAATTCTCGCTCCGGTGCCTTCTCGACTCACGGGTTCACACTCTGCGACTCTGGGCAATAGCTTGCTTAATCTCCACATCGGCCCCTCACGGTGGGATGCCTGGCTTTCACCTTGTGGATACCCTTCCAGGGTTATCTCACAGAGGAATACCAGGACGGGTTCCCTAAGCAAGCGCGGAGATGCCCCAGGGTAAGTCATGCGCTATATAAGCTTCATACATTTACATTTACATTTCGCACTTGCCAATAAAGCTGCACTCTGTGTTAAAAAAAAACTGTAACGAGTGGACCAAAAAAGTTTGAGGCACAAGAAATTCTGCATGCCTGGCAACATTGTTGGACTTTCTGTAAGAACTACAGCTCACTGCAATCCTATAATATAAAAGCGCAGATATTGCTTACTGACAAGAATGTAAAATGCCATCATGCCGCTGGGGAAATTCTATTAGAGAAAGAAAGCAAGCGTGATTTATATGATCAATGCTACATAAAATCTGCTAAAGGTGCGCATTAGCCATGTGCCTTGCCATTTTTAGATGCTCAATTTAGTTTTCAACTCCCTGAAATCACCTTCTTACAACAGTGCTATAAAAAGTAGTATTCGCATCTGTTCTAGTCGGGGGCAAAGGAAATCTGGACAGTAAATGATCTATTTAGCTCGAGGAGATTGCATTCTTTCAGTAGGGTTCACAGTAATTTACGTGAACTGGTGAAAAGGTGCCAGGGTAGTAAATGAATCCTTAATTGATGGCGATTCGGATTCCTAATTTTGGCTAAGCTATTTTAGCCTGCCCATTCCCGCGCTATTGGAACAATCATTTTATAAATTGTCGTACACCTGCTAGAATAACTATGCTTGCTGAATCTGCCTGTTGTGAAATATTTTAGGGTTCAGATTAGTTCACCATTTGTGCCATGTAAGTAAAAGATACTTAAATGTGATCAATAGATGTACACTGTTGGCAGGTTGGCATAGACCAGCACTACGTTTTGTATTTATTTTCCATTTACATCTTGACCATGGTATATTGCAAATAAAAAAGTATATGACGTCCTTGAAATTAATCAAACATTTCTCAATTGGTATATTCAATTGTTTGCGAATCGAAACATTTTTCGAAGAATAGGTATAAGTCAACCTGCTCTTACTGCCCGTTTTCACAGGTGTCGAAACTTAACAAGTGACTCGTAATCAAAGTTTTAAAGAACAAAAATACTAAAATAGATTCATCACAGAGCAATCAGAGGAATCAAGAAACTCATGGAAGTCTCATATGAGGTTTAGGTTAAAGTGAAGAAAAGAAAGATTTACAAGCTTTAAACTAAAATTACATATAATCCAAATAAGTAAACATTTCTGAATACATGGGCATCTCAGATTAGGGGCATATTTATCATAGGGTTGCGTCGCAAGTGTGCCACGCAATGGGGTGCGTCACTTTTGCGCCACGCAGGGTGCAAAAGCGACACAGCCTTTATGTTGGATTTATCAAGCCATGCAAGACCACCTTGCGTTGCCCTGAGTGGCTTGATAAATACTGAGTAGCGCAACACATCACAAATTACTGGGTTGCATTACTCTGCTCTGGAAGGAGTACTGTGAATGGAGCGTGGGTAATCCTATTCATCGACCCATGGATTCTGAAGGATTGACAGATTTACCAATACTGGTAGACCTGGGAATGCATCAGAATGCTACGCCTTCCCAGGGGATGCATAAGAAGGATAAATATCTTTCAGTCTCCTTAGTACTTCTTCTTTCTATGTGTGCTGAATACTGCAGCACACATAGAAAGAGGAAAATGCCCCAGGGTATTGTTTTTGTGCAGGAAGTTGTCCCTTAGTTCACAAACACAGTCATGCTTGCAACGCAGGCACCCTTGCACCATGGTGCAAGAGTTCCTACGTTGGCCCTAGGGAGCACATTGTGTCCTAGTGCTGAGAAAAGACAGGAATGTACTGTGTTATGTTAAATACTGTGCATTCCTGCCCTTTCCCTGTCATGCAGTGCAGCAAGGTGACTTGCGGTACTGTGTGACTTTTTGTAAATATGCCCTTAGCTGTTTTGCATAGATGTGGTCAATTTCTGAATGCATTTTAAATCGGTTAAATACAAGAGAGGACAGAGCCATGCAGTAATTAAAGAGAATATTATGAATTGAATTCATGTAAATTGATTTGATGGTTAATAAAAGTCACTACAATAACTCTAAAATATCAAATTGGCCATATCCATTGTAGCACAGGCTGTAGAACATACAACTTGTAGGTCCGTGTTTTACATGGTTTTGCTTAAACGATTAACTATTTAAAATAGTTGAAAATATAAATAAAAATAATAATATGAATATATAAAAACAGTCACATTTATTGTTTAATTATAAAAACATTTGACTAAATATTCCAATAATAATTGTTTACTGTTTACATCTATTAACATTAATGTGTGTTTATTTACAGTTCAACTATTTGAAATAGTTCGATTTAATTTAACATTATTTCATGTGGGGTTATATTTTAAGACCCTACATCCATTATTTGAATCGTATATTATTGAAGCAGCAGTTGTTGGCCTGAAGTAGAGCTGGACTTACTACAATAGTATAAATTACTACAAAAGTGTACGTAACTGTGAATACCGAAAATTTGTAGAATTACTCAAAAGTCTAAACGTTCTTCAAAGTGGAGTTTGTGAGTCATGCTCAAAGTGCTCTAAGGGAATTTCTCAAATACTTTATTCATTTGGCCTCGTAGTATGCCACAGAGACTCATGCTTGTAATCATAAAGTATACCATGTTTCCTTCTCAAATTCTGGGCCAGACTGAAAGTTTATCCCATTGGTTATTTCTAGGAGAGAGGGTAGGAGGGTACTGCAAACTGTGAAGTACAATTTGTAAAAGCTCAGGACCAACTATCTTCGCCAGCTGCTAGAAGTGCAACAGGCACAATGGGGGCATCGGGAGAGCAGGTGAGATAGAGTGAGAGAAAAAGAAATATAGAAAAAGAAAGTCATAGGTAAAGAGAGGGTGAAGAGAGATATCCAAGAGGAAGAAGAGACAGAGATGGAAAGCGAGATAGAGGAGAAGGGAGTGGGCTGGTCTGAACATTTTGATGTGGCTGTTTTCATTTCCTGTCCAGGCCAGGCACTCAATTTAGGATTCCCTTAAACGCCTCTGATCAGATCTGCAGCAGGAAGCAGAAAAAAGGCAAAATAATGACTGCATGATGGGTTGCGATTCATAGGAATCGAAATATTGGCTTCATGTTCAGAAAGTAAATATGGCTGAGATACCCGCCACCCCCTCTCAACACAATCCCCAAAAGGAGGGAAACCGGAAACAGTTCTTAAAGTTTTTGGATGTGGGATGGAGTGACCATCCCGGCCGTATTTATTAAAACAAAAAATTAAAACATTAAACGTTTTCATGTTATGTACAATTTCATTATCACATTACGATGTTTGGCTAACCTTAACATAATCTCTAATACAGAGGTTCTCCTAGCCGAACTAGCATCCTACAAAACATTCTCTAAGAACACTGAAATTGTACATCCTAACGTTTAAGGGCCAACGGCAAGGTCATAACCGGTGTCAAGATCCCTAACCAGACTTACCCCTCCCACTTGGGAGGGGCGACAGCACAGAGGCTTACCTCAAGTGCAACTACTAACAATTTCCCTTGACTTGACGGGGGCACTTAAGACTCGACGCCATTTAAAGGTCGTTCGAACACTTGTGTGTGGTATCTAGAAGGTATCGTTGACCTCTCCCCACCCCACACAACTTACCGCATCTGCCGTCGCAGATGACCCTGGCCCCGGGAAATTCCCCAGGAGGGGGCTGTAACCCCTCCTACAAAGGAAGGGGCCTTGACCGCCTTTCCTTTACTTCCGGCGACCCGCCCTTAGACGGGACCGCCTCCCCATTGAGGGGCCAATGGCCACCTCTCCCGAGCGCTCCCATCCGTGTTGGGTGACGCCCACTCATAGGGATCTACCAATTAGTGCTCACCGATCATGACCTTACCGCCTACCAAAAATAAATACGACAATTCTTACTCAAACCTATGAAAACATTGGTCGCTACGACCGAAAGAACATGCAAAAATTGCAACACTACATCACATCATTTTAATCGTAACAACCTAAACGAGATTCACCATACTTTAATATGAATAACAACAAACTGATACTGTCACAGCCTGTAGACGAAATGGAAAAAACAAACTTATAAATCACTTTAATGCACAACAACTTGCTGTCCTCAGGGGCTGGTGGGTGGGTCAAAATTGGCTCTTCGTTCCGTCCCGAGCTCACGTGTAGCGAGGAGGTGCAGCTTCGGAGCACAAGAACAAGAGGACGTCTTCCGGTCTTGCGTCTCTTTTTATCCGTCTTCAGGGCAAGCGAAAACCCGCCCCTGCCCGCCCCGAGGGCGTGGCTGGCTGCGTCGGTGTCTAGGCCAGCCCACTCTAGGGCGGGAAAAGGCGCGCCCCGGCTACGCCGCTTCGGGCATACCAGCCGAGACGCGCCTCCCGCCCAAAAATGGCTTCCCGGGGGGATCGAGGCACTCCGCCATACGTTCGGGGGGACCGAGTGGTCGCCCCTTTCCATATGGCTGAGATACCCGCCACCCCCTCTCAACACAATCCCCAAAAGGAGGGAAACCGGAAACAGTTCTTAAAGTTTTTGGATGTGGGATGGAGTGACCATCCCGGCCGTATTTATTAAAACAAAAAATTAAAACATTAAACGTTTTCATGTTATGTACAATTTCATTATCACATTACGATGTTTGGCTAACCTTAACATAATCTCTAATACAGAGGTTCTCCTAGCCGAACTAGCATCCTACAAAACATTCTCTAAGAACACTGAAATTGTACATCCTAACGTTTAAGGGCCAACGGCAAGGTCATAACCGGTGTCAAGATCCCTAACCAGACTTACCCCTCCCACTTGGGAGGGGCGACAGCACAGAGGCTTACCTCAAGTGCAACTACTAACAATTTCCCTTGACTTGACGGGGGCACTTAAGACTCGACGCCATTTAAAGGTCGTTCGAACACTTGTGTGTGGTATCTAGAAGGTATCGTTGACCTCTCCCCACCCCACACAACTTACCGCATCTGCCGTCGCAGATGACCCTGGCCCCGGGAAATTCCCCAGGAGGGGGCTGTAACCCCTCCTACAAAGGAAGGGGCCTTGACCGCCTTTCCTTTACTTCCGGCGACCCGCCCTTAGACGGGACCGCCTCCCCATTGAGGGGCCAATGGCCACCTCTCCCGAGCGCTCCCATCCGTGTTGGGTGACGCCCACTCATAGGGATCTACCAATTAGTGCTCACCGATCATGACCTTACCGCCACAGGTCCGGATAGTTGACCGGCTATCCGGACCCCCCCCCAACCGTTTCTTTATGTCGGACACTTCTTTGCAAAGGGCCCGCACCATCTGGTCGGTCGTCATTCTCTTTGCGCCTTTCTTGGGCATCTCTCCGAGGAAGTATCTAGAAGACAAAGAAAAAGATCAAAACGCTCAAAATTGGCTCTTCGTTCCGTCCCGAGCTCACGTGTAGCGAGGAGGTGCAGCTTCGGAGCACAAGAACAAGAGGACGTCTTCCGGTCTTGCGTCTCTTTTTATCCGTCTTCAGGGCGGGCGAAAACCCGCCCCTGCCCGCCCCGAGGGCGTGGCTGGCTGCGTCGGTGTCTAGGCCAGCCCACTCTAGGGCGGGAAAAGGCGCGCCCCGGCTACGCCGCTTCGGGCATACCAGCCGAGACGCGCCTCCCGCCCAAAAATGGCTTCCCGGGGGGATCGAGGCACTCCGCCATACGTTCGGGGGGACCGAGTGGTCGCCCCTTTCCACTAGTGTTCTAATAACTCTAGGTTTTCTGCAGAAAGGTGCCAATAATTTACTTAATTTTTGTTTTGTGCCAAATTGACCTTCAACTTCTCCATTATCATTCACATATCCACACTTTACCCATATCCAGGTTCTGGAGTGAGGAATCGAAATGAACCACCCACAAGTCAGTTTGTCTGACCGCAGAGGGATTCAACAGCCTTCCAAAATATGTATTTTATTGCTCTTAAAATGCCCTCCTTGGTTTGGAAGCAAAACCTTTAGGAGCTTTATGGCGTCCTGATGTAGGCTAATAGCCGAAACGCACGTAGCAATTATAATTTATTTCTAGCCATGTTTTCGGATTAACATTAAGTATTCCTGTATATATTTTTTTGTACCTCTTGGATCTATTTATGAATTGCATATTTATATTGAAATGTATTGTGACGCATAAAATTTATAAAGTGCACAGCATGAAATTCATTGCTGGATCTAAACCAATGAATGTTAAACAGTTAGATCCTCAATAACATTATTAAATAAAGCATCTTTTTTTACCATATGCTATAATGTGTATTGTCAATCCATAGTCAATATTTCTTGTTGTCAGTTTTTGTTCATTTGAAATCCATGTTCCTAAATCCCTGTCTTTTCAAATAACATAGTGATCCCGATTTAGGAACTTTAGTCGGGGATACCTCCTTTTCATACACAAGTTTTGTGGGAATGCTCATGCAACACCCATGGAATGCCTACCCAGAGGACAGTACCGTAACACAACTATTTGTGCTGCGTTGCATTAATCTATGCAGTAGGATCCACTTGAAGCCACGCAAAGTGGATTTGCATAACTTCAAAAATATGACTTAAGGTGTTGGTCGGTGCAAGAGTGACACTCATGGTGTCATAAATATGGCTTTAATTCCTAAATGCTATCACAAGCATTTTTAGCATGTTGCTCATGTTGCTTGTAAATCATTAAATAACTGATGCATAGCATATATGCTTATCTGCCAATTTCTTGCTTGTAGGTGCCTCGACCTTATTTGTCAAGAGTGCTAATTTTCTCACAGTCCACCACACTATTTGCTAAGGTCTAATTTAATTGACTTGCAGATCTAGGTTTTCAGAATTCAGGTTGAGGTATTTAGCGTAAATCAAGGGTACAACACAGATTCTGTATGAAGTGCCCTCGAGACACATACCCAGATTCATTCCCTACCTATTGTTCTTATGCCAAATGCAATATGTCTGGAAACCAACTGGCTCAGCATTATCAGCAATGCCTTGAGCTATGGCAGTAATATTTTTTTCACTTTGCCCTCCAGTGCTCCTCCAACTGCTCTAGAAATCCTACACGTCGGCAGTCACAAGCCTTGTGTGAAGTCTACTCTCTTGAGGTCCGCCTCCCAATACCGTCTTGGTGTCAAAGATTAGAAAAATGTCTGTAATGTATACACCCTGAAACTGAGGGGATGTTAATTTCTCTTTCTGATAGGGGGAGCCCATCCTCTTCACTGACCGAAATAAAGGGGCACCATATGCTTTGATTTTGACTTCAGTTGGTGCATTGAATATTTAGCAAGAAATTGGGTCCAAATACATTCCTTTCCTTTCACTGAGCAATGTCAGTTTTGGCAGTGTGCCTAGCCTCTGGCACCCCAGTCCTCTGATACAATGACTAAATACTTTATGCATGTCTCACTCACAATGCTCCAACATATGAACTGCTTTTGAATAGCCACCCAACAATCAGAATGCTGGGCCAGCACTAAGCTAGACACAGGGCCATACACAGGAAGCTGCGCAATGCTGTTTAACAAACTAGCAGACCCTTATGAGCTTATGAGCTCCTGTTTTCTGCTGCTCTAGGTTATGTGCTGTTGCCAATCAGAGCTGATGGTCAATGCTAAGTGTATCCTCTTCCTGTTCATTGTTTACCAGCCCATTATTGGAGCAATCAATGGGACTGAAATTACAGGTCTATATAACATTGTGTACGAAACTGGCTAAGGCCCAGACAGTGCAATAACAAAGTGTTCTTGTGAATTTACTTGCAGTTGCTCAAGCTCCTATAAATATATGGGAATATTTATTAGAGCCCTGCGTCCCTTTTGAACCCCATAAAGTGGTGCATGTGTGATGCAGGGCTCTCACTTCAATTTATGAAGCTACCCAAAGCCACACTATGAGGCTTTGAGTGGCCTCATAAATCATCAGGAAGGCAATGCAACGAAAACCACTGCATCGTCTTACTCTGTGCCCAGGAGGCATTCCATGGGCTTTGTGGTGAGTTTTCCCGTGTGTTAGAAACAGGATCCCTGGCTGGCCAGGGCTTGCGCCAAAGTCAGTCAGAGACCACCATTCCTAAGTCAGGGCAAGGGAGTTACACGCCAAGATAACCCCTGCTCACCCTCTAGGTAACGTGGCGCGAGCAGCAAGGCTAAACTTGGAGGCGGTATGAGTTAAGTATTTGCGCCCGCACCCCAGCAACAACACCCAAGGCCCACCACAAAGAAAATTCCACACAAGGTTATATAAAAAATAGCCTTTGTATTATAGTAAAAACACATTAGATAACACACAAACTTTACAATGTGCCAACAGGCACGGGCAGAATTTACAAGGGATTATGTACAGGACAGGGCCACATGGACCCCTGTCAGGGGTAGGCACTTGTTAGAAATAATACTTGTAGGTATACACTTAGCACATAAACATATAATGACTAGCACCAAAATAGTACATGTAGCACACAACCAGTAAACACTGGTAAAGAGTAAATACCTCCTACGCAACCCTAAAATACTGTAGGAAAATCACGCAGGGAACTAGGACCTTATCATCAGGACCTAAGGAAGGAATACCATCACCTAAGCAAGTCACTTTTAGCAAAGGGAAGGAAACCTAAACAATCACCTAAGCAGGTCACATTTAGCAAAGGAGATAAACATAAAATACCTAAGCAGGTAACTTTTAGCAAAGGTAATGGGACATCAACAATCCTCTAAGCAGGTCACATTTAGCAAAGGGGATAAACATAAAATACCTAAGCAGGTCACTTTTAGCAAAGGTAATGGGACATCAACAATCCTCTAAGCAGGTCACATTTAGCAAAGGGGATAAACATAAAATACCTAAGCAGGTCACTTTTAGCAAAGGTAATGGGACATCAACAATTGCAAATGAGGCATTAAACACATTCAGAGGTGCAGGTTAGAACATTTGCGCAAGAATCACATCAGCAAGTAACTTACAATGCGCAGGGTGCATGTAGTACAACACTAGAACTTGTCCCTCAGGCCAACTGGCCTCGCAAGGGGCTGAATGCCCTGAGTCTCAATGTCAGGGGGTCTGCGCAGGCAGCACAGACCACAAGCCTAAACCTAGCAGTTGCCCACAAAGTGCTGGGCAACTGGTGCAGGAAAGGTTAGGGCAACGTTGGAGCCTCGTGGGCTCAAGAACCACTGGGGTGGAAGTACTGTGTGGGAGCCTCTGGGCTACTGACCACACTCGTGTTCCAAGAGCCTCTCTCAGGGCTCACACAGCAAATAGGTACTCACTACAGAGCTCAGCGCTCTAAAACGATGAAAATGCCCCAGGAGCCTCTCTCAGGGCTCAATGAACAATGGGGGGGGCTTGGATCCTCGTGGGCTCGAAATTAAAGATATGCCCCTGAGCCTCGGGGCTCGTAAATACAGGTAGGGCGGGAGCCTCTCGGGCTCTAAAATGAATGTGCCCCTGAGCCTCAACCGGCTCTCACTAATAAAATGCCCCTATTGTTGGAGCGGCCCGCTGTCAACCTGGGCCGCTCTGCTCTCAATTGGGAGGCCCCAGCCCTCCTGCACTCACCGGCTCTCCTGCGAGTTGCTCCGGTGCCGCGGGCGGGGCTCCTCTCCCTCTCCAGGCGCCTTGGGGACATGGCCGGCTGCTTCTCCATTCGCTCCCGCCTGGCCTTGTCTCGCTGCACTCTGCCTGACTTCCGCTGGGTCCGCCAATGGCAGCGTGGCCCTGGGGTTCAGGAGGCGGGACTTCCGGGTCGCACTAGGCAGCGGCCCGGCAACAGTTTTCAAGGCTCCTGGGCTGCAGCGGTGATCACGGGGCAACGCCGGGTGGGCACCCGCTCGTAAATAACGAAAACACCACGGGGCAATGCCGGGTAGGCACCGGCCTTTAAATAAAAATATAAAGCGAGGTAGGCACTCGCGATGCTCCGCAATCAGGGACAGATGCCGGGTGGGCACCGGCTGCACAAAAGAGCGCTCCCCAGCGCTCAGGGACAAAAAACACGGCACAAATGCGGGGTGGGAAGCCGTGAAAGTCAAATAAAGCGCTCCACAGCGCTAGCAGGCAATTAAGCGCTCCCAAGCACTAGGGGCATGAGATAAAGCGCTCTCCAGCACTATGGGCAAAAGCAAAGCTCCAGCAGGGCCTGGAGGCAGACAGAGGGGCAAGGCAGGGCCAGAGCCAGCTCACTGGGTCTCCAGTGCAGGGAGACAATCCAAGTGGCGGCACTCCTGGCCCCAGCAACAGCAGCAGCCCCCTCTGGCAAGGATCCACAAGCAGAACCAAATTGTATGGGGACACAGCCCCTTCTTATACAGTAAATTCCCTTTGTCTGTAGGTGCAGGGTGGGGGAAAACCAATCGCAGCTGGTTTTGAAGTACCCTTGATAGCTCAACCACCCATTTCATTCACTGGCAGGGCTAGGGACATCAGTCGCACTACAGGGGGTGGAGCCTTCCTGGAGCCAGGCTCACTAGCCAGCTCCAGCCAATCACACGGCAGGCATATTCTACATTAATATGCCAAGCCCTAGAAGTGGCATTTCTACACATGACACACATGCCACATACACCATTGCGAAGCATTCATTCTCACGAGCTCGCACATACCAAATTCGAGCATGCACTTCCCACGCAACAGGAACTACTAGGGACACAGACATTCCCCATGCATTCCTATGGGAGAGCAGGCCAGCCTAACTACATGCACACACTTTACAATGGGACACAGGGAAAAAGTGCGCACAGACCAAAAATCATCCACACATATCACAGATTAAAAGCAAAAAGATTAGGGGTGAACCTGCCTTAAGGGCCAAGTCCAACACCGTGCAACACCCATGGAATTTTAAGCTGTTGCAGATTTACAAAATATGTTTTTTTTCTCCTCATTTTTTCCTCTGCAGCACACACAGAAAGAAGAAAACACCTTTTCGGCTTGTTTGTGCAGGAAGGTTGTCCTTCATGCACAAAAACAATCCTACATGCAATGGAGACACACTTGCACCATGGTGCAAAGGTGCCTAGAGTGGTGCTAGTCTGCTGAAATGGGAGCAGCACAGGAAGAAAGCACAGGAATGCATTGTATCATATAAAATGCTGTGTTCCAGTACCTCCACTTTGGCATTGGGCAGCACAGCACGATGCCTTGCTGCTCTGCCCTATATCAAAATCCCATAAATGAGCCCCTTAGGGGTAGAACTACAAACATTTTGCGCTTGGTTACGGTTGCAAAGGTGATGATAATTAGCACAAAATGCTTTTTCCTACCTTACTTTCCAGTGCGAAACTTGTTTTGCGGTGGAAAGTACCCTGAAAGTAATGCTGTTACTTAGCGCCAAAGGGATGTTACATGGGTGAAGCATGGGCATTCCCATGCAACCACCCCTGTCTTTAGACGCAAAACCCTATCTAAAATTATTTAGTAGGAACTTTTCGCATGATGGATTATATAGGGTAATGGCTCTCCTGGGAAATACGCAGTGTGTTTTAGCTAGTAACAATTTGCATTGCGGTGCATAAGGGTAGACAGAGCCACCCTCCTCCCCAATGTGTGGATAGCCACTGATAAACCAAAGCAGCAATCCCTTGCACACACCAATAGTGTATGTTATATATATCATTAACAGTAACAAAAAACACACTTGTCCCGCTGCTGAAACAGTTACTTCAGTTTAATCTTGAAATCCTTAGCCATAACGTGTTTATTTGCTCTTACTGGTTGTGCGCAGAAACTTTTTCAGGGCTATACTCTCTTTGTATGGACCCTTAATTCTGGTTGTATTTCCGACCCTGAATGGGATCTAGAGCTCAAGTGATAATTACACAGTAACAGGCATCAGGGTATACTGTGTCCCAAAAGTGTGTGTATTCCAGAAGTCCTTTCTTAAATATGGATCTGGTGGGTGCAACCAGCCATGCGTGGTACCCATGTGCACGCCTGCCGGGTATTGGAGATGATCAAATCAAATCCTTTGCAAGTCGCCAGGACAAGCTTCCGTTTCAATATACTTTGCAAGTATATTTAACCGGAAGCTTGTCCTGGCGACTCACAAAGGATTTGATTTGTTCATCCCCAATGCGGCTGATTTCTTAACAGTACGTCATGTCTCAGAAGGTAAGCCTTCAATGTGGAATCTTGTTTTTTTGTCAGAAAATTGATTGACAGCTCACTTTATTGTAAATACTTTCTTTAAAATGTAAATACCTACTAAATTCTAGATCTTCTAAGACTACCACACCTCGACCTACATGAGCCTTCCTGACTACTTCAGGTAAGACTTGCTTTGGGCTTTATCACCCAATTTTAATTAATTTTGGTTTCATTGTGTACAGATGGGCATCCCTTTGCACATGTTTTGCCCCTTTTTAAAGCAATATAAACTGAAAATAATGCTTTAAAAACATATAAATATATACTATATATTTGGTAAATATATATATAATATTTTTAAATACACTAATTAATATAAACGTACTTATTAATTCTAATATACTCATTTTCGAATACTCTTTATTAAGACATCACATTTTTATACATTTTTTACATTATAAACTATAAATATGATACACACACAAAACATATCTAAATATATACTAGAACAAATTTACTAATAAAACAGCCTCATTTAAAAGTAACGGATATCAAATTCAAACTAAGGTTCTCATCCAATGAATTTAAATTACATCTAATTTAACCAATCAAAATGAAGAATTACTTAACTCAGTACTATAAAAACAATTACATCCTTAACTAAATTTACCATTTTTGGCCCAAACTTGGAGAAAAACGGTTATTTTGCTGAAGAAAAGAGAATACATACCTACAACAACTACTACAACACAGTCTACTACAACTCAAGTAAGTGAACTCCCATTTTATTTACTATAAAAACCTCACGAAAATTACCTAAACACCCCTTACTAAAGAAATGCTCTCTCTTTTTTTTAAATTGAACTAAAAAAACCCTATCAACAACAGCCACAATAAATAAATAAACTAAAATATGAACAGCCTTATCAATGCCTTCCAAGAAAATTTGTAAATAAATAAGAATATAGTAAACATAATTTTGAAATGACTTGATATGGTATGAGCTATAAATATATCCAATTATAATAAATAACTAATAGTAACACTTATTTTTTCAGATTTGACAAACTTCATCTACCAATCTACATCTACACAAACAACAGCTTCAACTAAATTAAGTAAGTATACCCACTGTGGCAATTAATAAATAGAAAAGAGAAACAAACAAGTACCAAACTATATAATTAATTACTACTGTTCTCTACCACAAATACAGGACATTCAACAGTGAAACTCTGAATATAAGAACATAAAACATTGGAATAGCTTAAAAAACAACATTATAAGTAAATTTTTTTATTTCATATTTTAACCAACACATTAAAATAAATATTTAACACATTTACTAAAAGCACATATATATGTCTTCACAGATCTACCTTAGAAATGGCAAAAGGAGCTACTTTTATAACATCTCAAAAAGGGAAAATAATGCTCAGCTACATGGGTTATACCTACACCCAAGAAAAAGTCGAAGAGAATAAAACCCATTGGAAATGTAGTAAATATTATCCAACTGCATGCTATGGTAGAGCAACTACTGACGATAACAATGGTGTAAATGTACGTGAGCATAACCACCCACCCAATGTAACAGAAGTTGAAGTAAGAGAAGCATTAGAGACACTTAGAGAAGCTAGTACAGGCTCCCAAGAAACAAGCACCACTATTTTGAAAAATGTTTTGACCGAAGTCCCAGAACACGTAACTGGGCAGTTACCTTCAATCTCCAACTTGAAAAGATTAATAGCTAAAACTAAAAGAGCTTCTGATCCAACTCCACCACCACCTGAAACTTTTGAAGAGATTCAAATATATCTAGAATATACTATTACCCATAATGAAGATACATTCTTAATGTATGATAACCAAAGTCATGATAAAAGAATTTTACATTTTGCTACAAATAGCAATTTGCAAAAAACTAAAATCATGTGAAACATGGATGATGGACGGAACTTTTAAAGTATGTCCCAAACCTTTCTATCAACTTTACACCATCCACGGTGAATACCAGGAAACTAATATACCCTTAATTTATACACTGCTGCCAAATAAAACAAATGCAACCTACATAGAAATCTTAACAACAATCAAAGATGTTACAGATAATTACTACCCACAAAGAATCATAATAGTCTTTGAAATAGCTATGATTCAAGCTATACTTAAAATATATCCACACACTTCAATACAAGGGTGTTATTATCACTACAACCAAAGTATATGGAGACACTTACAAAAATCTACTTTAAGCATAGATTATTCTACAAACAGTAACTTTGCTTACCAGATTAAAAAAATTAATAGCACTGGCATATGTCCCAATAACAGAAATGGCTAAATATTACAATGTATTACTTGATAGCCCTTTCTACCGCAGTAATGAGAACAAATTAACTCCCTTTTTAAACTATTTTGAAGACAACTGGGTAGGAAGATTACATCGTTCTTGTCACCACAGACAACCTAAGTTCCAAATTCCATGGTGGAATGTGTACGCTAGCACTATAGCACAGAAAGCCAAAACCAACAACGCGGTAGAAGGATGGCATAATGCCTTCCAAGCCACAATAGGAAGAACACAACCAACACTTCATAAACTAATCCAATGCATCAAAAAGGAGCAAAGCTACCAAGAACTAAGTATTGAGTAATCTCTATCAAAAATAGGGCCAAAACTAAGTAAACAAACATTAAATATGTACTAATACCTACAACAAAAAAGAAGAATGTACCCAAGTATCCAAGGTCTAGAATACTTAAACCTAATTCCAAAATCTATCCTTTAACAAAATACAAATAGCAAACCATCAAACAATAAATAACATAGACATTTTTTTTTTACATTAGTTAAATTATGTCATGTAAAATTAAATGTTAATTATTATCACAAGACATATTATAACTAATTAAAATACAAATTCACCAATAAACATAATCCACCCCAAAAAATAAATAATAACTTACGGTTCTGCAGCTGTAGAGTGTGTTCCAAATAGATGGTTTCAAAACAAATCCAACCAAAAGCATTCCACATAGTCAAAATAATCCCCACAAAATGCAAAAAATACAACTGTATAAAAAGATTCCAACGTAGAAATCCTCTGGATAACGGAGCCATAAAAAACACGAAAATAAATCACGATAAAAACGCTCCTAAATCCCGAAAAATAAGAAAATGTATATAAACATTTCCCTGTATGTAAAAAAAAATAACGAGATCCAATCCATCTGGTCACCAAAAGGAACGCCTACAAATAAAGTTTAAACACAACCCACCCGCAATAAATCTATCCTTTAACAAAATACAAATAGCAAACCATCAAACAATAAATAACATAGACATTTTTTTTTTACATTAGTTAAATTATGTCATGTAAAATTAAATGTTAATTATTATCACAAGACATATTATAACTAATTAAAATACAAATTCACCAATAAACATAATCCACCCCAAAAAAGTAAATAAATAATAACTTACGGTTCTGCAGCTGTAGAGTGTGTTCCAAATAGATGGTTTCAAAACAAATCCAACCAAAAGCATTCCACATAGTCAAAATAATCCCCACAAAATGCAAAAAATACAACTGTATAAAAAGATTCCAACGTAGAAATCCTCTGGATAACGGAGCCATAAAAAACCCGAAAATAAATCACGATAAAAAACGCTCCTAAATCCCGAAAAATAAGAAAATGTATATAAACATTTCCCTGTATGTAAAAAAAATAACGAGATCCAATCCATCTGGTCACCAAAAGGAACACCTACAAATAAAGTTTAAACACAACCCACCCGCAATAAATACTAAACCCACAAAGCCAAGAAATAACATATAAAAGGTAGTAAAATACATAAAATAATGCTTTAATACGAAACATTAACATTACATCCATATTAAATAGCAAACTAAGTAGGCTATCACTAACGTTCTTAAATAACACGTACTTTTTACATAAACAGTTAAAAAGTCACATAGCAACACATACACACTAAAATTAGCTAAATAAATTATTTAAAATAACTAAAAAGTAATGAAAATTGAACTTACTTTAACAAACACGAAGCAGCTCCCAACCGCGAGGTTCCGTCTTCTGAAATGACCCAAACAATGATGTAGATAGACTAAAAAGTGAACAAGACAAAACAAAATGGCAGCATAATAAAAACAAAAATAGGACTTAATCTCCTTATGAATGAATGAAACATTGTTTAAAAAATTGCTAAATATTTTTCATAAATTGTTATAATTTTCTAAATGTTTAGACTAAACATATGAATAATGTAAAATATACATATTTTTTTAATATACAAATATATATAAAAAATTTATTGTATATTAAAAATATGTTTATTAATTAAAACATGTTTTTTTATTACACAAAAATGTGAACAATTTTATGTATATACTTTTGTAAATGCAAATTATATGTAAATTAATTAACATATTAAATTTTACTTTAAAACATTAACATTTAATATGCTAATTAATAAAACATTACAATGTATATGTTACAAATACTGCAATGTAAAATTTGAATAAATGTAAAAAAAATGTGTTATAAAAATGTTTACATTTTTCCATTTACAAACAAATGTAAAAATATAAACTGATTTTGTCAGAAGACTATATTACTATTGTAATGTATAATTTTATAAACTAGTGATATAAATGTTAAAAAGTTATAAAGATGTTAATTTTTATACAAATGTTATTAAAGATATATCTGTAATAATAATTACAAATATTATTAACACATTTTTTTGTATTTCATAATTTTTTTTTTTTTTTTACAATTTATTATTCTAACTCCAAATCCAACATAACTCAGGGAAAGCGCAGGACAGTAAAACATAATAATTAACTATTCTAACTCCAATTCAAAATAACTCAGGGAAAGTGCTGGACCGTAAACCACAATAATTTACTATTTTAACTCCAAATCCAACATAACTCAGGGAAAGTGCTGGAAAGTAAACCATATTATTTTACTATTCCAACTCCAATCCAACATAACTCATGGAATGTGTTGGACAGTAAACCATAATAATTTACTATTCTAACTCCAAATCCAACACATCTCAGGAAAAGTGCTGGACAGTAAACCATAATCATTAACTATTCTAACTCCAAATCCAACATAACTCAGGGAAAGTGCTGGAGAGTAAACCATATTAATTTACTATTCTAACTCCAAATCCAACATAAATCAGGAAAAATGCTGGACAGTAAACCATAATAATTTACTATTCTAACTCCAATCCAACATCAGTTAGGGAAATTGCTGGACAGTAAACCATAATAATTTAGTATTCTAACTCCAATCCAACATAAGTCAGGGAAAGTGCTGGACAGTAAACCATAATAATCTACTATTCTAACTCCAAACCCTACATAACTAAAGGGGAAAGTGCTAGACAGTAAACCATAATAATTTACTATTCGAACTCCAATTCAACATAAGTCAAGGAATGTGCTGGGCAGTAAATCATAATAATTTAATATTCTAACTCCAAATTCAAGATGACTCAGGGAAAGTGCTGAACAGTAAACCATAATAATCTACTATTCTAACTCCAAACCCTACATAACCCAGGGAAAGTGCTGGACAGTAAACCATAATAATTTACTATTCTAACTCCAAATCCAACATAACTCCAGGGAAGTGCTGGACAGTAAACCATAATAATATCTATTCTAACTCCAATCCAACATAAGTCAGGGAAAGTGCTGGACACTAAACCATAATAATTTACTATTCTAACTCCAAATCCAACATAACTCAGGGAAAGTGCTGGACAGTAAACCATAATAATTTACTATTCTAACTCCAAATCCAACATAACTCAGGGAAATTGCTGGACAGTAAACCATAATCATGTGCTAATCTAAATCCAAATCCAACAAAAATCAGGAAAAGTGCTGGACAGTAAACCATAATAATTTACTATTCTAACTCCAATCCAACATAACTCAGGGAAAGTGCTGGCCATAAAACCATAATATTTTACTATTCTAACTCCAATTCAACATAAGTCAGGGAAAGTGCTGGACAGTAAACCATATTTATTTACTATTCTAACTCCAAATCCAACATAACTCAGGGAAACTGCTTGACAGCAAACCATAATAATAATCTATTCTAACTCCAAATCCAACAGAAATCATGGAAAATGCTGGATAGTAAACCATAATAATTTATTATTCTAACTCCAATCCAACATAAGTCAGGGAAAATGCAGAACAGTAAACCATAATAAATTATTATTCTAACTCCAAATCCAACATAACTCAGGGAAAGTGCTGGAAAGTAAACCATAATAATGTACTATTCTAACTCCAATCCAACATAACTCAGGGAAAATGCTGGACAGTAAACCATAATAAATTACTATTCTAACTCCAAATCCAACATAACTCAGGGAAATTGCTGGACAGTAAACCATAATAATGTACTATTCTAACTCCAAATTCAACATAACTCAAGGAAAGTGCTGGACAGTAAACCACAATAATTTACTATTCTAACTCCAATCCAACATAACTGTGGGAAAGTGCTGGACAGTAAAGCACAATAATTTATTAATCTTACTCACTCTTCCCCCTATGAACTCAACTAACAACTCCTACAACTCTAAAAATTATTTATTATAAAAATTTTAATTTTGATAAAATTGTGAATCATTTTACCTAAAAAATGTATTAAAATAATAAATTTACACACAATTTTACTATTACTACCCACCTTTATCCATTATATTCCAAATTACCCACTAATAAAACATTCACACAATTAATTTTAAAATACAATTGTAATTTCTAAATTAATTTCGAAATTAAAAATCTAATTTTCGATTTTTAATTTGTTTGAATGAAAATATACATTTTTTATAAATATTTACACAAAGTATTTTTATTTACTACCCAACCATAGCAGCTATATAACCTGCAACTCACTAATAAAAATATAACACACTTAAATTATTATCATTTATAAAAATTCTTAATTTCAAATTTCAAATTTTGAATTTCTTTTATATTTATAATAAATAAACTAAATATTTTTAAATTACTACCCTCCCTTATCCCCTATATAACCAACAACCCTCTACTAAATCTTTCACATATTTAATTTAAATACATTTTTTAAATTATCTAAATTATTTTCACTTTTCGTTTTCAAACTTCTAAATTAATTAATTTTTTTACTTAGATTTTTAAAATAAACACAAATTTATACACAACACTTTTAAATTACTACCCACCCTTATCCCCTATAAAACCAATAACCCGCTCCTAAAAAATTTACTAACATTTTATTAAATATATTATTTTTATTCATACAATAATAACATAAAACATTAAATTGCAATAAATGTAACATAATATTTACCTTTTAATTAAAAAAAATAACACAACAAAGTATTATATCGATAATATATACATCGATATTTCTCTCATCTATATTCTAGTCAACATTATTTTTAAATGTTAATATTTCTGCTATTCTAAAAAATCGATATTTACAACATTGATATTTATTTTGTCGATATTTAACAAAGTCGATATTCTTACCTCAATATTTCTAGTAGTCTATATTTTCACGTCGATATTCCTGCTGTATACAGTCACTGAGCACTAAATGTCACTATAGTTCACCTCACTTTATACTGTACCGTTCTGACAGCCTTATTGACATTTTTGTGAATATATTTATATTCACTGAAAAAACCATAGGTTTCACACCAGTTATAGTTAGCTGGAAATTTTACTGATATAAAACCATTGAAATTCCCACGTTATAGTTAGTCGGACTCACTATAACTTGCGCGTGCAATGCACTGCTGATGACATCACATATTACATCACTCATGACATGGTCAGTGACATCACTCATGACATCACTGATGACACCATCCTTGTGACACAGTCACAGACCTCCTCTCAGTGTAAAGTAACCCTTGAGACACATATTCAAAAATAGAAACTGAAATTTTTAAAAAATGGACATACCTATATCAGTTACAACAAGCAATTCTGTACTTCCACTATCTATATACACATCCACTCATTCACCAACAGTTCTATATAGTCACTCATACATATACTCACTCATCATATGAAGAGATACACCTATACATCCTGTTACACACCGACATTCATCCAAAAGTTACTCACACACATATTCACACGTGCAAATAAACTATTGAACAACCATTTATTTGAATATAGAGTTATACACACACTTCCACCTTACTTCTACTGAAAATTACACATATTTATTCTCTTAAACAATCACTTATAGAAACACATACTTATTTAAACAGGAAATCTTACAATCTCTTACTCTCACATATACTCACTTATATACATCAATATTCATATATACTAGATTAAAACATATATAGTTACTGATAAAGACACTAGTGAGACAGTCATTCACTCACTAACAAACACATATAGACACTCATCCACCCATACAGTCCTGTACATATGCTGTCTTCAAAACACATACAAACAAAGAGTCAGTCACTCATGCATGAATATAGAGTTATACACACACTTCCACCTTACTTCTACTGAAAATTACACATATTTATTCTCTTAAACAATCACTTATAGAAACACATACTTATTTAAACAGGAAATCTTACAATCTCTTACTCTCACATATACTCACTTATATACATCAATATTCATATATACTAGATTAAAACATATGTAGTTACTGATAAAGACACTAGTGAGACAGTCATTCACTCACTAACAAACACATATAGACACTCATCCACCCATACAGTCCTGTACATATGCTGTCTTCAAAACACATACAAACAAAGAGTCAGTCACTCATGCATCTATGTGCTAAGTAATAACTCCACCAAACCATATAGACACTCATACTGATACTACTAAAAATATCAAATAACCCATATACATACGCATGTAGCTACTTATCAACACATGTAGCCACTTATACACAAAGTGAAACACTAATATATGTATTTAAATATTTAAACATAACTCACTAATATTTATTTTTCAGAAAGACACATATTCACTGGATGGTGTCATCAGTGATGTCATGAGTGATGTCACTGACCATGTCATGAGTGATGTAATATGTGATGTCATCAGCAGTGCATTGCACGCGCAAGTTATAGTGAGTCCGACTAACTATAACGTGGGAATTTCAATGGTTTTATATCAGTAAAATTTCCAGCTAACTATAACTGGTGTGAAACCTATGGTTTTTTCAGTGAATTTAATAGGTTTTTTAAATGCTAATTCCTAACTATAACTGGTGTGAAACCTATGGTTTTTTTCAGTGAATTTCAAAGGTTTTTTTTAATGCTAATTCCTAACTATAAGTTTCACTTTATAAATAAGACTGTTAGCACTCTAGTTGTTCTTTTTAACACTCTGGTACATTCTGTCATTGGGCTACAGTTGGGCTACATCTAGTTGAATTTTGGGCTACATTTACAATTTTTGATCTCTGGTGGCCATCTTTGGGCTACATTGGGCTACTTTGGGCTACATTTGGGCTACATTTTGGCTCTAACATATATTAAGCCCCATGTAGCACAATACATATTTTTATAAAGTTAATTTTTTTACAAACCACTTCAGAATAGGGCTACCTGTCTCTACAATTATCCCATTTTTTTTTTTTTAAATTTTTGGGGGGAGCGCTCCCAGAGCGCGCCCCGGAGTGCGCCCCGAAAAGCGTATTTCTGAAAAGCGCCCCCGGGCGCGCTCCGGGGAGCGTCTCGTGAGCGCCAATATCGCAAACGAAAACATGATCGTGACGTATCGCGTAGCCGGGACCGCGTGATACGCACGGCGTAAGCGCACCCGGAAGTACTCGAGCGAATACGATCGCAAAACGTAAACTTCCGACGCGCTTACGCTGCGCGCCCCCGTGCGCGTAGCGTAAGCGCGTCGGGTCATGTGAGCAGAAAATAACACTTTTCATTGGTTCATAACAGTTTTAGTTTCATAATGATGAAGCCCCTGGTCTTGTGACCTGAAAATAACACTTCTCATTGGTTCAGGACAGTTTTTTTTTCTAAATGATGAAAGACCCCACCTTTTTTCCTTATTCTGACTTTGTCCTTTGACTGAGGAAGACCTGTTTGTTGCTCTCTCTACTTTTTTGCTCCAAATAATGGCTTCAGTAGTAGCATCAGCTGGTGCATCTGCCCCACCACCACCACCACCACCACCACCAAGAGGACCAGCTCCAAATTATATTGGTGGTCAAGAACAGGAGGAGGAGGAAGAGGAAGAGGAGGAGGGGAGAAGAAGATGGCTGCCAGAAGAAAATACACCTTACAAACCCAAACCACACATTGTTTGGCAGTTTTTTTCAATTCCAGAGGGGAAAAAAAGGTGAATGCTCCCAAGGTGACTTGCCTCATCTGCAATGATGAACTTTCACGGGGCAACCCAAACAAGAAATATTCTTTTGGTAACTATACCATGATTCGGCACATGACAAGAAAGCATCCAAACAACTACTCTCGTGCAGAGTTCCGGGAACTGGCCAGTAACCTCCCCCAGTCATCAAGGACCCCCTCCCAAAGAAACCAACCCACTTCCTCGCAACCAGAAACATCTGAGGTGATGCCTTGCATTCAGCCGAGATTTGCTGATTTTAAAATTACTTGTACTGCTTGTGGCAAGCTTATCTCCTATGGGGAACAAAGTATTAAGCTCATCGTCCTTGCAGGTGATAATCACAAGTGCCCCAAAAAGAAATAATTTTTTGGGTTTTTTGTTTTTTTGCTCCAGTTGAGCCAGTTTCAATTCCCTTTTTTTGTTTCTCCCCCTAAAAAATACAAAAAAAAATATAAAACTGTTTTGAAAAGCCAAAAAAAGTTCAAAAAGTTCCAAAAACACAAAAAAAATATAAAACAACAAAAAGAAGAAAAAAAAAGTTCTTTTAAGAACTACCTCCAATTTCTAAATAAAAACTTCATTTTTTTAAAACTCTGTCATCTTTTTCCCTCATTTTACGCTCCCCGGTGCGCTACCTGGTGCGCGCACCGAGCGCTTCCCCCGCGCAAAACGAAAAAAAAAAAAATATTTTAAATGCCCCGCGGGGCCCTTTTATAGCCCCCACATCAAACCTAGGGGGTCAAAGGGGTCTATCCCTGACGCCTTATGGTCAGTTCCCACTTTGTTTTAGCCACCTCTTATGTCTCGATTTTACCGAGACACAAGATGGCGACCGCTCTGGACTGTTTGGAATGTTTACAGACACCCGAGAGCCAATCAGCTTTCCATGCGCACCTCGCGTCACGCGCCCGGAGCGCTCCCTGGTGCGCGCACCGGTGCGCTGCTATAGATATATATATTTTTTTGAACCTAAATTACTCAAAATCCACTGGAGCACATATCTTGAGACATAGCAAAGGCACATCGGGCTACCAGTCCCTACAATTTTGCCAAGTTTGGTGTAAATCCATTCAGCCGTTCGGGCTAAAAGTGAAATCGACCGCCCTATGGAAATTAACATGGGGAAAACGCGTTTTGGGACCCCCCTTTTATCTCGGCCCCCGCTTATTGTATCCCCCCCAAACTTTCAGGGAAGGACCAGAGCTCGACGAGGCCATTTTCATGACATTTTCAGGCAGATTCGTCTACCGGTGCCAAAGTTATTCCAAATAGAATTTTGAGATTTAACATTGAAAAAAATCCTAACTATAACTACCTACTGGCGACCGCCAGTAGGTAATGAATTACTTAATTTATATAAATATTATCCTTTCCAAATACTGATATTTCAGTGTCCTTGTGCTGTGTTCCATTATGCTTGTGTTTCGTTAAATCTCTATCTTCACTTACACTGTTCATATGATTTCATTTATTGTAGATAAAGCAATTGTTGTTTACAAAGGAATAGTTTTTCCCCAACAGAACCATTGTTGTTTTGCACATATATGCCCAGGTTCTGAGGGACACAGGGTTACCCCATTATTTTTTACCCTATCTTCAACTCGGCAGAAAACGTTTCATGAACAAGACCTTCAACAATGGGGTCCTGGAAAAGTGAAGGCTAGAAGGGGAAAGGCTGGAAGAATTGTATTATATATGACTGAAAGCGAAGGATGCATGGGTTAGAAGGAAGCAAGCGCCGGATGCATAAATAGTATTATAGGTGGCTAATCGCTAGGATGCATGGGTGGGTGAAGGATGGCTGAAAGGTTGGTAAACAAGTAGGAACAAAGCTTTCCTGGGTGGGTGACAGTATATGTGTGAAAGTATGCCTGCCTGGGTGGGTGATTAGAGTCCTATCGTGGTTTCTTTCGATTGAAATAAACCTAGGGACACATGGGTGGGTAAATGTCAAGTGAGAAAGGTTTGTTCTAAGGATCATGAGTTTAGAGTGAGAGAAAGAGCCATGTTTGGAACTTTAGATGGATGGCTATATGGATGCATGCTAGTTTCAATGGTGAAGTGTGGATTGAGAGAATGTAAAAACACTTAAATGGTGGTGAGTAGCAAAGCTAAGGGGGATGAATAAAAAATTAAATACTTGAATATCCATGTAATGTAGCATGTAAATATCCTTGGAAAGGAGAATAAGGAAGTATGGTGCTCCTCTGTAGTGGTGTTTGTCTCCCCTTTACTTGCCTGGAATGTTTTTTTCGAGCTTTTTTTATTCAAATGGTTGAGGAGGTGTGTTTTAGACTCCTCCCTGGACTCTCAGTAGTTTTCAAGCGCAACATTATGTATCCTTCTAACCCACCCATCATCAATCACCTCCTTCCATACCCATGGCATAATTTGCTATGTGTTTTTCTAAGACCATTGTTTACAATTTGACTTTTTTCTTTCTTGATATGTAGCTACTCCTGCTGCTCCATCAGACAGGCAGAGGTTACAGGCCGGACCGGTGGCGGAAAATGGAGTGCATCAGTGCCGAGTATCAGAGGCTTGTGGCCAAGGAGGATGAGGAAGAGGCTGCTGCAGATGCCCCCAGACCCAGCCAGGCTCCAACAACCACGCCACCACCATATGGTCCAATGGGTACCTGCTGGTGCCACCATCATTCAACCAGCACTGCTGCTGCCCCTTTTTTTCCGCCATTATGAGCACCACATCATGCGAAGGCTGGCGGATATTGAAGCCAGGCAGGAACAGGTGGATAGGCACATCAAGAAGTTTCTAACCCTCTGTTTTTGGGTGTGTGGGTGGGAGTTGGAGGATTGTTGGGTTTTCTTTATTTGTGGACATTTCTTCAATACTACTTGGACATTGGTTGGGGTTAGGGAGAGGGGTGGGCCAGTTGTGGGTTTTGTATTTTATTCAGGGAATAATAAACTTTTTATACTTTAAAATGTTATGATTATGATTGATTTAAAAAAATTGTGGTGGGGGTTATTGTTTGCTTGTTTTACTTCTCAGTGCTGCCTTCTCAGCAGTCAGCTTTAAAAGTCTGCTGACAAAATAGTGATGCGTTATCCTCCCTTGTCCTACTACTCTCTCCTCCTAGTCTCTGCAGTCCACTCTGCTACTACGATATAATACTATTAATCCCTAAGGACTCAGAGGGGGTGGGGGTGATTTAACAATGTATAGCATGATTGCCGTTCAACAATGATCAATCAACCACAGTTCACTTCTCTTACCTGATTGGATTAAGCGAGGGCCCCATGGTTTCTCAAGGTGCCATCACGGTGATGCTAGTAGTAGCAGCATGCATTGGTAGCATTTCTCTGATAACGAAGGCAAAATCATCAGAATTAAAGCGAGGTTCCACTCCCTCCTAGGGCAAACTAGAACTGTAAGATAAGAGCTCAGAGAGTAGGGACTATTCATTGAATGGGAAGTTAACAAACTGAAATAAAAAAACTAGGTTAATGCCATTATTATTATGTGCAAGATTGATGACAGTCACCAGAGACTAGACTACTAGAACAGATTCAGTCTCAGACAGAAGAAGAGAGTATGATAAGCAATGAAACATTGAATTAATCAGAACAATGCTGAGCTACTACTGTACGAGTGGACAAGCTTAACTGGCTTAGATGAAAATGAATACAGTGCCTAAATGATGATGCTGCCAATGAGGGATGTTCCTCTGGAAAAAAATATCGTACATTCTGCTGGCTGGGTATTTTATAATATATACTGCCAGTGTGGGCTATATCAGCTTAGTTAGGCATAAGATCCTCCTAACCCTGCACTGATTTTTTGTGTTCCGTTCACCACATTCGCCCCACCAAGTGTGTGATCAATTAATGGTGTAAAAATTGTTGTCACACCTCAATAAGTCACACAGCCTGGGGGAAATAGGTAAGGGGTTTGATGAATGGTTAGGAAGGGGGGATTGAGGGAAAGGTTTGACAAAGACAAACACTAAGCATGGACACCACTCATCTTGGCAGCTGACCATCATTAATCTGCTATGGGATGAAAAGGAAATGCATGCATGATGATGAATGGTACTAGACAAGTACAGGGAAGTATATTAACTATGCAATTGTCTGTCTGTCCCCAGAGAGACCCAAGTTACATACATTATATTTATGCTCTGTTGTACAGTGCTTAGACAGATAGCAAATATAATTAAATGATCTGTAGGAGTAAAAAGCAAACAAACACAACACACACTCATAATGATTGAAGAGAAAAAAAAGATACTGTATAAATTGGGAGTTGCATCTCCGCATTCCTATTGGACTGGCTGCGTGTGAGTCCCTAGCGGATGCTGTTTGATATGGTAAGTGTGAGTTGTTTATCCAGTGTTTTTTGCAATTTTTATCCAGTATGGCACATAGTAAAGAGCCTGTAGATGGAAAAACAAAAAGGATATTTAAAAATCAAGGAGAAAACAAAAAGTTAAACTGCATAAGCATAGGAGTGCAACAAGAAGACTTTCAGAGGCAGCATGGCTAAATCAGACTTTCTTTATGGCAATTACCTCCAACAATGGACCACTCTACCCCAAACTCCACTTAGCCACAGATTTGAGCCAGACAGCACTGAGCACACATACATAGTATATGCACTGCAACATAGCCTTTTTCAAATGAAGTAAAAATAAATCAATGCACCACTGTCAGTCACAACAAATTGACTGCCCGCCACCAATACACAGACATGCAGGTCTGGTCTCTGTTGTTGTTTACGTTTAGGCCATTCCAAAGTCATCATCAATCATCCAAATTGGTTGGTTTCAGTGAATGTGAAAAAATCCATCTTCTTCTGGTGGCACGCCCTGAGTTATTCCATCAATCTTCTCTGATCCTCCTGACCAGACTATGACTGCAAGTATGGTGGTCATGGTCTCCATCTCTGAGTGTGTACCAAAAGTGTCCGACTCCAGAGTGAGTCCTCCAGACTTTTCCACTCCTGCCTCAAAAAATGCAATGGATCAGCCTTTAGTACTGCAATTTTGTTATTGAGCAACAAGAAGGGAATGATTAACTTGTGTCACTTTGTAGAATAGATATTCACGACAAACAAGAATCACTCATCTTGCAATGCATGCTTTAATTTACCTGAGTGTTCTTCCGGGGCAGTACCTCTAGGTTAGGAAAGGATAGATAGATAGTCAGGGCCCAGGGTTGGAGGCAGGCACATATTTGTTTGAATTCTCTAGCCATGTCTGCCTTGAGAGAAATAGCTTTTGGACGAGTCATGAGTAGACTTTACTTCTTCATTGACTGCACACAGTTACAACTCTGACCCGGCAATAAAAAGAGTAAGATGGTGGGGATGGATTTGTGAACCAGAAACACAGTCACACACACAAATAAATAATAAAGTACATACTGTACCTCAGCTATATCCCTTTTTTGGAGGGGTGTCAAAGAAAGAAAGAAAGAAACTGGGAATTTAAAGAGCCTAGTTGTCTGGGAAGTAGATCTCCTCCTTAACATCTGGTGGTTCACCCAAAAGTAGGTCATCTAACACAGTATTTCCATGACCTAAGTAGCCGTTATCATCTTCCTGCAGTGCTACTTTTGGTATGGTGTAATCCGGTGGTATAAAGGGCTGATTCATTTTGATCATGGTTAACCTTTCCACATTTTGGGGTGAGAGACTGTTCCTTCTCACTATCAGAATGGCACCAGCAGCACTGAAAACATGCTCAGAAGATACACTTGCAACAGGGCAAGCAAGGTAGTTTATCGCTTGCCTACTGAGCACTGGTTATTGGCGTCTTTTCCTATTCAAAAAAGCAATGTTTTTGGATCAATATAGACTTCTGTTGGGTCATCCAGATAGGCTTGGGCCATCCGCTTAATGGTCAGGAGTTCTCCACTTTGCTTGGCCTCTTTTGCCTTTGGCTCAGCTCTGGACCTAACAAGCCCTTGCTGTAGATACCATTCCTTTGCGGATTTTTATGGGGCTGATGCACCTGGTTTTGTTGTTGTGTTGTTGGTGGTTTTGGCTGTTGTTAACGGATTCCACCCACGATTACTTGCCAGGGACTCAGGTGCACACCAACTACACCACAGCATGTGCCACACTGTATCCCATTCTTGTAAGGCTGCATTATCTGTGTGTATATGGGGGCAATAATTGGTTTGTTGTGTGGCACTTTGGTGCAGCCATTCCCAGGCTGGGCACGGGTTCATGGGGACAAAATCCTGTATGTGTTGTGCACATTACCACTGTAATGTGCAACTGTTCAGTTATGGGCATGAGTCATGGACACAGTTGCAGGTTGGATATGTGTATTACATGTCACATACACCCTCAGTCCTGGGTGGGATAGTATGTAGGTCACAGCGAGACCCATAGCCACAATTCTGATGTACACCCACAGTCTGTGTGCATGTCGTGTCTCAGATATCTCTGATTACATGTGCCCGATGGGAGACAGTCTCCACATCCATGTGGTTTGTGCATCAACATTGATGTTGTGTGTGTGTCTCCGAGACGTCCATGTATGGCCTGCAGAGACAACAGCGGCCAGTACCCCTGGGGTGTTCATGATAAGCCATGTCATGCCAGTGTCCATGTGGCAATACAGGGACCCTGGGTATCTGCCTGTCAGAGACTGGTTATGCCTGGGAGACATCAGTCCTCACTTGTCACTGTGGTGTGTGTTTTGAACGTGACAGCAGTACATAGGTACTGTGACACAGCCTAATGATTTGCCATTGCACTACATGGAACTTATGTATACATGTTGACTTAAGATGTGAGATGATGGGCATGAAGGTGACATATGTGTCCATACCCAACAGCACACACCTCAGTTCATTTTGTATTGTCATGATGTATCATGTGATATTTTGCTTGGTCATAGCCACAAGGGTGGATAAATGTAGAATCTTCCTTTTGCCATCTCTGTACTGCAGGGCACCAGCTGTCTATAGACCAATCCCAGACCTTGAAACCATGGTGGAACGTGACAGCATCCGACGGTACCGCTTCACCAGGCCACTGATTGAGGAGTTGGCGGAGCAGTTGGTGCCACATCTGCTACCTGGCCGGACATACCCTACAACACTGACCCCAAAGGTGAAGGTGATGGCAGCAATGCACTTCTTTGCTACCGGTACCTTCCAGTACACTGTGGCTACTGCTGGTGGTATGTCGCAAACTATGTTCAGTTGTGTGCTTCGCGATGTCTTGGAGGGGATGTTGCATTTCCTTGACCTGTACATCAAGTTTCCTTGCCCAGGTCAACTCACTGACATAAAGGCTATTTTTAAACACTGCGGAGGATGCCGAACGTCATCAGATCTATTGATGGTACACATGTGGCCCTGGTACCACCACGGGCACATGAGCAGACATACCGGAACAAGAAACATTTCCACTCCATCAATGCTCTGGTGGTATGTCTTGCGGACATGTGTATCACACATGTGTGTGGACATTTTCCCGGTTCTGCGCATGATGCCTACATCACGAGGAGTAGATGCATTGCGACACTGATGTCACAGATGCCAAACCAACGTGCCTGGCTTGTCGGTGTGTACTGACTGTTTACTATTGTGTGTGTTTGACAATGTTGTATTCCACCCTCTTTCAAAACTCAACTAATGTGCAATTGTTTGTATGTAGGTGACTCCAGATACCCCAACATGCTGTGGTTGCTGACACCCCTCAGGAACCCCGTAACAGCAGCTGAGATGCACTACAATGAGGCATATGGTTGGACCAGGAGAGTGATCGAGTGGACATTTGGTCTCCTGAAAAGCCACTTCTGCTGCCTTGACAAGACCGGAGGGGCCTTCCCATGTGACCCTGCAAAGATGTCCAACATATTCATAGTATGCTGCATGCTACACAACATGGCAGTGCGGAAGAAGTTGCCTCTCATCCAGGATGACGATGACCTACATCCGCCACCTGTGGAGGATTCTGGTCTGGGCCATGACGCCAGTGATGATGATGATGAGGGTGACGTCCGCACACAGCTCATCAACAACTTTTTCACCTGAATGTGATTTTACAGGGTTGTTATGTCAATGTATTGAGTTAACCTGAAATGTGTTGGTGCTGCTCAGTTGCTGTTTGAGTGTGTCTGTGTGATACTTGACTGGATGCGTGCAGTGATGTGTCCTTTCAGATAGTCTGTACTCCACAATAGTGTTGACATGCTAACTTGTTTCTCTGTAGGTTTCTTGTGACATGTTTTGTGCATTTGTATTGCATTAATATCCTGTCCTGCTGTGCTTTTGACTTTGTATTATGTCTGTCCTTTCCAGGGTACTTTACCTGTTGTTTGGTCAACTCTGACCCCCAACACCCAGAATCCAATCCCAGGGTGGAAATTGTCAATTGCCATCAAGTGATGTACCACACAGCCCTGGAAATCATTTCTTTGACACTTGGTGACTGTGTGCCTACTGTCACATGGAATTACTTTGCAACTGTTGTGGAATAAACATGTTGCTGATGTGTAATGAACCTGTGATTCACTTTGTTATGATTACCTCACCTGTGGGCTTGTTACCACTGACTGCGGATAGGTGTGGTGTCTGTGCATTCCACTGTATCTCTGTTCAACATCTTTGTATGCAATGAGTTACATGGCGAGTATGTGTTGTGGTGCCCTAGTGGTGTGTCTCTCTCATATGTGTCACATCACAATGACTCACATAATGGTAATCACATTGCTGTAGTAGTTAGCATGCACTGTGTTCAGTAGCAGATCGTGATCTCCATGACACACAGCAATTTGGAATCACAATAGAGGCAAGTATAGTGTAATAGTGGGTTTATTTACATACATGTGAAGATAGTGCTCAGGATTGTGGGTGCTGTAAATTAGGTTTGGAATCCAAAGTTCACAGATGAGTTGAAAGTCTAGGTAGCTGAAATATCCAGAGTAAGGTCCTCAGCTATCTGCTACATTAGACCAACATGAACCCTCCATGTCATGTTGGCGAGTTGGGTTATATACAACAAGGTGAGCGGTTTGCACACTAAGAACAAATACCAAAACAGGTTTTGTGTTCCTGGGGGATGTGCATGGCCATCTGTGTCTGACTTGCCCTTCTTCGGAAGACCCTCTTCTTCTTCAGGTGGGGATTCTCAAGTGCAGGCATCTGCGGTGCAGAGGACTCTCCACCAGAGCCATCCTCCCTCTCTGTGGCATTTGCAGATCTTGCAGCAACAGATGTGGGCACACAGGGAGGTGTGGACATGTTGGTGCTGATCTGGCGGACGCATGTCAGTATGTCCCTATGCACTGCAGTAAGTTCAACCTACATGGACTCCATGCGAGCATGATGGGCTGCCTGCTCCTGTTGAATGTCCTTGAGGATCCCCACTACCTGGCTGAATCCTCTGGTGCTATCATGGGATGCATCTATGATGCGTAGCAGTTGAGGGTCATCATGTAGTCCAGACACCTCTGCAAGCCGTGACCTCTGACTACCACCCCTCCCACCAACCCTAGCCACAGAGGCACGACCAGCTGTGGCATGCACAGGTGACCCTGGGCCCCCTTGGGTGTTGTTACTGGTGGTCTTGTTCGTAACTTCCTGGGTGGCCGGTGGCCCTGTGCTGTTGGAATTCTGTGTCCTTGGTCTGTCCATGTCAGCGGGGGTGCTATGTCTGTTGGCAGATGTTGGAGGCATGGGTTTAGGGGGTGCAGATGTTTGTACTGCTGTTGCTGCATAATGACTCACAACGGAGGTGCCAGGTTGTTCTTCGTCATCTGAAGAGGACAGAGACTGATCCACACCAGAGAGCTCAGGGTCCACCGAAGTCTGGGACGGGGACTCCTCTTCATTTGCTGCTGTGTCCCCAGCACCACCTGTGTTGGGAAGAGACATACAATGTAAGTTATGTTTCTACAGGTATCAATGTTTCACATACATGACATTTGCAACTGTACATCAGGATGCGTCGTGCCTATACACTACATTGTCCTAAGTTGTCACGGACAGAGATTGATATTGTTGTGCCACATTGTCCAGCCAACATGAAGCCATTAAATGTGCATGTCGAAGTGTGTGCATGACCAGCTCATGTATAGATTTGACTATACATGGCCATTGCTACTCAAGGACCATCACATGACTGACACAGGTGTGTCATCCCTGTTCGCATTTGACCTTTGCGAGGCCATACGTGCAATTCCACTTAGGATAGATTGCAAGATTAGGCATGTGTGTTAGCAGTTTCTGCTAGTCTTCGTGCGTCACATTGGTGTGTCGGTACAACATGGTCACAGTCCGGTATGCCTGAGATCTCTGAGGAGCATCTGTTTTTTTCTGTGTTCCTAGTTCCCATCTCATTTCATAGAAGTGATGATATCACCATAGCTAATGATGCTGGTGCTGAGTTTTGTACGTGTAAAAGTGATTTATCTTGTCAATGTTCCCCATGGTGATACGGATTGAACACAGCAGCTCTCAGGCTTTTCCATGCTCATGACAGTGATAGCCACTGTTGTGTGTGTTGCTGTTTGCTGCTGTGAGTAGCATGTATCCTCCAATGCAGTCCAGGTTAGACCTTGTGTCTTCAGTGTCTATGACAGTGAGTGGTGTGTTGTATGAAAGATGCATATGTTGCATAACGAGGTAGGAGGGGAATGCAGCTCACAACAGCACCTAGTGTGAATGAGACAATGCTACAGTGTCAGCTATATTGGTGTGTCCATTCCATTCACTGTCAGGTGTCCCCTGTCAATGATGTATATGTGAGTTCCTGTGTGTTTTGTGCTATGTACCATAGATGGATCTCCACACTTTCACAGCCAGGCCAGGGGGGACACGGGACACCGCATCCCCAGACAGTAATTTCAAACATACAGTTGCAACGGTTGTGAGTGCGGACGTGTTTGGGTTGGTAAAGTGCATATGTGTGATTTGCAGCCACATCATTTATCAAGCCCATGTGTCAGCCATCTTGCCCGGGCATTTAATTTGTGAGAGACTGGTACCACGTGTGCAATGTATTTTAGCAGAGAAGGTGTGTGTATGGCCAGCATCAGTGATATTTGTTTTAAATCAGTACCTCCTTCTCACCCAGGCCAGTTATCCCATCATGAAGCGTGCCAACATTGCAGTGGGTGCAGGTTATCTTTCGTGATGTCAGTCAGTGTTGCCCTGTTGTTTGTTGGTGCACAGTTCCCAGCATGGCCTTGTGCTTTCCACAACAGAGCCCAGTGTCAGAGATCTTGTCAGTCCGTTTCCACTCCCTGTGAGGTGAGCATGGTTCAGTGTGAGCTTGCTGGGCCATGTATGTGGGTGAGGATTGTCTGTGACTGCTACACCCATCATGCTCTTGGCAACAACCCCCTCTCCCAGCATGCCCATACTTCCTTACTTTTGACTCTGCTTCCCAGTGAGGGAGTGTGCCTGTGCTGACAAGATGGCTGACAGTGTTGTCCTGGTGTTTGTTGGTGCACAGTTTACAGCAGGGCCTTGTGCTCCACCACAACAGAGCCCAGTGTCAGAGATCTTGTCAGTCTATTTCAACTCCCTTTCGAGGTGACCATGGTTCAGTGTGAGTTTGCTAGGCCATGTAGGTGGGTGTGGATTGGCTGTGACTTCAACTCCCCTCATGCTCTTGGCTACAACCCTCTTCCCAGCATGCCCATACCTCCTTCCTTTTGACTCTGCTTCTCTATGAGGGAGTGTGCCTGTGCTGACAAGATGGCTGACAGTGTTGTCCTTGTGTTTGTTGGTGCACAGTTCCCAGCAGGGCCTTGTGCTCCCCACAACTGAGCACAGTGTCAGACATCTTGTCAGTCTATTTCCACTCCCTGTGAGGTGAGCATGCTTCAGAATGAGCTTGCTGGGCCATGTAGGTGGGTGAGGATTGTCTGTGACTGCAACTCCCATTATGCTCTTGGCTACACCCAGCTTCCCAGCATGACAATATTTCCTTCCTTTTAACTCTGCTTCTCTGTGAGGGAGTGTGCCTGTGCTGACAAGATGGCAGACAGTGTTGACCTGGTATTTGTTGGTGCACAGTTCCCAGCAGAGCCTTGTGCTCCTCACAACTGAGCCCAGTGTCAGACATCTTGTCAGTCTATTTCCACTCCCTGTGAGGTGAGCATGGTTCATTGTGAGCTTGCTAGGCCATGTAGGTGGGTGTGGATTGTCTGTGACTGCAACTCGCATCATGCTCTTGGCTACACCCCCCTTCCCAGCATGCCCATACTTCCTTCATTTTTACTCTGATTCCCTGTGAAGAAGCGTGCCTGTGCTGACAAGATGGCTGACAGTGTTGTCCTGGTGTTAGTTTGTGCACAGTTCCCTGCAGGGCCTTGTGTTCCCCACAACAGAACCCAGTGTCAGACATCTTGATAGTCCATTTCTACTCCCTGTGGGATGAGCATGGTTCAGTGTGAGTATTCTGGGCCATGTAGGTGGGTGAGGATTGTCTGTGACTGCAACTCCCATCATGCTCTTGGCTACACCCAACTTCCCAGCATGCCCATACTTCCTTCATTTTTACTCTGCTTCCCTGTGAGGGAGTGTCCCTGTGCTGACAAGATGGCTGACAGTGTTGTCCTGGTGTTTGTTGGTGTACAGTTCCCAGCAGGACCTTGTGCTCCCGACAACAGAGCCCACTGTCAGACATCTTGTCAGTCCGTTTCCACTCCCTGTGAGGGGAGCATGCCTCAGTATGAGCTTGCTGGGCCATGTAGGTGGGTGAAGATTGTCTCTGACTGCAACTCCCATCATACTCTTGGCTACTCCCTCCTTCCAAGCATGGCCATACTTCTTTCTGACGTTGCTCCCCTGTGTGTGAGTGTGTCTGTGCTGACAGGATGGCTGACAGTGCTCTCCTGGTGTTTGTTGGTGCACAGTTCCCCACAGGGCCTTGTGCTCCCCACAAAAAAAGCCCAGTGTCAGACATCTTGTTAGTCCATTTCCACTCCCTGTGAGGTGAGCATGGTTCAGTGTGAGCTTGCAAGGCCATGTAGCTGGGTGTGGATTGTCTGTGACTGCAACTCACATCATGCTCTTGGCTATACCCCCCTTTCCGGCATGCCCATACCTCCTTCCTTTTGACTGTGCGTCCCTGTGAGAGAGTGTACCTGTGCTGACAAGATGGCTGACAGTGTTGTCCTGTTGTTTGTTGGTGCACAGTTCCCAGTTGGGCCTTGTGCTCCCCACTACAGAGCCCAGTGTTAGACATCTTGTCAGTCTATTGCAACTCCCTCCGAGGTGAGCATGGTTCAGTGTGAGCTTGCTATGCCATTTAGGTGGGTGTGGATTGTCTGTGACTGCAACTCCCCTCATGCTCTTGGCTACACCCCCCTTCCCAGCAGGCCCATACCTCCTTCCTTTTGACTCTGCTTCTCTGTGAGGGAGTGTGCCTGTGCTGACAAGATGGCATACAGTGTTGTCCTGGTGTTTGTTGGTGCACAGTTCCCAGCAGGGCCTTGTGCTCCCCACAATTGAGCCCAGTGTTAGACATCTTGTCAGTCTATTTCCATTCCCTGTTGGGTGAGCATGGTTCAGTGTGAGCTTGCTAGGCCATGTAGGTGGGTGTGGATTGTCTGTGACTGCAACTCCCATCATGGTCTCGGCTATACCCCCCTTCCCGGCATGCCCATACTTCCTTCCTTTTGACTGTCCTTCCCTGTGAGGGAGTGTGCCTGTGCTGACAAGATGGCTGACAGTGTTGTCCTGCTGTTTGTTGGTGCACAGTTCCCAGTGGGGCTTTGTGCTCCCCACTACAGAGCGCAGTGTTAGACATCTTGTCCGTCTATTTCCACTCCCTGTGTGGGGAGCATGGTTCAGTGTGAGCTTGCTAGGCCATGTAGGCCGGGGTGGATTGTCTGTGACTGCAACTCCCATCATTCTCTTGGCTATGCCCCCTTCCCGGTATGCCCATACCTCCTTTCTTTTGACTGTGCTTCCCTGTGATGGAGTGTGCCTGTGCTGACAGGATGGCTGACAGTGTAATCCTGTTGTTTGTTGGTGCACAGTTCCCAGCAGGTCCTTGTGTTCCCCACAACAGAACCCAGTGTCAGACATCTTGATAGTCCATTTCTACTTCTTGTGGGGTGAGCATGGTTCAGTGTGAGCTTTCTGGGCCATGTAGGTAGGTGAGGATTGTCTTTGACAGCAAATCCCATCATGCTCTTGGCTATACCCCCCTTCCCAGAATGCCCATACTTACTTCCTTTTGACTGTGCTTCCCTGTAAGGGAGTGTGCCCGTGCTGACAAGATGGCTGACAGTGTTGTACTGGTGTTTGTTGGTACACAGTTCCCAGTAGGGCCTTGTGCTCCCCACTACAGAGCCCAGTGTTAGACATCTTGTCAGTCTATTTCCACTCCCTGTGGGGTGAGCATGGTTCATTGTGAGCTTGCTAGGCCATGTAGGTGGGTGTGGATTGTCTGTTACTGCAACTCCCATCATGCTCTTGGCTATACTCTCTTCCCGGCATGCCCATACCTCCTTCCTTTTGACTGTACTTCATTGTGAGGGAGTGTGCCTGTGCTGACAAGATGGCTGACAGTGTAATCCTGTTGTTTGTTGGTGCACAGTTCCCAGCAGGTCCTTGTGTTCCCCACAACAGAACCCAGTGTCAGACATCTTGATAGTCCATTTCTACTTCTTGTGGGGTGAGCATGGTTCAGTGTGAGCTTTCTGGGCCATGTAGGTAGGTGAGGATTGTCTTTGACAGCAAATCCCATCATGCTCTTGGCTATACCCCCCTTCCCAGAATGCCCATACTTACTTCCTTTTGACTGTGCTTCCCTGTAAGGGAGTGTGCCCGTGCTGACAAGATGGCTGACAGTGTTGTACTGGTGTTTGTTGGTACACAGTTCCCAGTAGGGCCTTGTGCTCCCCACTACAGAGCCCAGTGTTAGACATCTTGTCAGTCTATTTCCACTCCCTGTGGGGTGAGCATGGTTCATTGTGAGCTTGCTAGGCCATGTAGGTGGGTGTGGATTGTCTGTTACTGCAACTCCCATCATGCTCTTGGCTATACTCTCTTCCCGGCATGCCCATACCTCCTTCCTTTTGACTGTACTTCATTGTGAGGGAGTGTGCCTGTGCTGACAAGATGGCTGACAGTGTTGTCCTGGTGTTTGTTGGTGCACAGTTCCCAGTAGGGCTTTGTGCTCCCCACTAAAGAGCCCAGTGTTAGACATCTTGTCAGTCTATTTCCACTGCCAGTGGGGTGAGCATGGTTCAGTGTGAGCTTGCTAGGCCATGTAGGTGGATGTGGATTGTCTGTGACTGCAACTCCCATCATGCTCTTGGCTACATCCCCATTCCCAGCATGCCCATACCTCCTTCCTTTTGACTCTGCTTCTCTGTGAGGGAGTGTGCCTGTGCTGACAAGATGGCTGACAGTTTTGTCCTGGTGCATGTTTGTGCACAGTTCCCAGCAGGTCCTTGTGTTCCCCACAACAGAACCAAGTGTCAGACATCTTGATAGTCCATTTCTACTCCCTGTGGGGTGACCATGGTTCACTGTGAGCTTTCTGGACCATGTAGGTGGGTGAGGATGGTCTATGACTGCAACTCCCATCATGCTCTTGGGTACACACAGCTTCTCAGCATGCCATTACTCCCTTCCTTTTGACTCTGCTTCCCAGTGAAGGAGTGTGCCTGTGCTGACAAGATGGCTGACAGTGTTGTCCTGGTGTTTGTTGGTGTACAGTTCCCAGCAGGGCCTTGTGCTCCCCACAACAGAGCCCAGTGTCAAACATCTTGTCAGTCCATTTCTACTCCCTGTGAGGTGAGCATTCTTCAGTATGAAATTGCTGGGCCATGTAGGTGGGTGGGGATTGTCTGTGACTGCAAGTCCCATCAAACTCTTGGCTACACCATCCTTCCCAGCATGCCCATACTTCCTTCTGACTCTGCTCCCCTGTGTGGGAGTGTGTCTGTGCTGACAGGATGGCTGACAGTGCTCTCCTGGTGTTTATTGGTGCACAGTTCCCAGCAGGGCCTTGTGCTCCCCGCAACAGAGACCAGTGTCAGACATCCTAATAGTCCATTTCTACTCCCTGTGAGGTGAGCATGGTTCAGTGTGACCTTTCTGATGCATGTAGGTGGGTAAGGATTGTCTGTGACTGCAACTCCCATCATGCTCTTGGCTATACCCCCCTTCCCAGCATGCCCATACTTACTTCCTTTTGACTGTGCTTCCCTGTAAGGGAGTGTGCCTGTGCTTACAAGATGGATGACAATGTTGTCCTGGTGTTTGTTGGTACACAGTTCCCAGTAGGGCCTTGTGCTCCCCACTACAGAACACAGTGTTAGACATCTTGTCAGTCTATTTCCACTCTCTGTGGGGTGAGCATGGTTCAGTGTGAGCTTGCTAAGCCATGTAGGTGGGTGTGGATTGTATGTGACTGCAACTCCCATCATGCTCTTGGCTGTACCCCCCTTACGGACATGCCCATACCTCCTTCCTTTTGACTGTGCTTCCCTGCGAGGGAGTGTGCCTGTACTGACAAGATGGCTGACAGTGTTGTCCTGGTGTTTGTTGGTGCACAGTTCCCAGCATATTACCACAAGAATGAAATAGGGTGTTTATATTTTCATGCAGGTTTGGAATTATGTTGGATTTTCAAGCAGCAAAAATATTATTTGAAGTTTCCCATTGTTAGTTCCCAAAGGCGTAATCATATCACCCTACTGTTTCTTGATAATTCAGATAAGTGTGGTTACATTTACAACCCATTATGTGTTTTTCATCATTAAACTAATGTTATATCCAACTGAGAAAATCAAAAGGAATGCACTCAAACTCCCATGTGTGCCATTTAGTGTCATTAAACACAGTGCCTTAAAATGAGAAAACAACATCAAGGCCTTTCAAACAGCAGCATGTCCGCTGAGGTCAGTGAAAGACATGATGGCATCAGAAATTTGATTTAATACTACAGTAGCAACAAAGAATGAAGAACCCCCACTGATTTGAGTTCATGTAAAAGGGAATGGTTCTAATAATGACATTTCTAACTGCAACAAAAATTACCTTTTTTTATTTTGCAATTTTCTTGAATCATTTTGCTTAAAATGCTTTGAAAACAGTTGTGACCAAATGATTTTACAATCTTAGGGGCTATTTGCAAAGAGCTTGCGCCACCATTGCATAATTTTTATTTAACACATTGGTGGCGCAGTCAGTACTCCATATCTATAAGGTGACACATCTAGGCAAATGTATCACTTTTCTTCATCTTGTGTCAGATTTAATCTGCATCTGAACCGGCTGCGTCTCACATGATAAAATATATGCAAGGTAGGCATTCCTTCCTATTTTACACTGTTAAACTGATTCAGTTATTTGTATGAGTTTTGGGAAAATGGGCGCCTCATCAGCCCGGGGTTCGTAGGCCCTGAAACGCATCAGAAGTCCTGAGCATCGGTGGCTCACGCATTGACTATGGCACATAAAAAGAACATACCGAACGCACTTTTGCAAGCTCAACAATGCCATGGAGCTGCTAATACTTCAGCTAGGAGTAGCGAGGAGACCACAGCCACATGCAGTGTAGAAGAAGTGAGCGTGTGAAGCACCAGAGGACTACCCCCATTGACTTCAGAGAGGAGGAGGTCATCACCTATTAGAGGCTTCGGCGGGAGTCCATCATACACCTCCTTAACCAGATTGCACCAAGGCTGCTGGCAACATCTCAGAGGTCTATCAATAACCCTTCAGAGGTCAAGCTTATGGCTGTCCTCCACATGCTGGCTCCTGGGTCTTTCCACACCACCTCAGCCAGGTTGGCAAGAATATCCCAGCCATCTTTATCAGCCTTCTTACCCTCTGTCCTGAACGTTATCATAAGGCTGACACCCCAGTATGGCACATTCCCCAACACAGAGCACCAACAAATGCTGTGCAAGATGTTGGCCGGAATGGAGCTCGGGAGATGAGCTCCGCAGGCTTGGAATCTAAATATCGATTTTATCCTAATTTAGCCTCCTTACGCAGGAAAGAATCCTGTGCAGAAATGAAACTGGAAGTACCCAGGATTTGAAATGGAAATAAAAGTAACTGGAAGAAACGTACCTACGTTTGGAAGGTTGAAGAGGAGATCGTGGATGAGCGGGCTCAACTCGATGAGCTGACAAGATCCTCCCGACTGCGGCAAAAAAGAAGAGGAGGTTCCGAAGCTCTGAGGAATCTGGAACCGGAGGCAAGCTCACTGTGCACGGAGCCATGCGCGGAGCGGAGTGCGGGTATCTCCCAGTGAGGTGCATCCATTGCCAAATCTGTGCCCAATCTGCCCCACTACAACCCGCTCGTGCCCTGCATCAGTGCCGGGAATAGGCTGGGACAGTTGCAAAATGGAGCGGAGTGCGGGTGTTTTCAGGGGAGGTGCGTCCTTGGCCCAATCCATGCCCCAATCTGCCCCAATACAACCTGCTCATGCCCTACATCGGTGCCGGGCATCAGCTGAGAGAAGCTGCAACGTGAGGCGGAAGGTAGAACCAGGAGCCCCCCGGCCTCTGCACCAGGAAGTCGTCCGGCAATCCGCTCGTCCCCTGCATCGGGGTTGTGCAGCGGAGGTGGCGGAGAATGCAGCGGTGCAAGCCGGTGGGCAAAGCTAAGAGCCCCCGGCATCTCAGGTAGCCCATGCAAAGAGTGGAAGCTGTGTGTATGCCCTACCTGTTGTCGGAGCGTTCTCCTGTGTCCCTGCGTGTTTCTGGACCTGGGATCTTCACAGCGCCTGCCGGACCCGCTTAGCGGGTCCCGCAGCGTCTTGCTCCTAGAACTGCTGTTGACTGGAAACTTGTGGAGAGGAGTGCGGGGCAGGCGATAGCGTCAGCGGGGCTGCGAGCATAAACGCCGGGACTCCAGTGTCCAGGAGTCCCTGCGCGCCCGATTGGAGTCACCTGGGCTGCTCTCCCCGCTGACCACGCCCCCGCCAATGAAGTGAAAAGGAAACCGTGCCTCCGGCTTTTTGGGACCCTCGTGGAAGCTGTGTGTACGCCCTACCTGTTGTTGGAGCGTTCTCCTGTGTCCCTGCGTGTTTCTGGACCTGGGATCTTCACAGCGCCTCGCCGGACCCGCTTCGCGGGTCCCGCATCGTCTTGCTCCTAGAACTGCTGTTGACTGGGAACTTGTGGAGAGGAGCGCGGGGCAGGCGATAGCGTCAGCGGGGCTGCGAGCATAAACGCCGGGACTACAGTGTCCAGGAGTCCCTGCGCGCCCGATTGGAGTCACCTGGGCTGCTCTCCCCGCTGGCCACGCCCACCCGCCTATCAGCCTATGAGTGTAGGGTAGTTATTTTAAAAGTGACTAGTGCTACCGCTTCGGGAAAAAAGGGATATGTCCGGGTTCTGGAGAATCATTAATCAACCCACTTCCCAGGAAAATAACACCCCAGAGATAGGGTCCAATATCCTTCCAGAACAGTGGGTCTCTCATTACAGGGGACTGTATAATTACGAGCCTGGAACTACCGAAGAGCACCCCGAGATCTCACAACAGGACTCTACAGTAGTATTTACCATCAAGGAGATCACGGCTGGAATAGAGGGATTGACAAAAAATAAAGCCCCTGGCCCTGACGGAATCCCCCCTGACTTGTTCCTGAGCTGTGTAGAACTCTGGGCTCCCATAATGACCAGGGTCATAAATACCGCCATCATTTGTGGCCTACCACCGTCTTGGTCTAAGGCCATAATCGTCCCTATCTTCAAGAAGGGCAACAGGGATGACCCTAAGTGCTATCGCCCTATTTCCCTGATCAATGTATCTGCCAAACTCCTGGGAAGGGCGATCCTTAATAGACTGTCCGAGTGGTCCGAAGAAAATAACATCTTCTCGGACACTCAATATGGATTCAGGACGGGGAGGCCCACCAGTGATCAATGCCTGAACCTCTACATGCTGACAGCCAAATACACCATGGCCAGCAATGAATCCATCTATATGGGGTTCATGGATTTGGCAGCGGCATTCGATCATGTTAATAGGGAGAAACTTTGGGTCATGATGTCCCTCATGGGGATAGAGGGTGGCCTAATTAACATTCTAAGGGAACTTCACAGTGACACTTCGGCTAAGGTTCGCTTCAATAGGGAGGGGGGGTTGACCGACTCATTCTCCTGCAAGAGTGGAGTTCGGCAAGGTTGCATTCTTGCCCCTTTTTTGTTCTCCCTTTATATAAATAATTTGGAGCAGTTTTTGTTAAATTTAAAGACAGATTGCCCAAGGGTAGGGTCACATCATATCCCTGTTCTGCTTTACGCAGATGACGCGGTCCTGCTCGCACGTACACCTAGGAGCTTACAGATTCTGATTGACGGATTTGTTAAATTTATGGGCTCCCTAGATCTTTTTGTCAATTTGGGCACATCATATGTGCTTCTGACTGGTAATAAACCCTGCACTAAATTTACGTATACGATAGGAAACAACATAATAGAAGAGGTTAAAACATTTCCCTATCTAGGAGTAACTTTTGACGGTGCTTTACAATTTAACTCCCTGGTTGAGGAGCGCTGTAGCAAAATGATCGCTACCAATGGGGCAATAGCAAGTTATGGTAGGAGGTTAGGTAGATGGAGCCCTGAACAGGTGATGAACCTGTACAGCTCCATATGCTGCTCCAAAGTGATCTATGGGGCTGAGGTATGGAGCTTTGTTAACATCGCAAAAATCCAACGGGAGGAGAATAAATACCTAAGAACCATCCTGAGGGTACCCCCAAGCACTGCGGGTTTTATAGCACACAGGGAACTAGGGAGGCCCCACCTAGAAGATCTGGTAAAAATAAGGCCAATTGTGGCCTGGTTAAAAATCTGGGTCAACCCTGATGCGTCTCTAAGCAGAGAAATTCTAAATGATTGATTAGAAAGGGACAAATGTATGGGAATACCATGGCTCAACTATGTAAAGAGTACCTTAGAGGACCTAGGTTATAGGAACCTTTTCACTAACCCAGTAGCAATTGTAGCCCAGCACAAGATGTCAGTAAAGAAAGCCTTTTTAGAGCAAAAAACACATCAGAGACCTGAGGCGGAGGGGCTTAAAAAGACAGTGACGGCTCACAACCTGGTCAAGAGCGTCGAGGGAATGGAGCCATATTTGTACCTCATGCACAACGCTCAGGATAGATTTTTGATGTGTCGCTTTAGATTAAATTTACTTCCATATTTATTGGCATCACCAGCAGGGTTCTCAACAACAATTGAGCAGAAGGGATCCTGCGGCTGCGACAATAGGTCTCCGCAGGATTCCCTTCACTTTGTACTACTCTGCCCTTTTTTCACCATGCCTAGGCGCAGATTTCTAGTGGAAATTTTAAAACATCCAATCTGGAACATTCTAAAGAGGCACTAACTTATCTACAAAAAGCATCTGACCCATTAACACTGAGCTGTATAATGAATTTTATTAAAGTGGCGGTCCGTTTAAGGGTAACCAGAGGAGAAGAATAATGCTTAAAAATTGTTATTAATTTTTTTTTAATGTGTTATATTTCCTTTTCCCTTTTTGTATCATGTTAACAGTTATTACTATAATCGGGATTTGAAAATGATTTAATGAATTTTTACCTATGTATATATGTATGTGCTTTTATGGTGATTTTTAATCATTGAAGAAAGAATCCTTGAATTGAATTGAGTGGAGAAGCGCGAGAGGAGGCCGTCCGCTAATGAGAGAATTAGTGGGGGAGGGATATGCGGAAGGCCTCAGACGACGTCACAAGTTCAGGATCTCGTCTGGGAGCTGGTCCACCATTGACCCTTACGTTGGCAAAGACAGAAAGATGCAGGCAGGCCATGGGGGTGAGGAGGGAAGCGCGATGAGCCCTGGAAGTAGAAGGAACAAGAGCACGTCCAGCCGCCCCTTCTCTTAAGCGTTCGTCGCTAGAAATGCGGGGCAATGCAGACCCGGCAGGAGTGAGGAAGGGCTGTGCTGAGAAGCAGGAGACAGCAGCATTATCAGTGCAGACGCGTGAGAAAAGACGGCAAACACCCACATGGCTGACAGTGAGGCTCTCTGCTGTACCTTTATGAAAGTGGTGAGGCTCTTGCTTTAATTTGGTTTGGCCTTTAAGGATTGAGGCTAGAATGTGGCAATACAGCTTTTTCAATAAGAGGGGCTAGGCTTGCCGGCTTACTAGGAGGCTTTGTATGAGGACAGGCTGTGAGCTGAGAAGGCTCAGAGGGACCTCTCAGCACAGGCTCTACTTGCATAGTATACTCCATCAGGTTATGTTGATAATCATCCCCAGGACTTTGAGTTACTGGATCAAATACCTGGGCTAATTGCACACAGGCTGGTCAGCTTTCATGATCCACTTTTCAGGCTGTAAGTTCTGATTCAAGAAGTGCAGCCACCATTTTAGGGAGTTATTTAGCTGCTTTGTTCGAATTTAACTTTAACGCTGGGCAAAATGGAGTCAAAAGAAAATAAAGATAGGACTTGTGTACCTAGTAATCATCAGAGGTCTTAAACAGTATGCCTCAATAATAGAAGTTAACAGAGGACTACACCAAGGAGAAGGTGGTATAGAAAGAAACAGAGGACTAAGGCGTGCAGGGAATCGATCTCACTAACAGTGACATAGGACTTCAATCCAGGCTGATACTATGTGGTAGCCATCTTGGAAGGGGCAGAACACTGCTAATAACTGAAACTTTGTCTTTTCACTCACTAGTGAAGCTGAGAAGTTGGGCAAAACTTTGCTACAGTTCGCATCTGTTGTTTAGATGGTAAGCATTAGTGTGCTTAACTCCTGAGCCTACTTGCATGTATTTTAAACTATAGTAATTTCAGTCTCAGGTACGGACTTCCGCCAATAAATCCAGAGAAAGTGTCACTACATACAGAAATGTTTCAGTATATTAAGATCCAAATTATTTTAGTCTATAACAATGTCAGGTCAACATCTAAAATCGGAAGGAACAAATCTTACTCTATAATTTACCCTCCCATTATCTCTAAAAATGCCTCCAAAGCCTTTAAACCCAACCTTCTCAGAATGAATCCAGAAACACTGATACTAGACCCAGCCTTTAACTTAAAAAAAGGCACGTTTATTAACTACTTCATTGTCTATACTACTAAAACGGCCAAATGGAGAAGCTCAATAAATAACCTGCTGAATATACAGGAATCAAAAAACATTCACTATGCTCATTACACCTTCTAGAAAACTTAGGGCAACATTAAATATATTGTGCTATAAAAATGGCACGTTTCTCATTCAAGCGGCCAATAAAGATCTGGAACACTGGGAACATACCGACTATGGCTGAAATCGGCAATGAGAGTGAATCTCATCAACCTACTCAAATTATATCGATTGATTGCAACACTAATGATGTACCTCAAATATTGCATCAGGAAACCAGTAATTCACAGACTAATGCTAACTGTAGCGCTTGTGCGCTAATCAGTCTAAACACCAATATTGAACCCCAATTGTTACGTCAGGATGCCAATTACTCAAGTGACAATGAAACTGAATCCACCAAGGCTATAGAATCACAGCAGACGGATCTTGCTTTGGCATTTAAAGTCAGCTCACCCAATATGGAACAACATCTATGTCATGATTCTAACCAAGTAGAAGTCAGGGACAACAACATACATCTAGCAATCGTTCCCTCACCTCTCGACTTGAGCACCCACCCTACCCCTAACACTGATCTTGACCCACTAATGGGAACAGCTAGCAGGGTGGAAATTCCACAAGTAGATCAAAATCAAGATATCGAGAGTGGTGCGTTGGTGAACCTCAAAGGGAGTCGAGGATCTGTTTTTAAGCACAAAATAAAATGCTCAGATCCTGCTGTGATAACCAAAGCAAACCTTCCAAGAGAGACTCCCACACAACAGCCCACTAGCATACCATATAGATTAGAATCGGAAAGGATCAGAACCCAATAAAAAATAGGGATTTTATAAACCTCAGCTCTCAGTCTAGCAAGACTTACACAGCCATCCTCGCCGCTATTAAAGATATGAAAAACCTGCTTTGCTTGTCTGAAAAATAGCTTGCAAAAATTGAGGTTTTTCAATCTTCCTCCCCTGAAACTCAAGTTAAACACTGTTCCACCCCAATGGTGTATTCTAACAGAATTTACTGCCCACACACACAACTCAACTATCTGACTGATATTGAGATATTATTCATATGTCTACATATGAACCAGCTCCTACCTCTCAAACTAAGGTAGGCGAAAACAATATCCAAACTATCATAACGAATGCTGGTAGAACTTCACAGACAAACAATAGTAAGATCAATGCCAACGATTTTTTGAAAGTGTCATTAATACCTGAGAAATCTTTGCCACTTTTGATCAATGCACAGAAACATTTTCGCTGCATACTACTCAACTGTCGATCAGCAAATAAACACGCGGCTGACATAGCCGACCTCATACTTAACCATGAAATTGACGTAACCATTCTAACTGAAACATGGCTTTCTGACTCTTCCTCGCCTTGCTTTAGCCTATTAGTCCCCCTGAACTACCAGCTTTTAAGGCAGGATAGAAATAACAGAAACAGTGGAGGCATCGCTTGTATACATAGATCTGACATTTCCATCACAAAAATACAGGCTGATCCTTTAGAGCACAGCTTTCCAAACTTTTCATGTTGGTGACACACCTTTTTGTGAAACAAATTTCAGGGACACGGTAACGCGAGGAAGCGCAGCGAGCGAGCCCGAACCACCTATGGTGGGTTCGGGCCCCACACACCACCCCACAGACACACCACCCAACACACACACACACACCCCCACCCCACAGGCACACACAACCCCCCCACACACACTACCCCACACACCCCACACACACCCCACCCCAACCCCACCCACACACACATCCCACATACACACACCCCACACCCCCCCACCCCCCCACACACACCCACATCCTAGCACTCGGATTACTATATTCCCTATGGTCGTTATGCCTGAATTAAAGAGATAAAGATGTCACCCTGCATATGACCAGAGAAAATGGAGCACCGACGCCTCAAGATCTGAACATCTCCATGTAACCAGATTTTACATTGGTAGTCCAGGAGGCTAAGAAAATATTTGCACCTGTCAAAAAGAAACTACAATAGCAGGTAAAATATGCTAAGCCTAGCGTCGCTGCAGCGGAGAAAGCTTTTCGCTGCTGTTTTTTGGCACTGTTCGATCTTGATTCAGCTGCCCCCCGCCCACCCACGTCGTATGTGGCATCCCGGGACCGCAGGGGGGGGCTAAGAAAAAATTTCGGGGGGGGGCTAAATCTTCCAGCAGTAGGCAGAGTGGCGTTGCAGGGGCTCTAAGAAGGGGTAAAAAAACAACAAAGCCTCATTTACAAGCAAATGGTCTTTTAAAGACCAGGGGCTTCATTTATGAGCCCTTGCGTCACTTTTACGCCACTGGTGCGTCACTTTTTGTGACGCACCAGTGCCGTAAAAAATGCGCCTTGTTGCGCCATATTTACAAAGTGACACATCTAGGGAGATGCGTCACTTTGTAAACCCCTGCACCACATTATACCTGCGCCAGGTATAATGTATGCAAGGGGGGCGCATTGGCGCAAGGAAGGGTCATAGCCCCGCTAAAAATGAAAAGGGTCTTGGACAAAGACAAAAACCTGTGTTTCAATGGCGCCCTTAATGAAGAAAGAAGGTCCCTGAGATTATCAGAACAAAATGGCGCCAACACCCTTCTTCGCCCTATCTAATCCTACTCAGACAATCCAGGAAAGCGTATAATAAAAGCATTATTAAATAAAAAAAAGAATTCTTCAGGAACAAATTGGATAACGCAGTAAATAGACCTAGAAAGTTATTTCATCTACTTAAGGAACAATCAAATAAATTGGCCAAAGTGGCACCAGTCATTTCCAAAACAAGCTTAAATAGCGAAGATTTCTCGGTCTTCTTTACAGATAAAGCTAACTCATTGGAGGGGGAACTCAAAAAAGCAGCTGAAGACATTGTAATGGAGAAGTGTGGCTCACTGGTTAGAGGACTGAACTGGTGTGTTCTGAGCACTCCTCAATTTCCAAGTTTTATAAACCTTAACCTAATTTTTGTGATCTGTGTGCTGCAACTAATAGAGTATACCCTACTACTCTACAACATAACATGAACATATGGCTGGTTAACAACTGTTAACACAGGCTTAGCTGCGCACAACTCTACTGAAATCTATCGATCAAACTTTTGTTGTATACTTTTTGTACATATTATATATTCATAATTATCTTGACATCAAATCAAAACTTTTTTCAACAAAACATTCTATGTTGATTTATATACATGTGATTCTTCCATTTGCAAAGCAATATAAAGCATTTTTTACAAACAAGAGTAACATTAAATTCTCTTTTGTGTTGAGGTTCCGTGACGATTTGAACCCGTGTTTTCAACATTGTCGTAAATACATAATTTTGGTATCAGTGAACCGCAAATGATCCATTTAGCATATCCTGGTGTTTTCGCTATGCTACGAGCAAGAGCACTCCTGTTATGAACACATTTCTGATCTACCCATGGCATCCATCTTAGATTACGGCAGCCATTTTGTATTTCTTGCCCTCACATAGTCAATGGACACGCAGTGACCTCTTTCACCTAAGGACACGTAAGCTTTAGCCGGAGATTCACCTTGCTAGTGACACGTGCACCTTAGGACAGAACACGTCATGGCCGCATGACTCGACAGAAGCTGCCTCCTCTGCCTGAGGCCAGTCCTGCTATACTGGTTCTCGTGTTCGTTGGCCTGATCATGATTAGGCGGCCGAAGCTGGTAGCCTTGCCCATTTACGACCCACAAACATCTCTTATCCTGCTTTTCTATCTTCTGCACCTGGCTCTGCTCCTTTCCTTCTGGGCCTTTATTAGGGGGAGGTAACGAAATTTACGATGAGGCGGTCCGGCTCTTGAATGAAAAGTTGACATGGGATTATGATGGAACAGTGGGAACCCCTCGTTCGTAATGTTTTGACATCAGATATTGTTGACGATTCCTGTGCAACGCCAAATATTTATTGTTTAGGACACAAAGGTTTAGAAATGTACTATCATGTAAAGAATTTGCCCGAAGCCTAAAATTTAGTATATAAGGAGCAACCCACTTTGTACAAATCGAACAGGCTCCTAGATACTGCCCATGTGTAGTTTCTGTGACTTCTGTGTCCCTGCAGTAATAAACCTTTGGTCTTTGACGCCACCATCGAGAAGCCCGTGTTTCTGTTCATTTGTGCACCGAGACAGGTAGAACTCCGGGGTCTTCGGGTGTTATCCCTGACACCTCTGGACGGAACCAAAAAGTCCAGAACTCCAATTGGCGCCCAACGTGGGGCGACGTCATTCGGTACCGGTCCAAAAGCCTGAAGAGTTCGAGAAGCTTCGTGTGAAGATTCCTGAGGGAGGCGCCCCACTTCATCGATCCCGGCATATCGCAAAAGTGTCCCGACGTTCTCTTCCACGAGGGTTCCCGTTCGGACGGCTGCAGTGGTCCGTTGCCTTGACCGTTGCCCTGTCTTGGACCCGAGGTGCAGTCCTTAGTACGGCGAGACGTGACGGGTTTCTCCTTGGGGACGTCTTCAGTGCCTCAGTTAAGTATTAAGTGGTTGCTAGTTGGTTACTTCGTAAGGGTTGCTCCTGTTTGGATAATCCTTTTTAGTTCTTGGTTTGGTTTGGTTTCGTAAGATTATCACTGGTTGTTCTAGTTACGATAATCTTTTGGTTTGGTTTGGGTATCGATACATTTGTTCGCTTTGGTAGGCCTAAGTTCTTGGTTCAAGTGCGCACCTTCTGTTTGTGTTTTTGTTTGTTCTGTGTTCCGGATTATAAAATGGTAAGTCGGAAAAATTGTATGTTGTCGTGTTTTGGTTGCAACAGTGATTCCCGGTTGGAGGACTCATGTCTGGTTCCTCCGATTGGAACTCCTCTTTATGATCTGTATTGTAAGTTTGGAGTGGGTCCTATATCTTATAATGAGGTGTGGATCCGATATACAGAGAAAGACGGTGTCCTTAGTTGGCCACTGCATGGTAGTTTTGAACCTGAAGTTCTTGATAATTTGGAAATGAAATTGTTTAAGAAGAAAGCCCGGCCGGCAATGTTTGATTCTCTCCGTTATTGGCGAAAAGAATCTAAACAGAGAGAAATTAAAAAGTTGAAGAAAGAACAGAAAGAGCAAGAGTTGACTTTAGAACAGTCTGCTAAGCAGCTGCAACTCAACGAATCTGAGAAGGCGATGGAAGTGGCCAATAGAGAGCGTAATTTAGCGATAGACAAGTGCTATCCTGCCTTGCCATCGAGTACAGCTAAGATAGTAGAGGACCCCGAAAACGATCCTGTGTTGTCTTACTTGTTGAGGTCACCCCCACCGTATGCACAGGGTGCTACGGCTCCACCTTTACTGGTTGCTGGACAGCCTGGTATTCCTGCTCCTGCTCCCCTGAATCAAGCTCCTGTACCTCCTGTGGTCAATGTTAATGTTCCTTCGGCACCCCCTCTTCCAGGGTTGCCAGCTTCTTTACCTATACCTGAATCCCTTACACCTGTTGTTTCACAAGCTACTTTGCCTGCTACTCCTACTGTTCCTGTTCTATCTGTTCCAACTGCTACTCTACTTACTGCTTCTGCTAGCATTATGACTCCACTTTCTGTTCGTCGGAGAATCACTGATTCTGTCTCTAATATTCTATCTCCCTTCTATAAAACTTTAATTAAGACTCCTGCCTCTGACTCTGTGCAGAGACGTAGTCAGCTTCCCAGTACTGAAGAACGGGGAATATTAGATTCCACAGCTCTTAGATGGATTTCGAAAAGTGGAAGATATAGTACTAGAGATGTATTAGATATATTTATGCAATGGAATGAACCGACACAACGATATGTGTTCGATGAAATGTGCTCCCTTTTACGTGAGCAAATGGAGGAGGATGACTCTGAATCAAATTTAGACGAATTAATTCAAGTCCAGAAAGAATTTGCTGCAGGTATGATAGTTGGTCAAAATATAAAGGAAGCGATGGAACTGATTTTAAGTTATAGGAATGATCCATCCCTTCGTTCACCGAGGGAGTTAGAGAAACGTAGCACGAAGCAGAATCGCCAATATCCAATGAGGGAGGTTCCTCCAATTTGGCGCGAAGCTGTACAAGCTGATGTAGCGAATGGTATTGCTGCCGCTCCGGCCCAATTCCAAAGAGTGTGGATACACATTCCGTGGAAGCGAGCCGAAGTGTTAGCAGTGAAACAGGCCTTGCCAGACCCGCGTAAAAATCCAGCAGGATACTACAAAGAGTTAGCGCAGACAGTTGAAGCTTGTGTGATGAATTTAGCGGACATTGACATGTTATTTGGTAATGTAGTTCCGCAACCAATTTGGGCTAAAATTCGTAAAGAGAATCATCCAGTTGCCCTAGGTGGTGATTGGGCAGCTATAATTGCAGCGGATGGTCAACAAATAGGTGGTTCCAAACCCGAACCTCTAATTGCTGATTTACCCGGTAGGATAATAGACCTAATGAAGACTCTGATGCCAGCATTGCGCGTTAACTGGGACAAGTTGTCCGCATGCAGGCAAAAGAAGGACGAAAGTGTTTCCGACTTTTTCACAAGGTTTGAAGAGACTTTCGTAGATCACAGTGGTCAGGATATGAGCACGGAAGGAGGACAGAGACTATTTGTTGATAAATTTGTGCACAATCTGTTACCAGAGCTTAGTAATAAATTGAAAGATTCTGAGAGTGCGTGGGCTGTCTCTACGACTGCGCAAATACTTGCAACTGCCCAGTACTACGAAAATAGGGATAAAGAAGAGAAGGAAAAGTCAGAGAAGAAAACGAAAGATTTAAAAACTAAAGTTCTGTTGCAGCAAGCATATCCGCCTCGCACAAATCAGACTAATACACAGCAAGGGTCATATCAAAGGACAGATTATGGTTCTCAGAGACCGCAATACCAATGGAATCAGTGTGCATATTGTAAGAAAGAAGGTCATTATAAAAATGAGTGTCCAGTCTTAGCACAAAATAATGCTGCAGCAGCTCAGAGAGGTCGTGGTGGTTCTATGCAAAATTCTCGAGGTTGAGGACGAGGTGCTATGCCTCCACAAACGAATGATCGCCCTTCTAATCATTTTGATCAGCGAAATGGACAGTCTGCCCAACAAAATAGATCTCAACAGTATCATGTTGAAGACTACTGTGAAGTTAGTGAGGAATTTCAGCAAAGTGAGTACTAGGACAGCCATGGACAAAGAGAGGGAGTAGTATCAGTTCCAGTAGATCAGAGTGGGCCTTATGTCGCAGTAGCAACATCAGGTATAGTCGAACCGTTTCTGTTGGATACTGGTGCAGCAAAAAGTTCTATCATTCATGCGAAACTCCCTGGCGCACCTTTGTCTGGCTTAACAAATGTTTCTGTAGGTTTTTCAGGCGCCCCTGTTTACAACCCAGTATCTGGTCCTTTGTCTATTTCTGTTGGACCCCGTCAATTGAAAGCACCCTTGATTTTGACGACCGGTTGTAATGAAAATCTGCTTGGTTTAGACTTGTTAAAACGCCTGTACGCGACTTTGTACTGTTCTCCGGCAGGAGTAAAGCTTACACTGGGTAAAAGAATCATCTCTCCGATGTACTTGTCGATGGATGCGCTCCCACCAGAGCTGCGTTCTCTCCCTGATTCTCTTTGGGCGACTGGTCCTAACGATGTAGGTCTTTTGGAAATACCTCCATATGTAGTCACTTTGAAAGCAAATGTCAAATTTCCACGAATCCCACAATACAAGATCTCCAGTGAAGGTGAACGTGCGCTTTTATTGATTGTGCAAGATTTGATCAAGAAAGGCGTAGTAGAAGAAACTAGAGGGAATGTCTGTAACAGTCCTGTATTGCCAATTCTGAAACGTACTGATCCTTCAAAGCCTCCAGTCTACAGGTTTGTAATTGATCTTAGAGAGGTTAACAAAATTGTGATTCCACAGTTTCCTGTGGTTCCAGACATAACTGCATTGTTAGCGTTGATTCCTGCCACAGCCACATGGTTTTCAGTTATCGACCTAAAGAATGCCTTTTTCAGCATTCCAATAGCCGAGGAAAGCAGAGATATTTTCGGCTTCTCTCTAGGAGGTCGAAGCTTCAGGTTTAAACGTGCTCCACAAGGCTATTGTGAGAGTCCATCCATTTACAGCCAGGCATTAAAAAGTCAGTTAGATTCCTTTGTACTTCCTCCTGGTTCTGCTCTAGTGCAATATGTAGATGATTTTCTAGTGGCTGCAGATGACAAGGAAACTTGCAAAGCAGCTACAATTTCCTTATTGCATCATTTGTCTAGTTTGAATCACAAGGTGTCACCTTCGAAAATGCAATACTGTTGCCAAGAAGTGACCTACCTAGGTCATCTCTTGTCAAAGGAGGGAAGAAAGTTGACCCCAGAGAGAATAAAAGCAATTACGCAGATGAATGTTCCCAGCACACAGAGAGAAGTACGTGCCTTTTTAGGTATTACCTCATACTGTAGGCAATGGATCCCAAATTTTTCCCTTTTGGCAAAACCATTGGTAGCTTTGACTGGGAAAAATGTTCCGAGTCCGGTGCCATGGTCTGCAGAATGTCAGGAGAGTTTTTCTGAGTTACGAAATGCATTGTGTTCAGCTCCTGTGTTGGGTACACCTGACTACAGTAAGCCATTCACGCTCTATGTTCACGAGAGAGAAGGTTGTGCATTGAGTGTTCTGACGCAACGATTTGGTGATAAACAACGCCCTTGTGCGTATTTTTCATCAACATTAGATCCGGTAGCTAGAGCGTTGCCTAGTTGTTTGAGAGCTACAGCGGCAGCTGCGGCTTCCATTCGACAATCTGCTGGTTTGGTGATGAACAACATGCTAGTGGTTATGGTTCCTCATGCTGTGGATACACTCATGAACCGAACCAAGACGCAACACCTTACCAGTGCTTGATTATCAGGCTACGAGCTGACACTGCTAGCGAGTCATATTCAGATCAAAAGATGCAATGTATTGAATCCAGCAACATTGTTGCCGACTAATCAGGAGTCGAGTGATTCGGAACCACATGACTGTTGTTTCAGAACCGAGGAAGAAACAAAAGGACGAATTAATCTTAAAGACACACCGTTGTCAGATCCGGATGGCACGTTGTATGTTGATGGGTCTTGCTTTAAATTGGAGAATGGTGATGTGACTGCTGCTTACGCAGTAACGACTTTGAGTACGATTGTGGAGACTGCGAGAGTGAGTCAGAATTCTGCCCAAGCTACAGAATTGATTGCACTAACGAGAGCGTGTGTTTTAGCTAAGGGAAAGAGAGTGAATGTGTTCACAGATAGTCAGTACGCGTTCGGCGTGGCCCATAGTTTTGGCCGTTTGTGGAAAGAAAGAGGTTTCATTACGTCCCATGGGAAAAAGATTCAACATGGTCAGCTAGTTAACGACTTGTTGGAATCTCTAACCTTGCCGACTGAAGTTGCGATTGTGAAGTGCAGTGCTCATAAAGCAATCACGGATGATGTTGGTCGTGGAAATGCTTTTGCTGATGAGACCGCTAAACAGACAGCTAGGAATATGCTGAGTAGAATGTATGTTGCAACGTCTGCAAGATGGATTTCTGAGTCTGGAATGTGTGAGGACACAGTGGAAAGTGTGAAAGAAATTCAGAAAGAGGCGACTGAGGAGGAAAAGCTTGCATGGAAAGAGAGTACGGGTAAATTGGACTCGAGTGGGTGTTGGATTGATTTGTCGGAACAACAGCGTTGGATGTTGCCTGATGCGTATGTGCTTGCAGTAGTAACGATGGCACATGGAGCAGCGCATATCAGTTCTAAAGGGATTTGTAAGATGTTGGCTCCAGTCTGGAAGAATGATGGGATTAGTAAGTGTGCAGAGAGAGTGGTGAGAAATTGCATGGTATGCCTGATGCATAATCCTGGCAAGGGAATCCCCACACCCGCTGGTCATTTCGCTCCTCCTTCTTGCCCCTTTGAAGTGATTCAGTTAGACTTCATTCACATGGATCGTTGCAACAATCTAAAGTACGTCCTAGTGATAGTCTGTGCTTTTTCCAGATGGATCGAAGCATATCCACTGAAGGACAATACTGCCTTGTCCACTGCCAAAATTCTTCTCAAAGAATACTTCCCCAGATTTGGAATGCCACGGATTGTATGGTCAGATAATGGAAGTGAGTTTGTAGGGAAAGTTATGCAGAGTGTGTGTGCCGGCTTAGGGATAAAACAGAAGTTCCACAGTGCGAATCATCCCCAGTCAGCTGGTTTAGTTGAGGGTTACAATGGCACCCTCAAACTGAAACTTGCTAAGATACAAGCATCCACGGGTTTGCCCTGGCCAGATGCACTACCTTTGGCTCTGTTATCCACAAGAGCAACTGTGCATTCTAGAGTAGGGCTTAGTCCGTATGAAATAGTATTTGGCCGTCCTGCAAACGTTTGGGGGGTACCTAGATCAAAGGAATTTAAACAGCTGGAATACCCAATGTTAATTGATTACCTTTTCGACTTGACTGCTAAATTGAGTCATATTCACCAACAGGTTTTCGATGCATTGCCAAAGCCACCGGAGAGTCCAGGTCATCAGCTGAAACCAGGTGACCAAGTGGTCATCTGAAATTTTGCAAGGACGAAAAATCTCCAACCCAGATTCGTCGGACCATTCCAGGTGTTGTTGGCGACGAGAACTGCTATTCGTGTGGCTGGCCGAAAACACTGGATCCATACAACGCATGTCAAGCGTGTGCCTCTGCCGCTTCCTTATGATAACTGGGTGAAGAAAGGAATCAGTGCCTCTGAAACTGAACAAGTCCCCAGGTTTATCCCTTTCAGCGATGCAGAACTAATCACTGATTCATCGAACTTTGACTCCCCTTCTGAAACTGCTCCTTTGAACTCTGAACATTTGTCCTCTGCATCAAAAGAACATTTGCCATCTGCAAACTCGAACATTGCAACCCCTGCTGAAAAAACACTGTTTCCAGATCAAACAGCTCCTGCAAAATTGAGATACAATTTACGATCTCGCAATATGGACAAATAAAGCAGGAAACTGCCTATTTTACACATTTGAATTTTGATACATTGCCTCCAGCCAGGAAATTTGCTAATACTTTGTATTGTTTTGTTGTTTTAAAATTGCCTTGCCGTCTGGGTAGCCGTAGGGTCGTGGCTGTGTGCCTAGTTGAATCTGCGGGGGTCAGACACAAGGTCGATCTTTCTGTTAGTTCTGGGAACTCCCAGGGCTGATAGAGGCATTTTCATCTACGTACACATCATCAGTGGTCGCGAGCGGATTGTAGAAGATGGAGCCTCCTGAGCTGCAATGAGAGAATGTAATTTATGTTCGCAGAAATAGACTTTACAAAATTCTTCACAGCAAATGCTTTCTGATGCAATGTGCAGTTACGTTTTTGATTGTTTTAATAACGTTGGTGGGTGGAATCGTCTTTGGTGTGCATTTAATTTTTACACCGGTAACAACTACAGTACCTCCCCTTGATCCTGCTTCTTCTACTGTTGCTTCTATGCATTCTTTTCACTCATTTCCTGAACACGAACAAGCTCGACGCTCAGAATTCATTAATAACACTTTTGTACAGCTCTTGCATCAACACCAACTGGTAGTTAACACTACAGACTGCTGGGTGTGTGGCCTGATACCCCACACTATGAATAAAGGCATTCCCTATCTAGTCTTGCCTTTTAGCTATAATGGATCATTTCAGGCCTTTCAGACCATTTTTGCCTATGCCCTTGAGACCTATCCTCCGCATCCACCACGTTCCACTAAATACAACTCTGCCAATAAAGCTTTAGTCCAGGGAATTATTGACATGATTAAAGACGTCAATAATACTCCATCTTACCCTAGAGATGAATTACTGGGTTATCTGAGTTGGAATTCTACAGAGTATTGCCTTAGTTTGGGAGAAAGCAAGCATAAAAGCTCCACTCCAGTCTGGGTCGTGCCTCACCGAGGTCAAGTCTGTTTGCAAGGAAATGGGAGAAATCCGAGAGCTCAGCTAGGGAGGAGTGAGTGCGTTGAGACTTACGTGTTTCCGTCTAACTCTTCCCCTGCCTTTCTTACTGCTAGGGGTACCTACTTCATCTGTCAAGACAGAGCGTATACATGGCTGCCTGCTGACTTTTCAGGTTCATGTTATATTGCTCGACTGTTGCCTCCAACGTACACTGCTTCTTCAGATTATCACAAGACCAGAGTAGCAAGAGGTGTTTTCAGCAAGGAAGATACCGCTGGTCAGGAAGCTGGAGACTTCTTCAAAGGTTTCCTTCCGTTCTGGGGGCCTATGGCCAATAGTAGAAATCTACGTCAGCTAAAACGGGTAGTTGAATCTACTATTACAGAAACTGCTGGTGCCCTTAGTAACTTAACAGCTGAGCTTCAGGCGGATCGTCTCATGATGTTGCAGAACCGTATGGTTCTAGACGTAATACTTGCAGATCGAGGTGGGGTATGCAGAATGATCCAATCGAGCTGCTGTGTTTTTATTCCCAATAATGCTCCGACTGTCTACGAAGCGATCTCTAAGCTACACAAGATTTCCGACTCTATACACGTAGACAAGGGAAACTGGTCCTTAATGGAGTGGTTTTGGACTCTACTATCAGCGTGGGGATGGAAGGTTCTGATGGTCATTGGTGTCATCCTAGTATTCCTGTTCTCGTGCTGTGTTATTATCCAATGTGGTCCCGCTTTGTGTAGTCTCTGTGCTGCAACCTGTTTCAGAAAACCACCTGCGTTTGGAGAAAAGGCGCGAGAAAGGATGATGATGCAACAACATGTCACTGACCTGATGAGCATAGAGATAGACTCGGACATAGAGTAATTGCCTATGTAAGGGCAAAAGGAGGGTCTGAGGTTCCGTGACGATATGAACCCGTGTCTTCAACATTGTCGTAAATACATAATTTTGGTATCAGTGAACCGCAAATGATCCATTTAGCATATCCTGGTGTTTTCGCTATGCTACGAGCAAGAGCACTCCTGTTATGAACACATTTCTGATCTACCCATGGCATCCATCTTAGATTACGGCAGCCATTTTGTATTTCTTGCCCTCACATAGTCAATGGACACGCAGTGACCTCTTTCACTTAAGGACACGTAAGCTTTAGCCGGAGATTCACCTTGCTAGTGACACGTGCACCTTAGGACAGAACACGCCATGGCCGCATGACTCGACAGAAGCTGCCTCCTCTGCCTGAGGCCAGTCCTGCTATACTGGTTCTCGTGTTCGTTGGCCTGATCATGATTAGGCGGCCGAAGCTGGTAGCCTTGCCCATTTACGACCCACAAACATCTCTTATCCTGCTTTTCTATCTTCTGCACCTGGCTCTGCTCCTTTCCTTCTGGGCCTTTATTAGGGGGAGGTAACGAAATTTACGATGAGGCGGTCCGGCTCTTGAATGAAAAGTTGACATGGGATTATGATGGAACAGTGGGAACCCCTCGTTCGAAATGTTTTGACATCAGATATTGTTGACGATTCCTGTGCAACGCCAACTATTTATTGTTTAGGACACAAAGGTTTAGAAATGTACTATCATGTAAAGAATTTGCCCGAAGCCTAAAATTCAGTATATAAGGAGCAACCCACTTTGTACAAATCGAACAGGCTCCTAGATACTGCCCGTGTGTAGTTTCTGTGACTTCTGTGTCCCTGCAGTAATAAACCTTTGGTCTTTGACGCCACCATCGAGAAGCCCGTGTTTCTGTTCATTTGTGCACCGAGACAGGTAGAACTCCGGGGTCTTCGGGTGTTATCCCTGACACCTCTGGACGGAACCAAAAAGTCCAGACCTCCAATGTGCTGTGGTTCGCCCAATGCATTTCGGGACTAAAGTAGGGTCCCTTCGTCAGGGGCAATGCTGCAAAATAACATATACAGGCGCATAAGTCTGGTTATATAAATTACAGAGTCACATGATTCAAAGAATTACATTCAACACCTCCACCAAAAAATAAATGAATAAATAAATAACACCCTAAGTGCATAGACAGTGAAACAACCAAAACCACTTAGAACCATCTCAGTTCCACTCACATATACACACGATGAACAATTCTTCTCTCTCTTCTAAGCTCCTCTAGGAAGAATACTCCTACAAAAAGTGAGGCATAGAAAATCAAACTAACAAGAAAGACATTTACCAAAAATAGACGCTAACAACAATGAGATCTGGCAGTGTCTTTATACAACTCGGGTGCACTGGTTAGAGGAGGCAGACCTGGAAGCAGAGGTCAGCCTGGGACCAGGGTTCAATTCCCGGCTCGGCGGGGTCTTGAGTCCTAAAAATGTCCATGGACTCGACAATTCTCGCTCCGGTGCCTACTCGATTCACGGGTTCACACTCTGCGACTCTGGGCAATAGCTTGCTTAATCTCCACAACGGCCACTCGCAGCGGGATGCCTGGCTTTCACCTTGCGGATACCCTGCCGGGGTTATCTCACAGGGGAATACCAGGACGGATTCCCTAAGCAAGCGCTTAGAAACCGCTCGGTGATTTGCGCTATATAAATTCCAGTACATTTACATTTACAAGGGTATGGGGATGAAGTTCTGGATGAACAAGAATTAGTCAAACCTAAAAACAATGCTTGATGGTCATGTTTTATACCGGTCAGTGAATTAGACATTTCAAAGATCATGTCGACCACTAAACCTAACAATCACTACAACGATCCCTTACCGGAAAAGTGCTGGTCTTCTATAAACCACCTGCTAATCATGTCTTGGACTAAGGTCATTAATGCCTCATTATCACAAGGCTGAATACCGGGCTGCTTAAAAACAGGGCAAGTCATTGCTCTCCTTAAAAAACTGACAGAAAACCCCCAGATCTACTCATCTTTGATTTCAAGCTGTTAAACAATTGCCAATCTGGTTGCCGTCCAAGCCACAGTACTGAAACGGCAATTCTGCACATAGTAGATGACGCTTTACTGGCTCTCGACCAGAATGAAACATGTTTCCTAATCTTGTAGGACCTGTCGTCAGCTTCCGACACTGTGAACCATGCCAAAATACTTGATCGATTGAAAAACAGAATTGTAATTGGGGGTACAGTTCTACCCTGGCTTAGCGCCTTTCTAGAGAATAGATCGCACGAAGTCATTGACAAACAAAACCCTTTCAAACGCAACCAATAATACTATAGGAGTTCCACAAGGGTCAACACTATTCTATCCCCGGCACTTATCAATCTATACGTAGAACCTCTCAGGGAAATACTACACAAAGCTAACATTGCTTTCCACATGTATGCTGATGACACTAAGCTGTACAATAGGGTCGCGTCGACCGTTAATATAAAGACAAGGAACCTAGCGCTAACGAGAACCCTTCTATAGCTAACCAAAAACCACCTGAAGCTAAATCCTCAGAAAACTGAATTCCTACTGATTACACCACAGAAAAGCTAAATAATGATAGCAGAATGGCCCAACCTCATCACTGCTCTAAAGTGCAATCCGAAGATTGTTGACTTGACTAAATAACTGGGTATCATTCTGGACAAAAACCTGAACATGTCAGCACATATCAACACAATGGCAAAAAACGTCAGATTCCACTTAAGCTACTTGCGAAAACTAAAACCATTTCTAAATAAAGCAGACCTCAAAACAGCAGTTCAGGCACCGGTCATTTCAAGGATCGAATATGGTTGCACTACCTTGGCAGGGCTCACAAATATCTCAACAGCCCCATTGAAAGCATGTCTTAATGCAGCCACAAAACTTATAGCAGGAACCAAACAATTCGATCATATCTCCCTGCACTTGAAAGCTCTCAACTGGCTACCCTTCGGAGCACACATTCATTTCAAGCTGGCATTCATCACTCATAAAGCAATACACATCAAAACTCGAGTCTTCACTCAGTATTTCACGCTTTTGTGAGGGACCTGATCCTCCAGGAGCAAAGCGGAACTACTAATGAAACCAGCTCCTTTCTGTAAGAAAAGAACTTATGACCGAGTGTCGCAGGGATTCCGTGCTCAGACAAAACGGTGCATAGAGGCTTGGAACCTCAGTGAATTAGGGTGTACCAAAACTCACCTTAGTACCAAAGAATCCCCTACCAGACTAGCAATCAGTGTCTCATTGGTCATCATAAACTCCCAATGCTTAGACAAACCAGAACATGGACTTAGTACACCTCAGGTAATGTGGAACACATGAACACTCTTTCGTTATACCATCATTTCAATTCAGAACAAGGAGTAAAAGAGGACACATGCATATTTGAAATGTTTATTCACTAATGCAGTGTTCTCAAACGCAGTATCTTAGCTAATACAAGCAAACATATTATAAGAAAGAAAGTAGTCAGCATAGTCACTAGTCCATAGAACACAAACGGTGAAAGCATGGTATTATGCTAAAATGAATAGGGTTTAACAAAACCTAATTCTCACCCTCCCTAGCTAGTATATTATATTATATCTAAGAAGGTCTCTTTGGGTTTTAGCAGAGCGGCCCCATACCTCAAGATCCTAGTGGTAAGAGATCACATCATCAGCAAACAGCTCTTCTGCATGCGAAGCACCATCAAGTGTGTTTGTATGCTTTCGTGCAAAGCAATATAAAATGCGCCTAAAGCCAGAACTTGGCTGCAGCTGCATGTATGTTATGTCTAGGAACGTGCGAAGATCAGTGCTCACAACAACCATTGTGTTGAGATATCCTTGAAGGTTTCAGCACTCACTGTACAGGCACAGCTCGCCAAGCAAGGCTGATATCAGTGTAACAACATATTATTCTCGTATGAATCAAAAACATTCTACTAGGCTCAAAGCTAAAGCAACAACTGTGTGTCGTGTGCAAAAGCAGCAGAAATGTAAAATGGCTTTTAAACTCCTAAAAAGCTCATGCTAACTTAACACAGCATACAGGCTATATATATCTATATGACACGAGCATTCTCAGGGGCAGCACCGAGAATTTGGAACGCCCTCCCCCCTAACATTAGAAGAATTCCATCCATCGCAACATTCAAAAAGGAAAGCAAAATCCTTTTTTATGAGGAAATTTCTCCGCTAATTCCTCACAGGTGAACGTCTGTATATTAACGTGTCATGTTGTTTTAAATTTCACACAAGCAGCTCACTATCCAGTTTTGGACTTGTATATACATTTTCTTGTGTTTTGATAATTCAAGAGGCTTTATGGTTATCTATCTGTTGACTACTATTTATGTTTATATACTTTCCTGAAGTGTAAATGTTGTAAACCAGTAATGTCTTGCAATGTGTAAGTTTTGGATTGTTGAAATGCTCCTGTAAAGCACTCTGACACCCTATGCAGGGTCATGTTCGCGCTATAGAAAACACTGAATAAATAAATAAAATAAATAAAGACACAAAACACAGTTTATATGCTGTAGCTGGCTAACCCCATGTCTTGGGAGCTATGGATTGCATATATGTGCAAATGGTGCCTCCTCCTTCAATTTCACACCTGTACGGTAATAGGGAGCACGCATACTCCTTAAACATATAAGCAATTGTGGAGCATTAAATTCTGTTCATCAATGTTCCTGCCAAGCACCCTGGGAGTGCTCATGATGCCTACATCTTCAGGCACTCCATCATCAATAAGTGCTTCCAGTATGGGAGACATGGAAATGGCCTACTGGTTGGTAGGTTGATAAGAAGTACATGTCTTTTCTAATAAAATTACATAATGTTTGACAAAAAGGCATAGCTATTTATGCTACCTGGGACAGAGCATATGAAGGATGGGTGGACCTCATACTTGCACCATTCATCATGGCACATGTGCAATACAAACATGCCATCACATGTGTAAAGACATCCTAAGCCACTGTGTGTGACTATCAATAGCGGCAAGAACCTGAGCAATGCTCAGAAATAGCCATAATGCAACACTGTGGGGAAAGAGGGCTGTCTGGTCGTTGTCTGTGCATCCACATATAACATCCATGGTCAGTGAGGCAGGTCAGTTACCTCAGGGGGACTGGGGTATTGGAGTATAAACTATTTTGGCCCTCTCCCCTTTTGCGTGTGGATCGGGTATGTATCCCACACCAGGGAAACTGTGAAATCTAGTCAAACAATAGACCTCCTCAGGTCACGTGACCCACTGAAAAATTAGTTAAGCCACCCAACACACTCTAGTCACCCATGTGTGGTGCAGAATGTGGCACACAGACATAGGCAATTAAGCTGTCAGGAAAGTACCCCCTTGTACATCAAGTAATCACACATGGAATGCAGCCAAAGAATTTCCATGTTTCTATTGTGCCTGTCTAGGTGCTACAGAGCACATTGTGTGCATGTGCTGCTTGTAAATTTAGGACTGTGTTGTATTGCATCAAATATGTTCTACACTCTCCTTTCTCAGTAAAGCAGTACAATTCTGATAATTGACTTGCTACACAGTACTGTGCCACATTTCTACAATGCTGGGCCATTGTCTTCTATCACATAGCTGGCCCAATGCACTGCAAATTGTAGACAATGATATTCCACATTCAAATGCAACCACCAATCTATCAATTGCAGTAGCTCCTGAGCATCAGTGACTACTAATGTCACATTTCTGTCTGGGTGCATGAATAGTAGCACATCATCTGCACTAGGTAACGGATGTAAACTAAGAAATGTTGTAGGACAGACAAGCCAAGATGTTTTCGAAGCCAACACAATAGAGAAGTGTCAGTCAATTTTCAGGCTATTGTAAGAAATTTCTCTCAAAAATTAGTAAGTGTGTCACAGATCCCATTATACACATAGGTATATTAAAATATCATTATTAAAGGGTGTGAAGGAAATTAATTACAATAATTAATAAGTATTTGTAATTATTAATAATTATTCAATTGATAATTAAATATGTTATTGGTGTATTTAAGATAGATAATTTTTTTATTATATATCAGCTCTAGGTTGTTGATTCGGCAGGGTAAAGTGTGCAAAGTTAATTATATACAATTAATTTATTATTAATTATTAGTTATTAGTTGTTTAATTGATAATTCAAGATGTGAAATAATTTAGAATATTACATTTTTTATTATATATTCGGTGTTTGTTGTATTCGTAAGGATAAAAGGAGAGAAGTTAATAAAATATAGTTATTTCATTATAAGTCAATTATTATTAATTGTTTAATTGAGAATTAATTATAGCCATTAATATAATATTTTAGGTGTGTGTTGTAGGAGTTATTTAAGTAATGAGTAAATGTGAAAATAGTTTTTTTAACTGTTTATTTATGCTCCATGTTTATTTGTGTTATAATTGTAAATAACATTATGTTTGTTTGGTATTTTTATTGTGAGAATATAGTGAGGTATTTTAATTTAATGAATAATATGTTATTTTTATTTAAAATATTTACTAGACATTGTAATAAGTATGTTATTTTTAAATTCATTATATTTTATTTTAACATATTTATATTTTTTGTTATTTAATGTAGTTGTTAAAAAATTGTATTCGTTTGAAGTCAACTTCTGTATCTCTGCTGTTGTACTGATTGGAGTGGGACTGGGTAGTTGTTCAACCTCCTGAGTCCAAACCTTACCCTACTTTTGCATTGTCCGAAGAGGGATTAGTAAATGCTACCCCTCCACGATACAACCCCTTCCAACTTTTGCACTGAGTGGAGTGCGAATAGTGATTTATACCCCTCCTGAGTTCAACACTTTCCCTACTGTTGCACTAACTCTGGAGGCAATAGTACATTTTACTCCAGCTTCGTCCAAAGCTTTCCCTATTGTTGCACAGACTGGAGTGGGAATAGTAATTTGTACCCCTCCTTAGTCTAATGCTTTCCCTACCATTACACACACTGGAGTGGGAATAGTTCATTTTAATCCACCTGAGGCCAATACTTTCCCTACTGTTGCAAAGACTGGAGTGGGAATATTACCTCACCACATTCCAAAACTTTCTCTAATGTTGCACTAATTGGAGTGGGAATAATACATTGTTAGTCCAACACTTTCCCTACTTTTACACTGACTGTGGCAGGAATAGTACATTGTACCCCTCCACAATCTAAAACTTTCCCTACTGTTGCACCAGGTGGTGGGGGTTTAGTGATTTGTATGCCTACTGAGCCCAACACTTTCCCTACTGTTGCAGACTGAAGTGGGAATAGTATATTCTATCCCTCCTTCATCCAATGCTTTCCCTACTGTTGCACAGGCTGGAGTGGGGATCATAATTTGTACCCCTCCTGAGTCCGATGCATTCCCTACTATTACACAGAGTAGAGTGGGAATAGTACAATTAACACCTCCTGAGCCCAACACTTTCCCTACTTTGACCAGGCAGACATTCTAGGGGTCAAAATCTTGTTTAAATCATCCTGTCTTCTAATGCTGGTTGTTTTCCGCCCCCCAAGGCTAACCCCGAGCTTTAACAAACTATTTCTGGAAATTGTCACCGATCTCTGCTCCCGGTACAAATGGCTTCTTATTACAGGTGATTTTAATTATCACTGGGACACTGTCCCGAAAGAGCTGCACACTAGCCAGTTTGAAACAGGAATGTGTGCAATAGGGCTCCATTAAATAGTAGATGGCCCTACCTCTTGACCTCATCTGGACTACACTTCCCATGACCAGCCTAACGGATATTTTTCCCTGCGCCTCGTAATACCATGCACTCTTAATTTTGTTGGGTCCCAACGGACAGCCAACTATTACAACCACCCCCAGAGTCGAGTAAGGTGTGCAATTGAAAGAAAATTGATATCGCCAACTTAGTAGAAGCCCTACTTAGCTCCCCCCAGACACCCATGCTCAAATCATGAAATTTAGATCAAGAGAACAAAGCACTGACTAACACCTTACGCCTAGCCATAGATAAAGTAGCCCCTGAGATAAGAATTAGAGTGGGAAACAATAGGAAGGGAGCGCCCTGGTTTAATGAGACCCTTGGGGTACAAAAGCAAAGCCTCCGCCATGCCGAGACAACAGCAGAAAGCCTAGGAACCAGAGCGGCTGGCATTACACAAATCCTGATTTACCCTATATAAAAAACTATCATTGGCAGGAACTCTGAATGTTATGAGACGAGAATTACCACAGCTCCTAATAAGCAGAAAGAGACTTTCAAAATACTGAAGGAACTTAGTCAAAAAGCCGAAGTGAAAACTACAGATGCCTCCCTAGAATGTAATACCTTTCAGTCTTACTTCTTGCAAAAAGTCAGGGACATTATCTTTCAGATCGAAAACACCCCAATTAAGCAAAACGCAATAGTACAACCCCAGGTGCCCCTACCCTCTGGCCATCAATTTACTGCCTTACCGCTATCGGATCACACATCACTGACACAAATCAGGTTCCCCTGCCGACCACTGCCCCCCGAGGATCTTCCGAATTGCTGCTCCTGGCCTAGAAAACCAGTTTCTATCACTACTGAATAACTCCTTGGTGACCGACCACTTGCCTTCCAATCTGAATGAAGCAAGAGTAACCCTCTCCTAAAGAAACCGGGAGCTGACGCCGCCAACCTTAAGAACTATAGGCCTATCTCCCAGATCCCCTTAAAAGCAAAAGTGGTAGAACAACACATCCTTAAAACCCTCTCACTTTATGCTGGAGGAACACCTACAACTTCAAATGCAACAAGCGGGCTTTAGAGCACACCACAGTACTGTACTGGTGGTGCTCACTGTCCTGGACGACCTCAGAACGATGGCTGATAAAAACAACCGAGCACCCTGATTCTATTCGACCTATCAGCAGCGTTCGACCCGGTCAACCACACCCCGCTTTTGGACCGTTTAACAGCTTTAGGTCTTCAAGAGTCGGCATATCGGTGGCTAGAACCTTTTCTAACAGGGCGGTTCCGGAGGATTCAGTTGGGGGACAGGTATTGAATAGTGGCATCCTCACTTGTGGCATCCCCGCTCCTCTTTAACATCTACCTGCAACCCCTGGTCATAGCCCTGGCCCACATGGATGACTGTGTCTTCAACTATGCAGATGACACCCAGCTCGTTTTCCGGATTGACAACTCCACCTATGCCCAGGAAGCGGCACAAAATATTCTCAGATTTACGGTAAATTGGATGACTGCAAATTTATTAAAAATTAACCCTGGGAAAACTGAAGTTCTTGTCATCCCCACAAAAGGTAACCCATGGAGCAAGCATTTTTGGCCCCAGGAGCTGGGCGCTACTCCCACTCCAGCCATCGCCGTAAAAAGCCTATGCATTAAATTGGACCGAGGGCTCTCCATGGCTAACCAAATCACTACTGTGGTAGGCACCTGCATAGGGCTGTTAGGACAACTATGAAAACTTGTCCCCCTTCTTTCAACTACTTCCCTACAAATGATTGTAGAAGCCACAATTGTCTCTAGACTAGATTACGGAAATGCATTGTACATAGGCCTTCCTCAAAAACTCATCAATAAACTTCAAGTAGTACTTGACGATGCAAGTAGGCTGATATTTAGGCTGCCCAGACGGGCTTATGCCGTCCCTTTGCTGTGCGAACTTCATTGGCTTCCCATCAAGCAGTGAGTGAAGTTTAAAGGCCTCTGTATCGCCCATAAAGCAATTTATGGCAAAGCCCCGGCCTATAATAAGGAACGCCTGAGAAACTTTGTTGAAGGTCGCACACTGCGGTCCCCTGAGGCCTGCCACCTGGCCACCCCTAGATGCAACACCACATCTAAAGTGGGTAGGGCCTTTTCTGTTGTACTCCCACAACTCTGGAACCAGCTGCCCGACCACCTGCGCAAAGAACCAGCGCTTCTCCCATTCAGGAAACAACTCAAAACACTTCTGTTTAGGGAAGCTCTGGTCACTGTCTAACCCTTCAACACTGCGGGGCTTTGTGATTTGCCCGTGACCTTTGGCTTCTCCTCTAAAAGCGCTTAGAGACCTGCCGATGATTAGCACTATACAAAATACAATTACAATTACTGTTGCACAAACTGGAGTGGAAATGGTACATTTTACCTCTCTTTTATCCCACGCTTTCCCTACTGTTGCACAGACTGGAGTAAGAAAAATCATTTGTACCTCTCCTGACTCCAATGCTTTACCTAATGTGCACACACTGGAGTGGGAACAGAATGTTTTACCCCTACCAAGTCCTACACTTTCACTACCATTGCACAGACTGGGGTGGCAATAGTAAATGTTACCATTTCTACGTCCACTGTTTTCCCTCCTGATCAATTGTGTGTAAATGTATTATTTTTACAATCCTATAGTTCTGTTTATATTGTTTAATATTTATAATAGTATGAAGCTAGTGTGTACTTAGTATTATATTATTTTTATTCAGTATCGTTTGTAATTTTTTATATTGTTAGATTTATTAAGTGTAAATAAATGTGTTTGTTTGTATAGCATCACCCTTAGGATCCACAAATCCACAACTGACATCAGCAGCAGTATCACTTTTCATTCCCTGTGGTGTCATTTCAAAGAGACTTATCATTTTCCAGTGACTGTCTTATCAGGTCAGAACACAAGCTTTTCCTAAATACAGAACAAAGCCCTAGTTGTTGCCTACTGATCCTATGCAACTCATAACCTATCACAAAGCCAATAGTCCAATAAAGACCTAGGTGAAAGGTCACTTTTATCAGATATCTGGTAGCAGTGGCAGAAGCAGCAAAATACTTGTGAGGTGGCCCACAAGGAAAAGCACTGATGCGCAGTAAACATGTCATAAAACACAGTTACAATTACCTAAGACATGCCCCTCTTAGAGACCGTCCGCCCGAATTAGTATGAACCCACTGAAAGTTATGGGCGGGTTGAAGGGGCCTTCAAAAGAGTGAGTGGTGTGCATTTTGTAGCAGGCTTTAAAGTGTTTGGGGGTACGTCCCTCATCTGTGCGGGCAGGCCATCAAAGCTGATGCTCATAAGGTACACAATGCACATTCCATAGGTGCACACACCCTCAGATTGCAAAATGTTTCATTATCAGCAGCAATACCATCTTTCAGTGCCACAGATGGAACAGAAAACACACATCACAATCCATACACACGGTTGCCAGGTCAGAACAGAATCATCATCATCATCATAATTTCATGGAGGTAATCAGAGTCCGCTCTCCAATACCTAATGCTACTAACAAAAATTGACAAAAGGAACTATTCTAGTCAGCTGTAGAAGCAAACGCAGTTATATTATCAGATACTAAGATGTATTGCTATGCTACAAGAAGGAAGATATGCCATTGTATGGGACTATATGCCGATCTCAGATGTTCAGGTAACATGTATGGAAATCAGGCCCTCCTGTACATCAGCCACGCTCCTGTGAGAGCCCACCCCACACATAATGTCAACTCAAAGACCTCTTGTGGAGAACAAGAGGAACAGATTAAAGCATAAAGCTACACAGCACTGAACATGTCCACCGCAACAAAGAAGACAGAAAGTGTGTGTATGTGTCAGTGTGGGTAGATCAGACATCCCTGCTGACAATCTACAGATACTGTGAATCAACTGACCTCAAGCACATCAATAAAGGTGGGGAGACACTATATTAAATTCCTCTGCTGTTAATGCACTGTACTAGCAATGCACACAGCAACCACATTGTAAAGGAAAGACAGCACATTGGGTTACCCTCAAACCACTGTCTCAGGCATTTGACAGTCACAGTGTCACTACTGCCAGTGATTTGGGTCAGCCTAAGCTGGTGGAAACCTGGAAAGCAAGTGGCCAAGGCCACACTACACATAGCACTTGCATTAATGTCTTCATGTGCCTAGGACCTATGACATGGTATACAATAAGGACGATGAATATTTTCACCAAGCAGCATACATATGTGGCTAATTTGTAAGTACCCGTCATCTGCATAGGACCCGATCTTGAGCCTGTAGTTTCTGATGATAGTTACGAGTGGGCCATTTAGACATTGAAGAGGGTGGGGCTGAGGGAGGATCCTTGGGGTACTCTGCATCTGATCTCTGTCAGTTCTGAAAGGAAGGGCAGGAGTCGTATTCTCTGTGTTCTGCCTGTGAGTATTGATTGTAATCATTATAGGTCCTTTTCATGGATGCCCGCATCATGGAGTCTGGTGGCTAGTGTGCGGTGGGAGATGGTGTTGAAGGCTGCTGATAGGTCCAGGAGGATAGGGGCTGCCATTTGGCCTTGGTCGAGGAGGGCGCCAATATCATCTGTGGCGGTGAGGAGTTTGGTCTGTTGCTTTGGATGCTGCGAAATCTGAATGGATTGAGAGCTGGTTAAGGTGTTGTTGGTTTCACTAAAGGGTGGTAGCTGGGTGCTGATGGCCTTTTCGATTACCTTAGCTTCGAAAGGGAGCAGTGAGATGGGCCTGAAGTTCTTGAGGAGGGGGGTGACTTCAGCACGCTTCCAGTTGTTGGGGAATGTGGCAGTATTGAGGGAACAGTTGATGGTTCAGCGTAGCTCAGCTGCGATGTCTGTGTCGGACCGCTGGAAGATAGGTGGCGGGCAGAGGTCAGAAGGTGTTCCAACGTGGATGCTCTTCATGGTCTTTAGGGTGCCTTCTGTTGTGAGTGGGGTCAAGGTAAGAAGGGTCTGTTGGGTGGCATTGCTAGTGGTGGGGGCCGTGGTGGAGCAGAGGTCTTGTCAAAGAGTATCTTGGTATTGAGGTGAAATAAGGAGCTTACTCTGTTGCAGAGGTCTTGGGAGAGAGGGACATCAGTTGTTTCCCTGTTGGGTTAGCAAATTCCTCTATGAAGAGTTCCTTGGAGTTATGGGCATTGGAGAGGATTCCGTCTTGGAAGAACTTTTTCTTGGTGAATTTGATGAGTTGGTGGTGTCATGGTGGCTGTTTTGTAGGCGAAGAATGCTTCCAGAATTTTGCTGTTTCTCCACTTCTTTTCCAATCATCAGCAGGAGCGCTTGGATCTTGGTATACCGTGAACAACCAGTTAGCATTTTTATGTTGTGTCCTCTCGTGATGTTCTGCAGGGGGGCGAGTGTGTTTGTGCAGTTGGCGATCCATTGGTGGAGGTTGCTTGCAACAATGTTTGCATCTGTTATAGTTGCGGTTGAAGTGCAAGTGAGGGTGGAGGTGAATTGTTCTCTCATCCAGGCCCTTTGATGTGTAATTCCCTCATATTAGCCAATTAATAGCTATGACTGTAGTCAGAGTTACCAGATACAGTGTCAGGGAACATGAAAGGAGCACCTGGGCTACAGGAACATGACAATTTGCATCACTTTTCCCACAGTCAGGCCTTGGTCCCTGAAGGCTGAGGCTAATTACGCAGAATGTACATCCATATTCACCATTCTTAACCAATTATTCATCCTCTACCTATCCCATATGCGAACATACGGTTGAGTGGCAATAAGAAGGTGAGTTGTATTAATCTTACAGTCAACTGTTGTGCAAAGTCTGATGTGGGCTGAGTGGACAGTGGAACGGTACAATTGGATGACGTCATTTTCTATTGCTAATTACAATATGCAGACATGGCTCATGGTGAGATGCCTAGACAGACTAATGCACATATACCATGATGTGGCTATCCCAGTCAATGTACCAACAATGAACTAGAGTAATGCATAGAGATATGCATGTAACACAAGTGGATATCACCTGCCTCACTCATTCGAATGTTGGCCTCCTCTCCACAAACTGCTGGGTCCCATAGGCCTTTACATGTTTGCCCCATGTAAGGTTCATGCAATGTATGCATTTAATATAATGCTCACCCTCTGAGGCAATTTGTAACCAACAGGATCAGCAGGTAAGCCGTCAAATAGGGTTCAATGAATACATTTGAAAATGACCAGTACCTCAGGTGAGCCATAGAGTCTGCCATAGAGGGAAAGGACTTCAGCAACCAAGACGTCCAGCTCCTCTAGAGTGAAAGGATGGGCCCTCTCCCTTTTAGTCGGCGACATGAGTGATCCCTGAGGTAAAAAAACGACAGCAGGTGATGGGGAGGTGTAGTCATCAGCAGTGTCTGGAGGCAAGTGGTATGTTGCCAAAAACAAAAGGTATAAGAAGGCCACATGGGTGGCCTTCAGTGACCACAGACATTGGACAGCGGTGGACACATTTTTTAAAGTTAGTCTATGCCTGTGACCGCTATTGCTGAAAACACGTACAGTGTACTTCAAATCAGCCAGCAGTCGCAGAAAAAGCCGGTCCCATTGGTGATGACCAGCATACGCGTAGGCGGTCTCCACTGTAGTCTGACTCATCCCTTGAACCGCACCGGTCACAATAACATTCTTCAGCCTCTGGCTGTGATTGACGTGGCTGAACACGCCTACCGCACGGTTCAAATCAGCCAGCAGTCATAGAATAAGCAGGTCTCATTAATGATGTCTGGCATCCACAAAGGCGGTCTCCTCTGTTGTCTGACACACCCCTTGAACTGCACCGGCCACAGTAATATTCTGCAACCTGTGGTTGACATGGCTGAACATGGCTACCACGCGGTTTGAAAGCTCTATCGGTCGAGGATCCTGATAGTCACTTTTTGGAGGTGAGCCCTCCACTGTGTCAGACGTCATTACCACATTGTGGTAATGAGGACTGACACATTGTGGTAAACTCTATATCATCACAAACTTTTTTTACATCCAATACTGTCCCATTCAAAAGAGCAGTGTTTATTTCACTTAAAAATAATGCAGGACTTTTGACATAGTACAATCTTCTTACTCACGTTAGCATTGCACAGTGATGTACTGCTAACATTTTCAAATGATGAAAAACACTTTGACACACTTTTCTAAAAAGACAAGCCAGATAATGACCTTGCAAGCAAGTATTTTTTCTCACTTTACAAGAATCTAGTCCTTGCAACATCTTAATATTTTGTTTAATACTTTTTTTTTAGTATACTCTCGTAAGAAATGTCATTAAATATCAATAGACTCCTATCGTAAAATACAAATACTACTACAATCCCACGTAGACACTGGAGATTTTGTACGTCTCCCTTGAACTTCTTCAGCTATCACTTCTTCCACAATTCTAGGAACCATCTATTATTTTTCAATTGCACAACCGTTCTTCACATCATAAGAATGACCACTGGTATCAACTGCGTGAATAAATTTGTTTTGAAAGTAGCTCTCTTCATTAAAAAAGTTTCTGAACTAGAAGTATGCTTCCATTCACCCAAATTTTTTATTACAAAAGTTAGTTCTGTTGATTAGTCTTTTCCTTTTCCTTTTGTTCTTCATAGTATGCATTGGTTTATCTAATGTTTTCATTCTTTTCAAAACTAAATGAACAATCTTCTTTTCAATTCCAAAGCCTCTTCGACTATACTTTCAATCTCTTTTTTCTTTTTTATCAAATGCAGATCTTCGTTTATATTTCTTGCCATCTTTCAACAAATTTTGTAGCACTCTACTTTTATACATATGTTTCCTAATATCGTAAAACGTTTTCATACTTCTTTCAACATAGATTTTCTTCTCATTCCCTGAATTACTATTAATTTGTCCTTTTTTTCATTTCATTGTTTTTCATTCTACAAGTATTCTTTCTATTTTCGTCAATTCCAAAATCCTTCCCACTCCTTAATATTCTTTTAATAAAACTTTTTGTTCTCTTACCACAAGACTTTTTCTTTTCTGCCACATGTTGTAGTTCATCTAATTCTTATGTTTGTTTCTTCTTTAAATAATGCTGTTTTCTTTCTTGTTTTTTCTTTTGCGCTTTTTTTGTCATGGTAAATCTTTCTTAATAATAATGCAGAATATCTGAAAAAAAAGAATTAAAAAAATAATTTAATATTAGTAAAATAAAGATACACATATATACTTATCTACTACTAAAGAAACACTTTCTATTTGAAAGCTACAATCAAATGCATATATGGTGTTCTGAATATGGTAACAATTACACCTGAGCTGCACAATAAGTGAAAAGAGGTGCAGAAACAATTATACAACAGTAATGTCTTAATGATTACAGCACTACATATCTAGTGCATGCATCATTGTAAGACTGCATGGTGAATACTTTGGTATTTTTATAACTGTGTGAGAGGGGTGCAGAAATTTGCAAGAGAGGTATAGAAAGAAGCAAGAGTAGTCCATAAGAATCAAAAGAGGTGCAAAAAGAGGCAGATGAGGTACAGAAGGAGGAAACAGGTGAGCAGATTAAGACAAGAGAGTTGCAGTAAGAGGGAAGAGGGGGACACAAAAAGGCAAAAGAGATGAAGAAATTTGAAACAGAGGTGCAGGAAGAAGGCAGATCAGAGCAGAAAGAACCAAAAGAGGTGAAGAATGAGGCACGAGAGTTGCAGGTGCAGGCAAAAGAGGAACAGAAAGGAGTAACAGTTGGCCAGAGTGAGGTAAGAGAGGTGCAGAAAGAGGGAAGACAAGTACAGAAAAAATAAAAAATAAATGAAGAAATTTGGAACAGAGGTGCAGGAAGAAGATAGATCAGTGCAGAAAGAACCAACATGGGTGCACAAACAGGCAAGAATGGTACAGAAAAAGGCAAGTGAGGGGCAGAAAGAAGCATCAGAGGTGGAAAAAGAGGTAGCAGCACTACAGAAAGAGATAGGATAGGTGCAGGATGAGGCAAGAGGGTTACAGAAAGAAGAATGAGGGATACAGAAAGAGGAACAGAACTACAGAAAGAAGTAACAGCAATAGTGAAAGAGGCACAAAGGTTCCAGAAATACACAAAACAGGTGAAGAAAGAAGGCACACCAGTACAAAAAGAGACAAAAGTGGTGCAGAAATAAGAGAGAAACGGGTAGAAAGAGGCTGGACACTTCCACAAAGAGGGAACAGGGGTGCAAAAACAGTTTAAAGGTATGCAGAACGAAGCAAGTGAGGTGCAGAAATAGGCAAGAGAGGGACAGAAAAAGGCAGGACAGTTACAGAAAGAGGCAAGTGAAGTGCAAAAGGATACAAGAGAATTGCAGAAAGAGGCAATGTAGGTGGAAAAGAGGCAAGTGAGATGCATAAAAAGCAAATTTAGTGCAGAAAAAAGGAACAGGAGTACAAAGAAGAAAAAGGGATGGTGAGAGAGGTAATAGAGATGCAGAAAGAAGAAAGGTGCAGAAAAAAACAAAATAAGGGGAAAAAGAAGTAATAAAGGTGCAGAAACACGCAAAAAGAGTGTAGAAATATGTAAGAGGGGTACTAAAAAAACAAATGAGGTGCAGAAAGAGGCAACAAACACATAGGTACTGCCTAAATAATTCCATCATTTGTAGCAGTTACGCCTGAGTGATTACAGCACTACATATATAATGCCTGCCTCTTTGTAAGTCGCCATGCGAGTACTTGGGCGTTTTATAACTGCATGAGAGTTGTACCTAGTCAAATATAAAGCAGCACACTATTACATAACTCAACTATAAGTGTCTTCATAGTGTTAAAAGCACACATACATTTCTCTCTATGTTATCAAACCATCATGATATGTAAAAGATATATGTATACAATATTTCGGAAAAATGTTGAAACCTAGAAACTGAGACACGTAATAGATCTCAATAAGTAATCCCAACACTCAATGGGTAGTCCTTGTGTAATCGTATGTATGCAAGGGTACTCACTGGGTAAGTACAGGACAAGATGAAAAGTGACTGGCTAATTTCATGAGTGCAAACATACACAGTGGAAGGGATTCATCAGTCATTAAGTATTCCCTACATAAATACATAAATGCAACAGAAAGACATGGGTTATTTAACGACTGAAAGGGTAGTGTGTAGGTAATGAGATGACTACACAACAACAGCCTGCTTGATTGCATAACTGTAGGGGTAGAACGTAACTAGACCCCGAATGATTCCATGCCTGCAAGCGTAATATGTGGGGAATTACCGAAGTAGATAGCAAGGTAGTGGGTGATTTTATAAGTTCATCAGAACGGACTGGGTGATTACCGAACTAGTAAGATACTGCCTGAGTGAAACACAAATAAGGAATTCTTCACACATCTTTGGTAAAAGTTTCACCATATTACTAAAAGCAGACATAAATATATCAGTATCATAACACTATCCAAACCTCAAAAATTCACAGAACAAACTTTTAATTTCAAAAAACTTCTAAAAATATGCGGCACCTTTCAACAGACTTAAAAAAGAAGCCTAATTAATAACACTTTATATGAGCATCTTTGAAACCACACTTTTATACGGCATCTTCATATTTCTATCTAAAATTATGCGGCATCATTTAACTATACTTTTGTACAGAGTAGAAAACAAGAAGCCTAATTAATAACAACTTATATGAGCATCTTTCAATGCACACTTTTGTGCTGCATCTTCACCATTCTATCTAAAATTATGCGGCATCTTTCATCTATACCTAAAAAAAAAAGCCTAATTATTAACACCTTGTATCATCATCTTTGACACCACGCATTTGTGCTTCATCTTCACAAAGGGATCTAAAATTATGTGGCATCATTCAACTATACCTTTCTATAGACTAGAAAAAATAAGCCTAATTAATAACACCTTCTATGACCATGTTTGAAACCAGACTTTTGTGCTGCATCTTCACCTTTCTATCTAACATTATGAAGCATAATGTAACTATACTTTTGTACAGACTAGAAAAAAACTGCTTAATTATTAACACCTTATATGAGCATCTTTCAAAGCACACATGTGTGCAGTATCTTCAGCATTCTATCTAAAATTATGCGGCATCATTTAACAACACCTTTGTACAACCTAGAAAAAAGAAGCCTAATTATTAATACCTTATGTGATCATCCTTTAAAGCACAGTTTTGTGCTGCTTCTTCACTATTCTACTAGTACTCACACACTTGACCCTACCACATAAAAAGCAACAACAGCTCTTTGTCATACATCATGCACATTAAAATGTATACCACATATGAAAATACATTTAGAAGTAGAAACGTACTTGAGACAGAAGTCCATGCACACCTTAATATTTGAAAGAGTCCACCTCCAAATTTAAAGGAACAGCTAGAATTATGCGGTACACTACAAATATACATATACAAACACTAAAACAAACTACCATAATCAGTAATCTATATTCCAATATACTCATAATACTATACAAAATCTATTACAAACAACAGTTGACCACAATAAAACAAACTATAATACACATCTCCACATTTACCCCGTTTGATGCATCGGAAGGCCCCCAGCTGTCCAGCGTCACGGAGGGCGTGTGCGGAGAACGGCCGGGGGCTGTCCAAACCACGCCCACTTATTATTTTACCCTCAAAGCAGAGGAATTTGTGCTGCGGTCAACGGGTTAGTAATATATTTCAAACAAGTTTATGAATAAATATTTGCCTTTAAAAATAAAGCTAACACGTAATACCCCTAACACATTTATAAATTACCTTTCAAATTGATTTGTAGGATATGAAATATCAGAAACTCACAAAGGATTTTCTTATGCACACAATCAACATAATGCACTGGTGTCAGCAAGGCAAAACCAGTAATTGCAATGTTTCCCTCTCTTTCTCCACACAAATGCATGTAAGTAACAAATCACATTGCTTTCTACATTACTTCAATTTCTAAAACACAGTACTATTGGTTGGACATATTAACCCTTACCAACTGACTTCTAAAAGTACCCAAACACGGAGCTCCCCTTGCTCAAAAAGCATTACTGCTTTGCTTCTTGGAAGCGAGAGCAGGTTTCCAATGACAAGGGGGAGCCACACAGCTCCCGCCCTGCAATTGCAAACAGCAATGTCCTTGGTGTGGACACTCCAGGACATTGCAGGAGCCAACCCTGGTGGGGGTAGCAGTCCCCAGGGCTATCGAGGGCTCCATGAGGGGGTCCATATGGCCCCCTCACTTTATTTACATAGCCCCAGGGAGTTGGTGGTCTCCAGGGCTTGGGGGTGCAGTGTCAAAGCCCAGTTCACCTGAGTTTCTGTTCAGTTCTGATGGAGGTTGAAGACAGTCTGACCCCACCCTGAAACTGATTGTTCCAGCACACTAGTTTTAAAACAGTGCACTAAGAACCAGAAGCTCAAGGGAAGGGGGGAAGTGAATAAAATAAAAAAAGAAAGACAACACCGTTCTTGCGTTTCCACTGTAAAAGAGCTGCTAAAATCTGTGGCCCTCTCTGACTTCTATAGAAACTGGTGCCTAATGAAACATAAACAAAGAACAGATAAGTGCAACCTATCCATAAATGTGTTCCTGACTAAACCTTAATCTTATTAGAAATTCTCTTCTAAAAGTACCTCTTGGATCCTGGTCTCAAGCTTCCAGGTTTGGAATGTGTTACTGTTCAGGGATGTGCTTTCTATTACTGTAAAACTTCTGTAAAATCAAACGAATATCATTAACAGAATTACCAACGTCTAACATTCACCTTAATATAACTAAAGCCTAAATTCTTAATAGCAAACTCACTTTTCACACATTTCCAGACTGTTTATAAAACAAATACTGTACTTTTACATCAAAATACAGCAGGTAATTTGTGCAAGTCCTTGATTTATTGTTTTTCTTGCTGTCAATGGTTTCCTCTGTTCGATTCTTAAAAAAGTTCCATGTAAAACAATGTTGATTTCACAAAGTTCCACAAAGTATTCTTTTCTTATAACAAAGAGTTTGAACCACAAAGTTCGTGGGAGATATCTTGTTCCGAATTGCGGATAAAGTTCTTTCAGGTAATAAAAGGTTTTGCACTTACTTGTTGCTGAAAAGGGATACTGATCAGTCTAACCTTGACCTCTTTCTCTTTTGCAGGTCGATAACAGTGGACAGAAGAGGGGCTAAGCCAAGAAGTAGCCGGAAACCAGAAGAAGGAAGAGCCAGAAGCCGTGCCCGTTGAAGTCAATGACGGTCTGGAAAGAGCAGGAGTGCCAGCGCTGAAGGATCTGTTCTCAGGTAAGTGGGAGGTAGACGAGCACAAGCACTGGGTGAGGCTCAGGGGCTGCCTTTTTTAGACAGGGCTGGGTGTGGTTCGAAGAGCTGGGTGTGGTTCGAAGAACTAGGTGTAGTTCTCACAAGCAGGTGTGCAGAGCTTCAGGTATTATGCTAATGAGTTGAAGTTACACATGGCCTAGGGAGGAGTGTTCTAAATAAGCCTTGGTAAAAGCAAGGTCCAATGTTTTCTAAATAAGCCTTGGTAAAAGCAAGGTCCAATTTTGCAAACAAGACAGCAATGTCCAAACTTGTGAATACATTGAGCAACATACACAGAAGTCTTAGGGAGGGGCTGAGATAACAAGAAATGCTTTCAGTAGTATGTTTAAAGAGAGCTATTACAGAGACCACTAGTGCAATGAGAGGGGACATGCTCTTTGCTGTGCACAAACCCTAACAGGCAGTGAGCCCCCCTTTTCTATTACATATGCCCCGGAGAGGTGGTGGTCCTAATGCTGCTGGGGCCCCCGCATGCCCCCAAAAATTAAAAATTGATTACCCCCGGCATCAGGCCCACCCAGTGGCTTAGAGAAAATGAAGTGCTTAATTTTTTTTTCGTATCTGGAACGCAAATTCTGCCATTTTTATTAGCAAAAATGCTTTTTTTGGCCCTGGGGGTCTCTCTGGAACCCCCTCAGCAAACATAGGGGGTCAGGGTGTTTCTACCTTGCCCCCTTTTCTTGTTGTTTAATATTTTTTTTATGGTTTTCTTGTGACTCGGTAACCGAGTCACAAGATGACTGCCAACACTTCCTGGTTTGGAGTGTTGGCAGCCAATCAGAAGTCAGCTCATGCTCGGAAGGAGTCGCAACTCCTCCTCAGTGCTCAGATATCGATATTTCTCTTTTTTAAATTTCTAAGGAATTACTGAATGGATTTCAACCATTTAAAAAAAGGTTGCTTTCTGAACCAAGACCTACCTTTTTGCCAAATTTGGTGTACTTCCATTCAGCAATTCGGAATGTAGCTGTGTCTAAAATTTCCTATGGAAATTAACATGGGGAAAACGTGTTTTGGTACCCCCCTTTTTCTCGTCCCCAGCTTGACGAATCACCCACAAACTTTCAAGACAGGAGCTGACCGGAGTGTCCCATTAGTTTTGAAAATTTTGCGAAGTTCCGTCGTTTGTACAAAAATGCTTTTTGTATAGAAATGAGGTCCTAACTATTACTACCTACTAGTGACTGCCAGTAGGCAATATACATATATATATTTATGTATACACACACAGACACATATCTAATGTCAAACGATTTAACTCAATTGATATTAGATCAGGCAACTTGTTAACGTTGCTGGCTCCATTGCTTTCAATGGGAGTATGTTACAGTACATTTGAGGAGTCATGTGTGGTGCTTCACTTACCCTAAAGAGAAATATAGGGTACATGTACACCTTTATTGCTTCCTTTTAAATTGTAGTGCGGTTAGTACTGTAGTGTGTGAATAGCAATATTTATACTCATGTGTGAGTTTGTATTAGCATGCCCATCCAAAACTCCTCTTTGAATATGTCTAAATTCCTGTAAGCGACCCATATGCCCCTCCTATACTCATTTCTAAAAAAGAATACATATGTATGTAGAAATCTACAATAAAGGTAGAGGATTTCTACACATAAAAGGTGAGAGAGTCACAGGAAGATTTCTGAGCACACAGGTTTGTGAATAACATATTAAAGTATGTGAGTAGTGCTGCTTTAGTACTACTTTATGGAGAACAAAATGCTGCTATCGACCCCAAAATCTCAAGTTTCACTTTTCTTAGTGTCCAAAGTGTTGTAGATTCATGTATAATGTTATTTGTACAATTGTGAAAAGTCTGCAGTGATAGATTAAAACCCTCTATCAAATGGTGTATTGTTTTTTAGAGAGGAGTGTTAAGTGTAAAACTTCCTAAATAAAACATTTCAGATTTAAATACAATAGGGGTATAATTAGAGATCAAAATCAAACCAATGTCAAAACGTACTAAATCGGCAGTTACATTTTTAAATGATGTTTGCGTCCTATTAGGTAAGTAGATTCATGAAAATGTCATCTCTAAAATGGCTCAAAAATTCGATTACAATAGTCAGCAGGAATCAAAATGCTCTCTTTGAATGTTTATGTTTACAACATTTGGTATCTCTAAGACCTTAGAAAGGTTTTTACAAAAAATCATGTAATAGCCTTCATTTCCTCCTGGTACACTGCGATCACCTAGCTTGTTCCTACGATTTCTATTCCATACAATGTCTGCATGACTTTTTATGTCTATAATTTCTGCTTCCAATTAATAGATTTTGGAAATAACATAGGCTGCATTTTTTACTACACGCCAGAAACTCTTTTTTCCGATATTAGATTATTGGTCATCAATTCTTTGCAGCTTTTTATTTTTAGCTTCCTCTTTAAATAGTCTTAAGAGCTATATTCCTTTATTAGTATCTCCATGATAGACTCAGAGGCTGAGTTCACTGGAGAAAGAGACTAGTTTTGAGTCCTTTTATTTATCAGATAAACACTTTTGTTTTCCGGCTGCCATTAAAAGCAAAAGCAAGAGTAACAATTAAATGGATCATAGGTGCAACAGTATCAGGCCGTAATGATTCAGCACTTGAAGCTCCAAATAACTTGATAAGACGCTAGGATACTTCTTGTGGTGAAATAGATCTGGAATTGTTATAGGTATATCATGTCAAGTATGTAACCAATGAAGTTTTGCACATATAATAGAGGTGAAAAGAAAACATTCATCATGAGGCAGGATATTCAGAACATATTTTACTAACGTGTAAGGACTTGGTGAGTAACGCAATTCAATTACCAATATAACTCATGGTCAGGAATCTAACATTTCAGAGTTAATAGATGTTGTTTCTTTGTCTCTGATAATATTAATATTAATAATAATAATAAACCATCTCTCAATCACTCTTCATATAATTCTGAAGGTTCGATAATTCATTCAGGTAATTCCAAAATAGCCACTTTGTGTATAATATAATTAATACATTTTTGTATAATTTAGCAAACGTCACATGCAAATCCACATAATTGAGCTTTATGTGCAGTTTTTTTCATAACTGCGAAATTGGCAAGTTTTGCCATTACAATAAAAAAACTGCACAAAAAACGTGGGTGCAAGCCAAGTGATTAAATAGAAAGTGATGCAGTCTGACTGAAAATTAACGATTCATATGTAAACCATGTTTCAAAATACGTAGCAGCCTCTGTTTAACTGCATAATTAACAGCTGTTATGTGTCCAAATATTCTTGTTGAGCGGAACTGCCAAGTTAAAATTATAACAAGAATTAAGGGCAGAAAGTAAAGTAAAACAACCGACTAATGAGAAAAAGTGAAGTACAGTTGCTAAATGGCCCTCCACTTTTATTTCAGGAGCAGCAAGACACTTGTAAATGAATAGTTATTCCTTCATTATCAACAAATGAGGAGTTCAATGCCTCTAATATTGGCATATAAAGGTATAAGTGACTGTGTTGAGGCTCATGTACAGTGGAGTGTCTGAGAGGTGAAGTTCTCTAGATAAACATTTACCAGTTGAATATTCTAAATGTGTGGGATAGTTTTACACTGACGAATACATAGCTTGATGTGTTTATTGTACAATTACTTCATTTGCAACGTACCACTTTTTTGTGCGGTCAAGTAACCAGCACAAATAATATGAAAGTAGAACGTCTTATTATAGCTAGGTAAATTACATTGATGTTACTGACATATTCATGTTGAGACTGCAAAATCTGATTCTTTTATACACAGGTACTCGCACTCTTTCCATGATGCATTTTTACAATATCTTTATGCATAACAAATGGACATCTGTCTTTAAGCAGTATGTTATCTTAACTGGAAGTGCGGTCTGTTAAATAATTAATCACAGGCGTTGCTTCTTGGCATTGAGTGGTCATTTGCAGGAACTTTTTTACATTGAAATAGAATACACAGCTCCAATAGAGTGGACGTTAGGAAATGCAAGAAGATAAAAATCAAAATGCATGGCTACTCATTTCTGTACCCAGGATGTAGATAAAACATGCCACCAATAATGGAAATGTTCCTACTCTCCTACTATACAGAAACAAGTTGAAGATCCATCTCTTCAAACAGCATTACTCACACAATAGTACCTTACTTCCTGCCTTACTGTAAATGATTCTGAAACATCCACTATAGCCTTAGAGACCACGGTAGTGGGCTATACCAGCCATTAATGGCCCACTCCAGCATTAAAGACCCAAGCTCAAGGTGAGGGCCTTTAACAAGGGAGTGGGCCTTTAATGACCGGTAGAGCCTGCTATGAAGAGTTAAAGGGCCAATATAAAACATCCCGCCCCTAGAGGGAAGAATGTTCTAATTAATAAAATAAAGGCCATCACCGAGCCGTCCCCTTGGTTTCCTCAAGGCCTTTGTTCACAGCAGCAGCTTTGAACAAACATTGGAATATTGGAGCTCCGGACTTCTACCTGGCATTAGCAATTCCGAGCACTCTTTGAAGAGGCACCTAATATTCTAATGTTCTAATATTGCTTCATCCACTGCTCAGCACTCTGTTGCTTACCAGCTATGTGTGAGACTAAGAGTACTTTTTCATGCATAAATGCATAAATAGATAAATTCAACTAAGGGACAGTAAACCGGCTTCATTTGCTTCGGAGGCCAGTGTTGACTGCCCACATGTGCCAGGCCGCTTGAAATACTCTTCAGTTTTTGAAGCGTGTCTGATTAATATCTATGCTTCCCACTCATTCAGAAAACCAATCTTCTCCTACATTGCTCTTAAAGTGTGAAACCACCTACTGCAACACATAAGAGGCTTCTCACTTCATGAATTCCTCAAGAAGCTTAAGACCTGGCTTTATGAGTATTTCCGCAAGACCTTACTTACAGCTAGACTCACACATGTTTAGTGCCAGGATTCCCTCCTAGGTCATAGTGCACTCTACAAATTTGCATAAGATAACATAATATAACATAAGAACTATGATGTATGAAGGTGGTTCTCTCTGTTACATTCATGATTCTAAATATGAGGAGACTGTTACACTATTCTATCCTTACTTTGGTCTGCCATGAATGGTGTCTTTAACCTTTTAAGTTCTACTTGCCCTTCCATATAGTTATCAAGCACGAAGACCTGATGTGTTTTAGGTTCTAGAGTGCTCCCTGATTTGCTTTACAGATGTCTGTTTCTGCTTTGGCAGTAGTATCAGCAGCAGCAGATACTGTTCATTTCAGTGGTGCAGCTGTGTAAAACACGGGGGAACGATTCGGATGTGCTGTATTGTTTCTTGTCCTGCTCCTTTGTAAATTGCTTGACATACTCGTGAAAAGTCCAGGAAAATACGTAAATATGCGCAAAATAATATTTTACAAGGAAATGTCCATGTTAATTTGAAACTCAGCTGTAAAAAAATGTAATCAGCCAATGGTTTAAAAATATATATAATTAAAGCGATATATTCCTGTGTTATTTTGTGACTTTGGTTCCAGTCTCATTTTTTTGCCACTGGATTCAAGCTAGCCTGGCTGATGAGAGTTACCCTGAAACTGGTCCTAGGATGCTTGTTTCAGTCCCACGGTAGTCCTGGCTTTGCAGTTTGGGCTGGACTATTCTTATGAGGAACCGGGTCAAGAATGATTTGCATATGGCTGGGTCTGAACTGGGATGGAGAACTGAGCTAAAGAATAATGATGGATTCAGCCCGCGATCTATGACTGGGGTTGAGTGTCTGAAAAGTTTCAGCGCTCCGTCTATCATCTCCGTGTGTTTGATTTATTTTTGAATGATTGAATTCATTGAAGAAACAAAAAATAAGTAATGAACGAGTCTGTGTCAAAAGAAGGGCAAGATTACCTCTTCCACGGTTTTCGTTCAGCAACTGTTAACATTCTTCTTCTCTGACAAAGTATTTTCTTCTCAGAGGTAAAAATGAGGACATTGTTGAAAAATTTAACTCAGCTGCCCCCTTGACAGGGACAGTAAGTTTTTCTGGAATTGTGGAGCTGTCACTTGGAAGCAGAGCAAGTGAAATGCATGGATAAATATGTTGCTCTATTCCGGTACAAGAATACAAGAATAAACACAAATGCCCTCTTGCAAAAACCCTGTCACCAGACATTAGTCCCTTCTTTTTAAAAAATGTGCGAGGTTCGCGTAATTTTCTTCTTTTTTGCGATCAAGAGAAATTTCTGAGACATTAAGTGAATTTACGCATAATTGTGTGAAACGCAAAACTGTCATTTGGTGCTGTAGTTTAGAGCAAATGCATCAATCCTTGCATGTATTCTGAAAATGAGGAAACACCACTCTAAAAAAAATGCAAAAATCAAAAGTGCTGCAAACAGAAGCCATGCGCTTCTGGCCATTTACATGTTTATCGTTACCTGTGTCGCTGCATGGCATGCCTTATTTGTATCTAGAAAATACTAAATCAGACGGAAACGTGTAGATAAAAATATATTTTTGCTATAAGATTTTATCTCTCAATTGAGCACAGAATACAGCTGAGAACCATTATCATTTATTTTACCTTCTGATGCTGGTCTTTACCCACTGTTTCAGAATATCCGAGTTGTCATTATTTTCCACCTGAAGGTATTCATTCACTCTTACCCATTGTTTGCTATATTGTTCCTCTGCACAGGAGGAACATTAGCTCACTGAACTAATGTAGTTTTAATTGACACTTAGCTGCTGGTTAAGAGCCAAACATGCGCCCTTCAGTCCTATGTTTAGGTCATATGAATTATGATTTATAGTTAGATTATAAGGAACATATTGGTCACCAAACACAGGGGCCTTTTCACAGATGTAAAAGTGATTGCGAACATACGTTTATATATTTATTAGTCAGGAATCTACAGAATGAGGAATGAGTGTGGAGAAATCAGCAGTGACAAATTCGACTGAAGGGGTGGAAGGTGGGCATTCAAAGTAAGCTTGGTTTTGGAAGTTTGGGAATACCCACACACTGTACATTTCCACCATGGAAGTTATCTGAAACTTACTTCAGCCAAGGGTGGAACAACGCCCATTAAGGGCGGAAATGGAATCGATCTCCACCACACGTGATACAAGTGTAGGACAAGGCATTTATCATTGGGAAAAATATAAACCCCCCCCTCCCTGCCACTCCCCTCCCCCAGGGAAAGAAACAAGTTCCATTAACACAGGCAGCCCTATTTAAGGATTTTTGGGGATCCTGGAAAGGCATAGTTCCTCCCTGTTCAAACACTATTGAAGTGTATCTTACACTTTCAGAAATGTCATAATCATTTCTTTTTGTACTTTGATCTAGATTTTTTTGTTTGCCATTCACAATATTCTACTTGGAATTCAGAGTCTAACTAAACTGTTATTTCCATTTTGGGAAAAACAGGGAAAGAGTCGATTGATGTTTTTTTTTGGACTAGAGCATATTGTTAAATTAAAAGAAAAAGTGTAGTTCTTGAAATGATGCTTTAATTGCTGGATATTCATAATCACAAATAGTTCCTTCTTAGACTGCCATTCTAGCGACTCTAGTGAAAATCAAAGTGTTTCCCTGACAATTTTTAGCTTTCCAGTGGGTGTAATCTGATCATTTACTGCTTGATGCTACCCCCCTACAAGTCCATCCTCTATTCTTTGTATATTTACAAAACAGTGACATCCAACTCTACTAAATAAATGAAATGGTAGTGGGCACGAAACAGGAGAATGCCAAAGAGTTTGGCATAGGTAAATAAAGAAACTGCAGGGAGTAGGGAAGTAGAGATTGAGAGGGAGATAGGAGAGGAAGGGAGATACATAAGGTAAAGAGAGATGGATGAGATAGCAAGAGAGGAAGAGGTAGGTAGAGGAAGAGAGGAACAGAGACAGAAGTGATTTTACAGTACTAGAGATAGTGATCAGAAAACATAGAAAGAGCGAGATGGGAGTGGTACATTCAGGGATGATGTAGAGAAAGAGATATGGCAGAAATATTTATTTTAGCTGTTTTGAGCTATAGAAAGGCAAAGACAGACGTGTAGAGAGGTGAGGTAGTTAGAGAGGTGTAGACAGATGCAAGGTAGAGAAAAGTGAGTTTGTGATCAGTTACTGAAGGTCAAGGTACAAAAAGTAGTAAAATAGATAGAAAGGTCGCCGTATGGGGGAGGCACCTGCTATCTACGTTCAGGCTTCGGAAGCTGTGTGCAGCGGCACCTCCCATCCAAGATCTACAGCTGAAGCCTGAAAGGTAAACAAGTTAGACTGCTAATGAGTCGACAATCGCATGGTGGGCGTGGCTAGCAGCAGAGCAATACGGCAGCGGCCTGAAAGAGCTCTGTGACCGAGGGAGCCTTCCCAGCAAATTTGTCTATTAATCCGGTGCTTTGATACTCGACCCCAAGTGGTGCTGCAACCGTAATGTCTAAGCACTAAATTGAGACCCTCCCGGAATTTATGGGACAAGCGGAGCCCGAGAAATAAAAAGTAACGCACAGCGGCCCGCCTCCACAACCTAAAGCGGTGTGGAACCAGGGTGCTGAGAGCAACATCACGCAAAGCGGCCAGATCAGCACGCCAGACAAGCTATAGCAGCAGACGTGAGGAGCTGCATATGGCAACAGCGGGGGGCCCTAACATCCTAACGGGCACTCAGCCGCAACTCAAGGAAGGAAGCAACCAGTGGAGTAGGCACGTCCGCGGCACCCGCGCAAAAACTCGGAGATGCGCACATCGTGCCGGGGGTCATAGCGTGCCTGTGGGAAACCCCTGCAATTGAGGGCGGGGTGCTTTGTTCCTCTGGGGTGCGACAGCCGCATAAACCGCCTGTCAATAACGTCTGAGAAGACTGAGTAGATTGAGTAGGCGAGCGCATTCAACTGATCGGCGTGGTGTGGCGGTGACACCGCAAGTGGGAATATAGAGTGGACATCTGTGCTCCTCCCGCCACCGCCTACATCAAAGTGGGTCTTTCCATTGTGGAAGCGGACTGTCACCTACAGTGAGAGTGTGTTACGTGTGTTAATTCATCTGAGTTAGCGAGATTACTATTTGTTGTTCCCACTGGATTAGTCAGTCAGTCAGAAGTACTTTATTCGGTTCATAGCAAAAACCATAAAAGTATACAAACATCGGGAGTCAAGACCAAAATACAATATAATATTAAAAACTAACAATTCATACAATGCATTTTCATATTTGAAAACATCCACTAATGATCATTTTTACACAATAAGACAGAATTTAAAAAAAAAAGAAAACAGGAAATTCCGATACAAAACCTAAAATCCACTATTTACAATTAGTCCACTTGATTTTTTCCTTAATCTCATAGCTATTGTCAAGAAGTTCGCTACATTAAAAATTTCCCAAATGTTGGACAGCAGCTGGAGGTACATGAGGGCCAGTTTGGCTTGTCTGAACCCTTTGTCTTTAATTAGAGGTTGAATTAAGATGGCAAGAGGGGTTTGTGGGCTGGGCAGCCGAGGGAAAGTTTTTCAGGGAGACTGTATTGTTCTGACATTTAGATGTCCTTCCCTCGTCAGAAAAATCTTGCAAGAGAATGGCAACTATCTTATAGACAGGGGTGAGATTCATATACTGCCTGCCACTCGGCTATTTCTACGCACCATTAATTCAGTGCCAGAGAGTACGTGGGTTTGGCGCCAACGTATTCAGCCAGGGTTATAATATACCAACTTCTAATAGATTCAATACTTTGTCGGGATTGGAAGAGACTGATTGACTCATTTAATCAATTCATCCCTATCAGGGAAACATGATCTTCCAACCCTTTTTGAAAAGAAACAGGAAGCTCATATGGTCACTCCTAAGCGGTCTATTAATAGGACTCCCGTTGCCCGGAACTAAAATCCTACACTGAGCATTTTCATTCTTCATTAGTAAAACCGGGCCTAGTTATTAGTAATAGACAAGCAGACAGGGATAGTAAATACCACTCCAACTCAATAATCGAAACCACCAGTATAGGACTTAATTCAGCAATGTGTTGTCCCAGATCCTCCCTTAGTATTCTATATTGGAATGTTGCAGACTTGCGTTTAAAAGTGGGCAATGACATTTGGTGTGGATTTATACAAAAGTTCAATGTATTGTGTTTTCAAGAAACATGGGCTACATGTGAAATACACATAGAGGGTTACAAAACCTACTGTTCCGCCACATTACCATCACACTCAGGGAGAGCTAAGGGGGGTAAGACTGTTTTTGTTTCAAATCTTGTGGAAATCAAGGAAATTGTTCCAGTTAAACTGAACCCTAACTTCCAAATAGTAACCCTGTACCTAATACAAACTGATATTGTAGTTGTTGTTAACTTTTATAATAACTTACAACAGGGTGAACCAGCGATAGTATTAAAAGAGATCTTTTTTTCATTACAGGAATTGAAAACCAAGTTAAAAACAGACGCTGTAATTTCATGGGGTGGTGATTTTAATCAAACCTTATGTAGTAACATTGATAACCTAGCCTGTGGCATTTCGGATGAGAATAACACACCAATAACACACTTTCCCCATACCACCACTGGGAACTCCCTGAATGAAATTTGTTTTGGACTAGAGCTAGGTTTGGCAAACAAAATAATAAACCCACCAGTTCCGCTTATTCCTACCTTTAATGGCAGAGGAAAGTTTAGCACAATAGATTTTATTTTTATCTCATGTAGAGCTGGTCCCCGAATCATGAAAGTTAAGACTCACAATAACTCTACTAGCGATCCCTTTCCGAACAGTATAACCTTATCACTCTTGCAGAATTTAAATAGGAGTAACACCCTGGAGACTCTTGGTCAAAATATCCTGATTTTGGATAGACTTAACGGGTATACGCTAAAGTGGGATAAAGTGAATCCGTCAACGATTACTAACATAGTTAAAAACTCCCTAATGGCGATTAACAAATGTCTTGATCCTGCTACGTCAAATAAAGAAGTTATGGTCAATTTTGAAATTGTAACAAAAACAATAAAAGATACTCTGCCAAACTAAAGGGCAGTAAGATTATGAGTAAAGGCTGGTTTAATAGCGGATGCACAAAAGCCTATTCTAAGTTAAAAACAGCACTTTGAAAAACAGAAAGGAATGCACAGGAAATTGCCACCCTTAGGAGGGAGTAAAATCAGGTGATAAAACTCAGGAAAATTGAATTAAAAAAAGAACTATGGGACAAAATCCATAAAAGCTGCAGTATAAAAGATAGTGCTGCTTTTTGGGCAGTTGTCAAGTCTCCCTCCCTTGTACAATCTAGAGATATTCCAAAAATCAAAGTGGAAATTGATGAGCAAACCTGGGTTGACCACTTTGCCCGGATATTTGGTATTCCCTTAAAAGGACAAGAAGCACAGATTGACTTGATATAAAATAATTCCGAACCGGAAACAACTATATTTCCTATTGCACTAGATATAACGCTTGGGGAAGTACAGCAGGCTTTGCTGGCCAGTAAAAATGGAAAAGCACCAGGACCTGACGGGGTCCCAGTTGACCTTTTTAAACATAACACGGAGCTGTGGACCCCAATTTTGACAAGAGTTCTCCAAGCTTAATTTGCTGTAGGACTAGTAGACTCATGGTCGGAATCTATCCTTGTCCCCATTTTTAAAAAAGGGGATCGTCAATCTCCTGTCTGTTATCACCCAATATCCCTGCTGGATTCCTTGGGGAAAGTGGCGGGTCGAGTTATCCTCGAGCAACTCCAGCAGTGGGCGGACGATAAACAGATTATTTCAGATATCCAATTTGGTTTTCGAGAAGGACTCAGCACTACAGAGAAGGCCCTTAATTTATCCCTTTTGATGGGTAAATACGTTAATGGGGGAGCCTTGTATATGGTGTACGTTGACCTATCAGTAGCTTTCGACTGCGTAAGTCATTGAAAACTGTGGTCTACTCTATTGAAATGGAGGTTGAGCAGGCCCTGGTAAACTTCATGCGTGAATTATACTCTAACTCTACTGCAAGAGTAAGGTATAGTGTTCGGGGGGAACTGACTGCGCCATTTGGAGTGGAGAGGGGGGTCAGGCAGGGCTGTGTTCTGGCCCCTTTCTTTTTACCCTTTATACAAATGCCTTAGAACAGGAAATGATTAAAGGGTCCCAGGACTTGCAAACCATTAACAATCATCCAATGCCAGCCCTACTATATGCTGATGACGCTGTAATCCTAGCACGCACCCCCCTAGAATTGCAGCGTGCCTTATGGAGATATAATACCTTTATGGCCGATTTGGACTTGAATATCAATATCAAGAAAACCTACGTTATGTCAGCAGGCCCTAGAACAAAAAAACCAAGGCCCATTTTTATAGATAACAAAAAACTTGAGACCACAAGTACGTACACATACCTTGGATTTCTAATAGATAATAAATGCTCATGGAAGCAGACTATAGAATCTAGAAAATTGCTCTTCGCGAGGGCAACAGCTGCATTAGTTAACTTCTCTCGAAGATTAGGACAAAGGCCCCCCACTGAGCTAATACATATATATAAGGCTAAATGCTCATCCATTGCGCTTTACGGGGCAAATGTTTGGGGATGTGGAAAGTTGATTGGCCTACAATAGGTTGAAAACACCTTTCTAAGTTGAAGTTGGGCCTCTTATATCTAACAGATATAGCCAAAATCCAACCACTCCTTTTATGGCGTCGTATCTGGACGTCTGACAAAACTATCTTTTGTCAAGGGTTCATACAGGACTGCCTTTTGCTAGATAATGCTCATAAGATTGGGTGGATTGCCTATATAAAACAATTCTTCCATGACTTAAGCATGCTCGAATACTATCATTCCCCCCCATTAATCTTGGAATATTCTAGGAAAGCCTTTCAAAAACTATGTCTGACGCATTTAGAACAACTGCGCCTGACAAATGAGGTTAGTAAAGTATCAGTCCAACATATGTTAATGATTCAAACGACTATGAGCATTCAACCCTATTTAACGTTTAATCTGTTGAGGTATGAAAGATTTTTATTAATACGTTTTAGGCTGGATAATTTCAATCGCTTAGTCACTTTTCCCAAAATAAATCAGTGGGCAGCGATTCTACCAATGTGCCCTTGTGACGATGCTTCCCTTCAATGCATACAATTTTATTCTGTAAATTCTATAATGAACCGAGAAGACGCTGGCTGATCCAGATTCTAAAAGCTTTGGGATTACGCAGATGCCGCCCTGCCTTCCTTTCTCTGCAACTTTTGGATGAGGAGTATATCGCAAAAGACACAGCTAAATTTCTGAAGTTTGTTGTCAGGCATAGGCCAAATTTAGAATAGGGTTGTCAAAAACTGTATATCAAGACCACATATTTTTATATTTTGTATAAGTGGATTATGTTTTTAGATTGATTTTAAAGTGACTGCCTTTTTGCACATTATATTAAGTCAAAAATCCTAATGAATTTTTATATGTATTTAATAAGAAAATTATATTTTAAATAAGTTTCTATGTGCAAATTTAATATATGTACTTTTGTGGCTTTTTATATATTTGAAAACCGAATAAAGGATTTTGACTGACTGACTGACTGAGTTACTGAAGGTCAAGGTACAAAAAGTAGTGAAATAGATAGAAAGGTTTAGGGAAGGGATGACTTGAAGAATGAGTTTTGAGGTGCAGAGAGAAAAGGGGTGAAGTGGAGAGAGAGGAGAGGTAGACCAAGAGAGGCAAGGAAGAAGCTGAGGTACAGGTAGAGTGTGATGTAGAAACAGTAGATACAATAGACACAGAGAGGAAATTTAGAGCATTGTATAAAGAGAACGAGGTTGAGAGAAAGGTGAGATAGAACGGGTGTGTAGAATTAGAGATGGTGTACAGATGGTGTACAGATAGAAGATAACAAGAGGCGATAATAGAGGTAAAGGACTGAGGCAGAGGAAAAGACAGTTATAAAGGGTAAGGTAGCAAGGCAATGTAAGAGGTGAGACAGATGGAGCAGATGTAGAACGGGTAGGTTGCGAGATGAGGTAGCAGATGAATGCTGAGGTAAATTGAGAGGTTATGTGGAGAAGAGAGAGGTAGAGCAAAGAGACGACATAGTGAGAGAGAGGTAGGACATAGAGATGACTTAGTGAGAGGGAGGTGATTCAGAGAGAGGGCTGATTGAGAGGTAGAATTAAGCGTGGTGCAGAAAGGTAATTACAGAGAAGCTAGTAAAAAAAGACATGGAATTGAGAAAGAATTGAGGGAGGAGTGAGGTGCTCATATTGATCTGTGAGAAAGGGGGGTATGATGTTGGTTTATTTGCTTAGCACACACTTGTGAAGCTTCTTGGAGCTCTATAGATATAGAAGTGAGCACAAAGAGGCAGATAGAGAGAGAAAGTGATGAGTTCATGCAAAGAGGTAGAGACGGATGTGGTCGAAAGATGAGGCAGAGGTGAGATAAAGACATGTGAGATAGAAAAAGGGGTTGGGTACATACCGATCTATAGATAGGTAGAGAGTGATGTAAAGAGACATGGTAGGGTGAGGTGAATCTAGAAGTAAGAGATGAAAAGAATGATTCTTTTTGATTTAGCTATCACCAATTACCTGAAAGCATTACGGTTAAGGCTGGGCAGGCTGGGCATAACACAGTAACATTCTGCAAAGCGGGCATGCAGGTCGAGCTAAATAATAATAACAACAAATAATTGTTTCTCTATGTGCACTGTTACAGTGGAACCTCAGATTCTCCGAATCACTTCACCAACATGCCCAGTGGAAGGTGGGGCCTTTGGCAATTGGTTCCTTATTCTTAACCTAAACCGTGTCTGTGCAGGGTGATTCCATTCCTTCTGTGTGGAGTTCTCTGCCCGGGGAGAGTAAAAGGTTTTGGTAGAAGTCATGCAACTGTCCCAAAAGTACACTAGGAAATCCGTGTCTGGCATAGTTTTCTAGGGGTGACTTATGGTTAAGAGAAGATGTACATCCCTGCCTGCTTATATGTATATTTTAGTGAATGGTCCACTAAGGACTTGACATGTTGCAAAAAAAAACAGAGCTGATTAAATAAATTAATGTATGAAATACTTTTCAAAACCATATTCTTTAAAAGCATTAAATTAACACAACAAAAAATATGTCACTAAATGTTGTTACATATATATAAATCAAAAATAGCTGATTCAAGAGTATAGTTAATACCATACACAACATCGATTAAATAGTAACCATTTATCAAAACTCGGTTGGACGGTCTTAAATCTCATTGGTTGGTAAGTGGAAGACTTTGTTCAGCTCCACCACCCCATCGTAAAAGACTGCACCCGTAGATATACTCCTCTTGCATGTCCAGGTCTAGGCAATTAGGCGAAGGAGCTGATAAAGATGGGTTGCGAGCTGCAAGGCACCTATCTGATGATTACTTTGCCTGCATTTCACGGAGAAAGGGATGTTCCATCAATTCATGTCAGCAGGGCGCCATACTTCCTATCCTGAGCTTCTATTTACAATACCAGTGCATTCTACAAGTAGTGCTGTTTCTTTGCCTCTGAAGCAATCAATTGTTCTAGAACACCAGATATCACGTGATGGTAAAACAAACACATGGGGTCAATGTATCCTCCCACAATGGGGAGATTTAGCAACCCTAGTTAAAGAGCATGCGGTAGAACAGGCCACAGAACTGAGCATGTTTAATGCATTATCTGGCAAAAATGTTTGTTCTTTTGGTCTTCCCCTGCTTTTCCAAGAAGCACAGTTCAATGTACAATAATAAAGGATTATATTCAATTTCAGAGCCGCATTATTTGACATTATTTCTCTTTAGTGTACAGCAATTCTGAGGGCAAAATGAATTCGTCACAAACAGCCCTTCTGATTTTTTTTTATTTCGCAATAATTTGATAATCATGATGACATTACTTCCCCAGGCACAGTATTTTCCATTCGCATTACTTCTGCCTTGGTTTTGTGTTTCAATGACGAGTGTGCTCTTGATAAATTCCCCTAGCATACAAAAGCACTTTTTCCAAGTGTTCTGGACATCTGCTCTAAACTGCAAACTTGGCAACCACTACATTCTTATCTCTCCTACTGAAAGCAATTGGATAATTGTGTCCATTCACTTTTTAAACAACATATGGATATTTTTCGCAACTCTTTTAGGATCAGTGATGTGATGCTGGCCAGAACCCCCACCCTGAGATTTTCTGAGCACCTTTGCAATACGATGCCCAGACAAGAATTAGCTCCCCTATTTATGTGTTAGATTGGCCTCAACAGGTCTTGGGCTGCCCACGTTTAGTCCGAAGTAGTCTCTATGTGGCATATTATCAAGAACAGTGATAACATTATCGCCGCTTTAGCGGCAGGAAACTACCGCTAAAAAAACGATAATGGGCTTGATAATATGTCATTGTTAATTCCCATAGCAGCCCAGGTTCTGGTGTTAACCTGGCTGCTATGGGAATTCACAAGGGCATATTATCAAGCCCATTATTGCCGTTTTAGCAACAGTTTCCTGCCGCTAAAGCAGCGATAATTTTATTGCAGTTCTTGATAATATGTCCCCAGGTTCTTAAAAAAAGACAAATAGAACATCAAGAGGTTACTTGTGAACACTTGGAATGCTCAGACTTTGACTGCAAAAACAAGACTATCCAACTGTATGTGACTTCGAAAGGATAACTACAAAGCAAAACATGGTGGATATAACCATAGTCAATCAGAATAATTTCTGGTTCACTTGCGCCACTGTCGTTGGATACCTGCCATCAGCGGTTTTCACCCTGCTTCAAAGCGGACATTCCAGTCCTAGCTGCTGGGTGACATCCTCAAAGGCAGCACAAAGTACTACCAGCATGTTTTGGCCTCATCAGAGAGTTGGGATAAATAGTTTAAGTACAATCATGAAATTGGTAGAACTGAGGAATGAAACCATAGGACATATGCACAAGTACTTAAAGCCAGCAGAACGTTACTTTTTAGGATGTTCTGGTGGCGTTAAATACATCGCCTTATTCACAAGGCAGTGTTAAGCCATGTTAAAAATAAGGCCCCCCTTTTATGCCACACTTTAAGTGAAAGGGGCTGGCAATGGGTGTTATTCGGAAACACCCATTAATTTTGAGGCTGCACCCTATTTACAAAAGTGGCACAAATATGGGACTGTGCAAAAATTAAGGCCGAAAAAAATGGTCTTAATATGGCAAAATGAAGAGCAATGTTTAATTTCTCCTCATTTTTGCTGTTTTTATGTGTGCTGCATTGTGCAGCACACATAGAAACAGCAAATCGTCATTTGTGGGGCACCTTCCTGCACACTTCTTGCACATAAAAAATCATTCCCCCAAAGCATGCACCCTTGCAATACAGTGCATGGGTGCCTGCGTTGGAGCTCTGCAGCTTATTTTGGCACCAGTGCTATGGGAAACGCAGGGGTGCACTGTATCACTATAAATGCGGTGCATACCTGAGTTTTTGAACTGATGGAGCGCATCGTTGGCAATTTTGGAGTTAAATCACACTCCACCAATTCAGTGTACGTATGCCTCCATGTTTTCCAACCCAGTACCAATGTAATTGTGCATTTGTATAATTATTGGGTATATATATTATGTATGTAAAAGTAACCACACGTTATGGAATGTTATAAGTTAGGCTGAATAAAAAGTTCATGTAGGGTATACATTTCTACCATGTTCTGCTTATGGTCCAGTAGCAATTGTATACTTGCTCTTCACTTTTTCCAGTTTGGACTATAGAGTAATGCATATAAATGCAATTGTATTACTATCAATATTATTATTATTATTATTATTATTATTATTATTATTATTATTATTATTATTATTATTATTATTATTATTATTATTTGTTTTATTATTATTTAAATAGTTCTTACACTTTTAAGCACATGTGGTTTTATAAATTCAGCACAAAGTATAATTTCACCTGCGCAAGAGTACATAGTCCTTTTTTCCCTTGGCTATCATTTACATTGGTTGCTAGGATACACCACTGCGGTGCTTAAAACGACATTCTCTTCCATTAAGTATTCCTGAACATCACTTTATTTTAATGAGGCTCACACGCATGTGCCCTCCAGCCCCAAAAAGAACTGTACGAATACAAAAGAACTGAAATTTAAAATTCACATTAGTTACTTCATTTGAATTCATGCCACATTTTTTTGCCTATTGGGTTATTGTAATACAATACATGTAGCTAAATCCTTGCATTTGAGCCTTTCAGCATTTTATACTCAGCTGAATATAATTCATTTCGTGAGATGTTGTTGATAAATGGAGACCACAATATTAAAAAGCGGAACTAATAGGTGACTTTTAACAGTAACACAGCAAGGAAAGCACATATACACAAACAGATTCAAATTTGCAAAACGTGTTTTTCATAATTCACTCTTTTATTCTTGCTGTTGTCACTTTTTCCCTCATATTCAATTTTATTCTCGTTCATGCAACGTTTTCCCCTCTTTTTTATTACTTATGTCTTGTCTTTTGTACCCTCCATCTCTAAGGACCAGATTTGGAATTTGACATCCATCCGTGTGTTGGGGAGCATTGCTTCTGCTATCCTAAAAGACTACTGTCTGTCAAATTTAGAGATAACCGTGTAACGACTCGAATGATTGAGGCAGTCTCATTTAGGTAAAAGCTTTATTAAGTTCCCAAACGTATGTCCGACATGCAAGCCGGACAGGTTAAAATGGCTGGCACCAACTGACCAGCCTAACTGTCACAATGACATCACTAGACCAACGGACTGCACGAGGCAAAGGTGAATGGAGCCAAGCGCACAGGGTGCATGGTGGCAGAGACCACTACATATATCTCCTTTCCAGAGAGAGAAGGGTGAACAAGGCGGCAAGGAACGGAGAAAAGAAGTGGGATGAAGAAAAGAGGAGAGGAGAGTAGAAGAGAGGAAGCAGAAGAAAAAGGAGAGAGCAAAGGAAAGGATAGATGAAGAAGAACTAACGCCGGTACCTGACCGGAATCTTTATTACACTATTGCTCCTCCTCAACACTGAGGGTGAATGGCCTGAATCATGAACACTAGGATCTCTTGAAACAGAGTGGTGTGACACATCAGATACATCATTGATATTTTGCAAACCATCCACACATTTTTTAACTTTTACAACTTTGTTAAAATTCCACCAGTTTCTTCCATTGTCACGTACAGCACTGCCACACACTTTGTCCACAACCATTGGTGTACTGTACTTGGATTTTCCCTTTTTGACAAATCCTTGTTTCTTTATTTGCACCCAATCACCTACAGCAATCTCCCGACTTGTAACCCGCTTTCTGTCGTCAAAGTATTTTTTCTGCTTGGACTGGACCTTTTCAACCTTTGATCTGACCCTTTCGTCTAGTTCCTGTGAAGTAGTGGTGGATCTAAACCATTTAGACATCCATGCAGGTCTAAACTCAGTACATGGCATCCTGCCTCTCAGACGTTCAAAGTGGGATACTCCTGTAGATGAAAGAGGGGTGGTCCTTTAGAACCACAACATTGTTCTTACAGTCGTGGAAACAGCTTTGTTGTGTTCAGTGGCCCATTTGACACAATCACCAATTACTCTATTGAGCCTCTCGACCAAACAATTAGTTTGAGGGTGGTACAGAGAGCTTTTCAGATGGGTAATAGCGGATTCTTTGAGAAACTCTTCCACATCAGCAGACACAAACTGCACCCCATTATCGGAAATGATGGATAAAGGGAACCCCTCTCTCATGAAGACTTCTTTCAAGAAGTCCACAATTTCCTTCGAGTCTACTCTTGAAACAAACTTAACCTCACACCACTTAGTGTGATAATCCATCATCACAATGGCAAACTTACATTGATGAGGTAACGAATGGAAAGGTCCTTAAACATCAATACCTAGCTTCTCCCACGGAGCTTCAGGGAGAGGTATGGGAGTGAGAGGGGGATTAAATGTGCAGAGACTTTTGTCGCTGCTGGCACAAATGGTACACTCCTGCACCATAGCATCAATGTCTTTATCCATCTGTGGCCACCAGAAGTATTCTCTAACCCTACGTTGGTAAGAGTGGCACCCAAATGTCCCTCATGAGCTTTTGCAAGTAAGGTGGGTCTAACGCTTTCAGGCGGCATTAGCTTATCTAGCCTGAATACTAGACCATGTTCTATTGTGAGCTCCTCACATATTTTCACGAAAGGTTGTCAGGCCAAATTCACATTCATATCCTTTGGCCAACCCTGGATAGTGTACTTCTTTACATCATTTAACACTTCATCTTTTGTCATAGCTGCACTCTACCCTTCATGCATCACAGGACATACATTCAATAACTCAACACTGGCTATAATACAATCCTCTTTCTCATCATAATCAATGTCGTCATCACTCTGATTGGCATGACAGGAGTTTGCTGGCAGGCATGACAGAGCATCCGCCCTTCCATTTTTCCCTCCAGCGATGTGAGTTACCTCAAAATTGAATTGTAAAAGTTTTGATGCAAGACGGGCTATACGAGGTGTAGCATTTCGATTGTTCGTGTTACCTAAAATAGCTACCAAAGGTTTATGGTCAGTTTGCAATGTGAATTTCCGTCCCCATAGATAATTCTTGAATTTTTCAATGCCCCACCAACATGCCAGAAGTTCTTTTTCAATAACTGAATAATGGGTTTCTGCCTCCCTCAGTAGCCTGAATGCAAAACCTATAGTATTTCCTTGAAGACCAATATCCTGTGTCAAATCTGCCCCCAATCCATAGCTACTAGCATCCACAATCAATGTGCACGGTACATCAGACCGAACTGGTTTCAATGCTTTGACTGTACTCAGTTGTTCTTTGAGCCAAGTGAAGGCTTGTTTGCACTTATTGTCCCACACAAATTCACATTTATCTTTCAACAATTTCGAAATGGGACGTACTTTGGTGGCATAGTCTTGAATAAAGCGAGCATAAAACTCCTTCAGCCAAGCAGATATTTAACACCTGCTTTATCTTTAGGGGCAGACACATCCAAAATGGCCTGAACCAGACTTGGCTTGGGTGTGATCCTGCACTTGAGATGGTGTGACCCAGGTATTCAACCTTGTCTTTAGAAAACACACATTTCTCCCTTTTTAGAACCACACCATGCTCCTGAAATATGGTGAGCATCTTGTTCAGAATCAAATCATGCTCATTCTGATCTTTTGCCAATAAGAGTACATCATCTTGAAAAATTGCTATGTTCTTTATGCCTTTAAGTAAGTTGACCATAACTCTTTGAAAGACAGAGGCTGCCGATGCCAGACCAAACAGCAAACAACAGAATTGGAACAAGCCAGAGGGAGAGTTAAATGTAGTGTAGTGGCGTAAATCTTTATCAAGCTCAATCTGGTGGTACGCAGAAAACTTTGGCCCCTGCTACCACCCCCAGCATTGCTGTAATATTGGGTAAGGGATGCAAATCCACCCAAATCACCTTATTTAAGCTGCGCAGGTCAATGAAAATCCTCAGTTTATTATTTTTTTTCCGTGAAACTACCAAGGACGAAGACTAGTCTGAGGACTCAATTGGCTCAATTACCCCTCTCTTATACATGGACATAAGCTCTTTTTCCAAGTCCTCTCATATACTGAAAGGTATCCTTCTGACCTTATGTTTGATGGGCACAGCATCCGCTCTGACCTTTATTTTGTGTCTGAATCCTTTAATTCTTCCTAGCTCACCTGAAAACACTTTGGGTATTTGTTGAGCGAATCTTCCACATGTGTGTGATCACGGATAGCCAATATCTGTTCACTTGCACCTGGGCATAACATCATGCTAAACAAACCTTGATGAAACCATCCTAATATGTTGAGTCCTCGACAGCTACATATATTTTACATATATATGTCTGTTCTTGAAAATCATAACATCCTCAAAATACCAAGCAGTTGTAGGGGTCTTTCCCCCCATTTCTCTCTGAAAAGTTATTCTGTGATCATTGTGATCCGTGCACCTGAATCCACAAGAAGTCTCAACTTTTTGTCATCAACATCAATGACCACATACGGATCCACACAGTCATTTGGATCTCCACTTTTTACACTACCATCGTTCACAACCAGTACCATGTCTTTTATTTCACTCAGCGTATCATCACTGTCACTGTCGCTCGATTCTTTTACACACTGTACAAGAAGGTTGTTTTTTTTATGAGTCTGACACACTTTGTCAAAGTGTCCCATCTTGCCACATTTTCGACATACAGCGTTTCTGGCAGGACATGGTCTTCCATTTTTTTGTGTGAGAAGGATAACCACACTGGAAACAAATGTCAGTTCTTTTGAAAAAATTATTTTGTTGAAGATCTTTTTTTTTTTTTGTAATTTGAGAAACGCACTGGAGTAACCATTTCAGCGTTTTTACTTTCCAGTTCTTTAATGGAAGTTTGAGAAGTTTCTATGCTCTTTGCTATGTGGATGGATTCATCAAGTGACGGATTTTCTAGAGAAAGCAATTTTTGTCTGATGGTTTTTTCGAGACAAACCAACTGTTCGCTGAAATTTTCAAATTCGCATTCCGCAACTAACTTCCTTAGTGCTGTGATGTACGTGTCCACATCCTCCTCCATTTTTTGTGCCCTCTTGAAAAACTTGTGCCTCATCACTACAACACTTGGTTGTTTGTCATATCTTTTAGCCAGTTTCCTAACCGTGTCTTTGTATTCATCAGTTTTCTCACCTGCTTCTTCCGCTACGTCTGGTAAATGTTTGAGGGTGTCCCTACCTTCAAATCACAGTGAGTGGAGCAATAAAAATGTTTTCCTCTCTGGTCTAAATATGTGCGCTACTATTGCCCCCAAATAGTTTTCAAAAGCGTCAAACCATTTTCTCCAGGCCACAGGTGGCTGTCCAGGAGTATCTAGAAAAGGTTGTGGAGGGTAGACTGACTGCATATTTAAATAAATTAAAGGTTCCAAAGGAGACTTCCTTGAAAATTAAATTAATCTGGCAGATATGTACAAATAATAGTGGAATTGAACCCTATTAATACATGCTAAATGTTGTGCCCACAAAGCCTCCTGTATTCTTTTCCATCCACTTCGAGAAATATTTCCTTAAAGCTGCTATTCTCAACTTGTATTTCCTTTGCTTCAAGTGTGCGTGCCACTGTGTTAATCAGCACGCCTTCGTTTACGCTAAGGAAAAAAACCTCCACTTTACTTCGTCACAAATTTTTTCGCAAAATAAGAAGTTGGAATCCAACACTTCTTTACACCACAGACGCTATTTTAAGTTTCCAGCATAAACTGTTGAAAGCGCCTCCTTCCCCTTTAAGAAAAGCCTTCTGGCAGGCAGGGATGGTGTAATGCGATGACTGAGAGAGGCGGAGCCGAGACGCGCCAATTTCACGTGCGTCAGAATTCGTCAGCTTGTTTCCTCACCCCTCTCACCTCAAGTTAGTCGCTGGGATTCCGCTACACCACAGCTCCAACTCTGAGACACCAGCAACTGGAAACCACTCTCCTCCTCGTTCGAGCTGACTCTGGTAATCTTTTCTTTTCTTACATCAAGTCTTCAAGCACATCGTGACGATCTTGCTTTTCACATGGATTCTTTTTGGGAACTCTTGACCTCGTTGCCAAAATCAAGTGTAACAACTCGAATGATTGAGGCAGTCTCATTTAGGTAAAAGCTTTATTAAGATCCCAAACGTAGGTCCGACATGCAAGCCGGACAGGCGTAAAATGGCTGGCATCAATTGACCAGCCTAACTGTCACAATGACATCACTAGACCAACGGACTGCACGGGGCAAAGGTGAATGGAGCCACGCGCTCAGGGCGCGCGGTGGCAGAAACGACTACAAACCGCTACCCCAGTGCTCATCTGTGTACATTCAAAAGGAACTGCCATCACATCTGCACCTTTGCAAGTATAAAAAGTTTCGTGGACGCTTGCCTTCCAGTTTTGAGAGCCAGCCAAAGCATAAGTTTATTTTTGAAAAAAAAAAAAACCAACAGAATACGAATGAGCTGAAGACCATGGAAATTAATTTTTAGTCTTGACGGTCATTACTGTTTTTTTCTGTCCTTCACTAAAAGTGACACACAGATAAAAAATAAATTCCTCTATTTACCCAAAAAAAAAGCAAATGGTCTAATGTCCTTCATCCAACAGTCCCTAATTCATCGGACCATAGGAGTATGTTTTCTGTGCACAGAGCCAATGGGGACTGCGCTGATGGATACCTTATGGTTCACTCATTGCCAATGGCTGACAGAGTGCTCCTTTGTGTTTGCAACAGAGTACCTTTTGCGCAAAATTCTAAATCAGGCTTGGATACACTTTGGAAAGTGCACTGCAAGTATTAAAATAGGAGTTTCTAGAAGGTTATGGCAATGAAGTTCATTAGTTATTGATACTTTTTAAACAAAAAATTGTAATCTGCGTGATCACACTCCCGATAGGATGGATAATGGCAAAAAGTGTACCCTAGTGCTACTCAAGTGAAATCTGAACTCGTAAACCACACAGAGCTTTTGACATGTGCTCAATAGGAATTGAGATGTGATCCTCATTACACCATGAGAAATGAAATATTGTAAAGTAATATTTCTGTTGAAAATGTTTCTGTGACAAATACAAGAATCTATACAAAGTAGGGAGCCCACTAATGAAGGGATTCTTTCCTTTTGTTGCATAATTTATGCAGCACTATAAGCATGATAGGGCATTATTTTGACTTACAGTGAGTGTTCCGTGTGTCTTGACAATGATATGCCTTTCTAGCAAGCTGTAATTATATTTAAACATATAAAGTCACTAAATATTATAAAAGGGAAAAGTGCCGTTATAGTTAGATTTTAAATTCAGGTGAAAAACAGACTTATAAAAACAAAGCTGAACTTCATTTGTTACAATTTAGAAAAAGTAACAATAACGTTTGCCCCTACCAAGCACTGCTTATGACCTCCTATATCACAAATACATCATTAATGACATTAATGTTTTACTTTATCGCTACATCTAACAATCACATAATTTAAACCTTTGTTTTTTTCAGTAAATTCACATTTGTGTGTGGGTACATATATATGGCATCAGTGATGTCATTTGAGATGTCATGAGTGATGTCATGAATGATGTCATTGACCATGTCATGAGTGATGAAATATGTGAGGTCATAAGCAGTGTATTGTGGGGGCTTGAGTTGTAGTTAGCTCAGCTAACTATAACTGCTGAATTTGTCAGCCTAACTATAAAGTCCCTGAAACCTGTGGTTTTTCAGTGAATATATATATATATATATATATATATATATATATATATATATATATATATATATATATATATATATATATATATATATATATATATATATATATATATATATATATTCACTGAAAAAAACATAGGTTATAGACCATATATAGTTAGGAATTCGCATTTACAAAACCTTATTTTACTCACACAAAACCATTGAAATTCCATATATAGTTAGTTGCACTAACTATATATCACGCACCCGCAATCCACTGCTGATGATGTCACATATTACATCATTCATGACATGGTCAGTGACATCACTGATGACATCACTGATGACATCTCAAATGACATCACGGATGACATCTCAAATGACATCACTGATGACATCACTGATGACATCTCATTTGACATTACTGATCACATCACTGATGATATCATTCATGTGATAATACGATGAACCTCTTCAGACTCTAATATAACCTTAGATACAATCAGTGTAAACAGACACTCACATACTGTCACTCATCCATGGAGTTACTCACACACCTAGTCAGTCATGCAAAGAATTAATCACACCTCCATTTCCTCAACTATACAGTTATACAAACTTTACTTATTCAAACATATACTAACACATATTTACTCTCTTATACAATCCCTGATACAAGTTCACAATGATCCATACAGCCACTCACACATTCACTGGCTCTTATGCACAGTTATTTATATATGTAAACTCTCACATGTACTGTGTTTTACATATGTACTTACTTTGACATGTAGCACTGAGATATCCATTCACTCACCAACACACTCATGCACACAGTCAACTGCCCATACAGCTGTTTCCACATGCACCTTTGAAACCATACATCTAGTGAATCAACTGCTCACACATCTATGCACAGAGTCATACACCTCCCAGCCACCCACACACACACTCAGTCTCCCATACAAATACTTGGGCAACCAATCAATAACCCATATAGTTACTCATATAGCTACTTATCAACACATGCAACAGTTTACAGAACAACAGACATAATGATGCACAAATTAAGACAGTTTAGTCACTAACCCATGCACTCAGTGAGACACATTTAATCACTCACTCATACAGTCAGTCATGCACCTACTAAATCCTTCATCCAGACACCTATACATCCACTCATTCTTCAATATGTAAGACATATTTTAACTTTACAGAAACATACAGTCACTGGATGTTGTCATCAGTGATGTCATCAGTGATGTCATTTGAGATGTCATCAGTGATGTCATCAGTGATGTCACTGACCATGTCATGAATGATGTAATATGTGACATCATCAGCAGTGGATTGCGGGTGCGCGATATATAGTTAGTGCAACTAACTATATATGGAATTTCAATGGTTTTGTGTGAGTAAAATAAGGTTTTGTAAATGCGAATTCCTAACTATATATGGTCTATAACCTATGGTTTTTTCAGTGAATTTTCAAGGTTTTGTAAATGCTAATTCCTAACTATATATGGTCTATAACCTATGGTTTTTTCAGTGAATTTTCAAGATTTTGTAAATGCTAATTCCTAACTATATATGGTCTATAGCCTATGGTTTTTTCAGTGAATATATATATATACATACATATATAAACATATATCATCTGTATATCTATAAAAATACAAACATAAATGCATGCATACATATACTTATATGCATACAGATGCATGTTATTTACATGAAAGTTGAAAAAACACTAATAAAAGCAAAGCTAAAAAGCCACCTCATTACAAACAGAATGGCTTTAACTTAAAAGAGGGCGAGATCTATTGCATTTTCAATGCTTGTTTACTTTGGTTCCATCAAGAAGGCATTCAGATGTGTCACACATTTGCCATCAATTCTGAATGTTAGCACTCTAGTTGCACATTAGATCACTGTAGTAAAGCTACTGCTCACCAGGGATGTCTGCTGCTGGTATTCAAAGTGCATGTTTCAGTCTGCATGTCTGAATTTTTTTAATGAAATAGAAGAGGATTTGAGAAGTCACTCAAAATGATCCCTAATTTTTCTTTCTGAAGCACTAATCATACTTTCTATGGCAAAATTAACCCCCTCATGCTGTTCCTTTTTAAATTGAGTGTTTTCAGACTTACCACTTCATTCCAATCAAGATGGCTTCTGGTGTGCCATACTTTTGTCATAAGTAAGACTGTTAGCGCTCTAGTTGTTCTTTAGAACACTCTGGGACATTCTGTCATTGGGCTATACTTGGGGTACATCTGGGTGATATTTGGGCTACATTTAGGCTCTTTTGTCTCTGGTGGCCATCTTGGGAGACTGCATGTCAGAATTTTTTAATGAAATTGAAGAGGGTTTGATAAGTCACTCAAAATGTGCCCTAATTTTTCTTTCTGCAGCACTAATCATAATTCATATGGCAAAATATACCCCCTCATTTTGTTCCTTTTTAAATTAAATGTTTTAAGAGTTACCACTTTATTCCAATCAAGATGGCTTCAGGTGTGCCATACCTTTGTAATAAGTAGGACTGTTAGCGCTCTAGTTGTTCTTTAGAACACTCTGGGACATTCTGTCATTGGGCTATACTTGGGCTACATCTGGGTGATATTTGGGCTACATTTGGGCTCTTTTGTCTCTGGTGGCCATTTTGGGAGACTGCATGTCAGAATTTTTTAATGAAATAGAAGAGGATTTGAAAAGTCACTCAAAATGTGCCCTAATTTTTCTTTCTGCAGCACTAATAATACCTTCTATTGGATAATATACCCCCTCATTTTGTTCCTTTTTAAATTAAATGTTCTAAGAGTTACCACTTTATTCCCATCACGATGGCTCCAGGTGTGCTATACCTTTGTAAAAAGTAGGACTGTTAGCTCTCTAGTTGTTCTTTAGAACACTCTGGGACATTCTGTCATTGGGCTATACTTGGGCTACATCTGGGTGATATTTGGGCTACATTTGGGCTCTTTTGTCTCTGGTGGCCATTTTGGGAGACTGCATGTCAGAATGTTTTAATGAAATAGAAAAGGATTTGAGAAGTCACTCAAAATGTGCCCTAATTTTTCATTCTGCAGCACTAATCATACTTTCTATGGCAAAATATACCCCCTCATGTTGTTTCTTTTTAAATTAAATGTTTTAAGAGTTACCACTTTATTCCAATCAAGATGGCTTCAGGTGTGCCATACCTTTGTAATAAGTAGGACTGTTAGCGCTCTAGTTGTTCTTTAGAACACTCTAGGAGGCTGCAGTAGAACACAAAGGAATCAACTGACAGTCTCTGTCCTTGTTGGATGTACATGTTTTACTGAGAATGTCAGACTTCATTTTCATATGACTGAGAAAGATAATGTGAATTTAAAGAAAATATGCTTTCAGTTTAGCTTATAGATCCCCTTTCAAACCACTGTGGGAAAATCATGAGATATTAGTTTTCTTTCAAACAATATTCATGATATCACAGCAGAAGGTTTTTTCACATGGTAAAATCACCTTAGAACCCACCACAATTCCTAAAACGAGTATGGTACCATTAACAAATGATTTATAATGTAACTAAAGTCCTAAAACCCTCTATTAACTACAATGCTTTTTAATGAGGTGCTATCATGTATATTGGTCCCAAGATGGCTGCCAACACTTCCTGGATGAAGTGCTGACAGCCAATCAGATCAGATGTGTGGTTAGGCTCCGCCCAGATATATATCTTTTTTTGAACCTAAAATACTCAAAATCCACTGGAGCACATATATTGAGACCTAGCAAAGGCACATCGGGCTAACAGTCCCTACAATTTTGCCAAGTTTCGTGCAAATCCATTCAGCCGTTCGAGCTAAAAGTGAGGCCAACCGCCCTATGGAAATTAACATGAGAAAAACGCGTTTTGGGACCCCCCTTTTTTCTCGGCCCCCCCTTGATGAAACCCCCCCAAATTGTCAGGGGCTGCTCAGAAACAAAATGTTCAATTTTCCTGAAAATTTCAGCCAATTCCGTCCACAAACGCCAAAGTTATAAGACATAGAATTTTCAAAAATCCCATAGAGAAAAAATCCTAACTATATATATATTCACAGAAAAAACCATAGGTTATAGTCCATATATAGTTAGGAATTTGCATTTACAAAACCTTGAAAATTCACTGAAAAAACCATTGGTTATAGACCATATATAGTTAGGGATTAGCCTTTTCAAAACCTTATTTTACTCGCATAAAACCATTGAAATTCCATATATAGTTAGTTGCACTAACTATATATCGCGGACCCGCAATCCACTGCTAATGATGTCACATATTACATCATTCATGACATGGTCAGTGACATCACTGATGACATCACTGATGACATCTCAAATGACATCACTGATGACAACACCCAGTGACTGTATGTTTCTGTAAAGTTAAAATATGTCTTACAGATTGAAGAATGAGTGGATGTATAAGTGTCTGGATGAAGGATTTAGTAGGTGCATGACTGACTGTATGAGAGAATGATTAAATGTGTCTCACTGAGTGCATGGGTTAGTGACTAAAGTGTCTTAATTTGGCAATCATTATATATGTTGTTCTGTAAACTGCTGCATGTTTAAATCAGTAGCTATATGAGTAACTATATGGGTTATTGAATGGTTGCCCAAGTATTTGTATGGGAGACTGAGTATGTGTGCGGGTGGCTGGGAGGTGTATGCCTCTGTGCATAGATGTGTGAACAGTTAATTCCCTAGGTGTATGGGTTCAAAAGTGCATGTAGAAACAGCTGTATGGACAGTTGACTGTGTGCATGAGTGTATTGGTTAGTGAATGGATATCTCAGTGCTACATGTCAAAGTAAGTACATATGTAAAACACAGTCCATGTGAGAATTGACATATATAAATAACTGAACATAAGAGCCACTTAATGTGAGAGTGGCTGTATGGATCATTGTGATCTTGTATCAGGGATTGTATAAGAGAGTAAATATGTGTTAGTATATGTTTGAATAAGTAAGGTGTGTATAACTGTATAGTTGAGGAAATGGAGGTGTGATTGATTCTTTGCATGACTGACTAGGTGTGTGAGTAACTCCATGGATGTGTGACAGTCTGTGAGTGTCTGTTTACACTGAGTGTATCTAAGGTTATATTACAGTCTGAAGATGTTCATTGTATTATCACATTGAGATTCCGTGACGATTTGAACCCGTGTTTTCAAATTTGTCGGAAATACATAATATTGGTATCAGCGAACCGCAAATGATCCATTTAGCATATCCTGGTGTTTTCGCTACGCTACGAGCAAGAGTACTCCCGTTACAAACACATTTCTGATCTACCCATGGCATCCATCTTAGATCATGGCAGCCATTTTGTGTTTCTTGCCCTCACATACGCAATAACCTTTGATCACTTCATTTCGATTAAGGACACGTAGCCTTAGCCGGAGATTCACCTCTCTAGTGACACGTGCACCTTAGACCAGAACACGCTGTAGCTGCATGACTCGACAAAGGCTGCCTCCTCTGCCCAAGGCCAGTCCTGCTGAACTGGTCCTCGTGTCCGTTGGCCTGATCACGATTAGGCGGCCGAAGCCGGTAGCCTTGCCCATTTACAACCCACAAACATCCCTTATCCTACTTTCCTATCTTCCACACCTGGCTCCGTTCCTTTCTTTCTGAATCTTTATTAGGGGGAGGTAACGAAATTTACGATGAGACGGTCCGGCTCTTGAATACAATATTGACAAGGGATTGTGATGAACTAGTGGGAACCCCTCTTCGTAATGTTTGGCATCAGATATTATCGACGGTTCCTGTGTAACGCCAAATATTTATTGTTTAGGACACAAAGGTTCTGGGAATGTATTACATGTAAAGAATTTGCCTCAAGCTCAAATTTTAGTATATAAGGAGCAACCCTCTTTGTACAAATTGAACAGGCTCCTAGACACTGCCCATGCGTAGTTTCTGTGACTTCTGTGTCCCTGCAGTAATAAACCTTTGGTCTTTGACGCCACCATCGAGAAGCCCGAGTTTCTGTTTATTTGTGCACCAAGACAGGTGGAACTCCGGGGTCTTCGGGTGTTGTTCCCTGACACCTCTGGACGGAACCAAAAAGTCCAGAACTCCAATTGGCGCCCACCGTGGGGCGACGTCATTCGGTACCGGTCCAAAAGCCTGAAGAGTTCGAGAAGCTTCGTGTGAAGATTCCTGAGGGAGGCGCCCCACTTCATCGATCCCGGCATATCGCAAAAGTGGCCCGAGGGTTCCCGTTCAGGACGGCTGCAGTGGGCCGTTGCCTTGACCGTCGCCCTGTCTTGGACCCGAGGTGCAGTCCTTAGTACGGCGAAACGTGACGGGTTTCTCCTTGGTGACGTCTTCAGTGCCTCAGTTAAGTATTTAGTGGTTGGTAGCGTGAGGGTTGTTAAAATCCTTTTTGGTTCTTGGTTTGGTTTGGTTTCGTAAGATTATCACTGGATGTTCTGGTTGCGATAATCTATTTGGTTTAGTTTGGGTATCGATACATTTGTTCGCTTTTGGTAGGCCTAAGTTCTTGGTTCGAGTGCACATTCTTGTTTGTGTTGTTTGTTCTGTGTTCCGGATTACAAAATGGTAAGTCGGAGAAATTGTATGTTGGCGTGTTTTGGTTGCAACAGTGATTCACGATTGGAGGACTCATGTTTGGTTCCTCCGATTGGGACTCCGTTATATGATCTTTACTGTAAGCATGGTGTGGGTCCTATATCTTATAATGAGGTATGGGTCCGATACACTGAAAAGGATGGTGTCCTTAGTTGGCCACTGCATGGTAGTTTTGAACCCGAAATCCTTGACAATTTAGAAGTGAAATTGTTTAAGAAGAAAGCCCGGCCAGCAATGTTTGATTCTTTCCGTTACTGGCGAAAAGAATCTAAACAGAGAGAGATTAAAAGGTTGAAGAAGGAACAGAAAGAGCAAGAGTTAACTTTAGAGCAAGCGGCTAAGCAGCTGCAAGATAACGAGTCAGAGAAAGCAATGGAGATGGCTACTAGAGAGCGTAACTTAGCAATAGATAAGTGCTATCCTGCCTTGCCATCGAGTACGACTAAGATAGTAGAGGATCCCGAAAACGATCCTCTGTTGTCTTACTTGTTACAGTCACCTCCACCGTATGCACAGGCTCCACCTGTACCAAATGTTCAATTGCCGGTTGCTGGACAACCTGGTATTCCTGCTCCTGCCCCTCAGAATCAAGCTCCTGTACCTCCTGTGGTCAATGTGAATGTTCCTACGGCACCTCCTCTTCCTGGGTTGCCGACTTCTTTACCTATACCTATATCGCTTACACCTACTGTTCCACAAGCTATCTTCCTCGATACTCCTACTGCTCCGCTATCTGTTCCAACTGCTACTGTGTTCTCTGCATCTGCCAGTATGTTGACTCCGCTTTCTGTTCGTCGAAGAATCACTGATTCTGTCTCTAGCATTATATCTCCTCTCTATAAATCTTTAATTAAGACTCCTACTTCTGACTCTGTACAAAGACGTAGTCAGCTCCCAAGTACTGAGGAACGGGGAATATTAGATTCCACGGCTCTCAGATGGATTTCGAAAAGTAGGAGATATAGTACGAGAGATGTACTAGACACATTTATGCAGTGGAATGAACCAACGCAACGATATGTCTTTGACGAGATGTGCTCTCTTTTACGTGATGAGTTAGAAGAAGATGACTCTGAATTGAATTTAGAAGACTTAATTAAGGTTCAGAAAGAGTTTGCTGCAGGAATGATAGTAGGTCAAAATATAAAGGAAGCGATGGAACTGATTTTAAGTTATAGAAATGATCCATCACTTCGTTCACCGAGAGACTTAGAGAAAAGTAGTACGAAGCTGAATCGCCAATATCCAATGAGGGAGGTTCCTCCAATTTGGCGCGAAGCTGTGCAAGCTGATGCTATTAATGGTATTCCAGCCGCTCCGGCGCAATTCCAGAGAGTGTGGATACACATTCCGTGGAAGCGAGCCGAAGTGTTAGCAGTGAAACAGGCCTTGCCAGATCCGCGTAAGAATCCTGCTGGATACTATAAGGAATTAGCGCAAACAGTTGAGGCCTGTGTAATGAATCTGGCGGACATTGACATGTTATTTGGCAATGTAGTTCCGCAACCAATTTGGGCTAAAATTCGTGAAGAGAATCATCCAGTTGCCCTAGGTGGTGATTGGGCAGCTATCATTGCAGCGGATGGTCAGCAAATAGGTGGTTCCAAACCCGAACCTCTAATTGCTAATCTTCCAGGTAGGATAATCGACTTAATGAAGACTCTGATGCCCGCATTGCGTGTTAATTGGGACAAGTTGTCCGCATGCAGGCAAAAGAAAGACGAAAGTGTCTCCGATTTTTTCACGAGGTTCGAAGAGACTTTTGTAGATCATAGTGGTCAGGATATGAGCACAGAAGGAGGAGGACAGAGACTGTTTGTCAATAAATTCGTACATAATTTGTTACCTGAGCTATGCAATAAATTAAAAGATTCCGAAAGTGCGTGGGCTGTCTCTACAACCGCGCAAATACTTGCAACTGCGCAGTATTATGAAAATAGGGATAAAGAGGAGAAAGAGAAATCAGATAAGAAAACGAAAGACTTAAAGACTAAAGTTCTTTTGCAACAGGCGTATCCGCCTCGCATGACTCAGACTAATACGCAGCAAGGATCGTATCAAAGGACAGATTATAGTTCACCTAGGCCACAATACCAGTGGAATCAGTGTGCGTATTGTAAGAAAGAAGGTCATTATAAAAATGAGTGTCCAGTCCTAGCGCAAAATAATGCAGCAGCAGCTCAGAGAGGTCGTGGTGGTTTTGTGCAGAATTCTAGAGGTCGAGGACGAGGTGCTATGCCTCCACAGACGAATGATCGCCCTTTCAATCACTTTGATCAACGAAATGGACAGTCTGCCCAACAAAATAGATCTCAGCAGTATCATGTTGACGACTATTGTGAAAATGATGAGGGATTTCAGCAAAATGGGTACTAGGACAGCCATGGACAAAGAGAGGGAGTAGTATCAGTTCCAGTGGATCAGAGTGGGCCTTATGTCGCAGTAGCAACATCAGGTGTAGTCGAACCGTTTCTGTTGGACACTGGTGCAGCAAAAAGTTCTATCATTCATGCGAAACTCCCTGGCGCACCTTTGTCCGGCTCAACAAATGTTTCTGTAGGTTTTTCAGGCGCCCCTGTTTACAACCCGGTATCTGGTCCTTTGTCTATTTCTGTTGGACCGTGTCAATTATAAGCACCCCTGATTTTGACGACAGGTTGTAATGAAAATCTGCTTGGTTTAGACTTGTTAAAATGCCTATATGCGACATTGTACTGTTCTCCGGAAGGAGTACAGCTTACGTTGGGTAAAAGAACCACCTCTCCGATGTACTTGTCAATGGATGCACTCCCGCCAGAGCTGCATTCACTCCCTGATACTCTTTGGGCGACTGGTCCTAACGATGTAGGCCTCTTAGAAATACCACCATATGTAGTCACTTTGAAAGCAAATGTAAAATTTCCACGAATTCCTCAATATAAAATATCTAGTGAAGGTGAACGTGCACTTTTATTGATTGTACAAGACTTGATTAAGAAAGGTGTGGTTGAAGAAACTAGAGGAAATGTCTGTAACAGTCCTGTATTACCGATTTTGAAATGAACTGATCCTACAAAGCCTCCTGTATATAGGTTTGTTATAAACCTAAGAGAAGTTAATAAGATTGTGGTTCCACAGTTTCCTGTGGTTCCAGATATTACTGCCCTGTTAACATTGATCCCTGCTACAGCCACATGGTTTTCAGTCATTGATTTGAAAAATGCCTTTTTCAGCATTCCGATAGCCGAGGAAAGCAGAGATATTTTCGGCTTCTGTCTAGGAGGTCGAAGCTTCAGATTTAAACGCGCTCCACAAGGCTATTGTGAGAGCCCATCCATTTACAGCCAGGCATTAAAAAGCCAGTTAGATTCCTTTGTACTTCCTCCAGGTTCTGCTCTAGTACAGTATGTAGATGACCTTCTAGTGGCTGCCGATGACAAGGAAACTTGCAAAGCAGCTACGATTTCGTTATTGCATCATTTGTCTAATTTGAATCACAAGGTATCACCTTCGAAAATGCAATATTGCTGCCAAGAAGTGACCTACCTAGGTCATCTCTTGTCAAAGGAGGGAAGGAAGTTGACCCCAGAGAGAATAAAAGCAATTACGCAGATGAGTGTTCCTCGCACACAGAGAGAAGTGCGTGCCTTTTTAGGTATTACCTCGTACTGTAGGCAGTGGATCCCAAATTTTTCTCTTTTAGCGAAACCATTGGTAGCTTTGACTGAGAAAAATGTTCCGAGTCCGGTGCCATGGTCTAATGAATGTCAGGAGAGTTTTTCTGAGTTACGAAATGCACTTTGTTCAGCTCCTGTATTGGGCACACCCGATTACAGCAAGCCATTCACGCTCTATGTTCACGAGAGAGAAGGTTGTGGGTTGAGTGTTCTGACACAGAAATTTGGTGATAAACAACGCCCTTGTGCGTATTTTTCATCAACATTAGATCCGGTAGCTAGAGCGTTACCTAGTTGTTTGAGAGCTACAGCGGCAGCTGCGGCTTCCATTCGACAATCTGCTGGTTTGGTGATGAATAACATGCTAGTGGTCATGGTTCCTCACGCTGTGGATACACTCATGAACAGAACCAAGACGCAACACCTTACCAGTGCTAGATTATCTGGCTACGAGCTGACACTGCTAGCGAGTCATGTTCAGATCAAAAGATGCAATGTATTGAATCCAGCAACATTGTTGCCGACTAATCAAGAGTCGAGTGATTTCGAGCCCCATGATTGCTGTTTTAGAACTGAGGAAGAGACAAAAGGACGAATTGATTTAAAAGACACCCCATTGTCAGATCCAGATGGCACGTTGTATGTTGATGGGTCATGTTTTAAATTGGAGAATGGTGATGTGACTGCTGCCTATGCGGTAACGACTTTGAGTACGATTGTGGAGACTGCAAGAGTGAGTCAGAATTCTGCCCAAGCTGCAGAATTAATAGCTCTAACAAGAGCGTGTGTTCTAGCTAAGGGAAAGAGAGTGAATGTGTTCACAGATAGTCAGTACGCATTTGGCGTGGCCCATAATTTTGGCCGTTTGTGGAAAGAAAGAGGTTTCATTACGTCCCATGGGACTAAGATTCAACACGGTCAGTTAGTTAATGACTTGTTGGAATCTCTAACCTTGCCGACTGAAGTTGCGATTGTGAAATGCAGTGCGCATAAAGCAATCACGGATGATGTTGGTCGTGGGAATGCTTTTGCTGATGAGACTGCTAAACAGACAGCTAGAAATATGATGAGTAGAATGTATGTTGCAACGTCTGCAAGATGGATTTCCGAGTCTGGAATGTGTGAGGATACAGTGGAAAGTGTGAAAGAGATTCAGAAAGAGGCAACTGAGGAGGAAAAACGTGCATGGAAAGAGAGTACGGGTAAATTGGACTCGAGTGGGTGTTGGATTGATTTGTCGGACCAACAGCGTTGGATGTTGCCTGATGCGTATGTGCTTGCAGCGGTGACAATGGCGCATGGAGTAGCGCACATAAGTTCTAAAGGAATCTGTAAAATGTTGGCTCCGGTCTGGAAGAATGATGGGATTAGTAAATGTGCAGAGAGAGTGGTGAAAAACTGTATGGTATGCCTGATGCATAATCCTGGCAAGGGAACCCCAACTCCTGCTGGTCACTTCGCTCCTCCTTCTTGCCCCTTTGAGGTAATTCAGCTAGATTTCATACACATGGATCGTTGTAATAATCTAAAATACGTCCTGGTGGTAGTCTGTGCATTCTCCAGATGGATCGAAGCATATCCACTAAAGGACAATACTGCCCTATCTACTGCCAAAATTCTTCTCAAAGAATATTTCCCTAGGTATGGAATGCCACGGATTGTATGGTCAGATAACGGAAGTGAGTTTATAGGGAAAGTTATGCAGAGTGTGTGTGCCGGTTTGGGCATTAAACAGAAATTTCACAGTGCAAACCATCCCCAGTCTGCTGGTTTAGTTGAGGGTTACAATGGCACCCTCAAACTAAAACTTGCTAAAATACAGGCATCCACGGGTTTATCCTGGCCAGACGCACTACCTTTGGCTTTGTTATCCACGAGAGCACCTGTACATTCTAGGGTAGGGCTTAGTCCTTACGAAATAGTTTTTGGCCGTCCTGCGAATGTTTGGGGAGTGCCTAGGCCAAAGGAGTTTTGTTCTCTAGAATATCCAATGTTGATTGATTACCTTTACGACTTGACTGCTAAATTGAGTCTTATTCACCAACAGGTTTTCGATGCATTGCCAAAGCCTCCGGAGAGTCCAGGTCATCAGCTGAAACCCGGCGACCACGTTGTGGTCCGAAATTTTACGAGGACAAAGAACCTTCAGCCCAAGTTTGTCGGCCCCTTCCAGGTGCTGCTTGCAACAAGAACTGCCGTTCGCGTGGCTGGACGTAAGCACTGGATACACGCAACTCATGTCAAACGTGTACCTTTGCCACTTCCTTACGACGACTGGGTGAAGAAGGGAATTGGTGCCTCTGAATGCGAGCAAACACCCAAGTTTATCCCTTTCAGCGATGCCGAATTGATAACTGACTCTCCTTCTGAAACCCTTTCTTTGACTCCTGAACACTTGCCCTCTGCATCAGAAGAAACTTTGCCATCTGCGAACTCGAACATTGCAAATTCTATTGACAACACACTGTTTCCTGATCAAACGGTTCCTGCAAAACTAAAATACAACTTACGACCTCGTAATATGGACAAATAAAGCAGGAAACTGCCTATTGTGATATTTGAAATTTTGAACTTTTGCCTTCAGCCAGGAAGTTTGCTATTGTTTTATTGTTTTTAAAATTGCCTTGCCATCTGGGTAGCCGTAGGGTCGTGGCTGTGTGCCTAGTTGAATCTGCGGGTGTCTGACACAAGGTCGATCTTTCTGTTGGTTCTGGGAACTCCCAGGGCTGATAGAGGCATTTTCATCTACGTACACATCATCAGTGGTCGCGAGCGGATTGTAGAAGATGGAGCTTCCTGCGCTGCAACGAGAAAATGTGATTTATGTTCGCAGAAACAGACTTTACAGAATTCTTCACAGCAAATGCTTTCTGATACAATGTGCCATTACATTCTTGATTGTTTTGATAACGTTGGTGGGTGGAATCGTTTTTGGTATGAGTCTAATTTTTGTGCCAGTCACTACAGTACCTCCCCTTGATCCTGCTTCCTCTACTGTTTCTTCTGTACACTCTTTTCACTCGTTTCCTGAACATGAGCAAGCTCGACGCTCAGAATTCATCAATAACACTTTTGTACAGCTCTTGCACCAACACCAACTGGTAGTTAACACTACAGACTGCTGGGTGTGTGGCTTGATACCCCACACTATGGATAAAGGCATTCCCTACCTGGTTTTGCCTTTCAGCTATAATGGATCATTTCAGGCCCTTCAAGCCATCTTTGCTTATACCCTTGAAACCTATCCTCCGCGTCCACCACGTTCCACTAAATATAACTCTGCCAACAAAGCTTTAGTCCAGGGAATTATTGACATGATCAAGGACGTCAATAATACTCCATCTTACCCTAGAGACGAATTGCGAGTATATTTGAGTTGGAATTCTTCAGAGTATCGCCTTAGCTTGGGAGAAAGCAAGCGTAAAAGCTCAACTCCAATCTGGGTCGTACCTCACCGAGGTCAGGTCTGTTTGCAAGGTAATGGGAGAAATCCGAGAGCTCAGCTAGGGAGGAGTGAGTGCGTAGAGACTTACGTGTTTCCGTCTAACTCTTCCCCTGCTTTTCTTACTGCTAGGGGTACCTACTTCATCTGTCAAGACAGAGCGTATACATGGTTGCCTGCTGACTTTTCAGGATCATGTTATATTGCTCGATTATTGCCTCCAACATACACTGCTTCATCTGATTATCACAAGACCAGAGTAGCAAGAGGTGTTTTCAGCAAGGAAGACACCGCTGGTCAGGAAGCTGGAGACTTCTTCAAAGGCTTCCTTCCGTTCTGGGGGCCTATGGCCAATAGTAGAAACATACGTCAGCTAACACGGGTAGTTGAATCTGCTATTACCGAAACTGCTGGTGCCCTTAGCAATTTGACAGCTGAGCTTCAGGCGGATAGACTCATGACGTTGCAGAACCGTATGGTTCTAGACGTAATACTTGCAGATCGAGGTGGGGTATGTAGAATGATCCAATCGAGCTGCTGTGTCTTTATTCCCAATAATGCTCCAACAGTCTATGAGGCGATCTCTAAGCTACACAAGATTTCCGACTCTATACACGTAGACAAGGGAAACTGGTCCTTCATGGAGTGGTTTTGGACTCTGATATCAGCGTATTCCCGTTTCGCGATATATAGTTAGTGGAACTAACTATATATGAAATTTCAATGGTTTTGTGTGAGTAAAATAAGGTTTTGAAAAGGCTAATCCCTAACTATATATGGTCTATAACCAATGGTTTTTTCAGTGAATTTTCAAGGTTTTGTAAATGCAAATTCCTAACTATATATGGCCTATAACCTATGGTTTTTTCAGTGAATATATATATATATATATATATATATATATATATATATATATATATATATATATATATATATATTCACTGAAAAAACCATAGGTTTCACACCAGTTATAGTTACCTGGAAATTTTACTGACATAAAACCATTGAAATTCCCACGTTATAGTTAGTTGGACTCACTATAACTTGCGCGTGTAATGCACTGCTGATGACATCACATATTACATCACTCATGACATGGCTTTGGATTTCTTTTGGAGGAAGGAATATCAAGCGAGAGGTGCTCCTCATATACATATGTTGTTATGGATTAAAGATGCACCCAAATTTGGATCAGATTCGGATGAAACAGTGATGAGTTTCATTGAAAAGTATTCAACATGTGCTGTTCCGAAAACTATTGACGTTTAAGGCAACAAGTTTTACGTTTTCAATCTCATCGTTGTGGAAAGTACTGTTGTCGAAAATTCAAAAACGAGGAAAAGTACTACACGAAATGTTGTTTTGCGTTTCCACGACCAGTGATTTCTAAGGGAAGAGTAAATCATTTTATGTCATCTCTACGACATACTGTGACGAGGAAATCACACAAAAATACATATAATTTAAAAAGGAATGAAGAGTCCAAGTACATCAACGACTACAACCCAGTGATTTTGTCCATGTGGAATGCTAACATGGATATTCAGTTCGTTGCTGACAACTCTATTGCTGTGGCTCGATATGTGACATCTTACATCACAAAAAAAGAAAAGACAGAACTGAAGGAAATGTGGGAGGACATTTCACAAGAAAAGAGTCTAAGCAAGAAATTATACAGTTTCGGTCTGAAGATGTTGTCGCATCGAGAAATTGGAGCATATGAGTGTTCTGATCGGTTATCATCAGCAAGTCTCTATGCCAAATCAAGAACAATCATTTGGGTGAGTCTAGGTCTTGCTGCAACACGAAACCGAGTTTTAAAATCTGTACAAGAAATTGAATATTTGGCGGAGAAAGAACCAAACAGTACAGATATTTTGAAGACAAATATGTTGGATACATACTATCCAAATAGAAGTACTCACCTTGAGAACACTTGTTTGTATGAAGTTATGCAAAACTACAGTTATAAGAGGAACATCACAGAAGATATCAATAATGGAAAATATGCTGTCATTTGGTATGAAGGATGTCTAGTGAAGCAGAGAAAAGGCCATTTGATTAATCATCGAAAATTGAGTTGCGAAGCTCCAGACAAAAGAGAATTTTACTATATAGTTATTTTGCAACTCTTTAAGCCATGGCATACTGAAGAGGAACTACTTGGAGATTTTCTCTGTTATGAAGACTCTTTTAATGCAACTAAGGATACCATAGTATGTCCTGTTTTTCAAAATTATCTGCAAATGTTGAACGAAGAAATAGAGCAAGAAACCACAATTGCTGAAGAGATTGCTAGAGACAGTTCTCAAGACAGTCAGAGTTCTACTTCATTGAGTCAGGATCCCCTAGGAGGACCAATTATCCAAAATGAAGCTGCAACTGCCATGGATGAGGTGGAAAGAGCTATGGAACAAGCTCAAGAGGATGAAGTTAACTTAGAAGATTTGGTAAAGCAACTAAACGTTGACCAGAAAAATATATATGACGAAGTTACAGAACAGATTGAACATGGATTCAGACATGAGAAAAAAGTGTGCTCATGTACATCATTTAAGCCTCTTCGACTGTACGTAAGTGGAGAAGCGGGAACAGGAAAAAGTTTTCTGATTAAAGCCATTGCAACTTATTTGCAGAAAAGGACTGAATCATCGCTGTCTTGTGTTGTAACTGCTACAATTGGACTCGCAGCACATAACATTAAAGGGATTACTCTACATTGTTTACTGATGCTGCCAGTTGAGCATGATAATAAATTGCATTACAACACGTTATCTGGAGATGCGTGTTCTGAAGTTTCCAGAGTCTTGAAGAAAATGAAACTTCTTATCATTGATGAAGTAAGCATGGTCTCAAATCTAATGCTTGCTTTTGTGCATTTGAGAATGCAAGAAATTCTTAGAACAGAGTATGATGTGTTATTTGGAGGAAAACACATTATTGTTTTTGGAGATCTACTGCAGTTGACTCCAGTAAAAGGACAACCAGTGTTTAAAATGCTTACGCATGAAGATACCAGGAAGTCCCTTGGAAGCATTGGAAACGTTAATATATGGTTAAATTTTAAATATGCTGAACTGCTTCAAAATATGCGACAGGCAAAGGATGAAGATTATAAAAATATTCTACAAGATGTAATAATAGGAAAAGTAAGTGAGCTTGGGAAAGAAGCTTTACATGCTAGATTAATTTCAAATTTGTATCCAAATGAAAACATTCTTCCAGAGAATATTTTTAAAACAATGACTGAGAAGAAATCTGGGATATGTTTGATGCCAACTCTGCAAGGATGTTCCACCTTCAACAACAAAATGTTAAAGTTAGAAAATGAAGAGATTGTGAAACTGGAAGCAATAGATAAAATAGAGCATATGGGTCTAACAATTGTTTTGTCAGAACATTTGAAAACAAAATTGGATTCATTAGAGAAAATTATTTCTAAAACAGCTGGTTTTGAAAAGACTCTGAATGTGTGTTTAAATTGTCGTATCATTTTGAGAAGGAATTTAAATGTTGAAAGAGGTCTGGTAAATGGAAAAATGGGTTATGTTGTTGATTTTGTGAATTATAGAAATAGAGATGGAATTGAATTTTTAAAAATAAAATTTGATGGTATTGAGCAAGTACAACAAATCAGTCATTGTTCTGCTAGATTTTTGCTTGTAAAAGACTTATATGTTCGCCGAAAACAGTTTCCTGTTTGTTTGGCATATGCGGTGACAATTCATAAATCTCAAGGTTTAAGTGTAGATAGTGCTTTGGTGAACATTGGAAGATCTGTGTTTAAAGAGGGTATGGCATATGTGCCATTATCACGAGTCAGAACGTTATCAGGATTGTACTTGATTGAGTGTGATGAGACAAAGATTTGTGCAGATCTAGATTGTGTTAAAGAATACAATAGGTTAAGAAGAGAGTATGCTCCACATTTGCCTCAATATCCTCTGTTTGAAAAACGTGTGGTAGGCCGAAAAAGAAGAAATGAGAATAATTGCAGTGAGGTAGTAGCAAAAAGACAAAAAGATGAAACTGTAATTCAAAACAGAAAGAAAAAGGATTCTGATGAAAATGTTGTTGGATTTCAGTTTGAAAACAGTTCTGGTGTCAACTGCTATGCTAATGTAGTGGTTAATGTTTTTTTTTTCTTCAAACTTTACAAGAACAGATTGTTGAAAATCGGGATCAAAGATTGTGTGGTTTATTGAATTCTGTGTTTGAGAAATGTAGCAGTGATAGAGCAAAAATAGAAAGTGTAACAGAAATTCGAAATATTTTAGATATGTGTTCTGGTCAAGATAAATTTTCACAGAACATTCAGCAGGATTGTCAGGAATTTTTAATGTATATGTTTGGTGTCTTGGAAGATGAAGGTGTAGATGTAGATAATCTTTTTAGCCTTTCTTATCAATGGCAGCATGACTGCCACAACTGTAGTTCATCAAGTACTACTAGAATAGACACTGAAAGATTTCTATATTTGACTTTACCAGACTGTAAATCAGTGTGATTTAAAAATCTAATTAAAGCAGCAGATCATAATATGGTGTGTACCCAATGTAAGTGTCCAATGCTATCCACATTATTTATACAAAGTTATGGTCAGTATATCATTTTAGTTTTCTAACGATGTAGACCTGATGGAACTAAATTGGCAACTTCTATCAAAAATGTTGTGGCTTCTCAGTTATCAATTTCAGGAAGAACCTTTACAACTGTAGCTATTATTTATCATGACGGTTCTTCGACAACATCAGGACATTATACATGCTACTTAAAATGTCAAAAAGGTTGGAGTTACTGCAATGATTCTCATTTGACTTATAAACAACGTTTGCCTTATGACTTTAAAAATTCTTACCTAGTGTTTTTAAAACTAAAGTTTTAGTAAAGGTAATTGGCCTTTGAAGAAGGGAGTAGTTAATAAAAGTTATTTAGTTAGTTAGTCTAATGTTTAAAATTATTTATCTCATATAGGTACTGTAAGTGGATCTCATAGTAAAAAATACTTATATTTCTGACACGATTTGGCCGTAAGGAAAGTGTAAGGTATGATGTTCTTAGATCTTTTTTCAGGAAACATCCTTTACCACGAAACCATTACAACGCGGTGTGGTTACATCGTGGTTTTAACAACGCAAGTCATTACATCGACTTGCACTGAAGGGCGCTCCAGACTAAGGAGTAGTGTGAATTACTATTCCAACACCTTCCCTACTGTATGTTGACCGGAGTTGGAATCTGTAATTCACACTATCCCTAAGTCCAGCGCCCTCAAGCGCAAGTCGATGTAACGACTTGCATTGTCAAAACCGCGATGTAACATACTGCGTTGTAATGGTACACGTTGTATCATCACACATCCCTTTTTTCATAGGAAGTCGATGAAATGGAAGTTATAGAGAACAACAGACTTTGTTTCCACCAAAAGGACCTTCACTATCTTCTATTTGGCCTCAAGGAAAAGTAAGTGATTCAAAGATTAGTGTACATATATGATTTGTAGGTTTTTATGTTTTTTTTTAAACACAATCTTTTAGATTGTGATTTTTTTCCCGCTGTTATATGATGAAGAGTTTGAACTCACTAATTTAAGTGAAATTCAATATATTCTGAGAACAGCAAAAATAAACAATGTAACATATTGTATAAGTCATTCTATAGTTTGCATTGTGTAATTTATATTGTTATCCCATTGTCTCACACTCATTTTCCTTTTTCCACCCTTATTTAGCTCTCCTTACTCACTTACACTGCCTTTTTTTCACTTTGTTTCATCGCTGTTCCTTTACTCCACTTCATTCACAACTCCTCAATACAATTTCAACTGTCTGCATTTCCTCTCTCCCTTCCACCACTTTTCATCTTTCTCACATTCTCTCAGTACCACTGCTTTAGTTCTCTTTCCCTATCTTTCCTTCTTTTGCTCCTTTACTCTTTTTCCTTTTTCACTCATTTTACTGCAGTTCACTCAGTCCTCCCTTTGGCTTTCTGTCTACTTACTCTCTCACTCCTTTTTCCTCCATCATTCTATATTAACCTCATTCCTTTCATCCCTTCACTCTGTGACTGCCCTTCACTCACTCTCAGTCATCTTCCATTCCTCTTTCTTATTAATAGTTCCTCATTTAGACTCCTCTCCTATTCACTCATTTTCCTTTTACTTTCTTCTCTTTCCTGATTTCGTTTTGGTATCTAGCATTCTTTTAGTATCTTACTTATCTTCAGTAATTTGTTCTCTTTCTATTTCTTTTTCCCTCTTTTTTGTCTTTCTACATTACTTTATTTCTGTTTTTGTATCCTTCACTATTGCTTTATTTCTTAGTACACTTTTTTTGATTTTTAACCTCTTGACCTGTTTCTTCTATTTTAAAATATATATTTTACTAATTATAACTTGTTTTTTCTTTTGTCTTTCACAGATACAAAGTGTAATTTAAAGTGTGACTACAAAATGTAGTTTGTCATCACCCTTTGCTTTAACCTCACTACTTTTCTCTCACCCTACCTCACCCCTGTTTTCTTACTCTGCTTCCCTCACTTATTCTTATCCTCCATATTTACTTCTCTTTTCCTTACTTTCCTACCACATTCAACTTCTTTCAGTGCCCCTGCTCACCCACACTCCCTCTCTTTCCTTTTTTTCTGCTTCACTTAGTCCCTTTCTGACACTCCTTCCTTTACTCTCTCTGTTCTTTCTTTCTGTCACTCCCCATGTCTTACCCTTATTCACTTTTATCCACCCTCTTTCACTCCTCTTTACTTACACTCACTGCTATTTTCTTTCCCTCCGTCACCACTGTTCCTTTTCTCTGGTTCCGTCACTACCTTTCATTCCTCATCCTTTACTCTCCTTCCTTTTACTCTCATCACCCATTCACATTCTCCCAGAACATCTGCTTTAGTTTTCTTCCTCTTTCTTCTCTTCTTTTGCTCCCTTATTCATTTTCCTTTTCTCAGTTACTTCCTCTTATACCTTTTCTCTGTTTTACTATCTATTACACAGTCCCTCTGTGTTTCTCCCTCTAGCTCTCTTTCTCTTTACACCACTCTCTTTGTCCCCAACGCTCATGCTCCTTCATTATTTTTTTTTCTTATTTTTTGCATGCCCCTCAATATTTTTGGTAGGTCGCGATCTTCAAAATGGTCACACTTCCACGCCTGCTGTACCAACTGCAGAACCACCCATATAGGATTGAACCACAGTGGTTTCGTAGGGTCAACTCAGTGTTGGGCCACTTCCTGTGGGCTGGGGGTGCCGCCAGAGTGGCGCTACGGACATGTTTTCTGTCCACATACTGTGGGGGTCTGGCCACATCGGATCTCCTGTCTTACTATCAGGCCTCCCACCTTTTGGTTCTCAATGAATGGTGGTATGGCGATAGAGGAGACCCTGCATACGCTCTTGAACGCTCGTTGATGGGAGATACCACTCTGCATACGCTATTGTATTCGGCTAGGCAACGGAGGGTGCTGCCACGCGCCACTCAGGTGGTCTTCGTGATTTGGCGGCAAGTGCTGCGCCATATGGGCTGGTGGGGCAGACTGACAGCGGAGACCCCACTGTGGAAGAACGGACAGCTCCCCGCACTGGCCTCGCTGACAGGGTTTGCCGGCTGGGACTCTATTGGAATCTCCTCGCTTGGACATGTTCTGACCGGGGTTACTCTCAAGTCCTTCCAAGAACTTAGCACTGAATTCCATATGCCCAAGACCCAATTCTTCAAGTACTTACAATTCCGTCATGCGCTTGCACCTAGTTTGGTTGGCTTGGATCAACTACCAGAATTTAGTCCAGTAGAAGCCAAAATCTTCATGGGGGACCTTGGGGATAAAAAGGTGTCTCGAATCTATCAAACGCTAGTCACCCATTGTTCCTCTTCCCTGCTACCGCTGAAAGAATCCTGGGAAACGGACATTGGCCCATTGGACGAGGATGACTGGAGGGAGGCCTTGGAGTCCCCGGGCGGGGCTGCCATTGCAGTACGACTCCACCTAATACAATTTAAGCATCTGCACAGGGCTTACTTTACCCGGGAGAGACTGTGGAAGGCGGGCCTGATTGCGTCTCCAGAGTGCCTGTGCTGTGGGGTTGAGAGAGGTACGCTGCTGCATACGGTGTGGTCCTGTGTTGGTCTGACTCGGTTCTGGAACGGCGTTTGGAGTTGTTTGTCGGAGGTTCTGGGGTGGGATCTTCCCCGTACGCCCAGGCTGGGACTTCTACATATCTTGGAGAATGTGGGTGGGAACATCTACAAACGTCACCTTATGTTGTTGGGCCTGGTGGTTGCTAAGCGGGATCTGGCAAGGGCATGGAAGGCTGAGCGTGCTCCTCCGCTAGGTGCCTGGAAAGCGGGCCTAGATTACTTTATGGGATTGGAGCTGCCTGTGTTTGAAGCCAGGGGATGCCCCCGGAAACATTACAAGATCTGGAAACGGTGGGCGGATTATAGGGGGTTGACTCTGGAGCCTCCAGCAGACTCAGAAGATGGGCTACCTGCAGAAGAGGACCTTCAGGCCTAGGGGGGCACTCGACGACTGCTGTACTGTATTCAAAGACTGCGGCTTATTGTGATCACGTGCATCGGGTTAGGGTGGGATAAGGGGTGGGTAGTCGGGGTGTTGGGTAGTTGGGGTGGTGGAGGAGGGGCGGGAGGGTTTTTTTCCAAGTGATTAGGTTTGCATATACATTAAGATATGTCTACCATTTGACAGTACCCTCCTGACTGTGGAGAACTGTATTTATGCTCTGCCTAATCAATCAATAAAACGGTTGTGAAAAGTATAAAAGCGTGCAAAAACACGCCATGATATGTACATTGTAGCACACTTAATCTAGATTAAAATTACAATAAAAACGTATTCTACATGATGTAATTGATTCTAAGGACTACATTTTTGTGATAAGACACTTCAGCCAGTATTCTATAAGATTGTTCATAAGCGTGTCTATTTCTCCAGCATGGGATAAAGTGCTTGTGCTGATATGAAAACAATACGTGGGTTAACTCAACAAGTCTACGGGTAGGATACAGTTCATCTGTCATTCTTTTCTAGTTCTTTTGCCGCTAAGTTAAAAAATGTTATTTTCTTACGGGACAGCCACTCTACACGTCCTTGTTTGTTCTTCTCTCATAATTGGCCACAAAAGGATCTTCCTCGTGTTTTGTAGAACTGGACAGATACACAGTAGGTGCAATAGTGACTCTTCTCCAATTCCAGAAAGGCAGCAATCCGTAGTCAACCAGGTATGTTGCCATTTTGTGATGAACGCTTTTGGCGGGAAGGACCCCAGTCTCAATAGGGTCAAGTGCTGCTTACAATAGTCGGTGAAATAATCTTGTAGATATGGTTGCGGTTTCAAGTGTTTATAAGATGGCATCACCATCCATGCATGTCTTTGACAAAAAAAAGGAGACTTTATCAATTTTCAGCGATTGTTGTTTGATTGCTTTATTGGGAATTTGTTTTAATGCAGAAGGCAGTGATGTGTGCCAGGCTTCCTCTAGCTTTAATACTGAAAGTGCTTGTTTTACAATTTTAAATATTGACTTGTTCTGCCTTGATTGTTTTTCAGCCTTCTCCCAGCAGTGATGGGCTAATGTATTTTCTTCTAGACCTATAGATTTTTGGTACACTTATCAAATCAAGAACAGGAGATTATTCAAAAATAATAGCAACTTCGGTTAGTCTGCTATCTGTGAAAGACTGAATCTTTGAGACAAAACTATTACACCACGGGATTTTAGAAAAAAAATATATATTCTTATTTAATTTTTCAGATTTTTACACAATTTAGTCAATATTGTCAATAAAAACATATAGGTTGCCCCAAGAGGGGAGTGCAAATAGAAAGTGTGGTTTCAAAGGGGTGAATAGGTGAAGTGAAAGGAAATGGCACAGTGGTAAATAAGAGACAAGTTTATAATTTAAACAATCAATACTGAATACGGAACTTCACGAAATAACAGTATTGGACACCTAGCCAACAAATATCAGTTCATTTGAATTTACGAACGACAACATTGTAGGGTTCTCATAACAATATCTACAGTCTTGCACTGCCTACAAAGTTGGGAAGATACTGGTCTAAGGTGTGTATGTAGAGAATGTCGACGTTTCGACTCGACTTTTTCCCGAACTGTAATTTAGACCTGGGGACTGCGAGTCTTCATCAGGACAGAAAACAAACAACGAGGCAACCAGGGAGTATTCAATAACCCCTTTGTGGTAGAGAAGGTATTTGGTTAGGTGATCCGAATTCACCAAACAGGAGTCCTTGTAGTTGTATTTAGTCCATAAAAAAGGGAGACGTATTTTCTTACATGGACACGATGGGTGATACCTTCCTGTGTATGAACCCAGCCTCCATGAAGGGAAGGATTCCACGAAGGGTAAAAATTCAAGATGTCACTCCTGCGATGCAGCACCGAGAGGCTCGTAATCGCTAGACTCTGTACCCGGAGATATGGCGTTCGTAATCGAGTGGAATTAATTTCCACAGCACCTTGACATCCGATGGCACTGAGAGGTTCGGATGGTGACGCCTAATCGTCTTCAAAGCGGTTTATATCTGGAAACTCCTTGGGATTAATTCCTCCAGAAGCACAGCTTCAGTGTGCATCGCAGATGTGACATCTTGAATTTTTACCCTTCGTGGAATCCTTCCCTTCATGGAGGCTGGGTTCATACACAGGAAGGTATCACCCATCGTGTCCATGTAAGAAAATACGTCTCCCTTTTTTATGGACTAAATACAACTACAAGGACTCCTGTTTGGTGAATTCGGATCACCTAACCAAATACCTTCTCTACCACAAAGGGGTTATTGAATACTCCCTGGTTGCCTCGTTGTTTGTTTTCTGTCCTGATGAAGACTCGCAGTCCCCAGGTCTAAATTACCGTTTGGGAAAAAGTCGAGTCGAAACGTCGACATTCTCTACATACACACCTTAGACCAGTATCTTCCCAACTTTGTAGGCAGTGCAAGACTGTAGATATTGTTATGAGAACCCTACAATGTTGTCGTTCGTAAATTCAAATGAACTGATATTTGTTGGCTAGGTGTCCAATACTGTTATTTCGTGAAGTTCCGTATTCAGTATTGATTGTTTAAATTATAAACTTGTCTCTTATTTACCACTGTGCCATTTCCTTTCACTTCACCTATTCACCCCTTTGAAACCACACTTTCTATTTGCACTCCCCTCTTGGGGCAACCTATATGTTTTTATTGACAATATTGACTAAATTGTGTAAAAATCTGAAAAATTAAATAAGAATATATATATTTTTTCTAAAATACCGTGGTGTAATAGTTTTGTCTCAAAGATTCAGTCTTTCACAGATAGCAGACTAACCGAAGTTGCTATTATTTTTGAATAATCTCCTGTTCTTGATTTGATCAGTGTACCAAAAATCTATAGGTCTAGGACCATTGTTTGTTTATATTACTAGATACCCAGGTCCATACCTTTAGGGTCACCCCATTTTTGTAATGGTTAATGTATTTTCTTCAGCTGCCCTCATTCTCAAGTAATATTTAGCCAATGCTCATTGTCGAGCCGGTATCTGTTTTTATAAACCATATTCCAGTCATTTCTGTGCATGAGAAATGTGACGTGGAATAAGGACATTTTACCAGTGAAGCTTTTTGGTCATACTAAGGGTTCTAAAGCTCCTGGCTAGCCCCTTGATTCGTGGATGCCTTTTTCATGTACTCAGCCATTCTGGACCTTAGGCCTAATACATAGTCCACAATGTCTCCCAACCCTCTTTTAAAGACAGAGAGGTCCCCTGACAGGATGGCCAAACAGAAGTTCAATGGGAACCATATTCCCTTTTGAGGTACCTCCCTGTAGGTGAAAAGCAAGCATGGTAAGAGGAAATTCCATCTCCATTTGAGTTTTTCAGGGAGCCCCATAATCATGCCTTTCCACCCCCACCCACCTCGCCGGACACACACTCAACGCAGTCTTCTCTTCCAGCACAGACATCGACTTCAGCCACGCCACTGAGCTTCAATGGACGGACCACAGCTGCGTCCACTTCACCTTCAAGAGAACGACGACCCACCACCACCAGCAACAGGCCGCCCGCAGAAGCTGGAACAAGATCACAGCAGACCAGCTCGCCACCTCCCTGAGCCAGCACCCTCCTGCCAGCTCAGCGAACCCCAGCCAAGCCGCCGACAACCTCACGAAGTGGATCAGCAACTGCGCGGACGAACTCGCCCCACTGAGGACCCCGCCTAGCAGACCTGGCAGCAAGAAGGCCCCATGGTTCACCGACGAATTCAAGAGCTCCAAGAAGAACTGCCGAGCCCTCGAGAAAGTCTGGAGAAGGGAACCGACACCGGACAACAGGACCTCCTTCAAACTCGCCACCCGGAAACACCACCAGCTGATCCGCGCCGCCAAGAAAACAGCATTCAAGGACCGGTTGGACAACAACGCACACAACTGCAAGGAACTCTTCAACATCGTGAAAGAGCTTTCCAACCCCAGCGCAGGAAACAACGACATCACCCCATCGCAAGACCTCTGCAACTCCCTCGCTTCATACTTCCACAACAAGATCGCGGACATACACAGCAGCTTCAACAACCAACCAACGCACACCATGACCGAACAACCGCCCCCCACCACCACCCTCCACGCCTGGACCCCGATCAGCACCGAAGACACCATCCGCACGATAAACTCCATCCACTCCGGATCACCGACCGACCCCTGCCCTCACCACGTCTTCAACAAGGCCGACGCTGTCATCGCACCCCACCTGCGAGACATCATCAACACATCCTTCGACACCGCCACCTTCCCTGAGAGCTGGAAGCACGCCGAACTCAGCGCTCTACTCAAGAAACCCACAGTGGACCCCACCGAACTCAAGAACTACCGCCCCATCTCGCTCCTCCCGTTTCCAGCCAAAGTCATCGAGAAGACCGTCAACAAGCAGATGGCCGCCTTCCTCGAGACGAACAGATCCCTCGACCCCTCATAGTCCGGCTTCCGAGCCAACCACAGCACCGAGACCGCCCTCATCGCCGCCACCGATGACATCCGAGCCCTGATGGACAAGGGAGAAACAGCGGCCCTCATCCTCCTAGACCTCTCCGCGGCATTCGACACGGTCTGCCACCGCACCCTAGTACGGCGCCTCAGCAACATCGGCATCCAGGACAAGGCGCTGGAATGGATCATCTCCTTCCTCGACGGAAGAACACAGAGAGTCCGCCTTCCACCGTACAAGTCAGAGGCCACCGAAGTCATCTGCGGCGTCCCCCAAGGATCATCTCTGAGCCCCACCCTCTTCAACGTCTACATGAGCCCCCTCGCGGCCATCGTACGCAAACACAACCTCAGCATAATCTCCTACGCCGACAACACCCAGCTGATCCTCTCCCTGACCAACGACCCCGCCGCCGCCAGAGCCAACCTGCACGAAGGGATGAAAGAGGTAGCCGAGTGGATGACAACCAGCCGCCTGAAACTGAACTCGGACAAGACGGAGGTCCTCATCCTGGGCTCCTCACCCTCCGCCTGGGACGACTCCTGGTGGCCTCCCGCCCTGGGCACCGCACCCAAACCGACAGACCATGCACGAAACCTGGGCTTCATCCTGGACTCCTCCCTCTCCATGACCAGGCAAGTCAACAATGTCTCCTCGGCGGGCTTCAACATCCTACGCATGCTATGGAAGATCTTCTGGTGGATCCCCACCGAGACCAGGAAGACCGTCACCCAGGCCCTCGTCACCAGCCGACTGGACTACGGCAACGCCCTCTACGCCGGTACCACTGCCAAGCTCCAGAAGAGACTCCAGCGGATCCAGAACGCCTCAGCCAGACTCATCCTCGACATCCCACGAACCAGCCACATCTCCGGACATCTGAGAGACCTTCACTGGCTCCCCGTCAACAAAAGAATCACCTTCCGCCTCCTCACCCACGCACACAAGGCCCTACACGACCAAGGCCCGAGCTACCTCAACAGCCGAGTCAACTTCTACGCTCCCAAACGCCACCTCCGATCAGCCAACCACGCCCTCGCCGCCGTCCCCCGCATCCGAAGAGCGACTACAGGAGGAAGGTCCTTCTCCTACCTGGCCGCCAAGACCTGGAACTCCCTCCCGACCGACCTGCGCCTGACCCAAGACCACCTCTCCTTCAGGAAGAAGCTGAAGACCTGGCTGTTCGAGCAGTAGCGGCACCCCCCCCCCCCCCCAAGCGCCTTGAGACCCTACGGGTATGTAGCGCGCTTTACAAGTGTCACTGATTGATTGATTGATTTCAATGTCTTGTTCAACCTCTCAACAATGTATTTATTTTGCATTTATTAAAGAGCCTGGTTACATCACTGGTGTGTCCCCGCGCTAACATTTCTATCAGACCACTACGGAATCAAACATCAGAGGGACGAAGGTTCAGAGGGGCAAGCACTCCGAGGGGAGCCAATATACAATCACAGTTGAAAGAGGCATGTTTTAAGTTTTTTTTCGGAAGAGGCTCTCTTATGGTTCCAACTAGACAATGGCAGGAGTAGGGCGTTCCAGCTTTTCACTGCCAGATAGCTAAAGAGCGAGCTCCCATTCGTGCATTCTTTACCCTGGCACTTTCACCAGGTGAGTACCGGTGGATCTAAGATGCTGTTCTGGATTCTAAGGAGTATGAACGTCCCGTAGGTATAGTGGGCCTAAGTCCTGCAGGGTAGGGTAGCAAAAGCATAGTGTCTTGAAGGACATTATTTTCTAAATAGGCAGCCAGTGAAGTGACTCAAGCACTTTCTTCGAGGATTCCCATCTGGGCAGACTTAGGACCAAGCGAGCTGCTGTGTTCTGGATGCACTGCAGCCTGAGGAGTCTCTTTTTCATTGAGCCCAGATATAGAACATTCCCATAGTCCAATTGCGATGAAACAAGGGCATGGGTCAGGGTTTTCTTTCCAGAAACAGGGAGAATGTCCAAAGTTTTCCTTAGAGTCTTCAGGACTCCAAAACACCTGCCTACAACTTTATTGATGTGATTCTCAAAGCAGAGGGTGGAATCCATCCAGACTCCCAAGTTTTTCACCTCTGCCCTTGGGGCGGATGGGTCTAAGACTATTGGTTTGTGGGTGATAGGGTGTTGTAAACATCTACTGCACTTCACACTCTTTCCACATGTGTTTTAGGTAAGCAGACATGAAGTTGGAACCTCTGTCGGAAACCACCTCCTTAGGAAACCCTACCCTGGTGAAGACACCAATGAGGGCCTTTGCTACTGAAGGAGCTGTAGAAGTCCTAAGGGGAATTGCCTCAGGATAACTAGTGGCAAGATTCAATACCACTAGAATAAACTTGTTTCCTGAAGCTGTGGGAAGTTCAAGTGGTCCCACTATGTCCACACATACCCTTTCACTGGAAGTGGAATAAAGGGAGCCTTTGGGTGTCCACAGGTGACACAGGAGCTGACAAACTTCTTTACTTTCAGGGACATCAGGGGCCAGTAAAAGTGGCTAACTAACATTTTACAGGTTTTGGTTTGGCCCAGATGGCCTGCTGGGGGATGTCATGAGCTAAAGTTAGTAGGAACTCCCTGTACTACTCTCCTAGTGGCTCAAGGGGTTAGGGTCTTTGGCTTCAGTGTACAGTAATCCCTCTTGCCAACAAACTCTCTGGGTACCACTAACATCTCCCTTTTCCTGGGTAGCAGTGTGGCGCCTCTGGCTTTCAAGAGTGAGATAGTCCTGCTGTCCAAGGCACAGCTCTTCCGTAGAGGGTCCCCCTGGGCCTAAATGTTCAACCTGGTAAAGGTTAAGCTCCATGGGCTCAGTTCCCTCTGGGGTGTCCAAGCCCTCTCCCTGAGTGGAGGGCTCCTGAACCTCTAGCTGTACAGAGGTTGTTTTCCTAGTCATCTTACCCTTTCTCCTGGAAGTTTGGGCCATACTTTCAGGCTCCAAAACTGCTTTTTCACCCTGCTTTTGGCTGTGTGCTCTTATTTGTACACACACAATCTCGGGGATGCCCAGCATTGCTGCCTGGGTTTTTAATTCTACCTCAGCACATGCTGAGCTTTCTAGGTCATTACCAAGCAGACATGCAGCTGGAAGCTTTGGAGATACGACTAACTGTTTCAGGCCAGTAACCCCTCCCCAGTCTAATGTCGCCATTGCATGGTTAGTGGTAACACTGTCAACATTGGTGACTGGGTAAGTTCTTCCAATCAAGTTTTTGCTCTGGGGAAACCAGTGTATCTCTCACCATAGCGACACTGGCACCTATATCCCTCAGGGCTACTATTCTATTCCCATTGATCCAAGGGTATTGTAAGTATTTCTTTAAGTTGGGTGGCCACAGAGCTAAAGTGGCAAACTCAACTTTCCCTTGTGTGACTTGAACTGTTTCTGTGTGTAACCTTATTTGCTCTTGGCACACTGTTGATCCCATCTGGAAACTGGCTGTAGGAGGACTAGGGGGGTTCTTTTTAGGACAAGTAGCATCTACAGTTAAGTGTCCCAACTTCTTACAGTTGTTACACCAGGCCTTTGCAGGATCAAAGTTCTTTCGCCTGTACCTATTATGGGAGTGGGAAGAGATTTGGGTTGCCCCCACTGTGCAATTTTTTTTATGCCCGTTTAAAGACTCAGGCTTTTTATCTTGAGGATTCTCACCACCTATATCCTGGGGAGGTTTTGTAACCGGTTTCTTTTGGTCACCCCCAGTGATTGTTTATGTCACCCTTGTCTTGACCCAGTGGTCTGCCTTCTTTCCCAATTCTTGGGGAGAAATTAGACTTATGTTTACTAAATTCTGATGTACCTATTATAGGAGTGGGAAGAGATTTGGCATGCCCCCGGTGCATGTTTTTTTTTTGGGCCCTTTTGAAGAGTCAGGCTTTTTATCTTGAGGATTCTCACCCCCTATATCCTGGGAAGGTTTGTAACCCTTTTCTTTTGGTCATCCTCAGTGGTTGTTTTTTTCACCCTTGTCTTGACCCAATGGTCTGCCTTCTTTCCCAATTCTTGGGGAAAAAATAGACTTATGTCTACCAAATGCTGATGCAATTTTTAATTAGTGCAATTACTTAAAATATGTTCTTTCATGAACAAATTGTAAAGGCCATTAAAATAATGCACATTATGTCCAGTTAACCAATGAAATAGTGGCTTAACTGAGTAGTCAAATTCCCTCAATCAGAGTTCTCTTCATGAGGTCATAAGTCCCAGCATCTGCACCTGTAAGGGTCAGGAGTCTGTCCCTGAAGTTACCAGAGAACAGTTCCCTAAGGAGTGCCCCCCAGTGTGACTTCTTCACTTTTCTTATTTCACAAGCCCTCTCAAAGGCTGTGAACCATTTTGTGATATCATCACTTTCCTCATATTTAGGGACTATCCCTTTGTGGATTTTAGGATCATAAGATTGCTCTTCATCCTCATTAATTAAATTGCTGCCACCATTCATGGGAACTAAGCTCATCTCTGCTCTCTCTTTCTCTAGAGCCTGAAGTCTGGTCTCTAGATTCAATCTTTTGGTCAACCTGGTTGTCCTCCTCATTGAGGCTGTCCTCAATGTCCTCAGTAGTACCAAATCCACATGTGTGGGCTCTAGGTACCAAGAGATTGATTCTTGGAGTCAGGTTCCCTGGGCCTCTTCTCTCCCTATGAAACGGGGGGGTTTGGAAGACATCCTTAACCCCTCCATCTTCTTCAACAGCTGGGAGGATTTCACCATTCTCAGAGAGATGGTCCTAAGCATACCCATCCAACAGCTCCTGGAACTTTTGTTTGGTGGTATGGGACGCCATGGTTATATTTTTAATCTTGCATAGGGATTGTAACTCCTTGAAAGCTAAGAGGAGGTAAGGGGTGAGGTCGAGCTCCTCAACCTGGTCCTCTATGCCATTGTAGTTATCTTCACTAACACTGGGGTTCTTGTTAAGATACATTGGTAAAAAAACCTTCTAACCACTCTTACCCCTAACTAAACTGATTTTTTTTTTTAAAATTCTAAAGGGTCTTAACCAAGGCCCTAACAAGACTTTTAGTAATTTGGAAACATTTCTCAATTCAAAAATCTGAATTCTTAAGAAAATGTAAGAGTTCTGTTGAAGAAGGTAACCCGTTTAGGGCCACCTGGGTCCTCTCAGCATTCCATACCAAACGAAGAGTCGGTCAGACAGTAGAGAATACAAACCAATAACTATTTATTATTATTAACTCAGAGCGGGGCCGGTCTGCCCAGTTGATAAGAGTGCTGAAGAGTGGACTGTAATCGAAAAGCATAAAGATAAAATATGTACATTTCATAAAAGGGGTAAAACACGCCCACAGTGGAATTTTCCAGCTAAACAGTGAAATACAGAAAAAAACTGTTTCAGCACTTCTATCTAACTGACCCTCCTTTTAGCATGAGCAAAAACATTTTCTAATAGCAACAGTAAGAATTAAAACTGCAAACAGTAATAAGAAATCACATTGATAACAATTATGAACACTTAATATTTTCAAAATCAGGAAATAAAACAGTAGGGAGGGAAGAATTCTCAAAAATTAACTTATCAATGTTCATCATGTCCTCAGTATCCTTCTGTATCATAATGGCGCCATTGGTGTCACTAATTGATATTTTGCTTTTGAGGTGAGAATAGTGGTGCAATAGGAGAACACTGAAGGGAAGGCACTTCTGTATCATAATGGCAGCATTGGTGTCATAAATTGATATTTTGCTTTTGGGGGTGAGATTAGTGGTGCAATAGGAGCAACAGAAGGGAAGGCAGTGAATAGAGCACAGCAAAGCATCAATATCACAATCAGATACATCACTTTTTCAAGAATCCAGCCCCAGGTACCAAAGAGAGACCAACCCCAGTTCCCACTTTCTATTCCTCTGACATTTTCAAGAACATCCAAAATATGTTTGGTAATATTCTTTTCCATATTCTTGATCCCGACCACACACTAATCGCCTACTATTGTGCATACACCACCACTCTTAGCTAGATCAAAGTCCACTGCATACCTGGTCTGTTCAGAATATTCACATACTTTCCAACTGAGTGGTGAGGTAATGCAAAGCTGCTACTGTATTTGCAGCTTACATCCAAAATATTCTCTAGCTGTCTCACCCTTGGCCATGGAAGTACCACCCAAAGTGAAAATAGAAGAAAGGATGTTTCCAAAAGTGATCCCATTAGTATAAATAATGACCTCTAAATTGGTCACTCCCTCACATAATTCTTTCGTCAAAGTCCTTTTGACCCAGCGTACGTTAGGCTTAGCATATTTACAAGGCACACCTAAGGGCAACACCATCCCAAGAGCTACATCATTTGTACCATTATGGACTTTGGAATATGTACCGTTAGACAAGAAGTAAAACCCTTGGGTGTGCATAAATCGGCCCTTCATAATCTACTGCAGCATATCTAGTGTTCCTTCCAAAAGTACTTGGATCTTTTTCATTCACCAAAGGGATCCCATTCTTGTACAGCACTATTCCAGAACAGTTGATATACAAGGAAGTATCAGTGCTATTCACAATGGAGCAGCAAGCTGGATAATAACCAGCCTCCCAGGTTACTATCAAATCCTGGTAATGCCAACCCACCAATGTGACATTATGTTTCTCCATATAGAAAGTATCACAATAGGTGTTGTTATCACAGCCTGGATAACCCACTCCCAGTGGCTTTCTGTGATACAGACATGGTCCCTGATAACCAAAACCAATTACTCCTTTTACTTCAGTAAATTGGGGTGGCCGAGTACAAGTATAATTGACAAGGGACAATGGATATGCAGTCCAAAAACTAGTGACAGATTTTGTGGGGTAACAAGCTGTCCCTTCTCCCAAAAACCTCTTATGTGTCTTTAAGAATACAATACTCTGGGTAGTTATTTTATTTGTTTTGGGGAAAATAACCTTACTATTGCTGTGTAAAGGCACATTATGATCATTTTCCAAAACCCATGATACCCCACATAACATAATTGTCTTTTTTAATTTGTATTTTTTTTAATTAAATGTTTGTGTAGCGTACCATATTGTATTTATAACATTATAATAGAACAAATAGATAACAGGCAATACCATCATTCAACATTACAGCGTGACTTCAAATTTTCTGATTCATTAAGTACAGTACCTCTTGTACACATATATCTATACATGAATAGAATAACAGTTACTTATTAATAGACTGCAGAGCATCCGGATGAGATAGTAAATAATCCGTCAAGGGTGACCAATAATCTCTTGGTGTGGAGCCAGACGGTAGTTCTTCTTCGTAAGTTTTCAATATGTCTTTACAATATATCAAATCCGTTAGCCAAAGTTTACTGCTAGGACAGAAGAGGATCATACATAAAGTGCTGGCAGAAAATAAAGAACTCACCAGAAAACACATTGAACCATCAGCTATGGCAAGACTTAAGCAGCTCCTCCAAACTACCGGCAAAAACATTTTTAGAGGAGTCCCTGACTGTTACAGGTCTGAAATAATTATGGGAAACTCCATTACCACATGCGCAATTCAAGCATGTTGTAAACAAGTGCATAAAAAGACTATCGCATGTGGAAGACAAAGCTACCTTTTCTCACAGGCGACACGCCTGGATGACTCTGTCCTCATACAAATCGCAAGGGTTACAAGCATACTTTTGGTCTGGGGTATGGCAGGAAATCTAAAGAAGCCTTTTTAAAACAAAGGCTAGGAATCCTACCATCTATTCCACATTTACAACCATGGCTGAGAAGGGACTGTGGGACAAAATGCAGGCTGTGTGGTGCAGAGAATGAAGACTTCGAACATCTGTTATGCACCTGCCCGAGGCTGAAAGAGGAAAGAGCAGCCCTGCTAAAAACTGCCTTTAATGAACAAAAAATCCGCACACGTAGACAAGCAGTACTCGCTTGTTTCGACCCAGGTCTTCCGCCATTAAATGGGAAGTTGGTCAAATTCTTGAAATTATTAGAACTGAAACTAAAAAATCATGAAATCGGCCCTGACCAGATTAATTGAACTATGGGCAAGACTTGACGCTATGAACACGTTCCCATATCAAACTGTTTTAGCACTACTACTTTTTAACCAAAGTTTTCTTGTTTTTAATTTTTTTTTCTTATAATCTTTTACCTGATGATATGAGCCATCAATGTATTTTTTTTGTAATGGTTTTAATTAACCTAAGACAATAAAAATGTACTTACTTACATGCTAGGACAGTTCTTACTATCCCAACAGATGGAGATTAGTCTTTTTGCTAACAATAATGCTATTCTACGGAATTTTTCTTCATAGATCGCAAGTGTTTCACTAGACCCAATAGGCAGATTTGTATCATACATTCCATTGTATTCGCAAACATTTTGTCTAAAAGAGACAGAACGTCCTCCAAATATTCACTAACTTTGGTCTGACGGCTGATTGGTGGCGCTAGTGAGCAGTGTGAAGCGCGAGCAGTTGAGTTGTGTCCAGGAGACCACGGAGCGGACCACGGAGCGGACCCGAGCTGCGGTCACTGCGGTCGCGGAGCAGAGGAGATTCACGACTGAAGGCGGCAGCTGCTGCGGCGACTTTTGGCATACCGAATACCGCGCTTGTGCGGTACCGTGCAATACCTTGCCTTGCGCAGTGACTTTGTGTCCCGGTATTGGTCCTGGCCCATCGCCCCCTGCGACTTCTCAACTTCTCAAGTCTCTCACTGCTCACTGTTGACGGCTCCGGTGCAGATAGGAGAGAAGCAAAAGGTGGGAGAGGTGGGGGCTAAGGAAGAGAACCCCCGGCCCCGGCTGGCCGCCCCTGGCCGCCCCTCTCCACCCATCCCCGATGGAAAAGCTCGACTTACGGAGCTCAGCAGAAGAGCGAGAGAGTGGAACAGAGCTGAGCTGTGAATCGACTTACGGACTTACGGAGCTCAGCGGAAGAGACCCGAGTTTTGACAGTAGCCGTCGAGTGTGGAATGAGTCCTGGAATGAGTTCTGGCAGAAGTATACGAGCAGACCTGCCCTTCCCTGTATATGAGTGGAGGAAGCGGAGCAGCGAGGGTGAGTCTTGATTTGTGAGTGCTAAGCCCCTTTAGGAACTCCCCCCCTGGAACAGATCATAAAGGGTAAGGGAATAGAAGGACCCGGAATACCCATAGGAGGTGAAGCGACTTCTTGCTCTTGATTATCCTGACTGTGTTCCTTTGCCAGGTTAACTGCATTGCACCTAAGGCCCTCCGCAATCAGTCTCCAACGGCAGGTGCTTTATACCCCTGTAATAGCCCTTACTGCCCTGGAGCAGAGTGATTTGTCAACTTGCCAACTTGCCTATCTGCCTACTGAATATTACATGGCTTCTTGCTTCATTCTGTGCTGAGCTGTGCTGACATTGGCAACAATTCTGGGCAGCTTGGTGATAGCGGCACTAGCAGCACTAGCGACATTAGTACTTGAGTAGGCATCGGCAATAAATTGTGTGACGGGATCTGGGCTCTGGCTATAGAGGAAACAAGCATACAGTAGGTGGAGGGAACCTATTGAGGGTGTGTTACGACGGTACCACAGCAGGCTGGGCCCAGAGGGAAACAGGAACCAATTGTGAAACTACACCCTTTGGACAACTCCCTCTCAGGCTCAAATTTAATAAACGGGACATCGGTCATGAAACAAGCACAAGTGAGAGGTTAAAGAGTTACCACTATTATAAAAATGTTTTTTTATTGAGACAATCATCTTGTGTTGTCACACCAATTAGTACATCAGCGCTATAGAATTCCTTGGTAAGCCTACCAACAAAAAGTTAACTGGGGATGCGTTGTGGGAAGGAAAGAACAGTAGGTCCCCTGACAAATCAGGCACAGAAAACTCAAGCACCTAAGGTACAAAAAAAGGTAAAAGCTCAAATAAAAGGATTAAACCAAACCCTAATCTCACCAAATGCTCAGATGTTCGAAAGATCAACAAAAATACCACAGAAATTCGACTTCCTGGTAGATCTGGCCGGAGCACTCATGTCAATGGAATCAGACACAACCAAAAACCGATTACAGATCCCAATTGAACCAATAAATATCTTAGAAGGAAGAAAAAGTGAAATATTAGAAACCAGTGATGAAAATAATATCAAAAGTAAGATAAAACAAAAGGATTCATTATGTGAAATCATAGACCTAAGAAGGGAACTACTAGATCATAGCCCATCGCAACCAATTCAAGCAGAAGGAACGAATATGGATCAAAGCGAGATGGAAGAGATAACACAAGACTCGCAAATACAAGAACACTGTACAGGAACAGCAACTAGGGATATTCCAATACCATTAGAAGTTAAAATTGAGATAACGAAAAAGCGGAAACTAGTAGATGCAATTAATACCGACACAATGTGTGCGGTAGTAGTGGAACCCACGAGATTAAAAAAAACTTGAAAAAAGTAATGAACAAGAATGTCTCATCCGAAAACTTTTCAATTTCACGTAAAAAAATGGGGACGTGAACTATGTAAAAACCGATTGTATCATCTCAAAGGGAGCAAATATTGAAAGTGGAGGCCAATGTGAACACACTGCATATGGTATAGGTAATTATGATCACTTAGCTAAAAAAAAAAGTTGGGAGGAGATGATCACATTGATGAAATGGATAATAAAAACCATCCTACTAAGATAAATTTTGATAAAAACACAAAAAATACAATAAGTCATGATCTAGGAGCTACATGGGCTATATTTTATCAAACATCAACCTTAACACTAGAGGGATTGACATACCAGCCAAACAAAATGGATACACAAATTGAAATACTTGGAGTAATGGCCAATGCAGTCAGCGGAATAGACCGAAAATTGTCAGAGTTAAACAACTTAATTAACAAAGCCCAAAAAAATGCAGCTTCCAACTACTTTGAATGCGCTTGTGAACCAATCATGAACAAACTTTCAACTATCCCAGAAGTAGTAAACACCATACTGGATGACGTCAAAGACTTAGTACTAAAAAAACATGATAATAAACAAGAGGACGTATCTCACTCTCTGGACAATAAACGTAAACATCTAAATAATGCGGGAAGAAACCAATTGGAACTAGTGAATGGTAACGAATTGAAGCAAATGGAAAAAAGAATATGCCAGAATGTGGAAATTGAAGTGATAACTAAAACTAAGCGAGAAACCCATGAAAAGACAAATACAAAGAAGGAAAATTATCAGGTTCATAAAAAAATGAAGAGACAAAGGAAAGAAATTTGTAAGGCGAGAAATAAGGTAAAAAATGAAAATATAGTAAAAATATATCCTAATTTGGAACAATCAGTAGAAATGAACCATGAAGGATCAATGCAAGAAGAATCAGGAATAGAAAATATTGAGGTACTGGGGACCCAGTCCGAAAAGGCGGAGAGTAATGAAAAATACTATGAGATCTTTAATAAGTCGGCAAAAGTCCAGATAGACAATAAACTACATCCAATCAATACAACTACGTTAGTAGACACTATGGATCAGCAACACCTGGCCCAAAGGCAAACCAAATGTAATAAAAAACAACACCAAGATGAAAGAATTCAAGATGGAAAAGTAACATGCGGTCAAAAAGGAAATGGATGTATATCTTGGAGCGATGTAAGTGATATCCAAAGTAACCTGAAGGAAAAAAAGAACAAATTGACTTCAGTAGAATCTAACACTTTATTAAATGGGGCTAAAAATCGCTCAGATTTAAGACTACAGAGAACAATTCAACAAGATCAAAATAACTCATTGAACTCAAACGCAACTCTCTCGCAACAAAGAAAACATCCAGATCCTAAAGAACAACAGTTAGGTGAGTCCGTGGTTAATACTGTTCCAACAAATAAAAAAGAGACCGACATTAAAAGCTACAAATGTAACTAATTATTACAAACATTGGTCAAGAAGAGCAAATTACCTATAAAAGCTATCAAAATGGTGACAAAAAAAGATAGACTTGTTACCTTCAAAGATGACGCCTCAAATAATTTTTACACCATTATATGACTCAAGAGGTGATAGCGACATTTAGAATAGAAGTAATATTCTACAACTAATGAAATCAATTCCTTCATTAGAAAAAGTAGCAACAAAAGATATTGAATCTGTGGGCTTTGTACAAAATCCGGAAGGCACCCAACCGCGTACACTCTTAACTGTGAACACAGTTTCCTTAGTGGATCAAATCATGCAGGAACAAGAAGTTTTTCAAAGTTGGGGGATAAAAATCAGTCAACCTGTGTCTAAACCTTATCCGAGTCCGTTTTTAAAGGAAGAACTTCCAACAAAAAACTGTAAAGAGATAAAGACCAACCCAGTGTATTCAATATTGAAAAAAACCCTAGGTAGCACGCACCGGGAGGATGAAAAATGCATGGAAGAAATAAAAGTTGTAAAAACAAAACAAATAAATGAAAATTGGATTAGGACAGCACTACATGAGCACTGACAGGATAGAAACCAATATAAAATAGATAAAGGAAGGGATGATCAGCGACCAATAGGAATATGTTCCTGGAACATAAATGGATTATGCAAAAAAATGAAAAATGCTCAAATAGATTCCTTGTCAAACCTCTATCAAATCATATTACTGCAGGAGACATGGGAAACGGACCCTTTCTTTCTACAAGGGCACAAAGGGTACTATGTGCCAGCAATTAGATATTGCAAATTTGGACGTCCACGCGGAGGATTGGCACTATTTATTATGATTGACTTGCAAATTGAACATGAACAGTTGGATACAAATAACTAAAATATGTAACCAGTGAACAAAAAAATAGAAATATGTTAATACTATTCAACATATATATTCCACCAAAGCATTCATCAAGGAAGAATATAAGTGTTGCTTTAGTAGAATTTCTTTCTGATACAACTAACACGGGACGATTTCATCCAATCCCAAAATTACGAATGGTCAATCCCGGAACAAACGCTCGATTTTATCATAAATACTAAACAAAATCCAATTGGAACAAAACTATTGAAGGATGTGGAAGCACTGGGACTAAGAGTACTAAATGGCAGGTTTCCAACCGATCAACTGGCTGGCTGGTCATTTCAAACGCAAAAATCAAAATAAACATTGTTATCTAAAAATATTTTTGAAAAAACTTGTCTCCTATAGATTAAAAAAGTGAACGAGAGTGACCATAGCCAACAAATACTAAAAATGGAAATGGAACTTTCAAAACACCAAAATTATTTAACTACACATGGCGAGATCGATACAATGAATCATAGCAAACTTATTTGGAAACCAAACAATAAAGATGACATGGAAAAAAGGCCCAAAAATTAGTTCAAAAGTGCTTTAAAGAACATTCTATGCAGTCTGCACTTAAGCAATGGGAACAATTCACACAGAAGGTAGTCCAATTGAATGAGGCTACCTCAAGTAATCGGAAAAATCAACAGATTATAATGTAAAAAAGAGATACTACTATCAACCTTCCATATACAATTAAAAAAGTCAGGCGGATTCGTAATAATCTGAGAAAGCATTTAACCAGGCTCCCGAATAAGGAAGAAATTCAAAACAAACTTAAAAGTATCAACAGTAACTTGAGGAAACTATTGTGGAATGAAAAAAATCAAATCCAGCAAGAGTTATGGACAAAAATCTTTCACGCAAGTAACCAAGTAAATTCCAGAGAATTTTGGAAAATTATCAATGGCTTGTATAGACCTAATAAACTTGTGGTAGCTTCACCAATAACGGAAGAGGACTGGACAGAAATCCTCAAAAGGACCCTAGACGCTGAATCTGAACCTAAGCCTCAGGGTGACAAGCAGACAAAGAAGGCCAATAAAAAACAAGAAATTGAACTGGTAAATGCTTTCTCGAACACTGAAGTAGCTAATTTAATAAAGAGACAAAAGGATGGAGCACCGGGACCTAATGGAATTCCGTTTGCACTCTATAAGGAGGATCCTGACTTATGGGCTACCTACCTGACAAAGGTGTATAATGTAGTTGTCCGAACGGGGCAAATACCAGAATCCTGGAGAGGATCATTAATATCTCCCATCTACAAAAAGGGTAATTATCAACTAAACGAGAACTACCGCTTGATTACTCTCCAGGACATGGACGCAAAACTATTTGCAGGTATTTTATTGGCAAAATTATCAGGTTGGGTCAAAGGAAAGCAAATATTACCCCCAAACCAAACCGGGTTCATCAAAGGATTAGGAACTTCAACAAATATATTAACCCTATCTGTTTTAATGGATAAAGCACTTTTAGCGAAACAGTCCCTCAATTTTTGTTTCGTCGATTTCAAATCTGCATTTGATCTTATGAATAGAAATCTTCTATGGAAAAAACTTGAAGACTATGGAGTTCCGGACTCACTACTAAACCTAGGGAAAGTTTGCTCCAAGTGTTGGCCAAGTGGGGGGCGCGCGGACAGGAGAGGGGGTAACCCCTAAAAAAAAGAAAAAAATTACTATATTCCTAAAACTGGGTCAGGGTGAGGATTGGTGATGACCGAACATTATCCAATAAAATACCGGTGACACGAGGATTGAAGCAGGGTTGTGTCCTTGCCCCACTACTTTTTAATCTATTGATAGCCGACCTCACCATTGCACTAAATGAAGTTAACTCACATCCACCAAGGCTAGCAGGAAAACATATGTCAAATTTGTTGTATGCGGATGACGTTGTGCTGCTGAGTCAGACTAAAGTGGGGCTGCAAAGACTACTTGACCGAATATCGAGATACGCAAAAGACAATCAAATGGTAATAAATGAGGCAAAGACGAAAAATAATGGTAGTGACAAAGAACAGAAAACAAAAAAAAAATGGATGTTGGAACAAAGTCAGCTAGAGCAGGTTGATAATTTCCGGTATCTCAGCGTCTTATTTAATGATAGTGGAAGTTTTCTCCCACAGAGAAAAGATATCACTAGGAAAGCAAATAGTTTGGTGACTGCATTTAGAACCATACAAAAGAAACTAACTACACTGTCATATGGCCCTTTATTAAAATTCATATCTGCTAAATTACTAACAACTTTGACATATGGCTTTGAAGTCTTAAATGGTAAAGATGCAGAGATAATTAATAACGCAGTGGCGAAAACCTACAAGATATTATTCCACCTACCAGGTAATGCCTCGCAAGCACAGGTGAGGTTTGAGTTTGGGATAAATAATCAGCAATATGCCCGGAAAGGTCAAATTCTGAAAGTTTGGTATTGTGTAAAAAATGACCTTGACAATCAATTATCTCGAACATTATGGCAAGAAGTAAAAGACAAGTGGAAACTGTAAGCTTGGGCATATTTAAATGAAGCAAAAGAAGAATTTGGAATAATTCCAATTTGGGAAAACACAATTACCCAGGAAAGTTTCAAAACAACAATTAATAAGGTGACTATTCATCTTTCACTGATAAAAGACAAAGAATTATTGGTAAAAAGAAGGCATGCATGGCCAATTATAAATGTATACAAAAAAAAGCAAGTCCAAAAATATCTTGAAACTCTTTGGTCACAGCAAAGTAAACAAACTTTTATAAGAGTACGTTTTGGTCTTTGGCCAGGTTTATGCCATCGGCCAATATGGAAGACTATCGAGGACAATACGATATGTAGGTTATGTGAATGTGGTCAAGAAGAAATTTTGCATCTACTATGTCAATGTCCTGCAATAGAGGTGGAAAGGAAAGTTACCCTTAAGAGATTATTTAATGCTCGAGGAATAAGAACATGCCGACAAGCGCTAATGGCATGTCTAAACCCGAATGATGTATTAATGAATTCTGCATTTGTAAATTTTTTATCTGTGTTTGGTATTAACCTTAAGGAAAACATTACTTAGGGTTTTCCTTTTTTAAATGATATAATACTAGATTAATTATGTGAATGGTGTTTTAAGCTTTTTACTGCTTGATGATATTTTAAAAATGTATTTTTGTAAGATTTTAATTAATCAAACAAATAAACTTGACTATGGTACATTCCCACGCCAGATAAATAAAATCAGCATTGTGAGGCCCACATCTTTCAGTTAATGCACTACAAGCATACCACTCAGCCTCATCCAGCGGAGCATCCAAATGCACATTCCATCTCTCCCTAGCTTTTAGAGGATTACCTGATATGTCTTCCTGCAGTAATTTGTATTATTTTGAGACTATATGCGTGTTATTCAGGTTGGTAATAATCATTTGAAGGGCAGATATTGTCGGTGGTTCTGCGGGAAAGTTCTGATATAACTGCTTGATTGCCCCTCTCACCCTATGGTAGATACATTTAAATAATAGTGACTGATTACTTATATAATTGAGATCAGTGGTGTCTATAAACACGCCCTAGGTGTAAAGGTCACCCATTGTGTCCAGCCCTACCTGTTGTAGCATTTTCACACCGGCTTCTTCCTGTGTCACAAAAAAGATCTGGATGGTGGTGCAATGGCATTGCCAGCGCGTATAGTGGAAATTTGTGCGCTAATACACCCATGCGTCGCCATGCTGCGTTGGTCGTGCATATGGTGTTTATTTAATTTCTGGCTATGTGTGGGTGTTTATGCTTGAGGCTACTACTGAGCGGTAAAGGGTGGGCGCCCCAGTCCTCAACCGCTACATGGGTCAGATATGTTATCCGGATGAAACTAATAATGGGCGTATTGCAAATCCCCCTTTTTAGTAGGGCAATGTTAAAGTTTTCAGTTCAAGGCTCGCTTGCTTACCAGTCCACATCAGCCGCATTAGCAGTGATTTTAGATTCTGAAATACCGGGGCTGGGGGTGTAACAGGGATATTGTTAAATAAATACTGAAATATCGGAAGTATCACCATTTTAATTATGGATATCCTGTCCGCTAGTGAATGAGGAAGGCAAATCCAAAGCTCTATTTTATATTCTAGTTCCGTTAATGCTGTGCCATAATTTATCTGTATTACGGTGGCTGGGTCTCAGTGGTACCAGATCACTAAGTAGTTAACCAGTGTGTTTTGCCACTCCAGCGGCTATTCAGTTATGTGCGGTTTTGTTATTTCTGTTAATGGAATCACAATAGATTTGCTCCAATTTATCTGTAATCCCGAATGTCTACCAAATGTACTGTATTCCTGAAGGAGGGGCGATAAGTTCACTGCGGGTTCCCTTACATAGAGCACCAAGACGCTGTGGGAAGTGCAAGACTGAGGTTTTGTGCTGCTGACGAATTTTGCATGCTAGTGGCTCTAACGCAATTGCGAACAAAAGGGATGATATTGGGCACCCTTGTCTTGTGCCACTGGTGATTTGTATTTGAGCCGATATATGTTTGTTCACATTTATGCATGCTACTGGTTTAGTATACAGGATTCTGATCCATTGCATGAGGTCCAGTGGCATACCCATTTTAGATAGCACTGTGCATAAATATTTCCATTCAACCATATCAATGGCTTTGGCTGCATCTAGGAGTGCTACTGCAGCTTCTAAGTCTGGATTCAATTGGTGTGACAAAGCAAAGAGGGTGTGGATATTGTGTGAGGTAGACCTTGTCGGGATTAAGCCTCATTGGTCATGCAATCCTATATTCGTCATGAGGGGTCGTAGTCTTTGTGCTATTATTTTTGGTAATATTTTTGAATCTGTATTTATTATTATAATGGGTGATATGATACGTATAGATATGGTTCTTTACCTGGTTTTAGCAGTGCAATTAGCAGTGCTTCGGGTAGAGTGGGAGGGAGAATTTGCTTATCATATGCATCTTCATATATGCCAGCTACATATGAGCATATTTCTTCCAGGTATTCTTTGTAGAATTCACCAGTGAAGGCATCTGGCCCGGGACTTTCCCATTAGGTAGGGACTTAATAGCAGCTAGTATCTCCTCTTTTGTAAATGTTTGAGACAGGAGCTCTCTCTGGTTGTCCGAGAGCCATGCCATATCTATATCTTCCAAATATTTCAGGACTTCATTGGCAGTAGCTTTGTCTCTAGATATATACATTTCACTATATGTGTCCCTAAATGCTTCTAAGATGCCGGCAGTGCTATATTGTGTGTGGCCTTTATTATCTTGTATTTTAAGAGCCGTGTGAGATGGGTGGTCTGTGTCTATTTTGTGTGCTAGTACACGCCCTGCTCTGCCCCCTTCACCAAAAGCTCTTGCAGTGTGTCGAGAGTGTATATATTTAATCTCAGTCTCAGGATAATCTTGATATTCTGATATCGTGTCCCTGATGGGTAATCATATCCTGTGAATGGTCATAGTCTTGTTCAAGGACTTTTAGTTTTTGCTCACACCAAGTAAGTTGTTGCCTTATATCTTTCAGTATCCCTGCTTTCGTACTGATACAAATACCTCATATTGTGGCCTTAAAGGCCTCCCAAAGCAGTCAAGCGTCTTCCACTGAGTGTACATTTAGTGAAAAGTAGTCCTCTATAGCCTCTGTAATTGTTTCTTTTTACATTTGGGTCCAAGAGTGCTTTGGCATTGAATCGCCATGCAGAGGGCGGTAGAGTACAATTGGGAAGCGTCAGCATAAGTAGGATTGGTTTGTGGTCTGACATCGATTTTAGCAAGTGCGTGATGTCCTGTTCTCATGTGCTGGCCATTTCTGTCGCTAACCAGTAGTCTAATCTGGACCAACTGTTATGGACTGTGGAGGTGTGTGTGCTTACAAACTGCTGTGGGTATCGCTCAGCCATACAACCACCATGCGAAATTCATCCATTCCATCAAGCACCACTTTTGCCGCCTTCTTATGTGGCTCTTTCATGTTACCAGCTCTGTCTAGGTGTTCATTAAGTGAGACATTTAAATCCCCTCCCCAGATTAGGTCCATCTCGGGTAGTTCTCTCAATGCTGTCCATATTGCCTGAAAAAACTTGGGATCATCCACATTACGGGTATATACGTTTACCAGTGCCACATAATGCCCACATAAGTGCCCTGTGAGTATGGCATATCTCCCTTCTTTGTCAGTGATAGTATGTTCCACCTGAAACTGGACCCCTTTCTTAATCAACAATAACACACCTCATGAGTAGGACGGGTATGATCAGATCAAGACTACTTCTGCCCATCGGCTACCAATCGTGTGTTTGCCAGACTTAGGCAGATGAGACTCCTGTATCAGAGCTTTTTCGACCTGATGTCTATCTAAGTAAGCCAACATCTGTCTTATTTTTGGGGGATTATTAAGACCCGGGTTGTTTCAAGTTAACTGTCAAATCTGCAGTGATCTTTTATTATCATTCACTGTAAGTGATGTATGTTATCCCTGTCTGCATTTTTAATTTGTAATTATGCGGTAGATGTAGTGTATTGGTCGGTATTCATTAGTAATAATAGTTGTAACTATGGTTGGTATTGTGAAACATTCTGGTTTGCCTGCAAAACAAAAACTACCCTTTATCCCCCCCTCCGACTCTAGTATCCCAATCATGCCAAAGACATACCCATAAAACAAAAACTTGTAACATCTGAACTGTGTAAGGTCACCCCCACATGGGGGCTGCTAGGGGCCCACATACTCATCCGAAGAGCGGATGTGGCCAATATCTTATGTACCTATTACGCATTAAATGAACACTTATATAACGTAAAGTATCCCAGTGTCCAGTTTACTCTCAGTGCACCATATGCAAGTGTCCACATTTGTTTGATGCAAAACGTTAGTTCAATGCATTTTAATGGTGAAACCCAGCAGTCCCCAGCTCATGCGTGCCGACCAATCCCCACGCAACAATGTTTATTTGTCATAGTACATGGTGCCGGAGTCTCGTTCCCTATGCATGGCAAATAGTTCAATTCACCATTGTTCGTGTTGAGGTTCAGTTATCCCAGCGATATCATAGAATCAAAGTCTGTCTCCTAGCTTAGGCAGGTTCGGGATTGACGTTCCAGTACTTTACCCTTTCAACATTCCTGGGGACTGCTGGTCCTCGTTACAGCAGAAGCTTGCATCACTTTGTAATGTTAGTTCTTCTCTGAGTGTTGCGATGAGCTTGTTTGGTCCGGGGTTTTTCTTCACGGCAAGATCTTCTTCATATAGTCCTGCACATCCCTTGGTGTTGTTAAAATGTTGGTGCGATTCTGATGGACGATCTTTAGCCGTGCTGGATAGAGCATTGCGCATTCTATACCCAATTCACATAGCTTCTTCTTCACTGTCAGAAATTCCCTACACGCTGCTTGCACTGCCATGGAATGGTCTGGGTTAAATGACATACTGTTGTTTTGGTAGTGCATACTTTGTCTCTTGCTAGTCTCAAAATTGTGTCACAATCTCTGTAATTCAGAGTACGGGCTATAATGGGTCTTTGAGTTGTTCCCTGCCGGGGTTTTGCCTCTAGTGTCGTGTGGGCCCGTTCAACAATAAGCAAGGGCGAAAATGTATCTGCACCAAACACACCTCGGAGCATAATTTCTACATAGTTCTCTGGTCTACCAGTGTTTGTGCTCTCCTGTATACCCACAATTTGTATATTGTTGAGGCGAGATCTCACCTCTAAATCTTCCCTCTTGCGTTTAATACTCTTTAGCACTTTCTCCATGTCTGCACACTTCTTTGCTGTATCGCTTGATTCATCTCCCACCGCTGATAGTCTTAGCGCTGCTGCATCGAGGCGTACCCCCTGTCTGTCAAGTTTAGTGGTCATGTTGTCTACTATAGCAGTGAGGTTGCCAATCTTCCCCTCTATCTTATGTAGACTTTGTTAGATAGCATGCAGCGTTGCTTCCATGGCTGTACCTTTAGCGGACGTGGTTTCTAATTCCGTGTTGGAGTGAGCAGAAGTGGATTTAGTCGTGCTCCGATTGTTGAATGTCAGGTTTGGTTGTTGCTTTTCCAGTTTACCCATTTTGGTGTAGTGATGGTATCACACAGCAGAGGAGAAATAGTGCTTTTGTAGGGGTATTTATCTTATGAACCCAGTTCCGCTGTTAGTAGTGTGTATTAAGTTGAGCACAGGGTCACTCAGTCTGCGTCCATATTGTTGTATTCCACTGACCTATACTAAGTGGCTGTACTTTTGCGCTCTAGGTAACATTATTGGACATCAGATGTTGGATGTAGGAACGTCAATTTTGTGTATAGACGTGCTGCCTACGTTGTTTTCGCTAGAAAGAGCGCTGGTTTAGCGTTTGCACAACTGCTAGTCCAATTTTATTGTGGTATCTAATGCAGTATAATTTGGCTGGCAGAGCTTTTATGCATACCTTTGTGAGAGCGCAATATTACTGTTTCCTGCTGGTATATTTTTGAGTCTCAGTAAACTCACCGGAGCAGTGCATTCTACATCAACCTCCGTCTGGCCAACGCAGGTGGCAGCCCGTCTCTGCGCTTGCACTTTAGTGTAGACCTGCATAGGCACGTTCGTTGGTGCATGTGAAAGTGCTCACCAACTCTCTCAATATTGGAGCGAGACAAAATGGCTGCCATGAGGGCCAGAGCGTCTTCTTCGTATTTGGTGGCAGTTACTGTGCTACATGCCATATCAGGCGTGACAGCCGTAAATGGTGCTGAGTAATTGCCAGATTCATGCAGAATGCGTATATAGTCGTGTAGTCCCTACGTATGACTTTGATAATTGTGCATGTATGGTTATCTAGTAGGTGCCAGGATACAGTGCAGATCGCCATTGTCCCCTAGTGCTCTCGCACTTATCTGTTGGACGGTCCATTTTGTTCCACCGCTCCACCGGGATTGATCACCAGTCCCTTGGTGGATATGAGGTGCCGTCTTCTCACCCGGGAGTTAGCTGATTCCGCAGCATTGCTTTGGGCTCTGGGTCCTCATGTGCCGCCATCTTGTTGCGGCTGATGAGCTCCAATACTCAGTCAGTTCATTTGGGTCTTGTCAGACACAGTGCCTCGGTATAATAAGCTTCTTTCCCCTGTACCTATTATTGGAGTGGGAAGAGATTTGGCATGCCCCCCGTGTATGTTTTTTTTTTGGGGCCCTTTTGAAGACTCAGGCTTTTTATCTTGAGGATTCTCACCCCCTGTATCCTGGGAAGGTTTTGTAACCCTTTTCTTTTGGTCATCCTCAGTGGTTGTTTTTGTCACCCTTGCCTTGACCCAGTGGTCTGACTTTTTTCCCAATTCTTGGGGAAAAATTAGACTTATGACTACCAAATGCTGATGTAATTTTTAATTAGTACAATTACTTAAAATATGTTCTTTCATGAACAAATTGTAAAGTCCATTAAAATAATGCACATTGTGTCCAGTTAACCAACAAAATAGTGGCTTAACCGAGTAGTCAAAGAAGTCAATCCAGGATTCTTTTGGGTTTTGTGAGCCCCCATGAATCTAATTCTGTATTCCTCAGTTGTGAGTCCAAATCCCTCAATAAGAGTTATATTCATGAGATCAGAAGTCCCAGCAACTGCGACTGTAAGGGTCAGGAGTCTTTCCCTGCAGTTACCAGAGAACAGTTCCCTAAGGAGTGTCCCCCGGTGTGACTTCTTCACTTTTCTCATTTCACTAGCCCTCTCAAATGCTGTGTACCATTTTGTGATATCATCACTTTCCTCATATTTAGGGACTATCCCTTTGGGGATTTTAGGATCATAAGATTGCTTTTTATCCTCAGTAGTTAAATTGCTACCACCATTCATGGGAGACAAACCCATCTCTGCTCTCTCTTTCTCTAGAGCCTGAAGTCTGGTCTCTAGGTTCAATATTTTGGTCAACCTTGTTAGCAGGCTGTCCTCCTCATTGACGCTGTCCTCAATGTCCTCGGTAATACCGGATGCACCTCTGGGGGCTCTAGGTACTAAGAGAGTGATTCTTGGAGTCAGGGTCCCTGGGCCTCTTCTCTCCCTTTGAATTGGGGGGGTTTGGAAGGCATCCTTATCCCCTCCATTTTCTTCCACATCTGAGTGGATATCACCATTCTCAAAGATATGGTCCTAAGCATACCCAGCAAACAGCTCCTGGAACTTTTGTTTGGTGGTATGGGACCCCATGGGTATATTTTTAATCTTGCATAGGGATTATAAATCCTTGAAAGCTAAGAGGAGGTAAGGGGTGAGGTTGAGCTCCTCAACCTGGTCCTCTATGCCATTGTAGTTATCTTCACTAACAGTTGGGTTCTTGTTAAGATACATTGTAAAAAACGTACCCCTAACTAAAGTGACTTTTGATTTTTCTAAAAAGCTAAAGGTTCTTAACAAAGGCCCTAACAAGACTTTTAGTAATTTCGAAAAATGTGTCAATTCAAAAATCTGAATTCTAAGGAAAATGTAAGAGTTCTGTTTTAAGAAAGTAACCCGTTTAGGGCCACCTGGGTCCTCTCAGCCTTCCATACCAAACGAAGACTCGATCAGACAGTAGAGAATACAAACCAATAACTATTTAATATTATACACTCACGCGCTGCCATCTTTTTGCGGCTGATGAGCTCCGATACTCAGTCAGTTCATTTGGATTTTTGGCAGACACAATGCCTCGGTATAAAAAGCGAGTTCGCCTTCTAGCAGCTGATACCTTCTGACGTTGGTTTTTATCTGATTACCGAAATTATTGTGGCCAAATATGTTTCTTTTGGAGGATTCTGTGTCCCAGCCAGCAGAGTATCACTCAGGTGCAGCCATTCCACAGTGCGCCCTTTAGCGCCCCCACATAATATTATCATCAACAAAACCAACAGAACAATACATATTATTTTTCTCTTTTGTGTCCACCCCAGATTATGCTGAGCAAGAAAATCCATTGGATGCTCTTCATCAGCAACCTTTCTACCAAAGGGATGCATAATGTATTATAGAGGGGCAAAAATGAAAAAAGATATACATGTTCCCAGTGTCCGCCAGAGCCTCACTGGTACAGGCCCCTTTTGCCCATCAATAAGTTGGTGCTCTTGAGCACCGTCGGTAGAGCTTGCTCTGTCCTAAAATCTCTAATCTGTCCCAAGTCGATAAAAATGATATACCTTCAGAGTATACTTCAGTTTTTCCTAGCTAATGTTAAATCAACAGAGGCAAAGTGCATGCAATATTTTCCAATGATTGGAATTAATGAGGTTGGTACTATGACTCAGTATTTCCTTTCTTGGACAGTTCATCCCTAATCTCTCTTCTCCTTGGACTCAGTATCCTTAACCGAGGGTCCAAATTGTACCTAGTGGTAGCATTCACTGTATGATCAACAAACAAAGGTTCCAGGATAGCTCTGATCTCTGGAGTAACAGCTTCATTTAAAACATCCTCGTTCTCTGCATCCAGATCAACTGGGCATCACTAAAGGGAATAAACCTGGGTACCTGCTCGCACTCTGAGTCACCCACACCTTCTTTCACCTATTGATTGTAAGGTAACGGCAAAGGAATCCTCCGACAGTGGGTGGCATGCACCCAGTCCTTTGGACCAGCAACCTTTAGAGCCGGCCATATCACCAACAGAACCTGTTTAGGACCTTTCCAGCATGGCTCCAAACTTTTCTTCCACTGGAAATTTCAAACTAACACAAAGTCCCCGGGCTATGAGTCATGGCAGGGCCCCTCTGGTATAGGAGGCAAAGATTCTCGGATCTGTTGGTGAATAAAACACAAACTTTATGTTAACTGGCCAAGATAATCAAGCAACACAGGATATTCAATATCAAAATACTTACGAGGATGCAGAATGCCCCAAACATTTGCCGGGTGCCTAAACAGGACCTCGTAACAAGACAATCCTGTCCTAGAATGAGCTGTACTTGTTGACAAAAGAGCTAAAGGTAAAGCATCCGGCCATTGCAATCCAGTTGTTTCGTGGATTTTCGCCAATTTTAGTTTGAGAGTCTCATTTTACCTCTCAACAATGCCAGCTGATTGAGGGTGATTAGCAGCATGGAATTTCTGCTGAACGTGCAAACCGTTACATATCAATGTAATCACTTTCCCATGAATATGACTTCCGTTGTCACACCAGATAACTCGAGTCAAGCCGAAACGAGGAAAGTACTGTTTGAGAAGTACCTTTGCAGTCGTACTGGCCGTATTATCTTTAGTGGGGTAGGCATCAACCCATTTACTGAATGCACATACAACCACCAAAATGTACTTGAGATTATTGCATCTGTCTAATTCGATATAGTCCATTTAAAGGACTTCAAAAGCAAAAGCGGGTGGTGCAAAATTACCAGACGGTGTAGGGTACGTTTACCTGGATTGTGCATCAACATACTATACAATATTTCTCCAAAAGTGCAGCTGTCTTGGAGATGTTATCATTATGCCATAAAGGAGCTAACAATTTAACAATGCCTTTTGCACTAATTTGAGCTAAGCATGTGTCATAGTAGCCACTGCCAGAACGTATCTGTTGCCCCAATTTATCAATCCAACATCCTTACTAATTTAACTGTGCTGTACTCTCCTGCCATTTCACCAATTCCTCTATAGTGGCTTCACTCTGTATCTCTTTCACTCTTTCAAGGCTATTTTCAAACATGACAACTTCAGGAACCCACCTAGATTGACCGGCAACAAAAAGGTGTTTCATTTTACTTCAAGCTGTTTCCTTAGCAGTCTGGTCTGCAAAAGCATTCCCTCTTCCCACATCATCTGTGTCCTTTCAATGGGCGCTGCAATTAACTATTGCCAATATTTTTGGGAGGGTTAAAGAAGACAAAAGCCACAATATCAGATGGCCATGTGGGATCTTTCTATGAGAATTAAGAGACGCTCTCTGTGCCTAAAACCGGCCAAAAATATGGTCCCGCCCGAATTCGTACTGGCTGTCAGTATAAATATTAACAACAAACCAATCACTCAATTCGCAAACTTGAATAAGGGCAGCATCTGAACAGCTTGAGCCGATCGATAAGGAACTTGTGATGTCTCTACCACCGTCTGTAATGTAGTAATAGCATAAGCTGCAGTGGTGGTGCCACATGGTAATTTAAAAGAAGAGTCATCAACACATATGTCTCCTTGAGGGTCAGATAAGGTATCATCAGTCAGGTCCACCCGTGCTTTTACACCTTCCTCTATCCGGAAAATACAGTCATGTTTGTTGGCTTCATTACTCTCAGAAGGTAGGGGTAGTAACGTGGCTGGATTGAGAGCGGCACATCTCTGGATTGTAATATGTTTAGCAAACAATGTAAAGTCATATCAGTAAGATGTGCACTAGTCAGGTGAGGTGTCTTCGTCTTATTAAAAAGTGTATCCACAGCATGGGGTACCATAACTGTGAGGTCAGTATAACGCTGATTGTCTGATTGAAGTGGCCACAGCGGCGACTGCTCTCAGAGACTTCGGAAGGGACCTAGAAACAGGGTCAAGCACAGAAGAAAAATAAGCTCAAGGCCTCTGCTTATCCCCAAACTTTTGTGTTAGGACAGGAAGCGCGCAATCATCCAGCCTGTTCATAGATCACAAATAGTTTGTTATAATTCGGTTTACCAAATACCGGAGTTTTTATTTGCTCAAAAGACTGCTGACATTTGGGCTTCCAAGACAAAGGCTCATGCACTGCTATAGTTGTTAATGCAAGCAAAGGTTTGACTAGTAGCGAGTAATTTGGGATTCACTGGCGACTGTAGGAAGTAATACCTATAAAAGCTTGCACATTCTTCTTAGTCTGTGGAATGGGCATTTTAACAGTGGTACTAATACGCTCAGGTATCAACCTCTTACCCTCCTTTAACAGTAGGTGACCCCCTGTCAACCATTCTGAAATTTCGAAAGGAAAACCTTATGTCCATGATAAGCCAAATGCAACAACAATTTCACTGTACTGTCTTAACAAGCTTGTTCAGTATTGGAAGCTATTAGTAGATCATCTGGCATATTGCACACATACATGTCATGATTCCACTTACCCCTAACACACATATCCTAAGACATGTGCTGATATCCCCCTTATAAAAACCCACCCCTGTCCCGTGCTCCACGCACGCTTCTAGTCAGTGTGATTGGGTGCTTACATTTACATTAGCCTTATTACATGTTGGACACCTTCTTAAGGTTTTGCTACTCTTGACTTTGCATGTGCCCTTTTTGCTAGTACACTGTAGTATTGCCTTGTATGCTTGTTGCCCTGTATGCTTGTTGAAGTTTTGGAGCTCTATTATATGCTTTGTAGGTTCCGCTTGTGGCTCCGTGAAAGACAACGCCCTCGCGAAGGTCTTTCAGATCTCTCCCCGCATCCCTACACGCTGCCTTTTGGTGCGCGCTAGAACTGGGACTGCATTCAGCGTCCCCGCGCACGTTAACAGAACGTGACTGGGAGCGGCTGGGTGCGGTCAGGTATTTAAACCGCACCCAGCCTTCTGGAAGGCGCTTTGCCTTCAGGTTTCCCTCGGAGAAGGTCGCGTCAGTAGGAGGAACTCACCTGAAGGAGAATTCTATCCTGGCAGGACTCCACGGCGGTGCTTCTTATTTCCTGGAAATTGAAGTCCTAAGAACTAACTCTGAAAGCTAAGTACTTTTGCTACATTTAAGGCGCCCTTCGCAAGAAAGGTTAATTTTTGGAACAATTACTTTGTGAAAGCCTTCACGAAGAAAGAGACTTCGGACATTCAAGGCCTAACAGTATTTTGAGGACTATTTGCCAGTTCATTATGTTTGTTAAATTGTGAAGAGAATTACAAAGAACTTTATGTTTGTAAAATAGTGAAGTGATTTACAAGGAACTTTTAGATTTTGTTTAAGAAACGTGGGATTTAAGAAAGATACCTAGGATTTGGTGTGTCTTTGTTTAATGCTTCTTTTATAGCACAATTATCAAAAAGGAACAGAAACCCCGAGACCAAGAAGCAAAGGTTAATACCAAGTAAGTTTAGGAATGAGACAGAAAGAATGCAAAGGGCTTCTTAAAAATAGTAATTAATCCTTCCTTTCTTTTATGTACATTTCCAGACGAACAAGTTGACATCACACCGGACAACCAACTATCCTAGAGAACATCTGACAACTTTATCACCACAACCCTACATCCCTACAAAGACATACTGGGCTAAGGCCTACAACTTGCTGATTGCAGGTAGGGGGATCTCAGAACAGCTTAATTAGGTTATAGGAGCTCTGATCAGATAGAGATTGTGGCGAAGGGGGCTAGGGAGGTTAGGAAAGCTGACTCCTAAATTGGAATACTAAAATCTTGGTGCTTGTTGCTTCGCAGGTCGACAGCAAGAACCAAAGTCTTCTCTTCAACGCCCAGTACCGGCCCTCCTCCCTAATTTCTAGTTTAAAATCTTGTGGTTAAATATTTAATTCAGTAAGTTTTAGTTAGTGATTTGGGAAGTTGGTCCCTTGCGTCCCTGCGAAATCATCCACGTCTTCCGAGAGAACTTCAGTCAAGACAAGGTAAGGGACGACGTGGTTAGCTTTGACAGAAGGCAAAGCCCACGTAGATAATTTCGCCCGGACGCAATGGATCAAGTAAATATGCAGGATTTAGCTGCAGTTTTAGAAGCAATTAGGCAGGATAATGCAGCCTTACGTAGAGATTTATCCTCTCTTCAAGACTCTATTCAGCAAAAACCAATCACTTTTCTGAGTCCCTCATCTAGTACAGATACCAAGACTCAGATCCAAGTGGTAACTCCGTTCCCCACTCCTTTAGCCCCACCAGAAAGATTTTATGGGGATTGTAATAAGTTTTCTGTATTTTTACAGCAATGTCACCTACATTTTATAGCCAAGACTACAGCCTTCCCGGACGATTCTTCTAGAGTAGCTTTTATGTTATCCTATATGGGTGGAGATGCTGCTCTTTGGTCAGTTCCTTTAGTAGAAAAGGACGACCGAATTTTGTATAATTTTAAGGATTTCGAGAGGGCTTTAAAGAAGATGTTTGCAAAACATCTTTTCGTTCAGTCTGCAGACAATGAGCTTCTAAGTTTAAAGCAGGGATCTTCGGATCTGATACATTACATATCCACCTTTAACCGTCTGGTTTTAGAGGCTGACTGGCCATACGACAAAAGAGTTTCTATTTTTTACAGAGGTCTAAGAGAGGAATTAAAGGACATGATTACTCAGATTCTTGAACCCCCAGAAGACATAAGCGAGTTCATTGACTTAGTGGTAAAACTTAATCATCGTATTTCCGAACGAAAGGGAGAAAGAGGGAAAACAGAGCATAAAGTAGTTTTCTTTAAGGAAAGGTCAACCCCGAATCGAGAATCAGGTCCAAAATCTGACTCCGTCGAACCCATGCAAATTGGTTCGATCCGTGGACCTTTAACTAAGGAGGAGAAAGAAAAAAGGCGACGTTTAAACCAGTGTTTTTATTGCGGAAAGACAGGACACTTCGTAAAAGAATGCCCTACTCGACCTAACAAGTTTAAAACCAAGACTTCCGATGTGGCCATCACTCAGGAAAAGTCGGAAAACTAGTACACTCGGTAAAGGGAGAGGTCAGTTTATCGGGTGGTCTTTCTAGTTTGGCCTCAACTCTTCCCCCTGCAGGTTTCAGACACTTTTCAATCTTAGTGGAACTCCGAGATTTGCTTCCTAAATCTCACACAAGAAAAGTGGAAGCCATTATAGATTCTGGGGCTACAGGTAATTTTATTGATTCCAAATTTTTCTTACAGTTGGGCTTTCAGTCTGTGTTTAAAGATCATCCAGAAACTGTCAGAGCAGTTGATGGCAAGGAATTGACTTAAGGGCTGGTAAACAGACAAACCGAACTTTTAGAGATGGATTGTTCTCCCATACATCGAGAAAGAATACAATTTGACATAATTGATGCCCCTCAATTCAAGATGATTTTAGGGATACCTTGGTTAATAAAACATAACCCAATCATAGATTGGGTAACCAGGTTAATTACCTTTAAGTCAACCTTTTGTACTGAGCAGTGCTTCCTAATCAATAGGTCCAAGGACATAGTTCAAGGTTTTGATTTCGGAATTGAATCACCCAATGTCCTGCTTTTGGAAGGGGTTCCATCGGTTTATAGCGACTTATCTGATGTGTTTGACAAAAGAAAAGCCAATACTCTACCTCCACATAGAGATTTCGACTGTAGAATAGATCTCATGCCTGGAGCAACCTTACCCTGCAGTCGCATTTATGCTCTTACGGAGGCAGAAAACATTCACCTGAGAGCATACCTTGATGAGTATCTTGCAAATGGTTTCATTAGGCACTCTAAATCTCCAGTATCTTCAGCTCTTTTTTTCATTCCGAAGAAGGGAGGGGAATTGCGCACGTGCATAGATTATAGGCAATTGAACAACGTCACCATTAAGAACAGGTACCCCTTACCCTTGATTCCAACACTTTTGGATCAAATTAAGAAAGCTAAGATTTATACAAAACTGGACTTGCGAGGAGCCTACCATTTAGTCAGGGTAAGAAAAGGAGACGAATGGAAAACGGCTTTCCGCACTAAGTTCGGTCTCTTTGAATACCAAGTCATGCCTTTTGGACTGTGTAACGCTCCTGCCGCCTTCCAGTTTTTTATAAACGAAGTGTTGCATGAATTTATTGACATCTGTTGCGTAGTGTATATTGATGACATTCTCATCTACTCAGACACTGAGGAAGAACATGTACAACAGGTCCGCGCCATTCTTCAAAAACTACTCTCCAATTCTCTTTATGTAAAATTGGAAAAAAGTCTGTTTCATGCCTCCAAGGTGGACTTTCTGGGTTATATAATTAGTCCCGAAGGTATTGAAATGGATCCTAAAAAGGTTGAAGCGGTAACAACCTGGCCCAGTCCAACTTCTGTGAAGCAGATCCAAAGCTTCCTAGGCTTTGCAAACTTTTACCGTAGATTCATCCAGAACTTTTCTCAAATAATTACACCCATAACCAAGTTACTGAGAAAAGGAGTGAAATTCTTGTGGAACTCTGATGCTGAAGAAGCCTTCCAAATTTTAAAGAAGAGATTTACCATGGCCCCAATCTTGTGTCATCCAGACCCCAATCAACCGTTTATTGTAGAAGCAGATGCATCTCAATATGCATTGGGAGGAATTCTTTCACAATGAAATTCCGATACAGGCCAAATGCACCCTATAGCTTACTTTTCCAGGAAAATGTCTGAAGCTGAACAGAACTATGCCATTGCCGATAAGGAATTATTAGCAATAAAGGCGGTTTTTGAAGAATGGCGCCACTACCTGTTAGGGGCCCGTCATCCTGTAACAATTTATACTGATCACCGTAATCTTCAAGCTCTAAGATCTGTGAAAGCTCTGACTGCTAGACAGTTACGTTGGTCTATGTTCTTCAATGACTATACCTTTGTGATAACTTATCGCCCTGGGAAAGAGAACTTGAAAGCGGACGCTTTGTCTAGGATAGGTGATAAAGACCCAGAAAAACCTGAAATTATCCATCCTGTAATCCCGACTTCTTGTTTTCAGGGAAGTTTAACCACTAGTAACATTATTAATGATATTAAGGAGACCTTGAAAGATACGGATGTTGAGATGTTGAAAAGAGATCATCCTTACCTCCTGGAGAACGATGATTTGATGATGGTACATGGTTTGATTTACGTTCCTACTGAAAAGATTCAAAAATCCATAATTCAGCTTCACCACGACACAATGTTATCTGCCCATCCTAGCATTTTGAAGACCATGGAGCTAATAAGACGAACCTTTTGGTGGCCTTTGATGTTTAAAGACATTCAGTTGTTTGTAGAAACTTGCAGTGTTTGCATTCAACATAAGGCCTCTCATCAAGCTCCTAGTGGTTTGTTAATGCCTCTGCCTATCCCACCTCAACCCTGGCATACAATATCGCTAGACTTCATAGTTGAACTACCTGAAACCAAGAAGGGATTTAATACAATTTTAACTGTAGTGGATCAGTTCACAAGAATGGCCCATTTCATTCCTTTAAAGAAACTTCCCACTGCCTTAGAGCTGGCTCATCTAATTATGTCACACGTGATCAGATTACACGGAATCCCATCAGTGGTCATTTCGGACAGAGGCTCCCAGTTTGTTTCTAAGGTTTGGCAAAGGTTGGGTACATTGTTACAAATGGACGTTCGTTTGTCTTCTAGTTACCATCCCCAAACAGATGGTTTAACAGAGCGAACTAATCAGACAATCGAACAATATCTCCGATGTATGTTACCCAATGTCCCTGATGAATGGTCTGATCTTTTAAGCCCCCTAGAGTTCGCTTATAATAACTCTGAACATTCATCTATCAAAATGTCTCCGTTCTTTTGCAATTTCGGATTCCATCCCAAAAGCATTCCTGAAAATTCTTTAAAATCTTATTCAGTACCTGCAATTTCTGACTATGTATCCAAAGTATTTTTTATCCAAGAAGAGGCCAAATTCAACTTGGCAAAGGCGAAAGAATCTCAGAAAGAGACCAAGGATAGACATCGATCTGAACAACCGCAATACCAAGTAGGTGAAAAGGTATGGTTGAGTACAAAAAATCTGAAACTTAGAGGAAATCGGAAATTCAATCCAAAATTTATTGGTCCCTTTCCTATTGAGAAGATAATTAACCCGGTTTGTGTAAGGCTGAGTCTCCCTCATAAGTACTTGATACACCCGGTCTTCCATGTCTCCCTGGTTAAGCCATTTCATCCCCAGACCCGCATCTCCAAATCCCCATCCCCCATCATGATTGATGATCACCCGGAATTCGAGGTTAAAACTATCCTAGATTCCAAAAGAGTTCGAGGAAAACTGTTTTACCTCATAGATTGGAAAGGTTATGGCCCAGAGGAAAGGTCTTGGGAACCTTTAGACCATCTAAAAAACTCCCCTAGATTGATCCGACTCTTCCATCTAAGGCATCCTGAGAAACCAAAGCCCATCTCAACCGTTCTGGGGGGGATCTTGAGGAGGGAGTACTGTCATGATTCCACTTACCCCTAACACACATATCCTAAGACATGTGCTGATATCCCCCTTATAAAAACCCACCCCTGTCCCGTGCTCCACGCACGCTTCTAGTCAGTGTGATTGGGTGCTTACATTTACATTAGCCTTATTACATGTTGGACACCTTCTTAAGGTTTTGCTACTCTTGACTTTGCATGTGCCCTTTTTGCTAGTACACTGTAGTATTGCCTTGTATGCTTGTTGCCCTGTATGCTTGTTGAAGTTTTGGAGCTCTATTATATGCTTTGTAGGTTCCGCTTGTGGCTCCGTGAAAGACAACGCCCTCGCGAAGGTCTTTCAGATCTCTCCCCGCATCCCTACACGCTGCCTTTTGGTGCGCGCTAGAACTGGGACTGCATTCAGCGTCCCCGCGCACGTTAACAGAACGTGACTGGGAGCGGCTGGGTGCGGTCAGGTATTTAAACCGCACCCAGCCTTCTGGAAGGCGCTTTGCCTTCAGGTTTCCCTCGGAGAAGGTCGCGTCAGTAGGAGGAACTCACCTGAAGGAGAATTCTATCCTGGCAGGACTCCACGGCGGTGCTTCTTATTTCCTGGAAATTGAAGTCCTAAGAACTAACTCTGAAAGCTAAGTACTTTTGCTACATTTAAGGCGCCCTTCGCAAGAAAGGTTAATTTTTGGAACAATTACTTTGTGAAAGCCTTCACGAAGAAAGAGACTTCGGACATTCAAGGCCTAACAGTATTTTGAGGACTATTTGCCAGTTCATTATGTTTGTTAAATTGTGAAGAGAATTACAAAGAACTTTATGTTTGTAAAATAGTGAAGTGATTTACAAGGAACTTTTAGATTTTGTTTAAGAAACATGGGATTTAAGAAAGATACCTAGGATTTGGTGTGTCTTTGTTTAATGCTTCTTTTATAGCACAATTATCAAAAAGGAACAGAAACCCCGAGACCAAGAAGCAAAGGTTAATACCAAGTAAGTTTAGGAATGAGACAGAAAGAATGCAAAGGGCTTCTTAAAAATAGTAATTAATCCTTCCTTTCTTTTATGTACATTTCCAGACGAACAAGTTGACATCACACCGGACAACCAACTATCCTAGAGAACATCTGACAACTTTATCACCACAACCCTACATCCCTACAAAGACATACTGGGCTAAGGCCTACAACTTGCTGATTGCAGGTAGGGGGATCTCAGAACAGCTTAATTAGGTTATAGGAGCTCTGATCAGATAGAGATTGTGGTGAAGGGGGCTAGGGAGGTTAGGAAAGCTGACTCCTAAATTGGAATACTAAAATCTTGGTGCTTGTTGCTTCGCAGGTCGACAGCAAGAACCAAAGTCTTCTCTTCAACGCCCAGTACCGGCCCTCCTCCCTAATTTCTAGTTTAAAATCTTGCTGTTAAATATTTAATTCAGTAAGTTTTAGTTAGTGATTTGGGAAGTTGGTCCCTTGCGTCCCTGCGAAATCATCCACGTCTTCCGAGAGAACTTCAGTCAAGACAAGGTAAGGGACGACGTGGTTAGCTTTGACAATACATTACCTGAGGGAAGCAATAATGAGGGGACTAAGGGATGACCCCTTGGGGACTCCTGTGGACACAGACTGTAGAGAGGAAGAGGATGGCGGAATCAAAATCTGCTGGGCCCGCCCTTCTGGGAAGGATCTAAGCTAGTTCCATACATCACCTGACACACCGAACCAGGTGAGTCGCAAGAGAAGAAGAGAGTGCAGAACCGTATTTAACTCCATCGAGAGGTCGAGCAGAACCAATGCAGTCCTCCCCCTGGTGTCCAGACATTCCTGAATGGCCTCGACAACTTCCACCAGGACCGATTCGGTGCTGTGAGTGGCACGGAACCGAGTCTTTTCTGGATGCAGAATACTCTCCCTCTCAATGAACACCGTGAGCTATTTATTAACAATCTTCTCGCACACCTTGGCCAGACCAGGCAGCAGAGAAATGGGTTGGTATTTCCCTGGATTGAGTGGGTCTAGAGATGTTTTTTTTAAAAGTGGCAGAATTCTGTCCTGCTTCCAGGCTGCTGGGACACTGGCTGTCTGGAGAGAAAAGTTGATAATGCTGTTCATCTCTACATTAACTGTCTCCGCTGCTGCTGCTAGCAATCTAGCAGGGCAAGGATCCGAGGGCAGGCCAGATTTTAAACTCTTAAGAATTTTAAGAGAGTCAGACACATCAACGGGCTTAAAAACATCCAGACGGTGTTCAGCGGCGGCCGGAGGGGACGGACCAGCTGCCTATATTCCATTGCCACCAGAAGAAAGAGTCACCTGTATAATGCTGATCTGATCCAAGAAAAAAATGTGGATGACACACTTGCTTGAGCCAAAGGAGAGGTAAAGCTCTGAAAAATCGCAAAGATTTCTTTTGCGTCATCTTTAGCAGAGTTGATGTGGTTTGAATAGAATTGGCTTTTGGCAGAGGATATGGCCCCATAGTAAACCTTTTGTTTGATTCTGAGCTTCAGCTCGGCTGTTGGCAGTAATCACTGCGACGCCACACTCGCTCAAGTATCTTAGATTCATGTTTGAGTGCTTTAAGTTCAGGGCTGAACCAGGGTTTAGAGGGAGATTCCCTAGGAGAGCACTGACAGCCGAGTATATCAACTGCATTAGACACCCAACTGGTAAGGCCATCAAGTCGATTCTCAAGGCCATTCAAAGGGAAAGGTCTAGAGGTTTCCAAGACTTGATTGAACATGCCAGGGGCGATTCTACCAAAGGCAGGTTAATAAAAAATGAACTTGCCAAGGGCTCCGCATTCGTCACGTCCCACGAAAAGTAGGTCACAAAGTGGTTGAACCAGGAAACCGGGCAAGGGTCTGTGATTGAGATGGGGACATTTGAACAAATAGGGTCCAGTATACGGCCAGCATGATGAGTAGGGAGACGGACCCGCTGGTCCAGCTGGGCCAGATTAAGAATATCAAGAAAAAAATCATACATTTCCTTAGCCTAAGCCTGGTCAATATGGATATTGAGTTCCCCTAAAACATATAGTGGGAGAATCTCAGCGCCCTGGGAGCAATAGCATCCCCACAAGCCTGTATGAAAGGTCCCACCAGACCAGGGGGCCTATAGGGCAAAGAACCTCCAAAGGAAAATGGTCTGAAAATCGAATACTGAAATCAAGGGCCTCGCAGCCTCCCCATAAGGTCACATCCCGCCTGCGTGGATCCCGCTTGTTTTTATAAAAAATGGCACTCCACCCCCACCCCCCATTCCTTCTGGCCGATTGGCTCTAACAATCTTATATCCCTCAGATGTGGCGAGGGTAACAATGGGGTCTGACATGGAGTCAAGCCAGGGCTCCGTAATGAACAACGGGTCTAAAGAACCCTTGTCAAGAATGACAAATATAGATAAAATTAATGATTGTTTTTACTAAGCACTTCATTACCAACATTTGCTCCACATGAGCTGCAGCTAACTCTTCCGGGATGAAATCCCATGCTGCATGCAATGTTTAAATGCAAAAACCACAGTTGATGGACAGAATGCAGAACAATGTCATACATTCACCCCAGTACAGAGATCTGGGCCTAAATCCATCATTTTTTTGCACTCCACACCACCCCAGTTCAGACATAGCCATATACAAATCAGTCTGACCCTGTGCCTCATGGGAACAGTCCAGCCCGAAATGCCAATCCATGCCTTCTCAGGACCGGAAACAAGCTTCCGAGGACCGGTTTCTGGCATTCCAGCCGTCTTCAGCCCGGCTTGCTTGAATGCAGTGGTGTGGAGAGCATGGGACTCACATCTGAGCATACCCATCCCACTCGGGGTGACAAATGCAAAAACTACAGTTGATGGACAGAATGCAGAACAATGTCATACATTCACCCCAGTACAGAGATCCGGGCCTAAATCCATCTTTTTTTGCACTCTGAACTGAGGTGGCAGAGTGAGCTAAAGAACGGTGATGGATTAAACCCAGATCAGTTGACTGGGGGTGAGTGTTTGTATTGTCAACCCTCCGTCCATCACCCCCTTTGGTTTTTCTTTGTTCGCCCTAAGTTGACAGGGTACGCTCAGACATGAGTCCCTTGCTCATTTTGCCACTGGTTTCAAGCAAGCCCGGCTGAAGACGGCTGTAATGCCAGAATCCGGTCCTGGGAAGCTTGATTCCGGTCCAGGGAAGACATTGCTTGGCAGTTGGGGCTGGACTGTTCCCATGAGGCACAGGGTCAGACTGATTTGCATATGGCCATGTCTGAAATGAGGTGGCGGAGTGAGCTAAAGAACGGTGATGGATTAAATCCAGATCAGTTGACTGGGGGGTGAGAGTTTGTATTGTCAATGCTCCGTCCATCACCCCCTTTGGTTTTTCTTTGTTCGCCATAAGTTGGCAGGGTATGCTCAGACGTGAGTCCTTTGCTCACTTTGCCACTGGTTTCAAGCAAGCCCGGCTGAAGGCGGCTGTAATGCCAGAAACCGGTCCTGGGAAGCTTGATTCCGGTCCAGGGAAGACATGGCTTGGCAGTTCGGGCTGGACTGTTCCCATGAGGCACAGGGTCAGACTGATTTGCATATGGCCATGTCTGAACAGGGGTGGCGGAGTGCGCTAAAGAACGGTGATGGATTAAACCCAGATCGGTTGACTGGGGGTGAGTGTTTGTATTGTCAATGCTCCGTCCATCACCCCCTTTGGTTTTTCTTTGTTCACCATAAGTTGGCGGGGTATGCTCAGACGTGAGTCCCTTGATCACTTTGCCACTGGTTTCAAGCAAGCCCGGCTGAAGACGGCTGTAATGCCAGAAACCGGTCCTGGGAAGCTTGTTTCCGGTCCAGGGAAGACATGGCTTGGCAGTTCGGGCTGGACTGTTCCCATGAGGCACAGGGACAGACTGATTTGCATATGGCCATGTCTGTACTGGGGTGGCGGAGTGAGCTAAAGAACGGTGATGTATTAAATCCAGATCAGTTGACTGGAGGTGAGTGTTTGTATTGTCAACGCTCTGTCCATCACCCCCTTTGGTTTTTCTTTGCACGCAATGTTCAGGCATGTGCATTGGATGTTAGTCCATGGGCCAGGTCTGTGTCAAGGCTTTGCAGCCAACTCCCAATAGAAGCTATCCACCACCTTGAATAGCATTTGGCAATGTGTAGCAGAGCTTTAGCCACACAATCTGACCTTTTAAAGGCCCTGTGCCTAACATGCTGTGGGTGGACAATTTCCTTTTGAAATTGCTTTTTAACAGAACCTTTTTATCTTCTACTTTACCTTTATATTGGTCACATAATCTTTTTCATTTTTGTACTGTTAACTTTACTTAAAAGCTCTTGCATTTTATTCTAACTTTTCTGTTTAAATGGTAGCTCTTTTTTTTAAGGAAGCATAAAAGTCCCTGTGATAAGTTTTGAGATGTAAAAGAAACAGGCTTTGGTTCTAACAGGCCCAGATGGGTCGATACTTTAAATTGGAAATAGAAGTTTTGTAGGGAGTGTAATAAAACAATCTTCAAAAGAATAACTTTTTTATTGAACTTTTTATTCCAAGTCTCTTACATTAAATTTCAACCACCATATCCTGAAAATCATATCTAGTTTTTCAAATCTTAATACCATACATTGAAATTTATCTCAAACTTTATTACATATGTTGCTGACTGAACTAAACAAACCCCCCAAATTGGCATTGTATTTCCACACAGTTTGCTTATCCAAATAGAATTCTATTCAGCACACAGTTTCCAGCTAAATGTGTTTCACTTCTTAATGTGCCACTTTCTCATAGCTGAAAAAGTGAATATAAAAACACTATTTAGATGTATACTACAGCACTCACAAATCATCATTCTACACGCTTCAATGCTTGGGAAATATGGCTATTGTTTATAACTATTTGCGACCCCCCACCATGCACAGTATTATCAACAAAGACAGCATTTCAGATTGTTTAGGGATATTATAAATGTAGAGAATTAATATGTTGTGAGTTATTTAACCCCTTCACAGCAAGGGAAATTCCCCTGCTGTGGTGGGGCGGGGGGCACGCACAGCGCCCCCGTGCTCATGATGAGCCACGGTGGTCGTGTGCTCATGACGCTGAGCTCATCATGACCACACCCGTTTCTTTAGAACGCTTGCACAGCAGGGGAATTTACCCAGCATGCGAGCGTTCTAACTCTCATGACGAGCTCAGCTCATCATGAGCATACGAGCACCGTGGCTCATGATGAGCTGAGCTTGTCATGAGACTCACAGGTGTCAATATGTGAGGATAAAAGCAGTGTATGGTATGGCACAAGTTATAGTAACTTTAGGGTATGAGTTAAAGGTATTTGATATTACTACAACTGGTTAATTTCAGTGGTTTTGTTAGTTTCAAGTAGTGTTAAAGTGACATTTTCACCTAACTATATCATCCTTTTAAACTTTGTTGTTTTCAACTAATTTCAAAGTTTTCTGTAAAGTAAAATTGGATGTTATTACAATTTTTAACTATAAATTCACTTTAATCTTCAATTTTTTCAATGAATTTTTAGCAATCTTTTAACATAAAGTAAGATATTTATTGTAATGCATGACAGGGGGCCTGATCCCTTCTTCTGCCCCTGTCCAAGCTTACTGCCCCTACCCCCACTTGCTTTCCCTTCATTGCTCAATTCCATACATCTTCCCCTTCGCCCAGCTGTATTTTTCTGCCAAAGCCTTTCCCAGCTGCCCCGCACAGTTAACTTGCTGACCATACCCACCTCCTCTCTGCTCTCTGTTGTCCATGTCCATGCACCTGCCCACTCTCCCCTGCCTTGCATGGTCTGATGTGCTGCCACTGCCCATCAGTTAGCTTGATGTCACTGCCCACTCCTCCTGCCCTGAGGTTATGCCTCTATGCTGCCACTGCCCCATCCCTCTCTTTTCTGCATTGAGCACCTACCTTTCCCTCCTGCCATCCATGGTCCTTAGTGCATGGTCATGCCCCCTCGTCTTTGCCCACCATGGCCATTGTGCTGCCACTAACCCTCCTGCTGGCCATGCATGGTCTTTCGTGCTGCCAATGCCCCTCGCACCTGCCCATTGAGGTCAGCTCACTGCCCTTGACCCCCTCCCATCTTCCCTTCATTGTGTGTATGCCATGATTGTCTCCCTGCTGCCCTCCATGCTGTGTTGTGCTTTCAGTGACTATCCTGCATGCCCTGTATGGTCAGCTTGCTGCTCCTGCCCTACCCCTTTTGCCCCTGCTCTCCATGTTCCATGTGCAGGCTATCCCCTCCCTCTTGGCTTCCATGGTCCCTTGGCCTGCCCATGCCCCTTCCTCCTGTCCTTCATGGTCCATTGTGCTGTAACTGTCCCCCCTGTGTGTTTGATATGGTAAGCTTACTGCCATAGCCTCTTTCCCCTTTTCTCTCTATTGTCCATGTGCATTAGCCTGTCATCTCCCAATTGCTTTTCATGATCCATTGTACTGCACTGCCCACCCGCTTGCCTAGTGTGATGCATTGTGCTACTGTATCCCCTGACTGTAAGGTCAGTTTGCAGACCATGACCACCTTCCTCCTGCCCTCTGTTGTCTGAGTCCATGTCTCTAAACCATTTCTCCTGCAGTCCGTAGTCCAATGTACCATATATGCTAACAATCTGAGCTTTATAAAAGGGAGATTTTGATGAAAAATATCGGGAATTAATTTTCCCTATTGACTTACAATGAGAAAAGAGGAGCTTTTAGGGGGGATACTGCTAAAAAAAGCCTTTTTGGGCTTAAAAACATTGGGAGTATCCAACCTGAATTGAGTCTGTTTCCATTTATGGTTGTACGGACACTGCCTCTCCCTTCTTTCCTCAGTGGTGTATTGCCACAGCCTCTCTTCCTTGTCCTGCATGGTTTGATTGTTTGCCCCTGCCCTCCTTTCCTATGCCCTCTATGACCCATTATGTCACCCCTGCCCAGCATGGTCTACCTGAGACCTCTGCCCCCTTCTCTCTGCCCTCAATTGTCAGAATCTGTGTCCCTGACCTCTATCTCCCACAGTGTTCTAATGAATAACTAGACTGCTAATGTTCTATATTTATTACAAAAGGGTGTCACGCCTGAACTCATCTTGATGCAATCTAAACTGTAATAACTAAATTATTTCCTTTAGAAATTATAAAAATTAAATGGTATTTTCCCATTGAAATGATAGTTAATGCCCTACAAACTAAAATTAGGACACATTTTCTGCATTCTCTTATAGCAACAAAGCCTTGTTTTATTATTGGTTATATTTATGTTTTTATCATGTTGATCACTTGATTATTTATTGCACTTGGGGGAGAGGATGTGATGTTATGGCTAGAGCAGACCAAGTTTGCAACTGAGCGGGAAACATCACTTACAACGCAACTTTTACCACGCAGTGCCTTTACGACGCAACTTTTACAATGCAAACCATTACAACGCATTGCGCTGGGGGGCGCTCTAGGATAGTGAATAGGTTTAATTTACTGTCCAACACCTTCCCTACTATCCACGGGGACTGGAGTTGGAATAGTAAATTAAACTATTCACTATCCAGCGCCCCAAACTATGCGTTGTAATGGTATGCGTTGTAAAACCCGCGTTGTAAAAGCATGCGATGTAAAAGCATGCGTTGTAATGTTGTACATCCCTGGGGAGCTGGATTCAAGTTTTGGCATTGGGTCAACCTCCTGTGATTCTTGACAAATCATTAAATCTTCCCAGGCCTAATATCAAAATGAATGTGTAAATTAACTGATGCTTATATAAGGAACTCCAATACCTTTGGTCAAGTTACCGCTATATCAAACTGCAAGATTTTTTTTTAAGGTGTCATTTCTGTCATTGGCCTATACTTAGGCTGCATTTGGGTGATATATGTGCTCTTTTGTCTCTGGTGAAGCTGCCTAATTTCCTCATTTACTGAGTATCCTAAGAAGAAAATGCTTTCAGCTTTCCACTTCAATTCCATCAAGATGGCATTCAGAGGTGCCACAATTTTGACATGAATTTTGAATGTTAGCACACTTGTTGCTCATTAGAATAGTAAAGCTGCTGAGCACCAGGAAGTTAACTGGCAGCCTGCTCCTTTTATTGAAGGTACATGTTTTGGTCTGCATGTCAGAATGTTTGAATAAAATAGAAGAGGAAGGTATTTGAGAACTCATTTAAAATGATTCCTAATTCTGCTTTCTACAGCACTAACCAAAATGTATATGACAAAATTACCCCCCCCCCATTTTCTTCCTTTCTAATGAAATGTTCAGGTGTGCCACACTTTTGTTTTAAGAAAGATTGTTAGATTGTTAGCGCTCTAGTTGTTTTTTAGAACACCCTGGGAGGCTGCAACACAACACATGGGAATCAACTGGCAGGCTGCTCCTATGATTTACTGAGAATGTCAGACTTTAGTCTCACATGGCTGGGAAAGATGTGTGTGAATTTGCTGAAAATATACTCTCATTTTGGCTTCTGCATCACCTTCCATAACCTCTATGATAAAATCATGAGAAAACAGTTTTCTCTCAATTATGATTCATGAAATATCAGTAGACCTTCAGCATTTTTCACAGGATAAAATCACCTTATGACACACCACAATTCCAAAAATTCCTAAAATTAGTCTGGTACTATGAACAAATGAATTAGATTGTAAATAAAATTTGTTATCACCCTTTATACATGATCATTTTTGTGACCCTTAAAACCGACCTTTCACTACAATGAAATTCAATGGGGAACATGTCCCATAGTCCTGTAATTGCTGCCACAGCATTACGTCCATTTTATGGCCAATAAAGGGGAGGTTCCCAATGGGGCTACCCACATGCTGGCTTGGGTCTGGAAGTGCTCAATTTGCCTCTACATCTTTTTTTAACTCATTTATAGGACACAGGAGCTGAGCCTTGTAATGGATGCAAACACATAGCAATCAGGTTTGAACTAACCAATCATGATTGACTAGTCTATTTAATGTGGCCAATCAGAGCAGATCTGGACACCAACTCTCCAGATACTATATTGAACTTTCATTTTTCAAATGCTACTGAACAGATTGAAACCGAAACACAATCTTTGAACCAAGATCTAACTTTCTACCAAATCTGATGCAATTCCGTTAAGCAGTGTTTGCTGTAGCCTCTCTAAACAAATTCTATGGAAAATGCATGGGGATTTTGAAATTTGGGACATCCCTTTCTCTTGGTCCCGCTTGGCGGATCACCCCAAAACATTCCATCACCAATCAAAAACTAGCACCTTTTTGGAAAATTTCATAGGGATTTGTCAAATGGTGCCAAAGATATTAGCAACACAAAAATAATTTTCCTATGGGACACCTGACCTAACCGTAACTACCTAGTGGTGACTGCCACTAGGTAATATATAATGTAGATTTTCCTAGTAATTTATGAAGGAAAGTCTTAATTATATTAAAGATACCGAGGCGAGTATTATGCTTCTCTAATCTTACATTTATTAACATAGCGGCATTCAAGTAATGGAAAACTACAAATCACATGAGGGGTAGTAAATAGGCTAGCCAATGGAAACAGAAAAATAATCACAGTAATCACCAATAGAATACCAATACATGTATTACCTCCATCTTGACTGCAAACAATCCTCTATTCTTGCTGGTCACAGTCAACATAAGAACTTTATTTAACATTGTGCCGTTATAAATATATCTGGGGCAATTAGATATTTTCTATGCCTGTTAGTGAATGTCTGGTTCCTTACTGTGCTGTATTCCTTGATATTCTCCTTGGGTGCCTCGTGTGCCATGCTATCGCTTTATCAGTCAAATGCTGTACTACATTCACTTCACTTCGCGTTTGCAATTTGAACATGCAGTTCCTCCAACTGTCAACAATCGTCACAAATGCCAATGTTAACTGTATTTCTGCTGTTAGGGGTCTCAGAGTACTGGGTATTTCAGTCCTGCTCTCCTTCTTTCATCTCCACTCAGTTTTAATTCTTTCAACTAAGGGGCATATTTACAAGACCCTATCACCACCAGAACGTAACTTTTTTACCTTGTGGTGGCAATACAGTCTTCGACTTATTTACGAGGCAGTGTTAAGCCACTTACCGTGGCTTAACACTGACTTGTAAATTAGGCACCCTTTCAACAATACTTAGCCTGAAAGGGGAAGGCAATGAGTGTTGCAGTGGGTGTTCTGCCACAACACCCTTTGATTTTGATGCTGCCCTATATTTGCAAAAGTGGCATAAATATGAGTCAGTGCCAAAATTAAGACGAGGGAAAACCTGGGCTTAACAGGGCGCAACAAGGAAAACTGGTTAACTTCTCTTTGTTTTTGTTGTTTTTTATGTGTGTCGCACAATGCAAAACAGCAAAACACCATGCATGATTGTTTATGTGCAGGAAGGTGTTACTTTGTTAAAAATGACGAGTTGCAACTTTTATGTGTACTGCACAAAGCAGCGCAAATAGAAGTTACACATAATCATTTAAGATTGTTTATGTGCAGGAAGGGACAACTTAACAATAAACAATCATTCCTCACAATGCAGGCACCCTTCCACTGTGGTGCAAGGGTGCCTTTTTTGTCGCTAAGCAGCTCAAATTAGCACGAGCTCGGGAGGAAATACAGGGCTGCACCATATTGTTGTAAATAAGGTGCAGTCTTGCATTTCAGAAGTGGCGGAACGCAGAGTTAAATCAAGAAGGCTAACTCCATGCTCAGTCACTTGAAAATATGCCCCTAGGTTTCATCACCGGAGGGGAGCAGCTTTTGTCCCCGCCTTCCATTGCCCACTCAGCTGCTTGCTTGGCGTGTACAGACCCTGTGGGAGTGAAGGGGACTTTCTCTCTGCCTCCATATATATTAAAAAAAAATCTGCCTAACATTATTTGTTACATTTGCTTTTAATATGAAATTAGACAGTTCTAAACTAGTAAATTACAATGATGATGATGGTGGGGAAGCATTTAAAAATTATTTAAATGAATGTATTTATTCTTCTGTTGAACAGGTTGTGGCAGCCTCTATGAATAAGATATCTAAGAACATTGAACATTCTGTTGTAAATATGATGCCAAAGACAGTAATGGCTCATTCTTCATGGGGAAAGCAAAAAAAGAAAAATACTACCTTTACCTACAAAAAAGATACAGGTCCCAAATCCTATTCCTGAAATTGCACTTTTGAATGGTGAAGTTTCCTCAAAACAGCCAGAGGATGTCGTTCCTCCCAGGCCTCCTTTCGAAGAGGAGAATGCTAAAAGTCATCCTAAGTGCAAATCTAAAATTAAAAATATTGAAGATAAACCACAAAATATTGGCATTTCGCACATTCTGGATACTGATGATGGCATGGGAGATTCAGATGGTGAAACCAATAATTTTGGATCAAATATCCTTCTTTTTGCCTTCCATCAAAAAAGACCAAATTTCTTCCTTCCACAGCTGACTCTTTTCTGGCTTAAACAGTTCTGAATGATTAAGGGAGTCCCATGTTCGATCAAACTTTCAGACACCATCCAAATTCCATTGGAATGGTTTTCTGCTGACCAGGTAGGGGATTATATTTTTCACAGGCAGTATTTGCCCTTGGACTAACAAACTATGACCAAGTAGAAATCGGAATGCTTTAGGCCTTCTTTGTATTCTAACATCACCTCCACTCCAACTGTTGACCCTTCTTTGCCTACTTTCTTTTCAAAATGTGTGAATAATTACTGTTAAGGAGTTGACAAGGCCTGGTCTACTTATCAAGAAAAATGACTTGAGCTTGTGGGTCCTTTGGTCCGTATTTCTGACATGGAACGGGCAGCCAGGTAGGAAAACTCCATTATTGATCCAGAAGCTCTGTCATTATGGATACAAAAAAACTTTTTGATTGCTGGGAAACACTAACTCTACCATAATGCATAAGCACAGGAAAGATCCCTTATTAAAGTTAAATCCTAAGCTAGCAAATCTGGCTACAATTGATCATGGTATCAAAGCAAAAGGTTTTTCATTTGGAGAGTCTTTTATAAAAGATCTCAGCAGATTTCTAACTACCTGTTCTTCAATTGATAGAGCTCAACAGTCCCTTAAAACGATTTTTCACAATGGGTTTTTGCAAGGGCCAGTAGAGGCTGGAGCCACTTTACCCTCCATAATTATCATAAGCAGGAATCCAGAGGCTCTTTCAATTCAAACTTCTGTGACTGCCACAAATATAAGCCTCAGTTCCACCCTGTGATAGGTACTGGGTATTGAGGTCTTGGACTAAAGATATTGAGAGTCAACAATCAACAAGATGAGTCCTTCTTCTGGCCGTTCTCCCGTAGGAGGCTGTCTTCAATTTTCCATCAAAAAGTGGCAATCCATAATTGCAGATCCTTAGGTTTTAAATACATTACAATGGTATGTTAGAGATCTCTAAACAACTCCTTTCCAAACTGTGTTCCCTCTTCCTATGTTTTCATCCAAAATGTCAGACAAAAGAACTTTCTGCCACAAACTTAAGACAAACTTAAGACAGACTTAAGACAGATTAAGATAGACTTAAGACAGACTTAAGACAGACTTAAGAAAAACTCTTATACCTTTACTACTACTAAATGCCTTCTGTGAATACCAAAAGTAGTAAGTTTCGGATTTTGTCTCAGATTAGTTCTGTGAATTGGGCCCAGCGAAATGAGTTAGTATCCCATCACATCCGATAGAGTTTATAGGTTTTCAAACAAAGATAAAAGCAATCAAATTCAAAATTCTTCAGACTCCTTGCAGCTCCTTCATCTCCCTTAGATCTCTGGCGAGAATTGTAGGCCACCTGTCTTCTTTCATTCAAACCCTCTTTCTGATCTTGTATTAGAATCTGATGCGAGTTGGACAGGTTGAGGTACCTGATATTGTCCAATCTCGACTGGGGTACATGGTCTCTGGTAAGCGTGAGCGCAAAATCCGTTCCGCTCCCGGATTTCGTGGAATTTCGGTAAATCCGCGATCCGCGAACTCCCGCAAATTTACCAAAAATCCGCGAATCCGCGAGCGGCAGATTCGGGGGGCAAAAGTTCAAGCCTTCAAGCTTAAAGTTGTTGTTGTAACTATTTTAGGATGGTGCCGGCAAGCTGCCAGCGCCATCCAAAAATAGTTACAAAGTTAGCTTCAACAGGAAGCACAGGAAGCACTGATAGATAAAATAAAGCAGGTGCTCGAGCACCTGCTTTGTTTTATCTATTAGTGAAGCTCATTTAGTAACTATTTTAGGATGGCGCAGGCAGCTTGCCTGCGCCATCCTAAAATAGTTACAGGAAGATGATGGATGGACAGGTCACTCACGGGACCCCTGCGCACATTGTTGCGATTGCATAGTAACACAAACATGGTCGCTGGAACTAGTTGAAGCTCAAATTCAGTTACTCATTCATCAGCCCAAAAACAATCATGAGCGTCGTCGAGGCTGGGCAGATGTGCCTTCTTCCCAAATCTACCGTCGAAAATCAGCTGTGATGCCTGATAGAGGCCTTTGCATCCTTGACTTTCACGAGCGCAATCCTCGAGCTGCTCCTGTGACCAGGAGCTTCTTTCTCTTGATCTGCTGCTCTGATCGGTGTCTGACCTTTTATACACACAAGAGGCATGTGAACTCGCATGGAAGCCCCTCCCGTTTGGCCTCGCTCACACACTCGCGGTGTGCACCGTCTTCCCGCCATTTACCCACTATGATGGACAGCTCACTCAAGGGACCCCAGCGCCCTTCGGGGCGATTGCATAGTAACACACACATGGTCGCTGGAACTAGTTGAAGCTCAAATTCAGTGACTCATTCATCAGCCCAAACACAATCGTGAGCGTTGTCAAGGCTGGGCAGGTGTGCCTTCTTCCCAAATCTACCGTCGAAAATCAGCTGTGATGCTGGATAGAGGCCTTTGTATCCTTGACTTTCACGAGAGGCACTTGAACTCGCACAGAAGCCCCCCCCCCATTAAAAAAATCTGCAAATCCGCGAATCCGCAAATTTGCGGAATTTGCGGATCCGCAAATCCGCAAATTCGCCCATGCTTAGTCTCTGGAGGAGTCCAAATTTAAGCATGAGCGAATTTTGCGGATCTCGCGTTCGCGAATTTTGCGGATTTGCGGATTCGCAATCCGCAAAATCCGCGAATTCCCGCGAATTTGCGGATTTTTTTTTTGTGTTCGCCCGTGTTTCTGCCAGTTCGCGAGGGTTTTTACAATTTCGCAATTTGCGAACTTACCTGTCGGGTCGCAAGTTTTGCGAACTTGTTGTTTCTACGTGTCCAGCCTGTTTGGGACACTCTTCTTCATCACTGCCACTCTCTGTCACCACTGCCACTCTCTGACTACTCATGCCACCCTCTGGCCCACCCATGCCACCCTCTGTTTCATCACCACACCCTCTGGTTGTCCAGTGTACATTATTTTCGGCAAAGCAAAGCACACCTTCCCTGCCTCAAGTGACCTGAATTAATTTGGGGCTGATTAATGTGTCACAGAATATTTTTTTAGCTGGCACCTGCTTCCTTAGTGCGCCCTGATTAGTGATCTTTTGCACTTGCTAAGTGCTTTCATTGTTGCAAAATTAGTTACAACACCTGCCCTGCCCCAACTGACAATAATGAATTAGGGGCTAATTAATGGATTTTAAATTCCAGCCTGGCTCCTGCTTGTCTCCCTTAGCTGTAATTCAGGACCTTTGTGGCATATGTGTAACTATTCTGAGGTTCAGAGCAGGGTCACATAATAGTTTCAACTGGCAACTGAACTCTGGAGGGGCCCCTCAGGAAGCACTACAGGAAATGGCTACTAATGATGAGCCTGAACTTTTGAACCTGGTAAGTAGTTACTTTCAGTTTTGCTAAGATCGTATTTCTGCAATTTTGCACTTATTCGCGGGGCGCGAACTCACGCGAACAGTGCGAGCAGTGCGAGCAAAATCCGCTGCTCGCGGATTTGCGGATTTTGCGGGAGATTCGCGAATCTCGCGGATTGCGAATTTCCCGAAAATCCGCAAAATCCGCGAGCGGAACGGATTTTCCGCCCATGCCTATCCAAATTCTGTATAACCCTTTTAGAGATGCTTGTGTCAGGGACTGTCCGGGACTGTATGGGACACAGTCAGGGTCTTGGGTAAGGACTGGGAACTGGGTAGAAAACATATGCAGAAAGAGGAGTACAGCGCTGCCCAGGATCATACAGGAAGTCAGAGGAGAAAATGGATCCAAAGGGGAAGCCTGCGCAAAGGAACAAGATGGCTAAGACTCAGAAAAGTCAGGCACTCATAAGATGATTTAGCATTCTGAAAAACTCCACCCCGGATGAATGTGCAAGACATATAAATGAAACAAATTTAACAATAAAGGGAAGCGTGTGGTAAAGCACTCAGGAGCTCCACACAGTAAGACAGAAGCTCAGTAAGTTAATCACCCACAATTGCAGTTACAGATACTGACTGCAAATACCCACATATGGGATATGCATGCAAAGGGTCTGTGGAGCATATACCTATGGTGATGTTATAAATGTAACTGAAAGACAACACTCACAGTGAACAAGAAATACCACCTATGTAGTCAGCTGTGCCCACGGATCCAGGCGATCTAACAGGAACACACAAGGCTGTAACAGCAAGGGGGTAGAACTAAACACAAGCACAATAGACAATGGGCTAGCAAGTAGGAGCACTTAACAAGAAAGGAAAGAAATCACAGGGCACCCATTTCAGAATGCCGATAACACACATACATGGTAACAGAAGCAAGATAGCAGAATAGAAAGACAGCAAACTAGGAACTGGTACCAAGGAAATGAGAAGAAAGGCATGGACTGGAAAAAGACATACAGAAGGGGAGGCTACAAGGGTACAGCAGAACAGTGCTGGATCAGGAGTCAAGAAAACAAAGTAGCACTAAAGGCTGTGCTGGAGCTAGGCAAGAATTTAGCAAACACTCACAAGCCGAGGTAGCACTGCAGGCAGTGCTATTTTAGGAACAAGGGAAACTGCTGTAGCTCAGGAACAAGAAATGCTAAGGCTCAGGACCGGGAACTAGAATTGAGCTAAAGCTCAGGAGTCAAGGTAGCACTGCAGGCAGTGCTAATTCAGGAAGAAGTAAAACTGCAGCAGGCCAGGAACATGTAATAACTTAAGTTCAGGAAATACTGGAAACAAAGGATAGCAAAAGCTCAGGGACACTGGAAACAAGGGTCAATCTCACCGGTACACAGCTACAATGAGCAACCTTAGCCTAAAGGGAGCTGGGGCTTAAACGAGCTCACAGTAATCACATGCATGAGGTGTGAGCAGGCTAGCAGCAGCCAGCCACAGGTGAAATGAATTTCTCCACCCATCCTTGGCCTGCAGGGGTGGATACGAAGCAGTGAGCATCAAATTCTAGGTAATGGAGTTTCAGGTATGAGCAGGCTGTCTTCAAGCATGAGCAGGCTGGCTTTCACAAACCCCAGCATGGATTATGAATGGATGGCAATTGGCAAGTATAATCCAAATGACTGGAAGCCAGTTTGTACATGAAGGGGAAGGTATGAACGCTTATTAGACCACTGGAGAGTCCCACAATTCAGCCCACTGGTGGTGGATACGAGAACGCAGGGAGCAAGTTGCAACAGCTTGCAGGTTCCTTTGAAACCTAAAGCCTAGCAAAAAACAGAGTTCAATGTTCCATCCTTCTCCATATGGACAACGTTTCTGCATTCCATCATGATTAAAGCCTCTATTTCTTCAAATTTTGGGGAATTCTGTCTTCCTAACAAGTTCTCAGTTCGAGCAGAATACTTAAATGTGAATCTCAGTTCCATAGCAAATTGCCACGTCTGCAATCTTTGTGACTCAAGCGTTTGGAAACTTCATCCTTCAGTGTTTCAGTCACTAATGCAGAAATGGGTCCTGTCAACATCAAACTTTTTGCCACCAGACTATATTCTCAACAGCCCTGCTTCTTCAGTTGGCTTCCAGACCACCTAGCTTTAACGATTGATGTTTTTATGCTTCTATTGTTTCCTCCTCTTATGGAGTTAGTGATCAACTTTCTTGTCCTTCTTCGCTTCTTTCCCAATCTCCGTTTGGATCCATTGGGCCATCCTCACAATCTAGTACTAGATAATTCCCTCAATCTCTCTGCTTCAGCAAAAGCAGCATCACCCAATCACTCTCTTTCACTTTGACAGAGGCTTCAGATTACATTAGCAAAGCATGGGTACCAGGCAATACCAAAGCCTACAAATTGGCTTGGGCTTTATGGACAAGCTTGTGTTTGGGAAAATATATCAATCCTGTTTCAAAATATATCAATCCTGTTTCAGTTTATATAATTTAAAATGTTTACTTCCTGGCAGCTGAAGCTAGCAGAGATACATCCTATACAATCATAACTTGGTACAGATCTGCTATTCCCATGAATCATCCCAACATCAATAGTAAACCAGTGGGAGAGCATCTGCTTGTCTGTCATCTTTTACAGGGAGTAACATTTTGTAATCCTCCCCTTCCAAAAAACAGTAAAATGTGAGATGTAAATGTTGTTTTGAAATTCTTTATTTCCTGGCCTGATAGTACTGCAAAACGTACTATGTTGTTATGCCAGATCTCATAAAATGTCTGTCTGATGTAATGCATTACATATTTATTCTCGCCAATTTACTCCCATAGGGGTATGTTCACAGTTAACAAATGCACAAAGACTAATTTTAACAAAGCGTTTTACCCCTATTTTCAGAACCAATGCAGACTTTGTGTTTCACAATGTCTTAAACTGTACGAACACCAAACAATTGATCTCAGAAGGTCCTCTCACTCGCAACTGCTCATTTCCTTCAGGAAACCCCACAATCTAGATTCGTCTCCTACCCTTGCTCGCTGGGTCAGATAGCTATTGCCACCCCAGTTTTCGGGGATCACTCTTCAAGGAGTGCCAGGGCCTCAAAAGCGCTCTGGGCAGGTTCCAGACTAGAGGAGATTCCAAGCTCAACTAACTGGACTAATGATAATGTTTTTCAGGCTTTTTTGGTAAACCTATTCACACTGCTGCTTCTGTTATAATTAACATGCTTTAAACAAGCCTAAAAGGAGCTACCGGTCTTTCAATAAAAGGAGCTTCCGGTCTTTCAATAAAATGTAGATTTGTCTGGTAAATTATGAAGAAAAAATTTAATTTTATTAAAGACACAGAGGCGAGTTTTACTCCCTGACATCTATTCCAGAGTTACCACCTGCTTCCTCTTAAAGACAATGCAGTACCTTCTGGATATTCATCTTCCACTCCCTTTAAGGTGGATTTCCCTGGTGTTCTTCTTTCTCTGCCTCAAAATACTTCTTCAATTTCAAAGACTTTTGCCAAGAACTCTTTACTTTTCCATTAGCGTTATTTATTGTACTATCGATTTGTCCTTTGTTTTCTGGTTTCATTTAACCTCTCCACCAGAGGGCGGTTTGCAGTCAAGTTTGGGCCTAATACATGTTACTGGTATACTATTGGTGATTACTATGTTTACGTTTCTCTTTCCCATTGGCTAGCCTGTTTACTAAGCCTCATGAGATTTATAGTTTTACAGTTCTCAACTGCTGCTATGTTAATAAATGCAATATTAGAGAAACCTAATAGGAGCCTCCAGTCTTACAATAAAATTATTATATATTCAATGAAAAAACAAAAGTTAAAGTAACATTATAATTAGGTGAAATGTTAAGTAACTGTCATGCCACTCACCTGGCTCTTGTCCGCAGAGATGATGCTGGACCTCCTATCTCTCCAAGGGCGGCATATTATTTGGAAATTGGAGCCATAAATCAACTGCTGCTCCAGAAGAGAAGGGGGTGTTTGGCCAAAATAACAAACAGAGAGACTTGCATGCCTTCAAGCTCAGCTAACATCTTCTTGGAGTCGTACGTATGTCTCTTCCCAGTCCTGGAGAGCGATGTTGAGATATGCACATAATGCGTGTGCAGTGTGTTGTGCTGCAAATACAAGTAGAGAGGTTATTCAACAAATGAGTAGTGATAAAATATCCCCTCCCACCTTTAACATGTGTACTAACAGTCAAGTACAGGATAATAAATCGATTGCTGCATAGACTTCAAAAAACCGACTGTTACCCTTGAAATTACGGCACTCCCAGAGGAAGTTATGTAGTGTAGTTCCTATATTCCAAATAGGCTGTGCGCATTGAAATAATATATCATGTAGCTTAGACGTAGGACTGAGGTCTACTAGGTCTCTAACGGCTATATTAGACTTAATTGTGAGTGCCAGCTAGCTCAGAGGTCACTAGAAACTTTCCCGGATAAACAAGAAGGGATGAGTTTCTGACAACCGCATTAAACATGACAACTTTGTTTCCCAAGAATAAGAAATCAAATCTCTAGAGTTGCGGAAACAATAGATAACTATTTCACTCAGTCAATTGTGCATGCTTAGTTTCACTAGAGGTTCAAGAGAAATAGAGAGACGGGCGTTTTCAATAAAAAGGTATTTATTGAACAGTCTTCTTTCTCAAGCATTGAAAATGGACTGCTACAATAGTAAGGCTTACTATGAGGTACAATGCATATAATACGAACAGTATTATGAAGTAGTAGTGTAAAAGCATGGTATGGTTTCTAAGCTGTAAAGTGCATAAAATGTATGAAATACATAAAATACATACAGTGATAAAAGGATGACTAAAATACTCAACTGGTGCTTCTAGAATACGCCTACCCCGGTGTACCTAACCTAAGTCTGGTAAGAGGGAGGGAGTTTAAGTCTAGGATTTCTCTGCCAGGAATCTGATTCCAATAATTCTCTAAGAGGTCTAATCAGCTCCGTACCTTTGTTCTAGAATGAAGGAGGTCTTGTATCTCGTTCTCGGGACTCGATTTCCGAGATACCCGCAAGGGTAGCCTGGAAACACTGGAGCTGGATTTCTCGGCAGGAGAAATAACAGAGTCTCGCAGTGCGTCTGCTGGAGGGACGGCTTCCTTCGGCAATTGCTGCTGCAGGGCGTCGGGCAAGTAGATAGTTGATCTGCTCCATACCACTGTGTGTTTGTTTAGGCAAATCAAGGCATATTTATACTTTGATGGTGCCGAGTTTGACGCATGTTTGGACTTAATAACGTCACTCAAAGGTTCATTTCGTTGCAAACGCTGGGAGGTCTAGGAGAACCTAATATTGTAAATCCAGGGGAAGTCTTGGGCTGCTGAAGGCAGGTTTTTCCAAGAAAACTTTGTTAATTCTTGGAGCTTAGTGAAGTATCCATGCCGTATTTGGGCTGAATGGTTTAGGCCAAATATGGTAATGATTTCTATGCCTATATAAGGGAATGATAACGTATACCTATATAAGGGCATGCCTCTGGAAATGTATACTAGGCTCCGAGATTCATTTACAACAGTTATATCATGTTTTCACATCACACACTACACCTTGTTTATTCAACACTAGGAACAAGGTGTGCAAGAGTGTGCTTTTGGATTCACAGACTACAGCACAATAACTCATGGCACACAAGAATGTCACTGGGCGCCAATATCAAAGCCTCAGTGAGAGCGATAAATAATACCCACAATGTGTCATTGGTCAAGAGTTGCCCTGTTTTCTGATTTTAAGCATCATAAAAACAAGTATTTGATTGATACGCTTTCCATTAGTGCACTAACCTTAAGGATGGTACTTAACCATGTTTTCTCCTTATAGAAGTGGCATTGCAGGTATGGCGTTCGCTGCGCTGCTGGATTTTCATTGGGGAAGATTACGCAGTGTCAGAGATTTGCAAGAGAACCACAATGCGGAAGAAGCTTGTCCGAGTTGTCGGGACATTCTAGTGAGTGGGGTCACTGAAGAGGATCTGTTCTCTTTGACCAGTCGGTAAGGCAAGCACTGCCTCTTGGTTTGAGTATAGTATAAATACAGTTCGCAAATCCTGATGAGTCTGCCCAAATGTCCCCATAGTCATGTGCCTATAAGTCAGCCCAAATATCTCCCCAGTCATCTGCCTATGAGTTAGCTCAAAAATATTACCATAGTCTTGTCCCTATGAGTCAGTCTAAATATCACCATAGTAATGATGAGTCCGCCTGAAGACCCTTGGGGATGTTACTGTTTGTACTGTGGTTTTTCCTGACTCAGTGTCCTAGGGTTTTGAGGCATAATTACCATGCCAAGAACACTGTCAAGCCTTCAGGGCAATGAGTCCCATGAACAGCCAGGGAGGCATTGAGACGTGTGCTTGATCCTGCAAGCCTACCACACACAAGGTATAGGAGGAGTGAGAACACAAAGAGGTCACTGTCATGACAATATCAATGTAACGTAGCATTTTAAACTCAAACACCCACAGAAATATACCATTTATAGTAATCTCAAGTTTTTATAACTCATGCCCTAATGTAACTATAACTCACGTCCCCACCATACACAGTTTTCCCTTCGATAATGTCATTGCAAATGTTACACTGATATTATCAATGATGTCATAGAAGCTGTCATGAGTGATGAAATATGTGGGGTAAGTAGCAGTAGATGGCTAGTGTGTGAGGTGAGTTTTAGCTACTTGAGATGCTTTCCATATTCAAGTTTAAAACATAACTATTTCAGGAATCCCCGTTGGAGCGATGGTTGTAAGAAGGGCAAATACACCATGAATTGATGTTGCTGACATACGGCTCTCTAATGCAGAACATGAGGGGCATCTTACAAACCTGAAAAATAGGTGGACCAACACGTTGGTAAAACTGTTGATGAAGACTTCCAAAATGTTCTGGGTTTCTCAACAGAGGGGCCCAATAAGGCTAGGTTCAGGCTAATTCAGCTTAAAGTATTACACAGGATATATTTTACCAAAACCTTACTTCACAATAGTGGGAGGGCCGAGCACTCTTTATGTCTCTGGAAATGTGGTGCTGAAGGGTCCTTTATCCCTACATGATGGCACTGCCCCAGCATCTGCCTATGCTGGGAACAAGTGACCAAATTATTGGAGGAAGGTTTTTGGGGCCAGCATTAAACTTACACCATGTAGGACCTTGTTTGGCATATGGGAACCTTTAGATCTCACAAGGTACCAGAAGATTCTGGTAAACATGGGGTACATGGTGGCACAGATGGACGTTGCGCAGAAATGTAGGTGTGAAATATCACCATTGTTGGGGCACTGGGAGGAAAAAGGCTTGACACACTGCAAACAAATTGAAAGAGAGGTCCATAAGGGTAGAGGATGCAAGAAAAAGCACAAGGATATATTGATGACCCGGGATATGGCTGACACAACAGAATAGGGATGTGACCACTGGATGGTGTGCTAATAGAGGTGCATGGATAGAGGGAGGAAGGACCCGTGAGGGATAGACACACACAAGGACTAGTTCACAATGGGATTTTACAATTGGATCCCACCAAGCTGGGAGGCTTCATCATGCACAGGGAGGTAGACAGGGATAGGGTGGATGTAATATCTCAGCAATGTATTGCTTGGCTTTTGGTCCGCTAATGTGTTAATGGGGTTCCCTGGCACCTATTGTTAGTTGTATATGGAAATCATAAAATGTTACCAGCAAAAAAATATAATGTTGTTACTGAGCAATTCACCACATAGTGAGCATGGCTGCCAGGCCCTGAGGCCAACAAGCCAACAAGCGACAAACCCATACTGTACATAGCCTCTGGCTGTGTGCAGAGGGGGGTTGGCGACAGGGCCTGGGGCCAACCCACCCAGATTCACCACATATATAAGTGGTTTGCCCAAATCTTCCTCCACTTTATGGGCTGTAAATATATTCAAAAAACAAAATGATGTAGTGGAACAGATCTTCTAAACAATCAAGATAGGGTACATTCAATTACTCCTATTCATTGGTTCAATTTCCCATTAAATTATTATGTATTTCTTAGTACTTAACATTCATTATTCATTCCTGGTCAAAATCATATTTTATTTCTTAATTCATATCTGCATAGGACCAATTGTCTTTTTTTTCTGCCAACTTTAAAAGAAACAATCAGACAAAAATATATACATCATACATATATAACCCATACAAAATTACAAAAGATCACACATAATACTAATTTCCTAGACCCCAAATTCGTTCACAGCAAGTGTCCATTCCTAAAATACATTGCAATCCACTGTGAGGTAAACCTATGCACATCAGAGGTATCCTTTCCACCTCAAAGAAAAAACATTTTTCTGTGCATGTCCGTTGTTATATTTCAATTCAATATCCAACAGATTTGTCCTTCTCTAGTTGTCTGATGTAGCAAACCCCATGCTGCACCCAGCCTTTGGTTGTGAGTGGGGTTGGACACACATCCTGGCTTGCAGCATTGCCCTGGGTCCAACTCCCCGTGTCTGCCAACCCCACACTGTGCATTGGCCATGTTCGACGGGCTTGGCAACAGGACTTGGCCTGCAGCTAGGCTATGTGACAAAGCCCTTCTAGAATATCTAATTAATGAAAAGACAAACAAACTTAGGAAAGATATATATATCGATATAGTCGGGAAAAAGTATACCAATATCTACTAAAAGATTGGCGAATGGGCGCCTATGTCAAAAGATGGCACTAATTCCAGGGAGAAGCTGCAAGTTTAAACCACTATCTATGGAAAGAGATAGAAAGTAAGAGCAAAGGCGTGGCCGCAAAATATCTAAAGCATTCAATAAACTCCTTGTGCGTACAAGAAGCCTGGAAGTGCAGCGGGTCCCATAACATATTCAAACAGCTAGTCAACAAATCAGTAAGAATTATCTTGTCAATAGAGGACAAAGCAAGCCTAGCTAACCGGGCCCATGGCTGGATGGTTATTCAAAGCTACACAAGCAGCCTCTGCCAAAGCTTTTAAGGTGTTGGGTTCACTAGGCGTATAAATGAGAAGTTTTTATGCTTAAGGCTGGGCCTACTTCCATCACAAAATCATCTCCCCCCATGGAAAAGGCCCCATGCAACAATGAACTGCCGAATATGTGGGAACGGAAAAGAGGATATCCTGCACCTAATATGCACCTGTAAAGGTTTGGACAAAGAGCGCAGATCTCACTTAAAATTGCCCCTTAATAAGCTGGGCATGAGAACATGCCGGCAAGCGGTCAAGGCTTGCTTCGATGGAAAAACATTCAACTAGCAAGCCACCTTGTCAAATTCTTGGAAAAAGCAAAAAAGAAACAAGAAGGACAGATGGCAGAAACTGGATGATGCTAATCCAAGAAGCAAACCCAAAGGGGCAATGATTACCGAACTAACCATCCAATACGGGCAAGGAACAGCTTCCCGAATGCAAGTCAGCACACAATAAAATAGTAGAAGCTGATCGCTACGAACTAATCGACTCCAGTGAATAACAAGTTTATTTTATGTACCAAGTTTACATTTCAGTACGGTTTAAACCCAGGTGCAAGGCTTTTAATACAGCCACCTCAGGCAATACAAGGGGAATGTAACGGGGAGGACTCGGGACTACCAGGCTTACCTGTCTCACCTCTCTTTGACCAGCATACAGGGACCTGGAGAGACACCGACGCCCTGGAAGAAACGGATCCGGAAGACTGCAACGAGCCCTGCTTCTTTAAGTGGGCGGAGTTAGAACAGGACAACGTCACGAGACACACCCCCTCGACCCAGGTAAAGGCCGGTCAGGAATCATCCCAGGTGTGTTATACACTCGGAGGAGAGCGGAGCTGGAAGGAGGAGGACGATTGCGGAGGAGAGCGGAGCTGGAAGGAGGAGGACGATTGCGGAGGAGAGCGGAGCTGGAAGGAGGAGGACGAGAACGGAGGAGAGAGGAGTAGGACGGAGGAGGACGAGTGCGGAGGGGAGCAGAGTCGGAGAACGAAGGCGGAGGAGAGGCGGGAGCAGAGGCAGGAGGCGGAGGAAAGAGACCATCGGAGGAGTGAGACGGAGACGAGATCGGAGGAGGGAGAACGGCGAGGGACGGCGGTCAGAGACGAGGACGGAGAGAGAAGTATTGAAAGGGGAAGGTCCAGAGGAGCGTAGTCCACCAAGCCAGGAGGCCAACAGGAAGGCGCTTCGCCCAGCCAGACTTCATCGAGGGAAGTGTGGCTACCAGAGGTACGATCACGGCTTTCGGGCTGGGCGGGATTTAAGTGGGCTAAACCCTCGTAGCAAAGACCTTAAAACTCACACCCTGTGCACTTCCCCTCCCTCACTATCCCAACACTGTCGCCCATAGTCTAATACGAGTGCACGTGTGATCCCTCACTCCTTTCCCCGTGCTGATACGTCGAACAGTACCTAAAACTCCGTTGTCTTTCTTCCCTGTACAAGCGAGACACCTCGACATCGTGGAGGAAGAAGGGCGAACCACCAGTCCTAGAAGGCACCGGGACGAGAGACGGAAAGCAACGGAGAAACGCCAGCAAAGACTGTCTGACGACACAGAAACCCCCCTGCCATATTACAGGAAAACCATCCACAGAAAGCGAACATTTAAAACAATAAAACCTGCTTTACCCAAAGTACCGGTGTCAGTAAGTCTATTCGAGGGGTCGTTATCCCCGATCACCCCAACGCCAGTCAGTCAGGGACACCCCGAGGCGCCACAAGTGGTGGAGAATGCGGGCAGTTCAGTAACCATCTGGGACACTATGATGGAAGAGCTGCTACAAAGACTGGTCAAAGGGCAGGAACAGCTGGGGTGGGCGGTGGAGCAACAGATAGCCACGGCTCAGGCTGACCGGGACAATTTCCGAGACACCGTGGTGAAGCGACTGGGTGAACTACAGCCTATAACGATCGACCCGGCAGGCAACCCAGTGCGAGAGATTAGACAACACGTACCCACACCGTCAGGCATATCTCTTCAGAAGTATATCGCTGGAGAAGACCCAGTCGCTTTCCTCGTCAACTTCGAGAGAGTTGCCCTCGCCTGTGGTTGGCCATTAGAGAAATGGCCATTCTTTCTCGCACCTTTGTTAACAGGGGAAGCCCAGGCGGCCTATCAGGTGGCCAATGGCAACGGCCAGACTCCATACGGACAAATAAAGAACATCATCCTGGATCATTTAGGATTAGATGCAGAAGCATACCGCGTTCGCTTCCGCAAGGAGAGAGGGACCCCAGGAGAGAACCCGAAGACCTTGTTCTTTAGGCTGAAGTCAGCGGCCGATAAGTGGCTAACCCCCACACAGAGTACAAAGGAGGCCATAATGGATAAAATCTACTTGGAGCAATATCTCAAGGCACTGCCATTCGGGACACAACGGTGGTTGAGGCAACACTCAAACCTGACCACAGCACAAGCAATGGAAATGGCATCCACATTTTCACGGGCTCAACCTAGACTACATCCGATGGAGCCCGAGAGAAACGTCAGGGCCCCTATTCGGATGGACCTCAAACCACGACCCCCTCCAGGGCTTCCTGGTCCAAGACCACCAACCCCGGACATCACCCCGTTCCGAGGCCCTCAATGCTTTGACTGTGGCACCTGGGGCCATATTGCTAGATTTTGCCCAAGGAAGAGGAACCAGGAGGAACCCATGGAGGTGGAGAGCTCATTATCGGGACAGACAATCCCCACTTCCTAGACCTTTTTTCAGAGACCCTTAAAATCGGGACGGCAGGCCCCAAGAAATGGCTCACAGCCCCTGATCCGTGGGAGGTTGACCGCAGTTTCCAGTTTGCGCAAGCCAATGACGCCACTTTGTTTAACGCCTGGGAACAGGCCCACGCCGACCAAGATAACCCCTCCCCCAGGTACCCCCAGTTCATGATCCAAGACAAACTCCTCTACAGACAAGGGAGGATAGACGAACCCAAGCAACTTCTTGTACCAGTATGCTTCCGGTACCAGGTGACGTTTTATGCCCATACCCACCTCCTAGCAGGACACACGGGCAGCGAGAAGACCACACAGAATATCCTAAAGAACTTCTACTGGCAGGGAGTCTATCAAGATATCAAGACTCACTGCCAGACCTGTGACGTCTGTCAGCGAAAGAACGTGCACAGACCCCCGGCAGTGCCTTTGCAGCCCCTACCCATTATTGGGACCCCGTTTGAAAGGGTGGCCATTGACCTCATTGGCCCCCTCCCTAAGACTCGGAAGGGGAACCAATACGCTTTGGTCATTGTGGACTATGCCACTAGATTTCCCGAAGAATTCCCCTTGAAATCCCCCACGTCCAAGAACATCGCAGAGAAGTTCCTAGAGCTCTTTTCACGGGTCGGGTTCCCGAAGGAGGTCCTTACGGACCAAGGCACCCCCTTTATGTCACAAGTGATGAAAGAGGTGTGCCTTCTCTTAGATCTGCATCAAATCAAGACCTCCATCTACCACCCGCAGACCGACGGCCTCGTGGATTGATTACAACGGGACCCTAAAAAGCATTCTGAAGAAAATGCTCACGGCCAACAGAACGGACTGGGACATGTTGCTACCCCTGGCCCTCTACGTCATTAGAGGACAGACCCAAAGCAGTCTTGGGTGTTCATCCTTTGAAATGTTGTACGGCAGACGACCCCGAAGTCTCCTAGATATGACCAGAGAATATTGAGAGGCCGAACCATCCAGAGATACGAAGACTCTACTCGAGTATAGCCAGAATCTAAAAAACCAGCTGGGGAAGATAAGGGAATTGGCATACTCCCAGCTAGAAAAAAGCCAAACGAAACAAAGAACCCATTATGCCAAGGGAAAAAAGTGGAGAAAACTCGAGGTGAACGACTGGGCCCTGGTGTTGTTGCCATCCACTACTAAGAGGTTTCATACAGAATGGCAAGGTCCCTACCAGGTTCTGGAAACCATCAGTAAAACGACGTACCGGCTACGGTTAAGGGGAAGGAAAACCCAGATCTTTCATATTAATGTCCTCAAGAAGTGGCTGGGAGCCCCTCCCCTTTCTGCCTATACCACCCCTGCCCAAGACAAACAAAGGGAGGCCACGGTCAGCCAACTGGTCATCAACGAAGAACTATATATAGGCCAACAAGAAGGATTACAGGAAGTCCTTAGGCGCTGTTCGTCCATCTTCTCGGACCTCCCGGGGTCGACGTACCTGGCAGAACATCGAATTGAAACACCAAAAGGGACCATCGTGAAGCAGCGACCCTATCGGATACCCGCCGCTAAAAGGGAAGCCATCAGCCGGGAGGTGAAAGAAATGCTCAGCCTTGGTGTCATACGTCCATCCAGAAGCGAATGGTCCTCTCCAATCGTGATGGTGCCGAAACCCGACGGAAGCAGTAGGTTCTGCATGGACTTCAGGGCCTTAAACGCCGTCTCCTCGTTCGATGCTTATCCCATTCCAAGAATCGACAAGTTGATCGAGAAATTAGGGGAAGCTCGATACATCAGTACCCTCGACCTCACAAAGGGGTATTGGCAGGTGCCACTGCGGGAAGAAGATCGCAAGAAGACAGCATTTTCCACACCAGACGGATTGTTTGAATTCACAGTCCTTCCCTTCGGATTACACGGAGCCCCCGCAATGTTCCAGCGATTGATGAATGAGGTACTCCGGGAACATCAGGAATACAGTTCGGCGTACCTAGACGACATCATTATCTTCAGCCCCGATTGGGGGACCCACCTCAGACACCTTGAAACCATCTTGACACAGTTAGCCAAAGCGGGACTCCATGTCAATGCAAAGAAGTCAAGGATCGGCTTCCAAAAGGTGAAGTACCTGGGGTACGTCTTGGGGCATGGAGTCATTGAACCCCAAGATGAAAAAGTCTGAGCCATTGCTGATACCCCTTTTCCCATCAACATCAGGGACATGCGAGCCTTTCTAGGATTAGTGGGGTATTATCGTAGGTTCATACCCTCCTTCTCAGACATAGCCTCCCCTCTCACCGATACCCTGAAGAAGCAGACCCCAAAAGCTGGGTTCAGCGAACCAACCCCTGAGATGCGAAGGGCCTTCCACCTCCTAAAGGAGATAACCACCACCCATCCCGTGCTCTCATCCCCCGATTTCACCAAACCATTCATTCTCCACACAGACGCCTCCGATTTCGGGATAGGGGCAGTGTTATCCCAGACGTCGGAAGAAGGAATAGAACACCCCATCCTGTTTATAAGTCGAAAACTATTCCCTAGGGAGGTGAGGTACCCCACGATTGAAAAAGAATGTCTGGCAATCAAATGGGCAGTTGATAAACTGCGGTATTACCTGGAGGGACACCCATTTAAACTGTACACTGATCACGCGCCTCTCCAAAGGATGAGTCGCAACGCCTCCAACAACCCAAGAGTGATGAGGTGGTTCCTATCATTACAACCTTTTTCCTTCCAAGTGTTACACAGAAAAGGGAAGGACAACGCTAGCGCTGACTACCTCTCCAGGTTTCCTCTCCCCGATCGGGAGAATCCAAGGGGGGAGGGGTGTAACGGGGAGGACTCGGGACCACCAGGCTTACCTGTCTCACCTCTCTTTGACCAGCATACAGGGACCTGGAGAGACACCGACGCCCTGGAAGAAACGGATCTGGAACACTGCAACGAGCCCTGCTTCTTTAAGTGGGCGGAGTTAGAACAGGACAACGTCACGAGACACACCCCCTCGACCCAGGTAAAGGCCGGTCAGGAATCATCCCAGGTGTGTTATACACTCGGAGGAGAGCAGAGCTGGAAGGAGGAGGACGATTGCGGAGGAGAGCGGAGCTGGAAGGTGGAGGACGAGAACGGAGGAGAGAGGAGTAGGACGGAGGAGGACGAGTGCGGAGGGGAGCAGAGTCGGGGAACGAAGGCGGAGGAGAGGCGGGAGCAGAGGCAGGAGGTGGAGGAAAGAGACCATCGGAGGAGTGAGACAGAGACGAGATCGGAGGAGGGAGAACGGCGAGGGACGGGGGTCAGAGACGAGGACGGAGAGAGAAGTATTGAAAGGGGAAGGTCCAGAGGAGCGGAGTCCACCAAGCCAGGAGGCCAACAGGAAGGCGCTTCGCCCAGCCACACTTCATCGAGGGAAGTGTGGCTACCAGAGGTACGATCACAGCTTTCAGGCTGGGCGGGATTTAAGTGGGCTAAACCCTCGTAGCAAATACCTTAAAACTCACACCCTGTGCACTTCCCCTCCCTCACTATCCCAACACTGTCGCCCATAGTCTAATACGAGTGCACGTGTGATCCCTCACTCCTTTCCCCGTGCTGATACGTCGAACAGTACCTAAAACTCTGTTGTCTTTCTTCCCTGTACGGGCGAGACGCCTCGACATCGTGGAGGAAGAAGGGCGAACCACCAGTCCCAGAAGGCACCGGGACGAGAGACGGAAAGCAACGGAGAAACGCCAGCAAAGACTGTCTGACGACACAGAAACCCCCCTGCCATATTACAGGAAAACCACCCACAGAAAGCGAACATTTAAAACAATAAAACCTGCTTTACCCAGAGTACCGGTGTCAGTAAGTCTATTCGAGGGGTCGTTATCCCCGATCACCCCAACGCCAGTCAGTCAGGGACACCCCGAGGCGCCACAGGGAATTACTTATTTTAATCTATGCTCAGTGTGAAAGAAGTATACATCTCTGTAGTAACCTCTATTTACCACACGAAGTTACTGTCATTTTATAAATCTTTTTAATAATCGTATTTATTTAATGTATTATATGCTACTATAAAACTATGGTTTTAATTAATTAACTGAGCAATAAAGATTTACTTACTTAGTTACTTACTTACTAAAAGATGATGATGATAACCCAGCTCAGTAAATACATCAGAATACGAATTGGTATCCATACCGACCTCGTTGTAAAAAAAAAACAAGTAAGCTTCTCTGACACCTTAAATACAAGTACAGAATCCGAGGACGAGACTGGTACTGAAAAAAGAAATAGAAAATAAACGAATGGAGGACAAAATAGAGATACCCCAAGGTTTTTTTTAGGACAACAACAACCAAGACAAAATCAGGGAACAAGAGGAGGAGGTCGGGGTAACTTCCAACCGCAAATACCACCATGCAGGAACCAGTATATGAAAAACAGGAGTCAGAAGACCTGGGACTAACCAATCAAGACCCTATAATTAATCGTTCAAGCAGAACATTAAGTAAAAATCTCTGCTTGAAAAAGGATTACGGTTTGCCCCCAATACTATGAGTTTTTACTTAATGTACATCCGGTAATACCAGCAATGTAGGGACTCCCCAAAGTCCACAAGAGGTTAACAAATCCCCCCATGTGTCCTATAATGTTAAGCAATAATTCAATTACTGAACCGTTGAGTAAATATATTGACACATTCTTGCGAACATTTGTGTCTCAAAAAAGATCTTACATTAAGGATACAACTGACATGATTAAAAAGATCGAGGGTCTTAGCTTCAATCCACATAAACAATGGCAAGTAACCTTAGACATTGAAGTGCTCTACAAGAATATCCCTCAAATAGCAATGGTCAATACCATCAGAGAAATTTTGAAAGATGATGAAGGGGACCTATCAGAATGTGCCTTGCTGATTAATAAGTTTACAGAGTTGACATTGAAAAACAATATTTTTTTATTCAATGGAAGCTATTTCTGCCAAATTAAAGGGACTAGCATGGGTGCAACATGTACCCCAAGTCTGGCATGTCTATTTGTAGGAGCATTTGAAGACAAGCATAGCTACAATGAGGCAGCGCCATTCTATGAAAATGTGACTCATTGGTCGGGGTTCATAAATGACCTATATTTTTCTTCTGGTAAGGGGAAATGCAAGCCTTAGATAATTGAATAAGTTGGCTGAACTGTGGGGATCCCAATCTGAGATTCACATCATCCATGAGTCAGGAATATTGTGACCTCCTAGATATTAAGAATAAAGTCAGGGAGAATCAACTAACTGTGGATGTATTCACCAAACCCATGGACAGAAATACCATTTTACACTACGAAAGTGATCACTCAAAATGTCAAAAAAATAACATCCCTTTCGGGCAATTTCGACGCATGCAAAGAAATTGCACTGACAGAAGCGACTTTGAAACTCACACTAGTATCTTGAAGATTTAGTTACAAAATAGAGGCAATCCCAAAAAGATCATAAAGCAGGCATACAAAAGGGCTAAATATTTCAATAGGGAACTCCAATTTGATGATACTAGAGTAAAGGAGAATAAGGGAGAGAAATTGGTTTGTGCAACTCATTTTTCTAATATCAGTAACAAAATAAAAAATATAGGGGCATATTACCAACGTTTAGCAATATTTACCGCTAACGATGCTTAGCAACGAATTTTTTAACGCTAAGCATCGCCGGAAATTATCGCAGAGATAACTTGCAATAAGCAAGGTTTATCTCAGTAGTGATAAAAATCCTCGCGCTAACTGCCAATTGAGAGATTATCTCTGGAAAACCAACGATAATCTCTCGAAGTTTGGCGTTAGCTTGATAATAGGGGCTCACAAACTTAGCCATGATATCCACCTTCCATAGGATATCATGGCTAAGTCAGGAAAATACCAGGTGTAAAAAAAGCAGTGCTAACTGTGGTTAGCGCTGCTTTTTTTTATCACTAACAGGGTTAGCGAAATCCTTGATAATAGGAGAAATGTCGCTTAACAACATTTCTCCTATTATTTTTCTCTGGAACGCCCCCTTTGCATCTCATTAGAGATGCAAGGGGAAGCTTAGAGAAAAGGGGTGCTAACATGCGAATTTGCGTGTTAGCACCCTGTTGCTAATAGGGAGATCATTTTATCTCCGCTTTCTTGGCTTTTAAAGCCAAAAAAGCGGAGATAAATCCCTTGATAATATGCCCCATAATCAATAGAAATTGGTCTCTTTTGCAGGACAGAAACTGTGAACTTTTTGAAAAACTGCTTTTTTCCTATCGTAGGAATAAGACTATTAGAAATTGGTTGGTCAAGACATATAGAGAACCCATTGAACTCCATCAGAGAAGTATTGACACAAACCAAAGAGTAATTGGAAACTTTCCATGTAGAAATTGTGAGTTAGCAATTCAAGGTAGGGAAATCATTATGGATGACATAAGACATAATTTTAATGACATGTTTAATTGCAAAACAAAGAATGCTGTTTACCTCATTATATGCCCTTGCGGAGAAGGCTATGTGGGGGAGACTTCTAGAGAAGTCTGAGTCTGTCTGAATGAACATAGATCAGCACTTAGCACCAATAAATAAATGCTTCACTTACTGAACATTGAAAGATGTGTAACCACACAGTAGATCATTCATTTTAAGTGGTGTATATTAGAAAAGGTAACAGGTGGAGATCAAGATAAAAAACGCAAAGTACGAGAACAGTACTTCATGTGTAAGCTCAAAACATGCATCTATGTATTGAATAATTGAGAGGAGTGGGAGAGAATCTATAGATGAATGAAGTGATTCTTATCTGGTATACACCCTGGTGTGCTATTATTGGCATTTTAGTATCCAAGACCCTTACTCGGTGTTCAATGTAATCGCTTGAACTCAGAACACGAGTGGATGACAGAGAACCAGATTCCAACTCTATAAAAAGTGATACTGAGGTAGCATGAATCATGTACAACAGCCATTTTATTAGAATGAGACTTTGCATTGTTCAACTTAGCAGGGGTGAGGGTATATGTTTATTTTTATGTTTATGTTTAATTATTTGTTTGATTAATTAAAATCTTAAAAAAACAGATAAAAATGTATACAATACTTAAATACTGATGCATTGCTTACATTCAAATATTTCTCATAAAACAATAAAAAGTACTCTGGCCCAATACAATTATTCCATTAATCTACTTGACAGTAGTTACACAAAATTCAAACACAAGTGTCCAACTTTTTCTTGGCCAATATAAGAAATTTCACAAATGCTGAATTAATTGCCAAGTCTTCGGGATCTAAGCTTGCCATAAGAGCCTGTCTACAGGTCCTTATACCACGTTCATTAAATAGTTTCTTAAGTACAGCTTTTCTTTCGACTTCCAGGTTCGGGCAAAGGCACATTAGGTGTATGATGTTTTCTTGACCAGATTTACAAAACGTACACGCCCCAAATTCTTCAGGTCTTTTCCATGGTGCCAAATGACATGAGCCTGGAAAGATACCAAACCTGTCTTGAACAATGACAAAAACTTTTTTAGACAGCCGGATATGCATCCTAGATGTTAAGAAAGTTATCAATACATCAAACCAAGATAGTGTTACAACAAGACTATGAATAAACCTCTGGATGTTAAATTCCCCTGGTGTACGTGTGAATGAATGTGGAGTGTGACATGCACTTAAGGATGCACGCCCGGACGTCATAAAATACTATACAGGATGTATGACCTGTTTGGGGAATGAGTGTCTATCTTCTTCTACCTCCTTACAATAGTACTTGGAATGTTCAATTAAATAAAACTATATGAGTGCAGGTTTCTGTTTTTGGCATTTCATGAACAGTGATAGCCTTGCACAGAATGTGAAAATTTCTCAGAATTTAAACATCTGTACTTTTCTTCCATTTTATGTATGAATCCAGATTCTGTTATACTGCTTTTTCTGTCCTGAAGAAGGTGGTGTTAACCAGAATTCTCCACTGAAACGCCGCACAACACTTTTGGAGTATTGTTGTTTTCAATAATTTTTTTGTTTTAACTGATATTTATGAAATTTGTGTACATGATATAGTAGTGGATATATGCTAAAAGAATTGGCATTTCGAGAAATGTTGTGTACCGTTCAACATCTATAAATTATGACACATAAAAGATATGAGATCTTTGTACCCATGAGACAATCATGTTTTTAATTTAATTGTATTGTGCATCAAATTGTGAAGAACAGTAACTTTGAATTGTATTAGATATTTTTAGAGATAATTTTAAAGTACTGGCAAGGCAATTCATTCTTATTTCCTTATTTTATTATCTTCTTATTTCTATTAGGGGTACAAATGTTCGTATGAATGTATAAAAATAGGAACTTGTCTAGAAACATCAAAGGCAATAGTTTACTATTATTCTGTGACAAAGCCCCCAGCAGGCTGCCCACCCCATGCTGTGCACAGCCTTAGGTGTGTACAGGGTAGACTTGGCCTTCAGGCCCTGGGGACGCAATTTCTGGAGTATGTATGAGAGAAACACTTATCCCATTACCACGCATGGCTTTACAATGCTGTCACTACAACAACTGTGACACTAGCACACAAGTCTGTACCACGCAAATCTTTACCACTCATATACCTTTACCACACATGCTATATATAGTCACTGAAAAAACAAAGGTAAGAGGGTTGTTATAGTTAAGCTCATGTTTGACTCATACAAAACCAGTGAAATACAGTAGTATTAACTCTAACTCATGACCAACAATGCACTGCTTAAGACCTCATATATTAAATTACTCATGACATGGTCAGTGACATCACTCATAACATCACTGATGACATCTCAAATGATGACTTCTCAAATTACATCACTGGTTACATCATCAATTGACTGTGAGTATTTAAAAATGAGTATATGAGTGTTAAATATCAATCAGTGGGTGTATGATAGCCTGGATGGATGATTTAGTGGGTGTGTGACTGACTGTATAGGTAAGTGATAAGGTGTCTCAGTGAATGCATGTGTGAGTATTTGGTTGTGTGAATGTTTGCATCAGTCTGTCAGTTTGTGTCTTAGTGGTTGTATAGGTGTTTGAGTGGTTATGTGAGTGACTGTATGGGTGACTGATTGGTTGTCTGAATACCGGAATGGGTGTGTGAGTGTATGTGTGGGTAGGTGAGCATGGCTGTGACTGCCTGTATGGATGAGTGCGTGGCTGAATAAGTGGATGTATAGGTGTGTGAGTGTGTGTGTGTGTGTGGGTGGCTATATGGGTGAGTGAGTCTGTGTATGGCTGTTTGGATGAGTGAGTGGATGTGTAAGTGATATATGGGTAAGTAACTGGCTATGTGAAAGGAAGCATAAGTGAATGGTAGGGGATATAAGTGACTGTATGGCTGAGCGAATGAATGTGAGAGTGGCTGTAAGGGTGAGTTTGTGCTTGTGTAATTGATTGTAGAGGTGAGTGAGTATGTGTTATTATCTGTATGAGTAAGTAAGTGATTGTGGGTCTAGCTGTATGGATGAGTAAGTGGCTTTATGATTGCCTGTATGGGTGAGTGAGTAGGTGTAATAGTAGCTCTCTGGGTGACTGACTCAGTATGTGAGTGGCTGTATGGGTGTATGAGTAGACATATCAGTGGCAGTATTAGTGAGTGAGTGGGTATATTATTGGCTGTAGGGGTGGGTGAGTGGATGGATGCATAGATCTAGGAATCAGTGAGTGGACGTATAAGTACTGGTATGGGTCTATGAATGTGTTTGTGAATGGTTGTGCAGGAGTGGTTGTATGAAAGGTTCTATGGGGATGTGAGTGGGTGTGTTATTGCTTTTATGGATGATGTCATCAGTGATTTCATTTAAGATGTCATCGGTGAAGTCATGATTGATCTCACTGACAATGTCATGAGTGATGCAATATGTGAGGTCATAAGCAGTGCATTGTAGACGCGAGTTAGAGTTATCTTAGCTAACTATTACTGCTGAATTTCACTGGTTATATATGAGTGAAACCTGAGCCAACTGTAACGTCCATGTAACCCTGTTTTTTTCATTGGATTTCTATGTTTTTTTCAATTCAATTTCCTAACTATAACTTCCATGTAGCCTTTGTTTTCCTTGGATGGTAGATAGCAGAGGAATAATGACTTGCACCTTTTCACAGTCTCTCACCAAAGACAATGTTCATGTGCAATATCAGAGACACCACCCTTCTAAATCAGCAACAGAATGGGTAGATCTGTTTAGCAGAGCAGAACAATCAAAATGCATAGAGCCAAGATAATTAGGAAAAAAAAGATAAAAAGAGGATCTTTCTAATCTAAATGTATGCTTGCATGATTATACCCTATCAGATTCAAAAATACCATTCACATTTAGACTGGATAATTTTGACTTTTGAAATTTGAAGTTAATGGTCACACATCTCAAGATCCTATAGTATAGAGAGCTTACAAACTCATTCCCCATGGCTACTTATAAACTAAATGAAAAAAGAAATGTTAAGAAGCCCCCTCTCAAGATCTGGTTCACACATTAGCCGAGATAAATTATTACAGTTTTGACTCTCAGCATTCACACACAAAATAATCCTGGCTCGGGAACAAACATGATTTGTCATCATTTAAAAAGAGTATTAGACTCTGTCCAGACTTAATAAAGTAGGTAGTGTTCTAACAGACTCACACTGGAGCTTACTGATAGTTGGGTGGGACTTAGTACACAAAGGTATCTAAAAACCACATTGTTTTTCAGTAAGGAAAGTAGTGCACTAGTAGTAATTCTTTACCTATTGGCGAATGGTATCCACTCATATGTGGCCCGAGATTTCGCTAAATGCATGTCTTATTTCTTATGTTGGAGTTCACCAGCAGGAGCGCAGAGAACCTTGCATGTGTGGGTAGACACTTTAAGATTAAATGTCGGTGAACAAAGGGGAATGGCTGACAAACTGTGACTATCTTCTACAAAGTATGTCGTGGGGTACTGCAAACATTAAGGAAGGGCTCAGGTGGCCTCACACAAATACTAAAACACACAAATGAAAGTGGAAGTCAGTTGCAATTCACCAAATGTACACCACTATTCATTGCAGCAGTTCAAACAGGCTCAAATGTTCGCCTGCCAAGCTTTGGAGTAAGAACAAAAAACAGACACAGACAGCTATTTGTACTGCAAGGCCATCTCATAGGACTTAATAGAGACAGTGAATAAGAGTAACAACACATGTGGAAAATTAAGGGGAAATTGAGGAAAGGGAGACATTGTTATGTTTTAAAAATGTTTGTTAAAACCATTTACTATTTAATGGAAATTCAAAACCATAACAGAATGTGTAGGTAACAAATGTAGGAAAAATCTTTTATTCGCATCTAACCTGCTAATGGAAGAAGGTATGGCTTCAACATTCATGATCCTGTCACAGCCTCCAAAAGGTGTACCTTGCTACAACATCAACCAAGAGAGAGAGAAAGTATATACGGGCAGAGGATTACCATTTTTGGCCTGTCAAAGGAAGCAATAATTGCTTGATACATTTTTGTTCTTAATATGGTAGCAGACTGAGAGCACAAACGTGCCTATTCTATAGCCTGCCACAAGGCCCTCTCTGCCTATGTCATAATGCTGGCTTTTCTCCACTTCCTGACCACTGGATCTTTCCAGGGGGTCAGTGGGAAGACAGGGGGCAAATTACAGGCAAGTCAACCACAGTGCTTGCAACAGGTACTGGGAGGAATGAACAGAGGAATGCACATTTATCATCTTGATATAGTCACTGGCAGAAGAGCAAGTAGTGTCAATAGATTTGTATCGCATTGCCCAATGGCTTGGATGGTAAGAGCCAGACTGGGACTGGTACAGTCAAAGAACAGTCAAAGAACATGATGGCAGTGGAGGTGAGGTGTCTAGGGGGTCCAGGGCAAACCTCTCAAGCTACCTAAAAATGTGCGACATATATGTACTAACATTTCATACAGCGTAGTAAGTGAAGTTCTCAGTTATGGTGTTCCTTTCACTGCTCTGTGGGATGCCTGTGCCTGATGAGGGCACAGCTGATCTTTCCAGATTAGTATATGTAGGGAAAATCCTGTAAGGTAAGCAGTGACCATTGGAGCAAGTCTAACTGATTGATAGCCATGACCTCTGTTCTGTGGAGGGGAATAGATGCTCAAGAGATGTTAACTGTGTGAACCCACTTACCTATAAACAATCTCCTTGTTAGTGAATTCCCGAGACAGGTAGGAAATCAGTAGGAGGGAGCACTCAGGTTGCCTCATTGCAATATTTATAGGTATGGCCCATAAGGTAAGAGTACAGAGACGCAAGAAGAAATTAAGGTAGAGAAAGTGGGTGCCACTCAATTTGAGGGATCCTGAGGGCAAGGGATTACCTGCTCTGTCAAGAGATAACCCAAAGACTGTTGCTGGTGAAGCCATTTCTGTCCTGGAGGTTGTGCCATCCTTGCCAGAAAGACAGGCAGCATCAGACTTGGACAAGGCAGAACCTTGCATGCATGATAGATTGTGCCACCCTAACTGTGGACTATATGGCCACCTTCGAGCCCTAGTTTTCCAAACAAGTGTTACTTTTAGGGGTACAGACCCTGAGATGAAGCATAACGGTAAAAGTGTCTGCTGCTTTCGGTGATATCCATTTACTCTGAGAACTCAAAAAGGACAGAGAGGCCTTTGGGAGCAGTAGGTGACTCGCTGCCATCCCTTAGACTGGAAGTAAGGACTATCTAAGGCACTGGAGTCGGTATATCACCTGTGATTGGTTTGCAGTGGCCTGGATCATAAAACTGACAGCTATCAGTGGTTTCTTACCTTTTGGTTAGAACTGGCCGTAGGAACAAAAGTTTGGCCCTGGAGGCAGGATGGGCCACATCACCATATTTGCAATGGTAGTATGGATTGCATCCTGGAATTTACCTGTGGGTGGGATTGGGATGACCTTAACCCGGGTGAAGTCTACAAAAGAGAAAAGCTAGCCACTTGTATGGTTACTGGCTGAAGCTTGACAAAGGGTCAGTGCAGTAGAAATGTTCAAAACTGTTCACATGGCCCTTCTCCCTGCAATAAATGGACTTTATAATGGCAATTATCACACCAATGAAGATCTTTTTCCCACATTTCTTCCAGTGTAAAAAAAATCCCTCTTTTTTTTCATGAACATTCCCATTTATTGCTGATTGGTATTACTACTTTTTAACCCAGCTCCCTGACACAACTGTTCAGGTCCTGATGTATATTCTCTGATCCATACAACATGCTAAAATTAACAAATTCCCAAATAGCCCTTTTAATGTTTCAAAAAGGCCATAGTATATGGTGCAGGCAAGCAGCTGTGGTTTGGAATTTAAATGTACCCAGCGGACAGCAGCATGTTTAATGTCATCCACCAGACTTAACATGACATGAGGCCTGCATGTGCAGCCTGACTACTGATGCTTTAAAACTTGCAGACAGACCTGTTAAAAACCCTTTATGACAAGAAGGAATCACACATTCAATTTTAAGTATGTCAAACCTAAGTTGCCCATGTAGCTTTGAAGATTTGGGGCCCAATTCACAAAGGTAAACTGAGACAAACGTCTAACTTTACGACTTTCGGTATTCACAAAGAGCATTTATGAGTAGTAAAGTTAGACGTTTGTCTCAGTTAAACTTAGGTTTTGGTCTTGAGTGTACCTGAGACCAACACTGAGACAAAAGTCTAACTTTACTACTTGTAAATGCCCTTTGTGAATGCCAAAAGTTGTAAAATTGGAATTTCAGCTCAGTTTACCTTTGTGAATCAGGCCCTTGGTGCCTAGTATTTATATGTAGAACATCTAAGAGGTTGGCATGTCCCTACAGTGATTTGCCCCAAAAGCTATTTTTACTGTTTAGGGGTATAGCTGAAAACGTAAGTGCAATTGAAATGCTATTTTGTGTAACATTGTTTCAGAATAAGCCACAGGGTCCATTTACCCAGTGATGTTAATATTTATTACCGCTCCATTTCAATGGTGAAGATAACTATGCAAGAATTGTGAATTCTATGAAATATACATTTGCTGTCTGAACCCCTGTTGGCTATTTAGCATTGGCCTATCAGTAGATGTTGTCCCTATCAGTGATTTCCCTTTGAGGAGTTATGAAATCTGCCCCCATGGAAGAGACAAAGGCTTGGGCATTTTGACAGGAAGACAGGTGTGGGGTGTTTAACTCATCCTGTCTCAGAAACACAGTTGGGAAGGGTTCAAGAACGTCATTGACTTAAAAGGGACCAGGGTGAAACTTGTCTATTCACAGTTCAGTGTAAAATAGGAGCTAGACAAGGGAAGACTGTTGGTGCCTGGGCACATTTTAGACATCCTGGTTCTATCTAACTGGTTTGGGAGCAGGTACCAGATCCAGAAAAGTGTGGTTGAGCAGGAGGGGATTACTCATTTCCCCAGACACACATCTGGGTGGACCACCAGCCTCCCCAAGGGCACAAATGTTCTCCATGTTGGATTTCTCAAGGAATATTGCTCTGTGGGATAGTTTATAGTAAGGTGAACAGCATGTGCTGTAGAAGATGGAGTGGGCTTGAGAAAATGGTGCTGATTGCTAGGGAGAATATCTAGGAATCACCACAACCACCCAAATGGATTGTACAAAATTGGAAGTTTACTCCCTGCTCCTCAGAACACTTCTAGACCTGCTGGCTGTGAGGATACCTGCAGTGCTGAATCCTTCAAATACCCAGGACTAAGTAGTGGACTCCAACATTACCTTACACACTATATCAGCCATTAGTAACGAGAACATGCTCCCGCCTCCCAACATGACCGATGCCCAGAACCTCAAAGATCACCACATCAACTCAATGTCCAAAGTTATGTACACCATAGCCCCATAACAAATAAAAAGAATCCCGTCCAAAAGATCTAACCCCTGGTTAAACAGAAACCTTAATGAAGAATGGTGACACCTCAGACTTGTTCAAAGAGCATAGAGACACATATTTTCCGTGCCCAACCCCAAACTTCTACGTTAAAGATGCAGAGCCTGCAATAGGCACAGTAGAAACTCCAAAGCTGCTTTCTTTCAAACTCAAGTAGGCACTGCAACCAATAGACCTAAGAAACTATTCAAAATTATCAGAAACCAATCTTCCTGCAAAAGTGATCCTGCTTCTGCAAATAACAAAGCACTCACTAACGGAAACATTTGTCTCCTTTATCGCTGAGGAAACATCACAAATTACAGACGACATCCAGATCGCTCTCAAACTACTAGTTCATGATTCCCCATGTACCCCTCCAGTATGGACCAAGTAACATACCCGTATAATCTCCCCATTTTACCCAGAAATAAAGCCACCTGGTTTAGCTCCAGAAATGTCGAAGAGATTAGCATCCTAAGTCTTTTGACCTCCTTGAAATACTCAAAGCATTTCAGTGAATCCCTCCCCTCCAAACTTCTAAATAAGTCTATTCACCTCCTATGCACACTCTAGACTAGTATAAGCAATGCTTTACTTACCCATGGCTCCTTACCTGACTGCCTCAAAAGTAGCCAGGTTACCCCATCCTAAAAAAACAACTATGAACAGTCCAACCCCAACAACTAGTGCCCTATCTCAATCATCCCTACTTTGTTCAAACCCTTGGAAAAATGTGTGCACTTACAGTTTCACAATCACACTGAACAATATTAACTCTTCCAACCACTACCAATATAGCTTCTAATTTGGTAATAGCACTGTAATGATCACGGTCCTCATTGTTGACAAAGCCCTACGTTCGCTCAACAAGAATAAATCTTGCCTCCTGATCCTACAGGATATATTAGCAGCTCTTGACACTATCAGTCATACTACCCAAGTAAATGGTTCTCCTCTTTTCTACACAACAGGTCTCAACGCATCTTGATCAATCATACTCCTTCCAAGCAATCTCCACTATCACTGAGGAGCATTCTCCAAGATGTTATCCTCTACCCTACACTGTTTAACCTCTACCTGGAGCCCCTAACTGAATTACTCTATCTCTCGCACATACTCCTAGCACGTGTATGCTGACAACACCCAGCTCTACACAAGAGTCACCTCACCCGAGGACTCCCACACTCTCAACACTATCCTTACTTTAATGTAACAATGGCTGACTCGTAACCGCCTCAAACTCAAAGTCCTTAAAATTGAATTCTTACTGATCGCACCAACCACTACCACCCCTAATGTCAAAGACTGGCTCCCTCTTCTCACTGCCTTGAATTGCACCCCACACATTACCAACAGCTAAATCGCTAGGTATGACCTCAGACAGACCTCTGTATACAAAAATATATCAGATCTATCACTAGAGGATCAAACCATCAGTCGCATATTCGTAGGAAACTAAAACCGTTCACCCGCAATTGACCACACAACTGCAACTGATGCACCTGTGCTGTAAAAAAATTTCTATGGTAACACTACCCTTGTGGACCTCTCAAAAGCCTCACTTGTACTTCTGAAGGCAACACTGAATGCAAAATGATCATATGACTCCCAACCACTGAGCACTAACATGGCTACCCTTCGAGGACAGAATTTATTTCAGATTCTCTTGCATGACCTACAAAGCGCTGCACCACAATAACCCCTCCTACCTGACCCGGAAACTGACCCTATCGGGTAGAAAGAAATCACCCAGAAGCACAAGCTCCTTACTTACCAAGCCACAATAATTCAAGAGAAAATTAACCTACAACCGATCCTTCTCTGAAATGGCCCCAACAATTTCAAACCTTCTCTCCACTGAGATCAGATGCAACCCATCAACATCCTTCTTCAGGAAAGTATTTAAAACAAATTCTCTCCAACAATTTCCTCCCTCCAGAGGACTTAGCCACACCCCATTTCCATGTTTGACTCTTCCCACATACTGCTACCTTTTGTCACACTGAAACCTTACTTAGTCCTAGACCTTTGCTACATCATGTGCCTCCATCTCCCTACTTACCATTTCCATAAGTAATATGTTTGGGATGTTTGCTTACCATTTTTTTAGATGGCTTATGCCTGAATGTTTTGTACTTTTAACTCTCTGCTTTTAATTTTTCACATGTACTATTGTTAATATTTTTAAGCCTTATATAATGTTGACTCATTCCTTTGTGTCCCCTCCCATGTCTCTATTTTTCCCAGTATCTGTAGAGTGCTCTGTCATCTGAAAGGGTCTTGTTCACCTTATAAAAAACTCCAAATAAATAAATGAATAAAATAAAGAATCTAAAATAAATAATGTAAGCTGTGTGTCTTCCTGTGCGGCTACAGGAACATCAAAGGCTGCAAGAGGCCCTTTTCCTTGAGTGACCAGTTGACCAGTTGCAGCTAGACCCTTACTTTGCTGCTGGTGGCCTCCATTGGAGTGCTTCCTGGCCCCTTAGTAATGTTCTTGAAGGCCTGTGAGACCAAAATGTGATCAACTGGAATATCCAAAAAGAAGGAAAAAGTTGGTCCCTAGAAACATTTTCAACTTACAGACCTTTGGAGATCCAGCAGGACTTTGAAGAAATATCCAATTCAAGAGGAATCTTAGATACCGCTTACAGGATTGCCTGGTAGAGATTTTTAAAGTAAATAAAATAAACAAGGATTGAAAAAAGACATTTCTGAAAGGGAAGTTGTGAAAAGTTTCCAGACAACAAGAAAGATTTGGTAGGTTTGAAATTTGTATTTTCCTGCTGAAAAATGTTCCCACCAAAACCAATGGACAAAACAGAACCTCACCCAATGCGTAATCCAGCTTTGAGAGACTCCGTTGAGTACAGCCTTCAACTTTGTCCCAATGGAGGATTTTGACTTTCAGAAAAATATTAATTTAGAAGGTAAGTGATTGAAACCTCATACGAGGTTTCACCGGCCTCGGGTACATCATGGTTAGCCTTTACGTGGACCTAGGTATGGGTCTAATGCACCCATAGATTCTATGCTATTTGCTGGTACTTTTTAACCTAAAAAGTATTAAAGTTCATGTTGCCCCTTCTCCTGATTAGATTTTTGTTTTATTTTTCTTGAAATATATTTTGGGTTTTTTATTTTTAATTTTCAATTGTTTACGTACTGTGTATTTTTTTACACACTTTTTCAGAGCAAAGCCTCTAGAGGTTTAGATCAGGTTTATAATATTGAGACTGTTTGTCTGGCATGTTTGTAGACTTATTCCATGTGGTGGACTCACATCCACCATAATCAATAACCCACTTTCTTACAACAGCTACTTAAGTTATTTACCACACTTGTAATTTACGTTCACATCCATACATCCCTATGTGTAGTACATAGACAATGACACATAACTCATATAGCAAATTATCCAAGAATCTAATATACACACTTGCCTAATTTTATTACTTAAGACAATTGAGAATCCATTTTATTCAGGTCACTCTATTTAATGGCCTTCTCATTCTACCTATGTGGTGGATTTCCCTACCTCTACTACGAAGGTAGAGAACTCAAGAAACCATAAATTACATATGCAAACAGTAGGAAAGATATTCCTCAGCCAACTCAAAATACCCACAAGTGATAATCTTCCATTCTGCTGCTCCTTTTGTTCCAGAAACCATCCCTCTGTCCCTTTTCTTACACTACCGTGTCCAGTTCCACCCTGCAACCCAAATACATGCACCCGAGGAAGAGGTCCAGTTGGTCATGATTAAACATTGATGATGGCAGGTACTTTTTCCACACCCCAGTGTAGCCTGACAGACATACCTATTGGGAGCTGAACATTAAGCTTCTGTTGGACTTTTGAATTCTTTTTTCATTTTCACTCCACTTTTGGTCCTGATCTTTGATTTTAGCATTTACTTTGATAGTTGTGTTATCACAATTACACTAAGTAAAAAGACTTATACCCTGAGTTTCACGTCATGTTTCTTTTCATTTCTTGACCCTGCCAAGTAGACTCTTACTCCTTGGACTCAAAAAATATTTTTCTTCTTTCTCCTCCACCCAGGTATAGTTGTCTTCACTCAGTAACACTTCTCACAATATTCTCTTTTCTTTTCTTTCAAAACTAGATATAAAATTAGTTTATTTAGACAACTATCATTGTTTCTATATGGGAAAACATTAAGTGACTCCAATTTTATGCCACAATACTCTACATAATTCTCATAAAGACACTTCACACGAAGCTCACATAAAAGAAGGTATGTGCATATGATATTTTTTATAAACATTTTACAATTAAATATTTGTGTTATACATAAATATTAATATACAAAAATGGTGTGTTGACTGAAAATAGGTCTGTCAAGGATGAGTGAATTGCTCATTTGGATGGTTGTTGCTGTGCTGGCGGCTTTGCAATACTCTGCCTATACTGGATTCCATATATGGCAGTGGAGTTAGAGAAGGTGACTTTTTGGGGGTACAAACAGGTTATTGGTAGAGCTTGTGGTTGGGGTGGACCTTGCAGGTTGGGGTTGATTCCCAGTTGACTGGGAGCATCCTTAGCCCTGCCACTTGAGACAGACCTCAAACCAAGAGAACCTGTATAATACACAAGGCAAAGGAACCACACCTTGCATGTTTCTGGCTTTATAACTGAGTAGCCATGCTGTGTAGTGTTGCCTCCATTTACTTAGTATCCCTCTGTACAGAGGGCTGTTGACAGGAAAACTGATCCATCAAGAGGACAGGTTTTGTCCATTTCATTTTTTGTGATATAAAGTCCCTAAGGTCTGACTCCTTCTTATGTAGGTCTGACTCCATCTTAGTTCATAGATGCCGGATCTGGTGGCTTAGTGCACTAATGGCCCACTGTAGGGGGCCTATGTTTGACTGCACTATCACAGGTTGAAATTCTGGCTCATCCACTCAGCCTTTCATCCGATTAAATGAGTAACCTTGAGATAACACTGGGTGAATGTGCACTTTACAAAAACATGTTACAGAGACTGCCATCTTTCCTAGCTTAAAAAAAGGAAACTGCCATATTCCCTGCTTTATGCAGCATCGTTGTCAAATCTGACTTTTTATGCAGATATCACCATACAGTTTTTTGTTTGGAGCTGTGATATCATCAAGTTTTTCAATTAATGACATGGACACAACATCTAAGGTGACATGTCAGGCCAAATGACTCTTTCTCACCATGTCAAGTTTAATAAAAACACATTCAGACATATAATCAGAGTAATGTAGTCGGAATTGGCCTCATTCTCCTTATATGTTTATAAGTATATTTCTAGGAAGCATAATCTGATACAATAATCTGTGTCAAACGTTCCAAAACTGTTTCAGCAATTCCATTTTTGATTAGATTTCCTTTATAAAGGCTGACATTTGACCATTTTCAGAAGAGGTACTTCACCCAGATTACCACCTGAGATTCTACCATAGACTGTCCTACCTGTTGCCGGTGCCCTTAACACTTGGCAGATGACATATGTTGCCTGAGGACGGAAGCTGATGAAGTCAAGTCCATGAGGGAAACCGACTGACTGCCACCCCAGTGGGTGTATGCCTTTTGCAGGAAGTACTCTCTTCACGCCTCTTCTGATAAAGAGAGCCTTTATATCAGCAAGGTATTTAGTGTGTCTCATTTCCCTAAGAAACTCTAATATCATGGCGCTAACCCTGCTGATAGATGCGGCCAAAGCAGCAAAGAGCTCGCTATTGTTATGTTTCATAGATTATAGTGCAGCATTTAACCACGTAGAATGCGCCAAACTATGGCAGAAGTTGGAAAAGTGGGGGATACCTAAGACTCTCCTAAAACAGTTGACCCTATTACACACTGATACCGTAGCATTTGACCACGCAGAGTGCGCCAAACTATGGCATAAGTTTGAAAAGTGGGGGATACTTAAGCCTCTACTAAAACAATTGATCCTATTACACACTGATACCTGGGTCAAGATCAAATTTGGAGCCGGGATGCACCTCTCAAGCGAATGAACACCTCCAAAGGCCTGAAACAAGGGCGCGTTCTAACCCCCATGCTGTTCAACCCCTTTTTGGCAGACCTTCCAGGGGAATTGGACAACAGTACTTTGCACACTCCACGTTTGGGAAAAATCTTGTTGTCCAACCTCCTATATGAGGATGGTTTGGTTTTAATAAGCCGCACCTCCATCGGCCTTCAACACCTGCTGGACAACACTAATACATTCTCACAACACAATACATTATGCATTAACTTAATGAAAACAAAAGTTATGACAGTGAATTAAAATAAGACCAAGCAAATCACATGGTACCTTGATGTGTGCAGCCTAGACCGGGTAACCAACTACAAGTACCTCAGAGTTTTACTTGATAGCAGAGGCTTGTATAAACCCCGATTGGATGCCCTGCATCGGAGGGGCACCACGAGTTACCACGCAATGAAGCCCATGAAGAAAGATCTGCCAGACTGAACACTAGATCCCCTATTACAGGTGATTTGAGTTCAGATTGCAGCCAATGCTAACATATGGAGCAAACCAACACAAGTGAAAGATGCAATAGTCCTAGACAAAATAATTAGTAGCACATATAGAGCAATTTTGTCAGCTACCAAACTATGTGTCATCCGCCCAAATACGCCTGCAATTCGGTCTTCAGAAACAAACAGTGGAAAGAAGGGGTGCTTATATAAAAAGCTGGCATAAGATCAGAGGCACCAAGCAAGGATCTCTAAATGCGCATCTTTAGACCGAGCTGTCACATCGAGAGAAATCACCTACCAGAGAGTACCTGGTCGAATCACTGGAAACACTTGAATTGACCAACCTTAATGAATCCTCCATAGATCATAAGAGCTTTAAAAAGGTTGTAACCAAAGTAAAAAAACTGATATCCATAACAGAAGACAAAGAAACTTTAGCCAAGAGGGCTCACGGATGGATAGTGCTTAATGACCATAAAGCTTTACACCACAAGCTTACTTGTAAAAAGGACTTAAACAGAAGATAAAAGGAAAAATAAATAAGTTGTGCTTTGTCATTTTACCAATTCTTTTTCATCTGCTATCTTGGAAAAGGAGACCAGAAGATCAGTACTGTCGTCTTTGTAGAACAGGAAATAGGGACCTAATACAAATCATTTGCATCTGCCCAAGCTTGATGGACATAAGGCGTGCCTTACTTCGGCCAACATTGAACCAGAAGGGCATCAGGACCTGTAGGCAGGCTGTAAAATGGTGTTTTAATCCAGAAGAGATTCAGCTGAACTGACGACTTAAGTTACAAAGTACTTTTATATAGTGGCAGAAAGACTCAAGCCCAAGCAATAGGCGACAGTAGAATAGCAAGTAGCTACTCTACTTTTATTGAGCACTTTAACAGCCAACCTTCACCTAACCCATGTTTGCACCTTGAAGCACAAGGACTTTATCCATGTTTTTACCCACTTCAAATGATTGAATAGGCACTCTGAAGCACAAGCACATTGTCCATGCTTTTACCCACTTTAAAAGGTTCAAATATACAAAAAAACTGAGTCTTGATACAACCTCCACTTATAGCATAGCATCAACAAGCTCAGCTGGAAGACTGTATTTTAACCGCTTCACTGCTGCGCAAATTCCGCTGTGGCGGAATTTGACACATGCGCAGATCGGACGTCCCGCGGCCCTCCGACGCACTAGCCCATTGTTACGCATCGAAGACGTTAGATGTGAAAGTATAAATTGAGACAAGGATTGTTTTATGTACTTTTAATGTCTCAATGGTTTTAAATTGTGAGTTTTAATTAACTACAATAAAAATTACTACAATTACTAAGAAACCCTAGATTGAAAGTTGCTCTGCCTTTGATGCTCTTATAGAGTAGCACATAGAAGTAGGTATTAGGTTCTAGGTCACAATTTTAGTAATGCAGGAAATGTTGATGTTGTTCTTGTTATTTATACCATGTCTTGTTGATGTTTTTTATAATATTCTGTGTAGTTGCTCTAGATTTACTGGGAAATAGATTATTCCTGTAGTAATAAATACGTACAAAGTAAACGTGTTCATTCTTCTTAGTACAGTGTGTGTGATACTGTGAATAATGAAATAAGGTTTGCTGCTGTGTCCACGGTGCCCTGATCCCTTTATAAGATTGTTAGAAACCCAATAGGAATACTTTTATGTCAATTACACATTGAATAGTCTCTTAGGGGCTACAATAACTTGTCTTTCACATTCATCGGCTGGTGCATGGAACCAAATTCACCCATGAAACGTTTGGGTGGGTTTAGCACACCTTGTAGTGCTACGCCAAAGTTGTAACTTACACAACACTTGCACTCCTGGGACATTTCGATTTTTTGCTGATTGTATTTGTTTCTTTTTTTTTTCTTCCACTCTACAAATACGGGCACTACTGTCCATTTCCCAGTGTATGTGGCTCTCGCCCCTAAAAGATGATGAAATTGGCTAATACCAATTGGAATATTTAACTTTTCAGTAAGGCACTGGTATATAGTCCAGTAAAACACATTCATGACATTGAAAAGTCAAGTGTTACCTGTGGACTGCAGTATATGTTGTGCAATCTACTAATATGACAAAGAAAACAGGGCTTGAAACCTACCTGTACAGACTGACAGCTGCAGCATTCAAACATTCGGACAAACCTATTAAAATAAAAAAATGTAAAAGAAAGAACCCTATTTGTAAATATTAAATACGTCACACTATAAGTATGGTGTGTATCCCACATGGAAGGATGGGTATTATTTAAAAGTGGTACATGTAAGAATTTAGAGGCTGGTGTAGACCTCAGCGGATGGGTTACTTCATCACAACGGAGAGCAATCCGCAATCATAATGAGAACTATCCCTTAGCAGTTCATTATAATACCGTACATGCTAATACTGAAATACTGCTACTCAGGTTCCATGGTATTGCTGCAGTTGAGATAAATCCACGTGGTGGTGATTGGACAGCAACACTAAGGAAATTTGAATTGAAATGGTTGATTAAATTGCGGGCATTAGTTCGGAGGCTGATTACAGATTGTGAGTTACATGTGTGTCTGCGAGATTGAATTGTGCAAACAATGGTCTTTTTCTCTGAATTCTGCTTTACGACAAATGTATTTGACCTTAATGCCGTACACGTTTGAACTAAAGGTTAAAAAGTAAGGGGGTGGTTTAAATGTATGATCAGGGAAATTAAGATATGAGGATGTGTGTACAAACTCTGCCTAAGCCATTGTATACATTGTATTGAAATGTACATATATTTTGTGATATAGGGTACAACATATGCTCACAAACATTGGGTGCACTACTTTCCTCCGTATACCTTTTTACTGTTGCTCCAATCTATTCTTAGGACTCCTAACGGAGCTTCTTTGTGAAACGCGGAACCGGTAAGGCTTCTTAGATGCAGCCCCACACACAGCGCTATTGATATGATGCTGTTAGACCTGTGTCATGATGATTTAGTGGAAGGTGCAATGGTATATTTTATTTTTGGACAAGTAGGTCCGAGGCCTTGCCGGGGTGTTGGATATGAGGACAGGATGATATGCCAGTGACTGAGTACATTAGATAGGGCGATTTGACTCATAATATTAGATGGGGCGAATTGTGTACTAAGCTTAGAGTAAACATCACAATTTGCTCCAGTTATTATTGTAGGACTAACGTGTCATTAGGGAGTGCAGGGACTCATGTCTGAGTATACCCTGCCACACCTATAGTGGCCAAAAACAATTCAGAAAAGGGGGTATACTCAGATGTGAGTCCCTTGCTCATTGCACCATCAGGATTCAAGCAAGCCGGGCCGAAGACGGCTGTAATGCCAGAAACCGGTCCCCGGAAGCTTGTTTCCTTCTCAGTGAAATAATTGGCTTGGTAGTTTGGTTTGCCCTGTTCCCATCATGCACTGGGACAGGAACAGACTAATTTGCATATAGCCAGGTTCTGAGCTGGGATGGTGCAGTGAGCTAAAAAACGGTGTTGGATCTAGCCCTGATCTCTTGACTGGGTGAGAGTATTCTGCTTAATTCAGAGACTCTGTCCATCACCACCCCTTGTTGTTTAATTATTTTGTCCACCATAAGCGTGGAAGGGTATACTCAGATGTGAGTCCCTTGCTCATTGCACCATCAGGATTCAAGCAAGCCGGGCCGAAGACAGCTGTAATGCCAGAAACCGGTCCCCGGAAGCTTGTTTCCTTCTCAGTGAAAGAATTGGCTTGGTAGTTTGGTTTGCCCTGTTCCCATAATGCACTGGGACAGGAACAGACTAATTTGCATATAGCCAGGTTCTGAGCTGGGATGGTGCAGTGAGCTAAAAAACGGTGTTGGATCTAGCCCTGATCTCTTGACTGGGTGAGAGTATTCTGCTTAATTCAGAGACTCTGTCCATCACCACCCCTTGTTGTTTAATTATCCCTTATGTCTAAGGCAAATGGCACTGTCTGAGACATTGACAATTTCCTCAGGGTCACAGTACTTAGACTCACCCTTAATCTGTCCTTCACATTTTTTAATAATACGCCCACTCCCCTATGCTGAACTCTTTGTTAATGGCCTTGTGCACCTTGTCGTGTTAAGCCTTTGCTTTAATTTGACAATCAATTATCTTTTGTTTGACTTGAAGCTCATCATCCTTTATGTACACTGTTTCTGGTAAAGAAGACTCAAACCCCTCAATTTTCGGAACAATGTCACTATCACATTTTCTTCCTCTCATACAAAAAAAACGGGAAAATCCTGTCACGCTATTAGGAGTTGAATTGTAAGCAAATACTCTCTCCTGAATAAATTCTTTTACGGGAAGTTTTGAGGCAATTTCTAACTGGATACCGTCCTTTATGAAACGATTCACTCTTTCTATTTGCCCATTAGACTTAGGTGAATACAATGGGGTCTTTTCCTGTCGAATGCCATGCATGTTCAAAAAGTCAGTAATTTTTCTTGAAGTAAGCTGTTTTCCATTATCCGATCTCAATGGAGAAACAATTTTTCAAAAAGTCAATGACAGAATCAGAGTCAATTGTTTGGACAAATCTATGGTAAATCCACTTGCTGTAGTAGTCACTAACAACAATGAGAAATCTGGATTCTCGCTCCAAAATTTGAAAAGGTTCAGCCATGTCAATAGCTATTTTGTACCATGAAGAATTTGGAATGGATACCAGTTGCATCTCTTGTACTGTGGGCTTTCGGTGTTTGTCAGATCTAATACATTCAGTGCATCTTTCTACAAACAAATTTACATTAAGGTCCATTTGGGGCCACCAATACTGCTCCTTTAGTCTTTTCTTTGTCATGGTGGCGCCTAAGTGAGTATTATGGGCAGTTGCTATCAATTTGTTTCTAAGTCCATATGGGGAATCAATAAGTCACCCTTCATAAGAAACCCGTCAACACAACTTAAGTCATCAGATACCTGAAAGAAAGTTTTGAACTCTGGAGACAAATTGCGAACAGGGGGCCATTTGTGAGACAAGAAACTTTTAACCTTCAACAATACAGTATCAGCATTCATGGCTTCTAACCATTTATTTTCTAAAATTGCATTGCCCGTTTTTTGAAAGCTGGATATGGATGAGACTTCGCACTCTGTGTCATCCTCATTCTGAACCTCAACATTTTCAGTGGGTAACCTTGAAAGAAAGTCTGTTCGATTGTTATCCTTACCTGAAATATGTTTAATTGAGAAATTGTATTCTTGTAGCTTGGCAAGCAACCTCACCAACCTTGCCGAAGCCTTGCCATTGCCTCTTTCATATCCGTTAAACATGAAAGTGAGAGGCTTGTGGTCAGTTACCAATTCAAAATCCTTTCCCCATAGATACATTTTCTGTTTATCCACTGCCCAAACACATGCAAGAGCTTCCCTCTCGATAGTACTGTAGTTTTTTTCTGCCTCGGTCAACCTACGTGAAATAAAAGCTACAGAGTGAATTTGCTTATTGACCTTCTGGGTAAAAAGTGCACCTATGCCTACTGAGCTGGCATCTACAGTAATTATGTTGGTTCCTTTTGCATCAAACGGTTTCAAGGGGGGAGCGTTTACAATAGACTTTTTGATTTCTGAAAATGACTCATCATGTTGTACATCCCATTTAAATTGTTCACCTTTGCGCAAAAGAGCTCTCAATGGTTCAACTAAATTGGCATAATTTTCTATAAATCTTGAATAGTATTCGCTGAGCCCTAAAAATGACCTCAACGAATCTCTATCCTGAGGTTTTGGGGCTTCAGCATTTGCCCTAACCAAATTCATTTTTGGTTTGATACCATCTTGGCTAAGCACATGGCCCAGATATTCCAATTCAGTTTTTAGAAATTCGCATTTGTTCTTGGATACAGTCATACCCCTCTCCTGTAACTTACCAAGAACTGAATCCAAAATGACATTATGTTCACTTACCGATTCTGCATGAATGAGAATGTCATCCTGAAACTTCTGCACACCTGCCTTTTGCCCAAACACATTTTCCATTAGCTTTTGGAAGACGCTTGCTGAAGACGCCAAGCCAAAAGGTAATCGTATGTATCTGAAAGCTCCGAGAGGAGTGATAAACTTGGTCAATTCTTTAGATTCCTCATCAAGCTTGACCTGGTGGTATGCTGATCTGAGATCGATAAGAGAAAAATATTTTGAACCTGCTGTGGCAGGTAGAATCTCTTGAGTCCTGGGAAGGGGAAAACAATGTACCAAAATGTTCTTGTTAAGAGACCTCAGGTCAGCACACAAACGAAATTCCCCACTCTTCTTTTTTATCAAAACAATACCCGAAATCCATTCAGCAGAATCTGCTGGTTCAATAACTTCTTCGCTGACCAGTTTGTCTAGTAATAGTTTCAAATCATTTTTGACTGTTAATGGCAGGGACCTTACTTTATGTCTAACAGGCACCGCATCTTTTTTGAGCACTATCTTATGTACAAAGCCCTTTACACATCATATCCGATCTTCAAAAAGTGTTTCATATTTACTTAGAATAGTGGAGATGCCTTCATTTTTGCATGTAAGTTCAGAAACATTTATGTTTGGTATAAAGCCCTCATCGAGAACAATGGGGTCCTCGGCACCTGGCTTTAAAATTATCTTCAATTTTGCTTAGTTTCTCCATCCCACAATGTCCCTGCCGCGTTCAGCAACATATATCTCAGTACTTATACATCTACCTTTGATGTTTAGTATGTCTTCAAAGTACCCAAAAATATTGATATCAAATTCCCCAAAAGCTTTTGGGTTAACATCAGATTTAAGCAAGTCTACGTGTGGCCAATGTTAAAAAAACTTTTTGTCAGAAATTATGGTGATTGGTGAACCAGAATCTCCCATGATGTTAAGTTGGACTTCCCCTACAGTGGCCACCCCCAATGGGCCCTTGACATTTTTGTATTCATCCTCAATGGTAAGAACAATGTTAGAACACATATTCTCATCAAAATCTTCTACACAGCTTACTCTAAATTTCTTACCGTTTATGGCAATTAAATAATTCTCAAATGCCCTGTACCAATTTCGCCACTTCATAATTGGTTTACCGGGTTCATTTAGAAGCGTTGAAATTCGACTCACTGGACATAACTTCCTGCTTTGGTTCCGGAGTCTCTTTTTTAATAAATAGATCAATTTTGACAGATTAATAACCCAAAATCTGCCTTGAAATTCAAACTCTGAAATTGAGCACTTTTAAATAAACCTCCGGAAAAATACAAGTTCTTTTTACCTTACGTTCGTATGTGCAGCGGTGAAGGGAATGGAATCAAAATGTAGTCACGTAGGCTACGTCAATGACGTCATGACGTGAACGCTAGAATCACCGGCTGCAACTTAGCTGAGGAGACTAGGAATGACAGTTCAACTGACGCTCAGCTGTGAAGACCGAAGAATGGCAGTTTGACTGGAAATAACGGTCAACGGCTATAGCTCTCCCATACAAAGCCTAGATCTCGCTGTGAAGACACAGGAAACCTGAAATTACACGATGACCAATTCCGCCGCAAAATAATGTAATACGTAACTTGCCTTTAAGTTTCTCCCATGGAACCTGACACGAATTAGAAATCCCGTTCCGAGTGTACTTCGTCAGCTATCTGCGTGATGAGAAGCCTCTTGCTCGAGAACGTTCAGGAACTCAATGAACAATTGAAGAAAATCGAATTAATAATTTTCCCAAGCACCTATTGAAATTGGAAATAAAAACACTTGCCTTGAAAATACGATTGTGCCGCTTCACGAATATCCTTGCGCAAGCCCGTCACTTAAATTTGCATCCTATCCTCGTCGCCAAGTATGTTGTGATGTAGGTTTACAAATAACTACAATAACTATAAGTTTGTTTAAGTATTTATTCTAAGGTAACGAGCTTGCGAAGGGGAAGGGAAAACACAGCTGTCGGAAGGTGTGGAGTGAAGAATCAATGACAGGTCGCTGACGTCACATAAATAGCATTGTCAACATTCCAATGCGCGTTATCTAATGAGCCAATAACAGAGAGGAGGGGGAGAACATAAGGAAAGACTAGACCTGTAACACTAGGGTGCAACGTATTATGGTTGCGTATCGAGGGTCGCAGTATAAGGAACGTTAAAAAAAAGACTGTTGAAGAGTTGAGTGTGTATAAGGTGAGTAAAATGCTGAAGGCAAATAGCAGAAACGTGGTTAGGATATTATCTTGGGTTTGGCTACCATTGAGTGTGGATTCTTGTTTTATTCTAGGTGACAAATCACTAATAGGAGATTTGTGACTGATGGTTCACTAATTGGTTTGAACCATGCTAATGTGGACAGTCGGATGTGGAAGAGTGGTTTTATAGGAACAGGCTGTGCTTTAATGACTTGGAGCCACAGTGGTGATCCATTCTATTGGTGACTGTGTTAGGAGCATTATAATAGGTCTTTAGAGAGGAGACTTTCCTGGTTTGTATTCTAAACATATGGACATTTTTCAGGCCCGAGAGGTGCATACATGCAGATCTAAGAAACATTTGGACCCGCCAGATCCACTTTCGGATATCAGGATCGTGGTGAAAAGGTTTTTGGGGATACTTGGGTGAGTGTACATATAGGGCGGACATTTCAATACAATTTTAAATAGGCACATAAACAGGACTACCGAATAATGGTTTCTAGTTACATGGCTCGAGTCGGGGTACCACGCGGGTGGACGGCGTCCCCCCACTTATTTTACCAGGGAGACACCGTCCCCCCTTCCCAACAGCTGGACTTAACCTTTTGGCCTCTCAGGACGAGATTGGAGCTCACAAAATGCTACTCACGGCTGACTTCTCATTGCCTCCCCTCGCTCTCCCCTTAGATGCAATCATCGCATCTAAGGGGTGATCGAGGGGAGGCAATGAGCCCTATGGTGCAAGCCACCTTTCGTGACGTCACTTCCTGTTGTCACTTCCGGTGACAGCGTCCCTCCGCTTCTTCTTTTAGGACTTCTGCCCTGTCTAGCTGTATGTGACTAGTGGCCATATCGATATGAGGTGGCCATCTGGAACGATTGGGGTTAGGGTGTTGGCCTTCGGAAAACAATATAGGTGGCGTAATATAGCCACTTAGGGCTCCCATGAGATTTTGTGTTTGGGTCCGTGAAGTAACCAGAATTTTTCAGGTATAAACTGTGTGCGGCACATTGGTTTGCTGCTTGTGAATTATAAATAATACAATACAGCTCTTCAATAGTAAAGAGGTTTGACCTAGGATTGGAGGGTACAGCATGTGTTGTCGAAATGGTTGTCTGTGCCTTTTTTTCCCAGAGCCGAGCTAGTTGTACATATCTCCGGACTTGGGCTCTCATACATATTTTGGTACGCAAGATCAGACACGAACTGCTTTCGGCACTGGCCGGATTAATTCTGATGGTTATGGTGGGTCATTATTCTTTAAAATGGTCTGAACACATGCACTTGTTCTTGGGTTATATACCATGGTGGGTTAGACCTGGATAAGAAATTTACCTAGGCCACAGATCTCTTTCTCTATGCTTCGCTTCTTGTCAACTTTGGTGATTTGGGCTTGTGTGCACACCTATACTCTTAGATATTGTAAATGCCTCATATATGCAATTTTGTATATATGATTCCTGGATACGTTTTTTAATAATATTATGCGTGTATAGTTTGTCATGTGTGTTTAGCTGTATATGTATTATGAATAGATGTTGGTCAGTCTTGTTAATAATAACTTTGTGATGGTTGTATATTGTCCAATGTTGTCTTATACATAATTGTCTCACTGTATATAGTATGTTTATTTTATTATGTTTGCTATTCCAGCCTTGAAAAAGACTTAGCGAAAGACGAAACAAGTGTCAGCTACCGTGTGCTGGGAATGTTTTAAAGAAACTCTAAACTCTTTTCACAATATGAATAAAGACTGCTGAACAGCAAAAATGATGTTCTGTCTGGATATCTAATTCTGATCAATATATTTGTGTCTTGTCTGCTGTCAGCAAAGGGATCCTTATTGAAGATTCCCAGAAGTTTGATCTCTTCTGTTCAGGGATCAATATTTGACTTAATGGAGCGCTGCCAGAGCCTCAGTTTGTCGTATAAGTTGTTGCACATTGGGTTGTGCTTTTAACACCTTTAGGTGGTAGGTGGTTGGGGTTGAGCTAGCACTCGTGTATAGAAACATATCAAATTATTTTTTTACTTTTCATGCTAAATTAACCATTTACTATATCGTGCTTATTAAATGTGCGGATATTTTCCCTTTGAGGGATCACTACTACTGGTGTGTTTTTATTAGGTGACGGATATCCCGTCCGCCAAAATATAAATCTCATTACATCCTATGGGATTTATATTTCAGCGAACAGGATGTCCGTCATCCTTATGTCAGAGTAACCAATCTGCAGAGTGTTAAATCAGGCCCCTAGTGTTGGCATGTACCTACAGTAACTAGCCTTCAAATGCTATTTTCACTGTGATGGGCTGTAGCTGTTTCTATAAGATAAATTAACAATTCTGCAATGTTTGGCTTTGGACAAGATGTTATTTGTTGGTTAATATATGGCTGTATAAACTAGATAGAACCCTATAAGCAAAAGGATATACTGTACCACATTGCATTTTCTTTGTATACAGGTCTGTAATTTAAATGTACTACAAAAGGCAAATACATTTTAGAATGCCTGCTTTTCAGCTCCTTTAAAAAAAATAATCTATTATGTATGAAACAGTTTTATAATATCATAACAATCATGGTGACGCAACATATGAAGAGTTCTTGTGGAATAGTTAATGGTAGCATACACACATGATACACTAGACTCAAAATATAAATACCATCCATAACACAGGATTCCCCCAAAATGAATTGTAAATACTATTTATAAAGAAGTGAGCAAGCTCCTGTGATGCCCCTTTTAAATCAGGTTTATATGGGGTAGGAATCATAAAACTTGTCGAAAATATAACACATCAGCATTCCTTAACCTATATAAAGAAGCAGAAATACATCAGCATTGCAGCGAGGTGAGTATCCATCATAGTATAATCAAATTCAGATTTTCCTCATTATTATTTATTCCCCCTCAGTATAAGGTTTTATCATTATTATTCAAACTGTGCCATTTCTTATTTAGAAGTGGTAAAAGTTGCTTGGGATGCAGGTTTAACATCAATAGATGGAGGAACACTGTTATCACCTCTTGGTTTGTCCCCTTTTGTTTGAGGTATTGGAAAATGTGTGCAATTGGTAGATCCCACAGGAAAGGAAACAGACTTTTTGTAAGCCAATGCACTAATTGTATGTATTTCCCCTTTTGTGTTATGGGTTGGCCATATTCTATTTGTGGCATATTAAATGACTTCAGTTCCATCTTATGCAATCGATGTTCTGTGGTAAGAATGTTGGATTGTCTTCACACTTCTGATATAATGCATTGTTCCCGTAAGCAAATTGTGGCATTGTCCCACATGGGTGCATATACGTGTATGATTGCATGCAAGTATGGCCATGTGTGTACCATTGTTCGTACAGTGGGGTTGAGGTTCCAGACTGAGAGCATCTTGTGTTTATACGGCAGGTAAAGCCTAGGCTAAAGTGCCAAAGCTTTGGTTTCATCTCTCCCCACACAAAGGTCACAAAGGTTGTGATTTCTTTATCAGTAAATGCAATACATTGTGTTTAAATGTGATTTATAATAATAAACATTGTTGCATAGAACACATTTTAAATATTGGCACATTATCACCAATGAAACACATTTTCTCAAAACATTAACAGACAAAATAGCAGGTTCAGGCAAATAATGAAAAGTAAACAAATCACATTGAAATTGCTCTAAAGAGTACTAAAATCAGCTGATAAATCATGCCACGCATGATGGTGCAGATTTTTTTTTAATTTATTTCCACAGTTCAGCAACAGCAATTATCAAACACAGATCCGAAATTGAGGCCAAAAGTGCACAACTTAATAAAAGAAGCTGATACATTTAATATAGAGAGTCAAAAGATTAAAGAAAATAGCTGATCATAGATCATAAATCATAATTATAAATCAAATGTCAGTATCAGACATTCATACATTCATGTGTTCATGTGGGCAGCAAAAACCTCCCAAATATTCAATCATAATTTAGGTTTTGTCGCCCCCTTTATTGAGTATAAGCTTAATTCTACTTTGGCTAGTCAATATATTTTCGCCCTCCAAACTTCAAACCTTGGTGATTCAGGGCATAGCCAGTCCACAGCAATGCATAAGGGCACTACCGTCATTTTGGTACCTATGCAGATTAGGGATCTGAGGCAGCGACTGCTTTGACTCCACTATTTGTCGTCAATCTGAAATTGATTTGTGGGTAGGTGTTCAGGCTACAGGGTGATAGCTGGGCATTATGGGATTGTCAGATGCAGATGAATAACTATAATAATTGTGACTAGCCGCCCCATCCCCAGGAGCATTAAGGCTGGAGTGATATTAAACATAACCCTTAAAACGATGAATAAAAATGTTTCAATGTCATGTAGGAACAAATTCAATTTAACACAACTGAAAAAAATATGTTCAATGTCAGCATTATCTCCACCACAACGAAAACATTTACCATCATAGCAATCACCCCACTTTTGCATACGTGCTGGGGTATAATCCAATCTAAATAACGTTTTAAAAAAATTTACTTTTAAGTTTGCTGACAAGAAAACTTCCTTTGATATTGCAAGTGCCTATTAAATTGATACATCAAATTTTGTTTCTCCCAATATCCATGACCATTGTGAGTTGTGCTTCTCCAAATCATCCTTTTTACATGAAATTACAATTTTTTACAACACTCCTATTTTGCTCTAAGATTTAATAGCCTCAATCGAAGGATTAGAGATCAGTTTTAATTTCCTTTTTTAACAAAAAATCCAGTGCTTGAAGAAACTTAAAAAACTGTGACTGTGGTAAATTGTATTCCTTTACCAAGTCTCCATACTGTTTAATAAGTCCCCCCTCATCATATAGATCTCCTAGCTGACATATTCCTTTATCTCACCAACCGCTCACAGCCCTATCACAAAAAATAGATGGGAGCAAGTTCATCGCATTCATGGGAGTGTAATAGGAAAGAGCTCCTAGGTCAACTAATTTACGTACTTTCCTCCATGTTTTTATCTCTGCCTCTAAAATCTTAACCCTACTCCTTTTGTATAGCTCCCTTCAATTTCCCGAAATAAGCTGCGATTAGCTTCTATTCCTAAAACTAAATAAAAAACTGAGCTGGTTGTTATGTTGCCCTCATCCGCGCCACACAATAGTACAGTCTTTTTTTGTAGAAAACAAACATAATAATACAGGACAAAATCAGGTACTGCTAAACCGCCCCTTGCAGCTGGGAGTGACATAAATCTCATGGCTCTACGGGGTTTCCCAGGGGACCATGAGAATTTGGAGCAAAGTGCTGTAACTTTGAGGCGCTAGGGGGCGCACAGCGGGATGGCTGCTTGAATCAGCAGCTCCACCGGGCAGACACGAGTCCAGCGATATAAATACCATCAAATGGATTTAAGAGCGAAATAAATCACAGTAAGGTATATGGGAAGGTATGCAGCACGACCGGAGAGACAAGGACATCCGCTAACTGCTGGATTCTAAGAGATATGAGCCGAGATCGATGACAGCCGGAGGGAAGGTGAAATGACGGCCGCTGCTTCTCGTACCCATTAAGGAGGGGAGGAGCGGCATCGGACTCGGCGCAAAACGGACTCAACTGATCCAAAGCCTGCAGATGAACAGATCAGGAAACAGGCTGAACCCCAAACAAACGACATAAGTAAGTGGTGTGCTGGTATGCAACGGAGCGAATTCCGACGCTGAGAGGCTCAAAATAGCGGCACCTGTGTAGCAGAGATGTCGGTGACTGACGGTGTGCATAGAGGGGCAATGGTAGCACTGTGAGCAAGCGAACTGTGAGCAGAATTTTGCCCTACAAGATAGAGCTGATGAACATTGAAATTGCCATTCTAGCACCCCTCTGAAAGACTAACGACCTGGGAGCCGGACTCCGTGCTTAGAAGCGACTACCTACAAACGCGGTACTTGAGCAATAGCTGTAGATGACATGTCGCAGAGGGAGTTATTTCACCTAAGGGGACAGGAGGATATCCGTACGTGCCCAACGCGAGAGGACCTTACTGATACTGCTGGGCCCACCAATATTATACAATACTACGGCTGTCGTGTGCAATATTTCAGAGGAACATTGCACGATTTACTGGCTGCGCTGTGGGCCCCGGACTGATCACCGGATCTAAACAACGCATACTGGATGGGCTGGAGCAGAGAGTCGGTCTCTAGCGCTTTGGGAGCATACCCCCCCACAACTCAGGAGGAGATCTGTAGCGCACGGAAGGTGTACATAACGGATCTACATGATTGAGTAAGTGGAATAGATCACAGCACTCTGGGGCCAACGGATTGGTAAAATGGAACCTCACCTCGCAAAATGGCGGCAACCATGACTTGGAGCTCCTCTCCCGCCGAGGTGCGCAATATGTAATGCAGACTGTTGATGGCACTCCTGTAAGATTAACACTGCACAGCGGCAGCGACACAACTAAGGGGGGAGGTACGGATCACTATACAATTTCGCGGATGCTGACACCTATGACCTATTGACAGAATCAATAAATTGAAAGTTGCTCTGGACCTGACAAAGAACGCAAATTGGCGATAGGAACACAATGGGTAAACCGGACAGGCAACAGCCGAAGCTCACCTTCGAATTGTGCAAGACGCCTAAGGGCCAATCAGAGCAACTGGAAAAAGACTCAGCGTCAGACGCGGCAGAAGGTAGCAATATGGAAACCATTCTAAGAGCCATACAAACTAATCTGCTGGACATAAATGGTAAACTGGACCAACTGACGGGGAGAATGGACAGTATGGCAGCGAAAATGGATAAACAGGGAGAAAGGTTAGATACGGCTGAACAACGCATCTCCACAATCGAAGATGAGTCTCATGATACGGCAGGAAATGTAAGGGCATAGAGAAAGTGCTCGAGGTCATCAGTGCTAAGGCGGAGGAGCTGGAAGCACGGTCCCGCCGGAACAACGTGAGGATAGCGGGCCTGCAGGAAACAACAAATACTGGCCGTATGGAATCGTATGTCGAGCAACTGTGCAAAGATATATTTGGGGAAAGCGCCTTGTCTCCCAATTTCGTGGTCGAAAGAGCCCACTGTTCTCTTGCGCCGAAGCCGCCAGTGGGTAGCGCACCACGACCCATAGTAGCCCGGGTAAATTATAGAGACCGTGACACCATTCTTCGATTGGCGCGCGAAAAGGGACAGATACAGCATCAAGGGAACAGATTGCGTGAGCTACAGATTAACTACGCCATGCTATATCCGGCGCGCCTCAAGGTTACCTGGGAGGAGAAGTTGTTCATTTTTGCCAGTCCCAAAGCAGCTCAGGACTTTATTAAAACGATAAATGGGAAGGGCAAGAAAGTGAGCAGACCAGAACAGCAACACGACTCAGAATTATGGTGAGATCTTGTATTATTGGATTGCTGGAGTGCTAAACACGATAACCTACGTTGAATTAGGTCACATTGTGGTACCTATGCAGATTAGGGATCTGAGGCAGCGACTGCTTTGACTCCACTACTTGTCGTCAATCTGAAATTGATTTGTGGGTAGGTGTTCAGGCTACAGGGTGATAGCTGGGCATTATGGGATTGTCAGATGCAGATGAATAACTATAATAGTACAATGCCACTGCTCCTAAGGATATATTGTGTACATGCAGCGTAGCATGGGATTGCAAGATCTCGGCTTACATGATGGCAATCGGACAACAAAACTGTCGTGTAGCATGTGACAGGGGGCCACGAACCATATCTGTACCGTCGAGGTCCTAAGTTGAAACTGCTACACGCTTTTAGGGATCTTGTCATATCCACTACTCGATGGTTATAAACAAATTCCTGGTTGGGTTTAATAGGAACATTAATGTGGCATGAAATGCCAGTGACACGATCAATGATACACGTGAAACTGCTAGGAACATAGGTGACTGTGGTATCACTCTGATTCGTGGGTATCATATGAAACAAACTTGTTGCTAAACCTGTTTTTCTCTGGGTGGGTGTGGAAATAGCGGGCACAAATAATGGGTAGGTATACTGGTGATGGTAATATGTTAAACCACATAATTGAAATAAGTAATATATACTACATGCCATGATATAGAAGGCACACACGCTATTTGTAAATGTACTCAACCAGGTTTTACGCTGTAAAAGAAATGGAGCAGAATGTATTTACTAAACAGCACATGGATTTTTGTTTCTCTGGTTAAATGCTGTGACATGGGACTGACTGTGTCGAAGAGGTACATTTGGGTGATGGTATTACAAAATAACATGATTTTAAATGTCTTTAAGTCTGCCCCATCCATTCAGTTGGGTGGAGCAATATACCCCCGGTGGACCTCCAAATAGGTAATCCCCACAAAGTAATGTTATCTGATACTGTTAGATGGGGGACATGGCTTCGGCAGGATTGGTTGCTGAAGTGGGTGGGAATGGGGTAAGTTGGGGTTTAGTTCCTGCAAAGGTGCCAGAGCATTTGAGACACATTGCTGATATCCATGATGTATCCAATTTGATATGCAAGAGGGCAAATGGGGGTAAAGCTGTAGACACTACACTCCCATGTTTCCAAGGGCAGAACTCTCACGTATATAATGGTGCCAGGGAACAGGCGCTTTAGGAAAAAGAAGTCTGAACCTGCTCATGTGGAATGGGAGGGGATTCACAAATCCAAAGAAAATAAGGCAGATATTTGCATATTTTGACAGATGTGGAATTGATATAGCGTTGTTGCAAGAAACTCATATAGTACCAACCACACGCACGAAAATTGGGGCGAGATGGGCGGAATCCACGCACGCATCTAACTATTCTTCATATTCAAGAGGGGTTATTATCAGTGGTCAGGAAAGGTGTTAATTTCAAAGTCTCTAGAACGATCCGAGACCCTTACGGGAGGTATGTTATTATATCAGGGGTGTTACAGGGACATTGAGTGACTATAGCGAATGTATACGGTCCAAATGTGGACTCCCCCAAATTCTTCCTGGAACTTTGGAGCTAAGTGATCGATGGGACCATTCTACGACATCTATGGAACCGCATAGGAAAGCCAGAGCGAAAGTGAGGGACATAATGGGAGAGCTGTCACTTAAGGATCTCTGGAGAGCCGGATATCCGGATATAGCCGGAGTGACACATGCTAACATGGCACATAGTAGCTGGTCGTGTATAGACTTCTGGCTAGGATCAGACAACATTTTGTTGTGGACAGAGGCGCTAAAGACGCCTCCTCGGACCATTTCGGATCACAACCCGGTCCTATTAACGCTCCACATACCTCATTACATCCCCCCTCCATTTAGTTGGAATATTAACGCCAAAGCACTCACGGGCCCAATATATGCTGACACCATAGACACTGCCATAAAAGAATACTTCAGACCAACGTTAATACAGTCGACGACCCAGGCACAATATGGGAGGCTTTTAAAGTGACATTGAGAGGGATATCCATGAGTACCACAGTAGGAATTTTGAAGGATATTAGAGGCCAGATAAATAGATGCGAAACCCGAATGAGAGACTTAGAAACCGAGTTTGAGCGCACGCAAAATGCAGCTTTACTGGGAGAACTGAGACAGATTCACACGGAACATCAAACTCACATAGCAGATGAACTCAAATACATATCCAAAAGGCCAATAGCCAGGCGATTTGGGGAAGGGGGTAGACCAGGTAGTGTCCTCGCAGCAACAATATGTGAAGGGAAGGGCCCCTACGCCATCACGCAACTACGGGATGAGAAGGGCGAACTGGTATATCATACGGAAGGCATATTAAACAGTTTTGTACATCATTATGGTGAGTTGTATGAATCCAGGCAGACGGCATCCCCAGAGGAAATATTTCACTACTTAAACGATGTAGCCATCGCATGGTTATCAGACAGACAACGTGAGTACCTGTCGTGGCCAGTGACGGTGGAGGAAGTGAAGGAAATCATTCAAACGCTACCTAATGGGAAGGCACTGGGTCCGGATGGGTTCACTCGTGAATTCTATAAAACGTACGCCGATATCCTAGCCCCCATCTGGTTGAAATGTATGGCAACGCCTTTGATCAAGCAGTACTCCCCACGACGCTTCGGGAGGCAGTGATAGTTGCCCTCCTGAAGCCGAACAAAGATTCCGAGCTATGCGAGTCCTACATACCGCAGTCATTAATCAACGTTGACTCTAAAATACTGGCAAAAATCCTGGCGGTCCGACTACAACCATTGATGACAAATCTGATCCTACCGGATCAAGCAGGTTTCATACCTTCGAGATCCACTTCTCACAACACCAGAACGCTCTTTGCCCTTTCTCACTACCTAACACCAAGCACCAAGGCTGTGGCGGTCATGCTAGATGCCATCAAGGCATTCGATTCTATAGAATGGCCTTATTTACTCACGATTCTGTGACGGATGTTCATACAGTGGGTAGCATTGCTATATACAAGCCCGGTAGCCAGAGTGCGCGTGAACGGATATATCTCGGGTCCCTTCCCTATAGCACGGGGTACAAGACAGGGATGCCCCTTATCGCCCCTGCTATTTGCCCTAGCCCTAGAACCATTGGCCTGCATTATCAGACAAATGCACAATCACTCAGCATTGCATTTCCCGGGACGCCCGTTGCATATATCCTTATATGCGGACGACATGCTTTTATATGTTCGTGACCCAGAACAAAATCTAGACCCGGTATTACGGGAGTATATTAAATTTGGAAGACACTCAGGTCTGCAGATCAATTGGAATAAATCCTCAATCATCCCACTACCAAACACCACTACACCGCATGCAACAGAATTCCTGTTAGACTGGCAAACTGATTCAATCAGATATTTAGGGGTGTGGTATAGCAGGAACCCTGAGGAGGTCATACGTACCAATTACGGTAGAGTGATTGCTATACTGCAAGACAATATAAATAGGTGGATACAACTACCACTCTCCTTAGCAGACCGCATTGCCATTGTGAAAATGAACAGTCTCCCTAAGTTCCTGTACCTATTTGATAATATCCCCATCCCACCTCCAAGGACAGTTTTTAAGAGTATCACATCCTTAATCCTGAAATTAATTTGGGCAGGTAAACAAGCAAGGATAGAACTTAGAACAATGACACTACCTTACGAGAAGGGAGGTTTCTGTGTCCCAGATTTCTTCCTATATTACTTATGTGCGCAGGCGCAATATGCCGCACACTGGTACCACACGATCCCTTACCTAACACATACTGCAGTGGAAGAAGGGGATACCTTGCCGATACCACTGACAGCCATAATTACACACAAACGACCACCGTTGCATGCTGCAGATATAAACACAATAGACACCACGGCACATGCGTGGAGGAAACTAGGGCAACTAGCACATAAGTTACCGCTTTATGATCCAGCACTACCCCTATATCACCACCCTGAACTATCAGTTACTGGGGAGAAAGTAGGCATGGATCTTTTGAAACAGGTAGGAATTGACACCTTCGAAGACTTTTACCATGACGGGACATTTTCCCAATTGGAGGACCTGTCATATATACCGAATCAAACCATAATATTCAGATTCACGTATTACAGACTACAGAGGGCTATTAAAGACTTATATCCAGATTTCCCCACAAAACCGGCCAGTTTAGATACACTGCAGCTCATACTGTCATCCTCGAACACTACACACTTAGTATTGTGACTATACATGGTTGCCCAAGCCGAAATCCCATACACCACAACTAGGGCGATGGGGAGGTGGAACGAGGCACTCATAGACCCGTTAACCGAGAAAGAGTGGAATAGCGCTTGTACTTTAATAAGACTACTCACCCCTAACGGAAACTTATGAAGCATACATTTCAAATACCTCCATCTGACATATCATACTCCTGTGCGACTACATAAATATGGGCTACGCAAGGACGCAAACTGTAGACGGTGCGGAATGAGAGAGGTCGACTTTATACACCTAGCATGGAGTTGCGTGCAAATAAGCACATACTGGGGGAAAATAACTGCAATGATTAAGGAGATGGTGGGAGTGGAGATAGCATTAGCCTGTTCCATAAAAGTGTGTCTGCTAGGCCTTTTGCTAACAGTGAAGGCCGAAAAGCGCGAATTCTGCGCTATTGCGCTCCTCATAGCCAAAAGACAGATATCTCAATTTTGGGAGGGCAAAAAAGTTCTCAGTGTTAAAAGATGGCTACAGGATCTGCTGCAAGGACAGATTATTAACTTATGAGGAGGAACTGCCAACCAGATCACACCCAAAAGATTTTTGGAGGTACCTAACTGTTTTTCTGCAGAACAATGAAATAAATGAAATGGTATAAGTATTGATGATTCTATCCTATGGCCTAAAATGCCCGAACATGGTGTATTTAAGTTTGCCTTGATTGACCCTCTTATATATTATATGCTATATATGTAAAGTATACCAATGGATGATGAATGTGGAAATGTACTGGCCTTTGTTTTACTGTCTGGTTTTACTATGTTTTTTTTTCCCTTGATGAAATTCAATAAAAAGAGAAATTTAAAAAAAAGTGCCTGTAACTTCTGCTATTGGGATGGCGACATTTCCAGTGGTATTGCTCTAAATAGGTATAATACCCGCGGTAAAATATTCATTTTTAAAATGTTCACTCGCCCAATCAAAGTTAAATGCAGCCTCCCCTATCTCTCCAGAGAATCTGAAATATTACTGCATAATGATCCCCAGTTTGCGTCAACAACTACAGTCATTGAAGCCCTAATCTTCACACTCAGATATGTAGCTTCAGTCACAATTCTTGGGTCATTTAATACCACTACAGTGTCAGTGCATACAAGTTGCGTCTAAGTGACATTCAACTTGTATCCCGACATATGCCCAAATTTCCCAGCCAACCGTTCGATCTCCAATATTGCAGTAGCCGGGTCCTCAGATGTGATCGCAATATCATCCGCATATGCGAATACTGTGTAGGAGATACTGCGTAACGCAAAAGGCTTAATTAACTGACTTCTGGAAAGCATTTCTATAAAAGGATTAATATATAGGGCGAAAAGTAAGGGAGAACAGGGGGACCCCTGTCTTGTGCCTAGAGTGATCCGCACTGATTCTGAAGTTGATCCCATTATCGCTATTATCGCTACAGGTGAATTATATAGGACTTGCAATGGCGTCATGAAACTTTTCCAAAATCCCACGCTTTTCATGAATGTCCATAAGTGCTGGCATTCTACATGATTAAACGCTTTTTCTGAGTCCAGCAGAATCAGCCCTAGTTTTCGCCTCTCTACCTCCGCTATATCAAACAAAGTGATTACTTTGTTAATGTGTGACACCGTCCCCCGGCCTGGTATAAAGCTGTGTTGATCTTGAGATACCAAGGAGGAAATTACTTTGGAAAGACGGTTGGCTAAAAATTTTGAGTATATTTTTCCATCACAATTTAGAAGTGAGATAGGGTGGTATGAGCCAGGTAGCTCTGCATCTTTGCGTTTTTTGCTGAAAACTACGATTGTGGCTTCATCCCACGACTTTGGTGCTAGCCCATTTGGAGCCGCCCTAAACGTAGCCAGCATCATATCCTTCAAATGATGAAGAAAAGTTTATATATCTCCAGGTAGCAGGTTAGGGCCCGCTGCCTTCCCCATCGCCAAAGTCTACACTGCGTTTGTTAATTCTTCCATCGTTATCGGGGCATTCAACTTATCTGCCGCCTCAGAATCTAATTTGAGCATCTCCCCGTACAAAGTTGGTATTATTTCCACAAGCTCCCCTTGTTGGGTAGTATAAAGATTAGTATAGAATTGTTGAAAAATAGCTAAAATATCCTTTGGGTCCGACCTTGAAACCCCTGCATTGTCTTTTAATGCAGCAATATTATTGCGAGCTTCGTTCATACGTAATTTAAGAGCTAAACATCTTCCAACAGATTCCCCATATTCATGACATAATTTCCTCTGTGTCAGATACTTTCTTGCAATCTCCTTATCCCAAACCCCCGTTATTTTGGCCCTTTTTCTGGCAACCTCATCCCTTAAATCGGAAATATTGCCCTGATTAGCAATACCCTGCGTCAATTTCTCCTCAGCCTTCTGCAACTCAAAATAATACCTCTCCATCTCTCTTTTAAATTTTTTTGATGAAGTAGCCCGAAACTTAAAACCTCCCCACTAAAAAAGATTTAAAGGTATCCCAAACAACACTAATGGTAGCTGAATCCCTGTTATTAACAACAAAAAAATTCCTTTAGCCACCCAGACATACGTTCTTTGAAATTATCATTCACACACAACTTCCGGTCAAAGGGAAACACTTTGAGTCCACCGATTATTATTATTTTTTTTTCTTCTTTTTTTTCTTTCAGCGCCCCCCCAGCCAGAAAGTATTAATACAATAGGAGATTGATCAGATGCAATTTTGGGGTAGATCTGCATTCTAGCCCTGGCCAAATATGCGATACCCCAAAAATATAGTCTAACTGCACTTTCTTTTTATGGGGAAGGAGTAAAACATATATCCGGGGTCTGTTGAAAATAGTGTACTCCATACATCTACCAGGCCATGATCCTTTAATATATTAGACAGAGCTTTAACACCTGTGGTTTCCGGCCTTTATAGATTTTTGGCCCTCCCATAAAGTCATGACTAATTAATTTAATGTATTTAACAAAGAAGGGAGGTAGAGTACAACGTAGGATTCACACTCCACGGGCACTGATAAATAAACAAGGAGAATCCTACTACCAGTGTGAAAGGAAAAAGGAAAGAAGGGGGGACACACAGTGTTGTGTAAAATACCCCTCACACACCAACAGGCCCCTTGGTGTCATGCTTCATCATCGGGGTCTTCGCACCCCGCTAAGGGGATGCGGCACGCTTCGACCTGCGACTACGCGGGAGCGTTGACAAATCAGACTATGTGTGGTGTGTGTTGAGTGCAAGTGAAGGGAATTAGATGTGAGTGGGAGGTGTAGTGAGAATTTAAAAAGTACCTGGCTAGTGGGTAAAATGGAAAAAACTTTATTTCGTACCCCTGGCTGGTGCTGTTAAAAATGTGCAAAGGAACGAGGCTTCTTGTCTTAATTAGGGACAAAACCTCTGGTGTGCGTCGACATGTTTCGGTACAGGTGTACCTTCTTCAGGACGGGGCACAACTCCCAACCCTACTCACGTTTTTCTAAGGAAAATAGGTTTTGTTTTAATTCTTCTAAAAAGTGAAAACACTCATTAAAGATGGCTACAATGTGCCTACAGCGGTTCTCTGGATCATGTATTTACATGTCTTGTGGTCTTAGTTGGCTATTGCCTCATGAGCAAGTCCTGAGCATCAAGGTAGGTAGGTGGATCCACAATGAAATCCACCTAAATTGGCCTCCTTCTACCACCCTGTGTTGCTCCGCCGTGCCCTGTTGTGCCCCCTCCTGAAGAAGGTACACCTGTACCGAAACATGTCGACGCACACCAGAGGTTTTGTCCCTAATTAAGACAAGAAGCCTCGTTCCTTTGCACATTTTTAACAGCACCAGCCAGGGGTACGAAATAAAGTTTTTTCCATTTTACCCACTAGCCAGGTACTTTTTAAATTCTCACTACACCTCCCACTCACATCTAATTCCCTTCACTTGCACTCAACACTCAACACACACCACACATAGTCTGATTTGTCAACGCTCCCGCGTAGTCGCAGGTCGAAGCGTGCCGCATCCCCTTAGCGGGGTGCGAAGACCCCGATGATGAAGCATGACACCAAGGGGCCTGTTGGTGTGTGAGGGGTATTTTACACAACACTGTGTGTCCCCCCTTCTTTCCTTTTTCCTTTCACACGGTAGTAGGATTCTCCTTGTTTATTTATTAATTAATTTAATGTTCATATCGCCACAAATATTTAAAGGGGTGGGCCATGTTGCAAGCTCTATATGCAATTCTTACAGAATTGCTGGTTCATCTAAGTTAGACGCGTAGATATTGCATAAAGTAAAGGTCCTGAGCCACCCACCAAATTCAACTATAGCCCAGCGACCAAATGTATCTGCTAATTTTCGGCGAGCGATAAACATGTTCGTTTTTGCTAAAATGGCCACCCCACGAGTCGTTACTGATTGTTGCGAGGAGACCAGAACCAAAAACCCCCAAATCTGCTAACAAATGGTGTTTACTCCATGGCAAATGTGTCTCTTGAATACAGACAACGTCGGGATGAATATAGCGCAGCTCAGCAGCTACCCTCTTTCTTTTATTAATAATATTTAAACCAGAGACATTTAGAGAACATATTTGAATGTCTCTAGACGCCATCAAACCACATAGCAGATTTCCCAATGAGATTGCACAAAACTAAACAGTACCTTTGCCCCAATAGAACATTTTTGTTGTATTTGTTACATTTTTGTTAACTCTCTCTTTTTTTTTTTGCTGAAACTGTGAATGTTTCCCCCACTTTTACCCGACCACCGTGACCTTCCCTGCCTCCATATACCCAAAAACCCAAACCCCCCCTCCTCCCCCACCCTTCCCTTTAACAAGGCCTTGTGGCTTATGGTCCTGCAGATGCCGGCTGCCACCTTCCCTACCCTTGCCCACAAGCCTACAGCAAAAATATCCTCATTCATATAAAGAAGAACAAAATCTATAAGCAAATAATGATTGTCAACCATAATGTCTTGTCTCCAAAATTAGGAAGTAAAAGAAACGACAAGAGTGCACTAAATTTTGACAAACAACATTACATAATTTGTGTAGTCCAGATTTCGATCAATTGATCAATGCCAGTGCTTTACTAGATGCTATTCAAAAACTCTTTAGCAGGTCCTGTTGTGGAGAAAAATTGCTTAAGATCCGGATCTATTATCTTCAATTTTGCATGGTTCATTAAATAAATGTGCGCCCCTTTAGCCTGAAATGGTGTGATTAATTGGCAAAGCTGCCAAAGGTTTTCCATAGTATATCTACAGAAATCATGTCTAACAAAGAATTCAAAACCTGGGCCAGTTCTCCGCTTGTGTGGGTGAGCAAGTTTAAAAACATCCTCGCGGGCCAAGAAGCTATTGACAGAAATTAGCAGTACCCTGGGCCTATCCATGTTTTGACCACCCGACACTCCAGCAGGTTGTCCTGTGCGTGCTCGAATATTGAAAGGAAAGAGATGCGCCCTTTCAATTTCCCTATCCCAATCCCATTTACTTAATTCAGGAAAAGCATTCTTAAATAAGTCCACTATAAATTTACTAGCATCTTGACCCTCTTTTCCTTCTGGTACTTGTAAAACCCTCAAGTTGTTTCTGCGTGCTCTGTTTTCAAAGTCCGCTAATGTCCATTGTGTATCCTCCTTTATCACCTGCAGTGAATCTGTCACTGCTTTCTGTTGTCTGACTTCATCTTCTAGATTTGAAATGCGGGTTTCAGCCTCATTGAATCTGGATGCAAAGTCCGCCTGTGATTTTCCTAATCTATGAACCGAGCTCTGTAGTTTGCAACAAAGAGTTTGAACCCTCTGGCTTTCTTCCCTTGTCTCATCCCGCAGGGACATTATGGATTCATAAATTAATGATAGCGATACACCCCCGTCCGATACCTCGGGGGATCCATCCTGGGATTGATGCTGGTTGTCATGTTCACCCTTGTTTTCTGTCTTTTTTTCCAAGTTTTTACCCACTGTAGATGCACTATTTTCAACTATATCCACTGAATCATCCAAGCATATACTACTACAATGGCTCCCCCCCACTCCATACTCCTATACTGAGTGTACTGTGAAACTAAGTCCTCACAGGATGAAGGTAGTGATTGTTCCGACATTGAGTAAAAGTCTCCAGATTCCGCATCCTGTTGTCTGCTTTGCCTCCCCCCACCTACTGGTATCTGAGGTTCGTTATCATAAGAGTATCCATCATCACAACTTTGTTGTTTAAATTGAGTGTCTAAGTTGGTAGTTGTAGGTGGGGAAGAGTTTACAGCAGCCATCCCAGCCGGTTTAGAACATACCACAGCTTTTGCAGCATTTTCAACATGTTACTATGTAAACTGTTGTCTACTACCGGTGATACATCCGTTCCTGCATTTGTAACAGTTAAGGTAGCTCGTTCTGTCTCTGTACTAGACACGTTTTTACCCCCTTTGGGCTTGTCCTTTACAGCTGCAAAGATTGCTGGTATAATCTTATTTTTTTCTACTCCCCCTGTTTTTACTTTTGCGTAGTCCTGTGGACCTTTTAGATTTGTAATGTTTGTTTGTGGGGGTAGCCACATTTCTGCTCACCTCTAGTGGGGGGGCTCTATTCTCCACTTACTCCTCCAGTATTCGTGCCTTCCCCCTTGCTCCTTTAGGAGGCATGGTTCCTGGGCGGTCCCCGGCACAGGTCTCGTATTACTACTCTCCAAATGAAAAATGAAAGCAGAGAGGGCGGTTAGAGTGGAAAGGGCGGTCAGAGAATTCTCCCCTCCGCAGCTGTAACCCTCTCCTACCGCACCAAATCACCGCCTGGCTGCACCGCCCGGCTACACCACCTGTGTTTGGAACTTCCGCGGCCAAACGCTCCACAGCGGTAGAAGCCGATGGAAAGCTCACAGCCTCTCCCTCCTCCGACCGCAACTGCAGCTACCGACCGCTGCCAGCGCAGTTGCCTCCACCACTACCACAATGATTTTGCTGGTAAGTGGTCGCGAAGAAATTAGTATTCTGAACCCGGAAATCTTCCTCTCTCTTGTCCGCTCTTTCCTCCCTTAATCCAGAACGGCTTGTAGGTTGAGCAGGGAGCTGTCAGCCTACACATCGACTCGTGTGGGAGCCATCTTGCTTACTTCACCTGTTTGTAATGACAATATGGTGAAGGGTGATGTTAAATCTACAATGAGGTTTACCAAGCCATGCAAGGTCAACTTGTGTGTCCCTGCATGGCTTGGTAAATCTGGAGTAACACAAGCCAGTGCAACTCATTGCCTAGCTTGACTCTGCATCTGAGAGGATTCTGAAGCAATATTGGTAGACCGGGGAATGCGTCGGAATGATACTCCTTCCCAGGGGACGCATAACAAGGAAAAATATCCTAATTTCTTCTAATTAATTCCTCTTGCTACATGCGCTGCCATCTTGATAGGGCACCTTCCTGGCCTCTCCCTTTCACGTAAAGCAGCACAGCAAGGTGTCTTGCTGTGATGTGTGAAATAGTGATAAATATAGCTCAAAATGAGTATCATATGTAACACAGTCTTATATTGCCATCTCAGGGTTCATGTAACATTTAAAAAATGCTTAGGCTCATATTATCAAGGCTTTGCATCACCTGTGCGCCACGCAAGAGGAGGCAAGGGCGACGTAAAACCTAAATGAGATTTACCAAGCCATGTCCTAGAGTGGCCCTGCATGGCTTGATAAATCTAGAGTATACCTTTTATTTCTCTACTTAGAAAGAGGAAGATGCCTCTGGAGATTGTTTTTGTGCAAGATGGTGCTCCAAGGTACAAGAGTGCCTGGATTGGCATTTGGCAGCAGTTTATCGACTAGCGCAGGCAGAGAGCAGGGATACCCCGTATAATGTTAAATACAGAAATATTCCTGCCCTCTGCCTTTTATGCAGCGCAGCAAGGTGACGTGCTGCTTTGCGTGAATAGTTGATAAATATGCCCCTTAGCTTTTAGACACCTGGGGACCTATTTGCGAGAATGTCATGGACTGCAACGCAGCAAGTTGTCTTGCTGCGCCGCACTGCATTACATAGAGTGGGCATGAATGTGCTGTATTCAAGGTAATTTTGCACATTTCTGCCTTTCCCCTGTGCTGGTATCCCTTTACCAGCCTTGTGCCAACACCAGAACTCTTGCACCAGGTGCAAAGATGTCTGTGTTGCATGCAGGATTGTTTTTGTGCAGGAAAGTACACCGTCCTGCACAAAAAACAATCCTGGGAGGCATATTCCTCTTTCTATATGTGCTGCAGTATGCAGGACACATAAAAAGTGAAAGTTACAAGGAGAAATAAAGATATTTCTCCTCCTCATGCCTCTCCTGAGAAGGCGTATCTTTTTGATGCACTCCCACGTGGAAAAGTTCTGGTAAATCTGGAAATGAGTCAAAAACCACGGAAGTTGCATGGGAACTCCCACACAACGACCATGGAATGCCTTCCCAGGATGGAGTAGGGCAACATATTGATTTGCACTGCTTTTCCTTACTTCAGAAATATGGAGCCACTCGGGGCCAAGCAAAGTGGGTAGAGGAGTTGGCTTAATGGCTAGGGTGAGAGAGAAGTTGGCCTAATATCCCAGTGCCTTACAAAAATGAATGTGTCCTCATGTAATGCAACTGGTGCTATGTTAAGCGCTCTGACATCCCATTCGGGTCAAGTTCGCGCTATATAAAATTCTGTAAAGAAAATAACAAAACAGTGGTCTTTCATGGCTTCATAAATCACATGTAAGTTTTGCGTCCCTCTTCCACCACATTGCATGATGCAAGAGTGATACAAACCAGCTCCTAATTAGACACCTCAGTTTGTAATTCTCACAAGAACTGCTTGATGGTCTCATTCAGCCCATATCACACTGTTTCCCTTGATGTATTCTCTATATATACACATTTGTGTGAAACACCTGTCTTTTTATGTAGAATATGAGACAATATTAGCATTAATAAAGCCCAAGTGAATATGCACAGTGTGTCTGAGGGTAAGATATATTTATGCAGCATGTTAGTGAAAACTAGAACATTTATTTACCTCAACGTTTCACTGCGATCGTCCGCATTCTCGCGAGGCTTCTATGCTGCATTACTAACCAAGCTGTTATTGAAATTATGATTGCTTTTGTAATTGTGGCAATTGTTGCCTCTGACTGCACAATCTAAAAACCTGTCTCTTGTGGAGCGCCAACATACACATGTTTATTTGATATGAATTCAAAAAGCAAGCCTAGATTATGATTGAAAAGTAATTTTTTCTTCCCTCAGGAGGTTGAGCTCTTGCTCGTGACAGTTAATGCATTTGTTCTGCCCAGGGAGGACTCCCTTTGATCTCTTGCTCTAATGGTAAATTGCAGCTGGGACATTCGGCTGGATTTCTCACGCTATGCATCTTGCATTAAATATATACAAAACCATGTTACTGAAATGTTTACAAAAGCAATTCAGGTTTTATATCTTTCATTAAAATCCTCCAGATTCAGCTCTATTCCCAATTTCATTTTGCAGTTACTTACGCCATGTACACACTCCAACTCCTGATTCTGGCTTTACAAGGGGAAATATGAGTTTCTTTTTGGTAGGACTTTACAACTGACCCTTTGAAGAAGAAAGAAATCTTAAAGAAAAATCGTTCATTCAAACCACGCTTTTGTATTTGAGTGACCCTTGCCCAGTTCCACTCAAATGATAAACTATGAATTACATTATTGGCCTTTATTAGTTTAATATGTGTATTGAACTAAAAATAAAAGCTGGAGAAACATTCAAGTATGCCAAGCCATAAAAATATCTTTTAGAATAGAGAAAATACATACAGGTGACCAGTATTTGAATGTAGAACAGTAGGGAGTACATTAATATTATAAAGGCATCTATGGTGAGTATATAAATAAAAAAGGAGGAAGAAAAGATATAGATTTCAAAGGAGAAGAAAGAAAACAAGGATTTAGCACTGAAATATATAATATAGACAGAATATAATGGCAGTAGATCAATTATTGCAGTGAGTCATACATGGAGAGAATTAATATACCTCGAAATAAAATTAACCATATGTAAAACTCCTAAAACTAACCTCTGGAAATCAAGGGAATACTTTTAACAACATTAAAAGACAAGTCATTGGTCAGCTTTAAACACAATGTGTCCTGTTTGATATTTAATTGGAGAGATTGCAAATTATATCTGTCCCGTCTGTGATTATGGCATATTTTCCACCATGTTGAATGGGTATATTGTCTGTAGATTTGCAGTTGGAAGTAAACACCTGTAAACCAATTGCTTTCAGAAGGTCAAACAATTGACTAAGCATTCTATTATGTGACCGAATACTATGGGTTCCAACAAAAAATAGTTTATCCAATGAAATTGATAGAGATATACCAGCAATAGCTTCTTATTGTGTCCATAAAGAACATATGAACATGAGTGGTACATCACCAACGAGCAACTTGTCCAAGGAGCTCAAGTTTAAATAGGTATAATACAGTGTAGAATAGTCTATTGTAGAAGAAATATAACATTTTTGTTAAGTTGGCCAGATCAACCATAGTGTGAGTCTTCACCCAAAGTTTATCCTATGTTAAGAGAAGCCAATCGTAATGTAGGTCAGATTCCCATAAAACTGCCTGTTAAGATTTAGGTCTGTCACAGGTATACTTAATAAGTAGTTTGTATATGAGTGAAGCTTTAGAAAGTATGTTGGTGGAGAGTGGAATAATCTTTGAGTCAGTGCTGTGCTTAGTAAGGGTTGTAAAGGACATTAGAGAAGCTCGAAGAATAGTTTTATTTCAAAAACTTCTGGCTTGCTCAAGTTAAAACCACAGTTTAGAAATGATGGCAATGGAATTCAACAACCCACCCTGTAATTGCTTCATTCTAAATTCTGTGTGATAGGGAATATATCAGGAAAATTGGCACCTATGTTCTTGGGGAGTTTCAATCTATCTAAGGCTTTTTCCCATTCCAACGGAACATGTATATTAGTTTGTCGACACTAACAAATATTAGGGAGTTTTCACAGGTAACATCATAAGTAATACATGTATAATTACAACAATCATCATCTTGATGGTATCCAGGTGACCCCAACAGGATAAGAAAAAACAATGACCAGTCATGACTGAGATGATTAATTTTAAAAATGAAGGCACCTGTAATAATTTTCAAGATATCCCTGGTATTGGTATATTACCAAATCTGCAAACAGTTCATCTTAGTGAGATTCCAGGATAAACCCACTTTTACCAAACAAATCTTGGTATAGAATTTATTTAAGGGTATACCTTCTGATGAATCATAACTGAGCTTATATCCTGATACAGCATAATATAATCTAACTTTGGGAAAGCCATTTCTGATTTTGAAACAAAGGAGAATATCATCCGCCTAGGCAGTGTTTTTAATGTGTTTGTCTTTAACTTTAAATCCAGAGAAGTTTTCAGAATGTTTTAAATTGATAGAGGAACAGTTACAGTATACGAATAGATAATAAGGGAGAAACAAGACAGCCATGCCTAGTTCCTTTGCTATGCGTGAAATAAGGAAACTGCATCCCTTTCACCATACCCGTTGATTGAGTGGATGAATGTAGCAGTAAAATTAGTTGTAATAAACGTGGATCAAAACTGTGACGCTGTAATGCATTCAAAAGAAAATGCCAGTTAACACTATCAAATGTTTTTCATTTTGTTTTAAGACAGTTTTACGTGTCCTTTAAATACCTGCATTCTCTCCCAGCAAACAGACCGCCTGGGCTCGATATTTCAGCCTGCCCGCCCCGGTCCGACTCGGCAACCAGTGCCGTTGTGCGGAGGGCGGACAGGTAAGAGCCAGGCAGCACTTCCGGTTTTGCCGGACCTGAGGTTAGCGCTCTAGTGGCTACCTCACTCCGGGCTATATAGACCGGCCTGACTCTCGGGCGTGCGCGGTAGGGAGACGGTGGCAGTGTCTCCTGGACCTGCTGCTGCACCTGCGAGTGAGTAAATAGTGATTTAACTTTTTACGCTTGGGCTGCGAGAAGCAGAATAATTGCGGACTGATTTTAATAGTCGACTGCATTATTTTGTTTTAAGACAGTTTTACGTGTCCTTTAAATACCTGCATTCTCTCCCAGCAAACAGACCGCCTGGGCTCGATATTTCAGCCTGCCCGCCCCGGTCCGACTCGGCAACCAGTGCCGTTGTGCGGAGGGCGGACAGGTAGCCAGGCAGCACTTCCGGTTTTGCCGGAGCTGAGGTTAGCGCTCTAGTGGCTACCTCACTCCAGGCTATTTAGACCGGCCTGACTCTCGGGCGCGCGCGGTAGGGAGACGGTGGCAGTGTCTCCCGGACCCGCTGCTGCACCTGCGAGTGAGTAAATAGTGATTTAACTTTTCACGCTTGGGCTGCGAGAAGCAGAATAATTGCGGACTGATTTTAATAGTCGACTGCATTATTTTGTTTTAAGACAGTTTTACGTGTCCTTTAAATACCTGCATTCTCTCCCAGCAAACAGACCGCCTGGGCTCGATATTTCAGCCTGCCCGCCCCGGTCCGACTCGGCAGCCAGTGCCGTTGTGCGAAGGGCGGACAGGTAGCCAGGCAGCACTTCCGGTTTTGCCGGAGCTGAGGTTAGCGCTCTAGTGGCTACCTCACTCCAGGCTATTTAGACCGGCCTGACTCTCGGGCGCGCGCGGTAGGGAGACGGTGGCAGTGTCTCCCGGACCCGCTGCTGCACCTGCGAGTGAGTAAATAGTGATTTAACTTTTCACGCTTGGGCTGCGAGAAGCAGAATAATTGCGGACTGATTTTAATAGTCGACTGCATTATTTTGTTTTAAGACAGTTTTACGTGTCCTTTAAATACCTGCATTCTCTCCCAGCAAACAGACCGCCTGGGCTCGATATTTCAGCCTGCCCGCCCCGGTCCGACTCGGCAACCAGTGCCGTTGTGCGGAGGGCGGACAGGTAAGAGCCAGGCAGCACTTCCGGTTTTGCCGGAGCTGAGGTTAGCGCTCTAGTGGCTACCTCACTCCGGGCTATTTAGACCGGCCTGACTCTCGGGCGCGCGCGGTAGGGAGACGGTGGCAGTGTCTCCCGGACCCGCTGCTGCACCTGCGAGTGAGTAAATAGTGATTTAACTTTTCACGCTTGGGCTGCGAGAAGCAGAATAATTGCGGACTGATTTTAATAGTCGACTGCATTATTTTGTTTTAAGACAGTTTTACGTGTCCTTTAAATACCTGCATTCTCTCCCAGCAAACAGACCGCCTGGGCTCGATATTTCAGCCTGCCCGCCCCGGTCCGACTCGGCAACCAGTGCCGTTGTGCGGAGGGCGGACAGGTAAGAGCCAGGCAGCACTTCCGGTTTTGCCGGAGCTGAGGTTAGCGCTCTAGTGGCTACCTCACTCCGGGCTATTTAGCCACGCCCTTCCTTCAAGCGCGCAGCGGTTGCACGCAGGGGGCGCCTTCGAGCGCGCCTAAGAAGCGCCGAAGAAAAGCCCGTCTGCGCCCGTCTGCGACAGGACGGGGCGAGGGACGATGGACCCTGACATTGCTCCACGAACAATAATCGGTAATGGCAAACATTTACTTACCTATTCTGCCCAAACGCTATTGAGCCTCAGACCACTAACTCAATGTAGCACAAACATTCCCTGGCAGCGCATTAAGGGAGGCTTTTCCTGCTTACAATGTCGGCGCCTATCTAATAACAACGCTCCACCCCCAGACCCTAATACCCCCCCACAGGGCCTGAAGAGTTTCCTTCTAAATGTACGATCATTACCCAAACACCAACATCAGGTTTGGGATTTAATTCACTCTACCCAACCGGATATGTGTTTTCTTGTGGAAACATGGCTAAAACCCCACACAATCACAGCTATAGCAATGGGGATCCCCTCCGGATACAAGATCAAACATTTAGACAGAGACATTAAAATAGGAGGCGGCCTGGCAATTATACACAAGGACCACATACAATTCACTATCACAGAACAACATCTAAACTCGCAGTTAGAGATTATGTTCTTTAAAACATTTTTAACCAACCATATTACCTGGAAAGGGGCCTTGGTTTATCGCCCTCCAGGACCAAACCCTAACTTTGCACTTACCCTTCAAGAAATATTAGCCCCCCACCTGAAATCGAAAGAAGATTTTCTTCCCCTAGGTGATTTTAACGTACACGTAGATCGGCCAACATTGTCCGAATCCACGGCTCTGATCACAGATCTTTCTAATTTGGGCTTAGAACTACAAAGTCATGGACCCACCCACATAGGAGGACACATGCTTGATCTACTTTTTTCCAACTGTGCCAAAGTAATCTGTTCACCGGCCAAAGATATATCATGGACTGATCACTCTTTATTGGAATTCGTATTATTAACTCCCGCAAGACCCGCTAAAAATGTACTTTCTTCCCCCACCTGGAGACGACAATGGCACAAAGTAACTGCTAATAAAGTCCAGGAAGTATGGACAAATCCTAATATTCAGGAAACAGACACAGCAGACATGGCCTTAGCTAAGCTCAATGAATCTATCAAGCAAGCCATTGACATCATAGCTCCTTTAAAACGACATAAGCAGTATCCGGTGTCGAAACAAGAAAGCTGGTATACCAAGGAATTGAGAGCAGGGAAACAAAAATGCAGGCGAGCTGAGAAGGCTTGGAGGAAAAGGAAAACTGAGAATAGCTGAGCAGCTTTCCTAGATGCCCAATCAGAGTATTATAAAAATATAAAGTTGGCCAGAAAACAACATTTAACACAACAGATAGCAGAAGCGGGCAACTGCTCTAAGGAGCTTTTTAATATTCTGCAGAATTTCATAAAACCAACTGCATGTGAAAGCTCCGATGACTTTTCGCAGGATTTATGCGATAAAGTCTCTCTATTCTTTGAAGATAAAATAAACACTATCTATGAAAGAATAGTAGCAGCCAATAACAGCACAAATAAAACCAACATATGCCCAACCCAGACTCCTGCCATATACAATAAACCTCCTCTGATATCCTTTCCCCCGATTGATAACACAGAGCTCCTCACCCTCTGCAGTCACATAAAAACAGGGTCCCCCAATGACCTCATTCCTGCCAAAATGGTTGGCCCTATGATTTCTCTTCTGGGTCCCCACGTACTCAAAGTGGTTAACATTTCCCTTAGGACAGGCCAGGTCCCAGCAGACTGGAAAAAGGCAGTGGTGAACCCGATAAGGAAAAAGGCATCATCTCCTTGGACAGACCTCTCCAACCTACGTCCTATCTCTCTCCTACCGTACTGAGGCAAGATCACAGAGAAGCACGTGAACACCTATCTCTCTCAACATCTTGAAGCAACTGAAGGCCTGGACTATTCACAATCTGGGTTCAGGCCAAACCACAGCACAGAATCAGCCCTTCAAACAGTGACCAATAACATCAAGATGGCACTGGATGATGGTAGCTCTATGATTCTGGTGCTGTTGGATCTTTCCGCCGCTTTCGATACGGTGTCTCACATGGTGCTTCTCCATCGCCTAAAGGAGGTAGGCATAGAAGGAGAGGCTCTGGCGTGGTTGGAGAGTTTTCTGTCTGGTCGTTTTCAAGAAGTTAGGCTGGGCTCCCATAAATCCATTCATAGGGAGCTCAACAAGGGAGTGCCACAGGGCTCTTGTCTAAGCCCCACACTTTTCAACATATATGTGGCCCCCCTCGCCAACTTAGCAAGATCCTTCGGGTTCACCTCCGTGTCGTACGCTGACTACACCCAACTCCTCTTTCCCTTCAAAAACCTTACACCTGCAATAAAAAGATCTTTTGCAGATGGCATGAGAGCCATTGCAGAATGGATGTCATCTAACTGTCTGCAGTGTAACGTCGGGAAAACCGAGGTCATGCTGTTCGGTCAAGCGGCGGCACACTGGTCATCCGACTGGTGGCCCCAAGAACTAGGCCCTGTCCCCATCCCCAAGAGCACGGTTAGAAACCTGGGAGTGTTACTTGATCAACAACTCACATTTAAAGATCATGTTAATCAAGTAGCCGGTACCTGCTTTCGAGCTATAGGGATGCTAAGACGAGTCTTCCCCTACCTACCGGACCACTATAGGAAAACGCTGGTACAGGCTCTTGTTATCAGTAGGGTGGATTACTGCAACGGTTTGCTCCTTGGAGCAAACGAGGAACAACTCAAGAAACTGCAGGTAATCCAAAATACAGCAGCTAGGATTGTCCTGAACGCCCCACCAAGGACTCCCTCCTGTCCCCTACTGACCAAACTTCACTGGCTCCCTGTAAAGAAACGAGTCCAGTTAAAAACTCTATGTACTATCCACAAGAGCATGATAGGGGAGGGCCCTAAATATCTGACTGACATTTTCCAACCCTATACCCCTGGGCGCTCCCTGCGCTCCAGTAACCAACAGTTACTGAAGGTACCCAGAGTTAAGAAGACCAGGCAAGGTGGCCGTGCGCTGGCCCATGCCGGACCAACACTCTGGAACTCATTGCCTCCTGAACTAAGGTCCCTCACCAGCCACCTGATTTTTTGGAAAAACTTAAAAACTTACCTGTTCCCCAGTAACTAACTGTCTCTTTTCCACCACTGGACACACTATTTTACTTCACTTCCTTAGCAGCTACAGCGCGGAGATACCCCTTCGGGGGTCTATTCTGGCGCTTTATAAGCATATATAAAAAAAGGGTGAGTGCTGCAAGGGATTGATTAAGCTTATGTGTCTTACTAAGAATGTTCAGGAATGTTAGGGAATTATCTGCTATGTTTCTATTCGCAACAAATATCAATTATGAAGTCAGGCATAAAGTCTATTAAACTAATGGCTTAGGCCGTGGCAAGTTTTCTGCTATCTGAATTGATCATAGAAATAGGTTGATTATTTTCCAACCCTATACCCCTGGGCGCTCCCTGCGCTCCAGTAACCAACAGTTACTGAAGGTACCCAGAGTTAAGAAGACCAGGCAAGGTGGCCGTGCGCTGGCCCATGCCGGACCAACACTCTGGAACTCATTGCCTCCTGAACTAAGGTCCCTCACCAGCCACCTGATTTTTGGGAAAAACTTAAAAACTTACCTGTTCCCCAGTAACTAACTGTCTCTTTTCCACCACTGGACACACTATTTTACTTCACTTCCTTAGCAGCTACAGCGCGGAGATACCCCTTCGGGGGTCTATTCTGCCGCTTTATAAGCATATATAAAAAAAGGGTGAGTGCTGCAAGGGATTGATTAAGCTTATGTGTCTTACTAAGAATGTTCAGGAATGTTAGGGAATTATCTGCTATGTTTCTATTCGCAACAAATATCAATTATGAAGTCAGGCATAAAGTCTATTAAACTAATGGCTGAGGCCGTGGCAAGTTTTCTGCTATCTGAATTGATCATAGAAATAGGTTGATTATTTTTTACGAAGGGTAGAGTCTCAATGTTTCTTCAGTAAAAGGCAAATCATAGCTTCAATGAAAGTGCCAGTAGAGATATGTAAGGTAAAGAAATGCTCAATCAATTTAAATAACTTGTTTTAAGAAGAAGTCTCTGAGTTCTTTTTGCTTAAGTTTGATTGTGTGTTTGTGTCCGGTGTCTCCCACATGGTCTGAGTCCAACGTCAGCTCGAGATTCAGTATCTCTTGTTCAAGATCTTACCCTGTGCGTGCTTTTCTTTGAACTTGGCCCCACTTGTAGCCTGCACAAAGTCTCTGGCCACTACCTTATAAGCCTCCCAGTGTATGCAGTCTAACCGCAACAAGCCAGTATTTTTGACAAACTATTGTTCTGTGCATTCCTCAAACATGTGCCGAAACTCCTGGTCTCTGAACAGGAAGGAATCCAGTCTTGGCAGAAGTGACCAGTCCTGCATCGGCCCATACATCTGTACCTCCACTGGCGAATGGTCCTATATTACTCGAGCCTTATGGCACCCTCCCTGGAAGAGTCACACCGAGGCAGTGTGTGTGAAAATGTAATCTAACTTTGATCCACTTCCATGGGCTGCAGAGATGTGTGTGAATTGTCTCGATCTGGGGTTGTGACACCTCCATAGGTCCATTAGTCCTAGTGCTCTCACTAATGTATACAGAGGTCAGGGTTCCCATGACCTAGGGGGATTTACATCCCAATCCATGTCTGAAGACATGGTGTCATTCATGTCTTCCCCCAACAATCAGGGTACCCTGCAGCAGTTTGAGTATTAGATTGCTAAGATCTGGGAGTGTTGTTCCATGTGGTTGTGGGGGCAGATACATTGAGCAAATGTTGATAACTCAGCCCTCCAACATCCTGGACAGGGCAGCATAGCATCCTATGTGGTCACACCAGGTGCGGTTCACAACAAATGGTACCGAATTTGTAATAAGTATGGCTGTGCCCCTGGAACCCGTTGTGAATCCGGCATGAACCCAGAGTCTACAGCCAAAATGACTCTGTGCCAAATAGTTATTGCCTTTGAGGTGTGTCTCTTGCAGGAGCATTATGTCTGGGGAGTGCCTATGCCCACATTTCATAGAGCATTATTTCTGAACCATTACCAACCCAACTTAAGGCCAAATAAGTAAAGAACCCCAAATTAACTCCCCCCTCCCTGCTGCCCTGCTGTCCAGGTCCAGAACTAGAGTCCCTGTCACCCAAAAAAACATTCAACTAGCGTAGGGCTGCCTGGAACCACCATTCAACCCCCCCCCCGGTCAAGAGCTGCTGTATAAATCAATGGCCCATCTTGGCCATATGTCCTACTTGATTGTCCATAGCAGCGAGCCTCGTCACTCACCCAACAGGACTCAATCTATACCTGTGTCTCTTCGAGGGCCCTGTGTTCAGTCTTTTAGGATCAACCAAAGCCCATTACTTTCCAAATTTCACTGCTCTGAGCGTGGGGCTCCTGGAGCGACAGTATCTGGACCATGTCTCTCACCCAACATCCTCTGCTTGCTGAGTTAAGGACGCTGAATTTTGATTCCTATTTCCTCGCCAGTCCTCCTCCATGCAAGTTTCTGGGAACACCCTTCCTCCAGCCATTGCTGAACCTCTGCTGGCACAGTATAGTACCAGTATTTTTTATTATCAATTATTCTAATTTTTGCTGAGAAGAAAATCAAGTGCTTTATTCCTTTCTCTCGAAGGGCGCGCTTCATCCCATCAAATGTCCGTCTCTCTTGTTGCACCTTCATCTGAATCGTAACCTTGTCTATTTTCATCTCGGGGTTGTACCCAGAACTTGGATGGCCTCGAATTCTCCGTCTCCAGGCCAGACGAACCAGTCCTGGGTGCTGTAGTTACGTGGCTCCACCCCACATCATCGCCTCTCGCTGGATCTATAGAGCGAGCAGGCCCCTCTCTGTCTCTCTTGAAAAGTCACATCTTTGGCCTCAATTCTGAGTTATCAGCTCTACTACAGTGCTCTGGAGTCCATGAAGGCTGTTTTCACGCCACAGCTGCCAGATTCAGGATGGATCTAGCGGGCTTATTAGGTGGCCCGGGCAGAGCAGTCGCACTACACAGCCATCTTGCCTGGTGCCAAGCCACGCCCGAACCTGTGGAAGATTAGTTTTGAAAAGTTGAGGTCAAACACTAGGGAAGCACAGGAATCGGTAAGGAATCTGCTCAGATTCACTGTAAACTAGATGACCAACAACCTCCTGAAAGTGAACGCCGAAAAGAATTGAGGTGTTGGTCGTCACCAATCAAGTAAACCCCTGGGGTGAGTTGTTTTGGCCCCCAGAATTAGGGACTATACCTATTCCTGAAAGGGTGGCCAAAAGCCTGGGGTTGAAGATTGATGCAGACCTTACTATGGCCCCCCAAGTCTCGGCAGTGGTGGGGTCTTGCACGGGGGTGCTTAGGCAACTCTGGAAGTTAGTACCCATTTTATCGGCCCCACACATCTCGAGATTGGACTACGGCAATGCTTTGTATCTTGGCCTCCCGCAGAAGCTTTTAAGGAAACAGCAGGTGGTTCAGAACGACGCAGCCAGGCTAATTTACTCCCTTCCGAGGAATTCGCATGCTACCCCTTTACTCCGAAAGCTGCATTGGCTGCCCGTCAAACTCAGAGTGCAGTTTAAATGTCTTTGTATGGCCCATAAAGCCATTTTTGGCAGAGCCCCGGAATACATCAAAGAGCGCTTGAGGAAGTACACCCCAGTTAGAGACTTGACTCTACTTAGATTTAAGTTAAAATCCAAAGGGGGCAGGGCTTTGTCCGTACTTCTCCTGCAAATCTGGAACGAGCTACCAGCTAGCCTGAAGGAAGACTCACAACTACTGTCTTTCAGGAAGAACTTGAAGACTTACCTGGTTAAAAAGATAACATCCACGCCCTAATCGGGGTCGGAGGGTGCAGAGGTTCGGGAGGCGGTAGGTTATGTACTTGTTCTGTTGCGAGCGCTTAGAGACCAGTGGTGATTTGCGCTATACAAAAACATGTTAACATAACATAACAAACTGTAATTGATACATTTTACCAACCTATATAATTCTTCGATTATAAGTGGCCGTTCATAAATAGAAATGTTCATAGACATGAGGTTTCTTGTCATAAGATGAGAACAAAAAGAATTAATTGATTCCTCTCAAGAGGTATTTTCAGGAGTGTACAGACTTTGGTGATATTGCGCAAAGCAGGTCGCAATATCTGCATTACAAAATAGTTGGGTGCATGAATCATTGGTGATTTAATAGTTGATTTTTATTTATTGCATCTAAGTAGGTCATAGGGTACCAGGTGTGATCTTACCATCATGGTATCTGGCATTGATCCTAAGGAGCGTACTAACTGCTTCTTCTCTTGTGAATTTAGTAAAATGCAGCTTAGCATCTAGATGTGCATTTCAATCAGCTTTTCTGTTTTTAGTGGCATTGTTAATGTTCTAGTGACTTTATGTTGGATAAAATGGAAATGGATTATTTTTTTATGCCTTTCTTAGATGAAACATGGTTAATAATAAACTCTAGAATCTGCTTTAAAAACATACCATATGAAATGAAGGAATGTAAAGCCAGTGTAATTCTGCTCAAAACAGTCTGATACAAAAGTTTCTTTAGAAGTGCAAAAAGATTTGCCAGAGATCAGAGAGTTATTACATTTTCAAACATGAGTTTTTGTTTAAGATCTCAAATGTTTCAAGGGCTGTCCACTCAAGGAGCATGACCCGAGATTGAAATTAAACCAAGCTCCAAGTTGATCAGATGCTGGGTTAGGTTCTCGCTTAGGATTTTGTAATCAATTCTGTGTTGAAAGTTAAGAGGAATAGAGTAAAATGATTATTCTTTAAGATCAGGATTGAATAATCTCCAAAATTTGATAAGGAGTGTTCAGATCCAGTGTTTATATGCTTTTTGTGCTTTGTGGGGAGTAAAAATGGCGTTGAAATGACTGTCTAGAATAGGGTCAAGAAGCAGATTCAATCTCCCAATAATATAAAATTCTCAGTTGAGTGTTCAGCAATTTTTTGGGATACTGTTACCCACAAATCAGGATCTAGATGGGTGGGATCATACACATTAAGTATTGTAAAGATAGTGTCATCCATTTTGAACATACACCCAGCAGCCTTCTGCATTGTGCTTCGAGAAAGGATGGCTACATGTAAAATTTTAAATTGTGTGTTTTTAACTTGGCAATCTCCATTTCAGTAAGATGTGTTTCTGAAGGAATGCAAGCTGGCATTTTGTATTGCCAGATATGACAGAACACATTGATGCTCAATAGGGTTTTGATGCCATTGACAGGTGAGATAAAGAAGTGAGAGGAAACGGTAGGGTGAAGTTAAATAACTTGAATTTCTTTTGTAACCATGACGATGGAAAAGAATACCCCTGAAAGATGAAGGGGGTGCGGTAGATGTATCAGTCTTAGCTTCAACAAATGACACAGAGAGAGGTAACTGAGGAAAATAAACAAATAAAACCAGCATTTAGACTAGAATTTGAAGATTTGAGATAACCATACAAACATAAAAATCATAAAAACAAAACAAGCTAATGATATGAAATAAGACTGTAGACTTTCCACGTATAACATGGGTTGAGGTTGGTAATTGTACACTTACAACAAAAGGGCTAGGAAACATAGACAAATGAAGGGGTCCACAGAACAATCATATGTTGAAACAGAAATAAAAAGGAAAATACATAAATTATTCAATGAGGATTCTGTGAAAGTTATAACCTGAAAAGAAAAGCATATTAGTAGGTGAGGAGACAATCAAGTACTTAATGGAGAGTCACAGTCCTGTATTATCCTTAGGGTCTTCAAAGGTGTCAGATTTGTATTTGTTTAATATCTTGAAAAGACTTGGGTGTACCAAAATGTATCTAATCTCCATAGATTTTAGTTGAGGACATAGTTCAAGAAAGTGTTTTCTTCTGGCATGTAGCATTGGAGACATCTTCTGAAATAAAGAATGTGTTGCCTGACCACCCAATGTGTTTAGTAAGCAACAAAACCTGCATCAGATCAGTAAATGGCAAAAAGAGAATATCACTACCCCTTGGTCTTTCAGAGTACTGTGACTTGGGACCTAAACAATGCATTATTTGAATACAAATAGGACTGCTGTCGGTCAAATGAATGATTGAAGGAATTGCTTTTTACAAAAATGCAAACCTATTGTAACACTCCAAACATTCTGGTAGGCCGTGCTGCCTAACAATCTTATCCAATTCCTATTTTCCAGGTCTTCGGTTAACTTTTTAAATTGCTCTATTTCCTGTGCCATATGAAAAATATCACTCACTTGTTGTTTATTGGAAGAGATGCTTTGATCATGAAAGGTCCACTTTTCCCTATTACACTAAACGGAAAGCTTCGGTTACCAATATAAAAGGCTTTAAGGCTCTAATTTCTTCCAGCAGATCGTCTAGAGTTAGAGGTGGAATTTATTTTGATGGAGAGCCCAAATTCAGAAGACTGATTTGAAAGGACTCCTGATTCTGAAGCAGAGGTTGAACAAAACAGGATTGTTTATTCCCACCCTCAATAAGAGTAGAGAGATAGTTGGGCACTATGGGCCTGATTTTGACTTTGGCATTCCTGAGCCGGCTCTCAACCAGCATAGCATCGCCAAAGCCGTACAAAAACTGCCCACCTGATTACGAGTTGAACTCGTGCAGACAGACTATCCTTTTGCCATTCCCAAGGCAGTGCCCTGAAAAAGGGCACCACAATGGGAACTCCAGAAATTCCATGCCCTGCTGGATCAGAGAGTACAAGCAGACAGGCGGTACATGTTGTGCCCCCTGAATGCATCCCCATGGCAGGGGGGGCATTGTTTCCCCACTGCCATCCTTTCTGTAGCTGGCTTACTGTCATGAAAAGGCTGGTGGTGGAGGAACATAAAATATGCTCAGTTTGACTGCGCCAGTCCCGCTCAGTATATTGTATTGCTCCTCTGCAGTGACATTGCCAAGGAACAGCATCGACTAATATGAATGAGAAAAGTCAATGAGTTGTCTAGTTAGTCATAATAGGACTGTACACGCATTATGTAGGAATTCCCTCATTAACCCAATTGGCAGCACATCAGGGAGTGAGGTCCACTGTAATGTCATTTACAGCTAGAAAAAGTTCCTATTGTAGGCCACCCACATTCTGACTCTATAATTCGACCCCAACATTATTAGCTTTTGCCTTTTCCAAGAGCAATAGTATTTTCATTACCCAATTTTAGGGTACATATTATAACTGTTGTTAGACTGAACAGCTGGGGTCACCTTTTCAGGTGACCCTTAAACTGCATTTGTTAGTAGTAAATGTTTTCCTCACTGATGCATCCTCATGGCTTAATAGTGTGGCTGTTTTTAATGACACAACAGGACTCTGCAAATCTTACATATACTCAACGCTTGATGCGCTTCTGACATTTGCCTTCAGTGGTGGCTGATGAACTTTCAAAGTGGTGGGCCGTAAATATATATCTTGTGTATGACTGAGCAAGGAAGAGAACAAAGTGAACAAGCTCGACTTGTGTTTTGCGTGTTGCCCAACAATAACAGAACAAAGAAAGACAAACAATGCCCAGTAAGCAAGGTGGCAAAATAGTAGCATTTTGCAACACAATCAAAAGTAATACAAATCATACACCAAAGACACCAGAGGTAGACATCTATGCAATGTTACTGCTGAATTAGATGGAGCTTCCTCAATCAGGAGATCCTCAGGTTTCATTCAGCAGTTAATATACTGACATTGAAAGCTTTATCACTATAGATGAAATTTACTTACCATAATTCATCAAATAATAGTAATGGCAGTATGTGAACTCTGCTACCAAGCAACCGAATCATAAATAGGCCTCTCTAGTTCAACATCATCTCTCAAATACCAGCCTTAAAATATTTTCAATTATTTATTTGAAACTTTAAAATGTCAGTTTTGAAAAGATGAAATACATAATTCTCGTTTTGCATAAATTAGCATATTTCAGCTAAACAGAAATTTGTAAGTGTTGTGAACATATAAACAGTATTTAAGCATTATATACTGGATTTTATTTTTACTAAATAAATATTTTTCCCTATAGGTCGTGTTATTATTTTCACAAGCACTCACATGTGCCATTGCTGTGCAGGGACAGATTCAGTGTTTTACACCTGATCATTATCATTCTTAAAATTCCATGGATGCTCAAAATAAGATTTACACCACCACTGTCACAGAGACAGTCATAGTTGTGTCAAGAACGTCCACATTAGGTTAATCGTATGCACCATTATGCAATGGCTACCATTGTACAAACGTTGCACTCCTTTCTAGAACACTGACACATGTCTATCATGAGCCCTCTGATGCCAGGAATTATCAGATTGTTGCCTCAAAAACCCAGAAGGTCAAGGGAGGGCATTTTCATGCCAGGGATAGCCCAAAATAAGCCAGGCATGCCTACTTTTCATTAAGGATATGGTATCCCCCACCCCACCACACACACAATTTTCAAGCTAGCTGACACAAGCTTCTCCCCTGCTCTTCCGAGACCATACTTCAACTAGGTAGGAGATGCACAAGTACAGTTGTTTGCATCCGAACTCTAGGTTAATTTGTTGCCCTGAATGGATAGATACAAGTTTGTAAAATGCTCTTGCCTTTGAAGTAGAAAGCACAATTCACCCCTCCCTCCAGAAGTAATGATACAACATAAGGAAAAATGAGTTTCTTTTGAAATAATATTGCTCTATACTATGGTGCACAAGTTATTTGAAGAGCAGAAAATAAAGCTTATCATATAAACCATCATTTCTGCAAGAAGGTCAGAGAATGATATAATCATTTCATCGAGCTTCATAGCAGCAAATATAAATATTTTACAATTCATAAGAAATAATAAACCACAAATATTATATTGTGAATCTTCCGAATTTCACCTTTTACATTAAACTAAATTCTTTACTGTCCAGGGCACCCAACAGACTGCAGAACTTCTCATATGAACCTGATCTCAGACCATTTCTTCTTTCCAGTTCTTTGACTATATTTACTAATAATCCCCACTTCTGGAATGTTGGAATCATATCGACCTCAAAGTTTGCAGAATAATCAATCTTGCAATCAAAACAATGTATATTATCTTTTTCTTTGCAAAAGGCCCATTTTTATGTCCGATAAATATCCCATAAGTGCAGTCTGAGGGGCGAATTATGATGTTTGTCGGAAAGGCTCAAAACGCTATTAGGTTTGTCCGAATCCAATGCTTAACCCATGTTTACGACCGACTCAAAAATTTCCGACTGACGAATTATGATATTAGGTAACTGTTTGGTCCTTCTGACATTCAGAGAAAAGAGTCAGAACCGACTTGTACGTCTCAATGGATCACGTTTCTGACAGAGCGTCTAAGATGTCATATTCTGACAGCCTTTCCGAAATGGTTTATCTGACAGAACGGATGCCGGAATCTGACTTTTGAGTGCCGTAGCAGGCCCCCCTTCACCCAGAGGCCTCTGGTTGGGGCTTGTGGGGGATACCCATGGCTCCCCTCTTGGCAACCATGCACAGTGTGGCATGCACCATTGGGGTGCCTGCCACAGGGTGCAAGGTTTTCCGCAACCACTCTTTTCTTCAATGGGAGCCTGTGTAGTCGGTCGGAAAACAGGCTCCCATTGAAGTCAAGCGGGGTCCAACCAAACGTTATTTGGAAACATCATAATCGGTCGGTCGGACTGCCTGAATCTGATTCGGTCAGAAACCTTTCAGAGACCGCTTTCCGACGTACATCGTAATAATGCCCTGAGTGTCTATTGACTGAACCAATTCTAAAACATAATTTTGAGGTGGACAAATATTGCAAAGTAAGACTTTACTTCGTGGTACATAAATAAATACTTTACCTGGAAAAACATAGACTTAAAAAGTATGAATGATGCAGCTTCAATCATAAAAATCCCTCTCATGCCAACACTAGATGTTGTCCAAGCCATTCCTTCACCATTGCTTACAACAGTTATAAGGGCCTTAGTTCTCTTGTCATGATGATGTAAACGCATTTATTAATTAACATGTTACTGTAGGGGTAATTTACCCAGTTGTGGTTGGAACATTACAAGCCCCAGAATTCAATCAGAGAACTGCATTCTAATTATACCAATGATACATAGACCTCATATGTACTGCAGCCATTACTCAGATTAAGTGAAAGTTGACTAAACAAACATGTTGGCATATCTACCAGACACAAAATGCAGTTAGCAGGTCTCTGCCACTTTAACTCCTCCAGCTGAACATGGAGGGCCAGCAAGGCTGTTTTCAGGGTCCTCCTGTACTGTGAGTTAAGGTGGGGCCTCTGTGAGTGGGGCTGGGAGGACAGGTCCAATACAATCCTGGGCCTTAATTTGGGACAGCCATTAGTCTTGGTACATGCGAGCTGCACTACAGTGCACTGTGATACCTTTCCAGAATCTGATGCATGCTGCAATACACAGCTGTTCCTCTGGTGCTCCATAAGACTAAGGATACTTCTTAAGCATCCCCTCACTTGGGGCCCGATGTAGGTAGCCCTTTACCGATCCGAATCGGCCGAAAATACCGATTTTCGGCCGTTTCCGATCGGTAAAGGGCTACCGAGATGTAGGGGCACATTTTCGGTAATTTTACCGAATCGGTATCATTACCGAATCGGTATATTTACCGATTCAGTAATATGTACCGAATCGGTAAAATAATTACCGATTCGGTAATATTTACCGATTCGTTAAAATTACTGAAAAAGCAATGTAGGTAGAAAATTTTCCTTTGGCACATGGCTTACAGAATCGGTATTTTACCATGGAATACAAATCCATGGTAAAATACCGATTCCTGTGTACACGCACATCTGTGCATGTACACATGTGCCATGTGACAGACAGACGTGCCCTTAGGGCATGTCTGTGTGCCACATTGCACACATGCCCGTTTTGGGGGTGCTAGAGGGTGTCAAAGTGACACCCCCTGCACCCTTGTGAATTCTTTAATTACCGATTCGGTAAATACCGAATCGGTAATGCCTAATCATTCCTATGGGCTTCAAAGCCCATAGGAATGAATGGGCATTACCGATTCGGTATTTACCGAATCGGTAATTAAAGAATTGTTAAGGATTCGGTAACGAATCCAGATGTTGGGACCTACATCCCATTTACCGATTTTGAAATACCGAATCGGTAAGATTCGGTATTTCTAAATCGGTAAATGGGATTTACCTACATCGGGCCCTTAGTATGTTCAGTTCAGTTTCAATGAAATGGGGAGCCTTGTCCTCAAGTCCCTCAGCCATGTTGGGTGTCCACCAAACATTATTGACAGCAGACTGTGAAACCACATAAAGGTCGTAACATAAGTGTCAACCAGCTGGCCACACCCCTGTATACCGTGCTTTCTGTTAAGAACAATGGCTGAGCTCCCAGGATGCAGACCTGGGTGAGGGTTCAGAGGTATGTGTAAGCCATGATTTACTGCAATGTTGTGCAAGACACAAAAGTCTACTATTATCCTGCACATAATTTCAAGGGAGTACAGCACCCCACCATATGATCAAGGCATCTGAATCACAATTTCTGGGGACCATAAGTGTTCTCTGTTATGACTTGTGTACATATGTGTGACCTACTGTACCTATGTTGAGGCAGCACATCTGTATGGTGTGAGAAGAAGGAAGAGTTTGTATGCACCATCACCTGAGGAGGAAAATAAAGAAATATTTGTGCATGTCCCACTTATATCTCTAAAGTTCATAATGTATGAAATGGTATATGCAGTGTCTGTCAGGGTCAGGCATGTGTCATAATGACTTGCGATTCATAATGGTTGTGTATATTAAAACAAAAATTATACATTTCAGACTTGTGTGGTGCTTGAGTACTTACCTAGAAGCAACACATTGCTTAATTCTGCAGCGGCCAGCAGCCGGTCAAGATGTGACCTGCAGAATACCTAGCTTGTATATGTACTGCCTGGGAACACTTCCTGCACATCTGTAAAGTAGCCACTGTCATCACGTACACCCTGCACGTTGATGGAGTGCCAGCGGTGTCTGTTGTGGAAAATGTGTGCATTGAGGCAAAGGGGTCGAAGAGCTAAATGGGTGCAATCAATTGCACCTACAGAACATGGAATGTGGAAATAGTGGTAGAAATCCCTAGCAAACCCTTTTCCTTCTTGCCAGTGTTTGAGGCATACGTATGTGGAGACTGACTCTCTTATTGATGCAGCTCAGTACCTGATACAAGCATCAGGGCTGTCTTGCCTCAGAGATGCTCGCGTTGTCACCGGACACCCTATGGAAAGACCCAGTAGCAATGAAATAGAGAGTGGATAGGATCTTGACATAGGCTGGGATTGTGTTGGAGTAAAGATCCTTCTCCCACTCACAAACCATCTCTAAAATTATATCAGGGGGGAAATGGTATCTTGACCTGACATCTTGACTGGACATCATAAAGAGATGGATCCTTTGTCTGAAGATCCTTTGTGCTCTCTTCCTTTTTCTCCTCAAATAATTTTGTTGCAGAACAAGGGGAAAACTGACAAACACAGAGAACTTTGGCCAGACGCTGTCACTGACCTGTGGGGGGTCATCCAGGCAGGGCATCGGATTTTCACAGCCTCAGCGCTGCCCTGTTCCAGCATTACCCGGGCTCCCTGTTGCCTGCCGCTTTACCACGGACGCGGCGAGGCGGCAGATCGGGGACTTCATCCCCCATCACCCCTAGCGCCTTGGAAGGCGTGCTTCCGGTCCCGCCCCCCGGAGGTGCGCTAAAGGACAGCGCGAGCCCCGGGGGAGCGGGGAACTTTGGCCAGACGCTGTCACTGACCTGTGGGGGGTCATCCAGGCAGGGCATCGGATTTTCACAGCCTCAGCGCTGCCCTGTTCCAGCATTACCCGGGCTCCCTGTTGCCTGCCGCTTTACCACGGACGCGGCGAGGCGGCAGATCGGGGACTTCATCCCCCATCACCCCTAGCGCCTTGGAAGGCGTGCTTCCGGTCCCGCCCCCCGGAGGTGCGCTAAAGGACAGCGCGAGCCCCGGGGGAGCGGGGAACTTTGGCCAGACGCTGTCACTGACCTGTGGGGGGTCATCCAGGCAGGGCATCGGATTTTCACAGCCTCAGCGCTGCCCTGTTCCAGCATTACCCGGGCTCCCTGTTGCCTGCCGCTTTACCACGGACGCGGCGAGGCGGCAGATCGGGGACTTCATCCCCCATCACCCCTAGCGCCTTGGAAGGCGTGCTTCCGGTCCCGCCCCCCGGAGGTGCGCTAAAGGACAGCGCGAGCCCCGGGGGAGCGGGGAACTTTGGCCAGACGCTGTCACTGACCTGTGGGGGGTCATCCAGGCAGGGCATCGGATTTTCACAGCCTCAGCGCTGCCCTGTTCCAGCATTACCCGGGCTCCCTGTTGCCTGCCGCTTTACCACGGACGCGGCGAGGCGGCAGATCGGGGACTTCATCCCCCATCACCCCTAGCGCCTTGGAAGGCGTGCTTCCGGTCCCGCCCCCCGGAGGTGCGCTAAAGGACAGCGCGAGCCCCGGGGGAGCGGGGAACTTTGGCCAGACGCTGTCACTGACCTGTGGGGGGTCATCCAGGCAGGGCAGCGGATTTTCACAGCCTCAGCGCTGCCCTGTTCCAGCATTACCCGGGCTCCCTGTTGCCTGCCGCTTTACCACGGACGCGGCGAGGCGGCAGATCGGGGACTTCATCCCCCATCACCCCTAGCGCCTTGGAAGGCGTGCTTCCGGTCCCGCCCCCCGGAGGTGCGCTAAAGGACAGCGCGAGCCCCCGCGTCGCCGGATCGCGCGCGGGAAAGCGCCCGGGGCTAAGCCCGGGCAAAGGGCGGGCCCTCTGTGGCCCTCAGAGGACCTGTGGAGGACGGGACGGGCCACCCCCCCTTGGCCCCATCAAAGGAAGAGGTACAGATACACCCTACCCTTTTTTATTGCATTTTGCTGTAGCCTATTGACGTTTTGGGAGCCTTTGTTACTCTATTACAATGTCTATCTGGGAAGAACTGAATGCCTTGTGTGGCACAAACTATGCCCCTGACATATCTACTCCCTCTACAGTGGATAGAGATACGGATCTTATAAACTGCACTCCCCAGGCCCCTGGAATAATCCTGCCTCTAGCTGATACACCGTCTCGGGAACCAATCAGCAAAAGGAACAACGAGGGGTCCCCACCAATTGCCGTCCAAAGGTCCTGTAGCTCCCCTATTTCCCCCGTCAACCCAAGCGTATCAACGCCGTTTAAGGCAGGGACTACATCTAAAGACTCTGTTTCCCCCCCTCAATCGATCCTACTGGCCCACATTGAGCGATTGTTGAATGCGGCTTTATCACCTCTGCTCTCAAAAATTAAGGATCTGGGAGATAGGTTGTCTGATGTTGAAAAAATAGTACAAAGGATTCTACCATCAACTGTCAATACTGCTATTCCCTCTCATCCCACGCTCTCTACCAACTTTGTGAATCCCAAGTCCATCGATCATAAGAAAGAACGATCAACTGATTCCTCTATCAGCCCACCCATCCAAAGTGGCCGTAATGTTTCCTCTAAGCCCACTCGTCTCCCTTTCAAAGCCCCTAGGCTCCCTCAAGAAAGAAGACATCGAATGAATTTACCCCCTGAAGCCGCCCCCTATGTGACTGTTCTCTCCGGGGTCCCTGAACTAAGGCATGACAAACATGAAACAAGCCAGGATCTGCTGAATAAAACCATCTTTTGGCTTAATAACAATAGACCGCTGCCACCTGACCTAGATGGCGGAATCCTGAGCGTCAGGAGGGTGAGATGGCTAGGGATGTTGCCCAAAGACATTCCGGGAGACCTGATTCTAATCAAATTTAAACATAGGAACATTGTTCCCTATTTAAGATTTTCCCAGCCTAAAATTGGAGATGGCCTTATTGCTACTTGGGATTTGTTTGATTTTTACCCCGGCCCCAGAGTATCAAACTATAATACTTGGTGAAAGGGGAATCTGTCTATCATGCGTTTTTATTCTCTGCTTTAAATATCCGTTTTTTTCTGCTTTCTTTTTTTTTCTTTTTAACATTGAAATGAACTGTTGATTTCTATATTCATGTATGTATTTCTTTTTGCTGCTTTTATGGTTTTAAACTTAAAGACCGAATAAAGCTTATTTGACTGACTTGACTGACAAACACATTCAGCGAGATGTTGAAAGGTCTGAAAGGGTTTGTGTGTGGCTTCCGTGAGTTTATGTATACAACCAGGCTGAGATTGATTGTTGGGCTAACAACTTTTAGCTGGAGCTGAGTCGGGGGATCATAGGCACTGACACAAGTATGTCAGGATGAAGTTAAACGTACTCCACCCAAGTAAGGAGTTTCCACCCCGAGTGCGGAGATTTCTCTCCAAGTATGGAGATTCCCCCCAATTGTGGAAAAGTTGTAACGTTAGACTTTTGGTCTAAATTCAGACTTTTGTTTACTTTTACTTTGTGAATCAGGCTCAAGGTGTCTGTTTAGATAGCAGGCCAGCTGTGATGCCACCAGATCGATCCATTCATGATGAATATTACTGGCTGGTAGTTTTGGAGGAGGATGAGGCAGAGGCATGTGCCACTGCCCCCATTACCACCAGCCTCCATTCTGGCCACACCATCACCAACACAGCTGGTAGTCAGTAGCCACCACTGCTTCCCCCCTCCTCATCATTCAGTGACCAAATCCTCTACCACATCCTACAGGAGGTAGCGCTGCTTTGCCATGAGGGGATACATATCCATACCCACTTAGAGGCTCTCAAGGCCCTTTGTAAATATAGTTTTTTTGGTGGGAGGAACTTTTGTTCTGGGGGGATAGTGTGATAATTGGGAATGGCAGGTGGGGCAATTCAGGACTTTGCTTTTGACTGTATGGACTTTGGACATTGGTCATTGCATTTTGGAAGTAGGGGTCCTTATCGCTTACCACCGCCACCAAATGCTGGAAACAGGAGTCCCTGACCCCTCGCTTTAATGTTAGGTTAAGTAAGGACACCATCTGCGATAGCCCTGCTCACCCCCTTAGAAGCTTGGCACGAGCAGCTAGGCTTATCTCCAAGGCACAAGTGCTCTATATGTGCAACAAACGCTCACAGTAACCCCTTGATGTCACCACAAATAGACTCCACATGAGTTTTGATAAAATGAGTACAATCTTTGCATAAGCAATTATACTATATGACCACACAATAGAAAATCAACATAAAAGAATGGGTAGTATTCTTTCCGGTGGGTTGGTACGTTCTAATCCCAACCACTGCTCCTAACCAACTGTTAAGCTCAATTCAAACCCTTTCCAAAAGGTTAGGCCAGTCGTATTGCTAGAATTACACATGTTGCAAACGGAAACAAATACTGCAATGTGTAACAATATTCTCTTATACTGTGCAACAGAGAAACAATGCCATACGTGTGGCCACAGTCATGTACTTTGCAACTGAAGAAACAATGCGATGTGTATCACCACCAGCATGCCCTGTACCAGGAAGAAACAAATCAATGTGTCTCGCTACAATCCTATACAGTGCAATGAAGGACTAATACACTGCGCCACCTTATGCTCAGATACTGTGCAATGCACCACATTACAATCAGATAATATACAAGGGAAAAATACCGCAGTGCATAGCGAGCTAAGCATGTAGTTTGTCAGGCCCAAATGAGGTCAGGCATCATAGGACAGTTCGATAGTTTGTTAGCGGAAATAATGTAAATTGTAATAAACTGTTTATTATGCTCCATTACTAGTGCCCCCATTATGGATCAAGTGATGACACAAAAGTACTGCTTCCCACTCCCTCCTTGGGTCAGCATGGGCTGGGATCCGAGCCGAAGCAACGGCTTGCAGAGCTGACTGGAACGGGAGGCCGAGAGAATGTCCCTCCGGGCCCGCACCCAACCCCAGGTGTTGATCCACGTTACCTGGGGGGCATGAACCCATTCTCCTCCCCGACGTCAGTGACTTGGGCCTTGATCCAGAACTCCGTCACGGGGCGCGGCAGACTCTGGCCAGCAGCTCAGCTCTTCTGTAGCTGCCAGTCTGGGCCGCTGGGAGTGACTCCGAGGGCCCAATGACTTGGCATTCCTTCCAGCGGGCTCAGTCCACACCGAGATGTGCCTTCAGCACTTTCAATTCAGTGCACCCCCTACTCAGGCACTGCTCACCAGCGCCTCAGGTTGCACTTCGACACACACACTGCACCTCCGAGAATCGCCTCTTCTTTGGTGCTCACAATAATCTGGCGCTCCTCACCAATGCTCTGCTTGCACCTCAACACGCACCCTGCATGTTCGAGTCTCTCCTTTTCTCCCAGTGCAGACGATATTCGGGCACTCCCCACCAAAGGCCCGGCTACACCACGAAACGCACTCTGCGCGTCTGAGTCTTTCCTCTTCTCCGGGTGCAAAGGATGTCCAGGCGCTCCTCACCAATGCCCTGGCTGCACCACAACATGCACCCAGGGCATCCAAGACTCAATTCTTCTGTTGGTGCCTACGAGGCCCACGCTCTCTTCACCAACACCCTGGCTGCACCGTGACACATACACAGCGCATCCGAGTCTTGCTTCTTCCTTTGGTGCACACGAGGCCCAGGTGCTCCTCACCAACAGCCGGGCTGCATCACGACATGCACACTGCACATCCGAGCATTACCTCATCTCCCCGTGCACACCACGACAAGGCGCTCCTCACCAATGCCTTGACCTGCACTGCGACACGCCCCCAGCGCATCTAAGACCTAACTTACTCCTGCGTCCCCACGGTCACACAGCACAACTTCTGAGGGTCTCAAGCTGCAAAAGCACATGCCCAACGTGTTGCTTGGGACTTCTACGGAAACGTTTATGATCCTGTATTTCCAAACAGGGAGCCAGCTCACCCCGGGTCCTTGGGGTTACAAGACACAGCACAAAGCACAGTCTTCTTCAAGCAGGGGGACCCAGTGCCTCCAAGCACAGTCCCAACAGCTGCTCCCTTATTTAGAACAGCAAACTGCAGACCAGCCCCAGATCATAAGGCAAGGATTGGTCTGTCCACAGCAGTCTCTTCAGTTGCTCCTTCTTTAGCATAGGTTCCTCTTGAGCACAGATTGGGTCCAAGCATTACAGTCTCAATCCATATCTGTTTCATTCCCCCTTTCAGGGATTTCAACTCGCCTAGTTATACCCCTTAATGACTTTGAAGTTCGTATGTGCTCTCCCCAAATCAGTTCCGGGTGTCTCCCTCTCGGTGTCACCTCTCTCCCTTTGATACTGGGGGTCTGGATCCTTAATCACTCAGCAGGAGACGGGTCAATTGCTTTAGAGGACCTGCCCAGGCCTTTTCACCTACAGGGCTTCTCCTCCCCCTACTCTCTAGATGCAGGGCAGCCTGGTGCCATCTCAACCCCTCCCTGTGTCAAGACCTCTCCCAGCTCCTCTCCCCTTTCAGTTCCAGACAGACGATACACATATCAGAGACACACTGAAATGCTCAGAGCACAAAACTCAACCACTTTCTAAAAGAGTTGTTTATGAACACACAGTGACAAAACCACCTTCACAGAAAGATGTGTTTTTAAACTGTGAGTTTATACATACTAAACGTCACCTCTCCATTATAAACTGACAGGAAACTAGGCTAACAACCACAACACCCAGCCTCCCCATTCGGTCCTGTGGGCAGAATGGCCTTTCAGCAGTGAAAAACAAAATGGAAAGTTTTTCCCTGTCAGAACATAGCACATACCGCAGTATATGTTCTGCCTTTTACCTACACTGCACCCTGCCCAGGGGTTACCTGGGATCTACCATAGGGGTGCCCAACATGTATGTAAAAGGGAAAAATCAGGTCTGACAAGTGGTTTCACTTGTCAGGACTACATGCTAACCTAACAATCTGCCCGCAGACCCTAAACTTAAGGCCTGAGTTCCCTTCTCTGTGTACCCGTGCATTACTTGCCCAGGCACACTCAGTGCACATCACTAGGGACTTTACTAGTAAGGCAAACATAGCAATCATGGCAAGCCAATCACAATTACATTTTAAACAGGTAACTTGTGTACCTTGACACTGATCAATCAGCAGTGGAAAAGTACCCAAAGCATCTACATTGGCTATTCTATGTCAGGAAAACAGTCTAGGGGGGAAGCAAAAAGTTTAGGGAACTTAAGCCAAAAAGGCCAAGTCCTACAGGGCAATATATGTCTTTGTTTGGGGAGGGGAGGGCCTGTCGGGGTGAAGATTGTGGCTTTTATTTGTCAAAAAAATAATGGGAATTATGTATTCATGTCTTTTGTCTTTGCCCTGCTTTTAGCGCAGCCTTCATTGACAAAAAGCTGTCCTTTGAACAGTCACATAACTGTACATCAACATTTCCATCTAGAATTTCCCCAGCTGGTTCTGAAGTCCCTTGCTAAAAAATGATTTCTTTGCTAGGTTACTTACTTTTCTTATACCCAAACAATACTCAGCTAACAGAGTAGGAGCAACACAGACTAGGTCTGACTTAATGTTTGAGGATGTTACATTTTGCCACTTCTGCAGCACCAAGAAACTTATCAAAGAAGGAATGCAGAGGACACAGGTACGGGGAAAGCCAAGCACACCATCCCTCTACATCACAGTCACGTACAGGGATTGGGTCCTACATGGTCATAACGTGTACTCATGGCAGACAACGTAGCCACTTTGGGAGGGACAGGCAGACGGTTGAGTTTCCTAACGTGGAATGTTAATGGACTGGGCTCAAAGGTTAAGAGAGGTCTAGTGAATGCCTACATAAAAAGGAGTAAGCCTTATGTCATCTTCCTGAAGGACACACACCTCAAGGGTACCCAGTGCGCCTTCATAGCCAGAGGCGGATACAGACTACTGGTACATGCGGGATATACGTCCGACTCCAGGGGAGTGGCAGTTCTAGTTACAAAATCCCCACCTTTCACCGTCACTCGTACGTGGATTGATCCACAAGGTACGTACGCGGGTGTGCAAGGCACCTGGAACAGACGTACATACACCCTGATATCGATGTATGCACCACATTAACTGCAGACACGCACAAATACAGCGCTGGCTAACATCCTCCTAGACACGGCAGACACGATACAAGTAGTGGGTGAGGAAATTAACGACGTCATGGACATCAACCTAGACAGATCGGGGGACGTAGGTGAAGGGAGGCGTGGAACTGCACTGTGTGATCGAATGACGGCTGTAGGGTTAACTGACGTCTGGCGTTGGCTTCACCCAACACTATGCGCATATTCCTATTTCTCTGGGGCCCACAAGACATTTTCGCGCTTGGATTATATTTTTATGTCCCGACACTGTTTGAGGGTAGAAGATATTGCAGAACACAGGGCCAGGGGAATATCTGACCACTCCCCTTTGTACGTGCAAGTGGGACAAGACCGAAGTAGGGACCTGAAATCCTGGCGCCTCGCGGCCTGGGATCTTCAAAATCCGGTCATCCTCAAAGGCGTGAGAATAGACATCAAACTATACATCGCCGAGAATGAAGACTCGGTGGACTCGAAAGTCACTCTATGGGAGGCTTTGAAGCCGGTCCTACGTGACAGGCTTCGCTCTAGAATAGGGGAGGAACGGCGAAGACAACAAGCGGAGGTAGCGGCCCTAGAACAGGACATTTTGAGTCGGGAGGAAGAATACTGTACTCATAAGACTACCATCGCCCTGCGACGATTGTTAGATGCCCAGAAACAGTACAGGGAACTGGTGACTAATGAGGCCAGAACCCAAGCCTTAGCCACCCTCCATAGACTATATGATGTGGGGGACAAGTCGGGAAAGCTACTAGTGTGGCTTAGCAAAAAAGAGCGAGCGATAAGATGGATAGATACTATTGCTAAGGCTGACGGAAAAGTGGTAAACTCTGACTTAGAGATAGCAGAAGCTTTCGCGACCCATTATGAGACCTTTTACGCTGCTCGAGACCTGGCTACCTTTGAGGTGGCCCTCCAATACTTGGAAGAGACGGCTCTGCCGACCCTCCCTCCTGAGGCTAGCGAGGCACTGGAAGCGGACATAACGTCTGATGATATTACTAATGCTATTGCCACACTCCGGCCTGGTAAAACCCCTGGCCCGAATGGCTTCCCGTCAGAGTTGTTTAAACGCGCGGCAGACCTTCTGACCCGACATCTTCGGGGCCTCTTCACGGGCGCCTACGAGGATGGAGAGCTCCCTCCGGATCTTGCAATGGCCACTATAATACAGATACATAAGGAGGGCAAACCAAGAGATAATTGTGCCTCTTACAGGCCGATCTCTCTGCTCAATACTGAAGTGAAAATACTGGCTACCATCTTGGCTACCCGTCTGAGGACGGTCATTACGGACCTCGTACACTTGGACCAGTCGGGCTTCTTACCTGATAGGGCAACGAAACTGAATCTGAGGAGAGCCCATAATTGGCTCCAGGAGGTGAAGGGAAGAGGCGACCCCCATTGGTTCCTCTCCCTAGATGCCGAAAAGGCATTTGACGCAATCCACTGGCCCTTCCTGTTTGCAGTGCTCCAGAGGTTTGGATTTGGGCCAAAGTTTATTGCTTGGGTCCGGTTGCTGTATACTGGCCCGGTGGCCAGAGTGAGGGTCAATGGGAGGCTCTCTAGGGAATTCCACATCCAGAGGGGGACTTGACAGGGCTGCCCCCTGTCCCCTCTCCTTTTCACGTTGGCCATTGAGGTGCTTGCGGCCAGAATCCGACATAACGAGGACATCCATGGCTTCACTAGTGGAGACGCTACACCAAACTCTGAAAAGGTCTCGCTGTATGCAGACGATGTTCTGCTCTATATCACTAAACCGGAGGTCACAATACCGGAGTTATTTCGGGAGCTAGCATGCTACGGGCAGATGGCAGGCCACAAAATTAATTGGCACAAGTCTATACTCTATGACCCAGGGGGGCGGAATGCATGGGGGAGACTCCCGGAGGACCTGCTGACAACAACGGAGGGCTTCCAATACCTGGGCGTGTATATAACGGCGGATGAGACCCTCTCACGACAGAGAAATCTGGAACGAATCATATCTAATGCAGTGGCAGATATGGACCGATGGAGGCAGCTCCCGCTGACACTTTTAGGCAGGGCTGCTATGTATATAATGATCATTCTACTGAAATTTCTATATGCCCTACAAAATGAGTACTACCCACTACCAGTGGCAGTCTTCGCCAGGATCCATGCGGATCTGAGATCCTTCCTTTGGCTGGGTAAACAGGCCAGGGTGGCCCTGTCTACACTTCGAAGACATCAGTATAGCGGCGGGATCTCACTTCCGAACTTGGAGGCCTACTACTGGGCGGAGCATCTGACCCCGATCAATGACTGGCTCCATACACCAGCTGACCACCCAACGTATGCACTAGAGAGGATTAAACTGGCGCCCACTAATATACTAAAATATCTGTACGGCAGTGGCAAAAGGGCCTCCCTCCTTCCAGCAACATCTATAACGCTTAGGGCATGGAATAGAGCTACGCGTCGCATGGGGTGGGAGAGGAAGCCCACACGACAGATACCACTGTGGCACTGCCAATGGTTAACCAAGCTGCATAAGCTCAGAGGATTCAAGAGGTGGGATGATATCGGCATCTCCATCATAGGAGATGTGATAGCCAGGGGGGGGTTAAAATCGTTCCAAGTCCTTCAGTCGGAATTCGGACTGCATAATACACAATATTTTAAATATGCTCAATTGAGGCACGCCTGGACAGCCCAACGTATTACGCTCACTGATCTTCCTGAATATGCGCCATTGGAAGGGAGGCTCCTTCAAGAACGGATAGAGGGAAAGGCGGTATCCCTGACATACAAAACACTGACTAACCATATGCTGGGCGACTTGAACAAACTTAGGCACACTTGGGAGGCGGAGGTGGGGGAGATGGAAGACTTAGATTGGGAGATCGTCCTGATGCACCCCCGGGAGGTCGCCATTAAATCCAGATTACGACTTATTCAATTCAACTTTCTCCATAGGACATACTTTGACAGAGCGCGCCTATGTAAGATGGGGAAGATAGACGATACACGCTGCCTTCGGTGTCTCCAAAAGGAGGAGGGGGATTTTTTTCACACAGTGTGGTCCTGCAGTGCAATACAGAATTACTGGACCCAGATATTTGGGGAGCTAGAGGATGTCCTTGAGGCTTCACTCCCACGGGACCCCAAGGTGGCGTTACTTGGAATGACAAATGAGGTGGACCTGACTCGCCCACTACTCACTTTCCTAGTCCTGGCTTTGGTGGTTGCCAAGCGAGACATCGCGAAACACTGGGGTGCGCCAGACCAGCCAGATCTGGAGGAGTGGAGACGAGGGTTAGACCTGTATATGGTGACAGAGAGGGTCACCTACAAGGCAAGGGGCTGTCCAAAGAAATTCCGTAGGGTTTGGTCAAAATGGAGGCAGTACCATGGGCTGGATGGGGGGATGTAGGAGGCTTTTCCATGATGGGGAAACGGGTAGCAACTGGAAGACACACTACATTGGCCTTGAAGTACAAGACGGACGACACTGATCCTATAGGGAGCCGTACTTCACCGCTCTGAGGGATGTGACCATTCGGACACACGGGAGAGAAGGGAGGAAGGGGGAGGGATGAGGGTGTGTAACAAGGTATCTGTAGCTTTTCAGTGTATGAACAATGTGAAGTTTTCCGGCCTGTAAGTCTTCTAAAGTCCTATTGGGGGGAGGTTTGGGGAGGGGCGAGGGGGGAGGGAGGTTTGGTTACTGTGTTATCTTAAAAAAGAATAAAAAGCAGACACAGGCATTGCCAGGAAAAGCCTACAGCCAGCTCAGCGCTGGTACACATATTGCTATAACTCTGTTCGCCGCCCAACCCCAGGGATGTGGGCTACATGGCTGTGTATCTCTTTTGAATGAGCGAACTAAACTGACAATGATGCTTTACTGTACCTTTAGACTGCTCCAATTATTGGCTCCTTGTGTATCTACAATAAAAACTATTAAAAAAAAAAAAAGAAACTTATCAAAGTGTATATACCAGTAAGTTATATCTTTGTCTTGCTACCTTCTTTAACTATATTGACCACTAGGGGGGATGCCTTTGCCTACATTGCCTTATGAAAAGTTACATACATTAAATACAACTTAGTCTTCATAAGAAGTTACTTACTAAACTAGATCACTTCACTTCTTATTTCTCTTACCTGAATTGATGAGATAATGGCTGCTACCTCTCTCAATCTTCTAAAACCTTATTGCAGGGTTACCCAAACTAGCTTCCTAATGGTGGTGGTAGTAGTAGCATGCTAGTTTGCTAACAAGGAATATAAGACATCACAAGCATTTCCCACTTCCACCTAGGTGAACTCCAACTCTAGGATTAGTCGGAAGGATTATCCATTGAAGGCAACTAGACTGAAAGAAACACAGAGTTAGTGGGTTATTTATATCATAACTTATCAAAGGCTCAGACCAGACTACCACCATAACAAAAAAACGACCTGATAAAAAACTAGCAGTAGTAACTTCTGAGCAATTGGAAGCCATTTAATTAATTTATGAAAACAATTCAAACTAAACTTATGAAATCCTCGATTCAGGAGAAGTGGATTGAGGACAAGAGAAGACTGAGGGTGTAAGCAACTAAAGGCCTTAATGATGATGTTGACAAATTCTGTTCTATATAACTATTATGTGTGGGTGAGTAAGTGGGACTGGAATGGGCTCCTGCTCAGATAAGAGAAGATCCTTCTATGAGGTGGTGTCACTTTCACCACATCCACCCCACCAAGTGTGTTATCCATTCATGGTGTAAATTGATAAGTCACACCTCAATATATCACACAGCCTGGGGGAAGAGGGTTAGGGGTTTTATGAATAGATGGGAACAGGGAGTTGGAGAAAGGTGTGACAAAGACAAACACTACAAAACAGCAATATACATCACGGAAAAGAGCACTACACCATTGCCATCAAATCTGTTGTGGAAGGAAATGAAGGAATAACACAGTTTAATAAAATGCATTGCAAACAGTCCCTCGGACCCAGAGACCCAAGTTATATCTAGATAATCTGTCGACTAAGTTTGAAAAATACTAAGGGCCTCATTTATGAAAACTGTTGCATTGCGGAGACAAAACAGAGATGCAACAGTTTTCCCTTCTCCTTCCTTGCGATACAACAGATGCACTGTATTTAATGTACGGCACTTCATGTCACAATAAAAGACAGATACAACAGGAATCCTGATGTATCTGTCGGTGCAAAAGTCACGCATTGCTGGAGTTATGTCGCAAGCATGACTCAACTCCAGCAATGCATGGGGGAGGCCTGTCCTTAATGCACTGTGTCACCCTTACACCTGCCATGAGGCAGGCATAAGGTTTTGTCGCAATGGTGTCCTAGAAGTGGCTCTCTTAATCTTATAGATTTAAATGTGCCACTTCGATAAGGTTTTTCTACGGGGGAATGCCCACCCTACATACTACTACTTAAGTTAGACTTTTGGTCTACGTTTAGACCAAAAGTCTAACTTAGACCAAAAGTCTAACTCTAGTAGTAGTAAAGTTAAAATTTTGAACTAAGCTTAGACTTTTAGTCTAAACTTAGACCAAATGTCTAACTTTAGTAGTATTAAAGTTAGACCTTTGGACTAGTTAGACTTAAGGTTTAAACTTAGACTTTTGGTCTAAGTTTTCTTTGGTGAACTAGTCACATTATACCTAAATCAGGTATAATGTGGCACAGGGGTTTACAAGTCAACGCATTTGCCTAAATGCGTAACTTTGTAAATATGGCGCAACGTGGCACATTGCTTACACCGCTGCTGTGGCACCAAAAGTGATGCAACAGTGGCACAAAAGTGTTACAAGGGCTCATAAATAGGATCCTGATTATGGAGGAGTGAACCAACGTAGTTCTTAAGATTATGATCGTTAAAAGAAAAATTATACTTTATATAAATACTCTATTGAACGGTGCAACTGCATACTTCTCAGAACGTCCATCTTCCTGGGTGCCTGGCTAAAATGGTCTGGTAAGATGAACAGGAGTGTTGTGAAGCTTTTTCCTTTCATGCAGTAGAGAAGACCTGCAGATTGTAAAGTCAAAATTAAGTTGTACAGTCAAGGAGAAGGACAGAAGGTAAACTTGATGAGGAGTGAACCAAGAGGTGGAGCAAGAAAATAGGCTGCTGCAATCATTCATGGTGACTCATGTGCAATTAATTGAGAAGTGAGAGCAATTTTACAACCAATCCCATACAAGGAGCTGCATGTATCTGGCTGATCAATTTCACATTTGTCATAACATTTAGCTGAGTGCATCCATCATGTGATGATATGAAATCAGATGTCTGTTTCCAGTTACAGGCACCCCCAACCATAACCACATAATAGAGGAGTTTAACATTTGAGCCAGCACCCCCTACTCAGAATTTCCCAAATAATCACACCGCTCCCCAGTCCACAGGGCTGAGAAGGCCTCTTATAGTCACCATCATGTTGGTTTCCTTTGAAGTAGATAACTTACTTCTTCTGGCTGTTGAGGTAGTCCCGGCCTGAGTCCTGAGGCCATGTAAATATAAGTCTGAATCCAGACCCAAATGGTATTGATAGGGATAAACCTGTAGTGCACTGCTGTTGATGAACAAGAAGAGCAGAAGAATTTCTGCATTTTGTGTGGAATTTGATTTGTTAACTAACCTGACTGATCATATATATATCTATATACAGCATGGAATGAACTATACAAGTAAATCTAGCTAAGTGCGAAAGGGCCAATCCCCTTCAGGCAAAATCACCCAACGTCCCCCAAACAATGCAAATGATCGAAATCAAGTTTAGAAATTAGTTGAACACTCTCCCTCATAGCCTGCCACTTTATAAATCATCAATCATCATCACTCACTAAAAATATATCACTCACTGGTACAAAAGTTAACTGTTCAAATCCAAACACTGTGGTGGACAAGTGGTGCATTGTATCAGCTCTTTTCCCATGGAAGCAACACATTGACAGTCTTGCAAATTAAATGATCTTCACTTGGCCAGCCCTGCTAGGGAATAGAAAAACAAGGATAGGCATTGAACGGAGTTTAAGGATTGTTTCCAATGTCCTTAAAGGAAATTGGGAGGCTTCTTTACTGCACACTGGCCTAACTTCAATCCGACCATACATGTCCTTAAATGGTGGAGCTGCATAAGTCAAAACACAAACAAAACATATAATGTTCCTACAGATTATATCCATTTTTGGGGGGAAAATCAGTTTGATTTCTGAAAGGTCTATGGTGGTGCCCAGTCAGGAAAGTAGAGGTTGTCCTTAAACTCAGGGGTTTGCCGAGATGTTGGTCCGGCGAATGCACTTGAGTCTGATTAATTACCTTCATTCTCCTCCTCCTGCGTTGATTCAGGAACAGTGTGATTGCGTGGTAAGAAGTGCTAGTTCATTTTAATAATGGTCAATCTCTCTATGTTTTGAGGTGAAGGACTGATCCTTCTAACTGTGACAGCAGCACTGAGTACACGCTCAGCAGATATATTAGCTACCTGACAAGTCAGATACTTTATTGCCAGCCTGCTGAGCTCTGGGCATTGGTACATCTCTCCATATCAATAGAACAATAGGTTTTGATCAATGTAGACCTATTTTGCACGTTGTCTCTACCCTTGGCTTAATCCCTGTCACTCGAAATCTAGCCATTGGAAACTTTGGGTCCAATTCTCCTATTGCTGTTGTTGTCATTGCCACTGTTCTTGTTGCTGGTGTTGGCTGCTGTGAAACAACAGCACTGCCCTCTCTGAAGAGCAGAGAATGTACATCAGAACATCTGCCCCGGACACTAACTTCCAGTCATTCTTCTTCCATGTCTCTTGCTTGCTCAACAATCCCCATCTTGAATAGTGTAACATCTACTTCTAAAAAGGAATGAAAGTAGCCAGTATTTTTTTGTGTCGTGGATCAAGATTTGTGGCACAGATTTACTCTTTGGATGGTACCACAATGGTTCAGGGAGATTGTCCCCAATTAAGGGTACTCTGGGATGACACAATGGGCCTGATTCACAAAGGTAAACTAAGATAAACGTCTAACTTTACGACTTAAGGTTTGGTCTTTAGTTCAACAAAAACTGGACTAAAGTCTAACTTTATTACTTGTAAATGTCCTTTGTGAATGCTGAAAGTTGTAAAGTAATAAAGTTAGACTTTTGTCTCACTTTTAGTCTCAGTTGAACTTAATACCAAAACATACGTTTTACTGAGACAAAAGTCTAACTTTACTACTCGCAAATGCCCTTTGTGAATACCGAAAGTCGTAAAGTTAGACATTCGTCTTAGTTTACCTTTGTGAATCTGGCCCATTGTGTCATCCAAGCGTACTCTTTATTGGGGCCAATCTCCCTGGACCATTGTAGTGTTGCTGCGCTTATCTATGGGATTGACCTGGGATTTCCTATTTGCACGTTTGTCTGCCCGCTAAGTGCCATCCCACCTATAATCTGTCAATCAGTGAACTTGGGCCTGGGTCTGAGGGCCTGCCTAGCTACTTACTTTAGAGTTGCGTTGACGTGGAGCTCACAATGGGCAAATTCCTCAATAAAGATGCGATTTAGTTTTTATACATGAATGTATTGTTATTCAAATTGACATCCAATTTTTCAACATTAACATTTCACCCTCTAGTTTAATATTCATGTACACTATCTGACCCACACTTCAAGACTGTTACATTATTGGGGGACAGTTGGCCTTCGCTTCTGACAATTACTACTTTTCTAGTTACTTGCATTCAAGCGAATTTGTGGACTGCATTTTTACAGCAGGAAATCCCCAATTGCTTGGAACCACACACAATCAAAACCATGATGAAAGCTGGAATCCACGATGAGTACAGATCGAAAAGCCACCAGGCTTGTCAGGAGAACAATTTTCAAGAACCACTACTGCTCAGGGGCACATCCCTCTTCACGCATATCTGTTTGCAAACAGTGCAGTGCTTGGATGGCAAGAGACAATGTCCCATTCTCTAGGTCATTCCCTGGGATAAACTTACAGCAGGACACACCATTCTCAGCACACACCCTCCCTAGATTGAGCCATTAAGTCTAACATATACCGGTGCTGCATTACAATTGATGCAGAATTCTCTCAGTTCTCCCGTGATCAAATTAGGGCCACACTCAGTGCTGTTTAAGTATGTGCGGAAAATTCGTTCTGCTCTCGGAATTTGTGAATTTTTGGCAATTTCGCGATCCGCGAATTGCGCGAAATTGCCCAAAAATCCACAATTCGCGTGTTGGCGGATATTTTTTCTTGTTTGCGCTTCAAAAATACAATCTCAGGGGCGCAGTAGTGACTTACCATGATTCTGTGTTCGCTGAGGAGTTTTCCTCCCTGTTCGCGTGCGCTGCGAGATTTTGGTAGCTGGCCAAGCGACGCGCGATCGCGAACACGTTATTGCAACCCGAAACAGGAAATTGCGAACGCGAACACATCATTGCGACCAGAAACAGAAAACGGTACAAAAGGGGGGAGGTAATGGACGGAGCATCTGAACCGATCAAACACTCACACCCAATCAAAAGATCTGGGTTTAATCCTTCACTGTTCTTTAGCCCACTCTGCCACCCCAGTTCAGACATGGCTATATGCAAATCAGTCTGACCCTGTGCCTTATGGGAACAGTCCAGCCCAAACTGTCAAGCCATGCCTTCCCTGGACCGGAAACAAGCTTCCGAGGACCGGTTGCTGGCATTCCAGCCGTCTTCAGCCCGGCTTGCTTGAATCCAGTGGCAAATTGAGCAAGGGACTCACGTCTGAGCATACCCTGCCACACTTATGGCGGCCAAAAGCGGTACAAAAGGGGGTGTTAATGATGGAGCGTCTGAACCAATCAAACATTTAAACCCAGTCAAAAGATCTGGGTTTAATCCCTCACCGTTCTTTAGCCTACTCTGCCACACCAGTTCAGACATGGCTATATGCAAATCAGTCTGACCCTGTGCCTCATGGGAACAGTCCAGCCTGAACTGCCAAGCCATGCCTTCCCTGGACCGGAAACAAGCTTCCGAGGACCGCTTTCTGGGTTTCTGGCATTCCAGCGGTCTTCAGCCCGGCTTGCTTGAATCCAGTGGAAAAGTGAGCAAGAGACTCACGTCTGAGCATACCCTGCCACACTTATGGCGGACAAAAGCGGTACACAAGGGGGTGGTAATGGACAGAGCATCTGAACCAATCAAACACTCGCACCCAGTCAAAAGATCTGGGATTAATCCATCACCGTTCTTTAGCCCACTCTGCCACCCCAGTTCAGACATGGCTATATGCAAATCAGTCTGACCCTGTTCCTCATGGGAACAGTCTAGCCATAACTGCCAATCCATGCCTTCCCTGGACCGGAAACAAGCTTCCGAGGACCGGTTTCTGGCATTCCAACCGTCTTCAGCCCGGCATGCTTGAATCCAGTGGCAAAGTGAGCAAGGGACTCACGTCTGAGCATACCCTGCCACACTTATGGAGGCCAAAAGGGGTAAACAAGGGGTGTTAATGGACGGAGCATCTGAACCTGGAATTTTACACTCCATTTCCTGGGCCTGTCAAGCCGCAGCAGATTTCACTACCCGCTGTCCGTAGACAATGGCATAAAGTCACAGAAAGCTCCTTTGAAGAGAAGTTTATTATGCCCATTATCCTTCCCAGTGATAATATTGACATGGCATTAATTAACTTCAACAAGGCGACTAAAATAGCCATTGATAAAATAGCCCCATTGAGACATTTTAAACCTCGACCAGCTGCTAAACAGGAAGTGTGGTTTTCTGATCACTTAAGAACCTTAAAACTTTCTGCGAGGAAGCTAGAGAAGAGATGGAGAACCACCCATTTGGTAGAAGATAAAAAAAGATACTGGGATTCACTTTCTATCTACCATAAGGCCATTCCGACAGCTCGAAAGTCACACATAACAGCGCAAATTGCAGAGGCTGGAAACTCCCCCAGAGTTCTCTATCAGATTCTGCAATCTTTTGTTAAACCTACAGCTTGCGAATCTATAGAAATAGCATCCCAGCAGTTGTGTGATGAGATATCCAATTTCTTCACCACAAAAATTGATAAGATCTATGAAAAAATAATTAATGCTGGTAATGATAAGGTTTCCTCAATAACAACACTCTCTCAGGCTGATACAGAGTGGAAGCAGGATATATATTCTCTGGAATCTTTTTCCCCCATTTCTGGGGAGGAAATTTTGACACTGATGACCAGTATAAAAAGTGGGAGCCCGGAGGGTATTATCCCAGCCAGGATTATACCTGCTTTAGCAGGGCAGCTTTGCCCTGTTTTTGAGCAACTTGTGAATTTTTCTCTCACCTCCGGCCATGTCCCTAAAAATTGGAAACGAGCCCTTGTCAGACCCATTAGGAAGAACACCGCCATTCCTTGGACGGAATTGACCAATTTAAGGCCAATCTCACTGCTACCTTTTCTTGGGAAAATATCTGAAAAGCATGTTAATTTCCATCTATCCAGATATATCGAACTGGCAGACGTTCTTGACTATTCCCAGTCTGGGTTTAGGCCAAGGCATAGTACGGAATCCACCTTGGTATCCGTGACTGACGACCTGCACATGTACCAAGACAGGGGTTTTTCAGTGATCCTGGTTTTGTTAGATCTATCAGCGGCGTTCGACACCGTGTCACATTCCATCTTGACAGAAAGGTTGTCGAACGCCGGGATCAAAAACAAAGCCCTTGCTTGGCTAAAAAGCTTCCTATCCGACCGCACCCAGAGTGTCACCTTGGGTGCATATCGGTCAGCGGAGGTAGAGATTTCCAAAGGGGTGCCACAGGGCTCTTGTTTGAGCCCTACTCTTTTTAACATCTATGTGGCACCCCTGGCAAGAGTGATGCGTAAGTACGGTTTCATCCCCGTGTCATATGCTGATGACACGCAGCTCCTCTTCCCGTTCAAAACCATCTCCGCTGAAGTGAAGAGCTCCTTTTCAGCTGGTATGAAGGCAGTGGCACAATGGATGTCGGCCAACTGCCTTCAGTGCAACGTCAGTAAAACTGAGTTTATGTTGTTTGGGGAAGCTAAACTGCTTTGGTCTCCAGACTGGTGGCCCAGCGACTTGGGTGTTGTTCCCGAACCCAAGTCGATTGTAAAGAACCTAGGGGTCCGTCTGGATCAAGATCTGACTTTCAAGCAACATGTGAATTATATCTCAGGTATATGCTTTCATACCATCAGCCTACTGCGCAAGGCCTTTCCTCTTCTGCCTGATTCGGTGAGGAGAACTTTAGTCCAGGCACTTGTTCTAAGCAGGATTGACTATTGTAATGGTCTACTGCTTGCCGCCAATGAAGGGGTATTGGATAGACTACAAGTCATCCAGAATACGGCGGCCCGCTTGGTTCTTAATGCCCCTCCTAGAACTGCCTCCAAACCCCTTCTTGACCAATTACACTGGCTTTCTGTCCGGCAGAGAACGAAATTTAAAACATGTTGTTTGATTCACAAGTGCCTAAATGGCCAAGGACCTGTCTATTTGAAAAATAAATTTGTCCCTTACACCCCCACTCGATCTCTTAGGTCCAGCAATGATTTCCTTTTGCAGGTACCACGGGCTAAGAAAGCCAGACACGGGAGTAAGGCACTTTCCATAGCAGGACCTACCCTCTGGAACAAACTTCCTCTATCACTTAAACAATGTACAGATCATCTAAAATTCTGTAAACAATTGAAAACAATACTGTTTAAAATGAAATTTAATTTCCTCCCACATTTATTTCTTGGTGTTCTACAGGTGTCAAAGCGCAGAGATACTCCACTGAGAGTTGATTCCAGCGCTATACAAACAAATAAATAAAATAAATAAATAAACCAATCAAACACTCACACCCAGTCAAAAGATCTGGGTTTAATCCATCACCGTTCTTTAGCCCACTCTGCCACCCCAGTCCAGACATGGCTATATGCAAATCAGTCTGACCCTGTGCCTCATGGGAACAGTCCAGCCCGAACTGCCAGAAACAGAAAAAAGGCATCACGAGCCAGCTAGTTAAGTGGAAACAACATGTTCATGACCGTTGCGCTTGAGCAACTCGCAAAAAAAGCAATTTGCACGCTCGCGGAATTTGGCGGTTTTTTGCGAATCGTGATTACGAATTCGCGTGAATTCGCGTTTTGGGAATTCGCAAATTCCGCCCATGCTTAGTGATGTTCCTTATTTTAAGCATTTGCCACCTGGTTATTTGGAGCCATCTGGGCATTAGCTCTCATTTGTATGGTGAAGAAGGGTATGGACCCTCCTGCTGATACTTGTAAGTCCGAGGACCGTCTGAATTCTTCTGGAATGTCCTTGTACTGAGCTCAGCCAAAATAATCTGCAGTTCTTTTTTCATGAGCCTGATGCAGCAAGGTTTTCCTTTTCCTTAGCGGGCACTGTACAAACCCAAAAATTCTTCTCTGGGCACGGCCAGGGTCATAGTTACAAGGGAACAAAGTCCACACCATCCAGGGATGAGATGGATGTTGGCAAACTCGCTGCACTGCAAGTACATATCCATCAGCGTGGGGGTTGCCCCAATGCATATCCGGAATGTGCAGTATTGTGCCACACTTTTCATTCATTCATTCATGCAATGTGTAGCGCTGTAAAGACCTGGAGGCGTCTAGACGCTTAATGAGCATACAAGCAGAGTTCATACAGTGGGGGTGCCCTAATATGGCCAGGTTTTAAAACCCTTCCTGAATTTCAGCAGACTGGATTCTTTTTTTAGGGATATAGGAAGGGAATTCAAGTGTTTGGTGGTGGTGTAGGCAAAACTTGTTCCTCGCAATTTTACTTTGTGTGCCTTGGGCATAATCATATTACCACTATTGGCTGATCTGAGTGTTCTAGCCTGGATTTAGAATTTGAAAAAGTGGGACAATTGCCATGGACCAAGCCTGTGTCTGCCTTTAAATGCTATGCACAACTGTTTGAATTGAATACGTTTGCTGATCGGCAACCTGTGTAGCTCTTTGAGAGCCCTGGAGACCGAACCATAGCAAGTGAGCCCAGACTCTTGCAGCAGCGTTTTGAGTCATCTGAAGTTTATGTATGCTGCGCGTGCTTGCTCTGGTAAATAGAGAGTTACAGTAGTCCAGCTGTAGAAATCAAAACTCCTTCTCAGGGGTCTCACCAATACGTGGTCCTTTAAAAGCAGCAAAAAAGTTGGCACAGAAACTGGAATATAAAAAGACTTATTTATTAAAGTCAAATGAGTTGAGACTACATCACACAAAAGCCGTAGCAACTGAATGAGGCAGTCTGAGCAGTGCAGAAAGCTGGGGCTTTATACAGGCTTTAGAGTTACATAGTAAGTATAAATGCTAGGGGCAGTCCTGGCTCATGTGAGCATACAAAAATGCCTAGTATGGACATGCAAGGTCTGCTTGCTCAACTAAGTGGGAGGAGCTAACAGTTTTCAGAAAGTAGTAAACACATTCCTATCTGAAACTAATCAGTAACAGCTGCAGACCCTACCGGGCATGTCTGGGCATGCGTTAAAGTGGAGGATGCTACATATAGCCTGTTGCTGGGCAGCCTTCAGGCGCAGTTAACAAGAAGGTAGGACAAAGCACATGGTGAGCACATTGCAGCACATGGCAGACAAGATGGCTGCCAGAAATACAAAATGACTTTCACAAAGCAGATAAGATAACTTCTAAATTCAAGATGGCTTCTGCTAACGCTAACCCGTATCTGCCCATTTACAACAGACAGCTGTTTTAGCTTTAGCTGAAGACATTCCTATGATCCATTAGGAACATGAAAAATATTTGTACAATAATTTTCATAATTTTATCAATTTCCTAATTCATTGCTAGGTGAGCATTTTCCATTTTAAACATTTCATTAAGGGTATGAGCAGGAATACAAAGAGATTGGGGCATTGGGTCATAATTAACATACAGACAGTAGGAGAAAGTAATGACCACTATTACAAACAAAATTATCATTTTTCATAACCCTAAGCAAAAGCAAATCCTAAAATCATCCAGTAAACACCCTCATAACTCCCATGCCTTTCAGTAACCACTATATACTCAGCTGAAACAGTGGCAATCCTTATCAATGCTCTCAGGAGGAATGGGGATTCTCTTCCAAAGAGAATGGACTTTATTCTGCTTTTATTAAATAGAATACTACTCTAAAACAATGCCAGCAAAACAATAAGAATCAGTCTCCAAACACCCATTTTATGCAATCACACGGAAACCGCTTGTGTAACCACAACTATGCCCAGATTCCGTTCAAAGCCTCTCTGGTAGGCTTTTATCGTCTATCAAATCTGCTTCCATTGTTGCATTGGGCCTCTTGCTTCAGGCCTTCCATGAAAATAGTGCTTCTCAGTATCCGTTGGAGTGCCCTCCTGGCAAACACTCACAGCTCACTCGAAAGTCTCAATGTCTCAAGGTAGTGCACCAGTGTCTCTCCTCTGCCACAGACACTACGGATAGTGTGCTCTTCATTGATCATGGGCACAGATCATCTCGTGCAGACCAGGGTCCACATTCTCAGGCTCCACGACTCATTATTCAGTGTCAGAGGACGCTCAGGCTGCTCTTTCATGGGCACCGTAATGTAGTGCCTTTTGCCAATCTTGGATCCTCCGGTGCACTGCCCTTCCATTGGAGCAAAGGAAAAGGGGGGGGTGTGGCCAAAACTCAGGCCAAGGGGCTCAAGGGACTGCACACTGTCAGAGATTACCAGCACATGACAGGTAGAAAACTGAAGCCTCAACTCTTTCGCTCTTTTGCACTGAAACTCTGGTTCTGTGATGTCCAACGCCATCTAATGGAGCAAGCACAATGCCTTGGAGATACCATTGATGGCGTGCTGGCGATCGCTGTCCAGCCTTGCTACTTTCTGGGTGCTGGGACTGTAGGTCCAAGACCTCCGGCCCTCACCTGTTGCTGTCACGGATGGGAATTAGGCTTAAATCAGCATTCTGCAGGTTATTATGACTTGATACCGCAGAACCTAGTGACATAGGAAATGTGACACAGTTGTTAGTTTCCTTCAATTTAGTACAAAAACAGTTCATTGTATTTAACAAGGGGACTGCAATCGTCAAAGGAGTGGCCATACGCCATGGGACTATTGTGATCTAAAATACACTGTCAGTCTCATAGAATAAAAAGACAAAGGAAGTAGGCAAAACAGTGCCCCTAGCCTCTTCAATTGGGTTTCCATTTGAGAGCATATCCTCTACCGTCTAAGGGTAGATATCTCCATGGGAATTCTATCTGAATGGAGTCCTCACACATGGTGACATCGTCTAATGGGGTAAAAAAAAATCCTCAATGATTAAGTCTAGGTGTTCCTAAATTCTTTATCTAGAACACCTTAAAAGAGAAATCACACAATACAGATTATCAGGGACAGGTAGATACCTCCCTTTTAATAATTGTGCATCAGGCGGACTATGCAATACTAAGGCTAATGATCCAAATGTGGAAACAAAAGACAAGAACTAGAAAGTCGTGGTATTTCCATGATTAGAACACATCTGATCCACCAAAAATTAAAGCAGCAGAAAAAAAAGGAACTGAAAACCAAATTAGAATAGGCATTGAATTTGTCATATTCAAAAAATAAAGGTAAGGTATCTCCTATTGAGGTGGAAAACTTGTCTTACTATAGTATTGGGTCAGTTAACCAGTCTATCACTATCCTGACAGTCAGACTGCAAAACATCGAAGTAGGCCTAAAGAAAACTCTTGAAAACCAGTCTGGTCATACAAAAGGGAATTATACATAATATGGGGGTCCCTGGTACATCACTGCAGTCTGGAAGTGTGAACCTGAACAATACACCAATAATAATAAATGGGCTGACTGGTGAAAGGAATACGGAAAAGGGAAATGGGAGTAGGACACAGCTAAAATCCCCAATAACTAGGCACAATGCAACATCGTTCAAGGGGAGGAGCGGCAAAATAAAAATCTATAGGAAGAACAAGAAATTACTCGGGTGATAGTCAAGTTTGTGACATAATACCAAGAGTATGGGTGATACACAAAAGTCAAAATAGTACACAAATTTCAACTCTACCGCTAGCCCCTACACCATATACGGTAATCTCAGCTAATGTTCTAGTTTCTTCTTCAAGGAAAAAAATGAAAAATGTAGCTCACCTTTAGCAAGAGCCACAAAAATGTATAGTTGTTCCTTAATGTCCAATCAGGAAACATTTGATCAAGGGCTGCCTGTCCCTAAGGGAAAGGGCAGTCGTAGCTAACTGCATGTGACACACTTTGATCCTGTATATCTCTTTTTATTTTTCTTCAATACCATTATAGCCGAATAGACATGCACTGGTGAAGTGTTGTCTGTGTTGTTCACAGCATGAAATATCTTATCTGTGAAATTTAGTTTCAGAGCAAGTCCAACCAACTGTTGCTCAAAGATGTGCATCGTCATGACATCCCCTCACAACACAGGAGAACTTGTAATAGTATCAGAAGCAACAATATAAAACAAAAACATGCATAAGATAAAAAAACGCACATGCCAAGCCATCAGATATACTTTGTATACCAAGCACAAAAAGCATAGAGAAATTACAATAGCATATGTATATAAGCGGTGACACACAACACCATTTCATGCACTTTATGCACTGTGAACCTGCAGCCCAAAACCCAATATTCTGGCCTGCTTAATTTGTCCGGCTTAAAATCAAAATTACACCAAAAATACACTTTCTTTTACTTTCCTCACCCTCCTTTTGACAGCAGATCACCAGTCAGTGGATATCGGCTGTCAAATGCAACTTATTGTCTCGCTTCTGACACACAGGACCAGCAGGAACAATTCATAAAAGGATAAAGTGCAAAAACATGAAAAACGCACAAACATTTCTTTTCAAAGAAGTCATAATTAAAAAAAACACATCTTGTTTCAACCTACTGCTGACACTGCACATAACACACAAAATATCAACTGTAACCAACCATCTTTTGTAAACATGCTAAACCACCTTAATTTTGACTGTCCAAAAAGAAACTCTTTCACAGAATGCACTTCTCGGAGACAAAGCCCTAATTTAATAGGCTGCAGATGCCGACGTGAAAGCCTCGCACAGTCCTCCAAGAGACAAGAATAACACCTCAGCAGCCTCTGCCAGTATACTTGGTCCCCACCACTTTTCAAGATTTCTACAATGTGCACGCATCATTCTTGTCAGAGAAGCTTTTACAAGCAGTGATTTCTCCATCTGTTTTCACTTACTCCTAACCCCCACCTCACTGACCTTAAGGTTAAAATCTGCCCCGCGTTCTCCACGCTCCTCAGCCCCCTCTCTCTTCCTCACTCTGAAGCTGACAAAGACAAAAAGCCTTCCTAACTCTTTCTATCCTGCAATAATCAACCCTATTTAAAACACATGTTATATATATTACTTCTTTTAGGGGCTACAATTTATTTATTGTTAGATTATTAAAACATTTACTGTGAATAATTGGCAGAACATAATAACATAACATACCAGCTTTAGAACAAATGTAGGCTACTACGCTATGCAATGGTACTCATTTCATCAACCTTAAATGGATGAATGTCTCAGTAGGCCCAGCTAGAGTTAGAACCTTCAACCCTGATATTAAACACAAACCTCTGCACCGGGCACATTGGCTCACTGAGCAATGAAAAGCAACCCAAAATGGGAACAACCTGCAAATTTGTATTATACACAAATGTATGCATTTACTGAAGCCTGAGACACTTTAAAGCTATTGTAAATGGCAAGAATGCTGCTTAAATAGTCTATTTAACTCAATATCGACTTTGATATTTGGGGCACTTAAAAATAAAGATCCTATATTTGCATTACATATTAATCATCCTCAGAATGTTCTTTACAGATTTCGGAGATTGGACATTAGACATATCTCATGTAAACCCTTAGAAAAATGAGTTTTTACGCCTGCGCCAAGTGAAATTCCATATGCAAATGTTCTCATTATGTAGTACATCACAACTTAAATTAAATTTTAATGCTAGGAAGTCATAGTGGGCCCGATTCACAGAATGAACTTACTACTTTTGGCATTCACAGAATGCACTTACTACTTTTGGTATTCACAGAATGAACTTACTCATTTCGGTATTCACAGAAGTTAGGACTAATAACTTTAGGACTCCTAAATGCCTTCTGTGAATACCGAAAGTCTTAAAATTAGGATTTTTCTCAATTTAGTAGTAGTAAAGTTAGGACTACTAACTTTAGGACGCCTAAATGCCTTCTGTGAATACCGAAAGTCTTAAAATTAGGATTTTTCTCAACTTAGTGGTAGTAAAGTTAGGAGTCCGAACTTTACTACTACTAAATTGAGAAAAATCCCAAATTTTTGATAATTCCACATATAAAAGCAAGCTGCATCTCTTGCCTATCATTTTTAGACGCATTCATTTATAAGCCTAAGCACAGAAGCCTAACTTAAAACATGACAACTTTTTTTTTTTAAAAGACAATTTTTATTTAGCAACAGAAACAAGAATATGCTTACAAAAATATACAAAAATAGAATACCTCAGCACACCCTTCTCATTGTTTCTAATATCAGTAGTATGAGTGTTACTTTACACAATCTTAGTAATCTCAGTGCCCTATGTAATTCAGTCCAAGAAAAAATTGTAGTCTCAGGAGGTAATGATAGAATGATCCAAACAGGTCTTCTTGAATCGAAGTCTGTTTATTTTCATATATCACAGGAAGAAAGCAGCCGACGCGTGTTTCGCCCACAGGGCTTTTTCAAGGCTGCGAACAAAATATTGATATATGTCCATCAGGAGATCGCTCATTTCCATTAATTTATAATAGTAGTGTACTTCTCATATTCATGCAACATCTCAAGTGGTTTATGTTAATTGACTTTGCCAACTTGTGATGTGTGCTGTGATACACACCATTATGTATATGAAAATCACCCTAGTGCACCTGAAATCCCAGATCACATCCATCTGTGATGGTGGAAACAAAATTGTCTATTTTATTTGAGGTTCAGAATACTTCCGTAAAAATATATAGATTACCATGCTTTTGTGAACCACATAGCGTGTTTAACTGCATGAGTATGACAATCTAATATTTCCATGCTGTTAATTTAGTTCTCAAACTAAGGATTTACCTTTCCTCATAGATTTAATGACCGCATACATGAACGACATGTATACATAACTTTTCTAAGCACTTCATCCCAATATATTTAGAACAGAGTTACGAACTAGATAGAGATAACGTGTTATGATTACCTCTATTTCATGGCTTCACAACACAGCAATAGAAGCTTTATCACAACATGCTGTATTGTGATGCCACTTTCGTATTGCATAGATATGTTTGGTTCCTGGCTCTTGGCTAATGCACAATTATTAATCATTGATACAGATATATCCTTGGATTTATCAAGATTCATGGGAAAAACCTACACCTTGGGTTTGGATGGTATTTAATTTGGGTTCTCCATTACCCATTTGGAAAGGAAAGGAATACATTCCCTCAAATCGGATTTATTTTTATTGCAACATAGGCAAGACGTTTGTTTGCTATATTTTAGCACCAATTTTTTATCTTCGGGTTTTAATATAATTGAAATTAAGTGAAAACTAGCGTAAATTTTACTCAGCATAATTGGTTAGGTAATACATTTCTTCTTACAAATAGTGTGCATGCTCGTCTTGGCTGCAATATAGTTTAAGGTTTATTTGACCCCATTCATTCAAAAATTATAGATAATAATTGATGGCATTTTTGTACTTTCAGAGTATTCCGTGACTGACAGGAATTACTAACACAAATATTGGGAATATCCTCCCATCCCATATGAGTCGGGTTCAACAAGGAAATCTGTGGATTTTAGTCACTAGAAGAAATATAACTACAAGGTGAGATACATCGCAGTTGCATATTTTGCACCGGGTGGTGGTCTTCTTTCCCTCATGCTCTCAATACTTATGGATACCTATCATAAAACCATACAAACCAGATTAGAATGTATTACCACTTTTCAAGCACACTACCTATCCCATACGATTCCATCTTTGGTTCTTAAATCTATATTTTTTTCTTTCTTCTTATCACCATTCTAGACAATTTTGTTTCCACCATCACAGATAGATGTGATCTGGGATTTCAGGTGCACTAGGGTGATTTTCATATACATAATGGTGTGTATCACAGCACACATCACAAGTTGGCAAAGTCAATTAACATGAACCACTTGAGATGTTGCATGAATATGAGAAGTACACTACTATTATAAATTAATGGAAATGAGCGATCTCCTGATGGACATATATAAATATTTTGTTTGCAGCCTTGAAAAAGCCCTGTGGGCGAAATGCGCGTCGGCTGCTTTCTTCCTGTGATATATGAAAATAAACAGACTTCGATTCAAGAAGACCTGTTTGGATCATTCTATCATTACCTCCTGAGACTACAATTTTTTCTTGGACTGAATTACATAGGGCACTGATATTACTAAGATTGTGTAAAGTAACACTCATACTACTGATATTAGAAACAATGAGAAGGGTGTGCTGAGGTATTCTATTTTTGTATATATGACCCAGGTTCTTTCTGATCCTGGGACGAAACGACACCTTGGTGGGTAGGTGTCATATACCTTCAGCACCCTCGCCGCAGTTGCAATTGCTTAACGACCTGATGTCACTTTTATACTTGGCGTAACAATCTAAGATGTGCGGCTCAATTTAAGCAAACCCATTCAATGTTGATATATGCTTACAAAAATGCTTAAAGAGAGGAAAACTACAATTGAAATGTCTTCCTGTGATACAAATAATGAACCTTATTTTTGTAACCTTTTTCAAAACAGCATTCTGAAATGCGAAGTTCCACCCGTGATTAGCTAACAGCGAAGTCCTGGCTAAGTAAACATTCCTATGTTATTCGTGGCCTACAAAAAACAACATCTGCTTCCTTAGCGGCAGTAAGAGCTCTTCTCAGTGTTGAAACTTGAGCACGATGGCAGTCTTATTTAAAACAGACATTTCAAGTTTTAAAATGCGTGTGCAATAATATGCATTTGAATTCAGCAAAAATTCACTTCAGCTGAAGTGTTTGCCTGTTTTCATATAATACAATGTATGAAAGTAAAAAAAATGCTATAAGTTTGTTTTTCTACAAAACACACAATTTCGTTTTTGAGGCCTTTTATATTCCTAGTGAATGTGAATTTTAATTTGATTTTTTAGGCATTTAACAGTTTGTACATGTACGTTATTACTTACTCTATAAATTAAAGAGCAACATATAGCTATTTTAGCATATCACATGGTTCATTTCTGGATTTTTATTTAATTTCTACTTAATATTATTTAATGTGACATTTTGCTTAACAGAATGAAAACATCTAGAAAACCCACAAACACACATTGAGCTAATTTCAGACGTAAACAGAAAGGGGTCAAACACTCAGGGCACACAATACTGCGCTTTAGCCATTTGTTTCATAAATTGCGTCATCGCTATTTACTTACAGAAGTGAGAAAAAAACACATAGATATTTAAACACACATTTAACCCACAGATCAACATTTAGGACTGAAACAAAAGACAGCCCACAGACTGTACTTAAACCAAACCATTTGTAAATACTAGTTGTAAGTCAGATTTACAAGAAACGCTTCTCAATAGTGTTCCAAAAGACTGCAAAAACAGTCCAACAGACTGCTGTATCTCCAAGAAGACAAAATACACTCAATTCACTAGTTTTGGCTGGCAGAACACCAAAAATCGCTCTGCATATCTCCATTCATAAAATTGCACAGAACAAAGGATCCTTATGTGTATTATGTCCATATTTTAATTTTCTGGGGATAAAAAATCACCAAGGAAGAAATATGTTTTTATACCTAAACGTATTTAGGTATTCCCTCTAGGGGAGCCGGCTAATTTAATTTACATATCACTATGGTACCTTCCAAAAAGCAACACATTCTTTGATGTAAGCTTGAAACAGGCATGCCTAAAATATTGCAGAATATACAATATTATACCCAAAGTAAGCTTAAAGTACTCCCCGTACGTTGCACTGTTCAAATTTTATACAAAGTAGAAAAAGTCTCCTCATTACCTGCCTACACAAATTGCAATTTGCATATCTATCACATACACATCCAAAGTTGGCCAACACAAATTCATATATTTCCAAAGCCACAGTAAGCGTTACTAAACTACCTTACCAATCACAGGCATCAAACCCACAGTAAGAGCCGCAGAACGACTCTTACCAATCAAAAGGTTGTCCAAATTCTAACTGCCAAGTTCTGAATGACCTAACGGTCTTTTTTGAAAATACTCGTGCTAAAAATGTTCTCAGTCAGGGGTGACATCATGTGGAGGATCAAAATCAGGAAGATCAGAAACAAACTGGGCTGCAGAGACAAAGAATCCCCAGAATCTCCGTGCACAGAGTACCTCCTTAGAAGAATCTTGTCTTGTCTTCTCAGTAGATTTCTGTCTCCTGACAATATCACTCCCTCAGACAGCCACCTCTCTGATGAGCGCCACGTTGGAGCGCCATTTGTAAAAATCAAAACTCCTTCTCAGGGGTCTCACCAATACTTGGTCCTTTAAAAGCAGCAAAAAAGTTGGCACATAAACTGGAATATAAAAAGACATATTTATTAAACTCAAATGAGTTGAGACTATGTCACACAAAAGCCGTAGCAACTGAATGAGGCAGTCTGAAGAGTGCAGAAAGCTGGGGCTTTATATATGCTTTAGAGTTACATAGTAAGGATAAAAGCAAGTTTCAGTCCTGGCTCATGTGAGCATACAAAAATGCCTAATATGGACATGCAAGATCTGCTTGCTCAATCAAGTGGGAGGAGCTAACAGTTTTCAGAAAGTAGTAAACACATTCCTATCTGAAACTAATCAGTAACCGCTGCAGACCTACTGGGCATGTCTGGGCATGCATTAAAGTGGAGGATGCCTAATATAGCCTGTTGCTGGGCAGACTTCAGGCACAGTTAACAAGAAGGTAGGACTAAGCACATGGTGAGCACATTGCAGCACATGGCAGACAAGATGGCTGCCAGAAATACAAATTGGCTTTCACAAAGCAGATAAGATAACTTCTAAATACAAGATGGCTTCGGCTAATGCTAACCCGTTGCTGCCAATTTACAACACAGCCTAGATGCAATTAGTGCTGTGACTACTGTTTTCCTTAGCTCGAATGAGATAAACGGAAGTACTTTTTTCAATATTTTGAGACTGAACAAGTAAGCCGCTAAAGTGTGATTAATCTGAGTTTCAAAGGACAACTTAGTGTCAAAGAAAACCCTGAGATGTATTACTTTTTTAGCAGGTATTGGAAGGGGGCCCATGTGATTGGGCAACCAACAGTCTGACCACATCAGGGACGGGTTGCCAAAGAGCATAACTTCCATTTTGATGAATTAAGTTCTAGACAGTTATCCTGCATCCATGTTCCTATGCGACCCATACAGTGTTTGAAACGGGATGCAGTATCAGTGGACAAGCTGTTAATTGACATATTGATCTGCGCGTCATCTGCATAGGACACCAGAGTGAAACCATAGTTTCATATTAGCTGAGCCAGGAGCCAGGGGAGTGACGTACAGGTTGAAAAGAGTGGGACCACCATTTTGAGATATATTAGACAGGAAGGAACTGAGCAGGAGGAGTGCTTTAACCCTGATTCCCAGCGAAGCGAAGGGTTCAAACAACACATTATGGTTGACCCTGTCAAAAGCCGCTGAGAGTTCTAACAGGATAAGTGCGGTAATTCCCCCATTAAGAGTTTGCCTAAGCTTTTCAGTGGCCATTATTAGTGCTAGTTTGGTGCTGTGATGGGCCCAGACTACATATTGTGAAGGATCCAAGATGTCACCCTCCAAAAGAAAAGAGGATAGTTCTTCATTTAGAAACCTTTCTTTTATCTTTGCTGGGGAGGGCAACCTAGAGATGGCTTTATAATTGGAGGGGTCCCTAGGATCTTGATTGGATTTCTTCAAAAGAGGCAGAATGGAAGCTTTCTTCCATTCAGTGGGGAAGCGCCCTGAGGAGACCATAAGATTGAAGATAGGCCAGAGTGAAGAGGCTATGATCTGATGGACTGAATGAAGAATTTTTGGTGGGCATGGGTCGAGGGGAGATCCTGATTTTACAAAGAGAATTTGTTTGGCAATCTGGTCAAGAGTCATTGGCGGAAAGGCTGAGAAAGTAGGTGTGGAGGAACTATCCAGGTTAGAGTGAGATCCAAGACTATCACCTGAGTTCTTGTGGAGCATCGAAGATTGGCTGGATTGGGGCAAAAAAGCATTGAAGACCTGTTTAAACTTTCGTTGGAAAGAGTCTGTTAGTTTATTGCAAAATTGTTGGCTTCTTTCATGATCTTGGGATTCTGGAAGCTTGTAGAGTTTTTTTAATAGTGGAGAATAGCGGTTTCTATTTTTTTCCTTGAAGTAAGCTGATTTTGCTTTCAGGATAAAGTTTCTTATATGTTTGGATGGCTAGTCTGTAGTCTGTTTTGGTCTGAGCATCACTTTCTAGGCTCCATCTTCTTTCTAGTCTTTTATATATTTGTTTGTGTGTTCTCAATGACTCATTGAACCATGGTTCTGATGGAGATTGTCTGACGGATCTCAGAGTGGTTAGGGAAGCCAGCTGCTGACCTGCGGAGCCCACCCTGTAGTGATAGCTCGTCACTGCCTCATCTAGATCTGCAGAAGCATGCTGTAATGAATGGGTAATCACTTTGTTTAGCTCTTCTACCTTTACCTTGTACAATGGTTGAAAGCTGTTAACTTTCTTAGATGAATTAGTAGGCCTTTTAGGTGGCAGAACACTTTTAAACATACTTGCCTTGTGATCCGACCAGATTAATGTCAATGCTCTGGTCCAAACTGGGTTGGGATGATCTGAAAAGATCCCATACAAACAATGCCCCACCAATTGTGTGGCCTCTCTGACCAACTGACTAAATCCTACACTGGCCACATGATCAATAAGGGCTTCAGTCAATCAATCATATCAATCAATCATAGTAATTGTAGAGCGTGCTATATACTCGTGAGGGTCTCAAGGCGCTGAGGGGAGGGGGGTGCTGCTACTGCTCGAAGAGCCAGGTCTTGAGGAGTCTTCTGAAGATGAGCAGGTCTTGGGTCTGCCGTATGTGGGTAGGGAGGGTGTTCCACGTTTTGGCGGAGAGGTAGGAGAAGGATATGCCACCGTTGGTCATTCCTTGGATGCGGGGGCAGCAGCGAGGGCAAGGCTGGCGGAGCGGAGCTGGCGGGTGGGAGTGTAGAAGCTGAGTCTGCTGTTCAGGTCGGCTGGTCCGGCATTGTGGAGTGCTTTGTATGCATGGGTGAGGAGCTTGAAGGTGATCCTCTTGTCGACAGTGAGCCAGTGCAGGTCTCTCAGGTGGGGGTGATGTGGCTGCGGCGGGGGACGTTGATGATCAGTCGGGCAGAGGCGTTTTGGATGCGTTGTAGTGGACGTAGGTGTTTGGCTGGGATTCCTGCATAGAGTACGTTGCCATAGTGCAGTCTGCTGCTGATGAGGGCCTGTGTCACCATCCTTCTTGTTTCAGTCGGTATCCACTTTTAGATGCTGCGGAGCATGCGGAGGGTGTTGTGGGAGGAGGAGGAGACGGCGGTGACCTGTTTAGACATGGAGAGGGAGGAGTCGAGGATCAATCCTCGGTTGCATGCATGGTCGTGGGTGTTGGTGCTGCTCCCAGTGTGGTTGGCCGCCAGGAGTCGTCCCATGCTGAGGCGGTGGGTCCGAGGATGAGTACCTCCGTCTTGTCTGAGTTCAGCTTCAGGTGGCAGTTCCTCATCCAGTCACCGACAGCCTTCATTCCCTCATGGAGGTTGTTTTTGGCAGTGTGTGGATCCTTGGTGAGGGAGAGGTTGAGCTGGGTGTCGTTGGCTTAAGAGATGATGTTGAGGTCCTGATGGGGGGGCCACTTGTGTGAGGGGGGCCATGTACATGTTGAACAGTGTCGGGCTGAGGGATGAGCCCTTGTGGACACCGCAGATGATTTCGGTGGCTTCAGATCGGAAGGATGGGAGGCGGACGCTCTGGGTTCTGCCGGAGAGGAAGGACGTGGTCCAGTCAAGGGCCTTCTCTTGGATTCCGGCTTCTAAGAGGCGTGTCTTTAGAGTGCGATGGTAAACCGTGTTTAAGGCATCTGACAGGTCCAGGAGGATGAGGGCTGATGTTTCGCCGTTGTCTAGTTGGTGCCTGATGTGGTCTGTGGCGGCGATGAGGACTGTCTCAGTGCTGTGGTTTCATCTGAATCCCGACTGGGAAGGGTCCAAGATGTTGTTGTCTTACAGGTGGCGGGCCAACTGTCTGTTGACGATTTCCTTGATGACCTTTGCCGGTAATGGGAGCAGGGAGATGGGCCGGAAGTTCTTGAGGTCCTTGGGGTCAATCTTGGGCTTCTTGAGGAGGGCGTTGATATCTGTGTGTTTCCAGCTATCGAGGAATGTCACTTTTTCAAAGGAAATGTTGATGACCTTTCGTATTTGGGGTGCGATGGCTGCATCTGCTTTGTTGAATATGTGGAGTGCGCACGGGTCTGACGGAGATTCCTGAGTGGACGGAGTTCATGACCTTGCGTGTCTCATCATCATTGACATTGGACCAGAAGGTCAGGCGGATGGCGCTGTTCACAGGAGAGGTGGAGTCTGGCGTGGTCGGGGCAGTCGTGGTGTTAAAGCTGTCGTGGATGTCAGCGATCTTGCGGTGGAAGAAGGTGGCTAGTGAGTCGCACAGCTCTTGAGAGGGCGGAATGTCGTTGGTGTTAGCGCTGGGGTTGGAGAGTTCCTTTACGATGCTAAAGAGCTCTTTGTTGTCGTGTGCGTTAATATTCAGGCGGTCTTTGAAGGAGGATCTTTTGGCTGATCTGATGAGGTGGTGATGTCTTAAGTGACATCCTTGTGGGCTGCGTGATTGTGCGGTGTGCGTTCGTGGAGCCATATTTTCTCCAGTTTCTGGCATGCTCTCTTGGAGGTCTGGAGTTTGTTGGTGAATCAGGTGTCTCTCTTGCTGGTGTGGTTGTTGGAGGGCTTCTTGAGCACTGTCTGAGGTTGCGGGCTGCGGCGTCTGGGTTGGTGGGGTCGGTGGGAGGGTTCTGGCCGAGAGTGGTGATCAGCCGAATTTCAGTAACTGCTCCAGCAGCGGCGAGGCAGCGGTTGTGTGTGGTGGTGCGTGGTTGGTTTCTTGAAGGTGAAATGGATACAGCGGTGGTCGGTCCAGTGGAGATCCATGGTTTGGTTGAAGGTGACATGGGTAACTGTGGAGAAGACGGGGTCCAGCATGTGGCCGGAGGCGTGGGTTGGTGCAGTGACGAGTTGTCTGAGGTCGAGGTTGACGTGGTTGTCGATCAGGGTGGCGGAGTTGGCATCGTTGTTGTTCTTGAGGTGGAAGTTCATGTCCCCGAGGAGGATTTAGTCCTTGGAGGCGAGTGTGTGGGTGCTGGTGAGGTCGGCAATGGAGTCGCTGAACTAAGCCCGGGGGTCGGTAGATGAGTGTTCCTCTGAGGGTGGTGTTGGGGTCGGTGTGGATCCGGAAGTGCAGGTGTTCGGCAGCGTTGAGGGTGTCATCTCCGTGGGTGGTGACCTTGAGGGTGGACTTGTGGACGATGGCTATTCCGTTAGTGCGATCCCTGCGGGTGATCTTGTAGCCATCCCGGATGGCTATGGCGATGTCAGGGGCCAAGGAGTCGTTCCACCAGGTCTCGTTCAGGAAGGCCACTTCTGGGGCGGAGGTGTCGAGCAGATCCCAGAGCTCAACGGTGTGTTTGCGTGCGGAGCGGGTGTTGAGGAGTATGCAGCGGAGGTGGTTGGGTCCAGTCCTTGGAGGTTTGGCGGTTCTGTCGCAGGTGAAGCTGCAGGTGCGGCAGGAAAAGGGTCTGTGGGTCCGTTTTGGGGCAGCCTGGAAGCAGGTGTGGTTTCGGCGTAGAGGGTGCTGGCGTCGTAGTGGAGTCTGGTGTTGTGGCGTTCACGGGTTCCAGATATTCTGGCAGTGGGCACGGGCAGGCGCAGACGGGCTTGCCTTAGGCACACCTTCGGTGCGCCAGGGGCGCGGTCGCGCAGCTGTTCCATTTAAAGGGAGCTGGGAGGGAGGAGTAGCTGGGAGGCGGGAGGCAGGGATTTAGCTAATGGGCATTGGGGGGTGGGGCCGCAGGGGCAGCAGCGGCGGGAAAGCGGGCTGTGGGCATGGGGGGTGATCAAAAGAAAAAAAGGGCACCCAGGAATGGGCAGCAGGAGCAAGGGTCAGGCACAAGGGCTGATGCAGCTGCAGAGGGGGGGTGACCTACCTGGCAAGGGCAGGGGTCGCTCTCCTCACTAACGCTGTCACCAGATTTAAATGGAGCTGGGAGGGAGGAGTAGCTGGGAGACGGGAGGCAGTTGTTTAGCCAATGGGCATGGGGGCGGTCCACAGGGGCAGCAGCTGCGGGAAAGCGGGCTGTGGGCGGGGGGCGAGGGAAAGTAAAAAACGGCACTCAGGAATGGGCAGCAGGAGCAAGGGTCAGGCACAAGGGCTGGTGCAGCTTCACCGGGGGGAGCAACCTGTCCCTATCTGCACTATTTTCCAGGTGAAAACTGAAATCACCCAAAATAGAGAAGTTGGACTGGTCTGCTTTGTTCTCCAGAAGTTGACCTATTGAATTTAAGAAGCTAGTTTTCGTTTTAGGTAGACTATAAAATAATGTGCCATTAAAAGTGTTCTGGCTATCAAGCCTGATTTTAAAAATAGCTGCTTCATATTGTGTGTACCTGATATTGGTTTAAACCATGTGTTGAAACCATTTCTGGCTATTAGCGCTATGCCTCCTTCCAACTCTTGTCTTTCCTGAGGATTGTAAAATCCTCAGGGAGAGCCTCTAGGAGATTGTGTTTGGCGTTTGGAGGAGGGAGGGGCCCAGGTTTTTGTGACAAAGGCCATATCGATTTGATGCCCATTCATGAAGTCATGGAAAGCCAAGTCATTTTTGACAAGAGATCTAGTGTTCAGAAGTGTGCAGAGAGTTTTTCTCTGTTTCTGGTCTGGAGTTCTTTGAGTAAAACTCCATCGTCTTGCTTGTGATAGCCAAAGAAGGTGAAAAACATTGGAGCAATGAAGGCAATGTTTTCCACCTGAACTCACTTGAGGATCAAAGCTAGCACCCGGGCAGGGATTCCCTGTGGCACCGCGGTGCGCCTAAGGCAAGCCCGTCTGCGCCCGCCCACTCCCAGCACCAGAACACCTGGACCTCGCGAACGCCACAACACCAGACTCCACTACGACGCCAGCACCCTCTACGCACTCAACGCCGGCCGAAACCACACCTGCTTCCAGGCCGCCCCGAAACGGACCCAAGGACCCTTCTCCTGCCGCACCTGCAGCTTCACCTGTGACAGAACCACCAAATCTCCAAGGACTGGACCAAACCAACTCCGCTGCATACTCCTCAACACCCGCTCCACACGCAAACAAACCGTTGAGCTCTGGGATCAGCTCGACACCTCCGCCCCAGACGTGGTCTTCCTGAACGAGACCTGGTGGAATGACTCCTTGGCGCCGGACATAGCACCAAGTTGCAGCAAGGCCTCCTTTGAATACTGGCATCTAAATCTACCGGAGTTATCTGGGTTGAAACCAATATTGTGACTGGCTCTGTGTGAAGTCCGTGCACAGATGGGCACATACAGGCTTGCTTTTGTCACGTCTTCGGCATGCCAGCTGCGTGCCCGCTACGCATCCACTGCAGCATATGATTCAAATAGGCAGTGAGCTGCCAAGGCTGGTCAGCCAACTTCCATGACCGGAAGTGTGTAATGTGGCTAAGTCCTGCCCTCAGCTCAAATGACACCAACAGCCACAGCAGAACAGGGCTAGGACTAATGTTGAGAGTCAAGAGGAACAGATAGGTCTGCTTATGCTGCACGTCCACTGCAGCATTCGATTCAAATAGGCATAGAGCCGCCGAGGCTGGTCCGCCAACTTCCGTGATTGGAAGTGTGTAATGTAGCTAAGCTCCGCCCTCCACTCAAACGGCACCAACAACCATGGTAGAACAGGGCTAGGACTAACATTGAGAGTTCAGAGGACCAGGCAGGATAGGTAAAATAAAATGAAAGAAGTAAAATGTGTAGTTCTGTGCTGTAGAAAGGTTCTACACTACACATGGGTTTAAAAATGATTTAACACTGTATCTGCACTGGTGCTTACCTGTGCTTGCGCTTTCCTTTCGCCGCTGCTGCTAATGCTGCGCGTTCAACTGCAGCATGCGATTCAAATAGGCAGAGAGCCACCAAGGCTGGTCCGTCAACTTCCATAACCAGAAATGTGCAATGTGGCTAAGTCCCACCCTCCGCTCAAATGGCACCAACAGCCTCGGTGGAACAGGGCCAGGACTAACATTGAGAGTCAAGAGGAATAGGTAGCATAGGTAAAATAAAAGGAAAGAAGTGTAATCTGTAGTTCTGTGCTGAAGAAAGTTTCTACAATACACAAGGGGTTAAAAATTATTTAAAACTGTATCTGCATTGGTGCCGTATTATTAATGTGCCGGTCAAACCGCCACAACAAAACTGTATCTGCACTCGTGCAGTAGTTTGAGTGTGGTGATCAAACCGCCACAACACCCACAGCTCTGTCCTGATCAAAGATCCCTCTGCACTGTGGTCTGGAAATGGCCAGGATTATGCTGGTGGTGCCATGCATATTCCAATTTGAATATCCACCGTCTATTTCATGGGATCAAAACACTAAAATACCCTTCATAATCACCTTGTTACCCAATACAAAGTAGCAGTTCCTACAAACTACTAAACCCAATTTAAATAACAGTGAACAACTACTCTCCACACAAAATATTAATTGAATAAATAAGTCATGGAGCAAATAATACATAAACTATACCCACCCACAGACATTTGAGGCTATTAATACCATAGCACTTTGGAGACATATTATATAATCTGCACTGAGGGGCCATTTACAATGTCGGGCGAAAAGCCTCTGACCGACTCCGGCTTGGAATCAGGACTCTCGACTTGTGGTTGGCGGTTCCAACCACCGGACTATGATGCAACTGAACACTGTTTGGTCGGAGTTCAATTGTTCCCTATGGGAGCTTGTGGTGCGACCGACAACTGCCCGTAACAGAGGCTCCTAAGGGGAAATGGGGTATTTGCCAAAAACTCAGCCCCCTGTTGCAAGCACCCCATGATGCCTGCCACAGTGTAGGGTTTTACAGGGGGGTTCCTGATGTACCCCGTTGGCCATCAACCATGGGCCATGGGCCCAAGGGGACCCTGCCAGGGGCCATCAAAGTCAATTTCCTGACAGCTTTTCCATGTAGGACAGGCTGACGCAGCAAGGCTTCTGGAAATAGACATCGTAACTCTGAGGACAGATATGCTGTCCATATGGGTGTACCATGCTGTTTCGACCTACATGAATGCTCCGCAAGTTGCTCTGAACAATTCGGAATGACGGCACGGTTTGCATTCTGGCCGCACACATCGTAATCGGGCGGTCGGAATTTAAACCGACTGAGTCGGTCAGAAGGGCTCCAAATCGGTCGAGGACATTCCCTCTGTCGGTAGGAGGCTTTCCGCCCAACAATCGTAATCAGCCCCTAAGTGTAGAATATGCAACAGACAGCCAGTTTGCTTTTGAAACAAAAATACATATTGCACTTGCTTATGACCCTCTAACACAGATAGCTACCCACTACAACTTACATATATGTAGTCCATTCTACCAGCAAAATTAACACAAACAATTTACCCCATTGGCAAACTACACTGTCACAGATACCAAACCAAATTCTAAATACCATGGTGGAATGTCTATGACAGCACCATAGTTCAAGAAGCAAAAACCAAAAATTTGGTAGAAGGATGGTGCAATGCCTTCCAAGCTACAATAGGAGGAACCCCACTTACCCTATCAAATTCATAGAAGCTCTTCAAAAAGAGTAAAGCCACCAACTTCAAAAAATCGAGCAATCTGTAATCCGTAAAAAACCTGAAATAGGTAAACATACCAGCATTGAATTCTTTATTTCTTTGATAAATAAAAAACATTTCAATAGTTCTCTTATTCCACATGATAGAAACATTAAAAGGAGCCTTGACACTTCTTACAAAAAAATACACATTCAGACAACTTAGTCCCCAAACAGCAAATACAATGTATTTCTGCTCTAAGTTTCTTCTCATCATCTTGTCTTTACCCTAGGGTGGGAGAGAATCGCCCCTTACACCCAATAATACCAGCCATCCCTGAAAGCATCATTCTGCATCATCTGCCTTGTGCTTCTTTTCACGTGGGTTCAGTCTTGACCCATGTGCTTGGAGGAAATGATGTATAATTATTCTGTAGGCACATGCCATAGGTTCTTCCTCTGTTTTCATCCACGCCCTACGCTCAAATGCACCCGGCAATACCAGAAGTATTGTAACACTCAAAATATATGTCCCTTTAGAACTAGACAGAGACAAACATAACAAAACATTCAAAGTTCATTAAACACATCTTATACCAGTGCCTAAACAGCCACTAATTTCAATCTGATTAAGAGATACAAGATACATGTCCACGCATGTGCCTCTATCAAGGGTCAGAAGGTCACCCAAAAGTATTAAACTCCCCTAAGTGCATGAAGTAAATAAAGTGCTATCTCAACTGTTAAACTGCAGGACAAAACCACATTTCACAACCTCAAAAAAAATACATTGAACCCCTCACCCAAAGTGCATGAAGTAAATGAAGTGCTATCAAGGCTGCTATATTGCGAAACACAGGAACATCTCATAGTAAAATCAATTTACAAACTAACAAAACGTATGACACGCTACAATGTAAAGTTAAAATCTGTATTAAAAATGAAGGAGTACAGTACTAAGGGCCTGATTTAGATGTTGGCAGGACCGCGATGGAGTGGGCTTTTTTGGCGGCCTTCCTGCCAACCTACCTGGATGTCCGCCCAACCTATTACAAAGCCTGCGGTTTGAGGGAGTATAGACCCTTGCAGTCCCGATGACTCTTGCAGAGATGTTCCTCCACATTGATGCCAAAACGGCTGTCAGAGGCCAGATCCCCATGTATACTGCCTGGCCAATCATGTGTCTTCCCGCTGACGTGACTGTGGTAGTCATAATGTCACACCTGAGTGGAACTGTTTGGGACAGAAATAAGGCTCAAACTCACGTTTACTGTCCTTCACAGCCATAAACCTGATCTATCAAGTGGTAGTGGTGGGCGGTGAGCTCCGGTTCAGCTGCGGAGTACCCAGAGTTGTTGCCACTCCTCACTCCACTTGGAGTGCACAGCTCAGAACAAAGCTCTGCTGCCTTTGAGTGGCTGCGCCACCAGCCCCACTTATTCCTAAGCTCATCACAGTGATGCTGAGAGGGCTAGGGATATAAACCACCAGCATCCAACAATCTGCTTCTACCTCCTTTGTGCTCCTATATGTTATGCTTCGCAATGGCGGTGAAGCATAAGGTGCGCCACATTAGTTCTCATGTGTCCCCCACCGCAGTGCTGTGCTCCATGGACCATCAACCATCATGCTGCCATGGAAATATGGCACCAGGGACCCTCCGCTGCATGCATGCAGAGTTCATGTCTTCCTCCACTTTGTGCACAGCTCAATTAAAATCATGCCCTCAGCTATCCCATCCCAGCACTGTACAAATATTTACCTACGCATGATCTATTTCACTGACAACTGTAGAGCAAAGCAGGGTGATTGTATATAATGTTAAATGTATTTCTCACTCAGGAGAGAGTGCAAGTGCTGTGACTGTGGTGTGTGTAGAGATTTTTATTCTGGCATGCATACGCACACACAGCACAAACCGAGACCACTTTGAAATGGCTGCACTGCTGACTGGAATAGAGCACAGGCTTCGACAGGTATAAGTATTTCCGCTGTGTCGCATCTAAAGGGCCTCTATGGGTTGGAGGATTCTAGTGTGTTTTACACTGCTACTCCACCTGTCTTCAGGCAGAGTACATTTGTGTTGCTCTCGGTGTTGTGTTGCAGCAGAAACCTCTAGTCCACGTGAAAAAGGAAAAGGTAGCCCATCCAATATCTTCCTCAAGTTCTCTTAAGGGGGAGGGAGGTGAGGGCTCTTCGGAGGCCCCCTAAAATGGTTGGAAGTGGTTACTTGGAGACAGAAGGATGCTGCTGAACAATGTAGCGGACTGCCAGGACGGCACGGGGCCAATCCAGGTTGAGAAGTACAATGTAACATAGTGTACAAATTGCATTACAAAAGCTAGAAACTTTAACTTATTTAGTACCACTAAAATTAATGTCAGTTCCAATTTGGAAGAATCCAACATATACATCCATGGATCTTTTTGCTTTGTCTACAGCAAGTTCTGTACCATATCCAAATTCAATAGTCACAATACTTGATAATGTGCAATGCATATGTGCGCAAACTGAGCAGGAATCAAGGTCAAACAAACACACCTACAGAAACACCTTTAGAAAAACAAATTTTCTACATCAATTAGTTGGTGCAAATGGTCCTTATCAGGATGATAGCCTGCAGCTACATCAAATGGCCATCACATACTAGGTAAACCTGTCTATGCACTTAACCAATTATACGTTAACCCATTCTGTGCCGTAGATGGAACGTTTCTGTCCTTAGCCACAGCGGTCATGTGCTGAATAAGGAACCATTCCGTCCTCTGAACATGACCCAGAAATCCCTCTGATGTCCACAGCTGAGTGATTTCCTTTTTTATTGTTTAGCAGCAGGCAAAGGGGAAGAGCTTCCCCAACTATCCGAGGCAGGTTTTTACAAAATGAATGACGTTCGGCATGCATGGCACGCTGATGTCATTACATTGAAAGTTTAACTGAAATGAGTTGATTGGCTCATTTCAGTTTCACTGCTTCTGTGCTTGTGGGGCAAGCTCTACCCCCTAAGAACTGAAACACATGGGGAGGTATTGTAGGAAAAGTGGAATCTACAGTTTCCAATGGTACCCTTCCCTAATTGTTCCCTGCTTGGGGATCGCCAAAGGAGGGTAATCTCCAAGCAGGGATCCACCCTTCTGGGAGGGCAAAAAAACACTAGCCACCAGGGTTTTTTTTTATACATAGGAGTGGGGGCTGCCCAAAATGGGCCTGCCAATGTCCCACCCCCAAACACAAAAGGGTCCGTTTTTTTGCCCCCACTTGGAGGCAGATGAGTGTTATTACAGCCAATCTGCCCCGCCGGTGGGGCTGGAAGCCCAAAATACACCCGGGATTTTTTTTATAAAAGAAAGGTGGGGGTTGCCCACAATGAGCAAGACCATTTCCCCACCCAAAAGAAAGTATGATAAAGTTGTTCTGCCGCCACGGGCCATTAGGTCCATGGATTCTTTTTTTATTATGTAGGGGTGGGGGCTGGCCATAGTGGGCATTCTAATTCCCCCACCCCTAAACACAAATGTAATAGTCTTTCTGCCCCCCTCCATGGGGCAGATGAGGGCTATTACTCCTGATCTCTCCCCGGTGGTGGCAGAAAGTCAACTAGACACCGGGGAAATTTTAAATAAAGGAGTGGGCTGGGCTGCCCACAATGGTAATGGCCATGCCCCCACCGCAAATAAATGGGGACTGAAGTATTTCAGAAAGCCTACTAGGCACCAGGGATACTTTTTTCTTAGTGCAGTGTTAGGAGCTGCCGATAATGGGCATGCCAATGCCCCCAGCTGCCAAAATATAGGCACAGTCTTTATGGCCCCCAGGGCATATTGAGCAATAGCTCCCAACCTGTCTATCTAATGGGCGGAATGCCCATTAGGCACCAGCACCAGGGACTATTTTTACTTTGTGTAGGATGGGGGCTGCACAGGATATGCAAGCTGATTCCCTCTGCCATACAAAATGGACAATCGTTCTGTCCCCCTGGAGGAAGATGGTGGTTATTACACCCGATCAGCCACCCCTCCCAGGTGGGGGCAGAAAGCCCACTACACACCAGAGATATGTTTATAGGCATGTTACAGGATTGCAGAATCCTCTGCATACCTCACAACTAGCTGAAAAGTCACATTTTCCTCACATCTGTATGAGAAAATTGAAGGATCATTGCACCAGCACACATTTCCTACCACCCAGTGTTTCCTTTTTTTTTTATTCATAAAAAGTTTTCTTGGCAGGAGTTAACAACTCAAACAATACATACATGGCAATACTACATCAGACAAAAAAAAGGAAGAAAAGAAGAGAAAAAGAAAGCATATTCAAAATCATTGGAATATACAGGGAAAAACAAATCGATGAAATACTTGTCATAAGACAAGTACATTGCACATAAACATGAATAGGGAGCAAATAACTAATCCTATAATCACTATTTCTCGAGCAGTTAAATAATCCAATCTTCAACCGGTGCCCAAATCCTAGATGCTATCTCCCTCCTCTTTCTACCCTTTAACCCTTTAAAGAAAAAACTGACATTTCAAGGCAATGGATAGATAGTAATCTAGCTCGCCAATTCATGAAAGTAGGAGCTTCGGGGGAAAACCATTGAGAGGTTATACAGAGCCGGATCTGAGACATAGCTATAAACAAGAAGGGTAATATGTAACGTGAATTCGCTTCTTCATTAGTCCCTTTATACACTCCAAATATCACCAGTTTTGGTGACAGACTGCAGTTAATCTTAAGCGTGGAGTTGATAAAACGCTCCACGCCTGCCAAAAAAACAGCAAGTGATGGACAAGTGTAAAACATGCGGATGGAATCAGCCGCAAACAAACCACACCTTGCACAAAAATCCCCCTTTCCTCTTCCCCATTTTGCAATCTTAGCAGGCGTTTAATATAGGTCTAGCATTGTCATATAGCTTTGAGTTCTGAGAGTCCCAGAGACCAAAACCTCACTAGCAAATTTCAAAGCTGGTGTTAAATCCGTGCCATTTTCCCAAACTTGGCTCCCACTTGGCACCCTGAACTAATAAATCATCAGGGAGAGTGGATACCAAATATTGATACAACACACCTATTTTACTTCTTTTTTTAATTAATTCTATAACAGAAAGAAGGTGTGCCCCTTAAAGACTTATATATAAAGCTTTGTATCTGAAGATATTTGAAAAAATACTGTGGTGAAAACTTACATTTATCCTTCAAAGCGACATAAGGGAGAAGTTGACCATCCCTAACTAAGTCCCCTATAACCCGAGCCCCAAGCACTTGCCATCTGATCATTGTTTGATCCTGGAATATACCAGGCAAAAGTCGAGTAGCGTGACACGTCAGACCATGTTAGACGGGTCATAGCTCTTTTGGATTGGGCTCAGGTCACGGCCTCACCCCTCGGGGTGATCCTGTTGGACGCCGAGAAGGCGTTCAACAGGGTCTCCTGGGGGTTCTTGTGGGCTGTGCTCTGGTGGAAGGGATTCAGTATTGACTTTGTTCAAGCAATTCGGGCCTTGTATTCTTTCCCAAAAGCTGTACTCCGTATTTCTGGGCAAAAGACTCGCTCTTTTGCTATAAGTAGGGGCACATCGCAAGGGTGTCCGTGTTCACCCCTTTTATTTGCCCTTTACATCAATCCGTTCTTGAGTAAGATAGAGGGCAACCAGGACATAATGCCAATAATGCCATACGGGCTGGCGGAACGATGTATTCCACTCTAGCATAAGCAGACGATATAGTCATTTTAACAGCAGATGTTTCTTCTGAATTTAAAGCATTTAAGACCTTGGTTGAGTGCTTCGGAGTAGTGTCAGGGTACAAATTAAACGTAGCTAAAAACCCAAGTAATTCATGCACCCGATATGCCAATCTCTGATGCCCCAGTTGTTACAGAAGCTATATATCTTGGGGTTTGTATAACGGCCAAAGTAAAAGCCATTCCGGATTTAAATATGCTTCCTGTGGTAGAGGCAGTTAATATTACATTAGAACGATTAGACCACCTTCATCTTTCTTTATATGGCCGATGCAGTGTTCTTAAGATGGTTGTCCTTCCGAAGTTTTTACATTTGTTTACATTTGTTCAGGTCGATCCCCTTATAATTAAAACAAAGCAGTCTTAGCAAGGCAGATAGGATTTGTAGTAGATTCTTGTGGGGATATAGGCGGTCACGCGGTGCAGCTAAGTTTATGTCCCTTCCCCGGGCTCGGGGTGGTTGGTCATTACCAAATCTTTTATTTTATTATTGGGCAGCTATGGTTCAGACTCTGGGTGTACCATTGATTGGCGATAAGGCAGTTGGGCTTTTATGTAATCGCCAACTATTTTTGAGATTGGTTTAGGTGTTGAGGCTAAGGGAATTTTATTGGAAGTAATTGAACCAAGTTATTATAAGAGAACAAGGTTTAAGGTTATAATGGCTATGGCTACTATATGGCGGAAAATTAGGCAGAAGCTATCTATTCCTAATTTGAATATCTTTACTCCTTTTAAAGCTACCACCCAGTATTTCCTATGATCTCTTGATAAAATTGATGCCTAACTTGTGTGGGTGCCCAAAGCAGAGTCAGCTTAAAAAACATATTAAAAAATTGTGCTCATGGACACGTTTTGGTACCACTTCAATCTCTCCACATTTTTGGCTCTTCCATGTTGCAGGCACTTGGCCCACCCACACAAGTGACGTACCAGTTTTATAGGGAGATCATGGGGAATGCTGGGTGGTAGGAAATTTGTGTTGGCTCCCTGATCCCAAACAGAAATGTGAGGAAAATTTGTTTTAGCAAATTTGAGGTCTGTAGGGGTTTCTGGGCAAGAAAACGTTGGGAGATCCATGCAAGCCTCACCTCACTGGACACCCCCAGATGTCTAGTTTTCAGTAATGTCCAGGTTGGGTAGGTTTCTCTATATGGCCACCAATCGGGGATCAAAAACACAGGTGGCCCCCTTGAAAAACCAGGGGCTGCATTATGAGAGTGCCCCAGGGGCTCAACAGGCATTTTCTCCTGCTTTGACCACCTCCGGGGCACTTAATTACAGAAGGGAGCCCAGACTCTTGTGCCTCACCTTCTGTAATTCCGATAGTTTCTGCACAAAAGTGCTATCTTCAGGGAGTGCTCGCTCATTTGCATGGGGACGTGCCCCTAGCAAATGAGGGAATCCTTTTGCCTCTGTACCCTTGACGTATTACAGATACAGGCTCAGAGGCAAAAAAGCTCTGAGGAGGTGCACCGACAGTGCACCACCTAAAAGGTGGTGCACTGTTAGTGTGCCCCTAATGGCAGTCTTCTGGAGGTTCCTTTCAAGTGTGTGCAGTCACTGACTGCACACACCTGGAAGGAGATCTATAAACTCCTTTAAAAGTGTGCACAAGTTGCTGCATACACTGTGAACACAGAGTGGCTTTAAAGCAGCCTCTCCATTTTTCACATGACTATGCTGCCCCCAGGGCAGTGCAAGTTCATGGCTGCCCTGGGGCAGCACGTTCACCATAATGTGGTGCATTTTCTTGGATTGTACTGGGTACACCTGTTAAAAGATGTGCTCAGTGCAATCCAAGAGAATGTGGTGCATCTGTAATATGGCCCCTGATTGTTTAGTGATCAATAATTTTGATACCTCCACAGTACATTTTGAGCCCTTGCCTGTCATTTGCACTTGGCCCATCAACATAAGTGCAGTGACATTTTTATTGGGAGACCTGAAGAAATGCTGAGTGGTAGGAAATTTGTACCAGTACAGTGATCCCACAACTTTACCACACAGAAATGTGAGAAAAATTTGATTTTTTGTGGCTGCATTTGAGATTTGCAGGGTATTCTGGGTAAGAAAATGTTGAAGGATCCACACAAGCCACACCTCCTTGTATTTCCTTGGGTGTATAGTTTTCAGAAAGGTATGGGTTTGGTAGGTTTCTCTAGATGGCCGCCAAGCCAGGGAACACAAACCAAAACATTTTTTCAAAGTAGACACCCAGGGGTATCCAGGGAGGTGTGGTTGGCATGTATCTACCAACATTGTCTTACCCGGAATACCCTGCATACCTCAAATTCATATTTTCCTCACATTTTGGTGTGTGAAAGTTGTGGGATCACCAGGCCGTCACAAATTTCCTACAAACTAACGTTCCTCTAGGTCTCCTGATAAAAACAATACCTCACTAGTGTGGGGGTTCCAAGTACCTGCTACAGGGCAAGGCCCAAAACATATTGTGGATACATCAACATTATCTAGCATAAAACAACCTGGTTTTGCAAGGGGGTAACTGGTGTTTTTGGTCCCAGGCTCAACAGCAATATATGGAATCCCATCAAACTCACTTGTTTCTAAAAACTAGACACCCAGGCAAGTTCAAGGATGTGTGGCTTGTATGGATACCCCAAAGCTTTCTTGCCCAGAATCCCATGTAAGCTTCAAATATAGCTGCATAACTACATTTTTCTCACATTTCTGCATGAGATCACCACACCGGCACAAATTCCCTCCCACCCAGGGTTCCCCTCAGTCTCAAGAGTAAAATGATGCCGCTTTTGTCTGGGAGGGTCAAGTGTCTGTGACAGGGAAGGTCCAAAAATATAGAGATTGAAGGGATATCACAGTGAGCTGATAAGCACAAATTCATTTCATAAATTGTTAGGCTGACTCTGCTTTGGGCACCTACACAAGTGAGATATAATTTTACTCAGAAGATCAAGGGAAACTCTGAGGATTTTGGTTTTCTGGCAAAAGTCTACCTGTTCCTGGAAGCTGGGAAAATGGTGATTTTAGCACCAAAAAAATCATTTGTTGATACCATTGGCAGTGAAAACACCAGGGGCCTCATTTATGAAGGCCTTGCGCTGCCGGTGCGTCACTTTTTCCCATTTTAAAAGTGACGCACCGGCGGCGCAAGACCTTCATAAATAAGGCCCCAGGCACTTACTTATGTAGCACTTTTTCACATTTTCCCCCAAAAAACAAAATTATCCTGTATTTTAGCAAATTTGTTGCTCCCCAGCAGGGAAAGACACAAACACGGGATACCTTTAGAATCCTCAGTATGTTGAATGAAAAGGATACGCATTTGATGTGGATACTTTATGTGGACAAAAGGTTACAGGGGTTAAAGTACTAACTACCTCAAATAACCAAAAAAAGGCTTAACACAGGGGGGAAATGGCCTAGCATTGAAGGGGTTAATTATTCTAGGAAGATTTCATGCCACCATGGTAAAAGAAAAAGAAGTACTTCACAGTTTAGTAAGAAACATTGAATTAGTATAAAACAATTATGAATTAACATTATTGACACAACATACTTGGTGAAAATAAAACAATTGTTTTTTTGCAAAACTGAGATAATTCTATCAAAAATAATATTGGTAAACTGGCAGTCCAAAGTGAAAAAGTGCTAATAAGTGTTAATTGCACTTCTGTGCACTGGTACACAAACTTGTCGCCTAAGCAACTGCAATGGAAACATCGTCAGGAAGGGGCATCTATGTTGCAGAGCAGACTCCTCTAGATATTACATGGGTGGGGGTGGTTTGGGGTATTGGCTTGGGAGGGGAAGGTGGTTGTGTTTTGGCTGGGGAGCATTTCTCTTTTTTTACCAGAACGTTTAGGCTTGGGATGGGAAGGGGGATTGGTTTTCGGCAGGGGAGCTTGTTTCCTTTTTATTTTACCTGAAGGTTTGGGTTTGGAAGGGGAAGGGGTGGGTTTGTTTTTCTGAAGCAAGAGTTTCTGTTTTTTAGGGTAGTCTCGGGAGGGAGGGCTTTTTTATTTGGGAGAGGGGTTTGGGATGAGGAGGTCATGGGTAAACAGGACACCCTGAATGGAAAAATGTAAGGAATGTTTTGGACAGGTTGAGGATTGTGAGGGAGAGAGGAGTGAATTTGTCTGTTGTGTGTGTTGAGGGAGCACTTGTGTTTGATTTTCTGAGGTGTGCTACCTAATGTGTGTGTGGTGTGGAAGTGCAGGGTGTGGGTGTGTTGTATTTAGAGGGAGTGATGCATTTGTTTCTGGTGTTTGGTGTTGGATCTGTCAGTATGCTGCTGGTGGGTATGGGGGATGTATCTGTGGTGGTGGGTGCGCTGTCAGAGGGTGTACTTAGAGTGGGTGGTGGGTGTGTCTGTGGAGGTAGGTACGCTGTCAGTGGGTATGTCAGAGAAGGGGTGATGAGTGTGACTGTGGTGGTGGGTGTGCTGTCAGTGGGTGTGTCAGTGGAGGGGGTGGTGAGTGTGTCCGTGGTAGTCGGTGTGGTGGATGCCTCTTTGTCCGTGTACCTCTGTTTCTTTTTTTCTGGTGTGTGTGTGTGTGTGTGCTGCTTGGGTCCATTGAAATATCTGCATGTAAATGTTTGTGTGTGCTTTAGACTGGGCTGGGAATGATGAAAGAAGATGAGTTAGATTATTGGCAACCAGTCTGTGTAATTGTGACGTACCGGTCCAGGCACGGGTCCTACTAAATTGCCGACTCGGTCGCTACGTTGACGAGTCAGCGATCCTCGTCCCCGGCATCCTACACATCCACCACTGCCCACACCTCCCCTTTCACTGTCCTGAGGAAGACCCGTCTAGTAAGGGATATCATCCCTACCACCAGGGTCGAAACTTCGACTATCAACTGTTGCACATAATCAGTGTGTGATTTTGTACACCTGTTATTTATGATGTCATACTAAATGTTATACTTAATTGTAGATTACCTCTCTGGCAAGGCTCCCTTGGGAAGCCATCATCAATTGTTTAAAGTGATGTACGATTGAATTGTCACTTTACCTACCTACACCAATCCTGATCACAGCACTCCCTCCCCCTTCCCTGTACAGTGGGCACTGTTAAGATGTATATTATATGTTTGTATTTATAACTAAAAATTAAAAAATACAGTGTTTAACGTATCAACACTATCTGAATAAACAATAGTGTTCTAACAAGAGAACTGTTAATGAATATTTACCTTATCATTTGGTCAGGGACCACTCTCTTTATAGCACATAATTACCCAGGTCCCTATGACTACCGGGTTGACCCCCTTTCTGTACTCTCCTCACTGAGTACAGCCATGGGGACAGGTTCAGGGGGTGAAGTTGCCTGGGGCAAAAGCGTCCACACTCTTTTTCAGAGGGTGGGGTGGCCAAATGTGGGGGCAACAGGGAGGGTGGAAATTGGACTGGAGTGGCAGGCAAGCATGCAGGTATAACAGTTCCCGGCAGATCAGCAACTCCTAAGGAATGCTCAGTGGTGGAGGTCTCCAATGAACTAGAGCTGGAGACCTCCACAGCACTTCCCTCACCATCCATAAGACTGGGCCCCTCACTGTTGCCGGTGTTGGCAACACTGAAACCGCAGTAGCTAGCTCCTTCCTTACCTTCTTAGCCACACTCTCCTTCGCCTTCTGTGGAAGATGCTGAGAAGGCATTGTATTGTCTAATTGAAACTGATCACAATACATTTTTCACATTACAAGATTTCACATTACACCTGCTTTATGCTGTCCAAGTTTGTTTAGACATTATCATTATCACATGTATGTAGGCAATATTTCCTGAAAAGATTTGGTCACAGGTTGGTCATTACACATGATAGCTCCTTGATCACGGATGGTCTTGCCTCTCACCTCTGCATTCTGTTCATCAACTGTGTTTTTGGAATTTTTTCCCCTGAGTGGGCTGGGTATGCTCAGACGTGAGTCCCAGGCACTCCACATCACTGGAGTCAAGCTATCCAGGCTGAAGAAGGCTGATAGCCAGAAACCGGTCCTTGGATGCTTGATTCCGGTCTAGGAAAGACATGGCTTGGTAATTCGGGCTGGACTGTTCCCATGAGGCACAGGGTCAAGGCTGATTTGCATATAGCCATTGTCTGACCTAGGGTGGTGTGGAGAGCAAAAAAACAATAGATTTAGGCCCAGATCTTTGTACTGGGGTGAATGTAAGACATTGTTCTGCATTCTGTCCATCCACTGTGTTTTTGCAATGGTCTTGCCTCTCACCTCTACATTACATTTTCACAGGAACCGTTCAACACCTCTGAAGGTTTGGCCTTTGTTGCATAGAGTAATGAATTTAATTCAGCATAAAGATATCAACCTAAAATTCCTTTGAACAGTGTATTTACAAGCCCAAAAATGCTGCATCTTTTGCATTCACCAAAAGGTCATACATGTATCAACGTGTGTTAACAAATACTGCAATGTTGTACCAAAATTTGTATGCACTGAAAGCCTGTTTGCTTTGTGTGGGCATTTCACGATGCTAGCACTTTCTCCAAGTGGCAATTGGACAAAATATCAGATCCAAATATCAATGAGCACAAATATTGAGTTATAAATATTGTGCTACACTGATATCATGATGCAGAAATATCGTTGACACAAATATTGAATCTTTTAAGGGAAGTAATGTTATTTTCTAGAATATCTGTGTTTGTTAATACATTTTGCAAAAATATCTTTGTTGTTAATATCGTTTGCAATGATATCATGTTTTAGTTATCTTTATGTGTTTTAGTGAATATTTGAATTGTATGTTATATATTGTCCGTATAACTTTTGTTAATATTTTTATATATAGTTTACAATTTTAAGTTGTTTATAAGTTTTCTAATGTTATTATTAATAGTAATTTTTAGTATCATAGCAGGATGCCCGGTTTGCAGGCGTATAGCTGGGAAATGAATTAGGAATAATTAGTTTTTAATTAATAATAATTATTTAATTGATCATTGATTATTTAAATTGTGCAATTTATATATTTTTATGTATTTTTGGTGCAGGTTGGGAGGTTTGCAGGGGTTAGGAAGGGAAGGTAAATAAGTATAATTATGTTTTAATTAATGTTTATTCAAATGAATTATTTAATTGATTATTAATTAATTGAACTGTGCACTTAGTGTGCTTATTAATTTATATTTTAGGTGCTGGTTGTTGGGTTTAAAGAGGTATAGGGTGTGCAGTTAATTAAGTATAATTCATTAATTTTTTATTAATAATAATTATTTAGTTAATAATTAATCGTGTAAACTGTACTTTAGGTCCTGGTTGTTGGGTTTGTGGGATATAGGGTGGGAAGATAATTAACTATAATTCATTAATAATTAGTTATTAAATAATATGAGTTTTTCAATTGATAATGTATTATTTAAATAGTCAAAATATTATTTGTTTTAATTCATCTTGTAGGTGTGAATTTCATTTGCAGAGGTATAAGGTGGGAAGTTAATTAAGACATAAATAATTATCAGTTAATATTATTCATATATTTCATTTATTTATAAATATGTACATTGTTTATTAATTATATTTTTATGTTATATGTTAGTTGCAGGCGTTTTGTATTTGTAATGAAATATGTTGCAAATGTGTTTAAGTAAGAATGAATTAACAATTATTTATTCAGTTATCAGTAATTATTGCATATATTATTAAACAAGTTAATTGCTTTCTACTGTTTTTATTTTAACTTCATTTAAATTCTGTAATGCTAGCTTTGTTGAAGTATAGTGTGGTAATTTATATTTATTTTATAATAATAACATGCTTATTTATTATGTAAATTGCTCAATTATATTTTTAAGTAAGTTGTACATTTTTGATATTAACAATTTTATATTTTGGTGAATTAACATAGTTATTGAAATATGTTATATGATTGAAGTGAACTATTTTCTTTAATGTTATACAGACTTGAGTGGGAATAGTACATTTCCCTCTATCAGAGTCCAATGCTTTCCCTCATGTTGTGCAGACTGAAGTGGGAATAGTAAATGTTACCCTTCTGGAGTCCAACGCTTTCCCTACTGTTGCATAGAGTGCGGGAGGTATAATACATTTTTCCCATTTGGAGTCAAAAGCTTTCCATACAGTTGTGCAGGCTGGAGTGGGAATAGTAAATTAGCCCCATCTGGTGTAGTGAGGATACGGTTCTGCCTATGTTAGCATAAGTAAGTTAGTTGCTCAAACGCCATTTTGCAGCTTTTGCACACAACACTAAATGTCTCAATCTCTGTAAAGACAAATTGCTTACTTTCCTTCACATGAAGACGGTCTGTTTTTCACATCATAAGTCTCACACTGTGACCTCAAGTCTGCACAAAGTGTTCAAGGGTAAATAACAATGTATGCTGTTGATGCAGGGTGATCGGCCCACTCTCTAGATGCAAAATTCACACAGCTGCTCATTTTCTGAAACTCAAATGCTTTTAACTGACTGTATGCATTAGAGGGGCATCTTTTGGAGAACATCTTCCCAACGACAAAGAGCTGTGCTGAACTGTGATGTGATTCTCTGCACCAGACCTTGGAGGTATGGGGTTCCCCGTTTTAGCGTAGAGTTCTTCTATTATTATAAATACATAGCTTCTAGCAAGGGAGGGTGGTACACAAGGCACTATAGACCTGGTTCCACTGTCAGTGTAATAAGATTTCTCCTTTTGAATTCTATGGAATTGTAACAGTGCTGATTGTATTGATTGTATGTATCTTTTTACTTATGTTAGCAAAGATACTGCATCTTAGAGCACGTAGCCGAAATAAACTTTTTAAACTATACTGTGTCTGATTTCTCACGTTTTGGACATTCATGAGAATAAAAACAAATGTGTGTTCTTGATTTCCACTATTCCTGAGAGTTACCTCAGTCGCTTGTTCTGGGTTGTCTAATCATTGGTAGCTTCACTGTAGTACGGACAAAGAATGAGACACTGATGCTAGTCGGATTGGGGTTCTAGGCACTGAAGTGGGTATTGGTACACCACCATACACCAAGGACCTGGTTTCCTGCGCATAGTTCTGTGCATGAGCAGAATCCCCGCAACACTGGAGTCCAACACTTTCCCTACTTTTGCAAGGACTGAAGTGGGAATAGTAATTGTTTCCCCGCCGGAGTCAAACTCTTTACCTACTGTTGGGCAGACTGGAGTGGGAAAAGTACATTTCCCCCCTCTGAAGTCCAATGCTTTCTCTACTGTTGCACAGACTAGAGTGGGAATAGGACACTTTCCTTCTCCAAAGCCTAACACTTTCCCTACTGTTGCATAGACTGGAGTGAGAATAGTAAATGTTCTCCCTCTGCAGTCCAGCTCTTGCACTACTATTGCGTACAGTGGAGTAGGAATAGTAAATTGTGTGTGTGTGTGTGTGTGTGTGTGTATATATATATATACAAACACTCACACACACACACATACATATATATATTTAATTATTTTAGTAGTAGATAAAAAAGTGAAATTATTTTTAATAAAAATGTTATCTTGTGTATATGTATAAACATATACATATATTTATACATGTATTTGGAAGTATGTATTGATATATGTTACTTAAATGTATTTAATTTACATTATACTTATATTATATATGAACATTTCATATTCACTATGTCATACTATGTATATATGTGAACAATGTGTAGTTTTGTTTTATTCTATGATAGTGTTTAACAATATCATCTTTTTGATATTTTTGAACTAACAATTAGAGGTTTAAAAAAATGATATTTTTGTATCATATATTTGTGACACAATATTTGTATATCACAATATTTTTGTTCCCGATATTATGTCAGGGGTCCCTCCAAGTCTCTCAAGTATATATCAAATATCTAAATGACTATATGCATCCTGTAATGAAATAGCTTATCAATGTCTCAAGCCCTATGTCGATAATAACCCTGGGTGTAGTTCGCAAAGAAGAGCTACGCGTAGCTACGAGCAGTGCACTTTGCACTACGTGATCTACGCGTAGCTTCGCACACTGCGTAGTGCACTGTGCAAGATGCTGTTCGCACTGATTGCACAGTGCCGGATGCTTGTCTGCACTGTGCAATCAGTGCAAACTGCATCTTGCACAGTGCAAGCAGTCATTTTCTGCCGCTCGAGTAGATTTCTACTCGAGCAGCAGCTTTCTCAACGCGGACTGGTAGTTTCTCATTGCGAGCGGTCGCGAGCATACGCGACCACTCGCAATGAGAAACCTGACCTCCCCACGATGAGAAGCTAGCCGGGAGGTTTATTTTCCACGCTCATGATCGGCAACTTGATGTTGCTGATCGCGAATGAGGAAAAAGTTTTTCCGGGACATCATTTAGCTTGTTCCTGGTCGCCAACTTGACGTTGAGGACCGCGAGCAAGCAACAAATGACCGCTGCACTAAGCTACATGTGTTTGCAATGTGATACGTGCAATTTGTGTATTGCGAAGTAGTGCAAACTTCGCAAACTACACAACCGTAGCGTACTGCTTTGCCCAGTGTTAGTCGATACAGATGCTGTGGAAAATGTATTTGTAACACTCAGTACGCTGGAATGTTCTTTTATTCTTTTATCTCTACAACCTACGTAAATACATAATCCTTGATACACTGCTAATGCACTCCAGTATAGAACATAAATATTTTCTCATTTGACTCATGAATCTCTCTTGTCATGAGTGGTAAAACATTTACTAGTGTAAAAATTGTTGTCACAAAATATGGTTGCTTACACTTAAATAGTACTGTGGTACCAAGATGAGAAATCACTATATATTTGATGAAACATTCCATCAACAAAAGGCCTTACAAGTCCTCCCTTTGAATACATTATAGATTTAGCTTCTGGAGACAAGTAAGGACAATAATTAATGGTTTTGTTTATCTGTTAATGTGTCACCAATGTATACATATTGCTGTGTGTGTTTTTTTCAAATGTCTATGCCTCTCACAGATTTTTATGATATACAAGACTGTCAGGCGATGCTCACGAGGTCCCTGTTGTTTCTTCTTTGCGATGCAATCTCCCAAGTCCCCAATGAGTCAACCAGTTGGTAAGAGTGTTTTAACTTGACCAAACTGGCTGACCCCCCAGGGAAAGGGGAATTGGACAGAGAAAAGAAGAAAAAACACTGGATCTCTTCTTGAGACGTCAGCGCGGTTTTCTCTCTGGAAGTGTTCAGGGCTTCCTATTCAAAGAGACTTTGTTTGTCTTTGCTAAATAAACATACAGCATAACAAGAAAATCAGAAATAGCTTCTTCTTCTTTTATATCATAGGAATATATTACTTTTCAACATTCCTTGTACATACCAAATTAACTAGAAGCCCTTGTTAACACTTCTACAATGCCAGGTGATTGACATTTGCAACCTTCAAGATAAATGTCAAAACAATGCTTAGAAAATATGATAGACACTTGATTTGCATACACAAAATGCCTTAAAACTCTAATCTTCATTAGTAGTTTGTTATGGGTTAGAAGCACACCACACCACTCATGAGCCTACCTCGCAATTGTATGATGAATCTTCCAAAGGATTCTGTTTAAAAACAAGAGAAAAGAAAAAGATACAAGAACACCAAAGTTCCAAATTCTCAAAACCTCTCTTGATGCTGTGCGTCTACAATGGTATCTATTTGCCTTAAGACATCAATAACTGCATTTACAAACCCTCATGCAGTTATTCACCAACAATAGCAATAGCGCAATATTGTTTACTCATACTGCACTAGATTCTTTGAATAATGTCTGTAACTATTTGCATTCATGCACAGCTTTTAACAATACTGGTTATTCAAATGAACAGTCTTTTTCCATACAGATTTGCAATTCTCATTAACTTGTAGTCTTTTGATTTGCCAATGCTTGTTTCCTAAATCATACTGTCTCAATGAATTGCCAATGTTTATTTCCAAATCACACAGTTTCAACGAATTGCCGATACTTGAATTAACACAAGAGTTTGGAAAGAATAGGATATGGGTTGTCTTTACCAATGTTTGATGGCTTCTGACGCAGTCTTACTGTAATTGCAGGAAGTTGCTGTTCGATCGGCAGGAAGCTGTTGTCCGATCGGAAGTCAGGCGGAATGACGCGATATCCGGAAGAAAGCAGGAAACCGGACCGAAGGTGAAGGCTGGATGCAGTCTACGGAGGAGGAGAACGGGAAGACGAAGGCAGGTAAGGAGATTAGCTGTAGGGAGGATTCGCCCGGGTTGGAGAAGGGCCAGGAAGATCAGGTGCAGAAGTCCGGCGAGTTGCTGAGCTGCTGACAGGAACGCTCGTGAAGACGCCAATGCGCGGAAGCGAAGCGTCTCCAAGTTAGTAGGCAGGGTTTTTATAGTTTACAAGGATCGGGCGTTGGCTGCCTTTCACGTGCCAGCTGGAAACGTTATGTAGATTAGCTCAACGTGCAAGGCAACGTGCAAGGCTTTTCCACGAAGGGACATCGATGCAGGCTAAGGGGAGTGAACAAGCATTTGCACCAACAAGACAAAACCTTAATGTTAACCTTACCAAAAGACATGTAACTGCATTCCAGCTACATGGAACTGCATTCCCCGACAGCTGCATATGGTTGCATAACAAAGACTACCTTACCCCACACTTGTGAAGAAGTAAGACAGTGTGAAAAACTGTCATTTGTAATAGGAATACAAATATTTATGATTCTCAGTACATTTTGGATATGTATAAAACCTAAAATCTAGCTATTGAATCTGATGACATTAGAACATCTTGCTCATGTGCGCTCTCTTGGGTGTGTATGAAACCAACTTACCAAGTTGAAGTGTGGAAGATCCACTGTATCATGATTGCATTGTATGCTGTCACCTGCATGAGTGCTAAACCTAGATCATTCACAATAGTAAAGGATCATCACACTTGACACATTAAAAACTAGTGACCTATTAAATAAAACTGTCCCTCTTGCATCCACACACTCATGAATAACTATTGTTTAGGCAGCAATACGCCTGCTGAAACCAGTACATTGGTACTGAACATAAAGCAGGTGGTATCCTTTTCCACAAATTCATCTACTAAACACTTCATCAATCAATCAATCAATCAATCAATCAATCAAGAACTTGTAGAGTGCATTACTTACCCATGAGGGTCTTAAGGCCCAGGGGGAAAAAGGGGAGCCGCTACTGGTCGAACAGCCAGGTCTTGAGTAGCCTCCTGAAGGTCAGCAGGTCTTGGATCTGACGTAGGCTCAGTGGGAGGGTGTTCCAGCTCTTGGCGGCGAGGTGGGAGAAGGATCTGCCACCAGTGGTTGTTCTTCGGATGCGAGGGACGGTGGCGAGGGTGAGGTTGGTGGAGTGGAGCTGGCGGTTAGGGATGTAGAAGAAAAGTCATCTATTGAGGTAGGCTGGGCTGGTCTTGTGGAGTGTCTTGTGTGCGTGGATGAGAAGCTTGAAGGAAATCCTCTTGTTGACGGGGAGCCAGTGCAGGTTTCTCAGGTGGGGGTGATGTGGCTGAGGTGTGGTACATCAAGGATCAGGCATGCAGAGGTGTTTTGAATGCATTACAGTCATTTGATTAACTTGGCCGGGGCTTCCGCGTAGAGGGTGTTTCCATAGTCGAGTCTGCTACTGACGAGGGCCTGGGTGACTGTTCTTCTTGTATCTGTCGAGCTCCACCTGTAGATCTTGCGGAGCATGTGGAGGGTGTTGAAGCAGGAGGAGGAGACTGCGATGGCTTGCTTGGTCATGGAGAGTGTTGAGTCGAGGATGACTCCCAGGTTGCGTGCGTGGTCGGTGGGTGTCTGGGCTGCCTCCAGTGCCGTGGGCCACCTGGAGTCGTCCCAGGCTGAAGGGTTGGAGCCGAGGATGACCTCCATCTTGTCCTTGTTCAACTTCATCCAGCCTTTATTCCTTCATGGAGGTTGGAATTGACGGTGAGGGGATCCTTGGTGAGGGAGAGCATCAGTTGAGCATCGTCGGCGTAGCTGATTATGTTGAGGTTGTGCTGTCGGGTGACTTGTGAGAGCGGGCCATGTACATGTTCAACAGTGTCGGGCTTAGGGATGATCCCTGGGGTACACCGCAGATGATCTTGGAGGCTTCGGATCGGAATGGGGGAGGTGGATGCTCTGGGTTCTGCCGGAGAGGAAGGAGGTGTTCCATTCCATTCATCATACACCTTGTGCTAAATGTACTTCTTCAAAAAATATTCTGTGTTAGACATTTGTCAAGCTTCATGGAGATGTCAAAAGTAGATGCCTTAACTAAAAACAGCTGACATTTTCAACTCACATTACAACTTACCCCTTTACTGCTGCTATTGGACTCTCAACTGCCCATCAAGTGCCGGAGAGTCAACTGCAAGAAGGCAGGCCATTAGGGGGTCAGTATGCAGCGCACATGCTTCCCACATTGGGAGCACTCACCAAGTTGGAATTCAGCTGACTTTCAGGTCCAACATAATATGTCCTCCCACCTCTTTTTGCAGTAAATGCCACACCACTTGTAGACCCCCAGGAACCGCACCTTAATGGTGATGGCCTTCCAGATGTTCCACTTCTGATAGTTGTTGACCTGTATGGATAAAAAAAATTGGTTTGGGTCTTTTTGTTTGTCTAAAGTGATGTCACACAATTTCTCTACACTATCCCAAGCATGACTCATACGTTAACATAAAACATGTGCTTCTTCACATGCTGAACAATACAATATCTAAATGCACACTTTTGTAGTTACCTGTTGGCTACCCTCATCCCATGTCACTTCCTATACTCACAGATTCAGCACAATAATATCATGTTAGCCAGAGTCACCTACATTTTCAGTGATGTGAGCTACTTCGGATCGCAAAACATTGTACACTGCTTCCAGATCAGCAACTTGTCCATTGTTAGCAGACCCCTTCATGGCCAGGGTCATTGACTTGATGCCTAAAGTCCATAGAGCCATATACTCGTCCTGAGTGCCTGTGAGAGTGTGATCTTTGGGGATGTATGAACACATAACATTGTACAAATGATAGTCTGTGTAGTAAAATATTGTGGCACAGGTCAGTTTTTCCCACATGTGGTACAGTTACACAGATGACACAAACACCCATTTTATGTATATTTGTATTGAGTGAATGTAAAGGTGCAGAAAATGGTTTCATGTTTAGAAGTGTTTAATAGAATCTTTCTCTGCCCCATAAAATGTTCCTAATTCAAATGGACATACAATTGTTTGTGTCAATCATATAGCAGTCCACAAATGGGAAAAAGTGTGGCCTGTGCCGCACATGTTTACTGCACTGTCTGACTGCAGCCCCCTTCCTCCCAGTGGCCAGTATTCACTGTACCATCAGTACTAATTCAAGACACAGATATTTTTTAGATGTGACATGTTTGAAAGTGTATAAATATGTTCCATGAGAAGAAGTGTTAGGCTGACCATTTCTCTGCACTTTACAAATATCACATCTAACAAAGTGCTGTGTCTTGCATTAGAACGTATGGCACAGTGAATACTAGCTGCTGGGAGTAAGAGGTCCACAGTTTGGAAAGGAAACACTTATGAATGGGAGTAAAACACTGAAATGAAGTGTTTCCTCAAAAAGTGAGGTAACTCTTCATTTCAAATTTCATCCATTTCTTTGCACACACCAATACCTCAGCGTTTAAGTGCTTTGCATTTGTGGCTCAACCCCATCCAGGCCCATGAGTCGGTCTGAGCACTGCTCATTGTTTGGCCGATTTCTGCAGCATGCTGATCGTGATGTCACAGGAACACAATGTTCGCTTAACTTTCATATAAGCAACTGACCTTGTCCCCATCTAATGACTTGCGTGAAGGCTGAGTGCCACCATTGAGTGGTCTGGGAATTATTGGTAGCTCCCAAACTGCTGTTTCGAGACCACTGATCTGGGCTGAGGTTATTTAGCCCTGTGGACAGAGCAAACATCACTTTCGTTTGGTAGCAACAGAAAACATTTACGGGTACAGTTGTAAATACATTAGAATGTATTTTCAGATGTACATGATGTGACATTAACACATTTCACATGTATTTAAAAACTATTCAAAGATATATCTTTACATATGCAGCACAAATTATCTTGGGCTTTGAACACACAACACACACAAATAAATGGGGCTTTTTGATTTTTATGGGAAAGTGCTTACAGGTCTCCATATTCATCTGTTATATCCTGGCAAAATAAGGGTGTGCAGAAATGAACATAGTAGCCCCATACATTGCAAGAAAACCAACACCAAGTTGACATGCTATTTTCTGGAAGCTAATCATAAAGGTAATGGTAAGGATAATAACATACCCTGGGTGGTTCTGGAGAAAGTGGCTGCTAACAGTCCTGCCATCCCTGAGAAGTTGTAATAAATCAAAGGAGGACCTAGGGCAATGAAGGTCCAGCATACACGCCCCTAGGGGTTGGAGAAAGGAAGAATAATGAGCCCTTACACACCCCTAGGGGTGCCATGCTACATCATTGGGCAGCTCCCCGCAGGGAGGCTCTTTCACAGAGGTCTTTATTTAGGCCACGGTCTTTGCCATAGATGATGTGTGTGTGAGTGGGACGTGTGGTGTATATCAAAGGTGAGTAGAGTGTCAGGAGTCTGTGGATTCAAAATAATTATGGAAGCCTGCTGAACTAACTTTAATTAGTGGGTTCCATGTCATGATTAAAAGTAGGTAATACTTGGGTCTGGAGACGCCAAGAGTCCAGTGGTCAACATGTTTCATGCCCTAGATTATCAAAATGACTGTGGTATTTCTTCAGGACCTAAAGCAACTACTAACTTCAAAAAAGGGAGTTGGTACACAGCTATAAAATAGACACCATTCACCATGCCCTTTCTTAATACACCATCTGTAGTCAGTGTGTCTTCAACAAACAGGATACTCTTCAGCAGGGACCTGCATCAAAAAGGGGGGGGCAGGATGAGGGAAATAGGGAAGAATCAAAGCAATACTGAAGAAAATGTGGAGGAATACTCCACGCCATCCCTAGTCAGTGGTGGGGGGTGACAAGGTGGTGCCAATTACAACCCTACTGCAAATTAATACCCGTGGTGAGTATCCTATGAAGTTTGAATACAAAGTTATTGCTTAAGTGCTCTCTCCACTTCTGTTTGAAGTGTAGTAATGCAATTATTGGGGCACCCATAGGTGAGTTGTGCTTCACATTGACAGACATTTTATGAATGTCAGTTTGATGACCCATTTTGTATACCATGCTGAGTCTATTCTGAGATACTCCTCTAAAAAGACCATCCCGTATTATGTGGGATCCATGGATAGAGGCCATCACATATGGTCTGAGTGGCACACCATGGCAGAGCTCCATGCCCCACAGTAGAAACCGAAAAACAAAGTAAAGCGTCCCAATTGAGGACTTGAAGGTAAATGGGTGTCATGGTGAATGGATATAGAGGCACCTACCGAAAAAATACGGCGACAGAAACAGCGACAATAACAAAACACATACTTGACTCCTGTGAATCAGCTTCAGTGTTGGGGTGCTATGGAATGACAAAAGATCATAGTCTGAAATTGAGTGTGTTTTATAAAGTAGTAGCCAGGTGTTCACAATTGTGTAATTGACATCAGGAGTGTGATGCTAGCATCCCTACTACAGCCACACAAGCAGTGCTATGCTAACCGCGTCCCGTGACGGACTCACTCCATCGGCAGACCGCTACTACAAGACCACCAGCTCAACTGTATTATCAAAATAGGCTTGTCGCAACCCTGCCATCTAGAGGGCGATGGAGTTCTATTTTCCAACATTGGAGTCCACTGCGTTGGGTGCAGTGAGCCACGATCACGACTGGACACACTCTGTCAATGCCAGGTGCGAGTCAGCCAGCATACATCTAAAGCAGGCTGGCATTCATTCCTCAGCCTAACACTAATATGTACTGGTGGAAAAACCATTTGCCCTACATCGGTGTCTGAAGTAGCCCACAAAGTACTAGAGAGCGAAGCTAATGCAATTTCCACTTTAAGAAGACAATATCTCTCAATCACTGGTTAGTTGTCATTCAAAATAACATGTACACCTTCAGGAGAACATCGTATCATAGCCCTGAAATACTTGAGCATATCAAGGCCCACAATATTGTCTGGAGTGTTTGGAGAAAGCAAAAATGGACATGGAGCAGTTCATTTGTCAACATGAAATGCAATTGGTTGTGACAGTGGGCTAAGAAAGGTGTTCCATCAAAACCTATTGATGTAATGGTTAAGCCAGACAGGGGAGCCCTTGGAACCATTGTTTAGATAAGGCATTACAAGTAGCTCCTGTATCAACCAGAAACCGATCAGTAGAACCCAAAACATGTGCTGTAACATAGGAACCCTTTTGATGTACTGGAATGTCAACTGATTCCTTACCCCATCCTAGGCAGTCCTATGCATAAGCAGAATCTGTCAAATCAGATTGCAAATAGTCAGACATTTGATATTGGTTCCGTCTATCGAAAGTGTTAAAACCATTCTGTCCATGAGTATTAGTATCAAACCTAGCATGATCGTCCGAGCTTCCTCGCGGCCCTTAATATCCTGAACGATTTCTCATTTGTCCCCGTCGACATGGATACTGCTGGGCATGGAATACCTGACAATCGGGCGGCCCAATGTCCACATTGCTTACGGTACCCACACTGGTCAGAAGACAAAGTCGGACGAGCATAAGGAGGAAAATACGGACCATAAGACACACATCCACCCCGGTCACCACCTCTAGAAAGCAGAACATAAGCCTGAGCTAACAAAACCTTCATTTTTAACTCCTTAGACTTCCTATCCTCAAAACCCTTCGCTTCTAATTGCTGCCGTTCATAATACAGAGCCATAGTCAAAAGAGAAACTGGAGAAGAGGTTGTCCATGAACTCTGGCTGGCCTTTAGGCGACTAGCTATTCCTGGCAACAGGTTGGCAACATATTTATCGATAAACAGATGCCTGCTCGTGTCATCTGTCAATGACTGGTCACTAAAATCATGGAATGCCTCCTCAAAATGTACAAAGAAGTCAGAAAACAATTCATCTGTCTTTTGCTTACAGCATTCTAATACAGTTCAGTCTATCTTTTTTGGGGGAATAATCGTCTTTAACTTAACTAATATAGCTGCTGGAAGATCTAAAATTAGCTGACATGGCTCCAGTGCGTGTTTCCTTTCTACGTCCATTTGTTCTAAATCTTTCCATCTCGCCCAAAAAGACGGATGATCAACAACTTTACGAACAGTTCTCCACATATCAGGGAGTAATATCAATCCGAAAAACATATCAATATCAGGCAGAGTCATGGTACAAGAGCTAATGGCACCCTCAACTACCTCATAAAAAGCGGCTGGATTTTTCAGCGGATCGGGCAATGTAGTTTTAAGAGCCATAACATCCGCTCTATTCCAAGGAGTGTAAACCCAATTATGAATAAAATAACACTTTGCATCAGTGGAATTCTTATCATCATCTGTTCCCGTACCTCCACGAGGAACATACAAAGGTGCAGCTTCCCGCATAGGTCTCACGTGAACTAATACATTCTTACCTGTTTCGTAGGTAGAATTCTGCGTCCCACTAGTCTGGGATGTTTTTGCAGCTGCGTCAGCTGCCTTTTTCTCGTCTCATAAACGGACTGCCTCAGCACGCAATTTAACCAAACGTCTGATTGAGTCAGCCACCTGAGACGACAAAAAGACCATCATGCATTTGCTTACAATCATCTGCTATATCATCAGGTTCCAACTCTCCAGAATGTTTCCTAAACCGATCAATGACATCTGCGGCGAATACCTCGATAAAATATATTTTCTCCGTTTCCTGCCAGTTTTTCATGTTATCTATGAGTTCAGAAGCAGGAGCAGTACCACGAACAGCTTTGCAAGCAGAGTATCTAAGGTTAGCCGCACGTTCAGTGGTCAACATAGAGCTAATTTCCTGTAATTTCTCTTGCTCTGTAGCAGAGTCCTCATCTGACTCATGAGGAGCAGAAGGGAAAGAATACGGAGGTGGAGAATGGTTTAGCAAAAGGGAATCATCTTGTGGTTTATTAAGGATAGGATAAAGGGGTCGCCAAACAGCATATTGGCCAGTTACCTGCAAATGACACTCCCTATCTTTTCTCTCTTTTATTTCCTTCATTGCTTTGTTTTTCAACTCTAATGCTTTGGCATTAATACTTTTTCGTTGTTCTTTTTCGATCAAGGCTTGCTCTCACTTCATTCAATCACATAATTCTTTCCCCCACATTCGTACATAGTCAAACATATCTAGCCAAGTCTTTCGCCTAAACATACATTGTTCCACATACTGAATCTTTCGCAAATCAAACAACCCATGCATAGGCCAACGCAACTCAGGATCCTTACTTGTATATTTATTCCATAACGTGTTCTACATTATAGGTGAAATACCATATTTAATATACATATCCCTATTAGGCGTCCCCTCCGGGGGGGGCGGTTATGTCTCATCGAGTCTCATACTGGTACCACCACAAAAGCAACGTATTCTACGAAGTGTGCTAGAAACAGGCATGCCAAAAATAGTGCAATATATGCAGTATTATACACAAAGTAGCACTTAAATTGCGTTGTGCCGCTCAAATCTTATACAAAGTAGAGAAAATTCTCCTCATTACCTGCCTATATAAATTGCAATTTATATACACCCAAATATCAAAATCCCAAAATAGGCCAATACAAATACCAAACCAAACAGCAAGCGTAGCATCAAACTACCTTACCAATCCCAAATGTCCAGATTCCAACTGCCAAGTTCTCGAATCGACCAAATGGTCATTGCATGGCGAATCAGCAGAAGAGATCTTAGTCAAGGACCGGCAACACCTGGAGGGTCAGATAAGAAAGAGAGGAAAAACGCAGTGGTTGCCAAGACGCTGGTCTCTTCGGGCAGCGATCTTCTGCAGCGAGATTCCAATCCTTCATTTAGACCACTTCTTCGGGCCTCGGAGTTGCCGATGGGCCCCACGTTGGGCGCTAATTTGTTGTGGTGAGCCTCAGCTAGGCCTACCAGTGCTAGGGGTTCGCCCTTCTCTACACAAGTCCTCAGACCTATAGAATAGAAGTTGGAACGGAAAGTGGAATATAAAATAAAGTATTCATTAAACCTCATGAGGTAAACTACATTCACACAACACACTTCGGTAGTGTATGAAGTAGCACACTGAACAGAAGGAACATGGTCCTTTTATACCCACACAGGGGCTCAGAAGAAGGCGGTACAAGTACAGAAGAAATAGTTTACATACATAAAAGGTCTTACAGAAATACACAGTCAACAGTAGGGCGGAGCTTAGCAGTTTGCTAATTGCTGTAAAAATACCCTGACAGTTACAGACTAAGACATATGTGAACAGTTGCAGAGTCTTCTGCGCAAGTGCAGAGTAGCAGAATCTAAATATAATCAGTCCATAAGCAGAGTACAAGGTTAAACGACAGCCAAATTACAAGTGTCTCCTACTGAAGAGCAATAGTGACATTCCCTATCAAATAAACTGAAATTACCACTGGTTTTGTTTTGTCTATTCTGTTGCTGGAGTCTCTACCTAAATAATGACATCTGCTTTTGGGAGGCTAAGTTGATTTCAGGAATCCTATGTTGCTAATGATAACCATTTCTGTTATTGATTCTTGTAGTGCCAGACTCGGGATTGCTTAAAAAATTACCCTGGAGCTAGATTTGTTCAAGATCCTATCATTGTCAGTAATCATATTGCTGGGACAAACACATCAGCTGTAAAGGTGCTTGTCAGCGGCAAAGTATCACACTATAGTAAAAAGAGAATATTGCTTGGAGTATTTAGACTGCATCTATCTGCATTCTAGTACTGACTATTATTTTAATTATGCGGCAAGGAGGGTGCCGATGAAACTAACACCCTAATCTCCTCTGAGTCATACATACCCTTACCTGCAGTTCTGTGTTTGTTCTGATTGCCTATGCACTATAAACAGAAAAGGTCAATATTTTTATTGGAAGGCCAATTAGCTGAGACGATTCATCATTCAGTACCAGAAGGTCTACTCGAAGCACATCAAGGGAAAACACAAAAGCCAAAACAACCAGTAACCTGGTCTTAAAGCCTTTCAGTACAAATTGAGTTCAAATGCTCATCTCACACAACCACAAAAGGCCCATTATAAAACTGCACCCAGAGAGTTCAGATCTCCACATAGAGCAGAGGCTAAAAGCATGTTAAATGTCCAAGTTGAAAAACATATTTCTGCAGTTTATTTCTACAGAGAGACGTGTGCTTCCTGTCTGCAGGAATTCCTGTGTTTGATAGCGTGGCTCCACTTTTCTAGGATGCGTGGGTTGCTTCGAGCTTTGAGCTTTCTTTTTCCAACCATTTGATTGAAACTTAACATGAGTGGTTCATATGAGGTAAACCAGGGCTCCTACTTCTATACGTTATAATGCTGCTAAAATAAGTTATAGGACTGCAAGTCAGAGAGATCCTGGGAATAAAAGCCATATGCTGCCATATGTTGTGCATGTTGCCATAATTAATTTTAATTGCATGCTGTAGTTCCTTGCGCTTGATTGAGCAGTCACAGAGTATACAGCCGGATGCCACTGATGACGCAAGATTTTGAAAATCATAATCAAAACACATTTATTGATTTGAGGCACAAAAAAAATGAAAATGCACCTTGCAAACGTTAGACACAGTAACGCATGAAACTGAGACAAGTGTATTAAAAACACCATGAAATCGTGCTTTGAAAAGAAAGATGAAGAAACATATATACAAAACAAAGCTAATAGTTATAAATAGATTGCATTAATTAATTACTTATGAAAAAGTTGTTTGTTGACATTTACTTATGAAATAATGAAATAATATGGCATTAATAAAAAGGCCTAGTATTTCTAACACTTTCCATTAGAATGCATGATATAGAAAAGTCAGTGCAAAACTGTGAAAATATTAGAGGGCTTATTTAAAAGCTCCTTGTGCGGATGGTGTGTCACATTTAATTTGGAAAAAATGACGTAGTAGCAGCGCAAGAGGCTTGTAAATAAGCCCCTGGATATGAACTTGAAATTTAAGCTGATACTAGAGATTCTGAAGCTTCTTAACAGTTAAAAACAAATTTTGTTACTTGAACGTAGGAAATTATATACTCATGTGAAAGTTGAAAAAAAGTTTGGTAGTAGGGCATTTTTAACATTGGTTATTTTCATGTGATAATACTTGGTGAAAGTTCTACTTCATTTCCTTTTTTTTTTAAATTATTTTTGTCTTGCAAAGGAGACAAACACAGAAAATGCAACCAATGCAAGAAATACACTATTACATACTTTTCTGTGTACATTTCAGATTCAAATGGGATAAAAAAAGAAAATAAAGACATAATAAAAAAAGAGATTAGGAAATAATAAACAGTTAAAAAGGATAGAGCAAATTTAGAAATCAATCCTGATTCATACCATGCCAGATAACATAAAATTTCCATAGCGCCTTTAAACCTCTGACCTTAGCCAAAGCTTTTTCTCGTTCAACGAACTCGATAAAAATACTCCACCATTCCCTTACATTACAACGCTTCAGAGAGATCCATGCATTGGCTATAGCCAGTCTAGCAGTAACTATTACTATAACTATTAATGCACACCTCGCTCTACTGTAATTATCCTTATAGCCCAGCAATATCTCTTGAATAGTAAGGACCACATCCTATCCAAGACGTTTTTTTAAAACGAGCATGACCTGACGCCAAAAGGCACCTAGCAAAGGACACGTGGTAAACATACAAGCAATACTAGCACCATACGCCCCACATTTAGGACAGTTTGTCCTATTACTTGAATATTGAATCGTTGTTTGTCCCCATCTAACTATCTTATCAGGTGTATAGTACTACATACAGATAGGTTTAAATTGTTGAAGTCTTAAATAATGAGACCATACTGCATCTTTTACTATGGATAATTCATCCTCTAGAGTTGCAGCAGATTTTTCCTCAGCAAAGATTGCACTCCATTTCCCAGCTAGAGGAACAAGAGGATCCGGTCTACACTGGCTAAATAGCTGATTCATGTAAAAAGGCCAATAATTGCTGAGACTCCAGCAACTTAAGCCTTTGCGACCTTACAAAATAATCCCTAATTTGAAAATACTTTATTGTCTATATGAATTTAATTTAGTACAATGTATTTGATGTAGATTTAGAGTGTATTTCATTTAAAACTGAGTTGCAGACTTTAGGCATTATACAAATGTTTTTTTTTTTTAAATGTGCCTGTGTTCCTAAGCATAATACAATGTTCCATTGCAGCTTAGTAAATGTTACTTTATTTGTTCAAGTACATGTGAAACATTCAACATTCCTAAATGTTTCTTTACCATCCGCAGTGAAAAGTTCTTGAGGGAACCAGGTCTTCAGCTGCTGCTACAGCTCATACTTTGTATTCTTTTTCAATGTTGTTAGGCCTATGAGGACTCTAAATTTCTAATTTCTTGTGAGTACCATGGAAATCAATCCTATAAAACCTGAAAAGGGTTTTTTGCTAACTAAGGCAGATTGTGTAATATATATACCATGCGCCGATCAGTCTAAAATTACTATTTCATTAGACCGAATTTTTGGCCCACATCTACCACAGGTCCTCCGGCAGATCAGAGAGTTGACAGGAATTTGGTAAAAGATTTAGATGAATAATCCCCCTCATGAAGACCCAGAACAAAGGGAATATTCTACAAACCACACTATATACAACTATATATATAGGAGTCCCCGAGGTGTGTTTTGAAAAAACTTTGAACAAAGGGAACTTTACTATTGACATGATTCGTAGTTACTTATAAACTTTCAATATAAGCAAAAGTATTGACCTTTGTTCTGTTGTCGGAAGACGGCATCACCTGTAAAAACCTGAAATGACTGTGCCTTTAACTGGGATTAATGGACTTGTGGTCCCTTTTCAATGTCTAAGAAGCTACGTTTTAAATTTCTAACGAACCCACAGGCATAGCGGCAAAAGGCATGTCAGAAAGAGTCACTGGACTCGAAAGGCGTTTGCCGCTAAATCTTTTGAATAAAGAGACCAGTTCAAGTGAACGTTGGTGTGGTCCGTGCAGCATTTTTTGTAGCGCCTGTTCTTGGTGGATTTACAGAGATGTCTGATACATCTCATAAAGACCCGCGAGTAAGAGGCACTGCCATTGTCAGGATGATGCGACAAGACGCGAGAAGCTTCCCTTAAGGAGTGCCCTCCGACTGCTGAAAAGGTACAGAAACGGAGTTTGAGATGGAAGGGCCACCGAGTGAGGCCTGCCCCGACTTGGTATATGAACATTTTCTAAGCAGCCAGGGTTTGCGGAAGAATTGTCTTCAGCACGATACACTTGAAGCAAACTAAATTCAAAGACGAATTAAAAGCTGCATGGAGGCACTGTGGTCGTGAAGCCAAGCTGGTTCGGCAGAACCGAGGTATGGAACTGTCCTTTTGAAATCAAGATTGCACTCGGTATGCATTTGAAATAAGAGCGGTTTTACCAAAATCGGCGTTGGAAACCCAAATAACTTTAGAGGACAGTCATGGTGCATTATGGAAAATGGAGTCCCTGAGGTGTGTTTTGAAAAAACTTTGAAAAAAGGGAACTTTACTATTGACATGATTCGTAGTTACTTATAAACTTTCAATATAAGCAAAAGTACTGACCTTTGTTCTATTGTCGGAAGACGGCATCACCTGTCGCTGGACTCGAAACGCGTTTGCCGCTAAATCTTTTGAATAAAGAGACCAGTTCAAGTGAAGTTTGGTGTTTTTGTAGCGCCTGTCCCTATATATGTATATATATATAATTTTACGAATAATCAATAATGACAGACTCAGTTTTCTCTATTACTTTGCTTTTATCTATTTTTTTCAAGCATATTGACTGGTCAAACACGAGTACAGTATCAAATTAGAACCATCCCACAAGAGAACAAAAATCAGTAATTCACAATAACATCTCATTTACGGAGCATGAGTAGAGTGGATAAAGTAGGAGACATAAGTGCATTATAACAAGATTAATGCAAATACAGATTGTCATATGAACCTAAGAAAACTATCGCATAGCGTGCTAATAGAAGGGAAAGCTAACCCTACGGCCAGAAGGGAAAGCTGGGACAATCCTCACAAAGGTATGAGGAGCAAAGTTAAGAAGTCAGTTTCAGACAGCATCAGCCAAAGAATCTCAAAGAAACAGCTCACAGTAATCCCTTGTCTCGTACAAAAGACTCCTACTGACCTGACCCAAAAAAACATGGAAAATAACACTAATAGTTATACCCTAAATGTTAAAAGTCCATCCGTAATTGAAATCAGAGAAATTCTCTCTCCTTATTGGTCTAGAAACATAGGGTGTTAGGTCACACCGCTTCCATCGATCTTTACTCTCAAAAGTTCTTTGTTTAGAATCATGCTGTCATCATTGTCCTTCAGCAAAGGAAATTCAAATCTTCTCCTTCCTCGACTTGCACACATTCGAACTGAAGTTATCCACAAAACTAAATGTTTCCTCTGATACTCCGAACACGTAGCAGCCATTGACAAGAAATAACACAATAGTCAGTGTGAAGAATAATGCACATTTTTCTACATTTCCACGTTAAAAGGCAAATTAACCCTAACAGTAGTTTTGAGGCCTTCTATGAAAAGCGTGCAATTTTCTTCAGGAGAAATAAACAGATTCAGGTATTTGCTCAAAATAATGTCTCCATTTCATTTTTCATTTCAATTTTTCATTAGTCTAATAAAAACGCAAACATTTGTAACTATTATTCTATGTAATTAATACTACTTAAGTAAACATGTTTTCATTCACATTTGCTCGTGAAAATACCATTTCATCCTTCTTTGCTGTTTTATGTGCAGAAATCATTTGTGGCCTATTTGAACCAATTGTCATTTTCCTGCACCTTTCTTATTTCTTTTCCAAAACAAACGGTTATTAATGTTTTTTTGGTTAATTCCTAAATCTTTGTTAATGATTTTCACACAATGGGAAGTTTAATCCTAGCAGGCGTATTTACGGAAAACCCTGCTTCACCATTACTAATGTCGTAGGTGACATTATGTGAAACAAGGCATAAGACAACTGTATGACAGTGGTGTGATAGTGCATCATTAGGACTGTAACAGAGACATCATAGGAAGAAACCCCAAAGGAGGGGCAGTGCCATTCTGATTTTTCCTGTTTTGAGACCCGAACAACAACAGGCTGATCGTTTTTTGATGATTTTGAACTGTCCTCTTTGGCTTTTACTTTTGGACTGCCTTTGATGATGCTACAATCATTAGCAGATGGACTGAACCCTTCTTCGCCCAACCTGTTTCATTTTATTTCCTTTTTTCCCATGCTAATGGACTCACCCTTAGTGGGCTAATTCTGAATCCTTTTCCATTCTTCTTTAGGATTGTGAGCTGTTAGATAAATGAACTATCCTTCTGCCTTTGATGGTAGTAAGACTCTGTAACCATGTAAATTGATTCATGCGACAATCATCCTTTGAAACTTGGCCTGGATTTTTGGCATTTTAGTCCAAGTTGTGATCATTTTAACTGTATGACTTAAATGACTGCTTACTCCCATGGATTTTGAATCTTTCATACAATAACAAAATTAATGTAATATTTTTCAGATTTATCTATTGAGTCTTGTTGATTCTTCCATTGAAAATGTGCTATTTATTCAATGATTTAAATGCATTGTAGGGAGAATCACTGAGCTTTTATGGAATATAAAGTTTTGTTCTTTTAATCTGTGTGGCTGTAGCATAGCTTTTGGTTTGCGTATTTCTAGTCCGACTCAACATCTTTAGAAGGTTGGGTTCTTCTGAGTGTAATTCTTTATTTCTACAACATGATCTTGAGAGTGGTGTACTTAAACTTGATTTCAAGTGTGTGAGTTCGCTGTCAATTTACAGTCCTCATTGGACAGCAAATGTGCTGTTTTGGTCACCCTAATTTCCACCCCTCCTATCAATGGGAAAAGATGCATCACAGGATCTTTGCCACTGTGGTAAATTAAACTGCTGCACATTCTCTAATCATAGGGAGACCAGTACATTCACAGTAGTAAGGAGAGTAAAAGTACAGAAAATTTCACCACGCATGTGCTGCAACAAACATGACTAAACTGTAATAAATACATTATAATAATACATATATTATTTTGCAATATCACAAAAATTCTCATTTTTATTCAGTTCTATATACACACATTTTTTCGGGGAAATCATATTCTATAACAATTCACCTTTTCAGCAACCTCAACCAATAATAGTGCAACTGTTATGATGAAGCAAACCAATCCCAGTATGGCTTTACAACAGCTGACCAATCACTGTGACATCAATCTCACTCTTTTCAGCAGCACAGCCTCCTTCACAATCTTCTTCCGCGCATTCTGTCTAAGCAAATGACAATACAATGCAAGCAAGAAATAAAACTTGCTGCTCCACTAAAGGAAATTAACTCATACAGGGTAACTAAACCTTTCTATACTAATTCACTTCAAATGAATTCTCAGCCAGCGGTATTCCACCCTTAATTTATATGGTTATTCCCTGTGCAATTGAGAACAACCATACCAACCATTTACCACCAACACACAAAGACAACCCTTACCAAGGTGTTTTCGATGACGTCTCACAACCAACACCACAAACCAGCAGACAGCTTACTCAGCATCTTCTACACTTGGACAACCGGTAGGTAAGTATCATGAGATCTTAGGCCACAATGGACCTGTTTACAACTTCAACTTTGCACAAAGCACCACCATCATACATGGACTTTAACCATGTGGACTTTACCCACTACACTCCACTCAACAACACACAGTAATTTAAAGAACTGCAATCTTAAGCAAAAGCGAGTGCAACACACTCCTTTGCTGCTACTCGTTAATTTTATCCAGCATGATGATCTCCATCAGCACACCATCAATTCTTCTTTTTGCCGAACCACAAATTATGGACTCTTTGAGCTTGGGCAAAGGGCTGTCTTTGGAACTCAAAATCTCACTTAATTAGGCAAAAGCATAGCTGTGCTACCAAAGTAAGTAAACCTTCAAGGAATGTGTGAGATGGGGAAACTGTTGCCCATTCATATTGCAAATACTCAACTGACTCCTTCTTTAATTGGCTAGTTTATTCATATATATAAATGGACTCCATCATTCATTGCTAATCCATCTGTTTAATCAAACCTTATTTATTTTGACGTTATCACTGTCTATTCATTTCCTCAGTTTCTGATTGTAAAGTATTTGTTTGATGAAACTTTGGAGCATGCAAATCAATAAATGTTCAGTATGTACATGAAAAAATTCAATTTTTAAATTTCAGCTTGTATGTATGTGTTTCAGATGGAATATTGCCATATTTGTTTTAAAGATCAAGAATGTTGATGCAATTATTTCTAATCCCTCAAAGTGCACAGATGTATTCTAAGAAGAGCTCAGAAATTACGATGAAGGTATACTATATCAACAGAAAAATAAAAATAAAACAGTTTTATATGGGATTGGGGTTATGTCAGTTTGAGCTGTGGTTTAATTATGCAATTCAAATTGGAAATTAAAATACATGCATACTGCTCAATCATGACATATTGTTCATTCGTCTTTTGTTTATTTATATATACTATGTATAATACATTACATTGGTTATAACAAATAATATAGTATAGAATGTCCACTAAAATGTGCACAGTTTAATGCAAAGTTGCCATGACTTGTCCTAAATGTTAAATATTCTATACAATATGGCAGTGAATAAAATGTGACATGTCATCTCTGTTGTGGGGATAGTTTGCAGAAACTGAGACACTTGTACAAGGAAATGGCAAAATGTGGCAGTACATTTTGCAATACCACTCTGTGTCATTGAATAAACACAATGATACGCCTTATTAACAAGAACACAGCACATCCCTGTGTTATCTCTTGCTCTGGTGCTAAAAAATAGCTGGCTAGTGCCAACACAGACACACTTGCCCCATAGTGCAAGGGTCTCTGCATTGCAGTGAGGATTGTTTATGTGAAAGAAGGTGTCCCTTCCTGCACATATACAATCAAAAATTGCAATTTGCTACTTAAAAGCTTTATTCTGCAGCACACTTAAAAGTGGCACATCACCATTATTTAATGATTGTTTTTATGCATGAAGAGACACCTTCATGCACAAAAACAATAATTAATGGCGTTTTGTTCTTTCTTTGAGTGCTGCAGAATCCACAGGTCTAACATCTGCTTTTGCATGGCATTCGTTTTTGGCTCTGCTTCAGATTTCCAGATCCTTTTAAATTTGGGGTAGTGTCAAAAAGCAATGGATGCTGCGGTGGAACACTCACAGCAAAACACCCATTGCATGCCTCTTTCACGCAGATGCCTACATGCATGGGTACCATATTTACAAATCTGCGTTAAGCCAAGCAAAATGGCTTAACGCAGATTTTTAAAAATGGTGAAGGTCAATGCTCCAGTGGAATATAAAAAAAAGTGAAGTTCCGGGGGCGCGATACCCTTGTACATGTGCCCAAAAGCTTGTTCATAGAGGTTGCTATATAATTAATAACAGTAGAAATATAAATTGGTAAAATACAGCTCTGAGGCTTTATATGCCACCAGAGTTTGAATAAGATAGAGGACAGGGATGAGAACATTTATGATATATGACAAACCCTTGAAAACCATTGTCAAAATGATTTTAGTCCAGATACTTAAAATGTAAAAAACTCAACTTTAAGCATAAAGTTTTACTCTGCAATACATTAAAGAGGATGGCACAGACATACTTTGTCTTCTGCATCTTAAAAGGGCCTCAAAATATTTTTTTTTTACTACTGTGCTCCTTTGGTGGAAAAGAGAAAAGGAAAATGGAAAAGCTTCAGAAAAAGGTCCATTTGATACATCCTTTTTTGCAGATATTAGCACCACATATTTTTGAATAACATGTATAGTAGATGTAATTTATGGAAGGTTGGCCTGTGTCATGCGCCTTTCCTTTTGAACATGAAATCCTAAAAGACGCAGCTTGTTCTGATCACTTTAGCCCTTTGTGTATGGATGAAATTAGTTTGCACTACATGTCTATTGCAGTAGTTTTAAAAAAAACACAAGAGGCGGGAGAGAGAAAAAGCTGCCAACCCACTGTGTGGTGTGTAAGTCCTCAATTATTTTCAAGAGCAGTCATGCTATTTTACAACAACATGAACATGTGCTTGTTAAACAGTCAATCATACATAAAATTAACTGTATTTAGGGCATTTAGAACAACTTAGCAATAAATAAGGTATTCAGTATTTCAGAAATATAAAATATCTATTCACATATGACAGATCATTTCAAATGTATATCCAAAATATTTACACACCAGTAAACAAAACAAAATTTTAATGACCATAGTGCTCATTTTGTTTCCAATATGTTTACTAATTTTGAAACATGAAGCCCTTCTTTAGACCTCTTAAGCAATACTGTTTTCCACACTCTAAAATGTCTCTGACACCATCGCTATCACCAATCACCACTATCACTGATCATGAGTAGATCATCTAAGATCACAGGCACAATTAGGAACACATTTATAACCCACCTTGTAAATATGTCCCTTTTTGCTGCAGTCTCCTGTGGCAATGGGGCATGCAATTGGTGTTACTGAGGGTGTTACACCGCAACACTCATTGCTTTTTGATCCTGCCCCCTGATTCACAAGGCTGAGGCATTGCCAAAAACGAATGCCCTGAATTACAAGGCATTAAAATTGCGTCACGAAGAGTCATAATTAATTTCTCCTTGTTTTTTGCTCTTTCCATGTTTGATGCATTCCTGCACAAAAAAAATTGTCCCTGCAGCCCAGGCACTCTAGTAACATTGCCGCAGTGTGCTTGAGCAGGTGCTAGGAAGCTTTTTTTGCCAGCATTACGGGAAACACACAGGTGCACCTTATTCTTAAGTATAGGGTGCATCCCTTGTGTTTTCAAAATGTTGGAGCACAGCCAAATGTGGTGCAGCTCCACGTTCTGATATATTATTGTAAATATGCCTCTTCATTTTGTACCTTGGTGTGGTCCAATTCCAGCCAGTCATCTGGAATTGACTTTATAAATCCTTGAAGTTGTTTTCTAACTACCTGCTCTACAAAACTACCTGCTCTCAGAGATTGGAAATAGGGTACAATTTAGAAAAATCTATGGACTTTGCTAAATGTTTCTTAAGAAAAAGAACTGCTTTTTCAAATTGAGTGGACAACATCTAAGATTAACGAGTTATTTATGGCATGTAAAATAAAGCATAATGTCTTTCCATCATGTTGTTATTCTGCAACATCTTCTGCTATTACTTCAATACCATTATTTATCATGCTCCACAGAGTTCTAGTAGTTGATATCACTGTTGCAAATGATAAGATTGTACACCTTTTCTTTGAGGTCATCAATGTTATCTATTGTTGAGGAGAAAAAACAGTCAATTTCATTACAGTGTTTGGGATGCAGGAACATTGATTTCTTTCAGCTTCAGAAGAGTTCAACTCAATAATGAAGTTCCTGGTTTCATACTTACTAAGTGTAGCTGGAACTTGAGAGGTGGAGAAGACAGTAAGTCTGTTCTGATAAGTGGTTTGTTAAATCTATGATGTTTTATCTGAAGGTAATATTTTCAGGGTGTCATTCGCTTCCTAGTTCCTTTATTGTAGTTTAGATTTTGCTAAGCATTGTTGAAGCCAGGGTTAAAGGTTTTGGTGTGGTTTACCTTTACTATAGGTTTCTGGGATTTGGGGATCCAGCCATTTTAATATCAGGTTATTTAATAAACATCACCTATTTCTAAGGATAGCATAAGTGTTCACAATTTGAGAGTTTAAATTGCCATTTAGTCCCTCCTCAAGAGTGTCATGGTCTAACTTTGTCCATTTGTTACTTAGTATTACATTTCTTTTATTCTGCTCTGCCATTTTAAATTCTCCTTTCAATGCTAAAGTAATCAAATAATTGACAAACATTTGATCAGTATATGTATCTCTGTGTCTAATGTCATGTGCCCTTGGGAGAAGATCAAACCTATGCGGTGTCCTTCTTGATTGATCTGCCCACGATTTTCTTGATGGAAATGTATGGTTGATACATTTTTCAGAAGGGCTGGTGCTTGAGAAATTTCCCTAGACTTAACTCGCATAAACATGTCACCTAATATTGTCAGATCTTCACCAAAATCACTAAAAGTATTGCTAAAGTGTAGAGAAGTGGGCAAGTGTTTAGAAGGGGTAATAAACACTCAGAAACGTTTGCAACCTATTTTGCACCAGTAGGACTTTTTTTATTCACTTCAGGACCACTTTTATTCTGAGCACTTCTCTGTCAATACTTGCCAAACCACCTTTTTTCTATTGGGGTGGTGTTTTAAGGCACATTTATATCCTTTGAGATAATGTCATTTAATACTGGATTGAAACATTGTTCTAACAAAGTTTTAGTTATACATAAGAAAAACAGATTTATCATGGTTTTACGTCACTCTTGTGCCACTGAAGGGCATGTAAGGGTGACGCAAAACCAAAGTGAGATTTATCAAGCCACTCAAGGCCACCGTGCATGGCCCTGCAAGGCTTTATAAATCTGGAGTAAGGCAAGGTAGCGCATATTGCTGCATTGCTTTAATCTGCCCCAGGGAGGTGGGACATTGGTTGGACAGTGGGTGTTCCCACTCATTCAACCATGGATTTTGGCTCATTCCCGATTGTTCATTAGTGGTATTCTTGGGAATGTGTCAAAATGCTATGCCTCCCCATGTAAGGTTTAATGAGGAGAAATATTTGTATTTCTCCCCATTTTTTCCACTTAATATATGAGGTGCAGTCTGCAGCATACACAGAAAGAGGTAAATGCCTTTGAGGATTAATACTATGACTACAGTATTAAAGTTGTTTTTCAACTGGTGGGCAGAAATAAGAGGAGAATTGATGTTAGTCCATTACGACAGTTTACCCATTGCATCATACAGATCCTGCTTCAACCTATTCAACCCAATAACGGAGTACCCTGTTGGTTCGATGAGCACTGCTTTGTGGTGAATGACAGGCTGTGGAAGGCGCTGACTGCCAGCGCAATTGTTTGGTCTAAGGTCAAGACCACTCGCATGGAATACAAATCCACCCTTATGTCCAGGAAAGAGGCTTTACTTAAGAGGGACGGGAAGTTATTGTAACTTGCTGCAGTACGGAGTAACAGCAAGCTGTTTTGGGACTTGGTAAAGAAAGTTACACTAAGAAAATCCCCAGAAAGGCCATTACTGCAGTGCAATATTTTGGGATTAGAATGGGTCTTGCACTTTACCACGGTATACCATATTGAGGGTAACCCAGATATGGTTGTCACTCTCCAGAGTAAACTGCAATACTCACTGCCTCTTTTTGCATCCGTGCCACAACTAAAGTCAGCAATACAGTAGTGTTCAGATGGGAAAGCTGCAGGCCCAGATGGGGTCCCAATCGACCTTATAAAATGCAGAATAGATTTATGGGGGCCACTGATCACCAATGTCTTTAATAGCTCTCTCAATTCAAACATCCCTCATTCCAGGACTTTATTCACTGTTGTCCCTATTTTTAAAAATGGAAACCTATTTCCCCTAAATGTCGCCAACCCTTATAACTCATTGACCGCACCAACTCATAGGGATAGTAGTCTTTAATTGCCTTGTCACTTGGTCTCAAGAGAATATTATTTTGTCTCCATTTCAATTCGGGTTCCATTCAGGCTTGGGTCAGTGGAGCAATGCGTGAACCTGAATCTGATAGAGAATTAATACATTCATGTCAAGTGTTGCACTGTGCCTGTCCTTTATGGACCTGGCCTCAGCCTTTGATTCAGTGAACAGTTCCAAGCTGTGGCTGATGTTACTGGACCTAGGGGTGGGCTTATGGTTAGTCAACGTTTTGAACTCTGTGCATGAAGATCTAGCACCATGGTACGTCTTGGCTTTAACCAGGAAATGTCTCCTGAATTCTCCTTAAAGCGAGGAGTATATCAGGGATGTTTCTTACCTCCACTGCTTTTTATAGTCTACATTAATGGCCTATGTTCCTACTTATTCTCAAACCTAATAGATATTCCTCGGGTAGCTGACACACAGGTGCCTTCAGTGCTCTATGTAGAGAACAGAGTCCTGCGAGCCCGCACCCCCAGTGCTCTAGGGATGAAAGTGGCACATCAGGGCTTGTGGGCCAGGTAAAGCTGGTCTATCCAGATTCACCACTGAAGGCCAACCACTCTGCAGCGTCACCGATTTTAGTTACCTAGGGTTACATATTTGTTTCTCAGAGTCTTGCAATCACCATTGAATAGCTAACACCTTCAACTTAGTAGTTTTGCCAGAGAAATTTGCAATCTTTTGAGACCCCTGGAAATACGGACTATTTCCCCTCTTTTCAAATCCTATGATACTCAGTGTGTTACTGACACCACATATTGGGTTGTGTTATGGGGTTTTCATAATACTTCTGTTCTTCAAGCAAAGGAAAACTACATTTGACTGAAGTTTTTGAACCTAACATCTGCCTCTAGCTTTATTTTTCATTAAGAATTAAACCAAGAATATATTGCAGATAAGGTTCATTTAGCTCCTCTACTTCTATGGGCTACAGTGTGGTGAATGAGGCGTCATTTTATAGGGACATAATTCTCGATTGTGTCAGCCTAAATAAGGGATCTCAACAGGGGTGAATACAAGACTGGTGAATGATTCAGAGCTCACTGTATGCTGTGTCAGTGTGTACCACCCAGTGTGATATTGTGGTGCTCTAAAGGAGGAAGGAATCACTCTAAACCCTCCCAATGGGATCCAAACAATGAATCCTATTCACATTCAATCATATCCCAGAGCCCACACTGTAATGTAAAAAAACACAGTTTTAAAGGTTATTCGAAAAAATGCTATCAACATTTCTTCTTGTCTCTGTTTTCTATCTTCATTTAGCCAACATGTGTTTTGTCGTATATCGCATATGTTTTGTGAGCATTCACAGTTAAATCCAGCTCTTCCTTGAAACTGGAAAAGGAATCCAACAGGGACTGCAAACTCTTTGCCATAAGTTCACTATCTGCATATTGGAGCACCAACAAATGCTGGGTTCCCACATGCAGACAATCTGCTCCCATGTCCTTCATGGCCTGTTCCAATCCATTCACATATAAATTAAACAGAAAGGGGGCTAAGATAAAGCCCTGGTGTACCCCCCACTTAAGAGAAAAACTGTGTCTACATTTCATATTGGTAGCGTAGCGAATTGAGGCAATGGTGTTCATATGTCGGTCCCTTAAAAAGAGAACAATGTAGTGGTCCATCCCTATGGACAACATGAGCCACCACGATTTTCCTCTATTCACTCAATCAAATGCAGAGGACAGGCCAATAAAACTTAAACAAACAGAGTTGGGGGCTCTGATGTTTTTTTTGCCTAAAACCATATAAAGATTTAGACACTGGTCAACTGCTGACCTCCCAGCACATAAACCCTACTTTTACTGAGAGGTTATCATTGACCTACGCCCATTTACTCAGTTTGTCCAAAATAATATGCCCAACTACCTTCAAGGCAGAGTCAAGGAGGGAACTTGGTCTGTAGCATGCCAGGTTGTCTCTGTGTCCCTTCTTAAAGACAGGGACAATGGTAGAAGAGGCCCAAGACAACAGTGGACTGTTCCTCACATCTACATTAATATATTAAAGCCGTCCGGGCAAATGCCATCAGGTCCTGGGGCCTTCCCTTTTGTTAGCTCTGCTATTCCTTTCTTCACTTCCTCCAGAGAGATTACCAAATTTGGCGTGCCCAATAACCTTCTTTTATCACTTCCTACGACCATGTCTGTGGTCTCTAAACACTTCACAAAAAATTAAACCCAGCTATTCTCTGTAATTTGCAACCCCAGCGATGTTATAGTTTTAGAAGCAAGGACAAGACAATTTATTATTTTCTAAATGTGAGCTACATTCTTTAGGGCACTGGCATCTAGAAGATCTGCCCATGCCATGTCCATTAGTGCATTCTTCCTCCTTGTGAACGTTTTTTTTTATATAGGAAGCGGCTCGTCTTCACTGGGGTGGGATATCTGGGTTTAGCGTTCAGGGTATACATAAGCTGCTTTGGTGCCAGAATAAATTCTTTGTCAAACCATTGGGGCCCTCCGTTTGTACACTGGGACGTTTTAACATCCCATTACTTTTTCAGGCAAGCTACTTGCCTGTATTAAAACACTTAATTCCCTGTCACATCTAGTAGACAAGGAGCTATAAAATGCCTCGCTGTCCACCTGTGACCATCTTAATCTCCTACCCCATGACATGACAGTGGCAATCATCTAAACAAGAGGAACTACGACCTTTTGATTAAGTCCAGCATACATAATTCCTTCTGTAGTAGTTAAATGCAAGGGTGTGCAGTTCCTGGAAAAGGGAAAGGTGGTTAGGTCAGTGGAATAGCCTCCAATTGGAGAAAGTACCCTACCACACCCAAGAGGTGTCATGCTTCATCATCTGGGCATGCTCCTCTTCGGGCCGGCGCTGCAATGCAGATGGGCATTAGCGAAGGGCTCTTTGATGGAGTGCTTTTTTTGGTAACGCCATTGGGTGAGTGAGCAGGGCCGGACTGGGAACCACAACCGGCCCTGGCAAAGTGCTCGGCCACCCCACCTCCTCACTCGGGGGGTTGGAGCCAATTTTGGTACAGGGCCGATTTCGCAGCTATGCTGCAAAAACGGCCCTGTAACAAAAATGGCCCCCAGGTGCCCAAAATCAGCCCCCAGCCATGTGGCGCAGCAGGGGATTGCCTGGTGCCTTCTATGGCAAGTCCGGCCCTGTGAGTGAGGGTATCTGGACTGTGAGAAGTAGTGGAGTGGAGTGAAAGGGTGGTTAAAATAGGTTTTGTTTTGCAAAAAGAGGGAGGAACTTGCAATATTTGATATAAAGTCCTTGTACTTACAACTATCTCCATGATTCAACACATGGAGATAGTGATAAGTACAAGGATGTTAATAAAGAATGCATGGGTGGTCATTTCACATATGGTGATGTGTAGGTTTTTAATAATAGTTTGCAACATCCATTTAGATGGATGGATGAAGCATAAGCGATTATATTTATGTGGTATCTTTTAGGGTAAAATAGTGTGTAATGTATTGTTTTATGTATAACTTTCAGCCTTGAGAAAGCCCATAGGGGGCGAAACGCGGATCGGCTGTCAAGAACGTTGTCTTTTTGAAGAAAGAAATAAAGCCTGGATTTTGGATAACACTACGGGATTTCTTTGGACAAAGAAAACGGGTCTATATGTGCTTACAGCAAATGACTGAAAGATACTTTTTGTGATGTGCAATTGATGTACTTTGTATTGAAAATAGGTTTTGTGATGCTAGGTTTTCCTATACTTTATAGGTGAGGCTCACTATCCTGAATGGACTCAGTGTAGCTCATATGTACTGTGAAATTGCGTGATCAAGTTGTTTCTTGCCTCATCCTCATCCAGCCCCCCTAAGGGGTCTATTGGCAATTCATCAGGACTGAGAGAGATTTTTCTTGGTATCTTACACTACTGCATGACTTTTTATTCAAGAAGTACAGGTAGATCGAGTAACCAAGCCCTGCTGTACCTCACAAGGTTCTAAATGTCCTTGTTTCTTGGTACTACGTGAAAGAGAGGGAAGGAGTGGGAAAAATATAGAAGAACAATTATGTTTTTTTAAATGGTAAAATGTTCTTCGGTTTGTTACCATATTGAAAGGTTTATCTGACACCTGCACCCTCATGTCAGTCTGGTAATAAGCGCTTGGAATTCATAGGGAGCCCCTCTAAACTATGTGACCATCTATATGTGGGGGTATATAGCTCATATTATGAATGCAGTGTCAATGTGTGAATGCCAAAGAGGCTCAGTGGTTTTTTGACAGTGGCAATACCACCTGATCTCACTATACACTTTTGGACCAAGGTGAACCAACCTAGAAACATACATTAAGGGTTATGATCACTAGAAGGGCTCAGAGGTTTGTCTACTTTACTAATACATGGAAGAAGTGAAGCTAACCCACAAATAAAATCAATGAACGTCTCACAACCCCACCCGACAAAAGTGGGACACACTTCTCCAGGGTAAATATTAAATTAAGTTTGCTCATTAGGGCATTCACTAATGAGCCTTGTGGGAAGTGTTCAGAATTAAGATCCAACAGTAGCATACAGCCCCAATCATACTCACCACCTACATGGGATCCCTACATGAGTGGACATTAAAATCCCCTGCCACCATGATATATACTGCAAGAGTATTTAAATATCCTGCAATTTCTTTTGTAGCATTCCCAATACCTGATTGGTTACTGTCATCATTTGAGTGCGGTTGGGCATTGTAAAAGTTCAACACCGTCAGATTTGAATGTCTTCCTTTGACAAATGTTAGTCCCTGGATAGTAGAAACCCTTGTGAAAATCACATGAACACCCCCCCCCCCCTTATTGCCAATGATACAAAGATAATCATGCCCCCTTTGCTCTTTCAAACTGAGACTTAATTGCTGGTATAAAAAAGATCGCATAACCTATGATAAAAATACCATTAGATAATGCTCAGGTCTCCTGAAAACAGATCACACCAAAGCCTCTAATAAAACCTGCCCACAAGCCGCGCAATGTTCCAACTAATACATCTTGCAGACTTCTCAATGAAGACAAGTATATTCTCTTCAGCTTTATTTGATGCCACCTTCAAGGACCCTCTACCCCCAAGAAAGCCTTCCAAGCCAATCACACCATCCAGATCAGCCAGTGGGGAAATCAAATTCCTAGTGTCATCTCATGTGAAGCCAGTAGATGGTAGTTCATGACCTGGGGTGGTATTAAAATGGTATGCCACTGGTTCAACTCCTGAACACCAACCACCGGTACAGGGCTGTAGAAAAAAACCCAGGGGGAAAACCATTATGGAGAGGGAACTAGAGCTCATGGGGTGGCGAGGACTCTTCCTACAATGAGGGGTATATTAAAATTGATAATTACACAGCCACCTTCCAAGGTTTTAGTTCCTTTTCCTATCCACTCTAAACTAGATACCATGATAATCCATCAGCACGACAAAGTCCGCAGGTTAGAATATGTGTCAAGACATTTAATCACCTTGTTTTTCAGTTGGATAAAACTTTCCGTGATCTCCTGTTGGTGGAAGGGTACCTTGGCCAAAACAACAATGCATGGTGTAGCTTATGGGCGTAGGTTAGGATTTGCCATGTCATCCTATGGTGCCAACTCCTTTCGTCCATGAGGTATGGCTTGATACCTAGCACTTAGCTGTTTGCCCGATGCCTTAGGAGCCCTCAGCATCCCCGGTAGCCTATATTCCTTCCTCTTGAGCCACAGGTTCTAAGTTAGTTCCCCTTGTATATGAATTAGGATGGGCCTGAACTCACAGGTTAAACCTACTCCCATTGCACCTGAAATGGACGTCTGGCAGGATGTAGTAGAAGGAGAAGGAGCAAGAATTTAAATATGTTCACCCAGGGTCTGCGTTATTTGGTTGTACTTATTAATCTCCGACTCCACTGTTGCCATCATATCTCGAATCTTTGACAAAGAGACTGAAGTACCTCTTTAAAATATCATTATGTCTCAAGGTGAAGTCCTTGGGAAAAGGGTCCACTGTGCCAACAAAGATGCAATTCCACTGCAAATGTGGGACATTAATCGAGGCAAGCAATTAAGCCAGTCAGACAGTTCAGATATCAGGATGATAAACTAAGAGGAAGTCCAGACCAGCCTCCTCTGGACTTTGACGGTGCGGACGGGCCCACCTTGGTCTGGGGTCCACCCTGCGGCAGGTAGAAGCTGCTTTTCACCAAGGAGCAGCAAGGAGAGAACAGGTCACTGGGCCCTCCTTCAAAACACCAGCAGGCTTGTGTTACCGAGAGTCCCAAGATGCACCACTGCAGCAACCAACTCCTCGAGACATATTGCGCCACACTAGGTGGAATGGGACTTTTCAACATACAGGAGAGAACAAGTCACTGGCCCCTCCTTCAAAACACAAGCAGGCATGTGAGACCAAGAGTCCCAGGAAGCACTACTGCAGCCACCACCTCCTCCAAACTTCACGAGCTGTGGTAGGTGAAAGGGTGCTTTTCAGCACGTGGCACAGGAGAGAACAAGTCACTGGTTCCTCCTTCAAAATACCAGCAGGCATTTGGGAATGAGAGTCCCAGGAAGCGCAACTACAGCTAAAAACTCCTCCAGACACCCCCCTAATTTTCCAGCCGACCTTGCTACCAAGGGCGGTGCTTGGTCAGGGAGTGGGCATCTCCACTAGCTGGAGAGGCCCTGGTCAGCATGACAAAGGATGGGAAGCTTTTGAGGCTTCTCAGCTTTCAATGATATTCCTGCTTGGTGGTAAGTGTAAAGCACCTCTACCCAGAAAAGGCTTTTATCTGACTCACAAGAGCAAAAGGTTCCCAACTTAGGGGGTCAGAAAGATGTCTAGAGGTGGCAGGCTGGTGTACACCAGTCAGGCACACACTAGTGGGTTGGTAGGTTTGTCAGGGGGAACCTTTGAGGTGCCCTCTGAATACACTTATTAATTAATCCAACACAGGCATCATTGTGTGATCATTAATCTGAGATGTTTGGTACCAAACATCTTGGAATTCGGTGAAGCCATCATGGAGCTGTGGTACTCGTAGTGCCAAGCTACCAACCCATGTACTCAGTAAAAGCTAAGAGAAAATTGAAACACTTAGACACTGAGCTATCGCCAAAAAAAGAGAAACAAGGGTGGGCGCAAGCAACGTCGGAGGATTCCTGCTTGTGTTGAGCGGAAAAGGGATAAGGGGGAAGATCAATTTAACGAAATAGATATCCACACTACAGAAGCTAGTGCAGCGATGTGGAACTAAGGATTCTGGGGGAGGATGGAGACTTTACTGACTACCCTTTTAGGGCCAATCAACCAACAAATCCAAAATATGTATAAGAGGCTGAGAGTGCTAGATGATCATGTAACAAAATTAGACATAGGGCATACTGTAACAAATAAATCCAATGTGGGGATATTAAGTGGAACTAATTCCAAAAACAATGGGTTTAATACGAACACAGATGGTCACAATAAAACCCCCGATGCCAACACCAAGCACAAGCAAAAATCTACCTCCAGCCAAACATGCCCCTAATCCTAATATGACTAAGGTAGTTAGTTTGGAAGGCACGGAACAAAATGTTAATAATAGTAAAAGGGTCCCAACCAGACAAACTAAGAATGACGCCCAAACCCGCCCAACAGTCCAACCTGAAAAAAACATGGCAACCAACACGAGGAAGATACCTACCGGCATCAGCCTGCCGCCTGAATGCGGAGCGTATGTGTTGGTTTTAGTCAATGTGCCTAAACTAAACTAAGGAATGACCAAGAGGAAAACCCCATCACCCTCAAAAATAGGATCCTCCATTGGCTATCCATAAATTTCAATTTCCCAATGGAAGGAGCAAGGGGGATCATCCAAACACAAAGAGTCGGGTGGGCCCGTTGAGAAAAAAGTTTGAGGGGGATTGCATAATTATACATTTCAGGTCCCCTCAATGGGCTCAACAACCCTTGCTAATGCCCCACTGCCCTCACCTTGGCAATTTAATATGACTTTGCTCCCTCTGGGCTACTTTTACGGACAGCTATTAGCCCCAAACTCTAACCCCGGGAATAACCCGGCTGTGTGCTATCAGGATCCAAATCTTGGTACCAGGAATAAACTCCCATTGCACCAACTGAATCAAGATTTCAGCTTTATGAACGGCCCTGCCCAGTGTCATCAGGCCATATTCCCAGCACACCCGATGCCACACCCATACTTTCCTATCATGCCCCTGTACAACCACAGTGAGAGGCCATACCAAAGGACAAATTTAAACCGGAACTTGCCTCAGAATGAGTTGAGGTCCATATACAACATCCCAACCTACAACCGGTTTGAACATGCCTTCTCAAATTTAGAAGATCAGGACTGACTGGGGAATTGGGGAGGTAACATTGGATGTCAAGAAGAAAGTAATGACAATGAGGAATATTTATTACCAACACTAGCCAACACAACCCAGGAAATTGTAGCGCACCACAACACTGCCACACCCATAGCCATACAAGAGGATGTAACTCCTACACTAACTAACTCTAAGCGGAGCACAGTTATGAGTGTTAGGAGCAAGTCAACTAGCCACTCCAATCACTGTGACTTGTCAATCCTTAGCTGGAATGTGGCGGGGTTAGAATCAAGATTGTCAGACCCACAATGGGTCCAGCTATTGGATGGTAAAGACATTATTATGTTTCAGGAGACATGGGCTGTTGGGAATCTACATATAGAGGGCTACCACTGTTTTAGTGTGACAGCACCTAAGCCTGATTTTGGCTGCGCAGTGGGAGGCTTGTTTATTGGGATTAAGATACTGGCTGGTGGCACAATCAGAGACTTATCAAGAGAGAACCCGAACATACAGATCTTGGAGTTCAAGCAAAAGACCCGGATTTATTTAATTAATTTTTATAATAACGATTTTTATTCTGTACCTAATAGGAACTTTGAAGCACTCTCTAAGACCTTACGAAATCTTGAAACCAATTTAGAAACTGAGGAGGAGATAGGGATTTTAATTGGGGGGGACTTTAATGCGAAAGTCCCAAAGAACTGCTGGACTGAGGATAGAAATCACTTAGATCAAGCCGAACGAAGGGGTATTGAATTAGTCAACATATTAACTGAACACACCCTCAGCAATGCTATGGATACAGGTTACACACCTAGCACATATCATGCTCCTACGTTCAGAGGCAGGGATTGCTTTTCTACTATTGACTTTATCTTTATGTCCCCCCATTTATTAGACTGCGTAACAAAATTCAGAGTGACGGAAACATCGTTTGGCGATCATAACCACCTCACAGTGACTCTGCACCTAGGCCCTAGCCAGGTATATGCTAATTTAAATGGCGCAAGAGACATTACTCCCTCGGTCGATGGTCTGCGATTAAAATGGAGGGGAGTTGACAGTGGGGAAATATTGGAAAGTGTAAAAAGGGAATATCCCCAGTTAATCAACTCTTGTTTATCCATGGATGGGAAATGTCACAGGATAATCGCTGACTTTGGTAAACTGTGTCTAGCCATAAAAACTTATTTGTCAGTTCCATTGCCAAAGGAAGGGAAAGAGCCAAGGAGGTTTTATTCCGCCTGTTCACTAGCAAATAGAGAACTGCGCAGGGCTTTATCCACTAAACCAAGGTGCATAACGGAGGTACAGGTAGCCAGGAAATTTTATAAACTTAAAATAGCTGAAAGAAAGGCTGCATTATTGACAGAACAGTGGGAGTCGCTGGTTGGAAGTGCAAACTTGAAAAGCATTGGCCCCTTCTGGTCAGCTGTCAGAAAAATGTGAGAAATGGGCAAACAATTAACCCCAATCAGTTGCAATATAACCAGCAGTTCCTGGGAGGCCCATTTTTCCAAAATCTATGTCACACCACTTGAGGAATCGACTAGCTTTGCCCCTGGACAGCTCAGCGGCTTAGAGATCGATCTCCATGAGGTGGAAATAGCTATTATGGAGAGCCTTGGGAACAAGGCCCCAGGTCCTGATTTATTTATTTATTTATTATTTATACAATTTCTAAAGCGCGCTACCACCTAACAGGCATCTTGGAGCTAGTAACTCAGAGACCATATCAACACAGGAGGGGGTTATTGCACAGGCCTAGTTCTTAGGGAATAGCCAGGTTTTAAGGTTCTTTCTGAACACAAGAAGATCCTTGTTTTGCCGCAGTTCAAGAGGTAAAGTGTTCCACAGCCTGGCTGAAGCCACCCCAAATGTTCTGCCCCCTGCTCTAACTTTGTTAAAGCGTGGTACTTTTATTGACATTCCTCTTGAAGAATGGAGCTCTCTGCCCAGGACGTACCACTCAAACATTTGTTGAAAAGAGGTTGGTCCTTTTCCATGCAAGGCCTTGAATACTAGACACAGAGATTTAAATGTAACTCTCTGTGTCACGGGCAGCCAGTGCAGCTCCGTCAGTGCTCCAGAGGCAGAGGTCCGCGTTGACCAGCCTAATACCAATTTAGCAGCAGTAGATTGTACCCGCTGTAATCTGTCTAGCAGAAATTTAGGGGACCCGAGGAGCAGAGCGTAACAATAGTCTACTCTACTAAGTATTGTGCTTCGTACTATCAGGGCGTGGGCTTGATGGACTGCCCATAGACATTACCAAGCATAGTCCGGATCTATGGGCACCAATCCTCCTTAATGCGTTTAATAGTCTGCCAACAGTGCCCATGCCCACTACCTGGGCAACTAGCACTATAGTCCCAATCTTTAAAAAGGGTGAGCGGTCGGACCCAGTGAATTACTGTCCAATCTCCCTCTTGGACAATACCTTAAAATTCTTGGGGCGAGTAATTTATAATAGGGTGTTAGAGTGGACTGAAGATTCGGATCTATTGGACCTGTGTCAGATGGGATTCAGGAGCAAGGTGGGGACGGTTGAGCAATGCTTGAACTTAAAACTGATAATTGATAAGTATAGCATTGCTCGATCGTCTCCTATTTACCTTGCGTTTATGGATATTTCATCCGCCTTTGATCTAGTGAACAGATCTAAACTATGGGCAACCCTCCTGAATTATGGACTGCATGAGGCTCTTGTTAATTTTCTGGCCTACCTCCACACTGATCTCAAGGCACAAGTTAGGATTGGGATGGGTGGAGAAGTATCTGGACCTATCAACATCCGCAGGGGGGTAAGACAGGGGTGCGTTTTAGCACCCCTGTTGTTTAATATTTATATTAATGGTCTAGCCAAAACCCTAAAACAAGTGACTAATTACGTACCAATAATCCAGGGGCAACCATTACCAGTTTTATGATACGCAGACGATGCGGTCCTCATGGGCCGAACACCAAATGCCCTCCATTTACTTGTTAAAAGTTTCGTACAATACATGGAGGGCTTAGATCTGCGTGTAAATTTAAAAAAAATCTTTTATTATGCCATGTGGACCCGGGAAACGGAAGCTCAACACCATACATATAGGGACTGATAAATTAGAATCTGTAACTAAATTCCCATATTCAGGGCTGGTTTTCGCTGCGAACGGCTCATGGAGTGGGCAGTCGGCCTACGCCATGGGCAAGTTCTCGAAAGCCACCAATTCTATTTTAAGCTTGTCCCGTCCAAAGAAAAGAGGTGCCACCAGAGCTATTTAAAAAATGTTTAGACTACAGTGCTTACCTGTGGCTACATACAGGGCTGAGGTCTGGGGATTGGGAAAAACCCAAGTATCCAGCGAGAAGAAGGTCGATTCTGTAGAAAAATACAGGGCACCCCAATCTTATCTTCTAAATTCATTTGAAACCTCCCCTATGTATGTGATTTTATTAGAACTAGACCAGCTCTATTCTGGATCAGGATCTGGAGGAATAATTCAGCCACTCTAACGCAAAATAGTGACCATGGCATGGCAATCCCCTGGCTGCGGGAGTCCTAAAAACATTGAGTGCCATGGACAGAGGAGATCTTTTCTCCGACCCAAGTAGGATTGAGCCCAAAAATAAAATTGAGGACAAACAAGCACTGTATGCACTTTATATTTCGGAACGAATGGAAAGGGAAACCCTCAAATCAACTGTTGTGAGTTACATGGGGAATGAATTATGTAGGAGACCACTTTCACCCTACCTCACTTTACCTACGACCAACTGGGAGAGATCACTGTTGTTTCGCCTAAGGGCGGGTTCAGTGAAATCCCTACTGGGCTTTCCTTTGGGTTATCAACCCACAACACAATACAATCCATGTCCGTGTGATGGTATTAGTAAACAGAATGATTTGCACTTTCTATTCTTCTGCAAATTTTATTTAAAATATTTTAATTGGTTTTTAACTCCCTATTTTAGAAAACAAGGACCCCTTTCGTTGGGGGAGTCTTATACAATGTTGCTCTGCCTGGTCACAGATGAACTAATTTTTCGCACTAGCACTTTTCTGAGACTTATAACACGCGCACGCAAAATGATGGAAAATCCCTGAAAATAGTCTTATGAGAGTTGTATTAGATTTTTTAACAATTATGAATTCTGTAAATTTTGATCTGTTATGTAATTGAATTGTTTTAATGTGGTACTTTTATGAATTTCACTAACTTATCTATCTAAAAGTTGTAACTTTTGGGATACTAGACTGTCCAGATTGGTCAAGTCGAGGGGTGGATGGGCATAACCTCATCACCTTATTGTTCATGTTTCCGCAAAGTCATCGTTATAATTTTAAAAAATAAAGTCTCTATTGTCCTTAGCAGTTTTCTTCGGCTTGTGTCCTTTAAGTGGATAGTTGAGATGATTTTCCCATGCTCACGATGCTGACGTTCAAATTTGTTGGCATCCACTCAGCTGGCCAGGCCACACTGTCCTTAACCCATTCTGCACAGGCTGCTCGCGCTCTTCTCGAGTTCAGTCGTGCATGCGTATAACATTGCAAACTCGGAGTCGCAGACAGCTTCCATTTTAAGTAGGCTTCATAGGCCACAATGGGAACTAATATAGAAACAAACACAAATAAACGCTAATTTTAATTTTTTAAATATAGCCCTTCTGTTTACCTCCCCCCATTCTAAGGTAACCCAATAAGTTATTACCTAGCGAATTAAGCAACACATAAGCATTGTTTACTCATCATTCTCCATAATTTATGCCACAATTAGGCAGACAAAAAGCATATTCATGCAAATTTCGGTTAGATTATTACAAATGCGCATAGAATAAACAAGATGACTTCACTTAATTAGTAGATTATGGTTCGCAGCACATGCAAATTAATATCCCACGTATGTTTGTGTGTGTGCATTCTATTCTATGTTGGTTAATTTCAAAACCACACAATTAATTCATGTTACTGTTATGGAGAAGTCACTTCACGAGGGGTATGCAAAAATGTTTGTTTCCAACCTCGCTCCATTACAAGCAATTTGCGACCCCATTAGGAATCGCAAACAGTGTCTGAGACACTGTTGTAAATTCCAATTTGCGAGTCGCAAATTGCGAGTCACAAAACAACGCAATTTGTGACTCACGCGTTGGTAGGGTCCTTCATGTGGCCCGATATGTATTGAGTCTAAAATCAGACAATATGTGTTTGTGCTCCCTTAAGGTAAGGTTAGGCAGAAAACGTGGGTCTATCAATAGTGGAAGTGATAAATTACTACATAAGTCTCTATGAATAATCTTTTTGCCTGTAGCGTGGAGGTTGCTATTTTGTTTTGAGTGCTGGAGTCCAAACACTTTTTCTGAGGCTAATAGTCTGTTTGCTATTCAACTAGTTTAGATAAAGTCAACACTGAGAGCTGTTATTGCCCTGGTATCAATCAGCAAGTCAGGTTCAGGATTCTATTCTACTATTTTTAAAGGTGACACATTCTGTAGGGTCAGTCCTTCCCAAATGGGCTCAAATAAAGAAGCCATGTTCCCTAATTGCATCTACCATTCGAGGTTTAATAAAGAGAGGAAAAAATGCTCCACTGACCCGGAAAGACATGCCTTTTTATTCAGATTAACCACAGAGCCACCACTGACTCATGCATATTTTGCTTACATTGAGTTTATTTGAAAAATCCACAAATATTCATATATCATAGAGATTATGATTGATCAGGATTGATCTGGAGACCGCCAGTGGCTTAGGCAAAGTGAAACAATTTCATCCACAACGTTTTAATGTCTAACGTCTCAAAAAAAGAGCCAAAATATTCTTTTGTCCATCAAGTGTAAAATGTTATAGTGCATTACGGGTTCTTGAAGTGTTATACAAACAGGATCTGCCCTCATTTGACAGAAACTGTTTGAATATTCGCCTACTTGTTTAATTTCTTTTCGAGGTGATACTTTTCTGGAAATGCAGAAGCTGGTATGTATATTCTATATAGCTCCCATCAACGCACCATTGACATTATATCTGATGATTTGAAAAGCTGTTCGCTGTGTTTGTGTCAACACATGCTTTTCGCTTTTGTCACTACAAATCCTTTCCCTCTGCAGCTCAGATGTGGTTCAAGCATATGTAGTTTTTAGCATAACAGTATGTTGCTATGCTAACCTAAAAAAATCTAGTACTTTAATTGTGACACATTTTAGAATAAACACAAAAGTTGAAATTTCTGAAGAGAGATTCCTTGTGGATAACATACTCAAAATGTCTGTCTTATTCTGAATTCACATAATTTTTACAATTACATAGCAAGATCAAGGGAGACCAGATGGCTCCCTCAGAAACAGTAATGCTGAAAGAGCTATGCACGATTTAAAAGGAGTAAGTAGAATATATCAGATTCATAATTCATTTCATTGTTTACTTGAGAAGATACAGAACCACCATAAGTAACTTTAAAGACAAGCACATTTGTGTTAGGAGATAAAATCAGGGGTGCCTCCTCCATTTGAGCAGAAGAGCATTGCCACATATGCCTCAACCTGAAAAATAAAGAGGTATTAAAAAAGTTTATTTATTACAGTTTTATTTTTCAGCAACCCATCCTGAACTAAGTGGCAAGACGGGGTGGGGCCAGCACTGCTGAGTTGCAGCAGCAGGAAGATGTGCACTTTAAAATCCACATGTCGTGGGACGGCCAGTCAGGCATGCGTATATTAAAGTTCGTATGTTAGAGAAAGCGCAGGGCTTCAAGGCTCTTAGGAGCACTGGAAGAGCCTGCTATATCCAATCCTGGCGCTGCTTTCATGCTGTGAAAGCTGCACCAGGATTGGATGGTGCAGCTTCCCACATCAGGAACTTCCTGAAGACACCCAAGGGATGAGGACATCGCACTATAAAGAAAGGAAGGTAAGTTTATTTTATTGTTTTATTTTTTTTGTGCCCCCATGGGACATGTCAGCTGCCACTTCACTTACATCAATAAAGTACAGTTGAATAGGGTTCACTTCTAGTGCGATGCTGACACGGCAATTTTGATTATAGAGACCGGTGTATGTACATGCAAATAGTAGGTGCAAGGCACTATTTTTTGGGGCTCTGCCTACGTAGTAATAGGTCATATTATAATAATCCCTATTTCAGAGGCTTGTAAAACTACATGCCTAATGACCACGATCCCAACCTTTGCTTTCCCAGCCAAGATTATTTTAAAAAGTAGCACACATACACTAGACCACTGACCCTTTTCCCAAAGGGAAAGCTGTACCAGCTGGACATCTTCTTTTTTACAAATCGACAACCACCACAACTCTGGGGCTGCTAACTGATTTATAGTTTCTGACAACAATCATGGGCACAAACCACTGACACGTAATCTTCCATCTCAGAAATATGAGAGGCGATGTCCCCTTCGTGTCCTTCTCCTATTTTGACAGGGAAAGTGTGGCAAAAGGCAAGGCCTTTTCTGTGTGGAAAAGATTTTTACAGCTCCTAATTAGCTGATTGAACATTCGTCAAAGTTGTTTTGCAGAAGCAAACAATGTGAGTTTGTGAATTGCCAGCCTTGCGACCACAAAAGGGCGTTGTTTATAAGATGTATAGTTTGGGAGAAATGAGCACAAATTAAGAAAACCTCTCACTCACTGCATTAATTCAAATTCAAATTCAAATTTATTTATTTATGATAACGGAACTCAATTGAGGTCCACATAAAAATTCAAGAAAACAAACAAGAATACAAAAGGAAATTTACATAATATTAAGTAATCAATATAATGTTAAAAAACATTTAAAGAAGTAAAACAATTTAAAACAAAACATTTCATCTGGAGGATTAAGCATTGCTTCAATAAAATCAAAAGCAGTAAAAATACCCAGTTGAAGGCACATAGGTCTTAACCATTTGCGTCTAAATGCCATAAGGGCCGGACAAACAAAAACAACATGATACATATCCTGGCAATTAAGATTACAAAAATTACAGATGTCTGAACCACCATACCATTTGGACAAAAGGCAGTTCAGCGGAAGTAAGTTATACCTTAACAAAAGCATAAATCGCCTAACTCCATGGGGGAGATTCCAGCATATGTAGGGTTGGGGTGTTTTTATTTTGCAAAATTTACCAATGGGGAACATTCCGCTCACAGCTTTTCTTGTCCCACTATCAACTCTAAAACTCAACTCCCAAGAAGCAGATTTTAAGGATAACTTTAATTGGGCAGCAGATAGTGAAAAAAGGCTTTGTTCGTCTAGCTGTAGTAGTGTAACAGCCTGTCACAGCCTGTCGAAAATTCCTTACAATAGAGGAATAAGCATTAAAGGAACCCAACAGCTCACTTTTTATTAGATATCTCAATGTGCCAGGCATTCCTCTTGCGATGTTAAAAACCCAACGCACCACACTCGCAGCTGCCTGAGCCCAAGAGCTACGCAGGCCGAATTCTCGTCTTAGCGAAGACGTAGAATTCGCAGTATTGACAGAAGCTAAATTACGTAATATTTTTCCTTCGGTAGAATCCAAAAAATTCCAACATACCATATCCACTATTTCTAATCCGTAGATTAGGGATGCGGAGATTTTTGCTCGGAAAACCTCGAGCAATATGGAAAAATGCCTTCTGCCTGTCGCTTTGTAAAGGGAAATAAGACTCTTCCCTTGAGCAAGGGCTTTTCTGCTATTGTTCTCAGTGTGGGTTTTTTCACTTAAATTGCTCATGACAATCTTTCCAAGGAAGGGATAAGATTTCACTACTTCGAGTCTTTCACCCCCGATGGACCAATAATAATTTTCAACTCACTGCATTAGAATTGCACATAAGAATGCTTTCAATGCTACTGAAATGTTTATGTTATAAAATAACTCGTAGGCAAAAAGTGTTAAAGTATGGGAGCCTATTACATTGTCGGGTGGACACCTTCTCAGACTCCGGACCAACTGACCTCAGGTAGGCCCTCCCAACTGCCTCATTATGATGCGACCAAATATGGTGCGATCGCATTCCAACATTTCCCTATGGGAAAATGTGTTATGGCCATAAACTGGCATCTTGAGTTGCCTGCCATGCGGTGTTGGGATTAAGAGGGGGCACAATATGTGCCCCCACGACTACCAACTGAAGGCAGCAAAGGAAAGGGGGCCCTGCTAGGGGCTCTCAAACACGCTTTCAGACATGGTTTGCATGTCGGAAAGGCCGGTATGGAAACCCTGCCGGAAACCATGCATCGTAATCCAGATGGCGTAAACCGCCATCCATTTGGATTACGGGCCGGTTCCGACTGGTGGATGAGCTCCTTGAGCCCGTCGGAAGCCAACCCGAATGACTGGCCGGTTTAAATTCTGATCGGCTGAATCAAAATCAGCAGGTCAAAATTGAAACCGACGATGTTGATCGTAAGGCCTCCCCCCTAAGGTCGGAGGCCTTGCGGCCGACATCGTAATAGGCCCCATAATGTTTAGAAAAGTTTAGTTAACAACCTTTGAAAATATATTAGTATATATTAGTTATGCAATCTCGGATTACGATTTGTTTCCCTGTATCCAGGACCTTAAGATTATTCCTACAACTCTGAGCGATCATAGTATAATGCTCATAACCATTACCCTAAACCCCCTGTCCACTGCGCCATGGTCCCTTAACGGCAGTGACGTTGATTTCCATGTCTCTTAAGGAAGGTGCTTTTGGAATCCTTCGGCCATTAATGGGGTCCATAATAAATTATGTGAAACTTTATTAGAGTTAATCGAGTGGCGTGGTTTAGAAATAGTTACATTTGAAAAACTCATGCGAAACATCATTTTAGATGTAAAAAAGGCTTCCCGCCCTTGAAATGGGGTAGTTGCGCCTAGTTTACTACGTATCCTGAACAAGGAAATAAATAAACTAGTCCGTGAGCAATATCTAGATAGAGTTATGGAACGAGGAAAATAAATTTCTAGATTAAAAAGAAAGAGATGCAGACTAAAAGCGAAAATAAAAAAGAAGAAGGAAGATACAGTTTGGATCAACTTGAGGGAATCAGTTGTTCAGGGTAGGATTAGAGAATTTTGGGCAATAATCGGGAAGGGATGTGGTACTAGAATAAGTCCCCGCCCCATCCCTATAGCTGAAGAAGTATGGATCACCTATATCCGGGACCTCTACGCAGGGAATGGGACTTCAGGAGAAGATATTGTACTAGATGCTACGCCTGAAGGACTCATTAATTATCCCACAGAGGAAGCAATTGAAATGGCTATAAAGAACATGCGCGCCTCTGGTGCAATGGGTCCCGACGAACTTCCCATGACGGTCTTGAAGCAGGATCCTACAAGGTGGAGTAAAATCTTGTATCCACTGTTTAAAGCCTGCTTTTTGTCTAAAATGGTACCTGCTTCTTGGAGGGGAAGTATTTTGGTCCCTATTTTTAAGAAGGGAACTAGGGAGTGCCCCAGCAATTACCGTCTGATAGCCCTCCTCGACTCTATCGGAAAGGTCTTTGCGAAATGTCTTCTAAATCTCCTTTCCGATTGGGTCGATGAGAATAATATTCTGCCCCTTGAACAAACTGGCTTCCGTAGGGGACATGGCACGTTAGATAACCTCACCACCCTCCATGTGGTTACTGATAAATATGTGCAGGTGAGAGGGGGGGTGGTGTACGCAGCTTTTATTGATTTCTCCACAGCGTTCGATAAAGTAGACCGTAGAACGCTGTGGAGAAAATTGGCAGCTCTTGGTGTTCCGGCCTATCTATTGGAGCTGGTCCGTACCCTCCATACAGAGACTTGGTGTAGTGTTTTGCAGGGGGCGAAAGGGGGCTATCTCAGCAGATATCGGCTTTGAATGGTCTTAAACAAGGCTGCTTATTGGCCCCCCTTTTGTTCTCCCTGTATACTGTAGACTTACCCGCCGCCTTGTCTGTCAGTGAGGGTATTGCACCGGTGATAGGGGGGACCCCAATATCCTGCTTGATGTATGCCGATGACGTCCTTATTTTAGATCTGACTCCCAAAGGACTTTCAAACCGGCTACATGCCCTTAATGTCTTTGCTAGTGTTCATAGCATGAAGATTAACATATCTAAAAGTAAGGTGATGTGTATAGCCGGTAAGAAGAAGTGCCGATTAAAACATTTCTGATGGTATATCGGCGGCCAAAAACCGGAGGTCGTTAACTCTTATACTTTTCTGGGGAAAATTATAGCGGCTAACTTGAGTGAGAGGCCTCATATTGACCATAGTTCACGCAAAGCCCTCGCCCATGGCAAGGGTTTAAATTCCCTCTATTTGGCTACGGGGAAAAGGCACTTTCCGTGTTTACTGGAGGTGTACAGATCTAAAATCCCCGCTACGATACTGTACGGTATCGAACTTATAGAGGTAAAATATTGGGACTTTTGCCATAAGGTCGAGGGGAAACTCCTAAGATCCCTATCTTCTTTAAATACTGTGTGCTCTTTGGCCACTTGTAGGCTCAATTTCGGTCTCAGGAGCAGCTGGGTACAGGGACTGTGCGCCCTAGTTAGATGGGTGGCCTGCCTGGCTAGAGCTGAACTGGGGACGATGAGAGCTCTCCTCAGAATTGAATTGCTGGGTAATTTTAAAGAGTTTTCTCAATTGGTAAGGAATTTTAGGAAAGCTGCAACGCTCCTAAAAGTAGATGAAAACAATTTATTTTTGTACTCTCCCTTACAGTTAAAACTCGTTTTAAAACAGGCCTCGTGGGAGTTATGTTTTCAGACAGATCAGAATTTAATCTGTGGAAAAAGATATGTAGACCTTCTTATTAATTCCTATGTGATTAAGTCGGCCCAACCATATGTCACATGGAACTTGCCGCATGGTATCCGTAGATTTTGGTTTCTTTTACGTTATGATCTGTTACCTTTAAATCTACTCTTATCTAAATGGTACGGCTCTTCTCCCATGTGCAATTTATGTAACCTGAGTACCCAGGATTTTATGCATGCTTTATTGATCTGCCCTGCGCTCCGTATATTGCGACTCAGATGGTTAAAACCCATTTGTCTTCGTCTGGGCATTGCCACTTTGAACAGTTTTCTCCAAGCACTTTATTGGCCTCCTAATGAAATGTTCTGCTTTTATATTTTTAACTTTTTTAAAGGTTTTTTAGCTATTTATTAATATGTCTCTGGAGTTGTTCGTCATTGCTTCCGGTTGTAGTCCTGTCATTGTATGTTATTTCTGCACACAAATATGTTTCTTGAATGTCACAATTTTGATATGTATTTGTCTTTTGTTTTTATCATTGTGAACTTTTATGTGGCCCTCTTTTGAGAGCCAAAACATAATAAATAAAATTGAATATTAGTTAATCACATGTAGGATTGAGAATGTTCTTAGAATCTTTTGCAAATGAATGAATGTTTAAATTTGTTTTTACACCAGGCAACCATGTCTTAACATGTATAATAACGAGGCCCAAAAGTATAAAAGTCTTTTCACTCAACTTTGCTCACATTTACATGAATGAGACATTTAGTAAAGCTGCTTAGCATTACTGACATCTTTTTGAAGCTATAACATTTTGTTAATCCAGCTCCTCACCTCAAGTTAGATCATTTATTAGAATACAAAGATTATTAAAACTGCTCACAACAAATGATGACGTAGAAAATGTTATGATTGCTGCTTCCACATATTATTGACGGTTTATATTACTGACTAGCTCTTGTTCATGCATCAAGCTCAAAGTGCGTCCTTTAGCTTAGGTAAGAAGGTTCTCATGAGAACCATCCTTCATGTAAAAAGTGCTGCAATAATTGTATCAATCATGGTGACAAGAGTACAGACTTAGAGAATCGGAAGAAGAGACATTATGTGACTGATAACGCCACCTTGTGAACTATTCTCATTGGATATCGACAGAAGATGCTTACAAAATTGATACAAAAAGTATGAAATTATAATAATGAGTGTTCCTAGTTAGTTAGCACACTTACACTTACTACCCGTACCTATCATTTTACATTCAATGTATTTCTTCCATATTCCCTTGACTTTTCCGGAGGTCCTGCTGCTGGATCTTTCCCTGCCCTAAGACTCTTCTTCATAGAGAGTTGATTTCCTTAGCTTTTTCGCTGAGGCGACTAATTCTGCCTAATTTCTGATCTTTTTGAATTGTTAGGGATCAATGCTACTGCAAGGATCACGCTTTTCTTTACAGTTGGTACTTCAGCTGTAGTTTCCCAAACTACTCTTTATTAGAGGCTCATCTCTTGCTCGCTCTTCTCCAGAGGAACTCTTTATGGATTCTATTTAGAATATTTCTTTTACTTAGCTTACTGGTTCTCTTTATGGAACACAGTCTATTTTTCTAAGGCTTTCTTCTAAATACCTGTATTTGATATTTCTGTAAACGTACTAAACTAAATAAAGATAATGATAGATTCTGACTTTATAATAAATAAAGGTTTTTGAAACCTTCACCAACCTCTCGTCATTGACTAATCACCAAATCGGAATGTCTTTGATGTTTTATATTGCTTTGAAAAAGCTCTAATTTGTCTACACCGGAAAAGATCTGTCAACCTTCCTGGTGCCTCAAGGATTCTCCACAGCGAGATTTGTAAGTGGGTGTATATAAAGATTTAAACGTCTTGGTAAATCCTTGGGCTCACACACTTTCTGGTGCAAAAATGGATGGTTTAACACCCAGAATAGAGCCCAAAATTAGTACCCATTACATTTTACATAACTCATGATTCCAGTTTCTAGTGGCCACATCCAGATGGAGTGACAAGTAGTTACGGTCTTGGCGGTTGCAGTTTGGAGTTGTCAGTATCAATAGGGAGAATAATGTTGTGGTTGTAAGAGTTAATTGAATGTGCATTCTTTGTACATGAATTAAATATTATGAGAAAAGCATTAAGAGATTGTTGTAGTGAAGAAGTTGGTTTCAGGCTCCAAAAAGTCAAAAGATTCTGGGATATTGATCATGTTTTGCAAATCTTGTAATAAATGTGGAGTGTGAGGTACCATCACTTCCATAAAAAAATATTTTATAAACGTTGATGATTGATTAACCTTGTTAATGTTAGTGAAACCTTATTGTGCACCATGGTAAAGCTGCATTAGTTTTTTTTTTGTTAAATGTTTTTATTGAGGTTTTGCAAATCAAATCCCCGATGGGGGTGATACATTACATAAGTACCAAGTATTCCACATATGAGGGGGTTACATAGTCATCCATAAAAAGCACAAACAGTGTGTTTCTGTGTCATGCATTCTTGGCCTCAGCCGGCCGTTTGATATCTGATGGTCCGCTGGCGCATAAACTGGGGAATGGGATGTAAGGTTTCAGGGTGTACTGTGCCAGGGTCATGGGGTCATGTGCTGGTGGAGGTATCTATTAAGGTTTTCCCAGTGTGAGTTGTTATAAACTTGTAACCTCGTGACTATTTAAATAGACAAAATAAAAAGGGGGGAATATGCGGCGGTTTTGGAACTTCCGGTCTATATCGGATGTAAACTTGAAACTGTAAGGGAAAGTTTTCCTAGTGTTGCGAGTGGTGGTAAAGCGTGCTGAAGCGTGTGTGGCGGGTTGGTCTGGATCATGGGACCTCGCCCGGGGAGGGTGTCACGACTGGTGGGCCTAAGGTCGAATCAAAGGGGGGCCACCAGAGGTGCACGGGATAAAAAGGGGGGGAGGGAGGAGGGGGCGGCCCGTCAAGGGTAGCGGTGGTAAAGCTGCATTAGTTGGTGTGGATTTTCACTTGTTGATTGTGAAATCCTCTAGAGTGAATAAAGATCTAAATGTTCCTTATAGAAAAAGAAGAGTTAAGCAAACAAGGTTGGTCAGAAAAAGAGTTTTTAAAAATAGTGAAGAAAATTGTAAAGGAGGGTGGATACTGCGAGAAATGAGAAGTTGATGGCATAGGGGCTGATTATGATGTTGGTGGGTCCGACACTGATATGCCGTCGGTGTTGAACCCACCAACATGTACCCCACCGGTCATCCTGCCGCATTATGATGCAATGGGCAGAGGCATCAGGTGGTGGGACCATCCACGGCACTTCTGACGGGCTGAAACAGACCATATGTGCATCGGAAAGACAGCAGAATCTCTTAATGACAGCGGCTTCGCAATCGGGATAATGATGTTGGTTTCCGACAGCCATTTCAGGTCAGCCTTCCCAACATGGAAAGACTGTAGGAACTCAACATTTGGCGCTCCTAGCAGGGCCCCCTTCCCCTGTCCCTTAGGGGTCTGGTGCCACCTATGTTGCCCCCCTTAACGACCCTGCACCATGTGGCAGGCTCTGCATGGTTCCTGCCACACGGTGAAGGGATGTTTAAAAACATCCATTCAACAATTGCAGCTTGTGCTGCAGCCCCCTTCCACCCATTGCAGAAGCTTCCATTGTAGAATGGATGTTTCTGAACACCCTATGGGCGGTCACATCCAATTTAGGTCGTCAGAACCGCCGATCTATGGTCATGTGGTTCTAGACTGATATGGGCCCGACATCGCAATCAGGGCCATAGTTTTGCTCTGGGATTGTCTAGTTGGTGTGTTTTGCCCTGTCATTGGTTGCTTGGTGAGCTGTGCCGCACTTTATACTGGATATTGTCAATTTGAGCTCTGTTCATGGATTGGACAAAGGAGTCACTAAAAACAAAGCTGTTATTTGATTGGCAATTGAAATCTCTGACAAATATGGAACACAATCAGAACATTTGGTTTTGGAAAATGAATCAATAAATTGGGTTGTTAAAATGAAATATTTTAAAGATTTTAAGAAATTGGTGAAGGAGGATGTTATTATTTGTGTTCAGAAAGATGAAGAATTGTCTCCTGGAGTTTCTCCAGCTTAAATGACGACTACTGATGATGGATTAAATACATGTTTATGGCTAAACCATTGGATGAGGATTATGAAGGATGAGGTTGCATTACGTTTTCCTAGATTTGGAACCTTTAACACCAGGATCATAGATAATTTGAGGAGGGCATCGTATGAAATGAAGCCACTACCACTACCCATGCAATATGAAGCTGTGCATCCCTGAAAAAATGTTGCGAAAGAGAATAACAAATATCAGTGAAGAGCAGGTAGAGCAAATACAAATGATGACAATGCTCAATGGGACAACGAACAGCATAGGCGGACAAAAGGAATTATAGAAGGAACCAGACTGTACCCAGTTATTACATCAGGGATTAAGGAAAGGATAAGGACACAGCAAAGCGTGAAGGGGAGGATTCTTATACTAATTAAGGAGATGAGATATTGCAGGAAATGCTGTCATCCCAGTCATCTCCTGTAACCTTTACAAATCCAGGAGAGATAAGTGTTAGTGCTAGTCAGACTGTGGCTACTGCTCCTGTACTTTCAGACCAACATTCCATTGAACTACCTTTACAGGTTCTGAAAATTGCTTCAACCCTAGTGAGATGACCTATAACTGTGGTCCTAATTGACACTGTTCCAGTTTTGTCACCGGTGGTTCCTACTGCACCACCCACAATTGAAAGAAGCCCAGAGGTCACAACAACTCCAGTTTTTAATGTGCGAATAACTCAGATTATGCAGTTAGTACAGTGGAGGCCCCAACAAGCCTTAATAGATGGATGGTCTTGATGACTCCTTTGGGTTCCCCTGAATTACCTGGAAGTAGAGATGGAGGATTACCAGCTTGGATTGATAAATAGACTATGGAAAGAAGGGCAGAGGCTAGAAAGCCTTTGAAAAATGCAGAGCTAAAAAGTGCTAAACCCTTAGATATTCCCAAAATAAATATGTATAGGGAGGAATTAGACAATGTTTAGATTTTGAACATGTGTATCAATATGAGTGACCTGAACTTATCCATCTATGTAAAAAAAATACTCAAAGAACAGCCACCATGCACAATCATTTGGCAGGAGTGACAAGGCAATATGATGCCGATCTTACTAATAATGCAAACGTACATTGAAATTACAGGGTTGAAGTAGATGACCAAGCAATTTAAAATGTGGGTGATGCAGGTACACAATATGGAATAATTTATATGCATTCACGGATGGAAATATGTGCAGAAATTAGAACTTAGATAGGCAAGAAAACATGAAAAGACAAAGAAAGAAACCAAGTGAAAGCAGAATGAAGTGAGAGAAATGACAGAATATTCATTGAGGGAAGTAGTCGGAGGTGCTTACGTACATATTCCATGGAATAGAGGTGACTTGACTGAATCCACAAACACTTTCCCAAAGCTGAGAGACAAGCCTGTGCAGTGGTATGATCCGGTGGAAAGGTTTTAATATTTTGAAAGTGTTGTGGAAAGACCTGGATACCTTCTTTGACACTGTGGTTACAGGGGATATGTGGTCAGAATGTAGGATATGTTTACAGTGGCCGAAGGCTGAGCCTCCGAGAGAAAGGGCAACAAGAGCTCCTTCATCAATTGTGATGAAAAAGTATGAAGCAGTAATACATTTCCTGAAAGGGAAAATTCCTTCAAAAGATATTGATTGGCTGAAAATTAAAAGAACGACCCAGGAGCCGAGGGAAAGTTAATGAGTATTACAAAAGGTTGTTTCAGGTTTGCAAACAGCACAGTGGAAGTGAATATTCAGAAGAGGAGAATATGGGGATTTTTATGTCACAATTTGTTCTAGGGTTGAAGCCTGATATTAGTTTGCATATTATGCAAAATGTCATCTGCTGGCAAATAAAAGCTCTTGATGAAATTCTGTGTTATGCAAAATTTCGGAGTGTCGAATTGGACATGGAGCAGAGGAAAATAAAATATAAATTAATGTTGGCTAAAATTAAGGTAGCTCAGAAAGGGTTTCAAAATCCATTGTTGGCTGTAGGTCAGGGAATGATGCAGGGCTCCACAAGCTGGATTTACAGCGAACCCAAATGGTAGGCGAATGTCCCATGGAAGAGGTAGAGGTGTTGTCACGGGTCTGCGATCTGGAAAAGATGTTGATGCATTAAAAAAAGTTACTGTCTGTCATGTTCGCAATAGGGTGGGTCATTGGAAATTAGAATGTTTATTTAATCCGGAGAATACTACAGGACATGCACACATTTCTCAGAAAATAGCAGGTCCGAGAAATCATGTTCAACAAATGCAAAACTCAATGCAAAATCGAAACCAAATGATACCCGTTATTCCGGGTCAAATGGGAAATCCCAGAATAAACATAAACCAATTTGGAATTTTAATCATGATGTGTTAGGGCAATTTCCTTACTGTGAATTTGATTAGTTCAGTTTGGATGATTCACAATGATGGTGCCTGGTAGAGGGAGAGGATTGTGTACTTGGCACAGTCCTAGAGTAGGACCAAAGTGGCCCTTATGTATATGCCAATGTCTATGTCATGATGTGTAATGTTGGATTGACACAGGTGCTACATAATCCACAGTTAGAACTGTGGAAGTTCCAAACTTGGGAAGAATAATCCAAGTAGTTGGGGTTACCAATAAACAGCTGTCAAATCCAATTTCAGAAGAAGTTCTAGTCAGAATAGGGACATTTGAAGAAAAACATTAAATTGTGGTTTGTGATTCATGCCCAGTGAATTTATTAGGAAGAGATTTGTTATGTAAACTAAATTGCACAATTTATTGCACACCAGAAGGTGTTATATTTCAGACACATGATGAGGATGACGATTTCAAGTTGATTAAACAAAATGCTGACACAGGAATGTTTACTTGCTAACTGCTGCTGAATTTCCAGAAGATCTCAGAACTACTGTAAGTGCTGAAGCCTGGGATCTTACAGAAAAAGATATTTGACTCATAAAAGGTGTATAACCAGTAAGGGTTCAAATAAAGCCAAATGCAACCTTTCCGAGAATGCCACCTTAACCATTATTTGCTGAGAAAACTGCTGGGATACAACCCATAATTGAAGACAAGCTCCAGAAAGACATTCTGAGAGAACTAATTGGCAGACTTTGTAAGTCACCTATAATGGATATCCAAAAGCTCAATGGAAAATACAGACTAGTGCAAGATTTTAGAAAAATAAATGATCTTCCGGTGGCTTGTTGTCCCATTGTACCAAATCCTGCTACAGTGCTTTTCCAAATTCCCTGTCTTGCAGAATGGTTTACGGTCCTTGATTGATATCAGGTTTTTGTCTCAGTACCCCTGCATGATGATAGTCAGTTTGTATTTTTATTTGTGTACCACAAGGGAGCAATCACATGGTGTTGTTTACACAAAGTCCTCAATTTTCATTTTGATTCTGAAGAAAAATCTTGAGTCTCTGAAAATGGCATGTGATTCATCTTTAACCAGTATATTGACGATTTGCTGGTGGCTTCAGATATGTGAGAAGCTTTTAAAAAAATGACACAATTCCATTATTGAATCACCTGCCAGAAAATGGACACAAAGGGCCCGACTTCAGCATTACATGGGACAGCTCATGAGATGGTCGCATACTCCCATTTCTCTATGGGAGCATGTGCTTAAGTATGGGCGAAATTAGATTTTTTTATTTTTGCGTGTTTGCAGGGCGCTTTGCGTGTTCGCTGGGTTGTTTTTTTTAGCGTGGCGCCCGCGAACCCATGCGGTTGTACATGGGCGCGGACATCTTGTTTTCAGTGTTCACGTTACGTATTTCCGTTTCTGGGCCCCAGTGCATGCTCGCATTTTGCATTTCCTACGTGCAGGCCGCAATTATGTGTTTGCGTCTGTTTTTGCGTGCTCTCGGGGGAAATATCGCACAAACTTACCCACGCGGTCGCAATGGGCGTGGCCATCTTGTTTTCCATTCATTGCTATGCTATAGTTCTGGGCATGCTTTTTCAATCCTCCCTCCAGGGCAGATTTATGTCGGACTTGAGCCACGTTTAAGCCACCGTTGCGTCACACAGCGGCGGCGTAAACGTGGCGCATCCCTGCGACCCATTTACAACGTGACGCATCTAGGCAGATGCATCACGTTGTAAAGCCCTGCGCCACATGAGGGCGTTCCGGCGCAGGGTGGGCGTTTCAGGGCAGGTGCACCTCGCAAAAGTGCCTGCGTGAAATCTACAAGATTTCACGCAGGCACTTTTATACCAATTCTGCGTCAAAACCCTGCGCCTGCTTGAAGCAGGTGTAAGGCTTGATGAAGCATTGGACAGATATTGCCCCCCAGAGCATTGCTTGAGCTGCGTCACGCTTGCGATGCAACTCCAGCAATGCGCCGCCTTTACAGCACAGATGCGTCACGCATCTGTGCCGTTTTTGCTCCATGGTGCGCTGCATTGTAAATGCGGCGCCCCATGGGTGGCGGAGCTGTGGTACACAATAACTGGCGCATCCCTGGGGATGCGCCAGTTATTGTAAATCTGCCCCTTAATCTTTGCAATCCTTTGTTTCTTTGAACTTTGTTTTAATTGTTTTTTACTCATTAACGATCTCTTTTTTTTCTACATCTATATTTTGTGTTTTTTTCTACTTTGGTGACTTAAACGACTTTTTTAACTCTTTTCTTTTATTTACTTTTTCCCTATTCTTTCTTTCCTATTTTATTTTCCTTTCCTGTCCAGGACCATGGCAAAGGGAGCCGGGAAGAACATCAAGGGGAAGGGTCCCGCACCCCATACCCGGCTCCCATGCGGGCGCTTAAGGGGGAAGGTAGTAGCCCGAGAGATCTTCAGCGTAGTGGAGCAGGCGGCAGGCCTAGTGCCGGGTACAGGATCCCGGAGTGTCTCCAGCTATGGGGGAAGGTGTACCGGGCCATGTATCAGGAGTCTGGGGTCCGGCGCACCTACAACCAGGTGACGCACTGGTGGTCCGACATCCTGGACCGGGAGCAAGACCTGCTCGACCTGCTAGGAGTCGAGATCCCAGGCCTTGGTGAGTAGTAGTAGCTAGTATTTAATCACTACTTTGTTTTCTCCTGCTCTGTGTTATGATATTTCAATTTGTATTTTCCGTAGAGCAAGAATGCTGCCGATTACATTGCAGGCAAATGATGTTTCAAAAGCTTCTGTGATTGCAGGTCCTCGCCTGCTCACTGGCGGTGCTACTATGCTTACTTGTTTTCAATTTTGTGCTCATTTGGCCTGAGTGATTATGTACGAGTGAGTACTTTATAGAACTGCATAATGCTAGACACTAGAGACTCAAGTCCAGTCCTTCCTTTGTACTCCTGCCAAGAGATAGTGGTGGTGGATTGATAGTTTGAGTATTTTATGACTGGTTATTTAGTAGGAAATTTTTTAGTGGTCTGCAATCATGACGGACTGTGTCTGTCACTTCGCATGCTGCGGAGTGCTGCCTGCCAGTCCTAGTAGAACCTTTTTTTTAGTTGGTTTAGTGAGTTACATAACTTTCCAAGTAGGCGGTCCGCGAATCCAGCAATACTAATATCCTAGTAGACCACCTCAGATAGGTCAATAAATTTAGTGCAATTGTTGTCTATTTCCCCAAAAAATAATTTGTTATTGTTTTTTTAAATGTTTGATTTGGTTGACAACATTCATGCATGTTTGTGTCTTTCTTTCATGTTGTACATCAGCTGCCCCAGGGGTAAGAGGACAGAGGAGGAGGTAGCAGCGCCGGCGGAGCAGAAACAACAACAGGAAGGCCAGGATAGGTCAGCTGAGGGCTCCTCTGCTGGCCTTAGTAAGATTTCCTGTTAATATTATTAATTATACTTCCCTATCTTTTACAGCACCTATTTATTCCAAACGTTCCTCATAATTCTATTTTTTCCTAAATCGACTTTGATCTTCTTGTAGACTGTTTCTAAATGCTTATCCTGCCTCTACTATGACTCTCTGTGCTACTACTAGATTATTATTAGTCTGTTTGGGTAGCTAGCTAAGCTTGCACAGTTGGCAAAAGGTGTACTGTTAAACAAAACTTCTGTTCAGCAATAGCGCTAGGCACTGTGTGCAGTCGTCTGGGTTGTCCATAATGTCTATTGAAGTCTTCTAAATGTTTATGCTTTGACAATTCCCATCAATAAAATTTCAATGGCCACCAAGAATAAGATACTAGTTTACTTTTTGATTGGATAGGAGGACATACTACTACTGTTGCATGGACTATTCTGCACATACAGAACTATGGACAAGAAATAGGGCATTGGTTATAATTTATAATAGGTGCAGTTAGACTTTCCACATACCTCAGTCATACCAGAAGTTGAACCCCCAATCTCCTTACTGACTAGCTGGTCTGTCAGAGAGTAATTATTTTGCTCCTGAATGCAGCGATGATCCCCAATGATTATACAACCCAGAGAACATAAGACTATGGAGTCAGAGTCTGACCTCTCAGAGTCATGGACTCATGCTTGCAAATTGCAAACCCTTTCGCTCACTCACTCATGACCAAAAACCACAGAGTCTATGTAAGTTTTAAAGCTTTATTAAAAGTAAAACAAGTAGCTCTGTGTGTACTCTGTAAAAATTTAAATTGTGCATTATATTAAAACATTTATTAAAATTAATGTCATATAACAAACGGAGAACAACTGAAAAGTGGCTGATTTCACACATTTTTTGTGGAAGAGCCCTCACCTGGTTGGAACTTAAAGTCTTGGTGGGGATGAATCGTTCACAACTCCGACAAAGAAATGATGATAATTTTGCTCTTGTTCGTAGAAGGGAAGCTACTGTCTGTTATGAGAAAGATTGTGCTTTTTTAAAAAGCCAGCATTCATCAGTTGTGTCAAAAAGTGTAGCATCACATGTTTTGGCTAAGCATAAATAAAAAACACCTGACCCTTCCCTGAAGAAAGGGACATTTTTAGTTTAGACTAGAGAGTCACAAAATATTAAATTTGTTTATGTAGTACTAGAAACTTTTTTTCATTCCTAGACAAAATAGGGAGTAGTGTATATGGCATCAAAAAATATTAAATGCTTTTTCTAGGCATAACACCATTGGCACAGCCAACCACCAGTGCCGGGGCCAGCGCGGAGGAGGGCCCTCCAGGGTCGGATGTGGTGCCACAGCCAGCAGGAACTGCTGTGGGGGATGCCACGGCAGTGGCAGGCATTGGTAAGCAATTATATTCCTTACTTATTGAGATTGCAGTATGGGCTCTCTGCAGGGGTGTTTATGGTGTACAGTACAAGTACACTTTACTGTTAAGAAGACTTACAAATTTAGATCTAAGTTTTTGTCAACCAGGTAGAAGACAGTCACCCTTGACTTCTCATAAGCAATAGCGGCGGGAGTTGACGAGTAACCAATGGCCTCCTCTAAATTTGACTTCAACTCAGCTGTGAAAGTTTTATCGAGAAGCCAAGTCAGATCAGAGATGAACTTGATGGATGGGATGAACTAAAAGGGAAAGAAGGGTGTAAGGAAGGACGAGCGAGTGAAAAATGATGACTGGCAAAGAATAATACTTGTTTTTGAATGCCGCCTGAGGTGGCTGGGAATCTGATGCATGGTCTAATGGATGGCCGGTTGAAGGCTGAAGCAAGGATGGGTGGAAGGAGAAAGAAAAGAGGACTGCCTGGGTGAATGAAACAGAAACTGTATGTGCGCTCAATATATCCTTTGGTTCAAATTCAAATGCAAGTCAAGCACGGATGCATGGCTGACGTTTTACAAAAAAAAAGCAAAAGGTTGTTTTTCCGTGAGAAAAAGTAAGGTTTGTCCAGTTGAGAGTCAGACATTAAGAAGAATGATTGACATTTACTTTGAATGGATGGATGCCTGCCTTCCTGGATGGTATCTTCCTCATAGTTACCATACGTGTATGTAGACAGATTAGACGGTCACTGGATGAAGAGTGTTACTTTGACGAGCATGTAACACCGCACGTCCGTGCCAGAGTAGCAAAGCTGAGGAAAGTAGAAGTTGTAATTTTTCAGAATACTACCATGACTAGTAACAGTAGTTTGAAAGCACAGCATATATCCGGCGATTATGGTGACCACTCACTCACTACCTCTGTTAATAATTTTTTTACAACTCTGTCGTTCATGTGTGGCCTCTCGGTGTTCACTCAATCAAAAACAAAGCACCTACATGTCATCCCATATGTAAGCAAATATCCTGTGAAGGGATAGATGATCATATTATTTATCTTCTTCATTTTCCTTTTGCAGTAGTCAGGGGCAGAGCAGGGTGAAAGTTTAATTAATTAAGCAGTAGCCCTTGTAACAGAGTATAGCCAGTGCCACCCGTAATAAAAAAGTAAGAGCTTCACCACCTGCATGCAATGGAATGGTAACAGTAACGCAAGTCTGTGTCATCATGACTTGCGTCTGTTTTTTTCAGGTGCAAATTGACTGCGCTGGCATTATGCCGGCTTCCACAAGTTTACGAACCAATTTCGCTAAACAAGAGAGAAAAAGAAGACTGGTGTACTGTCTGAGTCTAATGTAGTGAGTCCATAAAGTGCTAGTAGAATTCCTGAAACTCTCACTAATGTTTGAGCAGAGGGCGACAAAGTGGAAGGTTAGATGGATACGTGCAACAAATGTTATGTACTGTGCTTGCAAGTTGCTAGTGCTACTGTGACACAACTTTCTGCTGAATTATGTTGTGTTAATCTTAAAGAGCATTGGTTACAGTATGGTTTTCTTTCTTCATATAGATGCTCCTTCCAAACTAACAAGGACGGAGTTGGCTAGACGGGCCCGGCAATGGAAGCTGGAGGTAATTGTCACCGAATATCTGCGGCTGGTGGCCCAGGAGGAGGAGGACACGCAGTTGACGTCGACATCAACATCCATGACAGCTGCATCCTCCTCCGCCCACCCTGGGTCATCCAGTCAGCGCAAGCCTTCAGCGTTATGGAGCCGTGGTCCCGCAGCCACCCGCCACCGCCAAGCAACAAAAAAATCAGCTACCCCCCACAGCAGGTGCAAGGCTCGTCTGCACCACTTGACCCTCAGAGTGTCCAACCATGAGCAGGAGGTGGCGAGGTTGAAAACCCTGCTCAAGGACCTCCGCAGAGAGCATTGTGACCACCTGGCCAAAGGACACTGCCGGCAGAAGTAGAGGAGAGACTGACCCTTGCCCCTTTTCAAAGACTTTTGGGGGGTGGGAATTGGGCGTTGGGGTTTTTGGACTTTGGGGACTTTGATTTCATGGACATTTGTTGGGGTTAGGGAGGGGGTGAGTCGGGTCTTCTTGTGGGATAGTTTATTTTTGTTAGGGCTCCAATAATTATTTATTTCTACTTAAACATAGCATACATGTTTTTTTTACTGATTTGTGGGGGAGGCGAGGGAGGTTAACTGTACGTTTGTTTTCCTGAAACTTAACTGGCTGGTTGATTCAAATTGTCTAATCGCCCACATTTGTACAAAAGTGCCACTGACAGAGTTAGTGAATTCAATTGTCCTACTACTTTACTAGTACTACCTCAGTCTCTCCTCTCCTCCTACTCCATTATTCTTCCTCCCCCAAAATGCTCATCTTACCTGTGATTCATGTTTGAGAATAGGGCTAGGTACAGGGCTGGGTGCCTGGCAAATGGCGATTAAGGTTGGCTATGGAATCCTGGACATATAAAATGTCATCGTTGTGGTGGTAGTAGTAGTGATACACACTGGCAGTAGCAGCATATGAAAAAAAGGAAATGAAACATTGAGTGGCCTGAGCGTAGCATTAGAACAGTACGATAGATAGTACAGTACACAGTATGAATATATCCTCGGATTCCTTCACCAGCCATGAAATTGATTTTCTGTTGCTTTGACCTTATCCTCCCCAGCAAGTGTGTGGAATTATTGTTGTCATTTAGTCACACCTCAATGAAAACCACACAGCCCGGGGGAAGTGGGTTAGGGTTTGAAAATTGGATGGGCATGGAATTTTTTGGGAAATTTTGTGGAGAAAGGGAAAAAAACACAGCATGGACAAACAAAAAAATAAGAAAAACAAATCTTTGGATACGAAGATATCCATAAATCTTTTAAGGGACATAAAGGAAGTGCACTACTGCATGCATGAAGTTCTTTGCTAAATGGATGGTTAGGTTATTGAAAAGTAGTACTTACTACAACTTACTAACTATGAAGAAACAATTGGACAGTATAGGGCTGCAGTAATTATTGCCTGTCTATCCTCCGAGAGAATAAGCATTTATTAGTACATTAAGTTAGTTTTAAAAATAGCAAATAAACGTATCAAAAAGCTGGAGGGATGAATTTGATGCAGAGAGCAAACAAACGCACAGAGTCAGTCTCATAGAAGTTCACAACAATAACATTATTTAAAAGATAGGGAGAAGTGAAGAGGATACTGTAATTGTATGTTTTAGATATCCTGTTCCATTTGGGAAGTTACATGCATCCAGCCAGTCCTCTTATTCGCAGTACTCCTCCATTCCATCTGACGCTCCGTCGATCAATCTTGTTGACCAGACACACTGTCCACTGCCTGCCTGGCGGATGCGGAATTGCGGATCGCTAATGGTAAGCCTGAGTTAATCATATTTCCCATCTTACAGGGTAAAAGTTGGCCTGTAATTGTTGATGGAAAAACCGGAAGTGATATTAAAACACCACGGAGAAAAAAATATAAGGTACGGTGTGTAGTGCAAAAATAACACTTTCAGTTTCAGAGGCAACAGTATTACATACAAGCATCATTTCTAAAGTGCGTACTCTGAATCTCCTTTTCAAGGATAGTAGTTAGCACAGAGCAGGCCAGGGCCATGCAGACGGTCAAGGCAGGCACCAGTGAGTGAAACAACCTGATGTAGCATACCTCTTTGATACAGACAGACAGAGCATATCTAATTGTATGCAGCAAGGCACATAGCCGCAATTTTACATGAACTGCTGTCTAGACTCTGGCATAACAACACTACACTGGCTCGACCACTCAATACCACGACTAGACAGACATGTAGTCCTGCTGTAGTTGCTGTTGACTGGTTTACCTGTTTTGCCACTCACGAAATGGCCATAGTTCTTCCGTAAACCGACGATGAAGATCCATCCATCCTAGTGAGTGACTGTAAAGAAAAAAGATATTACGTAACTTTGATCATCAAGACTCATCATCATCATGGTGTATTGGCAAACTCAATGTTGTTCATGCAGTCGCAGTCTACACACACAGTGAGTCCAAGGACATTTAGCATATTAAAAAATGCAACGTAGAGGCCCCTGCAGTAGAAGTACAATTTGAATTAAACAAGGTAAAAAAACAGAGTAGACTTGAGTTACATTTAGTGTGTAAAATATTAAATAATAACAGAAGACATATGATTCATTTAATGCACAACAAACACACAGCAATTGGGTTCATCAGAGCCAGACAGCCAGTGCTGTCCACTGTATGCCATCTCATTATTCATTACCTGTTCCACTTTTTGTCTGCATCTTGTCCTTAAAGTGAAGGCCCACAGGGCAGCCTCTCGTGTCAATTTCAGAAGTAACTGTTAGCAATCAGCATATAGTCAGTAATTCCAGTCCCACTTCTTTTGAGGGGACTCGTCTACGAAGCGACAGTTTATTCATTCTGCGTAATCCAGCCATCTGCCTTGAGGGAAATGGATAGGGGGAGTCTGGAGGGGGAGGATAGAGGAACATGATTGAGTTGTGAACTTGTGAACTTCAGGATTGCAGACAGCGGCACCTTCAATATTAAGATGAAGACAGTGCTGCTGATGGATGTGTTGTGATTAGAGTTTTGTTGTGGTAAAAGTTGCAAAACAAAGAAAGACACACAGGAGTAAAAGTGAATAAATAGTCAGGATGAAAAAAAAGGAAGACAGTTTCAGTCCTAGTTGTCAGGGAAGTGGAGCTCGTCCTCAAACTCTGTGAATTGAGACGGAAGGTAGGTCAGCTAACATAGAAGAACTTCTGTCATCTAAGTCGGTGTCCTCTTCTTCCTGCGTGGATTCACGTATTTTGTAATCTGGTGGTATGAAGTGCTGATTCATGTTGATCATTGTTAACCTTTCCACATTTTTGGGCGAGAGGCGGGTCCTTTTTGAAGTTACAATGGCACCAGCAGCACTGAAAACATGTTCAGAAGACACGCTTGTGAGTGGGCAAGACAAATAATTTAGAGCCATCTTGGTGATCAGTGGCTAGGAAGCTTTTTCCCATACCAATACACCAATGGGTTGTGATCAATATAGACCTCTGTTTGGTCATCCAGGGCTGCTCAACTTTGCGTACCTTGTGTGTCCTTTGCATCAGCACTGGAACGAGCAAACACTTGATGAATTATCCAATCCGCTTCCGACAATATTATGGCTGGGCCTGGTGCAGGTGAGGATGATGAAACGGTTGCTGGTGTAGGTAATGGCTGTGAGGAAAGTGACTGCCTTCAGCCACAGAAGTGGACCTTGACGCCGGATGGCCTGCTGATTCCGTAGTACTTCTGCCGGTTCCTTCAATTTCCTGCAGCTCTTTTTCGAACCGAGTGGCTGACCGAGCTAGCCAATGTTTGTACTTTGAAACATCTGCTTCAGTAAAAGGAATGAATGCTCTGCTGACCAGTGCCTTTTTGTACCGTGGATCCAGAATAGTGGCACAAATGTAATATTGTTCTGTATGTATTTTTTTAAGCCTTTCATTGTCAACTGGGCGGGTTAATAAGCTCTCAGCCAACAGATATGCGTCTTGCTTGTCAGTATTATCTTTGAACATTGAAGACACTGCCTTCAGTTGGTGCTCTAGCATGTGCAACAATGGGATAGCTTTACCCAAAGTACAGTCCTCCCTGCTGACTTGACGCGTGAAGACCTCAAAAGATCGAAGCATGTCTGTCAGGCTTTTAACTAGGTCCCATTTCTCCAACTCTAGCCTCATGTCTTTCATGGAAGAACCCAGTGCAAAGACATACTCATTAATTACCAAGCACTGCTCAGACAGACGCTCAAGCATGTAGAAGGTTGAGTTCTAACGTGTTACCACCTCCTGGTTGAGTCCTCTGATTGGCACACTACATTCATGTTGAAGTTTCCTCAGCTGCTTCCGGGCCTTAAAAGAATGGCTGAAATGTGTGCAGATTCTTCGGCAGGTGGTCAGTAACTTGTTGACTGTGTTTTCTTTTTTCAAGAAATCTTTAACAACATTGTTAATACTGTGCGCCAAGCACAGCACTCTGAAATAGCCACCATAATTCATGGCCCTAACTATATTACTGCCATTGTCCATGGAAACATAACCATGCATGCACTTTCTTGGATGCAGCCATTCAAATACCTTACTGTTACACTCCTCCAAAATGTTTACTGCAGTATGAGATTTCTCCATGGTAAACATGGCTACTGTTGCATGTTTCCGACTAGCTTGAAAAATTGTGGCAGGGTCAACACCTGCAGACATCTTTTCTCTAACCTCTGCAAAAGAGACCCAGTGTGCAGTGATGCACATGTAATCAAGGGCTTGTCAATTGGTCCACATGTCTGTTGTCAGGTGCAAAGTGTGAACAGCACTCTTCTGCAAAGCTGCCCCAATCACCTCCAGCACATTTTCCATTTTGGGGCAAATTTGTGCGATTCGCGGACCGTGTCATTGCCAAAAAATCCGCAAATTCCGCGTCCAGAACGGATTTTCAGCCCACGGTTACATGTGCTGCAGTTGTAAACTGCCCATATCACAAGGTCCCATAGCAAATGGGAAAATCTGTTCATCCCTGCACTGCATGGACAAGTACTTCAGGGTGAAGGGGAGCCCTGCTAGGGCCCCTAATGTTGCTTTCTGACAGGCTTTCCATGTCGGGAACCCCAACATGGAAACCCTGTTGTAAACCAACATTGTAATCCCTACACTGGAAACGCTGTCCATTGGGATTACTGGGAGGCATCCATCTGGCCAATTTGGGGCTCCTTGAGCCTGTTGTAATCCAGCCAGTTTCAGTTTTGACTGCCTACATCGTAATCTGGCAGTCAAAAGTGAAATCTGAGCTGAGTCCCATCGTAATTAGGGCCAATGTGTACGGTCAAAAATAAGTTAATTATCTGGGACACATTATCATGAAAGGAAAAAGAAAGGTGTCTCCAGAAAGAGTGGAACTCAAAGAGAGCTCTGGATGTTTTTGGGAGTGGTTAGCTACTGTCATCAATGGATACAAATGTTTTAATTAACAGTGAAGCTCCTTCCGAGGCTAGCACACTGAGATGTGGCTGATAAAATTCCTTGGGACAATGAATGTCGCAGAGCCTTCCTAGAGCTGAAAGATAAATTGTGGCCCACCCCAGCTTCAGGAATGCCTGACTTTACAAAATAATTTACTTTATTTAGCAGTGAAAGAAATGAGTAAACCATCTCAGTGTTAACTCAGATGCATGGAGGAGCACAAAGACATCTGGGTTACTTCTATACTACCCTTGATACTGTAGCATCAGGATTCCCAGCTGCTTGAAGGTAGTGGACACGGTGACTGCGAGTCTGGAAAAGGGTGAGAATATAGTGATGCATCCCTTAGTGGTAATGGATCCACAATATGTCAAAGTGTTGCTTACCAGAACAAAAATACAGTAATTTATGACTTAGCACAAATTAACAGAGTGTGCTTCACCAGATATTGTCACAATCAGGCATTGTCATGTGTTAAATGTTTCAACCCTATTACCTGTGACAGAAGCCAGAAATGATTCCTGATTGCCTAAGTGTCACTGAACTATGCATGAAACCATGTCCAGAAATTAAAGATGAACCTCTAAGCTAGCCAGACTATGTTCCATTATTTGATGGTTCATGCCTGCAAATTAATGACAAAAAACACAGTGGATGGACAGAATGCAGAACAATGTCTTACATTCACCCCAGTACAAAGATCTGGGCCTAAATCCATTGTTTGTTTCCACTCCATATGTCAGACAATGGCTATAAGCAAATCAGCCTTGACCCTGTGCCTCATGGGAACAGTCCAGCCTGAACTACCAAGCCATGTCTTTCTCAGACCGGAACCAAGCATCCAAGGACCGGTTTCTGGCTATCAGCCTTCTTCAGCCTGAATAGCTTGACTCCAGTGATGTGGAGAGCCTGGGACTCACGTCTGAGCATACCCAGCCCACTCGGGGTGACAATTGCAAAAAACACAGTTGATGGACAGAATGCAGAACAATGTCTTATATTCACCCCAGTACAAAGATCTGGGCCTAAATCCATCGTTTTTTTGCACTCCACACCACCCTAGGTCAGACAATGGCTATATGCAAATCAGCCTAGACCCTGTGCCTCATGGGAACAGTCCAGCCCGAACTACCAAGCCATGTCTTTCTCAGACCGGAACCAAGCATCCAAGGACCGGTTTCTGGCTATCAGCCTTCTTCAGCCTGAATAGCTTGACTCCAGTGATGTGGCGAGCCTGAGACTCACGTCTGAGCATACCCAGCCCACTCGGTGTGAAAATTGCAAAAAACACAGTTGATGGACAGAATGCAGAACAATGTCTTACATTCACCCCAGTACAAAGATCTGGGCCTAAATCCATTGTTTTTTTGCACTCCACACCACCCTAGGTCAGACAATGGCTATATGCAAATCAGCCTTGACTCTGTGCCTCATGGGAACAGTCCAGCCCGAATACCAAGCCATGTCTTTCTCAGACCGGAACCAAGCATCCAAGGACCGGTTTCTGGCTATCAGCCTTCTTCAGCCTGAATAGCTTGACTCCAGTGATGTGGAGTGCCTGGGACTCACGTCTGAGCATACCCAGCCCACTCGGGTGAAAATTGCTAAAAACACAGTTGATGGACAGAATGCAGAACAATGTCTTACATTCACCCCAGTACAAAGATCTGGGCCTAAATCCATCGTTTTTTTGCACTCCACACCACCCTAGAACAAACAATGGCTATATGCAAATCAGCCATGACCCTGTGCCTCATGGGAACAGTCCAGCCCGAACTACCAAGCCATGTCTTTCTCAGACCGGAACTAAGCATCCAAGGACCCGTTTCTGGCTATCAGCCTTCTTCAGCCTGAATAGCTTGACTCCAGTGATGTGGAGAGCCTGGGACTCACGTCTGAGCATACCCAGCCCACTCGGGGTGAAAATTGCAAAAAACACAGTTTATGGACAGAATGCAGAACAATGTCTTACATTCACCCCAGTACAAAGATCCTGGCCTAAATCCATCGTTGTTTTGCACTCCACACCACCCTAGGTCAGACAATGGCTATATGCAAATCAGCCTTGACCCTGTGCCTCATGGGAACAGTCCAGCCCGAACTACTAAGCCATGTCTTTCTCAGACCGGAACCAAGCATCCAAGGACCCGTTTCTGGCTATCAGCCTTCTTCAGCCTGAATAGCTTGACTCCAGTGATGTGGAGAGCCTGCGATTCACGTCTGAGCATACCCAGCCCACTCGGGGTGAAAATTGCAAAAAACACAGTTGATGCACAGAATGCAGAACAATGTCTTACATTCACCTCAGTACAAAGATCTGGGCCTAAATCCATTGTTTTTTTGCACTCCACACCACCCTAGGTCAGACAATGGCTATATGCAAATCAGCCTTGACCCTGTGCCTCATGGGAATAGTCCATCCCGAAATACCAAGCCATGTCTTTCTCAGACCGGAACCAAGCATCCAAGGACCGGTTTCTGGCTATCAGCCTTCTTCAGCCTGAATAGCTTGACTCCAGTGATGTGGAGAGCCTGGGACTCACGTCTGAGCATTCCCAGCCCACTCTGGGTGAAAATTGCAAAAAACACAGTTGATGGACAGAATGCAGAACAATGTCTTACATTCACCCCAGTACAAAGATCTGGGCCTAAATCCATCGTTTTTTTGCACTCCACACCACCCTAGGTCAGACAATGGCTATATGCAGATCAGCCTTGACCCTGTGCCTCATGGGAACTAGGCATGGGCGAATTTTGCGAATCTCGCGTTCGCGAATTTTGCGGATTTGCAAACTCGCAATCCGCAAAATCCGCGAATTCTCGCGAATTTGCGGATCTTTTTTTTTGTGTTCGCGCGGGTTTCTGCCAGTTCGCGAGGGTTTTGTACAATTTCGCAAACGCGAACTTACCTGTCGGGTCGCAAGTTTTGCGAACTTGTTGTTTCTACGTGTCCAGCCTGTTTGGGACACTCTTCTTCATTACTGACAGTCTCTGTCACCACTGCCACTCTCTGACTACTCATGCCACCCTCTGGCCTACCCATGCCACCCTCTGTTTCATCACAGCACCCTCTGGTTGTCCAGTGTACATTATTGTGGCAAAGCAAAGCACAACTTCCCTGCCTCAAGTGACCTGAATTAATATGGGGCTGATTAATGTGTCACAGAATATTTTTTTAGCTGGCACCTGCATCCTAAGTGCTTCCTGATTAGTGATCTTTTGCACTTGCTAAGTGCTTTCATTGTTGCAAAATTAGTTACAACACCTGCCCTGCCCCAACTGACAATAATGAATTAGGGGCTGATTAATGTGTCACTGGATTTGAACTTCCAGCCTGGCTCCTGCTTGTCTGCCTTATCTGTAATTCAGGACCTTTGTGTAACTATTTTGAGGGTCAGAGCAGGGTCACATAATAGTTGCAAGTAGGCAACTGAACTCTGGAGGGGCCCCTCAGGAAGCACTACAGGAAATGGCTACTAATGATGAGCTTGAACTTTTGAACCTGGTAAGTAGTTTCAGTTTTGCTAAGATCGTATTTCTGCAATTTAGCGCTTATTCGCGGGGCGCGAAGTTGAGCTAGGAAGCCGCGAACTCACGCGAACAGTGCGAGCAAGCCATAAAATCCGCTGCTCGCGGATTTGCGGATTTTGCGGGAAATTCGCAAATCTCGCGGATTGCGAATTTACCGAAAATCCGCAAAATCCGCGAGCGGAACGGATTTTCCGCCCATGCTTAATGGGAACAGTCCAGCCCGAACTACCAAGCCATGTCTTTCTCAGACCGGAACCAAGCATCCAAGGACCGGTTTCTGGCTATCAGCCTTCTTCAGCCTGAATAGCTTGACTCCAGTGATGTGGAGAGCCTGAGACTCACGTCTGAGCATACCCAGCACACTCGGGGTGAAAATTGCAAAAAACACAGTTGATGGACAGAATGCAGAACAATGTCTTACATTCACCCCAGTACAAAGATCTGGGCCTAAATCCATTGTTTTTTTGCACTCCACACCACCCTAGGTCAGACAATGGCTATATGCAAATCAGCCTTATCCCTGTGCCTCATGGAAACAGTCCAGCCCGAACTACCAAGCCATGTCTTTCTCAGACCGGAACCAAGCATCCAAGGACCGGTTTCTGGCTATCAGCCTTCTTCAGCCTGAATACCTTGACTCCAGTGATGTGGAGAGCCTGGGACTCACGTCTGAGCATACCCAGCCCACTCAGGGTGAAAATTGCAAAAAACACAGTTGATGGACAGAATGCAAAACAATGTCTTACATTCACCCCAGTACAAAGATCTGGGCCTAATTCCATCGTTTTTTTGCACTCCACACCACCCTAGGTCAGACAATGGCTATATGCAAATCAGCCTTGACCCTGTGCCTCATGCGAACAGTCCAGCCCGAACTACCAAGCCATGTCTTTCTCAGACAGGAACCAAGCATCCAAGGACCGGTTTCTGGCTATCAGCCTTCTTCAGCCTGAATAGCTTGACTCCAGTGATGTGGAGAGCCTGGGACTCAAGTCTGAGCATATCCAGCCCATTCGGGGTGAAAATTCCAAAAAACACAGTTGAGGGGTGGAGTGCAAAAAAACGATGGATTTAGGCCCATATCTTTGTACTGGGGTGAATGTAAGACATTGTTCTGCATTCTGTCCATCAACTGTGTTTTTTGCAATTTGCAAATTAATGAAGGCACACTGAGAGCAGCATTTGCTGTTTTTACTATCATTGATGTGATTGAAGCCTCCTGGCTTCAATCTGTTTTCTCGGCACAATTTCCTAAACTAATTGTCTGTTCTGGAGCCTGCAGCCTCAATTGAGAGTTGCCATATTTACAGATAGCCATACGGTTTTGGTGTAGTGATGATTTTTGACAATAATGAATGCAGAGAGGATTTTTCACTCCCACAGGATCTCCTTTTTCGGAACGGACATTATATAAAGGATTTGCTTGAGCATTGCAGTTTCCCAAAGAAATTGCTGTGTTGAAGTGTGCAGGACACCAAACAGGCAGTAGATACGATGCTTTATGCAACAGATACACTGACTCTGTAGCAAGGTATTGCGCCTTGTTAGCATGTAACATTAATAGAGGATTTTCAGCAAATTATGTTTTAACTTGCAAATCTGATGAAGAAAGTGCTTCCACAATGATGATAAAAATAACTGATACTTGGGAAGAATTAAAAAGAGTACAGGAAACTGTGACAGATGCTGAACGGAATGGGTGGATCAGAGCAGGTTAGACAAATAATGCAAATGGCATTTGGATGTCAGGAGACGGGAGACCAGTGTTGCTAGACAGCTTGCTTTCCAATGGATATTGTATAACAAGGAACAGTGGTTCCTCTGGCCTATGTACACAATACTTGATGATAAGGATGCTAAATGGCATCTACTTTTGGGAATTGAATGTCAGAAAAAGAATAAAAATCATACACACTATAGATTTGTCAAAAATACTTTTACTGAACTGATACAGTTTCGCACTTTGGTTCACATAGAGGGAATATATCTAGAAAAATTGAGATTGGAAATGGGCTAAGACAAGGGTGTGGTTTAGCCCCTCAACTGTTTCCACTCTTTATAGCAGACCTACCCTCAATTTTAGGTAGAGCAAGGTGGGCAAGCCCTAAGATAAATGGGGAACAGATAGCATGCCTCCTATACGCAGACGACCTGGTAATTTTTGACCATACAGAGATCGGGTTACAAAGAAAGCTGAACAGTTTCCATGAGTATTGTAAATCTAAAAAGTTAGTAGTCAACATGGACAAAACAAAGATCTTATGTTTTGGAAGAAGGGAAATAAGATATAGCTGGTTCCTAGGCCTTGAGAAGTTGGAAACTGCAGAAGAATACAGGTATATGGGTATGTGGTTTCAGAAAAATCTTAAATGGACAACCCACCTAGATGCATGTAGAACAAAGACAGCAGCGTCATTAAATGGCCTTAAGAAATGTAATGGAAGCTATGGAGAAAAATCCGAAAGGCCTGGTCCTAAAGGCATATCTAGCAATGGTGCCCCCTTAATTTCTATATGGGGCTGAATTACTGGTTTTGGGTGGTAAACATGGTTGGGATGTAGAGGAGGGAAACGTTTTGAAAAATCTATTCTCACTCCCTAAATGTTCAATGGTGCAAGATGTAAGGTTAGAAACATGTGTAACCTCTCGGAAGTTTACAGTCTGTATGGCCATATTTAGATCTGGCAGCATTTGGGCACTGAGGAAGATCTAAAAGTTTCGCAATGGTTTAGGAGGGAAGCCTTGACGAGTGAACGATCTTGGGCTAAAGGAGTTAGAAATTCCCTTAAGATGGTTGGTAATTTGCTGAGATTGGATGTAAGTCCCGTGACGCTCCAAATGGAAGCCACAAGGAAGGCTCCTGGGGCCCGATGTAGGTACCAAATACCGGTCGGAAACGGCCGATTTCGGCCGTTTCCGACCGGTATTTGACCTGCTGAGATGTAGGGGACCTTTTTTTGTCCGATTCGGTATTTTACTGATTCGGTAAAATTACCGAATCGCAAAAATACCGAATCAGTAATTTTACCGATTTTTTTAATTTGGGATGTAGGTGGGACTACTTTCAGTCCCACAGGCCCTTCAGATTCGGTATTTTAACACCCAATCCAATTGGGTGGTAAAATACCGAATCCAGGTGTGCATGCACATGTGTGCAAAAACAACAGGTGATGGACCGAATGAGGATCAATGTCACACATTCAACCCAGTCAAAAGATCTGGGTCCTAATCCATCGTTTTTTTGCACTCCACACCACCCTGGGTTAGACAATGGCAATATGCAAATCAGCTCTGACCCTGTGCCCCATGGGAACAGTCCAGTCCGAACTACAAAAGCCATGTCCTTCCCAGAACGGAATCAAGCATCCGAGGACCGGACCGGTTTCGAGGTAACACCTCTCATCAGCCCGGCTAGCTTGACTCCAGTGGTGTGGAGTGCCTGGGACCCACGTCTGGGCATCCCCAGTACACTTATAGCGAGTTTGCAAAAACAACAGGTGATGGACCGAATGAGGATCAATGTCACACATTCAACCCAGTCAAAAGATCTGGGTCCTAATCCATCGTTTTTTTGCACTCCACACCACCCTGGGTTAGACAATGGCAATATGCAAATCAGCTCTGACCCTGTGCCCCATGGGAACAGTCCAGTCCGAACTACAAAAGCCATGTCCTTCCCAGAACGGAATCAAGCATCCGAGGACCGGACCGGTTTCGAGGTAACACCTCTCATCAGCCCGGCTAGCTTGACTCCAGTGGTGTGGAGTGCCTGGGACCCACGTCTGGGCATCCCCAGTACACTTATAGCGAGTTTGCAAAAACAACAGGTGATGGACCGAATGAGGATCAATGTCACACATTCAACCCAGTCAAAAGATCTGGGTCCTAATCCATCGTTTTTTTGCACTCCACACCACCCTGGGTTAGACAATGGCAATATGCAAATCAGCTCTGACCCTGTGCCCCATGGGAACAGTCCAGTCCGAACTACAAAAGCCATGTCCTTCCCAGAATGGAATCAAGCATCCGAGGACCGGACCGGTTTCGAGGTAACACCTCTCATCAGCCCGGCTAGCTTGACTCCAGTGGTGTGGAGTGCCTGGGACCCACGTCTGGGCATCCCCAGTACACTTATAGCGAGTTTGCAAAAACAACAGGTGATGGACCGAATGAGGATCAATGTCACACATTCAACCCAGTCAAAAGATCTGGGTCCTAATCCATCGTTTTTTTGCACTCCACACCACCCTGGGTTAGACAATGGCAATATGCAAATCAGCTCTGACCCTGTGCCCCATGGGAACAGTCCAGTCCGAACTACAAAAGCCATGTCCTTCCCAGAACGGAATCAAGCATCCGAGGACCGGACCAGTTTCGAGGTAACACCTCTCATCAGCCCGGCTAGCTTGACTCCAGTGGTGTGGAGTGCCTGGGACCCACGTCTGGGCATCCCCAGTACACTTATAGCGAGTTTGCAAAAACAACAGGTGATGGACCGAATGAGGATCAATGTCACACATTCAACCCAGTCAAAAGATCTGGGTCCTAATCCATCGTTTTTTTGCACTCCACACCACCCTGGGTTAGACAATGGCAATATGCAAATCAGCTCTGACCCTGTGCCCCATGGGAACAGTCCAGTCCGAACTACAAAAGCCATGTCCTTCCCAGAACGGAATCAAGCATCCGAGGACCGGACCGGTTTCGAGGTAACACCTCTCATCAGCCCGGCTAGCTTGACTCCAGTGGTGTGGAGTGCCTGGGACCCACGTCTGGGCATCCCCAGTGCACACCTATGCCATGTGACAGACAGACATGCCCCTAGGGCATGTCTGTGTGCCACATGGCTCACATGCCTTTTTTTGGGGTGCTGGAGGGTGTCAAAGTGACACCCCCTGCACCCTTGCACAAATCGGTAATTACCCAATCGGTAATTACCGATTCGGTAATGCCCATTGATTCCTATGGGCTTCAAGGCCCATAGGAAGCAATGGGGGATACCAAATCGGTATTTACAGAATCGGTAAATACCGAATCTTACAGATTCGGTATTTACCGAATCTGAAATACCTACATCTCCCCCCCTCTAATTTACCACTTCATAAATACCGATTCGGTATGATTCGGTATTTATGAAGTGGTAAATGTAGATTTACCTACATCGGGCCCCTCAGAGAGGTAGGATATGAAGTATCCCGAGCCGAGGACCAAGATTATTTGGCGACGAAAAAGTCGGTACAGTTTATGGCCCAGGCCTGGTGAAAAGATACACATTTCCCTTATATGGATAGACTACCGAATAGATGGCTGAGGAGAGAAGTTCTAAGATTAAGAACTGGATTGAATCCTTATAATTGTAAGACTAGAGTAAAATCAGTGATGATAGATAGCATTGGAAACTGTAAGTGTATATTGGGAACCACATACGACATGATGCATATTTTATTGGATTTTACAAAGCTTTTAGAACCACGAAAAGAGATCTTATGTCCCATTTTTAAAAAATACGGTATACATAATATACTTGCTGCAAGTATCCTCCTAAGAGAAATTATGAATTTAGATATTACCTGTGCACTGGGGAGATTTATGCAAAAAGTTAAAGAAATTATAAATTGCGATTAGTGCAAGTCGCGTTTCACCCATTTTAATGAGTTGTAAGTTATATACTGTTTTTAAGTTTTTATGTAACAATGAATTGCTTTTTAAAATGTTCTATTTGTTTAAGGACAATTGTCCAAAAAAACTTAGATTTTTTTAACTGAACTGATACTATTTACATCATAGAAGATGGACAGCCAGTGTGCTTGGTGTCCCAAGTGAAGTAGAACCTAGAGAAAGGGGGATTAAATATACAAATAGGTTTCTATTTATATCAATCAGTGCAGTGTGTGTTGACAATGTTTCGACCTCAAGGGTCATGAAGGTGTCACATCAGGACAATGTAATGTGAAGCACTTGAAACAAAGTAATAAGTATAATAACTTGAACTGCCCAGACAGAAAAACAGACGGAGTATTCTTAGTTAAATTTGCACTACATAGGATATTACCTGGATGAGGCCAATGGACTATCAATGTGAGTAGTGAACAGCAGAGAGGATGTGTGGCTCAAGACAAGTATAAGAAAAGGGGTACTCACAGAGGGGCTGAGCCAGGCACTGTCAGTGAGAGAGATGAATGAAATGCACTGGTCAGAAATGATGTCTTACATACAATCACATGGGTTACTGTAATCTCAAAAGGCACTCACCCCTTAGTGAAGTGGATGCAATAACAGACAGTCCTGTGTTATATGGGTGTGGTCTCCTGTTCAATTATAATTGTATGTAGGGTCAGTTAATTTCTGTCAAATTATTAGTGAATCAGGCGGTGTACACGTGTAAACACACAATGGACAAACAGATCCTTTATTTTACTCACCGAGTGGGTAAGAGTTGGTAACCTTGTTCTAGTAGCTGGAAGATAAAAAGGTATCAAAAGTAAAAGCCAGCAATTGTCCAATTGAAAATCTGAATGGAAAGAGATAAAAGACCAAATGTGAGTAACTCTCCACAGTGGATCAAAATAAAACTATCTGGCGGGCGAGAGAATAAATGTTGCCATGTGGGGGAGGCAATTGCTGTATGAGGGCCATAGCCTCATGCTTATAGCCGTATTGATGCTGCAGTGGTCCACGGGGAAGTTAGGGAATAGGCACCCCCCATTTGGAGGTATGATAATTATAGACCAACTGGTTCTGCATTGGTCTACGTGCAAGTTATGGAACAGGTACCCCCCAGCGTGGAGCTAAGTTAATTATATCTGTAATGGTGCTTCAATGGTTTATCAGCATGTAAATGAGCAGGCACCGTCCACGTAGAACTATGATGTGGAAATACCATGTAGATGCATTGCAAAAAGACATCTACATAGAAACAAATTAGCACAAAAGCATACCGGTAGGCAAGATTTATCCAACGTGATGAAAACACAGCCACAGTTGTCAGCCGGTCAAGAAATGGGGAGGGCGAGACAATGCGCCCTTCTCCCCTGGAGTGGCCTTTGCGAAATGTCAATTACCGGTCATCACGGCTAATTAAGAAGCCGCGCCTGAAGGGTCTCTGCAGTGCGACACGTCTGTATTATTGCAAGGTGCGAGAAGCCTTACAATTCTTAAATACAACATGATGGAATAGTAAACAATATTGAGGCAGAATAGGGATACAAATACAAATTGAGCACGTCTTGAGCCATAATCAAAAAAACGGTAGACTGCAAAAAGAGAATGGAAAGACTGGGGGCATTACTGTAATAAAGACAGAAGAAATACTATACACATCAATGGTTATTTTCAGTGTGTGCTTGTGCATGTTTGAAACATCATCATGAAGTTTGCTATTTAATGGGTCACATAGCATATTATCTTATTATCCTGTTGAATTGGCAGTATAGTGTGGTCAAATGGTGAACAGAATAAGTTATTCTCAGGTCTGTTTGCCAATTTGTTACAGGTCACTCCTATCACATGCTTTAGATACAACATGGTTTTAAACAAAATACAAACAATTCATGCATATTACACAGATCAGTTGAAAACTCTTCTGACACAATTCCATTTTTAGTTGAAGTTTAAAGCTTGTCAGAAATTTGTAACTAAAAAGTGTATATAATGCTGGGGACATTTGATTGATCAGGGTTGCCACAAAGCTGCACCATTCTTCAGCAGTACCAAGTCCATGGGTGATGGAATCCACCCATTCTATTCAGTGGCATTCCAAACGTTGGAGAATGTGTGCAATGTTACCTCCTCTTTCTGGTACAGTGACCACGCCAATTACCTGCCATTTCATATAATTCGCGGTGTGGCTCATTGCTTGAAAATTTTTAACCAGAGGCGCATTTAGTACTGCACATCTTATTTTGCTGCGATATAGGCTGATACGTGTTTTGATTGGTTACGATATCTGACCAATGTAAATCAAATTGCATGGGCACCATATAAGATAAAATACATAATGTGAGTTGCGATTAGAAAAAAAGTCTGAATCCTGTTTAATATGTGAATAGTCAAAGACTATTGTGTCAAAAGAAAAATGGCATGCTATACAGTTTCTACATTTGAAGTGACCCTTTATTTGCGGAGGGCCCCAGGTGGTGTCTATGGTCCTCATCTCTGTCCAGAGTTGCTTTGCGTAGAAGACTGTACTAGGTGATCCTTAATGTGTTTGCCACATTTGAATGAAAAAAGGGGGGCTTCTAGAGAGGGGTCAATATTTGTAATCAAGTGGCAGTTCTTTTTGATCAAATTTCGCACTTTATTGATGTGGGTACCAAAGTGGTGACACAAATTAGTTTGTTACAGAGAGTCCTTTCTTTAGTTAGCAACAGTTCTTCTCTAGGACAAAACCATGCATGTTTCATGGAGTTCCTCGGGTAGCCTCTATTGATTAATTTTATTTTTAGAACTTGGGCTTCTGACAAACAATCTTCCTTTTTGGAACAGTTTCTGCGTAATCACAGACATTGGCCAAAGGGTAATCTGTCACATAATGCTCTAGCATGGCTGCTTGCGTATGAAAGGAGAGTATTCCTTTCTGTAGGTTCCCTGTGAAGACGCATGTATAACTTACCTTCCTCGTGTCTGATGGTTAAATCAAGGAAGGCAATTTTAAATTGTTGTATCGTAGTGGTGAAGGTTAGATGTTTTTGAACATGCTGAAGTATATTATGAAGTCGTGGAATTCGACTTCATTCCCTGACCAGATCAGGAAAATGTTATCTATATACCTCTTCCAGCAGGAGATGTTGGGGTGATACCTTCTTTGATGGGACAAAGCGTATGTGTGCTCCACATGGTCCGTATAAATATTTGCAAGGTTAGGCACAATAACTGGTCCCACCGAAGTGACAGAACATTGTTGGTAAAACTGATAGGGAATAGTTGTGTTGTAGCTCTATTCTCAAAAGAGATATGATGAAGGCTGTGAGAACTTGAATAGGGTTGCGCACGTGTGTCTAGTAAGTTCTTTATCAACATGATGCTATCCTCTTGTCATTTGTTGTTGTATAGTGAGGTGATATCTTAAGTGGCAAGCCAATCCATTTCGATGTCAAAGGGCATATTTTCAAGAAAGTTTATCATAAAGGTGCTGTCTCTCACATAGGTTTCTTGTATTGGCGCAAAATCTTTGAGCAAAAAGTCAATGTGTCTGCCAATCGGTTCAAGAACTGGCCCGCAGCCAAATAGAATTAGGCAACCTGGTGGATTGGCAACTCTTTGATGTATTTTGGGTAAAGTGTATAAGACTGGGGTCTGTGGTGTCTCGATATTAGGATATTCAAACTCCTTCTCTCAGAATGTCACCTATAATGATGGCCATTACCAAGGATACACATACTTAGGTTAGAGGCTTTTCAGACAGAGTTGATTTAATCCAAGAATTTGAATGATTGCTGATCCAAATTTTCTGAGAATTGTCACATATCAACAATTGAACGTAGGGAATAAGACACCAGTCTGAAGCACACACTTAGGACGATCAGGTGGTCATTCAAACAGATTTCAGATGGATTTTATCGAGATGCCTGTTCAAAATAGGCCGAGATATATCCTTGTGGTTATCTGACTTCTCTCCTGATGGTCGGAAGTTTACCCAACAAGGAGAAATTACAGTCTCACTGTAGTAAAATTGTTATTGCAAGAAATCATACCTAGGTTCAGAATGCTGGTCCTTTTTGAGTCAGATAGAGGGACACATTCCAATAACGAAGTGGTGAACATGTTATGTGCTGCATTACAGATTGCTCAACAGTTAAACCACAGTTACAGACCAGAAGCATCAGGAATAGCTGAACAGATGAACGGAAGGATAGCTTGCCAAATGTATGGCGATATGTATTACTATTGGTACTGATGAGTTTTCAATGCATTCCAGATAGGAAGACAGGAGAACCCCCACATGAAATACTCACGGGAAGAGCTGTGAAGTTACCTCCTGTTCCAACTAATGCCTTAGTGAATATCAATGATGATATGATTATGGACTACTGCAAGTCCCTAGTTCCTGAAGAAAGTGAGACCTGAATGGTCCTACTATGTGGATACAGCACTGAATGTGACTTTAGAAGATCTGTGCAAGGTGAATCCTAAACAATTAGAACCTCCCTGAAAACAAAATAATGAATTCCTAATAATGATGAATTACAATGAAAGTCGAGGTAGGACTCAACGATAAAGAAGAGCAGTTATGAGCTGTGACTATTAGTTGGTTATGATGTTAGTTATTTGATTTGCAAAACACTGACCTAGGCCCAAGAAGAAAAATTACAGAAGAAATAAGGATTACCTTTCAGAAGAACCCAGAGTACAGTTAAGGATTGTCTATTAGGGGAAAAAACAAGTAAATGATTTCCTCAAAAGTTAACTAGTGACTCAGAAAGATATGTTGCGTTAGAGGTATTGCAAATGCATTATGTGTGCGATTTTTGTAATACCAGCTATCATGATTCTTACAGTATTGCTACCCAGTCCAGAAGATCCTAGAATCAATTTTACAAATGTATGTGCTCTGGAATCTTGGAGAAGACATATTTACTAAGGCTTTTACAAATTTCAAGAAGGAGGATTTATGTTGACTCTAGATTAGTGCAAGAATACACATATGCTTTAAATGTTAAGGATTGCTATGTGTGTGCACATTTCCCTTCTTCAGTTTCAGAAGAAGTCACCTACTATCAGTTCCCTATGTCTTAAGCAACCTCTTGCTTTCACTAGTATATAAATTAGGACATTTTGAATATTTGTATCCAAATTATGATTTAGGGTTGTCACAAGTGCCTTTAAAAAAGCATGCATTTTCACCTTATAAGGAAAACAATAGGCGCAGCTTGGCATTATTTTTTCCTGCACTTACCTATAAATCGTGTAGAAGCGCATAAAAATATTTTGACCTGTTTGTTTGTTTGTTTTTATCGAAACACAAAAACAAACAAGTCACGTAGGGACTAGTAGTTGTGAACTACTTTCAAATTATTAGGGGAACTTGGCAAATTTTAAAGTGAGATAAAAATGTGATTCCTGGGGCAACCTGCTGACTGGGAAGGAGCATGCATTCTAGGTATAATGATTCCAAAAATTTATCATGTTACTAGCATAGAAGCTTTAACTCTAGCACCATCACACAGACATAAAGGCACTATCAAAAGTGGAACTTCCTTAGTGGGAGATATATTTGAGCAGTGATACCACCAGTAGGAGCAATAATAAATGAAGAGAAGATCAGAAAGCTAGCTAATGTGATAAATAAAATGCCTACTAGCACATCTGGAGCTGTATTCTTAAGTAACACAGACTTTATTGCTATACGGGCTATGGTTTTACAAGATCATCTGACTTTAGACATCCTTCTTGTTTAAAAAGGAGGGGTTTGCTACATGCTGAAGCTCACTGTGGTTTGTACATAGAGAACGAGAGTAAGAATATTGAAGTGTTTGCAGGGAACAGATCAAATCTGGGACCGTAATTGCAGGAATTAGAAACACCAAGGGGCCCATTAGGATGTCAGGCGGTGGCACCACCGCAGTGCTGGTGGGGCGGAAAAACGTTTTTTTCTGGCCGTGAGCAGCGGGAAACACGTCCGCACATGGTCATGACTGCCATGAACCCTGCCCTACACGTGTTCCAGGTGCTGTACCTGCTACAGCACTATCATCTCGTTGGCCACCGCAGACGCAGCGGCAGATACGCAATTAGACAAATACAACACACAACACACGGGCTGACACTGTGTCCAAATCCACAACAGACACCCTGCTGGGGGCATCAACACATTCACAAGGGCATTCACACATGACCCACCTGCGACCAAGTCACCCCACTGCATCCTGGACACACATCGACCGTGAACTTGCAGCAACGTCTAGGTCACGTCACCGTAGCGGTGAATACATGCGCACAATGCAGACGGCAGGGCCAGTCCAAGGCATGGGCAGGGCACAAAAACCCGAGGGACACACCTCCCCCCACCACACATCCACACACCTCATGAAGGCACAGATAATATCCCTTCCCTATGTATAGAGAGATAACTCTAATCACTAGTATATGCAGTAGTCCGCTGTGCTCTCTACCATTCCTATGTGACTCTTAGAGTATATCCATGTGTATCCCTTCAATCAATCAATCAATCAATCAATCAATCATTTGTATAGCGCACTACTCACCCGGAGGGTCTCAAGGCGCTTGAGGAGGGGGGTCCGCTACTGCTCGAACAGCCAGGTCTTGAGCTGCTTCCTGAAGGCAAGGTGGTCCTGGGTCAGACGGAGGTGGGTCGGGAGGGAGTTCCAGGTCTTGGCGGCCAGGTAGGAGAAGGACCTTCCTCCTGTGGTGGCTCTTCGGATGCGGGGGACGGCGGCGAGGGTGTGGTTGGTCGATCGGAGCTGGCGTGTGGCAGTCTAGAAGTTGAGGCGGCTGTTGAGGTATCTTGGTCCTTGGTTGTGGAGAGCTTTGTGTGCGTGGGTGAGGACACGGAAGGTGATTCTCTTGTTGACCGGGAGCCAGTGCAGGTCTCTCAGGTGTCCGGAAATGTGGCTCTGTTGGGGGATGTCGAGGATGAGTCTTGCTGAGGCGTTCTGGATCCGCTGGAGTCTCCTCTGGAGTTTGGCGGTGGTTCCGGCGTAGAGGGAGTTGCTGTAGTCCAGTCGGCTGGTGACGAGGGCCTGGATGACCGTCTTCCTGGTCTCGGTGGGGATCCATCGGAAGATCTTACGTAGCATTTGCAGGATGTTGAAGCACGACGAGGAGACAGCGTTGACCTGTCTGGTCATGGAGAGGGAGGAGTCCAGGATGAAGCCCAGGTTGCGTGCGTGGTCTGTGGGTTTGGGTGCGCTGCCCAAGGTGGGGGGTCACCAGGAGTCGTCCCAGGCGGAGGGTGACAAGCCCAGGATGAGGACTTCCGTCTTGTCTGAGTTCAGTTTCAGGCAGCTGTTCATCATCCACTCGGCTACGTCTGTCATCCCTTTGTGTAGGTTAGCTCTGGCGGTGGCGGGGTCGTTGGTGAGGGAGAGTATCAGCTGGGTGTCGTCGGCGTAAGAGATGATGTTGAGGTTGTGTTGGCGTGCGATGGCCGCGGGGGGGGGCTCATGTAAACGTTGAAGAGGGTGGGGCTGAGCGAGGAGCCTTGAGGAACGCTGCAGATGACTTTGGTGGCTTCTGATCTGAACGGGGGGAGGCGGACTCTCTGTGTCCTTCCGGCGAGGAAGGAGATGATCCAGTCTAGTGCCTTTTCTTGGATTCCGACGTTGCTGAGGCGCTGCACTAGGGTGCAGTGGCAGACAGTGTCGAATGCCGCGGAGAGGTCCAGGAGGATGAGGGCCGCAGTTTCTCAGTTGTCGAGTAGGGCTCAGATGTCATCGGTGGCTGCGATGAGGGTGGTCTCGGTGCTGTGGTTGGCCCGGAAGCTGGACTGTGAGAGGTCAAGGGATCCGTTCGTCTCGAGGAAGGTGGCAAGCTGCTTGTTGACGGTCTTCTCAATGACTTTGGCTGGGAACGGGAGGAGCGAGATGGGGCGGTAGTTTTTGAGTTCGGTGGGATCCGCTGATGGTTTCTTCAGTAGAGCGCTGAGTTCTGCGTGCTTCCAGCTTTCTGGGAAGGTAGCGGTGTTGAAGGAGGTGTTGATGATGTCCCGCAGGTGGGGTGCAATGATGGCGTCGGCCTTGTTGAAGACGTGGTGAGGGCAGGGGTCGGTTGGGGATCCGGAGTGGATGGAGTTCATCGTGCGGATGGTATCTTCGGTGGTGATTGGGGTCCAGGCGCGGAGGGTGGTGGTGGGGGTCGTTGATGTGGTCATAGGGTGCGTCGGTTGTGTGCTGAAACTGTTGTGTATGTCTGCGATCTTGTTGTGGAAGTAGGAGGCGAGGGAGTCGCAGATGTCTTGTGATGGGGTGATGTCGTTGTTTCCGGCGTTGGGATTGGAGAGCTCTTTGACGATGTTGAAGAGTTCCTTGCTGTTGTGTGCATTGTTGTCCAGTCGTTCCTTGAATGCGGTTTTCTTGGTGGTGTGGATCAGTTGGTGGTGTTTTCGGGTTGCGAGCTTGAGGGCGGTCATGTTGTCTGGTGTAGGGTCTCTGCGCCAGGTTCGCTCGAGGGCCCGGCTGTTCTTCTTGGAGCTCTTGAGTTCGTCGGTGAACCAGGGCGCTTTCTTACTGCCGGGTCTGCTGGGTGGGGTCCTTAGTGGGGCGAGGTCGTCTGCGCAGTTGCTGATCCACTTCGTGAGGATGTTGGTGGCCAGGCTGGAGTTCGCAGAGCTGGCGGGGGGGTCTTGGCTCAGGGCTGCGGCGAGCTGGTCGGCTGTGATCTTGTTCCAGTTTCTGCATGCGACCTGTTTCTGGTGGTGGTGGGTCGTGTTCTTTTTGAAGCTGAAGTGGACGCAGCTGTGGTCCCTATGTATTTAGTGATAACTCTAATCACTAGTATATGCAGTAGACCTTTGTACTATCTACCATTCCTATGTGACTCTTAGAGTATATCCATTTGTATCTCCTCCTTGTGTGACTTTACATCTTGTACATTTGCGATTTATTTTTTCTGTTTGTATCCTCTATGTAACACATGTAATCCTAAGTCCACACACGTAGGTGTATAGAGGTGCTAAGAATGCTGGAATCGGATTGCACACCCTGTTTGGCGATTGGCGTTGCAAAATTTTTAGGTTGGGCATGGACCATACGCACCCGCACTTTACAACAGTTAGACCCTGCTCGATTAATTAACTGACACCGTTTATTGTAGTCCAGCTTTTAAAAATTCATGTTTTATTGAACTATTTTTAATTATCATGTATAAAATGTCTTTAAAAATGTAACATGACAGCACTATGGTTTAATGAGTTTTTTAAAAATAATGAATTTAATATTGTAGTATTTATTGTGTAGTGTAGGATGTATAATTGCTTTTATGACTTGCTGTCGAATAAAGCTTTGAAATTTGAATTTGTAATCCTAAGTCCTTATGTTTTTCAACTGGTTCTTATGTAAAGTGCTCCGACACCGTCGGGTAAAGTTTGCGCTATATAAAATCGCATAAATAAATACATTAATACATAAATAAATCATGTGCACCCCCATGCACAGCAATAAGCAAGGTCAATCCACACCCTACACCACACAACAAACAATCATGGAGACAGCCAATGCAGGAGTGGTTGCACAGGAACACAGAGCACACAAAACCAGTGCCACACACACTGAAGGCTGCCAATACTTGCCAGTGCATACACACACAAACAAACACACACCCTGGGTGTAGCCACAAACATAACACACACACAGGGATGCCTGAACAGATGTCTGCCCAAAAACAACACACAAACACAAAACACTACAGAAACACACACAGAACCCCATCAGAAAGAGACATACCCTGTCACCCAAACTGTGGAAAGGCAATGGGAGCACAGACGCAACAGGAGTGCACAACCCCATTACCCAGGACCAAAACACAGACAACATACCACAAATCACACAAGAAGTGCACCAGCACAGAACAACACTGCCACATGAAACCAACTACAGATGCACATGAAATCAAAAATGAACAAACACTACAGGACATCAGGGGATGCACTTCAGGCAATGCCAAGGTCACATACACACAGCACTGTATGTACAACAAGCAGTGTGTGCACAACAAGCAGAACAGTCACACACAGACATGACTGATACAACATCAACACACACAGCACAAATCAGCACAGCACAAACACAACAGCACACCTAGGAAGTGAAGCAATACCACAGCCAACACACATACATCCAACACAACAACAACAGATGCACCACCCTGGGATACAAGAGCAGAACCATCTTGACCAGAGCACTGGGGAGCACACACAGCTGAAGTGCACATGAACAATCCTGACTGATTAATACCACAAGAACATCACACATAAACCATTGGGGCAATGTCCAAAGTGGAACATCACTCTTGGCCCAAGAACTGCACCATAAAGCACAGTGTCACAAATTAAGTGATGGGGAGGCATACACACATGTAAACCAAGGGGACAGCTGACATCAAAGTGAACTGTCTTGCATGTCAGTAGTCGACATGTAAGTGGTGTACCATACTCAAATAGAGGGAGTGAAGACTCACAATGTGTATGCATAAGTGGCACACATAGGGGATGGCATTACACCACACACACCATGCCATACAGGAGGATAAAAGGTACCATGTTCCATCAATGCATTAGAAACACAACCACAATGGTATTGTGGAGCAACAGGGCTGCACAGTCTACACAAACACACTCAAGACACATGGGTGATCAAACAAACACAACACTGATGTGCAAGTCACACACTCTGCACACTCATAAGTGACTAAAACAACAAGTAGTATGTTGTAATGTAGTTTCTCTTGTGCATCCTCCCTATGCTTACTCCTGCTCTACTGCTTGGCCCTTGATGATGTCATTGGAATGTTGGGATGGTTGAACAGTAAGGAGATGTCAGTTGGCATGAGGGGCTGAGCAGTGGGACTGCTCCTGGTGGGGTCTCTACTCTATCTCATGGATCTGAAGAAGAAATAAAGTTATGATCCTGAACTACAACTACAGACTATGGATCTTTCTTTATTGTAACACAGTAGTCAGGCAGAACAGCATGGACACCAACACACTTCACAGTGCACATCAGACAGCTCACACATGTGCATACAGCCACATCCACAGGGCAGATCAATCCAAAAAACAGGCACACAACTTCTGGGTGACAAACGTGTGTCTTTCACAATCCTGGGGTACACACAAATCCACATCCCCTACAAAGTCACACCCTTCACACTGCACACCTCTTGACTACCCAAGAGCACACATCTCATGTTGGCCATGGGACCAGGACTAAGGGCCATCACAAGATGTCCATACGCATACACAGCTGGGCACACATAAAGGAATAACACACATAAATGATGCCCAGTCAGCATTCAAACCTGTGCACAGCATCACACCCTGCGCTGGAAGTGTCCCCCAACCTGACATGTGAACAATGTCTATTGAGCGGAAAGACCATATATGGACATTCCGGCAATGAACAAATAACAAAGGGTGACATACCACATGTGATTAGATCACATGTACAGAGGCGAAAAATAAGGATTCTTCATACATGGTCCCTGGTATTTCCGACAATTAACCAATGGGAACACATCCTGTCTCCCTTTATATACCACCGAACTCGTCCGCATTTCATTCACGGCGGAGCAGCACAGGGTGGTAGAAGGAGGCCAATATAGGCGGATTTCGTGAGTATTCTTTTTCAACAGAATCCAACCTCTCTAGGTGTATGGAGGAGGTAAGAAGTGAATAAAAGCAACAGCACTGAGTCCACCTCTCTATCCTTATAGATTGTGGATCCACCTACCTACCTTGATGCTCAGGACTTGCTCATGATGCAGTAGACATCAAAGACCACGAGTATGTCCAAAAAAACAATAAGTACAAAAAACCTAATTGTGTCTTATGTGTTGTGTGTTTAGTATGTCTTTTCCTTTACAGGTTGTTTAACTGTTTGGGGCTCCAGGTGACTGCACCTGTCGGAGCCAATACCATATGGTAACCAAACCTAATGATTTTTTCTTTTTTTCAGGACATGTAAATACATGATCCAGAGAACCGCTGTAGGCACATTGTAGCCAACTTTAAATGAGTGATTTCACTTTTTTAGCAAAATAATCGCCCCCTTTCTTTAGAAAAACGTGAGTAGGGTTGGGAAGTTGTGCCCCGTCCTGAAGAAGGTACACACGTACCGAAACATGTCGACGCACACCAGAGGTTCTGTCCCTAATTAAGACAAAAAAACCTCGTTTTCTTTGCACACCTTTTAATAGCACCAGCTAGGGGTACGAAATAAAGTTTTTTTCATTTTTCCCACTAGCCAGGTACTTTTTAATTTTCTCACCACATCTCCCACTCACATTTAATCCTCTTTTCACTCACACTCAACACACACCACACATAGTCTAAATTTGTCAACGCTCCCGCGTAGTCGTAGGTCGCAGCGTGCCGCATCCCTCTAGCGGGGTGCAAAGAACCTGATGATGAAGCATGACACCAAGGGGCCTGTTGGTGTGTGAGGGGTATTTTACACAACACTGAGTGCTCCCCTTTCTGTTTCACACTGGTAGTAGGATTCTTCTTGTTTATTTATCAGTGCCCGTGGAGTAGGAATCCTACTTTGTACTCTACCTCCCTCCTTTGTTAAAAATGTGAACAATGTAGCCAACAATAGCAAACCACGAAAAATAGAACTGCATGACAGGTAAAATAGACACCACCGATAACACAAGTATCAGTGTCTTAATGGACTGAAGGCCCTGTCACCCCTGTTAAAAAATGTGATGCGGCTAAATAGCTTGGCAATATTGTAGTGACACATAGAGCATGTGGCACAGTCAACCAAATGCACACACCAAAAGAACTTTGATCAGCAAGGACACTGACAAAACAGACAACCGGAGTAACTGTCTTTATTCACATATTGCACAGATGTGATAGTAGAACAACACAGAGAAGAGCAAGGCGCAAAATGCTGAGCATATGTAAGATAATCTGCACACACAAACTCTAAACAGGAAGGCCAGTGACAAGTGCAGGGTGCACAGCAAGTACATGAGAGGCTGCACAGGGGAGAGTCCAACACAGCAGAGCAACAGGGCCAGTGTCCATGGTTGGGTGCACATCAGGTACATGAGAGGCTGCACAGGGGAGAGTCCAACACAGCAGAGCAACAGGGCCAGTGTCCAGGGCAAAATTCTCAGCAAATGCATGAGAGGCTACACAGGGGAGAGTCCAACACAGCAGAGCAACAGGGCCAGTGTCCATGGCAGGATACACAGCAAGTACATGAGAGGCTGCACATGGGAGAGTCCAACCCAGCAGAGCAACAGGGCCAGTGTCCATGGCAGGGTGCACAGCAAGTAAATGAGAGGCTGCACAGGGTAGAGTCCAACACACCAGATCAACAGGGCCAGTGTCCAGGGCAAAATTCTCAGCAAGTACATGAGAGGCTGCACAGGCATAGGGCAGAACCGTAAGGACAGTGTGCACGGCAAAGTGCAGAGGGAGTACTTGAGAAGCTGCAGTCAAGGGCAGAACAGCAGTGAATGACAAGGCCAGTGGGCATGGCAAAGTGCAGAGTGAGTACAGGAGAATCTGCACAGTGAAGGACAGAACAGTAAGGCCAGTGGGCATGGCAAAGTGCAGAGAGAGTACATAAGAAGCTGCACAGTCAAGGGCAGAACAGCAGTTAACGACAAGGCCAGAGGACATGGCAAAGTGCAGAGTCAGGACACGAGAAGCTGCACAGTCAAGGGCAGAACAGTAAGGCCAGTGGGCATGGCAAAGTGCAGAGTGAGTACATGAGAATCTGCAGTGAAGGGCAGAACAGCAATGAATGACAAGGCCAGTGGGCATGGCAAAGTGCAGAGTGAGTACAGGAGAATCTGCACAGTGAAGGACAGAACAGTAAGGCCAGTGGGCATGGCAAAGTGCAGAGAGAGTACATAAGAAGCTGCACAGTCAAGGGCAGAACAGCAGTTAATGACAAGGCCAGAGGACATGGCAAAGTGCAGAGTCAGGACATGATAATCCGCACAGTCAAGGGCTGAACAGGAAGGCCAGTGAGCATGGCAAAGTGAAGAGTCAGGACATGAGAAGCTGCACAGTGAGTGTGTTTGACTGTAACCTTCCATAGGCTGCAGCACACTCAGGTGGTAAACAATGGGCAGGACTAGCACACCTGTATGAGAGAAAGGTGCGTAAGGGGGACTACCACTCACTCTTGGCTGTTAGGCGGACTTTGAGCTGGCTGTGTGTCGGGGACAGCAGGACCACGTGAATGGGGAAAGAGAGGGTCAGGTGAGGTAGGGCTATCAGTGGCTTGGTAAGCTGGAGGGCTATTTGGACCAGGTGGTGTAGTGGCATGTAGAGGTGGAGTCATGCAGACCTGTGACATAGTGTGGGTGGGAGAGGTTTGAGGGGTACCCTTCCACTTCTTAGTAATTCAAAATGCCTTCCCTGTACTGGGGTCAATGGGAACTGGTGATGACACAACAGGCACACACACCAACAGACCCGCATCAGGTGCAGACACTGGCATTCCCTCTGGTGACGTGCTGGATCCTGCGGAACGCTTTGTCTGGCTACGCCGTTGGACCACCTTCCCCTGTTTGCCAGTTGTACCCCCTACAGTGCCCTCCTTCCCTTGTTTGCCAGGTGTACCTCCTAAATGTAAATGTACATGTATTTATATAGCGCAAATCACCGACCCGGTATCTAAGCGCTTGGTTAGGGAACCCGTCCTGATATTCCCCTGTGTGATAACCCCGGCAGGGTATCCACAAGGTGAAAGCCAGGCATCCCACCGCGAGGGGCCGTTGTGGAGATTAAGTAAGCTATTGCCCTGAGTCGCAGAGTGTGAACCCATGAATCGAGTAGGCACCGGAGCGAGAATTGTCGAGTCCGTGGACATTTTAGGACTCAAGACCCCGCCGAGCTGGAAATTGAACCCTGGTCCCGGGCTGACCTCTGCTTCCAGGTCTGCCTCCTCTAACCAGTGAGCCACACTTCTCCTACAGTACCCTCATTCCCCTGTTTGCCAGGTATACCCCCTACAGTGCCCTCCTTCGCATGTTTGCCAGGGGTAGTCCCTACAGTGCCCTCCTTCACCTGCTTCACTGGGATTGGAATTGGAGTCGATGTGGTGGGGGAATGTGGCCCTGAGCCCTTCCAAGGTGTACCCTTGCCATACAACACCTTCTCAGTGGGCATAGACACTGCACGCCTAGCTTTGTGTGAAACTTTAGGGACAGTAGAGTCCTTTGCTGGTAATGCCTCTGAGGCATGTGAGCCTGATGTCTGCTTCATTTCTTTTTCGGCCTTGGTCTTCCCTGACGTGCTATTGTCTTTGCATTCTGGGGTGGCTTTGCTCTTCTGTGGGGATGGTGTCTGTGGACAGGCCCGCTTGGATTGTTTCTGCTGGGTGCTTCTTGCGCTGTATTGTGACTGTGATGCATGGGAACCGCGGTCACTATCACCCGATGTGGCCACTGACAGGGGGTGGACAAAGGCACTGGATCAGGAATGGGAGTATGTGCCTGTTGAAGGGCAGACTTCACAGTGGACGACAAAGCCTCAACAGTACGGTGTAGCCCACCCACGTCAGAGTGTATGCCCTCCATGTAGGCAACCTCCTGGCCTAATGTTTTGTCATGGTCACTGAAGGCATTGAGCAGAACTGTCTGGCCCACACAGAGCTGGTGCAGGAACTCACCAGACTCAGCATTGAGGGTAGCAGGAGTGCCAGGGGCAGGGACAGGAGTGCCAGGTGTGAATGTAACTCATCCCCTCTTACTGACACAGACACGAGCAGCACCAGAGGAATCAATCAATCAATCAATACATTAATAGAGCGCGCTACTCACCCGTGAGGGTCTCAAGGCGCTGAAGGGAGGGGGGGTGTTGTTACTGCTTGAATAGCCAAGTCTTGAGGTGTTTTCTGAAGATGAGATGGTCCTGGGTCAGTCGTAGGTGTGCGGGGGGGGAGTTCCATGTTTTGGCTGCCAGGTAGGAGAAGGATCTTCCTCCGGTGGTGGTTCTGCAAATTTGAGGGATGGTGGTGAGGGCGAGGCTGGTGGAGTGGAGCTGGCGAGTGGGGATGTAGAATGAGAGGCGGTTGTTGAGGTATTCAGGGCATTTGTCGTGTAGCGTGGGTGAGGAGCCTGAACTTGATCCTCTTGCAGATGGGGAGCCAGTGCAGGTTTCTCAGGTGGGCGGATATGTGGCTGTGGCGAGGGATGTCGAGGATGAGTCGTGCGGAGGCTTTCTGTGTACGTTGGAGTCGAGTCTGAAGTTTAGCTGTGGTTCCTGCGTATAGGGCGTGTCCGTAGTCAAGTCGGCTAGTGACGAGGGCCTGGGTGACGGTTTTTCTGGTTTCAGTGGGGATCCATCGGAAGATTTTTCGGAGCATGTGCAGGGTGTTGAAGCAAGATGACGAGACAGCATTGACTTGCTTGGTCATCGAAGGAGTCCAGGATGAGTCCCAGGTTGCGTGCGTGGTCCGTGGGTGTTGGCGCGGAGCCCAGTGCTGTGGGCCACCAGGAGTCGTCCCAGGCGGATGGGGATTGTTCGAGGATGAGGACCTCCATTTTGTCTGAGTTCAGCTTCAGGGGACTGAGCTTCATCCATTCTGCAATGTCTTTCATTCCTTCTTGGAGGTTGGTTTTGGCGGTGTCTGGGTCTTTGGTGAGGGAGAGTATCAGTTGGGTGTTGTCAGCGTAGGAGATGATGTTGATGTGTTTGCGTGCGATGGCGGCGAGGGGGGTCATGTAGATATTGAAGAGGGTAGGGCTGAGCAAGGAGCCATGGGTTACTCCGCAGATAATCTTGGTGGCCGCTGAGCGGAAGGGAGGGAGGCGGGCTCTCTGGTTTCTGTCGGAGAGAAACAAGGTGATCCAGTCCAGGGCCTTTCCTTGGATCCCAGTGTTGAGGATGCGGGTTGTTAGGGTGCGGTGGCATACAGTGTCAAAGGCTGCCGAGAGGTCTAGGAGGATGAGGGCGGTTGTTTCTCCGTTGTCCATCAGGTTCCTGATGTCATCGGTGGCTGCGATGAGGGCGGTCTAGGTGCTGTGGTTGGCTCAAAATCCAGACTGGGTCGGGTCGAGCGAGTTGTTTGCCTCGAGGAAAGCAGTCAGCTGTTTATTGACGGTCTTCTCGATGACTTCAGCCGCGAAGGGAAGGAGAGGAATGGGGCAGAAGTTCTTGAGGTCTTTGGGGTCCGCTGTGGGTTTCTTCAGAAGGGCACTGATTTCTGCGTGCTTCCAGCTCTCAGGGAAGGTGGCTGATGTGAGGAAGTTGTTTATGGCGTTCCGGAGGTGGGGTGCGATGATGATATCGGCTTTGTTGAGGATGTGATGGGGCAAGGGTGAGAGGGGGAGCCAGAGTGGATGGTGTTCATGACGTGGATGGTGTCTTCCGTGCTGATGGGGGTCCAGACGTTGAGGGTGATGGGGGGGTCGATGCTTCGGTGGCTGTAGGCGGGGTCTGGGGTCCGAAGCTGTCGTGTATATCTGTGCTCTTGCGAAGGAAGAGCGTGGTGAGCGAGTTGCAGAGGTCTTGCGATGAGGTGATGTCGTTGTTGCTGGCGCTGGGGTTGGAGAGCTCTTTGACGATGCTGAAGAGTTCCTTGCTGTTGTGGGTGTTGTTGTCTAGTCGCTCTTTGAACGATGCCCTTTTGGTGGTGCGGATCAGCGGTGGTCCGTTTGTGGCGCCAGGTTTCTTCGAGGGTTCAGAAGGATTTCTTTGAATCTCTGAGGGCGTCTGTGAACCATGAGGTTTTTCTGTTGCCGGTCTTGCCTGGGGCGTTCTTCAGTGGAGCGAGGTCGTTGGCGCAGTTGGTGATCCACTGTGCAAGTTTGTGGGCTGCGTCGTTGGTGTCAGCGGTGTCGGCTGGCGGGTTCTGGCTTAGTGATGAGAGAAGCTGGTCTGTGGTGATTTTGCTCCAGCATCTACGGGGGGATTTGTTGTGTGCGGTGGTGTGATGTATTCTTTTTGAAGGTGAAGTGGATGCATCTGTGGTCTGTCCAGTGTAGTCTGGTGGAGTGGCTGAAGGTGATGTTTGCCTGTAACCCTGAAACTCTGCAATGACTGAGCCATGTTAAGGCCACACAGCACAACACTCTGCCCCTGTATGAAGTCTACCAGACACACAACTTGCTCTGCCCATACCTAGGGACATCATGTGGGCACACCCCTTATATCCACTGACAGACCTTGAGGGAACAGGAGGGGACAACACAGACACCTATTAGGACACGACAGTCCACAATGGCATGTAGCCCATGCCAAACACTATGTTGTACTCTGGGGCACATTGTTGTCAGTTGTGTTGGCCTCAACGATAATGGTGCATGCAAAGTACGCATACATGAAGTCACACTCAGATAATGGGCACTGCTGTTCACCCCCAAATAGATTCCCCACAATATCCCAAAGCTAAATGACCATGTAAACCCTAAAACATATTGCTATGGGAATGCACAGCAGGGAGGATCACCTTTGTAAGGTCAGTTTGGACCAATGCATGACACTGGCGCCCATCCCAGCTCGGGATGAGTCACTGCCAAGATGCAGCCTATCAGTGGTGTCATACTGCGCCGTGCCAAATGCCCAGTGCGTGGTAGCAGCCCCAACATCATCTCTGCCATGTTCTTTGCCAGCTGGCTGATGTCATCCCACCTCTTGTGGCAGTGGGTGCATTGTCGGTTAGATACCCCCCAGGATCGCACCTTTGCTGCAATGGCCCTCCACGCGGCCTTACACTGGTGTACCTTGAGCTGCAGGCATGGGAGAAAAGAGGGGGAAATGATCAGTGACACAGTGTCATGTACCAACATCTATCAGTACAGTAGCAAGACACAGACTCATTAGCAAACGTAATCTCTGTCCATCCCACTCAGGGGTACACCTCACATGGGCACTCTACATGGGCCAAGCGGATGTGATTGCATGCATTTATGAGGGTGTACAGGGTCCTTGCTAACCTCACACACATGCAGGATGACTGTACTGAACCCCCTCTGTGGCTTGTACACATCTCCAGTCCTATGCATGTCTGGCCACTACATACATCACATATCGACCTGTGTCTGTGTATTGACTCACAGTGTGCTTGACTGGGCAGCATTCAATGAGCATGTCCTGTGAACATATCTGTATGTCATGTGTGTGGCATCGGGGTACATGGACTCACCAACAAAATATAAATCTACACAAGTGTGGTCATGTGCAATTATACAGGGCTGAGATGGTGCCTATTTGGATTTCAGTGTGAATGAACAAGAGTAAGGACACAGTTAGTGCAGTGATGTGATCTCATCTTGGAGCATCTGGGTTCACACTGAGTCGGACAACAGGGGAACACAGAGACATTCAGCCAAGCAATTACTGTCCTGGCACCTGCATCTCCAACATCCTGTGTCTCTGTATGGCTGACAATTTAACTCACTCCACTCAGACATACAACTGCAGGTAGGGAAAACGTGACATTAGGACACAAACTCCTTCCCCCTGGAGACAGCATGTTTGTCAGTGTATGGCACAACCCCACACCCTCAGGCATATGCTGCAGCAGTCCAGCTACATGTCTGCCCCCTGCCCTACACCTCCCTTTACGAAGACTTACCAAGACATTCGGGGCAGCATACAGCCTTGTTTATTGTGCGAGCACCTCGTCCACCTGGACTTCCAGCTCCTCGCTCGGTAATAGACTGGCATGGATCTTGGAGCAACAGGGCCAGTGTCCTTGGCAGGATACACAGCAAGTACATGAGAGGCTGCACATGGGAGAGTCCAACCCAGCAGAGCAACAGGGCCAGTGTCCATGGCAGGGTGCACAGCAAGTAAATGAGAGGCTGCACAGGGTAGAGTCCAACACACCAGATCAACAGGGCCAGTGTCCAGGGCAAAATTCTCAGCAAGTACATGAGAGGCTGCACAGGCATAGGGCAGAACCGTAAGGCCAGTGTGCACGGCAAAGTGCAGAGGGAGTACTTGAGAAGCTGCAGTCAAGGGCAGAACAGCAGTGAATGACAAGGCCAGTGGGCATGGCAAAGTGCAGAGTGAGTACAGGAGAATCTGCACAGTGAAGGACAGAACAGTAAGGCCAGTGGGCATGGCAAAGTGCAGAGAGAGTACATAAGAAGCTGCACAGTCAAGGGCAGAACAGCAGTTAACGACAAGGCCAGAGGACATGGCAAAGTGCAGAGTCAGGACACGAGAAGCTGCACAGTCAAGGGCAGAACAGTAAGGCCAGTGGGCATGGCAAAGTGCAGAGTGAGTACATGAGAATCTGCAGTGAAGGGCAGAACAGCAATGAATGACAAGGCCAGTAGGGCATGGCAAAGTGCAGAGTGAGTACAGGAGAATCTGCACAGTGAAGGACAGAACAGTAAGGCCAGTGGGGATGGCAAAGTGCAGAGAGAGTACATAAGAAGCTGCACAGTCAAGGGCAGAACAGCAGTTAATGACAAGGCCAGAGGACATGGCAAAGTGCAGAGTCAGGACATGAGAATCCGCACAGTCAAGGGCTGAACAGGAAGGCCAGTGAGCATGGCAAAGTGAAGAGTCAGGACATGAGAAGCTGCACAGTGAGTGTGTTTGACTGTAACCTTCCATAGGCTGCAGCACACTCAGGTGGTAAACAATGGGCAGGACTAGCACACCTGTATGAGAGAAAGGTGCGTAAGGGGGACTACCACTCACTCTTGGCTGTTAGGCGGACTTTGAGCTGGCTGTGTGTCGGGGACAGCAGGACCACGTGAATGGGGAAAGAGAGGGTCAGGTGAGGTAGGGCTATCAGTGGCTTGGTAAGCTGGAGGGCTGTTTGGACCAGGTGGTGTAGTGGCATGTAGAGGTGGAGTCATGCAGACCTGTGACATAGTGTGGGTGGGAGAGGTTTGAGGGGTACCCTTCCACTTCTTAGTAATTCAAAATGCCTTCCCTGTACTGGGGTCAATGGGAACTGGTGATGACACAACAGGCACACACACCAACAGACCCGCATCAGGTGCAGACACTGGCATTCCCTCTGGTGACGTGCTGGATCCTGCGGAAAGCTTTGTCTGGCTACGCCGTTGGACCACCTTCCCCTGTTTGCCAGTTGTACCCCCTACAGTGCCCTCCTTCCCTTGTTTGCCAGGTGTACCTCCTAAATGTAAATGTACATGTATTTATATAGCGCAAATCACCGACCCGGTATCTAAGCGCTTGGTTAGGGAACCCGTCCTGATATTCCCCTGTGTGATAACCCCGGCAGGGTATCCACAAGGTGAAAGCCAGGCATCCCACCGCGAGGGGCCGTTGTGGAGATTAAGTAAGCTATTGCCCTGAGTCGCAGAGTGTGAACCCATGAATCGAGTAGGCACCGGAGCGAGAATTGTCGAGTCCGTGGACATTTTAGGACTCAAGACCCCGCCGAGCTGGAAATTGAACCCTGGTCCCGGGCTGACCTCTGCTTCCAGGTCTGCCTCCTCTAACCAGTGAGCCACACTTCTCCTACAGTACCCTCATTCCCCTGTTTGCCAGGTATACCCCCTACAGTGCCCTCCTTCGCATGTTTGCCAGGGGTAGTCCCTACAGTGCCCTCCTTCACCTGCTTCACTGGGATTGGAATTGGAGTCGATGTGGTGGGGGAATGTGGCCCTGAGCCCTTCCAAGGTGTACCCTTGCCATACAACACCTTCTCAGTGGGCATAGACACTGCACGCCTAGCTTTGTGTGAAATTTTAGGGACAGTAGAGTCCTTTGCTGGTAATGCCTCTGAGGCATGTGAGCCTGATGTCTGCTTCATTTCTTTTTCGGCCTTGGTCTTCCCTGACGTGCTATTGTCTTTGCATTCTGGGGTGGCTTTGCTCTTCTGTGGGGATGGTGTCTGTGGACAGGCCCGCTTGGATTGTTTCTGCTGGGTGCTTCTTGCGCTGTATTGTGACTGTGATGCATGGGAACCGCGGTCACTATCACCCGATGTGGCCACTGACAGGGGGTGGACAAAGGCACTGGATCAGGAATGGGAGTATGTGCCTGTTGAAGGGCAGACTTCACAGTGGACGACAAAGCCTCAACAGTACGGTGTAGCCCACCCACGTCAGAGTGTATGCCCTCCATGTAGGCAACCTCCTGGCCTAATGTTTTGTCATGGTCACTGAAGGCATTGAGCAGAACTGTCTGGCCCACACAGAGCTGGTGCAGGAACTCACCAGACTCAGCATTGAGGGTAGCAGGAGTGCCAGGGGCAGGGACAGGAGTGCCAGGTGTGAATGTAACTCATCCCCTCTTACTGACACAGACACGAGCAGCACCAGAGGAATCAATCAATCAATCAATACATTAATAGAGCGCGCTACTCACCCGTGAGGGTCTCAAGGCGCTGAAGGGAGGGGGGGTGTTCTTACTGCTCGAATAGCCAAGTCTTGAGGTGTTTTCTGAAGATGAGATGGTCCTGGGTCAGTCGTAGGTGTGCGGGGAGGGAGTTCCATGTTTTGGCTGCCAGGTAGGAGAAGGATCTTCCTCCGGTGGTGGTTCTGCAAATTTGAGGGATGGTGGTGAGGGCGAGGCTGGCGGAGTGGAGCTGGCGAGTGGGGATGTAGAATGAGAGGCGGTTGTTGAGGTATTCGGGGCATTTGTCGTGTAGCGTGGGTGAGGAGCCTGAACTTGATCCTCTTGCAGATGGGGAGCCAGTGCAGGTTTCTCAGGTGGGCGGATATGTGGCTGTGGCGAGGGATGTCGAGGATGAGTCGTGCGGAGGCGTTCTGTGTACGTTGGAGTCGAGTCTGAAGTTTAGCTGTGGTTCCTGCGTATAGGGCGTGTCCGTAGTCAAGTCGGCTAGTGACGAGGGCCTGGGTGACGGTTTTTCTGGTTTCAGTGGGGATCCATCGGAAGATTTTTCGGAGCATGTGCAGGGTGTTGAAGCAAGATGACGAGACAGCATTGACTTGCTTGGTCATCGGAGGAGTCCAGGATGAGTCCCAGGTTGCGTGCGTGGTCCGTGGGTGTTGGCGCGGAGGCCAGTGCTGTGGGCCACCAGGAGTCGTCCCAGGCGGATGGGGATTGTTCGAGGATGAGGACCTCCATTTTGTCTGAGTTCAGCTTCAGGGGACTGAGCTTCATCCATTCTGCAATGTCTTTCATTCCTTCTTGGAGGTTGGTTTTGGCGGTGTCTGGGTCTTTGGTGAGGGAGAGTATCAGTTGGGTGTTGTCAGCGTAGGAGATGATGTTGATGTGTTTGCGTGCGATGGCGGCGAGGGGGGTCATGTAGATATTGAAGAGGGTAGGGCTGAGCAAGGAGCCATGGGTTACTCCGCAGATAATCTTGGTGGCCGCTGAGCGGAAGGGAGGGAGGCGGGCTCTCTGGTTTCTGTCGGAGAGAAACAAGGTGATCCAGTCCAGGGCCTTTCCTTGGATCCCAGTGTTGAGGATGCGGGTTGTTAGGGTGCGGTGGCATACAGTGTCAAAGGCTGCCGAGAGGTCTAGGAGGATGAGGGCGGTTGTTTCTCCGTTGTCCATCAGGTTCCTGATGTCATCGGTGGCTGCGATGAGGGCGGTCTAGGTGCTGTGGTTGGCTCAAAATCCAGACTGGGTCGGGTCGAGCGAGTTGTTTGCCTCGAGGAAAGCAGTCAGCTGTTTATTGACGGTCTTCTCGATGACTTCAGCCGCGAAGGGAAGGAGAGGAATGGAGCAGAAGTTCTTGAGGTCTTTGGGGTCCGCTGTGGGTTTCTTCAGAAGGGCACTGATTTCTGCGTGCTTCCAGCTCTCAGGGAAGGTGGCTGATGTGAGGAAGTTGTTTATGGCGTTCCGGAGGTGGGGTGCGATGATGATATCGGCTTTGTTGAGGATGTGATGGGGCAAGGGTGAGAGGGGGAGCCAGAGTGGATGGTGTTCATGACGTGGGTGGTGTCTTCCGTGCTGATGGGGGTCCAGGCGTTGAGGGTGGTGGGGGGGTCGATGCTTCGGTGGCTGTAGGCGGGGTCTGGGGTCCGAAGCTGTCGTGTATATCTGTGCTCTTGCGAAGGAAGAGCGTGGTGAGCGAGTTGCAGAGGTCTTGCGATGAGGTGATGTCGTTGTTGCTGGCGCTGGGGTTGGAGAGCTCTTTGACGATGTTGAAGAGTTCCTTGCTGTTGTGGGTGTTGTTGTCTAGTCGCTCTTTGAACGATGCCCTTTTGGTGGTGCGGATCAGCGGTGGTCCGTTTGTGGCGCCAGGTTTTTTCGAGGGTTCAGAAGGATTTCTTTGAATCTCTGAGGGCGTCTGTGAACCATGAGGTTTTTCTGTTGCCGGTCTTGCCTAGGGCGTTCTTCAGTGGAGCGAGGTCGTTGGCGCAGTTGGTGATCCACTGTGCAAGTTTGTGGGCTGCGTCGTTGGTGTCAGCGGTGTCGGCTGGCGGGTTCTGGCTTAGTGATGAGAGAAGCTGGTCTGTGGTGATTTTGCTCCAGCATCTACGGGGGGATTTGTTGTGTGCGGTGGTGTGATGTATTCTTTTTGAAGGTGAAGTGGATGCATCTGTGGTCTGTCCAGTGTAGTCTGGTGGAGTGGCTGAAGGTGATGTTTGCCTGTAACCCAGAAACTCTGCAATGACTGAGCCATGTTAAGGCCACACAGCACAACACTCTGCCCCTGTATGAAGTCTACCAGACACACAACTTGCTCTGCCCATACCTAGGGACATCATGTGGGCACACCCCTTATATCCACTGACAGACCTTGAGGGAACAGGAGGGGACAACACAGACACCTATTAGGACACGACAGTCCACAATGGCATGTAGCCCATGCCAAACACTATGTTGTACTCTGGGGCACATTGTTGTCAGTTGTGTTGGGCTCAACGATAATGGTGCATGCAAAGTACGCATACATGAAGTCACACTCAGATAATGGGCACTGCTGTTCACCCCCAAATAGATTCCCCACAATATCCCAAAGCTAAATATCCATGTAAACCCTAAAACATATGGCTATGGGAATGCACAGCAGGGAGGATCACCTTTGTAAGGTCAGTTTGGACCAATGCATGACACTGGCGCCCATCCCAGCTCGGGATGAGTCACTGCCAAGATGCAGCCTATCAGTGGTGTCATACTGCGCCGTGCCAAATGCCCAGTGCGTGGTAGCAGCCCCAACATCATCTCTGCCATGTTCTTTGCCAGCTGGCTGATGTCATCCCACCTCTTGTGGCAGAGGGTGCATTGTTGGTTAGATACCCCCCAGGATCGCACCTTTGCTGCAATGGCCCTCCACGCGGCCTTACGCTGGTGTACCTTGAGCTGCAGGCATGGGAGAAAAGAGGGGGAAATGATCAGTGACACAGTGTCATGTACCAACATCTATCAGTACAGTAGCAAGACACAGACTCATTAGCAAACGTAATCTCTGTCCATCCCACTCAGGGGTACACCTCACATGGGCACTCTACATGGGCCAAGCGGATGTGATTGCATGCATTTATGAGGGTGTACAGGGTCCTTGCTAACCTCACACACATGCAGGATGACTGTACTGAACCCCATCTGTGGCTTGTACACATCTCCAGTCCTATGCATGTCTGGCCACTACATACATCACATATCGACCTGTGTCTGTGTATTGACTCACAGTGTGCTTGACTGGGCAGCATTCAATGAGCATGTCCTGTGAACATATCTGTATGTCATGTGTGTGGCATCGGGGTACATGGACTCACCAACAAAATATAAATCTACACAAGTGTGGTCATGTGCAATTATACAGGGCTGAGATGGTGCCTATTTGGATTTCAGTGTGAATGAACAAGAGTAAGGACACAGTTAGTGCAGTGATGTGATCTCATCTTGGAGCATCTGGGTTCACACTGAGTCGGACAACAGGGGAACACAGAGACATTCAGCCAAGCAATTACTGTCCTGGCACCTGCATCTCCAACATCCTGTGTCTCTGTATGGCTGACAATTTAACTCACTCCACTCAGACATACAACTGCAGGTAGGGAAAACGTGACATTAGGACACAAACTCCTTCCCCCTGGAGACAGCATGTTTGTCAGTGTATGGCACAACCCCACACCCTCAGGCATATGCTGCAGCAGTCCAGCTACATGTCTGCCCCCCTGCCCTACACCTCCCTTTACAAAGACTTACCAAGACATTCGGGGCAGCATACAGCCTTGTTTATTGTGCGAGCACCTCGTCCACCTGGACTTCCAGCTCCTCGCTCGGTAATAGACTGGCATGGATCTTCTCTGTCCTTGTCATCCCGTGGACCTGGAAAACCTGTGGTGGAATTGGGTGGGGAGGGTTCTCGTGCAGCAGGCTCTAGAGGCGGTGAGGGTTCTCATGCAGCAGGCTCTAGAGGCAGCAGAAAATGAGGATCTCTAGCTGCAGGCTCTGGAGGTAGCAGCAGATGAGGGTCTCTAGCAGCAGGCCTTGGAGGCAGCAGCTGGTGAGGGTCCCAGGCAGCAGGCTCTGGAGGTAGCAGCAGATGAGGGTCTCTGACAGCAGGCTCTATAGGCAGCAGCAGAGGAGGGTCTCAGGCAGCAGGCTCTGGAGGCAGCATCAGGTGAGGGTCCCAGGCAGCAGGCTCTGGAGGCATCAGCAGATGAGGGTCTCTGGCAGCAGGCTCTGGAGGCAGCAGCAGATGAGAGTCTCTGGCAGTAGGCTCTGGAGGCAGCAGCAGATGAGGGTCCCTGGCAGGAGGCTCGGGAGGCAGCAGCAGGTGAGGGTCCCAGGCAGCAGACTCTGGAGGCAGCAGCAGGTGAGGGTCCCAGGCAGCAGGCCACCACAATCATCACTCCCATTGGCTGTAGGCAATGCTCCATAGCAGTGATGAACCGCAGGGGCCCGAGAGGCGCTACTGCGATGGTGCATCTTTCAAAAGCATCCAATGACCGCCTCTGCAATGGTGAAGCACGCCTTCCGTGATTTTCAAAACTGCATCATGCCACCGCAATCATCACTTTCATTGGCTGTAGGTAATGCTCCATGGCGGTGATGCACCCCAGGGGCCCGGGATGCGCTACCGCGATGGTGCATGTTTCAAAAGCATCCAATGACCGGCTCCCCATTGGCGAAGCACGCCTTCTGTGATTTTGAAAACTGCATCATGCTACCGCAATCATCGCTCTCATTAGCTGTAGGTAATGCTCCATGGCGGTGACACACCGCGGGGGCCACGCAGTAGCGTCCGCAAGTTGGGTGGCAGAGCATGCCCACCACCATTTGGGAATGTCTCCATGCCAATGACAACCGCACTTGTGTAAGGTGTGGTGCTGGTGACACACCCCCAGGGCCAGCTGGTAGCTAGCACGAATTGGGTGGCGGACATGCCAACCACCATCTTCCCATGTCTCAATTGCTAGCAGTACTGCACTTGTATAAAGGGTGGTGCTGGGGACATACCACCGGGGCCAGGCTTTAGCTACTGTGAGTTGGGTGGCAGAGCATGCCCACTGCCATTTGGGCATGTCTCCATGCCAATGACAACCGCACTTGTGTAAGGGGTGGTGCTGGTGACACACCGCCGGGGCCAGGCGGTAGCTTCCGCGAGTTGGTTAGCGGAGCATGCCCACCACCATTTGGGCATGTCTCCATGCCAATGACAACCGCACTTGTATAAGGGGAGGTGCTGGTGACACACCACCAGGGCCAGGCGGTAGCTACCGCCAGTTGCGTGGCGGAGCATGCCAACTGCCATTTGGGCATTTCTCAATGGCTAGCACTACCGCACTTGTGTTAGGGGTGTTGCTGGTGACACACCGCCGGGGCCAGGCGGCAGCTACCGCAATTTGTGGGACATATAATGTCAATGTCTATCAGGAACACTTCAACAGCCCACAGTGGCCACATGGTGGAGGGCACATCATCTTGAACACAATGTCAATGTTCCATTGACTCCACAGGTGCCTACATGGGCCATGGTTGTGTATGTGTGACGCACATTGGTCTGTAGTCCCTAACATGTCACAAATGCCTTAGATGGTTGATAAGGTAGGACAGTGTTGTAGTGGACTCTACAATATGTACACATATGAATGTGTTGTGGGGCAACGAGGAACTCGGCAATGCTTGTCTCACTGTATGATGTTGTTACTTACTTGTGCCTATCTGTGTGCTCATATACGCAATTGTTAATTCACCGCCAACTGTGATTATTTTGTTGCGGCTGTGTGACAAGTTTGAATGATGCATTGAGGTGTGACAGGTACAGCATTTGAGTATGAGATATTTGTGTTGATTTGTTGAACAATGGCTGGATGACACGCTCCCAGGCGTGCACATGTGTAATGTGGCCTTGAAAATATGTGCATTCCTATTGACCTATGTGGTGTTTTACGCAGTGGTGTATTGTAAATTGGAGAGGTGTGCCCTCTGTGTCGCTCGAAAGTATACACTTGAACATGGTGTGTCACACATCCCTCAAGTCAGTGTTTGTTCATTCTGTTTCATCCTGAACGTGATATGCTGTGGCCATCTCCAATTTCTTCTCAACTAGGAGGAGGCTGAATCTGATACGTCACTTGACACTGCTGGAGGACATATAGCGATCATTCGCAGAGCCACCCTGAAGACCCTTTGTGATCTGTTGGAGCCCCACCTGCCGCCTCGTGGCCACTACCCAACAGCTTTCACACCAACTTACAAGGTGATGGCAGCCATCCATTTTGTTGCCACTGGATCCTTCCAAGAGACCATGGCCAACGCTGCTGGGATGTCTCAACCCATGTTCAGCATGGTGCTGTGGGATGTTCTTGCAGCCATGATGATCTACAATGACAGATACATACATTTCCATTGAGGAGCAGAATTGGCAGGTGTGAAGGGAGACTTCTATCCCCTTGGGCACTTCCCCCATGTTGTTGGGGCCATTGAATTCACACATGTCGGTCTTGTGCCACCACAGGTGAGTGAGCACAATGTGCAGGTGGTGTGCCTGGACGATATGACCATCTCGCATGTGTATGCTAGATTCCCCGGCTCAGCCCATGACTCCTACATCCTGAGGAACAGCATTGTGCCCAGGCTGATGGCTAATCTGCTTCCTGAAATACAACAAAATATTCACCTATGCCTCCAGTCTCTGAGTTAAACAACACTTTGTTGTGGATAAACAATAGTTTATTAGTTTACCCTTGACATTGATTTATGTCTTTGACTTATACTTTAGTTAGCAACAATTCTTTTCATTGTTTCTTAAACGACAGACAGAGATCACCATCAACCTCATATCCAGCCATATAAAATACATACAGTGGTTTATGCATATGTACAGTGCAAAAATAAAGTTAATAAACACAATCAAACACAATTAAGGGAGAATATTCAAAAACATAACATGGACAAAGATTGTCATAAACACAAACTGAAGAAAAAACAGTTCACAAGAACCGATCACAATTGGAAAGCAAGCGAGAGTAGGCAGTTTTTTTCACAAGTACTACTCTCTACTCATCTCAAGCATAATCAATATGGACTATTCACGAGAAAAAGCTTGATTTGTGCAAAAGTCATGAAATCTCTTAATGATAGTGAAAATGCCGACGCGTTTCAAATCCTGGGGATTGTTTGCAGGATTTTCATCAGGGCGCTGTGATTGTGGTCCATGGGGAACTATTTGTGGGGAAAGGAAAGACCGTTTTTAATGGGGTTGTTGCCTCTAGCCATTTAAAACATTCAAAAGCACGGGTGGACATGCGGGTTACCTTATCATTCAGGTGCCATGGGTTCTGGTGGACTTGAAGGATCATCTATGCCACGTGTAGTTTGGGCTGCAACAGAGCACACCGTGTTAGAGTCATGCAGTGAAGGGAATTTTGTTGAATGGCGGTGAACTACAGGTGAGTGAAACGGTACCTTTTGATGGAGCCGTCCTTCGGCGGGGGTGCCGGAAGCGGAGCTATTACTTCTCCACGCTAGCGTAGTAAATCTGGAATTTTAAAGGAGGGTTTGGATAAGTCAATGTGGCCGTGGCCGCATTTAGAAAAAAGAATGAGTGTATCGCCAGGGAACTTACTTGTTTGTGGGAGCGCATTGGCAGGCTCGCCGGTAATGGAAACTTTTTTCGATGTCGATCTACAAGGCAAGGAGGGAAAGGGTATTATTTATCTTAAGGGATGCAAAAGGCAATCTGTCATGTGGACGGGTTGCGGTGCTTGAATCTTACCGTGCGGTGGCACAAAGAGCTCTGTTGTTTAACCTTGCTCGGAGCCGGCACACTGTTAGTGTTTGCGGCTGTTCAGCGCCAAGCCGAGTTCCTATAGCAAAAACCATGTGATATCACCTCGTCCAATAGGAGACAATGGCCACTTATGGTGCATTGTGGGTGTTGAAGTGCAGAATCGAATTTAAGCCCGATTTATTTCACTGAGGGAGTTGAGACCCGTGTTGACGCTGTCAAATTTGAGAATTAAATATGCCTCTTTGCGAAGTAGCATATTTTCTACATCAGGATAGCGCTTAGGGTCAATCCAAACCAGTGCGGTCCATTTGATGTCATTTTCAGTGTGATTGTTGTTCATAAAGTGTTCAACCATTGGCGCAGATATGACTTTATTCTTGATGCGAGAACGATGTTGGGTGATTCTCGCATTGATCGGTTGGTTTGTTTTCCCGATGTATACTCTGTTGCAAGGACAAACCACTGCATAGACGATGTTTCGTGTTTTGCAATTTGTAAACACCTTGTGTTTCCAATTGGTGCCATGATTGATAAAGGTGTCGCCCTCTAATGTGGTGGAGCATGATACACAGTTCCCACATTTGTGGTGCCCACGGAGAGGTTTCAGGTTCCACTGAGCTATGAGGTCACTTCTCGGTGGAGGAATGAAGCTATCTGCTTTGATGAGATGTTGACCAATGCTCATGTTTTTCCGCATTGCAAAGATGGGTTTTGGAAGGGGGTACTCGAGAGATTCCAATAAGTGCCAGTTATTGCGAATGATATTTTTGAATTGGTTTGTGTGTTGACCAAACGTGGTCACTCTTTCAACCATCTCATTGCAGAATCTGGTTGCGTGTAAGTCAAAATCTTTAAGGTCTTTTTCTCGTGAATAGTCCATATTGATTATGCTTGAGATGAGTAGAGAGTAGTACTTGTGAAAAAAACTGCCTACTCTCGCTTGCTTTCCAATTGTGATCGGTTCTTGTGAACTGTTTTTTCTTCAGTTTGTGTTTATGACAATCTTTGTCCATGTTATGTTTTTGAATATTCTCCCTTAATTGTGTTTGATTGTGTTTATTAACTTTATTTTTGCACTGTACATATGCATAAACCATTGTATGTATTTTATATGGCTGGATATGAGGTTGATGGTGATCTCTGTCTGTCGTTTAAGAAACAATGAAAAGAATTGTTGCTAACTAAAGTATAAGTCAAAGACATAAATCAATGTCAAGGGTAAACTAATAAACTATTGTTTATCCACAACAAAGTGTTGTTTAACTCAGAGACTGGAGGCATAGGTGAATATTTTGTTGTATTTCAGTGAGGCCCTACCTACCCTCCCTCCCATTGGGCCCAACCACCCTTTTGTGCTTATATTTCTGAGCGGGCTACTGCCCGAGTGGTTTGGGAGTGACGCAACAAGCGTCTTCTACAAATTGCCAGCACCAGCTGTTTGCAAGGGTCTTGACTCTTGCGTAACATGGCAGACAAGGATACGCTGTCCTTCACGGAAAGCCATATCCAAAATCTTATTGATACCTCGCCATTTTCTTCAATTACCCTCAGTACCTCAGCAAAACAACAGAATGAGGCAGACAAACTGATTAGGCTTCAGAAGAAGCACATTAGAACTGAGCTTCACGGTTACTTCTTACTCAAACATTTAAAAGCAGGGACTATTCCCTGGGGCCTCCAGGTTAAGAACATTCCCGTCATCTTCATAGAAGATGCTGAGTACAAGAAAGGTTTTAGTCAAATTAACACGAAATGCAGTAGAGACTTAATGGTACACACCATTGAGACAGCTCAACGCATTTGCAATCAGGAAGAAAAAGAAATTGAAGATTTAATCAAATCCATTAATGATAGTCAGACTACTAGTGAAGCGCGGGCCCTCCTTGACAAAATAGAGAAAGAAATCGCTACATTCAAAGATTACACTTTGAATATTAAATCTGCCCAATTCGACAAAGACTCCAAAACATTTCGACTCGAACAGGTCTCCCCCTTTCTCAAAGAGGACTTCTACACCTCGGGGGAGTCGAGAGGTGCCCTTAATACATTTCAAGGAAGATCCAGAACTAGATTTCTCACATTCTCTGACACCACTTCTTCCGATTCTTCCTCTGATTCGAGACAGTCCAACCCCAAAACACGAGGAGCGAGAGGAGGATCCACTCCTTTTTTAGCCAGGGGCGGACAAACACGGACACGGTTCAAACAACCTTGGCAAATGCGCACCCGCAACAAGAATTACAACAACTGAACCTGTCTACCATAGTCAATCTCTCCAATAAAGAATTATCGAGAGATGAGGAAATGCTTCTTAACCTGGGCCTCAAATTTGTCCCGGCGAAAAAAACTGATTTCACCAAATTAAAATTGGAGGCACTAGATTTTTGCCGCAAAGTCAGGTTGAAAACTTACTTCGCTGGTACTGAAATGGCGTCAACCCAAGAAACCACCGGACTCAGAGTTAAATCCAAATTTACCCCGACATCCAACATTCCCAAACAAATCATTGCATTTGAACAGGCGGTGTTGTCCTCACTCACCAAACTTGAAAAGAAGAACAGTTTTGTCAAAAACAACATCAGTAAAGGTATCCAAAAAGCTATTGGTGATCTGAAATCTGACACGTCTATTGTTATCAAGCAAGCGGATAAAGGTGGGGCGGTGGTCCTTTGGCCCCGCCCCATGTACCTCACTGAAGGACAATTACATGTAAACAATCGTGAGTGGTACAGACCGTCCAAAGAAGATCCCGTCCTCGCCATACAGGATAAAATAAGCAAAATCACGCAGAGGGGCTTGGACGAGGGGTTCTTAGGGCCTAAAGAGTTTGAATATCTCAATAAAAAATCACCAAGGACACCCATTCTCTATTTCTTACCCAAGATTCACAAAAATGAGACGGCACCACTCGGAAGACCCATCGTGTCCGGGTGCGATTCTGTGCTTGAACCTGTTTCAAAATATATTGACTTTTTTCTGAAACCATGCATAACACAAGTCAAATCGCACCTTAGGGACACCACTGATTTTATCACCCGAATTGAGGGGCGCACATTTGATGAATCTGTTGAGTTAATGGCGACAATGGATGTAGCTTCGCTATATACTCAGATACCTCAAGATGAGGCACTCGAAGTAATTGAGTTGTATCTTGAAAAACGCGAAAGACCCCATCAGGTGCCCTCTTCATTCATCCTCACATTGGCCGAAATCACTCTACGGAGCAATTACTTCAAGTTTGAGAACAATTTTTTCATACAAATCAAAGGGATGGCCATGGGCTGTCCATATGCGCCGGAGCTGGCGGTGCTGTACATGGCCCAATACGAGGAGAGATTTATTCATAGCAATAATCCTTTTTCACATCACATCACGCAATGGCTGAGATACATTGATGACGTCTGGCTCCTGTGGCAGGGGAGCCAGACGGAACTTGATCAATTCCACGCATGGCTCAACTCTAGGCACCCTGACATCCAATTCACGTTGAACTCAAGTCCAAAAGAAATGATCTTTTTTGACGTCAAAGTAGGCACCAGTGAATCCAAGTTGACGACCTCTTTGCACAAGAAACAAACTGACAGGAATACAATCCTCCATTACACCAGCTCGCATCCGCAATGCCTTAAGGATAATTTACCCTACGGCCAACTACTACGGATTCGACGCAATTGTAGCGACCTTAAAGATTTTGACTTACACGCAACCAGATTCTGCAATGAGATGGTTGAAAGAGGGTACCCCAAAAAATTGCTTAAACATTCCAAGAATAGGGCACAATATACCCCCAGGAATACACTTCTCCAGCCAAAACAAAAGAAGGAATTAGACCAATTGGTATGTGTGACCACGTTTGGTCAACACACAAACCAAATCAAAAATATCATTCGCAATAACTGGCACTTATTGGAATCTCTCGAGTACCCCCTTCCAAAACCCATCTTTGCAATGCGGAAAAACATGAGCATTGGTCAACATCTCATCAAAGCAGATAGCTTCATTCCTCCACCGAGAAGTGACCTCATAGCTCAGTGGAACCTGAAATCTCTCCGTGGGCCCCACAAATGTGGGAACTGTGTATCATGCTCCACCACATTAGAGGGCGACACCTTTATCAATCATGGCACCAAGTGGAAACACGAGGTGTTTACAAATTGCAAAACACGAAACATCGTCTATGCAGTGGTTTGTCCTTGCAACAGAGTATACATCGGGAAAACAAACCAACCGATCAATGCGAGAATCACCCAACATCGTTCTCGCATCAAGAAAAAAGTCATATCTGCGCCAATGGTTGAACACTTTATGAACAACAATCACACTTAAAATGACATCAAATGGACCGCACTGGTTTGGATTGACCCTAAGCGCTATCCTGATGTAGAAAATATGCTACTTCGCAAAGAGGCATATTTAATTCTCAAATTTGACAGCGTCAACACGGGTCTCAACTCCCTCAGTGAAATAAATCGGGCTTAAATCAGATTCTGCACTTCAACACCCACAATGCACCATAAGTGGCCATTGTCTCCTATTGGACGAGGTGATATCACATGGTTTTTGCTATAGGAACTCGGCTTGGCGCTGAACAGCCGCAAACACTAACAGTGTACCGGCTCCGAGCAAGGTTAAACAACAGAGCTCTTTGTGCCACCGCACGGTAAGATTCAAGCACCGCAACCCGTCCACATGACAGATTGCCTTTTGCATCCCTTAAGATAAATAATACCCTTTCCCTCCTTGCCTTGTAGATCAACATCGAAAAAAGTTTCCATTACCGGCGAGCCTGCCAATGCGCTCCCACAAACAAGTAAGTTCCCTGGCGATACACTCATTCTTTTTTCTAAATGCGGCCACGGCCACATTGACTTATCCAAACCCTCCTTTAAAATTCCAGATTTACTACGCTAGCGTGGAGAAGTAATAGCTCCGCTTCCGGCACCCCCGCCGAAGGACGGCTCCATCAAAAGGTACCGTTTCACTCACCTGTAGTTCACCGCCATTCAACAAAATTCCCTTCACTGCATGACTCTCACACGGTGTGCTCTGTTGCAGCCCAAACTACACGTGGCATAGACGATCCTTCAAGTCCACCAGAACCCATGGCACCTGAATGATAAGGTAACCCGCATGTCCACCCGTGCTTTTGAATGTTTTAAATGGCTAGAGGCAACAACCCCATTAAAAACGGTCTTTCCTTTCCCCACAAATAGTTCCCTATGGACCACAATCACAGCGCCCTGATGAAAATCCTGCAAACAATCCCCAGGATTTGAAAAGCGTCGGCATTTTCACTATCATTAAGAGATTTCATGACTTTTGCACAAATCAAGCTTTTTCTCGTGAATAGTCCATATTGATTATGCTTGAGATGAGTAGAGAGTAGTACTTGTGAAAAAAACTGCCTACTCTCGCTTGCTTTCCAATTGTGATCGGTTCTTGTGAACTGTTTTTTCTTCAGTTTGTGTTTATGACAATCTTTGTCCATGTTATGTTTTTGAATATTCTCCCTTAATTGTGTTTGATTGTGTTTATTAACTTTATTTTTGCACTGTACATATGCATAAACCACTGTATGTATTTTATATGGCTGGATAAGAGGTTGATGGTGATCTCTGTCTGTCGTTTAAGAAACAATGAAAAGAATTGTTGCTAACTAAAGTATAAGTCAAAGACATAAATCAATGTCAAGGGTAAACTAATAAACTATTGTTTATCCACAACAAAGTGTTGTTTAACTCAGAAACTGGAGGCATAGGTGAATATTTTGTTGTATTTCAGTGAGGCCCTACCTACCCTCCCTCCCATTGGGCCCAACCACCCTTTTGTGCTTATAATCTGCTTCCTGAGCGTGCTTGAATTGTGGGTGGGTGAGTATACCTAGTCGTATGGCGTGCTGGCAGTGTGACCTGCTGCCCTCTGCCAGTGCAACATTGCCCTGTGTGTTTGTCATTCCTGGGTGACTCTTCATATCCTAGCCGTCCATGGCTGCTGAGCCCACTGCGGAATCCCAGGACCCTGACAGAAATCAGATACAATGAGGCCCATAGCAGGACACATCGTGTGGTGGAGCGGACTTTTGGCCTGCTCAAGTCACGTTTCCGCTGCCTTGATAGAACCGGAGGTACACTGTCATACTCACCTGGGAAGGTGTGTACGATCAAAGTGGCATGCTGCATGCTCCACAATCTAGCCATTCGCAAGGATATTTGCAGGCTTCCGGATGATAATGAGGACCCAAGGCCCCCCTGCACAAGAACCTGAGTCCTGTGATGAGAACAGTGGGGAGGAGAAAGGTGGTGACATGCGTCAACAGCTCATCACCCGCTACTTTTTCTTGACGGAGGGTGATGAAGTACAACATGTGCATTACCTGGTGAGATTGTTTTTGCCGTGAAGGGCTATCTGCCAATGGTATAGACTGCAAGATGTCAAGTCACCTGTTTGTGGAAATTTGACAGTGACATGTCATCTGTGAATGTGAATGTATACGGGACGTTTTTGTTGATACTTGTTGCCTATTGTGTTGTCTGCATGTTGGATTATGCACATGGTTGGTGTAGTGTAATATCTGTGATGCTACACTCACACCAGTGGGTGTCATTTGGAAGGTTGTAAATAATGCACTGAAGACACAGCTGACACAATTAAAGTGTGTAAGGATTTTTATTTGCAGAGTTGACATGTGAGGGGTGCAGGCAGATTTACATGAAGGTGGTGATGGAGTAGTGAGTTGACAGTCATGGTAAATGAGATGAAAGAGCAGACAGCATATCGATGTGGTGACCCAGTCCAACAGGCAGGTTCCATTCACAAGGCAGTGTGGGGAAGGACAGTCCAAACAGTCAATGCAGTGGGGAAGAGGGTTGCCATCAGGGCTGGCTCCGTGACTGGTGTTTGGCTGGTGCTTTGCCCCCAGAACCTCCCAGGCTCTTCTTTGGACACCCCCTTGCTCGCTTGGCCGGAGGGGACACTGCTGCATGGCCAGCGGCATCTGTGGACTCACCCCTCTCTGTGGCCGCAGGGGAGGATGGTGCACTGTCATCCTGCAGCACACAACAGAGGGGGGCGGAGGTGTTGTTTGGGACGCAGGCCTATCCATCAGTAACGCCACTTGCTGGCCCATGAGGTCCACCATTTGTCCAGGATGAGCTTGCGTAATAGTTCGTCAGAAATGCCACTTTGTCCCTGTTTGTAGGCCCCAATGACTCTGGTAAAGTGGTCCAGGGATGGGGTCTTAACCTCTTGATGTCTGGGGCTGACCCTGGCCCTCCCACCTGCCCTGCTGCACGGACCTGTTGCCTCACCACCGTGGGTTCCCCGCACACTCTTTCTGCCGTCCACAGTTGTTGGTGTGGGCTGGTAATCCCTTGGCATAGGGAGGGTGCTGCAGAAGGAACTGGTGGTGATGGCGGTGGACGCATAGGCCGTAACAGCAGGGCACTGCTGTGCTGTTGTTGTTACAGCAGACGTGGTGGTAGGGAGGATGAGGTCCTGGAACCTGGTGCTCCCTGGCACACCAGATGGGCCGGCCTTGAGCTCATCGTCCACAAAATACTGGGAGTCTACCTCCGCTAGTCCATGTACCGGGGTGGAGACTGGCTCTGCTGGTCATTGATGTTGTCCTCAGCAGTGAGTTCTTGGTCACCTGTGGATTAGATGGTGAATGGTCAGTGCTGTGCACTCAGCAAGAATTCTGTTAGCTTTGTGTCATCCAGTGTCTGTACAGTACAAAAATGACTGATCTTCACATCTTTTTCTATGTGCAATACTGTGCCTCATGACATGATGCAGAGGTACATACATTACTCGTGCATGTTGTCTGATGTCGATGCATTGCATGCAAATTGTGCTGTGATTATGTTCACATGGACCATTTGCCATTTAGGGACCAGCACAAATGAAGTTAATGGTTCTCTCAATGTTGATTTGTATGCCCTGGCTGACGTTACATCTGGTCATGGAGTGGCCATTGTATTGTACTGCATGACTTTGACCTGTAATGTACATATCTGTATTTATGAGCCCACAAATGCTTTCTCTAATTTTTCTTGCTCTTTGCTGATTGGGTCACGTGGCAATGCACACATCAGTGTGTGCTGTGCATGGTTGTGCACGGTCTTCCTTGTGCATGTCCATTGGTGTGTGACTTTGTTATCTGTGACCGTTCCCTTTGCTTACCTGTGTGCACACCGTGCGTGTCAAGCGGGGGTCGGTGTGCATATTTGTGCATGGAGAGGGCTGGTGTTGGTATATGGTACCATTTCATTATTGACAGATGTGTGGCTGCACATACTTGCTACCTACCTGTTAGGTGAAGGTGAACAATGCAATGGCTTCCAAGTGCTTCTGGGTGAGGGAGTGATCCATCCTTCTGGAGTGTGGGACAGGGGGCATGGTGGGAGTAGTAGTGCAGGCCTCCCACCCACAAACACCCTGCCTGTGAATATGGCTACTGGTACCTACCTGAAAGTTTACTTGGTGTACTGCAATGGCTTCCAAGTGCTTCTGGGTGAGGGAGTGATCCATCCTTCTGGGGTGTGGGACAGGAGGCATGGTGGGAGTAGTAGTTCAGGCCTCCCACCCAAAAACACCCTGCCTGTGAATATGGCTACTGGTACCTACCTGAACGTTTGTTTGGTGTACTGCAATGGTTTCCAAGTGCTTCTGGATGAGGGAGTGATCCATCCTACTGGGGTGTGGGACAGGGGGCATGGTGGAAGTAGTGGTACAGGCCTCCCTCCCCAAAACAGGCCTCCCAGGCAGGATGGCTACCTACCTGTTAGGTGAAGGTGAACAATGCAATGGCTTCCAAGTGCTTCTGGGTGAGGGAGTGATCCATCCTGCTGGGTTGTGAGACACGTGCATGGTGGGAGAAGTGGTACAGTCCTCCTTCCCCCACACAGACCTCCCAGGCAAGATGGCTACCTACCTGTTGGATGAGGGTGAACAATACAATGGCTGCAAACTGCTTCTGGGTTGGTGTGGAGTGCTACATCCTGCTAAGGGGTGGGACAGAGAGGATGGCATGAGTAGTAGTACAGTCCTCCCACCCACAAACACCCTGCTGTGAAGATGGCTTCCTACCTGTAAGTTTGCTTGGTGTGCTGCAATGGCTTCCAAGTGCTTCTGGGTGAGGGAGTAATCCATCATGTTGGGGTGTAGGACAGGGGGCATGGTGGGAGTAGTGGTACAGGCCTCCCTCCCTCACACAGCCCTCCCAGGAAAGATGGCTACCTACCTGTTGGGTGAGGGTGAACAATACAATGGCTGAAAACTGCTTCCGGGTTGGTGTAGTGCTACATCATGCTTAGGGGTGGGAGAGGTGGCACAGTGGGAGTAGTAGTACAGGCCTCCTACCCACAAACACCCTGCATGTGAAGATGGCTACCTACCTGTAAGTTTGTTTGGTGTACTGCAATGGCTTCCAAGTGCTTCTGGGCGAGGGAATGATCCAACCTGCTGGGGTGTGGGACAGGGGGCATGGTGGGAGTAGTGGTACAGGCCTCACTCCCCCACACAGCCCTCCCAGGCAAGATGGCTACCTACCTGTTGGGTGAGGGTGAACAATACAATGGCTGAAAATTGCTTCTGGGTTGGTGTAGTGCTACATCATGCTTAGGGGTGGGACTGGTGGCACGGTGGGAGTAGCAGTACAGGCCTCCCACCCGCAAACACCCTGCCTGTGAACATGGCTACCTACCTGTAAGTTTTTTAGGTGTACTGCAATGGCTTCCAAGTGCATCTGGGTTAGGGAATGATCCAACCTGCTGGGGTGTGGGACAGGGGGCATGGTGGGAGTAGTGGTACAGGCCTCCCTCCTCAAAACAAGCCTCCCAGGCAGAATAGCTACCTACCTGTTAGGTGAAGGTGAGCAATGCAATGGCTTCTAAATGCTTCTGGGTGAGGGAGTGATCCATCCTGCTAAGGTGTAGGTGAGGGGGCATGGTTAGAGTAGTGGTACAGGCCTCACTCCCCCACACAGCGCTCCCAGGCAAGATGGCTACCTACCTGTTGGGTGAGGGTGAACAATACAATGGCTGAAAATTGCTTCTGGGTTGGGGGAGTGCTACATCATGCTTAGGGGTGGGACTGGTGGCACAATGGGAGTAGTAGTACAGACCTTCCACCCACAAATACCCTGCCTGTGAAGATGGCTACCTACCTGTAAGTTTGTTTGGTGTACTGCAATGGCTTCCAAGTATTTCTGGGTGAGGGAATGATCCATCCTGCTGGGGTGTGGGACGGGGGCATGGTGGGAGTAGTGGTATAGGCCTCCCTCTCCAAACAGGCCTCCCAGTCAAGATGGCTACCTACCTGTTGTTTGAGGGTAAACAATACAATGGCTGCAATCTGCTTCTGTGTTAGTGTGGAGTGCTACATCCTGCTTAGGGGTAGGACAGGGGGCATGGTGGGAGTAGTGGTGCAGGCCTCCCTCCCCCACACAGCCCTCAGGGACAGGATGGCTACCTACCTGTCGGGTGAGGGTGAACAAAACAATGGCTGAAAACTGCTTCTGGGTTGGTGTAGTGCTACATCATGATTAGGGATGCGACAGGTAGCACGGTGTGAGTAGTAGTACAGGCCTCCCACCCACAAACACCCTGCCTGGGAAGATGGCTACCTACCTGTAAATTTGTTTGGTGTAGTGCAATGACTTTCAAGTGCTTCTGGGTGAGGGAATAATCCATCCTGCTGGAGTATAGGACAGGGGACATGGTGGGAGTACTGGTACAGGCCTCCCTCCCCCACACAGCCTTCCCAGGCAAGATGGCTACCTACCTGTTGGGTGAGGGTGAACAATACAATGGATGAACATTGCTTCTGGGTTGGTGTAGTGCTACATCATGCTTAGGGGTGGGACTGGTGGCACGGTGGGAGTAGTAGTACAGGCCTCCCACCCCCAAACACACTGCCTGTGAAGATGGCTACCTACCTGTACGTATGTTAGGTGTACTGCAATGGCTTCCAAGTGCATCTGGGTGAGGGAATGATCCAACCTGCTGGGGTGTGGGACAGGGGGCATGGTGGGAGTAGTGGTACAGCTCTCTCTCCTCAAAACAGGCCTCCCAGGCAGAATGGCTACCTACCTGTTAGGTTTAGGTGAACAATGCAATGGCTTCCAAGTGCTTCTGGGTGAGGGAGTGATCCATCCTGCTAAGGTGTAGGACAGGGGGCATGGTGAGAGTAGTGGTACAGGCCTCCCTCCCCCACACAGCCCTCCCAGGCAAGATGGCTGCCTGCCTTTTGGGTGAGGGTGAACAATACAATGGCTGAAAATTGCATCTGGGTTGGTGTAGTGCTACATCATGCTTAGGGGTGGGACTGGTGGCACAATGGGAGTAGTAGTACAGGCCTCCCACCCACAAACACTCTGCCTGTGAAGATGGCTACCTACCTGTAAGTTTGTTTGGTGTACTGCAATGACTTCCTAGTGCTTCTGGGTGAGGGAGTGATCCATCCTGCTGGGGCGTGGGACAGGGGGCATGGTGGGAGTAGTGGTACATCCCTCAATCCCCCAAACAGGGCTTCCAGGCAAGATGGCTACCTACCTGTTGGTTGAGGGTGAACAATTCAATGGCTGCAAACTGCTTCTGGGTTGGTGTGGAGTGCTACATCCAGCTTAGCGGTGGGACAGGGGGCATGGTGGGAGTAGTGGTACAGCCTCCCTCCACCAAACAGTCCTCCCAGGCAGGATGGCTGCCTACCCACAAACACCCTGCCTGTGAAGATGGCCACCTACCTGTAAGTTTTTTTGGTGTACTGCAATGACTTCCAAGTGCTTCTGGGTGAGGGAGTGATCCATCCTGCTGAGGTGTGGGACAGGCAGCATGGTGGGAGCAGTGGTACTGGCATCCCTCCCCCAAAAATTCCTCCCAGGCAAGATGGCTACCTACCTGTTGGGTGAGGGTGAACAATACAATGACTGCAAACTGCTTCTGGGTTGGTGTGGAGTGCTATATCCAGCTTAGGGGTGGGACAGGAGGCATGGTGGGAGTAGTGGTACAGGCCTCCCTCCTCCAAACAGGCCTCCCAGGCAGGATGGCTACCTACCCACAAACACCCTGCCCGTGAAGATGGCTACCTACCTGTAAGTTTGTTTGGTGTACTGCAAGGGCTTCAAAGTGCTTCTGGGTGAGGGAGTGATCCATCCTGCTGGGGTGTGGGACAGGGGGCATTGTGGGATTAGTGGTACAGGTCTCCCTCCCCCAAACAGGCCTACAGGGCAAGATGGCTACCTACCTGTTAGGTGAGGGTGAACAATGCAAAGGCTTCCAAGTGCTTCTGGGTGCGGAAGTAATCCATCCTGATGGGGTGTGAAACGGGGGGCATGGTGGGAGTAGTCGTACAGGCCTGCTTCCCCCACACAGACCTCCCAGGCAAGATGGCTACCTACCTGTTAGGTGAAGGTGAACAATGCAATGACTTCCAAGTGCTTCTGGGTGATGGAGTGATCCATTCTGCTGGGGTGTGGGTCAGGGGGCATGGTGGGAAAAGTGGTACAGGCCTCCCTCCCCCACACAGACCTCCCAGGCAAGATGGCTACCTACCTGCTAGGTAAAGGTAAACAATACAATGGCTGCAAACTGCTTCTGGGTTGTGTGGTGTGCTATATCCTGCTTAGGTGTGGGACTGGGGGCATGGTGGGAGTAGTGGTACAGGCCTCCCTCCCCCAAACAGGCCTCCCAGACAACATGGCTACCTACCTGTTAGGTGAAGGTGTACAATACAATGGGGTTTGGGTTGTGCAAGAAAGTACATATCAGTGTGTTGGTTAACATTTGTTTGTACTTACCAGCCTCCACTACCCCGGATACTCCTGTGAGCTCTCAGTATGCAGAATGGCAAGCACCTTCTCCTCCCATGGTGTGAATGGTTTTGGTGTAATGGGAGGGCCACCACCAGTCCTTTCAAAAAGATCCCAGTTCTTGCTTCTCCTCTCTTTGACAACCCACTTGAGATCATGACACCGCTCCATGATCTCCTTCTTGGATTGCCGGGTGTTCCCTACTGCAATGACCCTTTGGACTATCCTTTGCCACATTTGGGTCCTAGTGGCTAATAGTGTCTGTTGGACCAGGCTACCAATCAGTTGTGGTTCCACTCTGACTATCTCATTTACCATGACTGTCAACTCACTCTCTGTGAATTTGGACATTTTCTGTGATGCCATGCTGTGTAGTGTGCAAAATGTTTGTGGGTGTAAGGGTGTGAGTGGTGGGTGTGGTGTTCGTGTGTAAGGTGTGTTATGTGCTGGGGGATTGTTGTTAGTGGTGTGATGATGGTGGTGGTGAGTGTGCTGTGTTCTTTTGCCTCTCCTGTCAGGTCTGGTGTATGCCCTTCTCTTCTGGAGTGTTGCAAAGGATGTTGGTCAGTTAAGGGGCTGGTTTTATACTCAGCTATGTGGGTGTGTACCAATGGAGTTTTGCTGTCAGGTGTGTTGTGAGAGTTGTCCTGGAAATTGTATGTTTCTGTTTGGCATTTATTTATTTCATTGGGATGTCTTTGGTGTATTTGGGGGCATGGCTACTTTTATTTGTGCAATGTTTGCCTTTGTTGTGGTGTTTTTAGATCGTCCGCCATGTTTTGTGAGGATCGTCCACTGCAGTGGCTATGCTGCAGCTCTTCCGTTGGCTCTCCCATTCACTCCAGTGTGCGACCACGGCGGTCGGAAACAGCGGATTGCACTGCGGGACCATCGAGTATTTCCTAATTTCCCATGAGGTGTCTCCGCTATGCGTGCGGCGGGTTGTTGCTTTTCCGCTGCGTTTCCGACTGCCGCAGTCATTTTTTGATCGTCACCGCCCGCGTTGAGGTTCCGTGACGATTTGAACCCGTGTTTTCAATATTGTCGGAAATACATAATATTGGTATCAGCGAACCGCAAATGATCCATTTAGCATATCCTGGTGTTTTCGCTATGCTACAAGCAAGAGTACTCCTGTAACAAACATTTCTCCGATCTACCCATGGCATCCATCTTAGATCATGGCAGCCATTTTGTGTTTCTTGCCCTCACATACGCAATAACCTTTGATCACTTCACTTCATTTCGATTAAGGACACGTAGCCTTAGCCGGTGATTCACCTCTTTAGTGACATGTGCACCTTAGAAACAGAACACGCTGTAGCTGCATGACTCGACAAAGGCTGCCTCCTCTGCCCGAGGCCAGTCCTGCTATACTGGTTCTTGTGGTCGTTGGCCTGATCACGATTAGGCGGCCGAAGCCGGTAGCCTTGCCCATTTACAACCCACAAACATCCCTTATCCTGCTTTTCTATCTTCTGCACCTGGCTCTGCTCCTTTCCTTCTGGGCCTTTATTAGGGGGAGGTAACAAAATTTACGATGAGGCGGTCCGGGTCTTGAATGAAAAGTTGACATGAGATTATGATGGAAAAGTGGGAACCCCTCGTTCGTAATGTTTTGACATCAGATATTGTCGACGATTCCTGTGCAACGCCAAATATTTATTGTTTAGGACACAAAGGTTTGGGAATGTACTAACATGTGAAGAATTTGCCTGAAGCTCAATTTTTAGTATATAAGGAGCAACCCTCTTTGTACAAATCGAACAGGCTCCTAGACACTGCCCATGCGTAGTTTCTGTGACTTCTGTGTCCCTGCAGTAATAAACCTTTGGTCTTTGACGCCACCATCGAGAAGCCCGTGTTTCTGTTTATTTGTGCACCAAGACAGGTGGAACTCCGGGGTCTTCGGGTGTTGTTCCCTGACACCTCTGGACGGAACCAAAAAGTCCAGAACTCCAATTGGCGCCCAACGTAGGGCGACGTCATTCGGTACCGGTCCAAAAGCCTGAAGAGTTCGAGAAGCTTCGTGTGAAGATTCCTGAGGGAGGCGCCCCACTTCATCGATCCCGGCATATCGCAAAAGTGGCCCGACGTTCTCTTCCACGAGGGTTCCCGTTCAGGACGGCTGCAGTGGGCCATTGCCTTGACCGTCGCCCTGTCTTGGACCCGAGGTGCAGTCCTTAGTACGGCGAAACGTGACGGGTTTCTCCTTGGTGACGTCTTCAGTGCCTCAGTTAAGTATTTAGTGGTTGCTAGCTGGTTACTTCGTGAGGGTTGTTAAAATCCTTTTTGGTTCTTGGTTTGGTTTGGTTTCGTAAGATTATCACTGGTTGTTCTGGTTATGATAATCTATTTGGTTTAGTTTGGGTATCGATACATTTGTTCTCTTTTGGTAGGCCTAAGTTCTTGGTTCGAGTGCACATTCTTGTTTGTGTTGTTTGTTCTGTGTTCCGGATTACAAAATGGTAAGTCGGAGAAATTGTATGTTGTCATGTTTTGGTTGCAACAGTGATTCACGATTGGAGGACTCATGTCTGGTTCCTCCGATTGGGACTCCTTTATATGATCTTTACTGTAAGCATGGTGTGGGTCCTATATCTTATAATGAGGTATGGGTCCGATACACTGAGAAGGACGGTGTCCTTAGTTGGCCACTACATGGTAGTTTTGAACCCGAAATCCTTGACAATTTAGAAGTGAAACTGTTTAAGAAGAAAGCCCGGCCGGCAATGTTTGATTCTTTCCGTTACTGGCGAAAAGAATCTAAACAGAGAGAGATTAAAAGGTTGAAGAAAGAACAGAAAGAGCAAGAGTTAATTTTAGAACAAGCGGCTAAGCAGCTGCAAGATAACGAGTCTGAGAAGGCAATGGAGATAGCCACTAGAGAGCGTAACTTAGCGATAGATAAGTGCTATCCAGCCTTGCCATCGAGTATGACTAAGATAGTAGAGGACCCCGAAAACGATCCTCTGTTGTCTTACTTGTTACGGTCACCACCACCGTATGCACAAGGTGCTACGGCTCCACCTGTACCAAATGTTCAATTGCCGGTTGCTGGACAACCTGGTATTCCTGCTCCTGCCCCTCAGAACCAAGCTCCTGTACCTCCTGTGGTTAATGTAAATGTTCCTACGGCACCTCCTCTTCCTGGGTTGCCGACTTCTCTACCTATACCTGTATCACTTACACCTACTGTTCCACAAGCTATCTTCCTCGATACTCCTACTGTCCCGCTATCTGTTCCAACTGCTACTGCGTTCTCTGCATCTGCCAGTATGTTGACTCCGCTTTCTGTTCGTCGAAGAATCACTGATTCTGTCTCTAACATTCTGTCTCCTTTCTATAAATCTTTAATTAAGACTCCTACTTCTGACTCCGTACAAAGACGTAGTCAGCTCCCAAGTACTGAGGAACGGGGAATATTAGATTCCACGGCTCTCAGATGGATTTCGAAAAGTAGGAGATATAGTACGAGAGATGTACTAGATACATTTATGCAGTGGAATGAACCAACGAAACGATATGTCTTTGACGAGATGTGCTCTCTTTTACGTGAGGAACTAGAAGAAGATGACTCTGAATTGAATTTAGAAGACTTAATTAAGGTTCAGAAAGAGTTTGCTGCAGGAATGATAGTAGGTCAAAATATAAAAGAAGCGATGGAACTGATTTTAAGTTATAGTAATGATCCATCACTTCGTTCACCGAGAGACTTAGAGAAAGGTAGTACGAAGCAGAATCGACAATATCCAATGAGGGAGGTTCCTCCAATTTGGCGCGACGCTGTACAAGCTGATGTTGCCAATGGTATTGTAGCCGCTCCGGCGCAATTCCAAAGAGTGTGGATACACATTCCGTGGAAGCGAGCCGAAGTGTTAGCAGTGAAGCAGGCCTTGCCAGACCCGCGTAAGAATCCTGCTGGATACTATAAGGAATTAGCGCAAACAGTTGAGGCCTGTGTAATGAACCTGGCGGACATTGACATGTTATTTGGGAATGTAGTTCCGCAACCAATTTGGGCTAAGATACGTAAAGAGAATCATCCAGTTGCCCTAGGTTGTGATTGGGCAGCTATCATTGCAGCGGATGGTCAGCAAATAGGTGGTTCCAAACCCGAACCTCTAATTGCTAATCTTCCAGGTAGGATAATCGACTTAATGAAGACTCTGATGCCCGCATTGCGTGTTAATTGGGACAAGTTGTCCGCATGCAGGCAAAAGAAAGACGAAAGTGTCTCCGACTTTTTCACGAGGTTCGAAGAGACTTTTGTAGATCATAGTGGTCAAGATATGAGCACAGAAGGAGGACAGAGATTATTTGTCGATAAATTTGTACACAATTTGTTACCTGAACTGTGCAATAAATTAAAAGATTCCGAGAGTGTGTGGGCTGTTTCTACAACTGCGCAAATACTTGCAACTGCACAGTATTATGAAAACAGGGATAAAGAAGAGAAAGAGAAATCAGATAAAAAGACGAAAGACTTAAAGACTAAAGTTCTTTTGCAACAGGCATATCCGCCTCGTATAAATCAGACTAATACACAGCAAGGATCGTATCAAAGGACAGATTATAGTTCACCTAGGCCACAATACCAGTGGAATCAGTGTGCGTATTGTAAGAAAGAAGGTCATTATAAAAATGAGTGTCCAGTCTTAGCGCAAAATAACGCAGCAGCAGCTCAGAGAGGTCGTGGTGGTTTTGTGCAGAATTCTAGAGGTCGAGGACGAGGTGCTATGCCTCCACAGACAAATGATCGCCCTTCCAATCACTTTGATCAACGAAATGGACAGTCGGCCCAACAAAATAGATCTCCACAATATCATGTTGAAGACTATTGTGAAAATGATGAGGAATTTCAGCAGAATGGGTACTAGGACAGCCATGGACAGAGAGAGGGAGTAGTATCAGTTCCAGTGGATCAGAGTGGGCCTTATGTCGCAGTAGCAACATCAGGTGTAGTCGAACCGTTTCTGTTGGATACTGGTGCCGCAAAAAGTTCGATCATGCATGCAAAACTCCCTGGCGCACCTTTGTCCGGCTTAACAAATGTTTCTGTAGGTTTTTCAGGCGCCCCCGTTTACAACCCGGTATCTGGTCCTTTGTCTATTTCTGTTGGACCGTGTCAATTGAAAGCACCCCTGATTTTGACGACAGGTTGTAATGAAAATCTGCTTGGTTTAGACTTGTTAAAACGCCTATATGCGACATTGTACTGTTCTCCGGAAGGAGTACAGCTTACGTTGGGTAAAAGAATCACCTCTCCGATGTACTTGTCTATGGATGCACTCCCGCCAGAGCTGCGTTCACTCCCTGATACTCTTTGGGCGACTGGTCCTAACGATGTAGGCCTTTTAGAAATACCACCATATGTAGTCACTTTGAAAGCAAATGCAAAATTTCCACGAATTCCTCAATATAAGATCTCTAATGAAGGTGAATGTGCACTTTTACTGATTGTGCAAGATTTGATTAAGAAAGGGGTGGTTGAAGAAACTAGAGGAAATGTCTGTAACAGTCCTGTATTACCGATTTTGAAACGAACTGATCCTACAAAGCCTCCAGTATATAGGTTTGTTATAGATCTCAGAGAGGTTAATAAAATTGTGGTTCCGCAGTTTCCTGTGGTTCCAGATATTACTGCCTTGTTAACATTGATTCCTGCTACAGCCACATGGTTTTCAGTCATCGACTTGAAAAACGCCTTTTTCAGCATTCCGATAGCCGAGGAAAGCAGAGATATTTTCGGCTTCTGTCTAGGAGGTCGAAGCTTCAGATTTAAACGCGCTCCACAAGGCTATTGTGAGAGCCCATCCATTTACAGTCAGGCATTAAAAAGTCAGTTATATTCCTTTGTACTTCCTCCAGGTTCTGCTCTAGTACAGTATGTAGATGATCTTCTAGTGGCTGCCGATGACAAGGAAACTTGCAAAGCAGCTACAATTTCGTTATTGCATCATTTGTCTAATTTGAATCACAAGGTGTCACCTTCCAAAATGCAATATTGCTGCCAAGAAGTGACCTACCTAGGTCATCTCTTGTCAAAGGAGGGAAGGAAGTTGACCCCAGAGAGAATAAAAGCAATTACGCAGATGAGTGTTCCTCGCACACAGAGAGAAGTACGTGCCTTTCTAGGTATTACCTCTTACTGTAGACAGTGGATCCCAAATTTTTCTCTTTTAGCAAAACCGTTGGTAGCTTTGACTGGGAAAAATGTTCCGAGTCCGGTGCCATGGTCTGCTGAATGTCAGGAGAGTTTTTCTGAGTTACGAAATGCACTTTGTTCAGCTCCTGTATTGGGTACACCCGATTACAGCAAGCCATTCACGCTCTATGTTCACGAGAGAGAAGGTTGCGCGTTGAGTGTTCTGACACAGAAATTTGGTGATAAACAACGCCCTTGTGCGTATTTTTCATCAACATTAGATCCGGTAGCTAGAGCGTTACCTAGTTGTTTGAGAGCTACAGCGGCAGCTGCGGCTTCCATTCGACAATCTGCTGGTTTGGTGATGAATAACATGCTAGTGGTTATGGTTCCTCATGCTGTGGATACACTCATGAACAGAACCAAGACACAACACCTTACCAGTGCGAGATTATCTGGCTACGAGCTGACATTGCTAGCGAGTCATATTCAGATCAAAAGATGCAATGTATTGAATCCAGCAACACTGTTGCCGGCTAATCAAGAGTTGAGTGATTCCGAACCTCATGATTGTTGTTTCAGAACCGAGGAAGAGACAAAAGGACGAATTGATTTAAAAGACACCCCATTGTCAGATCCGGATGGCACGTTGTATGTTGATGGGTCATGTTTTAAATTGGAGAATGGTGATGTGACTGCTGCTTATGCAGTAACGACTTTGAGTACGATTGTGGAGACTGCAAGAGTGAGTCAGAATTCTGCCCAAGCTGCAGAGTTAATCGCTCTAACAAGAGCGTGTGTTTTAGCTAAGGGAAAGAGAGTGAATGTGTTCACAGATAGTCAGTACGCGTTTGGCGTGGCCCATAATTTTGGCCGTTTGTGGAAAGAAAGAGGTTTCATTACGTACCATGGGACTAAGATTCAACATGGTCAGCTAGTTAACGACTTGTTGGAATCTCTAACCTTGCCGACTGAAGTTGCGATTGTGAAATGCAGTGCGCATAAAGCAATCACGGATGATGTTGGTCGTGGGAATGCTTTTGCTGATGAGACTGCTAAACAGACAGCTAGAGATATGATGAGTAGAATGTATGCTGCAACATCTGCAAGATGGATTTCCGAGTCTGGAATGTGTGAGGATACAGTGGAAAGTGTAAAAGAGATTCAGAAAGAGTCAACTGAGGAGGAAAAACGTGCATGGAAAGAAAGTACGGGCAAGTTGGATTCGAGTGGGTGTTGGATTGACTTGTCGGAACAACAGCGTTGGATGTTGCCTGATGCGTATGTGCTTGCAGTGGTGACAATGGCGCATGGAGTAGCGCACATAAGTTCTAAAGGAATCTGTAAAATGTTGGCCCCGGTCTGGAAGAATGATGGGATTAGTAAATGTGCAGAGAGAGTGGTGAAAAATTGTATGGTATGCCTGATGCATAATCCTGGCAAGGGAACTCCTACTCCTGCTGGTCATTTCGCTCCACCCTCTTGCCCCTTTGAAGTGATTCAGTTAGACTTCATTCACATGGATCGGTGCAATAACTTAAAATACGTCCTGGTGGTAGTCTGTGCATTTTCCAGATGGATCGAAGCATATCCACTAAAGGACAATACTGCCCTATCTACTGCCAAAATTCTTCTCAAAGAATATTTCCCTAGGTTTGGAATGCCACGGATTGTATGGTCAGATAACGGAAGTGAGTTTATAGGGAAAGTTATGCAGAGTGTGTGTGCCGGTTTGGGTATTAAACAAAAATTTCACAGTGCAAACCATCCCCAGTCCGCTGGTTTAGTTGAGGGTTACAATGGCACCCTAAAACTAAAACTTGCTAAAATACAGGCATCCACGGGTTTATCCTGGCCAGACGCACTACCCTTGGCTTTGTTATCGACGAGAGCGACTGTGCATTCTAGAGTAGGGCTTAGCCCATACGAAATTGTCTTCGGCCGTCCTGCTAATGTTTGGGGAGTGCCTAGGCCAAAAGAATTTTGTTCTTTGGAATATCCAATGTTGATTGATTACCTTTACGACTTGACTGCTAAATTGAGTCTTATTCACCAACAGGTTTTCGATGCATTGCCAAAGCCTCCGGAGAGTCCAGGTCATCAGCTGAAACCCGGCGACCACGTTGTGGTACGAAATTTTACGAGGACAAAGAACCTTCAGCCCAAGTTTGTCGGCCCCTTCCAGGTGCTGCTTGCAACGAGAACTGCTGTTCGTGTGGCTGGACGCAAGCACTGGATACATGCAACTCATGTCAAACGTGTGCCCCTGCCACTTCCTTACGACAACTGGGTGAAGAAGGGAATTGGTGCCTCTGAATTCGAGCAAACACCCAAGTTTATCCCTTTCAGCGATGCCGAATTGATAACTGACTCTCCTCCTGAAACTACTTCTTTGACTCCTGAACACTTGCCCTCTGCATCAGAAGAAACTTTGCCATCTGCGAACTTGAACATTGCAAACTCTATTGACAACACACTGTTTCCTGATCAAACGGTTCCTGCGAAACTAAGATACAACTTACGATCTCGTAATATGGACAAATAAAGCAGGAAACTGCCTATTGTGATATTTGAAATTTTGAACTTTTGCCTTCAGCCAGGAAGTTTTCTATTGTTTTATTGTTTTTAAAAATTGCCTTGCCGTCTGGGTAGCCGTAGGGTCGTGGCTGTGTACCTAGTTGAATCTGCGGGGGTCAGACACAAGGTCGATCTTTCTGTTGGTTCTGGGAACTCCCAGGGCTGATAGAGGCATTTTCATCTACGTACACATCATCAGTGGTCGCGAGCGGATTGTAGAAGATGGAGCTTCCTGCGCTGCAACGAGAAAATGTGATTTATGTTCGCAGAAACAGACTTTACAGAATCCTTCATAGTAAATGTTTTCTGATTCAATGTGCTATTACATTTTTAATTGTTTTAATAACGTTGGTGGGTGGAATCGTTTTTGGTATAAATTTAATCTTTGTGCCAGTAACTACAGTACCTCCCCTTGATCTTGCTTCCTCTACTGTTTCTTCCATACACTCTTTTCACTCGTTTCCTGAACATGAGCAAGCTCGACGCTCAGAATTCATTAATAACACTTTTGTACAGCTCTTGCATCAACACCAACTAGTAGTTAACACTACAGACTGCTGGGTGTGTGGCTTGATACCCCACACTATGGATAAAGGCATTCCTTACCTGGTTTTGCCTTTTAGCTATAATGGATCATTTCAGGCCTTTCAAACCATCTTTGCTTATGCCCTTGAAACCTATCCTCCGCGTCCACCACGTTCCACTAAATATAACTCTGCCAACAAAGCTTTAGTCCAGGGAATTATTGACATGATCAAGGACGTCAATAATACTCCATCTTACCCTAGAGACGAACTACGAGTATATTTGAGTTGGAATTCCTCAGAGTATCGCCTTAGTTTGGGAGAAAGCAAACGGAAAAGCTCCACTCCAATCTGGGTCGTACCTCACCGAGGTCAGGTCTGTTTGCAAGGTAATGGGAGAAATCCGAGAGCTCAGCTAGGGAGGAGTGAGTGCGTAGAGACTTACGTGTTTCCGTCTAACTCTTCCCCTGCCTTCCTTACTGCTAGGGGTACCTACTTCATCTGTCAAGACAGAGCGTATACATGGTTGCCTGCTGACTTTTCAGGTTCATGTTATATTGCTCGACTATTGCCTCCAACATACACTGCTTCTTCTAACTACCACAAGACCAGAGTAGCAAGAGGTGTTTTTAGCAAGGAAGACACCGCTGGTCAGGAAGCTGGAGACTTCTTCAAAGGCTTCCTTCCGTTCTGGGGGCCTATGGCCAATAGGAGAAACATACGTCAGCTAACACGGGTAGTTGAATCTACTATTACCGAAACTGCTGGTGCCCTTAGCAATTTGACAGCTGAGCTTCAGGCGGATAGACTCATGACGTTGCAGAACCGTATGGTTCTAGACGTAATACTTGCAGATCGAGGTGGGGTATGCAGAATGATCCAATCGAGCTGCTGTATCTTTATTCCCAATAATGCTCCAACAGTCTATGAGGCGATCTCTAAGCTACACAAGATTTCCGACTCTATACACGTAGACAAGGGAAACTGGTCCTTCATGGAGTGGTTTTGGACTCTGATATCAGCGTGGGGATGGAAGGTTCTGATGGTCATTGGTGTCATCTGAGTATTCCTATTCTTGTGTTGCCTGATTATCCAGTGTGGTCCTGCTCTGTGTAGTCTTTGTGCTGCAACCTGTTTTAGGAAACCACCTGCATTTGGAGAAAAGGCGCGAGAAAGGATGATGATACAACAACATGTCACTGACCTGATGAGCATAGAATTAGACTCTGACATAGACTGAGTCATTGCCTATGTAAGGGCAAAAGGAGGGTCTGAGGTTCCGTGACGATTTGAACCCGTGTTTTCAATATTGTCGGAAATACATAATATTGGTATCAGCGAACCGCAAATGATCCATTTAGCATATCCTGGTGTTTTCGCTACGCTACAAGCAAGAGTACTCCTGTAACGAACATTTCTCCGATCTACCCATGGCATCCATCTTAGATCATGGCAGCCATTTTGTGTTTCTTGCCCTCACATACGCAATAACCTTTGATCACTTCACTTCATTTCGATTAAGGACACGTAGCCTTAGCCGGTGATTCACCTCTTTAGTGACACGTGCACCTTAGAAACAGAACACGCTGTAGCTGCATGACTCGACAAAGGCTGCCTCCTCTGCCTGAGGCCAGTCCTGCTATACTGGTTCTTGTGGTCGTTGGCCTGATCACGATTAGGCGGCCGAAGCCGGTAGCCTTGCCCATTTACAACCCACAAACATCCCTTATCCTGCTTTTCTATCTTCTGCACCTGGCTCTGCTCCTTTCCTTCTGGGCCTTTATTAGGGGGAGGTAACGAAATTTACGATGAGGCGGTCCGGGTCTTGAATGAAAAGTTGACATGAGATTATGATGGAAAAGTGGACACCCCTCGTTCGTAATGTAAAGATATTGTCGACGATTCCTGTGCAACGCCAAATATTTATTGTTTAGGACACAAAGGTTTGGGAATGTACTAACATGTGAAGAATTTGCCTGAAGCTCAATTTTTAGTATATAAGGAGCAACCCTCTTTGTACAAATCGAACAGGCTCCTAGACACTGCCCATGCGTAGTTTCTGTGACTTCTGTGTCCCTGCAGTAATAAACCTTTGGTCTTTGACGCCACCATCGAGAAGCCCGTGTTTCTGTTTATTTGTGCACCAAGACAGGTGGAACTCCGGGGTCTTCGGGTGTTGTTCCCTGACACCTCTGGACGGAACCAAAAAGTCCAGAACTCCAGCGTCAGGTGATTTTATTCACCCGCTACAGCTGCAGTCGTTTTTTTTTGTCAGTTGATCCTAATTTGACTGCCGGTTTATCCACATTCTCGGTGGACGTTTGTTTTCCACATCCGTGGCGGTCGGGGTGGTTTTCCGCCCAACATCCTAATGGGGCCCCAAGTCTGTATGGGAGTTTTTGGAAGGGATTAAATACAATTAGCAATTGGTCCTTGAGAGCTTGGAAGGGAATAATAAAAGCTATATTAATGCCTATACTAAAATAGGATAATGTTTAATGTTCCTATATGTCTTATATCTGAGCTGTAAGTATTTCTTGCGCAAAAGACAAGGGGCCAGATGTAGGAGCCCTGATACCGGTCGGAAACGGACGATTTCGGCCTTTTCCGACCGATATTAGGGTTTTCAGATGTATGGGGCTGAAAAATACAGAATCGGTATATTTACCGATTCGGTAAAATTACCGATTCGGTAAATTACTGAATCGGTAAATATACCGATTCTGTATTTACAAATGTAGGTGGCACAGTTTACAGTGCCACAGGCCCTTAAGAGTAGGTATTTTACCACACAATCATATTGTGTGGTAAAATACCGAATTCAGGTGTGCATGCACATTGTGCATGCACACCTGTGCAATGTGACACACAGACATGCCTTTAGGGCATGTATGTGTGCCAAAATCCAAACAAGTCTGTACTTTGGGTACTAGAGGGTGTCAAAGTGACACCCCCTGCACCCTTGCAGGATTCGGTATTTACCGATTCTGTAAATACAGAATCGGTATTTCCCATTGATTCCTACGGGCATCAAAGCCCATAGGAATCAATGGGAAATACTGATTCTGTATTTACAGAATCAGTAAATACCGAATTTTACTGATTCGGTAATTCAGATTTTTAAATTACCTAAATCTGCCCCCATCCCATTTACAGACTCTTAAATACCGAATCGGTAAAATTCAGTATTTAAGAGTCTGTAAATGGGAATTACCTGCATCTAGCCCAAGATGTTTACCAACAAAAGCATTAAAAAAGGACATGGGTTTAGGATAATGAATGACGATTAATTGAAGACATTACAACACTCAAGAGGGATAAAAAGGAAAAGACAGGATACACTTGAGGACTAAGCTACCATTTAAATTCAAATTTGACAGTGTAGCCAAAATATTATGATGATTTACATCATCAAAATGGAGGGAGTTTGGGAGAAATTATCACAGATTTAGAAAATTTACTAAATCACTGTGTTAGAATTACACTTAAGAATGCTCTAAATGCTGCAGAGTTGTTTACAGTAAAAAAATTACTATATGTGAAACGTGTGAATGCATAATCTTTAGAATTCTGGTAAACAAACTGAAAATGTATTAGTTATCACATGCAGAATTGAGAATGCTCTTAGAAAGTTTAGCAAATTAATTTGTCTTCTAAAAAAAGACTTGCACCAGGCAACCACTTCTTAACATGTATATTAACGAGGCCAAAAGGTCTTTTCACTCAACTTTTGCTCACAGTTACAAGAATGAGACATTGACTAAAACTGCTTAGCATTAATGGCATCTTTTAGAAATGTGCTGACTATAACATTGTGTTCATCCAGCTCCTCACCCTGGGAAATGGCATTAACAAAGCAGGCTCAGCTATGAGGGCCCTTTCCCCCAAGCTGAACCACGCTTGAATTAACCACAAATATGTCTTAACAATGCATATGCGTAATTAAGGCAATGCGTGGCCTAGATTCAGAACGGATGGGTGGGCAAAGGAGGACAGAAAGAGGAAGGATCAGGAGAGGACTCAGTGAGGTACGTGGGGCTGGGGACAGGTTTTGGGGTGGGGCAATCGTTTTTTCAGGATTGGGTCATTTTTTAGAGTTCAGGGGGTCGAGTTGTTTATAGGGCAGGGAGCAGTTTTTACGATCAGGGCAGGGGGGTCTGGGTCAGGGCACTTTACAGGTGTAGGGGACAGTTGTTAGGGCAGGGGCTGGAGTTGTGGTAGTTTTTAGGGCATGTGGTCAGTTTGTAGGGCTCAGGGAGTGCAGGGGAAGGGACAGATTTCAGGTTGGGGGCAGTTTTAGGTCTCATGGTGTGGGTTGGGTAGTTTACAAGTGTAGGGGTCAATCTGTAGGGCTCAGGGAGGAGGGGCTTGAGTCAGGCAGTGTTTAGGGTGAGGGGACAGATTTTAGGGCATGGGCAGGGGAGAATAGACAACTTTCAGGGCTTGGATGGTAAGGATCTTCTACATATATCTCCCTTTTACTAATCATGTCTTTAGAATTGGATGGTAAAGGTATGGTGGTAAAGGCATGCATGGCAAAGACATGGTTGTGGTTAAGACTGTGTGGTTCAGGCATGCGTTGTTCTATCATACAACCCCTCACCCTATGTTAGATCATTCATTTGGATACAAAGAGCTTATTAAAACTGCTTATGTTAAATGATGACTTAGAGACCTTTATGAATGCTGCTTCCAAATAACATTGATAGTTGCTTCCATAATACTGACTAGCTATTGTTCACACACCAAGCTCTTAGTGCATCCATTAGCATAGGTAAGTGGGCTCTCATGAGAACCTTCTCTCATGTAACAAGTGCTGTAGTAATTGTATTGATCATGGCGACGGGAGTACAAACTGTAGGAATTAGGGAAGAGGTATTGTATGACTGACAACACCACCTTGTGAACGGTTCTCATTGGATATTGACAGATGAAGCCTACAAAATTGTTACAAAAGTATGAAGCCAAAATAATAAGTGTTCCTAGCACTTACACTTATCACCCCTACCTACAATTTTTCATTCATTTCACTACCTCTTTATTCCCTTGACTTTCCGGTGATCCTGCTGCTGGATCTTTCCCTGCCCTGAGATTCCTCGTTATGTCCTTAGTTATTCCCATGAGGGGACTGCTTCTGCTTCATTTCTGATCTGTTTGGATTGTTAGTGATTAATGCTACTGGAAGGATTCCAGTTTTAATTACAGTTTGAATTGTAGCTGTAGGGAACTCGGCTGAGTTTCCAGAACTACTGTTTAAGTGAGGTTTAGCAGTTACTCAAATTTCTTCAGAGGAACTCTCTATGGGTTCTATTTAGAATAGGTCCTTCAGTTATCTAAACTGTGTTTTTTGTGGAACTATGTGTAATTTTGTAGTGTTGACTTCTAAATAAATGTATTTTATATTTCTGTAAATGTAGGAAGCTGATTAAAGATAATTAGAGATTCACACTTCACAATAAATACGTTTTTGAAACCTTCACCAACCTCTCATCATTGACTAATCGCCAAATCAGGATGTCTTAAATGTTTTTCATTGTTTTGAAAGAGCTGTATTTTGACTACAGTGGTTAAAGATCAGTTAACCTCTCCAGTGCTGAAAGTATTCTCTACAGGGAGATTTGTAAATGAGTGATATAAAGATTGACCCATCTTATTAAGTCCATGGGCTACCACATGTTCATTGCACTGGATCACAAAGAATCTTGCTTGTATCACATTCTACATTGCAAGAATCCCTAACTACACAACAGTGTCTAGTTTTTTGTGCAAGATCTATGTATAAGAGAAAAACTAGCAAAAAGGAGCAAGCTAGATGGCAAAAGTCATTGACACAAAAAATATGCTGTGTGGATATTTTGAGTCCTCTGTATGTTTAGAATAGTTTAATTTACTTGTGTACAGTATAGATTACTTGAGTTCAGTTTAGTTACGTTTAGATTAGTTTAGTTTAGTTTAGTTCAGCTCAGCTTAATTTAGTTTAGTTCAAATTATTAGAATTGGCATTACCATCATTCAGTCCTTCACCCTAAATAGAGCACATGTATACATAAAAACTTGATCATAAAAAACACATATTTCCATAATATAAATATTATATCATTACCTTACAAATATATACATGTAAGGAGGTGAAAATACATATGTTGACACCCTCCAAATAATCCACACACCTATTGAGCATTGAACCCTATGACTATGATATCCCCACATATGCTAAATATATTATAAAAGAGCGTAAGTATCAAAAGTAAGGCCTATTGGCTTTTTCACAGTGTCATCCATCCATAAAAACAGAAGCATATCATAATACACCAAAGAAACACCCTTAAAGCTACTAGGGATGGATCAGACTACGGGGGCACACAGATGCTGTACCAGCACTGACCTTGCCTCACCTCATCGGCCGCATTGTCCCTGGATTCCACACGCTGTAGGTCTCCCCTGCCGCCGTTTCCACCATGTTTGCACGGCCGCAGCGGGGGGAGACTACAGCTCCCAGGATTACCTTGCTGGACCGCCCACTTCCACCCTCTAGCACGCCCGGAGGCGTTTAAAGACCGGACGCTCCCTCGGTGGAGCGTGGGCCTGCATCAGACTACTGGGGGCACACAGATGCTGTACCAGCGCGGACCTTGCCTCACCTCATCGGCCGCATTGTCCCTGGGTTCCACACGCTGTTGGTTTCCCCTGCCGCCGTTTCCACCATCTTTGCACGGCCGCAGCGGGGGGAGACTACAGCTCCCAGGATTCCATGCTGGACTGCCCACTTCCGTCCTCTAGCACGCCTGGAGGCGTTTAAAGACCGGACATTACCGACGCGTCGCGGACGCGCGCGGGCGGTGCCTGGATAAGCCCGGGCAAAGGGCGGGCCGTCTGTGGCCGTCCGGGGATGGAGGAGGATGGGATGTGCCCGGTCCCTAACATCTATGGATTGGGAAGTGACCGGAAATACTATCGGCCAAGATTGGGGTTAGTACATGAAATATCCCTTGCCATATGACTAACGGGTGATTGTGAGAGTCACCTTGAACTAGAGACGCTTGGGAGTGATAGTGGGCAAGTGCCACTGCCTGGATATCTATTGAACAAAGTTTGGTGAACTTAGGAAACACTCTGTTGCCCCATTTATAAAGAAAAACGTTTAGCACATGGACATGGCAAGCACAGTGCAAGCAAGGTCATCAAAATTTTCCAAGGGTACCCCTCTAGTCTCCTCTAATGGCAGTAAACCTAAAGGTATCCCTATATCGATCCCGGACAAACCCACTGCCATTGATAGAATGCTACGTCAAGCATTAGGGAAAGTAGCATCGGAGATTGAGTGAACAGAGAGAAGTCTCTTATTAACTCCCCAACCTGTTTCACCAACCCTGGAGCTAGACTCAGAAGCCCAAACATCGTTACTAGCTTCACCTGATCTTGAGATATTTGATATTCCTTGTGCTCAAGATGGGACTTCACTGGTACAGGAGATAACCTCCAGGGGGATAACACCACAAACTAGCGAGGCTAGGAAAACTAATAGGAATAAGTTCAGGCATAAGAGAGTCACCCCGAATAAGGCCCCGTTAGATAGTGCCATCACAGACACAAGGCCTACTGGGGGGGCTGTTTCAAACACACAAGAGCCCCCAATGTGGGTAGCCCAAATCATCACCAACTTACAAAACCACCTAGAACAACTCATCGCCAATCACACTAAATTGATCCTTAGCAGATTGGATAAAGTAATCAGTTTGGTTAAAACAAAGGGGTTGTCAGGTGGCAGTAATCCTGTCCCCCCAGGTAAAAATCAATTGAGGGAGGATACTATTACTAGCTTAGAAATACCACCCATAAACATACCCGTAAATGCCCAAGACAATACCATTCAACAACCCCTGACCTACCTGAACACACAACCAGAAGGCCCGACATCGGTTCCCCCAACTTTCCCGCTGCCAGTAGAGATGCACCCCAGGGAGCGTCAAAGGGCATACACCGAGCAATGGTTCACAGACAAGCCACAACCCCCCCGTAAGCCAGAGCCCACCAGAGAATACTGCCACCAAGGGGCACTCTAACACGCCAGTAACCCTCAATTTACCCCCTGACGCAGCACCCTATGTAATTATCCTTACAGGAGTTCCAGTGCTGAGGCCAGAACAGGTGGAAACTTATGGCGAACTCAAAAATGAAACTATGTTCTGGTTTAACAAGTGCAGGCCCCTGGTGGGCATGGAACAGGGGGAAATAATAATGGTTTGGTGGGTGAATTGGGTGGGAACCAGACCTAAGGAGGATATCGGGGATTGTGTGGTGGTGAACTTTAGAAACATGCAGGTAGTGGATCAGATATTAAGTTGGGGTCCAACAACAGAGGTTAGTAACATCAGGTCTATGCCTCTTAGTTTCTTTTATCCTAAAGGGGTTTATAATCGGGGGAGTGCCATGGGTGGATTGAAAGCTAGGGAGTGGAATTTAGTTGGGCATAACCGCAGAGTTCACTATGTAGGCATGAGGAATCAGGATGGGATTGATCTCCAGAATAGATTCGATCCTCTGTCCACCCTAGAAGGAGTAGATTGACTAGGATAGACACAAACCCTTGACATATACAAGCTAGGGATAAGAGTCACGGACAGATTAAGACACCTTTGATTAAAACATCTCAAAACGAGTTAGCACAGAGAGGGGAAAGCAAGGGGGCAAATATGGCAGAGAGTACCCAACTATGTACTGTAGGGGAGATCGAGTCAACGGGACCAGATAGCATTGATTTAGGCACCCAATTAATAAATACAAATAAGGCAGCTGACCCTAATAAAATTACAACACTTGAAGGAAACGCACTCACTCATCCCCCCAGGGACAGGACAAGAAGAACAGTTGGGCGGGATAGACTGAAAATACTATCCTGGAATGTAGCAGGAATCGCTGTCAAATACAAAGATCAGGAATGGAGGCAATACATCGCCGGGTTTCATGTAATATGCCTGCAGGAGACCTGGATGATTGATTGTAACCATTTCTCCCTGGAAGGGTTTAAGTGTTTTTAAGTCCCTGCACATAGGTCAGCCCCATGGAGAGCTATGGGAAGGCTGATCATATATGTAGACCTCCTCATACAAGGGGTCTGGTCCAACCTCAACTGGGCATCACAGAACATGCTGGCAGTGGGCTTTCGCTCAAAAGGGTTAAACATCATCCTGGTTATTTGGTACAATGCGGTGGGGGCAAATGGGAAAGGAAAGACAATAAAAGAACTGGATTCCTGCCTAAATGCCCAGCTGACGATGGTGCCAACGGCAAAATCGCCAGCAGCTCTATCTGTAGTCCTGGTAGGGGATTTTAACTGTCACCTCTGCGCAAAACTTAGGCCACTGAATAAGGATTGGTCACGGTGTACAGTGGAGAAAGGGCCACACTTCTCGCATTCTATGAAAGGGGAAGAGTTCAGATAAGGTGCAGAAAGGCCACAATTTGGTCCATACAATGGACCGGATAGAAATGGGCAGTGGTGAGGAGCTCAATCCTACTTTTAAGGGCAGAGGATGTTGGTTGTACATTGACTACATTATGGTGTCACCTATACTCAAAGACTGGGTTAGTAGAGTGGACATAGAAAGTAGCATATTTAGCGATCATAACCCCCTGGTGCTAGAATTAAAAGGCGCAACTATTAAAAACACATCATGTGGGGTAGGAGCGACAGGGAAGATATCAGACCAAGGGAGAATACTTAGATTGTCTAAAATAGATGGGGATAATTTTTACAAAAATGTAATGATTACAGGGGCAGACGCACTAAATACATGCCTCATCCCAATATTGAGGGGGTCGCTGTAGTAATTGCATTTGAAAAATTGGCACACCTCATTGACGGACTATTAAGGAACACTAGGACTAAGAAATCAATGACCCCGGAACCTATATGGTTCGATAAAGAATGCTCAAAGGCACACAAAGATCTTAAATCTAGACTAAAAATAACCCCTAGAGATAGTACTTACATAGCTCAATGTAGGCTGACCTACAAGAAGGCACTAAAAGCCCGTAAAACCAGTCTTCAAATATAAACCTGGGCGGATCTAAGGGAGGCGGCGGAAAGAAGAGACCTGACTGAGTTCTGGAAAATTATAAATAAACCATGTTTCCAGGACTCAAATGCCCCACAAATTTTAAACACTATTTTGCTAGAGCAGGGGCACTCCCATTTCAGAAATGTATACAATCACAGGGGAAAATAAACAATGATGAAGGGCAGAGGGTAGTTTCAAATCGCCTGACCGAATGGGCAGATACCCACCCGGTAATAACGGACACGCAATATGGGTTTAGGGAGGGGAGGTCGACCACGGACCAATGCCTGAATCTCTACTTGTTGGTCGCTAAGTACACCATAGCCAGCAAGGAGGCAGTCTACCTGGGGTTGATGGACCTCTCTGCGGCATTCGATCATGTGAATAGAGAGAAGCTATGGACCCTGATGAAAGGTTTAGGGGTGGACCAGAATTTAGTTAACATCCGAAAGGCTTTGTACTGGAACACAACAGCGTCCGTCCGTTTTAACCAAGATGGAAGCAAGACCTCACCATTTCCATGCACTAGTGGAGTGCGGCAGGGCTGCATTTTAGCTCCTTTTTTGTTTTCACTTTATATTAATAATTTAGATAGGGATTTATGCAAACTTGGACTCCCCGCAAGTAGACACCTGCCCAGTTCCCGTCCTGCTTTACACAGACGACGCAGTTTTATTAGCCCGGACACCGCGGGGGTTACAGAGGCTCATCGATGGATTTGTGAGTTTTATGGCCTCACTTGATTTGATAGCAAATCTGGACAAATCATATGTTATGGACCCGGGGGCCACCCCAGACCAGAAATTTTCTTATAAGATAGGAACCCATAAAATTAGTCTGGTGCGGTCCTTTCCCTATTTAGGTGTACTATTTGATGGGCTTCTAAAGTTTAGATCTTTAGTGGACAAACACTGTGCAAAATTGGTGGCCACATCTGGTGCTATAATGGGGTATGGGAGAAGGCTGGGGAGATGGTCTCCTGAGCAAGTGATGAATTTGTACAGATCGATATGCTGTGCTAAGGCAGCTTACGGGCGGAAGTTTGGGGTTTTGTGAACACATACCCGGTCCAGGCATAATAAAACAAATTCTTCAGAAGGATATTGAAAGTTCCATCTAGTACATCTGCCTACATTTTACACGAGGCACTGGGAGAACCCTACATTGAAGACCAGATTAAGATCAGACCACTTTTGGCCTGTGTGAAAACCTGGTACAACCCTGAGGCAGACCTCAGTAGACAAATTATCACAGACTGTTTAAAACAGGACAAATGGAGCTCTATCCCCTGGCTAAATTATATAAACTGTACCCTAGAGGCCATTGGCTGTAAGAACCTCTTCACGGAACCTGAAGCCCTTACTGCCCAGAATAAAACGAAGGTCAAGACAATGTTTGGGGAATGGACAATAGCAAAGAGGGCGGCTACTGAAGAGTGTAAATCTACAATTGTGGCTTGTAGACTATTGAAAATAGAGAGTGGAAGGGAACACTATCTCTCACTGATCCATAATGCACAGGACAGATTTTATATGACCCGTTTGAGATTTAACCTGTTGCACCACTTGTTGGCTGATCCCCCGGTTTTACCTTAACGGTCGAGCAGAAGGGTACCTGCGGCTGCGACAATAGGTCTCCGCAGGATACCCTTCATTTTGTTTTGCCGTGCCCTTTTTATTCATTACCTAGGCGAACGTTCCTGGTGGGATTACTGAAACAAGCCAAGTTTAAACATGCTAAGGTAGCATTAATGTTTTTACAGAAGGCTAATGATGCATATACTCTTTTCTGTATTACGAGTTTTATTAAGATGGCAGTGAGGCTAAGGAACTCAAGGGAGATTAGCTGAATATGATGCCCTGCAAATTGAGACTTTGGACTAAATGAAATGAAATGTATTGGAGGAACTATTTTTTAATGTATTTTTAACAGTTTTTATGTACTTTTATGGTATCTTTTTAGGTGCTGAATAAAGAAATATTTGATTTGATACTAGGGATGGTACTACCTGACATTCAAATAATTTAGAACATGAACTGACTCACTGTTAACCTGGTGATAATAAATACAGCATTCCTAGAACCTTAAACATGACATAAAACATGTTATAAAAAGTGTAATACTTCATGAAGCATTACCATTTCAATCAGCTTATTAGCATGAGCATGACATTTTTTTTAATTTCGACCTGCTGCAATTACAGGTTTCAAAACCACCTAGAGAAATATCCATGGCTGAGAGCCTCTGAGCAAAAGCTCAAACTCTAGCTGTCTTTGAAACTGTCTGGAAATTTTTCAGGAGGTCATCCATTTAAGCTATAGGAGACTTATGGTTGAATTAAAAAAAACTTTACTGGGGACTCTGGGGGTACTAACACGCTCTTGGCAGCTCCACAAACATTTATGAACACATTGTTGGTGCCCCTGTTCTCTAATTTACAAATATGTACAAGTAGGTATCTGTAAGTACCTGTGGAGACACCCCACTAACAGTCCACAACCCTAGCGAGCCATGAACCCTAAGACCATGATTTACCCACATATACTGGACTCAATATAAGAAGTCATCAAAAGTCAGACCTACTGACTTCGTACTTGCTTTGAAAAAGGCGTCACCACATTTATAAAAGGGGAAACATATCATAACAAGCCAAAACAACACCATTAAAACTGCTAGGTGAGGCCTTACACTGAAATTCTTTAGAAAATGTAATGACTCACTATTAACCTGGCAGTAATCAATTTATCACTCTGTTTACATTCATTAAGACATATTAAGTATTCCTGTCAACTTTGTCACTGTCAATTAAGCATTATACCTTCAGTAAAATGTACTAGTCTTTCTTCTACTTTCAACATGTTGCAAATGCACTCATAAGACACACTTTTGTTTGGCTTTTCTAATGGGTGTCCTGGTCCCACTGGGAGTACCCACAGCACCTATTTTTGTTGGGGACTCCAAGCAGAGCCTCAGAACTCCTGGGGCCCCTGCTGACTACCCAAATTCACGGCATAGCCATCTGCTGCACAGGAGCTGTCCTCCTTCCCCGCTCCTTACATGCTTACTGAAAGCAAGAGCAGGAACAAAGCACCCCTCTCACCTATGAATTCAATGCTGGGCACTCCTGTCCACCAGTCACAGGCATGGAAGGAGCTCCCCAGCCTTATCTCTGCACTCTTTGTTGTCCTCAGTGAGTTGAAGACCCCTGATAACAGCTACATAAACAGCAGGTTGGTAGTCCAGAAGCAGATTTACTTGTGACATTTGGCTCCACACTCCCCCCTTGCAACCTCTATGTCTGTTTGTAATTTATTGCAGTGTCCATTGGGACCTTTCCTGGGGATTCAAGAAACATGTGTAGAAGTGCATTACTCACTGCCAGTTTCAACTGGCACCCCAAGAAACCAAGTTATCTTCTGTGTCTTCTCAGCACCTGGAGACCGGCTTTGGATGCATTTGTTCTCTTTGTGTTCCTGGAGGACCACAGGCAACAGGAGGCATCTCTTCAGAACTTTTTACATGCCACCCAGCCCTAGGAGTCAGGGTTTGTTCATCCTGCCCCTTATGCAGCCTTTCAGTTTTTTCAGGAGCCTTGTGATAGCTTCCATAATAATTTCTCTGTGCTGTTACCAGCCAATCAGATTCTACCCGTTCACTTCAAATTGTCGATCAGAGGACATCTGGATACAAAGTTTTCAGATTTCTCACACTTTTTTCTAGTGTTAACACTTTCAAGCCCACCCTTATCACCTTTTTAAACAAATATTTCTCAAAAACATCTGAATGGATTTACCCCAATTATACAAGGTAACGTTTTAGCCAAATGTGTTGTAACTCCATTGAGTTCATTTAAAACAAAATGTTCACATTTAAAAAAATTGCATAAATAATATTAACGTATAACTAGAAGACTGAAAATAAAAAACTATATAAAACAATTAATGAAGCTAATAAAACAAATGAAAAACATTTTAATGAAAAAAGTATGTGGTTTAAAAATATTTTAAATAGAAAAAAATAAATAGAAAATAAACAACAGTTCGACATATGCTATGGCAGGCATTTATAAAGCACATCACTACCCAACGGTCCTCCTAGCACTGAAAGCCATGTACATCACATAATAGCTAAGGCAAAGCCTTGTCCTAGAGAATGTGAGTCTTAAGATAATTCCTAAATTTGATTTCCTCTTTAAATCATCTTCAAGTGTAGTAGAAGCATGCTCCATAGTTTGGTTGCCAAATAGGCCAAGGGACGCCCTCCGCTTCTGGCTTTCCTAATTTTTACGGTACAAAAGGGGGTGGTGATGGACGGAGCATCTGAATCAATCAAACACTCACACCCAGTCAAAAGATCTGGGTTTAATCCATCAACGTTCTTTAGCCCACTCTGCCACCCCAGTTCAGACATGGCTATATGCAAATCAGTCTGACCCTGTGCCTCATGGGAACAGTCCAGCCCGAACTGCCAAGCCATGTCTTCCGTGGACCGGAAACAAGCTTCCGAGGACCGGTTTCTGGCATTCCAGCCGTCTTCAGTCCGGCTTGCTTGAATCCAGTGGCAAAGGGAGCAAGGGACTCACGTCTGAGCATACCCTGCCACACTTGTGGCGGCCAAAAGCGGTGCAAAAGGGGGTGGTGATGGATGGAGCATCTGAATCAATCAAACACTCACACCCAGTCAAAAGATCTGGGTTTAATCCATCACCGTTCTTTAGCCCACTCTGCCACCCCAGTTCAGACATGGCTATATGCAAATCAGTCTGACCCTGTGCCTCATGGGAACAGTCCAGCCCGAACTGCCAAGCCATGTCTTCCCTGGACCGGAAACAAGCTTCCAAGGACCGGTTTCTGGCATTCCAGCCGTCTTCAGCCCGGCTTGCTTGAATCCAGTGGCAAAGGGAGCAAGGGACTCACCTCTGAGCATACCCTGCCACACTTGTGGCGGCCAAAAGCGGTACAAAAGGGGGTGGTGATGGACGGAGCATCTGAATCAATCAAACACTCACACCCAGTCAAAAGATCTGGGTTTAATCCATCACCGTTCTTTAGCCCACTCTGCCACCCCAGTTCAGACATGGCTATATGCAAATCAGTCTGACCCTGTGCCTCATGGGAACAGTCCAGCCCGAACTGCCAGGCCATGTCTTCTCTGGACAGGAAACAAGCTTCCGAGGACCGGTTTCTGGCATTCCAGCAGTCTTCAGCCCGGCTTGCTTGAATCCAGTGGCAAAGGGAGCAAGGGACTCACTTCCGAGCATACCCTGCCACACTTGTGGCAGCCAAAAGCGGTACAAAAGGGGGTGGTTATGGACGGAGCATCTGAATCAATCAAACACTCACACCCAGTCAAAAGATCTGGGTTTAATCCATCACCGTTCTTTAGCCGACTCTGCCGCCCCAGTTCAGACATGGCTATATGCAAATCAGTCTGACCCTGTGCATCATGGGAACATTCCAGCCCGAACTGCCAAGCCATGTCTTCCCTGGACCGGAAACAAGCTTCCGAGGACCGGTTTCTGGCATTCCAGCCGTCTTCAGCCCGGCTTGCTTGAATCCAGTGGCAAAGGGAGCAAGGGACTCACGTCTGAGCATACCCTGCCACACTTGTGGCGGCCAAAGGCGGTACAAAATGGGGTGGTGATGGACGAAGCATCTGAATCAATCAAACACTCACACCCAGTCAAAAGATCTGGGTTTAATCCATCACCGTCCGCTATTTAATTTAAGGACACCTCACCAACATACCTGCTCACGAATGGCGTGCCTTCATAAGTAAGGGGTTCTGTGACTCGAAGTCAGTAGGCTACAAGATTTGTCCTGTTAAATACTGAAAGTGCGCGCGCATTTTCCTAGCAAGCTACTCGGAAATTCTCTTCCGGGTTACCAGAAAACAGAAGATAGAGAACGGACTAACAAAAACAGTCTGTATAACGAGAATAGCTTATTTTCTACATTTTATTAACGGTCTCAAATCGTGGGTATTTATTTAATCTCGACAATTTGAAACATTTATAAGGCAAGGGGGACAAAGATATTTATATATATGAAGTTTAAATTGGTAAATAAAGCTGTGTCTATGCTACATATTACTATCGTGATTCAAGCATTAATAAGAGATAAAAACTCAAACACGGCTTTAGGATATACATATTATCCATATATTGTATCACACTCAATGAGACTTGGATTTCAACATGCCACTCATTATGAGCCATGACTTCCAACATGGCGCTCACTGTTGTAGTGGTGACTGTCGATATTTTACTGAGCAATTATATTCCAACCCCAGCATTTCAGTGTTCCATCGGTTCTAATACAATTTTTAGTCAGCTGGACATATGCCTATTAACTACTTCAATTTATTTCACCATTGATTCATATTTGTATTTACAAGAATCTTCGTGTTATCACATGTCTATGCATCGTAAAAATGTGCACAGTAGATTCTAAGCACCAATACCCACCATAACATTGTTGCATAGCGATATTGTCAAAACATGTCAGGTTACAGAGCACAAATTTATTCATATAATCACTTCAATGGGGCATATGATAAGTGTTTTCCAATATAACACAAAGTCTATATCTGTATTCAAAGCGAGTAACAGTATATGCATATGAATGGTAGTGATTACAGAAATCCAGCATTGATATTATCGGTTAAACATTTTATATTGTCTAACTTTGTAACATTAGCATTCTATACTGTCCCCTCTCAGCCACATCTCACTTATTCACATGAATTACATTTTGAGCATCATATATATGGCACTCAGTGTCAAAAAAACTCAATCCTGTATGGGTTTACATTTGAGGAGTAGGTCATATTTTTATGGTTTTATTAAACGTTCCCATTCCTCTTTCGAGTTTAATCCTGCACTGACAGTGTTGAGAAGGGAAATATGCCATCGTTCCCGAGCTTTGCGTTTAAGAATTATGTTACCTCCTCGTTTTCCTATTTTAATTTTCTCAATGATAAACCACTTGAAATCATTCTCACTGTGGCCCATCTTGAGGAAATGTTCAACGAGGGGTGCAGTTATCTTTTTTGTTTTAATGGCTGACCTATGTTCTTGAAATCGTGTCCTTGCTTCTCTGCCGGTTTCCCCGACATAACAGAGGCCACGAGGGCACTGTAAAAGATACACAATATTTTTGCTTTTGCAATTGGTCAGACATTTGCTTTTCAGTGTTACACCATTTGTTTTCATCTCGCTCATTTGTAGGCATTGTGGACATACATTAATCCTCACGCTCTAGCTGCCGGTAAGGAGGGAAGAGAGGGTGGTGACAATGTGTCTAGTGTGCATAGTGTGCATAATAGCAGGACTCAGACGCTGGAACATGGGGGGAGAGTAGATGGAGTAGATGGAGCAGATGGATGGGTAACAGCTCCGAGTGCGCCAGAGGCAGAGGCAGAGGTTGTGGCCCTGAATGTATCTCTGAGTGATGAAGCGCTGAAAGATGGGCCGAAGGTGGTCTCTCCCCCTGCTTCTAATGCTATAGTAGAGGAGGGATCCCCGGTTCCACAACAGAGCCTGCAGAATGACGGTAGTCAGAGTATGGTACCTGCAAGGAAAGAAGGCGAACCAGTATCTATCACTCAAACTCCTCTAGGACCTTCTACAAATATGGGGTCCCCCAGCGATGAATGCTTCTTCTCAGTCAATGATGAGGAGGGTGAGGAGGACAATAATGAAAGTGAGGATTCTATCTCTGAGAGTGAAGTTGGGGATTCAGAGACTGCATCTGAGCTAGAATCTGAACTTACAACCTCGGACAGTGAGGTAAATCGTAAAGTGAATACAAAAAAAAGAGGGAAAATTATAAAAAACAGATCTCGCAGTATGTCAAGAATTAGTATGAATCTATCACATACAGACGTCTCTAAAAGATTGGACTGGGATTACGCAGCAACGTCACAATTTTATCAAGAAGGGGCGACAGCGTCAGTAGTAGCACCTGGCTCACAGACGCAAATTAATCTCTCTGCACAAGCACAAACGCAAGCCACGACGATGGATATGTTATATTCAACATTGAAACAAATGCAGGGAGAAGCGAGAGTGGAGTCTCGGAGAGCAAAACATGCCAATCAAAAGATACAAGCATCTTTACGCAAAGTTAACAAGTTATATACGGACATGGTATCAAGGGTTACTGAGGTAGAATCAAGAACCGAGAAATTGGAGGAAGTAGGGAGCTGGAATGAGTATCGGAAGGAGCAAGAACAGTTGACAACTGATGTACAATGGAAACTGGAGGACTATGAGAACCGTCAACGGCGCAACAATATAAGATTACTGGGGGTGGAAGAAGGAAGGGAACGGCAGGATGTGCGGGCCTTTGTTATTGAGTTGCTTAAGGGGGCTTTTCCCGAGTTAACAGGCTGGGAATGGGAGAGGGAGGTACAAAGAGCACATAGGTTCCCTATGTTTCAAAAAAGAGCACCATCTACGGATAAGCCCAGGGCTATTTTGATATTCGTAGGGAATTTCCTTTTAAGACAGGAAATTATGGAAAAAGCAAAGCCCGAAGCAAGACGAACATATAATGGTGTAACTTTTTTCGCCCGCCCCGACTTCTGTCACACCACAGTGAAAAGGAGGTGGCGTATGAGGAAAATGATAACCCCTTTCCAAAATCTGGGATGCGAAGCATATCTTATGTTCCCATCTCGGTTAAAGGTAATAGATAAGGGACAAACCAAAATCTTTTTTTCTGAGATAAAAGCACAGGAGTATCTCGAGGAGATCAAGAAAAGAAAAGAAGGCACAAATAACATGGCGGTTGCACTAATTAGGACAAAGAAACCTTAATAACAATAATATGCACTTTTTCAGTACTTGAAAACAGGGGAAAAAAGGGAATGCTTGTGTGAAATAGGATAGCAAACGACAGAATGGCATAAGGATCTAGATGGTAACCAGAGCAGGGGGGCAGGGGGGGAGTAGCGATTGACACCTGGGATGACAGCTGTCACGTATAGGTCAGGACTGACCTATTTGCCTGTAAGGGGGGGTTGGGGTGGGGGAGGGGGGTGGGGGAGGGGTACATGGCACTTGGATGATTTTTGTTTGAATATATATATACAGGGAAGATTTCAAGAAATATGTAAAATACAATGGCTGAGGAGTTTAATTTCGAGAGGAGGTAATAAGACACGGTGTAGTGAAAATGGTAACTTGTTGGGACAGATAACTGATGTACATTAATGGGTACACGTATAATCACGGTAAATGTGTGTGGGTTAAATGATCGGGATAAGAGGCAGCGAGTGGCAATGTGGTTAAGAACTCTAAATGTGGATTTTGTGTGCCTACAGGAAACTCATATAGAGGGGGGTCAGGCTTATCTGTTAGATCAGCTGGGATATCAAGTACTAGCCTATACTAAACAGGGTGCAAGGAATAGAGGGGTGGCAGTTCTGTCCAAGCAAAGGGACCTTATCATAAGAAAAAAACTGGAAGATCAATGGGGGAGATGGGTCATTATAGAGTTTTAAATGAAGGAAGAGTGGGTTACTCTAGTGTGTGTTTATGGCTCAACAGAAGATGATCCTGACATTTTTGACTTTTTGGACTTGGAATTGCCCACATGGTCACCGACTGTAATCCTAGCTGGAGATTTAAATATTAATGGGGCAGGAGGGCTTGGTTTGATGGCTAACATGGGTTATCAGGGTAGAAAAAGGAGAGTTTGGTCTTCATTATGTAACCTTGTAAGGAATAATGCACTGATAGATGTGTGGGGGACAATCTATCCAGATAAACAAGGGTTTACTTATTATTCAGCACCTCATAGGGTTTGTGCTAGGCTTGATTATTTTTTGGTATCAAACTCTCTTCAGTCAAAAGTGAAAATTGAAAAGCTACCCCGAATAATGTCTGACCATAACCCTCTAGTTCTAACAGTAAATCTTGGTAGTAATAGACCGGAACGCACTTGGACATTTGAGAGGGGATTGCTGAAGGATGAGGCATATGTAACACATATGAAAGAGTGGATTACTGAGTTTTTAAATATCAATAGAGGCAGCACGGAAGCTGGGAATGTCTGGGATGCATTTAAGGCAGCCATTCGGGGGGAGACACTAAGTTATAGTGCAGCGAGTAGGAGGAACGAAAGACAAAAAGAGGAAGAACTTATTAAAAGGGTAATAGAAGCAGAGGATGAGTTAACTGATATCGTTATAAGGGGGGCTCCTCTTGATCAGGTATTAATAAAAATAGCTAAGGCAAAGATGGAGGCACAGGAGAGCGTAGCCAACAAAGCTGCTAAAATATACTTAGCGAATAGAGAGAGATGCTACGAGTTTAATGAATCTGTGGGGCGCACTTTAGCTATAAGAACTAGGCAGAACGTATCTATTGCCCAAGTGCGAGGGGTTCAGGATGAAGCTGGAAGAGTAATCTCAGAAACAGAGGGTATAAGAGAAGTATTTAGAAAATATTATACCTCATTATATAATCAAGAAATACAAACGGATATTTCTAGGATAGGTGATTATCTACAAGAAGTTCCAGTAACTGAGCTATTGGAGAATGAGGTAAAGGGATTAGAAGAGCCTTTGACCCCTGAAGAGATTTTTATTGCCTTGACCAGCCTGCCATCCGGGAAGGCTGCTGGACCTGATCAGATCCCAGTTGAATTTTTTAAGACTTTCTGGGACATAATTAAACAGGATTTTACATACACACTACAGCAGGCGCAGGGGGGGACATCTATTCCGAAAAGCTGGGCAGGTGCCGATATCGTCATAATTTTGAAAAAGGGTAAGCCAACTGAACAACCTGGATCATATAGACCCATAACATTAATGAATGCAGATACAAACATATACTCAAAAGCATTAGCTCTTAGAATAGCAAAAGTAATCAATAGACTTGTCAGCATTAATCAACACAGGTTTATACCGGGGAGAGGCACTATCCACCATATACGAAAAGTGATTACCCTTCTTGATGTTGCAGAGGTATCAGGAGACCCGATAGCAATTATGCTATTGGATGCTGCGAAAGCTTTCGATCGGGTCTCCTGGGACTTTTTATGGTTTATATTGAGGAGGCTGGGCTTTGGAGAAGGTATGGTGAGAGCAATCCAAGTGTTGTATGAGAATCCAACTGCTCGCATCCGAGTAAATGCAGGGTATACACTTCCATTTAAAATAAAAAGGGGAACGCGACAGGGCTGCCCTTGTTCCTCTCTCCTATTTGCCTTATACATGGACCCCTATATACGCCGTATACAATTAAATAATAATATCTGTCCAGTAGAGACCTATGGAACTCAGTGTAAAATTTTGGCCTACGCAGACGACGTGGCAATTTTGACTACTAAACCTACTGAAGCAATGGCAATGGCAGAGATTGAAGCCCACACTTTGGAGAAGTGTCTGGTTATGCTCTTAATACTAGTAAAATGCAGATTATTAAAAACTGTAAAACACATTGTTTAGATAATAGGGTGGTAGAAAGTGGAGTTTACTTAGGGATAACAATTACAGCGGAGCTAGATAAATCAGTGGAGTTAAATATTGCACCTATAATAAGCAAAGCGAAAAAGGAATTAGGCAGGCTGCATAACATACATTTCTCAATAGTTGGACGAACAAATATAATGAAAATGATTTTTTTACCAAAGTTTTTGTACATATTTCGAGCTATACCTATATTATTTGAACCAAAATGTTTCAACATAATGGAACATATGATAAATAGATTTGTCTGGTCCCATGGAAAGACCCGAAGGGCATTAAGATTTATGGCTTTACCTAGGGAGCGTGGTGGATGGGCCTTGCCAGACTTAAAATGATATTATTGGGCGGCATCTCTTCAATGGATGGCAGGATTGTTAGGAGGGGGAGAAAAAGAAGGACAAAACCAGCTAGGAACCTTAGCAATATATACATTGGCTCTGGGAGATCAAGCTGAAAACCTTCTGTTGAAAATTACTGATCATAGCTATTTTAGAAGGACTAAATTTAAAACGATTATAGCAGCGCATAGAATCTGGACGTCATTTGCTAAAAAGTTTGGACTGGGAAGGTACAATGCCTATACTAGGTTTAAAGGGAATCCCAATCTACCTGACGAAATATTTGAAGCAGTGGTTTTTAATGACTGGCTAAGTCGCGGGATCACGAAGGTGGGGGATATCATGGGAGCACAGGGGGTAATGCAATTTGGTGACTTACAGGCAATATATGGATTAGATACAACACATTTTTTTAAATATCTACAAATAAGAAGCTTTATTAGGACAAAAACTGGAGGGGTTGAGGGATTTAGTTCAAATCACATCCTGGACATCATAGAGAATGGAACAGAGGGTTCAATAAGAAGATTTTACTCTGAGTTGATAGACCATCAATCTGATGATTTGAATAAATTTGAGAATAAATGGATACAGAAACTGGGAGTTGATAAGAGCTGCTTTTATAGATCACTGGAATTGGGCCAGAGACTCCTATGTTCAGCACCACTGCAAGCCCAACACTACAAGACTCTTTATCTATTATATCATACGCCAGCCAGGATAGCACAGTGGGGTGGTACAAATGGGATTACATGTCCAAGGTGTGATAGTGACGAAGCTGATCTTACTCATATGCTTGCGAAGTGCACTCATTTGAAAACCACCTTTGATGGAATAGAAACATTTCTTAAAAATACACTGAGGATAGAAATCATACTTACTCCAGCAGTGGTGATGCTTGGAGTTAATCAAAGTGCTTCCAGCGCAGCTTATGAATACTTTATATTTTTAGCTATGGCTGTTCTGAGACTGTGTATTACCTCAGCTTGGCTGGACCGCATACCTCCTACATTCCATCAATGGTTAATGAAGCTATTGAATATATACAATCTTGAAAAAGCAATTTATGCTAGGAAAGGGGCAACTAGTAAGAAAATAGGTAAGGAAATATGTGAGGAGAGATATAGATCCAGGGTAGGAATTACTAAAGCTAAGAACCATTGATTTATTTACCTGCCAGGACTGAAGATGGTATATGATTTATCTATGTCTAAATGAAAATATAAGGGATTATAGTAAGAATGTTTAAGTCTTTAAATTGTACAATTTTAGACATACTTGTGGACAATATAACCTGGATTTTATATTATTTTACGTTATTACTATTTGGTTTCTTTTATTGTTTGTATTCTTTTTTCGATTCTGATGTTAATTTCTAATACCCTGTATGTATTACTGTTGTGCCATGTACCCATATAAAAATGGGGGAAAAAAGCTAATAAAAATACTTTTTAAAAAAAAGAGAAGGGAAATATGCCATTGTTCCCGAGCTTTGCGTTTAAGCATTATGTTACCTCCTCGTTTTCCTATTTTAATTTTCTCAATGATAAACCACTTGAAATCATTCTCACTGTGGCCCATCTTGAGAAAATGTTCAACGAGGGGTGCAGTTATCTTTTTTGTTTTAATGGCTGACCTATGTTCTTGAAATCGTGTCCTTGCTTCTCTGCCGGTTTCCCCGACATAACAGAAGCCACAAGGGCACTGTAAAAGATACACAATATTTTTGCTTTTGCAATTGGTCTGACATTTGCTTTTCAGTGTTACACCATTTGTTTTCATCTCGCTCATTTGTAGGCATTGTGGACATATATTACAAGCTCCACAACAAATATTTCCGACCACTACGCTGTTATCAATTGTTCTCTGAGTGATCTTGGGATCTTCACGGTACGTATTCACTAGTAAATCTCTAAGATTTTTGTTTTTTTTTAAAGCGAACAAAAGTTTTTCTAATTTAGTGGATTCTTCATGGTTAAGAATGTGCCAGTTTCTGTTAACCACATGTTTGATTTGATTACTAATTGTGGAGAACTGACTGACAAAAACAATCTTGGTCATGGGTTCTTTGTTTATTCTTTTTGATGGATAAGAGCTTCACGATCGTAAAATCTAGCCCTTTTCATTGAATGAGAGAGTAACTTCTGAGGATAGCCCCTATCTTTAAATTTTTTCTTTAATACTTTTGAGTGTTTGTAAAAGTCATTCAAATCAGAACAATTCCTCCGCAAGTGGAGAAATTGGCTAAACGGAATGCTTTCTCTCTGAGTTTTTGGGTGGAAGCTTGAGAAATGCAAAAGTGTGTTTTTTGCAGTTGGCTTTGTGAAAAGCTCAACTTCAAGGGAGCCATTAACATTTTTGATGGTAATATCCAAAAAATCTACACTCGTAGTGCTATATGTAGAGGTACATTTTAAATTGGGATCACCCAAGTTGATATAAGAAACAACTAAGGAGTGACATTAGTGGTGCTGTGGACAAAAAATTAAAGTCAAGCACACCATAGAAAAAAACCTTCCACCATCAGTGACAAGGCGATATTGGAACCAACAAAGGGAAATGGGTGAATACACATACAAAAGAAAAGGCAATAATTCATGTTTATTTAAGAAGAACCCTCACTCACCCTAGTGGTGACATGCTTCATCATGGGGTTCCCACTGGAGGAACCGAATGTCCCTCCAGTGTGCTTCGACGCCTGGTTTACAGTGGAGCAGGTTCTCGTGAAATGAACTTGATGTATGTGTTTAAGTGCAAGTGATAGTGAATTAAAAAATATTAGTTGTACCCGAAACAATTTTATTTGGTGGTCAGCTAATATTATTAAAAACAGTGTGTGGGATATTGTTAGTGGTAATATTATTGGCCACTTATATCCCTTCAAAGGTAGGTCGACATGTTTCAGCTGTCTATATTAATTCATGCAGCTTTCTTCAGGACCAGTGACGTGAATATCCCTGGTGGTCCTTGCTCGCTAAGGCGCGTCCGACCAGTGGATGTATGTGAAAAATTGATTTTTGTAAAAATTACCGGAAAGTTCGGTTTCTGCACCCTAGTATTTCCAGGGGCCCAAAAAAACTGTAATGAAAAGCACAGCATTAATGCATATTACAAAACACTCTTATTATGCACAAAATATTCAGTTATACATATATCCCTTTTAGTTCCAGCATTATAAGTCACTCCTTAGTGACAACCCCTTAACCGCCCAAATTTTAGGATAAGGGAGGGATAGACTTGGGAAGGTAACTACCCTGTCTTAGCATGTAGTGAAAGACAAGCCTTCAAAACAGCATACTATCTCATCAGATTAACTTGGCCAGTAATGTTGCAAATTCAGTTTCACTGGCTACGATGAGAATTCAAATACAAATTGGTCTCCTAAGATTGTGAAAGGTGCGTATTTACTTGACCCCGTTTTTGTGGAAATTGCAGAAAATGAGACCCTATTCCACCCATGTAAAACACGAGCCAGGAATTCGGGACCCACTCGGAAAAGCAACAGAACATGGAGAGTTACCGGTTTCTAATACTCACAGCACGAATTTATGGTGCTGTCATCAGTGGGCTTAAGCGGGGGAGGCTATCTTCTCGCTACTGCCACTGTGTGAAAAGAAGGGTTGGATCGTCAGTCTCAGCGTTGGAAAAGAAATCGTAATCCATGCCGATTTTGAAAAAATGCGCCAAACTTACTTTGCTAGTAATGACTCGCCTCCAGCAAGCTACTATGTCCGCTGCCGCCGCCCGGAACATGAGGCTACAGCCACGTAGCGTCAATAAAAGAGCGAGGTCAGGGGTCGGTCACGTGTCAGGCGTGCGTCGCGTCTTAAAGGGGCATTATCTTTTAGTTTACGACAAGACGGTGTTTACATTTGGAATTCGTCCCATGTAAATTAATGAAAGGGAATTCCTAAAAATGGATACGGGACAACCCTCTTCATTATTGTTAAACGCAATTTTAAAACACAATTATCAAACGCAATTATAAAACTGCTAAAGCCCCAGCCATAAATCGTATTTCACTAATATCCTTTTCTCTCTTTTATTTCTTTTTTTAGAGCCAGAACTTTATTGATAATGTCTTCATTTCGAATAAACAAACCAGATCTATAAAACGGCTTGCTAGGTGGAACATGAATATCATAGGCCCCTGAAGGACAAATGTTTAGGGCATTCAGAACTGCCTCATGCTGCAAAATGCGGCAAATAGTCAATATTAGTTGTTATTATACCTAAAGGTATCGAAGCCATTTCAGAAATATATTTGAAATGTAACTTATTTAGTATTAATCAACACAGAATACTCAAACATATATGCGCATAAGCATTGAGATATTGAGGGACCAAGTCACAAGTAAAAAAGTCTTCATAATTTGGAGTCATTAATTATATCGATTCAGTTAGGTATTGGGTCATTATTCATAATAGGGAATCTCTTCAAATCAATGCACCCAAATATACGGTCCATACAAGTTGAAGAAATTAAAAAATAAAGCCCACTCTGAAAGGATATTAAATAAAGAAAAAGGCAGGAAGGAAATATAAACAATACTTGGGGAAAGCTCTTATCTCTTCATCACTGTACCCCAAGGAATATCGTCATTGAGGCCCGTTTGATGGCTAGCCAGGTGATATATCCATCTTTGTTCTTTTTCGAACAAACTGGCCTCAGAGCCCTGGGTCAGTTGTTCGATCACAGTCCATTTCAATTCTTCTGGTGTGTGTTTCTGCTGGAAATAGTGAGATGTTAGTTTTGTGTTGGTCTTGTGACAACAAATATTACTTCGGTGTTCACCGATTCTTAGCTTTACTCATCTCGTTGTCATTCCGATGTATTTTAACCCGCAAGGGCAGGTGATTAAGTAGATAACAGAGCACGAGTTGCAATTTGTATGGTTTCTTTGTTGCCACACTTTCCCTTCTTCTAAATTCAGAAATTTCGTTGCGCAAGTCAGTGGGCACACAGCACAACCACCACATGGATAATGGCCAATTATCGGGGGTAAACCCCATGCATTCAAAACACCATCAGTGTTGGTGTGGTCATGTTGTCTGGGGCGAGTGTGGACAAGGGCATCCTTAAGACTTCTTGCACGTTTGAACGACATGAGGGGCTTCTCCCAGTTGTGATCCGTACTGGTGAGTACTCGTCAATGTTTGTTTATGCTGCGGGTGATTGCATTAGATAATGGGTTAAATGTTGTCACGCATGTAAGTGGGACCTCGGAAGAAGTACCTTTGGGATGGATCTCCAAAAGGACATCTCTATGTTGGTTACGCGCCCGTTTACAACTCTTCTCCAGTAGATGTTTCGGATAACCCCGGCGTTGTAATTTGCCTGTCAGGTCCTGAGCTTGTAGTTTGAAATCACTCAACTCACTACAATTGCATCGTATTCGCAAATACTGTCCAAAAGGGAGATTTTCCCTGAGTGGTTGAGGATGGAAGCTGGAGTAATGTAGTAAGTTGTTCCTTGACGTGGGTTTGTAGTAAGTTTTAGTACGCAGATCATTACCAATATGTGAAATTGTCACGTCGAAGAACACAATCTTATCCTCAGCATAATCATGAGTGAACTTGAGATGACGATTTTGGCCATTAAGCCAATCAAAAAATGATGTTAAGGAGGTACAATCACCTCTCCAAATCAATAGAACGTCATCTATGTACCTTTGCCATAGTAACATATTTGACGAGAATGGGTTTGATTCGTTCAGTATGTGTTCGCACTCAAAATGGTACACATATAGCCCTGCCACACTGGGCGCGAACGTGCTTTCCATTGAAGTCCCCGTTGCTTGTAAGTACAGTTTTCCATTGTATTCGAAGAAGTTGCGTTTAAGGGCTAGAGTCGCAATCTCCATGACAAATGCTCTGGTGGTGTTATATTCCCAAGTTGTCTGTTGTAACATCTCTGCCTGCACCTCAATAGTCGCATCCTGTGGTATACAGGTATATAAACTCTCGATATTGAGCGTAACGAGCAGACATGGATCGTCTGGTAAGGTTATTGTTTGCAGCATGGCTAGGAGGCTCTTCGTGTCCTTTATGTAGGTACTTGTGGCTTCAATAATTGGTCGTAGAAAGAAATCGCAGTATTTTGAAAGCGGTTCGAGTATAGAACCAATACCCGACACAATAGGACGGCCCGGAGATGGCAGGAACCCTTTGTGAGTTTTTGGGAGGGTATAAAAGTAAGGAATGTTACCCTCTGTGGTGGTTAAAAAGTCTGCCTCGTGCTTACTGATAATGCCATCCTGTTCAGCAGTTGTCACTAATTCTAGAATTTCAATTTTTAAACTCTCAGATGGGCCATACTAAAAAATCTTCCAAATTGTCTTGTGGGCCATCCCAAATGAAAAAAAATGTATCGATGTAGCGGTACCAGCCCGCTACATTCTCAAAAAAAGGTGCTAGCTCATTGTATATATGTTTCTTCTCGAACTCACCTACATAAAGGCAAGCCAGACTGGGGGCACATGTGGCCCCCATGCTGGTACCCTTTAGTTGTTTAAAGTACTTAAACAAAAAGACATTATTGAAGAGGATGAGTTCAATACCTCTTACAATAAATTCCTTACTTGCTCCAACTAAGTCATGGGAATCAAGGATACGGCCAATGACCAAGACTGTATCGGTCTGAGGTATGTTGGTGTAGAGAGACTCAATGTCCAGGGTAACTAGACACTGAGTCTCTCCACAAAAACATTTCCCCTCAATCAATGATATCATATGAGCCGAATCTCTCACATATAATTTCCGTTTACTGACGATTGGTTTCAAAAAATGGTCCACATATTTACTAATGGGCTGCATTAGTGATCCAATGCTGCTTACAATGGGTCGCATGGGTGGGTTTTCTAAACTTTTATGGGTCTTTGGAAGCCAATATATGGCGGGAGTTCTAGGTTCAGTGTTGGTCAGATAATGAAACTCATCATCACATATCCAGTTAGATTCCTTTGCTAAATTTAACAGTTCAATACAGCCTTTAGATATTTTCAGTAGACTGCTAGCTTTGGTGCGGGTGTAGTGTTCACCCACCTCCAAGAGACTTAGCATACGGTTTTCATAATCAGCGGTATCAAATACCACGATCCCGCCACCCTTATCTGCGTGTTTTATGGTCAGAGAGATGTCTTCTTTAAGGGAATTAAGTGAGGCTCTTTCTTCTCTGCTAATATTGTGGACAATGGGTTTATTGGCCCTCCCTAAGACGTTAAGTATGCCACTTTCTACAGCTGTTTCAAATGCTTCTATATTTTCCCTACCATGGATAGAGTTGGGGTCAATGAGGACTTAGGTTTTAGGCCTGAGATATTACAGCGTTCCCTAGGTTCTCTATTCTCAAAAAATGTGTTTAATCAAATTTTTCTAAAAAAGGACCTCATGTCCTTTTCTAATTGAAACTGGTTGAAATTAGTGGATGGAACAAAACTTAAACCTCTACTAAGGACTCTAATCTCTATCTCAGTTAGGGGTAGACTAGACAGGTTTATGACTGGTATTCTGTCGGCCTCCAATAGCACTTGCTCCTTGTGTTTATGTACTCCTGTTGTTGTGGAGGGGCCCGGTTGAAATTGCCTCTCCCGGAGTTCCCATTGTAGCGCTGACCCCTCTTTGGTCGTTGTCCTAAAATATGTCCCTGATCATTAGGATAGTTTCTACCTGTCTGTTCTTCTCTTTGTGGGCCTTCTTCTTCACTACAAGACCCTGATGATTCTGAGAAGGTGATATGTTTTTTGCCACCTCTATTGAACGTTTGTCTATTTTGTGGTCTATCCCAGTTGGATTAATTTTTTGTTGTTGTTGGTAATAGTTCTCTTTTAAAAATGGATAGACTGTGTCATCCGAGAATTTTTCAATATCTTTTTTGAGTTTATTGGTTTTCTTATTTGTTAGGTACTCACTATATCCATCAACATCCCTATTTATATCTTCTAGTTTCTTATTAGCTTCTTCCAAGGCTGGACAGTTTTTGAGTTCTAATTCCAACTTATCGATGGCCTCTTTTTCAATAATAATGAGTGCCTGGGCTGTTTCAATTATAAGTAACATCCAGTCACGGCTGCATCTATTAGAAATCATAGTCCATGTTTCTAGGAATTTTCTATTGTCAACAAATAGCCCAGGTTCATTGCGCACCTGTAAGCAGATAGGGATGGTTCCTGACTTAACATATTCGACTAAAAAGTCTGCATGGGCTTCAGTCCGAACCAATTTCTTTTTTAGATTTAAAAATGTTCCCCAATTTTCACCTTTCCCAGTTAGGACTGTGATTTTATTACCACTTTTAGTATTTATAATTTTATTTAGTTGATCCACGCTAAACCCAAAGGTTTTATACTGATCCATTTTGTCTTTAACCTGGAATAAATATTCCTAATTAACTCTCCAGCCACAAGGGCTGTGCACAGTATCTCTAATTAAAGAGAGGGACCCCAAACACCAAAGGGGTAGGGTTCCAAAAGACAATATGTCACAATATAACATCCCCTTTGGACAAATTATAAGCAGACAGACAAACTTACATCTATAACCCACACTAGTCAGTTCATACTTTCAAATTGAAATTCAATATCTAGCCAGCTTGAAGTAATGCAAAAAAGATACGCAGACATACAAATAAATAAAAACGCTTCTTTAGTTACCGGCCCTGTTTCTGTCGGATCCATTTCTAAACCCATAATAACCATTTCAGCGGACAGTTTTGCGCTGATCCCCAAACTATTATTAAAAAAAAATTCAATGTCAGAGATGTATTGAAGAAGTTTAGGGCACCTAAAGAACATGTGGATAGAGTCAGCAGCTATTTCATCACAGCGTTTACACATGTGGTCAGTACTATTTTTCCATTTAGCCATCTTTATCGGAGAATAATAAAGATCATAGATTGCCATAAAGTGCTGGCTTTGCAGCGAACCATTAAACAGTAAATTGATCGATAATTGAATAGACCTTGTAATATCAATGTTACCCATTGCCAATTTCCTTTGCCATTTGTTCTCGATGATAGTTAAGTCATCATCCATTAAATTAATAGCCATCTGATAAGTGGGTCTGATTTTATTAGAACTTCTACTAACTTCTAGAATCTTATTTTCACTCATACAGATATGCTGAATAAGGCCCTTTGAATCCAAAAAACTGCGAATCTGGAGGTATTTAAAAAAATCTTTTCTAGGAAGATTATATTTAGTTTGTAAATTAGAAAAAGAGGCAAATAAAGTGTCAGAATAAAGATCTCCCAGTTTACAAATTCCTGCAGTATGCCATCTCTTCATAATTTGATCTTTAAAAATTTCGGGAAGCATAGGATTATTTAAGATTGGAGAATATTAATTCAAATCGTTTAAACAGATATTTTTTTTTTGATCTGGAGCCATATTGATATTGCAGATGATATCATTTTAAATGTAGTCTTCTTATAGTAGCTGGGTTCTATAATTTTAATTAGACATTGGGAGACTTCCTCCCCAACAGCATTCCGTAAATGGAGGGATTGATTGATTCATCCAGGCCAATATTGGGAAATGCCCATATTTTTGAGAGAAATAAGCCAATAATATAAACGGAAATTGGGAATCCGCCATCCACCCTTCAATCTCGGAAGAGAGCATCATCTTAAAGCATGCCTAGATCGTCGATAGCCCCATAAAAACCTAGAGACCATTCTATCTATTTTGGCAAAGTAAGATGCTGAAAACAGGAGGGGAATTGTTCGAAATAAATATAGAAATTTAGGAAGAACTAAAATTACACAACCCTCATTTTGTTCTCATATCCGAAACACATATTGCTGGGAAGAATAAATCAATTGGGATACGATATTGTGGTTTGCTCCACCTTCGGGTACTCCACAAGAGGGGTTGCTATCCTCAAGGACAGGCGATTTAGGGTTGAAGTAATACAGACTTCTTGTGATAAGGGTGGCAGATGGGCAGTAGCGCAGATTAGCTTCGAGAGCCACAAATATGTCCTATGTTTGGTATACGGCTCCAATACAGATGAGCCCATTCTTTTTGATCAGCTGAATATTAAACTCTTGGACTGGGAGGGAGAACTTATCATCATGGGGGATTTTAATTGTATCATGGACTACAGAATAGACACAACTAGGTCTGGTAGCTATCAAAGGATGCACAAAACCAGGTTGCCCATCCGCGACCTATGCCGCATCCACAACATTAAAGACGCTTGGCGGTATTTATATCCAAATTCACCGGGGTATACCTATTATTCCACGCCGCATAAACTTTGTTCAAGATTGGATATGGCATTAACAAGTGATAACCTTTTGAAGGTCAGCTCCATGGTTTTATGCCCCCGAATTTCTTCGGATCATAATGCAATAATGTTGATATTCACAATAACACATACTAGGACTTCCCCCAGACCATTCTCCTTCCCCAGACATTTAGTTTCAGACATACTCTATATGGCGCAGCTTAAATCGCATCTCCCAGAATTTATAGATATTAACATAGACTCAGCTGCACACTGTATGGTATGGGATGCTTGCAAAGCAAGTATTAGGGGTTTTACCCAGACTTATGTGATTAGACAAAACTTAGAACGCAAAAAGCATAACGATATGCTGATCTAAAAAATAACCACCCAAGAAGAGTTACTGGCCTCAGCACTCCGACTAAATATGTCAACGACCACAGAAATCGGCCTCAAACTTGGTTTATTAAAAAGCGAAGCTAAGACTAAGTTTATTCAGAAGAGTAGCACCAATATTCATAAATTTAAAATCGCTCAATACGAGGGGGGGGGGGTAAAATTGGCAAAATTTGGCCTATAAAGTTTCTGAGGAGAGAGCAAGCTCCACGATTACAAATATTTGCGGGCCGGGCAAGATTTATAACCAGCCATTAGATATCCTAGAACAATTTGCTGACTTCTATAAAACATTATATACTCCAGAAACTGAGCCTAACCTAGACGATATACGGGAATACGTCGAAGAGCATTTAATAAACACACAGAACATTTTAGAGATGGACTCATTGTCTGACGACATAACCATGGCAGAATTACATCAGGCCATCGCTTTATTACCCATAGGAAAGGCGGCAGGGGAGACTCAATACCTCTGGAGATATATAAAGTGTGTTTAGAGGAATTAGAATATCTGCTGCTGAAGGTTATTCAATCTGTAGGGTCAAATGGAAAAGCTCCCAAATCATGGAATAGGGCGAAAATAATCTTTTTCTTGAAGAAAGGCAAGCCGAAGGAGGAGAGAGGGTCATATCGCCCTATCTCTTTGATAAAGATGGACGCAAAAATATTTGCAAAAATTCTAGCATTAAGACTGGCCCCTATCATGCCTCAAATTATTAACCCACAGCAACATGGGTTCATAACCGGGAGAGATACCACAATACATGTCAATATGGCCATTACGGCATTCGATGTAGCAGAGACTGAATCCACCCCTCTCAGCATGATCCTATTAGATGTCGAGAAGGCTTTTGACCGAGTGGGGTGGGAATATCTCTGGTGCGTCTTGTCCAAAATGGGGTTCGGGGGGGCAATTTTTTCGGGCATACAGGCGTTGTATGATAATCCAACGGCTTGCACTAGCTATGGGGGCCTGACCTCTCCAGATTTCTCAATTCTACGTGGCACCCACCAGGGATGTCCCCTATCACCTCTTTTATTTGCCCTCTCACTGGAACCTTTTTTGTTTGCTCTTCAGTCCCAAACCCAGATTGTACCTTTTAGATCAGGCTCAGAGGTGCTAAAAATAACAGCATATGCTGATGATATCGCGGTCTACTCACAACATATTGTGGAGGCACTACAGGGAATCACCCTAGAGGCTGGTAAATTCGGGAAGGTATCTGGTTACAAACTTAACCTACAAAAGACACAAGTTATAGCTAACTACACTCCAGCCTTGGTGGTCCCTGAGATATGTAAAACTGCTACATATCTAGGGGTCAAAATAACGGCCAAACTACAGGAAATCAACAATATAAATTACAATGAACTAACCAAATCCACTATTCTACTATTAAAAAAGTGGCACAGACTACCCCTGAATTTAATTGGCAGAATCAATCTAATCAAGATGAAGGTATTGCCTAAATTTGTGTACTTATTTCGATCCATTCCACTGGCACTAAATAACCAGTTTTTTAAGCAACTCAACGGAGCACTCAGCAGCTTTATCTGTGGCTACAAAAAAGCGAGAAGGTCACTAAATCTCATGAAAAATAATACGAGTGAGGGAGGGCTTAACTTTCCCGATTTTAAGTTGTACTTTTGGCCTGCTTTTGTTATTCGCCTCCGCTCTCTACTTAATAGAGGAGGGGCACTGTTTTTTCACTCTTTTATGTTAAAACTAGATCCAAATATGTTTTTGCTATGAGCAAATGAACCTAATTACTACAAAAGGGTTACATTCAAGACCGCAAAGGACATAATAAAGATCTGGGGCAATATACTAACTTTTTGTAAAACCACTTTTTATCATTCAAAGCTACCACTGTGGGGCAACCCGAGTCTTCCGGGTATCTTTAATGACAACATCGCACATGGTTGGTCTAGGTCAGGAATTAGTGTTTTAGGGGACCTATATGGCACACAAGGATTCTTAGACTTCAACACTCTTAAATTGTTATATGACTTACCTGAAAACATGAGGTACAAACACTTACAGTTGCACGACTATCTGATCAACAAAAAACAAGTTCAGGAGGTTTCTGATTGTGATATCTGGACTTGTTTATACTCCTCAAAAAGCAAATCAATTTTAAATCAAACGATTGCCCTAAATTAGCTGACAAGTGGAGTTGAATACTGGGTTCAAATATAACATCAAAACAAATTGAGTGTTCCCTGATAAAAATTAATAAGCGAGTACGGTCATCTAGTCTAAGGCTCCAACAATTTAGAACAACTTGCATGTTATACTACACGCCCGAAAGAATTTCCAAATGGTCCCCTAATAACTCCTACAGCGATCGTACAAAGTGCCCCAAATGTTCCATTGATGCAGCCAATCTGGTACATATGCTGTTCTCCTGTCCCAATCTTAAGGCCTTCTGGGGCGATATTCAGAAGGTTTTGAAAATTAAGCAGATCTTGCTGCCCATATTTACGGCTGGCTCTGTTTTGTTAGACACTTATCCCGTCTCTTTCCCACAGGCAGCCTTGGTTACTATACTTATGTCTTGTGCCAAACTGACCTTGGCTAGAGCTTGGACCTGCTCCGAACCACCCACGGTCTGGGACTGGTGGGCACTTGTAACCGAGATACACTCGATGGAACTAGCCTTAGCGAATCTTAGGGGAATACGCTCACTGAGCAAATATACAAAAAATTGGGGAACTTTTGTGGAATGATGGTGCTTTCTTCCTTTATTGGGTATAGGCAAATACCATGCTTCAATGATATTAATAACGAGTATTTTCAGGGCAATACATTGAAATCGTTGAAAGAAAATGTTATAACGTATTTAAACATGTATCTGTGAATTAATTTACTACTTTCTCTTTCTTTTGTACTCTCCCTTTCTTTTTTTTTCTTGTCCTGATTTTTTTTTTACCATATTATATATACATGCCTGCTAATATATGCATTAATGTATCAATGCATTTCTTCCTTGTCAGCCTGTTAACAATAAAAATACTTAAAAAAAAAAAATTTAGGAAAGATCAGCATCTTCAAAATATTTGCATGGCCATAGAGAGAAAAATGTATGTTATTCAATCTTTCCAATGTGGTGTTAGAAACTTTCAGCACTGGTTCAATATTAAGAGAAACGATTTCCTCGATCTTAGAGGAAATAGTAATCCCAAGATATTGGGCTTCTGGGACAAAAACCAATTCATTAGGGCGACCAGTTTCAGAGTGAATCAGCTGAGTTTTTGCCAAATTTAATTTATATCCCGACAAAGTGCCGAATGCTTCCGCTAAGAAACTAATTTTTGGCAGTGCAAGACTAATGTCCGAGGTGGTAATAGCGACATCATCTGCGAACGCAAATATTTTGAATTCGTTTTGTCCGACCCTAACCGGAATGATATCCTCTTCTTTTGATAATTTACGAAGAAAAGGTTCAAGATAAATAGCAAATAGCAAAGAGGAACAAGGGCAACCTTGCCTAGTTCCCCTTTCTATCTTAAAAGGCTTTGATAGTGTGTTTGAGATCCTTATGACAGCTTTTGGGTGATGATATAATGCCTTAATTGCCTCTATACTTACCTCAGGGAATCCCATCCAGGCCATAACAGCCCACAGGAAATCCCAGGTGACCCTGTCGAACGCTTTTTCAGCGTCCAACAGGGCCACTGCGACTGGGGATTTTGAAGCCTGCACCCAATCCAATAGGGATATAATCTATTTGATGTGGTCCGTGGTGTCTCTTTTGGATATAAACCCAGGTTGCCTTATAAAAACCAAGGAGGGCATCAAATCATTTAGTCGATTAGCGAGAATTTTAGAGAAGATCTTGCTGTCAGCTGAGATGAGGGAGATAGGTCTATAAGATCCCAGCATTTCCCCATCCTTTCCTTTCTTTTTAAAAATGACAATAGTGGCTAGAGCCCAAGACTCGGGGAGGATTGCCTGAGAAAGCTTGCTGAAATAGCTTAATCAATTATAGTTTTAGCATTCTCCTGAACACCCGATAAAATTCTAGAGGGATACTATCAGGTCCCATTGCCTTGCCAATAGCCAGCCCCATAAAGGCTGTTTCGATTTCTTCCCAAGCAATTGTGGTACTTATTAGGTCCTTCTGATCTTCAGAGATTTCAGTTTTATTAATACTTGCCTGGTATTGCTCTGTCTTATCTCCCAAATCTACCCCACTATTAATCTGGTGATATACGTTTTGGTAGAATTCGTTAAAGGCTCCTGATATATCCTCTCTAGAGGTTTTAACATCTCCCCTGATGTCAAGAATTTTCAAGATTTCATTGGATGTTGTTTTTTGACGTAGCCTTTGCGCCAGAATTTTCCCTGTTTGTTCGTTTAATTCATAGCTTTTGGTTCTGTGTTGTCTAAACTTAGATGCAACTCGATCAGCAATATGGGAATATACTTTACTGCGCTTAATTGATAGATCAGTTTGCGTTCCTTCGATGTGCTTATTAACCTTGATGCTTTCAGCTAACTTTTTTCCGCCTTTAAAACCATTTCACAGACACTTAGGAATTTCTCACGTTTGATTTTGTTTAGAAAATTAGAATATTTTAGGGTTTCCCATCTAACTACAGATTTAAATGTATCCCGTACAATTGGAATATAAGCAGTTTCATTGTTGATAAGAAAAAAATCCTGAATAACTTTAGTCATAAATTGTATATAGTCCTCATCAAATAGTAAGTTCCTTTGATATGACCAGATTGTTTTAGGGACTTCCCCGACCAATGGTAAACAAAAGCTTAACATTAATGGATTATGATCCGATAATAATTTTGGAAGTATTTCCATCGCTATTGTTTTAATAAAGAATTGAGATACAAAAAAATAGTCTAAGCGTACATATTTCCGGTGTGGAGCAGAGAAGAAACTGAACCTGGGATCTTTGGCATGAAAATTATGCTGACATCCAGAAGCCCATTGTCAACCACTAAATTCTCTAGAGCTCTAAACGTTCATGGTTTAGATCCCTTATACTTGTTGTTATTTTGTCTTATATCAAAACGTGCATCAAGATTAATATTGAAGTCCCCACATATAATGATGGGATGACTGCACAATGTGAGCTCTAAATTTAAGAAATTTAACAATTCGGAATTAGGGCCATATACCCTATAAATCATAATTTTTTGTTGACACAATAAAAGTTCTGCGGAGGCCCACCTCCCCCACTTATCCGTAGTGGTCTTAAGGCATAATTCTAAATTTCGTCGCATAAAAATAGCGACTCCTCTCTTGATCCCAGTTTGTTTAGTGCATCCTAGCAAATGCGATATGGGTTTCTTGTAGGCAAAGTATATCGATTTGCAGCAAGTATATCATTTTAGCCAAAATGCCCCTTTTCTTATTATCATTAAGGCCATTAATGTTCAGTGTACACACCTTTATTTTTTTAACCATTTAAAAAAAAAGTAAAAAAATCAAATAAGAGCAGCCAGGCAAATGTAATAACAAAGCTTGTTTTTCTTATCCTGTCTGTCTGAAAATATTACAGTACCTATATCATCTTGATAATAACCATTGTATTTCATCAAACTATACACATTCCAGTTTGGTAACACAGATTGATTAGCGTTGACTAAATCTTTCAATTGAATGATTTTGACTGTTGCTGAATTATACACCACCCCCCACCACCACCAAAACCCCCAAAACCCTACCCCTGAAACCCCTTGACCCGGACACCCATCCCTCCCCCCACCCAAACCCACCTTATGAGGCACAGGGACAGACAGTCCCTGGGAACACAGAGAGTCTCCCCCCCACTAGATCCAGAAAAGGAACCCTATCTCAGACAAAGACCTAGCCTTCTCAGAAATGTTTAAACACATAACATATTTAGCTTAGATAGCAAAAAATATATAGATGCAGAAATAGAGAATTTTTAAAGTAAAATACTCAGTACATCCACCCCTGAATTGACAAAATTAGCAATTGGCTATTCATAGAGAGGCTAGGTACTCCTTGGCTACAATCTCAGAGAGAAAAAATTGTGTTTGGCCTTTGAAAATAACTTTGAATTTAGCCGGTTCCTGCAGATACACTGTAGCTCCTTTTTCCTGAAACCCGGCTATCAATTGTCTCAAGTGCCAATGTTTAGATACAGTTGCCTGACAGAAATCAGGTCTGACAAAAAAGCTGCATCCATTGGCCGAGCGTTTTTTGTCTGGTCTGGCCAAGTCAAACACTGCTTCTCTTGCTAAAAAGTTATTAAATCTAACCAAAATAGCTCTTGGGTATTCACTTTCTTTTTGCTTAGTATTTTTGGTAAACGGAAAGCGATGAGCCCGTTCGATTACAACCGACCAATCCCAAGATGTAAGATCTGGAAAAGCTGCAGAGAAAAGTTCACATATAAATTTGCGAATATCACTTCCACCTAAATTTTCTGGGACCCCCAGGACTCGGAGATTGTTCCGTCGGGATTGATTCTCAAGCTCCGAAAGTTTGTAACTGATGTCATCTCGTTGCTCCTTATTAAGGACAGTTCTTTCTTCTGTGAGATAAGTTCATCTTCTAAAGTAGATATTCTTGTTTCCACCTCAGAAACTCTTGCGAACATGTCAGTGCATATCTTGGTGATACGGTGGACTGCGTTCTGTACCTTTTTGCATGTTGCTTGCGTACGAGCAATCTCAATCTTGGTATCGGATCTATGCGCTACCATGGTTTGATAGATCATAGCCAGTGTCACCTCAGGTCCAGAATTGAGTTCAACATTGGATACTGTAGGCTGAGTTGGCTCTGTGGCCGAACTGGGTTCCTGCACAGGGTCTTCCTGACTGTTAGATTTATTTCTGACAGAGTGTGATTTACGGACCTGTTGTTGCTTCTTGACGGTGATGGCAGAAATAGCAGACCCCGGTGACATACCAGCATTCTCTTCCTCTCCATCTAGGCTACTTTCATCAACTGGATAATCAGCCCAGTCTTTGTCAGAACTTTCATCAGAGGTGAGGTCAGACATTGTGTAGAATTGTTCATTAGTCCCTTGTATAGCATCTTGTAGAAAAGTACCACCAATGTCTGATGCCAAATAGAGTGTGCTCGAGTTTTCATTGATTTCTGTCATTTCAGCATTTAGCATGGGGGAGGTGGTACACAGGACTTCAACTCCCATAACCCCCTTCTTTGTAACTTCAAGACCCGGCACCAAGGCGGACTCTGCCGATATTTTATGTAGTTCGAGATCTACCTGTATTTTGGGGGTATTAGAAACTATGTTTTGTTCTAATCGGGGTGTTAAATCTATATTACTTTTGAGGTCAATCTGCGCCAGATGGCTTTCAACTGGAGCTAACATAGTCACTTCATCATGCTGTGATCGTGCATTTTTATTTAACGTTTTTTCAAACATAGCCGGTACCGTTTGCAAAGAGTTAATATTTTTGGCAACACGCTCTCCCCCTTTCTTAGAAGCGGCTGTGCTCGAGTTTTTTGAAGCAGACTCACCAGTTTTTGTAGAGTCCAGAGTCCCGTTGTTAGCAGTTTCCTCGCCATCGGCCATCACAGAGAGTTTAGATTTAGCACTCCTTGTAGCAGGTGCTTTCGACGAGGAATTTGCGTTCTTTGGCGGCATCTGAATTCCGTAGATCCCGAAAAGTCAGAGCGGTTGCCCCAGCCAATATGACGAAATCCGCCAAGCCGGGTGCGAGTACTGGAAAACTCGAGTAAGTTGAAGCGCCAGATACACTATTGGAAACTGGCTGAGTGAGCCGTAAGCCTGTGAGCCGGTGCGCCGCTTAACCTTCGGAGCCGAGTATAGAGCCGGGTGTGGAGCTTACAAAGACGCCAGGCCAGTTATCGATTGTAGGAGCTTTATCTCTCATGCCCCATGCTGCATCCTGGTAATAATCCCCAATAAGCCTCGAAGATTGTCAAAGCCAGACGAGGAGACTGAGACTGAGATTCTCTCTGTTCTTCTCCCTTTTCAGATCAGGAGCGGAGGAGCCGACTGCTCACACCGCTAACCTCGTGGCCGCCATCTTGCCTCCGCATCTCCCTCGCTGACAATTAATCTTTAATAAATAAAATAACAATAACTAAATGTAACCAATTACATTATTATTAACCAATGAAATGTATAATGCACATAAACAAATATTAACTTTAAAAGTTCATTAGTTATAATTTATTTAACTTGTCAGCCCACTCTCCTGCAAACCTTACAACTGCTACTACTTAGAAAGAAAATGAATGTCCCCAATATATTTTAAACAATGTAGAACAAATCTGCTAATAATACTAGCACCTAAATAATATAATTACATATATATTGAATTATCAAAACAGCGATATTTATTACAACAATGTTAAAGTAAATTATATAAAATAAAAGGATATTCTTACAATTGAAATTCATATACAAAAAAAGAGTATTCCTAATTTTGATATTCTGATCCACAATATATTTGCAGTGACAATATTTGTGACACAATATTCATGTCACCCATTATTTTTAAATCAATATTTGAGTTATTCACCATTTCCTCTTGGTTGTAAATCAATTATTATCCTCAAGTAACATTGGGGCTTTCAATATTGCAGCCTAAAGACCTCATCATATGGAACATGCTCTGCCTTATGGAGATCTTTGGAATACACTTCTGCTAAATGCAACATTTGGTAGAATTGTTTACATCTCTCATGCTTCCCCTTTTCCGTAGCTAGTGCCAAAGTGTCTTTGATACAATTTCTTTAACATTAGATCAATCCATTATTTCCTCATACTTAGCATGCTTATCTGGTTTCTATTTAATTGTTATACTCATAAGATTATTACTTTAGCCAAGGCAGATAAATATATCTTTAAGTATCATTTTCAGTTGACCACTAATACCAATGATCGTTCTATGTATTTGTGAAGGACTTCTTTATATCGCCGCTCTGCTTCTATCAGCTCTGCTTCAAAATGATTCGTTTTCAAACATCTCACCCTTTGTAGTCCTATTGTAGAGGTAAAATGTTTACCCTGCCAATGAGGCATTCTGTACAATGGGTTGAAATAGAGAAGTTCTGTTCAAGTATTCTTCATTTTGGTGCTGGATTTCTTCTCTCAAAAATGAAAATGAAGGAGACAGACAACATTTGCTGGACTTACCATTCTGGGAGCCTATATCTAGATCCAAAGACACAGGGTGTGATCTGACACTGTAGTGGTGTCTATATTGGTTGCAGTAGTTAGATGTGCAAGCTCGTTACATGTTAGTAGACAATTATGACTCCCAGTTTTATGGTATTTATGTTTTTTACATTTCTATCTGTATTTATTCATATTCATGCTTTGATGGTGTTATCTTTGTTTATCCAATTTTACTGTATGCTTTGTGAAACTCTGAAGCTGACACCAGTGTATTTCCACATTTATTAAATCAATAATTGTACTCTTGTTGAATAACTTGCACAATTCAATGCTATGGCTACAATAGAAGAGAAATAAATACTTGAAAGCTTATGACAGCTCCTTACCTGGATTTCATGACTGTTAACATTTGGAATCACTCAAAAGGCAGCCCATTTTCCAATTTTTCAATAAATACAGAACATTACATGGTTTCCTGTATATATTTATCTGCAAAAAACAGTGAAAGCAGGGAAAACTGGATGCCTTGTACATAATCTATATTTAAAACTGACCGTTCAACATGGGAGAAGTAGGTGTAAACTTTCTCCTCTATGCTGCTGTTTTAAGCCATTTGAAGAATGTGTTAGTTGACCCTTTATCTTCCCCAAGATCTATCTGTAGCTGGATTTCAAATCTGAATAAGATTGTCTTTCACTATTACAGTCACAAGTGCAGACAGTTTAGAGAAGAAGTATATCAAAATGGAGTCATGTCCATTGTTTAAGGGGTACAGAGTGGCTATTGACAACGGTTGGGTCATTAGGGTGCCTTATAATATTGAATCAAACATAAGGAGAAGATGGACAGAGTGGTGAAACTTTCCAGACACTCACCGCCAGTCACAGATCTGGGTTGAATCCATCATCATTCTTCAGCTCACTTGGTCATGTCAGTTCAGACCCAGCTATATGCAAATCAGTTTTGACCCTGTGCCTCATGGGAACAGTCCAGTCCGAACTGCCAAGCCAGTTCTTCCTTGAACCAGAAACAAGCATACTGGGACCGGTTTCTCTGTAACACCCCTTATCAGCCAGGCTAGCTTGATTCCAGTGACAAAGTGAGCAAGGGGTCCACGATAAGTGAGCTAAAGAATGAAGATGGATTCAACCTAGATCTGTGACAGGGGGTGAGTGTCTGAAAAGTGTCAGCACTCCGTCCATCATCTCCTTGTGTAAGCTTACCCCTCAGACCCCATCTAACTTTCACAAAATTATCCTCATGCAATCGTATGAATTGCATGAGTATCTCCCCCGGTACCCTTTGATTTTTTGAAGATTTCCAGAGGAGGTTTCTAGGGACGAGGTCGACAGCGGCCTTTAAGTCAACAAAGGCGATGTACAGATGACCCCTCTTAAAAGCTGTATATTTCCAACTCATGCAAAGGAATGTAAAACCGGGTCAATAGTGCTGTTTTGGCTCTAAAGACAGCCTAATATTTTGATAAGATACTGTTTTCCTCAATCCAATCATTTAATTTTATAAAAATTTGTCAGACATATATTTTTTGTAAAACGTCTAATAAACTAATCAGTTGATAATGCGAGGGGTCTTGATGATTACCTTTTTTAAAAACTGTAATGTCAGCCCCTTTCCATGATTCCGGTATTAATGCACCTGTGGTGACTGAAATACATAAAAAAAATTGACATAAAGTCCCCAAACCTCTTTATCATGCCTCCGTGAGTCTCCTGGTATCTTGTCTGGACCTGGTGCGTTTCCCATTTTTACTGTATCCATGGCAGAGTATCTTCCAAACTAAAGTGTAAAGGGGCTAGTTGAACTTGTTAGATAGTCTTGCATTTCAAATTCTTTATCACTCGTAGGTATTGAATAAATACAAGAGAAATGGCTGACACATGTTTTAGCATCTATGTAAATGTCCTTGCTACATTTTCCTGCTTTATTGCCTTTAGATGTCAATCGCCAAAAACCAGAATGGTTTTTGGCTTTGACTGCACTAATCAATTCAGTCCAAATACTGTCATCACAATTTTTCTTAGTTTGTGTTAATAATCTCTTATACATGTTTCTTTTCTCCCTTAAGGCCACTACATTTTTCATTTTTGTTGCCAAAATAAGGTCTGTTTTTGCCTCACGGCACTCTTTGTTATACCATGGATTATTTAAATTACTTGCATCACTCTTCCTCTTTTTCTTAGGGATCCTACTCAAGATAAGTGTTAATGCATCTACCAATGCGTAGTGTATATTCATAATTGGGAACTCTGAAGCAGGTATATCTGCATACAGAGAAATAGTGTGTGTGAAGACTTAATAGATCTGCTTCATGCCCTCATTATTTTCCCCTATTGGAGGCCTTTTTATGGCTCTACGATTATTACTTAATAATGCTTCATTGATACTAGAGTTAATATCTCCATTATTCAAGGGTGTTAATTGGAAAAAATGTGCTGCTAATGTCAGACATAGGGGATAATGGTTGCTATCAGATCTATCCTCAACTACCAAGTCACATAAGATTGGCCAAAGGCCAATGGATACCAATAAGTAATCAACACTGCTCTTACAGTTACTCCTGCTAAATGTAGCAGCACTCGGACTATCTGAAGGCAATCGGCTATTGCAAGCTCGGAGTCCATGTTCTGATACCAATCTTATTAACTGTGCAACGGCAACTGTACAGGGTACTGCAGGACCATTTTCCAAAGGGGGAACATTATTTACTGTATCTTCTTCTTTGAAGATATTTTCAAATCCCACCACAGGCTCAAATTTACAGTTAAAATCACCCCCCCCACAATTGCCAATGCCCTTGGATCAATTGAACTTAGTAATTGGATTAGCTGTTCTATTACCAAAGATTCTTTGCTAGCTAAACGAGGTCTGCTATAAATATTTACTATGTATAGTTCATTTTTGTCCTGTTTTCGGATCTTCGCTCCAACTATATCGTGTGATGGTATATCTAGCTGGACTATACCAATACATAAAGTATGCTTTATCCAAATAACAAGGCCTCCCGAAGGCCTCCCACTACCAAAGGAGTAGCATTTATGCAATATGTTTTAAATCCAGCCTTATGAGGAGTTTCCAATGCCCAAGTTTCTTGCAAAAGGATTAATACACTTTGCCCAATGTACTCATGCTACTTTACATCCACTTGTTTTCCTTTCAGCCCCGCTTTAATCTAAGATGATAATCATATTTCTGAATACCATTCCTTCCTAATTTGCTGATTGGGTACTACTTCCATCTCATTCATTATTCCTAAAGCTTCCTGGCCCTTATTATCAAGTTTAAGACTAAAATTCGGGGGGCGCTAGAGGGTGCCAAGCAAGATGGCTGCACTCGTGTGAGGCTCTTGCAGTTCGGGCTTCAATCCATTTAATATCCTGGCCATCCTGGCATTCTAACCCACCACAACTGGTCACATATGCTCGTGTAACACCCTGGAGACTGCCTGGGCCTGAAAAATTGGCTTTTCCCTACCTGGAGGTGCGATTTCCACAGTGATGAACCCTGAGCTTGCGGCTCCAAAGATTGCGGCGGAGCAGTCTGCCTGAGAGGGAGATGCCATGGCGAACACTGCTGCTGACGTTCAGCACCCTGCCCTGGACCTGCTGCCGAGCAGGAGCCTGCCGACCCCTGAGTGGTGGCTGAAGTGAGCTGCTCCCCCTTGTCGTGCCAGTACTAGCCCCACAGTCCTCCGGCCTGCTGCGCAGCTCCCCGCGGGCTGCCGGCGGCTCTGAGACTGACTGCTGTGTAGGGCGGGCAGCGGAGCAGAGGTGGTCCCCTACTGGCCTGGAGAGTAGATGCTGTTCTCCTGACATGGCGGCCAATGTGGAGGTGAGCTGTGGGGGGTTCTGAGTTGCGGGGCCCGTGCATGTGAGCCAATCTCTGCAGCTGGCTGTCCCCTCCTGTCGCTGCTGCTCGCTGGGCCTGGCACAGTCCCGTCCGCTCGTAGCGGCTGGATCTGCGCTGCAGGCGATGGGGACACTGCTGGATGCTGCTGGGAGTGCCGACCCGGTGGCTCGGCCCCCCGGCTCCCCTTTGACCAGCGGCGGCCGAGAGACATGTCCTCAGCACAGGGGAGCCTAGACCCATAACCTGCGACCCGTGGAGACATACGGCCTTAAATCCTTCACTGTGCCCACTCTGGGGGATTGTGACCCGATCGAACTCTCTGCGGCCTACAGTTTCCTCCCGCCGTGGCCATTTGCTGGGACTGGTGTGCAAATGTTCGCCCACTGAGACTGCTACTGCTGTGTGAACGGAACGCCGGCAGACATCCACTTCGCAGAGCCGACACTGTGGGGGACTCAGGCCTAGCAGCATGGCCTGCTGGATTCCAGCCACATTGCGGTAACCACTTGGCCAGACCCTTGAGTTGAAAGGCCCCTACCTATGACCAGCTGGCTCACATGTGCACACAGCTGGGCCTCTCTGGTGTGTCAGCTCTGCGCATCTGCACTCCTTGTGAGGAGGTGTTGCGCCGTGGTGTGAAGCGCATTGGAACCCGCATAGACACTGGGAGCTTCTGAGGTGAATGGGGCGCTCACTCCCTTTGGGGAGTGCAAACTACACACGGCGTCTACCACCTGCGGCTGCTGGACTGGTGCGGGGACTGGCAAGGCCCGCTGTAAGGGCCAACGTGCTGGGTGACAGCCCACAGCTCAGGGCGTGAGGAGCCAGACATACCCACCAGCTACACAGACAAGACACGCACAAGAAGCCACTCATCCTCTGCCCACAGAAGCGCACCAAGAGTAGAAGACACGGACACCTCAGACACCCCACCAAATCGCAGATCTGCCCGCCTGACCACAATGGGTAAGCCGGATAGCAGGCACCCGAAGCTCACATTTGATACCAGTAAGACTCCCCAATTCCAGATAAAGCCAGACGCCGAAAAGGCTGAAACCGCGACAACATCAACGGCGGACCTAAAGGATCTTCTGCTTGCAATGAAATCAAGTCTAACTTCCATTGAATCCAAAATGGACTCTATGTCGGCCAGAATGGATGGCCTCAGGCATAGGGTGAAAAAACATGATGACCGATTGACTGAAGCGGAGAGGCCGATATCAGTCCTGGAGGACTCACCATTCATTGACAAGGCAGTGCTCTTGCCACTCCTCCATTCACGCCTCCTGGTCGCGCATAGATTACTGGCTGGTCAATAGGGGATTGGCAAATGGACGTCACGCACCACTTATTTACCACGCACATATTACGACCATTCTCCAGTATTGCTGACTCTCACCCTGCCGCAGGAAGACCCTCAATTTTCACTATGGCACCTCAATAAGCAGTCACTACTTAAACCTGTTTTTAAGGATGAGATAGAACAAGAAATATCAGACTTCTTCCTTTGTAACATTGGCTCCGTCCCTCTATATTCTACCATATGGGAGGCTTTTAAAGTAACCATACTGGGCATCTGCCTAGCGAAAAGTGATGGTGTACTGAAAGTCATAAGAAACACACTCCACAAATTAGAGGCAGAACTCAAGCAAACAGAGTCTGATCTCCAGTCCACGCCCTCTGCCATATTACAGGCACACCTACGCACGCTACTTACCGAATACCAAGAAACTGCAGGGTAAATTCAGGAGAAAATGTCACAAAGCTCGGCAGTATGGTGAAGGGGAGCGACCTGGTAGAGCGCTGGCCTCTTCTGTCCGCCCTCCACATTTCACCAACACAGTATTGGAAATTGAAGATAAGGACGGACTGATGGACAGAAACTCCCCGGACATTGTAGCCGCGTTTAAGCAATTTTATAAAGGTCTGTACTACACCCACCACCACAATCCAGTAGATTTTGAATAATTCTTTGAAGACACCGCCATGCTTGGCTAGGAAATGGCAAATAAAATTCCTACTAGCCCACCATGAGGATGATGAAATCAGCTCAGCCATCATGCAATTGCAATCTGGCAAAGCCCCGGGGCCTGACAGCCTACAGGCTAAATTCTATAAATTGTATAAGCATCTCATTATTCCGGTGCTGAGGCACGTGTTCGAGTAACCCCATGAGACCTGCATTCTGCCCCGTGCAATGCGTGAAGCTCTCGTTATATCGTTGCCTAAGCCAGGTAAATCGCCCAATGAACTAGACTTGTACAGACCCCTCTCTCCCATAAATGTAGATGCCAAAATTCTTGCCAAACTAATTGCTAACCGCATCAGCCCCCTTATGCCAGTGCTGGTCCTCCCGGACCAATCGGGATTTGTCCAGACAAGGAGCACAGCCCACAACTTGAGAACACTATTCGCTTTACTTCACAGCATTGACCCCGAGGAAAGTGCGACTGCCATATTCCTAGATGCCACCAAGGCTTTTGATTCCCTGGAATGGGATAATATTTCCTTTGTCTTGGTACGCATGGGCTCCCCCCATTTCTGACCTGGAGTAACTTACTATACACTGGTCTTCGCGCCACCATAATGGTAAATGGCCTGCACTATTCCTCCATCTCCCTGGTGAGAGGCACCAGGCAGAAATGTCCCCATTCCCCTCTCCTATTTGCATTGGCTATCGAACCCCTCACTGCTAAATTCAGACAGCACCTTCGGGACCATGTCATCATCTTCCCAGAGCGGCAGATTCTCATATCCTTACATGCAGACAATTTCACTCTATACTTGTGACATCAGCTTGAATCCCATTCTGCGCCTATTTATTCTGTTTGGGCAACTATTGGGGGTCAACATCAACTGGTCCAAATCCCAGATTTATCCTCTTACTGAATCCACCAAAAGGTTTACCCCTGATTTCCCCTTTAAATGGTGTGATGACACTCTCACCTATTTGACTGTGTCTCACACACGCAATGAACTCATGACAGCCAACTACGGATGAGCTTTAGACTCCATCACTGATACAATCACAAGATGTATAGCGCTACCCCTATCCATGGCTGGCAGAGCATCATTAATCAAAATGATCATTCTACCCAAACTCCTGTACTTATTTGTCAACATCCCATATGCCCCCAGCCGTCACTTATTCTCTGCCATGAAGACTCAACTAATACGGCTAATATGGGGAGGAAAACAGGCCAGGCTCAGATGGGACACACTTAGGCACCCTTATAATGTGGGTGGGTTCTCAGTGCCAGACATCGAATTATATTTCAGCTGCACACAGGCACACTATGCTACTTACTGGATGAAGCCCCCCCTACATGCATCACCTGGCGATTGAAAATGGCTACATGCACCTCCTTCCTAGCACGGCCTATCTCAGCGTCCCCGCGGTCCCCAGACATATTGCCTCTTCCACCGTTCAATGTACTGTCACCGCATGGCACAACCTAGCCAAATTAACCAACTGCACACCATTATGTTATGTTATGTTGTTATGTTAAAAAAACTTATTAAGCGCACGTAAACCGACGGTTTCATGGCACTGGAGTGAAGGTCAAGGCAGTGGACAGGGAGAGCACTTAATTAGTATATGCTTGAATGAACAACCAGGTCTTCAGCTGTTTCCTGAACTGAGTTAAGGAAGTAAGAGACCTTAGATCAGCCAGGAGAGAGTTCCAAAATTGTGGTGCTGAGAACTTTTATTCCACCATACTTCTTCTGTTTGGCAGATGGAACTTCTAATCAATTCAGGTGGGAGGATCTAAGGTCTTGAGTGGAAATGTAGCAGCGTAAGCGAGCTGAGATGAAAGCCGGGCGATTACAGCGTAATGCTTTAAAGATGGTGCAACCCATCTTAAACGCACAGCGTTTACTCACTGGAAGCCAGTGAAGGCTTTTCATTAATTGGCTAACATGATGCCATTTAGGCTGATGAAAAATCAGCCTGGCCGCCTGGTTCTGAACAAGCTGGAGGCTCTTCAATTGGTATACCGGAATACCGGCATACAATGAATTGGCATGATCCAAGCGAGAAATCACTAGGGCTAGAGTGACCATGATCATAGCTTCCCTGCTCAAAAATCTAGTAATCTTTTTTATTCTACGCAGCTGAAAGAAGCGGGCAGAATCCACTGAGCTGATCTGGGCATACTCTCCTCTCCTTCCCCTTTACGGGCGACAGGACTCTCCTCTCCTTCCCCTTTATGGGCGACAGGACCTCCCAGTCACGCAGGAGGGCGGCTGTCATCAGCTTCTCCGCAAACTCCATATACACACCTGGGGACACCTATATACTAATGGGAATCTAAGCACCAGCGACAATTTTTTTTAAAATGTCGACCCTACTCCCTTAGTCTGCTTCTATTACATCAGACTCCGACAAAACGCGAAAGCTGCTACACCCACTTTTCCCCTGGAACCCCTAATGATGCCCCACTACATGTACTGCTGCATCAAGATGCCCCTGCACATGTACTATCGAAACTGTACGAAACCGTCCAAACCAACAGAGAATATGATCCACCATCGGGCCAGGGCAAATGGGAGAAAGAACTCGGTCACCCCATAACCGACGAACAGTGCACATATTGCTGTGCACAGACGGGGGAAATTTCCTCTAGCAGCAGATTCAGGATAATACATTATAAATACCTGCATCGTTTATATTACACGCCAACACGACTGTACAGGTTGGAACTACGGGACAAAAATCACTGCGACCGCTGCAGCAGGGAGAGGGCTGACTTTAGGCACTAAGCCTGGGATTGTTTTGTTTTATGTTTTAATCTTATATAGCGCGCAGCTACCCTCGGGCGTCCCGGCGCTTTAAGACAACATCGGATGGTAAGGAAACAGCATCAAGGCGTTATGCTGGGAACAGGAAGGTTTTAAGACCCTTGCGGAAACGCAGTGTGCAGGGCTCAGCTCGGAGTTTTAGAGGAAGCGAGTTCCAGAGCTTTGCCGTGTTAAATGAAAATCTTCTCCCACCAGTGCGGGCCTTTTTGACTCTGGGCACCATCAAGAGATGTTTTGTGTCTGACCGCAACGTTCTGCCAGCTTTGTAGGGAGTCACTAGATTTTTTAGAATAAGGGGACCTTTGCCTGCAAGAATTTTATGAGCGGTACAGAGTGCTTTAAAAGTCACTCTCTCCCGCACGGGGAGCCAATGCAGTGCCTTCAGTGCTGGTTTCGCAGATTGTTTCCTCGGAATGTCCGTGAGCAGCCTTGCCGCTGCATTTTGGACCTGTTGAAGAGTCTTAAAGGTTGATTCAGGGGCGCCTAAGAAGATGGCGTTGCAATAATCGAGTCTAGATGTTATGAGGCCCTGAATCAACAACTTCCTCGATGTTACCGGAAGTAGGGGGAAGATATACAATGCTACTGGGTGGAGGTAATTGCTGCACTAGATCTCATGACTGGCCTGCATGTCCCTATAGACCCACTTACTGCCCTGTTGGGCTACACTGAACCCATTGCCGCAAAAATGCGGAAGTATACCTCCGTGGCACTACTACTCGCCAAAAGGAAAATTGGCTGTAGGTGGGGTAGAGGGAGAGCGTCAACATTTAGGGACTGGCTCCAGGACCTACTATATTGCCAAGAGCAGTTACACACTTATGCAGAGCTCCAACCCCCCTCATCACGCCCAAGGGTTGCAAACTCATTTATTGGAACATGCCACAGACAATCACGCGGAAACCTCATGAGAAATATCACCCGCCCCCTGACAGAGCACACACCCATCATGCACTGGAAGACTTGGGATGATATGTGTCATCGCCACATTATTTATAGGCCGAAACACCCCTTCATTATGGTCATACTTCTGTAGTGTATAAAACATAAGTGGAATTGTTTTTCTTTTAAAGATGCCTCAGTTGTTTGCTATTGTTTTTGTTATTATATGTATGCAATGATAATCCTGCCTTCATAGCCAAACACTCCTGCTAACGCAGCCAGCCCGACGGGCTTGTAGGCGGCTTGCTGTGTACTCCCCTACTCCCCTACCCTCATAGTACATCCATCTTACACATTTGCTATGTCGCTATGCCGGCCAGAATACGGTTGTTGGCAGTAAGCGGAGATGAAAAACTAAAGTTGGTCTTCATGAAAGGTTTTTTGAAACTTTATAAAAAAAAAAAGTTTCAAACTAAAATTAAGAAAATCCATTCCATTATTTAGTACTGACTGGTTAACCTCAAATGAAATCACCAGGCAAAGGCACTAACAGTACATATGTTGTCTAATGAAGCATAACTGCTTCTTGTTCATTCGGCAAACTTATCCAATCCTGATCGCCAATTCTCATTTATGGTCCTCCTGTATTTCTATTTAAAGTGCTTATAACAATATCTATCTTAGCCTTATCTAATACTAACTGACCGTCTTGGACAGGAAGGGTAAATGCTAGAGCCTTAGAGCCATCAAATAAATGTGATTGTTATTGTAATATAGATAGTTGTCAGTCTTGAGCATTTAAATCTGATAGACCCTGTGATATGTTGAACACAGAAATTGGAGTGGGTTCATATGCAAAAGGCCCAAGTGAAGGTTTATCGAAGTATCCCAAGGGAAGAGCACCAATGCTAGTACTCTGGGTATAGGTTGACTCGCAAATGTTTAATAGGCAACAAACCATCTGTGGCCTGTGGAAATTAATCACAATGCAGTCCCCATCAATACACTTTGAGGATGGGACAATCCACCCAACTGTGTGGACCATTAAGATCTTTATAGCAGACGGATGGAGTATTTTGTATTTTGATAGCCAATCCAGGGTTTTATTACTTAGAACAACCCAAGTCTCCACTAAGCCATAAGGATACGTGGCTGGAGCTAAACTCAGCAATTCAGTATTGGGCTTCAAACGATTGTTGGTTAAACCAGCTACTGTATTGTTTGTTACAATGTTTGGTACAATGCCTGGAACTAAACATTCAGAAGGGATAGTATGCAAGCTTACACATTTCAGGCTCAAACCTTTGGATACTTCCTGTATTTTACCCTTCATAGCATTATAATTCATCAGAGGACATTCATTTACTATACCGTCTGTATTTGGAAAATTTACTGTTAGGTCTCAAATGAATTGTAACCTAAAAACCCCATTAATCGCAAAATCTGATTTTAAGATTTCCATGGCGCTATTTTTACTTTATACTTTAAAATTGTATATGTCTGATTCTACAGATTAGATTTTTATTGTTTTAGTCCCATTTCATTTATTGAACTACTCTTAAAGTTTCTAAATTGCCTGAAGTCCTTGGCAGTGGCATAGATGTTTTGAGGCCACAATATGCTGAGTAGGACTCCTGCAGTCCTGCCAAGCATATTACGAGCTTCCTCTCCACCACAGTTTTCATGGCGTTTCATACTCCATGAAAACTGTGGTGGAGAGGAAACCCTGTTGCCTCAGGGCCATGAGGTGCATGCAGGGGGGCATATCTATGCATACATCCCAGTAATTGCATGGCATGGACTGCACGAGCACCAGGTACTGCTTTTGATGCTCCCACCTTGGGATTGCCAAGCAACTGCCCACCAGTGACAAAAAGGTTGTAATCTGGTGGGTGGTACAAACTCAGGTTTGGCGGTGTGGGAGTGGGATGTGACATGGCAGTGGCATGGCAGTCCAATAGCCCTAGCTGTACCTTTCTCCATCCATTCACTCAAGCATTCACCTCCATCATCTTACACAGGATTCAGTAATGAGTGGCTGGAAAATGGGGAGCACTTACTACTAAAGGGGAAGGGTTAACTGAGGTATACAGGGTTACAGTAGGGCTTGTTAGGGGTTTAGGAATAGACATGCACTCACTTACAAAGGAGTAAGGGTCGGATTATGTGTTTGGCGGTCCTGGAGTGGGCCGCCAATCCACTGCCCCACTCCAGGACCACCAAACAGGACCACTGCCCGCAGGATAACAGTTTTTTTTAGTGGTCTGGCGAATGGCATTGCGGTCTTTCAGTGGTGCCTTTCAAAAGCATCTATGTATGCCTTTGAAAGGCACAGCCACAGTACCACCACAGCATATTCTCGCACGGCAAGGACTGTGAAGTCCATGCGGTACTGGAACATGCTGGTACTGGAGCATGCACAAAAGGGGGCACAAAATGTGCCGCGCTATATGCACCCCCATGCATGGGGCACTAGTGGACCCTGTAGGGCCCCCTTTGTATCAAGACCGCCAACAGTTTTCTGGCGGTTGTGGCGGTGCGATGGCAGTCCACTGCCAAAATCACAATGTGGCGGTCAGACCGCTGGTGCTGCAGTGACTGTACTGCCACCACTGCGACCCAGCGAGTCTGGCAGTCCTCGGACCCCCAGACTCGTAATCAGGCTCATAGTCCATTAATATTCACAACTGCGTGTCTACACACCAAAAATAGTAGTAAAAGTATTCCAACTCAAAGCTGAAGAAAGTCCAGAACCTCACGTAGCAAGATACTGTATCGATACACCCTCCAATAGAAAATAATTGAGGTAGAGACTTAAATTAAATCCTGTAGTGAATAATGTTGAGTTACATAAAGTATTTAAAACAATTCAAAATATCAATAAATGCAATTTTACAATAAATAAATGATGTCACAATAAAGCATATTTTATCACATTAAAATAACCTTTTGAATTAAAAAAACAATGCAACTTTGTTTATTAAAATGTGATAAAGTTTATTTTCATTCGATTTTACATTCATTTTAATAATAATTATTAACCAATAGAAATGTTTTTTTTTCTTTAGGTGGGAATTGTTTTTATTTAGACTTCAGAAAAAGTGATTTTAATGTAATTTAATGTTATCGAAATAAATGTAATTTGAGTTGATAATGTTGTAAGTTTTTATTATTTTCTACATTCAAAATCAAAGTATGAAAATGTTTTAGTATAACATAAAAATATTTGACTTATTTTTAGCAGGTATAATAAACATTTGTTCTTTTCTCTATACTTTACCATAGGTCATTTTCTGCCACCAGGGCAGAGATTGCCCTCTATTAAAATATAGGGAGAATTACGGAAAATTAACAAAGTTTATTAAACGTGATGAAACTATGAAAATATGCAATTATTTAATACATTTAAGCATACTTTATTTTGAGATCAAAAAATGTTGTTATATATGCTAAAATAACATTTTAGAATTGTTGTATTTGTAGAATTTTTTAAACATTGAATTACACCTATTTATATAGACAAGAACTGTGCACACGTCAAATGAACAATTATGTCAACATATATTACAGGACAAAAGGAGATGAAGCTGTTGGTTTGATGAAAGCTTTATAAGGTTCTCTTTATAGAGTATAGACGCCAGCCGACACGTGTTTCATCAAACAGGACGAAGCCTGTGACTCATCAGGGCTGTAAAACATGTATGTGGCAATTGTCAAATAATAGGTACAAACTTAAACATAGAAATAACAAAAGAACACTCGAGAGACAACATGCAAAAAACATGCAAATACTGTCCTGTGCACATTGAAATCATGTGCAAAAAAGGTTGGAACGTGGGTGTTCCGGGAAAGGTGATAGCTGGGTTCAGTGATGAATGGAAGTGGTATGAAAGGAAAAGGAAAAGACCTCTGGGTGCAATTAAAATTGGATAGAAGTCACCAAGGTCGGTATAACTAGAGAGAATTATCAGTTGTCAAGGGTGCATAAACCATGCGTGGTTGTCTGTAATATTTGGAACCCCCCTAGACATAGAACATTGTGGGTTGTGGTACAGAATAGATTATAGTCTGATCAACCGGAGTGGTGCCCTGGCATAGTAAAGGGCTTGCAAAATACTATCAAGTGTCCCATGTGTCAAAGACCATGCATGGTTCTTGGATGGATCAAAAAACTGTATGGGCAAGCGTACCCGGGTGACTCGTGCAGGTAAAGTTGGTAATTTACAGTTTTAAAAGATTCTAGTGCTAGCGTCACAGAAGAACACCTATAGTGCGGTGTATTGGTAGCACAGGTGGCCTACAACATTGAGTAATAAAAACGGGTACGTCATTTTATCTAAGCATATTGTTAAAGCTGCAATATCTCTTAGACTAAATAGATAACGGTACTACTGGAGCCGATATATAGAACACAATGATTTGCATATCTTGGTGTGGAAATGTCAATAAACAGAGTCTAAATGTGCCCATAGTATCGTTTTAAGAAAATAAATAATTATACAGGAGATACTATCTATAAGCATCACATGGTACATCGTATGAGGGCTAGACTAAAACATGATCCCAGTGCACATTGACACGTGGTAATGAGGATAAACATGCCGGTGCTAAGAAAGTACCAGACGGAGTGGGTGCAATTATACCGTGCTTCTAAAATGGAGTGCCGATTTCGAAAATATATTAAAATATACCTGAAAATGGCGTGGCGGGGTCATCAACTAAGGGAAAACAGTAAAAATGGAAGAGGATAGCCATTAAAAATAGTGTGCGGTGGTTTCTCGCAGGGGCTGATAATGACCGTCAGGATGGAAAACTAACCTGTAACGGTAGAAAAATTGAGTGCGACGGAAATAATCCGCGTAATGGGCTTTAACAGGATGAAGTATGGCGGGAGCAGTCGGGTACAACTGTCGTCCTAATTCTGAAATGGGAATGAGAAACATCCGTAAGGGAAGAGCAATTCTCAATGGGGGGGGGCGGGAGAAAAACACACCAGGACTCCTCTCCTTACCGCATGATCGTGGAAGCAGGGTCGCTACTGTGGTCTATGGCTGCTCACAGTGTAGTGTCCACAGACCTGGGGAAGTGCTCGAGCGTGGTGGTGCGCATGCGCAGTGAGAACCGGAAGTGAGTGTGTTCTATATATCGGCTCCAGTAGTACTGTTATCTATTTAGTCTAAGAAATATTGCAGCTTTAACAATATGCTTAGATATAATGACGTACCCGTTTTTATTACTCAATGTTGTAGGCCACCTGTGCTACCAATACACCGCACTATAGGTGTTCTTCTGTGACGCTAGCACTAGAATCTTTTAAAACTGTAAATTACCAACTTTACCTGCACGAGTCACCCGGGTACGCTTGCCCATACAGTTTTTTGATCCATCCAAAAACCATGCATGGTCTTTAAAACATGGGACACTTGATAGTATTTTGCAAGCCCTTTACTATGCCAGGGCACCACTCCGGTTGATTAGACTATAATCTATTCTGTACCACAACCCACAATGTTCTATGTCTAGGGTGGTTCCAAATATTACAGACAACCACGCATGGTTTATGCACCCTTGACAACTGATAATTCTACCGACCTTGCTGACTTCTATCCAATTTTAATTGCACCCAGAGGTATTTTCCTTTTCCTTTCATACCACTTCCATTTATCACTCACCCAGCTATCACCTTTCCCGGAACACCCACGTTCCAACCTTTTTTGCACATGATTTCAATGTGCACAGGACAGTATTTGCATGTTTTTTGCATGTTGTCTCTCGAGTGTTCTTTAGTTATTTCTATGTTTAAGTTTGTACCTATTATTTGACAATTGCCACATACATGTTTTACAGCCCTGATGAGTCACAGGCTTCGTCCTGTTTGATGATACACGTGTCGGCTGGCGTCTATACTCTATAAAGAGAACCTTATAAAGCTTTCATCAAACCAACAGCTTCATCTCCTTTTGTCCTGTAATATATGTTGACATAATTGTTCATTTGACGTGTGCACAGTTCTTGTCTGTACGGTCTATAGTGTTTCAGCATCGCTTGCTTGAACATTAGTTAGAGGTTATAGGGTTTTCCTCTATACTGTCTGCACCGTCCTACTCTATCTTCATCCATCACCATACTCTACCCGCACTGTTTGAGCGCCCTTCACCTGTACATACCAAACCCACAGCAGCACATTTATTTACACCTATTTATATGTTTATCTATTTTAAACTATTCATTTTATTTTAACTTATTTTCAAACTGTTTCTTTATAAGTCCCTGCCCCCATGATGTTTTATTACAGGGTGTTGCAGTATTAGTGGTTGGCGACGTGCTGTGCTGGATTTACCAGTGCTCCTTTTTGGAAGCAGTAACTTGCATTCGTAAATTTGACAGCATTTCCTGATTCAGAGGGAAGAGCCATGTAAGTCTACCCTCAAGAGTAACTTGACACCTGCAAATGGTGAATAGCTAAAAATAGTAAAGTTACTCAAAATTGTAAGAATTGTATGAATAAACTTACATGTAAGTTCTCATAAGTGTAAGCTACCTTTGTGAATATTCCTGTATGTGGTGGGAATGTCACATGGAAACTCCAGTAAAGGTGCATAACCAGGACATTCAGTTGACCTTTAGTTCTTTATTTTGTTAAATGAAGTTCTGCTCTATATTGTAGGCTATATATGACCTTAGAGAGTGAAAAGGTTTTGATTTTGTCTGTGGATTTTGCTATTCTGAATTGATCAAAATCTTTTGATGCGGTGAATAACTTTTGATTTGCAGGTGGCACAACCTTATCATAGCCCATGTCTAGGTTTTGCACATGTCTAGTGTTGCAGCTTGGAATGTCCCTGTAGTTTTGATGCATGTTCAGGTCTGGATGTTTACCAGTCTCCTTGGCCAAGGCTTTTGAGGTCTAATGTAGGTGTGATTGTGTGATTGATTCTGGAAGTCACAATGTAACCTCACACTCGAATATGTGGTAGGCAAATGACTTCAAGAGAATGCCACAATCTTAGAAGGAAAAAGCCAAAGGAATAAAAAAAAACTCTTACCTGGGTAAAGGTTTCAGAAGGCTGAAGAAAACCAGAAGTCCAAAATCTGATAGTAGACTTCTTCAAAAGTAAGGCACCCAGATTAGAAAATGGAGGGAGTGAGAAAAAGTGCAAAGGAACACAGCTTTGTCATGATGCACTCTTCAACCAGACTGAAATGTTCATATAGAAAAAGAACAGGAAAAATCTGCAGGTATTCAGCAGGCGATTGCCAATTTGGATGTGGACGAGCAGGGAACAACAGTTAGGAGCTCCGAAGCACAATGGAAAGCAGCTTCAGGTGAGTGAATCTCACAGCCTGCCTCTGCACACTTCATGTGACATTTTCTGAGCATGGGAACCATAGCACCATGTAAGGGACGTGGTTCTCAGGGCTGGCGTGCGTGCAGTGAAGATGCGGCATGCAACAACCACAACAAAGCTCGTCCAAATAAATGCTGCCTCCATCTCTGTAACTTTAGTAAGTTCATTAAGCTTGAGGCAGATTGTAGATGGTGGCATGCATAAAGTGCCTTTGTGTGTTGTACCTGTTTGCTAGTAACATTTTCAATCAACTTGCACTGCCTATCAACCCTTAAGGGGTATTGCCCACACCGGCGGGCAATATTGGCTCTAGTTTACCTATACCCACAATTAAGAGCCAAAGGCCCATAAAGAATGGGCATCATTTAAAATCTGTAATTTGATTGTGGGTGAAATAAATAAGGTTTTAAGCACCATCTCCAAAAATTTGAGCTGCGACCACTGATCACTCTCTTATGGTGAAAGCCTACAATGACTGTGTTTGTCACAGCTCCATCTTTTAAAGTCTCTCCTTTATTTCTGGAACTTCCTCCATTGGGTACATTTCAAAACCATTAAGGAACCACTATGTCTACCTCTACCACATTATTTTCTTTCAGATACTATTTGTTGAATTCATCATATGATGCTGAACCTTTTTTTCACAAAGCCTTATCATAAATCATGAATTTGTAGCTCAACAGTATTTGTTTTGCCCAATGTCTTTGTCCAAATGTCATCCTTCATTAATATGGTGGTCTGCTTCCAACTATAGCAGGAATTCTTGTTGCCAGACAGTGGTTTTGACCTTTCAATTCCTGTTCTTACTATCCAATCATTGTTAAAGACATTTTGAAATGATACAGTGATGTTGGTCGATATGGCAGGACTACAATGATGAGAGTTATTGCTTTGGGGTCCAAAGGTGCAATGCATTTTGATGCTCAGCATTTAAAGAGACCACATTGCAAACATTTATATACCAGCATACACAAAACAAAATAGTTCTGAAATCACATTCCCAGTGAAGAAATGTTTTGGCATGGGTTCATTCCTGCTTCTCTATCATGTAGATACAACTAAATACCAGCTTTAAAGAACTATCCATCACAAAAACATTCATACAATAGAGAATCTTAAAACAAATAGATAGTCATTCAATATAATCCTAAACAATGCTCGGTAAGTAGACTTTGGTGAGAAAAACGTTATTCATTTTCCCATTTTAATTTTGACAATGTGATGACTTTGACTGATTCACAAAAATATCTAAACACATTTTATTAATTCTCAGGGCAATTTGGGGAGCTGCAGCAGATGTGAAAAATGTTGAAATTACAATACAACCACACGTCCTATGGCATCTCAGTTGAGTAAGTGAAGTGGCAAGATTTCAAAGGGATATAATGCAATCAAGGGAAAAGTTCCATCATCACCTGGTTTGCTACTAATTGCGTTAAAGGAACCCACACACCCCTAAGCCCCAGTGCTACTGCACTTCGTACGGTATTGATAGCTGCTCTCCTCCCTGAAGTGAATATAAAACATGTATATCTAATGAAATAATCTAAAACACAATGTGTATGTGATCCTCCAAAAATGCTACAGTCTAAATTACGAAAGGTTTGTGTATAGCAATCATCTTGCTTTATCTCCAAATTTACAACATTCCTTTATTCACTTGAACAATTTCGGTAGGTTATTTTCAAATCAGCCTTCATTGTGCTTATGTTGAATCTTCTCAAACTGTTTACGTAAACTGTTTTCAGATTTTGGAGTAATTATAACAAAGACAATGAAAGGAATATACCATTTCCTGTTTTCTATGAGTGTTCTTTCAATTACACAAATTAGGTTTGAGATTACTGTATATTTTAACAGATTGTGAGAAAAGAGGAGCAGATTAGTTAATTGCGCATTTAATTGCATTGGAGTGCAGTAACCAGAGTAAAGGATAAGTAGCAAATCATGGTGTTTCCTAATGAAGTGTAAATCATCCTAAAGAAAGAGTGCAATCACTTTAAAAACATTAATTGTATAATTAGTTACAAAGCACATCTTGCAACATAATTTGAAGACAGTTTAAAATTACAGAATTACACTTCCAAAGAAAATTGTTAGCATTCATTATACATATATTGGTGGACATCAAATGCATACATCTGTATATTATCAGAGAAAGGGGGGTATTCACAAAGGTAATGTTACACATCAGTAAAGGTAAACATGTACAGATAACTTTACTACTTTTGTCTACTCACTGTTTGTGAGAGTAAAGTTACTTGAAAGTGTAGACTTACATGTCTCTACCACAGGAGACAGGGTGTGGAGGCAAATTTATGAATTCTAAGTCACTAATGCCAAATGGAGCATCTGTAAGTACAGCATCACATATTCCCAACCACTAACAATGGAACACCCTCCCATAGAAACTAATGGAGGCAAGAACTGAAAATAGAACCCCATAGGAAATAATGGTAAATTAAATTACATTATTTACAATAGTAAAATATGCATGACCTCTTCCCTGACCTGGGGTTGGAGTTAGTAAAAACATTCAAAACAATAATAAAGGTACTACTGTTAGTCACTTTGCAATCATTCTCATTCTTCTGCACACGTGCCCAAGAACTCCACAAAATTAAAAAAAATCTAAAAATATTCGGTTTGATCGCCCTGAGTTGACAGGGCATGCCCAGACATGGGTCCCTTGCTCACTCTGCCACTGGATTCAAGATAGCCTAGCTGATGAGGGTTATGAACTCGAAACCGGTCCCAGGATGCTTGTTTCCGGTCCAGGGAAGACATGGCTTGGCAGTTCGGGCTGGACTGTTCAACTGAGGCACAAGGTGAGACTGTTTTGCATATAGTCATGTTTGAACTGGAATGGTGGAGTGACATAAAGAATGATGATGGATTAACCCCTTCGCCGGGGGGCTAATTTCCCCACGGTGCGGGGGGAGGGGGGCCAGGCATGGTGCTGTGGTGCTGATGACGAGTCCAGGCTCTTCATGCAGCACGGTGCTCGTGTGCTGGTGACGAGCTTGGGCTCGTCATGAGCCCACCCACGCAATGGAACGCGCAGCACAGCAGGGGAATTATCCCTGTGTGTGAGTGTTCCACAGCTCATGACGAGCCAAGGCTCGTCACCAGCACACGATCACCGTGCTGCATGACGAGCCTGGGCTCGTCATCAGCACAGAAGAGGTTAAATCCAGATCAATTGCCTGGGGGTGTTTGATTTGCTTAAACACTCTGTCCATCATCCCCTTTGGTATTGCTTTGTTCGCCCTAAGTTTGCAGGGTATGCCCAGACATGGGTCCATTGTTTCCTTTGCCACTGGATTCAAGATAGCCTGGCTGATGAGGGTTATGAACCCGAAACCGGACCCAGGATGCTTGTTTCCGGTCCAGGGAAGGCATGGCTTGACAGTTCGGGCTGGACTGTTCCCATGAGGCACAGGGTCAGACTGATTTGCAAATGGCCATGTCTGAACTGGGGTGGTGGAGTGAGGTAAAGAATGATGATGGATTAAACCCAGATCATTGACTGCGGGTGAGTGTTTGATTTGCTCAAACGCTCTGTCCATTATTCCCTTTGGTATCACTTCACATTATCCAGCAGATACAGCCAGTGTTTGGTAGAAAGAGGAAAGATGCAGAGGAAAATGAGTGACGAGAGAGGAGGAAGGTAAAACATGAAAGAGGAGGACAAGAGTGGGGCTGGTTTGAAGTTTTGACAGGGCAGTTTCGACACTAGTCTGGCCTTGCTCAGATTCATTTTTCTCACTTCAATATCATCAACAGAATGGAAAGTGTTAGACTCTTGAAGAGTCAGATTGTGTTGAGCTTTGGAGGGATCAGATTTCAAATTTGGACTGGACTCTATTGGAATCAGATTTTCTATTCTCACTTCAATGTCAGCAAAAGTAGGAAAAGTGTTGGAAAAGTGCAGATTTTTTATTTTATGTTCAGTGTTGAACTTTGCAGGGGTAAGATATACAATTCCACTTCTGAATTATTTTAAGAAAACGTCTAAATGTAGACAAATAAATTCAAACATTTAAAAGAATATTACATGTACAAACATATAATTAAAACATATAATAAATGCATTTTAAATCAAACTACTTCAAACCCTACTACCCTAAAAATAAACATTGATAAAGATTTACAATTTATACAAAAATAAGAAAATAAAAATATATTACATTAATTATTAAATACCCAATTAAAAAGAAAAAATAAACACATATACAATTACCACAATTTGATATATTAAATAAACAAATAAACCAGCCAGAAAAAAATAAAAAATCAATGAACAATTAAACTAACGATAAATTGATGATTTGTTTTCCGTGAGGCTCTTTTCTGAGGAGCAGCCTGATCAGTCAATGCTTGAAAAACAGGCTTGATAACCCCACGAATACAAAATGAAAAGTTCAGGTTAAAACGAATGAGAGTTCATCTGAAATGTGTAGTCTTCCTTACAGTTAATGGCATTTGGTGATAGCATTACAAAAGGTCTAATTAATTCTTTGATTGCTGAGAACCATTTGTCTGAAAGAAATTTGCCTTCATTATTTAATGTACTATATTCATTATCATTGGCGAATTTACATTTCATATTTTTAGTTTTATATTGCGCAAACTAGACCAGAGACATCGGGTATCAGAGCGCTTTACATAGCACCAGTTTCGTTACGGAAGGACACATTCAGTTTTGTTAGGCACAGGGAAATTAAGTGATTTGCCCAGAATCACAGGATGTTGAGCGTCGTTGCCGAAGCTCGATCCCGGTTCCCCAGGTCTGAGGTTGACTGCTCTAGCCGTGAGGCTACATCCTCTCCCCAATTACATTTTATTTTATTTTCAAACTAATCCCCTAAAAACACAATGATCAACTACTAAATTAACAATATTTAATTAAATAAAAAAGGTACACCTCATACAACAATATTACAAACTATACAACTACAAATTAAAAACAATTATTATTATAGCATTAACAACATATGATAATAAGGATGCACAGACATAATATCGAGTCCAAAATACCGATTGGACATAATATTGAGTTTTTAATATAGACTGGACAAAATATCGACAGAACAGAATATAGATAACAAAAATATCGTTTTTAAGGTAAGTGAAGTAATATCGACTGTTAAAAATATAGATAGTTAAAATATCGAAGTATATAATATAGATAGTTAAAAATATCGATTTTTTAATAGTATAATGTTTAAAGTGTATTTTTATGTTATAATATGTGTGAAAAGTGTGTATTTATGTTATAAATAATTTTATTTAATGAATTTTGTTTTTATAATTATTGCGTAATTTAATTCTGTAGCGGGTTGTGGGTTTATAGGGTAATAGGGTGGGAAGTAATTTAATTATAATTAATGAAATATGTAAATTTATGTATTGATAGTAATTTGTAATTGTTAATTAATTTATATGTGTTAATTAATTTAATTGTAATTGGAAAATAATTATTATTAATTGATTAATTGGTAATTATGTAAATTTTACTAATTTAATTCTGTAGCGGGTTGTGGGTTTATAGGGGAATAGGGTGGGAAGTAATTCAATTATAATTAATTAAATATGTAAATGTATTTATTGATAGTAATCAGTAATTAATTGTTAAATAATTTATATTTGTTAATTAATTTAATTATAATTGTTAATTAAGTTTTTATTAATTGATTAATTGGTAATTATGTAAATTTTACTTATTTAAATTCTGTAGCGGGTTGTGGGTTTATAGGGGAATAGGGTGGGAAGTAATTTAATAATAATTAATTAAATAAAATTAATTAAAATGTATTTATTTGGAAATAATTGTAAAATACGTTTTAATTATTAAATAATTAATTGTTAATGTTTAATTAATTTGTATTAATAGGTGATTAATTGAAATAATTATTGTTAATTAGTAATTTTAAAATATTAATTATTATATTAGATAACATTTTTATTTATTTTTAATTAATTATTAATAGATATTCATTTTTAGATTTTGAATAATATATGAAATATTTACATTCCCTAATGTTGTATTTTCTGGAGTGGGAATAGTAATTTTAACCCCTATGCTATCCAACGCTTTCCCTACTGTTGCACCCACTGGAGTGGGAATAGTAAAGTTAACCCCTACGCTATTCAACGCTTTCCCTACTGTTGCACTCTTTGGAGTGGGAATAGTAATTTTTACCCCTATGCTATCCAACGCTTTCCCTACTGTTGCACCCACTGGAGTGGGAATAGTAATTTTAACCCCTACGCTATCCAACACTTTCCCTACTGTTGCACCCACTGGAGTGGGAATAGTAATTTTAACCCCTACGCTATCCAACGCTTACCCTACTGTTGCACCCACTGGAGTGGGAATAGTAATTTTAACCCCTACGCTATCCAACGCTTTCCCTACTGTTGCACTCTTTGGAGTGGGAATAGTAATTTTTACCCTTACGCTATCCAACGCTTTCCCTACTGTTGCAACCACTGGAGTGGGAATAGTAATTTTAACCCCTATGCTATCCAACGTTTTCTCTACTGTTGCACCCACTGGAGTGGGAATAGTAATTTTAGCCCCTACGCTATCCAACGCTTTCCCTACTGTTGCACCCACTGGAGTGGGAATAGTAATTTTAACCCCTACGCTATCCAACCCCTTCCCTACTGTTGCACTCTTTGGAGTGGGAATAGTAATTATTACCTCTACGCTATCCAACGTTTTCCCTACTGTTGCACCCACTGGAGTGGGAAAAGTAATTTTAACCCCTTTGCTATCCAACGCCTACCCTATGTTTGCACTCTTTGGAGTGGGAATAGTAATTTTTACACTTTTGTTATTGTACGTTATTAATATTGGCTATTATTTAATTATATTTTGTTACTATATATATGTTTTAAGAAAAATGAATTAAAACATTTTTTTTACTTTCATTAATAATTTAATTATTCTAAGTTAATGTAAGTATTTTTAAGTATATTTTAGTAATTAATTTTTAATATTAATTTAATTTAACATTGTTTTTAGTAAAGTCGATATTTCTTAAAACTATATTTTTGTAAACGATATTTTTAACTCGATATTTTTGTACTTACCTGTTTGTAGATAGAAACTCTATATTTTTTCAGTCGATATTTTGTCAACGATATTCTTGATGGTCGATATTCTGTCTCTCGATATTATTTCAGTGATCCGATAATAAGGTAACTAATAATCAGAGTCTAGAAAGACCTGTTAAAGACAAATCTGGGAAGTTAATCATGGGTAACAAAGGCCAAAAACGAAGATGGGTGGAGCACTTCGAAGCACTGCTGCACTAACCCATCCATCATTCTCCACCAGACATACTTACAAGGATTTGCAAATTCACTGCAGAAGACTGAAGAAGAAAGAAATATGGCAAACCATCAAACAAATGAGAAATTAGAAGACAGTAGGACCTGACAACATTCCTGCAGAGGCACTAAAGTCTGACATTGAATCAGTAGACATGCTCTGTCCCATGTTTGGAAAGCTCTGGGAAAAGGAAAAGGTGCCATCAGACAAGAAGGAAGTCTATCTAATCATGATTCTCAAGAAAGGTGGTCTGCGTAACAGTTCAAACTACAGAGGGATAACTAAAGTATTCAACAGAGTCCTTCTAAACCGAATAAAGGAACAAGTCAATGCTCAGTCGCTAGATCAGCAAGCTGGCTTTTGCAAAGGTAGGTCTCATACAGACCAGATTGCAACATTGTGTATCATCATTGAGCATTCAATGGAATGGAACTCCTGCCTCTATGTCAACTTCATTGACTCTGAGAACAAATTCTACAGTGTGGACAGAGAGACCCTATAGAAACTCCTCTGCCACTACAGTGTGACAGAGAAACTCATAAGAATCATCAGGAACTCTTGGCTTGCAAGATATGACTTGTAAGATAGTCCATGGAGGACAATTCATGGGAGTCTTTGAAGTGAGGACCAGAGTCCTCCAGGGTTGTTTACAACCATGTTTCTCTTCCTGCTGGCCACAGACTGGATCTTGAAGACATCCACAGCAAAGAGAAGAAATGGGATCCAGTGGTGTCCTTGGGCACAGCTTGAAAACCTTGATATTGCCTATTCACCCAAGCAAGAGAATAACGACAAAGTAGCAACCACATCAGCACAAATTGGCATCAAAATCCACAGGGGAAAAACCATGATCCTGAAAGCTAACATTGCCAGTACAACTGCAGTCACACTTTCAGGTGATGCACTGGTGGAGTTGAGGCCTTCACCTACCTGGGCAGTATCATAGAAAAGTAAGGCAGCACAAACACCAATGTAAAGGCAAGAATCAGTAAAGCAAGGACCGCCTTCATCAAGCTAAAGAAGATCTGCAGCTCCAATGACCTAATGCTGCAAAATATGATCATGCTTATTAGTACCAATGTAAAATCTGTCCTTCTAAATAAAGCAGAAATTTGGAAAGACAACAGTGACCACTACCACCAACAAAGTCCAACCATTCATCAACACCTGTCTCCAAATCTACTGGTGAAACACCATCAGCAACATCAACCTATGGCAGCAAACTTTCCAACTGTCATGAAGAAATCTTGAAAATGAGCTGGGGCTGGATAGGTCACACCCTCCACAAGCCTGCATCAAACACCACCAGGCAAGCCATTACCCTGAATCCTCAAGGGAAAAGGAAAAGAGGACGACCAAGAATCATCAAGCATTGAGGTCGTGAGGCTGACTGCAAGGTGATGAGTTACACCTGGAGCCAGATTTTAAAAAAGGGCAGTAAAAAAACCCAGGGCAGAGATGGCTGAAGAGTCTTGGTTGATGGCTTATTCCCCAGTAGGGGTAGTAGGCTGAATTAAGTAAGTAAAAGTAAGAGTCCATATGTTGACTTCTTTGACCAAACCATACTGGTGCTGCAAACAGGTTGTGGGCCCTTTATGTATTCACACTCCCAAATAACACAATGAAGACAGCAATCCACTGCAGTGAGATGCAAATCTAATCCAAGTGCCACAGACACTGTGTTTAGACTTGCAGAGCCTTTGTCAGTGGAGTTCCACATTTAATATTAGGTTTTGGAGTATACATTCTAAAATAACAAATATTTGTTAACTAATTAAACACAATATTTTATACAACTATATTAAATAAAACAATATTATATACAACATTTTTTTAAATGATTCCAAATAACTAAAAAGGCAATATTATTATCTTTCATATGCTGTCCCTCAAACCTTTTGACATCACAATATGTTTGACCCAATTTTTGTGGGCCATGATATTTTTCATGAAAAAACGTGTTGCAATACCACTTTCGAAGTGCAGTTTAGGAATAGGAAAGGGCTTAGAGTCGCTCCCTAAACCCTTTCATAGCCCTTCGTTAACACATCCTGTCTCCTAAACCCTTCCCATTTAGTCATACATATATTCCCTGGTTTTTGACCACTCCACTGTCTCTCCCACATTTACCACAAAAGGTATTCTAACGTATACAGAAATTTCTGCAGTAGAGGTGTATATCTCTGCATATATAAGATAGGAGAGGTCGAGGTCTCAGTGCCTAGCTTTGTGAACAGCATTTAGTGGTGCAAAGTACAACATGCAGTTTATAAACAGGCCCATAATATTTCTGAAACCTTGCGTTTGCACCTGAAAAGTGGTAGAGGGTAAGAGGACTTGGTAGAAACCAAGGGGGTCAATAGCATGGCGGGCTGACTTTGTCCACCCGGCATACCCTGGGGAAATGGGACCACCCGCAATACATGCGGCGGGCCCACACATCCCATTAGGATGCACCTGCCACACTGGCGGGTGCATCCGCATTTCTGCCTCAATGCCAGAAATGCAAGTTGTGCATTGACAGTACAATGTGACAGGAACCACGTGGTGCCTGCCACGTTGTACTGTCAAATCCAGGGGGTACCATAGGTACCCGCATGTGCCCCCCCCACCCGCCAGAATCCCTGGGGGCATGCTACGTGTCCTCAATGTTGAGAACCGTATGCTTGTCCGTGGCGGCAGGCATGTCCCCGCCTGCATACTAATATGGATGGCTGTGTCTACCAGACACCACCACCATATTAACAGATTTTCTGCCCGGTCGACTCATTGACCGGGCGGAAAACAGGCAGACGATCTTTCCTCCACCGGCGTCCCCCCACCTTGGTAATGTGGCTGGGGAAATTTGCATGCGGGTGGGGGAATCTGTCGGGCGGAACCCTACCACCATGTGGGCAGTGGTGATACGGATGCCGGTTGGAAATGCATTCCGACCTCCGTTGTAGCCGAAGACAACCGTCCGCATGTACTGTGGGAAAACCGGCATTCAGATTCGGATGAACCGCCAGAGTAATCCGACTGCGGTGGGCAGAGTTCATGAAACTCTGCCGGGAGCATGAAGAACAGGTGAAAATCCGTCTGCGGCATTCAGATTTGCTGCGGAAAGACCCCAAACCGCTGCATGGTGAGGGGATTGACCGCAAGTGTAATTAGAATACCATTGCAGTGACAGCGGAACGATCAGTTTTTTCCAACTGCAGCGATCGCTACTATTGATGAATGGGATAGCCAGCAGAAGGGCTGTTGCATTCCGACTGCCGCGATCACTCCAGAAGAGTAACGGTGGTCAAAAGCATTAATCCATTAGGCCATTAATCTGCCTCAGCCCCAAATAACCACCTAACACACCCCAATGACACATCCCCATGGCAAGTAAAAAATACAAATCCCAGGTCAACCCACACAACACACCTGACATCAATACTCCATTTTGACCCACCGACAAAGCTGAATATAAAACCAGCCCCTTCCTTGGCCAGAATCCTTTCCAAAACTCCACAACTGAAGGGCCCAACCCCACAGCACAAAGGAGAGGCAAATCTGCACACATCACAAAATCACAACCACACACACATCACACATACCACCACCAGCTTCACACCTGCACCATTCACCCATTTGCACATCCCACACCATGACATTTAAATTTACAAAATGCTCAAATTCACTGACAATGAGTTGTCAGTGATAAAGTACTCTTTCTGAAACGTAGTCACGCCTGGGTCATGATAAATTCCTACAGACACCCGGTCCCAGCCTTCTATCTGGCCAACACATATCCATTATACCTGAAACGCAGCTTTATTGCCATCAGACTGGGTGACTGGCGTTTCTTGCAAGATTTACCATCATGGCGACGCACATCGGAAGATCTCTCTTGTAGAGGGTGTGGGGAAACAGCGGAAACCATGTTGCATGTAAGCTGCCTTTGCCCAGCCCTTAACACAGAACGCAGGTCTGGTTTAAAATCAGAATGGAATAGGCTGGGTGTTCGGACCTGCAGGCAAGCCATCATGGCAGTTTGAACCCGGAAAACACAGCGCTAAACATAAAATGTATAAAATTTATCCTGCAAGCATATCACATCTTTAACCTAAGGAGACCATGCTAAAGTGCCCAATCCTTTTCTTTTCACCGAAAACAGCATTAACTGGCATTATCCTTAGCAATGTTAGACAAAATCTGGTTATAACTAATGCAAGCTGGCGCCTTGTTTCAATTTTTGTGATTTTAAAATACACTATGAGATAAAATCCCTGTTTTTACAATGTTGGTTAATGGATTGTGCCTTCATATCTAAACTTGTGTTGTTATTTCTAGAAGTTTTTATTCTAATATTCGTTCAGGCTGTGAATCTGTAAATTCTTTTAAAGATATGTTTTATATCTAAATAAAGATCATTATTATATATATATATACATATACAGTGATGGTAGATGAGGTAATCAGAGTGGAACCACATTTGTTTGGAAATGTGGTCCAACAGAGACCATTAGCCACCAAAAATTAAATGTGGGCAAGGATAGTCAACAAGGTCAATGAAGTAGGGACCATACCGTGCTCCCACATGGGAGGAGAAGGTGCTTGCCATACTGTATCCAGGGAGACTCACAGGAATACCCAGGGGAGTGGAGGCTGGTAAGTACCAACACATGGCTATCATTAAACTGCTAAGTACTGTCTTGCACAACTACAAAGTGACACCTCTTAGGCCCAAATGCACTCATGTGCACCACACTTTCCCCAACACGTCTCACAGATCCAAAATGTCCTTACTCTGATTCACCCCAGAGGTAGATAGCAAAATTTCCATGGGGGCATGTGTACCGGCAACCAGCACTACAACTCCCACCAGGCCCCCTAGTCCCAATGCTGAGCAGGATGTAACAATTCACCCCACAACCATGGGTCAGCCATTGCATTGCTCTCTCCAAGCTTTCAGGTAGGTAGCCATCTTGACGGGGAGGGGTGTTTATGGTTTTGGAAGCTAGCACTCCAAGTCCTGCCAGGCCCACTTGTCCCACAGCTCAACAGGATGGTACACACTCCACATCCAGAACCATGTGGCAGAAATTTCTGTCAACTGTGTCATAGAACAGGTAGGTAGACAGTTCATACACCCTACCATTCCTCTCAAAAAGCATGGAGCCATATGACCACAGCAGCCCTCACATGTCACCCAACTTGGCATAGATCCAAAAGCCAAATCCAGTGTGCAGACAGCTAAGCGTATGTAACAGTCACTGAAAACAAACTTTGACTCGCCAAGTCACATGTTGAAGAAATTCAGGGCCCAATCATGCACAGCACTGAACGCTTTGTGTAAGTGCCATGGTATTAGAGGATGAAGGCCCATATGAACACAAAACATGCATGGTCAGTTGGTAAAAGAACGTAAAGTACATGATATGACAAAGGTATGCATAAGATTACAATGGCTTGTGCTTGCTCAGATATAATGTCTTCCATGCAGAGCAGACCAAAAAGACGCATCACATAAAGTTGATGTGCTTCAAGTCGTTAGATGACGACATGTCCTTGTAATCACACAATCTGTACGTGGAAGATGGTATCAATTGACATGTCATACCATGGACAAGTAATGTAGGTACCCCCACATCATGTCATGGTGCCCAGTACCTTGCAGCCATACAAAGTGATATCAATGTAAACTGTGTGGTGTATCACATGTAATAACCAAAGTCTAACACCAAGCTTGTGGGGTGCACTTCAATAACCATTTCACCTCTGTTTAACAGTAGATCAACCATGGACTGCTGCAGAAGACAACACCAACCTGAGGAGCCAGTCTCCACCCTCGGAACATGGACTCTCAGATTCAGACCCCCTACGTTTTGCGGATGAGGAGCAACAACCAGCACCATCTGGACTGCCAGGATGCACCAGGTCCCAGGCTCTCACTGTCCCCACCATCACCACCTCAGCAACCACAACTGCACTGACCCCTGCTGCAACGACCTGTGCGGCCTCAACCACCACCACCACCAGTGCTGCCTGCAACACTCTCCCTGCCTCAGTGTATACCAATACAATCACACAATCAGATGAGGGCAGGGAGAGACTGCAGGTGTGTCAAGTGGCAGCGTCACTGGACCGGGACAGCAGGGCAGGTGGGAGGGCAACTGGGGAAAAAATCGAGAGGACACTGGGATAGAAGCCCTGGCCAACATCGCCAGAGTCCTTGGGGCATAGGAACAAATGCAGGGACACATGACTCAGCTTCAGGAAGAAGTCCATGAGCTCCGCCTGCTGCTGAGGGTCATGGACACGCATATGGGCCAAATCATGGACCTCATTGGCCAGCATGTTGGTGTTCTGAGGGACAGTCATGCGGCACAGAGGAAAGCTAAACTCCCCTCCAGTGGCACTAAGGATGATACTCCCACCACCTCAGCTGCGGCCACAGAGAGGGGAGAGCTACAACAGGATGACTCCTCAGACATTGCTGAGCCCGCAGCAGTGGCCCCCCTAGAAAATGCAAAAGGGGCCGTCCGGGAAACACCACGGGAGGATCACGTGGCAAAGCACCATCTGAATGCCAGTCTCAGACCCAGCCATGATTGCACCTCTGTTCACCTTAACATTGACTTTGTTGACTATCCTTATCCCAACTGCCATGTTGATGGCAGTTGTCTGTTGGACAGTGTCGCCACATCAATGTGTTGACTAATCTATTGTCTCATTTACTATCACTGACATCTCATGAATTCACTGTGCACCATTTTGTAAAACATCACTTGTCTGTCACAAACACTCTTTGTAAATAAACACTCTTTACATACCTATGTCTTTGTGTCCGCTCCATGTTTATTACAGTATGTACAATGTTGACTCTGATTCCAATGTACCAGAAGCTCTGATTGTGATGAGGCATTGAGAGGCTGAAGGGACCTAGAAAGACACAAGAGAACAACATTTACTTGTGAGGTGATTGCATCACAACCAGTACCCAATACTAGTCATCAAGTTACACAAACCAGCACACATTACAATAGCATCAACATCATGTAGCTGGTCATGACAACATTATGCCACAAACATCAGCCATCAGCACAGAGACCAAGAACAGACAGCAGTCAAAAAGCTTCTCTAGGCCATTTCACTACCATCAAAGACAGCAGATAATGGCACTGTTGTACAATGTCATTCACACTCAAGAGAATTAGTGATTGATGAGCTGTTGACGCAGGTCAACACCTTCCTCCTCTCCACTATCCTCGTCACTGGACATGTGTGGGTTTGCAGGCGGGGCATCTGCTGCTGATCATCCTCTAGAAGCAGGGGGATCTCTTTTTGCAAGGACAGGTTGTGGAGTATGCAGCATGAAACTACGATCTGACACACCTTTTGGGGAGAGTAGATTAGTGCACCTCCGCTCTTGTCCAGACACGGAATCTAGACGTCAGAAGAGTAAAAATACGCTCCACCACATGCTGGATCCTCCTATGGACATCATTGTAGTGGACTTTACCCAGGGTCCTGGGATTCCTCATTGGGCTCTGTAACTAAGGCTGGTTGGGATATGAAGAGTCACCTAGGTGTGAGATATACAGACCAATTTTGTAATATAACTGTAGCTGAGGACAGCATGTCACACGTACAGCACATTATTTGACTCTGCATACTCACCCACAATCCATGCATGTTCCGTATACTGATTTACAATCAGCTGTGGTATGATGCTTTTTCCGCAGTATGTAGGAGTCATGTGCTGATCCTGGAAATCTGGCACAGACATTGGAGATTATCAAATCCGCTGGGCATACCACTTGCACATTAATGGAATGGAAATGCTTCCTGTTCCTGGATATGTGCTCACTTGCCTTTGGTGGAACCAGGCACACATGTGTGTAGTCAATGGTGCCAAAAACATTAGAGATGTGGGGAAGGTCATAAAAATCACCCTTCACAGCTACTAATTCATGTATCATAGGAAAATGGCTGTAGCGGTCCTTGCATGTCACCATAGCGGACAGGACATCATGTAGCACCATGCCGAACATTGGTTGAGACATCCCACCTGCGCTGGACACTGTGTACTGGAAAGAACCAGTTGCAAATAAATTCAGGGCCACCACCACCTTACATGTTGGTGTCAAAGCAGTTGGCTATGTTTTGCGAGGCCTCGGATGGGGCTCCAACTAACCACATAGGTCTTGAAGGGTAGGTCGATCCAAACGGAATTTACGTATGATGGCCTCGTCCTCCATTTCCGCCAACTATGTGAATGGACGATGCACATTTGGTCACTTCCCACATAAGATAATAGGGGACATATGTCAATATAATTCCCCTATGAGATGTGTCCCACATCTTACGTTTTGATGGACACAGCACAAACAATGACTGGCCTGACACAACAGCTTACAGCACAAGTTACATGCAGAGACACCTTGATCTAAAGTAGTTGTACACATGTTCAGTATGGATCACTGAAATAATATCGAGCCCATTAATATCGAGTTACAAAAATATCGTTGACAAAATATCGAGGGACAAAATATCGAGTTTCTATCTTCATACAGGTAAGTACAAAAATATTGACTCTAAAATATAGACTGTAAATAATATAGACTGTCAAAATATCATTTTTTTAATATGTCTTTAAATTAAGTTAAAACTAATATAATAATAAATATATTTAATATAAACTTAGTTAAAATGATTAAATAAATGTAATATTAATAAATAATTAATGTAATTTACAAAAAGATATAACAAAAATAATAAATCGATATATATATAAATACATATTATTAACTAAACATATATAATATTTTTACCGTAGCATAGCAAAATGGATAATATTTATTGTAGCAACTATAGTGAATTCAACAGTAGAAAAACGCTGGATAGCGTAGGGGTAAAAATTACTATTCCCACTCCAGTGGGTGCAACAGTAGGGAAAACATTGGATAGCGTAGGGGTAAAAATTACTATTCCCACTCCAGTGGGTGCAACAGTAGGGAAAGCGATGGATAGCGTAGGGGTTAAAATTACTATTCCCACTCCAGTGGGTGCAACAGTAGGGAAAGCGTTGGATAGCGTAGGGGTAAAAATTACTATTCCCACTCCAGTGGGTGCAACAGTAGGGAAAGCGATGGATAGCGTAGGGGTTAAAATTACTATTCCCACTCCAGTGGGTGCAACAGTAGGGAAAGCGTTGGATAGCGTAGGGGTAAAAATTACTATTTCCACTCCAGTGGGTGCAACAGTAGGGAAAGCGTTGGATAGCGTAGGGGTAAAAATTACTATTCCCACTCCAGTGGGTGCAACAGTAGGGAAAGCGTTGGATAGCTTAGGGGTAAAAATTACTATTCCCACTCCAGTGAGTGTAACAGTAGGGAAAGCGCTGGATAGCGTAGAGGTAAAAATTACTATTCCCACTCCAAAGAGTGCAACAGTAGGGAAAACATTGGATAGCGGAGGGATAAAAATTACTATTCCCACTCCAGTGGGTGCAACAGTAGGGAAAGCGTTGGATAGCGTAGGGGTTAAAATTACTATTCCCACTCCAGTGGGTGCAACAGTAGAGAAAGCGTTGGATAGCGTAGGGGTAAAAATTACTATTCCCACTCCAGTGGGTGCAACAGTAGGGAAAGCGCTGGATAGCGTAGAGGTAAAAATTACTATTCCCACTCCAAAGAGTGTAACAGTAGGGAAAGCTCTGGACAGCATAGGGGTAAAAATTACTATTCCCACTCCAAAGAGTGCAACAGTAGGGAAAACATTGGATAGCGTAAGGGTTAAAATTACTATTCCCACTCCAATGGGTGCAACAGTAGGGAAAGCGTTGGATAGCGTGGGGGTAAAAATTACTATTCCCACTCCAGTGGGTGCAACAGTAGGGAAAGCGTTGGATAGCGTAGGGGTTAAAATTACTATTCCCACTCCAGTGGCTGCAACAGTAGGGAAAGCGCTGGATAGCGTAGGGGTTAAAATGACTATTAATTAATTAACAATTAACAATTTTAATTAATTTACATAATTAATTAATTATTATTAAATTACTTCCCACCCTATCCCCCTAAAAACTCACAACCCACTACAGGAAATAATTTACTAAATATTAAATATTTATCTATAAAATATTTATAATTAATTACCAATTATATTTTAATTAATAACCAATTAATATGTAATTAACAATTATTATTAATTTACATAATTAATTAAATATTATTAAATTACTTCCCACCCTATCCCCCTATAAACCCACAACCCGCTACAGAAAATAATTTACTAAATAATATTTATTTATCAATTAAATATTTATAATTAATTACCAATTATATATTATTTAATTACCAATTAATAATTAATTAACAATTATTATTAATTTACATAATTAATTCCCCTATAAACCCACAACCCGCTACAGAAAATAATTTACTAAAATTAATTATTAATCATTTATTATGTTTTACCAATTATATTTTAATTATTTGCCAATTAATAATTAATTATCAATTATTATTAATTTACATAATTAATTAATTATAATTAAATTACTTCCCACCCCATTCCCCTATAAACCCACAACCCGCTACAGATTTATATTACACAATTATTAAAAAATATTAAAAACTACCTTATTTTCGATTTTTTTTGTCTATATTCTATCTAGTCGATATTATGTCTAGTCTTTATTTTTGATTCGATATTTTGGCTATTAATATCGATATTACTTGATATTTTTGTAGTCTATATTATGTCTGGTCGATATTTTGGCTAGTCTATATTTTTTACTCGATATTTTGTCCAAACGATATTTTGGAATCGATATTATGTCTGTTTACCGTTCAGTATGTACATAGTGAGAACTCCCAAAACATATTTAAGCTATGTGAATGTAAAATGGTAAATTCCGACATCTTGTGTCACAGCCCTGAGAGTAGTTCATACAGCACATGTCTGAAACAGCTACACTGCTGGCTTCTATGTAGCTGCTGTACCTGCCAAACCTTCTTGCATGACTTGGACAGAGCACAAATTGACAACACAATGAGCACAGTGTGTGCATAAAGATCAAGTATCAACATAATTTCAGCAATCTACATAGTGAAATAGGCACATTATGTAGTCAGTCCATCATTACTGTGGGTTGACTAGCCATCTCACACATTACCATGTTTACATATTTGAGAGTCCATCACACAACATATCTGTGTACATGCACAACAACATCATAAGTGACATGTGTGGGAGTACATGCCAAACCATGTAATCCTGTGCACTGACATGGCATGTGTAGTCATCAGTGAGTTCAATGTCACACTACTAATGAATTTAAATATCTGGTGGCATGATTCATAGTAAGTGTCTACTGTTCAATGATGAGAACTGGCCATTGCCAATGCTACAGCATGATGTGTCCATAGGTGCTGAAAGTGTGATCTACCACCGTAATCATCGTTATTGGCACCAATTTAAAAATGCGAATTTGCGGCAGCAACCAAATGGGCCCAGCAGTGTGACACCGCCAATGCCCAGGCCCCTCCAACCAATGAGAACCGCAATCGCAGTAGTAAAATACACTTTTGAAAACCGCGGTGGGCGGGCTCCGCTACCGGGGGCCCGGTCATTGGGTACAACTGAAAGATGCACAATTGCAGTAGCGACCACCTGGGCCCCGCGGTGTGACACCTCCAATGACCATGCCCCTCGAGCCAATGGGAACCGAGATCGCAGTAGTGAAATACACTTTTAAAACCTGTGGTTGTCGTGCTCCATGCTACCGCAGGCCTGGTCATTAGGCACAATTGAAAGATGCACAATTGCGGTACTGACCGCCTGCCCCCAGGGTGTGACACCGACTGTGCCAATGCCATTGTAGCCAAAGGGAACCGCGATCGCTGTAGTGAAATACACTTTTGAAAATCGCGGTAGGCATCCACTGTGGTCCCGGTCATTGGTTTCATTTGAAAAATGCTGACCAGGAACACCAACTGCAGCAGCTGAGTACCACTGAAACAACCCCAGGGGGCTATACATATTTGAGAGAGAGCTATACATGTCCACTGCATCCAGAAACTGCTGCCTGCCATTCTTCATCCCCATCTGCTGCTGTTCCTGTCTCCTGGACCCAGTGATGGTGAGAATTGAGCACTTCAGTGCCCGTCCCTTCACCACAGAGGTGCTGGAGGTCCTGGTAGACAAGGTGCTTTCACAGTATGAGAGGTTATATGGTGCTCCAGATGTAATGGTACGTGTTGCAGAGTTAAAGTTTGAGAGTGCAAAGAGTGGTCACATGATGTTGCTCTGCTGTAGTATGTGCCTGTGAGGGCAAGTTGATGTGCATCCATCCTCATTTTTGATACACCATGTTCCACACATGGCCTAGTAAATATTGCATTGCACTTGAGTATTTGGGGAGGATGGCAATATGGACATATCTACAGCTCTTATTCAGCAATAACAATAAAAATGTTGGTTTGAGGCTGGGTAATGTATTATGTGATCCACTGCATGCTGACTTCAGGTAAATGGGGTGTGTAACCTCATTTCTACAGATCCATGGCTGCATTTAAGTATGGGAGGGACATGCAGTATTTTTGCAGCCATACAATAACATTGCTGGTTTGCACAGTAGAAGTCTGAAAAAACATTGCCTGTGCTAATGGGTGTCATGGTCCATGAGGTTTTCACATCCTTAAATGTGTTTTGTCCAGAGGGTACTGAAGAATGTTTGTGCAATTTTCATATTGCCCCCACGGATATGTATGCATTCTGCACAAGATTGAAATGCCTGAGTGTAAGACTCTTGGTGGTATTTCACCTATGACGGATCAGATAAATGTAATTTGGAGATATCAGCTTTCCATTGTTTTATAATGTGCACTGACTCCCATGTGGAGGCACTGTTTGCCCTTTCATATTATACATGCATGTAAATGTTCTGATGGCCCACGTTTAACCTCAGTGTGCATCCCCCTGCCTGCACAGAACTGCCCAATTAGACAAGGACATATCAGTAAATGGACAGAGTGAAACATATGTAATGTCTGCCACCCTATTTCTCAATGAGCTATCTTAGGCCTGAGAATTGCACAAGACAGGCCTACACCTTTTGAGAAGAGTGTGAGAATGTAAGATCATGGCCCTAAATGTGACCTCCATTACACAGGTGGCCATTCACTGTCCAAGGACATTGAGGGGTGTGTAGTGTTAGATACAGTGAGTCTGCCCCAACACATCATATGTAATGCTCACTCACATACTGCATCACAGATGAGGGCCTTCTTCACATTGGTTTCTGGGCTGGCACTTTGCATGTGTATGAGATGGCCATGTACTGTGTCCATCATCATACCTGTATACATTTCTATGTGATTAGTTGATGCAAATGTACTACATGTCATGTTGTATGGCCTCTGCTCAACATGTATATATTGTTGTGCTATGTTTTTTCATGCTCATGTTGTGACACACAGTTGTACATGAAACAGTGTCACTGAAACTTCCTCTTCTTGTCTCCCATGCCTGCAGCTTAAAGTCCACAAGTGTAAGGCCATATGGAGGGCCATTGCATGCGAGGTGCGCACTCTGGGTGTCTCTAACTGATGCCACACACTGTCACAAGAGGTGGATGACATCTGCCGGCCGAGCAAAAACATGTCAGAGATGATGCTGGGGATGCTCCCTCAGACTGGAAGGTTTGCGCACGGGAGCATGACAACACTAATGGCCTGCATCTTGGCAATGACACGGCCAGAGCGGGATGGAGGTTTGAGGGCCCATCAGCAGGAAATTGGGGGTGAGTATTCTGGGAAGGGTGACTTTGGGTGTGAGTGACTGCATGTATCCCAACCCTGAGCCAGTGCGGAGCTCAGTGATGGTTCTAGTGTGATGCAATGGCTTCTAATTGGCCTCTGTGTTGAGTGCAGCTGTCTTGCATTTTCGCTGCTTGTACTTTCTCATATGTTTATTACAATGGCCCTGCAAGATGAGATGTGGCCTTCTGACATCTTCTGCATTATGGGTGTCATATATATCATCGGGCAGTGAACAGCAGTGTTCATCATCTTAGTGTTCTTTTGTAGGTGTGTGCAGTGCTGAACTTGGAAATTGTGATAACTACACATATGACACCAATGGGCAACTGTAGTTGGGATTAAAAGCACAACATGGTGGATATTAGTAGCTCATGGACATTTTAAGAGGACATTTTTGAGTCAGTATCTGTATTGTTACCTTAAAGTGACTCCATATGTGACTGAGACAACATGTTGAGATGTATGTCCGTCTCACCTACAGGCACGTAGGTATGCTTACGGAGATCAGTATGTTAGGTTGCAAGGAGGCACGGGCCAGCTATTTGCCTGTGTGAACGTCACACGGATCATTAATGTCAACTATGCATGTTTCCATACATCTTCTGAGTTTTCCAATAAGGTTGCATATGCAGACCTCACAGGGTGGTGGTCAAAATAAGGGTATCATTACAATTTTGTACTTTGCTTGCATATGTTGTTTATGAGTATGACACTAAACTGAACCTACGTCTCTGTCTATTGCAGCATCTACCGAGGGCATTGAAGGGCAGGGGAAGGACACCAGTGGAAAAGCTTCTGGCACGACTTCTACACGAGTTCACTGACACTGGTGTGACCAGAGCCTCAGAAAGTGCCTTGGAAGAATCACACACAGAAACACCAACCTCAACATCTTCTGACTCCTGCGGTGACTCTTTGATGTTGGTGGGCCCAGGGAGTTCGAAATCTGCCTCATCTTCTACTACACCTCATCCAGTGCCCACCCTCCCGGCTACTACCACAAGTGCTGTCCGTGCCCGTGGCACTAGGAAGGGTAGAGTGTCCTTCCCTCCAGGCACTGCTGCACCTGCCCTTATCTTTCCTGCTGCCCTCAGTGTGGAGGTGTTGGACCTTTTGCACGAACTGTGTGTGGGTCAGACAACTCTCCTGAATGCCTTCCAGGATCATGACAAGAAGCCAGAACAGGTAGTTGTCTTCATGGAGGGCATTCATTCTGATGTGGGTGGGCTACACAGAACTGTCCAGTCTTTGTCCTCTACAGTGATGGCAGTCACTCAGCTGTTCACAGGCTCCCAGTCCAGCTCCAGTCCCTTCAGCAAACACCCTGCCAGTGGCACCACCTGATGGGGGTGTCCACACACCACAGCCCTCAGGTTCAAAGTACTTCACACACAGCATACAACAGCAACACTCTAAGAGGCTCAGAGCACAGACACCATCCCCAAAACAAAAACCAGACACACAGTAGTGCAAGGCAAAATCCCATCACATGACACTCAGGGTCATCAGGCCAAGTAGCAGGCCTTGAGCTCACATTCATCCAAATTTCCCACATCCAAGGGTATTCCCATCCCCACACGTGCTCACCAAGACAAGCACACTGTTGCCCTATCTGCTGTGGAGCTGGTGCCTGCAAGGAGTCAGCACAAACAGCTCTTTAAGGCAGATTCACCCACAATGTCAACTCCCACCCACACCCCTGTGAAGCTGGGACAGGACAGCAAAGTGGGGGGTTTACCTGTACAACAGGGTATGAAGGGGAAAAGGTAAGGTCACCCCAAGCGTACCACCAGATGCAGAAAATCCCCACAGGGAGAGCCACCTGCACCTTGTACACCATTGGTGGAGAGTGAGGCTATTGTGCCCACCCCACTTCCCACTCCTGCCAAGACAATGTTTGCCTATTGAATCCCCAAGAAGTGGAGACCCCTCTCTCCACATTCACCCTCACACATTGTGTCTCACAGCAGCATGTCTCCACCTCCCCGTGCCACCACACCACCCGGTCCAGGCAGCCCTCCACCTCTCACAGCCACTGATGCCTCTACCGCAGATGGTCCTCTCTCTCCCAGGTCCAGTTCTCCAACTGGCCCGACAATCAGCCACCTCCCACTTCAGCTGACAGCCAAGTATATATTAGGCAAAGTCCCCCTCCCAACACCACCTCTCCCACAGCGGTGCCTGGACTGCCCATTTGTATCCCTGGAGCTTTTGTGATTACCATGGCAGTGTACGGTGTTACCCATTCTCTGTGCGGTTTCTCATGCACACATGTACATACTTGGAACTATGGACTGGCCAATGGCCTTGCTGTTTGTCACTTTGATGCCCATTCCCTGGTCAGTTTCTCATGCACACATGTACATACTTTGAACTTTGTACTGGCCAACAGCCTTGCTGTTTGTCAGTTTGAATGCCCATTCCCTTGGCAGTTTCTAATGCACACATGAACATACTTTGAACTATGGGCTGGCCAATGGCTTTGCAGTATGTCACTTTGGATGCCCATTCCCTGTGCAGGTTCTCATGTACACATGTACATACTTTGAACTATGGACTGGCCAATGGCCTTGCTGTTTGTCACTTTGAATGCCTATTCTCTGTGCACTTTGTCATGTACACATGTACATACTTTGAATTTGTACTGGCCAATGACCTTGCTGTTTATCATGTTGAATGTCTATTCCAGTGCAGTTTCTCATGTACACATGTGCATACTTTGATTTTGTAGTGGCCAATGGCCTTGCTGTTTTCTACTTTTGATGCCTATATGTGTATTATGTAATAAAGACAGTTAGTCCTGTTGTCTGCTTTGTCAATGTCCTTGCTACATAAAAGGTTTTATGTATGGGTGGGGTTTCATGTGACACATGCTCTGTATGCCTCTTTAACATTACCTATTGCTTGTTTTACTTTTCCAGAGTTTGCCAGAGGTGACAGGCACTTTAGTTCTTCTTGACTCTGAGGCTTGAGGGTGCAATGGTGGTTGTTTGTGATGATCTACTCCTAGCCTAATTATTCTATGGTTAGGCTTGCTAAAATGTACACATGTCATGTTTGGATGCAATACCACAACAGAGGTGAATTCCATCCACAGGATTACTTGTGGGGTGGTCAGGGTCCATAAAAGCTGTGTGATATGTCTTCATGTATGAATAGCAGTGCTGATGTGTAGTTACCTTGTGTAGGCCTTTCTACCTAGTCACATGGTTACATTTGAATATGGGAACTTGAATGGTTATGCAGTGTGAATGGGCTGTCATTGTCAATAGTGTTGATGTGTGTGTGCCTCTGCAATGCCATTGCACACATGTATCATCCAGTAATGAGTGTGGGTTTGTTTCCATTGTCTTCCATGTGCTTCAGAATGTGGACACAAGTAGGAGTTGTAGGTTGGGCACTGTGCAGTGTGTTGGTGTGTCCCTACACTCCTGGAGGACATCTACTTGTTGTTGCTGCCAGTTGTGAGTGTACAGAGTATGTGACTGCCAAGTCTGTGTTGTGTTTTGTCGATCATCCATGTGTCTTGTTACTGTTTGTGATCATTGTGCTGACCTGCTCGGCCACACTGACATCATTTATGATTTTTCTCATGCATTGCTGTCACTTGACTCGTTTGTGGCTCCAGTATGGTATGTGGTATGTAGTCATGCCATCCTCTAAATGTGCTTCTGATGCCTACACATTGTAAGGAACTCCTCTATGTGTTTGTGTACTGTACACTCCTCACCTGTCCACTACTGAAGTACACACCACTTTAATCTCAGGTCTTCAATCAATTTACTTATAAAGCGCACTACTTAGCTGTGAGGGTCTCATGGCGTTGGGGGGGGGGGGGGGTGCCGCTACTGCTCGAAGAGCCAGGTCTTCAGGAGTTTTATGAAGATGAGCAGGTCTTGGGTCTACCGTAGGTGGGTAGGGAGGGTGTTCAAGGTTTTGGAGGTGAGGAAGGAGAAGGATCTGGCACTGGAGGTTGTTCGTTGGATGCGGGGGACAGTGGCGAGGGCGAGGCTGGCGGAGCGGAGCTGGTGGGTGGAAGTGTAGAAGCTGAGTCTGCTGTTGAGGTAGGCTGGTCCGGTGTTGTGAAGTGCTTTGTGTGTGCGGTTGAGTAGCTTGAAGGTGATCCTTCTTGTCGACGGGGAGCCAGTGTAGATCTCTCAGGTAGGGGGTGATGTTGCTGCAGCTAGGGACATTGAGGATCAGTCGAGCGGAGGTGTTTTGGATGCGTTGTAGTCATCGCAGGTGTGGGGCCGGGATTCCTGCATAGAGTGCATTGCCATAGTCCAGCCTGCTGCTGACGAGGGTCTGTGTCACCTTTCTTCTTGTGTCGATAGGGATCCACTTGTAGTTCCTGTGGAGTATGCAGAGGGTGTTGTAGCAGGAGGAGGAGACGGCGCTGACCTGTTTTGAAATAGAGAGGGAAGAGTCAAGGATGATTCCTAGGTTGCATGCGTGGTCGGTGGGTGTCGGTGCTGTTCCCAGTGTATGACCCTCCCCACTGTTTCATAGTGTGACACTATACTGTGTGAGGCTGATCTGTGTACAGGACCAATGGGCCGCTCAGGACAATTTCACAATTAGCTGTGTGTTATTTTCTTCTACTATTTTGCAGTCATGGTTGCTCATGTGCAGTGCATATGTTTGAGTAGCACAGCCCTCTAGTCATGTTGTTTTCATCTGGATTTCCATGAGTTGTGCATCTGTGGGTGATGATAAGCTGTAGGTGTGTTTGCTGAGGTGCTGTTGCCCTTCCTGAGTGTGATGTTATGTTTGTGCTGTGATGATTTGTGTTGTGCCTTGAGCGCTGTACAATTGGCTAAAGAATTTGTCCATTTCTATCTCAGTGTGGATAGCATTATGCTAATCCTATGCTTAAAAACCTTGATAGAAAAGCAGACTTTGAGGTGAGCAAATTTCGAGTGTCGCTGGTGTTGAGGGTGCTCTATACTGGAGCTGCCTTCCACCTAAACTTGGGAACTACCCAGAGTTCTCTCCTTCTTTCTTGCATAATTTATGTGTCACTCTATGCCTGCAAGGGTTTTGTTTTGATATATATATATATATATATATATATATATATATATATATATATATATATATATATATATATATATATATATATATATATATATATATATATATATATATATATTCTGCTCCACGGGGTGTCCATATTTCAAGCAGCACTCAGACGCGGTTCAGCTCTTTCCCCTTAAAGCTTTATTGGTATGCAGGCAGCTTTCCTCTGTATTTTACAGCACTCGACCAAAGCCTGACGCGTTTCGTTTTCAACTTCCTCAGAGGCACGGTCGAAGGAAGCATTGCGGGGCCACACCCCCCTCCCTCCTTTTCACCATGTCATGCGCTGATATGCAGCAGGTGAGCAGACATGTAGGTTTTGTGGGAGGTGTAGTCCATTTCAGTCCACAGATGGATGCTTCGTGTGATGGTGCCAAACAAGCTCCCCAGGAGCCCCAAGGAAAGGAGCACCGCTAATCCAGGAACCGCCCTCCACACAATGAGTCCCAGGTAGGACCCGTGGCCCCCTCAGGTTCGGGGGTGGTGCCCGCTTCGTGGACTGAAATGGACTACACCTCCCACAAAACCTACATGTCTGCTCACCTGCTGCATATCAGCGCATGACATGGTGAAAAGGAGGGAGGGGGGTGTGGCCCCGCAATGCTTCCTTCGACCGTGCCTCTGAGGAAGTTGAAAACGAAACGCGTCAGGCTTTGGTCGAGTGCTGTAAAATACCGAGGAAAGCTGCCTGCATACCAATAAAGCTTTAAGGGGAAAGAGCTGAACCGCGTCTGAGTGCTGCTTGAAATATGGACACCCCGTGGAGCAGAATGTAAGACGCGGCGGTCCAGCCGCGAAGCGGGCACCACCCCCGAACCTGAGGGGGCCACGGGTCCTACCTGGGACTCATTGTGTGGAGGGCGGTTCCTGGATTAGCGGTGCTCCTTTCCTTGGGGCTCCTGGGGAGCTTGTTTGGCACCATCACACGAAGCATCCATCTGTGGACTGAAATGGACTACACCTCCCACAAAACCTACATGTCTGCTCACCTGCTGCATATCAGCGCATGACATGGTGAAAAGGAGGGAGGGGGGTGTGGCCCCGCAATGCTTCCTTCGACCGTGCCTCTGAGGAAGTTGAAAACGAAACGCGTCAGGCTTTGGTCGAGTGCTGTAAAATACCGAGGAAAGCTGCCTGCATACCAATAAAGCTTTAAGGGGAAAGAGCTGAACCGCGTCTGAGTGCTGCTTGAAATATGGACACCCCGTGGAGCAGAATGTAAGACGCGGCGGTCCAGCCGCGAAGCGGGCACCACCCCCGAACCTGAGGGGGCCACGGGTCCTACCTGGGACTCATTGTGTGGAGGGCGGTTCCTGGATTAGCGGTGCTCCTTTCCTTGGGGCTCCTGGGGAGCTTGTTTGGCACCATCACACGAAGCATCCATCTGTGGACTGAAATGGACTACACCTCCCACAAAACCTACATGTCTGCTCACCTGCTGCATATCAGCGCATGACATGGTGAAAAGGAGGGAGGGGGGTGTGGCCCCGCAATGCTTCCTTCGACCGTGCCTCTGAGGAAGTTGAAAACGAAACGCGTCAGGCTTTGGTCGAGTGCTGTAAAATACCGAGGAAAGCTGCCTGCATACCAATAAAGCTTTAAGGGGAAAGAGCTGAACCGCGTCTGAGTGCTGCTTGAAATATGGACACCCCGTGGAGCAGAATGTAAGACGCGGCGGTCCAGCCGCGAAGCGGGCACCACCCCCGAACCTGAGGGGGCCACGGGTCCTACCTGGGACTCATTGTGTGGAGGGCGGTTCCTGGATTAGCGGTGCTCCTTTCCTTGGGGCTCCTGGGGAGCTTGTTTGGCACCATCACACGAAGCATCCATCTGTGGACTGAAATGGACTACACCTCCCACAAAACCTACATGTCTGCTCACCTGCTGCATATCAGCGCATGACATGGTGAAAAGGAGGGAGGGGGGTGTGGCCCCGCAATGCTTCCTTCGACCGTGCCTCTGAGGAAGTTGAAAACGAAACGCGTCAGGCTTTGGTCGAGTGCTGTAAAATACCGAGGAAAGCTGCCTGCATACCAATAAAGCTTTAAGGGGAAAGAGCTGAACCGCGTCTGAGTGCTGCTTGAAATATGGACACCCCGTGGAGCAGAATGTAAGACGCGGCGGTCCAGCCGCGAAGCGGGCACCACCCCCGAACCTGAGGGGGCCACGGGTCCTACCTGGGACTCATTGTGTGGAGGGCGGTTCCTGGATTAGCGGTGCTCCTTTCCTTGGGGCTCCTGGGGAGCTTGTTTGGCACCATCACACGAAGCATCCATCTGTGGACTGAAATGGACTACACCTCCCACAAAACCTACATGTCTGCTCACCTGCTGCATATCAGCGCATGACATGGTGAAAAGGAGGGAGGGGGGTGTGGCCCCGCAATGCTTCCTTCGACCGTGCCTCTGAGGAAGTTGAAAACGAAACGCGTCAGGCTTTGGTCGAGTGCTGTAAAATACCGAGGAAAGCTGCCTGCATACCAATAAAGCTTTAAGGGGAAAGAGCTGAACCGCGTCTGAGTGCTGCTTGAAATATGGACACCCCGTGGAGCAGAATGTAAGACGCGGCGGTCCAGCCGCGAAGCGGGGAACAACCCCCGAACCTGAGGGGGCCACGGGTCCTACCTGGGACTCATTGTGTGGAGGGCGGTTCCTGGATTAGCGGTGCTCCTTTCCTTGGGGCTCCTGGGGAGCTTGTTTGGCACCATCACACGAAGCATCCATCTGTGGACTGAAATGGACTACACCTCCCACAAAACCTACATGTCTGCTCACCTGCTGCATATCAGCGCATGACATGGTGAAAAGGAGGGAGGGGGGTGTGGCCCCGCAATGCTTCCTTCGACCGTGCCTCTGAGGAAGTTGAAAACGAAACGCGTCAGGCTTTGGTCGAGTGCTGTAAAATACCGAGGAAAGCTGCCTGCATACCAATAAAGCTTTAAGGGGAAAGAGCTGAACCGCGTCTGAGTGCTGCTTGAAATATGGACACCCCGTGGAGCAGAATGTAAGACGCGGCGGTCCAGCCGCGAAGCGGGCACCACCCCCGAACCTGAGGGGGCCACGGGTCCTACCTGGGACTCATTGTGTGGAGGGCGGTTCCTGGATTAGCGGTGCTCCTTTCCTTGGGGCTCCTGGGGAGCTTGTTTGGCACCATCACACGAAGCATCCATCTGTGGACTGAAATGGACTACACCTCCCACAAAACCTACATGTCTGCTCACCTGCTGCATATCAGCGCATGACATGGTGAAAAGGAGGGAGGGGGGTGTGGCCCCGCAATGCTTCCTTCGACCGTGCCTCTGAGGAAGTTGAAAACGAAACGCGTCAGGCTTTGGTCGAGTGCTGTAAAATACCGAGGAAAGCTGCCTGCATACCAATAAAGCTTTAAGGGGAAAGAGCTGAACCGCGTCTGAGTGCTGCTTGAAATATGGACACCCCGTGGAGCAGAATGTAAGACGCGGCGGTCCAGCCGCGAAGCGGGCACCACCCCCGAACCTGAGGGGGCCATGGGTCCTACCTGGGACTCATTGTGTGGAGGGCGGTTCCTGGATTAGCGGTGCTCTTTTCCTTGGGGCTCCTGGGGAGCTTGTTTGGCACCATCACACGAAGCATCCATCTGTGGACTGAAATGGACTACACCTCCCACAAAACCTACATGTCTGCTCACCTGCTGCATATCAGCGCATGACATGGTGAAAAGGAGGGAGGGGGGTGTGGCCCCGCAATGCTTCCTTCGACCGTGCCTCTGAGGAAGTTGAAAACGAAACGCGTCAGGCTTTGGTCGAGTGCTGTAAAATACCGAGGAAAGCTGCCTGCATACCAATAAAGCTTTAAGGGGAAAGAGCTGAACCGCGTCTGAGTGCTGCTTGAAATATGGACACCCCGTGGAGCAGAATGTAAGACGCGGCGGTCCAGCCGCGAAGCGGGCACCACCCCCGAACCTGAGGGGGCCACGGGTCCTACCTGGGACTCATTGTGTGGAGGGCGGTTCCTGGATTAGCGGTGCTCCTTTCCTTGGGGCTCCTGGGGAGCTTGTTTGGCACCATCACACGAAGCATCCATCTGTGGACTGAAATGGACTACACCTCCCACAAAACCTACATGTCTGCTCACCTGCTGCATATCAGCGCATGACATGGTGAAAAGGAGGGAGGGGGGTGTGGCCCCGCAATGCTTCCTTCGACCGTGCCTCTGAGGAAGTTGAAAACGAAACGCGTCAGGCTTTGGTCGAGTGCTGTAAAATACCGAGGAAAGCTGCCTGCATACCAATAAAGCTTTAAGGGGAAAGAGCTGAACCGCGTCTGAGTGCTGCTTGAAATATGGACACCCCGTGGAGCAGAATGTAAGACGCGGCGGTCCAGCCGCGAAGCGGGCACCACCCCCGAACCTGAGGGGGCCACGGGTCCTACCTGGGACTCATTGTGTGGAGGGCGGTTCCTGGATTAGCGGTGCTCCTTTCCTTGGGGCTCCTGGGGAGCTTGTTTGGCACCATCACACGAAGCATCCATCTGTGGACTGAAATGGACTACACCTCCCACAAAACCTACATGTCTGCTCACCTGCTGCATATCAGCGCATGACATGGTGAAAAGGAGGGAGGGGGGTGTGGCCCCGCAATGCTTCCTTCGACCGTGCCTCTGAGGAAGTTGAAAACGAAACGCGTCAGGCTTTGGTCGAGTGCTGTAAAATACCGAGGAAAGCTGCCTGCATACCAATAAAGCTTTAAGGGGAAAGAGCTGAACCGCGTCTGAGTGCTGCTTGAAATATGGACACCCCGTGGAGCAGAATGTAAGACGCGGCGGTCCAGCCGCGAAGCGGGCACCACCCCCGAACCTGAGGGGGCCACGGGTCCTACCTGGGACTCATTGTGTGGAGGGCGGTTCCTGGATTAGCGGTGCTCCTTTCCTTGGGGCTCCTGGGGAGCTTGTTTGGCACCATCACACGAAGCATCCATCTGTGGACTGAAATGGACTACACCTCCCACAAAACCTACATGTCTGCTCACCTGCTGCATATCAGCGCATGACATGGTGAAAAGGAGGGAGGGGGGTGTGGCCCCGCAATGCTTCCTTCGACCGTGCCTCTGAGGAAGTTGAAAACGAAACGCGTCAGGCTTTGGTCGAGTGCTGTAAAATACCGAGGAAAGCTGCCTGCATACCAATAAAGCTTTAAGGGGAAAGAGCTGAACCGCGTCTGAGTGCTGCTTGAAATATGGACACCCCGTGGAGCAGAATGTAAGACGCGGCGGTCCAGCCGCGAAGCGGGCACCACCCCCGAACCTGAGGGGGCCACGGGTCCTACCTGGGACTCATTGTGTGGAGGGCGGTTCCTGGATTAGCGGTGCTCCTTTCCTTGGGGCTCCTGGGGAGCTTGTTTGGCACCATCACACGAAGCATCCATCTGTGGACTGAAATGGACTACACCTCCCACAAAACCTACATGTCTGCTCACCTGCTGCATATCAGCGCATGACATGGTGAAAAGGAGGGAGGGGGGTGTGGCCCCGCAATGCTTCCTTCGACCGTGCCTCTGAGGAAGTTGAAAACGAAACGCGTCAGGCTTTGGTCGAGTGCTGTAAAATACAGAGGAAAGCTGCCTGCATACCAATAAAGCTTTAAGGGGAAAGAGCTGAACCGTGTCTGAGTGCTGCTTGAAATATGGACACCCCGTGGAGCAGAATGTAAGACGCGGCGGTCCAGCCGCGAAGCGGGCACCACCCCCGAACCTGAGGGGGCCACGGGTCCTACCTGGGACTCATTGTGTGGAGGGCGGTTACTGGATTAGCGGTGCTCCTTTCCTTGGGGCTCCTGGGGAGCTTGTTTGGCACCATCACACGAAGCATCCATCTGTGGACTGAAATGGACTACACCTCCCACAAAACCTACATGTCTGCTCACCTGCTGCATATCAGCGCATGACATGGTGAAAAGGAGGGAGGGGTGTGTGGCCCCGCAATGCTTCCTTCGACCGTGCCTCTGAGGAAGTTGAAAACGAAACGCGTCAGGCTTTGGTCGAGTGCTGTAAAATACCGAGGAAAGCTGCCTGCATACCAATAAAGCTTTAAGGGGAAAGAGCTGAACCGCGTCTGAGTGCTGCTTGAAATATGGACACCCCGTGGAGCAGAATATATATATATATATATATATATATATATATATATAAATAAATACATATATATAACCCGTAAACAAGGAGTGAGGTAACTCCGAAACGCGTTAGGCACCCTTTTGCTTTGAATAAAGTCTACTGCATATCGAGGCCACGGCCACAGTGAGTTTTATTTCTTAGAAACTAGCTTTCGCTACATAATTTGAGAGTGGTGTCCCGGCCGTGTTTGCCCGCCGTGCTTGGAGGCTTGACACGCCAAAAACTATGTTGGAATATATATATATACTAGCAGCCCGTCCCGACGTTGTCCGGGAGCAATTAAGCTTCAGGGCCCCCGCCCGCCCCGACGTTGTCCGTGGGTCCCCCGTAGCCTTCCTCCATAAATTGCAGTATTATACCTCTATGTTTACTTTGTACGCTTTTGTAACCTGCACACGTAACTTTTCCCTCCTGTAATGCACCGTTTGGCTCACTTTTTTAATGCTCCGTTTGCTTCCTCTTGCTCACAATGTACGCTTTTGTAAACGATTTTCCCGGGGGAAGCGCCCGGTACGCGCACCGGGGAGCGGACCGGGGAGCGCACTATGGGAAAAAAATCACTTTAATTTTTTTTACGTTTATTAATTGTTTTTTTGTTGTTGTTTTTTTACTTTTTTTGATTTTTTTAATTTTTTTATTTAAAATTACTAAATATAAATGTATTCCTCTGATTCTTTTTCATAATTTAATAAAACTTGTAACATAATATTGTCCGGTATTTCCTCATAATTATAAGTACATGATTCCATTTGTTCCAAACATTCTATGAACTGTTTATCCAAAGAGTCATCCATGAAATCAACTTCATCTTTTTGCTCTTCTGGTTTTTCCACCTTTACTTCGATAGAAGTAACATTTGCTTGATTTTCACCTTCCATTTTCTTTCTGAAAATTGCATACAAATTAACTATATTAGTAGAGTTAGGGTACTGTATACCAGAGAAGCCTAATTCAATCCATAACTATTACAGAGAAGTCTATCTTAATCTATAACTGTTACAGAGGGATAGTATATAACTAAAAGAATATTTTTTCTTAAATTAACTTAAAGTGTACAACATACTTCTGGAAGCAGTAGTCAAAATAACTGTGTTTCCCTCTCTTCTTTTATATATATTCTTGTACTTAACCAATCAAACATCAGGAAATAATCGTAGACAATGAAAGAAACTTTTTAATTGGTTGTAAATTCTCACACTTCATATGTGTTTTTGTCATGTAATTTACCCCAGGATATTTAGACAGGCCTGTAGCCTAAATGTCTCAATGGAATTCCACCAAATTTGGGCAAATGGTAGGGACTGCTATGTAGTAGGACGTATTCTATATTTGATGAAAGTGTCTCCAGTGGTTTTTCAGAAAATTACTTTCCCACCTTTTTTTATGGAGCGCTTACCGGTGCGCGCTCCGAAACGCGCACCGGCAGCGTAACGGAAGTCCTCCATTTTGTGTTTTGGTACAATCGAGACACAAGATGGAGGGCAAACAATGTTCGGTATGGCTAGAAGGGGGCACGGTAGAGACTTCTTGACCCTCTAGGTTTTCTGAGGGGGGCTTAGGAGGCTCATAAACATAAAAAAAAAAACATTCTTTAATTTTCCACGGGGAAGCGCCTGGTACGCGCACCGGTAAACGTACCGGAAAGCGTACTTTGGTGAAAAATAGTGAAAAAAGTTAGAAAAAGATAAACGTTTTGAATGATCAGAGGTAGGGTAGCTCTGAAAAGAACTTTTGGGTTCTGTGGCTGATTTAGGTACCTACAAGTAGGTTCCAATGCACAGTCTTAAATTCAGGAGAAATATTCTATTTCCTTCATCTGAGAAGTGCACACCATCTCCTCTGTAGATGTCTTGCATGTTGTAACGCAAGTTATTATTGTATATTGAACCCATTCCATAGTCTCTAATGTAAGCAGAAACAGATTTATTCACATGTTTCCGTGCTTTCTCAAATTGTGGACAAAATTGGTTGGACCAGTTCCATTTCTGTCTTTGGCATATATTTGAATATACCAGGCAGTTTGTGGAAAAAGTGTCATCAATTGATGAATGTGTCCTTTAAGAGCATTTCCAGACCAACCCGAGACATAGTGCCCAAATCATTTCCACCACAGTGCACTATTAAGAGGTCTGGCCTTGGCAGATGCAAAAAGGTTTTCACCAATGGGATCAATTGATGACATTTTAATCCTCTCTGGCCAATCCACTTGATTTCCACATTTGATAAATCAAGGTTGTGATAATTTCTGCTTGTTGCATACCTTTGAGCCCAGTGGATGTAGCTATGTCCTATAATCCATACAGAATACATGATGTGAGAAGGTTCTGGTGCAGTCAGATGAAGTGTAGGAATGAAATGGCAGTTGGAACAGTAGGAGTTTACAAAAAAATAATTGTGGAGTTTCACTGCTCTTGAATCACAAGCAATGATTGGTGGATTCAGATAGTTGAAAACTGAAAGTTAGGGTGCATGGTTGTGTTGTGTTAAAGAAGCAATTTGAATGGTTAAAAAAAGTCACTAAAAGCTAAAATACCCTGGATAGGCTGGTGTATTGAGAGGTCAAACATCCTTGCTGAGTTAATTTGCAACATTGTACAATAAACTTTTGAACCTGAGAGTTCAGTTAGGAGGGAGTTGCTATGGTAACAGATAGAAAGATCTGAGAGGGGGAAGGGTGTTGGTTTGAAAATAGTGAGGGAAGACTTTTGATTGGTTGAATTAAGGCATATGTGTACAAAGTTAGAGATTTTCTATGCCAGTCTTGGTTTCAGTGTATTGAGTGCACACTTTTTGCTCTGCTAAAGAGAAATTGGTGTGTGTGTCTGAAACTGTTTTCAATCTCCCAAAGCATTTGTAAAGGTAAGTAATGATTTATTTAATTTAGATAGAGACTTGTTTGCTCTATGGAGAATATTTAGAAGCAGATAGTTATGTTTCAGAAGTCAAATTGTATGCTAGTATATAAGTCCTGTGTTGTGTTTCTTATATGTTATTCAAAAAACGATTTTGGGTGAAAATGAATGGTATTTGCATTTGGCCCTTTTTTATGATTGCCTTGTGCAGCTGATGCATCACTTTAAACATAGGTAATAAGTGACGCACTGGTGGCGCAAGGCCTTCATAAATAAGGCTCTGACTTTGTTTGCTGTTGATTTGTTTTTGGATTTTTGATAATGCTTGATATCAACATTTGAAAGATAGAGGATTTGTATTTGGGGAAACAGTGACGTTTCAAAAGTGATATTCTGTGCTTGTACATAAGTTGTGCGCAGTGTTTTTGAAATGTTATTCAAAAAACGATTTTGGGTGCAAATGAATGGTATTTTCATTTGATCCTTATTTATCATTGCCTTATGCAACTAGTGCATTCCTTTATACATGGGAAATAAGTGACACTCTTGTGGCGCGAGACCTTCATAAATAAGGCCCTGACTTTGTTTGCTGATATTGAGTGGTTGTACATAGGTTCTGTGCAGTGTTTCTTACATGTTATTCAAAAAACGATTTTTGGGTGCAATTGATTGGTATTTGCATTTGGCCCTTTTTTATGATTGCCTTGTGCAGCTGATGCATCACTTTAAACATGGGTAATAAGTGACACACTGGTGGCGCAAGGCCTTCATAAATAAGGCTCTGACTTTGTTTGCTGTTGATTTGTTTTTGGATTTTTGATAATGCTTGATATCAACATTTGAAAGATAGAGGATTTGTATTTGGGGAAACAGTGACGTTTCAAAAGTGATATTCTGTGCTTGTACATAGGTTGTGCGCAGTGTTTTTCAAATGTTATTCAAAAAACGATTTTGGGTGCAAATGAATGGTATTTTCATTTGACCCTTATTTATGATTGCCTTATGCAACTGGTGCATCACTTTATACATGGGAAATAAGTGACACTCTTGTGGCGCAAGACCTTCATAAATAAGGCCCTGACTTCATTTGCTGATATTGAGTGGCTGTACATAGGTTCTGTGCAGTGTTTCTTACATGTTATTCAAAAAACGATTTTTGGGTGCAATTGATTGGTATTTGCATTTGGCCCTTTTTTATGATTGCCTTGTGCAGCTGATGCATCACTTTAAACATGGTTAATAAGTGACACACTGGTGGCTCAAGGCCTTCATAAATAAGGCTCTGACTTTGTTTACTGTTGATTTGTTTTTGGATTTTTGATAATGCTTGATATCAACATTTGAAAGATAGAGGATTTGTATTTGGGGAAACAGTGACGTTTCAAAAGTGATATTCTGTGCTTATACATAGGTTCTGCGCAGTGTTTTTTAAATGTTATTCAAAAAACGATTTTGGGTGCAAATGAATGGTATTTTCATTTGACCCATATTTATGATTGCCTTATGCAACTGGTGCATCACTTTATACATGGGAAATAAGTGACACTCTTGTGGCGCAAGACCTTCATAAATAAGGCCCTGACTTTGTTTGCTGATATTGAGTGGTTGTACATAGGTTCTGCACAGTGTTTCTTATATGTTATTCAAAAAACGATTTTTGGGTGCAATTGATTGGTATTTGCATTTGGACCTTTTTTATGATTGCCTTGTGCAACTGGTGCATCACTTTATACATGGGAAATAAATGACGCACTGGTGGCGCAAGGCCTTCATAAATAAGGCTCTGACTTTGTTTGCTGTTGATTTGTTTTTGGATTTTTGATAATGCTTGATATCAACATTTGAAAGATAGAGGATTTGTATTTGGGGAAACAGTGGCGTTTCAAAAGTGATATTCTGTGCTTGTACATGGGTTGTGCGCAGTGTATTTGAAATGTTATTCAAAAAACGATTTTGGGTGCAAATGAATGGTATTTTCATTTGGCCCTTATTTATGATTGCCTTATGCAACTGGTGCATCACTTTATACATGGGAAATAAGTGACACTCTTGTGGCGCAAGACCTTCATAAATAAGGCCCTGACTTCGTATGCTGATATTGAGTGGTTGTAAATAGGTTCTGCGCAGTGTTTCTTATATGTTATTCAAAAAGCGATTTTTGGGTGCAATTGATTGGTATTTGCATTTGGCCCTTTTTTATGATTGCCTTGTGCAACTGATGCATCACTTTAAACATGGGTAATAAGTGACGCACTGGTGGCGCAAGGCCTTTATAAATAAAGCCCTGAGTTGCTATTGTATAAACTTAAATATGTTGCAATTTATTGTTTATATTGTTTGCTTTTTGACATTACTTTGTTGTTTGCTAAAAGTGGTCTTTCGTGTGTTTTTTTTTTAACAGAACAACAGATTCAAATCAACTTCTGAAAAGCAAGCAAAAATGCCTTCAAGGCAAAGAATTATCAAAAATACCATACGGAAAAGGAGAACATCAACAACAGAGTTTATGGAATCCTCTACAACAACTACTTCAAAAAACACCAGAAAAGCTTCTGGTAAGCCAATTAAGTCTTTTCTTCGCAACATATGTCGTAGAAAAAAAAATGATATTGCTAATGTGAATATTCAGAAAAAGTCAACAAATCTAAAAAGGAAGGAGAGGCCCACAAAAAATGTCTCGATTGGAGCAGGAGAGAAGAGAATGGATAGCAATAGAAGGGTAAATCTTTATAGGGACATTCGTAGGCGAATGTTTCGCAATAGGGTAGTTTTAAATTTGCTAAAAAATGATAAGAAAAGTAAACTGAGAGCTGCTTTTTACAAGAAAAAGAAAAGTGTAGAAAAGATTGTTGATCAGGCTTTTGAAGTTAAGAAAAAATTATTTATTTTAATAATCAATAGAATTAGGGTACTTAATAAGGCAATTGATGTTTTCAAATCGAACAGTAGATGGAAAAGAATTATTAATCGGAGTAATTTTTGTGAAGTATTTTCTGGTGAATGGATGCATAGTTCAAGTTCTGAGCCTTTTTTCAATGAGGAGAGTTACTTTCAGGAAAATGATTTGGTGCATGCAGTTGACACCAGTGGTCGAGCATATGAGGTGAAAGATGGTTGTGTGATGGAAAAAGAGAAACTTGTGTCTAGAGATGCAGAAGAGGTGTTAGCTGATGAAGTTTGAGGGAGACGTACTAAGGGTCCAGTGTACACATGGAAGTGTAGTAGTGTTTGTAGTGTGCAACAGGATTCAATCGATTTGCTTTGAATTTTCTTACGTACATATAGTAAGAAAAGTCTCAAACAAAAAATGAAGATCTTGCAAGAGTTAGATCCTTGCAGAGTGAGAGAAAGCACAGGTTTGCATGGGCATTCACTAGCTTGTCTTTCTAGAAAAGTATGTCAGAGTGTTTTTCTTCATTTTAGGATGTTAGCAGTGCATCATAATAAGGTGAGGAAATTAGTGAGAAAGTTGTATTATGCAAAAAGTCCAGCACTTAAGCTTAAACAGTTAAACAGTGCTCTTTTGAATGGATCTGAAGTGGATGTCAAGACTATTTGTGAAGAAATTGAGTTTTGTTATTTTGGGAACAAAGAGGACAGTGTAGAAATAGATATAGTAATGGATGATAATGTGGAAGACAATGGACAGATTTCAAGTATAGAAAAGTTTGACGAGGAAATTACCAAGTTTAAGGTGAAATCAAGTGAAAGGCCTAATTTAACTTGTGTGTGTTGTCGACGGACTCATTATAAGATTCAGACTAGGTTAGTTGAGTTATATGCAAAAAGTGAATTGGAAAATAATAGTGAATGAAAGGATTTTGTAAGTTATTTGTTGGTGGGGAATTCTTTTGATTTGAGTTTTGATCAGTGTATTTGTAATTATTGTTTAAGAAAATTAAATGAAAATAGAATGCCTGCTAGAGCAGTTCATAATAATCTTCAGTTGATAGATATTCCTTCTGAATTGATGGATCTAAATACTTATGAATCTATTTTGATTCAATGTGTCCATCCTTTTCAGGCTATTGTACGCATGGAACCTAAGACAGGGAAATTGCCTCCATCAGATTTACAGAGAGGATGAAAGGGAAGAGTTGTTTATTTGCCTCTAGATGTAAAGAAAAATATTGATACAATTGGTATAGAAAGAGTAGAAGAGGATCCTCTAGTTATTCTAGTTAATGGGGTTCCGACAAAGAGTAAGAAAATCTGGCAAGATTTAGTGGATGTTAGAAAAGTCAAAAAGGCAACGTTGTATTTGGTCAAAAACAATGAGTACTACAAAGATGTAAGTGTTGGAGCAGAGGAAACAGCTACAGAAGAAAACAGTGATTGTTCAGTTGGTCAAATTGAAAAAGTTGATGTGTCTAGAAGTGAAGAAATATATGAACATTATACTGTTCATCCTTTGCATTCCAAAGAAGTAATGGGAAATGCAATTGACTTGTTTCAAATGAAAGCAGCAAAAGGAAGTCCCATTAGTGTATGGGAAGAAAGTTTGGAAGCTCGTTGTTTTCCACAATTATTTCCAACAGGTCGTGGTGGATGATATGATGATCGACCAGTTCAAATTCCTGCAGCTGAATACCGGACTTTAAGATTATATGCTGAAGATCCAAGGTTTCGTCAATGCATTCCATATTTGTTTCATCTACTGTTTGAAAGTGATTTGTCTGGGCTTTCTTATGCAGTTAATCATATACTAAAAAGTGGAGCTCATTTGCAAAATGTTTCTGCAAGGGACTTTATGGAGAAAGTTAATCTGCAAGATAGTATTTTGGAATCTCAGCTAATCAATCTCATGGCATGTCAACGTGGAACCAATGAGTATTGGTTCCGTCGTCATGGAGAATTGAAATGTATGCTAAGAAACTTAGGAACTCCTACATGGTTCCTCACTCTTAGCTGTGCTGAGTATGCATGGGACGACTTACTTGAATTTCTACGAGAGGCAAATGGAAACATACCAAATATAGAATTGAAAACACCTGGAGAACTATGTTCTTTGGATCCAGTGAATGTTTTGCAGATATTTTAATCATAGATTTGAAGCTATGATGTCTTTTATTACCAACAAAAAAAATCCTCCCCTTGGAGAGGTTTTGGATTTTCTTTTGGAGGAAGGAATATCAAGCGAGAGGTGCTCCTCATATACATATGTTGTTGTGGATTAAAGATGCACCCAAATTTGGATCAGATTCAGATGAAACAGTGATGAGTTTCATTGAAGAGTATTCAACATGTGCTGTTCCAAAATCTACTGAAGAAAACAATTTAAGGCAACAAGTTTTACGTTTTCAATCTCATCGTTGTGGAAAGTACTGTCGTCGAAAATTTAAAAACAAGGAAAAGTACTACACAAAATGTCGTTTTGCATTTCCTCGACCAGTGATTTCTAAAGGAAGAGTAAATAATTTGATGTCATCTCTACGACATACTTTGACGAGGAAATCTCCCAAAAATATATACAATTTGAAAAGAAATGAAGAATCTAAGTACATCAATGATTACAACCCAGTGATTTTGTCCATGTGGAATGCTAACATGGATATTCAGTTCGTTGCTGACAACAATATTGCTGTGGCTCGATATGTGACATCTTACATCACCAAAAAAGAAAAGGGTGAACTGAAGGAAATGTGGGAGGACATTTCACATGAAAAGAGTCTAAGCAAGAAATTATACAGTTTCAGTCTGAAGATGTTGTCGCATCGAGAAATTGGAGCATATGAATGTTCTGATCGGTTATCATCAGCAAGTCTCTATGCCAAATCAAGAACAATCATTTGGGTGAGTCTAGGTCTTGCTGCAACACGAAACCGAGTTTTGAAATCTGTACAATAAATTGAATATTTGGCGGAAAGAACCAAACAGTACAGACATTTTGAAGACAAATATGTTGGATACATACTATCCAAATAGAAGTACTCACCTTGAGAACACTTGTTTGTATGAAGTTCTGCAAAACTACAGTTATAAGAGGAACATCACAGAAGATATCAATAATGGAAAATATGCACTCATTGGCTATGAAGGATGTTTAGTAAAGCAGAAAAAAGGCCATTTGATTAATCATCGAAAATTGAGTTGTGAAGCTCCAGACAAAAGAGAATTTTACTATTTAGCTCTTTTGCAACTCTTTAAGCCATGGCGTACAGAAGAGGAACCACTTGGAGATTTTCTCTGTTATGAAGACTCTTTTAATGCAACTAAGGATACCATAGAATGTCCTATTTTTCTAAATTATCTGCAAATGTTGAATGAAGAAATGGAGCAAGAAACCACAATTGCTGAAGAGATAGCTAGAGACAGTTCTCAAGATAGTCAGAGTTCTACTTCATTGAGCCAGGATCCACTAGGAGGACCAATTATCCAAAATGAAGCTGCCACTGCCATGGATGAGGTGGAAAGAGCTATGGAACAAGCTCAAGAGGATGGAGTTAACTTAGAAGATTTGGTAAAGCAACTAAACATTGAGCAGAAAAAGATATATGATGAAGTCACAGAGCAGATTGAACATGGATTCAGACATGAGAAAAAAGAGTGCTCATGTACATCATTTGACTCTGTCCGACTATATGTAAGTGGAGAAGCGGGGACAGGAAAAAGTTTTCTAATTAAAGCCATTGCAAGTTATCTGCAGAAAAGGACTGATTCACCACTCTCTTGTGTTGTAACTGCTCCAACTGGTCTGGCAGCACATAACAGTAAAGGGATTACTCTACATCGTTTACTGATGCTGCCAGTTGAACATGATAATAAATTGCATTACAACAAGTTATCTGGAGATGCGTGTTCTGAAGTTTCAAGAGTCTTGAAGAAAATGAAACTTCTTATCATTGATGAAGTAAGCATGGTCTCAAATCTAATGCTTGCTTTTGTGCATTTGAGAATGCAAGAAATTCTTAGAACAGAGTATGATGTGTTATTTGCAGGAAAACACATTATTGTTTTTGGAGATCTATTGCAGTTGACTCCAGTAAAAGGACAACCAGTGTTTAAAATGCTCACACATGAAGATACCAGGAAGTCCCTTGGAAGCATTGGAAACGTTAATATATGGTTACATTTTAAATATGCTGAACTGCTTCAAAATATGCGACAGGCCAAGGATGAAGATTATAAAAATATTCTACAAGATGTAAGAATTGGAAAAGTGACTGAGCTTGGGAAAAAAGCTTTGCATAGTCGAATAATTTCAAATTTGTATCCAAATGAAAACAATCTTCCAGAGAATATTTTTAAAAAAATGACTGAGAAGAAATCTGGGATATGTTTGATGCCAACTCTGCAAGAATGTTCCATCTTCAACAACAAAATGTTAGAGTTAGAAAATGAAGAGATCGTGAAACTGGAAGCAATAGATAAAATAGAGCATATGGGTGCAACAATTGTTTTGTCTGAAAATTTGAAAACTAAATTGGATTCATTGGAGAAAAGTATTTCTAAAACAGCTGGTTTTGAAAAGACTCTGAATGTGTGTTTAAATTGTCGTATCATTTTGAGAAGGAATTTAAATGTTGAAAGAGGTCTGGTAAATGGAGCAATGGGTTATGTTGTTGATTTTGTGAATTACAGAAATAGAGATGGAATTGAATTTTTAAAAATAAAATTTGATGGCATTGAACAAGTACAACAAATAAGTCGTGGTTCTGCCAGATTTTTACTTGTAAAAGACTTATATGTTCGCCGAAAACAGTTTTCTGTTTGTTTGGCATATGCAGTAACAATTCATAAATCACAAGGTTTAAGTGTAGATAATGCTTTGGTGAACATTGGAAGATCTGTGTTTAAAGAGGGTATGGCATATGTGGCATTATCCCGAGTCAGAACTTTATCAGGATTGTACTTGATTGCGTTTGATGAGACAAAGATTTCTGCAGATCTAGATTGTGTTAAAGAATACAATAGGTTAGGAAGAGAGTATGCTCCACATTTGCCTCAATATCCTCTGTTTGAAAAACGTGTGGTAGGCCAAAAAAGAAGAAATGAGGATAATTGTAGTGAGGTTGTTGCAAAAAGACAAAAAGTAGAGAAAACTGTAATTGAAAACAGGAAGAAAAAGAATTGTGGAGAGAATGTTGTTGGATTTCAGTTTGAAAATAGTTCTGGTGTCAACTGCTATGCTAATGTAGTGGTTAATGTTGTTTTTTTTCTTAAAAGTTTACAAGAACAGATTGTTGAAAATCGGGATCAAAGATTGTGTGGTTTATTGAATTCTGTGTTTGAGAAATGTAGCAGTGGTACAGCACAAATAGAAAGTGTAACAGAAATTCGAAATATTTTAGATATGTGTTCTGGTCAAGATAAATTTTCACAGAACATTCAGCAGGATTGTCAGGAATTCTTAATGTATATGTTTGGTGTTTTGGAAGATGAAGGTGTAGATGTAGATAATCTTTTCAGCCTTTCTTATCAATGGCAGCATGACTGCCACAATTGTAGTATGGCTCGGATACCCGTCACCCCCTCCCAACACAATCCCCAAGGATGGGAAGACGGACACAGTTCTTGACTTTTTGGAAGGCGGGAGGGAGTTACCCTCCCGGCCGTATTTATTAAAATATGAAACAAAATTAAAACATTAAAATAACAGTTTCATATCATGTACAATTTCATTTCCACATTACGATGTTTATTGGCTAATCCTAGCACATCTCTAATACAAAGGTTCTCCTAGCCGATTCTAAAACATCCTGCAAATGCATAAACTCAAAATTAAATTGTACATCCTAACATTACGGGCCAACGGCAAGGTCGTAACCGGTGTCAGATCCCTACTACCAGAACTCCCCCCCTTACTTGTGAGGGGCGGGCGCACAGAGGACTGTACCTCTGTGCCAACTTCCAATTTCCCTTGTCTTAACGGGGGCCCCATATTTACTCGACGCCATCTTAGTGGTCGTCCGAGGACTCGTGTGAGGTGTCTAGAAGGTAGCGTAGACCCCCCTCCCACTCCACACTGCTTACCACATCCGCCGTCGCGGATGTCCTGGCCCTGGGAAATTCCCAGGAGGGGCCCTGGGAGGGGCCTATGACCGCCTTAACTTTCGGCGGTCCCATCCTTAGAGGGGTACCGCCTCCACGTGTGAGGGGCCAATGGCCGCCTCCCCCCGGGCGCTCCCATCCATAATGGGTGGCGCCCCACCTCTAGGGATCTTCCAATTACTGCTCACCGATCATGACCTTACCGCCACAGGCCGGATAGTTGACCGGCTATCCGGACCCCCCACAAACTCCTACTGAAGGTCATGGCTACACAAACTCTTTAACTAAGCTATGAAGTCTCCTATGAGTAAGACATTCCCCTCCCGGGACAAATGGACCCCATCTTCAAGATACATATGGTCCCCCCGAATACATCCATGTGGGATACAATGCAACTGGCCTGAGCGAAACAACCTACTAAGTTTGTTATTAACTTTCTTCACTGACTGATTCAAAGCTGACACAGAGAGGGCCCCCCGCCACACCTTCCTAGGAATCATGTGTGACCATGCAATCGTACACCCCGGAACCCTTCTCGCCAACCAACTTACTGTGGATAAAATTAACTCGAGAAGTACTCGTCGACTAATGGTTACCAAATCATTGCCCCCAAGATGTACTATGATCACAGACGGCGGTGACCTCGTCCGCCCTAACAGTCCCTCAATAAAAGTTTGAAAATGGTCAATACAGAGCCCGCCCCTTCCGTGGAAGGTCTCCCTGTACCCGTATTCCCCAGCCATGTGAATCATGTCACCTGCTTTGAATACGTCCGCGGCACGCCTCACGTATGAGTGGCCAACGACCCACACCACTCTTCCCTCAGCCGGTGATCTTTGACCGCTGGTCCCCAGGTGGCGGGTCAACTGCACAGTCCGCCCCGCAAAGCCTGCTCGCGAAACTGTAAACCAAACAGAAAACAAGAAGCGTGAGTGCATGACATTAGCTTCACAACATGTGCAACCGCACATACCTTTTATAACAATTCAAGGACCAACGCCCCAACTGTTTCACCTTTTCAACACTCAGACCCCTGGCTGTAGCCTCTGTAGCAGCCCCTATCCGGAAGGAATGGGTCCCAAAATCGCTCGGGTTCAAGCCCGCTGCCGCGATTGCCATTGTTAACACCCGCTGGAACTGAAACCTAGTTAGTGGGGTGGCGTCGGTGTGCCTCAGCAAGCTTCCCCCCCATGATGCCGCCCTCTGTGCTAAATACTCCTCCACGCATTTTACCGGGCACATGGGAGACTCTGGAATCCGCTGGACTACTACACTGTCCCCGATCGCTCCCTGATCGGTCTTGGACCTGGCAATTGAGACTACCATCGTCTCACCCTTGATTTGAATGTGGTCTCGACACAGACCTCCCCCCGTATCCTGCTTATTCCTCGCTACCAGTTCGCTTACCCGCATAGCCCTGTGGAATGCTAATGCAAAAGCAGCCCGGAACAGCACTGTCTCTGATTGAGATGAACATGTCGCCGGGAGTACGGACATTAACAGGGACAACCTTTCTAGACCTATCGGGTGCCTTTCGTCCACTCTACGACCCTCAAGGCGTTGCCACCCACGCAGTGCCTTCCTTACGAGAAAGGACAATGTGGGGTCCTGGATGCCATGAGCCTGCGCCATGAAGGCAATGGCGGCCCTGTGCCTATTGGCTGTTGCCAGTGATCGGCCTGCCTGATGTAGTGATACCAGAAATTTCAGGACGTACTCCTCCTGCCCCCAATGCTCCCCCCTAGCTGAACCCAAAAATGATCAATAGGAACGGAACGCTCCTTCATTTGCCTTCCTTGTCCTGGGTGCTAGACTCTCTCCCACGAGGTTTTGTAATCCGGGGCACCGAGAGACCAGAGAGCTTCGGGAAATGGTGCCGCCACCAAGTCCGCTGAGGGCAGAAAACCCCGGAAGGCCTGCATGTGGGAACGAGAGAGTGCATCAGCCGCCTGGTTCAGTACCCCAGGCACGTGTCTTGCCCTAAAGTGGATGTTTAGTCTCATACATAGCAGGACAATTTCTTTCAGCAATCTCAGAATCCATTTGCAGCGTGCTGCCTGATTATTGATACATTCAACAACGGTCATATTATCAGACCAGAACACCACAGTGCGATCACGAAACCCCTCTGGCCATGTTTTTAATGCCACCAAAATGGGGAACAGCTCCAGAAACCCAATGTTACTTGTGAGCCCTCTATCGTGCCACCACGCCGGCCATGTTTGCGCCGACCATTGATTACCAAGGATGGCGCCAAAACCCACACTCCCTGCTTAGTCGGTCCACAACCCCAGCTCTTTGGAGGAAGCTGGCGGTTTGTTCCACACGACGCGACCGTTGAAATCCGCCAGAAATGCCAGCCATATGCGCATATCCTGGCAAACCTCTGCTGACAGTCTTGTGCGATGGTGCCCTTCCTTGAGGCCAACCATGGCTTGTGCTATAGAGCGGGAAAAGGGGCGGGCCATTGGTATCACTCTAAGGGCAAAGTTAAGCTGACCCACAGCTTGTTGCAACTGATGGAGAGTTACCTTTTTCTCGCCGAGGCATATTTCAAGCGAGGCCTTGAATTTCATTACCTTCTCCTTGGGCAAACGGAAGCACCCCTCCACAGAATCGAGCTCAATTCCCAGAAACTCGAGTGAAGTAGATGGCCCCACTGTCTTGCCTGGTGCCAGTGGCACGCAAAATCGTTTCATGAGATTACAGAATTCCCTCAAAGCCTGTCCACATTCCGTGACCCCGGCTGCCCCCAGAAACAGAAAATCATCAAGGTAATGTATAACCTGCGTAAAGCCCGTTGCTCTGGTGAATGCCCATTGCAAAAAAGTACTGAATTTCTCAAAATACGCGCAAGAGATGGAGCAACCCATTGACATACATTTATCCATGTAGTAGCATCCATGAAACAAAAACCCAAGAGACGCTGATCCTGTGGGTGTACCGGGAGCAACCGGAACGCTGACTCGATACCTACATACCATTTGTTGCACGGACAGATTAAGATGTATATGCTGTATGGGGTGTTGCATGTCAATCGTTTACGGATTGTAAACACTCTTTTGCTATTAGGGACAGTCAATGTTTTACAGTCTTTGCTGAACTTACAAGCTTTACATTTCGGCGGGCATTTAAAGCCCTCATCACTCTTGCTGGAATTGATCTTAGAGGTCACATAGTTGTGGCTAAGTTCATCTCTTAGTGATTTGCCTTTCCGGAATGTAATTTGTGGATTGTCATTGAGATATTTTTTCAAATGTGTATCAGTATGTAGAACGTGCCAATGTTTTTTGAAAATCTTCCGGACATCTTGTGCTTGTTCAGAAAAAGTGGCAATAAACCTTACTTTATCTGTTTCTTCCGTCTTAATGCGAGGATTCAGTAATTCCTCTCTGTTTTTTAAGGTTACTCGATCTTTGGCAGTATTTATTGTTTTCTGGCTGTAACCTCTACTGCGGAATCTGTCACACATAATTCTTTCTTCATCCTGGTAGGCATCCTTATTACTACAATTACGTTTTGGCCGTAGTAATTCTCCGTAAGGTATGCTACCTATCAAATTTCGAGGATGACAGCTGTTCGCGTTTAAGATACTGTTCCCAGCTGTTTTTTTCCGGAATAATTTGGTATTGAGTTGGTTGTTCGAAACTTCCACAATTACATCCAGAAATTCCACTTCGTTCTTGCTGAAGTGCCCTGTGAGTTTCAAATTCAGATGATTGAGATTGAGTTTGTTGATGAAAGATTGTATTGATATTTCATCCCCACACCAAATAAAGAAAATGTCATCTATGTATCTAAGCCACAGGGCAACCTGATCGAATTCTGCCATCTCCCTGACGACCTGCTCCCGCCACCAGCCCATGAAAAGATTTCCATAGCTGGGGGCGAAGCAGGTCCCCATGGCTGTGCCCTGTGACTGTCGATACAAGATGTCATTAAAATAAAAAAAATTATTCTAAAGACAAAACTCAATCATATCCACCAGCATCTGTGAGTGTTGTGAAAATGAGACCGATCTAGTTCTCAGCAAGTGTTTCACTGCTTTTAAGCCTTGGTGATGTACAATACTCGTATAAAGGCTACTGACATCAAGTGTAGCCAACACATACTCTTCCTCCCAATGGATGCCATTTATGACTGTAAGGAAATGAGTGGTATCCTTAATGTACGAAGGGAGAGACACAACATACGGTCTAAGAAAAAAGTCTATATATTTAGACGTATGTTCCAGTAGTGAACCCATTGAAGATACTATTGGGCGACCCGGAGGGTTGATAGGGTCCTTGTGCAGTTTCGGGAGCAAGTATAACATTGGTGTTCTGGGTTGAGCACAGTATAAATATTGATATTCTTCTTGTTCCACTAGCCCTTTATCTTTCCATTCGAGTAACAGGTCCCTGAATCTAAGATTAGATCCCAGTAATTCATCTCTGTTGGTTTTGCAATAACAGTTCTCATCATTCAATTGTCGGTGACCCTCTTCCAAGTATTTGATCGTATCTAATACCACCACATTGCCACCCTTGTCACTTTCTCTGATGACAATCGTACTGTCCTTTTTGAGATTTTCAATAGCTGCAATTTGATCAGAGGATAAGTTTGTCTTAGATTGTGAGATTTTCTAATATCTTATTTTAGTTAGATCTTTAACAACTCCCCTTTCAAAAACATCAATTGCATCACATTGAATATTGGGTAGGAAGACTGATTTGGGCTTAAAAGTGGATCCTGGATTGAGTCCTAAATTTGTCCCCAATATATCCATATCTGTAGTGGTAATGTTCGCGGGGTCAGAGTCTAGTATATGCATAAATATAACGTCATTAGTGTCAAGGTTACAAATATTAGTAGAGGTACTCACATTTCCTTTGTCTTTGGTTTCGTCGCATACCATTTTTTCAGTTTCAATTTCCTGGCAAATAGAAATACATCGATCCGGGTGTCAGCAAAATGATAATCCTAAGGCAAGAGTGCTCTCTCTCAAATATGATAGAATCATAGAAATAGTAAACAGAGCTAAAGTATTGTGCCATACCATGTGCTGATCGAACTGGAATGCAATGTGGAATCAAATCAGGTTCTCTTGTATGATCATGCCTCTGTAGATTATTGTCATGCCTTGGGTCTAACCATCATATGATTTCTGCCCAAATGTTGTTTATGCCGCGATAATACAGTTTAGCATAAACAAACAGTGACGTGAGTACATAGATGCCAATCACGGGTTACCTCACATTATACGTCGAGTGAGCGATACTTTAGCTCTGTTTACTATTTCTATGATTCTATCATATTTGTGATTACCAAGACTGTGCATAGACAGCAATGTCAAATATGCTGCACTATATTAAGAGTGAGTTCCGTATATAATATAATTATGATATTGTTGCAGATTATTATTTGAATTTGATATTTTTATGTTTTCTGACCCAATCTAACTACATCAGAGGCAAAATGTGGATTAGTTTACCATTAAATATATGATTGCAAGCATATTTACATGTTATAAGATGGCCGCCATATGCTAACGCGATGCTAATCTATGCACTAGGGTGTGCTGTTTAAATAATGGCAACCTACGCCAAGAGACGAGCGTGACCAAGCCGTAATGGCGAAACGCGTCGTGCAACTTTTGTCATCTGCCAAATAAACTCCTGTGAAACTGCAGCTCTGGGTGTCCTCTTTTCATCATAACTTTGATGTGTTGCGGAACGAATATATATATAATAGAAACTCTGGCAGACCTGGCGGCGGTGTCGCCGCCATTATCCGCTCTCATCTACAGTTCACCACCCTCTCCACTCCATCCATAGCTAATACGGACATTCTCACATTGAAATTTACCTCTCCTAACTCTTCATTTATTTGCATACTAGTCTACCGCCCCCCTGATAACATGCCCCTTTTTCCATCTCTATTTAGTAGCATGATCGCGCAAATAGCCATCAATTCCACTAGGGTTTTGGTGGTGGGCGATTTTAATTATTGGCCTTTAGATCCTCAGGAATCCTCCCTTTCTCGTGAGTTTACTGACTCACTGCTTGGCTTAAACTTCTCCAAACATATTTTTGTGGCCACACACAATAAAGGCCATACATTAGACCAGATCTGGTCCACCAACCTTGACATTCCCTCTCCCTCGGTTTATCCCTGTCCCTGGTCCGATCACTTTTTTATTTCTTTGTCCTTGCACCTACTTTTGTCTACCCGCCTCCCGATCCCCCATAACCTTCAGGTCTGAAACTGGAAACACGCCGACATTCCTCATTTTCACTCTATCCTTGCTTCAACATCTCTCCCTGATTATTCTGATTTGAATTCCCAAGCAATCTCTCTTGATCATTGGCTGTCCTCTGCCTGTGACGTCGTCGCCCCCATCAAAACTGTTAAGTCCAAACGCCCCCACGACGCTCAGCGCTGGTTCACTTCCACTCTTAAGGCGGACAAACTTCGCCTTAGACAGGCTGAGCGCCGCTGGCGGCGGAATTATGACTCTCTACTCAAAATCACATACTCTGACTTACTAAAAATCTATAAACAATCGATCATCTCGGCCAAACTTTCTTATTTTTCCCAGAAGGTCTTGACTTCGGCATCCAAGACCAAAGAAATTTTTTCTATTGTAGCTGAGCTCTCCCTACCTGACCGGGTCACCCCCCAGCCCCTACCCTCACAAACCCTGTGCAATTCTCTTAACTCTTTTTTTTCTGACAACATTTCCGCTATTAAAAACAATATTCCCTCCACCACTCTGTCCCATGATTCTGTCCTCCCTATCTCGAATCCCCATTCTTTCTCTAAATTTCCCCCTATCTCCCGGGATATCTTTCTTTCACTACTCCAGACGGTGAGCTCGGGCTCGCCCAATGATTGCTGTCCCACGTCCATTCTAAGAGCTGCCTTCGTGGCCTGCCCCTGCCCCCCTCTTGATCTCTTAAACCAATCTCTTCTGTCAGGCGTTGTCCCTAATGCTTTCAAAAGCGCTGTGGTGGTCCCCATTTTAAAAAAGCCGGGTCTTGACCCTACTGCGCTGGCTAACTATCGCCCCATCTCCCTCCTCCCTTATTTGGGAAAGGTTTTAGAGACTTATGTCACCCGCTGCCTCAGTGCCTTCGTCGAGGAAACTCACTTCCTCGACGATCGTCAGGCTGGGTTCAGACCTGCTCATTCCACTGAGGCAGTTGTGGTGGCAGTTATGGACACGCTGAAACAGGGAGCTGACAGGAATCTGGCACAGGCCCTTGTACTGTTAGACCTCTCTGCCGCTTTCGACACGGTCGACCATGGTATTTTGGTCGACTGTGTCAGAAATGCTGGCATTTCGGGCGTGGCCCTGTCATGGGTGATATCTTTTCTCCATTCCCGCTCTCAATCCGTCCGTCTTTCCTCTTTTTCTGCCCCTCTATCCTCTCTTTCTTGTGGTGTTCCCCAGGGTTCTGCTTTGTCCCCGCTTCTGTTTAATCTTTATATGCAGCCCCTTCTTGTCTCTCTTCGGCAGTTTTCACTTACTGCTTTCAACTACGCAGATGATCTGCAGCTTATTTTTCCTCTCAATTCCTCCCCCTCTTCCTGTTCTAATTTTCAAAATGCCATGCTCTTTATCTATGAGTGGATGAACCTGAGCCAACTTAAGCTCAACCCAAGCAAAACGGAGCTGGTGGTGACCGGTGGCTCTCTTACTCCCTGGTCTCCCAACTTTTGGCCTACAGCTCTGGGTTCCCCTCCCTGTCCAGTTAATACTGTGAAGAGCTTGGGGGTCACCATCTCTAGTGACCTCTCAATGCGGCCACACATTAACACCGTCACTTCGGCTTGTTTCTTTCATCTTCGCCGAATTGGGAAGATTCGCAGGTTTCTATCCCAAGAGGCCCTTATTCTTGTTATCCTTGCCCTCATTACCTCACGTCTAGATTATGCCAACTGTCTATACGTGGGGGTCCCTGCCTGCCATCTGTCCCGACTCCAACTGGTCCAGAATCAGGCAGCCAGATTAATTTTTCAGCAACCTAAACATCAGCACGTCACCCCTTTGCTGAAAACTTTACACTGGCTCCCAGTTGTACAGCGGTGTGTTTTTAAAATGGCCTGTACCATCTTCAAATCCTTGTTTACCTGTGCCCCTGCCTTTATCTCTTCCTGTTTGCACGCCTATGTCCCTTCCCGTCACCTTAGATCTTCGACTCATAACCGTCTGATCACCCCCAGGTTCAATCGTAAGAAACATGGGGGAGCCTGTTTCTCTTTTCTTGCTCCTGTTACCTGGAACTCCCTTCCTCTTGCCATCCATCTGTCCACTGATTATCGTTGCTTCCACAATTCTTTGAAAACCTACCTGTTCCGTCTGGCGCACGGCTAGCGGCCTTGTTCCTGAATGTTCTTCTCCCACCTGGTCTAGAGCGCCAAGAAACCAATTGGTGTACGTGCGCGGTACCAAATCTTTTTTAATAATTTAATAATAATAATATATTTATATGTACATACAGATTCTTCCAGACGAAAGAAAAACAGCGACCCAGGAGGAAACGGTGGAGACACTGGTTTAATGGCACAGATGCGAATGCATTTCGGCAGCCATTCTGCCTTCCTCAGCGCCCAAAGCGTCCTACCAGCGAGATGTCATGCTGCTGGTGAGTCCCTCCTTTAAACGCCTGCTAATGCAGGCCAGCTCCACCCCTAGGGTTAGTTCCCACATCTGTGTAGAATCCCGCATGTAGTGCAGGACAACAGATCCCAGAATGCAACCAAGTGGTGCCTGGAACCTAGGTGCAGGAGGATACCGTTAATGGTGAAATGTCAAATCGGGGGTGCAGGGAACAGCATGAGCCTCTGGAGTTTGCTGTGATGGAAATACCGCTTTGGTGTGCCAGTTGTCCGGTGCCTCCTCCGGTCCCCCAATACCGTCACAGCCACGAACACCAAAAAGTCAATGAAGCAGGGGATGAACCACAATGTGTTCTACCCAGCATGAAATTGTCCATTCCAAAACTGCTCGCTTTTCTCCTCGGCTTCGGTGGCGGGCTTCCAACCTGTCCAACTAACGCTGGCAAAATAAACCGGACTACAAGAGTCCGAAAGTTCCAGTGAAGCTGGTCGCCCAGAGCGTGACGGGGGTCATCTGCAAAAGCGCCTCTGGATAGCGCTGTAACTTGTACATACAGATTCTTCCAGACGAAAGAAAAACAGCGACCCAGGAGGAAACGGTGGAAACACTGGTTTAATGGCACAGATGCAAATGCATTTCGGCAGCCATTCTGCCTTCCTCAGCGCCCAAAGCGTCCTACCAGCGAGATGTCATGCTGCAGGTGAGTCCCTCCTTTAAACGCCTGCTAATGCAGGCCAGCTCCACCCCTAGGGTTATTTCCCACACCTGTGTAGAATCCCGCATATAGTGCAGGACAACAGATCCCAGAATGCAACCAAGTGGTGCCTGGAACCTAGGTTCAGGAGGATACCGTTAATGGTGAAATGTCAAATCGGGGGTGCAGGGAACAGCATGAGCCTCTGGAGTTTGCTGTGATGGAAATACCGCTTTGGTGTGCCAGTTGTCCGGTGCCTCCTCCGGTCCCCCAATACCGTCACAGCCACGAACACCAAAAAGTCAATGAAGCAGGGGATGAACCACAATGTGTTCTACCCAGCATGAAATTGTCCATTCCAAAACTGCTCGCTTTTCTCCTTGGCTTCGGTGGCGGGCTTCCAACCTGTCCAACTAACGCTGGCAAAATAAACCGGACTACAAGAGTCTGAAAGTTCCAGTGAAGCTGGTCGCCCAGAGCGTGACGGGGGTCATCTGCAAAAGCGCTTCTGGATAGCGCTGTAACTTGTACATACAGATTCTTCCAGACGAAAGAAAAACAGCGACCCAGGAGGAAACGGTGGAAACACTGGTTTAATGGCACAGATGAAAATGCATTTCGGCAGCCATTCTGCCTTCCTCAGCGCCCAAAGCGTCCTACCAGCGAGATGTCATGCTGCAGGTGAGTCCCTCCTTTAAACGCCTGCTAATGCAGGCCAGCTCCACCCCTAGGGTTAGTTCCCACACCTGTGTAGAATCCCGCATGTAGTGCAGGACAACAGATCCCAGAATGCAACCAAGTGGTGCCTGGAACCTAGGTGCAGGAGGATACCGTTAATGGTGAAATGTCAAATCGGGGGTGCAGGGAACAGCATGAGCCTCTGGAGTTTGCTGTGATGGAAATACCGCTTTGGTGTGCCAGTTGTCCGGTGCCTCCTCCGGTCCCCCAATACCGTCACAGCCACGAACACCAAAAAGTCAATGAAGCAGGGGATGAACCACTATGTGTTCTACCCAGCATGAAATTGTCCATTCCAAAACTGCTCGCTTTTCTCCTCGGCTTCGGTGGCGGGCTTCCAACCTGTCCAACTAACGCTGGCAAAATAAACCGGACTACAAGAGTCCGAAAGTTCCAGTGAAGCTGGTCGCCCAGAGCGTGACGGGGGCCATCTGCAAAAGCGCCTCTGGATAGCGCTGTAACTTGTACATACAGATTCTTCCAGACGAAAGAAAAACAGCGACCCAGGAGGAAACGGTGGAAACACTGGTTTAATGGCACAGATGCGAATGCATTTCGGCAGCCATTCTGCCTTCCTCAGCGCCCAAAGCGTCCTACCAGCGAGATGTCATGCTGCAGGTGAGTCCCTCCTTTAAACGCCTGCTAATGCAGGCCAGCTCCACCCCTAGGGTTAGTTCCCACACCTGTGTAGAATCCCGCATGTAGTGCAGGACAACAGATCCCAGAATGCAACCAAGTGGTGCCTGGAACCTAGGTGCAGGAGGATACCGTTAATGGTGAAATGTCAAATCGGGGGTGCAGGGAACAGCATGAGCCTCTGGAGTTTGCTGTGATGGAAATACCGCTTTGGTGTGCCAGTTGTCCGGTGCCTTCTCCGGTCCCCCAATACCGTCACAGCCACGAACACCAAAAAGTCAATGAAGCAGGGGATGAACCACAATGTGTTCTACCCAGCATGAACTTGTCCATTCCAAAACTGCTCGCTTTTCTCCTCGGCTTCGGTGGCGGGCTTCCAACCTGTCCAACTAGCGCTGGCAAAATAAACCGGACTACAAGAGTCCGAAAGTTCCAGTGAAGCTGGTCGCCCAGAGCGTGATGGGGGTCATCTGCAAAAGCGCCTCTGGATAGCGCTGTAACTTGTACATACAGATTCTTCCAGACGAAAGAAAACCAGCGACCCAGGAGGAAACGGTGGAAACACTGGTTTAATGGCACAGATGCGAATGTATTTCAGCAGCCATTCTGCCTTCCTCAGCGCCCAAAGCGTCCTACCAGCAAAATGTCATGCTGCAGGTGAGTCCCTCCTTTAAACGCCTGCTAATGCAGGCCAGCTCCACCCCTAGGGTTAGTTCCCACACCTGTGTAGAATCCCGCATGTAGTGCAGGACAACAGATCCCAGAATCTATATATATATATATATATATTTTTTTTTCCGACAGACTATATGAAAATATCTCACAATACATTGACTTATTCCTAGCTCCCATTGCAAAGAACATGAGTTCGTATATGAAAGACACCAGTGATTTTTAACGAATTCTGAACGGAATCATATGGAATAAAGATTACTTATTGATCATAATTGACGCCGTATCATTATATACGTCGATGAAACATGATATTGGGCTAAATGCATGCCACTACTTTCTAAAACAACGCAACATCGAAGAGCTCCAACATGCTTAGATGCTCAAGAGCATGATCAAGCTATGTCTCACCAACAATGTGTTCCTCTTTCACCATCAATTGTACAGGTAGGAATGTGGAACTGCCATGGGCATATCTTTTTTGCCGAACTATGCGAATATAACGATGGGATGATGGGAGACAACTATTGCATGGAACCCAGAAAATCAGATGGATGTAGAGAAGATAATTCTTTGGGTTCGATACATCGCTGATTTGTTTGTAATTTGGAATGGGACTAAGAAGGATTTTGATATATACTTTTCAAAGCAATGTGACAATAAGGTGAGTTTACAATTCACTTACACCTGCGACAAAAAGGAAATTTACTTCTTGGATCTGAAAGTACATATATTGAGAACAATCAGTTACACTCCACACTCTTTCGGAAGACAACATCTAAAAACAGTATAATACGCGGAACTAGTTTCCATCCGCACCCACTACTCAATAGTATACCATATGGAGAATACATACGCATGAAAAGGAACTACTCAAATGAGTCAGATAGTGAGGAGAAAATATAGGAAACAACTGAAAGATTAAGGTCACAAGGATATAGCGAAAGAACACTGGAGAAAAGCAGAAAACGAGCCACACAAAAAACAAGGACAATGACCCTCCAGAATAAAGATAGAAAGGAAAATCAGACAGAGGAACATACACAAGGGCTACCTCTGTTCGTAAGAACATGCAGTAAAGAAAGTGGCATCATCAAAAGCAAAATCCAAAAATATTGACACCTACTCTCAGGGGATCCTCAAATAGGTAAAACAATAGGCCAAGGACCAATGATGAGCTATAAAAAAACGACATCACTAATGGATGAACTTGTAAGCAGCCATTTTAGAGAAAGGTATTAGGAGAAAAAAGATAATTGGCACACAAGTCAACAAAAAGGATTCAGAAAGTGTGTGCAAAGCATGCAAAATAGGTCAAAACAAAAGTACATTGACAGAACCAAGTGGAAAAATAATGAACATCGAAGGAAAAATAACCTGCTCCTCCACACATGTAGTATAAATTGTGGAGTGCAAGTGTGGATCACAATACATTGGATGCACAACATGTATGTTGAAGAAAATAATTCTTGAACATATCAGGGCAGTAAAGAACAAGGACATGTCCTATGCAATGGCCAACCATATGTCACTGTGCTAAAATAGTGACTGGAGAGCCATGACATACTTCGGGATCCATGTGGTAAACCCTGATGAGAGAGGAGGTAACAGACAATGGAAACTGAGACAGACAGAATGACGCTTCATAATTAGAATGAAAACAAAGATGCCATGTGGGATGAACTTCGATGAGGAACTTTATGTGCATTTGGATTAAAATGAAGTAAAATCATAATTCATATTGAGGACACCTTACAAAATGAGATTAAGTACTTGTTGGGTACTAATTCCAAAAAGACACCAAATAAACAAGAAAAGACCAAAACAGGACATACAATAATCAGTATGGGGTACTATACCCAACCAAATACGAATAACCAAGGACTACAAACCATATATATAAAAAATGCTGCCTTATTAGCGCAAACAACTGCAGCACATAACAATGCAATAACAATGAATTGCGGAATGTACATTAATTACAGCGCATAAGATTGAAAAGTTGCAATGACAATGAATTGCTGTTCTTTATCATTTCAAACACTGCATGTCACGTATATTTTAAAAACAATGTATATATTGTATATATCTAAAAACTACTAGTCTCATGATGCATCCTAATAGCAGAGTGGGATAAATAGTAGATAGAGACAACAGCTCACTTACCGTGAACAAAGCCTGTGCTAGGCTGAAACGCGTTGGTCCGAGCTTGAAGCTGAAATAAAATCAAAGTAAAAACCAAATCTTGAGTGCCGCATCCCTTGATGTAAAATTGTCGTATTGGGCCAGGATCCGGACCCTATGCAGAGCACCAGTAAGTGAGTCCGTGGAGTCAAAGGGATCGCATGGTGAAAAAAAAAATATATATATATATATTCACTGAAAAAAACCATAGGTTTCCGGCCTTATATAGTTAGGAATTAGCATTTAAAAAACCTTTAAAATTCACTCAAACAAATATAAGTTTTAGGGGTGTTAGAGTTAGCTGGACATTTCACTCATACAAAACCATTGAAATTGCTCCTATATAGTTAGTTGTACTAACTATATTTCGCGCACCCGCAATCCACTGCTGATGATGTCATATATTACATCATTCATGACATGGTCAGTGACTTCACTGATGACATCTCAAATGACATCACTGATGACATCACTGATGACATCATCCACGTGACAATCACATACACCTTTTCGTACACTAGTAAAATCTTTCATCACTCTTTGTAAAATACAGAGTATCATATTTGAATCCATTGTTACAGCAATACAAGTATCTAAAAACCCACTCAGTGATTCATAGATGTATACACACATCTAATCACTTACCTGTAGATTCACTCATACATGCTGTCAATGAACAATAGAACTCTATCAAAAATACTTATACACCTAATTCGACATTACACACCAGCATACATCCTATTCACATATGAAGTCATCCTACTCACTTATGCAAACAATGGATCATACTTACATATTTACTTAGCTACACACTTATACAAACACAACTTCATCTATTCATTTAGATAGTAAGTCATACTTAGTGAATTATAAAATCATAATTACAAGTATAAAGTTATCCATACAGTCACTCACACAATCATTGAGTCTTATGTATACTTATTTATATACAACAACTGACACATACACTGCCTTTTATTTTTCTAGTTTGTTGGACATGTACCATTGAGAAATATATTTGCTCATCACCACACCCATAAAGATATTCACTCACCCAAACAACTGTTAGAACAATTAGTTTTAACTTCATATATCTAGTGAATCAACTATTCACACATCTTTGGGCAGTCACACACCCCCCACCGAACCACACACACATTCAATCTCCCATACAAATACTCAGTTAACTAATCAAAAACTAATATAGACTTTCACATAGCTAGTAACCAACTGGAGAACCAGTTTACACAACAACTGACAAAGTAATACAGATATTCAAACAGTTTAGTCACTATCCACTATATTTAGTGAGACACTATAAATTGGTCAAGTAAACAGTCAATTACACTGCTACTAAATCCTCCATTCAAATATTTATTTTTATATATCCACTCATTCTTGATCCATGATGTCATGAGTGATGTCACTGACCATGTCATAAGTGATGTAATATGTGACGTCATCAGCAGTGCATTGCAGGCGCGCAAGTTATAGTGAGTCCAACTAACTATAACGTGGGAATTTCAATGGTTTTATGTCAGTAAAATTTCCAGGTAACTATAACTGGTGTGAAACCTATGGTTTTTTCAGTGAATCTAATAGGTTTTTTAAATGCTAATTCCTAACTATAACTGGTGTGAAACCTATGTTTTTTCATTGAATTTCAAAGGTTTTTTTAATGCTAATTCCTAACTATAAGTCTCACTTTATAAGTAAGACTGTTAGCGCTCTAGTTGTTCTTTAGAACACTTTGGTACATTCTGTCATTGGGCTATAGTTAGGCTACATCTGGCTGATATTTGGGCTACTTTTGTTTTTTTTTGTCTCTGGTGGTCATCTTTGGGCTACATTGGGCTACATTGGGCTACATTTGGGCTGTACCATATATATAGACCAATGTAGCCCAATATATATTTTTTCAAAGTTAATTTTCCTAAAAACCACTGGAGCATATATCTTGAGACATAGCAAAGGCACATCGGGCTACCAGTCCCTACAATTTTTTTTTTTTGCCTCGGAGCGTTCCCGGTGCGCGCCCCGGTGAGCGCCCCGGAAAGCTTAGTATTATGAAGCGCCCCGGGGCGCGTACCGGGGAGTCCCGTTAGCGCCAATATCGCGAACGAAAACATGATTGTGACGTATCGCGTAGCCACGTCCACGTGATACGCACGGCGTAAGCGCACCCGGAAGCACTTGACCGAATACTATCGCGCAACATAAGCATCTGACGCGCTTACGTGACGCGCCCAGTGGCGTAAGCGCGTCTGGTCATGTGACCTGAAAATAACACTTTTCATTGGTTCATGACAGTTTTGGTTTCATAATGATGAAGCCCCTGGTCTTGTGACTTGAAAATAACACTTTTCATTGGTTCAGGACAGTTTGTTTTCCAAATGATGAAAGCCCCCACCTTTTTTCCTTATTCTGACTTTGTCCTTTGACTGAGGAAGACCTGTTTACCTCTCTGTACCTTTTTGAATTATTATAAAATGGCTTCAGTAGCAGCAGCAGCAGGAGCATCTCAGCCACCACCACCACCTTCACCACCAAGAGGCCCACCACAACACTACAGTGGTGGAAATGAAGAAGAGAAGGAGGAGGAGGAAGAAGAGGAGGGGAGGAGGACGAGGTGGCTGAAAGAAACCAATACCCCATACCAACCCAAGCCACCTATTGTATGGGAGTTTTTTTCCATTCCTGAAGGAAAGAAGAAAGTCAATGCAGCAAATCTGACTTGCCTTATCTGTGGCACAGAACTCTCAAGGGGTAACCCAAATAAAAAATATTCATTTGGGAACAATACCATGATAAGGCACATGCAGCGCAAGCATCCTATCAACTATTCTGCTGCAGAAATGAGAGAACTGGCCAGCAACTTTCCCCAATCTATACCCAGCACCTCCAAACAAAAACAACCCACTCCATCGGGACCAGAGGCAAGAGAGACGATCCCTTGCATTCAGCCACAGTTTGCGGATTTCCAAATAACCTGTAGACATTGTGGGAAGACCATCTCCTACGGTGAACAGAGAATAAAGCTCATCGTCCTTGCTGGGGACAACCACAAATGCCCCAAAAATCCCTAATTATTTATTTTCTTTTTTTTTGCTCCAGTTGAGCCATTTTCAATTCCCTGTTTTTTCGTTTCTCCCCATGAAAAAAAAAAAAATACAAAATAGTTCATAAAAGCCAAACAAATTACAAAAAGTTCAAAAAACATTTAAATATAAAACAACAAATAGAAGAAAAAAAAAGTTCTTTTTAGAACTACCTCCAATTTCTAAAAAAAGGCAAATTTTTTTTAAAACTCTATCATTATTTTTTTCCCATGGTACGCTCCCCGGTCCGCTCCCCGGTGCGCGTACCGGGCGCTCCCGCCCACGCAAATCAAATAATTTGTTTTTATAGCCCTCACATCAAACCTAGGGGGTCAAGGGGGGTCTACTCTTCCCCTTTATGGTCATTTCCCCCTTTGTTTTTCCCAACTCTTGTGTCTCGATTCTACCGAGACACAAGATGGCGGCCGCTCCGGACTGTTTCGAATGTTTACAGACACCCGAGAGCCAATCAGCTTTCCGTGTGCACCTCACGTGGCGCGCCCGGAGCTCTCCCCGGTGCGCGTACCGGGGCACTGCCATAGATATATATTTTTTTTTTAACCTAAATTACTCAAAAACCACTGGAGCACATATCTTGAGACATAGCAAAGGCACATCGGGCTACCAGTGCCTACAATTTTGTCAAGTTTGGTGGAAATCCATTCAACCGTTCGGGCTAAAAGTGAGTTCGACCGCCCTATGGAAATTAACATTGGGAAAACACGTTTTGGGACCCCCCTTTTATCTCTGCCCCGCTTGACGAATCCCCCCCACATTTTCAGGGAAGGAGCGCGCCACAAACTTTGAGAAATTCGCAAAGATTCGTCCACCGGCGCCAAAGTTATTCCAAATAGAATATTGCGGATTTCCTATGGAAAGTAGATCCTAACTATAACTACCTACTGGCGACCGCCAGTAGGTAATATATATATATATATATATATATATATTACCTACTGGCGGTCGCCAGTAGGTAGTTATAGTTAGGATAATTTTCAATGTTAAATCTCAACATTCTATTTTGAATAACTTTGGCGCCGGTTGACGAATCTGCCTGAAATTTTCAGGAAAATGGTCTCATGGCGGTCCGGTCCTTCCCTGAAAGTTTGGGGGGGATTCGTCAAGCGGGGGCCGAGATAAAAGGGGGGTCCCAAAACGCGTTTTCCCCATGTTAATTTCCATAGGGCGGTCGATTTCACTTTTAGCCCGAACGGCTGAATGGATTTCCACCAAACTTGGCAAAATTGTAGGGACTGGTAGCCCGATGTGCCTTTGCTATGTCTCAAGATATGTGCTCCAGTGGATTTTAAGTAATTAAGGTTCAAAAAAATATATATATCTATAGCCGCGCTCCCGTGCGCGTACGGGAGTGCGCTCCAGGCGCGACACGCGACTTGCGCGCAGGAAGCTGATTGGATCTCAGTTGTCTGTAAACATTCTAAACAGTGCGGAGCGGCCGCCATCTTGTGTCTCGGTAAAATCGAGACAGAAGGGGTTTGAAAAAAAAAGGGGCAAATGACCATAAGGGGGAAGAGTAGACCCCCTCTGACCCCCTAGGTTTGATGTAGGGACTAAAATAGGGTCCTGCAGGGCATTAAAATTTTTTTTTCGTTTTGCGCGGGAATATGCGCTCTCCCGTGCGCGCACGGGAGAGCGCTCCAGGCGCGACGAGCGACTTGCGCGCAGGAAGCTGATTGGATCATAAGGGGGAAGAGTAGACCCCCTCTGACCCCCTAAATCCAGGACTATATTTATGAAGGCCTTGCGCTGTTAGTTTTGCGCTTCCTGTGCGTCAATTTTTGTGACGCACCAGCGGTGTAAAAAAATGCGCATTGTTATGCAATATTCAAAAAGTGACGCATCTATCTAGATGCGTCACTTTTTAAATATAGTGCAACGAGGTACATTTTATTACACTGCTGGTGTTATGCGTCACTTTTCTGTGCGCACTCCTTATGACGTTCCAGATGTGTCATATTTAATGTATGACGAATCATGTTGCAGATACAATATGGCGCAGAGTTTTAAAAAGTGACCCATGTACCTAGATGCGTCACTTTTTAAAAATAGCGTCAGGTATAATGTATGCAGAGGGGGTGTTCCCCCACAAAAAGCTTTGTAATAGCGACGCAGTGAAATGTTTGAGATTTCACTGCGTCACTTTTAGGATGCTGTTGCATCCTTTAAATATAGTGCAACGAGGCACATTTTATTACACTGTTGGTGTGATGCGTCACTTTTCTGTACACAGTCCTTATGACATTCCAGATGTGTCATATTTAATGTATGACGAATCATGTTGCAAGGAGTTACAGATACGTCAGTATTTCTGACATATGTGTAAACATAAAAGTGATGCGAGGCCGGCGCAAAATTTTGACGCAATAGCATCCAAAAAATGACGCAGGGAAATCTCATAGATTTCAGTACGTTGTTATTACCAAGCTTTTTGCGAGGGATTGCCCCCTCTGCATACATTATACCTGATGCAGATACAATATGGCGCAGAGTTTTAAAAAGTGACCCATGTACCTAGATGCGTCACTTTTTAAAAAATAGTGTCAGGTATAATGCATGCAGAGGGGGTGTTCCTTGCAAAAAGCTTGGTAATAATGACGCAGTGCGTCACTTTTAGGATGCAGTTGCGCCAAAATCTTGCGCCTGCTTCTCAGCAAACCTTTCACATGGTGCTTTTTCCATGTGAAAGGACACATTACTGGAGTTGCGTCACTTTTGTGACGCACTCCTGCAATGCGTTACTTTTGTGTTTAGAGATATGTCAGAAATACTGACATATCTGTAACTCCTTGCGAATTGATTAGTCATATATTAAATATGACATATGTGGAATGTCATAAGGAGTGCGTCCAGATAAGTGACGCATCGCTATTTTCACGTAGCGATGCGTCACTTTTCAGAAATGAGGCCTCCAGTTTATTCACTGTGTCATAAATTTCTTTTCTAACACTCACCTTCTTTCAGTCCTCCTACTTCACTTCCTTTCACCTCTCATACCTTTCTGTTCTTTCTTACTCATTCTCCTTTCAATTATCAATGCACTATATTTCACTTACTCTTCATTTTTTAAGATTATAGCTCTTTGATGAGAATTGGAGGTAGTTCTGAAAAGAACTTTTGGTTTTCTTCTTTTAACTGAAGAGGAACAAAAACAGGGAATAGAAACTGCTCAACAGGAGCAAAAAGAAAAGAAAAAAATTAGGGGTGGGAAGGGCAGTGATGGTTCTCTAATGCCCGAACCATGAGCAGGACACTTTGCTCCCCATAGGTGAGGAGTTGATTGCAGTATCTGCATCTGACGACCCCATGGTTGAATGCAGGTTGGATGTTTGCTACCTGCCCCTGAGATTGGTCTCTTCCAGAAGAAGTTGCTCCTCCTGTTGATGTAGAGGGAACCTCCTGTGCCAGAGCCCTGACACTTTCTCGGGCAAAATTCTGGGGGTGCCTGGTCTCCACATGGCGAATCATCGTGAAGTTGCCAAAAGAGTATTTTTTTAGGGGGTTACCCCGTGACAGGACCTTTTTGCAGATCCTGCACTCTACTTTTGGTGCATTCACCTTCTTCTGGCCTTCTGGAAACTTAAAAAATTTCCAAATGAAATGTCCCTTCACCTTTGGGGTAGGTGGCTCTTCATCAATGAAGTCATCTTCACTGCTGGATGATCTGGCAGCCATGATGAACCAAGAAAAAAGGAGCAGCAAAAAAGCAGGTCTTTCAGTCACAAAAGTGAAAGAAGAAGTGAAGGAAATGGGTGGGGATTTCATTCATTGTAAAAAAAAACTGTTAGCAACCAATGAAAAGTGTTATTTTAGGGTCACATGACCCGACGCGCTTACGCTGCGCGCTCGGGTGCACTTCCGGGTGCGTTTACGCTGCGCGATCGTAGGCGCTTCCGGGGCGCACACGTGGCGCGATCGTAGGCGCTTCCGGGGCGCACACGTGGCGCGATCGTAGGCGCTTTTGCGTGCGTTTAGGAGCCGCGCACGTAGGCGCTTCCGAGGGCACGTACGTTGTGCGCTGAAGTGACGTCATCAATCTTTAATAGAAATGCATAATCATTTTCAATATTAAAAAAAACAAATTTTATTTGTATGGTACGAAATGTTTTGCATTATTATTAACTTTTCATTCATATTTTTTTTTCACGAACGACAGTTGCGCTCTGGGTGCGCTTTCAGATGAGCTCTCGGAGAAGCTTACAGGAGAGCTTAGCTGAAAGCTTCCAGGAGCGCGCACCCAGAGCGCAAAAGAAAAAAATTATAAAAAAAATGAATACTTAAAAAAAACAGCAAATTGTAAAAAAAAAAAGGTTAGAAACTCGATATACAAAGGAATTAGCATTAAAAAAACCTATGAAATTCACTGAAAAAACCATAGGTTTCACACCAGTTATAGTTAGGAATTAGCATTTAAAAAACCTATGAAATTCACTGAAAAAACCATAGGTTTCACACCAGTTATAGTTAGCTGGAAATTTTACTGATATAAAACCATTGAAATTCCCACGTTATAGTTAGTCGGACTCACTATAACTTGCGCGTACAATGCACTGCTGATGACATCACTCATGACATCACTGATGACACCATCCTTGTGACAGAGTGACAGACCTAATTTCAGTGTAATGTAACGCTTGAAACACATATTCAAAAATAGAAACAAACATTTTCTAAAAAATGGAGATACCCAAACCAGTAACAACAACCAATTCAGTAATTCCACCATCTATATACACATCCACTCATTCACCAACAGTTCTATATAGTCACTCATACATATACTCACTCATCATATGTAGTGATACACCTACACATCCTGTTACACATCAGCAATCATCCAAAAGTTACTCACACACATACTCACACATGCAAATAAACTATTAAACATCCATTTCTTTGCATATACATTTATACACACACTGCCACCTTACTTCTAAGGAAACTTACCCATACTTACTCTCTTAAACAATCACTTATAGAAACACATACTTATTTACACAGGAACTCCTACAATCTCTCACTATATATACTATACTCACTTATATACATCAATACTCACATATACTAGATTAAAACATATGTCGTTACTAATGAAGACACTAGTGAGACAGTCATTCACTCACTAACACACACATATATACACTCATCCACCCATACAGTCCTGCACATATGCTGTCTTCAAAACACATACAAACAGTGAGTCAGTCACCAACCCCATGCAGCCACTTATACACAAAGAGAAACACTGATACAAACATTTAAATATTTAAACAATACTCGCTAATATATGTATTCACTAAGATACACATAATATGCCAGTTACCCAACCAATTTTTTTTAAAAAAACATCCATTTACACACTTATTTAAACATTTATTCTTCCATCGACCTTTACAAATACATATATAAAACAAATTTATTTTTCAGAAAGACACACATTCACTGGATGGTCTCATCAGTGATGTCATGAGTGATGTCATCAGCAGTGCATTGTACGCGCAAGTTATAGTGAGTCCGACTAACTATAACGTGGGAATTTCAATGGTTTTATATCAGTAAAATTTCCAGCTAACTATAACTGGTGTGAAACCTATGGTTTTTTCAGTGAATATATATATATATATATATATATTCACTGAAAAAACCATAGGTTATAGACCATATATAGTTAGGAATTAGCATTTACAAAACCTTATTTTACTCACACAAAACCATTGAAATTCGCATATATAGTTAGTTGCACTAACTATATATCGCGCACCCGCAATCCACTGCTGATCATGTCACATATTACATCATTCATGACATGGTCAGTGACATCACTGATGACATCACCGATGACATCTCAAATGACATCACTGATGACATCACTGATGACATCTCAAATGACATCACTGATGACATCACTGATGACATCTCAAATGACATCACTGATGACATCACTGATGACATCTCATTTGACATTACTGATCACATCACTGATGACATCATTCATGTGATAATACGATGAACCTCTTCAGACTCTAATATAACATTAGATACACTCAGTGTAAACAGACACTCACAGACTGTCACTCATCCATGGAGTTACTCACACACCTAGTCAGTCATGCAAAGAATCAATCACACCTCCATTTCCTCAACTATACAGTTATACACACCTTACTTATTCAAACATATACTAACACATATTTACTCTCTTATAGGATCCCTGATACAAGTTCACAATGATCCATACAGCCACTCACACATTCACTGGCTCTTATGCACAGTTATTTATATATGTCAACTCTCACATGTACTGTGTTTTACATATGTACTTACTTTGACATGTAGCACTGAGATATCCAATACACTCATGCACACAGTCAACTACCCATACAGCTGTTTCCACATGCACTTTTGAACCCATACATCTAGTGAATCAACTGCTCACACATCTATGCACAGAGTCATACACCTCCCAGCCACCCACACACACACTCAGTCTCCCATACAAATACTTGGGCAACCAATCAATAACCCATATAGTTACTCATATAGCTACTGATCAACACATGCAGCAGTTTACAGAACAACAGACATAATGATGCACAAATTAAGACAGTTTAGTCACTAACCCATGCACTCAGTGAGACACATTTAATCACTCACTCATACAGTCAGTCATGCACCTACTAAATGCTTCATCCAGACACTTATACATCCACTCATTCTTCAATATGTAAGACACATTTTAACTTTACAGAAACATACAGTCACTGGATGTTGTCATCAGTGATGTCATCAGTGATGTCATTTGAGATGTCATCAGTGATGTCATCAGTGATGTCACTGACCATGTCATGAATGAGGTAATATGTGACATGATCAGCAGTGGATTGCGGGTGCGCGATATATAGTTAGTGCAATTACATACTGGTGATCGCCAGTAGGTAGTTTTAGTTAGGACCTAGTTTCCATAGGAAATCCAAAACATTCTATTTGGAATAACTTTGGCGCCGGTGGACGAATCTACGTGAATTTCTCCAAGAAAATGGCTTGCTGAGTTTCGCTCCTTCCCTGAAAGTTTGGGGGTTATTCGTCAAGTGAGAAAAAAGGGGGGTCCCAACACGTGTTTTCCCCATGCAATTTTCTATAGGGACCTGTAGCCAGGGCTACAGCCCGAAGGGCTGAACGGAATTACACGAAATTTAGCTGAAAGGTAGAGTTTGGTTCGCAGACTTAGCTTTTTTTAAAATGGTGTAAATCCGTTCAGTAGTTTCTGAGAAAATTGCAAGTAAAATCATAGCGATATCTAGAGACTGAGTACAACACGCGTACGGAAATCCGTTGAATTATGAGCACGAGCTACATGCTGATTGGCTGTGAACTGTCTGTCAACACTTGAATCCAGGAAGTGCTGGTGGCCATCATGAGCCTCGGTAGAACCAAGTCACAAGAAAACAGTAAAACAAAGTTGAGAAATAAGGGAAGGGGGCAGGCTAGAAACATTCTGAACCTCTAGGCTTGCTCAGGGGGTCGTACATGGATGTTTAGGCTCTATTTTCTTTTTTTTATAAAGAAAAATCGCGGCGTACGCTTATGGAAATCCCTACAATTACGAGCAGGAGCTGGATGCTGAGTGGCTGTCAATACTCCAAACCAGGAAGTGTTGGCAGCCATCTTATTTGTCACGAGAGCCGAGTCACAAGAAATCAGTAAAACAAAGTTGAGAAATAAGGAAAGGGGGTAGGGTGGAAACATTCTGAAACTAAAGTGTTGCTCAGGGGGTGGTAGATTTATTGTACGTGTACCAAGCAGGTATGGACGATGTACAGCTGGAATGTTGAAAGTCGTCACGTAAGCAAGATAAATAAAATTTATTTTTGAAATTTATGAAGTGTCTTGTTTATGTGTTGTGTGGCTCTAAAAAGAGCTGTTGTGTTTATTGGGAGATTTTAGTACCGATAAGTAAGTACTGATGCAGAGTCTTAAGTTTATGAGGAAGACTCTGTTCCCCTCATCTGTAAAATGTACACCATCTCTCCTATAAATGCCATGCATATTGAAACGCAGATTGTTGTTGTAAATGGACCCCATTCGGTAGTCTCGGAGAAAGGCAGAAACAGATTTATTCACATGTGTCCAAGCTGTTTCAAACTGTGGACAATAGAATTGGACCGCTTCCATTTCTGCCTTTGGCATATATTAGAATATACAAAGGCAGTTTTGGGGAACAGTGTCATCATTTGTGCAAAGGTGTCCTTCATAAGCATTCCCAGAACTACCCCAGTCAAAGTGCCTAGGTCATTCCCACTACAGTGCAAAATTATGAGGTCAGGGTGTTGGAGTTGCATAAAGGATTTCACCAATGGCATCAATTGATTCCACTTTAATCCTCTCTGTCCAATCCATTTAATGTCTACATTTGGTAAACCTAGGTCCTTGTGAATTCTTTTCTGTTGTGCGTACCTTGGCTCCAGAAAATATAGCTGTGTCCCACAATCCACACTGTAAGCATTTGGAAGAGAGGTCTGGATGCACTCTCATGGCTTCTGTGAATGAAATGGTAGTTTGAAAAGTAAGATTTTTCTAAAATGGTGGACAACATGCAGTTTTGAAAAAAGAAGAGAAATGATTGGTTTTTTGACAACATTTGACAAAAAAATAGGTTGCACGTTTCTGTTTTTTAAAAGCCTTATTTTTATTGGTTAAGAAAAAGTGATAGAAAAGAACGTTACATAAAATAAGCTGGTATATTCTCCAGTCAAGCATACTTGCTGTTTCAATTTGCAACAATGTCTGATGAACTTTTCAACTGTGTGCTGAGTTAGGTGTTTCCTGAAGTGTTTCTATGGTAACTGGCAGATTGTGGAATGGGGGAAGGGTTGAAAGTTTTGTTAGTTGGAAAGGTTTGGAATGTTAAACTAATACAAATGTGTGTTTTCTTTTGAATTAATGTGTACAGAATTTTAATTGGTTATTTATATGTATGTATGTGTAAAATGAGAGGGAAAATGTTCCATTTGACAGTTCTTCATTTCTGCAAACACAGAACTAGAGAGATTCTGTACAAGAATATCCACTGTGTGAGTGGTATTCTTCTTAATCTACAAATCAATTTGAAAGGTGAGTTGATAAGTTGTATGGGAGTGTGTGTGGTGCATCTTTGTACATTAAAGAATTATGGGGTATATCAAGACAGGCGATAATATTATTGATGCTTTATGGGTAGAAAACTGTCGATAAAGCGGCGATAATGTTATCGCCTGTCTTGATAATATGCCCCTATATTTGTCTGTTGTTAAACGTAATATAGTAGTAAATTAGTTTTTCTCTAATGAATGCTGTTATGTTTTATTGTTTAATATCATTGTGTGCGTCTCTGTACATTAAGGGATTATGGGCCATATTGTCCAGAAAGGGCGATATATTATCGCCGCTTTTATTGGCAGGAAACTTCCGGTAAAGTAGTGATAATGGTCTCGATAATATATTCTTGTGAATTCCCATAGAAGCCCAGGGTATGGTGTTCACTCGCCGCTTTAGTGGCAGTTTCCTGCCGGTAAAAGTGGCGATAATGTATCGCCCTTTACTGATAATATGGCATTGACGGGTATAATATTAATGACCGGTGTTGAAATTAACGACGTTTTATGGGCAGGAAACTGCCAATAAAACAGCGAAAATGGGCTTGGTAATAGGTTCTTGTAAATTGCTTTAGGAGCCCAGGTTCAGGTGTAAACCTGGGCTGGTATGGGAATTCTCAAGGGTATATTATCAAGCTCATTATCGTCGCTTTATCAGCATTTTCCTGCCGATAAAAGCGGCGATAATCTATCGCCTTTTGTTGATAATATGGCTCGAAGTTCGTTTTATTAATTTAATTGTTTACTTACCTGCAATGATCCAGATTCCGTTGTTTATCACTCCTCACCCTGCCCCTCCCCCGCCCCGTCTGCCTGCCCCATCGCAACTCCCTCCACGGGCCGTGCCACTTTCTTTATTCCGTTATATTGCAGTGTCTATTTATACTCTCATTTTTTAATATATTTTCCTTGTTTCATACTCCTTGTTCTTTTGTTGTAAGTCCTTTTATTTTTATAGTCCGAGGTTTGTCCTCATAATCCTCCCTCTGTTCTTGTAAGTAATATAATCGAATATTTTATATATTTTTTTTTGTAATGTTATATATATTATTTTATTATTGGTTGTGTTTATCAATACTGAAACTACTGTATGATGCCAACGAAGTTCCAAAAGCGGAAGCAACAAAAGAAACGTGTGTATTTGAAGAGAAGTCAACAAGAAGATTTACATGAAGAGAGATTTCTTAACAAACAGAAAGAAAGTCCTGGTAAGAGCTGGAGCACTTTTTTGAGGAAAATATTAAAGACTAAGAGTAGTGTTCAGAAAGAGAAACATGTTTTAAGTGTATCAGCAACGGAAAAAAAATACTAATAAAGAGAAGAATAATGGAAAATCAAGTGCAGACAAAACTGTGTATAGTAAAAGGAGGAAAACTCCATTTATGGAAATTAGGAAACAAATATAGATTTGTGACAAACTTAATTAAAGAAATTAAGGTATCTAAGAAAAAAACAGTACTTTATAAAAAGAAGAAAGCTAAAGAAAAAAGCGGCAATAATCTATTGCGTTTTGTTGATAATATGGTCAGAAATTTGTTTTATTATTGCAATTGTTTACTTACCTGCAATCATCCAGATTCCGTTGTTTATCATCCCTCACCCTGCTCCTACCCCGCCCCTCCCCTGCCTGCTCCATCGCAGCATGAGCCGCAGCTGAAAGACGCGATCTAGTCATTTACCACAGAGTTGTGTGGAATCCTTGGTGAGGCGCACGCTCATTAACGAGTGCGCACTTCACTGAAGACGTTTTGGAGTTCAGACCCATTTTCAATTGCTCCTTAGACATTTGTAAAGAGAAAGTGGAAATATTTCTGTGAGAGTTAAAGAACGTTGTTTAACAAGTTAGTGAGTAATTAAACTTACCTGACATTATAGACAATATTGAATGTACTCAGTCGATGTATTTTCTCTAACTTAAAACAAGAAACGATAAAATTTGTGATAAGCTAGGTCTTAAGGGAAAAGAACACATTGAGTAAGGAATAGTAGAAAGACATTTGAATTAAGAAGGAACATTAATGAAAAACACAAGATATTGAAGGATTGACAGAATAGGTAACAAGCAACTGCATAAAGAAAAGTTAGTAGAAGAACACAAGGAAATTAATAATATAAAAATTAGACAATAAACTGAGAGGCCTAGGTTAATTAATGTTACGTAATAATAGGTTATAAGCAGTGAGAAAAATAAAGAACCATAAGCTACAAGGTTGCAGATAAATACTAGGGGAGAGGCTAGTTCGAAATTGGAAGGGGTAGGTAATTAGTAGGGTTAGACTAAGTTATAGATGAGGAATAGAGCTAGAGTAAACACATGAAGTATTCAAAAAGTAGTGTGATAATGATGTCTAAATATACACAGATACACAGATATTCTGGAGAAGGAATACTATCTTTTCCATTTTAGTAAAACACATTTACTATTTTGGAAAGGGTAAGGTGAATAGACATATTCTAAATATTTTAGTATTGTATTTTATTATAAGAGCCTGAGTCTTTTCCCAATAGTCATAAGGAGTGACTGCTTTCAAAATTTAAGAAAAGCTAAGAACAGGATATCCTTATAAGTAATTATAGTTGTATAATTTTGCAAAGGACTAAAACTCTACTAATGGAATGTTAATAATCTCATAAAGATAATATTGAGACAGTCATTCACTCACTAACACCACCATACACACACTCATCTACTCATACAGTCCTGCACACATGTTGTCTTCAAAACACATACAAACAGTGAGTCAGTCATTCATGCATCTAGGCGCTAAGTAATACCCCCAACCAAACCATACAGACACTCATACTAATACTCAAAAATTAACTAATAGCCCTTATAGACACTCATGTAGCTATGCACCAACCCATGCAGCCACTTATACACAAAGTGAGACACTGATACAGATATTTATATATTTAAACATTACTCGCTAATACATGTATTTAGTAAGATACACTTAATAAGTCAGTTATACAATCAATTTTACAAAAAAAACAATCATTTAGACACTTATTTACCCATTTGTTCTTCCATCGACCTTTAGGTATACATATATAAAAAATATTTATTTTTCAGAAAGACACACATTCACTGGATGCGTCATCAGTCCAGCATCTGATTGCCCATGAAAAAGCACAGTCTTTTGGGGACGCATAACTTTAATATGTACCTCATGTTTGGTTACTGAAGTGGAGTGGATCAAAAGGTAATCAATGTAAACAATGACAAATCTGTCATGATATTCATGGAGAACTTTGTTTACAAAGATTTGGAATACCGCCAAACAGCATTAAACAATATTAAAACAAGCTGTGGCTCGAATCCACTCATTCCCGGCTTAAATGTGTACAAGATGGTGTGCTCCTCTAACTTTTGAGTAAATAGCTGCTGACCTTACTTGGTCCTAAAGCATGGGCATTATTGGCAGGGGATAGAGTTTTTTTTAATGGTAATACTATTAAGTGCAATATAGTCATTGCACATGCGTAATTCCCTGTGGCTCTTGCGCACAAGAAAAGAGGAAATGTAGCCATTGTCAACTAAAACTGTTATTAAAGTAGTTAGCCAAATACCCACGCAGGTGTTGATTTTCCTGTTCTGTAAAACGGAATCTTAGCCCCTGGAAGTAAATCAATTGAGCAATTGTGTGCCCGATGATGAGGCAGGTTTTGACACTCTTTTCACAAAAGATATCTCAGAATCCCTCATACACAGCAGGTAATTATGTATCTTGTTTAGCAGCTTTGGCTATGTAGTGAGCCTTGGAGTTATTAGGTAATTTTGGCTGAACATTCTTGATAGCACCAATCGGAATTAAAGGTTAAACTTCTGTTGACAAAATCAATGGTAGGGTTGTGTTCTGTGAACCAAGATGCCAAAGATGACTCCGAACTGCAGAGCATCAATAACAACAAAGGATATACATTCAGAATGCACCTGGTTAAGCATATACAAAGTCATAGTAATTCCAATGGTAGAATATGTGATCAGCCCTGATGTTAGTTGGGTTCCATGAACCGCTCAAACCATTTCTGGTATCTGTTTGATTTCAACTGGAATTTTCATCTTCAAGGTATAGGCTGAATACATGAAATAAAGGTGGCTCCGGAGTCCACCATTACCACTATTTTCTCATCCAATATCGAGGAAATGGTAAAACAGATATTTAGAGCAAGATGAAAGATTTAACCTGAAGGATATTAGCTTCTGATTAATCAGGAGTAGGAAGATGAACACTCAAGAAAATTCCCTGATTATTCCCCAAGCTCTTTAGTTTCCTGGGTTTGGAACTGAGGTATCTCCTGGGGATCCTCTTTCAGGGCATGCTTAACACTCTTTGACAAAGTGCCTCTTTTTCCCACAATCAAGTCATAACCATTTTCTCTGATGGAACTCTTTTTCTTTTTGGAAAAACGGTTTACATACACCTCCAGTGTCCATTTGTGCACCATCGTCTAGTGGGATATTAGACATTCTTGTGTTGGGACGTGCACTTGGTCTGAATTCTAACCTTTTCTTATCTCCTCTCCTATCAACAGCTCTATGATCTAAATGGAGACTGAAGGCAATAGGATTCTCACAAGTTCTTGGCAGCGGATCAATGGGGGCCATAAGCTCCTTCCACTCATCTCGTAAGCCTTGGTAATAAAGCGCAGCTCTCTTTTCCGCTGCCCAGTTTGATTCTACCACAAGACAGTTTATTGAGTTAGATAATGTACCAATTCCTTGTTTCCTTGCTTTAATTCTGACAATTCATGATCTGCTGATCCAGTGATTGTTTGTCAATCAAATACTCTCTCAAACTCAGTTTTAAACAAACCCCAGTTATAGAGTAGTGGGTCATCAGACTGAACAAGGGGTACCACCCACATGGTGGCATAACTCCTGAGAAAAGTGATAAGAAATGCGATACAAGATTGAACATCAGGAAAGGAGGTTGGTCTTACCATGAAATGTAATTGTACTTGAGTCAAGAAGGTTTGAAATATAGTGTATTCTCCAGAAAATAGCTCTGGTGAGGCCAAGGGAACTGAGGGAGGAACTGTTACTAATACTGTGGACCCAGTACGGGTGGAGGCCAGGGCCGATGGTAATGCCTTGGTGGGCGCAAATTGTGTTTGCAAATGAGTTGGCTAAAGCTGCAGTCTCTTGCCTAGCAGCTGCTATCTCTTTTTGCATGTTCCCTAACATGGAGCGCCATGAAACCGTCCGGTGACCGAGCGCGGTATAAAACATTTTAACATAACATGGTGCACAATTCGTCTCTGGTGCCTTGATTTACACGTGAGTTTGGACAGTAAATAAATAAATATGGTCACGTTTTAGTAACACTGTGACGTTTTCCTTGCAAAAGATCTGAGCCAGGTAAAAATCGTGGTCAAATCCGAAAACGAGGCTTGAACCGCATAGACGAAAACGAGGCTTGGAACCCGCGTTGTAGCGTATAATGACACACAAACAACTAATCGCCATGTGGAGGACATAAACCAAACCAGCTGTCGGGCATTAAAATGTAGCCAATGATAATGCCGGAGCACAAGTTTAAATTCTGATTGAAATGGCAAAGGTTTGATTTGTGATTTCGCCGGAGCCGAGACGTCAGGATTACCGTCGGAGAAGGGAGTGGAACGCCGATCTGTAAAAGATAGCCGGTAAGATCACCCCCCCCTGACCCCAAATCGAGGTAGCATAACATATGCGGTAAATCTGACTATTAAAATTCCCCTGTACTTTATCATTATTAACTTTCAGGGTGAAGACTGCAATTAAAAGGCCATTTAGAAAGCCGATAACATCAGAAGAAGCCCGACCCTGATACCACTTCCCATTAGAAGGTTCATCTATTTTTAGAAGGTGAGATGTAGAGTGTAGAATAGGCAATTCGAACGGCAGTACTCATATAAATAACGCTGCTAACAACAATGTATCAATGTACATTTCAGAAATAAACTGGGAGGCATCTTACCGAGAAGGGGAACCCAGAAAAAAGAATTAGAGGCCACCACAGGAGTTATAAATTAGGAAGATATATTGAGATTAGCGATAAGAAACAAGGCAAATCATTTCATAGGTGGCAAATTTGTAACAAGGTGGTATCCTCAGAATATAATACATAATATGTGTTTCTAGGAAAACCAGTTTATGAAGTGAATGAACCCCAAAGACAGGCGGACCCGAGGAATCGTTATTCTTATAACAAGGTACCTGCTTACCCTCAATAGAGACCCCTCCACCCTTGATTATTAAGTGAAACAACATAAGAGAACTAATACGTTCAATTTTCTCCTTAAGATTGCTGACTTAAGAGGAAGTACATGTCCGGATTGTTGAGGATGCGAACAAACCACTTAGAACTTTAATTGTCATGTGAAAAGGTAACAGCACAGAAAAATTCTTTCTGAGACTTTAAGGGGTGTAGGATTTATTATGAGACATATGTGAGTAGATAGACATGTGAAAAAAGCGACAGGGGCTGAAGGGAATTTCTAAACACAGCAAGTGGAAGAACAATGGTGCTTTCATGACAAATCCCTGAAATATAAATGATTGTGGGTAAGAATTGAAAAGTTCCCCTTTATGATATATCAACAAATGTCTTTATGTGGGACCCTAAAAACATGGAGGCAAATCAACAATAATGACCCACATGTGGAAGGTTTTTAAGTTTAGAGAAAAAAAGATAAGGATGAAATCGATGTATCCTGCTCCAGTAATCCAAAATTATTATTAAGAATACAGTATAACCAATAATAAGCTGTATGAAATAAGTATGACCCTGATGTGCAGATTTTGATAGTATATTATTTGTTCTCAGGAGTATATTGGACAGTGGCAACCATCCAGTGCCCAGCCCATAGGAGAGACTAATCAGATAGTCTTGAGAAGGATGGCAGCACATCAATAAATGGCCATCGAAACGCGTCGACGCAGCAAAATACACAATCAAGAGAGCCAATCTAACCTGGAAGTCTAGAAGATACCGGGCCTAGGTTTAGATTTTGAGAATTTTGGGGTTTCAGATGTGTAACTTTTATGACTAAAATTGATGTCTTTTGTTTGTCTCTCCCCCAATGTGATTTTTTTTCTCTGCTTATAATTCAGTGCAAAAAAGTTTACTATTGCGCCTTTTAATTATTTGAATGTATTAAATTGTGTTAATGAATTGTTTTTAACGTTGTATTGTAATAATGGTATTATGCTAACGTGCCTAATGTGCCCTGTGGCTATGATAAATTGGTTTTTATGGTTTGACAAGTGTGTACTTCAGTAATAACACTTGTTTTTTAAAAAAATAAAGTAATTGTAATTTTGAACAACTAATGTGTGGATAGTCTGCAGCGTATACTGTCTTATGCTTATATGACAACATATGTGTATGTGCATGAGCATAATAGTGTGTTAGCCAAGGGATGATCTCTCTCATACGGCCATCTCGATACTGCTCAGGGGGAACCACAATTTGTGGGTGGATCATTCTATCAAGGTTACACTAGTTACTCAGGATCAGTAACCTCAAGAGGCCCACCTTTCAGCATCTCCGACACAAGCTTAGATGCACAGAGGATCTGAGTGGCTAGACGGGGGGAGGGTACTGTGGGGAGGAGGGAGATTTGGAACACATATTGCAGTCTGTTAAAATCAGAATATCTTATTCCCTGGCAATCCTAAATACCATGTGAACATGTGTAATAATTACCAGACAAGAAAGACAAATGCCAGTAGTCTAGACTGCTATACACAGGAAATGCAGAATGAGTACTTAGTTCTAGCGTATTACTGGGATTCACTGTAGAGCTGTTTTTATACTCTCAGAAATCAACCTTAATCAGATCTTATATCCGTAGAATACACTGTGTAGCAGGCTATATAGTTTAGTAAGTCACATAGATACATAAGCCTGCACATAATACATGAGCCTTTTATTCATTGTGCACAGTACTACTTATAAATGGGCAAGTTTAACACTTTGTGCAACTTCAAACTTTTGTCACCATTAAAACATCTTGAGGGGTCTGTGCTCCTAACACAGAGAGAAATACCCATGGTTAGATAAAACAGAACCGAGTTTTAGCACTCAATATTCCCATTGCCCTGGGGCCTCTCCCACAGAGCGATAAACTCCAACTGAGTTTTAGCTCAGTATGTTCACAAAATAACCCAGGGCTGCTCCTGTCGAGCTATAAACTCCAGCTGAGTTTTAGCACTCACTATGTTTATAAAAGCTACTCCCGTAGAGCAAGACTAAAGGCAGTTTGTCCAAACAAGAGCAGACAAGATCCTACATCCTCCACCAATCACGGAAATGGGTATACTTGAGCTTAGACCATTGAGGGATGAAGCTGGTCTTTCCTGCAGCTTCCTGGAATTCCGGCACGTCTCAGAATGATCCGCAATAGGCGGATAGGCACGGCCGGTTTTATACTAGCAATTCCAAGATGGCGTACACCATTGGTTGCCACAGGAACTGAGAAGGGACAATTAATGAGTGTTAGCAAAGTTCAATTAGGCAAAACAAATAAGCATTGGCAAAGTCATCGTTCAACAATGAATATATTTCTGAAACTCAAAGGCAAACAACAACCACAGCAGGTTAAAGGCAGCATGGGCTTCAATAAGCATTGCATATCAGAAGTACATAGAGGACCCCACAATTGCAACTAAGAAGCTTGTTACTGTAAAAAAAAGCAAATTGCTTACACATGGGCATGCAGGGTCAAGTAGGGTTGCAGGGTCATGACAAGGACATCAACCACTGGATCAAGAATTTTGCGGACTCCCTCACACCCAACTAAAATGCAGGTCAAACAAGCAGGCCATCATGTACACAAAAGAACTTTGAGACACCAAATAACACTGTAAACAGATGAATAGGAAATGGAGAGCCAGCCACACCACCGGAAGACTTACTATGAGGCTGAACACAGACGCTATCACCAGCTATTTAAAGACATTAAGAAAAATGCACTAGTGGACTGGATTGAAGGAAGCTCTCTGACAGGTGGAAGGAGATGTTCTTGATTGTCATACATTTCTCCTCACTCACAGCGACTGTCAAGAATGCAGGAAGTGCATACTCTTACCATATAAGCTAGGGGGTTGCCAGTCATTCCCCCAACCACAGGCTAGTACTGGGTATAAATATAGCATCCCCAGTACCCTCCTCTAAACACTCCTGGATTTGAGATGAATCAGAAGGAGGAAAACACTGCCGTCTGAAGAACCTAAAGGAAGACTGAACCTGCTTGGCTTGAACCCAGGACCCCAGTAGTGACTACAAGGGTCAGATAGCTGACCTTCTGTTTGGGATGCAGGGCTAGAATGAGCTTCCAGAAGCTGGTTCCTGCTTTCTAGCTGACAAGTCCCACCTCAACTAAATCTGACCATATCCCATCTGCTGGCCTCTGTAGGATTGAGCCCATACCCTCAAGTATTATCGCCGAGGACCTGAAGCCTTGGCTGTAGTCAGAAAGGCCTCCACCCTGCCTAACTAAGAGATTCATAGGACGTGATGCTGAACATTGACCTTGACAACTATCGTTCACAGCTTTCCTGGACTCGACACAGATCAGCACCTTTTCGACCGCTTCACTGGACTCAATATCGTGCAGCTTCCGAGCAATACCAGCAACCTTTGTTTATGGCTTTCTTGGGCTTGACACCCATCAGCCTCCAATCAACTTGAAGACCTCCATGGAATCACTCTCCATTGTCGTTGCTCTCTACCTTAGTTCCAGTTGGCTCATTGACTCAGCTCAGACCTTTAACATCCATAAAAGTATCCAAGTGGGAAGATAACTGTGGCCAGGTGATGGTCCTGCCTGAGTCTTTCAAAATGACCTACACCACTTTCCCCATTGAGGAGGGCTGCACTGCACTAGATGCTTGGATAATAGGATCTGTGGGGCATGCTTGTTAGATAAATGACGCACTTCAGTATTTGAGGGAGCAAGCGGTGTTCTGGAGGAGGTGGATTCTAGTGGGGACAATGAAGAAGCTATGATGCAGGACGGCAGCTGCCAGAGAAAAGAAGATGAGAGTGGAGACAATGTGGACAGGAGCCTTAAGGATGCAAAGGACCCAGAATGGATGGAAGGCACCTGCTACGAGGAGAACATAAGCTCTGTAAGCAGTGCCAATGAGTCCAGGGGGACCAGAGAGCAGGCGGATGCTGTGACTTCCAACACCGTGACCCAGGAGGGCTGTGGTTTTAGACAAGCCCCTGCAATACATGTTTCCCTTTTGGAGGTGATGGGCAGGGTTGCAGGCATCGCAAAGGAATGTTTCGGCATGGAAAATTACTATAAATTATGAAGGTTACATCGTGGTCAAAAGCACAGTAATGGTCACAATAGGAGAGAACTTCAACACCGTATGACGCATTATTGACCCTGTGCTTTATGGTTTCTTTGAGGGCCACATTACACTTGGTCTCTGCTCCTGAAGAGAAGATTGAGGGGACAGGAGCTCCTGGAAGTCCAGGGAATTCACTATATTCGAAGAAGTGAAGGAACCTCGATATATTGGATTTAGCATATTTATCAGCATTCACAGCAATTGCCTTAAGGATAGCTGTTGATACAACAACAATACATGTTTAAAAGCATACCCATGCTAGGTGCGTCCTTCCTGGAAGGTTGAGTGACCACAGGACCACAATAACTTTGTGATTGGAACAAACCTGGTCCTTTGCATCCAACCCTCACTCCATTGCAGCTGCCTTAAATCTTACACTTGTCATGGTCCATCACGACCAGTTGACCACGGTTGATGATTAGTGCTTTTTTGAGCTTTTTAATACAAATTTTAAAAAAATTATAACCCTGGTTCTACTAATTGGGTGTTTGCTGTTTCAATGTAATTATACTTACTAAAATATGCTCTATTTTTCTAAATTGGTTTAGGATTTTTGTGTATTGTGGTACAGTGTATTTGTATTTGAGTACTGCATTAATACTACACATTGCCTCTAAGTAATGCCACTGCTCTGTACCGTAGCTCACAAGGTATTCAACACAGGGTTATTTAGTGACTTTTGTGAATAACTCTGACTAGGATTGTTATTAATATTTAAGATCGGCTCTCGCATCCTACAGCAAATCCTCCCATTTCTTACACTTATACTCACCGCAAAACGGATTCACGCAGTTGGTATGAATGCAAATTATGTATAGGAAGTGCAACTGGATATTTGCATTGTGCGCTATGCTTGCAGCTTTCAGTACATTCCTCACAGAAACCTAAAAGTGGACTGTGAAGAGTAAAAGTTAGTTGAAGCAAAATTTAAGCAGATGGTGAAAATGTCAATGTTGTGATAAAAAGCATCAACAGAGCCTAATTTTCACATGAACACCTGCCTTTACAAGGTACACATACAACCTGTACTTCTTTCTGGTCTTATACAATCAATGCAAGACAAAGAGTATGCATCTTCAGCCACCCCTTTTCCACCTGTACACCCTGAATATAGACCCCATAATATCGATGGAACACATTATTGAGGACAAAAAATTGAAAAAATATCGGCAAGTAAGTGGTGCATATATCTTTAAAATATATAGATGTGGGGTTAGAAATAGTAAATCTATTCTTGCCTATGCCCACTTACCTTCCAATATTTTGTCCCTCGATATTCTGTCCTCAATGTTCTTGCACCAAGTAGTTCTTGGTAGAACAATCCTACTCCAGACCCCACTATATTGATAGTAATCAACTTTCGACAGAACACTGTAAAAATCCACAATTTCACCCTAATATTCTGAAGGGTTTTATATATTGCCCTTTATAACTCTCTTTCAAAGGCAGTTCTTTAACATTATTTTGAAAACTAACATCATTTTCTCATGAAACTACATGACATGTTTTCCTGCATCCCAATCTGTACTACTGGGCCTCCAATCTGACAGTTAGTGTACACTAAGTCATTTTAAATTACATTTGAAGGTATACAAAATAATACAACAGAACATCCACACCAGCACAGATTCCTAACTCTGACTAATTAAGTTAACTATTGTAATTCCGAGGACTATTCTATTGAGCTTAAGAAGGCTGATGATTGTGTGGTGGAATCTCTAACACAGAAAATGAGTTACACTAATTTGTTTACCAATGGATTTGTATGCATGAAATTCTAATTGTAAGATTTACCTCGGTACTCATTAGCACATTATGAATACATTATGGTTTTCCAATGCTCTACAAAATATGTTTTGTAGAGCATTGGAAAGGCAATGATTAGCATTATATTTTTAGGGAGAATTTACAAATATTAATTACGTACACAACTCACTATATGGAAGCAATTAACCATGCATATACAATACAACAAGGCAGTTTTCTTAAATAGGTTCATTTTTCTTTACAAGTGAAGTAGCTCTCTACCTGAATTAGTGCTTTGTAAATACCATACTGATATAGATACACGTAGGGGCTAGACTCGTGGAGGTGCAGCAGTGGCAGTCTTCCAACTGCTATAATACAACCGGGTAGTCAGGCCCCCCTGGGAACACATCAACCGTTTGTTAAAATTGAATGTGTGATTTTTCTCTCAAAGGCCCTAAAAGCAAGCGACCCATTACATTGCAACAGGGATCGCAATTGCAGGTGCCGCTGTGTTTATCACACTCAGTAATTGTGAGGTGCTATACAGATTGCGTCCTTTGTTAAATTTTGGTAGGTCAAACCCGCTGGAATTTAGCAACTGTTAAAGGCCTCAAGGCATACTTATGAGAGGCTTGCGCCGGTGCTGCAGCACGTATTGTGACTCAATTCATTTTCAATTATAAATCTTTATTCAGCACTTAAAAAGACACCATAAAAGCATATACACAATATACACACATATATTTAAATACAAAATTTTCAAAAAGTTAAAATTTAGCTAAAAAACAAATTTCATAAGAATAGTGGAAAGAGGAATCTACTTTACGTAATTAGTGTGACTCAATGACGGCACAAGCCGTGATTCATATTCATAAAATGATGCATTTGCAAAAATGTCTCGTTTTTTTTAACGGTTGCATGGAGCAAAAACTGTGCTGAGAGCAGGTGCATCATGCAACATTTAAGATATGCACTGTAGGCTTTCCCCCGCAAATTCTGATGCAACTGTAACACCATGGTATTTATCGGTGTACCACTGTGTTTGGCATTTTTGGGTAGTTCAATTTAATGCTTGAAATGCACCAGAATTGCTGCACATCTGCAAACTAGGCATTGTAAATGATGCAGTGGCTGTTGTATACACATCCCAATACACCAGAACACTTTGGCAAGCACAACTACACCAACCATGTAGGTTGTCATACTGCAACTAGCTAAGACACCACCACGTAAGTGGTGAAGGGAGTGTGTTTTCTGGCAGCACACATCATTCATTTACCTCAAGAATGAGGAAGCCATACAGTTCTACAGACCCAAGACAGACCATCATAGAATTGCTAAAGAAGATTGGCCCAAGTCTCCAGCTACAAAATTCAAGGCCCGCCAACATCCCACCAGACATACAACTCATGGCTGTTCTCCACATGCTGGTATCAGGTTCCTTCCAAGTCACAACAGCCAGATTGGCAGGAAGCATTTTCTGTTTTCTCTCTTCTGATTTTTGCCATTGTTAAACTCACACCCTAGTACCCTCTTGCCCCAAAAACTCCACGCCAACAACAGGTTACCAAGGAAGGATTCTTCACCATAACTGGATTTCTTCAAGTTCTTGGTGCAATTGATTGCATACATGTGCAATTGGTGTACCCTCCTGCAACGTCCCACCTGTACAGAAACCACAAGTACACCTACTCCATTAATGTCCAGACCAACGTGGACCATCAGGGAAAGTTTATAAATATGTGGATCAATATCCTGGGAGTACACATGATGACATACCACTGTACCATTGTACCATTAAATAGCGGTTTCAGAATTACACATATGGGAATGGCCTACTCATTGGTAAGGAAACCACAAATATACTTAAAACCATCTAAGAAATGTCAATATATGACATAATAACTATCTCTGTGCTGGTGCATGGATCTTGTGTCATATGCACATAGTGGAAATAACTTACTCCTACATGTACACAATGATGACCCATAGTGTCATTCCCTCACTAATCCTTCAATCAAAATAGGAAAAAAATCAGATCTGAAAATCATTGTGTCATCACACACTGTATGAGTGGACACATCACATTTTCTGCACTGGTTAACAAATCAACACGCAAAACAATTAGTTAAGAAGTAAAGTTAATATGAGTAGAAAGGGTACATATTAGCTAAATGTAAGAAGTATGTATGTTCAGTGGTGTCTAGTTTCCGTAATTCGTTAAAGAGGCACTAAAATAATGGGTGTTGATCAAATCCTGCGTTCCCAAGTAAATGCATATCACATAGCAGATTATGTGTATGTTGGCCAAAGTATCAGGAGCACTAATGAAAGAAGAAATTGTAGATTTCATTTGTGTCATGCATTGTATGTGCAGCTTCAAAGCACGTGTAAATGGCAAACTAGGTACGGTGATACAAAAAGTACAAAGTCCACATATGTCTCAGCCATTCTTACAGTCTAGGTCCAAACATACAAGTAGATATCAACCCACATTAACATAGTTCATCAGTGTGAAAGATGACCAGTTTGGTGGCTCAAGTTGCCGACATTTTCTGCATCATAGTCCATCAATGTAAATCTGACACAGTTATTTAGTATGCTATCAAACATGGCATACACCAGTAAGTAGCATAGAAGGAAATGGAACCACAGTAAGGGGTCGCAGTGTACTCAGTATCCTAAACTAACCAGTCTCTTGCCACACCAATTATGTCATAATCAAGGCAGACAAGTACTGAATCACTTACAAGGTAAAATCACATGCATTTATGGGAAAATCTGAAAGTGTTGTGTATAGGTATGTAGTATTAAGTTGTATTTCTCTACATCAGTTTTTCCGAATGAAAATGGCCTTCATTGTCATACCTAAGGATCAATCTAAGTTCAGCACAACCCCTTGCCATACAAAAAGCATTAGCTGTTGTTTAATGAAAATCTAAATAATCATCCATGTTACGTGTCGGCAAATCATTACATGTACTAAGCAAATAGCCATGCTAAATTAGGTAAAAACATCAAAGGATGTGGTAATGTCATGTAGGCAAGCAAGGACAAGGTGGCAAAAGGACAAATGTATGTGTGAATGGCCAACATGTTGACACTGTCACATCCTGAGGGCTGAATATGTGTAAGAGATTCTGATCATAAGTTTGTAACTTTACACACATAGTGAGTGCAAATAACCTAGAGCTGTTAATAACATTCCAAAGTACCTATCATAGTAATCTACTGCCTAAACATGACAGTCAGCATCTAGAAGTGTTCTGGGTCTCAGGACATGGACAATATGTGCAATGACACATTATGTCTAAGTACCAATGAAAAAATCATTCACTGTTGTCTTTTTGCACTTTTCAAGCTTGGGTCATAACCCCATTCAACAGTACTCTGATGGAGGTAGAAAAACAATTTAACACTTCACTAACCAATGCCAATTTGTTTGCTTAATCAACAGCACTTGATGGCAATAGTGGCAGAGAATGTGTCAACTTATCATCAATAACTACTTGTTTGAAACATATACATTGTTTTGTGTATGTGTGAAAGTCAATGCAAAAATGTAGTCACTCACATCTCAACAAGTTGTAAGTCTCAACATGTATGAATCATGTTGTCTGAGCTGTTGTTTAATATGGGGCCATAACTCAAAAAGAAAACATCCAATGCAACAAGCCAATGTGATGTGTGAAAACCCTCTCTTATGTACTCTGCTCTGGGTTTTGCAAACAGGGCTCATGTTGCGTTCGCCCTTGGCACCTCATGGCCTCCTTAACCCCATAGTTTTCCTCCCAGAGGTGTTCTTCCCCTTGAACCTCCTGTGCCATTGTTTCTTCCACTTGCACTCTTGTGCGAGAATCACGTTTCCTGGTTAATTAGCTCTATCATGCATTACCAATGACTTTGAAATTTTATGCTTATTTGTTCCACCTGCCTTGGTTAATGTTGACAACTGTTGTAACCTATTGACTTCAATGGCTAGAGCTCTTTGGTTCCATCTGCCATGGTTGTTTTATTGCAACAGTCACTTGCCACTGTCATTAGAAAAGGTCAGATCCATTATTTTATCTCTTTTTCTCTCCCAGGTTTCCTTTGGGACTTTCCAGCATTCCAAGTGAGCCTCGTGTCCTTCTGGAATGGTCACTTCCATCGAGTATATATACTCCTTCTGAACCCGAGTGGGGAGTTGATTTTGTTCCAGTCCTGTGCTTGCATAATTTGTAAAGAAGTCACTCATTCAGGTGTGGGGATCCACAAAGCAACACAAATGTAACACCTTTTCCTGGGCAGATTGATGTAAATACCACATCTGCCTACAGTTGACAAAATGCACATTAACCATACTTTGCACAGCAATGCAAGGAGGCTCAAAGGCTTGTAACAAAACATAATAAACTGATAATGCAGCAATGCATGGCATTAACTAGAGAAGTAAGACAAAGGAGATGTTTGCCAATCATCACAACACACCAGAAATACACATATGGTCCTCATTTGCCTCGTTCACACCATTCCACTTGTATTGCCAACTGGAGTGTCCAAAACCTCATTTGCTGAAGCAGGAGTAGGAAAAGAGTTCACATGTGATCGCTTTTGGGTTTTGACAGCCTCCTTCCTTTTTCCCAAACACCCAGACTCTACGATCAGTCCTGCGCTATTTGAAAGAGATGCCAACCGAGGCGGAAAAAAGGCTTAATCATTGGACTCCTGATCTAAAGGTCTTGTTTGTGGCTCACACCAACTTAAGAGGGGTGTCCAGAATTCATACCTTCTCTGCCCCTTATCTTAAACATCCAATTTGTCCACAGTTCTCGTGGAGAAGTAGTTGCATATTTTTGTGGCTCAATATTTTTGGTATAATCCCCAAGGGGAACATAGAATATGAATGTGTCATGACATAGGCCTGCATTATGGATTGCAGTCTGCTTGCACCAAGAGTGTCACACAAACACTTGTCCTCTAAGTCGAGGTATGCTACTGACTTTGCCGGAAGGAAGAGAGAGCTAAAGTGGCAGTGGCAGCATGCTGTGCAGTGAACAGTAGTACGAACATGATCATTCAAACCTGGCTCACTGCAGTGAGGCCTACTGGCTCACTAGCCTCTTAAAAATTTATGTTGCTGTGTGTAACACTCAACCCTGCCTAAAATAAGTTTTATCAGGAAAAGTGAGTATGAAAAAACAATGTGCAGAATGCATGTGCCTGTGCAAGACACACAACACATAGGTTGAAATGTGGAACAGTGTCCACATGGTTAATGTTTGTGTCCTCGTATTGTGTGTTTAATGTGTAATGTGACACACTCTAGTAAAGTTCATTTTAAAAAAATGCATTCTTTATTAAGGTTTTCTAGCGTCATGGTATAGAATCCATAAACTATTTAGGCAAATACAAACTGTACCAAATTAAACATGAAAAGATTACATGCACACGGGGAAAATAAAATCAGTTGAGTCCCAACATAAATCCGATTCCAGAACATAGATTTATCAATATGGGGCCAAAGGGATTAAAATAGTAAAAAAGCTTGATTGCTTAGTGATTTTATGCAATCTGATTAATCCAAAAAATCTCTACCAGCATTAACAACAATCCATCCAAAAATGTTCAAGACCCTTTCAAACTTTAACAAAGGGAGGGAGCCTCTTACTTTCATCGAGGCAAATTCTAATTCATAAACTTGTTTAAGATGATAACTCCATTCTGCACTGAGCTATGCAGAGTTGGGCAGATACCAGCATAATCATATCTAGTTTCTCTAAATCTCCAACTAATTTATTTTTAACCCCCATCCTTTTCTCTTTCACCGATAATTGAACCGGAAAGCCGAGGCTAAGCAACATACCTTCAACCAGCCCTTCCCAGACTTTTTGTATAGAGGGGCAAAGCACAAACATGTGGAGGACATCTGCCGCTGGGAGCCTGCATTTAGGGCATCTTGGCTTGTCCATCCTCTCTATAGAAGGTGATAAGCCTCACTTTAGAATTACATCTGGAATGTAATACAAGAAGCACAGTATTCGCCACTGCTGCATGTTAAGATTCTTAGAATGTACCAAAATAATCCAATAGATCTAAAGCGATCTGAATCTCTCTGGCTGAGACCTCTGATGAAAGTAGTCCACTTCATTTTACAGCCAATAGCAGGGTGTCATCTATAGCATACTGTGAAAATAGTTGATATATCATGATTATAGTGGGTTTGATACCAGATTTAAAATAATATAAGGAAACCTCTGAACTGTTGATACCTTCTACATATCGGTAATCGATCTGCATATAGTCCCTCAGCTGGAGATATTTAAAGAAGGAGTGATAAATCAATCATTTGATATGCTGCCCTAGATCAGAAAATGATCTAAAACCATTAAGGTCAAAAAGTTGACCCATCTTCGCGATCCCACAGTCTGCCCAGACTCTACGTGCTAGAAATACGAGAAAAAGCAGGAATAACCCATATAGGGGTCTCCTTGTAAAGAAACCCAATAGAATATTTCTTGCAGATCCCTCTCCAATTATAGATGATGTCCTTGAGTACCTTAAAGCGTACCCTCTTGAAAGAATTGGGATCATCTAATCGATAAAAGAAAAGGCTAGCTTCTGCCCCCATACAAGTTGATAGCAAAGCAGTATTTTATTTGTTCCCTCATATATCAATATGCTACGCAAGCGACCAGTGAAAGCAGACCAAAAATACAATTTAAAATCCAGAAGTGAGTGCCCCCCCCCCCCCCCATTCTATAAGAAGATTTCAAAAGTCGGCTGGCCCGCCTAGGTTATCTATACCCCCTAAACAAGCTGCTAATATCGCCTTCCAATCACTTAAAAATTGAATTAGGGACCCTCAATGGAATTGCCCTGAATAAATAAAGAACTTTGGGCAAAATATTAATCTTAATAATTTTCCCTTTCCTGATTATAGTGAGTAGGAGCTTATTCCTAGACATAAACTTGGTAACTGTAGCTGATAACAAAGTATCATAGTTTAGCTTCACCATATTACAGACTGCAGAAGACAGCCTAATACCTAGCTAAACCACTGACATAGTAGCCCCCTGTATTGGAACACTGGGAGTATAGTTCTAAAGAACATGTGTTTTACCAAGATTCAGTTTGTACCCTGAACATTCACCAAAAATATGAGCTTCCTGCAATATCTGAGTAATGGCTGTCGCCGGGTTGGCAGGAAAAATTGCAAAATCATTGGCATATGCATTCAATTTGAGTTGACGACTCTCAAATGCCCATGGCTGAATATCAATATTCCGGAGGAGGGACTGCAAATATGGCTCTATCAGGCACATGCATCATTGCACCTGTTTGCGATTCCTAAATTGCATAAATTAGGCAATGCATGAATAATTCGCAAATATTTTTGCGATTTCTTAATTTTCCTTAATTGTGATTCACATTTTGCGAATCACAATTAAGTAAAACCTTCCCAAAAGGCCCATAGGAATCAATGGGAAGGCATTAACATTTTGCGATTTTCATTTTGCGAAGTCCAAAAGACGTGTGTGTGTAACATGATACTTTCAAAAATGCATTTTTGAGCATTTTTAAAAGATTTTGCAAATTAACACGAGGTTCAACCTCGTGTTAATTTGCTCCCCCTATTTGCGAAATCGCAATTTTTAAAACATTCATGCATTGCATTCAAGGAATCGCAAAAATGCAATTCCTTAAATGCAATCGCATTTTTAGAAATCGCAAAAAATTGTGATTTCTACACAATTGTTTAATGCATCCCAAAAAGTGATTTTGGAATCGCAAACGGACGAATTTTGCAATTCGCACCATTTGCGACTCCAAAATCGCTTGATGCATGTGGAGCGAAAAGAAGGAGTGAAAATTTGCAACCCTGCCTTGTCCCAATCTGAACACGAAAAGGTTCAGAATAACTCCCAGCATATGAAACTAATGCATGAGGGCTCTCTAGTACAGTGAAATAGTGTGTGGAGACTGAGTGTGTGTGCTGCATGTCAGTATGCTTGTGGTAGCATAATACATGTGGATCACAGTATTGGTCACTGAATGACCTATGACTGGCACCCTTACACAATGGTCCATGGATGCTCGTGTTGCATGCAGGATTGCTTTTGTGAATTAAGGGACACCTTCCTGTACAAAAACAATTGTACAAGGCTGTTAGAACTGGCTATTTCTGGTAGGCTAAGGCTGACCCCAAAGCCAGGCAGAAACCACCATTCTAGTCAGGGCAAGGAAGTCACACGCCAAGATAACCCCTGCTCACCCCCTTGGTAGCTTGGCACAAGCAGTTAGGCTAAACTTGGAGGCAATGTGTAAAGCATTTGCACCAGCACACAACAGCAACAACATACTAGGCACACTACAAAAGGAACTCCCCACAAGGTTATTATAAAATAACTTTTGTATTGTCAAAACACATATCAGATAAAAATCACACATGTACATTGTGCCAACTGGCACGGGCAACATTCATAAGGGATTATTTTCAAGACAGGGCCACATGGGCCACTGTCAGAATCAGATATAGCACTTTTAGAATAAGGAATAATAAACATAAAATGGTAATCAAAAAGATCACAACCAGTATCCACTGGTAACAGGAACCAGGACCTTACTAGGACCACCTGTACTAAAAAGAACAACCACCTAAGAATAAAATACATTTAGGGGTATACACAAGAACACATTACCCATGATGCATGAAACACATTCAGAGGAGTAATAAAGAGAAACACATGATGCCTAAAACATTCAGAGGTGTTAAGAATAAAGCACATGATGCAATAAAATACATTCAGGGGTGCAGCGCAAGAAGACACATGATGCTAAAACAATCAGAGGTGCAGCGCATGGAAAGAAAGACACATGATGCCTAAAAACATTCAGAGGTGTCAGAACAACACAATAGCGCAAAAACACACAGTAGGCAATTACTATTAAAAACATAGAAATCACATTGCGCAGAAATCACATACCAGCCCCCATCTAATAAAGGGACTAAAAGAGCCCTGTGTCCAGAATGTCAGGGCGCGCTGCCATGCAGCGCCAGTCAGGGATGCGCCACTGGCGCAAAACCTAAACGTAGCAGGTGCCCACTACTTGCTGTGCACCTGGAAACAATCACAAGGGCCTAAACATTGCAGCTGGCACTAAGTGCTGCGCAGCTGTAGCAGGCCTGGCACCACTGTGCCACCTCTGTCCCTCTCAGGGACTCACTCTCCATCTTGCGCCTAAACGGTGCAGCTGCCCACTAATTGCTGGGCAGCTGGAGACAAAACTGCGCCAGGGCCCTCACTGGCCCTATAACCAAAGCTGCGCCAAGCTGGAGCCACCCAGGCTCGGACATAAAACATGCACAGCCAAACGTTGGAGCCACACAGGCTCTAAAACCAATAGGCCCCATGGAGCCCTCAGGCTCTGAAAACAATGGTGCCCCCATGAGCCTCACTGGACTCTAAACCTAACACTCAGAGGCAGGAGGGGGCGGGCACCGGCAATGTGCCCCGGCGCCCCCTCTAACTAAAAAGAATGGCCAAATGCTCCCCAGAGCCTCTCTGGCTCTACAACCAAAATATGGGCAGGGAGCCTCTCTGGCTCTCACACGTTGGGGTGAACCGCTGCCCACCGGGGCCGCCCTTGAAGCCCTCGTGGCTTCTCCACAACGAGCGCGAGCTCGGGCTACTGCGGGGGGGGGGGGGACACCGTCAATGTGTCCCGGCGCCCCTCCCTTGCTTCTGCCCCACTCACCGGCTCAATGCGCCGTCTTCCTTCTCTCCCTGGGGCTCCCTCAGCACACGGGAGCCCCAGCAGCGGGCCACGCTTCACCCGGTCCCGCATCTTGGGACCGGGACTTCGGGAAGCGAAGCCATAGTGGCTCCAGGCTCATTCTTCAGCCGGCGGGTAGTCAGGCAGGCATCTCTCTTCGGCGGGCTCTCTCTCCTCATGGGAGTCCCGCCTTCACAAACGCCCGCTCCGCTCTCCTTTCAGGGTTCCCTCTCGGTCACGGGAGCCCCGCAACGGCTGCCATCATTCTCTCTTCTTCCCGGGCTTCAGCGGCGTCCCCAGAGGTCCCGACTACAGGGACCAATCACCGTGCGCCTCAGTAGGCGAGCCCCCAGGCCGATGACGCAGCTTCTCCTTGCCTGGCCCAATGACGTTGCGGCCTTCGCGGTAGACCTCCTTCTTTACCCGGGAGTCAGCCAGTGGCAGCGCGGCTCGCGGGGCATGCCCTCCTTCACCAGGCAGCTTAGGCGACCAAGCGGCCAATCAGGGCGCGGCTCTGGAAAGCGATCGACCAATCAGGTCGCGGCCCCTTCGTTTCTTTCTCCGCGGCTTTGTGGAGCGGGGAAACAGCTACAGGGCTCTTTCAGGCCCCCGGGCCGCGGCGGTGAATCACGGGCTGATGCTTTCCAAGGTCCCGGGCCGTAGTTGAGGCATTTCAAGCCAGTCGTTCATCGGGGGTGTTGCTACACGCAGGAAGGCACCACGGGCCTCCTCTCACCCCTGACTTTGTGCCGATGAGCACAAAGATATTCCTCCACAGCTGGCAAGTGAAAGCACGCGTCGGGGCAAACACCACACGATCTCCTCAGCAGTTCAGGAATGAAAGAGGGAGCAGCATAGCCCCCAGTAGGGAAATCTTCCAGCATCTAGGAAAAAGTCCATCAAGTGTCCAGGGGCTGGGCAGGGCCCAGGGATTCCCCTGAGCCCCAGCAGCAGCATGCCCCTGGCAGATTCAAGTTAGAAACAAGAACATTTTGGAAGGGGACACAGCCCCTTCTTATACACAGAAAAGTATTTGAAGTCTTTGTGTAGGCAGTGTGAGAACCAGCTAGAACTGGTTATAGGGAAGTCCTGTCAGTATCAGGGACAGGGGTGACAGTCGCCCAGCGGGAGGTGGAGCCAGATTTGTAGTCAGGCAGGCACAGCCCTTCACTATCAGGTGCCATCTCCTCCCACTTCCCTGGCAGCAGATGCTGCCTTTCATCCATGGGCTGACTCAGACAACCTCCTGGGCTCTCCAGCCCCTGTCACCCTCAAACCAGACAGTCAATCCACAAGCAGGCCCAGGCACTCCTGACCCAGGCTCACCAGCCAATCACACGCCAGACACAAATTACACAAATATGCCAACTTCTAAAAGTGACACTTCTAGACTAGACACAGTCATGCCGCATATACCATTTCGCAGCATTCAGTCTAACGAGTTCTCTCATACCAAACTCGCCCCTGCACTCCCCACACATCAGGAACTACCATGGGCATACATATTCCCCATTCATTCCTATGGGAGGGCAGGTCACTCACCACACATACACAGAGAGCTCAAGCACTTTACACTGTACCACAGTGAAAAAGTGTGCAGAGGCCTAAAATCACCACCACCAGGTTACAGAAACAGGCTGGGAAAAAGCAAAAAGTCTAGGGGTGAACCTGCCTAAAGGGCCGGGTCCTACAAAGGCATATTCCTCTATCTAAGTGGGCTTCAGAATGCAGCACACATTGAAGAGAAAGAAGTCAGGACAAATAAAGATATTACTCCTTGTTACGCCTCTCTTGGAAAGGTGCATCTTTTTGGTGCATTCTAAGGTTTACCAGTTGTGATAAACCCTGGAATTAGTCTAAAACCATGAGGGTTGCTGTGGGGATATGCACGCAGCACCCATGGAACGCCTCCCTAGCAGAAAGTAAGGCCAATTTGTGATGTCTTGCTTTACTCAAGATTCATGAAGCCACTCAGGGCCATGCAAGATTGCCCTGCATGGCTTCAGAAATCTCATTTTTGAGTTGCATCACGCATGTAGCACATGGTGTGGTGCAGGCACTATGCAACTCGAGTCATATATATATATATATACCCCTGACTGCAGAAGTGGTTGCACCGCTGCATTACATGGAGGACCTTGTTTTCTTTTGTGCATAAGACATGGCGCCCTGGCCAATACATAAGGATCATTGGAATTACACCAGATGTAGTTTAACAGTCCAGCAAAGCTTCACGCGTGGAGTATGGGGGAGTCAGCCTGTCTCTGTGCTTTCCTAAGTCTGTGTTGTTATCATGATAATCACAAGGAAGGGGTCTCAGTCTCAACACATCGCTGGAAGAGGGGCTGGACTGATTAGGAAACCCATGTATCGGCCCTGTTGCATGAGTCTGAACCTGCGCATTGCCCCTGTTGAGCAGGTTTTAACACCGCACATCACAACAGTTATGTGGGGACCAAAGTAGTCTTTTGCATGATGCTAGACCAACACCAAAAGGGTACATATCTGGAACATGTCTAAAACTTCCTAAAACTTCCCATCGACACATCATAATTGAGAGTCACATCAGAAAATGTGCAAATGATATAGGAAAATGGCTGCCCTATATCAACAGACAAAGGCCAGTCCAACCTGGAAGAGTCAGAGGAGGTTGTAAACAAAGACACCAGCAAAACAACCATTGTCTGCGGGTGCCAGACAACAGTGACATTTCATAACACAGGCAACAGTGGGACCCTCAAGTGTAAACCCACAGCGAAGGATGCGCAGCTGTGCAGGATCATCTGCCTTCAATTATCAGATGGTCAGACAAATGCGGAGGTTGAAACAGAGGATAACTGTCATCGAAAGGGCGCAGGCCAGCATTGACGAGATATCTGTAATGATCCAGGAGGTCATGGAACAGATAGCAACCCACATTTTACATTCTCCCTCTTATCATTGACTTTCCCAATTGCTTTTTTGTATTATTTGCTATAATTAGATAGTACTATTTTAGTTAGGGATTATTACTGGGTAGGTATAGTTAGTTAAGTGTTAGTTAGTCAATCCTTTTGTAGGTAGTAATTTTTAAGGCTGTTTTTATGCTATGCTTTTTAGAGGTGGGGATTGATATTTTGTGTGTATAAAACTCCAAAAGTAAAAAATCATAAAACAAAAGCTAAGAAAAAATGTGTTTAGGATTACATGTATAGGTAGTAATTTTTTAGGATGTAGTTGCTGTTTGTTTTGTACTGTATGTGTATTAAGGGTTGAGGGGTTGATGCTTAAATTGGTATGTGTATAGGGCTTAAGATAAGTTTACATTAGTCAAGTTAGTATAGGATAGTGTTATGGTAAGGTAATGTAGGATAGGCATTTTATCATTGTTCTCTAGTTGCTTGTGATTTACTTTAGACAAGTTGGTACCATTGTGTTAGCAGATTTGAGTGCATGATGTACCAATTGATCTGATACATTAGTATATATATGTTGCTTTCACCGAGACCTATGGGCAGCTGCAATTTATCCTCAGATGTGATTTCTGAAGGGAACCATTTCCATACACAATATGTGTGACTCATTGGTCTAGGAAATTGTTTCATTAGAGTTTTTGACAGAGAATTCTGCACCCTACCTGCATTGTCACATAAACAGTTGCATAGCACTAACAGTATACCCCTTTCACCATTGTGAAAGTTGGTCTAAATTGTTGCATGTATTTTGAAAGTGCAGGATGTGCCTGGGCAACGTCCAATAATATTTGAATATAGTATTGCCTAGTGTGGTACATCAAGCAGCTCACCTAGGTGGAGCCAACCACAACCTTTTAATTCTTGTCTCCCATTTATACCTCCCCTGGGGAGGTGTAGCATTCATACAGTCTCACTGGTATTCCACCTATGCTAAACTTATATTTGAAAATGATTTGATATGTGCATGCACCATACTCAACACATGTTAGGCCACTCTGTGGCAGAGTAACATAAGTCATCGATTTTGGCCTGTGTTGAGTAACTGAACACAGTGGGAGCCAAGGTGCACTTTCATGCCTTGTTCACTGTCATTTACAGTATTGGATTGCCGTTGTGCATCCTTCTGTTGCACAAATAAAAGGTAAATCCATAAGTACAATGTGCATGGCTATCCAAAGGTATTTTGTATTGGAGTATGTGTTTTTGTGTGGGAAGTGATTTTGTAACATTTGGAAAACATGCTGCAATCTTTACATTGCAACATTGCTGTTGACATTTGTTATGGTCTTTTGACTTCATATGCCTCACATGTTATAGCATTCTCACTGTGTATCTGTCAAGAAAATACATGTTGTTTATACACCCTGACATGACACTGATTGCAATGGACTTTAGCTCAATCTTCTCCTGCTTCACATAAACGCTTTAGGATATTACACAGACAACATTTCATAGGGGGACCTTCTAGAAACAACCACACTAGACTTATCAAGGTTTTCACAAATGAAAAGAATATTTTTAAATCCTGAATATTGTATCATCACATTTATCCACGTAGATAGTAAATTCCAAAGTTGAGCAACAAAAATAGTCTTTGGGTTTAATTTTATGATTAAACAAAGTCCATTAGGGGGACGTGCTAGATGACATTTAGAGGTGAGGGGTATTTCAGTGAGGAGGAACAAATTGTCATTATGAAACGTATGCTCTTTCAAAGTACACAAGTAGATAAGATAATGAACTGCACAAAATAAAGGACTGTACTGGGTGACAAAGAAGGTGGCATGATATTCGACACTGGTTCATTAAAAAACTGGTCATGGGTCACTCACAAATGTTCATCTGGCAGTTGTTTGATAGAAACTGGAGATAGTTCACATCTCCTCCTCTGATGCACATCAATTGGTTGTGTTTGAATGGGAGGCAACTGAGTCAGACACACATCAAAGGGTGAAGATGTGGCTGCCTTGTTACGACCAGCCTTTGTGAGTGCCAGTAAGGCAGCATGGTAATCGCTGGAAAATGTCTGCTGGTTTGCCAACAAAGCAGCAATGTTTCGGCACCCATTGATATCATGAAAGAGGCAATCTTGTGCTCCAGGGACTGCATGGTATTATGTAAAACAGCTTAACTGATAAAGAGGGCTGTTTTTGTTCCTTCTGCCTCATGACATCAGTGCAGATAGGGACCCATCAATCTTATGGAGCCAGGAGTAGATGTCTGTGATGGCTTTTGTCAAACCCTTATTAGGGCGAAGACATCTATGGACTCCTTCAAGAGTGCCTGCTACGGTTTTTATTCCTGACCATTCCTCATCAGACATTCGCTGCTGGTCTTCTACCACTGGCCGTTGAGAGACAACTTGGGGTTCTTGGAGTCCTCAGCTGTGATGGAACAGCTGGAAATACCAAGGCCATTGGGTGACAGTTCATCTAAAGACCCTGCAATGTTGTCTTCTGGAGGAACATCTTCAAAAGAGTTCAGAAGTTGTTGGAAGGTGTCTTCATTCAATGGAGGGCAGAATGGTATCACCAACATGTTGGGCATCATAGACAGGCTCATCTACAAGAGGTGTTGTTGGTCCCTCTGGTAAGAGATAGGAATATGTTATAAATAAGCAATGAAAGAAGTTGACGTAAGTGATTATTGTTATATTCAGATAGTGTTGCAGGGATTCTGCTTGAAAAGCTTGCATAATAAGTGTAAATTTGGTTTACACTAGACTGCTGTCTCTGTTCCAGAACCAGTATCTCTGCTGGAATTCTCCACTCTGCCCCCCACCGGGGCAAAACACGGTTTATGTGATAAGAACTACTATGTTAGAAAACTGCAACTGTGCTACGTGTTAAAAAGTTAGGAGACGTTGCTGACCAGGTAAAAGAAAAGAGTACACCATGTTGTTCGACCGTGTACAAAATGTTGAGCCTGAACCCCAAGAAGAGTCAGTAAATGACATATATTATGCGCTAAAGTAATATCATGTCACAAAAGCAAATGTCTTATGTGCGGCTCAAAGCACAGGCAGCCTAACACAGCAAATTCATTAAATAAGGGAGAACCAAAGATGGTCCAAAAGGGAAGTCACCACAATAGTTTTTCCAATCACTTTCTATTACACAGAGCCATGTAGAACTTTTGTTTCTACAAGTTAATAAGGCCATGTTACAGTATTCTTGCTTTTCACATGGCTATACCTGAACATTGTTCACACAACTTCAGTATTGCTATGGGTGCCTATTTGTGTCATTCCACACAGTGCAATGCAGCTGGGCAGGTTGCTGGCCTCTCCTGACATAAACAGTGGGTGCAGGAACAGACCACATTTGACATATTGTGATGCATTTCAGCGCTCTGCCTACACTGATGAAACATTTGCTTCTTAACACAACTTCTGAGACCATTGGACCGTGTCACTAGGGTTCCTACCTCTGCTCTAGACATCAATTTGCACCCCAGCACTTACCAAGGTATGTCATACTTTTCACTCTCACAATCCTGCCTTTCCCACAGATCAACACACCAGTGTGCCTTTTTGTACTTTCCTGCATGCAATATGTGCAATATTGTGGCCTGGGAGGTCATATGTGACACACATCCACACAACTCTACACCGCAAGCAACTTTGCTGCACTGCACGAAAGGGATTAGGCATGTATATGTCATGATTTATATTTGTCGAGGGATTCCTTTAGTTTTAGTTTCCTGGCACTCACACATCTCCAGATTCCACAACATTAAGCACCGAGAACCATCTCTGATGGGGATAGCCACCATCACACTTAGAAGTATGCAACAGCTGAAGCTCACTCCATTTCCTCAGAACCCAAGAGCAAAAGTATAACTTTAGTATTAGTGAAGTTAGACTGTTGGTCTAAGTTTAGACCAAAAGTATAACTTACACCAAAAGTATACTTTTAGTAGTAGTAAAGTTAGACTTTTGGTCTAAACTGAGACCAAAAGTCTAACTTTACTACTCGTAAATGCCCTTTGTTAATACCGAAAGTTGTAAAGACTTTCATCTCAGATTACTTCTGTGAATCGGGCCCATAATTTTTTTTAACCTTCCCACAACACACTGCACTCCTTTGTGACGCAGTGTTGATTTGAGGCATAAAATGTTGCTTTACGACACGTAAATCAGCTTTGCGTCATGTAGGTAGCAGTTCAATTATGACACTTTGCATCATCATTCACACCGATGCACTGTTATTTTTGAAGCACCTTCGGTCCTTGCTCCATGTTGTGACATACAATAATTATGCATTTATCTTGAAAGGCAAATTTTTCTGCTGCAATGCAGCATTGTGTCAGAATTCTTAAATATGCCACCTCATGCTTACAGCATAATGCCGATTTTGGAGTACCAAACTTCTCCTGTTATTCCCCAAAATGTCATAATTTAAAATTATTTACAATCAGATAATATGACAACTTTCAGCTTTCTTTTTGTTGGATCTTTATTAGGCCTTGGTTAAATTTGCATTACGACAAAGTAATTAGCATACATTTGATAATGTTGTGTTATGGTTCTTACGTGAAGATCCACAAATATGCTTTTACACTACATTGCATAATTACCTGCCATGTACCATAAAAACTTTGATGCGAAATAGCATTTGTTTTACAAATGTACTATGAACTCACAGAAGCATTGTGAAGAACAGTGTAGAAATGGCAGTGCTTTCTTTTTTTGCACTTTCTTTAGCACAAAATACATCCTCACATCCAATTGGAATGCCAGGGTGTATTTTGTGTGAAAATGCAGTTCCAAATGACAGTTCTGCATTTTGCATAATTACTCATTATTTCATGAAATTTTGCTCTATTTTGCAAAATTATGCTAAAGCAAACTACGCATATTTCCCCAACTCTAATTTTTACTGGCACAGATCATTATCAGCCAACTTATGATCAGGATCTTGAAGTTGAACTACTTAGGGCCTGATTTAGATTGTGGCGTTAGGGTTACTCCGTCACAACAGTGCTGGATATCTGGCCCACTTGAAATATAAATAATATTATATCCTACGGGATTTATATTTTGACAGATGGGATATCTGTCTCTGTTTTGAAGGAGTAATCCGCCCCCCTAGGTATAAATCAGGCCCTTAGCTGTCAGGCATTCAACATAAAAAGTAATCTAGACATTACTTTAAACTCACTGTAAAAGCTGTTTACATGAACCTAGCATGTTAAAAAACTATAATTATTGCCTTCACACAGTTCCGAGGGAGCTTCAATAACCTCAAAGCTTGACTATTGTAACAACTTTAGTGTAGGTTTCCTTCCCTCCCAATCTAATGGTACTTTTTGTCAAATATTTAGTGTAAATCTAACTTTACCAATTCTCTTTATTGAAATAAGAATACATATTAAAAAATGTCCAATAATTAACTTTTGGTTATTTTACAGAGATAACTTTATTATCCTTAATAATGTATCTCAATGCTTTTGTATTGGACAGCAAACCCTGCTACAATAAAAATAAACCTTTTGGGGCCTTGTCACTGTAAGGACTTGTTTACATGTTTCACGTTAACATTTTGGGCTCTCCTACTTTTAAAAACCATGTACCCTGCCCTATTGGTCATTAAGGCCTACTCAGAAATGACTTATTGTTATTTAAAATGGGGGTTTAGGCCTCTCACAAGGGATTATTTTGACCAGCCCATTTGCTGTTTTAACATTGCACAGAAAGCTACATTGGTAGGCCTGCAGTAATGTTTTACACTGTCATTCTAGTGGTGGTGCCATGAATGCTGTAGTCCACTACTGACATTTAACTCGCACACCCTGGGTCCACTTTGCACTATATACTAGGGACTTACAAGTAAGTTAAATATGCCAATTACAAAAGTACACATTAAACATGTTGTTAGGGTCAGAGCACATATATGAGCATAGCAAAGCAGTGTCCCACTGTGCAGCATCCAAAAAACAGCAATAAAAAGCTAGAAAACAGTGGGGGTGACCGAATGAGAAAGAGACATTTTCATATAATTGTGTTTTTGTATTCAAGGAAGGCGGAATAATTATTCGCACATTCTGGCAAGCTTGCTTTGATATTGAATTACACAAAAATCCATTTCTACCTTGACTCACGGAATTTTCAGTAAAAGAAAGAAAGAAGACAAAACATTGACTATCACATCTTTCATACTTTTTCATTAATGTCAAGATATTAACTTAATAAGCAGAACACCTGTTACTGTATGGAATAAATTGTTAGCAAAATAATTTCACTGTGAAAATATGAATGAGTCACTGGTGATGCATTTAGTTATACAAAGCATTATTTATTTTGATTGTTTAGCATGCACAGTAATTTATACTCCGGTTGCAGATACCTGAAGTCTGTTTATACAAACATGTATGACAGAAAGTTATACATATATAATACAAAATTACCAGACAAAAAAAGGCAAAAAAGGAGAGAGAGGGAACACATGTATACTATGTTGTACAGATACTGGTTGTTTGATTTGTGTAGCAACTAGAAACTTTCTTCAGTCTTCCAGTTGTTTCTGGATACGATGGCCAAGCTACCTAATTTTAAGCATGGTCCATACCAGAGGAAGTCTATAAGAAGATCAAACACAGAGAGACAAGTTGAACAATGCATACTCCTCCAGATGTCGTTGTCGACGAGTGTGGGCCCTTTATGATTCAGAGCCTCTTCAGGACAGTGGAAGAAAGAAAAACCTATAAAACATATTTACACATGTGATACAATGCAATATACATCAGGAGTCCCCTGCCAGATATTAAAGTAGAGGAAATTATCAGTTTAGTTGTCAGATTATAAAAACACTAAAATAACAAAAGATCTCAAGAACTTTAAAATTGACAATATTTACCCCTTCCTTAAAAAAGATTTCTATAAAAATATTAATCCAAGTAATCTAAACCTACAATATCGAGGAAGGTCACGTAGGAGATTTATCACCTTCTCATAGACATCTTCTGATTCAGACACTTAGGTCATCTAACTCTGCTTTCCAACTAATGAAGAAGCTTCAGCTATCCATAACCTAGCAAGCAATAAGTCCACAGTCAATAACTTAGCTGATAAAGAGGGAGGGATTGTTGTATGGGGTAGAGGTCATGCGACAACTCAACAAGACACCACACTACTGATGGATAGAATAGATTCTGACCAGTGAAATCCCTTACAGGATCAATACACTTACAAACAAGGCATTGGTAGAAGGTTGGATACGTAAAAAAGAGTTTGAATTCCTCAACAGAGTAGAGTGGAGAGTAGGCCTGGATGTCAAATTCCGCAGACAAGTTTTCCCGATCCGGTCGGGTGCTCCACCAGAAGTTGGATTGTTGGTAGCCATTTTGCGCTATCTCGCAACCGCGAGAGTATTAGATCTCGAGCACGTCATTCTCCACCGCGAGCGAGAACGTGAGGACACAATCACGTCATATCGAATGCGACAAGGAGCGAGAAAACCCGAACACATCATTCTCCACTGCGAGCGAGAGCGTGAAGACGCGAACACGTGATATCAAACGCAACAAGGAATGAGAGAACCCAAACACGTCATATCCAATGCAACAGCGAGAGAGAGCACATGAACACGTCATTTTGGATGCACCATCGACTTCCAGCGGAAGTAATGTGAAGCTCAGGAACTCAAATGTGTAAAATTTAGAAGCCTAGGCCTGCAAGCTTGTCTGGCCTTGTCTGCCAACAGGTCTGCTTTCATCCATTAGACTCAGAGCAGGTAGCCACAGCTTTATTAATCAAGTGTTTCTGTGTGGTCTGTTGAATTTAGACATCATTTAGGGCATGGATGGCATTGGATTGAGTTGGGAAATGTGTTTTTTTGGGGGTGGGCTTTCTGTTGTTGGGCCTGGCCATGTAGCTGGTGGCCATTTTGAAGCATAGGCCTGCAAGCGTATCTGGCCTTGTCTGCCAACTGGCCTGCTTTCAACCAGTAGGCTCAGAGCAGGTAGCCACATCTTTGTTAATCAAGTGTGGATGTATGACGTTACAACACGATGTTTTACATCGCAGTACTTTACGACGCATGTTTTACCACGCATGTCGTTACCACGACTTGCGATGTTGGGGGCTGGATAGTGAATAGTTTAACTTACTATTCCAACTCCAGTCCCCGTGGATAGTAGGGAAGGAGTTGGATAGTAAATTAAACTATTTACTATCCTGGAGCACCCCCCAGCGCAATTCGTTGTTACAACTTGCATTGTAAAAGTTGCGTCGTAAGGGAACTGCGGTGTAACATCCGCGCTGTAAAGGATGTTCCCCATCAAGTGTTTCTATGTGGTCTGTTGAATTTAGACATCATTTAGGGCATAGATGACATTGGATTGAGTTGGGAAATTTGTTTTTTTGGGGTGGGCTTTCTGATGTTGGGCCTGGCCATGTTGCTGGTGGCCATTATGAAGCCTAGGCCTGCAAGCTTGTCTGGCCTTGCCTGCCAACAGGCCTGCTTTCATCCAGTAGGCTCAGAGCAGGTAGCCACAGCTTTATTAATCAAGTGTTTCTGTGTGGTCTGTTGAATTTAGACATCATTTAGGGCCTGGATGGTATTGGATTGAGTTGGGAAATTTGTAATGTTGGGGGTGGACTTTCTATTGCTGGGCCTGGCCATGTGGCTGGTGGCCATTTTGAAGAACAGGCCTGTAAGCTTATCTGGCCGTGTCTGCCAACAGGCCTGCTTTCATCCAGTAGGCTCAGAGCAGGTAACCATAGCTTTATTAATCAAGTGTTTCTGTGTGGTGTGTTAAATTTAGACATTTAGGGCATGGATGGCATTGGATTGAGTTGGGAAATCTGTTTTTAGGGGTGAGCTTTCTGATGTTGGGCCTGGCCATGTGGCTGGTGGGAATTATTAGTGTTCTGCTTTAGCCATATAGGCCTGCATGGTTTTCCTATTGGATTACTGCTTCCATCCATCCACCCCCTTTGCCAGCAGTAGCTTCATGAATGATGTGATGCTCAAATAAATTAATAGCAAATAGGGTCCACCCCACTTCCATTACATTTTTATTTTTTTGGCTCTTATTCTCTTTCCTATCCTTCCTGAGAGTGTAGTGTGTGTACACAGTAGTATAACATCGCCCTGGTTGACAATGTCTCAGAAATGGCTAGACTATATTGTTTGCTTACACTAGTAGAGTAGTAACTGAACCACAACAACAAATGCAACATTTCACTGATGTTCTTCTCCCTGCTAATTTGCTTTTAGGTGTACAAAAAGACAGAGGAGGAGGTGTCATCGTCATCACCAGTACTTACTGCCAACCAGACAGAAGTCCTGCTGCACATCACGTCCATGTGTGACCACAGCTTGTTGTGCATCTGCGTCCTGTCTGATATCTGAATAAGATGGCCCCAAAGAAAGGTACCAGGTCCAGTACCAAGAAAGTTGCCGCTGAGAAGAAGGAACAGAAAAAGGAAGTACCATTAACCACGACTGGTGTGCCGGCCAATGTTTTTTTTGGGACCAAAAAAGTTCCGCCTGCAGCAGGCAGCATAGTTCAGGAACCAAGCTGGGAGCAGCACCTCCGCACCAGCGGTCCAACCCCACCAACCTAGGCCCAAGCACTTGAGTGTTGCAGATGTAGCCTGTCTACTAACGAGCATTGATGTTGAAATGTCATTATCTCAAAGTAGTACACAATCAATGCAGGCAGAAACTCAGCAGATAAGTGTGCAGCCGCAGCAACAGCATCAGCCGCAAGAACAACAGCAGCAGCCCAAGAACAGCAGCAGAAGCTACAAGAACAGCAGCAGCAGTTGCAAGAACAGCAGCAGCAGCCACAAGAACTGCAGCAGCAGGAACAGCAGCAGCAGCCGCAAGAACAGCAGCAGCAGCCGCAAGAACAGCCCACACTAGTAGTTGTTGCTCCTGAAGTAGGGGCATTTCAAGAAATCGAGGTTCCTGCATACAAAGTGGAGCAAACCACTGTTTTGGAAGATCTATTGCCTTCCAGACCACCAGCAAGGAAAAGGAGGCTTAGTCCATCATCTTCTTCTTCAAGCCCCGCTTCTGATGATCGTGATGCCACTTGGCAGCCACCAACTCAGTCTGAGAGTGATGCACCCAACAAGACAATGCTTCTGAAAAGGAAGGTTCCAGAAAAACTTAGAGTTATGGAGGTAGATGTAAAAGAGGGGGATGATGTTGATGAAGACGAGCCAGTCATCAGGCACATCACTCCCGCCCCTAAGGGGATGGAGACCGACATTCTCACTCTATCCAGAAAGGTTGCTACTGAGCGGGATGTAGCACGGATACCACCAACACAGGTTACACCACCACGACCTCCAGCTGCCATATTTTCAAAGGCCTGGCAGGGACCTACTACATCCAGCTCATCCATCTCAGTAGGTAGTGGTAGTAAAAGTCACAGTGTAGCTGCACAGAGTCACATTCCAAGCACAGCCTCCAGTTCACCTGGTATTGAAAGTGGCACATCCAGCAGTGCCAGAAAGTTCTCCTCCCCAGTTTGGGTCTTCTTTTCTGTTAGCACCAAGGAGGAGAACATTGCTATATGCTAAATTTGTCGACAAGGTGTTCAGCGGGTTAAGCTCGGTACAAACTATGGTACCGGAGGACAATCAAATCATCTCAGAATACACCACACTATTGTGTGGAAGAATCACCTACTTCACTTAAAATAACGTAAAAAAACTCAACCCATTGAAGTTGGGCATGAAGAATCAGGGGATGATATTATTGCGGTGGAAGGTGAAGAAGAGGGAGGCATTTCTAGCCCTGTCCGCAGTAGTGCAGTTGTACCCCCCACATCCTCCTCAATAACATCTGAGTGGCACCGCTGTAAGAGCCATACTCAGAGTCAGTCTGAGACACCAAGGGGACCGAGTACTGCAATGAGACAAACTGTTGTTGAGCCTAAGTGGGTTAATAAAAACAACAGCACCACAAAGGAAAGTAATCCAGCCTACCATTGAGAGCATGCTCAGGTTGGAGGGGCAGTTCCAACGCAACCACCCAACGGCACAGTTGTACAATGCGAAGCTGGCTAAAATGTTAGCACTGGACCTTCTCCCTTTTTCATTTGTGGAAGGGGTGGGTTCCCTTGAATTTGTGTCAGCCATCTGCCCTAAATCGAAGGTTCCCAGCCGGTCCTATTTCACAAGAAATGCTGTTCCGGCACTACATTATGATGTGCTGGAATTGGTTGGACAAGCTTTGCAGCAGAGTGCTGTTCACAATATCCACCTGACAACAGGCATGTGGACCAGTTGCCAATCCACAGATTACATGTGCATCACTGCACACTGGGTCTCTTTTGTGGGGGTTAGAGATAAGCTATCTGAATGAGGTGTTGTTAACACAGCTGAGATTTTTAAAGCTACTCGGAAACATGCAACTGTAGCCATGTTTGCCAAGGAGATATGTCATACTGCTGTAAACATTTTGGAAGAGTTTTGCAGCAAGGTTTTTGAATGGCTGCGCCCAAGGGGGCTTAGTATTGGTTTTGTTGCCACAGATAATGGCAGTAATGTACTTAAGGCCATGGACCTTAGTTCCTATTTCAGGGTTCTGTGTTTGGCGCACTGCATAAACATTATAATTCAAGACTTTATGAAAAAAGAACCCTTAGTAAACAACTTACTGACCGCCTGCCGAAGAATATGCACTCATTTCAGCCATTCTTTTAAAGCTTGGAAGCAGCTGAGGATCATTCAACGTGAATATAAGATGCCAGTCAAAGCACTCATCCAGGAGGTGACAAAACGTTCAAACTCAACGTATTACATGCTTGATCGTCTGTTTGAGCAGTACAGGCCACTCAATGAATATGTCATGCGAAGACTGGATGTTACTGTGAAAGACATGACCCTTCATATGGACCAATGGTGCCTATTTAAATGCCTGACTGAGATGCTTCGTCCTTTTGATGTCTTCACACATGGAGTCAGCAAGGAGGACTGTACAATGGGCCAAGCTATCCCATTATTGCAATTGCTAGAGTTCAGCTGAAGAAGGTGTCTGAATCATACAAAGGTGTAGAGGAAAAAAAGGAAGCCTATGACTTGGTGGAGAGCTTAGCCCGTCACTTCGCTGAAAATACAAGGGTGCACAATAAGATTTTGTCACAAGAACATTACATTTCTGCCACAATTCTGGATCCACTGGTAAAATTGGGACTGAAGACATTCAATCCTTTTCCTGAGATGGATGTTGCCCGCTACAAAACTTGGATAGCTGAGACAGCGACTAAGTTGGAGAATGAACGGCTGCTAATTAAAAGCCTGCAAGATCAACCCACAAGAAGTACTGCAGCAGGGCATGCAGCATCAAGTGCAACTTCTGAGGCTGAGGGCAGTGCGTTTGACTCACAACACTCACCATCACTATCGACAACAGCAACAACAACTGGACCATTAGGCCCAGTAGAATCGTTACACAATTGGTATTTACAGTTAGACATTAATAGGCACACTGCTGATGCACAGAGAAAAGAGCCCAAAAGGTTAGCAGCAGGACCCCTGAACATTGAGCGGATGGTCCAGGCCTATCTGGATGACCCAACAGAGGTGTACATTGATCAAAACCCATTGCAGTATTGGTATAGGAAAAGGGCTGAATAGCCACTGCTCAGAAGGCTGGCGATAAGCTATCTGGCTTGCCCTGTCGCAAGTGTCTCTTTCGAACGTGTTTTCAGTGCTGCTGATTTCATTGTAACAGTGAGAAGGACCAGTCTCTCGCTCAAAAACGTGGAGAGGTTAACAATGATCAAAATGAATCAGCACTTCATACCACCGAATTACACAATACATGAAGCAAGGGAGGAAGATGAGGACAGCGGCTCCGGTGACGGAAGTAGTGTGTCACATGATTACCTACTACTGGCTGAACCCCCAGAGTTTGAGGACGAGCTATACTTCCCTGACAATTAGGCTTGCACTTAGTGTCTTCCTCCCTTATTTTCCTTTATTTGTGTGTCTGTGGTTCTGGTTACAAACTTTGAATCACAACAAATTCATTACCACTGTCTTCTAATCTTCTTATTTCAATATAAAAGTTTCAGGTGTCGCTTTTCACAATACAGTCCTCCAAATCCAGCTCCTCCGCTCCATCATACTGAATCTCCCTAAATCCATTGCCCTCATGATGATTGGATGATGGGAAATAGAAGAAAAAATAAAAACTTTCCTAGGCTCACCAAAATAAGCGGAACATGATGACTTCTATAGCTATCCTTCTTTCAGAGCCGAGAGAGACTGCCCATTAACTGAAAATGATATGGAACAGGTAATGATTGATGCCATGCATTGTACGCAGAGTCGCAGACTGAGTGATTTTGTTGTTGTTTGTTGTGCATGAAGTTATGTCCTTGTGCCCTAATCATCTTTCTACAGTACACACTAAACATAACTCAAGGCAATTTTCCCCTTCTTGCGAATATTTTTAATAAGAAATTTGTACTTCTACTGAAGTTTGATACATTGCTTTTGATTGAATACAGGAAGGGGACTCAATCTGCACACTGAGTAGGAGAACAATATGGTCCATGATGATGATGGCGAAAAAAGCCGGCCCATTAACTTAAAATGAGAAGGAACAGGTAATGAAATGAATGTCATGCATTGGACACCTGACTTTGAGCGATAGGTGTTTGTGTTTTTGTTGTTTGTTTGTTGTGCATGAAGTGAATTTAAAGTGTACTAGTAGTCTTACTGTACACACTAAAGAGTGACTCAAGTCAATATATTTCTACTCTTGTTTTATAATAACAAAATGTTACTTACTTCTGCAGGCTGCTCTTCACAGTCAGTCAGTAAAAGTATCGGAGATGATTGATGGAATAATAACAAGTCAAGAGGATGTTTCATGAGTGGCATAAAAGGTAAACACATCAACAACAACCACAGCAGACCCAAATGTCTGTGTAGAAGTGGAGTCAAGTGTAGAGGTGCGATGACTGTGGTGCATTGATTTACTAACTTAAATTGTAAAATGCTATGTTTGGATATGTGCTTTGTCCAACTCTTTAAAAAAAAGTAGTCTGAACAGAGGATTTGCTAAGCGACGTGCCATCACTGTGGGTCTGATCTGTCCTGTTGTTGTTGAAGGTCAATGCTGGAAACAGACTAGAGTAGAGATGATGCATACATGCCGCCTCGGAAAGTGTTCTTGTTGCACTAAACCATAACTTGTGCATTTCTTTCAACTTTCTTTCTCAATACCCCTTTTGTTTTTCCATCTACAAATACAGGCCGGGCCTTGGCCTATACTTGGGAAAACATTACAATGCACACTTCCCTTACCAATAAATCTACATTTTTTTTCCAGGCGTGCAGTGGCAACTGGCGTGACCCAAGATTGAGGAACCAGAATTCGATTTAGGCCTAGTAAAATATGTAGTCACTATTAGTAATTAGAGTAATGTACCTATTAGTCCAACATAGGGATTCAAACACTAATAAGCATGCAATATGTAATAACTTAGGGATTAGTATACGCCATATTACACGTTTTTGCATCTAATCATAGGCAATACAACTTAGCAGAAGGGAGTCACCCTCTTGACCTTGCTATAACGAGCTGGGCTCAACTAAGGAGGCTTTGTGTCCCATATATGGTCTTTCCCCTTGCACCAACATGTACCAGCTTGTGTTTTTCCTTCTTAGGTAACGGGTTCAAAATGTAACAGTATATATGTGATCTGTTGATAATGTGCCAGCAGTCTTCTCGGCCGACCTCGTGGGGTTAGGTCGCAAGAAGCTCCTCTGGCAGAGTTTGTTTGTTATAATAAACGATTGGACCTTCTACACTGCCAACTGACTGATTATTGGTAATTGGTATTAGGGCTATTTGTAAGTATAGCTCCATTTGGGTTGTAATTTATTTTTCGGTATTTCACTAAGCTATTAGCAGAATAGATAATTACAATATTTGTGATGACCTATTTTGCAAATGTAGTTAGGGAATCACAATTTTCGATTCCCTAAATGCAATGCAAGAAGTATTATGAGAATGTGACTTTGCATTAAGGAATCGCAAATTACCATCTACTTCAAGTTGATGGTAATTTGTAATTTCTTAGAAAAATGTTAAAAAATGAATTTTTCTAAGTGACTTGTGGCGCCCTTAGGGCATGTGTGTCCGCCACATGTGCCATTTTTGGGGGTGCAGCAGGGTGGCCGTTTGGCCCCCTAGCACCCTTGAAATTGCATGCCCAATTAGCCATTACCTTTTTGGTAATCGCAAATTGCAAGTGGTTTCCCATTCATTCCTAGGGGCCGCTAGACCCATAGGAATGAATAGGAAGGCATTCCCTAGTAGTGAATCGCAATTTGCAATTCGCTAATAGGGAATGTGTAGGAATCACAATTTATTTAGCGATTCCTACATGCATAAGGAATTGCGAGTCCTTAATAGCGTTTCCTAAAAAATCGCTATTAAGGAATCAAATAACTTACTTTGATGCATGTGGCCCCAAGTCTGTCGTAACATTTGTTAGTTATGGACTTGATGGCACAGACCGTGGCTTTTTATTATACATACATGCCGCCTCCACAATAATCTGTAATGTTTTCTGTAACACATTGGTAAGGAAAGCCCAAAATGGATGTTCGTGTGTTTGTTATAGTTGTGTTGTTTGTATAGAGCACAACCTATCTTTGGTATGGGCTCGCTGTGCTGTTGGTCATGCTGAGGTTTCCATTGCAGACCAGAGCAGTCTTGTGATGGTGTGTTCTAGCCTATCTCTAGGTTTGGTGGTGGTACCTGTCAATGAACTGTGGGTGTATGATTTGTTGTCTGAAAGGTTCATCTGTAGTTCTTTACTGTTTGCTTCAGCCTATCTTAGGTGGGTAACCTGCCTAGCTGGTATAAATAGTATATTTTAGCTGTGCTAGATGTATGTGTGTTTGATGTGCTAGTGTGATGTTCTCTGTAATGTGTTCTTGGTGTTTTTGATGTGGTAGTTTCCATAGGCCAGCTACCTCTCATCACAGGCAAGAAAATACTTCAACACAAATGGTCACATTTTATGTAGTTGGGTAACAAAGAGGCTTGGTTTTTGCACCTGGAACTCAGATTTGGACCTATATTAGAAACGAGAAACATGGAAATAAAATAACTTGCCTGAGCACACACAATTTTCTCATGTATTGGCTCGATGGAGTTCTACTTCCACAGTGATGTTCCTAGTTTTTTACCACAAGTGGCACCTTCAAGGCGCCACTACCTGACAATACAAAATAGCAACTTCTCAACCCTTTTTTTTAAAACACTTGAGGAATTTTTCACTTTGCTCAAAATATTCCAGGACTGGGGTTACAATGGTTAAGTTGCACTTTCCCTGCACATTCTGGTACTGATGTTAGAATAGTAAATTTGCCTTCCCAGCATCCAAAAAATCCTATGCTGCCCTGAGGGAACAATGTCCACAGCTAATAAACAGCCTTAACCGAATACCACATTAAGTTGTATGGATTCATTAGGCCTTCTTTGAAATTGCTGTCTGATCCAAAACGTATTTATTTTTATATAACTTTGTTCTGCCTGCCAATATGAGGGGGGTGCTGCAGCAGGTCATGATGGCTTTGCTGGGCCATCACTGCTTCATGAACAACAGCTGTATCATTTGTAATGTTTGTAAATGATGCAGCTGTTTTAGATGATGTAGTGAACCAGGGTGGGAAGATAATGGAGTTCCGTTGTCAGGATGGGGGCGATGTGATCATATTTATTCATTCTCTGAGTAAGATGTACAGTGCATTGTAGGGGGCCCTACTGCCTTTTAATGTTTATTACTTGCTGTTTCATTGTGTCTATTCTGTCAAATCACAATAGCTTGTTTTTCCTCTGTACATTTGTAAAGGTATATCAATAAATAAGAAAATCTGTGTGGTTCTCACCTTTGTTATCTCAAAGTCTGTTAGGAAGCTCTGTGGTTATTTTAAAAAGTAGCTACCTACATCATTATCTCATTAAATCTCTTTTCTGAATTCCTAACTACACTTTCAAACATGCATTATTAAAATTTTTGACTTCTCATTTTGCTTGAAAATGTACCATTTGCCAACTCTTTTTTCAAACTTTTCAAGGGTGAGAACCCCCCCAAACCCCTCCTTATTACAGTCAGGCTCGCTCGCCACAGGTCACTCATCTGGAACTTTTACACCTCACCGGTTTCAAATGTCACCAGCCGCCACTGCATAGAGAGCCAGCAGTTACATTAACTACAGAACAGTGCTGAATGCAGAATTGTAGAAAAGTACTTCCATAATTCTAACAAACTAGACTTTATAATGGATATCAGAAACAATTATTTTAAGGGTATATCAGAAACTTGTGAAGAGGCTTAGGGCTCACTATTCAGTCATAGAAATATGTTGTCTACTGGACCACTTAACCGGAAGTTGTTGTACTGATTCATATGCACCGCAATTGCAAGCATATTATCGAAAAAATTATCAAACAAATTGAATTCGTGTGGGATCACAAAACATTCGCTCCATCCCTGTAGCTAGGGTAGTTATCCAAATGAATAGCAGAACAATTTTTAATGGCAAAACTCAACACACATAGGGGCAGATTTATGAGGGGCTTGCGCCACGTTTACGCCGCCGTTGCGTGACGCAACGGCACGGAAACGTGGCGCATCCCTGCGCCCTATTTACAATGTGACGCATCTAGGAGATGCGTCATGTTGTACAGCACTGCGCCATGAGGAGGCGTTCCTGCGCAGGGGGGGCGTTCCTGCGCAGGAACGCCTCCTGAAAGTGGCTGAGTGAAATCTATGAGATTTCACTCAGTCACTTTCAGGGCAATGCTGCGTCAAAACCCTGCGCCTGCTTGAAGCAGGCGTAAGGCTTGAGGCAGCATTGAAAGAATAGGCCCCCCCAGAGCATTGCTGGACCTGCGTCGCGCTTGCGACGCAACTCCAGCAATGCGCCACATTTCCGGCACAGATGCGTCACGCATCTGTGCCGTTTTTGCCCCATGGTGCGCCTCATCATAAATGCGGCGCACCATGGGTGGCGTAGCTGTGGCGCACTGTGGCGCATGTTAACTGGCGCATCCCTCGGGATGCGCCAGTTAACATAAATCTGCCCCATATTGTCCAGAAACCAGGCCTTGAGAATGAACCTCACTGAGTGTGTCTCTGAAGTTGTATATGCGGCTCTGCACCGCAGTCAGTTATCCTGTGCACACAACAGCGGGAATGGATTTATTGAAAGTAGTATGAGTTACTTTCTTGTTCTCTCTTTTAATGTAATCATATCAAAATTTCGTTTAATATAATCATATCAAAATAAGTAAAACATGTTAAAGAAAAAATATGTTCACTTTTTTGTCTACCTCATTACTGTGATTTCATGTTGTTTCTTCAGCTGCGAAAAATATACCACGAACTATACTCCCTTTCGAAAATATTACTAAATAATTTTAAATAGACGAGCAAAGTTGGGCTTTTGAGCATATCTCGAGTTCCATTACGGGATCAACACAGAGATGTTGTGGAGGGTCACAGCCTAAGATGGCGTTCCGGGGCAATCACTAAGCCCAATTGCAGAGCCTGCTCTGACAGATTGTGAGAAATTGAATGGTTTTAAAACGTTGCAATCCTCTCGGGTTGGCAAGAATGATAGCTATCGCCTTTGTATTTTTTTTTCCTTTAGCCAATTGCTTCCTTAGAGAGCAGGTGCTAGAAATCTCAAGCTGAAGCAGAATGATTCGACCGGCATTAGGTTTTCAGCACTGCTGCTGAGGCCACCTCTGATGAAGATTGTTCTGTCAGCTTGCCCTGCACTCGCCTTTAGAGTCGAGGCGATGGATTTGCCCACTGTCTCCCAGAAGTTTCAGTCCTGCAATTTTTTTACACACACATTCAGTGGGAGAAAAAGCTTACAAAACCCTACTTTACCCTTTGCCCTCCTTCTAGTCCCAGTAAAGCAATGCATTTTTCAGTGAGGAGTCTGAAATACGCGTAGTAACCATTTAAAATTGTAAATAACGCAGATTTTGCATGTAGTGCTTCATTTATACATTTTAATGACGCTCCGGTGGTGCGGGGCTCTCAATCATATCTACGAGGCCACACAAAGCCACCCCGCACAAGTCGCTGCGTTGCCTCACACTGCGTCAGAGATATGCCATAGGTGTTGCGGTGGGTGTTCCCACACACCGCCCATGGACTTAACACATTCCCAGTTCACACCAAAACAGAAATGGGAAAGCGTCAAAACCATGCGAATCCCCAGAATTGGTGTAAGGAGGAGAAATAGCTTAATTTCTGTTCGTTATTTCCTCTTTCTATTGGGCAGATTTATGATGCCCTTGCGCCTCAATTGCGTCACATTATTTGACGCAACTGCGGCGCAAACAATGCGCCCTATTTACAACGTGACGCATCTAGGAGATGCGTCACGTTGTAAAGCCCTGCGCCATAAGGAGGCGTTCCTGCGCAGTGGGGGGGGGCGTTCCTGCGCAGGAACGCCTCCTGAAAGTGGCTCAGTGAAATTTATGAGATTTCACTCAGTCACTTTCAGGCCAATGCTGCGTCAAAACCCTGCGCCTGCTTGAAGCAGGCGTAGGTCTTGATGCAGCATTGTGTAGATGGGGCACCCCCGAGCCTTGCTGGAGTTAGCAATGCTCCACATTTCCGGCACAGATGCGTCACGCATCTGTGCCGTTTTTGCACCATGGTGCGCCGCATTATAAATGCGGCGCACCATGGGTGGCGGAGCTGTGGCGCACTGTGGCGCACGTTAACAGGCGCATCCCTGGGGATGCGCCAGTTAACATAAATCTGCCCCTATTTGTGTTTCACAGCACTCATAAAAAGAGGAAAACTAACCTCAATGTATCATTTTTGTGCAGGAAATATTCCAGAAATGCAGACACCCTTGCACCATGGTGCAAGTCTGCCTGCATTGGCGCAATGTATCCATTGGTGTGCCAGCCAGTGAAGGAGGACTGGAGATATGGCGTTTTCCTGTAGTTTTCTTTTGTCGCAGCGCAGCAGAGTGACTTACTGCACCTGCGTCAAAATCTTGTAAACAAACCTCCTAATATTTTTTCCTAATGTGGGAAAATTAAATCCCGTTAATCTGAAATCTATGTTTTGTTATCCTACTCATCAATAAAATTTGCCTTGTCAAAGGAAACTTTGCATGTCTTACTGTGCATCAGCCTGAGAGATGGGCAATAAAAGTTTCTTTATTATTCCAACACATGCTGGGACCTTCTCTAATTTACACTATCTAAAATATGAAAGAAATGTGCAAATGCATTTGTCTGCTTTTTCGGCGACATGGTTGTCACAGAAATAGGGATGTGTACACCAGCACCAGATTATTCTTAGTGACAACACTTACTTTCCTACATTGAAACAACATTGTCAGAGCCTGTAGGCCTTCCATATTCCTTTTTACTATTTATTTTTTATTATTGATCCACAGTATCAAAAAAAAGATCACTTAGTATAAACACGTCGAGTATCAGAAGATGTGAACTATTACATATGCATAACTAAGCAAAAATCAAATTTACATATTCATATTTCAAAGATCGCCCCCAAACATAAATGACCAATTTGTGTTTCCTGGCTCCTTTGACTGAATAAAAACTAAACTCCAAATTCAATATGCTATAAAACCGAGCACCCCACTTTTCAAAGATGGTGCTTCGAGCTGCAGCCATGAGGAAGCTACGCACAGCCGTGCTACAGCCGTAGCCACAAAAAGCAGATACCGATACTTAAACATTGGCATACCCTTGCTTCACATCTCCACCGATCCCAAGTAACATCATAGAGGCCGAGAGGCCTTCCATATTTTAGGTGACTGTTGTTTTTTATATTTTGTTGTAATAGCCTTTACACCATGTGTTATGTTAAGCTGCAGAAGAAGAACACACTTACTGTTTCACAGAGAATAGACAGAGCTGCTCAGCTAGAATACATGTGATGTGGAATGTTGTATGAATGGAATGTTAGAGGTTTGTGAATATCAGTTGGGTGAGGGCTGAGCAGCAGGACAGCTGCTCCTGATGGGGTTATCGTTTTATCTTATTTACATCTTAACTTAAATAAAGAAATTTGAATAATCTACATGGAAGTACCGGCCTCTTTCTGAATACATCATTTGGCGACGAGGATGGGATTATATTTGGGTCATGGCGAGCAAACGGTTACAGTTTATTTTTGAGAATGGTTTGCACGAGACAGCCGAAACTTGAAATGGCTTACCTTCAGCGTCTTCCTCTGTGACGACACATCACTCTATACATGAAAGACTATTGTGCAGCGTTTTTGGTGCAAGTTCGTGCTGTGAACCAGCCGGCACGACGTTGATTTGCGCGCATCCATTTTGGTTATGGAAAACGTAGTATTGTCGACAGAGTGCTATTAAGATGAGGTTTGAAGAGAATGCTGCGGCTCATTGATGTATATCAGGTACTGGAATTAAGATTGCCAGAGATTTCATCTTTAAGAAACGTGTAAACGGGTTCCGCAGAGTATTTAAAAAATGCCAAAGGATGTCACCAACATGACTTACATCTGTGTGGAACAATGTTCAGTGGATATCGGCAGTGCATTCACAACAGTGTCCATTTGGAAGGTTAAGTTCCCGGTTGAAAATTAAAAAGGGAAAGCAAATGGTATTTTCAAGCTGGTTTTTAGCACTGTGGGTGCTGTGATAGGACAAAGGTCCCACTAATGGAAGCTGGACAATGTCACAGGACTTGGAACGCAACGGAAAGACAAAATACGGGGTTGAAGAGCTCATGTTGGGGAAGTCCCAGAACTTTACCACAACAGGGTCTAGGATCCCTAAAGTGTTGTGTATGAGTGGTGTCGGGTTGTTAGGCCACTCATTGGTTTGAGTTGTGTATGAGGTGACTGCAGTGTAGTCTCTCAGTATTGTTGTTGTTTGGTAGCAGGTTGTAAGGCCACCCATTGGTTTGGGTGTTTATGAGATGACTGCAGTATAGTCTCTCAGTATTGGTGTAGTTTGGTAGCAGGTGCAGAAGTCACCAAGAGCTGTCCCACAACAGGTGTTGTGTGTTATTGAGATTTTCTATAAAATGCCTGTGGGGTATGTACCATGTTTGTCCAAGCATGTTTTGTGGGTCATGTACCCTGTGTTGTTTTTTTTTTTTTGCTTTTCCCTCGCACGTCAGGGTTGCAATGGGAGTGTCCCTCACATGTCAAGGTTGTGCTGGCAATGTCTTTTGCCTTGCACGTCAAGGTTGCGTTGGCAGTGTCCCTCGCACGTCATGGTTGCGTTGGGAGTGTTCCTCGCACGTCAGGGTTGCGATGGGAATGTTTTTGCCTCGCACGTCAAGGTTGCGTTGGCAGTGTCCCTCGCACGTCATGGTTGCGTTGGGAGTGTCCCCCGCACGCCAGGGTTGCGATGGGAATGTCTTTTGCCTCTCACGTCAAGGTTGCGTTGGCAGTGTCCCTCGCATGTCATGGTTGCGTTGGTAGTGTCCCTCACACAGCAGGGTTGTGTTGGGAATGTGCTTTGCCGAGATAGCTATGTTGTGTATGGTCACTCATTGTTTGTGATGGTTTTTTTTTTTTTGTCCTCATACATGCCACCAGTTAATGAATGCTCTAAAGTAGGCGCTCTTCAAGCCACTGTCACAAACTGTCCTTTCCAGCCCTCGTGTTTGTGGATAGCTGTAGAAGATTGCCCAGAGGAATGGTCGTTACCCGTCCAACTTCCTTTCGTAATGGTACTTGCTGCTAAGGAAGGACAGGACCACTTACCTCTGGCATAATCATTGGACTATTGACTTATTTTTCGATCCAGGCAATCAATGCTGACCACAAATTGACAGATTTGTCACCCCCGCATAAGATATCAAGTTTACTCACCGCCACGATATTTTTAAGACAATCTGCAAACTTCGGGGGGGATACAGACTTCCATGCTTTGCAGATCTCTCTTCTAGCGATAACTATTACATAAAAAATAAACTGTGACAAGTTACTGTTGAACACATAATCAGGTAATAGGCCAAAAAAAACTAATCTGGATGTACATTGAATTGGGACCGACAGTACCTCTTCTAAAAACTTACACAGTTGTTCCCAAAAATTACCTATGTTAGGACATTCGAAAAACATGTGGATATCATTTGCGCTCATTAGATTACACCTAGGGCAAAAATATTGCACCCCAGAGATCCTAGAAAGTTTCGCTGGGGTCCAATACACTCTGTGCAATGTGTATAAGTGATTTCTTCTTAGGTTAGAAGGTTTAATTATCTTTTGAGATAATGAGAAAGAATCTATCCATAATTTCTCTAATTCCTCAGCTATCTGACCTGAGGAAGGGTCCCATATATTCACAATCTCTGTTTCCAAGTTATCTTTATTATTCAATATTATATTATACCATTGTGCCGTCTCCCTTTTCATTTCTCTAGAATTACTAAATAACTCTAAGAACGAGTTCTCATCGTTTGTATCCCAGTTTTGACTTCCCCACCAGGCCGAAAGTTGATAAAACTTAAACCTTGTGAGCGTCCCTACAGTTACGCCCACTAGGAATTCCCATTTTAAAACTTTCGATGCATCACTTAGGTCCCCCCATTTCAGGAGACCTGCTCTTTTTAAAGGGAGAGCCAGTTGGTCCATCAAACAATCTGGGGTACCAGGTGAGTCCCAAATTGGGGAGTATTGGTGGTAGTACTGAATACACAACAGCTTACACACCTGCGACCAATAGTGTAGAGCAGCCTTTAAAACTTTCAGCCTGACTTTTTTAAAGAATTTTTTGTTACCAAATTTAAACAGAAAATAATCGGTACCATAAGGGAGATCCTGCAGCATAGCCTGGAACAGTAAACTGTTTGAAGTAAAATCCAATTTGTTAGCTAATATCCTAAAATGTTTAAGCTGGAAGGCATAACAGTAAAATAATAAGTCAGGGAGAGCTAAACCACCTGTACCACATTCTACTACGGTCCTCCCCAACCCCGACCATTATCTCACGTTCCCCACACTTACGGAAGACACTTTCTTTTCTCTCCTCGGGAAAGTCAAATCGGGCTCCCCCCTGGATAGTTGTCCCCCTCACATTAGTCGTGAAATCTACCGCAATATTCCTACGCCCCCTCTTTCCCTTTTAAATCACTCCCTCGCCTCTGGGGTGGCTCCCTTCCCTTTAAAACTGCGGTGGTCTCGCCCATTTTGAAAAAACCTGGAGCAGACCCCGACATCCTTTATAATTTCCGCCCAATTTCCCTTCTTCCCTTCTTAGTCAAAGTCTTGGAAGCCTATGTGGTCGACTGCCTGAGCACCTTCATCGAATCCACCCACTTCTTCGACCCTCACCAGGCTGGCTGCAGGCCTCACCATTCCACTGAGTCTATCCATGAGGAGTTAAGAAGGGGGGCGGACCAGAACCTCTCCCAGGCTTTGGTGCTCCTGGATTTGTCGGCGGCGTTCGACACCGTAGACCATACCATCTTACTCGAACGTGTCGAGCACGCCCGCATCCGGGGGCACCATTAAAATGGATTACCTCCTTTCTTCAGGACCGCACTCAGGCAGTGTCTCTCCTACCTTTCTCTTCAGCTGGAAAGCATCTGGCCTGCGGAGTCCCACAGGGCTCAGCGCTTTCACCACTTCTTTTCAACCTTTAAATCCGCCCCCTCATCTCGGAACTTCAACAAAAGTCTCTCACCATCTTTAATTACGCCGACGATCTTCAGTTAATTTTCCACATTGACCCTTCCCCTTCTTCTACACAAAATGTCCACTCTGTTATGAATTTCTTCAGCTCGTTGATGAACCTTAATCAGCTCAAACTCAACCCTGATAAAACTGAGCTAGTCCTCACTGGCCCCCACAGCAACCCTTGGAATTCTTTCTTCTGGCCACCCTCACTCAGTCCCTCTCCTTCCCCCGTTGACACTGTCAGGAGCCTAGGCATCACCATCTCCACGGACCTCTCTATGAGGGCATAAATTAATTCTGTTGTATACATTTTTGTCTACCACTTACGCCGTATCCGCAAAATCAGTAGACTTCTTTCCCATGAAGCTCTAGTGCAGGTCACCCTGGGGCTCGTCATCTCACGCATTGACTATGCGAACCCCCTATATGTGGGCATACCTGCAAATCAACTCAAACTTATTCAACTTCTTCAGATTCAGGCAGCTAGGCTGGTCTATGGTCTGCCAAGATCTACCCACACCAAGACCCTCTTAAAGAACCTTCATTGGCTCCCAGTTGCTCAAGCTCGGCTGCCTGATTCACAAAGCTCTTTCTTCCCAGGGACCCTCTTTCATCTCCTCTCTTTTGCACCGGGATGCTCCCCAGCGTGATCTCCGCTCCTCCAATCACTACCTTCTTACCCCGGGCTCCTTCAGACGGAAAAAATACGGTGGTTTACTATTCTCCACTCAGGCCCCCATCTTCTGGAACTCCCTACGCCTCGCACTCTGCCTCTTACCATCCTATGCCCACTTTAGAAATTCTTTAAAAACTTGGCTCTTCTCATCAGCCTACAATTAGCTCACCTGATCTGTACTGGACAGCCCTCCCATCCCAGCGCCAAGAAACCGTAGGTGTATGTGCGATTTAGAAATTTTATTTATCATATCATATCATATTGTTAAGTTGATTCAGACCACTTTACTCCTAGGGTTTCCTTCTCCTTCGACAGCCTTCCTTTCTGTTATCAGTTATGTCACAGAGTCATGTCAAATGTGAGGCCATAATCAGTGCAGGGAGGGATGCAAGTTATAGTTAGCTCTTTTAACTATGACTGGTGAATGTTTGTGTTTTTTTTAGTTCAATAATGGTAATGTTGTCACTGACCAATTCACCGACTTATAATGTCACATTAACATTTGGGTTTTTCAGTGATATGCCTGCCTGCAGTAGGTAGTTATAGTTAGGACCTCGTTTCTATTCAAAAAGCGCATTTTCTTTTGCCAATATCTTTGGTGCCGTGTGAGGAAACCTTGCAAAATTTCACCCCAACAAGATTACTTGAGGTCAGCTCCTGTCTCTAAAGTTCCTGGGTGATTCATCAAGCGGGGCTGAAAAAAAATGGGGGTCCCAAAATACATTTTCCCCATGTTAATTTTCCTCAGGAAATGTTATTGCCGGCTACAGCACTAACTGCTGACAGGAATTGTACCAAATTTTGCAAAAAGCTAGCTCTTGGTTCAGAAAGCAACCTTTTTTTTAAATGGTGTAAATCCGTTAAGTAGTTGCTGAGAAATTTTAAAAAATAAAGTTTCGATATCTGAGCACCGAGAAGGGTTCACAAACCCTCCCTATCATGAGCTACACTTTGATTGGCTGACAACACTCCAAACCAGAATGTGTTGGCAGCCATCTTGTGACTCGGTAACCGAGTCACAATAAATCAGGGAAAAAAATGAAAATGAAGAAAAAGGGGGCAGGGTAGAAACACGCTGACCTCCTAGGCCTGCTCAGGGGGTCCCACAAGGACCCCCAGGGCCAAACAAAGCTTTTTTTTAAACAGTAGAATTCACGCTGGGGTTGCGAATACTGCTGAGAAAATATAAAACCTGAAGTGTGGGCTTCCGCGCTTTGTTTTCAAACAGCCCCCAGCTGGAGCAGGTCACAGGGGCCAGCAGTGGCCTTGGACCACCTCTCTGCAATGCAGCTCTGTGGCACATACTAGAGGTACCTGGTGGGCTAGTTGGCCCCCAGGGACCCTCAGGAATGAAGGGGACGTAATACCCCAACTTAGAACACGCCAGGAGGCGCATTTGCAGAGTTGTGGAAAAAGGAGGCATGGCCTTTCTCCACCTCTCAGCAATCCCACTGTGTGGGGCTTACTAGAGGTAAGACTTAGGCTAGTGGGCCCCTAAAGGACCCCCAGAAGCGAAGGGGACTTCAATCCCATCCAAGAGCATGCCAGGGTGTGCGTTTGCAGAGTGGTGGGCAAAGGGGGCGTGGCCTGCTATGAGAATTTAGTAATCCTGCTGTGTGGGACTTACTGGAGGTAAAGGGAGGGTAGTTGGCCCCCAAGGTTGTCGTTGGGGGCCAACTATCCCGCTTGTTACCTGCAGTAAGTCCCACACAGTGGGATTGCTAGGACGTCTAAGTAGGACATGCCCTCCTTTTTGCAACACCCGGTGAACTAGCCTCCTGGCAGACTACGGAATGGAGGATAAAGTCCAATTTGCTCCTGAGGGACTTTTGGGGCCAAGAAACCCTCCTGTAAGTCGTACGCACCAGAATTCCTGAGCACTGGTTGGGGGCCAGGCACCCTTTCTTCACCACTCTGCAAACGCGTCTGCTAGTTAAATAAGTGTTTGCAATGTAAAAGACTTTGCAAGAACTAGATATATTGGCTTTGTAAATGCAAAAGTTTTTTACTAATGTTTTTTGGAGTGCTGTTGATGTACATTGTGCGTAGTGGAATTATGTGGTATGTTGTGCAGTGAAATTATATGGATAGAAAGTATGTGGTATTTAGTGTAAAGGAATTATGTAGAGGGGGATTATGTGTTATGGAGAGTAATAATGTGGTATCGTAGTCTGTGTTGTGGAGTGGTAACCTCAGATTTAGTCTTCCTCTTTTCCATTGAAGCTCAAATATAAACTTAGTGAGACAAAAAAGATGGAATCACTGAGGAGTACTGGACTGTTTGGCTGCACCGACTTTCGCACAATTCTACAGTTAGAAACAGGGGTCTCTAGTTGACAATGGTTTGCAACTTTGTCCAAATAGGGACCCTTGCTTCTAGTCAGGGTAAGGGAGCTACACTCCTAAAATAACACCTGCTCAACCCTGTGGTAGCTTGGCACAAGAAGGAAGGCTTATCACAGAGGTAGTGAGCATTTGTGAACACATACAGTAATACAGATGGACACCACACAAGTTTTATAAAAATAAGTATTCTCTATATAGACTTAACACAAGACCCAAATTACAAAAATCCACAATACAGTTTTAGAAAAATTACTTTTTACATAGTTGAAATAGCTTATATCAAAGATGACGGTAAATGCGACACGTTTCACAAAGAAAACGTTTAGATGCGTCATGCAAGACAAAAAAAAGGTTTGCAGGGATAACAGCGCATTGGTTCCTTGCTTCTGGGGAAGCGATGCATGTGGTCTTCAGTGCTTGAGCAAAATAGGCTCCTTACCGGAGAGGAGGTGATGCGTCAATCTTGTGCTGCGCTCAGGTTGTGATGCGACAAGATGGCGTCTCGATGCGATGATCCGGTGTGATGCGACAAGATGGCGTCTTTGATGTGATGGGACGAGGTGAAGGCGATGCGTGCACACCCGACGGCTGTGTAGTGACTCCGGAACTTCTGAGCAGCGAAGGACCCTGTGACACGCTACTCTAGTGATGTGATGGCGATCCTTGCAGTGGCATCACGCTTCTCCTGTGATGTGACGACAAACAGCTGCGACAGAGACACGCTTCTCCGGTGATAGGACGGCGAACCTTGCGGTGGGGTCTAAGCCTCAATATTTATAATGTTAATTTCTTTGTTCTCAAGGCAGAGAGTGTCTGTACCTGGCCAAAAGCGGTTATGTCTTCTCTGGTGCAAGTTCCTAGCTGGAGGTGGATACAGCATTGTTGAAAAGCAGACCTGGCCTAGGTAGCTGAAATTAAATCTTCTCCCCCTACTCTCTATTCTATTAAGGCTCAGGAAAGTGAAAGGAAATCTCTACCCCCACTCTCTATTCAGCCAAGGTCTTATTAAGCCCAGCCCTGACTCATCAGACTGCTGAAGCCCAAACCCTCCTGTCACTCACAAACCAGACATATAATACACAACCAAGCAGAGGCAGGCTTAATGGTTTCTAAAAGTGGCATTTTCAAACACAGAATGTAAAAATCACATTCACTAAAAGATGTATTTTAACATTCTGAGTTCAGGCATACTAAATTTGTTTTTCTACCATGTTCCCTGGGTCAGTTAGGATTGAAATTGGCTGTAATTCACTATCAGGACATGCCACACACATCAGGGCATATCCTGCCTTTTACTTACAATGCACCCTGCCCTTGGGCCTACCTTAGGGGAGGCTAACATGTAGAATAGGGAAGGTTCATGGACTGGTAAGTGGGTGCACTTACCAAGTTGACATGTCAGTGAATGTAGGATGTTACAATGCATACCTTTACAACGCATGCCTTTACAACACAGTTTTTACATCGTAACATCCTTTACAACGCACTCCATTACATCGTATGACACTACATCACATTTTTAGAAACTACCTTTACAACGCATTCCATTACATTGCATTATACCTTTACAACACATACCATTACAACGTATACCATTACATTGCATGTAAGGTAAGTATTGGTAGTATAGGGGTAAAAATTACTATTCTAACACAAGGGGGTGCAACAGTAGGGTAAGTGTTGGATAGTGTTGGGGTCAAAATTACTATTGTAACTTCAGGGGGTGCAACAGTAGGGTAAGTTTTGGATAGTGTAGGGGTACTATGCGTTGTAATGGTATGCGTTGTAATGGCATGCGTTGTAGTGACATGCAATATAGTATCATGCGATGTAGTGTCATGCGTTGTAATGCCTGCGTTGTGGTGATATGCATTGTAAATGAGGTTGCAATGTAATGACTGCGTTGTAAGTGTAGTGCAATATAATGGTTGCATTGTAAGGGATGTTTCCCCATCTTTCTGCATTTCTGTTGCTTTTTTCTGAACTTTTATTTCTTTTTCTGCACTTTTCTTGACCTCATTCTGCAAATCTCTTGTACTTTCTGCATCTCTCGTCCCTCTTTTTGCACGTCGGTTGCCTCTTTCTGTAACTCATTTGCTTCTTTCCACACTCCTGTTGTCTCATTCTGCACTCGTCTTCGCTCTTTCATGAGCTTTTTTGCCTGTTTTTTCATCTCACTTGCCTTTTTCTGCACTTGTCTTGCTTCTTTCTACACCTCTGTTGCTACATTTTAGCAATTCTCTTGCCACTTTGTGCACTTCTCTTGCCTGTTTCTGCACCTCTCTTGCCTCTTTTGTACCTCTGTTGTCTCTTTCTGCATCTCACTTTCTCCTTTCTACACTTATCTTGCCTCTTTCTGCACCCATGTTGCTTCATTCTTCACTTTCCATGCTTCTTTCTGCACCTGCCTTGCTTCTTATTGTACCCTGTTGTCTCTGTATGCACCTCTTTTGCCTCTGTCTGCACTTTTCTTCCCCCTTTCTGCACGTCTGTTGCCTCTTTCTGCACCTCATTTTCTTCTTTCGGTACCTCATTTGATTCTTTCTGCACTCCTGTTGTCTCTTTCTGCACTTGTCTTCCCTCTTTCGGTACCTGTCCTGCCTGTTTATGTATCTCGCTTGCCAATTTCTGCACTTTTCTTGTTTCTATCTACACCTCTGTTGCTTATTTCAGCAATTCTCTTGCCTCTTTGTGCACTTCTCTTGCCTGTTGCTGTACCTCTCTTGCTTCTTTTTGCACTTCAATGGCTCTTTCCGCACCTCACTTGCTCCTTTCTACATGTCTCTTGCCTCTTTCTGCACCCCTGTTGCTTCATTCTGCACTTTCCATTCATCTTTCTGCACCTATCTTGCCTCTTTCTGCACCCACCCCTGTTGTCTCTTTATGTACCTCTTTTGCCTCTTTCTGCACTTTTCATGCCTTTTTCTGCACCTCTCTGTCCTCTTTCTGCACACCTGTTGCCTCTTTCTGCATCTCATCTGCTTCTTTCTGTACCCCTGTTGTCCCTTTCTGCAATAGTCTTCCCTCTTTTTGTAACTTTCCTGCCTGCTTTTGCATCTCACTTGCCTCTTTCTGCACTTTTCTTGCTTCTTTATACACCTCTGTTGCTTCTTTCAGCAATACTCTTGCCTTTTTGTGCACTTCTCTTGCCTTTTTCTGCACCTCTGGTGGCTCTTTCTACACCTTTCTTGCTTCTTTCTACACTTCCCTTGCCTCTTTCTGCACCCTTGCTGCACATTCCATTCTTCTTTCTGTAACTGTTTTGCTTCTTTCTGCACCCCTGTTGTCTCTTTCTGTACCTTTTTTGCCTCATTCCGCACTTTTCTTGCCTTTTTCGGTACCTCTCTTCCCTTTTTCTGCACGTCTGTTGCCTCTTGCTGCACCTCATTTGCTTCTTTCTATACCCCTGTTGTCTCTTTCGGCACTCATCTTCCCTCTTGCTGCACCTTTCCTGCCTGTTTTTGCATCTCACTTGCCTCTTTTGCACTTTTTTTTGCTTCTTTCTACATCTCTCTTGCCTATTTTACACCTCTGTTGGCGCTTTCCGCACCTCACTTGCTCCTTTCTACACTTCTCTTGCCTTTTTGTACCGCTGTTGCTTCAGTCTACACCTTTCATGCTTCTTATTCCACCTGTATTGCTTCTTTCTGCACCCCTGGTGTCTCTTTGTGTACCTCTTTTGCCTCTTTCCGTACTCTTCTTGCCTTAACCTGCACCTATCTTCCCTCTTTCTACACGTCTGTCACCTTTTTCTGCTCCTCATGTGCACCCCTGTTGTCTCTTCTGCACTTGTTTTCCCTCTTTCTGTACCTTTCCTGCCTGTTCTTGCATGTCACTTGCCTCTTTTTGCACATTTCTTGCTTCTTTAGACACCTCTGTTGCTTCTTTCAGCAATTCTCTTGCCTCTTTGTGCACTTCTTTTGCCTATTTCTGCACTTCTCTTGCCTCTTCTTGCACCTCTGCTGGCTCGTTATGCACCTCACTTGCTCCTTTCTGTACTTCTCTTTCCTCTTTCTGCACCCCTGTTGCTTAATTCTGTACTTTCCATGCTTCTTTCTGTACCTCTCTTGCTTCTTTCTTCACCCCTGTTGTCTGAGGCAAGAGAAGTATAGAAAGAAGCAATAGAGGTACAGAAAGAAGCAACAGGGGTGCAAAAGGAGACAAGAGGGATGCAGAAAGAAGCACGAGCAGTGCAGAAAGAACCAAGGGAAGTGCAGAGAGAAGAAACAGAGGTGCAAAAGGAGCCACAAGTGCTGCAGAAAGAAGAAAGAGAGGTGTGGAAAGAGGCAGGAGTGGTGGAGAAAGAAGCAACAGAGGTGCCAAAAGAGGCAAGAGAGGTGCAGAAAGAAGCAAGTCAAGTGCAGAAAGAGGCAACAGAGGTGAAGAAAGATGCAAGAAAGGTACACAAAAAGGCAAGTGTGGTGCAGGAAAAAGTGAGAGCATTGGAGAAAGAACCAAAAGAGGTGCTGAAATTGGTAACAGAGATGCAGAAGGTGGCACAAGAGGTATAGAAAGAAGGAAGAGGAGTGCGGAAAGAAGAAACAGAGGTACTGATAGAGTCCTGAGGGCTGCAAAAAGAAGGTAGACCAGTGGAGAAAGAAGCAACATAGGTAGAGAAAGAGGCATATGTGATACAGAAAGAGGGAATAGAGGTGTTGAAAGAGGAAAGAGAGTTGATTAAATAGAGAAGAGGGGTGCAGAACAAGACATGAGGGGTGCTGAAATAATTCACAGAGATGCAGAAATAGGCAGGAGAGGTGCAGAAAGAAGGAAGTGAAGTGCAGAAAGAGTCAACAGTGGTGCAGAAAGACACAAGAGAGGTTCAGAAACATGGATTAGAAGTGCAGAAAGAGCTAAGAGAATTGCTGAAAAAAGGAACAGAGGTTTAGAGCGAAGCAAGAGAATTGCAGAAAGAGGCAAGTAGGGTGCAGAAAGAAGCAAGAGCAGTGCAGAAAGGACCAACAGAGGTGCAGAAAGAGGCAAGATGGGTGTAGAAAGAGGTAGGAGAGGTGCACAAAGAGGTAAGAGAGGTACAGAAAGAGGTAGGAGGGTTGCAAAAAGAAGGAAGAGAAGTGAAGAAAGGGGGAACAGAAGTGCTGAAAGAAGCAAAGGAGGTGTAGAAAGAAGTAGGAGAAGTGCAGAAAGAAGCAACAGAGCAGGATAAGTGCAGACAAAATGAAGAGAAAGAAGCAACAGAGATAATGAAAGAGGCACAAAGGGTGCAGGAAGAAGCAAGAGAGGTGCAAAAAGAAACAAGTAAAGTGCAGCAAGAGGAAACAGAGGTGCAGAACGACAAAAGAAAGGTACAGAAAGATGCAAAAGAAGTGCAGAAAAAGCAACTGAGGTACAGAAAGAGGCAAGAGCGGTGCAGAAAGAGGGAAGAGAGGTAGAGAAAGAGGCAAAAGAGTTGATTAAATAGGGAAGAATTAACAAAGGTGCCAAGAGAGGCAAGAGTGGTGCAGAAAGAAGCAAGTGAAGTGCAGTAAGAGGCTACAGAGATACAGAAAGACGCAAGAGATGTGCAGAAACAAGCAAGAGAAGTACGGAAAGAGGCAAGAGAATTGATGAAAGAAGCAACAGAGGTGTAGAAAGAAGCTAGAGAAATGCAGAAAGAGGTAAGTAAGGTGCAGAAAGAAGCATGAGCAGTGCATAAGGAACAAACATAGGTGTTGAAAGAGGCAACAGAGGTGCAGAACGAGGAACAAGAGGGAGAAAGAAGGAAGAGGAGGGCGGAAAAAAGCAACATAGGTGCTAAAAAGTCTTGAGGGGTGCAGATAGAAGGAAGAGAAGTGCAGAAGAAGCAAACCAGATACAGAATGAGGCAAGTGTGGTGCAGAAAGAGGGAAGAGAGGTATAAAAAGGGGTAAGAGAGTTGATTAAATTGGGAAGAACGGTGCTGAAAGCGGCAGGAGGGGTGAAGAAATAATTAACAGAGGTGCAGAAAGAATTATCTGAGGTGCAGAAAGAGGCAAGAGAGGTACAGATAAAAACAAGTGAAGTGCAGAAAGAGGCAACAGAGGTACAAAAAGAGGCAAGTGAGGTGCAGCAAGAAGCAAGAGTATTGGAGAAAGAACCAACAGAAGTGCAAAAAGAGGCAAGAGGTGTCAGAAAAAGGTTGGAAAAGTGCAGAAAGAGTCATGAGAGGTACAGAAAGAGGCAGGATGGTTGCAAAAAGAAGGAAGAGAAGTACAGAAAGAGGCAAGAGAATTGCTTAAAGAAGCAACAGTGGTATAGAAAGAAGCAATAGAGGTGCAGAAAGAAGCAACCGAGGTGCGAAAGGAGGCATGAGGGGTGCTCAAAGGACGAAGAAAAGTAGAGAAAGAAGCAATAGAGATGCATAAAGAGGCAAGGGGCGTGCAGAAAAAGCAACAGAGGTACAGAAAGAGGCAAGAGTTGTGCAGAAAGAGGGAAGAGGGGTGTAGAAAGAGGCAAGAGATTTGCACTATTAGGGAAGAGGGTTGCAGAAAGAGGCAGGAGGGGTGCAGATAGAAGCAACAGGGGTATAGAAAAAAACAAAAGAAGTGAAGAAAGAAGCAACAGAGGTACAGAAAGAGGAAAGAGAGGTGTAGAAAGAGGCAAGATAGTTGAATACATAAGGAAGAGGGGAGCAGAGAGAGGTAGGAGGGGTGCAGAAAGAATAAACAGAGGTGCAGAAATAGGCAGGGGAGGTGAAGAAAGATGCACATGAAGTGCAGAAATAGGCAACAGAGGTGCAGAAAGATGCAAGAGAGTTGCAGAACCAAGGAAGAGAAGTTAAGAAAGAGCTAAGAGAAGTGCTGAAAGAAGTAACAGAGGTTTGGAAAGAAGCAAGAGAAATGCAGAAAGTACCAACAGAGGTGCACAAAGAGGAAAGAAAGGTGCAGAAAGAGACAGGAGTGCTACAAACAGAAGTAATAGAAGTGCAGAAAGAGGCAAGCAAATTCCTGAAAGAAGCAACAGGGGTGTAGAAAGAAGCAAGAGAAGTGTAGAAAAAAGCAACAAAGGTGCAAAAGGAGCATGAGGGGTGCAGAAAGAGGTAAGAGACGTGCAGAAAGAAGCAATAGAGGTACATAGCGAGGCGAGAGTGGTGCAGAAAGAGGGAAGAGAGGTGTAGAAAGAAGCAAGAGAGTTGCTCAAATAGGGAAGAGGGGAGACAAAAGAGACAGAAGGGGTGTGAAAAGAAGCAACAGAGGTGCAGAAAAAGGCAAGAGATTTGTAGAAAGAAGCAAGTGAAGTGCAGAAAGAAGCAAGAGAATTGCTGAAAGTAGCAACAGTGGATTAGAAAGAAGCAAGAGAAGTGCAGAAAGAGGAATGTGTGGTGCAGAAAGAAGCAAGAGCAGTGTAGAATGAACCAACAGAGGTGCAGAAAGGCAAGAGGGGTTCGGAAAGAGGTAAGACATACACAAAGTGGCAAGACAGGTACAAAAAGAGGCAGGAGGGGTTCAAAAAGAAGGTAGAGAAGTACAGAAAGAGGCAAGAGATTTGCTGAAAGAAGCAACAGAAGTGTAGAAAGAAGCAAGAGAAGTACAAAAATAGGCAAGTGAGGTGTAGAACGAAGCAAGAGCAGTACAGAAAGAACCAACAGAGGTGCTGAAAGAGGCAAATGACATGCAGAAAGATGCAAGAGATCTGCAGAAAAAAGGAACAGGTGCTAAAAGAGGGAAGTGAGGTGCAGAAAGAAGCAAGAAAGGTGCAGAAAGAAGGAAGAGAAGTGTAGAATGAAGTAACAGAGATGTAGAAATAGGCAAAAAGGGTGCAGAAATATATAAGTGGAATACAGAAAAAGGCTATAGAGGTACAGAAAGAGGGAAGAAGGGTGCAAAAAGAGGCAAAAGGAGTACAGAAAGAAGCACATGCGGTGCAGAAAGAGGCAACAGACATACAGAAAGAGGGAAGAGAGATGCAGAAAGTGGAAGAGAGTTGCAGAAAGAGGCAAGAGAAGTGCAGAAAAAGAAAGAAATGTGCGGAAAGAAGCAACAGAAATGCAGAAAGAGGCAAGACTGCTGCTGAAGGAAGTAAGAGTGGCTTGAAAACCATTAGTACCAACTTAACACCCACATTTAGCAGTAAGTAACAGGAGACCATTTTTGATTCGTAAAGGGCCTGCCACAATGCTGTAACACTAGTTGCTGCATTTTTGGTAAAGTTTGAGCCGTTTGAGCTAGAAACAAGGATTTTTTTTTTCAAATCTGCAGATTAGGGAGCAGATGATGAATTATGTGGCTAATGCAGACTATTTATAATTGTGCGAAAGTCGGTGCAGTCAAACAATAACATCATTCCAGTGGCCCTGCTCATAATTCTGACTAGGTCCACAAGTGCTCCTAGTGTGATTCCTTCTTTTTTTGTCACACTGAGGTCATAGTTTAGCTTATATGAAAACGAGGATGACTAAACCCGAGGTTACCACTCCATCACAAAGACTACTATCCCACATAATTGCTCTTCATAACACATAATACCATCCTTGGGGGCCAACTACCCTCCTATTACCTCCAGTAAGTCCCACACAGCAGGATTCCTAAATTCTCATAGCAGACCATGACCACTTTGCCCACCACTCTGCAAACACGCTCCCTGGTGCGTTCTAGCATTAGGGATTGAAGTCCCCTTCACGGCTGGGGGGTCCCCTTTAGGGCCCAACTATCCCACCTCTTACCTCTTGGCAGCGGGATTGCTGAGAGGTGGACAAATGCCACACCCCCTTTCCCCACCACTCCACAAACATACCGAAAGCCCTTCTATGGCCATTATTGAAAAAACAACAAATACGGACTTGCAGAACCTCAGTAATCAAATGCCTAGGAGCATCAGCAGTACAACTGGATTGTAAGGCAATAACGTTTCTGACTATTGCAGCAAAGGAACTAGAAACAAGGGACAGCGAGTTAGAACCAACTGGGGACACAAGGTGATAAATTGCAATTACGATTCTGAAGTCCATTTATTAACAGCCCCACATAATTCACCCTGGCGAAACAAAAGGAAATTATCTTGCAGACTATTAGTTTACAGCACTAACCACTTTACCCTGGAAATTACTGGATTTGACTTACGGTACTAGTCTTCTTTTAGATCTTCAATCCATTTCAATCCATTTGAACTTGTTTTAATGTAAATTTTAATGAGATTCATGGTTATCAATGCCTTGATATAATCGCTCTTGTACATTGTGCATTTTGGTGGATGTGCCGCCCTTTTATGATTCAAACTAAAAATAATAAAAGTAAACTTCAACAACTCTTCTACTTTCTGCATCTCTCTTTACTCTTTCTGCACATCTGTTGCCTCTTTCTGTACCTCGTTTGCTTCTTTATGTACCCATCCTGCCTCTTTCTGTATCCTTCTTCCCTCTTTCTGCACATTTCTTGCCTTTTTCTGTACCCTCTTATGTCTTTCTGTACCCTTGATGCCTCTTTATGCACCTCTGTTCCTTCTTTCTGCACCCCTCTTGCCTCTCTCTCCACCCCTATTCCCTCTTTTTGCACTTCTAGTTCTTCTTTCTGCACATATATTGCTTCTTACTGTACCTCTCTTTCTCCAGTTCTCTTGCCTCCTTCTGCACTTCACATGCCTCTTTCTGTAACTCTCTTGCCTCTTTCTGCACCTCTCTTTCCTCTTCCTGCCCCTCACTTGCTTCTTTCTGCACCCCTTTTACCTGTTTCTGCACCCCTCACTCACACACCTGTTTCTACACCTCTCTTCCATCTTTCTGCACCACTCTTGCCTCTTTCTGAACCTCTGTTCCTTATTTCTTAACCTGTGGGTCTCTTTCTGCACTCTCCATGCCTCTTTCAGGACCTCTGATGCTTCTTTCTGCAGTCCTCCTCCTCTTTATGCACACCTCCTTCCTCTTTCTGTACCCCTATTACCTCTCTGTGTATCTGTCTTACCCCTTTCTGCACCCCTCTTGCCTCTTTTCCACATCTGTTGAATCTTTCTGCACCTTTTTTGCTACGTTCTGCACATCATTGGCCTCTTTCTGTACCCCTCTTGCCTCTTTCTGCACCCCTGTTGGTTCTTTCTGCACTGCTCTGGCTTCTTCATGTACCGCTGTTTCAAATTTATGCACCCTTCTGCCTTTTTCTGCACCAGTCTTCCTTCTTTCTGCACCTCTCTTGCTACAGTCTTCCCACCTGTTCTCTCTTTCTGCACCCATTTTCCCTGTTTCTGCAACTCTCTTGCCTCTTTCTGCAGTTCTATTGCCTCCTTCTGCACACCACTCGCCTCTCGTTGCACCTCTGTTGGTGCGTTTGTACTGATCTTGCTTTTTTTAACACTTCTCTTGCAAATTTCACCACTCCTGCCTCTTTTTGCACCGCTTTTACTTGTTTATGCACCTCTCTTGCCGCTACCCGTACCTTTGTTCCCTCTTTCTATACCTCTTTTGCCTGTTTTTGCAACTCTCTTGCCTCTTTCTGCAGTTTTCTTGCCTTGTTCTTCACCTCTGTTGCTTCTTTTTGCACTTTGCTTGCCTCTTTCTGAACTCCTGTTTTTTCATCCTGCACTTTCTATGCCTCTTTCTGCAACTTTCTTACTTCTTTCTGCACCCCTGTTGTCTCTTTCTGCACTTGTCCTCCCTCTTTCTGTACCTTTCTTGCCTGTTTCTGCATCTTACTTGCCTCTTCCTGCACTTTTCTTGCTTCTTTCAGCAATTCTCTTGTCTCTTTCTGAACTTCTCTAGCCTGTTTCTGTGCCTCTCTTGCCACTTTCTGCACCACTCGTGCCTCTTTCTGCACCTCACTTGTTTCTTTGTGCACTTCTTGTGCCTCTTTATGCACCACTGTTGCTTCATTCTACACTTTCTATGCTTTTTTCTTTACCTGTATTCCTCCTTTCTGCAGCCCTGTTGTCTCTTTATAGACCTCTTTTGCTTGTTTCTGCAACTCGCTCACCTCTTTCTGCAGTTATCTTGCCTCCTTCAGCACCTCTGTTGCTTCTTTCTGTGCCTCTTTCTGCACCCCTGTTGCTTCATTCTGCACTCATCTTCACTCTTTTTTTTACCTCTCTTGCCTGTTTCTGCACATCACTTGCCTCTTTCATGCACTTTTCTTGCTTTTTCTACACATCTGTCGCTTCTTTCAGCAATTCTCTTGCCTCTTTATGCAGTTCAATTGCCTGTTTCTACATCCCTCTTACCTCTTTCTGCACCCGTCTTCCCTCTTTGTGCAACTCTCTAGCCTCTTTCTACACCTCTCTTCTTTCTTTCTGCACAACTCTTTCCGCTTTTTGCACCTTTGTCGCTTCTTTCTGCACTTCTCCTGGTTTTTTCTGCATTGCCCTTGCCTCTTTCAGTATCCTTCTTGCCTCTTTGATCACCTCTTTTGCTCCTTTCTGCACTTCTCTTATCTCTTTCTGCACCCCTCTTGCCTCAATATGCACCTCTAGTGCTTCTTTCTGCACCTAATCTTCCTCTTTCTGCACCTCTCTTTCTTCTTTCTGTACCTCACTTGCCTCTCTCAGCACCTCTGTTTCTTCCTTCTGCACTGCTCTTGCTTCTTTCTGCACCCTTCTCACCTCTTTCTGCACCCTTCTTTTCTATTTCCGCACCCCTTCGTGCCTCTGCACTCCTGTCCTCTCTTCATGCACCTTTCCTGCCTGTTTATGCACCTCTCTTGCCCCTTTCTGTACCTCTGTTGCTTTTTCTGCACTTCTCTTGCTCTTTCTGTACCTCTCCTGCCTCTGTCTGCACCTCTCTTGCCTCTTTGTGCACCACTCCTACATTTTATTCTGCACCCCACTTGCCTCTTTCTGCACCTCTGTTAGTTCTTTCTGTATTGCTGTAGCTTCTTTCTACACCTCACTGCCTCCTTCTGCACTTCTCCTGCTTTTTTCTACAGCTCTGTTGCTTCTTCCAGCAATTCTCTTGCCTCTTGTTGCACTTTTCTTCCTTCTCTGTGCACCCCTCCTGCCTTTTTTCTGTACCTCTCTTGCCTCTTTCTGCACCTCTCCGCCCTTTTTCTGCACTTCACTTGTTTCTTTCTCCACATCTCCTGCCTCTTTCAGCACGTCTGTTGCTTCCTTCTGCACTTCTCTTGCCTCTTTCTGCACCTTTGAGTTAGATTACATTTTTTTCCCCTGCCCCATAATGTACTAGAGCCTTATAGGGGAGGACACGCCAATCACAGGGGTACCCCAACCCATAGTATACCCTAGTGTATGTAGGTATTTTCACTGCATTCTAAGTGTCTTTCAGCATAGCACTGTTTCCGAGCCTGTTTAGTCAGAATCAGTTACCACCAGTACTAGTCAGCAAAATGTTGAGGGCACAGGATGACTTTGAAACTAGGCCTCTTTCTGTACCTCTGGTGGTGCTTTCTGCATATCTCTTGCTTCTTTCTGCACGTTTTTTTGTCTTTCTGGACTTTTGTTGACTCTTTCTGAATTTCTCTTGCTTCTTTCTGTGCCTATTTTCCTCTTTCTGCACATGTCCTACCTCTGTAGGCATAGTTAGAAATGAGCATTTATAAAACCTTTGAAATTCACTGAAAAAAAACATAGGTTTCAAGGACTTTATAGTTAAAAATTAGCATTTAAAAAACTTTTGAAATACACTGAAAAAACATAGGTTTTAGAGACGTCCTAGTTAAAAATTAGCATTTAAAAAACCATAGAAATTCACTGAAAAAAACACAGGTTTCAGTGACATTATAGTTAGTTGGACATTTCAGTTGTACAAAACCAGAGAAATTCGGCCATAACTCGCGCCCCCGCAATACACTGCAGATGAGGTCACATATTACATCATTCATGATAGGGTCAGTGACATCACTGATGACATCACTGATCATATCTCAAATCACATCACTGATGACATCACTGTGGACATCATCCATGTGATAATCTGATGTACCTCCTTATACCCTAATGTAACATTTGATACACCCATTCTAACATACAGACTACCATTTTTGAAACCATAGACACAACATTACCATTTACTACATACCCACTCACTGATTCCTAGGTCTATACACACATCCATGTATTCACCCATACAGTCACTCATACACGCAGCCACTCATCAATACAGGACTATCATATGCACTCATACACCTATACAGATACTCACACACCGCAACTCATTCATAGAGTTACTCACTCACCTAGTCAGTCATGCAAAGAATTAATCCCACTCCCATTTACTTACCTTTACAGTTATACACACACCACCTGACTTATTCATACAGATACTAACAAATACTTACTCTCTTATACAATCACTAGTACACGCACACACTCATCCATACAGCCACTCTCACAATCACCCACTCTCACATACATTCAATTATATATGTAAATGTACATGTATTTATATAGCGCAAATCGCCCACATCGCAGCCATCTATGCGCTTGCTTAGGGAACCCGTCCTGGTATTCCCCTGTGAGATACCCCGGCAGGGTATCCACAAGGTGAAAGCCAGGCATCCCGCCGCGAGGGGCCATTGTGGAGATTAAGCAAGCTATTGCCCAGAGTCGCAGAGTGTGAACCCGTGAGTCGAGTAGGCACCGGAGTGAGAATTATCGAGTCCATGGAATTATTGAGCCCAACCCCTGTCGGGCGGGGAATTGAACCCTGGTCCAGGGCCGATCTCAGCTTCCGGGTCTGCCGCCTCTAACCCCTGAGCCACACTTCTCCATATATACCAACACTCACAATATACTGCCTCTCACATATATAGTTACTCACACATGTACCACTGAGACATCCATTCATTCACCAACACACCCATACACACACTCACCCACCCATACAACCGTTCACACATGCAGTCTTGAACCCATACACCCAGTGAAGCATCCACTCACACATCTGTTGTAAATTAGCATAAATGGGTTAGCGTTAGCAGAAGCCATCTTGCATTTAGGAGTTATCTTATCCGCTTTTTAGAAGCCATTTTAGTTTCTGGAGGCCATCTTGGCTACCATGTGCTGCCATGTGCTCACTATGTGCATTGTCCTACCTTCATTTTAGCCGCGCCTGAAGTCTGCCTAGTAACAAGATATATTTAGCCTCCTCCACTTCCACGCATGCTCAGAAATGCCTGGTAGAGTCTGCATCTGTTACTGATTAAGTTTTACATAGGAATGTGTGCACTACGTTCTGAAACTGTTAGCTCCTCCCACTTGGTTCCATATGTCCTTACTTGGTATTCCTTGTGTGCTCACAGGAACCAAGACTGCCCCCTTTCATGTATGCTTACTGTGTTAGTCTGAAATGTATATAAGGCATCAGCCTTCTGACTTCCTCAGACTGCCTCATTCATTTGCCATGGCCTTTGGGCGACGCAGCCTCACTTCATGTAATAAACTGTCCTTTGATATTTCAGAGTTCTGTGTCAGCCTCTTATTGCTTTAAAGGACTCCAAGGTTTTTGAATACCACAATTGGCGACCGCGATGAAGGGACTCATCAGAGAGGTGACAGTCTGGAGGAGTGATCAACTTGCTAGGAGGCAGAAAACTACTGAACAGCATGGGACTGGGTTCTGCAAAGAAGGTAGCTGTGCACGGCGCGCCTCTGGTGATTCCTTGTGTCTGCAGGTCGGTGTGTTTTCTGTCCTTCTTGACCTCTGGTCCTCCCAAGGATGTCACCCCCCTGACTGAGAACACTTTTGGCGTGAGTATTAAAATGTAACATAAAAAGATAGACTGTTAGATGAAACTTGGCAGTTAGAATTTGGACAGCTTATGTTTGGTAAAAGTAATTTTGCGGCGCCTGTTCTAAGTTTTGAATGCCTTTGTATGGTAAGGTAGTCTTAGGAACGCTTACTGTGGCATATTTTGAATTTGAGATAGACTTGTCTACTTTGGATTGTGTTTGACCTTTGAAGAATATGATATGAATATGATTTGATATGATTTGATTTGATATATATGTGTTGCAACTCATATAGGCAGGTAATGCGAGGATATTTCCTCCACCTTTGATAGTAGTGTATACTCTGCACTATTTTTTGGCATGCCTGTTGTCTTTGGTTAAGCTCACATGTTAAAATGTGCTGCTTCTGTGAAAGGTACCATAATGTGATGTGAAGTAAATGAGCCGGCTTCCCTTAGAAGGGATACCTAAATAGGTTTAGGTGTGAAAACATATTTCTTCCTTGGTGATATTGTATCCCCAGGGAACTAAAATATGGCCATAATACATGTAAGGATCCTTTGTTCTGTGCACTTTTCTGAATGGGGAATGCAGAGCGGTTTTTGGTGCTCTGCCAGTCAAAACTTGTGAATTGAAACATCATTGCCAAACGTTTCTTGTAAATATGACATACAACTAGCATTTACAATTGGTTTGGTTTAAGTTCTGTTTGTGGGGTGTCTTGTTTCAGTCTTATGTGTTGATCTGTGGGTTTAATGTGTGTTTAAATGTGGGTTTTTTCTTGTTAGTGTAATTTCTGCTTGTGAATAGCGTTGGCGCGAATTTATGAAACACATGCTTTAAGCGCTGTATTGTGTGTCCTGTGTGTTTGAAATATTTCTGTTTCTGTGTGAAATGAGCTCAATGCGTGAATGTGGATTTCTTGATGTTTTCAGTCTGTTAAGGAAAATGTTGCATTAATTGACATTAGGTGAAAATTAAATAAGAATGCAGTAATTTGCCATGTTACCTGCAAAAAAAATCGCTATATGTTGCTTTTTAAATTATAGACTAAATAAAGGCACATATGTGCAAACTGTTGAAATGCTTAAATTAGATAAAGTTAAAATTTACATTCACTAGGAACATGAAAGGCCTCAAAATTAAATTGTGTGTTCTGTAGGGAAAAACGAATTTGAAGCCCTCCTTTGCTTACATGCATTTTCATACATGTAAAATGTTAAAGTTTCAGCTAAAAGTGAATTTTTGCTACGTTTAAATGTATTTTGTGGCACACACTTTTCTAAAAAAATGTCTGTTTCCTGAAAGTTCTGGGGTCAGCTTCGTGCAGGCTATTTCCTGCCTTGAGAACAGCATGTGTTGTTTTTGAAAGGCAATAAAGGACATTGGAATGTTTATTCAGTCCAGAAACTAGCTGGTAGTCTAACACGGGCTGAATGTAGCAACTCAGAATAAGTGTTTTAGAGGGTTATAAAAGTAAGTTGCATTATTTTGTATCACAGGAAGGCATTTCAATTGAGGGTTGTTCTCTGTTTTTTTTTAAAACACAGTAAAATGAAAAGGGGGTTTATCTCTGGTGATGTTGCTCAATGTCCTCTTTTAAATTTTGGCGCGAAAATCTGCCATGTTTTCAGTAAGGCTTCTGCGCATAGGCTCCTACATGACTGCATCTAAATTGATAGGCAAAAAGATGCAGTTTGGGTTTTAAATGTGGTTTTAGCAATTCAGATTGGGTTTGAGAAAAAAAATTATAAAGAAATGAATACATTCTTAAACATGGAAAAAATATTTGAAAAACAAATATGTGTTTTTCAAAATCGTTTTTGGATATTCATAAAGCTTAATACTCATACTATGACCTCCTAAAATTAAAATTTGATTAAAGTAATGTGTGACTGCTTAAATAGGACATTTGCATGTTAAGGGTTTACTTGGCGCAGGCTGAAAGCTCATTTTTTCTAAGCCATTACATGCGAGATACTTCATGTTTACTCTTTGTAATTTGTAAAGCACATTCTGGGGTTGATTAATATGTAATGCAAGTGTAGGATTTTCATTTTTAAGTGCCCCAAAGTCAAAAGTCGTAAATAAGTTAAAATGGACCTTTTACATAGCACTCTTGTGATTTACCATAGCCTTGCAGAGTTTCTGGCTTTCAGAGAATGCATGTTTGTGTCTATTACAAAACGTGTGGGTTGTTATTATTTGAGGTTGTTCTTCATAGCTCAGTGAGTCACTGTGCCCGGTGTAGAGGTTTATGTTTAATATCAGGATTGATAATTCAAATTTCGGCAGGACCTATTCTGTCTTTGCTGGTATGCTATGTTATTATGTTCTGCAACTTGTTCATAGTAAATGCTTTTATAATATAGGACTAAATGGATTTTATCCCTAAAAGAAGTCATTTATATAACATGTGTTTTTTCAACAGGGTTGATCTTGTAGCTTAGAATGAGTGGGGAATGGTTTCTGACTTTGTCAGTTTAAGGGAGGAAATAGGATCTAGGGCCTGAGAGGACCGCACGGTACGCCTGGCAGAATTTGACCTTAAGGTCAGTGAGAAGGGGGTTTAGGAGTAAGTGAAGACAGATGGAGCAATGACTGCTTGGAGCAAGCTTCTCTGTCTCGCAGAAAATTCAAGCTTGCACATTAGATGGGTTGCACAAGACTTTTGTTTTTGAGAAGTGCATTCTTGACCAGCCTTGAAGAAAGGAAAACAGCAGGCCCTCAGGGGCTTTGGGGAGAGGGGGGACCATGAGGGGCTCGCAGGCTCCCAGGGCTATGAAGGGCCGCAGGCTCCCAGGGCCATGAGGGGCCGCAGGCTCTCAGGACCTTGAGGACAGGGGGTCTGAAGGGGCCACATGGAAAGGCTGGTGCAAGGGATGCAGTGTGTCTGTGAAAAAGTTTTACAGTCAATATGAAAGTGGGTTAGCATGTTTTACAATAAGGATGGTTGGTTAACAGTTGAGATTTACTGTTATGCGCTATGTTAGTAGTATGTTGCAAAGAGATGGGTTTTATTATGACTTCTTTGAAATGTTTGTGTGTTTTTTTCATGATTTTGCATTTTTCCCTTCTGAATGGTTCTTGCTGACCCTTGTTTATCACAAGTGACACTGTAAGTTTATTTACCAGTTTGATAGCCAGCAACTGGTGATCACCTGGTAAAAGCGGGGTGTGAGTAAATTAAAAAGCGTAAGATTGGTACAATTTGATTTTGATTTCGTTTTTGACAAATTAAGCAGGTCTGGATTTCAGGTTTTCAGTTGCATGAATGCATGCATTTTTCTGCTTGATTACAAATGCTATTGTGCTTTGTTTATGCTTTTTGCGCTTATTATACTGCATGTATATTTGATGGCTTGATCATGATGTTGTTTTGTTTTATTAGCTGCTTTTTGATATTATTACAAATTTGCCTGTGTTGTGAAGAGACATGTATGACGGTATGTGTCGCTCTACACCACGTGGTTAATATTCTTGTTCATACTAAATTTCACAGATATGATGTTTGCATACTGTGATCATGAAAATACATTCGCCTCACCAGTGGATGTTAAAATTTGGACATAATAGTATTGAAGTAAAATAAAAGAGATATACAAGAAGCCACAATACAGATACTGCTCTTCTCCCTTAAGGAACAGACAGGCCTAGATTTATATACATATCCTTGATTGGACCTGAGGATGCAATTATAGATTCGTGGCTCTTGTTAAAAGGTGACCTAACTTTTTCAGAAAAAGGAACTGGACCATTAGCTGAGATTACCGCATATGGTAGTGTTTCTCCCCAGATGTTGCATTGTGTCCAGACTGCAGAGATGTAATAGGAACAACCACATTATGCATAATTCCCTTTTGTATGACCTGACTAGACCGTTTCTTTCTCTTTAGACTTTTTCTTTAGGCCTATATTTTTGATGCTTTCCAGTCTGACTGTCAGCTTAGTGATAGACTGGTTAACTGATTTAATAATATAACAAGGAAAGTTTCTCATCTCAATAGGAGACACTGTATGTTCATTCTTGAATGTGGAAAAAATGTAATGCCCATTCTAATTAGGTTCTCAGTTCTTTTAGCTGCTGTTTTAATGTTTGATGGACCACATGTGTTCTAATAATGGAAACATTAGGAGTTTGTACTCTTGTTTTTTCTCTGTTTTCACATTTTTGATAAATTAGCCATTGTCTGAATGCCCCTGATCATCTGTTATGTGATTTCGTTTTTGAAATGTTTTAGGTGAGGGATTTAGGAACACTTAGATTTTCTCATTTAGGAAAATGTTTACCCATTAGATGATGCCCCTATATGTAAGGACTTCCACTCAGATAAAATGTTTATGTAATTGTCTACCCTCAGATGATAGAAAACATGCTCTCATATGGAAACACAATTGAAGAGGCTAGAGTCATTGCTTTGCGTTCTATGAGAATGATAATGCATTTTAGATTATGATAGTCTCATGGCGTATGACCACTCTCTTGAAGATTGTAGGGTAACTGATTGCAATCCCCTTGTTAAATATTGAATTGTTTTTGTACAACAATTGAAGGAAACTAACAATTGTGTCATATCTTCTACATTGATAGGTTCTGCAGGATTCTCCAGAGTCAAAGGGAGAGTGACACCTGCAGAACGAATGACAAAGATGAATTCGAATTCCTATCCTTGACAGCCATAGATAAAAGCAGGAAGTTTTGGTTTATAGTCCCAGCACCCAGTAAGGAATATGCACGCCATCAATGGTATACCCTAGTTCTTTGTTCGCTCTACTGCCCAGCGTTCCACGACAGAAGAAAAGGAGTCTCTTTGGTTTTGCAACAGAATTTGAATTGGGAAAAAAAAAGCGCAAAAAGGTACCTGTTATGTACTGGCAACCTCTGACAGTGTACAGCCCCTTGAGCCCTTGGCCTAAGTTTTGGCCTGAATCCCTTGAGTCCTTTGGTCTGCGTCTTGGCCTGAGCCTTGGTCTAAGTTGGCCACACCGTTCCCTTTTTCACCTTTGCTCCAACGAAAAAGAAATGAAATGGAGAATTCGAGATTGGCGAGAGGCACTATCTTATGGTGCCCATGAACGAGCAGCTTGAGCGTCCTCTGACACTGAACAAGGAGTGTTGGAGTTTGAAAGTGCTGCTGATTTGCTGAAGGAGTTTTCTTGACAGTGCTTGGATCTGCACGAGATGCTTTGTGCCCTTGATCACGAAGAGTACATCATTTGTAGTGTCTGCCGTAAGTGTCTGCCGCAGATGAGAGACCCTGGTGCACTGCCCTTGTGACATTGAGACTTTTGACTGAACTATGAGTGTTTGCCAAAAAGGGCACTCCAACGGATGCTGAGATACATTTCTATGGAAGGTCTGAAATGAAGAGGCCCATGTTGCGATGGATGAGGAGATTCGATGAACAATAAAAGTCTGCCAGAGAGACTTGGAATTGGACTCTGGGCATAAGTCGTGGTTATAGAAGTGATTCCTGAAAAGTTAAGACACTGGGTGTTGTGGAATTAATTTTTGTTGTCTTGCCTGCAGTATTTTAGAGTAGTGTTGTGTTCAGTATAGGTAGAATAGAAGTTTATTCTCTGTGGAAAAGTATCTATACCAAACTTGAGAGCATTGAAGGATTGCATTGCCACCATTTTACATGAGTATATAGTGTTTTCTGAAAGATTTTAGGATTTGCTATTGCTTAGGGTTGTGAAAATGCTAATTTTCTCTGTAATAGTGGTCATTATTTTCCCCTACTGTTTGTATGTATGCTTATGACCTAATGTTTCGTTCTTTAGTGTTTTTTTGGTCATACCCTTGCTGAAATGTTTAGAATGGACAGTGCTTATCTAGCAATGAATTAGCAAATTAATGAGCACCTGTTTTCCATGTTCCTACTAGATCATACGAATGTCTTCAGCAAACGCTAAAACGGCCATCTGTTGTAAATTAGCATAAATGGGTTAGCGTTAGCAGAAGCCATCTTGCATTTAGGAGTTATCTTATCCGCTTTTTAGAAGCCATTTTAGTTTCTGGAGGCCATCTTGGCTACCATGTGCTGCCATGTGCTCACTATGTGCATTGTCCTACCTTCCTTTTAGCTGCGCCTGAAGTCTGCCTAGTAACAAGATATATTTAGCCTCCTCCACTTCCACGCATGCTCAGAAATGCCTGGTAGAGTCTGCATCTGTTACTGATTAAGTTTTACATAGGAATGTGTTCACTACGTTCTGAAACTGTTAGCTCCTCCCACTTGGTTCCATATGTCCTTACTTGGTATTCCTTGTGTGCTCACAGGAACCAAGACTGCCCCCTTTCATGTATGCTTACTGTGTAAGTCTGAAATGTATATAAGGCATCAGCCTTCTGACTTCCTCAGACTGCCTCATTCATTTGCCATGGCCTTTGGGCGACGCAGCCTCACTTCATGTAATAAACTGTCCTTTGATATTTCAGAGTTCTGTGTCAGCCTCTTATTGCTTTAAAGGACTCCAAGGTTTTTGAATACCACACATCTATGCACAGAGTCACACCCCCCCACTTACCCACACAGACACTCAGGTACCCATACAGATACTCAGACAACCAATCAATAACCCATATAGACACTTATGTAGCTATTCACCAACCCATTCAGCCACCTACACACCAATTGACAGACTGATACAGACATCCACATAGAGTAGTCACTAACCCATGCATTCAGTAACATACATTTGATCACTCACTTATACAATCAGTCACGCACCTACTAAATAATCCATTCAGATACTTATACACCTTCTCATTCTTCAATACACCTTGGCGTATATATATATATATATATATTCCATACAAAGAAATGAAGTCGCGGCACACTTCTTGGTTTTCAAGCAGTTATTTTAATCCACACGTGACACAAAACTCCTACGCGTTTCGAACCGTAGTTCCTGTTCACGGTTCGAAACGCGTAGGAGTTATGTGTCACGTTTGGAATAAAATAAGTGCTTGTAAACCAAGAAGTGTGCCGCGACTTCATTTGTTTGTATGGAATTAATCTGAGACACTGCCCTGGTCTCAACGCTGACACCCACTGGACTGTGCTCCTGCTGCGACAGGACAATTTGTTCATTTATGTATATATATATATATATATATATATATATATATATATATATATATATATATATATATATACATATATATATATAGGTCTATACACGTGAATTTTGGATTTATCCGGATATATTTTAATGTGCTGACTTAACTGTATTAGCTATCAGTTGTAGTATTTCTTCACTGGTTATTCATCACATGATGTATCACGTCACTGTGAGGGGGTGTTTCTTTAAACACAGCATAAAAATAGCATTCTGTCTGTTGTTCATGTTGCAGCGTGATCAAGGGCATAACTTGCCAGAAACGCGTAGCTGATCTCTGTGTATCAATAAAACTTACTGATGCTGATTTGTTGTGGTCTGTCTCCCTTTGCTTGCTGGTGTGCGAGGCTGTGCCTGGGACGCCAAGAGATTTGAGGAGGAGCTACATGGTATATATATAAATATATAAAACATATATAAACTTTACAGAAACATACAGTCACTGGATGATGTCATCAATGATGTCATTTGAGATGTCATCAGTAACGTCCTTAGTGATATCGCCACCATGTCATGAAGGATGTAATATGTGATATCATCAGCAGTGCATTGTGGGGGCGTGAGATATAGTTAGCTCAACAAATAATAAAGGCCAAATTTCTCGGGGTTTGTATGAGTGGAATGTGCAACTAACTATTTCAGTGAATTTCTATGGTTTTTAAATGCTAATTTCTAACCATAACAAACCTGGAATCTACATTTTTTTGTGAATATATATATTCACTGAAAAAACCATAGGTTTCAGCCACGTTATAGTTAGGAATTAGCATTTAAAAAACCTTATAAATTCACTGAATAAAACATAGGTTTCAGCCACGTTATAGTTGGGAATTAGCATTTAAAAAACCTTGTAATTTCACTGAAAAAAACATAGGTTTCACACATGTTATAGTTAACTGGACATTTCACTCATACAAAACCATTGAAATTCCCTCATTATAGTTAGTTCAGCTAACTATAACTTGCGCGCCCACAGTGCACTGCTGATGACGTCGCATATTACATTACTCATGACATGGTCAGTGACATCACTCATGACAACACTGATGACATCTCAAATGACATCACTGATGACATCATCCAGTGAATATGTGTCTTTCTGAAAAATATTTTTTTTATATATGTATATCTAAATGTCGATGGAAGAATAAATGGGTAAATAAGTCTAAATGGATTTTTTTTGTAAAATTGATTGTATAACTGACTTATTAAGTGTATCTTAGTGAATACATGTATTAACGAGTAATGTTTAAATATGAAAATATCTGTATCAGTGTCTCACTTTGTGAATAAGTGGCTGCATGGGTTGGTGAGTAGCTACATGAGTTTGTTTTGGGTTGTTAGTTTGTTTTTGAGTATCAGTATGAGTGTCTGTATGGTTCGGTGGGGGAAATTACTTAGCGCATAGATGCATGAATGACTGACTCACTGTTTGTATGTGTTTGAAAAGACAGCATGTGTGCAGGACTGTATGGGTGGATGAGTGTCTGTATGGGTGTGTTAGTGAGTGAATGACTGTCTCAATAGTGTCTTTATGAGTAACTAGATACGTTTTAAACTAGTATATGTGAGTATTGATGTATATAAGTAAGTATATTTGAGAGTGAGAGATTGGAAGTGTTCCTGTATAAATAAGTATGTTTTTCTATAAGTGATTGTTTAAGAGAGTAAGCATGTGTACTAACCATGATGACATAATTTCCTCTAGTATGCCGCTTGGCATTCTGGTGATGGAAGTTTAGCTTTTGTTTAAATAAAACATTGCAAAATCATTTTCAAGTTCATTTTTAGCGCCACATTCTGATTCAATTTGTGCTTTTCTTCACTATAATATGCTATATTTGTTATATTTTCACAATTATAATTATAATTATAACAATTTCATTGAATACATGTTATTTGATACATATCATAAGTTCCTCCATTAACATTCATTTTACCATTCTAACCCTCTAGTGGGTAGTGAACTGAAACTATTTCTATTTCTTTACAGAGTGCTGTCCTTATGTATTTTTCACCCAAATCATAACCCTCCAGTCGGCATTTCATGACTCCACTTCATACCAATCATTGTCATCAGTTTTGTATAAGTTTTACTCCATCATCCTAATACAAGTCCAAATAGTCCAACTAGTTATCCATGAATTTTCTATTGTGCACAGTAATGGTGACGCGATGAAATCAACGTTAGAGTGCAAAACAATTTAGAATGAAGGTAAAATATAAAGAAAGATACGTAACAAATAAATAGGAATTGGGAAGGCTACTATGATGCAATTTTTTCATTTTTCAACATATTCATTATTTCTTTTATCACATCCTTGTTTTATAGTTCCATCAGTAATTTGACTTTCTTTGTCAAAAAGCAGGTTACGATTTTAGAGAAGTCTGGTTTCATATTTTTATAAATGTGAATGAAATTCCCCGTCCTAAGTAAGGCCCATGGGGGTCAATGTTCTGAAGTTTAAGATATGCTTGGACTCCTTTTGTCTCAATATCTTTGCTCGGTCACCACCCCTCACGTTTATTGGCACTTGTTGCACTGCATAAAATTTCAGATCCGGCCAATTGCTTGCGTGATCCTTCTCCATATGTTTTGCATTTTCCAGCACTTCCCCAACACTGCCACATTTACTACCGAAATGTAGATGCAATTTTGTAGGGATCTCCACAGGTGTAGGTATCAACTCAGGAAAGATAGGAGAGACAGAGGCTTATATCTCCATGTGGATGTTTGTGAATAGTATTTTGTAGTCCTTTAGCAGTGCTATTGTAGCATTATTAAACATACTACAAAATGCACTTTGTGAATAGGTCTATACAAGGTTATCTCTCTGCAAATCTCTCTGCAATTCTCACTGATGTAAAGTCAGCAGGAATTAGCAAAACCAGTAAATTAGTAGGCTTACCGAGCCTCATCCCACCACCAAGAAATAAATTAAACACTCAACATCATGGCATCAAAAAATGAGAAAGAAAGAATGAATTCCTCATTAATACCCACATTTCAGTGACAGCAGCTTCTAAATTTGAGATTTTGTCACACTAAGTGCCAAAACACCCTTGGGTAATCGTGCGCTCAACAAATTGCATAAAATAAATACTGTCACTGTAGTCACTGGTCTGCCAAAGTCTGCATTTTTAAAGATGCAAAAGCATGTCTTGGAAGCAGTCCTAAAAACAGTAGACTGGTATATAATGTGCTATTATTGGTTTAGGCCTAATGAATACCACTTGCAGCATTAGTTAATGATAATATTCTAAGAGCTACCCAAATAGGTGTCCATGTATTTTATTTAAAAAAGAACCTTTTTAATAATGGTTTGATTGAAAGAACAACAGGTAGTTTGTTCCATGACGAGATGACTCAAGTTTATTAAAACTGAGCTTTACAAAGCTGTGAATTCCAGAATTCTTTTCCACCCCAGGCAGTCTTGCCAGTATCTCACTTTAAGAACTTTTATATGAACATAACTAATAAGTCCATTTGGTGAACAAACATACAAGGCTGGGAGAGCATCCTCAATAATTTGCACACACAAGTGCACAGTCTGCAATTTATTTACTGGAAATCCTAAATGAGAAACACATCAGCAGCTCCTTTAGAGGTACACTACCCTACCGGATATCCAAGGGCCCAGGGAACTCACTCTCCTAACCGACAAATCACCCGGAGGTGCGAGTGCAATCCTAGCTCCAAGGGTTGGGTCTCTTTTGCAGTGCTAAATGAGTTCTGCACTCCAGCAGCGCGGCACACATGCAGGTGCTCCTGTGCAAATGGTGGGCCCGTCTGTACTCATCTGCGGCCGGGTGAGGCTGGAACCACTCTCTTGGTTTTGTGTTTTGGGACTTCCAATGCAATTACGTGGCTGCACAGATTTCTACATCTGAGGAACTAAGTGTCATTGCTCATTTCCCATAGATTGCTTTGCCTGGCTAAGCCTATTTTCTAATTCTTTTTAATCTCCATTGCCTCTTGGTATTAACTGCTGGTTTGACTGGCATTATAAGCAAAAGAAAGGCCCCAAATATGAAATCTTCACTGGGTCCTAATTATACCACCATTGACTCTTTCTTGGCTATGGCAGTCTGTGTCATTTCTTTAGACTGCCAATGACGAAGAAATTGAACTGGCTGAGAGATATTTAACATTAGCTTTTGGTGGAACTACTGCCACTTTGGTTTTGGATGTCACCGAAGGTAGCATGGATCTGGATGCTGCACTAGTTGCTTGAAAGGGGTCGACATTTAGTACAGCCCAGGATATGATTTCCCCTTGCACTGTTACTCAGAAGCCCTAGTGGGGACTCTTTGCCTGCTCCCGTTCCCTTGCACCCTCCTGCTTCTAAGCAGAAGGGTGAATCTCTGAGGACTGTCATAACTTCATTCATTTCACCTGGGTCATCAGGCACCAATAAACGCATTGTCACAGGCGTCCCCAAGGATAACACCTGGGCTCCTGTTCTACAGAAATTTACGACTATTCTAACGGACTTTCTCACTCGTTTGAGGGAGAAGTGGAACAAGTTGGAGGCGGACATCTTTAAATATTTTGTAACATGTCAACACCAATTGAATATTACTACCTATGAGGGATGTTAAGCAGGGATGGCAAGCTCAAGGGATTTTATTTTTGCTTGTTAGTTGGAAAGTACATTAGTTAAAAGATAAGGTAGTAAATTCAGATTGGTTGACAGTTATTGATAAAATTGATTTCATTATCAGAACGCCTGAGCTATTTCCCCTATTTCGTGTAAGGGATGTTTTTGCTATCCAAGTCCCGCCCTGGCTTCTTCCCACGGGAGTGCTAGAGATGTAATTTCTGTAGAGATTAAATACAATTTTAGGATAGAAGTATCCGATGTACTTACTGACAGCCATGCGTATAAAGACCTGTTTACCAAGAATAATTTTAGCTTCTTCTATTCTTATCTGGTCAATTTTTTATGGTAATGTTTTTCAAATTCTTACTGTCATGTATTTGAAGGGCCTTTTAGTTCTATTTTGGGCTTTGAAACACCTGGATGAGTGAAAGAATTTTACCTCATTTCTTATTGTGTGGGGACTTTAATGCTAAGCTCTACAAAGACCCTATATATTTAGCCTGTCTAAGTTCAACTTCTGATGGCACACAGCGGGGCGCTATGGGGATGGAGATGATGAATTCCATTGCCTTTTTAGACTTAGTGGTTTCCATCAATTTTTTCAGGGTGAAGAACCAAGTAAACCAACTTACAGAGGTGTCCTCCATCCTAGACTATATATTTGCTGTGTAGGTATAGAGCACTATTTGAGCATAATAGTGTTAAACAATATTCTAAAGAGGGGCCCAGATTAACATTTCCATCTTGAAGATCCCAACACCATACTAAGGCTGCTTCTCAAAAATAATTTGCTAGTGTTTTTGGGTTGTTTAGCTGAGGATTCAAGGAAAGCCCCCGCAGCCAGTTACTAACTTCTGTGAATCTGTCCCAAGGATCAACTGTTGAAACCAGTTATTTTTATCCTTGAGCTCCCACACTGGTTCGATTCTCAATACTCTGCAGGTAATCTCCATTTGAGGAAGACACTATGAAGGACCCCCCGAAATGCTGGTCCAGGAGTTTAGTTTAGTCTACAAATGTGTCCTCAGGGAACAGAAACACTACCTGTACCAAAAGTATTGGGAAACACTTGAAAATGCCCACAGCAGTAGTACGGCTTTTTGGGTCACTATCAGTATGTGGTATTGGGTTCTCCAGGCCTACATACTCCGTAGAATACCCTCTACACCATAAGAACTGTTGGCACGGAAAGTAGAAAATGCAAAAGACAAGTTTATTAAGACCCCATGGGGCGGTGGTACATTCCTACAGCAACCTTCGGCAATGCAAGAAGTATCACACCTAAAATCGGTGTAAGTCCTTCTTTTATACAGTTTTACAAACATTAAAAGATGGGCGGTACATGGTTATAAAGTTTTAGGTACATATAAGGTCATTTTTGGAACACAGCCAACTCATGGGAGGAGTTACAATACCACTAGTCAGTTTGGCGGAACATTCCTAAGTGATGACTGGTCAGTTGGGACTGCGCATGTGCGGGCTTGACCGTTACTAAAAATAGCCTGTTGCTGGGCAAACTCAAGTGGTCAGTGGTACGGACAAAGGACTAAAGGGCACGCTGACCACGAGGCGACTCATTCTCTAAAATGGCCGCCGTAACATACAAAATGGCGTTTAACACTAAGGCCAAGATAAGGAAAATACGTGTAGCAGAAGCTTAACGCTAACCCAGTCATTGTCAATTTACGACAGACGACCCTTTTAGCGTTTAGCTGAAGCTACCTCATAATGGACATAATCGGGATAGTCATCTTCTATATCGATAGACATAATTTGGGCCACTTCTTTACAAATTATTTGTTCATTTTGGGCAAAAGCTCGTCTGGATGGAATGCAAGCAGATAAACACATAGAACATAATGCAGGACCACATTGGATACATAAACATAAGAAGAATAATATCCCAATTATTATACATAAGATTGTCAGTAGCTTCCAGCCCCATGTACTGAGCATTGACCAGAACCACCCCGAAAAGGTCCAAGTACCATTGTCCGGATGTATCTCAGCAGCAATTTTATGTAATTTGGATATGGCATCATATACAGATGGTGAATTATCAGGGACGTAAACACAGCAACTTCTTCCGATAATACGGCATGCCTCCCCCCCTGATCGGCTAGAACTACATCTAGAACCATTCGGTTCTGAAGCTTTACAATTCTAGAGATCTGAAGCTCCTCAGTTATATTCCCCAAGGCAAAAGCAGTATCATTGGCAACAGCTTCAACAACACGAGTTAGTCGTCGTATTTTCCGACTGTTCAGAGCAGCTCCCACAAAAGAAAACAAACCCAAATTAAAATTTACATATTGTTGCAGTGCGGTATCTGTCTGGTCTATATCTTCAAGGACTACTGCTCTTTTGACTCTGTTCAGTACAAAGTCTTGGTACAAAACATAATCATTATGATACTGCCACATATGAAGTACGTATTTCGGGAGGCCACAAATGAGATGCCATTCGGGGTATCAAAGGTAAGTGTGGTGTTATATTCACTTCTGCCAACTGGGATTGTACCTTTATTACGTATACAGAGATCGGCCTTTGTATCAATGACATCAATGACATTAGAATTAGACATAATAACATTTCGCTGATTGCTGTAAACTCGAGGTGTAGATACGTTGTCTGGGCGGTACTCTTCCCATTCGAACTTAGTACCTTCAGCTTGTGGATAGCCACCTCGATCATTAAAACATATTTTGTTTAAACGGAAAAGCAGCCCCCCTTTTGTTGGCCAGCGCAAAGTTAACAGGAGAGTGTACCAGGCATGACAAGACCCATTGTGGGAAAACGGAAGTGGAATAGGCGGTGTGCCTCCTTTCTTCTGATGCCCAGGCAACATCCCACTTACCCAACAGTTAGAAGTGTTCGTCATATTATGGGTGTGATGCAAGATTTGAATGAAGCTATTGTTCAAGTAAGTCTGTCGGTGCCGTTCTTCATGGTATGGTAAGGTGAAATGAAAATGTTCAGATGGAGCCGGGGTAGTCGGCAGCAAATGTTCTAGCACAGGTACCACAAGTTCTACTACCCAGGCTATCACAGCTATTACCACAATTGTCAACACAAATAATACAGCACCACAGATTATTTTGTCTTGTGCTGCAGAAGACGCCATAGTTCAAAAGTGCACAATGTCTCAAATGTACAACTAAAAAAAATTAAAATGTGAGTGCTGAGCTCCGAGGTAGCCGTTGTTTTCTTCTCCGGGGTCAAGACGGGTATCGCTACTCTTGGCAGAACTGATCCCCCCCCCTTGTGATTCCCGGCTTCCGTTTCACAAACCTGGAGCGGTAACTCAACCAGTCTCGCACCAAAATTCTTATCTTGGTCGCAAATTGTATCTTTGTCATCCGGAAACAGTATGGTCCGGGAAGGCTACCTCCGATTCAGCAGACGTTACAGCTGGGCTCTTTTCCTCGTCCAAGATATCTTTGTAGTCAGATAGCACAGTAGGATTCACCAGGTCCGGAGAGACACGGCGGCAGTGAGTAGAGTGCACCCACCGCTTCCTGTTGGTCACTCGCACAGCCGTTCGAGTTGCAAGCAATACCTGCTCGGGGCCACGCCACCTTGGTTCCAAGCTGTTCGTCCTCTCAAACGAGCGGACCATAACGTAGTCACCAGGACGAAGATTGTGAGCCTCTCCAATGGAGTTGTCAGGGAGCGCTTCTCGAACCTGTTGATGAGTAGAAAGTAAATCATTTGTTAATCGTGCCAAATAATCGTTCATCATTATACAAGGCACATCATGTAACAATCGAGGCTTAGGAACTCCCCATATGTTCATCGGCCTTCCAAACACCACTTCATAAGGTGTGAGGCCAGTTCGAGAATGGGGCACTGATCTGATAGAGAGTAATGCTAAAGGCAAGGCATCCGGCCACTTCAAAGACGTGGATGCCACAATCTTAGCCAACTTTAGTTTCAAAGTAGCATTGTACCGTTCAACAAGACCTGCGGACTGAGGATGGAACACAGCATGAAACTTTTGCTGGATCCCCAATCCCTTCAACACGTACTCCACAATTTTCCCAACAAAATGGGGACCATTATCGCTCCACAAAAATTTGCAAACGCCATATCGAGGGAAGTACTCTTTGAGCAAAACCTTAGCTGTTGTCAAAGCTGTATTATCCTTCGTGGGGAAGGCCTCATCCCATTTGCTAAAGGCACACACCACCACTAAGACATACTTAAGGTTATTGCAATGCTCAAGCTGGATGTAATCCATTTGTAGTACCTCGAATGGTGCAGAAGGTGGAACGAACCCTCCTTTCGGAGTATGCGTCCCTTTTGCAGGACTGTGCTGTAAACATATCAAACAGGTCTGCACTACTCTCTTGGCCGTATTGGCAATCTCAGGATGCTCCCAAACTCGCCTTAGCAATCGAGTGATTGCAAGAGCTCCAACATGTGCCAACCCATGTGTCATCTGGACCATCGCTTGCAAGTAAGCTGCAGGCAATTTCCATTGTTCCATATCTTTGCTTCTTCAACAACCCTCGTCATCTAGTACTCCCTCTGCTGCCCAAGCGGCAAGTTCTGCTTCATTTGCTGATTTTTGAATATCTAATATCTCCGCTCTAGCATCATGCCATCGCTCGGCCTGCGATTTCACTACATACATGGGGGAGTCATTTCGTGACATAGCCGTTTGTCTTGCTATACTGTCTGCAAAAGCATTACCTTGTCCCACTTTGTCAGTGACCTTTTTATGTGCACTGCATTTAATTATCGCCACTTTCTTTGGACAAAGTAACGCTTTTAGGAGATCACGCACTAGCTCTCCGTGCAAAATGTGTACTCCATGCGTAGTCAAAAACCCACGCTCTCTCCAGAGTAGGCCGAAGTCATGCACTACTCCGAAGGCGTACCGGCTATCTGTGTAGATGTTCACACATAAGCCAGCACTCAATTCGCAGGCTCTTGTCAAAGCTATTAGCTCCGCTGCTTGGGACGATTTTTGTGGTATTCGTGCTGTTTCTACCACTGTCTTAAGTGTCGTGATCGCATATGCTGCAGAAGTTGTGCCATCTGGCAGCCTCAAACACGATCCATCAACCCACAGTTCCCCATCCACATCTGGAAGTGGTGTATCCTGTAAGTCGACACAACCCTTTGTTTGTTCTTCAGTCAGGAAAACACAATCATGGTGTTCTTCCTCTTGGCCCTCAGCAACCGGATACGGCAATAAAGTGGCAGGGTTCAAGGTAGCGCATCTTTTCAGTGTGATATGTGGCGCCAGAAGTGTGAGCTCATATCCTGTTAAACGTGCGCTCGTAAGATACTGGGTTTTCGTTTGATTTAGCAGAGCATCCACTGCATGGGGAACTAACACCAACAGTTTGTGTGACAAAACTATTCCCTCACTCTCCCGTATAGCTACTGCTGTCGTTGCAACTGCTCGGAAACACCCAGGTAACCCTCGTGCTACAGGATCAAGAATGGCTGAAAAATACGCACATGGCCTCTGCTTATCCCCGTGTGTCTGCACTAACACTGATAATGAGCACCCATCTTTCTCATGCACATACAACGTGAAAATCTTAGTGTAATCTGGTGTACCTAACACGGGTGCAGAGCAAAGGGCCTGTCTCAATTGTTCAAAAGCATTTTGACATTCATCTGTCCATTCAAGGGGCTTTGGTGTAGTTTTGGACAGTAACGCTATCAAAGGTTTTATAATGTGCGAAAACCCCATTATCCACTGTCTACAAAAGGACGTTAAACCTATAAAGGCACGTACATCTCTCTGAGTGCCGGGGACTGGTGTATCTAAAATCGCTTGAATTCGATCAGATGTTAATGCACGTCCCTCCTTAGACAAAAGATGACCGAGGTAGGTCACCTTTGGTCTACAATATTGTAATTTCTTCCTAGAAACTTTGTGATTGTATTGAGCAAGAAAGGAGAGCCAAGCAAGAGTACTCTCCTCACATTGTGCATAGGTGTCTGCCGCCAATAAGAGGTCATCAACATATTGAATAAGAGCCATTCCAGATCGCAATTCAAAGGAATCAAGCTGTCTTTTCAAAGCCTGGCTATAAATCCTAGGGCTTTCGTGTAACCTTGGGGAACACGACAAAATCTATACGATTTATTATTTAACGTGAAGCCAAATAGGTATCTACTATCAGGATGAATGGGAATGGAGAAGAACGCGTTTTTAAGATCAATAACAGAGAAAGTCGTAGCTGTGGGGGGGACCAAAGTAAGTAAGGTGGTGATGTCCGACACCACCGGGTACTGGGGAATGACAATTTTGTTTATTTCTCTCAAGTCAATAATAAATCGATAGACTTTGTCGTCAGTGTCTTTCTTAAGGATCGGAAGAATAGGGCTGTTACAGACATTGTAAGGAACTTCCTCCACTACTCCTGCAATAATCAAATCCTGAACGATGTGCGTCAGGGCAATTTCATCTTCACTGGATATCTTGTACTGCGGTACACGTGGCAAAGATACTCCCTCCTTAACAGTAATTCGAATAGGCGGGATGAGCATCTGTCCCACATTCGTGTCTGATGTCGCCCATAACGTGTGTGGGAGAGAGGCTAATGCTTCAATTTCTTTCATGGTACAGAGTCTGCCTGAATCTGGGTAATTGTCATTCAGAATAACCCGCACGCCTTCAGGAGCGCAGCGTATCGTTGCTCGAAAATATTTGAGCAAATCTATGCCCATAATATTGTCTGGGGTATGAGGCGACAACAAAAATGGGCATAGACCAAAAAATGTATCAATGCAAAATGCAAGAGGTTGTGATAATGGGCTTGGAGAGGGTGTGCCATCGAACCCTATACATGTAATCGTTTCGCCAGACAGGGGAGCCCTTGGAACCAAGTTTTAAGACAGAGCACTACGAGTAGCTCCTGTGTCAAGTAAAAACTGATCAGTAGAACCCAAAATGCCCGCTGATACATATGGACCTCTTTGATCTACTGGCACTTCAACCGATTCCACACCCCATCCTACGCAGTCCTATGCATGCACATAATCCTGACTCTCCACATTCTCACCCTCCGATATCTGATACTGATTTCGCCGATCAAAAGCATTTCGTTCATCCTGACCACGACCCCTCGCTTCAAACCTACCACGATCACCTCCGCCACCCCTCGCTCCCGAATAACTATTCCGTGACCTTTCACCTCCTCGACCACATTGACTACGTTGCTCACGGAGCACCGGACAGTTGTCAGCCCAATGTCCAAACTCTTTACAATATGCACATTGGTCCTCAGCAATATCGGTACGACCATACGACGCATTACCCCCTCCTCGCCTGCCTCTGTCATTCCCTCTAGATTGCGCACCACGAACCTGTGCCAACATCACCTTCGTCTTCAACTCCTTCGCTTTCTTATCAACACTTTCTTTAGCCTCTAATTCCTGCCGCTCATAATACTGAGCCATAGTGAACAAAGACGCAGGGGTCGCCATGGTCCAGGAACTTTCACTTGTTTTCAACCGCTTTGCAATCTCCGGTAGGAGATTAGACACATACTTATCGACAAACAGATGCCTACCCGTTTCATCTGTTAACAATTGCCCACTGTAATCATGAAACGCTTCCTCGAAACGTGTGAAAAAGTCAGATACCGACTCGTCCTGTTTTTGTTTACACGATGCTAGCATAGTCCAATCAATCTTTTTAGGTGGAACAAGCGTTTTCTGTTGGAAGGTCTAAAATCAACTGACAAGGTTTGCATGCAGGCTCCCTGTCTAAGTCAGCTTGGCTTATATCTTTCCAAGTTGCTCCGAACATTGTTTGATCATCGAACTTACGAATCGCTCTTCACATATCAGGGGGGAGAATTAATCCAAAGAAAAGATCAATATCAACAAGCGTCATAACACAGGAAGAAATAGCCCCCTATACTCCTTCATAGGAAGCTGCCGGATTTTTACGGGGATCAGGTAAAGCATTTTTCAATGCCATAACATCCGCTCTATTCCAAGGCGTATACACCCAATTATATATAAAATACCCTTTTGCATCCCCAGACGTTTTATCATCACTGGTACCCTGTCCTTTAGGAGGAACATACAAAGGTGCAGCTTCACGCATAGGCATAACATGCACTTTAGAACTCTTATCTTCTCCGAAGATAGAACACTCTTTGGTATACTCCGTCGACCCCGGCAAGGACTTCTCTGCTGCTTTTCGTGCTTCCCGCAATCTGGACGCCTCATCCCGTAACTGGACCAATCGTAGGAAAAAGGTATCCACATCTGAAATATCAAATAAATCTTTACGCATATGGTCATGATGGACTGATACGTCCTTAGGTTCTAAGTCCTCTCAATTCTTACGAAATCGCTCAATAACTTCATCTGCAAAAGTATTCAAAAAACACAACTGTTCCCGTTCTGACCACTTATTCCTTTCAGCATTAAGGTCTGACATAGTTATTCTATTCAAATTCAATTTTCTGGCGAAACCACGTAATTCCGAGGCTCTTTCAGCAGTTAACCTTGTACTCGCCCTATCTCGATCTTCATCACCGAAGTCCTCGTCCGGGGCCGTAGGCTGAACATACGGAGGCGGAGACCGATCTAATAATGAAAAATCATCAACTTCATTAGTAAGGACAGGATAAAGCGGACGTCGAATAGGAAATTGACCGGACGTTTGCAAATTACGTTCCCGTGCCTCCCTCTCTTTCTTCTCCTGTAACTCCTTCTCCTCCATCTGTAAAGCTTTATCTCGAGCAGCCTTGCGCTGCTCTTTTTCCGCCAAGGCAATCTCACGCTTCATACGTTCACGCACTTCTTTCTCCCACATTCGCACACAATCAAACATATCCTGTCTAGACCTACGTTGAAACAAACATTGCTCCACAAACTGAACCTTTCGTAAATCAAACGACCCATGTAGTGGCCATTGCAACTCGGGATCAGACTTGGTGTATTTATTCCATAATTTACTGTACAGTATAGGGGGAAGGCCAAACTTCATGTACATTTCACGATTAGGGGTCCCCTCTGGGGGAGCCGGCTGAGATTCATTTAATCTATACGTGGTACCGTTTCCAAGACAGCACATCCCTCGGAGTGTGCTTAAAACAGGCATGTTCAAAAAGTACCACGAAATCGTGATACTGCAAAAATGGCACTTACTATACTTCACACAAATGTGCCGCTCAAAGTACAAATGAAGTTAGAGAAAAATCTCTACATGCCTGCCTATGTGAAGTGCACTACACATATATATTCAAATTCACAAACTCAAATGTTAGCTAACTCAAAACATATTCATATTCATAGAACCACGGTAAGCGTCCACAGACTACCTTACCACTCACAATTCTTACCCAAATCACAAATGTCCAGGTTCCAACTGCCAAGGTCTTTGATCAAATCAGCCAAACAGGCACTGTACAGCAATGCAGACGAGCAGGATCTCAGTCGGGGACCGGCGCCACCTGGAAGGTCAGATCAGAAGGAAGGGAAGAAAACACCATGGGTGCCAAGACTCGGGTCACTCAGAGGCAGCGTACGCGTCCATGGCGAGTTTCCAATCCTTCGTCACGACCTCTCCTTCGGGCATCCGAGTCGCCGATGAGTCCCTTCGTGGTCGCCAATTTGTGGTATTGGGTTCTCCAGGCCTACATACTCCGCAGAATACCCTCTACACCATAAGAACTGTTGGCACGGAAACTAGAAAATGCAAAAGACAAGTTTATTAAGACCCCATGGGGTGGTGGTGCATTCCTACAGCACCCTTCGGCAATGCAAGAAGTATCACACCGAACATCGGTGTAAGTCCTTCTTTTATACAGTTTTACAAACATTAAAAGATGGGCGGTACATGGTTACAAAGTTTTAGGTACATATATGGTCATTTTGGGAACACAGCCAACTCATGGGAGGAGTTACAATACCACTGGTCAGTTTGGCAGAACATTCCTAAGTGATGACTGGTCAGTTGGGACTGCGCATGTGCGGGCTTGACCGTTACTAAAAATAGCCTGTTGCTGGGCAAACTCAAGTGGTCAGTGGTACGGACAAAGGACTAAAGGGCACGCTGACCACGAGGCGACTCATTCTCTAAAATGGCCACCGTAACATACAAAATGGCGTTTAACACTAAGGCCAAGATAAGGAAAATACGTGTAGCAGAAGCTTAACGCTAACCCAGTCATTGTCAAATTACGACAAGTAGGCTGCGACAACGGAACACTTCACCGAACACACTCCTGCTTTGTAAAATCCTGGGGGAGCAGTGGGTGAAGCACTTTAGCTCAATATGCCAAGTATCTGAGGATAAGATGTGCACTGCTAGGCTAAGTGAGCTTCTGGCTCATGTCTCTCCTCTCTAGGTTACCCATCAGGAAGTGGAGGATGCAATTTAGCTTAGTTCTAGTGGGAAAGCTACAGGGCCTGATGGGATCCCCATGGGCCTATATCACTTTAACATGGATTTTTGGGGACCTTTGCTTATCAATCTATTCAATAATTCCTTTGTGTAATTTGATACCAGAGTCTTAGAGGCTTTAAACTATAGTACCAATCTTCAAACAAGGTAATAGAGGCTCCCCCAAATGCCTTTGACCAATGTTGCTTATTGAGAGCACAGTCAAGGTTTTGGGGAGAGTCATCTTCAGTCGTCTGCGGACCTGGGTGAATGATAGTAACATTCTTTCTCCGTACCAATATGGTTTTCGTCCTGGGATTAGTACAGTTGAGAAGTGTCTGAACTTACATTTGATTGTCTGCAAGTATACCATCACCAGGCGCTGCCCACTGTACCTTGCATTTATGGTCCTGTCTTCTGAATTTGAATGTTTGAACAGAAGCAAGCTATGGATGATTATAATTAACCTTTGGGTGGATGTTTTCCTGTCTGCATGAGAACTGGGGGGCTTGGGTGCAGTATGGCCAGGCAGGTAAGTTATCTGAAGTTTTCCCTCTTGCTAGCAGAGTGCATCAGAGGTACGTTCTGTCGCTCCTGCTTTTACTATTTATATCAATTATCTTAGCACCCAACTGTCCATTGCTACATGGACACGCCTAAAATTACCAATTCCTTGTTCTGGCTTTACTATACACCAACGACACGGTGTTAATGGCAAGGATGCCTCGTACTCTACATATACTAAAAAAATCCTTTGTGGCATTTATGAGAATCTTGATATGATGACTAATTTGGGGAAATCACATATAATGGCATGTGGGCCAGGTAGAAAATGCATGGATTTCCTAAAGATTCAAGAGCAACATTTGTGTGCACGGTACAGAACCTTTGCTACCTGGGTGTCACGTTTGATGTGGGTAATTCACGGCAACCAAGAATGAATGCAGCATGCTCAAAGTTGGGGAAGGTGGCTGGAGCATTGTTCAGCCTAGCCCAGAAGGACGGAAGGGGCTCTATTTGTATTGTATTGTATTGTATGTTGGATTTATATAGCGCTTATAACCCAAGGGTCTCTAAGCGCTTGCCTTGGGAACCCGTCCTGGCTTTTCCCTGTGAGATAGCCCCTACAGGGCATCCCCAAGGTTAAAGCCAGGCATCTTGCCGCAGGGGGCCGTTGTGGAGATTAAGCAAGCTTAATGCCCAGAGTTGCAGAGTGTGAACCCATGATTAGGTCAGGCACCGAAGCGAGAATTATCGAGTCCATGGACATTTGAACTCAAGACCCTGCCGCGTCGGGAATTGAACCCTGGTCCCGGGTCTGACCTCTGCTTCAGGGTCTGCCTGCTCTAACCAGTGAGCCACACTTCTCCATATTTCTCCCTATCTTCAGATTCATGGATTACGGCGTGTCCCTACAGCAACTCACGATACAGGGTATGGGAATATCATGATATTTTGCATATAGGGGTAGAGGAAAACAGAGTTGCTAGGCAGGAGCTGAATATTCCACCATCTATTCCACCTATATTATATATTCTGAACTCAACATAGAATATGTTACAGACTCTATTAAATTGGCATCCCTCCTGATTTGTAAGAGTGTGTGAGCCAATAGTAAATCAAGTTTCAATAGAGATGTTTTTTTTGGACTGTCTTAGCCAGGACAAGGGTTAATCCATTCCCTAGTTAAATTATGTTAGTAAGTGTCTTGAAGACATTGGTCTATCTGAAAAGTTTACTTCACCCAAGGCCATTCGTAAGTCTGACAAAGGCTGGTCAAATCTTGTTACGCTTAGCTCATTTTCCCACAAAGAATGGAGGCAGCTTTCAGTAAATGCTTCCCTCCCACAATGTTATCACACTGTTATTAGGAGATTTACCTTGTTTTCAATCTCTGAAGCTTAATCGTTGGCAGAGTTCACTCCTTTTCAGATTTAGGTCAGGCACTGTGTGGCGTCTAATGTGCTTTCCAGAGGCTGGAAAGATGTGTAATTTGCCCCCATGTCCCTGCAAAAGTCTGCAGAACAATGCCTGCTGCATTTTAAGTTCTTTTGAAAATGTTATCAAACATTTTTCAAACTCTGTCTTAGACACCATGTGAAGTCCCTGGCTTTTAAAAAAAAGAATGCACCAAGGCTCTTATATATCTCCAGATGTTAGCTGGTCATCGTGCCTGTTTTAGTGTTTTCTGCTTTCCTAAAATGTCTATATGCAGCAGGAAACTAGGAACAGGTGAATAAGCTTTTAAACAACTATATATTTGGTTAAATACACCTCACTAGCAGTTTATTGTTAAAGGTTATGTGTGACATGTCTCTTTATTGTTTTTATATTGCTGTTCAAATGAGCTTTCTTAATTATGATATGTGCATAAGTGATGGCTTGTATTTTTTCCTATAATAATATTTGAGACGGACATTCAAGGGAATGTATTGATGGAGGTTATAGGTTGGCTGATGCCCTTGTATTAGGATTAAGATGCCTCTCTATTTAATGATTGTGTCTGTATTCATATCGTTTTAATTTTGTTATCATGAAATTGATACGTTTTCTGCACTGTGCAATTTTATGATCTATATGTAAGATCTCTGATTGAATGTCCCTTAGCAGGTCCATCCCTTTACTATCCTGCAGAAGATGTAAGTAGCCATTGGCCCTTGAGAGGTGAATCAAACAGATTCCAATCCAGCCTAAGCCCAGGGTGCTTCAGTAAAACCCATCTTTGCTCTCTCTCTTCTCTCCATTGTTACTCTACAGGACATCATTTTGGGATCTCATAAAGAGCCTGAAAGAACAACCATAATCTACACAGTTGTTTGATCTTTTTCCTCCAAAACTGGGAGCCCCTTCTAATATTGGCTCCAGAGATTTAGCATTTTCCTCTTATCCTACTTGAGCTGATCTTCCCTAGTCTGGTGCATTGTAAAAAGTAACTATTACATGCATATTCCATCCCCACCCTTTTCTTTCTCAGGAACAAGCCCAAGCACTGGCAACTGTCCTGTTTAAGTGGGATTTTATTTTATCTTCCAGCCGCCAGCAGAGTAATTAACTTACCCCAGCCACGGGAACATAGCCCAGAAATCTATTTGATAGCTGAATCAGACAAATATGACAAATCCTCAAGTGGTAGGAGTGCATGTATGATAAAAATTACATTTAGTCTGCACTAGGGATTCCTTTTCACCAGTGAATCATGCTAAGCTCTAGTCCTAACTATGATTAAACTGTACTTTCGTGTAGACTTCATCCATAATGCATAGAACAATAAAGAACACCATTCCCACTCACATTATCAGGCCTAGTATATGTCAGCTTCAATTCTTGAAGGGTCCCTTCTGTGACAGGCTACTCGTTTGTAGATACAGAGCAGAGCTGGACAGTAGTCCAACTCACTGCATACGTGTGGACACAAGTTCACACACAGCTAACCCAAAGTCTCTTACACCTTGTTTTAAAAGACAGACACACGGGGCTACTACTCCAAATCTATCATTTTAGATGAGCAGTGAGACTCAGTTAATGAGACTCACTGATAGTATAAGTTCAAAAACTGCATAGTCCACACACCCAAATTCCATGAGGTTATATGGGTTGAACCCATTACTTTACATTTCTGCATGACAAAAATGATGTAGGGTGTTTGTAGTAAACTGCCTCTGCTGCAAGCACAAGCTCCACCTCAAGTATTTTCATTAAACTCAACACCATAGCCAAATACAGTTTTGTAGCTGCAAGACATATCACTTCAGAGCACCATCCCACAAGAAAGATCTGTCACCCAGCCTCAAATTCCAATCAGGCATACTGGTCATGACACTCAATCCATTTTGGATCAGGACAAAGCTGACAACCACTTAGATGATGTTGTGGAAGTGGTAGAATTCTCTGCTTTGTTACAGTTCTTACACACTGCTGGTGTGCTTTTGTGGATGTGGGTGTTTTTAATCAGATTGTGGCTGTGACATGATCCTTGCAGGGTACCATTTTATTAATTAATCTGTGTAAACGAATACGATTTTACTTGCCCATAGCTGATAGTTCATCCTTCTTCTCTGGCCTTTGTGTATCTGTAACTATTCAGTATACCATTTAACTTTGCTTGTCTGACCCTTCACTCGACACCCTCTGAGTTTCTCGCATGTAATTCCCAGTCTCTTGCTCTCTCCAGTGGCTCATTTGAAAGATCTCTCTTATGTCCAAGCTTCTGCACAATATCAGCTATTTCTCCAATGCTCATCTGCTTTCAAGTCTCACCCCTATGGCTCTAATAATAACTTGCTTAGCGCTACTTAAACCAACTTAACATAAGCTGTGTTGTTGCTAATACTCACTCACTGGTGAAACACAACTTGGAGGTTGGAAAGCTTCTTCTTGGCCATTACATGAACATAGCTTTTTAAACATACACATGGTAGAAAGAGTATTCAACACAGGATATTGATCTTGCAGTCCCCTCAGGCTATCATACAAATCAGATTAACTGCTGCTTGTGACTAGAAGGTAGTGTCATAGTAATTTCCAAAGCCAGTCTTAAGGTATCTATTGGTAATCTCGATCGGGTAAACTACTCTGAAACCTTACCTGTGGCTGTTATAATCAGTCCAAAATTCTCCCTAAAGATACTATAAATATACAGACTCTCAGGCATGGTAAAGCTTTTTTTAACTTATCCATTTAACTCAATTTATACTATTGTCCTTGAAACCTATACTTTAACTGTTTTAGGTGATTTCAATATACACAACAATATTGGTGACCCAAGAACTTTTTAGCCCTTGTTTGGCTTTTCAGTTTATATAATTAGTACTTGGGCTTACATGTTGGTGGTCAACCCATACACCTTACATTTGTTCACCAAGGGTTCAATTCCGATTCAGGAAAAAAACGTCTGTATGATTTGTATCCAGAGCCCTCTCTGTACAAATCGTACCCGTCCGTCCGAGTCGCGTAGTACGATCCATATTCCATGAATCCGCCCGAATCGTCGCGATCCGTACGTATTGCAAGGCTGAAACCGTGATCCAGACGGCTCGTACACATGCCGTACAACTCATCCTTTTTCTTGGCCTTAACAAAGCTGAGATGGCGCGGCTACAACGCATACAAAACTCTGCTACCAGGGCAGTTGTAGGCCTCCCTCGTAGGTGCTCTGCAAGAAACACCATCCAGAAACTACACTGGTTGCGCATGGAAGCCCGAGTTCAGTTTAAAGCCCTTACTACTGTTTTTAAAATTCTCAAGACTGACTGTCCTGGCCTCTTGGGTTCACTCCTAGAGCCCTACACCCCTCAGCGGGCCCTACGTTCCTCGGGTCAAAACTTGGTTGTTACCCCACGTATAAGGCTAAGCAGAATGGGCGGTTGCTCTTTCAGAGTCTTGGGGGCTAGGCTCTGGAACTCCCTGCCACTTCACATTCACTCCATGACTAACCTGCTGGCCTTCCGTAAAGCGATCAAAACACTTCTATTCTCCCCGTCTTAATCTCCTCCAGTCCTTCCTTTCCTTCCCCCCCCCTCAGGTTATCGTTAAGGTTCAGCGCCGGGACGCCTCGTTGCTGGGGCAGCTGTTCGCGCTAAATAAAACGTAATAACATAACATAACATAACACATGCCATACGACCAGACAAGTACGATACGGACCGGGGTATGAGGACGCGATTCGTACGGTCCACGTCAGTTAAGGGCGAATCGTACGGAAAAGCACACAAACACATACACACCGTACTGTCCGTAGACCCCATAATACTGACATTCCCCTTCAAATCCAAAATTCTCACAACTTCCTCCTGCTCCTTAGTGTTTGGAAGAACTTTCTATAGCCAAGAGGTGCTACACAAAATTTGATAAAGCAATCAAAACTCACCTATTATCTTGCTGACAAAGCCCTTAACAAAACCTAGGTTTGCATCTATAAAAGTAGTACTAAAGCCAAACTGTATCAAGAAATAATCTCTCCGGCCAAAAATCCTGCTAAAGAGATTTTTCGATGCATGCTGCTCTTGCATATCCTGCTGTTGTTTATACTTTTGGTACTCCTACTAGGCAGTTTTTCTCGGACTTCTCAGAATGATTTCACCCAAAAATCACAAGGCTACTCCGTTCCTTTACTTCTTACAAAATGCACACTTCCTTAGTAAATTCTCTGTCTACTACCTCACTCTTGAACCTCTCAGCACCTGCCTGGTCCTCCTCTGACTCAGTAGTCTTCATTGACATTTCCTCTAATGTCCACTCTAGTTTATCATGTCACCCCCGGATCCCTGTACCTCTAAGGTTGCTAAAGCAGTTGCCCATTCTGTTGTACTTTTTATGACCTTGCTCTGTCTCTGTAATACCTCATTATGCTCTGGCACTGCGCTTGACTTATGGAACAATAACTCCTGTGATCCCACTCCTGAAAAAGCCTGGGCTAGATCCTGCTCTTTATCGACCTATTACTCTACTGCATTGGAAGTAATTCTCTTATGGTGTTCACTTCCTAAACTTGAAATGTGCTCCCTGCGCCCATCTGAGCTGAAAAGTGTCTTAACTAAATTTCGTGAACAGGTAAAAACCTACCTATTTTCTAAGTAGGTTATGTCCAAAGCCAGTTTCTGCAGCAGTGACTTTGGCAGGATATCCCATTTCTGTGGTATTTGCGGGCTTTATAAAACCAAAACTAAATAAATCAATCAACCTGTATATTTTGTTCCTGAAGGACTATAGAACAAAACTCTGATGGAAACATGAATCAGTTCCCCCATGCTCAGCCTTCTACAAGAAGCATAATCCCACTTGTCACTGTCTAGGTTACAGGCTGCCCAAAATTAAAATTAATTGCACTGGTAGCCACCAGAAGCGAACATATATTTTTGAGGAATTAGCCTCCAATAGACATTATTTGACTAGAAGTCATTTTCTGAGAATCTCAAATTGAATTCTGAATGTTGTAGCTCTTTTTGCTTTATGGGGTAAATCATTTTATTCAACAAAAAAGACAAATATGTGGGCAATAGCTTGATGGTCAGTACTGTCTTCCTCGTTAACGTCTCGTTAACGTCTCGGGGCTCAGGCCTGGAAAGAACAAAGGTGTGATGATCCCCATGTGTGAATGATCACAAGATTTTGTCTTTCAATTGCATTCATTTCAGAACCACCATCAGTGTCTCTCAGGGACAAGTCCTTGAATTGTCCCCCTCGCATTGTGTCTGAAAACTCATTTGATTAGACTTGAGTCCCCCACATTCTGAGATAAACAACATAGCCATCTCAATTTGCAATTTGCCACTCAAGATTTCTGGCGAAACTCGGGGCCCTAACTAGCACGTCCTCTAATCATTTTTCTATCTTAGTTTTCAGTATACTTGAACTAGCTGTCGAACACCCTCGACTATAGGCCTCTTTATAAGAAGCTAATTTCAATTCAACCACCTTCTTTTTAGGGATGACTATTTCCCCTCCATTTTTCTGGAATGATTCTATCCCTGCTACTCTCTCAGGTACCTCCTGTAGTTTGTTCTACATTACTTGGAAAGTTGCTATATTTTAAGCCAAGGTCAACATGCAGCACATAGATTTGTTTTTAGCAGTTCTTCCTCTCCAGGTGTGAAGCTAGCTGTACTTCACATTGTGGTGTGAGTTAGGGTGAGTGAAATTTCATTCTTTGTTTCTCCCAAAATGTTTCAAAATTACATTCAAACGTCACTAAATTACTCGGTGAGACATTTCCTACTTGAACCAGTCTTTCACTGTCCTCTCACAAGGCATTTTAGCATCAGATGCACACTTAGGTAAGAACAATTACACAAAGTGGCGTAATGTGTAATTTTGAGAAATTTCAATAAATTGGAGTAACCAGCATAATTATAATTTCACTTAAGTCTAGATTTTAGGAGGTACCCTGTGATCATTTTCATTGCCTAGTTTCTATAAGCTCAAAGAATCCATCTGTTCACTCTTTTTATTGGTTTTTTTTTCATCTATTGCAACAACCTATAGATTCATAGATTTCAATTGCAAAATCTCAGGGTCCACACTCTCCACACACATCCTCTAAGCTTAACTGCTCGAAAGCCCCTTACACCAATCACCCATCTTCAGGATGTTCCGAAGAAATGTAGGGAGATATTATCAACCTGCATCGCCAGTATTTTTCACCGCTGTAGCGACGTATTATCAATACGTCGCTAGCCAGCGATAGTTTACATTCCAGGCCATAAAAGGAGGCGATAGATTTAGCGTGACGTCGCTAAAGCGATGCACTCTAGTGTGAAAAAAAGGATGTTGGGCCAATCAGCGATAAATATCGCAAGCCAATAGGCCCAAGGTTTTCATTTAAAGCGTTAGCGACCCGAAAAAAGCCCGCTAAGCCAAAAAATGTAGCTAGAAAAATGCAGAACCCAGTAGTTGATGGTGAGCTACCAGGGACAAATGCAGAGGGCAGAAACAACAACCAGGAAAGCCAGACAGAGACCCAAGGAAAGGCCAGGATGAAGAGGAACCCCAAGTTCAGTCCAATGGAGAACCAGGTATTGGGTGAAGAGGTGACTCAACACAAGCAGGAACTCTTCGTGAGTTCCACCGTCACCTTGGCAAGGAAAAAGGAGATATGGCAGGACATCATGATCAAAGTCAATGCCGTGGGGGAGAGAAGGAGGACAGTGGATAAGTGCAAGAAGCGTTGGCACGATACAAAGAGCAAGACAAAGAAGAAACTGGGAGCCAACCTTAAGGCTGCGAAGGAGACCGGAGGCGGCGGACCAGCTTCACAGGAGGAGCTGGATGATCTGGAGGAGCAGGTGTCCCACGTCATCAGCGAGGAGACTGTCGTTGGAGTCGCAGTCCAGGATAGTGCTGAGTTGGAACGCCCGCAACAACACCAGGGTGAGCATCAACCAGGGACGGGGGGAAGGGGGTCAATGGGGACAGTGGCATCCATGTACTATAAAAGTAATTGTATTGCATACCCTCAAGTACTGTCCAACAAGTCCAGGATACCCCTGTGCATGCAGGCATTGGGACATATCCCCATTCACAAACAGCAACTCACACAACACACAGGGCCATAGTAACAGGAATTATGCCGGTGTAATCGACGTAGTAGCAGAAAGAAACAGCTCACAATGCTCTGATGAGGGGCATGCAATATGATTAATTGAATTTAAATAGTATGCCAGCTGCACAACAGAAGTTTCCTTTCTGTTTGAATCCAATAGTGCAAATCAGCAAGCACCGTTGTGTTGGATGCCACATTGTGGATGTGCAGGAAATTTTCTATACCCCTGTACACAATCAGGCATGCCTCCCCCAACGTCTGCACACCTGCAGCATTGCCCACATGTGTCTGAGTAGTGTCCAAACACGTGCAAACATTGCTAGCCTGATACATACACACTTGCCTGCAGACTACTCAAGCACATGAACATCAACATACACAGTGCATCTACAATGTGCTGTCAGAATTGCATGTGTCTGTGTGTGCACAATCAAATGTTTGTGGTGACTATCAAACTCACACAATAAGACTACACCTGCAAACTCACGTAATGTGCCTCCTGCCAGATCCATAAGATGTGGGGCCACATTACCCAGATAGGTCACCAAATCATCACTGCCTTGCAGTTGAAAAATGCACGTAAAGTGGTGGCAAGAGGCGTGATGAAATCCCCTATAGAATTGCATCCAAAATTAATTGTCTGGTGTGACCCTGGGGTCAATTGGGGGCCTATCTACAACGAATTGCAGACAGTGACGTACAAAGGCCTGTCTTACTTTAGTATTTTGTCTAACGTCATTCCACTAACCTCCTCATTCCACTGTCATGCAACATCCACAAACACTCACTTGGGACACATGCATGAACTTGCAGAAAATGTACTTTTCAATGACAATGGCACAGCAAACTCCCCCACTTCCCTGGGGTCTGACACTCACAATGGACTATGTCTGCCACTCCAACATTCATCAAATCATGTGTTATATGAGCCAGGACTGGTGCAGTCCCAAACTTGTATTGTAAATGTGTTCATGTAATACACACAGATGGCTGTTTACCTGACCAAGAAAGAATTCAACTGAGGCAATAAGGAATGGAATGTGAATCCACAAGAAGGTCCACCAAGTGAAATAAAACCAATATACATGTGCCATTTGACACGGATAGGCAGTGAGATGACCTGGTAGGAGCCAAATATATATCTCAATGTATCAAGCTGTACAGCCATAAAGCACACCACTCAGCTGTGAGTGTCTCAATGCACTGGGGGGATGCTGCTACTGCATGAAAAGCCACATCGTACACAGTCACCTGAAGGTTTGTATTTCCTGGGTGTGCTGCAGGAGGATGGGGAGAGTGTCCCAGGTCTGGGTGGTGAGGAGTGAGAATTGTATGCCCTGTAGGTCGCACACTGGATGCAAGGAAGTGTTACAAGGGTGAGCGTGGCATAGCAGAGATGGCATGTATGTGAGGTAGAAGCTGAGTAGTTGATAGAGCTATGCTGGGCCCGTGTTGTGTAGTGCCTTGTGCGTGTTAGGAGCTTGATTGTGACCCTCTTGTTGACAGTGCGTCAGTGCTGGCCTCACAGGTGGGGTGTGATGTGGTTGCTGCGCAGAATGTTGGTGTACATGCGTGCAGAGGCCTTCCAAATGTGTAGGAGTTAATTCAGGAATTTGGTGGAGGGGACTGCAGAGAGGGCCTTATCTATTGCCAACCTGCTGCTGGGGCGATACCTGGGAGACCTTAATCCTTGTTACGGTGGGGATTCAACTGAACATCCTGTGGAGCATTTGGAGGTTGTTGAAGCTGGAGGAGCAAATGGCCTTTTACATGCATTGTCATAGAGACAGTAGGTTAAATAAATGAGCATACGTAATGTGCGTGGATGGGTGTTGTTGGAGCTGTTACCAGTGCAGTGGGTCACCAGGAGTTGTCACTAGCTGAGGATTTTGACGCAGGAAGATGACTCTAGTCTTGTCAAAGTTCCTCTACATGTACCAGTACTACATCCACTCAGTGACGCTTACCATTCCTACATGGAGGTTCGCTGTGGCGGTGAGGGGGTCCTTGTTGAGGGAGAGGATCAGCTGTCTCTCATTGTTGTAGGAGGTGACGTAAAGGTTGTGTTGTCAGGCAATGTGGCCAAGCAGTGACAGGTACATGTACATGTTGAACATGTTTAACTATGTTGTGCTGATGGATGAGCCATGTGTACGCCACACATGATTGTGGTGGATCCAGAGCTGAAAGGGGGATGCTGAAGCACTGTGTCATGCCAGAGTGGAAGGAGGTGTTGTGCTCCAAAGTTCTGGTTAGCAACTTTGCCTTGTGGAGGCCTGTGCAATGTGTCTGGTAACAGACAATGTCCAAGCCAGATGACAGGTCCAGGAGGATCAGTGATGTGTTGTCTATGTTCACCTGCAGGGCCCTGATCTCATTGTTGTTGGCGATGATGGCACTTTTGTCATTGTAGTTGCCTAGGTGTCCATCTAATTGGGGCCTCATGAGGATCAAATGAGGTGATGGTGTCTGCTGGTGTTGTTCTTGGCTGCTGCGTAGATGTTAATTGTCTGTACACAGTGACATTCCTCATCTGACAATTGGCACGTTTGTCCTGGAGTTCCTCAATGAACATGATGGCTCACTTGCTGGCGTGTCTGTGTGAAGCTAATGTGTGCAGGCAAGGGCATGTGTACAGATGAAGTAGGCAATGTAGTAGCTGAATTGTAATCAGTGTTGGGGGTCTGTACACAATTGTCACTCTGAGGGGTGCGTTGTGATAGGTGTGGATCCAGAATAACATATGTACTTCCTTGCTGATGAAGTCATTGCTGATCTTTGAGACTCTGAGACTATTCATGTGGATGATGGCATTTCGTACTCCTACTCTGTTGTTGTGGTCCCTGCAGATGCACTTGTAGCTGTCCAGAATGTTAATGACGATGATGTGTGCTGTGGAGGGGTACAGGCAGCTCTCCGGCAGGAAGGTAACAGATGTAGTGAAAATTTTGTTCTAGAAATTCAAAGGTGTGTTTGTGGGCAGAGTGTGTTTTCTGATAAATGGGTCTGAGGAAGGTGGGTTCACTAGGTGTGGGAATAGTTTGTAAAGTATTGCCACGCGTAGCTACGCAAAGTGCACTTCGCAATTAGCGAGTTACTGGTAGCACAAAGCCAACTACGTAGTAGCATGTCCTCAGTGTGCAAGAAGTCATTTCAATGAGTGCACAGTGCAGACAAGCATCCGGCACTGTGAAATCTTTGAAAACGGCATCTTGCAGAGTGAGAGCTGTACCTTTCTGCCCACAAGTACATTTTTACCCGAGCTGCAGCTTTCTCAATGCGGACTGGTAGTCTGTTATCATGAGCATTTGTGAGTATGTGCGACCACTCGCAATGAGAAACCTGACCTCCCCGTTTTGAGAATCTCGCCAGTAGTTTTATTTTCCATGTATGCAAACAGAAACTTGATGTTGCAGATTGCAAACATGGAAAGAGGCTCGCAAGGATGTCAATTTGCTCGCTCACGGTCGCCAACTTGATGTTGAGGACCGCGAGCAAGCAAATAATGACCACTGCACTATGCTACGCTATGCTAAGCATGTACGCACTGTGCTACGTGCTGTTTGCGTAGTGCAAAGTTGCACTAACTTTGCTAACTACACCAGCATAGTGTAGTGCTATGCCCATGCGTAGTTCACATCATGGGTGGTGGATCTGTGTATCGCAAACTGAATGAGCTGCAGATCAAATGTGAGGAGGGTCCGTGTGTGTGTTCTGGGGACACTCGGAAGCAGGTGTGTAAATCCCCATGTTGAGTGCGTGGAGGCTGCTGCCATCGTTTTTGGCATTTTATCATAGTGGAACCTGTGTGTGGCTGGCATGCTTGCGCTGTGCGCAGGCCATGTGTATATGGGCACATACGGGCCAGCATCATGAGCACCATTGGTTTCCCCCAATGTCGATATACAGTGTCTGCCATTGGAAGGGGATGTTGGAAGGAGGACCATCTGTGAAGGGCTAGCAGGTCAATTGCCCTTGTGTGAAGGTGCTGACGCAGGGGATTTTGCGGATGTTGCAGGGGGAAGTTAGGGTGGAGATGAGCAAAAGAAAGATATAAACAAAACATGGCCAAAAATAGAACATGAGGTACACTACCATATCAAGGTGACTGGGGCACAGTGCTCAAAATGATTATACAACTATAAAAAATATCCAAATTAACTCTGTCAGGCAGACAGTGGATAAGGTGCACACGGGTGAAAACAACAGGTCACGGGCTAAGATGCTGTGCCCACATATATCTAAGATAACAAGCTAGCTAGGTACCAAGTCTGACCCACACACATCGTTGATAAATGCATGTTTGACAGCATGTACAAGTCAGTCGCAGCACACAAGTAGTGTCCCACTGAAGGATTGGAAACCAAATTCAACTAACAAATCTCCTTATGCTGGGTGTGGTGGACAAACCTAGTTGTGACGTTGTGTATTGCATAATACATCACTAGATGTTGCAGAGCAGATTCACATTGGTGAGGCGAGTTAAGGTCACATGTGCAACACACATAGATTGTACCTGGAAGTCTGCAGCACTACATTTGACTCCACAATAGTGACCGTAGCACATGTGATAACTGTCATACTGTCCATACCTGTGCACACACAATGCCCACAAAATATTGAGCCCTCTGATGCTGTGCACAATGACTGCGTATTGGTCAATGTGACCCTCGATGTCTGTAGTACTGCATTTAACATGGTATACAGTCAAAATATTGAGTTAAAAATATAGAATTGCAGTAATATCAAATAAAAAATATGGAATGGACACATTATCTAATGGACAGAATATAGACAACAAAAATATTGAATAGAATAGCAGTAATATCAAATTCAAAATATAGAAGGAACGAAATATCGAATGGACAGAATATAGACAACAAAAATATTGAATGGACAGAATATGGACAACCAAAATATTGAATTTGAGGTAAGTAAGTTAATATCGATTTTTTAATAATATCCAATTTTTGTAAGTGTTTTTTTTGTTAGTATATGTGTGAAAAGTGTATATTTATTTTATAATTTATTTTAATTAATTTATTTTATGGTATTTAATTTGTGCGTAATATAATTCTGTAGTGGGTTGTGGGTTTATAGGGGAATAGGGTGGTAAGTAATTTAATTATTATTAATTAAATATGTTAATTTATTTATTGGTATTTATTTTGAATTAATTGTTAATTATTTTAATTGTTAATCAATTAAAATATAATTGGTAATTATTTTTTATTTGATTAAGTGATAATTATGTTAATTGTATTAATTTATTTTCTGTAGCGGTTTGTGGGTTTATAGGGAAATAGGGTGGGAAGTAATGTAATGATAATTAAATATTTTAATTTATTTATTGGTATTTATTTTGAATTAATTGTTAATCACATTTTTAATTGGTAATACATTAAAATAAAATTGGTAATTCATTTTTATTAATTGATAATTATGTTAATTGTATTAATTTATTTTCTGTAGCGGGTTGTGGGTTTATAGGGGAATAGGGCGGGAAGTAATTTAATTCTAATTAATTAAATGTTTTCATTTATTTATTGCAATTTATCTTGAATTAATTGTTAATTTTTAATTGGCAATTAATTAAAATATAATTGGTAATTAATTTTTACTGATTGATTAATTGATAATTATGTTAATTTCATTAATTGATGTACTGTTGCGGGTTTTGGGTTTATAGGGGAATAGGGTGGGAAGTAATTTAATTTTAATTAATTAAATGTTTTAATGTATTTATTGTTTTGTTTTTTTAAATTTATTTTCTAATCATTTTTTAATTGTTAAGTAATTAATTGTTAATTTGTAAATAATTTGTATTAATAGGTAATTATTTTTAATAATTAATTTATTTTTAATTTTTTATTGATTAATTATTATATTATATTAAATAGTTAATTGCTTTTAATTAATTTGTATTTGGTATTCATATTTATTTTATTTTTATTCATATATGAAGTATTTACTTTCTCTACTGCTATCCAAAGCTTTCTCTACTGTTGCATTCACTGGAGGGGGAATAGTAATTTTTACCTCTAGTCTATCCAACGCTTTCCCTACTGTTGCGCTCTCTGGAGTGGGAATAGTAAATTTTACCCTCCCGCTATCCAACGCTTTCCCTACTGTTGCACTCCCTGGAGTGGGAATAGTACATTTTACGCAAACGCTATCCAACGCTTTACCTACTGTTGCACTTTCTGGAGTGGAAACAGTAATTTTTAGCCTCCCGCTATCCAACGCTTTCCCTACTGTTGCACTAACTGGAGTGGGAACAGTAATTTTAACCCCTGCCCTATACAATGCTTTCCCTACTGTTGCACTCTCTGGAGTGGGAATAGTAATTTTTACCCTCCCGCTATCCAAAGCTTTACCTTCTGTTGCACTCTCTGGAGTGGGAATAGTAATTTTACCCCTACGCTATCCAACGCTTTCCCTACTGTTGCCCTCACTGGAGTGGGAATAGTAATTTTTACCCCAACGCTATCCAACGCTTTCCCTACTGTTGCACTCTCTGGAGTGGGAATAGTAATTTTTACCCGCCCGCTATCCAACGCTTTCCCTACTGTTGCACTTACTGGAGTTGGAATAGTAATTTTTACCGCTACGCTATCCAACGCTTTCTCTACTGTTGCACTCACTGGAATGGTAATAGTCAATTTAACCCTCCCCCTATCCTACGGTAAAAATATTGTATATTTTTTATTAATATTACGTTCATATGTATATATATATATATATATATATATATATATATATGTTTTAAGAAATCAAATTGTATGTTTTTTTTTACTTACATTAATTATTTATTAATTTTAAGTTTATTTAAGTATTTTAAGTATGTTTAAGGTAATTATATTTATTATTTCATTAATTTGTAATTACTTTTATGCATCTAAAAAAAATCGATATTTTGACTAACTATATTTTCAACAAACGATATTTTTGATTCGATATTTTTGTACTTACCTGTTTGGAGATAGGAATTCGATATTTTTGGATTCTATATTTTTTCCTCGATATTATGGTAGTTCTATATTTGTGTCATCGATATTAGTTCAGTGATCCATTTAACATCTAGGGGCCTATTAGGATGACGGGCGGACTTTGTCTGCCCAGCATCCTAGCCGGGAATTGGACCGCCCGCTATAAGGGCGGGGGTCCTGTGGGGGGTATTATGATGTGCCCGCCACAGTGGTGGGCACATCCTGCATTTTTAGCATTGTGGTGGGCGGTGCACTCAGCATTTTCATAAACAAAGCGGCAGGCACCGCGCGGAGCCTGTCGCTTTGTTTATACAAATGAAGGGGGGTACAACAGGTACCCCTTGTGTGCTTCCCCCACCTCTCCTTCACTCTGGGGGCCCACAGGAGCCCCCAGAGTGAAGACCGCATGTGATGCCGCCACGGAAAGGCATCCGATTTGGGAAATCCTAACATGGCTGGTGGTGTCTGTTAGACACCGCCACCATATTAACCCTTTCCAGCCCCGGGCGCAAGGCGACCGGGGCGGAAAAGCGGCGGACGGTCTTTCCGTCCGCCGCGGTCGCCCCGCCATTCTAATATAGCGGGGGGGAATTCAGGAAAGTAGGTCGGGCGGATTGCCCCCGCCAGTCTGGCGGTGGCTACTGTCAGCCTGGCTGGGGCAATCCGCCCGACATCCTAATGGGCCCTCTAGTGTGTATTTTTTAAAATAAATCTAGTCTGTCATCACTGAAGGAAATGGCAAAAAATAGCCACGATGAGTGGCAATGACACTGTTGTTACAGGGAGCTATGCAACATGACAAAACCTTGGTGATGCAGAACAGTGTGCCTGCAAGAAAACATCATCAACGACTAAGGCATCACTTAACTGATGAAGGGTGTCACAAAAGGACGATTGTACAAGTTTGGTCAGTCTACCTAGGAGTGCTAACCGAAAATGGCATCTGTCAATGACCCCAATTCAAAAAGCATTAGTCACTACCACATTACTCATGTGATACACACACCCTGTTGTGAGCTGTGACGTGAACAATAAGCACACATCTGACCCACATCAAGCATGTAGACAAGATTGTTCATCCATGAACAGGAACATGGGAGGCCGGCCAAGCTGATGCACTGGTCCCATGCATCAAGTGTGCCAAGGTCTGTGCAATGGAGATGGACTCTGAGCCTGGAGCATCAGATGTGCAGTTCTCCCAAGCCATATATGTCATTTGGGGAATACATACCTCTCCATGATGGATAACTGTAACAACTCTGACAGACTGACAATGTCATGATCCTTTCTTTTTTTAAATATATTTTTATTTCCCAATTTTTGCACACATTATACATTGTTCATTGTTGCATTTGTTTCATATATTTCATCAAATCATAGCCTTTATGCATATACAGTACATATTCATTACACATCGACCTCAAGGCATTATAGCGCCAGAAAAAACCCATCTGAACCTAAACCACCAACACTCCAAGAACCAGCCTCCCAAAATAAAATAAAAACATAAAATAAAGTACAGTTTTATTACCAACACATGATAATTTAGGAAACTCTATGTAAACCCAGTGCCTCCTTCCATCTGGTTACGGGCTCCTATATTCTTAGACCTAGGAACCTCCCTCCCCTGCCTTTCCGTGCATATATATTTTTCTCTTAGTCTATACACTGTCATTTCTATAAACATAAATTCCCTCTGTGCGTTATCCACTTCTGGGCCGATCCCAAGCAGAATCCAGGACGGAGTGAGTGTTGTTTGAATACCCAACGTTCTACCCAGAAAAATCTCTATATCTCTAATGAGTGTGTGCAATTGGGGACAGGTAGCAAAGATATGAACGCTATCTGCTTCAAGGGAATTACATCGGGGACAAGAGATACCCCTGGTGCCACCCAACCTTGCTATCCTGGCTGGGGTAAAATACAGTGAATATAGGGTTTTATAGTGTTGGGACTGTAAGGGGGATGAACACTGGACTGTACGGCCCAGATCCAATGATTCCTGAAACCAATCTGGTTCAGCGCCCGATTTCTCCACCCATTTATTACAATATTTTTCCAAATCATCAGTTTTCCCTTTTGCCAAACTTGCATAAAAGGATCGGATCGTACGGTCCCCAGAGAGCTTTATTTTCTCCAAAATCTCATTCCTACCAAATCCAGCTGGCCCACCCTGCTTACTACTTAAGAAACTCCTGATCTGGAGATACTTAAAGAAGCCTCTATTATCAATACCATACTTCTTTCTTAACTCTATAAACTGAATCAACCCCTCTTGACCAATAAGATCACCAATCTGTGCAATCCCCCTGTCCGCCAACCCCGCCATTGTTATGTCAGCGAATACTGCTGGAGGGAATGACCTGTTTTTATACCACCTAATGTACCGATTGTATCTCCCTAATCATGATTTCTTCAAAAAGGCATTCCAAATCTTGATGGCTGCGGTAATCGTCTTGAACCTTGTTCTTTTAAAATATCCAAAATGAATGCACTTTAAAAAACTATTTTCCGCTTCTACCCCTAGAACTGCTGTATAAACTTCAGTAGAAGAACTAGTGACTCTTTGATCAAGTCCGCCCCCCCAATTAGCCCCTGCATATATTGTAAGGCTGCAGCCCAATAATAAAGTCTGAAATATGGGGCTCCCCAACCACCCCTATCTCTCTGGAGGGAAATAAACCTATAGGCCCTTCACGTCTTACCCTGCGCCCAGATAAATCTATTCAAAAATGCCTCCAGTGTGTTGAACCATCTAGCTTCAAAAAATAAAGGGATAGATCTAAAAATATACAGAAACTTGGGGAGAATCTGCATCTTTATGACATTAGTGCAGCTCACCAGTGACAGATGTAGATTAAGAGAGTCATGTTATTTTCTACCACAATGTCAAGATTTGCCGAAATTGCCACTCCCAAGTAAACCTCTGAGCCAACAACCCTCGCATTGTTGCATCTAGAATATCTATTTTCCACAATCTGTGTCTTAGATCTATTCAGGCTGTATCCCGAGACCTGCCCAAACCGATGAGCCTCATCTTCCACCTCCCTAATAGCCACTGTCGGGTTGGGTGTCAGAATGGCCACATCGTCAGCGTACGCCAAAGTTTTTATCAAGCAGCCATTTACCCTCATTACCGGGATCTCTGGGTTTCCTTCTAATCTACGCAGGAACGGATCCAGATAAAGCGCAAACAAAAGGGGAAATGAAGGGCAGCCCCGCCTAGTTCCCCTACTGATCTTTACCGCTGTAAACCCTGACCGCTGTTGACCCTGATCTTAGTCGTTGGATTTTTATATAAAGTCTGTATAGCCTTTATGAAGCCCTCACCTATGCCACTCCACTTCATAACAGACCATAAGTAGCCCCAGGAGACCCTCTAAAATGCCTTCTCCGCGTCTAAAAACAATGCTGCCATAGGGTCTCCCAGGGTACCTGCCGCGTCAAACATAGTGACCACCTGCCTAACGTGCTTCGTCATGCCCTTTCCTGGAATAAACCCATGTTGGGAGGGGCTTACCAAACACTAAATAACGCACAATAGTCTCTTTGCCAACATTTTTAATAGATTTTTGCATTGGCATTCATTAATGTGATCGGCCTGTATGAGCCTGGTGCCGACAAAGGTTTCCCTTTTTTTGCTATCACAATGATATCTGCACCCCCCCAGGACTCAGGAATCGATTCCCACTTCTGTGCCAGCAACATAATATTAAACATATCAACTAATAGCTCTGTTTTGAACACTTTGAAAAATTCCACCGGAATCTGATCCGGGCCCGCTGCCATCCCCGAGGGGAGGCTTCCCAGAGCCGAGATAAATTCCTCTAATTGAAATGTACCTTATAGCCCCTCCTTATCTTCCACTGTCACCAACGAGGGCTGTATATCCCTAAGGTATCCTTCTATCTCCAGCACACCCCCTGTATTGTCAGAGGCATATAGATCTGTATAAAATTGTCTGAAGACTTCCCTCACCTGGTCAGCGTCAGTAACGTAGATACCCTAAGCCTCTATAATCTCCATGATGTCGGATGTAGCTACTCTCTACCTAGTCCGTATGGCTAAGATATGGCCCACTCTTTCACTTAACTCATATGCATTCTCCTTTTTAACCAGATATTTCTCAGCTGTTTTCTTGGCGATTCCTTCTAGAGCTTCTGCTCTAAGCGCTATAACATTAAGCAAGTGCTGATCAAGCGGGGAATGCTGCTGTATAGCTACTGCTAAATCTTCTTCCACTTTCAGGAGGTTTTGACGTAATTCTTCTGCCTTTATCTTCTCCTTCTTTTGTCTGGACAATACGAAGCTCAGTATCTCCCCCCTGACCCCAGCCTTGAAAGTGTCCCATACCACCCCAGGGGTGCTATTCCTCTGTTGAAATCCCAAAAGTCCTTAATCCAAGTTGCCATGTATACCCGATATGCCCGATCCTGCAATAATGCTCGTTCAAAAGTCCACTGTGTATCTTTTCTTTGAGCCTGACCCAGATTTATTGTCAGTACTAAAGGGCTATGATCTGATATATTCCGGGGTTGCCTCTCAATTTTTGAGCCAGAAATCAGACAGTTTGAAATTAAGAAATAATCCAATCTAACCATGACTTTGTGGGGGGCTGGAAAACATGTGCTACCATCTAGTTGTGGATGTCGCTTCACCCAGGGGTCCCCCAGTGAGTTATGAATCAACATGTCTGATAGTGCCCTATATGTCTTCTTTTTCCTCCCTAGGTACTGTCTCCCGGGGTGCAGAAATGAGCTGTCGGGGTCATGTAAATTAAGATCGCCACAACAGACAATTGGTTCCGGCCACTGCGCCAGCTCAGCATCCAGATACTGAAAAACATCTGGATCATCCTCTGTGGATCCATAAATTGTGACCAACGTAAGTCTCTCCTTTAAAATCTAATTTCAGTAGCACCCACCTCCCCAATTGATCCTCTTTCTTCCTTTTCACTATCTCATCCCTGCTTCTCCCCAGCACTGCCACCCCTCTAGTGTTGTTCCCTCGCTTGGTGCTTGCTAATGCTGCAAACCCCAGTTAATCCAGAAGATATGCCTTTGCACCCTCTATGTGGGTTTCCTCCAAGCAGACCAGGTCAAAGCGAAGTGTTTTAAGTAGTGCTGCCACTCTAAGTCTCTTTTTCACTTTGTTAAGCCCACACACAATTATTGAGGCGATTCTACATGCCATTAGGATACATCACCTGCCTTACAAGTAGAACTACTGGTTCATTAAGCATAAACTGCAACTGTTGCTGCCAGGTACTGCATTTTGTGTACTGTTTAACTTGTGCACTAATCCATAGTGAAGTATGCTGCATCAACCAATAAACACTGTAACTTCGTGTACCTTTTCCACCCCCTTCCCCCCTTTAATCCCCCCAGACCTTCCCACCCCTCCTGCTCCCCCCCACCCCCTTCCCCTTACGGGCAAATAGGTCAGATTGACCTATGTGTGGCCGCTTTGAATTGTGCCAGTCGCTTCCCTCTCCCGCCTTCCACCCTTGTGTGCTGTGCTACCCCATATTCTTATACCCCCATTATACCTACAATCCACAGAGCGTCAAGTACAGTCTTCAGAACATGTGTAGATCAAACCCATTAACCACCCTTCTGCTTTTTAACCTCTTCCGAGGAAAACATCCATACTTTCCCTTTTATGATTGCCTTGAGCCTAGCAGGGAAGAGGAGGTACGCTTCTGAGCCAAGAGCCTGAAAGGGTGCAATCATCTGTCTGAGCGTCCACCTCCTCTCTACATTGACATGACAAAAATCGGGCCTAGCAAAAAAGTTGATGCCCTCAAATGACCGCCTACTCTCTGGTCTTGCCTTGTCCATGATCTACTGTCTCAGCAGAAAATTCCCTATATTGACTAGAATTGCCCTGGGCAGGGCGCCCTGACCGTCACCCTCTGCTCCACCAGCACCTCGCCCTTTCTTCAGCGTGAATGGGAACTTGTGTGCCCTCTGTACCTCCTTCTACCACTGCCACTGAGATTCAGGGAATGCGCCCTTTAACAAATTCACCACAAACTGCCTGATATCCTGCCCTTTTGTCCCTTCTGCCACACCCAAAAGTCTAACGTTATTTATTTATTTAATATTTAAAATATTTATAGAGCGCGACTGTCACCTGGCAGGTATCCTGGCGCTGTTGGCTACTCCTAGAGGTTCTTAGACTGGGTTGAACTATGGTTGGGGATTTAAAGGGACGGAGGAAAGAGCCAGGTTTTAATTCGTTTTCTGAAGGGAAGGAGGTGAGGGATTTGGCGAATATCGACAGGCAGACTGTTCCACAACTTGGCAGCAGCTACTCTGAACGATCTTCCCCCAGTCCTGGCCTTCTTGCATCTGGGCACTTTCACAAGGCAGGCAGTTGTAGACCTAAGTGTTCTGGTGGGAGTATACCACGAGAACAGACGTTGGAGAGGCCTGGGTCCGGCACCGTGTAGTGCCTTAAAGACCAGGCAAAGGGCTTTAAAGGCAATGCGTTGCTTCAACGGCAGCCAGTGCAGCTCGGCCAGTGCTGCAGTGGCCGAGGATCTCCTGGTCCACCCAAGGGCCAGTTTGGCTGCTGCCGACTGAACTCGTTGGAGTCTGTCCAATAGTGTCGCAGGGGATTCAAACAGCAGCGCATTACAATAGTCTAGGCGACTAAGAATAGTGCACCTGACTATCAATGCTCGGGCAGAAGGTGGTAGTAGAGGCAGGACTTTGCGCAGTGAGCGCATAAGGTCTGAGCAGGTAGTGACTGTTCTTGAAACCTGCGTTTCCATGCTTAGTTGGTGGTTAAGCATGACGCCCAGGTTGCGAACACTGGTGACCGGTGGCGGGTTGTTAGAGTTTTCCGGGGGCCAGAACTCAGCAGGCAGAGGGCGCAGTATACGGCTCGCAGGGCAGAACAGAACCTCGGTTTTCGAGGAGTTAAACTGGAGGGAGTTTCTGTGCAGCCAGCTTGCGGTGTCTCTTAGACAGTTGTGGAAAGCTTCTAAGGGAATGGAATCTTCGCCCTCCCAAGAAAGAAGGAGCTGAGTGTTGTCCGCGTAGTTTACTGTAGTCATGTTGTGTGATTTAATTAGAGTGACCAAAGGTTTCAAGTAAACATTAAATAAAATCGGGCTGATGGAGGAGCCCTGGGGAACACCGTGAGGGACAGGGGAGAAGGCCGATTGGAAAGGGGGAAGGGATACAGCCTGTTTTCTGTCACTGAGGTAAGAGTGGAACCAGATCAGGGCCGTGCCGTCGATCCCTGCCTCTCTCAGCCGCTCACGTTGTTCCGTCTCTGTCTATTTTCAAAATCTTCCATTTTCCAGCGCATATCCTCTGCCAATTTCTCTTGCTCTGACTTGAATGACTGCCAACTCCCAACATCGTCCTCCAATTTGCCTGTTCGTTCCTCAACCTACGTTACTCTGTCCGCAATTTCATCGTAAAGTTTATTTACTTTCCTCAGTGTGTTCTGAATTTTCTTTGAGGCCTGCTTTGCTCTCCGACTTTCTGATCTTGCCTCTCCTTGCATCTGCTTGAGGGTGCTGAACAGTATCTCAAAAGAAGCACGTAGAGGCAAAGCTTCAGGTGGGGCATCCCCAGTGTTGTTATCAACCTGATAAACCTGCAAAGTTGCAGAGCAATCCCACACTAGCCACTTTTCGGGGCAAGATTAAGACCCAAAAGCGCGTCTCCTTGATTTTGAAGCCCTTTTCCTCTGCGTTGATTCTTTAACTGAGGTGCTAGACCCTGGATCAGAGCCTCCTCCTCCTCTGAGCTCCCTTTAGTAAATAGTACCGATTCTGAATCTTCATTCAGAGAAAAACCACTCCCCCTCTATTGAGCCAGCATCACCCTTTTCTGGCACCTCTTGAGTCGAGTTCTTTGCGGGATAACCTTTACTAACCAGACTAACACTGCTGCCCCAGGTGCTAACTGAATGCCTCGGGGATTTCATTTCTGCCTCCATCAACATTTAGACCCCCAGCATATCAGCATTCCCAAAGTCTGTCAAAGCATGTCCCCCGTTTTCTCCGCCTACCGTACCAGGTATGGCTCTTTTATGCCGGGAGTGAGTTCTGCTGTGTGAACCTCCGCCGTCACTAAGGCTTCTGAACCTAAGCCAAGGCCCGGCCGTTGCCTAGCAACCAAACTCTCTGCGTTTGCTGCGTCCGTAGCATCCTCGAGGACGTTCTTTCCAGCATCCAGCTTTCCATCTGAGTCATCGGTCTGCCCAGACAACTTCGGGCAAAAAACTTCCGTTAAGGTAGGTTGCCACATTCCAGTCTCCTTACTCTTCAGTTTATCGTTCCCATTACCCGCTTTGACAAGGATCGCACTCCGCGGCTCCGATGGGCTGTCCGAAACACCTCTAGCAACCGCACTTGCCTTGCCCCGCACCTCCATTTTCTTCTTCATGGGGGGAGCTACCGTTTTGCGGATCGCCCCGAGGGCCCGTGCCGACGCACTCCTGGTGTCTACCTCCTCAGTCAATATAACAACCGCACTTGATTTTGTCATTGATGGATCCGACTGATCTTTCGTCTTCTCATACCCTTTTCCTGCCTTGCCGGCCGTGGGGGCATCTTGACCGCTTGGTCCTGCTTCCTTTTCACTCCGACCGCACTCATCAGCCTAGCAACTTTTTCTTTTATCCAGACCCAACTCTATCCAAACGAAGAAAGTTTCTTCCTGAGAGTGCTGTACTCCTTCAGCCCCACAAGCCACCAGTGTTCAGAGGCCATCAGGGGCGCCCAACATCCTGCTCGCTTCTCAGTCCAGCACTAGGTGGGAGAGGGAAAAGATTCTACCACTCAGCACAACCCTTCGGCGGCCATCTTGCCTCCCACAATGTCATGTTCCTATGTTGAATTTCAAACATGCAATATTGTGCTGTGCAACACACTTCATATGTTGTGCATCACTAATTAGATGTCACTAGACTAGGCCGTGCCCAATCCTATGTAATCTGTCAGCTATGCAAGTTGACCGTGCCAACAGCTAAGGTTAACTGGACACTATAAATGCTGCAGAGTAACAGGTCTCATCTATAGACACGCATACAGGGATCATTCCACAGATGGCATGAGTACCATACAATGTAGCAAAATCCACACTCTGCATTCTCCCTGACATCAGTGCAACCAGTAATAAATACAACAGTATTTATTCTACAAAATGAAACTTAAAACAACCCTAACACTATTCACTACTTCTATCATCTTATCTACAAAAGCTAAACATATATTAAACTGAACTATACATGTAACACTAACTAATCACTACTACCCAGAATAAAAAAGGACATCAACCACCCACCAAAAGAGAAAAGAAACTTAGCTCCAACACTATCTTAACCTATCCTATATATATATATTTTCACTTAAAAACTAACTATACCTATTCTAAAACGAATCTACCTAAATACTAACAATACTACTAAATACACATCTAAAAACATAATAACATTGTGGGAAGGGAAACAAGGGGAGTGGGGGATAACATGGGACCTTCACGGAAGTTCAAGCTTCTGGCGGATTTCCTTAATCTGCCTGTTCAAGTGAAGCATCTCGCTTCGCACCTCTGACACCAAGTCATTGTTCCTCTTCATCTCCTTCCACATGAATGTGAGTGCATCTGTAATCTGATTCAGAGTCTTGTGGGGACAAGCTCCTCGCTTGTTGTGGGTGGAAGTGTCCAATTACCGCTTGGGGGTTGACCTGTTCCCTGGCTGCTTGTTGTTGGCACTGGCACCTGGCTACTTGTGGATGGGACTGGCACCTGGCTGCTTGGGTTGGGAACTGTCCCCTGGACAGAAGTGGAGGGAACTGGCACCTGCCTGTTGGGGGGGGGGGCTGTCCCCTGGCCGGAAGCGGGGTGAACTGGCATGCTTACAGGTGTTGCCAGCACCTGTGCAAAAGTGATTGGTCCTGCACTAGCATCAGTGGTGGAGGATTTTCCCTTTCCAGGGACCTCAACAACCTCAGGCATCGAGCACCACCTTCCTGCCTTCTTCTCGGACAGGTGCTTACTTGACATGTCCCGGTACCCCTTCTTCACCCGTTGGACATGGTGTCACCTTTCTTTAGCCACCTGGAAGGCATGCGCCTGTGCTGGAGTCATGTTGTCTGTAAAATATGGTATATGTCAATTTTCAGCCACTCACACTATGTCACGGTCCATAATGACAATAAATTCAAAAATCATAGACAACAAGGTAGGCAACACCAAAGCCTAACTCTGTAAAGTTACAAAGTGACCTGTCCACAGAAATGTCAAGGCATGATTTGGTCAGTACAGGCTATGGATAGTGACATGGCAGGGGACATGTACAGACAAATTTAAATGCTAATGACACAGTCATAACATGTCACCATTGTGCATCCTGAGTGTGTGCAACATTTACAAATCACTTGAGTATGGATGCATTACCCCTCCGTGGCCAGCACAACCCTCTTCTGATCCTGTGACACACTGCTACTACTTCTGTACAATGCACATGAGCAGCCATGTATGTCTTCCAGCAACGGGGTACAGTTCATGTACTGTAGCAGGGTTTCCGTTCTCCCACAGAACTGTGCACAGAGATCTAGAACCTGGGTGAATTAGGGTGACCCAAAACTCACCTTAGTATCAGAAATCCCCTTACCGAGCTAGCTACAGTGTCTCATTGGTCATAACAAACTCCCAATGACTTAGACAAACCAGAACATGAACTTAGGGTACCTCAGGTATCGTGGAACACATGAACACTCTTTCGCTCTATAATCATTTCAAACCACAACGGGGAGTAAAAGAACACACGTGCAAGTTTGAAATATTTATTTTTCAATGCAAGGTTCTCAAACGCAGTATCTTATATAATACCAATATACATATTATAAAAATCAGAGTTATCAGCATAGTCACTAGTCCATAGTAAGCGAACGGTGATAGCATATTATAATGCCAAAATCTATAGAAATCTGTATCACCTATATTTCGCGCACCCTATTTAGCATACTATATTATATCTAAGAAGGTCTCATTTGGGTTTTAGCAGGGCGGGCCCATACCTCTAAATGTCAGCAGACGAAGATCACATCATCAGCTACCAACTCTCTGCATGCGAAGCACCATCAAGTGTGTTTTTGCTCCTCGGTAACTCTATCTTAAACCCGCTTAGAGCCCAATGTTGGCAACATTATTTGTGTTATGTCTAATGTGGTGCGAGGATCAGGCCTCCCAGCAAACTTTTGTTAGGTTATTCTTAGAGGGTGCAGTTCTCAGTGTGCAGACAGTGTACCAATTGTACCAAGCACAACTGATATCAGAGCAATAACATAATATTCTCAAATAAATCACATCTTTCGTCTAGGTTGAAAGCTACAATAACAATTATGTGTCGTGTGCAAACTGAAGCCGAAGGAAAGTATGTCATTTAAACCTTTACTAAACTCATGCTAACTTAACACAATATATAGAAAAGCAGTAACTATATGACACCCCCCCAATGATTTGGACGGTCAAAAAAAGAACAAGCCAATATCATAATAAAGGCATAACATGAAAGCAGAGTTCAACAATATTGAGCGAAGGTAAATGTATGTAGATGTATATAAAAATTAACAATATAAAATATGTATGAATGCCTATAGTGGCAAAACAAAAATGTAATAAGAGTCTCGAACTTGAGGCCAAATATAAAATCACAGGCCTAGAACATATAAAAGTCGAATGTTCGTAAGAGAAAAGGCACCATTCAGAATTACTAAAAAGTCACTTGCCAGTATAATGAAAGTCTCCAAAGCCACTCATGGGTGGATAGAATATGCAGAATAGGTAGCCACAGCTTCCAGCATGAAATCACTGTCATCATCCAAAAACAGTTCAGCCATCCAATTAAGCAATGGGAAAGAACATACGTGCTCCTCCAGCACCGGACCCTCTAGCAACATCAGAGGACAACTCGGTGGCTTCTCAAGAACGCTACGTGCCAGAAACTCATGCGCCGCTGCGGGTATGTCCCGCTGACCCATTAGTCCATGCATCGCTGCCAAGGCCATAATCCTTTCGCCAGAACAAACCAACTCGTGAGCAACTACGGGGCCCATCAGGTGATTAAAATCGACTTCAGGAAATAACGGCAAGCAGAGACACAAATCAATGGCCCAGTCAAAATCGCAGCTCAGGCAATGAAACACAGGCTGGACACATGTGAAATAGGAAAATCAAAACGATAATCCAAATGCTGTGCTTAAGGTCGTAAGCGGCAGGGTGCCATAGTAATCAAGCATCCGGTTGTGAAACAGTGTCAGAAGGGGCTGAGCGGCTTCTTGCGCAGGACGGGCATCCATGTTTTAGGAAGCAGAATAATATCAAAACGCCTGCAGCTAAAGCCAGCAAAACAGGGAATCCGCCAAACAAGCTCGAAAATATTGAATGGAAGAAAGCGGGGATAACACCAAAAATCTTTTCAAATGTAGTCACGAGACCACTGCTGACCAATTAAAAAAAATGAGCTAACCCAGACGTGGAGGAGGCATTAAAGATTTGATGAACTAATTCGCAGAAATGAAACGGCAAGTCAGTATTTAAAAGTGCCTGCACCTCTGTGCGTGTGTTAGCTATGTGAAGGACGTAAGTTTCACGGGCTGAGCTCAGGGACACTTCTTTTTGAGACAAAAGAGCCCTTATTCGGCTCATACCATTGAAATCCGCTTTCAAGGTTGGGATGCGCGGCCAGATGGAAACATCTGAATTCCCATGCGTGGGTGGATATAACACGTTCTTGCAACACACCACACGTTCTGATACAGTAACCACATAGGCGATACCGACCATTAACCCACAACACTCCTCGTTATTCAAAAGTAAATAACTACAGTTTGTCAATAAAGTAAATGTGGGAATTATTGCAGGAACCGGTGTGCCTTTTAAAACACAGGCTAAATTAGGCCGGTCCTGATTACAAGAACCATGCAACTGGATGTGTCTGCATATCAGCGAACGGTCATTCTTCACCATTCAGATTCACTTCCTTTCCATCCTTCAGGCATCTGTACGTGTATGGTAAAGACCATGCCTCATGTAGGATAGCACTGCCTAGTGGTTCATATCGCCCTATTGCAATATATCGCATACAATTAGTAAATTTATATAAAGCAAAAGGTAAAGTAATAACACCATGGATAAGCCATGTAGCAGCAGCTGCCTCAGCTACAGAAAAGGGCAAAGATTCTAACTTTTCAATGTGCAACATAGAAAATGATGCATCTCGCATGGAAATCATGCGCTGCTTGTCAGTCAAATTAAATGGGGCAAATAGGGATGACACGTTCATGTAACTCCAAGGAACTCGACCAGCTTTCAGAGTCTGTAGTGTCCATGCAAACTGCATCACAGAACGCAATTGATTTTGTCCATGGTACAATACAGATACTTCATCATTTACAATTTCAACCACAGAAGAGACAATATTGTTCAACGTGTAAATTCGGGAAGAAAGCATGTTAATACTTTTATCAACAACTGCAAGCACTTTCTCCAAATTTGCTTGGTCAATCGCCCTTAGGCGTATAGCAGTCTCAATTTGTGAATATTTCCAAATTTCATTGTAAACCGCATAAATCCACCGTTTAGACCTACCATTAGCCGGGCCTTTTATAAAATCATTTAAATCCACATTATTATTCAACTGAGACAGATGTAGTTTAACTGCAGCTAACGTGGAATGTTGTAACTAATTCTGACACAATTTCCCCACAGAGTAAGTAGTGACAGTATAATCAGTTTCAAAACGGGGATCAGGTCTGACTTGTGTGAACCCTTCAGCCAAACCCAAAAAACGACGTTGGCAAGAATCAGCACTTCTTTGCCACATCAGCCAACCGTTTGGATCCAAAATGGATATATTAAAGGACGAATTGTGCAATAGAGCTTGTAACTCACGAATGGTCAATTCAGTATAATTACCCCATCCTGAATATTCTTCCAATTCGGGGATAATTGGTGTATTTAATTTTTTAGAAGTAGCCAATCCAAAGCATGTTGTTTGGAAAATGGATGAATTTAGAAACAACATGTGATTCGGGATGAGACATGCACGGTGCAAAGCCTCAGTGCCTTGTACCTGCCAATCTTTGGTACCCCAAACCGATTTAAGGTCAATTGTTCCTTTCCAAAACTCGTAGCCATCTACAGCTAATCTGTCTAGAAAGGACTTTGAATACAGCATTTTTGTATCGGTAAGTCTAACTTTGGACATGGACTTTTGTGTCATTTTGAAATAAAATGACTCAGGATTTGATTGATTAAAATCTGTAAAATAAGAATATTTTTTCAGAAATGTACTGGAGCTGCCTCCCAATGGAGCAGGGCAATGTTCCCACTGTGTGTAATTTACAGCAACCCTCCGGGAATTTGTCTTATGTAAAAAATGATTACCATAATGTTGAAAACAAAACAAATCACCATAATTAATAGAATCTAAATATAAATCCTCAGCATCAAAGGCAGCATAGTATTTCAAATCAGAGAATAATGCTTCTACGGCCTGAATATCCCAATCATCAGAACGTATATTTTGTTTAATCACATCCCCCATGTTTACTTTAAGCACATTCGGAACATTAATCACTTCAGTGGGCCCATGTATTTGAAATCTAACCGCATCCCACACAATCCCACCAAGGACAGGCCAAGCAGTAATGTTGACTGTATTCAAGTTTCGTTTCAGTCTGTGTGCTGAATGTGAAGAGGAAAGAGGGGCCAATGTTCCATTAAGGTACCGAATTCCTGTTCTTTCTTTAACATAGTGACCATCGATCGGGCAGAAAAAATAAAACACAAAACCAATTGACATAAAAAGGTAAAATGAAAATAGAATCAACCAAATGTATGTCCAAGGGGGAATTAAAAAATGTTTTTTAAATAAGGTGGCATATTTTGCAATAGTTGAGGGTTTCTTTGAAAGTTCCGAAACAGAGTCAAAAGAGAATCTTGACTGGTCGGCCAAACGAGTCTGCAAATCTGGCATAGATAAGTCAGCAGGATAGGTGTAGTTCAGCTCATCATTGTTAGTACCAGGAATAGTATTTAATAAAGGACTGGATATGGCAGGCATCCCGAGGGACACCTCCTGTTCTGCACCAGAAGTAATAGCCAGCACAGAATGCCTCACCATGGAAGGACAGGATATAGCAGGTGTCATGCTATGAAGAATCGGCCACCCTGTGTGTCTTGACATTGTCAATAGAGATAAATCTGTTTTCCTTACGACCTGGAAGTGGTGGTAATATGACTGTTCTCGTGCCCTTCACTCCAAGAACTCGAACCGGTGCAGGATATGAGGGACCAAACTCTTTCTTGTTATCGATTTTCTCTCTAACCAGTTCTCCAACTTGGGGTAGCCAGCCAACTACCGGGATCTGCAACGCATCATCCGATGTGGAGGGCAAATATTCCTTTGCTAGACTGTCTCTGGTCTTTTGTAGATCCTATAAAACATTGCAATGTTCATCTACATCAAAGGCCGTGGCTGGGCCTTGCAGTCTAGACCGTCGAGGTCAGGGACATACATCTTGATACCAAAGATCATTTCGTATGGGGTCCGCCCACCCAGAGACCTTCTAGGGAGATTATTAAGCGCACGCTGCACGCCATTGAGGTGGGCTAACCAGTTTCTGCCAGTGCCTATAACTCGAGCTGTCAAAGATTGCTTTAAGTTACGGTTCATTCGTTCAACTACACTATTTCCCTCGGGTCTGTACGGAGACGAAATCTTTACTTGGACCCCCAACGAAACCATAGCATCCTTATACGGCTTAGAGGCGAAAGCCGGACCCTGGTCCGAATGGAAGGTACCACAGGCAAAAATCCCTACAAAGACTCGCAAATCCTTACTGACAGTCCGTGAATCAGTGCTCCGATGAGGCCAAACCCACACAAAGCGTGTGCATGAATCAACTGCTACTAAGATATACTTATATGCAGTATCAGAAGAAAAAGGATCGCAGTGATCTAAATAAACGCACCCCAGTGGTTTATTAGAAATGTACAACTGTGTCTGAGGCGGACGCGCAGCAGTTGAAGGTTTAATCTGCTGGCAAATGTCAAATTGAAGGACATAATCGCGCGTCTGTTTGTACAGTCCCCGCCACCAGAACCTCTGTTGTAGCTGAGTTACAGTGGCCGAGACGCCCGCATGCGCAGACGCCACACCTTCATGAGCTGATGTAATCAAAGAAGCCCTACGATCCGAGTTGGGAATTAAACGTTCACCAACTTCAGGAATTTTCACATAATGAACCTTATCGGGACTTAAGTTGGATGTGTATTTAGAAGGGAACCCGCAGGATATTTACTTCCCTTCTCAGTAGCAGCAACCGCTGCCAAGATGTCATCATCTATCTTACTTTTGGACCTCGTGACTGCTGCAACTAAGTATTTGGATACTGCTGACTTCGCTGCTTCATCAGCAAGCGAATTTCCGACAGCGTGGACCCCCACGCGCTGATGGCCAAGAGTATGAATTACAAACACGAGTGGCAACTTCTCTTTGAGTTCTGCCACTCGGACCCAGATCATTTTATGTGTTATAGTGCTACCTTTGGAATCACGAAATTCATTCTGAATCCAAAAGAACAAGTTCTCATTGTAAGACTGGACACAGTAGTAAGAGTCACTTACGACCAAAGTCGTCACACTCGAATCTGCGTACTCCAATGCAAGCATCAGAGCACGAAGCTCAGCCAATTGCGCGGTGCAGTCCCCAAGCGTCTGCGTGTGCACGACACTGGACTTGAACTCATCGTTCACCATGGCACCGACCACAATGGCGCAAGCGGAAACGTAGGCATGTTTAGAGCCATGCGCAACCTGCGCCGAACCATCAGTGTAAATGATGCAATGGAAATCCTCCAACGGCCGCATTGCTAAAGGAGCAGGATGAACAAACTCATACTGTAAGAACTCCTGCGACCGTAAAGTGGCGTCAAAAATAAGCGTGACATCCTGGGATGACAAGGATGCAGCCCATTGAATCCACCGAGGGTGCAAAGCTTTAGAATTTGGTACACTGGCTTTCGTAACTGCCTCCAAGGCAGGACACGGGGTAACAACCAACATGCGTTTTCCCTGTGACAGGGCACTGTCCTTGAGAATTGCCATCTGCACAGCCGTCAAAACTTTCTCCACAGTGGAAAATCGCAATTCAGCCGAAGTGTACAAGTGTGACTTGTAAGCCATAGGTACTGTATCTCCTTCATTAAAAGTTAGGTATGTGAAACCTACCATCCCCGGGACAATTCTTATCACCAGGTTGGTCTGGTTTTCACGAATCTGTAAGTATTCAGAAGCGAGCAAATCAGCTTGCAATGACTGCAGAATAGCTGAATGCTCAGGCAGCCAGCATGATTTGGAAAAAGATGGTTGTATCAAAGCATACAAAGGCTTGATACGCTGGGCATATTCCGGAATGTATGTCCTCCCGAAATTCAAAAAGCCCAGTAAAGATTGTAATTTTTTCAGTGTTGTCGGAGAGCGCAACTGTGCGCACTTCTCCAGGAAGTGAGGAGCCAAGCCTTTTCCTTCATTAGTTAGTTCATAGCCTAGAAACAACACTGTGTATTCTGCAATGTGCAACTTTGCAAATTTAAACTTGTAACCCATGTCTGCAAAGTTACAAATAATACTGTTCACTCGACACAGATGCTCCCAAAGTTCGTCGTCTGTGAGATAGATATCATCCACATAGGAACAAGCATCAGGGTCGATCCTCTCCAACAGAGAGACAATGCGTGCGGAAAATACGCCAGGACTATTCCTATAGCCTATTGGGAGACGCCAAAACATTTTTAGGACCCCGCCGCATGTGAAAGAAGTCCATTGGGAACTTAGACTGTCCAATGAATGGGCATAAAAACCATTGGAAATGTCAAGCGTGGGTTTGAACCGCTTACGCACAAGACTATTTACAAGGGCAGAGCCGTGAGTATTCTGTACTGCACAGTTACGGCAATGCGAGTTTAAATGCCGGTAATGCAAAACCAAACGGTAAGAGCCGTCCGGTTTGTTTACAGTAAAAAGGGGGTTATTCATCGGTGACACACACGTTTCAATTACACCTTGATATTCCAATTGTTCAAGGATCGCTGCGACTGAAGCTTTGGCTTCACATCGTATGGGATATTGAGGTTGAGGCTGCGGCTGAGACCGTAAAGGAATCTCGTGGTTCGGGGACAATTTATCCCAGCCACACTGATTACGGTACACAGCCGGTGCAAGCGCCAGAGCTCACTCTTCTGCAAAGTGCAGCGCTTCCACTCTCGAAACTGTGTTCGCAAAACTGGGGAGGATTACCTCCTCCCCTCGTGGAGCTGCGAGCACAAAAGGTGGGGGCCAGTCAGCCTCCGAAAGCAAAATGTCATATGTAGACGAAAGATTTTCCCAAAATACCCCTTTAACGGTACGCTGTATGTCACCTTCAATTAACAGACGTTTTGTACATGAACACACTTGAACCTTTTAGTTTTCAAATATTAGGTTTTTACTAACCCTGGGCGAAGAACTACGCTCCGTTTGCGGAGTTTGCGGAGTTTTGGCAACTCCGCGTTCCGCGGAGTTCGCGTAGCTGCCGATAACTCCGCTATCCGGTGCGGAGCGTAGTTGTCGCGCGCTAAATAACATTGTTGCGCGCTAAATAACATTATCGCGTGCGCGGCAATGGCTTACCTTGGTTCTGCGTTCGCTTTTTCCCGGGCGCGTCGGCCACCATGTTTGTAAACCCTTCCGTGCAGCTGTGCGAACGCGATAACGTCATTGGAAGCGCGATAAAGCCATAAGGACGCGCGAGTATGTTTGTTGGTAAGATCGAGTTGCCGAACACGCAGAACCTGCAATCTTGCACAGAATAACTCGCGAGCATGTTAAAAGTTAAACCATAATAATAAATTACCATTTTGGTTAGCAAACAAGTGAGAAACCCCTCAAAGTTGTACCTTTGGATGTATTTTTTGGGGGGAAGGAGTCCTCTTTCTGTTTCTACTGTATTTTTGAATATTAAGGAGGAAGGGCTCTGGAGTTTACAACTTCCTGTTCCTGTCCACCAGGCTCCTCCCAGTGCTTTGTCCATGAGGTGGTCACTTTCATTTGGATTTTGAGCTGGCAGGATCACTTTCTGTGTGTGTTGGCTGCATTACTGCTTTTTTTGAATCTTACTGAGGACTTTTGGATTTTGAATTCTCTTTTTCAAGTAAGTTCAGTAATGTATGAGTGAGTATGATGTTGTAGACTTGTGTTTGTTTGATTTAAAATGTTTTAACTACAGTATTCATTCCTTGATTTAAATTATTGATGGGTGCCTACTTTTATGAGGTCCCAACTTGTATTTCTTTTTAAATTTCATCCAGGCTACATAGAGAGGTACCCATGGGTAAAATCATAATTATGTGTTTAAATTTTTATTCAAGTTTGTAAACAAACATCATGGCTGGCATTGGATTATGGTCATCATTATGCAATAGCAATGTCTGCTGTGGAATTTCTGTTTGTGTAATGAAAAAGTTTTTTTATTTTTTTAAGCCAATAGCTGACCCTAGTACTCCATGTAGTTAGTGTGTAGGCATGTTTGAGTTCATTGTAATAACTTTCTGTGGTTGGCCTGGCCATGTGTTGTTGGCGGCCATTTTATGTTTCCCAGCCACTTTGGTCTTGCCATAGGCCTCCAAACTTGTGGCCTACTCTTCCAGTAGGCCAGAGGTACTAGTCATAGGGTCATGAAAGGTAATCAACTGTTTTTCTGGTGTACCTCTAATTAGGATATCATGGATGGACTGGTTTGATTTAGAAAATCTTATGTTTATGTGTAAGGGTATGTCAGGTTTCGGGTGTCTGTCAATTTCTGCCATTAGGTAACCCTAGGAATACAGCTCGGGTAGTTTTGGTAACGTCGCGCCATGTGAGAACGCGACCTTACCTTTTTTGTCTTGTTCGCGCGCTCAATGTGCTGGCTCGGGAACGCGATAACGACTTTTTACTCGATTCGCGTTGCCGAACACGCCGATTTTGCATTCTCGCGAACAATATGTCCCGAGTTGCATAAAAGTTCCTCGAAAATGTTTAATGTGTCCCCTGTGCTACCAAAAAGTCCTCATTTTTGTGTTATTTACTTATTTGGTTGTAGTTTTGTCTTCCTGGAGCATGGGCCACTCCCAGTTCCTTTCTGTCCTCTATGTAATGATTTCTTGTTTATGGTTGGGGTGACCAATTTGGGGGGTGGTGTCTGGTGTGTCCATTTTGTGAAGCTAAGCATTGTCCCTTTGGCATAGGCATTTATTGTCTGTCCTCTCTTTCTTTTCATGTAGTGGTGAGGGCCATTTTGTGTGTACTTACTTCCTTTGTGATGATTCTGCTATGTTGTTGTTGGTGGGCAGGCCATGTGGTGGCGGCCATTTTGTGTATGCTTCCTTTGTGACTGATTTTGCCATGTGGTGGAGGCCATTTTGGGTGCATCCCCTTTCCATGTTGTTTTTGGGTGTCCCTGTCCTCCTGGCCCTATGGAGGCGGCCATTTTCTGTGTCCTTCCCTGGTTCTCTTCTTTTGCCATAGCCATCCAAGGCTTTTGTAGGTACTACCACTCACAGCCATAGGTGCATTCAAGTTAATCAACTATTTTTGTGGTGTAACTTTAATTACACCGTGTATGGCTTTGGATTGCTTCACATTTTTTTGTAATGGTGGTACTTTTAGTTTTTTGGTTGCTTGTGTGTAGCTATTATGGCACTCCCTGCCATTAGGTTACCCTAGGAATACAGCTCGGGTAGTTTTGGTAACGTCGCACCGTGTGAGAACGCGACCTTACCTTTTTTGTCTTGTTCGCGCGCTCAATGTACTGGCTCGGGAACGCGATAACGACTTTTTACTCGATTCGCGTTGCCGAACACGCCGATTTTGCATTCTCGCGAACAATATGTCCCGAGTTGCATAAAAGTTCCTCGAAAATGTTTAATGTGTCCCCTGTGCTACCAAAAAGTCCTCATTTTTGTGTTATTTACTTATTTGGTTGTAGTTTTGTCTTCCTGGAGCATGGGCCACTCCCAGTTCCTTTCTGTCCTCTATGTAATGATTTCTTGTTTATGGTTGGGGTGACCAATTTGGGGGGTGGTGTCTGGTGTGTCCATTTTGTGAAGCTAAGCATTGTCCCTTTGGCATAGGCATTTATTGTCTGTCCTCTCTTTCTTTTCATGTAGTGGTGAGGGCCATTTTGTGTGTACTTACTTCCTTTGTGATGATTCTGCTATGTTGTTGTTGGTGGGCAGGCCATGTGGTGGCGGCCATTTTGTGTATGCTTCCTTTGTGACTGATTTTGCCATGTGGTGGAGGCCATTTTGGGTGCATCCCCTTTCCATGTTGTTTTTGGGTGTCCCTGTCCTCCTGGCCCTATGGAGGCAGCCATTTTCTGTGTCCTTCCCTGGTTCTCTTCTTTTGCCATAGCCATCCAAGGCTTTTGTAGGTACTACCACTCACAGCCATAGGTGCATTCAAGTTAATCAACTATTTTTGTGGTGTAACTTTAATTACACCGTGTATGGCTTTGGATTGCTTCACATTTTTTTGTAATGGTGGTACTTTTAGTTTTTTGGTTGCTTGTGTGTAGCTATTATGGCACTCCCTGCCATTAGGTAACCCTAGGAATACAGCTCGGGTAGTTTTGGTAACGTCGCGCCGTGTGAGAACGCGACCTTACCTTTTTTGTCTTGTTCGCGCGCTCAATGTACTGGCTCGGGAACGCGATAACGACTTTTTACTCGATTCGCGTTGCCGAACACGCCGATTTTGCATTCTCGCGAACAATATGTCCCGAGTTGCATAAAAGTTCCTCGAAAATGTTTAATGTGTCCCCTGTGCTACCAAAAAGTCCTCATTTTTGTGTTATTTACTTATTTGGTTGTAGTTTTGTCTTCCTGGAGCATGGGCCACTCCCAGTTCCTTTCTGTCCTCTATGTAATGATTTCTTGTTTATGGTTGGGGTGACCAATTTGGGGGGTGGTGTCTGGTGTGTCCATTTTGTGAAGCTAAGCATTGTCCCTTTGGCATAGGCATTTATTGTCTGTCCTCTCTTTCTTTTCATGTAGTGGTGAGGGCCATTTTGTGTGTACTTACTTCCTTTGTGATGATTCTGCTATGTTGTTGTTGGTGGGCAGGCCATGTGGTGGCGGCCATTTTATGTATGCTTCCTTTGTGACTGATTTTGCCATGTGGTGGAGGCCATTTTGGGTGCATCCCCTTTCCATGTTGTTTTTGGGTGTCCCTGTCCTCCTGGCCCTATGGAGGCGGCCATTTTCTGTGTCCTTCCCTGGTTCTCTTCTTTTGCCATAGCCATCCAAGGCTTTTGTAGGTACTACCACTCACAGCCATAGGTGCATTCAAGTTAATCAACTATTTTTGTGGTGTAACTTTAATTACACCGTGTATGGCTTTGGATTGCTTCACATTTTTTTGTAATGGTGGTACTTTTAGTTTTTTGGTTGCTTGTGTGGAGCTATTATGGCACTCCCTGCCATTAGGTAACCCTAGGAATACAGCTCGGGTAGTTTTGGTAACGTCGCGCCGTGTGAGAACGCGACCTTACCTTTTTTGTCTTGTTCGCGCGCTCAATGTACTGGCTCGGGAACGCGATAACGACTTTTTACTCGATTCGCGTTGCCGAACACGCCGATTTTCCATTCTCGCGAACAATATGTCCCGAGTTGCATAAAAGTTCCTCGAAAATGTTTAATGTGTCCCCTGTGCTACCAAAAAGTCCTCATTTTTGTGTTATTTACTTATTTGGTTGTAGTTTTGTCTTCCTGGAGCATGGGCCACTCCAAGTTCCTTTCTGTCCTCTATGTAATGATTTCTTGTTTATGGTTGGGGTGACCAATTTGGGGGGTGGTGTCTGGTGTGTCCATTTTGTGAAGCTAAGCATTGTCCCTTTGGCATAGGCATTTATTGTCTGTCCTCTCTTTCTTTTCATGTAGTGGTGAGGGCCATTTTGTGTGTACTTACTTCCTTTGTGATGATTCTGCTATGTTGTTGTTGGTGGGCAGGCCATGTGGTGGCGGCCATTTTGTGTATGCTTCCTTTGTGACTGATTTTGCCATGTGGTGGAGGCCATTTTGGGTGCATCCCCTTTCCATGTTGTTTTTGGATGTCCCTGTCCTCCTGGCCCTATGGAGGCGGCCATTTTCTGTGTCCTTCCCTGGTTCTCTTCTTTTGCCATAGCCATCCAAGGCTTTTGTAGGTACTACCACTCACAGCCATAGGTGCATTCAAGTTAATCAACTATTTTTGTGGTGTAACTTTAATTACACCGTGTATGGCTTTGGATTGCTTCACATTTTTTTGTAATGGTGGTACTTTTAGTTTTTTGGTTGCTTGTGTGTAGCTATTATGGCACTCCCTGCCATTAGGTAACCCTAGGAATACAGCTCGGGTAGTTTTGGTAACGTTGCGCCGTGTGAGAACGCGACCTTACCTTTTTTGTCTTGTTCGCGCGCTCAATGTACTGGCTCGGGAACGCGATAATGACTTTTTACTCGATTCGCGTTGCCGAACACGCCGATTTTGCATTCTCGCGAACAATATGTCCCGAGTTGCATAAAAGTTCCTCGAAAATGTTTAATGTGTCCCCTGTGCTACCAAAAAGTCCTCATTTTTGTGTTATTTGGTTGTAGTTTTGTCTTCCTGGACAGGCCATGTGGTGGCGGCCATTTTGTAGGTACTTCCTTTGTGCATTTATCATTGGCCTCCCTGCTTTTGGTCTGATCTGATAGTAGGACAGAGTCCCAGAGGTGGTAGTTAGTTACTAGTTAGCGAGGCTGCTTTATGTAGCTGTTTCTATTTGGTCTATTTAATTACCATCATTACGGCATGTGTGTATGCCATTGCATTTCCAAGTTGGTTGTCTGGGCAGGGGGGTAGGTAACTTTTTTGTGTGTGTAATAATTTTATGACTTGTATGTGTTTTTGCAGTGAAGTTTTACAAACTCTTAGCCATGGGGTATTTTGATTTTCCTTGCATTAACCTGTCATGACTCATGTGTAGCAGGCAACCTCCTTTTTCTGTCCATATTGGTATATGATAGGCCTGCTTGACTTTATTATTGGTTATTTCTGGACTTCATGTGGCTGGGAGCTGTGGTGCTCGTACTATTAGTCTTCTTTTTTGTGTTTTATACATTGCCCTGTGTGTCTTTCAATTGTTCATGTGTTGGCTTACTGCTTGTTTGACTGACGTTTTCTGTCTTCTTTGCTTGTAGGTGCACAGAAAAAGACTGAGGAGGTGCTGGCTGTTTTCATCCATCGCCCGTTCAACTGCCAGACGGACGTCCTTCAATTGTACGCCACGTGTGGTGTGTGACTCATCTGACCACACATCTCTGCAATTTGTGCTACTGAGTGCTGCTGTGTGCTGCTGACATCAGAAGAAGATGGGTCCTAAGAGAGCAGTTACCAGGTCCTCCACCACCAAGAAAGTTGCTGAGAAGAAGGTACAGAAGAAGGAAGTGTCACTTAAGGCTGGTATGGACCCCCAAACCTTTTTTGGGCCCCCAAAACGTACGCCTGCAGCAGCGGTGTCCGTGGTGCAAGCTGGAGCCAGCACATCCGCATTAGCGGGGGCAAGCCACCAACCCAGGGCCAAGCACATGAGGGTCGAAGAGGTAGCCGACCTAGTGTTACAAAGCAGTGATACTGAGCCTGAACTTAACTTATCGCTGTCTCAAAGTAGCACACAATCCACGCAAGATGAAAGTGCTGAACAACCGCCGCCAGCAGTAGATGTTCAACAACCACAACCACTTCCCGCAATAGTTGTTGAAAAACCACAACCACCGCCCGCAATAGTTGTTCAACAACAACAACCAAATCCCACAGTAGTAGTTGTTGAAGAACCACAGCACGCTATAGTACTTCCTCAAGAACAACAACCACCGTCTCCGCACGCAATAGTGGAAGTTGTTCCTCCCGATGTCGGGGCAGTTCAGGAAGTAGAGCCTCATTCCGAGCAAGAAGAAGAGGAAGCCACTTCTGGAGGTGATCTACTGTCTTTAAATTTACGAAAGGAAAGGAGGGTTAGTGGCAGTGCATCGAGTTCTTCGCATAGCATCCCTTCAGATGACCTTGATAAGGAATGGCATCCACAACGAAGAACTGAGCATTCAAAGGAGAGGCATCAAAAGACCAGGCTGGGAAAAAGGAAGGATCCGTCAAGGCTTGAACTTCCGGAGTTCGATGTAGGTGAACAGGATACTGATGGTGATAAAGACGGGTCTGACACTGACAATGTCATCATCACAAGCGTTATTCCTGGTGCAGAGGATGTAGAGACCAGCATTTTCACCCTATCCAGAAGGGCTGCGATTAGTGATGAGCAGGTAGCACGTGTAACTCCTACACACTCAGCGCCCAAAGTAACACCAGCTCCCATTTTTGCATCAGCGAAGGCCCGGCAGCGTGCGACATCCAGCGCAAGCGCCACCTCAACAGAAGGAGGTAGTGGCAGTACTAGTACTGAACTGTCACATAGGGAAATTCAACAAAAAGGCTCCAGTTCATCCGGGATTGGAAGTGGGTCCTCCTCTTCCTATGGCAGGAGACAAAAGTTTAGCTCCCCAGTCTGGGATTTTTTTACGGTTCACCCACATCAGGAGAACATTGCTATATGCTCCATTTGTCACACCAATGTTAGTCGTGGTAAGATTGGTACAAACTATGGTACTGGAGGCCCAACGACCCATATGAAAAAAACACACACAATTGTATGGGAGAACCACCTTGCAAGCTTACAAAAAGATGTAAGCACTGGTGTTGGTGGGGAGGATACAGTACTACAAGGTCCACTCATGGAAGAAGAGGGAGACGATGACCTTCTATCTGGGAGTGGTACACCAATGAGCCCTGTCGCCAGCACTGGAGTGGTGCAGTCCAAATCCTCAGCATCAGCAACTTCTCAGTGGCACCAGAGTCAGCCGGAGACACCAAGGGCAAGGAGTGAAAAGTCTGCGTTGAAAGGTGGTCCGTCTAGCAGAACAGACAGAATTACCAAGCAGCTTACCATTACTGGCATGTTTAGGCAGGAGGGAAAGTACGAGCGTAACCACCAAATAGCACGTTTGTACAATGCGAAACTTGCAAAAATGTTGGCACTGGACCTTCTCCCATTTTCATTTGTTGAGGCAGTGGGATTTCGGCAATTAGTGGCAACACTCGCCCCAAAATGGGACGTTCCCAGTCGCTACTATTTTGCAAGAGTTGCTATTCCAGCACTACACCACGACGTGCTGGGATTGATTGGGAAAGCCTTACAACAGAGTGTTGTCCATTGTATCCACCTGACAACCGACATGTGGAGCAGTCGCGAAGCCACAGCAGATTACATGTGCATCACCGCACACTGGATCTCTTTTGCAGGTGTGAAAGACAAGTTAACATCAGGCCTTCTTGATGTTGCTGGGATTTTCAATGACACTCGCAAACATGCAACTGTAGCCATGTTTGGTATGGAGAAAAATCATACTGCTGACAACATTTTGTCTGACTTTAACAGCAAGGTCTTTGAATGGCTGAAACCAAGAGGCCTTAAGATTGGTTTTGTTGCCACCGACAATGGCAGTAATGTAGTGAGGGCAATGAAAGATGGACAGTATTTCAGGGTACCCTGTTTGGCACACTGCATTAACTTAGTCGTGCAAGACTTTCTGAAAAATGAACTCCAAGTCAGCACCATACTGACCATCTGCAGAAGAATATGCACGCATTTTAACCATTCTTTCAAAGCGCGGAAGCTGCTGCGCGTCATTCAGCGGGAGCATAATTTGCCAGTCAAAGCACTGATCCAGGAGGTCCCAACACGTTGGAACTCGACTTATTTCATGCTTGAGCGTCTCTTTGAGCAGTACATACCACTGAATGCTTATGTAATGTCAAGAAGATTAGTGGATCCTACTGTTAATCTTAAAAGCCTGACCGTTGAGATGTGGCAGTGGGACATCATTAAATGCTTGACAGAGATGCAACAACCTTTTGAGGTGTTCACACGTGCAGTTAGCAGGGAGGACTGTACTATGGGCCAAGCCATCCCATTGTTGTACATGCTCGAGCAACAGCTGAAGGAGGTCTGTGAAACATACGAAGGTGACGAAGAAAAAGTTGATGCATGTACCTTGGCCAAGGCCTTACGCAACCGCTTATCTGTAAATGCAAGGCTTAAAATGATTGTGTCAGATCCAAATTACATAACTGCAACAATCTTGGATCCACGGTACAAATTGTTTGTCAGCAGTAGCGCAGTCATTCCTTTTTCAGATGGGGATGTTGCCAATTACAAAAGTTCCATAGCTGTGGAAGCTAATGATTTCGAAACTGAACGGCTGTTACTTAAAGGCCTGACAGTGCCAGCCCAGGACAGTCAAAGTACTCCAGGCCATCCTCCTGAGGCAACTCTGGCAAGTTCATCACAGCATGAGAGCGGTGCGTCCGCTTCCCAGCAGGCACCAACAGTACCAAAAGCAGCACCTACACAATCTGATTCAGCAGACACAACCAAAAGCATAACTGCTTTTTTTCTACAGAAGGGAATGGGTAAGTCCGTTGCTGTTGCAAAGGGGAAAGAGGAGCAGCAAAGCCGAGCACCAATGAACACTGAGCGGATGGTTCAGGCCTATCTGGATGACACAACAGAGGTGTTCATGGAGCAAAGCCCATTGGTCTATTGGTATGAAAGAAGGAGACAGTGGCCAGTGCTGAGCAGGCTGGCGATAAAGTATTTGGCTTGTCCTGTAGCCAGTGTCGCCTCTGAGCGGGTTTTCAGTGCTGCTGGTGCCATTGTGACATCAAAAAGGACCAGTCTCTCCCCCAAAAGCGTCGAGAGGCTGACAATGATAAAAATGAATCAACACTTCATACCACCAGACTATACTGTACGTGAATCAGAGCAGGATGAAGAAAGCGAGCCCGAAGAATTCATCACTGCTGGGTTACATGACCTACTGCTGTCCGGACCCGCAGAGTTTGAGGACGAGCACCTCTTCCCTGACCAATAGGCTGTTAAATTGTGACTTTTTCCCTTCTTTTATTTGTGTTATTTATTTTCTTATTAAAAATGACTTTCTGGTGCAAAACTGCTAATCTTAAAATAAAAAGATCAACCAAATCCATCCCCACCACTCATTCTTTTAATGTACCTACTGGAGTTGCACACCTGTGCATTTTATTTTCGCTGTATCTTTTTTAGTTACCTCCTGGAGTTGCACGCCTGTGCATTTATGTTCCATGTTGACTGCACTCCTCAGAGTCTTGCTGCATCTTCTTGACTCCCACTCAAGTCAATACAATTCCATCTTGGCAGCCATACATTTGATGTTGTAGATGGAGTATAGTACAATAACAATAATGTAGCCTCTAACAGTCCCTCCATAATAAGTGAACCGTACATGACTACAGCCATCCTCTATTTCATTTGAAATCTGCAACTCATAATAACTGCCTTGCTGAGTCTTACTGTTAAGGCTACCACCTCTGTCTGCAGGCATTCAGAGACGACTCTTCTGTGTCAAAAGAAACTTGAGCAGGCATCCACAACTGAAGTCAACTTGTTGTGATGACTCGCATTACAAAGGCTCGGCAGCATCTGTGATCAATCTTCTGACAGTGAAAGAGAAGAAGAGCAAACCAGGTATAAAAATGAATGATGCCATGCATTGCATTGGATGTATTTTTTGGCTGACTCTGAGCTAATGTGCATGGAGTTGAAGTATACTAGTAACTTCAGTTCAGACTCACGTGATAGCCAATTCTTCCATGTTATTTACTAATAATAGAAATTATTTACGCACTTGTGTTCCTACTACTACAGATGCAGTCAGGACTTAATTTATCTTTGCTGTCCGGCGGTTGGATCTGAGCTGATTGATGCACGATGTTTCTTGGAGTGGAATACAAGGTAATAAATAAATACAAATAAGAGTCACAGCACAGTAGACCCAGGCTACTACATGTTTGTGCACAGTGCTGTGGTAGAGTACAATAGTGGTATGATTGATGACTGAGAATGACGCATTGATTTTGTTGATTAATTTTGTAAATGCTAGGTTGCTTTTTCAATTTCATTCACCTTTCTGTGGCTCTGAAATTTTTAGGGAAATGCAGTTTGTATAACGGCCAAACCTGTGTCGTCGTGGGCCTGTTGTTGTGTGCTGGCTCCTGTCTTTTTTTGTACTTCTACATTAAAAATGATATGCAACTAGTAGACTTATACAAATTGTATCCAAGCCGCCTCAGTCTGAAAGTCCTCTCATACGACTACTCCTCTTGTATTGTTTTTTTTATCTTCACTGAATTACAATTTGTTTAGGTCATTCACATTCTTTTGTATTTGCCTTTTCTTTTTCAGGCTGGACATCTTTCACGGTTCACCCACTGCTTTATAGTATGAGCATCAACTCTCATCCTTACCACAGATCCTCATCATCAAGCAATTGGATTGCGGGAAACCAAGAATCATATTCAGCGTGTCCTTTTCTTACGTCCATTGCTTACAATCATTAGCTAGCTGATCAACATCATAAATCATCGTCTTCATTGTTTTGCTTTTGTTGTCTCCAATCTCCATGCGTACTGTTTTTCTTTCTCAAACCTTTCCCAAAACCCCCGTACCCATCCATTAAACAATCCCTAACCCTCTTCCCCCGGGCTGCGTGGTTACATTGAGGTGTGATGTTTCTTACATTAAATATACACCAACAATTTGATCACGCGCTTGCTGGGGCAGATGTGGTCAAAGCAACAATAGTGAAATGTCAACAAGGCATGGCCAGGATCTTCTGCGGCTTCCCAACTCAAGCTCTGTGTATAACGCCAAATAATTTACCATTAACATCAAACAACGAATGCATCTAATGAATTGGCGTAATTTTTTGGGTTTAAAGTGTAAAGCATTATGATTTAGAAAAGTTTGACGTTGCCGTGAGTACTACAAGTAAAGTTGAACTTCTTATCTTCTCTTGCACTTTGTTTCCAGTCCCCAAAACCATTGTTTTGTTTCAGTTTAGCAGTTGCAATATTGGGTCACCCATGCAATGTACTGTACTTACTTATACTACCCCCACATTTTCTGTCACGCAAATGACTGTCTCTTTCTTTTTGTCGCTACTGGCAGGGTCTGTCTACTACTATCACAGAAGTTCTGATTCTGAACCACAGATTCTTCGCCATTGTCTTGGAAATCAAATGCAGCCCTTGCAGTGCCACACTTCATGATAAATCATCATCATCTCATCAGCAATCACAGGTAAGATAAGTTTGCAGTGAGGTATAACGCAAGACAGACTGGTCGTTCTTCTAATACTACAAATATAACTCGGTGAGGGTTTACTGCATCTATCTGTTTGCATGTTAAAGATGTGGGCAATATATTTAATTATTAAAAAGCACTGTCCGCCGACCTGCATGGCCAAATTAAACCTTGCGAGGTTGCACAACGTACATTATTTGGTGAAACACTCCCCCCTCCAACCCCACAAGAAACGCAAATGAACTTCAAATGTTTTCTTTTTAACATAACTTTGTGTCTCGTTTATTTCAACATAATGTAATATATAAATAAAGATGATACAAAAATAAAATATATATAAATCCTACACCAAGCTGCCCCCCTACCCGCCTCCCCTAACCCCAACCAAATTCCCACGCTCAATGTCATGTAAAAAAAAAGTAAAAACCCAACACCCAATTCCCACCCACCAACAAAAGGATTGAAAAAGGGGCAAACAGGGTCCATCTCATAGCCGGCGGGCTTTTAAGTGTTGATCCACCAGGATCTTTACACGCTCCTCTATCTGTTTTTTAGTCTGACTGCTTTGAGCCTCCAGCCTGGCTACCCGGAGGAGAATTTTTCGCTGGAACTGGCGGCACCTACATTGGCAGCCATGTTGTTGTGGGGGGGTGGACGATGCGGGGAAAATCTGGCGGCGGGCGGCTGCCTGAGCATGCCGACGTACTCCTGCAGGCTTGGGGGCTGGGGCATTGGAAGAGGCAGCAGCTGCTGCCGCCGCCTCCTCCTCCTCCTCCTCGGCCTGAGCCACCAGCCGGCGGTAGGCCTCAACGATGGCCTGCAGTTTCCGCTGACGGGCCCGGACTGCCAGCTCCTTCCTCGTTGGTTTAGAAGGAGTAACTATAAAGAAAGAGACAGAATTGTTGTAATCAAAAATCCCAGGAAATAAAGAACGCAAAATGGATCCAACACATAGTGGGCGGCACAGTACAGTAGCAATAGCAAGCAAGTTGAGTACCTAAAATGTTGTTTTATCTATCTTGAACATTCTACGCCTTATATACTTCATTTGTCTGCCTTTTTGGCACGGCATTATGCCTGCCCTAGTAACATAGTATGGGTGTACTTCAACGGTCACATACGAACACCTGTCTTTTTCATATCTCGTTTTTTTATATCATATACTCTGTGCTTCCGGGAAAAGTGACAGTCTCAAACTAACATTAAATTAACAGTGGCCAGCTAGTACTAATAAATGTCTACTCTAGAGACTATCATTCTTTATATCGCCAACACACGTTAGGTGGTTTGTGTTTCGCCAGCAACGACCCGGAATGCATCCAGTCGTCCCCTCCTTCCCTTGCCTTTGTGTTTAACCAAAACACCGCTGCCAACACTAGTATCCACTATCCACTAACCACCAATATTGGATGTGTCTCCCACCCACGCAGGCAGCTGTGTTTTCCACTTTCTATGCTTCCACAACAACCCACGCATCCAACTGCTCTCAAACACCTGCATTGCTGATTCCAAAGTATCCTTCTATATTATATGATTAGAGCTTTTTCCTTGCACCTTTCATCATACTTAAAATCAATCTCATGTTAATCCATCGCGGTCATGTAATGTTGTGGATAAGACTTTTTTAGTCTGCCACCAACCTTTCACAGCTGAGTTGTAGTCACATAGAAGAGGCATGTATAACTAATTTTATCAATTCTGGCCGGTGGTAATGCTTTTGCTAAGCTTGGTAATGAGAACAGTGGCGTCATATATTGTCCAGTAGAACTTCAAGTTCACTATAAATATCAGAGTACAGTGAGGAAGTTTTCCCCACCCACCAAGTAATGCGGTTCACTATTGAATGTAACTTACCATCGCCCACCGTTGTTGTCTCCTCCCCCGCTGCTGCCGGTGCTGCTGTAGGTGCCTCTGGTGGTCCTCCATTCCCCTCCGGGATCGCCTCTGCTGACGGCGTTGCAGCGCCGCTGCCCCCGTCGGCACTGGTGGATGGTACCGGTTCTGCAAAAATAAAAATAAGTAATTAAGTACACCTTTTTAGATGGATGCACAGCCCCCATTGTACTTGTTCACCAAGAACGGAGTTCTGCAAAACAGTTAAGTACAACGTAATCACTAGTAGTCCACATTGCCTAGTACAGCAGAGTAAGTAACACACTACACATATCAGCATTTATTTGGTATGGTATGGTACCCAAGCTCATCTCATCTATACTGGTACTCTAGTCCTTGGAAAGTTAGACTGAACCATGTAACCTAACCAGTTTACTTTGTACATCAATGACATGTCTACAGTTTTGCGCATGCTACCTCACAGCTTGTTGCGCAGTACGAGGAGACGCCTTTGAGGCCACATGATAGTTCAAAGCATACACCTGAAGAGTTTGGAAAATAGAGGCCCGTATTTACTTTTTGAATGTGGATTGTGGAGTCCAGTTTCCTTACAGCCTCAGGTTACACCTTTTTTTTAGCATGACAGCTAAAAAGTTGAATAAATGTATGTAATGTTTTCATACTGTCTAACGTGCACCACTTTTGTCATTATCTTTCGGCAGATGAGAAGATTTACTTCTACAAAGCAAAGATTTGCAGAGCTTACCAACAAGAGGCATATGCAACCAGTATACGTTCAATGGTGAGGGGTCTCGGACATTTCCCACATTTCCCTATCGTGCACTGGTAGCTGTACAAATGTAGAATACTTTTTATTGAGCCTTTTTTAACTCTGGATTTCTTCTGGTGGCCCTGCCCTTGACGTATTTGACAGAACAACTTAAAAACATTGATGTTACTTACTTAGTTACTTCTAACAAAATAAAGGTTTTGAAGTACCACATTGACTCGGAAGTATATTTTCAGTGTCTGTTGTCTTGTAGACTTACACGAGAGAGTGAGAAAAAGGGGGTTACTTAGGTTATGGATTGTGTAATAAAAGCATTTGGCATCTTCATATTGGGGTTCAGGAAAGGGGTAATTGAATAATTGACCAATGACTGAGCCCATATAGGTTGTCGTTCATTGAATTGTGGGTTCCTCTGAGTTCTGTGACTGAGGTGTAAGACTGTAAGTAAGTAAGGTCCAACCTGCCTATCAACAACAACATCCAATTTTGGGGTGCATACATAGTTATGTATGTCACTGCATAGAAGAATACCCGCAAGAGTAGTAGTGGTATTCATTACTAACGCTTACAAAATAGTAGACCAACATCTGCATGCATACTTGGTTGGTGTCAATTGCCAAAGAAGAGACATTACAGAGGAAAAAGCATAAGACAGGAGTGGACCCTGTGCCTTCCGCTATTCGATCACAGATTTTTTGAAAAGATTGATACCTTAACTAAACAGTTAGGTGAAATGTTATTAATCGGTTGGAAAAAAAGCACCGTTAGAAAGTTAGGGAAATATCATTGTTCCAAAAGAAAACACTGTTGGACTTACTAGGGACAGCAGCAGGATCCTCAGTAGAGGAGCTCTGTGCCTGTGGTTCACAATCACGTTCACCCGCCGACTCGGTCCCAGCCTTCTGCTTGCCCCTGGGTTCTGTGGTTCATGTAAGAAATAATAAAGAAAGAGAAAACATTGAGTGCTGTGAAACATAGACAGCAAGCATTTCAAAAACCACTGCTACAACATTAAAAGAAACAAACATTGGTCTACCAAATGACTACTGCCTTGCATGATTCACTGACTAGTGTACTTGGTGAAAACAAATCAAATGTTCCATAAACATTCTGATTGCAGATTACTAAGTAACACAGAGGCAGTAAGACCTGAACAACACCACAGATTCAAGAATGTAAGTAGCCATTTCTTTTTCATTTTTTGCCAGCAAAATGCATAGATCGCAAGGAGGAGACATGCTTAACTTTGTGCATACTAACTAACACGAAATTGTACGTTCATGGCATCATATTTTGTTTTGCTACTGACTGAATGCTACTGCTGCCCTACCCACTCAATAAACAAACTACATCAGTTCTATGGAGGGCTGAGGCAGGGGCGGCTATAGGCTCATGGTGGTCCTGGACTCCTGGCCAGGGAGCGTAGGTGGGGGGCCCGGAAGAGGAGGTCGGGGCGGAGCATGGAGGCCAGTGAAGAGGGGGGAGTCAGGGTGTTTGGAAGTGGAACAGAGCCGGAGGCACCAAATCCCTGCCAGGGGCCGCCACGCAAATATGTATCCATCCTCTGAGGATTATTAAATTAAGGATATATATTGGTGGGGTGGCCCCTGGCGTTTGGTGGCCCTGTGCAGTTGCACAGCTTGAACATGCCTAAATCCGGCCCTGGCTGAGGTAAGAAGAACAAAGTAACTTTTGCATTCATTGCCAGAGGAGTATTATTCATGCAGAAGAGAAGGCCGTGAAAAAAAGATACAATATGCATTGCAAACACGTACAATTATCCATCAACGGCTATTTCACTGACGGACAAAGGAAGGACAAGACTCTATTAATAGCATTAACTAACTTCAGTTCTCTACAATAAAGAAAATCTCACACCAATAAACAGCAAAAGCTAGCGCCAAATTGAACACGCAAGAGTCAGTGAAGATGAAGAAGCGCAGCATAGACCAGTGTCATACAATTACAGTAGATATAATAACGGAATACATCGGAAATGTAACTAGGAGCACCAGTCATTGCGTTACTTATTCAGCCAAGATTTACAAAGATACAACAACAATACTTATACTACTATTGAGATATATTATACACACACTTTTTTTTTTGGGTAGCCTCTCACCAAGACCCACGACCTCGACGCCAAGCAGGTCCAACAGGTCCTGCTCCCGGTCCAAAATGTCTGCCCAACGGTGGGTCAGCTGGTGGTGGGTACGCCGGATACCGGAGCAGCGGAAGACTGCCCGGCGCACCTTCACCCACCGCCGGAGACGCTCCTCAATATGCTGGTAGCCGGAGCCGGGCCTGCCACCTGCTGCCAACATCAAGGGGAGGTAGCGCTGGATAAAAAAAACCAGGGCAGCCACCTCCTCCTCCCCAAAAAGTTGGCGGGGCCTCACCCCTTGGGGGCGCATTCTGCCGCAAGGCAGCCTAGTTTTTTGGGGCACTGGCGCCTTGCCCTTTGAGCCGCCGCTGCTGCTGGCGCCCTTGACCATGGTTCTGGGTGGAGGGTAGAAGAAAACTAAAAGTTCAAGACAAAAAGGTAGGGGAAAGAAGAAGCAAGGTAAAAGAACAAGAAGGAAGTAAAAAGCAAAAGAAAAGTTGTAAAAGTAGAAATAAAATGAAAAATATAAACCTAGGCACAGAGAGAAATAGGTAATAACTAAAGAAAGTTAGAAAAAGTGGGTAAAAAGACAAGGATTAAAGAGATTTTAACAGGATGCAAAAGTAGGCCCAAAACCATAGCCAGAGTGTGTGATCCACAAGATGGCTGCGCCCATCGCGACCGCATGGGTAGGTTCGCGCGATATTTAGCGCGATCACGCACTTTTGTAGTGCGAACGAGAAGATGAGTTCCTGAACATGTCTTGCACAACGCGACCACGTTAATTGTGACCCGGAACAGGAAATAAGGGAACGCAAGCAGGCGGGACAAACCTCTGTGGTAATTTAGCGCGCTAGCCATCCCGAGCATGCAGGCAACGCCCCGAACACGCGCACCGCGCTCCCGAAGACGAAAAACGGCGCGCGAACGGGCCCAGCAAGCAACTCCGCATGCTTGCGGAGCTACGCGTAGTTCGCGGAGTGCAACTACGTCTTCGCGTAGCTCCGCGGAGTCCGACTCCGCGAACTACGCCCAGGGTTAGTTTTTACTAACATTTATCGAAAAAGTACCCAATCGCAGTATTGGAAACAGCAAAAGAAAAGACTGATAAATTACCCAGGGAGACCTTGTTTCTGAAAAAAACAAAGCAGCAGCAACAACGACAGGTATTTGTTTCAAAATACTCCACCAGTTCTCAGGAGATAAAAAAGAGTATCAACCACCATTGGGAACTGCTCAGTACAGAAATGGATTTCAAAGATCTATTCACTAACAAACCAATTTTTGCTTATAAAAGATCAAGTAACATCAAAGAGCTATTGAAACCGTATTCTGCTAAATTAACAGAGAACTACAAAGGAATGAAAAAGTGCCAAAACTGTGTACATTGCAATAATGTAATAGTATCTGACACAGTGAAGCACCCACACACGGGGGAAACCATTCCCACCAGGATCAATGAAGATTGCAATACCATGAACGTCATATATGCTATCAAATGCCCCTGCGGATTGTTGTATGTGGGCAAAACTGAAAGAAAAATCAAGACACGCATATCCGAACACAAAAGTACTATACGCAACAAGAATATTAAGAGCAGTTTGGCAGTACACTGGGATAAAAACAGACATACCATAGCCCAGATGAAATTCCAGATTCTTGAAGTGGTTACCCCATCACCTGGCAAGACTCTTACCAAATCTCTGTTACAGAGAGAGATTTTTTGGATAAAGAAACTACAGACACAAGATCCCAAAGGGATCAATGATCGAGTTGATCTAATGTGTTTTCTTTGATATTTGCACAGACTAATACGCTGGAGGACAGTTATCATTGTTTATTTTGCATTGTTTATTTTTCATTGTTTCTCAACATTATATAACGCATGTTTTCATTATGTACTGTAATTTGCAATCAAAATGTTGGACTTGGTCTCTGTAGACTTGTTGTTACTTCACATGCTCTATATCTCTTTCATGTCATTACAACACACCAACATGGCGTCTTTGAGTCGCGTCTTGCACGACCTGGTTAGTGTTTTGAGTCCTTTTTTTATGATCACTCTTCAGAAACACTTTCGCGTCATAAATACAGGCCGTCGCTTTCAGCCCGGCGTTCGTATCTATCCATGCACCGGACCCAGGTACCATTAGAGAGGAAGAGAGATTTCGCGTATTGAAGCAATTGTTGAGAGCGGCGCAAGGTACTAGCGCCTCACACATGGTGGAGCAGCTTATGTTTCGAGGATTGGATGTAGTTGGATTAATATCGGTGTTTGCGTTGTTGTTCAGTATTTTGGACTATCGTCAAGAACAGGTAGCATGGGAGAACGACGACCATTTCTGCATTCTGCCACATAAACGAGGTGTGTTCCATGATTTCTTGGATAACGTGTATCTTTGTAAGATATAAAACGAGGTCTGTGAGCTAGCTATTTTTAGTTTCGTCATACTTGTATATCACCGTCCATTTAGGTCAGGTTGTTGCTTTTTTACTAGGATTTACCCGGGCGTGTTTCTGAAGGTAGAGGTAGATACGTGAGCGAGTTTGGATATCGTCAGCTCAGGAAAAGTATTAAACCAGTTCCTAGGATTGTACCACGCTGTGGCTTCCAGTGTTTTCAGTAAGTTGCGGCTTTCGTTAGCGTTGTTCGTACCATTTTACACTACTGATTTTTTTCAACGTTTTAACGAGGATGTATGTCTTTCTTAGAACGACCGATCAAGTTCTTACCATTTACTCAGTTCCACGAGGCTTATTTATCCATCATTTACTTCTCACGAACACAAGTGAGTGTGCAATTCAGTACTATTTTGCATATAATGTTGTATGTGACCGTATATGAATATTTAAGAAAACCCAGTTATTTGATTAAGAAATTCAGGAGTGAAACTCATGATTGTGACATTCTATGAACTTAGCAACCGGAGAACCTGATTGCATTTAAGTGATCGAGTTTCATATTTTTGTGTCATTGCAGGTACCGCCCCTGAGGAAGGGCCAAGTGGCCCGAAATGCATTGGGCAGGGCAAAAAATGTTAGAAAAAACTTTATTGTTCATGATGTGAAATGAACATTTATGTGTATAGATATTTTCAAAATCTGATGGATTTGTGGTATTGGGCCGGTTCGCCCGACCCCACCCACGCCACTCCCCCCACGCTGCTCCTCTATTTAAACGTCCCCCATGTGTCAGCGCAGCGGACGAGCGCAGCGGGCGCGCCGTAGGCTCGCCGGAGTGAAGCCAGAGTCCTGCCCGTCTGCGCCCGTCCGCGGCAGGCCGGGGCTAGGGGCACCCCCCCTTGCCCATTACCCTTTATATTCATCCTCCCTCCTTCTCTCGCTATGGTCTCCTGGTACCGTCAGCCCGTCCACATCTGCACTACTGGCTCAGCTAGGTCTACTATGCCGTCCTCCCTTCTCACCCCCATCCATCATCCCTGTCTGCCCTCCCCCCCCTCCGTCCGTTACATGTACTCCGGCCTTTAACACCACGGCCACGTTACTAAACACCCGGTCTGCTGTTAGCCATCAGTACGAACTATACAATTATATCGACACTCACAAACCAGATCTCCTGTTTTTAACGGAGACCTGGTTTAAGGCTGACTCCCTGCCCAACGTTTTAGCCGCACTTCCCCCTGGCTACTCGGCTCTTCGAGCAGACCGGCCAGAGGGCAGGAGAGGCGGTGGAGTGGCCCTGATAGCCCGCACTGACCTTCAGTTTCAGACTCTTCCCTCCCCCCCCATCCCCGAAGTGGACTACCTGGTCATCCGCTCCAACTCCCAATCCTTCCCTTTAACCTCGGTTCTAATCTATCGTCCCCCTCATCCCTCTCCCACTTTTGTCTCTAACCTCCAGGACATACTGGCAACGCTGGTAGTGAATAACTCTTCAGTGCTAGTCTTAGGTGACCTAAACTTCTGGCCCAATGACCCTGCCGAGAGTCCCTTGTCCAAAGATTTCACCGATCTTATGCTTAGTCTTAATTTCACTCCTCACATCCACAGCCCCACCCACGTTCAAGGCCATTCACTCGATCAGGTTTGGACCTTGAACATCCCTACTACTCCCCCCACCATTTCCCCTTGTCCCTGGTCTGATCATTTTTTAATTTCATTTTCCCTTGCCTTAGCCCCCATTATCAAGCCTCCACTCCCTAAGAACACCTGGGCCAGAAAATGGGGCAAAGTCGATTTGCCATCCTTCTGCTCTTCGCTAGCCAGCACCAGCCCTGACCTCTCAGGCCTCGCCGCCCCTGTCCAACTGGACACCATTAACAACTGGTTGACCCATGCGGGCGACGCCTTCGCCCCCCTTAGGCGTATTACGGTCAAGCGAGCCCACACCGCCAACCGGTGGTTCACTCCCACTCTTAAGGAGAAAAAGCTGGCCGCACGTAGGGCAGAACGAGCATGGAGAAAAGCATACTGTCCCTCTCTAAAAACCGTCTATCTCTCTGTGCTCAAGGAATATAAGCAGAGCATCCTTGATGCCAAGACCTTATTCTATTCCAATAGAATATTGTCAGCAGAGTCACAGTCGAAGGAAATTTTCGCCACAGTGCACGAGCTCGCGTCATCCAACAGAGTCTCGGCCTCTATTCCACCCTCTCAATCTCTCTGTGACTCGCTTAACGACTTCTTTGTGGACAGGGTGATAAAGATTAAGGCCAACATCCCTCCCCCATCCCCCACTTTCACCAATCCTTCCCCCCCCCCGCTTCCTCCAAACTCACCTCCATCCCCCCCTTGACCACAGCCACGCTTCTCCCCCTGCTTCACAGGGTGAAATCAGGTTCCCCCCTAGATTTCGCCCCCGCCCACATCTTGAGAGAAATCTTTCTAACATGCCCATCCTCACCCCTCACACTTCTAAATGATTCTCTCAGTAATGGAGTGGTACCCGCCCCCCACAAATTTGCAGCCGTTATTCCCATTCTAAAAAAGGCTGGTGCGGACCCTTCATCCCCTTCCAACTATCGTCCTATCTCCCTCCTTCCCTACCTGGGAAAGGTTCTAGAAACCCACGTCACCGCCACTCTGAGCTCCCACGTGGAAATCAACCACTGCCTTTCCCCTCGGCAGGCGGGCTTTCGCCCCCTCCATTCCACGGAAAAGGTAGTGGTCTCAGTTATGGACAGCCTACGCGAGGGCATCGACACCAATCTCCCTCAGGCCCTCATTCTTTTAGATCTGTCCGCCGCTTTTGACACGGTGGACCATTCCACCTTACTTACCCGTGTCAAGGCGGCGGGCATAGAGGGTCTAGCCTTCGCTTGGCTTGAGTCCTTTCTAAGCGGTAGAGCTCAGGCAGTCCATCTTACCGGTTTCACTGCGGCCTCTCACAAGGTGACGTGTGGGGTCCCCCAGGGTTCCTCACTCTCCCCCCTTTTGTTTAACTTATACATTTTCCCCCTCATTTTTATGTTACAGCAGCTCGAGGTCACGGTGTACAACTACGCCGATGACCTCCAGCTTATTTTCAACCTTTCTCATTCCCCTTCATCCTTCCAGAATGTCCAATCTGTCATGCTGTTCATTCAAGATTGGATGAACTGCAACCACCTCAAACTCAATCCGGACAAGACCGAACTAGTCTTGACCGGAGGTGGTTGCAGTCCTTGGTCCCCTTCTCACTGGCCCTCCCCACTCGGTGCTCCCCCACTCCCGGTCCCCAAAGTCAAAACCCTTGGTATCTCCCTCAATCCCTCACTTTCTGTTCACTCACAGGTTAGTTCTGTTGTCTCCTCTTGTTTCTTCTCCCTCAGAACCATCAGGAAGATCTCTCGGTTCTTTTCACTCCCCGCCCTAAAGATCATAGTGCTGGCGATGGTGTTGTCGCGCCTCGACTACGGCAACATCATTTACAATGGCGCGCCTGCCTACGCCATTCACCGGCTGCAACTAGTGCAGAACCAGGCGGCCCGACTTATCTATGGCCTGCCTAAATATCATCGGGCCACCCCTTTACTGCAGGCACTGCACTGGCTGCCGGTGAAAGAGCGGGCCCTGTTCAAGCTTGGGTGCCTCACCTTTCAGGCTAGAATGGGCACTGCACCAGAGTTCATCTGCTCGGCTATCAAGCCTTACACACCAGGGAGAGTGCTTCGCTCCTCCCACCTGGCCCTCTTAACTGTCCCCCGATTCAAAAAGAAAAAGGCTGGCGGCACCAAGTTTTCTGTTCTGGCCCCTGTGTTTTGGAACTCCCTGCCCGCGGCACTCCGCACAACACCCTCCTACACTGAATTTAGGAAAAACCTCAAAACCTTCCTTTTTTCTCGTGCTTTTGCTGCCTAACTCTCCTCGTTTGCCATCCCCTCGCAATCTGAAGCGCCATGAAACCGCATGGTATAAGTGCGCTATATAAATGTTTTTAAATTCAAATACTGATATCTAAGTGAATTTCATGTTTCTTAAAACTGAAATGTTAGTAAAAACCTAATATTTGAAAACTAAAAGGTTCAAGTGTTTTGATGTACAAAACGTGTGTGAAAGAAGCCAACCAGTCAGGTTGGAATCGCAACAGTGCGTAGAGGGCAAGCGGTTTCCGCTTGATTATTTTCATGTTTAGTTATTGGCGCAAGATGGACATTGCGTCTTCCTCCACAGCACGCGTAATTGATTGATGTTTATTATTCAACGATGAGTGTTGATTTGTCATATTATTAGGAGTGCCTCTCCCATTACTAATTATTACCTTCAATTAACAGGACAATTTCAAAAAGTCTATCAGGGGAGCAACTCTTGTATCTGCTGTTTCAATCACAACATAAGTGTCAGTCGCTGTCACCTTCAGTAGTGGATGGAGGGCCTCTCTCACTATGGTAATCTCCGCCGCGCTGTCCAGCAAGGTCAGAGCCCAAGTCAGATTCCGAAGCCTCGTTCTCACAATCTGGGGCATATCGATGCGCTGTCAAGGCTGCGACTTTCTTCTTGGCAAACTGCGGTCTCTGAGGCGTAGAGCTCTCCTGTTTGTCTGCACCATTGCGCGGGCGGGGCTGACCACGTCCTTGCTGGCCACCCCGGCCCCTGCCGCCCCCTCCACCACCGGTTGACGGAGCCGATGAGTCCTGAAAGGAACGAGGAGAGCGTTGGTCAGAAGCCTGAAAACGTTCAGGCGATTTAATCATCGCGCGGTCGCGCAAATCATATACTCGTTCCGACTGCGCAGGCAACGGAGACGCAGGGCGCGAAACCTGTGTTTGTAGTTGTTGTTGTTGCTTACCTTGATTCTGTTTTTTAGGCCAATTTTGTTTTTTGGACTTGGGCTGAGCGTTCGCCTCTGAAGACTGTCCCTGGGGCTGCTTTTTCTCCTTATCAGAAAAAGTCTTAAGACCCTTGGCATTGCGGCCAACCATTTTATAAGCCGCCACAATTATCCTTGCTAACTGACGGGGTTTGTCCGCGTCGGAAATCAACGCCAAGGCGTTAGGCACCTGGAAGTTCACTGCATCCCCTTGACATTCGCAAGGATCAGATCGCAAACCACCTCAAAGGAGCCACACAGGCGCATACCCAACTCAACCGCTGACTCCGGTCCGTTATCATCTTGAACACGTTTAAGGACCGCAGACAGGTTGGACATAGACGGGGAGCCAAAGCACCTCGAATAGACCGCTGCAAAAGTCTTACCCCATGTTTCACAATCAACAAGCTCAGGGGCCAAATCTTTCGGCAAACTAAGCGTAAGAATCCGGTGTTTCTCACCAGGATTCGTATTAGGAAACACAGCCTCCAGCTGGTCGAATTTCTCGGCAAGCAAGAAAGGAAAGTCATCCTTATCCTGGGGCTTCTTGCCCATTACGGAATTCACCATGACAGGACTGATTTTCAAACCAGCCTGACCTGCTTGAAGCTGCGCACCCCTAGGGGCTGCGCCTTGAACATTACGACTCGTGTAATGAACAAGTGCACTAATCACTTCAACCGCGACCTCGTGAAGACGTCGCAGGTCACCCACGTTACAAGTAGCGCGATTAGGGTGAGGAGTAAATCCAGCCAAAGCGGGCCAAGGTGTGCCCGGAATGGACAAAGGATCTAACCTCGGAGCGGTTAAAGCGTGTGGTAGGGCGCCACCAAACCAAACTCCATGCTGCCAAACATCAATAGGTACTTCCTGTGCTCTGTACGGAGCATATGCAGCAGGTACAGCTGACGGAGTGTATGAGTGGAACACACCAGAATTCGCGTCCACTGGCGGAAATGTCACCCACGAATAAAACAGTTCGTAAGGGTAAGCATGTTCCGCACTCACCACCAGAACAACAGCCAAGCCTTCCAAAGGGACATCATAAGCCCGTAAATGGTCCCGCACCGCAATGCGACTATGCAGCGGGATGTCCACAGCTTGTGCCATGACTGCACAGGAACATGAAAAAACAAAGATTACTTTGTAGCACAACTGGGTAGTAATTCAAGGAAACTGTTTTTAGATAGATTCAAGCTTGAAAAGACCTATTTCAAAAATAGGTAGGTTTTTCCTACACCGCCGTTTTCCGGAAACGCGAATGAAGGGGTTAAGGTTTGAATGATATACTACTCGAGTGTCATGATATAAGGCCAACCAACGTTGGGCGCCATGTAGCAGGGTTTCCCTTCTCCCACAGAACTGTGCACAGAGATCTAGAACCTGGGTGAATTAGGGTGACCCAAAACTCACCTTAGTATCAGAAATCCCCTTACCGAGCTAGCTACAGTGTCTCATTGGTCATAACAAACTCCCAATGACTTAGACAAACCAGAACATGAACTTAGGGTACCTCAGGTATCGTGGAACACATGAACACTCTTTCGCTCTATAATCATTTCAAACCACAACGGGGAGTAAAACAACACATGTGCAAGTTTGAAATATTTATTTTTCAATGCAAGGTTCTCAAACGCAGTATCTTATGTAATACCAACATACATATTATAAAAATCAGAGTTATCAGCATAGTCACTAGTCCATAGTAAGCGAACGGTGATAGCATATTATAATGCAAAAATCTATAGAAATCTGTATCACCTATATTTCGCGCACCCTATTTAGCATACTATATTATATCTAAGAAGGTCTCATTTGGGTTTTAGCAGGGCGGGCCCATACCTCTAAATGTCAGCAGAAGAAGATCACATCATCAGCTACCAACTCTCTGCATGCAAAGCACCATCAAGTGTGTTTTTGCATTCTCTGTAACTCTATCTTAAACCCGCTTAGAGCCCAATGTTGGCAGCAACATTATTTGTGTTATGTCTAATGTGGTGCTAGGATCAGGCCTCCCAGCAACCTTGTGTTAGGTTATTCTTAGAGGGTGCAGTTCTCAGTGTGCAGACAGTGTACCAAGTGTACCAAGCACAACTGATATCAGAGCAATAACATAATATTCTCAAATAAATCACATCTTTCGTCTAGGTTGAAAGCTACAATAACAATTATGTGTCGTGTGCAAACTGAAGCCGAAGGAAAGTATGTCGTTTAAACCTTTACTAAACTCATGCTAACTTAACACAATATATAGAAAAGCAGTAACTATATGACAGTACTTAGTGCCAAGACTGGCACTCTTTTACATGTGTGCTAGTTTGACTGTGTGCAGGTGTGAAGGTCAACCTATTTTAAGCTCTGCCTACATGCTCAGGAACAAGACTGGGACACCCCTAATAACCTATAGATTTTGGCTGCATTACGTATCACACATGAAACAAGGTTGTGCTATGAAAGCAGACTTTACCACTAACTACATTAACTCACTCAACCATTACTATACAATGTCTGACTTTTTGACCCTGCGAGGGGCAGTTATCTTGCAACCCTTCATCCCACTCATGGGTGTCATGTAACCCCTATTCACACTGTCCAGTAGATGACAACACACGTGTGTCCACAACGCAAATAGTAAAAAGGGATTACACATAGCAAAGGCACCCTGGGGTCATGAGGTCATGGTATTGCCAATGCCAAAGTCCAACTCACAGAGTGTTTGAGAGCCACACATTGCCAAATCAATGTGAGATCCGATGATGCAGAGTGAAAGCATGCTCACTTAATGGGTGTTGTCTGATGTCACCAATTGTGACAGAGGAGTCTGTACACATGATCCAGAGACAAGCATGGTATGTCACCAGAGACACAGCCTGAGCACAGCACTGCAGTGCACAAATATGTACCTGCAATTGACATACACATCCATTTATTGTGTGGGTAACATAACGTTTCTACTTTTCACTATGAGCTACACACTGCCACTACTGTGAAGCAGCAATGCAGCATATTTTCTGATTTCACTGTGCCAAAATTTCTACGCTTACATGGCGTTAACCGCACTGCATTGTGGTGCACAACACAAAGCCACTGCAACCACATTGAACAATACACACAGCAGGAAAGTGTGTCTCATTGACTATGCATTGCTATTCACCATGTGCTAAAATCAAGGAGTGTATTGCCGGCATCATTTTATGAACAATGACTACTTTGCTTGAATCGGTGCTATATTTCCTGCTCAGTAATTGAAAGCTGTATCACTGTCTCCTGATGTGCAAAGTCACAACTGAGCATGATATGCGTTGCCCCACATCCAACTAACAATTTGCAGACAAATTGGATTCCCAATATACATCTGCACATTGTGGCAGAGTGACATGGGGTACACACCCATAATGCCTATTAACCATGTATACCATTCGGTATTGACATTCATGACACCACAACATGGCAAATCCAAATGCCAATACTCACCAGTGGCGTGTGGGTCCCGGAATCGTTCCACGTCACCCTATGTAATGGGTTGTCGACCATCTGTGAGTGAACAAATGTAAATATGTGTCATCACCAGGCGTCAAGAAACGTGACATAAACATGAGAAAAAAAATTAAAGTCACAGTAAACACAACATCACTGGAAAGGTGGATGATATGTTATCTACATGAGCCTTTTGACTTTAACTGCCATGCACACATGGCCTGTGAATGCAGTGGCGGGCCACACAAAACATCAGTGCTGCGAGACATGCACATAAGAGTTGTCTCACGCAATTTCAAAGCACCATTTCCACACAGGCATCATGTCTAAATTGTACTGCATATGATGTCATCTCTGCAGTTCTTTTAAGAGCCATTTACGCAGTGCCTTCGGATGTATGACACTCTGGAGAAGTCTAACTACCGGAGTGTCTATAGACCTGACAAAGATATTACTGCACATGAACCGTGTTTCAGGGGCTGTGTAGGTACAGTTATGTTTTTCATGAAGCCCTGTGTTTGTGACACTGTGATCTGACCTGCACATAGGTCACACACACCCTGGCTCTGCTTCTATAAGTACAGTTACCCTAACTGGACACATACACAGCATCCTGCACACTGTCTCTGACCAGCTGTATGATGTTTGGCCCAACAGTGACAAGTCTGGATCCTGCACAGCGGGTCACACATAAGAGCCCCAAATGCTTGTGAAAATGATGCAGCATTGTGTGTTTGATGTAACCACATATACACATTGCACCTCACACCTCACTTTGCTATATTTTAATGATTGTAACACTACTCAATGACCTCCGCTGTAGGGAAAGAGGAGCAGGACCTACGACAATTTCTCTTTGGAATTGCTCTAGCTACTCACAGATCCAACCCTGCATGTGGACTCACACAAGCACCTAAACTATTTAGTGTGATTGTCTGATGGCTTCCTCCATCGACCAGTTCACCTGAGCCTCAGCCATGGTGTACAAATGGGCTTCTGTCACCTGCTTTATGCTCAATATTGCAATCATTGTCACCTTTAACCATCCAAACTTTTCGCCATCATCCATTTACTGATGCTCTTTCTTTCGTGGTCATCTACTACTCACTCTATATGTCCTTTTGGCCCTCTTTTCAACCATCCACGCACGTTTCTTGGCCATCAATGCTGCCCCCGCATGCCTCTTGCCATCTACATCAACAACATCTTCTCCCTGCATGCCATTACAACCATCAACTACAAACCATTTGTGAACTACAAAGCCCATGTTGCCAAACAACTGTAGCCCAGCACAAATGTCATCCAGCATAATATTTATAACATTGTCCTCTACCAGATTGTCACTGAGCCCAGGCACTCATCGGGACACACAGGTGCCCCACACTTCACACCAGGAGAGTTAATGAGCTCATGGCACGTCCCCATAATGGAATTGAATTACTTTTGATGTGTCGACTCCACCTTCAAGCCTGTCAACATCCACAGAAACATGCTCTTACTACCACAAACATACATATGAATCGGTGCTCAACATCCACACACATCACTCAGGTACTCCATCACAAACATTGAGGAGGACTACACCAACGCCATCGCATCACAAGATATGCATCGATGCATCTCAAACAGCTACACAACCAGCAACCAAAAAACAGCAATCAACCACTGGACATCATCACCAACGCTGACACACTGTAGTGTATGAAGTCAAGCCACACCGTGTGCCGTATGGAACCCTACTGCACAAATACTTTCTACTCGAATGCAAGTTTTTTTTCTAACAAACTCTGCAACAACATCAAATGTTCCTAGGCACATGCATTGTTGACCAACTACATGGAACACGGTGACTAGAAGTCACTCATGATTGGACACAAGGCCAAACCCACAAACATCCATGGACAACTCCCTGCTGCAACTTTCATCAGACAGAACAACATCATCCACACATCTCAATACTGCATGAAGTCATACCACGTCTATGTTCCCCCATCATCAACACAAGGGAGGACAACTGCACAGAATCCGACAAAGGTAACAGTGCTGCCCAATCATACTTTACCTCCCTGTGGCGTTCAACACTATCTCTCTACACACACCAATGTGCAAAATACATGAGGCATGGATCCAAGAGAAGGCCACACCATGATTGGCTCCTTTATCTACATCCAAACGCTGTGGGACAGAGTTCACTCTTTCCTCTCAGAACCCACCTCAGCAAACTGTGGAGTCCACCAAGGGACCACCCTCAGGCCGAGGGGTGGCAACATCTACATGGCTCCGCATGCAAATATCTTCCAAAGCTATGGAATGTCCATTATACCATACAACAACAAGAAAAAAATAGCCTCTTCACATCCAAAGGACACATGTACGCCATACGCAACTTTTGCGAGGGTATGTAAGGCCTTGCCATATGGATGACAGACAGCAGCCAAAAACTGAACAACAAGAAAACGTAAATTCCCGTCATGCTCAAAGGCAGAGATGCATGGGTGTATACATCGATCTTTAGCCTCCTTCCATTCCGGCAGGCCTACCATACGTATGTTGTTGCGTTTTGTCCTTCTTTCGGCATTCTCAACTCTCTCTTCCATCAACTCTACATGGTTTAGTAAGCGTACTATATGTAGGTCTGCAGCTACAACATGCAGGGTAATTTGAGCAATGTCAGCTTCTGCGTGAATGGTGTGATCTACCAGTTAGTGAGGATCTGCATGTAGATATGTGAGGTCTATTGCCACATTCACACTTTTGGTCATTGAGGGAGAGCATACTTGCTGTAGTGACTCACTCAGCTTTTCAACATCCACTAACAGTGCATCCTGCTTGCCAGAGGCATAATCCATTGTGGTTTGCAATTTCATCTAACTTGATTTGCCCGTGAAGGACAGAGGGAGGTCAGTGGGACTCCGTCAGCCACCCTGGCACGAATGCCGTGTGACATTTGGCAGGGGTCTCAGCCACATGTTACCTCCTGGCATGGAGGTAACATAGTGACCATCGATCAGGCGGAAAAAATAAAACACAAAACCAATTGACATAAAAAGGTAAAATGAAAATAGAATCAACCAAATGTATGTCCAAGGGGGAATTAAAAAATGTTTTTTAAATAAGGTGGCATATTTTGCAATAGTTGAGGGTTTCTTTGAAAGTTCCGAAACAGAGTCAAAAGAGAATCTTGACTGGTCGGCCAAACGAGTCTGCAAATCTGGCATAGATAAGTCAGCAGGATAGGTGTAGTTCAGCTCATCATTGTTAGTACCAGGAATAGTATTTAATAAAGGACTGGATATGGCAGGCATCCCGAGGGACACCTCCTGTTCTGCACCAGAAGTAATAGCCAGCACAGAATGCCTCACCATGGGAGGACAGGATATAGCAGGTGTCATGCTATGAAGAATCGGCCACCCTGTGTGTCTTGACATTGTCAATAGAGATAAATCTGTTTTCCTTACGACCTGGAAGTGGTGGTAATATGACTGTTCTCGTGCCCTTCACTCCAAGAACTCGAACCGGTGCAGGATATGAGGGACCAAACTCTTTCTTGTTATCGATTTTCTCTCGAACCAGTTCTCCAACTTGGGGTAGCCAGCCAACTACCGGGATCTGCAACGCATCATCCGATGTGGAGGGCAAATGTTCCTTTGCTAGACTGTCTCTGGTCTTTTGTAGATCCTATAAAACATTGCAATGTTCATCTACATCAAAGGCCGTGGCTGGGCCTTGCAGTCTAGACCGTCGAGGTCAGGGACGTACATCTTGATACCAAAGATCATTTCGTATGGGGTCCGCCCACCCAGAGACCTTCTAGGGAGATTATTAAGCGCACGCTGCACGCCATTGAGGTGGGCTAACCAGTTTCTGCCAGTGCCTATAACTCGAGCTGTCAAAGATTGCTTTAAGTTACGGTTCATTCGTTCAACTACACTATTTCCCTCGGGTCTGTACGGAGACGAAAACTTTACTTGGACCCCCAACGAAACCATAGCATCCTTATACGGCTTAGAGGCGAAAGCCGGACCCTGGTCCGAATGGAAGGTACCACAGGCAAAAATCCCTACAAAGACTCGCAAATCCTTACTGACAGTCCGTGAATCAGTGCTCCGATGAGGCCAAACCCACACAAAGAGTGTGCATGAATCAACTGCTACTAAGATATACTTATATGCAGTATCAGAAGAAAAAGGATCGCAGTGATCTAAATAAACGCACCCCAGTGGTTTATTAGAAATGTACAACTGTGTCTGAGGCGGACGCGCAGCAGTTGAAGGTTTAATCTGCTGGCAAATGTCAAATTGAAGGACATAATCGCGCGTCTGTTTGTACAGTCCCCGCCACCAGAACCTCTGTTGTAGCTGAGTTACAGTGGCCGAGACGCCCGCATGCGCAGACGCCACACCTTCATGAGCTGATGTAATCAAAGAAGCCCTACGATCCGAGTTGGGAATTAAACGTTCACCAACTTCAGGAATTTTCACATAATGAACCTTATCGGGACTTAAGTGGTATGTGTATTTAGAAGGGAACCCGCAGGATATTTACTTCCCTTCTCAGTAGCAGCAACCGCTGCCAAGATGTCATCATCTATCTTACTTTTGGACCTCGTGACTGCTGCAACTAAGTATTTGGATACTGCTGACTTCGCTGCTTCATCAGCAAGCGAATTTCCGACAGCGTGGACCCCCACGCGCTGATGGCCAAGAGTATGAATTACAAACACGAGTGGCAACTTCCCTTTGAGTTCTGCCACTCGGACCCAGATCATTTTATGTGTTATAGTGCTACCTTTGGAATCACGAAATTCATTCTGAATCCAAAAGAACAAGTTCTCATTGTAAGACTGGACACAGTAGTAAGAGTCACTTACGACCAAAGTCGTCACACTCGAATCTGCGTACTCCAATGCAAGCATCAGAGCATGAAGCTCAGCCAATTGCGCGGTGCAGTCCCCAAGCGTCTGCGTGTGCACGACACTGGACTTGAACTCATCGTTCACCATGGCACCGACCACAATGGCGCAAGCGGAAACGTAGGCATGTTTAGAGCCATGCGCAACCTGCGCCGAACCATCAGTGTAAATGATGCAATGGAAATCCTCCAACGGCCGCATTGCTAAAGGAGAAGGATGAACAAACTCATACTGTAAGAACTCCTGCGACCGTAAAGTGGCGTCAAAAATAAACGTGACATCCTGGGATGACAAGGATGCAGCCCATTGAATCCACCGAGGGTGCAAAGCTTTAGAATTTGGTACACTGGCTTTCGTAACTGCCTCCAAGGCAGGACACGGGGTAACAACGAACATGCGTTTTCCCTGTGACAGGGCACGGTCCTTGAGAATTGCCATCTGCACAGCCGTCAAAACTTTCTCCACAGTGGAAAATCGCAATTCAGCCGAAGTGTACAAGTGTGACTTGTAAGCCATAGGTACTGTATCTCCTTCATTAAAAGTTAGGTACGTGAAACCTACCGTCCCCGGGACAATTCTTATCACCAGGTTGGTCTGGTTATCACGAATCTGTAAGTATTCAGAAGCGAGCAAATCAGCTTGCAATGACTGCAGAATAGCTGAATGCTCAGGCAGCCAGCATGATTTGGAAAAAGATGGTTGTATCAAAGCATACAAAGGCTTGATACGCTGGGCATATTCCGGAATGTATGTCCTCCCGAAATTCAAAAAGCCCAGTAAAGATTGTAATTTTTTCAGTGTTGTCAGAGAGCGCAACTGTGCGCACTTCTCCAGGAAGTGAGGAGCCAAGCCTTTTCCTTCATTAGTTAGTTCATAGCCTAGAAACAACACTGTGTATTCTGCAATGTGCAACTTTGCAAAATTAAACTTGTAACCCATGTCTGCAAAGTTACAAATAATACTGTTCACTCGACACAGATGCTCCCAAAGTTCGTCGTCTGTGAGATAGATATCATCCACATAGGAACAAGCATCAGGGTCGATCCTCTCCAACAGAGAGACAATGCGTGCGGAAAATACGCCAGGACTATTCCTATAGCCCATTGGGAGACGCCAAAACATTTTTAGGACCCCGTCGCATGTGAAAGAAGTCCATTGGGAACTTAGACTGTCCAATGAATGGGCATAAAAACCATTGGAAATGTCAAGCGTGGGTTTGAACCGCTTACGCACAAGACTATTTACAAGGGCAGAGCCGTGAGTATTCTGTACTGCACAGTTACGGCAATGCGAGTTTAAATGCCGGTAATGCAAAACCAAACGGTAAGAGCCGTCCGGTTTGTTTACAGTAAAAAGGGGGTTATTCATCGGTGACACACACGTTTCAATTACACCTTGATATTCCAATTGTTCAAGGATCGCTGCGACTGAAGCTTTGGCTTCACATCGTATGGGATATTGAGGTTGAGGCTGCGGCTGAGACCGTAAAGGAATCTCGTGGTTCGGGGACAATTTATCCCAGCCACACTGATTACGGTACACAGCCGGTGCAAGCGCCAGAGCTCACTCTTCTGCAAAGTGCAGCGCTTCCACTCTCGAAACTGTGTTCGCAAAACTGGGGAGGATTACCTCCTCCCCTCGTGGAGCTGCGAGCACAAAAGGTGGGGGCCAGTCAGCCTCCGAAAGCAAAATGTCATATGTAGACGAAAGATTTTCCCAAAATACCCCTTTAACGGTACGCTGTATGTCACCTTCAATTAACAGACGTTTTGTACATGAACACACTTGAACCTTTTAGTTTTCAAATATTAGGTTTTTACTAACATTTATCGAAAAAGTACCCAATCGCAGTATTGGAAACAGCAAAAGAAAAGACTGATAAATTACCCAGGGAGACCTTGTTTCTGAAAAAAACAAAGCAGCAGCAACAACGACAGGTATTTGTTTCAAAATACTCCACCAGATCTCAGGAGATAAAAAAGAGTATCAACCACCATTGGGAACTGCTCAGTACAGAAATGGATTTCAAAGATCTATTCACTAACAAACCAATTTTTGCTTATAAAAGATCACGTAACATCAAAGAGCTATTAAAACCGTATTCTGCTAAATTAACAGAGAACTACAAAGGAATGAAAAAGTGCCAAAACTGTGTACATTGCAATAATGTAATAGTATCTGACACAGTGAAGCACCCACACACGGGGGAAACCATTCCCACCAGGATCAATGCAGATTGCAATACCATGAACGTCATATATGCTATCAAATGCCCCTGCGGATTGTTGTATGTGGGCAAAACTGAAATAAAAATCAAGACACGCATATCCGAACACAAAAGTACTATACGCAACAAGAATATTAAGAGCAGTTTGGCAGTACACTGGGATAAAAACAGACATACCATAGCCCAGATGAAATTCCAGATTCTTGAAGTGGTTACCCCATCACCTGGCAAGACTCTTACCAAATCTCTGTTACAGAGAGAGATTTTTTGGATAAAGAAACTACAGACACAAGATCCCAAAGGGATCAATGATCGAGTTGATCTAATGTGTTTTCTTTGATATTTGCACAGACTAATACGCTGGAGGACAGTTATCATTGTTTATTTTGCATTGTTTATTTTTCATTGTTTCTCAACATTATATAACGCATGTTTTCATTATGTACTGTAATTTGCAATCAAAATGTTGGACTTGGTCTCTGTAGACTTGTTGTTACTTCACATGCTCTATATCTCTTTCATGTCATTACAACACACCAACATGGCGTCTTTGAGTCGCGTCTTGCACGACCTGGTTAGTGTTTTGAGTCCTTTTTTTATGATCACTCTTCAGAAACACTTTCGCGTCATAAATACAGGCCGTCGCTTTCAGCCCGGCGTTCGTATCTATCCATGCACCGGACCCAGGTACCATTAGAGAGGAAGAGAGATTTCGCGTATTGAAGCAATTGTTGAGAGCGGTGCAAGGTACTAGCGCCTCACACATGGTGGAGCAGCTTATGTTTCGAGGATTGGATGTAGTTGGATTAATATCGGTGTTTGCGTTGTTTTTCAGTATTTTGGACTATCGTCAAGAACAGGTAGCATGGGAGAACGACGACCATTTCTGCATTCTGCCACATAAACGAGGTGTGTTCCATGATTTCTTGGATAACGTGTATCTTTGTAAGATATAAAACGAGGTGTGTGAGCTAGCTATTTTTAGTTTCGTCATACTTGTATATCACCGTCCATTTAGGTCAGGTTGTTGCTTTTTTACTAGGATTTACCCGGGCGTGTTTCTGAAGGTAGAGGTAGATACGTGAGCGAGTTTGGACATCGTCAGCTCAGGAAAAGTATTAAACCAGTTCCTAGGATTGTACCACGCTGTGGCTTCCAGTGTTTTCAGTAAGTTGCGGCTTTCGTTAGCGTTGTTCGTACCATTTTACACTACTGATTTTTTTCAACGTTTTAACAAGGATGTATGTCTTTCTTAGAACGACCGATCAAGTTCTTACCATTTACTCAGTTCCACGAGGCTTATTTATCCATCATTTACTTCTCACGAACACAAGTGAGTGTGCAATTCAGTACTATTTTGCATATAATGTTGTATGTGACCGTATATGAATATTTAAGAAAACCCAGTTATTTGATTAAGAAATTCAGGAGTGAAACTCATGATTGTGACATTCTATGAACTTAGCAACCGGAGAACCTGATTGCATTTAAGTGATCGAGTTTCATATTTTTGTGTCATTGCAGGTACCGCCCCTGAGGAAGGGCCAAGTGGCCCGAAATGCATTGGGCAGGGCAAAAAATGTTAGAAAAAACTTTATTGTTCATGATGTGAAATGAACATTTATGTGTATAGATATTTTCAAAATCTGATGGATTTGTGGTATTTACTGATATCTAAGTGAATTTCATGTTTCTTAAAACTGAAATGTTAGTAAAAACCTAATATTTGAAAACTAAAAGGTTCAAGTGTTTTGATGTACAAAACGTGTGTGAAAGAAGCCAACCAGTCAGGTTGGAATCGCAACAGTGCGTAGAGGGCAAGCGGTTTCCGCTTGATTATTTTCATGTTTAGTTATTGGCGCAAGATGGACATTGCGTCTTCCTCCACAGCACGCGTAATTGATTGATGTTTATTATTCAACGATGAGTGTTGATTTGTCATATTATTAGGAGTGCCTCTCCCATTACTAATTATTACCTTCAATTAACAGGACAATTTCAAAAAGTCTATCAGGGGGAGCAACTCTTGTATCTGCTGTTTCAATCACAACATAAGTGTCAGTCGCTGTCACCTTCAGTAGTGGATGGAGGGCCTCTCTCACTATGGTAATCTCCGCCGCGCTGTCCAGCAAGGTCAGAGCCCAAGTCAGATTCCGAGGCCTCGTTCTCACAATCTGGGGCATATCGATGCGCTGTCAAGGCTGCGACTTTCTTCTTGGCAAACTGCGGTCTCTGAGGCGTAGAGCTCTCCTGTTTGTCTGCACCATTGCGCGGGCGGGGCTGACCACGTCCTTGCTGGCCACCCCGGCCCCTGCCGCCCCCTCCACCACCGGTTGACGGAGCCGATGAGTCCTGAAAGGAACAAGGAGAGCGTTGGTCAGAAGCCTGAAAACGTTCAGGCGATTTAATCATCGCGCGGTCGCGCAAATCATATACTCGTTCCGACTGCGCAGGCAACGGAGACGCAGGGCGCGAAACCTGTGTTTGTTGTTGTTGTTGTTGCTTACCTTGATTCTGTTTTTTAGGCCAATTTTGTTTTTTGGACTTGGGCTGAGCGTTCGCCTCTGAAGACTGTCCCTGGGGCTGCTTTTTCTCCTTATCAGAAAAAGTCTTAAGACCCTTGGCATTGCGGCCAACCATTTTATAAGCCACCACAATTATCCTTGCTAACTGACGGGGTTTGTCCGCGTCGGAAATCAACGCCAAGGCGTTAGGCACCTGGAAGTTCACTGCATCCCCTTGACATTCGCAAGGATCAGATCGCAAACCACCTCAAAGGAGCCACACAGGCGCATACCCAACTCAACCGCTGACTCCGGTCCGTTATCATCTTGAACACGTTTAAGGACCGCAGACAGGTTGGACATAGACGGGGAGCCAAAGCACCTCGAATAGACCGCTGCAAAAGTCTTACCCCATGTTTCACAATCAACAAGCTCAGGGGCCAAATCTTTCGGCAAACTAAGCGTAAGAATCCGGTGTTTCTCACCAGGATTCGTATTAGGAAACACAGCCTCCAGCTGGTCGAATTTCTCGGCAAGCCAGAAAGGAAAGTCATCCTTATCCTGGGGCTTCTTGCCCATTACGGAATTCACCATGACAGGACTGATTTTCAAACCAGCCTGACCTGCTTGAAGCTGCGCACCCCTAGGGGCTGCGCCTTGAACATTACGACTCGTGTAATGAACAAGTGCACTAATCACTTCAACCGCGACCTCGTGAAGACGTCGCAGGTCACCCACGTTACAAGTGGCGCGATTAGGGTGAGGAGTAAATCCAGCCAAAGCGGGCCAAGGTGTGCCCGGAATGGACAAAGGATCTAACCTCGGAGCGGTTAAAGCGTGTGGTAGGGCGCCACCAAACCAAACTCCAAGCTGCCAAACATCAATAGGTACTTCCTGTGCTCTGTACGGAGCATATGCAACAGGTACAGCTGACGGAGTGTATGAGTGGAACACACCAGAATTCGCGTCCACTGGCAGAAATGTCACCCACGAATAAAACAGTTCGTAAGGGTAAGCATGTTCCGCACTCACCACCAGAACAACAGCCAAGCCTTCCAAAGGGACATCATAAGCCCGTAAATGGTCCCGCACCGCAATGCGACTATGCAGCGGGATGTCCACAGCTTGTGCCATGACTGCACAGGAACATGAAAAAACAAAGATTACTTTGTAGCACAACTGGGTAGTAATTCAAGGAAACTGTTTTTAGATAGATTCAAGCTTGAAAAGACCTATTTCAAAAATAGGTAGGTTTTTCCGACACCGCCGTTTTCCGGAAACGGGAATGAAGGGGTTAAGGTTTGAATGATATACTACTCGAGTGTCATGATATAAGGCCAACCAACGTTGGGCGCCATGTAGCAGGGTTTCCCTTCTCCCACAGAACTGTGCACAGAGATCTAGAACCTGGGTGAATTAGGGTGACCCAAAACTCACCTTAGTATCAGAAATCCTCTTACCGAGCTAGCTACTGTGTCTCATTGGTCATAACAAACTCCCAATGACTTAGACAAACCAGAACATGAACTTAGGGTACCTCAGGTATCGTGGAACACATGAACACTCTTTCGCTCTATAATCATTTCAAACCACAACGGGGAGTAAAACAACACATGTGCAAGTTTGAAATATTTATTTTTCAATGCAAGGTTCTCAAACGCAGTATCTTATGTAATACCAACATACATATTATAAAAATCAGAGTTATCAGCATAGTCACTAGTCCATAGTAAGCGAACGGTGATAGCATATTATAATGCAAAAATCTATAGAAATCTGTATCACCTATATTTCGCGCACCCTATTTAGCATACTATATTATATCTAAGAAGGTCTCATTTGGGTTTTAGCAGGGCGGGCCCATACCTCTAAATGTCAGCAGAAGAAGATCACATCATCAGCTACCAACTCTCTGCATGCGAAGCACCATCAAGTGTGTTTTTGCATTCTCTGTAACTCTATGTTAAACCCGCTTAGAGCCCAATGTTGGCAGCAACATTATTTGTGTTATGTCTAATGTGGTGCTAGGATCAGGCCTCCCAGCAACCTTGTGTTAGGTTATTCTTAGAGGGTGCAGTTCTCAGTGTGCAGACAGTGTACCAAGTGTACCAAGCACAACTTATATCAGAGCAATAACATAATATTCTCAAATAAATCACATCTTTCGTCTAGGTTGAAAGCTACAATAACAATTATGTGTCGTGTGCAAACTGAAGCCGAAGGAAAGTATGTCGTTTAAACCTTTACTAAACTCATGCTAACTTAACACAATATATAGAAAAGCAGTAACTATATGACAGTACTTAGTGCCAAGACTGGCACTCTTTTACATGTGTGCTAGTTTGACTGTGTGCAGGTGTGAAGGTCAACCTATTTTAAGCTCTGCCTACATGCTCAGGAACAAGACTGGGACACCCCTAATAACCTATAGATTTTGGCTGCATTACGTATCACACATGAAACAAGGTTGTGCTATGAAAGCAGACTTTACCACTAACTACATTAACTCACTCAACCATTACTATACAATGTCTGACTTTTTGACCCTGCGAGGGGCAGTTATCTTGCAACCCTTCATCCCACTCATGGGTGTCATGTAACCCCTATTCACACTGTCCAGTAGATGACAACACACGTGCGTCCACAACGCAAATAGTAAAAAGGGATTACACATAGCAAAGGCACCCTGGGGTCATGAGGTCATGGTATTGCCAATGCCAAAGTCCAACTCACAGAGTGTTTGAGAGCCACACATTGCCAAATCAATGTGAGATCCGATGATGCAGAGTGAAAGCATGCTCACTTAATGGGTGTTGTCTGATGTCACCAATTGTGACAGAGGAGTCTGTACACATGAGCCAGAGACAAGCATGGTATGTCACCAGAGACACAGCCTGAGCACAGCACTGCAGTGCACAAATATGTACCTGCAATTGACATACACATCCATTTATTGTGTGGGTAACATAACGTTACTACTTTTCACTATGAGCTACACACTGCCACTACTGTGAAGCAGCAATGCAGCATATTTTCTGATTTCACTGTTCCAAAATTTCTACGCTTACATGGCGTTAACCGCACTGCATTGTGGTGCACAACACAAAGCCACTGCAACCACATTGAACAATACACACAGCAGGAAAGTGTGTCTCATTGACTATGCATTGCTATTCACCATGTGCTAAAATCAAGGAGTGTATTGCCGGCATCATTTTATGAACAATGACTACTTTGCTTGAATCGGTGCTATATTTCCTGCTCAGTAATTGAAAGCTGTATCACTGTCTCCTGATGTGCAAAGTCACAACTGAGCATGATATGCGTTGCCCCACATCCAAATAACAATTTGCAGACAAATTGGATTCCCAATATACATCTGCACATTGTGGCAGAGTGACATGGGGTACACACCCATAATGCCTATTAACCATGTATACCATTCGGTATTGACATTCATGACACCACAACATGGCAATTTCAAATGCCAATACTCACCAGTGGCGTGTGGGTCCCGGAATCGTTCCACGTCACCCTATGTAATGGGTTGTCGACCATCTGTGAGTGAACAAATGTAAATATGTGTCATCACCAGGCGTCAAGAAACGTGACATAAACATGAGAAAAAAAATTAAAGTCACAGTAAACACAACATCACTGGAAAGGTGGATGATATGTTATCTACATGAGCCTTTTGACTTTCACTGCCATGCACACATGGCCTGTGAATGCAGTGGCGGGCCACACAAAATATCAGTGCTGCGAGACATGCACATAAGAGTTGTCTCACGCAATTTCAAAGCACCATTTCCACACAGGCATCATGTCTAAATTGTACTGCATATGATGTCATCTCTGCAGTTCTTTTAAGAGCCATTTACGCAGTGCCTTCGGATGTATGACACTCTGGAGAAGTCTAACTACCGGAGTGTCTATAGACCTGACAAAGACATTACTGCACATGAACCGTGTTTCAGGGGCTGTGTAGGTACAGTTATGTTTTTCATGAAGCCCTGTGTTTGTGACACTGTGATCTGACCTGCACATAGGTCACACACACCCTGGCTCTGCTTCTATAAGTACAGTTACCCTAACTGGACACATACACAGCATCCTGCACACTGTCTCTGACCAGCTGTATGATGTTTGGCCCAACAGTGACAAGTCTGGATCCTGCACAGCGGGTCACACATAAGAGCCCCAAATGCTTGTGAAAATGATGCAGCATTGTGTGTTTGATGTAACCACATATACACATTGCACCTCACACCTCACTTTGCTATATTTTAATGATTGTAACACTACTCAATGACCTCCGCTGTGGGGAAAGAGGAGCAGGACCTACGACTATTTCTCTTTGGAATTGCTCTAGCTACTCACAGATCCAACCCTGCATGTGGACTCACACAAGCACCTAAACTATTTAGTGTGATTGTCTGATGGCTTCCTCCATCGACCAGTTCACCTGAGCCTCAGCCATGGTGTACAAATGGACTTCTGTCACCTGCTTTATGCTCAATATTGCAATCATTGTCACCTTTAACCATCCAAACTTTTCGCCATCATCCATTTACTGATGCTCTTTCTTTCGTGGTCATCTACTACTCACTCTATATGTCCTTTTGGCCCTCTTTTCAACCATCCACGCACGTTTCTTGGCCACCAATGCTGCCCCCGCATGCCTCTTGCCATCTACATCAACAACATCTTCTCCCTGCATGCCATTACAACCATCAACTACAAACCATTTGTGAACTACAAAGCCCATGTTGCCAAACAACTGTAGCCCAGCACAAATGTCATCCAGCATAATATTTATAACATTGTCCTCTACCAGATTGTCACTGAGCCCAGGCACTCATCGGGACACACAGGTGCCCCACACTTCACACCAGGAGAGTTAATGAGCTCATGGCACGTCCCCATAATGGAATTGAATTACTTTTGATGTGTCTACTCCACCTTCAAGCCTGTCAACATCCACAGAAACATGCTCTTACTACCACAAACATACATATGAATCGGTGCTCAACATCCACACACATCACTCAGGTACTCCATCACAAACATTGAGGAGGACTACACCAACGCCATCGCATCACAAGATATGCATCGATGCATCTCAAACAGCTACACAACCAGCAACCAAAAAACAGCAATCAACAACTGGACATCATCACCAACGCTGACACACTGTAGTGTATGAAGTCAAGCCACACCGTGTGCCGCATGGAACCCTACTGCACAAATACTTTCTACTCGAATGCAAGTTTTTTTTCTAACAAACTCTGCAACAACATCAAATGTTCCTAGGCACATGCATTGTTGACCAACTACATGGAACACGGTGACTAGAAGTCACTCATGATTGGACACAAGGCCAAACCCACAAAGATCCATGGACAACTCCCTGCTGCAACTTTCATCAGATAGAACAACATCATCCACACATCTCAATACTGCATGAAGTCATACCACGTCTATGTTCCCCCATCATCAACACAAGGGAGGACAACTGCACAGAATCCGACAAAGGTAACAGTGCTGCCCAATCATACTTTACCTCCCTGTGGCGTTCAACACTATCTCTCTACACACACCAATGTGCAAAATACATGAGGCATGGATCCAAGAGAAGGCCACACCATGATTGGCTCCTTTATCTACATCCAAACGCTGTGGGAGAGAGTTCACTCTTTCCTCTCAGAACCCACCACAGCAAACTGTGGAGTCCACCAAGGGACCACCCTCAGGCCGAGGGGTGGCAACATCTACATGGCTCCGCATGCAAATATCTTCCAAAGCTATGGAATGTCCATTATACATACAACAACAAGAAAAAAATAGCCTCTTCACATCCAAAGGACACATGTACGCCATACGCAACTTTTGCGAGGGTATGTAAGGCCTTGCCATATGGATGACAGACAGCAGCCAAAAACTGAACAACAAGAAAACGTAAATTCCCGTCATGCTCAAAGGCAGAGATGCATGGGTGTATACATCGATCTTTAGCCTCCTTCCATTCCGGCAGGCCTACCATACGTACGTTGTTGCGTTTTGTCCTTCTTTCGGCATTCTCAACTCTCTCTTCCATCAACTCTACATGGTTTAGTAAGCGTACTATATGTAGGTCTGCAGCTACAACATGCAGGGTAATTTGAGCAATGTCAGCTTCTGCGTGAATGGTGTGATCTACCAGTTAGTGAGGATCTGCATGTAGATATGTGAGGTCTATTGCCACGTTCACACTTTTGGTCATTGAGGGAGAGCATACTTGCTGTAGTGACTCACTCAGCTTTTCGACATCTACTAACAGTGCATCCTGCTTGCCAGAGGCATAATCCATTGTGGTTTGCAATTTCATCTAACTTGATTTGCCCGTGAAGGACAGAGGGAGGTCAGTGGGACTCCGTCAGCCACCCTGGCACGAATGCCGTGTGACATTTGGCAGGGGTCTCAGCCACATGTTACCTCCTGGCATGGATTAGGTGGGGCTTCGGAATGTTGATCTGTTGCAGGTGGAGCTGCCACACCAGTGTCACACCATTGAGCATGGAGCACAGGCTGAAGTGTAGGGCAGCTGGTGATCCACATTCCATGTGTGATAACAGGTTGGGGCGTGGTGGACAGTGTCCAGCTGGAGAGTGAGGTGGTGTTTGCTAAAGCACCACGCTGCCTGGTGCATGTGTGTGATATATCCAAGCTGCTTGGTTCTGTATCACAAGGGTGGAGGCATTGCCTGCACTACGAAGTCAGGATGAACATGCCACAGTTCCCGTCTGTGGGCGCAACACTTTGATCTGCATCTGCAATGCGAGTAGTATTGGCTGGCAGAGTGTCCCTTACAAGTTACTCGTTGCGTGGTTACAGTATGGCACATGTACTGAGCATCTGTTGCCACATCTATTTGTGTTTCTCAGGCATCAAGTCCTCCCTGTCCCATTTGTGTACCCACGCCAAAGGCATATCAGTTGGTAAATGCAGGGATATGGACGCAGTCATACCTAGTCAACACAGCAGAGGGGAGCAGAGTGGGTGGAAGTGGGGCAATGCAGAAACAGTTTTTTGCTGCTGGGCCAGCAGAGGCACCACTGCACCACCCCAGCAGGCAGGATCACAATGAACCTTCAGTCGTCTCCCTGCGCTGACCAACAGATCCACAGTGCCCAGGATCAGACAGTCTAAGGCCAGGATAGGTCAGGGGTGGGTGGGGTGTGGGGAAGGCCCTCAGGGATGTCCAGATGCACTGTGACTCATCATGACCCGCAACAAGGTTGTCCTAAGTGTATATCCCCACTTTCACCAAGCACCCATTTGCCAGCAGGGCTCTTGGAGGACACTGTAGTTCATCTAGAGCTCTCTTTCACAAATCTGGGAGCGTTTTAGTCCATCACAGGATGTAGGGTGTGATCCTCCTGGTCATCCTCCCGGGATCAGGTGTCAGTGCGCAGGACCACGCCGGCACACCATGGGTTTGCGTCAGGGTCAAATTTGGTACAATGCTCCAGTCCAGTGGATCAGTTGTCCAGGGCACAGTTTGCACTCCCCTGTGCATTGTGGGCCTAGTTCTCCTCCTAGTGGCACCGTAATGGTAACTGCACCACTTCCACAGAACCGTAATGGTAACTGCACCACTTCCACAGCCTGGAGGGCCAAGATCTTCAGTGGGCTCACATAGCGTGCAACTCATATGTTATGTGCTCACTCTGTGGTTCAGGAGTCCCTGGCTCAGCGGTGCAATGAGCAGGCCCAGATTTTCCTTTAGATTAGCCTCAGGGCTGCAGCAGGTGTGTAGTGGTTCCGCCATTCATCAAGATCTGCAGCAGATCATCAAACAACGGATGAATGTGCCCCTACAAATGAAGCTCACGCATGTGCTGTACCCAAGCACATCTGCACTATTTGCTGGCTTCACCACCACACAGTCACGCCATATTAGCATTGCACACAAGTGGGCCATCAGTAATGAGCATTTATTTTACATGTGCTACTCACCCATGGGGGACACATGACATTGGGACATCACTTTATGTACACTTCCAGGGGTGTGTGTACCTGCATGTGTTTTGACAGATGCTGATGTTACGTGGTTCTTCATATGCAATGGGGGATGCGTCTCACTGGTAGCGATGAATTATCCACTTGTCAGTTTGTATCCTCAAATAGTTGTCTGTCCAGCTGTGGGAGGTATCTTTGCCCATGCATGTACCCTTTTGGAGATGTTGGTGTTTTCATTGTGTTGGTGGTGGTGGTGGTGGTCCATCAGTCTTGGCAAGTATCTTCTCAACATAGTAATGGTAGACCGTGTTGATCTGTATGTGGTACAGGCTTCCAGGCTAATGTCTTATGACAGACAGATAAATCGTGTTACCCCATTATACGCCGCTTTTCACATTCTTGGCAAATATGTCCCATACTTTTCATACTGCCCACCATTTCACGCCCAATCTCCATTTTTGACCCTCAACTTGACACCCAAATTTCATATTGTGCCACATTTCACGACCCATTTCCATTTTTGACCCCCAACTTGACACCCAAATTTCATGTTGTGCCACATTTCACGCTCCATTTCCATTTTTGACCCCCAACTTGACACCCAAATTTGATATGGTGCCTCATTTCAGGCCCCATTTCTACTTTTTGACCCCCAATGTGACACCCAAATTTCATATTGTGCCACAATTCACGCCCCATTTCCATTTTTGACCCCCAACTTGACACGCAAATTTCATATTGTGCCACATTTTGCGCCCCATTTCCACTTTTTGACCCCAAACTTGACACCCAAATTTCATATTGTGCCACATTGTATGCCCCATTTCCATTTTTGACCCCCAACCTGACACCCACATTTCATATTGCGTCACATTTCACGGCCCATTTCCATTTTTGTCCCCCAACGTGACACCCAAATTTCATATTGTGCCACATTTCACGGCCCATTTTCCATGTTTTCCAAACATAACATGCCCTCTTTGCAGCTCTTACCCGATTTCACACATACATCATTGGGGCATATGTTCGAGGCCTCATTAACATCATAGCCAGCTTTTAATTGCCAAAGATACAACAACAATGGGATTGCTAATATGCAGGATATATTTCTAATACAAGCCCAGCTTAGATATCCTGCACATGTAATACAGGACTCTATATGAATTGTAACACGCAGATTATCAAGCACATTGTAGCTTTTTTAGGGACAGTTTCCGGCCACTGATACTGACATATTTGTCACAAGGGTCTGACTGATATGACGCATTGTCTATTGATTACGTTGCATTACCTAATAGCTTCCTTTACACCATTTCACACACTCCTTATTTTAAAATTTCACACTGAGTACACTCTCCAATATCCCTTGATTTGGCCAATGTCAACCGATTCTGATTCTTATCCTGCTCACAAACAACACACTACTTTGCTTGTATTAAACTCGGGGGACACAACCTTTTTACATTGGCTGGCCTACGTAGCACCATGTAGACTATAATGCCATACATTTGACACACTGCAAAGCACTTCTGTACTGTGGACACATTCCCAACATCAATGGAGTAGTGTTTTATCTTACAACATGTTGAGCCACCTAACTGTTTCATGAGTACAGTGCCCAGGGCAGACAGAGACATGTAAACATGGTATGTGTTTTCTGAAATCTTATTTGACACACAAAGTGTGTGGTCATTTTGCCCTGACATGCATGGGAGGGGGACTGTTACAATGTGACTGACTTAGTCAAAGAAATTGTTCATGATTCGGTTCCTTCATGCAAGTCCGGCTGCATTTGGTGTGGGGTGTACAGCACAAGCCTCTTCTTCGTCCTCATCTTCATCTGGTGGTTCTGGCACTTGGATACATGGTGCTTTTGTACGCACACATATGTTGTGCAACACACAACAAGCCAGGATGATTTTGTTCACCATTTCAGGGCTGTATAGCAGCCTGCCACCTGTGATGTCCAAGCACCGAAAACATGATTTTAAAACGCCAAATGGGCGCTCAACAATGGACCTTGTGCGTCTGTGTGCCGCATTATACTGCCTCTGGCCATGGGTGATGGGGTTTCATAGGGGTGTCATCATCCATGGTCCGAGTGAAAATCCTTGGTCCCCTGTGACATATGAGTGAAAGTGGAATTAGCAATTGGTTGTGCTGGATGGGTTGTTGATGCTGAGGGATTTGTGTGTTGGCATTTATGACATGTTGTCCCTCGGGTTAACCATGTCTTGCAGCACAATGTTTTTGTGCATGTCTTAAAATAATATTGGCTCTCTGATGTTACTCCTGCCACTACCCTACATCTTTTTTGTGTGCAGCTCAGTTGAATGAGTGGCTCTTCTCCCGTCTACCACTGACAATGATCCACCAAATGCACTGTCGTTTGCTTTTGCTAGGTAGGATGCAGGAGAACACACAACACACATTTGACAATCTGTGCCGCTACAGCTGGGCAGCCTGCAGCAACGCACAACACATGATGTTTCCTGTAATGAGCATACTCTAAACTACAGTTACCTACCCCTTACATGAAAGGACCATTGTGGGCTTCTTTGCTTCACCAACACCATCAACTTCACCAAATGCAGCACCATCCACTACCTGTACTACGTGCTCCTTCCTGGCTTGGACTCCAACTCACATGCCATGAGTGCTCCACGTATATTGTCCATGTTGACATATGACATGCTGTCTGACATTAAGCTGAGCAGAGTTGTCACCACACTGATCCGCCATGCAGGGCACACCTTAGACTTCTCATCATGCACACCTAAGGGCTGCACGTTAGCACCTGTCCACAACCAGCCAGGACAGGCCCCTGAGTTCTGCAAGTCATACACCCTATCAAAGCATTGAGTACACAGCAAATTAACTGCAGAACAGGACTCCAACGTTTGGAAATGTATGTCAGCAATTTATCCTGGCTGAGGAGGGGACTCAAAAATGTGGACACTGCAACAATGAGATCTCACACTTGATTACGGTCAGACAACTGAGTAGAGACCTGTTCTTCCTCCAGCTGAATAGTCGGTCCATTACCTATAATGAATCTTTTGACCACACCATACTGAACGGATATAAACCCAAAGGAGATGGTCAGTGCCAAGACGTTGCTTGTTAGTTATTCCATCACTGACATCCTTGATGCTGTACCTGTAGGATATGGGATAACAAGTAAGGATCAGGTGGGACAAGGAAGGGGTTGTCTGCAATAAGTTACAAGTTATCTTTCACATGCCAAATGAGAGTGGCAGGCATGTCCAAATGTGAAGGATATGTATCCACACTCACCATCACTGACCATTACAATATAACATGCATCCTGATTTCCAGCACCACTGGGCAAGGATCTAACTTGTTTTCAGTAGCCGTGTGTATTCAGGAATACATTGGTCAATCCAACACAAATTTGTCAGCAGCTTAGGGTATCTCCACATACACTTAGATGATGTTGGGAAATCAGAGGTAGCAATAGTCTGTGATGGGATCATAGTGCTGCAGCTGACACAAATGAGACATTGCTCCCACACACCAAGCAGGTCACTTCCTGGATGCAATCTTCTATGACATGACAACCATGGAATTGTGAATGCTCGTGGCCATTTCCATGGTACTACCACCATATTATCCCTTTTCACATCCCAAGTCACAACATGCTAAGCCAATGACACAGTGACCCACAGGCAGTGGGATGATTTATGACAGAGACATTTGCACTGGCTTTACTTGAAAATAAATCCATATTGGTTAAGGACATTGACATAGCCAACAGGCATGTAGTATCCTGCTTCACAGAGGCACACAATGAGTTAGCACCATGAGCCAGTGAAAATGCCAGGCGAGCTATGACCTCTGCACCCATGCTTAACATGAATGTACGATAGGCAAGAGCAATGATGAAAACAGCTGACACACCGTTGGCCGAATAACTATTGTTTCATAGTTAAGGGGGCCTACAAGCAAGTACAATCTTAATCTTAAATACTGATCAGGGCATTAAACACAAGTTGTATGACACACAAATTGATATGTCTGAATACTCATCCGCAAACATATTTAGCTTACTGAAAGTCTTACAATGAGATGTGAGATTGACTCAGCCCTCTCATACATCTGAGAGGTGCTGTAATGGATTATTAAATGTATTGTCAGATGAGGCATAAGAAGTTTCTGTCACCTTTCCTATGGAGGCTCACCAGGGCATGGGCAGCATAACCACTATAGATATAACAGCATAGAAATAACCTTGGACAAGTTTGGAGTGGTAGCAACAGATGTGATTATGAAGATAGCAACTGCAGGCTCACAGCACAAAGCTGCACACACATACACTCATATGCAGATAGGTCACTGCATCATGCCATCATTGTCGTTACTGTTCGACAACTCATTGAATTCATGTACAGTCCCCTTTGAATGTAAACTAGACATGGTCCTTCCATTGAAATGTACCCTCACATAGGCCATGAAATGCTTTTTTTGTTTGTGGCCCATTTGTACACTACCTTTCCTGGGGAAGAGTTGCTCTTATAGAAATTGATCTACAGCTTACCAAACATTGCACTGAGAATACCCTGCTACACATGTTACTATCTTGTTTCCAAGCTGCACACTCCAATGAGACTGCATTGCACTTGCCTAGTGGAACCCTGGGACAACGAGCAGCCGTGGGTCAGACTGATCACAGGTCTTGTAGGTTTTCAATGCTGCATTTGACACCGTCTCTCATGGGCTAATTCTCCTGTGACTGGAGTCATGTTGAGTAAAGACCTTAGTCCTTAGATGAATGAGTTATTTTAAGTCAAGGGGCGTTTGTGTGGTACAAGCAAGATTATCCTCAGTAAAGTACTCCAACACTCCTGTTGTCAGCAATGGCACAATACTGCATGTTTGTATACAGGTATGTACAGCTGCCCATAAACCCTTGTACCATTGTGCAACTGCTACATACGGTATGCACTGGGGGACAAGTCAGTCAGCGCCAACATCTGACTTGGTTGATGCATCTGCGTAAACATGTGGTGGAGCTGGTGCAGGCTTTGGGATCTGATGGGACAGCACCACCAACATGGACATGAGGCTCCTATTCACCATTAACAACACACACACAAATTCACTCTCATTTGGGTTTTCTGTGATTTGCAACATTGCCAGTCTGCAGCTGGTATATCATCTACACATGGGATTTTATGGGCCTTCCTCCTGGTGACATGACCATCAGCATGTGTGATCACCTGGTTGGCCATTGCCTTCAGATGTAAACACCACTAAACTAGGTACATGGGCACCATATTTGAGACCTCCATCTCCATATACCTCGAGGTGTACCCAGTGAACTAAATCTGGCTTGCATGCGTGTGCATCCTCCATGCAGCCTTCACAAGTTTTCCCACAATGTTTTGTGCAAGCGGGTCACAGACAGTAAGTGAGGTGAAGCTGGGCTACAGTTGCACACTATATGGCAACATGTCAACATCTGCTGTTGGATTCTTCTTGCCTGTCCAGCACAAGACCTACACAGTGGTACTTGTGTTTCAACTTTCTTTGTGAGTAATGTTTCTCCATCACACATGCATGTTTACCACCTCTCACAACATTTGGAGGGGGGGGTGCAAGGGACAACGCCTTGGAGTGAGGTTGATCAACATATGTAGCTGCAGTTCCCACACTTCATGGTGTTAGTGTGTCTGGTGTGATGTTGTTGACCTGTTGTATGGGAGATTGTGACAGGGACATTTGCACATTAATGCTTTGCATGTGTGTAATGAAGATGCAAGTGGTATGTTGGATTGGTGCTTAACAACTAGGACTGCATATCCATATGTGCCATCCTGGAAGCGCTGATTTATGACGGACTGTTGGAAGATGTACGAATCATGCACACTGGGAACTTGGCTATGACATTTGTGAATAGTCCACGGTGGTCCACTATTGCATGCACATTCATTGAGTGAGTGTGCTTTCTGTTGCGATATATGTGTGCCCTGTCCGCAGGGGGCACAAATCGGACATATGTGCAGTCTATTACGCCCAGGACTTGTGGGAATTCTTGCTTGACTAGGAGCTGTTCCCGCTCGGTGTTGGGGAAGTAGAGTTGCTGGGGTATCAGGCTGATTATGCCATCCAAAACTTTTGGGAGGAATTTTGAAAAAGATGCTGGTGAGACACCTCCAAGTCCGGATGTCGTAGGTTGGAAATGCAGCACGGCCAGCAGCTTTGTTTGTGGGGGGATATTAGTTGTCCGCTGGGTTGGTGGTGTCAGCCTGTGGGCGATCTAATTCAAGATATAGTCAATGGATGTCCGTTTGAGCCTGTAGTGGGCTATGACATTCTCTGGTCGTAGGTCAACAAGGATGAGGCGTGTGCTCATTGTCCGCTGTCATCTTCGGCGCTGCCTTGGTGGTGGTCCTGGTAGTGGTGGCGGAGGCAGTGGTGGTTGTTGTCTTTGTGGTACTCCAAGCTGAATGATTAGTGCCTCCATGTTGCCTGCACATCCTCAGCTTCGTGGCTGGGCTGGACTCCCTTTATAGACCCTTTTATCTAAATGTTTTCAATTTTAGAACTGGTTTTAGCAGTTCTTATTTATCTCCAGCTAAGGGGCCTTAGCGCGATTTCTTTTGTCGCTAAGCTGGTCCATGCAATCGTTGGTAATAGTGAGATAGTGTGTTAGCGACTTTTTTCGTGACTTTTAGAGAGGGTACGCCTATTTCGTATATCATTAGCAATATTTATCGCTTCCATGCATGGCGATAGTTTTGATGCTCGCTATCACCGGAAAACTGTCACTAACTGCTGTTAGCGACAGCTTGTTGATAGGGCGATAACATTATTGCCGCTTTATCGGGAAAAAGTCCTGCTAAAGCGGCAATAAGGCCCTTGATAATATGCCCCGTAGATATGTAGTAAGTTTCCGTAGCCTCAGACAAGGTATCAGAAGATACATCGATGGTTCTCTGTGTACCCGGTTGTGATTAGAGAGTTCTCCTTTTCCGCCTGTGCACCTCCTGGGGTTGGACAGTTTCCTGCCGTCTGGTATCATTACTCGGACTGGTTCCTTACGTCACACATATAACTTGAACACATTCAGATTCCTTTTACCACGCATCTCGAGAGCGGGAAGAGTTGAGAAGCGTTCGGAGTAGACAGTGCAACAATAAGTATTTGGTATAATGTGCTTTCTCAAAATGCAGAAATGAAAGAAATACTAGAGCGAGTGTCATTTAATATACATGTATTATGACACTAAATTGAAACATTCTAAACGTCTATGTTTTAAATACTTTCTCCATACAAAAATGTTTTCTATCACATATTATCGCGTTTTGGCTGCATAAATCTGTAAAAAATGTTTTGCAGCTCTTCACATTTATCAGATTTTGACTGCTTTTAGGGGATGAAAATATATGAGCTAGGGTAGGAGGTAAAATCGGTGAAATATGTATCTTGGTTCATAGCACACCATTTATTTGTAAGAAAAATCAAAGTCAAAAAGTGAGAAGGTGATCCGATTAGATTAGACAATAAAATGAAAGCACACTTCCTAAAGCCGTGAGGTGAACGGCCAGCTAGGTCAGCACACAGCTCGCCTTACCAGCGCTCCAGCACCAGAAGCACGCCGTGAGGGAAACGGCCAGCGATAGCAGCGCAGACACCCATAGCGCTCCACCGACCATACGGACCACAACACCCAGGTGCCCCGGCGGCGGAAGTGACGCCGCACGAGCGCCCGGAGGCGCTTGAAAGACCGGAGCGCCCGGAGCTCCTGTGGGACACTTCCTAAAGCCGTGAGGTGAACGGCCAGCTAGGTCAGCACACAGCTCGCCTTACCAGCGCTCCAGCACCAGAAGCACGCCGTGAGGGAAACGGCCAGCGATAGCAGCGCAGACACCCATAGCGCTCCACCGACCATACGGACCACAACACCCAGGTGCCCCGGCGGCGGAAGTGACGCCGCACGAGCGCCCGGAGGCGCTTGAAAGACCGGAGCGCCCGGAGCTCCTGTGGGACACTTCCTAAAGCCGTGAGGTGAACGGCCAGCTAGGTCAGCACACAGCTCGCCTTACCAGCGCTCCAGCACCAGAAGCACGCCGTGAGGGAAACGGCCAGCGATAGCAGCGCAGACACCCATAGCGCTCCACCGACCATACGGACCACAACACCCAGGTGCCCCGGCGGCGGAAGTGACGCCGCACGAGCGCCCGGAGGCGCTTGAAAGACCGGAGCGCCCGGAGCTCCTGTGGGACACTTCCTAAAGCCGTGAGGTGAACGGCCAGCTAGGTCAGCACACAGCTCGCCTTACCAGCGCTCCAGCACCAGAAGCACGCCGTGAGGGAAACGGCCAGCGATAGCAGCGCAGACACCCATAGCGCTCCACCGACCATACGGACCACAACACCCAGGTGCCCCGGCGGCGGAAGTGACGCCGCACAAGCGCCCGGAGGCGCTTGAAAGACCGGAGCGCCCGGAGCTCCTGTGGGACACTTCCTAAAGCCGTGAGGTGAACGGCCAGCTAGGTCAGCACACAGCTCGCCTTACCAGCGCTCCAGCACCAGAAGCACGATAAATTTGCACCTGAGACTTGGGGACCAGTATTGGTCAAAGTTTTTAATGCTGCTGTTCGCTATACTTTCCCGTGCACCTGGTCTGAATCCATAATAGTCCCGATCCATAAGAAAGGGGACCGGGGAAATGTTAAAAACTACCGGCCAATTTCATTGTTGGATTCGTCTGTCAAAATTATGAGTCGTGTACTCCTCGTCCGATTAGAAGAGTGGGCTGAGTCTAATCAGATAATGACAGACTGTCAATATGGGTTCAGGAAAGGTAGAGGCTGTATTGAACAATGCTTAAACCTGGAGCTCCTGATAGGGAAATACACCCGAGCTAAAAATGGTCCGCTCTATCTATGTTTCGCTGACCTGAGCAGTGCTTTTGACCTGGTAGACCACGCCATATTGTGGACTACATTGCTAGAAATGGGAGTACCTAGGGAAATTATATACTTCTTGGCCCGTTTATATGAGAGGCTTAGCTCGTGCGTCCGTTATGGGCCCTCGGGCGAATGCACAGATACATTTAGGGTCAGGAGAGGTATTAGACAAGGGTGTGTTTTGGCCCCTTTGCTTTTCACCTTGTTTATTAATGAAATTGATTCGATCCTAAAGGAGGTACCAGCGGACGCCCCTAGAGTAAACACAAGCTCCATTCCCGTGTTACTCTATGCGGACGACGCTGTGCTGCTCTCCAGGACCCCTCGGGGCCTACAGCTTCTGATAGATAAATTTGTGGCCTTTATCGAAAAGAGAAAGCTGATCATTAATAAAAGCAAGACTTATGTGATGGAGTGTGGAGCTAGTAAAGCCAAGACTAAAAAGCCCTATAGGTATCTCATTGACGGTCAAGAGGTGCAGTGCGTGGAAAACTTTTGCTACCTAGGGGTCAACTTTTCTAAAAATGGCCGCTGGGACACCGAGCATAAGGTGGTGCGTGATAAAATGGCCAGGAGTGCAAATGGAATATTTGCCTTTGCAAGTAAGTTAGGTAATAGAAGACCTAAAGCCATGCTTAAGATCTTCGAAGCCAGGTGTCTATCTGCTGCCCTGTACGGAGCAGGGGTATGGGGAGTATCCAGGGCAGAATCTTTGCAGGTAGAAGAGAATACATTTCTGAAAAAATTACTGTGTCTCCCGACTTCTACTGCTAATAGTCTGGTTCATAAAGAATTAGGACTATGCCATCTAAATGATTTACTATTATTGAGACCTTTGATGTTGTGGCGTTCTGTTTGGATTAAAGACGAAGTTGCATTTAATAGGACCATCATTGAGGACTGCCTTCGTCTTGACTATTTTCTCAGAATCCCTTGGATTAAATACATTATTGAATCTTTTTCTAATGTGTTTGGGTTTGACGTTGCTTCAGATCATTGTTCTGCTTCAGATCTCTCTAAAAAGAGTCTGAAATCAATCTTTTTAAATCATTGTGCAGAAAGACGGGCCACGGATGATCTGAAGCTTTCTACCTGTGTACGTTATAACCATTTGAATGAATTTGTGGGCCTACATCCATACCTCACCCAGGTAACCAAAGGGCAACATAGGTTTGTTCTTACCAGGCTGAGGATGGGCACGGCCCATCTATTGGTTGCATTCCCTGAGATTAAAACACGCCCCACAGGTCCATGTCGGTGTGACAATATTTCAGAACAAAGCACAGAGCACTTTCTACTTACTTGTAACTTGTATAGCGAATGTCGTAAATTCTTTTTAAAACCTTTATTTATTAAATTCGGAGCCAGAACTGTTAAAGCGGCAATGAAACTACTTTTTAACATGAATCATCCTGACATCTGTTTTTATACAGCCAGTTATTTACTCAGGGCCATTACTTATAGGAAAAGCATGATTTTTTAACATTTTTTATACAACATTTTACTCATTCTAAATCTTTTTAAGTGTCTTACTCAATTTATTATATGTACTCTACTGTATTTTCTTTCTTAGTGATTGCGACTGTCTTGGAAATTTTTAACATTTTTTCTGTATGTATGTACTTTTATGGACATGATTTACATGTTTCCGAATAAAGTTTACTGAATCGAAATGAAAGCAAGATTTCAGTTCTTATTAATGCCTTGGGGCAAATGCCTGTAATGCACGATCATCTGTAATTATTTATACTTTGCTTGAGTTGTATACATTTATTTTTGCAACATAATTTTCCCCAGCAGAGCATTTTGTACAATGGCAATCGTGTTAAAGGGTTTTCAAAATTGCAATACGGATATGGCTCCTTGAATCTAAGCCTTTCGCGTCATCAATAATTACAAATGATGAACTTTACACATTATTGTGGTCCTGAGATTTGGGAAACTATGATTGCCATGAATGCCAGAGACCCTACGTATAACATTATGCACATTTATTAGAGTTATTCCAAATTGCAGAGCTAGAGATAAAACTTTCGCATACCAAAGAAAAGTGGGCCGGTAAAATACAGCGTTTATATTAGTTCTAATTGTCTTAAGCACGTTCAATAACATTCAGACATAAATGTGTGTGCACAATGCCAAATCAGCAACACAACTGCTTAATAAAGCAGGTCTCTCTTTTGGCCACCTTTGCCTAATTTTTACGAACGACTAACCCCGCTTTGTACTGCTCATTAATATAGCAATCAATCATCACACAATACATTCATTTTACAGCACAGTGAAATGACTGCTTCCGCATCATAAGCGTTCATTTCGCATTTATTCAAATTGTATGATTCTGAACCAGTGTGGCTTTGCTGTAGCTCGCTGGTGTGTGTAACCTTGACTGTATGCGTCAGCTCCAAGCACAGCAAGGAGACCTCTGCCATGAATGAATGAGCATGTGGGGAGAAAATTGAGAGCACTGTATTCATCAAAGGCTTTGGCCAAGTGTGGTAACATGATTTCCACAAGGACTAAATGTAAATGATATGTGATTCATAAACATGATTAGATTCTACAATGTGCCAGACTGAGCAACACCTGATCAAAATGAATTTAAAATATTGGCAAAAGCATAAATGTTTAATAAAACTGCCCACCACATCCTCCAGACTAACAAATGCCGCTGCTCTTAGGAGGTCCTTAAATAACATTGATAACTATTAGAAATTGCCTTTAAAATATAGCAATCGCACATTTCGCACAAGAAAATGTAGACACACAGGAAGTCAATTTCTGGAACAAGAGAACATTAGTCATAAATTCTCAGCTGAGGACCCAAGCGGGGGTATTCACAAAGTGCTTTTGCCAGTACTAAAAACATACCACAAAATGTTATTGCTGTCAAAGGCTAGACTATCATTAAGTGAGCTCGGTTCCAAGTCCCAAGACTATACCAAAACAACAAAAGTGCATTCATGTAATAGTGCGCGCACAATGAAATACTCAGCCCCCCACACATTTGACACCCCTCAGCACCCACTGGGCCCAAGAATATACAGAATCGGTTATGTTGTCCAAGGCATAGACTTTTATTCACATTAGACATATAAATCTACACAACCACTACGGGATAAATGGCCACATGCATCAACCTATTTAGGAAGTGCAAACGGTGTGAATCGGTCCATTCGGCCGTTAGCAATTCCTAAATAAGTGGGATGCATCATGCATTTTTGTGAAATTCGCTATTTTTAGCGATTTCCAAAAATGCAATTGCTTTTAAGGAATCGCAAATTTGCGATTCCTTAAAAGCAATGCATGATTGTTTTTGAAATTGCGAATTCGCAATTAGGGGGTGCAAATTACCACAAGGGTGAACCTCGTGGTAATTTGCGAAAAAGTATTAAAATGCTCAAATTTGCATTTTAAACACTGTCATGTTACAGACACACATGTCCTTAGGACATGTGGGTGTGAAACATGCACTTTAAAATACATTTCAGGGGTGCAGGGGGGGTCCTTTGGACCCCCCCTGCACCCATGGAATGCATTAACATTTTGCAAATCGCTAATTGAAATTCGCAAAATGTCAATGCCTTCCCATTGATTCCTATGGGCCTTTTGGCCCATAGGAATCAATGGGAATTGCGAAATCGCAAATTAGAATTCGCATAATATTTGCGATTCGGTAAAAATTGCGATTTTTACTGAATCGCAAATATTATGCGATTAAAATCATTCATCCCATTTTGCGATTCCTGATTTGCGATTCCCTACAAATCGCAAATAAGGAATCGCAAGACCTTACAATGATACATGTGGCCGCTTGTATAATTTGGATATATATCAATATTCATAGCAACAGACTTTGCGACATCCACCTGACAACGGCAATAATAAAATTAGGCATAACTTTATAATTGATTTCAGCTTTGCGATACACATGTACTTACATTTGTTGGCCTACTCGACTGACCCACTCAGCTGTGCACATTGTGCCGGCAGGCCCCACCGCGCTACAGCAAACAATGCATTACTTGAAAAACAGAGCACCGCACAGCGCACCGGCCCACCGAGGTACCTGAACACAGGCATCCTCCCAAATAGCCCACACAGTCCATACGTTGCGGGATAGGGCAGTAGAGACAGGACCACTTGCAGGTCAGTCCCCTCCCTGCACCTACCCTCGGCAGTAGAGTCCAGGACCACCTGCAGGTTAGTCCCCTCACCGCCTATCCAATGCACAGTTCATCGTACCCCCTATGTGGTCCATCCAATCGCTGAAGCGCCATTGCAGCACATTCCCCTTTTTGGTGTTAACTGTCAGCGCTCCGCCGTGCTCTGCCTTGCTTCTCTGCCTGTTGGTAGGGTGGTTTCTGACGATCTTGCGGCTTCCCTGGGTCCAAGGAGACAAAGAGGAGGAGACCCCAGGGCCGCCGCCTTATATAGACACATACATGTAAGTTTCGGTTTCCAAACGTATGCCCAAAAGTCATTGGTAATCTGACCCTCAGAACACGAGCCCCTCTGATTAAAGGCTCAGTTTCATGGCGCAACTAAGGGCACCCCTCCTCTAGGTGAGGGGGGAGCCTAATAAATCGTGTCTTCGATGTGAGGAATTGCTAATTCACTATGAACAATGTAAGATGGCGTAGATTGTGGTACTGGCAAAAGTTGGCGTAAAGATTATTCTTCAGTATTTGTAAGACTTTGCTTTATGAAAGCCCCCACAGCCATGGCCCGTATGTTATGCTGTTTATGCATTTACTTTTATACAATAGTAGCATCTCCTTTATGGGTTTATTTCTATTTTTTGATGCAAATCTAAATATTGCTTCTGATGTTCTAATACATTTCATTTTACTATTGTGTTTATGAGGGCTCCAAGAGGCAGATTTAGAAACCTAGACAGCCAGATAGGAATAGTTTTTTTACCTGTATCACAGACCACGAGAAAGGTTTTCGTTAAATTTAATCTCATATCTGTAGCCTCCATAAATGTGGCAAATCCATTAATTAAACAAAGTTAGCCATTATGGGTGGTTGATAGTAAGATCATGTCATTGGCATATAAAAGGATTGGCTATCCACAAACTACGGGGTCCGCCTTCAACTGTTGTAAGTAAACGTCTACCCCATTCAAATATAATCAAAATAAGAGTGGTGCAAGGACACACCCTAGTCATACACCCCTCATAACTCTAAAGCCTAGGGTGGATACTCCATCCACACCATAATGTATGCAGCCATTCAGATGGCCATAAAGCTGCGATTGAGTGCAAATAATGCCAAAGAGGTACCCATTTGTACCAGAGTTTCCCACAACTTACTAGGTAAAATGCACTACTTAAGTCGGCGACACACACAAATAGATGGCCTTTCTTAGCTTTTGTATATTTCCTTAAAAGCAAATGTAGATTGGTATATTGCTCCAAGGTACCGACTTTGCTTCTAAAGACAAGCGGTGAGTCAGTGAGCTCATGTTTTTCAGCTACCCAGGTCTCTAGCCTTTCTAATAATATCCTGTTCAGCAGTTTGACTAATGTATCAAGAAGGGAAATTGGCCTGATACTTTCAACCTATGTTGCTAGTATAGATTTTTTTGAAGCAGCTGTGCAATTCTGATTTAAGATAGGTCCTCAAAGTGCTATTTGTTTGTAGTATACATGTAGGAAGCTTCCTCTCTATATAGACAAAAATGAAGTACACTGTGCAGAGAGTATATTGAATTCCCCTATGGGTGTGCAGGGTTAAATGCAGATCATTCTAGTGCTCTATTTGTGTTGGTGTGAGTGAGCAGTTAGGCTTATCAGAGGGTGGTACTAAGCATTTGTTTTCACAAACAGAAGCAATAAATGAGGCACACACTCAAGAATAAATCTGAGCCAATTTGTAAAAAATATAGTTGAATCTTTAGAGATATATTTAGAAACGAATGTCTGACATAATATCGAAATACAAAAATATCGGCACAAAAATATCGACATCATATCTTCATAAAGGTAAGTACAAAAATATCGAAAAAATAATATCGTAGTACAAAAATATCAGAATTAAAAATATCGTTTTTTTAAATGTATTATTAATAATGTAAAAATAATGTTAAAATACATATAATTTTACAAATATTAAATAAAAATATTAAAACAGAATTAAAACTAATACATATACATTTAAAATAAATAAAACACTTAATATTTAATGTAATTTTTTTTAATGTAATTTAATTGATTTAATGTAATTTTTTGTTGTTTTTACCCTGTACGCCTGTACCCCAAAAACCCAAAACTGACCCTGAACCCTAGAAATATCCCTGTACCCCAAAAACCCAAAACTGACCCTGAACCCTAAAAATACCCCTTTACCCAAAAACTGAAAACTGACCCTGAACCCTAAAAATACCCCTTTACCCAAAAACTGAAAACTGACCCTGAACCCTAAAAATACCTCTTTACCCAAGAACTGAAAACTGACCCTTATCCCTAAAAATACCCCTTTACCCAAAAACTGAAAACTGACCCTGAACCCTAAAAATACCCCTTTACCCAAAAACTGAAAACTGACCCTGAACCCTAAAAATACCCCTTTACCCAAGAACTGAAAACTGACCCTGAACCCTAAACATACCCCTTTACCCAAAACCTGAAAACTGACCCTGAACCCTAAAAATGCCCCTTTACCCAAAAACTGAACCCCCCCCCCCTTAAAATACCCCTTTACCCAAGAACTGAAAACTGACCCTGAACCCTAAAAATACCCCTTTACCCAAAAACTGAAAACTGACCCTGAACCCTAAAAATACTCCTTTACCCAAAATTAATTAATATTATTTCATTACCAATTAATTATTAATTAACAATAACAATAAAGTAAATATATTAGCACATTAGCTGGAATTAATTTAATTTAATAATTAATATTATTTCTCCCAATTAATTAATTAAGAATAACAAAAAATTATATATAAAAAATTACTATAATTAATGTAATTAACTAATTAATATTAATTAATTACCAACTAATGAATAATTAAAAATATGTACAAAATTATATTAATTAATTAACTAATTTATATAAATTAATTACCAATTAATTATTAATTAAAATATGTACAAACATATATTAATTAATGAATTATTATTAAATTACTTCCCACCCTATTCCCCTATAAACCCATAACCCGCTACAGAACATATTTATCAATTAATCAATTAATTACAATTAATTAAACATTAATTCTCAATTAATTAATTAATAATTCCTACTAATTAATAATTAATTTAACATAATTAAATTTCTTCCCACCCTATTCCCCTATAAACCCACAACCCGCTACAGTAGTAAAAGACAATATTTAATTAAATTACATTAAAAATAAATAAAAAAACATAATAAATACAATATAATATACACTCTGATTTATTTAAAAATTGATATTAGTAACATCAAAGTTATTTATTTCGATATTATTGACATCGATATTTAAAACTTCGATATTACTGATATCATACTAATATCGATATTAGGACTGTCGATATTACTTACCTTCGATATTTTGTCCCATCGATATTTAAACTTCGATATTACTGTATATCGATATTTAAAACTCGATATTTTGTCTGTGTACCTTTAGAAACAACTCAACAGTTAGTAAATGTTTGTATGTTGATTTTTAACCAAATGTGTATGGGTTTTAAGCAACAGCAGTCACTACTGTCAAGCAGAGATCATTGTGGTCAAGGGGAAGAAAAACATAGGGTGAGAGATTGGAGTACTGCCAACACAGTTACCATCTCATTCAATGAAAGTAACACTCCCCCATTGAGTTTTGGGGGACAACGGTTGGCCAGAATTCAGGGGAAGTTCTACTCCAGGGGAGTCAGAGTTTTTGAAGTCCCAGGGTTTGGGCCTAATGGGCAGTTCTGGGTTACCTGGATTGGAGGGTTTGGAGGTCTTGGAATGCAGAATTTGTTCTTCAATGGTGCCGGTCAGCTACAGGTGCGGTGAGGCCAGTCCGTTAAGGTGGGTGTTGTCATGCCCAAGTAGCTGCTTGCATGCAGTCGACACCACCAGAAAGCTGGTATAGGCTCACAGGAGTGGGTATTTTCAGCAATGGTTGCAGGCACTGTGAGGATCCCTCTGGCTGGTGGATGATTTGAAGGGGTTGGGTACCAAACTAGTGACCAACACCCTTAGATGCTGCAACTTTTGGTTGATGCAGTGATTAATGTCACCACTGTCCATGCCTGTCTTCACCTTGTGGCAGTCTTTACCAGCAGCCTACTGGGAATTTGTACCACTAGTTCAAAGGGAAGTCCCAGGCACTTGGCGAAGGCTGGCAGGGCTCCGGGGATTTTGGAGGCTGCATAAGTTTCAAGTAGGGATGACAGACCACAGCTGTATAGTCCTTTCGCAGTTCTGAGTGTTTGGCACCAGTTTCTTCTACAGCATGGCTTTGTTCTTGGATCAACAGCAAGTCTTCTTCCTTTGTCTTCATTGGGTCTGGAGAATCTGAAGTCAAGGTCTCAGGGAGCAACCTAAATACTACATTTAGGGGGCATTGAAGGGGTGCCAGGTAGTAGCCGATGGGCTTCTTACCTGTAGGGTGACAACACCCTCTACATGCTTACCTCACTAGGAGGGTGGACATAGCCCTGGCCCGGATAGGCTCTATTCCCCATCCTCAAGTTGGTGGAAAGTGAAAAGCGGGGTCCACCCCGCCTGTACTGCCTTAGGGGTTGTGAGCTGAAGGTGGGCAAACTCTTAGTCTCTCTAGTTTTCTTGCCTTTGCTCCCACCATAAGTGGAGCCTGAAAGGGGATTATGGCCTCTGCCACTATCTAGAGGTTCCTTGGTTGGATTTTAATGGCGGCATGGCCTTCAAAGCTTCCCACTTAGGAAGGCCATTCTGTCCTGGAGGAGATGCACAACACCTCTGCCCAGAGCAGGCTTGTCTCTGTCCTCTCAAAAGTATAGTCTCTCACCCCATGAGGTTTGAAACAAGTCTTGTGGTAGCAGACTGATGAAAATCATTTAAGAACCACACCGGGGCTTGGTAGGTTGTCAGGAGACACTCTACAGGGGTCTCCTGTGTGAATGTATAAATACATCTATCACTGGCATTAGTCAGGATTTATTAAGACAACTTCCACCTGGAGAACAACAATGACAGCAACACCGTCGCCCTCCTGGACAACCTCACCAACCTCGGACTCAAGCAACTGGTGAACACCCCCACCCACCACACCGGTCACACGCTAGACCCCATCTTCTCCGCCAGCAAGCACATCTCCTTCAGCCACTCCACCGGACTACACTTGACAGATCACAGCTGCGTCCATTTCAACTTCAGGAGAACCACGACCCACCACCACCCGCAACAGGTCCCCTGCAGAAGCTGGAGCAAGATCTCAGCAGACCAACTCACCACCTCCCTCAGCCAGAACCCTCCCACCAACACAAGGGACTCAACGAAGCAGCCCACAACCTCACACAATGGCTTACCAACTGCGCCGATGTCCTCGCGCCTCTGAAGAACCCTCCCAGCAGACCAGGCAGCAAGAAAACCTCATGGCTCACCAACGACCTCAAAAACTCCAAGAAAACCTGCCAAACCCTCGAGAAAGCCTGGCGCCACGACCAGACAACGGAGAGCATGACAGCCCTCAAGAACGGCACCCGCAAACACCACCAAAAGGACAACATTCAAAGAACGTCTGGACAACAACACCCACAACAGCAAGGAACTCTTCAACATCGTTAAAGAGCTCTCCAACCCCAGCACCTGCAACAACAACATCACACCCTCGCAAGACCTCTGCGACTCACTCGCCTTGTTCTTTCAATGCAAGATCGCCGACATACACAGCAGCTTCGGAGCACGAACCACGCACCCAACAACCCTTCTAGCGCCCCCCCACCACCCTCTGCAACTGGACCCTGGTCAGCACCGAAGACACCACCCACACGATGAACACCATCCACTCCGGCTCCCCCACCGACCCCTGTCCACACCACATCTTCAACAAAGCAGACTCCATTATCGCAACCCAACTCCGGGACATCAGAACAGCTCCTTCTCATCCGCCACCTTCCCGGAGAGCTGGAAACATACCAAGCTCAGCGCCCTCTTGAAGAAACCCACCGAGGACCCCACGGACCTCAAGAACTTCCGCCCCATCTTGCTCCTCCCTTTTCCTGCCAAAGTCATTGAGAAGACCGTCAACAAACTACTCTCCGCCTTCCTTGAGACAAACGGATCCCTCGACCCCTCACAGTCCGAATTCCAAGCAAACCACAGCACCGAGACCGCCCTCATTGCAGCTACTGACGACATCAGGTCCCTGCTCGACAATGGGGAAACAGCGGCACTCATCCTCTCAGCATCCTTTGACACCATATGTCACCGCACCCTGATACAACGCCTCAGCAACACAGGAATACAAGAAATGGCCTTGGAGTGGATCATCACGTTCCTCACCCGAAGAACCCAGAGAGTCTGCCTCCCCCGTTCTGATCCGCAGCCTCTGAAGTCATCTACGGCGTTCCGCAAGGATCCTCGCTCAGCCCCACCATCTTCCACGTCTACATGAGCCCCCTCGCAGCGACCCCGCCACCGCCAGAGCCAACCTCCAGGAAGGAATGAAGGACGTCACGGAATGGATGAAGCTCAGCCGTCTGAAACTGCATTCAGACAAGACAGAAGTCCTCATCCTGGGACATTCTCCCTCTACCTGGGACGGCTCCTGGTGGCCCCCTGCCCTGGGCACCGCCCCCAAGCCAACGGACCATGCTTGCAACCTGGGCTTCGTCCTGGACTCCTTCCTCACGATGTCCAAGCAAGTCAACGTTGTCTCGTCGTCCTGCTTTAACACCCTGGCATTCTCCTAAAGATCTTCCGGTGGATCCCCATTGAAACCAGGAAGACGGTCACCCAGGCCCTCGTCACCAGCCGACTGGACTACGGGAACGCCCTCTACGTCGGAACCTCAACCAAACTCCAGAAAAGACTCCAGCGCATACAGAACGCTTCTGCACGACTCATCCTGGACATCCCTCATCACAGCCACATCTCTGCCCATCTGGGAGACCTGCACTGGCTCCCTGTCAACAAGAGGATCACGTTCAGACTCCTCACCCACGCACACAAGGCTCTCCACGACATGGGCCCCAAGCACCTCAACAGCTGCCTCGCATTCTACACACCCACTCGCCAGCTCCGTTCCGCCAGCCTTGCCCTCGCCACCGTCCCACGTATTCGCAGATCCACCGTCGGAGGAAGATCCTTCTCCTACCTGGCGGCCAAGACATGGAACTCCCTCCCCACCCACCTACGGCAGACCCAGGATCATCTCTCCTTCTGGAAACAACTCAAGACCTGGCTGTTCGAGCAGTAGCAAATACCCCTCCCCCCAGCGACTTGAGACCCTAGCGGGTGAGTAGCGAGCTCTACAAATTTCTTGATTGATTGATTGATTGACCAAACACGTTGGAAATAAGTGGAGCTATCATGGAGATAGGAAGGTTGTATTGGTGAGTATCCGGGCCATGTAATCTTTATGGCTTCCCTGTTAACTTACAACTTCACAGAAAAGACTGGATATTGTAGAGGCCTATATGTTCATGCAGCTAGGCCCACACATAAGAAGGTCTGGGCATGAATTCAGCACCGCTCGCAGAGTTTGCAGAGTTTTTCCCTCTGTGCTCCCCGTAGTGCGCAGAGTTCCAAAAAATCCCCTGCACATAGTGGAGCAGAGGTTTTTCCTTGCTCACGCTCAACAACATTAAGTTGGTGACCATGAGCGAGGAAAATCGTACTCCAGACCACTTGCTGGTGAGACTTCCCAACGCGGGCAGTCACTGATGGCCGTTACCGCTCCTCCTGTTTTGAAACCTTCTGTTTGCGTTGAGGTAGCTGCAGCTCAAGAAGACCATATACTGGAGCAGTAGAAAGAAGCAGAGTGTTCTTGCTCTGCGCATGGTGCCGTTCGCACAGATTTTCCAGTGCAGGGCGAACGCCCAGCTCCAAAAAGCCGCATGAACAGTGCAATCTAACGCACTCCGCTGCTTGCGCAGCAGAGTTTTTATGTCACTTTCCCCGAACTCCTCCCTGGCCTAGATATAGGGCACCCTGTCTAAGGGCTGAAGGCCTGCACCAAGAAACACAGCCCACAGTGGCAGAGTGCATAGCCTTGTTGAGGGAGGCCTGGGGTGGCACAATCAGTGCTGCAGCCCCAGAGGACCATCTTCAAGACCCATGCCCTAGATACGAGGGGTGTCATTTACTAGAGATTTATAAGGGTAACTGAAGTTGTGCTAATCGTGGTACAATGAGGAAGGAGATCTGGCACTGTGAACATGGTTAGCAGGGACCCAGTGCACTTACATTTAAAAATTGCATCAGGCATAAGGCAAAAAGTGCAGGAAAACCTTGTAGAAAGAGGCACTTTCTTGAAATGTTTGTACAAGGAGTCCTTCAAAACCTTGGGCCTTTCAATTTGCACATCTTTGTAGGACTAGATTTACTCGTTCCAGTGTAACTGGGAGTAGATATGAGGGCCAACCGCAATTATTTCCTCGTTAGTGGGGGTCTCATCTATACTACCTGGGTTAAGGATTCAACCAAAATGGGTTAATCTGTATGATTTCTGGACTCAACCATTGATGCAGTTATATCCCTGAGAAACAGCTGATTTACTGTTCTCCAAAATAGGGTACTATCCTTAGATTCCGCTGCCTGCTTTAGATCTTCCTATGCCTTTCATGTAAATTGCACTTTCTTTTCTCTAGTGTATGTTTATATCTTTTTCACAAATATTGCAATTCTTCTCTATTTCTTGAAAATGCCTGTAGAGCCCCGCTTACTTTCTGGTTGGCATGTGGACATTTGTGGTCAAACCAGCCCTGTTTATGTAAGTTAATATTTTTGATTCTAATATTTAAGCTTTCTGCAATTTCAGCTCTAAGTTTACAAAGTGCCAATAATATTTTACGGCGACATTAGTCCTATTCAGTACAAGCAAGACATTCCTTTTGCATTATCTTTAATAATTTTTCCTACTAGGACTCTTTCATCAATGCCTGACCATTTTATACTGATCCCATTAGAACCCTTAGTTACAATATACTCAGCTATCAGTTCTTCATCTTTATGTTGGTTCTTGATATTAAGAGTTAGCAGCAAGGGTAAATAGTTGCTTAAGGCACTTGGGACCAATGTAAATACATCGAATGAAACCATGCCAAATTCTAGATATTATCAACAGTCCAGAAACGACCACCTCCCAGAAAGGTCGGCAACATGGCATTTCCCATTCCCATATGTTGAATCCTTAGTTAAAGATTGTATTTATTTATCAATTTATTAAGGGTCTCCCTGTATACATTTTCGAGAAATGCAATTGACCATTTCCACAAGCATCTGTATAACCACACACTTCATCACTTGCCATTTCACATTTGTCACGTTAAAGGGCAAGGCTGTATTTTTTATCTGACAAGGGCTCCACAAGGCTGGATGCCTTCTTACTGGGGTCCCCCTGAAGTGGATTTGCTTCTGTGGAGAAGATAAAGTGGAGCAATTGTGCTACTACAGTTAAGTGAAGTCACGCCTTCATCCCAAAATGTTGCAGGGGTAAATCCTTTTTTAATCATCTCTTCATCTAAGACACCCAGATTCCATGGGAGGCTCTTAGACCTTGGGGCTTGATCCAGCAAAGCACATGAGTAGCAGGGTCCAGTGCATGTGTAGTTTTTCCTGGGCAAACAGTAAAACATGTTGTTTCAGTTGTGTGTCCATGTAGCAACAGGGGAGGTTAGCACTCTGACCCTTCAAGTCCTCTTCTTTGTCCTGGGTACAATAGGGAACAGATTTGGTCTTTCTCAGTTTACCACAATTTGGCCGAGTCCTCTTCTCTTCTGATCTTCCACAAGTCTGGAAAGTGTTATGAGGAGGGTTTTTTAACATGCTGCATTTGAGGTTGGCACTAGCTAATGAGTGGGAGTAAATCCTGACTCGTCTCTAACTAGTGTAGTGAAATATCCAAGTTGTACCCCTACCCACTTTTTTAGCCATTTCTGTTAGCCCTAATGCAACTCATACCACAGTACACCTTACTCTTAAAATTCAACGTGGGGGAACCTTCCTCCCTTGTTAAGATCCCTTGTGTCTACCCAGAAGATTGTCCTCAGAAATTAGCAGTTCTCTCCCCTGTGTCCATACTAATTTGGTTTTGGATAAATCGTTCTTCCCCCTTGGTTTGTAGTAAACCTGGTTAGTGGGAACCTGGAGAACAAAGGCTTGCCTTCTTCCAGTCTCACTTTACATCAGTGTGTATAAGAGCAGGCCTCACTTTGGTCGTTTACAAGTTAATGAAATTTATAGTCTCACAAACTGCCCTCCTGCAAGGGAAAGAACATCGCCCCCCGCCCCCCAAAGCCCAGGCTATTGTGCCTGCTGTGAGAGCAGTTTTCACAACTCATGAAGGTCAAGAACTGTCAGGGCAGCTGCAGGCAAGCTAATGCAATTAGGCTCCAGAGCTTCAAGCAGAAAATATGTATGTTTCTAAAATAAAGTACACATTTCCTAAATATTTGTTAAAAATTTAACTATACCCTTGAAATGGATTTTTAATCAATATTTAAAAGATCGATGGAACCATTTCTCTAGCTTTTCCCAATCTTGAGATATCAGAATGAATTGATTAATCTGAACTGTGATTTTCCTTGTTGGAAAGCTAGATAATTCCACAGTGAAAACAGCACTGAGAGCTTGTCCCTGTTGAGACATCCCAACATTAGAATTCTACCTGACCCATTTTTTAAAACTAGATACCTTACCATTTGGCTACTAAACCTACTAACAGATGACTTATTATAATTATTAAAAATGAAGGTTATTCTCTTGTGAGAAGAGTTATTTTGTCAAGTCGAACTGCTGGTTTAAACTGTAGTAGTCAGTCTAGAATGGTAGGCCTAAAGCCATGTTTGAAAAGCCAACTGTATAGATGGCACACTAAGTGCTGCAGTCCACAAAAGGCATTTAACTTCCAGGCCTATGTGCATTTTGTATACCACATACTATGTCTCAAGGGACAAGTTAACTGTGTCAATCAGAGATAAGCCAATGTCATCATATTTAAAGGGGGCGAACAGATACATTTTTTCCTTTTTGGCAGCGGTAAATTGCACAAAGTCCTAAATTTGAAAAAATAGAATACATAAAAATACAACAACTTTGGGTTAAACCACGCAGAGAAGAATGATTTACTACATAGGCAGATGAGTGTTCCCAACGGTATGTGACTGGTTTTGAGGCGTATAAGAATGCTGGGTATACAGTTGGTGGTCAGTAATAGGCAAAATGGCGCTCCAAGGTCTATCACAAGTACAAATTAGTTATGGCATGTAATCTGGCATGGTGTATAAGATAAGGAAAAAACACCAAATCCCCACGTGTGTGGCCAGCAGGCCACTCTACCATATATACAAATCAAGTGGCTAAGAAGTCTTAAGATCTTGAATTAAAGACATCTGAAAATACAAAGACAAGCATCATTGTGATATTTTATGAAACTTGCCGGTAGATGCATCAACGTTGTCATTTGCGATTCCTTAATTGCGAAAAATAAGGAATCGCAATTAAGGATTCGCAAATGGCAATGCATCATTTATTTCGCTATTTTATTGAGATTCGGTAAAAATCGCAATTTTTACCGAATTCCAATAAAATTGCGAGTTCCAAATTGCGAATCCGATATTCCCATTCATTCCTATGGGCTGAAATGCCCATAGGAATGAATGGAAATTGCGAATTCGCAATTTCAAATCGGAATGCATCAAAGCCTTTCAAGCATGCACCCATGAAATGCACTTTTACATGTGAGTTACATACACACATGTCCTAAGGACATGTGTGCCTGTAACGTACACGTTTAAAAAATGCATTTTTATGCGTTTTTAAACATTTTTGCAAATTACCACGAAGTTCAACTTCGTGGTAATTTGCATTTGCAATTTGTGAAATCGCAAATGTTTTGAGGATGATGCATTGCTTTTAAGGAATCGCAAATTTGCCATTCCTTAAAAGCAATCGCATTTTTGGGAACTCGCAAAAAAAAGCGATTTCCAAAAAATGCTTGATGCATCCCAGTAACCAATTTAGGAAGTGCAAAAGGCCGATTTATGCGAATCGCACCGTTTGCACTTCCTAAAAAGGTTGATGCATCTGGGCATTAATGTATTTACTTTTAAACGTGTGCAGCGGCTTTGTATATGTATAAGAATGCTGTCGGTTACACAAGACCGCTAGACTGTGATAGGTGTAACAAACACAACAAAAAGAAAGTCATTTATGAAAAGGTGTAAGATACAAAGTGTGTAAAAATGTACTCTCTTCTTTCTATTTATTGGTATGGAGAGAAGGTGTAACTCTGGTTACCCATAGACGAGTGAATAAATGATGGTTTGCACTCAATGAATGTTCATCTCATGAAAAATATGTAGGTATAAAAGTCTTTATTTAAATAGTAAACATCTCTTGAAAACAACGGAAGCAATGAATAAGCACACATTTGCCCAATGCATGACCTTAGAGCCTTCAAAGCAACTTAAGTTATTGAAAGTAGTAGAGGTGGGAAAACTACTAAAAGCTAGAGATAGGCATGAGCCACATGCTCTTGCTCAGCTCAATGTCCTCTTGCACCTTCAAGCCCAAACTGTCAAAGAAAGATAAAGCAGTGACCTTTGATCTAAACAGGTCATGGGCAATAGGTATTCATCTAGTGGCAAAATTCACAATGTGAACCCCAAATAAAAGAGCAGGCATTAATCCTGGCTTCTTCACAAACCAAATTGTGTGATCTTAGGCAAATATCTTATTTCATAGATCCTCCTTTTTCTTCATTATCCATAAGAGAGAACCTTCACATATGTGGGTTCAGGAAATGCACTGTGCATAAACCTGTTGTGTTTAATTTAATGGACTATAATGATGCTCCATATGAAGTAAGGTAACACATTGGATGCACAATACAACTGACTTGCCTCTTAGTTCACTTATGGCAGTGCGGTCAGGGTGAGAGGAGACATCATTGATTCTAAGTTCATGTATAAAAACTGTAACTTTTAATAAATGCCTCTTAAAGCAGAAATACAATCAGATGTACAAATTTCAAAGATCCAGCATGCTAAAGAAATAATATATTTTTTAATTTGAAGAGAATTTATTATATTTTAACATGATGTTTGTTGCTTGATTTTCATGCCAAATATTTTCATGGCTTGTCTTGTGCACATGATCCTAGATTCAAGACAGACACTTGGTTTGGGTCTCTCAGTTAATATGTTGGCTTGCCCACCTCTTGTGACTGTGACTGATAAATAGTTAAATAACCTAGGCCATCTATACGTCAATCACAAAGGCAAGCCACCTGAGCACCTAAGATGTTGTTTCTGAAATATGAAAGCAGATTATGTAAAAAATAAAGGGGCATATTCAGGGGCCCCTTATGCCACCAGAGCATCACTTTTTTCTGACACTCCAGTGGTGTTGCTCTATACCCTATATTTACAAGATGATATTAAGCCACTTAACATGGCTTAATGCCACCTAGTAAATATGCCACTTTCCTCAGCAGTCCACTGCAGCAAAGGAGCGGGCAATGTTATTGTTATGTTATGTTATTGAGCTTTTGTATAGCGTACAGCTACTCACAGGGAGTGTCCCGACGCTTTCCACCCTCAACTCATATTGAAATAACACAACACAGCTAAAAACAAACAACAGAACGGAACAGAAACAATGGGCAATAAAAACAGACTAGGAGTTAAAAAGCCAGGTCTTCAGGCCCCTCCTAAACTGGAGCAAATTAGCAGTACTCCAAAGGGAAAATGGAAGCAGATTCCAAAGCTGGGGGGCTCTGTAGCCAAAAGACCGCCCTCCCGCGCGGGCCTTCCTCACCCGAGGAACCACCGCTCTGCACAGAGCTTCCGAGCGGAGGGAACGAGCTGGACGATAAAAAGTCAGTCTCCGCTGCAGATATCCCGCTCCTGAACCATGCAAAGCTTTGTGCATCAGGGTCAAGGATTTAAACTGGATCCTCTTCCTAATGGGGAGCCAATGAAGCGACTGGAGCAACCCAGACGCTCGAGCTCATCTCCCTAGACCAGAGATCGCCCGGGCAGCAGAGTTCTGCACCACCTGAAGGTGTTGCAGTGGGCGTTCCACCGCAACACCCATTGCTTTTTGATGCTGTTCATTTTTTACAAGACTGGAGTAGTGCCTAAAACTAAGGCCAGATAAAAACTGGTCTTAGGATGGCGATACGAAAATAAATTATTATGTTCTTCTCCTATTTTGCTTTTGCTATGTGTGCTGCATTCTGCAGCACGAAATGCAGCACACACAGAAAAAGCAAATCGCCTATAAAGATTGTGTAGGTGCAGGAAGGTCTCCCTTCCGGCGCATAAACGATCACCCCTGCAGCATAGGGCCCCTTGCAACATGGGTCAAGGGCCCTGTGCTGGTGCTACACAGTTTTCTTAGTGCCAGTGCTAGAGGAAATGCAGGGGTTCCCTGTATTTATGTAAATACGGTGCATCCCTGCCTTTTGAAAATGTCGGTGTGCAGCATTGTCAAATTTGGCGCTACACCTATGACATTTTCTTGTACATATCCCCCAAAATCTTTTTCACAGCTCCTAAACTTCCAGCGCCTTCAGGGGAAAAAAACAAGAAATCCATGCATTTTTGTAACTGTATACACCGTTACTGGAGGGGTACTATACACACTTGTACAACATGGTTTTTAAATTAAAAAGGTGATGATGAAGCAAGAGGACCCTTTTTCTGCTCAACTCCTGCTGTTGACTTATTCAAGCTGATATATGGGCTTCAGAATTGTGCGTAAGTGAAACAAAAACATTGACCCCAGGAGTTGTTTTTTTTAACGAAAAAAGTATGCAGTGGCCATCTTATTATGAAGCTCAAGTCAGACCAGCCCGAAGGTGGAACTGTGCAGTAAACAGTGCAGGGGCACAGAAAGTTAACATTTACACAGGAAAGCAACTGTACTTTTCTTTAAAAAAAAAAAGCTTGTTAGCAAATAGAGTGCATGCATAAAGAGAGGGGCAACCAAACATACATTTTTTAAGATGCTGTCACATAAACAACATGAACAAAGCTTCTGCAACTCGGTTCAGTAGCCGTTGAGGGCAGATGGCAGAGGGGAGGCTCAGGAAAACAAGAGCCCCTGGATGAATTAGTGCTCGTCCAGTAATATTACAGGTATGAGCTCTGCCACAAAAGACAGGTGAGGTATTAGGGGAGGGGCACACTCACAATTAGAAGTGCAGCTGAAGTACAAACAAATGAAGTGCACCGCTTGCTCACGTAGGTGAGGCAACAAGGGAAGAGGCACAGTATCAGCAGCACAGTGGCGTAGCTAGGGGCGGGTGGGGGAGGGTCTGCCGTGGCTGGCAATTTTTTGGGAGATGTAGGCGAGCACAAGGTACATTTAAAAATAATGGATTTGTCGTCTGTTGATTCCCCTCCCGCCGCTCTTTACCTGCAATGGCCGTCACTGGGTCTGGGTGGCAAACTCAGGGACATCCCCAGGCGGCAAAAGTTCTAGATACGCCACTGCAGGAACAACAGCAGATGAACGTAATGAAGAGGAAGTGCATGAAGAAGTGAATATTAACATAACTCCTTGGTAGGCAGGATGAAGTACCGTACTTGGTAAATCGATATGCACATGTGCACAGGCAAAGTGGTGCCAATCACAGGGAAGAGACACTATGGCAAAAGTGGCCTGGCCAAGGACCACATGTTGTGCTATAGGGGAAGGGAGAAAAATATGCATCACACAACCTACAGATGGATTAAGAGGGCTGGTTGAAAGTCACTGTTAGTAATTATATTACATATATTTCAGTGAAATCAAAGGTCTTGGTGAACACTAGACTTGAAAAGGTTTTCTTATGTAGTGGTGTGCAGCCAAGCAGTATGTATATTTACAAGACATTACCATTGACATGACCGAAAGACTGTAGTGCCTATTTACTAAGAGTTAACACCACCAGAACGTCACTTTTTCCCGGCAGTGTGGTGGCGTTAACTCCTTTGCCTTATTTACAAGGCAGCGTTAAGCCACTTAACGTGGCTTAGCACCACCTTGTAAATAATGCCTCTATTCACGTCGCACTTAGCATGAAAGGGGTATGCAATGGGTGTTGCAGTGGGCTTTTCGCCCCAGCACCCATTGTTTTTTACGCTGCTTCATATTTACAAGGTATGGGGCAGTGCCAAAAATACCACCAAGGAATACCTTGATTGTTCATGTGCAGAAACGTATCCCTTCCTGCACATTAGCAATTGCCCTGGCAGCGCAGGCAACCTAGCAAAATGATGCAAGGTTGTGTGCACTGCTGCTAGGCAGCTTTGTTAGAGCTAGGGGTAACGCAGGGGTGCACCTGATGCTTGTAAATATGGCGCATCCCAGGTGTTTTTAAATGGCTTGCACGCAGCATTACCAATTATGGCATAACACCTCACTGTGCAAGATTCTTGTAAAAATGCCCCTTATTATCATATGATTGTTTAGTAGACCTGCTGTTGGGAGAATCCAAGAGTTTGCCAAACTAATCGCAAACACAAGTAAATGTTATTGACTATGTTTGATGCTGATATAGTGCATATATTTTGTGAAGTGTGTACAATAAAAGAAGCACATATTGGTGAATAGTAAATCGTCTGAAAAGAATATTATAACATGCTAATATTTCCAAGTTTTACAGAATAGCCAGGAACGTTCTTTCTCTGCAACAGAAAAGCCTTATTACACATAGTTGAAAAATACAGGCTAATATAATGGGGCTCCATTCAGGGAAAACTATGTGGACTATTTCAGTCACCAGGTTTATTTGACGATGAAGTGACAATATCTCTCAATCAATCAATAATATTTATTCGATCACTGAAAAGCAGATCATAAAAACTGCATATACAAAAAAATAAATGCACCATAAATACAGTAAAAAATGAAGATCAAAACATCAGCAAAAGGAGAATACATTATCAATCATAGAATCAAAAGTGTCTTTAAATGATCATTAAATTACGTGATCATATTGCGCTTTTTAAAAATGAGCCCACAGCTAAACATGTATCAAGGCAATCTAACTGTTGCAAGTAAAGCAATGCCACTCTGCACCTGTGAAATTTGTGTTTGTGTAGAAGAGGCACTAAATAACGCAATGCAAAGAAATATTCAATTTACAAAAAAGGAAAAAGTGCAACAAAGTCTGGTAGACACTGTGTTGTATAGGCAAATACAAATATTAGCAGAACTGAATTGACATTGTGGGAAGCTATAGCAAACTGGTAATTCTTTGCAGATGTCTTCCCACTTCTTGCCCCACTTAAGACTGCTGACACTGGTGTTTGAATCTAAAGTGCAGTAGGACCTGCTAGCCAAGCCCCAGTATCCATGCACTTTCCACTAAAAGTGCTGTGAATTGATGCACTCAGTCGGAAAGGTACTTTGCCCCTTATAAGTCCTAGTACATGGTACCAGGAGTACCCAGGGCAAGGGTGGTAATAGGGCCACCAGGGTTGCAGCACTATATTGTGCCACCCTGTGTGACCCAAGTAAAAGTATGTCTGCAGGTCTGCCATTGCAGAGTGGCTTTGCACACACCATGTGCTGCAGAGCCACACCACAGACTTAATGTAAGTATGTCTCTCTTAAGGTTGTCCTCCTAAGCCCAGGAGGTAGAGTGCATTATATTTAAAGTGTGGACAGATATGTTTACACACATATATATCCCTACAGTAACACTGTAAAGCAATATTTTACTGTAAGGGACCGGCGGTGCATAGAGTAACATGGGCTGGCTAGGGCTACCGAGAAAACTTGAGATAGCCAGCTCCATTATGGAATGACCGAATTGTGTCACTTTTGGTGTCAAACACTGTGCTTTTTCACCTCTTCAGAATTCTCCTGACGATGGTGAGCTGGAATGCACATAAGTGCCACCCTGAGTGGGTGCCTACTTAAGGTTTCCAGTGCCTTGGTGGGCTTCGTTGAGCCGATTGTTATCAAGACAAGAGTCTGCCCTCCATATGGGATGTGTTAGCACTTCCCCATGATGGAGACAAAGGCCTGGGCAGGAAGGAGGTCAACCTTCCCCCTACCAGAAGGGATAGTGTTTACAGTCATCAAGGCAGTTAGCCTTAAAGCTTTCACTGCCCTAATCTGTAATTAATTGTCTCCTGCTCAAGGACAAAGTCGATCCCACCCTGTTCATTGCAGACAGGCAGGAAAATTAGTTATTGAAAGGTGTACACCTCCAAAAGGCTAGCCACATCTTTAGGGTGGGCTAGGCGGTCCGTACAGTCAAGGAAGCGTTCTGTCATGTTGGAATACCTAAATTAGAGGACTTTGGGTAGAAAGGTGACCTACACCCACACAATGTTATCACTTCATGGTCGTGTTAACCACAAGAAACAGTAGACAATGGACCACTGTCCCTTATGCCCTTAATGCCTCCGAAACTAGAATTTAAGGGGCTCCCCAGTACCATAACCTCAGTTCTGACTTTGAAACTGGAAAGAGGCCCAATGAAGATGCTGCCAGTGAAGATAGGACACTTAAGTGCTTTGAAGAGACCATATAATTGAACCAAGTGTTTGACATATGTCCAAGACAAAAGCTCATTGCTTCCAGCAAGAGGGACTCCAGTGGGTGCCAGAAACTGAAGCAGACTCATTTGGATTAGTGGGACTAGTCTCCTGCAAGCATCTGGGAATTTTGCTGTGCTGCATGACAAGAATTGTGACCCTCTGGGCCTGTTAAGAGTGATCCCAAACAGAAGTATTGTCCTGCAAACCATGAGTGACAGCTAAGCTTTGACCAAGTTTCAAGCTGCTACTCCACCCTAAGTAAACTTGGCCAAAATTTGTTTCGGTCAAGACTTGGTGATGTCCGGTCGGGTAATATACCCCTTGAATTACATCTCCAGCCCGAGAGTACCTCACAGCGACAAACTTTGGCAACAACCCCGCTGCTGTGTCTCTGAATCCTGAAGGATGAGTTGCCGAGTATGTGGTAAGGCGCATTTGGCTTAACCCGCCCCGGTGATTGTTAGCTGTCAGCTACCTTTGCACCTGGAACCGTTGAGCAAGGTAGAAGAAATCCAGCTACTGAGTATGGATCCGAGGACCCCAAAGGCCTCTACTCTCCATTGGTAGAGTGGAACTCCATCTCCATGCATGGTTATGCTAAGTGCTGCAAGTTTGACAGCTCCTGGACTCCTTAGGCAAGGTAGCAAAGTAACAACAGTTGTAACTTGATCTAGGGACCTAAATGACCTTATCCACAAGAGGGTTCCTTTGAACTCACCCTGCAAGTGGCTGAGTGTCACCAGTGTTTTCCCCCATTCATTTTAATGGGACCAGTTTGACAGCTTATATTTTTTTGTTTTTTTGAATGCTCTAAATACAAAGTTCGGTTTGGTGTCCATAGTTATATAAAATTACATTCTATTTTTATAAATTAGTGTCAGATTTATTTCAATTCATCTCAATTACTTATGGCCCCTAATGCTTCTCTAAAATGTTGAACAATAGTTGCTCAAGTTATGCCTGACTGCTCTTTGCCACACTAACAGGACTTAGCTAAAGATTATTTTTGTTGAATCCAAGGATAATTGTCTGTGGTTTGTTAGAATATTGCATGGAAAGGCCTCCCAGCCATACCACGTAATAGTCCACCTTGCAACAAAACATAATGACACAGACCAATCTAAAGTGGGAGAACAATATGTGCTCCTAGGTTCCCAGGTTCAAATGGGATGTTTGCCCCAGCGCGGTATGCACTAGACAGTATTCCCTAACTGAGGGCTTCATTAATAATCTGCCCTCTCTTTGGGTCCTTCTGTCAGATAAAAAATGATTTCAAATCCACCCTTTGATGTTCTTACAAAGGTCAGTAGAACTCTCAAAACCACAGAAGGATAACCAAGAGCAGAAGTTGTTCCTTAATATATTTGAGCCAGTGGATTCTGTTCCCATAGGCACAAGAGAAGCCGTCTAAGATTATCTTTCTGTTTAGACTGGCCTGCTCATTACACCAAACTAAGGACCATAACAGCAGGGGAGCAAGGTTGATTAAATCCTCAACATAGTCCAAGCCCAATTCTTGGGGGGTAACAAAGTATGTGTATTCAAGGTATGCAACAACAAACTCTGTTTTCTTCAATTTGGAAGCAACCCACATCCCTATAAGCCCATACCCTTGTTCCATAAAATAAGATGTGGATACATTTCCTTGTATAGTTTTCAATTATTTGGTGTATGGATTTTTATGGAAAAAGTAAGGGAGAAGGTTGTGTAGACTGCTTGCAAGAAGCGACTTTTCATTTTGGTAACTGTGACAGGGTCAAGAGGAATCGGCAACAGGCGGGTTTTAGTTTTAACAGGTTTTATTGTGTTGTACAAGTGGTCAGTACACTTCTTCCTTAAAGACGTATTCCGTCGTGGAGATCTACTTCTACTCGGCCTCCTGTGATGGCGTTCAGATGGGTCGAGTCGTCGAAACACCTCAGGACTCCGTCGAGGCTTTACGTCTGAGTCCGTTTTGACTCTCGGTTTAAACAAACAGAAATAGTCTTTCGTGAGAGGGGTGCTTTACATATATACACGTGAAGGGGAAAAGCAGTGAGGACACATTAACCCGTGTAACTCTCTTTGCGTCGGACTAATGGCAGTGCAGGATAGTGCTCAGGGAAAGGTACACCGGGTCAAGGAGGGATCAGGATAAACTAGGCGAACCACCATTACGTCCCACTCAGTTCCGGATAGTATTGCGTACCTGAGTTAGCCACACACCTCCCCTGGGTGTGAGGTGGGGCGACTCGTGAAGTCGTTGGCCTCCTGGCTTCTCGTCCATTCTTGAGCTCACAGCTTCTTCACCTTCTGAGTCTTCCTTCCTTTATGCCTTCGCGTCCGTACTTCTCCGCTCCTCGTCAGCTTCTCTCCACACGTCTTCTTCCCTCCGGGTGAACAAGCACACCTAGTGCTGGCGTTCTTCCGTATAAGACGTCTCCGCCTCACCATACAGCCCCGCCCATTCCTCTGCTGTCTCCTCGTTAAAGGGCCAGTGTCTCTCCTCGCTCTCTGGTGTGCTGTCTGTGGTCTCGACGTTCTGTGAAGGGTAGAAGAGGGGAGTTGAAGGGGGAACAATGTCCTGCAATGTCTCTTTAAAGTATGTGGGGTCGTCCTGTACTGATACTCTGTTGCACACCTCTCCCCTTAGACACTCACAATCGGGGAGTGGGGGGCCTGATAGAAAGTCTGCCCAAACATTGTCCAAGCCTTTACGATGATGGATAGTGAATTTATAGGGTTGTAGGGACAGAAACCATCTTAGAACCCTGGCATTGTTCGCCTTCTTGCGAGCCATCCACAACAGGGGGGCATGGTCAGTATACAGAGAAAACTTGTGTCCTTCCAGATAGTATGCGAGTTTCTCCACCGCCCATTTAATGGCGAGGCATTCTTTTTCTATTGTTGCATACTTTAGCTCACGGGGAAAAAGTTTTCTGCTTATATACAATATGGGATGCTCATGATTGTCCGATCCCATCCGGGAAACTACAGCACCAATGCCATAGTCTGCGGCGTCGGTGTGCAAAATAGAAGGTTTTGAGAAATCTGGAGATGCAAGGACCAGGGTAGATGTGATGATTGACTTCAATCTATGGAAAGCGTCCTGCATCTCAGTCGTGGGGGTAATGGGAGTTGTTGATTTCCCTTGTTGTTTCAGTGAGTCAGTGAGTGGGGCAGCCACGTGAGCAAACTGAGTATAAAGCGTCGGAAGTATCCAACCAACCCTACGAAGGCCCTCATTTCTCTTCTGTTCTTAGGAAATGGTGTATCAGCAATGCATCGGCTCAATACCACCATGTCTGAGTAAATAGCCCAAGTACTTTACTTTCTGAAAGGCCACTTTGGATATTTTTGCATTGATTTTTAATCCGGCGTTCTCCAAGACTCTGAAAACAGTGTGTAAGTGTGATACATGAGTGGACCAACCAGGGCTATAGATGACAATGTCGTCAAGATATGCTGAAGTGAAATCTGTCAAACCTTTCAAAACAGTGTTCATTAGGCGCTGAAACGTGGCAGGAGCCCCGTGCAATCCAAAGGGAAGTACTGTAAATTCGAAGTGACCATCTTCAGTGGAAAAAGCTGTTTTTTTCATGTCATCCTCTTTGAGGGGCACTTGCCTGTACCCCTTCGTGAGGTCTAGCGTGGTGATGTATTGGGCATCACCCAGTTTCTCAATAAGTTCGTCTACCCGAGGAATCGGATATGCATCAAATGTCGAAATTTCATTAAGGGCACGAAAGTCCATGCAAAAACGTTGACTCCCGTCGGGCTTCGGAACCATGACAATGGGGCTAGACCAGTCACTCTCGGAGGGACGGATAACCCCCATGTCCAACATTTTGTTCACTTCCTTTCTGATGGCGGCTCGTCTCACTTCCGGAATTCTATAAGGGCGTATCTTCACTCTCTGACCAGGTGGTGTGTCAATACAATGTTCAGCCAGTGTAGTTCTACCTGGTGTGTTTGAAAACAGGGAGTCATGTCTCAAGAGTATGTCCTGTAGTTCTTTTTGTTGCTGATCATTAAGTTCATCATTAAGAATTAAGTGATCACGAGTAGAGGAGCTTTGTTGCGGCTCTGACACCATGTGTACTCCTGCAGGTAGTAGACCCAACCAATTCTTGAGCAAATTGATGTGATATGTTTGCTGTTTGGTCAGGGTCACTTGCAATTTATAGCTTGTTCTTCCAATCGTTTCAACCACTTTATAGGGTCTGACCCATTCAGCTCAAAACCTCTGTGTGGAAGAAGGAAGGAGAACCAGAGCACAATCAACGACGCTAAGTTGTCTCCATTTCTTTCCTTTATCATAGGCCGTTTTCTGACGTTTCTGACTCTCTTCTAGTTGAGACGAAGCCAATTCTCTCAATTTACCCAGTCTGGATCTTAGATTTCTGGCATAGTCTAGAGTGGCAGACGTTTCCTCCGGAGTCTCATTTTCCCAAGCATCTTTGGTCTTCTCCAGGAGAGAGCGTGGAAGACGACCATACAGGAGTTCAAAAGGTGACATTCCCATACTGCTATGTTTCTGACCCCGTATCGTGTAAAACGCTAGGGGCAGCATCTGGTCCCAGTCGGACCCGCTGACTTCCATCATCTTCCTGAAGGTCGACTTCAGAGTGCGATTGTAGTGTTCCACCAGACCGTCCGTCTGAGGGTGGTATAAAGAGGTGCGAATCTGGTGGATATTCAGGTTGTGGCAAATTTCTTTCATCAATTTCGACACAAACGGTGTGCCCTGATCCGTTAGGATCTCCTTGGGGAATCCCACTCGACTAAATAATTCAATCATTTTCTCACCAACTTGTTTAGATGTAGTGGCTGTCAATGGAAAAGCCTCGGGAAACCGTGTGGCACAATCGACTATCACGAGTATGTGTTGGAAACCTTTTCTGGTCTTGGGCAAGGGTCCAATGAGATCCATTCCGACAATCTCGAATGGTTTACCAATGGTAGGTAAGGGCTGCAACGGTACGGACGGTGGTTTGGTCATGTTTTTCTTTTGACATATTCCGCATTCCTTGCAGTATACAGAGGTGTGCTTATATATTCCCGGCCAAAAGAAATTATTTAGGATATTTTGTGTCGTTCTCTCAGTACCTGTATGTCCTGCAATCAAATGACTGTGTCCAGAAAATAGAACGTGGTCCCGAAAAGGTACAGGTAATAGGAATTGTAGAGGATCATCTGGTTTTCCTTGTCTATACAATAGATCGTTTTGTATTACAAATTTAGGATATACATTGCTATCTTTATCCTGATTTGCAGGAGCCTGTTCCCAGGCATTGTAGAGGGTAGCATCGTTGATTTGTGCGAAACGGAAACTTTTGTCCAAGACCCATGGATCTGGGGAGAGTAACGCTGGAAATGTATCATTTTGCTTGTCGGTGGAACCAAAACCTCCTGCACCCCGTTCAGTGTCATCTAGCACGTTTAGTTCCTCTAAAGTGGGGTATGATATGCGCTCACAAATCAGTTTTGCTACTCAATCACCTTTCTTTACTTGAAACTCTTTTTTACCAAAGTTAAAAAGTATGATTCCCACATTTCCTCTGTAGTCTTCGTCAATGACTCCAGCCCCTACATCAATGAAATGTTTTGCCTCTAGTCCAGATCGTGGGACGATTTTTCCGTAGCAGCCTGTGGGCACAGCAATTTGAATGTCGGTTTTTATGAGTGCTTTTTCTTGTGGAGGTATTGTATAGTCACAGGCACTGTATAGATCATAACCAGCTGCTTTACAGGATCCTCTTGTAGGGGAGGTGGCATTTTTAGACAATTTTACGAAGCGTAAGACAACACCATTCGCTTCTTTGTAGTTGCTTTCTTTTGATACCAGTTTTTTCCGAAAAACATCTTGGGGTTGAATGTATGAATCCTGTTCCAAAGTTTTTTTAAACATTTGTAAAAAGCTTAGGTTGTCTGTCCCAATAATCAAGTCTTCAGGGAGAGTCGCAAGGACTCCTACCCTAATAGTATGAGGTTTTCCAAGGGTAGGTTGGATTGGTACGTCGGCCAAAGGGTAAGGCTTAATATCCCCATGTACGCACTTGATGTTTACTTTCTTTTGGGGAATATACTGATCAAGGGGTACGTGCTGTGATTGAATAACTGACTGCCGACAGCCTGAATCTAGGAGTGCTTGTACAGATGAACCATTCACTTTAACACTTACTCTGTATGTAGCTCCCATTTCGGCGTAATATAGTACAGCTCGGGGTAGATAGCCCACCTCCATCGGTTCGTCTGAATTTCTTCTCTTTGGGCATAACCGGGCTATATGACCCCAGTTACCGCAGTCGAAACATTGTGGTTCTGATGGTCCGGTATGTTCCGTTCTCCATGTGCGAGAGCGCGGAGGGTCTACTGGCCGCGTTACACGTTTTTCAGTTTTTGGATTTGGCTTGTAAGACTTTTCATAATCCCAACTTGTTTTTGTATTTGTCTTGTAAAACTTTTCATAATCCCAACTCGGATTTTTAGGTTGAGCTCAGGAAAATGTGGAAGCCGTTTCGACTGCTTGGTTGGTTGTTAGGTTATGGTGTTGTCTAAGCCATTTTTGAGTTGCATATGGGAGAGCCTCTAGCAACTGTTCAAGGTATATACTATCTAGTATTTCTTCCTTACTGCTCGTTGCTGGAGTGAGCCACTTATCAGCTGCCATTTCTAGTCTAACAAAAAGAGTTTTTGGATTCTCTCCAGGATTCCCTCTTTCTTTTCCGAATCGCAGTCAATAGGCTTCTGCGTCGAGCCCTAGGTTGTCTAATATTATTTTCTTTATGTCAGCATACGGAGTGTCTCCAGTGGGATTCGCAACCTGATATGCGGCCTGTGTTTCACCTACTAGTAAGGGTGCTAGGAAGAAGGGCCACTTACTGATGAGCCAGCCGCATGCTCTAGCGGCTCGTTCAAAATTCAACAAGAACGAATCGGGGTCTTCTCCCGGTTGATATTTTTGGAGGGAAACTGCTGGTGTTCCATGTGTGACGGGCCTTTCTACATTCCCTGTTCGCTGTACTGGGTCAGTCCATGGGGGCAGAACTTCTGTTCATGCTTCAAAGGCTTTCTTCCATATCTCTCGATCAGCTTGTGCCGATGATAGTTGTTGTTCTACTACCCACTCAAGTCTCTCTTGACCCTTTACTAACTGCTGAACGACTATTTCCATCTTTTCTATACAGATGGTGTCTTTGCCCGCATTCTCCACCACTGTGACAGGGTCAAGAGGAATCGGCAACAGGCGGGTTTTAGTTTTAACAGGTTTTATTGTGTTGTACAAGTGGTCAGTACACTTCTTCCTTAAAGACGTATTCCGTCGTGGAGATCTACTTCTACTCGGCCTCCTGTGATGGCGTTCAGATGGGTTGAGTCGTCGAAACACTTCAGGACTCCGTCGAGGCTTTACGTCTGGGTCCGTTTTGACTCTCAGTTTAAACAGACAGAAATAGTCTTTCGTGAGAGGGGTGCTTTACATATATACACGTGAAGGGGAAAAGGAGTGAGGACACATTAACCTGTGTAACTCTCTTTGCGTCGGACTAATGGCAGTGCAGGATAGTGCTCGGGGAAAGGTACACCGGGTCAAGGAGGGATCAGGATAAACTAGGCGAATCACCCTTACGTCCCACCCAGTTCCGGATAGTATTGCGTACCTGAGTTAGCGATACACCTCCCCTGGGTGTGTGGCGGGGCGACTCGTGAAGTCGTTGGCCTCCTGGCTTCTCGTCCGTTCTTGAGCTCACAGCTTCCTCACACTCAGAGTCTTCCTTCCTTTCTGCCTCTGCGTCCGTACTTCTCCGCTCCTCGTCAGCTTCTCTCCACACGTCTTCTTCCCTCCGGGTGAACAAGCACACCTGGTGCTGGCGTTCTTCCGCATAAGACGTCTCCGCCTCACCATACAGCCCCGCCCATTCCTCTGCTGTCTCCTCGTTAAAGGGCCAGTGTCTCTCCTCGCTCTCTGGCCTGCTGTCTGTGGTCTCGACGTTCTGTGAAGGGTAGAAGAGGGGCGTTGAAAGGGGAACAATGTCCTGCAATGTCTCTTTAAAGTATGCAGGGTCGTCCTGTACTGACACTCTGTTACAGTAACACATTGTGACCAACTACAAGAAGTATTAAACATTAAACCAAGATATTGGAACTGGCTCACTTTCTCAATAGTCTTATCATTAACATTCATGCAATGAGTTTTTATGTTTTTTAGACCACAGACCACACTGAATGTTTTTGACAAATTTGTTTCCAGGCCCGTTTGTTGTTCTTGAGAGCAACACAGCCTCATCTGCATACTGAAATGCTGAAATGTTTTTTTTATTATTTATTGCAGGGACATTTTACCCAAGCTTCACAAGAGTGGATAATAATCCATTTACATAGAGCAAGAACAAGGTAAATGCCAGCACACGACCCTGATGAACTGCCACCTTACCAAGAAGGTAACAGGGAATTCCCTCCATCCACATATCTCAGGAAGACTACCAAAACTCCGTCAAAACCCACGGCAGTTACAATATCCGACAGTTTTGATCTATTTACACAATCAAAAGCACTGGAGGAGTCCTCGAATGCTAGATGGATAGAGTTACATTTGGCAAACCTATATTCACACATTAAAAGGTAAGCATTGTTCTATTGTTCCCAGCCCTTTTCTGAACTCAGATTGGACTTGGGAAATGTTTTTATAATCCGTGGACCAAAGGAGCAATCTACCCAGAACAATTCTCCCAATAGAGAATGGAGATTAAGCAGTAGCATTTTGGGTTATGCACGTTCCCCTTTTTAAAAACAGGCACAATTAGATGAATGCCACGATGTTGGTATGCCAACCTTACATGCTGCGTTTATAAACCCAGGATTTTCTTTATATAGGTCCATAGGGATCCCATTGGGCCTAGGAATAGCTTCAAACACCTCCCCAGAGCAAAAGAAATATCTAGGGGCAGGACAGAACAGTCACCATTCTTTCTAACCTGGTAACAATCATTGGGGTGAGTAGATTTTACGAAAATGGTGCATCTACTGCTCAGGACCAATATGCAAGCTGACTCTATTGGAAGTTCTACGTGAGGAAAGGCCAGAATATACTGCCTTCCAGAAAGCTTGGGAATCTTTTGTTTTACAACCATACATAAATTGTTCCCAATGTTCAGTTTTAAGTTTGGACTATCTCTTGTGTTGCTATAGGCTCCTATTGATTCCCTATCTCTGGGGGTACAATTTAATACAATAAACAGAAGAGAGTTGGAAGGTCTATTAGACAACGTAGCTGAGTCTATGAGGACCTAATAAAGTGACCCTTTTGGATTGCACTGGACCAGGCCCAGTGGTCACATGACACGAATAGGTATTAGAAATCCTATCAGCCCACCCATCTGGCGGAGCCTCGTCATGTAGGACCTCTAACCAGGGTGGTGAGTCCAGGCCCAGATGGATTGGCCAGACAACACACACTGCTGGTTGATCTTGTAAACGTGTCCGTGCCACAGAGAGGTGCTGAAAAAGTGCAGTGCAAAACAGGGAATAAAGAATAAGTGATCTAAAATGGCGGTCGAGGCAAAGAAAAAATGTTTTTATTAGAGATATTCACCAGGACGCCAGATTAAAAAGTGTAGAACAGTGTGAAAAAATCACTGTGATGCTTTGCTATGTTATAAATCAGGCCAACATGTTTCTGCCGAAGGTGAAACTACACCGGCATTCTTCAGGGCCAACTACAAAAATGATCTTGCTACTGCAAAGGTACACTCAGAAAAGTTATACAAAGTGAGGCGAAAAAAGGAACAGACCAAAATGTTTGTTAAAGACCTGTCCTGACTACTGGTGTGGTCGAATAGACCATCCTACAATATCCTCCGGATTAGAAGTTGATAGAGGAAGTAATCCTAAAATGAAAAAACACAAGGAAACAACAATTGTTGTGCATCATACAGTCAGAAATAGACTATTCACAATATTAGGAACAAAAAACAGACTCAGCTAGGCAGGTCCTTGCTAGGACGGCCATATATTATTAGGGTTTCATATTAAAGTAAACCAACAGTCATTGCTGAACATAAATTTCAAACAGGGTGTATTGGGACTTACCCAGCAATATGTGGGAGTCGAGCCTCACCTCACCCGGCAACGGCTCGGAGATTGAGGCCCCGCTCTGTTCACAGAACAAGAAAATGTTTTAGAACTTATCAACCTGAGTAGACTCAGAGATCTGTAGTCAAAATTAGGTTGTACAATCTGTGCAAAAAACTGGTTGTGTAACTATCCCACCCGAACGCCATCCAATGGGAGACAAGGGGAGGCCTGGCTAATGGACAAAACTAGTGTCTAGTAGGTGACTAGCACAGTCCAGCTGGAAAGAGCACCTGTAATGTCTGGTGCCCAATCTATGGTTGTGCAGTAAGTTGTATACTCTGAGCCAAAACCTAGATGTAAACAGTATGGCTCTGAGATTGACTAATATAGACTAGTGGGTCCTCAGTAAAACACACCCCTTTTCCTGTGCCCATATGAAAAATTCCATACAGTAAAATGAACCTAGACCTTTAATCTGTTGGTGTAAAGGAGTTGCAGCAGCTCAAGGTTAAAATTGAAGCTAAACCTGCGTTTGTTTAAAGGAAAATAACAAACAGAGAAGCTAGACATGCACAGAGGAAAGGGGGGCCAACATCAGGAACATAGGACTAAGCACTGTGCCTAATAATCCAAGCTGCTCACCTCTCCGTCGGTACCCCTAGGCAGATCCTGAGCCGAAGGGGAGGCGACGGGGAGAGGTGAGACTAATGTATTTATACCCCCTTTGATTGGGTAAACGGCAGCAGCTGAGTGCCTATCGCTGCTGCCGGTGTTCATGGCAATACCAAAGCGCATGCGCGGTAAAGTACCGCTGCCCAACGTAGTGGGTACAGTCCCAGGCATGCGCAGTAAAAATTCGCCCGCTTCACACTGTGAGCGCCGGTCAGGGAGCAGCGCATGCGCGGAAACACGGAGTGAATACGAGAATCTCCGATGTAACGCGCATGCTCAATTATACGCATGCTCAGTTACGCTATGTAAGCGCCGGTTACATAGCGTAACTGAGCATGCGTATAATTGAGCATGCGCGTTACATCGGAGATTCTCGTATTCACTCCGTGTTTCCGCGCATGCGCTGCTCCCTGACCGGCGCTCACAGTGTGAAGCGGGCGATTTTTTACCGCGCATGCCTGGGACTGTACCCACTACGTTGGGCAGCGGTACTTTACCGCGCATGCGCTTTGGTATTGCCATGAACACCGGCAGCGGCGATAGGCACTCAGCTGCTGCCGTTTACCCAATCAAAGGGGGTATAAATACATTAGTCTCACCTCTCCTCGTCGCCTCCCCTTCGGCTCAGGATCTGCCTAGGGGTACCGACGGAGAGGTGAGCAGCTTGGATTATTAGGCACAGTGCTTAGTCCTATGTTCCTGATGTTGGCCCCCCTTTCCTCTGTGCATGTCTAGCTTCTCTGTTTGTTATTTTCCTTTAAACAAACGCAGGTTTAGCTTCAATTTTAACCTTGAGCTGCTGCAACTCCTTTACACCAACAGATTAAAGGTCTAGGTTCATTTTACTGTATGGAATTTTTCATATGGGCACAGGAAAAGGGGTGTGTTTTACTGAGGACCCACTAGTCTATATTAGTCAATCTCAGAGCCATACTGTTTACATCTAGGTTTTGGCTCAGAGTATACAACTTACTGCACAACCATAGATTGGGCACCAGACATTACAGGTGCTCTTTCCAGCTGGACTGTGCTAGTCACCTACTAGACACTAGTTTTGTCCATTAGCCAGGCCTCCCCTTGTCTCCCATTGGATGGCGTTCGGGTGGGATAGTTACACAACCAGTTTTTTGCACAGATTGTACAACCTAATTTTGACTACAGATCTCTGAGTCTACTCAGGTTGATAAGTTCTAAAACATTTTCTTGTTCTGTGAACAGAGCGGGGCCTCAATCTCCGAGCCGTTGCCGGGTGAGGTGAGGCTCGACTCCCACATATTGCTGGGTAAGTCCCAATACACCCTGTTTGAAATTTATGTTCAGCAATGACTGTTGGTTTACTTTAATATGAAACCCTAATAATATATGGCCGTCCTAGCAAGGACCTGCCTAGCTGAGTCTGTTTTTTGTTCCTAATATTGTGAATAGTCTATTTCTGACTGTATGATGCACAACAATTGTTGTTTCCTTGTGTTTTTTCATTTTAGGATTACTTCCTCTATCAACTTCTAATCCGGAGGATATGGTAGGATGGTCTATTCGACCACACCAGTAGTCAGGACAGGTCTTTAACAAACATTTTGGTCTGTTCCTTTTTTCGCCTCACTTTGTATAACTTTTCTGAGTGTACCTTTGCAGTAGCAAGATCATTTTTGTAGTTGGCCCTGAAGAATGCCGGTGTAGTTTCACCTTCGGCAGAAACATGTTGGCCTGATTTATAACATAGCAAAGCATCACAGTGATTTTTTCACACTGTTCTACACTTTTTAATCTGGCGTCCTGGTGAATATCTCTAATAAAAACATTTTTTCTTTGCCTCGACCGCCATTTTAGATCACTTATTCTTTATTCCCTGTTTTGCACTGCACTTTTTCAGCACCTCTCTGTGGCACGGACACGTTTACAAGATCAACCAGCAGTGTGTGTTGTCTGGCCAATCCATCTGGGCCTGGACTCACCACCCTGGTTAGAGGTCCTACATGACGAGGCTCCGCCAGATGGGTGGGCTGATAGGATTTCTAATACCTATTCGTGTCATGTGACCACTGGGCCTGGTCCAGTGCAATCCAAAAGGGTCACTTTATTAGGTCCTCATAGACTCAGCTACGTTGTCTAATAGACCTTCCAACTCTCTTCTGTTTATTGTAGTCTGACTTAGGGGTTTGGAGTTTGGTAGGTCTTTAAACATAGTCCCCTTGACCCTCCTCAACTTTTGTTTTCCGGTACAATTTAATACCCTGCTGAGGCAAATTATTGCTTTGTAGCATGCCTTGTTGAACCATTTGTTATTATGATCAGGCCAGTTAACCACATGCCTAATATGCTTGGCCCTAAAATTGGAGTTTAGCTGCCCAAAGCTACCTAAAATTACAGTGGGGTCATTTTCCTCCTAAAGTCAAGAGTTAAATCAGGCCTGCAAAACCAGACATAGTTTTACACAGAATTAGTGACATGTTTGCAGGGTACCAAACTAGTCTGCGCCCGAATCTTTCATAGAGAAAGACTACTTGGGGCCAACAACAGGCTTGGAACCCTTTCTTAGTGATTCTTATTGTGATGGTTACAGGGCTATATATGCTGGGAAAACTTCCCCTTTATAGTCATAAATGTGCATGTTCCTAAATTTAAAGATATAGTTCATTTTGTATTACATTGTTCTGCATTCTGTCCATCAACTGTTGTTTTTGCATTTGTCAACCCAAGTGTGACGGGTATGCTCAGACGTGAGTCCCGTGCTCTCCATGCCAGTGGAATCAAGCTATACTGGCTAATGAGGGCTGAAAGCCCGAAACCTGTCCCAGGATGCTTGTTTCCGGTCCAGGGAGGACCTGGCCTGGCAGTTTGGTCTGGACTGTTCCCATGGGGCACAGGGTCAAGACTGATTTGCATATGGCTGGGTCCAAACTGGGATGGGGTAGTGGGCAAAAGAACGATGGATTTAACCCAGATCTTTTGACTGGGGGAAAATGTTTTCATTGTCAGCCTTCCATCCATCATTTGTTTGCTGTGGCACGTGAGATATGAGTCCAGCCACTCACCTGAAATCCAGGATAGTCTGCAGGGGCGATGCTGATTCCTCAACCTTCCCAGAAAAACTCTCAAAACTACTGATTAGACAGGAGTCCTGGTAGATGCTCCAAGAGGGAAGGGGTTTGGGATGCGAGAGACTACAAAATAAAAATGACACAGCCACGATCCACCACCTGGACCAGCCAGAATCAGTTCTCTGGAAAGGCAGGTGTAGCGTGGGCCTAAATCCTAAGGAAAGGAGATTCATTAATAACTGACACAGTTTTAAATATAACTGTTGTGAGTATATAAAAATATATTAGATGCTCCTCAGGAATTACCTCTATACTGTTGATGTAAAGTGTGATTTTCTAATAAGTATTACTGTAAGGCTGAATCTCGCATCAGGAAGGTTAATTCAACTATGAAAAGAACAATCAGAGCAACTGATTCTAGAAAAGAAAAGAACATACATATTAGATTCATATGCATATGTCTAATCCCCACTTAGTATGCCTTGGCGATGTGCTCTGATAATATCTACTCACACCTTTTCAGGTTTTTGTATACTCCTTAAACTAAGAACTCTTGAACAGAGTACTATCAGGCACATTAACATCAAATGTCTGTGTGGAAATTCAATCAGATGTCATAAACATCTAAAGCCAAATGTCACTTAAAGTAAGTTTGCCGATGGATAATAAAAAGCAAAACAAGAGTCTTGGAAATCAGAGATTGTCTAGATAGCCAAAGCACACCCTACGTCTTTTCAAACCTGCACACATACAGGATGCTAAGCAAAGTCAAGAATATGCACTTAGCTCAGTTTGTGCAGTTGGAAGTTGCTTGTCTCCGCTGGGGCAGTTACGATGAGGATCCCTGCTGGAGTTTACACAACAAGGGTTTCCATGGAAACAGGGATCACAGGAAAGGAGAGCACTCAGCTGACGGTTGTGCTGGCATTGAGAAAGGTTTTTCAATCAAGGCGGTCTTCTGCGGAGACATGCAATGACAACGAAGGCAAAAAGCCAAGTGTTAAACCTGTCAGTCTTAGGGTGGTCTTCCCCTACCTTTTTACCTTTGTGCCTCCCATTTTCACTGTACCTTTTTGTTGGACTTAGGACTCTGGGCACCTCACCACTGCTAAACAGTGCTGAGGTGCAGGTGCTCTCCCCATAAACCTTGTGATGCTGGCATATCTGCCACAAGCCTCTGCTACTGCAGTAAGGCTTAACTCTCCATAGGCTAGGATTCGGAACCCCCCTTATGGGATAATTTCTGACAGGGACCTAATAAGTCTGTCATGTTTGGTCTTGTTGGACTCGGGCGGGGAACTCTTTCCAATGATATATGGGGTTTGGGCACTACTACTCTAGGGATCCTACTTTGAGAAAGTGATCCTTTTCCTGCCTACACTTAGATTGGACACTGTATACTCCCCCCTCCCCTCTGCATACTGATAGCTGCCTGGGTTGGGAGGTTGGGAGTGGTGATTCACACCTTCTCCCCTTGGATGGGCTGTGATGGGCTGCCCACTGAAGCCTTAACGGCCCTGTCTCTTGTCACTGTGACAGCCAGGTCAGGGAAGGCAGGGAACATACCAGAACTCCTTGGGCTCTTACAGAAGCCCCTGCCCCAGACCCTTCCAGAGACTTCTACCACTTTCTAGCCCCTAGACTGAAGGACATATAAGAGGGGTCCTGGCCTCACTTCTTTGTTACACTGCTGGACCTGGAAGAACCCCTGCAGGAGTGAGGACTGCTGCGCCAGGAAGGATTGCCAGTCTGAAGGAGGCTGACTGCTCCAAGGAACTGCTGCCCCTACCTACTGAGCTGCCCTACTGCCTGCTGATCCTGCCCTGCCAGGGAGACTGGAAATACCACTACCAGAGTGTCTCCACAAAATCCCTAAGAAACTACCTTTCTTTGAACCCCATCGTCTTAAGGACCGCCTTTTTGGGGGGCACCGACTCTTCTGAAGACTTGGCTCTGCACCTCTGTGCGTGCAATCAACATCACTGGCCCTGGGATCTTCAACTACTGCCTCTGCAACACTGGGTGTGTAAAATAACGTTATTCCCCGCTCTGATGTCCTTGCTGCCTGCCCGAGCTGAGTGCGGTATTTAAATCACCCCCGTAGTGCTGTGCTTCTGCAATCACAGCTGCTGCCCTGGGACCCGATCGCGCTGTGAGGACTGTATGTGACCTGAGATGCACTGTGGAAAGGGAGCGCTGTATGGGAGTGAAATCACCACTGCTGCCCTGGGCAGGAATGCACTGAGGAGCACTGTGCTGTGACTGAAGAGCTGTAAGGTGAAGCGCTGTTTGGGCTTCGGGAGCCCCCCTACAGCTGGCACGAGTGACCCGCGAGTTAACCTGCATCCAGCCATCATCAGCGATGATCTGTGGGGAAAGTGCCTTAAAAATTGCCCCCCAACTTTACCGAAGTGGGCCCAAGTGCGTTTGCACCACGATCAGTTTTAAAATCCCCGCCAGAGGCCCAAGAGCCTCGGGAAGCCGCTGACGTCAGGGCAGGGCTGCGCTGTCATTGGCTCCAGCCACCCAGGAGTTCTGCATCATCACCGGCGCTACCATTGGGCCTGCCTCGAGGGCTTCCTCCATGCTTTGGCCGGCCGGGACAGGAAGAGTGGCGCCGGATGCCGGGGAGAGTCCGGGAGAAGGAGCTTGCCTAGCCGGACCCTTGGAAGTTGCTCTGACTCCCCCGGAGTAGCACCAACAAGAAGGGAGAAACTCTGGGTGGAGGGTCACCCCAAAACAGACTCCTACACCGCAACCGCCTCTCCAGTTAATGCCTCAGCAAAGGGGGTGGGTTACGGGTTTGCCTGGGTGTGTGAGCCGCAAGTGAAGCTCGGGCCGGGGATCGCCACAATTAAGCAAGAGCCCTGTGGCTGCATAGCGATCCTGACGGGGACTGCCTTCATTTACTGTGGGGGATATTCCTTTTTATTGCGAGCCGGGCAGACTGTCATTCCTGTTGGGGGCATTTGAGAAATACCACTGATAGCGTGCCTGCACAGGAGAAAGTTGCGGTACTGGGCCTTCCCGAACCTGCCACCCTTGGCCTCCGGTGAGCACATCGGTACAACTCGCAAGTCTCCTTCCTTTATCAACAAAGTTTAAATACTGAAGCAGCAAAGGAACTCTCAACGCGAGGGGCCCTGCACATTAGGGAATGCGTCCCTGTTCAAGTTATGTTATGTTATGTTATAAATGTTTTTATATCGCGCTCTGCTACTACAAAGTATCCTGGCGCGGTGAGTGAGGTTATCCAGAAAAGAATGCGCATAGAAAAAATGATTATATTGTAATGTTAAACAAATGTGTTTTGAGCCCCTTCTTGAACATAGAGATTGTCGGAGACACTCTTAGATGCAGCGGGAGAGCGTTCCAGGCCCTGGCAGTCCGGACAGAAAAGGATTGACCGCCCAGGCTCGAATACTTAAATTTGGGCACGGTCATTTGGTACAAATTTGCAGAGCGAAGAGCACGACGGAGAACATACATGCCAAACCTTTTTTGCAGATACATCGGACCTAATTGGTGGGTGGCCCGAAACGCGAGAACCAAAGATTTAAACAGGATTCGATGGGCGACTGGGAGCCAGTGAAGACTGCGAAGGTGAGATCGCACACTGGCTCTCCTAGAAAGTTGGAATAAAAGCTGCACAGCCGCATTTTGGATGACCCGGAGCCGCTGGATAAGATAGGCAGGTTGGCATAATCGAGCCTAGAAAGAATGAGGGCACGCAAAACCATTTCTTTAGCCTCTCTCAGGAGGAGTGGGAAGAACCTTTTTAACGCTTTAAGAGTGGCAAAGCAGATACCAGTCAGTTTTTTTTGATGGTCTTCAAACTTGAGATCCTGCCCGAACCAGACCCCTAGATTTTTCGCCGGGCCTCCTATTGCTTTAGGGGAGGGCAGATCGACTGGCCATATTAGGTCTCTGAAATCGTCCGGAAAGGTACCATAAAGAAGAACCTCTGACTTTTCCTCATTACACTTAAGCTGTGCCAGGGCAAGCCAGCGGAAGACAGAGGCAAGACACGAGCGCGCCACAGAGGCATCCAGATTGTCCTTCGGCCAGGTGAACAACAACTGGGTGTTGTCGGCGTAGGCCAATATTTTGGCCCCCAGCTGCTCCGCCAGATGAATGAAGGGGGTCATATATATATTAAACAACATGGAACTCAATGTGGACCCCTGGGGCACACCTGTAGTAAGATTCTTTGGCCGTGAGGCACAAGGCGGCATCCATACTTGTTGCGTCCTATTGGTCAGGAAAGAAGTAAACCAGGAGAGGACACGTCCAGAGATGCCCACTTCCGCCAACATGGCCAAAAGCAGAGCATGGGACACCGTGTCGAAGGCGGCAGAGAGGTCCAACAAAATCAGGACCGCTCTGCCGCCCCCATCAAGACACTCCCGGATAGACTCAGACACCTCCACCAGTGCCTTTTCAGTGCTAAAAGCCGCCCTAAACCCAGATTGCGCTGGGTGAAGGGCCTGGGAGGATTCAATGAAATTATCCAGTTGTCTGAATACAATCTTCTCGCAGACTTTCGCGAGCGCAGGAAGCAGCAAGATGGGACGATAGCTAGAGGTGGCCGATGGATCCAGCCCTGCCTTCTTCAAAAGTGAAAGAAGTTTGGCTTGCTTCCAGCAAGAAGGGACAGTGGCAGAGGAGAGGGAGAGGTTCACAATCTGAGTTGCCTCCTCGCAAACAATGTTTGCCACCCCCCCTAGAACCCTCGCCGGGCAGGGGTCCGAAGGCGATCCCGATTTCAAAGATTCAAGAACTGCCAGCACATCCGATTGTGTGGCTGGATTAAAGTTCGTAAATTGGGCGCTAGTTTGAGACAACTTTGGAAATGGAGGGGCCGGTAGGGACTGAAAATTGCCACAGACCCTTTGTAAGTCAGCTTGGATTTTAGCAATTTTATCGTCAAAAAAAGACGAGAGTTCTTCACACCAGAGATCAGAAGATGGTAACACGGGAAGCGCAGCACATGGAGATAGAAAGCTTTGAACTATGGCAAAGATTTCTTTGCTGTTATTATCCGCTTTCTCAATCCTCCCAGCAAAGTAACTGCTCTTGGCGGCCCTAATCGCCGCATAGTATTCCTTCTGTGCTGTACGCAACCTGCTCTTTGTCTCAGGTAGGTAGGCTTGTCGCCATACCCTCTCCCGTTTTTTACAGCCAGATTTAAGTTCTGCAAGGAGTGGGTGAACCAGGGTTTGGAGGGGGTGGACCGAGTCCTCCTGATCCGACCCCTGTTAGTAGGCATAGCCGACCCTTGTTCCACCCAAGAGTTAAAGACACTGACCGCGGAATCGATCTCCAATGGCAGAGCTGGATGGTTTCGGGCAAGGGAGTCTGCGACAGTAGCCAAATTAATCCGCTGAGAATGAGCCGGAGGGGGGATACCCCCTGCCCTCATCTCTATTCAGGGACCAAGCAAACTGAATCAGAGCTTGGTCTGACCAGGTAACCCTTTCCGGGGGTGTCATGGTGATCTCAAAATTGGAACACACCAGATCTAGAAGATGACCAGCCTCATGAGTTGGGGCATCAACCCATTGAGTAAGGTGAGCCATAGATAGAGCTTCACCTAAACGGATGGCCTTGATAGAGTCGCACAAGTCGACGTGTATATTAAAATCACCCAAAAGGAGATACCTTTTAAATTTCAGGGCGCGCGAATCAATGACCTCCTCCAGCCCCCAACAAAACTACCTACATGGCCCGGAGGGCGGTATAGGAGGGTATCTCCCAGGGTGAAGTGAGGGGTAAACACCACAGAAAAATGTATCAGCTCTGCCTCCCCCAAGGGGTCTTGAGGTTCGATCACAAAAGCCCATTGGTCCCTATGAATCACAGCAAGGCCGCGCCCTCTACCTATCGCGCGATCAGCCCTGGTGATCCTAAAACCACGGGGTATTGCAAGCTCCACCACTGGAGCGCAGGAATCCGTAAGACATGTTTCTGTTTCAAGTCCCTCATGCTCCTGACTCCTGGGGACCCTGTTTACTCTACTGCCTTCGGGAACTGTGCGCCTTAAAGGGATCAGAGACCGGCATTTAACTACAGGTGACTAAGAGAGTATTTCGCTGGCCCTATCGCTCTCCTTCTATAAGACAGTATCACACATCCACAGACATTGGACTTAGACCTGTGATTTTCTATGGGGAATTCGTACTATTTTTGAACCATGCGCAATCTCCAGATAAGGATAACTTTACCTTCTTTATATGCAACTGGATTTATCTGATTGATGAACTTGCCTGAAACTTGAGATAAAGATATTTTTATTTTTATAACAGATTGGTGTAGTGTATTTTTCTTTTGTGCATGTTTTACTATGTTACTATTGCTGTGTGTTGCACAAATACTTTACACCTTGCCCCTGAAGTTAAGTCTTACTGCTTTGCGCCAAGCAACCCTGTTCGAATCGGTGGTCACGACTTGGACCAGGGGGCGTACACCTGCCAACTAGAGACCCCCGTTCTTACACCAAGCAAGGAGTGTCATGGGGCGTGAGTATTTATAGTCCATCTAGGGGTTTAGCCAGGCATGTTGTCGCAACGTGCATGACAACGTTGCCGCAACACCTGACTGGACCAGTCTGTTCATGCTACCTGTGTATCCTAGGAAACGAGGAAAGCAAGTCGGTGCACCTTTTCTTCATTAATGCACATTGGAGTAAACCAAGTCAACAGAACTGAAACCTACTGCCAATAAATATCCCTGGCAGCAAGATGTGATACGCACACTGCTCTACTCAACACACAAAAGAAATGACAATGATAAAACAAATAACTGATGACTGCATATTTGTCACACAACCCATTATAAATGTTCAATATTACAACATGATTAGTATTAAGGGCAAAAAAAATTTGACAGATAACACAGGCCTGATGTGCATTCCTGACACATTTTGAATCAAGTTATTTAGAACACTCGCTAAATCATATAGCGCCAAGCGAGTAAGAAAAGGACACTCTGTGTAGCCTGTATTTGAGTTAAACATATATTCACATTGGAAGGGGAAGAGGTAGAAAATTGCAAAGCGGGTAAAGCACCCAGCTTGGCATTACAGTCAACAGCCAGTAAAAGCTTAAATGCTGACTCCAAACATGAGTTGCCACTTTGTCTATAAAATAAAATAAACAATTAAAGTTTTGAATGTCCTTGGCAGCAAAATCATTATATAAAAATTAATTAAGACCAAATATTAATTGGGTTCCCAACTCAAATGGAAAGCTATTATAGTACCCCCTCAACTGAAAACACCTGTGTATTACAGTCAATGGAGACATAATCCCAAGTAGCCAAGCCCCATTTGGACTGGCCAGAGACTATTGGGGAGGCTGGCAAATTATAACGTATGCAACCATCACAGAAACATTGTTCTGTCCACAAGTCTCTTGCAGTAAAAAAGTATCGAACTTATTAATGAATGTAGACCAACCTTCAATCTAGTCAAGGATCAAAATAGTGATCTGATATAAATTATAACTTCAAACCAAACAAAAAAAAACTTGCAAGTCAAATGTAGAGCTGGCTCCTAATTGCAAAGTAGTAAGTTATCCGGACAATTGTACCACCTGAATTGGCAATGTCAGCAATCTTAGGCAGTATAGATAATTATCAACAATTCAACACATAATAATTCTTCTGCAAAAATATTTCCTATGAAGTACTCAAAATCAAAAATCGTATGTGCTAACTTTATGACTGTGGCGTTCCACTTATAAACAATCTGAAATGGTTAAATCAGGGCTAACCGGCAAATATCATAAAAGTATAAAGTTCATAGTGCCTGACGTGAACATTGGTGGGTTGACCGCTATCTGTTTGGATAGTGGAGATCATTACAACTGCTGCCTTGAAGAACTACTGCAAGCCGTATCGAAGGATCACAGTAAGCCTAGCAGTAATCTCTCTCTCTTCAGAGGAAATGCAATCACTGTGATTCCTCTGATGGCACTGCATGTTTGGAGCATGGCAGCCATCTCTCAGGGTGCCAAATGCCACACCTTTTCAAAAGCAAACTCCCAAACAGGAGACTAATATTAAAAAAAACAAAAACAAATTGCCTACCATGCCATGGATTTTTTTTCAGGGTGAGGGGTCATTATCCTCATTATTCTGTTCAAGACTGTCAGGTATTTCCTGTTGGTTATCAACTGGAACAGAATACATCATACCATCAGCTCCAAATGGGGCAGGTGGTATGAGATGCTTACCCTGATGACCCCCTACTCCTTTGGGCCTTTGGAGTGAGCTTCCAATGGGTAGCACGTGGGAGTATCACCATTGGAAAGATGACGGTTTTCCACACTCATTATAGAGAGGACAGGCTGAGGGTATGAGGCAATGTACCCTGTCCACCAAACCCTAGATTGTGGCCATGGAAGCGGAAACAGACTGTACCAGACTTTAGCTTATTATGGGTTCCATTCTTTCATCACTTTGTGTTGGGAAGCAGCATTCACTACCACAGTAGAAGCTTTGGACCTGGGATCATTTATACAGTTTACGGATCACCGCAGTATTTTAGAATGCAGTTCTGGTAAGTGATTCTGGCTACATACAATGAGAAATCCTACCATTTATTGTTGTTCTGATGAGTAGATTGATGAGCAATACACATTGTTGAATTCACGTGGGATATTTTTATCAACTTGTCGGAAACAAGTCTTTATTGTATGGAGAAAACTGTATACCCGGCAAGCCTTGAAAAAATCACGTTGCTGACGAAACATGTGTCGGATGTTTTTTATGAAGCAGGCACTTGTCAAGAGATTGATTGTATAGACAAACATCATTTTACCTGATGTGCCACTGTAGCTGTCTTTGCACACAATTGACGGATGATTTAAAGTCCACAAAGCACATATATAAAGGTTGCTTCTTTGCCATATATTTATCCATTAGTACTGATAAAACTAAAATACTTGTTGTAGTTCCCAATCCTTGCATACACCCTGTTTGATTCTATTTAGCCCATGCCGATAGTTTTGACAGTAGGACTCCTGCAAAAAGTTTGGCATCAGAGACTTGTAGGGTAATTTGTCGGTATTTGTCAGGGTGAGCCCAGTCACCTTTTTTCTATATTGGTATTGGTGATATTAACAAACCCTTCCCTGTGGCCGGTATTGTCAATGACTCGACAGATTTCTTCAATACTTTTGTGAGATATTCTGCACAAAGTGCAGGCTTTTCTTTATATAATGCAAAAGGAATTCCATAGGGACCTGCAGCATCATCATTATGTTTCTTAATTAGTTTGCATACTTGAATTTTTTATAATGTCAATTTCATAATCCAAATTCTTTGTATATTTATCTGCCATGTTAGCCCTAATGGCCTTTTGTGAGATTTCCCAGTTAGTATTTAGGTGTGTTGTTAAAAAATGTATCCAATCTGCTTTGCTTAATGTAGATGAGACTGCTGTTTCAGTCAATCGTGATAAGTCATTTATCATTTTCCAAAAGTCTCTTGAATTTGATTGTTTACTTGTATACAGTGCCTTAGTCCAAAGATCTTGATTTGCACAAGTTTTTTCATCCCAAATTAGCCTCTGTAGGTCATGGTTAATGCCTTTTAAATTAAATCGTAAGGCCATATTATCCGTGCTTGTTTCTACCTATCTCTGAAGCCAGTTACAAGATCTTTTTAGTATACAGGTAGTGTGTGATAACTTGATTTTCTTACTCAATTCAACTTGATTCCTTGAGTATTGTTTATAGTGATGTTGTGCCGGATATGTGGTAACTACCTTTTTTATGAAGTACTCCCAACTTTCTATTAGAGTCAGATAATTCTTTCCAAAGCGTTCCTTAGCCAGTTTTTGAGCCAGCATGATGGAAGATACTTTTCCAGTATAGTCTCCTATAGATAATTGTTAACATCTGTCCCGGTACAGTTCAATTTTTTATATATTGTATAAAATGTAGCCTCACAACAAGGATTTGCTGGCTATGGCAACTACCAAATCGTTTTCTCAATATGGAATGATAATATCTTGTCAAATAAGTTTAAATATGCTATAGAATAACCAATTCTTGATATATTGCTGTGTGAATGGTATGTCCAGGCTGGTGGTATATCTTTTCGAAATCTCCCATTTAAGATTCCCAATCCCAGTGATTCTATGTCCTTTAAAATAATGATTCCAACTTTACCTCCTGAGGTACTAATCCCCATAGGTAATGATTGCTGAGGGATTGCCCATAAACAGTCATGTTGTTGGATATTTTCAACTTTGGAATAAGGCAATATCAAGTTTTGGTTAAAATCCTCATAAACAATATAAACAGTATGTCGGTCCTCACTCATTTTCTGTCATACAAAAACTAGTAAGCATAGTACTCATGTTCTTCCTTGATCTTAAATTAGGATGTATATATACATTTATAGGTAGCAGTAATTTTTAATCTGTTCTTTTCCATGAACAACTTTACTATTAAAAGATTATTATAATTTAGAACCACTTGTTTGCGAGTACACACTTTAAGGATAAGGCTATCAATGTTGCTAGGCCCCCACTAGGCCATCCAAATTTGTTTGTTTAATTGCGTACTCAAACTACCCTTTATAACCTTCCAGTATTACTGAATTAATTGCCCAGGTTTCTTGTGGGAATATAACCTGAAAGTAGTTCAACATTGAGGATAAGTATGCATTTTCAATATGTACTCCATTTATATCCCAGGAACATAGTCTTATAGGTTTGCTTATATTACAATTTTTCTCCTTGAACATTTTTGAGTTATTCTGTCAAGGTTGACCTCCACCATGAAGGGCCACTGTAATCCATCCTTCATTTAACCTAATTGGCATTCCTACATTGGTTTGATTCATTAGTGATGTAGATAAATTACTCATTTTGCCTATGGGATTTTTCAATATTGAGAAAACCAGGTGATTTCTTTTTTTTGTTGATATTCTGGTCACTTCTAAAAGTAAATGGGCTTGTGTTTGGCTGAGGCTTACTAACTGTTATTCCCCAATTTAATTATTAATTCTAATACATAAGCAGAGTCCAGAGTTATCAATGTTATGTCCTTGTCTATTTTCTTCATTTGGCAGAAACTCAATAGATTCAATGATTTTGCTTGTGATTTTTTTCCAAAGATAGAATTGCTTTGAAGAGATATACGATATTTCCTCAATTTAAAATATCATGTCTACCCCTGGAGTGCTATTCTGGTTTAAGACTGATTTGAATGTTTCCATCAATGTTTAATTGCTTCCTTCTATCTTTTGCAATAGTTATATTTTATTTCTTTGATAGACTCCTTTTTATATTTGTAATTCCCATCAAGCCCTTTAGAATTTGATGAACATTCTTGTTTGATTGATTATGGAACTGTTTTGGACCTATTTGGACCCTAATTATTCTTTGCCTTGCTAGTGTAGGGTATCTCTCTCTATCATCATTCTGTTTTACCTCAGTTTTTCCCTGGTGCAATGTGGTCTATTGTGTTTCTAGTTTTTACAGTAATACATCGGTCTTAAAAACCATTATCTCCTCCACTAGCTTGTTGTCTTCCAATATCCCAGCTTCTTTCTCCATTTTATTCATATTTATCCCTTCTATGTCTAAGTCGTGGCGATGTGCACCACTTTTATTAGTTTCCAAAGATTCGTTTTTTGTCTGTGGCATAGCTCACAGTCTGCATTGTGTTCTTCTTTTGGCATTATTTCACTTTTGCCTTTATCGAATAGAGATAAATATGTTTTTGTTGGTTTTAGTGAACTGATCTCCAGGTGTATCTTTATCTTGATTTTCCAGTAGTGCATTCTGCAGTTTGTCACTGTCTATACTATTCCCTTTTGTCCTATTTTCTGGTTTTTTGTATCAATTATTGGATTATTTTGGGCATATTTCTTGCTTTTTGTATTTATTTTCTTTTTTTTGGACATAAAATACTGAGAGGTTGATTGCTTATCTCCCTGATCATCCACTTTTTCTTCTATATATGGGCCTGTAGATTTTTGGGTAAGGTTTGATATCACCCTTTCTTGCGGCTGTTCTGGACAAATTACCATTATTGCTTATATATGTTCAGCGTTTAACTCTATGGGATCGATTAAACTAAATTACTTTGCAGACTTGTTTCTAATTATTTCAGTATCCTTTACTTTTCCTATTTCCCATATTTTGGTGGACCTTTCAAATTGAAGGCTCAACTTTAACCCCTTCGAAGCTAATGACGAGCTGGGCTCGTCATGGCGCTTACCTGCCGTGCGCGGATGACAAGGCCAGCTCGTCATCAGCCCCACCCTCGGGGGAAGCGCTGGGGCTCCCCCCGAGGTTCTCTGATCTTCGTTGTTTTGCTGGGGGCGGCAGCGGAAGATCTTCCGCTGCCGCCCCCCCCACCCCCCATTGGAATCCCTGATGACGTCAGCGCGCACAGCGCGCGCTGACATCATCAGGGATTCCCAGCGCTCGGGAAGCCATCTGCTTCCTGCGCGTCTGGGGAAAAGGTAGGATTGCAGTGTCTGGTGGGGGTTTGGGGCAGCGAAGAGGCATCAGGGGAGACGAAAGAGTTTTTCCTCTCCCCTGATGTCTCTTTCCAGGGCATTTCTGCCTCACGATCGCGCACAGCGTCGCGATTGTGCGGCGGAAATGCCCCCACTAGCACCAGGGATGTAATTTTAGATTATAGGGAGCGACCCCTTGGGCAAGGGTCGCTTCCAGGCGGGCTGTGATAATGTTTTCGTTTTTCTGCCCCCCCTGGGGGCAAATCGGCCCGTTTTTTCGGCCGTTTTGCCCCCAGGGGGGGAGGGGGGGCAGAAATTCCCCACTAGCACCAGGGTTGTTTTTTGGAGCCAAGATGGCGGCCATATTTTTTGTTTACGTTTTTCTGTCCCCCCTGGGGGCAAATCGGCCCGTTTTTTTTGCCGTTTTGCCCCCAGGGGGGACATAAAATGCCCACTAGCACCAGGGATTTTGTTTTTAGCTTTTAGGAAGCGACCCCTTGGGCAAGGGTTGCTTCCAGGTGGCCTCACACTTAACTTTTTGTTTTTCTGCCCCCCCTGGGGGCAAATCGGCCTGTTTTTCGGCCGTTTTGTCCCCGGGGGGGCAGAAATTTCCCACTAGCACCAGGGATATTTGTTGGGGCACTGTGTTTGTTTTGGGAAGCGACCCCTTGGGTAAGGGTCGCTTCCAGGTGGCCATGATTGTGTTTTTTGTTTTTCTGTCCACCCTGGGTGCAAATCGGCCCATTTTATTTGCCTTTTTGCCCCCGGGGGGGGGCAGAAAATACCCACTAGCACCAGGGAATTTAAATTTAGTTTTTAGGAAGCGACCCCTTGGGCAAGAAGTAGTGCTTGGCTGGCAGTGTGTGTGGAGTGGCACTTGGCTTGCAGTGTGCGTGGAGTGGTGTTTGGCTGGTGGTGTGTGTGGAGTGGCGCCTGGCTGGATGGTGTGTGTGGAGTGGTACTTGGCTGTCTGTGCACGGAGTGCTGCTTGGCTGGCGGTGTGTGTGGAGGTGCGCATGGCTGGATGGTGTGCGTGGAGTGGTACTTGGCTGTCTGTGCACGGAGTGGTGCTTGGCTGGCGGTGTGAGTGGAGTGGTGCTTGGCTGGCGGTGTGCGTGGAGTGGCGCTTGGCTTGCAGTGTGCATGGAGTGGCGCTTGGCTTGCAGTGTGCGTGGAGTGGTGCTTGGCTGGCGGTGTGTGTGGAGTGGCGTTTGGCTGGATGGTGTGCGTGGAGTGGTACTTTGCTGTCTGTGCACGGAGTGGTGCTAGGCTGGCGGTGTGTGTGGAGTGGTACTTGGCTGTCGGTTTGAGCAGAGTGGTGTTTGGCTGGCGGTGTGCGTGGAGGGGTACTTGGCTATCTACGCACGGAGTGGTGCTTGGCTGGTGGTGTGTGTGGAGTGGCGCTTGGCTGGTGGTGTACGTGGAGTGGTACTTTGCTGTCTGTGCACGGAGTGGTGCTTGGCTGGCGGTGTGTGTGGAGTGGTACTTGGCTGTCGGTGTGCGCTGAGTGGTGTTTGGCTGGCGGTGTGCGTGGAGGGGTACTTGGCTATCTACGCACGGAGTGGCGCTTGGCTGGTGGTGTGTGTGGAGTGGCGCTTGGCTGGTGGTGTGTGTGGAGAGGCGCTTGGCTTGCAGTGTGCGTGGAGTGGTGTTTGGCTGGCGGTGTGTGTGGAGTGGCGTTTGGCTGGTGGTGTGCGTTGAGTGGTACTTGGCTGTCTGTGCACGGAGGGGTGCTTGGCTGGCGGTGTGTGTGGAGTGGCGCTTGGCTGGATGGTGTGCGTGGAGTGGTACTTTGCTGTCTGTGCACGGAGTGGTGCTTGGCTGGCGGTGTGCGTGGAGCGGTGCTTGGCTGGCGGTGAGTGGTGCTTGGCTGTCGGTGTGCGCTGAGTGGTGCTTGGCTGGCGGTGTGTGTGGAGTGGCGCTTGGCTTGCGGTGTGCGTGGAGTGGCGCTTGGCTTGCAGTGTGCGTGGAGTGGTGCTTGGCTGGCGGTGTGTGTGGAGTGGCGCTTGGCTGGTGGTGTGTGTTGGGTGGTACTTGGCTGTCTGTGCACGGAGTGGTGCTTGGCTGGCGGTGTGTGTGGAGTGGCGCTTGGCTGGATGGTGTGCTTCGAGTGGTACTTTGCTGTCTGTGCATGGAGTGGTGCTTGGCTGGCGGTGTGTGTGGAGTGGTACTTGGCTGTCGGTGTGTGCGCTGAGTGGTGTTTGGCTGGTGGTGTGCGTGGAGGGGTACTTGGCTATCTATGCACGGAGTGGTGCTTGGCTGGCAGTGTGTGTGGAGTGGCGCATGGCTGGATGGTGTGCGTGGAGTGGTACTTAGCTGTTTGTGCACGGAGTGGTGCTTGGCTGGCGGTGTGCAAGGAGTGGTGCTTGGCTGGCGGTGTGCGTGGAGGGGCGCTTGGCTTGCAGTGTGCGTGGAGTGGTGCTTGGCTGGTGGTGTGTGTGGAGTGGCGCTTGGCTGGTGGTGTGCGTTGAGTGGTACTTGGCTGTCTGTGCACAGAGTGGTGCTTGGCTTGCAGTGTGCGTGGAGTGGTGCTTGGCTGGCGGTGTGTGTGGAGTGGCGCTTGGCTGGTGGTGTGCGTTGAGTGGTACTTTGCTGTCTGTGCACGGAGTGGTGCTTGGCTGGCGGTGTGTGTGGAGTGGTACTTGGCTGTCGGTGTGTGCGCTGAGTGGTGTTTGGCTGGTGGTGTGCGTGGAGGGGTACTTGGCTATCTATGCACGGAGTGTCGCTTGGCTTGCAGTGTGCGTGGAGTGGTGCTTGGCTGGCGGTGTGTGTGGAGTGGTGCTTGGCTGGTGGTGTGCGTTGAGTGGATCTTGGCTGTCTGTGCACGGAGTGGTGCTTGCTGGCAGTGTGTGTGGAGTGGCGCTTGGCTGGATAGTGTGCGTGGAGTGGTACTTTGCTGTCTGTGCACGGAGTGGTGCTTGGCTGGCGGTGTGTGTGGAGTTGTACTTGGCTGTCGGTGTGTGCTGAGTGGTGCTTGGCTGGCGGTGTGTGTGGAGTGGCGCTTGGCTGGTGGTGTGCGTTGAGTGGTACTTGGCTGTCTGTGCACGGAGTGGTGCTTGGCTAGCGGTGTGTGTGGAGTGGCGCTTGGCTGGAAGGTGTGCGTGGAGTGGTACTTTGCTGTGTGTGCACGGAGTGGTGCTTGGCTGGCGGTGTGTGGAGTGGTACTTGGCTGGCGGTGTGCGCTGAGTGGTGTTTGGCTGGCGGTGTGCATGGTCTGGTGCTTGGATGGTGGTGTGGGTGGACTGGCGCTCGGCTGGCAGTGTGCGAGTACTAACTTTCTGTTGGTCATTACACACACTACTAGTTGAGTGACACTCTACGCAGTCCATCATTTTGTGTAGTTGCTGTGGCAGATACGTAAGTGATGGGCCCTTGAATGGCACTGTCTGCTGGTGTGAGTGTTGTAATGTGATGGGTCCGTGGCTGGCGGTGGGTGGGCCAAAGGGGTATACACCTGTAACAACGCAACTTTTACAACTACCTACTATTACAACACAACTTTTACAACGCATACCATTACAACGCATTGCGCTGGGGGGCGCTCTAGGATAGGGAATAAGTATAATTTACTATCCAACACCTTCCCTAGTGTCCACGGGGACTGAAGTTAGAATAGTAAATTATACTTACCACTATCCAGCACCTCTAAGCGCTATGCGTTGTAATGGTATGCATTGTAATGGTCGCGTTGTAATGGTAGGTAGTTGTAATGGTATGCGTTGTAACATGGTACATCCGGCCAAAGGCCTGTGACTAAGGCAGGGGGGCTTAACTTGTAAAACTTACATACTACTTTTTTCAAAATTCATTTTTGGCCTGTTCTGCTTTGGGGCACCCACACAAGTGAGGTATCCTTTTACTCGGGAGAACAAGGGGAACGCTGGGTGGTAGGACATTTTTGACGGCACGGAGATCCCACGCAAAAAAGTTTGGAAAATTGATATTTTTACCTAAGGCTTGCAAGGAGTTCTGGGTAGGAAAACATTGGGGGACCCATGCATGCCATACCTCCTTGGAAGCCCCCGGGTGTCTACTTTTCAGAAATGTGTGGGTTTGGTAGGTTTCCCTAGATGGCCGTCGAGCACGGGGCCAAAAACCCAGGTAACCCCTCTTGCAAAAGCTGGTGGTATTGACATTTAATACCACCAGCTTTTGCAAAAGGGGTTACCTGGGTTTTTGGCCCCGTGTGAGACGGCCATCTAGGGAAACCGACCAAACCCACACATTTCTGAAAAGTAGACACCCGGGGGATTCCAAGGAGGTATGGCTTGCGTGGATCCTCCAACGTTCCTTTACCCAGAATCCCTTGCAAACATCTATTTTTGCTGAAAAAATCAGTTTTTTCACACTTTTTTTGTGTGGGAAAGCGTGGCATCACTGGGCTCCCACAAATTTCCTCCCACCAAGCGTTCCCCCAGGTCTCCTGAAAAAAATGGTACCTCACTTGCGTGGGTAGGCATAGTGGCTGCAACAGGAAACGGTTCAAATCGTACGGTGGTGAATTTACAATACCCAATTGCAAAACACCCTTGATTTTGGGGGGGGGCACCTGAGTTTTTGGCCTGGGGCTCGGTGGTATTCTTTGGAAAGTACCAAACCCAAACAGTTCTGAAAAGTAGACATCCGGGGGAGTCCAGGGAGGTATGGCATGCGTGGGTCCCCCAATGTTTTCCTACCCAGAACTCCTTGCAAACCTTAAAATTAGGTACAAATATCACTTTTCCAAACTTTTTTGCGTGGGATCTTTGTGCCGGCAAAAATGTCCTACCACCCAGCCTTCCCCTTGTTCTCCTGAGTAAAAGGATACCTCACATGTGTGGGTGCCCCAAAGCAGAATAGGCCAAAAATGAATTTTGAAAAAGTAGTATGTAAGTTTTACAAGTTAAGCCCCCCTGCCTTAGTCACAGGCTTTGGGCCCACCCACACAAGTGAGGTATCATTTTACTCGGGAGAACAAGGGGAACGCTGGGTGGTAGGACATTTGTGCCGACATGGAGATACCAAGCAAAAATGTATGGAAAGCTGTTTTTTTAACCTAAATTTATGGTTTGCAGGGATTTCTGGGTAGGAAAACATTGGGGGACCCACGCATGCCATACCTTCCTGGACTCCCCCGGGTGTCTAGTTTTCAGAACTGTTTGGTTTTGATAGTTTCCAAAGATGCCCGCCGAGCCCCGGTCCAAAAACTCAATCCTACCCCCCAAAAAAGAAGGTAATGTTGCTATTGGTTATTGTAATTTCTCCATCATACGATTTGGACCTTTTCCTGTTGCAGCCACTATGCCTACCCACGCAAGTGAGGTACCATTTTTATCGGGAGACCTGGGGGAACGCTGGGTGGGAGGAAATTTGTGTGAGCCCAGTGACGCCACGCTTTCCCACACAACAAAAGTGTGAAAAATCAGATTTTTTCTGCAAAAATTGATGTTTGCAAGGGATTCTGGGTAAAGGAACGTTGGAGGATCCACGCAAGCTATACCTCCTTGAAAGCCCCCGGGTGTCTACTTTTCAGAAATGTGTGGGTTTGGATTTAGACAAATGACCCCTTTCTGAATTCAAAATGTTGTCTACTTTTCGAAAATGTACAGCTTTTCAGGATCCATTATTGCTTTCAAACTCATTTCTACCATTAACTGGAAGTAGGTGGAAAGCTCTAAAAATAGCAAAAATAGGCTATGTCCCAGGAAAATGCCAAAACTGTGTGAAAAATGTCGGTTCTCTGACAAAAGACTGTCATTTCCTAAAAGCTGAGAAAATTGAGATTTCAGCCCACAAACCCTTTTTTGATAACATTTTCAGGGAAAAACCCAGAGGCTTTCATTTGCAGCCTGTTTTTCCCATTTTTCTGAAAAAAAACAAAAAAATCACTATATTTTGGTTAATTTCTGGGCCCCTCCCAGGGAATCCACAAACCCTGGGCGCCTTTAGAATCCACATGATGTTGGAAGAAAAGGACGCAAATTTGGCGTGGATACCTTATGTGGTCAAAAAGTTACAAGGCCCTAAGCGCGCACTACCCCAAATCGCCAAAAAAGGGCTTAGCACAGGAGGGGAAAAGGCCTAGCAGCGAAGGGGTTAAGTCTTCTAATATAGTATTCATTATGTCCGGTATTGGTGCCAATTTATCAATTATGGGGGCACACATGCAATCTAAATATAAGGCTGCCGGTTGCGTTTCAGCTCTTATCATCAGATTGTTTTTGTTGCCACTTTCTGATCTACTCCGACCACTGAATTGGTGATAACATTTAGCAATTCAATGTGTACCTCCATTTTATTTGATTGAAGCGTGGGAGCTTCTTGTGTCAAATGTGAGGTTCTATAAAATATGTCCCATATTGCCCCTAAGTCATGTTTGCTAGAAGTTGGTAAGGTTTGGATTTGCAGACATTGAGAGTCACATTGTGAAATATCCATGGAGCCAATTGGAGGGTTAAATTGTTCTTCTTCTACTTTTTTTGTCACATTAGAGGATTTTTTATCATGGCTGTTGTGATTATTAGATGGTTTACTCAAATGCTGTAAGTTTTCCTCTTTAATTTCAAGTTCTCCTTTTTTTTCTTGCTACGGGGACCGAGTTACCTCCCACTTTTAAAAGTAATATCTGCAAAATTGTTGCCAACGTTAACATATGGCAGCAAATCGTTGTGTGGTACAATTGCTATAACCCTCAATACTGCTGTGATGAAGATCTTTAAATCACTCTTTCACCTTCCACACAACCATCCCCCGCATAAATGAAAATAGAATTTGGGCTAACTAATTAGCTAATTGCACGCAAAGGCAAATTTATAAAATTCTGAAAAAGTATTAACATGGACACTCTAAATCAAATGTCCAATTTTTTATCACAGGAAATACAAATAAATCATAAGTCTCAATTTTGGAAATATTGACATGTCACCTTAGATGAATCTTCAGCACACATGACCTAGGACATGCCAATAACTACAGATTAATTTTATAAAGCTATGAATAAAACAACAAAATATCTGTCGCTGTATAAAGATAAAGCCTCTCTTGTAAAGTGAAAGCATGCATGGCTACTAATGAACAGATATACAAAATTAAAAGCTCAATCATATTTAGAAACTCTTTGGTCTTTAAACCAGAAAAAACTAAAATTAAAGCCCATTTTGGTATTTTCCCGGGTCTATGTCATAAAATGCCTTGGCTTCAAACAACAGAACTGATGTCATGTCACTTATGTAAAGCAGGAGAAGAGAACATTATTCATTTACTCTGCATATGTCAAAAATTTAAAGATGAAAGAAGAACTTCACTTAAGTGCCATTTTAATTCCTGTGGCATACAAACTTGTAGAAAAGCATTCATAAAATGTCTACAATCGTACGATAAAGCTCTGAATTCTGCTTTTGTAAATATTTATTAGTAATAAGAAAGAAATTAAACTCACAAGATTAACCTATGAGATAACATAGGATGTATATATTAACTATATTTGTATGTTGGGGTCTATTTTATTTATTGTCACAATACCTTACTGCATGGATGATCTTGATTAACGTATTAATGTATATTTTTATTATCCCTAAACCAGATTTCAATATTAGCATATTTATGACAACATGAATAATTGTTTTTATGTATTGTAAGATTTAAAATAATCAAGCAATAAATAATGATTTGATTTGATTTGATTTGAATTTACTTGATGTGCTGAATAAATCATGTTTATACTTCAATTACCTGTGTGTTTGAACTTCTGAATCGTTATTATACAGCTGGAGTACTTAGGTTGACAGGAATTGTAACTCCAGGGATATGTGTGTGGTATTTTGCAGCCCTATTATTTGGCAAAACCAAGAATATTAAAAGTATAAACCTAGGTAATTATCCACAAGGTGCTCAGGCAGAAGGGATGCATCAGTAAGATAAAGTGCCATTTAAATTCCGCGCTTCATAAACGATTCCACAAAATGCTTCGAAGCTTGTTTTTTCCCGTGTCCTAACTCCTGGTTTATTGTATGGTGAATTACATGGTTAAACCATGGCCAGTAATGGCCATTAAAGTATGAGCCTTGGATATCTATGGTTTGCCTACATATGTGAAATACTCCCACTTGTACTGTTAAAATATTATGCCTTGTAATAATAGTAAGATCATGTTTTCCTATATGAAATCAATGCTGGTTTAATGTATAATATTTACATCAGGGATCTAAAGCTAGTTGACTGTGGGTCTGTGCTGCAGAATACCCGTTGCAAAAGCAAAGCAACAATACATAAAACATCTTATCTGAGACAAAAGGACAGAAATGGCATTTCAAAAGAGGCTCCCTCATTTGCAAGGGAGAATATTATAATGCATTTTATTAAGTTTCCAATCAATACTGTTGTCTACATCCAAAGTTCACTTTCTTGTTTCAAATCTCTGGTGGCTCTCAGACAACAATTAATCAGTGACTGATATCTGCTTGGAGATTATCCATTGATGAGAATAAACTCTCATGGCAGTGTTTGTTAGCATAGAAACACAGAAAGTGCCTATAAAGCAGTAAAAACCCCATCTGTTCCATTTATTTCAGGTTCAAAGTCAACTGCAATTATCTCAGCGATGAGTATAGTGGCAGTAAATACTTCCTGATAATTGTCTGAGTATGTGACCTTTCTTGCGCAGGTTTCATTGATGTTGACTTGCCTTTCAGCAAATGACATGTCAGATGTAAGTACTTGCTATAGAATAGCTGCAAGGGAAAATGAATTCGCAAAGCAAAGGTCAACTTACAAAACAGGGCCCCTGATAGAGTCTTCCAATTAGATAAAAATAGATTCTGTGCTTCTTTTTCGAAAACCTACTTCTCCCTTGCCTCATTTTTTCCAAAAAGGTTGCCACTGTATTAGTAAATACTTACGAGTTGCTGGTACTTAATTTGCAAATAATTTCTGTAGTGTGACTTAGAGTATATTGAACAGTCTCTGTAAAAATGCATTCATAAATCAGGCGATAAGTGTGACTCATCCACTCTGAGCCCTGGTTTATGATGCAGGCAAGTTACAAATGTGCATAGCTATTTTTGATGCTAGCACTCCTGTTGTGCTGGGATAGATCTGATCTTTGTCTGCCTCTTGCTCTTTAAGTGCTGTTCACTTTTCTCATTGTTACACTCTATCTGACCTTCTTTCTATTCCAGACACACAATGTGCTTTTCAACTCTTAGCTTTGACAGTTCATTTGCTGTGCGGAGCAGAGGTTTATGTTTCCCCGCGCGCTCTGAGAGACACATTTTTCAGAAGGGATCTCAGCTGTGTCGTCATTACCACTGCCATCACCAATATCCGTGTGGTGCTCTCCCAGACCTTCTGATGTGAAATACCGTCTTTGTGTGTATGTTATCAACTGAAATGTTCATAAAGTTTATCTCAACAACAGGCCATACAGTATCAAAATGTGTTCTTCCTGGGGCAAATGCAGGTGTTTTCTGTCAACACCATGGGAAATCTTACCATTTGAGTTTACCCTATAGATAAAATTTGCATTAGTTATGCCTGCACTAAACATACTGCATTGCGTTGTGCATCGTGCACTTTATTCTAAAAAGCCAACCATGACGAGAGAAGACAATTTCAGTTCCATGGTCAGTAAAACAAGCAAAAAACCCAATGGCCAGGATGAAAAAACAAAAAGAAGAAGACAAAGCATTTTCACATACACAAAAGAGAACTACAAAATGCAATAATTGGGAAAAAAAGTCACAAAGGTGGATGACAGCAAATGTCTTAAAAGTCCAATTCTGCTACATGTGCCCCATTGCTGTAAATAAGATTTCGTGGCAGCCATTCTTACAATGGATATTGATTATGACTTTGCCAGACGTGGTAATTATTGGAAGTTGTTGGGTACTTTTTTAATTGATTTTCAGGTTTTATAGAGTGTTATCATATTTTAGAATGGAAGTCAACTCATGTTACACCGTCAGAGACACTGAGTTCAATAAAATGACAAAACATTAGCAGTTCTATGCATGAATATAGAATTAAGCTATAGGATGAAAAGCATAGAATAGATAGAGAATGAGACAACCACAACTTAATGACGCATACGGAATAAAAAATAGAAACATGTCATTAATTTATCCAAAAACAGTTCAGAATAGGTTCTAATGCAACGTCATCTACATTCAAGGATTCATGAACAGGCTTTTACAGTCTAAGGCGCCGATTACGATGCTGCTAGGAAACTGATCTAAATGAATTGTCTCAGGCTCGTTCCCAAACAACCGATTACGATGCTTCCCACCATGGTCCGGTCGGACATGCATTAACTTCAATGGGTGTCTGTGTTTCGAATGAGAACAGAGGCTGCCATTGAAAAAGGGTGGTTGGGGAAAACCTTGCAAGCTATGGTGGGCACCTCATGCTGCCTGCCACATAGTGCATGGTTGGGAAGAGGGGTCCCCTGGGTACCACCACGGGCCCTACTCATACACCTAAAGGTGAAGGGGGGAAGTAACAGGAGCCCAAAGACTGATTCTGACAGCCATTTCATGTAGGGCAGTCCGAATCGTAACAGTTGTCCGAATCAGTCATCATAATTGGTCGTCTGTCATCATAATTGGTCGTCTGGAAACCGTGTCTATAGAGCAGTATGAATCAGCTCTGAAAGACTCGGGCTGTCCAAATTAATTAATTAATTAATTGTGGGTTTATATAGCGCTAGGATAGACTCCCGGAGGAGTATCTCCGCGCTTCGACCGCTGCGAAACCCTTCCTGGCTTCCCTGAGAGATGGTCCCTTAATGGGTATCTCCAGGGTGAGACCAGGCATCCCCGGCGGTCTGGTGGGGCCGTTAGTGCAGATGAGGCAAGCTTATGCCCAGAGTTGCCGAGTGTGATCGCTGATCAGAGTGGGCACCGAGGCGAGAGAATTATCGAGTCCGCTGACCCTGGTCCAGAAACCTGCCGCGTCGGGAATCGAACCCTGGTCCCGGGCCGTCCTCTGCTCTCGGGTCTGCCGCCTCTAACCAGTGAGCCACACTACTGCACATGCCTTTCGAAACTGATTGAGATTGCTCGAACGTATACAGGCATTGTAATCTGGTGTTCGGAAATGTCTATGATTTGTTCAGAAACAAGGGTTTCTGAATCGGATTCTGCAAAACCGAATCCCATTCAGAGGCTGTCCGAACAACATCATAATCAGCCCCTAACTGTGGGTGAAGACATCACCGGGCCACAACTCCTTCTAAATCTGGTGCTGTGAATTTTTCCCCATTTGGACTGGTCAGCACTGTTGTGTGCGGATGTTAGTTATTCTGGGCCTGCCACTTTACTGTGATACTATTACTTTGTAGTCGTACTAATGTTTGTGAAAATTGCTGTACACATGATGAGAACAGCTAGACTGTACATGATTTGTCACTTCATTACTGTAGGTATGTATACATCTTTGGCAGGCTTATGCCCTCATCCCCCATGGTTCTTGAAGATATACATTTCAACAACATTCCAGACTAAAATTAGACATCCAAGACTAAAGAACCTTAAGTGTTGACTGAAAACACCGAGGTTTGCTGAAATCATGCTTTCTAGCATAAGCTACAGACATTTAAAATTGTACAAATCATTTTTTTCTCGTAGATGTCAGCAAATTCCAATTAATGAAAAACTGCCTGACATGCAATTTAAAGGGACATTTGGAGTACCATTGAGAGAAAATACCTAGGCATATTAAGAGAGTCTTCCAAAACATATAAGAGGACTATTCAAAGCTGCAATAATGTCTAGCATCATCATTGTCATTATTGTTTACTGTTTAACTAGCAAAATTGCAGTATTTATTCAAAAAAAAATTCATTCCACTTTCAAAGGAGATATTCAAGTGTGTCTGCTCCATTCATACGTCTCTTGTATGATTGGATGAGGTGACAGCAGTGTTTGTTTTAACTAGAGAGCCTATGGCATCACTAGGAGTAGCTTGGATTAATGCAATCTAATAAAGTAAGAACTTGTGTCTGATTCTAGAGGGTCAAATAGTAATGGATTGAGATATTCCTCTGTTGTGAAAGAATCTTCATGCATTTTGACAGAAGAGGAATATTGAGTAACAGCTTGCAGGGCTACACTCTTGTGAATAACTCTTCAAGGACTTGTGTTCAGACTATAAAGGTTGTGTCAAGTAGCAGATTAGGATCCTTCGAATGTGTACCTTTGAGAACAAATCTGACAAAACCACTTTGAAGAATTTCCCAGTCTCCTCTTAACCACAGGGGCAACCACCACTGAAAGCTCTGACAAAGGAATTGTGCCCGTAGCAGCAGAACATGCCGTGGTTAAACAAATGTTGTAGGACAGCAGCATTAAGCTGTACCCTATAGTCTTTACTTTTGGGTCACTGTGATCATGGAAGAAATCTTGCAGGATTTTGGGGCAACACAAGATTGATTAGCCATCTTGGATGAAGCAAGACATTTAAAGGCAGCCACAGACCTTGCATAAATACCAGTGCATAACTACCTGTCAAGCAATGCTTCTCCTGGCGGTGCAGTGCAGGAATGCTCTTCAATCAGTTGATCCAACTTGGAACAGACAGGTTGGATACTCCTGCAAATTGCAACCATATCAAGAAGAAAGAAATGAGTCTTGTTTTTGTTTAAGTAGAAGACACCAGGGCTCATATGAGCACCCCAATGTATTCCCAAGTAAGCTTTGAACAGTATCATTGTGTGCATGTGAAAAAACACCAAGTAATTCTGATTGAAGGCTAGCCATAGACATTGGTGAGAGGATTTGGACCTAGATAAATCGTCATGACATGGAGTGCTTGAACATTGATAGATTCTTTTGGCATGACCCCTTCAGTTTTCAATCAATACGCTTAATGTAAAACATACCCAAAACAAAAGTATTTTTAAAACTAAAATTTTTGGCATCTAAGAGGTAAGGTTGCAAGCTTGCTGGTGTTTCGAAGGACTCGAGTTCAACAGATATATGTTGCAATGTGTGAAAGGTTTTTACAACATTATTTGATTGGTTTCAGTGAAACACTTACCTGATTGTTATTTGTTTCTACAAGGTTAGAGCTGAATCCAAACCCCTTCTTCTCTAAACTCATGATCATAAAACAGACCCTTAGAGTTCAAGCCAACAGATACTCGAACGTCTTGTCAAACAGACTAAGGTAGGGGTGATGCCATTTATAACTGCAAATTAAGAGAGTTTAACTGCAGAAGTGAACATCTGGAGTAAAAGAGTCTGCCTCTTAATATGGGTATATTTCCTGATGCATCCTCCCTAATTCTCTCTGTCAGAGATTTGCTGTGGTATGCAATTTGGAATATTCATGTGGCTACTGCTCAGAATTTGGGCAGTGAAGGCTTACATTATGTTCCTGCATAAGGATTTAAGTTGTGTAAAAACCTTCATACACATTTTCAAGAACAATGGACAGTTGTTTTGGCCAAGTGTCTTTGAAAAGTGAAATGACTGTCATTTTATTGATCTGAGTCTGTGTCATCTTCGAATAGATAACAAGCTTGTCTACATACATAACAAAGCACATTGAAAGTACTAGTGACCAGCAATAACAATAGTTTTTTAAGTGTGTTCATATTCTGATATTTACAAAAGGCACACTTGGAACCATGATAAAGACTAGCACTCTCATAAAAAACTAGCATTGACATATTTCATTCTCCTATAGAATAACAGCTAAATTTATTAGACCAGTAAAAGTGAATATGCTAAATCTGTAAGCGATCTTAGATTTGCATTTCTTAAAAGGACAACTGAGTTTTCTCCCATTGTTCGGTCCATTTTTATCAAAAAGAGACATTCAAAAAGGGGTCAAATGTATGTATTTGTCTTTAGTATCCTCTCTTCAAATTGAAGATGTAGTGCTATTTGTTTTAACTGGGGACACCTATCAGATGTCTGCTCACAACCTATGGTTCAGCAGTCTGGTACAATATGGGCATCTTGTAACAGCTTTCAGTACTGAACTTTTATGAGAGGAGAACTAGGGGACTTGTCTCTGACCGAAATGACATATTTATTAACAGCTTGCAGTATCGCACCATTTTGAAAAGGTTCTTCAAACACGCAAGAGGAACATCTAGTACCAGCTAACTGAAGTGCACCTTTTGGTGAACATTTTCGGAGATTTGTGGTGTCTCAGTGGGATATGTAGTATTTCCTAACATTATTAGGGTTTCTGTACTGATATACCTCATTATCATCAAGTTGATAAGTATTTATTGGCAAAATACCACCAGAGACAGCCACATTAACTCTCAGTAAGCTTTTAACTGTCGAATACTAGAAATCTATAGTCACCCACAGTTTAGGTTCTAGAGTACACAAAGGTCACTGGCCATGAAGTAAATGTAACTCAGCACTACAGAGTCCTCACCAATTTCTTTTTGAATATCAAGAGCTGTACGCAAAGCAACAATAATGACAAGCACATATATTTCAGCATGGGCACATTTTAATAGTCCACAAAAAAGTAGCAAAAATCATTTGATTTTTAAAGGGGATTTGCACATTCATGCGTTGATGCAATACCTTCTCTCTGATTTGCCTTTCTCAAAAGCAGACTAGATTTAATGGTATTGCTCTGTTCCATTTGCAACAAAATGAGTATTTAAAGGTAGATTGCTCAGTTTGCATTTCTCCGGTATCCTAAGAATGATGGGTTTGTGTTTTCTGTTTAAACAGGGGGCACCATGGGGACCTATAAAATGGGCCAAGGCGGTAAAACCTAGCGCAGCCCGGACCTGTGCATGACTCAAGAGTGCTACATCTTTGTGAATGATTTTTCAAGACCTTGTACCTAACTAGAAAGAGACATCTTGCAATGGCTTCCTTTACTACACCTCTGTGAAACAATCCTCAGGCTGTTCCGCCTGACTCAGGGGAGGCTTCTAGTAATGACTTACTGCATTATACACAGGGGTTCACCAGTCTGAAGACCTTCCCCAACTCTGCAAAAACTTGAACCTTCTTGATGATATCCTACAGAAATCATATTTAAAGTCATGAACAACTGCATCATAAGAGAAAACCATTTCTGTGGGTTATTACAGGAAGTCATATTATGTTCTGTGAAATAGTTGATGACAGGTTCTGACGCATAAATGTGCTCAAAGAATATAGAACTTGAGTGAGCTATTGAGAACAAACAGTTGTGTGCTTGACTGTGTCTGCATGCATTAGCATTATAAAGCGATGTGTACTGACTTTGCCAGTGCTTGTTATGTGCATGCTCCTATGCTACGCCAATGCATGGTAAGACAAATGTATGCTCTCTTTCTTATATATTTTTTCTTTTTGATAAATTGACTTATATTGTAATGTTTTAAGTAACAACTTAATAAAGGATATGGTTTAGATATTTATGTTTACAGTTAAAGTACATCATGATTGTCTTTTTTAAATAACCCTGGGGCTTATCATTAATCAGAAAGGAGACATCTCATTAATCAGAAAACAACCATACTTGCTGGTTTATTCTAAACACCTCACATAATTTACAAATAATTATGAAGGGAAAGGTATGTTTTCTTTTTATCACATAGTGCTAATCATCTTTTTTCACAAAAAAATGTTTGCTTCTCATTTCATATAAAAGCCTGTGTACTAGTATACATTCTGTACTGAAATAATTACAAAGGAACCATGCAGCCTATCCTAGTTCATTTAATAGCAAGAGTTTCATTGCCCTGAGGCAAAGCAGAGGGCATCTTACCTAGCAGTTCATTAAAACATATGAAATGCCATTCCACGTCAAGCAGCATTACTGTCAGAAACTGTCAACCACTCTTATTAAATACTTGTGTGTTTTGTTGCCATGGTTTTCATTTTGTTGCCTTCATTAAAAATTGTTAGCGTCTAAGGATGAACAACACAGTAACTAATCCAAACACTGCTACTACTTTTTGTTGGATAGAATGATTGCTAAAATGCAATAGCAGTGTGCAGAAAATAAGGTGTGGTGTAAAATGCTGGTACCCTTGAGATGCCGTTCTTCAAAACGGTATGTGTAAGTTATCCTTTACAAATGACATGTATTTTATTTTATTGGGAGTATTTATAAAAAAGCAACATTTTCCACAAAGTCCAGTGAACAGATTGATATAGTGATAAGATGCGAAGTGAAGAAGTAAGGATATGGGTATATGTTCAATTACAATGTGAAAAGACACAAATACATACGTTTAACTGTGTGTAATATAAGCACAACTCCTTATTCCTTTCGCTATAATGTATACTGCATTCATAATTATTAAATAAGAGTTAGGATAGAGATTAATGAACTTCACATGATACCAAAGCTAGAGGTTAGAAAGCAATCTAATGAGTAGTTTCTAAACCAACCGCTCCTGGCGTTCAACACTTCATTATGCCCGTATAATTAAAGCTTCTCTCAATCCTAGAGCTTGTTGCCATAACCACACTGAATGATTTGATTGTGTTCATTAAAAACTACATGGGACATCATTTGGAGAAAGCGCTGCCACCAAGGTGATTTCCACATCAGCACTTTCTTTACAACTCGTGCCCTTTGATATGAAAAGCATCATTACAATAGAGGGGAGCAAAATCTTAAACTCTGAACTCGAAATGGATGAAGTTTGTAAACCTCATATTTTACTATTATCCAAGAAAATACACTATTCCTGCTGAAATCAAATGCTGCTTTTCGCATTTCTGCTACTAGATTACGTTTACTGCAGCTTTGCTTTAAAAAAAAACACACACACAATCTTCAAAATCTTTAAAACAATGTTTCGCAAAGATGCAGAGAAAATGTATTCACAATGAAATGACGGTTAAAAAAGTGCACGTATATAATGTCACATCTCTTCCTCCATTTGGCCCATCTCTCATCGGACTGCATATCATATCACGTTTTTAATATCAAGCTACCATAATATCACAACCAAAATATAAAAGATCAAAATATCGAGAAGGAAAGTATGTTTCCGTGTGTATAGATTGACTATTTTAACTTCACATGTATGTACCGTCAAGAAACACATGCATTATATATGTGGGTGTTCGACATCTTTTACTGGTGATCTAACCTTGACATGCCTGCTGCAGGCCAAGGATTTAGTCTCACAAAGGTATATCTCATTTCTCCCTCAAGGCTCATGGTTGTAGACTAGGAACCATACAGATAGAGGAGAACAGACAGAAGTCTGTTCAGAAGCCCTTCAATTGGCGCTAGGTCGGGGCAGAATATGAATTGCAAGCTTGCCCTGACCCCACCTCATGCCTATTTTACCATCAAAAAACACTCCTAGGCTCCTATCTCACTCTGAAGGTGTTTTTCCATATCTGCTGTCTCCCTTTTGTTATATTTTTCCATCTTTCTCTTCTTCCTTATTTCCCCATTGTGCTTTTCCTAACTTTGGGTAAAAGTCTGATTCGAAACAATAGGTGTCAGTCCACAAGCGAATATCTTTCAGTACGGCTCCATAGATGAAAACGCTCTTCTGTATTTGTTAGAAGAAAAAAAAATGCCTCATGTAGTTGCTCACATGAGGAAAGTATGGGTGACTAAAGATTCGTTTTCCAATGATATACATGAGAGTGCAAACAGGAGTAAATCATTCTTCTTATATATGAATATCACTGGCGGGGCGTGGCCAAGCAGGCCAATATGGCGGACGCGTATCCCTGAGGCTCCGATCGGCGGCCCACAAAAACAATATGCATCACAGCCCCAGGTGCCGTAAATCACACAGCATGTGGTACTTGAGGAGTGTGGCCCGGGCTCCATATTACATGGCTGGCATGGTGAGAGGGGTGGGACAGATCGGGGGACTGTGACAGGTACCCCCCCCTGCCCATGTACCCTTCGGAAATGCCTGGATGCCCGACCTGAGTGGAAAGGTGTAGCCCCCTCACTACTAACACACGGGAGAGTGCTGGGTGCCGGGAAGTACTCCTGTGATCACACCCCATGGGGCAGTCAGGCTCCGAAACGCGACCCCGTACGGCACCGGGACTCAAGGCTCATGGGGGGGCAGACAGAAGAGCAGGGTGTGCACTGAGGCGGGCGCGGGCGGCAGGCAACCTGGCCGTTGCGGCCCCAGGGACCAAAGTGACATCATACAGGGACCGCCCCTGCCCCAAGCGTGCTATCCTGCTGCCGTGTGGTGCAGGGACCTGGGGGGGTGGCCGGCTGCCAGTGCCATCAGGAGTGCCACGAAGAATAAGAACCAGGAGACCAGGAGCAGAACACGCCGTGAACACCAATCACTGCCACTAAAAGCCGGTCGAATCAAGTAGGGTTGGCCCCGATCACACTGCTGCAACCCAGATGGAAGCCACAGATTATCAACCGAACGTAGATGCAGTGTCTTGAAGCTGGGACAGCACATTGGAAGCCCATTGGCAGGGCTCCTCGCGGCGGAGAGTGGAAGTGACCAGGAGACTCGACGGGGGGACCCGAGGCGGTTAGTACCAGAAAGACACTTGAACTGCGCAGCACGTGCACCGGGGACGGACTATCCGGTTGGGGGAATCCCCGTAGGAGGGTGAGGAGAGGCCATAGCAACTGCGTCAGTAAAAAACGCAGCCGATTGGACGCACCCAACCAGCATTTGCCCCCAAGGCAAAGAATGAAGCAGAGCGCTGTTGGACACCAGTTACATACAAGAGATAAACAGACTACCCGATCATGGGCCGCCAGCGAGCAACAACGACGTCACATACCCTGGAACAACAGAAAGTAGCCCCCCGCCGCCAATTGTGACCCGCCCGGGAGGGAAGCCGTTGGTGCGGAGACTCCATGTCCAGTAAACTTGACCAGGTCCTTGCAGCAATAGAACACTCTAGACTCACAATGGAAAATAAATTCCGCGAACTGGCCACAGACCTTAATCTCCTTCAAGACGACCATAGAAAACTGGCAGATAAAGTCACTCAAGGAGAAAAAGCGATACAAACTATGGAACCACAAATACAACAGCACCAGGCCGCAATACACGATATGCAAGAATGGATAAAGGCATTGGAAAGCAAAACGGAAAATTTAGAAGGGCGTTCACAACAGAACAACATACGAATCATGAACCTGCCAGAAGGGGTGGAAGGAACTGACCCAATCAAATACATCACAACTTGGATCGCCACCTTTGCTCCGCGGGTGACCTAACCCCCCACTTCTCCATAGAGAGAGCGCACCAAGTCCCGGCATACATACCAAAACTGGGCCTCTCCCCACAGCTGTTTCTCTTAAAGTTACTGCACTATCAAGATAGAGACACTATCCTCCGAGCAGCCAGACAAAAGGAGCGACTACAAGTGGAGGACAAACAGGTCATGCTTTTCCCGGAATACTCCTGAGCCGTCCAACAACAGAGAGCCACCTTCCTGGCGGTCAAACGCACCCTGCGGCAAAAGAATGTTCAATACTCCCTCCTATTCCCTCCCAGACTTAAAATCATCCACAACGGTGCCACACACTTCTTCACAGATCCAATGGACGCTAGCAACTGGGTGGAGCAGCACCTATCCCACCGATCAAATGCCGCGGGTGTGCAGGATGGCCGGCCGCCCAGACGCTCGGGAAGAAGATTCAGGAGGGTCACTCTCACACAACTCAGTGTGCAGCTCGACTCAGGCTCCATATGCTCCCCTGACCTCGCATAAATTATATCAGAACGCAGGAAAGCAATACAAGCAGTGGCAACAATGAACCCTACAGGGGAAAGTTCGGACATGGACAGAGGCCCACACTTGTTCAGCACGGAGGATGAAGGCAGCGATGTATCCGCTTCCCGAGAGGGTTCAGAGACACCGCCGATAGTGACCCCACAAACGGCAGACACACTGATATAATAACACGTTGTCAAAAGGAGCCACATAGAGAACATGGCATGGACTCTGTGCACAGCACTCATGACCTGAGCCACATCCAGTTCTGTCGGTTAGATGATGGGGCCACCCGGGTTTGACGCAACACAGGTAGCAATGCAATATACTCCAGCCCGCGACACACAACAAAGAACAGAACCGACACTAATGGGCAACTTCCTTGAGTTACTTGTAGACGGGCGGCCGTAGAAACGGAGACCGGAAGGATGCAGCACCACCACCCCACAAGAACAGACTAACGCATGCGTATGACATGCAGTTTGGACATTTTGCTTCTAGTGATAGGTCCTCTGAGTTAGGACTGTTTCCCAGTATTACTGTTTACCCGCCCCTTCTCCTTTTTCTCCCAGGAGTCCCCAGGAAGGCGAGAAAACTACAGCGGGTCGAACTAATTGTTTACACACGATTGATGGCAGTTGGATGGGTGGGCTCTTCGGGTGGTGGGAGTGTTACCCGACCGAAAACCACAGACACAACACCGTATCCTTTGACATCCAAGACCCCTAACACAGATATCACACTCATTACGATGAACGTTAGGGGAATGCATACAGGCTGCAAACAGTACTCTATCTATGCATATATCAGGAGGCTACAAGCCCAAGTGGCTTTCCTACAGAAGATGCACCTGACAGCAATGGAGGTAGACCGCCTCCACAAAAAGTTGCGGGCATCATCTGCGCAACAGCGTACTCCGCTTTCGCCAGAGGTGCACTCAAATGGATCAGACGGGGGGTGCCATTCAAGGAACACACGCGACTAATAGACAAAGACGGACGATACGCACTACTGTCTGGACTCCTGGAGGGCCACCCACTACTCTTGGGTAGCAGATACACCCCTAATGACCAATTTTGGGGCAGACTCACAAGTGTCCTAGCTCACCACACATCGGTCCCGTGGATTCTAGGGGGGACTATAACTGCACATTGGACGTACACCTGGAGAGATTGCACCCCCCGCCGCTGCACTCACCTGCACATAAGCAATCCGAGCACTTCTGTCGATGGGTGGAGCGGTGGGCACTAGTGGATGCCTGGAGGGCACAGAACCCAGACACCAAGCTTCACTCCTTCCACTCCATTCCCCACAACCTGCGAGCTAGGCTAGGCCGGATAGTGTCAGACCACAATGCAAACACAGTGACCCTTAGGTGGAGGCCGCCCCATCCCATAATTCCAGCGTGCAAACTGCCCAGGAATGCCTCACTGACCAGGCATTATGTCAAACCCATGTAGAGAACATACAGGAACACTTTCTACAGAACGCTGGCCCGGCATCCACTAGATTAATCAAATAGGATGCATTTAAGTTTAGTGCCCTGGGACACTGTATCCAACAAGTAGTGGGGGTGCGGAGAACACTGGAAAGGGCGTTACAAACCACAGAGGCAAAATTGGAGGAACTGTCAAAGGTTACAGATCAAGCGGCAGCCACGCTACCCCAGCTGGCGGCAGCAAGAACCTCCCATACAGAAACTATGTGAGACCTGCACAAATATAACTTCCGTGCATATGCAGCTAGAGCACACCTGGAGGGCAATAGAACAGGATCACTGTTGGCATGGCTTGAATACACCGCATGTCAAGGGGGCGAACACTGTATTCCCTGTTGCTCTCGCTCGTGGGGTTTCCTCGACGAGACAGCTATTACACCGAAGGGGCCCTCTGGGTTTGGACCGAACACGAAGTCACAGATATAGAAGCCTTCTTTCATGAGGGGCAGTTGAAGGCATATGGCCAGATGGTTGAGAGGTATGACCTCCCACAGGGACAATTCCTAACACACAGGCAACTCTTAGACAACCGTCGTCAACACTGGGACCTTCTATTGACGAAGAGCCCCCGCCACATCCGGTTCTGCACACGATACTGCGAATGGGAGCAGGCAGACACTTAGTAACCTGGCACTACAAAGCGATCCGGGAGCTCGCTGACGCACCCCTCGATGGATTGCGACAGAAGTGGGAGACTGATGTAGGTCGGGCATTTCATGATAAAGAACGGGTCCAGGCACTGGAATACCCCAAAAAGGTCTCTAGAAATTCCAGATTCAAAAACATACAGTTCAATATTCTGCACCGTGCATATCTCACACCAGTTAAATTACACCTGTATTACCCTGACACGCGATTCGCATGCCCCCGCTGTCAAACCCCTGAAGCAAACTTTAAGCACATGTTCTGGGACTGTCCCAACATACAACAGTACTGGACCAAGATACACCAAATGTTCCGAGCGCAAGTCAATCTCCCAAACATCAACACATGGGAGGCGTGAGCCCAGGGCGTGCACTGGAAAAAAAAGTCTGAAAAATGACAATGGCGCTTTGCATCATTGGCCATCCTCCTGGCAAAGAGAGGTATAGCCATGCACTGGAGGGCTCCAGCAGGCCCTTCGGAGGCAGCCTGGGTAGGCGCAGTGAACAAATGGGGGGCAGTGGAGGAGGAGACCCTGAGGGAGGAGGAAGTAAAAGGTACATGAAAACACCCGATATCTATGGAGGGAGTGCAATTATTGATTCACTTCAAACAGGAGACGGCAGCGGGAGAAACACCCGAAGCAACGCAACCCCCATCTCATGCCCCCAATCCCCCCATGACACAGACCCCTGATGTAGCAGTGTAGCACCTCGATAGGAGGTTATTTTGGGCTAGATGGGTGGGGCTCCCGGGATCCAGGTCCACCCCCACGTGCGCTCTTCCCCCCCCAGATACTATTTAGCCCATCCAGCAGATCTGTAGTTAATCAATTTACAACCCATCACGACTGATCACATTAGCCCACACTATAGGTTCCCCCCTTCCTAAAGTTCCTCACCAACATTTTACAGTTACAAACTCCAACCAGCAGTTTCAAGCCGGCTTTACAGAAAGAAACTAATGGTCCGGCTCTCCACAATGAGTCGGTGCACAAATTTGGAGAATGGGGCATTACACCAACCTTTGCAACGACATAACACAGTAGACCAGTCACCGCAGATCACATTATCACACTACGAAACACATCAATATTGATTTGAAGGGTTATGTTATGATGATATGTTTTGTGGATTAGACAATTTTTTACATTTCTTCTCGTTATTGCTGCGGGTACCCGCAACGTACATGAATGATCATTAATCAGTGTTATGTCTGCTGTCTAAATTGGTACAGTGTAATAAAAAAACTTCAACAAAAATATTTAAACAAAAATGACTATCACTGGCGTAACAAAACTTGAGGAGGCTCCCTGCAATCTACATTGAGGAACCCCCTCCAGACCAATTAAGGAGCTCTCCAGGCAGAGTACTGTGCTGAGGGGGGTCCCCGGAACGTGGGCCCCCGCACTGAGGGGCTGCGGGGACCTGTGTAAAGCCATTGATGAAGCATTGACTGGAAAAAGGCTTGTATAAGAAATACATGTGTCAGAGTGCAGAAAAATCACATTATGTATCAAAAATAATCCACTGGCCAGATGGACTAAGATTTTTTTGTAAAAACAGTTGCAAATTGCACAGTGAATTTTTGTGAATGAAATCAGATTATTTGAAACCAACCTACGTATTTATAGGGTAGTTCACAAAATCACCATATAGACTATGTCAGAATTTGACATTCCACATCAATATTTATGAGGTAGGTTGCTAATTACAACTCACTCTGACTAGATGCATGACGTGGAGGGAGGCCTGATAGTGTCAGCATATCACCATGTCTGTGATCTCATTTAAATAGAGAACTTTTTTGGTAATTTTTCTCCCTTTTTTCCATATTTAAGGGAAAAGAATATTCTTTCAAAATCTTGTTTATAGCTGCAAGAGGTCCCCTGTGCTACTGCCCACTCTCAAGCAAACTTTTTTTAAATCACATAGTGGAAGGGATCTTACAGGAAGCAGAACTGGGAACACAATTTAAACATGCCACTTCCAAATTGTAATTGGGAATGCATTTTTAAACTCATTTGCTATTCGGTAACCAGTTACTGAGTCACAAAATAAGTTTAGTACAGTTGTACAAGCCATTTAGCTGTCACGAATCTTGTGATTTAGCAAATACCAAGTTTTACTACTGCTAAGTGGTTTTGTACATCAGGCCATATACTATGAATGTAGATATAATGTAGAGCCAGAATGATCACATTTATTAAGGTAAAGTCAGAAGTCAGTAGAGAAGCCAAAGGCCCACATAGAAATCTGTGACAAACCCACACATGCAACTCTTTGAGTATTCCAGGTCAGAATTTGAGCAAATCATATTTACAAGGACAAAATACCACTATTCCTAATTCTGATTGCAGAATCAGGAATTGGATTTTCCTTTGGAACTGCTGAAGTTTGCACTTGTGAGTTTCACCTGAGAGCACCTATAGCTTTGTGATCCTGGACGTGATTTGGCAAGACTAAGCAGACAAACCATGCCCCATTCATGTGGTTCCTAATATATGAGTGAACATGGCTCACAGTTTACAATCATAAAATGGAAAACCTCATTATAAATTTTACATATCACAGGAGCTGAAAGTGTGGAAAATGCAAAAACATCTCACAATAAAATCAGCAGTGCAAGACGTGGTATATCTTTGCAACAAGAACACTTGTGTATAATGTCCAAGTTCTAGGAATATTTTTTCCACTTGAGTGCTTGGGTATAGTGACCATGGCAATGCAGCAGGACCTAAATTACTCCAATCTTCTCTGATTAACTCCACTAGGAGTAAATTCATAGGGCCTTATTTATGAAGGACTTGCGCCGCCGGTGCGTCACTTTTAACATGGGAAAAAGTGACGCACCGGTGGCGCAAGGCCTTCATAAATAAGACCCATAGTGTTCACCTCTGCAATCTTGTGAAGCAATGCACAGTGTGGCAATGACACTATATTTGCGGGAGATGGTTAGCATTAGGTAATGCCTGAGTAGCAGATAATAAGGCGTAATTATACATGTATTAATTTCCTATAGTTGAGATTTGTTACAACACATCACTATGTCCCAAAGATTATGGACCTCAAGTTTAAATGTATCATCTATGTGAAGGGAGTATATCTTTCCAATCGAAATAAATTACTTTATATCCACTCATTGAAAGCATCTCGAGGGCACATCATTATATCCATGTGATTTGATTATGATTTCTCTGCCAGTGGGCTCAGTACAGAAGAGAGAGTCAGTTAAATGTTTTTTTTGGGCCAGAAAAATATATTTCAACGAGTTATCAATTTAATAAATGTATTTATTCTGCACAAGGAATATGTATTTACTGGAATAGCTTTTCGTCATTAACATGAGCCTGGTGCATAGTGTTAAATCAAATGTGTATTTTTCATTTTCAGGCACAAGGATAATTATGATGTGTAACATATTTCTGTTAAAACTTTCGGCCTTAGGGTAGTCTTCCCCCAAACTTTTTTACCTTTACCCTCTAACTTTCCTGAATATGTTTTTGCTGGCTTTAGGACTCTGTGCACTTTACTACTGCGAGTGCCTGTGCTCATCCCTAAAACATGGTATAATGGGCTCACACCTGATTGGCTTATTTAAATTACTATAAGTCCCTAGTAAAGTAGTATGCCATAAACCCAGTGCTGGTAAATTAAATACTACTAGTGAACATGCAGCACACATGTTGCCATCTGCTTAAGTAGCTTCTTACAACATGTCTCAGGTCTTCCATTGCACCCTGTTTGCAGTTTTGAACTGGCAATTTGACTTGGCAATATACTGTGAGGCTTACCTCTCTCATGGTATAATATGGGGTTGTGTTATATAATAAACGACAACTTTTGATTTGGAGAAAGTAGGAAATTCATGTTTGATATTTGAAAAACGGTAGCTTAAAATCCTCTTTAATAGTAAAGTTGAATTTTAAATCACAATTTTGAAATTTGCAACATTTAGAAAAGTTGTCATTTTCCTGCCCTAACTATTTAGGGCCTGCAGCCTGTTCTTGGGTCAAAAAACTGGGTGTTGGTGGAGGTTGGACTTATTATATTCTTCCCAGACAGCCGCTCAATAGAGGTATTAGGTGTGTTTGGAAGGGCCATCACTGGCATTATGGGGATGGAGCTGGAGACATTCCCACTTACAAGACACTCAAGTGTGCCCTGCCTGTGCACCAAAGATTTCCCACTAACCCATTTTGCCTGCAGCCATGTTGGAGCCAGGGAAGGGGAGGCAATCAATTCTAAGCATTACAAAGAAAATCTCTAGAAACGTCTCCTACTTCAAAAAAGACACCAGGAATAAAAATAGAAACCACTCTTCAGTACACTCTGAGACCTGTGGAAGACTCAGGAGTGCTGTTCTGCTTCAGGCACTATTTTTACATAAATCATTAAAATTACATATCTCTGCTTCTACCTATTTGATTTGTGCTGTTTTGGTGTCAAATAATGTATTAAAATGTATTCACCTTTCCTAAATTAGTTAAAAAATGTACTTGTGTTGGGTTTTCACTTTATTACTGTTTAAGTGTTGCATACATATTGCGTCTTGGGAAAGCCTGATTGCTTTTATGCCAAGCTACCAGAGGGTTAAGCACAGGCTAATTTAGTGACTGTAGTGGTTCTAATAAATCGATCATTACTTTATTTGGTTACAAAAAAATGAAAGTGCAACAAAAGCAATAGCAGTATAAGATATAGCAAAATACATTAAAGAAAGAAAAATTAAGGGATATATATATGTACATTTTATTTACAATAATAAAAATTGACAAAGGACAGTAATTAATTTACAAACATCATTGCAGAAAGTCCAGATTAACCCAGGGCGAAGCACTACGCTACGCTCGTGTAGTTTGCGAAGTTTGCGTAACTTAGTGCAGCGGTAATTTTTTGCTTGTTCCCGGTCCTCAACGTCATGTTCGCAACCACTAGCAAGCAAAATCAGGTTTCTCATTGCGAGTGGTCATGCATGCTTGCGACCGCTCGCAATGAGATACTACCAGTTTGCGTTGAGAAAGCTACCGCTCGAGTAAAAATCTACTCAAGCGGCAGAAAACTACAGCTCGCACTGTGCAAGATGCGGTTTTCAAGGATTGCACAGTGCCGGATGCTTGTTCGCACTGTGCAATCATTGAAAATGCATCTTGCACAGTGCGAACATGCTACTACGCAGCTCGCGTAGTGCTACATGAAGTTTGCGTAGTGCGAAGTGCACTTCGCGTAGCTTCGCATAGCGCTACTTCGCGAACTACGCCCACCCCTAGACCAGATCATGAAGTGCATCATAGTTAAAAATACAATACAAAATCAAAGCTGATGTATGAACATGAGGCCCTACCAAAACCAGGATGGCACTAGTCATATTGTTCATACACATTAAGAGACCAGAAAAGGAGTCTCAACCAATGGTACAAACAGAAACCTGTTGGACCCGGCCCTTTTGGCAGGTTCACCCCAAGACTTTTTTGCTTTTTCCTAGCCTGTTTCTGGAATCTGGTGGTGGTGATTTTAGGGTTCTGCGCACTTTTTCACTGTGGTACAGTGTAAAGTGCGTGAGCTCTCTGTGTAGGTTTGGTGAGTGACCTGCCCTCCCATAGGAATTAATGGGGAATATGTATGCCCATGGTAGTTCCTGATAAGTGGGGAGTGCAGGGTCGAGTTTGGTATGTGCAAACTCGTGAGATTGAATGCTGCACAATGGTATATGCGGCATGATTGTATCTAGTGTAGAAGTGCCACTTTTAGAAGTTGGCATATTTGTGTAATTTGTGTCTGGCGTGTGATTGGCTGAGGCTGGCTGGTGAGCCTGGCTCCAAGAGTCTGGGAGGGTCTGCCCCGGTTGTGAATGGAGTGTTTAGCATGCTTATGTGAGGGGAGGATGGAGCCTGGGCCTGCTTGTGGATTGACCGTTTGGTTTGAGGGTCCTGAGTGAGGCTGGGTTTTCCCCACACAATGCAGGCTCCACCCCCTGGGGTGCGTCTGATGTCCCTAGCCTGGCCAGTGAAAGGAATTCCCTATAACCAGTTCTAGCTGGTTCTCACACTGCCTGCACCCTGCTAGACAAAGGATTTCTCTGTATAAAAAGGGGCTGTGTCCCCTTCCAAAATGTTCTTGTTTCTGACTTGAATCCTGCCAGGGGAGTGCTGCTGCTTGGGCTCAGGGGAAGGCTTACCTCCCTGAGCCCTGCCCAGCCCCTGGATCCCTGATGGATGCCTGGAGGACTTCTGGGGGAACCCCTCTGCTTTGCTGGGCTGATTGGGGGACTTTGCTGCATCCCCAGAAGGATTTGGCTGCTTGCTATTGCCCTAGCGCCTGAGAGCCCTTTTCATTGACCCCTGGCGCTTGAGAGCGCTATTTGTGTGCCTAGCGCTTGGGAGCGCTGTTCTTACCAAGCCTGTGCTCACCCGGCATTCGCCCCATTCTTGTAAAGGGCCCTGGGCCCCCAGCGAGGGCCTTCCGCCCCTCCGCGCACCCTCCGGCGGATTAGGTTATAAGCCGTTTTCTAAGCTGAAAAACTAATACGTTTTGAGCTCTGTTGCCTCTCCCCTCAATCCCCGTGCAGCAAGCATTTCTCCACTGAGGAGTTTTTGCAGTTTGATTGTAACCACATTTGGGTTGCAATTTATTTTATTTTTACCCACTTGGCAATTTCGCTATTTTGGGTCCGGACAGGGTTGCAGGTATGGCAGGGTGTTAGTGTACCCTGACCACCCAACTCCTTTTACATCGTTTTGGTCCTGAAGAAAAACCGGTAACTCCCACCTTGGTTTGAAACATGTAGACCTAACACATACCACAGATACACTAGGTCCTATTAAAGCCTTTATTGTATCAACATACACTGTTTTTAACATTGTCCAGTAGCCTTAGAATAAATAATATTTGGATAAGTCATACCAGGACAATTTTTAACTCACTGACCTTTTTTTTCTTGTTTCACATTCATCACTCACATACCCGCTCCACTGTATCTCAGGTGTCGCAGCACACCTTGACGGCACTCGGCTCTCAAGGTGGCCCCGATGATGAAGCATGTCACCGACCAGGTCGGTGAGTGAGGGGTTCCTTAAAAACAAAGAAGGACTTCTTCTTTCACATTAGTGTCTCATTCCACCAATATTGGCTGTTTAGCCTCATCTTTGGTGGTACTCCTTAAATTTGTTATATAGCTACTGTTAAAGCCTCACAGCTCAGCTTCATAAATGGCACCATCCTGTACCTTGGCTCTATAGGTTTCCAGGGCCGGGGAAATCGAGGAGGATATTCTCATAAACGTGTTATAACCATAGCAAAATTAGCTTAACGCAACGCTTCAGATCTCAGTCTATCGAGGGAAAATAACTCTGTGTGAACGTGGTGTTCTCAACATAGTGGTACCATGCGATAGACCCACGATAACGCGTCAAATGTCTGCAATAGAGTCAACGCAACACCGCAAAAATGCGAATTAAGAACGCAAAAAAAGTTGCGATGAGGGCAATCGCTATACAAAAATCAGCGACAACAAGCGACAGGCCTGCAATTCCCACGCACCATGTGGGAAAATGCACTATAAAATGAACAAAAAAACACACACCAAAACCAAAGCAAACTGTGTAGCACCATGGATGCACCCGGACCGAGTGCAGAGGACAACCTGAACCCCACAAGCCCCACAGTGGACCAGCCAGGAACCCTGTTTACGGGGAAAGGCAAGGAGACGAGGAAGAGGAAGATTGGGTTCAGTCCGCAGGAAGACCGAAGCATCGTCACGGAGGTGATAGAACACTACCAACAACTGTTCGTCACCTCCACTGCGCCATTGGCAACACAAACAGAAATATGGCAGTCCATCGTCAACAACATTAATGCAGTCGGAGTGTCAAGGAGGTCAATGGAGGAGGTCAAGAAGCGCTGGCATTAAGTGCAAAGCCAGACCAAACAGAAACTCGCCATAAACTGGAAGGCAGCAAAGTGAACTGGAGGTGGGAGTCCTGCGCCACAGGAGGAGCTGGATGAGCTGGAGAAAATGGTGGCCACTGTCATCTGTTTTGAGACAGTGCAAGTAGTAGGGGGCCTGGACACAGCTCGATATGACCTGACCCAACAGCAACAGGGTGAGTTACCACCAGGGACTGTGTGGTCGGAGGGAGATGGGCAGAATGGCACACATGCACAATCATGTGTAGCCCATTGCACATGCAAAATGATAGTGTAACATGTCCCTGATACCCTTGGCACACTGCAGCACACATAGAAACACCATGTACGCCCCCGTCCACAATGCGCACAAATGGGCCCCCTCCATATCACCAATAAGCATGAGCGGATTTCGCGGATTCACGATCCGCGAATTTACGGATTTGCATATTCGCGGATCCGCAAAATCTGCGAATTTGCGGATTTGCGGATTTTGCGGACTTTTTTTTTAAATGGGGGGATGCAAAGGCCTCTATCCAGCATCACAGCTGATTTTCGACGGTAGATTTGGGAAGAAGGCACACCTGCCCAGCCTCGACGACGCTCTCGATTGTTTTTGGGCTGATGAATGAGTCACTGAATTTGAGCTTCAACTAGTTCCAGCGGCCATGTGTGTGTTACTATGCAATCGCACCGATGTGCGCAGGGGTCCCTTGAGTGAGCTGTCCATCCCATCTATCATCCTATAACTATTTTAGGATGGCGCCGGCAAGCTGCCAGCGCCATCCTAAAATAGTTACTAAATTAGCTTCATCAGGAAGCACTAATAGATAAAATAAAGCAGGTGCTCGAGTACCTGCTTTATTTTATCTATTAGTGCTTCCTGTTGAAGCTAACTGAAGCTAACTTAGTAACTATTTTAGGATGGCGCTGGCAGCTTGCCGGCGCCATCCTAAAATAGTTACAACTTCAAGCTTGAAGACTTGAACTTTTGCCCCCCCAATCCGCCGCTCGCGGATTTGCGGATTTTCGGTAAATTCGCGGGAGTTTGCGGATTTACCGAAAATCCACGAAATCTGCGAGCGGAACGGATTTTGCGCTCACGCTTAATCACCAATGCCACAACCTACCCATGCACATGACACTGCATGACCAATAGCATGGCTGCAGTCAAAATAATTGACATTGTGCACGAGTCGACCCAGGCCCAGTGTGGATCACATTCGTAAAGGAGCAGGTCACACTTTGACACATGCACGTGCACCTACAACCCAGGATGTCAATAACACATCTGCAGACAACCAATGCACAAGAGCACAAAATCTGTCCTAGAGCACAAATGATCCAAGTCGCAAACATCGCAGCACCCGAAAAACACACAAGTCAAAGACACACCGCCTCAAAGGGTTACGCGGCCGCAAAATCAGACCTGCAGGGGCGACTCTTCCACAATGCAGCATACACACATAGCAATCACAGCACATCAACATTGACGACAATGTGGTACACCACAGGACAGAGGACACAACTGGTGCCGCTTGTGCATAGTAACTGGCCACTTACATCTGGGATTGCATGACACTGTAAGATGATAATGTACGAATACATCCACACATCTGTCATGTAGTTGAAATGTCTACTGTCTCCCATCAAATAGCCAGCTCCACTAAAACAGTCACAATGTACATCGTCATGCAGTCTGTATGTAAACATCTACAGAGCGTCAACATACATGGGACACACTGTTAACCTGCATCTCCCCTTTACATTACAGAGGAACAATCAACACCTCCTGCAGAGCAGACCACACATCTCATCAGTGATGATGAAGAGGACACCCTGCACATATGCTCAAACACCCTCCTACGGCTAATGGACAGCCTCCGCACCCAAGCCCCAGGAGCAAGGCAGACCAACTGCCTCGAGGTGGCCCCACCCCCTGCACATATCACACAGCAGGAAGCACACACCATTGCAACTGACTCCCAGGACCCCCACCACCAACACATGGAATTCCAACTCCCTGTGTTGTGTTGCCAGTAGGAGATGGCTTATCAGCTGCGGGTGGGCTTTGACCTCGTGGCTGCCAAACTTGATGCCATACAAGGGTGTCAGAGTCCCATCAGGGACCACTTACAGTGCCTAATGGACACCCACTGTCTGCACCATGCACATCGACAATCCTTGGCGAAGACAGCACAGAGTTGGCACAGATGCACAGGACAATTGAGACGATGTAGCTGATGCAGGCTGGAAGTATGGCTGCTACAACTGAACACTAGCAAGCTGTATCTGGGAGCTTCCATGCCTTGCAGGTCCTCATCTTGCCATTGCTACCACTGATCCGGTCCTAGATAACTGCTGTGGGAACTTCAACACACACATCTCCGACCCCTGATGTGTCAGTAGCAAACAGTGATGCAGCCCTATTATCTCAGCCCCTGATGTGCCAGTGGCACAGTTTTGCAGCCAAAACACCACCAAACACGCCTGACATACCGGACACAGAAGACGTATCAGAGAAGTAAGATGTGGATGGTAATGACTGTGTGAGGAAGAAGGCAGTAGCATGTATCCACGCCATATGGCCTCTTCCTGCCTGGTTCAGCCCTATGCATCATGCCCTGGGACAACACCTCCCACTGTCCCCCAGAACACTCAGGGACTTTCACCTGGACCCCAACATGGACTACCATATCTGCTCTGGTTACCAATGTCACAGCAAGCCGGCTGCAGACTGAACTCTTCCTCTTCCAAATCACTTGTAATTCCCAGAAGGACTCAGGTTGGCCCACCATTGGGCAACCATGTAATGTGGGCTTGGCATGGCCATGTACTGCTCCAGCTCTGGAATTCCCCAGAATGTGAATTAAACATTTGAAATCACACAGATGTGTCATGTCTATGTTCACTCATGTATAAAAGTATGGATAAATGTAGGGACATTGATTGCACTGAAAGGTACACCATGGTAAATTACATCAATGCGCATATTTCACCCAGACCCACATGGCCAATTCGATGGCTGTGAAGGTGTGAACTAGCTGTAGCCACATTGCACATGAACAACAATCTTGCAATCCACGTCCATTTGTTAAATAGTGCTGTGTGTAGAAATGACAAAATCGATAGCAGGCCAGAAGTGGTGTCCCCCTTCACATGTGACAACAGAACGTCTCTTCGCACACCTACTCACACACATATGTGTGGACACAGTCTGTTTTGATGGATAACTTTGCACTACATGGCCAGAAGTTGGACACCATACTCACATTGCTGTAAACACGTAAGTGCACAGGTTTGCCAGCAACTATCCCAAACACAATGTCTGGCTCACAGAGGTGGAGCTGTCAATAGGGACTCACCCCCAATGTAAATGCATCAGTCATCTCCTCCCTGTGTATGGACAATGCTCATTGAGGCACACAATTTGTGAATCTAATCAACACTTATCACTGCTGAACACTAATGAAGTTGCGTAGACTTTATGAGCATGTGCGGGTCAGTGCGGGCATGGCAAGGCCCACAGCATGCAGAGAAATGCCTAAGACACTTACAGGCAGTATAAGAACATGTCGAGGTGTAAGAAATGGGAGGCAAAAATTAACACAAATCATTACGGTTGGCAATGCGCTCAGCCCACCTTGCCATGCTAGACGAGTCAAGACGAGTCATGTGCTGTTTGGCGTATGCTCTTTGCCCCGTGTCAGGAGACACGACTCACAGCCCATGGGACCTGAATAGTGCTGTACCACCGAACTGCGCAGACATGTCCACTGTTGTTGTGGGTTATGTGTGCAACAAGGTGTGGGGACCTGTGCTGTGGGTGACAATCAGATGTGGCTGCAGGAACGTAGTTACTCGTCCATGAATACGAGCGCAGCTTCATGATCAATCTGTTCCAAGAGTACATCGTTGTAGAGTTCAAGGAACATGAGGGAGAGCCAATCCATTAACTGGTCCAGGCAGATGTGCTCCGTCCATGTCATTTCACCAATCTGCAAAACAGACCAAAAGGGGAGTGCCTCGATGTGGTCACAGCACACGAGGAGTTGGGCAATCTCCCATGCACAACTGCCAGCACATACGCCAAAGATCAAGGCATCCCATGCATGGGTATCCCGGTGACACTCCTGTTCATGGGCCAACAGGGGACACACAGTCATGTCATAATCCAATTCAGCTACTGTTGCGTTGGATAGGCAGACCTTCATGAGACACTTGAATGTGCATGATCGACAGTGGAACCAGGGCTGGACGCAGGTGACGTAGGCAAGTTGGAAACTCAGACGGAAAGTGATTCGCAACACTGCCATTGTCAGTGATCCCAACAGATGCAGCATTCGTGCACAGTACAGTTCCATGTGACAGTGGTTGTGCAAGTGCCCAGGATGGCCTGCTGCCATTGCATGTGTTGGTCTCATAGCTCAGACCGGCGGCAGTTTGGTGGATTATATGCCACAGCTCTGACCAATGAGTTGTAGTGTGTGCAACGTTTGGACATTTGGATTGTTTTTTTACCAATGTGTCAAGGGCAGCCCTTGCAGGTGTAGCTCGTTCGGGAACAAGTAAGTGTGTATGGGGTGTGGACACTTTGGTCTTTCATTAGCACAGTTCGTGGTGTGGGAGTCATTGGAGTCTCTCACGCAGGGTGTGCCAGCCGCATTCAAGACCAAGGTCGGAGGTCGGTGTGTCCTTCTGCTTTGTGTATTGAGACAAAGGAGCTTTCATACCTAATTTTAGTCTAACTACTGCTTGCATTTCTTGAATGTGATGTGGCCTTTGCACTGACATTGATGGCAGGCCCTAGGTTTGGGGTGCAGCAATTGTGAAACACACGCACCAGTTGGCATGTATGAATGAGCCAAGGACCCGATTGGCCTTGCATTCCTTGTTCAGTCTCTCTCTCTCTTTCTCTATCTCTCTTTCTCTCTCTCTCTCTCTCTCTCTCTCTCTCTCTCTCTCTCTCTCTCTCTCTCTCTTTCTCTCTCTCTCCTTTGATGACTGCCCAACACACCTTCTCATCTTGGACATTGTCTTGCAGGCTGTGAATTGAATTGAAACGGCACTTGTATAACGCATGGCTACTCACAGGCCTCCCACCACTGGGCGTGCCTAATCAGGTGGAGATAAGGAGGCTCAGGGGAATAGAATAGTTTTTAATTGTCTTCGGAAGACTACGTGGTTGGATTTCCTCCGGAGCTGGGGTGGCAATGTGTTTCATAGTTATACAACAAGGAGATTTTTTCGTTTACCAGGGAACTTGGATAATTGATTCTCTTAAAGTCACTCCGAAAGTGTGGATGTATACTAATTGATCATCTCTTTCAATAATATCATTACTTTTATGTTCTAAATTTGTATAGTGCAAGGGCATTGTTGTTCTATTGCAATGTGTTTCATAGTTTGGCAACATTAAGAGAAAAGAGATAACCCCTGCTTCTGGCCCTCTTGACTCTAGGTGGAGGTCGTCCGACCAGAGTTTCCTGTTAGCTTTGTATTAGCTTTGTATGGGTAGATCATGGACGCAAATAATGGGGGCCCTTTCCCCTGAAGGATCTTATGAATGATACAGAGGTCTTTAAAATGTCCTCTCTTTCCTTCACTGGCAGCCAGTGAAGGAAGCGGATAGCAGGTTTGGCTGTGGCATGATTGGGTACACCCAGCAGCAGTCTGGCTGCACAATTTTTTACCGTTTGTAGTTCGTTCCTGACTGTCGTGACTTACAGATTGTCCAGGAATGCCCTGCCATAACTCTTCAACATAGTTGTTTGGAGACAAATTTGATTGTGATATTTTTTGGACTTCCAATGGTGAATGAATAATTCAGATTTTCTGTACTTACATGTATGTTATTTGTTATAAAGGTGTGACATCAGGGAAATGCTTTTGTTCATGATTTTGTGACGTTGATGTGCAATATCTTGGTCTGGGGGGGATGGGGGCTGCCCAGGGTAGGGCCCAGGGGGGGGGGGGGGTCGGGGGGTGGGGGGGAGTATGTTCCTGGGTGTGATGGCGTTGGGTGTTGTGGCCCTCTTGGGGGTCCACGCTGCATGATCAGTGGCTCCATTGCATCTGTTGTTCTTCAGGTGTGGCTCTGGGCTGGGCTCCCTTCTCTGGTGCAGGTTGTAGTTCGACTTTACACCAGGTCGAAGCAGGTGGTAATTTCCTGTTGCTAACGCGCCTTATCGCCTGCTGTGTGACCTCATCGCAGATCTGGCTGGTTGTTGAGAATGTTGGGACGTGGTGTTATTGCTGCTTTTTGAATGGGAACGCCTACTCTGCTTCTCATTTCTAGGTCATCTGTAGCAATGTTTTTTGTGGCTGCTATCGCTGGTGAACTGATAATTTGGGCTGTTAGCATCTGCTTTTTTAAGGAGGAGATACATTTTTCGCAAATGTGGCTGCGAGGAAGTGCCGATAACTCAGCGATAGATCCTTGAGAATATGCCCCTGAGAGTGATCTGGTTCTTAAGTACATACGTAAAATTGCTTTAGATCTATGTTGAAAAAGTAAAAAATCTTTACAAGCTGGGGGTCCCAGAAAAAAATATAGGGAAACCTTATCCCCAAGTAATCAAAACTTTGGACACACTCCAGCACATTGGACCCCAACCACATAATATATTTCCTAGATGGTCGTGCCCTGAGAACCATAAGCTTACATTTTGCTGTGTTCAAATCCAGACATCTCAGATTGTAAAACTTGATAAATTGATCAATTCGATTTTGAAGTCCCATTGGTGATTGGGAGATAAGTAACAAATCATAGGTGAAGAGTAGAATAGGAATCTCTGAGCCATCAAAAGCAGGAAAATCGTTCAGACAATCCAGTAGGTAAGTGGCCACGTTATTAACATATAAGGAAAATAAAGTGTTCACTATAAACACACCTGGCAAATTCCTTTTTTATTGGGATACGATCAGTGAGTTCACCTATGTCATCCCAGCCCACATGGGCATAGTTATTTTCATTCAAGCGTGCAATTATGATAACCAGTACAGATAGAACTCCCATTCCACCAAGAGCACTTCATAGTTTATCCCAGGAGACAAGATCAAACACTGAGCTGAGATCTACAAAAGTCACATAAAGATTTTGCTTGTTGAGCTAGACATATTTCCAATACAGGATGGCAAATCTAAATACCTGTTCAACATTACTGGTCTTTGCTCGAAAACTTGCTTGGAGGGGGAACAATATATGACTTTAGTGGTTTACCCTGGCAAGCATTGTGGCTGTTACTTGAGCAGGGTTTACACCCCACTCACAGTTTGTGACTATTGTTTTTTTCTGATAATAAATCTTAGCCATGATAGGTGTGGGTTTCAGAGACCAAGGTACCAACTCATTTGACCATTGTGGTAACCTTGTATGAGTTCCTGTGCGGAGAATCTGGGCAAGTAATCTCCTGATAGTGTGATGGCGGAACCTAATTTCTAGAGATGCAGTAACTCCTTTTTAGCAATACGAATGAATGAATGAATGAATGAATAAAATTGGGTCTTATAAAGCGCGAACTTAGCCCAAGGGCATCAAGGCGCTAAAGCGGACTGTACATAAGGAAGGCAGTGAAAAATAAGCTGCAAACTGAATTAAGAGCCACGTCTTCAAAGCCTTATGAAAAAGTAGATCAGAGGAGAGGCCTGTAAGATCCTGCGGAAGGGTGTTCCAAAGTTTTGAAGCAGCTGAAGAAAAAGAGCGACCTCCCCATCTGACCTTACGAAACCTTGGCACTATGAGCAAATCATAGGTTCCTCGGGGGAGTATAGCGATGTAAAAGAGTTTTAATACCCTCTGGGCCAGACCCGAAAAGAGCCTTATGAACTAAACATAAGTTTTTAAAACAAATTCTATGGTCAATAGGAAGTCAATGCAGCCTCACAACTTAGGTAGGTTCATCACAAACCTGGCTCCTGCGTTATGAACCAGTTGCAATCGTTGTATCAGACCTCTGGTAATTCCCAAATAAAGGGCATTACAGTAATCCAATCTGGATGTCACCAGTGCAGCCATATCCTGTTTACGGCAATCAAGTGAAAGATAAGGTGACATTTTCTTTAACATTCTGATGATCCCGAAACAGGTGGAAACTGTCCTACTCACCTGCCGGCTCATGGTGAGAGAGTTATCCACACAAATTCCAAGATTTTTTCCAAGTGAGGCGGGGCAGGGACATGTGCCAAGCGAGTCGGGCCACCAATCCCTGGACCAGATATCAGCACTGCTACCAAAAACCAAGACCTCAGTCTTCTCCCCATTTAATTTCAGAAAGTTGGATCTCATCCATAATCCAACTGCTTCCATAAAGAGCCTAAAGTTGGAAGACGCATCTATGGGGTTATTAGTAATTGATACTATAATTTGCGTATCATCTGCATAAGATAGAACCTTCAAGCCAAATGATCTTATGACTTTTGCGAGCGGGCCACATAGATGTTAAAAAGCGTAGAGCTTAAAGAAGAGCCCTGAGGCACACCACACACCTTTGTCTTGGAAGCAGAAAAAAAAGGCCCAAGGTTCACCATCTGAGTCCGATCATTCAAAAAGGAGGCAAGAAGTTCCAACGCAGAGCCCCCAATCCCTATCTCCCTGAGGCGCTCTACTAGCCTCACAGGGGAAAGGGTATTGAAGGCTGCTGTAAGGTCCAAAAGGATAAGAAACATAGGGGCCGATAATGATGGCGGACGGACCTGAGTCTGTCTGCCACCATAGAGAAGGAGGGAACCTCCGCATGGCCTGCGGAGTTCCCTCCTGTGCAATTAGGATGTGACCGCCACCCTGGCGGTCACATCCTCTATTTTTACCATTGCGGTGGGGGCGGCTTCAAGCTGCATCCGCCGCTATGGTAAAAATGCATACATTGCATTTGTATGCAGAAAGCGGCAGGCACCTTTTTCAACCCATTCGCAATAAACAAAAGGTTTAATTAGGGTGTCTTCTCTTAATTTCTGCGCAAACGGCTCAATATATAAATCAAATAACAGGGGAGACAGGGGGCAACCCTGTCTCGTACCCCTCGTTACCTGAAATGGCTCGGATAGACCCCCATTAATCAGTACTGAGGCAGACGGACTCCTATAGAGCAAATGTATTGCTCTGCGGAACTTATCCCCCACGTTGAATTTCGACAAGGCCTCCGACAGGTATAGCCAATTCACCCTATCGAAGGCCTTGGTGGCGTCCAACGTAAGAACCGACAAGGGCATACCTTCCTACGTCGCAATATCTATGGCGCCTACAAGATCATAAATAAGCTCATATAACTGCCCCCCCTTTACAAAGCCTTTTTGATTGGGATGCAGTATATCCGGGGCTACCTGACCAAGCCTCTTAGCCAATATTGTAGCAAAAATCTTGTAGTCGGCATTTAATATCGAAATTGGCCGATACGAGCCACAGTCGGCTGGGGGCTTTCCTGGCTTCAAGATAAGTGTTATGGAGGCGTTGTCCCAGGAGGCAGGAGGGACCTCACCTTCCCTCAATATCTGATTGAACAAAGTCGCCAGGACGGGAGAAACCTCTAATAGCAAGTTTTTGTAAATTTCAGACGGTAAGCCGTCAGTTCCTGCAGCCTTACCTCCCTTAGCTCCCCGTATGGCCTCCTCTACCTCTGTCTTGGTTATTTCCTTGTCTAGGAAATTACTCTGTTCAGCTGACAAAGATGGTAGAGAGATATCCTCCAGCCAACTCGTAATACTTTCAGATGTCACACTAAGGTCCTCCTGGTATATTGCCTGGAAGAAATCCTTAAAGGTTTCCCTAATGTCTGCATCTTTTGTAAGGGTACCTCTATCTGTTGTAACCGACTTAATAGTATTTGGTGCCCGATCGGGGTTTGCTTTCCATGCCAGCAACCTGCCAGCCCCCTCCCTGTATTGAAAGTGAGATAATTTGCTGGCCGCCCATCTCTGTAAAATACGCTTATCAAGAACAGAAGACAATTTATTTTTCAAGTCTACCAAGTTTTCGTGTTTCAGGGATGAATCATAATTACCATCAACCCTGCAATCATCAATGTCTGTCTGTGCTGCTGTCATACTGGCTTCGATGGAGGACACCTCTTCCATACACTGCCTTCTAATTAAACCTTTTGTTTATTGCGAATGGGTTAAAAAAGTAGCCCTTTATGCGGATGATATTATGATCTTTTCATCAGACGTTAATACAGCATTCCCAGCGGCTATAGACTTAGCCCTGGAATTCGGAAGGGTTTCAGGATATGAGGTGAATGCCTCCAAAACTGAGTCAATGTCATGGAATGTTGACTTAAATATCCACAGAGAAACATCAAGTGTCAACCTGCGGTACATGGGGATAAATATAGATAAAGATATAAAATTGATCGCCCCTTCAAACTTTGCTATAGTAGCAGCGCAGTGCCGAAAACTGATGAGAGCTTGGGCGCATCTCCCGCTTACCATCTTGGGGAAGGTAAACCTTGTTAAAATGTCTATACTGCCAAAGATTTCCTTTTTATTTAATTCAATTCCATTGTTTTTTCACCCGAATATAATTTCAAAGCTGCAGAGCGAGATTTCCTCATTTATTTGGAATAACAAGAATCCAAGAATTGCTTGGAAAAAGATAAGGCGACGTAGGGAGAAGGGTGGGTTGGCGGGCCCTGATCTCCTGGCTTATGCGTGGGCATTTCAGTTATCACACGCACTAATGCTTTTGAAAACACCTACGGAGACAGGCGTGGGCCTTATGTTTTCCACCTTGCTGAGCTGCGAGGGAGTTGGGCAGGGTAGTTTTTTGTTTAAATTTGGAGACCCTAAATTTAAAAAAAAAATAAAGCTGAAGGTACTACAGGGGATGGCTAATACCTGGTACAGAGTGAGGCTCTCGATTAAACTAGGTTATCACTCTAGTAGATCTCCAATATGGGATTTACCTGCGCCCCCAGCCTGGACGGGAGATGCATTAGTATTACCACTCAAAGATGCTGGAATTGCATCTTGGGGCGACTTGTTTATCGACGGATCTTTACTTCCATGGAACTACTTGGTCAACAAAGTTGGGCCGAGATTTTCAAGATTTAAATATTTACAAATCTCAAGTTGGGCTCAGGCACTTCATATACTCCCCCTATAGGGGGAGAAAGTGAATTAGAGGCGACTCTGGTAGATAAACCCCCTGTAAAGAAGGAGATCTCGCTTTGGTACAACATGATCTTAGAGGAAGTAGATGGCAAATTTTGTCTTCCAATGTTATTGTGGGGTGAGTTGATGCCAGGAAAAGAAGTGGAAGAACTCTGGACAACTTCATGTAGGGTGTTGTGGGACTTGGTCAAACCCGCCTGGCTCCGAAGGAACCATTTATTCACAATGCATAGGGCCTACTATTCCCCGCAGAGGCTGTCTAAATTTTCCATGACAGGTCCGGTCTCTTGTGCAAGATGTGGTTTGGAGGCGGCGTCCGATATACATATGTTTTTCGAATGCCCGCAAATTACCTCCTTCTGGGACTCCATAGGCAACAAACTGTCCTCGATATTGGATTTTCCCATCTCCATAGATCTGGGCCTTGTCATCTTCGGCCTGAGTGGGAAATCCCGTAGTACAGCCTCGAACCTGGTGTTTTATTCCATTCTGGCGGCTCGCAGGGAAATTTGCAGATATTGGAAGGATGCCTTGCCGCCTACTTTTTTTGAATGGCGTTCCTCTATCCTCCAAATCTCGAAACTCGATCTGGCAAGGGGAGGGAATCTGGAAAAGAGAGCCTTTTGGTATCAGCTGGATTGGTCACGTTGAACCACATGACAGAGATTTCTGGCTCGCCAGCAGTTACTGTTGGGATTTGGTCACCATCCTCCCTACGCTATCCCTGCCAGCTGACGCTGAGACAGTACAGTGGGACTGCCTGCTTTTCTGCTCTGTGGCAGTTTTGTTTTGATAGATTGGAGCCATGCATGCGAATCAGGATATTAAAAAAAAAAAAAAAGAAAGCGCCAGGCCGTGCGATGCCTGACGATTTCTGCATTCAAATGCAGGGGGGTACCATAGGTACCCCCCATGTGCACCCCGCACCCCCCCTTCACCCAGGGGACCCGCAACGGTCCCCCGCAGTGAAGTTACACATGCTTTTCCACGGCGGAAAACCCGCCGCAGAAAAGCATTTTCAACAGCCCATCCTAATATGGCTGACGGTGTCTGAGAGACACCGTCACCATATTAGAGCTTTTCCGCCGCTGTTGTAAGCCAACCGCGGCGGAAAAGCTGCGGACGGAAACCAGGACCCACCAGCCAACCTAATGTGGTGGTGGGTCTTTGGTGGGTCCGCTGCGGTTTTTCCGCATCCTCCGGGCCGGCGGTGGCTTCCGCCGGCCCGGAGGATGCGGAAAAAACGCAATCGTAATAGGCCCCATAGTGTGGCCTGCATCTACCTGCCTATGAATATTATTGAAAACTACTGTAAGGGCTGTTTCAGTACTTTGCAGTGTTCTAAAACCATGTTGAGAGTCATCAAGCAATAGGTGATCATTCAGATAAGAAGAGAGGCAAGAATTTTAGCCGGCACCGGGAGCAATGAAATTGGGTGATAATTCTTAAGGTCTATCGGATCGAGGGAGGGCTTCTTTAGCAACAGCTTTACCACTGCTGTCTTCCAGCCCAAAGGGAACTGTCCCTCAGAAATAGCTTGGTTCAAATCCGCAGAAAGATGTGCTATAATAACATCCTGACACCGTTTTAGTATCTTAAGAGGGCAGGCGTCTAAAGGAGAGCCTGATTTAACATCCTTCAACAATCTATCTGTGTCTTCTGGTCCTAATAGTGGAAAAATCAGAATCGCTGGAGTAGACTCCGAAGGCTCCGGTTCCTTCAATACTGTAAGTGCGGAGGTGGTATTTGCTGTATTCGAAACTTGTAGGTCCAAATAAATGTCTCTAATCTTATTAGTAAAGAAGTCAGAGATTTTATCACAGAATGACTGTGATACGTCCCTGGTGTGAGATGTTGTCGGAACAGAGAGGGAGTTAATAACCTTAAACAGTTCCTTCGAGTATTTAGACAAACTCATACTTTTGGAATGGAAGACCCCAGTTTGGGTAATAATATAGTAGCCCTTCCTGTAAAATGGAGTTCAATATCTCATATCTAGCTCTACTCAATCCCTCGAGTGTAAAATAAGTGTTTGATGTTCTACTTGCACACTAGCATGGTGGTGTGTCTACTTTGGGAATCCGTCTGTTTATGATTGCAGCCTCAAGGTTTTATGGTGCTGCTGAGGTTTAATGGGAAACAGAAGCATGTTGTCTTTCAATTGCTCAATGTGGGCTAGCACTGCTTTCTAATCTTCTCACCCATCCTGCAAAGCCATTGGAAGCCAAAAGTTGTTTTCTGGTTTTGGATTCACATTTGCTTCAAAGGAGCAAGAATGTTTTTTCCTGCCCAACTTCCTGGATAATGCAACATGCAAAAGGTCAGCCTGTGAGACAGGCATTGTCGCTGAAACTTGTGCATCAGAAAGTAGGTTAGTTACCTGCCATTTAATGCATTCTGGGAATATTTCCACCACAGAAGCAGCAGTCGAGTAACATCCCCTGATTGGTTGGATGCTGTCTGAGAATCCTACACCTTGGTGGAGACATTTTGAGATGGAAGTATCTAATTACCCAGCCACAGGCCAAATAGTACAACATCTCTGCAATTTACACAGAAGCTGCCAAAATAGCACCTTATCTCTAGTGTTTAGGTAGTCATAGGCTTAATAGAAGAGATGATGTACAATTTTCCAGTGGCAGCATAAATAGTGTGAAGGAGGTCTGTATTTTACGGGTCATAGAGCAAAAAAGGCCTCCGATTGACAGTAGTTTAATAGCCATCTTGTAATGGGGATTCAACATGTGTGAAGCATTTGAAAGTAACCGCATATACAAATGTACAATGCTCTGTGAAAATGTAAGTGCCTGAATTGAGTTAAACTGTTTACAGATGGAAAAATGTAAACTCAATTTTGATTGAAAACATTAATGTTATTTTAATATTCAAATAAGACATGAAGAAATTAAACAGAAGCTTCAGAATACGGCACACAGATATCTTGTGGTACCGTTAGGGAATATTTTGCTGTCAGCAAAGAATACTTGTATGGTTTTAAAGCATGTTATATCATTTTAATTTACTCATGAGATTACATTGGGCCCAATTCACAAAAGTAAGCTGAGGCAAAATACTAACTTTACGACTTTCAGTTTTCACAAAAGGCATTTAGGATTAGTAAAGTCAGGATTTTTCTCAGTTGAACTTAAGTTCTACTTAAGTTAAACTTAAGACACAATCCTAACTTTAATACTCCTAAATGCCCTTTGTGAATACTGAAAGTCGTAAAGTTCGGATTGTGTCTCAGATTACATTTGTGAATCAGGCCCATTGTTTATTTAGTAATCATAATGGTCCATTTGAGGGTGTTTAAGGGCTGGGACATATTTGGGCTTCTTATGGAAGGCCTTGTGCTAGCTTTAGGCATCTGTTTAAGGGGGATTGTATCTGCTTAGTATTTTAAATCTAGGAACACTACAGCAGTCATCAAGTAGCCACACACAGATTGGTGGTATCTGGGCCCCAGATGGAGGTATGCATTCAGGAGGTAATTGGTTTTTAAAGGCACAGTGCTTTGGGACACTTTGCGGGAGATCAATTCAGTGAGACAATGTCCGGGGCTTCTGTGGCAAGGGGAAGTGAAAGTAGGTGACAGGTAAGTAATGCATCTGGGTATTTCACAGGAGGAGTTGACTCGCTGCTTGTGACTAAACACATTTGTTGGTACAATTCACCCAGCAGAGTAGGTTTAGGACATTGATGCCTATAGATTCCATGTCATGAGTGACCCCTTCAGCCACACTAACATTTTAGTCTCCTGCACATTGCATCTTGAGAATGGTAGTTTTGTTTTTTAACATGTTAAGCAGTGTAAGGTCCTGTCTCTACTTGGCACTCATTTCTATACTTCTGGACTTGACAGTGCTGTTTCAGCAAGAGAAATCTAGACGCCCCCAAAAAAAATCTGTCTGACAGGCTTGGAGGTTGTACTGGACTACAGTCATTGTATAGCGCAGCTGGGGAAAGAAACAGTAGGAGGAGGAGGTTGAAAAGCAGGCATATGGGGGCCAAGAGGTGAACCATTTAGGAGGGCTAGGATGACCAGGGCAGCAAGGATCAGGATAATAGGAACCAGGCCCAGGCAGACATAACCTATGAAGACCAGCGCCACAAATGCCAGAGGGAGAAAGGATCAAAGAGACAATGAGGAACAGGGCAATGAATAAAAGCACTGGTGGTACTGAAGCCAAGGTTAAAAGAATAATGAGAGCACGGAGAATGTGGAATAGGGGGACGAGGGCCTAAAGGAACAGAAGGACCAGAGAAAAAAGGAACAGAATGGCCGGGACCATATTGAGAAGGAAGGCTAAGAAGGCTTCTGCGCACCAACCAGGACCAGAGGGATGAAGACAACTAGGGCTAGGATTAGCAGACCCACGTAGACAGACCAAAGAGGACAAGTGCGAGGAAACCAATGGAGAGCAAGACCGGAGACAGGAGGGCCAAGACCCCAGACCTCATATCAAGTAGGATAAAGTGGGCCAGAAACGTAAAGGACGAGGACTAGGCAGACAACTAATGGAAAGGACCAGAGCTAGCAGTACCTGGAGAACCTAGATTCAAATTACCAGGCATATAAAGAACAAGGAAATCTAAGTCACTGGGACCAGGATCAGAAAGTCCAGGCATGTCAGACTTGGGTATTCTAAACCGGGGTGATAAGAACTACATGAACCAGGGTGACCGACAACATTGGAATTAGTAGGACCAGTGCCAGAGACATGAGGAAGACCAGACCCAGTATGACCATTACCATGAGGACTACAATAGAGGGATCTTTGGTCAGGTAGACAAAAATATGGTAGAATAGCGAAATCAGGAGAACAGGAGGAATAGGAGTAGGACAAGGACTGGGGACTAGGGGGCTAGGGAAAACAAGGCCAGTGGAACTTGCACAGAAAGACCTAATGCATGAGGGCCAGACAAAGGATTGGCAAGATCAGGACTAGATAGACTGAGTTGACCAAGATCTGAAGAATTAGGTACAGGACAACGAGGGGGCTAGATAAACTAAGGGAGCAGCACCAGGAGGGATGAAGGATGTGAATTAGGGTGATAATAATGATAAGGTCCCAGATCTGTGGCCTGTGAAACATGAATCCCTTTATCCAAAGGACTAGGGCAGGAGTACATGGGAAAGATGAGCAGTAATTCTTAGACTAGCATGACACGAAGGGCAATAAGCATCAGAACTAGAAAAGGCTAGGCTGATCTGTGACAGGACAAGTTATTGCAGAGCCATGCAGGCAAGGAGCAGGAGGACAAAGGCCAGCAGGATCTGGATCAGATTGAAGAGGACTACAATGATCAGGACCTGAAGGGCAACGGTCAGTATGTCTATGATGCAAGGATAAGCAGGACAGGAATTAGGATGACCAGGGGGGCAGTACCAAGGGCACCCAGTCAACCTGATCAAAAGGGCTAGGTAAAGTAAAAGGATCATTACCAGGAGAACTGTAAACAGACCTAAGAGGGTCACTAAGATCAGGAAATCAGGAACTAGGGCTTAGTTTACCAATTGAGAAAGAGAAATCATTACATGTAACAGTACCAGGGTGAGGAGGGTCTGATGTAAGAAGGCCTACCAGCATCTGGAAGACCAAGTGGAATAGGCATATATGGGCAGAAGTACCAGGATGCAAATGACCAGGCTCAGGAGGACCTGAAGAAGGATAAACTGGATCATGAGGTCCTGGACCAATGGATGCAGTTCCAGTAGGATTACATGGAGAAGGAACAGGTCCAGGAGAACAATGATAACACACCATGAGTACAAATACTAAGAGTGCCAGGACACAAGTAACAAGTTGGACCAGGACCTGAGGTAACAGGCAAACAGGGTTGATGTTAAGGAGAACCAGGAAAAGTTGACTAGGACCATGAGGACCACAAAAGAAAATGTCCACACAGGTCAAGACTGTGGGAGCCAGGAAGGGCCATGACTGCAAAAAGGCTAGGTTTATGATAATAAGCACAATGAGATAAGAAGGACCAGGATGACTAGGACCCAGGAGACCAATACTAAGGTAGCAGATGGGTCAGGACCAGGGAGAACCTCACCTATATGGAACAGCACCAAGAGGTACAGGGACAATGGGCACAGAGTCTAGAGAAGGACAACAAACTATGAAAAACAATAATAGCATGACCATGACCAGGAGTGCTAGGTAGCCCAGACCAGGACACAGGCAGCCCAGGTTAGAAATACAAGTTCTATGAGGACCAGGAAACAAAGGATTAAGGGGACCAGGAAGATCTAGCCAAAGGGGATTAGGACCTTGAACATACGAACAAGGAATGGCAGGGTGAGGAGGATTAGGAGGATCAGGAGGATTAGCACTAGGGACATCGGGACCAGGATGATCATAACCTGGAGGTCCAAGCCACTGAGATAGAAAAATGATTAGCAGGAAGATGAATAACAGGATCACAAGTCCCAGGAGGACTAGATAAAGCAGGGCCATGATCAGTTTGTGTAGCAGCACAAGGACAAGCACCACAAAGAGCAGGTCCAAGAGGATCAGGACCAGATCAAGGATGACAAGATAAAGGCCGCTATGATGAGGGTGTCAGTACCCCGAATACCAGGAGGACCAGAGCCAGGAGTACCAGAACCAGGGTAAGAAGTATTAGAAGGATCAGCACCAATAGGGACAGGAAAAGGCTTAGGAGCGCCAGGGAGGCCACAACCATAAGACCAGGGCCTAGAGTACCAAATGGAGCAAAATGGACAGGCCCCAGGGTAGAAGGACTAGGCCAGGAAGACCAGGATATAACTATAGCTACTGCCGCTTTACTAGGATCCTACTTGTAAATTAAATATGCCAATTGGGTATACGCCACTCTAACATGTTTTAAGGAGACAACACTGGTTGACAGTTGTAAAGTACACAGAGTCCTAAGGTCAGCAAAAATAAAGCCAGCAAAAACAAGAGGTCTGAAGACAAAAAGTTTGCAGGAAAACCACACCAAGGAGGCCTGGTCTAACAGGTCCTTTTTAGCGAAGGACTGCTGATAAGTTCTTCCTGAGTGACCACAGAGGGTAGATGATAGAAGTAAGGAGAAGATCACATGTTTCTCTTGTTAAAGGTGTCAAAGTTTCTAAGCAGGGCTGCCCTTTTGTCTGTGCCTGATGACTGCTCAGAAAGGCTAATAATAGTCAGATGATGAGATGACATGCTTCATTGTGTTTTCGGATATTTCAGCTAGGAGTCAGCAATATTGCTACTGCATTGAGAGCCATCACCTAGCATAGAGGCTGTGTCTCAGCGACAGCAAGAAAATTATATTTGAAAGAGAAACACCACAAAATAACTTCCAAAAACTCAAAAGTGCATTCACATCCCCTGTCTTGAAAATTAATAGTAAAGTTGACCTGTGAAATGATTGATCAGTAGGTCAGTACTTAATATAGCAGCTCGACTTATAACTGGTGGAAAAAGATGTGAACACATCACACCTACCCTCAAATATCTCAACTAGCTCCCCATGGAAGGCAGATGTATTTACAAACTGGCCTGCATCACTCACAAGGCCCTTCACACCTAATCCCCTAATTACCTGAACAAAAAACAGGTTAAAGCAGGAAAATCAAGAACTCTGAGAAGCACCAACTCACTTCTTCTTATCCGCCGGGAAATAAAAAGAAAAGTGACCCAGTGCCGATCCTTCTCTGGTAATGTTCCCAGGATATGGAACACAATCCCTACGGACCTCAGATGCAACCCCTCATTTCCTTGCTTCAAAAAGGACCTGAAACTACTGCTCCTCAACCAATACTTCCCTGACCTAGTCAACCAACCTAGACATCGATAGACTAATGGTCTCCTCTCTCACTCTGACTTTTTCTTGTAGGGGGGTCATATGACTGTTTCAATCCACCTATGTTCATCACTCCCCCAACGTAAATTTAAGTGTGATGTATCTGCTTATAAATTTTATGACTCCTCATGTTCTCCAATGTAAGGCATCTTCTTCTTTTCTTGTGTATGTAAATCGCTCTGATGCCCCCGTGTCTAGCTTGCGCTATATAAAACTTTATGAATAAAATAAAATAAATAAATAAAGGGTCGACCATAGCACCATATTTTGTATTTAAAAAAATATTGAGTCATAAATATTGAGTGACACTAATATAGAGTTTTAAATATCATGTCATGAAATATCATAATGCAGGGGTGTATTAGGGTAAGCAATATAGTTTTCAAGAATATTGGTATCGTTACTATCGCTTATAATAATATTGTTGTAAAAAACATTGTTTTTAAGTATCTGTGTTTTAAATAATATTGTAATCACATATGTTATATATTGTTTGTATAACTATTGTAAACGTTTTTATATATAGTTTGTCATTTTCAGTTATTTGTAATTTTCATTTAATTATTAGTACATTGTTGCGTCATAGAGGGTTGAGACGTTTCTAGGTGTACGAGGTGGGCAGTTAATTAAGTATAATCATATATTCACGCATATTTTTTCATATTAATTATTTAATTTCTAATTAAATATGTAAATTGTGGAAATATAATTTTTTAATTTATAATTTAGGTGCTGGTTGTTGGGTTTGTAGACTTTTAGGGTGGGAAGTTAATTCAGGAATAATTGATTATTTATTCATTAATTATTAATAAGGCTCCCTGTTTTCCATTTTTACTGATTCTTACAGATAAATAAAGAAAGAAAACAATTTATTTTCCTGTCTGTATTTATTTTAAATTTGGAAAAGAATGGAAATAATTCTAAATACTGTCAGTCATGACTGCCAGGCCAATAGCTGTGCAGATTGAGAGGTAAGGGGTTAAAAAAAGAAAGGGATTTTTTGGTAAATGGGCTTAAACAACAGAAGATATGCACTACCCTGATACTAAAAGGTTTATGTTTTCATCATCATCATCATCAAAATCTTTATTCGGTTGTTAAAACAGAGCAACCATAAAAGTACAATAAAATCACATTTTCCAAAATCTCATCATAAAATACAGATACTTCATCACAAATCAGGATATAATAGACTTTCTTGATCTAAAAACACTTTTAAAAAACGTCGAAATAGATACAATTGTTAAAATATTGTCCAGACTTTGAACAGCCAAAAAGGCAGGACGACATCGATTCATTTCCATAGTCTTTATCAAAGGGATAATCCATCTTCGTCTCGGGATCGTATCAAATTTGCAGAAGAAAAGGATATGAATATCTGAATGGTCAGAAATGTCATCACATGGGCATTTTGGTAAAATTGTTGTCCAATCATTCATATTGGGGAAGCTAAGTGACCTGAATATTAAATTTTATCTAAAACGCGTTAGAAAGAATCTCTCTTGATTGCTCATATGCCTTTGTAAATATGGTTGTATTTTTATTGTAATTATTGTCAACTGATGAGCGACCACCGTTTGTTTCACCATCTCCTTAGTTGTTCCACACTTTACTAGGTGGCTCATTCACTTTTCCTTGAGATCTTTTCTAGAAATGTCACACATAGATAGGGGTTCTGTAAAAATATTTTCCAGACCTAGGGCAATGAGAAAATTCCTTACATAACTTAACCAACCAAACCTGCCACCATTTTTTAACTTCATCACATCAATCAAGATGGAGCAGTTTAGTTTACATTCTTCGGTGGTTCAGGCCCTATGCCATAACAGAACTGGAGCCACCTTTATTATATCTTCCAAATATGGTTCTCCATGTTCAGTATGGCAAACATGTGCAGATACACTCTCTGGGACAGTTAAAAGATACCTCATAAAGGAGTTTTCCATCACCTGTAGTGTTCTTACATTGGCATACCCCCACAGTCCAGAGCCATATGTGACAGTAGCTACACAGGTCGCTTTATAAACTGTAAGCATCTCCCCAATTGGTTTTCTACCCATTTGTTTACTGACATTTTTTAATGCCATAATTGATTTACTAAACAATAACCTTCTTGTTTTATTTGCATTATTCCATCGACCAGTATGGTCGAATGATCGAATAATACGCCTAGATACGGAAAGGTTAAGGTACTATCAACAGGACTTGAGGAGACACAAATTCTCCTTTTCTTTCTAGATGCACCATGACCACAATTCATACTGAAGATCTTAGTTCAATTTATATTTAAGTCAAGTTTAGTCATGAAATTAGTAAAGGAAGTGACCAAGGTTTGCATGGCCATTGGAGTTCTTGCCATAAGGACAGCATCATCAGCGTATAATAACGCTGGGATTGGTCTTTTACCAACCATTGGCATCTCCTTGCACTCTTCTAATAATGTTCTCTCCACATCGTTGATATAAAGTGCGAAGAGAAAAGGGGCAAGGACGCATTCTTGGCGTACTCCCCTAAAAATTCCAAAAGTTACACTACATTCCCCTTTTTTCCCATATCTGACTCTAGGTTTATGTTTTCATATTAGTGCATTGATTTAAAATCGGTAGGTGTTCATTTAATTGAAATCTAACAGGCGTTCAAGCATGAATGTAGATTTATTGGTTATGTAAATGTGGAAATATACTAGTTTCACCTTCATTTTTTCACAACACTCAAAATAAATTTGGATAAATGCAGATAACATTAGCAAAAAATAAATATGGATAAATACAGACGGAAATGTAAAAAAAATACCATACATTTGGGAGCCCCTAATTTTTAATTATTTATTGATGACTAGCTATGTTTTAGTTGTGGGTTGTTGGGTTTGTAGGGTTATAGGGCGGGGAGGTTATTATGTAATAATTAATCAATTACTTATTTTATTAATTAGTTAATTGATAATTAAGAATATACATTGTGTAATTATACATGTTTGTGGTTCTATTTTAATTGCAGGTTGTTGGATTTGTAGGGGTATAGGGTGGAAAGTTAATTAATACAATATTACATTTGTATTAATTAGGCATTTCAAATAAAAAATGTAATGTATGTATGATTACGTAAAGTATTTAATAAATATAATTTTATCTTATACATTAGTGAGTCGATTCCGATTTGGGAAAGAAAACCGCCCGACAATTCGTATTTGTAGCCGTTTCCGTACGAATTGTACAAATCCGTCTGAATCGCGTAGTACGATCGGTTTCCCAAAAATACATCTGAATCCTTGCGAACCGTACAAAAATCATGCGATAATCCGTACGACACGGACTCGGGAAATAAACCGTACAATTCGTAAACATGCCGTACGACCCGACAAGTACGATCCAGATCGGGGACCGCGAACGAGATTTGTACAGGAAAACGTTGTCGCGTATGAACTGCGATTTGTATGGAAAGCATCGCGTATGAGCGAGCCGCACAATCAAATACGATTCAAACCCCCCCCGAATGAATCGCACGCAAACCCCGGAAAAACATTGCGCATGTGCTAGCAACACAAACCAAATATGATTCGAACCCCCCCTGAACAAAGCGCAAGCGAACCCCGGAAAAACATTGCGCATGTGCGTGCCACACAAACCAAATACGGTTCGAACCCCCGGAACGAAGGGCACGCGAATGTACTGACGATTTAGCTGACACTGGGCCCTGGTGTAGGCAGCACAAGGCCCTCCTGTGACCAGTGCAAACACAAACACCAGGACAACAAGGTCAGATATTTTGTGCAGGAACTCAAAGCCACTGTCATGGCAGCATGCTCCATGGGGGGACAGCCACACCACGAGGGAAGCCCAGTGCCAATTCAGACTCCAACTAGCACCACAGGCTATCACACACACCCCTTACACAAACATACCCACCTGGGACAGGCAATGAAGTTCCCCACTGTAACAATGGTCATGTAACACAACTAAACCAATTCAGAATTTGAATTTTTTAAATTTAAAATTTTGAAGCATCCAAGCAACAAATGCATGGTGCACATTCACAAGCCACTTGCGCTTCTTACATGCCGCCGTTGCGTCACCTCTGTGACACAGCTGCGGCACAAAAGAGGCGCCATGGTGCTGGTAATTTACAAGGTGACACATCTGGGGGATGTGTCACGTTCTAAAGCCCAGCGCCACAAGTAAGTGTACTGGCGCAGGGGGGGAGGGGTGGTGGTGTGATGGCGCAGGCTTGCCTCCCAAAAGTGGCTATGTGCAATCTTCAAAATTCCACTCTGTCACTTATGAGCACATGCTGAGTCAAAACCCGGTGCATGGCTGATGCTAGCATAAGGAATGAAGCAACATTGGGCAGATAGGGCCCGCAGACCATTGCTGGAGCTGTCTTGTGCTGGTGACGCTATTCCAGCAATGCGCCTACTTATACAGCACAGATGGGAAGGGCATTGCCAGTCATAGTAAATATGCCCCCCCCCCACGTCAATGACTCAGGAGCACAAATCAATCCGACCCCACAACATACCCATCCACAAGTGAACATTTAGGACAATCAAAAGCATGGACAACTACCAGGTGGAACAGTGCCAACTACAATGTGTATGAGAAATGGATGTTGCATTACATGGCATTAACATTGTCTGTCTCTCACACCCACAGGGCAACGTGTGAAATCGAACACCAACGATGGTGAAGATGATTCACAGTCCCAGGCTCCGCAGGACCCTCATCCCACCGACAGTGACACCTCTCACCACTCCATGGATGACCTCGACCGACCTGGCACCTCTGGTGCCCCAACCCGTGCAGCATCTGGATCAGGCACACCTGCGCCAACCACCACCACCATTCCTGCCACATCCCAGCAGACAGCTCGGAGCCCTTTCCACACTCAAGAACTGAGCCAGTCTGACAATGAGGGACCAGGTTCGACGGCCACCCATTAGGGGGCAGACAACACCACCACTGCCATCACTCAGGGGTCCCGTCGAGCCAATGTGCCCACAACGGCAGGTCAGGCGTGTGTGGGCAGGGGTGGCGGGAGTGGCAGCAGGCAGAGGCGAGAACCTGACCAGATAGCTGCAGGTCCCGGTATGTCTGAACTCCCCAACATCATGAAGGCATACCAACAGGACACCAGGGAGTTCAGCCATGTAGTGGGTGCCCTCACAGAGATCAAGAACCTGAAGGCCGAGCAACATGCCATTCAACAACAACACCAAGGATGGATGGAGGCAAGACTGGTTGAGCTCCTGGCGGTGCAAAGGGACATAAGCCATTCACTCCGTCAGATTGCTGACGACATGCAGCCTCCTCCCTGTGTCACCAGGCAAGAAACTTCAAGACAAAGACTGCCACGAGGCACAGGGAGGGAGGAGGAGGAGGAATCGTCCGACGGAGCATCCGACGGAGCGTCCCATGCATCGTCAAGGCCTGAATATAGGGGTCCTCCAAGGAAGGTGGGTTGTCCACGGAAAAGACAGTGAGAGGCAGTGGGCCATGCACATCTCCCAGGACACCTGTCCTGGCACCTGGAGTCTGTGTGGCAACAGCATCACCTCATTGACTGTCCTACTCTCCCACATGGACTTGCTGGTTGCAGTCTGACCAATGATGCCAAGCACTGTGGTCTGGACTCTGGTTACTCAAACTGCAAGGCATCACATCTCCCTTTGTGAAGTTTGGATCCCCCCCCCCCTTTTTGTACAGCACCCACCACTAACTCACGTTTCACGCACAAAAACAATAAACAAAACCAACACTACTGAAATTAATGTTGCAGTCACTTACCATCATTGTACAACATACGTGTGGGGATATGTCTAAGTATGCTAGCATGTGGAACAAACACAACCCATCCATACACTGGGATCTGAGTCCGGTTGAGGACACACATAGGTCACAAGGTAGCATCAAATACATACATGGAGCGCTATACTCACCTGTGATGTTTTCAATCTGGAGGGGGTCTGCCATTCTGCTCAGACAGACAGTTTTGGAAGAGTGTGATGAAGGTGTAGAGGTTATGGGTCATGTGGAGGTGCCCAGAGAGGGAGAACTAGGTCTGTATGTTGTTATGGGAGAACTATCTTTCGCATGCAGTTGTACTGTGGATGTGAAGAATGGTGCCCAGGGAAAGGTTGGCTGAACGGAGTTGGTGCAATGGGGTGTTGGATGGGAGATGTCCATGTTTGTGTTTGAGGCTGGGGTTGTGGGGTGCCTCCTGAGTGTGGCTGAGGAGTATGAAGGTTATCCTGCTGTTGACAGTGAGTCCATTGTAGGTATCTCAGGTGGATGGTCATTTGCCTGTGGCAGGGGATGTTGAGGATGAGGTGTGCCGATGCACCCTGTATGTGCACAAGTCCTCCTGGAGTCTGGCTGTTGCTCCTGCGTAGAGGGCGTTGCTGTAGTAGAGCCGGCTGGTGTCATGTACCTGGGTGACTGTCTGTCTTGACTAGGAGTAGATCTATCTAATGAACATTTGATGCATGCGTACAGACTTTAAGCATGAGGTAGAGATGGTGTTCATTTCCATGGTTATTGTGAGCGAAGAGTGTACAATGAGCACCTGCTTGCCTGTGTGGCCAATGTGTGCTTGTGCCCTGCCGAGGCTGCTGTGACACAAGGAGTTGTCCCAGCCGTAAGGGGACATTCCTCAGATGATGAGACCAGTCTTGTCCAAGTCCAGCCTCATGTGGCTGAGGTACCTCCATATGTCAATGAACCTCATGCCTTCTTGAATGTTGGATCTGGTAGTGGCTGGGTCTTTATTGAGGGTGAGGAGCAGATGGGTGCCAATGGCAGAGGGCATGATGATGAGATCGTGTGCGCGTGTGATGTTGGCGAGGGGGGTCATGGAGATAATGTAGATAGTCACACAGTAAGATGACGCCTGGGTCCGATGACCCCAGTGTAGTACGTGCCGAAGGGGGGAGGCAGACTCCCTGGGCCTTGCTGGTGAGGTACTTGCCGCTTTCATTCGGGCCCTTCCTCTGGGTCCCAGTGTTGGAGATGTGTGATCTGACACCGTGGTACCACATGGTGTAGAATGCTGGATGAGAGGTCAATGGGTATAGGGTTGGGTTTTCACCATTGTTGAGCACAGTCCAAGATGTTGTTGTTGGTGCCAATGAGGGCTGTTGCAGTGGGGTGATCACTGTGGTAGATGGTCTGATGCGGTTTGCCTGGAGATGTTCGCTTTGAGTGAGATGGTCATTTGCTTTGTGACTGTCTTCTTGATGACATTTGCTGGGTATGGAAGCAGGGTGACGTTCCAGGTGATCCTGCTGTACAGCCGTACGTCGTCAAAGCAGGGCCTGGCTTCCAGCATGCCTACAGCTCCCATGGAAAGTGGCATACTCAAAGGAGACATTAATGATGTCCCGGAGGTGGGACTAAAGGATGGTGTATGCTGTGATAGAGATGATATGTGGGAAGGGTCAAGATGGAGAGCCGGCGTGGATGGTCTACATGAGCCGGGTGGTGTCTTTGCTGCTGATGTGAGTCTTGGAACTGAGAGGGGGGGTGTCAAAAGCGATGACTGCCTCTGTGTGGCAAGGCTGTTGTGTACGTTCATGAGGTTGCAGTGGTAGTAAGTTGCAAGGGATCCCCTTGGCCTTGCAAGGGTGGGATGTCTCTTGGATGGAGAGCTGGGGTCAGAAAGTCCGTTCACAATGCCGATGAGGTCATTCATGTTGTATGTGTTGGTGCCGAGGCCATACCTGGAGGTTGTCCTCTTGTCCGTGCTGATGATATGCTGATGTCCGTGTGTTGTGGATTTCAGGGCAGAAAGGTAACTGATGGTTGTTTGTTTTACAAGGTTGCACATGAGTCTGGCTAGATGTGTATGAGACTATATAACAAAAAAGAGGAGTACCACCAAAGAGAAGGCTCAAAGAGCAATTTCGGTGGGATGAAATTCTAATGAGGAAAAAGAAGAAGTCCTTCTTTGTTTTTAATAAACCCCTCACACACCGACCTGGTCAGTGACATGCTTCATCATCGGGGCCACCTTGACAGCCGAATGCCATCAAGGTGTGCTGCGACACCTGGAATACAGTGGAGCGGGTATGTGAGTGATGAATGCAAAAAAGAAATAAGTGAGTTAAAAATTGTCCTGGTATGGCTTATATGTGAACATCTTTTATTCTTAAGACTACTGGACAATAATAAAAACAGTGTGTGTTGATACAGTAAAGGTTTTATTATGACCAAGTGTATCTATAAACTATGTGCAAGGTCTACATGTTTCAAACCGAGTGGAAAATGCTTGTTTTTCTTCAGGACCAATAAAGGAATTGGGTGGTCAGGGTACACTAACGCCCTGCCATACCTGCAATCCTTTGTTCCCTAGTAACAAAATTAGTTATAGGGCAAGAAAAAGGTAACCCAGAAGTGGTTACATTAATAGCAAAAAAACCTGTAAAGAAAGAGAAAGTATTAGTCACAAAAACTAGTTACGTGCCTGCAACGTAGTGAAGTGACGGAATCTGCTCTTTCTGTGAATCATCCCACATCCAGTTAATGCGGACTACTCAAGTGCGATTGTGGTGATCGAGTATCATTTTGGTGAAACTAGTATTGTTTCTGGACACACCTATCAATGTAAGTGTGAGTGGTGAAAGAGCGTAACTTTTTTACCGCTTACTTTCTTAGGCTAAAGGTGCGTGATTCAGTAGCATTCATATCCTTAAAAGTGAAAAGGATTACCAACGTGTTATTGCTACAACTTGATCCAGACATGACAATACAGTACAAACACTACACATAACACATAATATAAGTAAATCGTGCTTACTCCTAATTAGGGGTTATTTGACTGCACGGGTTTAGAGGGAAGGGATGCCACAGTTGAGGAAACATATTCTGCAAATAAAAATGAAAATGGATAAGCTGAGTACCCGATGGTATGCTCGTCGGTACCAAGCTGCTGCTCGAGGGGAAAGATAGAAACGGACCTTTAACATGAGCAGAGCCGAAAACACAGCGTTAAAGGAACTACGTGCCTGTGAAACCACTATAATAAAACCATCTGACAAAGGTGGTGGGCTGGTGGTTATGGATATAACCTCCTATCGCGAGGAATGTGTGCGACTCCTCAGTGACACCAGGAACTATCAGATTCTAAATACAGATCCCACTAATGAATTGAGAGCAGAAATTCATCAGTTAGTCGAAACTGCAGAAACTTCTGGTGGAATATCCAAGCAGGAAGCAGCTTACCTATGTACTACTGAAGGCAAAATTCCTTATTTCTACATCTTGCCTAAAATGCACAAGGGTAGGCTACCCCCTCCAGGACGCCCAATCGTTTCAGGCATTGGCTCCTTATTAGAATCTTTGTCAAGGTTCTGTGATTTTTTCCTAAAGACTATTGTTCAAAAATCGGCTACTTACCTACAGGATACAAAGAGCCTACTAAATCTACTACAGAGTCTGGAGGTTGACGAAAATACTGTCCTACTAAGTTTTGATATTGAGAGTCTGTACACAAGCATACCCCAGGACGACACCATCCAAGTCCTTGGAAACACCTTGGATAATGCAGACTGGCCATTTCACACACCAAAAGCTTTCATCCTGGAATGTGCCAAGATGGCATTAAAATGCAACTACTTTGAATTCGAGGGTACCCTGTACTTGCAGACTAGGGGCACATCAATGGGAAGCGTTTTTGCTCCCAGCATAGCTGGTCTGTACGTTTATGACTTTGAAAAAAAGTTCATTCTGAATGAAACAAACCCTTTCCGCGAAAATTTGACCTTCTGGAGACGTTACATCGATGATGTCCTGGCAATTTGGCAAGGACCTGTCGAACATCTTGATCAATTCATCACCTGGATAAATACTTGTGACAATAACCTCAGATTCACCAATTGTTATGATAAAGAAAAAATGTGTGTTTCTTGATGTAGTTATCAGCAAAGAAGGCAATCATTTGGAGACAAGAACTCACTACAAACCTACCGCAAAAAATAATCTGTTAAGATTTGAGAGTTTTCACCCTCGCCCTCTCAGGGAGAACTTACCTTACGGACAATTTTTAAGACTGCGCAGGAACTGCAGTAAATTGTCTGAATACAAGGAACAAGCAAAGGACTTATCTGAGAAATTAGGAAATCGTGGCTATCCCAATAGAGTTGTGAGCAAATGTCAAAAGAGGGCCAGGAACCAGCCCAGAGAGGCACTACTTGAAGAAAAAACTGAGGCGAATGATGGAATACCCCTGACATGTGTGACCACATTCAACTCAATATCAAATCAGGTGACCAGAAGTATAAATAAGCACTGGGCTATCGTGAATACCGGAAATCTACACTGGGAAAAAACACTGTTTTCTTTCAAAAAGTCTCACAGTCTCAAAGACACTCTGATCAATACTAGACCCAAAGTAAGGACAGCATCAGCCGCACAATCTATCACTAGAACTTGGGGTCTACCGGATGTCACAGGACATTACCGCTGCGGAAATTGCAGCGTTTGTCATTTGACCAGGAACACACAAACACTGGACCTGGAAGCTGGCAAAACTTGGAGGCAGGTTTCTCACACCAAATGCAACAGCAGTAATGTGGTGTACTTGATCGAATGTACATGTAAGAAACGGTACATAGGAATGACCACTCGTAAAGTGAAACAAAGGATTTGCGAACATCGCAGCACCATACGCTGCAAGAAAAATGCAACCCGGCTAACTGATCACTTTATAGAAAAGGGTCACACACCAAACGACATGGTTTGGACTATCATTGAACAAGTATCACCTGGGCCTAATTTACAGAAACGTCTGTATGAGAAGGAGCAAAGATGGGTGTACAGAATATCCACACATCTAAATGGTCTTAATGATAATATACCATGGGCGAGTGTACTCTAACGTTCGATCTTCCTGATGACTTTTATGAGACTCCAAGCTCACTGGCTAATATCCTGTACAATGCCCCTTTAGGGTCATATATATCCCCTGTTGAATGACTGATCCTCCTGAGATTCCCTGCCCACTGTATAATATCCTGTCCTCTGATCCTCTTAGGATCATATACCCCCTGATGCTGATCCCTTCTGTTTTAACTCTCTTTAGTAGGGAGGATATCTACCCTATAACTACCATACCCTTGGTCAGGGATCCCTTCTGTTTTAACTCTCTTTAGAAGGGAGGACATCTACCCTATAACTACCATACCCTCCATAGTGCCAATGGCACTTGCTTTCACAACCCCACTTTCACCATCGCGGGTTAAAATGTGATTAACATTCTTCTTTTTTTCCATATACTAGCCAATAGCACCTGTTTTTATTAATTCTATTAACTCCCTCTCAGCGCGTCAGTTATCTCCCCGTAAACTAAACTACTCGATATGCCAACACGTTCCCTTAGTTCTTTTTCTTAAAGGAACACCTTGAAACGCAATCACGTTTCCATGACTACCTCCCCCTTGTGCTTATCGGGTTTCCGTAGTTCTCTCTGTTGGCCGCGTGACGTCATCACGCCACAGAAACCACGCCCACCCTGACTCCAATGGCGGCTGCCTTTTCCTTCGGCTCCGCATTCGGCTCCTGACGGGCGCATGGAGGGGTGAAATAGGTATACGGCTGTAACTGACCACGGAGACTGTAAGTAGATCCTGGCCTTTCAAAAAAGAAACGCGTCCGTTTCTATCTTTCCCCTCGAGCAGCAGCTTGGTACCGCCAAGCATACCATCGGGTACTCAGCTTATCCATTTTCATTTTTATTTGCAGAATATGTTTCCTCAACTGTGGCCTCCCTTCCCTCTAAACCCGTGCAGTCAAATAACCTCTAATTAGGAGTAAGCACGATTTACTTATATTATGTGTTATGTGTAGTGTTTGTACTGTATTGTCATGTCTGGATCAAGTTGTAGCAATAACACGTCGGTAATCCTTTTCACTTTTAAGGATATGAATGCTACTGAATCACGCACCTTTAGCCTAAGAAAGTAAGCGGTAAAAAAGTTACGCTCTTTCACCACTCACACTTACATTGATAGGTGTGTCCAGAAACAATACTAGTTTCACCAAAATGATACTCAATCACCACAATCGTACTTGAGTAGTCCGCATTGACTGGATGTGGGATGATTCACAGAAAGAGCAGATTCCGTCCACTTCACTACGTTGCAGGCACGTAACTAGTTTTTGTGACTTATACTTTCTCTTTCTTTACAGGTTTTTTTGCTATTAATGTAACCACTTCTGGGTTACCTTTTTCTTGCCCTATAACTAATTTTGTTACTAGGGAACAAAGGATTGCAGGTATGGCAGGGCGTTAGTGTACCCTGACCACCCAATTCCTTTATTGGTCCTGAAGAAAAACCGGCATTTTCCACTCGGTTTGAAACATGTAGACCTTGCACATAGATTATAGATACACTTGGTCATAATAAAACCTTTACTGTCGACACACACTGTTTTTATTATTGTCCAGTAGTCTTAAGAATAAATTCTTTTCACATATAAGCCATACCAGGACAATTTTTAACTCACTTATTTCTTTTTTGCATTCATCACTCACATACCCGCTCCACTGTATTCCAGGTGTCGCAGCACACCTTGACGGCATTCGGCTGTCAAGGTGGCCCCGATGATGAAGCATGTCACCGACTAGGTCGGTGAGTGAGGGGTTTATTAAAAACAAAAAAGGACTTCTTATTTTTCCTCATTAGAATTTCATCCCACCGAAATCGCTCTTTGAGCCTTCTCTTTGGTGGTACTCCTCTTTTTTGTTATATAGTTACCTATCCCAGGGGATCAGGAGTACTCTTCCGTCCACCGAGGTGGATAAAAATCCCTTTACTCTCCCTATTTGTTTATAACATAGATGTGTATGAGTCCAGTAGGTCTGCCTTGTCCCGGGTGGCTTAACTGTTGTTGTGCTACACATGAAAATCTGCGAATGTGAGGAGAGTGTTGGGTCAGTCGCTGATCCAGTGTGTGCGGTTGCATGGTGTGGCTGTGTCGTTGGTTGGAGTGTCCTGTTTGAGGGTGCCACACAGCTTCTTTGTGTTGACTTTGGCCAATTGATCTTGTTGGCTCTGTAACGGAGTGTGGTGCAGTGTGTTGTTCTTTGGGCAACTGGATGCAAATATTGTTGCACAAATGCAGGAAGGTGCTATGGTTGTACTCCAGCAAGGAGTCGCTGTATCCCTGACTAATGTTGTCTGTGTAGGTGAGGGCCTGCATCCTGATGTACTTTTACAATGTCTGAGGACCAAAATGTAAAGCCCTTTCCCATCTCTGTGGTCTCAGTATATCTTACACATTTTCATATGAAGCCTCTCTGCTCTAATTGCAGATGTGTAAATCATGTTACCCTACTGACCCCTTGCCCACCAAACTATACAACATCCTTGCAAAGAGTCCCAATCACCATTTAAGCTCCATCTTGAACCTTTCCTTCAAATTGGGCTGTAATCCTGATGTGTGGAGACACGTGTTCCTCCTGCCCATCTTAAGGAAAGCCAAAGCAGATCCTGAATCTCTTTGCAATCATAGACCTAACTTGCACGTACCAGCTCCGGCCAAGCTTTAAGTGAACAATTCCTTGCAGCAACGGATGGCCTTTGTTGAATATAATAGCCTCCTTCACGTCTATCAATCCAGCTACAACCCCAGATATAGTACGGATAAGGCCCTCATTGAAATGGCAGACTCTATATGCTGGGCGGTTGACGGAGGTTCCAAGGCGGTGTTGGTGCTATTAGACTTGTCTACAGCATTTGACACTGTTGCCCATCCCATTCTCCTGAACCTCCTTAAGACCATAGGCGTGGGTGGCTTCATGGTGAACTGTATATCTTCCGTACTGTCTGACTGCACACAGCAGGTCCAGACATATCCATCCATCTCCACAGTCAAATCACTGAAGTGGGGCATGCTGCTGGTCTCTGCTCTGAGCCCTCTGTCTTGTAATATTTAATTAACCTCGCTGGCTGCATCGATTGCCATGTCAGAAGTCCAATTCATATCATATGCTGATGAGCCTCAGCTATTATTCACCTAGAATACTGTGTGTGCCGCTCATTTTTGACACACTAGAAAATATTCTCTAGATTATTGTGGCCTGGATGTACCACAATTTCTGAGAACTTAATGCAGTTAACACAGAGTTCCTCTTCATTTAACCAACCTTCTCCCCTCTCTTACAATCTGTGGTGGCCAGAAGAACTGGCCATTGCTCTGGCACAAAATGACATGGTTAGGAATCTGGGAGTAAGATGGGACATTCAGCTATCCCTTGCCACACAGGTACAAGTGGTGGGTGCCGCTTGTATTTGCAAGATTAAAATCATCAAGAGAATTATACACTATCTGCACATTGTACGCTGCAAAACGGTTCTTCACACACTGATTACCTACCATTTACACTACGCGAAAGTCACATACCTACGTACCACATTAGGCTTGCTCCGTATACTACAGAGGGGGAAAAAGTGCTGCTGCCTGCCTGGTATGTTGAGTCTCACTTTGACTACATATCTCCACGTGTCAAAGACTACTCCATTGCCTGCTATGGCTACACAAATAGAATTCAATGTGCTTACACTCGTCTTCCGTTCAGGCCAAGGCCATGGTCCTGTCTACCTTAGACTGCATCCCTATTGTCAATCACGGTCTCTTCGTTCCAATGACAAGCACTTGCTCATTAGTCCTTGCTTAGCTAAACCTAATTCAGGAGGTGAAACCTCTCAGGTAGGAACCACCCAATCTTGGACTAACCTAAATCTTCCGCTACGTCTGATTCTGTATGAATGTGATTATCGCTAAGCCATTACGACCTGGATATTTAGCCTGCTAGATTAGTTGCTCTCCCGTATGCTGCCTCATTTTCGGCACACTACAGCGCTGAGACAACCCCGTTGGCTTACATGTGCGCTCAATACATGACTATTATAATAATTGTAGATGGCGTAGCAGAATTGTGGGTGTAGGCCTGGAGATCTGTAGAGGATATTTAGACTGAGGGTGGTCTGGGGGTTAGTGTGAAACCTGAAGTGCAGATGTTTGACAATGCTGAGTGTGTCCTTGGTGTAGTATGTGACTCTGGGGGGGTACTTATGATGACATTTCTAGTCATCGTCCTGGAGTGTTGGTGTGGTCACTGTGGGTGATCTCGTATCCATCTGTGATCGCAATGTTGATGTAGTGTGCTGAGGATGCCTTTAACCAGGTCACTGTAATGAAAGAGATGTGTGGGGCTGTTGTGTTGGCTGAGGTGACAGAGTCCAATGGCATGCTGGTGGATGTAGCGGGTATGCAGTAGGAGGCACATGACCTGGTTGTACGGACATGGTCTGTCATGTGGGGCAGCGCGTTGTTGGCAGTAGGAGTTGCACACACAGCCAGCAAAGCTGTAATGGTTGCGTTTAGGGGTTGCCTGATAGCAGGATGAATGTCTTGTGTTCCCTGTTTTGAGTGTGGCTGGAGCATGAGTCTGTTGGATTACCTGCTGTGCACGTTGCAGGCGCAGACGGTCCTGCCTTGGCACAGATGTGGCACAACAGTGGCACTGACAAGCTGATGCCTGCATTAACAATGGAGGGAGGAGCATCTGGGAGGTGTGTGTGTTGCAGAATCAGGGCACTCGGTGGGGTGATGCCGCAGCAGGAATGTGTGAACACATGATGGTGGAAGGGGTGAGACACCATGCAACAACTAGCACAGAAAGAGAAGGAGGATTGAAAGGCACAATGTAGCCAGTGTATGGAAAGGAAGGAGTGTCTGGTTACCCATGGGTCACAGATCTGCAATGGAATAACAATCCCCATGTATGTCGGGCACAGGATCAGGCACCAAAAGTCTAAGCTGTGCACAGGACACACAGCGTCAGCCGGTGTGGGCTGCCCGTTGTGTGTAGCAAGCGGCAACAATACATACACAACCATGCACTTCATGCACAATATGGATTGATAGCTATGATGAACACCATGCATGTTGCCACAGTACACATACTCCCATATGCACAATCTTTGTCAATTATGCCACACATGACGCATGCAAACTGGCAAGAGTTCTGCGGTTACTGTGATGATGCACATTGTACTGTGTGGGACACATTTGCTATACAAATGGATTATGTTTGTGTGGATCCCATGCTGCTTTAGCCAATGTCCATGTCCAGTCCCATTGCTCGGAAGAAAATAACACTCATGCAAGGAGTTTACCTGTAATGCTGGTGAGACAATGTGCACACGACAGCCTGGGACTGTTATTTCCTTGATTCCTCATAAAGGTGCGATGATCATTGTGGTCCACTTCCTGATAGCCCCTTGGTCTGAGTATGAATTACTGACTCAATAGGGTGATCAGGTAAGGGAAGGAAAGGAAGGAAACAGCAGGGAGGGAGACCTGAAACAAAGAGAAACAAGCATAGGTATTCAAGACATCTTGCCACTGATTGACAGAATATCTCAGGACCTAGACTGTAACCGTTACACCTGTAAAGGAAAATAACAGCCACTGTATCATACTTGGCATCACAGTAATGAAAATTATACTAGATCTGAGGTTTCAACATGGACATATAAAAGGTTTTCAGCCAAAATGAAGGGTGTATAACGTGCTGCAGGCTTCTTCTATGCAATTAGAGCCATGCAGTAACAAAGGTACTCACAGTGTAGGAATAATGCTCCAATGTTTAAAAATACTAAAGCGCTGCAGTGGTACTCACTGAAAGGCAACAATCCGTAGTCACCCCTGGCAATCTGTGAGGGTCAAGAAGTGACATTATACATCACCCGCAAGAGCCTTTAGAAGCTCATCCAACGAGGAAGGGAATTATGTAAACACAAGGAATCCCCACAATAGTCTCGTCCAACTGGGCATTGACATGTCTAACATAACAAGCTGCTGGTCCGGCTATCAACAGAGAGTAATGAGTAGCAATGCCACAAAACAAACCCTACCATGACCAGGATATGCAGCACGCCACAAGAGAATCCTGGAATTGACGTCACCCGACTGGTGCAACGTAAGCGTTTACAATAGCTACAGCACAACTTTGTGAGGTCATCAGCGCAATGTTCCTGGCATCATGGGAATGGAAAGTTAACATTAACTGACCGAGAAGGCTTGCAAAGCAATGTTCTCCACCATCCCTGAGGAAGCAACGTGACAGTGACATGACATAGTGGCACAAGGGGCAATGCATCCATACAAGCAGATTCACAGGACACTTGACAGAACATGTGGGACATATGCTGGCCCACACCTTCACAACATGGTTGATTACAAATCAAACTGTACTGGCACACAAGATTAAGTGGATGTGCCAAACACATCCTGCTGCACACAGTGATGCTGCAATTCACCATGGAGTCTGTGGTTTCTGATGTCCCACACAATGTCAACACATGGAATTTGCAATGTGTCACGGTCAAAGTTGACACACATTGATGCCTTCCCCAGAGTCAATACTCCACAACAGATAACTGTCAAGAAGGGTGACTGTCCTGTCATGGGAGTGGTGCAACATGTAAATTGATCCATGGTGATTATACATGTATGGATGAGTCTTCAACATACACAAAAACACATTACAAAACCATAACAACACAAAAAAGCCTGTTTGGTTCTCTTACCTGAACTGACATTTACACATGTCCGTGCATGGAACGCTGATTCGGCCCATGTTGCAATCATCATGAGGAATAGCAGGAGGACTGAGATGACACAAACAGACAACAGGCATAGCAGCCTGGGAATGAGAGACACACAAGGGCTCACCGTTACAAATCTTTGCTGAAGACGTGGGCAGGAACAAAACATGAACAATGTAGTACACATGTAAAACTATAGCTAAGTCATTGGGCATTTCAGTGTGGCATGACATCAGCACTTGCGTGACACATCAGAACACACATCAAAGTGAATATGCATACAGTCAGCTGGACACACACATTGCAAGATATGCCACTCCATGCTGCAAGCTTGCACACTCATTTGCAGTGACTCACCATCATGAGAAGAAGTTGCGTATGAGCTGACTATGGATATCATCCTCCTCCTCCTCATCATTTGCATCATGACCAAACCCTTCATCCTCAACGGGTGGATGTTCCTGCTCCTCAGGATCCAGGATGAGTGGGACTGCCTTCTCAACTGCCATGTTGTGCAGCATGCAGCACACGATGAAGATATTTCAGACCTTGGCTGGGGCATATGGGAGGGATACGCCAGTCTTATCGAGACACCGGAATCGGCTCTTCAGGAGGCCAAATGTCCGCTCTATCACTAGCCTGGTCTGCTCGTGTGCATTATTGTACCCCTGATCTGCAGATGTTCTTGGGTTCCGGAGAGGTGTCATCAGCCATGGCATGTTGGGCTATCCTGCGTCACCTGCAAATATACATCATGTCAATAAGTGGTTCATGAGATGCAGGCAGAGCTAAGGATACTGAAACACACAGGACACACAGAGTATACCCACCAACAAGACATGCCCGATCATTGCGCAGCTGCAGCATCATTCTTGGCACCCTGCTACACCTCATGATGAATGCATCATGGCACGATCCTGGAAAACATGCACAAACATGAGAAACCAGCATGTTAGCAAGACACACCACCAGGGCATTTATTGAGTGATAGAGTTTCCTGTTGCGGTAAGCCTGTTCCTGAGCCGGTGGTGGCACCAAAGCCACATGTGTCCCATCAATGGACCCAATTACATGTGGCATCCCACCCAGGGCATATAAATCACCCTTGACATCTCTCAATTCTTCAGGAGTAGGAAATCTGATGAATTAATCAATATGCTCCAATATGGATGCTAACACATCACGCAAGACATGGCTGAACATTGTTTGGGACATTCCACCTACATCAGCTATGGTTAATTGGAACGTACCTGTAGCAAAAACATGGAGGGATGCCATCACCTTTAAGTTGGGGCTCAGCGCAGTAGGACACCTGTGTTGCGGTTGGAGATGTGGTGCCAGCTTGTTCGTCAAGTCCTGAATCAGTGCTCGAGTGAATCTGTAACGTCGGATGCAGTCACATTCCCTCATGGCAGCCAAGTCTGGAAATGGCCTTGGTAGAGGCGGTGCCCTGCAGGACATGTTTGGGAAGAATGGAGAATAACCGCCAAACAACATCAATGGCAAAGTACATATCACATGCAAAACTGCTATCAGACATCATGTCACTATGGAGTCTGGCATGTGCAATAAATCCCATACACATAGGCCAGCTTGCTGGCACTCCTACGAAAACCCAGATACACCTGTTGTTTGCCTCAATAAACATGGAATGCCCTGAAATAGGCTGCTGGTCTGGTCTGAGTGATGAACCCAAGATATCACTTGAGTGACAGATGTCACAAATCCTGCAGTGGAAGGTTGTCAACCCATCCAGACAGCTGACTGCAAGACACATGCACAGGTCAGATGGAATATCAAAAGTACATCTCAAACACATAGCGATAAAGGTGTGCATGTGACAAAAAAACGACTCAGCCCTTGTCAGGATGCAGACATGTGTGCCTTGGGAAAATTGATGTCTGATGACATCAGACCCAAAAGCCATAGAAATGCACATGTGGCATGGTGAGCATACATTTATGAAACCATTCCTCATCTCAACACAGACCCATGTTAGATGCACCAACAGCAGATGCAGTTTACGTTACACAAACAACAAGCTCAAGGTTTGACATGACACACACCGGACATAGTCACATAGTGTCATGCTGAGCATGAAATGTCAAGTGTAAAGTGACACAATTTTACACAGGAGATATTTTATTCAACCGTGATTTGTTTCAACGGCGGTTAGTCGCATTACAGACTATACTTTATACAGAGGATTACACCACTCTAAGATGGCGGCCTTATTTTGAGTAACATCATGTGATGCGCAAACACTCCGCCACATACAACCCTCCCATCCTTTTTCACTTTCTACTGTATTTAAACGCCCTTCATAATGTCGGCACTCACAACTGCGAACAAGTGAATGCCGCGGAAGAAACCTACATCAGAACACTGCCACCAGTACAGTCCGGTAAGGAATCTCCGTTCACATATTTTTTGCAACCTTTACCGGAAAACTTGAGACAACGTGTCCAGTTCCCTCTCACTCAGATATTCCTTTGCTCGCGTAACATCCTGTTTTACATTCTAAGGTTCACCGATTTATTTAATCGCATACCCACAGTTACCACACATTTTTACTCTGTTCCTCACATTGTTTGACCATTGACTTATACACGAGCACTTTTTCGTTTAAAAACACGGTAAAGCTCAAGATTCATTATACTTTCACGAGCAATCTCCTCTGGTTTTGTTTCACTCACTAACAGTATCACTACAATTCATGGATACTTTACGAACATTGATTAGAAAAGCAGCGACTATCATTCATTTAGTACCCTCATTGATTATGTGTATTATTTCTATCAGATTCCCCTGACGAAGTGCCACGTTGGCACGAAATGCATTGGGAAAAATTGAATAATGTGTAATACTATGATGTTTGGAAACACTTTTTGAAGAATTATATGTGATTTACAACATATACGAACACATTAATAAAATTGGAAGAAAGAAGAACAACAATTTTCTGTTTATCCTTGGATTATTTAGTTAAAAAATGTTTTATTGATTAAAATCTTGTGAGATAGCTATATTTACAGTGTGCCCAGAGGGTCGAACCGTATCAATAGAGTTCGCATTTAGTTTTATCATGACACATGTGCCCATAGTGATGACTGTGCCATCCCAGTGTAGATGTGCATAGCTGCATCTGCAAAATGGTACACATGTGACAAGTGTAAAGGTCATGTGTACCACATAGTGACCCATCACACATGACATGTGTCGGCAGGTCAGCACACATCAATTGTGCAACAAGATCATATGCCCTGTGCTATATTAATGCCTGACACACCTAGGGCCTGCACATGTAAGTATGAAATGAAAAGAACTTGATACACATCCTTGTTTGAAGCGTACCCCTACATCCCTGCCATGTGTGCGCCTCGTATCACTATTGTAATGATGCAATGCCTGAGCACGTGAAACGCACCGTACCCCTGCATTCACAAGTGCGTGTGTGCGCAGCGTTTCACTATTGTAATTGTGCCATACGTGAGCGAACCGTACCACAGCATTACGTGCGTGTGTGCGCAGTGTTTCACTATTGTAATCGTGCCATAGACGAGCTAATCGTACCCCGGCATTGCGTGCATGTGTGCGCAGTGTTTCCCTATTGTAATCGTGCCATATGCGAGAGAACCATACCCCGGCATTACGTGCGTGTGTGCGCAGCGTTTCACTATTGTAATTGTGCCATACGCGAGCGAAACGTACCCTGGCATTACGTGCGTGTGTGCGCAGCGTACACGTGTGTGTATTACAAAAAATACATAGGGGTCACCTAGGGGACGAGTAGTAGGCCCAGAATGCAGGCTGGTTGTCATGGATACTGAGACTTAAGTGTGTGCTACAGGTGTCCTGCAAAAGTCAGTTGGGCAAAACTATACAATGTTGCAAAATTGCTGTGGAGCTGAAGCTAAAATTTTGACCATGCAAATGTGTGTCAGGGCCTTATGTTTAAAGTGATTGGATGAAACGTAGGATGTGAAGTAATCTGGCCTATCACACTGTACTCCTGAGACTGAAAGCCCCTCAGCAGCACTGATTTAAGGCTGCATGTGGCTGTGAGAGGGCACTTGCCTGCACAACATTGGAGTGGACCACACTGCTGCTGTCTCTGCATTCCCTAGACTCTTATGTCACGTACGATGGAGAGGGCACCAGCATTCACTGATGAGGTAAACCACGCCCTTCTGGATGCCCTTCTACCACAGTACAGCAAGCTGTATGGGAGACCAGGGGAGCAGGTGAGTGCTGACTGCAGTACCTTTGACTTCCCACCTGTTGTGTGTGTGTCACAACAGGCATTGTATATTGGTGGGACAGTAATGCAATGTGGTTTTGAGAGTGTCCCAGGGAGTGTACATGGTGGTGTCTCTCATGCCGAGCATGATGTAGTTCATGTGTGTTCACTCCTCACTTGCATTGTGCTTACTGTGACATTCACTGCATAGTGCATGATACATTCAGCCATGCAAGATCTTGGTGGCTTCATTCCAAAGGTCCTGAAGTGTAACAGTGTTCCCCCCAGAGTGACAGCTAACTGTACTCACAGCTGTGTATGACTTGTGGGGACCTGTGGTGATATTGTACAAATAATGTGTTTAATCTCATGGACATTGCAGTGTGTGAATGTTCCTTGTCATCTGGGTGAGTGTGTATGTGAAGTGTTGCACCACAGATACATGGCGTTTGCAGCAGCTATAGCCATCTGAAGTGACTAGTAAGCAGTGGTGTGTGCCTGACTTGCAAAGTTAGCACAACACCTGTGACATCTCTTTGTCAAGTGGCACATGTGCTAAGTGAGGCTTGTTTCCACTGTTGTCAGTGACAGGTGAGTGATCTGTGCCAGGGTGTGTCTGTCTGTTCTGCTGAGGGTTGTTAAGTGGAGTTAGACATTGGATTGCTTACCATGTGCTGTCCCACACCCTGCAGTTGCATGTATTCTCCAGTGTGTGCCATGATCAGTGTGTGTGTTGCATCTGTTACGCCATCTGTTGCCTTTCAATGTAGTGCATTGGGGTTTGCCCACAGGCCCAATTCACATGGACAACCCCTGGTTTTACTAGGACCACTTTCCACACACTTGCACTGTAATTGTGCCCCTCACCGCTGCCCTAGAGGGCTGACCTGGGGCTCCTCGCGTTTTCCGCCATCTTGGGGGTAGCTGGGGTGGTCTGGTGGCGCCATTCTGCTGAGCGCTCTAGTGCTCAGGCGTCCAGGTGAGGTGAGCTCCCTACTTAAACCTCCCATGCAGACGCGCAGCGGTGATGTGCAGCGGGCTCGTCTGACTTACGCCGGAGTCGAGCCAGAGTCCTGCCCGTCTGCGCCCGTCAGCGCCACGGAGGCGGCAGAGGCGGGGGACTCTGCGCTGTTCCATGCCCTGCGAAACGGTATTGTCACTTCAGGTATGTCAAGGAAGATACTATATTCCCATAACATGCCTCATATGCACTGTCATGAGGTCTTAAACGCTGACAGTTAGTATGGACCCGTGTGTTATGGCCAGTGCAAGTCTATGCTGACTCCAGAGTCTGCCCCGGATGTGCTCTCAGAAGCTCCTGTGCTGCGAGGAGGACTTATTAATGCCCAATCACTCTGTAGAAATGCCCAAAGTATTAATGATTTGATTGTGGAGACTAATTTAGATTGGCTCCTGGTTACGGAAACATGGCTGAAACCTTGGTGTAACCCTGATTTAGCTGTAGCTCTTCCTCAGAATTTTCTGATACAGCGTTTGGATAGGAGGGAACAACGGGGGGGGCTGGCCATTATTTACCGCAACTCACTTAAATGTTCCACCTATGAGCTGGTCGACATTAAAGGGGCTGAGGACTTGGCCTTTTGTTTGGGTATCCATGACTCCTTCACCTTTTCTGGTGCCCTTATTTATCGCCCCCCTGGGTCTCCCACCGAGTTCCTAGAAAGTGTAGGGGATACACTGAGTGATTTGGCGCTTAGATTCTCCCATTTTACGGTGTTAAGGGACCTGAATCTGCACCTAGACTCTCCTAAAGAGCCAGGAGTAGGTTGTTTTACAAACATCATTAATATTTTTGGCCTCACTCTACTCAATCGAGAACCCACACATATAGCAGGTCATTTATTGGATTGTATCTGCTCCAACTCAACTAGGTTAATAGTTAAACCCCCCTGTCCTCAAACCTGGTCCGATCATTATTTCATTCCGTTTGACATTGCGCTGAAACATAATGTCTTGGCAATTTCCACAAATAATAGGAGACCCGATGACAGTTATAAACCTAATTGGAAGAAATAATCCAGTAGACCTGATCTCATAGGAATGCTGAAAGAAAGTACACCCGTTCTTACGGGCGATACTTCCACTGACAATCAGAAATTTTGTGATTGGATAGCAACTGCTGGCGTCTCATTAGGTCCAGTTGGCAAGATGAAAAATTCTGGTGTCACCAAAAGCAAAAGAAGTTTGCCATGGTTCTCGCCAGCCCTGAAATTAGAACTAGGGGAAGTGAGAACATTGGAGCGGAGGTGGCGCAGGAACTATGAGGTAGCCGCCCGCAATGTCTACAAATCGGCCAGAAAGAAATACCATGCAGGGATTAAGTTAGCTAAGAAAGCCCACTATCTGCAAGCTATATCTACTGTGGGTAACGAACAAAAAGAAATTTTCAAAATAGTAAATGAGTATACTAATCCTTCTGCCCTTTCACAGGAGATCCGTTCATCTCAAAATCTTTGCCATACAATTGCTGATTATTTTGAACATAAGATTCTCGATATTGTGAAGATCTTTCCTCCGGTATCTTCTATTTCAGGGAATTCAGAACGGATAGAGGGGGAGAAGACATTAACTAGGTTTCCTCGTTTTGATTCATTCACCCCTGTTTCCATTGAGGATACCTTTAAAGCCATCTTGGTCAGTAAATCTGGATCCCCGTTTGATCCTTGCCCACCTTCAGCTTTGCAGACGTTAGTGGAGGTGGTTAACCCCACCATCAACAGCATCATAAATTCATTGTTAGCCACGGCAGAAATCCCCAATGAATGGAAGCTCGCAGCTGTCAAGCCTCTCCAGAAAAAAGCCCTATCTGACCCGACCACCCTCTCCAACCTGCATCCTATCTCCCTGCTCCCATTGGTGTTCAAACTGCCGGAAAAGTTCGTCAATAGCCAACTTACGAACTTTCTGGAGGAGAACAATATCCTACACCCAAACCAGTCAGGGTTTCGGTCAAAACATTCTACCGAGTCTGCCCTGCTTTTAACAGCAGAGACCCTGCGAATGGCCATGGACCAGGGAAAGAAGGCTGTCCTGATTTTACTTGACCTGTCGGCAGCTTTCGATACTGTCTCACACAACATCTTAGTGAACCGGCTGGCTACCGCAGGAATAGCAGGGGTGGTTCTGGCTTGGCTCAGAAATTTTCTTAACAACAGACGCCAAGTCACAGTGTTGGGCCCATCCCAGTCTGAAGCTAAGGTCATCAGCTCTGGGGTCCCACAGGGCTCTAGGTTAAGCCCATTACTTTTTAACCTATATATGGTACCCCTTATTGAGCTAATTGCGTCATTTCAGATTAGCACAATATCATATGCTGACGACACACAGCTCATTCTGGTGCTGGATAGAGAATTGCCTGGTACCGAGGAAAACTTGAAAAATTTCTTGACGGCCACGTTTGAATGGATGACCAGTAATCATCTCAAATGTAACTTCGGCAAGACGGAAATCCTGCCATTCGGCAATCAAAATCTGTTTTACCCAAAACACTGGTGGCCTGATGATGCTGAAGCCCCCCCCAATACCATCTCGTCTGCCCGAAATCTGGGCATCAAATTTGACGACCAACTGTCTTTTAAACAGCAAGCAGTGGCCGTAGCTGGTATGTGTTTTCACTTAATCAAATCTTTGAGGAAGTTTTTTGATCTTCTTCCTCTGTCAGCCAGGAAAACGGTTGCAGTCGCTTTAATAACCTCGAGGCTGGATTACTATAATGGCCTATATGCTGAAGCTAATAAGTCTGTACTCCACAGGCTACAGATGGTCCAGCATGCAACTGCCCGGCTGGTGCTACGTTGGCCCCGCAAGTCATCTGCTTCGGCCGCGCTGAATGCGCTTCATTGGTTACCAATTGGCAAGATGATCCTATTTAAGATTCTTTTGATTACCTTAAGAGCCTTTCAACAGCAAGGGCCCAAATATCTGTCCAATGGCTTTAAACGGTACCATCCCACCCGTTGTCTGAGGTCTGCTAGTCAGAACCTACTAATAATCCCCAGATTTAGTCTGGCAACTAAAGGAGGGAAATCCCTTTTTGTCACCGAGCGGCTTTCTTCCCTCCAATCTATTTCATCTGGGTTGGTTAAGCGCCAAGATACTCCTTGGAGTGATAGGAGCGCTATAAAAGTGTCCACTACATTTATATTTACATTTACAATGATGCAAGTCCTGTCAGCATCCAATGCCCTGTTCCCATTATCAATGGTGTGCAACTGTGTGTCTCTGGGAGATGGAGCAGGTGTAGTAATGTTGTTTAACTTTGTCTTCCTGACAGCTATCTCCCTACGAGAAGGGAGAGATATGGCTGGAGATCGTCAGGGCTGTCAGTACTGCGTGGGGTCATCGCCGGAAGCTGCACAACATTAAAAAAAGGTGGCAGGGCAATCGGTGCTGGGCCCGGCGTATCGCCTGAGTCCAGCTGAAGCTGGAATCTCCAAGCCGGCATGGCGGCAGCCGTCAACTCACCCCCCACATGCTCCAGGTCCTGGCTGTGGTCTTTCCCGACCTCAATAGGCAGTTGCAGGAGAGACAGCAGCAAGGAGAGGGTAGGTACATGGCTGTTTGTTGTGTTGTGTGTCACCTGCTTCTTGAGGTGCTCTGAAGTTTGGAATCACTCCCACAGCTGGGGTGTCTGGTCAGACAGGTTATATGTGCAGTGTATTTTAGATTCCCCATAATCATCTGGTGCTCTTTTTCATCCCTTCCCCTCCTTCACATGTGTCCCCTGGTCTGTGTGTATTCAAATATGCACATGCTTATCAAGGGTGCAAGTTATTTCTACTGCACATTGATTAGCACATCATGTGGGAGGGTGGTCTGTGACATGTGTTGTGACCTTGCCTGTGCCATGACCTGTGCACTGTGTTAGGGCTTCATGTTTGTTTGCACTGATGATGAGTCTCAAGATAGGAGTGTGAGGTTTCAACTGCACACCCTTGCAGCATGCATGACCCATGTTGTGTTGTCAGACTTGATGTACATTATTTGGGAGATATGCAAGGTGCCATGACGGTTCTTAATGTTACAGTCAGCTCATTCCAGACCCATGGATCAGTGTGCCCACCACAGTCCCCTGAGACACCCTGGCATCCTATTAATGTGTGTCATAGAACATAGTGCCCATGCTATGTGGGTTCAGCATGGGTCAGCCTCAGTGGCATTGGTCCCTGGCATAGTTTGTATTTATCCTGTGTCTGCTACATGTTCCCACTGGACATGGATACAAAATTTGGCTTGTGCATACTCACACTGGGCAGTGCCTTTGTGCCTATTCACAACAATCTGTTGTTGGTTGTTTGTGACTAATATGTATTGGCAGCCCCAAAAGGTGAGCTTGGGTTACCTTTTAAAATGCACAGTTTTTGTTACCCCGATTCTGAGTTCTCACTTCTTGAGCTGTATCTATCACAGTGACTGAGGGATGGGGGTGTTGTGCAGGAGAGGTCCAATGGGCCTGCCTGATTTGGCCTTGGCAGTTGTGACTTGTGTGTGAGAATTGGATGGTCGATGTTTCACCATGAACTTCCCCTGTGATGGTGGACAGTGCTTTCATTTGTGGCTTGACAGCCTATGTCATTTGTTTCCAGACATGATTGTGCCTAATTCATTTTTGCTGAGAAAGTTAGTTATCCCTGTGCACTCACTTGATTAAAACAAGTTCTACTGAGCTTGTAACTTAATCAAAAAGGCGCTTTAGTCGTCACACGTAGTCAAACCGTGCCTTCAAACAAGAGTATCGAATGTTGTGGGTAGGATAACCTGCCCTCTAGACTATGCGCTCATTCAACAATGAAACACTGCGGTTTCTTATCCAAGTTCAGTTTATTTTGATTCCAATTTTGTAGTTTCTGCAATTCATTTAAAGAACATTTAACAAACGATATATCCTTGCGTGCATAATGTTGATCTTATGTCGCAATAATGGAGTTCATCATGATTTACATCCACCCAATGCATTTCGGGTCTGTGAACCATGACCCTTCGTCAGGGGTCTGAAACAAGGGGTAAAACAGGACCATGTAATTTACTACGTTAATCTGTACATTGAATTAACATGAATGCATCATGCTCATAAAACAAATGTGCTGCCGTTCAATCACTGTTACAGTGTATACAAAACATAACCTTCGTAATGCTCGTGAACCCGATAGAGTACCAAAACATGCAAAATTAGAAACCGATAGTGGTAAATGAATAAAGGTTGAAAAATTAAGTGTATAAGAGACAAGATAGTTGTGCCAACGTGCATTTCTGATGTCCCGAAATTTGTACCCCAAGTATAAAGTATGAATTCATAAGAATAAAATAAACACTCACGAAAGGATCGGACAACGCCGCATCTCAGTGGACTCCCGAAAGTTTACGGAGTTCAACAAGAACAAATGTAATAAGCGGACCGTGAGTCACGTGTTGAAACTAATCCACCCAATGAAAGAACAGGATAGTACAAGTGCACTCACCACGTGATATGAGTATTGGCGCTTCACTGTGAGGAAGTTACGGAGTGACAGAGTCATGAAATTACAAACGCAAAACTACGTTGCCACGAGTAAAGTACAATGTAAAACGAACTCAACCAAAAGCAAGCATTTTGATAAGAAATCAACGTGCCGAATGTGACTAATTAAGAAACACATTACAATTGACACATATACATTACTGGAGGGGACCAGTGTTTTTCAAATGTCAATGCTACAATAACATAATGAATAATAGAAAACAAGAATGTTCTATGCAATCACCATCCCGACTGGATGAGCAGAATTCAGTTTTTTGATCCAGTAAAATTCAGCTCTTAGTCTTTGTTTCAAAGGATCCATGTCTAGGCGTTGTGGGATGGTCTCGAGAACCATGAATCTCAATTGAGCTATCTGATGCCCAGCTTCTTACCAATGGCATGCTATAGTGGAAGGATGCAGCGTCCGGTCCCGATTTGGTAAAGGCTACTCCACCGAATTACTGTAACTTTGTCCTGGACAGACCTGGTAAAAAGGGAGGGGGTCTGGCTATTATTTACCAAGCGTCCCTGCAGGGAACCTTCTTCCCAGTGACCTCCGGGGCATGTGAAGCCCTGGGGTTTAAGTTGGAGCTTTCCAACCATCACTCCTTTAAGGGGTGTCTCCTGTACAGACCTCCGGGGTCGAAGTCTACTTTCTTGGAAGCAGTCAGTAGTATCTTGGAGGAAGCCCTGTGCACCAACTTCTTTACGGTTTTGGGCGACTTCAATTTCCATCTAGAAAGAAACACAGATGTGGACACTATTGCCCTAGTGGAGATGAAGACCACTATGGGGTTGACCCAGAGGGTCTTAGGGGCAATGCATCTGGTCGGCCATACATTAGATGGGATTTTCTCGAACAATCCCAATCTGATTTTTTCCAAGGCTGAACCTGTGTCCTGGTCAGACCATGGGGCTGTGTTATTTACCATCCTCAGTCCACTGGTTAGGAAGAATCTGAGAGAGGAGCAACCATCCAGGATGTGCAGGGCCTGGAAAAACATTGATGGGCCAGTCCTGGAGGATTTGTTAATAGCATCAAGGCCAGTTATGCAAACCGATGTGAGTAAAGCTTCCATCGAATACACTGAGTGGCTTGATAAGGCCTGTCACAGGTTAGTCCCACCTGAGAAGTGTCGGCCTACCAGGCCGGTACCTTCGGCCCCTTGCTACTCGGCTGAGCTGAGAGAAAAAAAAACCATACGCAAAAAGCTAGAAAGAATCTGGCGAGTGAACTACCACGAACTGGATAAAGAGAGATTAAAAATTAGCCTTAGGTCATATAAAGAGCATATCAGAAAGGCCAAGAGCGATTTCTATACAGATAGAATTGAGAAGGCTAAGAACTCGGTAAAGGAACTTTTTGATACGGTGGTCAGTTTAACCTCCCCTAAAGTGATGGCTGTGCCCCCCAATATCGAATTCTGTCAATCACTGGCTGACTTCTTTTTGAATAAAGTTCAAGACCGGGTACAAGTGGTGGCTATGGGGGATGCCAAATCAAGACCTTTCGAACTCCCTGGGGGGGGGTCCCTCAAGGATCCTCCCTTAGCCCCACTTTATTTAACATATATGTATCCTCCTTGCTCCGGTGATCCAAGCCTTCGGGTTTGAGTTAACCTCTTACACAGATGACACCCAATGATAAAGATATCACCTGATTCATCCTCTCAGTCCTCCTTAAGTGCGAGAGGAACGTGCTTCTCCTCACCTGGCTACAACTCAGGTTCTTGGGGCACCGCTCTATCCGTCGGTACTCCACACTGCCATCTGGGCTGTTTGGGGAGCTCCCAGGAGGACTGAGAGGACGAATCAGGTGATATCTTTATAATTTTTTTCGTTTTTTCACCTACATATATTTTTGAAGCAGTAGCAAAGTTCAAAATGGTCCTGATGAAGCAGTAGATACCTTGTGAGGATCATAAAACTGCAGAAACATGTCGACCTAAACATCTAGTCAGTAGTTATTTGTTGAACCCACTTACCCTTTGCACTAACTATGTTTTTGTCTATTGGAAGTGTACGGCTATAGAATAAAGTTTTTTGTGCGTCCACTCTCCAATTTTAATTGAGGACCTTTTTCACCACTCACCTTTCTTTTATGCACTGCTTCTAGTTACCAATCCTTGCCTATTTAACAAGTGAGTCCAAACACTTCACAGCTAGACTCTAGTGAAGTGGTTACAACGAGGACTCTCCACTCTGTGAAGTGGCCCAAATGATGGAAAGGGCTGTACAGGATGGTTAACTGATGGTAACTTGACACACTGTGGTAGTACCCTGTTGCATACCATATTGACACATAGGATGCATATAGGTAGCAAGTCAGGACACATTTAGGCATACTATATGGTTATTTGCTCATACCCACAGTTACTCTTTTGTAGTTATATGTTCTGTTTAGGGGGCTGTAACTGTTTTTGGGTCTATAAAGATTCCCTTGGACCCTCCTTTCAAAACTGTCTTTGTTCTTTACAGGGTGTGTAAGTTGCCTGCAACCTCCATGAGTGGGTATGCATGTGGGATCTGACATCACACCCACATGTGGTGTGTCACGTAGTGTGTGACAGAAATCCATCCTCCGTGGAGTGGGACACTGATGTAAGTGATGTGTTGCTATGGCACTATCAGGACACTCACAGGTTAGGGATGTAAACATACACCAATGTAGTTGTGGTATGATGATGATAATGCCCCCCCTATATCTGAGCACGGCTGGGAGTCCTCTGCAACCACCCGTATGTATGTATGGACACTGCACACATATGTATGGACACTGCTGGTAATCATATCCACCCACCCCAATACTGTTGGCCTATGCTGGGAGCCATATCTACCCACCCCAATACTGTAGGCCTATACTGGGAGTCATATCCACAAACCCCAATACTGTAGGCCTATGCTGCGAGTCCTCAACACCCACCCCTCATATGTCTGGACACTGCTGGGAGTCCTCTGCACCCACCCCAATACTGTAGGCCTATGCTGAGAGTCATATCCACCCACCCCAATACTGTAGGCCTATGCTGGGAGTCCTCTGCACCCACCCCTCATATGTCTGGACACTGCTGGGAGTCATGTCCACCCACCCCAATACTTTAGGCCTATGCTGGGGTCCTCTGCACCCACCCCAATACTGTAGGCCTATACTTGGAGTCCTCGGCACCCACCCCTCATATGTCTGGACACTGCTGGGAGTTCTCTGCACCCACCCCTCAATGTCTGGACACTGCTGGGAGTCATATCCACCCACCCCAATACTGTAGGCCTATGCTGGGAGTCCTCTGCACCCACCCCTCACATGTCTGGACACTGTTGGGAGTCATATCCACCCACCCCAATACTGTAGGCCTATGCTGGGAGTCCTCTGTACCCACCCCTCATATGTCTGGACACTGCTGGGTGTCCTCTGCACCTACCCCTCATATGTCTGGACACTGCTGGGAGTCATATCCACCCACCCCAATACTGTAGGCCTAAGCTGGGAGTCCTCTGCACCCAACCCTCATATGTCTGGATACTGCTGGGAGTCATATCCAACCACCCCAATACTGTAGGCCAATGCTGGGAGTCATATCCACCCACCACAATCCTGTAGGCATGTGCTGGAAGTCATATCCACCCACCCCTCATATGTCTGGACACTATTGGAAGTCATATCCACCCACTCCAATACTGTAGTCCCATGCTGGGAGTCCTCTGCACCAACCCCTCTTATGTCTGTACACTGCTGGGAGTCCTCTGCATCCACCCCAATACTGTAGGCCTATGCTGGGAGTCATATCCACCCACCCCAATACTGTAGGCCCTTGCTGGGAGTCCTCTGTACCCACCCCTCATATGTCTGGACACTGCTGGGAGTCATATCCACCCACCCCAATACTGTGGGCCTAAGCTGGGGGGTCCTCTGCACCCACCTCAATACTGTAGGCCTATGCTGGGAGTCCTCGTCACCCAGCCCTCATATTTCTGGACACTGCTGGGAGTCCTCTGCACCCACCCCTCATTTGTCTGGACACTGCTGGAAGTCATATCCACCCACCCCAATACTGTAGGCCTATGCTGGGAGTCCTCTGTACCCACCCCTCATATGTCTGGACACTGCTGGGTGTCCTCTGCACCTACCCCTCATATGTCTGGACACTGCTGGGAGTCATATCCACCCACCCCAATACTGTAGGCCTAAACTGGGAGTCCTCTGCACCCAACCCTCATATGTCTGGATACTGCTGGGAGTCATATCCAACCACCCCAATACTGTAGGCCAATGCTGGGAGTCATATCCACCCACCACAATCCTGTAGGCATGTGCTGGAAGTCATATCCACCCACCCCTCATATGTCTGGACACTATTGGGAGTCATATCCACCCACTCCAATACTGTAGGCCCATGCTGTGAGTCCTCTGCACCAACCCCTCTTATGTCTGTACACTGCTGGGAGTCCTCTGCATCCACCCCAATACTGTAGGCCTATGCTGGGAGTCATATCCACCCACCCCAATACTGTAGGCCCTTGCTGGGAGTCCTCTGTACCCACCCCTCATATGTCTGGACACTGCTGGGAGTCATATCCACCCACCCCAATACTGTGGGCCTATGCTGGGGGGTCCTCTGCACCCACCTCAATACTGTAGGCCTATGCTGGGAGTCCTCGTCACCCAGCCCTCATATTTCTGGACATTGCTGGGAGTCCTCTGCACCCACCCCTCATTTGTCTGGACACTGCTGGAAGTCATATCCACCCACCCCAATACTGTAGGTCTATATTGTGAGTCCTCTGCACCCACTCCTCATATGTCTGGATACTGATGGGAGTCCTCTTTACCCATCCCTCCTATGTCTGGACACTGCTGGAAGTCCTCTGCACCCACCCCTCATATGTCTGGACACTGCTGGGAGTCATATCCACCCACCCCAATACTGTAGGCCTATGCTGGGAGTCCTCTGTACCCACCCCTCATATGTCTGGACACTGCTGGGTGTCCTCTGCACCTACGCCTCATATGTCTGGACACTGCTGGGAGTCATATCTACCCACCCCAATACTGTAGGCCTATGCTGGGAGTCCTCTGCACCCACCCCTCATATGTCTGGATACTGCTGGGAGTCATATCCAACCACCCCAATACTGTAGGCCAATGCTGGGAGTCATATCCACCCACCACAATCCTGTAGGCAAAGCTGGAAGTCATATCCACCCACCCCTCATATGTCTGGACACTATTGGGAGTCATATCCACCCACTCCAATACTGTAGGCCTATGCTGGGGGTCCTCTGCACCCACCTCAATACTGTAGGCCTATGCTGGGAGTCCTCGTCACCCACCCCTCATATTTCTGGACACTGCTGGGAGTCCTCTGCACCCACCCCTCATTTGTCTGGACACTGCTGGAAGTCATATCCACCCACTCCAATACTGTAGGTCTATATTGGGAGTCCTCTGCACCCACTCCTCATATGTCTGGGTACTGATGGGAGTCCTCTTTACGCACCCCTCCTTTGTCTGGACACTGCTGGAAGTCCTCTGCACCCACCCCTCATATGTCTGGACACTGCTGGGAGTCATATTCACCCACCCCAATACTGTAGGCCTATGCTGGGAGTCCTCTGCACCCACCCCTCATATGTCTGGACACTGCTGTGAGTCATATCCACCCACCTCAATAATGTAGGCCTATGCTGGGAGTCCTCTGCACCCACCCCTCATATGTCTGGACACTGCTGGGAGTCATATCCACCCACCCCAGTACTGTAGGCCTATGCTGGGAGTCATATCCACCCACCCCAATACTGTAGGCCTATGCTGGGAGTCCTCTGCACCCACCCCTCATATGTCTGGACACTGCTGGGAGTCATAACCATCCACCCCAATACTGTAGGCCTATGCTGGGAGCCATATCCACCCACCCCAATACTGTAGGCCTATGCTGGGAGTCATATCCACCCACCCCAATACTGTAGGCCTATACTGGGAGTATGGATGGCGTGTGTGCGGGTCGTATCACTATTGCAATGGTGGTATATGGGAGCACGTGTGACGCACCATACCCCAGCATTCAGGGCATGTGTGCGGGTCGTATCACTATTGCAATGGTGGTATACGCGAGCGCGTATAACACACCGTACCCCAACATTCAGGGAGTGTGTGCGACTCGTATCACTATTGCAATGGTGGTATAGGCGAGCGCGTGTGGCGCACTGTACCTCAACATTCAGGGCGTGTGTGCGGCTCGTATCACTATTGCAATGGTGGTATACGTGAGCACATGTGACATACCGTACCCCAACATTCAGGGCAAGTGTGCGGCTCGTATCACTATTGCAATGGTGGTATACGCGAGCATGTATGATGCACTGTACAGGTACACTTGCGCTGTTGAGGTACGTTGTACTCACCGTCTGCCCCGTCACCAGTTTCTATGCACCAGGTCGTAGGCGTACAGGACTGGAATGACACGAACGATGGCGTGTACGTCGCGTACCGGGGTGCGGTTCGGGCCGGACTCTGATTCTACGGCTGTTTGCGGTTCCCATTGAAAAAGGGTCATACGGAGTGTCGCAGAGACGAACCGTACTTGCTTGGCCGGAAAAACTGCTGCTTGTTTACGTAGGGACATAGCGCACTGCGTGACCCGGATACAAATCGTATGTATTGTTGTGTCGTACGGTGTTTGGCACGATCCATATGGGGATATGCTTTGGGTTTGGATCGTACTTGATCGGACGTATGGGGAACTTGAAAGTGTACGATTGGTACGGCTATTCGGAGCGCATTTTCCTGAATCGGAATAGAGCCCCAGGTGTGTTTTTCTAGGGGTATAGGATGAAAAGGTATTTAAGTAAGGATTAACTAACAAGTACTTATTTATTTACTATTAAGTATTTTATGTATTACTTAATATTTTACTTGAGTTTTTTACTTTAATCATATTTTAAATTTGGTCTGAGAGGTATGTGGGAGTAATGTGTGGGAATACTATTAAGTATTCAATTAATACATTTATTTATCTTATATTACTTGTCAAAGCATTTCAGAATTATGTACATTGTTTAATTGTTTTTAAAATGTATACCTGTATTTAAATATATCCAAAGAACTTCATTCACTGATTTCCTTGCTGCAAATGAACAAACATGGACTTTACTGATGCTGCATATTTTTTTGACAACACTCTGCCATGATGCGTTTTGGCCTGAACGAGCCTTGCTCCCATGACGCAGCTGAAGTAGTGATACCCATATTTAAAGTGACATGTGCATAAACATGTGATAATAGATAGCAAAAACAAACTGATATGTATTGATATCACTAAATTATTCCATTTTACGTCGCTATAGCACTAAAACCAGCAGATAATTTCATTTAAATCATTGTTTAAAATAGAGCAATTATTGAAATTTTGCAAAATACACCCTTAGACATCAGATTGTAATCTAAAGTGCATACATCAGATAACTCGGAACGCCACTGTCTATATGTCAAATACATCAGTTTTACTAATCGTCAAATGTGGCATCTAAAACTTTACAGCATGTGTATATCCTTATTATTGAAAACACCAGTGCCGTATCATAGATGAACTTTAAATTCTTGTGACTAAGCTTGCATAGTAAGGTCCCTGTGGGCCTAGTGCAGCTATGTACCTATTATCAGAGTTTGTTTTAAGTGCTATGGTGCAAAAAAGTACAGAGTGCCCCTTAATAAATACTGAACCAATTGTGATAAAACGTATTAATATGTTAAAAATGCAGGAGGTGGCAGCATGCCTTTTGGATCTTATTGTTAACTAGTGACATTCCCATGTCTTCTATTGTCTTAAAGAGCTTAATCTATAATTATAAATCATCATAGGTAATATCTAAGTATGGTCAAAATGCACGAATTCGCAGTACGCAGATTCATATGAAAGCGAATTTGCGATCCGCAAAATCTGAGAATTTGTGCAAATTTGCAGATTTTTTTGCGTGTTCGCAGGGTATTTGCGTATTCGCGAGCTGCTTGCAGCGCACCAACCGCGAAGTTACCCATGCGGTCGTACATGGGCGCAGCCTTCTTGTGCGCATTGCGTATTTCCATTTCCATGCGCTATTTGCAAGCTCGCATTTTGTGCGGGCGCGATTACGAGTTTGCGTGCGTTTTGGCATGCTTGCGGGGGAAATATCGCGGAAACTTACCCACGCCGTCCTCAATGAGCGCTGACATCTTGTTTTGATTCACTGCTATGGTTCTGGGCATGCTTTTTTCAATTCTCCACTAATCCTTGCAATCCTTTGTTTCTTTGAACTTTGTTTTGATCTATTTCACTCATTATCTATCCCTCTCTTTTTCTACATATATATTTTGTGTTTTTTTCAACTTTTGGTTACTACTAAAGCTATTTTTTTACACTCTTTTCTTTTCTTTACTTTTTCCCTATTCATTCCTATTTTTTTTCTTCAGCTGTCCAGGACCATGGCGAAGGGACCCGGGAAGAGCAAGGGGAAGGGTCCCGCACCCCACAGCCGGCTCCCATGCGGGCGATTGAGGAGGGAGCAAGTAGTGGCCAGGGAGATTTTCACCGCGGTGGAGGTGGCCGATCTTATATTTTTTGTTCTGCGCCACCTCCCTAAGACCGTGGCAGCAGGGGCCAGGCCCAGTCAAGGGTATGGCCTCGGAGAGCATCGCCAGCGGTGGGTTAAGGTGTGCCGGGCCATACGTAGGGAGTCAGGGGTCCGGCGCACCTATGACCATGCGACACACCGGTGGGCCGACATCCTCGACCGGGAGCAGGACCTGCTCGACCTGCTAGGCGTGGAGATCCTGGCCTTGGTGACTAGCTATTTAATAACAACTTTGTTTTCTTCTGCTCTGAGTTATATTGCTAATATATGTTTTTCCCAAAGATCAAGAATGCTGCTGATTCAATTACATTGCAGGTAAGTTAATGTTTGAATAGCTTCTGTGGGTGCTCGCCTGCTCAGTGGCGTTGCTTCTATGCTTACTTGTTTGCAACTCTGTACTCATTTGGCCTGAATATGTATGAGTGTAGTACTTTACAGAACTGCGTAATGCTAGAGAGACTAGAGACTCAAGTCTAGTCCTTCCTTTGTACTCCTGCTGCCACTAAGAAGAAGAGATAGTGGTGGATTGATAGGTTGAGTATATTATGACTTATTAGTAGTAGGACATTTTTTAGTGGTCTGCAATCATGATGACGGACTGTGTCTGTCACATCGCGTGCTGCTGAGTGCTGGCAGTCGTAGTAGAACCTTTTTGTTGTTGGTTTAGGTAGTGATTTACATAACTTTCCAAGTAGACGGTCTGCGAATCCAGCAATACTGTACTAGTATCCTCCTAGTTGACCAGATCAGATAGGTCAATACATGTAGTGCAATTGTTGCTAATTTGTTTCCCCGAGATAATTTTGGATTGTGGTCAAAGAAATCAAATATTTCCAAAAAACAATCATCCATGTTTGTGTTTATTTCATGAACATCAGCACCTCCCAGGGACAAGAAGACAGCACCACCGCAGACTCCGGCGGAACAGAGTGGGCAGGAACGGTCCTCTGCAGGCTCTTCTGCTGGCCCCAGTAAGTTGTTCTGTTGTAAATATAATTAAACTTCTCTAACTTTTACATCTCCTATTCATTCCAAACTGTTTCCTAATTCTATATTTTACAAAATAGTCTTTTGTCTTCTTGTAGACTGTTTCTACATTCTTATCCTGCCTCTCTACCATCACTCTCTGTGCAACTACTATTTACTATTATTTATGAGTCGGTCTGTGTAGAACAGTTACTGATTTAGAACTACATTTTAGCCACTCACGGATAAGACAGTCACCCTTGACTTAGCAATAGCATTAGCGGCCGTAGGGTGGAACTAGTTTATTTTTGTTAGGGTAAATAGATAATTATTTATTTTACATACTTCCACATAGTGTACTCGTTGATGTTATTTTGTGGGGTGGTGGGCAGGGGTTACGGCACGTTTGGTTTCCTCAAACTTACCAGCATGAATTATCTAAAATGTCCAAAAATGTTCAAAAGTGCCACAAACAGAGTTAGATCATTCAATTGGCCTTCTACTACTTTACTAGTACTACTGCCGGCTCTCCTTCGAGTCCTAGCCCATTATTCTACCTCCCCAAAATGCTTATCTTAGCTGTGATTCGTGTTTGAGAATAGAGCTAGGCACAGCGCTGGCTGCATGGCAAATGGCGATTACGCCATCTCGGACCAAAATTCTGTTGTTGTGGTGTTAGTAGGAGTGGTACCACATTAGCAGTAGCAGCATATGAAAAACAAAGTAAAAAAATAATACATTGAGTGGCCTGAGAGGAGTATTAGAAAGGAACAGTAGCCTAAGCAATGCAGAAGATAAGTATGGGGAAAAAAGAATTGCATGGAGGATTATGGCTACAACAAGAACAGTGACACAAAAGCGTAACAACAAGTCTTCTTGACATGTAGGAGAATAATGTTAATGATGGATCCAATCGATGATGGGCATGAAATTCAGAATTTATTTTAAAATACTCATTGTTGTTTTTTTAACCACAATTACAATATCCTAGTATTCATCTAGCTGCCTTGAAATTGATTTGAGGAGGTTGCTTGCACATTATCCTCCCCAGCAGGTGTGTGGAATTATTGTTGTAATTTACTCACACCTCAATGAAAACCAAACAGCCCGGGGAAAGAGGGTTTGAAACTTGGATGGGAATGGGGTTTGAGGGGAAAGTTTTGTGGAGAGAGGAAAAAAACACAGCATGGACAAACAACAAATGAAGATAAACAAATATTTGGATACAAAGCTATCCATAAATCTTTTAAGGGACATAAAGGAAGTGCATGCACTACGGCATGCATGAAGTTGTTTGCTAAATGGATAGGTTACTGAAAAGTAAGTAGTACTTTCTTTTCTACAATGTACTAACTATGAAGAAACAATGTGACAGTACAGGGCTGCAGTAATTACACAATTTCACTTGCCTATCTGCCCTCAGAGAGGAGAACCACTTAGTACATTAAATTAGTTTAAGAAATAGCAAAGAAAAAAGTATACAATGGCTGGAGGGATGAATTGAAGCAGAGAGCAAACAAATGCACAGAGTCACACTCATAGAATTTCACAGCAATAACATTACTTAAAAGATAAGTAGAAATGAAGATGGATACTGTTGGGAAGTTGCATGCATCCAGCCATTCTTCTTTTTCGCGGTACTCCTCCATTCCATCTGATGCTCCGTCGATCAATGTTGGGGACCATAAGACACCTTGTCCACTGCCTGCCCGGCAGATGCTGAATTGTGGCTCACTAATGGTAAGCCTGAGTTCATCCTTTTTCCCATTGCACAGGGTAAAATCCGGCCTGTAATTGTTGATGGAAAAACAGGAAGTGATATTAAAACACCACGGAGAAATAAATATAAGGTACGCTGTGTAGTGCAAAAATAACACTTTCAGTTTCAGAGTCGACAGTATTACAATACATACAAGCATCATTTCGAAAGTGCGTACTCTGAGTCTCCTTTTCAAGGAAAAATAAGTGTGGGTGAAATTTACGGATCTTACCCCTCAAGCTAGGTGTAAAGTGTAAACTGCGATTTTAGAAAAAAATTAGACCTTCCCAGCAGTGCCCCAGACCCCTCAACCCACCCCCAAAAAGGTAAAACACCCACAAACAGGCCAAAAGCAAAAATGGAAAACGCGCTCTGCAGCTCGGCCCAACCCCCCTTTCCCACCATTGTTTTTCTTCAAACCTCTTGCAATCAAAATTAGACCCTCCCATCAGTGCCCCCAGACCCCTCGACTCACCCCCAGAAATGGAGAACACCCCCAAACAGCCCCCCAACAACATGCAATACTGCTAGGCCTCAGTTTAAATTGTGCCAAAACGCTGTCTGCAACTTCGCCCAAACCCCCCTTTTCCACCATGGATTTTCTTCAAACGACTTGCAATAAAAATTAGACCTTTCCAGCAGTGATCCCAGACCCCCAACCCACCCCCAAAAAGCTAGAACCCCCTCCAAACAGCCCCCCAAAAAACACACAAGTGAGCTAAAAAAACAAAAACTTTTTCACCATGGATTTTCTCCAAACCACTTGCATCCAATATTAGACCTTCCCAGCAGCACCCACAGACCTCTCAACCCACCCCTAAAAACGTAGAACACCCCCAAACAGGCCAAAAGCAAAAATGGAAAATGCCACACTTAGAAAATCTACAGAGGCCTACCTGAAAATCGCTCCAAACGCGCTCTGCAACTAGGCCCTAACCCCCCTTTCCCACCATGGATTTTCTTCAAACCACTTGTAATCAAAATTATACCTTCTCAACAGTGCTCCCAGACCCCCAACCCATCCCCAAAAACCTAGAACCCCCCAAACAGCCCCCCAAAACACAAGTGAGCTAAAAAAGAAAAACTTTTTCACCATGGATTTTCTCCAAACCACTTGCATCCAATATTAGACCTTCCCAGCAGTGCCCCCCGACCCCTCAACACACCCCCAAAAAAGTAGAACACCCCCAAACAGGACAAAAGCAAAAATGGAAAATGTCACACTTAAAACTTGTAGTGGACCTCCTTGACCTATTTCTTGCTGGGGATATGGAAGACAATGGATCATCCTCAGGAGGAGTGGCTTCCTCGGATGATACCTCCGCTTGAATCTTGATTTCCTGATGTGCCCCTACTTCTGGAGGAACAAGCATTGTGGGCAGTTGTGCCGCTCCATGCGCCTCTAGTTGCGCCTCTTTTTGCGCCTCTCCTTGCGCCTCTACTTGCGCCTCTCCTTGCGCCTCTCCTTGCGCCTCTACTTGCGCCTCTCCTTGCGCATGTACTTGCGCCTCTCCTTGCGCATGTACTTGTGCCTCCCATTGTGCATGTAGTTGCGCTTGTACTAGATGCACCTGTGGTTGTCGTTGCGGCTGTGTTTGTGGAACACTTGTCAGCTGAGTTACACCCTGCGTTGATTGGGTGCTACTTTCTTGTGATGAGCAAACATCACTGGTCGATGGTGATTGAACAACCAAAGTGGCTGCCTTTGCAGCACTCATGGACTTGGATCTAACTTGGTGTGGTGGCACTGAGCTCAATGAAGCGGAGGTGCTGCTCCTAGCTTGGTCCCCGGCGGACCCCGCTGCTGGAGGCTTTGTTTTTTCTTTTTCCAAAAAAAGTGTCAGTGGGCACACCATTCTCCTTTGTAAGTGGCACCACTTGCTTCTTCTACTCCTTCTTACTGGCAGTGGCAACTTTCTTTGTAGTGGAGCTACTGCCACCTTTCTTTGGGCCCATCTTCTTCAGATGTCAGAACATCAGGCCGCAGTTGCATGAGTTGCAGAGTTGTCTGTGGTCACACGTGACGTTGTGCTGCACACGCCGCTGAAGGACCTCTTTCTGGCACTGGTGGTTCTCTTGTGCACCTAAAAGCAGAGGAAGCCAGAGGAACATCAGTTAAACACCCCAAAAGGTCGAAAAACGCACACAAATCAACACAATCCAGTGCCATCCATGCCCTCAATGATGTTTAAATTCAAGAGGCCCCACACAAAGCCTTGGTCCATGCACCACTCACTACCCCTGGGCATAATGGGTGAAAGCAGGCTGGCTGGGTGCAGGCCTAAGGCTCAAAGCACACTGCCTGGCTTCAAAATGGCCCCTTGTCCCCCAGCCACATGGCCAGGCCCTGCCTGGGCCAGGCCTCAAAATGGCCCCCACCCACATGGTCAGGCACCAACAGCACCGACAAAAAGTCCAAAAACACACAAAAAACACCACAATCCAATGCCATCCATGCCCTCAATGATGTTTAAATTCAAGAGGCCCCACACAAAGCCTTGATCCATGCACCACTCACTACCCCTGGGCATAATGGGTGAAAGCAGATCAGGCAGGGTGCAGGCCTATGGCTCAAAGCACACCACCTGGCTTCAAAATGGCCCCTTGTCCCCCAGCCACATGGCAAGGCCATGCCTGGACCAGGCCTCAAATTGGCCCCGCCCAAATGATCAGACCCCAACAGCACCCATGAAAAGTCTAAAAACACACAAAAAACACCACAATCCAATGCAATCCATGCCCTCAATGATGTTTAAATTCAAGAGGCCCCACACAAAGCCTTGGTCCATGCACCACTCACTACCCCTGGGCATAATGGATGAAAGCACGGCAGGCTGGGTGCAGGCCTATGGCTCAAAGCACAGTGCCTGGTTTCAAAATGGCCCCTTGTCCCCCAGCCACATGGTCAGGCCCTGCCTGGACCAGGCCTCAAAATGGCCCCCACCCACATGGTTAGGCCCCAAGAGCACCCACAAAAAGCCGAAAAACACACAGAAAACACCACAATCCAATGTCATCTATGCCCTCAATGATGTTTAAATTCAAGAGGCCCCACACAAAGCCTTGGTCCATGCACCACTCACTACCCCTGGGCATAATGGGTGAAAGCAGGGCAGGCAGTGTGCAGGCCTATTGCTCAAAGCACACTACCTGGCTTCAAAATTGCCCCTTGTCCCCCAGCCACATGGCCTGGACCAGGCATCGAAATGGCCCCCACCCTGGTGAAGTGGACCTGAGGTTGAGTGTGCTGCTGCGCCTCGCTGCTGGTCGCGCGCGGTGTGTAGCGCTATTTGCTGCTTTTAAATCGCCTGTTTTTTTATTTACTTTCTCTTATTTTTATTATCCCCTGCTTTTAGCCACATCGCTTTCTGGCCTCTTACCTGCACTGTAATTTCTTGGAATCACCACCGCTGCTTAGCGGGTCCGCTTCCGGGGAGGTTGTGGGCGGGGAGCGCCATTTTAGAGCAGGAAGGGAACTGTGGCCGCCATCTTTGAGCGTTCCTGCGCTCCTGGACACTGTGAACTGCCTATTTAAGGCGTGGTCAGTACGGGTGCAGCCTGGTGAAGTGGACCTTAGGTTGAGTGTGCTGCTGCGCCTCGCTGCTGGTCGCGCGTGCTGTGTAGCGCTATTTGCTGCTTTTAAATCGCCCGTTTTTTTATTTACTTTCACTTATTTTTATTATCCCCTGCTGTTAGCCACATCGCTTTCTGGCCTCTTACCTGCACTGTAATTTCTTGGAATCACCACCGCTGCTTAGCGGGTCCGGTTCCGGGGAGGTTGTGGGCGGGGAGCGCCATTTTAGAGCAGGAAGGGAACTGTGGCCGCCATCTTTGAGCGTTCCTGCGCTCCTGGACACTGTGAACTGCCTATTTAAAGGACTCCTCATGGCGCGCAGCGGTGACGCGCAGCGGGAGCGCCTTCCCTGAGCCTGAGTCGTGCTAGAGTCCTGCTCGTCTGCGCTGGTCAGCGACTCGGATGTCGGCGAGGTAGGCCCGTTGGACTTTTCCTACGTCTTGCTCTTGCTGCGAGTCGTGGTTGCACTCCTTTTGTTTCCATGTTCTCCTATTCCTCCTGTGAGCTCCTAGCTCTACGAGGACATATTTCTACCTGCCACCATGTTTTCCCAGGTGGTCGCTCTCTTAGGAGGGGCTGTTCTGGTTGTGTTCGGCACATGCCGAGTTAAGTGGGCTTTCTGCCTGACTCCGCCCCCCTATACTTTCAATGTTTCTCCTTAACACCACATCTCTCAGTAGACACTCCTCTGACATCTGGAATCTGCTATCAGACTATAAAACATCGTGTCTGTTTCTTACTGAGACATGGCTGAGTGAATGCTCCGGGCCGGATCTGGCCGCTGCCATCCTCCCGGATTACACCATCTATAGGATAGAGTGATAGGCAGGGGTGGAGGTGTGGCACTAATTGTTGACAAGAGTTTTCCTTGTTCTACTTTCCCCGTTGATAACATCACGGGCTGCGAAGCCCTAGGTTTTACTCTTAGGCTATCTCCCCGTCAACCTTGTACTGGGATCATCATTTATAGGGCACCGGGACCGCTTGGCTCCTTCTTTGACGAACTACAGGCAGCACTATCGGTGCCTTGCCTAAGATCGGAGCACTGTATCCTATTGGGAGATCTTAATCTTCACATGGACAATATAGTGGACCCGGATACTAGTAAGCTGCAGGACATTGCTTCTTCTTTAGGGTTGATTCCCTATATTTCCAGCCCTACTCATATCAAAGGTCATACTATTGACCAAATTTTCTCAACTAGCCTAATTGATGTTTCCCCACCGCTTCCAGTTCTGTGGTCTGACCACTTTTTAATTAAATTTTGCATTCCGCTTGCAGCTACGCCTGGTACTAGACTGGCGAAAGATACCAGGAAGGTGTTTCGGCCTTTCCATCGAGTTACGGCGGAAATGCTCTCTGACGCTCTCCACCAGCATCCCTGTGTGCTATCAGGCAACCTGGAACAAGATCTTGACCTGGTTCAAAAGTGACTCCCAATCAGATTCGAGGACCTAGCCCCCGGTAAGCCAGCCAAATCTGCGGGCAGTCATGCCTCGGCCCCGTGGTTTACTCCTCTTCTTGGTAAGATGCGCCAAGATTGCAAGAGGGCTGAAAGAGCTTGGCGGCGCATGTACGACCCGGAAGACAAAATAAAAAATAGGGATGCAATTCGACTGTACCACAAACATATTGTGGAAGGAAAAAAAGCCTACTTAGAGCGCAGAATCGAAGCAGCGGAAAATACTAGCAAAGAAATCTTTCGAATTGTAAAAGAGTTTAATTTCCCTTCCTCGAGTACGCCCATTCATTCTCACACTGAAGCTTGGATTAGCCAGCTCAGTGAGTTCTTTATCAAAAAAATTAAATCTATTCAGGGTTCTTTTCCTGATGTGGGCTGTATTCCAGTTGCCGGTCATTTGACCACTGTGCCACCATCCCTGAAGGAGAAAGGCCCTTTTCTTTCGGTTTTCCCTCCCATTTCCCCTGCTTCCTCCCTTGACTTTCTGTCATGGCTTCAATCAGGTTCGCCGCTTGACCCCTGTCCAGCGAAATGCCTAGGAAGAGTGGCGCCGGCAGTTAACATCTTGCTTAACCCACTGCTTAATTCTTCCTTGTCAACGGGAGAGGTTCCTATGGCTTGGAAGCACGCCTTTATTCTGCCGCTGCTTAAAAAAACATCTTTAGATCCCCTTGCTCACGCCAACTACAGACCAATCTCCCTTCTTCTCTCTCTGGCTAAGGTGATTGAGAAGCATGTGCACCTCTCCATCTCCAGCTTTATTGAGAGCAATAATATCTTGCATGACTCTCAGTCGGGATTCCGTGCGAATTTTAGCATGGAGACAGCTCTTCTTGAGATCACCGATGCCATAAGAGAGACTTTGGATGGTGGGGGTAAAGCCATCTTGGTCATGTTGGATTTGTCGGCGGCTTTCGACACCGTTCCCCACGACGGTCTCCTTTTCAGTCCCTGGGAGATCGGTTTTCGTGGGACGGTGTGGAAATAGTTTAAGTCTTTTCTTACCAACCGCCGACAAGTGGTCTGGGCACCCCCGTTTTCCGCCGCAATGCCGCCACTGGAGGTTGTGGTTCCTCAAGGGTCTATTCTGAGCCCCACCCTTTTCAACATCTACATGGCCCCTCTAGCCGCGGTGGCGGAATCTGGTGCCCGGATCATATCCTATGCTGATGACACCCGGCTCCTTTTTACGTGCAACAAGGGTGAGGACTTTGACGGCGGCCGGATTAAGGAATGCTTGGGCGCTGTATTTGACTGGTTTCAGAGGCACAGTCTGAAGTGCAATTCCGATAAATCGGAGCTGCTTTTCTTCGGATGCCCACCAGATCCCTGTTGGAAGACATGGTGGCCCAGCGATATGTTCCTGCCTGATGCTGCCTCGTCAAAAGCCAAGAATCTGGGTGTCCTGTGTGATGATGATCTCTCCTTTAGACCCCAGATCTTAGGGCTGACAGGGAAATGTTTTGGTATCCTGAAAATGTTTCGGAAATTTCTTCCACTGCTGTCTCTGCAACATAAAAAAATTACTGTCCAGGCCTTGATAGGCTCGCGTCTTGATTACGCGAACGTTCTCTACCTTAGCCTTCCCAAATACCTGATGGCACGCCTGCAGGTTGTGCAGAATTCGGCTGCCAGAGCCATCTTTGGATTACAAAGAAGTGCAGGAGTTTCGGAATTAGTCAAGAGACTGCATTGGCTCCCAGTCTCTAAGAGAATTACTTTTAAGGTCATGACCCTCGCCTTTAAGGCCGTCCATTCTATTGGCCCAAAATATCTTGGGAAGTGTATGGCCTTCTATGCCCCTAGGAGGACTTTAAGGTCTACTATGCTGGCTAAAGCCGTTGTCCCTACCATCAAACGTGCTCCCATCGGAGGTCGTTCTTTCCGGTACCTGGCACCTCGATGCTGGAATGAGCTTCCTTTTTCTTTGAGAAGAGCCAACAGTCTGCTTTCCTTTAGAAAGGAACTGAAGACCTGGCTTTTCTCCCAGTAATTTTCTGTCGGCCCGTGGTGGTGTTGTGTTGTGCATTTTTCCTTTTAGTTCTCTTTGCCAAAGCGCCGGGACACTCCTTGGAGTAGCTGTGCGCTATAGAAGAGACCTTTATAACATAACATAACATAACATAACATAACATAACATAACATAACATAACATAACATAACATAGCATAACATAACATAACATAACATGGTCAGGCCCCAACAGCACCCACTAACAGTCGAAAAACACACAAAAACACCACAATCCAATGCCATCCATGCCCTCAATGATGTTTAAATTCAAGAGGCCCCACACAAAGCTTTGGTCCATGCACCACTAACTACCCCGGGGCCTACTGGCTGGTGAGGCTGTACAGGCACCCCAATTTTTTTTTTTAAAAAATCCACATATAACAGTGAGCTAAAATTCCATGACATAAATGAGATTTAAGTTAAAAAAAACTCTCAGAAACAGTTGTATCATGCACCCATGACTAACCCTGGGCCTTCTGGATACTGTGGCTACCCACAATATATCATTTTTAAAGTTGTGAAAAAGTTTTAAACTTTTAGTTGCAGCAACTGCAAATGCCCCAAACAAACAACACCAACTTACTTGCAAAATCTCAAATCCAAAAGTGATCCAAACTCCAAAGTCCAAAAAGTCCTCAAATACAAATATCCAGCAGCAGCCACAAAAAGTAATCCTTCCAGCTCCAGATACAAATCAAAAGTGACCTGGACATGGACAAAGCACTGGGAGGAGCCTGCTGGACAGGAACAGGAAGTTGGAGACTCTGGGGCACCTCCTTCCTCCCACCCCCCCCCCCCAAAATTGACTCCTTGCACAAAAAAGTGCAGCCAAATGTCAATCTGAGGAGTTATTCTGATCAAAATCATGATTTTCAGAAGGTTTATGCTGCCTGTGGTGGATTTCTTGTGCAGAATTGCAATTTTTGCAAGTTCGGGAACGCAGGATGTTCAAATCTCCCGCCGGAAGTCAACTGCGCTCCTCATCTATGGCGATGCGTGATCGCGGGCCCTTATCACTCTCTCACTGTGCAAGATGGCGGGCCGCGATGACGTAATCACGGTCAAAAAACTCTCGCGCGATCACGCAGCAAGATCCAAAATGGCGCAGCACACGCAACCTGGGAGAAAAACAACTCGGTGAACACAGAATCACGGTTAGTCAACGCCGCGCGCGCAATATTGTATTTTTCAAGCGCGACCAAGCAAAACACTTCGCCAGCTTGCAAATTTGCGGATTTTGGGGCAAATTCGCGTGATTCGCGGGCCGCGAATTTGCCAAAAAAACGCAAATTCCGCGAACGAAATGAATTTTGGGCCCACGCTTAGTAATATCAATTGTGCAATATCCTGAAGGGACATTGGAGAGGTTGCATATAGGTATATTCAAACTGCCCTGGTATATCTAAGCAGAACTGTACTTGTGGATAAAAAAGGGTCTGTGGTGTTACAGGCAGGACAGATATCCTCAATACAATTGAGCACTGAGGAGTTTTTGTATGAAGCTCAATAATATATTGAGTTTTCAATTTTCTTAAGGCAGCCTTTCTGTATCCTCCTCACTGTTATGGGTATGGTTACATTCACTCATGCTCACCATTGCCAGCAGTAACTTGAAGTGATATTTCAGTACATTAATGGGAAAAGGTGAAAGCGCAATGCTAATAATAATTTCCTAATAATGTATATATATTCACATTGAACACATGGTTGAAATAAAGAAGGACATGTGCAGAGTTCAGGACTTACTTATGATGATGATTAACGGTTCAGTTGCAAGCCTGCTGCACGTGTCAAATAAAAATATGCAAACTAAGAGTATAGTAATTTATCAGCCCATCGGCAGTCTTCTGCACATGTCAACAGTCAAAAAGTGAGACACTTGTATGTTAATGAACGAGCGAGCGGCAAGAGTATTTAAACAGCTCCCACATTCAATCATCACTTAGACTTGTTTCTATTGAATACTTACCTGTCTCCTGTTCCGCGTCTGCAGGCTGCTTCTCACTTCTTTCCTCCATGCTCCGACTTTCTCAGCTGGATCGCTCCTCGTCCTTCTTCCACCCCGTCCTCGGCAAGCTCCTCCTTCGGGCTCTTCAGATCTCCACTACTGTGAACCTGTAAAGAAAGCACACACAAAAAGATTAAAAGCAGACAAGAAACCTCATTGAGGTAAATCGAATTATCTAGTGCAATCGGTGAGTCAAAAACTTCTTTAACTTTAAAGAGCACACACAGTTTTGACATGTGAACTTCTTTGAAGAACCTTTCATCTTGGACACATTGAGGAATCTTGCAGTGACTTGAAAACTGTAATGACTATAAAACTGGACATTTGAAAAGCATTATCTAAATTCTGTTCATTCAAAGTCAGATCGAATTTTGACTTATAGCCCAAAAGTATTTCCTTGTTTATTTTTACGTTCAGTGATCTTTGTGGATATATTTTATTTGATGTGTGTTGCAAAGACAATCAGCCTGATTCATGAAGCCGAAATCGGCTCGCAAAGGGCCAGGTTCTGAGAATCTGGGCCTTTGCAAGCGCTATTTTTGCATTTGGGATTCATCATCCCAAATGCAAAAATCGGTAATAGCGATTTCGCAATTTTGCGAGGAATTACATTTAAGGAATCTCTATTTGAGATTCCTTAAATGCAATTCATCATCCATTTAAAAATTGCGAATTCGCAATTTCGGCCCGCTATTTACCGAGAGGTTAAACTTCGTGGTAAATAGCAAAAACTTAGAAAAATGCTTTTAAAAGCATTTTTCTAAGTTGCATATTGCACACACACATGTCCTTTGGACATGTGTGTGCGCAACACCTGTTTCAATTTGCATTTAAGGGGTGCTACAGGGTGTCCTTTGGACACCCCTGGCACCCTTTAAATCGCTATCTTATTTGCGATTAGCTAATTGCTAATCGCAAATAAGGAATACTCCCCATTCATTCCTACGGGCCTTTTGGCCCATAGGAATGAATGGGGAGTTATTCCTTATTTGCGATTAGCAATTTGCTAATCGCAAATAAGGAATGTGTAGGAATCGCAATTCTTTTTGCGATTCCTACATGAATCCCGTTTTGCGAGTCTGTAATAGCGATTCCTTATGGCTATATGGACCTGGAAATCCAGAAAGTAGACGGGTTGGACACTTATAGATTATATAAACTTCAAATTGATGTCATTGACATTAATTTTGGACACAAAAGATCATCTATGTATCTCAACCACACAATTACAGGACTGTCCTGTGTTTCCTTGTAGTTTGCCATGAGGTCAAGCTCTTCCCACCAGCCCATGTGTAGACATGCGTAGCTGGGGAAGAAACTGGCCCCAATGGATATATATATTATTTCTATATTAATAGTTTATATTTTTGTTCAATTAATACATGTATTAAAATATGGTATGTGTACCACTTCACAGACAGAAGTTGGAATAGTAACTTTAAAACCTCCTGAGTCCAACGCTTTCCCTACAGTTGCTCTAACTGGAGTTGGAATGGTAAATGTTATCCCTCCACAGTCCAGCGGCTTTCAGTACTGTTCCACAGACTGCAGTGGGAATAGTATGTTTTTCTCCTCCTGAATCCAACGCTTTCCCTACTGTTGCACCGAGTAAAGTGGAAATTGTAAACTTACCCTTCCTGAGTCCAACGCTTTCCCCACTGCTGCACAGACTGGAGTGTAAAGAGTCAATTTAACCCCTCTGCAGTCTACCGCTTTCTCCACTGACTTGTGTGGAAATAGTACATTTTACCCCTCCAGAGTCCAGTGATTTCCCTACTGTTGTACCGGCTTTAGTGGGAGTAGTAAACTTTACCCCTCCTGAGTTTAACACTTTCCCTAATGTTACACAGAAAAGATTGGGAATGGTAAATTTGACCCCTCGTCACCCCTCTTAAGTTCAAAGCTTTCCTTACTGTTGCACAGACTGGATTGGGAATAGTACATTCTACCCCTCCTGAGTCCAACACTTTTCCTACTGCTGCACGGAGTGGAGTGGGAAAAGTAAATCTTACACTTCCTGAGTCCTACTCTTTCCCTACTGTTGCACAGACTGGAGTGGAAATAGTGAATGTTACCCCTCCTGAGGCCAATGCTTTCCCTTTTGTTGCACAGACTGGAGTGGAAACTGTAAAGTGTACCCCTCCGCAGTCTAATGCTTTCCCTACTGTTGCACAGACTGGAGTGGGAACAGTACATTTTACCCGTCCGCAGTCCAAACTTTCCCTACTGTTGCACAAACTGGAGTGGGAATAGCAAATTTCTCCAATACGCAGTCTAACACATTCTCTACTCTTGAACAAACTGGAGAGGGAAAAGTAAATCTTACACTTCCTGAGTCCTACTGGAGTGGAAACAGTAAATTGTACTCCTCCTCAGTATGAACAGTACATTTTACCCCTCCTCCGTCCAAAGCATTCCCTACTGTTGCTCTGATAGGTGTGAAAATAGTAAATTTAGCCCTCCGGAGTCCAGTGCTTTCCCTACTGTTTCACCGATTGAAGTGGGAATAGAAATTTTTACCTCTCCTTAGTCCAACACTTTCCCTACTGTTGCACCGACTGTAATGGGAATATTACATTTATTATTTCTAAAATGTGATAGTTTTGTTACAATTGTTTAAATATACATTATTATTATGTGTTTGTGTAATTAGTTTGATAATTTTTGGATTAAGAGTGTGTTTTGATATTTTTACTAAAACATAGGTATTTGTATCATTTACTTTTCATGTATAATTCTATTGCCAATGTTTTTAAAGTTTTTTCCAGTTTATTTGTTATAGCTTTTATTTCAAAATATTTTATATTATATATGTGTACATCAACATACACACATAAATATATATGTGTGTGTGTTTAAATAGTATATGTTCATATATATCTCAAAAGATTTTTTTGCCATATTTAATTTACATTATATTAATGTTACATTTTAAAATATTTAATATTTTTAAATATATATGTTTTAAAAACTGATATTAGTGTAAAACAATATTTCTTTTTGATATTTTTGTACTTACCCTTATCTGTATAGAATAAAATGCTATTTTTGTTATCGATATTTTTGACAATATTTTGGTAGCACAATATTTATGGTTTTGATATTATGTCAGTGAACCCCTTATTTTGACCAAATATTTGAAATGAAATCAATGAATAAAAATCTTAGTGAGTTTCTTTTCTTAAGCACCTTTGATACATATATGTCTTTCTGTGATTCACTTATTTCCAATGACATTCAGTTCAATTAATTAATTATAGTCCCATTCTTTTGCTTGTGACTTCTCGACAGAATACTACTACCTCTGATGGTCCGATAATATTTGGACCATCAGAGGAAGGAGTTTATACCATCTACACTATTTAGAGTAAAACCTGGCTGTAAGTGAAAGGAAACAAATTTAGGGTCATATTATCAAGGACGGCGTTAAAAACTATCGCCAGTTTAGCGACAGAAAACTGCAGCTAAAGGGGCGATAATGGTCTTGATAATATGCCCCTGAGAATTCCAATAGAAGTCAATGTTCTGGTATGAAAATGGGCTTCTATTGGAATTCTCCACGGCATTTAATCAAGCCCAATATTGCCGCTTTAGATGCAGTTTTTTGCCGCTAAACTGGCGATAATTTTAACTCCGTCCTTGATAATATGCCCCAATGACTACTTGGCCCTGGGAGAAAACCCCCTGCATAAGGGGCCATTTGTGTTGTTTTGTTTTTCAAAAATAAACTCCTGCTAGGGAGCTTGTTTGTGAAAAACAAAAATATATTCTAAAGTTAGCTAGTCTACCATAATGTCTGGCTGTACTGATCTTCAAATGTTTCATTCATAGACAGGAACCGCCATGCCAACAGTTCCTTCCAATGTAGAGAGATGTCCACAGGGCCATCGGACATTCAAAGTTTTGTGAGTGGATGTCCCTCAGGATCCATCCTGAACTATAAATTGAGGCCATGGTTTTTATTACTTCTGAACAATCTGTTTCTCAGTGCAACTAAAACAACTACACAGAATATTACATAAACAGTAATGAGGCACGTTATCAATAACGAGAATAAAATGACAATTTCTAGCATTGTTAGAAGGTCATTAAAATGTTAGCTAGAACCTAACACCCTAATGCCTATTTCTGTGTGCTATACTATGAGAGCATAAAAGGCAGAGCAACTTGCAGTCTAGAGTTTGTTAGGGAGAAAAGACGCGCTGCTTACCTTGTTGAGAGCAGAGGCTGTCTTTAACAGTGGAGGTATGAAGACAGGAGATCCCTGCGAAGGGCAACCACCCACTGCAATAGCAGTCAGTTAGTCCTGATCCGAGATTTGGATTCATCAGCTTCAGTCTTCAGGGAAGATGTATCATCTATTAAGTGCGCTGGTGGCTGGTGTGACTGTTTTTAGCAGAATCACAGGTGCTAATCTGGGTGAAGGACTTCTGACATGTGGTCAAGAAGCAATCCTCATATCCTAGATCTTATCAGAAGTTGGAATTTCTGACATAAGTTTAGGAAAGTCTGACATAGATTATTTGCATCAAAGTATGCATCCCAGATGTTTTCTTTTGGCCTACATAAGATAGAGTTGGACCGTTGGGTCTTTACATCAGTATTCTCTGCCATGTCTGTCAAAATAACTCAAACCTTTGGGACCTTTGGACATATGAGTTAGTGTCAGCATCTCAGCCAGTTGTAGCACTATGAGCCTCATGTTGCAAAATCACAAAGTTTGTGAGCAGAAAAGTGCTTTTCATTATGTGCAAAACCCTTTTTTATGAGTTGCAAATTTCTTTAGACTATTAAAAGAACTTTTGAAGTTGCTTCTGAAATGCCAATAGAAGGGTTCATAAAAAGGGTTTCCTCAGTCTCCTTTCCAATTCAAAAAGTAATTTCTTGATAGTTTGTGACTGCAATTGGTGTCGCAAACCATGGAGGACCTAACGACCCCAAAGTTGGAGTAGTAACTAATTTGCAAAGGGAAGGGATCCCCTTTAGTGACATAACAAAACTTGAGGGGGCCCCTTTGCAAAGAGCAGAGAAAGGCCCCCATGCTCCGGACCCGGTCAGGAGTTCTCAGGCCCACCCATGCACAGTGCTGGAGGAGGCTCCCTGTAGCTCTGACCCCTGGACAGCGTTGGGCCCTGTGGGGGCTATTTCTCTGCCACTAGTCCCCTTCAGACAAGCTTTTGGCAGCCTCAGGCAGGGGAGAATGTTTCCAAAACCTGACAGCTGAACTGTACAGAAGCTTTACTATTTAGACCAGGTAAGTAGCTGTTTGCCAGGCTGCTGGCCAAATGGTTCAGAATCTCTACTATTTACCAGTGGCTGGGTAAATAGTGAAGCTTTTCTGCTATTTGCATGACCACCAGCCGAAGAGTTCGAAATCTCTACTGTTTACCCAGCAGAAGGGTTGATACTGAAGTTTCCATGCCCACTGATTCAACTGTGCAGAATCTCGACAATTTATGTAGCCAGAACATGCATGAATAATAACTTTTTTCCTATATTTGCACATCCGCCAGCCAATCAGTCCTGAAGCCTCTACTACTTAGCAAGTGTTCAGGTAAATAGTTAATCTTTTCTGCTATTTGCACAACTGTCAGCCAAACAGTGCAGAATCTTTTTTATTTAGCCAACGTCCAGGTTAATAGTGAAGTATCTCTGTTATTATCAAGGTCCCCGGCTGCAAAAATAAATAATGTGTACTATTTAGCAAGCGGCTGAGTAAATAGCATGAGAAATTAACTATTTACCTTGCTGTCGGGTAAATAGATGCTACCTTATGAGATGCCCACCCCTCCCACTGAAATCAAAGGAAATGTGCATCTTTTATTGTTTTTGTTATTGTTATTGTTAGTGAGGTTTTATATCGCGCCTAATCACCTGCAGGTCTCTAAGCGCCTGGAAAGATGGTACAGACAATAACTTAGCAGAATGGAAGCTGAGGTCATAGCTGGATTATACTGTGCTCATGCTATTGCTGAACAGAAATGTTTTTAGGCTCTTCCTGAATCGTAGTAGTAGTAGTAGCACCTCCGGCAGCCTGTTCCATAGCTGAGGAACTAGCACTGAAAAGGCTCTCCCTCCCTTGGTCACTAACCTGTAGCGAGGACAGACCAGTAATTGGGAGTCTGAAGATCGAAGTGTTCTCATAGGGCAATAAAGTTGCAGACGATCTTTGATGTAGGTTGGGGCTTTGGCGTAGATTGCCCTATGGGCCGTGCATAAGTTCTTAAATTCGACTCTTTCTTTAATGGGGAGCCAGTGCAAACTTTGTAGTAGGGGAGTGGCTTTAGATCTCCTCGGTAGCCTAAGGATCAACCGGGCAGCGTCATTCATTATGACCTGAAGTCTACTGGTCAGAGTTTTAGGTAAGCCAGGGTAAAGGGCATTACCGTAATCAATTCTGGAGATGATGGTGGCCGCTACTATTGATCGCATCATGGATTGTGAGAGGACAGGAATTAACTTCCGCAGTTGCCGAATGATGTTTGTGCAACTTCCCACAACCGCAGAGATCTGAGGGGCCATTGACAGATCATCAGCTAGTAAAAGTATCAGATAATAGCTTTTGTTTTCCAGGAAGCTGAACAGCAGCTACAGGAATGAAGAACATGGAATGTATTGGTCCATTGAAGAATTTCTCTTCAGTGGTCAAAATGTACCATCCCTGACATCAGGGGTTTTATGGCAGGTAGTTCAGGTATATATCCAAGTATTTAGGGCTTGATTAGGATCGCGGTTTTCCCGCATCCTCCGGGCCGGCGGAAGCCACTGCCGGCCCGGAGGATGCGGAAAAACCGCTGCGGAGGCACAGAAGACCCACCGCCAAATTAGGATGCGGTGGGTCTCAAAATCTGTCCGCTGCTTTTCCGCCGCAGTCGCCTTCCTAACCGCGGCGGAAAAGCCCTAACATGGCTGGCGGTGTCTGTCAGACACCGCCAGCCATATTAGGATAGCGGAAAACATATTCTTTTCCACAGCAACTTTTCCGCCGTGGAAAAGCATACAGAGATTGCCTTCGGGGGCCAGTTGCGGGCCCCCTTGGTGACGGGGTGTAGGGGGTGCACATGGGGGGTACCTATGGTACCCCCTTGCATTTGCGTGGACAAAGCGGCGGGCATCGCACAATGCCTGCTGCTTTGTGCACGCAAATGCTGTGCATGCTTTTTTAACATTGCGGCGGGTGCAGCTTGAAGCTGCACCCGCCGCAATGTTAAAGATTGAGGATGTGACCGCCACCCTGGCGGTCACATCCTAATCTGCACGGAGGGACCTCCGCAGCCCCTAAGGACGGTCCCTCCTACTCTATGGTGGCGGACTGACTCAGGTCCGTCCGCCATCATAATCAGCCCCATAATGTGGTTATATGAGCATGTGAAATAGATTTTGCCATGTGGGGAAGCTCATATTTTAGGACCAAACTAATTTTTTTGTAGTACATTTTTTATAAAACACAAACTCCATCTGACAGTAAATTAAAGCTTCAAATATGATATACAGAAAAAAACAACATTCTGCCCAGCTAATAGTAAGTAATTAACAGCTGATAAACAGGAAATTTCAGACTTCAGATGCTTTCTGAAATTAGACAAACATAGTTTCTTTCGCAATTAAAAAGGTATTAAGGGCCAGATGTTTGTAGCATTTTACCGCTCGCAAACAAGTAAAATGCATTTTGCCATTTACAAAAGGCAAAATGTGACTTAGTAAATTATTACTTAATTGCATTTTTCTTTTTTGATTCAGTATTAGTGTTTATGGCATCCCTTCCTAATACTGAATAGCACTGGTATGTATGAATGTTTTGCAACCCGAATGCAGTCGCAAAACATTCATAATTTACCGACTATGTAGAGGAGGTTGTAACCAATTTGCAAATGGAAAAAGGTCCCCTAGGGACCCCTTACCCTTTGTGAATGTGGGTTAAAACATTTTTTGACCAGGCAGCGGTCCCACATATCACTGCCTACTATTAGAAAATGAATAGAAAACGTTACTGTTTTATTTTTGTAATGCAGCCCGTTTTCCTTTAATAAAAATGGACAGCATTACAAAAAAATGCTTTATTAGAAAAGCAATCACAGACATGATAACCTGCTGACCCCACTAGGCCACCATACCTGTGATTTTAGCCATTCCCAATGGGACGCAAACTGCGACCTGCCTCATGAATATTGAGGAGGCAGGTCCATTTGCGACCCAATAGAAATTGCACATTGTCAGAGACACTGTTGTACATAGCCCTTTGTGATTTCTTAATTGTGGATCACAAATATTCGCAAATAGGAAATTGTAAACGGACTTTTGTACATCTGGCCCTTCGTTCCAAAGTCCGGCCACATCAAAGCACAATGCTCTCCCTCCCCCAGGCCCATCCTCCCCTTACCCCCATGCATGCAAACACAAATATTTTGATCTAGATTTCTGTTTTGGCATTCAGAAGGAATATTTCCAGACAAAGGATTAGAGAAAGCATTGCAAAGTGTAAAAGACATAAGGATGTGAACATTATTCTCTGAATCTCTAGTTGTCAATGCAGTTTAATTTGAGCCAGTTTATTTACTCAAATATCTTTGCCTCAAAAATCAATCTAGCCACTCTATTGTTCACCAATTGGAGAATAATTATTGTCTTTGCTGGTAGTGCTATATGGAAAGCTTTGAAATATTCAAATCTAGCTGAGATGAAATCATCTATAATCTAAATTCTATGTTGTTTGTTAAAAAGATAAAAATGTGATCCATTATTCATGGTTGAAAGAAACAAAACTTTACTACCAAGTTAGGTTATTCTTCCACAGTAAGGTGGAGGTTATGTTTTATGGCCAGATTTATAGCTCAATGCACGACTCAGAACTCTGACCAAAGAAGTAAGGGCAGAAGAAAAGATTCCAAACCGGCAACTAGGCAGAAAGGGGATAGGATTTAAGTGTTTCATGTTTAATTTGACATGAACTTGTGAAAGCCACATCTAGAAGTTCTCTATAAAGCTTTACAGGTTTTTAGATTTATTTTGAAAGCAGCATCCACCCAAAAAAGTATCTGGGTATTGTCAGCATATGAAATAGAGCTAATCCAAATGAATGTTTCCAGTAAGCCAACAGGGCCAAATATAAGTTAAGCAGTAGAGAAGAAAGCACATACCACTGTTGGAACTCATAAGACACCTGGGGGTACACCTTAAATTGCATGGTGCACTCTGATAAACACTTCTGGAGCCAGTGCAGGACAGTGTTACATGTACAGTACTCAGTCAGATATTGTAAAAACACCTGGGTATCAAAACACCTAGGGCCAGATGTAGGTCGCCAATTACCGGTCAGTAACGGCCGTTACCGACCGGTAATTGGATTTTGAGATGTAGGGCCCTTAATTTTACAGATTCCGTTAATTTACCGATACAGTAAATTTACCGATTCTGTAAAATACCGAATCGATCATTTTACCGATTCAGTAAAACCCAGATGTAGGTAGCACTGTTCACAGTTCTACAGGTCTTCAGGATTCGGTATTTTACCACCCAATCCAATTACAAATGCAGAGAGCTGCAGGGTGGAGAGATGAGTTTGACAAGGACTGTTTCCATGTGAAACAGGTCAGTGTACAGAAAAAAGGACCCGCTGTGCAAAAATAACAGTTCCAAGGGCAGGAAATATACAACATTGCAAAGAAGCAACCCCTTGGCAACCAGTCAAATTATGAGTTTTCAATCTAAAAACATAGGCCAAAAGAACATGCAAATAAATGTATATACTTTATTTATATTCAAAGATAATATGAGGAATCCGTTTTTTTCCGTCAAAATGATGTTATAATAATGTCTCATAACACAAAAATAATACATGAAAATAGAAATAAATATGTCAACAAGAGTATAAACGTTCATGAAATATGATTATCGGGAAGCAATATTTGAGCCACTAAGTTTGTAAACATGTTGTGATTAGTTAGGAATGATGAATTAAACCCTTCGCTGCTAGGCCTTTTCCTTTCCTGTGCTAAGCCTTTTTTTGTCTATTTGGGGTAGTGTGCGCTTAGCCTCCTGTAACTTTTTGACCACATAAGGTATCCACACCAATTTTGCGTCCTTTTCTTCCAACATAATGGTACCCAGGGTTTGTATGTTCCCTTGGAGGGGTCCCAGAAATTAGCCAAAATACAAGGGGCCCGATTCACAGAATGAACTTAAGACTCAATCCTAAATTTACTACTATTTTGGTATTCACAGAATGCACTTACTACTTTTGGCATTCACAGAATGAACTTACTACTTTTGGTATTCACAGAATGAACTTACTACTTTTGGTATTCACAGAAGTTAAGATTTTGTCTTAAGTTTGTCTTAAGACAGACTTAAGACAGACTTAAGACAAACTTAAGACAAACTTAAGACAGACTTAAGACAGACTTAAGACAAAATCCTAACTTCTGTGAATACCAAAAGTAGTACGTTCATTCTGTGAATACCAATAGTAGTAAGTGCATTCTGTGAATGCCAAAAGTAGTAAGTTTAGGACTGAGTCTTAAGTTCATTCTGTGAATCGGGCCCAAGGACCCTTGCCTGTCGCAGGTACTTGGGCCTGCCACACAAGTGAGGCACCATTTTTATCGGGAGACCAGGGGGAATGCTTGGTGGTAGAAAATATGTGTGAGCCCAGGAATGCCACACTTTTCCACACAAAAATGTGTTAAAACTGATTTTTTTCAGCTAAAATTTAGATTTGCAAGGGATTCTGGGTAAGAGATCGTTGGGGGATCCACGCAAGCCAATGCTCCTTGGAAGTCCCTGGTGTCTAGTTTTTGGAAATGTGTGGGCTTGGTAGGTTTCCCTAGATGGCCGCCAAACACGTGGCCAAAAACTCAGGTGACCCCCCCTTGCAAAGCAATAGGTTGGTTTTGAGATAGGCAATTTTGATGCTGCCTCACTACGTTTGGGGCCCTTGCCTGCCGTGGGTACTTGCGCCCCCCACACAAGTGAAGCACCATTTTTATTGGGAGACGTGGGGGAACACTGGGTGGTAGAAAATTTGTGTGAACCCGGTGATGCCACACTTTCCCACACAAAAATGTGTGAACATTTTTTTTTTCAGCTAAAATTGAGGTTTACAAGGGATTCTGGGTAAGGAAACGTTGGGAGATCCATGCAAGCCATACCTCCTTAAAAGCCCCCATGTGTATACTTTTCAGAAGTGTGTGGGTTTGGTAGGTTTTCCCAGATGGCCGCCGAGCACAGGACCAAATCCCAGGTGACATCCCTTGCAAAACCAAAGTGTTTTGACCAAATTATGTGTTCATTTCTGCAGCGTGGGATTTTTGGCACAATATTGCATGGAAAATGCGACAGACATTTTTAAGTTTGCAGGACATTGTGGATAAAATAATTTGTTGGAATTCACAAGAGAGATATCACCATGTACTCCCATGGGTTAACAATAATATGTTCATTTGGTAGGTTATTCGTAGATGGAATGTACACCTTGACAGAGAGACTCAAAAGACAAAGATTTCAGCACAGCTATCTATTCCTCAAACACACACACATACTGGTTGGATTTGGCACGAGGGCGCGTGATGGTTCAGTACATAAAATGTTATTAACATGAGCTTTCACAAAAATGAAATGCACTGTCAATAATTAAATGCACAAAAAACAAACCAGTGACTGGCAGCTAGTGAGCTGTAAAGCCACGACAAGGCACAAACCGTTTTACATGTCATTCATGCATCTTTCATACTTGATACACACAAGACCATTCACACCACCAGGCACACAACCAACATATTACAACATTCACAAAAAGGGACAAGGTACACCCTGCTTCAGAAATACAAAAAAGACAAATATTACTGCACAGCCATCTAATCCTCAAGCACACACACATACTGGTTGGATTTGGCACGAGGGTGAGTGATGATTCAGTATATACAATTGTATTAGCAAGTCATTTCACAAAAATGAAATGCACTGTTAATAATTGAAAGGACGAGAAACTGAACCATTGACTCACAGCTCATGAGCAGACAGCGCCATTCAAGGGCCTATCACTTTCACACGCCCACATTCCTGACAGAGCAACTACACAAACTGATGGATTGCATGGAGTGGAGTTCAGCTAACCATGTGTGTAGTGACCAGCAGCAAGTCTCTACTCAGACACCACCAGCCGAGCGCCAGTCCACGAACACCACCATCCAAGTACTAGTCCACCCACACCGCCAGCCAATCGTCAATCCACGCACACCACCAGCCAAGCACCAGTCCACGCACACCGCCAACCAAGCGCCAATCCACGCACACCACCAGCCAAGCGCCAACCCACACACACCGCCAGCCAAGCGCCAGTCAACACACACTGCCAGCCGAGCTCCAGTCAACACATACCGCAAACCAAGCGCCAATCAACACACCTCCAGCCAAGTGCCAGTCCACGCACACCACCAGCCAAGTGCGAGTCCACGCACACTGCCAGTCAATTGCCAAATCACGCACATCGCCAGCCAAGCGCCAATCCACGCACACCGCCAGCCAAACGCAAGTCAACGCACACCGCCAGCCAAGCGCCAGGCTCCACACACCGCCATCACATTTAGGATTTTAAAGAAAATTTGCAAATAGAAACAAATCTACTAACACAAAATCTGAAACTAAATACATTTCTCTAATGCCAACCTTGAAACAGAATACACATTTTCAAACAATACAGACCAGGCAGTTCACTTTACCACTCATGGATACTCCCAAAAATTATTTTGCGTGTGGTACGCTCTATAACAAGCAGGCACACACATCCCAGGGTTAGAAGGAGACCCGGGGCAGAAAAGACGAGTCTCCTTCCCCAATCCTCTTCGCCAACAGGCTCTGCATCTCCTAGTAGGAAATTCTTTTGTAGATGTGGGAGGAATGTAATCAGGAAAGTGGCAATCTTTCAATTGAGCCACATCCTCCACCACTCAAAATCTAGGAACACTTACCTGTTCCACAACAAGAAGGCAAGCTATCAAAGAGAGCTGAAACTGAAGAAATGTCAACTTTGACACAGGAGAACACTCCTTGAACACAATAAAAGCATTGAAAGTTGCTAAGTTGAAAAAATAGATGGCCAACTTCTTATACCAAACATAAGCCTTCTGAATAGCAGTGTAAGATTCCAACCTCTGATCTTCTCTGTCAACACCACCCATGTGGAGTACTCTCATCAGGGATGGTAGTCAGCATGTACACATCTCTCCTGTCCACAAATTTCAGAGCTAGTAGTTCTTCACTATGCAAGGAACTGCACTGACCTCTCTGAAGTTTTTGGCAAACAAGCTCTTTCCGATAACCTTTGCGGTTAGAGCTGATTGTTCCACATGCAAAAGTGTCCACTTTAAACAATTCCTCAAATAATTGCACAGCAGTGTAGAAGTTATCAAGGTACAAATGGTGGCCTCTGTTAAACAGTCTTCTAGCAAGATCCCACATAATTTTCTCAGAAACTCCAAAGGTGGACGGACAACCAGAGGGGTCAATAGTGGAATTTCCACCAGTGTACACACGTAAATTAAAAACATATCCTGTCCTACTCTCAGACAGCATATACAGTTTAATTCCATAGCGTGCCCTCTGGCTAGCGATGTACTGCCTAAAAACCAAACAACCCTTGAACAAAACCAAAGACTCATCAATAGATATTTCTTTCCCTGGAATGTATATCTCTGAAAATCAATCTACAAAGTGATCAAGAACAGGCTGAATCTTGAAAAGACGGTCACTGTCAGGGTGACTACTTGGCAACACCAAAGAATTATCAACAAAATGCAGCATGCGTAGCGGAAGAAAATACTGATCACGAGTCATAACTGCAGGAAATATAGCTGTTGCCATCAAGGGGATAAAAGACCAATATGAAGCCAGATCCTGCTTCCTTAGCAAACCCATCAATAAACTCAAACCCAAAAACTTCTTAATATCTTCCAGATTTGCGGGAGTCCACCGGGTAGCTCTAAAGTGGGGCCTAAGCTTGTCACTGTTGTCCCTCAAAAACTGTCCAGCATACAAATTAGTCTGCTCAACAATCTCACCCAAAAATACATCATCCATAAGTAACTGAAAATACTGTATAGGCAAAAGAAACTCACAATCCACTCTACACCCTACATCACCGCTAAAGGCAGGCAACACCGGCTGCACCATGTTTGGATCAACCCAGAGTCCAGCACTTCCAGTAGGAAGCCTAGCAGCCCCAGGCTGCAATCCAGATGCTTATTGCACCATCAGCACAGCAGTATCCTCCTCTACGATAACTTCATCTGCACTGAGAGAACATTCATCATCCGATGATTCCATGTGGAAAGAAAACTCACTGCCAGAATCTTCCCCTCCCTCCTCTCCCTCAGATGCACTGTCAGTCTCATAATCCGGCTTAGAGGAAAATTCAAGAAACATACCAGCCACCTGCTGAGCAGTCATTCTTTGGCTAGCCATAATGATTACTAATAAAGGTAACTTGTCAAACAAGTCAACAACAACAAACACTTTGTAAAATAAGTAATAAACAAAATGCACCTTTATCAAAAATACCTATACACTCCAAAACGATACCACTCACTTGCCAGAAGCAGCTAAACTCACCACCACGTACTCTGGACAGGCACAGTATGGATCAACAATATACCACTAAAAAGAAAGAGAAAAGAAAAAAACATAAGACAATGCAAAACACATCACAAAGATTTTCGTGCTCAAAACACTAACTAAATGCCACTATGACACCACTTACAAAAAAAATAATTCATACATTACAATAATACTCATTTGGAGTACTTACAACAAAAAAAAATTCTTACCTAAACAATGCAACTACACACACCTGCAGAACCACCACTGTTGAAACCGGACAACAAGAATCAAAAGCTTTACACTGGAATTAAAAGGAGAAAAAAACATTACAATCACATATGCAAATAATGCACCAGTCCACCTGCCAAGCTAAGGGGTAGGTGGGCCTAACAGTATAAATGCAATATTCACTCTCATAAAAGGGGAGCAACCTTTGCCCTTGAGGCCACCCCCAAATCAAAAATTGTAAAAACTCTTGTGTCTAGTGGCTTCTGCCTCCCTTGGGGGCAGATGGGCCTAAACACATACTGCTACTCTGCCACTCAAAGAGGGCAGAAATGGCCACAATCATCCTCCCATAAAGGGGAACGACCCATGTGCAAGGGGCGGCTCCCCAACATAAAAATAAACCCTGGTGCCCTAGTGACCCTACAAAAAAAAAACAGCCGATCTGCCCTTCAAGGTGATACCAAAGGGGATGAAGGACGGAGCCCTTGAGCAAATCTAACACTCACCCCCGTCAACTGATCTTAGTTTAATCCATCATCATTGTTTAGCACCCCTCCACCATATGCAAATCAGATTGACACTGTGCGCTATGATTGCCCTAAGTTGGCAGACGTGGGTCCCTTGCTCACTCTGCCACTGGACTCAAGCTAACATGGCTGATGACGGCTGATTAGCCAGAAACCGGTCCCAGGTTGGTTGTTTCCGGGCCAGGGAAGATATGGCTTGGCAGTTCAGGCTGGACTGTTCCACATTTCCCCGATGCCTCTTTCGGTGTAATCCCCCCTCCCCAGCCCCAAAACTCTCCTCTTTTCTCCAGCACGCGTAGGAAGCAAATGGCTTCCTGCGTGTCAGAAAACAAAAGGGAATCCTGCAATAACGCCAGCGCGCCTCGCGCGCTGAAGTCATGGATGAAGCGGAGTGGGGGCGGGGGGAGCCAGGGGAAGGTCTTCCTCTGCCTTCCCCCTAAAAAAAGTTAAAGATCGCACACCCACGGGGGGCGCCAGCGCTTCCCTCTTGGGTGGGTTTCATGACAAGCTGAGCTCGTCAAGAGCACAGGGCGACTGTATGTCATGACGAGCTCAGCTCGTCATGAGCATACGAGGGGTTAAACCATTATATTTGTTTTAACTTGTATATATTTCATGTTTTTACATGTTTAGTTTGAGATCAAGTATGCCATGTTTGTTTGCTCATCTTGTCATTATGTGGATATTGAATAGTGTTAGTTTATACTCTCGTTGACATACTTATTTCAATTTTTTTGTATTACTGTATTATTTTGGAGGTTTTGATACTCTATACAGTTCAAAGGGACAAAACCTGATTCCTCATATTATCTTTGAATATAAATAAACCATATATATATTTATTGCAATGTCCATGTCGTGATTGCAGTAGCTCAAGGATAAATAGATGCCACTAGCCTTATCCTTGTGACCAGCGGAGACGATGTCTGAAGAAATGCCCCCACAATTCCTCCCAGGCACGATCCCCAACAAAGGAGGCTTGAAACCCTCTGCGTGAATTCGTGTCCAGGGGAAAATGGAAGTGGACAAAATAATAAACTACCTGTGGTTTCTGTGGATCCCTCAAGGTCTGGTCAATATATCTGCGAGGTACCAAGAAGGACATCCATTCTGCAGAAGGGGAAGACAAGGTAAAAGATATAACACCTATTCTCTAATGAATAGCGCTAGGTAAATGCAAGATATCTTTGTCTTTCCTTACCAGGATTCTTACAGCTAGACAAGGTGAATCTTCCCTTTTCTTAAAACGAAAAATGAACAAACAAAGTATAATCCAATCCAATTGATTCTTTTGTTTGCGTATGCGACAACAAAGGCAGTAGTGCAACTGGAAAAAGTCTCAATGTCACCCTTGGAGTAAGATACGCATGAGGACTGCAAGCGTTGTTTAAAGGCACAACGCAAATTCAAATGTACTGTTCCTCTGGTGACACAATGGGTGTTGCAGCACAAAATCGGAACCACAGGGTTCACTGCAAGGTGACTCACAAAAATAGAACAAGTGGCTATAGTTCATCGGCTGAAATAACAGGTAATGCTGCTTCTCCTCAGAACTGCAGGAAATGTTATTGCCCTGAACGCGTCTTAGATTCAGACGCGTGCAGTGACAACAACCTTCCACACCCGCAGAATGCAATTCAAACGCGAAGCTGCATTTTTAATTCACACAGCGGCTTTTCTGTACAGAAAACACACAAAGACACAAAGCGAACGCGGAAGAGGCGAGCCTGCACTCCTTCCGCTAGAATATCTGATGCAAGTTCCAAAACATCACGGAATCCAGGAAAAGTGTCCAGAACAGCAACGGCTACAATCTTCATGCTGGAATCCGGTGGGGAACACAATCCGCCATTCCCAAGGAAAACAAGATAGATTGACAAGCACCTTCACATCGTGAAGGAGGTGCTTTTGTAAGGTCCGCCCTAAGCCTCGTGAGCTTTGTCTCTTAGCATGCTGGTAGCTGTAGTTTTCCGGGTGATCACCCTTTTAACAAATCGGCCGGGGAAACATCGGCATCTATGAGAATGGTAAGGCTGTAGCCCCTTCGTCAACGTGATCGCTACAGAACCCCCTCTTGAGGACAGCCGACCCGGCGGTCGCCCAGGCCTGCCCGGGTGCAATGCATGGTATCGATCCACCAGTTCGGGACAATGTAAGTTGTCCACAGGCTCCCATGTCCTCTCCTCGGGTCCATGGCCCTTCCAATCCACCAGATACTGAACCCTACCTCTAACCAGTCGGGAGTCAAGGATCACCTGCACTTCATATTCCTCCTGACCATCTACCTCAACAGGAAGGGGTTTATCGGGCAGTCTCATACTGGGAGGACATGGCCGGAGCAGGGAAACATGGAATACAGGATGAATCTGCCACGAATCAGGAAGGGAGAGCTTCATAGCCACAGGGTTATTGACCTCAACTACACTGTACGGACCAACATATTTTGGCTTCAGTTTAGTGACCCCTTTAGATGGAGATGTTTTGTGGAGAGCCATACCCTATCCCCCACCCTGTAGTCTGGTTCTAGGGTACTTTTCTTGTCGGCAAAGGTTTTCTGAGTGGACTGGGCCTCTGCCAGATTGTGTTTAGTGGATATAAGCACTGCTCTAAGATGTGCATGGTGTTCATGTATACCGGGTATGGGAGAACGAACAGGCCGATCAAACGGGAGAGCATTGGGGTGAAAGCCCTGGAGACAAAAAAAAGGTGAACAACCCAGAGTTGTGTGCACAGCATTATTGTAAGCAAATTCTGCCATCCATAACAAGGTAGTCCAGTCCAGATTATTTTGCAGAGTGAAGCATCGGAGGTACTGTTCCAGTGTTTGATTCAGACGTTCTGTCTTACCATCCGTTTGGGGATGGTAGCTGGAGGAGAGTCGTGCATCAATGTTCAGTGTCTTACAAAGGGCCCTCCAGAACCGAGACGTGAACTGAGTCCCCCTGTCAGTTATCAGTACACAAGGAATACCATGAGCCCGTACAATGTGCTGGAGAAACACCCTTGCCAATTCCGCAGCTGTGGGCAATCCTGCCAACGGTACGAAATGTCCCATTTTTGTCAGATGGTCAACAACAACCATGATCACGGTCTTTTCATCACAGGGTGGCATCTCGACTATAAAATCCATTGACAGCGTGTGCTAAGGTTGGGGAGGAATAGGCAAAGGTGTTAAAAGTCCTGCAGGTTTTGCATGGATAGCCTTTCCTTGTGCACAGACTGCACAGTTCTTAATGTAGTGTCGTACATAATCTCGTACATGGGGCCACCAAAAGGAACGTTCCACACTGGCAATAGTTTTATAAGTTCCCAAGTGTCACCCCAAGGTGGAATCGTGGACCCATGCTAACACTTGCTGTCGCAATGCCTCTGTCGTGATTGCAGTACCTCAAGGATAAATAGATGCCACTAACCTTATCCTTGTGACCAGCGGAGACGATGTCTGAAGAAATGCCCCCCCCAATTCCTCCCAGGCACGACCCCCAACAAAGGACGCTTGAAACCCTCTGCGTGAATTCGTGTCCAGGGGAAAAGGGAAGTGGACAAAATAATAAACTAGCTGTGGTTTCTGTGGATCCCTCAAGGTCTGGTCAATATATCTGCAAGGTACCAAGAAGGACATCCATTCTGCAGAAGGGAAAGACAAGGTAAAATATATAACACCTATTCTCTAATGAATAGCGCTAGGTAAATGCAAGATATCGTTGTCTCTCCTTACCAGGATTCTTACAGCTAGACAAGGTGAATCTTCCCTTTTCTTAAAACGAAAAATGAACAAACAAAGTATAATCCAATCCAATTGATTCTTTTGTTGGCGTATGCGACAACAAACGCAGTAGTGCAACTGGAAAAAGTCTCAATGTCACCCTTGGAGTAAGATACGCATGAGGACTGCAAGCGTTGTTTATAGGCACAACGCAAATTCAAATGTACTGTTCCTCTGGTGACACAATGGGTGTTGCAGGACGAAATTGGAACCACAGGGTTCACTGCAAGGTGACTAATGAAAATAGAACAAGCGGCTATAGTTCATCGGCTGAAATAACAGGTAATGCCGCTTCTCCTCAGAACTGCAGGAAATGTTATTGCCCTGAACGCGTCTTAGATTCAGACGCGTGCAGTGACAACAACCTTCCACACCCGCAGAATGCAATTTAAACGCGAAGCTGCGCGTTTAATTCACACAGCGGCTTTTCTGTACAGTAAACACACAAAGACACAAAGCGAACGCGGAAGAGGCGAGCCCGCACTTCTTCCGCTAGAGTACCTGATGCAAGTTCCAAAACATCACGGAATCCAGTAAAAGTGTCCAGAACAGCAACGGTTACAATCTTCACGCTGGAATCCAGCGGGGAACAACATCCGCCATTCCCAAGGAAAACAAGATTGATTGACAAGCACCTTCACATCGTGAAGGAGGTGCTTTTGTAAGGTCCGCCCTAAGCCTTGTGAGTCTTGTCTCTTAGCATGCTGGTAGCTGTAGTTTTCCGGGTGATCACCCTTTTAACATATCGGCCAGGGAAACATCGGCATCTACAAGAATGGTAAGGCTGTAGCCCCTTCGTCAACGTGATCGCTACAGTCCATGAGGAACAGGGTCAGCATTGCTTTGCCTCTTTCTAGAGTGAGACAGTGGTTGACAAATGATGTACTGGGATGCCACCTAGAGTTATTGCTCCTAATTAGACTCTTTACACTGATTCATCCTATCAGCTTTTGGGTGTTTTATTGTCAGATGTATGCATGGAAACTTGGGATTAGTGCATTTTTCCAAGCTTACTCCTGCCAATGTTCGTAAATTTCAAAAAGTTGTAAATTTTCACCTGCTCAAGTAGTACTTCTGTGGGTGCAGATGTACTACTTTTTGGGTAAATGGTCACTATTTATTATATTTAGGTTTTGGTTCCAAAAAATTTACAAGATAAAGCCTCTTAGTGAAATGTGAACCACATTAAAAACTGATATAGACATAGTAGACCTGACTTAGGGTCCACAAATCCAACTGCCAAAACAGGAGTCCATTTGAGGGGTGTTGCACCGCAAACACCCCCACTGAAACCACACCCATGCCAGTCCCACCTGTGCCTATTCCTTCTTCTGGGTACTCATTACATTGATCATGAACAACACAACAACCTGGATTCCCTCCCCAGGGATCACCTATTTCAAATGTATTTTCACTGCAGACATTCTTCTTTGTCTCTGTTACAAGAAGCCTTGATAGTAGAGTAGTCAAATCAGTGTATGTGGGCAGGGCTCCATGTTTCTAGTCCTCACCTTTTAGTAAATATATCATCAAGTGACTGATGACTTCACACACTAAACAGAGTTGTAGATAGAGGGAGCATGTAGGCAAATTAAGGGAGCAAGCCAAGCCAAAGTTATGAAAATGTTTGCCTTACGTATCGTGCAACACACATAATGTAAAAATATCATACATTTTTCATTTTTAAAACATTGTAATTCTTTCACCTTAGTACTCATACTATGTAACTACAGAGACAAAGATGTATTTAAAGTGATAGTTTTTAGAAACATTTATAGCTCCCCCCAATGACAATGCCATTATTGAACTAAGAGGCATGTCAGTAGTCATATAAACACTAAAAGTGTCCTGGAACCTATAACATAGTTTATTATAAATGGAGCAACATTAAAGTCTACTAAATCAAATAGAAGAGGTGCTTGTACAGAGAAGATCCTGAATTTAAAAGTACACTTATATGCAATAAGAAAATAAAGAGGACAAGCTGGAAAGCTAGTTCTGAGTCCAGGATATCTAGTTTCTGATTTTGAAACTCCTATTTTATCTCAAAGGTCACTGGTATGGCTTTCATTCTTGGACCACAACACGAAAACTTGACACAGGGATAACAGACTCGACTGAGGCTTCCGACACTCAACTATGTAGCGGAGCATGCATTATTTGGTGGGGTCACTCCAAAAACACCCCACTTGAAGCATCTTCCCTGCTTATTAGGTGAAGCAATTGGATAGAGATTGCATGCTCTCGTAATTTAGCCAGTTAGGTAGGTTGTGAAATTGGCTTGTAGTTCTCAATACAATCTGGATATAAAGTGTGTTTTATAAGGAGTAATACACCTTGGGGCAGATTTTCAAAGCAGTCAGGCAAAGCAGCTAAAAATGCTGTGATGCATTGCTTGACAGGGAGGGAGCAGCCGAGAACCATATCTACAGAGACATGGATCTCCCCTCCCATCTCCCTAGCACCAGCACACATCTTAGTGCCAAATCGCTAAGGTGCATGCCTGAGTCTAGCATATGTTTTTACAGGAAGGGTGCCCTTCCTGTATAAAATACTGTGCCTAGACAAGTTCAAACACGTTACCCACTTGTTTGTGTGAAAAGAAAGGAGAAATGAAAACATTTCTCCTCTTAACGCCTCCTTTCAGATGGTGTTGACTTTTGTTGCTAAATCCTGTCTACAACTGTTTGTAGATAGGGGTTTGCGTCAAAAGGCATGGGTGGTAGCATGGGAATGCCCATGTACCACCCATATAATGCCCCCTGACACTAAGTAACACAAAGCAACGTTTTGCAATGCTTGTGCTACTTGTAGGGTACAACAAGTTTTGCCCTGAAAAGTAAATTGGTAAGAAGAGTTTATAATAGTGTGCACATTGGCTGAGTTTCAAGCAACAGATCTTTATGCAATTTCGCTGGGCGAAAATCACGCTTGCAGTGCATGTTTTGCACTTTAAAAAGGTAAAATGACTGAGGCTATTTTTTACCTCAGGAAAATACTAAACAAATGTTTATTGCCTGAGATTGAACAGGATTAGAAACAAGGATGTTTTCAAATGCCTGGATTTTTTATTCGAAACATTTGAAAAAAAGAGTTTATTAATATTCTGAACCAGGTGCAGTTGATTGTTTTGGTGTTTCTTTTAGATAGCTTTGAAAATATGTGATGCAGAGAGAATTTTCTATGGAAAAGAAGACGACTCAGCAGCTTTTCTCAACTTCTTCTATACGTTGTTGATAGTAAGCTATTCATAAACACTAGGGGGCTTATTTACAAGCTCCTTGCTCCGCCTGTACATCACTTTTCTCATACTGAAAGTGACGCCCCCGCGGTGCAAGGGACTTTTAAATAAGGCATAGAGGAGTAGTTCAAATGCCAAGAACGTTCTAAATTACACAAATTGCAGTCAGTTCCCTCATTAACCATTTATTTTGTTTCGTGTTGAAGTGACAGCATTTTTACAATCAGGGGCTCAAGCGATTCTTCAATAGCCATTGAGAACTGCTGATTATCTGTGCCTTGCGAATTATTGGTATTAGTCTTGAAACTACCAATAAGTACTCCTTTTTACAATTTTAAAGCAGATTAGTAGCATCCAGTTCTGAACTCAGTGTTTGAGGCACTGGACATTTTCCTACTGGGCAAGAAGAGTGTCGGGTGGCTTTCGAGCGGTGGGGGCCAGTTTTGTTTCTGGGGATCGGTTTTGCAGCAGTATCTGCCCACTGTAACAAAAACAGCAGCAGTGTTTCTTACTAGCACCCTCCCCATCCGCCCCCCCCCCCCCCCGCCCCCTCCAGGGCCGGACCAGCTGTATTGCCACGGCTGGTCTGTGTTCCCAGTTCTGCGAACATCCAATGTATTTGTTTTACAAACTGGGAAGACAGTTGCTTTTATAAATTGTATAGTGCATGCTTTTTCAATAACCTAAATACATAGTAGAGAACATGTTGCTATGCCCAGGGCTCTTCATATGTTGGTTTTGTTAGGTAGAGATCACTGTTTCAGCAGAGTATGTCAAGCAAATGTCCTTTATGTAATGCCCCCGATGCAAGCAATGAAATAAAAGGAGACACATGTTTTTTTAACTTTATGTGAGCAGTATCTGTAGGGATATCAAAATGTATATTTAGATTGTCCATTGAATATTGCTTGCTTTTCCTGACATTAAATTGCTTAGATATGTAGTAAACTGTGGAATCCCCGTATTGGGACTACCTCCTAGAGATCACAGAAATAAATGGCATGTTTTTTTTACCAAGCCAGTCTATTTAATGTGACTAGATCTGCATGTATACCCTCATATACATTGGATTCTGCAATGCTTGTATACAAATCCTTTGGCCTCATTTTTCTATATGGTGATAGAACACCTCACTGACTTGCAATACCCTTATAATGTATGGTATAGAGTACCTTATCCCATATATAATACATGGAATTCTGCAATCCCTGTATAAAAAACTGTCTCTAATTTCTTTAAAATCTAAAACTTGACACACTCAGTCACTGTAAAGAATAGACAGCAGAACAAAATTTTAATGACCTATTATAGCTGAGATCTGACATTACAGTGTCTGCTGCCAGAGCCAGCAGCAGAGAGGAAATGCAGGTCTGGTTATGGAGCATATTTGGAACAACTGTTTAAAGGAAGAAAACAAAACATGTTTTTTTCTGCTCTGTTTCTGTGACAACCAGAAGGGAGATATTCATGGAAACATATTTGTTTTTTGTTATAATCTTTCTGCATGTTTCCACACATTCTGAGCGACTGCTCCTTCTTTCTTTTTTTTTAAAAAAAGCTTGCATTATACTGATTCTAGTACCTTTTGATGTATTTACGTTTGCACTAGTGAATTCTATTTTTATTCTTCGTATTTGCAAACATGTTCTCTCTTGAAAGAGCTATGTATTAAGGATGTAAGTGATTTGTGGGAAAGGTAATGGTGTGACCATGTATTATAAGGGATAAAATACCCACTCCCCTACATGATAAAGATATAGCAAGTCAACTATGAGTTCCATAACCTTATATTAAACTTGGCTTTCAGACACATTCCTCTCTATCGTTATGGAACTCCTTGGTGACTTGCAGTAAACTTTGAATATGCGGCAAGGGGTATAGAATTCCTAACATAACTTTTGTGTACTCACTGAAAATGAAAAACAAAGCTTAAGTACAAAAGCTATTTACAGACATTGACATGGTTTTGACTTTTAAAATGTATGTTTTTGCCAAATGTTGCATTTTTAGAAAATGAACTGCTTCAATATGAGGAAAATTAATGCTTATACATAACTTTTATGTTAACCTAAAGTTCATGTTTAATGGATGCATTATGATATATTTGGGCAACCTAGTGCTTATACTACTTACACTGGGGAACAATTTCTACTGTGGCTGTTATTTAGACGCAAGAAGACTCCCTGCTAGAAGGTGGAATTTTAGAGACTGGTTGGTGGGAGGCTCACAAGTTCCCTGCGATTGGAGCAAAAAAAGTGAGTTTCTTCCTGATCCAACTTAAGATCCTACACCGGGTCTACTGCACGCACACCTTACTATGTAGGATAGGAAGCTTGGAATAAACTGATTGCCTCAGGGGCTGTGGGATGGAAAGCACTTTTCTACCTACTCTTTGTAGATGTCTCCATATACGATTCTTTTGGGAAGCAGTCAAGAGGTTTCTGGAGAAGGCAGCGGGCGGCCCCTGGAGATGCAGACACGAGCTGACACTTCTGGGAATATGGGGCACTACAGATCACTCCTGCTATCAGAAACTGTTAGTGAATTTGAGTTGGGTGGTGGAAAAATGGGACATTACACAGAAATGGGGCTCTGGTGTTCCCCCTAGACACAGGGACTGGCAGCTTGGTATGGGATATTGTTGGAGAATGATAAAGGAAATCTACGAGGGTGCTAGAGGAATTTTGATAAGATCTGGGGTTGCTCGGATACTAATGTGAGATGAGAGAGGGGAAAAGGTGGGTACACAAGTCCAATACAGGTCAAGAGTATAAGAGTACAATAGGAGGATCTTTGGTGTGAAGTAGATCGGGGTGAAGCTGTGGACTTTGTTTCTGGGGTTCTATAGTGGCAGGACTCTGGGACAAATGGGGTGTTCGAGAGATGTTGTGATTTGTGTTAATGTACCTGTCATAATGGATATATATATATATATATATATATATATATATATATATATATATATACATATATATATATATATATATATATATATATATATATATATATATTTCAGAAAGAAGATTGACAATAATATACCTTTTATGACATTATCATGTCAAAGGCTGCGTGGGACACTGAATCACAAGAAATAGATCAACTGTCTGATTATGTAAATTCTATGTGACCTGAGTACATAACATGAGGACTAGTTTTGCTACATACAATGTGAGATTGGAAAATATGTAAAATGGTACTTTTTGTATCTTGTTCTGTCCATTAAGAGCTATCCAGTCTTAACATGTGTATTAAAATCTAGGTGGAAGGAGCAGGTTGAAATATAGAAATTAAATGGAAGTAGAATCGAGTAAAGATGTCATAGATGTTGCAAAATGACAGGGGTTATGTCAAATTTTATCCCCTAGAATGTCAGCAGCCTCAACCACATACAGCATTATTAACACATATTTTAGGGAATTGTAGTTAATAAAGCATCTTGTGCCTTTCTGTGATCCAAGAATTTTAAGAGGTTGAACCACTCCAACACCCCTTTAGAAATGTTTTCCTGCTTGGCACGCCACAAAAGAATTGGAATATTTTCTTGATTAGCCTACAGATCTATCTCTAAAATATGAAATTTGTGCATATTTATTCGAAAAGTTTATGTGCACATTGAACCGTTTTTCTGGGAGAGATAGATGTTAATGTGTCTGGCCATTTTGCAATTCAAGATGACTATTTGTACTAGTTCATGGTTCACTAGCTGCCTCTGCTTCCAGTATCTTTTTGCAAACTGTTTATAGATAATAGCATAATTCTAAATAGGATCCAGTTGGCATTATTATACACCTGCAGTAATTTACTAGTCACCCAAAGATTTGCTGATGTATTATTTTATCAATGTATAACAATTTAATTTCATGATTTTTTAATGTTGTTTTATAATGCTATTGACTCTTTTTACAAATATGATATGCATCTAAAAAATGGTACAGTTCTAAGAAAAGTAAAATTCCAATTGGGGTGCAAGATGGTGCCCGAGTAAGATGCTGGGTTCCCGTCGCTCTCCAGGTCAGAATTTCCCGTTTGCAGAGGAGCCCAGTTCAGGAGTATGCAGTCCTGTTTCTGCCACAATGAATATCTTTTACTGGATGTGGCTAGAGTGAGACTGCACAGTGGACAATGCTGGCTGCTGCAGGCTTTGTCAGACATGATGGCAAGGGTGATTTCCAGGCTCTTCAGGTCTCCCCTCTGGTGCTTGCTTCTTTGGTCTGCACTGTTGCGGGGCAAAGAGAACAGCCGCAGCCAACATGCCAGCTGTCGCTGTGGGCCCTGCCCCCTCTACCCTTCAACATGATTCCAGTAGGGAGGCGAGGGGGGGAAGCTAGAGGAAGTTCTGGCATGGGCAAGTTGAAGAGTAGTGGCACATATGGTGGATTGAAGGGAAGCAAACGACCCAGGAAGACAGGGTTGCCCAGGAACTCTACGGTGGCCCAACCACTAATTCCCTCCTTGTTTATAGAAATTTTCAGTATGGCTTCACTATTGGATAATGGAGGGTTGGATACCAAGTCTGGATCTGGTATTGAGGCTAGGGCTCTGATTCACGGTATACAACTGTTACAACTAAGTTTTACCACGCACTACCATTACAACGCAGGCATTACCACGCATACCATTACAACGCATTGCCCTGGGGACGCTCTAGGATAGGAAATAAGTATAATTTTATATCCAACACCTTCCCTAGTGTCCACGGGGACTGGAGTTGGAATATAAAATTATACTTACCACTATCCAGCACCTCTAAGCGCTATGCGTTGTAACGGTATGTGTTGTAAATACCGCGTTGTAATGGTATGCGTGGTAAAAGTATGTGTTGTAACGTCATACATCCCTGATTCACTGCCAGATGAGTGGGGATAAATCTTTGTTGGCCCTACCTGCTGTCCTGTGTAATGCTGGTGTATCTAACAGGAATGCAACACAAACCGTATAATCTGGCCTCCAAGTTAAAGAAGCTAGCATAAGTGGGAATCCTGAGATGGATATACCGAGAGAGGGCTTGGGCAATACGTCTGATAGCGCCCTGACCTCAGTCATCCCAGCAAGGCAGATATAGGTTTGGGGGGCACAGATCATTTACCAGAAAATCGGATGCAGGCAGATAAGATAAACTCCCGGGTGGAGTCTCAACCGGGGGGTCTAAGTATGACTCCTGGTAATGGGGAGGAATGGGCAGCCGGAGCCATTGGGACAAATCCTGAGGCATTGGTGTTAGGAGCACAGAACTGGAACGATGATCGGAATGAGCTAATAGCCACGGTCAGATCTCCCGACATAGGAGAGACATTTTTCTCCTCTACCAATGAATAAGATGTCTCAAAACTTTGTAATACCTCATTATCTTCAACTGATGAGTCTGACTCCTCTTTCAGCAGTGCTCCTGATAACTCAGCATGTCTAACAGAGTGCAAAATGTCAGGGAGAAGTGATAGAAAAAAGAGGAAGAAAAAATAAGGGGAAGCCTTGGAGAAGATACCTATAGCAGTAGGATGGGGGCTTTCACAGAGAACCTACAATGGGATTACTCAGCAACTCAATTGGTATACTTGGTGAAGAGCCTTGGGAGAACCCAAAGGATAACATCGGACCTTCGGGGGTGCGTCTTTAGGTTTACCAAAAGTAGAAGCATCACTGCTGTAACCCTCCAACCCAGAGGTATTCAAACTTTTCCAGGTTGAGACCCCCAGCTGAATTCCCCCAGATGTTGGCCCCCCCACCACCCGACCCAAACCTCGGGAATCCGGCACACCACATGATCGACTGCAACACCACACCATGGGCCATATCCGGCAAACAATGCTCAACACAACAAGAGTGCCTAGCAAACTGCAGGCCTGTGAGTGTTTGTGGCGAAACAACAGAGGCTTACCACAAAGCTCAAATTACAATCCTCCAAGGCAAAAGAAGTCATCACAACCCTCCCCATCCATCATGTACACCTTGTCATCCACCAACTCCCCCACCATTCATTCCGTACCTCCATCTGTGCCCCATCCACATCCAAACCCCTTCAACCACTTGCAAACCCATCCACCATCCATCCCTCCATCCATCATCTCACCCATCCATCCCTCCATCCACCCCTCACCCATCCATCCATCATCCTTCCATCCCTTCACCCAATCCTTCCCCTCACCAATCCATCCACTCTTCCACCCATCCATCCACCGACTCATCCATCCAACCACTCACCCCTTCACATAAGCTATCCTCCCACTCATCCATCTACTCCTCCATTCATCCACCCACTCTTCCACCCATCCATCCACTCCTCCACCCATCCATCCACTCACTCATCCATCCAACCATCCACCCTCTCACCCATCCAGCCACCCCCCACCCACTCATCCATCCACCCAGTCACTCATCCGTCCACCCACTCAACCCCCCACTCATCCATCCACCCACCCATCCATCCCTCTCACTCTCCACCCTCCCCCCACTCATGCATGCACTCTTTGACCCATCCATCTCCATGCTCCTCTCCTCACCCATCCATGCACACACCTGCCCATCCACTTTGCCAATCATTCATCCATGTCCTCACTCATCCATCCATCCATCCTCCCCCTCTCTCTCCATTCCCCCCTCACCCAGCCACCCATCCCTCCATCCACCCTTCACTCATCCACCCACTCATCCATCCACTCATCCACTCATGAATCCATCCATTGACCTCTCACCCACCCCTTCACTCCTCCATCCATCCCCCCGTCCATCCACCCTCCTCAATCACCCATCCATCCCCATTTCCACCCCTTCACTCATCCATCCATCCATCCATCCATCAATCCATCCATCCATCCATTCATTCATCCCTTCATCTATCAATACATCAATCCATCCATCACCTCTCTCATCCATCCACCCACCGACTCGTCCACCATCCACCCCCCATCGATCCATCCACTATTTCACTGATCCATCCATCCCTCCACCCATCCATCTACCCTTCCAACCATACACACATCCATCCACTCCCATCCATCCCTCCACTCATGCATCCATCCTCTCTCCCACCATCCATCCACCCCTTCACCCATCCATCCATCCCCTCACTCATCCATCCACCCCCCCACCCATACATCCACCATGTCACCCACAGATCCACCATTCCACCCATACATCCACCACTCCACCCATACATCTATTCACCCACATGGCAACATAACCGACGTCTGGTGGCCGGCTCCACCCGACATCCCTCACACATTTGATGATTCAAATTCGAATCTGCAGACCAACATCCCTGAACACAGACACTTCGGTGCCCCACACAAAGATCCTCATGAGTTGATGACCGCAGACCAGAGCCCACCATCCCGATTCATGGCCCAAACCCGGATTGCAACCTCTCCCTCCCTTCCCAAAATAACTGAAGGACTCCCGCCACCCCTCCCCCTCACTCCCACCCCCCTTGAAAGGCTGGGGCCATGGGCCAGAGCCCACCCCGCCCGTGCCTCAAACCCTCTCCGGACACCTTCTCTCCCTTCGCGCCCCACAGTTTGAAGAACCCTGCTCTAACCCATTAAGCAACTGCAGGAAGAAACACAGGGCTTAAGTCATGGTGTACGGCTTGCCACAAAAAACTACATGGAAAAATAAAGAAAATAAACAAAACATACTCTGACATCACTGGAACAATAACTATGGTTGAAAATGGACAGAGTGCTTAGAGACTAAAATCAATACCCTTAAAATTCAGAGCTATAGCTGATGTCTTCGGGAAACTGGAAGATCAAGGAAAGCAGACAATAAAGGAACAACCTGAGATTTTTGGAGATTCCTGAGGGGGCGGAGGGATTTGACACAAGGGCCTATGTAGTTAAGTTACTGAGAGGAGCCTTTCTGGACAGAACCAATTGGAACTGGAACGTAGAAGTCCAACGTGCACACAGATTCCCACTGATGTTGAAAAAATCTCGGCCCAGTGAACCGGAGAGACCCAGGGCTACACTGGTCTACTTTAAAAACATTTTGCTTCATCAAGGAATATATGATCTAGCTCACCCGAATACAAAAATGAAGTTTGAGGGTGCCACTTTTTTGTTAGGCCTGATTTTATACATGCCACGATAGAGAGGCGATGTGGTTATGAAACTTTGTAATTCCTTTCGGATAATTGGGGCTGAAGTATATCAACAAAATCCTGCTCTGTTAAAAGTGATGTATAGGAGTCGTATCTGAATTTTTACCTCTGAGGTTTTAGCCCAGGACTACTTAAAATATATTAGTGGGGGGCTGAGTAGCACTGTGGATTTATAGAAATACCACAGAGAGGTGTTATGCAGAAGGGAAGATTACATTTATTGGATAACAGGTGCTTAGAGAGAATGACTGGTGACCGGATGATGGATTTAAAAACAGGGAGAAAATAATAAAAATGAGAATCGCAACTGTGAATATTTGTGGGTTTAATGATAAGAAAATGAGGTTCATAGTTGCTCTTGAGCTATAGGCATCAGAGGTGGATAATATTTGTCTCCAATAGTTGCATTCTGAAGGGTCACAATGGTCACTGTTAGATACGCTTCGTTATAAATTAGTTGGTGGGAGTTCACAAGGGACAAGTACTAGTGGGGTAGGAGTCCTAGCTTGAAGTGCATTAGGGTTTTTTACAGAATTCCCTTCTGACAGGCACAGGGGGTGGGTTATTGCAGAATATCAGTCTCCTGTTAGAAAATGTATCTTATGCTTCGCTTTTGGGTTCATATCAGATCATCCTGGGTTATTCGATTGGCTTTCCAATGTACTAGCAATGTGGCCACTTCCTACAATTTTTTGTGGGGATTTGAATATTCATTTGCCAGCAAGTTGGTCATGTGAGGAGCATTATAAATATTGCGGAAGGAAACCCAAGGCATTTCAGTCTCTTAGAGGGCTTTGTAAAGATTATGGGTTGTGAGATGTTTGACAGTCAAAGAGGCCTAAGGAAAAGGTATACACTTTTTTCTCCCTGCCACATCAGTCACATGCTTGATTAGATTTATTTTTTTGTTTCTCATTATTTTTTGAAGGCATGCAACATCAAAACATCCAGGTCATGTCTGACCATAACCCCCTAGTGCTGGAAATAAAGACTATGGGGGTTTTGTCAAAAAGGTAACCCATTGGAACTTTGAGCGAACTCCGCTAATTAACGAGGAATATTTGCTCCACATGAGCACATGAGGAAATGGATACCGACATTCCACAGGGAGAATCTGCCGAGCGGGATTTGGGGGGAGAACCTACAGTTCACTTTAAGCAGGGGGAAAAATGAAAAAAAAGAATGCAGGATCTTTATGCCACATTAACTGCTAAAGAAAGGAAGTTAATAATTGCCACACAACAGAAGAACAATATGCGAGAGGCGCAAATTGGTGTATCTGTAACAAAAGCCGCTATTAATGGCATAACAGCAACAAAAAAGCAGCAGATAAGTACACAGTTTGGAGGGAGAAAGCCTTGGAAGGCAGTGATCAAATTGGACGTCATTTACCCACCAGGTTAAGGCAGAAGGGAGGACAAAGTCAAGTGAAAGAAGAGATCCTGTTAGGGGCTTGGTTTCTGATCCGGCATGAATAAAGATGGCAAGCGAGGCATGCTATAAATCCTTATATTTGGAAACCATTAATGGTGAGGATGTAGTTTTATGTAATTATCTGGACTCGGTCCCACTTATTAGATTAAGGGAAGAAGAACAGGAGGACCTGGATGGGAACCCTTTGTGGGAAAAATTTTAGCTGCAGTCTCTGGTCTTTCTGCAGGCAAAGCTGCCCGCACTGAGACCATACCAGTAGAATTTGTATAGGGCATTCGCACCAGAGTTAAAAGACTGGTTAACTGTGCTGCACAAATCTTTAAAGGAACTAGTCGACCTCGCTCTTGGTCACTTGCAAAGATAGTTGTCTTTACCAAGAAAAATAGGACGATATCAGAATTTGGCTCCTACAGACCAATTACTTAATCAATGGGGACTCCAAACTATATTCGACAATCATAACCTCTCGCCTATCTCCAATTATCAGTAAGGTGGTATCTAGATGGCACCACAGGTTCAAACCTGGGAGAGGCATCACTGATCATATTAGATGGGTAGTTACTAAGCATGGGCTGAAAATTCGTTCAGCTCGCGGAATTTGCGAATTTTTGGCAATTTCGCAGTCCGCGAATCGCACGAAATTGGTCGTGCTTCAAAAATGCAATCTTGCGCGCACACCGTTGACTTACTGTGATTTTGAGTTCACCAAGATGTTTTCCTCCGGGTTCGCGTGTGCTGCGCCATTTTGGATCTGACTGCGTGATTGCGCGAGACTTTTCGACAATAGCGAATACATAGATGCGACGCGCAGCTCACATCCGGCGGGAAATTTGAACAGCTCGCTTCCCAAAGTCACAAAAATTGCAATTCTGCACAAGAAATCTATCGCAGGCAGCATAAACTTTCTGAAAATGATGATTTGGATCAGAATAACTCCTCAGATTGACATTTGGCTGCACTTTTTTGTGCAACAAGTCCATTTTTGGGGGGGGGTTGGGGGAAAGGAAGTGCCCCAGAGTCTCCAACTTCCTGTTCCTGTCCAGCAGGCTCCTCCCAATGCTTTGTCCATGTCCTGGTCACTTTTCATTTGGATCTGGGAGCTTGAAGGATTACTCTGTGTGGCTGCTGCTGGATATTTGTATTTGAGGACTTTTTGTTTGGATAATTTTTGGATTTCAGATTTTACAAGTAATTTGGTGTTGTTTGTTTGGGGCATAGCAGTTGCTGCCACTACAATTTATAAACTTTTTTACAACTTTAAAAAAAATATATTGAGGGTAGCCACAGTATCCAGTAGGCCCATGGTTAGTCATGGGTGCATGATACAACTGTTTTTGTGAGTTTTGTTAAACTTAATTATCATTTACAGCATGGGTGGCATGGAATTGAATAGCTCATGTTATATGTGTAAGTTTTTTTTAATTTTGGGGTGCGTGTTAAAGCCACACTCGCCAGTAGGCCCAGGCGTTCTCAGTGGTCCATGAACCAAGTCTTTCTGTGTGGTCTCCTGAATTTAAACATCATTTAGGGCATGGGTGGCATAGGATTGAGGTGATTTTTGTGTGTATTTCGATTTTACGGGTGTTGTTGGGGCCCGGTCCAGGGCCTAGCCATGTGGGTGGGGGCCATGTTGATGCCTGGTCCAGGGCCTGGCCATGTGGGTGGGGGTCTAGGGGCAATTTTGAAGCCAGGCAGTGTGTTTTGTGCCATAGGCCTTCACCCAGTCTGCCTTGCTTTCATCCAATATGCCCAGGGGTACTCAGTGGTGCATGGACCAAGTCTTTCTGTGGGGTCTCTTCAATGTAAACATCATTTAGGGCATGGATGGCATTGGATTGAGGTGATTTTAGTGTGTATTTCGATTTTTTGGGTGTTGTTGGGGCCTGGTCCAGGGTCTGGCCATGTGGGTGGGGGTCATGTTTATGCCTGGTCCAGGGCCTGGCCATGTGAGTGGGGGTCTAGGGCCCATTTTGATGCCAGGGAGTGAGCTTTGTGCCATAGGCCTTCACCCAGTCTGCCTGGCTTTCATCCATTATGTCCAGGGGTACTCAGTGGTGCATGGACCCAGTCTTTCTGTGGGGTCTCATGAATTTGAACATCATTTAGGGCATGGATGGCATTGGATTGAGGTGATTTTTGTGTTTATTTCAATTTGTTGGGTGTTGTTGGGGCCTGGTCCAGGGCCTGGCCATGTGGGTGCGGGCCATTCTGATTCCTGGTCCAGGGCCTGGCCATGTGGGTGGGGGTCTAGGGGCAATTTTGAAGCCAGGCAGTGTACTTTGTGCCATAGGCCTTCACCCAGTCTGCCTTGCTTTTATACATTATGCCCAGGGGTACTCAGTGGTGCATGGACCAAGTCTTTCTGTGGAGTCTCTTGAATTTAAACATCATTTAGGGCATGGATGGCATTGGATTGAGGTGATTTGTGTATGTATTTCGATTTTTTTGGTGTTTTTGGGGCCTGGTCCAGGGCCTGGCCATGTGGGTGGGGGGCACTTTGATGCCTGGTCCGGGCCTGGCCATATGGGTGGGGGTCTAGGGGCCATTTCGAAGCCAGGCAGTGTGCTTTGTGCCATAGGCCTTCACCCTGTCTGCCTTGCTTTCATCCATTATACCCAGGGGGACTCAGTGGTGCATGGACCAAGTCTTTCTGTCGGGTCTCTTGAATTTACATCATTTAGGGCATGGATGGCATTAGATTGGGTTGATTTTTGTGTGTATTTCGATTTTGTGGGCGTTGTTGGGTCCTGGTACAGGGCCTGGCCATGTGGGCGGGGGTATTTTTGAGGCCTGGTCCAGGGACTGGCCATGTGTGTGGGGGTCTAGGGGCCATTTTGAAGCCAGGCAGTGTGCTTTGTGCCATAGGCCTGCACCCAGCCTGCCTTGCTTTCATTCATTATGCCCAGGGGTACTCAGTGGTGCATGGACCAAGTCTTTCTGTGGGGTCTCTTGAATTTTAACTTCATTTAGGGCAAGGATGGCATTGGATTCTGGTGATTTGTGTGTGTATTTTGAGTTTTTGGGTGTTGTTGGGACCTGGCCATGTGGGTGGGGGGGCATATTGAGGCAAGGCAGTTTTTGCCATAGGCCGGCAAGCTTGCGGGTCAGTAGGCCTAGGGTTATGAATGGGTGCATGAAACAACTCTCTCTGTGTGGTCTCTCTTCTATTAATTTAAACATCCATTTTTTATTAGAATTTCCATTTTTATTTTGTGTCATTCCGTTTTTGGGTGTGTTGTGTTAATAATAATAAATGCCTAGTTGCAATAGCACTAATTGAAGCACGACATATGCAACATTTTTTTAACTGATGTTCCTCTGGCTTCTTTGCTTTTAGGTGCACAAAGACTGAGAACTAGGAATCATCCTCATCATCATCACTTGTTGTAGTGCCAGGAAGAAGTCCTGCTGCGGTGTGTGCACAATGCCACATGACATCACATGTGGCCACAGACAACTCTGCAACTCATGCAACTGCGTCCTGCTGTTCTGACATCTGAAGAAGATGGGCCCGCAAGAAAGGTGGGCGTAGCTCCTCTACCAAGAAAGTTGCCAGTGCCACTGCCAGTAAGAAGTAGCAGAAGAAGCAAGTGGCACCACTTACCAAGGAGACTGGTGTGCCGACCGCCACTTTATTGGGGAAAAAAAATACGCCTGCAGCAGCGGTGTCCGCTGGGGACCAAGCTGAGAGCAGCACCTCCACAGGCAATTATCGAACTCCACTCGCGTACATGGGTTCGAGTGAAGCTCGGGTCCGGCACACATCTCTCGCGGAAAATAATGACAACTAGGGGCATGAAGCAGGGATGTGTGTTGGCCCCCCTTCTCTTTAACCTGTTTATAGCAGATCTGCCGGCGACCCTGGACGATACCAACAGCCATTCTCCAAAAGTCGGTGGCTTGGGTCTAAGCAACCTTTTGTACGCCGATGACCTTGTCCTTTTTAGCCTCACCAGGGTTGGCCTACAAAGGCTCCTTGATAAACTGCATGACTATACGACTATTAACCAATTAGAGGTCAACTTAAAAAAAACGCAAGTCGTTCCTTTTGGTAAGAAACGACACACAGGTGGTGGTTGGTCATTCAACAACATAAGCCTCGTAACAGGCCAGTCATATAAATATCTAGGCGTCCACCTGGATTCTAAATACAATTTTAGAAAGCAGCGTAACGAGATCGCAGTCAAAGCAATAACCCTTGCGGTATCACTAGGCAAGCTTGCAAAAAATCTCTCAGGCCCAACCCTATCGCCTCTTTTGGAGGTGATGAGAGCAAAAATTGGCCCTACTCTATCGTATGGCATAGAGTTATTTGGGGGGAAAATGAATACAGCCTTGAACCAGCACACAACCAAAATTTATAAAAAGGTTCTCCAGCTGCCAAAATCCGCATCTGCTGCACAGATAAGACTGGAGATGGGACTGATAAACTACGATGCCTCCAACATCGGGGCATATCTTAATCTCTGTCACAAACTAAGACAAGCGGACCCCAATACATTAGAATCCCTAGTCTGGGAAGAAATAACCCAGAAAAATCCAGGTGGAACATACGGCCGTCTCTTTAAAGACGCCATTCAGCAAATGTCAGCAAGTGATTTGTGGGCCCTGAATCCTAGTCAGACAGCATTCAAAATAGGGATCAAAAAGGGTGTGAGAATGAGATCAAGTATCATGGATAAAGCACTCTTTTTGAAACGCAGTCACGCCTGGGCTCTTGTAAACTCTTATAGACGGCTAGCCCCCGCCTCCTATCTGGCCTGTACATATTCACTCCATCTAAAGCGCAGCCTTATCGCCATTAGAATGGGCGACTGGCGATTCCTGAAAGATTTACCCTCCTGGCGACGCACCTCTGAAGATTTAACTTGTAGAGGGTGTGGCAAAACAGCTGAAACTATGTCGCATGTGATCTGCCTCTGCCCGGCTTTTAATTCAGAACGCAGGCGGAGACTAAAACCAGAATGGAATAGGCTGGGTGCCAGGACTTGCAGGCAAGCTATCATGGTAGCTTTAAATCCGGAAAACACATCCCTAAACATAAGACTCATAAACTTCATTCTGCAAGCATACCGTAATTTCAATCAAAAGAGGCCCTGCTAAAGTGCCCCTCCCACTTTCCAACTCTTAGGGAGGTTAAAATAAAACGACCAGTAACCTCAGGAATGTCGGCTGCTTCCTAAAAGTAGGATACCATTGATGCCGAGTACAATATAAAAGGGAGGAAGAGACAACTTTTTTCCCTATACATCATGCTTCAAGCTACTCTATTTTATTTAAAGAGGCTTAAGAGAAGACAATTTCCATTTTTATAATGACTGTCAACTGACCATGTTTTTATTCTTCAAGATTTTTTAATCTTATTTATTGATACACAATGTGAATTTTGTAACCTTCTTTTAAAGATATATGTGTTATATCTAAATAAAGATAATTGATTTGATTTGATTTGAAGTGGCACCACTTACCAAGGAGACTGGTGTGCCGACCGCCACTTTATTGGGGAAAAAAAATACGCCTGCAGCAGCGGTGTCCGCTGGGGACCAAGCTGAGAGCAGCACCTCCACTTCATTTGTCTCAGTGCCACCACGCCAAGTTAGGCCCAAGCCCATGAGTGCTGCAGAGGCAGCCACTTTCATAGCTCTTTCTTCATTGACCAGTGATGTTGGTGTTGACTCATCACAAAGTAGCATCCTATCAACGCAGGGTGTAACTCATCTGATGAGTGTTCAACCACAGCCGCAATGACAACCACCTATGTAACAAGGAGAGGCGCAAGTAGAGGCGCAAGGAGAGGTGCAAGGAGAGGCGCAAGGAGAGACGCAAGGAGAGGCGCATGGAGAGGCACACGGTTAGGTGCAAGTAGAGGCGCAAGTAGAGGCGCAAAGAGAGGCGCAAGGAGAGGCACAAGGAGAGGCACAACTGCCCACAATACTTGTTCCTACAGAAGTAGCGGCACATCAGGAAATCGAGTTTCATGCACAGGAATCAGCTGAGCAAGCCACTCCTGATGATCCATTGTCTTCCAGATCCCCAGCAAGGAAAATGTCAAGGAGGGCTAGTACAACTTCTTTTTCAAGCCCCCGTCCTTCTGATGATCTAGATCTTGATTGGCACCCACTAATTCAGTCTGAGAGTGAGGCACGCCATGAGCCGACAAAGCTAGGTAAAAGGAAGGTTCCCGCAAGGCTTTCAGTTATGGGTGATGACGAAGAAGAAGTAGAAGTGGTGCATTCTGCTGCTGCTGAAGAATATGACAATGACGACCTAGTCATCACAGTCATCACTCCAGCCCCAGCGGGCATGCAGCAGACAGAAATTTTTACCTAATCCCAAAATGCTGCGCAGGATGTGGGCGGCGTGGCACTGGTACCACCACCAACACAGGTAACTACTACACAAACAAGACCTACAGCTTCCATATTTTCTCTTCAGAAGGGCCGGCAGGAACCTCCATCCAGCTCGACATCCATTACTTCAAGTAGTGGTGCTGTAAGTGCACAACAGAGTCAAATTCCGCCACGCACATCCTCCACTTCATCTGGCATTGAAAGTGGCACCACCACCACCACCACCAAAAAATCTCAACTCCACAGTTTGGGACTTCTTTAGCATTTAGGAAAAAGGCGGAAAACCAAGTTAATTGTTCGATTTGTAAACAAGTAGTTAGTCGGGGTAAGCTTGGTACCAACTATGGTACCAGAGGCCAGAGAGGTCATCTCCAAAAACACCACAGCATCCAGTTGTTGGCGCACCTAAGTAACATCTAGAAAGCCAAAAGTAAAAATCCAAATGTAGCCATTGATATTGCATCTGATGACGAGGAGCTGATCATGCAGGGGGGAGATGAAGAAGCGAGAGACATTTTTTCTTGTACACACAGTACCCCTGGCAGCAGCTCTGCAGTGGTAGCGCCCACACCCTCTACCCCTGCAACATCTAGGTAGCACAGTAACAGTCTGGTAGAGACACCAATGCGAAAAAGTACATCAATGAGCCCAACTGGGTTGAAGAAGTCTGGATCATCATCACATATGAAAACGGTCCAGACCACCATTAAAAGCATGTTTTGGTCGGAGGCGCCATTTGAACACAACCACCCAACGGCACGTCTGTATAATGCAATGCTGGCTAAAATGTTAGCGCTGGATCATCTCCCTTTTTCTTTCGTGGAAGGGGTGGGTTTTCTAGAATTTGTGGCAACAGTCTGCCCTAAATGGAAGGTTCCTAGAGGGTTCTATTTTGCCAGAATTGCGGTTCCAGCACTACATCAAGATGTGCTGGACGTTATTGGGCAGCTTTACAGAAGAGTGCTGTTCACACTATCCACCTGACAACAGACATGTGGACCAGTTGCCAAGCTGCTGATTACTTGTGCATCACTGCACACTGGGCCTCTTTTGCGGGGGTAGGAGAGAAGATAGCTGCAGGTGTTGACAGTGTCACAATTTTTCAAACTACTCGGAAACATGCAACAGTAGCCATGTTTGCCATGGAGAAACCTCATACTGCAGTAAACATTTTGGAGGAGTTTAAAAGTAAGGTCTTTGAATGGCTGCAGCCAAGAAAGTGCATGATTGGTTATGTTTCCATGAATAATGGCAGTAATTTAGTTAAGGCCATGGCTGATGGTGGCTATTTCAGAGTGCCGTGTTTGGCGCACAGTATTAACATTATTGTTCAAGATTTCTTGAAACAAGAAATCACAGTCAGCAAGCTACTGACCACCTGCCGAAGAATCTGCACACATTTCAGCCATTCTTTTAAGGCCCGGAAGCAGATGAGGATCATTCAACGTGACCGTAGAGTGCCAGTCAGAGGACTCATCCAGGAGGTGGCAACACGTTAGAACTCAACCTTCCACATGCTTGAGCGTCTGTTTGAGAAGTACTTGGTAATCAATGAGTATGTCTTTCACGCACAGTGTGGTTCTATGAAAGACATGAGGCTCGAGGTGGAAGAATGGGACCTAGTGAAAATCCTGACAGACATGCTTCGTCCTTTTGAGGTGTTCACGCGTGGAGTAAGCAAGGAGGACTGAACTTTGGGCAAAGCTATCCCATTGTTGTGTATGCTAGAGCACCAACTGAAGGCGGTGCCATCAATGTTCCGAGTTGATTCTGAAAAAAAACAAGAAGCACATCAGTTGTCAGAGAGCTTATTAAGCTGCCTAGTTGACAATGCAAGACTTAAAGCAATACATTGAGAACAGCATTACATTTGTGCCACTATTCTGGATCCATGGTACAAAAAGGCACTGGCCAGCAATACATTCATTCCTTATTCTGAAGCAGATGTTTCAAAGTACAAACATTGGCTAGCTCTGTCAGCCACTCGGTTCAAAAAAGTGCAGCAGGAAATTGAAGGAACCACCACAAGTACTACTGAAGCAGCAGGCCATCCGGCGTCAAGGTCCACTTCTGTGGCCGAAGGCAGTCACTTTTCCTCAGAGCCGTTACCGACACCAGCAACCGTATCATCATCACCTGCACCAGGCCCAGCCATAATATTGTCGGAAGCGGATTGGATAACTCTTCAAGGGTTTGCTCGTTCCAGTGTTGATGCAAAGGCAACAGATGGTACGCAAAGTGGAGCACCCCTGGAGGACCTTGAGTGGATGGTGCAGGCCTATCCGGATGACCCAACAGAAGTCTGCGTTGATCAGAACCCATTGGTATATTGGTGTGGGAAAAGGCCTCAATGGCCACTGATCACCAAGCTGGCTATAAATTATTAGGCTTGCCCACTCGCAAGCATGTCTTCTTAACGTGTTTTCAATGCTGCTGGTGCCATTGTAACTTCAAAAAGGACCTGCCTCTTGCCCAAAAATGTGGAGAGGTTAACAATGATCAAGATGAATCAGCACTCCATACCACCAGATTACAAAATACGTGAGCCCACGCAGGAAGAAGAGGACACCGACTTAGGTGACGGAAGTTCTTCTCTTTTTAGCTGCCCTACTACCGTTTCAATTCTCAGAGTTTGAGGACAAGCTCTACTTCCCTGACACCTGGGCTTGAAATACATACTTTTGTTTTTGTCCTTATTCACTTTTATTTCTGTGTGTCTTTATTTTGCAACTTTTAGCACAACAAAACTCTAATCACAACAAATCCATCAGCAGCACTGTCTTTGTCTTATTTCCTTCTTGAAGGTGCCGCTGGCTGCATTCCTGAAGTTCACAAGTTCACAACTCAGTTATGCTCCTCTATCCTCCTCCTCCAGACTCCCCCTATCAATTTCCCTCTAGGCAGATGGCTGGGTTATGCAGAATCAAGAAACCGTTGCTTCCTAGACGAGTCCCCTCAAAAGAAGTGGGACTGGAATGACTGACTATGCTGACTTCTTCTTCTGTAATTGACACGAGAGGCTGCCCTGTGGCCCTTCACTTAAGAATAAGATGCTGACCAAAAGTGGATCAGGTAATGAATGATGAGATGGCATGCACTGGACAACACTGGCTGTCTGGCTCTGATGAAAGCAATTGCTGTTTGTTTGTTGCGCATGAAATGAATCCTATGTGTTCTGTTATTATTTATTCTTTTACACGCTAAATGTAACTCAAGTTTACTTTGTTTAATGCAAATTGTACTTCTACTGCAGGGGCCACTACGTTGCATCTTTTATTATGGAAAATGTCATTGGACTCCCTGTGTGTAGACTGCATGAACAACATTGAGTTTGCCAACACCATGATGATGATGAGTCATGATGACCAAAGTTACATAATATCTTTACAGTCAGTCACTGGGATGGATGGATCATCATTGTTGATTTACGGAAGAACTATGGCCATTTCGTGAGTGGCAAACAGGTAAACAAGTCAACAACAACCACAGCAGAACTACATGTCTGTCTAGTTGTGGTATGGAGTGGTCGAGCTAGTGTAGTGTTATGCCAGAGTCCAGACAGAGGTTCATGTAAAATTGCAGCTATGTGGCTTGCTGTATAAAATTAGATATGCTTTGTCTGTCAAAGAGGTATGCTACATGGAGTATCACTCAGTGGTGCCTGCATTGACCGTCTGCATGGCCCTGGCCTGCTGTGTGCTAATTATTATCCTGGAAACAGAGACTCAGAGTAGGCACTTTAGAAATGAGGCATGTATGTAATACTGTCGCCTCTGAAAGTGAAACTGTTATTTTTGCACTACACACCGTACCTTATCTTTTTCTTCTGGGGTGTTTTAATATCCCTTTCTGTTTTTCCATCGACAATTACAGGCCGGCACTTACCCTGTGCAATGGGAAAAACATTAACTCAGGCTTATCATAGCAATCCGCAATTCCGCATCCGCCAGGCAGGCAGTGGACAGTGTGGTCACCAAGATTGATTGACGGAGCACCCAATGGAATGCAGGAGTGCCGCGAATAAGAGGAATGGCTGGATGCATGGAACTTCCCAATTTGACCAGGACAACTACAACATACAGTTACAGTATCCACTTCACTTGTCCTTATCTTTTAAATAATGTTATTGTGGTGAACTTCTATGAGTGCGACTCTGTGCGCTTGCCCTCTGCTTCAAATTCATCCCTACAGCTATTTGATAAGTTTCTTTGCTATTTTTAAAACTAATATAATGTACTACTAAGTGTTTATTCTCTCTGAGGGCAGACAGGCAAGTGAAATTGCGTAATTACTGCAGCCCTGTACTGTCTAATTGTTTAGTATTGGTGAGTAAGTACTACTTTTCAGGAACGAAACCATCCATTTAGCAAACAACTTCATGCATGCCTTTCCTTTATGTACCTTAAAATATTTATGGATATCTTCGTATCCAAAGATTTGTTTTTCTTCATTTGTTGTTTGTCCATACTGTGTTTTTTTCTCTCTCCAAAAAACTTTCCCAAAAACCCCCATTCCCTTCCATTTTTCAAACCCTAACCCTGCTTCCCCTGGGCTGTGTGATTTTCATTGAGGTGTGACTAAATGACACCAATAATTCCACACGCTTGCGGGGGAGGATGAGGTCAAAAGCAACAGAAAATCAATTTCAAGGCAAGTCAAGGAATCCAAGGATATATTCTTATTCTGCTTGACACACACCCATGAGAATTTGCAAATCAATTCAGAATTCCATGTCCGCCATCGAGTGGATTCATCATCAACAACATCCTCCTACACATGACGAATGCTTACTCTGCTGTGTCCTTCAGTACTAGTTCTTGTAGTAGCCATAATCCACGCAACTAGTAGTTAACTTTTGATTGAATACTTTAGCATTGCTTAGGCTACAATTTATGGCACTGTTCTTGTGTACTGTACGATTGTACTTTTCTAATGCTTCTCTCAGGCCACTCAATGTCTCATTTCCTTTTTTTTCATATGCTGCTACTGCCAGTGTTTACCACTAGTACTACCACCACAACGATGCCATTTCATCCATCCAGGATTCCATAGCCAACCTGAATCGCCATTTGCCATACAGCCAGCCCTGTTCCTAGCCCCATTCTCAAACACGATTCACAGGTAAGATAAGCATTTTGGGGGAGGAAGAATAATGGAGTAGGAGGAGACGAGAGACTGACGGTAGTACTAGTAAAGTAGTAGAACAATTGAATTCACTAACTCTGTCAGTGACACTTTTGAAAAAATGTGGGCGATTACTTAGACAATTTGAATCAACCAGCCAGTTAAGTTTCAGGAAAACAAATGTACAGTTAACCCCCCCTTGCCTCCCCCACAAAACAGTAAAAACGTGTATGCTATGTTTAAGTGGAAAATAAATATTTATTTTTCGACCCTAACAAAAATAAACTATCCCACAAGACCAGACCCACCCCCCTCCCTAACCCCAACCAATGTCCATGAAATGTCCTCAAAAGTCCAATAACCCCAACGCCTAATTCCCACCCCCCATAAGTCTTTAAAAAAGGGGCAAGGGACAGTCTCTCTCTACTTTGGCCGGCAGTGTCCTGTGGCCAGGTAATCACGCAGCTCTCTCCGGAGAGCCTGAGCATGGCTTTCTGCCTCTCCACCTCCTGCTCAAGGTAGGCCACTCGCAGGGTTAGGCGGTGCACATGCGCCTTGCAGGTACTGTAGGGGGTAGCTGTTGTTTTTGCTGCTTGGCGGCGGCGGGTGGCTGCCGGATCACGGTGCCGTACTGCTGGAGGATTGCGCTGGCTATATGACCCAGGGTCAGTGGAGGAGGATGCAGCTGTTGTTGTTGACTGCAAGTCATCCTCCTCCTCCTGAGCCACCAGCCGCCGATATTTGGCGACAATTGCCTCCAGCTTCCGTCACCTGGCCCAGATAGCCAACTTCTTCCTTGTTAGTTTAGAAGGAGTATATATATGAAGAAAGAAAAAAATACTGTAACCAATACTCTTTAAGATTAACACAAAATAATTCAACAGAAAGTTGTGTCACAGTAGCACTAGCAACTTGCAAGCACGGTACATAACATTTGTGGCATGTATCTATCTAACCTTCCACTTTGTCGGCCTCTGCTCTAACATTAGTGGGAGTTTCAGGAGTTCTACTAGCACTATGGACTCAATACATTAGACTCAGACAGTACACCAGTCTTCTTCTTCTCCCTTGTTTAGCGAAATTAGTACGTAAACTTGTAGAAGCCAGCATAATGCCAGGGCACCCAAGAAAAACAGACGCAAGCCATGATGACGCAGACTAGCATTACTGTTACCAGTAAATGAAGGTGGGGAAGCTCTTACTTTTCTATTACGGGTGGCACTGGCCATACTCTGTTACAAGGTACAAAAAGGGCTACTGCTCAATTAATTTAACTTTCACCCTGCCCTGCCCCTGACTACTACAAAAGGAAAATAAAGAAGATAATATGATCATCTATCCCTTCACATTATATTTGCTTATATAAGGGATGACTTTAGGTGCTTTGTTTTTATTGACTGAGTGAACACCGATAGGTCACACATGAATGACAGAGTTGAAAAAGAATTATTAACATAGGTAGTGAGTGGTCCCCGTAATCGCCAGAGGAAGGCACTTGTGACTTGACTTGACAATGTGAACTATACAATATAGATACACAAATGCTGTGCTTGCAAACTACTGTTAGTTAAGAGAGTATTCTGAAAAATTACAACTTCTACTTTCCTACTCTGGCATGGACGTGCGGTGTTACATGCTATTCAAACTAACACTCTTCATCCAGTGACTGTCTATTCTGTCTACTCTACATACACCTATGCTATCTATGAGGAAGATACTATCCAGGCATCCATCCAATCAAAGTAAATGTCAATCATTCTTCTTAATGTCTCAACTGGACAAATCTTACTTTTTCTCACCAAAAAACAACCTTTTTATTTTATTTTGTAAACCGCCACCCATGCATCCGTGCTTGACTTGCATTTGAATTTGACCCAAAGGATATATTGTGCACACGTACAGTTTCTGTTTCACCCACCCAGGCAGTCCTCTTTTCTTTCTCCTTCCAACCATCGTTGCTTCAACCGGCCATGCATCAGGTTCCGACCAGCCCCTAGAGTGACCAACTCCACGCTGGCCCCGGCACTGGTGGTGGGCTGTGCCGATGGTGTTCCGCCTAGAAAATGCATGTCATATTTTTAGATGCCAAACACCACTCCCTATTTTGTCTAGGAATTTTTTTTTTTTACTATAAACAAATTGAATTATTTTTGGCTCTCTAGTCTAAACTAAAAATTCCCCTTTCGGAAGGGGAGGGTGTTATTATTTAAGCTCAGCCAGAACATGCTACACTTTTTGGCACAACTGATGAATGCTTGCTTTTTAACACGCACCATTTTTCTCATAACAGTCAGAAGCTTCACTTCTATGAACAAGAGCAATATGTTACTGGTCATCATCACTACCAGTACTTTAAGTTCCAACCAGGTGAGGGTTCTCCCACAATTATTGTGTAAAATCAGCCACTGTTCAGTTTTCAAGAGTTCACCATTTCTCTTCTATGAAGTTGATTTAAAAAATGTTTTTATATAATGCACAATTAAAAATTAAATACACAGAGCTAGTTGTTTTACTTTTAATAAAGCTTTAAAACGTACATAGACTCTGTGGTTTTTGGTCATGAGTGAGTGAACGAAAGGGTTTGCAATTTGCAAGCATGATTCCATGACTCTGAGAGGTCGAGACTCTGACTCCGTAGTCATATGTTCTGGGTTGTATAATCATTGGGGATCATTGCTGCATTCGGGAGCTAAATATTGATGACTCTGACACACTAGCTAGTCAATAAGGAGATTGGGGGTTCAACTTCTGTTATGACTGAAGTATGTGGAAAGTCTAACTGCACCTATTATCACCAATGCCCTATTTCTTGTCTATAGTTCTGTATGTGCAGAATAATTCCTGCAACAGTAGTAGTATGGCCTCATATCCAATCAAACGGTAAACTAGTATCTTATTCTTGGTGGCCAATGACATTTTATTGTTGGGAATTGTCAAAGCATAAACATTAAGAAGACTTCAATATACATTATGGACAACCGAGAGAACTGCACTCAGTGTCTAGAGCTATTGCTGAATAGGAGTTTTGTTTAACACCTTTTGCCAACTGTGCAAGCTTAGCTAGCTACACAGACAGACTAATAATATTAAATAGTAGTAGCATAGAGAATCATATAGTAGAGGCAGGATAAGAATTTAGAAACAGTCCACAAGAAGATCTAAGATGATGTAGGAAAAAATAGAATTATGATGAACAATTGAAATAAATAGGTGCTGTAAAAGTTAGGGAAGTATAATTATTAATATTAACAGGAAAACTAACTGGGGCCAGCAAAAGAGCCCTCGGCGGACCGATCCTGGTCTTCCTGCTCCGCCGGCACCGCCACCGCCACCTATGTCCTTCAGCCCCTGGGAGGAGCTGATGTACATAAAAGAAAGATACAAACATGGATGATAGTTGTCAACGAAATCAAACATTTCAAAAAAATATTAACACATTTCTTTGGGGAAATAAACATCAATTGCACTAAATTTATTGACCTATCTGATGCGGTCTACTAGGATATTAGTATTGCTGGATTCATGGACCGTCTACTTGGAAAGTTATGTAACTCACTAAAACAACTACAAAAAGGTTCTACTAGGACTGGCAGCACTCAGCAGCATACAAAGTGACAGACACAGCCCGTCATGATTGCAGACCACTAAAATATTTCCTACTAAATAACAAGTCATAATATACTCAACCTATCAATCCACCACCACTATCTCTTCTTAGTGGCAGGAGTACAAAGGAAGGACTGGACTTGAGTCTCTAGTCTCTCTAGCATTAAGCAGTTCTGTAAAGTACACTAATACATAATCACTCTGGCCAAATGAGCACAAAATTAAAAACAATTAAGCATGGTAGCACCGCCACTGACTGAGCAGGCAAGCACCTGCAATCACAGAGGCTTTTGAAACATAATTTGCCTGCAATGGAATCAACAGCATTCTTGCTCTTCGTAAAAAACATATATTTGCAATATAGCACAGAGCAGAAGAAAACAAAGTAGTTATTAAATAGCTACAAGTACCCACCAAGCCCAGGGATCTCGACGCCAAGCAGGTCGAGCAGGTCTTGTTCCCGGTCCAGTATGTCGGACCACCGGTGCGTCACCTGGTTGTAGGTGCGCCGGATCCCTGACTCTCTATACATGGCCCAGCACAGTCTTTAGAGGGGATGATGAGTGTGTGGAGCGTTACATCTTAATATCCTTAGGCTCAATCCTTTTTATATGAAGAGAATCAAAGTAACCAGTTCTTTGTAGAAAAATAGCTCTTTATTTGTGAGGATACAGACGTGGACAGCCGACACGTGTTTCGCCCCTGTGGCGAATTGCGCCAGGGCTTTCTCAAGGCTGTAATAAATCACAGTAAAAAAAGGGGTGTAAGTGTTCATCATTCAGAAAAAGAGAGCGCCTAAGACCCCAGAGACCGTGCAAGACTGCGGAAAAGAAAGTAGATTTGGAGTGCAAGTTCCTTGGCGTTTAAGCACCGAATAGAGGAAGTCCCTTTAAAAGAGGAGAGTGTGTGCACGCAGACAAAGATCGTCAGTCAGAGAAAGTTACAAAACCTCGAGTTATTGTGCTAAACAGGTACAAGACCCCATGGCCCAGCACACCTTACCCCTTAGCTGGCGATGCTCCCGGAGGCCGTACCCGGTACTGGACCTGCCGCCTGCTGCGACGGTTTACGGGAGGTGGCACTGCACAAAGGCGAGCAGTGCGGCCACCTCCACTGTGCTGAAGATCTCCCTGGGACTTACATACTCCTCCCTTAAACGCCCGCAAGGGAGCCGGCTGCGGGGTGCGCGACTCTTCCCCATGGACTTACCGGCTCCCTTTGCCAAGGTCCTGGGTTAAAGAAAGGAAACATAGGAAAGAATAGGGAAAAAAGTAAATAAAAGAAGAAAGAGAGCTAAAAAGAAAGTAGGTATTAAAGTAACAAAAAGTAGAAAAAAACACCAAATATTGATGTACAAAAATAGAGAGATAGATAATGAGTAAACAAGTTTTTAAAAAAGTTCAAACAAACAAAGGATTACAAAGATTAAAGCAGGATAGCAAAGGCTTGCCCAGAACCATTGCAATGAATGAAAAACAAGATGGTGCGCCCATTGGAACCACGTGGGTAAGTTTGCGTGATATTTTCCCCACGAGCATGCAAAAACGGACGCAAAAACACGCAATTGTGCCCCGCAACAGGAAATGCACAATGCGAGCATGCAACTAGCGCCCGGAAACTGAAATACGCAACGCCAACAGTGAAAACAAGATGGCAGCGCCCATATAGGACCGCATGGGTAAGTTTGCGGTAGCCGCTGTGAAAAAAAATCCCGTAAACTCACAAAAATAAAAAAATCTGCAATCTTGTGAAAGTTTGCGAATTTTGCAAACAGCGAGTACGCTTTCACGCAAATTTGTGTACCGTGAATTCGCAAAATTCGCCCATACTTAGTAGTTACCATCTTTGATGTCGCCCAGGTGGCGGGAGACCCTATGGATTCAAACCTGGTGGATGCAGAGAAAGCGTTCAATAGGGTCTCCTGGCAATTTCAATGGGCTTTAATGAAGAGGGCAAATATTGAGCCAGAACTTTCAACAAGCAGTTAAGGCATTATATTATAGCCCAGAAGCAAGAGTGTTCATTGCAGAAGAGATCTCGGAGACTTTTAAGATCTCACGGGGGGATAGGCTGGAGTGCCCCCGCTTATCGCTTCTGTTAGCTTTGTATATAGACCCATTAATACGCAGGCTCGAGCAATATATTGGTATTCCGCCTATGTGTTTTAGAGGATGGAATACTAAATCCCTCGCTTATGAGGATGACATAGCTCTAGAGACCCCGGATCCAGCTACAACCCTGGTAGAGATAGAAAAAGAGGCAACCAGTTTAGGACACATTTCTGGCTACATGTTAAATAAGGAAAAAAAGTAATTATTGTAAATAAAGGAGTTACTACTCTCACAGATACTCGTGTGGTAATAAGTGCAGTATAGCTAGGAATAACTATTGTTTCTGAGGTCATTATCAAAGAAAACCTTGAACCTTTTATAGAAAAGGGTACTTGTGAAGACTGAATAACCTGCACTTATTTCTAGTAGGGAGGTGCAGTGTAATAAAAATGTTTTTTCCCCCAATGTATTTTACTTTTTCTGTGCGATCCTTTTAGATATAGAGAATATATGGTTTAAGAGGCTGGAAGTTTTGATTTGTCTGGGCATATTCTAAACCTAGAAGTCTGTAAAATATTTGATACTTCCTACGGAAATAGGAGGGTGAGGGTTCCCAAACAGTAAGCTGTATTACTGAGCCACTATGCTTCAAAATTGTTTGGTATTATTGCAAAAAAAACCTCGGGTTCAAGTTGGGTCTGATTTTTTTCCCTCCCCCTTCAGGATACTAATAGGAGATGAGGCATGGGGAGGCCTTTGAAGACATATCAAATTTAGAGTAAGTTTTAAGACCTTACAGAACACTTTTAAAGTTTGTTGAGCTGTCGGTAAGTTACTAGGGGTAGGTAGACTAAATTTTTATATCCCAATAGGTAACAATGTGAGTTTACTTGCCATTTTGTCTGACCAATATGTGTTCAGTTGGGTAAAGACTAATTTAAATAGGATAGGGCTCTCTTCCCCCCCCATGGGGTTTATCTCATTTCAAGAACTCAAGAATGACTTTGATATTGGTCAAAAATAGTTCTTAAAGTATCTTCAGGTAAGGGACTTTCTAACCCACAATGGAGGAGGACCAGCAGGGTTGCAAAGGCTCAAATTAGCGGATCTATTGGTTAGGGGGCAATTTCCCTATACTGGGGTAATCTATACCTTTCTTAAAAAACTTTTGAAGGACGATCTAGATAAATACTCTCAGAAATGGCAGGAGAAATTGGCCACATCGGAATCTAGTTTCCTTAAATACTTTTGATAGGCACAACCCAGTTTAATCTGCAATACCACAAAACTTGTTTTGATCCTTTATTACACTCACAATGGAATCATTAAATGGTGGGGCCGTAATGGGATCATGATGTCCTAAATGTCAGCAACGGGTGCCGATAGTGTTCATATATGTGTTACCTGTCATGCATTATCAACTATCAAGGAAGAAATCACAGAACCTTTCAATGAGAAATTAAATATGTGAATATCTTTGACACCGGCTGTAATTCTGTTGGGAGTACCAGATGGGGAGAGATGTGACAAAGGTACAGCGTTTTATTTCTATTTATGAATATCTTTCTATTGTGTATTGCGTCGGCCTGGCTGGATATTAACCCACCCATTTTTCAACAATGGCTAGCCCAGGGCCTCGTAGTTTGTAATCTTGAAAAAGCAATATATTCTGAGAAAGGTGCACAGGGTACTGGAGTCAAGCTATCCTGGCTGATGATGGCTGATAGCCAGAAACCGGTCCTAGGATGCTTAATTCTGGTCCAGGGAAGACATGGCTCAGCACTGTGCACTTTTAAAATATGTAGGATTCTGGTAGCAGATACATTTTTAGTAATGTATGTAGTGCTGCTTGTATAGCGCACGTATCACTCCAGACGTGGCATCAAGGCGCTGTAAGCATACCGCTGAGGAAACCTTCCTGGCCTCTCTCTGTGAATGGTCTAATCCTGGGCACCCCCAGATTGAAAGCCAGGCATCCTAGCGCTGTTGTGGCCGTAGTGGAGATAAAGCAAGCTATTGCCCAGAGTTACAGCGTGGGACCCATGATTAAATTAGGCACCAAGGCGAGAATTATCAGGTCTGAGGAAATTGAGCTGCCGCTCTAACCATTGAGCCACACTTCTCCACAACGTAAAGTATGGACTCTTATTGCATCCCCCTTATGTGTTGTTTCTGTTCAGATGGCAATTTGTATTAAGGGCAATTCTTACGACATTAATTGTGTATGGGGTGGTTTGGGGGTTGCATGAGGCTAAATGAGGTTTTTATATTTGTACAATTGCAATGAAATGTATATTAATGATAATAAAATATAATACAAAAATAAAAATTGCACAGTTCATTAATGTGCCTCTATTTGTAATTAATCCAAATCCAAATGTTGTTTGCTTGCTTAATTGATGCCAGATTATTTTACTCTGTAAAAAAAATAAAGGACATGTTAATATATTGGCTAATGTTATCTTCCGAGTATATACTATCCCATACTATGGATATTATCTCAGCCATATACAAACATACCAATCCGTCTATGCTGCATTTTGAAAACATATCTTTACCATTATTTACTGATGCCAAACTAAGAGTATAACAGTCTGTCACTGAGCCCAGGAAGTGTTGATAAATGTTACCTGTATAGCACAGAAAAAAGGGCAGCTTTCACACTATGTATTTTCAATTTGAGATACCAAGAAAGCTTTTCCTATTTATTACCTAAAGCATCCCAGGCAGCCAGGATCCTGTCACAGTAAGTGGAGAGAACCAGTGTTGACCATATTAGATGGGCAAGAGGTCATCTAAATGCAGGGTGTCTAAGGAGCAGAAGACGTGTTCTGCCATATGTTCTGCCATATTAAAACAGATCATTTCACAGTACAGTAAAGAGGAATTTCTGAAAGGGGAAGGGAACCACTTCCTTTGCAGAATATTCCTGAACCTGGGAATACTCAACCAGAAGAAGAGCACTCTTCTGGAACAATCAAGGACTCCTGAATCCTGCTAGCACCTAGAGACTTAAACTCTTCTCCATGGATCAGGCGGTTGGCCACCTATTTGCTTGCTCTAGGGACACACAAAACAGATAGGCTCCTGATGCCAACCACAGAGGATTGGACCCTGCAGGAGACCTGGCTCGAGAGAGACCTGATGCCTTGAAAACTGCCATGAGAAGCTAGGTGCTGAAATAAAGACAAAATGGTATAGAGTATGGACTAATATTTGCATTGCAAGTCTGTGAAGACACAAGTTAATCACTTGTCAGAAATGTATCCATTACAAAATTAATATTATGTATAGCCAATAAAAGCTAAATAACTGGTTCCCTCTATGTTACTACTTACAAACACTTACACATATACATATATACAAAAAAAAACACAATTTTTTGTATAAACACAACCAACTGTCTTCATTGCGTGTTTATGAACAGGCAATATCATACTTAACCATTGGACTTCAGCTTTCCAATTATTTGACAATATGTGGTTATGTTCACAACATTCAATTTACAGTCCACAATACAGAGGTAGACTTTCTTGGGTCAATATTCATTAAGGACTGGTCAGTCCCAGTGCTACCAACGCTGGTGTGATGTTCATACACAGGAATTTCTTAAAATTTTTAGCAGACTCCTCCAGTAGAGGTTTTGATGCGTTTCAGCCCAGTCAGGAAAATGAAAAAAACTATAAGGGCCTGTAAAAGTGATACTTATTTTAAACACTGTAAAATACCAGCTGATGCACTCCATAGGAAAGTGCGTCCTCCAGAACCTCACCACCTACAATCCGGTGTTTTAGTTAATGCTGATGCATGTATGGACTTAACAAAAAATAGTTTGTGCTCACAACTACATAACACATACCTTATGTTTTAAACCTACATTGGAAAGCTGTGATGCAATCACAGTCTGTTTCATTTGTACCACTGAGTTTACAAGATATACTAGAAAGTAAAATTTAAGTACTGCAATTCTTATGCTGAATTAGATTGAAGGCATTTTGTTCCAATTAAAGTGTGAAAATAGAAACTAACTGGAGTGAACTGAAGAATACATTTTCCTTTTGCCCTTAGAATAGCAGCATGCCACTAGAAGATTGTTTGAGGAAACAGTCATTATGGAATTAGACCACCTCAACACACGCAAAACATTCTTCAGACAAAATTTCAACAATAGTGAACTGGGGCCCATGCACAGTCTGTCTAAAAACGAGGTATTAATCAATTAACCAGCAGACAAACGGGTGAGATAGTGTAGCATATGACCAAGAGGTAATGAGACGACTGAAAAATTATGCTCACTATTGTACCATACAAGAGGACCCCACAAAATGTATTTCTGCTTAAATCCATGAGCATTAGAAGATGGATGGATCTGTAAAAGAGAATTTGAATTCCTTAACAGACATACCAGCTGAATTCCAACTATGTGTGTACTGCCGAAGATCCATACGGATTCTATTAAACATCCTGTGAGACCTATCATACCTGCATGTGGCTCAATATTAGAAGTGTTGGTCCAGTATGTAGATATTTTTATTTATTTATTTTGAAAGATTTATATAGCATGAACATGACCCAAGCGGTTCCTAAACATTTTTTTCCTTTAGCAATAAGGAGGGGAAATATTCTGTGCAATCACTTGGTGAAAGCTCCACATCCGCATCTTGAACTTGAACTTAGGTTGCGGGCGGATTCTGCCGCCGCTACGGTGCCTAGAGTAGAGAAAGGCCAGAACCCCTTGGGTAAAGGACGGGGCATTCGGTCCAGAGAGCAATGGAGAACTTCGGTCTTTGCTCCATTGAACTGGAGCGAGTTCTGACGCAACCAGTCCACCGTTACAGTCATGCAGCGGTGGAAGGATTCCATAGAAACCGCTTCCCTGCCCTCAAAGGAAAAAATAAGTTGAGTGTCATCGGCATAGTTGATGACAGAGATGCCAAATGACGTAATCAAACTTATTAGAGGGCGAAGATATAAGTTAAAGAGAATCGGGCTGATTGCAGAGCCCTGCGTCACACCCTGATTCACATCTTTTACGACTGATCGGAAAGGCGGCAAGGCCACGGATTGCTGCCTATTACAGAGGTGTGAGGCCAGCCAGTTCAGGGCCAGGCCGGTCACCCCGGACTCCCGGAGCCTGCCAAGTAACACCTCATGGTCAACCATATCGAACGCGGCCGACATGTCAAGTAGCACCGGAAACGGCGTTCCTCCCATGTCGACGCGCGAACGCAGGTCGTCCAAAATGTCCACCAAAGCAGACTCCGTGCCTTGGGCCGGCCTGAATCCAAATTGGGCCACGTCTAAAAGGTCATTGGTTTCAAGGAAGCTGGACAGGACCCTCGTGACCAATTTCTTTAAGATTTTTACCGAGAAAGGCAAGAGCGAAATGGGCCTATAATTGGCCAGGCACAACGGGTCCAAGGTGGCCTTCTTTAGCAGAGGAGTAACCACTGCCAGTTTCCAGCTATCAGGGACGTGGGCCGTGACAAGGGACTGGCAGCAGATGGAATGGAGCGGCGGAAAGAGCTCCCCCTGAAACAGCTTCCAGAACTTTTGTGGCAATGGGTCTAAAGGGGAGCCAGATGAAACGCCATTGGCCAGTAAGCAGAAATCCTCCAAAGAAGGAGTGGGAAAGCAGGTCAGCCGAGGCTGTACTGCCTCCTCCTCAAGGGCCTCCCGAGTCGCTATGCTGACTGGTTCCAAAGAACGAGAGACGAGAGGGCTGGTCGAATTGGAGGCCAAAAGTCCATTCAGAATGTTTTTTATTTTATCCTCAAACCCCAAGGCTAGGGAGTCACATAGCTCCTGAGAGGCCGAAATGGCGGATGTGGCGCAGGCTTGATTGGAGAGGTTCTTAACTAATTTGAATAAGGTTCGGGACTTGTTACCTGCTTTAGCCAAGGTATCCTCTAGGAACCTGGCTTTAGCCACCCTAATCTGTACATTATAGTCCTGGAGGGATTTTTTATAGAGCAGCTTATCTGCTTCCAAACAGTGCCTTCTCCAGACCCGCTCCGCCTGTTTACAGCAAAGTCTCTGCTGGGGAAGATCACTAGAGAACCAGGGAGTGGCTTTTGACGGCTTATCTTTCACCCTGCGCAGTGGAATCACCTTGTTGAGCGACTCAAGGATCTGCTGGCAGAGAGTGAAATAGCTCTCCTCCACATTCTGACCCAAGGAAAAGACCCCAGTCAGTAACGTGGGTAAGTTAGAGCCCTTCAATAGCCGAGACCATTGCCTGCTAAGTTTTGGCCTGCCCGGGACGCTATTACTCAGCGAACCAGCTGGTAAAAGGATGGAGAAATGGATCAGTGCATGATCTGTCCAGCATTGAGCCGCTACCTCATTGACCTTTTGCATGAGTAGGGGCGGACACAAGCTGCGTGAAGTGAAGATTATTGCATGCTTGACAGAATTCTCGATATGCAAGATCATAAGGACCACTGGGCCATAGATTAAAGTCGCCCAAGATTAAAAACCTGGCGTGAGAATTAGATAGATCGTAGATCAGATCTATCGGATCTTGAAGAGATGATATCACACTGGCAGGAGGACGATAGCAAAGTAGCCCCGCAACCAGTGTTCCACTCTGATCTTTCAGAGAGAAGCCCATGAGCTCAAAGCCCATGACCGGTTTAACTTCAAGATGTGAGAACGTTAGTGAGTCCTTAAAAATGAAGCCCACTCCACCGCCCCTCCCAGTAGCTCGTGCCTGATTGAATAACCCGACGGGCAAGCCCAGCCGAGCTCCACACTACTCTCCGCTCTAGTCCAAGTTTCAGTCAGAAACATAATATCCAACTGCAATGATTCAATGAGAAGGGCTGTCTCTGCATGGTGTTTGCAGAGCAAACGGACATTAAGTAGTCCACAATTTACACTCACTGAAGGGACCGCCGAGTTGGCCGGTTGTTTACCCATACTAGGGTGTTGGTTCACCAGGCAAAGTTCCTCCCTGGAGTACACCAGTCGAGTTGGAGCAGCATGTCCAGTGCTGGGCGCGTCTGGAGTGCGAACAGGCGCAAATGGGTTTACCTCTGGTGCACCTCCGGCGCCCCGCCGGCGTGCCCGCTGCGTGCCCATGCTGCACGCTTGCCTGTGCATCTCCTTATATAGTGTGCCGCGCGGGAGTCCTGCGAGTGAAGCCACTGGACCCACTCAAAGATGGTGCCTAAAGTTGGCCCGAGTCGAAGCACACCCACCGAAGATAGCGGCCAAAACGCCGCAAGAAGTTCCCAATGAAGCCCTGAGATCTAACTAAGCCCCGCAAATGCAGTGGGTCTACAATTACAGTGCAAGTAAGCGCCTGACTATATACCCCCTAAATACCCCCTAAATACAGCTACGAGCGCCTACAAACAAAGTGGTAGCGCGATTCACAATTGCGGTTAAAAAGTTAAAATATAGGCAGCTACAGCGCAGAGGAGCGCGCAAGTAATAAGTGCATGTAGGTCTACTTGAAGCAGAAAGGGAGGGGTTTAAATACCCTTTCAAATGCGTGGGAGTCCTGCGAGTGAAGCCACTGGGCCCACTCAAAGATGGGGCCTAAAGTCGGCCCGAGTCGAAGCACACCAACTTAAGATGGCGGCCAAAGCGCCGCAAGCAGCTCCCAATGAAGCCCTGAGATCTAACTAAGCCCCGCAAATGCGGGTGGGTCTACAATTACAGTGCAAGTAAGTGCCTGACTATATACCCCCTAAATACCCCCTAAATACAGCTACGAGCACCTACAAACAAAGTGGTAGCGCGATTCACAATTGCGGTTAAAAAGTTAAAATATAGGCAGCTACAGCGCAGAGGAGAGGGCAAGTAATAAGTGCATGTAGGCAATGTTAGGTAACTGTCCATGGTCTCATCTCAATAAATTGGAAAAAGTGCTAATAGGCAACCATTAAATTGTCACTGAAAAATCCAATCACTAATCACCACTTCGTGTTAAATCTCGTAAAACAGATATACATTGAGGCAAGATGTAACCATTATATAAGTGCATGATTATAATCGGGTTATAATTCCAAAGGTAAAAACTTTGATTGGGATGAACTGCTTTGTATATCTGACCTCAGCACCATCACACTTGGCATGAATTTGCACCTTGGTCCTGGTCGGCAGTGAACAATCAGTTTAGATTCGAACTTTACTTTTTAAGACATAATTATATCCCACTTTCCATTACTTAATTTTAGAAACCTTGGTGTTTGTTGTGTCATTATAGTGTTATCCATTTTTCTAATAGGTTTCTGATATTTATTGTATTAAGTTCTTCAGTTTAAATTTATTGATACTACTTGATCTTAATCTGCACTGTGGAGATTGCCTGCTGCATGTATCATAGCCACTAGTCATTGAGATAAAATATTCTCATAACTGTGTTGGACCTAACAAGAGAGGATTCATTACTTGGTAGGTGTACCCCTTCACATATTAGAAAACCTAATTCCTGACATTTATTTATTCCTAATATAATGAAAAGAGAAACTCACCTTAACAGCCAAATACATTACTACTTAGCTACCATCACAGAAGTAAAGATCTATTCAAATCTTTCTAACATCATGTAAACCTGTGTCAGAATCCACTAAAAAATAACTGAAGTATTAATAAGAAATCAGACATCAACATTCACCACACCAAAGGAACAACTACCTATCCTGCTATGGTCTTATCCCCCAGATAATGCTTACAGGTGGGCAACTGTCATTGATTCTATCCTGCTTGCCTCTTATATATCACAATACAGGCACTGCCTCTCTCTTATAGCTACATCTCAAGTGTAAAAGCAATCTCTTTTGTGCCTTTTTGCCCTCTGTTCCACTCGTTTTTGTGTGCCCTTTGGCCCTCTGTGTCACTCGTTTTTCCCTCGTTTCTGTGCCCTTTTGCCTTCTGTTCCACTCGTTTTTCAGAAGGCAAAAAGGCGCCTTCTGTGCCACTTGTTTTCCCTCGATTTTGTGCCCCTTTTTCCTTCTGTTACCTTTGTTGTTCCTCACTGCTCTCTCTGTGGCGTCCCCTGCGCCCGCCCCCCTGATAGCTCACTGCCCATTCGCTGCCCCGCCTCCCTCCTCCTAGCTGCTCCTCCTTCCCACCTCCTCATATATGCCGGCGGCTGCATGGCTGAAGGTGCGCCTTAGACAAGCCCATCTGCACCCGTCCGCACCTGACCATGCCCAACACCAGAACGCCTTGCCCCTGCACCCGCCACGCCAACCGCGCCACTAAGACCCCAGCACTCTGCACGCTCTCAACTCCAGACGGAGTCACACTTGCTTCAAGGCGACCCTGAAACACACACACGGCCCCTTCATCTGCCGGAACTGCAACAACACCAGTCTCAGAGCTGATGAACCACCCGCCAAGATAGACCCCAACCACCTCCGATGCATACTACTGAACACCCGTTCCGCATGTAAGCATGCCGTCGAGCTCTGGGACCTGCTCTAGAGAACATCCCGGGACGTCGCCTTCCTGACAGAGACCTGGTTTAACGAGTCTTCTGCACCCGACATCACCATAGCCATCCCAGACGGCTATAAGATCACCTGCAGACAAAGCAGCAACGGAGTTGGAGGAGGAATCACCATCGATAACAAGAACAGACTCAGGGTCTTGACTAGCACAGCCGAACACATGCATTTCCAGATCCACACATACCCTAACTCCACCCTCATTGGCACCCTCGTCTACAGACCTCCCAGACCCAGCCTCCAGTTCAGCGACTCCATTGCCGACTTGATCAGCACGCACGCCCTGACCTCCACCGACTACATCCTCCTCAGAGACATGAACTTTTACCTTGAGAACAACAACTCCACAACCCTGATCGATAACCTCGCCAACCTCGGACTGAAGCAACTCATCGCAACGGTTACCTACTCCGCCGGCCACACGCTCGACCCCGTCTTCTCCTCAAGCCCGCATGTCTCCATCAGCCACACCACCGAACTCCTCTGGACCGACCACAGCTGACTCCACTTCACCTTCCAGAAGCCCACCGCACCCAACAGATCCCCCGCCGCTGCTTGAGCAAAATCACCGAAGTCCAAACTACACGCAAACCTCGCTCTCAGCCCACCCGCTGAACCCTCAAACACCAATGACACTGCGCACAGCCTCAGACGCTGGATCGAGGACTGTGCCAACACCCTCGCCCGCTGAAAAAAAAAAACCACAGAGACACCAGCAAGAGGGCCAGCTGGTTCACCCCGGAACTCCTAGCCTCCAAGCAAGCCTGCTGGAAACTAGAGAAGAAATGACACAGTGAACAAACTCCGGACAGCCACGCAGCGCATAAGGACGCCATCCGCAGCCACCACCACCTCATCAGAGCGGCCAAGAGGACCTCCTTCAAAGACCGCCTCAACAACAACACACACAATAGCAAGGAGCTCTTCAACATCGTGAAGGAACTCTTCAACCCCTGCTCCAACACCAACGACATCCCGCTGTCGCAAGCCCTGTGCGACTCCCTCTCCACCTTCTTCCACCGCAAGATAGCAGACATCCACGACAGCTTCAACACCCAGACAGAACCTACAGACAGACAAAACATTTACCCCCAGTCAAAGATCTGTTTTTTTTGTATGTGACAAATGGTGCAACCGAAGGGATGTGTGGGAAATTGGATGAATGAATGAAATTATGTTTATGTTGGTGCAATCATGTATTACTAAATCGTCAAAAAGGTTCTGAACTGGTCTTTTTATATATATATATATATATTTTATATAAAAAATGAAATACATTTTGAATATTTTATTTTGACTATGAAACCTTGTTCTTGAGCTGGTTCTAGTGAGCTTACCACTGATTATCCTATATAGGGACTCTAATTGAGCCTGTTTCTTTATCAGAGGGGGCGGATTGCTTTCCTGTACTGAACAGATCTGGGTTTAATCCATCATATATTGCTCACCAAGCCACCCCAGTTTAGACATGGCCATATGCAAATCAGTCTTGACCCTGTGCCTCATGGAAACAGTCCAGCCCGAATTGCCAAGCCATGTCTTCCTTGGACTGGAATCAAGCATCCTAGGACCGATTTCTGGCTATCAGCCGTCTTCAGCCAGGATAGCTTGCCTCCAGTGGCTTAGTGAGCACGGGACCCACGTCTGGGCATACCCTTCCCACATAGGGTGAACAGCAAAACACACAAGATGATGGACGGAATGTTGCACAATGGCAAAACATTCACCCTCAGTCACAGATCTGGGTTTAATCTATCATTATTTTGCTCACCAAGCCACCCCAGTTCAGACATGGCCATATGCAAATCAGTCTTGACCCTGTGCCTCATGTGAACAGTCCAGCCCGAACTACCAAGCCATGTCTTCCCTGGACCGGAATCAAGCATCCTAGGACCTGGCCACTGGATTCAAGATAGCTTGGCTGATGAGGATTATGAATCCAAAACCGGTCCCAGGATGCTTGTTTCCGTGCCGTCCGCCTCCCCCCATTCCGTTCCAAAGCCTCTGAGATCATCTGTGGAATCCCCCAGGTATCCGTCCTCAGTCCGACGCTGTTCAACATTTACATGGCCCCGCTCGCACACATAGCCTGACAGCACGACCTCAACATAATCTCCTACACCGACGTCACTCAGTTGATCCTCTATCTCACCAAGGACCCCATCACCGCCAAAGCCAACCTCCACAAAGAAATAAAGGCCGTCCCCGACTGGATGAAGACCAGCCATCTGAAGCTGAACTCAGACAAGACGGAGGTCCTCATCCACGGCTCCAACCTTTCTGCCTGGGATGACTCCTGGTGGCCGACGGCACTGGGGCAGCCCCGACACCCACCGACCATGCACGCAACCTGGGAATCATCCTCAACTCTACGCTCTCAATGACCAAGCAAGTCAACGCCGGCTCCTCCTCCATCTTCAACACCCTCTGCAAGATCTACAGATAGATCCCGAAAGATACAAGAAAGACCAGGCCCTCGTCAACAGTGGACTCGACTACGGAAACGCCCTGTAGGCGGGAGCCCTGACAAAGCTCATCAAACGACTACAACGCACCCAAAACGCCTCAGCGCGACTCATCCTCAACTTTCCACGCCACAACCACATCAACCCCCACCTGAGAAACCTGCACTTGCTCCACGTCAACAAGAGGATATCCTTCAAGCTCCTCACCCACACACACAAGGCACTCCACAAGACTGGCCCAGCCTACCTCAACAGACAGCTCTCCTTCTACATCCCCAACCTCCAGCTACGCTCCGCCGACCTCTCACTCGCCACCGTCCTGCGCATCCGAAGAACAACCGCCGGTGGGAGATCTTCCTCCCACCTCACCACCAAGACATGGAACACCCATCCACTGAGGATACAACTACCAAAGACCTGCTGACCTTCAGGAGGATACTCAAGACCTGGCTTTTTGATCAGTAGCGCCCCCCAGCGCCTTGAGACTCTCGTGGGTATGTAGTGCCCTTTACAAATGATTGATTGAGCTCATATAAAGATGGCATTATTGCTGCCTCTATCCCAAAAGCCACCATCATAACAACAATTACATCTACTCACCAAAAGAAAACATTATACTCTTGCAAGACATTTTCCCAGAGTCCATTAAGACAGGTAAAATTATCCTACTGCTATACATCTATCCGACTAGTGACACCAGGCATCTGACCTACATCTGAAAGTATATTGAAATGTCGGAAGCACTGAAAACATAAGAAGGCCTGGCTGCTAACTACCTCTCTAATCACCATCATTACAGAATTGACCAATATTTAAACTGTAGATAACACCACTTCATGACCAACAGACGTATTCCCTGTGTCTTCTCACTGATCAGCCACTCAGTAGATTTCAGCCTGGCAGCCTACAAATTCTCAACTTGTGAACAATACATTTGGGATTCTATGATACATTATACTTTCAGTGGTTCTCGTACATATCTGATAAAGCAATTGACACAATCAAGTCCTATTGTTTGTCAGTAACCTATGGAACTTTTCAAGGCTCCTTGCTCTACTCAATCGTCTTCACTATGTATATTTAGCTCGTTGGTTCCTTGTTATCAACATTGAGCCTGATTCACAAAGGTAAACTTAGAGCCTTGGTTTAAACTTTGGGAACTCACAAAGGGCATTTCCAGTACTGTCTTTATGCCCGCCCTAGGTTTAGACCATACACAAGTATGCTAATGATTCTGTGGCAAGCTGATAAATCTCAAGTGACTTTATGAATGTAAACAATCCAAAGACCTGATCCATCCTTATCATCTGAGCTAACAAATAAAATCTGAGGAAAAGCTGTCCAATAAAATGCAAATGCAGATTCCCACCCCTACTGAATGCTCATATATTGCTCTCTTTCTCTCAAAGTCGCTCATGGTATATACGTGTATCTCTAAACCGATGCGCATAAATACATAAAGCTACATCAATAGCGTGCACATATAATCCATAGTTAAAGGTTTTTGAAATACTAATTACAACAATATTACTAAGTCATAAATTGTTTGTAGCATTTAATTTTAGCAACTACAAAACAGTGAATTAACTGGCAAAATGCTGATTTTGTAAGCAGCTATACTTTTTGCTTGGGCAATACGTGAATTAAACACAGCCTGCAGCTATAAACAGCAGCAGTGTGTGTTGTAGTCTCCAGCAACACGTTCCAATGCTATTATCCGTTATGTTTCGGGACACCAACTGTATTATAAGCCTGCTTGAATAGTAGGCTATTCATGAATTCAGCGCTGATTTCAGTGAAAATCTCTTGCTGATGCCATGGATAAAGTTGAGTGCATGGCATTTTGGGGGTAGAATTATATATATACGATAATACCTTATGGCAGGTTGGCTAACGTTATCCATTGGATAGTTATCTTAATATTCCTTCATGGAACTGCATGAAACAAGCTAAAAAACATAGGAACTGTTTAGTTCCTCTGGTATGGACCCTGCTCTGAACACAGTAATATATATATATATATATATATATATATATATATATATATATATATATATATATATTACCTACTGGCGGTCGCCAGTAGGTATATATAGTTAGGATTTTTTCTCTATGGGATTTCTGAAAATTCTATGTCTAATAACTTTGGCGTTTGTGGACGGAATCGGCTGAAATTTTCAGGAAAATGGCACATTTTGTTTCTGAGCAGGTCCTAGAAATTTGGGGGGGTTTCGTCAAGGGGGGGCTGAGAAAAAAGGGGGGTCCCAAAACGCGTTTTTCCCATGTTAATTTCCATAGGGCGGTTGGCCTCACTTTTAGCTCGAACGGCTGAATGGATTTGCACGAAACTTGGCAAAATTGTAGGGACTGTTAGCCCGATGTGCCTTTGCTAGGTCTCAATATATGTGCTTCAGTGGATTTTGAGAAATTAACGTTTAAATCAAGATATATATCTGTAACAGCGCTCCGGGCAGCGATCCGGTTCGCGTACTTTTCGCTTATCGGAACTTTGCGATGCGAAGCTGATTGGCTCTCCGGTGTCTGTCAACATTCTAAACAGTCCGGTGCGGCCGCCATCTTGTCTCTCGGTAGGATCGAGAGACAAGAGGAGGCCAAAACAAAGGGGGAAATGAAGGAAAGGGGGCAAGGTAGACCCCTTCTGACCCCCTAGGATTGATGAGGGGATATTATAGAGCCACGCTGGGCCCAAAAAAAAAAAAAAAAAAATCCGTTTTTTTCGCCGTAGAGACGCGTCTTGGTACGCGAACCGGGCAGCTAACCGGGAAGCTAACCGGCAGTGTAACGGGAGTCTGACGAGTAGCTGATTGGCTGTCAACATTGTAAACAGTTCGGAGCGGCCGCCATCTTGTCTCTCGGTAGGATCGAGAGACAAGAGGAGGCCAAAACAAAGGGGGAAATGAAGGAAAGGGGCAAGGTAGACCCCTTCTGACCCCCTAGGATTGATGAGGGGATATTATAGAGCCACGCTGGGCCCAAAAAAAAAAAATCCGATTTTTTCGCCGTAGAGACGCGTCTTGGTACGCGAACCGGGCAGCTAACCGGCAGTGTAACGGGAGTCTGAGGAGAAGCTGATTGGCTGTTATCATTGTAAACAGTCTGGAGCGGCCGCCATCTTGTCTCTCTGTGGGATCGAGAGACAAGAGGTGGAAAAAAGGTGTAAATGAATGAAAGGGGTAAGGCAGACCCCTCCTGAACCCCTAGGATTGATGAGGGGGCTATTAAAGTTCCCTGGGGGGTGAAAAAAAAAATGTGATTTTTCGCGGTAAAGGTGCTTCCTGGTACGTTAACCGGGCAGCTAACCGGCAGCGTAACGGGAGTCCGACATATTGTGTTTTTTGAACGTTTGTGATATGTGCACGTGTGGATTTCGTCTAATTAAGGTTAAAAAAATATATATATATCTTTAAGCGTGTTCTGGCGCGCTTACGTTTTGGGTTTGGTTTGCGCTGCAGAGACGATACGTCACGGTTATGCGATGCATCATGAGGCGTCTCACGGGCTACGTGATACGTCACTTAATAAATAATATATTTTACAGCTATAGATATTAGCTTTTAAAAAACCAATGAAATTCACAGAAAAAACCATAGGTTATAGACCATATATAGTTAGGAATTTGCATTTACAAAACCTTGAAAATTCACTGAAAAAACCATAGGTTATAGACCATATATAGTTAGGGATTAGCATTTAAAAAACCTTATTTTATTTGCACAAAACCATTGAAATTCCATATATAGTTAGTTGCACTAACTATATATCGCGGACCCGCAATCCACTGCTAATGATGTCACATATTACATCATTCATGACATGGTCAGTGACATCACTGATGACATCACTGATGACATCTCAAATGACATCACTGATGACATCACTGATGACATCTCAAATGACATCACTGATGACATCACTGACATCTCATTTGACATTACTGATTACATCACTGATGATATCATTTATGTGATAATACATCTTCAGACTCTAATATAACCTTAGATACACTCAGTGTAAACAGGCACTCACAGACTGTCACACATCCATGGAGTTACTCACACACCTAGTCAGTCATGCAAAGAATCAATCACACCTCCATTTCCTCAACTATACAGTTATACACACCTTACTTATTCAAACATATACTAACACATATTTACTCTCTTATACAATCCTTGATACAAGTTCACAATGATTCATACAGCCACTCTCACATTCACTGGGTCTTATGTTCAGTTATTTATATATGTCAACTCTCACATGGAGTGTGTTTTACATATGTACTTACTTTGACATGTAGAACTGAGATATCCATTCACTAACCAATATACTCATGCACACAGTCAACTGTCCATACAGCTGTTTCTACATGCACTTTTGAAGCCATACACCTAGGGAATCAACTGCTCACACATCTATGCACAGAGTTATACACCTCCCAGCCACCCACACACATACTCAGTCTCCCATACAAATACTTGGGCAACCATTCAATAACCCATATAGTTACTGATATAGCTACTGATTTAAACATGCAGCAGTTTACAGAAGAACATAAATAATGATTGCCAAATTAAGACACTTTAATCACTAACCCATGCACTCAGTGAGACACATTTAATCATTCTCTCATACAGTCAGTCATGCACCTACTAAATCCTTCATCCAGACACTTATACATCCACTCATTCTTCAATATGTAAGACATATTTTAACTTTACTGAAACATACAGTCACTGGGTGTTGTCATCAGTGATGTCATCAGTGATGTCATTTGAGATGTCATCAGTGATGTCATCAGTGATGTCACTGACCATGTCATGAATGATGTAATATGTGACATCATTAGCAGTGGATTGCGGGTCCGCGATATATAGTTAGTGCAACTAACTATATATGGAATTTCAATGGTTTTGTGCAAATAAAATAAGGTTTTTTAAATGCTAATCCCTAACTATATATGGTCTATAACCTATGGTTTTTTCAGTGAATTTTCAAGGTTTTGTAAATGCAAATTCCTAACTATATATGGTCTATAACCTATGGTTTTTTCTGTGAATATATATATATATATATATATATATATATATATATATATATATATATATATTTTTTTTTTAAATAACTATGCCTAGACCTGGTATTGTTCTGCACAAACAACTGCCTAAATGACAGGCCAGCTGTATATTGATTAGTGGAGTTCAAATTATTATCATTGCTTTTAGTTAACTGCCCTATGTGAGCAATTGAAAAGCGCAGTTGTACTGTACCACGCTACAGAGAGAAATCATGAAAGATAGACACCCTTTTCTGAAGGCATGAGATCAATTTCAGTTTGTGGCATTTTCTAAATTGTGTTTGCCAATTGCTAGCGAAATTATGGAGACGGATTATCACCGGCCTCGACCTTTCATTATTCTAAGGCCAGCGCCTAACAGAGTAGTGTGTCACTTTTAAACTCTTTCCCTTTGTTCCAATTTAAGAGAGCCCAGGTTTCATTTCTCAAGGAATTGAAAGAGACAACTCTTCTTTAGGGAGGATCACATTCAGTTTATTGTGGAGAGTATTGTTATTTTTAAGACATTACACGATTTGCGCTTTTATTCATGAATACCTGTAGCACAGAACACATCCTTTTTTAATGTCCAGTACTTTGACTAAATCATTTATAACTCATCAACTTGTTTCCGTCTTTCTATCATATGTACTTCTATGTATTTACTTTAGTAAACGTCTGACTAGTATAGCATATACATTCATAAAGGTATATATATATATATATTGTATTTTAATGTAAAATAAAAATGTACATTACATTAAAATAATTATTATCAACCTAGAATTGAAATGTCACATCACATTATCTCATCATACTAAAAATGTATCAAATAATTAGGTAAATAATATATAATAATATAATGTACACATGTCATTTATAATCAAAATTTAAAAAATCCTCACTACCATTTTAAAATGTCATTACTATTTATTAAATTTCATTTTGTTATGTATTTTTAATTGTATACTTAGTTTTATATTAAACTAATTTCATTTAAAAAAAGTTCATAATTCATATTTCAAATCATAAAATATGTAATGGTCAATTTAAACAAACTTTTTAACAATAAAATAATTATACATCCCACATCCACTGGGGCCTGGCTTTACCTGAATAAGGGAGGGAGGCGCCCAGCCCCCCTCCTCTGACCAATTTTGGACCAGAGGACCCCATCCCCCGGGGCTCGGCCTTAATTGAATTGGGAAGGGGGCCTCACTGCCCCATCCCTGTGTGGATTTCATCCTCCAGAACCCCATCCCTTGGGCCCCGGCCATAAACAAATGGGAAAGAAGTGCTGTGTTACCGACCCTTCCCAGGCTGATTTCGGCTCTGGGGACCCCAAACTCTGGGGCCCGGCAATTTTTCTCTGGGTGCCCTGGTCACAGCCAGGGCACCTAGTGTGCAGGACGGGGATCGGAGTAGGATTCTCAAGGCCAATGCGGTCGCAGCCATTGCTACTGCACAGAGGGAGTTGATGGAAAGGCACCTCCCGCTGTTCAAAAGCAATAGTTTCATCTCTTTACCTGCATGCATGTATGCATACTGGGAAAGAGATTAAACTGCCGCTCCCATCAGGTGGAAGCACTTTGACAGCTACTGCCTGGACAACAAAACTCTCATGACTTTTTTGGGGGTACATTTTGTGAAGGTTCGTCAAACAGCATAAAAGATATAGCCAAGTAAACAAACGCTTTTCCTATGTAAACATTGTACTAACTATAACTCCCTACTGGTAACCACCGGAAGGATATATATATATATATATATATATATATATATATATATATATATATATATATATATATATATATATGCCATTTAGAAGGCATTACGCTGAAAAGCGTCGGCCACAAGATACTTTTTTACTTGTAACTTTGAACTTATAAATAGACGAACTGGAGGCTCACAATGAGACTCCATATGTATTGTATTGTATTGCAATTGCATTTATATAGCACTCACTATCCCTTATGAGGAGTTAAAGTACTTCTTCGGAGAGTAGCATGCTACTCCAGGACCCATACAAGATTGGTGGTGAATTAGTATAGTAAAGTATGAAAGCAATTTGGGTGATTGATATGTTAGTCAATAATTTGGATTGAGAAGGATAATGGAGGGATAGAAGAGGGAAGGATTTAGAGTTTTTTTAATGTTTTTATTTTAAGCTCATAGCAGTAGGAGGAGGTTTGGGATGAGTAAAAGGGAGGTGGCGGGGGAAGGGTTTAGAAAGCCTTGTTTGGGAGACTTTAATAGTAAAAGGTATGAGATGATGCAAGGAGGGATAGAGTAGGGAAGAGTCTTGAGAGGGTTATTTTAGGGATCATGTTAATAGTGTAGGGTTTGGGATAGAGGGATAGGGTGAGAAATATGGTAGTGCATCAGAAAGAGTAGTAGAATGAGGTTTGAGATTAGTCAGATAATTAAGGTAGAGGATATATTAAATATAGAGTGAACCTCAGATGTCCGTGTCTGACTAATGTCCAAGTATGATAGTAAAAAACAAACAGAAAGGATGAAAAAGGTAAAGATGGTCTGGTAAGTAACGCTACCATCTTAGAATGAATGATAGGGCTTAATTCAATAGAATGAGTGCCTCTACAGACACAGTAAAGAGGCTTAAATACTGCAACAACAGGAGGGGAGGACGATTACTTCATAGTGCCCCTGTTGTCCACATGGTACTTGGGGACTGTGCCCTTGACCACGAAAAGCCTGATGGGTTCTCTGGACAGGCAGTACTTGATGGTGATGTTAGAAGACTCTACCATAATTACAGAGGGAAAAACAGTTTTTGCGACTGATGTGGGCAGGCCAAAGCAGCATGCCAAAGCCCTAATATTGTTAAAGCGCTTAAGGCCAGAGTCTGCCTTTTAACTAAAAATGAGAGAGCTATTTATGTGGACTGGATGTCACCAGAGAACCCTGTAGACTTCCCCTAGGAGCCACGCTGGTGCCAAATGACCTTCCTAGGAAAACTAAAGTGTCCAAGCTACAGCAAATGATTAACTTTGCCATATTGTGCCATATTGAATAGCCTGCATCAGGGACAGCAGGCAGCACACTTGCGAGAGAGGGTCCAGAGGATATGTAACAATGCACTAAAAGGAAGCTGGCAATGATGGAACATAATGCAAAACAGGGTGAGGAAAGAACGTTTCCCAAAGGCTTTAATACGTTTTGGTTTCATGTCTGGGCGTGTGGTAGAGAATGCATTCATTGTAGGTTGACCTTAATTGTTGACACCAGGATGACTAGGTTCTCAGGTGTGGGTGCTGTGTCAAGAAGTCTGGTTTACCTGGGGATGGACAATTGTGTAGTGCTATCTGGCTGTTCGCCAGAGGTCTGGTAGAGTGTTCTGCACAAAAAGAATGTCTGTGAAAAGAAAGCTATGAAAATTGGAGTCATGATACAAAGTGGAATTAAATTCAAAACATCCAGAAGATTTAAATGTGGAGGAGCATCTGTACACCCATTTAGTATGATTATCTGAAGGATTTTGTTTATTTTTAAATAGTGAAATGCATGAATCTAGAAAGTTTTTTAAACAAAATTATAATAGCATTTTAAGACTTGAAATATGATATCAAATTTTGTGCTGTGACTGTTTATGCCCACTGGGGCTGAATTAACCGAAGGTTGGAATGCCGAAACTTAACAAATGAATTAGTTTAACAAAATGAGCCCACTTGGGCATACTCCCCCAATAACAACTTTTAATGTGAAACATTTTATTAATTGTAAGTATATTTTATACTATATAAAATTCATTATATGATTCATGGTTTAATTTGAATCATGTTTATTTGAAGAAGAGCATTTCTATGTATATCGAAAAACAGTCCAAAGACTACGAAAAGTGTGAAAAAACTACAAGTCTTTCTTCACATGCACTTAATTTGTAGTTCTAGTCAATGACGTGTGATACATCGTAAAATGGCCGCTAAGTTTAGATCTCAATGTCGGTGAACAAGAGTGCTATGCACTCGAAACGCGTTTGACAAGTGGCTGAATAAAGATTTAAAAAAACCGCACATGGCTTCGTTTTCCTTCACGATTTTGGAGGAATACATATATATATATAAATATATATTAAACCCCATGTAGCAACCTCTAATTTAGCATCCTGTGTAGATACCTTTTTTCCACTGAAGTGTGTAAACTCTGTTCTTTTTTTGTTTTTCCATTTTTTCGGCTATGTATAGCACAGATAATATGAGCCCATAGCTACCAACAACTTAAAACCATTTGCAATCTATTTTGTTTTAAGGCAATGGTCTTGGATTAATTACACTACATTTAGGGCCAGATGTAGGTCGGTCGGTAACGGCCGAAAATCGGTATTTTCGGCCGTTACCGACCGGTATACATGATTTGACATGTAGGTGCTCAATTTTACAGAATCGGTAACTTTACCGATTCGGTAAAGTTACCGATTCTGTAAAATACCGAATCGGTAAGTTTACCGATTCGGAGCCACCCATATGTAGGTGGGACTCTTCAGAGTCCCAGGAGCCTTAACGAATCGGTATTTTACCATCAAATCCAATTTGATGGTAAAATACCGATTTCAGGTGTGCATGCACATGTGTGCATGCACACCTAGCCATGTGACAGGCAGACCTGCCCTTAGGGCATGTATGCCTGCCACATGGCACCCAAGCCTGTTTTGGGGGTGCCAGGGGGTGTCAAAGTGACACCCCCTGCACCCTTGTGAATTCGGTATTTACCGATTCGGTAAATACCGAATCGGTAATGCCCATTCATTCCTATGGGCTTCAAAGCCCATAGGAATGAATGGGCATTAGCGATTCGGTATTTACCGAATCGGTAAATACCGAATTCATCCGATTCGGTATTCCAGCACATCTGGAATACCTACATGTCGGACCCATAGATTTACCGAATTTAAATTACCGAATCGGTAAAATTCGGTAATTTAAATTCGGTAAATCTTTTCTACCTACATCTAGCCCTTAGTCACTATGGCTATATTGAACATTTAGCATCAGCAGCTATGCCTGATTGTTTTTAACTGTGGTGGGTTTTATAACACTGGCGCAGGTACATTGAGTTACATGACATCTTTTGGTATGATTTCTTTTTATCATAGCATACATGTACTAACTGCGAGAACTTTATGCACTTTTTGGCACTTGAGCACTGTTTTTTTGATAACATCGATGGGGGTCTTGTCTCATGTTTCATGGACATGTAATATTAATTCTGCACATATGTTTTGACTTGTACAGCATGAAGATTGAATATTAATTAACTCATTAGGCAATGTTTGTATATATCTTGAAATTAATTTTGCTTGATATTGCACTAGCACTTTATTCAGCTCTTAGATTTATCTGAATATCGATTGTCTTTTTGAGTTTGTATTTTGTACATATGTGTAATGAAGTATTTCTTCCATGTCCTTTACCCCTTAAATCCGTTGTTATCGTTTCTACCTCTATGTTTGACACAGTATGTAAACACCCCCATTGGTATTTTGAGGCCATGTGATCAAGGCCGTTTTGTGACGGCCGAAACGCGTCATGCCGATGGCGAGGGAAGAATAAAGCCACATCTTTGAAAATCTAACCTTGGTGTTTTGGAGATCTGTTCCGTGGTGATGCGAGGAGACGCATTGCAGGACTTTTGTTTCTATATATTTCTATATATTATATATATATATATATATATATATATATATATATATATATATATATATATATATATATATATATATATATATATATATATATATATATATCCTTCCGGTGGTTACCAGTAGGGAGTTATAGTTAGTACAATGTTTACATAGGAAAAGCGTTTGTTTACATATATATATTCGCTGAAAAAACCATAGGTTTCACACCAGTGGAGGAGTGTGGCTCAATGGTTAGAGCGGCAGACCTTGATGCAGAGTTCTGGCCAGGGACCAGGGTTCGATTCCCACCTCGGCGCGTCTCTGGCTCATAAATTCCGCTGACTGGATATTCTCGCCTCAGTGCCTATTCTAATCATGGGTCCCACGCTGCAACTCTGGGCAATAGCTTGCTTAGCCTCCACAACGGCCCCCTACAGCGCTGGGGATGCCTGGTTGCACCCCGGGGATGCCCAGGAGTGGACATTTCACGGGGAAAAGCCAGGACGGGTTCCCTAGCAGTATGAGTACAGCACCAGGACACACTGCTTGCCGGGGTATCAGTGCGCTTTACAAATACGTCTACATTTATAGTTAGGAATTAGCATTTAAAAAACCTATTAAATTCACTGAAAAAACCATAGGTTTCACACTAGTTATAGTTACCTGGAAATTTTACTGACATAAAACCATTGAAATTCCCACATTATAGTTAGTTGGACTCACTATCACTTGCGCGTGTAATGCACTGCTGACGACATCACATATTACATCACTCATGACATGGTCAGTGACATCACTCATGACATCACTGATGACACAATCCAGTGAATGTGGGTCTTTCTGAAAAAGAAATATGTTTTATAAATGTATATGTAAAGGTCGATGGAGGAATAAATAGTTAAATAAGTGTCTAAATGGATATTTAAAAAAAAATTGATTGAATAACTGGCTTATTAAGTGTATCTTAGTGAATACATATATTAGCGAGTAATGTTTAAATATTTAAATATATGTATCAGTGTTTCACTTTGTGTATAAGTGGCTGCATGGGTTGGTGAGTAGCTACATGTGTGTGTATATGGGTTATTAGATGTTTTTTTTAGTATCTTTATGATTGTCTGTTTGATTTGGTGGGGGTGTTACTTAGCACATAGATGCATCAATGACTGACTCACTGTTTGTATGTGTTTTGAAGACAGCATATGTGCCGGACTGTATGGGTGAATGAGTGTGTATATGTATGTGTTAGTAAGTGAATGACTGTCTCACTAGTGTCTTTATCAGTAACTACATATGTTTTAATCTAGTATATGTGAGTATTGATGTATATAAGTGAGTATATGTGAGAGTGAGAGATTGAAAGAGTTCTTGTTTTAATAGGTATGTGTTTCTATAAGTGATTGTTTAAGAGAGTAAGAATGTGTAAGTTTCCTTAGAAGTAAGGTGGTAGTGTGTGTATAGCTGTATATGCAAAAAAATGGATGTTCAATAGTTTAGTTGCATGTGTGAGTATGTGTGTGAGCAACTTTTGGAAGACTGTCGGTGTGTTAACGGATGTAAAGGTGTCTCACTACATATGATAAATGAGTATATGTATGAATGACTATATAGAACTGTTGGTGAATGAGTGGATGTGTATATAAATGGTGGAATTACTGAATTGGTTGTTGTAACTGGTATAGGTATCTCCACTTTTTTGTAAATGTTAGTTTCTATTTTTGAATATGTGTTTCAAGGGTCACTTTACAGTGAAAGGAGGTCAGTCACTCTGTCACAAGGATGGTGTCATCAGTGATGTCATGAGTGATGTCACTGACCATGTCATGAGTGATGTAATATGTGATGTCATCAGCTAACTATAACTGGTGTGAAACCTATGGTTTTTTCAGTGAATTTCATAGGTTTTTTAAATGCTAATTCCTAACTATAACTGGTGTGAAACCTATGGTTTTTTCTGTGAATTTCATAGGTTTTTTAACTGCTAATTCCTAACTTTTTAGAGGGCCTCATACCTATTTGTTTTTTAGTGAATTTCTAAGGTTATTTTTTTGCAAATATCTACAGCTTAGAAAGGTATGTTTTTCTAAAAATGAATCCTATATTGTATATTAATATAATATATATTTTTTTAACAGTATATTCATTTTTTTTTTATTTCACTCTGGAGCGCTCCCTTTGCGCGTACCAGTGAGCGCCCCGGTGCGTGTACCGGGGCGCGTCCCGTCAGCGCGCCAACAAAAAAAAAGAAAAAAATAATAATGAAGGAGTGAGCATGAGGAATGGGGACAAAGAGAGTGGTGTAAAGAGAAAGAGAGCTAGAGGGAGAAACACAGAGGGACTGTGTAATAGATAGTAAAACAGAGAAAAGGTATAAGAGGAAGTAACTGAGAAAAGGAAAATGAATAAGGGAGCAAAAGAAGAGAAGAAAGAGGAAGAAAACTAAAGCAGATGTTCTGGGAAAATGGGAATGGGTGATGAGAGTAAAAGGAAGGAGAGTAAAGGATGGGGAATGACAGGTAGTGACTGAACCAGAAAAAAGGAACAGTGGTGACGGAGGGAAAGAAAATAGCAGTGAGTGTAAGTAAAGAGGAGTGAAAGAGGGTGGATAAAAGTGAATAAGGGTAAGACATGGGGAGTGACAGAAAGAAAGAACAGAGAGAGTAAAGGAAGGAGTGTCAGAAAGGGACTAAGTGAAGCAGAAAAAAAAGGAAAGAGAGGGAGTGTGGGTGAGCAGGGGCACTGAAAGAAGTTGAATGTGGTAGGAAAGTAAGGAAAAGAGAAGTAAATATGGAGGATAAGAATAAGTGAGGGAAGCAGAGTAAGAAAACAGGGGTGAGGTAGGGTGAGAGAAAAGTAGTGAGATTAAAGCAAAGGGTGATGACAAACTACATTTTGTAGTCACACTTACCATATAATTAATGAAAACTTACTTGCATCTTTAAACTACACTTTGTATCTGTGAAAGACAAAAGAAAAAACAAGTTATAATTAGTAAAATATATATTTTAAAATAGAAGAAACAGGTCAAGAGGTAAAAAATCAAAAAAGTGTACTAAGAAATAAAGCAATAGTGAAGGATACAAAAACAGAAATAAAGTAATGTAGAAAGACAAAAAAGAGGGAAAAAGAAATAGAAAGAGAACAAATTACTGAAGATAAGTGTGAGATACCAAAACGAAATCAGGAAAGAGAAGAAAGTAAAAGGAAAATAAGTGAAAAGGAGAGGAGTCTAAATGAGGAACCATTAATAAGAAATAGGCATGGAAGATGACTGAGAGTGAGTGAAGGGGAGTCACAGAGCGAAGGGATGAAAGGAATGAGGTTAATATAGAACGATAGAGGAAAAAGGAGTGAGAGAGTAAGTACACAGAAAGACAAAAGGAAGGACTGAGTGAACTGCAGTACAATGAGTGAGAAAGGAAAAAGAGTAAAGGAGCAAAAGAAGGAAAGAGAGGGGAAGAGAACTAAAGCAGTGGTACTGAGACAATGTGAGAAACCTGAAAAGTGGTGGAAGGGAGAGAGGAAATGCAGACAGTTGAAATTGGATTGAGGAGTTGTGAAAGAAGTACAGTAAAGGAACAGCGATGAAACAAAGTGAAAAAAAGGCAGTGTAAGTGAGTAAAGAGAGCTAAATAAGGGTGGAAAAAGGAAAATGAGTGTGAGACAATGGGAATACAATATAAATTACACAATGCAAACTATAGAATGACTTATACAATATGTTAAATTGTTTATTTTTGCTGTTCTCAGAATATATTGAATTTCACTTAAATTAGTGAGTTCAAACTCTTCATCATATAACAGCGGGGAAAAAAACCACAATCTAAAAGATTGTGTTTTAAAAAACCCATAAAAACTTACAAATCATATATGTACAGTAATCTTTGATTCACTTACTTTTCCTTGAGGCCAAATAGAAGATAGTGAAGGTCCTTTTGGTGTAAAAAAAAGTCTGCTGTTCTCTATAACTTCCATTTCATCGACTTCCTATGAAAAAAGATCTAAGAACATCATACCTTACACTTTCCTTACGGCCAAATCGTGTCAGATATATGAGTATTTTTTACTATGAGATCCACTTACAGTACCTATATGAGATAAATAATTTTAAACACTAGACTAACTAACTAACTAACTTTTATTAACTACTCCTGTCTTCAAAGGCCAATTACCTTTACTAAAACTTTGGTTTTAAAAACACTAGGTAAGAATTTTTAAAGTCATAGGGCAAACGTTGTTTATAAGTCAAATGAGAATCATTGCAGTAACTCCAACATTTTGACATTTTAAGTAGCATGTATATTGTCCTGATGTTGTCGAAGAACTGTCATGATAAATAATAGCTACAGTTGAAAAGGTTCTTCCTGAAATTGATAACTGAGAAGCCACAACATTTTTGATAGAAGTTTTCAATTTAGTTCCATCAGGTCTACATCGTTGGAAAACTAAAATGATATACTGACAATAACTTTGTATAAATAATGTGGATAGCATTGGACACTTACATTGGGTACACACCATATTATGATCTGCTGCTTTAACTAGATTTTTAAATGACACTGATTTACAGTCTGGTAAAGTCAAATATATAAATCTTTCAGTGTCTATTCTAGTAGTACTTGATGAACTATAGTTGTGGCAGTCATGCTGCCATTGATAAGAAAGGCTAAAAAGATTATCTACATCTACACCTTCATCTTCCAAAATACCAAACATATACATTAAAAATTCCTGACAATCCTGCTGAATGTTCTGTGAAAATGTATCTTGACCAGAACACATATCTAAAATATTTCGAATTTTTGTTACAATTTCTATTTTTGCTCTATCACTGCTAAATTTCTCAAACACAGAATTCAATAAACCACACAATCTTTGATCCCGATTTTCAACAATCTGTTCTTGTAAAGTTTGAAGAAAAAAACAACATTAACCACTACATTAGCATAGCAGTTGACACCAGAACTGTTTTCAAACTGAAATCCAACAACATTTTCATCAGAATCCTTTTTCTTTCTGTTTTGAATGACAGTTTCATCTACTTTTTGTCTTTTTGCTACTACATCACTGCAATTATTCTCATTTCTTCTTTTTCGGCCTACCACACGTTTTTCAAATAGAGGATATGAGGCAAATGTGGAGCATACTCTCTTCTTAACCTATTGTATTCTTTAACACAATCTAGATCTGCACAAATCTCTGTCTCATCACACTCAATCAAGTACAATCCTGATAAAGTTCTGACTCGTGATAATGCCACATATGCCATACCCTCTTTAAACACAGAACTTCCAATGTTCACCAAAGCACTATCTACACTTAAACCTTGAGATTTATGAATTTTATGGCACGACACGGAGGCCATATTATGCAAATCTCCTTTATTACCACAGCTCAGCAGCAATAATGGAATAGAACTTTGTGAACATTCTGAAGAGATGACTAGTCCCTCTCTGACCAGGTATCTTCCTTCTTTGTTGCTGCTGCTCAGAAAGATAAGTACTATCTCTCCAAGCTTAATAACATAGCTTATGATTTAGCTTTACTTATAACGTATGCTGAATGCTTGAATGTTTAAAGGTTTATATAATATTAACATGACAATCGAACTATGATAAGGATGTGTTTATCTGTTTTAGGCATGATTTAATTACCTTTTATCAGCAGTGACTCTGTATTCTATCTCAATTTACTAATTCTAGTTTTAGGACTTCAGTTTTAAGGCTTCTGTTTTTTCTGTACAATCTGTTTTTTGTTATCTTGTATAATTGTCCTCAAACTGCACTTATTTTAAATCGCTATAATCTAATCTCTAAAATATGCATACTTTATCGCTTATTTCACCCAGAGATCGCTATATGAACTGTAAAAGCGAGCAGTTTTAACTGTGCCACCTTTTTCCTCACGCGGTATCGTTTTTTCATCAAGCGGTATCCCTTTTGAAAGATTACATCTCACGCAACAGGGCGCTGGGCAGCCTCGCGCTCCTCTCACTCGGATCCTACCTTCGCTCCCAGTTACCCCCACCGCTCCAGTTCCCCTCTCCGGAATCAGCCTTCTTCGTGCACATCGTTCAACGGACATGATCCTTTACGGACAATGACGTGCATTAGAGGAAAGCACCTTAACGGGGACCACGCACGTCGCAACGTGCGTGGCAACCATTTTGTGTACCTAACAACCATTTCCTTCGGCTTTGCGCGTACGACAACGGTCTTTTCCTCACGATCAGCTGTATTCTAATCCCAACAACACCCTAACTTCGCGATTTTAATCGGTAATTTTTCCGATTACAAGCTCGTTTTTCTTCACAATTATAAAACTTTATTAAAAAAAAAAAAGAAGAGGATACCTATTAACAAAGGGGATACCTATTAACAAGGGGCATATTATTAACAATGACTACATCCCCATCTCTCGACCAAAAGCTAGAGGAACTCGTCAATAAGGCTCTAGAGAAAGCCTTAGGCTCAATTGACGACGCTATTAATAAAAAATTGGAAAAGCGCAAAGAAGCTAAAGAGCTCTATTTCTACAGGCCCTAGGGGCGCTGACCAGACTGGTGCCTCGGGCACCCCAGATGGGCAAGATATAGGCCCAGAATTCCCTATCCACATCAACACAGATGAAAGCTGTGAAGAAGAAATTGAGCTATCATGCTCATCAGGGTTTAATACCGATGTGGAGTATGAGAATGTTAGACAAAGCGGAAGCTTAGAAGGAGCTTCAAAGGCCTCAGGCTCTAACAGTATGCCTCTAGACCCATTCGGGGAAGAAATGTTTGACCCCCCTCTAATTAAGCACCCACTCTCCCCAGAATGGACCCCCTCGCAACATATCATTGACTACCTGTCATTCTGGCTTAGAAGGGAAATACCCCAAGAAGTCAGATCTAGACTCAGATCTGAATGCCCACGCCCATCCCTACCAAATAAAATCGCAATGACCCCAGAGTTAGACCCTAAGGTTGTGGCTTTTATAGCCAAAAACAACAGGGACCCAAGGAAAGGTCTAGACAAAGGACTAAAATCATGTTAAGATCGCCTTCTTGATGTAGTAGGACCTCTTACTAAAATGTTCGAAATGACAGAATCTTCATACGTAGGGAATAACCAAATTGATGTCAAGGAGCTACGAGAATGGGTGCAAAGAGCGATATGCCTTGTTGGCAATGCTAATACTGCCATCTCCACCGAAAAGGAGAAAAGGAGTCTTACTTAAGATAGATCCTAAACTCATTGAATTAGCCAAGAAAGACGGAGGTGCTGACTTACAAGTCTCCTCTTTGGCGAGGACTTCATAAAAGAAATGGCTAAGTATGTGAGCGCATTCAGCTCAATTCAAAAATCACAAAAAGAAATTAAAAAAGTATTCAATGGTAGAGTTTTTACCAGGGCCGGGAGAATACGAGGTCGTTTCCCCGGCCGCGGAACTCAATCTTCAAGACTCTTCAACACCCGCGGAGGAAGATTCTCCAACAACTAGGGCTCCCAATTCTTCCCACAAAGACAGAGAAACCGAGGACGCACCTTCAGAGCCGAGCTGAGACAACATTCCTTTTCTTCAGGTAGGAACCTTGAAAGACCATTCAGATATCCCTCCAAGGGTGGGAGGGAGACTACGCCAATTTGCTGGGAACTGGAACTTAGTAACACAAGACAATTGGGTCTTAGATACAGTAAAGGGTTACAAAATAGACTTTCTGGGTATTCCCTTTCAAACATGTCGCCCTCACGAGATCACTTTCTCTCTCAAAGACCAAGACCTAGTCTCCAAAGAAGTACAAGAACTGATACAAAAAGGGGCAATAGTCGAGACGGAAACAAAAGGTTTCCTCAGCAATGATTTTCTAGTGGAGAAGAAGAACAAAGAACAGAGACCCATAATAAACCTAAAAGACTTAAATCGTTGGGTAGTTTACCAACATTTCAAAATGGAGGGTATACACCTGCTAAGAGACATTTTGAGGAAAGGGGACTGGCTCACTAGGTTAGACCTGAAAGACGCTTACTTAACAATTCCCATCTGGGAACCTCACCAGAAATTCCTCCAATTCACTTGGTTAGGAAAACTTTACCAATTCTGCAGTCTCCCGTTCAGTCTATCATCCGCCCCCTGGTGTTTCACCAAGGTATTACGCCCTGTAACCGCCTGGCTCAGGGGGAGAGGGATAAGACTGATCATATACCTAGACGACATCCTTATAATGGCCCAATCGAAAGAGACTGCATCTCTCCACACGAACCTTACAATTCAAGTTTTGGAACATCTGGGTTTCATCATAAATACCAAGAAATCTTGTACTATTCCCAACCAACAAACGCAGTTCCTAGGCTTTACGGTAGACACTCAAGGCGGAACTGAAATTACCCTCCGAAAAAGTCAGGAAAGTGAGGAAGGAGTTGAGGAAGGCTCTCGCGAAGAAGACCTTCCCTCTGAGAGTACTAGCAAGAATCGTTGGCCTCCTTTCTTCAACGATCCAAGTTATCTTCCCGGGACCCCTCCATTATCGGGCACTCCAAAGACTAAAGGCGAGTGCTCTAAGATCAAACCATTCATATTCCCATATGATTTCTCTAAATCAGGAATCGAAGACGGAACTCCTTTGATGGCTCAGGAATGCGGAAGCATGGAACAGCATAGCCATTTTTGGGAAACAACCAGATCTGATAATAGAATCAGATGCGAGCTTGGAAGGATGGGGAGCGAGATGTGGGAAATACTCCACAGGCGGTCGTTGGACCACTCAAGAGAAGAGATTGCATATCAACTGCTTAGAATTACTGGCAGGTTCATTTGCGATTCGCTGTTTTACAAACAAACGAAGTCACAATCCCGTTTCAGTTGATCTAGTTCATGTCATCAACTACCTTTCTGAACTCTTTACTTCAGGACTCTTATAGAACCGTAAATGTCTATTGATCTGCAATTTCTGCAGGTCATTCCCTCATTGATGGTCTCTCCGTCGGACAGAACTTACTTACTAAAAAAATTATGAGAAGCATGAGAGTCATTAATCCACCAACCGATAAATATACCGCCCTTTGGGACGTAACACTGGTACTCCGAACCTTATCATCTTGGGGAGAGAACTCCTCCCTCTCTTTAAAACGTATCTCTTTCAAACTTACTATTTTATTATGTCTGGTATCTTTTAGAAGAACCTCTGATGTCAAAGCTCTAGATATTTCTAGCAGATCCTTTCAACCAGAAGGTGTATTTTTCTACCTTAAGAGAAGAACTAAAACTTTATCTTCCTCTATATTCTACCCCTTTTTTCCTCAGAATGAAAGACTCTGTGTGGTTAAATGTCTGAAAGAGTATGAGAGGAGGACTGCCAATCTAAGATCAAATGAAACTCAATTATTAATTTCCTTTAGACTTCCCCATAAAGGAGTTTCTTCTCCAACTCTAGCCAGATGGGTGAAAGAAGTTATGTGCGAAAGTGGTGTGAACACCTTCATCTTTGGAGCTCATTCCCTTAGGGGCGCTTCTGCTTCTAAAGCCTATTTCCTTGGTGGTGGTTTACAAGAAATTCTTAAGGCGGCAGACTGGTCTAATGATACTATGTTTAGATCTTGTAATTTTGGACCAATCTCTAATGTGATTGATAATGTTCTTAATGCACTTTGAACTTGCATAATATGGCCTCCGTGTCATGCCATAAAATTTAGATTTTTCACAGCCCGCTGGGCAGAAAATCTGGATTTTATTAAGGACACGGAGGCTAATATTATCCCGCCTCTATTTTTTAATCTGATTTGTAACCCACCCTTTTATTTGAACAATGTCTCGGAAATGTATTCTTCTTCTTTCAGAATAAGAATCTACTGGATTAGAAGTTGAAAGTTTACTCGTTGGAATCCTGTTCCTTTCTTCATGTTGGACATCTTTCTTCGCAGCCTGACAAGAAGGAAGATACCTGGTCAGAGAGGGACTAGTCATCTCTTCAGAATGTTCACAAAGTTCTATTCCATTATTAATGCTGAGCTGTGGTAATAAAGGAGATTTGCATAATATTAGCCTCCGTGTCCTTAATTAAATCCCGATTTTCTGCCCAGCAGGCTGTGAAAAATCTAAATTGTCATCGCATATGCCAAACAAACAGGAAACTGTTTTCGGCGAACATATAAGTCTTTAACAAGCAGAAAATCTAGCAGAAAAACGACTGATTTGTTGTACTTGCTCAATGCCATCAAATTTTATTTTTAAAAATTCAATTCCATCTCTATTTCTATAATTCACAAAATCAACAACATGACCCATTGCTCCATTTACCAGACCTCTTTCAACATTTAAATTCCTTCTCAAATGATACGACAATTTAAACACACATTCAGAGTCTTTTCAAAACCAGCTGTTTTAGATATACTTTTCTCTAATGAATCCAATTTTGTTTTCAAATTTTCTGACAAAACAATTGTTGCACCCATATGCTCTCTTTTATCTATTGCTTCCAGTTTCACAATCTCTTCATTTTCTAACTTTAACATTTTGTTGTTGAAGATGAAACATTCTTGCAGAGTTGGCATCAAACATATCCCAGATTTCTTCTCAGTAATTTTTAAAAAAATATTCTCTGGAAGAATGTTTTCATTTGGATACAAATTTGAAATTAATCGAGCATGTAAAGCTTCTTTCCCAAGCTCACTTACTTTTCCGATTCTTACCTCTTGTAGAATATTTTTATAATCTTCATCCTTTGCCTGTCACATATTTTGAAGCAGTTCTGCATATTTAAAATTTAACCATATATTAACGTTTCCAATGCTTCCAAGGGACTTCCTGGTATCTTCATGCGTGAGCATTTTAAACACTGGTTGTCCTTTTACTGGAGTCAACTGCAGTAGATCTCCAAAAACAATAAAGTGTTTTCCTCCAAATAACACATCATACTCTGTTCTAAGAATTTCTTGCATTCTCAAATGCACAAAAGCAAGCATTAGATTTGAGACCATGCTTACTTCATCAATGATAAGAAGTTTCATTTTCTTCAGGACTCTGGAAACTTCAGAACACGCATCTCCAGATAGCTTGTTGTAATGCAATTTATTATCATGCTCAACTGGCAGCATCAGTAAACGATGTAGAGTAATCCCTTTAATGTTATGTGCTGCCAGTCCAGTTGGAGTGATTACAACACAAGACAGCGGTGATTCAGTCAAATCCCCTATGCTGCAAAACCTATTTACCAAGCATTATCCAAAAACATCACACAAACCAACCAGAAAGAAGCTCAATCTGCATCCTAATCTGAGGTAATGCAGGTGACATCATTGTAAAAGGTTCAAATATATTTATTTAATGAGGCAAACACTAATAATTCCTTCTCAAAAATATAAAAAGCATTCATTTTCACCAAAATCGTTTTTAAAATAACATTTTAGAAACACAGCACAGGTCCTATGTACAAGCATTCCATGTCACTAGAGAAACTTCTCAATTTTACATAATGCAATTCCCCTATGCTGCAAAACCTATTTACCAAGCATTATCCAAAAACATGACATGATATATCCACACTTAATTTAGAAGCCCATCTTTGCGCCAACTTAGGACAATCATCGGTTTTATATTGAGCCCTTTAACTCCCAATTCTTGAACTTCACAGTTTTAACCCATATCTCAATCCTATACTGGTAACCCTATACCCCAAACTCTTAACCCATACACCATAAACCTCATTCCTCAACCTCTTTAACTCAACACTTTTATTTATTAAAAGGAGCATCACAAAGTACAAATTCATCAATGCAACAAAAATAAATTCCATGAATAACAGTGGTACCAATATGAATCAACAAGTGCAATGTGCATCAGATAAAAATACATTGCAATATGAAGTCATTGACGAAAAATCGACATAATACCATACTATATGACAATGACAGATTGCGACCAGGCAAAATATCAGACATCCACAATCTCAATGAGCCTCATACACTGTTTAATCTAGATCAAAGACCATCATTTTCTAGAGTAGACACTTCAAGAGGACAGACATTTAGAAATTCCTACCACCATATATTTTGTTCCGATGGTAAACTAAGCAACCAGTGCCATGCCAGAACCTTTCAGGTAAGAGAAATAGCGAATAAATATGTCAAAGCTACTACAGATGGAATTAAAGGGGAATGCCCAAGTATGATCAGTTGATAGTCTTATATAAAATCAATGAGAAAGATCCTATTCAGTTTGCGGAAGATATAATCTCAGTACCCGTGTATACTTATACAAGCAGCAAAGATATGAGCAGCTTCTGTTCTATCCGCCTCACACTGAAAGGAACGGAAATCCAGTCTTATCTTCATTCTGTACTAACGATACTGGGTAGAGTACAAATCGTTCAGAAATTTGAAATTTTGGGCCTTGACCCAAAAAACATTTAAAACGGTCTGTGGAAGAATATTACTAGTCTCAATATCATTATATGTAATTTCAGTGCCCAAATATCCACTCTATTCATCAGCCCTAAGTTGAAATAAATCCGTTTGCCCCTCAATCTCAGCTGCAAGAATAATTTTATAGGCCAAGATTATGTCACCCTTGTGAGTCAGTTTCATAAGAAACTCAAAGAAGTTATTCTGCTTACTGTTTACCTTTTATACCTCCAACCTCCACAGAAAATGACAGTCGGAGTACTTAAACACTTAAGCTGATACCTGAAACCTATTACCTCTTCTCTTTATACACTGTCCCTTAAAACCTTTACTCTAAAATTCAAATCCTTCAACCCCTTCACTGTCCTGTTTGCAATAAGAAAAACAAACAGGGACAGTACAAGTACTGGAAGATTTTTGCAACCACACTGTGTAACCTTGTTACATCACATAGAGAAAATACAGGCCATACACGTGAGCTTACAAATCATGTACTAATATTGTACAATTCGGCCTGCTAGCGGTGCGCTGTAGTACCCTGCAGAGGAAATATTACATTATCCATGAAGTGTTACCAGATGTCCCACAGCTAGGCCCTCTCCATCTCCACCATGGTCCGACCCCTACAGGCCTCCTGCAGTGTCCCTGTTTTCGCCTTCTGCTGCCGTGCGCTCCTGTAAATATATTCATAAAAGTTCTCATATGTCATGGGGGCGAGACATAGGTGGCATCAACTCAGCATAGACAGACAGTTTTATATACGCTGAGTAAGGGGTTGGAACCATGGGCCAGTGTCCTATTGCCAGGTGTGGCATATATGGGGGTGGGTGCATCCAGTAGGCGGCGGAGTGCACCTGACCACTCCAGAAATAGAGCTCCCTATGGGGGACCTCAAAGCCTCCTTCATCACAGGGTAGAGTTAGTACCTCTTCACTGTCCTCACTTCAATAAATATAGGAAAGAGTTTCCAAAGGCTTCCTTTTTGAGCCATTTGTTTTTAGAACTAAACCATGAGAAATGCTATGAGACAATAATGCTTGCATGGGTCCTGCTATGCATTATTTTCAAATATAAAAGTATTGGCGAAAAACATAAATTTCCTCACTTGTATGTGACAGAAAAATCTAAAGTTCAGGCAACTGTAAAAATCCTGCTTTTCTCCCAATCAAATCGAAATGTAATATTATGGGTGAGCCTATTGTACCAATGGAACTTGACCCTAACTGTGACTGTGTGAAGTCAAAATAGTGTTTTAATCTATTCCAGTCATGTGCGATAGGTCAACTCATAAAGAAGCGATAAATGATTTTATCAGTATAGGAATACAGGATTATAGAATTTGAAGTAGGGCTGGAAGTTCTAGAGCTTTCTGTCACCACATTATGATCAAATTGAGGGCAAGATTTACCTTTTTTATGCAACGAAACAAAGGACCTTGCTGTGATGCGTGATAGGGAGAGGTCAGGTATGCGCTATAGTTATCAAAATATCTTGCATTTCTGTCCCCTGCTTGTGCTTGCGGACAATCTGAAGCCTAGCACCAATGCAAGGGCCCTAGCACCATGGAGCAAGCTTGCCTATATTACAGGTAGGATTGGGACACTTTTCTGCACAACAACAATCCTTAGAGGCATTGTCCTCTTTCTACGTGTGCTACAATTCAAATTGCAGTACACTCAGAAAGAGGAAACAATGAGGAGAGGTGTGCAATTCTGACACATTCACAGGTCTAACAGCATTGGTAAATCTGGGAACCCTTCAGAATACATCAGTGAGGGCATGGGAACACCCATTCTCCACCCATGCAATGCTCTCACCTCTCAGGGTAACCCAAGGCAGCAAGTTGGCAGCACAACTTGTTGCCTTGTGTTACTCCAGATTTACTTAGCCATGCAGGGCCTTGCATGACTTGGTCAATCTTATTCTAGGTTTTGCATCCACCTGCAATCCCTTAAGTGGCACAAGGGTGATGCAAAACATGGGACACTCTTTTGAGTATCTGTGCGCGGTACAAATGGATTTAACAAACATAACATAACATAACATAAATATGGAGGTAGGAAAATGTTTTGGGATCTACGCAAGCCACACTACATTGGATTTTCTGGGCCTCTAGTTCTTAGAAATGCCAAGGTTAGTAAGGTCACCAGACTATTGCTTGACCAAGCCCCATAGTCTGCAGGCTTGAATCATGGAAGAATTTGTTAAATTTTCTTTTTAGATATATATCTGACATGTATAGAGTGTTCTTAAAACCATGCAATGATCCTCAGAGCCACATCACCTTGGATTTCACTGACTCTCTAACCAACAGATAAGTCAATCAACACCAGAGCCAAATACTGCAGCCACCCCTCTGTGAAACTGCCTTTTACAGGGGGTTGGGGCAGAAAGACTGTCTTTGCCTTGAGGATGGGAGGTGTGTTGAGGCCTGGCTTGGTTTCATACACTATGCAGGGGACCACCCATGTGATCAAAACATCAAAACCATGCTTTCCATTGGTATTTCTGCACATCTGTGGAGTAGTAGAATGGTGATTTCCCCAAATTGGCATCAGAGGGGCAGATAGACATTTGGTGCCACTGGAGTAAAGGATGTGGTCAAATCCCGACAGAGGCCTCCCACCAACCTCAGTATCCTTAGTTGGTGGCCTAAAAAGAGAAAGCTTCTGGTCCAAGCATCAAAGGGTTTCTGTGGGTGCAAGGATATTACATCCATGTCCTCCATACTTCAGAGATCATGTGATCTATGTGGATTTCACAACCTCACACTCAAGGGGTGAATTAACTTTGTAAAGAACACTTACCAAGAATTAAATGTCAGTGCTTTGATTGCATGAGCCTACATCCTTTAAGAATGCCTTATACCCTCAGGGCTAGCTCCATCCACCCTAGCACTTTGTATTTTAGCAAATTGTGAATAGTTGTAATTATCTCCATTGACAAGAATTCTACAATTAATTTCTTTTTACTTTGGGTGGTAATACTTAAAAGATTCAAACCAGATAAATAAGACTTTTTCAAGTCACATGTAACTTTTATTTCTATAGTACCTGATAAAAAATAGACACTTACCCTAGATCGCCAGTCTATTTCAAATTCTGTAAGGTCTCGGCATGGTATGGTACCAGAAAATCCTGGCCTAAACATTGTATGCGAAATATTTAGTATCCCAAATTAAATTTACTAAAATATTGCCCATCTTGAGATAATAGTAGAAATGAAGCACCCAATGGAACAATATTTATGTGAACAATATTTAGGAGATTATATTTATGATGGATGGTATTTTTGATATTGATATTCTGACATACAAACTGCTTAGTATCACAAGAATGGAATATTATTGGCAACCACCTAACCATTAATGTGCAAGCAGGCAGATTTAAATATTGCTTCTTTCTCAAAAAACATCTCTGTTTACCTCTATTTAAATTAATTATTTCAGAGGCATTAAATGCATTGTCCAATTCAGCTTTTAGCGACTTGAAGCAAGCTTTAATCTAAACATAGGTAGTAAATGTATCTGCAGGTTACTTAGTTTAGTGTGAACATTTTCTAATTCATTGCTCTTTACCATTCTTATCCTGAGCTAGCCAGAATGCACAAAACCGTTTTATATGTATCTCAGATCATGAATATCAAGGCCTTGCAAAATATGTGTAATTTGCTTTTGCACATTAATTTGAACGTTTGGCCAAATTAAGCTAAATTATGCATAATTATGCAAATAGCAAATCTGTCACTTTGAGCCATATTTTAGTGCAAAATTCGTTCTCGCCTCTGTTTGACGAATAGTTTAATAAAATAAAAGCTTTCTGAAAAACAGCTGCTCACATGGGGTTATATGTAAAGAACTGCTGATAACTAACACTAACGCTAGTTAGAGTAAGATTTCTTAACGCGGCCTATCACCAAAAACTATCGCCATGTTAGTGATGTATTTACAATACGTCGCTACATGGCAATAGTTTCAGGTATATACGAAACAAGGTGAACGAACCCACTGTGAAAACATTAGTCAGGACTCACTGTTATGATGAACAGTGCCAGAAAAACATTAGATTTTGATAAAACACCGCTCACACTCCAACCTGGTTGGTGTCATGCTTCATCATTGGGGTCCTAACAGGTTGGCCAAATGCCCCCCGGTTGTGCTACAACGCCAGATTACAGCGGAGCTGCTGTGGTGTAATAGTGTGAAGTGGTGTAGTTAGGATTAAAAGTATCTCTGGAAATCCTTGGCTAATGTGCCAGGTCCCGGGGGCAATGTGTAGTCATATAGCGGGGTCCTGCAGTGCCCCCCACAGCCCTGGAGGCCACCACATCCCAAGGCTTAATGCACAATGTTCGGGGGCAAGGAGCATCTCCCGCAGCCCTGGGGACCACCAACTCCCCAGAACTACTTTTAAAAACAATGTGTGGCAGGGCTTGAGCCCCCCACGCTACCCCAGGGACCACAGGGGCACTGTTTATTTAAATGAGGGGGTCCATTGCAGACCCCCGAGGACTACCACCTACGTTGGGCTATTTTTACATTGTGAGAGAGCCCATATGCGCACCCTCCTGGAGCCCTTGATGGGCCAGGGGAGCGCCACCCCCCAGGGCCGACTCCTGCAATGTCCCAGGGTGCCCACCCCTAGGACATTGCCATTTGCTAAGGCAGTTCCCACCCTGCCATAGCAAACACTGCTTTGCTTTGTTGAAACAAGAGCAAGAAACCTGCTTTCACTTCAACGAAGCAAAGCAGAATTGTCAGTCAATTGAAAAAAGCTTTATTTCAACCGTGTGGCAATAAAAGCACATAAAAAAATACAATACATTTTACATAACAAGGAAGGATGTTCAAAATATTTCATCGTAAAATTTGTGCACATTGGTGCTAAATTAAAGCATAATTGCTTTTGGGCAAAAGGAGCTGCATGTTAGTAGCTCCACTTGCCCAAAAGTAATGCCGGTTCCCGTAGGAAGCAGGGAGCCGGCACGGACCATGAGAGCATTGGGGCTCCCCCCTCTGTCCCTAACTTGAGGGCCTGTCCATGGGGTTCCCAGGGCCATATGTGGCCCAGAGAAGGGGGCCACACAGCCCCCTCCCCTAATAAATTCTTTTTTTTAATTAAAGAGGCCCAGCCACGGGTTATGGGGTCCCGGGGGCCAATAGTGGCTCAGGGAAGGGGGACCACGCGGCCCCCTCCCATAAATTAAAAATAATTGAGGCCAGGCCCTGGGGGATGGGGTCCCCGAGGCCAATAGTGGTCCAGGGAAGGGAGGCCATGTTACCCCCTTCCCATTTTGTTTTTATAATAAGGCCAGGCCCAATGGGATGCGCCTTTCTTCCTCTTTCAGCACCTCACTGTCTTCTTTCTGCATGTCACTTGCCTCTTTCTACACTTCTCTTGCTCCTTTCTGCACCTCACTTGCCTCTTTCAGCACCTTTGTTGCTTTTTTCTGCAGATTTCTTACCTTTTTCTGTACCTCCCTTGCCTCTTTCTGCACCTCTCTTGCCTCTTTCTGTACCTCACTTGCCTCTTTCTGCACTTCTCTTGCACCTCAGTCTCTTCCTTCTGCATCTCTCTTGCCTATGTCTGAACTTCTCTTGCCTCTTTCTACACTTCTTGAACCTCTTTCTGTACCACTCTTGCCTCTTTATGCACATCAAGTGCCTCTTTCTGTACTTCTCTTGCCTCTTTCCTCACCCCACTTTCCTCTTTTTGAACCTCTGTTGGTTCTTTCTGCACTGGCTTGCTATATTCTGCACCTCACTTGCCTCTTTGTGCACTTTTCTTGCTTCTTTCTACACCTCTGTTGCTTCCTTTAGCAATTCTCTTGCCTCTTTATGCACTTCTCTTGCTTGTTTCTGCACCTCTCTTGCCTCTTTCTGTACCTCTCGTGCCTCTTTGTGCAGGTTTCCTACCGCTTTCTGAATTCCTCTTGCCTCTTTTAGCACCTTTTTTGATTCTTTCTGCATTTCTCTTCCTTGTTTCTGCACCTCTTCTACCTTTTTCCATACATCTCTTGCTTCTTTTTGCACCTCTGTTGGTACGTTCTGCAATGCTCCTGCTTCTTTCTGTACCTCACGTGCCTCTTTCTGCATTTCTCTATCTTCTTTCAGCAATTCCTTTGCCTATTTTTGCACTTCTCTTCCATCTTTCTACATCCCTCCTGCCTCTTTCTGTACCTCTCTTGCCTTTTTGTTTAACCCTCCTACCTTTTTCTGTACTCCTCTTGCCTCTTTGTGGCCTTCTGTTGCTTTATTCTGTACTTCGCTTGCTTCATTCAGCACCCTCTTGCCTCTTTCTGCACTCATCTTTTCCTTCTCTTTCTTCACCTCTTTTGCCTCTTTCTGCATCCCTGTTCCCCATTCCTGCCTGTTTCTACACCCCTCATGCCTCTTTCTGTACCTCTATTGCTTCTTTCTGAACTTCTGCTCTTTCAGCACCCTTTGTACCTCTTTCAGCACCTCTGTTGCTTCTTACCTTTTGTGCACCACTTACATTTTTCTATACCCCTCTTGCCTCTTTTTGCACCTCTGTTGGTTTTGTCTGCACTGCTCTTGATTCTTTCTGCACCTCCCTTGCCTATTTCTGTATCTCTCTTGCCTCTTTCTGTACCTCACTTGCCTCTCTCTGCACTTATCTTGCTTCTTTCTACACCTCTATTGCATCTTTCTACACCTCATGCCTCTTTATGTACTTCTCAAGCATCTTTCTGTCCCTCTGTTATCTCTTTTCACACCTCAAGTGCCTCTTTCTGTACTTCTCTTGTCTTTTTCTGTACCCCTCTTGCATCCTTTTCACCTCTGAATGGTTTGGTTCTTTCTGAACTGGTCTTGCACCTCGCTTGCCTCTTTCTGCACTTTTCTTGCTTCTTTCTACACCTCTGTTGCTTCTTTCTGCAATTCTCTTGCCTCTTTATGCACTTCCCTTGCTTGTTTCTGTACCTCCCTTGCATCTTTCAGCACCTTTGCTGCCTCTTTCTGTACCTCACTTGCTTCTTTCTGCACCCCTCTTGCCTCTTTCTGCACCCCTTTTTCTGCACCCTTGTTACCTCTTTCTGCATCTTTTCTGCCTGTTTCTGTACCTCTCAAACCTCTTTCTGCTGCTTTTTTTGCACTTTTTTTGCACTTCTCTTGCTCTTCCTGCACCCTACATCTTCTTTCAACACCTCTGTTGCTTCTTTCTGTACTATTGGTCCTTCTTTCGGCACCCCTCCTTATGCAGTCAGTACCTCTCTTGCCAATTTGTGCAACTCCTCCAACTTTTTCTGCACCCCTCTTGCCTCTTTTTGCACCTCTGTTGCTTCTTTCTGCACCCTTCTTCCATTGTTTTCATCCCTCTTGCCTCTTTCTGCTGTTCTCTTGCCATTTTCTTTACCTCTCTTGCCTCTTTCTGCACTTTTCTTGCTTCTTTCTGCAACTCACCTGCCTCTTTCTGTACTTTTCTTGCTTCTTTCTACATCTCTGTTGCTTCTTTCAGCACTTTTCTTGCTTCTTTCTGCACCTTCCTTGCGTCTTTTTGCAGCTCTGTTGCCTCTTTCTGCATTTCGCTTTCCTGTTAATGCACTTCCCTTTCATGTTTCTGTACCTCTCTTGCCTCTTTCTGAACTTCTGTTGCATATTTCTGCACCTCTCTTGCTTCTTTCTGTACCGTTCTTCCATTGTTTGCATCCCTCTTGCCCCTTTCTGCTGTTCTCTTACCATTTTCTTTCCACAGCTCAGTTGCTACTTTCAGCATTTCCAATCTAATCCAATCCAAAAATTCTTTATTTCGGCCGTTTAGGCCATAAAAGATGCATAAGAACATACATAAAAAACATTTGTTATAAAACAGTAAATTACAACAACGTTTTAAAGAATAAAGGAACATATTTAAAAGACAACCACTCCCCTGAGATGGAAAGAAAGAAAAATACAGTAATAGTAGGGAAAGTTGGCAATAAAATCCTATGAAGGTCATGCTTTCAGTAATTTACTCCTCATATGCCACATGGCCAGTAGAAATTTTGCAACTGCGAATACAATGTGTGGGGAGGATCGTTTTTCAATATTCTGAACGAGATCACATAGTCCCTTATGCCCATATTCCTACACAGAGGCACAAGCCAGTATTTCCTAGGTCTCTTGTAGGCTAGGCAAAAAAACAGAACATGGGTTTCCTCCTCATCACAGAGGTTACAGCCGGGGCATGTTTTGTCCCCTCCATTAGCCCATTTGCACGTGAAGGATTTAATGGGTAAGGTGCCAAGCCTCCATTGAATAAATAAGTTTCTTGCCACAGTCGGGGAGATAATGTCCATAAAACTTTCAAAATGGTAGGAATTTTTGGAATCTATAAAACGGTGGGTTAAAATACCAGTGCGGGGTGCAAGCACATGGGAGGCAAGACTTTTTTCCTTATGAGCTTCTACGAGTCTTTTCCGGGAGACCCTTTGACAGCCTAACTCAGGGGCTTCCCACAGCTCGTAGAGACCCAACCGGTACAGTTCTTGCTTAACAAATGATAGCCAGGGTATTTTATCACTATGGTTTAAGTTCATAATATGAACAAGATCTTGCCTATAGTGTTTAAGCTTTTTTGTTGTCCAGAGCCTATGCCAGTATCTTAATGGTTTTAACTTAAGATCCTCGCTTATGGAGGGTAGACCCAAATCTAAACGCAAGGGAAGCAAAGGTGTAGCACGTGGGAGGGCCAGAAGGTGTCTCAAAAAATTATTTTCCACGCACATCAACTCTTTACCAGCTTGGTAACCCCACAGCTCGCTACCATATAATGCAGGCGGCTTAGCTTGTGTTTTGTACATTTCAACTGCAGGAGCTATAGGTTTATAGTTAGAGGTGTTCGTAACCTTTAAGATTGCCCCAGACAGTTGTGACAGCCTTAATCGAGAACTTGATATCTGTGGTTCCCAAGCTAGATTCTCATGCAAGGTCACGCCCAGGTACTGTAATGTTTTTACCCTCTCCAAGGATACTGAGCTCAGTGAAGGATTTGGTCTTGTTGTGGGGGAGGGGTTGAAGATCATAAACTTGGTCTTCCCTGTGTTGATCTCTAGACCATACTGTCTGCAGAAAAGATCAAAACCGTCCAGGATCGGCTGTATTCCCATAGGGGATTTGGAGAGCAGGAGGGTGTCGTCGGCAAACATAATTGCCGGCACCCTCCTGCCCGCCAAAATTGGGGCATCATTGTCCCTAACTTTAGCTAGATGGGCTATCACATTATTAACGTAGAGGCAGAACAGTGTAGGCGCCAAGACGCCTCCCTGCCCCACCCCCCTTAGAATAGGGAACCTTTTTGACAAAACTCCACCCCTTCCACCCCGAACCTGAGCAAAGTTGCCCTCATGAAGTCTTATTATGGCCTGTAAGAGATGGGTAGGAACTCCCATCTTATTTAAGACTTCCCAAAGTTTTTTCCGGGGTACCAGGTCAAATGCTGACTTCAGGTCCACGAACAGCATGAACAACCTCCCTCCCTCAATCCTCACCGATTTCCAATAGAGGAGAAGGAGTCGGAAGATCTGATCCATTGTGGACGTGTTCTTCCTGAAGCCAGCCTGAAGAGGGCTTAAAATATCTTTATCCTCCATCCAATCCAGGAGTTGATCCAGTATAAGGCGAGAAAAGAGTTTTTGAGGCACATCTATAAGGCTGATCGGCCTGTAGTTGGCTGGGAGGAGAGGACAGCCCTTCTTGAAGATAGGAACTATCTCTGCCCCCAGCCAAGTGCAGGGGATCGCTATGCCTCGTGCAATGGAATTAAAGAGAATATAAAAATATGGGGCCCAGATCTCGGGATGTGACCTAAAAAGGTCACCAGGTAGTTTGTCAAGACCCGGTGCTTTTCCCAGCACTAGACCATCTATGGCACTGGTGACCTCCCCTAGACTAAATTCCAAACTGTCACCAGGGATGGATAAGAGGGGGGTGGCCACATCATTAGTATCCTCAAAACTTTCTTCATAGAGCTTGCCAAAGTGATCTTCTCAGATAGAAGCTGCAATATTTGGCTCCACTGCCGCTTTGGGTTCTCCAGAGCCAGTGTTAACCAGTAACCAGAATCTCCTAGAGTCCTTTGTTCTGAGGGCAGATGAGAGATCCTGCCATCTGTCCCAGTCCCAATCTGACCTGGCACGAGCCATTATACCCTTGTACTGGCGCCTTAGTTCGGCCACCCTGGTCCGCTCTATACCTTCTTTGACTGCTGCTATTAATTCAGACTTAGCCTTTTTACATTCAGAATTATACCAAGAGGAAGTTCGGGTCTTTTGCTTATGCTTCGCTACCTCCGGGTAGAGAACCTCGCCCAGAGCTCCCACTAGGTCTTCATGAATTAAGGCTAAACTTTTATTGAAATCATGAGGTCTGGGTTGATTAATTAGATTATCCAGAGCCTCAAATTTTGGCAGGACAAGCTCATACATTTTCCTGATGCTTTCTTGGGAATTTGACAGTTTCTCCCATTTCACCCTACGCCTATTTGAAGTTAGTACCAAATTACCCAGATCATCCCTAGTCTCAGGGGACGGAGGTTTCGGGGTTTGCTGAGGGATGTGCCAGAAAAAGTAAGAGCGCGTTATGATCGCTATCTGTACGCACACTTATTTTGAAATCCTCAACCGTTGGCCACAGACTAATATCTACAAAAATGTAGTCTAGTCGCGACTCATGGTCCTTCCTATTAAAAGTGCATTTTGAGGGAGTGTCTGAGGTTGTTCGTCCATTGCAAGCCCTAAGCGCAAAGTTGAGGGTCTGGGCCATGATTTCTACCGTGAGTGGGGACCAAGATTTTGGGTGGGGCGATTGACACACCGGAACGCCCCAGAAGTCATCTTCCGCAGTAAGTGCCCCTTCCCTCAACCCCTCCAATGGTTCGAAATGGCAATTCAAGTCTCCGCCCATTACTACCTTGTACTCAGCTGGTAGCTGACCCAAAAAGAGCGAAAGGTCTTCCAGTGTGGGAGACTCCATGGTTGGGCCGACAGGGCGAGAATAGACGTTTATGATTGCAAGTTTAGGAGCACCAGGCCACTTTAATAGGACACACTGTATGTCTTGGGACTGCGTAGCTATACTCTCCGCAGTGCATCCAATATGACTCGCTACCCACACCGCCAAGCCACCCGAAGGCCTCCCCTTCCCACTCAAGCTAGCCTTAATCTCAAAGATTGCATATCCAATTCTGGACATGGATTCCCTCGCCCAAGTCTCTTGAAAGAGACAAATATCACTATTTGTTACTAGGGAGTCCCAATCATCTGTATGTAGTTTATTAGCTATACCTGCAACGTTCCATGACAACACCTTCAGGGGTACAGATGTAATATTGGATGTGGAGCCCGATGTCCCAACATCGACAGGGTCATTGTTCACAAGCGGAACAGGGGACCCAGAAACAGGTATAGAATTCTGATTAAATGAGACTAAAAGGGTTGGAGTCAGATCAGGAGGATCATGATGGGAATGTGCGCAGACAGTAAAAGAAGTATCATCTTGGGCCCGTAACCCCCTCAAACAAGGAGGAGGGCTGGAGCAGATACCCGAACGTCAGTCGCAAGAGTCCAACCCGGAAAAAGCTTCAAATCTATTTCTGACTTCCAGGGGAGTAAAGGGGAGCAGATGTTCCATCCCTCCTGTTTCAAATGCATGGTCCCACCTCCCAGAATTACTACCATAGCCCCTTTGAGGGATGGTTTCCCACCCAGACACGTTCTTTGGTGCTGTGGAACCAGGCAGCAAGGGTAAATATTGATTGTTGTGTTTAGGGCCTAAAATGCTCGGCTGGGCAGGGGGTGGCCAAGGGCTTGACATGGGAACCACTAAGGCTCTAGGATAAAAATAAGTAAGGTCACAAGGCATGATTGATTTGCCTAGATTCCCAGGCATCCAAATCAGAATGTGCCTAACAGCTTCAGGGTCTCTAAAATTGACCACAATCAGATCACCCTCAATGTCTTTAACTCGACCCTCCAACCAGGGGAGTCGACGTACGTGCACAATCTCCCCATTGATATTACCCGGGAGTGGTCTATTCACGGTCAACGAGTGCATGGTTTTATTTTTAAGCTGTAGGGGACCTTCTCGCTTGTCCGGCTCAAGTGCAGGGACACCCGTGAGCACCACCACATAGGGAACTGCTTCCGGGGGAAGTTCCACCTGGTGGCCCCTTCATTGTTCAACTCTTTTTAAGGGCTCCCTCCCTCTGACCGGCTGCAAAATTCTCACAGCCGAGCAATTTCCCCCCTTTGGAATTGCACCAGCAGCTTGCGTGGCTGGTTTGGGTGGAATGGTGGAAGGTTTTGCCCCTTGTGGATTTCGACTCACTGTTTTAGTAGATACATTAGGCTTTATAAATGTGTCCGAGGTAGTGGTAATGCATGCAGCTGCAGCTGCCTGAACTGAAGTTGATTTTGGGATGGCGGATAATCCAACCCCAGCCGAGGCTGGAGTTGGATTAGGAGGAGTTTTCTGTTTTTCCACTTTGTTAGAAATTACCAGCTCCAGATTCCCCAGCCGCTGCTCTATACCCAGTAATCTTTCTAAAATTGGGGAAGTGAACGTCCTAAGCAATTGCTCAAGAAGCTTCAAAGTGGAGACAGACGGATGAGGATCCGTCAAACTGGCACTTACAGAAGCTGTACCAGTTGACACTAGTGGGGGGGACAATGGTATTTCTTGTGGGGTTGTTACAATAGTTTCAGATCTCAAATCCGCTACTGGTTTGGGAGCAGAAACTAACTTCACCCCTTTCCCCTTGCCAAAATCCGAATGACTAATTCTACCTTTTTGGAGTGAGCACCCCCTCCTCCTTCTTTTATTAGGAGGTGGACCATGGGCGTTTAGAACCTCTGTTTTCCTAGGTTGGTTTCTTAGTGTCATCTTAGCTGTGCGCAGGGCAGCTAGTGGAACTTCCAGCCCTGCACTAGGATTGTTTGATGGTGTAATAGAGATTACAGGAGAGCTGTTTGGAATTATGGGGGTGCTGTTTGTAACCACCGTTGGGGAGGGTGAAGGGGAGGTGTCCCTTAGGAGTACAGGAATACCCTGGGTGGCAAGAGGATCCTCAATTAATGGGGCCACCCCTGAACCAGATGTTAAAGTAAGTGGGGTTAATGACAGAGAAAGTCTAGCTTTGTAGCCTTCAATGGAGCGACGACGCTCCACCCTTCTCTCAGCTAGTACTTCTTCCCTATCAAGTTCAGAAATGGATTTTTTAAAATAGTTGTCTAAGGTGCCCTTGCTAGAGTTTCCCCCCGCACCACTAGGGAGGGAAGAATCCATGCTAATGTTTGTTTGTAGTTGAATTGGTTACCAGAAGTCTGTGCGGGGATGTCTAATCAGAGACACAGGTGTACTAATACCTTGGCTCTTCCAAAGGGAGCATTAGAAAGGCAGCAACACAGGGAAAAAAAAGAAAAAAAAATATGGCCTAGCACGTGAGAATAGTGATATGGAGGAGGCTGCTGTAACCAAAACAAAAGCCAGAAGCGAGAGAATATACAGCACAGCAGTCTCTACAACATCAAGAAACTGCTAGATGGAAAGGTGGGAAAGAAGGGGACGGGCCCCAGTCCAGCCTCCCACAGCCACCAAACGGCCACACAACGGCCCGCCCTTTGCCCGGGCTTAGCGCGAGAGACAAAGGTTATTAAATATGAGTTGGGGGCGGGGAAGAGACACCAGGTGCGCTGGATGACGAGGCGCTAAGCACCCTGGGTCTCGCAGTCCCTGCCCCGGTGTTCTGCACGATCTCTGCCTCAGCGTCCTTGTAGTTCAGGGTCCGATGTAAGGCATCAATCACAGGGTCCAGGCAGGGGGTCACAAATCCGGTAACACGTCCAGGAAATTCTATCAGCCCAGGTCGCGGCTACGAGCGGCACCCGCAGAGCGGGGGCCGCAAGCCGATGTTTAAACACACGGGAGTTGGGGGCGGGGAAGAGACACCAGGTGCGCCGGATGACGAGGCGCTAAGCACCCTGGGTCTCGCAGTCCCTGCCCCGGTGTTCTGCACGATCTCTGCCTCAGCGTCCTTGTAGTTCAGGGTCCGATGTAAGGCATCAATCACAGGGTCCAGGCAGGGGGTCACAAATCCGGTAACACGTCCAGGAAATTCTATCAGCTCAGGTCACGGCTACGAGCGGCACCCGCAGAGCGAGGCCGCGAGCCGATGTTTAAACACATGGGAGTTGGGGGCAGGGAAGAGACACCAGGTGCGCTGGATGATGAGGCGCTAAGCACCCTGGGTCTCGCAGTCCCAGCCCCGGTGTTCTGCACGATCTCTGCCTCAGCGTCCTTGTAGTTCAGGGTCCAATGTAAGGCATCAATCACAGGGTCCAGGCAGGGGGTCACAAATCCGGTAACACGTCCAGGAAATTCTATAAGCCCAGGTCGCGGCTACGAGCGGCACCCACAGAGCAGGGGCCGCGAGCCGATGTTTAAACACACGAGAGTTGGGGGCGGGGAAGAGACACCAGGTACGCTGGATGACGAGGCGCTAATCATCCTGGGTCTCGCAGTCCCTGCCCCGGTGTTCTGCACGATCTCTGCCTCAGCGTCCTTGTAGTTCAGGGTCCGATGTAAGGCATCAATCACAGGGTCCAGGCAGGGGGTCACAAATCCGGTAACACGTCCAGGAAATTCTATCAGCCCAGGTCGCGGCTATTCTCTGTACGCTCTTGCTTCTATTTGTACCTCTGTTGATCTTTTCTGCACTGCTCTTGCTTCTTTCTGCACCTCATTTTCCTCTTTCTACACTTCTATTGCTTCTTTCTATTCCTCTTTTTCTTAATTCAGCAATTATTTAGCTTTTTTTACATTTCTCTTCCTTCTTTCTGCACCCATCCTGTCTCTTTCTCTACCTCTCTTGCCTCTTTGTGCACCTCTTGTACCCTTTTCTGTACCTCTCTTGCTTCTTTTTGTACCTGTTTTTCTTGCTGCACTGCTCTTGCTTTTTTCTGTACCTCACCTGCCTCTTTATGTATTTCTCTTGCTTCTTTCTACACCTCTGTTGCTTTTTTCAACAATTCTTTAGCCTATTCTTGTACTTATTTTCCTTCTTTCTGCATCCCCATGCCTCTTTCTGTACCTCTCTTGCCTCTTTGTGCACCTCTCCTACCCTTTTCTATACTCCTCTTGCCTCGTTTTTCCCCTCTGTTTGCTCATTCTCCACTGCTCTTGCTTCTTTCTGCACTCCTCTTGCCTCTTTCTGAACTCCTCTTTTCTCTTTCTGTACCTCTCTTGCCTCGTTCTGCATCCCTGTTCCCTCTTTTAGCACCAATCCTACCTGTTTCTGCACCTCTCTTTCCTCTTTCTATACCTCTATTAGTTCTTTCTATACTTCTCATGCTCTATCTGCACCCTTTACACCTCTTTCAGTACCTCTGTTGCTTCTTTCTGCATTTGTCTTGCTTTTTCTAGACATCTGTTCGTTCTTTCAGCAATTCTATTGACTCTTTCTGCACTCCTCTTATATCTTTTTGCACCTCTATTGGTTCATTCCGAACTGCTCTAGCCTCTTTCTGTACCCCATTTCTATTTTCTGCATCTTTCCTGCCTGAGTCTGTCACCTCTCTAGCCTCTTTCTGTACCTATGTTTGTTTTTTCTTCACTTCCTTTGATCTTCCTGCACCCTTCGTGCCTCTTTCATCACCTCTGTCCCTGTGTTGGCAAATTACAGTGTGACCATTTCAGCATATTTCACTGGGGCCAGATGGGTCCCTGATCTGGATGAATAATAGATGCTGGATTGGAGATCCTATGGTATCTCCCCTTCCATTCTAGCACTGCCTATAATTGATTTTCAGCACATGGTTTTCACATGAAGCCATGAAGCCACTTTGCTCAGATGAGTCTGACCTGATGTGTGTAGGAGGTGGAAGGCAGAGTCTGAGAAGATAGTGGACAATGTCTGCGGGTGTTTGAGCTTTGAGCTCAGTGCTGCTGCGAACCGCTGTATTTCGCCTTGAACCCAGTGCCAGGGGGCCTTGATGGAAGGGCCGAGCACTGTCCCAGCTTTGTGGAAGACCAGCTCCCATTGGCTCCAGTGGTGCTGGCAGAGACCGCAGCATTGATCAGGAAGCTGTGACATCAGATGCTTCACATCAAAATCAAAACCAGATGTTAGCTCGGAGCTGAGGTTAGGCACCACATAATACTGTTTTTTTTAACATCTAAAATTATTGGTGAGCAAATAATTTACAAGGAAGACATATTCAGTCAATACCCAAACATTAATTTATATGTGGAATAGCAGAATAGAGAAGCAATAATAACCCTGCATAAAAGTAAACTATGAGGACCAGGCGGTAGAAAACGCCTTTTCCCGCACATAAGAAGAAAGAAAAAACTTCAAGCGTTGTCAACTGCAAAAAATACTAAACTAAAATCCAATGGGGTAGATTCAACCATTAATGTCTCCAGTGTTCTGAATGTTCATAAAATAAACTACAAATCTGCATAAGTTCAACTTTGTAAAGGATCCAGTAAAGGTAATGTTTTCTAACCAAGAAGACATACGCTTTCTTCCATCACCAATAATCCCAACCATAAATGTCAAAATTACAACAATGGATTAGACAAATGGCAGCACAGATCTAGTTGAGATGGAACCAAATCAGGAACTAAGAGAAAGTAAAGATTCTCAATGGGGTCCCATAACTGACTTGGAGTTACTTTCAAAAGGAGCACACTCTCCACAACCTTTGACTAGAGTGAACTCACCCCAAAAGTCTCCGAAAAAATCACAAGCTGCACCACAGCCAATTGAAGTGAATGTAAAAATTAACAAAGACCCCAGTGACATAGGGAAATGAATTAATTTTATTGGTATATTAAATCAGGTGGGAAGCAGTCAAAGTGAGCAGCAACATTTAAATACTAGTCATACTATGAGCCTTCGACTGTTAACCCTCGAAAATCAAATCAGCAAAGAAAAAAGGGGGTACCTTGTTGCGGCAGCCCAACTCTTGAAAGGCTTTCTTACTAGAAAACTGAGGAAGTACCATTGGGTCAGTGCACTTATAGTAATTTAATCAATAGTAAATATACTATACAAATTAGACAGGAAATAGAGAGTTAACCTGGCCATTAGCTGCCAGCAAGAGTCTGTGTAAATATGACCCTGCTTATTCGACCCCTCACCTGCACCAATCATTGATTCAGGAGCCATATAGGAACACTTTTTCAAAACATTGCAATTCACATTGGATGCTTTGACTTCCTATTAAAAAAAGATGGACGCCCAAGTAGATTTCCTTAACATCATGGCACAAGCAGTATCAGGGATCTATCAGAAGCTGGCTGAACTAAATAATTTAATAGCGTGAGCAGAAACTCCGTCAGCTTCACTTTACACAGAGTACACTTGCGGCCCATTGATTAATCAACTATCGGTGATATTGGACGTTTTGAGCACTTTAAATGATGATATAAAAGTAAATGTGGCCATTTCCGTTTGTAACAAAATGTTTATTAAGTTTGCACAAGATACGGAGAAAACGTCTGAAAGTGATGGTAGTGCAAACAAGAATGCAGGCTCAGGAAATAACAGTTGTAGTGTAGTTCCTATTTTCCCAATAGGCCCTGCGCATTGGAATAACATAAACAGTAGTATCGACGTAGAAGTGCGGATCTTCCAGGCCTCTACTGACTATGCTAAACTTAATTGGGTTTGTTACCAACTAGCTCAGAGGTCACTGGAAACTTTCTTCTCTGAATAGGAAGTGATCAGGTTCCTTGGTACAGACAAGAAGGGATTCAGTTTTCCAACAACCGTGCAACATGACAACTTTGCTCCTCAGATAAGAGTCAATCTCTAGAGTTGTGTGAACAATAGACAGTTATTTTACTCAGTCAGTGGTTGTGCAGTTTACTTTCACAATATGTAGAGAATAGAGAGACGGGCGTTTTCAATAAAGGGTAACATTCATTGAACAGTCTTTCTTCTCGTACAAGAGAAATGAATTGCCATGATTGCAAGACTTGTTATTATAAAAAGTACGTACAGTAAGATGAGTATTGCGAAATAATACTGTAAAAGCATTGATATGGTTTCTTAGCCATACAATGGTTTAAAATGAATAAAACATATATACATTCATATATACATTAGGCTAAAATGCTCAACTGGTGCTTCTAACTACGCCTACCCCAGTGTACCTGAACTAAGCCTAATACTTGGGAGGGAAGTAAGTAAGTAGCTTTAAGTTAAGTTGGTTTTGCCAAGGTTTGCTTCAAGAATTCTCTCTAAGGGTTTAGTCAACACCATACCTCTGGAATAGAATGATGGAGGTCTGGTATCTCCTTCAGGGGGGTCGATATCCCAGTCACCCGCAAGGGTAGACTAGAAACGCCGGAGCTGGATTTCTCTGCAGGAGAAAAGACAGCGTCTCTCTCAGCGCGTCGAGGAAGAGGAGGGGCAGTGTCCGCGGGCAGCTTGCATCTGCTGGGCTCTTACAGGGGACGGCTGTTCAGCTCCTAAGTTCACCACACCATCGTTCGCTCATTAGCAGCGATAGCAGTAGCGATAGCAGCTATGGTATCATCAGCATAACAGCAGCAACTTCAGCAGCAGCGTTTGCTTAAGGCAACGTTGGTAATATTTATACCTGAAAGGTGCCTTGTTTGACGTAAGTTTTTGGACATAAGACGTCAATAAAGATGTCACTAGGAAGTGATCGTCTATCAGTGCTCATTAGAGTTCTATTACTAATCAAAACATAGCAAGCAGGGCTTTCCCAGGTTGCTGAGTTTTTATCTTGTTGAAAAACTCGGAGTGTTAATCTAGGAATCTTAGATAGTGACTTCTGCTATGTCATTGTACTAATTGGCTGCAAAGGAAGTGGCAGAGGAAGCGATTCTGAAATGTGGCTCTGTTCGTGTGAGGCCAGAGACGAGTTTCTGAATATTGCATTTGATCGGTTATGCCAATATAGGGAATACATGGATTTATAGCCGTATAGGGGCATAAGGTCACAGTATCGATCAGGGTCCTAGATTAGAACGCTACACCCACTCCACGAATTCATGTCCATCAAATTACTAAAACTAGAGCAATAAGATACATGTGTAACATTGCCCACCCCAAAATACATATATGCATTTGAAATAGGCGTATTTGTAATATGTTTCAAGTTTCAAGTTTCAAGTTTAGTTTATTATGATATCGGAACTCATTACGAGGTCCACATAAAAGACATAAAATATATGTACAGCGGAAGCATTAAACGTAAAATGTCAAACAGGAACATAGCATCAAAGTACACAACAATCTAAAAATTACCAACTTAATACAGATCCAAAAAACATTTGAAAAATTTGTACAGTTTAAAACAAAACATTTCATTTGGAGGGTTAATCATAGCCGCACTGAAAGCAGTGGCAGACAAAATATTCAGTTGAAGGCAGATTGGTCTTAACCATTTTCGCCTGAGAGACATCAGGGCTGGACAAACGAAAATGACATGAGACAAATCTTGCTCGTGCATCTGACAGAAATCACAGACCGCTGAATGGCCATACCATCTGGAATAAAGAGATTTCAACGGGAGCAAATCCTGTCTTACCAAAAACAATAGGCGTCTAACGCCATGAGGAATGTTCCATTGAGTATATGGTTGAGCTTTCCTCAAAAAGCAGGAATCAATAACAGGAGTGCAACCTTTTTTCAATATCCGGACATCTCTATCCAATCTGAACCCTAATTCCCACGTGGAGGACTTCAAAAGGGTTTTTAATTGATAAGATGATAAGGAAAATAAAACATCTTTATCCAGTTGTAATTGACCCACAGCATATCTGAAATTTTTTACGATCAATGAATAGTCATTAAAGTTTCCCAACAACTCATTTTTTATAAGATTTCTTAGGGTATTGAGCTCACTCCTTGCAAGGCTAACAACCCAGCGTACGATTTCTGCAAGGCCTTGGACCCAGCTACTACGTAAGCCGAGTTCCTGTCTTAGGGCAGCAGTTGAATTAGCTGAGCTGACAGATAATAGACTACGTAAAATTTTTCCTTCCGAGGAATTTAAAAAGCTCCAATTTTTTAAATCGATTAACTCTATTCCGTAGAGTAGGGAGGCCGGAACTTTTGCTCTAAATACATCCAGTAATATAGAAAAATGCCTTCTACCTGTAGCCTTATACAAGGATACCAAACTCTTTCCCTGTGAAATGGCTTTCCGGGAATTGTTGGCCATATGAGCTTTCTCACTTAAATTACTCACAACAATTTTACCAAGGAAGGCATAAGATTTCACGGTTTCCAATTTTTGACCCCCTACTGCCCACGGAAAGTTAGAAAATTTAAGTTTCTTCCTTCCGGACATGCACATCACTTTGCTTTTTGCAGTATTTATCAACAAATAGTGGTTTCCAGCATATTCATATAGAGCCTGAAGGCGATTATTCAGGCCCTTGGGAGTGAGATCGAGAATCAAAATATCATCAGCATACATGAGGCATACAATCGGAGCGCCCCCCAGAGTTGGGGCAATACCTGAACATGCTGAGAGAGCCAGAGGTAAATCGACTGTATAAAGCGAAAAAAGTAACGGAGCCAATAGGCAACCTTGCTTTAACCCGTTGGATGTGGGTATTATTCTAGATAAACCTCTTTCACCGCCAAGCAGCACTCTACACCAGGTGTCTGAATAGAGGGCACGGATTAATTTAATAAGGAAGGGGGGCATCCCTAAATCAAATAGCTTTCTCCACAGCAATGTTCTATCCACTTTATCGAATGCTGTGGAGAAATCGATAAATGCACCATAGACATGCCCTCCACGGACTTTCACATATTTTTCCGTAATAACCTGAAGTGCAGTCAAGTTATCTAACGTTCCATGCTTTTGCCTGAAACCAGTTTGTTCAAAAGGCAAAATTTTAAACTCAGTAACCCAATCATTGATTAAGGTGAGAATACATTTTGCAAAAACCTTGCCGATGGCGTCAAGCAAAGCTATTTGACGATAATTTTGAGGAAGGTCTCTTGCCCCTTTTTTATATAAAGGAACAAGGATACTCCCTTTCCAGGATGGAGGGACTATTCCACTAGCAAAGCAAGATTTAAACACAGGAAAAAGAATTTTGCTCCAAAGCTCACTCTGTTGTTTTAGCACCGAGATGGGAACCTTGTCGGGACCCATCGCACCAGAGGAGCGCATGCTCTTAATACCAAATTCAATTTCCTTTTCAGATGGGCAATCGTACACACAAGAGTCAGCGTAAGTTACATCATTATTTAGTTGTAGGTTATTATTACTGTACAAATTCTCAATATACTGAACCCAGATCTGCTCATCGATGGCAATTGGTGTAGGACTGACTCTAGTACCGCAGCCTTTACCAATTAATGACCAAAATGTCTTAGCTTGGCCATTATATGAGGCTTCCCTGAGTTGAATCCATACGGAATCCTCCTTATTTCTTTTTAAACGGGCCTTAAGCCTTGCTCTCCTTCTTTTTAGTAATGCTAATTTCTGGTGTGCTTCCTGACTAAATGATAAATATTGCCCCCTTATTACTTTGTTTATTTCTATGTTTAATAACCGAAGCGATTGGGGGACTACTAAGGATTTTTTAACGAAGGGGCTCTTCTTGGCTATTGAAGTTACTAATTCTAAAAAATCTGCAAATCCTGATAGTACCCTCCCATCCCAGCGGAATAAGTTCTCCACAGTAGAAGTTAAAAGAGACAGCAAGCACTCAAAAGAACAGTGATTCCAAAAACATTTCCCCGAACTGGCGCCAAAGTTCACCATGTCCGTGTCGATGTTCCAGGAATCCGCCATAGGTGGGCTGAGGGAAACTGTAAGCGACAACGCATTATGGTCACTGAGATTAGTATCTATAACCGAAAGATCTTTCAAAAAAGAAAAAAAGGAACAATCTGCAATTACATAATCAATAATGGTATTTCCATTTTTTGAATTGTGAGTAAAAGCTGCCGGGATGTCAGAAGGGAGTCTCCCGTTTACTATTATACAATCCACTTTATAAAGACCTTCCAGAACTAATTTACCTCTTTTATTGGATTTAATATTAGATGGAAACAAGGCCTGAGGTATAATAAGAGATTCTTCCCTAAGTTTATTTCTAAACAAATCAAGCCCACAATTAGATATGTTACAGTTCAGGTCCCCGAATAATAATATATAAGGGGAGGGGGCAGTGTCCATAATTTTAGTTATGAAGGAAAAAAGTATTTTTAAACCATCATTGAAACAGCAGTTTGGGGGAATATAAGTATTTATCAAAACAAGCAATCTATTGGGGCAATCCTTAAATACATATTTTAAAGTTATTGCCTGAAACAATTATTGCCTGAAACGTGGAGAAGCGTGGCTCAGTGGTTAGAGGCGGCAGACCCGGAAGCTGAGATCGACCGTGGACCAGGGTTCGATTCCCCGCCTAGGCGGATCTCGGGCTCAAAATTCCACAGACTCGACAATTCTCGCTCCGGTGCCTACTCAACTCACGGGGTCACACTCTGCGACTCTGGGCAATAGCTTGCTTAATCTCCACTACGGCCCCTCGCGGTGGGATGCCTGGCTTTCACCTTGTGGACACCCTGCCGTGGTTTCTCACAGGGGAATACCAGGACGGGTTCCCTAAGCAAGCGCCGGGACGCTTACGGGCAGCTGTGCACTTTACAAGTCCAGCACATTTACAATTTATCCGGGTCAAGATAGTGAGAATAGTTCCAATTAATTCTATTAGATAATATGCATGCTATTCCACCCTTTGCATGACCTCTCCTAGAATGGATTGCACTACCTTCTAAGACAAAGTACTCTTTTTCTAGTATTAATTTACCTTCCACCCATGTTTCCTGTATACAAATTATGTCCGCTTCTAGGGAACGTAGGAAACAAAGTTTTTCCTTATGATCTTTAAAACCCGCAGTATTCCATGAAATAAACTTCAAATCTCTGTTAAAAATTTGAATGCGGTTTAGAGGCGGAAGAAGATTTACTAGAGAGAACTCCCGGTAATATGTGAAAATATAGGTACTGTACGTTTTTGAAGCATAGAAATCATTCAAAAATTATAGCATATGAAATCAATGAACGATTTTGCAAAAAGAATTACACATGAAACATCTCTGAATACAGAAAAGAAGGGCGAGATAATTTCATCACATATAAATGCATTGCAGTAAAATGTGCTAGAGGCTGGTGTAAAGTTATTATGTCTCTAGATGTATCTAAAAATATAGAAGTAGAAGCTTCTGTTCTCTATGAATAGTTCTACTTTAAGCAAATAATTTTTCGTGCCAAAAAAGGTGAATATTAAAAAAGTGTTCAATTCAAAAGAATTCTTGCTGAACGGGGAAATAGAGTTCCAACGCTTTTTTAGCAGTTTTTGTTGTTCAAAACTGAAGGCCGAATTCAGAGTTCATGGGAACGCTGTGTGTCGGAATGCTTCTCTAAAGTTATTGTTTCTGTTCGGGTGAGAACATCATATCAGACAGGCTCTCAAAGAATTGGTCTACAAAATCAGGTGACAGTTCGACCAAATTCGATAGTGTTGTAACTTGGCAGGTGTGAGAATGATTGCTGTCATCAAAGGCTAGATCAGCAATGCTCACAGAAGGTCGTACCTGGGTGATGTTGCTTTTGTCACTCGCTCCACTGTTACCAACTAGTCGTAGCACAGGAGTCTCATCGAATGCTGTCATCAGGAATGGTAGCCGCTGGGGACAACACAATGCGTGAGCCGTTATCGGACTTAGCAAAGTATCGATATCCATTGGTACTGCTGATGGAAGTACAAGACAGGTGTCCAACACGCACTCATCTCCGCATAGCATACATCGTAGTACAGGTAAGATGCAGTTTTGCCGTATCGGTCTGAATGAAAGGAACCAGGTCATGTTTAGATCTCTCAGCCTGGCCAATCCAAGGACTCTAGGTATTCTGTCCCGGTAGCGCACTGCTAGGATTGTTTCTTCCATTCCCATAGGAGTCATGTCTGAGCTGTGGCTTGCCATATCGGAGCAGGAGGGTCAAAAATAAAATCCCTGCTACAAGTCCCAAAAATAGGGGTATGCCGCCAAAAACAGAGTGGACAAAATTTGGATCGATTCCCAGAATTGCTTGAAATGGTGTTAGCAGTCCCGTAAAAATCGTCTTAAATATGCCTGGGATGCCTGTGGCACTAGACATGTTAAGGAGTTGGCTCAACATTTCTACGAAATGCATGGGGCAATTTGTTGATAAAAGGTCATGAACCTCCGTAGCTGTCCTTGCAACTAGGAGATCATACGTCTCTTTTGATGACGTGATGGGCACTGTTGTCTGCAAAAGCACAAACTTCATTTTGCTTAAAGTATCAATTCGTATAGAAGAGAAATGCAGACAAGGCCAGATGGGAGTCTCTATGTCTCCAGGGCCGCTCAGGTACAATGCTTGCATACAGCATTTGACCATGGAAGTTACGCTTACGAGATACGCTTTTCCTGGCAAAAGGCCACAACATCTGTGATCCGTTCTTAGAATGCAACTTCCATTCGCGAGTTGCATAAAGAAGGGCTCTATCTGCGTTGCAGGTGTGACAAGCTGGTGGCATGAAAGGTTCTTAGAATTACCTTCACAGGCTCCGTGTAAATTAATACCCTGGCACAAAAGTATACCGCTTAGTGAACGTTTACAGTTTTCACCACTAAGAAATACATTTTTGTCGCTGTCACTATAGCATGAATGTGTGTATGGTAATTTCCATGCTGACTTAACATATCCTTTACCCAATTGTTCATACTGGCTAGTAGGTATGTATTCAAGGCAATTTTTAAATCGGAAAGTTGTTATCGGAATTGTGATAATCCCGTGTATTATCCATTCAATGACAGGACTTTCTGACATTGTCAATGGTAATCTCTCAAGTTTTTCGATGCTCAGGATTGTATAGTCTGCTCCTTTCTGTGCCAAGCTGATTTGTTTATCAGTAAGGTTAAAAATGGGAAACAATGACGTTGTGTTGATTAAACGCCAAGGCACATAGCCTGAACGAAGATTTTGCAGCGTCCAGACTAATTGTACAATAGAACGTAATTGTGACTGGCCATGCTGTAACATTAGCAAGTCTCTGTCTATTATATCAAAGGCAGAGGATACAATATTGTCCAACGAATATATTCTGGAGGACAGAGTCATTAACCCATTGTCCACTAAAGAAAGTGATTTTTCCAAATTAATACGATCAATTTCTCGTATTTTTTCTGCTGTTTCAATTTGTGTGACTTTCCAAGCCTTGTTGTATGCAGCATATATACTGGTCGCTATGAAACGCTTTTGACGCTGTTTGCGTGGTCCCATAATAAAATCGCGCAAATCAGCACCCTCTTTAAGTAAAGACAAGTGTTGCTTAATTTCAGCCAGTGTGGATGATCCTAGCCATTCGAGGCAGAGTTTCCCTACACTGTATGTTGTTACTATTCCTGGATGTTGTCTCTGGGAGTATCTAGTGAATGTAAATGTACAGTAATTTATATAGCGCAAATCACCGAGCGGTTTCTAAGCGCTTGCTTAGGGAACCCGTCCTGGTATTCCCCTGTGAGATAACCCCGGCAGGGTATCCACAAGGTGAAAGCCAGGCATCCCACCGCGAGGGGCCGTTGTGGAGATTAAGCAAGCTATTGCCCAGAGTCGCAGAGTGTGAACCCGTGAATCGAGTAGGCACCGGAGCGAGAATTGTCAAGTCCATGGACATTTTTAGGACTCAAGACCCAGCCGAGCCGGGAATTGAACCCTGGTCCCAGGCTGATCTCTGCTTCCAGTTCTGCCTTCTCTAACCAGTGAGCCACACTTCTCCACTAGAAGACTTCTCATCTAGGGTCTTGTCTGGTCATTTTTAATCCCTGTGTTTTATTCAGGAATCTATCTTGACAGTTGTTTGTGTCAGTAGGCCAGATTAACCACTTTTTCCAATCAGGATGTGTTCTGTTAAAATGTAAAATTTTAGTTACGTCTATCTCAATATCTGTTGTTGCATTCTCAGGTATTGGCTTTGGAATAGACGGTTTGTTTAGGTCTTTGATCTTAGCTAGGCCAAGACAGGATGTTTGGTGAATTGTGTCATTTAAAAACATCATTTGTTCTGGTATCATGCAGGTTCTGAATAGTGCTTCTAGGCCTTGTACCTGCCAATCTTTCGTACCCCAAATGGTTTTTGTTTCAATGTTATTTTTCCAATAATCAAAACCAAATGTCATCATTTTTTCATAAAATGCTTCTTAATATATCAATTTAGTGTTTGTCAGCATTGTTTTCATTCCTGTTTTATCTAACAGTTTGTAATAAAACGTTTCTGCATCACTGGTGTTAAACCCTGAGAAGTACTTGAATTTCTCAAAGAATGATTTAGAACTGCTTTTAGGTGGTGTAGCACAATGTTCCCATTGATTATACTTAAAAACATTTCTAGGCTGTGCAGATTTATGCAAATAATGATCGCCATAATGTGTAAAACAGAACATTTGTTCATAACTAGACGAACCTTGTAAATAATCATGTTCTGTGAATCTAGCTGACATTACTAAATCAGACATCATGTCATTAATATTGTTAAAGTCCCAATCATCAGAGAATGTACTAGGTTTTACAAAGTCACTTAAGGAAACCTTCAGTTGATGAGGATACTTCAGGATCTCGACCGGACCATAGATCTCATAGTCAGTTTTCTCCCATACTACCCCACTGGGTATTGGAATGGCTGTGACATTTACTGTTGACAGTTCTCTTTTCTTCACGTGGGATGATCTGTGTGGTTTGAGGACTAAGTTGATGTTCTGACTTACTGTGTCCATTCAATTGTAATAAACTTTCCTAAAATTAAAACTAAAATTATGCATAGTAGGAGTATGAATACCCCTGAAATAATCCAATGCTCAATCAACGGTGCATCCAGATATACTTCTTTGATTTGTTGAAAGAGTTCCGTTGCTTTTTCTTTAAAAGTCTTTTTTGTTTCTGGCATCACTTCGGGGTTACTTTGATCCTCGGAAAAGTTGTCGAAGTTGATGAAATAACCAGAGGCAGTTCTGTCAATTGTTGGGATTGTTCTTTCAATCTGTCTTTCGGTAGCACTTTCTGATGCCACATCATTGTAGACTGGTGTTTCTTGACGAACTGTTTCAATCTGTGTCTCAAGAGGCACGAGTTCCATGGCATTATTGCATAGTCCCTCTCTGTGCACTGCAGGCTGATCGAATGTGATAAGTCTTTCAGTTTGAACCTCTTGGATTGTTGCAAGTTTGGGTATTCTGTTGTTTCTTGGGAGTCCACTGGGCCTACTGTTGATTATAGGCCACATGCTTATGGTTTTACCAGGTCGATTGATACAACTCTGTTCTCCTTTTTACCAGCAAGGGGCGGTAGTACTACTGATCTTGTTCCGGTGACTGCCAAGACAGGTACTGCTTTTCTGTAAGAAGGCCCACATTCCTTCTTCACCGCTATTTTTTCTCTGACTAGATCCCCAATCTTTGGAATCCAGACAGGCCTTGCTGGGGCTGTTGCTTGTGGTCCCTCGTCAGTGGTATCTGGCTGTTGCTTTAACTTTATGTTGCTTAAGGATTTTCTTGTTTCATTCAAGTCCTGAAAACAGCCAAACGATCTTTGATGTCAAAGTCTGTTTTCTTATCTTGTACCACTGATACTTGACTATCTAAGTCCTGAACTCTCATTCTAGTTCCGAACAATAGTTCGTATGGGCTGAAACCTTTTAGAGAATTTCTTGGCAAATTATTAAGACTGATTTGGACACTTATTAGATGTTTGACCCACCCAGCACCCGAACCTAATACCTTCGATGTTATGGATCGCTTTATGTCCCGTTTTTTTCTTTCTACCACACTATTCCCTTCGGGGTGTGACGGACAAGAATACCGCAACCCAACTCCCATGCTGGCCATGGCCTCCTTATAAGCTCGAGAGCTAAAAGCAGGACCCTGGTCAGAATGGAACATGGCAATTGCGTATGTGCCGATAAAGACTCGCAGATCTTTAATAACCGTTCTGGCGTCAGCCGAGCGCTTGGGCCACATCTATATGAACTTCGTACAGGAATCCACTGCCACCATGATATATTTATAGTTGCCGTCCCTTTGTAGGGGACCACAGTGGTCCAGGTAAACACATGCAAATGGTTTATCCGAGATGAGAAGGGGTGTCTGCGCTGGTCGTTTTACTGTTGATACTTTTATCCTTTGGCATATTTCGCATTCTAATACATACTTTTTAGTTTGTATTCTCATGCGAGGCCACCAATATCTCTGTTTTAATAGTGATACTGTTGCGGAAACGCCAGCGTGTGCAGAAGCAAGCCCTTTGTGTGCCGCTTTGATTAGTCCTAACTTGTGTTCCATGTTTGGAATTACCCTATCTCACACTCCAGGGATTCGAGCAAAAGGAACATTATTCGTATCTGTTAAATAGAAGTACTTTTCTGGAAAGCCTTTTGGGAGTGTTTTCTCATCATCTTTTACTGACGCACTGACAGCTTGTAAAATGTCGCTGTCTATTTTTGTTTGTGACCGAGTAATCACAGCTACGGAAGCCGTTTGCACAGCTGCCTTCGCGGCTTCATCAGCCAATGAATTCCCTGCAACGTGAACGCCATCACGTTGATGACTCAGAGTGTGTATCACGTGAGTCTTTTGTAGTTCTTTCTGTAAAAGAACTACCTGTTCCCAAAGCATTTTGTGCTTCATTGTGCCACCTTTAGCATCTTTGAAACCATTTTTCACCCAATTCTGCAAGTATTCATTATAAGATTATACGCAATAATAAGAATCGCACACTATTAGTGTGGGGAATTCGCGATCGGTATTTTCTAGCGCCATCTTAAATGCTACCAATTCAGCTCGTTGAGCTGAGCAATCTCCTAGAGATTGTGTTTTAGTGACCATTGGTCTAAATTTTCCTTTGTGCCAACGACCTTTAACAATCGCGCACGCAGCACTATAAGCTTGTTTGCCCCCAACTGCGGGTTGTGCTGATCCGTCAGTATATATAATACTTCCGTATTCTTCGAGAGGCAGGATTTCAATTGGCAGAGGACATTCATATTCATATTGTAAAAATTCCTGTGTCTTTAAGTTAGGATCAAATTCGTAAACTACGTCTGTTGCAGCAAGAGAATTAACCCACTGAATCCATCTCGGATGCAAAGCTTTAGCATTAGGAATGCTTGCTTTAGTTACCGCTTCCAAAGCCGGTATAGGTGTTACGATTATTATTCGTTTACCTTGTGCTAGGGGCCTTTCTTTTGCTACAGCAGTCTGAACCGCAGTTAGAATTTTCTCCGTTGAACTGAATTTTATTTCAGCCTTTGTGTACAAATGTGATTTATAAGCTATTGGTACTTTTTCTCCCTCATTAGAGGTCAGGTACGTGAATCCGCATCTTCCTGGGATGACTCGGATTACAAGATTGCGTGTGTTGTCACGTGTATCTAATTTTGTTTTTGCTAACATGTCTGTTTGCAGTGATCTCAAAATTTCTGTGTGTTTTTGAGTCCAATTGATTTGTTTAAAATCAGGTTTGATTAGTTTGTAGAGAGGTTTAACCCTCTCTGCGAAATTTAGAATGTAAGTTCTTCCGAAATTCAGAAAACCGAGTATGGATTGTAAATTCTTCAGCGTTTTTGGAGCTTGGAGTACAGCGCACATCTCTGAGAAGTTGTCCGCTAGGCTTTTTCCTTCACTTGATAATTCGTATCCTAAAAATAATACTTTCAGATGGGCAATTCGAGGCTTTTTAAAGTTGAATTTGTAACCCTCTGCTGCGAACCCAAGTATAATGGTGTTCACTCTTTTCAAGTGAGTATCCAAGTCATCGTCTGTGAGATAGATATCATCTATGTAAGATAATGCCTCATCATCATATATTTGTAGTAACTCTGTTACTCTAGCTAAGAATAGTCCTGGGCTGTTCTTGAACCCCTGTGGGAGCCTACAGACATTTTTCTGAGACCCCATTACGGAGAAAGCGGTCAAATACCTGCTTTCTGGTGCAATGTTTTGACAAAAGAAACCATTAGATATGTCTAATGTTGTTTTATATTTTTTCCTAACTATGTTGTTCATTAGTGCAGTACTATGCGAATTTTGTACTGCAAATGTTTTGTAACATGCATTAAGGTGTCTGTAGTCCAAAACTAGACGATATGAATTGTCTGGCTTGGAGACAGGAAACAAAGGATTGTTCATTTGAGAGGTACATGTTTCAATCACCCCCTGGTACTCAAGTTGATCTAAGATCTCCCTGACATGTTTTTTAGCTTCTTGCTTAATGGGATACTGCCTTTGGGCAGTTGGTTCATTTTTTAACTGGATTTTGTGAGGAGGTGAGTCCTCATCCCATCCTACATGATTTTTATATAATGCCGGTGCCTGGGCTACTGCCCATTTCCTTGCATAAGTATATTTTTTGTGAATCGGAATGTGATTCGAGAAGGCAGGCATAATCATTTCTTCGCCACGAGGGCACTCCCTGACAAACTCTGGGGGCCAATCCTTATCAGCTAACAGAATATCATAGCCTTTTGAGAGTTTATCCCAAAATAGACCCTTTATTTTCCTAGTCTTATCACCCTCTATACGCAATGTTATTTCGTATATCTTATGGGGCTCGCTAAGTCTGGTGTCAGCAGTTTCAACCTGAATGTATTCATTCGTGTCCACTGTCTCCAGATGACTCATCAAGATCTTGTGGGCTATACTGATTTCTGCTGCACTGTCTAGCATTGGCTGTGCCCACTCCCCGTTTTTCAACTGTGTCCTCAGTATTCTCGGCATGTTCGATTACTCTAATACTGGCTACCTTCTTTTTCGGAAATTGAGATTTTTTACTCTGAGCAGGTTCCTTGTCTTTGGACTTGGTGTGCTCTCCTGGGTCTGACCGTCCTCTTCTTTCCGATTTCTGCGAAAAAGATCGAGAGGGACGTGTATCAATACTTTGATATCTATCAGGTTTTTTCAAATTATCCCTATTTCTAAGGTTATATCTTTTCTCAGAGGGCTCCCCCTGGGGAGACTGGTGTTCTCGAGTCGGAGTTCTTTCCCTCCGCCGAGGAGACCTTCCTCTGGACTGGAAAACTTTTTCCCTGGGAGTGGATTGTTTATTTGCATCCCTGCTCTTTTTAGGAGTATTTGAATTATTTTTAATAAATAATTTTTCAGGATTTTCGAGCAGTTGGGGCTTTACTGGCTTCCCACCCAAGCTGTCTCTACCTAATTCTTCATAGCATTTCTCTATGATTCTGGCAAGCTCGATTGGTTGATCTGTTATATCTGTTTCCTTCAACTTCTGGCGGATCGCCACAGATTCTGCTTCTCCTTTTATGTTGGCTAGTAATATAGCCGAGACCTGCTTGAAGTCTTTCAGTAATTTCATGCCAAGAGTTAAGGCAGGTTCTGGACCGTATTCATTTTGAATCTGTCTTAGTACATCTGGTATTACCGCCATAGATGGAACACCATGTGTTTTTGTGTAAATGGAAGCAAAGACTGTACCCCAAGTGTCACAGTCCTCCACGTGTGGTGCGATTCCCATAGGAAGGCAGATGGTCAAGATTCTGTGTTTCTCGATAGGGGTGGTATCAGGAAATACTGCCTCTATTTGAGTAATTTTCTGCGCTAGCCAGAAAGGAATTTGTTCCCGTTTTATGGGTGTTTTACTAAGACATGACTGTATGTTCTGTGGTGTAATTTTATTAGTGTTCCCCTGATGAGGGGTCAGCTGTGTTACATTAACCGCTGGTTGGACTGTTGCAGTCCGCATTACATATTGGACTAATTGCCTATGTATTTTAAGTGTTTTTAGCTGTACTAACAGCTCTTCTTTTGACATTTTTGCAATGTCCGGATGTGGTGTGTAGCTGGCTAGAACCGGCCACTTTGCTCCTGGTCTACCTAGTGGACTGAGCCTGGTAATATGATCATTATGTTTTAGGGCGCCTTTAAACCAAAGTAAATGTTCTTGGTATTTTAATGGGATTTCAGTCTCCTCGAAAGGAGCGTACTCATCCGGTGGTTTCTCTATTTTGTAATAGTGAAACTCTTTTGTTCTAGCGTTTGCCGCTGGAAAGTTTATCCATGAATAGAATACCTCTGTCTGCCAATATTCGTGTGCCTCTATCACGAAAATCACTGTACCACCTTGTGGTGTCAGTCCGTTTTCTATAAGTTTTAAAGTTATAGACTTTCTTTAATGTGCCGGGATGATTATTACACCCGGTTCAGTAGTCCCGTCGAGACCCTGCTGAGTCGCATCTGCTGCGGCATGAGTTCCGTTGTTTTCTACTGACATTTTATAAATGCAGGTTTTGCAGAGCAGGTCTCCAAGGAGACAAAGATTAGGTGCACAATATTTTGGAACACTGTATCCTTCAACGTTGAATAAACCAGAGCTTTACATAGGAATCTCTTCCTACTGAGTTTAGGCAGATTTTAACCTTTCACCCACTCCAGACGTCTATTGGAGTATTTACGGGAGAAAGGGGTCTGTGTGAAATATGCACGACTGAGTTACTCTAATGTCTTGCATTAGTTTATCGCCTTACCAAACGTTTGGGTGCCATTTAGTGTAGTTCCTATTTTCCCAATAGGCCCTGCGCATTGGAATAACATAAACAGTAGTATCGACGTAGAAGTGCGGATCTTCCAGGCCTCTACTGACTATGCTAAACTTAATTGGGTTTGTTACCAACTAGCTCAGAGGTAACTGGAAACTTTCTTCTCTGAAAAGGAAGTGATCAGCTTCCTTGGTACAGACAAGAAGGGATTCAGTTTTCCAACAAACGTGCAACATGACAACTTTGCTCCTCAGATAAGAGTCAATCTCTAGAGTCGTGTGAACAATAGACAGTTATTTTACTCAGTCAGTGGTTGTGCAGTTTACTTTCACAATATGTAGAGAATAGAGAGACGGGCGTTTTCAATAAAGGGTAACATTTATTGAACAGTCTTTCTTCTCATACAAGAGAAATGAATTGCCACGATTGCAAGACTTGTTATTATAAAAAGTACGTACAGTAAGATGAGTATTGCGAAATAATACTGTAAAAGCATTGATATGGTTTCTTAGCCGTACAATGGTTTAAAATGAATAAAACATATATACATTCATATACACATTAGGCTAAAATGCTCAACTGGTGCTTCTAACTAGGCCTACCCCAGTGTACCTGACCTAAGCCTAATACTTGGGAGGGGAGTAAGTAAGTAGCTTTAAGTTAAGTTGGTTTTGCCAAGGTTTGCTTCAAGAATTCTCTCTAAGGGTTTAGTCAACACCATACCTCTGGAATAGAATGATGGAGTTCTGGTATCTCCTTCAGGGGGTCGATATCCCAGTCATCTGCAGGAGAAAAGACAGCATCTCTCTCAGCGCGTCGAGGAAGAGGAGGGGCAGCGTCCGCGGGCAGCTTGCATCTGCTGGGCTCTTGCAGGGGACGGCTGTTCAGCTCCTAAGTTCACCACACCATCGTTCGCTCATTAGCAGCGATAGCAGTAGCGATAGCAGCTATGGTATCATCAGCATAACAGCAGCAACTTCAGCAGCAGCGTTTGCTTAAGGCAACGTTGGTAATATTTATACCTGAAAGGTGCCTTGTCTGACGTAGGTTTTTGGACATAAGACGTCAATAAAGATGTCACTAGGAAGTGATCGTCTATCAGTGCTCATTAGAGTTCTATTACTAATCAAAACATAGCAAGCGGGGCTTTCCCAGGTTGCTGAGTTTTTATCTTGTTGAAGAACTCGGAGTGTTAATCTAGGAATCTTAGATAGTAACTTCTGATATGTCATTGCACTAATTGGCTGCAAAGGAAGTGGCAGAGGAAGCGATTCTGAAATGTGGCTCTGTTAGTGTGAGGCCAGAGACGAGTTTCTGAATATTGCATTTGATCGGTTATGCCAATATAGGGAATAAATGGATTTATAGCCGTATAGGGGCATAAGGTCACAGTATCGATCAGGGTCCTAGATTAGAACGCTACAAAGTCAAGTGACAGACCTATTTGATAAGACCAATGAGGTTGGTATTGAAGAAGCCACTGAACAGGTGTGCCCACCTGTCAATCCCCAAACATCTGGTCCACCAAACACAAAGTCTTAAATAAAACAAAAACAAGTATAGTAAATACTCCTGGTTTAAGGAATACAGGGACAACGACTAAGAAAAAAAACATAAGGCCATTATCGAACTTGGAAAAGCATGGATTCAGGTATGCAAGGAAACACTGAAAAGGAGGAAATCTTGTTCCCTTTTTGATAAAAAACAAAGGGTTCTTAAAATACTCCTCATTTTTAAGAGAGCAAAACATCAAAAATAACACAAACAACAGTCACAGTGACATCCAGTCCATCTGAGGAGCCTGGTATGTTAAATCAAAACCAAATCATTTGAAAAATTCTTGGTCCTCTCAAATGACGATGGATAATAAAGCAAATAGTCCCTCAGTTGAGACAGCCACAGCTCATCCCTCACTGAGTGTCACACCAAAGGAGACATTAAAAAACGCAGGACAAGGGAGTCTAAAGGTGTGTTAAACTAGATTACATCAAACCAACAAAATAATCCAGCTGAGGACCACAATATGACAAAGCCAAAAGATCAAATAGGCAGGGCAACCATCACCCTTGCTCCTATAGATGAATTTGGTCACACAATTGTTACACCAAAATACCACTCTAGGCGGAACCACAACATTCTTAATCGCCAAAATGTTTTAATACCCTTTTATTAAGGATGGGCTGAAAATTCGTTCCGCTCGCGGAATTTGCGGATTTTCTATGATTTCGCAATCCGCGAATCTCACGAAATCGCGGTAAAATCCGCGAATCAGCGGGGACGAATTTTCAGCCAAACACTTACAAGGTTACAGCAGCAGGTGCAAAAGTTGAAGCTATTTTTTTGTAACCTTTTACAAAAGGGTTATAAAGAAATTAACTTCAACTTGGGCACCTGCTGCTGTAAGCCTGTAAGTGCTTCCTGGCGCCTCGTTGCCAACTTGCAACTATTCTCTGACCCTGCTCTGACCCTTGAAGCAGGGTCATAGAATAGTTACAAGTAGGCAATGAGGGGCCACGAAAATTAAACCTCAACAGGAAGCACTGACAGATATAAAAACAAGCATTTGTAATGCAATAGGTCTCGCATTAGGAAAGTTTGAGCTATTGGTCTTGTAAATGACAATTTTTTTTATTTATGTGTTGGTTTCGAAAATAGCTAAATTAATAGCTTTGTCATTTTCAATGCCAATAGTTATAACTTTCGCAAATGTGACACCTATAGCATTTGTAATGCAACATGTTTTGTATTTACGTGACTTAGCTGTATTGATATTACAAATTACAATGGCTTTTAATTTTTTTAAATAATTAATACTTAAATGAAAGTGATTTTAATTTATAATGGCAATAACTTAAACTTTTGTAAATAACTTTTGTGAAAATTATGTTCAGTGTATTTTATTGTGACGAAAATCCAAGAACAGAAGTGAAATATTAACATCTTTTTGTGACATTTGTAATAAAGTTTGAAACATTGAGAGAACATATTTGAACCAGTTGTTGTTGAATGATTGCGCAGATTGATGCTAGGTTGAATGAATTGGCAATTTATATTGGGCAACTTAACCCGAAGGCATCAAGGCGCATCTGATGGAAAACAGCTGAGAGGTCAGAGGCATCTGGAGGAAGCAGATGTTACAGGAAGGATTCTGTGAATAGCCAGGTTTTTAGATTTTTCCGAAACAGGGCAAGAGATGGCTGGCCCTTAAGGCCCGCTGGAAGTGTGTTCCACAGTTTGGGGGAGAGGCAGAAAAAAGCCCTCCCTCCCCACCTGGCCTTGGAGATCTGGGGAATCGTCAGAACGTTTTTATGAGCCGATCTAAGGGCCCTGGCCGGAGTATAAAAGGATACAAGGGACCCAATGTCCTCAGCACCCAGGCCATGAAGAGCACGGTAAGTTAAAACCAGAACCTTAAAGTTTATCCTGGCCTGAACAGGCAACCAGTGAAGATTTTTCCTGATTCCTGTGACAGAAACACGTCTGTGGGCATTCACAACGAACCTGGCTGCAGCATTCTGGATAATCTGGAGGCGGTGAATACGCTTTTTGCAAATGCCAAGGTAGAGGGCATTGCAATAGTCCAGGCAAGGTGAAATGAGGACCACAACAACCTGTTTTCGAGCATCAGGGGAGAGGAAGTGTACTAATTTCCTGAGGATCCTCAAGACCCCACAGCAGGTTGAAACAGTTCTGTTCACCTGTTCATCAAACGCCAGTGAGGTGTCAAAGGTGACCCCCAAATTTCTAGAAACCAGAGACGGCTTGGGACAGGTTCCAAGGGAGGGTGGCCACCAGTCATCCGACCAGAGATCTTGTTTGCCACCAAAGATGAGGATCTCGTTTTTTTCCCCATTGAGCTTGAGGAAATTTGAGGACATCCAACCTGCCACTGCTACCATGCATTTCTTAACATTAAGGGCCGTGGACTCCGCAGAATGGGATAGGGAGACCATGATCTGGGTATCGTCAGCGTACGATAGGACTTCCAATCCATAAGATCTAACAAGCCTTGCAAGTGGGGCCACATATATGTTGAACAATGTGGGGATCAAGGATGAGCCCTGTGGGACCCCACACTGCAAAGGCTTAGCAGAGGAAAGGAAGTCACCCAGTTTGACCTTTTGGGCACGTTGGTTAAGGAAGGATGTCAAGAGACCGAGGGCCGGTCCTTCCAATCCAATCTCACTGAGCCGCCTAGATAAGATGAATGGAGACAGGGTGTCAAAGGCGGCTGTAAGGTCGAGCTGGATCAAGATGGTAGGGTGACCTCTGTCGACCTTAGCGCGGATGTTGTTGACCACCACTGTGAGGGCCAACTCGGTGCTGTGCGCCTTTCGAAAGCCATGCTGTGAAGAATCTAGCAGGCTACCGTTGTCCAGAAAGGCGCTGAGAAGAGAATTGAGGTGGGCCTCAAGCATCTTAGCTGGGGCAGGAAGAAGGGATATAGGACGAAAAATTTTAAGGATACCGGGATCCAAAGTTGGCTTCTTTAATAAGGGTTTTACAATAGCCAGCTTCCATGATGCAGGGAAGACGCCATTAGAAATTGCTGAATTCATTACATCTAGGTAAGGGGGAAGCAGGACTTCTCTGCAGTCTTTCAATATTTTGAGAGGGCAGGAGTCCAAAGGGGATCCCTATTTAAGTTTATCGAGAAGAACATTCAAGCCTTCACAGGATAGGAGGGGGAAATTGGACAAGCAACCTGGAGATACCGAGAGCAAATCGGGACGGGGCAGGGGGTCCGAAGATAGGGCGGATTCCTGAGTAGAGTTAAGGGCTTCTAAAGCAGAATGAATATCCACGATCTTGGTGTGAAAGAACGTGGAGATCTGGTCGCACAGTTCTTGAGACGGGATAGTGGGATCTGGGGATGGAGTGAGCGACAGAGAGTCCACAATTTTAAAAAGATCTCTAAGGGAACTGAGAGAAAGGGTCAAGTTGGTAAAGTAGGATTGTTTAGCCGCTAAAATTGCGGCCTTATAACCTATAATGAGATTTTTATGTTTGATCCAATCATCAGGGTCAGAATGTGCTCTCCAGAGTCTTTCTTGTCTCCTACATTCCTGCCTACGTAGTCTAAGGGAGTCAGAGAACCACGGGGCCGACGGACGTTTCCTGGCAAAGTAATGGGGTTTAACAGGGGCAAGAGTATTGACTGCTTCTGAAATGGTGTTGATCAATTCCTGAGCGGCAGTGTCCGTATCAGATTTAGAAGAGGGCATGAAATTAGCAATGAAGGGGCTAAGGGCTTCGTTGTTGAGGCCTCTATAGTTCCTTTTGAGAGTCCAGATGTTATTTTACTTTGGGGGCAGATCCCGTCGTCCAGGCTCGAACTCAAAGGGTACTGCCATATGATCAGACCATTAGAGGGAAATAGGGGGGCCAACTTCCAATCTGGGGTCATTTGTAAAGATCCCATCTAAAGTATGGCCTACTGAGAAGGTTGGTCATCTCACTTTTTGAAGAAGCCCACAGGAGGCCAGGGAATCCACAAGCGATATGGTGTCAGGCAAGTTGGGGTTTTCAAGATGGAAGTTGAAATCCCCAAGGATAGTAAAATTGGGCACATCAATAAAAGGTTCAAGGATTTCCAAAAGACTAGCGGTGAAGGCCGACCTGGGACCAGGGGGTCTGTAAATTAGAACGCCCGTAAAGGACACCGTGGGGGAGGGACTAAGTGAAAAATGGGCGGCCTGGAAGGAGTTATAAGGGGAGGGAAGGCATTCGATACGGCAGTTAGATGAAGTTTTATGCAGAATGCCAATGCCCCCACCTTTCCGGCCAACTCTATCCAGTCTCACGAGGGCGTAGCCATCGGGAATAGCATCGACCAGGTCAGGACCAGCTGAATCTGAGCCCCAGGTTTCTGTGACAAAAACCCACGAGGGCTTTCTGTCTGAGACGAAGTCGCTAAATGCGATATTATTTTTCACCAAGGAGCGAGCATTTATAAGAAATCCCGTTTCTCCAGAGTGGGGGGAAGGAGTGGGCATCTCAGTGACAGATGTGATGACCGTAGGTATGAGGGGGGACGTATATTGACTCTTCTTAGAGCATCGACAGATGCACCCATTAACTAACTCCTCCGGTCGGAATTTATGGTGACAGGTTAACCTGAGTGGCTGTAGTGATCTCAATGTGCTGATGGAATATGCAGTATATATAACGGAGGAGGGACTAAAATCAGCAGCAAGACTGGCCCCTGGCACCTCCTTAGCGCTGACGGGCGCAGACGGGCAGGACTCTGGCATGACTCCGGCGCAGGACCGGTGCGTCCGCTGATCGCGTCCGCTGCGCGGAGGCATGCCCGTCTCCTTTTAAGCACGACTAGAGCGTGTCAGAGCACCAGAACCCACCCAATATGTCTGCCGTAACTAAGTGCCCGGGACCGACTCATCAGCGTCTATGCTCAGCTGCGAGTGGCCCAGGCAGCAGGGAGGTGAGGGAAGACTAAAACGCTTATTAAATCAAGCAATTGTAATTGTACAATGAAGTATTTAAAATACAAAAATCACAATAAACAGGAACAGAACCTCCCGGCTTCTGCCTCAGTAGGGATACAGACAACCAGCTAATCACTGGTGGTGCTGAGTGGTGCTGTGGTGGTGCTGAGTGGTGCTGTGGTGATGCTGAGTAATACTGGGATGGTGCTGAGTGATGCTGGGGTGGTGCTGAGTGATGCTGTGGTGGTGCTGAGTGATGCTGTGGTGGTGCAGAGTGATGCTGTGGTGGTGCTGAGTGGTGCTGTGGTGGTGCTGAGTGATAATGTGGTGGTGCTGAGTGATGCTGTGGTGGTGCTGAGTGATACTGTGGTGGTGCTTAGTGGTGTTGTGGTGGTGCTGATTGGTGCTGTGGATGTGCTGAGTGATGCTGTGGTGGTGCTGAGTGATGCTGTGGTGGTGCTGAGTGGTGCTGTGGTGGTGCTGAGTGATAATGTGGTGGCACTGAGTGATGCTGTGGTGGCGCTGAGTGATGCTGTGGTGGCGCTGAGTGGTGCTGTGGTGGTGCTGAGTGATAATGTGGTGGTGCTGAGTGATGCTGGGGTAGCGCTGAGTGATGATGTGGTGATGCAGAGGGCAGAAAGGCACAAAAAGCAGTCTAACAAAGGGCAGAAGGGCAGAAAAACAGGGGAAAAACAAGTCCAACAGAGGGCAGAAGGGCACAAAAAAACAGTCTAACAGAGGACAGAAGGGCAGAAAAACAAGGGAAAAACGAGTCTAACAGAGGGCAGAAGGGCACAAAAAACTAGTCTAATGGGGCAGATAGGCACAAAAACGAGTCTAACAGAGGGCAGAAGGGCACAAAAAACGAGTCTAACAGAGGGCAGAAGGGCACAAAAACAACGGAATAACAGAGGGCAGCAGGGCACAAAAAACGAGTCTAACAGAGGGCAGAAGGGCAGAAAAACAAGGGAAAATTAGTCTAACAGAGGGCTGAAGGGCACAAAAAACGAATCTAACAGGGGGCAGAAGGGCAGAAAAACAAGGGAAAAACGAGTCTAACAGAGAGCAGAAGGGCACAAAAACAAGGGAAAAACGAGTCTAACAGAGGGCAGGCGGGCACAAAAAATGAGTCTAACAGGGAGCAGAATGAATCCCGCCCTGCGTGTTTGTGCACGAAGATGCCACCTTTTTGTGCAATACCTCTACTCAACTGGAGTACTTTCTACTGTCTAATCAGTAAGTGCTCCCTCGTTGGCTAAATGTATAGGGGCAGATTTACAATAACTGGTGCATCCCCAGGGATGCGCCAGTTATTGCGCGCTGCAGCTCCGCCACCCATGGTGCGCCGCATTTACAATGCGGCGCACCATGTGGCAAAAATGGCACAGATGCGTCATGCATCTGTGCCGTAAAAGCAGCGCATTGCTGCAGATGCGTCGAGCTTGCGACGCAGCTCCAGCAACGCTCTCGGGGGCCTATCTCCCTAATGCTGCATCAAGCCTTGCGCCTGCTTCAAGCAGGCTCAGGGTTTTGACGCAGCATTTGCCTAAAAGTGACTAAGTGAATTCTTGTAGATTTCACTCAGCCACTTTTAGGAGGCGTTCATGTGCAGGAATGCCTACCCCTGCTCCGGAACGCATCCTGATGGCGCAGGGCTTTACAACGTGACGCATCTCTGAGATGCGTCACGTTTAATATCCAGCACCATGGCACATTTTTTGTGCTGCCACTGCGTCACAAAAGCTCTTGGTAGAGGGTGGGAGTGGTGAACCAGAGGGTGGCAGTGATGAACCAGAGGGTGACAGTGATGAACCAGAGGGTGGCAGGGGTGAACCAGAGGGTGACAGTGCTGAACCAGAGGGTGGCAGTGCTGAACCAGAGGGTGGCAGGAGTGAACCAGAGGGTGGCAGTGATGAACCAGATGGTGGCAGGGGTGAACCAGAGGGTGGCAGTGGTGAACCAGAGGGTGGCATGGGTGAACCAGAGGGTGGTAGTGGTGAACCAGAGAGTCACAGTGGTGAACCAGAGGGTGGCAGTGCTGAACCAGAGGGTGACAGTGGTTAACCAGAGGGTGGCAGTGGTGAACCAGAGGTGCTGTGATGAAACAGAGGGTGACAGTGGTTAACCAGAGGGTGGCAGTGGTGAACCAGAGGTGCTGTGATGAAACAGAGGGTGGCAGTCGTGAACCAGAGGGTGGCAGGGGTGAACCAGAGGGTGCTGTGATGAACCATAGGGTGGCAGTGTATTGTATTGTATTGTATATTGGATTTATATAGCGCTTATCACCCAGGGGGTCTCTAAGCGCTTGCCTTGGGAACCCTCCTGGCTTTTCCCTGTGAGATAGCCCCTACAGGGCATCCCCAAGGTGAAAGCCAGGCATCCCGCCACGGGGGCCGTTGTGGAGATTAAGCAAGCTTAATGCCCAGAGTTGCAGAGTGTGAACCCATGATTAGGTCGGGCACCGAAGCGAGAATTATCGAGTCCGTGGACATTTGAGCTCAAGACCCTGCCACATTGGGAATTGAACCCTGGTCCCAGGTCTGACCTCTGCTTCATGGTCTGCCTGCTCTAACCAGTGAGCCACACTTCTCCACAGTGGTGAACCAGAGGGTGGCAGGGGTGAACTAGAGGGTGACAGTGGTTAACCAGAGGGTGGCAGTGGTGAACCGGAGGTGCTGTGATGAACCAGAGGGTGGCAGTGGTGAACCAGAGGGTGGCAGTGCTGAACCAGAAGGTGGCAGGGATGAACCAGAGAGTGGCAGTGCTAAACCAGAGGGTGGCAGTGGTGAACCAGAGGGTGGCAGGGGTGAACCAGAGGGTGGCAGTGGTGAACCAGAGGGTGGCAGTGATGAACCAGAGGGTGAGAGTGGTGAACCAGAGGGTGCTGTGCCCATACACGACCGCATGGGTAACTTCGCCATGCAAGCGGCCCACGAACACGCAAAAAGGCCCACGAACACTCAAAAAAACAGCTAACACGCAAAAAACCCCACGAACACGCAAAAAAACAGAAATCCGCAAATTCGCAAGATTGCACGGATTGCGAATTCGCAAATTTCGCCCATACTTACCTTTTATTGCAATCTCATATCTTGAAAAAATACCTAAAGATGATATTGAATACATTACATTTCTACCCCAGTCAGAAGGTAATGCACAAGAACCTAAACTGGTGACCCGGGCTTCGCACCACGTAGCTGCAAAAGTGCTACAAGAAAAGGAGCCCTTTTTTCAAACTGGGTAATTAAAAGCCTCCTTTAACATCCTACCCAAGTGCATTTGATCTTCTGAAAGAGTTGTAAACATCAATTACAATAAACAAGTACATTCAGTACTTAAAAATCCCATTGGCAAAACAGCCCCCTTAATTCAAGCTGTGCACCCCTAGTTAGGAATACAGAAGTGCCCAAAAGTAATGCTGGTTCCCGTAGGAAGCAGGGAGCCGGCAGGGACCATGAGAGCATTGGGGCTCCCCCCACTGTCCCTAACTTGAGGGCCTGGCCATGAGAGATGTGGTTCCCTGGGCCAGAAGTGGCCCAGAGAAGGGGGCACACAGCCCCCTCCCCTAATAAACTATTATTTTTAATTAAACAGGCCAGGCCCTGGGGTATGGGGTCCCGGGGGCCAATAGTGGCTCAGGGAAGGGGGACCAAGAGGCCCCCTCCCATAAATTAAAAATAATTGAGGCCAGGCCCTGGGGGATGGGGTCCCCAAGGCCAATAGTGGCCCAGGGAAGGGAGGCCATATTACCCCCTTCCCATTTTGTTTTTATAATAAGGCCAGGCCCAATGGGATGCACCTTTCTTCCTCATTCAGCACCTCATTGTCTCCTTTCTGCACCTCACTTGCCTCTTTTAGCACCTCTGTTGCTTTTTTCTGCAGATGTACCTCTTTCTGCACCTCCCTTGCCTCTTTGTGTACCTCTCTTGCCTCTTTTGGTACCTCACTTGCCTCTTTCTGCACTTCTCTTGCTTCTTTCTACACCTCTGTTGCCTCTTTCAGCACCTCAGTACTGAGAAGGAGGGGTCCCAGCTTGAATTAGCAATGAACACAAAATTATCAAAAGAATTTAGAAAACCAATGAATCAATCTGCATTGTTTTTATTCGCAATGTGGATATGTTTATCAAGTATAGTATCAAGTAGTACAAATTTTAGTCGGTTGTACAGTGCCCCAAGGGGAGAGGGGGAGGTGATATGGTGAGGATAGTGTGGTACAGGGAATCGTGACAGTAAAATCAACCAAGTATCAAAGATGCATTTGTATGACAATTTCAATATACAAAACAAAAGACCATGGGTTCGATGCATCACTAAATATTGTATCATACTTCACAAAATACATTAATGTTGAAATATTGGCGTGAAGCTGATGAACAAGGAGCAATTGTCGATGTTTCGACCCTCAGTTTTCTGCAGGGATTAGTGGTACACTTGCCCGGGGGGTCTTCATCAGGACAGGGTGCGGGGCAGGCAACCTAATCAATATATATCACAGGAGTTATTTAATTATACTTGCTCATTAGGTCATGAGTCATTAAATTAATAAGCACACAATAGGGATGGAGCATACCAATTTAGTTGATGCTCGTCTTGTAAATTAAGGACAGGAATAGCGCATCTGGAAAATTGTTCAAATCTTAAGAAAAAGAAATGAAAGAATTCATTAAATTGGTGATGACCCGTAGGTCTGGAAATAAAGAATTACACATGCTGTTATTAGCACCATTGCTAAGCATGGCAATGCAGCTCATGGCCAGTATAAATGAAGAGAATATTGACTTACAATGAGGGCGTTCTTGGAGCGGAGGAAATCAAATCAAACCCAGGGACGGTGGATATGGCAATATCTGGAACAAGATGTTAAATTTAGATTTGGGGCCACGCGGGACATAAATAGTCCGCATCACTCAATAAGTAACGCAGCTTACCCGGAAACAGGATTTAGGTTGTGCTTTGGTCCGAGGGTAATTTGTATCTAAGAAGGGTCGCTCCACAGCATCTATGGGGAAACACGGAAAGCGTGTCATTAATTCAAATTCCTAAGTACGGGCTGCCTAGGGCCGAAAATGCAGAGTTGTGTAAACTCACCGTAAGCCGAACAATCTGGCGTGTTGTGTCGCTTGTATTGGCAATGGCGAACCGAGCTTCCTGATTTGGCCGTAACTATGGTGACCACGTCACGTGGCCCAGGACTGAGGTGTGGACAGGGTAGAAAGACTCAAGTGGTTATTGAGAATTAAACAAGTTTAAAAATAATTAAAAGTAATTATAGGTTGTCTATGTTGGAAAGGTACTATTGTCATGACAGAACCGGGTGTTTTTCATAAAAAACACTCAATGAGTGTTTACTGCTGGAAGCATTGCCATGCACGAGGAGTACGTTGCAGTGCTTAATTAGACAGGGAAGACCGATCGTTAGCAGCCTGGAATCATCACAGTTTTAGTACTGACTGTGCGTAAATACATACTCAAAAAACATCAAAAGGGATGGAAAATGGTTGTTATACCCATTCGGCAGTGATAAAAATCCCGCATGGAAACAGCATGGCACTGTGCACACATTTGTAATCACGTAACTATGGTGACCACGTCACGTGACCCAGGACTGAGGTGTAGACAGGGTAGAAAGACTGTCGGAGTTATGGATCGTAAAACGATTCAAGTGGCTATTGAGAATTCAACAAGTTTAAACATAATTAAAAGTAATTATAGGTTGTCTATGTTGGAAAGGTACTATTGAAACAAAAGAGGTCGCTGTACTGTTCCTATGGGAAATGGGGGGAGTGTTTAGCTGGCATGACCACAGATGTTAGAGTAACATCCTGGGGCATCCATTTTGTTGGATATAATGGCCTCACACACCCCGAAGGATGTCATGCTTCATCATCGGCAGTTGCTCCTCGTCGGGGAGGCGGTGCAATCCCCGACGGGCTCACCTCAAAGAGGGGCTCTTTGGCGGAGATCTTTTTCCAACTGCCTTTTCTACACATCTGTTCCTTCTTTCAGCAATTCTCTTGACTCTTTCTGCACTCCTCCTATATCTTTTTGCACCTCTATTGGTTCATTCTGCACTGCTCTAGCCTCTTTCTGTACCCCATTTCTATTTTCTGCATCTTTCCTGCCTGTTTCTGTCACCTCTCTAGCCTCTTTCTGTACCTCTGTTTGTTTTTTCTTCACTTCCCTTGATCTTCCTGCACCCTTCATGCCTCTTTCATCACCTCTGTCCCTGTGTTGGCAAATTACAGTGTGACCATTTCAGCGAATTTCACGGGGGCCAGATGGGTCCCTGATCTGGATGAATAATAGATGCTGGATTGGAGATCCTTTGGTATCTCCCCTTCCATTCTAGCACTGCCTATAATTGATTTTCAGCACATGGTTTTCACATGAAGCCACTTTGCTCAGATGAGTCTGACCTGATGTGCGTAGAAGGTGCAAGGCTGAGTCTGAGAAGATAGTGGACAATGTCTGCGGGTGTTTGAGCTTTGAGCTCAGTGCTGCTGCGAACAGCTGTATTTCGCCTTGAACCCAGTGCCAGGGGGCCTTGATGGAAGGGCAGAGCACTGTCCTGGCTTTGTGGAAGACTAGCTGCCAGTGGCTCCAGTGGTGTTGGCGGAGACCGCAGCATTGGTCAGGACGCTGTGACATCAGGTGCTTCACATCAAAATCAAAACCAGATGTTAGCTTGGAGCTGAGGTTAGGCACCACATAATACTGTTTTTTTTACCATCTAAAATTATTGGTGAGCAAAATAATTTACAAGGAAGACATATTCAGTCAATACACAAACTTTAATTTATATGTGGAATAGCAGAATAGAGAAGCAATTATTAACCCTGCATAAAAGTAAACTATGAGGACCGGGAGGGAGAAAGCGCATTTTCCCGCACATAAGAAGAAAGAAAAAACTTCAAGCGTTGTCAACTGCAAAAAGTACTAAACTAAAATCCAATGGGGGAGATTCAACCATTAATGTCTCCAGTGTTCTGAATGTTCATAAAATAAACTACAAATCTGCATAAGTTCAATTTTGTAAAGGATCCAGTGAAGGTAATTTTTTCTAACCAAGAAGACATACGCTTTCTTCCATCACCAATAATCCCAACCATAAATGTCAAAATTACGACAATGGATCAGACAAATGGCAGCACAGAACTAGTTGAGATGGAACCAAATCAGGAACTAAGAGAAAGTAAAGATCCTCAATGGGGTCCCATAACTGACTTGGAGTTACTTTCAAAAGGAGCACACTCTCCACAACCTTTGACTAGTGTGAACTCACCCCAAAAGTCTCCGAAGAAATCACAAGCTGCACCACAGACAATTGAAGTGAATGTAAAAATTAACAAAGACCACAGTGACATAGGGAAATTAATTAATTCTATTGGTAAAATAAATCTGGTGGGAAGCAGTCAAAGTGAGCAGCAACATTTAAATACTAGTCATACTATGAGCCTTTGACTGTTAACCCTCGAAAATCAAATCAGCAAAGAAAAAAGGGGGTACCTTGTTGCAGCAGCCCAACTCTTGAAAGGCTCGCTTACTAGAAAACTGAGGAAGTACCATTGGGTCAGTGCACTTATAGTCATTTAATCAGTAGTAAATATACTATACAAATTAGACAGGAAAAAGAGAGTTAACCTGCCCCATTAGCAGCCAGCAAGAGTCTGTGTACATGTGACCCTGCTTATTCGACCCCTAACCTGCACCAATCATTGATTCAGGAGCCATATAGGAACACTTTTCAAAACATTGCAATTCACATTGCATGCTTTGACTTCCCAATCAAAAAAGATGGACGCCCAAGTAGATCTCCTTAACATCATGGCACAAGCAGTATCGGGGATCGATCAGAAGCTGGCGAACTAAATAATTTAATAGCGTGAGCAGAAACTCAGTCAGCTTCACTTTACACATAGTACACTTGCGGCCTATTGATTAATAAACTATCAGCAATATCGGACGTTTAGACCACTTTAATTGATGATATAAAAGTAAATGTGGCCATTTCGGTTTGTAACAAAATGTTTATTAAGTTTGCGCAAGATACGGAGAAAACATCTGAAAGTGATGGTAGTGCAAATAAGAATGCAGGCTCAGGAAATAACAGTCAAGTGACAGGCCTATTGGATAAGACCAATAAGGTTGGTATTGAAGAAGTCACTGAACAAATGTGCCCACCTGTCAATCCCCAAACATCTGGTCCACCAAAGACAAAGCCAGAAATAAAACAAAAACAAGTGTAGTAAATACTCCTGATTTAAGGAATACAGGGACAACGACTAAGAAAAAAAACATAAGGCCGTTATCGAACTTGGGAAAGCATGGATTCAGGTATGCAAGGAAACACTGGAAAGGAGGAAATCTTGTTCCCTTTTTGATAAAAAACAAAGGGTTCTTAAAATACTCCTCATTTTCAAGAGAGCAAAACATCAAAAATAACATACAACAGTCACAGTGACATCCAGTCCATCTGAGAAGCCTGGTATGTTAAGTCAAAACCAAATCTTTTGAAAAATTCTTGGTCCTCTCAAATGACGATGGATAATAAAGCAAATAGTCCCTCAGTTGAGCCAGCCACAGCTCATCCCCCACTGAGTGTCACACCAAAGGAGACATTAAAAAACCCAGGTCAAGGGAGTCTAAAGGTGTGTTAAACTAGATTACATCAAACTAACAAAATAATCCAGCTGAGGACCACAATATGACAAAGCCAAAAGATTCAATAGGCAAGGCAACCATCACCCTTGCTCCTATAGATGAATTTGGTCACACAATAGTTACACTAAAATACCACTCTAGGCGGAACCACAACATTCTTAATCGCCAAAATGTTTTAATAACTTTTTATGGCAATCTCATATTTTTGAAAGATTCCCTACAGATGATATTGAATACATTACATTTCTACCCCAGTCAGAAGGTAATGTACAAGAACCTAAACTGGTGACCCCGGCTTCGCACCACGTAGCTGCAAAAGTGCTACAAGAAAAGGAGCCCTTTTTTAAACTGGGTAATTAAAAGCCTCCTTTAACATCCTACCCAAGTGCATTTGATCTTCTGAAAGAGTTGTAAAAATCAATTACAATAAACAAGTATATTTAGTGCTTAAAAATCCCATTGGCAAAAACAGCCCCTTTAATTCAAGCTGTGCACCCCTAGTTAGGAATACAGAGTGTAACCCAACTTAATTGTGGCTGGCTAAGAGCAGCCTCTTATCCCTGACAAGCAAAATCACAGAATCTTCAGGAAAAACAAGTAGATTATCTACAGTAAACTATAAAGTTATGTTCATGTTAGGAATTAGCATTTAAAAAACCTTATATATTTTACAGTGAGTGATGAAAGCTATCTATGGTGTATGATGAGGTGTATCTGATTGTCACGTGGATGATGTCATCAGTGATATCATTTGAGATGTCATCAGTGATTTCACAGACCATGTCATTAATGATGTAATATGTGACATCATCACCAGTGGATTGTGGGCGCGAGAGTTACAGTTAGTACAACTAACTATAATTATTGTAGGCACTCTGACACCTTTGACACGCTCTTTTAACACTTCCCTACCTCTGTCTGTGGCGATTTCATTACGCGCCTGGCAGCGGTGGGCGCCATCTTGGGGATAGCGGGGTCAGCGCTCTAGTCGCGCAGGACTCCCGCCCTCCCAGTACATTTAAGCCAGCCTCCCGGTGGCCGCGTTGCCTAAGAAGCTCTCCCCGGTGATAGCGACTGGGGCTGCGAGCTAATCGCTTTATACCAGTGACATAGCATTGAGATTGTTTTTAATTGTGTTCCTCAGCGTTTCTGCACCAGGCAGTGACAAAATTGTATTTAGTTCGTCAATTCCATTGGGGGCTTTTAATTTGAGAATGTAATTGGGAATTATTGTAGGCACTCTGACACCTTTGACACGCTCTTTTAACACTTCCCTACCTCTGTCTGTGGCGATTTCATTACGCGCCTGGCAGCGGTGGGCGCCATCTTGGGGATAGCGGGGTCAGCGCTCTAGTCGCGCAGGACTCCCGCCCTCCCAGTACATTTAAGCCAGCCTCCCGGTGGCCGCGTTGCCTAAGAAGCTCTCCCCGGTGATAGCGACTGGGGCTGCGAGCTAATCGCTTTATACCAGTGACATAGCATTGAGATTGTTTTTAATTGTGTTCCTCAGCGTTTCGGCACCAGGCAGTGACAAAATTGTATTTAGTTCGTCAATTCCATTGGGGGCTTTTAATTTGAGAATGTAATTGGGAATTATTGTAGGCACTCTGACACCTTTGACACGCTCTTTTAACACTTCCCTACCTCTGTCTGTGGCGATTTCATTACGCGCCTGGCAGCGGTGGGCGCCATCTTGGGGATAGCGGGGTCAGCGCTCTAGTCGCGCAGGACTCCCGCCCTCCCAGTACATTTAAGCCAGCCTCCCGGTGGCCGCGTTGCCTAAGAAGCTCTCCCCGGTGATAGCGACTGGGGCTGCGAGCTAATCGCTTTATACCAGTGACATAGCATTGAGATTGTTTTTAATTGTGTTCCTCAGCGTTTCTGCACCAGGCAGTGACAAAATTGTATTTAATTCGTCAATTCCATTGGGGGCTTTTAATTTGAGAATGTAATTGGGAATTATTGTAGGCACTCTGACACCTTTGACACGCTCTTTTAACACTTCCCTACCTCTGTCTGTGGCGATTTCATTACGCGCCTGGCAGCGGTGGGCGCCATCTTGGGGATAGCGGGGTCAGCGCTCTAGTCGCGCAGGACTCCCGCCCTCCCAGTACATTTAAGCCAGCCTCCCGGTGGCCGCGTTGCCTAAGAAGCTCTCCCCGGTGATAGCGACTGGGGCTGCGAGCTAATCGCTTTATACCAGTGACATAGCATTGAGATTGTTTTTAATTGTGTTCCTCAGCGTTTCTGCACCAGGCAGTGACAAAATTGTATTTAATTCGTCAATTCCATTGGGGGCTTTTAATTTGAGAATGTAATTGGGAATTATTGTAGGCACTCTGACACCTTTGACACGCTCTTTTAACACTTCCCTACCTCTGTCTGTGGCGATTTCATTACGCGCCTGGCAGCGGTGGGCGCCATCTTGGGGATAGCGGGGTCAGCGCTCTAGTCGCGCAGGACTCCCGCCCTCCCAGTACATTTAAGCCAGCCTCCCGGTGGCCGCGTTGCCTAAGAAGCTCTCCCCGGTGATAGCGACTGGGGCTGCAAGCTAATCGCTTTATACCAGTGACATAGCATTGAGATTGTTTTTAATTGTGTTCCTCAGCGTTTCTGCACCAGGCAGTGACAAAATTGTATTTAATTCGTCAATTCCATTGGGGGCTTTTAATTTGAGAATGTAATTGGGAATTATTGTAGGCACTCTGACACCTTTGACACGCTCTTTTAACACTTCCCTACCTCTGTCTGTGGCGATTTCATTACGCGCCTGGCAGCGGTGGGCGCCATCTTGGGGATAGCGGGGTCAGCGCTCTAGTCGCGCAGGACTCACGCCCTCCTCAACCAGCTATATAATGTGCGTTGTCTCCAGACGGCGCAGCGGGCTGGCGCAGCGGGCACGCCGGGCGCGCGCCGAAGCCGCGCCTACGCCAAGCCCGTCTGCGCCCGTCCGAGCCTGGACCGAGCCCAGGGCCACCCCCCTTACATCGCTGCCCTCAACAAGGTTAGTTTACACTGCTAATGAACTCTGTTATTTTAACAACACATTTCAGAGTGAACATGTGCCTCCGACATGCTTATTAGCTGACCCCATTGGAGGGCCTTTTCTATGCACTTTGTGCACTAATAAAAGCAGGGATACCCAAACCCACAGTCCCCCAAATCCCCAGAAACTTATACACGCTGCACTTGTCAATGTCCGCTCGCTCCCCTGTCATAAAATTGACATACTGGAGCTAACCAACAACTATGCTATTGATCTCCTATTTCTGACTGAGACTTGGGGAGACAATGCATCAGGGCCAGATTTTAAGGCTGCAATGCCAGAGGACTACTGTGTCCATAGGCAGGATCGTATCTCAGCCCATAAAGGCGGGGGGATTGCAATAATATACCGCAAGTGCCTTCGTGTAAAGACCATCGATCTGAAACATTCAAGTTGTGAGGCGTTGGCTTTTACGATTACCCTTACTACTAACCAAACATTCACAGGCACTCTTCTATACCGACCACCTGGCTCTTGTTCAAACTTTCTTTCTCAACTTAATCAGCTGAGCGAGCTATCTGCAGATCATAAATACTTTACTCTCTTGGGAGATTTTAATTTTCATCTCGATTTATTGTTAGATAAAGACACTGATCAGCTTACTAATGATCTGCTTGCTGTAGGTCTTGAACAACTGATCACAGAGCCAACTCATAAAGCAGGCCACACGCTTGACGGTATATTTACTAATAACCCCCATATTATCAAAAACGTAATACTTCCTTTAACGTGGTCTGACCACTTTGCTATTTTATTTGATATACGAATAAAAACTACAGCTCCCTACACCACGTCTGTAAATCCTGACTTTACCTCCAGAGATTGGAAAAACCTTGATTATATTCAACTCGCACAGATTCTCACTGACGCCTTTACAAGTATAGATACTGTACATGACCCAAATATTGCAGCGGCTACCTATACTTCTATCTTGGAAGAAGCTTTTCTCACCTTGGCCCCTCTAAAATCATACAAATGCAACAGGAAGACCCCTTCGGCCCCATGGTTTACCAAAAATCTTAGACTCCAACGACAATATTGCCGAAATAAGGAACGACATTGGCGTAAAAATTATAACTCAGCAGACAAGACTGCCTACAAAGCTGCACTTCTTAGTTATAAGCAGAGCATAGTACTTGAGAAAAATATCTATTACACTGCCCAAATAAATCAAGCCCGATGTAGTATGAAGAAACTGTTCGAAGTTGTCAACCATCTTGCCGAACCTTCTAATCCCTCGACGGAAACGTCTCAAAATTTTTGTAACATACTGGCCGACTTTTTCTCCGAAAAGGTCACATCTATATTCAAGGATTTCAGCCCAAAAGTGAAAACCTCCGACACTTTCGACTCTGAGTTACACGAGACTTCGACAGCTTTTACTGAATTTGCCAGCACGAATCCACAAGATATTCACAAATTAATTAAATCAATCAAATCTGGCTCCCCTCTGGATCCTTGTCATCCATCCATACTTAACAATATTCCAGACATTATTTCCATGCCACTTACACATATCTGCAATAACATGTTTGTTACAGGTTCCTACCCTACCATCTGGAAAAACACCATTATCAGGCCGCTTCTCAAAAAACCTTCCCTGGACCCCACATTATCCTCCAGTTATCGTCCCATTGCCTCTCTGCCGTTTCCAGCCAAGATCTTTGAATCAGTCATGAATAAACAACTATCTGACTATATTCATACTAACGACCTGCTAGACGAAACCCAGTTCGGTTTCCGGCAAGGTCACGGAACAGAGACCGCCCTGATCAAGGCGGCAGATGAAATCAGGGCTACAATGGATAAGGGTGGACAGGCTGTCCTGATTTTGCTGGACCTGTCGGCGGCTTTCGACACGGTCGATCATGCAACTCTGATCGGCCGTGTCGAGGCCATCGGCATCAAACACAGAGCCAGGGACCTCATCACATCATTCTTGGCTGATCGTAGACAAGCTGTCAAGTTGGGCACTTTTACTTCACCTACTTTCAGCCTTCCCTGTGGAGTCCCTCAGGGTTCCTCGCTAAGTCCGACCCTTTTTAATATCTATGTTTCGGACTTAGCGAGGGTAATAAAAGAGCATAACATCAATTTGACAACATACGCTGATGATACTCAGCTGGTGTTGTCTATACACAAAGATGGACCCACGGTTGCAGCAAATTTCAAGAACGGTATGAGGGCCATTAGCAGTTGGATGGCTTCCAACTGCTTAAAACTTAACTCAGCTAAGACTGAAGTTATGCTGTTTGGAAATATCCAACCTTTGTGGTCCCCTTCTTGGTGGCCTGAGGAACTGGGAACTCCACCACAACCTGTCAGTAAAGTTAAAAATCTGGGAGTGATATTTGACAACAAGCTCCTTTTCCATCATCATGCGAACTCGGTAGTGTCATCTTCCTTTAACATCTTAAGGAAAATAAAGAAACTTTTACCGTACCTTCCCATAGCTTCGGGAAAAACACTCATATCTACACTGGTGTTTTCTCGCATTGATTACTGCAACGCCCTCTTCCTCAATGCTCAAAAAAAGGTTATTTCCAAGCTGCAACTAATACAAAATGCCTCCGCTAGAATTCTACTGGGCATCCCCAAATATAGCTCTGTTTCTGGACATCTAGACCAACTGCACTGGCTTCCAGTCATAAATCGCACGAAGTTCAAGACCCTCTGCATTGTCTATAAGGCAATAAACAACACGGGCCCTAAATTTCTGAGAAGTTCCTTTAAACCTTTGGCAACCCCTAGAACGCTGCGCTCTAACACGGCTCACATGCTTCAGATTCCCAGAACAAGAAAAGTGACCTGGGGAGACAGATGTTTCACCATAGCAGCGGCGAAATTGTGGAACTCCCTTCCCCTTAACATAAAGATTAGTCCATCTTTGATTGTCTTCAGAAAGCAGTTAAAGACTTGGCTGTTTTCTCAATGACATTCCTTGTAGATCACTTTATTCTCTGTTTCAATGTTTAATATCTGGTCAGTTAGCCTTTAGCCGTTAGCGCCGAGACACCCACGGGTAATTGCAGGGCTTTAAAAATTGCAAAAATAAATAAATAAATAAATAAACGGAGGAATTTCAGTGGTTTTGTATGAGTGAAATGTCCAGCTAACTATAAAATTCCTAAAAACCTATGGTTTTTTCAGTGAATTTCCAAGGTTTTTTAAATGCTAATTCCTAACTATAACCTGCCTGAAACCTATGCTTTTTTCAGTGAATTTCAAAGGTTTTTTAAATGATAATTCCGAACTACAACCTGCTTGAAACCTACAGTTTTTTCAGTGAAAAAATAAATAAATAAAAAATAAATGTATATATATATATATATATATATATATATATATATATATATATATATATATATATATATATATATATATATATATATATATATATATAATATATATATATATATAATATATATATATATATATGTAATTATATGTAATATATTTATATAATGTACATAGTTGATGTACATAGTTGAGTAATATTTATTAACATATAACAAATATGAGAGTATTCAAATGAGACTGAAATATTAAATAAAAATTCTTTAAAAAAAATAAAAATTGTCATGCAAAGAATCAACCAACAGTGTCACTGCAGAATGTCAAGAAGAGACAGCTGCAACTTCCCAGGCAGAAGACCGACAGTTTACCGCGGATGACGAGACCTACACAGTAGTGAATCTGAAACGTATCGAACCAGGAGACATCCTACCACCGACAGCTTCTGAGGACATAATTGTCCAAAGCTCTAACACTACCACTTTTGCTAATGTTTCTGTCACACAGAGACAGTCTAGACTGGATTCTGTAACAAATAGTGCGAGGCCTCAGAAATGTGAACAAAATACACCGGAGGATGCATATCCCTTAGCACAACATTTTTGCAAACTGGAGTGCTATTTTAACCGTGCAAAACAACAGCAGAGAACGATATGCGATGTGTTGAGTAGGCTAACTGATTGGCAAAAAACAAATCATACAGGTTTTCTATCATTGTATAAGAGTATTTCAGCCATGGCAGATGTTGCACAAGCACTCTGTCAAACCTTTATGGAAGAGGGGAACAAACATATGTCAGCAAAAAATTGGCTGAGTTGGAAAAATAGCCGCTAGCACTAAATTATTTTGCTGCAGATTTCTACATTTTCAGACCCAAATAACTAGACAACATACTTTGAATAAGATAGACAAAATACTTTGAATAAGACCTTAAAAGAAGGCCTTGTGCCCGCGATCACGGGCTGTTGTGGGCTACTTGCCATCAACCCCCCACAACCCTCCCCGTCTCTATGTACGGTGCGGTTGCAGAGTTGGAGGCCTTTCAAGTGTCTGCGCCCATAGAAATTAGCAGGGTGCTGGCGTAGCGAGGTTATTTACCTTTGGTCGGAGGGTGGTCGCTGCATGCGGTGCTCATGGGACGGCCTGGTCGCGGGCGTCCGGAGTAATGGTGGCCTTCCCCAACGGACATGCAGTGGGAGAGCAGGGCCCGGCTCCGAATGGCCGAGACCACCACCTGGGGTCGGCTCGCCGTGGTGTGAGTACTGCCCCCGGCTATTCAATGCTGCCATAAGATGAGTGGGTGGCTCGTTCACTGCTCCGGCTCATTTACTGTCTTTTGAGCTTTGACCCGGGCGGCACCCTATTTCTCGTTTAGGCTAAAATGCCGCACACGCGGGGAGGACACCCCCCCCGGCATGGGCATGATGGGTAAAATGGCACTCACCCACTTAGTTTCCAAGCCACGTCCGGCAAACTCGAGCGGCGCTCGAGCGGGTTGCAAGCCTGTCTTTTTGTGCTTGACGAAATTTAGAGATGTTGAGTGTTTTGCTTAATTTTACTCTAGTCATTTTAGTTTGCATTGCAAAGCATGCCGCATCGTGTCCTGCGAGCATCCTCAGATGCGGAACTCGCTGTGACGGCCATGAGTCCTAGTTCCACCTTTGTGGGCATGATTTATTTAGGCACGTCCGGGTTGTATGTTGTGCGGTTTTAGTTTCTGCCAGCACTACACTCGGCGTGCGCCTGCAAAGATGGAGCTTCATTTTACACGGGGCCCCCCCCAGGTTCATTGCTGGTATCATATAATTATGATAGGGGTCATTGGCAATAAGGGTGTGTTTATCCTCGCACCGAGTGAGTTTGATTCTGGTTGGTGAAGTTGAGGGCCGGTATGGTGCGCACCTCGACACCGCCTATCCACACGCACCGCATGTCCAGTGGGAGGGGGGAGCAGTTAGGTCAGCGGCACCCGGGATGGACATTTCATTTCCCCCTCCACGAGGGGCTATCCCGGTAATGCACAGGATCGGTCCCTAACTGGGAGAGGATGTGGGCCGTCGGCACAAACGCCCAACGCGGGTGCCGGAAACCAGGGTTCGAGCCTCAAGGCCGCGTCCACATCCTGTGATTCTGGGCAAATTACTTAATCGTCACCTAGATGTGTAACGTAAATGTGGTGCGCATGTAATGCTGCGCTCCAGTGTGCGTGCACGCATCAGGGTGGTCTTGCAGGTATGATTGCTGAATACCACAGTGTATTGGGACATGCGGTACAGGCCAACTGTGCCGGTCTAGAGCTTCTAAATGCCAATAACTCAGGCAGGGCCATTCACCCCACTATCCTGGACACGCTGTCCAGGAAAGCAGTGTGGCTACCCCCAGCCCGGAGTTGTTGTGGGGGTGGTAGTCGCATGGTTTGGAGATATGAGGGCGTCGGGGTGGGTGAGGGCCATCACCCCGTCCCTGTTAACTCGATGGGTCCAACCCGATGGCTGCCCAGGGCAGGGGCTGTTATCTAGCTTGCATGCCTTGGCCCAGTCTGTGCTGCGTCGAGGGGCAGGTTGCCAGGTTGGGCCCACTTAATGACCACCATGAAGTACAGAATAGGTCGGTGTATGCATTGGGCCAGTGGGCCAAGAGCATCAAGTAATCGGGTGAATTTATTGCCCGCTTGCCACGTGGGCCAGAGCCCGGACGTCGAATGGCGGTTTGCATCTCCCACGGGCACAGGGGAGGGTTGGGGCGGCAGCAGCCGAGCCAGCCGTGCCAATGGTGCTCCCGGTCCCCCACCCCGGTGACGACCTGTATCCTGCAGCTAGATGAGCAGACAGGGTAGGTAGCGTACAACCAGGGAGGGCAGACGAAGTGTGGTTACCCGGAGCGAAGAGTGACAACTTAACAATGGGGGGTTTGTGGAGGCTCTTTAGTAACAGAGAGAGTTGAAACCCCGGTGCATGGTTGTATGTGGTGGCACACAGGAACTGTGCCAGGGACCAGAGGCCCACACTTCCCCAGGGGGGGCGAGGCCCATATTGTTAGGCACTGGGCCTCGCAGAAACAGGCTGGGTAGAAAATATAGGCAGGTCTCCAGCGCTGGTGGCATCAGTGCAACAAAGGCCGAGTGGTGGCCCTCGGATCAGCGTTCTCGCCAGGTCCAGCCTTCAGGCTGGAGCACGCCTGGATTGTTTAGTTAGATGCAATCTGGCACCAGATGGCCTCACAACGGAGGCAGGATAATAAGTGTACAGCGTATCAGTTTCCTTGTCACGTTCAGATCACTTGTGGGACATGTTACTAACTCCGGTGTAAGAATGGGTGGAGGAGCCTTGAAAATGGGTGAAACTTTCACCTTTTCAACACGAGCACCCAGGAATTTGAGGAGCCCGGTTGTAGGTTTGTTTGATGGGACGAGTCCGCCCAGGGTTAGGAAAGGGCTTCCGGTGTGTGTGGCAACTCCGGACGTGCATCTGGTTTGGCTTGCTGCCGGCAGTTTAGTGCTGGTAGAATGGTCTAATCGCTTTGCTCCTCTTTACCCATTTGAGCGCAATTATGAAGGATTTTACCAACTATAAACTGCCTGAAACCTACGTTTTCTCAGTGAATTTCAAAAGTTTTTTAAACGATAATTCCAAACTATAGCCTGTTTCCCATATTTTCAACCAGAAACCAAATCTGCAATGCTACGTAAAAAATCAGGCAATAGTTCCACTTACCACTAAAAAATAACAGCACCATTTAACTACTGTAAGAGCATCGAACATGTACGACGTGAATTACGTCCAACTCACACCCATGTTTAAAGAGCAATATTTGTTAGAGATTATAATTATACACCTCCGACACCAAACAAAATCACAATACTCAGGGCCACTACCACTACAACCACCCCCACGGACCACTCCTTCCTACTACCTCAAAGGCAGCGCAAAACAGGATAACAAATGTTTCCAAAATATTATATCCCCTCAACAGCACACTAGCTTAATCTACAGAGATGTGGCAACCAAGTATGTATAAAGGAAAGAACTCGAACATCAACAATAATGTACACAACGCTAAAACTACCGGTGAAATACTATACACAATTCACTATAGAAATCAAAACATTTTCAGTGTGAAGATATACCATTGATACGTGTAGTGTACTGAATAGTTGACGCAACCATATTATCTCAGACACTGGGGAATATTTCGGTCATTTAGCTGTGTTCACCCCAAACAGGAGCGGAGTAGGCTAGTCTAATGTAAACAACGTCAATGTACGACTATAAATAATTAGGCTACGCCTTGGGCGTGGTTCACTTCTGCAAAGAGAAGAGACTACGCCGCAGTGAAGGGCCCCACCCTGCCACGTGGCTGCTGCCATGACCGCGTGCTTAATCGATAAAGGCCGATTGTGAACTCAGCGCCACAGCACCTCAGACTTATGTCTGTATAGACTAGTGGTTTCCATCGACACTGCAGACAGCTGGGTTTCCAGCTTGAATTCAGCTTTGGATCTAAATTTGTCTTCAGTATCTGTGCTGAGAACGGCCTTCAATCTATTCTTCGGTCAGTAGAGTTGACAACTTGATACCAGTTGAATTCAGTTTGCATCAACACTACGGACAGCATTGAATCCAGCCTTGCTTTATTTAAAGCAGAGACAATTGTACTGTGTCCTCAGATTCTGTTAACTGTGACAAAATAGCATTCATCGATGAGTGCACAACTTGAATTCAGCTTTCCATCTACACTACTACACAGCATTCAAGATATCCTTGATTTATGTAAGGCAAAGAATATTTTGTTAAAGGATGCCACAAAAACATTACTCAATGACTGTAGTGCGTTCTGTTTTCAAATGTACACTGCGTTCAAAAGAGTTTACCGCTTGATACCACTGGCATATAGACACTACAGACAACATAACATTCCGTCTTGATTTATTTAAGGCAGAAAAATAGTACTGTGTCATCAGATTTTGTTAAAGTATGTAACAAAAAAAGCATTCCTTGATGTCTGTGTCAACTACAGCCTTCGATGGAACTCTGCAGACAGCAGGGTTTACATCTTGAAGTCACCTTTGTATGTATACTACGGACAATAAGGAATTCAGCCTTATTTAATTTAATGCCGAGTCAATTGTATGGTATGTGTTCAGATTTTTTCAGATAGAAAGACGATTGTACATGACGCATTTCAGTAGACAAGAGACATTATACCACTGCGACCCCCCGAACCATAAATCATCACAGGGTACACACACACTGAGTTCTTTCTGTACCACTAAATCACTGCACCACAAGTCATTTCCCCGTAGCCTTATTAAAACATAATTTACTAGGCAAAAATGTTGCTCCCAGTACAGCCCCCTGCATTACGCATTATCGCAGGGTACTTACAAGCTCAGCGTCAAAGATACTACTAACTCAATGCACCATAAATCACTGGAAAGAAGAGTGAACAGTTTTATGTCACAGTGAGACAAACTGTCCCTTTTAAATGGAATTCATGCAGAATCCAATTGACAAAAGACATTATTCCAATTACAGTGCCCCCCGAGACCACGCATCATCGCAGAAAATGTACACGCTAAGCGCCAAAGGTACTAGTAACTCAGTGCACCAAGAATGATTATCACATGGCCTTACAAAGGCACCATTCACAACAAAAAAACATTACTATCAGTACAGCCTGCCCGGACCACGCATCATCGCAGGCTCCACAGAACCTTCTTGTTTTAGATGCCACTAACTCAGTAGAAACCAAACTAAGTATAACACCTATCAAACCCTACACAATATACATTTATTATGCTTCCTTGAAAAACTTATTTCATATCACTTATACATTTAGTTGAATAATAAAATGCATGCTGCATATATGTTCTATCTTACACTTCAATCATGATGGCAGATGATGCACTCCACCCTAAAATCTACACTGCGGACAACAGGGTATACAACTTGAATTCACCTTTGCATCTACACGATAGTAGGAAATTCAACCTTGATTTATTTAATGCAGAGACAATTATACTGTATGTATTCAGATTTTGTTAAAAAAAAGTGAAAAAAACATTGTTCTATAACTGTACTGACTATTAGCTTCTATGTACACTGTGCACTGTAGGGTTCACAACTTGAATTTACCTTTTCATCTACACTGAAGACAGCATTAAATTCAGCCTCGATTTATTTAAAGCAGAGAAAAAAAAAGTGCTGTTGCACTGCTAGTATGTGCAAGCACGTTCAATAGCTGCATCATGTGAACTATGAACAAGATTGCGCCAAAATGTACCTCCACCACCAGCAATACTAAGTACCTCTGGGGTATCACGTTCAACATCGCCACCAGACATACGTCTCTATTTTGTGAAAGGTACAATGCACTGCTTGAAGAGCAATCAATACACCTAGGGGTCCATTATGATATCGGGCAGATTGCCACCGCCAGCCTGGCAGAGGCAATCCGCCCGATATCATAACCAGATTTCCCCCCGCCATATTAGGATGGCGGGGGGGACCGCGGCGGACGGAAAGACCGTCCGCCGCTTTTCCGCCCCGGTCGCCTTGCTGCCAGGGCGGAAGAGGAATAATATGGTGGCGGTGTCTAATAGACACCGCTAGCCATATTATGATGTCTGGTTTTCAGTGCCTTTCTGCGGCATGCGCTCTTCACTCTGGGGGCCCCCTGCGGGCCCCCAGAGTGAATTGCAGGTGGGGGTGCACATGGGGGTACGTGTGGTACCCCCCTTCATTGCCATTTACAAAGTGGGTGCCTGCCGCTTTGTGAATGACAATGTTAAAGTGCATTTTCAGCATTGTGGCGGGCGGTGCAGAGAGCACCGCCTGCCACAATGCTGAAAATACAGGATGTGCCCGCCACTGTGGCGGGCATATCCTAAAAGCACCCCCGGGACCCCCGCCCTTATGGCGGGCGGTCCCGATTTACGATGGGATGACGGGCGGGCAAAGTCCGCCCGTCACCCTAATAAGGCCCCTAGTTTTCACAGTAATTGATAACCATTGATGCTATTGTTTTCCCCCCTCAAAGTTCATATAGTCCAGTATGCAACAGTTTTATTTAATTTTATTTAAAAATCTTATATAGCGCGCAGCTACCCTAGGGCATCCCGGCGCTTCAAGACAACATCGGATGGTAAAGGGGACAGCATCGAGGCGTTATGCCGGAAACAGGAAGGTTTTAAGACCTTTGCGGAAACGCAGTGTGCAGGGCTCAGCTCGAAGTTTTTGGGGAAGCGAGTTCCAAAGCTTTGCCGTGTTAAATGAGAATCTTCTCCCACCAGTGCGGGCCTTTTTGACTCTAGGCACCATCAAGAGATGTTTCGTGTCTGACCGCAGCGTTCTGCCAGCTTTGTAGGGAGTCACTAGATTTTTTAAAATAAGGGGACCTTTGCCTGCAAGAATTTTATGAGCGGTACAAAGTGCTTTAAAGGTCACTCTCTCCCGCACGGGGAGCCAATGCAGTGCCTTCAATGCCGGTTTCGCAGATTGCGTCCTCAGAATTTCCATGAGCAGCCTTGCCGCTGCATTTTGGACCTGTTGAAGAGTCTTAAAGGTTGATTCAGGGGCGCCCAAAAAGATGGCGTTACAATAATCGAGTCTAGATGTTATGAGACCCTGAATCAGCAGCTTCCTCGATGTTACCGGTAGTAGAGGGAAGATTTTCCGAGCCGACCTGAGCAGGGCATAACATACTCCTGCTGTTTTCTTGGCTTGGGTGCGGAAAGACAAGTCTGGTTCTAGCCAGACTCCAAGGCTTTTGATTGCATCTTTGGGGGCCGGGGGATCACCCATACATCCCGGCCAACTAAGCGGCGGGAGAAGGGTAGTTTTACTCCCCAGCAGCAGTATTTCCGTCTTTGAGCCGTTTAACTTAAGGGAGGAATCTCCCATCCAAGTGTGAACATCTGCCAGGCAGGAGTTCAAGATGTCAGGATTGTCGGCCAGATGTGATAAGGAAACCACTAGCTGCGTATCGTCAGCGTAGCTGACGATTTTGATGTCATATGGGGATACTACGTCCTCCAGGGGGGCCATATATACATTAAATAATGTGGGGCTCAATGACGAGCCCTGTGGCACTCCACACTGGAGGGGAATGGATTTGGATCTCTCAGGGCCATCCCACACCTGGTAGGAACGATTCGAGAGAAAAGATCTCAGCCACTGCAGGGCCACCCCGGAGACCCCTACCTCAGCCAGCCGTCGGATCAACACCTGATGGTTCACAGTGTCAAACGCCGCACTGAGGTCCAGGAGGATCACCGCCACTGACCCTCCTGAGTCCAGGATGCATCTTGCCTCCTCGACAACTGCCAAGAGGGCCGTGTCTGTGCCCTGACCTGGGCGGAATCCAGTTTGTGATGGTCGAAGGAGTCCATTCGACTCCAGAAAGGCTGACAACTGCCTGTTGACCAATCGTTCAGCAACTTTGCCGAGGCCTGGCAAGAGCGAGATAGGTCTAAAGTTCGCCAGATCATTGGGGTCCCAATTGGTCTTTTTTAAAAGAGCCTTAACAACAGCCATTTTCCAAGTGGGTGGCACCACACCCTGAACAAAAGAGGCGTTCATAAGGTCTGTTACGGGAGCTACAATGGACGCTATTACCTGCTTGAGAAACTTCATGGGGACCGGGTCCATGGGAGAACCACTTTTAATCGACGATAGAGTTTTGGCAACGTCGCTCACTGATACTGGGCCAAAGGTGTCAATGTGGAAAACGTTCTCTCTGGCCCGAAGTCCCACGTCCTGCTTGCCAATGTCCTGAGATGGGTTTGGCTAGGGCAGAGAGATTAAGATCTTCTCAATTTTTGTGTGGAAGAACTCAGCCAGTTGTGTGCTTTTTGTGAATGATTTCAGTGCAGCCCGTTCAGACCACGCATCATCACAGGGTGAGCACACGATAAACAGCAGACTTATCACTATCTCAGTACACTGTAAATAATCGCCACGTGCCCTTGTTAAGGCAAAATTCAACAGTCAAAACACATTATTACCAGTGCGGTCTGCCTGGACCACGCATCATCCCAGGCTCCACACAAACCGCCCCTATCTCAGTCCACCACAACTCATGAACTCTTTATGAGAGAATCTTCTGTGTATTATTTGACATATAATGCTCCTACCTTTGTACAGCAGAAGTTATAAACCGTTTATGATTAAATATCTGTATATGATATCATGATTACTATTCTAGTTCTTACCAACAACAACGTAATAAAATGGAGTTGAGTACACGTGCCCGTACCTACTTCAACTACCTATCTGTGTCTGTGTATTTATTGTGTTTGTAAAATGCTGCTCCTCCGCCCTACCACATTATATAGTGCTATAAATAGCATATGCAATTATCTTGCCTGTGACAGTAAGTGTGGGCTATTCCTCTTTTTTTTTTAGCATATTTATATAGCGCAAAATCAATTAAAAACTAATACATTTTCAGGCACGCGTACATTACGTCAATACTCTACAATAACTGGATGAGGGCACAACTCCGAGGCTCGAACACTGATTTCCAGCACCAAGTTCTACAGTGTACCTGAATAACCACATATATATATTAGTTGCCCTTCATGTGTCAAAAACTGCAACTTAAAACTTTCACAGCCCTGTATTAATACAGCTACAACACTTCGTTGAATGTACATCAAACATTCATAATCGCATAAATGCGTCATGTCCACGAATTTTTATGTGTGCAACTATGAACAAATATAGAGTCAGTGATACCCTGTACCTTCCTTGTTGGCCAAGTTGTGGGACTTTACAGATATAATGGCACATTTCTTTTTAAGACCCGGGTGACGTCAGCACTACAAAATGGACACTCGAATCACTTGATTTCTCATATAGCTCATGACGGGACCATGTCCATAGCTCCGCAATCATGGTTCAGAGCCTCGCGCAGCAGTGGCATACATCAGGCCAGGCCAGCCCACTCCACTTACGCTTCCAGGAAAACACAACAATCAAACATTGGCCAGATTTAATTGTAGTGGTTTCAGGTCTAGTTGTCAGAACGGCACACACACACTACCTCATGGCGTGTAAACACCCACACCACACCCATCCAGAGCATCCGTCACTACACACCTGACCGTACCAGTAAAAAAGACGGGGAGCACTTGCTCTACGCCATTTTAGAGTTGCTTCCATCCCAAGCGCTGTGATGGCCGGTTCTAGTAATTCAAACGCCTCATGTAAGCCCGAACCACCGAGTAGGGGAGCCCACCACTACGTGTGTGGCCTCTTTGGTCACTGAGTTAGTGGTATCAGAAGCACAGAGCGGGTGAGGAACCTGCGATGATGATGGGAGCACAAGTATGTCATTAGCCATACCGATATCAACCTCGCCACCATATATGAGACTTCTTAGTGGCAGATCGGGACTACATCATGCAGATGGTGTCCTGTCCACAAAAAGGTGAGTAGTGAGGCCTGGGTGAGCATCGGAGGGAGTCGAAGGGCTGAATTAGACTGGAAGCAAAAAAGTGACGCAGCGATTCAGACAAAAGCAGTCCTATATAGTGTATCAAATTATATATACTTTTTTTTTCCAATGCAGGAACGTTTTTATAATCGCTCAAATGTCCGGAATATAAACTATACAAATAGTTCTTTTGAAATGTGAGAGAGAACGTGTGTGAAAGGCCGATGTTATTCAACTCCAAATTAAGATAGCAACAATTACCAAACATAACATCTTTCTTTTACTATCTTTTAGATGTAAAGCTTCATGGTGCATTATGTCCCAGCACGTGGTGAAAAACACTGCTGACATAAAGTTGAGCTGCGAATATTCTTTGCAGTCACTCTCTCACTTCCTCTCTCCTTTGATTAAAAAATTACATACAATGTTAACTTTTTTTGATCTAACAGTTTGTGTTTCACAAATTGGCGTCCACCCCCCCAACATCTTTAAAAGTCAACATTCAAGGATTCTGCGATGATGCGTGGCCATCGTAACAACTTTTTAGAAGGCTGCTACGACATGTGGTGCACCCTCTTTGAATCACGCCAATGGCACAAGATGAGCAAAAAAGCTTCTTTCCGAAAAAAACAAGTAATCTGTGAAAGGAGAGAGTGTGCAGCAGCTTCACTACGTAGGAATGTACAATTGCCTCCAAGCAGTGACAATAGATAGATTACAACAGTCTGAGAGGCAAATCTACAAGCCCCTTACGCCACTTTTGTATGTACTATACTATGACTAACTCTATATTCTATATTTCAGATCACTAAACTGGAGGGTGCACTATGAACCAGCACATACCTGGACACACAACCAAGGCAAAAGGTGAGCTACGAGTATTTTCTCCACTATTACCTCCTCCAGCTATAACTTTCACTCTCTCACAGTTTTAACGCTGTTTTCTCTCTCTCCCTCTAATATTAATAATAATAAAGAGCTTATAGAGCGCTCAGTAACGCCATCTCGGCGTGTCCCCGCGCTAAGAGCTACTAACGATCACCATACGAGCCTATGACCCTACACAGTGTATAGTTGTGTTTTGAGCTTAGCCCTGAACAACGCTTCACTGCTCTCCAGTCTCAGAGCAGGAGGAAGTTTGTTCCAGTGTTGCGCTGCTTGGAACGCAAAAGATCTCACATAATTTCTCTTTCTCTTTTAAAGTTATGAAAGCTGAGTTCAAGTTGTGACCTCTGTTGCCCACAGTGTTTACACAAGGTAAGCAGAGCGACCTAGATATACAATACCTCTGATTAAATGCATTATAAATGAAAGCCCTTATTTACAAACCCCTTGCACCACTTTTGTATCACTTTCAACATGAGAAAGGTAACACAAAACTGGCGTAAGAGTCTTGTAAATAAGCCCTAAAGAATATTGTCCTGCATAATGACTTGATCTCTCACCTAATTCTATCTCATCTCTGAATCATTTTAAAGACCTGTGATCTGTAATGTAAATCTGCACGACCCTTCTAAGCTTACAGCCCCAATCTTGCGTGCTTTCTTAAAAGCTTGCCAACTCCCACAATCAGAACAACATTCACACAGCTTTCTAATGACAGTTATCTGCTTCCTAATAACATGGACTGCCACAGAATGTGAGCTGGCATTCAGTATGTCCTTACTGTTTCAAACAGAGGAACTTCCTGTGGCAATGTCTATTCTCACCCAGACAAAGTAACTCCCAAAGATCAACTTGGCCTTCAACACCTACTTTGAAAACAGATTTCATTAAACTGAGCAAACTGAAAGCGCTTTTGTTTCAACCAGAAGTGTCCCTCACTTCTACAAAAGAAATTTATTGACTGCAGATAGCACGAACTTCAAGTAAAATACAGTCCGTTTTAAATACAAACATCCTATTACACTTTGTGAATTGTTACACAATTTTGAATACATCTGACACTCAAGCTCTGGCACACTTTTTTAACTCTGCCTCCTACGGCCTTGTCACAGGCTTTCAAACTGTTTTTGGTATAATACCAGACTTCTTTCATTTGATCATCTCTGGAATAACAGGAACAGTGCCCACAAGTCTTGCTCTCTTTGCGGCCATCCTACTACTATTTTGGCTTGTAAAAAATGGCTGCGCTCCTTGTGGTAACAAGGATGTCCTACTGAATATGCCTCTACGCGAAGCTACATCAATACAGTGAAAAAAAATAACAACTGTTCGCTGCCTACCTCTATCTATTATCTGAGCCAGCTACAACATGACATTTATTTACACATATGCAGTCTGCGTGCAACCATCTTTCTATTGCAAAACGTGCCCATTCGACTGGCAAATGGATCTATGCCTTGCCAACATCCCAACAATCGCTCCCGATATCCAGCAGGAAATGGAGTATCTGGAAAACCATGAGCGGATGCAACGCAAAAAGGTATTGTGGCGGAATGGCATTTCTGCGCAGCTGCGAAAGATCTCCTGCAATGTGCAACCTTTGACAACATTGCAGATTGCCTGCCAATTCAAATTGCCACTCCATCATTCGAGTAACATTACTGTCCCTTCGAGGATATGAATTGAATCACCTCTTCAAGCCGCTGAAGAACTTCTGGACTGTAATCTCCAAGACTTGTAAGAAATTCACGTTATTCTTGGATTGATTTTTTCCAACTTTTTTGACTTTTTCGTATTCATTTTTTTTATACACTTCAATTGAACTATTTTCATATAATAACTTTCTAAGTATGCTCAGGCATTTGAACTCTGTTTTCATTATTGCCCCTTACAATAATGAAACCAGGGTTGAAACCCTGAGTCCAAAGCCAGCTCTAGAACCACCAGATTATGGTCAGAGACCAGTTTGGGCTGAATCAAAATATTAACTTTGGATAAAACGTGCGATAAAATTCTAAAGGGATGCTATCGGGGCCCATAGCCTTACCCTGTGCCAGACCTAAAAGTGCTAATTCCACCTCAGTGCAATCCAGAGGGATAGATAATGTTGTTTTGCAGCGATCTGGCAGTGTCTCAGAAGTCAACTCACAGAAATACTCCTTCTCTTCCCCAGCGCCCATTCCCAGCGCCCATTCCAAGCCCCGTCCCAGACCCTGGATTACTATATAATATTTGGTAAAATCCTTGAAACACCTTGAGAACACCCGCCTTATTTTCCTGCAAAGTCCCTTGTAGATCCATAATTTGTGGGATATTATTATAAACTGCCCTCTCCCTTAGCCTCTTTGCCAATAATCTGCAGGTATTTTCACCAAATTCGTACGCCTCTTATTTGTGCTTTGTAAATTTTTCGGCAATCTGATCAGCAATATTAGTATATGCAAACGATCTAGCAATGGTAAGATCCTGTTGGGCCTTTTGAACTAGAGCTGACTCCAAACCAAGGCGTATTGAGTCAGCTAAATTACATTCAGCAATGGTAACCCGTACAATATCTTGTTGATGCTTATTCAAGAGCTTCCTACGTTTGAATTTGGAGAAACTGAGGATTTCTCATCTAACAACTGTTTGAACTTGTCCCAGACAATCTCCTGTAAGGCTGTACCTTTTTTTAGTAATAAAGAATTCCTGAATAATCTTAAACATAAATTGATAATATTTCTTATCAGCTAATAATTGCCTATCAAAAGTCCAGAGACCAGTTTGGGCTGAATCGAAATATTAACTTTGGATAATAGGGTTGAAGCAATAAAAACAAATGTCTAAACGAACAAATTTGGCATGTGGAGCAGAAAAAAAGGTAAAACCAGGGTTCTCAGGGAGTAATACGTTCCAGACATCATGCAAACCATGTTCTATCATTACACCCCTTAATGCAGAATACATTAACTTCTTTCTGCCCGTATAGACACGGGTTGATCGGACATTGAAGCCAGCAGCAATATTTATATTGAAGTCACCGCACATTATCACAGGTTGTGGCCATTGGGCTATTTCAACATTAATAAAATCCAATAATTCGGCATCATCCAGATTAGGACCATAGATATTACATAGGGTAAATGTCTGTTGCCCAATCTTAAACTCTCCAATAGCCCAGCGACCCTATCCATCTGCTGCTGCCTTGGTACAGCTGCCTACTCCTTGTTTTATCAATATAGCTACCCCTCTTTTCACCCCTGTTTGTTTGGAACATACTGCCAGCTCTATTCCCAAATTCTTCAAATATCCCCTATTAGCCCAGGCAACATGGGTCTCTTGTAAACATAATATGTCGATATGTAATATTTGCACAATTTTCGACAATACCTGCCCTTTTTTAAAATCGTTGAGGCCACATATATTCAATGTACAGATTTTAATTTTCGTATCCATTATCATCAAAGAACATCCTAACCAACTCACATACGGCTACCGCCGCCGATAGGGTTGCAGCACTCTCAGGGCATACATTACTCCTCCGTGCATCATTTAGAACTACATGCTTTTGTTCTGCTGCTGACTTTTCACCCACCCACCACCTACCCACCAAACCCAGCCCCGCCCCCCACTCCCACCCTTCGCAACCACCCTCCCCTCCCTAGCTCCCTACCTAACACATGAAGCCCAGGGACCATCAGTCCTTGTAGAATATGGAACGTCTCTCCAAAAAGAGAAATATGAAGATAAGTTTAAACACCATAAAGGGCGGAAAAAGAACCAGCAAAAAGAAAAATACAAACCCAGCAATAGACTATTTCAACACTTTTCTCACCCCTTGCTCTATTTTATACCTTCAAGATATTCTTTGGCCTTTAATTCAGACAGAAAGAATTTTGTTTGCCCCTTAAACATGACTTTGAGTTTAGCCGGGTTCTACAGATACACCACTGCCCCTTTTTGTTGAAATTCGGGTATCAGTTTACGCAGATGCCATCGTTTAGAGGCAGTGGCCTGACAAAAGTCTGGTCTAGCAAAAAAACTACAGTCCTTAGCGAGTGCTTTCTTATTGGGTCATGCTCGCAAAAAAATGTCTTCCCGAGCTAGAAAATTGTTCTATAGCGTCTCGGATGGTGGTGGTATCCCAGTTGCTGTACCCAGCGAACTTGTTGTGTCTAGTTTATTAGGTACCCCCACAATCATAGACTTTCAGGCTAGGTCTGACCAGGATAACGGTATGTCCTTAGAAGCAATGGAAACTCAGTCTAGCCTGAATTCAAGCTTGAGGCGTGATGAGAACTGCATTATGGGGTATGGAGTCTCTCACAGAGCTGCTGGTATAACTAAACAGAGTTTAATTAGCAGCAAGAAAGATTTGATAAACGACTTGACAAACGATACAGAGTCTGATCTGGCCGTCTTTTCCAAAGGTATGCAGGGCACAAAGTCAACACACGAGACTGGCGAAAACTTTTACTCTATGTCGGACCCATCCTCCGATGGGAGCACAAATGTTAGTCGAGACTGGGTGGAGGATAGCGATGATAGCACTTCAACGGAGAATTTAAGATTAAGTGTAGCTCCACCAAGTCCTAGCATTGCAATGGTCAAGAAACGTAAGAAGAGAGAGCAACAGCTACAGGGTAACAGAGCAGATGGAGCAACTGAATTGGATAAGGATGGGGGTATACCCGGTTCGGGTATAGAGACTTTGGACAAGGAAAAATCTACCCCCCAGGAGATCACTATGGCCACTATTAACGACACAATGACGAGTCATAGAGCAGTGAGCAAAGCAGAGAATTTACGCACTCAAGCCACTTGCTGTAAAGTCAAGAATGCTCTCCGACGTGCAATTATAGCATGTGCGGAAACAGAGGCCAGAATCTCAGCACTGGAGGATGAGGCTGTTGCTCGGAAGACAGAGTTAGAGCTAGTTAAAGCCCATCGGGATGATCTCAGTCATAAATTATCGGAGTTGGAAAATCATACCAGAAGAAATAATTTACGCTTTTTAGGGGTGCCTGAACACAAGGAGGGTTCTGATATACGGAAGTTTGTAGCTGAACTATTGCAGGAAGTTTTCCTGAGCTGACAACATGGGATTGGTCAAGGGAAATACAAAGGGCGCATCGTTTCCCTTTTAAAAAGAAACAGCCACGTTTAGGAGAAGAGGACCTTCCAAGGGCAATTCTAGTGTGCTTTAACAATTTTCTAGCTCGGGAAGTCATTCATGTCTAATAGCTACTGTTTATGTCACATGGAACTGTAACTTGTAATTTGGAATTCACTGATGCAGGAGCTTAGGGTTGAATACAGCTGAAGTGGTTGGAGTTTGCCTCAGCTCAATGCCTTAGCTCTTGCACAAGAATGTTTTTTTAAAAGGGCTGAAGACAATAATGTATGGTTTGATGAGAAGGGTACCGAATGTGCTTCTGAGAATGCATACCGATGTGGGTAGAACTATTACCAATTCTGACACGCACCAGATTGAATATAGTGTAGAAGAGATTGCTGACTGTTCTGCTGTTTGATGATTACATTTTGCAATAGTTTTTTTTTGTTTTCTTAAAGGATACATGTGGTAATCGTATCCTACCTTTATTTTCGTTATACAATTTGGAGTATTCATGTCTAATAGGTATTGTTTATGTCACATGGAACTGTAATATGTAATGTGGAATTCACTGATGCAGGAGCTTACGTTTGAATACAGCCGAAGCGGTTGGACTTTGCCTCAGCTGGATGCCTTAGCTCTTACACCAGTGGGTCCGTTTATGAGACTTAAATAAAGACACTTTTTATATAACTTGCAGACTCCATCGCTTTATTACACACAGCCACTTTCTTAGACACATAATTTGTCTTCTGTGGGATTACATATGTTGTATCTATCTGCCCCGAGGGGAATGGCTACAGAGTACCACGCCTCCGAGTAGCCAGGTGGCGCTTCACTCCGCCCCTCAGCAATGGCGAGCAGCAGCGTCTAACGAGCGGCGGTAGTGGCGGCTCTTACCTTCCCGTATTTGCTGACTTTGCCGTCTGGCCGTTTTTCATGATGTCAGCATTGCTCAGCAATGCTCCGTACGCCGGGTGAGCCATCCTCTCGTTCACATGCTTACATGCCTCATGGCAGGTGACTTCAGCGGGTCAGCGGCAGCAAGCAGCAGTAGGAGGCACAGAGGCACATATAGAGGATGCGAAACCCAGTAAAACTTTTAAGTGGACTTTTAAAGTGACGAGCCTCCGGGAACCCATTGCGCCATCACATGTACGTAGTTGCCTAATCAGTTTCTGGAGTTCCCTATTAGACTCCAAGAGGCCGACGAAAGAATCTCGGTATTAGAGGATCAGCTGTCTACTGTCATGAAGGAGGTTAAAGCTGTGGCAAAGGGTAAACAGACTCTGGAAACCAAGGTTGAGGAATTGGAAAACCATTCCCGCAGATCTAATTTTCATTTAGTTGGAGTGCCCGAGGGATTCGAAGGCTCTCAGACCTTGAGCTGGGTGAATACCTTTATCAAACAAAAGATCATGTCGGACTTTCAAGGTGATCTTACGATTACTAGAGCTCATCGTGTTCCGGTTCACCCATTCTCCAACTCGTCACTCCCACGCACGATTTTGATCAACTTCTCTGATTTCCGAGTAAAAGAAGCAGTCTTAACAAAAGCTTTACAACAAAGGCAATTTTCTGTTAATGAGAATACAAAATGTCGTATTTTCTCTGACATGTCAGCGGCGGCAGCTCGCCGCAGGAAAGAGTTTGTTAAAATGCTGCAATTATTTAAGGCAAAAGGGGCACAAGAGTCCATTGCCCAGCAATCAAAGCTAAGAGTCCTAGTTGAAGGAAAGTTCTTTTTGTTTACTAATGTAGACGAAGCTCAGGGGTTTCTGGAGGGCATTTCTTCAACATCTAATGATAGACATGTCTAATGCCTAATGTTCAATATGATGGTGTCGAGTCAAGCAATTAGTCTAAAGTTTCAAACCGTATAGTCAAGATGCAGGGCCTGACAACATGGTCATGGTTCCCTAATCATTTTGTGCCAGATCAGATAATATAGCCTAAACTCTTCAATTAGGGAGGATTGAATAACGGATTTAAAGGTCAGGCCCGATTGTTTTTGTGTTAGAGGGAAAGTCGGCTCTTAAACCCAGCAGAGTCTCTTAAAATGGTTGCACACAACCCAGTGTATAGTTAGGGAGAGATTGCACATTAAGTTAAGTAGGATGAGTAGGTTGATTAGGTCAATCTTGATTAAATTTTGATGGTACGCCATAAGATGGGGGAGAGGAATTGTGATTCATATTGCTGGGGGGCTGGTAGTGAAGCGCACCAGGGTGTAGTAACATGACACCCGAATTGAGTTGGGGGTTGGCGGAAGTGAAAGGTGTGGTGGAGGGTGGGAAGCCATTTTGGTGGGTGGGGTGGGGTTTGCAAAGCAGAAAAAATGAAGCCAGTTATTTGTACTTATTCAATTGTTTTTTGCTTATTTGTTTCATCAATGTCATTAGAAAAGGTATTTGTGCTGGTATAAGGCTAAAATGTCAATTTTGAAGGTTGTCTCGTTTAATGTCAACGGACTCAATAATAAGAGAAAGATGCATGCCATTGAAACATGGGTAAAAACAGAAAACCCAGGGGTTATTCTTCTACAGGAGACCCATATTGCGACCCTTAAGATCTCTGAATTCTCCATGTTTAGATCATGGGCAGGTTACAGGGGGTTTTCATCTTCTTTGGCATCCCATAGAGAGACTGCCATCTATATTAATAAAAATGTACAAACAGAGTTTATTAACTCTGGTAGTGATCCATCAGGAAGGTGGTGCTGGGCCTCCTTTTCGTTCAGATCCAAACCTCGCCCTTTCACATTTGTGAGTTTTTATGCACCTGTGGAGGACAATATGAAACCCTATGAGGAACTTTTTCTAGCATTGATGAGGATCCTGGGGGACTTAATTCTAGGAGGGGATTTCAATATTTTGATGGATCCACGGCTGGACTCCACAGTACAGGGAAAGAGGGAGACAAAGCCCAGATCTTTTAAAGTTTTGAAAAAATACGAATCCGTACAGAACTTACATGATCCATGGCATTCAGCGTTTCCATCTCAAAGGAGATATAAGTGTGGATCTGGTCGATTCTGTTCCTCCTCCCATATTGATTTTTTTTTTATCTCCCAGGGGTTACAGTTTTCACAACAAATTTTTTTTTCAATGCATTTCCAGATCACGCAATACTTACATTGGAAATCCATCGGGGGGAAAACTTTCGACTCCCCAAAAGGTGGGCTTTTAATAAGCAGTATTTAAATGATGCAGAATGGGTAAACTCATTGGATTCAGAGATTAGACAATTTTTGATTCAGAACACTACCTCTGCTGCACCGCATATTGTTTGGGATGCACTTAAAGCATTTGTGTGGGGGCTACTGATAGGCAAAGATGCAGCCATGTCCAAGAAAGCTAGGCATGAAAAATTACAGCTGAGAATAAGATCCATGCCTTAAACAAGATATTTTTGAAAGATCCTACAGTTTCTAATAAATAACTTCTTGATCAGGCAAAACGTGAGCTCTGCTCTGCCTATAATATCCAAAGTGAAATCTTTTTTCGACGCTTTCAACAGACGGTTTATGAGGAAAGCAATTTTCACTGGTAAGCTATTGGCGTGGCAGGCCAAAGCGCAGGCTGCAGCAAATCAAATGAAAGCATTAAAATGCCCCCTGACAGCAGCCCCAAAGAAGTTCTCGGGAAAATAGGGGATATTATGATGGCCCACTATGACTCTATCTATGCTAAATCACAAAGGGTTCATCAATGTCATTAGAAAAGGTATTAGTGCTGGTATAAGGCTAAAATGTCAATTTTGAAGGTTGTCTCGTTTAATGTCAACGGACTCAATAATAAGAGAAAGAGGCATGCCATTGAAGCATGGGTAAAAACAGAAAACCCAGGGGTTATTCTTCTACAGGAGACCCATATTGCGACCCTTAAGATCTCTGAATTCTCTATGTTTAGATCATGGGCAGGTTACAGGGGGTTTTCATCTTCTTTGGCATCCCATAGAGGGACTGCCATCTATATTAATAAAAATGTACAAACAGAGTTTATTAACTCTGGTAGTGATCCATCAGGAAGGTGCTGCTGGGCCTCCTTTTCGTTCAGATCCAAACCTCGCCCTTTCACATTTGTGAGTTATTATGCACCTGTGGAGGACAATATGAAACCCTATGAGGAACTTTTTCCAGCATTGATGAGGATCCGGGGGGACTTAATTCTAGGAGGGGATTTCAATATTTTGATGGATCCACGGCTGGACTCCACAGTACAGGGAAAGAGGGAGACAAAGCCCAGATCTTTTAAAGTTTTGAAAAAATACGAATCCGTACAGAACTTACATGATCCATGGCATTCAGCGTTTCCATCTCAAAGGAGATATAAGTGTGGATCTGGTTGATTCTGTTCCTCCTCCCATATTGATTTTTTTTTTATCTCCCAGGGGTTACAGTTTTCACAACAAAAATTTTTTTTCAATGCATTTCCAGATCACGCAATTCTTACATTGGAAATCCATCTGGGGGAAAACTTTCGACTCCCCAAAAGGTGGGCTTTTAATAAGCAGTATTTAAATGATGCAGAATGGGTAAACTCATTGGATTCAGAGATTAGACAATTTTTGATTCAGAACACTACCTCTGCTGCACCGCGTATTGTTTGGGACGCACTTAAAGCATTTGTGTGGGGGCTACTGATAGGCAAAGATGCAGCCATGGCCAAGAAAGCTAGGCATGAAAAATTACAGCTGAGAATAAGATCCATGCCTTAAACAAGATATTTTTGAAAGATCCTACAGTTTCTAATAAATAACTTCTTGATCAGGCAAAACGTGAGCTCTGCTCTGCCTATAATATCCAAAGTGAAATCTTTTTTCAACAGACGGTTTATGAGGAAAGCAATTTTCACTGGTAAGCTATTGGCGTGGCAGGCCAAAGCGCAGGCTGCAGCAAATCAAATGAAAGCATTAAAATGCCCCCTGACAGCAGCCCCAAAGAAGTTCTCGGAAAAATAGGGGATATTATGATGGCCCACTATGACTCTATCTATGCTAAATCACAAAGGGTTGATGGCCAACTGCTTGTTAAAATCCTTCAAGAAAATCCATCCTCAACCCTGTCCGAAATAGATAATCAGTCTATGGCGAGCCCTTTCTCTTTGTTAGAACTGGAGGAAGTTGTGAAAAGTCTAGGGAACGGCAAGGCCTGTGGTCCAGATGGATTACCCGCAGAAGTTTTTAAGGTTTTTTTTGGAGTACATTCATAATTTTTGTTTCTTTTGATTAACTCTTTATTAGATGGAGGGCCAGTCCCGGAATCTTTTAGGCAGGAGAACATTGCTAGTTTCCCAAAGAAAGGTAAGGATAAGATGGATCCTAGCTCTTATCGTCCGATCACGCTGCTGAATTCGGACTACAAAATCATCACAAAACTTCTATCCTATAGGTTCGATACATTTGCAGCACTGTTGATCCACCCTGACCAGAACGGGTTTCTAGCTGGTAGACAATTGTCCACTAACACTCACTTTCCCCGCAGAAGCCCTGGATTATTTTGAGGGTCAGAAGATTCCGGCTCTCATCTTATTATTAGATGCAGAAAAGGCCTTTAACCTTGTGGTCTGGGAGACATTACTCACAATTTTACACTCTTTTAATATCCCATGGTCATTGATACTTTTAATTCAGACCCTATATGAGAACGCGATGGCCAATATAATCATCAACTCGGAAGTGGTAGGGTCTATTAAAATTAAGCGAGGCATGAGGCAAGGTTGCCCTTTATCACCCGTGCTATTCGCATTCTTTATTGAACCCTTAGAAACAGCCATACGTAACTGTGTTGGTATTTGCCCTCCAATTACAGCAATGCCCAAAATAAAGCTGTATACTGATGATATTATGCTTTTAATTAGGCCCACAGTAGAGGCGCAATCCAAGGTCTTCAACTTGTTTGAGGACTTCGAAGCTTTGGGAGTATACCGCATTAATAAGGGCAAGACAGAAGTTATTCTGTGCGGGAGGGACACTATAAATCTTCACCCTGACATTCTGGGCTCGGTTACTTTGAATCCAAAGAGATATTTGGGAATATATTTCTCTAATTTACTTGATGATCTATATAAATTAAACTTTGTTCCCCTAATAAAGAAAGTTAAAGGGATGCTCTCCCGATGGAATCTACTTCCCTTGTCTATTTTGGGACGAGTGGCCCTGATTAAAATGTCTGTTTTAACATTATTTAATTTTTTGTTTGCCTCAATTCTGTGCATTTTATCAAATTCCTGCTTTTCTCAGATTGAGTCAATGTTTACAGACTTTGGGGCCGATCAGGATCGCGGACGGACTTGCGTCCGTCCGCGACCCCAGAGCAGGAGGGAACCTCCGCATGGCATGCGGAGTTCCCTCCTGTGCAATTAGGATGTGACCGCCACCCTGGCGGTCACATCCTCTATTTTTAACATTGCGGCGGGTGCAGCTTCAAGCTGCACCCGCGGCATTGTTAAAAATGCACGCATTGCTTTTGCATGCAGAAAGAGGCAGGCACCGTGCGGTGCCTGCCGCTTTCTGCATGCAAATGCAGGGGGGTACCATAGGTACCCCCCATGTGCACCCCCCACCCCCCCTTCACCTAGGGGGCCCGCAACGGGCCCCCGCAGTGAAGTTCCGTATGCTTTTCCACGGCGGGAAACGCGCCGCGGAAAAGCATAATTCACTGCCCATCCTAATATGGTGGACGGTGTCTGAGAGACACCGTCACCATATTAGAGCTTTTCCGCCGCGGTTGTAAGCCAACCGCGGCGGAAAAGCTGCGGACGGAAACCAGGACCCACCAGCCATCCTAATGTGGCGGTGGGTCCTTGGTCAGTCCGCTGCGGTTTTTCCGCATCCTCGGGGCCGGCGGTGGCTTCCGCCGGCCCCGAGGATGCGGAAAAACCGCTATCCTGATCGGCCCCTTTATATGGGAAAAGAAAGTCCCACGCCTTGCACTTTGCACTTTATATGAAGACTTGGATCAGGGCGGTCTAGCACTTCCCAATCCTAAATGCTGGTAAGATGCGTATTTTGCACAATACTTATCGAGGTTTAAGCCCGCACCACAAACACATTGTTTTACCAACTTTTTTATTAATCTTATGTGTCAGGACACCTAAATTCATTCTCCCCTGTTTATGTTCAGATCTCCAAAACTGGTCCGCTACAAGAGCCTGCAGTGGCTTTTTAAAAGAAGGCAGGCATTTTTAAAAAAATATTACATTCCTGCAATTAACTCTGCTTCCTTGTTAGAAGAAATTCTCCCCTTCATAGGTGTTAGACAACCTAGACACCTGGCTGTAAAATGTATTTATTTATTTATTTAAAACATTTATAGAGCGCGGCTGTCACCTTGCAGGTATCCTGGCGCTAAGATAACTCCTAAGATGGATGCACTGGGGGACATCAGTAGAGTAACCAGAGTTTAACATTTAGGGAACAGCCAGGTTTTGACCCGCTTCCTGAAATGGAGAAGTTCCGTTGTTTGGCGGATGTCAAGGGGAAAGCTATTCCAAAGTTTTGCGGCTGCAACTTTGAAAGATCTCCCCCCAGTCCTGACCTTTTTGAATCTCTGTACTGTAACAAGACAGGCTGTTGTAGATCGGAGGGCTCTGGTTGGAATGTACCAGGTGAACATGGATTGCAGGGAGCCGGGCCGACTCCATGCAGGGCTTTAAAAACAAGACAGAGCGATTTAAAGGCCACTCGCTGTTTCATAGGGAGCCAGTGAAGCTCGGCCAAAGCCGCAGTGGCCGAAGATCTCCTAGGCCAACCAAGGGCCAATTTGGCAGCGGCAGTTTGAACTCTTTGGAGTCTGTCTAGCAATACAGCTGGTGCCTCGAGCAGCAGCGCATTGCAATAGTCAAGGCGACTAAGAATGGTACACCTGACTATTAAAGCCTGGGCCTGTGAGGGGAGAAGTGGCAAGATCTTACAAAGAGATCGCATGAGGGCCGAGCAGGTGGACACTGTTTTCGCAGCCTGGGCTTCCATACTGAGTTTGTTGTCCATCATAACACCCAGATTGCGAACAGTGGTGACCGGCTGTGGCTTTTCCGGGGCTTCAGGGGGCCAAAACTCCGCCGGGAACGGGCGGGGGATCCGACTTCTGGCACAGAACAGAACCTCGGTTTTGGAGGTGTTGAACTGTAAAGAATTTTTGTGTAACCATCCAGCTGTGTCTCTCAGACAGTCATGAAAAGATTCCAGAGGGATCGATTCCTCACCCTCCCAAGAGAGGATGAGCTGAGTGTCGTCAGCATAGTTGATTGCCTTTAGCCTGTGGAATTTTATTAACGTACTCAGTGGTTTAAGGTAAACATTAAATAAAATAGGGCTGATGGACGAGCCTTGAGGCACCCCGTGGTGCACTGGGGAGAAGGCCGATTGAAACGGGGAAAGGGACACAGCATGCTTCCTGTCCCGCAGGAAGGAATGAAACCAGAGCAGGGCAGTGCCGTCCACCCCTGCCTCCCTTAGTCTCTCCAATAGAATCACGTGATTAACTGTATCGAATGCGGCAGACAGGTCCAGCAGGATCAAGGCTGCTGCCTGGCCCCTGTCTGCACGCATACGGAGGTCCTCCATGGCAGTGAGTAGAGCTGTTTCGGTGCCATGGGCTGGACGAAAGCCACATTGTATTTCGTCCAGGAAGTGATTCTGCTCCAGATGTTTGGAGAGACAAGAGCTCACCCAGCGCTCGGCAATTTTTGCCGGGAATAGTAGCAGGGAGATAGGCCGATAATTCTGTAGACACTCAGGATTCAAGGAGGTTTTCTTCAGCAGTGACGTAATACGAGCCTGCTTCCAGGGAGCAGGAACTAATCCACAGCACAGGGATTGATTGCAAATCCTGCAGAGAGTGGAGAAGAGTACCTCTCCGAAGGCCTTCCAGATCTTAGGGGGAATGGGGTCGAGAGGTGAACCCGAGGAAATCCCGCGAGCCAGTCTGTCGAAGTCCGCCTCCATAATAGGGGGGAACTCCCACAAGCAGTCCATAGGCTGGCCTCTGAGCTCACCATTTCATAATCAGTAGTGTCAACCCCAGGGCCGGTGAGGCAGACCAGTGAAGGGGAAATGCTCAAGTTATGAATAATAGTCTCAATTTTATCCTTGAAAAACAGTGCAAGATTGTCGCAAAGTGCTTGTGTGGGAGGGATCTTTTTTTAGCGCAATCAGGGTGGGTGAGGCTATTCAAGATCCGGAAAATACTTTTGGAACTGTTGGCGGCTGTACATATAGTGGAGCAGAAGTAAGCAGATTTAGATTTAATGATTGCAGATTTGTATTCCAAAAGTTTGGTTTTCAAGAGTTGCTTGTTAGTATTGGAGTATCCTTGCCTCCATTTCCTCTCAGCCTGTTTACAGGCCAATTTAAGGGCCTTCAAAGAGTCGTCGAACCATGGGGCTGATACTCTACCCTTGTGCTTGCATTTTTTTAGAGGAACATGGGAGTCAGTAGTTGAAGATATCCTGAGACAAAAGGCCTCGTAGTTGTCCTCAACTGGACTGTTGGGAGAAAAACTGTCTTCCACTTGGAACACAGCACCAGTAGTTCTCAGCCTTCCCAGAGCTTTCCAGTCTCTGTACATGAATTCCGAGGTGGTGCTATGGGCCGGCATTCTAGCCCCCTTACAGGTGATGTAGAATTTAAGGAGAGAATGATCAGTCCAGCCCATGGGCAGGATATCAATCAAGTGTACTAACTGAGGGGTAGAGAAGATAAGATCAAGTCGATGCCCTGCTCTATGAGTGGGTTCCTTGACTAGTTGTTGGAACCCCATGCTCTCACAAGAGAGCAAGAGATTGTGCAGTCCAGTATCTAAAGTACCATTCCGCCATAAGTTAAAGTCACCTAAGATGATTAGCTTATTGTGGGAAGTCGCCATGTTGGAGAATGAAGTAAGTAGCGATTGTTGTTGCTGGGAGCTGAAGGCCCCCGGAGGGCGGTAACAGATAATTACCATAAAGGTAGCTCCTGTATGACTGTTAATAGAGAGGCCAAGGAGCTCGGTCCCAACAACCGGATCCATATCTAAGATGGTAATGTGCCAGGAAGCTCTATAGATAATTCCCACCCCACCACCACGGCCTTTAGGTCTAGGAAGATGCAAGATTTTATAATCCTGCGGACAAGCCCAGTCTAGTTCGATTTCGCAGTCAGCGTGGGTCCACGTCTCGGTTAGAAAAAGAACATCTAAGTGATGGGTGTCTACTAGTAGTTGAATTTCAGCAGCATGCTTCGGCAGTGATCTAACATTAAGAAGTCCACCCGAAAGCAGACCCCTGATAGCAAAGTCATTCAGTGGGAAAATGGGCAGAAGCAGGGTTTGTGAAAATCTCTGATTTTATACGGGATGGCAACTGGGTGTCTATGGTTGATATGCGTCAATTATTGACCAATGATTTTATTTTAATGAATTCTTATGGCCCCTTATTCAAATATCTGACTGAAATTTGCGTTATTTCCCTTTTGACTCAGAATCGGTTGGTGGAAGATCTATTAGTTAAGTATTCAGACAGAAAGCCTGGTGCTTGGATTAAATATTTGACCTCGGTAAGGGGGATGGATGTTGAATCTAAAGCTTTAAGGAATAGGTCAGAACAGGAAAATTGTGAAATCTCCCCCTTTATTTAGACCACTATTAATAGGTTAAATTTCAGTTCCCTAAGAGGGGCAAATTGGCGCAGGATGCTATTTTTTAGCAAATGGATGCTGTATAAAACACCAGCAGCCCTGGCCAAAATGTACCCCAATCAGTCTTCCCAATGCTTCCGATGTTTGAACTTTCCAGCTGCCAACTGGTCACATAATATGTTATGCTGCCCAAAGATTAATGTATACTGGGTAGAGGTATTTGTGTATCTTGAAAAAGAATGTAATTTACAGTTGGAAGTAAATGGCATGTTAATTCTTTTTGGCTTTGACCCGGATCTCCATTTTGTAGACTCAGTGAATAGATTTTTGTACATAGCTAAGGCGATTGCAAGATCACTGGTCCTTCAAAATTGGCGCTCCGACCAAACTCCATCAGCCTTGGAATGGGGGCATAAGATGAGAAGGGTAAAGATAAGTGAATACACCTTTGCAGCTAGAAATGGGGGACCCAATAAACTCATTAAAACATGGGTCTCGAGATTTGATTAAATCAGAGGGTGAAGATGCAGTTTCCAGTTTGCTTGGTGGCGGGTGGGAATGAGATTTAAGATTTAAGATTTGGTCAACTTTCTATTTATGTATTTATCTATTTATTGTGTGAATGTTTACAGGGGACTTTTTCTATGGGATTTCTGTACTTTTTTATACCTGACCATCTCTCTTCTATGAAATGTATAATAAGTTTATGACTTGGGATAATGACTGATATTGATGTTTCTGTTTGGTTCCAATAAGATGTGTTTTGCCATTCAGCTTTTTGCTATGATATACTGATGGTCTATGCAAATGTTTATGTAGACAAACCTTGGCTTTAATAAAAAAATAAAAAAATAAAAGATTACATATGGTCAATCCCTAATAATACAGTATCTCTGACAGTAATGGACCAAGGGGAGTGCATTTACTGAAAGACCATGAATCCCTCGGTCTAAGGATATTGAACAGACGGTACCAACAAAGAAATTCCACCTGCATGGACCTATCAGGCAGCTGGTTTGCAATTAAGAATTGACTAAACAGCAGTAACTTTATCTTTATTTCAATTAATAACCTCATTTCAGATTAATACAACTGGTGAAAATGACCACGGTCAACAACTTATCAATTTGTTGCAAGGTACTGATATGCAGTCTGGTATTGTCAAGTAAATTATAGTGGATTACTACTCCTGTTATTGGTACATAGGCCAGGGCTATTTGTTTTTTAAATTTGGTAAGCAAAGTTGCTATTTGTTGCATAATCTATGCTTAGTGTCCAACGTAAGTACCAACAAAAAGAATAATCCCTTCTGGGAGAGATCAACTGTGGTGGTCTGCCTAATTGGATCTATGCAAGTTACACATTTCGAGTCCCATGTCCACTTGAATGTACAGAGTCTTATGAAGGTGAACAAAGAGAACAGAGAGAAACTGAATAGAATGAGAATCAAATAGAATGGGCATAAGCTACTGGGTCTTGCAAAACTGTCATTGCTGATTCTGAAAGAAAATTGATTCTTGAAAAAGACAAGGAAAAAGAATCAGCTAATTGAATTCTTGAATCAAATTAAATAGACAGTGTTTCTGGAAAAAGGGTAAGAAAAGGTGATAAATGACCTATAGGAGTTACGAAAGTGAAATATACTTTGAAGATTCCAGCAGCTGTCATTGAAATACATAGCCAACCTGAACAAAGCGATACTGAAGGAGAAGAAAACACTGTACGCAGAATTAAGAGAGCACAACTTCCATTTGGCTGCTGAAATGAACGATTGGGAAAATAAATTCATCATGTTTTGTTCTAAAGACAACCCGTCATATGAGCCACCCTAAATGAACTGTGCTGAAGAAAAGGGATGCAGAAAAAGAGAGAGGAGATTTGAAAATATGGTTGTCTTGACCAGATTTAAAAATAAGGCCATTTATATCTGGATTTGAAGCTCAGTTGAAGCTCAGAAAGTGTATAGGGTTAACAAATCTTGCTAAACAATACTGACAATCAAAATCAATGATTAATTAGGTGTAGGTGTTTTAACGCTTGCTTTATATGTGTTCCTATAATATTGTTTGTTTGGGTAATACTAATTATAATTGTGCCTTATTTTATGTATCCTGTTACTTTCAATTCTACGATTTATTATGCAAATACAATAATTGACGTAAAGAAAAATCTTAGAGAACATCCAGAGACTAGTACTAAATAATTAACAGGGAATGACTTAAACCAAGATTATTCTAATAATGACATTTTGGTGACTAAACTCCTCTACGAGGATGCAGATACTATGGATGCAAGAGATTGGTATGTCTGCATGCAGCATGTCAGAAGGGGTAACATATCATCAACTACCTTTCACATATGGAATTTTGTACTAACAAGTTTTTTTCTATAGCAAAGAGCAGTTTCAATATTTTTGCTCTAATTATTTTTAGAAGTTCGTATCAAGAAGACTATGAATATAGTTAATAGTGCAAAGAATGCGGAATACATTGGAGATTTCTTCCATACTACTAAGTCTATTGACACTGTATATGCGCATTGAAATAATTTGCCTTGTAGCTTACGCAGTGTAGAAATAGAATGTATAAATACTGTAGAAGATAGGCGACAAGAGTTATAGAGAAACGCTGTGGAAAAAAAGACATACATTCCTTCATGGGCTCATAGGGAGGGTGATTACAAGAAAGGTGAGACAAATGCTGCAATAATTCTAGATTGGCATCACATAGGGAAGCTTTGATTACTGGGAAAAAAGACTGAATGTACCACAATTATTTCATTGGGTCTAGTGAATGTGAACATACATTCCTAATCACAGTGGTATGAGGATTAAGAGGTGTTACTGATCCAGTTTATCCTGGAGTTTATTATGTGTGTGACAAAAATGCTTATTATAGATGTCCACAACATAGGTATGGATGTTGCTATGTGGGCATAGTATTTTAAAAAATCATGGAAAAGAAACTAACACAGAATAAAAGAGGAATAAGTGCTGCAGAAATTGTGGGTGATATTTTTGGTGCATTAAAACCCTATTTGGGATGATCTTGAATTCTCAGATAATTAGAAAATTATCTACAGTGGTTGATCATTTATCAGTGGATACTGCTGGTGGGTTTTTGATTGGTTTGACACCAAAATGGTTGCCAGGAGGTCTATGGTTTTGCATATTAGGCTTGCTCTTGCTGTATTATTGGCAAAAGAGGGCAGAGTCTGTAGTATGCTGAAAATTCAACTATGTTGCACTTATATCCCTGACAAAAGCAGAGTCTTGGAGGGATATTTAAATAACATTACACATTTGCATAATGATTTAATAGAATTAAAGGTTGAGAGTGCATGGGAGAAACTTGGATAGGGTTTTTCCATGATAGGTTATTGTTTTTCGGTGCTAAGTATCAGCTTGTTAGGGTGAGTACTAACACCAATAATTGTTATTGCTGCTGGCATATTAATAGAAATATTAATATATAAGTGCGGTAAATGTAAAAAAAGATATAAACCATAGAGCAAGAAAAAAGAAAATAAATCAAATAGTGTTAGAAGATAAAAAGGGTGCTTACTATGACGTATTGAAAGATCTAGTGAGTGTTATACTAAAACAAATAAGAACAAGTGCATTCTGAAAATAATCAGATCGTTATCAGATTATGTAGCTTGTGTGAAGGCTTGAATCGCCATCAGATAAGGGATTGGTGGAGCATGATTTTTGGCGAATAATCATGTTTGTCAGGTCTGCTCATAAGTGTGTTATTAATAAACATAATTAACAGTGTGAAAATTATCAACATGTGAAAATGTCAAAAGTACAACGTGAAAATATGCGAGAAAGACACAACACATTTAGTAAACAGGAGCTGCAATGAAAAAACGTGCAGAAGGCATGGAAAATATGAGATTTTAGGGAACAAAAATGATACGAGAGAGAAAGTTGGTAAATGTGCTAAGCAAAACTTATAAGTAGAATTTTGAAAAAAATAATAATGAAAATGCTTAGAGTAAAATATTTCATGATTTCTTCTTTGTAACAAGTAATCGATTAAGTAAGAACTCACATTTTGAAATTGGGTTTTGCTTGTGAGTCTAATCAGAATATTGAATCCTTAATTGATGTTTCCTTATGTATTGTCTGCATTTTCTTCAACAGCAATGTATGTGTTTTATTTTTGTGAAAAACTACAATTTATGCTTTTCCTATGAAGGCCTCAAACCCTGCTAGAGTTATTATTATTTTGTTAACTAGACCTCCACAAGTTAATTTTGTCCTCCGTTATTTCTAAAAATCCTGATGTATTTGTTTGTTATGCACAGCATGGATTGGTGTCAGTACAACGCGGATTATTACATCGCATTCCGTTACAACCGAATTTTTACAACGCAGGATCCATTACATCGGATGCCATTACAACGCATGGCATTACATAGCAGATGGTATTACAACGCATGGCATTACATCGTAAGTATAGGTAAGTATACCTTTTTTTAAAAATGTTATTAAGTTAATTTAATTAATTTAATTTAATTAATTTAAATAAAATATATTTTAAAATAGCCATTAATTTAATTTAATAAAATAATATCTATTTAATAAATGTAATTTTAATAAAAAATGGGAATAATTTAATTTAATTAAAATAATAAAATTAACTTAATGTACATATTTTTATAATTGATATTAAATTAAATTAATTGAAATAATGTATTTAATTTAATTAATTTAATTTAAAAATGTAATTAATGAAATAAAATTAATTTAATTTATTAAATATATTTTAATTAATTTAAAAATGGTAAATATAATTTAATTAACCCAAAACACAAACCCCTGTACCCCAAAACCCAAACCCTGCCCTAAAACCTAAAAACACCCCCGTACCCCAAAACCCAAACCCTGCCCTAAAACCTAAAAACACCCCTGTACCCCAAAACCCAAACCCTGCCCTAAAACCTAAAAACACCCCTGTACCCCAAAACCCAAACCTTGCCCTAAAACCTAAAAACACCCCTGTACCCCAAAACCCAAACCCTGCCCTAAAACCTAAAAACACCCCTGTACCCCAAAACCCAAACCCTGCCCTAAAACCTAAAAACACCCCTGTACCCCAAAACCCAAACCCTGCTCTAAAACCTAAAAACACCCCTGTACCCCAAAACCCAAACCCTGCCCTAAAACCTAAAACACCCCTGTACCCCAAAACCCAAACCCTGCCCTAAAACCTAAAAATACCCAAACACCCCAAAACATATACCTCAGTACCCCAAAACATATACTCCTATACTCATACTTATTTAAAAAATTACTTAAATTAATAAATTTAATTTATAATATTTAAAAACATAAATAAATATTTTTATTTATTTTTATTTATAATTAATAATAATTAAATCAATTATATAATATTAAATAAAATAAAAAAAAATTATATACTTACCAATACTTACGATGTAATGGTATGCGTTGTAATACCATCTGCTATGTAATGCCATGCGTTGTAATGGCATCCGATGTAATGGATCCTGCGTTGTAATAGCTGCGTTGTAACAGCATTACGACGTAAAAGTTGCGTTGTAAGTGATACACACCGCACAGCATATCACTACAATTTCCTTTCTACAGTTAGAGTATTTCTTTCTATGAATAATTGTGTTGACTATGTTGTACCCTGATGTGGAAGTGAGCGTGAGGCCATGAATACGTTGCAAGTTCCTTTCCTGTTTCTGTTGTGGGTGAAGTTCTGGATGACATAGCTTGAAGAACAATAACCTCATGAACTTAACAATGGTATTGTGCAAAACTGTGAAAAGGAAACATTTAGAGGTTGGACTGTGAACATTTTGGGGTATAATTATTTCTGTGGGAAAATAATTTGTCAGTAGCTGTTTCAATGAGAAGAGCGACTTTTTCTGCTGTTTCCTCTCTTTGCTACTCCGGCTGGCTATAATCCTTGCACAAAATGGGCGTGACATGCTGTCAGTCCAAACATGATTTTCTTTGAACAAGATCTATCCTGATTATCTTGCACTTCATCGTCTGGTGAAGTTGTTGCTCAAGCTATACCTTTTTGGCTAAAGGGTTAGCCAATTCTGACTAATGTACCTATGCATTATTTAATTGATCCTAGGTTTTTATGAATCTTGAATTGCTTATAAATATTGCAAAGTATCATGTGTTTCTGTTCATTGTTAAAATGATGTTATATTAAATGAGTCTACAATTTACACCACGTCTGCTGGATCCCGGGTGACATAAGTGAACTTAGTCTAATGCACCAATGCTTAGTTTGAAGGACAGATTATTTTAGCACTGCAGAATCCCACCCAATATATCAATGATAACATTATCAATGCGTCTGGGTGAATAACATGGAGTAGTCATTAGTCAAACAATCATTCATCCATTTACATACTCAATATCACTAGAAAAGGAATACGTATTGAGCATATTTATTTAAAAAGGCTGGGATCTAGAGTGCATAATATTGGTAACATTACAGAGGATAGTAAAAAGCAGTTGAGCTTTTTAATAAAAGTGAAAACATGGAGAAATCGTGGCATCACAATTTATAGCCCTTATAACCTCACTGTGGTATCTCTAAATACTATGCTAGTTCTAGCAGATAATCAATATTATGCATGAGTATATAAACAAGTGTAATGCGTAAAGAAATATAATAGGGAACTAGACACATTTTTTTATTTTTGCAGCTGGTTAAAAAAAAGAAAAATATAAAGGCAACACTTGTAATCAGTCCTATTTAAAATATTATCTGCTTAAAAAAATTGTTACAGTTACTTTTTTCAGTGGGATTCAATCTGGTCACCTTTATTTCTTTCTGTTGATGATATGGAAATGAGCTCACCACTGAGTTTGGAGGTTAAACATTGTTTAGTCTTTTGCGATGGTTATACGGTGGAGCAACTTGAACAACATCTGCTAGATTAGAAAACACATCTCTTAATTTGAATGGAGCAGAGAAAGAACATCATTTTGCTATGTTGCTGGACCAGACAAAGCACATCCTTGCTGTCAATGGCATCCAATAAAGAAGAGATATCTTGTGTCCTTACTCTGGGGAGAGTATGTTTTCAACTCTGGTGGTGGACTTCTATTCGGCGATTTTGATGACCCCTCAACTTCTGCATGCAGTGCAACAGATTAATGCAACCTATTTATTTGAAACAGTTCCTTTGCTTCTGAAACTAGAATCACATTTATGGCACTGCTTCACTATAGATAACTGTATTCCACATTACTTATTTAAAAAACAATATTGTCCAACAGGGCACCCAAGTCAGTAAGAAATCCATTCTTTAAAATTTGTTCACTCTCAGATGACTAATAAGCTCTTTGCAGGAAAAAGAAACTTGTTTGCTTGCCAATTGAACCTGGAATTAGGTCTTAACAAGTTTTTCTAATTTGTTAATGGGCATAATCTATCAAATCTGACATCACTAAAGAGTAAATCAATCAGCTTTCCTTCAGTGCCGCTAAGTTCCATTTACAAGTGAACAATTTACTAACATCAACTCAGCCACCCTAGAAACACAACGGGAGTCTCAGGGCAGGGAACCTTGAAGCGAAGATCTTGCCAACCACCAGTTGAACTGTGTGCTGATTCCTTATTATTGTCAAATAAAAAATCCTCTTTGTCATACCCCACGGGTGCACCCACACACAGAGCACTTGATGGACTATTGTTTTTTAGGCAAGCGCCTTTTTTATGTAATGCCATTTTAAACATGAATTATTTCTAACCCATAATGTTTTCTTAGAAAAACATGCTATTAAAAGTGCAATGATTTTAAATAATCTGCAAATAAAATACTTACTTACTGCCATTGGGGATAGTGTTAATAATCGGACATTTCTCAGGACTCAATGCTTTTTTTAATTCAATGATAGCCACAATTATGAAACCAGTACATTTCTTTGTAATTTAAACCATGAAAACGTGAACCATAATTTTCACAGGCAGCATAAACAAACATATTAATCAATAATTTGTTTCACAGAACAAGATGTTCTATGGAACAGCTCTTTCAGGGAATCAAAATCCATTCCGTAGTAGTAGAACAACAGTCAGCCTTGTTAGCCATGTGATAAAAAGTAACACTAATGTAGTGATCAATATATAGGTACATGGCGGCATCAGGTACTTGTCACAAAACCAATTATATGCAAGAAGAAATCGATGGTGTAGAGTGACTGTGTCCTTTGTGTACAATTCAGATTTATTTTCATAAAATATTGTTACGCAAAAAGCCATCACCAATATAAATGTGGACTCATGTTGAGGTTCATGGTAACCCAGAGCAGTAGCTGAGAGCGTAGATTTGCTGAAACTGCAGCAGCAGGTTTTGCTGTGGAATCTGGTAGTTGGTGGAAAGCTAGAGACACTATACCAGCATCACTGTACTCTTCTTAGAGTATTTTCCCCAGAGTATGAATAGGTTGTACTCTGAAGGCAGTTTGGTCTCAAAGGGTGGTCTGTTTAAACAGAATTGGACACATGATACTTTTAATGTGACTGATGCTTAACTTTGAATAAGGCAGTGAAATTAGGATTAAAGTCCATGTGCCTTCTAACCCAAGAACTGGATAGGGTGATCTGTAAGATAACTCGAATGCCTGTTTATCAGGATCCTTTCTCAAACTTTGATAAGATACCCAGCAGCAGCTTTTGAAACCTTAACTTCATAGGTTGCAGATTTGCTGTGATTCATATTGGATAGTTTAGTTCTGACTTCTTGAATGTTTTGCAACAGAGTTTGGTCAGTTTTTGCGTCAGTCACCTTTGCTTCTGCCACATCCCCTGGGTGATCCAGAACAGGAAGGTACTCCAGAGAGCATATAATTAGAAGTACAACCATCTATTCTTCCTCTAGGAAAATTATTTAATGCTCTCTGGACTACGTACAGATTATTTAACTAACTCAGTTGTACCTTCAATACCCCAGCAGCCAAGACTTGTTGAACACATCAAAGCTCCCTCATCTAACCAATTGAAATAGGTTGATGAACTTCAAATAAATACCCAGAGCAGACATACCATCCATGTAAGCCTTTGAAGCGAAAACAGGATTATTGCCTGAATGTAAAAGATGTAAAACTGCTCCATTGGATTGATACTTGTCGACCAATTCAATTCAATTCAATTCAGTTTATTAAAGTTTTGGAACTCCAATTAGGTCCACTTAAAAAGATTCATACCAATTAATACATAAAGTGCAATAAAACCATGTGACAAGGCAGTCCGAATAAAAATAATGTCAACACATATCAATTTCAAGGAGTACAATTTTGAATTTAGCAGCCAACAATGAGGAAACAGGTCATATCCTAAATTGTTCAAATAGGAATTAGAAAGCAACCAGACAACATATAGCAATTTCAAGGAGCAAAGTTTGAAATTAGCAGCTGACAATGAGGGAACAGGGCTTAGCCTGAATTGTGCAAATAACAATTAGAAAACAACTAGATCATGTGAAAATTTACTATTAAAATTAAAAATTAAATATGCAAAAGCCTTCACAATGGCAGACAAAACAATGCAAAATACATTCATAATTAAAAGAGTATATTACAGCTTTATAGTGGGGCAACAGCTCCGAAATTATATCCCATTTGAAAAATATACAAATAAAATATGTACATAAATACCTTGAAAAAGTTGAGCAATTTTACACAAACTGCTTTAATTGGGACTAAAACGAAAATTGTGAGCTGAAGCTACATCCTTAACACCATTTTGTAAAAACATAGGCCTAAGCCAGCAACAACGATTAAGGGCCAGTGCTGGACAAACAAACAAAACATGATCCAGGTTCTGAATGCTCAGTTCACAAAAATTTAAATTGTTACCATATTTTGAATTCTGGGACTAGTGCGCTGTTAAATCATTTAGAGGTAGGAAATGTAATCTATATAAGGAGAACCAGCGTCTTGTTCATGATCTAAGTTCAAAGTTAAATATTTCTGAGGAATTCTCAGGGAAGTTGTCCTTGCTATTATCTTTAAGCTCTCTTTAGAATTACAGAACTCAATATCTTTATTAAAACTGATCTTACCACTTAAGTTTTTTACAAAGGATTTAAATTCTAATAGCGGGAGGGAAATCACAGATTCTTCCTGAACACAAAAGAATTTTAGTGCCAGAGAGTAGTCTCGACATAGGGAGTATTGCCCCCCATACCACCAAAGATTTCCTTACAGATGAAACCTCTGTGTGAATAAATTTCACTATTTTTTAACTGGTATACCCAACATAAAACTCTGGAAATACCTTGAATATATGTGCTTATCAATCCAAATTCAGATCTAATAGCAGCTGAGGGAACTAACGTATTAAAATTACACAATTTACGTAAAATTTGGCCTTCTTTCGTCTCTAAAAAACTCCAATCCTTTCCTGGGATTGATTCAATAAGATAGAGTAAGGCTAATGGAATGTTTGCTTTAAAAAACATCAGTAGATGTAAAAAATGCCTTTTACCCATTGTACTATGAAAAATGAACAGACCATTAGCGTGGGACATAGATTTGCAGGAGCTGTGTTCGATATGAAGTGTATTCTTCGTATTGCTCACTATTATTTTCCCTAAATATAAATATGAATCAACCACCTCCAACTTTTCAAGATCAATATGCCAATCAAATGTACTTGATTTTCTACTTCTGACACCTTTCATGATTAAAATGTTACTTTTGGAAACATTGATCTTCAAAAAATGAGCCATCGTATAATTCCGTAATGATGACAAATTTTTGTTTAGCCCTTTAGGAGTAATATCCATCACTACTATATTGTCTGCATAAAGGAGACATGCAAAAGGACAGCTGCCTGTCTTTGGTTTGAGAATGTAATGTGATAATTAAGGACAACAGGGGAGCAGGCAATCCTATATTATGTAGTTTCTTCCATCAAAGCGGCAGGTCTACCTTGTCAAAGGCTGTTGAAAAATCCTTGAAGGCCATGTAAACATTTGACCTACAAGATAACGTATATTTCTCCTGTATTAATTTCAATATGGTGATATCATTCAGAGTGGAATGATTTTGTCTAAAACCTGTTTGTTCAATAGGGAGGACCTTATTCTCCATGACCCATTCTGTGAGATGATTGAGGAAACTGCATGCAAATATTTTCCCCACTGCATCTAATAAAGCTATTTGCCTGTAATTACCCAGATAAGTTCCAGGGCCCTTTTTGTGTAGGGGGATTAAAATACTTCCAGACCAGACTGCAATGTCTTCCCCTGAGAATAACAGAAGTTAAACAGAGGGACTAAAAATTTGGCTTACAAGAGTGGTTCCTTTTCAATTACCTTCATCGGAATTTCATCCGGACCCATTGCTCCTGAGGATCTAATTTTTTTTTATAAATCCAACTACGTAACTCACTGAGTATACATAGTTGGATATATGAGTTTCCAAGGGGTCAGGGGCAGCGCGGATAAAACTGGGAGAGTTAAATTTGCTGAGTAGAGCTCTACCAAGTGAATTTTCCAATCCTCTTCTTTAACAGGAATGGGGAGAGATTTTACTCTTGTGCCGCAGAAGTCAGCCATTACTTCCCAAAATGTTTTGGAGTTGTTTTTGGAGGCTGCATCTTTTAACTGCACACATGCAGCATCTTCCTTTATTTGCTTCAGAGAGTGTTTTTCTTCTGCCTTTTTCTCTTTAATAAGTTGATTAAATCACTACGTTCATTAGAAAAGTTCAGGAACTGGGCCCTCACCAATTTAAAATAAGCATTGGATTAAAATGAGATCTCTGTTTAGTTGGAACACGCGATGATTTACTTTAACTGTCGCTTGAGCGTTCCAGTGAATGTTACCATTATTTACATTAAACCCTACAGTACTGCCTTTAAAATTCCACAGGCCTGTCTTAGCAAAGGTATAATTGAATTTAAAACAGATCAACATATGATCTCTTAAAATCAGTTCCCAAAACTTCCATGAGATTACAAAAAAATCAGAAGAAACAATTAGATAATCTATGATAGAATTCCCTGTTGGGGCCTTATGAGTATAGTTTGCTGCAATATCATTTTCTAACCTCCCGTTAGAAATTATAAGAACTAAGCTTCTCAGACCTTTAAGTAATATGGCACCCATTTTATCTGACCTATTTTTTTCAGAAATTGGGCCGTGGGGATTTTTAGGGCTTCATTTTTTTCAGTGTTGGAGAATAACCTGATACTATGTGAGGAGACTTTAGCGTTCATATCACCTACTAGCATTAGACTTACCATCTTCCCTCTCCAGAATAGAGGAAATAAAAACAAATAGGTCTTTTAATAGGTGAGCATAGGATGCATCTGGAGGAAGATAAACAAGCATTTAAATGATCCTGGGAATCCTTAAGATTTAACTTGGCGCCTTGATGCCCTTTGGGCTAAGTTGCGCCCAATAGACCTATTTCATTAATTCATTCAACTTAATCGACTAAATAAAGTTAGAATCATGAAAAAAAAAATTGTAAGACCAAGTAAAATTTGTACTAAGCATAATAGCCATACCTTTCGACCATCTAAGCATTTCAGCATTTCTTTGTGGCCCAAACCCATAAGACTCTGGAGCCTGATTCAATAGAAACCAACATAACATATTAATAGTTACATCTGTGATTAGCACTGACATTCTAAAAAGAAAGTTTACTTTGAAAGGGCATTCACAATAGAATGGGGAGTCTGCACAGGTCTTACAAAAATAAAATGTGTCATTTATTGACAAAGAATATTGCACAAGTACACACTTTTTCCTCTAGTTTGTTTAATTGATGACTGCTACCTTAGACACTAGTTTTGTGCTTCATCTTTGACACTGCAGATTTTATGCCAGTATGTGCACTTGCATTAATCCCCTGAGCTGCTGTAATTAAATATAGCATATTTTTTCTAAGTGCATATTTCTCTTTCACTCTTAGGGGCCATATGTATCAAGCAAATTAGCATTCACAAAGGCGAATTTCGGCCGTTGCGAATGCTAATTTGCTAAATGGAATGTATGAAACATTTTCGCAGCAAAATAAGGAATCGCAAAATTTGCCATTCCTTATTTTGCGATTGCAATTAAGGAATCGCAAATTTAGCGATTCCTTAAATGAAATGTATCAAATAAAAATTAATGCAAAAATGCCCATAAGGAATCGCAAATTACCACCAACTTCTAGTTGATGGTAAGTTGTGAATTCTTTTGAAAAAGCAATTTCTTTAAAATCCAAAGGTGACATATGACGCTCATACATGCCCTTAAAGCTTGTATGTGCGCCATATGCCCACACATGTCATTTTCAGGGGTGCAGCAGGGTGTTCTTGTGACACTGTTAATCAAGGGGGGAAGTATAGAGGAAGTTATAGAATCACCCTCCTGGAAGACTCATATAAACAAAGAGATTCTATCAAGAAAAAAGTGCAAGTGTTTATTTTTAAGGGTTTCTATTTTTTTGAAAGGGAGATTGGCTCTTCATCTACCAGATGGGATGAAGGCACTATGTGCTTTTAAAATACCCCTCACACACTAAGAGTCCCTTAGTGTCATGCTTCATCATGGGGGTCTTCCCGTCCCTCTACGGGGTGGGGCGTGCTGCGACCTACGAGCTACGCGGGAGCACTATAGTTTTGTGGTGGAAGACTATGTATATGTGCAGTGACAGTGGAAGTGGTGAGGTGTAGGGACCTAAAGAAGTGATTAAAAAAGGGGTTTTAAAAAATTCCCTGGCTAGTGGAAAAAATAATTTTATTCGCTTCCCTAGCTGGGAATGTTAAGAAGGGGTTGTGTGGTAGGGCTATTTAGCAACTACCGGGTCGACATGTTTCACAGACAGTCCCCTACTGTCTGATCATCAGGACCAGTGGTGGTCCCTACTTGGAGGTACTCAGTTCTAAGTAGTATAGACTAGAGTCCTACAGACTGATAGCAAAAATCGGCTAACAGTGTGTGCTTCGGAGCTTGAGTTGGCTCATGGTGAAGCGTGAAAAAAGAAGAAAAAAGACGCAATGGTCTCTGCAAAAGAAAGGAAAAAAACAGATTGAAGTAACAATATTCATAGCACATGGTTAGACTCAATTTTGTCATTGAACTTTTCACAGTACATATATATCTAGCAAAAAAAATTTTTGAAGATAACTTTTGTCGACCCGGTAGTTGCTAAATAGCCCTACCACACAAAACCTTCTTAACATTCCCAGCTAGGGAAGCGAATAAAATAATTTTTTTCCACTAGCCAGGGAATTTTTTAAAACCCCTTTTTTAATCACTTCTTTAGCTCCCGCGTAGCTCGTAGGTCGCAGCACGCCCCGCCCCGTAGAGGGACGGGAAGACCCCCATGATGAAGCATGACACTAAGGGACTCTTAGTGTGTGAGGGGTATTTTAAAAGCACATAGTGCCTTCATCCCATCTGGTAGATGAAGAGCCAATCTCCCTTTCAAAAAAATAGAAACCCTTAAAAATAAACACTTGCACTTTTTTCTTGATAGAATCTCTTTGTTTATATGAGTCTTCCAGGAGGGTGATTCTATCACTTCCTCTATACTTCCCCCCTTGATTAACAGTTCACGGCAGCGTGCAGCTGCGGAAGTTCACAAGATAAAGAACTACATTTTTTCGAAACACATGTTGTGACTCTCTACTTTGGATAAACACCCATCAACAACTTACTACCAATTCAAGAATGGCTGACCTAGGATTAGCTATTTGGGACCAATCGATCTTGAAGGTTTTGTGGTCCAGAAAAATGAATGGTTCGTTGCGTACTATGAGACCATTTACCAAAAGATGGCAAACTGATGACCACTACCCACTTCAAAGAAACATCAAAAAACTGCCTGCTAATGTACCAAAGCTTCCACCCCAAACACCTGCGGGACAATTTACCATATGGCCAATTTCTGCGGCTACGTAGAAATTGCACCGAGATCAGCAATTTCAAAACTCAATCAAAGGATCTCAAGAAAAAACTGGAAGCTCGCCAATATCCAAAGAGAATCATTGAACAGGCCTACAAAAGGGCAAGGAATAACTGCAGAGAAAGTCTCCTCGAAGATAAAATCCAAAAAGAGGAAGAGATAAGACCTATTTGTGTCACCACATTCAACACAAGCTCCAATCAGGTGACAAAAATAATAAACAAGAACTGGAAAATCTTGAACAGTGGCAATCTACAAATACCGAAACCGATTTTCCTGCACAAAAAGGCCCAGAGCATCCGAGACATGCTAGCCCACACTAGACCTAGGACTACTACCAGCAATCAAGCCAGAAATGTGAACTTTGTACATGGTCACCATCCCTGTGGTAATTGCAAAGTATGTTGTCTAACAAAAAAGAGCACATCCATCACATTCAACGATGGCACAGTGTAGGAGCAAAGAAACTTCAGTAACTGCAACAGCTCGAATGCCCTATATCTGATAAAATGTCCATGTAATATGGAGTACGTAGGAATGACCAGCAGAGCCATCAAGACAAGGATAGGTGAGCACAAGAGCACCGTCAAATGCAAAAAATCAAGCACAAAACTGACCAACCACTTCCTTGAAATGGGCCACAAACCTGAAGAAATGTCATGGACAGTAATTGAATTGGTCGCCAGAGAAGAACAACTATTGGAGAAAGAAAAAAGATGGGTTTTCAGAATCAAATCCCATAAGAACGGCCTCAATGATGACATACCCTGGGGCCGACTGTGATGCATTATTGAAAAACTAATGATCTCTCCCTCGAGAATCTGTTTAAAAAAACCCTTTCCATACATCCTAGCCAATGTCTTTTACCAACCTCTAACCCAAAAAAACACTTCCGGTCCAAAAAGGAAATGTTCCAAAAACAAGCGGCCATTTTGAGTTAGCAGACTAGTGGTTGAAAATAATACATACGCCGATGACAGTGCATTACCGGCATATGTATAAATAGACGAAGGTAAGGTGAAGCTGATGTTCTCCTTGGAGCGGCACGGGGGTAGGAATAAGGCACTGTCGAGCAGCAGTTACGTAAGTAAGATCAACTACGAACCATCAGCCGAGGCTGACAGACCTTCAGAATCAAAAAGGTAAAACAAGCTCCCACGAACTAAGCAATCTAACGAGAGTATGCGGTTCTATCTATCCCCCCTATCTTTAGTTGACCGCACCGAAAAACCCTCGTATCTGCCGGCTCATGAGGCACGCTTTCTAAACCGAGAAAGTATGTATACCATCCAAATATATATCTCTGTGCCTTTCCTATCATTTGCAATCGCAACTCAGAAAACGAGTAAACCAATTGCACAAATTTCCTACCAGTCAAGAGAACAGACACATTGGCAGAAATGGGTGTTAGTCCTTCTCTGTGAGTCACTGTTATATGTGTGTTGAGACTTTATGTATGTTTGTCTTAAAAAGAAACCAAGCTCTGCAACCAGAAGCACACTTAACAAAAGTTATCTTCAAAAATTTTTTTTGCTAGATATATATGTACTGTGAAAAATTCAATGACAAAATTGAGTCTAACCATGTGCTATGAATATTGTTACTTCAATCTGTTTTTTTCCTTTCTTTTGCAGAGACCATTGCGTCTTTTTTCTTCTTTTTTCACGCTTCACCATGAGCCAACTCAAGCTCCGAAGCACACACTGTTAGCCGATTTTTGCTATCAGTCTGTAGGACTCTAGTCTATACTACTTAGAACTGAGTACCTCCAAGTAGGGACCACCACTGGTCCTGATGATCAGACAGTAGGGGACTGTCTGTGAAACATGTCGACCCGGTAGTTGCTAAATAGCCCTACCACACAACCCCTTCCTAACATTCCCAGCTAGGGAAGCGAATAAAATTATTTTTTCCACTAGCCAGGGAATTTTTTAAAACCCCTTTTTTAATCACTTCTTTAGGTCCCTACACCTCACCACCTCCACTGTCACTGCACATATACATAGTCTTCCACCACAAAACTATAGTGCTCCCGCGTAGCTTGTAGGTCGCAGCACGCCCCTCCCCGTAGAGGGACGGGAAGACCCCCATGATGAAGCATGACACTAAGGGACTCTTAGTGTGTGAGGGGTATTTTAAAAGCACATAGTGCCTTCATCCCATCTGGTAGATGAAGAGCCAATCTCCCTTTCAAAAAAATAGAAACCCTTAAAAATAAACACTTGCACTTTTTTCTTGATAGAATCTCTTTGTTTATATATGTTCTTGTGACACCCCTGCACCCTTGAAAATATTCCCAAATTGCGATTAGCAAATTGCTAATCGCAAATTTCCCATTCATTCCTATGGGCCTCCTGGCCCATAGGAATGAATGGGAAATTTGCGATTAGCAATTTGCTAATCGCAATTTAGGAATGTTAAGGAATCGCTAAAAATAAGCGGTTTCCTACATACATACCATTTTGCGATTTCTAAATGGCGATTCCTTAAAAATCGCTATTTAAAAATCGCAAATTGGCATGATGATACATATGGCCCCAAGTTCGAAAACCATTAGAGTGTTATCTGACTTGAGGGTGTAGGACTGATACGAAAATGAACCTCCTTTTAAAATTACTTATATCACAGGTGCAATTTCTGTGGCAAACTTTTTTTGAGATCAGGTAATCTGCAGATTCCTCAAAAAAGGTATGATCTGCAGCAAAGCAAAGTTTGCGGCACTGTTCCCTTGATTGTGTATTTCTTTACTTTTGAGGACCATCATTCGTGGCATAGACCTACAGAAGCTTGTCTCTGAATGACAGGTCAATGACATCTTCAATGAATTTACCACAACATCGATCACTAATAGTCTGTCGGGAGACTTCCCGTTGCTCACTTAAACCAACTCTAGAGGTCTTCACACCGCCGACCTCCATGACAGAGCTGATAAACACGGTAAAATCGGGATCCCCTTTGGACCCCTGCCCCCCGCGCATCATTAAATCAGTCTCTGACCTAATAGCCCCAGTACTCACTAACATCTGCAGAGCCATATTTCAGACAGGCATATTTCCCGAAATTTGGAAAAAGTCTACTGTAACACCCCTCTTGAAAAAACCCTCACTAAATCCCCTAGAGCCCAAAAACTATCGTCCAATTGCCTCCCTCCCTTACCCTTCCAAAATTATTGAAAAGGCGATGAATCAACAGCTGTCAACCTTTATCGACCAGAATGACCTGCTGGACAATACGCAGTTCGGGTTCCGGAAGGGTCACGGGACGGAGACGGCCCTGATCAAAGCAGCTGAGGAGGTCAGGACTATCATGGACAAGGGTGGTACAGCGATTCTAATACTACTGGACCTATCCGCCGCATTCGACACGGTCGATCACTCTACTTTGATCGACCGTGTCACCGCCCTTGGCATCCAGGGCAGGGCCAGAGCAACGCTTGCTTCCTTCGTGGCCAATAGGATACAATCCGTGAAGATGGGAAACTTCAGTTCCCCTGACTTCACTCTTCCGTGCCGTGTCCCCCAGGGCTCCTCGCTAAGTCCGACACTCTTCAACATTTATGTGTCGGACTTGGCGAGGGTAATAAAGTCATTCGGCATAGGGCTCACATCGTACGCCGATGACACACAGCTGATCCTGGAGATACATAAAAACGGAGAAGCTGTGGCAGCTAACTTTCAGGCAGGCATGAAGGCAATCAGTACATGGATGAATCGGAACTGCTTAAAGCTAAATTCCGACAAAACGGAGGTATTGGTTTTTGGCGAACTAACTCCGTCTTGGTCTCCGGTCTGGTGGCCTTCTGAACTGGGTACACCTCCACTGCCAGTCGCCAAGGTGAAAAACTTGGGCGTGCTTTTCGACAGTAAGCTGACGTTCCTTGGCCATGCTAACGCCGTGGTCTCGGCCTCTTTTTTCACCTTTAGAATGGTGAAGAAACTGCTCCCGTTTCTCCCTCCCACTGCTGGCAAAACTCTGATGTCCTCCCTGGTATTATCCAAGGTGGATTATTGTAATGGCTTACTGCTTAATGCACAGGAACAAGTGGTGAATAAGCTACAGCTTGTTCAAAATGCTGCTGCAAGGGTCCTCTTGGGGATACCAAAATACGCCTCTATCTCCCCTATAATTAGAGAGCTTCACTGGCTACCCTCAAGAAGCAGGATAAAGTTCAAGGCCATGTGTATAACCTACAAGGCCTTGAACAATAACTGTCCTGACTTCTTCAAAAACGCCTTCAAAATTTACAAACCCAGTCGAACTCTGCGCTCATCCACAGCTCAACAGCTCCAAATTCCCCCAACAAAAAAGGTAACTTGGGGAGACAGACGATTTGTAGTGGCTGCATCCAAACTGTGGAACCAGATCCCTTCTCAGATCAAGGAACATACTTCGCTGTTTTCCTTTCGAAAACATCTTAAAACATGGCTTTTTAACCAGTAACATCTTCTCACAACCATGTAATCTGTACACACTAGCGCTGAGACACCGGAAGGTATTTGCGCGCTCTAGAAATTTTAAAAATAAATAAACAGCTACCTTTCCCATAATTTCTATTCTTTTATTGAGCTCCCTTCTGAATGTGTTTAGGCTCTAATGCATGCAATATACAATGTAAGCTGTAAAGGTCATTTAAGCTGAATCCTACACTGCTCTAGTGTGGGAACTGTAGAATCAGTTTTACATATTGAAAGTAATAGGGCTTGGGTATTGCTGTGCACGGGCGACACCTACAAAACTTTAGTGTGTGTCTGTGTAGTGCTTTGAGGTTGCTAGCCCCAAACGTGTTGTGCACTGCAACACTAGTCAACCCCAGGCTGTACGGTCATTCACGGAGAACAGTTGTGTAGTAGTTATATGGGTAAAACATTTAGCAGATAGTTATGAAGTGTAATGATTTATTAATATTAACCTAAAAACTTTGCAAAATAAACTTACTGCTCGTACTACTTGAGATGAGATCCAAAGTTTGTATCAAACATCGTTTAAAATAAGAAATGTGCATCACTACAGAATTGTGTTTGGGGGAGTGAAACTTTCTTTCAGCTGTGCAATTGTGATTAGAACCAAAATGGAACTTTTGTAAGATCTTTGTGTGACTTATGTTCAAGTAGCCGAAAAGTTTTAAGAGAAAACAACTTTTATCTGTTTTATCTTAAACTTGTTGGTTTCCAGACTATGTGAAATGTAAATGTTGGATTTAGATCTTCCTGTGAGTTATTCATTAATTATTTTGCAAACAAATCAGGAGTCTTACTAGACCATAAATTATTTTGCTTAGGAATCTAAAAATAATGAAGCCTATATGAAGAAGAAAAGCGGTTATTTAATTGCTATGTTTTCGCACTGGACATGTCCAGGGTTATTTTAAATGCACTTTTTCTATTAGGTTCATTTCTAATCCTGTGTTGTGAGTGTACATGCATGTCTACATGTATGTCTAAATTTATAGAGTCCAATCCTATTTTATAGGGTCTGAAAGATTTAGTAAAACCAGAAAAAAGAGGAGTGATGATTATATAACTGCAAGGCAATATAATGCCTTGCTAGTGTAGCTAATTTAAAATAGCTTATATGTCATGTTTAGCTTCTACCTTCAGAAGATTGTAATCCTGCACTTGGGGCTCACTCCTTAAGGGAACGACATGTGAAAGTGTATTTTCTATCTCACCCGCTTAATTTCTTTACATGACTGGAGGCTATTTTAAAAGTCCGCTTACTTTTTTACCTGAGTTCTTCAGGCACTAAGGAGGAAACATGGCAATATTATTACCTCCTCAGTTTTATGTGAATCTCTTTGTTAAGACTGGAGGCCATGTAAAACAATTATGTCACAAACATCAGAAAAATGCAGCCAGAATGTTGCCTTAATTTTGTGTGGTATGCCCACTTCAATCGGTATATTGTTTAGGTAAATTTCCCACTATATGTTCTTTCAAGATTCTAGTGAACTGTCATCACCTCTGCTGTGCTTGCCTGTAGTGCAATTCATGGATTGTATGTGTGTTCATATTGTGCAGGTCCAGTAGGAAGTATTTCTAAAAAAGGTAATTTCTATGACTTATTGATTGTCAACTGTAATCTGACAATACTTAATTCAGTAAGTGTGTTACATGTAGAAGTGTAAAAATGTGTATGTTAGCACACTGTCACAAATCCCAGCCAGCATGTGAAATGTGACAGGTAAATCTGGCATTATTGAGAAAAATATCTACTGACATTATGTGATATATGGGGTAATCGACCACCAAACTATGTCTGGTGTAGTTGATGCCTCAAAGAGACTTCTAGGTCTCAGTACAGTACCTATTCATCTACAAACTGTGTAGGTCGAAAAGGTTAACAGTTCCCAGTATGGGAACTATATCATCAAACTCCCAAACGTCACTCAAAAGTGAAAGTATTTGGAAGTGAAAATGCAGCAAATGCATTTACAAATATTTCAAAGAGGTATTCAGTGTGTGTGCAATCACCCTCTCTTCCTGTAAGGAACACATCTAGCAAAGAGGTACGTGTGTGACTCCTGAAATGACTCCTATCGCAATAGAAGTTACTTGTGCCATGTAAGCAAACTGATTCAATAAACATGAGATTCATACTCAGAAGTCAAATGGGAAATAACAATTCATTAGTCAAGTGCATAACAAACCTATACTAAATGTGGTGCTCCGTATTTAACAAGTAGGAGGTACCACAACTATTTCGCCAAATGGTCACGACATACATTTTTAATCACAAAATTGGCCTTTTGAGTGAGCAATAAGACACTACTAAAATGTCAAGAAAATTGGACCGCTGAATGCCAAATGTTTTCCAAACCCAGGGCCTCATTTACAATGAATTGGCAAATAGCAGTGCCGCAAGTCTTTTTGCTGCGTTGCCCTACGCCAATACGAAAAAGAAGGATTGCACCGTATTTATAAGTTACACTGCATTCACATCTTTTCTGCTACGCCGAAAACTTTGGTACCTAGCTTCAATGCAAACACCCTTGCACCATGGTGCAAGTGTTTCTGCGTTGTTGGCAAGATTGATTTTATGCAGTAAGGGTACCTTAGGTACCTTACTGAAGAAAAACAATTTTTATGTGTGCTGCAAAATGGAAAAGGATTAGGTCAAGTCTTTGCTATTTATGTGGATTGGAATGTGAGCCCAGGGCTCAACTGAGACAGAAAATAGGCAAAGACACAAAATAAAAGTGGCTTCCATTAGAACATAAGATTGTTAATACAGTGGTCCAAGTTTGCATATAGGGCATTAACATTGTACAAGGTGACTGCATGCATTTTGGCTTGCTACAGTCAATATTTGTGGTTATACCAGATAAATCAAGGATGCAACCCTGACCACCATTGTAAGTTCGGGCTGGACTGTTCCTATTTGACACTGGGTCAAGACTGATTTGCATATGGCTGGGTCCAAACTGGAATCTCATAGTGAGCAAAAAAAAATTATTTAGTCCCATATCTCTGTACGGGGGGTGAATGTATGACATTATTCTGCATTCTGTCCATCAATTGTTCTTTTTGCATTTGTCACTGGTATGCCCAGACGTTGGTCTCATGCTCTCCATGCCACTGGAGTCAAGCTATCCTGGCTGATGAGGGCTGAAAGCCCAAAACTGGTCCTAGGATGCTTGTTTCCAGTCCAGGGGAACCTGTACTGGTAGTTCGGGCTGGCCTGCTCCCACTGGGCGCAGGGTCAAGACTCATTAGCATATGGCTGGGTCCAAACGGAATTGCATGTTGAGTAAAAAAATGATGGATTTAGGCCCAGATCTCTGTACTGGTGTGAATGTATGACATTGTTCTGCATTCTGTCTATCAATTGTTCTTTTTGCATATGTCACCCGAGTGGGACGGGTATGCCCAGACGAGGGTCCCATGCTCTCCATGCCACAGGACTCAAGCTATCCTGACTTGATCAAGGTCACCTCATCCCAGTTGTTGATGGAGGGATCAACCACACTTCATCCTGTTGCCCTTTCAGCATCAGGATCATCCTTTCCCTGCATCCATCAGCATGAGGACCACTCCATTGAAGTCTGTGGCGGTCATCCTGTACAGATGAGAACTTGCTTATGAAATGCTCTGGTGGCCAGGTAACTGTACAAAGTAGCAATACTAGACCTGTGCCCTGCCAGAATTGGTTGCCCAACCCAGGTTGAAGTTTCTGAACTGTTTCAAACTTTTCAAAAGTTTGCACAGTTTTAGTCGACCAATGATTGTCTGTGGTTGCATTTAAAAATACTTATCCTTAAAAGAATTTGTAACTTTGGAACCTTCTGGTCGATTTTGATGGTCAAGGACTCTACAAATTAATCAAATTGCTCTGTCTCTTTCTTGTTGTGTGCCTTTCTTATTTCATTGTTTGGTGCTGGTAAATGTATCACATTAACTTAATTTGCCCAGCCTTACTTCTCTCAGCCCCAGATACCCATGGTTGAGCTAAGGTTGTGTAAATGATACTGACTTGACCCAAATGTATCTATGAATGTAGTCCATGATAAGGCCCCACAGCCATTTTAGATACTACACCTAGATCATCACAACCAGCTGATAAAATAGATCTACAAACATCCATAAAAACAGTCCACACACTCACCTATGAGCCCAGCCTCTCAGCCACTGCCTGATTAAACTATAGGTGTGTGCCTGACTAGTGTTTTTTGCAACACATTTCAGCCATAAAAAGTGGACTGATCATTTGTGGTCCTTTCTCATGACTTCGAGAAGTTACCATTTGGAGAGGTCCCATATGTTGACAATCCAAATGTTTCTGTTTCTGGATTGCACTATTTAGGAGTGTTTGTGACATGAATAGTTGCTTTACTTGAGAACAATGTGTGCTGCCTGGGTATGCAGCTTGTCCCATTATCAGTGTTTTTATTTTGCTATTTCATTTTGGGTTTTGCTGGATGTGGAATATATTAGTTTACAAATTTACATTTGATTGCTAGTGCCTAACACAGGTGTCTGCCACACTTTTGAGCTGCTATATGTTTTAAATAGGTGAAGAGCCAGACTAGTGCTGTTCACCACCATAGATAGTGGCAAATGGTTGCTTGTCATAAGAACGTGAAAGGCATATGTTGCATTTGGTTGGAAATGTAGCACCAATATTTGACATTTCTGAATTAAATAACAGAGTATCAAAAAAAATTATGCATTAATGTACACAAAGCAACATAACAATACAATTAAAACATACTGGGGCATAAAGAGTCTTTTCAGTAAAACGTGAAACAAAATAGTTAAAATACATGTGTGATATTAACGTCAAGACTGAAATGAAAAAATATGTTTAAAATTGTGCCAAATGTAGTAACTAACTACACTTACATGTTCTAGGCTTCAAACCTGTTTAAATCAATCAATAAATCGATCAATCAATCAGATTGTTTGTAAAGCGTGCTACTCAACGGTGAGGGTCTCAAGGCGCTGCTACTGTTTGAAGAGCCAGGTATTGAGTAGCCCCCTGAAGGTTAGTAGGTCCTAGGTCTGCCAAAGGAGGATGGGGAGGGTGTTCCAGGTCTTGGCGGGGAGGTGGAGAACGATTTGCCACTGGTGGTCGTTTTTCAGATGCAGGGGACGGTGGCGAGGGCGAGGTCGGCGGAACGGAACTGGCAGTTCGGGTCATAGAAGGTGAGTCGTCTGTTGAGGTATGCCGGTCCGGTGTTGTGGAGTGCTTTGTGTGCGTGGGTGAGCAGATTGAAGGTGATTCTTTTGTTGACGGGAAGCCATAGAGGGCGTTACTGTAGTGTTGTAGTGTAGTTCCTATATTCCCAATAGGCTCTGCCCATTGGAATAACATAAACAGCAGTGTAGACGTAGGACTGAGGTCATCTAGGTCTCTACTGACTATGTTAGACTTAATTAGTTTTGCCAGCTAGCTCAGAGGTCACTAGAAACTTTCTTGAATGTTCAGGAAAGGGTTAACCGTCCTGATTTAGACAAGAAGGGATTAGTTTCTGACAACCGCATAAACATGACAACTTTGCTCCCTCAGAATAAAGAGTGTATCTCTAGAGTCGTGTTAAAACAATAGACATGTATTTCACTCAGTCAATCGTGCATGCTTAATTTCACAAGAGTGCAGAGAAATTGAGAGACGGGCGGTTTCAATAAAAAGGTGTTATTTTATTGAGCAGTCTTCTTTCTCATGCAAGAGAAATGAATTGCCACAATTGCAATACTTGTTATAAAGTAAAGTGCGTACAGTAAAAGTAGTATTATGAAATAATACTGTAAAAGCATTTATATGGTTTCTTAGCCATATGATACTTTACAAAGGATAAAATATGTACATACATAAAAACATTGACAAACAGACTCAACTGATGCTTCTAAGATATGCCTACCCCGGTGTACCTGACCTAAGCCTAATACGTGGGAAGGAGTAAGTAAGTTGCAGTTTTAAGTTAAGTTAGTTTTTTTTCCAAGTATCGGAATAAAGAATTCTCTCTAAGGTTTTAATCAGCTCCGTACCTTGGTTATAGAATGAAGGAGGTCTTGTATGTCACTTCTCAGGACTCAATCTCCCAGCAACCCGCGAGGGTGACTTGGGAACGCCGGAGTTGGATTTCTCGGTGTGAGAAAGGCAGCTTCTCCAGCGCGTCAAAAAGGGAGGGGCGGCTTCCTTCGGCTCTGGCAACAGCTGGGCTCTCGGACAAGTAGAACGTCGCTCTGCTCCCAACCACCGTGTGTTTGCTTAAGGCAACGTTGGTATATTTATACCTGAAAGGTGCCGGGTTTGACGTAAGGTTGGACAAAAGACGTCACTAAGAACTAACAGTTCTTTCTGGACTTCAGGAGTTCTTGTGCAAATCAAAACAAAGGCAGGGGGAATTCCCGGGCTGCTGGAGGCTTGGTTTGTTTAAAGAACACGTTGTGCTTTCTAGGAGTCTATGGGAGTAGCCTTGCCGTGCTTTGGACTGCATTGGCTATTACTAAATATGGATATGATTCTTATGCCTTTATACGTATATTATTTATTATAACCACATAAGGGCATGAATCGGGAATATCGAATTAGGGTCCTAGATAGAAATACAACAGTGTAACCTGCTGCTGACGAGGACCTGGGTGATCATTCTTCTTGTTTCGGTGGGGATCCACCTGTAGATTTTGCAAAGTATGCAGAGGGTGTTGAAGCAGGAAGACGAGACGGCATTGACTTGCTTGGTCATGGCGTGTGTAGAGTTGAGGATGAACCCTAGGTTGTGTACGTGGTCAGTGGGTGTTAGTGCTGCTAATTGGTGAGGTGGGAGATAACGTTTGTAGGGTTTTATTTCACACACAATAAAGACATTAGGTCAACTAATGTATCTATGGCACTTACACACAACATATGAGGAGTAATTGAAAGCATAATTTGAAAACTACAGGGGTGGGTGTTTGGATAACGTTTAATCTAGATTAGTGAAAAAATACACACAGGCTAGGGACACAAAATACTGTTATGCCTGCATCCAATTACCATAATCAGCTTCAGAAAAGGTTACTTATCACTGTCAAATTATCCATTGCCATACATACATATTCATAAGCAATCACATCTAGTATTTTGCTTACATAAGTATACAGACAAGACGCTATTTTTATTCAAATTATGACTCAGTGCTTACTAGAGTACTGTTGCAACAAAGCGTGAATTTACATCCCCAGGCAAAAGAAACGAACACAGCTTGGTATTATTTTAGACCACCTAAGCCTATAGATAGGGTTAAGGCTTATGAAAACATTCTAAACTGCTTAATAAGGCCTATAGAGAAAGTATTCATCATGGCATTAGAGGGAAGATACACTATCATTATTCGTAGTAAGAATAGGTTGGAAGAAGTTTGAGAAATGTTTGCAAGTAGATAAGCTTCGGAACAAAATTGTTCTACCAAAGCTAAAATTTCATAAAAGACAAATGGATAACATATGTATTTATACATGAAGAACACACACAGTAGAATCAGACAGGTGGAAATTGGAAGTTCTGAACACAGATTTGAAACTATGGGAGGTACATGGCAAATTTTACAAGGAGAAGAAACAGCCATTCCAGAAGTTTCTTTTGTTTTTACACAGGATGCTTAACGCCAGTTACTTGCTAATTAGGAGGGTATCTGTTATTTAGCTATATTGTTTCCTAAGATGTATCATTTATATAGTTCAGATGCTTTAACAATGGCACTATCACCCAGACACACGCCTAGTGCAGTAGATGAAACTCAATAAGTGGGAGATGTTGTTAATGCAATTATACCACTGGTAGGGACCATAATAAATGATGAATAGATTGGAGGACTTTCAACGAATGTCAACAAGCAAGGGAACATCACTTCTAGAGCTTTTTTAGTTGTGAACACAGAATAAGTAGCTATTAATCCATGGTTTTTCAAAATCATTTAGCATTAGACATGTTGCTCACCAAGAAAGTTCAGCATTGCTGTACATTTATTCCAGACAAAAGTAAGAACATACAGTAATTTGTACAGAACATATCTGATTCAAAACCTGAATTAGAACTATTAAAAACACATAGTACTTTACAAAATGTGGAAAGGGAATTCCAACCATTGGAACTGCTTGAGGAGGAATAGTGTATGCTATGTTAATGCCAATATTAATAATAGGGTGGTACTTAATGTTCTTGTTTGCTTTATTTAAAAGCTGTATATATTGCATTAATAGACAAAAGAGTAGACACATTTGTGAAAGATTAGAGAGCAAGATTACATTAAATGATTGCATAATGAAAAAAACAGAAAATCAAAACAGCATAAAAGTTTAGAAAGGGAAAGAGAAGACTCAGCTGAAGATGAAAGTGACTGTTTGCGGTTCCATATATGTAAATGTGATGGTTGAGATAGCCATCAGACGGGGATGAACCCCTAGCCTGCTGCACCAATTCTCCCACTGTGCTGGTGAATTAACGATTGGGCGGGATTTGGAAGGCCCCCGCCTGTCCTCCGTGCACATACACCATGACGCCGGACAGAGGGGGCCGTCGGCTGCAATAAAGGGGTTAAAGAGGCTTCTTAGCTAAACGCAAAATAATGTAGTTAAAGTGTATGTGTGATCTTAACATACAGACTTAAATGAGCACAATACATTTAAAAATGTGCCAAAATATAGCAACCAGTTATACTTACATGTACTAGGCTTCCAACCTGTTTAAAGCACCTTTGTTTGGAAGTAGCTTGATCATGTTTTATTAAATAAAAGTTTCACATTCCTATGCATCAAGTTTCTTCCTATAGCAATGGAGGGGCCGATTCACAGAACTAGCTTACAACAAAATCCTAAACTTACTACTTTTGGTATTCACAGAGGGCATTTAGTAGTTTTAAATTGGGATTTTATCTTAAATTGGGATTTTCTCCTAAATTAGGATTTTGTCTCAAATTAGGATTTTGTCCTAAATTAGGATTTTGTCATAAATTACGATTTGGTCCTAAATTCGGATTTTGAGTGAAAGTTAAGTTTAATTTAAGGCAAAATCCCAATTTAAGACAAAATCCTAATTTAGGACAAAATCCTAATTTGAGACAAAATCCTAATTTAGGACAAAATCCTAATTTAAGACAAAATCCTAATTTAAGACAACTAAATGCCTTCTGGGAATACCAAAAGTAGTACGTTTAGGATTTTGTCGTAAGTAAGTTCTGTGAATCGGGCCCGGAGAGTTTAAAATTCTTGTTTAGAATTTTTTATTTAGTAAACAATTATCAAGAATAATCACTTAAAAATGAAAGCACATCAACTAAACTTGACCTCTTTTTACATGCCTGTTTTATTCCCAAAGATTGGACCTGTGAAAATATTGTTCTTTTGTTACTTCAGATGTTCTGATTTTTACGTAGCCCATTATTAGCTAACTTATCATTTGCTTTATTAGAAGGTTTGAAATGTAGTTTCAATCGTGGGAAAGGGTGCTTGGAATGGAAAAGCCACATGCATATTTTAGACAAAAAAAACAAAGTTGCACACTGGAAGATTACTGTCTGTACACCATTGCATTCATATGAGAAGACAAGGAGTGAACCTGTTCCCAGGAAGAACTCAGAAATATGATTGGACAAGAGGAGGAGAAGATGCAACATTTACTGCAACATTAGTTTTGACTGTTTATAATTGTACACATTCCTAGAGTAGACACACACAGTGCTAAATACATTTTCCCACCGATTTCCACACTGATTCTCCGGTTGCTATTCTTACTGCACACTTCACCTGTCTTATTACTTATTGCTTTGAGACTCTACTTAGTTTCAGGAACCTCCTCTTTACAGGAGGTTCTGCTTTGACTGATTGTTGACTTTTGAATATTTTGAGCTTTTTTGATTTATCTCACTCTCTTCTGGATATGAACTCTTTATGTGTTTCCTACTCACAATTTTTGCCCAATTAAGAGAATAGAGATTTTCTTCCTTAATGGAACACAGTTAATGCATTGTATTTTGATTGAATTAACCATCATTTCTTTAGCAAATCTGTAAAAAATTGATTAATTGGAAAATAATAAGAATACATATTATGATTCTGAATAAAGATGATTTATTAAAACTTAAAATAATGAAACCCTTAAAACCTTTACAAATAAAAATTATTGACTTAACTTAGGTGAAATTGTGAGCATTTATTTGCTCCTGATCTTTACAACTGCAATGGGAAAAGGTCAGTTGACCAGACTAGCCAACAGCACCGAAGCAGTATCACCCCTGGGTGTGGTTGATGGTAAACTGAGTTTTGTTTAAACTGATTCCCGCAAAAGAAGGCGCAACACAACATAACACTCAAACCGTGACCCCAAACCACAGCTGTAGTTCAACTCGACAACATTGTATTGCAATAATGCAGCTCAAAAGCACAACGGCATAAAAAGCAAAACAGCACATCACCACCACAATAAAATTCTAACAAAAAATGTGTACAAACATTCTAGTCACACACTAGCACATCAAGAAATTTGCACTCCTACTATAGTGGCAAAGGGTAATAGTACCAATCACTGCATTAATTTCCACCAAAGACATAAACTACCACCAATCAAATTGTTCCTTTGAGATCCGACCCTCTGTCTTAAAACATCTTTGCTCATGTCATTTTACATGCCTGACATTTTTAAGGACTCTAAAAGAAGGGTGAGGTTTTAAATGGAAGGCCCTGATTTACAAAGGTTTTATATCAGATATAAGTTATGTTTTTTTATCGCAGACATGAGGCAAAAAGCTTGAATTGTGAACCAGGATAAGGAGAAGGTTGAATTGGGGTTAGAGACCTAGCTGGTTCAGTACTCTTTGTACATAGTTAATGTGATAACATTTCCTTATCTCTTACATAATTCTGAAAGCAGAATGCAGAATCACTCTGGCGGATACCAAAATAGTGTCTGTCAGTTTCTTCAGTGTAGCATTCGAGTAGTGAGTTTAAGAAATGATCAGTTCTTGAGCAATCAAACAAAACTCTTAGATGTTGAAGTAGGTTTTAGAAGCAAATCTTGATTATTTCAGTTTAGGGTCAATATGTGGGAGAATGGTTAGCTGGAAATGTACCTAAAAACAAAGGTCAGAAAAACAGAAGTTTCCCTAGGATCTACTACTGACGTAGATGTGGTCTAAAGGAATTGGTTACCCACCATAATTGCTTAATGGCACAGCCACCACACACACCTAAGATGTCTTCCTTTTTTTAAAAATAATTTTTATTGGAAATTTTAATACAGTTTTACCCCCTCCACCCCCCTCCCCCACAGGACATTTCGATTTCATTACGGACAGGAACAGACATTATAAACATCTCATTAAAGTACAAATCGCTTAAAATAACACTTCAATGAGAAAATAAATATAAAGAATAAAAAGGAAAATAAGGGAGAAACAAAATACTAAATAGACCGTAGGGGGAAGCAGTAGGCTATAAGCAAGAACAAATAGGAATAAAACGGACAGATTTCTACCCAAAGAGAAAAGGGAAGAAAAAAAAACATTTTTAAAAATGTTATTTTAGCCCACCCCTTCCCTCCATTTAAGTATTGGGGCCCATATCTGCTGCCCCTTTACTCTCCCTTTTTTACCCCGCCTGGCATAGATCGCGTTTTCTAAATTACAGCTATGCAGCAGCCTGGCTACCCATTGCTGCATTGATGGTGGTATTCTATCTTTCCAGGCTGTCGCTATACATAGACAGAAGACTGCCATAGCTACAAATAGAAAATATTCTTGGCTCCGGCAAGGAGTCTCGCTTGAGACCCCTAACATAACTAGCAATGGGGTTAGCCTAACTTGCAATTTCAGTGCCCTATCCAAAAATACCTCCATAGCTTCTATTAAAGGTTGCAACTCTGGACAGGTAGCAAACATATGCATTATATTGGCCTCATTACTATCACACCGGGGGCAAGTAATTCCCTGCGTTCCCCCCCATTGAGCTATTTTTGCAGGGGTATAGTACAGTGTGTACAGAGTGTTGTAATGCTGTGCTTGCAAAGTTGACGAACAAAGAATTTCACATCCTTACCTTAGAGATTCTCAAACACCCCCGCTCTATCCCCAATCTGTTTATCCATTTCAGCTCTACCTTTTCTAGATCATCATCTCTATTCTTAATTAATTCTGCATTCAATCTGCCAATTGTACAGTCTTGCCCCTCCTCAATAATCTGCAATATTAAATTATTATCAAAACCTCTAGCTCCACCTTTCTTATCTAACAAAAAACTTCTTGCCTGCAAATATTTAAAGAAACTTCTTGAGCTCAGCCCAAATACCCCTTGAAGTACCGAGAATTGCGGCATACTCTCAGAACCCATAATGTCCCCCACCTTCTTAATCCCGAGCCTTACCCACTCCCCGAAGATTACATCCCCAAATATATCCTGTGGGAGAGTGGGATTGCTCGCCAATCTAGTGTGGGCATTGAATCTACCCAAGCGAAAGCTCTTCTTAAACGCCTTCCAGATCTTGTATGCCGCGTCTACTGTTTTGGATTTGTTTTTTTTATAGAAGCTCGGCTCCGTTTGTTTCAGAAGGACATTCTCTGCCTCCTCTCCTAATATCAAACCGTAAATCTCCTTGGACCCTGTATGTTGTATTGCTTCCATTTCAGCCCCTCCCAGTAGACTTGATATTTGTTGTAACGCTGCTGCCCAAAAATACAACTTCAAATCGGGCATGGCCCAGCCCCCTCGTTCCCGTGGCAGTGACATAAATCTCAGCGCCCTCCTGGTTTTACCATGGGCCCAAATAAAACGATTAAACATTTGCTCTATTAATCTAAACCAACCAACATTCAAAAATAAGGGAATTGATCTAAATAGATACAAAAACTTTGGGAGGAGGTTCATTTTAACAAAATTCACTCGGCCTACTATTGACTTATGAATATTATGCACCCTATCCAAATCTTTTTTAGCCTTACTTATTATTGGGCTAATATTTATTTCAACCAATTGGTCTAGGTTTGCAGTGATAGATACTCCCAGATACACCCCCTCTGTCACCACCCGGGAATCTGTGCATTCTGTATTTCTATTATGTATAATTTGTGTATTTGCTTTGTTTAAAGCGTACCCCGCAACCCGTCCGAACTTATCTGCTTCAGATTCTATCTCCCTAATGGCCTCTGTTGGCGTTGGTGTAATAACTGCCAAGTCATCCGCATATGCTAATACTTTACATGGACCCATCTTTGTTACCAGAGGTTGTATCTGTGCATTGTGTTCTAGCTTATCAATTAGTGGGTCAATATACAAGGTGCTCAACAGGGGGGAGCACGGACACCCCTGCCTGGTGCCGCGCGAGATATCAATTGATCTTGACCGTTCTGCGTTCACCCTTATACATGCCGTTGGGTTCTTATACAATGATTGTATCGATTTCAAAAACCTTTCCCCACATCCTACTTTCCTCCTTACTGCCCACAAGAACTCCCAAGCCACGCGGTTGAAAGCCTTCTCAGCGTCTAATAGGAGGACTGCCATGGGTCCCCATACCCCCTCTTGTGCTATCCCCTGGGCATCAAATAAAGTAATTACTTTTCAAATATGCTGTGTCGTCCCCCTATTTGGGATGAACCATGCTGGTTCCTGCTAACTAATCCTCCAATTACACTTGATAACCTAATAGCTAGTGATTTTGAATAAATTTTAACGTCCGAGTTGGTTAGAGTTATTGGATGATATGACCCAGGGTCACTCAGTATTTTACCCTTCTTGAGAATTATAATTATATCAGCCCCCACCCAACTTGCAGGGATTGATGCTCCTTCCTGAGCCGCAGCTATGAAATTCATTAGATCTGTTTTAAGTGTCCTAAAAAAAACCTTATAAAATTCTCCTGGAATCATATCCGGCCCTGCAGCTTTACCAGAGGGCAGGCTAAGCATAGCCTCCAAAATTTCCTCTTCACCCAGTGGGGCCCCCATCGCCTCCTTGTCTTCCTCTGATAATACTCTACTTGGTATATCCCCTAAGTAACCACTTATGTCCTCCGGTAACCTAACCTGTTCCTCTGTATACAATCTGGTATAAAATTGTCCAAAGACCTCTAAGATCTCTTTCTCTTCCGAAACTATATTACCACTTGTATCCTTTATTTCCCTGATTTTCCCTCTTGCAACTCTCTGCCTTGTTCTAACTGCAAGAGTGTGGCCCACTTTTTCGTTGTATTCGTAGCAGTTTTCCCTTCTCATGTTAAAGATCTTGGCAGCCCTCTTTGCTAGGCTCTCTTCTGCTGCCGCCTTAACTAACATAACCTTTAAAACCTGCTGTTCAAGATCTTGTCTATCCATAATGGCCTGTACCAATTCCTGCTCTGCTTCTAACACTGCTATGTTTAATTGATCTGAAGTTTCCTTTTCTTTTTTCTGTTTAGCCAAGCTGTAGCTCAGGGTCTCGCCGCGAATCCCTGCTTTAAAAGCATCCCATGCATTCCCTATTGCAGTACTACTCCTATTGATGTCCCAAAAATCCCTAATCCATACATGCATACGATCTACATAAACTGGATCTACCAGGAGCTCTCTTTCAAACGACCAAGCCCTATTTTTTTCTCCTAAAGCCATCTCCACAAACTGTCATGGTAAGAGGGTTATGGTCAGATACTATGCGTGGTAATCTCTCAATATGCAGGTTAGTGTGAGAAAAGCCGGCTGTGAAATAATAGTCTAATCTAACACAAATCTTATGTGGAGCTGAATAATAGGTATATCCAGGTTCCGAGCATTTTAACTGTCCCCATACATCACATAATGAATTATTACCAACCATCCTGCGAATTGCACGCAGACTCTTTTTTTCCTACCTACATAATGACCATTTGTGCCCAAACCTAACCCGTCAGCACCATTTATATTAAACTCACCGGCTAAGATTATTTTCGGTGCCCAGTTTGCCAACTCTATATCCAAGAAATCGAATACCTCCGGATCATCCTGAGTGGAGCCATATACTGATCCTAATGTGACCCACTCATCCCCAATCCAGTATTCTATCAAAGCCCACCTACCCCACTGATCTTCTAGTTTCTTCCTAGTCTGTGTCTCAAACCTCTTTGTAAGAATGGCCACCCCCCTTTTCTCAACTCCCTGGTTGGAGTAAGCTAACACACAAAACCCTAATTGCTCCAGTAAAAACAGCTTATTCCCTTCTATATGGGTCTCCTGCAAAAAAATAAAGTCTGCCCTAGTCTCTTTAAGCAACACAGCAACTTTTTGCCTTTTGCATTTATCATTGAGACCACACACGTTGAGTGTGACTAACTTGATATCCGTGTTGTTTATAGTGCTAGTACCCATAACAGCTACTGATATTCACAATAATCCTGCTTTCCCATGCATCTCCTATTGCATTCTTAATTACTCTCTTAGATGTCTTCCTAAATAAAAACATTCCATGTATGTAGGAAACCTCAAATAGATAACAACATGCAATTTGAACACTCACTAGAAGATGGTGCTATTTGGACTTGTGACAGCCTGTAAAAATACTGCAACAAATACATTTATGGCAAAACTGTATTATAGAATTAAACATAAATTTATTGCACTTCATAGGTTTTTAAAATAAATACATAAAATTACTTTGCAATACACAAAACATGATTACACAGAATACAATATGTTACACAATAAATAAAAAATTGTTCTTGAGAACAAGAGTCGACGCGGCGTTTCGGTAAAAAAACCTTCTTCAGGACAGTTTCTATAAAGAAACACAGAATTACTAAATCATAATAAAATGTAATGATGCGTACAGTACCTATGAACATACATTGATTTATCAATCTGTCACAAGTTTCATTCAGAAAAGATACAAATTACCCCATGGAACTTTATTGGCTAAAGGTTCTAGCAGTCCCTATGTACATTGATAATAAACAAACTTTATTTAATCTAACATTCATCCATGTTGAATAGCATGAGGTAAAACATGTTTTTATATATCTATGGCCTTCACTGGATCTATTGTATGCATGCATTAGTGTTTGCAGAATTGTTATAATTCTGCCCTCTACTTTATTGTGGCGGTTGTGCCAGAAATCACGTGGGGCTTTTTGGCACCAAAAATGTATTTGTTGTAGTATTTTTACAGGCTGTCACAAGTCCAAATAGCACAATCTTCTAGTGAGTGTTCAAATTGCATGTTGTTATCTATTTGAGGTTTCCTACATACATGGAATGTTTTTATTTAGGATGACATCTTAGGTGTGTGTGGTGGCTGTGCCATTAAACAATTACGGTGGGTAACCAATTTCTTTAGACCACATCTACGTCAGTAGTAGATCCTAGGGGCACTTCGGTTTTTCTGACCTTACTCCCCTGGTCCCAGATCTTTAAAATTAGGGGGCCTCCTTGATTTTCTTTCGCCTAAAAGCAAGGGAACTTTATTTAACAGGAAAGTTGAGATAAAGCTCTCAATGTGTATGTTTATTTTTGAAGTGTACTATCACACACAAGTGTATACAGGCACTGTACAGGTGTGTGTACTTAGCCCTGCCTATGGAGGGTTGGGTAATTGAAAAGCAAGGTTTTTAGCTTGAATTTAAGAAGAGAGGAGAGGGCTCTGATGTTGAGTGGGAGGTCATTCCATGCTCTGAGAGTGGTGTGACAGAACGTAAATGTCCCCCAATCTGGTTCAGTGTATGCTTGGGATAGGCATGAATAGGAGTCCTGTGGATGGTTACTGGAAGAAAATGTGAATGTTCAGGTAGATGGAGTCAAAGTTGTATAGTGCCTGGAATGTGTGTGTAAGGAGAAGCTTTCACTTTGACACTGAAGAGTGTGGCAATTGTTTTGTGTGTGCATACAATAAAATATCTAGTTTGTTTGGAAGAGAACATTATAAAAAAGGCATTTAGGGTCAATTTATGTGCATCGTTCCAAACAATTATAAATTATATCTTACCTGTTGAGACAGTGGTGCATTTCTTGGCTCAGCACGTAAGAGGGTATTGTTAATTTAGGAGACCTATTCTTTAAGAACGCACATCTGAAAGTTATTTCCTATAATAACTATGTTAGTTTGTAAATTAGCCAATGACTTATCACATCAAAGTGCATGGACATGTAGTAAAACACCAGCAATATACTAATGGCTAACATGTATGTGGTTTGACATTTGCAGCTAAAAGGTCATGGCAAATTAAAATCTACTTCCCAGGTTTCATTACAACAACTCTGTTTTATTTTATATAGTTTCTTTATTTGTTGTATCTGCATGTATATACCCTTCCAGATGGTCATTTTGCAATATATATACTAAAAGTAAGGTAATGTGCAGTGTCATCAAAATACCATTGTGTCCTGCCAGTGCTTTATAGGAGACAGCACAGATGTACCACAATCTCCCATCAACAAGGCTCTTCGATAAATCAGGATGGGCATAACCCTCAAGTGGTATGCCACATCATCTTCCTCTAAATATTGCTACAGATGCATCAAATATGTATGAACTTGTATATAATTTGTGGCTGTGCCCCTCACTGTAGGAGGCGTTGACTGCACTGATCTAGCAAATAAAAATACATCAGAAGCCCTTTTGTTTACAACTGCAAAGGATACATTATCTTCAACATCCTTTTCACAAGTGGTGTACATCTGTACTGTATCATATTCTTTGAACTCTTACCATGTTCCTGGCATCACTGCCCCATTAAGGAAACAAATGGAAATATTGGTTGGCTCCGTAGTAGAAAATGTATATGATTCCATGGTATGTCAGATAGGTACCTCACATTGAAGTGATATGAAGGAGAATATTGTAAGTTCCAAGGACAATTACTTTGATACATTTGTAATCTATTTAAAGATAACATTTGGTGTGGAACATAATGAAATTCAGAAACATAGATTCCGATTTGGGGTTCCTGATGGTGACATCATTTTCAAAGCTGGTCTCTCTGTGCCACCGGAATCAAGCTATCCTGGCTGAAGAGGGGTGAATCCCCGAAACTGGTCCTAGGATGCTTGCTTTCGGTCCAGGGAGGACCTGGTTTGGCAGTTGCTCCGTTGATTGGTTCAGATGCTCCGTCCATCACCGCCCCCTTTTGTACCGCTTTTTCGCCAAAAGTTGGCAGGGTATGCTCAGATGTGAGTCCCTTGCTCACTTTGCCACTGGATTCAAGCAGGCCTGGCTGAAGACGGCTGTAATGCCAGAAACTGGTGTAGGAAGCTTGTGTCCAGTCCTGGGAAGGCATGGCTTGGCAGATCTGGCTGGACCGTTCCCAAGAGTCACAGGGTCAGACTGATTTATTTATTTATTTATGGAGCTTATAGAGCGCGCAGCTACCTCCGAAGGAGGTGTCCCGGCGCTAATTTGCATATGGCCATGTCTGAACTGGGATGGCAGAGTCGGCTAAAGAACGGTGATGGTTTAAACCAAGATCTGTTGACTGGTTGTGAGTGTTTGATTGGTTCAGATGCTCCGTCCATCACCAGCCCCTGTTGTACCGCTTTGTTCGCCATAAGTTGGCAGGGTATGCTCAGACGTGAGTCCCTTGCTCACTTTGCCACTGGATTCCAGCAAGCATGGATGAAGACGGCAGTAATGCCAGAAACCGGTCCTAGGATGCTTGTTTCTGTTCCAGGGAAGGCATGGCTTGGCAGTTTGGGCTGGACTGTTCCCATGAGGCACAGCGTCAGACTGATTTGCATATGGCCATGTCTGAACTGGAGTGGCAGAGTGGGCTAAAGAACAGTGACTGATTAAACCCAGATATGTTGACTGGGTGTGAGTGTTTGATTGGTTCAGATGCTCCGTCCATCACCACCCCCTTTTGTACCGCTTTGTTTGCCTAAAGTTGGCAGGGTATGCTCAGACATGAGTCCCTTGCTCACTTTGCCACTGGATTCCAGCAAGCATGGCTGAAGATGGCAGTAATGCCAGAAACCGGTCCTAGGATGCTTGTTTCCGTTCCAGGGAAGGCATGGCTTGGTAGTTTGGGCTGGACTGTTCCCATGAGGCACAGGGTCAAACTGATTTGCATATGGCCATGTCTGAACTGGGGTGGTAGAGTGGGCTAAAGAACGGTGATGGATTAAACCCAGATCTGTTGACTGGGTGTGAGTGTTTGATTGGTTCAGATGCTCCGTCCATCACCACCCCCTGTTGTACCACACACATATTAGGCACATGTGTAGAACTTACCTGCATCTTTCTAAAATACCTCACATCTGTCCCACACTAAGTTGAGCTATGCTGCAGACATTTTTGGTACATTATACCCCTTCCATAGACAGAGGGTACTGTGCTTTTATGATTAGCTATTTTGTAACGTTCAGGAGCATAGTATCGGGTGAGTCAATTTTTAGTGAACACATTGATAAAAATGGCAGGGTATGCTCAGACATGAGTCCCTTGCTCACTTTGCCACTGGATTCAAAGAAGCCTGGCCGAAGACGGCTGTAATGCCAGAAACCGGTTCTAGGAAGCTTCTTTTCGGTCCAGGGAAGGCATGGCTTGGCAGTTCGGGCTGGACTGTTCCCATGAGGGACAGGGTCAGACTGATTTGCATATGGCCATGTCTGAACTGGGGTGGCAGAGTGGGCTAAAGAATGATGATGGATTAAACCCAGATCTGTTGACTGGGTGTGAGTATTTGATTGGTTCAGATACTCTGTCCATCACCACCCCCTTTTGTACCGCTTTGTTTGCCATGAGTTGGCAGGGTATGCTCGGACATGAGTCCCTTTCCCCCTTTGCCACCGGATTCAAGCAAGCCTGGCTGAAGACAGCTGTAATGCCAGAAACCGGTCCTAGGAAGCTTGTTTCCGGTCCAGGGAAGGCATGGCTTGGCAGTTCAGGCTGGACTGTTCCTATGATGCACAGGGCCAGACTGCTTTGCAATTGCTATGTCTGAACTGGGGTGGCAGAGTGGGCTAAAGAATGATGATGGATTAAACCCAGATCTGTTGACTGGGTGTGAGTATTTGATTGGTTCAGATACTTTGTCCATCACCACCCCCTTTTGTACCGCTTTGTTTGCCATGAGTTGGCAGGGTATGCTCAGACATGAGTCCCTTTCCCCCTTTGCCACCGGATTCAAGCAAGCCTGGCTGAAGACAGCTGTAATGCCAGAAACCGGTCCTAGGAAGCTTGTTTCCGGTCCAGGGAAGGCATGGCTTGGCAGTTCAGGCTGGACTGTTCCTATGATGCACAGGGCCAGACTGCTTTGCAATTGCTATGTCTGAACTGGGGTGGCAGAGTGGGCTAAAGAACGGTGATGGATTAAACCCAGATATGTTGATTGGGTGTGAGTGTTTGATTGGTTCAGATGCTCCGTCCATCACCATCCCCTTTTGTACCGCTTTGTTTGCCAAAAGTTGGCAGGGTGTGCTCAGACATGAGTCCCTTGCTCACTTTGCCACTTGATTCAAGCAAGCCTGGCTGAAGACAGCTGTAATGCCAGAAACTGGTACTAGGAAGCTTGTTTTCGGTCCATTGAAGGCATGGCTTGCAGTTCGGGCTGGACTCTTCCCATGAGGCACAGGGTCAGACTGATTTGCATATGGCCACGTCTGAACTAGGGTGGCGGAGTGGGCTAAAGAACGGTGATGGATTAAACCCACATTGGTTGACTGGGTGTTAGTGTTTAATTGGTTCAGATGCTCATTCCATCACCACCCCCTTTTGTACCGCTTTGTTCGCCATAAGTTGGCAGGGTATGCTCAGACATGAGTCCCTTGCTCACTTTGCCACTTGATTCAAGCAAGTCTGGCTGAGGACGGCTGTAATGCCAGAAACCGGTCCTAGGAAGCTTGTTTCCGGTCCAGGGAGGACCTGGTTTGGCAGTTGCTCCGTTGATTGGTTCAGATGCTCCGTCCATCACCGCCCCCTTTTGTACCGCTTTTTCTCCAAAAGTTGGCAGGGTATGCTCAGACGTGAGTCCCTTGCTCACTTTGCCACTGGATTCAAGCAGGCCTGGCTGAAGACGGCTGTAATGCCAGAAACTAGTGTAGGAAGCTTGTGTCCGGTCCTGGGAAGGCATGGCTTGGCAGATCTGGCTGGACCGTTCCCAAGAGTCACAGGGTCAGACTGATTTGCATATGGCCATGTCTGAACTGGGATGGCAGAGTCGGCTAAAGAACGGTGATGGTTTAAACCAAGATCTGTTGACTGGTTGTGAGTGTTTGATTGGTTCAGATTCTCCGTCCATCACCACCCCCTTTTGTACCGCTTTGTTCGCCATAAGTTGGCAGGGTATGCTCAGACATGAGTCCCTTGCTCACTTTGCCACTGGATTCAGGCAAGCCTGGCTGAACACGGCAGTAATGCCAGAATCCGGTCCTAGGAAGCCTGTTTCCGGTCCAGGGAAGGCATGGCTTGGCAGTTCGGGCTCGACTCTTCCCATAAGGCACAGGGTCAGACTGATTTGCATATGGCCATGTCTGAACTGAGGTGGCAGAGTGGGCTAAGGAATGATGATGGATTAAACCCAGATGTGTTGATTGGGTGTGAGTGTTTGATTAGTTCAGATGCTCCGTCCATCACCGCCCCCTTTTGTACCGCTTTTTCACCATAAGTTGGCAGGTTATGCTCAGACGTGAGTCCATTGCTCACTTTGCCACTGGATTCAAGCAAGCCTGGCTGAAGACGGCTGTAATGCCAGAAACTGGTCTAGGAAGCTTGTGTCCGGTCCTGGGAAGGCATGGCTTGGCAGTTCTGGCTGGACCGTTCCCAAGAGTCACAGGGTCAGACTGATTTGCATATGGCCATGTCTGAACTGGGGGGCAGAGGCGGCTAAAGAACGGTGATGGTTTAAACCAAGATCTGTTGACTGGTTGTGAGTGTTTGATTGGTTCAGATGCTCCGTCCATCACCACCCCCTGTTGTACCGCTTTGTTTGCCATAAGTTGGCAGGGTATGCTCAGACGTGAGTCCCTTGCTCACTTTGCCACTGGATTCCAGCAAGCATGGATGAAGACGGCAGTAATGCCAGAAACCGGTCCTAGGATGCTTGTTTCTGTTCCAGGGAAGGCATGGCTTGGCAGTTTGGGCTGGACTGTTCCCATGAGGCACAGCGTCAGACTGATTTGCATATGGCCATGTCTGAACTGGAGTGGCAGAGTGGGCTAAACAACGGTGACTGATTAAACCCAGATATGTTGACTGGGTGTGAGTGTTTGATTGGTTCAGATGCTCCGTCCATCACCACCCCCTTTTGTACCGCTTTGTTCGCCTAAAGTTGGCAGGGTATGCTCAGACATGAGTCCCTTGCTCACTTTGCCACTGGATTCCAGCAAGCATGGCTGAAGATGGCAGTAATGCCAGAAACCGGTCCTAGGATGCTTGTTTCCGTTCCAGGGAAGGCATGGCTTGGTAGTTTGGGCTGGACTGTTCCCATGAGGCACAGGGTCAAACTGATTTGCATATGGCCATGTCTGAACTGGGGTGGTAGAGTGGGCTAAAGAACGGTGATGGATTAAACCCAGATCTGTTGACTGGGTGTGAGTGTTTGATTGGTTCAGATGCTCCGTCCATCACCACCCCCTGTTGTACCACACACATATTAGGCACATGTGTAGAACTTACCTGCATCTTTCTAAAATACCTCACATCTGTCCCACACTAAGTTGAGCTATGCTGCAGACATTTTTGGTACATTATACCCCTTCCATAGACAGAGGGTACTGTGCTTTTATGATTAGCTATTTTGTAACGTTCAGGAGCATAGTATCGGGTGAGTCAATTTTTAGTGAACACATTGATAAAAATGGCAGGGTATGCTCAGACATGAGTCCCTTGCTCACTTTGCCACTGGATTCAAAGAAGCCTGGCCGAAGACGGCTGTAATGCCAGAAACCGGTTCTAGGAAGCTTCTTTTCGGTCCAGGGAAGGCATGGCTTGGCAGTTCGGGCTGGACTGTTCCCATGAGGGACAGGGTCAGACTGATTTGCATATGGCCATGTCTGAACTGGGGTGGCAGAGTGGGCTAAAGAATGATGATGGATTAAACCCAGATCTGTTGACTGGGTGTGAGTATTTGATTGGTTCAGATGCTCCGTCCATCACCATCCCCTTTTGTACCGCTTTGTTTGCCATGAGTTGGCAGGGTATGCTCAGACATGAGTCCCTTTCCCCCTTTGCCACCGGATTCAAGCGAACCTGGCTGAAGACAGCTGTAATGCCAGAAACCGGTCCTAGGAAGCTTGTTTCCGGTCCAGGGAAGGCATGGCTTGGCAGTTCAGGCTGGACTGTTCCTATGATGCACAGGGCCAGACTGCTTTGCAATTGCTATGTCTGAACTGGGGTGGCAGAGTGGGCTAAAGAACGGTGATGGATTAAACCCAGATATGTTGATTGGGTGTGAGTGTTTGATTGGTTCAGATGCTCCGTCCATCACCATCCCCTTTTGTACCGCTTTGTTTGCCAAAAGTTGGCAGGGTGTGCTCAGACATGAGTCCCTTGCTCACTTTGCCACTGGATTCCAGCAAGCATGGCTGAAGATGGCAGTAATGCCAGAAACCAGTCCTAGGATGCTTGTTTCCGTTCCAGTGAAGGCATGGCTTGGCAGTTTGGGCTGGACTGTTCCCATGAGGCACAGGGTCAGACTGATTTGCATATGGCCATGTCTGAACTGGAGTGGCAGAGTGGGCTAAAGAACGGTGACTGATTAAACCCAGATATGTTGACTGGGTGTGAGTGTTTGATTGGTTCAGATGCTCCGTCCATCACCACCCCCTTTTGTACCGCTTTGTTTGCCTAAAGTTGGCAGGGTATGCTCAGACATGAGTCCCTTGCTCACTTTGCCACTGGATTCCAGCAAGCATGGCTGAAGACGGCAGTAATGCCAGAAACCGGTCCTAGGATGCTTGTTTCCGTTCCAGGGAAAGCATGGCTTGGTAGTTTGGGCTGGACTGTTCCCATGAAGCACAGGGTCAAACTGATTTGCATATGGCCATGTCTGAACTGGGGTGGCAGAGTGGGCTAAAGAACGGTGATGGATTAAACCCAGATCTGTTGACTGGGTGTGAGTGTTTGATTGGTTCAGATGCTCCGTCCATCACCACCCCCTGTTGTACCACACACATATTAGGCACATGTGTAGAACTTACCTGCATCTTTCTAAAATACCTCACATCTGTCCCACACTAAGTTGAGCTATGCTGCAGACATTTTTGGTACATTATACCCCTTCCATAGACAGAGGGTACTGTGCTTTTATGATTAGCTATTTTGTAAAGTTCAGGAGCATAGTATCGGGTGAGTCAATTTTTAGTGAATACATTGATAAAAATGGCAGGGTATGCTCAGACATGAGTCCCTTGCTCACTTTGCCACTGGATTCAAAGAAGCCTGGCCGAAGACGGCTGTAATGCCAGAAACCGGTTCTAGGAAGCTTCTTTTCGGTCCAGGGAAGGCATGGCTTGGCAGTTCGGGCTGGACTGTTCCCATGAGGGACAGGGTCAGACTGATTTGCATATGGCGATGTCTGAACTGGGGTGGCAGAGTGGGCTAAAGAATGATGATGGATTAAACCCAGATCTGTTGACTGGGTGTGAGTATTTGATTGGTTCAGATACTCTGTCCATCACCACCCCCTTTTGTACCGCTTTGTTTGCCATGAGTTGGCAGGGTATGCTCAGACATGAGCCCCTTTCCCCCTTTGCCACCGGATTCAAGCAACCCTGGCTGAAGACAGCTAAAATGCCAGAAACCGGTCCTAGGAAGCTTGTTTCCGGTCTAGGGAAGGCATGGCTTGGCAGTTCAGGCTGGACTGTTCCTATGATGCACAGGGCCAGACTGCTTTGCAATTGCTATGTCTGAACTGGGGTGGCAGAGTGGGCTAAAGAACGGTGATGGATTAAACCCAGATATGTTGATTGGGTGTGAGTGTTTGATTGGTTCAGATGCTCCGTCCATCACCATCCCCTTTTGTACCGCTTTGTTTGCCAAAAGTTGGCAGGGTGTGCTCAGACATGAGTGTCTTGCTCACTTTGCCACTTGATTCAAGCAAGCCTGGCTGAAGACAGCTGTAATGCCAGAAACTGGTACTAGGAAGCTTGTTTTCGGTCCATTGAAGGCATGGCTTGCAGTTCGGGCTGGACTGTTCCCATGAGGCACAGGGTCAGACTGATTTGCATATGGCCACGTCTGAACTAGGGTGGCAGAGTGGGCTAAAGAACGGTGATGGATTAAACCCACATTGGTTGACTGGGTGTTAGTGTTTAATTGGTTCAGATGCTCATTCCATCACCACCCCCTTTTGTACCGCTTTGTTCGCCATAAGTTGGCAGGGTATGCTCAGACATGAGTCCCTTGCTCACTTTGCCACTTGATTCAAGCAAGTCTGGCTGAGGACGACTGTAATGCCAGAAACCGGTCCTAGGAAGCTTGTTTCCGGTCCAGGAAAGGCATGGCTTGGCAGTTAGGGCTGGACTGTTCCTTTGAGGCACAGGGTCAGACTGATTTGCATATTGCCATGTCTGAACTGGGGTGGCAGAGTGGGCTAAAGAACGGTGTTGGATTAAACCCAGATGTGTTAACTGGGTGTGAGTGTTTGATTGGTTCAGATGCTCCGTCCATCACCACCCCCTTTTGTACCGCTTTGTTTGCCATAAGTTGGCAGGGTATGCTCAGACGTGAGTTCCTTGCTCACTTTGCCACTGGATTCAAGAAAGCCTAGCTGAAGACGGCTGTAATGCCCGAAACTGGTCCTAGGAAGCTTGTTTCCGGTCCATTGAAGGCATGGCTTGCAGTTCGGGCTTGACTGTTCCCATGAGGCACAGGGTCAGACTGATGTGCATATGACTATGTCTGAACTAGGGTGGCAGAGTGGGCTAAAGAACGGTGATGGATTAAACCCACATCGGTTGACTGGGTGTTAGTGTTTGATTGGTTCAGATGGGTGCCGCTCGCAGTCGGACTTTTGAGGACACTGCTGTTGCTTTGAAGCCTGCCTAATTGTGCCCTTCCCATGACTTGGGAGCCCGTGTGCTCAGTCACCACTCGGGCCAAGGGAATCAAGATCAGAGACCCGGAGCGGGACTGCGAGGACCAGGAGCGCTTGCGGCAACATCATTCCGCGCACCTGGTGCCTCTTCCCGCCCCCTCCTCCCAGCGAGCTCTTAACGACTTGCAGCCCCCCCTTCGCGGGAGCCGCTCGCAGTCGGACTTTTGAGGACACTGCTGTTGCCCTGAAGCCTGCCTACTTGTGCCCTTCCCGTGACTTGGGAGCCCGTGTGCTCAGTCACCACTTGGACCAAGGGAATCAAGATCAGAGACCCGGAGCGGGACTGCGAGGACCAGGAGCGCTTGCGGCAACATCATTCCGCGCACCTGGTGCCTCTTCCCGCCCCCTCCTCCCAGCGAGCTCTTAACGACTCGCAGCCCCGCTTCGCGGGGGCCGCTCGCAGTCGGACTTTTGAGGACACTGCTGTTGCCCTGAAGCCTGCCTAATTGTGCCCTTCCCGTGACTTGGGAGCCCGTGTGCTCAGTCACCACTCGGACCAAGGGAATCAAGATCAGAGACCCGGAGCGGGACTGTGAGGACCAGGAGCGCTTGCAGCAACATCATTCCGCGCACCTGGTGCCTCTTCCCGCCCCCTTCTCCCAGCGAGCTCTTAACAACTCGCGGCCCCCACTTCGCGGGTGCTGCTCGCATTCGGACTTTTGAGGACACTGCGTTGCCCTGAATCCTGCCTAATTGTGCCCTTCCCGTGACTTGGGAGCCCGTGTGTTCAGTCACCACTCGGACCAAGGGAATCAAGATCAGAGACCCGGAGCGGGACTGCGAGGACCAGGAGCGCTTGCGGCAACATCATTCCGCGCACCTGGTGCCTCTTCCCGCCCCCTCCTCCTATAAAGCCCAGCCCCCGTACGCGAACGCGGGACGCGCGCGTACGAAGGCGCGGGCGAAGACCGGGCAAAGAGCGGGCCGTTTGAGGCCGTTCGAGTACGTGAGAGTCCGGTCCGGGCCCTGTCTCTTTTTCTTCCACATTAAGGTCGCTTAACCACCAGTGAAATGTGCACCAGGGAAACCAGAAGTAAAACATCCTCCCTAGCCGCGGCCGGAGCAGTCAAAGGTCCTATTGACACCTACTTTGCCAAAGCTGGCTCTCTCCTGATTGAGGAAATCGAGGTCCTGGAGCGAAGAATCTCCCAAGAAATAGACTGGGTAAGGAGATCCTCCATGGGCCCAATGGCCCAAGCCAGAACCCCAGAAGATAGATCCTGTTTACCAACTAGCGGTATTACTGACCAAGCAACATGTTCACTCCCTGGCACTTCAACTACCAATCCAGAGTTTACCATTGAGGTCCCGAGTGACTTTGAGGACATGAGCCTAATGGCTCCACCCAATACCCAAATCCCCCAACCGACACCAACAGAGAATACTGAGGCAGCTAAAGTCATGGAACCTAACACAGATAGAGATAGGGGGGCCAGAGAATGGGCTATACAAAAAAAGAAGCGGGGGCCCCAAAACAAAGAAGATAATAGGATTAAATCCCCCAAACCCAAACAACCTAGAGGTAAAGGGGGGAAAGGAGCCACCTCTGTTACCATGCTAGAGAAGTCGGGAATGACAACTCCCCCTAGAACTACTAACACAACCTCATTACCACAGTCTACCAACATCACGCCAGTGGATATTACCTCTGACGATATCACACTGGAGAACATAGGCACACTCCTTAGGTCCCTATTGAGTCCCCTCGAAGCTAGACTGATTAAGATCGAAGCTAGATTAGTTATCATCGAGAAAGCAACTGTGCAACTTGCCGATTCGAGGAAACTCGATAATAGTGGAACTAAAACAGTAAAAGAGGGACTGGGACCAAAGTCCACTAAGGGTAACGGACCACCTATAGCCACAAACAATAAGCTTCCACCCACAAACCCCAAAACTTCACAATCCTTACCAAATAATACTCCGCAACCCCCAAATGCCAACAAGGCCCCAATCCAGCAAACAGTAACTGCCTCTCCTAAAATAATCCCCCCACCGAAAGACAATGCTCTGCCTTCGACTAATGCCAAGGGTGACCCACCACTTACTGGAGAGAAATTAAACCCCAACCGCAGACAAAAGCCTGTAAACCTCCCCCCAGAAGCAGAACCCTACACCTTAGTTCTGGCGGGGGTCCCGGAATTAAAATCCTCTACATTTGAATCCACTACCTCACTTAGGAACAAAGTTATTAACTGGCTCTCCGTAAATAGACCACTCCCGAGAGGAACAACCAGTGATATCTCCATGGCCAGGAGGGCAACGTGGGTGGGTTACACCAGGAAATCCATTAGGGGAGACTGTATTCTGGTCACCTTCAGAGACCCGAATACAGCCGCATACATCTGCACCTGGGCTTCCGATGAGGATTTTGGCAGTAACATCCAACCACTTCCTCTTTCATTTTTTTACCCCTCAAGCCTTTATAACTTAGAGGACCAGAGATGGGGGCACCATCAAGAGCTGCTGGAGGACTGGGAAAACTGCCCTAGGGAGAGTAACGTTCCCCAACACCATAGGGGAAGACTAATAGATCAGTTCCCTCCGTATGGGGATGAGGCTGGCTGGGAAACTGTCACAAGGAGGAGGGGCGGGGGTGGAGGTTATAGGAGAGGAATCCCAGGGCCTCACAGAACACACTACCCAGCCTATCTACCCACCCATAATAGATACAGTAGTCTGGAAATGGTAGACTGACAGGCGGATGAAGAGGGGAGTGTTCTACTAGTATCTCCCAGGATTGAGATCAATACACTCCCAGCCCCAGATACATATACTAGGGCAATTAATATAGCTGAACTTAGTCTGGCTCCAAGTATGACGGACCCTACTGTGACCCCTTCTAATATAACATCCGACACGAATTACTCCCCCATAAGCCAATTGGCGCCCATAGAGCTCAACCCCAACAACTCTGTCTCTATATGCCTAGCCACTACCCAACTGTCTCATATAACTGTGATCTCTTGGAACGTGGCAGGCCTAGCCAATAAAATAGACTCCATAGAGTGGGGTTCTTACATCAGCTCCAAAAACATACTCCTTTTCCAGGAGACTTGGGCGCGCGAGGAAATATCATTTCCGGGCTTTGCCTCTTTTTCCAAACCCGCTAAGTGGGGGGGAAGGGGTAGGCCGTCGGGAGGACTCACAACCTGGGTAGCAACGGACCTAGGTTGTCACGCTACCTACTTAGAGACCGCCTCAGATGACATATTGGCTGTCTTACTTGAGTGGCCAGACTCTACGAAGTTGTTAGTTATTAACATTTATTCAAGGCCGGTACCTATGCATAAAGAATCTGGCACCATAGATGAATTAGCTGGGCTCCTAGAAGGCATTCCATGTGAACTCGCCTGCTTGGTGGGAGGTGATCTTAATTCACAGTACGAACCACTACCTGGACTACGCGATGGCCCTTCCTACGAGGAAGACTCATGTTGGTTTGTCCCAGAGACGGTGGCACCACCCCCTGGGGCCTGGACTCCTTTGGCCTTGCAGATAACTGCCCTTACTCTTAATCAAGGTCTAAGGGCGTGCAATGGCCGCTGCAAATCAGATATCCCTAGCATCCATACCTACAACAAAACAGGTAGCGAATCTAGACTGGACTATATTATGGTTAAACTGTTCATGTGGCCATTAATAGTCGATTTCAAAGTCACTGAAAGAATGGACAATGACCATAACGCCTTGGAATTGACTTATTCCCTGCCTGGGTGTGAGGTCACATCTTATGGAACGGATAAAGATAAGGCGGGGCTCCTACTTGAAAATAATCGGAGGAAAGTCAAGTGGGAGAAATTGGCCAATAGTCTAAATAGAATACCGCAGTTATATGCAAGGATCATCCCATTTTTGGAGAGAGCCTTCCAGATAGGAAATGAGGTGCAAGATGATGGTAACAGAGGAAAGCTTGCACAAATACACGCAGACATAATTAATACCTTAGAGCAGGATCTGTTTTCATCCTCAGGGAAAAGGAAAGGCCCCTTGTCCAAGACGTCCTGGTATAACGCCGCTTGCAGGGAAGCCAAGGCCCATTTGTTACTTGCTATAAAAGGACGCCATAGCAAGGAAGAAATCCGAGCCAGGAGAAGATCCTATAAAAAGCTCCTGGAGAATGCACGGGCGGAATGGCACCATGATTACTGGGAAAACCTTGTTAGAGCACTAACCAACAGAGACTCGCGCAAATTTTGGCGCTTAGTCGCCAATGGTACAGAGGATTTATCCTCAGCAATAGAGCCCAACATAGCCCCTATGATATGGCAGAGCCACTTCGAGGCGTTGTATGCTGAGGGAGGGGGGGACCAAAATAGAGCTGGTGGCACAAAGACATCTAGTCCCACGGGGGTTCCCTTTACTGAAAAAGAGGTGAGGGAGGCCATCACAGGTCTAGCTGCTGGAAAAGCCCCGGGACTCGATGGGGTGCCCGGGGACTTGTTCAAGCAGGAACCAGGGATATGGGTCCCTTATCTTACATTGATATTCAACGCCATTCTGGGGGGAATGGAGGTACCTGATACTTGGATGGGAGCAGAGGTGATTCCAATCTACAAAAAGGGATCCCCTCTGCTCCCAGCCAACTATCGTCCTATCAGTATTATCGACATATCCCAAAAACTCTTCGGAAGACTGATTTTGAACCGGCTTCAGGCCTGGATAGAAGAGATGGACATCCTGTCCCCCTATCAGGCGGGTTTCAGACAGGGTGTATCGACTATAGACCAAATTTTCAGGCTGAATCTCCTTTATTGGAGAACAGCTGTAATCGAGGGCGTTACTTTGTACACTATTTTTGTAGACTTACGTGCCGCCTTCGATTTGGTACCCAGAGCGAGGCTGTGGAGAGTTATGGAAGAGCTGAACGTCCCTGGTGATATCTTGGCAATCCTGATGAGACTACACTATAACAACTACGCCCGCGTAAGGTGTGGCAAAGGTGGCAAGTTAACCGAAAGGTTCCCCGTTCGCAGAGGGGTTAGACAGGGTTGTGTGCTTGCACCGACCCTGTTTTGCCTCTTTGTGAACGGGGTTGTTGCTCACCTGAACAGGATTGCCAACTCTGATGCCCCCAAGTTGACAGGCAGCAGGGTGCCTGCAATTATGTTTGCAGACAACACCCTGCTGTTGTTTAAATCCCCTATGGGGATCCAACGCATCTTGGATGGTTTTTTAGAGTTCTGCTCTGAACGAGGTTTGGAAATCAACCCACAGAAAACTAAATTCATGATTTTGAATCCCAACCCCCATAACCGAGCCCCACTTAGGCTAGGCACAGTCCAACTAGAATGTGTGCATGATATTGAATATTTGGGGATCACTCTAAATGAACATCTAACGTGGACGTCCCACCAGACTAAAGTGACCATCAAACTGGCTCAGTTGGCGGGTGGCACTATGCGTCTGGCGAATAAATCTTCCTATCGCCCACTAACCCCAATCATTCATATCTACAAAACTCAAGCCTGTGCGGGTGTCACATATGGGGGTGAGCTGTGGGGACACACTCAACTGTCTAAATTACAGTCAACTGAAAATAAATTTCTGAGACAGGTCGTTGCCCTCCCCCAGAGCACTCCACTACTTCCCCTTAGATTAGACTTGGGAATTTGACCGATAACGGAGGAGTTAGGTCTTAATCCCCTGACATTCTGGAGGCGTTTGTGGTGTAGCCCAGATCTAATAAACTACAGAGAGGAGCTACAGGAATTCCTGGAGTTACGGAACGCCAAGAGAATTCCGTGGATGACGTATGTCAAGGGAATGCTAGAGGAGATTGGTTACCCGGAACTATGGACGGATCCTTCAAACACCTGTCCAAAGACTCCAAAAAAGGTACTTGTGAGAGCATACCAAGAACTGAAGCTCACCAAAGCTATTGATGCCACTCGAGAAGGATCTTTGACCCATTTGTTCCTAAAAGCAAAAGAATCCTACCATCTCGAAAGTACTCTAGACGCCATGTCTCCTGTATCAACGAGGAAATTATTTTTGCAATGGAGATACGGAATTCTCCCTCTAGCATCATTCACAGCATCCTGGTCATGCCGCTCCTCCATAGAAACTTGCCCAGTGTGTGCACATCCGAAGGAGGATGACGTCCACGTTGTCTTCTTCTGCAAGGGCTATGAGAGGAGCAGGAAATACTGGTTAGCCCCTCTACTCAGGAAACTGGGTTTTAGATCTTTCCAACCTGCTTATAGAGTTTTAAAGACAGACCTCTCTCCCACTGTAGTCTTTGCCCTCTCGAAATTTTTAACCTCCATGTGGTACACTCGAAGCCGATGGGTTAAAAGACTTGTATAAAAAGACTCCTCGAAAGTTACAGACTGATCTTTCAGCACCCTTTTTTAACATGTTTTAATTATTGGATCACACTGTGTTTAATTCGTTTTTAATTTTGTATAAATTTCATGCATCTTTTATGATCTGTGATCGAAATAAAGATTTTTGGAATGGAATGGCATATGGCCATGTCTGAACTGTGGTGGCAGAGTGGGCTAAAGAACGGTGAACGATTAAACCCAGATCTGTTGACTGGGTGTGAGTGTTGGATTGGTACACATGCTCCGTCCATCACCACCCCATTTTGTACTGCTTTGTTCGCTATAAGTTGGCAGGGTATGCTCAGATGTGAGTCCCTTGCCCACATTGCCACTGGATTCAAGCAAGCCTGGCTGAAGACAGTTGTAATGCCAGAAACCGGTCCTAGGAAGCTTGTTTCCGGTCCAGGGAAGGCATGGCTTGGCAGTTCAGACTGGACAGTTCCTCTGATGCACAGGGTCAGACTGATTTGCATATTGCCATTTCTGAACTGGGGTGGCAGAGTGGGCTAAAGAACGGTGATGGATTAAACCCAGATCTGTTGACTGTGTGTGAATATTTGAATGGTTCACATGCTCCGTCCATCACCACCCCTTTTGTATCACTTTGTTTGCCATAAGTTGGCAGGGTATGCTCAGACGTGAGCCCCTCTCTCACTTTGCCACTGGATTCAAGCAAGCCTGGCTGAAGACGGCTTGAATTCCAGAAACCAGTCCTAGGAAGCTTGTTTCCGGTCCAGGGAAGGCATGGCTTGGCAGTTCGGCCTGGACTGTTCCCATGAGGCACAGGGTCAGACTGATTTGCATATGGCCATGTCTGAACTGGGATGGCAGAGTGGGCTAAAGAACGGGGATGGATTAAACCCAGAAATGTTGACTGGGTGTGAGTGTTTGATTGGTTCAGATGTTCAGTCCATCAACACCCCCTTTTATACCGCTTTGTTCGCCATAAGTTGGCAGGGTGTGCTCAGACGTGAGTCCCTTGCTCACTTTGCCACTGGATTCAAGCAAGCCTGGCTGAAGACGGCTGTAATGCCAGAAACAGGTCCTAGGAAGCTTGTTTCCGGTCCAGGGAAGGCATTGCTTGGCAGTTCGGGCTGGACTGTTCCCATGAGGCACAGGGTCAGACTGATTTGCATATGGCCATGTCTGAACTAGGGTGGCGGAGTGGGCTAAAGAACGGTGATGGATTAAACCCACATTGGTTGACTGGGTGTTAGTGTTTGATTGGTTCAGATGCTCCGTCCATCACCACCCGCTTTTGTACCGCTTTGTTCGCCATAAGTTGGCAGGGTATGCTCAGACATGAGTCCCTTGCTCACTTTGCCACTTGATTCAAGCAAGTCTGGCTGAAGACGGCTGTAATGCAGAAACCGGTCCTGGGAAGCTTGTTTCCGGTCCAGGGAAGGTATGGCTTGGCAGTTTGGGCTGGACTGTTCCTTTGAGGCACAGGGTCAGACTGATTTGCATATTGCCATGTCTGAACTGGGGTGGCAGAGTGGGCTAAAGAACGGTGTTGGATTAAACCCAGATGTGTTAACTGGGTGTGAGTGTTGGATTGGTTCAGATGCTCCGTCTATCACCACCCCCTTTTGTACCGCTTTGTTTGCCATAAGTTGGCAGGGTATGCTCAGACGTGAGTCCCTTGCTCACTTTGCCACTGGATTCAAGAAAGCCTAGCTGAAGACGGCTGTAATGCCAGAAACTGGTCCTAGGAAGCTTGTTTCCGGTCCATTGAAGGCATGGCTTGCAGTTCGGGCTGGACTGTTCCCATGAGGCACAGGGTCAGGCTGATTTGCGTATGGCCATGTCTGAACTGGGGTGGCAGAGTGGGCTAAAGAACGGTGATGGATTAAACCCAGATCTGTTGACTGGGTGTGAGTGTTTGATTGGTACACATGCTCCGTCCATCTCCAACCCATTTTGTACTGCTTTGTTCGCTATAAATTGGCAGGGTATGCTTAGATGTGAGTCCCTTGCCCACATTGCCACTGGATTCAAGCAAGCCTGGCTGAAGACAGCTGTAATGCCAGAAACCGGTCCTAGGAAGCTTGTTTCCGGTCCAGGGAAGGCATGGCTTGGCAGTTCAGACTGGACCGTTCCTATGATGCACAGGGTCAGACTGATTTGCATATTGCCATTTCTGAACTGGGGTGGCAGAGTGGGCTAAAGAACGGTGATGGATTAAACCCAGATCTGTTGACTGTGTGTGAATGTTTGAATGGTTCACATGCTCCGTCCATCACCACCCCTTTTGTATCACTTTGTTTGCCATAAGTTGGCAGGGTATGCTCAGATGTGAGCCCCTCTCTCACTTTGCCACTGGATTCAAGCAAGCCTGGCTGAAGACGGCTTGAATTCCATAAACCAGTCCTAGGAAGCTTGTTTCCGGTCCAGGGAAGGCATGGCTTGGCAGTTCGGCCTGTACTGTTCCCATGAGGCACAGGGTCAGACTGATTTGCATATGGCCATGTCTGAACTGGGATGGCAGAGTGGGCTAAAGAACGGGGATGGATTAAACCCAGAAATGTTGACTGGGTGTGAGTGTTTGATTGGTTCAGATGCTCCGTCCATCACCACCCCCTTTTGTACCGCTTTGTTTGCCAAAAGTTGGCAGGGTATGCTCAGACATGAGTCCCTTGCTCACTTTGCCACTTGATTCAAGCAAGCCTGGCTGAAGACAGCTGTAATGCCAGAAACTGGTCCTAGGAAGCTTGTTTCCGGTCCAGGGAAGGCATGGCTTGGCAGTTCGGCTGGACTGTTCCCATGAGGCACAGGGTCAAACTGATTTGCATAGGGCCATGTCTGAATTGGGGTGGCAGAGGGGGCTAAAAAACGGTGATGGATTAAACCCAGATCTGTTGACTGGGTGTGAGTGTTGGATTGGTACACATGCTCCGTCCATCACCACCCCATTTTGTACTGCTTTGTTCGCTATAAGTTGGCAGGGTATGCTCAGATGTGAGTCCCTTGCCCACATTGCCACTGGATTCAAGCAAGCCTGGCTGAAGACAGTTGTAATGCCAGAAACCGGTCCTAGGAAGCTTGTTTCCGGTCCAGGGAAGGCATGGCTTGGCAGTTCAGACTGGACAGTTCCTCTGATGCACAGGGTCAGACTGATTTGCATATTGCCATTTCTGAACTGGGGTGGCAGAGTGGGCTAAAGAACGGTGATGGATTAAACCCAGATCTGTTGACTGTGTGTGAATGTTTGAATGGTTCACATGCTCCGTCCATCACCACCCCTTTTGTATCACTTTGTTTGCCATAAGTTGGCAGGGTATGCTCAGACGTGAGCCCCTCTCTCACTTTGCCACTGGATTCAAGCAAGCCTGGCTGAAGACGGCTTGAATTCCAGAAACCAGTCCTAGGAAGCTTGTTTCCGGTCCAGGGAAGGCATGGCTTGGCAGTTCGGCCTGGACTGTTCCCATGAGGCACAGGGTCAGACTGATTTGCATATGGCCATGTCTGAACTGGGATGGCAGAGTGGGCTAAAGAACGGGGATGGATTAAACCCAGAAATGTTGACTGGGTGTGAGTGTTTGATTGGTTCAGATGTTCAGTCCATCAACACCCCCTTTTATACCGCTTTGTTCGCCATAAGTTGGCAGGGTGTGCTCAGGCGTGAGTCCCTTGCTCACTTTGCCACTGGATTCAAGCAAGCCTGGCTGAAGACGGCTGTAATGCCAGAAACAGGTCCTAGGAAGCTTGTTTCCGGTCCAGGGAAGGCATTGCTTGGCAGTTCGGGCTGGACTGTTCCCATGAGGCACAGGGTCAGACTGATTTGCATATGGCCATGTCTGAACTAGGGTGGCGGAGTGGGCTAAAGAACGGTGATGGATTAAACCCACATTGGTTGACTGGGTGTTAGTGTTTGATTGGTTCAGATGCTCCGTCCATCACCACCCGCTTTTGTACCGCTTTGTTCGCCATAAGTTGGCAGGGTATGCTCAGACATGAGTCCCTTGCTCACTTTGCCACTTGATTCAAGCAAGTCTGGCTGAAGACGGCTGTAATGCAGAAACCGGTCCTGAGAAGCTTGTTTCCGGTCCAGGGAAGGTATGGCTTGGCAGTTTGGGCTGGACTGTTCCTTTGAGGCACAGGGTCAGACTGATTTGCATATTGCCATGTCTGAACTGGGGTGGCAGAGTGGGCTAAAGAACGGTGTTGGATTAAACCCAGATGTGTTAACTGGGTGTGAGTGTTGGATTGGTTCAGATGCTCCGTCCATCACCACCCCCTTTTGTACCGCTTTGTTTGCCATAAGTTGGCAGGGTATGCTCAGACGTGAGTCCCTTGCTCACTTTGCCACTGGATTCAAGAAAGCCTAGCTGAAGACGGCTATAATGCCAGAAACTGGTCCTAGGAAGCTTGTTTCCAGTCCATTGAAGGCATGGCTTGCAGTTCGGGCTGGACTGTTCCCATGAGGCACAGGGTCAGGCTGATTTGCGTATGGCCATGTCTGAACTGGGGTGGCAGAGTGGGCTAAAGAACGGTGATGGATTAAACCCAGATCTGTTGACTGGGTGTGAGTGTTTGATTGGTACACATGCTCCGTCCATCACCACCCCATTTTGTACTGCTTTGTTCGCTATAAATTGGCAGGGTATGCTTAGATGTGAGTCCCTTGCCCACATTGCCACTGGATTCAAGCAAGCCTGGCTGAAGACAGCTGTAATGCCAGAAACCGGTCCTAGGAAGCTTGTTTCCGGTCCAGGGAAGGCATGGCTTGGCAGTTCAGACTGGACCGTTCCTATGATGCACAGGGTCAGACTGATTTGCATATTGCCATTTCTGAACTGGGGTGGCAGAGTGGGCTAAAGAACGGTGATGGATTAAACCCAGATCTGTTGACTGTGTGTGAATGTTTGAATGGTTCACATGCTCCGTCCATCACCACCCCTTTTGTATCACTTTGTTTGCCATAAGTTGGCAGGGTATGCTCAGACGTAAGCCCCTCTCTCACTTTGCCACTGGATTCAAGCAAGCCTGGCTGAAGACGGCTTGAATTCCATAAACCAGTCCTAGGAAGCTTGTTTCCGGTCCAGGGAAGGCATGGCTTGGCAGTTCGGCCTGGACTGTTCCCATGAGGCACAGGGTCAGACTGATTTGCATATGGCCATGTCTGAACTGGGATGGCAGAGTGGGCTAAAGAACGGGGATGGATTAAACCCAGAAATGTTGACTGGGTGTGAGTGTTTGATTGGTTCAGATGCTCCGTCCATCACCACCCCCTTTTGTACCGCTGTGTTTGCCAAAAGTTGGCAGGGTATGCTCAGACATGAGTCCTTTGCTCACTTTGCCACTTGATTCAAGCAAGCCTGGCTGAAGACAGCTGTAATGCCAGAAACTGGTCCTAGGAAGCTTGTTTCTGGTCCAGGGAAGGCATCGCTTGGCAGTTCGGCTGGACTGTTCCCATGAGGCACAGGGTCAAACTGATTTGCATAGGGCCATGTCTGAACTGGGGTGGCAGAGGGGGCTAAAAAACGGTGATGGATTAAACCCAGATCTGTTGACTGGGTGTGAGTGTTTGATTGGTTCAGATGTTCAGTCCATCAACACCCCCTTTTGTACCGCTTTGTTTGCCATAAGTTGGAAGGGTATGCTCAGACGTGAGGCCCTTGCTCACTTTGCCACTGGATTCAAGCAAGCCTGGCTGAAGACGGCTGTAATGCCAGGAAAAGGTCCTAGGAAGCTTGTTTCCGGTCCAGGGAAGGCATTGCTTGGCAGTTCGGGCTGGACTGTTCCCATGAGGCACAGGGTCAGACTGATTTGCATATGGCTATGTCTGAACTAGGGTGGCAGAGTGGGCTAAAGAACGGTGATGGATTAAACCCACATCGGTTGACTGGGTGTTAGTATTTGATTGGTTCAGATGCTCCGTCCATCACCACCCCCTTTTGTACCGCTATGTTCGGCATAAGTTGGCAGGGTATGCTCAGACATGAGTCCCTTGCTCACTTTGCCACTTGATTCAAGCAAGTCTGGCTGAAGACAGCTGTAATTCCAGAAACCGGTCCTAGGAAGATTGTTTCGGTCCAGGGAAGGCATGGCTTGGCAGTTTGGGCTGGACTGTTCCTTTGAGGCACACGGTCAGACTGATTTGCATATTGCCATGTCTGAACTGGGGTGGCAGAGTGGGCTAAAGAACGGTGTTGGATTAAACCCAGTTCTGTTAACTGGGTGTAAGTGTTTGATTGGTTCAGATGCTCCGTCCATCACCACCCCCTTTTGTACCGCTTTGTTTGCCATAAGTTGGCAGGGTATGCTCAGACGTGAGTCCCTTGCTCACTTTGCCACTGGATTCCAAAAAGCCTAGCTGAAGACGGCTGTAATGCCAGAAACCGGTCCTAGGAAGCTTGTTTCCGGTCCATTGAAGGCATGGCTTGCAGTTTGGGCTGGACTGTTCCCATGAGGCACAGGGTCAGACTGATTTGCATATGGCCATGTCTGAACTGGGGTGGCAGAGAGGGCCAAAGAACGGTGATGGATTAAACCCAGATCTGTTGACTGGGTGTGAGTGTTTGATTGATTCAGATGCTACGTCCATCACCACCTCCTTTTGTACCGCTTTGTTCACCATAAGTTGGCAGGGTATGCTCAGACGCGAGTCCCTTGCTCATTTTGACACTGGATTCAAGCAAGCCTGGCTGAAGATGCCTGTAATGCCAGAAACCGGTCCTAGGAAGCTTGTTTCCAGTCCAGGGAAGGCATGGCATGGCAGTTCGGGCTGGACTGTTCCCATGAGGCACAGGGTCAGACTGATTTGCCTATGGCCATGTCTGAACTTGGGTGGCAGAGTGGGCTAAAGAACAGTGATGGATTAAACCCAGATCTGTTGACTGGGTGTGAGTGTTTGATTGGTTCAGATACTCCGTCCCTCACCACCCCCTTTTGTACCGCTTTGTTCGCCCTAAGTTGGCAGGGTATGCTCAGACGTGAGTCCCTTGCTCACTTTGCCACTGGATTCAAGCAAGCCTGGCTGAAGACGGCTGTAATGCCATAATCCGGTCCTAGGAAGCTTGTTTCTAGTCCAGGGAAGGCATGGCTTGGCAGTTCGGGATGGACTGTTCCCATGAGTCACAGGGTCAGACTGATTTGTATATGGCCATGTCTGAACTGGGGTTGCAGAGTGGGCTAAAGAACGGTGATGGTTTAAACCCAGATCTGCTGACTGGGTTTGAGTGTTTGATTGGTTCAGATGCTCCGTCCATCACCACCCCCTTTTGTACCACTTTGTGCGCCATAAGTTGGCAGGGTATGCTCAGACATGAGTCCCTTGCTCACTTTGCCACTTGATTCAAGCAAGCTTGGCTAAAGACAGCTGTAATGCAAGAAACCAGTCCTAGGAATCTTGTTTCTGGTCCAGGGAAGGCATGGCTTGGCAGTTTGGGCTAGACTGTTCCCATGAGGCACAGGGTCAGACTGATTTGCATATGGCCATGTCTGAACTGGGGTGGCAGCGTGGGCTAAAGAACGGTGTTGGATTAAACCCAGATCTGTTGACTGGGTGCGAGTGTTTGATTGGTTCATATGCTCAGTCCATCACCACCCCCTTTTCTACCGCTTTTTTCACCATAAGTTTGCAGGGTATGCTCAGAAGTGAGTCCCTTGCTCACTTTGCCACTGGATTCAAGCAAGCCTGGCTGAAGACGGCTGTAATGCCAGAAACCGGTCCTAGGAAGCTTGTTTCTGGTCCAGGGAAGCCATGGCTTGGCAGTTCGGGCTGGACTGTTCCTATGAGGCACAGGGTTAGACTGATTTGCATATTGCCATGTCTGAACTGGGGTAGCTGAGTGGGCTAAAGAACGGTGATGAATAAACCCAGATCTGTTGACTGGGTGTGAGTGTTTGATTGGTTCAGATGCTCCGTCCATCACCAGCCCCTTTTTTACCGCTTTATTTGCCATAAGTTGGCAGGGTATGCTCAGACGTGAGTCTCTTGCTCACTTTGCCACTGGGTTCAAGCAAGCCTGGCTGAAGACTGCTGTAATGCCAGAAACCGGTCCTAGGAAGCTTGTTTCCGGTCCAGGGAAGGCATGGCTTGGCAGTTCGGTCTGGACTGTTCCCATGAGGCACAGGGTCAGACTTATTTGCATATGGCCATGTCTGAACTGGGGTGGCAGAATGGGCTAAAGAACGGTGATGGATTAAACCCAGATCTGTTGACTGGGTGTAAGTGTTTGATTGGTTCAGATGCTCAGTCCATCACCACCCCCTTTTGTACCGCTTTGTTTTCCATAAGTTGGCAGGGTATGCTCAGACGTGAGTCCCTTGCTCACTTTGCCACTGGATTCAAGAAAGCCTAGCTGAAGACTGCTGTAATGCCAGAAACCGTTCCTAGGAAGTTGGTTCCGTTCCATTGAAGGCATGGCTTGCAGTTCGGGCTGGACTGTTCCCATGAGGCACAGGGCCGATCTGATTTGCATATGGCCATGTCTGAACTGGGATGGCAGAGTGGGCTAAAGAACGGTGATGGATTAAACCAGGAGCAAAGTATCGGGTTAGTCAATTTTTAGTGTACACATTGATGAAAATGTGTTGCTGGATTTGAGTATCTTGAATATTTAGTGTTCAGTGGCCAAGTTTGTTACTGCGTGAGTGATCCTTAATCTTTTAGAAAAAAGCTGGGAAGGTGTAAGGTCATCTACGTCAGATTTATTACCATTAACCTTCCTTAGATTGTACTTATCACTTAACCTGCTCTTGCTCTGACCCCAACCTCCTATTTACTGCATTGTTTGTGGAATATATGAGGTCTTTGTAGCTTTAGTTTCATTTCCAGGGCTGGAAGTTAGGGTCTTTATCAAACTATGTAGATGAAAGAACATTATATTTGTAAGCCTTTTTAGTGCAAATGTAGTAGTCTTGGACACACATGGAACATATTACACAAGTGTCCCTAAAAGAGTAAGAGGCAGTTTAATAGCAATAAATGGTAAATAGCCAAGAACATATTTAACATAACCAGGTGATTTATAATTCCATGTAGATTCCAGATGGCAGTTCATATGGCATGTCATTTAAATTATTTAAATAGTTTCATGGAGGATTATTTCATTTTCTGATGGCAATATTCTTAACAGTTGCATTAAAATATGTGGGCAATCCCTTGTGGACATTTTTAGGTCTCGCGACCTATCGATGCGCGCAAGCGCATCGAGCGTAGCGAGAATTCATGTGGCGAAAACATCTTCAAACCAAAGGGCTTTCAGCCCCGCGGTTTTCATGCAGTGCCCGTGTACATGCACGCGCATCGCATGCAAGCCCAGCCTCTCCCGCCCCCATCCGGCATCAGGCTTCTCCTCCCCTAGCAGCACTCCTCCCACACCAGCAACTCCCCCCTCCCACACCAGCACCTCCCCTTTCTCTCCACGCAATCACAGCCTCCCCCTCCCACACCAGCACCTCCCCCCTCCCCCCTCCCACACCAGCACCTCCCCTCTCTTTCCACGCAATCACAGCCTCTCCCCTCCCACACCAGCACCTCCCCCCTCCCACACCAGCACCTCCCCTCTCTCTCCACGCAATCACAGCCTCCCCCTCCCACACCAGCACCTCCCCTCTCTCTCCACGCAATCACAACCATGCTGCACTGCCGAGCCTGGGCTTTTCCAGCTCTTCCCTCCCACTCTCTCACTCTCCCGCCCCAACCCGACTTGTTCTTGTTCTTAACTGCAGATGTACGAAGCGCCGAGCCAACTGCACAGAAAGAGCCAGTCTCTTTGAATAACAGTCAAAAAGAGCCACAAATGAAAAACAGATCCCTTGAGTCATCTGATCACGTGCAGACGAATGACCGCTTTGGTTTGAATGACCTCGCTTTTTTTGTTGTTCTTTTTGTGCGTAAATATTTGAAACAAAACAATGAAGCAATGGGAAATGGGGGAGAATTCATGTGCTCCATCGGATAGTCAAACCACCGCTTTTTTCCGTGGCGTTTTCTTCGAGTGCACGTACAGGCACGCGCATTTGGCCCATACACTTTCATGGCCATCTGTTCCTGTTCCTAATGGCCCTCCCCCCTCCCCCAGCACAGCGTGTACTTCTTCCTGTGTTGCTGTCTCCCTCGTGCTTTTCCCCCACCACTCGTGTTGCTCTCTCCCTTGTGAACCCAACCCACCCCCCCGCCGCTTGCATTTCCCGTACTTGTTTTTATTTTTGACTAAGAAGTCCACGAGAGTGCATGTGCTTGCCTGATGTCTCCCTTGTGTGCATCTCTCCTGTTCCTCCGTATTGCGCTCTCTCGTATGTCTACGTCTCTGCCCCCATTCTTTCCTTCACAACCAAATGCTTCTCTCCCCTACGCTGTGATGTTCTCTTGACTGTTGCTGTCTGCCATGTCTGAATTTTGCCCACTCCCTGTGTTGCTGCCTCCTTCGTGTACTTCTTCCTGTGTTGCTGGCATTTGGCCCATACACTTTCATGGCCATCTGTTCCTGTTCCTAATGGCCCTCCCCCCTCCCCCAGCACAGCGTGTACTTCTTCCTTTGTTGCTGTCTCCCTCGTGGTTTTCCCCCACCACTCGTGTTGTTCTCTCCCTTGTGAACCCAACCCACCCCCCCCCGCCGCTTGCATTTCCCGTACTTGTCTTTATTTTTGACTAAGAAGTCCACGAGAGTGCATGTGCTTGCCTGATGTCTCCCTTGTGTGCTTCTCTCCTGTTCCTCCGTATTGCGCTCTCTCGTATGTCTGCGTCTCTGCCCCCACTCTGGACTGCGCACTTCGAAGATCCTTTGCAGAGTGTAAACGAAAATACTTCAAACCACCGCTTTTTTCCGTGGCGTTTTCTTCGAGTGCATGTACAGGCACGCGCATTTGGCCCATACACTTTCATGGCCATCTGTTCCTGCTCCTAATGGCCCTCCCCCCTCCCCCAGCACAGCGTGTACTTCTTCCTGTGTTGCTGTCTCCCTCGTGCTTTTCCCCCACCACTCGTGTTGCTCTCTCCCTTGTGAACCCAACCCACCCCCCCGCCGCTTGCATTTCCCGTACTTGTTTTTATTTTTGACTAAGAAGTCCACGAGAGTGCATGTGCTTGCCTGATGTCTCCCTTGTGTGCATCTCTCCTGTTCCTCAGTATTGCGCTCTCTCGTATGTCTGCGTCTCTGCCCCCATTCTCTCCTTCACAACCAAATGCTTCTCTCCCCTACGCTGTGATGTTCTCTTGACTGTTGCTGTCTGCCATTTCTGAATTTTGCCCACTCCCTGTGTTGCTGCCTCCTTCGTGTACTTCTTCCTGTGTTGCTGGCATTTGGCCCATACACTTTCATGGCCATCTGTTCCTGTTCCTAATGGCCCTCCCCCCTCCCCCAGCACAGCGTGTACTTCTTCCTGTGTTGCTGTCTCCCTCGTGGTTTTCCCCCACCACTCGTGTTGTTCTCTCCCTTGTGAACCCAATCCCACCCCCCCCCCCGCCGCTTGCATTTCCCGTACTTGTCTTTATTTTTGACTAAGAAGTCCACGAGAGTGCATGTGCTTGCCTGATGTCTCCCTTGTGTGCTTCTCTCCTGTTCCTCCGTATTGCGCTCTCTCGTATGTCTGCGTCTCTGCCCCCAATCTGGACTGCGCAATTCGAAGATCCTTTGCAGAGTGTAAACGAAAATACTGCATTGTTTAAATGCATTATTTTCACATCATAGCAATACGGTACAGCACCATTAAAAGCGCATAGCAGGCTGGGATAGCTTGTTTTTTACTTGGGCAGCGTTACTTTCATTTTGCAGGTTTCAACAAGCATTCCCATAGCCAATACGACTCGCATTAGGAAAGTGTAAGCTATTGGCTTTGTAAATAACAATGCTATTAATTTCTATATTTTCAATGCCAACACATATTAAAAAAATAATTGTCATTTACAATACCAATAGCTCACACTTTCCTAATGCGAGACCTATTGGCAACGCCAGTGCTTGTTAGTGAATGCTAGCATGTATTATCCAGCAAGAACTAAAATGAGATGCCACTTTCAACAGAAAGTGTATGTACAATGCCTGTTTGAAATATGGCTCTTAAATATTTACTGTATGGTTCCATGATTGCAACAAAAGGGTGCACATACAGAGAAAAAGTCTTGCCTGGACAGTGACAACATGTAGCACACAGCACAATTGCTCACAAAATGTTTATGGGAGATAAAATCCATACTAATATAACAAAGAGAGAGTCCAAACATTTGAGGCGGGTAATCTCAGGAACCACAGCACCAATCACAACACCCAATACGGCGTTGGAAAGGGCAGTTTTAGCAGAAGGACATAGGCTATGCAGACACCCACCATATACATTTAAAAGGTAAAAGAACCGTGCCAGCAAAGTAGTCCCTTGTGGGCGTGTCTGCATTGTGCTGTGGGCGTGTGTTGGGGCCGTGACAAACGCTGGGGGCGTATGGTACGTTATGCCTTCATGCCATGTTTCATATCGGTTGCTAATCCCACCCTGCTCCCTTTAAATATCCCTGCACCCCATAATCATAACCCACACTTACTCCTTAAAATACCCCAACACCCTTAAACACATACCCTGTACCCCAAAACCCAAACCTATCCCTAAACCCTAAAAATACCCCTGTACCCCAAAACCCAAACCTAGCCCTGAACCCTATAAATACCCCTGTGCCTCAAAAGCCAAACCTACCCCTGAACCCTAAAAATACCCCTGTACCCCAAAACTTAAACCTACTCCTGAACCCGAAAAATACCCCTGTACCCCAAAACCCAAACCTAGCCCTGAACCCTAAAAATAACCATATGCCCCAAAACCCAAACCTACCCCTGAACCCTAAAATACCCCTGTACCCCAAAACACAAACCTAGCCCTAAACCCTAAAAATACCCCTGTACCCCAAAACCCAAACCTAGCCCTGAACCCTTAAAATACCCCTGTACCCCAAAACCCAAACCTACCCCTGAACCCTAAAAATACCCCTATACTCCAAAACCCAAACCTAGCCCTGAACCCTAAAAATACCCCTGTACCCCAAAACCGATACCTATCCCTAAACACTAAAATTACCCCTGTACCCCATAACCCAAAACTGTATCTGAACCCTTAAAATACCCAAACACCCCAAAACATATACCTCAGTACCCCAAAACATATACCCCTATACCCATACTTACCTTATCCAAACATTAAAAAAATACATGCTTTTACCATTCATGCATTTACAACTAATTTCGTTGTAAATGTATGCGGGTAAAAGCATATAAAATGTAATGCCATGCATTATAATGGCATTGCGAAGTCATGGTACTTTTGTAATGAAAGTATGCGGAGTGATGGTATGCGGAAAGAAAGTTGCGGAATAATGGGTGTTTACCCTCCCCCGGTAATTACATTGGTGGCACGGCGGCCCACTTCTCCAGCAACATACTCATATTTTTTCACCACCCATTTGAAAAATGCACAGGTCTCTCTCATTGATGGCCAGCACCGACATACACTTTTAGACACACCTCCGTTCGAATCTCAGCATCAGCTCAACATCCTGTGATTCCAGGCAAATTGCTTTGTCTCCCCATGCCTACCACAAATCAATGTGTTCTTCTGTAATGTAAATTGTGCTCATGCCATGTTGTCGAGTTCGCGCTATATAATATTGCAAGGAAAAATAAAGTAGGGAAACTTGAGTTCACACACTACTGAACGCGCACTCTTAAGTGCATCAGCAGTGCACTGTGAATCGGAGCGTTTCACAGGCCTGTCACAGATAAGAAATGCTATCAAACGAAATCCTACAAAACAATATACTACTGGCCGGCAGCTATTCATACCCGGACAACGTCGGGACGGGCTGCTAGTGAAATATATAAGGAAGGATGTGTGAATTACTGAAAGACATTAGAAGGTCCGTTTGTTCGCTGTGTGTTTTTTTGGCTGAGAGAATATAGTATAGACCTAGTATTTAGCACCTGGGTCTTGTCATTACACACTGTACCTACATAATAGGAGGCACACCTTTGTTTCAAGTGTTTTGGCATAGTATACAGTGTTCAAAATAGCATTTGTTTGGATATGCTAAGGTGAGAAGTTGCTTAGGCTTTGTTTGACAATAAATATGCATTTGGATCTTGTTGCCATAGCATCTAAAGGGTTTAAGCAAATGATCAAAAGGATGGCCTTAACAAAATTGAATGCTTTCAGTTTTTGGTGAAACCTATTCTTTATTATAGAATACCATATAGGCAGCTGTAGTAATTGGGTTTCACCGAATCAGAACAGCTGGATGTTGTTGCTTTTGAATCACCCAGTTTTGAACTTCTTACTCAGTGTGAGTCTCACTGTATGTTTTCATATCCACACACCTAGGTACACATGTGCAAGCTTTGAATGGGAGGCTGCTGTCGTACGCAGGCTGGTAACCGTGCACAGGTAGCCTCGTATCGAGGAGACTCTGCAGGATTAGATATGACCTAAAGTAGACCTTGATAGGTTATTATACACTCACAGGGAAAGTCAGTGTAGTTTACTGCCTTATCTGCAGTGACATTGTATTACACACATAGGGGTTAACTGCTTTGAACTGCAGTTTCACTTCCCTTTACCTTACCAAGTCCAGTGACATTTAAAAATGGGGTGGAACAAGTATGAGATAAACAAACTTGAGAATTCTGAAAGGATATCTGTAACTCTATTGGGTCATCCAGGATTGACATATTTCTCTGGCTCAGGTCAGGGCCTTTTGTCACCCTGTTCGACCAAGTTAATTACATTTCTCTCCAGCAGATGGAACAAAGGCTGCCCCATACAGGATGAGTAATTAACAGTGGTTCCCTCAGTTCCTGAGCAGCAAAGTTTGGAGAGGAAAATCTACATTTGTTAATTATTTGTCACATTGTATCAAGGCTGGGAACAGAGCACACTCACTGAACAGAGGGCAACCTTTTAAAGGGAACAGCCCTGGCAGCATCAGAGTAGGGCAGAGCTGAGATCACAGGAGCAGATATGACCAGTGACTCCTGGATGACATCATCTTGACTTGTCCTCCCATGCTGTGCAGGAGGCTTGAGACAGGAGCTGAGAGGTGAGGTGGCACCAGAGGATTGACCAGGGATGCCTGACTTGTAGAACGTTCTTCCCCATCTAAAAAGACTTGCACAAGGGGTAGACTCCCTCATGTTTGGTGCTGTTTGAGCATTTTTTTGCTGGACCCTGAGACTGCAACAGTGATGGAGAACTGGAAGGAGAAACCCCTAATTCCCAAAAATGACTAGTGACTCTAGCCCATTCGACCCCGGACCAGTGGGTTTCCCAAGGAGCCATTGAGGACGGCCTCCAAACAACTCACAAGGACTAGTTGAGGTCTGGTCTTCTGAATACAGAGACACAGACTAGAAGAAAAACTGTGTCAAGGGGCCCAGTGGAACCAACTACCTGTATAAACGACTTTGGGTTGTGGAGCTCTGCTAAAACTGCTACTGGTTGCTGGAGCTTGCCCCTAGGAGTAAAATTAGACCAAGATCGTCCAAATCGGCCCATTGAGGCACGAGTTAAAGCCCTTCAAAGGTTGGTGACTGTTGGACCCGGCCCTTTTGGCAGGTTCACCCTGAAACTTTTTGCTTTTTCCTAGCCTGTTTCTGTGACCTGGTGTTGGTGATTTTAGACCTCTGCGCACTTTTTCACTGTGGTACAGTGTAAAGTGCGTGAGCTCTCTGTGTATGAGTGGTGAGTGACCTGCCCTCCCATAGGAATGAATGGGAAATATGTATGCCCATGGTAGTTCCTGATGTGTGGGAAGTGCAGGGTCGAGTTTGGTATGTGCGAACTCGTGAGATTGAATGCTGCGCAATGGTATATGCGGCATGATTGTATCTAGTGTAGAAGTGCCACTTCTAGAAGTTGGCATATTTGTGTAATTTGTGTCTGGCGTGTGATTGGCTGAGGCTGGCTGGTGAGCCTGGCTCCAAGAGTCTGGGAGGGTCTGCCCCGGTGGTGAATGGAGTGTTTAGCATGCTGATGTGAGAAGAGGAGTAAGCCTGGGCCTGCTTGTGGATTGACCGTCTGGTTTGAGGGTCCTGAATGAGGCTGGGTTTTCCCCACACAATGCTGGCTCCACCCCCTGGGGTGCGTCTGATGTTCCTAGCCTGGCCAGTGAAAGGAGTTCCCTATAAACAGTTGTAGCTGGTTCTCACACTGCCTGCACCCTGATAGACAAAGGATTTCTCTGTATAAAAAGGGGCTGTGTCCCCTTACAAAATGTTCTTGTTTCTGACTTGAATCCTGCCAGGGGAGTGCTGCTGTTTGGGCTCAGGGGAAGGCTTGCCTCCCTGGGCCCTGCCCAGTCCCTGGATGCCTGATGGACTTGGAGGCTGGAGGACTTTCCTTTTCATGGAAGCTGCTTTTTGCTCTACCTTAATCCCTCCAGGATTGCTGGAACCATTTTGCTGGGCTGCTTGTAGCCCTAGGGACCTGGGGGGGGGGAGGGCGCTGCCCCAGCACCTTGGGAGTGCTGCCGTTGTTTTGAGATGCCCCAGGGTCTCTCTCTGTGCACTGGAGCGCTTTATTCTCATTTTCTGGCAGAGCGCTGTGGTTACCCCAGGGGGGAAGCGCTCCTGCCCTTTATGTCACCCGAGTGCCTCGTGTGCACTTTATTTTTATAAATTCGGGTGCTACCCCGTGTATGGTGCCTCAGCGAGTGCCCACCTTGCGTGTACATTTATTTTGTTAACTGAGGGTGCCCACCCCTCATTGCAGCCGTTAAAACACAGAGATCGCCGCGGCCTGCCTGGTTGTGGGCGGGGCCTGAGACGGAAGCGGAAGTGCGGCCGTGAGGAAAAGAGGAAGTGTGGGCTATTTCGGGGCTCCCGTGTGCTGAGGGAGCCCCGGGAAAAGAAGGGTCGCGGTTGCATTGGGCACCGGGGCAGGCAGGAGCCTACTCCGTGCCCCGGTGCACTGACCCAGAAGAAGAGAGGGGCAGAGGTGGCTGAAGAAGCAGGCGGGGCTCCGGTGTGAGAAGTAGAGCCCTGCACTGCTTGAACAGGGAGACCGGAGATGTGCCCGGAGATGCTGGTTGCCGCCTCCTCAAGCCCCCCGAGAAGAAGTGGCACCCTCTTGCGGCCCTGGGATCCCGGGAAGTGGTGAGAGCCCCTGGGCCTCCAACAGAGATGAGCGGAGGTGTTGCAGGGCTCCCGTGTCCTGGAGGGAGCCCCGGCAGTGAAGTCCCACACCGCCGACCAGAGGAGCCTCCCCCGCAGTGAATGGCCCGGTGAGTAGAAACAGGCTGGGGGCTCCAGGCGGGTGCGAGTGCCAACAAATGGCACCGTGTCTCGGTGTCATGTAGGGCGGTCCCGAATGGCAGTGGGCCGCCCCACCAGTACCAGAGCTGGGGGCATGTTTCTTTCCAGAGCCCACGAGAGGCTCAGGGGCTATTTGGTTCACGAGCCCCGAGAGGCTCACAGCGCCCCAGTTGTCGAGGAGCCCCCGAGGGGCTCAGGCGCCACAGTTGTTGAAGAGCCCACGAGGGGCTCAAGTGCCACGTTTGTTAAGGAGCTCACGAGGGGATCAGGCATTAATTAGTTTTAGAGCCCAACGAGGCTCTTGAGGGCCTTTTATATTTAGGCTCACCGCCCACATGATGTTAGAGCCCGGTGAGGCTCTTGGGGGACACAAGTGTTTTCAGAGCCTGTGTGGCTTCAACGTTCTGCGCAGTGTTGTGTCAGAGCCTGTGTGGCTCCAACAATTGGGCACAGTACTGTTCTAGGGTCAGTGAGGACCCTGTTACAGTTTTGATTCCCAGCTGCCCAGCAATTAGCGGGCAGCTGCACCGTTTAGGTCTTGTGATTGTTCCCAGGTGCCCAGCAAGTAGTGGGCACCTGCAACGTTTATGTTTTGCGCCGGTGGCGCACCCCTGACTGGCGCTGCATTGGCAGCGCTCCCTGACATTCTGGACACAGGGCTCTTTAGTCCCTTTATTAGATGGGGGCTGATATGTGATTTTATTTAGGCGCAATGTGATTATCTATGTGATGGTAATTGCCTAATGTGAGTTTTGCGCAATGTGATGTGGTGCTAGGAAATGTAATGCATTTAATATGATTACGCAACTTGATCTTACACCTCTGAATGTTTTTGGGCATCATGTGTTTTTGGCGCTATTGAGTTGTGGTCTGGCACCTCTGTATGTTTTTATGCATCATGTGTCGGTGTCTTCCTTGTTCTTACACCTCTGAATGTGTTTTTGATGCATCATGTGCCATGTTCTTACACCGCTGAATGTATGTTTTATGCATCATGTGTTTTCCTTCCCTACACCTCTGAATGTTGTGATTCATCATGTGTAATGTGTTCTTGCTAATACCCCTAATTGTATTGTGATACTTAGGTGGTTGTTCTTTCCAGTACAGGTGGTCGTAGTGAGGTCCTGGTTCCCTGCGTGACATTCTCCTAAGGTGTTTAGGGTTGCGTAGGTGGTACTTACCTGTTACCAGTAGTTGCTGGTTGTGAATTATATTTTCTAATTTGTGCTACAGTGATTTTATATCCTATATTCTATTTTCTACTAAGTGCTGATTCTGACAGGCGCCCACGTGGCCCTGTCCTGTGTAAATAATCCCTTGTGAATATTGCCAGTGCCAGTTGGCACAATGTACATGTGTGATTCTATCTGATGTGTTTTGACAATACAGAAGTTATTTTTATATAACCTTGTGTGGAGTTCCTTTTGTGGTGTGCCTAGGATGTTGTTGCTGTTGTGTGCTGGCGCAAATGCTTTACACATTGCCTCCGGGATAAGCTTGTCTGCTCGTGCCAAGCTTCCAAGGGGGTGAGCAGGGGTTATCTTGGCGTGTGACTCCCTTGCCCTGACTAGAATGGTGGTTTCTGCCTTGCTTTGGCGTCAGCCTTAGCCAACCAGAAATAGCCAGTTCTAACAGTGACATTTCACCTTTTTTATGAACCATAACAAAAAAACACACTGGTCCCTAGTAACAATACGTTAGATACAAAGAACCAAATGGTGACTAAAATGTAGTCAAACGAATTAATGAAAAACAATATCACAACACATATTGGTGCAAAATAAGCGTTATTGGTGCTCCCATTACAGCAAGTTCTCAACAATCATATAGTATCTGTGTTTTTAAGGCATTTTGATCCACATAAAAATGGCAGGATCATCATCAGAATTCGGGAGGCTACAATGACCCAGAGGGAGCTAAAATAATTATAGAGGAAATGTGATCAGAGTGAGACTAACAAAAAATACAAGTGAGCCAGTACAAGGCATAGGCAATACTTTTTAGACCATACTTACATTATGAAAGGTAATGCAGTTGCTAAATGAGGGGGTCCCCGGTGACAAGCCTTAGTAACAGGGTGGGCTGGAAGAGAAGAGAAGAGAAGAGAAGAGAAGAGAAGAGAAGAGAAGAGAAGAGAAGAGAAGAGAAGAGATGAGAAGAGAAGATGATTGAAACCCTGGAAAAGGGTAGAACTGGCGAGGAGAGATTGCACAGTAGTATGAGAGGTACTGACTGAAGCTGAAAACATGCTGGATATCAATAGGGAGCTCCAATAAGCCTGCAGTGGGAAGCACATGGGTGGGCTGGGTCTCAAGGTTGAGTGCAAGGTTCCTTCACTGGGCTCAAATCAGCTCAAAAATGGCAATGCATTGGTAGCGCTGACTGGTAGCATGGAGTCCTTTCAGTACAATGAGATCTTAAACTGGAGTTTGAGAGGGCAGCCTGCTGTTGAAAGTAGGCAATAAAAAGAGAAAAGGGACCAAGAAATGAAAATTAGGAAACTTTTCTAATATTTATATTTTATGTATCCTGGAAGTGTTGTTTTCTGGGGGTATATATATATGTATTTTATGTTTTATAGAACATCTCTATTCCGTTGATGTTCTTTATCAAAGTGTCTCGCGACTAGATATGCCTCTTCGCCTTTAGCTATCACCCTCATATGTTCTAGGACTCTGATTTGTCTGTCTTATAAAATCCTGAGTGCAGGCATACGAAGACATATAAGTAAATTCTTGACATGTGAAACACCGTATGTAGTCTACTGTCTCGTTTGCCCATGCGGCCTACGATATGTTGTCAGCACAATCCATCCTGCCAAAATTAGAGTCCTAGAACATATGAGGGCGATAGCTAAAGGCAATGAGGCATATCCAGTCGTGAGACACTTTGATAAAGAACATCAACGAGATAGAGATGCTCTAGCCTATTTCTGATTAGATCATGTCCCCGATAATCCCAGGGGTGGTGACAGGATTATAAGGCTTAGGAGGTCAGAGATGCATTATTTAATTGATCTGCAAACTAAGACTCCTCATGGTCTTAACAGTAGTGAAGAACTGGCCATAGATCTGGGTGAATAGGAGGAGTCTTTGGTATCTGCATTCGATGATCTTAAGTGTCTGGATCCTTTAACTGTTAATGTTTGATGATTTTAACTTTGTGATACATCTTCTGTGGTTCGTCCTCTTGTCTATGTTCTAATTTCTATTTCTTTTCTTCTCTTATCCCCTCTGAATTTTAGTTGAGTTGCATTTCAATGTTATCAATGGTGGAATGTGTCCTAATTGAAATATTTGTGATGATCTGGATTTTGTTGAGAGGCTCTAAACATTCTGCATTTATTCAACTGTGGATATATGCCCATCAAGGGCTTGATTGGTTTACATGAATTTAATAATGATCGCCCATCTTGGGCTTCATTGATTTTCTAAATTAATTCTCGGATGAATTATGCATGCGATAGTTAATCAGTTAGTCATTTAAAGATGGCGCTGGTTTAGAGGTACTATCAAGATAAATGTTAGTCCTCTTTTAATGTTCATGTAGGGGGGTGAAAATGTTTAAATACTGTGAATGCACAGCGCTTCGGTTAACATAGAGAAAGGTTTACTCCGAAACGCGTCTGTTTACTTGATACTTTGTTGCTGAAATGAATTCATGTTGACAAGTCCTTGCGAGTGCGATTCTTTCCTGGAGGAAGCTGTGGTGGAGAGAGAGTGGAGCTGCAATATTTATGCGGGAGCACCCCCACATGTATTCGCAACGCCTGAGAGTGCGCTTAATTGTTTTGGTGCTGTGGAACGTATATATATATATATATTCACAGAAAAAACCATAGGTTATAGTGGATATATAGTTAGGAATTTGCATTTACAAAACCTTGAAAATTCAATGAAAAAACCATTGGTTTTAGGCCATATATAGTTAGGGATTTGCATTTACAAAACCTTATTTTACTCGCATAAAACCATTGAAATTCCATATATAGTTATAAGCGCTAACTATATATCGCGCACCCGCAATCCACTGCTGATGATGTCACATATTACATCATTCATGACATGGTTAGTGACATCACTGATGACATCACTGATGACATCTCAAATGACATCACTGATGACATCACTGATGACATCATCCAGTGACTGTATGTTTCTGTAAAGTTAAAATATCTCTTACATATTGAAGAATGAGTGGATATATAAGTGTCTGGATGAAGGATTTAGTAGGTGCATGACTGACTGTATGAGTGAGTGATTAAATGTGTCTCACTGAGTGCATGGGTTAGTGACTAAACTGTCTTAATTTGTGCATCATTATGTCTGTTGTTCTGTAAACTGTTGCATGTGTTGATAAGTAGCTATATGAGTAACTATATGGGTTATTGATTGGTTGCCCAAGTATTTGTATGGGATATTGAGTGTGTGTGTGGGTGGCTGGGAGGTGTGTGAGTCTGTGCATAGATCTGTAAGCAGTTGATTCACTAGATGTATGGTTTCAAAAGTGCATGTGGAAACAGCTGTATGGGCGGTTGACTGTGTGCATGAGTGTATTGGTGAGTGAATGGATATCTCAGTGCTACATGTCAAAGTAAGTACATATGTAAAACACAGTACATGTGAGAGTTGACATATATAAATAACTGTGCATAAGAGCCAGTGAATGTGTGAGTGGCTGTATGGATCATTGTGAACTTGTATCAGGGATTGTATAAGAGAGTAAATATGTGTTAGTATATGTTTGAATAAGTAAAGTTTGTATAACTGTATATTTGAGGAAATGGAGGTGTGATTGATTCTTTGCATGACTGACTAGGTGTGTGAGTAACTCCATGGATGAGTGACAGTCTGTGAGTGTCTGTTTACACTGATTGTATCTAAGGTTATATTAGAGTCTGAAAAGGTTCATCGTATTATCACATGAATGATATCATCAGTGATGTTATCGGTCATGACAAATGAGATGTTTTCAGTGATGTCATCAGTGATGTCATTTGAGATGTCATCAGTGATGTCATCAGTGATGTCACTAACCATGTCATGAATGATGTAATATGTGACATCATCAGCAGTGGATTGCGGGTGCGCGATATATAGTTAGCGCTTATAACTATATATGGAATTTCAATGGTTTTATGCGAGTAAAATAAGGTTTTGTAAATGCAAATCCCTAACTATATATGGCCTAAAACCAATGGTTTTTTCCTTGAATTTTCAAGGTTTTGTAAATGCAAATTCCTAACTATATATCCACTATAACCTATGTTTTTTTCTGTGAATTTCATTGTTTTTTTAATAGCAAATATGAAAAGCTTTAAAATGTCAAGTACGTGATAGATAAAAACATTTTTGTATTTATGCACGCTGATGTGCTTTGAACGCTGCACCCCCCCCCTCCCCTCTTTTGTCTTAGTAGTACTCTCTCTTTGCAGATACTGAAGGGTAGTTAACGCAGGCCTTTACCCCCATTGTAATCCGTCGTGCCTGCTTGTCTCTCCATTTGATTGATTGTTGTCCAAGCATTTACTGTTTTAGAATTGGTTCTCTTTGGATCATTCTCTATTTACAAACAAGCACAAAGTCGCAATACTCTGTTTAGTCTTTGCAGATAGTGAAAAATCGTGTAAAAAAATAAAAGTAATCGAGCAAAATCAGTAGGCCACTAATTGGATCTCTTTTTGACCTCGCTAAAATAGAAATATTAGGAACAACCCTTCATGAGAAATACGAAAATAGTGAGATGAACTGAGCTCCACACCATGAGGGCTGCAAGACAGCTCGGCTCCGTCACCCATCCCGCCCAAAATAACGACAAACCCTATGCAAATATTAAAAATATAGACAACACACCAGCAAAGAAACAGGGTAAAACATTTTATTAAAAAACTATTTACATAACGTTGGTTTATAAGATGATGTCAGTAGTGGACCGATGTGTGAATAGGTCGAAAGCAGCACAAGGCTCCAAGATCCGGATGGCAAGCTCCTGGATGTTGGGTGCCATAGTTCAAAGTTCTGACTTTGAGCCTTTTTCAATGCCTGTGCTTTGTTGAATCAAAATGGCGGCTTGACACAAAGCTGACTCAAGCGTTGCTACTGATGCTATGCAGACCAAAACTGGTTTTCAGTTTGTACATTTTTCTAGATTTTTCAATCCAAGTTTGGTTGACTTTGTAGAACGATGGCTTCAAATTTTCAACATACGGTGTGGTGGCGCTGACTGGGAGGGGGCGCTTCGCTCCTGCCCCCTCCCCAAGTAAGATTTTCATACGTGAAAGTACGTTAATGGTTTTGGTCCCTGAGTTGCTTCGATGTCACTGCCATTCTCAAATGGCATAAGTTCTGGATGTTGGGTGCCATAGTTAAGAGTTCTGAGCAGCGCTTGTAACACTGTCTGAAGCTTATTTCCACCAACTGCAACTTCACTATTCTCAAAGTAAGTGAGTGTCGTTTGTGGACCTGACTGCATTAGAAAACAATGTGATATGTTACCTTCCTAAACAGCTTGACGGAGGCCCCTGAGGGGCGGTGTGATGGCCATGGACTCGGAGAAGACGCTTGGCTCCGACACCCTCCCCAAGTCTTATAGCACTGGTGTAGCCTGAGATCGCCCCCGAAATAGGCGGCCGGCTCCCGGGGTCCGGCGGAACTTTTTGCCTTATGATGACTCTTCAATTCTGAACCTTGTCCCATCCAGCTGAGTTGCGCCCACTCTTGCGGCTACAGCGTCTTGCCCACCATCCAGCTGAATTGCGCCCACTCTTGCGGTGCAGCGATAGGCGGCTGCCACAGGACTCTCAAAATGGCGGCCGGCTCTTCGGTTTTGGGCCTGGTCCACTAAAATGGCCCTGGGACACCTTTGAACTCGGACGCTTCCCTGATAGGGCTTGGGTCCCATTCTCGAAAAGCGTCCCCTCAGCCGTGAAGATTCTACAAAAGTCTTGGGGGCCCCCGACTCCCACAGGTTTCTGGTGGGGAGCGGCTGCCATGTCTGCTCGTGGAATGGCCACGACGGAGCTACGAGATGGTAGTGGTCTCATGCTGACGCCAGCTTTAGTCTGAAACATCCAGAAACACTGTAGACTACCAATTCAATCAGTTCCGGTAGCGCCCCAACATGACCCGGAAGAGAAGAACTTGCCCTCCCCTCTTTGACTGATGGTTCTTGTTGCCTGTCCCCTCTGTTGTCATTTAACAGAACTTTTTGGACTGCTGAAAGGAGTTGTGTTCCGAACGCTGGTTGGTGGAGACATTTTGACTATATTCTTGACCTACGTTGTCGCGTAATGCGTTATATGACACGCCGCGTTACCGCACCCGGAAGTGATCCGAGGCGCGGCGCGCAGCGCGTAACGTAAGCATAACAGGTCATGTGACTTGTTAATAAAACTTTTCATTGGTTCATTTTACTTTTGTTAATTTAATGATGAAAAGCTTGGTCATATGACCTAAAAATTACGCTTTTTATTGTTTTCGAACAATATTTTTTTTTCAAACATATGTTATAATATTCCAGGCTAATGTACTTTCCCGGAAAATTTACAACTGTCTTGTAAGTAAAATATATTCCTTTTTCGAGAAAAAGGGCGTTTCTTCCTTCCATGACGGAGCCGTTGAGTAAAAGAGATTCGGCCTGCTGTCTTAGTCGCCGATACGCCTGATTATCAGATTCTTATCGATCACTTTTGGAAAGGGGCGACCACTCGGTCCCCCCGAACGTATGGCAGAGTGCCTCGATCCCCCCGGGAAGCCATTTTTGGGCGGGAGGCGTGTCACGGCTGGTATGCCCGAAGCGGCGTAGCCGGGGCGCGCCTTTTCCCGCCCTAGAGTGGGCTGGCCTAGACACCGACGTAGCCAGCCCCGCCCTAGGGGCAGGCAGGGGCGGGTTCTCGCCCGCCCTGAAGACGGATAAAAAGAGACGCAAGACCAGAAGACGTCCTCTTGTTCTTGTGCTCCGAAGCTGCACCTCCTCGCTACTCGTGAGCTCGGGACAGAACGAAGAGCCAATTTTGAGCGTTTTGATCTTTTCTCTTTGTCTTTTAGATACTTCGTCGGAGAGATGCCCAAGAAAGGCGCAAAGAGAATGACGACCGACCAGATGGTGCGGGCTCTTTGCAAAGAGGTGTCCGACATAAAGAAACGGTTGGCGGAGCGAGACGGGGAGGAGGGTTCGGGCTCTGCGCCGGCTGAAGGTAGACCAAAGAGGCCGAGAAAGGTTCCAGCCGGTGGAGACGTCCCGGTTCCCTCTGCCCCGCTCGAGGCGCCGACCCCAGTACCGAGGGAGGGGAATCCAATCCCCGTTGTCGTCACCCCGACATCCAAGGAAGACATGCCCCCCGAGCTGGCAGCACAGCTTGCAGCTTGGTTGGGGGATAGTAGTGATGGCGCCACGGCCGCCGAGGCACAGGCATTGATAAAAGGGCTTCGTGAGAAGAGAGATGCAGCTAAAGGGGCTGCGCCGTCGGCAGAAGCTGCGTCCGGTGCAGGTAAGCGGCCATTGCCGATTGCAAGGGACGAGTCAGCACCCTCTCGTAGAGAGAGATTGGGTCAACATGTGCCTTTAGCTATAAAGGAAAAGATTTGGGCTGGGGAATACGTGAATATTTTCGCCTTGCTTGTTGATCATTATGAGGTGGAGAATGTTAGAAGTCAAAAGGACCTAATGCATCCGAGTGTTTGGCGCGCAAAAATGGCCGCCTTTAAGATACATGAGAATATTGGCAACTGGGGCAATGCGTGGGGAATTTTTACATCAATTCTGGGGGAACGTAGGCCCGAGTTGCTGCCTGAGTTTCCCATTTATCAATCAAGAATTATGGGTTACTCGACAGCGTATCAAGGTAACCATTGGTTTTGTTATGACAATCTGTTCAGAAAAGAAAAGGAACATAACAAAGGTTTGACTTGGGATTGTTACGATTCGGTAACATGGGATAAGATGAAAGAATCAGGAATGTTAAAGATGCCATTGGTTGGGAGCAATGTTGTAGATTACTCCCGCCAAAACGTGGGGACGCCCTTTCGACCAAGTACGAGCACCGACGATCAGTCGAGGCCCGCAGGTAATACAGGGAGGAAGGGTTTCTGCTTTAATTTCAACAAAGGGAAATGTACCAGACCTCCGGGAACGTGTAAATTCAAGCATGAGTGTAGTACGTGTGGGTCGTCCCATCCTGAGTCAGCGTGCAGAGCCAGAACGGGTGAGAACGGGGGTAAGGGAGGCGCCAAACAGGTCTAAACTAGTCCGAGGGGCGCCTTTACCAACCCCGATTGATACCTTGGCAATGATTCCCTGGCTCAGTGAATACCCGGATCGTACTTCTGCTGGGGTGCTACGGAACGGTTTTTCACATGGTTTCCGCATCCCGGTAGGGGACTTTCAGGGTGTAGGGTTTTGCAAAAATCAACTTTCTGTGTTACAACATACGTCTGTGGTGCAAGAAAAAATTCTGAAAGAGGTTAGCCGGGGACGGGTCGCTGGCCCGTTTAGTGTACCCCCGGTACCGGATTTTGTATGTTCTCCGTTAGGGGTGGTCCCCAAGAAGGACCCAGGTGAGTTTCGTTTGATCCATAACTTGTCGGCTCCACACGGCCTTTCAGTGAATGACGCAATTGATCCAGAGGTTTGTTCGGTGCGATACGCATCATTTGATGAGGCAGTAGCCATCTTGAATCGCCTGGGGCCCGGGACGTTGATGGCGAAATCAGATATCGAGTCAGCGTTCCGGTTGCTCCCGGTACACCCAGACGATCAGCGTCTTTTGGGATTCGGGTTCCAGGGGTCAATTTACATGGATAGGTGTATGCCGATGGGATGCTCTATATCATGTGCTTATTTTGAGCAATTCAGTACTTTCCTGCAATGGGTGTTCACGAAGAAAACGGGTTTCCGAAATGTAATGCACTACCTTGACGACTTTTTGTTCCTTGGTCCCGCCGGAAGTCCCGAATGTGCTCAGGCCTTAGCAGAATTCTGTGTGTTGATGGGTCATTTTGGCGTGCCATTGGCACCGGGTAAAACTATGGGTCCCACGACTTGCCTCGAGTTTTTGGGGATCGAGTTGGACTCAAGGGAGGGGTGTTTCCGTTTGCCAGATAGTAAAGTGTTGAAATTCAGGGCAACCCTCCAAGTATGTTTGAATGCATCTAAGGTTACACTGCATCAGTTGCAACAATTAGTGGGGAAGTTGAACTTTGCCTTGAGGGTGATCCCAATGGCTCGCCCTTTTTCCCGCTCAATTGCCCAGGCGATGGTTGGCCTAAAAGAGGGTCATCATCGCACGAGATTATCGGCTGAGGTCCGCCAGGACATGCGGATTTGGTTAGCATTTTTGGCGGACTTCAATGGCCGAGTCGTCTGGAACAAGCCAGCCGTGTCCTCAGAAGAGCTCGGGCTATGGACAGATTCAGCAGGAAGCATAGGCTTTGGCGCCATCTTCGGCACAAAGTGGTCTGCTCAAAGGTGGCCCCTATGGTGGCACGAGAAGGGGCTAACGAGTAATATTGCTTTCCTTGAACTATTTCCCATTCTGGTGGCCCTGAGAACCTGGCCAGAAGGGTTCAGAGATCATTCTGTCGTGTTCTGGTCCGACAATATGACCGTAGTAGAATGCATCAATAGTCAGGCAGCCCATTGTAAATTGATTTTGAGGCTGCTCAAAGAAATTGTCCTACTGTGTATGCAACTGAACGTGGTATTCAGAGCAAGACATGTCCCAGGGGTGAAGAATCAGGCTGCTGATGCACTGTCTCGTTTTCACATGCAGGCTTTCTCGGGTTTCCTTCCGTCAGCGGACCCGGAGCCGGCACCCTTCCCCGAAGCTCTCTGGTCTCTCGGTGCCCCGAACTTCGTCACCTCGTGGGAGAGAGTCTAGCACCCAGGACAAGGAAGGCATATGAAGGGGCGTTCCAGGCCTATTTAGCCTTTTTGGGGGCAGAGAGAGGGGGACTTTGGGGGCAGGAAGAGTGGGTTGTACTTTTTCTGTTGTCCTTACGTAAGGCTGGGAAGTCGGTGGCTACCGCCCAAAGGCATCGTGCCGCCATTTCTTTTGTTGCCAGGGCCCATGGCATCCTGGACCCAACAGCGTCTTTTACAGTTCAGAAAGCGCTGCGTGGGTGGCAACGCCTGGAGGGTCGCAGAGTAGACGTACGACGACCGATAGGTTTAGACAGATTGTCCCAGTTACTGGCCACACTCCCTAACACGTGCTCGTCCCATTTCGATACCTGTTTGTTCCGGACTGCATTTACGCTGGCATTTCACGGGGCTATGAGAGTTAGTGAGCTAGTTGCAAGGAACAAACGGGATGTGACGGGGGGCTTGTGCAGGGGACATGTTCAGATCAGGGGTGATGCGATGATTGTCTCCTTTCTCAGGTCCAAGACCGACCAAGATGGGAGAGGGGACTGCACGATCATTCGCAGAAACCCCGAGTCATCCATGTGTCCGGTACAGTGCTTAGAAGATTACCTAGCACGAAGGGCGGCATCATGGGGGGGGACATTGTTGAGGCATGCAGACGCTACCCCACTGACGAGGTTTCAGTTTCAGCGGGTGCTTGCAATGGCCATTGCCGCAGCGGGCTTGGACCCGGGCGAATTTGGGACCCATTCCTTTCGAATAGGGGCTGCCACTGAAGCTACAGCCAGGGGTCTTAATGTAGAACAAGTGAAACGTGTGGGGCGTTGGTCCTCCAATTGTTATAAGAGGTACGTGCGATTGCACATGTTGTGAAGCTGTAATCATGTACTCACGCTTCTTGTCTTTTGTTTGTTTGCAGTTGCGCAAGCCTACGCGGCAGGGCGAACTGTGCAGTCGACCCTACACCAGGCCAGCGGTCGCACGTCACCGGCTGTGAAGAAGGAGGTGTGGGTCGTGGGCCACTCATACGTGAGACGGGCCGCAGACGTATTCAAAGCAGGTGACATGATTCACGTACCTGGGGAATACGGGTACAGAGTGTCCTTCTACGGAAGGGGCGGTCTCTGTATTGACCAGTTTCAGGAATTTTTTGAGGGTTTGTTAGAGCGGATGAGGTCACCGCCGTCCATAGTCATAGTGCATTTAGGGGGCAATGATTTGGTCACCACCGGTAGACGACTTCTCCTGGAGGCTATGCTTTCCACAGTAAGTTGGTTAGCGAGGAAAGTTCCGGGGTGCATAATTGCGTGGTCTCACATGATCCCACGAAAAGTGTGGCGGGGGGCTATCTCGATCCCTGCTTTGAATCATTCTGTTAGAAAATTGAATAATAAAGTGAGTAGGTTATTCCGTTCCAAGACATTGCATTCGATCTCGCATAGTTGTATTAATGATGACAGTATGTATCTGGGGGATGGTGTGCATTTGTCAAGGGTGGGGAATGAGTTACTCATGGGTGACTTCTTAGCTTGGTTAAAATCGTTAAAACATGACCTTTAGGTAGGAGTTTTTTGTGGGGGGTCCGGATAGCCGGTCAACTATCCGGACCTGTGGCGGTAAGGTCATGATCGGTGAGCACTAATTGGTAGATCCCTATGAGTGGGCGTCACCCAACACGGATGGGAGCGCTCGGGAGAGGTGGCCATTGGCCCCTCAGTGGGGAGGCGGTCCCGTCTAAGGGCGGGTCGCCGGAAGTAAAGGAAAGGCGGTCAAGGCCCCTTCCTTTGTAGGAGGGGTTACAGTCCCCTCCTGGGGGAATTTCCCGGGGCCAGTGTCATCTGCGACGGCAGATGCGGTAAGTGTGTGGGGTGGGGGGAGGTCCACGATACCTTCTAGATACCACACACAAGTCTTCGAACGACCTTTAAATGGCGTCGAGTCTTAAGTGCCCCCGTCAAGTCAAGGGAAATTGTTTGTAGTTGCACTTGAGGTAAGCCTCTGTGCTGTCGCCCCTCCCAAGTGGGAGGGGTAAGTCTGGTTAGGGATCTTGACACCGGTTATGACCTTGCCGTTGGCCCTTAAACGTTAGGATGTACAATTTCAGTGTTTTTAGAGAATGTTTTTGTAGGATGCTAGTTCGGCTAGGAGAACCTCTGTATTAGAGAATATGTTAAGGTTAGCCAAACATCGCAATGTGATAATGAAATTGTACATAACATGAAACGTTTAATGTTTTAATTTTTTGTTTTAATAAATACGGCCGCGGGAGGGTCACTCCCTCCCACATCCAAAAACTTTAAGAACTGTTTCCGGTTTCCCTCCTTTTGGGGATTGTGTTGAGAGGGGGTGGCGGGTATCTCAGCCATATGGAAAGGGGCGACCACTCGGTCCCCCCGAACGTATGGCAGAGTGCCTCGATCCCCCCGGGAAGCCATTTTTGGGCGGGAGGCGTGTCACGGCTGGTATGCCCGAAGCGGCGTAGCCGGGGCGCGCCTTTTCCCGCCCTAGAGTGGGCTGGCCTAGACACCGACGTAGCCAGCCCCGCCCTAGGGGCAGGCAGGGGCGGGTTCTCGCCCGCCCTGAAGACGGATAAAAAGAGACGCAAGACCAGAAGACGTCCTCTTGTTCTTGTGCTCCGAAGCTGCACCTCCTCGCTACTCGTGAGCTCGGGACAGAACGAAGAGCCAATTTTGACCCACCCACCAGCCCCTGAGGACAGCAAGTCATCGTGCAATAAAGTGAATTTTATAAATTTGTTCTCGTTTCGTTTACAGGCTGTGAAAGTATCAGTTTGTTGTTGTTCCTAATAAAGTATGGTGAATATTGTGAAGTTGATACGATTAAAATGATTTGAGATAGTGTTGCATTTTTAAGCATGTTCTTTCGGTCGTAGCGACCAATGTTTTTCTTAGGTTTGAGTAAGAATTGTCGTATTTATTTTTTGGTAGGCGGTAAGGTCATGATCGGTGAGCACTAATTGGTAGATCCCTATGAGTGGGCGTCACCCAACACGGATGGGAGCGCTCGGGAGAGGTGGCCATTGGCCCCTCAGTGGGGAGGCGGTCCCGTCTAAGGGCGGGTCGCCGGAAGTAAAGGAAAGGCGGTCAAGGCCCCTTCCTTTGTAGGAGGGGTTACAGTCCCCTCCTGGGGGAATTTCCCGGGGCCAGTGTCATCTGCGACGGCAGATGCGGTAAGTGTGTGGGGTGGGGGGAGGTCCACGATACCTTCTAGATACCACACACAAGTCTTCGAACGACCTTTAAATGGCGTCGAGTCTTAAGTGCCCCCGTCAAGTCAAGGGAAATTGTTTGTAGTTGCACTTGAGGTAAGCCTCTGTGCTGTCGCCCCTCCCAAGTGGGAGGGGTAAGTCTGGTTAGGGATCTTGACACCGGTTATGACCTTGCCGTTGGCCCTTAAACGTTAGGATGTACAATTTCAGTGTTTTTAGAGAATGTTTTTGTAGGATGCTAGTTCGGCTAGGAGAACCTCTGTATTAGAGAATATGTTAAGGTTAGCCAAACATCGCAATGTGATAATGAAATTGTACATAACATGAAACGTTTAATGTTTTAATTTTTTGTTTTAATAAATACGGCCGCGGGAGGGTCACTCCCTCCCACATCCAAAAACTTTAAGAACTGTTTCCGGTTTCCCTCCTTTTGGGGATTGTGTTGAGAGGGGGTGGCGGGTATCTCAGCCATAATATTGCAGACATGAAAAACACAACTGCCCTTAAGCATTTATCTTTACTGCGTTCCTACATATTATACCTTTTATCCGTCATGTAATTGGACTGCTTTATTTCACTTGCCTTTACTGATTCGAAAACAGTGACTAAAAGTAAAAACTTTACCAATGTAAATACTACTACCGTGTTTTGTTTTAAAAACCTTTATTGTGAAAATGTCAGTATACAAATACGGGCCTATAACCACGTGGGCCGGCCACGGAGCAAACTGAAATCGTATATGAAGAGGAGACATTTACACTGTAGAATTTAATTAACGAAGCACAAAATGGCGAATTCCCGTTTCGCTACCAGTTTGCGGCCCAGTTCGCGGCCCGTGAAGCGCTTCTACCGTGAAAAATCATTTTTTTTTCTTTTCCCCACGGGACCCTTTAATAACCCCAACAACATTCCTAGGGGGTCAAGAAGGGGATACCTTACCCCCTTTCATTAAATTCCCCCTTCGTTTTTCACCTCTTCTTCTCTCTCGATCCTACCGAGAGACAAGATGGCGGCCGCTCCGGACTGTTTAGAATGTTGACAGACACCGGAGAGCCAATCAGCTTTCTGCGCGCAAAGTTCCGAAACGCGAAAAGTAAGCGGACCGGATCGCTGCCCGGAGCGCTGTTACAGATATATATCTTGATTTAAACGTTAATTTCTCAAAATCCACTGAAGCACATATATTGAGACCTAGCAAAGGCACATCGGGCTAACAGTCCCTACAATTTTACCAAGTTTCGTGCAAATCCATTCAGCCGTTCGAGCTAAAAGTGAGTCCAACCGCCCTATGGAAATTAACATGGGAAAAACGCGTTTTGGGACCCCCCTTTTTTCTCGGCCCCCCCTTGACGAAACCCCCCCAGATTTTATGGGGCTGCTCAGAAACAAAATGTGCCATTTTCCTGAAAATTTCAGCCGATTCCGTCCACAAACGCCAAAGTTATTAGACATAGAATTTTCAGAAATGCCATAGGGAATTAATCCTAACTATATATACCTACTGGCGATAGCCAGTAGGTAATATATATATATATATATATATATATATATATATATATATATATATATATATATATATATATATATATATATATATATTCACTGTAAAAACCATAGGTTATAGACCATATATAGTTAGGGATTAGCATTTAAAAAACCTTATTTTATTTGCACAAAACCATTGAAATTCCATATATAGTTAGTTGCACTAACTATATATCGCGGACCCGCAATCCACTGCTAATGATGTCACATATTACATCATTCATGACATGGTCAGTGACATCACTGATGACATCACTGATGACATCTCAAATGACATCACTGATGACATCACTGATGACATCACTGATGACAACACCCAGTGACTGTATGTTTCTGTAAAGTTAAAATATGTCTTACATATTGAAGAATGAGTGGATGTATAAGTGTCTGGATGAAGGATTTAGTAGGTGCATGACTGACTGTATGAGAGAATGATTAAATGTGTCTCACTGAGTGCATGGGTTAGTGATTAAAGTGTCTTAATTTGGCAATCATTATTTATGTTGTTCTGTAAACTGCTGCATGTTTAAATCAGTAGCTATATCAGTAACTATATGGGTTATTGAATGGTTGCCCAAGTATTTGTATAGGAGACTGAGTATGTGTGTGGGTGGCTGGGAGGTGTATAACTCTGTGCATAGATGTGTGAGCAGTTGATTCCCTAGGTGTATGGGTTCAAAAGTGCATGTAGAAACAGCTGTATGGACAGTTGACTGTGTGCATGAGTATATTGGTGAGTGAATGGATATCTCAGTGCTACATGTCAAAGTAAGTACATATGTAAAACACACTCCATGTGAGAGTTGACATATATAAATAACTGAACATAAGAGCCAGTGAATGTGAGAGTGGCTGTATGAATCATTGTGAACTTGTATCAAGGATTGTATAAGAGAGTAAATATGTGTTAGTATATGTTTGAATAAGTAAGGTGTGTATAACTGTATAGTTGAGTAAATGGAGATGTGATTGATTCTTTGCATGACTGACATGGGGCCCGATTCACAGAATGAACTTAAGACTCAATCCTAAACTTACTACTATTTTGGTATTCACAGAATGCACTTACTCATTTCGGTATTCACAGAATGCACTTACTCATTTCGGTATTCACAGAAGGCACTTACTCATTTCGGTATTCACAGAAGTTAGTAGTCCTAACTTTAGGACTCCTAAATGCCTTCTGTGAATACCGAAAGTCTTAAAATTAGGATTTTTCTCAATTTAGTAGTAGTAAAGTTAGTAGTCCTAACTTTAGGACTCCTAAATGCCTTCTGTGAATAACAAAAGTCTTAAAATTAGGATTTTTCTCAATTTAGTAGTAGTAAAGTTAGTAGTCCTAACTTTAGGACTCCTAAATGCCTTCTGTGAATAACGAAAGTCTTAAAATTAGGATTTTTCTCAATTTAGTAGTAGTAAAGTCAGTAGTCCTAACTTTAGGACTCCTAAATGCCTTCTGTGAATACCGAAAGTCTTAAAATTAAGATTTTTCTCAATTTAGTAGTAGTAAAGTTAGGACTCCTAACTTTAGGACTCCTAAATGGAGAAAAATCCTAATTTTAATACTTTCGGTATTCACAGAAGGCATTTAGGAGTCCTAAAGTTAGGAGTCCTAACTTTACTGCTACTAAACTGAGAAAAATCCTAATTTTAAGACTTTCGGTATTCACAGAAGGCATTTAGGAGTCCTAAAGTTAGGACTACTAACTTCTGTGAATACCGAAATGAGTAAGTGCCTTCTGTGAATACCGAAATGAGTAAGTGCCTTCTGTGAATACCAAAATGAGTAAGTGCATTCTGTGAATACCGAAATGAGTAAGTGCATTCTGTGAATACCAAAATAGTAGTAAGTTTAGGATTGAGTCTTAAGTTCATTCTGTGAATCGGGCCCTAGGTGTATGAGTAACTCCATGGATGTGTGACAGTCTGTGAGTGCCTTTTTACACTGAGTGTATCTAAGGTTATATTAGAGTCTGAAGATGTATTATCACATAAATGATATCATCAGTGATGTAATCATTAATGTCAAATGAGATGTCAGTGATGTCATCAGTGATGTCATTTGAGATGTCATCAGTGATGTCATCAGTGATGTCATTTGAGATGTCATCAGTGATGTCATCAGTGATGTCACTGACCATGTCATGAATGATGTAATATGTGACATCATTAGCAGTGGATTGCGGGTCCGCGATATATAGTTAGTGCAACTAACTATATATGGAATTTCAATGGTTTTGTGCAAATAAAATAAGGTTTTTTAAATGCTAATCCCTAACCATATATGGTCTATAACCTATGGTTTTTTCAGTGAATTTTCAAGGTTTTGTAAATGCAAATTCCTAACTATATATGGTCTATAACCTATGTGAATTTCATTTCATTGGTTTTTTAAAAGCTAATATCTATAGCTGTAAAATATATTCTTTATTAAGTGACGTATCACGTAGCCCGTGAGACGCCTCATGATGCATCGCATAACCGTGACGTATCGTCCCTGCAGCGCAAACCAAACCCAAAACGTAAGCGCGCCAGAACACGCTTAAAGATATATATATATTTTTTTAACCTTAATTAGACAAAATCCACACGTGCACATATCACAAACGTTCAAAAAACACAATATGTCGGACTCCCGTTACGCTGCCGGTTAGCTGCCCGGTTAACGTACCAGGAAGCACCTTTACCGCGAAAAATCGCAATTTTTGTTTTTTTTTTCACCCCCCAGGGAACTTTAATAGCCCCCTCATCAATCCTAGGGGTTCAGGAGGGGTCTGCCTTACCCCTTTCATTCATTTACACCTTTTTTTTTTCCACCTCTTGTCTCTCGATCCCACAGAGAGACAAGATGGCGGCCGCTCCAGACTGTTTACAATGATAACAGCCAATCAGCTTCTCCTCAGACTCCCGTTACATTGCCGGTTAGCTTCCCCGTTAGCTGCCCGGTTAGCTGCCCGGTTCGCGTACCAAGACGCGTCTCTACGGCGAAAAAATTGGATTTTTTTAATTTTTTTTTTTGGGCCCCGCGTGGCTTTATAATATCCCCCTCATCAATCCTAGGGGGTCAGAAGGGGTCTACCTTGCCCTCTTTCCTTCATTTCCCCCTTTGTTTTGGCCTCCTCTTGTCTCTCGATCCTACCGAGAGACAAGATGGCGGCCGCTCCAGATTGTTTACAATGTTGACAGCCAATCAGCTACTCCTCAGACTCCCGTTACACTGCTGGTTAGCTTCCCAGTTAGCTGCCCGGTTAGCTGCCCGGTTCGCGTACCAAGACGCGTTTTTACGGCGAAAAAATCGGAATTTTTTTTTTTTTTTTGGGCCCCCCGTGGCTCTATAATATCCCCCTCATCAATCCTAGGGGGTCAGAAGGGGTCTACCTTGCCCCCTTTCCTTCATTTCCCCCTTTGTTTTGGCCTCCTCTTGTCTCTCGATCCTACCGAGAGACAAGATGGCGGCCGCTCCGGACTGTTTAGAATGTTGACAGACACCGGAGAGCCAATCAGCTTAGCATCGCAAAGTTCCGTTACGCGAAAAGTACGCGAACCGGAGCGCTGCCCGGAGCGCTGTTACAGATATATATCTTATTTTAAACGTTAATTTCTCAAAATCCACTGAAGCACATATATTGAGACCTAGCAAAGGCACATCGGGCTAACAGTCCCTACAATTTTGCCAAGTTTCGTGCAAATCCATTCAGCCGTTCGAGCTAAAAGTGAGGCCAACCGCCCTATGGAAAAATGAATGGGAAAAACGCGTTTTGGGACCTCCCTTTTTTCTCGGCCCCCCCTTGACGACCCCCCCAAATTTTCCGGGGCTGTTCAGAAACAAAATGTGCCATGTTCCTGAAAATTTCAGCCAATTCCGTCCACAAACGCCAAAGTTATTAGGCATAGAATTTTCAAAAGTTCCATAGAGAAAAAATCCCAACTATATATACCTACTGGCTATCGCCAGTAGGTAATATATATATATATATATATATATATATATATATATATATATATATATATATATATATATATATATATATATATATATATATATATATTACCTACTGGCGGTCGCCAGTAGGTAGTTATAGTTAGGATTTTTTTCAATGTTAAATCTCAAAATTCTATTTGGAATAACTTTGGCACCGGTTGACGAATCTGCCTGAAAATTTCTTGAAAATGGCCTCGTCGAGCTCCGGTCCTTCCCTGAAAGTTTGGGGGGGATACGTCAAGCGGGGGCCGAGATAAAAGGGGGGTCCCAAAACGCATTTTCCCCATGTTAATTTCCATAGGGCGGTCAATTTCACTTTTAGCCCGAACGGCTGAATGGATTTACACCAAACTTGGCAAAATTGTAGGGACTGGTAGCCCGATGTGCCTTTGCTATGTCTCAAGATATGTGCTCCAGTGGATTTTGAGTAATTTAGGTTCAAAAAAATATATATATCTATAGGCGCTCTCCGGTGTGCGCACTTGAGTGCGCTCCTGGCGCGACACGCGACTTGCGCGCAGAAAGCTGATTGGCTCTTTGGTGTCTGTAAACATTCTAAACAGTCTGGAGCGGCCGCCATCTTGTGTCTCGGTAAAATCGAGACACAAGGGGTTTGAAAAAAAAAGGGGCAAATGACCATAAGGGGGAAGAGTAGACCCCCTCTGACCCCCTAGGTTTGATGTAGGGACTAAAATAGGGTCCTGCAGGGCATTAAATTTTTTTTTTCGTTTTGCGCGGGGGAAGCGCATGGTATGCGCACCGGCGAAGCACGGGGAAAATCCAGGACCATATTTATGAAGGCCTTGCGCTGTTAGTTTTGCGCCTCCTGTGCGTCAATTTTTGTGACGCACCAGCGGTGTAAAAAAATGCGCATTGTTATGCAATATTTAAAAAGTGACGCATCTATCTAGATGCGTCACTTTTTAAATATAGTGCAACGAGGCACATTTTATTAAACTGCTGGTGTTATGCGTCACTTTTCTGTGCGCACTCCTTATGACATTCCAGATGTGTCATATTTAATGTATGACGAATCATGTTGCAAGGAGTTACAGATACGTCAGTATTTCTGACATATCTCTAAACATAAAAGTGATGCGAGGCAGGTGCAAGATTTTGACGCAACAGCATCCTAAAAGTGACGCAGAGAAATCTTATAGATTTCAGTACGTCGTTATTACCAAGCTTTTTGCGGAGGAATGCCCCCTTTGCATACATTATACCTGACGCAGATATAATGTGGCGCAGAGTTTTAAAAAGTGACCCATGTACCTAGATGCGTCACTTTTTAAAAATAGCGTCAGGTATAATGCATGCAGAGGGGGTGTTCTCCCGCAAAAAGCTTTGTAATAGCGACGCAGTGAAATCTTTGAGATTTCACTGCGTCAGTTTTAGGATGCTGTTGCGTCAAAATCTTGTGCCTGCTTTACAGCAGGTGTTAGACTGAGGCAAGACCTTTCACATGCTGCTTTCCCCATTTGAAAGGACGCATTACTGGAGTTGCGTCACTTTTGTGACGCACTCCAGCAATGCGTTACTTGGAATGTCATAAGGAGTGCGCACAGAAAAGTGACGCATCGCACCAGTGGTGTAAAAAAATGTGCCTCGTTGCGTTATATTTAAAAAGTGACGTATCTAGGTAGATGGGTCACTTTTTAAAATCAAGCGCCACATTATATCTGCGTGAGGTATAATGCATGCAGAGGGGGTGTTCCCCCACAAAAAGCTTTGTAATAGCGACGCAGTGAAATGTTTGAGATTTCACTGCGTCACTTTTAGGATGCTGTTGCATCCTTTAAATATAGTGCAACGAGGCACATTTTATTACACTGCTGGTGTGATGCGTCACTTTTCTGTCCACAGTCCTTATGACATTCCAGATGTGTCATATTTAATGTATGATGAATCATGTTGCAAGGAGTTACAGATACGTCAGTATTTCTCACATATCTGTAAACATGAAAGTGACGCGAGGCAGGCGCAAGATTTTGACGCAACAGCATCCTAAAAGTGACGCAGAGAAATCTCATAGATTTCAGTACGTCGTTATTACCAAGCTTTTTGCGAGGGATTGCCCCCTCTGCATACATTATACCTGATGCAGATACAATGTGGCGCAGAGTTTTAAAAAGTGACCCATGTACCTAGATGCGTCACTTTTTAAAAAATAGTGTCAGGTATAATGCATGCAGAGGGGGTGTTCCTTGCAAAAAGCTTGGTAATAATGACGCAGTGCGTCACTTTTAGGATGCTGTTGCGCCAAAATCTTGCGCCTGCTTCACAGCAAACCTTTCACATGGTGCTTTTTCCATGTGAAAGGACACATTACTGGAGTTGCGTCACTTTTGTGACGCACTCCTGCAATGCGTTACTTTTGTGTTTACAGATACGTCAGAAATACTGACATATCTGTAAATCCTTGCGAATTGATTAGTCATATATTAAATATGACATATCTAGAATGTCATAAGGAGTGCGTCCAGAAAAGTGACGCATTGCTGTTTTCACGTAGCGATGCGTCACTTTTCAGAAATGAGGCCTCCAGTTTATTCACTGTGTCATAACTTTCTTTTCTAACACTCACCTTCTTTCATTCCTCATACTTCACTTCCTTTCACCTCTCATACCTTTCTGTTCTTTCTTACTCATTCTCCTTTCAATTATCAATGCACTATATTTCACTTACTCTTCATTTTTTAAGAATATAGCTCTTTGATGAGAATTGGAGGTAGTTCTGAAAAGAACTTTTGGTTTTCTTCTTTGAACTGAACAGGAACAAAAACAGGGAATGGAAACTGCTCAACAGGAGCAAAAAGAAAAGAAAAAAATTAGGGGTGGGAAGGGCAGCGATGGTTCTCCAATGCTCGAACCATGAGCAGGACACTTTGCTCCCCATAGGTGAGGAGTTGATTGCAGTATCTGCATTTGACGACCCCATGGTTAAATGCAGGTTGTATGTTTGCTACCTGCTCCTGTGATTGTTCTCTCCCAGAAGAAGTTGCTCCTCCTGTTGATGTAGAGGCCCCATCTCTGGGAACCTCTTGTGCCAGAGCCCTGACACTTTCCCGGGCAAAATTCTGGGGGTGCCTCCTCTCCACATGGCGAATCATGGTGAAGTTGCCAAAAGAGTATTTTTTTGGGGGGTTACCCCATGACAGGACCTGTTTGCAGATCCTGCATTCTACTTTTGGTGCATTCACCTTCTTCTGGTCTGCTGGAAACTTAAAAAATTTCCAGATGAAATGTTCTTTGACCTTCGGCTGAGGAGGCTCTTCATCAATGAAATCATTGGAGTCATCTTCACTGCTGGATGGTCTGGCAGCCATGATTAATCAAGGAATATGGAACAGCAAAAAAGGCAGGTCTTTCAGTCACAAAAGTGAAAGAAGAAGTGAAGGAAATGGGTGGGGATTTCATTCATTGTAAAAAAAAACTGTTAGCAACCAATGAAAAGTGTTATTTTAGGGTCACATGACCCGACGCGTTTACGCTGCGCGCTCCGGAGCACTTCCGGTGCGTTTACGCAGCGCGATCGTAGGCGCTTCCGGGGCGCAAACGTGGCGCGATCGTAGGCGCTTTTGCATGCGTTTATGCGCCGCGAACGTAGGCGCTTCCGAGGGCACTTACGTTGCGCGCCGAAGTGACGTCATCAATCTTTTATAGAAATGCATAATCATTTTCCTTATTAAAAAAAACTAATTTTATTTGTATGGTACGAAATGTTTTGCATTATTATTAACTTTTCATTCATATTTTTTTTCACGAACGACAGTTGCGCTCTGGGTGCGCTTTCAGATGAGCTCTCGGAAAAGCTTACCGGAGAGCTTAGCTGAAAGCTTCCCGGAGAGCGCACCCAGAGCGCAAAAGAAAAAAATTATATTAAAAAAATGAATACTTAAAAAAAAACAGCAAATTGTAAAAAAAAAAAAAGGTTAGAAACTCGATATACAAAGGAATTAGCATTTAAAAAACCTATGAAATTCACTGAAAAAACCATAGGTTTCACACCAGTTATAGTTAGGAATTAGCATTTAAAAAACCTATTAAATTCACTGAAAAAACCATAGGTTTCACACCAGTTATAGTTAGCTGGAAATTTTACTGATATAAAACCATTGAAATTCCCACGTTATAGTTAGATGGACTCACTATAACTTGCGCGTGCAATGCACTGCTGATGATGTCTTATTAAGCCAGTTAACCAATCAATTTTTAAAAACCATCCATTTAGACACTTATTTAAACATTTATTCTTCCATCAACTTTTACATATACATATATAAAATATATTTATTTTTCAGAAAGACACACATTCACTGGATGGTGTCATCAGTGATGTCATGAGTGATGTCACTGACCATGTCATGAGTGATGTAATATGTGATGCCATCAGCAGTGCATTGCACGCGCAAGTTATAGTGAGTCCATCTAACTATAACGTGGGAATTTCAATGGTTTTATATCAGTAAAATTTCCAGCTAACTATAACTGGTGTGAAACCTATGGTTTTTTCAGTGAATATATATATATATATAATCTTTATTGTTTGATTAACAAAAATCATTGCAATCAAAGCATCTTCACATCACATAATATTTAAAAACTGTACCACATATACTATTTAAAATGTGCCAATGCAATCATAATAGTATCCACACAAAAAAACACAAATCAAATCACCATACATCATAAATTACAACAACATAATATTGCACATTTTACAGTTTAAAGTGACAGTGTGCACAACATAGATTTTTCCCTGTATCTAAGAATAAAATATATTAAAAAGAATACTTTAGTTTCTACAGCAGAATATTACACATGTTGCATTTTAAAGTGCTAACGTGCAGTAATTGCAATGCCCATTATATTAAAACAATGATAAAGCTCATCAAACCTTACTGTAAAGGTGATACGTCTATTGTTTAATTTCTAGTTATCACCCTGGCAGCATACTCATTAAGAGATGCAGGATATAAGCAGTATGTAAACTATTAGGTTCCAGAGCCATTAAATAACGAAGCTCAAGCTAATTATATCAGACATTTTTCAGCAGCACTTAAAAATGTTACCAATTGACATAATAACGGAATCGATTCTCAAGATAGTGACATAACTAAAGCCTGACTAGCTGTTCTAACCCGGCTCCTGAAAAAATGTGGTTTCAGAACAGTAGGTCGAATGTTAAACAGCTTGGAGCACACACACACTATATGTACTAATGTTTCTTGTGGCCATCCAGATAGTCTACAATTATAGTTTGGCCACAGCTTGATCCATGATTGCGTGCCCTCTTTTGTTGAATTTATTCCCATACGTAACCTTAAAAAAATATTTTTAATCTTTGCTGAGAAATAAGCAGTCAAATAGTGCTGAATGCGTAGGGATTGGTATGACTTTATCACATACCAAGCATCTTTTTTCCCTACTAATGCATTTTTGTCCAGCTTGAGTGATTCAGCTTTGATAAGTTTTTTTTGTTTAATTAACTTATAATGGGGCATTTTCGGATCTTGCAGTTCGATTTGCAGACAAATATCGCCTAGGGAGGTTACAATATAAGATCTCTATTTAGCAGCATAGCAGACTTATCTATTTCTAACAAACAAATGTAACCTAAGGATGCAGGGGGTCGTGTAGACAAAGCAACTATACATTTCAGAAATGTTCCTTTTGATACCAGGCACTTTCTCTGGAGACCAAACTCTAATGTTAGTCCTGATTGGCACACTGAATTGGCAATCCCAAAGGTTGCTTTGAAGACCTTGACTACCAATAGATCCAGGACCTTCGCATCTTTCCCTCTAGTAATGGGTAAGCCATACAGGAGGGTTGGTTGTAATGTAGCTTTGATTACTTTAAGAATAAAATCATTTGATTGACACAATTCAGTGATTTTTTTTAAACAATTAAAAGCATGAATCAAGGTCACAGTTTTAGCCTTTAGGTCCTTAAGATGGAATTTGAAGGATACTCATTTATCGAGCACTAAAAATCTATACATTATAACAACTTCAATTGGGCCTGCTCTGGCCTTCCATGAATTGAACTTCTGTTTAACAGAACCAATTTTCATGACTTTGTTTTTTTTTTACATTCAGTTCAAGGCTATTCTGTTGTGTATAATCATCAAAGGCGCTAAGAAGTCTTTGTACGTCAATAGGAGTATGGCTCACAAGGATAGTATCATCAGCATATTGAAGGTAGCTGATTTGTACCCCAGTCATCCTAGGAACATGTGCATGAATAGAATTCAAGTGCTGAGAAAGATCTGAAAAAAATAAATGAAAAAGGCAGGGAGCAAGAACGCAGCCTTGCTTTAGATCATTATATGTTCAGATTTTCCTTGATCAGGAACTACCATAACCAACCTGACGTGAACCCAAGAATCCATATACAAAAGCATAATAGCCTTCAACAGTTCCCCTGGAATGCCCTGATCTAACCATTCTTTCCTTAACAGATTCCAAGGCATAGAGTCAAAGGCTGCCTTTAAATCAATAAAAGCAATGTATACATTTTGTTTATTTAAGACAGCCCACTCGGTGAGTCATGTTAGAGCCAACAGGTTGGTAGTGGTGGATTGGCCTTTCCAAAAAACAGTTTGATTAAATGGAATAATGCTTTCCTGCGTTGCCCAATTTTCCAATTCCATTAGCAGAATGGAAGCAAACAACTTTGCATCAACATCAGTCAACAAAATTAATCGATAATTGGCAGGATTGGCGAACGGGCCAATTTTATAAATGGGCTGCAATATGCTACCTTGACATGATTCAGGCACAATCTCCAATGTCAACACTTCACCGAATAATTTATACAAAATACCAGCCCACATACCAACATTGGCATGGACCTGGGCATTAGTTAGACTATTAGGTCCAGGAGCACCATTTGCATGAAGCCCACGTAATACAGTCAATACTTGATTACAACTTAAACCTTCTAAATCAAGGTTTGGGTCAAGACTAGAATAATTGATTTGGGCTGTGGTAGTCAAACCCGGACACTCACCATTCCCCAAATCAATTGTTGATATGCTATTTTCCTCATAGCCAAACAATAGGTCTGGTTGGTTTACCATCTGGTCCGATGAGCCATAAAACCTAGCAATAAAAGTTACCCAACTGGCTTCTGATATATTTACACAAAAAGCCCTACAGCCTCCCCTTTCAAGCTTATTAATTACTGCCTACATTTTCTTGGCATTATTTTGCTTTGAGGTGGATAATAAACTATTCCAAAGCCCAGATTGATATTTAAGTTAAGCTTTCCAGACATCTTGTATGAAAATCCTTTTAAGGTCCCTCAAATTTTCTTTACACACAGAATAGGTCTGATAAATCTATGAGCATACGCCACCTGAACAACTCTATTAAGCGATTTCTTTAACTTAAATAGCTTAGGGGAGAACCATATGCTCAGAGGGTTCAAATGGTTATTAATTTTTCTAGTCTGGCGGGCTACAAATTTCCCCACCATTTAACAATCATATTCCCATCCCCCTACACACACTGCTCACATTCCTTAATTAGTGCTTTGGATGCTTGTGTAATTTCCTCCTCTTTAGCTAAATGCCACACTAACCTTTTCAGATTATATGCAGAATGGGCCAAATTGGGAAGTTCGTTAGGTCTCGAATGACACTTCACCAAAAAGTTAAATGTTACAATTTGGGGGTTATGATCACTTTCAGGACAAGCGATTACCGTATATTCAGACATTTTTGATCTTAAGTTGTCTGATATAAATGTATAATAAATAATTGATCCTTGTTTCAAATTTTTTAACGTGGGAGTGAAAATAGTGTTTTCTTTTAACTGGCTGAATCCAGCCTCAGACATAATATTGCAACATTCTTTTGCAAGTCCATCAGTCTTACACTTTGCACCGGAAAAACTAATTAGTTGCAAATTAAAGTCACCTGAAATTACTATGCCAGCATCTGGGTGCTGGATTATTTATGTGCTTAAAACATCTCAAAGTATATACAACTGTGAAGAGTTATTTTCTCTGGCACTTAGATACACGTTGATGATAATTAAACTCGAATCAGTATTGTTTACCACAAGACATTGTAGCCAACCCAGATTAAAGTCTACCACATCCACTATTAAATTTAAGTCAACCGTAATGTAGCACATCAGCCCACATATTTCACGGCCTGATTTATTAATTCTTACTGCCGGGATACTATATTTATTAAACCCAAGTAAAGGAGCCATTTGTTTGCTCCATGTTTCTTGAAATATTAAAAATGTAAAGGAATTTAAAATATTATAGTATTGGGGCAATACTGTAAATGGTTCATTCCATGAACATTCAAGGAGCATAGTCTCATTTGATTTGCATTAGCATCCGTAGCTACGGATATTCAATTACTATCTCCTCGGGACACCTTTGCCAAAGTAGCTGGAAGCCATTTGCACATTATTTTTAGGTAGCCACTCACAGAGTTGACTCCCTGCTTGGAAATTGGTAATCAGCAGGCCAGGCCAGACCTGCAAGATTGATTAGCCGATGGGCTAAGTACTGGATTTGGCTTCTTCCTTTCAACTGTTTTGCCACCCCTATTCGCTTTAAGTGGAAATACCTCCAGTATCAGGGGATAATGTACACTGGTCCAGATCTCAACCTTAATGCCGCATTCCATAAAATACAGACTTGATCCTAAGGTCTAAGTAACAACATCATTTGAGGACCAAGTTGTAATAGTAGACTCTCTGTTTGGCTGTTCATGTTTAACCTCATGCACGCTAGCGGAATTCCGCTCCTGCGCTGAGATTTTTTAAATCGCATGTTACGTGACGAGCTGGGCTCGTCTCAAGCATGCGAGGAGGCTACGCCATGACGAGCCCAGCTCGTCATCAGCGTGGAAGGGGTTAAACTGTACTGACACGAAATCAGTTGATTTAATAAATGCTAATTCAGGAATAGTTGACATTATTTTCAAAATTAGACTCCGATTGAGACTATCATAGGACCCCTGAGATTCATACAGGGGATGCATTACTAGTTGTTTATCCCAATATTTAGAACTATTGTCCTGTCTGTAACTTAGAGAGCTTAATGGACCTGGTTTACTATATATCTTGAGCACCATTCTGAGTTAAACATTTCCTAATAGCTGGTATAAAAATCAGATCATACTCCTTAGGTTTAACTGCTTTTGGTACTGAAGGGACTGACCTCCTAGCCATATTCCGAGCTTGCCGCAATCTTTTCCTTGCTCGTTTGGATAGCGGGGGACTATCACTAGGACACCAGAGCATTGAACATGAGGGTTTAGCAATCATTGTTGACTTGAGTTTCTTGATTTAAACTCAGATACTTTGCTTACAAGTTGTTTTGTGTCCTTGATGTAGGAAGGCACATTTCAAACAAAATTGTTGCAGGTATATATCCTCTAAAAAAAATTCTGTCTGTGACCCTATGCCTGGTATAATAGGCCCACCTGGGGGAAAGGCAACTCGATGCACCAGGCAGGTTTCTTTCACTTAACTCTGTTCTATTTCTAAATGTATCTCACCTTACAAACTATATTTGTGTGTCCCTGCAGTGCATACTGTTGCTCTTTGGGTGTCAAACATCTGCATAAACTAAATTAACAACTCACACTCAGGGAAGCACTGCATGGTTGAATTTTCACATGCTCCCTTGAGTATTTCATTTTATTCTCCATGATAGGGAGTTCTTATTTAGGCAATAATTTGGTACACTGGACACTACTAATGACAAATTTGCTTTTTCTTTACACTATGTAAAATGTGTATTAGCACATTCTAAACAGGCCCCCGTGATACAATGACGATTGTTTTTCCTTCCTCTAATGCTCCCATCCTGTCATTGGTCCTTTTTTGCTTTCCATGACTTTTGGTAGCTATGTAAGTCGGTGCTGTTAGGCACATGTACAGGGGTTCCAGGTAAGCGCCGTGAGCACTTAGGCTTTTATTTATGTATACTTTGTTTTAGAATTAAATTGATTTTACTAGCAGAACGCATAGCATGAAAATACAGTACATTGGGGGGGCGGAGCTTGCCAGCAACCGCAATGGCCGCCTGAGCCTTGAGCTCCGCCGAATAGTGCACTATATCCTGAATTATCCTGACTGGTATGCGGATCCCGTGGGACACACACGGTCTCCTGTCGTGCAGAGGAGCGGTGGGCTTCCCGGCGAGCGGATTTGGTCTATCCAGAGTGCCCGGAGCTAGATAACAGCTTGCCCGAGAGTGGAGCATCGGAGGGCTGTGAAGCAGCGGGCTAAAGTAGCTGGCCGGCCCGCGTTACGTCGCTCTACGTGCAGCGTGCGTGGCGGACCGGCGCTGGAGAGGGCTGAGTCAGGTCCTGGGCGCGAAAGAGCCTTGAGAGGTGAGCCACGTCGGGCGGCTATAGACTGCCCCCTACTCTCTCCCCCCTCTGGTCCTGGCAGGGGAGCTTTTGGGTGGATTGAGACCTGCCCCCCTGGAGTTACGGGGTCACACCTGCTGAGGCCCGTTTTCGCCATTGGCAGCTATCTAATTTGACCCCTGAGGCACGGGCAACGTGGAGGACGGCTGTCCTAGGTGCGCTCACCTAGGGGCACAGAAGAGAAGCAGCAGGGTCCTTCCTGGGCCTCCAATCAACTAGGCGCACAGACTGTGGCCCCCAATTGCGCCTCACAGGTACACAAGATGGGCTGCTGTGGAGCCCAATTGAAGATTGGAAGACTAAAACGAGGGTGCTTGAGAGGCTGCAGATCGGACAGCGAGGGCACTGGGTGGAAGTCACCTGCCCCGTGCGCCGTCATTACTTTCGGTGCTCCGCCATTTTGGATATCCCCTGCCTCAGGGACAGCCCGCAACAGGGCAGCAGCATTTGGGGATGCTAAGACATTGGAGTGGGCTAAAGTATTTCTTTGTAAGAGGCTTCTCTGGTGTAATCCGGGCAAGAGAGGTCTGACTAAAAGCACCGCCACCCGGCCGCGTCATCTTGGGGGCACCAGAGTTGTGCGGTAGCCTCCGGTGCGGGGTCCCGGCCGGAGATGGGACCACGCATACCTGACTAATCCCGTCATACAGACCCAGAGGGGTGCCCTGGGTGGCAAGTGTCGCTTATCAGCCGCCCCACATGTGTTAGCTGAGTTGGGAGAGACTGAACCTGGTGGCATTCACAGTGAAATATGGGACGCAATGATAGAACACAACCCAAACTATCCTTCGAGCAAAAGCGCTCAAAATCTCATGACACGTCAGGAATGGCGCAGGACTCTGCACATGCGACTCCTCCAGGGGAACCCGGCTCGGACATCAAAAGCTTGCTCATTGCTATGGAGAAGGGCTTGCAGACTAGTATGGCGTCATTGGGCACCAAAATAGATGCGCTCACATCTAGGATGGACAGAATGGCGGAGCGCCTCGATAAACATGCTGAAAGACTGGACATGTCTGAGAGAAGACTCACCGAGGTTGAAAAGGCCCACACAGAGCTGGATTCAGGGCAACTCGGTAAACTGATGCAAACTCTACAAGACAAGACCGAGGACCTAAAAGCACGCTCGCGGAGATGTAACATACGCATTACGGGCCTGCCGGAGACAATTGCCACGGGGAGCATGGAACTGTTTATCGAGAAGCTATTGGTCACCTTATTGGGTGAAGGCGTCTTCTCTCCGATGTTCGTAGTGGAGCGGGTGCAGCGCTCGCTGGGGCCCATACCATGGCCGGGTGCTCTCCCACGCCCCATTATCTCGAAGTTATTAAATTACAGAGAAAGAGATGTTTCTCTACGCCTGGGGCGCGAGAAGAAGATGCTGCATTATGAGGGGTCCGAGATCTCGCTGTATCTGGACTTCACTACCAGGGTCCAGGAGGCCAGGAAGCACTTTGTCCCACACAAGCGGCAGCTGCGAGAACTAGGCCTGAACTACGCCATGCTGTACCCGGCCCGACTGAGAGTTAACCATCAGGGGAAATCGCAGTTGTTCACTGATCCGAAAGCATTGCAGCAAGCCCTCAAGGAATGGTCGAAAGCACACCGCAGAGAGTCCGCCTCTGCACCATCGGAGGAAGAGCAGGATGGGCACCTGGATGAATAGGACTGAGCCCTGCCACTTTGCGGCAGGGGTGGCAGCAGGTGGTAAGATGAGGGACGAGTCTGAGATCAGATATTTGATTATGGGATTATGACCACGATGTCGCGCTACACTGGCTAAGGGCTGGCTGGTACTTGACGTTGTTTGCCCAAGCGGTCCAATAAAGCGGGGGAGCGGGGATTGGCTACCATGTTCCTCTAATGGCACAATGGCAAAGAGACGATGAACCTTAAGGGATGCACGCAACTTGCTGCAAAGGGCCCTGGTTTAATATAGCTTGGGGCTGCTGTGAAATGTGCGCCCAATGACACTGAATAGCCAGGTGGAGGACAGTGGAAGGAACAACGGGATCGCAACGAGGCACAGATTATTGCACTATGTAGGCGGGGTGGAGGAGTAACAGGCATTTCCAAACAGGTTTAGTCTCGACTTGCTGTCAAACAACCGCTGCCCTTGAGTGCTGTGCACCTATTTCGTCCCCGTTCGGGATGAATTGCTCTTGCGGGATATGGAGGGGGAGAGGGGGGATCATTGTTACTGTCTGACCAGGTTGGGGGGGGTCAGCTGTGGGAGGGGGGAGGAAAGCTTGGTGATGAGGGAGTTTTGTCCAGAAGTTGGGGAGGGGGCCTAAAGACACACACACACAGCTTAGAGTACACACGAGCAGACGATTGTTGACCGTATCACATAGTGACTGCAGAAATGGCGGCATGGGCTAAAGTGGAACGCCCCGGTCATGAGCACGAACTCGGGGATGTCATGATGACTTGCCAGGGGCACAATGGTAATGACGGGTAAAGCAGCAGCCCCAAGAACACTAGACACATTTAGGGCACTCACGTGGAATGTCCGAGGTCTTAATGATCATCGGAAGCTTTGCAAAGTCCTGAGTTATCTACAATGACAGCAGGTTGATGTGGCGCTCCTGCAGGAGAGATGTTTAATCAAAGATTTATCATTTTCTTTAGTTATAACAATTCATAGAAATCGGTTTTCCAATATGTTTTTCAAAATGTTTTTAAGTTCGATCCAGAACCATCCTTAGAGGTGATTTTCGATAATGCTCCAATGCATTTCGGGCATGAATTGCCCTTTTTCAAGGAGCTCTGTGAACACAATAGCACGCATTTACTGTTTGAACCATAACTCAAATAAAACAACAAATCAGTTACTTAACATTACCTCAATGTGCAGCAGCATGCATGGAGGGCGTGTGTGGGTTCGGGAAGGGTTTGGTTACCTTATAGACCTGAGCGGGTGGCTGGGATATGAGGGAGGGTAACGGATTGCGAAACGGGAAAAAAAGTTTCGGGAGGCACTTACGTGTATGGCTCTAGAGAGTGGAATTGTCTGTGATAACAAAGACAGGTAGAAGAGCGGTGGAGTCTGTCTCTACATGACGAATCAATGGATGTGCCCAATGTCAAGGATGCGTTTACACCCCGTAACGCACTCAACCAGTAATTACCTACGACGTACTTGGACAGTTACGTCACTTGTTGGAGCACCCAAAACTTTAATTAATCTTTAAAAACTACATAAAAAATCTCTAAAAAATCTCAAACAAATACCAGCTGTGCACCACGCCATCAACCACTGCTCCTGTAGGAGACCCATATTCCTTCAACTAGCCCAATGCTGGGATGTAGGGCACTCACAGGTAACATTGCATCGGCGGGGTTTACGTCACATGCTAGGGGGGTACTGACATGTGTGAACCCCAAATCGCAATACACACTTGACTTGCTGAGCGTTGACACAGCAGGTCGCTTTGTCATATCCCGATGTAAAGGATATGGGATGGAACTAGTGCTGATTAATGTGTATGGGCCAAATGTTTATTGTCCGGAATTTTACAAAACACTAGAGACCATCGCTGGCGCTTACCGCCATGTGCACCTCAGATGGGGTGGGGACTTTAATCATGTACTAAACCCAGGGTTGGATAGGTCGACAGGACCCATCCGCAGACCCTCTGCTGCCGCGCGCCAGATAGACTGCACCATTACCAGCTGTGACCTTGAGAACGACTGGAGAGCGAGACACCCGGAACAAGGGGGTATACTCATTATTCAGCCTTCCATAATATCCATACCCGAATAGATTACTGGCTTACTTCCTCCTCGCTGATGGGCCAACTGAAGTGCTGTAAGGTCCTCCCGCGAACGCTATCGGACCACTCGCCGCTCCTGTTGGAGCTGGCTACCCTCAGGAGGGTGATTCAGCCTTTCACTGTGCGCTTCCCACCCTACTCTTTACTTGATCCACTGTTTCGAGGGGAATTAGCGGAGGCAATAGACACGTTCTTCAAAAAGAATGTGGGCTCAGTGGATAGCTTCCAGACCATATGGGAGGCATTTAAGGCCTACATTAGGGGCGTGGCAATGTCCAAACACTCGGGGGTACTCCGGTCCATTAGGCAACGCTTGTCCGACCTCGAGAGGCGGCTGGGTCAATTAGAGGAGCGGCAGAGGAGGACCGCAGACGAGGAGACAGGGCAGGAGATCATATCACTCCTCGCTCAGTATAACGAGGAAGCAGATAGAGAGGTGAAACATATGGGAAAGTATGCAACGGCGCGAACATATGGCGAGGGCGACAGGCCTGGCTCGGTTCTAGCAAGGATACTCAAGGAGGAGGCGGAAATCGCACACAGATTCAGTCAGTACTACAAAGATCTATACTCTTCAAAGAGTGGGGACATCGACAAGGAGATATTAGATTACCTAGAACATATAGAACTCAACACGCTTACGAACACACACAGGGAATTCCTGATGTGCCCTATAGAGAAGGACGAAATAATGGAGGCATTGACGAGCATGAGGGCCAGCAGTGCTCCGGGGGCAGATGGACTAACGTGGGGTTCTATAAAGCATTTCTGAACGTCCTGCTTCCTCACTTGCAGGCACTGTTTGACGATTTATGCGAGTCGGGTTGTATGCCGCAGACGATGAGGGAGGCAGTCCTGGTGGTGATCCCCAAGCCGGGCAAGGCGCTGGATGAGTGTAGCTCGTACAGGCCCCTTTCCCTGCTGAACGTCGACACAAAGATTTATGCTAAGGTGCTGGCAACTCGTCTATCACTCCTCGCCCTGACGCTGGTTGCCCCGGAACAGGCGGGGTTCATTCCGGAGAGGAACCTCACATACAATATTTGCACGATTCTAGGTGTGATGCAACATGTCAAGCAGGATGTTAGTGCAGTGGCAGTGTTCTTACACATGGAGAAGACCTTCGACTCAGTGGTTCGGCACTTCATGAGGCACTTGTTGACTAGGATGGGACCAGGGGCACCTTTTTTACAAATGATTGATAGACCCATAGCAAGAGTCCGCCTGGGTGACCTGGTGACAGACTCATTCCCCATAGGCAGAGGGACGCGTCAGGGGTGCCCTCTGTCTCCCCTACTGTATGCTCTTCTGGCGGAGCCACTGGTCTACGCTTTGCGAGAATACCAAAGCCAGGAAGTTATCAGATTCCCCCCCTACAGGATAGTGGTCTCCATGTATGCAGACGACGCGTTCCTGTATGTCCGCGAGCCCGAACAAAACCTGGGTGTGGTACTGCGCTAAATGGTGCATTTTGGTGCTCTTTCTGGTGTTCGGGTAAACTGGTCAAAGTCCCTGGTCTTTCCACTGACCCCCGCTACGCAGGAGTGCGAAGTCGACTACCCCCTGCAGTGGACAGCAGAACCCATCAGGTACTTGGGTATACGGTTGCACACTGATTCGGTCACGGTAATCCGAGAGAACTACGGCGTGGCTGTAAGTAAACTGGAGGATGACGTAGAGGCCTGGTGTTAGCTCGTCCTGTCTCTGATAGACCGAGTCTAGATAATGAAAATGGTGGTGTTGCCAAGACTGTTGTTTCTATTCACTAACCTTCCCATACTGCTGCCCCGCACGTTCTTCCAAAGACAGAATCAGTTGATGGTTAAGCTGGCTTGGGCGGGCAGACAGCCACGAGTAAAATGGAAGACGTTCTCACCCTCCCGTACAGCATGGGTGGTCTGGGTGCCCCAGACTCAGAACTCTACTACAGAGTAGCACAGGCGTCTCATCTCCATGCATGGATACATGGCAACCCGCAGATCCCGCACTTAAGAATGGAGAAACTGTTTGCGGCTCCACTCCCACTACCTATGACAATTTTTCAAATGGTTGATCGCAGAACGGGGATTAAAGATTCTATTGCATCTACTAACCATGCATGGCATAGTCTTCTGCGGCATCAGGGCGGGGCCTTGCTATGCACACCATGTATGCCGGTCGAATGGGCATGCTGGCTGACCCCCTGCAAGAATAAGGGAGTGGTCGCAGTGTTGCATCAGCTAGGTATCCTTAAGGCTGGGGATCTTTTCCAGGATGAAAAAGTCAAAACATGGGACCAGGGCGTGGTGCCGAAGGTACAGAAACAGTGCTGCAGCGATTTCAATTCCACAGGGTTCGGAGAGCCCTATTGGGGCTACTGGGAGAAGACCTAGCGGAGCCTCCCGAGGTTCCCGAGCTAACCTTTGTGGTACGAACTGAAACGCCGCCCAAGTTAGTTACCCAGTTATACAAGATTGCAATGTCTATAGATGATGACATGTGGCGATACTGCTGCGAGAATACCAGGTGTATATCCCTTAACGGCAAACACAGGCTGATTCATTTTAAATTCTTAAACAGGGTGTATTACACGCCTGAGCGCCGGCAAAGATACGGACTCCGCGAGGCGACGGAGTGTGAGCGATGCCACGCGCCGTTTGTGGACTTCCTGCATCTCGTTTGGCTGTGCCCAAGTGTACAGTCCTTTTGGGAATCAGTGTTTGCGGAGCTTAGCAGCATCATGGAGGCGGAGCTGAGTCCTGCCCCAGCGTTTGCGCTCTTGGGATACACGAAAGAGTTGCCTAGGTCAGCACGCAAATTGGTTGGAATGGGAATGCTAATGGCGAAGCGAGAAGTGGCTCTGTGCTGGTTGAGGGGGCCAACCCCCACGGTCCAGCGCTGGAGGCATGATATGCAGTACTGCTGCACACAAACCAAGGTTTATAATGAGCTGTTGCCACCTGGGAGCCGCCCGAAAAACTTCTGGGGGCTGTTTCAAACCTATATGGATAACAAAAGGAGGGGGAGCGAGGATGAGACCAGTGCCAGGGTAGAGGAAGACACTATCATAGAAGATATGGGGTGAATGCTACCTACCTGGGAACCTGAAAGCAGAACCACTATTGTAAAGGGATGCCCGATCTTTCTTACTGCTAGGGACGGCACTGCTCGCCGCCTGCCCGGCTCGTGGGTTGTTGGCTAAATGGCTGTGTAACCCAGGTAATGGGTGCTGTAAGGATGCAAAATTGAAATCTTGCACTGTGTGTGTGTGGGAGGAGAGGTCGGGGGGTTTGTTGCACATGGGAAGTTGATTATTTTTTCATATTTGTAAAACGCAATAAAATGTTTAATGAAAAAAAAAATTAAAAATACAGTACATTGTTGCCTACAACCCCTCGGGCCGGCTACATCAGGATTAAAAAGAAAGAAATGGAGCTTGTAGTTCATGAGCTGTCTGTGTGGCTAAGTAGCACAGCATGTCGCCTACTTCCCATCTTGGGCCGGCAGCGTTTGGAAAAAAATAACATTAAACAGTCAATGGCTCTATGAGAAAGAAACGAGAAAACTCTATTGCACGACAAGTATATATGAGACAATGCAACAGGGACACTCTATGGCCAACTTGAGACGACGAAGTCTGCATTTTAAAAACAGAAAAGGAAAAAAACCATATAACCCCAACTCATGAACCCTGTACTGGCCCCTTCCCCCACCCCTCCTCTCTCACAGCGAGTCAAAAATTACACTCAGACATACGGGTATAGCCCTACATTATAGTTGCTAATTCCTTTGTGACCCAACGAGCCTGTCGGGTACCGCCCACGCTGGCCTCCCTCTCGGCTCTCAGGTATAAGCTTCAAAATCCGCAAATAGGCAGGGCAGGATACAATTGAGATAAAAGGGGCCAGACCTTAGCATATTCAGATTTGTTCCCCAGAGTGGCCATAGACAATCACTCCATACCCATGAGGGACCAGAGTTGTGCAACCATTGAGTGTGATCTGGGGTTCTGTCCGTCCTACAACCCATCAGTAAAACCCGGTATGCAGCATTCAAAGCCAGGGCGATCTGCTTGCCTTTGATTGAACGCAAAGGGAATGTCAATGCATTGGGAAGTCCTAGGATAGTGTAAGTGAAGAATCTCGGATGGCAGTGTCAAAGGCCTTATCAATCTCATTGAGGTTCCTGTCCCAGTATCTTGTGAGCTTCAGGCAGTTCCATAGCAAGTGAAGGAGAGTACCTGGACTCCCACAGCAACGGCAGCAGAGGCCGTCGCACTGAGAATTCCACTTGGTTGAACGAGCCGAGATTTATTACCAGTAGGATATCATTTTAAATTCAGTCTCCTTGTGGCCCATGGAATGTGCAAAATGAGGGTACATATAGAAAATACCCTCTCATTCCTTATCTGAAAGGGTGCAACATATTTCTGCCTCCCACCATCTCTGTCCCGCAGTACGAGCTCCCTTAGCGCCCAACATAGGGAATGTATATATGGTCATCATTTTTCAAGAAAAGCCACTTCTCAAACGGAGTACAGTTAACAGGAGTATGACCCATATACCTGATTAGGACTGGGTAGGAAGGTATAAATAAAAAACAATGTCCCAATAGGAAATAATAAACAGTCAATTAATTATGCATGCACATTGCATTGCTAGCAAGGGAAAAAGGAGACTCTCTAATAAACTTTCAGGCAAGGTAGTAAATCATCTTGTTTTATGGTGAAATGTATGGTCGGAATAATACAGTTATAAGCAGCACTGCATATATTCAAATTAGATGACAACCAATGCGCCTATTAATAAGCTGTGTAGTCACAGCTTATTAATAGGCGCATTCTCTATATTGTGGTTCTTAAAAACAAAAATTGGAAATATAACATTGTATCTGTGATTTCACTGTGTCACATGATCCGAACCACTCACTGTAGATAATTTGCACCCTCTCACAGTGCGCCGTTTCTGCTGTTTCACTTCTTCACTTGCGTCGCCACCTGCACCACAGTCACTTTTTGTAGAGCACCAAGTTTCTTTTTGGTTGTCATCTAATTTGAATATATGCAGTGCTGCTTATAACTGTATTATTCCGACCATACATTTCACCATAAAACAAGATTATTTACTACCTTGCCTGAAAGTTTATTAGAGAGTCTCCTTTTTCCCTTGCTAGCAATGCAATGTGCATGCATAATTAATTGACTGTTTATTATTTCCTATTGGGACATTGTTTTTTATTTATAACTTCTCAAACGGAAGCATCGGTCAGCTGACCAGAGGATGCACCAGAGGACCAGAGGTCCAGTGCATCATGTGCATGTGAAGGAATAGGTCTGAACCTGCCAGCTTATAGTTCTCCCGGAGCTCCTCAAAGGGAATATGGCCCTGAAGGTCGAACAGTTGCCCTATGCACTTACATCCACCCACTGCGAGCCTGTGCCTTTATCCATCCCTGGAGGGAAATCAGAATTTGAAAAGATTGGAGACATGGGAGAGGGGAAAGTGGTAAGGTTGGCCCATTTAGACACCCTGTCGCAAACTAGCATAGTGGGGTGAGTGACCTTCGAGGATTAGAGTCCCCAGGAGTGCAGTGACCTAGGTAGCCAGGCTTCCCTTCAGATGTAGCGACCGGCCACTGTCTGATCCATGAATACCCAGTGTTTCTCCATCCTAGAACAGTTCCATTCCACTAGGTTATGCAACATCGAAGCCTGGAAATAGCGAACAAAGTTGGGAAAGGCCAGACCACCCTCCGTCTTGGTGTGCTGCAATAGAGTTTTCTGCAACTGGGGTGAGATCGGGCCCCAAATGAAGCGTTCAATCTCAGTTTGAATGTGCAAGAGCATATTCGATGGAGGCAGTAGGGGAAGGCTTTAAAAAAGATACAGGCCCCAAGGGAGGACATTTATTTTTATCAGGGCCAATCTCCTGAGCCATGACAGGGGCAGACGCCACCATTGGGCAAGATCTGTCCAGATGCAAGAAAGAAGAGTAGCATGATTCACCTCCACTTTCTTATCCAGACTGCTCTGGAGGACCAACCCCAAATGTGTTATGCCCCAGTCACCCAGTCAAAATCGAATTGGGCACGCAATGCATCCACTGGTTTGCAGTCAGGTTCAGTACTTGTGATTTCTGCAGGTTTATTTTAAACCCAGAAACCTGACTAAAAACCGGCAGGTCTATCATGATGGCCAGCATGGAAGTCAAGGGACGTGCAAACTAGAAAATTACATCATCGGCTTAAAGGCTAATTAGGTGGCAGTTGGCCCCAAACGGGACAACCTGTGCCTGTTGATTGTCCAAAAGCCGCTGGGCAAGGGCTCCAAATACAAGGTAAAGAGTAAGGGGGAGGGAGGGCAACCTTGTCTGGTGCCCCCTCTACACCGCAAAATCACCCTAGAGTACACCATTGACCCTAACAGCTGCAGATGGGGCCCTATTATTGCTTGCCCCCCACTTGCGATACCTGAACCCCACACCGAAGTGCTCTAGGGTGGCAAACAGGTACAGCCAGTGCACTCGGTCAAAGGCCTTCTCTGCGTCAACTGCCGGCAGTAGAGTCTCCTCCTTGGACCTGTGCACCTTGTCAATTAGATGGCAAATCCATTTGGTATTGTCTGCGCACTGCCTAATCAGCAGAAAGCCCGACTGATCCGGGTCCACTAAACTGGACATGTGAGGGTTTAGTCTATGAACTAAAATGCTAGAGAACAGTTTTGTATCAATGTCAAGCAGGGAAATCGGCCGGTAGGAGCTACTGAACACCAGATCCTTCCCTGGTTTGGAGATAACAGAAATTGTTGCCTGAAGCAAAGAAGCTGTGAGGGTGCCCTTTTCCGCAAAATAGTTGAATAATCGTGTGAGCAGTGGAGCCAGTTCCACGCAGTAGGTCTTGTAGAATAGGACGCTGAAGCTAACCGGGCCTGGTTCTTTTAGGGGCTTCAGACGGGAGATGGGGGAAATTACTTCTTCGATCCGAATGGGAGATTCTAGCCCATCCGCTTCGCTATGCAGAAGAGGAGTGACCGCTGCCCTCGTAGGTACTCACAAGGGTCCGCAAGAGTGGTGGGTTCAGTGGTATAGAAATTCACACAGAAGGACTGAAAAGTCAATGCTATACCAGGGTCGTCCGTCACTTCAGACCCCTGGACCCCGCACCGCCTTTGCCGCCTGGGCCTGTCATTGACTACGGAGTCAGTGTGCCAGCATGCGACCCCCTTTATTAGATCCCAAGTAATATTTATGTTTCAGCTGCAACACTGCATATTCAGCCCTATCATGGTCCAATCGCTTCAGCTGGAGAAGCTCTTTCTCCAACTGGCCCCATATTGCGGAAGTACCGGTTAGTTTGTGGATGGCCTTGAGTTCCCTGACTTTGTCCTCAAGATCTTTTCGCCTGGACTGCCTAGTTTTGTTGTTGTGAGCCACTTTGGCAATGAGAGCTTCTCTCGCAACTAATTTAAGAGCCTCCCAAATGGATGCCAGAGGTGTGGTGCCGTCGTCATTGAGTGCTAAATAATCAGTCAGTGTACGACGAATTTCCTCCACTACTTGCAGGGACCGCAAATGTGAGTCCCGTAGGTGCCAGTGTGGTGGGGACGGCTACGCTAGCTGTAGGTGCAAAGGCAGAGTGATATGAATATTGTCTGAGAGGGATCGTGCATTGATGGTAGTGGCATGGGTACATGTACAAGCAGGTTGGGTGACAAGGAAGTAGTCCAAGCAAGCATATGACTTATGAGCCGCTGAGTAGAAGAAATAATCCCTTTCATCAGGTTGTAAGGAACGCAATGCATCCCTGATCCTTCAATCGTCAAGCCACTCCCTCCCATTCCCCGACATAGCTCCCGGACCACCTGACCTCAGGCTGGAGCAATCCACCCCAGCATCCATAACTAGATTTAGGTCCGCTTCCACCACAACCAGGGTGTCGGGCATATGAAGGACCTCAGCCAAAGCGTTCAGCAAGAATTTATCTTAGTGCTCATTGAGGGAGTAGAGGGAGGCTATTGTGATGTTGGAGGGCCCTATGCAGAGCCGCAGCGTTAGAAGATGTCCCTTGATTTCTGCTACTGTACCCACTACAGAGCCTCTAAAGTATTTGGAGAGCAGGATGGCCACCCCACCCTTCTTATTTTTCCCTGATGACCAAAACTGCAAGGGTAACCCTTCTGTGCTTCATGCGGTGTGTGTTGCCGTGAAAGAGATGAGTTTCTTAGAGTAAGCACACATCCCCGTGCATTCTCGAGCAAGGAAAGCACCACCTTCCTCTTAGTGGGCTTGTTAATCCCTCTGACATTAAAATTAACGATCTGGACTACCATCAGATGGAGAGGAGTCACCGAGCGCTATAGCTAAGTGTTGGGACCAGCATCTGGGAGCGAAGCTCAAAGGGGACCAAGTGTGTACTTGCAATCCGACATGCCCTGACAAAAGACACTCACACCGAGTCAACAGATCTGGGTTTAATCCATCACTGTTCTTTAGCCCACTCTGCCACCCCAGTTCAGACACGCCAAATGCAAATCAGTCTGACCCTGTGCCTCACGGGAACAGTCCAGCCGAACTGCCAAGCCATGCCTTCCCTGGACCGGAAACAAGCTTCCTAGGGCTGGTTTCTGGCATTACAGCCATCTTCAGCCAGTTTTGCTTGAATCCAGTGGCAAAGTGAGCAAGGGACTCACGTCTGAGCACACCTTGTCAACTTCAGATGCTTCGTCCATCACCACCCCCTTGTGTATCGCTTTGTTCGCCATAAGTTGACAGGGTATGCTCAGACATGAGCCCCTTGCTCACTTTGCCACTGGATTCAAGCAAGCCTGGCTGAAGACGGCTGTAATGCCAGAAACCGGTCCTAGGAAGCTTGTTTCCGGTCCAGGGAAGGCATGGATTGGCAGTTCGGGCTGGACTGTTCCCATGAGGCACAGGGTCAGACTGATTTGCGTATGGCCATGTCTAAACTGGGGTGGCAAAGTGGGCTAAAGCACAGTGATGGATTAAACCGAGATCTGTTGACTGGGTGTGAGTGTTTGATTGGTTCAGATGCTCTGTCCATCACCACCCCCTTTTGTTCCACTTTGTTCGCCATAAGTTGGCAGGGTATGCTCAGACGTGACTCCCTTGCTCACTTTGTCACTGGATTAAAGCAAGCCTGGCTGAAGAGGGCTGTAATGCCAGAAACCGGTCCTAGGAAGCTTGTTTCCGGTCCAGGGAAGGCATGGCCTGGCAGTTCGGGCTGGACTGTTCCCATGAGGCACAGGGTCAGACTGATTTGCATATGGCCATGTCTGAACTGGGGTGGCAGAGTGGGCTAAAGAACGGTGATGGATTAAACCCAGATCTGTTGACTGGGTGTGAGTGTTTGATTGGTTCAGATGCTCCGTCCATCACCACCCCCTTTTGTACCACACACATATTAGGCACATGTGTAGAACTTACCTACATCTTTCTAAAATACCTCACATCTGTCCCACACTAACTTGAGCTATGCTGCAGACATTTTTGGTACATTATACCCCTTCCATAGACAGAGGGTACTGTGCTTTTATGATTAGCTCTTTTGTAACGTTCAGGAGCATAGTATCGGGTGAGTCAATTTTTAGTGAACACATTGATAAAAATGGCAGGGTATGTTCAGACGTGAGTTCCTTGCTCACTTTGCCACTGGATTCAAGCAAGCCTGGCTGAAGATAGCTGTAATGCCAAAAACCGTTCCTAGGAAGCTTGTTTCCGGTCCAGGGAAGACATGGCTTGGCAGTTCGGGCTGGACTGTTCCCATGAGGCACAGGGTCAGACTGATTTGCATATGGCCATGTCTGAACTGGGGTGGCTGAGTGAGCTAAAGAATGGTGATGGATTAAACTCAGATCAGTTGACTGGGGGTGAGTGTTTGATTTGCTCAAACCCTCCGTCCATCATCCCCTTTTGTATCGCTTCACTCCTTCATCGACCCATCATTTTAGGCTAATTCTTTGATATTCTCTCATGACCGATTGAATGCCATAACATTTTTTGCAACTCTATTTTACATTGCGCACTGTTGGACTTGGCCCGTTTGGCAGGTGCAACCCTAAACTTTTTGCCTTTTCTGTGACCAGATATTGGTAGTTTTTGGCCTCTGTGCACTTTAGCACTGTGGCCCAGTGTAAGGTGTGTGTGCACTGTGAGTGCATATAGTGAGAGTGGCCGGCCCTCCCATAGGAATGCATGGAATTTATGTGTGTCCATGGTAATTCCTGGTATGAAAGGAGTGCAGGGGCGAGTTTAGTATATATGAACTTGTGAGAATAAATGCTGTGCAATGGTGTGTGCAGATTTATGGTGACTGGTGGAGAAATGCCACTTTTAGAAGTTGGCATTTCAATGTGCTATGTGTCTGCCTGCCTGATGTGATTTGCTTGTCTGGCTTTTGAGTGACAGGGGCTGGTGAGATGTGAGTGGCTCCAGGAGGGGCAGGATGAGTCAGTGCTAGGCTGAATAGGGACATCTGCATTCTGAGTAGTGGAAGGGGAGGTCCCTGGTCCATGAATAGGGGTGTGTCTGCCTTAGGAAATGCTGACTCTGCCCCCCTGTGGTGTGTCTGATGACAAGCCCCCGCCTGACAAAGGGGAAGAGGAGCCTTGTAAACGAAGTACTCCAATTCCCCCCTGAACCAGTTGCATCTGGTTCTCCAAGCCCTACACTGCATACAAAGGAGGGAAATAGTATAAGTAAAGGGGCTGTCACCCCAAGAGTGTTCTTGTGCTTTACCTGACTTGAGAGGGCCTGCTGCTGCTACTGGGCTCCAGGAGGAACCACCACAAGGGAGTGCCTCCCTGCTGGAGGGCCCTGTGAGCTGGCCTGCCTGGGCCCAGCCCCTGCCCCCTTCCTCCTAAAGGGCATTTCCTGGACTTTGGACTACAGCGCTTGTGAGTGCCTTATATTGCATTTGGTAGAGCGCTTTACTTATTTTTACAGAGCGCTTGACTTGGGTCCTTGTGAGCACTGTGTTTCTGCCCAGTAAATCTGATGGTGGCCTGCAGCGTGAAGCTGCCTCATGTGGGATTCCCCCCTACTTGGCGTGGGGAAAGCCGGAGCCCACCCCACGTTATAGCCGCCATCTGTATTTCATTTACTAGCGTGTGCCCACCCGGCTAATTTTTGCTAAAAACCAAGCAGGAGCACACCCTGCATCAGTACCTTGAAAACGCGTGCCTACCCCATGTTTTGGGATTCTCTAGCAGGAGCCCACCCCGCTGTTTCTTGCCTCCATAAGCGGGTGCCCACCCCGCTGTTGTGTGCATGTGGCAGCGGGAGCCCACCGCACCGCAAGAAGAGACAAATTCGCCACTCCGGGAGCAACCCCGAAGCCAGGCAGCTGTGCCTGATTGTGGGCGGGGAAAACGAGGCCGCCAATTGCAGCGCAGCTACAGAGGAAGCATGACAGGAGCCTACCCCGCGCTCCAGTGCCCATGTACAGGGAAGGAGAATCCAGGTGGGAGCCCACCCCCCCTTCGGATTTCCAACGGGAGCCCAACCCACAGTGAGACGACTCCCCATGAAGGGAGACATCCAGACAGGGACCGGAGACTCGCAGGCTCCATTCAGAAGTTCCCCGAGGAGGTTGCCGCTAAAGCAGCAGAGAAAGGAAAAGCGACCAGGGAGCCCAGGTGAAGAGGGCTCCACTGAGCATCACATGTGCGAGGAGCAGCGGCAGAAGAAACAGGAGAAGTCCCTGCAACAGCCAGGTGAGTGTGAGCTACATTACAGGCATTAAGAGTGGCACCAGAAGCGCCGGTGGTTGGTGGTTGTCACAGCTGCCCCATTTTGTCAGTGGGCAGCTTCAATGTGGGGCCACAGTAATTTAGAAGTTTCAGAGTGGGACTTGGGGTAATTTCAGTTTGGGAGCCCCAGCGGGGATCCCCAGGCACAGTGGTGCCGAAGACAAATTTTCCAGCTGCACCGCAAGAGAGAGCGGGCAGCTGCAACGTTGGAACATTTGCTGATTAAGAAGCCCGAGTGGTGGTTTAGCAGGCCCGCTGGTGCCAATGCTCAGTTTTGTAGCTGCCTAGCAATTAGGGGGAGGCTGCCACGTTTAGGCCTGCGTAATTGCGCACTTTGCATTTGCTGCTTTGGCAGCCAGCCCTGACTTTGCGGTACAAAGGGCATTTGAGCCCCTGAGAGAGGCCTGTTCGCCTGGGGCCAGTTCCAGTGCATGGTGCCCCTGATTAGGGCACACTGCGTTTATGCTAATGTGATGCCCGATGTATTTATATAATGGTGCTTGTGAGTACAGGTATGGCATAATGTACTGATACTTGTGATGCCTACTGTGATGATGCATAATGTGTTTGTTAGGATGTTTAGGCCTAATGAGGCTGTGTCTGCAAAGGTGGCTTAATGTGTTTATGCTTGTTGCTATGCTATAATGTTTATGCATAATGTGTACCAGAGTACACTATTTCACCAGTAGTTACTGGTTGTGTTTTATATATTTACTACCTGCATTCTGATGGTTCTGACCGTGGCCTGATTGCCTGGTCCTGTATATAATCCCCTGTAAATACTGCCTACTGGCAGTTGGCACAGTGTACCTTGCGTGAATATGATCTAGTGTGTTCATGACAATACAAAGGCTATTTTTAATATAACCTTGTGTGGAGTTGCTTTTGTGGTGTGCCTAGTGTGTTGCTGCTGTGTGGGTGTTGTGTAAATGCTTTATACAGTGCCTCAAGGATAAGCCTGACTGCCTGTGCCAAGCTACCAAGGGGGTGAGCAGGGGTTATCTTGGCGTGTAATTCCCTTGCCCTGACTAGAGTGGTGGTTTCTGCCTGGCTTTGGTGCAAGCCTTAGCCAACCAGAAATCCCATTTCTAACATGCACCCTTTTGTTTGTTTAGTTCATCCCTACTACCTTTTTTGAGCTTTGCACTTTTCACGCATCGTTATAGGTTGGGTATTTCCCAGGACAAGCCGTTTGTTGTTCACAGATTATCTGGTGATAGTTACCGAACAGATAAACAATTACATTTGTTGCATACACATAATACATTCCATAGCAATTCAGTGAAAAAAAACAGTGTTAAAAGATCATTAAAGTGCATTGTTTTAAAATTCGCATTTAGACATTGCACTCTTTGATAGTTCTAAAGTACATTGTGCATCAAGGAGAACTGGAATAACGGGCGCTGTTTGTCAAAGCGGTTGTATATATGTTTCTATAAGGTGCTGTTGCAGAAGCTTGCCAGGACAAGCAGCAGTGATAGACCAGTCCAGCTATTTTTTTTTAATTTAATCAATGTCCACTTACGATGCATGTTTAAGTCCCCCAATTAATATGTCCAAAATGTTTTGAGCCGGCAGTTTAACCGTGTCTCAGCTGGATTAAAGCCCAGATTTACTGCCTGCCTGCAGGTCCTGATGCCGTTCTGCTTGAAGTAAGGTCGAAGTAGGGTTCTTCTTACGTGCTTTAGGTTGGGGCAGATGCAGACGACGTGCACTACATCCTCGTTTCCTCTTTCGCCTAGATGGTAGAACTGTGATCTTGATCTCCTTTCCCATTGCCATCTGGTGTGGGAGAATCGGTAAGATGGTCAGTCACAATCTTAGGAATTTTTCTTTTGTCCTTGTTTAGAATCCCACTTTCAAGTAGGATTGTGGTTTAAGCATTTCATAGTTACTAAGCACTGTCCAATCATGGGACCTTTTGGCTAGTGATGCCTTGTCTTCCAGACCAGATGCCTTTTTGTTACCTTTATCACAATCTTACTAAAGTTCTGATCATTTTTGGGTGTTTCCCAAATGTCAAACAGTCTCAGTAGCTTTAGGGAGTCAAAGAATTACTTCCTGGCAGGTAATTTTTCATGGCGAGACGGCTCTGTATCTTTTGCCAACTTTTTATATATGTGCCCCACCTTTCCACTGATTATTTTTGATTCCCAAACTCTAGGTGTATTTGAGTGGGTGTGATGTATTTTTGGAGGTGAAAAGTTTCTCTGTGTGTGTTGGCTATTACTTTGTCCAATGCCACTGCATCTCTCCCTTTTAGCGATTCGCTCCCGTTTGTTAGTGCTGGTTGTAGTTTGGCACGTAACACCTGCAGCAAGGGGTCAAACGTTAGATCAGGCAATATTATTTTTTCCAGGGGTTTCATTGCTACATAGGTCATGGTGCCCTTCCTACGTAGGGACTCCAGCTGAGGTTTGACTGAGCCTTTGTGATCCAGCAAGATTCCTAGAAATGTATGACTGTTTTTCTGTTCAAGACATTGCCCGTCTAGTACCAGGCGATTTTTTTTCTTCGGTGGTTGTTTATTGCCATGATTTTTGTTTTCTTAAGGTTTATCTTTAGGACATTGCATTGGGAGAAGCTGTTGGTAATGTTGAGGAGGTGTTAAGTCGATGGGGGTCTGATTAATCAGTCCTAAGTCAATCGCGTACAAAAGATTAGACAGCGAGGTGTTACCTAGTTTCGGCGCGTGTGAAGTGCACTTGTCCAAGTCCCCTGGGAGGTCACCTAGGAAGAGGTTAAAGAGTAGGGGTGCTAGGACACACCCTTGCTTTATCCCTTTAGAGGGGGAGATTCGCCTAGAGAAGTGCATCCGTGCTCCAAGTTTTACCCTAATCCAGGTGTCAGTATGTAGCAGTGTCAGCTGGTGTAGAAGAGGTTTCGGTATCCCCGAGCTGCCCAGTTTTTGCCATAGTTTTGCGGTGTCTACATGGTCGAAGGCTGCAGAGTAATCCACAAAGCAAAGAAACAGGGGATACTTTGTCACTTTGGCAACGTCCGTCAATAGCACAAGTGCCATGATATTAGTAGTTGTACCTTGTCCACGGCAAAACCCGGTTTGATATATTGGGAGGATGGAGTTTTATGAAGCCCAGGATGTTAATTCTTCGAGAATTGTTCCCATATAGTATTTTGCCTCCATATCAATTAGGGCAATTAATTAGTAATTGTTTGGGGCTTTCCTGTCGCCCTGTTTGAAGATAGGGCTAATTATAAATCCTTTCATGACTCCAGGATTGTGAGTGTGCCTGTTATGTTGTTTAAAACTGGTACTAGTGCCTTGCTCCAGTATTCTTTTTCGTACTTGTAGAGTATTGAAGGAATTCTGTTAGGGCCTAGGACTCCTGCAGGTCTGCCCCTAGATATTTGTCTCCTGATCTGCTTTACGATTGTTTTAAAGGAGTCTTTGTTTTTAAGTGATGGTAAGTCGGGGGCTGCTACCGATTCTACTCCCAGATTATTTTGTCTACTCCTAATGGAGTTGTTATGCATTGCTTGAGCAAGGGTTGGTCACATCACCCTCGTCGGCAGTGCCCCTGCTTTTTATTTTGACCCAGGGTTCTTTATCAATCTCGTCCCCATTGTGCAAATTGTTATTGAAGTAACGAAAAAGGTGTTCTACCAAGGCTGACTCTGTTACGTTGGAGTTTATCTCTGGGTGGTTTGGTGGCTGAATTCTGTTAGTTTCCTAAAACTTGGCACTGTTCTTTTGTTTAGCATCGTGAAGAATCTTAGCCCTTAATTTGTTGTTCTCCATCTTTTATTTATCACATTTCTTTCTTTTTATTTGTGCCTTCTGCTTCCACAGGTCACTTTGCAGATCTGGGTTATGGGGGGTTTTGCGAAGCCGTCGTAGTGTTTGGTTGAGCGTTTGTTTAATTTTTTTTATTCTAGGCTGCCTGCCCCCCTGTATGAGGTGGCCATGGACTTTCCTGGTTTCCTCTCTGTGGCATATTTCTCCCCAAGAGTTGTTATGAAATTCTCCCATGCTTTCCTGGGTTGTGCCAGGGTGGTTTTGTCTTGACAGTGAAGTATTTTTGCGGTGGCTGATATTTCCACGATGTTGCTAGGTTTGTACCTTATACATTTGAAATCTGAGGTCACTTCTAAGCCAATTGTTTTACATATCTCTAATGAGTGTGCTGTATTTGCTTTTAGTGTTACTTCCTGGGGTAGGTGGTAACTATGTTCATTGTCACCTAGTTTATGGGAATAGATTTTGTTGAACATGGGCAGTGTTGCGAAGGTAAAATCTAAATGGGAGGAGGCTTTTGTTGAATAAAATGTGGCGGCCTGCAGATTGTCCTCCTTGAAGTGGCCATTCAGTGCTCTCATATTTAGATGTTCAAGTTCTTGGAGCACGTGCTTCTAACATCTTGTTGATTTCCTAATGTTTTCTGGGCTCTTATTTGCTATTCCCCATGCGGTTGATAGGTTTTGGAGAAGATCATCCTCAGGTCCAGACCCAATAAGATGTAAGTGGAAATCACTTGCCAGGATGATGTGGTCTGCGTCCTGCTCTTCCATGACCCTTTCCAGCTCGTTGACCAACTCTTTTGCAGCCTTTGATTTTTGTTTGGGGTGCACTTAGGTATTAATTAATATGATTTGCTGGCATTCCGTGTTGTGGTTGAGTGTTATCATTGCTGCCTGAATTTCACTTAGGACTTCGATGTGTGCCTCTACTGGTAAGATACCCCCTTTTGTAGTAATTGAGGCAAGTATCATCAATCCCCCTGAGCAATAGCCAAAGTCAGATCCCTTCCTTACCGTAGCCAGGTCCAGGAAGAGGTGAGGTCCTTCCCCGGGCACACTGGGTGAGTACTTGAAAAATCTTGAATGCCTATGAAAATTTTACTATTGTTAACAGACCTCTGAACCTAATAGGGGTTCACACTTGTTTTTTGTTGTTTATAGATCACACCAGGAGCCAAGGAGGAGTAGAAACAGATACAGGAGAAATATATCCTTTACTGTTGTAAATTCACTTGTGTGTTTTTTATTATACTTTTTTCACACGTTTTTCACTAATTGGCAGTAGCATTTTTTGAGAACAGAGACCCTGACGAAAGCCTTGGGCTCCTTCCCAAAATAGGCTGAAACATGTTGGTCCTCTCGCAGCTATTTGTTTAAACTGCGCTTATGTTGTTGCACTGTTCTTGTTTTTAACAAGGAAGGGGCTTACACCCATTAAAGGAATCTTTGTTAAAGCTCCCTATCCTGTTTTAACCATCACCTTCACATTCATTTATTTGCACTGAACTTTCCCATCAGATCATCATCATTTGGTCTAATCTAGTGATTGAAGGTCATTACCCCAGGCCAACGATGGGGGTATGCCGTATGTCTCAATGATCAAGAGACAGAATACCCTGGCAGGATTACAAAATGAAAACATTGGTCCATACAAGTTATTGATGGGAATCCACAATGGGTTTTGACTAACAATTACAGGTGGCCCCTTTTTTGGTGATCTGGTCTGTTGTTCATACCTGTTAGCCACTTCTTTATCTTGATGTACTCTTTAGACATGAAGGTATTTTGAAAGTTATTCAGATTAGGTTTGTCTGTTGTTCATGTTGTTCCAGTAAGGGGATAGAACTTAGACTGGTCTTTAAATGTCCCTTTAGCCCTCCAATACCGTTTTGTTAGTTATACCTTTGTAGTAAATGCCTGTGTTCAGGTTGGTGGCCTTTATGCAGTTTGAGTTGGCTCCTGGGGTACTGCTGCGGGCACCTTTTAGTACTGAAGTGGTGGGTTTGGATTGTCCATTGATGGAAACATTTCGGAAAGGCGTTGGGTAGGGGTGTCTTGATTCAACCTTCAGGTTTATCCCCCATTGCAAAAACTTGTTTTGTTCTTTCATGATTTTACCAACAGTCTCATTGGTTTTCCATTTTGTTTTGGTTGCTTCTAGGCCATTGCGGGTTGTTGGTCGGTTGAAATTTGATTGAGAGTAGGTCTTCTGAGGTTAGGTTTACAGGCTCATGATGGAGTGTAGGAGCTGCATTATGTTCCTCTATTTAGTGTGTCCGCTCTTCCCTGTGTTACCTATTCAGGAAGAAATATTATGGTGGCCGTTCCCTTTACGTCTTTTTCCTTGGTTTCCTGAGGAGAGATTGCTTCATGAGGATCCAGCCTTGGTGGAAAAGGGTTCCTTTTGCTGGCTCCTAGTTTGGCAATTATATGGCAGGTTGTTGGGATTCGACTGTTGACTTATCTTAGTCCGTTATGCAGGTATTAAACCTGTTCTCCCTGTGCAGCCTCTGTTGAGGCTCCCTTAGTTTTTCCAGAGGACCATCTCTTAGTTTGGGCCTTAGTGTAGGTGCTGTGCTTATGACCTTATTGGGTTCTTGTGTTGTAATGACTAGGTTCTTGCTTGTCTGGTTGTTCCACTGTTTATTGTCTTCTATTGTGATGCTATGTAAAAGCGGGCCTGCGATTGGCGCCTGAATGGCATTGAAAGTTGTGGTAGAGTGGTCTGGACTGTCCTCTGTGTTGGGGGTTGCGGTGCGCCTGGTGTCCTTGAATTCAATGAGAGTTGCAAAAGGCTGATTTTTGCCACAGAGGCCCAAGTCGGCCAACTTCCTATTCCTTCCCTTCCTGTTTTTTTTTCATTGTGCTTTTGGGGGCGAACAGTTTTCGGTGACTGTACTGTCCTTGGTTGATGTTTTTATTTTGCTCACTCCTTGGGGGTGAAGTAGGCTGGTCATCGTGTTCCCCATTTTATGATACCCGGGTGTCGTTGTGTTTCTTTCTAGTAGTCTGTCGAATAAGCGATTGTGTAGTGAAGTGTTTTTTAAGTCTGATAGTAGGTCTCCTAGCATAGATGGCAATGTAAGTAGTTTATCGATTATTTGGGCACAAGTACATTCAGACTGTGATATTTGAGATCCTTGTACAGCTTCTTGCCCTTGTTTCATAAGTCCATTGAGTTCTTTCAGTTTCCTGTCTCTTCCTGAGGTAAAGTCTGCTGGAGTTTGAATAACCGTAAGTTGCAGGTCCAATTTGTGAGATTGGTATTGAGGGGCCTGTAGCTGAGTGTTGCATGCTTCTTGATATCGTTGCTCATATGGGTTCTGTGAGTGTTGATCCTGTGGGGTTGGTTTGTTCTGCGCTGGGCTCATTTGAGGGTGCTGTGGTGGAGTGTTATGAAGCAGGCTTAAAACTAAAGCTATATGAGGTGACGAGTTGCTCCCAATCCTGTGAGGCAAGGAAGGTCATGTTGCCCTCCGTTAAATTGAAGTCTTCATAAGGAGGCAGCAGCCAGCTCATGGTCCGTGTGTTATTTTGTGGTTTAATTGAAAGCTGACGAGCTAGAAGCTTGAATGCTTGATTACTGTAGGGGAGAGCTGTTTTTTGGCTGTGAAGAATTTGCCCAAGCAATTTGTTCTATATGTTTGCTCTGCTCTGGATATGAAGCTTGGGGGGCTTAGGGCCTGTTCGTTTGTTTTTCCCTTGTTTTAATGTGTTTGTAGAAATTGCGGGGTGTGTGGCCAATTGGCTTTTGATCTCTGGAATGGTAGTTTTTTGGTCTTTGGGAATGCTTATAAGGCTGCATTTTGGGTTTCTGGGTGTTTTTTCGGCAGTTTCTCTGTGGGCTTTGTCCTCTGACAGCTTGTTTTCCTTACTTTTTGTCCTGGTTTCTGCAACTATTTTGTCTATGTCTATTTTGTAGTGTTCATGCCCCTGTCCGTAGCCTTATTCGTTTTGTGGGGTTAGTCCTGTTCAAGTGGTTGCGGGCCTGCCAAGTTGCCAAAGAAACGCGAGGTGTTTTCAAGTTTTTCTGGTTGTAGGGGGATCTGCAACCCCTTAAGTTCCTTATTTTTGGAGTAAATAACTGTACCAGGGTCTTTCAAAAATGAGAATTGTGTGTGGATTTTTGGCTGGATAGTGCATGTTTTTTTGCTTTGGGGCGCCCCCTCAATATTTATGTTTATGAGCTCCTTTGTTTCCTCTTTGCCACTCCAATTTGGAGTGAACAGTGGGTTGATGACTGTTTATAGGTGCTGAGCCGCAGGTTTCCCTTGCTTCTGTGTCACCAGGGGGAGAACTGGAGCTGGTGTCTGTGTTACCCCTGTTTGAGTGATCCATTGTTGCATTGCTTTTAACCATTTTTTATTTTGAATTCAGGGGATTCTTCACCTTTGGCTTTTCTTTTTTTCTTTACTTTGGCTTGGGTTTTGTCAGTGATCTCCTTACTCTGCCTGACCTCATATCTTCCTTCTTTGTCTTCGTTTTCCTGATTTACTGGTTTTCCCCTCGGGTTGCTACTTAGTGTAGATACTTGTTCCTCTTTGTTGCCCTTTTGTCCTTCTGGACCATCATGTCTCTGACTGTTCGTTGGACTCGGGTTTGGTCTCCTTAGGGTCTCCATAGTTCCACTTGGGTTTGGTCTCCTTAGGGTCTCCTTAGTTCCACTTGGTTCCTCTGGAGTGGTTCTGGGGCGTTTCTTGTATTTATTGTGTGCGGTTGTATTGCATTGTGTTTGATTCCTTGTCTCCTGCTTGCTCTGCAGTAGTGAGGCAGGCCCCCAATCAATAGGCGCCAATTAGGGAGGGTGAGAAGAGGCCGAGCGGAACTGAGGGGCATATTATCAAGGGTGTTTATCTCCGCTTTTTTGGCTTTAAAAGCCAAGAAAGCGGAGGTAGAATTATCTCCCTATTACCTAGCTGTCGCTAACACCAGTTAACAACAGCTTGTAGGAGATAGCGACCATCTTGGGCCCCGCTTTGCATGTCAGTGAAATTTATCACTAATGACATGCAAAGTGGGCGTGCCAAGATGTTAGCGACTGGAAACAGTCGCTATCATTGCTATCTCCTATTACCAACTTTTGGAGATATTCGCGCTAAGCGTGAATATCTCCAAAAGCTAACACCTGCCCCTGAGCAGTTCTTAGACATGTTATCCAATGGTAGGTGGATAACATGACTAAGAGCATTAGCTCGGTAATGCATGAATATCGCAGATTTTTCAGCGATATTCATGCATTTCGGCCGATTTTTATCGCTTATGAGATAAACCTTGATAATTGCAAGGTTCCTAAGCGATAAAAATCGCCGCAGCTCGGCGATAAAAATATTGCCTCTAAGCCAACATAGCGTTAATTATCGCTAGTTGTTGGTAATATGCCCCTTTGTGACCACCGCAAGCTGCACCCAAGCCTAGCTGGGCCGCTTCTCTGACGTGTTCTGCTCATGCCTTTGAAGTCGCCAGCTATGCCTCTGCTCTCAGAGCACTCCACTCCACTCACGCCCCCCTCTCACCACTCGCCTCCACCTGCCTTCTATTTGCTACTGTACTATGCTCCTACTGCTGCTGCTGCTGGCCAGAGCAAATCCAGGTGAAGGCAGGAGAAATTCCAAAGACCGGTAGGCAGAGGACTTGCAGCACAGAGTAGGACACGGAGTAAAGCAGCGCCCTCAGTTCTACTTCTCGCTTCCGGATGCCCTCTGTGCAGTCGACTGGCTAGGGATCAAGGGCATCCACCACATCCATTAGCCACCATGGTCGCCTACCTGCCCACTCCTATGTCGGGTGCGAGGGGTGGGAGGCGAGGGTGGCCAGGCTAGACGGGAGGGAGTGAGGCAGGAGCAAGGCAGGTACAGAAACAGGACAGAAGAACTGGAGCCGCGGCGAGGAACGAGCGGGCAGCAGCACTGGTACCGGTGTTGTGTAATATGTGGTATCCCCTCGGGATCCTGTATCCCCTTCTCTTCGGCAGAGTCCGGAGGTCCTGCCTATTGGACAGCTCGGACGAGCCCTCAGCAGCCACGCCCACCCCAGGAGAGGAGAACCTCAGCTCCAGCAGGCAGAAGGAGAAGCGCGCCCAGCAGAGCTGCTTAAATAAATGCACAATGCGTGATTCTTAAACAACCACTGAGTCCCTTACGTCTTGCAGACAGGAGAGGAAATAATTCACGTAGCCGAAATTAGTTCATATTACAATTATTTTCTGGGCAATCTCCAACTGCTGGCTAAACGTTCTCTTATTACGTTACCGGATGCAGAGTTTTTTTTATGAAGCACGATTAAAAAGTGATTTACAGTAAAATCTTTATTGAAATGTTTTACAAGTTTATGTGCGCTGTCTGTGGTATGTGAGCATATATTTGTGTGTCTGAGAAAAATCATGTATGGCTTCGTGGCATTTTCGTGAGCTGTGCAGCGCACACATATTTGTATATCTACTTACTTTAGTTCAAGCACGTAGCTAGTTATTTGATTAATTATTTTTATATGACATACCTACTTATATAATTCATATTTATCCATCTGTAGTTACCATAAATGATATGTTTTCAATTTTACTTTTCATTATTATAATATTTCTCAAGTATATATTAACAATGTATTGCTCTTACCTATTCTGTTTTAACATGTACTTTATTGTAAAACTTAATAAAAAATGTCAACACAGTGATATAGGTGACATTTTCATAATATCAGTGTAATTATGAGTGACACTTCTATGACAATGAGGGACACTTTCTCGTGCCAAAATGAAGCAATGAAGACATGAAAAGCATGTAAATATCAGAAATCACTCCCATTTGAGTAGCGAGAACCTCTACGGGCCCCTGACAGACATTAAATGATGACGCCCAGTGGCAATACACGACTATCACAATTTCAGTGATAGTTGCATAGTGATGCAAGCAAAAATGCACAGGTTAAGGAACAGTCACAAAGAAGAACTAACAAGAAGAAATTATAAACTTGTATAGTATGAGAAACAGTACCAGAGTGATATGCATAGTCGTACACAATATTCACAATTGTATAAAAGGTCAATTTGTATTCCAGCTTTTGTTTGGAATGTTGAGTGGAAGCTATTATGCAAAGGATCTACGGCCTGTCACCCTAAATGCATTATACTTAAACACTTCTACTCATTCACTCTTACATTCTTACTCAAACTAGAAGGTTTTGTGCCCTTTAAATATTTTTTGATGAATTCATGAACATTTTTATTCCAGCGCTAGTTCAAGAAGTCCACTTTCTGCTTAGATTGAGTTTTCATCGCGTTGTAAGCTATCAAAAATGGTGCACTATAGTAGTGTCAACTCAATTATTACATTCAGCCCACTTAACAAAAGTAGTATTTTGCGCAACACAAGTGATATATGCGAAATACACAAGAACGAAAACCCAGCTCATACAGCTTAGCAGCTTGTAGGAGGCTGCTCTATTATAGAGAGAAGGTGATTGGAGGAGGAAATGCTGCTTGCATGACCAAAGCCGGGAGAAGTGGCTCTGGTTTACATGCCCTCACACAAAGCAGAATTTTTTAGCTGCAACAGGCAGGCGACTTATGAAAACGGAACTTATTAAAGATTGTGGTCACCATCGAATAATACTTTGCTTTTCTCTTGGGTGCCAGGGTTGGACAAACGTGTGGGGTAGTAAGGCAGCGCCAGAATGGCATTGGGGTACAAAAGGGGGTGGTGATGAATGGAGCATCTGAACCAATGAAACACTCACACCCAGTCAACAGATCTGGGTTTAATCCATCACAGTTCTTTAGTCCACTCTGCCAACCCAGTTCAGACATGGCCATATGCAAATCAGTCTGACCCTGTGCCTCATGGAAACAGTCCAGCCAGAACTGCCAAGCCATGCCTTCCCTGGACCGGAAACAAGCTTCCTAGGACCGGTTTCTGGCCTTACAGCCAGAATGGCATTGCGCACATGTTTTTTGCCAGTGGTGGAAATGGATGTGCCATGTTGTTTTTGCACTGTTGTAAAGTTATCACAATAAAGCCCTCGTTAACCTAAACAAGAACCCTCCCTTTGGGTAAATGCCAACCTTACGTGTAATAGTGACATCATTCATAGTTCCTTCAGTCATGTTTGTTGGGGTAAATAAGTTAGCATTTGCGGCACCATTTTCTATTCAGGTGCCATTTTGAATCATGATCAAAACTAATCCTTTGCTACTTCTGGGAAAAGACTTCTGTTAGGTTTCGTTTCTGCGGTTTTGGGGTTTAGCTTCAGTAATGAATAGACTGTTCATATTAGTGCATACCTTTCTTACTAGATAGAGGCCCTCTCCCACTTGCCTGGTGGCGGGAGCAGGGTGACACAACCTTGGGTTATATTAGGTGGTGTGAGATATGAGAACCAAAACTTTTTTTTTGATTTCACTGTCTAACTGCACCCGCCTGGAAAATGTCACTGTGGGTGTGCCTTCGCCCAGTCATGAAACTTACGTAATGTATCTTTTTGCTTGTTAATTTCAGTCCCTCTACAGCACTGAAATTAACAAGGCAAGGCAAGGCAGACTGGGCTCCGCGTGTGTTTATGAATAAACAGTTATTGTTTTGTATTCTCTACTGCCTGACAGACTCTTCATTTAGTATGGAAGGCTGAGAGGTGGACATTAGTGACCTGGGTGCCCCTAATTGGGCCACTTCCTTCACGTGGTATCTGTCAAATCCCCTCATAGGAACTGAATGTAAAAGCTTGTGGAATATTATCAAAAATGCAAACAAATACTATAATCTGCTATCAATTAAAAGGCAACCTTAGGTGGTCAATGGCTAAAGGGTAACCCATGAAAAGTAGGGGATTCAAGATGTTACAGCCCATGCAAAAGCTGTAATATTTTTATACATTAATATTTGGTATGCCCATAGTAAGAGATGTTAGAAAACTCAAGAAAGGGTGCCAGTTGGCAGAAAAATACTGTGCTCACTAATCCAACATCAGGCCATGTCCAATTGAACCCAGGTAATTTATAAACCTTGATGATACAAAATATTATAGTCGGTATGGGCCATTAAATCTGTTATTCCTCAAAGGAACCAGATGTGAAAGTTTGCGGGATGGAATAAAATCTGTGAAAAGAGACTGCAATCTGGTATCAAGCCATCTACAGTTGGTCCATGGCTAAAAGGTAACCCTTGAAAAGTAGGGAATACAAAATATTACAGGAACGCATGAGCCGTAATAAGTGGTATCCCCATAGTAAAAGGTGTTGGAAAACTCACAAAGGGTGCCAAATTGAATACTAGTAAATTCTAACCCAAGAAACACTTGAATATCAAATATTATAGCCTGCATAGGCTACTATATTTGGTAGTCCCTAAAGGAACCATATGTAAAACCTTGTGGAGTGGTGCAAATATTTTTAAAAGATACTGTAGTCTGCTGGCAAATAAAAGACAATTTAAAGTGGTCAATGGCTAAAGGGTAATCCATGAAATATAGGGGACACAAGATAGTACAGCAATGCATGAGCCATAATATTTGGTATCCCCATTGTAAAAGATGTTGGAAAGCAAAAAAGAATGGTGCTATTTAACATATAAATACGGTTCTCAACCATAGCACATAAGAACATGTCAAATTGAATACTGGTAAGTTCTAACCCCAGAAACCCAGGGGATACCAAATATTATAGCTGGTATAGGCCATTAAATATGGTATCCCCTAAGAGAACCGGATATAGAATCTTGTGGAATGATGCAAAAATGTGAAAATATACAGTTGACTGCCATCGTATCAAAGGCAACTTCAAGTGGTCAATGGCTAAAGGGTAACCCATCAAACGTAGGGGATACGACATATTACAGCAATGCGTGAGCAATAATATTTGGTATCCCCATTGTAAACAACATCGGAAAGCAAAAGGAAGGGTGCTATTTGGCATAGAAATACTATGCTCACCCGCCTAACATAAGACCATGCCAAATCGAATCCTGGTAAGTTCTTACCCAAGAAACACAGGGGATACCAAATATTATAGCCGGTATAGACCATTATATATGGTATCTCCTAAGAGAACTGGACATACGATCTTGTGGAATAACGTAAAAAATGTGAAAAGATACTGAAGTCCCTACTCAAAGAAAAGACAACTTTAAGTGGTCAATGGATAAAAGGTAACCCATGAAACATAGGGGATAAACGATATTACAGCAATGCATGAGACATACTATTTGGTATCCCCATTTTAAACGATGTTAGAAGCAAAAGGAAGGGTGCTCTTTACCATAGAAATACTGGGCTCATCCATCCAACACAAGACCATGTCCAATTGAATACTGGTGAGTTCCAACCCCAGGAACTCAGGGGATTCCAAATATTATTGTTGGTATAGGCTAATATTTATGATATACCCTAAGAAAACCGGACATAGAATCTTGTGGAATGATGTAAAAAATGTGAAAATATACAGTTGTCTGCTATCATATAAAAGGCAACTTCAAGGGGTCAATGGCTAAAGGGTAACCCATGAAACGTAGGGGATACGACATATTACAGCAATGCGTGAGCAATAATATTTGGTATCCCCATTGTAAACAACATCGGAAAGCAAAAGGAAGGGTGCTATTTGGCATAGAAATACTATGCTCACCCATCTAACATAAGACCATGCCAAATCGAATCCTGGTAAGTTCTTACCCAAGAAACACAGGGGATACCAAATATTATAGCCGGTATAGATCATTATATATGGTATCTCCTAAGAGAACTGGACATACGATCTTGTGGAATAACATAAAAAACGTGAAAAGATACTGTAGTCCCTAATCAAAGAAAAGACAACTTTAAGTGGTCAATGGATAAAAGGTAACCCATGAAACATAGGGGATAAAAGATATTACAGCAATGCATGAGACATAATATTTGGTATCGCCATTTTAAACGATGTTAGAAGCAAAAGGAAGGGTGCTCTTTGCCATTGGAATACTGGGCTCATCCATCCAACACAAGACCATGTCAAATTGAATACTGGTGAGTTCCAACCCCAGACACACAGGGGATGCCAAATATTATTGCTGGTATAGGCTATTATTTATGATATACCCTAAGAAAACTGGACATAGAATCTTGTGGAATGATGTAAAAAATTAGAAAATATACAGTTGTCTGCTATCATATAAAAGGCAACTTCAAGTGGTCAATGGCTAAAGGGTAACCCATGAAACGTAGGGGATCCGAAATATTACAGCAATGCGTGAGCCACAATATTTGGTACCCTCATTGTAAACAACATCGGAAAGTAAAAGGATGGGTGCTATTTGGCATAGAAATACTGTGCTCACCTGTTTAACATAAGACCATGCCAAATTGAATCCTGGTAAGTTCTAACCCAAAAAAACACAGGGGTACCAAATATTAGAGCCGGTATAGGCCATTATATATGTTATTCCCTAAGAGAACCGGACATGCAATGTTGTGTAATAACGTAAAAAATTTGAAAAGATACTGTAGTCTCTTATCAAAGAAAAGACAACTTTAAGTGGTCAATGGCTAAAAGGTAACCCATGAAACATAGGGAATACGAGCTATTACAGCAATGCATGAGGTATAATATTTGGTTTCACCATTGTAAATGATGTTGGAAGCAAAAGGAAGGGTGGTCTTTGCCATAGAAATACTGGGCTCATCCATCGAACATAAGACCATATCAAATTGAACACTGGTAAGGTCTAGCGCTAGAAACACAGGGGATACCAGATATAATAGCTGGTATAGGCCTTTGCATATTGTATTCCCTAAGAGAACCGGACATAGAACCTTGTGGAATGATGTACAAAATTTGAAAATATACAGTTGTCTGCTACCATATAAAAGGCAACTTCAAGTGGTCAATGGCTAATGGGTAACAAATTAAACGCAAGGGATACAAGGTATTACAGCAATGCGTGAGCCATAATATTTGGAATCCCCATTGTTAAAGATGTTGGAAAGCGAAAGGAAGGGTGCTATTGGCAAAGGAATACTGTGCTCACCCATAGCACATAAGACCATGTCAAATTGAATACTTTCAAGATCTAACCCCAGATACACAAGGGATACCAAATATGATAGCTGGTATAGGCAATTGTATATGGTATCCCCATAGAGAACCTGACTTACAATCTTGTGGAATAACGTTAAAAATGTGAAAAGATACTTTAGTCTCTTATCGAAGAAAAGACAACTTTAAGTGGTCAATGGCTTAAAGGTAACCCATGAAACATAGGGGATGCGATATATTACAGCAATGCATGAGGCATGATATTTGGTATCCCCATTGTAAACGATGTTTGGAAGCAAAAGGAAGGGTGCTCTTTGCCATAGAAATACTGGGCTCATCCATCGAACATAAGACCATGTTAAATTGAACACTGGTAAGTTCTAACCCCAGAAACACAAGGGATACCAGATATAATAGCTGGTATAGGCCATTTTATATGGCATTCCCTAAGAGAACCGGACATAGAACCTTGTGGAATGATATAAAAAATGTGAAAATATACAGTTGTCTGCTATCAAATAAAAGACAACTTCAAGTGGTCAATGGCTAAAGGGTAACCTATGAAACATAGAGGACAAGACATATTACAGCAATGCGTGAGCCATAATATTTGGTATCCCCATTGTAAACAACATTGGAAAGCAAAAGTAAGGGTGCTATTCGGCATAGAAATACTGTGCTCATCCATCTAACATAAGACCCTGCCAAATGAAATCCTGGTAAGTTCTCACCCAAGAAACACAGAGGATACCAAATATAGCCGGTATAGGCCATTATATATTGTATCCCCTAATAGAACTGGACTAAGGATCTTGTGGATTGATGTAAAAAACGTGACAATATACAGCTGTGTGCTATCATATAACAGGCAACTTCAAGTGGTCAATGGCTAATGGATAACAAATGAAACGCAGGGGATACAAGATATTACAGCCATGCTTGAGTCATAATATTTGGTATCCCCATTGCTAACGATGTTGGAAAGCAAAAGTAATTGGTGCTATTTGGCATAGAAATACTGTGCTCACTCATAGCACATAAGACCATGTCAAATTGAATACTGGTAAGTTCTAACCCCAGAAACACATGGGATACCAAATATTATACCCATTATAGGCCATTATATATGATATCCCCATAGAGAACCTGACGTACAATCTTGTGGAATAATGTAAAAAATTTGAAAAGATACTGTAGTCTCTTATCAAAGAAAATACAACTTCAAGTGGTCAGTGGCTAAAGGATAACCAATCAAACATAGGGGATACGAGATACTACAGCAATGCATGAGCCATAATATTTGGTATCCCTTTAACCATAGATGGCGCAAGCCCGCAGCGGACGCGCGCAGCGGGCGCGCCGGCATCGCGCCGAAGGCGCGCCAAAGGCAAGCCTGTCTGCATTCGTCAGCGCTAAGGTAGCGCTCAGCCCCAGCCATGCCGCCCGTTTGCTCTCCAGTGGTGCCTCTACGGTGGATCTGGGCCCTTTTAAATACTCCAGGGAGCGCCTCCTTCAAATTGGTGACTCTTATGCTGACAAAGGTTCCCTTGATCTTTCAGTCTCTGCAACTCCTTTTGGAGATTTCCTTAACAAAGGGTTGCTGATGTGCGGACTCCTCTATGTGAGGTCACTCCCTAAACATAATGTAGAAATTCAGTTGCTCATACAACTTCACAAGCTTGATGTATCATTCATGATTGAAACGTGGACTAGCCCCGACTGTGAGGTCGATTTGGGGTGGGCATGCCCACCGGGGTACAAGATCCATCATCAACCCAGGTCTCATGGGAGGGGGGCGGAGTTGGAGTCATTTACAGAGACTCCTGGAAGATTGTATATTTTAATATTGATGTGATCACAGGTCTAGAATTACTTGGTGTAACCATAAAACATGAACTGGGTTTGGTCTGCACAGGGATTTTATGCTACAGGCCTCCTGGGGCCTTTAGTGTCCAGCAGCACCATCAATTGCTTGAGTCCGTCACCAACCTGGCGGCCACCCACCATAAATTGATCATCCTGGGGGACTTTAACCTGTGGTTTAATGGCTCTCTTGACCATGGTATTTTCAACCTGCTTTATTCTTGTGAAGGTCTAGGTGTGCGGCTTTGTGTGTAGCCTTAGAGACCTGCTGGTAGAGACCAGCAGGTCTCTAAGGCTACATAACAAAGCTGGTCACCTTCTTGATCTAGTGATCTCCGAACCCCGCCTTCTTCAGATGGGTGGGGTCCTTCCTATGGACTGGACGGATCAATTCCTGATAAAATTCTGTGTTAAAGTTATGTTTTCTCAAACCCAAGTCCGGCGCCCTATGACGGAATATATTAGCAGAAATTGAAAGGCGCTTGCACACATGAGGAGTGATGGGCCTGTGTTTAAAATCATGGAAAGTTTCTCTCCCGATAATACTGTTGAGGAGATTTATGCCTCACTATCCCCCAGATTCATCAAAGTCATGTTTTGGGAGTCCTTAATAGCGAATTTTAAGGATTCGCTATTAAAGACTCGTAAATCGGGATGCATGTAGTAATTGCAATATTATTTGCGATTCCTACTGATTCCTAATTTGCGATTAGCTAATTGCTAATCGCAAATAAGGAATGGCTTTCCCATTCATTCTATGGGCCTAAAGGCCCATAGGAATAAATGGGGAGTCATTCCTTAATTGCGATTAGCAATTAGCTAATCACAAATGTGCAGCAATTTGAAGGGTGCCGGGGTGTCCAAAGGACACCTTGTTGCACCCCTGAAAAGGTAATGTTCACTGGTGTTGCGCACACACATGTCCCAAGGACATGTGTGTGTGTAACATAAAATTTAGAAAAATGCACTAAAGTGTAGTTTTTGCTATTTACCACGTAGTTTGACTTCGCGGTAAATAGCGGCCCCAGATTGCGAATTCGCAATCTAGGAATGGTTCATGCATTCCATTTAAGGAATCGCAAATTGCGATTCCTTAAATGCAATCGCAATTTGAGAACTCGCAATTATTATTGCGAATTCTTAAATTGGGAGTGCATGAACCCTTGATGCATCTCAAATGACATTTTTGCGGGCGCAAACGGCCGAATTTTGCGATTCGCACTGTTTGCACTCGCAAAAATGCTTGATGCATCTACCTGTATGTCTTAAGATCACTTCAACCCTGGACACCTGTGCCCCATTTAAAAAGCACAGAGGTAAAGGGAAAGTGTCTGCCCCATGGTTTAATGCCTTGTTGAAAGACTTGAAACTTGGATGTAAACAGGCAGAGAGGAGATGGAGGCACGGCTATAAGGAGACATATAAGATGCTCTGGAAACATAAAATTGAAGAGTATAAACTTGCGATAAAAAAGACTAAAGCTGACTATTTCACCTCCATCATCTGCAATGCATCAAATAGTGCTAGGAGTATTTTTAATATCTTGAACAGTCTTACCAGCCCTGACTGTTCTAAGAATGAGATAGTCCCCTCCCAAGACCTCTGCGAAAAGTTGGCTAGTTTCTTCCAAGAAAAGATCCAATTGATTAATAATGATCTTACGGGTGATCAGCCAGCCCCCGGGAATCCCGGACTTAAGGCTAAGCACCCAGGAGTCCCTACGGGGGAGGAGTTGAAAGGTATGGATAATGGCCCAGGGTGGAAATACTCTGAAATCTTATCCGAGTTTAGACCACTCTCAACTGAGGATTTTAATCGCATGGCACATGGCATTACTTCCGGCTCCACCTTGGATCCAGTGCCACATAAGATTTGGAAGGAGTATGAGGAGGATCTCCTCCCTACCCTTCGGCTAATTTGCAATCAGTCGCTGGTGAGTGGAATAGTGCCCAGTCAATGGAAACAAGCGTTAGTGTACCCGCTATTCAAGAAGCCATCTCTAGATCCGGAATGTTCGAAAAATTATAGGCTTATCTCCCTTCTGCCCTTTCCTTCTAAAATTGTGGAACGTGCTGTTGCCATTGCACTCTCCGAGCACCTTGAACAACACAATTGGCTGGAAGAGGCCCAGTTCGGCTTCCGGCCGGCACATGGGATGGAGACGGCCCTGGTGACCGTCATGGATGAGCTTCGAAGGCGAACAGACAGGGGTCAGGCAGTTGCACTGATTCTGCTTGACCTGTATGCCGCCTTTGATACGGTAAATCATGGAACTCTGCTGGAGAGACTTAACGAGGCTGGAGTGAGAGGCTGTGCTTTAGGCTGGTTTCACTCCTTCCTGCACGGTAGACAGCAGGCAGTATCCCTCACTCCTTTTCAATCCGCTTTTTCTAGTGTGCAGTTTGGTGTGCCTCAAGGATCGGCAATTAGCCCCATTCTTTTTAACATTTTCCTAAAACCTCTGATTGCGGTCACAAAATCTTACGACATAGACACAGTGAATTACGCTGATGATACTCAGATAATCCTCTCCTTTGAGGGAGAGGGTTCAACGTTTGTAGAGGCCTTCCATGACTGCCTGCAGGATACGGCTTGATGGCTTTGGGCCATCTCCCTTTAATTCAACGCAGGCAAGACTGAGGTGATTGTGTGTACTGCGAATAATATCCCCTGACCTCTTCCTGATAACTTTTGGCCTCCTGGTTTTTCTAAAACTGTGCAGCCAATAAAAAATGCTCGTAACCTAGGTATTATGTTTGACTGTAAGCTTTCCCTAGAAGCCCAGGTTACAAAAACTACAACCACCTGTTTCGCTATCATCAGGTACCTCCGCAAAATCTTTCCTCTTTTACCTTGTCAGGAGTGTGCCACTGTGGCGAGGTGCACAATTCTCAGTAGGCTTGACTACTGTAAGGCCATCCTTCTAGACTCCCCCAACTTTCTCTTGGATAGGTTACAAAGGATCCAATCAACGGCTGCAAAGCTGGTGTTAAGTCTGTCTAGAAGGTCCACTGCCTCAGCGGCCCTAGCCAAACTCTATTGGCTCCCCGTGAGACAGAGAGTGCACTTCAAATCGCGCTGTCTGGTTTTTAAAGCCCTTCATGGGGGCAGACCATTGATTCTGCAGAAAAAATTTGACTGGTACACTCCATCGAGATTGCTTCGCTCATCCTCGGCCAGACTGGTGAAAGTGCCAAGCTTCACCAGTCTGGCCAGTCTGGAAAGTCAGGTCAGGAGGTAGATGCTTTGGAGTGGCAGCAATTATAGGTTATGTCGGGTTTACGCACCCGTGTAGACGCGCACTGTGCACTTGGTGATATGCACCTTAACAATTTTAAAACATTCTACTCAACAATATACCAGAAAACAATAGGTTGTTTTAGTACATATTTGTATCCTTTAGTCTCTTTTGCGCACTTTCCTCAGTGCAAATTACTTCATCATGTTAACACAAAATTCATTTTTACATTTGATTATGCATTTACAATATATATTTCATTATTGTATTATCAGTTTTTAACACAGTATCTCTATTCTGCCCAATGCATTTCGGTACTCCTTGTACCTTCATCAGGGGCCAATCTGCAATGAAATAAAGAATGGAAAGGTGTAAATGTGATGTGATGTCAGAACGCCCAAGAGTGTGATATTATAGGTATTATGCACGCTCATACCTGTGTGTTTAATCACTGCGCTTGAAGTCAGCTGAAATCAATAATAATAAAGAAATATATATATATATAATTAACCTATCTTTGACTGACATGCAACCTCAAAACGAAAGATGCTTGGAACTTAATCCATCACTGCTTATCGCATTCCTGAACAGTGCCCTACTGTTGATAAGCTGCCAAGGTAAAATAATGATAATGGTAATTACACTCATCATTATAATGGTGCTTATTGCCATTAGTTCTTTCACATGATATGCCACTGATTTCAAAACAAAACATACCTGTGAGGCTGTCGATGTGTTTTTATACCCTGCAAAGATATAATGGGTATTATAGTGGTTTGCGAGCCAATCAGTCGTGATCTAGGATGTGCCAATGAAAAACATCCACATACCTCTGTTCAATCTATAAAACAAATCAAAACAACGCTGTTAATGCCTGATTCTTGCTTAAGGTTTAAAGTACTTAGAGCTTCTAAAAAAGCCACACGTTCTCCGTGTTTACCTGAAAATATTCCTCTGACCACTCTCACGATACCAATGTGCTCCAAAACGCTTTCGAAACCGCCGCCATAGCCAGACAGTTCTTATCGCGTGGGTGTGTGTGCAAGACCATAGAAATCGAAAACTGACTGTAGGAAGGTGGATATCTGACTATGGTTACCCCCAAACTTATTGCCTGGTGTTTAGCTGGTTTTTGACTTAGTTGGCCTGGGATCCTGCTATTCAGGGCCCCAGGCTGATTGCTCTCTCCTTAAAATGGACTCCATGTACCTTAGGTGCATAACACAATTGGAATTGGTTCACCTTATAGGCCCCTGTAACAGTGTACCATAGGTACCCAGGGCATAGGTGTAGCCAAGGCCTGCCAGGGGCTGCAGCATGTATTGTGCCACCCCTGGCCTGGCCTCCATATTTGACACAACTGGCTGAGCACTCAGCTGGGGTAAGTTGGTGTAATCACCTCTTACTTAGGTACAGTATGTCTGTGCCTAACCCTAAACTGGACACATATGTTCCTATCAGCCACTCCTATGGAAGGCCTCATCAATCCTGGAGGCAGAGTGCTTGGAAATATGTGAGATGGTGCTCTAGCATGAGCTGAGCCTGTCTGCAGCTGTCGGGAACCACTCCCTAAGCTGTTCCGGGATATTGCCATACCATATACTCTTAAGTGCATTATAATCCTCGCGGTTAAATGCTATCTTTGGTTTGGCTTTATCAAAACATGTCTAGTAAGGTGTCATACGAATTGGAATACTATCCCCTCGCCAGTTCTGGCGACGGGGATAGCATTCCACCCTTCTAGAGGGACACGACATGTGTGTAGCCTTAACCCTGGTTAAAGTTAAACAGAGCCTCAGCATCACAAAATGGATGCTGCCACCACAGACACATGCCTGACCTCCTGCTGCTGGGAGTCCTTCCAGAGAGGAGGGCCTGGACAAAGGGTTTCCTGCCTGGGGAGGTGCGAGCACCACCCCAGACAGGGTTTTGTGTATTGGGTAGGACAGGGCTGAATAGATTGAGACATGCCTGGGGCACACAAGGTGTCCCTGTGCATAAGTCAGCCCAAACCGGTTCTGGGGCTTTCCAGCCCCAGTCCTGGCGAGGAGCTGGACAAAGGAGAGGGGGTGTAACCACCCCCCTTCCTGGTCCCACCCATAGGGGAGGGACCTAGCAGGAGATCCACCCCTCAGATGGGAATAAGAGAGGGAGCAGTGCCATTGCACAGCAGATCATCCCGAAATCAACTTAAAACTAAGAAGAAGACTGGACTTCGACATTCTGCTGCACAGAAGACTGAAGAAGAATCTCCCTTGTGGCCAAGGAGTGACCACCCTGTGAACACAGGTACCAACCAGCAACTCGACGTCTGCTTTGCCGCCGCCTCCCGCCGGAGACCGAGCCCAGAGCCCGACAAGAACCAGACTCCCAGACCTCTCAGAGCCCGATCCACAGTCCCTGCGAAGAAGGGACCCGTGGAGGCACCGAGTGACGTGGGACCGGACCTCTTGAAAGACACTCGACAAGCTGACTGCGCAGCTTCTGAGGCATCCTCGACGTTGTGCTTTGGGGATTGAGAACCCCCACCACCGAGCAGCCCTTGCACCGAAGATCAGCCCTCCAGCATCTCCACGATCTGCGTGGGGCCCTTTTGCATTGTGCCACTCGACGCGCCATCCCGGCCACTAGCCACGCGGCCAGCGGCCATCTTGGCGACGAACCCGAAGATTTAAACAGCAGGTCTGGTTGCTCCAGACCTACCCAAGCTCCTGTGAAAAGGAGCACTCGCTCTGACCTTGCTGGTCCGAGTGAACAGCATCTTTCAACTTCTGCGTGGCTTGCATTTGCCAAGGCCTGTTTGCTCCAATCAGGTCGCCGACACCGCCAACAGCGAGAAGCCTACGTGGGACAGCTCGTGACCGACTCCTGGACGTCCTCGACCCCGGGTATCCACGTGGCTGCAGAAAGAAGCTACCCGACAATGCCTGTTTGCACCCGACATCGCCTGGTTCCAATCTGGTTCCACGGTAGTCACTGGCTAGTGACTTTGAACACTGTCCCCTCTGCTTTCAGGTCTTCAACTCTTCTGATCCACCCTTGGATCCACCGGAACTCTTCTCATCGAGCCGCCTGCAGCATCTTCAGCTCCAAGCACCATCGACCAGCGTGACGAAACCCGACACATCTTCGACCCTGTGCACCCGCTTCCTGTGGGTGAGGTAACTCAGCTCCGCCGGTGCTCCTGCACTGGTACACATCCCAAGGGCCTGTGTTTTAAGTTTCAGCTCCGTAAGTCACTCGGAAGGTTCCTAACTTTCTAACTTTGTGCTTTTTACGCACCATAGACTTTGTATTGAGAAGTGCGTGCACTTTGAACACTGCACCCGAGTCCCGTGGGCCTTTCCCGACTTGGTTAACTCCAGTCTCGAATAGCTCCAGCGATTCCCAAGGCCCTAGGCCTCTTAACTTTCCTCTTGGTATCTCTTATACCACTTTCTTAGTATATGGTTTAGGTGGCCCCTAGGGCTCATCCATATTGTGCAACTTTTGTGTATTTTAAACTGTCTTGTGATTTAACGCTTGTGCTTCTGTGCTCATAAAGAGTCCAGGGGATTTTAATAGTTAATAAATCAATATATATTTTCAATATATATCTGTGTGGTGTCCCTTTCATTTGGTATTCAAGGGGGTTGTGTATGGTATAACAGCTGGCTTCACATGCCTTTCAGAGTTTAGCCTAAGACTGCTTTGTCCACGTTACCACTAGGATAACTGGTCTACAAGGTTGAATTACAACCATCATCATAAGGGTTGCTTGGCATGGTACAAAGTGATCACTAGAATTAGTGAGCATTATATACCAGGCCAACTTCTCACATTGGTGAGCAGCGGATTGGGATCTGAGCTTGCTGTTGTTTTACCATTACAATCTTTGAGATTATCATTTGAAAGATCATACAGGTACCTGCTAGGTACATATAAAACAAGACTAGTATACTTAAGTTCTACTGAACTTAGTTGGTGTAGAGCAAAGGGAGTAGCACACCCTAGCTACAACTACTAGATAGGTTTAGTAGGTAAACACCAGTGTAGGTAGATTGCAACACATCCACCACACTAGAGCAATGTCTGGAACAGAAGGGTCCAGTGGACTTACTCCTGTTGAGAGTGACCCTCCAAGGGCACCATCCAAATTTGCTATTTTTTCCTTTAAGGAATTAAGACAGCTTTGTGTCTTAAGGGGTCTGAAGACAGGGCCTTCCCCTACTACAGACCACCTAAGAGAGCTCTTAGACCAGTCTGAGACTCTAAAGCCCTCTAAGGCAAACCCCACAGGGGATGCTGAAGGAGGCCATCCTTCAGAGGATGACACTGTAGACCCCCCTGCCCCTATCATCCTGGTAGATGAGGAAGCCTCCACCACTGGAGCTCCTCAGGTAGAAGAGGAGGAAGAGGAGGAGGTGGAAAGCAGTGAGTCAGATGATGACAGAAATAGTCAGGTGCTGGTCAGTAGACTGAACCAGGCTAACTTAAGCTTACTTGGGAATGAATCAGGTAACAACCCATTCAGACCCCCAGGTGGACTTAACCAGAAGCCTAGGAGGAGAAGGACTCACTCAGGTGACTCTGACAACTCCCATGCTTCTAGAGGTTCTCATGGTCACTCCAGAAGGGTGATGACTAGCCCTCAGAGAAGGGAACATGAGACCAAATTGAGAGAATATCAAATTAGAGAGGCTGAATTGAGGATCCAGAGACAAGAGTTAGAGGTTGCCCTGGCCCAAGAGAAACTTGCTAGAGCAAGACAGCCTAGAGAGAGTGGATTAGGATCCACTGGTGGCAGCAATATCCAGAAGGATAAAGACAGGTCCTTTGATACAAGAAACCTGAGTAAGATTGTGCCCCCCTACAAAGCTGGGGATGATATCCACAAATGGATGACTGCACTTGAGAGAGCCTGCATGGTACAGCAGATCCCTCAGGAGCAGTGGGCAGCAATCTTGTGGCTCTCCTTTGAAGGTAGAGGCAGAGACAGACTCCTCACAGTTAGTGATGAGGATTCTAGAAACTACATGGTCCTGAAGAGTGCTCTGATTGATGGGTTAGGCTTAACCACTGAACAGTACAGGTTAATGTTCAGAGATACCCAGAAGACACAGACTCAGGACTGGTCTGAATTTGTTGAGTGTGCCACTAAGGCTCTGGAGGGCTGGTTGCTGGGAAGTAAGGTTACTGACTATACAGGATTGTATAATTTAATTATGAGAGAGCAAATCTTAAGTAATTGTCAAAATCAGCTTCTACATCAGCACCTGGTTGACTCTGATCTGACCTCCCCACAAGAATTGGGTAGGAGGGCAGACAAATGGGTCAGAACCAGGATCAGGCCTAAGAACCAGGGTGGTGACCAAAAGAAAGAGACTACCAAGCCTCAAGAGAAGGGTGGGGATAAAAGTAAGGAAAAGACTTCCCCAGGGCCCCAAAACTCCAAGAATGGGGGTGGGTCCCAAGACACTTCTACAACCCAGAAAAAGCCTTATTGTCATACCTGTAAACAGGTGGGGCATTACAAAACAGATAGCTGTTGTCCCAAGAATGGCAATAAGGAGAATATACCTCCAGGTAAGGCTCCAACACCTCCTGTCACTGTTAGCAGTGGTCCCCCAGGTGGTGGGAGCACCCCCAAGAATTTGGGTGGGTTTACTTTTGGAGGACAGGTGGACTCTGGCCTATCCAGGTCCCCTAACTCAGATACTCTTGTCTATGAGACTGGCATGGGGTTTGCCAATTTCACTGCTTGCCCAAACACTTTGAGCAAGTATAGACAGGAGCCCCTCATCAATGGCTTGAAAGTTGAGGCCTTCAGAGACACAGGGGCTAGCATTACCATGGTGGCTGAATGTCTAGTCCCCTCAAGGCAACTTTTACCTGATGCCAGATATCAGGTGACAAACATTGATGGCACAGAAACCAATCATCCCATGGCAGTAGTCAATCTTAGCTGGGGAGGTGTCACCGGCCCAAAGAGAGTGGCAGTGTCAGCAAACTTGCCTGTAGATTGCCTACTGGGTAATGATTTGGAAATCTCAGCCTGGGCTGAGGTTGAACAGCAAACCCATTCTAGAATGGTAAATCTCCATGGAAAGGTTAGTGGGGCTGTAATGGCTACAGCCCCAATTCAAGATGTCCTTCCTGAAAAGGTTGGGAGGGCTGAGCAAACCTCAGCCCCATCTTTAGATAACCTCCCTCCTGAAAAGAGTAGCAGGGCTGTACTAGTAACAGCCCATACCCAAACTGAGTCTCCTCCTGAAAAGGTTGGTGGGGCTGTGATGGCCACAGCCCAAACTCAAACTGATACATGGGTAGTGAAGCCTGAAATGATGGATCACTCCACCCAAACAGAGAGCATTGAGGAGGAAGAGAAATCTCCCTCCCACCAGACTTTAGGAAAGGATCAGCCTCCTCAGGGAACTGATCTTACCCCTGATGAAGGAACTGTCCCAGAGGTTGTTAGGCCTGGCCTGACAGGGCCTCTGATGGCAGTGGACCCTTCTCAGGAGGGACCCAGTCTGGAGCAGGTAACCTGCCCCTCTCTACCTTGCCTTACTCAGCCCAGGGCTGCAGAGGACAAGAAGGACAGTGAGACCCAAAGGGCCCCCTGTCAAATAAAGCACCCCCATCAGCAGATTAGGGGCACCGAAACTAGTAGCCCTAGTGAGGTGCAAGCTTTAAAAACTCCTGAGGGATCCCCCTTAAAAGTAGTTAGGGACCTCCCCCAGATGGATATTGTTGGGCACAGCCAAACATGGGACCCTAAGGGCCCAAACCTGACCTGTCCCTCCAGTAAGCCAAACAGAGGGACCCAGCCTCCAGCTTTAGGTAGCCAGAGGTTGACCCTGAGAGCACAGTGCAACTCAGTCAGAGAAAGAAAGGCACACATGGTGGAGAGTGATTGGAGGAAGCTGAGCCCTACAGAGGAAACTCACTTCAGTACTCCATCTCAACACCAGCCTTTGACTTTGCAAAGACACACCACAGGTAGAGATTCCCTATGGTGGAGACCCTCCGATACCCTTAGGGTGAGGGATTGCTTAGTGGACCATGAGACAGGGAGTTACCAAGCCAGAGCTGGTACTTCCTTATATGGCCACTTAGGCAATATAGGCTTACCTGGTCAAGGATAGCCTTATCTCCTTTCGTTTGGGGGGGGGTTATGTAGGAAGGTGGATATCTGACTATGGTTACCCCCAAACTTTTTGCCTGGTGTTTAGCTGGTTTTTGACTTAGTTGGCCTGGGATCCTGCTATTCAGGGCCCCAGGCTGATTGCTCTCTCCTTAAAATGGACTCCATGTACCTTAGGTGCATAACACAATTGGAATTGGTTCACCTTATAGGCCCCTGTAACAGTGTACCATAGGTACCCAGGGCATAGGTGTAGCCAAGGCCTGCCAGGGGCTGCAGCATGTATTGTGCCACCCCTGGCCTGGCCTCCATATTTGACACAACTGGCTGATCACTCAGCTGGGGTAAGTTGGTGTAATCACCTCTTACTTAGGTACAGTATGTCTGTGCCTAACCCTAAACTGGACACATTTGTTACCAGGTGGACTTAACCAGAAGCCTAGGAGGAGAAGGACTCACTCAGGTGACTCTGACAACTCCCATGCTTCTAGAGGTTCTCATGGTCACTCCAGAAGGGTGATGACTAGCCCTCAGAGAAGGGAACATGAGACCAAATTGAGAGAATCTCAAATTAGAGAGGCTGAATTGAGGATCCAGAGACAAGAGTTAGAGGTTGCCCTGGCCCAAGAGAAACTTGCTAGAGCAAGACAGCCTAGAGAGAGTGGATTAGGATCCACTGGTGGCAGCAATATCCAGAAGGATAAAGACAGGTCCTTTGATACAAGAAACCTGAGTAAGATTGTGCCCCCCTACAAAGCTGGGGATGATATCCACAAATGGATGACTGCACTTGAGAGAGCCTGCATGGTACAGCAGATCCCTCAGGAGCAGTGGGCAGCAATCTTGTGGCTCTCCTTTGAAGGTAGAGGCAGAGACAGACTCCTCACAGTTAGTGATGAGGATTCTAGAAACTACATGGTCCTGAAGAGTGCTCTGATTGATGGGTTAGGCTTAACCACTGAACAGTACAGGTTAATGTTCAGAGATACCCAGAAGACACAGACTCAGGACTGGTCTGAATTTGTTGAGTGTGCCACTAAGGCTCTGGAGGGCTGGTTGCTGGGAAGTAAGGTTACTGACTATACAGGATTGTATAATTTAATTATGAGAGAGCAAATCTTAAGTAATTGTCAAAATCAGCTTCTACATCAGCACCTGGTTGACTCTGATCTGACCTCCCCACAAGAATTGGGTAGGAGGGCAGACAAATGGGTCAGAACCAGGATCAGGCCTAAGAACCAGGGTGGTGACCAAAAGAAAGAGACTACCAAGCCTCAAGAGAAGGGTGGGGATAAAAGTAAGGAAAAGACTTCCCCAGGGCCCCAAAACTCCAAGAATGGGGGTGGGTCCCAAGACACTTCTACAACCCAGAAAAAGCCTTATTGTCATACCTGTAAACAGGTGGGGCATTACAAAACAGATAGCTGTTGTCCCAAGAATGGCAATAAGGAGAATATACCTCCAGGTAAGGCTCCAACACCTCCTGTCACTGTTAGCAGTGGTCCCCCAGGTGGTGGGAGCACCCCCAAGAATTTGGGTGGGTTTACTTTTGGAGGACAGGTGGACTCTGGCCTATCCAGGTCCCCTAACTCAGATACTCTTGTCTATGAGACTGGCATGGGGTTTGCCAATTTCACTGCTTGCCCAAACACTTTGAGCAAGTATAGACAGGAGCCCCTCATCAATGGCTTGAAAGTTGAGGCCTTCAGAGACACAGGGGCTAGCATTACCATGGTGGCTGAATGTCTAGTCCCCTCAAGGCAACTTTTACCTGATGCCAGATATCAGGTGACAAACATTGATGGCACAGAAACCAATCATCCCATGGCAGTAGTCAATCTTAGCTGGGGAGGTGTCACCGGCCCAAAGAGAGTGGCAGTGTCAGCAAACTTGCCTGTAGATTGCCTACTGGGTAATGATTTGGAAATCTCAGCCTGGGCTGAGGTTGAACAGCAAACCCATTCTAGAATGGTAAATCTCCATGGAAAGGTTAGTGGGGCTGTAATGGCTACAGCCCCAATTCAAGATGTCCTTCCTGAAAAGGTTGGGAGGGCTGAGCAAACCTCAGCCCCATCTTTAGATAACCTCCCTCCTGAAAAGAGTAGCAGGGCTGTACTAGTAACAGCCCATACCCAAACTGAGTCTCCTCCTGAAAAGGTTGGTGGGGCTGTGATGGCCACAGCCCAAACTCAAACTGATACATGGGTAGTGAAGCCTGAAATGATGGATCACTCCACCCAAACAGAGAGCATTGAGGAGGAAGAGAAATCTCCCTCCCACCAGACTTTAGGAAAGGATCAGCCTCCTCAGGGAACTGATCTTACCCCTGATGAAGGAACTGTCCCAGAGGTTGTTAGGCCTGGCCTGACAGGGCCTCTGATGGCAGTGGACCCTTCTCAGGAGGGACCCAGTCTGGAGCAGGTAACCTGCCCCTCTCTACCTTGCATTACTCAGCCCAGGGCTGCAGAGGACAAGAAGGACAGTGAGACCCAAAGGGCCCCCTGTCAAATAAAGCACCCCCATCAGCAGATTAGGGGCACCGAAACTAGTAGCCCTAGTGAGGTGCAAGCTTTAAAAACTCCTGAGGGATCCCCCTTAAAAGTAGTTAGGGACCTCCCCCAGATGGATATTGTTGGGCACAGCCAAACATGGGACCCTAAGGGCCCAAACCTGACCTGTCCCTCCAGTAAGCCAAACAGAGGGACCCAGCCTCCAGCTTTAGGTAGCCAGAGGTTGACCCTGAGAGCACAGTGCAACTCAGTCAGAGAAAGAAAGGCACACATGGTGGAGAGTGATTGGAGGAAGCTGAGCCCTACAGAGGAAACTCACTTCAGTACTCCATCTCAACACCAGCCTTTGACTTTGCAAAGACACACCACAGGTAGAGATTCCCTATGGTGGAGACCCTCCGATACCCTTAGGGTGAGGGATTGCTTAGTGGACCATGAGACAGGGGGTTACCAAGCCAGAGCTGGTACTTCCTTATATGGCCACTTAGGCAATATAGGCTTACCTGGTCAAGGATAGCCTTATCTCCTTTCGTTTGGGGGGGGGTTATGTAGGAAGGTGGATATCTGACTATGGTTACCCCCAAACTTTTTGCCTGGTGTTTAGCTGGTTTTTGACTTAGTTGGCCTGGGATCCTGCTATTCAGGGCCCCAGGCTGATTGCTCTCTCCTTAAAATGGACTCCATGTACCTTAGGTGCATAACACAATTGGAATTGGTTCACCTTATAGGCCCCTGTAACAGTGTACCATAGGTACCCAGGGCATAGGTGTAGCCAAGGCCTGCCAGGGGCTGCAGCATGTATTGTGCCACCCCTGGCCTGGCCTCCATATTTGACACAACTGGCTGATCACTCAGCTGGGGTAAGTTGGTGTAATCACCTCTTACTTAGGTACAGTATGTCTGTGCCTAACCCTAAACTGGACACATATGTTCCTATCAGCCACTCCTATGGAAGGCCTCATCAATCCTGGAGGCAGAGTTCTTGGAAATATGTGAGATGGTGCTCTAGCATGAGCTGAGCCTGTCTGCAGCTGTCGGGAACCACTCCCTAAGCTGTTCCGGGATATTGCCATACCATATACTCTTAAGTGCATTATAATCCTCGCGGTTAAATGCTATCTTTGGTTTGGCTTTATCAAAACATGTCGAGTAAGGTGTCATACGAATTGGAATACTATCCCCTCGCCAGTTCTGGCAACGGGGATAGCATTCCACCCTTCTAGAGGGACACGACATGTGTGTAGCCTTAACCCTGGTTAAAGTTAAACAGAGCCTCAGCATCACAAAATGGATGCTGCCACCACAGACACATGCCTGACCTCCTGCTGCTGGGAGTCCTTCCAGAGAGTAGGGCCTGGACAAAGGGTTTCCTGCCTGGGGAGGTGCGAGCACCACCCCAGACAGGGTTTTGTGTATTGGGTAGGACAGGGCTGAATAGATTGAGACATGCCTGGGGCACACAAGGTGTCCCTGTGCATAAGTCAGCCCAAACCGGTTCTGGGGCTTTCCAGCCCCAGTCCTGGCGAGGAGCTGGACAAAGGAGAGGGGGTGTAACCACCCCCTTCCTGGTCCCACCCATAGGGGAGGGACCTAGCAGGAGATCCACCCCTCAGATGGGAATAAGAGAGGGAGCAGTGCCATTGCACAGCAGATCATCCCGAAATCAACTTAAAACTAAGAAGAAGACTGGACTTCGACATTCTGCTGCACAGAAGACTGAAGAAGAATCTCCCTTGTGGCCAAGGAGTGACCACCCTGTGAACACAGGTACCAACCAGCAACTAGACGTCTGCTTTGCCGCCGCCTCCCGCCGGAGACCGAGCCCAGAGCCCGACAAGAACCAGACTCCCAGACCTCTCAGAGCCCGATCCACAGTCCCTGCGAAGAAGGGACCCGTGGAGGCACCGAGTGACGTGGGACCGGACCTCTTGAAAGACACTCGACAAGCTGACTGCGCAGCTTCTGAGGCATCCTCGATGTTGTGCTTTGGGGATTGAGAACCCCCACCACCGAGCAGCCCTTGCACCGAAGATCAGCCCTCCAGCATCTCCACGATCTGCGTGGGGCCCTTTTGCATTGTGCCACTCGACGCGCCATCCCGGCCACTAGCCACGCGGCCAGCGGCCATCTTGGCGATGAACCCGAAGATTTAAACAGCAGGTCTGGTTGCTCCAGACCTACCCAAGCTCCTGTGAAAAGGAGCACTCGCTCTGACCTTGCTGGTCCGAGTGAACAGCATCTTTCAACTTCTGCGTGGCTTGCATTTGCCAAGGCCTGTTTGCTCCAATCAGGTCGCCGACACCGCCAACAGCGAGAAGCCTACGTGGGACAGCTCGTGACCGACTCCTGGACGTCCTCGACCCCGGGTATCCACGTGGCTGCAGAAAGAAGCTACCCGACAACGCCTGTTTGCACCCGACATCGCCTGGTTCCAATCTGGTTCCACGGTAGTCACTGGCTAGTGACTTTGAACACTGTCCCCTCTGCTTTCAGGTCTTCAACTCTTCTGATCCACCCTTGGATCCACCGGAACTCTTCTCATCGAGCCGCCTGCAGCATCTTCAGCTCCAAGCACCATCGACCAGCGTGACGAAACCCGACACATCTTCGACCCTGTGCACCCGCTTCCTGTGGGTGAGGTAACTCAGCTCCGCCGGTGCTCCTGCACTGGTACACATCCCAAGGGCCTGTGTTTTAAGTTTCAGCTCCGTAGGTCACTCGGAAGGTTCCTAACTTTCTAACTTTGTGCTTTTTACGCACCATAGACTTTGTATTGAGAAGTGCGTGCACTTTGAACACTGCACCCGAGTCCCGTGGGCCTTTCCCGACTTGGTTAACTCCAGTCTCGAATAGCTCCAGCGATTCCCAAGGCCCTAGGCCTCTTCACTTTCCTCTTGGTATCTCTTATACCACTTTCTTAGTATATGGTTTAGGTGGCCCCTAGGGCTCATCCATATTGTGCAACTTTTGTGTATTTTAAACTGTCTTGTGATTTAACGCTTGTGCTTCTGTGCTCATAAAGAGTCCAGGGGATTTTAATAGTTAATAAATCAATATATATTTTCAATATATATCTGTGTGGTGTCCCTTTCATTTGGTATTCAAGGGGGTTGTGTATGGTATAACAGCTGGCTTCACATGCCTTTCAGAGTTTAGCCTAAGACTGCTTTGTCCACGTTACCACTAGGATAACTGGTCTACAAGGTTGAATTACAACCATCATCATAAGGGTTGCTTGGCATGGTACAAAGTGATCACTAGAATTAGTGAGCATTATATACCAGGCCAACTTCTCACACTGACTATTATTACATATCCAGTTTTCAAGACTGCGTCCGAACCCCCCATCTTAAGCTGGGTCAATAGTCTCGTTGTGCTGTGATTAAAGGATAAAAATATGTACTAAAATAACCAATTGTTTTCTGGTATATTGTTGAGTAGAATGTTTTAAAATTGTGAAGGTGCATATCGCCAAGTGCACAGTGCGCGTCTACACGGGTGCGTAAACCTGACATAACCAATAGTTTCTAACAAGGAGTGACCACCCTTATTAGCCGCAGCACCGGTGGATTAATTTGTAGAGTGAGGCAATTATTGGTGTGCTCCTCACACCCCCATAACCTAATATTATTTACAGTCAAAAATTGGGGAGGCACCCAGAAGTTTAAAAATGCAGTTTGATGCAATCACAGGAATCACGGACAACAGAGCCAATACTATGGCCTACACAACAGAACAGGCTGATGAAATATATTCATTGATACAGGAGGTTATTTCAATGAACGCCCATGGGGGCTCAATTAGTCAACAGCTCAAACAACTGGAATATTTGACACAACGTCAGCTCAACCAAAAAATGCACGCATCAACACTAGTGCAGTACCACAAAGCAAAGCGCGTCCCCAGAGGATTAAGATTATCGATCAAGCCAATGCTGTTCCGTTTCAATCTAAATGCCAAGTTCATGGATAAGTGGTATAGCATTTTAAATAAGTGTTCGCTGGATCTAATTCTGCTGATTGTGGAAGAATTATCCAAGACCATACGCGAATTAGAGGATGAAATCTTTAATTTAAAAACAGAATTGGAAACGAGGATGGAAACTGATACGTGGAAAATAAATTTGGAAGGCATTAATCAGAAACTTGATAAATACAGTAAAGAATTGCAAGAGGGGAAGCTGCGCAAATACAAGCGCAATACAATCGATTATAAACTGAACGAAGTTTACACGTGGGCGGAGATCTACGCCTGGCGCCAATTCCATCCGAAAAAAAACACGCCAGCAACTCATTCATCTGAAGAGAGTCTGGTAACGGACAAAGAAACTTCGATCAGTAGAGGACCGGTAAGAATATCCACAACAACACCGTCAGCATCAACTAGTAGTTGTGTGGCTTTTTTGTCCCAGGCAAAGAATCAAGGACTTCCACCCATGCACCAGCTGGAAACTGCAGTAGGAAGCGCAATAACAGGAGAGGAAATGGCAGGAAAATCACTACGGAGCGGCAGGACAGTGGTTTAACTATCAACTTTTCTTCTTTAGCACTCACCCAACGGCAGTTAACAGTGTTGAACAAAGGGCTTTCATTTCTGCCTACAACAAAAGCTAATGAGATGGAAATAGAGGGAGCTGTTTACCAGTTTATGAGAAACTTAAGATTACGTCATTTTTTCACAAATATAGTGGACCCTACAGAACAGAATAAAGATGACCAAGCGCAATTATTCAAACCCAAGAGTGTCTATCAACCACCAGTGTCACACAAAATGTTGGACACCTTTGAAATTATGGCAAAAAAGGATATACAAACACTGGATTTCAAGAAAGATGGACAACGCAATCTTAACAAAGCAGAATTACATATAATCCATAACATTGTAAATAATCAAGACCTTACAATTCAACCAGCGGACAAGGGTGGAGCGATGGTTATTATGGACACTCATTTCTATGAACATAAAGTGAATGAACATGTATCAGATATCAATACATATTTACTGCTGGATTCTGAACCCACACTGAAATTGCAACAAACGTTAAGAATGAGGAAAATTGAATTTTATATGGCCAAGTATGTCCCCTATCGTGTACCCGAACGTTCAATGTATGTGCATGACCTCCATGCATTTTTCCTCCATGGCCGAAAATGAAGACGCATTTGCATTTGCGTCCAACGTTAACATGTCATCTACCAAGTCCTCCATGAAAGCAACATTAATTTGGTTCTTAAGCCTATGTTGCCAACGTCTTTACATGATACACGTTTAAAGATGCACACGTTTTTCTGGCTCAGCCGAGCCAGGCCCTGAATTGAGGCTCCGAGCCTCTTCTGTCTCAGAAAGCTGTAGTTTAGGTATGCATCCCTGACCTCTACCTTACTTCCTGCCCAGCGAAGCGGTGCCCGGCTCGGCCTGGCCTGCCTGCCAAGACGGTATTTTGCCTACAGTTATCTGCTCAGCCTCCGCAAAAACACATTCCAGTCTAGTGAAATAGGTAAACATATTTCCGGCTGCAGAGCAAAGGGCCTGGCCTTCCTGTCTCCTTACAAGTAATTTACTGCACCCGTTGCCATAGTAGGCCCATGGCCCCGCGCATTGCACGAAGACACGTATGCACCCACTAGCATTCAGTGATGTATGGCCTCTGCCCGAGAGACCTTTTACTTCAGACAATACATCCTCCAAACACAAGATACCAGATATGTTATAGGTGCAGGTCGTTCTGACATCCCAGACACCAGACCCCTCTACTAGTGCTAAAGTCAAGCCCCCCAGCTCTCCCCAGTTACACGTCAATAACACGTCATGCTCAGTTGCACACGCATCCAGGGTAAAGGTTTCTGCCGACCCAGCAGATTTCCTCTATGCATCCACCCACCTATGACACTTCTGTGACGTATCTAGCACACACCTCCGTGTACGCCCTGTACACGCCTTCTTTTACGCCCATATGTTCTTATCACTCTCTCTTTTCACTTGTCACGCCTACTGTATTCAATGCAACTGTTCAGTTTTACTATATATAATGTGTGATGTTAATAAAATGTTGAATATCCCTTCCTGAACCTTAGTGGTGATGGAACCCAATGTCCAGTGTCTCGAGGCACTTAATTAAAGCCCGTATGACTCAGATACCACGGACTCTGCCTCTCATTTTATTGAGATATCCTTATTGTCATTTAATGTATAGAAAAAAAGTCCCGGTAATTTTATTTACCACATAATCTGGCGCCCGAATAGGGACCCCTCCCCTTCCCCACGCGCCGCCGATGTAACGCAGGCCCCTGACCCCTTCTACAGCCGTGACGGACCCCTTCCTGTGCACACCTGCGGGTTTTCCTGCTAACTCCCTCAGGCCCACGGAGGAGACGGAGACTGCGGTCCAGCATCCAGACGAGGCGGTGAGGAATGCGGAGAGTCCCGACCAGAGCCCAAGCCGAGAGAGCAAGGTCCGAGGTATCCAGAGGCCCACCTGTTCCAAAGCGCATGCGTAGTGCGTAGTAGCAGCCAGACGCCGTAGCAGTCCAGTCCAGTGTCGAGTTTCCGAGGCCTTCAGTTTTGCTTCCCGGTGAGTACCGTTGTTGGGAACGCATCTAGACGGGTTCATTAATTTGTGCCCGGTCAAGACGGGTCTGGGTACACAGACCCGGTCAAGACGTGTTCACTTAGGTGGATACGGTATGACGTGTCTCTTTATGGGACCGGTATGTCTGTACTGTTTTAGCAGTGCATCCAGTAATTCAGTATTCTAGTATTGTTTCTCGAGATTTTCAGTATTGTGTTTTTCTATTTACCAGACAGTATCTGTGCGAAATGTTTTTAATGTGTTTAATGTCGTGGTATGAATGATTGTTTGCAATTCATTACTGTGTTTATTGTGTTCACGTTCAAGTAAGTTCAAATATGCCGCTGTTTTCGAAATTACGTCAGATAGGAACCAGGAAAGGGATACTCGAAGAAGCAGTTCCCGTCCCGCCTAGGGACACTCCCGGACATTTTATGTACCACAAGCATGGCTTAGATGCCATACTGTACTTAGACTTATGGGTGGACTATACCAAGGATCTGGAAGAAAAGTATAGATGGCCTGTTTCAGGGACATGGGATGCTGATTGCATCATGAGAGTAGAGGAAGCATTGTGGAAAAAGAAAGCCAGACAATCCCAGAAAGATGCCATAGAATTGTGGCGTAAGGAAGCGCATAGAAGAACAGAGAAAGAAATCAGGAAAGCTGAACTAAGTAGGGAAGCATCAGAAAAAGCCCAAGAAAAAGAATTACTAGAAGAAGGTGAACGAGTTAGAGCAGAACAATTAGACAGACAAAGACATGCCCTTATTAAAGGCATGTATCCCCTTCTCGCCGAGGGCCTGCCTAAGGCGACCCCGGAAGTACCCTGTAACTTACCGCCACCATTGGTCCCGACTAAGCTACGTCATAAACAGACCGCAGCGGAAATTTTCCTTTCTTCCTACTTAGACGACACTGTCCCAGAATATGCAAATACTAATCCTCCCCCAAATGTTCAACCTCACAGCCCTGTTAATGGCACGATTCCCCCTACTGTTCCTCCTGCCACTGGTCCTGGCAATCCTTTTTATACACCTGTAACCCAGGACCAACCTACTTTACCTACACCTACTTAACCAGCACCCACCTTTCCTCCAGGGCCAGTACTTCCTGCAAGCCCCGGTGGCTCACATCTAGGAGCCACGGGAGGTGGTTTCTCCACCCCTCCTCAAGTAAAACGATTATCATTACGAGAATTAGCACTGGAACAAACGCCAAAGGCAACATACGCAACCCTTAGAAAGAACCTTACTGATTGTATATATGATCCAGTACCGTGTGAGGAATCATTGGTCTTACACTCACTACGATTAAGGCGCGTTACAGATTATCTGATCACTTTACCAGGCATGAGAGAGAAATTAGACAAGATATATCACTTCATTAGAACGGGGGAGGGACCAGAAAGTATACAGGAAGCCATGGTACACAGAAAGGTGGAAACTCAACGTTTGCTTTTACAGTTCTTGATAAATTGTTTGATCAGGGAACAAGATCAACCACACAGAGAAATAACTAAACGTATGTTAAATTGGAGTGATAACATAGCAGTCGGAAAGCATGATAAGCAGACTAGTATAGAGTCAATGTACAGGAAAATCCGTAATGAAATTCTAGAGATACGTGAGAAAGAACGTGCCAACAAGAACGAAACCGAGAAAGAGGATGAAGCCTCAGAAGACGATGATATAGCAACTGAGAACGCAGATAGAATAGCGTACGTAGGTAGGGCGAGACCCTTTGACAAACCGATACGCCTAGAATGTAGGAAAAGTTTTCTTCCTCCCATACCAGAACAATGTTCTCTTGAGCATTCATTACACGCCACCGATAAAGTACTGAAACAACGAATAGGTTATAGTGAGCTTAGTACCATGCATGAACAAGAACTAGCCCGGTCAGCAGTCCAATGGGCTGGCAATTCTACCATATATAAAGATGACGTAGTAGCCCAAACATTTTTGAATCTTTCCCCAGACGAACAGCGACTAGTTGGTATGTACATGATCCAACATCTCATTACACTGTACGAAAGTCAGCATTCTGATCCAGGTCCCCTATATAATGTATTGGAAGAGTTACTCCTAAATAGATGGAGAGGCCTAGGTACCGATTTAATTAATGTCATTCTAGAACAACGACACAAATACAGGACTTTCCTGACTCCACATTTCGTTCCTGTTCCACCCCCAGTAAGGAAAACATTTTACATAGACAGACAGAATCCCTTACGTGAAGTTCATCCCGTTCGGGCAACAGGTGGTGAGCTCGAACGAGTATTTGTTTACACCCCCTTAACAAAAATAGAACTATTGGAAATGAAAAAATTAGTGCCCTGTCACGATAAAGATCCAGCAGGGTTTCACCGAGAATTAAAAGACATGCTCCGCATGGGAGAGTATACGTATCCCGATATCATTAAAATGTTAAAAGTTCTGTTGCCAGCAGGCATTTACGAAAAACTTAAAGAAAAAGAATGGGAAGTGGGAGAGAAAAAGATTGACTGGGCAGAATTAGAAAACGAAGATAACACACGAATCCCTGGTACTGGTCTCGGGGAAAAAGCCAGAGCTTTGCCCGAGTTATTAGTACAGGTCTTGCCAAGATTACTAGCCACTAAAAAGGAAGACTGGGATGCTATCTCAGCCTGCAAACAGAAACAAGACGAAGACACTAGTGATTTTTATTCCAGATTCGAGAAATGTTTCATTATTAATAGTGGGCTAAAAACAAGTAGTGAATCATACCCACATCTTTTTGTGACCAAATTAGTAGAGAACTCCCTACCACAAGTTAAAAATCGAGTACTAAAGGTTGAGAGTACCTGGCAAGCTAACACCCCTTCCCAAATGTTACAAATGTTACAGTACCACCAGAACCGAATTAGAGAGGAGCAAGAACACGAAAAGAGACCTATGAAAGACACGAAAATGAAAGTACTAGTTGCGCAGTCTGTCCCAGCTGATAGTCAGAAGAGGGGTACTACACCGACCAGTCATTCTGCAGCTCCTGTAAAAGGGACGTGCAATTACTGTAAACAGCCAGGTCATTATGTAAACGAATGTGCCGTTCTGAAACACAATATAGCTTCAGGCAAGACGAAAGAAAGACCGCGTCCTCCAAGACAGGAACATGTTCCACAGAACACGCAACCTCCTCAGAATACCCAACAGACAGTAGCCGTACCCCAGACTATAGCTGCCACACAACAAGTTACACAGCAAATGTACCAGTATGCACAGTCAGATTATCCAGATTATCAACAGTATTCATGAAACAGCCTAGAGAGGGAGGTTGGCTTGCCCCTTATCGAGGTTCCTGTAGATCAAGAGGGTCCCTATGTACATAGTCAGGTATTAGGAAAAGACAAAAATGTTTTGATTGACACGGGGCAAGCAGAACTACCATCAGTCATGACGATGTTCCAGGGGCTCCCCTCTCAGGCTCAAGAAATGTTTCCCCGGGTTTTTCAGGAAAGCCTATTGTTAACGAAGTGTCAAAGCCAATTTCCTTAGAAGTTGGTCCATTGTCCCGCACTACAGACTTGTTACTTACGAAATCATGTCCAGAAAACTTGCTTGGTATAAAGACATTGAAAGAACTAGGAGCAGTGATTTGTTGTTCTCCGGAAGGAGTGAGATTGTTTTTACGTGATTTTAAAGGACATTATGTGTTAGGAGATTTTGATCCAAGATTGCAGAATGTACCACAGTATTTATGGGCACAAGGTCCAACTGATGTAGGTTGCATGCACATTACACCATACCGTGTCACTCTTAAACAAGGAGTTGTACTGCCCCGAATCCGACAATACAAGTTACCACCTGAGGCTGTAGCGGCCTTACTGAAAATTATTGACAAACTCATTGCTCAAGGAGTGGTTGTAGAAACTGACTCCAATGTGTGTAATTCTCCTATCATTCCGATTCTTAAACGAACTGACCCGAATGCACCACCGGTCTACAGACTGGTGATCGACCTTCGAGAATTAAACAAATGCATAATACCCCAGTACCCAGTGGTCCCAGACATTTCTTCCTTATTGACTGCTATTGATTCCGAAGCAGCGTTCTTTACTGTGATCGATCTCAAGAACGCCTTCTTTAGTGTCCCCATTCATCCGGAAAGCCAGTACCTTTTCGGATTCTGTTTAAATGGCTGAAGCTTCAAATTTGCACGTGCACCTCAAGGGTTCACAGAAAGCCCTAGTATTTACAGCCAAGCACTGAAACGACAACTAGACAGTATTCACATGCCAACTGACACTGCCCTGCTCCAGTACGTTGATGATCTATTGATCACAGCCCGAACAGAACGTGACTGCGAACGTGCATCACTGACAGTCTTGTATTTTCTGGCCAAAAAGGGGCATAAAGTATCCCCTTCGAAGCTACAATTCTGTGCCCAGCAAGTGGTTTACCTTGGACACTTGCTGTCCAAGAGGGGTAGACAGCTGACACCTGACCGTATCCAGTTAATTGCACATCTGCCACAACCCAAGACACAAAAGGAAGTACGGGCCTTCATTGGCCTCACTTCTTACTGCAGACAATGGATTCCGCAGTATGCATATCTAGCCAAGCCACTCATACAGTTAACAACACAGGAGGCAGCGACTTCGACTGTCCTCCCTTGGACTCAGGAACATACACTTGCTTTTGACGAATTGAAGAAAGCCCTCTGTCAAGCACCTGTTTTAGCGACACCATGTTACAGCAAACCTTTTACACTTTTTGTCACTGAACGCGATGGTACAACATTATCTGTTCTCACACAAGATCAAGCAGGAAAACACAAGCCTTGTGCTTATTTTTCTAGTACATTGGATCCAGTAGTCCAGGCCTTGCCTGCGTGCCTGAAATCAGTTGCAGCAACAGCTTTAGCTATCAGACAAAGCGACTCCATAGTGTTAGGACATCCCCTGACAGTACAGGTTCCACACTCCGTGGAAGTTCTCTTAAACAGGACACAGACTCAGCACTTGACCATAGCACGATTGACAGGATATGAATTGACACTGTTTCAGCCACACATAGAGATCAGACGCTGCAACATATTAAACCCTGCTACAATGTTACCCTCGATTACAGCAGACCCTATGCCACATGACTGTGTGGAAGTCATTAACACCATGACGAAGCCAAGACAAGACTTGACAGACATTGCATTACCCGACCCAGACCTGACACTTTATGTGGATGGTTCATGTATGAGAACAAGTACAGGAGAGTTAGTGGCCGCATATGCAGTGACCACTGAAACTGAAGTCGTAGAAACACATCGTATTGACACCCTGTCTGCCCAAGCAGCAGAGCTCATCGCTCTGACCCAAGCCTGCATACGAGCCAAGAACCTGAAAGTAAACATATATACAGATTCACGTTATGCATTCGGAGTCGTTCACGACTTCGGAGTCCTCTGGCAAGAGAGAGGTTTCCTGACCTCTCACGGTGCCAAGATACAGCATGGTCCCCTCATTCAAGCTCTGTTAGAAGCAATACACTTGCCTACAGCCATAGCCATCATGAAGTGCAAAGCACATACGAAAGTTACTGACACCATTTCCCAAGGTAACGACCTGGCAGATCGAACAGCCAAGCTTACAGCTCAGACTCATACAGACATTCCAGCTGATACGACAAAGACTGAAGTAACTCCACTGACGCATTGCATGACAGTCAGGGATCCCACACAAGATGTACTCGACATACAGACACATGCTACTCCAGACGAAATTAAGAAATGGACTGAACAAGGAGGGGTCCAGACAGATCAGGGATGGATGACGAAGGGAAAAGCCACATGGTTTCTCCCCGACTCTATGGTTCAAGTTATCATTAATACAGCACATAGTCCAGCACACTTAGGAGAAAAAGCCATGTTAGACAGCATTCAGAACCTTTGGTTCAACAAACATTTACGTGCAGCAACAAAACAGAAAGTACGTACCTGCATGATCTGTTGTCAGTTCAATCCAGGCAAAGGTATTCCCGTGGAACAAGGTGGATTTCATCCTCCTGACCATCCTTTTGAAGTCCTCCAGATGGATTAAATCCAGATGGATCGATGTCGTGGATTTAAGTACGTCCTCGTAGTTGTATGTGCCCTATCCAGATGGACAGAAGCTTACCCAGTCCCAGATTACACTGCTGTAACCACTGCCAAACAGTTGGTCCGTGAATTTTTCCCGCAATACGGTTTGCCCCGTGTTGTGTACTCAGATAATGGACAGCCATTCTCGTCCGAGCTCATGAAACAGGTATCACTCCTGTTAGAATACCAGTGGAAATTTCACTGCGTACGACACCCCGAGGCAGCTGGCCTCGTCGAGCGACACAATCAGACTCTGAAAACACGTTTAGCGAAGGTCTGTGCAGAAAAAGGTGTAGATTGGATGGTAGCCCTGCCGGTTGCCCTCTTTTACATGCATATGGTAGCCCATTCCAGAACCGGATTGTCTCCTTATGAAATTGTTTTCGGTCGTCCCCCAAATATGTGGGGTACGCCTATGCCTCGTAAAATAACAGATGTCGATAGTAATATGCTGACAGATTACCTGGCTTCCTTGATGTCTGCACTACTCTCTTGTCGTTCACAGGTCGCGGCTGCCTTCCCGGACAACACCCAAGTGAAACCGCATGAAATCGTTCCGGGGGACTTTGTTTGGATACGTAATTTCGATCGCTCAAGCCCTTTGGAGCCCAGGTGGAAGGAACCAAAACTGGTGTTGATGACCACGAGGACCGCAGTGAAGGTGGAGGGACGAAAAGGCTGGCTCCATTCCAGCCACATCAAGCGTTTTCATGGACTGTGTCCAGAGACATTTCCCAAGGACTGCCCCGTTTCAGATACTGACACTAAACTCCCTCTGTTAGAGAAAACTCCGCAACAGGAGTACAAAGCTAAACTAAGGTCTAGTAAGTCAGACAGCGTTTAATTGTTTAAGTCCCCCCCGGGTGAAGCGGTTAGACAGGTTTCTGACATGTATGAGATAGACCCAAATAGTGAGAGAGATAGACAGAAAGTCAAGAAAATGAAATACTGTAAAAATCTGCGAAGCAGATGCATCATTACATTGCTTTTTATGTTTTTTCTGAGTCTTACGATCATATGTATAAGCTGGACGTTACACGTTTTCTTTCCTCCTTTTGGTTCACATGTACATACTTCTCTCAATGATACCGTAGAGCACACATTCAGTGACCTGCCCCCTCACGAACTATCCTATCGACTTGCACTGTGCAACAACACTTTTATCCGTATGTTACACCATTCTCACCAGACCAGCAATGTCACGAATTGCTGGGTATGCGGCCGACTCCCACCTTACCAGAAAATGAAGGGAGCTCTGCCCCTCTTTCCTTATCCGTTTTCACACAATGGTTCGTGCGGAGCATGGTTTGCTTTAAAGTCCTCATTAGGCAGTAAGTCCACAGTTTCCCAGAGTAATTGGATATGGGGAGATCTGAACACAGTTATGAATAAAGCCTGTTTTCCAGACAAGGATGGTCTTCCCCAAAGGACAGGGACCGATCTAGAAAATGAAGTGTATGATTTAGGTAATTTTTCCCTTAACCTCATGATTCTGAATGTTCAGTCCGAGACTAATTCGAACTTACGGTCTATAACAGTTTTACCAGTGAAAGGTGAATTATGCGTTAGAAAGAATGGTTCAGTACACCTAGGACACAGTGAGTGTAATACTGTGGTCGAATTCAGTGATAAAGGAAAGTCTACTTTCAAAGCTTCCCGCCATTCTTACTTTATTTGTGGTTCAACAGCTTATGTACGTCTGCCCTTAGATTGGGATGGAACATGTTATATTGCATTCCTACTGCCACCAGTTTTTCTAGCGGCATCCGATTATCACCGAAATACCCATTTTGTGCATGTTAAACATAAGAGAGATCTTCCTCCTATTATCGATTATTCCGAATCAGCATGGGACCAGTATAAGGATTACATTAAAGGATACTTCTGGTTCATAGGTCCCGTCCAAAACAGTAAGATAATACGAAGATTGACCAGAACCCTTGAAGCAGTAGTGAATGAAACTACTTTTGCCCTAGGTAACCTAACCGAAGAGCAGTCTGCTATGAGACTTGTTGTTCTTCAAAATCGCCTTGTCCTTGACGTCATCCTGGCCGATAGGGGCGGGGCTTGTAGAGTGATCGGCTCCAGTTGTTGTATTTTCATTCCTAATAACGCACCATCAGTATACAAAGCAATAACAAGGCTTCATAAAATAGCTCATCAGATACACCAGAATCCAGGCACCTGGACTTGGTCCGGCTGGCTCTGGAGTGTGATATCAGCCTGGGGATGGAAAGTACTGTCCTTCCTAGGACTAGTATTCCTTATAGTATTCAGTTGTTGTCTCTGTCTACAATGTGGGCCAGCGATTTGCGGCTTGTGCACCACAGCTTGTATTCCCCGTCCACGTTCACGATCCCGTGCCAGAATGAAAAAAGACGAGCAAATGATGTTATACGAACAGATAGATGGTCTCATGAAAATAGATATATTTATTTTATTTATTTATTTTATTTTATTTATAGAGTTTTATATAGCGCGGACAAGACCCGTGGGTATCAGAGCGCTTCACAAGGAAAGGAATACACATATCAACATTCAAATAGCATTGATAATAACAAATTGATCTGAGGTAGCAGGTACTATACTCAACGCTGTGATTAGCTATGAGTGTTCCTATTATCTGTGCAATTACCAGTAGGTGCTTAACATGTAAAGAAATGACATATAGACATTATATTAACATTAATAGTAACAAATAGATATGAGGTAGAAGGCAGTGTATTGTAGGGACGTGATTAGATATATATACCCCTATTAAATGCCCAATTAGCAATAGATGACGAGCAGGCTGAGCTCAGGTCAGAAATATCCCATCTAGCTCGGTGGGGTAGGGTTATAAGGCATTCAAGTGCATCGCAAGGATGAAATGGGTAGATAAATACAATGAGGTAGCAGTTAAATGTTTGATTGTGAGATATAGTTATCAGTGTCTAGCCTCAGCTTGAACACGACAGCAGTCATGTTTCATGACGAGGAGCAACCTCCATTCTTGTAGGTGAACGTCTCAGTCATCTTAATTTTTCTATGTCGGGTATTTACTCATCAAGTGGCTCTTCAGTTCCCGTTTGAATGTCATGGTATTTTGAATCATCCTGATGTTTGGAGGGAGGGAGTTCCATATTCTGGGGGACGCTCCGGAGAATGCTCGGTTGTAGGTCTTTTTCTTGTGGAAAAAGGCTGGTCGTAGTAGTAGTTCTTTAGCGCTTCTGGTTATTCTGTTACCCCCTGAAAGCTTAAGTTTCTTAGCCAGGTATCTAGGCGTGTTATGGTGGACCGCTTTGTGTGTAATGCAGGCCATCTTCATTTGGATTCTGGCCTCGTAAGGTAGCCAGTTTAGTGCTTTCAGGTGCGGGGAAATGTGATCGAATTTTCTCGTTCCCGTAATGAGTCTAGCCGCTGCGTTGAGGCAGGCTTTTAGTGGTGCTGTGGCTGTTTTCGGGAGACCCGCTAATGTGGTGCAGCCGTATTCGATCCTCGAGATGACTAGCGATTGGATAGCCAGTTTTAGATCCGACTCTGAGATAAAGGGTTTCACTTTCCTTAAGTAATTCAAATGGAAGCGGGCGCTCTTGGCCATTGCGTTAATATGATCTTTCATGTCGAGGTTTTCGTCTAGTATAATTCCAAGTGATTTGACTGAATTAACTAGGGTCGGGGTACAATTTAGCGCCGTCACCAGTTTGGACCATTCTTTAACTTCAGATTGGCTCTTTGTCGGTGAAATTAGCAAGAATTCTGTTTTCTGGGCATTCAGTTTCAGATGGTTTATTGTTAACCATCGCAAAGCTCTCTTTAGTGTTCTGTTCATTAGGTCGATGTCCTCAAGGGAGGCTATTTTTATGTATAGTTGCGTGTCGTCTGCATACATATGATAGGATACCTGTGATTCTTGAAGGATCTCCGTGAGAGGTTCAACATGTAAGTTGAATAGATCTGGGGAGAGCGTTGATCCTTGTGGAACTCCGATTGCATTGGGGCTCGGGGCTGAGATTGCTTGGTTAACCAGGTATCGTTGAGTCCTGTTCTGTAGGAAAGAATTGAACCATTTCAGCACGTTCCCTGACAGACCCATCCTGTCTTGTAGTCTGGTCATTAGCAATTCATGCTTTACCGTGTCAAAGGCTGATGACAGGTCTAGGAGGATCAATAAGCATGTTTGATTTCGGTCTAGGGCTTGTAGGGCGTCATCAACAATATGCAGGATCGCAGTTTCAGTGCTGTGACCAGTTCTGAATCCTGATTGGCAATCGTCAAGTAGCGAAAATTTAGCGATGTGTTGACTTAGTTGGCCCTGCACGCATTTCTCAATGAGTTTGGCCAGTAGAGGGATGTTGGTCACTGGTCGGTAGTTGTTCGGGTCAGTTGCGTCAGCCGTCGGTTTTTTGAGGATGGGCATTATCTGCCCTGTTTTTAGGCAGTCCGGGAGGGTCCCTTGTGTAAGTGAGGCATTTATTATATTGGTCCATATCGGAACTAGAGTGTGGCTGACTTCTCTTACACATTTTCCCGGTAGAGGGTCTTGGTAGTGGTTGTTTGGCTTAAGTTCCGCCAGCGTTTTGGCGATTTTTCCCTGGTTGTATAATTCAAATGTGTCCCATTTCGCCTTATTTTTTGTTTGAGGACCCTCTGCTGAGACGATGGCCTCATTTTTAGGTGGAGGAAGGGTCATAATGTTAGTTGCTCCATTTGTGAGTTCAACTTCTAGCACTTTGGATTTTTCCGTGAAGTGTGCAGAGAATTCCTCGCAGCTTATGGGTGTTTTTGTCTTCTCATGAACCGTTTTGGCCAGTTTATTCGACTGTAGTTTTAAAATCTCGAAGAGCTTTCGAGGTCTATTTAAGGCACTGTCCAATTCAGATCTGATAAATTCTTTTTTGGAGTTGATAATCTTTTTGTTATATTCTTTCCTTGTCTTTCTGAGGGCTTTCAGTTCAGGGGCGGAGGGATGCTGTCTCCATTTCCTTTCGGCCATTCTCAGTTTGCGCCTATCCTCATTCAGTGATTCATTGAACCAAGGGTTTTTTGGTTTCTCTGCGACTTTTTTCAGTTTTTGGGGCATGGTGTCATTAACGATATTGCCAATTGAGGTTAGGTAGTGGTCAGTCATCTCATTAACATTCTGCTTATTGTTGGGTGGTTTCAGGTCTGTCTCACACCTTTCGACCAGTAGATCGATATTCGCCTCTTTTGTGTCTCTAATCAGTTTCTTGAGATTGCGTGGTTGCACGGTCCTGCCCTTTTTCATTGTAGGTAACGTGAATGTTATGGTATGATGGTCCGACCAATCACATGGGTCTATAGCGAGGATTGATGCCTCATCCTTTCTTGAAATAATCCAGTCTAAGGTCGCTCCATGTGAGTGCGTGGGTTGGTTGCAAGATTGTATAAGTTTTAGCTCACTGAGGAAGTCTTTGAGCGAGTTGACCAGTTTGTCATTGCCGTCATCCCAGTGGAGGTTAAAGTCGCCCAGGAATATGTTATTGACCTCCGAGTTAGAGTTGGTCGTTATGATCTCCATCAGTTGCTCGGCGAACTTTGCGTTCTCTCCTGGTGGGTGGTAGAATGCGTGCAAGTTGCAGTTTTGATTATTTGGTGTTCTCACCTTAATACCAAGGTATTCGCAGGATTCTAGGGGGTCAGATTGGAATTGGCAGACCTCAATCTCTGAGCGGTGAATGCAAGCTATGCCTCCTCCCACATTCTTTGGTCTGTCTAATCTGACGATGTTGTATTGTGGATGTATTAAGAGATCCATGGTAGGAGAAGAAGATTCATTGAGCCATGTTTCGGTGAGGATGGCCAGGTCAATTTCCTTATTAATGATGAGGGCAGCTATGTCTGATGCGTGTTTAGTCGCCGAGCGACAATTAAGTAGTAGGCAATTCAGGGGTTTCTGTGTTTTAACGAGTTTTTCGCTATCGGATTTGGGAGCTGTTAGCTGAATATGTTGTAAGTTTTGGTGAATTGCTTTCCTGTCATTCTTTCTGTACATTCTGTTAGAGTCAATAGGTACTGTTTTGATCTTCTCCTCCCTATTGCAGGCAGGTTGTTCATACGATTCGAGTAAGGCAAGAGCTTCTTCTTTTGACAGGGGCTTAGTCCTGATAGGTCTGTTGGGTCTGAGTACCAGATTCTGGATGTGTGAGACCTTGGTGTGCGTACTTAATGCCATCTCCCAGATTTTCCCAATTGTCTGTGAGATTTTTATCGAGTTTTGTGTCAGGTTGCCTACGAGCTTCTGGAGCTCATAGACTTCTTTCTGTGATCGGGATGATTTCTTATGTGCGATAGGTCTGATAGGATGAGTATTGCAGTTTGCTCTTCTCCGTGAGTGATCTGTTCTCACTGCCACACATCTTTTCTTAATAACCTTAGATTGTTTGTGATTTCTGGCTCTTTTCGAGATGTCGCCATTAGAACTTATGTTATGGGATGTGAGGGGTCTTTTTGTGGATAGGGAACTATGGGACTCAGGACTGGCATTCGGTGGAGGCTGGAGGAGGTCGAAATCATTTGCCTTTTTCGTTTCGTTGGCATCCATGCGGGACTCGCTTGGGGCTGGGGTACATTCTTCTTCAGGCGTAGTGGAGTTGTGCGTTGGCGTCAGCAATACTTTCCTTGGGGCCCGGTTCTTCACTTTGTTTCCAGGAATAGTGGTCAGTGTTATCCTTTCTATCTCATTCTCTGTAATTACCCTCTCGTTGTCGGTTACGTCTTCGGTGATAGCAGATTGGTTGTTAAGGTTGTCAGTTGGAATGATGTCTCTAGTATTGGAGTCGTTGTTTTCAAGCGTGCAGTCTGGTGGTTTCAAGTTATTTTGGTGGTTTGGTCTTTCAATGTATTCCTTCAAGTTTTGAAAGGTTAACTCGAATTTCTCGAGTTCTCTATTGCTTGCTTGTATCAGCACTATTCCCGTTTTATACATAGTAATGCATAATTCTGTCTTGCTTCTTTTGGTTAATGTGGTCGTTATCTTTATGCCATATGGTATGTTTTTTATAGATTTCGTGAACAGCATATTAGAAAGGGCGTTGCGCCATTTGGCTGTTTTGTCTGTGTAGAAAATAAGATCATTCATCATGATGCCTTTGACACTGTCAAAATATGGGTCAGAGAACAGTATGTCCGGGTTTTTTCTCAAGGTATAGTGTTTGAGTTTTTTGGCAGCATTTTTGGATAGCGTTGCAGGGTATTCTATGCTCTTTGCATACGACCCAGTCGATCCTTGGTGACTACCATCCATTTTCGCTTCACCTTGGGGATATGCAGGGGTCAATTGAACGTTGTGTAATGAGTAGTTCCCAGCTGGAGTATCTTGGTGGTTGTAACAGTGTAGTAACTACTTCCTATTGTTACGAGGTGGAGGTAATAGCTCCTTAGTGGAATAGTTTGCTTATAGTGATACACCTTTGTATACGTGGGAGCTATCGTAGGTTCAGTTGACTTGCACCATACAGATTTAATTTGTTCCTTTGTTCGTTAATCCTTATTAGTTATGCTGCTTTATTCTAGTATGTAATTAGTAAATAATTGTAGTTAGTTAAGGGTAATTATTTAATTAATTGACTATCTCTGATTGAGATGGGTAATTGTCCTGAGATCAGTAGCCAGTACACGAAGTCAGCCAAGATTTTCCCTGATTAATTCCTGCGAGGGGGAAGGGTTTTCTCTCTTTTCTCTTGAAGTTGTTATTCCCTTTTTTCTTTCCTTGGTCTTATCTTTCTTTCTAATTTTCTTCTTGAAGTTGGATGGTTCCTTTTGCTTCTCTTAGTCCCTTCTTTCTTTCCACTCCATGACTTGTTTGTGCATTTGCCAAATTGAATTTTATATGGCCAAGTATGTCCCCTATCGTGTACTCCAACGTTCAATGTATGTGCATGACCTCCATGCATTTTCCCTCCATGGCCGAAAATGAAGACGCATTTGCATTTGCGTCCAACGTTAACATGTCATCTACCAAGTCCTCCATGAAAGCAACATTAATTTGGTTCTTAAGCCTATGTTGCCAACGTCTTTACATGATACACGTTTAAAGATGCACACGTTTTTCTGGCTCAGCCGAGCCAGGCCCTGAATTGAGGCTCTGAGCCTCTTCTGTCTCAGAAAGCTGTAGTTTAGGTATGCATCCCTGACCTCTACCTTACTTCCTGCCCAGCGAAGCGGTGCCCGGCTCGGCCTGGCCTGCCTGCCAAGACGGTATTTTGCCTACAGTTATCTGCTCAGCCTCCGCAAAAACACATTCCAGTCTAGTGAAATAGGTAAACATATTCCCGGCTGCAGAGCAAAGGGCCCGGCCTTCCTGTCTCCTTACAAGTAATTTACTGCACCCGTTGCCATAGTAGGCCCATGGCCCCGCGCATTGCACGAAGACACGTATGCACCCACTAGCATTCAGTGATGTATGGCCTCTGCCCGAGAGACCTTTTACTTCAGACAATACATCCTCCAAACACAAGATACCAGATATGTTATAGGTGCAGGTCGTTCTGACATCCCAGACACCAGACTCCTCTACTAGTGCTAAAGTCAAGCCCCCCAGCTCTCCCCAGTTACACGTCAATAACACGTCATGCTCAGTTGCACACGCATCCAGGGTAAAGGTTTCTGCCGACCCAGCAGATTTCCTCTATGCATCCACCCACCTATGACACTTCTGTGACGTATCTAGCACACACCTCCGTGTACGCCCTGTACACGCCTTCTTTTACACCCATATGTTCTTATCACTCTCTCTTTTCACTTGTCACGCCTACTGTATTCAATGCAACTGTTCAGTTTTACTATATATAATGTGTGATGTTAATAAAATGTTGAATATCCCTTCCTGAACCTTAGTGGTGATGGAACCCGATGTCCAGTGTCTCGAGGCACTTAATTAAAGCCCGTATGACTCAGATACCACAGACTCTGCCTCTCATTTTATTGAGCTATCCTTATTGTCATTTAATGTATAGAAAAATAGTCCCGGTAATTTTATTTACCACAAGAAAACTATTGCAGAACGCGGTCGACCAACAATGGATCAATGAAAACACTCGGGGTTACTTGACCACCACTTATCCAAGATGTCCGAAGTTATATATGATCCCGAAGGTCCATAAACATCTGACCAACCCTCCATTTAGACCAATTGTCTCGGGGTGCGGGTCTATTTTGACCCCCTCAGGCGGTATTTAGACTATTTTTTGCAGCAATTTGTGCAAGGTTGGTGTTCCTATGGTAGGGACACAACAGATTTTTTGAACAAACTGACAACAATTCAACATGATTTTCAGGAGCACTGGATTTTGTGCACCATTGACGTACTTGCATTATATACCTCAATTCCACATTCATCAGGCTTAAAATCAATTGAATGGGCATTACTACGGATGGGTGATATACCAACGGACAAAGTGTTTTTATTACAACTCCTTAAGTTCAGCTTGCACAACAGCTATTTTCAGTGGAAGGATTAATATTTCGCTCAATTATCTGGAACATCAATGGGTTTTGCAGGGGCCCCTGCGTACGTGAACATATTTATGGCCCAATTTGAGGCTGACAACTTGATGAACACAGATGATTGGAAAAATATCAAGATGTACTGTCGGTTCATCGACGATATATTTTTTATTTGGGATGACACAACAGATGCGTTGGAACAACTAATCTTGAAACTTAATCAAGTGAACCCAAGGATACAATTCACTTATAAGATTGATGATAAAGTAATGGACTTTTTGGATGTCAGGATTATAAAGAAACCAACAGGATTTGAGACTGAATTGTATGCCAAGCCAACAGACCGCAACAATGCATTGAGTCATACCAGTTTTCATCCTAGGAGCCTGGTAAAGAACCTTCCGTTTTCTCAGTTTATACGGATTAAGCGCATCTGTTCAGATCCTAACACTTGCCGAATGAAGTTGCAAGAACAAGCACAAAAATATGAGGTGAGAGGTTACCCAAAAGCAAAATTGCAAGTGAATATGGAGAAAGTCATGTTGATGGACAGACAAGAACTACTGAGACCCAAAAACAAACAACCAGTGAAAAAATGGTATTTGTAACTAAATACACTACACAGTCAAAAGCTATCAAAAGAATCATAAACCAGAGAAGGGAATTATTATCCACAGAATCTGACTTTAAAGATATATTCAAGGAAAAACCGATGCATGCTTACACCAGAGGTCAAAACTTTAGACAAATATTGAAATGGACACCACGGGCACAACCAACAACAACACCCAAAGGAACTGTACGTTGCCAGAACTGCACACATTGTAATAATGTGATCACAGGTAACTCATTCACACATCCTACAATGGGAGCACAGATAAAATTGAAATACACAAGCGATTGTAACACCCAGCATGTAGTTTATGGAATTAAATGCCTGTGTGGGATGATGTACGTTGGCAAAACTGAACGGAGGGTAAAAATTAGATTGACGGAGCATAAAAGCAGGATTCGTAATCTAAATTTGTCATCACCATTAGCTACACATTAGAGAGATGCAAAACATACCATTTCACAACTCCGTGTTTTGGTCATAGAGCAAGTAGCAATTCGTCCAGGAATAGATAACCACCAGAGACTATTACAGCGTGAATTATACTGGATAACATATCTGAATACCATGACCCCAATTGGACTCAATGATAGGTATGATCTATCATGTTATCTCTAAACATACCATAATACACAGACCATAGTATGACGTGACAGATAAAAAAATGTAAATCTAGGCAAGGAAATAATACTGTGACTTACATTAACATATGCCAGAATGTTCTTAATGTTTTGAATGTAAGAAGCATTTTGACATCACAGCATCAGTGATTATGTACTGTTTCATTGTTGAACATGTTCCATTGCACCATCACATAACATCTCATTGCATCATCTCACTACAAATTCTCACTTTCAGCATACCACTACATCTGGTAATATTGTCAAGCAACCAATAAACCCCACTAGGTTGTTTGAAAACACGTAGCGTCTCATAGGAAGCACTTTCATCCTCCACTGTGAGTTGACGGCGCACTAACGTGATAGTATCAGTGTATCACACTTTACAATAGGCGATCATTAGCCTCACCGAGAGGAATTATAAAAGCGGTATTTATATATTTTTATTTGAATCGTCAATAACTGAGGAAGAATCACTGTGGCATTTTCGATTAACTAAGATAGTAATATTCTAGTCACAGCACAACGTGACTATTGACCCAGCATAAGATGGCGGGTTCGGACGCAGTCTTGAAAACAGGATATGTATTAATAGTCCGTTTTCGATTTCTATGGTCTTGCACACACACCCACGCGATAAGAACTGTCTGGCTACGGCGGCGGTTTCAAAAGCGTTTTGGAGCACATTGGTATCGTGAGAGTGGTCAGAGGAATATTTTCAGGTAAACACGGAGAACGTGTGGCTTTTTTAGAAGCTCTAAGTACTTTAAACCTTAAGCAAGAATCAGGCATTTACAGCGTTGCTTTGATTTGTTTTATAGATCGAACATTTAAAGTACAGAGGTATGTGGATGTTTTTCATTGGCACATCCTAGATCACGACTGATTGGCTCGCAAACCGCTGTAATACCCATTATATCTTTGCAGGGGATTAAAAAAACACATCGACAGCCTCACAGGTATGTTTTGTTTTGAAATCAGTGGCATATCATGTGGAAGAACTAATGGCAATAAGCACCATTATAATGATGAGTGTAATTACCATTATCATTATTTTACCTTGGCAGGCTTATTGACAGTACGACACTGTTCAGGAATGCGGTAAGCAGTAATGGATTAAGTTCCAAGCATCTTTCGTTTTGAGGTTGAATGTCAGTCAGAGATAGGTTGATTATATATATTTTTTATTATTATTGATTTCAGCGGACTTCAAGCGCAGTGATTACACACACAGGTATGAGCGTGCATAATACCTATAATATCACACTCATGGGCGTTCTGACCTCACATCACATTTACACCTTTCCATTCTTTATTTCATTGCAGATTTCCCCTGATGAAGGTACCAAGGAGTACCGAAATGCATTGGGCAGAATAGTGATACTGTGTTAAAAACTGATAATACAATAATGAAATGTATATTGTAAATGCATAATCAAATGTAAAAATGAATTTTGTGTTAACATGATGAAGTAATTAGCACTGAGGAAAGTGCGCAAAAGAGACTAAAGGATAAAAATATGTACTAAAACAACCAATTGTTTTCTGGTATATTGTTGATTAGAATGTTTTAAAATTGTGAAGGTGCATATCACCAAGTGCACAGTGCGCGTCTACACGGGTGCGTAAACCCGACATAACCTATAGTTTCTAACAAGGAGTGACTACCCTTATTAGCCGCAGCACCGGTGGATTAATTTGTAGAGTGAGGCAATTGTTGGAGTGCTCCTCACACCCCCATAGCCTTGGAGTGGCAGCAGCCAGATTGTGGAACAAACTTCCCTGGGAAATTAGACAAATTAGAGAACTTCTCCCTTTTAGAAGACGTGTTAAAACCTGGCTGTTTCCTAAGATCTAGACAGCACTCCCGGCCCGACTCACCCTACTTTCAGCCGCTCAGCACCAGGATACCTGCAAGGTGACAGTTGCGCTTAACAAGTTGAATAAATAAATAAATAAATAAACAACGATGTTGGAAAGCAGAAGGAAGGGTGCTCTTTGCCATGGAAATACTGGGCTTATCCATTGAACATAAGACCATGTTAAATTGAATACTGGTAGGTTCTAACCCCAGAAACACAAGGGATACCAGATATAATAGCTGGTATAGGCCATTATATTTGCTATCCCCTAAGCAAACCGGATGTAAAATCTTGGGGAAATATGTAAAAAACCTGAAAAGATGCTGTAATCTGTTATAAAAGAAACTACAACTTTAAGTGGTCAGTGGATAAAGGGTAACCCATGTAACGTAGGAGACACAAAATATTACAGCAATGCATGAGCCATAATATTTTGTATCCCCATAGTAAACAATATTGGAACGCAAACGGAAGGCCGCTATTTGGCATACAAGTACTATGCTCACCCATCCAACAAAAGACAATGTCAAACTAAATCCTGGTAAGGTCTAACCTAAGAAACACAGGGAATACCAAATATTAAAGCCAGTATTGCCCATTATATTTGGTATCCCCTAAGGGAACCGGACATACAATCGTGTGGAATGATGAAAAAATGTCAACTGTTACTGTAGTCTGCTATCAAGTAAAAGGCAACTTCAAGTTGTCAATGCCTAAAGAGTAACCCATGAAAGGTAGGGGATACGAGATATTACAGCAATTTGACAGCCATAATATTTAGTATCCCCAAGGGAACCGGATTTAAAATCTTGTGGAATGATGTCAAACATCTGAAAAGATACTGTAGCCTGCTATCAAATAAAAGAAAACTTCAAGTGGTCAAAGGCTAAAGAGTAACCCATTAAACGTATGGGATACCAGATATTATAGCAATGCGTGAGCCATAATATTTGGTATCCCGATAGTTAACGGTGTTGGAAAGCAAAAGGAAGGTCGTTATTTGGCAAGGAAAAACTGTGCTCACCCATCCAACATAAGACCATATCAATTTGAATACTGATAAGTTCTAACACCAGAAACACAGGGGATACCAAACATTATAGCAAGTAAAGGCCCTTGTATATGGATACCGTAAGGGAACCGGATGTAAATCTTGTGGGATTCATGTAAGAAATCCGAAAAGATACTGTAATCTGCTATACAATAAAAGGCAACTTCAACTAGTGAACGGCTAAAGGGTAAACAATAAAACATGGTGGATACGAGATATTACAGCAATGCGTGAGCCATAATATTTGGTATCCCCATTGTAAACGATGTTGGAAAGCAAAAGGAAGGCCACTATTTGGCACAGAAGTACTGTACTCACCCATCAAAAATAAAAATATGTCAAATTGAATCCTGGTACGTTCTAACCCAAGAAACGCAGGGGATACCAAATATTGTAGGTGGTATAGGCCATTATATATAGTATTCCCTAAGGGAACCAGATGTACAATCTTGTGGGATGATGTAAAAAATGTGAAAAGATACTGTAGCCTGTTATCAAATAAAATACAACTTCAAGTGGCCAATGGCTAAAGGGGAAACCCATGAAACGTAGGGGATACGAGATATTACAGCAATGTGTGAGCCATAATATTTGGTATCCCCATATTAAACGATGTTGAAAAAAAAAGGAAAGGTTATAAACCGCATAGAAATGCAGTGCTTACCCTTCCAACATAAGACCATATCAATTTGAAACACAAGGGATACCAAACATATTAACCGGTATAGGACATAATATATGATATCACCTAAGGGAACCAAGCGCACGATCTTGTGGAATGATGTACAAAATGTGAAAAGATACTTTAGTCTGCTATCAAATAAAAGACAACATTAAATGGTAAATGGCTAAAGTGTAACCCATAAAACATAGATGATACTAGATAATTACAGCAATGCATGAGTCATAATATTTGGTATCTCCATGGTAAACGATGTTGGAAAGCAAAAGGAATGGTAGTATTTGGCATAGGTATACTGCGCTCACCCACCCAACGTAAGAACATATGTAATTGAATCCTAGTAAGTTCTAGACCAAGAAACACCGGGGACACCAGATATTATAGCCGTTATAGGTCATTATATTTGTTATCCCTTAAAAGAACCGGGTGTAAAATCTCATTGAATGATGTCAAACGTTTGAAAAGTTACTGCAGTCTTCTATCAAACAAGAGGCAACTTCAAGTTGTCACTGGCTAAAGGGTAACTGATGAAACATAGGGGATACAAGATATTTCAGCAATGCGTGAGTCATAATATTTGGTATCCCTATAGTAAACGATGTTGTAAGCAAAAGGAAAGCTGTTATTTGGCATAGAAGTAATGTGCTCACCCATCCAAAATAAGACCATGTAAATTTGAATACTGGTAAGTTCTAGACCCAGAAACCCAGGGGATACCAGATAATATAGCCAGTATAGGCCAGTATATATTGCAAACCGTAAGGAAACCGGACATACAATCTTGTGGAACAATGTAAAAATGTGAAAAGTTACTGTAGTCTTCTATCAAATAAAAGGCGACTGCAAGTGGTCAATGGCTAAAGAGTAACCCATGAAACGTGGGGTATTTTTTTTTCTTTTTTTAGTCCTCATTAGTGCAATATCGTAAGTAAGGAGTTGTCGGGGCCCCAATCTCTCTTTGGTTCTTAGACTTCACTGTCCTGAGATAGATTGTATGTCACTGGACAGTTCCCCTGGAACGTTATTAGAAGAGAGAAGGGTCCCCTTATTTCCATTACTTTGTAGAAGGATTGGATGCGAGGGGGGGAGCTAGCCATTATGGCTACTCATGCAGGCCTTCTCCTGCCTTTCCATTACTTACACATAAACATTGGACTTTTGTGAACGTTCGTCGAGCCAATTACTAGGACAATATCTCTTCTAAATTACCTCCAAGCGGTTAGTTTACACCTTGCTGGTAGTTTTCCCAAATGTCCCAGAACTTAAATTTTTTTCTAGGGGCCTTTCTTTTATCAAGCCTATATATTCTTAATATAGATGTTAACCATTCACTTTGAGTTGGAGGGGCAGAGCTTACCCATTTTACACATATTTCTCTCCTTGCCAGCAGTATTAATAAGAAAAGGAGATTTTCCTGAGCAGTAGAAAGTTTGTCTGATGCATTTGAACTCCTTACCCCAAAGATAATTAAATCAATACTTACATTTAGATGTCTTCCTAACTCCCCATCAAGAGTCTTACCCACATCATTCCAGAAGCCGTCGAGAAGGGGGCACTGCCGAAACATGTGTAAGTCGTTGGCTCTTTCCAGCCCGCATTTGGGGCAGGCTTTCACTGTCGACCCAGCGAATTTCGATAACTTTTTAGGAGTCCAGTAGGCTCTATGGGAGGTGAAAAGATGGTTTCTCTTTAGGGCAGCTGATGTCACAATTGTCCAGCATTTGCTCATAGATACTTGCCATTGGTTGTTTAACTCCAGCGTCGGCAGGTCTTTCCCCATACTCTCTCCGGTATCCGGAAATCTTCCTCTCCTGCTAAAATCAAAGCCCAGTACAATAGCGCGATTTCACTTTCCAGGGAAGGGTTTCCCGCTCTAACTTCTTTTAGAGATTTAGTCCAACTGGAGAGCTGATAATACTTGAATTTAGATAGTGAGCCCATAGTTTTGGAGGATAAGATATTCCACTCCATGAGGTTGTTTTCAGACATCAGATGACCCCACTTGGTTAATCCTGCTGCTTTTATCGGGAGAGCTAATTTATCTTTGAGACACTCTGGGGTGCCAGGAGAGTCCCAAATGGGGGCTAGGTCGCTGTAATAGGGAATATTTAAGGTACATCTTATGCCAAACCACAGTTTGGCCGCAGACTTCAGCGTCTTGAGTTTGATTATTTTAAAGAATTTAGGGTGTCCAAATTCTTATAGGAAGTGGCTGGTTTTACTAGTCATTGTTTGGAAGTGTAACAAGTAGCATTCAAAAGTATTTAGGAGCTTTCTGTTTGATTTAAATTGAAAAGCTCTACAGCACTCATAGAGATCAGGGCTTGCGATTCCCCCCCTGGATTTTTTTTCTTCTTAACTTATTCCAGGCAATTCTGGGATTTTTTGAAGACCATATGAAACTTGAGATTTCACTCTGGATTTTTTTTTTGAGTTTCTTTTTTAAATTCACTACGGAAATAATGAAACAAAAAAACAAAAAAATTATGCACGGGATTCGGGAGCAAATTAGGGAAAAAAAAGAAAAAATGGTCCTAAGCAATAATCAGAATAAACAGAAGGAGAACTCGGAGTCCCCCAAAAACAAAAAAACACACATAAAATAAATAAAAATAATACCCAAGTTAAAATTATCTCTTGGAACGTTAATGGTTTAAGAATTAAGAGTAGAAGAAGGGGAATATTAGAGTACTTAAAAACAGTAGATAGCGAGATTATAATACTCCAGGAAACACACTTACTAAAAAAAGAGTGGGAAGACATTGTGAAAAAATTACACTGGGTTGACTCATATATCTGTATTAATCAGGAGTGCGTTATCAAAGGCATTGCCATCCTCTTCAAAAAGTCTCTGAATGCAAAAGTGGAAGCGTATGAAGCGGACCCAAAGGGGAGATGGGCCCTGGCCAAAGTAAGGATTCGAAACAATGCCCTAACTGTGGTGGGGTATTATGGTCCAAATATGGATGATCCGGTCCTGCTGCAAATCTTATACTCACACCTACTCTCGGTTTCTTCTCCAATAGTCTTAGGTGGAGACTTCAATATAATTCTTGACCCAAAAACAGACCGCCTCTCCATAAGAAGACAAACAACTTTGCCAAAAACTGAGAGACTGGTTGGGGGTATATAAAAGAGATCTGAATTTAGTGGATATTTGGAAACTAAAAGGGGACAATCAGAACAACTTTACCTTTAAAAATAAAAAACTCGGAATTCAATCAAGAATTGACTTTTTTCTTGTAGACCATAGTCTGATCGAAAAAACAGTCAAAGTAGAACACATCCCCACCCATCTTTCAGATCACTCAGCAGTCCAGATCACCGTGAAACTAGAGCCTAACAAAGATAGCACAAGATGGACTCTGGACCGCACAATCCTTCTAGACCCCCAGATCATCGACCAGCTAAAATTACGGACCAATATCTTCTTTGAGGAAAATAAGGAAGGTACTTCGGTACAGACTACATGGGATGCTTATAAAGCAGTAATAAGGGGACACATTCTTAGCCTAGGGGCGCATAAATCAAAGGTATAAAACAATCGATATTAATCTTGGAGGATAAGATCAAAAACCTGGATTTACAAATAGCCGCAGCTACCTCCTCCGCTCATAAAGAGCAGTTAGAGGCAAACAGAATGAGTCAAAAAGATAGTCTAGCTGAAATCTTAGAAAATAAAGTGAGAGAAAAATGGGAAGCTAGCAAACTAGCCCATTATGAATATGGGGAGGGATGCGGCAAACTACTTGCTTGGAAAACCAAGACAGAACAAACCAGGAATAAAGTTGTCTGTGTCGACCCTAGAAATCATGCAGAAAATGGAACTGACGAATCAGTAATAAAACAAGAATTCTTCACTTTTTTCTCAGATCTATACAATGAAGATTGTCACCCAAATTTGGAAGAAATAGATCACTTCCTGGATCCCCTAAACCTCCCCATTTTACCACTGGAGTTGAGAGAAGAACTAAATGCGGAAGTCTCGACTCAGGAAGTAGAGGAAGTATTAAAAAACCTTAAGAATGGCAAAGCAGCTGGTCCAGATGCCCTACCTAATGAATTCTATTCAAAACTAACAGAGGTTTTGCTCTCACCCTTAACATCACTGCTGAATAAAATATTCATAGACAATTCTGACCTCCCAGACTCTTGGAACAAAGCCATAAACACCATCCTCCTAAAACAGGGCAAAAACCCAAGAAAATGTGAATCATACCGACCAATCTCGATCCTGAACTGCGACTATAAAATCTTCACTCAGATTATGGCGAAGAGATTGGGGAAAATAGCTGGGCTCCTAATAAATAACAATCAGGAGGGCTTCATACCGGGAAGACAATTACAAGACCTAACGCAAGAACTGTTTGCCGCCATAGATATCGCTTCCAACGAGAAAATCCCCCTATCAATAATCACTATCGACGCCGCAAAAGCGTTCGATAGAGTTAACTGGGTATACCTAAGTAAAGCTTTGAAAAGATTTAACCTAGGGGAAAACATACTGAACATGGTGGCAAAAATATATACTTCTCCTAGAGACAAAATCCTAATTAATGGCAGTCTGACTTCAAATATACAGATAAAGAGAGGAACCAGGCAGGGATGCCCACTCTCGCCCCTTCTTTTTAACTTTTATATAGAACCAATGGCGGAACATCTTAGATTAGATCCTCTAATCTCTCCATTTTCTTTTCAAGATTGGTCTAAAAAGATCGCGCTCTACGCAGACGATCTGATGATCTTCACTGACAACCTTAGGGGGTCGTAGATACAGCCAAAGAGGCATTAACCAGGTTCAGAAGTATTGCCGGTTATCAAATCAATCAAGATAAGACAGAAAAAATGAGCTGGAATGACAACTCCTCTAGCCCCTATAACAAGGATAAATTCAGATACCTTGGTATAGACCTAGTTAAAGACCTAGATAAAGTTACCCATATAAACCTCCAAAGAATAGACAAGGAAGTTAAAAGGTTATTGAAAGTTTGGGGGGGTCTCTCTTTGTCGTTTCTAGGCAAATCAAACATAACTAAAAAGTCAATCTTACCAAAATTTACCTTTGCCTTTGGTGCCATCCCTCTTGAATTTAAAAAATGAAACGTAGGGGATACAAGATATTACAGCAATGCGTGAGCCATAATATTTAGTATCCCCATAGAAAACGATGTTGGAAAGCAAAAGGGAGGGTGCTATTTTACATAGAAATACCGTGCTCACCCATCCAACATAAGACCATGTCAAATTGAATACTGTTATGTTCTAACCCAAGAAACACAGGGGATACCAAACATAATAGCCGGTATAGGCCATAATATATGATATCACCCAAGGGAACCAAACGCACAATCTTGTGGAATGATGTAAAAATGTGAAAAGATACTGTAGTCTGCTATCAAGCAAAAGACAACTTTAAGTGGTCAATGGCTAAAGTGTAACCCATAAAACATAGGTGATACTAGATATTACAGCAATGCATGAGTCATAATATTTGGTATCCCATGCTAAACGATGTTAGAAAGCAAAAGGAAGGGTGCTATTTGGCAAAGATATACTGCGCTCACCCATTCAAGGTAAGAACATATATAATTGAATCCTGTTAAGTTCTAGACCAAGGAACACCGGGGATACCAGATATAATAGCTGTTGTATAGGCCGTTATATGTGGTATCCCTTAAACGAACTGGTTGTAAAATCTCATTGAATGATGTAAAACATTTGAAAAGTTACTGTAGTCTTCTATCAAACAAAAGGCAACTTCAAGTCGTCACTGGCTAAAGGGTAACTAGGGGATACAAGATATTACAGCAATGTGTGAGCCATAATATTTGGTATCCCCATTGTAAACGAATATGGAAAGCAAACGGAAGGTTGATATTTGCCATAGAAATCCTGTGCTCATCCATCCAATATAGGACCATGTCAAATTGAATACTGGTAAGTTGTAACCCCAGAAACCCATGGGATACCTGATATTAGAGCAAGTGTAGGTCATAATATATTGTTTCCCCTAAAGGAATCAGAGGTAAACTTTTGAAGATGGTGTAAAAAATTTGAAAAGTTATTGTAGTCTGCTATCAAGTAAAACACAACTTCAAGTGGCCAATGGCTAAAGGGCAACCCATGAAACGTATGGGATACGAGATGTTACAGCAGTGCGTGAGCCATAATATTGGGTATCCCCATGGTAAATATTGCTGGGAAAAAAAGGAAGGGTGTTCTTTGGCATAGGAATACTGTGCTTCCCCATCAAACATAAGGTGAAGTCAAATTGAATCCTGGAACTTCCAACCTGAGAAACACTGGGGATACCAAATATTATAGACCTTATAGACTAGTAAATGTGGTATCCACTAACGGTACGGATGCAAAATATTGTGGAATGATGTAAAACATTTGAAAAGATACTGTAGTCTGCTATCAAATAAAAGGCAAATTCATTTGGTCAATGGCTTAAGGGTAACACATGAAACATAGGGGATACAAGATATTATGGCAATGTGTGAGAGATAAAATTCGGTATCCCCTTAGTAAATGATGTTAGAAAGCAAAAGGAAGGGTCTAATTTGGTATTGAATTACTGTGCTCCTCCATCCAACATAAGGCAATGTCAAATTGAATCCTGGCAACTTCTAACCCGAGAAACACTGGGGATACCACATATTATAGGCCGCATAGGCTATTAAATTTGGTATCCCCTAAGGGTACGGATGCAAAACCTTGTTCAATGATGTACAAAATGGGAAAACATACTGTAGTCTGTTATCAAACAAAAGAGAATTTCAACTATTCAATGGCTCAAAAGGTAACCCATGAAACATAGGGGATATGAGATATTGCAACAATGAATGAGCCTTAATACTTGGTATACCCATAGTAGATGATGTTGGAAAGCAAAAGGTAGGGTGCTATTTGGTATAGAAATACTGTGCTCCTCCATCCACCAAAAGGCAAAGTCAAATTTAATCCTGATAACTTCCAACACGAGAACCACTGGGGATACCAAATATTATAGGCCGTATAGGCTATTATATTTGGTATCCCCTAAGTGTACGGATGCAAAATCTTGTGGAATGAAGTACAAAATGTGAAAAGATACTGTAGTCTGCTCTCAAATAAAAAACAAACTCAATTAATCAATGGCTAAAGGATAACCCATGAAACACAGGGGATACAAGATATTATGGCAATGTGAGAGTCATAATATTTGGCATCCCGTTAGTAAATGATGTTGGGAAGCAGAAAGAAGTGTGCTATTTCTATAGAAATACTGTGCTCCTGTATCCAACATAAGGCGAATTAAAATTGAATAATGTTAACTTCTAAACCAAGAAACACTGGGGATACCAAATATCATAGTCCACATAGGATATTTTAGTTGGTATCCCCTAAGGGTACGGATGCAAAATCTTGTGGACTGATGTAAACAATGTGAAAAGATACTGTAGTCTGCTATCAAACAAACGCTAATTTCAACTTTTCAATGGCTCAATGGTAAACCATGAAACATAGGGGATACAAGATATTATGGCAATGCGTAAGCCATAATATTTGGTATCCCCTTAATAAATGATGTTGGAAAGCAAAACGAAGGATGTTAATTGGTATAGAAATTCCTTGCTCTCCCAGCCAACATAAGGCGATGTCAAACTGAATCCTGGTAACTTTTAACCCGAGAAACACTGGGAATACCAAACATTATAGGTAGTATAGGCTATTATATTTGGTAATCCCCTAAGCGTACTGGATGTAAATTCCTAAGGAATGATGTACAAAATGTGAAAAGATACTGTAATCTGCTATCAAATGAAAGGTGAGTTCAAGTGGTCAATGGCTGAAGGGTAACCCATGGGACGTAGGGGATACGAGATATTACAGCATGGCGTGAGCCCTAATATTTGGTATCCCCATAGTAAATGATGTTGTAAAGCAAGAAGAATGGTGCGTATTGGCAAACAAATATTGTGCTAAGCCATCCAGCATTAGACCACGTCAAAATAAATCTTTGTAAGATCTTACCAGAGAAACACAAGGGATACCAAATTGTATAGGCGGTAGAGTCCATTATATATGGTACCAGATATTACAGCAATACAGAAGAAATATGTGGGATACTAAAAATTATAGCCCAAACAAGGCGTTATACTTGGTATCCCCGAAAGGAACCTGATGTGAAAGCTTGTGGACTCAAATAAAAAATGCAAAGAATTAGTGTAATCTACTATCATATAAAAGGTAACTTGAATTGGTCAGTGGCTAAAAGCTAACCATTGAAAAGTAGGGGATATCAGAAAGTACAGCAATACAGGAGCAGTAATATGTGATATCCACACAGTAAACAATGTTGGGGGACACAGTAAAGGGTGATATTTGGCAGGAATATACTGTGTTCATCTAGCCCAAAGTATGCCATGTCAAATTGAATCCTGGTAAGCTCTAACTCGAGAAACATAGGGAACACCAAATATTACAGCCCTTGTAAAGCATTGTATTTAATATTCCCAGAAGGACCCTGATGTGAAAGCTTGGGGAATGAAATCACAAATATGAAAAGATACTGCAGTTTGCTATCAAAAAAGGCAACTTGAGTTGAACAGTAGGGGAAATCAGATTTTACAGAGATGCATGAGCTGTAATATGTGGTATCTATCACTTTAGGAAAAGATGTTGGAAAACTTAAGCAAGGATCCTATCTGGTAGAAAAAGTAATGTGTTCGTGGAGCCAACATAAGGCCATCTCAAATTGTATCCTGGCAAGTTCAATCTTCACATTACAAACTATGTAGGCTGTACATGCCATTATATTTGATTTATTCCAAAGGAACCAGATGTGAAAGCTGTGAAATGATATAAAAAATGCAAAAGAAGACTGTAGGCGTCTAACGAATAAAAGGCCATTTAAACTGGTCAGTGGTTAAAAGGAAACCTTTAAATAGTGGGGACAAAGATATATTAATGCATGAGCAATGTTGTTTGCTACCCGCATGCAAAAAGATATTGGAAAACACAGATTGGTACACTTTGTTAGAAAAAAATATTGTGTTCACTTAACCTATATGGACATTTCAAATGTTTTCTAAATGTAAAATACAAAATGCTATAGAGCAAAGGGAGAATGTGCTGTAACCAGTAGCACCCAAGATTGGCTCCTAGTCACTAACCAGACCAAGAAGAGGGAGTATCCACCACTTAAAACCAAATAACATATTAAGGCTAAGGATATTTTTTAGCTTTCAGTTTTTTTTTAGTTTGCAATGTTTTCCCTTGAATTTGGCATGCCCTTCACTTTGCACCTGAAGCAACCGCCCAGTACACCTATAAACTCCGCCCGTAACTAGCTATCCTGGCTAAAGACAGCTGATAGCCAGAAACCGGTCATAGGATGCTTGATTCCGGTCCAGGGAAGACATGGCTTGGCAGTTCGGGGTGGACTGTTCCCATGAGGCACAGGGTCAAGGCTGATTTGCATATGGCCATGTCTGAACTGGGGTGGTGTGGAGTGCAAAAAAACGATGGATTTAGGCCCAGATCTCTGTACCGGGGTGAATGTATGACATTGTTCTGCATTCTGTCTCAACTGTTGTTTTTGCATTTGTCACCCCGAGTGGGATGGGTATGCTTAGACGTGAGTCCCATGCTCTCCACACCACTGGAGTCAAGCTATCCTGGTTGAAGACGGCTGATAGCCAGAAAACGGTCCTAGGATGCTTGATTCCGGTCCAGGGAAGACATGGCTTGGCAGTTCTGGCTGGACTGTTCCCATGAAGCACATGGTCAAGGCTGATTTGCATATGGCCATGTCTGAACTGGGGTGGTGTGGAGTGCAAAAAAACGATGGATTTAGGCCCAGATCTCTGTACCGGGGTGAATGTATGACATTGTTCTGCATTCTGTCTCAACTGTTGTTCTTGCACCTATAAACTCTGACCGTAACTTTTATGTGTTAAAGTAAAGCTTGCACTGCAGGTATTTGAATCTCTGGATTCTCTTTGGGTTATTGACCATTACACTGTTCATTGCCACACTGCAATTTTAGTGTTCCCAAGCCAGTCAGTCTTCTTTTTTAAACTACAGGAACGCTTTGCATGCTGCAATTTTTTCAGCCATACTATCAATCTTAAAAGAGAAGCTAAAAGTCCCAGAATGCTGATGTAGACTAAAAAGTGAAGATTTATATCTCTCATAATAGACTTGACACTGAGGTTGAAGCAGATACGAATATCATTTGGTTATGTTTACTATTCCGAAACAGTGTTGGCACATGAAAAGGTATTTTTGTAAAATGCCCTATGTTCATTTGTAACAATTATGCTTCCTTTTAATAATCATTGTAGAAAATGATTATATTTGTGGGGCGTCCCTCCAGATTTTTCCCTTATCTGCTTTGCTGGCTTTACAACTCTGTGCAATTTACCCCTGCTAGTAGAGTGCCTGTGCGCCCTCTTAGATATGGTTAATTTGGCTTATTCCTCATTTGAATATTTACCTTGCTAGGCTGTCCTTACTGTATGATGTATAAAGTGAACACAGGATCTGGAAATGTAATGGCACTAGAGGACTGCAGTGCCCATAGTGCCATCAACTACAGCGGCAGGGCAAACATGGCTTCAGGCCTACCCGGTGTATTCCTGACTGCTTCACTGTAAAAATCTACTGTGCATTCATTCAACAAAACGTTTTTTGTTAGGTAAAATATTTCTTTTAAATATCAAAAAGTCACTCCTGTTAGGCCATATGGCCCACAAGGCAGTGTGCATGGTCTATGAAAGTAGAACAGTAGAAATATACAGTTAACAGTAGAAATATACAGTTAGCATGCCCATATAGTGATTGTCACGCAAAAGCAATTTTTACTGTGGGAAGACTCCTGCTATCCCAAAGGGAAACACTGGGGAGGCAATAAAAATGCTGGTATCGCCAGTTAGGGTCCAGCTACAAAAATGATGAAACAACTATTTTCTATTAGTTATTAAAATCCCAATTCAATGGTGTGAAGTTGTATTTTTAATGAATATTAGGGAAAGGTATATTTTAGAAAGTAAAATGTTCCCTGCTTGAAGCTGCTCGGGCTAATTTGCATTCTCTCATAAGCAGTGGCACAGCCAGGAATAAGCTGTGATGAATGGTATGAAAAATGATCATAGGGCAGGTACAATGACTTCTTCTTTTTTTTTATCCTCATTTGCTTTCATTGGCTCCAAACTGTCAAGACAGAAGACTACCACAAAGCAGAAAATCAGGCCGTGCCTCTGTACTAACTCTGCTTCAGCTGGCGGGGATAACGTTGGAGGGATGATGGACACAAACCCCATTCAGTATCAGCTGGCCATGAGATTCTAACATGCAGGCAACTCAGTTAGACCATAATGCCCGAAACATCGAGGCCCTTTTAAGCAACGACACAGCTGTGGCGGAGCCGGAAGGTGAGCCATGTGAGCCATGTCAGCAGGACCTGGGGGGGAAAAAAAAAAAAAAAACCCAGGTATCAACATGGCCTCTCCAACAACTTCCAGAAGGCTCTTTTCGCCTGATTTCCTCCCCTTGCCAAATCGAGTTTCGAGATCTGGAGAATTGAAGAACGCCATTCATAAAAGGTAGGTGGCAGAGCGTTCTTCCAGTGTCTACAGTGTCTACAAATTTCCCTACGGGCCACCAGAATGGAATAGAACACTATGTTGGAAGCAGCGTTTCGAGTGTTTCCACTTAAGCCAAAGATGACTAAGCCCAAGTCAATGGTGAGCTGATAACCCAAAATCAAAGACAATTCACTGCTTATAGAGTCCCAGAAAGGAGTGATTTGTGGGCATTCAAAAAACATGTGGATGTCTGATGCCGCCTCCAGTCCACATCTTGGGCAGGAAACAGGCCCTGTTTGTGAAAATTTTGAGAGTCTCTGCGGGGAGTAGTAAGCTCTATGTATTGAAAATATTTGGTTCCTTCGGAGCCAAGCAGGCTTAACCAGATCCCACAGTACTCTGCATGAAGTTAGCCAGAGTTCTTCCACATCTACTCCTGGCATAGACTCCGCCCACAGTTGCGATGGAAGGCAGAATTTGCCGTCTGATTCCTCTATGATCATATTATACCAGAGAGAGATCTCTTTTTTTATAGGTGGTCTGTCAAGTAGGCATACTTCTAGTTCGCTCACTCCCCCTAAGGAGAATTTGCTACTGCGTGAGGGCAGTGTATTCTGCGCCTGGGCCCAACTTGAAATCTGTAGATATTTAAATCTGGAAAATCTCAGGCCGACTTTGTTGGCAAAGTAGTTCCATGGAAGCAAAGATCCATCAGAAAATAGGTCTCCCCAAGATGTGATACCTGCCTCTTTGAGTGGTAGTGCTAAAGCATCTTCTGCCCAAGGGGGGGGGTGCAGGTAAGTCCCATATAGGAGCTCTGCTTGAAAAGTATCCTAGATTTATCGAGTATCTCACTCTGTACCATGTGTTGGCCATCAACATTATCTTTTTAAAGAATTTGGGATCTCCAAACTTAAAAAGGAAACTGGCTGGCCCAACTCCCTCACATCTCAGTAAAGTAGAGAACATAAGGCCCAAGCCTGAATCAGCTGGTGTTTTAAAAAGCATGCGTGCATGCGTCAGCTGGAATGCCCATGCGTAAGCCTGAAGGTCTGGGCCTGCCAGCCCGCCCTTCTCCCTCCGACGCCTTATCTTTTTCCACGCTATTCTTGGATTCTTATTGTTCCATATAAAGGAGGATATCTCACTCTGAAGTTTTGAAATTAATTTAGGATCAAAATGCAATGGTATTGAGTTAAATAAAAATGTGATCTTTGGCAGTATGGAAATCTTAACCAAATTTACCTTCCCCAAGATAGTAAGAGGGAGATGAGCCCATGCTCTCATCAATTTTCAGCACTGTGCTGCTACTTTTGCAAAATTTAGGGCTGCTATTGTGTCTATATTGTTATCTATGACTACCCCAGATATCTCAAGTTAGCTCTTGATGTTGCGCTATGTGTGTTTGGGTCAATATTCCAAGACATTGACTCTGTTTTCGAGGCGTTCACCTCATAACCTGACACCTTTCCAAACTCCAAGGCGAGATCTATAATCACCGGGAATGCTGTATTTATATCTGGAGTGAAAATCATAATATCATCTGCATAAAGAGCCACTTTTTTGGTCCAATCACAGAAGACAAATGGTATAATTTGTTGGCTCTCTCTCAATTTTTGGGCGAACGGCTCTATATATAGGTCAAATAATAAAGGCGATAAGGGGCAACCCTGTCTCGTTCCCCTCGTTACCCTGAATGGTTCGGACAAACCTCCATTAATCAAAATAGAAGCCGAGGGGTTTCCATACAACAGTTTTATTGCTCTATGAAATTTGACTCCCACGTTGAACCCCAACAAGGCCTCCGACAGGTATTGCCAATTTACCCTGTCGAAGGCCTTGGTGGTGTCCAAGGTGAGAACCGAAAGGGGCAGACTCTCCTTAGTCGCCAGATCTATTGCACCCACCAGGTCATATGTAAGTTCGAACAACTGCCTTCCCTTTACAAAACCTTTTTGATCGAGATTTAGTATGTCTGGGGCTACCTGACCGAGCCTTTTAGCCAATATTGCCGCCAGGATTTTATAGTCGGCATTTAGAATTGAAATAGGCCGGTACGAACCGCAGTCAGATAAGGGCTTACCTGGCTTCGGGATTAGTGTTATCGAGGCACTATCCCAGGATGCTGGGGGTGCCTCTCCCTCCCTGAAGAAATTATTAAACAGTTCCACAATAACCGGGGACACCACCGATAACAGGTTTTTATAGATTTCTGATTGTAGACCGTCAGTTCCTGCAACCTTTCCTCCCTTGGCTCCCTGAATGGCGAGTTCTACCTCTTCCTTCGTTATATCCCTATCTAAAAAGTTACTCTGTTCATCAGACAAAGATGGTAAAGATAGATCTTTGAACCAATTGGCTGTGTCTTCAGAGGTGACATTCAGGTCTTCCTGATATATTGTTTGGAAAAAATCTTTAAAAGCTTCTCTAATGTCCTCATCATTTGTGAATGTACCGCGATCAGTTGTCACTGAATAAATATGATTTCGTGCTCGATCCGATTTTACTTTCTAGGCCAGGAGCCTTCCAGCCCCCTCCCCATATTGGAAGTGAGCTAGTTTGCCTGCCTCCCATCTCTGCATAATTCTTTTGTCTAAAACTGATGTTAAAGCATTCTTCAATTCTGTCATTTTAGCGTGTTTCAGCGATAGAACATGATTGCTGTCATTACTGCTGTTTTTGATATCCGCCTGAGTGAGCTTAATATTCTCCTCAATGGTAGCCACCTCTTCCAAATACGTTTTTCTTCGATATACGATCTTATTCTTTATGATCCCTCTTAACGTGCACTTGAAGGCATCCCAAATAACACCCAGAGCTGCTGAACCAGCGTTTATTTCAAAGAAAGCTTTTGCTTCTGATTGTATTTGCTCTATATCTTCAGGTGAGGTAAGGAGGGACCGATCAAAAGACCACGTCCTCCTAGGGGGTTTGTCTCCCCACTCGAGTTCCATCTTCATCGCTGAATGATCAGAAAGATGCGACGGGAGGTAATCTACATTTTTGACTGAGTTTGCCAACTTACGGCTAGTTAAGATAAAATCTATTCTTGACCTATGCCGGTATTTAAAATTCCTGAAGGAAAATTCCTTTTTCTGCCCCTCTCTTAGTCTCCAGATATCTATATAACCATATTGGTTCATACAGCCCAGTAAACAGTTTCTAGACTTAGAAAGGGGCTGTTGTCTACTTGTTGGAGACTTATCCAACATCGGATTAAGTACAATATTAAAGCCACCGGTAATAATGACTGGCTCGGGAAACTGCAGCAGATGAAAAAATAAGGATTCTAACGTGGAAGGGTCGTCCCTGTTCGGCCCGTAGTATCCGGCTAGTGTTAGTGCTACACCTCCTATCATGACCGCCACAATAACCCACCTGCCGCCAGAGTCGACCATTTGCTGAGTAATTCTTTTAGAGATGGATTTTTTAAAGAGGATAGTAACGCCCCTTATGTTCAGCGATTGGGAGGTAGAAACAGAAGTATCCAACCATCTATTCTTCTTGACCAGCTCGAGCATTTCTCTCTCGACAAGATGTGTCTCCTGCAATATGATAATGTCCACCTCAACATCCCGCAAATACTGGAGAATTTTATTTGCACAGGGTTTGGTTCGGAGACCATTAACATTCCAGGAAAAAATGTTAAGCTTCGTCATAACCCTGGGAATAGGCACTAATATGAAATACTGCCCAATTATATATATATATATAAACTGCTAATTGTCTGCTTCTTGGAGTTAGAATCCCTAAAAAATGTTGTTGATGTTTGGAGCGCTCTTAAAGATAAATATTTTATTATTTTTTCACCCCTCCCCTCCGCCCCCCTGTGCCCTCCCAAACCTCCCTCCCTCCCATGGGAAACCCTTGTACTCACTTTCCGGAGATGCTGGAAGTAAGTGCCCAGACTCCTCCCGAGCCCCACCTGTGAGTGCCTCAAAAAAAGAAATTTTGTGTTCCTTTTCATTAACCCTTTTATTTTTATTTTTTTTATTTTTCCTGTGTTATTTTATTATCTTATTTGTCTATGTTATTTTTATACTATTTTTGGTTTTTATCTTTAGTGAAATTTACAAGTGAACTAATATGGCCAATAGGTCCTTACTAGCCCTATTTTTTTACTTTCTGCCTCCCAGAGACAATAGCAACTCATCTGCTGCCTGTACTGAACGGATGTTATACATTCTGTTGTTATGCATTATTTTGAGGGAAGCAGGGAAGCCCATCTGCACTGTTGCACCCAGACCACGGAAAGCATCCATCCTTTTGCCCAACTCCCATTGTTTGTCAAGGGTAAATCTGGACAGATCGGAACGTATCTAATAGTTGAATCCTTTGCCCGGTATTGATTTCTGTTTTAATGCTAGGTTCAAGATTTGTTCTTTCAGGGTGTAAGTGTGAAAATTTACCAGGATTTTCCTAGGCTTGGTTCTTTGTGGGTTGCGCCTAAATGGATCCCTATGGATACGCTGAATATCCGTTGCAAGATCTTCATTTGAAACTTGAAGGTTAAGAGATTCTTTTAGCAACGAAATAGTGTAGTTTTTAATGTCTGTTCCTTCACTTCCCTCCGGTACATTTAAGATTCGGATATTGCAACGCCTAGCATTGTTTTCCACAGTCTCCAATCTTTCTGATAAAGCAGTATCCTCTCTTCTCAATTTCGATATTTCATCCTGAACACTTTCAGCACGCATAGATATCTGCCCCACCGTTTCCTCTAACGATTGAGTTCTTACTGAGAGGCCAACAATCTTTTCATCAAGGGACTCGCAAAAGGCTCTTATTTCTCTTTGATTGGAAGCGGACTCCTCAACTCCTCGCTTAATCTCAGCTGATAGTGTTGCAAACATCTGCTGTATCGAAGCTGCGGAGATGGGAATAGTGCTGGAGTCTAAGGCCTCGCTCTCCTCATGGGTAGGAAACATTGCAGCCTCAGTTGAAACGGGGGGTAAAAAAGACCTCAATAGTAGGGATCCGTCTGTTGACTCTGTTAACTCTTTGCTCTTCCTACTAATACTCTCTGTTTCCGTTGTTTTGGATGCATAATCTTCAACCTGAGTTCCATTTTGAGAAGAGATAGGCGGGAAGAGAGGGAATAATGCCGAAGTATGAGTCAAACCAGCAACTGTAGCGTTTATCTCATCAATTGGTGAAGCTGTATGCCCCTCCACAGACCCCGCGTCTGAATGCATATGAGTGACAGTGTCAGTGTCAGCACACATATCCTGTGTCGCCTTCTCAGGATCTTTGGGGAACTCCTGCAACAGATCTAGCTCCAGATGGGGTTCCTGGCTTTGTGCTATCAGCGCCATTTTATTATTTACAGACTGTAGTTGTGTAGAACAAAGTTCTCCTAGTGCACACTCTTGACCGATCTCCAATACTTGCGGAATCACCTTGAAATATGAACGTAAAGATGGGGTGATTTTAGAGGAAGAAGTGGTAGGGGGCTTAATCGCTTTGTTACACTTTCTTCCCCTTTTGGGCTTTACTTCAAATGAAAGGTATGAGGAGGCTTTTGCTGGATTCAAACTAGAGGGTGGACAAGTAAAAACCTGGGAGACCCCCCCAGAATCAGAAACCAACACTTCTGGAGAGTCTTGTGCTTTTTCTGCGCTGCTTTCTGAACCACTTGCCACTTTCTCCGGTGAAAGTGCCTCTGCTCTTTTGCCTTTTTTCTTGCGAGGACACTTAGCCCTCCCTGGACCTTTATTTAAATTTTTATCTTTGGTTTGAATTAATTTCCCCTTGTAAATACCGATAGTTTTCAATGAATTTGGAGGGACCTCGGCAGAAATCACTTTACACCCTCCCTTTTTTTCAGCATGTTTCCCTTTTACCTCATATCCAGATTTCTCTTCTCCCAGCTGATCGAATTCTAATGCAAAGCAAGAGGAGGCGCCGGAGTTGGAGGCAAGATCCCTCTCACCCGAAGTACCGGTGCTGTTACTGGTAATGGAGCCCTGTTGGAGACTCCAAACACGCCTGGCGCTGCGGAGCTCCAGGGCGGCCTGACCCCAGTGTAGCAGCGCGGGCTCCCGCTGCTTCAGCGCTCTGTCTAAATGTTTCCGGGTCCCGGCGTCCTCCGCCTCCGTCTCTGCTCCTTCCTTGCTGGGACTGAGGCTGGGACCGTAGCACATCGAGCTGAAGCGGTAGCCCGAATCCGCACTTGGAAAACAATCCCCGTCAAAAGCAGGCCGTGACCCGGTCCGAAGGTCGAAAAAGTGAGAGAAAAAAAAACGGCACCCGAAACGGAGCCGCTGTGATGAGGACGTCTGCCCACTCATAGGCGGAACACGCAAGGTAAGCGCTTAGGCACTCACGTGCGGCTGGAGCGGAGCACTGCGGCAGTTAGCCTACTGCCGCCATGTTTCCCCCCTCCAAGAATGGTCCTACAGGTACAATGACTTCATAATAGGAGTTGTTTTTCTCTTGCCCTGGCAGAAAGACCAGTGGGGTTGGCCCATGAACTTTATTTACTTTGAAGGGGTGTCCCCTGTAACAGGCAAATGTTTGGTAACAACTGGAGAGGTCCGGGCTTATGTCCTTGTTATTAGGCTGGCACGAAATGCTACCTCCAGAACTGGTGTAGGGTAACCGCAGAGAAGGAGAGTGTTGATTTCCCTGGTCATACATCTGGGAGGGTATTGCACAGAGGCTCTGCATGAAGAGAAAAGCATTTCTCCATCTTGGATTTTGAGAGTGAGGGGGCACTGTGGGGTTGTTTACAGAAGGGCAAACAGGAACAGTTTCAAATGCAGGTAGGTATACCCCTAGGAACCTTTACCCATTCACTTTGGGCGCCATTAGGAGCAATACACTAGTTGGTACAAAGCATTTATAAGGAACCTCAAGACACCCTTTTTAATAACACTTTATGGACCTGTGGAAGAAGAGAAGAGGAACGGACCTGATTTCTGTAATTAGTGCCTAGCCTTAAAAGATTGGACTTGATTCCCCTTGTCCCGGGGTAAAAAGGTAGACACCTACTGACCTGTATAGCTATAGGGCCACAACAAGCTGCAAGAGGACTTTTCCATGAAGTGCCCAGCTGACCAATAACAACTGGTCCTGACTTGCAACCTGCGGATGGCCTCTCCTGGAGTGATTCTTGCCTCCCAACTGTTATTTCTCAGGTCCTGGAAACCTGAGCTGTGTCTAACTGCACTTGTCATACCACCTCTGAAAAGTTTGGAACTACAAGGTTTTAGATTTCCAGGTCTCAGGAGGACTAGAACACACAAACCCATTCTATCCACCCAAGGCATAGCCACACTGGTTTGAAGAAGGTGGTTTCTCCCACTTTCAGCTTCGATGTTCCAGAAAATCAGTGGGCCCTGATCGATAAGGTACCCGGCATCATGAAACTCACCGTCGGATACAGGCTGGTAGCTTGACCCACAGAAGGATTTTGACTTCAATTTCAGAGACTGAGTCCGAAGGAAAAACTCTACTGTGGCCATTGACTATTAATGGTGTGTAATCCTTTTCAGTGCTATCATCACTTTAATCTTTAAAATTCATATCTGTTGTATCCCTTAATGGATTGGTCTTGTTTTGGTGTCATTTTGCTTATTAAAGTTTACACTATTTTTCTAATTTGGTTTTGGTATTTTTATTGCTTGATGTTTTTTACATTATTAGTGTTCTGACAGTGGATAAATAAGTCATACATTGCCCTCAATTAAGCCTGTCTTATCTTCACCATGCCTATCAGCAGGTGGAGCTTAGGTTAATTAGTGACTTTGAAGGTCCATGCTGTCTCGAGTTGTGATTATTTCTTGAGATGTATAGTTGTCCACCCCAAATATGATCCAATTTCTTGCAATCTTAGAAGAAATGGATATTTTTTAAAGGACTGCTTTGTGTGCTTCTTGTTTTAGGTGTAAATATCAAAAGGAAAAAAAAGACATAGTTGTATTGCTTTTTATGTAGAGGCCAGGGAACGCACATGTGCTGTCTGGAAGACCTGCTATATTGATAAAGAAGTTTGCTCCTGCCTGCTGCTTACCATTGGTTCAGTCCAGTGTCGCTCTTCTTTGTTGCCTCCTAAGTGGTTCATGCAGGGATACCTCACTTCAGTTTCTTATTGTTGCAGCGCTGCATGCCATGCTTTATCACTGTGCAACAAATGTAAAGCCCAGCTCGTATGTACAATCGCCCATCCCTGCATTTCTCTCATTCCCAGCCCACAACCCCCCATTTTTCTCACCAGTCAGTGGTAAGAATAAAATAGTGGATGCTCATCTGGATGCTTTGTACTTAAATGCATGAAGTCTGCCCTCTGTTTGACAGTGCCTCTGCTAAGAGCCATCTCGCTTCTTTCGCTAGTACTTGTTTTGTGTTGCTGCCGCTGTACTAGGTTCACGAGCCCTCAACTATGATTACTCAGTTTGCGATCTCTTAACCAAGATGGTGCATCCTAAGCTGATTACCTTCAGAGTTGATAGTACCTTAAGGAATATGGCACCCTTAGGGTGACAATGTGCGGGTGCTGCGCTGGTCAAAATAATCCAGTTTTTGCCTTCCTTCTGCCTCCGGTGCTGGCTGAGCTGCTGGAGGCCCTGGAAGGCAGCAACGAGCCCATGGGGTACACGCTGCTGCAGTAGCAGCAGGTGAAACTGGGCCTGACGAAGCTGGAGCAGGCAACGCGCATGGCCTTGGAGCTCCATTTGTTCAGGTAGGGCAGGGGTGGTGGGCTGTCCGGGCAGGTACAGCACCTCAAGTTTGGCAGGAGTGCTTTTTAATACAATACATGCTGAACACCTGAAACTTTCTGGAGAGTGCTTTGAGTATAGGTATACTTCTGACTTGTGAGGCTAGACTATTGTTTTTTCAGAGTGCTGTGCAGCCTTATTTCTTCTTCGTAGTGCTTCAGTGAATGTATGGGTCAGGTGTTTGGTGAGAGAATAAGGACATTCACCTAGCCCATCAAGTAAAGCAGTACATTAAACCTTTCTGGGACCGAACTAACGATGAGTGTGTCAGCGTTAATTGTTGCTGTGCGCCAGAGTATGTCTGTGGCTATGTGCATTTGTGTCTGTGCGCTAATACAATATGCACAAACGCTTATAAACACAGAGTTCAAAGTCTTCACCAACCCACCCTGCAGTCCTCTGCAATTTGTAAAGGATATGTTCTTGTCTACTCTCATTTTCTGAGGGAATATTGTTGCGGTGGCCTTGTGCTCCCCCCGCACCCAACCAATCAAAAACAGTTAACTAGATTCACCCGCACTGCTGTGTCCCCATTATACCCATAGAGCTCTGAAGGTTACCTCTCTCTTGTCCGACTTTGTGTGGAAGCCCTTCGTGGGTGCTCCCTGTTCGGTATCTCCCCTCCCCTGTGATGGTAAATTATATATCCTTCCCTGTCCGGGATCCCCCTGTGCCCTCTCGTCCTGCCTTGGTCGTTAGGGATGCTCCTGTTGTGGTGATCTCTCACGGGTAGAAGCGTCTTACTACCGTCCGTCTTGCTGCATGTCGCCCATCATCGCCTCCCAAGCCCTGGCTCTCTCCTCCTTGCCTATCCCTTGCCTCGCATTCCTCAAGAGGACCCTGCTCTTGCATCCTACCCATGTTACTAGCTCCCCTTTCCAACTTGCACACTGAGACCTCTTAGGTCTTTTCAGTTACGAGTGATTTCCCGCTTCGCCAGAACAAAGTCAATGTCTTGGAACCTGTCTGTACAATGCTATACTATAATCCTGCCCCACAGCTGTAGTCCACAGTAAGCCCTGTCAGATCACGCGACACATGCCAATGCTCCACAGCCAGGGCAAACAGCAAGGGGGAGAGAGGACACCCCTGACATGTGCCCCTCTCCGCCTGGTATTGCTCTGATATTGTGTGTCCCGTGCGTACACTCGACACTGGATCAGCATACAGCAATTGCATCCAGTGCAGGAACCCTGGCCCAAAACCCATCTTTATCAAAACTGCGAAAGGAACCCCCACTCAAGGCTATCGAAGGCCTTTACTTTGTCAATGGTAAACACTGCTCCTGCCTGATTGCCCAGTACCCCAAGCTCAAGTACTGATGGCAGGCTCGTATTCCTGCGGGGGATAAATCCTGCCTGATCCAGAACCACCAGGGAGGTCATATGCGGTAGTAACCGATTGCCAGTATCTTACTTCAAATCTTGAAATCCGGATTCAACATTGACAAGGGCCGATAAACTGCGCAATCCATGAGGGACCTGTCTGGCTTCAGTAGTGAAATCACCATCGCCTCTCTAGTGGTGTCCGGCAAGTGCCCCCTTTCTCCTGCCTCCGTATTCATCTCCACCAGTTTGGGGGTTAGTTCATTCATGTATGCTGTGTAGAATTCTTTGGGGAGCCCATCTGTGCCCGGGGTCTTCCCCTTGACCAGTGCCTTAATAGCCACCCTTACCTCGTACTCAGTGATCGCAGCTCCCAAATGGTCTGTATCCACCTCCACCAGGGTAGGCAGAGAAAGGTCCGCCAAGTAGTCCTCTATTTCTCCTTCTTCCCGAGGCCCCAAGCTCTTGTAAAGATGTTCATAATAGCCACAGAACCTATTGTTAATGGCATATTGCTAAAATAAGGAGTGCCCCTCATTGTCTGTGAGCTCTATGATGGTATTCCCTCCTGCGGGTTGGGCTACCCAGCCGAGCCAGTAGTCTATCGGCACTATCCCGCTCTGTGCATGTCCTATCCATGTAAGTCTTGTAATCGAAGCAACTCAACCTTTCCTCTTGCACGGCTAATTCTACCTTCTTCTCAAGCAACTCTTGGCGAAGTTCTGGGTGGTTCAGGTGGTGAAGTTCCACCTCTCACAGTGCTCGGTCAGCCTGACGTAGGTCTGTGAGTAGCATGCGCCTCACCCCAATGGATAGCGCCATGTATCTACCCTGATTAGAGCCTTGAAGGCCTCCCATTCTGTCATCCTAGATTCCGTGGTCTGGGCATTGACAGCAAAATATGTGATGATACTAGCCCTGATCTCCGGTAGGAACACCTGGTCCTCCAATGCCTCAGGTTTGAGGCGTCAAGTGGGGATAGGTTGCTGCTGGAACCCCCAGTGTAATCTGCTGAGTATCGGGTTGTGGTACGACACCGTGCGAGTGAGGTATTTTGTCCCGTGTAGTCGTGCATGTACGTCCAGGGAGCATAGGAAGGTATCCAGTCGGACATGTAAGCCATGTACATGTGAGAGGTGGGAATTTTTCTCATCCACTGGGTGTGTACGTCTCCACATGTCCTTCAACCTTCAGTGTGATTGCCAGGCCTTGAACGCCGTAGCTACCCTGTGTGCCTGGGTGTCTCTGAGTGGTGGGTGAGATCAGTCAAGGGCCGGGTCAGATATACAATTGAAATCTCCCCATGATAATCAACCCTGTCAAATACGGTGCCAGAGTCCCAAATAGTTGCTCCAGCAAGAGTCCCTGGTCCACATTCGGGCAGTAGATATGTATGAGCGCAATATCCTTCCCATCCAGGCATCCTGTGACCACCACATACCTCCCCTCCGGGTCTATCTTGTGGCCAGTATGCTGAAAGGGGACCCCTGCCCTGATCCAAATGAAGACCCCTCTGGCAAAGGCTGAATACGAAGTATAGTAGGATTGCCCTCTCCATCTTCGATGTAAGGCCGTTCCCTCCGAAGCTAGCATGTGTGTTTCCTGCAGCATCGCGACATGAATCCCTTGCCTGTTCAAGTGGGAAAAAATATTGTAGCATTTGTGCATAGAAGGCATCCCTCATACATTCCAGGAAAGGAGGGTATATATCTTCTGTGTCGACATCTCAGAGTAGCCTCTCTATCTCTGTCTGGCACCCGCGCCCCAGATTGTAGCTTGGTTCTCATGATAAGTGAGGGAAACTACACTCTGTAACTCATACCCCCAGGAACTTATAGACAGCAGTGCCCCAACATCAAACAACTAAACTACCCCAACTCCCCCTCCCCATCCAAACTGCCTTTTGACATGCATGGTAACAGTCAAGTACCCAACGTTCAGGTGGTGGCTAGAAAAATGCACGGCTGGAGGTAAACCATCTCCTCTGCCCTCCGGATACCCCCATCCCATAGTACGCTCTTGTGCCACCCCTCCCGTGGCCCCCATGCCCTCAAAGCGGTCTCAAGCTATGACACCCCACCCCCTACCTGAAGTGTCCATCGCAGGTTTGCCTGGCGTGGGTGATTCATATCAAGTCGTCCGCCGATCAAGGAGTCACATCTGGCAGTACCTGACTGGCCTCCCCCACGGTGTTCAAGCTGCTGTCAGAGTCCGAGTTCCTCTGATCTTCTCCTGAGAGAGAGGGGTTGCTCCTTGGGCTCATCGCACTCAGGGAGGCTATTGCTGCCACCATGCTCTCCCTGTCTTGGCGGGCTTCCTCCATCGTCGGTTGGCCCTTGAGTCCCCCCCTTCCCAGGGGATTGTACATTGTCCTTCTCGGGCTGTTCTCTGCCGCTGCGTCTCCGATCTCATGATCCCCGCTACTCTACCCAGTCCCACCCATCTTGATGGGTAGTGAAGAACGTGGTCTCCCTTGTATGTACTATCCGTAACATAGCGGGGAACACCATGGAGTATGAACCTACATTTGTTGCAGTTTCCTTTTTGCCGTGACTAAGGAAGCTCGCTGCCTCTGTACCTCTGGGAAGATCTGAACAATGCTGTTCTCTATTTTAAGTTGGCCCTTGAGGCGTGCCCGGCTCAGCACGTGGCCCATGTCTTTGTAAAACAACAGGCGGGCCACAACAGGCCTTCGCAGTCTCCCAGGCAGAAGCGCTCGGCAGGAACCCTGTGAGCCCACTCCAATGCAAAGAATGGTGATAGGCCTCCTCTGCCACCTCAGTGCGTAGCCGGTTCTCAAGATAAGCCACCATATTGTTCCTCTCGACTTTTTCGGGCAGTCCAAGGACTCTTATGTAATTTCGTCTTGCCCTGTTTTCTGCGTCCTCAGCCCGCTACTCCAACACCTGGACCCCTTTTTCAATGTCCGCAATTTTGCGCGTGGATGTGGATACTTGAGGCTTCAGGCCGACAACATCTCCCTCCCTGTTGGTACTCGGTCCACTCATTTCCTGTGGTCTGCCCTGAGGAGGCCCAGATCTTCTCAGGACATGTCTACTTTGGTATCCACAGCAGTCCGTGAGGTTTCTATGGCCTGTAGTATATCTTGGCCGCGATATGTCATCTTGGGGCACGATCTTGTCACTGCGGGCCCCGGTACATGTGCGTGACTCCGAATTTTCTTCTCCCACCGATTCCCGCTGCTCCGCCTCCTGTCTTTTGTTGACTCTCCGCATACCTGGAACGGTGTGGGCGCAGGGCAATCAGTAAAGGCACCAGCGGGTACCCACTCTGGGTTTATGTCGTCCTCTGCTGTGGCAAGGGCTGTCGAGTCCAAGCATGTGTGGTGTGGAGCCCAACTGCGAGCGCGGGGGCAGCAAAGCAGTGACACCACATGGATTGCCGACAAGGGAGCAATCTCACCCGGCTCATGCTCCCCACTCTCCTCGAAAGCGGGATTCGATCAATGTGGCTGGAGGTCACGTGGTAACTCAGTATGTCGGTATGGTCAAAGCCCCCAACCCCGGTCCTTGTCTCTCTCGAGCCTACTCCCCTCACTCAGCCCACACCGGTGTGGGTGTCAGCTCATCACCTGCCCCCTCCGGAGAGACTCCCCGCCCGAAGTTCAAAGTCACAGTGTCCTGGCCCTCCTCACCACTCCAATATCCTCCAGACCTCCTGCTGCCACCTCTGCCCATCGCTCCATGGGCAGCAGCCCCCGGCTCTCCATCTCTCAAGTTGCCTGAATGGTGGGGGTTGCGATCGAAGATGGGGAGGTCTGACTCGCCTCTCAGTCCCAGGCTTAGGAGGTGGGCCACCTCGGCTAGTGACACCGCCGGCTCCTCCAGGAACCTCCCAGATATGCAGCCAGTTCCACCCAGCGCCACTTAGGCCGGGCACCGCACTCCCGGTAGGCAGGCCCCTGCTCTCAGTCGGCGGCCCGCAGTACTACGCACATGGACCCTCAAGGGCTCAGGGCCCCTCTGCCTCCCCCCTTGCTCCTTCACTGTGCAGAGCCCGCAGCACGTGCATTAGTCCCAGGGCCCCCCGCTCCAAACTGGGGCCGGTTATCTGCCCGGTACCTGGCTTTGCAGCGGAGGTCGCCCCCAGGTCATCTGCACCATTTTCTCCAGCCACGTCTCCCACTCCACCTCAGCCCGGTCACCGGCAGGTCCCACCTCTTTGTTCCGGAGGCCATGAAGTCCTGCTCATCCAGCGCTCCACCAGCTCAGATCGCCCCTCAGAGCGTCCTTGTGCAAGAGACGGTCGCCAGTTGCTCCCTCAGAATCGTAGCTCAGAGCACTCCTTTCAGCTCATTTCATGGTGAAGCTGAGCTGTTGCGCCCAGATCTCCGATTCCTTCCTGCTTCCCTGATCTCCACCTGTCCGGGGGTGAGTTTGTTAGGTGAAGGGCCCCTCTATATTGAGCAGGATGGGCTGTAATGGGGGATCACCCGCAGGAGCTCCGGTTCAGGCTCCCTGCTCCATCGGCGTCCAGCCACGCCCCCACAGACTGATCCTCTATAATGCTGTTGGGCACTTAATCTGGTGCACAGTGACAATTAGTGCTGGTGCAGTCATTTGTTATACGACCCCGGTATATGATATCTTTTGTTTGGTCTTCCAATTGAGTAAGCAACAGAGATACTGGGAAGCTGCTGCTGTGAAGTGTCACTCTGAAATGTTGCAGTCCTCAGAAGAAAAAGACCGTAATACTGCCTCTACTGTGCCAGTCATGCCATACCTTCCTTGCCCTCACACATGTACAAGTTGCAAGGCTCCGTAAACATGTAGCATGCCTTTTGTTTCCATGACATGCACCAGAGAGTTTACAAATAGAATAGGCCTATATTTGGCAGTCTCAATGCCACAGAGTGGCATAATTGTGTTAATCAGCAGGGCATTGTCAACATATCCTTGCAACGTGCAGTACACCACATGCAAGTGCTATCAATGGGACCAGTCATCAGACTTTTCCTTCATCAGTCATAATTACTAACTGTCTCTTGTAAGGTTTGATGGAACACAGCATTTAAGATTTGAATGGGTTAAATAGCATCCAAGTGTAATACTGTGTTGGAAGACTGCAGATTATGTCGGCATCCAAGAAGCTGACAACGAATCATAGTTTCGGGGTAAGGGCACAAAACCACCACCAACTTCTCAATTATAAATGGGATTTTATGTTTATTGAGAACTGGGCCACCATTTAGCCTAACATATCATCCAGTCTTGACCAAAGGTCCAATAAAGTACAAAACTTTCCTTTTTATAAATATTTTCCCTATGTATCCATCTTTTTCTTTCCATACCAACCATCTGTAACTTTCCTACCCATGCATCACCTACCATCTTTTCATTCACCTAATCACCCAGACATCCATGCATGTACTCAAACAGCTATCCATCCACGCATTCATACAAATAGCTATTATTCCACCGACCCATCCATCCTAACTGCACCTATGCTCACATTACCTGGATGGTAGCCACATAATTCCACTACACACCACATACACCGACTCTACTCTATAACACATAAATATTTACATTTACAACGCCAATAGCTCTAATTCTCGTTTTCTAACTGATCACTCCACTGCAAAGAAAAACAAGCATTTACAATGCAATAGGTCTCGCATTTGCAAGAGTTTAAGATATCGGCATTGTATATGACTGCCTTTTACTTATCTGTTTTGTAATTAACACATAAATAAAAAACATCGTCATTTACAATGCTAATAGCTCAAACTCTTGTAAATACGAGACCTATTTCCTTGCAAAGAAGCAGCAGCCATTGTCCCGGGCTGCTTGGAAAGTGAAAGCACCCAAGGCACGCTGATAGTTGCAGGAAAGCCTGTTCTGCCTGCAGTTGGAGAAACTCATTTGAAAACCAGCATTAGATTGTGCTGTGCAGCAGACGCATAAGCGTGCACCAAGTTCTGTGGTGCATGAAAACCAGCCATGTGGGAAACCAACATTAAAGTGTGCTGTGCAGCGTGAAACACAAGTGTGCACAAGGACCTGTGCCTTAAAAACAGCATTATGGTAAACCAGCATTACAGTGTGCTGTGCTGCATGAGACACGAGCGTGCACCAGGGTCCATGTATGAAAACTATCACTAGTGTCTGCTTTGTAGCATGAAAGTCACCAGGATCCGTGTGCGAAAACCAGCCGTGTGGGAAACCAGCATTAGAGTGTGCTGTGCAGCATGAGGCATGAGCGTGCACCAGGATCCATGCACGAAAACCAGCTGAGTGGGAAACCAGCATTAGAGTTTGCTGTGCAGCGTGAGGCATGAGCATGCACCAGTATCCATGTGCGAAAACCAGCCATGTGCGAAACTAGTGTTAGAGTTTGCTGTGCAGCACGAGACATGAGCGTTCACCAGGACCCGTGCATTATGACCAGCCCTGTGAAAAACCAGCATTAGTGTGTGCTCTGCAACATGAGACACAAGCGTGCACCAGGATCTGTGCGTGAAAGCCAACCATGTTAGAAACCAGCATTAGAACGAGCAGTGCTACAGAGACACAAGCGTGCACCAGGATAATTGCATGAAAAATACCACTGTGGAAAACCAGCATTAGTATGTACTGTGCAGCATGAGTCATGAGCATGCACAGGAATCTGTGAACAAAAATTAGACATGTGGAAAAGTAGCATTAGATTGTGCTGTGCAGCATGCAACACAAGCGCGCACCAGAATTTGTGTTGGGAAACCTGCCATGCTATGTAGAAACCCAGCATTAGAATGTGCTGTGCAGTGAATGACATGAGCGTGAACCAGAATTCCTGTACAAACAACCTGCAACGTAGGAAGCTGGCACCAGAATGTATGCCGTGAGCCACCAGCGTGCACCAGGATCCGTGTACGAACAAAGGCAATAGGGCAACTAGTCCCAGAATGTGTGTTGCGTAGCCTGAGACAAGAGCGTGCCCCTGTATCTGCGTTCGCAAACCAGCAATGTGAGAAACGAACATCAGAATGTGTGCCACCAGTGTGCACCAGGAATCATGTATGACAAGCATTTGCAGTGCAATAGGTGTCACATTTGCCAGAGTTTAAGCTATTGGCATTGTAAATGACAATTACTTTTATTTATCTGATTGCTAATTAACACATAAATGAAAGGCATCGTCATTTACAATGCCAATAGTTAAAACTCTTGTAAATGTGAGACCTATTCAAAGAAATGGCCGCCATTATCCCTGGCTGCTCGGAAAGAGAAAGCACACATGGCGTACTGAATGTTGCAGGAAAGCGTGTTGTATCTTCAGTAGGAGAAACTTAATAAAGAAAAAAGAGCTTACAGACTAAAAAAGATGTATTTTGTAACAACTGAAGTAAAAGGGCCAGTCCTCATGGGAAGATACAAATGAAGACAAGGTGGTACTAAGGAGGGATTTACAAGATTATTAATGAATCAGAAGCCAGCATTTACGAAGGACAATGACGCAAGCCAATACAAAGGACAATGACACAAGCCAATGGCAAATATGGGAGGAGAGTGGACGGGGCTTCTATTTCATGCTCCAATACATCGTGCCACAGAGTAGCGCATGCGCTGCCCAGGCTCGACCTAAAAAATAAGTAAAAAACATTATTTACAATGCCAATAGCTCTAACTTTCACAAAAGTATGAGACCGATTGCGGTGCCAATGCTTGTTGAATTAGCCTGGACACAAAAAGCTAGGGCAGCTGGTAAAATACCAAGTATGTTGTATGAGTCAAACTAAACATGCACTGTTATTCAACTTATTGTGCATGTTATATGTTTGTCATTAACACCTAGTAACATAATCATTATATGAAAATCAGAACACTTGCTTTCCCCATGTTAATACTTTGCTTTCTTCATTGCCTTTTTTTTTTTACTTTTACCCTTTAATCTTTCGCTCGTATTGATATCATTTTTCCCCTTATTTGAACCCCTGCCATTGTTTCTATTCTCTTCCCCTCATGTTATTTTGTTACGATTCGATATGCTTCAGCAATAGTTTCTTTGCTTTCACAATGTTTATTAGCTTAATTGCTATTTCATTTAGGATTCATTCTATATATTTATGTCTCTCTCTCTTCGTGCAAAAGTTTCAGTTAATTTATCGCAAGAGCCGACTTTGGCATCCTGTTGAATCATGTATCCCCTAACCAGGGCACAAGTCGCAAAGAAAGAAGTGGGGGGACGTGGTCACCGGAAGTGACGTTACGACAGGACTTGACATCACAAAGGGTGCCGATCTCCTTGTCCCAGAGAGGCCAAAGAGCGAAGTCCAGCTGTTTGGCAGCGGGGACGGCGTCCCCCCGGTAAAATAAGTGGGGGGACGCCGTCCACCCGCGTGGTACCCCGACTCGAGCCCTGCCTCTAACTCAGCCCGAGCAATAATCAGCTGCTTCTGTCTGAACCTACCCGGACTGAGTTTCCTTTCCGGAAAGTGCCGAACAGCAGGGGATACAGGATACCGTGGGGATACCACATATTACACAACACCGGCAACAGCACGATTAGCGAGACTGATTGTTGGTCTCAGTGTCCCCGCCTCATCTCTGTTCCATTTCTTTTGTGGCGTAACGTGGCCACAGCTGAGTTTCTCCCCCTGCGGCTTTCCCATATCCTGGCCTCCCGATCACCGATCCGGAGCCCGGCATAGTCCTCAGTCTCTGGCGCCTCGTCTCGGGAGCTCAGGGCTCAACCCACTGCAGCCTGCTGTCTCTGTGACCCACTGGAAGCACTCCACATAATCCGGAAACCGAATGCCAACAAGTGTATCATGTCATTTCTATGTCATTGTAACAACTCTGTAAGATGTCAAATGAATTCTTATGCAGTCTTGCAAAAGTCGCTGTGACGAAACAGGTGTCAGCTGCCTTCTGCATTGGATTTTACGCCTCCGGCGCAAGAAATATGAATAACTTTAGGAAGAAAAATAAAAAACACAACAAATAGAACGTTGACCTTTCTATTACTTTATTACAGGTCATTCATCTTAACGATTGGACTTCTGTGCTTTGGTAAGTTCCTCTTCTTTATTCTTATGGATTAAAGGAAATGTGTCCTGTCTGATTCAGCCTATGTCTGTTAAAGTAAACAGTAAATATACTCAAAGATGATTTAATATGGCCAACATGTAAAAAATTAAACAAAACAATATTAGATTGCTCAGAGCCTAATGCTCAAATAAAGGAAATATTGAACATCTTGAAATCTAACTTTGTGAAAATAAAATCCTGAATTATGGAAATGATGCAACTGCCCCTCTGTGAAGAACATTTGGCATGATATTCATTGTGTCAATGGAATGAAGCTAAACCTGGCTGAAGAGCCCTAACTAGGGCAAAACTAGTCTGAGATTGCTTATATTTCAGTTTAGGGAGGATCTGGCCTGTCAGTTGGAACTGAACTGTTCCCATGAGGGGAAGGGTAAAGACTGCTTTGCATAAAGCCGGGTCCAACCTGAGGAGACATGGTGGGTGAAAATAAAACATCCATTAGAATGCAGTCATTACATTGCACTGCTTTTACAACGCAACAGTTACAATGCAACTGCCTTTCCATCACATGCCATTACAAAGCATGCCATTATAACGCTTGTCATTACAACGCATGTCACCACAACGCATACCATTACACTGCATGCCATTACAATGCACTACATGGTAAGCAATGGATATTTTTTAGTTTTTGGGTGGATATAGGTTTTGGGGTAGATGGGAATCGTAGTTTTTATCCATACACTACCCACCACTTTCCATACTGTTGCACTCACTGACGTGGGAATAGTAATTTTTACCCCTACACTATCCAACACTTACCCTACTGTGGCCCTAAAAGTATTATGCATGGAAATGGTATGCACTGTAATGGTATGTTTTGTAATGGAATGCGTTGTAATGGTAGTTTTTAAAAATGCGTTGTAATGGTATGCGTTGTAAAATCATGCATTGAAATGGTAGTTACAATGTAAAAACTGCATTGTAAAATCATGCATTGTAATTTTTTGCCTTGTAACGCCATATATTCAGGTGAAATAGGTTGGATTGGGATGCGGCCCAAATAATTACTAGTGGTTGAAATTAATATAAGCATTCCTTCCATCACCTTGTTGTTTTTGTATTTGATGCTCTAAGTTTGCCCAGTATATCCAGACTTGGGTTCCCGGCTCACTGTGTTATTTGTACCAGGCTATACCTGGCTGAAAGAAGCTAACTAGGGTGAAAACGCTCCTAGATTGCTTGTATTCTGGTTCAAGGAAGACCTGCCCTGGCAGTTCCGGCTGGACTGATCCAATGCAGAGCAGGGTCAAGACTGATCTAAATATGCCTGGTTCCAGAATGAGGTGGCTGAAAAATGCTGGATTGGGATAGAGTGGAGCGATTACTAATGTCTGACATTCATTCAAGCATTCCATCCATCAGCTTGTTGTTGTTGAATTTGATGCCAAAATTGTATCAGATATGTCCAGAAGTGTGTCCTGGGCTCACTGCGTCACTGGAATCAAGATACACTTGTCTGAAAAGTCCTAACTATGGCAAAATCTGTTCTATGTTCCTTGTGTTCCGGTTCAGGGAGAACCTGACCTGGCAGTTCGGGCTTGAATGTTCCCAATAAGTATCAGGGTCAATATTGATTTGCACATGGCTGTGTCCAAACTGAGGTGGCATGGTGTGCAAAAAAACAATGGATTTCGATTTGAATCCTCACCGATTGCCAGTGGCGGAGATTGATTCATGCATTTAATCCATCATCTTGCTGTTTATGGATTTTATACCCTAAGTGTGCTGGGTATGCCACTGTAATTAAGCTATATTTGGCTGAAGAGCCCTAACTAGGATGAAACTGGTCCTAGGTTGCTTGTGGAGTACCGGGCCTGGCAGTTCTGGAAAAACTGATCCCATGAGAAGCAGGCTCAAGACTGATCTACATATGGCTGGGTACATACTGAGGTGGCATGTTCAGCAAAAAACAATGGATTGGGATGTGGCCTGATTTTCAGTAGCCGTGATTAATTCCAGCATTCCATCACCTTGTTCATTTTCTATTTGATGCCCTAAGTGCACTAGATATGCCCAGGCGTGGGTTCTGGGCTCACTGTGCCACTAGAACCAAGCTATACCTGGCTTTATTAAAAACATGATCATAATTAGTGAATATGACACAGCTTAACTGACAGTAAATATAACACATCCTTCACAGCTCAACGAGATTGAACCAACATCTTGGTCAACGCTGGGAACAAGATTCTGCTTTATTTACTTCATCCCCACAAGAACCCCACTGAGGGTTGGAAGTATCACCTCAAAATATGTGAGTAACACCTGTATTCACTGTATGGATTAAAAAGAGTATCTAAGTATAGTGTCAACTGAAGCAAACTGGTTCTGACACATTACCTCTAAATATTTTTCCATACAGAACTACGGAAAAAGTGGAGAATAGGTACCAAGTGCATGGTTCTTAAATATGCATGAACCCACTATAATTCATCATAAAAACACAGATACCATTCACAAATGATGTTCAAAATAACTTGCATGCTGTCCCCAAAATAATGCTAAGCACACTTTCACTGGTCTCTCCATTTCATTAATGGGCTCATATTTCTTTAACTGTTAATGATTCAATAATCCCCACAGAATGTAAATACTTTGTGTTTTTCTTTCTTTTTTTTTAAAAATAAATATGCACTAAAAGTTCTAATGGATTTTCACACCACCACTATAGCTTTATGAGTCACAAAAGGATGCTAACAAGACTGTGAAAATTGTTTAAAATAGCAGTAATGTAATACAACATCATTGCCCATTCTCTTAACAGCCTTGAGAAAGTCGGGGGTTACATTCCCCAAACCGACGAAACACGAGTTGGCTGTGACGTCTCCTGAAATAAAGCTACAAAACAACCCTGAACAAAAGGATTGAGAATCTAATTTTATGTGAACTGTATGGTGGAAACACATGTATATGATTGATTATAATTACCAGACGTGTGCTAAGGAGTATCAAACACTAGAACCAAGCTATACCTGGCTGAAAAGCATTGACTACAGCAAAACATGTCATAGGATGCTTCTGTTTTGGTTCAGGGAGAACCCGGCTGGGCAGTTCAGGCTGGACTGTTCCCATGAGGAGTAGGCTCAAGACTGATTTGCTTATGGCTGGGTTTGAACTGAGGTAGCATGGTGGACAAAAAAACGACGGATTGGGATGTGGCCTTGAACAATTGGAGCCCTCAGTGTGCTGGGCCTGCCCAGGCATGGGTCATGGGCTCACTGGGCCACTGAAATCAAGCTATACTTGGCAGAAGAGCCCTAACTATGGTGAAACTGGTTCTAGTGTGCTTGTGTTTCAGTTCTGAGAGGTTGTGGCCTTTTAGTTTGGGCTCGACTGCTCCATTGAACAGCAGGATCAAGACTGATTTGCATATGGCTGGGTTCAAACTGAAATGGCATGGTTGATAAAAAAACAAGGGATTGGGATTGGGATGCAGCCTAAGTGATTGCCAATGGCTGAGATTAATTCAAGCATTCCATCCATCACCTTATTGTTTTTGTATTTGATGCCCTAAGTGCGACAGGCATGCCCGATATGGGTCCCAACCTCACTGTACCACTGGAATCAAGTTATATTTATTTATTTATTTATTTACGGGTTTATACCGCGCTAGGATCACCTCCCGAAGGAGTATCTCCGCGCCTTTGAAAACCTTTGCAGCTTGTGGCAGTAGGTACACAGGTATCACTAGTTGGAAAATAGGAAGGTTTTTAACTGTTTTCTGAACGGGAGATAATCCTGGCAGAAACTCAAAGAGAGAGGGAGGCTGTTCCACAACCTTGGTCCGGCTATGGATAGCGCCCTTCCACCTTGCCTGGTCTTTCTAGCTCTTGGGACCTGTAATAGAGCTTGGTCACTAGATCTCAGGGACCGTACAGGTTTATAGAGGGAGAATCTGCTGTTTAGATACTCAGGCCCTCTATTCTGGAGGCTTTTATGTATAGTACATCCAATCTTGTACTTCACCCTTTGTTTAATGGGTAGCCAATGTAAGGTGTTCAAAAGAGGCTTCGATGGTGTGCGGGGGGGCTGATTTAGTACAAGACGGGCCGCAGTGTTCTGGACTACTTGCAATCTCGCAATAACTCCCTCGTTTGCTGATAGGAGCATCCCGTTGCAGTAGTCCAGACGACTCAGTATTAGGGCCTGCACTAACGTTCTCCTAGTTGAGTCAGGGAGCATAGGGAAAACTTTCCTCAGCATGGCGATCACATGGAAGCATGAGCTCACCACTTGGTTGCTGTATTGTTTCAGGGAGAGCTCCTGGTCCAGGCGCACGCCGAGATTTTTTACCACCTGCTTTGGCTCTGGGACTGGGCCTAGATCTTGCGGCCACCAGTCTGGGGACCATAGGAGCTTTGCCTCACCGAACAGCATCACTTCCGTTTTTGCAACGTTGCATTGCAAGAAGTTAGATGCCATCCAGTGGGCCACTGCCTTCATCCCCGAGGAGAAAGAGTTCCTGACCGTCTCTGTAAGATGTTTGAACGGAAAGAGGAGTTGGGTATCATCCGCGTATGACATAGGGATGAACCCATGAGATCTCATGATGTTTGCCAGGGGGGCCACATAGATATTAAACAGGGTCGGGCTCAAGCAAGAACCCTGTGGCACCCCCTTTGAGATCTCCAACTCCTCTGACCGGTGGGGACCCAGGATGACTGTCTGGGTGCGGTCAGTCAGAAAACTCCTTAACCATGCCAGAGCTCCACCTTCCAGACCGATGTTCACAAGTCTGGTAGTCATGATGTCATGTGACACGGTGTCAAACGCCGCAGACAGATCCAATAGAACCAGGATGACGGAGTAGCCCCCATCCTGGTACATATGTAGATCGTCTGCGACTGACAGCAAGGTGGTCTCGGTGCTATGGCTTGGCCTGAAGCCCGATTGGGAGGGGTCCAGCCCATGTGTATCCTCAACGAACCTGGACAGATGTCTGTTAACATATTTCTCTATCATCTTGCCCATAAAAGGGAGAAGAGAGATGGGACGTAGGTTGGCAAGATCCGTCCAAGGAATGGTGGTATTTTTCCTTAGCGGTCTTACCAGAGCCCGTTTCCAATCTCTCGGAACTTCTCCCGTACTTAACGATAGATTAATTAGTTTCTGGATACCAGGACCAAGAGTTTCGGCCAACATGGGCATGATACGGGCGGGAACAGTGTCCTGCGGACTACCGCTCTTAATCATTTTTGTAAGGGCGATGACTTCCTCTAAGGAAATAGGGGGAAAGTATTTTAGTTGATTGGCCTGTGTGTTCCGCTGCGGACTATTGTGAGAGGGGGTATTAAGATCGGCTACTTTAGTCGATTTAGCAGCCAGTATCTTTGCATAAATTGAATCGATTTTGTTCATGAAAAAGTGTGAGATCCCATCACATAATTCTTGTGAAGCAACCTCCACCGTCTCGCATGCTACAGGCTTGGTGAAAGTTTGCAGGATTTGAAAAAGAACTTTAGAGTCCTTCCCAGCTTCTGCAAGTTGCATAGCAATGTGACTTTTCCGGGCCATCCTTATGGCTTTATGATAAGATCTAAGGGATGTTAAGTAACATTGTTTATCCTCCTGACTCCGGGATTGTCTCCACACTCCACTCCACACATACCTGGCTGAAGAGCCCTAACTAGGGTGAAATTGATCCTAGGGTTTTTGTTGTCTGGCTCAGGGAAGATCTGGTCTGGCAGTTCAGGCAGGAATGTTCCATAGAGGATCTCGATCATGACTGATTTGCACATGGCTGAGTCCAAACTGAAGTGTATGATGGAGGAAAAGTTATGGATTAGGATGCACCCGAGTGATTGCCAATGGCTGTGATTAATTCAAGCACTCCATTTATCACCTCAATATTTTTGTTTTTGATTTCCTTAGGGCCCGATTCACAGAATGTGCTTACTACTTTTGACATTCACAGAACTGAACTTACCACTATTGGTATTCACAGAATGAACTTACTACTTTTGGTATTCACAGAATAGACTTATGACTACTAACGTTACGTCTGCACCTGGGCCGGAATTTCTGCTTAAGGGCCGGAATTTCCGGCTCTGTAGCGGAAATTACGACTTCAGCCTGGAAATTCGGGCTTTGCGTCGGAATTTCCGAATCCGGCCCGGAAATTCTGATTACTGGCCGGAAGATACAAACTATGGCAGTTGATCATTTTAGCCAAGGGTAAACACCTGTCCAAGTGCCTACCATCCCCCACCATGGATCAGCTGACACACTGCAGCCAATCGCAGCCAGTAGCTCAATTTTGCCATGATGAATGTTGCAAGTGCCTACCATCCCCCACCACGCTCCAGCTGAAACCAATTAACACTAATTGACCAGCACCACAAAACACATAAAAGCAGCATACATTGAAGGAACACGTTTGGCCACAGAGAGTTTGTGTTCACCACGCTCACATTGCCAGAGAAAAATGGATCCAATGAGGAGAAAGAAGAACTTTACTGCAGAGGAGACCACCATGCTTGTAGAGTTCATAGTGAGGCACCATAAACGCCTACATGGACTCCCACCCTACTGCACCAGTGGGGCACAGAAGGCAGCCCTATGGCAGCAATTAGCCACTGCTGTCACATCATTAAGGGAGGAGAGGCGCACAGTACAAGACATCAAGAGGAAGTGGCAGGATGAAAGGCAGAGGGTGAAGGAGAAGTACTCCAGAATTGAATTAAGCAGGATCCTCCCTGCTGCATACCCTGGACCCCGCATCCATCTCACCCCACTGGAGGAGGATATCCTTACCACAATACACCCCCACTTGGTCCATGGGCTGCCTGTCAGTGACATCCACTACGTGGTACCAGGTAAAAGGGATGAAACGAAAAAGTGCATAAAAAGATTGCCTGTGTTCCACTGTCATTGTGAGTAAGGAACTTGTCCAAAGTATATATAAAAATATAGTCAGTCAGAGACTCATGTGTCACACTCTGTATGTAGCACCACGAGTCCCAGAATCCTTTGCATTAGATATGGCAAATCCCACCCCCCCTTTTGAAAACATGGGCACAGTACAGCTGCTGTACATACAGAACCCTGCTAAGTAGCAATTTACAAATATTAGCAGGGATGAGCCAGTACCAATGCGACATGCAAATCAACCCTTGCGCAACCACGGATGCGTCACATTTGCATTGCGGTGCACTGTGGCGCATGGATAGACAGATGTGTGTTGCATCTGTTGGCATTAGGGGGGTGCTTTGCTGGAGTCGTGTCGCAAATGCGATGCAACTCCAACAATGTCCATGGACCGCCCATACATAATGTGCTGCGCCACACCTTACGTCTGCTTCAAGCAGCCGTAATGTTGCATCACAGCGGCCTCTGAAAAGTGACTCTGTGAAATCTTGTAGATTTCACTGCATCACTTTTACGAGGCATGTCCCAAACGAATGCCCACCCTGCCTACATCAAAGCTGGCGCAGGTTCAATGTTGAATTCACAACATGACGCTTCACCATAGATGTGTCTCGATGCGAATAATTCAAAATGTGTTGTCTGTTGTACACCACCGCTGTGTCACAGAAGTGACGCAACAGCAGTGTAAATCTTTATCAAGGGGTTTGTAAACCTGCCAAATTATCCAAGGATTAAATCACCCCGTGCCAGCCTACATCATAAAGCAGAAGGTGAGAGAATTATCAGATCTAAATATGTCATACACATATTCTGTTGTTCATTTCCCACTCTGCCACACCATTACATCCCCAACACACCACTGCTCCGACCTTCCCTGTCAGCGGTAGTACTTCACAACACTGTTAGCATGCAGAAGATATGGGGAAATCCCTGAAAAGTTCCACAAGCACATTTCCCATTTGGTTACCTTTCTCTCTTCTCAACCATTGACACATTCAGCCAGAGCACAGACAAGTGCAGTAGCAGAGGGCCCTGCGTCTACTGGGAGGAATTGACAACATTTAGAGCAAAGCATTACAACCTCACTAACTGATAAGTCAATTTGGCCAGGAGATGGTCAAAATGCATACATTGTCAGGAGAAGACAGAGGGACATTTAGTGCCCACCTATGAAAGTCAACCAGAGATGAAAAATTTGCTTCATTACAATTGGAGTTGTCAATGGACTTTTACCTTTAGCATATAACATTTGTGAACAGTGAAACACAAAATATAACATGTATTGGCTCATCATACCTTTGTAATTGTGGATTATAACATGTATTTCACCAACAGTCCCAGACCTGAGAATCCAATCCTGTATTCGAGTGCCACAACTAGTCAAAAGGTTGTCCCCACTATATTGTAATAGTGTCTGTAGGCCTAATCTAGAAATCCTTTTTGCACAAATATGGTAATGATGAACAAGCAGTGAGATACCAGTCTCAGTAGTATTGACAATGCATCCACTGTCCAACTCCAAACCTTTCCAATATACATTAAATTGCACAGTCCACACAGCTGGTCATGTACTTCTTACATTGGATGGATTATTTGTTGTGTATCAACAAAACACAATAGTGGACCTTACCTCTAGATTCGGAGGCATGTCATTGTGATATAGGTTGCATCTAGGTAGTGGTCCCATTCTAAGTCATATGTGGGATCACTCATTACATTATGTATAACACACTTCTGTAACGGTGGTGCCCACAACTGCTTGTGCCCGTCCTTTCTGCCAGAATTGAGTGCATCACATGTGGCTGCGGAAATGTAAAGTTGGAAAACACATTTATCATTGTAGGTACAATGCGGTCCTCCCAGAATTAAAGACACACACTGACTTCCACTAAAAGGTTGGAGGTGACATCTGTTCAGGGACCACACACTGTTCCGGTGCTGGGCCAAGGTAAGTCAACCCTAGAATAATACTGGCAGAATGCTGATTAATTGGGCCTTTCACCTCCACCATATGTTGTATGTGTTGTACAACACTGTTGTCCTGCATCACAATATGCTCACATATGGCATTTGAACACATGGCAGATCAGACCTGGTGGCAAATGAGAGTATGACACAAAATGTATGCTAAGTGAGTGCAGAATGGACATACAATAGAACAATGTGTCATATGAACTGACCAAAACACAACAGACTTGCAATTCAATGGTAGGATAAATCCCTAGCAAAATAATAATGGTTAAATCATAACACAACAGACTTGCAATTCAATGGTATGACATTGGTATGGTTGAGGCCAACTCTCATGCCAATTGTGTACCTTTGAGATGGGTGTAGGGGCTGCTAAGGTGAATCTTCATGCAGTTACACCTGCAAAATAACTTGGCTGAAGAGCAATACGATAATCCAGTGCAGGCTGGAAGCCTCAAAGCTTCTGAACTCATCCGCAATGTGTGATCATAACCAAATGTTGTTTTCTGTTTGTCTCCTCTTCTACCGTATTCACATGTATAGGTGAGTGTTTGACATATGAGGTGTGGATGTCTGCTGTACAATACATCCTCTGTTGTCAGCTAAGTAGTACCATGATGTTGGAAATAGAGTATGGGAACAGAGGACACTCAAAGGATGGGCATAAGAAATCTGTGTTCTCGCATTCAAAAATGAGCTGTGTGACCTCATGGGTAGGGAAGCACAAATGAGCAACATCATGTCCCTGACTACTACACATCTCACACATGAACTCCTTTCTGACTTGTCAACAGACAACATTACACTCACGAAAAATGTTAGTCTATTTGGTAAAGGTGAAATCAGTGTAATGCGGAGGAGTCCAGGTCATTTATTCCCTTCCTTGAAATATCAGTAACCTTCTCATAAAAGTTTGTCAGTTGATGTGTCATCTTATTCATGTCAGTGCTACATGGAAGTAACAGCTGACAAATGCTGCATGTGAGCAGGTGCCCACATGTAAAGTCCATGAGGTATACATGCTACACATTGGCCTGGATTATCGGCAAATGGTTATTGAGAATGACATGTTGGCTCATAGCTACCATCTGTTGTATTAAAATATGGACATTTATGTCTCATCACAGCTGCTGACAGGATGATACCACTGCAGCGGACAACATCCCGGGGGATGCATGACATCCTGGCTGCAACAGTGAAAACCTTGCGCACCTGTACTTCAGGTAATTCTGCCATGACGTGTTCACTAGCTTAGATCACTAAACCATGTCAGAGATTGAGAGCCCCTTCTGCATGGAATCAACAGTTGTTTTTTACAAAGTGAAATACAAATCAGGTGTGTTACATGTGCCTGTCTGTCAATTGATGATACAGATCATTGAGAATGTTGTCTTTACTCTCTACAGCTATGTCTACAACATCTATGAGGAGACAGGTTCAGTACGTTACACCAGTGGGGAACGCGAAAGGACAGAAAGCTGTGGCTGGAGCTGGTGAGTTTGCTAGTATTATGTACATCTCCGTGTAACACCTCAGTGCTATGGTGTGAGTGGTCATTTGTGGTGGTACCCTAACCAGTTCACATGATCCTCATCTGCTGGTGCAAAGTACAGTTAATACAACCCTGGTGTTGCACCACATGTAATACCAGGTCAATCACCAATACAGTGTAACCTCTGTGTTCCAGATGATGCTTAGGAAGAAGATGACAGACCTACGACCAGTGCTGGCCGATGGGGAATCAGAGGGGAGAATCCCCTGATCCGCCAGGCAGTTATGTGGGCAGCAACTCATGCTCTAGAGGAGGAGGAAGTTTCTGAGGAAGTTGACTTTGTGGATGATGATGACTACATGTCCATCCACTCAGTGAATGACGATTCTGATGTCATGGCATCACATCCTCTGCCAAGTAACGTTCATCAGCTTCCTTCAAAACAAACAATTCCATGTCCTCAGCATAGATCAAACCAGCCACCGCTCCCACGCATCCCAGCACAGACATCACTCCCTCACAGCCCTCATGTCCAGGACCGACATGGTGGTTCCTCTACCCACTCTTCCCTACACAGTGTATCCCTGCCATCCTCTCGACCATCTGTGGGAAGTACCAACCCTGTTGTGGTGCAGGTATCCCCTGTGCACCATTCTCCTGCCCACAGCCTTCCACCTGCCAACCCCTCCTGGTGTTGGACCTGCTCATCCCATCCATGGCAGACACCTGCAGAGGGGGCCTGCACCTGGCTATGGTGGCCAGTGGGAGCAGGACTTCTTCCAACCGCAGGCAGATGTGAGGCAGGACTTTCCTGCCATAGGGGCTACCCTGTCAGATATTCCCTCAGGTAGTGTACAGAGTGAGCCAAGCTTTGGATAGGATGGATAGAACTTGGCAGGATATGTCCAGGAATATGAGAGACCTGATATCCATATAAAGGGAAGTGAGTGCAAGACACCATGCCTTGGCCATGACGATGATGGAGGGCATACTGAAAGTGATCCAAAGTCTCCCTTCATGGTCAACACAGGAAGGGGTGCCATCATATCTGCCTGCAGGACAGCACATCCATATCCCTGTACCACCAACTGCACAGCACCACAGCAAAGGTACACATCCACACCAGCACCCTGAACAGGCACCCCCACCACCTCTACAACCACAATCACCCCCTGTACAGTCACTCCCATCACCTGCACAACCATCCCCACCCCTGAACGGTCACCCCCACCACCTCCACAACCACTATCACCCCCTGTACAGTCACTCCCATAACCAGCACAACCACCCCACCCCCTGAACGGTTACCCCACCAACCACCACCTCCACAACCACAATCACCCCCTGTACAGTCACCCCCGCCACCTGCACAACCTCCCCCACCCCCTGAACTGGCACCTCCACCACCTCCACAACCACAATCACCCCCTGTACAGTCACTCCCATCACCTGCACAACCAGCCATTGTCCAGGCACGGACACCAAATGTGCAGACACCATCTCCCCCTGCACGTGTAGATCAACCTGTACAATACCTCCATACTTGTAGGTGACAAGCTCAACCTGACCCCTCACATCGATCGTCCCCCAAAAAAAATTGCGAAGTCGCAAGCACGATCGCCAGTGACAAGGGGCTGGAGACAAATTGACCATGTGAATATGTGTATAGAAAAAAAAAGATCTACAAAAGTAATATTCTGTTGTGTATCATGTCCTGTATATCAATGTAGGTGTGTGTGTGTGTGAGACAATCACAAGTGTTTGCAACAAGCTATTATGTGCATAGCAGATGACTCACAAAATATGTGTCTATATTCGGAACCAGACATTCAAAATGAAGTCATACAAGTTAAACTAAGTAGAATTCATCAAAGATATTTATGTAGGAACAGAAAACACCCGTCCGTTTGGAAGGGAGAAAGGAAAACAAATGATGATCCTAATGCAGAAGGAGAAGGGAACTTGGATTGGGGTGGGTCAAAAAAAGATATAATACGTCAGGGAGCGTCAGGGAAACCAGTCTATTTACAAGGGGGAAATGAAATCTTTGTCCAAAACAACGTTTCAGTCAAAAAGTCAAGTGTCCTCCTGGTCATCCTCCAGGACCACAATGTCTAGATCCTCAGTGCTCGATGCAGGCACACGGTTGCCTGGTGCAGGAACAGTCACCACAAGGGATAGTGACACACAAGGAGTACGGGGGAAACACTGTGGGGCAAAGGGCAGGGGGAGACATTGACAGTGGCATGGGAAGGGATTTGGAAGACAAGAGACGACATGGCTATGGCCATGGAATTTACGCTAGTGGTGAGGTTGTGCAGAGATCGAACAATGTCCGCTCGCATCGTGCATTTCTCCAGACACACTTGTAGCATGATGCGAGCGGACATGTCTGGTTGACCCTCACACATCCAACTCAAGTCCCCTGGCACAGCCACAGGAGGAACAACACCGGGAGGGGCCTGGGGGGACAGGAGGGATGTGGTGCCTCAGGTCCGGAGCATATGTTGCTTTCGGGTAGGTGGCTACGAGGAGAGGGACAGCTTGCAAGGGATGCAGCTGGAGCCCCCTATGGCATGGGGGACTCTGGAAGTAGGAAGGGGCTGATGACAGGCCCAGATTGAGTGTTGGCCTGCCCTGGGGGCACCTCTTCAGGACCCACTGGTGTAGAGTGTGGGAGAGAATAGCTCTCCACCACACCATGGTCAGAGGTGTTGGCTCCTTCCCCCCCACCTTCAATGTCCACAGCCTCCACCCAGGACGTAGCACCATAGTGGTGTTCTTCCTCATTCCGGGTGGGCGCAATCCCCTTGCCTCCTGATGCTGAGGGTCCCTCCTCCTCCTCTTCTTCCTCGCTGGTGGAAAGAGTGTTTAGCCACCGGCGCACTGATCCTGCTCCGGACCTTTTTCTGCAGTTCTTCTACATCACCAGCAGTGCCTGCTGAAATGTAAGCAAAATCGGGATGTGGTGGTTGTATCATGCAGGATGAGACACATACATAGATGAGCCAAGGTCAGAATTTGTTTTCCTCTGATCACACTCTACAGTTGTCAGGGGCCCATTTATGACTTCTGGCGCATCTCTGCTAATCAGCAGAGATGCGCCAGAAGAGTTGCGACGCATCTATGCACCTGTGCACCACCACTGATGCGCCTCATTTACAATGCGGCACACCGTGGTGCTCGGATAGGCAGATGCGTGACACATCCCCGGTGGAAATGCGGCGCATTGCTGGAGTTGCATCGCAAGCACGACGCAGCCCCAGCAAGGCTCGGGGATGACGCATCTCTAACATGCTGCGGCAATCCTTACGCCTGCTTCTAGCAGGCGCAGGGCTTTGACGCAGCATGGCCCTAAAAGTAAGTGAGTGAAATCTTGTATATTTCACTCAGCCACTTTTAGGAGGCGTTCCTGCGCTGGAACGCCCCCCCCCCCTCCCCCAGCGCCAGAATGCCAACATGTGGTGCAGGGCTTTACAATGTGACGCATCTCCCAGAGGCGTCACGTTGTAATTACCCCGCAGCATGGCGCTGGCTTTGCGCCGCCACTGCGTCACAAAAGTTATACAACAGCGGTGTAAAAGAGGCACAGGGGCCTTGTAAAGCTGCTCCTCAGTGTTTATGAACTTACATTACATGTATGTTCACTATCATTTACTCCATTGAGTCTGACATGGACATCTCAAGTGTATTTTTGTGGCTTACGCAACTGTATTGGCCAACCCTCAACCTTGGCATTGTTGTGATCTATGTGTCTTGTCACTGCTACATGTGCCAGTTCCAAAACCAGTCCACCAAAGGAGAACACGAAGAGTCCACATTTAATTGAATTTGGCCATTGATATGGAGTTGCAGCTATATATCATCTGGAAAAGTGTCATCTGCTTTGTAGCATTGTATGGGACAAGACAAATGCAGAATGTGGGTCACACATCCACATATGGTCTGTGTTACTTCTCTAGCTACATTGTGAGTCTAGCCTTTTGCCGTCCCCACACCTCATCGGACAATCCAGTGCCACATATTGGCTTTGTTGACTTAAAAGGTAGCGCAGTACACCGGTGAACAGTGGTGGGTCGCTGTGACAGCTACCTGTACATGTGAAATGTCATACAGGCCACTGAGGGTGACACGTGTGTCAGTGGACACACTGACAAATTTCTGAACACTTAAGAGTAACGCAAGGATCTGAAAGTCTGTCTTGACTCCATAGCACATGATGCTCCTTCTCAATTGGAACCCAAACTCTACAAATGTAATGCAAGTCACAGCATCCAATACCCTTCGGCCTGCCATGCGCACACTGGACAGTGTCTGTGCCATTGCTCATCCAATGCACACATCAGTTATGATTTCCTTGGTTCAATGGTAGTGGTGCTGGCAGAGCAGACTTCAATATGAATGCACAGGTGTGGCTCATTCACCCAGTTTTCATGAAGAAACTACAACTCCCAAAATGCACTCTGCCCTGAACAGTCCATATGACACTGTGTGCCTTTTTAATCCTGGTTACTGCTGCATGGACTCAGAATTGGTGAATGAAGACATGGGACACACAATGGTACTGCACTGTTTCACTCACATCATACTCCCAGACACATATTGCATATGATGCATTTACTAGATCTCTGCTGCTTATGCTCCTCCAGCTGAGCATGGATGGTCGGCCAAGCTGCTTGCAGAACCCTCCTGTACAGTGGGGAGAGGCAAGGACGATGCACATGGCGCTGGGAAGACAGTGTCATGCTGCGTCAAAACCCTGCGCCTCCTTGAAGCTGGCGTAAGGATTGACGCAGCATGTTAGGCATAGGGTCACCCCGAGACTTTCTGGAGCTACATCGCGCTTGCGACACGACTCTAGCAATGCGTCACCTTTACGGCAGCAGATATATCATGCATCTGTCTATTCTTGCGCCATGGTGCGGCGCATTGTAAATGCGGCGCATCTATGGTGGCACAAGAGGTGTCTGCCGTGACACACAATAAATGGGACATCCCTGCTGATATGCAGGGATGCACCAGTTATTGTAAATCTGCCCCATGGTGCCTGATTCACCCATGACATCATCACTCACGCTCTGGGCCCATCATTTGTTGGGGAGTCAAATCTGTTGAGGTCACAGGCCTGAGTATGCAATGTTTATGTCCTTTTGTGATTAAGTGACCCATCCTCATGAGGTCCAGGTAGGTCTCTCAGGACATGTATTGTTTGTCATCAGCGTGAATAGTTGTTTTTAGGGACATCCAGTGCACTGATCGCTGACATGGGCACATGACCTGAGGCACACTCCACCTTTTGACTACTGTGAACAGCTGTGATTTACATGCAGTTAGTGTGGCTTGCAAAGTCGCCTCAGGATGGAATTTATTGACACAGTCATGTCTATCGAAGTTTCATTATTGACAACAGACAGCAAACCACATTTTGTCCATGACACTACAGGTCGCTCATGTGAAAAACATGGCAACGAGCTGATCACACACTTGCATGCCCTGATGTTGGTTATGTGCAATAGCCCGGTTTCCCAGATTCAGAGCTAGCCGAGGTTCCAGAGGTATGTGAAAGCCATGCGTTAAAGCAATGTTGTGCAAAACACAACAGGCTAATATGATCTTGCACACGACTTCTGGGGAGTACAGCAGCACACCCCCGTACGGTCGAGACATCTGAATCGCGACTTCAACAGACCAAAAGTGAGCTCTATGATGGCTTGATTCCACATGTATGCCCTATTGTACCTACGCTGAGGTACAGTGTTTGCATGCCTGTAAGGGGTGAGGAGATGTGGGGAGATTGCATACCCAGCATTGCCTGAGGAGGGAAGAAAGGCCAGTTGTTTACATTTCCCTCTTTGACTTGCACAGGACATGATCTATGCGTTAGTAAATGCAGTGTCTGATGTGCCATGATTCTTAATGTACAATGGTTAATATTGGGGGGCATTCAGACATGTCAATGACACATATCACTAATTTTTAGTGCTTGGTACTTACCCAGTAGCCACATGTTGCCAAATTCTCCAGCACCCATCCGAGCAAGAGGTGGCATGCAGAATATGAAGCTGTCATGGGTACTGCCAGGGAACACTGCATGCACATTAATGAACCTCCCACTTCACAGACAGCTTGCACATTGATGGAATACCATCTGTGTCTGTCACGGAAGATGTGTGCAATGTGGTGGGGTGGCTGAAGGGCCACATGGGTACAATCAATTGTGCCCAGCACACATGGGAATAGTGCAAGGAGATTAGAATATCTTGCTGCCCTTTGTCTCATGGCCAGTGTATGTGGCATTTGTATGCTGTTGGGGCTCTAACAGTGATGCTTCACAGTACCTGATGCAGGCATTGTGACTAGCTCACTTGGGAAATGCCCACATGGTCACTGGTGACCGTTTGAAAAGCCCAGTGGCAAAGAAATGGAGAGAAGAAAGGATCTTGAGATATGCTGGTATTGCATGTGAGCGGCAAGTCACAGAGTCAAGTTCCTGCTCCCACTCACATACCATATCCAAGATGATTTCTGGAGGGAAATAGTACCTGGCCCTTACATCTTGGCTGGACATTCCAAATATCTTGATCCTCTGTCTGAAGATCCACTCTGCTCTCCTCCTCCTCCTCAAGTAGTTTTGCCGCATGGCAAGGGGCAGTGCAACAAACACATTCAGGGACATGTCGAAAGGGATTGTGTGTATCTGCTCTGCATTTATATATGCTGCAGGGCTATAATTGGCTGCAGTGTGTCATCTGATCCATGGTGGGGGAAGGTAGGCACTTGGACAGGTGTTTGCCCTTGGCTAATAAGATCAACTGCCACAGATCATATATTACGGCCCGGAATCTGAAATTCCGGCCCGGAATCGGAAATTCCGACGCAGAGCCGGAAATTCCGGGCCAGAATCGTAATTTCCGGCGCAGAGTCGTAAATTCCAGCCCGGAAGCAGAAATTCCGGCCCGGGTGCGGACGTAAAATTAGTAGTCGTCAGTATATTCTGTAAATACTAAAATTAGTAAGTTCATTCTGTGAATGACAAAAGTAGTAAGTGCATTCTGTGAATAGCAAAATGGTAGTAACTTTAGGATTTTGTCTTAAGTTACTTCTGTGACTCGGGCCCTGAGTGCGCCAAATATACTCACACCGGGATTCCGGCCTCACTGTGCCACTGGAATCAAGCTATACCCTGCTGAAGAGCCCTAACTAGGGTGAAACTGCACCTAGGTTGTGCGTGTTCTGGTTCAGGGAGGACCTTGCCTGACGGTTTGGGTTGGACTGTCCCCATAATGAGCAGAGTCAATACTGATTTGCATATGACTGGATCCAAACTGAGGTGGCATGGTGCGCGAAAAACAATGGATTGGATGCTACTAGAGTGTTTGCCAGTGTCTGAGATTAATTCAAGCAATCCATCCATCACCTTGTTGTTTTTGTATTTGATGCCCTCAGTGCGCAGGGTATGCCCAGATCAGGATCTCCGCCTCACTGTGCCACTCGAATTAAGCTTTACCTTGCTGAAGAGCCCTAAATAGGATGAAACTGCACCTAATTTTCTTGTGTTCTGGTTCAGAGAGGACCTTGTTTGGCATTTCGGGCTGGACTCTTCCCAAAAAAAGCAGGGTCAAGACGGATTTGCATATAGCTGGATCCAAACTAAGGTGGCATAGCGGCAAAGAATGATGGATTGGGATTATGCTTGAGCAATTGCCAGTGGCTGAGATTAATTCAAGAATTCCATTCATTTTGTTTTTGTATTTGGTGCCCTAAGTGCGCAGAGTATGCCCAGATCAGGATCTCACTCTCACTGTGCTACTAGAACTACACTATACCTAGCTGAAGAGCCCTATCCAGGGTGAAACCAGTCCTAAGTTGCTTGTGTTCCAGTTTAGGGGTGACCTGGCCTGGCAGTTCGGGCTGTACTGTTCCCATCAATTGCAAGTGCAAGACTGATTTTCACATCATTGTGTCCAAACTGTGGTGGCACGGTGGGTGAAGAATGATGGCTTGGGATGCGGCCGGAGTGACTGCTAGTGGCTGAGAATAAATCAATCATTCCATCCATCACCTTGATGTTTTGCATTTGATGCTCTAAGTGCCCTGGGTATGTCTAGACATGGGTCCTGGGCTCATTGTGCCACTGAAATCAACCTGGGTACAGATCAAACTAGGTGAAGGTTCTTGTATTTCTAGGAGGATCCCCACAAACTCTGGGCTGTAGCAAGGCTATTTGCTGGCCCCTTTCCTTTTTAACCTATACATAGCCGACATGTCAAAGCCCCTTGACGAGGAAAAACTGCCACCCGCCCAAACAAGGAGGCCAAACCATGACACACGTGCTATAGGCTGACAATCTGGTGCTACATAGTCAGACTAAGATCTGCCTCCGACGACTACTGTCTACTATACACGGCTGTACTGTTAAGAACATGTTAGAAATCAATCAAGCAAAAACTAAGACAGTCTCATTCACACTAAAACCACATTTGGTGAACAGATGGCAACTGAAGGGAATCAGGCTCAATCACAGCAAGGTCTATAAATACCTGGGAATCCTCCTAGATGACAAATGGGCATTTGCTTCTCATCTACGCCCCATAGAAAACAGGGCCTCCAGCTTAATGTTCGCTCTTGCATCAATCTCTCTGAAGCAATATGGCGCGATGCCTCAATCCTTTCCTTCGGATGAAGAGAGCAAAATTCATCCCAACGATATATTATAGAGGTGAAATTACCCTGGGCAAAGAAGCTGGGTCATTAGACAAACTGGTGACCAGAATCTACAAAGCCACTCTCCACCTTCCAAAAAGAGCATCGCCGGCGCAAGTGAGGCTTGAGTATTGAAGTACCACAAAAATAACCTAAAGGACTATACCTACCAATAGCTCCAATCTCATTACCAAATAATCAGTCAGTTGGCAGTGAAGAACGTTCAATCATTTATTAAGCAAAATACTCTATAGAGGAGCCTCTCCAACCCTCACCCATCAGGTGCTCGGAGAAGCCTGCTGGATTACATTCTAACAGAAGGCTATATACTTTCAGTTCAACTCATAGAATCACTGTAAAAGGAAAACACCAGTTGATGCTCGGGCCCCAAAGAAGGACCATATATGGCACACATGATTAGTTCAAATATTTACTATTTATTACTAAGAAGGTCAGGAGGGGTGTCTCCCTTTCGTCTTGGTGCCTGGGAGTGTAGGCACGGCGCCTCCTGGAATGTGCTTATCGCACCCAAAGCCAGATGCGACCTTGAGTTCCCAGGACAGAGTGAAAATAGTTTACCTTCAGTTTCTTTTAGTAACGCAAATGAACTGGGGCTTGACAACTGCTGGAGAGTGACAGGTAATCACAGCTCGTGTCCAAGTAAAGAGAAAGAAAATGGCGTCTGTATGGTTCTCTGCCTACTCTGTTAGCACTGGAAACACAGGAAAAGAATAAACCTTTTCCTTCCAGTTAACACATATACGAGTTATGTTATGTATATACCAAAAAAACAGGATATATAGATACATCATGCTAACATAATTCATGACCGATACTCCTAATGTAGGAGAAACCTAATTTTTATCCCTTAACAGTCTTTTTAGCATGATGTAGCTAACTAAGGCAGCTCAATCTTCAAATATTCCTTCATCAATCTGCATTAAAACCTTAACCTCCTGCTGTACTAACTGGGCCATAACAGCTGCTGGGGATGGAACAGCCACAGAGGAAGTAAGTTTAGTTGCGCACTAAGAGCAGCATGCAGGTTCACGTTGTATGCAAAGGCAACTGCTGAATATGATACCAGCTACACCTGCCAGCACCATCAAAATTTTCCATCTCCAAGTAGATAACAGACCCCAGAACCAACCAAAGAGGGACCAGGCACCAGTCTCTGCATGTATTTCAGAAGCCAAACAATGTAACTTCTGAATGGCTAAATGAACAGAGGGGGCGGAGTCAGGGATATAAACACAACAGGAAGAAAAACGAGTCTCGTCGCTTGTAGCTCTACAGTCAAATTAGTCAATATCCCTGCAGTAGTGTTAATTACCCTTTCAACTACTCTGGACAAAACGATGTACTTCTTTGCTGGTGATTATGGGCCCCCTAATTGGAAGTACTCCTTTTACAATGTCGATAAAATGCTGTTCAGGAGGATCTGTCTGATCTATGTCAAAGGTATCTATCTCTCTTCTATTTCTTATAAATAGCAAGCTCCGTTTATCTAAACGGTGATCCTTGTCATAGTTAGGAGGGGCTATATAAACTGGGGGTACAGAAAAGACAGATAACACCGTCCAGCCCAACCTCGGGGAAGCCAATTATAGGCATTTTCTCCACAGACAAAATATACATTAGGAGGGGTTAACAACGTAGGGCTGCTAAAGGTACGTAACCGATAGTTGTAATTACATCGTCTTTCTCAAACCAATATCTATCCTGCTCCTTGAACACAGAATGCAGAGGTGCTATTAAATATAGGTACTGGAATGGCCCTATCATCTGTAACATGTCGTTTGTGAAACTGGCGGAAGTATTGGGTGAAATTAAACTCAGCAAAATCCTAAATTTCATTCCTCAACCAAGGGATGTATTCATGTGTGGTGTACATATTCATACATGCATTCGTATCTAATGATCCCTCTCCATTATTTCCATCAGGGTCAAATCCTTGGTGAACTTCAATATATGTTAAACTCATTTCATAGTCTTTTTTCGAAAATCTTTGAGTGTCTACTATATAATGCATATACATCATCAGAAGTAATTTAAACCATGCTTCGCAACTTCCCAAATAATACAAGGGTAAGGATATGAATAAATCGTGCTTGTGCATAACAGAGGGCAGAAGGCCACAAACCCAACAGTTCGTAGTTTTCGTAGCGCTATGTGTTTGATGAAGCATTTCAACAAATACATTTTCATATTAGTCTGACGGTGCCGTTCCTTATGTGGTGCCAAAGTGTAAAACACATGTTCCGGAGGTGGGGTAGTGGTTCCTAAAACAGTACGCATGGGATGGCAACATTCTAGATATGTGAATACTCCCATTAATATGATTAGCAATGTCACTATAATGACCACTAATGCAATTTTAACACGTTGAGTCCAACTAGAAAATACAGGCATATTTACAGGAAAATAACGTGGTGCAAGAGGGCGTTCCTCTTCGGGAATAAAACGGACAAAGGGATACATGCTAGCTAAAAGTCCAAAAATAAACTTGGGCAATACAGTCCAACCTGCCAGAGGGTGCTTCTTTCCTGTGTCCGTTTAGAGCCTCACAGGCAGGCTCCTATCATTCATCACAAATTAAACCAAACAATCTTCTCACGTTGGAGTTAAGTCCTCACACAACTCTTGAAGAAAACACAACCTGGGCCTTTTACACAAGAAATTCAGTCTTTCTTTCTGAACAGAGCAAGCAAATGTTCAAGGCTCTCAACGCGTTCAGTCCAGTGTCTCGCTCAGTACACCAGAAGTGCATCTAACAGACATTCATGGGGCAGACAGGTCTGTACCCTATCACTCAATTCTCTCCCTATCTCCTACCATCTTCACCTTGGGTAGCGTGTTGTTTTCTGGGCCGCAGGTTGTATCGAGCATGGCCAGGCGCTTCCTGATCAGGGAACAAAACAGAGGATGATGAATCCATTACAGCAGGGGTACTGCGAGCCTCTCATTCAACTACGGGGGCAACAAAATCCGGGGCGATCACTTGTGCAGATGACAGTGCCCCCTCCGAGCCTGTTACTCCTTCTCCTTGCCTTTCTCCAACTCCTGGGCATCAGAAAAAGGGACAAAGCGAGGGGCTTGTTCACTTTCCTGGGTCAAAACTCCTTCCTGGATTCGCTGATTATAAGGAAGCAGGAGGGGTAGTTTCTTCTCGTGCGATACATGTATCCAATATTGCTTGCCGTTCACTTTTATCACGTTCCGCGTGGCCAATAGGATCTGAAGTGGCTCAGACCAACGGGGATCCAGGCTGGATTTCCGCTGATAGTTACGGACCAGAACCCACTGTCCTTACTTCAGTGATGGCAGGGCACCCAAAAATAACCTCATAAGGAGACAAGCCAGAACGAGAATGTGGGGTAAGTGTAACCCGTATTGACATCAATGCTAGTGGTAAGGCATCTGGCCACCTTAACCCAGTACTTTCTTGTATCTTTGCTAGTTTGAGTTTCAGTATTCCTCAACCAACACAGTGGACTGGGGGTGACGAGCCGCATGGAATTTCTGCTTAATCTGTAATTCATTGCAAATGTGATTGATGAGATCTGCATTAAAGTGCCCCCCGTTATCACTCCAGATCACCCGAGGCAATCCATAGCGTGGGAAGTATTCTTTTATCAAAGCCTTTGCTGTGGCCAAAGCAGTATTTTCTTGGGTCGGGTAGGCTTCCACCCATTTACTGAAAGCACACACCACGACAAGAACATATTTCAAATTATTCACGCGCTCCAGTTGGATGTAATCCATTTGGAGCTCCTCAAAAGGCAAAGACATTGGTGCAAAATTTATCCTCAAAACAGGTTCCCTGCCCCCAGGATTATGTCGTAAACAAACCAAGCAATATTGCACCAAATTAGCAGCAGTTCTTGGGATATTAGGATTGTTCCACACAGGGTCTAATAAGGCACAAATACCCTTTGCCCCGACATGTGCTGAACCATGTGCCATGGTCACTACGGCATTCACCAATGCATTGGGCAACAACCATCGCTGTTTTTCTGTCAAGTCAATCCAGCAATCATTTGCGTCTAATTTCCCCACTTCCTTTTCCCAGTGAGCCAATTCAGCAGGGGTAGCTTCTTTCTGTATCTCCCGGACACTTTCCATACTGTTGTCGAACATTTCCGTTTCTGCCACCCACCTAGCAGAAGTAGTCACAAACATTGAGGTCATTTTAGATTTTGCAGTTTCTTTAGCTACCTGATCAGCAAAGGCATTACACTCACCCACTGTATCTACCACTGTCTTATGTGCACTGCATTTGACTACAGCCACCATTTTTGGTAATGTCAATGCTGTCAGTAATCGTAAAATCAAAGGGCCATGTTGTATTCGCTATCCATGGGAAGTAAGAAAACCCCTTTGTGCCCACAGTCAACCAAAACTATGAGCCACACCAAAGGCGTATTGGCTGTCCGTGTAAATATTTATTCTTAAATATTCACTTAACTCACAAGCCCGGAGTAATGCCACTAACTCAGCTGCCTGTGTTGACTGATAGGGTACTCGGGAAGCCTCAACTATGTTGTGTAGAGCAGTTATCGCATATGCAGCAGTTGTGGTGCCGTCAACATACAATTCCCCTTGGGGGTCAGATAGAGGAATGTCTCTGAGGTCTACCCGTCCCTTCGTCTCTTCCTCCGTCCGAAATATACAATCATGAACATCATTGTTCTTTTTGTCCGAAGGGAGACGTAGTAACGTAGCAGGGTTCAGAGTGGCACATCGTTTAATCGTAATGTGGGGAGCAAACAAAGTCAATTCATAACCTGTAAGACGCGCACTTGTAAGGTGCCGGGTCTTCGTTTTGTTCAATAATGTATCCATAGCGTGCGGTACCATCACTGTGAGGTCAGTGTTCAGGACAAGCTACTCCGACTGTCGAATGGCCACTGCGACCACAGCAGTAGCCCTTAAACAGCTAGCGAGTGCTCTGGCAACGTTATCCAACACCGCTGAGAAATAAGCACACGGTCTCTGCTTACAACCAAATACTTGTGTCAACACAGAAAGCGAGCAACCGTCCACCTGGTGTACATAAAGCATAAAAGGTTTCTGGTAATCAGGAGTACCAAGAACAGGTGCAGAGCAAAGATAAGTTTTTAAAGAATCAAAAGCATGTTGACAGTCATCGTTCCAGGGTAAAGTTTCATGCACTTCTTTAGTGGTAAAGTACAGGAGAGGTTTAGTGAGAAGGGAAAACTTAGGGATCCATTGGCGACAGTAAGAAGTTATGTCGAGACATGCACGAACATCACCTTGAGTGTGAGGCCCAGACATATTAGAAATGGTAGTCACACGCTCAGGGATTAGTCTCCTCCCCTCTTTCGACAGTAGATGACTAAGGTAGGTCACCTCCTGTCAACAATATTGTAATTTAGAAAGGGAGACTTTATTGCCATTTGCAGCCAAACGAGACAATAATTTAACGGTGGCTTCCTTACAACCTTCCTCAGTATCTGAGGCCACCAACAGATCATCAACATATTGCAAAAGTACATTACCGTGGGGCAATACCAAATCATCCAACAATGTTTTCAAGGCTTGACTATAGATACTAGGACTCTCCGTGTACCCCTGGGGAGTGCAACAAAATCTGAAGCTGCGTCCAGCTAATGAGAAGCCAAAAATATGACGGCTATCAGGGTGGATCGGAATGAGGAAGAAAGCATTCTTCAAATCGATCACTGAAAAATATTTTGCAGTGGGAGGAATCATAGTGAGAATAGTAGTGATGTCCGAAACCACTGGGTATTGGGGCACCACTATTTTAATAATTTCTCGCAAATCAATCACAACATGATAAGTATCAACATGGTCAGGGTCACTGCCAACCGGAGCATTTTTCAAGATAGGTAAAATGGGACTGTTGCATATATTAGCAGCCGTCTCCTCCACTACACTCTTTTTGATCAAATCTTGTATAATGGAGAGCAAAGCTTTCTCACCGGCCGGAGAGATCTTGTACTGAGGTATGCGCGGTTGTCAAGCGTTGTGCTTTAAGGTGATAGAAACGGGTGGAATCTTTAATAATCCAACATCGGTGTCTCCGGTTGCCCACAGTGTCGCGGGGATAACAGCAAACTCAGGAGGAAGGGGTTCATTATTAGTAAAACACTGCAAAGTGTGCTTGCCAGGGGAATAGATAGTCATATAAACACCATCAGGCAAGCAATGTATTTTAGCATGTAATTTTTTTAACAAATCCAAGCCCAGTAAGTTTTCACCATAGTAGGCGGTCAAGAGAAACGGAGAGTCTACCGTAACTGGACCAATCGTAAATGGAATGGGTTTGGAGATGGGGCTTACCACCGGAATTCCTGAGAATCCCACTGAAACATTATTGTGCCCAGACAGAGCAGCCCCTGGGACCAGCGAGCGAGAAATAGAACTATTAATCGCACCCGTATCAACTAAGAATTTTTCAGATGTACCCATCAAATGTGCCTTTAAATAAGGACCTTGCTGATCAACAGGTACTGACACCTGGCCCAACTCTGTCCATGTCTGTCCTATGCATAGTCATAACATTCGGTTGCATCCATAACACAATTTTCATTATAATACTTCCTACCTCTTGGATTATCGAAATATTTCTTTTCTGATCCAACGTGCGTTGCCTCCTCTCATCGCATATCACTTTGATCCACACCACCTCGACCTCTCCCTCTCTCTCTTATTGCCCCATTCTGAGCCAGCAACAAAGGACACTGAAATCACCAATGCCCTTCTTCCTTGCAATAGGCGCAGTGGTTTATTCACAAAGTAACAGCGGAACCTCCTTCCCTGACGGGCCGCCGTAGCGGCCACGTGATTCATCCCGGAAGTATGCCAGCGCATATACGCACACCGCGCTCGCTCACTCATTGCAACCAAGCAGCAGAAGGTAGACATAGGTGAACTGCCTTACTTCATGACTTCCAACTGTAAGTAGTTTTCCTCCCCTCACAGGATTTTTGAATGGTTTGACCATACGAACCAGTATGTAGGCTAACTTCCTTATACTCATTATTGCGACATATGCCTTTCCAATTAGAATATGTTGCTACAACTGAAGCACCTACCCCCTGCTTGATGAAGTTCAACTAGAGTACTTCTCCAGTAAGCCCCTTTTTCCTGACATGTCACGCCTCGTGACAAGCTCCATGTTACATGTCTGTGTGAGTCTAGTCTGTCTTTGTATGTACATCACTGATCCTGATTAGGATATTCTCGAGCCTAAAAACTATGGAAAACAACCATTTGGCACAGTATATTCCACGACGGTAAAGATATGAGCACTCCAGTTCAGTGCACTCAAATGTACGGCATAAGCATGCTATTTCAGGCACGCACTGAGGACGCCAATTTTAAAACATGACTTTAGATATACCATGCTGAAGCATTTACTCTCACGATAAGGAGCACGTTTCCACAACACTGGTAGACACGCTCTCTACTTATGAAGGCACTGTTTCCATTCACCACTGTGGAAAGCAAGTATAACTGCACGTACTCTGCACCCAATTTCTGCACTACGTTACAGGATAGTAATCGCTTCCTTTGCTCTTCTTCTTTCCCTAGGTTTTTATCGGCACCCTACATTTTAGGAGTGTCTTCCCAGAAGTATATTGTTTCCTTCTGGATGACCAAGGATTTAGGACAGGGTGCGTCTTTTAGGGGACCCACACCTCCCACTTCCTTGTTTTGGTCCTGAAGAATACCGGGGATTGCCCCTAATGGTAGAAACATGTTGACCAACACATAGCCGAGATACGTAGGTCGTAACTCCCCTACTACCATCTCACCGACCTTTTTAATATTGTCCAGTTACTTTTTTATTAAAATCTATACAGAAGCATTAACCAGGACAATTTTAACACTCACACTTTTTTTGTTTACAACCCACACTTCACTACCTGCTCCACTGCAACTCAGGTGTTGAAGCACACCCAAGTGACGCTAGGCCACTTGGGTGGGCCCCGATGATGAAGCAAGTCACCACTAGGTGGTGAGTGAGGGGTTTACTAACAAAGGAACAGTGCTTCCTCGTCTGGAAAAGCCTTCATCTCCTTCATCGGGTAATACTCCTCCAATTGTTCTTTTCTAATCCTTGACCAGGGAATCAGGAGTATTCCCCGTCCAGTATCTACGGACGCAACTCCTTTTACTCTCTATGTGTTCTTAATATTGAGGCAGCGCACAGCTGCGAGAGTACAAGACACCTTCTCCCTCAGCATATACACAGGAGACCGATCGCGACACGAACATGGCAGAAAACCAGGGCTTATCATTTTCAACTGAAGAAATAGACTCCATCATGAGTGACCTCAATGCCTTTGCTGACCCCAGCATTAGCAACACCATTTCACAGACATCGGAATGGGACAAACTCTCAGAACTTAAACGCAACCGCATTAGAACAATACTACATGGCACAATTCTCAAAGAATATGTCACAAACACTATGGCCCCAAAAGGATTACTAGTAACCAATGCTCCCAGAATCTTCCTAGAGGATGAAGAATTCAGAAGAGACTGGGCACAAATAGCGTGGCACTGCACGCACGACTGGATTATGCTCATTCTGAAAACAGCAATAAGACCTTCCGAAAAAATCCAGATTGAAATCCAAACCATAGAGGGCCAAATAAAGGCCACGATTACAGGATACAAAAAGAAATTAGACGAAATAAATAAAGAGATCAATGAATACAGAGAAAACCTCACACAACAAAAAGTCTCTAAGTTTCAAAAAGATCTTAAAAAGTTTTCTTTTGTCAAAGCCTATCCATATTCGGACCCGGACTACAAAGCGACTACCACACAGGAACAAGACTCTGATGCATCAAGCAATACTTCCCATAGTTCCAATAGCAGTGGAGGCTCCAACACTAGCACACCATGACAGAAGAAGAGAGGCGGATACCAAGGAAACTACCAGTGGCCACAATACAACCACCCCCCCTTTCATAATCCATATCAACAACCACAACAATTCCCCATGTATGGATGGCAACCCCCCTTTCAACAATATCCTTTTCAGCCAAATCAGTTCCGCCCTCCTTTTCAGAACAGAGGCAGGCGCGGGAGAGGCCGCAACAAACGGGGAAACACCGTCCACTGGGAAGAGGACGAGATGGTGAGCAGCAACACCAGGAACAAAACCGCATCCAACAGAGCAGGCCCCAGCAACATGAGGACCTAGTTACTAACCTATCGTCACACATCCTAACAGACACTGAGAAGAAAGTCCTCAACAAAGGACTGGGATTTGTCCCCACAGCCAACTTAGACAAGTTCAAACTACACTGCGAACTAGAAGCTTCCTTTAGAAAACTAAAACTGAAAGCTTTTTTTGAAAAAACAAACATGGACAACGATGAGGAAGTGCCTAACGAAACTGGACTAAGAATTAAATCCACCTTTGTCCCCCCACCACATGCCATTCCAGTGGAAATAAATAAATTTGAACAGGCGGTATTCAACGATATTGAATCCACCATTACCCCCACACGATACCAAAACATCAGTAGAGCTGAGAGGAAAGCCCTATCAGATCTCAAAGGGGATGAAACCATCATCATCAAACCAGCGGACAAGGGCGGAGGCCTAGTAATCATGAACCGCACAGACTACCAACAAGAATGCAAACGATTACTTGAAGATCGGAAAAACTATCTTCCCCTCACCAATGACCCCACAGACGATCTAAAAAGAGAAATTGTGGATCTGGTTGAAGAAGCGGAACACCGAGGTGACATTTCCAAACAGGAAGCAGATTACCTAACCAAGACAGAGGCAAAAATACCATATTTCTACGTGGTCCCAAAGATGCACAAGAACAGAACACCACCACCGGGCAGACCTATAGTATCTGGTATAGGCTCACTCCTTGAACCGCTGTCCAGGTTCTGTGACTGTTTCTTAAAACTAATTGTACAGGGAACCACCACCTACCTGAAAGACACTAAAAGCCTCCTAACGCTCCTGGAAGCCATTAAAATGGATGATATCATGATCTTGGTCAGCTTCGACATAGAAAGCCTTTATACCAACATCCCTCAGGATGCCACCATCAACGTTCTAAAAGAAACCTTGGAGCAAACCACATGGGAACACAGAACACCAAAGGAATTCATCATTGGATGTGCAACCTTGGCCCTCAAAAGGAATTTCTTTGAGTTTGAAGGGTCCCTGTATTTACAAATAGGGGGCACATCTATGGGCAGCGTTTTCGCGCCTAGCATAGCAGGACTGTATGTCTTTGATTTCGAGAAAAAGTACATTCTTTCACCCACCAATCCATACTTGGAGAACATTGTATTCTGGCGCAGATATATTGATGACGTGCTAGCAATCTGGAAGGGCCCTCAAGAAATTCTAACAACATTCATCACTTGGCTTAACACCTGTGATCAACACCTTCATTTTACCCATAACATGGACAAGAATGAAATGGTCTTCCTAGACATTGAGATCCGAAAAGAGCAAGAAGTCTTGACTACCAAAACACATTTTAAGCCTACGGCAAAAAACAACCTCTTAAGATTTGAGAGCTTTCATCCACGACCACTGAGGGAAAATCTTCCCTATGGCCAATACTTAAGACTACGTAGGAATTGCAGTAAACTCATGGACTATAAAGAACAGGCTGAAGACCTCACAGGAAAACTAACACAACGTGGGTACCCAATAAAGATCACAAAGAACTGCCAAAAACGAGCAAGAAACCAACCACGCCAAGCACTCTTGGAAGAAACCACTAAAAACAGTGACAATATACCCCTGACCTGTGTGACCACATACAATGTGATTTCCAACGAAGTGAGCAAAAGCATTAGAAAGCACTGGTCAATAATAAATTCTGGAACTTTCAATTGGGAGAAACCTCTTTTCTCATACAAAAAAGCGACCAGTTTGAAAAACACCTTGGTCAACACTAGACCAAAAAATAACATTAACTCCAGTGACCCAACCTTAACACAGATATGGGGTCTCCCACCAATAACTGGACATTCTCGGTGCGGGGACTGCAGAGTCTGTCACATGACAGAAAACACCAAGACAATTGCCTTGGAACCTGGAAAAATATGGGAGCAGAGATCCCACACTAATTGCAACAGCAATAATGTCATTTACCTTATCACCTGCACCTGTGGAAAACCCTACGTGGGCATGACGACACGCAAAATAAAACAACGTATTTGCGAACACAGGAGCACAATAGGATGTAAAAAGAACATGACCAAACTCACGGATCACTTCTTAACTGCCCATCACACCACCAATGACATGAGGTGGACAGTTATTGAACAGTTGCAAGCAGGCCCTAACATCCAAGCTCGTCTATTCGAAAAAGAACAGAGATGGATATACAGACTTTCCACTCACAAACAGGGTCTTAACGACAACATCCCGTGGAACTCTGTATTAAAGTAGCACCAGCTTTAACTAGTATCTATCAGTCCCACCGCACAGGAATGCATTTAACTCCTAATGCAGCCCTTTTGAAATGTACTGCCATTTTTGAACCCCTTTTGCTGCTCCAGTTAACTTTCCTCCCCTTTACTGAATCAGTATAACCCCTTGTTTGACTGCTCTTTTGCAACCCATTCCCACGCACTAACGGGCACTTGTAGTATCGAATTGCTCCATTACATGCTCTCTTGCCATAGCCCATTTCGAATGCGCAAGCGCAGCGTTCACTGATCCCCATGCCAACCGTCTCTTCCCTTACGAGCCACAGTAGCGGCCACGTGATGCAGCATTCCGAATGCGCAAGCGCAGCATTCACTGGTCTCCATACCAACCATCCTTCCCTGACGGGCCGCCGTAGCGGCCACGTGATTCATCCCGGAAGTATGCCAGCGCATATACGCACACCGCGCTCGCTCACTCATTGCAACCAAGCAGCAGAAGGTAGACGTAGGTGAACTGCCTTACTTCATGACTTCCAACTGTAAGTAGTTTTCCTCCCCTCACAGGATTTTTGAATGGTTTGACCATACGAACCAGTATGTAGGCTAACTTCCTTATACTCATTATTGCGACATATGCCTTTCCAATTAGAATATGTTGCTACAACTGAAGCACCTACCCCCTGCTTGATGAAGTTCAACTAGAGTACTTCTCCAGTAAGCCCCTTTTTCCTGACATGTCACGCCTCGTGACAAGCTCCATGTTACATGTCTGTGTGAGTCTAGTCTGTCTTTGTATGTACATCACTGATCCTGATTAGGATATTCTCGAGCCTAAAAACTATGGAAAACAACCATTTGGCACAGTATATTCCACGACGGTAAAGATATGAGCACTCCAGTTCAGTGCACTCAAATGTACGGCATAAGCATGCTATTTCAGGCACGCACTGAGGACGCCAATTTTAAAACCTGACCTTAGATATACCATGCTGAAGCATTTACTCTCACGATAAGGAGCACGTTTCCACAACACTGGTAGACACGCTCTCTACTTATGAAGGCACTGTTTCCATTCACCACTGTGGAAAGCAAGTATAACTGCACGTATTCTGCACCCAATTTCTGCACTACGTTACAGGATAGTAATCGCTTCCTTTGCTCTTCTTCTTTCCCTAGGTTTTTATCGGCACCCTACATTTTAGGAGTGTCTTCCCAGAAGTATATTTTTTCCTTCTGGATGACCAAGGATTTAGGACAGGGTGCGTCTTTTAGGGGACCCACACCTCCCACTTCCTTGTTTTGGTCCTGAAGAATACCGGGGATTGCCCCTAATGGTAGAAACATGTTGACCAACACATAGCCGAGATACGTAGGTCGTAACTCCCCTACTACTATCTCACCGACCTTTTTAATATTGTCCAGTTACTTTTTTATTAAAATCTATACAAAAGCATTAACCTGGACAATTTTAACACTCACACTTTTTTTGTTTACAACCCACACTTCACTACCTGCTCCACTGCAACTCAGGTGTTGAAGCACACCCAAGTGACGCTAGGCCACTTGGGTGGGCCCCGATGATGAAGCAAGTCACCACTAGGTGGTGAGTGAGGAGTTTACTAACAAAGGAACAGTGCTTCCTCGTCTGGAAAAGCCTTCATCTCCTTCATCGGGTAATACTCCTCCAATTGTTCTTTTCTAATCCTTGACCAGGGAATCAGGAGTATTCCCGTCCAGTATCTACGGACGCAACTCCTTTTACTCTCTATGTGTTCTTAACATGTTCAAACACTCTGAACATTTTCACCCATTCTCCGACTCAAAGGCACACACAGAGCAATATACAAAAATGTTCAAAATGACATGTCTCTTTTATATTTTCCTTTCCAAACAAAAGAACAGAGCCCATCGACTCATTGTTCATGGAGAATTAATCAATTCAGATTCCAGACCAACAGATTCCAAAAACAAGCAGTCCAAAGACTACCCAGAGACCATTGGACAGATATGACCACAGACTGTCCTACAGACTATCCTGGAGCCTTCCTGGTTCACCCTTGGGACTATTCTGAATAAGCCTGCTGCCTTAGCACTGCTTCAGATATGTCCCAGAGGCTACCCAGGTACAACCACAGGCCTTTCCGAGACCAGTCCTGCCGGGTGCGTACCTCACGAGCCACACCAAGGCGTCCAATCGGCGTCTCTATTACTCACAAAGCAAGTCCATGGAGCATCTACTGTGCAGCCACAATGCTGCCCCGTTAGACCCCCAAAATTCTCAGTGGTACACCGACCACCAAATCCAATACAGTTAACAGCTCCAAAGGCACTGCTCAACAGGGCATTCCAAAAAACACCAAAAACAATCCACTCACCAGGTGCACGCAGGTACAATTGCGTGTTCTCCACTGCCAACTCTTAAAGACCAACACGCTCAGCTCCTGGGTTACGCCCGTAGGACTCCGGCGAAGGGTCACTAGCAGCTGGGGCGCCCTGATCGCGAGAGCGGAGTACATTGAAATTTCCCGGTCAGTCCACCCGCTCGACCAGAGCTTCCCTTTCTTTGTCCTTTCTACTTGGTTACGGGAGGACAACCCTATCACGGAGTCCCACCAGAGTCGCCAACTGAAGTACCACAAAAATAACCTATATGGCTATACCTACCGATAGCCCCAATCTCATTACCAAATAATCAGTCAGTTGGCAGTAAAGAAGGTTCAATCATTTATTAAGCAAACTACTCTATTGAGAAGCCTCTCCAACCCTCACCCATCAGGTGTGCGGAGAAGACTTCTGGCTTACATTCAAACTGAAGGCTATATACTTTCAGTTCAACTCATAGAATCACTGTAAAAGGAAAAACACCAGTTGGCCTCGGGCCCCAAGGAAGGACCATATATGGCACACATGATTAGTTCAAAGCTTTACATTTTATTACTGAGAAGGTCAGGAAGGGGTGACTCCCTTTCGTCTTGGTCCCCGGGAGTGTAGGCACAGCGCCTCCTGGAATGTTCTTATCGCACTCAAAGCCAGATGCAACCTTGAGTTCCCAGGACAGAGAGAAAACAGTTTATCTTCAGCTGCTTTCAGTAACTCAAATGAACTTGGGCTTGACAACTACTGGAGAGTGACACGTGATCACAGCTCATGTCCGAGTCAAGAGAAAGAAAATGGCGTCTGTATGGTTCTTGGCCTACTCTGTTAGCACTGGAAACACAGGAAAAGAATAAACCTTTTCCTTCCAGTTAACACATATACAAATTATGTTATGTATATACCAAACAGAGAGGAAATATAGATACATCATGCTAACATAATATATGTCTGATACTCCTAATGTAGGGGAAATCTAATTGTAATTCCTCAAAACGGCCCTTTAAGCATGATGTAGCTAACTAAGGCAGCTCAATCTTCAAATATTCCTTCATCAATCTGCATTAAATCCTTAACCTCCTGCTGTACTTACTGGGCCTTTACCGCTGCTGGGGAGGGACCAGCCACAGAGGAAGTGAGTTTAGTTGCGCAATAAGAGCAACATGCAGGTCCACATTGTATGCAAAGGCAACAGGTGAATATGATATCGGCTACACCTGCCAGCACCATCAAAATTTTCCATCCCAGAGTAGATAACAGACCCCAGAACCAACCAGAGAGGGACCAGATACCTGTCTCTGCATGTATTTCAGAAGCCAAACAATGTAACTTCTGAATGGCTAAAGGAACAGAGGAGGCTGAGTCAGTGATATAATCACAACAGGAACTGCCGATCACACGGTATGCTCCTCCTTGATCTGCCAAAATAACATCTAAAACCATACGGTTTTGAAGCAAAACGAGTCTTGTCGCTTGTAGCTCTACAGTCAAATTAATCAATATTCCTGCAGTGGTGTTAATTACCCTTTCAACTACTCTGGACAAACAGCGTACTTCTTTGCTGGTGATTATGGGCCCCCAAATAGGAAATACTCCTTTTACAATGTTGATAGAATGCTGTTTGGGAGTATCTGTCTGATCGATGTCAGTGGTATCTATCGCTCTTCTATTTGTTATAAATAGCAAGCTCCGTTTATCTAAACAGTGATCCTTGTGATAGTTTGGAGGGGCTTCATAAACTGGGGGGTACAGAAAAGACAGATAACACCGTCCAGCCCAACCTCGAGGAAGCCAAGTATAGGCGTTTTCTCCACAGACAAAATATACATTAGTAGGGGTTAACAACGGAGGGCTGCTAAATGTACGTAACCGATAGGTGTTATTACATCGACTTTCTCCTTTCGTCTTGGTGCCCGGGAGTGTAGGCACAACGCCTCCTGGAATGTGCTTATCGCACCCCAAGCCAGATGCAACCTTGAGTTGCCAGGACAGAGAGAAAACAGCTTACCTTCAGATGCTTTCAGTAACTCAAATGAACTGGGGCTTGGCAACTACTGGAGAGCGACACGTGATCACAGCTCGTGTCCGAGTCAAGAGAAAGAAAATGGCGTCTGTATGGTTCTCAGCCTACTCTGTTAGCACTGGAAACACAGGAAAAGAATAAACCTTTTCCTTCAAGGTAACACATATACGAGTTATGTTATGTATATACCAAACAAAGAGGATACATAGATACATCATGCTAACATAGTATATGTCCAATACTCCTCATGTAGGGGAAATCTAACTTTTATCCCTCAGTATAACATGACAAAACAGCACTGGGCCAGGGGATGCTGCTTCCTGAACTTCTGCCACAGGCTCAGAACGGCTTCGTCCAACTCCATGCATGGGTTAGCCTGTTTCAAACTTGAGCATTCTGACCTGAGATTGTCATATAGGCAACACCTTGTGGACAAACTGGTGGAACTCTCATTGACTGAGGCCTGGAGCAAACACCAGTCCCAGCAGGCCTTTAAGATATTAACATCACTCTAGGAGCAAACATTTCAAAATTGGAGTACCTGACAGTCTTATACAAATGATCCCATGCATGGTCAGTTATAAACTCATATTCTTCCTCCTAGCAGCATAACTACAAGACCTCTACTTACCCCATATGGATCAAAACACGGCTTGTGGTCTTAAGATTGGGCGATTTGAATTTTCATTCTCACCTTCCATACCGGCACCGCTCAGCTACTCACAACACATTATCTTTTATAGTCACTCCAAATACCTGTATTTGTGCTCTAGTATAATAAACTTTGTGTAATATATTTGACTGCACAGACCTAAATCCAGTTTCTGTTGCCAGCTCTTGGTTATAGTAACACTTTTATCCAGTTATCTTCTTCAAGTTTGCTTTCTCCAATCTCTTTTTTTAATTTGTCTTATGAAAAAGGAGTATTAAATGGCAATATCTCATAGGATTTTGACATGCACCGATAATCATTTTGTAAGCTAGAGTATGAAATGTAGAAATGGTGATCTGTAATTTGCCATAAATAACGAACTGAAATTAGAGAACTGCAAATTGTTTTGTACATAACTCTACTTCCTCTAAATATCACTTCTTAAATATTGACATTTAAAAAGTGCCGAATTGCTGCTTGTGAATCAGCTGCATTCCCAAATTGTTACCCTTGCAGTGGGGTCACTGATGAAATCATAAAAACCAGGAAAGTGCTAAAGTTAAAGGAATTCTACTGTTCAGCAGCGATGATCAGAATAGGAAACCAGAACCCTACTTTCACAGAATGGCAATTCATGAGCCACTTGGAGGAGGTGATTCAAATAGAAAAAGAAAGAAAATTAAGCGACGCAGAACTTGACATACTCATTCAAGTGTTTGTCCAGGATTATGCTAAATTATTTAGGCATTACTTACAGTCCCTTAAGTGACCACGAAAAGCATTTTGGCATGCATCTAGTTTTACCACTCGAATCTTAGATGAAATTATGAAGTGTTGGTATGTTCTCCGTTTATTTACCGAAGAAGGAACCCCTCAACTTCTGGAGTAAAGGATCATGACAATGTTCCCTCCTGAAGAAACAGCTGGTTTGGAACATGGAGAAGGCTGCAGCTGCAACCGATGTATAAGGTGAGAGGTAATTTGTATTGTGATAGGGGAAAGTACACTCACCACATATGATGCATGCACCAAAACCGAATGTCACATAGAATAAACACTCAAAATGCATGCACCACGTGATCCATTCCCCCCTTTCTACACGCAAACATATTGTGTCGTAGGACTTGAGTTTCACAACGTATATCAACTTGCATACATACATGAGTGATGTGGGATTTCACCAAATTGATTTATCAACTGTAGATATATGGAACAAGCCTATGACGACACATCCAAGTACTGTAAGGCATTATCCCTTCGTAATGTTTTCCCCATAATTAATTACATAATAAGGTGGCCGAGTCTCCAAGGCAACAACTTTTAGAGTAAAACGTATAAAAGTCCATCCCACCCTCGCCACTTCCTGTTTCAGTTGTTATCTCATGAGAACACTATATAAGTCGCTCTAATTGGCAACTCCAGGAAATAAACAAAATCATACTAGATTGATGATTTTACAAGATTCACATGGCTCAGTTCCTGCATAGCAGACGATGAGGGCTGAGAGCAGCTTTCACAATGGCCTGCAGTTGTTGCACTGCCATGCCTCTCTCTTCCTTCTTGCAGTGCAGCCAAATAAGAGGGTGGGATGTTGGTGTCCTCTGTGTTGCTGAGCACCTGTGGAGTACACAAAGGAAGGAAAAAGAGTCTGGCCAATACCTGTGCTGGCGCTTCTGTATTCTGCGTCTCGCGAGAGCAGAGTAGGAGGCAAGCAGTGGGTGTCCACGAAGGCGGCTAATCACCTTCAGGGGACACTGATGTAAGCGCCATTAATAGGTGAGAGCTACTGACGCTATTCTGGAAATTATGGTGAATTACAACCGTGTATGAAAAAAGAAGAGAAACAAGCAGCCAAGAGCCTTGTGCAGGTGCATGACTCTGGTTTAAGTATCAACTTCAGGACATGGGTTCATGTCTTGCAAGAGGGATTTAAAATTGATGAAGTTTGTCAGCATTTTAAATTATGCCTTATTGATTGGAATTCAAGTGATGGCCCTTGCCTATTTTGGAGAATGTAGTATAGGAGAACAAGGGTACCCTGTAAGGCGAACCAGGGGTTGAAATGTATTTAAATAAAACAATGGTTCAATGGTGGCCTTAATAGGTCCTTAAAAAGGAGAGGGATCACTTGGATTTGATATTAAATCAGTAAGGGAGCAAAACAATGTAGGGCCGCATGTGACATTTTAATCATTTATTTATTTATTTATTTAGCGATTTCTAGAGCGCCTGGTGACCCGGAGGCATCCCCGCACTGTAACACTTGTGGAGACCAGAGGGGGGAGGGGGACACTATTTTGGGAAAAGCAGAGTTTTCAATTTTTTACGGAAAATGAGATAGCTGGGTTCGAGCCGCAGGGGGCGAGGAAGTGCGTTCCATCCTAAGGACGCTTTTACAGAAAAGCGTTGGCCGCCGGTGCGTGCCTTCCTAAATCTGGGGATATTGGCCCCATATGTATGTATACGTTTCAGGTGCTCACATCAGTGGTGAAGTGCGTATCGTGACATAAGTGAAACAGTGAAATAAACGAAATATCACAAATACCGCAAGGGGTAATCCACAGAGATATATACAATGGGGACAGATTTTCCTTGGGGGGTTGTCGACGATGTTTTGATCTTTTGTTTAGTCAAGATCATCATCAGGACAGGGGAAGCATCCTGAAATCTGTGGGAGAGTCATTTAATGGGGAGTGTAGAAGACACTCAGTGTTGCTAAGTCGATGCTGCTGCTTATCTTGGGTACAGTCAAAGGGCAGACATGTAGACATGTAGATTGGTTAAGGTTAGGTCTATAAGACTCCTTTTTGTGACATTCATGAGGTATTAAGGAAGATCGAATCTGTGGTCGCTTCTATTGCTTCAAATGAATTCTTAAAGAGAGGTGGGGGGGATGGGGGGGGCACAAGTCCGCTAGGTCTCAGGCAGACCGCTTGCATCGGTTAGCAATTATACTATGTAAACCTGAGTCTAGCAGTGTTTTGGCTCACGCCGTCCTCGGATTAATGGGAGCGACCAAAGAGTTTTGGGATTTCCCGCCGGGAGTTAATCATCGTGGCAGTAATGGTTTCAACGCCGTCCTCCGCCTCAATCGGCTGCTACTGCTGAAGCAATGACCCATGGTGGAGAATGACCCATAATTTGCTAAACAAATATATCGGCCATTTGTTTAGGTTTCAGGGGCTCGAGTTTAAGGCTGAACTAACATTTCTTTTAAAATCATGTGTATTATTTCTGTGATGTTATGTTGCTATTTACTTGAATTATCAGCAAGAGCTTGGTATGCGGCTCTGAAACATGTTTAAGGGCATTCTTCTTCTGTTTGCTGTTTGACATATGTACTAATAAAGGAGAACAGTACAGTTTCTGTGACTTTTCTTCATTTTGTACCAGCAGATAAATTGAGATACTGATTCTGCCTGTAAGAAAGTAGCCAATGGACACCCTTATCCATGATTAATGTGTTAAGCGTTAAAGAGTTAATTGGGTCTAGTGATAATGGTTTTATACTCTCACTCTGAAGACTAAGGTGGTGAAGGTTAGTGCCCACATGAGCTGATGACTAAATATAACCCTTCATATTGATTACTGGGATCCAATTATGCCCTAATATTATGCTGTTGTCTGTTTGTTACATAGGTACTGTGTTTAAAGGCCTACTAAGGTTCATATTGAAATTAAGAACAGGTTAGAACTTTAGGGTGCAATGTAAAGCTCTTGGGGGCCAGGGTAGTGGTCGTAGAAAGAGCTGGGTGTGTTTGGTTCTGTTGAGAGGGTTGGGAGTGTATACCCAGAAGGCATTTGCTCTCGTCTTAGAGTAGGGCTCACCTGCTCTCAGTTCCCGGATTTTAAAGCGAGGAAAGTCACTGTTCGCCCACGGAAGGATTTACAATCTACAGGGGCTCTTCTCCCAGGTCGCGCTGCTGGTGGGAGCAGTTCCGCATTCGGCGGTAACTCTGCACGCTCCCTGCGTGCGCTGGACCAAGGAGAAAGAAAACTACTGCTGACCACACCGGGGGACTGCGAGGACCAGCAGCCTCTAGCTCTCACAGCTGGTGCCTCTTCCCCCGGTGGCCACGCCCCCTCATCGCCGTCTATTTACCTTTCGAGACACCCGCTCCGCGGGTGCCGCTCACCTGCTCTCAGTTCCCGGATTTTAAAGCGAGGAAAGTCACTGTTAGCCCACGGAAGGATTTACAATCTACAGGGGCTCTTCTCCCAGGTCGCGCTGCTGGTGGGAGCAGTTCCGCATTCGGCGGTAACTCTGCACGCTCCCAGCGTGCGCTGGACCAAGGAGAAAGAAAACTACTGCTGACCACACCGGGGGACTGCGAGGACCAGCAGCCTCTAGCTCTCACAGCTGGTGCCTCTTCCCACGGTGGCCACGCCCCCTTATCACCGTACAACATAAGAACAAGTCCAGTCCCTCCCGCAGCGCGGGACGCAGCGCGGGGCGAAGCCCGGGCCAAGGGCGGGCCCTCTGAGGCCCTCCGAGGACGAAGAGGTCGGGTTGGGTACACCCCCTTAACATCTTTGCCCAACGGTATCTCAGGTAAACGTTTATTATCACCTTTACGTGTCTAGAGATTCCCCCTGCTACCTAGTACATAACGCCTAAACATCTTTCAAGACATAGAACTACGCCGCATTACACTTATCGGGAGACCTCTGATTTCCCCAACCACTGTTTACTATTGCAACTCGCCTACGATAACACTGCAATGTCTACCAGGGGAAGTAGAAGTAAAACTGCTGCAGCAAATAGTGCATCCATCATTGGCCCATTGATAATTTCATCACGAGAACTCATGACGCTATTGACCTAAGTATTTCTCTCCTCGAAAGAAGAGTCTCACAAGACTTAGAAGCTGCCAAGCGTAGGGCCTCATATGAACTATTAACAACTAAATGTTCCTCCCTTGGCGAAATTTTGTTGGCAAAAACCCCTGTTAAACAACACGAATTACAACCAGGCTGCCTGCAGGAAATACGGCCTGACATTCATACCATTCCTAATGAAATTAACCTATCGGCTACAGACCCACTGATTGACTGTGATTCTGACACGACTAATGATCTGGAAAAGACACCAGATCTAAATATAAATTTCTCTCCAGAAAATATAGAAGCGAATAGCCCTATGCTATTAAGACCCACTGAAGAGGGTGCTATTCGCAAACAGACTCAACAACCAACAATAAGTATCCCTCCTGCTGCAAAATCGTATAAAAAATCTAAAGTCCCATCTAGAAAATTCACAATCAAGTACCCCACAGCTAATGGAGTAACAAAACAACCTGACCCTTCAACTGAAGCAATGCAGGAAAAGGTCCAGGAATATATAAATAACCTTGATGCATCAGTAAAACAAATAAAAGATGACCAATTAATAGAAAGTTTTGGCAACCTCCTGGCTATTTTCATTTCACCAATTGAATCTAGACTGACTCGAATTGAAAAGAAACTCGAGGAACTCATCGCTGTTAATAAAAAGACTCTTACTAGAGACACTGTACCCACAAATACAGCAGTAAAAGCTAATATCAGTAAATCCACCACTACAAAACAGACAGAAAAAGCTACATCATTTGTAGCCAGCAAAACAAAACCACAACCAAATTCACTTACTCTAGAAAGCAAAGATAAGTCTTCAAATAACTCTACTACAGGAAATGGCCCAACTCTACCTACAACCACTAACACTCAGGCGGTAACTATTACTCCAGGAAAGTCGACAACATCATCTCAGGAACAAAAAAAAAAGACACAACCGTTTAACCTCCACTACCACAAACTCTCAAAAACCCCGGCTAATTCATGACCTACCATACAATTCAAGGCAGATTCCTTCAAGAATCAATCTTCCTCCCGAATGTGGTGCTTATGTATTGATTCTGGTTAATGTACCGAGGCTTAGGCATGATCAAGAGAAAACTTACTCATCTTTAAAAAACAAGATCCTCCATTGGTTGATAGCAAATTGTAATTATCCGATAGAATGCACAGGAGAAATAAACAATGTACAGAGAGTAGGATGGATAGGCCCTTTAAAGAAAAAAATCGAAGGTGATTGTGTATCTATAAGTTTCAAAAATCCACAATGGGCCGAGAAAACTCTAGCTAGAGCCCCTCCACCCTCGGTTTGGGAATTCAACACTACCTTACTTCCGTTGGGGTACTTCTATAGGCATCTGATTACTGATGCACCAACAATGGAATTCAATCCAGCTACCCCCTTTTTTGATCACAATCCAATGTTTGTAAATAACTCCCCCTTTTTACAGCAGTATCCTAAATTCTCATATCCGAATATCCATATGCAAAGACATCAACCACAGATCCATCCCCACTTTGCACCTCATCCCTATCTGTCTACAATGTCAAACAAAGAATATAGGGACCCCCGTTGGCAACAAGTCGCCGCCGCACCTGGCAATCTCTATAGTATTCCAACACAAAATAGGTTTGCTGCATTCTCCACTCTTGATTTCAATGATTGACAACAAAATAATTATTTGGTAGGACCAGAGAACTATACACCAAACCCAGAAGGCCAGACGTCAGGTAGTGCCCTCAATACTCAGGGAACAGACATTCATAACTTAACAGCAGAGAATACCCTGATCACCCAAAATCAAGTAGGACCAAATGATGAAACTAACTTAGCACAAACAAAAATTAGCCCTCAACTTCAGGGAAACTCAATAACTAGGATAACTCCTCCCAATCAAAACAGAAGTACTTTTTCAATATACATAACTTTTTGGAACATAGCAGGTTTGCTGGCTAAAGTAACAAACCCTAACTTTTTAACCCAAGTGACTGCGAGCAGCATTATCTGCCTTCAGGAAACTTGGGCTATTGACCCATTACATATAATGGGATATAAGACTTTTCTTTCTTCAGCAAAAAAATCTTCATCTGGAAGAAATAGTGGTGGTCTAACTACCTATATAGCCAATACTTTACATCATGAAGAGATAGTTCCCGTTAAACTACATGAGAATTATCAAATAGTTATTCTCAAGATAACTAAACAGACGTTATATATTATTGTAAACTTCTATAATAATAAGAAACTAGACGATCTGACTAATCTTCTTCAAGAGATTTCTCTTACTTTACAAGACCTAAAAGAGAAATTCATTAACAAAATATGTACCATACTTAGGGGTGGTGACTTCAATATCCACTTATGTGAGAATAATAACACAGACAAATGTGGGATACAGGAAGATGACGGTAATATGATCACTCACTTTACTCACTCTCGTAAAGGCGAAAAAATGAACGAGGCTATAACTGAATTAGAATTGGGCTTTGCAAATGAATTAAAAACCTCCCAAGTACCTTTTACACCAACCTTTAATGGTAGGGGACTAACGAGTCTGATAGACTACATTATGATTTCAGCACATAAAGGCCCAAAAATAGAACTATTTGAAGTGGTCAAAAACCCTTTAAGTGACCACTTCCCGATCGTAATCACCTTAAGAGAACAAAAAAAACAAAAAGAATTTGATACATTTTCTCTATTAAATCAACAAAACCTAGAGATGGGGTCTCTTAACGGTTACACCCTAAAATGGGTAAATGCTGATAAAAAAGCCATCACCTCAGAGTAGTTACGGCATGTAAAAAGGAGATATCACTTTGACTAGACTACGAGGCAGAAAGTTCCAACATAATAGCTAGTTTCAATACTATCACAGAAAAGATACAAAAATCACTAACTAGATCTTGTAAACAGATTAATTGTGAAAAGAAAGGCTGGTTTAATTCAGCTTGTACTAAAGCACACACAAAACTAAAAAAAGCGCTGGGCAGGAAAGATAGAGACAGGGCGAAAATTACTGCTCTAAGGAGAGAATACGCCTTAGCAATTAAAAACAGAAAACAAGAGATAAAAACCGAGTTATGGGAGCGCCTAAAGAAAAGCTCAGAACTCAAAGATAGCGCTGAGTTCTGGAAAATAGTAAGGTCACCATACCTCACAGGCAAGGAGGATATACCCTCTATCGATGTTGCAATCACTAACACCGAATGGGTAAACCACTATTCAAATGTTTTTGGTATAGGACGATCATTTAACACGGAAACAATAGACTTGCTGAACCAAGTTACCTATCCGTTAAACCTGCAGTTTACGCATGATGAGGTACAGAAAGCATTAAGATCCTCAAAAATAGGCAAGGCCCCGTTGACATTTATAAATACGAGGAAGAACTCTGGTCCCCGCTCCTGACAAATGTATTGAACGCATCACTAGAAGAAGGCCTGATAAAATCATGGAAGACCTCAGTACTCGTCCCGATCTTTAAAAAGGGAGACCGAAACTCACCAACTTGCTATAGGCCTATCTCTCTCCTGGACTCTCTCGGGAAGGTCGCTGGTCGAATCATTCTCGAGAGACTCCAGGAGTGGGCTGTTATTAATAACGCCATATCAGATATACAATATGGATTCCGCGAGGGTCTAGGCACCGTGGATCAAGCATTAAATCTGACCCTATTGGCAGGAAAATACCTAGAGGCCAAGGGGAGTGTCTTTCACATGGTGTATGTAGATCTATCCACAGCCTTCGACTGTGTTATACACTCAAGGCTGTGGATGATCCTGCTGAAAATGGGTGTGGATCCTCCTATTGTAGACTTCCTGCGAGAACTCTATACCGGAACAACAGGCAGAGTGCGTTTCGGAATAAAGGGCCAACTGACAGACAGCTTCAGTGTCGAAAAGGGGGTCAGACAGGGATGCGTTCTGGCCCCTTTTCTATTCACCCTCTATACAAATGGCCTCGAGTCAGCAATGCTTGAGGGTAGCAAAGACCTCCCCTCGGTCGGTCGTCGGCATATACCCGCTTTGCTATACACCGATGACGCGGTCATTTTGGATAGAACAACAGTGGAACTGCAGCGAGAGCTGGACAGATATTGTGAATTTATGTTAAGCCTGAACTTGTTTTTAAACGTTAAGAAAACTTTTACTATGCACGCAGGGAGAAAAAGCTTGAAACCTAAAAGACTATTTGTGAAAGGAGAAGCTTTGGAAAGAACATCCACCTACCAATACCTGGGAATCGTCATCAACGACAAATTCAAGTGGAAAGCGGCAATTTCTGCAAGGAAATTATCATTTTTGAAAGCAACAACGGCCTTGAGATCATTTGTTCAAAAATTGGGTCATAAGCCACCTTTAGAAACGTTAAAAATCTACAAGGCAAAATGTGTCAGTACCGCCACATACGGGGCAGGGATATGGGGATATGCAAACGTGACTGACTTACAAAAAATAGAAAACACCTTTTTAAGATCCCTATTGGGGCTACCAAAAAATTCATCTACATACGCCTGCCACGAAGAGCTGGGCATAGACCACCTAGAGGACATTATAAGAACTCAACCTATAATGCTCTGGCGCAGAATTTGGGTCACTGAACAATGCCATCTAACCAGACTCATCATCCAGGATATACAGAAGCTTGAGCACTATGGGCGGATGAAATGGACAGCCTACGTAAAAGCCTTTTTAAAAGACATGGGTTACAGTCATTACTTTACAGATCCAACATCTTTAAGCAGTATTCCCAAACTAGAACTGAGGAAAGCATGTCTATCACATTTGCAACAAATACGGCTGCTAAAAGAAATCCATAAACCCTCTGTACAACAAAGTCTATTAGTCCAAACAGTAACATCTGTCGAACCTTATTTGATGTACAATATTACCCAATTTGAAAAACTACTTTTGACACGCTTTAGGTTCAACATGTTCCATCTAATGGTCTGTTTTCCCACACAGAATGATTGGTCATCAAAAATGTTGTTGTGCCCTTGTGATTCCCAATCACAGCAGTCAACGATACATACAGTTTTATTCTGTAAATTCTTTGAGGCACCCCGTAGACAATGGCTATTGCCCATACTCAAATATTGGGGCCTACGCCAATGTCGTCCAGCATTCCTGGCGTTACAGTATTTGGAAAATGAATTGATAGCAAAACGCAATTGCACGTTTCCTGAAATTCTGTATACGCCATAGGTCTAATCTCTGATAATCAAATGAATGAAGAGACCACAAGGGATGGCAGTAAAAGTCTATCTTTTTATGATTACATAAACTGTATTCTAAGCTTCCGAATTTTTAACAGTTTTTTCTAAATTGAACCAATGTATAAATGTATTTTTATGAACTTTTATGGTTTTCTTTTGTAAAACCGAATAAAGTTGTTTTTGATTTGATTTGAGTAGGGCTTTAGAGTATAAGGCCTTTTGCAGTGCACAGGACTGCTGATTAGTCTTCTTGATTGAGGAGGTGGTTGCAAGGGCTTTTGCAGCCAAGACTGTGGCGATAAGATCCAAGGCCTGTAAAAACAAGGATGAGTCTTTTGCCAGGTCCAGCATCTGAGGATCCAAGTCCTTTGTTTTCTGGGAAGTACTTTCCTGAGAATTCTGATTCAATATTTTACTATTCAATACTAATTTGAGGTTTAATGTGCTGTTAGAGTAGCCAGTAGAGTATGGTCTCTTCTTGTATTTTGCCGCACCATGTGTGCTGACATTGCCACTTCATGAGAGGAGCTGATCTTTAGAATCTAGAAGGAGAAGATCAATCTGACATGCTCCAGTTCTTGGGAGGAGGCAATGTGATGCATATAAAACACATTTGCTAGTAGGGAACTTTGAGTAAACATAAAACCCTTGGAACCAAGAATCAAGGAGCCTAGCTTATCAGTCAATCATATTCACAACACTCACTGGAGTTGGAATCGCTATGATTTATAGAAGAAAGAAAAGGATTTTTCTTTCTTGTGTCCCCTCACTCACCAGGGTTTCCCCATGGTGACATGATTCATCATTGGGGCCATCCCAGCCCTCTACGGACTGGGGCGTGCTGCGACTTGCAAACTACGTAGGAGCACTTTAAGTGATGGACTATGTGTGGTGCAAAGTGTGTTGTGAAGTGGAGTGGTATTATTCCGTTGTATTAGTGGTCTCAAAAACGCATCTGCGAATTTAGACAGGGGCTCTAAGATGGAACCAATCCCTGAGACTATTGGTCTTCCTGGGTTTTTTTCCATGGTCTTGTGGATCTTGGGGATCGTATAGAAGTAGGGGATAGTAGGATATTTGTTTTCAAGAAAATCTGCCTCTTTTTTGGACATCCAGTCATTGGTCAGGGATTCCTCTTCCAAACTGGCTGTCTCTATACGTAAACGTTCCGTGGGATTGATGTCAATGATTTCATAGTTTCGTTCGTCTGCTAGGAGGCGGAGGCACTCCGCATTGTAGTCTGTTGTGTTTTGCACCACAATGGCGCCACCCTTGTACGCTGGTTTGATTGTTATAGATGTTTCATTTGACAGTTGTTGGATCGCTTCCATCTCTCTCTTGCTAGTGTTATGAAAGGTTTTTGTCATTTTAGGATCTATTTCCGTTACTTCTTTTAGGACAGCTTTTTCAAAAGCCATTAGTTCAACTGGCATGCTGCTGGCCGGTGGGGTGAACCTTGATTTTATTCTTAGTCCTGTGTCACTGTTATTAGTATTCACTTGTGCCTTGTCTTTAAAGAATATATTCAATTTGATTCTGCGAATGAACTCCTTTAATTCGCAACACAGTTTGAATTTGTCCAAAGTAGCTGTAGGTACGAAACCCAAACCCTTTTCTAGTACTGTGGTTTGGTCTGGTGTCAGTCTGGTGTCAGATAGGTTGGCCACAGAACTTAATGGCTGCTGGTTGATGGTACATTCGGGGGGCCCATGCTGCACGTGTGGCTCCTGCTGGTTTCCAGTGGTTGTGCCCATTGCACTTGTTGTCCTCGTCTTGTACTGCCTTACTTTCTCAAGATGTACAGACCCTAATGCTCTTTTACAATTTAGTCCCATAGTATTGCAGGTCTGTTGTCACTCTCCTTCACCGCACTCACATGCTTCGTTTCTGAGGTATTTTTGGCACGCAAAATGTATTACTCCAGTATTGCACTGGATTGGTGAAACGATATATGTTGTTTGTGACAATTTTGTAGTGTTTTTCCAACTTCAAGCAATAACTGTATGTTTGATACACCTTTGGTTTCATCATTACCTCCTATTCCAATATTTCATCAATTCGCTATTGTAGACCACCACTACAACAGTGCACTACAATGTCTAATAATAGAAATGGTGGTTGTGGCCCTAAGCAGACGCTTTTCACTGATGCGGTAAAACAACCCTCTACTTCGACAATTAAAGGTAATGGCTCTCTGTCGCTTCCTTCATCGCAAGCTGCATCACTTCAGAGCGACAAGTCCTTGTCAGATACTATGCAACGCATTTTGCAAGAACTTTCTGGGGTTAACCGTCGACTGGAGGGTCTGGATATTACCATGACTTCATTGGCTGCAGAAACTAAGTCTATTAGGGCAGAACTCACTACTTTTCATACACGGATTGACGCCATTGACTCTAAAATAATGGATATGGAAAGTCGACTGGATTCTGTTCAGGGTTCAGATCAAGACCTACTCTTTCTACACAGTAAGATCATCGATTTGGAAGATCGCAGTCGTAGAGATAATATCGTTTTTTGGGGATTTCCAGAAAATATTGAAAAGCAAGACATGAAGACCTTTCTCTGTGATGCCCTTCCCATCTTAACTGGTGTTTCTTTTGCTCCTCCTCTTGAGATCCAACATGCTCATAGATTGGGTCCCCCACGTTCTAGTGCCTCTGCAAGACCCAGACCAATCATTGCCTGTTTCCTTCAGTATGAACAAACCCGTCAGATCTTATCACTGGCTCGTTCACGTGGCTCATTTCTATTTTAAGGTCATACCATCCATATGGCTGCAGACTTCTCCAAGGAAACAAATGAACGGCGGAAGGCGTTTCTTTCCCTTCGGCTACAATTACGTCAAATGGATTATTTGAGCCTGCACGTTTTCGTATTACTAGAAACGGCGACTCCAAAGACTTCTACGATCCTGCACTTCTCCAGCACTTTCTGGATGATATTAAGTCCGATGATATGGAAACTCAATCTTCTTCCTCTGCTAAACCTCCTCCCTCCAAGACCTCATCTACAAATATGCCAACGTCTCATTTCAACACCTCTATTGATTCCAGGCAACGTGGCAGGGATATTACTCGTCTGCCTCGCTCTCAGGATGATAGGGATTGAGCTCTACATTCTGTCTCCTCCCTCACTAACACACAGCAAAGAGACAAGTCTAGATCGCCTCTCAAGAACCCTTCTGATGTTGACTGAATTCCCTTTTTTATGCTCTAAGGTTTCTTTTCTTATCTTATAAACTTATACCAGTCCTTACTGTTGGTGATGCTTTTGCTGTTTAAAATCGCTAGCTGGGATTCAATGCATTGCATAATTTGGTTACTTCTATTTCATGTTTTATGTTGTGCTCTTTGCCTTCCTGTAATTCTATATTTCCTAATTGTACTATATTTTCAGTCTTGCAGATATTTATCCATTTCCACGTTCTGCTTACTATATATTGCATAGCTATTGCCTCTTCCATGGGGGGACTTTTCTTCTTTTCTGTTCATTTCCCTCCCTATGATGTTGTTGTTGTTACGCTTGTTACTGTATATTTCATTCATTAGTTATTACGCTCTTGCATGATATCTATTTGTTTCATTGTTTTATGTGTTTAGATTAAGCTTCGTCCTTTTCTTTTGTCTATCTTCTTCGCATCACTTTATGGGTTTCCCCTTCTTCTTCTACTTCCTATTTCTTTTCTTCCTTTTAAATGGCATTGTTGGATTTTTTTTTTCATGCTTTATCTTTCATATGTTGATGTTCGCATAGCTGTTTAAAGATCTAATGCATTATATTATGTTGTCACTTTTGATTTATGTTTTACCTTATGATCTATATCTTATTGTTATTTTGTATTTTCAAAATGTTGCATTACTTTCAAAGATTATTTAGCCACTCTCAGGCCTTGCTTATCATGTGTTCCATGGATGTTGCCTCTTGCATACGGGGGGATTTTTTCTGTTCATTCCCTTCCCTATGATGCTGTTAATGCTGTTAAGCTTCACACGGTACATCTAATTAATTTTTGTCTATGTTCTCTCCCATGCACTATCATATGTGCTCACCCCCTCCTTCTTCTTTTGTTCCCTACCTCTTTCCCTCCCTTTATTTGACATTATCGGCTATGGTCCTTTCTATATCTTGCTTTTCCTATTTAATTTTATCTTTCACTTTTCTACTGTTCTGTATCATGTTTTTCTTATATCTCTCTACCCTGGGATTTTCATTTCTTATCATCATATTATTCTTGTATCGTGTGATTATTGCAACACGATTTCATGACTCTCTCTATTTCCTGCCTATGTTTCACGATGTTATCTTGTGGTTTATTACGATTTTGATACTGTAATTTTCATCCATTGCAACTCATATATTCCATACTATCCTTTTTCCCCTATATCCTCATTTTTCTTTCCTCTGAGGGGGTCCCACCCCCTTGGCGCTGCTTTCAGTGCGCCCAGACCCGTAGTTAACAGTCTAGGTTATTTTTCTCTTTTCTCCTTTTTATTCTATTTCCATCTGTAATACTTGCTTTCCTCTATTTCTACCTACTCTATATATTTCAGATACTCACTCTGCCTTTCTAAATTACTTTCCTATTTTCTTTTTCTTCTCTTTTCCTTTTCTTATTACTTTTTCTTTTCCTCTTTTATCAATGTTTACACCTTCTACACACTTTGTCTTATATTTCCCAGAGAGGCATCTTTCTTCTTCTCTTTCTGTCTATTTCTTTCTTTACTTCCTTTTTATCCTCTTGTTGAGTCTTATTATCATGTCTTCTACCCATCCGTTATCAGTGGTTTCCTGGAATGTTCATGGCCTTACTCATTATATAAAACACAAGAAAGTCCTTTCATATTTGCACTCTAAACATGTAGACGTTGCTTTATTGCAGGAAACACATTTGAATGATGTTGAAACTAGTAAACTCAGCAGAGACCGGGTTGGTAAAGTTATTCATAGTAGTGTTTCCAAGCCTGATCCCACCAACCCTAACCCTGTTCGTAAGTGTGGGGTAGCCATTCTTTTTCGGAAGTCACTCCCCTTCACAATTTCAAAAACATGGTCTGATCCGGAAGGTCGATATGTGTTTGTTAAGTTGAAAATTGGGAACTCTTTTATTTGTCTTGGTTCTGTTTATGCACCACTAGTTCCCCAAAAACTATTTTTCCTTCGCCTGAATCGCCTTTTCACGGAAATAAATGCTTCTCAATTTCTCATTGGAGGAGACTGGAATCTGGCCCCAGACCCTGCCCTTGACAGAACAGGTTGCCTTGACACCGTCAATGCTTCTGATAGAGCCATTCAACGGGATATCCTTGCTGACATTGGTCTTGTTGATCACTGGAGACTCAGTCACCCCCAGGACAAAGAATATACGTTCTTTTCTTCCACACACGGCACATTCTCACGTCTCGATTATTTTCTTCTTTCGCAACGAGCAGTCCAATTGGTTACACAGTCACAGATCTTGGACGCAGCCATATCTGATCATTCCCCTGTTTTCTTATCTCTCGATTTGGGTCTCTCCAGTCCGGCACCCAAGCCATGGTGCTTGAATGTAAACAAATATAAAACTCCAACAGGTAAACTTCTTTTACAATCGCACCTTCGAGATTACCTTGTTATTAACAAGGACTCAATTTCCTCTAAGAGAATGGTTTGGGCAGCTGCTAAGGAGACCATTAGGGCTCAACTCTTGAGGGATGCTGCTCTTCATAACAAGACAAATGCTGTTAAACAGGCTGATTTGGAGAAAGACATTCGTCGACTTTCTCAATCATATGTTTCCAAACCAACTCTCCAGAACCGTTAATTGTTAGAGCAGGCACAAATGTCCCTTATTAGTCTCTTTACCTCTAAGGCTGAATATGCCTTGCAAAAGATGAAAGGACGTCATTACGAACAAGGGGAAAAGGCTGGCCAGTTATTGGCTGCGCAACTGCGCCAGAGGGAAGCCTCTATGGGAATTCCAGCTATCAAATCAAGTTGTGGTGATATACTTACTCGGCCACAAGAAATTGTTGAAGAATTTGCCTCATTTTATAGATCTCTTTACTCTCCAAGCACTCTTATGGATATACTTCAAATGCTCAAATTTTTGGACGCGGTACATCTCCCACGACTCTCTGATGAAGGTAGAGCCCTACTTGATGGTGTCATTATGAAAGATGAAATATCCTCGGCTATAACTACCTTGCCGTATCATAAAGCTCTGGGTGATGATGGTTTTCCTCCTGAATTTTTTAAGTGGACTGGTCAGAGTATGATTGACACTTTACATGCTGCATTTAGGGAAGCAGTGGAGGAGTCTTCTCTTGGATCTCTTTCCAACAAGGCCATTATAGCTGTTTTACCAAAACCTGGTAAAGATCCTTTGTCATGCGGCAGTTATCGGCCCATTTCCCTTTTAAATTCTGATGTTAAGATACTTGCTAGCATTCTTGCATCACGTCTTCGTAGAGTTTTACCTTCTTTAATCCACAATTTGCAGGTAGGTTTTGTTCCCGGTCAATCATCTCGGAATCATTTACGTACTCTATCTCATGCTTTATGGTCAGCTAAACATCTGACTGATGATGCGCTACTTCTCTCTCTGGACGCTGAAAAAGCATTTGATCGCATTGAGTGGGAGTATCTTTTTACCATCATGCAAAGGTTTGGATTAGGCAATCAATTTATAGATAAAGTGCGACTGCTTTATGATAATCCATCAGCTCAACTCAACTGCGGCGGTTTCCTATCTACTCCATTTCCAATTAGACGAGGTACTCGCCAAGGTTGTCCACTTCCCCTCTTCTTTTCCTCCACGCAATGGAACCTTTAGCTGGCGCGATACGTCAATCTGCGGCAGTGGTAGGCGTCCCTCTTCCAATTGGGCATTCTAAAATGTATTTATATGCAGATGATATTCTTCCCACACTTACTGATCTTCCCCGTTCTCTTCCTGCTCTCTTTAATATCATCAATGATTTCTCCTCCTTCTCCGGTTACAAGATCAACTGGGATAAAAGTGAAGCTTTACCCATGTCCATTGGCACTACTAATTAATAGAAGATTGGATAATATAGTTACGGACAATTTGACTCCTTTAATCGCACAAATGCAAAGAGACTTCGATAAATGGAAGGTTCTTGGACTATTTTTATGGGGACGGGTTCAGGCGGTCAAGATGGTTACCCTTTCTCGTTTTCTTTATGTTTTAGGAATGCTCCCTCTTCACATTCCCTTAACTACTCTTCGGTCTATTGATTCCAACATAAAACATTTTGTCTGGGGTACGGCTAAACCGCGTCTTACCTTGGCCAAACTTAAATCTCACCAATTGCAGGGGGGTTGGGTCTTCCCTCTATCGAACACTACTTACTTGCTCTTCATATTTCACAACTTACTTTCTTTCTGCCTAAGTCCAAAGACATACCTCAAGGGTCCCTCTTGAACATCATTTATTGGCTCTTGGTCCCGGCTTATCCCTTCTATATGGCAAGGGTACCAGTCCTTCCGATCCAAAAACCCCTATATTATCTGCAATGTATAAATCTTGGCAAAGAAGTCACTGTATACTTAAATTTAATTTGCGTATTCATATCAAAGCTCCTCTATGGCTCAATTCTGCTGTTCGTATTGGAGGTCGCTCCTTGTCCTGGCCTATGTGGCAGGAAGCTGGTATCCACACTATAGACCAACTGTTTCATGGTGACCCTTTTAAATCCTTTTCTCAACTTAATGAGGAATTCCATTTACCACCCACACAATCCTGTAAATATATTCAGCTCCAACAAGCTATCACAAAACATTTAGGTCCTCCACCTGACTTGTTATCCGTTTCTCCTATTTTGTCTTATCTACAGTTGTGGGGAAATCTTAAAGGTGTGACTTCTGGTCTTTACAAGACTTTCTACATCCTCTATTTTCACAGCCTCTTTCACAAGCTCTCCAATTGAAATGGCAAGCTGGCTTATCAGTTGTATATTCTAATACTCAATGGGACCAAATCTTAGAACAGTTATATAAGGAAGTTCAGGAAGCCAGTCTCAAAGTTTGCATTTTTAAAATTGTACATGAATGGCATTGGTCTCCAGTTAAATTGCATGATGCTAGCTGCTATCACACACTTTGTGATGGAGATGTTCTGCGTCCGGTTGTGATATTACCCATATCATATGTGAATGTCCCCGTACTAGATCCTTTTGGCTTTTTGTACGTAAGACATTGGCTAATACGATGTCCCTTCCTTTACCCCTTACTTCTACAAACATTATTTTACATGATTTTCGCAGCCTCCCGAAGTTTTCTAAACCACAAATTCGTCTTCTTCATACTGCTTTGGCTACGGCCAAAATTTGTATACTGCTTCACTGGAAATCTCCCCTTCCTCCTTCTCAGGAAGAGTGGTTGGTGGCAATGGTGCAAACTGCCTTACATGAACGTACAATATATAACTTGCACGATCAGGCTTCCATTTTTCTTCAAGTAAGGTCCCCTTTCTTGGAGACCACTGTGGATAGTGATTCTGTCTCCACTCCTTCTTCTCCGAATACCATTTCTTCTTAATTCTATTCTCTTATGGTCCTTTTTCCAGTCACTCTGCTATACAATCTCTTTACCTTCCTGGATGCCACTTCCCTTCATTTCTGTTCTTGTTGCTCTGGGAATCTTTCTTTCTTTTTCTTCCTTCTTCTCCCTTTCTCTTTCTCTTTCTTTTTCTTTTCCTTTCTTTGCTTTCTGTGTTTTCTTTTCTTTTCTCGTTATCATTACTTTCAGGATTATGGAATATATGCTATTTTTGTTTCATTATATTTGTTATATTTTATGTACTTTCTCTTCCCATTTGTATTACTTTTCATTTATCAATATTTTACTCTGCTTTATTATTACCTTTGTATTTTCATCTGAAATTGTTAATAAAAAATGTCAACACAAAAGAAAAGCAATCAGTGTAATCCATGGTGTACCAAAGAATGCAGTAGGGCTAAAAAAGTTCTGGTTAAAGAATTAAAGTCTAAGGGCCTCATTTATGAGAAGTGATGCATCGCTGCATGAAAGCAACAATGCGTCTCTTCTCAGTGCGCCCTCCTTGCGACATGGTTGATGCGTCATATTTACTTTATGACGCATCATGTCGCAAGGAGTTACAGATATGTCAGTATTTCTGTTGTATCTGTATGGCGCAAAAGTGACGCATTGCTGGAGTGTGTTACAAAATTGACGCAACTCCAGTAATGTGTCCTTTCACATGGGTCAAGCCCCATGTGAAAGGGCCTGCGTCAGTCTTACGCCTGCTGTGAGGCAGGTGTATGATATTGACGCGTTTGCGTCCTAGGAGTGATGCAGTGAAATCTTATTGATTTCACTGCGTCACTTCTATGACCCTTTAATGCTTCAGAACGCCCCTCCCTACTCACATTATACCTGGCGCAGGTATAATGTGGCGCAGGTGTTCACAAAGTGAGGCATCTATCTGGATGCGTCACTTTGTAAATATGGTGCTACAAGGCAAATTTTTTTGCGCCGCTGGTGCGTCACAAAAAGTGACGCACCGGCGGCACAAAAGTGACGCACGGCCTCATAAATAAGGCCCTAAATTTCCATCTGAGGAAGGTTCATTAAAAGCCCAGTATACGAGACAATTGACAGTAGCCAAGCGCAACTAGGATGACTCAAATTGGATGGACTTAGTTGAGGCAGTAAGGTGTGGAGACAATAGACTGTTTGGAAAACCATAGCCCACAGGAGCAAATACTCAGATCCACAGATTGAATGTTATCTGAATCTAAATTAATGGGTGGAACATTTTGCTAATCTTTATTCATATTGCAATGATGAAGATTATCCACTCTTCATAGTCCCGCCCAACTATGCAAGTGATCATCCAATAGGAAACATGACAAAATTAACTATTAAGTCTCTTAAACTGTGTAAGGCCCCTGGGTCTGATAAAATCCCAGTGGAGGTATTGCATCATGATTTAACAACATGGGTTCCTTATGTCAACCTGTTGCGCAATCCTATAGCATTAGGAGACCTGATATCAGACTCCTGGAAAGGTGCCGAGATAATTCTGATTTACAAAAAAGGAGATCCAGAAAAGTATAGACCAATTAGCTTCCTGGACACTCTACAGAATTTCTATGCTAGGCAGATTTCGAATAAACTTACCAAAGGGATCGAAGCCACTAGGACTTGTCACCTTACCAGGTGGGATTTAGATCAAGAGTAACACAAAAGACCAGGTAATCTGACGTACCCTCATTGTCTGGAAATATACAAAGATATATATCCTTTGTACATCTTAGGGCTGCCTTGAATCTAGTCCCCAGGCTATCATTGTGGGCTGCACTCAAGTAGGTGAAAGTTCCTGAAGATCTTCTTATTCAATTATTAAGACTAACCCATGAGAATTATGCTGAAGTCTGTTGAGGTCCATAGGGTCAACTAACCGACGGTATCCCTATATGCAGGGGTATAAGACAGGTTGTCTGCTTGCACCCACACCTTTCTCTTTTTATGTAAATTATGTCATCAAAGCTCTTCTCGAATACAACAAGCATTTTCTAAAGTTAGATGAGGCTTGTGTACCTGCATTTTCATTTGCAGATTGTATACTTTTGATATCACAAATGCCCAGGTTTTGGCAGCAATTGCTGGATGACGTCAATGTCTATTGCGACAGCAATGCTCTGAAGGTTAATGCCACTAAGAACACATTTATGGGGATCAGGCCCCACAAGACATTCAGAGGGTTTATATGTCTGCAGCAGAAGAAATTAGAATGTGTAACAAAATTTGAGTATTTGGGTATCAAGTTAGATAGTAAAGTATCCTGGGCTCCACCAATCTAAATGCAAAAGGCAGTACTAGAGCATAAAGCCGTGGCAATCTCCAAAAGGCATCAGGCAACATTGTCTAGCGCACTTGCCATTGGCCTCTATAAGTTAAAAGCAATAGCTGTGGCTCTATATGGTGCTGAAATTTGGGGCCCTTCTAATATCGAATCGCTGATCCAGAGTGAGAATAACTTTGGAAGATCTCTTTTACACCTCCCAAAAATTACTCCTATTATTTCCATGTTCTTTAATGTTGCACTCAAGAGAGTAGAGCGTGTAGCAGTGTTAAGGCCTCTCATCTTCTGGGTAAGGATTTGGACTGTAGAAGAGCTTATGCTATATAGGAAAAAAGAATATCACCTTTCCATGGTTTAGGCATGTTGAATCGTTGTTTTTCAAATTAGGGTTCGGAGGTTTACTGGACTGATCGTTGCTCTCTAACTACAACTTCCAAAAAGCAATTGAAATCCTTTTTATGGGATTATTTCTTTGCTAGCTTTCACCGAGGTCCCATGTTGAGGAGACAGCCCAGTTCCTGGAGTTCAAGCACACACCCCATTTTGAAGAATTCTTGAATGCCCCCTCAACTCCACCTGACCAAGACGTTGTACAAATGGTTCCGTTATGATACCCTTGAAATTGGGTCTTTTCATTTATAATGGAAAACGAGCAGGGCTAACACCTATGATGCCATCTGCTCTAAATCCCATATGATTACCAGAGAACATATTTCTCGGTTCAGTTTTTTTGCTCAGCGTATGCAAGTCCACGAAGCAAATGCATACGTCCACTATGTATTCGCCTAGGCTTTGGGCAACACATTGAAGCATTAAAGATATTGAAAAGCGATGGCTCTCTCCATATTTTGATCAGCATGAGTATTTATTTATTTGCTGTAGATCCTATAAGGAATCACAAAGAGCTTAATATTTTAATGTGTAACTGATATTTTAAAGCTGATTTTATACTATAGCTTGAGTATATAAATTGGTCACTAATTAGAAGTTGTAGGTTTGCTATTTTTACAAGTGTAATCGACATCTGATAAAATGAACAACAAAGGGCCAACGTTAAATGGTTGCTAAGTATGTTAATTGTATTGCTCATTGTTCGTTGATTTGTCTGTAATGCTATATAGCTTACTTGACTCCCAAGCTAATTTTAACTGTTTGAAAGAAGTATCTTGCACTTTAGTTTGCACATCATTAACTGCAAAGCTGTTAAAGACGTGTTCACTTTGAAGTCTTGATAATATGAAATATTGTTCCTTGTAATGCTAACGTAATGCCATATTACTTCTTGTTTCATCTTTTTTTCTTTAAGATCATCGCTGTACTGTGTTGTATGAAGGAAAGGTTTTTAACTGTATTTTTTAAATGAGTTTTCCCCAAATAAACATTTTATACTATCTACCAGATGATAGAGTCCTTGCAAAATAAAGACAACGTTTAAAAAACTCAGTAGACTATAAGCCAGAGCTCTTCCCTTATGGTTAGTGTAGTGTGATGTAGTGGTTAGGTAGGGCACAAGTGAAGCGATTGGACATAGTAGAATTGCACCTAATGAGAATCATGATCCTTATTCAGCATTCTCTTGATGTCCATAATATTAGAAATTAGTAAAAGGTCTATTTAAGCATTACATTTTAAGAGCTTTCTGAAGTACAACATGTTTGGCCTTAAGGTTGTATTCAGGGCATTTCAAAGGTTTGGGCCTGGAATTTCTACAAATCTGCCTCCGTGTTTTTATGTATTAAAGGTTTTCTTGTGTAAAATTATATCATGTAGCTGATCAAAAATTCCTCGTGGGATGTAGTACCGTGCATGGTTGTAATATTTTTCTTTCAATGTGTTTCGCAGGGGTAATGGAATACATAAACTAAATTCTAAATTGCACAGTCCACCAATGGAGTGATTTCAAGCCTGCCTTTTGTGGTGGTCGCACCTCTGGTGATTCAGGTTCTATCTGCAATCTTTACATTTTTAGCTAGTCTGACGTATGCCACATTACATTAGTCCAATCATGCCCTTGCCATGTCTCATCCGCCCCAAATGGAGTGTGTGGGTAAAGGGATCAGGGGCCCGATGTAGGTAGGGCGTTACCGATCGGTAACGGCCGAAAATACCGATTTTTGGCCCTTACCGATCGGTAAACAGCCATCGAGATGTAGGAAACCAAAAACAGAAAGAATCGGATAGAAAACCGAATCGGAATGAGTACCGAATGGGAAAGAATCCGATACGTACATACCGAAAATCGGATATGTAACGAATCGGAAAAACACCGAATCGGATGCAAAGACCGAATCGGTCCAATTACCGAATCGTTAGTGACACCGAATCGGAAAATCACCGATTCGGTCCAAGTACCGATTCGTTAGTGACACCGAATCGGAAAATCACCGATTCGGTCCAATTACCGATTCGTTAGTGACACCGATTCGGGAAATCACCGATTCGGTCCAATTACCGATTCGTTAGTGACACCAAATCGGAAATTCACCGATTCGGTCCAATTACCGATTCGTTAGTGACACCGAATCGGAAATTCACCGGTTCGGTCCAATTACCGATTCGGTACAAATACCGAATCGGACATGATCCGAATCGGAAAACATGCCGATTCGTATGAATCTCCGATCGGGAAATTCCCCGATTCCGACAGTTGGGGAGATGTAGGGAGGCACAGAAACACCGAAATCGGCTCAAAATCGGTAGAATTCACTCGGTATTTACCATGGATTGCAATCAGGTGGTAACCAACACCAACCCATATAAACAGTCCCAAAATGCATTGCAACTTGCAGGATGGCAGCTTTCTATGTCATTGCGAGGCGGCTACGGCTACAGCAGGAAGGACAGAGGGAATGGCTAAGAAATGAACAGGTCTACAGACAGAGGATAACCCTGTTCATGCTCACTGAGGCTGAGATCCTACAGAGATACAGGCTGGACTCTGACACCATACTTGAGCTCATCAGGGACCTTAAGCCATTCTTGGACCACCACACCCCAAGGGCACACGCCATCCCTGCGCACGTCCAGGTGCTATGCAGCCTACACCTGCTTGCGTCTGGCAGCTATCAAAGTGGATTAGCAGCAGCAGGAGGGGTGAGCCAGAGCAGCCTGTCAAGGTTCCTCCACATATTCCTTGACGCCATGATAGACAGGATGGACCAATACATCTCTTTCCCTGCAACCCACGCAGAACTGCTACAAACTAAAGCTGACTTCTACCAGATGGCACAATTTCCCCAAATCATCGGTTGCATAGATGGCACACACATTCCGATTTGCCCACCAGCGGACACCGAATACATATACCGCAATCGGAAATCTACACACACCATCAACGTGCAGGTGATCTGCAATGCCAAGTGCACCATCACAGACCTGGTAGCAAAATTTCCAGGGAGTACCCATGACTCCTATATATTCCAACAGAGCGGCATATATGCACGGCTGATGGCTGGCGAATTTGGAGAAGGATACCTCCTAGGTGAGACACATCATCAGACCCCCATAACACATAGTAGGTAGGTGGAATACATGTATGCATGTGTCTAATGTGACCCCTTTCTCTTCCAGGCGACAGTGCATATGCCCTCCGCTCATTCATACTCACCCCCTACCTCAACCCCTCCACACCCAGCCAAAGGAGGTATAACCGGGCCCACATACGCACAAGGAATGTTGTTGAACGGACCTTTGGCATCTGGAAAAGTAGATTCAGATGCCTGCACAAGAGTGGAGGTGCAAGGCAGTATACCCCCATCACCTGCTGCAAGATCATAGCTGTATGTGCAATGTTACACAACCTTGCGGTCAAGAAGGGCACTGAGGTGGAGTTGTCTGACTACGAGGACTATGACGACGACGAAGCTGTGCCACTGACACAGCCAGCTGGGGTGTGTACGCCAAGTGATGGCAGATACAGACGTGAGGAGATCACTGAGAACTATTTCTGACTGAGTACAGATGCAAAGACAGCTAAATGTTGCTTGCAAAAAACAAATTTTAATAGTGTTGCACCACACTTACAGCACTGATGTGCATCAAAAAATGGAGTATGTAAAATCAAATAAAGTCCAGGGTTCTGGTTGCCTCTTCCCCCCTTGCCAGGCTATTTTTTTGGCCCGCTTGCCAGACCCACTGGGGTGTCCCTCAGCCCCCTCCGAATGCCCAGCAGCATCAGCGGATCGCCTGGTGCCCCTCCGTGGCTCAGATGCAGCGCTGGCCGGGCTGCTGCGGCTGCTGCTGTCTCCAGCATCACCCAGGTCCAGGGCAGGATTGGAGGCGGTGTTTGATATTATCATGGCCTCCATAGCCGTGGTGATCCTGGCCATCCCCCTAGTGAGCTCAGCCGTATGCTGACTGAGCACAGATTCTTGGTTGGAGCTGCGATGGCACAGTTGTGCGGTCGCCGCTGCAAGGCGGGCCATGGCCCGGTTCAGCACCCGGGCATCCCTCCTGCGCGCCACCTCATGCTCCTCCTGTCTGGCAGATGAGTGGGTGATGGCAGTGGTCAGCCTGCCTAACCCTGCTGCCACCTCCTTGTTGGTTTCCACAACAGCCTGGAATCCCTTCACCAACTCCCCCATCTGCATGTTGTGCTGCAGGAGCTGGCGTTGGCAGGCCATGGTGGATCTGGCCTGTTGCCTCTGGATTTTAACCATTTGTCCCTCCAGGCCCAGGAACACACTGCCCTCCCGTGCTGGTGCAGCAGTGGTGGTGATGGCACGGCGTCGGGCACTGCTGCTTCCGGCCTGCTGAGTGGGCTGGGGTGCCACTGGTGGGGGTGTGAAGCTGGCCGGTCCCTGAGCCCCTGCTCCCAGGACAGGTTGAACAGGTGGCAAGGTCACGGTTGTGGCAGGAGCTGGTGTAGGCGGGATGGTGTGCCTTGTAGGGGAGTTTTCTGGTGAGAATTGCAAGGGGGGTGTGCTGGGCAGTACTGGGGAGTGGACTGCTTGGAAGTCAATGACCAGGACTCCCTCCATTCCTAGCCCTGGGGTGTCTCCTTCCTCATCCTCCTCCTCCTCCTGGCCAGCCTGGCTGGTGCTCGGCCCTGCGACTGCAGTGTTGGACGTTGCTGCTCCCTCTGCTGTCACAGTTGTTCCGCCTGATGGGGCCCCTAGGTACAAAGAAGCATTTGTAAACTGAGTGCCGATGTATTACAGTCAGTACAATTATGGCATTCCACATGTCCTTGCATCTCCTTACACCGTGTCACACTGTTTCCTGTCTTGTGATTCTGCACTGACATATTTGGCTAACTTCTGCTGACTACATGTACCATGATGCTTGTCTCTTGTATGTTGGTGACAGTACAGTGCTGGTGTTTGCCTATGCATTGTGTCTAATGGGGAGGTGTCTGGTAGGGTGTGTCATGATGCGCATGCTTCTTACCTGTAGCTGTGGCTCTCGCAGAGCTGTCCAGGGTCCCGATTCCTACGACACTCTCCCTCTCAATGGTGCTGGAGACCATTTCCTCCAGCTCGGTGAGGGGTGGCGCCGGGTTGTTGCCTCCTCCAGTGAGTCCAGCCTGCCTTTGTATGTCAGCCAGCTTCCTCTTCGTGAGGCTGCGGATGTCGTAAAACCTTTTTTTCAGTTCCTCTATGGACCTGGGGGTGACACCCGCAGCATTCACCTTCTGGGCGATGTCGGCCCAGATTCTCCTCTTGGTGCTGTCTGGCACGTTGAGGGACAGCTTGCCAAACAGCTGGCGGTGCACCCTCACCACCTCCTCAACCAGCACCTGAAGTTCGGTGGTGGTGAACTTGGGCTTCCTCTTCTGGGAGGACTTCTGGCTTCCTGACTGCTCTGCCATGTTCTCAAGTTCAGTTGGCAACCTCCTTCTCCCACTGCTGCTAACTGTGAGTGTTGGGCTCAGGCAGGCTTTCCAGAAACTTCTTAATTAGCTGCACCTGCCAGGGTTGCCACTCCCTGTTTGGGTGGGGGAGGGGGAGCCACCTCATTGGCTGAATCGCCTATTGCCGAATCGGCTTTTACAGATTCGGTAATATCCGAATCGGTAAAATCCGAATCGGTATTTTCCGAATCGGTAAAAGCCGAATCGGTATTTTCCGAATCGGTAAAAGCCGATTCGGTTCATTCAATGCATTCCTATGGGCTTTTTCGCCATGGGTCTGTTTTCATGGCTACGAATCTATGATTGCCGAATCGGATTTTACCGAATCGGCTTTTACCGAATCGGTATTCGCCGATTCGGGAATATCCGATTCGGTGGTAGCCGATTCGGTGATTTCCGATTCGTTGTTGGCCGATTCGGTACTTTCCGATTCGGACCGAGCAGAATCGGAACGTACCGAATCTCATTACCGATGCCGACCGAATCGGTATTCATTCGGTTTTTTTTCCCTACATCTCGTTTTCCGATTTCAGAATACCGATTCGGCCCGCCTCGGTATTTTGAAATCGGAAAATCGCGTTTACCTACATCGGGCCCGATGTTTCAAAGCAGGGAGTGCATAGTCAAGTGTCCCAAGATAAAAGGGAGTATACGAAAAAGTTACTAGTGGCTGAGAATAATTCTAAGCATTCCAGCCATCACTTTTTTTGTATACTTCAGTGAGATGCCTAAGTGGGAAGCGTTTGCCCGGACATGGGTCCCGTGCACAGTATGCTATTGAAAACAAGGAGTCTGATGAGTACTAATTAGTGCAAAACCGGCATGAGGTGGCTTGTGTTCCGGTTAAGAGACGACCTGGCTTGGCAGTTCGGGCTGGACTGCTGCCATTGGAGCAGGTTCAAGAATGAATTGCATGTGGCTTGGTCTAAACTGAGGTGGCATGCTGTTCAAAACAACTGTGGATTGGGATGTGGTCCAGATGATTACCAATGGCTGAGATTAATTCCAGGAGAGGTGTGGTTCCGCGGCCAGGGTGACTGACTCCGGAATCTGGGGATCACGGTTCGATCCCCGGGGCCGGCGACAGATTAGCCCAGCACCATGTGACTCTGGGCAATAGCTTGCTTAAACAGCCACCAGGGCATAGAGACCCTAACTGGTGATGGATGGCGCTTTACAAATGTGTATTATTATTATTATTAAGCTTTCCATCTATTGTTTTTATTAACACTGTAATAAAATAAAAAGGGGCACTCATAGCCAAGGGCTCTGCAATTTAGTGTGGAGCAGGAAATTCATCTCATCATAGAGGAACGTGTCTGGAATAGACTTCCTGGTCTTTAGAGCCTTCTAGTTGATAACTGTCTTATCAAATATTGTTCCAAGATCTTTTCAATTCAAACAATTCTAAATGTCTCTGTTGTTAATTGTAATTATACCACAATCCGTTAATTTCATAAAAGCATCTTTGCCGAAATTCCATATTTCATTTGCTCTCATATATCATTGAATAGAAACTCAAGAAACCCCTTCCACAAAGCTTTATTTGAGTAGATGCGTCATAGTCTAAACTTAAGCATGATGTACGCTTAAATATCAATGCCTGTTATGACCCCAAATTCCTCTTGAAAATTATTTGTGCATCAGGGCACTTTCTTGCACAAAGTCAATCCTCTGAGGCCTTTTCCTTTTATGGAAATATGAAACAAGGAGAAATTAAGAAATGTCTCTTTTTTGCCGTTCGGGCGGGAAAGTGTACAATTCTGACGCATTCTCAGGTCGACCAAAACTGGAAAATCTTGGAATGCATCAGAATACACGGGGGATATGTGGAAACTCTCACACTACAGCCTTATAACGCCCCTATGATCAGTGGTGGTAGCTTACTAGGTTTTGCGGATTGAAGATACTAACTAGATATTTTTTTCTGGTTCAGGTGGTGTGAAGTTTCTACTTGTTCCAGTCATCGATAGTTTAACTTGGATGTAACTTCCAGGTGGTAGTGCTTTCAGCCTGTGTGAATGATAAGTTTGTGTGTGTTTATAAGGTATAGATGGTAGTATGACTTCTGATTGTGGTGAGAGTATGGCAAGTGAAAATCTAGGAACTGTTTTGTATTGCCCATGGATTGACATGCCACAAAATAGAGTATGGAACACAGCTTTTCTAGTCAATGAACGTCTTTTGCATACATTCCTGGAGTTTAAGGGAGAAACCTCAGACAATGAAGTGTGAGAGGATGGCGACAAGGCCACTGTTATATATGTTAAATGAGATTATTGGGCAGCCCTTCCAAAACACTGCAGTTTGGTGGATGTAAAGTGAATCAGGGAATGTTACAGTTGAAAGACAGTTCTACATTGGGACTGCCCTTTTGTCTGTCCGATAGCTCTAATTCACAGAGGTTGATGACAGCCAGGTCCAGATTCAAATGACAGTCAAGAGCAGAGACTTCACATATCGTTGCTCTCATATATGGAACATTTGTGCTTCCCAAACGTTTTAGAACCTTGACCCACTTTTTAGAGTGACAAACGTTCAAGACCAACCTAGCCTCAATGGACAGGAGGCAGGCACTGTTTAATGTAATGAAGCATTGTGTGGTAGCACACTTTCTTTTACAGACAGTATATAGCCTACTGAAATAGCCACTACATTTGCACAGACATAGCTTTAGTGATAAAACTATATTGTACACAAACAATAATGTCTGGAAATCGAATTTTAGTGTATGTGTTTCATTTGTGCATACCCAAGTAAGGTGTCTTGATTTATTTTGATCTGATTGAAATCTTTGTTTCTTTCACACTTCAGAATTACCAAAAATATGCTTCTTTTTTGCTTTCTTAACTACTGAATGATTACAGATTACAGTTCATTTAAAGTTATTTACAATGTGATTTGTGTAACAAAAAATTACATGCTACAGCTTTTCCTTTCGCACTTCATGCAAGCAGCTAAACTGTCACATAATTCACTTTACTTTTCTTTCTCTGACTGCAAAGTGAGAGGAGTTTGTAGACACCAATCTCCATGTTAAAAAATAAGCAGCAATTTGTCAGAAGACATATGACCTCTGCCTTCAAAGCGCAGCAAATATGACTAGACACAAATAGAATTTAAAGGCATCTTATTTATTACTTGGACTTTCAAACCCACCCAAAATCAGCTCAAAGACCAACCAGTGAGTCACAACCTACTGTTTGGGAAACACTGATCTGCAGCATTATTTGCATTTATATTCATATCTGTGATCAAACACAGTCTTCACTAGAAACAAACCAGGAGATGAATCAACGTTTTGTGCCATACTCAATAGCTCTGCTCACTCAGTAATGGAGGCCAAGATTTTTATCTGGATGGACAGTCCACCGTAATGCCATGGGGATGAAGTTAATTACTTGGTCCGCATGGTTGAGGGGCTGTCCGCCTAATTTATAAATGACTACCAAGCAGGCGGTCATTCATAAAAGCTTTTCTAGAAAACGCCATCATGGTAGTCACTAGAAACAAACCAGGAGATGAATCAACGTTTTGTGCCATACTCAATAGCTCTGCTCACTCAGTAATGGAGGCCAAGATTTTTATCTGGATGGACAGTCCACCGTAATGCCATGGGGATGAAGTTAATTACTTGGTCCGCATGGTTGAGGGGCTGTCCGCCTAATTTATAAATGACTACCAAGCAGGCGGTCATTCATAAAAGCTTTTCTAGAAAACGCCATCATGGTAGTCACTGACCGTGCAGTTTTCTCTGTGCAACGGGGCTGCGTCTTGTAATGGGATTTTCTTTTTGTAAGGAAAACGCAATATTAGTGCTCTCTTCGTCATTGGAGTCTTCTTCCTTGAAAAGGAGTGGGGCATTATTACGATTTTATTGTCCCTCACCTGCAGGTTTTGCCCGGTCATAGGAAAGAGTACAATATGGCTACATGTCCGCCCATCTAAATTGGGCCAGCAGTCTTCTAGCTGTTTCTCTGATGCCCCTTACTCCAGAGGTTCAACAGAGAAGTTTTACCATGGTGGAGACAGAGCAGTCTCTGCAGTGGCCAAACTGTTTGTCTGCCTGAAATTCAGGGGCATATTTATGAGCAAGTGGCAGAGTGGCAGAGTGCGGCATTAGCCACCTTGGCTTAAGGTCGCACTCTGCCACTTCCAAAACGCAGGGCTGCACCGGTTTTACAAGGATACGGTGCAGCCCTGCATTTCCCCTTGTGCTGGCACTAATTTTAGCTGCCTAGCTGTAAACAGACATCCTTGCACTATAATGCCAGGGAGTCTGCGTTGTAGGGGAAGATTGTTTATGTCCAGGAAGGTGTCCCTTCCGGCAAATAAACAATCTGAAATGGGATTTTTTTACTTCTATGTGTGCTGCTTTTTGCAGCAGACATAGAAGTTGCAAAATGCATTGATTGTTTATGTGAAGGAAGGGTCACCTTCCTGCATATAAATAATCAATGGGCTTTTGCTATTTTGCTGTGCACATCGCAGCACACATAGGAACAGCAAAAACGAGGAGAAATGAAACATTTCTCCTTGTTGCGCCTGTTAAAGACCAGGGGCCTTATTTATGAAGGCCTTGCGCCACCAGTGCGTCACTTTTAACATGGGAAAAAGTGACTCACCGGTGGCGCAAGGCCTTCATAAATAAGGCCCCAGGCTTTCCCTGGTCTTAATTTTGGCGATGCCCTTGTAAATATGGGGTTGAATCAAAAACAATGGGTGTTGTGGTGGAATGTCCACTGCAACACCCATTGCTCACCCCTTTCACGCTAAGTATAGCGTGAACGGGGGCTTTATTCACAAGGCGGCGTGAAGCCAGGTTAAGTGGTTTAACGCCACCTTGTGAATAAGGGGGTGCCCCAATCGTCGCCACAACATCAGACAAAGTGACACTGTGGTGGCGATAGGGGCTTCTAAATATGCACCACGGTTTTTGGGGAGGAACTCTGTCTCTGCCTTCATTAGAAGTCTCTAATTTCGATTGTTGAAGGGATTGTGTTGATTGGTAATAACAGTTGCTCTCATATTAGAATATGATTTCAATTTGATATGAGTCGATGAAATACCTGTCTTCCATTGTTCATTATGCAGGAAGTCCGAATATTCCCCAAGGGTACAAAATCAGTTAATTAGCTCCTATAAGCGAAACTCTGGCTTGGCATTAATAACAATGTTCTTCATCAATTCATAACTTACTAGGAATTTGGGGTATGTAAAGGTCAACCAAGCAGCAAAAGTTTCCAAGGTTATCAATTATTCAGGTTCATGTTGTGTGCAGATTTTCCTGATATCCCTCTGCATAAGCCTGAGCACAATTTCTCTTTCTGAACCATTAATTTGTGCTAAAAATAGATGTGCTTTTTTTGTCACATGCACTGTAAAACCATGCAGCAAACTTAACTCCGCAGCTTTATGTAAGCAAGATCATACTCTGCTTAGCAGCTGATAGCTGATGACACAGCTACCACATGAGATATGTATGTCAAATTACACTTAGGTGTAAAATGATTAAAAAAGAGAAAACATAATAAGGCATCGAAACTGTCCAGATTTTCATTGGTCCTGCATAAAATTTTAGTTACTGGAGTAATTCCAATAATTACACATTAGATTTGTGGTGCTTAATGATCAAAATTACTCGATTTCTCCAACTTGAGAAATTAAGTGTAATTTGGGGCAAAAATCCTACCTCAGGAGTGCAGGAACAATGAACGAACGGAGAAAGAGCGTCCACTTGCTACTACTGTTTAGTACCTGTGGCATTTAGTGATTAAAAAAAGGGGTACCCTGTGTCCCTCAGAACCTGGGTAATTAATGGTTAAGCAAACAGTTGGTTCTGTTGGGTAAAACAAAATTACTTTTGAAACTGCTAGTACATGCAATCTAGGGCAGAAGCTCCCCAATACACACTTTCTTCAGAAGTTTGTAATTTAGCAAATAAGTCATTAGATCGACTGGTTTGTACTGTATATTTTTTATCAGAATTGCGTCATTCAATGATATCATACAGTACATGTGTGGACTGTCAACATAAGTGACAAGGCGCAATTTAGTGACAGTTGTGTTTGGTGCTTAAAAACGTGAGAGATATACAGTGAAAACAATTTCATATGTACAGATATATACAAGGGTTCTTTTTGGTGGCCAGCTACTTATTTAGAGCCAAGGATTCTTTTTATTTCATTAGGAATCCTGGTCGTGCTGAACCCCAGGACAAGCGTCAACGTTTCGACCCTAAGGTGCCCCAATCGGTGGTCACGGCAGGTCTTTTTCAAGACAGGAGGGGGGGGGTGTTTATTTTGTTGACAGTTTCTAGTTTCTAGGCCGGATGCTTGCAGCCTGAATTTGTACAGCACAATAGCTAGTATATCTGAAGTGTGCATTCACGTTGGACAAAGGTGGCAGTGTGGTTAATCATCCATCGGCTGCCGAAGAATCAATGCCTTGATACATATGAGTATGTTATGGCTCATTTATTATTGGGCTCATTGAGAGCACACTCCACTGCCTGCTTAATTAGTGCATCAGGATCTCCCCTGGAAATCTGTCGTACATCCTCAGATAATTCAGGATCTCAAGTGGTGTTTGTTGAAGCAGAACTTAGCCAAAGGGAGACAAATCCATATGCCCACTCCATTCCTTCTCATGACAGATGCAAGCCTTTGGGGGTGTCAGGTATTTCTCCAACACCAAGAGGTGAGGGGTCAGTGGAACGAAGATTAAAGGATTTACTCTTCCAATTTGAAGGAATCTACGGCAATTTGGAAGGCTCTCTAACTTTCCAATCTCAATTGTAGTGATGAATCTGTTAGTGAGGATGGACAATCTGGTTGGCAAATAAATAGGAGCTGAATGAATTATTGAAGGAAAGCTTCTCTTGGGCAGAGACACATCTCATATCAGTGACAGCTGTGTATATTCGAGGTAAGCTCACTCACTTTGCCTATGTCCTCAGTTGCTGTCACCCATCATCAGTAAAATATCAGGTTTCACAGTTCCACTTCAAACTGATTTGTGCTCAATTCAGAAATCCTGAAATGTCTTTGCCTCATCACAGAATGTACTGCTTCCTCAGTTCTGTATGGAGGTAGCATGTCCTCGGACTCTGGCAATGCATTTACTTTTCCATGGCCCAGGTGACTCAGTATGATTTTCGTCCAGTTCTCTTCCTCAGCAGGGTACTCCAGAAGTGCTGGCATGACTCACATCATTTCTTCCAACACTGATAAATGAACATACGTTGTGTACCCTGACTTTTGACCAAATTACATGCTGTTTGAAATAGCTAGCTGCAGCTGATGTTCACTAGTTTGTTTGAAAAGGCTTAATGTATTTTACAAATGTTTTACCATGCCTATGTAAGGTCAGGTTTCAGGCACCACGGAAACCTCCAGAAAATCCACTGCAATGAGCATCAAGCATTGGCATAGATTACCTCAAAGTGACCATTCTGGAAGACAGCCCTCATCAAATTAATCCCTTGTACGTGTTCCTTGCTATAAGCATTTAGAACGCGACCTTTGTGAACATTCTAAAGCACCTTCTAGAAGGTGGCCTCATCAAGTTAATTATCTGCACCTGTTCCTTGTTACAAAAAATTAGAACGTGACCTTTATGAAAGTTCTAAAGCAGTCTTATTAAAGGCCATCCAAACTCCTCCCTTTTGCTTAGCCTTTTTGTAAGTTACCTGCTTCCCAGCTTCCAGGACTCTGTCTTGTCAGCTCCATTGATCCTCCCGCTTCGACCTCACCACAAAGAATGTCCCACATTAATTTCTCACCTGGATGGAAAAAAGAACAAAAAGAAAAGGAGAGACACATTAACAGATCTGTTTTTACCGCACGTTGGGCTCAGTCGCAACATCATGCTGCAAACAAAGGTAGCCAGTATTTTTTTCCTATTTGTACATACTGTAGGCAGAGCTCTTCCAGAGAGGACTTGGTTGAAACTAACCCATCAAAATGTGCTTGTGCGTTTGATGCTGAAATCATACTCACTTCAGTTCCAAGAACTTTGATGAAGGGGCTGCTAGAGACAATCAATTTTTGTTTATAGGTACCATATCTGCCTTTATCCTTCATCAGCCTGGTGTGAATGCCTGTTGCAGTGTTGCTGTTGAGTAGACGAGCCACAGCTTCTTTGACTTTACACACCCTCTCCACCCCACACCCTTCCCCCTAGGATTTTCCACTGGAGCAATGTCTCCTCCTGTAAACTGAGGGCAAGTATCAGCAGGATTTTGGAATGAGTGTTGCTGCCACAATGGAATCATCTGGGATCCAGGTACGTGGCTTATAGCATGCAAATTCAGGAGAAAAAGCATGTAGTGATTTTCATTGCCCATTCTGATCAAGGAGGATCCTGCTTTCTTGAATTCTACATATGACAGTGGAAGAGTTGTTGCTTTTTCCTCTCTGCCAGCCTCCTCTTTTGTTTCCCAATTTTTCGTCTGAGGCTTTCCATCATCAAACTGAGAGGGTTAGATCAGAATAGTTGGTCAGTTCTCATCATGTGGTGATAGATATTCAGTCTTCTTGAAAACACTCCACTTTAACCCCTTCAGTGCTCATGACAAGGTCATCTCGTCATGGGTTTTACCTGCCCTGTGCTTATGACTAGTTGACCTTGTCATGAACAATGGGTATCAAGAATCCTCCGCACCCAGCGGGAAAACCCCCTAGCAGCCAAGGTGTTAAAGTCATACAATAAGCATTGGAGAGTCTTTCAATCTTGGTGTCTTGCTAAACGTTTGAAACCTGATTCCATTAAACAATCAGATTTTCCTTTCAAAGGATTTGCCCCTGCAACTTTTTCAGATGAGTGGTTGGCAATAAAATCTTTGTTATTGCCTTCTGATTCTATGACACAAGTAACTCTTTTGGTCAGAATCCTTAAAAGTTAGAAACTTAGACAGCCAATAGTTCCTTGTTGTATTCCATCTTGGGATCGTTCGGTTGATCTAAGGGGTCTCAAAAAAGTTCCTTTGACCAGTAGGAATTGGCTAGGTTCTCATAGCTTTCTGCTAAGGTAGTTTATCTCATAGCTATACCCTCTACAAGCAGGTGAGGGGAATTGAGTTCCTTAATTATCTCCCATAACTACCTGCTGTTTTTCCCTGACAGTTATATTAACACCAGATTCCAAGTTTGTGTCGTATATTAATTCAAAGTTCCATTTGTTACAAGATCATTCTCCTGTTTTTTTCTTCAGGGGTAAATCCCAGTGACTCCTCCTCCTTAGATGTGCCCTTTTAGGGTTTGCAACTCACTTTATGCTTCTAAGCCTGCGCTAAGCAGATGGGTTAAATTGGTAATTACCATGCATATCAGTCTGTTCAAATGGATACCCCAGGGAAAGAACAAGAAAGGTCTACAAGATCTATTTTTGCAACATAAGCAGGAGTAGAGGGGGTAAAGGGAGCTTCTGTTAGTGATACATATAGATCAGCAACATTATAATTTATGCAAACTTGTTAATGATTATATGTTAGATTTATTACCCTGAATCAGAGTCCCAGTCCAAACATCCCTCCCCCATCCCCGAATTTGCTCTTCCGGGCATCTATTTTATCAGCTTGCTATAAACAGGAGTAAGGGAGGAGAAGGGTATGTATTAGTCTGACTATGTCATTGAAAATAGAAAGGGGATTACAGTTTAAGTGTTAGCTTGTGAGTTTGACCTATGCAAGGCGACAAACCCTCAATATAGTATGTACTGGGGTGAGGAGAATTCTGCTTCAGGGGAATGATTACCAGTAAGTGATGTATTTATTACTATAGGGTAAGGTATTTAGCATGTGTGGTGGATACCTTCTATTTGGAGTTTTAAACTTGTACATGAGGTGAAAATGTAGAATCAGATTTAACACTCTAAATCCTGCATGTTTTGCTTTTTGTCTGGGCCTTTTCCCCTCTGCTTAGTGTTGTGAGGTTTGCCTTTTCAAAATCTTACAGGGCAAAACAATAGGGTTTCATATTTATCTATCAGCTAGGTATTCCGATATCAGCTAGGTATTCCGATCCCTGGGCAACCCTTTGCTTGCACAGAGATTGGAATTTCACCCTGGATTTGTAATATAGGCCCTGGATTTGTAATTCGGGTCTATGCCCCTCTAACATCTGTATGGCCTCAATTACATGTACCTCGGAGAAACACGTGCTATTTATCACACTTGTTAAACACCAATATACTAGAAACCATATTTATGGCAAAAGTCATGCAGTGCAGTGCAGCGCAGCAAGTGACCTTGGTGCACTGTGTAACAGGGAAAGGGTAGGGATGCATCCTATTTAGAAGAACACAGCGCATTCTTGCCTTTGTCTCTGTGCTGACACAGTTTTGGCTGCAGAGCGCAAATGCAGACACCCTTTTACCATGCTGCAAAAGTGCCTGCGTTGTAAGAAGGATTGTTTTTGTGCAGGAAGGCGCATCTTCTAGCACAAAAACAGTCCCATGAGGTATTTTTCTATTTTCTATATGTGCTACTAAACCCAGAGCACACAGAAAGAGGAAAAATACAAATATGTATCCTCGATGCGCTTCACCTGAGAAGGTGTAGCATTTTAGCGAAATCACAGGTCCACCACTTTTGGTAAATCTGCGTTCCATTACTCTGGATTTATGAAGCCACCCAGGGCCACGTAAGGTGGCCTTGCGTAGCTTCATAAATGGCATTTTGGCCTTGCATTGCCCATGCACCATGCTGCGTGGTGCAAGCGCAACGCAACCCCACTCATAAATATGCCCCAGCGTTTTGAATGTAACAGGTGCAATAAATTCCACCTAGTACACGTTTCCTCCACTACAATGGTAAATAATGTGGATTTGGGTGCTTTTAACCAAGTAATATCTACAGATCCAACCTGTCGATGTTTACTGGGGGCCAACTTCAAGCAGAAGGATAACTTTAACGACCCACAATTATAACTGTGTAGATAAAGGTTGCATCAGCGCCCCAATTTAGGAATAGCTTTGGAAGTGTGCATTGCATAAGACAGATTCAACTCTTGCTAATTCCACAAGTTGTTAACATTAGGGTGATCAACATAGCATATTTTAATGGTAATTCTAAAACAGAGTTCATTCAAAGTATTTCTTTCCAAATAATTTGCATTTTTTTCCGGCATGTACTGTTTACAGGCTTGGCCACATGAATATCAAGCTGTAGGTACTCTCCGCGGTTCTTTGACAACAGATGTTCATTTATAATCCAGATAAATGAGGGCAGCGTACTTCTTCCTCAGGAGAGGTTGCAACCTGTTCGAAGATACCCTGTGGAACGGTGTTGTCTTTCTTGTCTCTGAGATTGTTTCTATCAAAATGAGGAATCATGCCATGCTTAAACTGAATATGTCTACTTGTTTTCAGGAACAAATATGTACCCCAGGGACAAAACCAAGAAATACAGCTATCGTAACCAAATAAGGACTAAGCGATTGGTGTATGTAGCAATAATTACTATTCACAAAAAGCCTAACACGTTACAACAAACCTGAAGTGTTCCCTCACTCTATTCATTGAGGTAGTACAGAAGAATATTTGAGAAATATTAATTTAAAGTATCTATAGTTAAATGTGAGACAGCACTCTTATAGGAAACGCCATGCTTTTGATGGTTCGTAACTTGGTCCACTTTAAATAATCTGCATCAAATATTCATCCTAAAAAATATTTGGACAGCGGATGTATTGTTGGTGCAAATAGGTCAAGAGTGTGGAGTTATTTGAAATTCCAAAATGTGTGTATTCCCTTCCAACTGAAAGACGAATACGAGGAGAAATGCTTTATTTTGCCTCGTGTTTTCTATTTTATTTGTGCTGCATTGTGCAGCACACATAAAAACAGCAATACGCCATGCATGATTGTTTAGGTGCAAGAAGGTGTCCCTTCCTGAACATAAACAATCATTTTAAAAATGACGAGTTGCAACTGCTCTGTGTTCTGCACAAAGCAGCACACATAGAAGTTACAAATCGCCATTTAAGATTGTTTATGTGCAGAAAGGGACACCTTCCGGCACATAAACAATCATTCCCCACAACACAAGCACCCTTGGACTATGGTGCAAGGGTGCCTATGTTGGAGCTGGGCAGCAACATTTAGCGCCAGTTCAGGGGGAAATGAAGGGCTGCACTGTATTGTTGTAAATACGGTGCAACCCTGCGTTTCAAAAGTGGCAGGGTGCAGCGTTAAGACGAGAAGACTAATACCGTGCTCATTCACTTCTTTGTCATTCTGCCCCTCCGTGTTTTTTGGTGTCATGGGGAAAAAATCACAGAATATGGTCATCCCATCTTCTTTGCCTCGGTTGCTGCTTTTTGCTGCCTTAGTGATTTTGTGTTATGGTTATTTGGGTGAAATAGCCTAATATGTTGCTGTCCAGCGCGCATGTACAGTTAACCCTTTCCGTGCTGCGAACGTCCAACGGTCGTCGCGTGCACTACCTCGCTAGTGCTGCGCACGACCGTTGGACGTCCGAATCCCGTTAGCGCGATCGAACGTCCGCACTGGGGCGGAATGTTCGACGCGCTAAACGGGTTAAAGACGTGTGTGTAATAATAAATGAGAGCAGATAAAAACAGTCCAGATGTAAAATCATCTCTCTTGATTACCGAACCTCTTCACATATATTCATGAGTAATTATAATGTACCTGAACGCTAAGGGCCATAAAAGTTCTCCCCTTCTTCCAAAAGGGGAGAATAACATTGGCCATCAATCATGAGGCCTGTAGCACACGTTAGGTTATGATGACTGAAACTCCATGTTCCTCTACCATGACTCCTTCCCCACTCATTATATGGTGGCCAGTGTTGGTTCATTGTTTAGGTGGCAACATTTACAAGGACCAAGGTACATAAAATGATAAATAATACAAAAAAGACCAAGGAATATTTTAAGACTAGCAAGTACAGACTTGCAAAGACATAAAAAGTCACAACCCTGTAGCTTGGTCTAATAGCTAGAAACTCAACCATCCAAGAGCTCCTCCTAAGTTATGTGTTGTAGCCCACTCCATAACATGTCATTGTGGTGTGAGGAGGAACCCTATAATGAAGCAAGCCACCTCAGGGAGTGTGAGGGTTATTGTCCTAAAGAAAGTGTTATTTTCTTTCTGTGAGAATCATTGATTTGTAGCTAATTATTCTACAATCAACACAGTTTCCAGCTGACCTTGCTACGTTGTTATTATTTTTGACATAAACTGATGCACACTGTCCTGGCTTCCTAATAAAGAACTAAGGGGCTAGTTACGATGGCGGATGGACTGGTACCATCCGCAATATATACGTTGGTCCCGCACACCAAATCAGGATGCGACCGCCACCATGGTGGTCGCATTTTGCATTTTAACATTGCGGCGGGTGCTGCTGACAGCAGCACCAGCCACAATGTCAAAATAGCATGTTGGGCATTTCAATGCACTATGTGGCAGGCACCACTTGGTGCCTGCCGCTTGGTGCAGTGAAATGTAACGGTGTACCATGGGTACCCCCCAGTGCACCCACAACTACCCCAACACCAGGGGGCCCACAACGGGCCTCCGAAACCAATCTCTACCAGCCTTTAATAGCGGTTTACCCAGCACGGAAAGGCTGGCTGGAGCAGCATTGTGATTTGGCAGACAGTGCCTGCGAGGCACCGCCACCATTTCATGGATGCAGACCGCTTTGCCAGGCAATCGCAACGATTGCCTGTGGTGGTTCTGTGGCGGACGGTAATTACGTCTTCTGCATCCAAACCCGATTCCCCCCGCCATCGTAATGTGGCAGGTGGAAAATTGTGGTACGATTGCGGAAGGACCGCCACCGCATGGTTGGTGGTGGTGGTCCTTCCGCAATAGTAATCGGCCCCTAATGTGCTATACCAAATTGAACCAATCCTTCATTTCCTTTATGAAAGCTCCCCAACCAACATAGGGCCTGACCCTTGGACAAGAGCAACTATCCACCTATGCATGTACAAAACATGCCTTATGGGTACATTCCATCTAAAGGGTGATGTAGAAACAGCAGATGGGTTTCTCCATCACAACTGTAACGAATATCCAGTCTGCTGAAACAGAAATCCCATTATATCCAATGGGATTTATATTTTGGCCCTGGGATATCCTCAACATTGTGACAGAGTAACCCATCAACAGAGATCTAAATCAGGTCCTACGTCTCTGTGACACCCATATTTTTTTCCACCAGCTCTAAGATTTGCCATTCTCCACATACCACAAGAATATGCATGCACGTAATCACAGATTTGCACATCCATCATCATCAGATCATATTTACACTGGGAACACAATAATACCACTCAGCTAGAAAAGCATACTTGAAAACATATTTAAAAAGGGCACAGTCTTGTATTTATCATGATGCTATGCAAGGACAAAAAGACACCAGAATGACAAAGAAAAAGGAAAGAAAAATGATGACAGAAAAACACAACAGGTTCAACAGAAAGGAAGAATTTAATTTTTTCCCCAAAATTAGATAACATTTAGGGTAAGTAACAGTTCTAAGGGTACTTCACTAGAAAGTTTATTACCCAGAACCCAAAAGACTCTACTGCCCTGATCTAAGTGATCTTGAGGGGCCATGCAAAGTCAGGAGTTGGGAGGCCTCTTTAGTCCCTCCTAATGAAAGGCATGGTAAATTACAGGATGTTACAATGAATGTGCTGTTGGACTGGTAGTCAGTGTAGAGTATTACTGGCTGTGGAACCCTGATCTAATTTACCAGGCCATACTCTATTTACGCTGAAGCTTATAAATTTGGCCTTCTAGAAGCACGAGATAGAGTTCTATGATGCCCTTAGGAGAGGTTCATAAAACCAACGACTGTGACATACGAGTAAGGTGGAAGAAAGGACAAGATCTATTTCAGAAACTTGAGAAGCTGGAAGCAGGATGTCCTTCGCTTGTAAATTTTGATTGTGATTTTGAACACTGAATGATAGCGCCTTCTCAAACTAGCTTTATTTATTTTTACAATCTGGGCTTGTAACATATAATCTCTCCATTAATATTGGCCATGTGCAAGTAAACCAAGCTGATGTGTCTTTGATTTCAGTTTTTTTACTATTACGTTTTTGAAAGTCAGTGTCCATCCATCTTTGAATCACAAGAAGGGACTCCCTAAACCTAGGGATCTTGATACCTTGGAGGTGTATCAAGTCTAGCAGCAAATAATATCTTCTGCATAGGAAAATCCTTAAAACCCAAACTTCATGATCAGCTCTCCTGAAAGCTGAATGTATATATTAAATAAAAATAGGGAGAGTGCCAAACCCTGAGGAATGAAGCAATGTACCATCAATACCAGTGAATGAAAAGTGGGTAGAGGGACTACTTGACAATTTGTTATGAGAAAGTATGCCTGTAATCAGTCCAGAAAACCTGTGGATCCAAGAGTATGAGCAAACCATTTCGTTAGATGTTTCTCCATAATTTTGGTCAGTGCATAGGAGAACTGTTATAGGCCAGTTGTTGACCAGGTCACTCCATTTTTCCTGAGCAAAGGAACAGAAGAATAGGTTAATGGCTTCCACAATAGGAAGTGAAACTAGGACTAAAGTGTATGGAGGATGACAGTTAGACAAGGGTCACATAGGAATCCTGATTTAGGGTCACAGAAAGCTTCAATCACCTCACTTGGTAATAAAGTTGGTAACTGGAAATCAAGCCAAATTACTTGCTCCTCTTGTTTGAAAAGGCAAGATAAAAACAGTTGTAGGATCTACTATGGATATAAATTGTCTAGCAAATCATCTAATAAAACAACTGTTTAATGTGATGCTGTCACTGAGATTAAATAGAAGATTTCTCATATAATTCAGAATTTTTCTTGAATCTTTAGGACTAAAATTAAGTTCTAGTAAATCATACATTAAATGGATTGATTCACTGTGTTGAAGGCTAATACTACAGCGACCCACAAAGCAAAGATTGCAAGTTACGAAATCCCCACAGAATAGTTAAGCTAGCACACAACAATATCCATAAGCAGAATGTGAGACGAAACCCATAACAGCTTGGCTTTCTAATTGGTACATATTATTTACAAACCCCAAAGTCTAGCTCAGATGGGAATAAGTGAAAGACAATAAACCAGCCTCCTGACCATCACATTTTATTTCTTTCGACGTAACTAAATATACTTGATACTAGACACCAATGTTGGATTAACACAAGTATCCTTATGACACTAGAATTGTTATGTTATCTCACACAAATTCAACCATGGCAATTTTGCTGCCACTGATTCATAATAACTTGAAATGTCCATGCCTATATGCCACAGGTGCCCAGATTTACAGCCAGAATTGAAATGGAACTAACAATATTCCATCTTCTCTACCAAGGAAGGAAAATAATGGGATGCTCTGGGGAAGGAAGGTGAGCTCACACAGAGAAGCATTTTCAATGTTTGCTATTTCTATACAGGGCAGCCAAAAGACTTTTAGGTCAAGTTAATATTGCTAAAATCGATAAATATAATGATTTGCCAGCATATATGAGCAAAATCCTATCACTATTAACAAACTCGCCCGTCATGAACTCTCCATCAACCTAGATTCAGACATATATGGTCAGGCAGGCACTGCAATATAGGCCTGAGGTTAATGATTGACAGGTCACAGGTGGGGTGGCATGTAGCCAGCAGACAAAGGTGCGAACAGGATACTCAGGTCCATCCCCTAGACATGAGAGGCGAAACCACAATGATCCAGAGAGATTGGCCCCCATAAAGCACACATGGCCGAAGGGGCGACCAGCCTCCCAAAACACAATAAACTCAGATGCCACAGGAAGTTAGGAACCCATAGCCATTCACGAACCAGCACACACAGTACATGCAGCGATCAAGCACCCCTCGTCCAGACATCTGGACACGTTTCCCACTGGCCCCCATTGTGTCCATGCTAGGTTTAGTCCCACCTGCATTTGTGATCAAAGGCCTTATCTATGACTCCACAGATGAAGCCAGCATTCGGTTTGTCAAAAGTCCTTTATGACACACAAAATCTGTAAAGACTCATTCAGGTTGATTGCACTTTGAGACAGTGCTCAGACCCGTTTCTCTAACTCTGCTCCTGAAGTGTTTAATTAAAACAACTATACCTATTTTGCCACACCCCTCTTGTCCTTTGTCTTTTCCAGGTAAATTCATATTTGAGAAACATTTTGGTGAGCCACATAGGAAAGATTGGTACCCCGTACTCAGTGGCAGCCAAATGGAAGGGACTCCACCCAGACAGATTCCCATCTGTGCAGGAAGGAAGGTGAACAGATGCCACAATTGATTGGAAGTTTTGCTAAATCCGTGGGGCAGAGGTCTGTCCTGAAGTCGCAGTTGGAGGGTAAGAGACCACATCTGATACTTAGTTCCTAGCATTTGGTGTATGGCAAATTAGGAAGAAGTGAAAAAACGTAAACTGAGCGCCCTGCCACTGACATAAATCTGGCTTGCTACTGATTTTATGTGTCCAAACTGATTAGTCGCAAGGTAGCTTCAGAAGCATTCCCACAGAGGTCACCTTCTTTTGATAGTCTGCACGCTAGGAAGGGTGAATTTATTTTTGCTTGGACAACCGGGCGTGACAAAGAAGGTACACTTGTTCCCAGGGTGTGACACAGCGTTGAGGCCTCACCACTTCGACCACTGAGAGTAACATAAATGGTACAATGGGCCCTGGGTATGATATAGGGTGGGTACCTCAATCTTATTTTTTAGACAAAAGGGTTTTCTCAGTGTTACCAGTTTTTAACACTATTGGTATCTAAAAGAAGTGAGAGGTGTTGTACGCTTGGACTGCTGGGCATGGCACAGATGGTACGCTAAGCTGCTGGGTGTGAAACAGGGTGCAATTCAGGCATTAGGCAAAGATTTGGATCTGAGAGATCAGGTGTAGCTTGTGTTTGGCCAAGAGGGGCCTATGGTTCTTCAAGTTGTTCCTTTTCTCTGTGAAAAATTGTCAATATCGGCTCCAGGAAAAAGAAAACAACAGATTTTTGGGCTCACTTAGTTCTGTGTACTGTACAGGGCTTCCCCTGGTCACAGGATAGCATGCACTAGGAGAAGGAGAAGATATTTTTGAAAAAGTCCTAATTTTTTCTCTGTCAAGTTTTAATAACCTTAAAAAGGGGCCAAGCGGTGTGGACAGCATAGTGGAGTTAGACACCAAACCCTGGTGGGAGATACAGGCCAATATATTACACTATTAGAAGAAGAAAAGGGTAAAGGACAGGGAGAAAAAGGAGCAAACCTAGAGAGACACCGCTAAGTTGGTCCAACACAAATTAAAAAACAACACCCTCGAAGGAGCCGTGTTGGCCACGAATGTACAAATGGCGCCAGTTTTGAAGGGGGATCTATTGCCAAACACAAGAGGGTTTCAACCTAACAAAAAAGGCAGAAGTCAAAGAGTTTAGCAGCAGCCAGACCTTAGAGAATGTTATTGTTGCCACAGAATGGGCCACATGGCCAAGCAATGCTGGCTGAAAGCATATCATAAACAGAGGTCGATAAACCTGGGACAGTCCCGGCGAGAGCTCCATCCACAAAACCAAGTTAAGGGGAAATTAATTACACCTTACACACATTCCCATGAAAGTCAGCCCACTGCCTCACCACTGCAACAGGGATCAGGTAGTTGGACAAACATGTGGCAACAGCAACAACAGACAGGAAACCCAGCCCAACAGGGACCTGGGCCACAACCGGAGTAGGGAGCGGTAACAGCCTGGGGAGGCAATGCTTTCACATAAACACAAAACCCAAATGTGCAGTAAGTCAAACCCCCAATGAGAAGCATCCATTTTATGGGCACATCACAAGTCACTGTACTAAACCTCAAAAGAAGGACTAGTGAGACAACATTAGGAGTTCAAGTCTGTACTTGCAATAAGAAATTCAAGGCTGCTGGATATCTTTTGTCGATTGGGTATCTTCACTAGAGTCCGCCATCCAGGGTGCCTATAGGAGCTGAGGCCCCACTCTGCTGCTGATCCTCCAGGGTGGGGCTGGCTGACCATACCCCTATGGGGGGCAGGCTGATGAGGTGGCAGGGTGCCTCCCAGTCCAGTCCTTAAAAGCAGGCACCCAGGCCCTGACACCCTCAAGTCAACTAGGACGGGTTCTGATCACCAAATTGCAAAAAAAAACATTTTCGGGTCTCCAGCCCGGAACCAAAATGCTCTAAAATGGAGACCCCCTTTTAGTTCCAAAACAAAGTTGTCCTTCAGTGTTCAGAGCCTGCTTTCTGATACGCTCAGCATAATAAAGACCTCATAACCTCCACTGTACAAGATCTGACATGTTGCGAAGCACTGCACGGAGCCGAGTCAGTCAGGAGGGGAGGTTCACTTGAATAACTAACTGTCCCAGTCCATAACCTTCCTTAGACAAATTTCGCTGAGTTCTCAACTTTAAACTCCAGATTATCGATGCACCAATGTATTTCCTCCCTCCTACATAAAAGTTTTCAAGTGTCCAAAGGCTGCCCGCAGGGTCGTGTCCCTCCAGAAAAAACTACAGAAGTGTGCTGCCTGTTAGAAGCCCCTAGTCATCGCTAGGAACCACAGGTTCAAACACCCAGGAAAAGAATAGTATGAGGGTTAGTGGGGTGCTGAGGAAAGGGAGTCTGCAAGTCCATCACAACTCCGTGTGAGATTGGAACACAAGAATGTGCTCCTCCCCGTATCAGACTAGGATACAGCCAATACACTAGGTCCTACATACACCATCTGGAGGAAAGAACTATCCCAATGTCAGATACCGCAATATCAGAAGCACAAAGAGCCCATGGACAGCTTTCCGACCACCTCCATTTTCTCCTGATAAAGTGAGAATAACAGATCACATGAGAGCTAGGGCAAGTGCCCAAACACCAATAAAAAAGAGCCCAAAGCTACCCCAAAAAAGAAACTTCCAGAAAACGGCCTTAGTTAAGTCACCTGGAGCCACTAGAGAGAGGGCCACATTGCATGACCAATGCCAGGACTAGAGGTGTATACATGTGACCTCAGGGCACTTGAAACCTGCAACATCATGCAATTGTGACCCCCCCTCCTTATACATTTGGCACACATATACCGGTCTATGGACATCACCTGCACCAATAGCACCCCCCACGTACACATTGGAGAGAGGGAATGGCAATGTCCATGGACGCCTAGCTAAAATAATACCATTTCACCTTCAGGAGACTACCCCGTAAAAATCTTGGACCAGTCTAAACTCCCAGCTAGGTACAGAGATGGCGGAGGATCAAGAACCCTTAAAAATTAATGCGTCCCGTGAACTAAAACTCACTTTTCAAAATACGAAACCCTGACTAGGGCCACCTTCCTGTACCTCACTAAAAATGGCACAAATAAATAGAGAAAAAAGCACACCCCTCAAAAGGAAAGCACGGGAATTCCTTAGGAAGATGACGGCAAATACAATAATGCACTGTTTTTCTAACTAACCAAGTGAATGTAGCTCTTATTCAACGATTTCCATGTGCAAAACCTTTTGGAGTGGCCTCATCAGCACCCCGACTGGATCTACAGTGTGTGAATTAAGAACTGAGAACTGTATAGTGAACTTTTTGCCTCACACTTTGTTGACTAAGACACTCTCAAGTACCAGAGGTTTGCAGCCACCTCTCCTTGATCCAGTCCCAAGACCTGCAATGTTAAAAAGGTATGTATTTTTGAACTTCTATATACCTTTTGTTTACTATGGGTGTTTCCGCATCCATTCATCACCAAAACACTGCCCAGTCTGATGGAGTCCACCTCACAGCTATCACAGCGCTTGCATAGTGACCTCTACCACATCATTTATATTTAAACCAAATCCAAAACTAACATTCCATATGCACTACACAGCACCCTCCTACACAGCACATTGTATCAGCTCATGAGCGCTGTGGGCTCCAAGACAACAGCCAGATCATGTTACGTTTGTTTGCTGATACCACATGCAGTAGGCGCAGACAGGCAGGCTTAACTTGTTCCAAGAGATAGCCCCAAAAAGTAAAATGGCTTCTCCACCTATACCTAGGATTAGTGCCAAGATACAACCAAACATAGAAGAAGCCCATAGAGTAGTAGTGAATCTGACCCAATAACAAGACCAATCCCTCAGCATTGTACCTCTTCACTGAGCCTAGCGTCATTCAGACTGAGCTAGATAGGATGCGCAGGAGGGGTAATATAGTGAAGGATACTGTTTGGCCCCAAGACTTTCCTGAAAAGAGATTCTTGGAGGTAGCAAAACCACCACACCAATTCACAAACACATCCGCTGCCACTTTCATCTGTGGTCCCAGGATGACCCTTAGCATATCTGAGGCTGTCTTCTTTAATAACAAATGGTCCCTAGACATGGATTTCCAGTGTTGGGTTATTCGCCTTGATGATTCAAAGGGAAATGAGTCTCGTTTAGGAAGGTTGAACCACAGTATAAATATAAATATACAAAATCTGGGATACCTAGGTGAATAGACATACGTGCTTAGCAGGGAAGGGGCGACCCCTAATTGTACGGAAACTTACACTGTATTCCTTGAGTTTTAATGGCAAAGAAACCATTCCACTGGGAATAAATTAAAACTGTGGCACAGTACATCACATTCTGGACATGCAATGGGGCACATAAAAGCTGATAGATATTTACTGGCAATGTGGCGAGTTTGCCTATACTCAGTTCGTCCCTTGGTGGAATGGCCTCTGCTCCCTTGCCACAATACAAATCCCGCCCGCTGTCATTCCCAGAGAAAATCTGTCAGAATTGCACCAACATGAGCTAAAGAAGAAGATGACTCTGTTTCACCAGGCTCGAGAAAAATGAACGGCTAGGTGTTTTGTCTGGGCTCATTAACACTATTTTCAGCCACACAAATATTATGCAACATCAATATGTGTTGAATGACCGCAATGGAGGGAGAGGTGTTTGCCAAGATCGGAACATCCTTATTCAATGATCTATACATTGGGACTTTAACTCTCCAAAAATTGCACTCTTTTCATAGAGACATGTATGAAGAGGGAGATGCCTCTGAGCTGGAATGATACATCAACTGATTTACCTGGCTCCCCTGGTGCCTGACTGGACTGTGCACATCACTGTTCCTCTTTTCGTATGTTTATGTTCTTGTGTGGTTTCCTGCATTCAGGAGTTTCCTGCTGTAAAATGCAGTCCTCAAATTGGTTAGAATGCAAGTAATTAGGTAAGTAGTAATAGTCAAAACTAAAGAACAACATGTTCCCAGTAACATGACTGTCAAGAAGAATGGGTCAGATAATGAAGTTGAAAATCAACTTGGGAGGGAATATTAACATTGGTAAGATTGATGCCAATGTTCATAATGATACACTTGCATATACGAGCGAAATCGCATTGCTATTAACAAACTCGGCTGTAATGAACTCTCCTTCAACCCCGACTCAGAAATACGTGGTGTGCGACCTAAGCCTGATACTGATATTAATTAACAGGTCAGAGAGAGGTAGCGTGTAGCTGGCAGACAAATGTGCAAGCAGGAAACTCAGGTCCATCCCCTACATAAGCGCAGCCACACCACAATGAACCTGGGAGATTGGCCCTAATAAAGCGGATATGGACACAACACACACAGTACATGCAGTGAACACACACTCTTCATGCCAGACTTGCTATTTTGGCATTTTGAACGTAGCAGAAGCCTTTCCAACTTTTTGTCTTTCAAGTGCAAGCATACATTAATCTAGGGTAAACTTGGTGGTATCATTACTTGCTTTAGGATTTGGGGGACAAGCTTTTTTCTGCTACTGCATAGAAACCACAAGTCCCATTAACCACTATCTGCCAGAATGGCAAGTGCATATTTTCCAGTTTGTCGACCATAGTACTGTTTTCTTCTCATTAATCAGTTTTTATATGAACAACTTGCATTCTAAATTTACTACTAATATGGTATCCTTCCTTTTGAGTTCAGACAATAAAACTCTTTTGAATGTACCACAGTAATCATCAAACCTAATAAAATACTTGTTTGTCTTGTGTGGATCCTGGATACTAGGTGGCTGGGTACTAGCGTACCATCAAAGTGATCCAGTAATGATAAGACCTGGTCAAACAATTTCTGAAGCTGTGTGTGAGAGATCAAATGTATGTAATGTGATACTTTTGGTATTACTGATCACTTGCTTTAGATCAACAGATCTTTTTTTTGGCAGCCCTTAATTTAGTTCCCAAATATCAGTCTTTTGAGGTCATTACTGGAAGGTCATGACCATTCTCGTTTTAGTAACCAACATATCTAGGAACAGATCCTGTTGATAAACAGCTGTTGTCAATGAATTAAAATGTGGGAGTAATAAGAAATGTCTCCTTCCACTAAATGCTAATAATAACCATCCCATTCACGCCTCTAAGGCACCTATTTGTACTGGGCAATCAGTTTAACTCAAGTTTTGATCATGGTAACTATTTGCACCATGGGCTATCAGTGAACAAATCAACACTGAGGAATATAAGAAGATGAAAAACAGGGGTGTTTAGGTGCGGAGATTAGGCCTGAAAAAACATTAACCAATATCAGCTAATGTTAAGCTTATACTTAAGATCATCCTGTTTTTCCAAGTGAGTCAAGCATTCTGACAGGTACATCTCTCTTCACAATGTACAATGTAAAATATTCATGTCCACGTGTTTCCTACCAGCATTTTATGCATTAAGCTTCTCTAATTCTTTCTAGATACTGTCACTGCAGCCAAGGCCACCTACATTATAACCTGAGCTATGCACACTGGCCCTAAACTATGGATCATTGATCAGAACTGCCTTTCTGCCATGAAGAAGCCACCCTTATTCATTCTAACTGCTATCATGTTGCTATGTATTCTAACATATTTCCTCTACACCAACAAGAAATTAAAGGCCACAAGCACTAAAACTGTGGTTGCAAAAAGTGGTGACAACGTACATTTCAACTTTTTGTGAACAACACATTACGTTGCAAATCAATCTATATACCAGCAGGGCGGTTTATAAAATAATGGTTAAACGCAGGCCGAACAATAACCTGCCTAAGTCTCTGGGCAGATCGCAAGGTGCTATTACCTCCAGTTGGCTGTAAAAATAGGGTAATGGCCTCCAAGGCACAGCAGAATGATTAGCATCTGTGAGCACGCATGTCAAAACTACGCATGACTAAACAAAGTGGTCAATACCACAACTGTGTCGTTACTACGATTTCCATTACAACGAAAGTCATTACAACGACTTGCTTTAGGGAAGTGCTGGACTTTGGAACAGTTTATATCACTATTCCAACTCCAGTCAGTGTATAAGTAGGAAAGGTGTTGGACTTAAAATCCAACACCACATTCCCTAAAGCAAGTTGTTGTAATGACTTGTGTTGTAATGGAACTTGTGTTAACATTGCAGTTGTGGTACTGACTGTGTTGTAAAGGCCCCACGATGTAATGCATGTGTTGTAATAGATGTTTTACCAGCAGAACACCATGTCTGTTTTACATTTAAAAACGGAGGGGCTCATCTACAAGAAAATGATGCAACGAGGTAGTGCAAGCCATTTTGCTGTGCTGCGTCATTTTCAAAGCACAGAAATGCGTCGTATTAACAATGGTACAACACATCCCTTTGCTTGCCCATGCACTGGTGCACAATTGACAGCCATGCACAAGCGCATGCATCCTTGCAAGGGTGTCTTCACTGAGGGGATGATTGTTTTTGAAACACCTGCAAAAAGTGAGGCACACTGGACTTGTACTACTCTTTTGAAGCTGCCACCTCCCAACAAGAAAGAGGTCCCAAGAAGACAATTAATTTCAATTGCTAAAAATATATATAAATTATAAGTATTTATTAGCTTGTTTAAAGTATTTCAATAAGAATAATTAAAAAATATATGTAATTTTTTAGATCATTTAATAAATTATTATTATTAGATTAAAAAAACGTATAAATATTGGTAACATAGATAAACATTAAACATGTTACCATCAATGGATTTTTTTTGTTAATACAGCTTCCAAAAATATTTTTACTTCTGTTTTATATGGTTACATTTATTAAACTATATTTAATTAAAAATTAAGTTAATAGTCAAGTCAGTTTTATTGTACAGTTAAGTAAAACCTTAACAAGCACTATCTCATTGGAAAATAACCAAAGCAGCAATTAAAACTAGAATGCCCATTATGAACGCAAGCAATACAGATGATGGTAAGTGCAAAGAAGCCTTTTTTTAAATGTCAAGAATGAATGAATGAATGAATATTGATTTGTAGAGGGCGAACTTAGCCCAAGGGCATCAAGGCGCTGCCTGCAAGGCATTAGAAAGCGGTGAGAGAGGGAACATGCTCGAACTGACGTATCCAAGAAAAGCCAGGTCTTTAAGGCTTTATGAAAAAGCGGGTGGGTCACCTGACTAGAAAGTGCTTCTCGGAGGGAGTTCCACAGTTTGGGTGCAGCCAGAGAGAAGTCTTGATTCAAAAAGGGGGTGGTGATGAACAGAGTATCTGAATTAAGCAGACCACGCTAACCCAGTCAAGAGATCAGGGCTTGATCCATCACCGTTATTTAGCTCACTGCATCACCCCAGTTCAGAACCTGGCTATATGCAAATTAGTCTGACCCAGTGCCTCATGGGAACAGGGCAGACCAAACTACCAAGCCAATTCTTCACAGGAAAGGAGACAAGCTTCCGGGGACCGGTTTCTGGCATTTCAGCCGTCGTCGACCCGGCTTGCTTGAATCCTGGTGGTGCGGTGAGCAAGGGACTCATGTCTGAGTATACCCTGCCACACTTGTGGTGGCCAAAAACGATTCAAAAAGGGAGTGGTGATGAACAGAGTATCTGAATTAAGCAGACCACTCTTACCCAGTCAAGAGATCAGGGCTTGATCCATCACCGTTATTTAGCTCACTGCATCACCCCAGTTCAGAACCTGGCTATATGCAAATTAGTCTGACCCAGTGCCTCATGGGAACAGGGCAGACCAAACTACCAAGCCAATTCTTCACCGGAAAGGAGACAAGCTTCCGGGGACCAGTTTCTGGCATTTCAGCTGTCGTCGGCCCAGCTTGCTTGAATCCAGGTGGTGCAGTGAGCAAGGGACTCATGTCTGAGTATACCCTGCCACACTTGTGGTGGCCAAAAACGATTCAAAAAGGGGGTGGTGATGAACAGAGTATCTGAATTAAGCAGACCACTCTTACCCAGTCAAGAGATCAGGGGTTGATCCATCACCGTTATTTAGCTCACTGCATCACCCCAGTTCAGAACCTGGCTATATGCAAATTAGTCTGACCCAGTGCCTCATGGGAACAAGGCAGACCAAACTACCAAGCCAATTCTTCACCGGAAAGGAGACAAGCTTCCGGGGACCGGTTTCTGGCATTTCAGCCGCCGTCGGCCCGGCTTGCTTGAATCCTGGTGGTGCAGTGAGCAAGGGACTCATGTCTGAGTATACCCTGCCACACTTGTGGTGGACAAAAACGATTCAAAAAGGGGGTGGTGATGAACAGAGTATCTGAATTAAGCAGACCACTCTTACCCAGTCAAGAGATCAGGGCTTGATCCATCACCGTTATTTAACTCACTGCATCACCCCAGTTCAGAACCTGGCTATATGCAAATTAGTCTGACCCAGTGCCTCATGGGAACAAGGCAGACCAAACTACCAAGCCAATTCTTCACCGGAAAGGAGACAAGCTTCCGGGGACCGGTTTCTGGCATTTCAGCCGCCGTCGGCCCGGCTTGCTTGAATCCTGGTGGTGCAGTGAGCAAGGGACTCATGTCTGAGTATACCCTGCCACACTTGTGGTGGCCAAAAACGATTCTAAAAGGGGGTGGTGATGAACAGAGTATCTGAATTAAGCAGACCACTCTTACCCAGTCAAGAGATCAGGGCTTGATCCATCACCGTTATTTAGCTCACTGCATCACCCCAGTTCAGAACCTGGCTATATGCAAATTAGTCTGACCCAGTGCCTCATGGGAACAGGGCAGACCAAACTACCAAGCCAATTCTTCACCGGAAAGGAGACAAGCTTCCGGGGACCGGTTTCTGGCATTTCAGCCATCGTCGGCCCGGCTTGCTTGAATCCTGGTGGTGCAGTGAGCAAGGGACTCATGTCTGAGTATACCCTGCCACACTTGTGGTGGCCAAAAACGATTCAAAAAGGGAGTGGTGATGAACAGAGTATCTGAATTAAGCAGACCACTCTTACCCAGTCAAGAGATCAGGGCTTGATCCATCACCATTATTTAGCTCACTGCATCACCCCAGTTCAGAACCTGGCTATATGCAAATTAGTCTGACCCAGTGCCTCATGGGAACAGGGCAGACCAAACTACCAAGCCAATTCTTCACCGAAAAGGAGACAAGCTTCCGGGGACCAGTTTCTGGCATTTCAGCTGTCGTCGGCCCGGCTTGCTTGAATCCTGGTGGTGCAGTGAGCAAGGGACTCATGTCTGAGTATATCCTGCCACACTTGTGGTGGCCAAAAACGATTCAAAAAGGGGGTGGTGATGAACAGAGTATCTGAATTAAGCAGACCACTTTTACCCAGTCAAGAGATCAGGGCTTGATCCATCACCGTTATTTAGCTCACTGCATCACCCCAGTTCACAACCTGGCTATATGCAAATTAGTCTGACCCAGTGCCTCATGGGAACAGGGCAGACCAAACTACCAAGCCAATTCTTCACCGAAAAGGAGACAAGCTTCCGGGGACCGGTTTCTGGCATTTCAGCCGCCGTCGGCCCGGCTTGCTTGAATCCTGGTGGTGCCGTGAGCAAGGGACTCATGTCTGAGTATACCCTGCCACACTTGTGGTGGACAAAAACGATTAAAAAAGGGGGTGGTGATGAACAGAGTATCTGAATTAAGCAGACCACTCTTACCCAGTCAAGAGATCAGGGCTTGATCCATCACCGTTATTTAGCTCACTGCATCACCCCAGTTCAGAACCTGACTATATGCAAATTAGTCTGACCCAGTGCCTCATGGGAACAGGGCAGACCAAACTACCAAGCCAATTCTTCAGCGGAAAGGAGACAAGCTTCCGGGGACCGGTTTCTGGCATTTCAGCCGTCGTCGGCCCGGCTTGCTTCAATCCTGGTGGTGCAGTGAGCAAGGGACTCATGTCTGAGTATACCCTGCCACACTTGTGGTGGCCAAAAACGATTCAAAAAGGGGGTGGTGATGAACAGAGTATCTGAATTAAGCAGACCACTCTTACCCAGTCAAGAGATCAGGGCTTGATCCATCACTGTTATTTAGCTCACTGCATCACCCCAGTTCAGAACCTGGCTATATGCATATTAGTCTGACCCAGTGCCTCATGGGAACAGGGCAGACCAAACTACCAAGCCAATTCTTCACCGGAAAGGAGACAAGCTTCCGGCGACCGGTTTCTGGCATTTCAGCCGTCGTCGGCCCGGCTTGCTTGAATCCTGGTGGTGCAGTGAGCAAGGGACTCATGTCTGAGTATACCCTGCCACACTTGTGGTGGCCAAGAACGATTCAAAAATGGGGGTGGTGATGAACAGAGTATCTGAATTAAGCAGACCACTCTTACCCAGTCAAGAGATCAGGGCTTGATCCATCACCGTTATTTAGCTCACTGCATCACCCCAGTTCAGAACCTGGCTATATGCAAATTAGTCTGACCCAGTACCTCATGGGAACAGGGCAGACCAAACTACCAAGCTGAATCATAGAGAAGTCTCTGCCACCCCATTTAGCCTAGGAACTATCAGTAACTTTTTGTTCGAGGACCAAAGCGGCCTGCTAGGAACATAGTGATGGACCATCGACTTAATGCCCTCTGAGCCAGAGCCGTAATAGGCTTCATGAGTCAGGCATAGGATCTTAGAAAGGATCCTACGGTCCATCGGCAGCCAGTGCAATAGCTTAATCGAGGCTGTGACTGAGTGATTTGTAGGAAGATTTAATACCAGCCTTGGAGTTCTGGACTTTTTGGTTCCGTCCAGAGGTGTCAGGGATAACACCCGAAGACCCCGGAGTTCTACCTGTCTCGGTGCACAAATAAACAGAAACACGGGCTTCTCGATGGTGGCGTCAAAGACCAAAGGTTTATTACTGCAGGGACACAGAAGTCACAGAAACTACACACAGGCAGAATCTAGGAGCCAGTTCGATTTGTACAAAAAGGGTTGCTCCTTATATACCAAATATTGGGCTTCGGGCAAATTCTTTACATGTTAGTACATTCCAAAACCTTTGTGTCTTAAACAATAAATATTTGGCGTTGCACAGGAATCGTTAACAATATCTGATGTCAAAAATTACGAACTAGGGGTTTCCACTGTTCCATCATAATCCCATGTCAACTTTTCATTCAAGACCTGGACCGCCTCATCGTAAATTTCGTTACCTCCCCCTAATAAAGGCCCAGAAGGAAAGGAGCAGAGCCAGGTGCAGAAGATAGAAAAGCAGGATAAGAGATGTTTGTGGGTCGTAAATGGGCAAGGCTACCAGCTTCGGCCGCCTAATCATGATCAGGCCAACGAACACAAGAACCAGTATAGCAGGACTGGCCTCGGGCAGAGGAGGCAGCTTCTGCCGAGTCATGTTGCCATGGCGTGTTCTGTTCTAAGGTGCACGTGTCACTAGCAAGGTGAATCTCCGGCTAAAGCTTACGTGTCCTTAAGTGAGAGAGGTCACTGCGTGTCCATTGTCTATGTGAGGGCAAGAAACACAAAATGGCTTCCGTGATGTAAGATGGATGCCATGGGTAGATCAGAAATGTGTTCGTAACAGGAGTGCTCTTGCTTGTAGCATAGCGAAAACACCAGGATATGCTAAATGGATCATTTGCGGTTCACTGATACCAAAATTATGTATTTACGACAATGTTGAAAACACGGGTTCAAATCGTCACGGAACCTCAGCCTAGCCGCAGCATTCTGCATCATCTGCAGATGACGAACAAGGCCTTTACCAATGCTCAGATACAGGGCATTACAATAGTCCAATCTGGACGTTACTAAGGCAATGACGACCTGCTTGCGCGCTTCAAAGAAAAGGTAGTGAGAGATTTTTCTAAGGATCCTAATTATCCTAAAGCAGGTGGAGAAAGTCCTATTGACATGAAGGTCAAGAGAGAGATAGTTGTCCACAATCACCCCTAAGTTCTTCCCGTGAGATACTGGACAGGGACAAACAGCAAGTGTGGTTCTCCATCATCCAAGAGGAAACTGCCTCCATACAGCGCCTAAAATTGAGGGCAGAATCCATTACACTATGTGTTATAGAAAACATTATTTGGGTGTTGTCCGCATAGGACAGCACCTCAAGCCCAAAAGATCTCACCACATTTGCAAGCAGAGCCACATAGATAATAAAAAGTGTTGGGCTCAAGGAGAAGCCCTGAGGAACACCGCACAGCAAAGGTTTAGGGGCTAAATAAAACTTGCCCAACTTCACCATCTGTGCCCACTCACCAAGAAAGGAGGCAAGGAGCCCCAGAGTAGCACCCCGACACCCATCTCTCCAAAGCGAGCCACCAGCCTATGAGGAGATAGAGTATCAAAGGCTGCAGTGTGGTCCAATTGCACAAGAAGGGTAGTATGGCCTGCATCCACCTTAGTCCGGATGTTGATAAAGACAGCCTTCAAGGCTCTGTGCTGTGGTGACCCCTAAAGCCATGTTGGGAGCCATCCAGAAGGTGGAGGTCTTTTAGGTAAGTGCTAAGATGAAGATTAAGATACGCCTCCAAAATCGTGGCAGGGACGGGAAGCAAGGAGATTGGCCTGTAGTATTTCAATTCCCCAGGATCCAAGGAGGGTTTCTTCAAAAGGGGCTTCACTACCACTGTGTTCCATGACGAGGGATACAATCCCTCACAGATGGCGGCGTTCATGACTTCAGTGAGGAGGGGAGTAATGATCTCCCGACAGGTTTTTAACACCTTAAGGGGACAAGGATCAAAAGGGGAGCCCGGGTTAATGCGATCCAGGAGCCTGTCTGTCACCTCCAAGGACATAAGGGGGTAGGTAAGGAGCCTGGGAGTTTCCCCCAAAGACAGTGTCTCAGTAGGGAGAGTAGAAGTTTGCATTCCTGACCTACTACTGGAGTTATCCATTTCCAATAAGGCATAGATATCTGAGATTTTGGCTTAGAAGAAGTTGGATATTTTGTCACAGAGCTCCTGCGAAGTGTCAGGGGGTCAGTGGCATGTGGGGAGATAAGAGAATTGATGACCTTAAAGAGATCTCTTGGAGATTTCATAGAGAGAGTAACCCTGGAAAAGTATACTTTCTTTTCCTCCATAATGCCAATTTATACTCTTTCAGACATTGTTTATGCCGTTCCCTACTAGGCTCTAAGTGAGCATGCCACAGCCTCTCCTGTTTGCAGCAACCCTGCCTAAGTCTCTCTGTAAACGAGGGAGCTGAGGGCCTTGTTTTTGCTGAGTAGTGCTTCTAAACTGGAGAAAGGGAGTCCAATCCTGCTGCAAGTCGTTGAGATAGTTCCGCGGCAGCAGAGTTAGCGTCAAGATGCTTAGTGGGCTCCAGATTGTTAAGGAAGCTAGAAAGCGCCTCTTTGTTTATATGGCTATAGTTCCTTCTTTCCTCCAAGTTCTTGTCGCTGGAAGCCAGCGACACTGCTGCCTGGAAGTGTAAATCAAACAGGACGGCAAAATGGTCTGAACAGGCAAAGGGGAAGAGTTGCCACACCCTTATCCTGGGATCATTAGAGAATACCCCGTCGAGGGTATGCCCCGCTATATGAGTGAAGCTTCTAACCAGCTGTGAGAGACCACATGAACTCAGAGTTTGTAGGAGTCCTTGGGTGTCCCTACATGAGGGATTTTCTAGATGAAAATTAAAACCCCCCAAGAGAGTTATGTTAGGTCTCTTGAGATATGGTTCTGCCAACCTGCTAAGGTCCTGACTGAAAGATGCCCTAGGGCCCGGTTGTCTATAGCATGAAATACCAGATGAGCTTTCCGTAGGGTGAAGATTGATGGAAAAATAGTAGGCCTGATAGGGATCAGAGGGAGTCGTCAAAGCCTGTGTGAGGCAAATCAGGGAGTCTATGTAAAGAATTCCCACCACCCCTCCCCGCCATACTACTCTATCTAATCTAGCAAGGGTATACTTAGCGGGGATGGCGTCTACCGGATTACGGCCAGAAGCATCCGTAGCCCAGGTTTCTGTAACAAAAACCCATGTAGGCTTTCAAGCTGAGACAAAATTTCTGAAAGCAATCTTGTTTTTAATCAAAGATCTTGCATTTATAAGGAGGCCCTGCATGACCGTCTCTTTGGGGTGGGGGGGGAACCTTGTGGCCCTAGTATCTGGCAGGCTCTTGCTATACTGCTTTCAATGAATGTTACAGCCTGTGCATACTAGATACGACTTCCTGGAAAGCAACTCAGGGTCCCAGGTGTGGTGGCAGTAAGCCCCTTCTGGTTAGAGCTCTAGCCAAACCTCGTTAGTATAGCAGGTCCTACACCTGTTGATCCCAGGTGAAACTGGCAGCATCCCTGCCACCTGGCATGGTCGTGGCGCAGACGAGCGCAGACAGGCTTGCCTTAGGCGTGCCTTTGGTCCACCAGTGGCACAATCATTGCGCGCGTCTGCTGCGCACGCCTGCTGCATGACTGTAATGTACTTCTTTTCCCCCACAGGATACACAGAGTCATGTGTATTGAAGCACTCACGTTTATTTAATTACAACAATTTGTATAATTGAGCTAAGGGCGCCGAGCGTCTAACTGCCTCCAGCTCCGGTCGCCAACTGCCGTTTCTGTCCTTCGCGCCTTCTCTCCTGTCCTGGTGCGCATGCGCGCCTATCTGCTCTAGCCTACGGCGTTACGCGTCATCGCGTATGCGCCCGTAGACTAGAGCACATACCACATATCTCCCCCCTTTAATGAAAACAAAGTTATAACATTTCCCCCTCTTTGAGAGTGTCCTCCAGCCGTGAACATTGTCTAAGTGGGGCACCGGGGGACGGCACCAGGCTAGTGTCCATCCATCACAAAGTCACTATAACGAAAGGGCGCTACAATTGCCCTTCCGCTGCGGGTGTGTCTTACCGGCATGTTCTCTCTCGCCTCTGTCTCTTCTTGGGACACCCCAGCTTCTCTCACTTCTGTTCTCCTCTCTGCATTCGCTTGCACTCCTCCTCCATCGGTCGGCCTGGCTCCCAGGACAATCGCTTCACTGTCCTCGCCTGCACCTTCTCCTTGGTTGTCTATGCCGTGATCTGAATGGGTTGTAACCTCCGGGTGATCCATGTCTCTTCCTACTTCCTCTGCTTTGGGCCAGACTAATATTTTATTGACTCTGGCCATGCGCTCTTGTGACCAGACTTTGCCATCACTGAGGAGGGCCGCTCTGCCACGCACTTCCCTAACTTGTAGTGGCTGGCTGAATTTGCTTTCGCCCTTCTTTTGTAGAGTGGGGAGTTTGATCCTAACCCACTCCCCTTCTTCCAGCGCCGTTTCTTTCGTGCTACGTCGCTTGTCGTAGTGCGCTGCATAGATCTTCTGGGCCTTCTCTAGATTGTGCTGCACCACCGCTGGGGACCACTTGCTGGTGAGGGTCTTCTCCCTCCATGCTACGTTGTCCCGGGTGAAGGGGTGCCGTCCTCTTAGCACTTGGAACGGACTATACCCCACCACCGAGGGTGTTATCCGATAGGCCCATAGCATGTTCATTACTTCCACCTCCCAGTCTTTTCCTTGCGATATGGCAGCCTGGATGGAGCCCATGAGCACCCTGTTGAACCTTTCGACCTGGCCGTTGCAAGAGGGATGGTACACAGCAGTGTGTTTCCCTACTATTCCGTTTCTCTTCATGTATCTCCCCCACTTGTCCGACACAAACTGCGGTCCATTATCGCTGAGGATGGTTTTGGGTATTCCCTCTCTGAGGAACACCGAGGTTAGAAACTTCAAGATCGTGTCCGTGTCCATTGACTCTTGTATGTCCACTTCTGGCCACTTAGAGTACTTGTCTATTAACACACAGATGTACTTATTCACACCTCTACTGTCCAGAACGGGCCCCAGAATGTCTATGGCCACATCCTCCCATGGGCCCTGCGGGGTGTCGAACTTCCCCAGTGCTGGTCGGAGTGGGCGGAGCACCTTGTCCGCTCCTTGGCATTGCCCACACTCCCGCACTTGTCTCTCGATGTGGGCATCCATTCCTGGCCACCAGTACATCTGTTTGACCAATGCCTTGGTTTTCACTATGCCCAGATGCCCCTCGTGAAGCAACTTCAGCAGTCGAGGTATTATTGTCACTGGGGGAACCACTCTCTCTCCTCTGTACAAGAATATCCCGGAGTCACTCAGGGACAATTCTTCTCTTATCTCATAAAAACGTCGGACCCCCTCCGTTAGCTTCTTTTTGTCCGGCCATCCCGACGTGAGATGTTTCTTTACTTCCTTCTTCACCTCATCGAGCTCATAAGCCGCCTGCCATTCCTGCGCACTGATCGATGTCTCGTGGTCCTCCATGCTGGCAACCATCTCCTCTGTGTCCGGTGCCTCTCCTGGCGCCTCTTCCATGGCTGATGCCCGACTGAGGTAGTCAGCTACCTTGTTCTGCGTGCCAGGAAGATATTCTACATCGTACGTATAATCAAGCAGCTTCAGGGTCATTTTCGCTATTCTCGGGGTGGCAGTGTCATGGCCCGATGATGTCAACACTTTGATGAGTGGCTTGTGGTCCGTTTGGAGCCTGAATCTCGTGCCCCATAAGAACTGACGAAACTTGTTCAACGCCCATGTGACTGCCAGCATCTCCTTTTCAATTACGCTGTACCTCTGTTCCGTCGGGGACAGCGCCCGGGATGCGAAGCTGATGGTTTCTTTGGTTCCGTCCTCTCTTTCCTGCGCCAACACAGCCCCCAAGCCCTTGTCGCTCGCATGGTTGTCACAATGGTCTTGCCCGTGGGGGCGTACCCCTGCAATGGGATGGCAAGGCTGATACAGTCTTTAATGGACTCAAATTCGGACTGGGCCTCCCTGTCCCATTCGAATTTTGTGTTGTGCCTAATTAGTTCTCTCATCCTGTACGTTCTTGTGGCAAAATGTCTGACAAACTTACTGTAATACTCGGCCATTCCAAGGAATGACCGCACCTCCTCTTTAGTTGCTGGGGCCTTGGCGTCTTTTATCGCCTTCACATTCTGCTCCTTCGGCGAGATGCCATGCGTTCCTATCTCGTGCCCTAGGTAGGTCACTGAGCGAGACCCAATTCTGCACTTGCTCCATTCCGCCGTCATTCCTTTGCTTTGCAGCACTCCTAGCACTTGATGTAGTTTCTTGTCGTGCTCACCCTTGTCGGAGCCCATCACTAGGATGTCGTCTTGGAAATATTGCACTCCCGAGATGTCTTTAAACAACCTGTGCATCAACTTCTGGAAAACGGCCGCAGCGGATGCCAGGCCAAAGGGCATTCTCTTGAATTGGAAGCATCCAAAGGGCGTTATGAAGGCTGTGTACTTCCTGCTCGACCGGTACAATTCTATCTGGTAGTATGCAGACGTGAGGTCTATGGTAGAAAAATGGTTGATGCCTTTTGTCCTTGCTAGCATCTCCTCTATCCTGGGGAGCGGGAACCTTTCCACGATGAGATTTTTGTTGAGCTCCCTCAGGTCCACGCAGAGCCTGACCTTTCCATTGGGCTTTTTAACTACCACCAAGGGCGATAGCCATTCCGCACTGTCCACTGGCTCGATGATATCTAGTTCTTCTAACTTCCGTAGTTCCTGGCGCACCGCTTCACTCGTGGATATCGGTATGTTCCGGACCTTATGCACTACTGGTACTGCTCCCTCCTTAAGAACCATTTTATGCACAAACTTGTCTAGTTTGCCTACCGTGCCCTCGAACACTTTGGGGTATGCTGCCTTCCAGTCTTCCTCCTTCGAGAGGGGCCATTCGTCCGTTAGTAAAATCTGTTCTTTCCCTCCGGGATTGAGTATGATGCCCAGATCACCTGCGTCTCTCCATCCGAGTACCGATGGGCCCTTCTCCGCTACATACAGGGTGCACGTGGCCGCCCGTCCTCTGAATTCGAACTCCAAGTCCCTGCATCCTACCAGTGGGATGGAATTTTCGGTATACGAGATGGGTCTGATGTCCGGTGGCCACAGGTCGGGTCCTATGACTGGTGCGAAGTCCTCTTCCCATATCGACCTTTGCACGATGGTCCATGGGGATCCTGAATCCACGGCTACATGTACCTTGACGCCCCCGATGAGCATGTCGGTGCGGGGCTTATCCCTGCGCTTCCCGGATACATCTAGCACTTGATCCTCAATGCACAGCACCAGGTCTTCCTCCTCTGGGTCTTCCTCTTCACTCACGTTGGCCGTGGCTGCGTCGATGCACTTGACCGTGGATTTCGACCCTTTCTTCCGACAGACCTTTTCGAAGTGACCAGTCAACCCGCAGAATGAGCACCTGGCGCGAAACGCGGGGCAACGCCTGTCCTGGGCCGTGTGCGCTGCACTGCCACATCTGTAGCATGCGAATTTCGTCCCCTGGTTGGGGCGAGACATCTGCTTCCCAGACCCTCTTGTGTCCTTCCTCGGGTCTCCGTATGCACTTTTGGGCTTGCTGGATTGTGGTGCCTCGTCGATCTTGTTGATCATTTGTCTCGGCCCGCTTTCCCTCTTTGCCGCGTCTGCGCCTCTCTTCGACATTTCCGCCTTCTTGACCATCGCCACTACTTCTTTCAGGGTTGTCTCATTCATCGCCCATAGCTTGTCTTGGACTGCTCTGCTGGTGGTGTGCATTACAATTTGATCTTTGATGTATTCATCCTGCAGGTTTCCGTACCTACACGTGATTGCAAGCCGGCGAAGAGCTGCCACATAGTCATCAATGGATTCTCCTGCCTCTTGTTTTCTCTGTTGGAAGTTATAGCGGTCTATCGAGACGCAAACTGCTGGGCGGTAGTGGCTATCCAGGTCGTCCAATGCATTCACAAAGACATCCGTCTCCGCTGCACCCCTTTCTTTGGGCACCAGGTTCTTAAACACCCTTACCCCTTCTGGGCCTAAGTTGTGGAGCAACAGTCTCTTCTTCCTTTCGGGTTTGTATTCACCTTCACTCTCGTCTTCAAGAGCCTCAATGTAATTGAGGAAATATTCTTTCCAGTCTTCCCATTTTAATTGGGGTTCACCAGGTCTGGTTAGGAACGGGACGGGCGCCATTAGGGCTGACGCTTGGTTCGCCATACTTGCTTCACCTCTAGGTCTTCCTTCCTGGGCCCTGTGGGTAGGCTCACCGGACGCTCCTGCGTTCTCTGCCGTGTCACCTTGACCCCTCGGGCTACCTGGGGTATTGTCCCTCGTAGTGGGCGCTGTCTGTGCTGCCTTCCCCCCTTCCTCTAGCTCGGGGGAGTCTCCCTTGGTTGCCAGGTTGGTGCCTACGGGCTCCTGGGGTCTTGGGTCGCACTAACCTGCCTTGGAAGGCTGTGGTTCTGTTCCTTGCTGTGCTGCTGCGCTGCTGCCACGCCCTTGCTCTTCCTAGTGGGGCCAGTGCCTTGTTGGGGTTTTTTTTTTTTCCTGTTCCAGTACACTGCACCTGGTGGAGTCCAGATCTCAGCCTCGTCGCCACTGTGATGTACTTCTTTTCCCCCACAGGATACACAGAGTCATGTGTATTGAAGCACTCACGTTTATTTAATTACAACAATTTGTATAATTGAGCTAAGGGCGCCGAGCGTCTAACTGCCTCCAGCTCCGGTCGCCAACTGCCGTTTCTGTCCTTCGCGCCTTCTCTCCTGTCCTGGTGCGCATGCGCGCCTATCTGCTCTAGCCTACGGCGTTACGCGTCATCGCGTATGCGCCCGTAGACTAGAGCGCATACCACAATGACGAGCCGGGCATGCTGTTTAAATAGGGAAAGCACCCTCCACAACAAACGGGACAGCCTGCGGTGGAACGGGGCGCTGGCGAAATAGAAAAGAGCACAGAGAGATGAGGAAAGTCTTCCTAACACAAATACACAATCACACAATGTTTAAAAAGAATTAAAAAATAGCGTAAGTATCAACATGTGCTGGCATAGTCAACACACATCTGCTTGCGACGAGCCGGCCGTGCTGTTTAAATAAGGAAGGCTAGAGCGCTAAACAACCCCCTGGCTCCACCCCCTAGATACCGGAAAGAAACCTAAGGTATGCACTGGTGCCCCGTACAACAAATGGGCGAACTCGCGGCGGAACAGGGCGCAAGCGAAACATAACAGAGCACAGAGAAATGAGGAAAGTCTTCCTAACACAAAGACACAATCACACAATGTTTAAAAACAGTTAAAAAATAGAGTAAGTATCAACATGTGCTCATATAGTCAAGACGCATCCGAGTGTTATGCCAATCATTATAGCACCAGAAAAAACAGTGCAATGTGCAAAATTCAATAGCGGAGTATCACAAGGTTACTTCAGATGGCATCACCTGGCATTTCGAGAAGTGCAGTTATACAGGGAAAAAACAGGAAATGTCTTTAGATTGCTTCAGAAGCTGTCACAGAATACTCCATAAATGTATGATTTTAGAATCGACAACCAAGCATGGAAAACCCTGATGCAAGCGCACATAACAAGTATGCCAAGAGTGTGATGACTTTTGTTGCTTATGCACTAAAAGAAAAGTGCAATACTCAAAGAACTATAGAGGAATGTCCCAGGGTTGTGGCACATAAGCAGAATTACATTAGTATTGCAATATTTGCTTTAGACGTGCCAAAAAGCAGAGTGCAATGTGCAATGAACAGAAAAAGGAATGTCTTAAGGTTGCCTCGGACATGGCCCCCCAAACATTCTGCAATTTTTAATGTGAAAAAATAATGGAAACTTGTCTTATAATTGCTTCAGGCGTAAACTCAGAGCACTATGCAGAAAAACCTTTTAGGGATGCAGGCAAGTATGGAAAGTGCTAAATCAAGCAGGTGTTTATCCAGGATTAAATGACACAAGCAATGAGTTTTGCCATGTTACTCTAGGTATTGCCTCCAATTTTCTGTATACAGTTCAATAAAGGAGATTGGACGAGATGCAAAATTGCTAGTACCAGCAGAAGGTTGGCCCTAAATTAAAAAACAGTTATGTAGAGCTATATCACACAGAGATCTGCTTGGGGACTGGCAGATGAGAAAGGGTGGTCCAGATTAACCAGAAAAAGGCTCAGGTGTGGTATTGATGTTTTACCTTAAAGTGATCAGGTTTTAGGGATCAGCATTTTTGCTGCAGAGAAGAATTGGTGGAGCCCAATTTTGCTTTGGTCATCAGGTGCAATTTGACTGATTAGATGTTCAGGGAATTATTTGTCGGATTCAGGTTAGCAATTACCTCCTGACTGCCGGTTCAAACTCAGTCAAACTCAGTCAGTCAAATATACTTTTATTGATTCATTTAAAAATCATAAAAGGATGGCAAACCATCATTAAACAGTGCTTTCAATGAACATTTTAAAAACATAAGAGAGACATAAAAGGTATTAAAATCGTGACCACAATTAGAAGGCTAGCGGGTATAACAATACATTAAAAATAATAATGATATGGGCCAGCTGATTATTTAATAGCTTTTTGGCTTGAATTAATTTTGTCCAGTTCCTTTACTGCTATTTTCCAGAATTTTATGGCGCAACTGGACAGGGGGATTGCAAGCCCATCAAGACACCAGATGACTGCATGTTCTTATCTGTTCCTTCTTGAGAATCTCCCGAAGGATGGATTTTCGAGTTTTCAGTAGGAAAGGGCAAGTACATAGTAGATGTTGTAATAACTCCTCCTGTAGACAGCAGAGGCGGCATTCCTTAGATGGCCATGTGGTATTCCATTTTGGGGTGAAATCCTTTGAGGGGAATGATCCCATTCGTAGCATCATCAGGTGAGGATTTTTATGGTTGGAAAAGTGATCAAACAGATACTGGTGCTGCTTCAGCCTCTGGTAGCCCTGTATCATAGCCCAGGCATGATGTTTTTTTGCGAAAATCATTTTGTCTGTTAGTAGAGGGATCCACTTAATAGCATTGTTCACCACGCTTCTAAATCCGGGATAGGTTGCTGGCGTTAACCAGGCCTCCTCTAGTTGTAATGCCGACAAAAATTGCTTCAGGATTGTCGTGGTTGAATTTGCTAGTCTTGCTTGGTTTTCTATCTCAACCCAACAGTGGTGGGCTAGGGTATGGTCTTCTGACTCCCGCCGGTTCAAACTCCTAGATGGACAAAATCAAGGCGTTGCAAATGCATAAAATATGAGTCATGGTTTCCTTTTCCAGACCGCAGAGTTGGCATGTTGAATCGTTGGTTTCTGAGCGGCGCCATGCCGGGCAGTGGGCCAGCTTGTTCGACTCTCCCAGTCTAAGTGTGACTAACATGGTCTTTATCCACAACCGGTAGGTGCAGGTGATTTATTTCTGCTGCTTACTGGGGATTTTAGAGCTAACTACTGAGCAGGCGTGAGAGCTGTCATATTCTCTAGCCATAATGTAAGCAGAAACAAAGGTTCCTGTGGGGTAATAAAGTAAATAATGATACTATTTATAATCACAATCGCAATACCAAAGAGCTAAAGGTGGTATGCAAAGGAGAAGAAACCATATACACCTTGATTTCCGGTAATAACAATATTTATTTATGTATGTAAAAATGCAATTATTTACAAAAAAGAAACAGAGCAATAGTGTGTAGTGTCCCCAGTGAACATGGAGCCTAATACATTGGTGACATATTTGTGACATATATACATCGTTTCCAAAATTTTGTAAAGTCGACCATCATAAATGATAAGTAATGAGAGCAGCGTCTTTATAAAATAACAAGTGCTAAGGGATGGTTCGCTTTAGTTTTTGTTGACGGTGTTTCGACTCCTTATGTAATGAGGAGTCTCATCAGGAACTAATGATGTAGCGACATCTGAGGCAAAGGTAGTCTATCAGTGTCAAGGACGTGCACCCCAAGGAAGTAAAAGTGTGAGCAATACTCACATGGGACCCAGCCGGGCACCCAATGCGAGGGGAGGGAGGCTGACAGCGGGGATGGTAACCGCGATTAATGTGAGTAATGCGCAGTGCACAAGGATCTGTGTATTTTTGTCTGGTCTCAGGGACGAAGCTGTTCAATGCAAGCAGAAAGAGTGGGATTGCTCTACCCTGCGAAATGCAGAATTATGTAGAATCAAACACGGCTGTGCGTGTGTCTGCAATAATCAGAGATCACCAATGCTCAGGTCTCCAATTGTGTAATACCACATGTATATGTCTACACTTGTCATTCCACAAGTGTAGACGGATACATGCGGTTCTACACGTTCGTGTAGCGGCTGCACGTGCACCTGGTCTCTGAAGCTACACTTTATCACAGATACACGGATTGTCATGTCATTAATATTACACAATTGGAAACCTGAGCAACACTGATCTCCTATTATTGCAGACACACGCACCGCCGTGTTTCAATCTACATAATTCTGCATTCCGCAGGGTAGAGCTATTCGTCACAGTCAGGATTCAGGGCCGCTCACAGCACCGAAACAGCTCTGGTGGAAGTCATTAATAAAATCAGACTAGCCCAGTATAATGGGCAGTCAGCCATGCTTATCCTGTTGGATCTGTCAGCTGCCTTCGACACCATCTCCCACAGCATTTTTGAACAACAGCTCTGGGAGATGGGGGGTGTCAGAGATATGACCCTGGACTGGCTCAAAAGTTATCTAACCGACCGAACCACAGCGGTATAGATTGGCCGCATGGTTTCTCGCAGTCTGCCAGTAAAGATGGGAGTCCCTCAGGGCTCCATTTTGAGCCCTATGCTCAATCTTATTCTTTATGGGACACCACTGGCCAAGGTGATCAGGTCCTATGGTTTTGATGTGGTGTCATACGCTGAAGACACCCAGCTATTGATCATCCTAGGTCACGATCCCATCTTCACAAATACCTGTTTTAAAAACTGCATGACCCTCATTAATAACTGGATGAGCCCTAACCATCTTCAGCTAAATGGTAGCAAGACTGAGGTCATTATCTTTGGGAGAGCACGCAAATTTTGGTTGAATGACTGGTGGCCCCATAATCTGGGTCCCTGTCCGTCTCCAAAACCAGTGGTGAGGAACCTTGAAGTAATGACTGACAACCAGCTATCAATAAAAAAACATTTAAACCATATAATCAGCACCTGCTAAGGAATTATGTGCATTCAACAATTTTTTTTTCAATGGATTCCAATTGAATCGAGGAAGCCACTTGATCAGGGACTAATCATAAACTGTATTGATTATGGAAATGCCCTGCTGCCTCGATCAATGAAGAACTCTATTCTATTAAGGTCCTGTAGAATACAGCCAGACTTGTACTGAACCTTCCTTCTAGGTCTTCACCAGTGCCTAGCCTGAAGCATCTTCACTGGCTTCCTTTCAGGAAGGGAACACGTTCAAGATCCTCTGTCTAGTGCATAAAAACATGTACGGAAGCGGGCCTAGCTATTTCGCAAAAAAACTCAGCTGGTACCAGCCAACTGGGATGCTGATGTCAAGCACCAAATCTCTTCTTACCCCATGTAGAGTTTGTACCCCCAGAAATGGCGGGAAATCCTTTTCTTCCCTCGCACTGACTCTCTGGAATAAACTTCCATCTCACCTACTCTCTGTTACAGATCACAATTGATTCCGCAAGGAACTTGGTTGTTTAATCATCAATAGCATCCCTTTTTCTATCCTTCAGCTTAAATGGAGTCGTACGCAAGTGCCATGAGACCTCAGGGTGATATGTGCACTCAACAAATATTCTTGACTTTACTGGACTTGACTCCCTCTGTAGCTATGGCCCAGAGCAGACAGGCTTAACTTAGAGGTAATGTGTAAACTTTTTATTCTGTACTAAAGCAGAAATAAAGTTGAAATGCAAAACTACAAAAATCCCAAAATGAAATAGAAAGATAGAGCAATAGATAATAAATAAAATGCAATTAAAATGACAAAAATTCGATAATAGGAACCATAAATATAGACTTTTAACATTTTAAGTAGCTATAGCACTGAGAAGCCCAAAGTCCCAATGATAGTCAACGATCGCAGTAGAGCAGGACTTTGGCGCAATTTGATTCTAACCATGATGGAGCTCGGGTCAGATACATTACCAAAGTTCATCCTAGCCAAAGATTTTACCTTCTAAATTTAGTGCTTTGTCCTAACACATCAATTTTTTTTAAACATTTACAAAAAAAATACATTTACAAACTAAATACAATAAACATAATGATTACTTGTTTAAATAAATATGTATAACATCAATCTATTTTTAAATTAACCACATAACAAATACAAAAAATAAAAATTCAACAAAAATATAAAAAAGTTTATTATATACAACAATATATTTTTTAACAATATTAAACACTACACTAAGAAATAGAAATGTATCTTTGATATGTATGCCTAATATATTTCAAAACACAATATTCCTGTAATGTTATCTTTGTATTATGATTTTAGGCTATTCAATCCAAATACCATTAAGTTCAGTTCTCTAAAAAAATGGCAGTCTGTCTAATCCTCTTCATGTCAGACCAACAGCAGTATTATATTTTATTACTATTTCTTAAAGTAGTACAGAAACAGTCATGCACATGGTCCCGTCCTTTACTATAGCCCTAAAGCCTGTTGCAGAGTGTTATGCGTGTTGTTAAAGGCCCTGAACCGAATTATAGGCCCAAACTGCAGGTGAGGGCCTATATCAAGGGAGTAGATCTTTATAGCTGGTGTAGCCTGATGCACAAATGCTACCCACATCATAAAGGGGAAAAAAACAAACTCAAGAACTGGTATGTTGAAGCTGAAGGCTTATACCAGCTAATATTGACCCTAAGCCACTGTGTTGCCATTAATGGAGCTCCCAGCATTACATTGTTTTAATTAGAAGTAGTGCACAGTGCTGATTTCTGTGATGACACTTGCATGGGAAACCCAATCTCCTAAATTACTGTCATGTGGTGGAGGTCAACCAACTGTTTAAGTCTTGTAAGATAACTGAAACTTTGCACAGAACCAACCATAATCCAAAATATATTTTCCGTCAATAATTATTTAGTAAAATGATACCAAGGAATCCCATTACAAGCACGATGTTTCATAATCAATGTTGAAGACTAACAGTCCATAAAAGAATTGGGCATGAGCATTCACTCTAGATGGGCCTCAGCCAATCTATTGTTGCAATGGTGTTGGGAGGACCTGCGCCAATCTTTGAAGTATTTTTATTTCATTAATTCCTGAAAGCTACCAAAGATTTCTCTAGATATGGTGAGGGGCTCCTCAATGTGTTTTAGGAAGTGTGCCTTGTTTGCTTTCTTTATGATTTGGCAGTATCCTCTCTTATGTAGCTTGCAACTAACCTTGCCCATATTTGTTATTGTCTATTGCCATCTAAATTCAAGTTGGCACCTTCTTTTAGGAGTTGAACTAATCATGCATTCTTATAACTGGGATTACTGATTGGTTGAGTTATGCATCCAGGCAGGAAAGGAACCACCACTCTAGTCAGTGTAAGCTAGATACACACTAAAAGATAACCTGTGCTCACCCTCTGGTAGCTTGGTACTTAGCAGGCAGGCTTATCTAAAGAGACAATATGCAAAGTATTCATGCAACACACACACACACACAGTAACACAATGAATACTCCACATAAAAAGACTCCTCACCACCGTAGAAAAATATATTAATATGTTCTGGATAAAATAAGAGCAAAACAAGAAAAACCCTATGTATAGAAGCTGAGATATTGATTTTTAAATGTATAAATGCAGTAAAGCGCTTAGAATCAAGTAACACAACAAAAGTTACTTTAGGTCATGCTGGACTGGGGAAAAGTTAAAGTCCAGGCTGACCACGATGGTGCTCTGGCTGGCTACAGTGCCCCGGTGAAAAAAGTACTTTTCCAGGTCGCAAACAGTAAAATGTGAAGATGTTGAGTCCCACAGGTGCAGGAAGCATGGACCTTCTGCACGCAGTGAAGGTAATCTGTCAGTGTGAAACCTTGACCCTTTGTTCAAGGCCAGCACTCTCCCCTGCAGCGCCGCCGTCAGCCGCTCTCCAGTCTCCCAGCCAGCTCTGCGCCGGTTAGCATTCAAGCCTGCTGTCCGTCCCTGCGCCGCATTCCCCTGCCGGCAGTCCGCCCCAGGTGTGCCTGTAATTGTCACCCGCTTAGTGTAATTCTTTTACTGTATTCTGGATTTAACCCTTGATTGTTCCGCTCCCTTTTGTGCCAGTTTCCCGCCGCTGCTGCCCCTGCGGCCCTGCCCTGATCCTGCACACTCAAGCCTCCAGTCATCTGCTCCGGCCCCCCTCCCCTTCATATGGCGACTGCTGCACAGTCGCACAGCAGACACGCGCAGCGGGCATGCCTAAGGCAGGCCTGTTTGTGCTCGTCTGAGCCTGGACCACGCCGAGCACCAGACCCCCTGGCCCCCGCGACTATCACAAGATCCGTTGCCGCTATGACGCAAACACCCTTCACGCACTTAACGCCGGACGGACTTCCACCTGCTTCCAGGCCACACCGAAGCTCACCACAGACGCTTCACCTGCGGAAACTGCAGCTACACCAGCAAGTGCACACCTGCACGTCCTACCCTTCCCAACACTGCAGGCCACAACTACCTCAGCTGCGTACTACTCAACACCCGCTAAGTCCACAAGCATGCCGTCTGGGACTTGCTCGACTTCTCCACCCCGGACATCGCCTTCCTGACAGAGACCTGGATGAACACTTCCTCAGTGCCCGACATAGCCATAGCCATCCCGGATGCTACAAGATCACCCTCAGGGAACTAAACAACAACAAACCTGAAGGAGGAATAGCCATCATCCACAGGAACACCATCAGGATCTCAACCAACACAGATGATTCCCTCAGCATCGCTGAACAACTACACTTCCAGATCCATGTCGATAACAACACCACCCTCAGAGAAACACTCGTCTACAGACCTCCGGGACCCCGACCACAGTTTAGCGAACCCATCGCCAACCTCATCAGCATGCCCTCGACTCCACAGACCACATCCTCCTTGGAGACCTAAACTTCCACCACGAGAACGCTAACGACAGCAATTCCACAACTTTGATCGACAACCTCATCAACCTTGGACTCAAACAACTCATCAGAACACCCACCCACTCAGCCGGTCACAAGCTCAACCCCATTTTCTCGGCCAGCGACCACATGACCTTAAGCTACACCACCGAACTCCACTGGACCAACCACCACTGCATCCACTTCTCCTTCGAGAAACATACTGCACACAACCAACCACAACGTATCCCACACCGCAGCTGGAAAAATGTCAACGAAGACCAGGTCACCACCACACTAACCCGAGACCCTCCACCCAAGCCCTCTGGGACCGACGCAGCAGACAACAAATTTAGACAATGGATCGGCGACTGCGCCAACACCCTTGCACCAATCAGGAAACCCTCCAAAAGGGGCACCGACACAAGAGCCATCTGGTTCAACGCCGACCTCCAAAACTCCAAACACACCTACAGAAGATTCAAGAAACAATGGCGCAAGGACAAGACACCAGACAATTATGCAGCCCTCATGAACGCAAGACCCAAACACCACCAACTCATCTGATCCACCACACGAACCTCCTTCAAAGAACGAATTGACAACAATGCACACAACAGCAAAGAGCTCTTTAACATCGTGAAAGAACTCGCCACCCCAGCTCCTGCTCCAATGACATACTGACATCACAAGAACTCTGCGACTGCCTGGCTACCTTCTTCCACTGCAAGATCGCAGAGATCGACAACAGCATCGACACCCAGACGCCGACAACAGACACCATCACCCCCTACTCTACACCCACCAAGCACTTCGACCTTCTAATCTCCTGGCACAACGTCAACGACAAAGACACCATCAAAATCATGAACACCATCAACTCTGGCTCACACTCCAACCCCTGCCTCCACCACATCTTCAACAACCCAAGCTCCATCATCGTACCCCAACTTTGAAAGATCATCAACAGCTCCTTCGAGACCGCCACCTTCCCAAAAAGCTGGAAACACGCCAAGCTCAGCCCCCTTCTCAAGAAACCCAAGGCGGACCCATCTTCTTGCTCCCGTTCCCGGTGAAAGTCATTAAGAAGCCCTCCAGCAGACAACTGACCCACTTCCTGGAGAAGAACAATGTCCTGGACTCCTCTCAGTCTGGCTTCCGCAGCAATCACAGCACTGGAACCACCCTCATCGCCACCACTGACGACATCAAGACCATACTGGACAACAGCGAAACCACAGCCCTCATACTCTTGGACCTCTTGGCCACCTTCGACACCATATGCCACCACACCCTGTGCAAACACCTCCAAAACGCAGGGATCCGAGACAAAGCCCTGGACTAGATCACCTCCTTCCTCACCGGTAGCACGCAGAGAGTCCGCCTCCCCCCTTCAGGTCCGAAGCCACCATGATCACCTGCTGCGTACCCCAATGATCATCCCTGAGTACCTTTTTAACATCTACATGGCACCGCTCATCAACTTTGTCCGAGCACACCATCTCAACATCGTCTCATATGCCGATGACAACCAGTTGATCCTCTCCCTCACCAAGGACTCGACCAACGCCAAATCCAAGCTCCATGAGGAAATGAAGGCCATCGCACAGTAGATGAAGACTAGCCAGCTGAAACTGAACTGGACAAGACAAAGGTCCTCATCTTTGGCTCCATCCCCTCCACATGGGACTACTCCTGGTGGATGACCACGCTGGGAGCTGCCCGACACCCACCAACCACGCACATAACCTGGGGGTCAACGCTCTCTATGACCCAGCAAGTCAACATGGTTTCCTCCTCTTGCTTCAACACCCTCCACATGCTCCACAAGATCTACAGAGGGAACCCCACCAAAACCAGAAGAACGGTCACCCAAGCACTCGTCAGCAGAAGGCTGGACTACGACAACGCCCTCTAAGCAGGAACCACGGCCACACTCCAGAAGAGACTCCAGTGCATACAAAAAGAATCTGGACACCTCATACTCGGTCTCGCTCCCCACAGCCACATCACCACCCACCTGAGAGATCTGCATTGGCTCTTGGTTAACAAGAGGATCACCTACAAGCTCCTCACCCACGCTCACAAAGGACTCCACAATGCCGGACCAGCGTACCTCAATAAACGACTGTCCTTCTACACCCTGAACTTCCAACTTCGCTCCGCCGACCTTGCACTCGTCACCATCCCATGCATCTGCCGAACGACCACCGGCAGAAGATCATTTCTCCCACCTCACCGCTAAGACATGGAACACCCTCCCCGTCCACCTGCAGCAGACTCAGGACCTGCAGACCTTCAGGAGAAGTCTCAAGACCTGGCTGTTTGACCAGTAGCTGCTCCCCCCTCCCCTTAGCACCTTAAAAAACTCACGGTTGAGTAGAGAGCTCTATAAATGTTAGATTGATTGATTGATTGATTGAAGACGGGTGCCGGAGTCGAAAGGTGTAGAGCAATGAGTCGCATTTTGCCATGCAGTCGAGGGGATCATCGTTCTCTCCAAGCTGCAGCGGTGATGATAAGCTGTCCAGTGCATTGATCTTTGCCGGAAAATCATTATTTGAGATGCTCCAGTTTTACTCTTGCAACTAAGTTGATGCACTCGTTCTGCTAAACTCAGACAGGAGATGTACCACAATACATGTTGCAAGTATCTGGGTCAATTCCAGTGAGCCGGGTATAGGAGTAGAGACTTGGATATCCTGAGTCTCAAGCAACAGGAGGCAAGCCAACAAGCCCCTGGAGATCACTTTGAGAGAAGGCAGAGTCCAGCTTACCTTCAGCAGAGTCAGAGAGCAGCCGGCAGCAGGGTAACAAACAGAAAGCAAACCTTCCACATCAGCAGTCCAGTCGAGTCTTTTAAGCAGCACAGCAGTTTTTCTGACAGAGTTTCAGTTATAAGTCCAGTAGTGTCTGATTTTAGGGGGGTCAGAGACCCAGTACTCATTCCCAAAAGTGCCTTTGATTTGGGGTTGACTTCGGAGCAGCTCTCTGGAGTGCACAAGTATCCCTTTCAAGCCAGTACTATCTGCCAGGCTCTCTGTGTGTGGTAATCAGTCCTGTGTGGGGACAGGACACTGCCTATTCAAGTGAAGTGAAGGCCCCTCCCTTCTATCCTGCCCAGGCCAGACCATCACAATGCAGATGTAGGAAGATAGGTACTCAGACACCTATCCTTTCTGTGTTGTGGGTGTCTTGAAGGACTGCACAAAGGGGAGCTGCCATCCAGAGATATTTTCTAGACAGGCAGCAAAGCATGCAGAGTTATGTCCACTTTCTAAAAGTAATAACAAAACATAATTGATCCTTGAGGAAACATTTAACTTTGATTCATACTTATGTTGTCACAAAAGTGAACACATTTTCACAGAACTCAAAAACCTTTCATCAAAAATTAATTATTTTTATAATAGAGTCAATCAATTATCACAATCAATACATTTTCTCGAAAGAACATGGAACAATATTCATAAATCTTATGATACAAGGCAACCATATGACTACTGTTTGATTTCCTCTTGTATATACAGTAGTCTATGACACATTTTGTACAGAAGTATGGACCGTATACAAATCAGCCATATATTGTAATAAGTTCATTACCTTTCATTCAATTCAATAACCATCCATTGATAATATTATATACAAAAGAAGTGTCGTAGCATCGACGTTTCAGTCTCATACACGGTTAGTCAAATCCACGAGACCATCCTCAGGACGTATGTTGCACCGTGAATCTATCAGTAAAATATACAATATATTTCAGAAGACATATTTTATAAAAACCTTGAGTTCCAATATGTATTGTCTGCTTATAACTATATCTAAAAATCAAGTGCCACCTATATATGAAGTCACCATATGCCAAAACTCGTGAACTCCTCATCACCAGCGTAATCTTATCCACAACCTATGTGAAACACTTCTACATACAAAAAAACCTTCACTGTGTTTCGCATGCCTAGTGAAACAACTCTAAAAATGTACAAAATGTACTCACAAAAACGCCGTCTTAGAACTATTCCTTCAGCAGCACTATAACCTAAAAACAACCATATCAATCTGTGAATACCTCAAGAGACAATTCACAAAAACAAGACTGACCACCAAATGTAAAAATCTAATTCTAATCTTACCTGCTGCCACCTTCACATTTAATCTATAAACAAAATACATATACTATGTCAGTTTTTCCAACCATGATTGTACAGGCAACCTTTATATGACCATCAGCCATGTCACAATACTCATGTTAAGATCTGCGTGTTCATCCGCAATCTGTCTGGAAAATGAAGACAGTACATTAGACTGATTTCCCTACTCTACTCAAAAAACTAAAAGCACTAATTAAACTTAGAAAAGGCCAGGGTGGCATGTATAAACTTACTTATTTTGAGGCTTGACTTAATCCATCCTCCACCCGTTAAAAAGATCGAGTGAAGACGCAGCGTCTAACTCGACCTATAACCTTTACGATGCGACGCAATGAGGCGTGTGGCCTGTGTCGGCCATCTTAAGAGTATTTTTTAAGTGTATTCTTAAGTATCTTAGTGCGACCTATAAGCCCTAATCTTTCAGGTTTGAGAGTGTCAGAGACGTATATTACCCCCCGTCTAACAAGTATTTTTTCAGTATCTAATCCCACGGACATGGCAGCATCAATGACGCATACTACTCCCGTCTGTACTCCATGGAAATAAGGGTTCGGGCCATATAGAAGTGTCTTATATTCATTCAATGCGCCGGACAACCCCTATAGTACGTACGACATATACAGGCTCACAGGCAACCAAGCCACATCATACCAACTGCGTTTTCTCCATTCCGCAACTTTAAAAACCTCAATTACTTCACACAAAATATTTAACCGAGGCCCTAAGTATATCATTAAATAAACTTTGCACATCAAGTTAGCAGGTGCTCAATCTCTAGGTTATCAATACATCCGCCTCCATATCAAGTGTCATACTCTCAATGTATCATTGTACAGCACAACTAGCAGAATATCACAGCCTAACCAATATCTTCCTTACCCTGATCTTATAAAGTCGCCAATGTTTGCCACTCAACAAAAGAGTTCAACCCTTTCTCCACAGTCTTAGCTGACCAAATCCACCTGTTTTCTTTGAGTATAAGTAGACAATCCACATTCTGTCTTCTTATTGAGCTCTTGCCAACCTCCAAAACAAACCATTTCATGTTTAACGGAGTATGTTGTTTCTCCAAATAATGCTCCACCAGTGGTGCAGTTACAATTTTGCATCGGATGCGAGACTGGTGTTGCATTATTAATTTCTTTACCTCTTGTGTCGCTTTGCCTACATAATGCAAAGTGCAAAAACAATATATTACAAAGAGCACAGGCATTGTATACAATAGATGACATTCCCGGTTATACAGTTCGAATGATGTTGCAATATCCACTCTTTTCCATTTAAGTTACATGATTTCACCATATATGTAGTTGTACAAGCAGCACAGTGTCCACAGGTATAATGACCTGCAACAGGCATTAATCCCCAAATATTTTGTATTGTTGCGGTGATTGGTTCTTTGTATGCTTTAACCAGATGATCCCTCGGATTTCTTGCCCTTTTAAAAGCAAAGCAATAGCAATAACTTCAGTTGTGGCTCAATTTTCTGTATTAGGTGCCAGTTCTTCGACACTTTCTTTTTTATTGCATTGGATTCTGTTCCAAACGTAGTTACACATGTGACAGATTCATGTTCATTTTCCTGGCAACTTTTAGTTTCTAGCAGAGCCCGTCGATCATAGTACCAGGCCCCTTTTAACAAGCTTTTCACCAATATATAGGGGTCATTTCTCATCACAAATTTTGCTTGCATAATACTCCCTCTTGGTACAATTCCGTTTGATGCGTAAAAATTGTTCAAAAGGGAGGTTCTCACGCAAACAACGTGGGTGATGATTTGTGTATTTTAAAAGCTTGTTTCTTGCAGTAGGCTTAGTGAAAAGACTCGTAGAGAGTTTACCTTCATTCATTCCAGGTACATAGATCCAAAAAACAGATGGATTGCTTGTCATATTCAAATGTGAATTGAAGATTAATGTCCCTCTCATTAAGCCATAAATAGAATTCCTGTAACCTTGTGATCAGACCTTCCCATATCATACATACATCATCTATGTATCATAGGTACTTTTTTTATATAGCCTTGGAAAAGGTTGTTGTTATAAATTACTCTCTCATAAAATGATGCAAAAAATATTCGCTACATCTGGAGCAAAAATTGCCCCCATAGCGACACCTTTTATTTGACCAAAGAAATTCCCATTAAAAATGAAATGGTTTCGTTCCAATACAATTTTGGCACAGTTGACGATAAAATCAGTCAGAACCTGATGTGGACGTGATGTCTACTCTAAAATCTCTCTGATGACATTGAGGGCTTCAGATTGAGGTATGCTTCTACACAAGCTTTCTATGACCATTGTCACCAGAATGTTGGTTAGTGTATCAAATGGTTCGCCTTCAGGTTGTGTGATCACACTTGTACTATCTTTGGTATATGATTTTGTATGGGACACATAAGGTTTAATGAAAAAAATCAACATATTCAGCGAGTGGTTGTAAAATCGAATGACAACCCACCACATAAGGCCTTCTGGGAGGGTTTACATTATCCTTATGTATCTTTGGTAGCGTATAAAATTCCGGGATAGAAAAGTCCTTTTTATTTAGATAATCAAATTCTTTTTGCCTTAACCATAGGCCATCACGGCCTAAACTGGTGAGGCTCAAAATTTCTGTTCTGATTTTATACGTCGGGTCTTTAATTTGACATAATGTGATGTATTATTCAGTTGTTTTAAGGCTTCCGTATCATAATCTATCTTATCCTGTACAATGATACTGCCTCCCCTTGTCAGCCGGTTTGATCATGATATCATCCCGACTGGCAAGGGTTTTGAGAATCAGATGTTCATCTTTTGAAAGATTGTATTTAACATATTTTCTATATTGGAACATTTGTTCCACTTCAGTTAGTACCACATTCTCAAAGGTAATTAATTCTTTTGGCATAAGATTAGTTGCTGGATAAAATATAGATGTGCAACGTAACCCTGTGATATTGTTTTGTGACATTATTGGGGTCTTGTTAAAGAAATATTTCAGGTGTTTTGTTCTAAAAATGTTATACATCTCCACCTGAGTTGTAAATGAATCATTTCTATTAGTAGGGACAAATGATAGTCCATGACTCAGTAGCTCAATCTCTTTTGTGCTCAGTTCATAATGTTGATAGATTAAAGATAGGTACTACCTCCAGTGTAGGATTGTTCTGATTCCCCATTACAGATACATTTATAGTATGTGTGGCTCTACCATTTGTAGTAACTGTTCCTGGTTTGGCGGAACCCAGAAGTGTATAGGTTTCTGAACCAACCCCTCCGAGCTTGGCCTCTCTGTGGTGGCTGGCCTCTCGCTAAAAAAGAAGGGTTATGTCCTCTGCCAAATCTATAGTTAGGAGGATTACCTCGACTATTTTTTCGTCTGAACTTGAAGAGGCTGTGTCAAAAAAGGTTGGGTGTTTTGGTGCCCAGTTGGACTGATTGGGGTTCTGTTGGAAATATTCTTTCTTTAAATAGGGATATGTACGTTCCCTAGCATAATTTTTTGTATCTTTATGAAGTTTTTCAGTTTTTTTCAAGATCTTATTTCTTTGAAAATCAGATATAGTTGTTTCTAATTACTTCAGGAACTCACAGGCATCTGTGGTGGTAGTATCTTCTAAGATTTATTTTTTTCAATTCAGCAATTTCGCTCTTCAATCTCTCTATATGTTTTAGGGAAGTCTTAATACTAAGAACCATCCAGCTTTGTGAACATTTATTTGAGACAAAGCTGAATCCTACTTTAAAGTCCTCATCATCCACAAACATCACTGGGACCTGTAAACCCACTGGGATAATGTTGTTTAAGCAATCTGTCAAAAATGTTGCATGAAGTTAATTTCCTATTAGTTTCTTATGTAATCGTTCTAAATTATTATGAATTGCAGTCTGTTGAATATTCTGAGTAGTGCTACTAATCTGGGGACCTAGTAACTAGAGTCCCCCAGCTATCTAGGCAATATACTTGTCGGTGTACGTGAGAGTTTCCCAATATATACAAATGAACTCTTTATAGATTAGTGACACAAAGTATAACCACACATATGCAGACTGATACACAAACAACAAACCACTTTTTTTTAACAAAAGGGCCCTTGCTGACAGCGTCTGCAGTTATACTCTAGTACATCAATAGGACAACCCATTTGTTCACGTTTGTGGCAGCTTAAGTATGAATCAAAGTTAAATGATTCCTCAAGGATCAATTATATTTTGTTATTGATTATACCCAGTTCCTTGGGGAATATTGGGCTACCTTATTGATTTACTACACTTTCTAAAAGTGTCATTTCTAAAATAGTAATGTAAAATCCAACTTTACCATTAGGATTGGTCATTACCATTACAAACATATGAAAAATGGAAAAGCTACTCTTCTCTGATCCAGAATTACATCTTAAATTTGTATTAAGGCATTCCCAATGCTATCCTATGAGAGGAGCAGACCTCACTTTAGTGAAAAATTAAATAGGCTGTTTGTCACTACCAGGACATGCAAGACATCACAGTACATGTCCTACATTCCATTTACATAGCTCCCTGCCCTTGAGTTTACCTAGGGATACCTTAAGGGTGACTTATGTGTAATAAAAAGGGAGTTTCAATCTTGGTAAATAGTTTTAAATGTAAAGTCAAAGTGGGTGTAAACAGCACACATAGGCCCTGCAGTAGTAGGCCTGAGAGCAGTTTAAAAGGCAACTTCTGTGGGTTACACCATCAGTGCTGCAGGTCCACTAGGAACATGTAACTAACAGGCTCTTGATATCTGGTACAGCCCTTTACAAGAGACTTGCATGTAAATCAAATAAGCCACACAGGTGTAAACATATTATTCCATGCTCAGAGGGGAGAACACATGCACTCTAGCACTGGTTAGCAGTGGTAAAGTGACCAGAGTCCTAAAACCACCAAACCAATGGTCAGAAAAACAGGAGGAGATAGGCAAATAGTTAGGGATGACCCTGCAGACAGGACCATTTTGTAACATGCATGGATTCATTTGCTGATTAATTTACTCCTGTAATTTGTTTTGAGTTGTGAGAGAGGGGCCAGCTTGTTGAGTAAATTGATAAAGTTATGATAGAATAATTTGAGCTTAGTTTCTTTGTTTGATTTTTGTGTATCTTTATTAGAATGGGTTTGAGGTCAACTCGTGTTGAATAGGGATTGATCTGTCATGTTAGTAAGCTGAGATGGTTCCACCAGGTCTGAATTTGCATACATTTAGCATTTTCACTAGTGTAAGATTGTAAATATAGTGTAATCATTGTTCTTCTGACCATAGCTTACAGTGTCACATTGGGACTAGTTCAAGGAATATTTCTAGAAAATGGCCTCAAAGAAGAATAAGGGTTGGTTTAATCATAAGTGCACAATAGCCTATTCAAACTTAAAATCGGCTTTAAGGAAGACAGTCAGGGTGCCCAAAGAGATTTCCTTCTTAAGGAAAGCATATAACTCCGCATTAAAGGATAGGAAATCTGAGTTGAAGCAACAACTTTGGGAACAACTACACGAAAGCAGTACCCATAAAAATAGTGCTGCCTTCTGGTTAGTGGTTAACCCCTTCCATGCTGATGACGAACCCCAGCCGTCATGCACTACGGTGCTCGTGTGCTGATGACGGCTGGGGTTCGTCACGGCCCGCCCCTGTTCGTGCTGTTTACAGCACAGCAGGGGAATGGCGGCCGCATGGAAGGGGTTAAGTCTCCCTTCTTGAATGATAAAGATAACTTGCCAGGGAAGAATCTTTATTGACTGTGCGATTAATTAAAATCTTTACAGTATAAAACACATGAACACCCCCCCCGGAGAGCCCTTTGCCCGATAAAACCCTATATACAACTTTAAAAATAACATGACGTGTGTTTTCACTACTTTATGTCCATTAAAAAAAAACATTTTTATTTAGTCCTTATCTTCCCTCCTTTGAGAATTTAGAGCTTGTGTAGGGGTTCAGCATAGTTGTTCTTGACAAAATACCAGCTATCAGTCGGCATGTACTTCGTGAGGTCCTAAACCAACCCTGCTTTGATTTTTAAGTCCGGTGATTCCACTTGCTTTGCACGCTAAATTAACCTTCAGCTGGTATGGTTGGGGTTCCAGATGGTGCTCCTTACACATTATCAGGCCCGCTGGGGACTGTGGCCTTTTGGTGTAGCTCAAGTGCCATTCTGATTTGGTGGACGAACTTGCCGACCCATGCTAGAAGGCAGGTCGTAGTTTCCGAAAAGCACCAATCCGAGGCCTCTCTACAGGTTCTGTAGCCTAGGGTCCGTAGGGCCGGACGCAGCAGACGATGTCGTTCGCTGCCCAGCTTGGTACAGCAGCACAGGAGGTGCAACCAAGATTCTCTGCGGTAGCTGCATAGCCGGCAGGTGATGGCACCATCCGTACGTGCCCATTTTGGGTTAAAGTCCACTATCCTAAGGGCCAAAAGTCACAAATGGAGAATTTTCTACCTCGCTTGAATTGATAGCGAGTCTTGTAAGTATGGTTGAGGTTTGCCTGGGATGTAAGACTTATCCAGGGCCAAGGATAATGAGTTGTGCCGAAGTGATGAACAGTCAAGCTCAAAAGAGATGTTCTGAACTTGGCGCTTTACTGCTTGGGTCCAGGCTGAATAGGGAATTTCAAGGAGGGGTAGGCTCTTGCCCTCGATTTTCAATGAGGCAATACCTTTTTCCACCATAGTGTGCCATGGGGAGCCCGCTTGACCAAAAATTATTTTTAGAAAGTGTTTAAGGTTGTTTTCGGGCGCTTTCAGCACTCTGATGTAGTATTTTAACAAGTCCCCCTGTAGTATCAGCTCTGGGCATTTCAAGCCTATTTCTAGCCTTAGCCTGATGTTCCTTGCCTGTTTTGGGGCATGTAGCACGAGTTTGTACGCTTTCACCTGGGCCGCGTTGATCGTTTTCTCAAATGCACCTGGGTAGGCTATGTGGCCGTACGTAATTGAGGGAATCAATTTTGCCCTAAGTACGGTCAACATTGGTTCTGTTGAGGGGCTGGCTAGGCGATGGCTTAAACGTCTTAGGGACAGAATTATTTTATCGATTCTAGCTTTTAACTCCTTTAGATGTTTGACTGCTGTGGCCTTCTCTGACACCCAGATAGTTGTAAAAACGGGCTGTACTAATGCGGTGCTCCCCCAAGAACCATGTTGCATGTTTTTTGTGGTGGTATTTGCCGAAGATTACTATCTTTGTCTTGCTCTTGTTTATCCTAAGGCTGTTTTCCTTATTATATGTTGCCAGGCTGTTTAAAGCTCTTTGGAGCCCCACCCTGGTGTGGTCCATGACCACCGTGTCATCTGCGTAATGAAGGGTACCCAGGGCCAATTTCCCCAGTCTTGGAGGTACTAAGTTTGCATCTTTCAAGGCTTGCCCCAGGTCTGCTGTGTACAAGTTGAAAAGTAGGGGGGCCAAGACGCACCCCTGCTTTAGTCCAGAGTTGGTGTCAATTCTTGCTGTTGTAATTGTTGGACTTAATTTGACCTGGACCCATGTCCCTCATAGAGAGCTTTTATTGCTTTAAGCAAAATCTGAGGGAGCCCCCAGGTCTCAAGTTTTGGCCAAAGCCGACTCCTATTTACTCGATCAAAGGCGGTAGAATAGTCCTTGAAACAACAAAACAGGGGCAACTTATTCCTCATATTGGCTTGCTTCGCAAGGTAGGAGAGCGCTATGATGTTGTCCAAGGTGGAACTATTGGCCCTGAAGCCAGTCTGTGAGGGCGGGAGAATGCCGTTCTTATCTACTCAAGACACCAGGTCCCTTAATAGTAGGCGGGCGTATACCTTGGCTTCTATGTCAAGATGCGCTATAAGCCTGTAGTTAGCCGGATTCGAGTGGTCGTCTTTCTTATGTATAGGAAATAGGACCAAGCCTTTCCAGGACGTAGGCAGGATTGCAGTGGCAAATGAGTGATTGAATAGCGGGGTGAGTATGGTTGCGAAAAAGGCAGGGGCAGTTTTAAAGACCTGGACAGGAATACCGTTTGGGCCAGGGGCCCCATCAGTTCTTATGGCCCTAATGAACTTTAAGAGCTCCTCTTCTGTATACTTTGCGGGTTGACTGGGCTCTGAGAAGACTTTCGGCATGCCTTGAGTTGTAATAGTTACAGCAGCCTCCTTGGACTACTCTGAGCTGCCAGGGATGGTCTGATTAACCCCACTGGTGTACAACCCCTTTGCGTATTCTTCCCACACAGCCCCTGCAACACTGTTTTCCATATGCTCGCCTCTGGGGGTCAGGCTATTAATATGACGCCATAGCTTGCTGTTATCCTTTTCTTTCATTAGGGATAACACTTTGAGCCAGTTCTTTTCTGACCACTGCCTTTTCAGCTCTCAGACTTTCTTTTTGTAATTGGCTTGCAAGGCAGAGATAGAGGTTTTCTCTGGCAAGTGTATGCCTTTCTTTTTTTCCTTGATAGCCCTAATAAGCGTTTTGTTGCTTTGTGTCAAACTCTGTGGTTTTTTGCGTCTTGGCCTGGTGTTATTTTGATGGTTTCTTTGTTGGTTGGAATTACCTAAGCTCTTCAGAAGATCCATGGTCAGTTTTTCCCAGAAGTTTGTGATGTTTTTCGTCATGTGACTTTAAATCTGCCTCCCTACTGGCTACAAACTGTGACAGGCTTTGGCTGAGGTTGGTCGACCATTTTATTCTTTTGAGGACTCAATGGTGTTCTTCGCCTGAGGTTGCTTCGATTATTTGCTGAGCTTCCACCTGTTCCTGCACCAGATTGAATGTGGGGCGGAGGGGCCTGTGGTCGCTTTCCTCTCTGTCGTCCACAGTGAAGTCGTAAAGTTTGTGGGTCAGCCCTTCGTTAGTAAAGATATAATCAATGGTGGATTTATTCCTGAAGGTCGGTTTAGCGGTCCAGGAGGGATGGTGCATTTTTTGTGACCCGTGAGAAGATTGCAGGTTAAAGTTTGTAAGAAATTCTGTCAGTGGGGCTGACTTCTTGCTTGAAGACACAGCGGGGAACGGACCCAGGCCTCTAGTGTTGAAGTCACCCACTATTATCACGTTGTGATACTTTAAGCTTACAAGTAGATCTTCCAACATGGTAATGAGTGCTTCCATGGCCTGTTGCATTTGATATTTAGTTGGGTTAATGTAACAGTTAATTAGTAAAAGGGGGTGGGACTTTAGACCCGTTTTCAACCCAACTATTGTAATGGCTTGAAGGTCGGATGACGCCACTTTTAGTTCTGTGGTCTTAAATTTGGAGGCGTGGCTTACAAAGATGGAAAGGCCCCCTGACGGGCATCCAAAGATGATCCTTTTGGTGGCTGATTTAAAGTGTTCATAGAAGCCTCCAATTGGAGTGGTCGACCTCGCCCAGGTCTCCAGGATACACAGTATGTCTCCCTGTGCGAGGTATTCAAATGATGCTGTGTCTTCGATGATGTTACTTAGCCCTGCTGCGTTCCATGAAATGAGGGTAAGCTTACGGTCTTGCCCCCCGGTTGAATGTGAATATGCACTATTTCCAAAGGTGTATATTTGGTTAGGGACCCTGTCTTCGTGTGACCTCCGGATAGACCGGACCTTGCTGAAGCCGCTGCACTCTCCGCTGCGTGTCTTTATGCATGATGTTAATTTTTAGCGGTGTTCTTGGCCTCCCCCCTATTTTCTATCCCCCGTCTAGGCTTATGAGCCTAGTTCCTTTGAGGACTGAGGTAGATTCTTGCTAGCCATACTTAGGCGTGAGAACATATGGATATTTTGGTGCCCTGGGGACAGTGACTTCAATGCCCCATTCTGCGAGTTGTGTGACTTCCTTGAGGATCGCATATTGAGTCTGCTGTTGTGCGAATCCAAGTAAGGTGGAGTCGCCACGAGTGTCCGTCTCCAATCTTTTATACATTACCCACTCGATCTCGTCTGAGGTGATTTGTGCCAAGGATGCAATAGAGCCAAAGAGGAGAACACTATTAGACCTGTTTAAAATGTCATAGGAGCCTTTGGCAGAGTATCTGGGAGTCAGCAGCCCCTCGTATATGGCAGGTTGATTTTTATGTTGAATGGGGCGCAAGGTCTGCCCTTCTCCCCGATTGAAGTGGCTCTGGCAGTTTGTGAGCTGACAGTTTTTGTGAATGACTCCTGGCCGCAGTCTACCTGACACCTCATTTAGTGAACTATCCTCTCTTTGGGCTCTTGGCAGCTCACCCTGGTTTAAGTTGGGGTTTATTTCAGTTTTATGATGAATCACCAAGCCAGGGGAGCTGGGGGCGTGGGTTGTGCACCGAGTACCTCCTGTGCCCTCCTCAGCTGAACCTCCTTGCTGTGTCTACTCTCCCGATGGGTGATCTGAGGACTTTGGGCCTTGTCTGGGACGGGAAATGCATCTCTTGACTGGGATAGAGTGGTTTTGGACTGCTTTTATTTACAATATCAACATAAGTTTGTGTTACTGGTAATATTTGTCTGCTTTTAGCTTTGGATTTCTTCATTTGTTTCTTGAATCTTTTTTTGGCCCTCCTTGACAGCGGAGCTTTCATTCCTGCCGATGCACCTTCGGCCTTCGCCGCTGGAGGGGCAGAGTCAAATGAGTCGTCACTTGTAGTGTCAAGTGCCAAGACCTCGGACTCCCCATTCCCTTGTGCTTCCGAAGAGCTGTTGTTGCTTAGCCCTGCCAGAGGCTCCTTTGATGGACTGCTAGCCACCGTACAATGGTTGGACAATTCGGGATGCACTGTCTTCAAGACTGATAATTTGAGTAGCTTGTTCTGAGGGGGGCGTCTCACTTTGACCTTTGGCTAGTGCCAAAATGTCCTTTAAAACTTCTGGTAGACTTGCCAATTTTTCAATGATGGCAGCGATAGCATCGGTGTTGGCCACGTTGGCGTGTTGGACTTCAAGTAGAGCCTCTAGTTTAGCCAGCTTATCGTCTTGACGCGCCAGGTGCTGAGCATTTGAGTACAGCAGATCAATTTGTACTTCCATCTTTGTGGACTGCCATAGCAGCGCCCTAGCCATTGTGTCCGGTACTTCTCTTATTGCTGACAGGTTTAGCTTTTTAAATGTAACTTCTTCCATTGCATCTTGCTGGTGTGCTAGGCCCAGCTGGCTCCATCCCTCTGTTTGAGACGTGACCGGGACAGCAGTTTTACCTGGGTTTAATGGTGTTGCTTCCAGTGTTCTTTCGATTGATTGTTCTAGTTTTTGCAGGAATGATGTTGTTAGTGCATCCATTCCTGAGGGAGTTGTCATCTGTTTTTCGCTGAGTGTTTCCGTTGGGGTCGATCGTTTATGTATTCTCTTTGGGGAAGTAACTACAGCTGCCTCCTTGTGCAATTTCTCCTCGCTCTCCTCCGCTAGGGGTCTCACATGAATGTCGGCTGTGATCCATATCGGGCTCTTCGCACTAGCGACAGGTTGGAGGCATAACTCGGGACTCCCAGTTTCCTGAATAACATCAAACTCACAGGGATGAGGACACCTCTGATCTGTGGTTGCCTTTGGAGGACCCAGTTTAAGGATGAACTCTGACACTGACTCTGCTTGACCCTCATCTGAGGCTGTAAGACTGGAAGCCTGAAAGAAATGTGTAATAAGTCCTTGAGGGAGGGTGTTACCATTAACTGATTCCTGGGGTTTTTGAGAGCTGATGCTCCTTGTTATCCTCCTTTGTGCTGTGCTTTCGGGGCCCACCTCCGGCCCTGCCTCCGTACTTGACTGGGTCTTCTTGAACAACATACTCAGGCACCGAAGGTTGGGGCTCAAAGCGATGTAACTTATGGGCCTCCTTGTTGAAGAGTGGCCCCTCTGTTTAATTTGTATGCCTGATTCTGCCAGCACACAGTCACTGGGAAGGACTACAGTACCCAGGGTCCTTTGTGTCCTTTGTGTCAGCACCTAGTAGCCCAAAACTAGAGGTGGGCGTTGCGGTGTGAATCGTGGTGTGATTACAGCAGCTTTAAGTATTGGAATGAACGTGTAGTGGAGCTCCTGGCAAAAAGGGGTACTGAAGGGGTACTGAAGGTGACCCGATGTGGTGATTGACCTCCCTGTACACTTGGCCTGCTTTTAAGAGCGGCAAATGAGGGTGTAGGGGGATGATGGAAAAGACACAGATGGTGAGCCTTAGGAAGGTCAAGAAATATCGGGGCATATCAGCACGAGGCTGTGCAAAGGCTGTGCAAAGTTTTTAAGCGAATTCTGAACGAGACTTTTTCCAAAGTTTTATTGTTCGTCTTAAAGGGGAGGAGAAGACAAACGGTGCACTCAGGGGAAACCGCGGGCTGGGAGACCTAGTCAGGCAGCCCCTCGGTCCACCCCCGGGCTCTTACTTCGCAGCCGCCTCTATCGGTGGCCGCGCTTGCCTCCAGGACTTACCTCCCACTTGGGGTAGAGCTGGCTGATCTGAGCTGGACTGTACCTTCCACCAAGACTTGCCGCTCGCTGTTCTCTCCTCTCCCGCCTCAGTTGAAGGACTGTGCCGCTCTCTCCGGCTCTCTCCGGCAGTCCCTGCAGCAGCTGCGGGTCTTAGGCAAGGCTCACGCTCTCCAACAACTTTCCACGACTCACAGCGTTCTCCTGAGCCCCCCTGCGGCCGGTGGTTTGTTGCGGCAGCGTTTCCTCCGCCGCTGGAAACTACCGCTTTTCCCCTATTGTTCGGAGCCGCGGCTTCTCAGTACTTGGCGACTGCCAGCGTCTCACGCTTGTGCTGATGCTGGGGCCGGGGCTTGAGGTTCCATGACGATCGTAAGTGGTGTTTTCAACTCGCACGAATATGGTCGAGTCTGGTATCTACGAACCGCAAATGACGAGTTTAGTGGGTGTACACGTTTTCGCTGTGCTAGCCTAAACCGTTTGTCTGTTTCGTGGGTTTCTCTATCTGTACCCACGGGTTCCATCTTAGATACGGCATCCATTTTGTCTCTTGCCCTCAAGTAGCCAGCGAACGGACGCTGTCCGCTTCGCGACCCTGGGATTCCCAAGACTTTTGCGAAAGACACGTTTCCTTTGAAAGTGTCTTTATGATGAGGGGGATGACACTGTAAGGCAGATGGCCCCGCTCGAGGCTCATCTTGCCGTGCCGGTCTATTGTCTTAGGTGTGCATCTCATTAGGCACGTCCCTTTGATGCCTGCAGCTCGTGTTTCCTGATACCACCCCTTTTACACCCTTTCCGATCTTCCCACTGTTTCTGCCTTCCTCTACACCTGTTCCTGTTCCTTCTTTGATCTGTTTACTGCTGATTGGAATGTACTAATGGTGGGAAGATGGGTTTTTACAGTTGGGAACCACCAAATGTTTCTGTACTTATGTTCCGGGCCCTGAATACATGAAAGCGACCCCTTTTGGTCTTTACGATGGGAACCAAGTTGTAAACCTTTGTGTAGCATGTTAATCTATGAGAGAAACTTGTATAAAAGGAGCGACCCACAGTAGCAATTTGAATCAGGCTCAGTGAACCTACATGTGATGTACTTCTCGTGACTTCTGTGTTCCCTGCAGTAATAAACCTCGAATCTTTGACGTCGAAGGAAGTGTCCCGTGTCTCTGTCATTTGTACGCCGGAACAGGTTACCCACGAAGGTTTCAGGTGTTGTCCCCTGGCACCGCTGGGTCTTAGAAAAACCCAGTCCTTCAGGCTGGGGCTGGGGCTGAGGCTGGGCAGTACGGCACGGTGGAGGCGGTGGTGATGGCGGCTCCACTGCACTGCTCTGTTCTGCTTCGTGAAGAAAATAGGCGGGCGCTCTGTTCTGCTCTAATCTACAGTCTCTACAACCATGAAGGACATGTCCCAAGAATTGAAGTGGCAATTGATGAAAAGGAATGGGTAGAGCTTTTTTCGAAAACTTTCTCTGACAATACAGTGGTCCCTAATGAAGGCGCAACAAACTCATACGATCCCCCTCCTTCTCCATACCCGATCGACTTAACATTTACCATCGGTGATGTTACTCATGCCATAAGAGCAAGCAAGAATGGGAAGGCTCCGGGCCCAGATGGGGTCCCAATAGATCTTTTCAAAGCCTATACGGATCTATGGACTCCACTTTTGATGAGGGTTTTGAATGCTTCCTGTTCAACAGGCCTTATGGAGTCTTGGTCCAATTCGATATTGGTGCCCATCTTCAAAAAAGGTGATCGGAGGTCGGTAACCTGCTACCGTTAAATCTCCCTGTTAAACTCCCTAGGCAAAGTGGCGGGCAGGGTGATTCTTGAATGCTTGCAGGGTTGGGCGGATGACGGTGGCATTTTATCTGACCTCCAATATGGGTTTTGTTCTGGGAACTATTGACCAAGTCCTAAATCTGTCGTTGCTGATAGATAAATATGTAAACGTCAAAGCAGGAGCACTTTATATGGTGTACGTGGACTTATCGGCCGCGTTTGACTGTGCTTCCCATGCCAAACTTTGGTCGGTTCTTTTGGAGATGGGAGTGGAGTTGAATTTAGTGACTTTTTAGAGGGAATTATACTCAAACGCAACCGCATGGGGGAGGTTCGGGCTGGGGGTGAGCTAACCGCGCCGTTCAGAGTGGAGAAGGCTGTGTCCTGGTCCCCTTCCTCTTCACACTTTATATCAACGGGTTGGAGAGGGACATGATTAAGGGATGCCAGGACCTGCCTATAGTAAACAACAGCCCGATCCCAGCGTTACTCTACGATGACGACGCAGTGCTACTAGCCCGCACCCCCCTTGAACTTCAAAGGGCACTTAATAGATACTCCACCTTCATGGCTAACCTAGATTTACACATCAACATTGGGAAAACATTTGTCATGAAAGCTGGGCATGGTAACAAACATAAAACAAGGGATATTTATCTGAAAGATGAAAAGTTAGCAACCAAACAAAAGTATCCCTATTTAGGAATTAGGGTTGATCCCAAACTCTCTTGGAAATCAGCAATTGAATCAAGGAAACTTCTTTTCATCAGAACCACCACAGCGCTAGTAAATTTTGCAAGGAAATTGGGCAAAAGGGCCCCTTTGGAACTTCTGAAAATATACAAAGCTAAATGCCTTACAGTGGCTTTGTACGGGGCGGGAGTCTAAGGCCATGTGCCCGTAGAAGAGCTTCAAAGGGTAGAAAATACCTTTTTGAGGTACTTACTAGCCGTCCCTAGAATCCGGCCACTTTTGTCTGTCACACTGAACTGGGACTATCCCATATAGCTGACACAGTAAAAACACAACCTCTTTTACTGTGGCATCGAATTTGGACATCAGAAAAAACAGCCTTCTCACAAACGATACTCTCAGATTGCGTGGCCTTGGACAATGCCTATAAATCCAAATGGCTAACTTATGTGAAAAGGTTTCTATCTGATTTGGGATGGGAAAAATACTATTACGATCCTATATCAATTCATGAGATTTCTAGGAAAGCCCTTCAGACCCAATTCCTAAACCACCTTGAAAAATTGTGTCTCACGAGCGAGGTTATGAAAACAACTGTCAGACATAGTTTGGTTATTCAATCCACACTGACCATTCAGCCCTATTTAACCTTCAACATCTCTGCTTATGGGCGCTTTCTTCTGGTTGGGGTTAGATTAAACTTATGTCATCGTCTGGTTGTTTTTCCGATCAGTAATATTTGGGCAAAAGAGTTACCTTTATGCCCTTGCGATCACACCTTCACACAGACAACATTACATACCGTCCTTTTTTGTAAGTTCTATAGAGAGCTTAGAAATTTAAGGCTTATCCCATCACTAAAATTAATGGGGTTTAGAAGATGTAGACCTGCATTTCTCTTTTTACAACTATTGGAGGGGGAACACTTGATTTTTATTCTTATTATTTTCTGAAGTGTACTGTTCGCCACAGAAACAATCTAGAGTGAACAGACATAGTGAAAATGTGTAATAGTTCACGTAACTGTGGGGTATTATATCTTCCATATAACATAGTATTCTCCTTTCTGTTACATTTTTTGTGTTACATTTTCTATTAAAATATATCAATTAAGCCGAGATAAGCTGCATAAAAATCACACAGAAACCAATATCCCAGCCGAGTTCCTCTACATCGGAAAGTGATTGGTAATATTGCATATAGTGTTCAAGGAAACTGTAAATATTGTAAATTACAATAGCTAATCATGTATGTAATCTATTTCTGAAATATGCTACCGAATGCATAAAAAGAAGTCTGTGGAGTGTTTTCTCAATAGTTTTTCTTGGTTTTTATGAATTGTAATATACTACTTTTTATCTTGTAAATCTCATTTTAAATTGTATAGTTTTATCTGTCAATAATTGTCTTTGGATGTACTTACTAGCCGTCCCTAGAATCTGGCCACTTTTGTCTGTCACACTGAACTGGGACTATCCCATATAGCTGGCACAGTAAAAACACAACCTCTTTTACTGTGGCATCGAATTTGGACATCAGAAAAAACAGCCTTCTCACAAACGATACTCTCAGATTGCGTGGCCTTGGACAATGCCTATAAATCCAAATGGCTAACTTATGTGAAAAGGTTTCTATCTGATTTGGGATGGGAAAAATATTATTACGATCCTATATCAATTCATGAGATTTCTAGGAAAGCCCTTCAGACCCATTCCCTAAACCACCTTGAAAAATTGCGTCTCACGAGCGAGGTTATGAAAACAACTGTCAGACATAGTTTGGTTATTCAATCCACACTGACCATTCAGCCCTATTTAACCTACAACATCTCTGCTTATGGGCGCTTTCTTCTGGTTAGGGTTAGATTAAACTTATGTCATCGTCTGGTGGCTTTTCCGACCAGTAATAATTGGGCAAAAGAGTTACCTTTATGCCCTTGCGATCACACCTTCGCACAGACAACATTACATACCGTCCTTTTTTGTAAGTTCTATAGAGAGCTTAGAAAGATATGGCTTATCCCATCACTAAAATTAATGGGGTTTAGAAGATGTAGACCTGCATTTCTCTTTTTACAACTATTGGAGGGGGAACACTTGATTTTTTATGTTATTATTTTCTGAAGTGTACTGTTCGCCACAGAAACAATCTAGAATGAACAGACATAGTGAAAATGTGTACTAGTTCATGTAACTGTGGGGTATAATATCTTCCATATAACATAGTATTCTCCTTTCTGTTACATTTTTTGTGTTACATTTTCTATTAAAAATATATCAATTAAGCCGCGATAAGCTGCATAAAAATCAAACAGAAACAAATATCCCAGCCGAGTTCCTCTACATTGGAAAGTGATTGGTAATATTGCATATAGTGTTCAAGGAAACTGTAAATATTGTAAATTACAATAGCTAATCATGTATGTAATCTATTTCTGAAATATGCTACCAAATGCATAAAAAGAAGTCTGTGGAGTGTTTTCTCAATAGTTTTTCTTGGTTTTTATGAATTGTAATATACTACTTTTTATCTTGTAGATCTCATTTTAAATTGTATAGTTTTATCTGTCAATAATTGTCTTTGAATGTACGCTTTTATGATTTTGCAACTTTAAATCGAATAAAGCTTAATTGAATTGAATTGAATTGAACTAATACTCATTCCAAGGAGGTGTACATTGAGTTAGGGTTCTCCCTTGAGATATTTGAGTAATGAATGAGGGTTACTTTGTTTTCAGACATCTGTTTTGATTAAGTATTTTTCAGTGATGTGGCACCAACTCATTTAAGACAGTTCTAAGCTAAGCTTCTGTAATTAAATATTTTCAGATCCTTTTTTCTTATCAGGTCTTGAGATTCCATTGAATGTATTTGAACAGACTGATGGCTGATTAGGCCCATCATTTTTTATCAGCAACACAAAAGATTGTAAAATAATCCAACATCATAATTACCAGAAGATACTGAATATTGCGTTCAAATTTGCATTCTCACCTACAGCACATTTAAAAATAATCATGATTGTTGGTAATGCACATGTAGCCTTGACCTGAGTGCCAATAATACTGTTGTCTGGATCTCTAATGTTGATTTTTGTTGTCATAGGCAGACACATATAATGCATGTGCACCATGACATTTGCCTGATTCACAGATTGAAGTCTTATAGGATCAGGAGGGGTGCCGAAAGTGCTACCTTCATAGTGGTGGAAGGCTACTGCCTTTACAAAAAGTTAAACATCACCAGCATGGTTGTGCCAACATACAGTGTAGTCATCAGTAGGAATGAACAGGTCCTTTTTACCCTTGTCACTGAAGTGAGGCCTGACCCGGAAGCTGTACATTTGTTGCAAGGTGACCGGAAAAACTCTATGAGGTTTTTTAATACAACCGGCTGTCTAAATGCCAGATCAACCACAGCAGATCATTTGCCATAGTTATTAATCAAAATAGCCGCAGAATATCCTGTCTTTGAATTCTAATCACGGCGCATCCTTTGACTTGTTTGTTCTTGTTGTGGCACTTGGGTACAATCAGTGTATCAGAATAGAACTGTGGCACCAATGTGCACTCTTAAACAATAAGGGACAGATGTAGGTAGCCTAATACCGGTCGGTAACGGCCGAAAATCGGTGTTTTCGTCCGTTACTGACCGGTATTTGGCCAATGAGATGTAGGTCGCCTAAATCCGGAAAAAATACCGAATCGGTAGATTACCGGCTCGGTAAAGATACCGAATCGGTAATATTTCTGAATCGGTAAAATTACCGATTCGGAAAATATATCGGGTCAGTAAATGTTCCGAATCAGTAAAATTGCTGATTCGGAAAATATACCGAGTCGGTAAATGTTCCGAATCGGTAAAATTACCGAATTGGAAGTTACGAAATGGAAAATACCACGCCATTGAGATGTAGGTGAGCCTTAAATTACCGAATAGCACCGAAATTCGGTAATTATGAATCGGTATTTAACATGGATTGCAAGCAGGTGGTAATCAGGTGCAGCCTATAAAAAAGGGCCCCAAAATGCAACACTGGAACCAGAATGGCGGCTTTTTACATCATAGCAAGACGGCTAAGGCTACAGGCAGCAGGTCAGAGGGTATGGAGAAGGAAGGAGCAGGTATATAGGCAAAGGATTACACTCTTCCAATTGACAGAGCCAGAGATACTGCAGAGATACAGACTGCACCCTGAAACGATCAAGGACCTGATCAGGGGCCTGCACCCACTCCTGGACCACCCAAGACCAAGGGCCCATGCCATCCCACCCCATGTCCAGGTGCTCTGTAGCATACACCTCCTAGCATCTGGGAGCTATCAGAGTGTTGTGGCAGCGGTAGGTGGGGTGTCCCAGAGCTGCCTGTCGCGTTTTTTCAGAAAGTTCCTGGATGCCATGATGCAAAGAATGGATCACTACATCCACTTCCCAGACACTGATGCGGACTTGCTCAGGACCAAGACAGACTTTTACCTCATGGCAAACTTCCCACACGTGATTGGCTGCATTGATGGGACCCACATCCCCATTTGCCCCCCAGCTGCAACAGAGCACATGTACAGGAACAGGAAGTCAACACACACAATTAATATATAAGCAATCTGTGATCAGTCAAAGAGAAGTCCCTGGGTGCACATTCATGTATGGCCTTATTAGAACTCCATACCTATATTCTCTAAACACTCTGTCATCGAGCTTGGAAAACTAAACCAAAGAAATTAAATTTCCACACTAAAAATAGGAACGTTCACAGTCTTTTTAATAAAAAACATATAACAGTTTATACACAATGACAAAATAAAATTTCAAAGGGCGATCTTTGAAAAAGTATAGTAAAAACAGTTAATCAAAAATATCAATCATCACAGTTCATTACATTTCATTATGTATGCACACAAATTATTAAATCAAATATTAAGCATCAGAATCATTTAAAGCAAAAATTACATGCGAAAAATACATAGAGTCACAGTAAAAAACAATTTTCTTCTGTTTTTTCCAAAAATACAAAAGACACAAAGCAATTTTCAACGAACCCCTATACAGCGTGGCTTAATGATATTGCTACCACTCTTAATTATTTGATCCAAAGGTCATTATTTCATAAGGAAGTGACATCAATAGTACTACTTTTATGTGTGTATCAATTGTTCACTGGACCTTGTTTGGATTCTACATAGAACAGAAAATGTGTCGACGCGTTTCAGTGCGTAGAACAAAAGATACTGTAGCACCTTCCTCAGGACTGCCGTTTCTTTGGGGTCACCGGCTTCAAAGGTTGTTGCTAAAACATCCTTTCTGTGAATATATTTGGAAAAAGCAAGGTATCACTTTTTTTGGACAGTTTACGGCATTATAGAATAGTCTCAAGGTCTTATCACACAATTAATTATACATCCTCTCTTTTATTTATTAATTTTATCAGTTTGTCACATTTTTTTATATATTTGCTAAGGAATCTCAGGAGAACTTCATTTATTCCATACATTTGGCCCTTCTCCAACTGAAGTTTATACTTTCGCACTCATAGTATATGCACAACATCTGCGTGGCTCATACAATTTATCTTAAGCGAGCATACCATCCTCTAGTGTCCCTCCGTTTCCTTTTTTAGTGTGGAAATAGGTCGGGAACATAGGCCAAATATTCTACTAAGGGCCTTGTTTTGGTCTTATCATGACATCGCTTTTATCAGAGTAAACTATTCTTAGTCTCATAAATTCTTACCATATAAGTTTAAGGGCAGGACACCTCTGTTGGCGTGGTTTAGAGTTTCAGGTCCTGGTTTCTAATATAAATTTCAGATTTCCTAATGAAGGCACAAAGGATAATCTCAATTTCGTCATTACATGAGTTCTTTCTCTATTGTGTACTAGATAAGTGAGGCCATTTACCTTTGCAGTCTACAAAGAGGTGGTGGTGTGTTTCTTCTCCTCCTTGTTTATCTGTCCTGGCACTTTCACTTTTCTTAAGCCAGCTACATAGAGATCTGATCAAAATAAGAAAACATGGTACTATTTCTAGCTATATCCCCCCGTTTATTCTGGTATTGTGTCATCTTTTCTTTTTCTCCTATTTTTTGAGAGAACACTAGCCCCTTATCCCCACTTGTATGTTTGAGCTAGTTACCTTGTTTTTAAAATGTAGAATGCGGAGGAAATGAGCCTCTCCTATATCTTAGTGGTGTATAATGGTACTTTCACTCTTCTTGGTCCATTGGGGTTTCTATCTATTTGAACAAGGGATGACACATTAGAGTCTTAATGGTGTTAAAGGGCTGAGCCCCCCCCCTATTATATGTGTTTAATTTACTCTATTTTGACCAACATTAACAATTTAAACCTGTCTTACCTTAAAAATTATTAAAACTTATCTTGGACGGGCATATATCCACGCAATTTCGTCAGTGAACTGGATATGTCCTGAAAGAATAGAAAAACGGGCGAATATGTATGTGCCTCTGATGTTCGTTTTCAATTACATTTAATCTCCCCCACTTTGGCTCAATGGTTTTGGTATCTCTCTATCTAATCTGGTGCTCAATGGGTTAAGCTCTCTACCTATACTTGAGTTATCCTACATATCTCGACTCCCCTAATGGGTTAGCTTTAGGTAAACTATGTCGAGTATATTATTTTCTTCGCCATTCATTATTTACTGGTGTTTTATTTGGTTCCCATGGACGGGTCCACCCTCCTCTTGCCAATATGCAATTTGGTTGTAGCACTCCCCGTCATCTTCTATGTTAGTGGGTTATCTTTTGTTCCCTCGGTGCTTTTACGTTCTAACATTCTAATATTTTACCGGCTCGATCCCCCTCGTTAACCCTCTCGCCATTAGGGACTACAATAGAGAGACTTGCCCCATGTTCCATCTAGTTGGTGTCCCGCTCTCACCTTTTTCAATAGAAGATCGCGCTTCTGCCTCGTCCTCTCGCCTTAGATAACAGGGACCGCAGAGCGCTATATTTATGCAGGTTTGCGGATAGAATAATTGAATACACCTGGATCGCGCGCATGCGCTTGCATATAACAACCTTGGCAAATAGTGGCGCCATCTTAGGATGGTGTTATTGACGTTTTTATGCAATGATTGCACTCCATATCCTTACGTAATCTGAACTTTTTATTCAAGATACACCTTATTTATTCAACTGGAGATGTTCTTTAATACATTTAAGTATTTTATTTTATTTTATTTTCATTGTGTCTGAGTATTCGTTTCGGTTTTTACCTTTCCTCTTTTGCCCCGTTTATAATTTGGTTTTATATATATGAATCAATGCCCGGTATCAATGTATTATATCTCCAAGGGGAGATTATTTAGCGGAAATTATTATGCACATTATCTCATTTTTGCCTACCGTCTAAACAGATGATATTATTCCCTGGTGTTGTTCTTATTAGGCACTCTGTGCCCTTTACTTGCTGTTACATTCACTTACCACAATGGACTTGTTATATTTTTTATATATTATCTACGGGATAATTTGTTACTAGCTATTGGGCCCCAAGTTTGCCACGGTAGTGTCATCTATTTCAACCTTTATTTAGTCGTTTTGGGGCTAGTGGTAAAAAGTCTCTGGTAGTCCTTTATATATTTAGTGGGTAATTGTTTAGACTTGCCTACTCTATTGCATTTGTTCATTGTTTTCTAGCGTCTCATGTTGCCTCTCATTATTTAGCATTTCTCTAGTCAATTACATTTATATTAGGGTTCCCACTCTTCTATTGAATTCAAACCACATCTAATGGTGTTGAATTTTACCATAAACCATTGTTCCTGCTGTTTCCTCCTATTCTTGCTGTTTCCTAATCTGGTTTGTTCCCTTATCCTCTCTAGGATGACCCATTTCAAGTCTTTCTCGGTGTGTCCCTTCTCTCTCCAATGTGCCACTAGTGGTGCATTCTCCTTATTGTTTTTAATTGCGGATTTATGTTCTCCTATTCGTAACCGCAATTCCCTGCCCGTCTCTCCTATATATGCCAGGTTACATGGGCATAGGATCATATATATTACGTTTTTGGTTTTACAGTTCTTAAGGGTGGTAATAACTTGTGTGGCTCCATTGTGCTCAACTTTTTTAGTGACCATACATAAGTCACATATGCAGCAATTGCCGCACCTGTGATTCCCTACTGTTTTGGTTCCTGTTAGGGTAGTTTGGGTTTCTATTACATCATCCCTGTATGTATGGACTAAGTTGGACCTCAAGTTTTTATTCTTCCTGTATGCATATAGAGGGCGTTGAAGGGCAATTTCAGCTCCATCATTTAGGATTTTCCAATTATGGTTTATGATGTTCTTCACCTGATTGACTACCACTGAAAATTGGCTCACCATTACTATTTTCTCTTGTGTTTTATTTTTATCTTTTTTGGTCAACAGGCAATCCCTGTCATAGTATCTAGCTCTTTTTAGTGAATGTTCAATCAACTTTTTTGGGTAGCCTCTATCTCTGAATTTTTGTTTCATCTCTCCTGCATGTCTATAGAAGTCCTCTATTTCCGTACAATTTCTCCTAAGGCGGAGAAATTCTCCGAAGGGGATGGAGTCTTTTTGGCTTTTTGGATGGTAACTTCCATAATGCAACACTGTGTTGCGGTCAGATTCTTTTTTATACAGCTCTACCTTGAGTTGCTTGTCTTGGTTCTTTATACAGATGTCTAGGAAGTTCACTTTATTCCTACTATAGGCAGCTGTGAACCTCAGGTTCACATCCCCTAAGTTCAGCCAGGAAAGAAATTCTTCTAAGAGTTCTTCTGTCCCAAGCCAAATAAAGAAGATATCATCTATGAAGCGTGCCCAACTTCGAATATTTTCATAGTATGGGCTTACTTCATTGTAAATATGTTTGTTTTCAAACATACTTATGTATATACAGGCCAGGCTTGGCGCACAGATGGCCTCCATGCTGGTCCCTTTGCTTTGGATATACAGGTCCTTTTTGAATAAGAAGATATTGTTAAGGAGTACCATGGAGACACATTGTACTATGAACTCCTTATTTCCTCCTACAATTTCCGTTTCTTCTAGCAAGGTCTTGATTACCTCAATTGTATCTCGTTGAGGTATATTTGTGTAGAGTGACTCTACATCGAGAGTCACCATGAGTTCATTCTCTCCATTGAACTCCATTCCTTCCACTTTAGCTATCATGTCAGCAGTATCTCTAATATAGGATTTCTGCTTCTCTACTAAAGGTTTCAGAAACCTGTCCGCATATTTGCTCAACGGTTCTAGCAAAGAATCAATTGATGCAACTATAGGCCTCAGGGGAGGGTTGTCTAGGCTTTTATGGACTTTGGGAAGTCCATAAAATGCTGGTGTTTTCGGGTTTGTATTGTGTAGAAATTTCCATTCCTCCTCAGTTATTTTTCCATCAGTAAGTGCCTGTTGGAGCAATATCTCCACATCTTTTTTTAGAGTTTCGAGTTTGTTCTGGGCCACTCTCGTATAGTGAAGTTCATTTGATAAAAGGGCCATCACTCGTTCGTCATAGTCTTCAGTGCTTAGAACTACTACTCCTCCACCCTTGTCTGCGGGTTTGATTGTAATCCGCGTGTCTGTAGACAAGGAATCTATGGCCTCTCTCTGAGCTCTGGTGATATTATGTTCCTGAAAATGTTTTTTGTTTAGCAGTATCCCTATCTCCAATTTTACCACTGATTCAAAAATTTCCAGATTTTTATCCACCATCCCTAAACTTGGGGTAAAAGTGGACTTAGACCTCAGACCCGAGTCTTGAGGTACTTCCCTAGTAGGTCTGTTCTCAAAGAAGCGTCGGAGGTGAATTTTCCGAAAGAAGGCTCTCAGATCTTTTCTAGTTGAAATTTGTTTATGCCCGCGGTGGGTACAAAATTAAATCCCATCCCCAGGACTTGTTGCTCAACCCTAGTTAATGTTCTGTGGGACAGGTTAATGATAGGTGTTTTCTCTAATGCCAGTACACCTTGTTCCTGGTTCTTTTGTATTCTTGAGGGGCCTGGTTTTGTTGGTACTCCTGTTCCTGTTCTCTCTGGACTGGTCTCCTTGTGTATTGTCCTCTCCCTCTGCCTCGAAACCCCCCCCGAGTTTTCTGTGGGCGCTGATCTAAAAAAGCTTTCTCGTACTCTCTGTGAGGTCCATCATACGCTTCCTCCTCTCTACTGTGTATCTCTTCTTCCCCACTACTCTCAGATGTACCCGAGAAATTGTAGTGCCTTGGTCTCCTATGTTGGAACCTAACTCTTGGGCCTTCGGTACTGGACGTGTCTTGTTTTTCTGTATAATAATCTTTTTTACGGAAAGGGTATACTACCTCCTGTGTGAATTTATTTATATCCTTCCTAAGTTTTTGTGTTTTGCGGTTTGTTAAATATTCGCAATACCAGTTCATGTCTTGATTAATTTCTTCTATTTTCTTTTTTGCCTCCTCAACTACATTGCTGTCTAATAGGGCTTTTTCTAATTTTTCCATCTCTTGCATTTCTATTAGAATGGTGTTCTGAGCTGTTTCAATTATTAAGGGCATGAGATCTCTACTGCACCTGTTGCAGATAAAAGTCCATGTCTCTAGAAATTTTGGATGATCCACAAAGAGCCCCGGTTCGTTACGTATTTGGAGCCCTATAGGAATTGTACCGGCCCTTACGTATTGCGTCATAAACTCAGCATGTAATTCGGTTCTGATTATTTTCTTTTTGAGATTGACCAATTGGTTCCATTTCTCACCCCCATTTGGGATTACTGTTATATTACTGGCCCCTCGATTAGGGCTGAGTATTTTATTCAATTGTTCTTCGCTGAAGCCAAAGGTCTTCAGTGAGTCCATTGTATAATCGGACACCTGACTGGGGGTTTTTCTTAGAAGGAAAAACTGGTTCAGTCAGCATACACAAAAAAACCTGACTCTCCAGCACAAGGCTGTTCTTTAAAGATATCTAGAGAGAGAGTACCCCACTATCACCAGGGAACAGGGTACACTGACAATCAGTCAAAGAGAAGTCCCTGGGTGCACATTCATGTATGGCCTTATTAGAACTCCATACCTATATTCTCTAAACACTCTGTCATCGAGCTTGGAAAACTAAACCAAAGAAATTAAATTCCCACACTAAAAATAGGAACGTTCACAGTCTTTTTAATAAAAAACATATAACAGTTTATACACAATGACAAATTAAAATTTCAAAGGGCGATCTTTGAAAAAGTATAGTATGGGGGCCACCTGTGCGCCAAGCCTGGCCTGTATATACGTAAGTATGTTTGAAAACAAACATATTTACAATGAAGTAAGCCCATACTATGAAAATATTCGAAGTTGGGCACGCTTCATAGATGATATCTTCTTTATTTGGCTCGGGACAGAAGAACTCTTAGAAGAATTTCTTTCCTGGCTGAACTTAGGGGATGTGAACCTGAGGTTCACAGCTGCCTATAGTAGGAATAAAGTGAAATTCCTAGACATCTGTATAAAGAACCAAGACAAGCAACTCAAGATAGAGCTGTATAAAAAAGAATCTGACCGCAACACAGTGTTGCACTATGGAAGTTACCATCCAAAAAGCCAAAAAGACTCCATCCCCTTCGGAGAATTTCTCCGCCTTAGGAGAAATTGTACCAAAATAGAGGACTTCTATAGACATGCAGGAGAGATGAAACAAAAATTCAGAGATAGAGGCTACCCAAAAAAGTTGATTGAACATTCTCTAAAAAGAGCTAGATACTATGACAGGGATTGCCTGTTGACCAAAAAAGATAAAAATAAAACACAAGAGAAAATAGTAATGGTGAGACAATTTTCAGTGGTAGCCAATCAGGTGAAGAACATCATAAACCATAATTGGAAAATCCTAAATGATGGAGCTGAAATTGCCCTTCAACGCCCTCTATATGCATACAGGAAGAATAAAAACTTGAGGTCCAACTTAGTCCATACATACAGGGATGATGTAATAGAAACCCAAACTACCCTAACAGGAACCAAAGCAGTAGGGAATCACAGGTGCGGCAATTGCTGCATATGTGACTTATGTATGGTCACTAAAAAAGATGAGCACAATGGAGCCACACAAGTTATTACCACCCTTAACAACTGTAAAACCAAAAACGTAATATATATGATCCTATGCCCATGTAAGCTGGCATATATAGGAGAGACGGGCAGGGAATTGCGGTTACGAATAGGAGAACATAAATCCGCAATTAAAAACAATAAGGAGAATGCACCACTAGTGGCACATTGGAGAGAGAGAAGGGACACACCGAGAAAGACTTGAAATGGGTCATCCTAGAGAGGATAAGGGAACAAACCAGATTAGGAAACAACGAGAATAGGAGGAAACAGCAGGAACAATGGTTTATGGTAAAATTCAACACCATTAGATGTGGTCTGAATTCAAGAGAAGAGTGGGAAGCCCTAATATAAATGTAATTGACTAGAGAAAAGCTAAATAATGAGAGGCAACCTGAGACGCTAGAAAACAATGAACAAAAACAATAGAGTAGGCATGTCTAAACAATTACACACCAAATATATAAAGGACTACCAGAGACTTTTTACCACTAGCCCCATAACGACTAAATAAAGGTTGAAATAGATGACACTACCGTGGCAAACTTGGGGCCCAATAGCTAGTAACGAATTATCCCGTAGATAATATATAAAAAATATAACAAGTCCATTGTGGTAAGTGAATGTAACGGCAAGTAAAGGGCACAGAGTGCTTAATAAGAACAACACCAGGGAATAATATCATCTGTTTAGACGATAGGCAAAAATGAGATAATGTGCATAATAATTTCCGCTAAATAATCTCCCCACTGATACCGGGCATTGATTCATATATATAAAACGAAATTATAAACGGGGCAAAAGAGGAAAGGTAAAAACCGAAACGAATACTCAGACACAATGAAAATAAAATAAAATAAAATACTTAAATGTATTAAAGAACATCTCCAGTTGAATAAATAAGGTGTATCTTGAATAAAAAGTTCAGGTTACGTAAGGATATGGAGTGCAATCATTGCATAAAAACGTCAATAACACCATCCTAAGATGGCGCCACTATTTGCCAAGGTTGTTATATGCAAGCGCATGCGCGCGATCCAGGTGTATTCAATTATTCTATCCGGAAATCCGCATAAATATAGCGCTCTGCGGTCCCTGTTATCTAAGGCGAGAGGACAAGGCAGAAGCGCGATCTTCTATTGAAAAAGGTGAGAGCGGGACACCAACTGGATGGAACATGGGGCCAGTCTCTCTATTGTAGTCCCTTATGGCGAGAGGGTTAACGAGGGAGATCGAGCCGGTAAAATATTAGAATGTTAGAACGTAAAAGCCCTGAGGGAACAAGAGATAACCCACTAACATAGAAGATGACGGGGAGTGCTACAACCAAATTGCATATTGGCAAGAGGAGGGTGGACCCGTCCATGGGAACCAAATAAAACGCCAGTAAATAATGAATGGCGAAGAAAATAATATACTCGACATAGTTTACCTACTGCTAACCCATTAGGGGAGTCGAGATATGTAGGATAACTCAAGTATAGGTAGAGAGCTTAACCCATTGAGCACCAGATTAGATAGAGAGATACCAAAACCATTGAGCCAAAGTGGGGGAGATTAAATGTAATTGAAAACGAACATCAGAGGCACATACATATTCGCCCGTTTATCTATTCTTTCAGGACATATCCAGTTCACTGACGAAATTGCGTGGATATATGCCCGTCCAAGATAAGTTGTAATAATTTTTAAGGTAAGACAGGTTTAAATTGTTAATGTTGGTCAAAATAGAGTAAATTAAACACATATAATAGAGGGGGGCTCAGCCCTTTAACACCATTAAGACTCTAATGTGTCATCCCTTGTTCAAATAGATAGAAACTCCAATGTACCAAGAAGAGTGAAAGTACCATTATACACCAGTAAGATAGAGGAGAGGCTCATTTCCTCCGCATTCTACATTTTAAAAACAAGGTAACTAGCTCAAACATACTAGTGGGGATAATGGGCTAGTGTTCTCTCAAAAAATAGGAGAAAAAGAAAAGATGACACAATACCAGAATAAACGGGGGATATAGCTAGAAATAGTACCATGTTTTCTTATTTTGATCAGATCTCTATGTAGCTGGCTTAAGAAAAGTGAAAGTGCCAGGACAGATAAACAAGGAGGAGAAGAAACACACCACCACCTCTCTGTAGACTGCAAAGGTAAATGGCCTCACTTATCTAGTACACAATAGAGAAAGAACTCATGTAATGACGAAATTGAGATTATCCTTTATGCCTTCATTAGGAAATCTGAAATTTATATTAGAAACCAGGACCTGAAACTCTAAACCACGCCAACAGAGGTGTCCTGCCCTTAAACTTATATGGTAAGAATTTATGAGACTAAGAATAGTTTACTCTGATGAAAGCGATGTCATGATAAGACCAAAAGAAGGCCCTTAGTAGAATATTTGGCCTATGTTCCCGACCTATTTTCACACTAAAAAAGGAAACGGAGGGACATTAGAGGATGGTATGCTCACTTAAGATAAATTGTATGAGCCACGCAGATGTTGTGCATATACTATGAGTGCGAAAGTATAAACTTCAGTTGGAGAAGGGCCAAATGTATGGAATAAATGAAGTTCTCCTGAGATTCCTTAGCAAATATATAAAAAAATGTGACAAACTGATAAAATTAATAAATAAAAGAGAGGATGTATAATTAATTGTGTGATAAGACCTTGAGACTATTCTATAATGCTGTAAACTGTCCAAAAAAGTGATACCTTGCTTTTTCCAAATATATTCACAGAAAGGATGTTTTAGCAACAACCTTTGAAGCCGGTGACCCCAAAGAAACGGCAGTCCTGGAAAGGGGCGACCACTCGGTCCCCCCGAACGTATGGTTGGGTGCCCCGATCCCCCCGGGAAACCATTTTGGGCGGGAGGCGTGGCTCGGCTGGTATGCCCGAAGTGGCCTAGCCGGGGCGCGCCCTTTCCCGCCCAGGAGGGGTTGTCCTAGACACCCGCACGGAAGACCACGCCCAGTAGGCGTACCGGAGGAGGGTCCCCGCCCTCCCACAGATGAATAAATAGAGCGGGAATCCGAAGAAGCGTCCTCTTGTTCCTGTGCTCTGAAGGCTGCACCAACTCGTTGCTCGTGAGCCCTCGACGGAACAAGTGGCAATTTTGAGAACTTGTAATCTTGTTGTATCTCTTTCAGTTATTTGGAGTATCAAGGATCCAGGAGCTCGTTGATCAACTAGCGCAAGGTACACGAAGATATAGCCGGCAAGAAAGCAAAAAAGAGCTCAGAGTTGGAGAAGGTACTGCGCACCTTGTCGAACCGAATGGCGGTCATGGACCGAAAACTTGGTAAAGTTGACTCGATCGGTCGAGGTTTGGCCGATGTTAAAAAACAGTTAGCGGCCCAAAACAGTTCAGGCCGTCCGAAGAAGGTATTAGGCCCAACCTTGCCGGGAGTCGTCCCTGAGGGTAGGGGGAAACGTGTTAAGAGGAGGGCGGTTTCTGGGGAAGATCCGGTTCCTGAGGTACCCCCAGTCGCCCCCATCACACCGGCGGACAGCCCGGTACCAAACCCAGATATAGGTTTACCAATCCCGGTTGTAATTACTCCTAGTAATGATGAGGAGATGCCCCTGGAACTGGCCATCCAGTTAGCGGCAGTGTTGCCATGGCTCAAGAAGAAAGCGGGGGGGGCAGTGGCTGCGGGGGACCTGGCTGAGGAGGCGAGACTAATAATCGAGCAGTTACGGCAGTCGAGAGAGGCCGCGACGGCGAATGTTCCTCTTGTTCCCCCACAGGTAGCGCCGGGAGGACCTGCGGTTAGCCGGGAAAAGGCGGCAGACACGACGGTTGAACCTGGTAAGCACACATTGCCAATGGCAGGGGAAGGTTCATTACCTTCAAGGCGAGAAAGGGTGGCCCAGCACATCCCTACGGCCACAAAGGAACTGATATGGGGGGAGAAATATGTGAATATGTTTTCATTGTTGACTGACCATCGCGAGATGGAATATGCAAAATCCCAGAAGGATTTATGGCACCCCAGTGTATGGCGGGCCAAGATGGTGGAATTTAGGGTCGAGGAAACGGTAGCGAATTGGGTAAAGGCCTTTTCGATATTTACGGCAGTCATGGGGGAACGAAAGCCTGAAGTCATGACTGAGTTGACCTGTTATCAGAATAGGATTATGGATTTTTATACCATGTATGAGGGGGACGAGTGGAAAGGTTACGATATGAAATTCCGAAAAGCGAAAGAGTTTGATGCAACTTTGACCTGGGATTGCCTCGACTCGGTGTCATGGCACAAGCAGCTCTTGCCTGGGGCGGCAGGTACGTCCTCGCTGGGCGGGAGCGGGTCGGGGGCAGCTCGCCAAAAGCCCGTGGTGCCCTTTTGAGCCCTTTCGAGCGGGCGCCGGTGGGGAATATCAGCCCAAGACCGGCGGGAATGGCGGCAAGCGGGGGGTTTGTTGGGGCTTCAATAGAGGCAACTGTAGCAGGCCCCAGGGAGCATGTAGGTTCAGGCATGCGTGTGCGGGCTGTGGGAACTCCTCACACCCGGAGAGTAGCTGTAGATCTAAAAACAGCGGAAAAGGGGGGTCTAAGCAAAAGTGAGGTGATGTTTTGTAACCGATTGTCTACACCTGTCGATATCATGGACAAATATCCTGATCATGTATCCGCCGGGGTGTTGAGGAATGGATTCCTATATGGCTTCAACATCCCGGCGAGGGATTTTCGGGGGAACTCTTTTTGTAAAAATCAGTTATCTGTCCAACATAACACGAGCGTAGCTGCAAGAAAAATTTCCAAAGAAGTCAGCTTGGGGCGGGTGGCGGGGCCTTTTCACTGCCCGCCGGTGGCGGATTTCGTGTGTTCCCCGCTAGGGGTGGTCCCGAAGAAAGACCCAGGAGAGTTTAGACTCATTCACAACTTGTCTGCCCCAAGGGGTTCTTCGGTGAACGAAGCCATCGACCCAGATATTTGTTCGGTGTTGTACGCATCGTTCGATGATGCCGTGGCCATGTTAAATCACCTGGGCCCCGGAGCGCTGATGGCGAAATCGGACATCGAATCGGCATTCCGGTTGCTCCCGGTACACCCGCGAGATCAGCGCTTGCTAGGTTTTGCATTTCAGGGGAGTTATTACATGGATAAATGCATGCCTATGGGTTGCTCCATTTCTTGTGCCTATTTTGAAATGTTCAGCTGTTTTTTAGAGTGGGCATTCACCGAGGCCACAGGGCATAGGCATGTTATGCACTATCTGGATGACTTCCTGTTTCTGGTGGCAGCCGGCGATACGACATGTGCGCAGGCTCTGCGGGACTTCTGCATCCTCATGCGGGAGTTCGGAGTCCCATTGGCACCAGGTAAAACGGTCGGACCATCTACTTCACTGGAGTTTCTGGGAATTGAGCTCAATCCTGTGGAAGGATGTTTCCGTTTACCGATGGAAAAGGTGGCCAAGTTTAGGGCTTCCTTGACTCAATGCCTGGGTAAGGAGAAAGTAACCCTGCACCCGTTACAGCAAACAGTGGGTCAGCTTAACTTTGCCTTAAGGGTGATACCAATGGCCCGCCCCTTCTCACGCTCTATTGCACAAGCTATGGTTGGTCTCAAGGAGGGACACCACCGTACGAGACTGTCGGCAGAGGTTCGCCAGGATATGCGTATTTGGTTGGCATTTCTGGCGGATTTCAACGGTCGAGCTGTGTGGAACAAGCCACCAGCATCTTCGGATGAACTAGGTTTGTGGACTGACTCAGCTGGGAGCGTAGGATTTGGCACCATTTTTGGTAACCGATGGTCGGCGCAAGTATGGCCGACGTGGTCTGACAGGTAACATTGGGTTCTTGGAGCTATTCCCCATTTGGGTTGCTCTGCTGGCATGGCCAGACGACTTCAGGGACCGCTCGGTGGTGTTTTGGTCTGATAATATGACTGTGGTTGAGTGCATTAACCAGCAGGCAGCCCGCTGCAAGTGGATCTTGAGATTATTGAAAGAAATTGTATTGCGTTGCATGAGATTGAATGTACAGTTCAGGGCAAAACATGTGCCAGGCGTACTGAATTTTGCAGCTGATGCACTCTCTCGTTCACACATGCAGGCTTTCAGGGGCTATCTACCCACAGCGGACCTAGTGGCGGCACCGTTCCCCGAAGCACTATGGCTAATCGGTGCCCCGGATTACAAGACCTCGTGGCAGCCAGCTTAGCTCCCAGAACAAGGAAGGCATACGAAGGAGCATTTCGTTCCTACTGCACATTTTTGGGTCCATCAGGGAGACAGAGCTGGGGTCATGAGGAATCCTTCCTGGGGTTCCTGGTTGCGCTGCACAGAGGAGGCCGATCAGCGGCAACGGCCAATAGACATAGGGCAGCCATTGCGTTCATGGCACAGGTGCATGGCATAAGAGACCCGACGGATTCCTTTTTGGTTAGGAAGGCACTCCGCGGCTGGCAACGCCTCGAGGGTCGCAAGCAGGATACGAGGCGCCCGATTGGTTTAGACAGATTGTCTCTACTTTTAGCAAAGCTAGACGAGACGTGCTCCTCCCCTTTCGAAGCAGTTCTGTTCCGGGCAGCTTTCGCCTTGGCATTCCATGGGGCTATGCGGGTGAGCGAACTTGTCGCAAGGAACAAGAAGGATATGGAGGGAGGCCTGGGCAGGGATCACGTCCAAATAAGGGGTGATTCGATGGTAATCTCGATAGCCAGGTCCAAGACTGACCAGGGAGCTATGGGTGATTGTGTTATTGTGCAGCGCGCACGGGGGTCCCCCACTTGTCCGATAAAGTGTTTAGAGGAATACTTGGCATTGAGGACGGCTACATGGGGGGGGAGCTTGCTTAGGCACAAGGATGGCACCCCACTGACGAGATTTCAGTTTCAGAGGGTGCTAGCACTGTCAATCGCTGCCGCGGGCATGGACCCGTGCGATTTTGGGACCCACTCATTTAGGATAGGGGCTGCTACTGAGGCTACAGCCCGGGGTCAGAGTGCGGAGGAAGTAAAGCAGCTGGGCCGTTGGTCCTCGAATTGCTTCAAAAGGTATGTGCGATTGCACATGTTGTAAAGATCAATTGACATGCACTCACGCTTCTTGTCTTTTGTTTGAATTACAGTTTCGCGAGCCTGTCACGCGGGGCGGAATTGGAAGTCGACCCAGCTTCAGGAGACCAGCGGTCGAGGATCACCGACTGGAGAGAGAGTGGTATGGGTCGTGGGCCACTCATATGTGAGGCGCGCCGGGGACGTATTCAGGGCAGGTGACGCGACTCACGCATCTGGGGAATACGGGTACAGAGTGACCTTCCATGGGAAGGGCGGGCTCTGTTTTGACCAATTTCAATCGTTCTTTGAGGGTCTTTTAGGGCGGCAAAGGTCTCCGCCATCTGTAGTCATAGTACACCTGGGAGGCAATGACTTAGTGAAGCTGGGAAGACGAGTGTTATTGGAACACATCTTGTCGGCAGTTAGCTGGTTGGCAAAGAAACTCCCGGGGTGCACGATTGCCTGGTCCCACATCATCCCCAGGAAGTGTTGGCGGGGGGGCATTTCAGTGTCAGTGTTGAACCACTCCGTGAAAAGGGTTAACAATAAGGTGGGGAAATTGTTTCGCTCAGCGCAGTTGCATAGCATTCCTCACGGGTGTATTCGGGGTGATCACATGTATCTGAACGATGGGGTTCACCTGCCCAGGGAGGGAAATGATTTACTCATAGGAGACTTCATAGCATGGCTAAGCGGTTTGAGGAAGCATGACCTTTAGGAGGAGTGGGGGGGCCGGATAGTCCGTCAACTATCCGGCCTGTGGCGGTAAGGTCATGATCGGTGAGCAGTAATTTCAAGGTCCCTAGAGGGGGGCGCCACCCAGAATGGATGCGAGCGCCCGGGGGGAGGCGGCCATTGGCCCCTTCCACAGGGAGGCGGCACCCACTAAGGATGGGTCGCCTAGGGGGAGACGGCCATAGGCCCCTCCCAGGGGGGAGGCGGCTAGATGCCCCTCCTACGAATTTCCCAGGGGGCGGATATCCGCGACGGAGTGTGGGGATGGGGGGAGTCCACGCTGTCCTACTTACAGATACCTCACACGGGAACTCGGACGACCTTTAAGATGGCGTCGAGTGAAAAGGGGGCCCCCACGACAAGGGAAGTTACAGTTGGCAATGAGGGTAAAGTCCTCTGCGCATGCGCCACTCACACCGTGAGGGCGGGATTTTGGTAGTAGGGATCTGACACCGGTTAAGACCTTGCCGTTGGCCCTTAACGCTAGGATGTACAATTTTAATTTAGAATGTATGCATTTGCATGATGCTAGACTCGGCTAGGAAAACTTTGTATTAGAGATCTGTTAAGGTTAGCCAAAGAACATGTCTTCATCGAAATGTAATATATGTAAAATTGTACATAATTCATGAAACTTTTATTTAATGTTTTTAATTTTGTTTCATATTTTAATAAATACGGCCGGGGGGGTAACTCCCCCCCGCCTTCCAAAAGTTTAAACCCGTGTCTGTCTACTCCCATGGGGAATTGGTGTTGGGAGGGGGTGGCGGGCATCCCGGCCATATGAGGAAGGTGCTACAGTATCTTTTGTTCTACGCACCGAAACGCGTCAACGCATTTTTTGTTCTATGTAGAATCCAAACAAGGTCCAGTGAACAATTGATACACACATAAAAGTAGTACTATTGATGTCACTTCCTTATGAAATAATGACCTTTGGATCAAATAATTAAGAGTGGTAGCAATATCATTAAGCCACGCTGTATAGGGGTTCGTTGAAAATTGCTTTGTGTCTTTTGTATTTTAGGAAAAAACAGAAGAATTTTTTTTTTACTGTGACTCTATGTATTTTTCGCATGTAATTTTTGCTTTAAATGATTCTGATGCTTAATATTTGATTTAATAATTTGTGTGCATACATAATGAAATGTAATGAACTGTGATGATTGATTGTTTTGATTAACTGTTTTTACTTTACTTTTTCAAAGATCGCCCTTTGAAATTTTATTTTGTCATTGTGTATAAACTGTAATATGTTTTTTATTAAAAAGACTGTGAACGTTCCTATTTTTAGTGTGAAAATGTTATTTCTTTGGTTTAGTTTTCCAAGCTCGATGACAGAGTGTTTAGAGAATATAGGTATGGAGTTCTAATAAGGCCATACATGAATGTGCACCTAGGGACTTCTCTTTGACTGATTGTCAGTGTACCCTGTTCCCTGGTGATAGTGGGGTACTCTCTCTCTAGATATCAAGCAATCTGTGATGCCAAGTACATCATCACCGATATAGTGGCCAGATACCCAGGAAGCACCCACGATTCATATATCTTCCAAAACAGTGGGATTTATACCCGCCTGACAGTGGGTGAATTCGGGGAAGGATACCTGCTAGGTAAAGAAATGGGTGACACTCCCTTGATAGATGAAGCAGACGTATGTCAATGTGTGCATCTGAGTAATGTATCTTTTTTCTTCCACATTAGGGGATAGTGCATATGCACTCCGTTCCTTCGTCCTGACACCCTACCTCAACCCCACAACCCCCAGCCAGAGACGTTACAATGTGGCACATAAATCCACCCAGAATTTCATTGAGCGCACCTTTGGCCTCCTGAAGAGCCGGTTCCGCTGCCTCCACAAAAGTGGGGGGGCACGGCAGTACGCACCTGTAACGTGCGGTAAGATAATTGCATCCTGTGCAATGTTGCACAATCTCGCAACTAAGAGGGGCACAGAGGTGGAAGTGGAGGACTATGAAGACCATGACGATGAGCAGGCACTACCAGCAGCCAACACAGTCGGAGTACACCGACAGATGGAAGACAGAGACGGGTAGAAATCACACCCAACTACTTCTGAGTAGGTATCGAGACAAAGCACGTGTTGCACATCAATGCACGTAGTTTATTTAGCACTACGTAGAAAAGACATGAGCCACAAATGTCACATACTAGTGTGCCTGGCACTACTGTGTGTACGGGGGTTACCTCACCCTCACATGTCCAACTGAACATGGCAGACTCACTGCTTGTGCCCATGAACAGCCCCGCGTGATGCATGAGGTTGGCTGAGTTCAAAGTCTGCTGTGCCAGCGCCGGCACTCTGGCGTCTGCTACTCCTCCTTACTTCAGGGACAGGGGTGCTGCCCCTGCTACTAGCGGTATCTGTGTCCCCGACACCTTCTGCTCCTGTGGTGGCTGGCTGTTTTGTCAGCAACACTTCCATCGCTGTAGTGACTCTCCCCATCCCCCGTGTGAGGTCAGTACAGCAGTGCACCAGCCCCTCTTGCATCACAACTGAACGGCGACACATCAGTGAAGTTGCAGTTGAAGTTGGTGCATGCCGCTTGTCTGCTGGTGCGTACGATGGCTCTCCCTGCGCCTTTGTGCACGGTCCTCATGAAGATCCTCACAGAGTGTCATCACACACTGAGACATGTCCCTGACTCCATCTGCCATGTCCCTCATGCTGTCTGCCATTGATGCTATTCCCTTGTTCATGTCTGTGAAGTTGGTGTTCAGAATTTGCATCTGACTGTGTACTGCACTTATCCCTTTTGCCTGCAGGCGCTGCACCTTCCCCAATGTGGTCTCAAGGCCTTGGAACACATCCTCATCACGGCCACTGCCGCCTGACTCCCGGACCCTACGACGTCTTGTTCCACCAGATGGCCTGACAGGAGTGGATGTGTGACCTGGTGCATTTCCTGCCATAGACTGCATTGACTCCTCACACTCCCCTTCCTTATCCGAGGATGTTTGTAGGATCCTATCCGGGGGACCCTCATGCCTCACAGGCCTGAAGAATTCAGACACCTCTGTGTCTGCTGGTGTGTGTGGTTGTTCTGACTCAGGTAGTGGTGAGTCAATGAGCACAGGAGATGCTTCCAAGTAGCATGGTGTTGTCTGTCTCTGGTATGTCTGCTGCTTGTGTGCAGGGTGCTGTAGGTCTTGCACTGCTGGGCCCAGCATCCCTGCCTTCTTCCTCACTGCTATCCCTTTGGGGATGTGTCTTCTCCCTCACCTGCTGTGACTTGCGTGATGTCTCCCCTGTGGACAGACATGGACAGTATCTCAGTGGTGCTTTCACCGTGTACATCACTATTAAATTACATTTTCACATCACTATTTTCTGCTCCTCCCATGTGTCTGATTGTATTGTGTGGCATGCCTGACGACATTTCATGTTGACTGCTCAAATGGGTATTCTTATGACTACCACTCCCATAATGCATTGCAGGTGCATACTAAGGTTAGAACTAGAACTGGATTTCCTCTATACATAGCCACATGGGGAGAGGAACACAGGCAGGGGGTGGGGGATGATGGACATGTTCCTTATCTTTCTTAGCTGCAGCTCGGGCTGAGCTGTCTGCATCACCAATCCCGAGGACGCACTCTGGCTCCAGTGTGGACTCCACAAGCTCTTCCAGGTCCGTGAGTGGAGGTGCCTTGTTCTTCCCTCCACCTGTAGCATTGGCCTCCTTGCTTCTTGCAGCCAGTTTCTTCTTAGTGATGATCCTTAGATCGTACCATCGCTTTTTTAGGTTGTCCACTTCCCTGTTGGTCACTCCTATGGCGTTGATTTTGGTCTGGATCCCCAACCAGGTGCTCCTCTTGACAGCCTCTGGTACCTGCAGGGACTGCTTTCCAAAGATTTTTGGGTAGTTCTTGACTACCTCCTCCACCAGCATCTGAAGTTCACCAGTGATAAACTTCATCTTCCTCTTCCTCTCTGCACCTTCCCTCTGAGAGTCTTGGGGCTCCATTTGTTTCTCCTGCAGGGCTCTGCTTCACTACAGCCTGTCTCTGTGTGTCTGCTCTCCTGTGTGATCAGGTACACTGCACCTGCATGGGTGTGGCCACTTCCTGGTTGTGGGGTGGGGTCGATGCACAGGATTGGTCTATTGCTCTGTTAGTTGGCTGAGGGGCGGGATGGAGGCACATGATTGGTTGATACTTCAACTGCCTGATATTTTGTATCCCTGACCCGGTATTTACCGAATCGGTATTTACTGATTCGGTAAATACCAATTTGGTAGTTTCAATGCATTCCTATTGGCCTCCGGGCCCATAGGATTGCATGTGAGTTACCGATTTGGTATTTGCCGTATCGGTAAATACCGATTCGGAAAATACCGAGACGGGGTTACCGAATTTTACCGATTCGGTATTTTTTACCGAATTTTGACCTACATCTCGTTTCAGTTTTCTAAAATATCGATTCGGTAAAAATCGGTATTTTAGAGTCGGTAAAAATGTGTTACCTACATCTGGCCCTAAGAGTTTTCATACCAAGAAAACTGTCCTGAAGAAGGTGTATATTTGTATACTCACCGAAATGCAGCGTCGACAACTCTGTTTTCTCATGATTATGTATTTTATTATGACATGTTTTTAATCGTGATTGTATATATACTTGCTAATAAATAGTAATTTGTACATGACTTATGTTAGTTTGGATTGTATATTTTAAGTTGCATTGACTCACAGATATTGCATTGTTGTATAATTGTTTGGATTTGTGTTTGCACCCTGACCACTGGCACTGTATAATATTATAGTTAGTTAACTACTTTTGAATAGGAACTTGCTTGTTACCGATGCACAGGGCAAGATGGCAGTCTGGCCGTAGACCACGATGCAGCACTACGCCGGAGCTCCGCTTCGTATGAAACAGAGTGTGACATATTCCTACCCTACCGCCGGCACTCTATGAACGGAAAACCTCTACGGAAGAAATGCGGCTCTGAAGAGAGATTAAAGAGCGAGTGTCGAGCAGAAGGGAGAAAATAACGAAAGACGGCAGACTCACTTAAGATGCTTATCGACACACTTTAGCGTCCTTCCTCTGTTCAGGAACAGCATGCTATGCTGTGATGGGCGAGAATCCTCTGCCGAATATGTTGAGCTCCTTGAGCTCCGTTGCCTGCTCCTCAGATGGACTGCAGGCAAGGTGCTGAGCGTGACCGTCGATTCACGCAGCTGTTCTCTGTTCCGCCAAGCGCTGCCTGAGTCACAGCTACAGGGGAAGCAGAAGCGGCAGGGAGAGCTCTGCAACCAGCTTGTAAACTAAGAAAGAGAAGAAAACTCCGACAGAGATATACTATGCTCCGCTCTGGCTGAAGTATTACAGCCTCTTTTTGGACAGATAGTTTGGGACCGAATAAAAACCCAGCTGCTGCTAGTCTGTAGTGAAAATAAATAAAGAAAATACCCAGAGCACGGCCCTACCTGGCGATACAGTTATGGATATGCTACTTAGGAAACAGGGGGCTCCTGCCTCTCCCGTGACCTGCATACAAATACCCGCAGTAGAGAATCAAAACCTGGTCTCGCAGGAATCACCGCTACAAACTCCTGAAGGCACCGGGGGTAATCCGGACTCTATCTCCAATATTGTTGAAGGACAAGCAATGACTGCAGGGACTGGCATATTGACCCCTGACATTCGAACTGTGAGTATTCCACTTACTGAAGCACAGGAGAAGTCATATAATGCTGATACTACTCAGATGGCTGAAAAACAATCTATTTCTTTTTCTGGAGTGGGTGTGAATATAATGGGGGTGCAGGAGGACTTAATTGAAACAGCACCAATCTTATTTGTTGCGTCGGATGGGGCAATAACCTCTTTAATAGCCTCAACTACATCTGATATCATGGTCACAGCTCTATACCCTGATGAACTCATTAACGCAGGAGGTAAGGGGATGCAACCCGAAGGTCATCATATATCTAATTTGCAAGGGGCTACCCTAGAACCTGATAAGGACCATAGCGAGTTCTACTCATTTACTGATGAGGCTGGATTAGATATTGAATTTGGTGGGGAAGGACAAGGAAATTTTGGACTCAGCGGGTCTAGCTCAGAGTCAGAAGATGGTGACGAGGACGAGGATGTAGACTCGGAATCAATGGGTATCATCAGTAGTGAAGGCAGTGAGGCGGAAGACGCAAGGACTAACACCGTTAGAACTAAACTGAAGCCCATGTCTAGGCTAAGCCAAACAGGCTCGGGGGGTCCTCTTGAGGCACCTGCCTTACCTCACCCATCTGCACAGGCTGCGGACTCCGATTCTGGAGGAGCCAACATACATGGTATCTCTGATACTGCCTTAGAGACAATCTTACAGGCCATCGCCGCCCATAGATAGGAGACTGCTCAGGATAGCAGGTGATCGCGGGCGGCCATTCGCAAAATGCAAGGTGTGGTCAAAAAGTTATTGAAATCATGTAAGCAGATTGGTATAAGAATGGCTGAAGTGGAATCAAGGGTTCTTTCCACAGAAAATGAGGCTATGGCCAATACGGAAAATATAAATCTCCAAGCAGCCGAGCTAACTGACATTAAATGGAAGCTCGAGGACTTTGAAAATCGTCAGCGCCGCAATAACCTACGTATACTTGGAGTCCCAGAGAAAATGGAGGGAGAAAATGTACGCGCTTTTGTGATTAGGTTATTTAAAGAGTCATTGCCCGAATTAAAGGATTGGAACTGGGAATTTGAAATCCAGCGTGCCCATCGAATGCCGTTCAATCTATCTCCTAAACCTGGCCCCTACCCAAGAGCAATACTGATTTATTTTGGAAATTTCCTGTTAAGGCAAACTATAGCGGAGAAAGCCAGGCCGGATCATAAACTGGCATTCCAAGAGATATCATATTTCACGAGACCTGATTTTTGTCATGCAACGGTTGAAAGGCGCTGGCGACTACGTATGTTAATTGAGCCTTTTCAGGAGAAAGGAGCCCAGGCCTATCTGAACAATCCTGCAAAACTTAAGGTTGTCAAAGGGGGACTGATAAAAAGTTTTGTATCTGAAATCAAAGATCAGGCCTTCCTAGAACAGATGAAGTAATCAGTTCTGTGTGACTGTGTACTAAATCTTAGCCCTTTCAGTCCATAAAGGATGGGGATTATAATCTATTGAAAAACCACATATCTCTCTAATCCCTAAGAGTAAGACCAGCCTATAAACTAACTGGGCGCGATTTGCCCATTTGAAGGGCAACAGGATATCAGCCCTTAGAACTCTGGTTTCTAAACACTTTTTCTTACCTTGGCATCTTGTATGAATTTAATACAGTAATCAAAGGTTAAGGTAGTTAGCTTGTTGCATGTTGCATGTTGTTTTTTAGACACTGTTTATTATTATTTAGCATTTTCTGTTTTCAAATGAAGATAGCGGAAGCTCTGGTGTTGTTCTGCAGCCATCACCCAGACTCTAATTGAGTCTGATCGCCTCATAGTTTTAGGGGGTGGAGGGAGGGCAGCGGGTAGATGGGTCTACTCGGGGTGGGGGGGGGAGGGGGTGTGCAAAAAATTAGAAAATACGAACCCAACCGGATGGCAGTTGCCTCACAAATGAACATAGAGCTTGCAATGAAGATAATTGTAGAAAAAAAGGAAACTATATTAAGGATTAACACTACTATAGGAATAAGTTCTACACCAGTTCAGATTATCCTATACGAGAATGGGTAGGTTGAGTATAAAAAGTTGGAATGTTGGAGGGCTCCTAAACAGTGAGAAACGCAGGCGATTGGCTGAGTTAATTGGTTTAAATCCAGTGGATGTAGTATGTCTCCAGGAGACACATGTGCCTTGGGATAAGAACTCTTTATTAAATGTAAGGGGCTATAATCTGGCAATAGCTTCAACCCAAACGTCAAATATTAGAGGGGTGGCAATATTGACCAAGACACATTTGGGGGGGACATCACGCTACCTTTCCGACCCCCATGGCAGATGGGCTATAGTCAAGCTCACTCTTGGTATTACTATATGCAATGTGTATGGATCCAACGATGACGATCCTGCTATATTTGAACACTTAGAAGCAGAATTAGCCACCTGGCAGGGACCCTTAATTATATGTGGGGACTTTAATATCTCTCTTAATCTCTCACTAAAAACCGGTTCTGTGACAAAATATGTGGGCCGAAAACCCAAAGTGTATAAAGCAATTAAAAGGCTAGTCAACAGCTTTGGTTTAATAGATGTCTGGGCTCAAAATAACAAACAGGATCCAGGGTACACTTATTTTTCGCACCCGCATCAGAAACAAGGACATATAGATTATATTTTTGTTACTCAGGAGTTAGCCCCTCAGTCTTCGATTGTTAAATGTCCCCAAATAATATCAGACCATAATGCCCTCATCCTTTCAACTGAATTTTGCTCCCCTCAAAAGCAACGTAGGCACTGGTCATTCGATCGTAAACTTTTGGTTAACGCTGAATACATTATGTATATCAAGAAATGGACAGAAGAATTCTTTAATATGGATCGTTTCAGTTCTTCAAGAAATATTGTGTGGGATTGTTATGAGGCAGCACTTAGGGGAGAAACTACTAGCTATTAAAACAGGATCCAAAAAAAACAACTTAATGAACATAACCTGAAAATATCCACCCTAGCTAAAGCTGAAGCAGATCACACCAGGCTAATTTCTTTGGGGCAGGACGCCAAGCAATTAATGTATCAAGTAATTACATTGAAATCTGAGATAAACACAACTCTTAGCCAGAAAGCGGCGCAAACATATAGGGCCCATAGAAAAGATCTCTATGAGAATGGAGAGAAAGTAGGCAGACAACTGGCTCTAACCACCCGGCAAAAAAATGTTGCTAGTAATATTAGTTCAATTCAGGAGGGTGGTCAAACATTTACTAAAGCGACTGATATAATTCAACTATTTCAGCAATACTATCAAAGTCTACACACTGAAGACCTAGCTACCACTGACACTCAAATAAATCTGTTTCTTAACAATTTTCTTGATAATGATAATGGAGAGAAAGTTCTCGACGAGGCTACTCGTGAAGATCTGGAAGGGGAAATCTCCATCGAAGAAGTATTAACAGCACTTACTTCGTTACAAGCAGGAAAAGCAGTGGGCCGGATAAAATTCCAATAGATCTGTATAAAATTTTATCTGAGCAACTAGCCCCAATTTTGCATGATCTTTTTCTAGGGATACAATGGAACGGAGTTTCTCCTGCATCTTGGTCTGAAGCCAGTATAGTTGTATTTCCTAAGAAAGGAAAGTCACCCGAATTTCTCACTTCATATCGCCCCATATCCCTTATTAATTCGGACTCTAAATTGTTTGCTAAAGTAATGGCCGGTAGATTAAGCAGGGTTATTGAACATCTGGTCTCCCCTTGGCAGCATGGTTTTGTTCCAGGTAAAGGGACTACCGATCACACCTGCAGGGCTCTGGCCCTTTTCAATGCCATTGCTGTCAGGGGGGGGCAGATGTCAATGATCCTGTTGGACACCGAGAAGGCCTTCGACCGGGTGTCATGGAAATTTCTCTGGGCGGTTATGGCACGAAATAATTTTGGCCCCAAATTTGTAAAAGCTATGAAATCTATGTATACGTCCCCCAAAGCCAAATTACAAATTATGGGTTCTGAATCTGGTCAGATTAGTATATCTCGGGGTACTAGACAGGGCTGCCCTTGTTCGCCACTATTATTTGCGCTTTATATTAATCCGCTTATATTAAAACTCCTAGAGCATACACTTATTACTCCCATCCAGAGCCACTCATTTGAGACCAAAGTATTAGCCCACGCGGACGATATCGCGGTCATCACCGCTGATCCAGTAGTGGCTATGCGCGAAATCGAAGAATTAACTCTGGATTATGGCTTATACTCGGGCTACTCCCTGAATAGGGGAAAGACTATTATACTGGCTACAGCCAATACAGTGTGTAGTGATCAAAGAAGGAGTCATAAAGCCACCTATTTGGGAGTCACTTTAAGCCCTGATACCAAGCATATTGTAGCTCTGAACTATGACCCCCTCATTGCCAAGATTAAACAGGACCTAGATCGGGTCAATAATTTACATCTTTCGATCATTGGAAGAGCTAATTTTCTCAAAATGAATGTTTTACCCAGATGTTTATATATTTTTCGTGCAATCCCGTTAGCAGTAGAGTCAAGGATATTAAAAACACTCGACTCACTTATGTTGACATTTTTATGGCAACACGGAAAGATTAGGAGATCGCATAAACTGCTCTCCCTTCCCATAGAAAGAGGGGGACTTGCTGTTCCAAACTGTACCTTGTACCACTGGGCTTCAATCCTAAAACTCTCAACTCCTATGTTTTGTAATAGTAATGGAACTACACATGTTGATATTGATTACATTCCTTCAATATATGAGTTGGTTCTCGGTAAAGAAGCAAAGGGTCTTTTCCTCCAGGTAATTGACACTAAGCATATGAAAAAGAAATACAAGGTTGAAATTATGTTAAGCGCTTGGAAAGTCTGGGAAAAGGTTGCTAAACTCATACAACTTAAGAAACTTAACAGTTATACGCTATTATGGAAACATAGTACTCTTTGCGCACCCTCTTATGATGTGATAGCAAGAAAATGGGAAAGGATTGGTATAACTACAATTAGCGACTTCTTGATTAACGATTTTGAAACCACTTTTAACGATCTGAAACAAAAATACCAACTCTCAAATGGTGACTACGCTAAATTCGCGCAGGTAATAGCGTATCTAAGAGCAAAACGTCCCTCTATTTATTTGGGGAGAGTAGAGATAATGGAAGCCCTTAACAATACAAACACTAGAATAGGAGCACTTTATAGGCTACTCCTAATTAATATGTCGGATGATCTGGAAAAAACAGAAACTAGCTGGGCTACAAAATTAAACAATCCTGACGTAGATATTGATAGGATATTAGAGATGAGCCAACTTTTGATTATGGCCAGTAACTTAAAAGCCCAAATATACAAAACAGTCTTCAATCTCTATTACACACCCGCCAAGCTGTTTCTATGGGGGAAAAGGGAGAATGACATCTGCCCAAGATGCTCGAAAGGTCCCGCCACCCTGATACACATGTTTAGTAGCTGTCCCTCACTTGTGTTAATTAAGAACATGCTCTCGAATTTCTGGGAAGAGCTTTTTGGGCACAGGGTACCAGATTCAGATACACTCTTTGTCTTAGGATTTGATACTACTCTAAAATTGACAAAATCAGAGCAAAAAATACTATATATTGGTACCGCTGCCTTTAGAATCATTCTGGCGGCTCGCTGGAAGGAGCAAGAACCTCCTAGTTTTCAGATGTGGCTCTTCTGTTTTCTGGCAATCTATAGCATAGAGACAACTATATATACTACAAGGGGAAAGAGAGCAAGGAAACTTGGGGAGTCACTCTGGCTTCCTATAACGAATTGGAAATTTAAACATAATCCTATGACTATATAAGGCTCTTAGATCGCTCCATTCCAGCTGCTTGCTCTTATGCTTTTTGATGTATGTGAGGTTTTTTTTTTTGTGCCTATTTCTGTTATTCCTTTTCCTATTAATGAATTTGTAATGTCTTGCTTTATATGATGTATTGTATAGATTCTGTCTGGCTCTGCCTGTGTTGGGTTTGTAACAATAAAGAAAAAAAAAAAAAAGGAACTTGCTTGTTTCCTGAGCCCTACAGGTTCACTCACCTTTTTAAAAGCTCTGCTGCTGGGTGCTTATCTCACCCTAGGCCTACATCAGGTAGATGCAGAGTGCTGCACAGCCCAGGAGTAGTGACTCTGCATTGGATGTATGTGTGTCTGGTAAGGGTACAGTGCAACGGAAGAGTAGTATTGTGTAGTACTTGTGGGATTAGTGCATGTTCTGAGTGTATGTATGCCTGCAAGGAATACATTACATGAGGGATGTAGTGCTCTGCAGTGTTTCCGCAATAAATGCATTTGCTAAGTGTATGTGTGCTTATGGGAAGTTCAATACATTGTATTTTATTGTAATTGCATTTATATAGCGCTTACTACCCCTGGTGAGGCGTCAAAGCGCTTTTTCGGACCCATAGAGGATTAGTGTTGAATTAGTAGAGTGAAACATGCAAGTACATTTTAAGTGGTGATTAAGTTGGTCAGGTATTTGGATTTGGAATGATAGCAGAAGGAAAGAGGAGGACAAAGGTTTGTATTTATATAGCGCTTGTTGATGCACGCTATTCAGGAAGCCCATAAAGGATTAGTGGTGAATTAATATGGTGAAATATGATGTAATTTCAGTGGTGGATATTAGTCAGTTACTTGGAGTGAGAAGGATAGCGGAGGGATAAAAGGGGAAGAAAGATTTGCATTCATATAGCACTTGTTACCCCTGATGGGTGTTGAATCGCTTTTCTGGGGAGTAGCACGCCACACCGGAACCCATAAAGGATTACTGTTGAAAATTAGTATAGTAAGAAAATATGAAGTAATGTGAGTAGTGGATATGTTATTCAGTTATTTGGGTAGTATATTAGTATAGTTTAATATGACATTTGAGAAGTGAACATGTCAGGCTGGTAATATTGATTGAAAAGGAAAGTGGAGGGATAAAAGAGTGAAAGATTTTGGAGGGATAAAAGAGCAAAAGATTTTTTCTTTTTTTTTAGGTCTTAGCAATAGGAGGAGGCTTTTCGATGAGTAAAAATGAGTTTTGGAGGGGAGGACTCAGAGGAAAGAGTTTAGAAATGTGTGTTTTAGGGGATCGGTATAGTAAAAGAGGTGTCAGATGATGCAAGGAGGGGTAGAGTAGGAGAGAGTCTAGAAAGGGTTATTTTGGCAATCATAGTAGTGGTATGGGGTTTGGGATAAATGAGAGAGTGGATGTAGAGGATATATTAATAAATGTATAGGATGAGAGGGTTAGTACATTGGAAGGAGTAGTAGAAGACGTTTGAGATGAGTCAGAAGATTGGGCTAGAAGATATATTGAGTGAAGTATAGAATGAGAAATAGGGTAGTGCATTGGAAATGCTAAATTAGAAGAAAGTGATAAATATATAGATCCATAATTACATTGAATGTATATAGATACATAAAGGAGGTAAGTATGTGTAGATTAAAGATATTTATAGAGGCACAGGATGAGAAATAGGGCAGTGCATTGGATATGCTTTCCAGGAGGAAAGTAACAGACACAGATCCAAGTACATGGAAGGTACATAGATGCACAATGGAAGTATGTACATGTAGACCAAAGATGATTTTTATTTATTTATTATTATTATTTTTTCTCTCAACAACATCATTATTTTACATGTTTATACAAAGTAATACACAAAAAAAGGTACATATCTATAGTGAAAAAAATGGTTGTATACAGAGGGATATGCTGTAAATTCCAGTTTGCGTATGGTGCTTATTTGGGGAAGAGCTAAATCTTGAGTAGTTTTCTGAAAGATAAGGTGGTTGTCGGTCGACCTTATGCTTGGGGGGTAAAGAGTTCCATAGTTTGGCTGCTTGAACAGAGAAGGATGTGCCACCCATGTTTTTTTTCTTGTATGGTGGGATTTTGAGACGAGATGCTCCTTTAGACCGGAGGTTCCTTTGTTGAATGTGTTTGGTGATTTTATTCCTGATGAAGAAGGGTCCCATTCCATGTATTGCTTTGTGGGTGATACAATGCAGCTTGAATGGATCTTCTGGCAGGGGAGATGTGGTCTCGCGGTTTGATATGCAACAGTAGTTTGGCAGCCGAGTTCGGAATCCGTTGTAGTCTTTTCATGGTCGTTAAAGGTGATCCGTGGTAGAGGCTATTGGCATAATCAAGTTTGGACAGAACAAGGGAGATGGTAGCTTGGACCTTGTGTGGAAATCCCATATGAGGGAAAATGTCTTGCTTCGTTTTTATAGTAGCAAAGCTTGATCTTGCTAGTTTATCCACTTGGGCATTCATCGACAGGTTGGAGTCCATGGTCATTCCGAGGTTTCTTACTTCCTTCGATACTTTAGGCAGTGATCGCAGTTCATCAGGCCATGCGGCAAGAGGGTTGTAATGTTTCCAATCACCACACGTGAGTATTTCAGCTTTTAAAGCATTCAATTTGAGATGGCTCCAGGTCATCCACTGATCCACGGCTCTGAGACTGCTGAAAATTGGTGATTTTCCAATCTCTTTGAGGCATTCCAGTTGAAGGAGTATTTACGTGTCATCTGCATAGTTATAGCACGTGAGGTGAAAGTTATTGATCAGTACTGGTAATGACTTCATGAAACACTTCCCCCTTCCTGATACATGAAGGGTGAAGTATTGTGCAGAGTGCACAGTGTGTTTGTGTTTGCAAATAGCACACCCGGTGTACAATACAGAAAAGCTACAAGACTGAGCAGTGCCCATGGACTGCATGTGTGTGCTGAATATATGGGTGTCTGTAGTGGCACAATGCATGGGGGAAACAGTACTGAAAAGAATGTGTGCTATGAATGTAGACTGAGTTCAGGTGTGCCTGCAATGGCACATTACATGGAGGACCCTGGGTAACATGTTGGGAAGCCCAGGCATGTCTGGTAAAGACATGAGGAGGAGAGGAATCCCCCAGACAGATTTGTGTGTTGCTACATTCCTGTAAGCTGGGTGGGAGACACCCTGGGTGAAGGGAGAAAGACCCTGCCCCTCCATGCAAAGGAAATAGGATTTTATTTGTAGGGGTGTATTATAACCACATCTGCGCAACCCCACATAATCCTTTGTTGTGTTGACTTGAAGTGATAGAATTTGAAATGGATAAACCTGAACAAAGATGTTTTTAGGCCTTTGCAAAGTAATCAATGTATAAAGTGATGTACCTATCTGAGAATATTAACGTAAAGAACTTGTGATGTGAAACTGACCATTATTCATGTCCTAAATGTGTTTATTGATTGTGTAGTTTTACATGTAGGTAGATGTATACACTGAAAGTGCCTTAACTTCTATGCAATTTCGTAAAGCTGATGTGGTGCTTTTTTCTGGTAGCTGGATTTCATAGGCCTGAAATGCATTCCCTGAAAACTCTCACTTTAGAATTAACAGGTTTAACTTTATGTGTGTTCGGAATTTGTTCTTTCTCACATTTGTGCTGTAGGTGAAAGAAGTGCTCTTGTTAGCTAAAATGATGTTTTCGTGTGGCTTGAGTCGATAAAGGAAGGTTATTGTACTTCACACAGGAGAAGGCCCGGGAACCGAGGACAACATGTGGCAAGGAAAAGAACACCGTTGTTCCATGGAAAAACACCTTCAGGATGGTGATCAAAGCAGATTGCGTAATCCGCAATGGATCTTGGCAATGTCATCTATGAACAATGTGTTGTTGGGAGTAGGGAAGCTGCCCCTTCCTTGCCTTCGGAAAGAGAACATCTTAGAACAAGCTTGGTCTTTGGTTGATTTATGCTACTTGACCCATTGATCATGGAGAGACTTCGTTGGAAGACGTACTGACACCTTTTGTCCTTTCTCCTGAAAAGGCTTATTTAGGGATGGCACCTTAGTGTTAGAGTAGGGAAAGACTAATACTTTTATTCACCAACCCTTGATGGAGGGAAATTTGGACTAATGTTTCCAGATTTTCTGTATTTTACTTCTTGAAATAATTGTATTGCTTATGTTGCACTGCCTAAACTGGATTTACAGATTTGGCTTTATGCTCATTCCTTTCTGCTTATATACTCTCTTGTTGAGGGTTCTTTATGTTCAGCTGTTTTTGGCCTTGTAATAAATTAACTAACCTTAAGTAGTTGTCCAGGAGTAATTATGCTTCCAAGAGGATTATTGATTAATTAATTGGCATCCTAGCGATGTTTCTCTACTCTATGCTTCCATGTTGTGAAAAAGAACCAAATAAAGTGTGATTTAGAACATGTCTAGAAGTTATTACCCCGGCCCTTTCAGTTGGTAGCACTGTGGGATGGTTCGCATATGAAGCGAGGGGGGAATCTAGAATCAGTCTAGAATAGGTGGAACCTAGAACCCCATAGCCCCAAAATACAGCCTGATGTCTGAGAATGGGAGGTGACAATCTGGCGGAGCCCAACAGAGTTTGATGGTGTGGCGAAATCAGCCGTGGATGAAGGAGTAAGTATTAACATGGTGTGTTGTGTTTTAGATTGCAGGAAATATTTGAATGTGTGATGTCTTGCAGAGTGGGTGTAAGAGTTGAGTGAATGTGGTTTTGGGCTAGACGTGGTGCAAGGATTGAGATTTGAGTTGCAGGTCCCAAAGTGCCCTAAGATCCCGGGATATATTAGGGGTGCAGAAGACACCAAGATAGAGATTGGATTAGTCTGACCAAAGAATTGAGGAGTTGTCATGGAATGTCATCAGCAGTTCCACCTAAGACAGGGAACTTTCTGTGCATGGGATGTATGGGTATTGTTTAGTGGACCTTGCGTACAAAGGTCATCTATACTGTTTTGGATGACCAGTGCAGGTCAAGGGTCACTGTGAATGTTCTTGGATGATTGAATTCTATTGATCTTTTAGCTGGCAGACAATTACTGATATTAAGAAGATTGTGAGAGTGAATGCATGCGGAGAAATAATGATGGAGGGTTAGCCGCTGTGAGGACTGAAGGTGATGTCATAGAGTGTTGCACTGCAATAGGATTGATTGGTAGTGATGGTAAAATGTGGTTGGAAAAAACTCTTCAGTCATAAGCTATTGAACAACATATTTTAAATGAAATCATATGAAGCTTAAGTGTGTTGTGGGATCTGTCAGGCTTAATGAAGGGGCTGTTACTCAAGTGGGTGAAGAGGTGCCACTCGAGGATACTCCTGCAAAGTACATGTCGACAAAAGTTGGGCTCCATACTATGAATTGGCTTCAAAATTGTCATAATTTCGCTGAAAAGGAGGGGGACTTGTCCTTTCCACGCTTTGGTTCATTTTGGCTGGAAGTATTGCATCAGTTAAGAGGAGCAATGTTTGAGCTGCAACCTTTGCCTAGACAAACACAGTTTGAAGTGTTAGATGCTGGATGCGTGACGCACATGCTAAACAGAGGGAGAAATACCAAGGGAGGATGAGGAAAACTGTGAGGCCTATCAGAATGCACAATGGGGTGCACAGCTTAAGAGATGGAGAGTGAAAATGATAGAAGGAGAAACGCTATATCCAGTGCTGATAGAAGTCGGAGGACCCCAGGACAGGAGTAACAAGACCAATGGAAGCAATAGTAGTGACAATAAAGACAACTTGTTGGATGAGTTGTTATCTGAGCGCCCTCTACCTTATAGTCCAGAATCCGGGGATAGTGGGCAAGACTCCAGAAGTGCAGAAAATGTGGGAAGTACAGCAGCTCAAGTGGGTCCGGGTTCAGGTTTGATGGGAAGGATATCCCCAGGATTAGGGGGGACAGAAGTGTCTAACTTGGGAGGTAGAGAACAGAACAGAGCTAACTCCGCTTCACGGTTACCGGAAGCTCCTACAGTACAGGTCACTTTTGGTCCTGTTGTCCCTGTGCATGACCCAATTTCAGTAGGAAGCCTTAGTCAATGACAGTTTATGCAGTTTGAAGGGATTAGATTGGAACGAATACAAAGCACGGGTGGGGTTTGTCCATCTTTAGTGCCTATCTACTGTAGCACCCCTTTTGTGGCCACTGCCGATCCTTCCGGAGTACGCATCATTTCTAGTATTATACTGTCTATACCCATGGCGAGCACTAGTTCAGATCTACGAGTGTGAGAACATCCAGTGAGAGGCCCAAGTGGTGTGACCTTAGAAGCAAGCACAAGTCAGGGAGCCTCAGTAAATCAGCATGTCCTAGATGTTGCAGATTTGGAAACCTGGTTGAGAGACCATAACAACAGCAAGGAGAGTCAGGGTAGTACGCAAAGTCAGGATACCATCAAGGCTGTAGTGAAGTTAAAATTATTGGACGTGGTGAAGCTGAAGGCTGAGGTAGATTAGATCATTAGTGGTAATTTCCTTTGGACAGAATAGAGATCTATGAGTCAGATGACCTATTGTTTGTAGCAAAGGATGTCACCCTAAGGGCACAACTGGCACATGAGAGGTTGTCAGAATTAGCTCAGAGGTCCGGAGTAGACTTGTCTCAAATGAAAAACTTACATGGAAATCATAGGCTCATTTATAGCGAACAGGTGCTGGAGAAGAGGGTGACTGGGTTGAAAATGCATATCTGAAAGCTAGTCATAGGAATAAGGGCTTGGAGTATGTTGGATATGTGGGAGGAAAGATGGTCAAAGAAGAAGAGTATGAGAAAGGTGACGGTAGAAACACCACCTCCAGGAGTGGGAACGCAGGGAGTTGAGGAATACCCTATATGGGACTTGCCTAGTGGAGGGTATATGCATGTTCCTTGGAGTAGAGGTGACTTTGCTGCATTTACAAATGATTTTCTCAGGCTGAGCGAGAAACCTGCTGAATGGTATAAGCAAGTCGCTCACTTTGTTATCATCTCGAAGGTGTTGTGAATTGACTTAAATACCCAGTTCAAAATTGTGGATCCTAGTGATCTATGGCATGCTTGTAAAGTAGCTATTGATCTGCTTGTTACTGAGTCAGAGAGGGATCCAGTAACTCATGGTCCTCCACCTTTAGTTATGAAAAAAGTATGATCAGCTGATCACATAGTTGCAGTCCAAAATAACACCTCAAGAAATCAATTGGGTTAAAATACATTGAATTTCCCAGGAACCTAAGGAGTCCCAGCATGCCTATTATGAAAGGCTATTATAAGCCTTTAAGCAGTACAGCGGGTTAGACTCACTCGACCCTAAGAATATGGGATCATTTGTATCAATATTTCTGATTGGACTGAAGGCAGAGATCAGCCTCATGATCAACCAAAACTTATTCTACTGAGAAAACAAGTCAGTGGACAAGATCCTACGGTACAACTGGTACTGCAGTGATGAGGTGGATTCCAAACATAGGAGGATAAAGAATAAGTTGATATTGGTTAAATTGTGAAATACACAGAAGGGAGAGCAGGTACAAGCAACAGGGGGAATGGTAGTTCAAAGTCAGGGGAATGTTCCAGGAGTTGTCCAGGTCTCATTAATTGCAGGACCAAAGGGACAGGGGCGAGGACGAGGTGCCCCTATAGATCCTAAGACAGGGATAGATGTTTCAACCCTAAAAACGACCACTGCTTTTCATTTCTGTCATAAGATCAGGCACTAGTTATGCAAATGTCGTCTAAATCCTGTGAATCAGGTGCAGGAAGGAGAATTTATGCAGGTGGCAGATGTGGTAAATCTTATGACGGTGCCTGAGGGGGGAGGAAGACCGTACACATGTTGCAGTCTTAGAGGTAGACCAGACTGAACTCCATGTTCAGCAAAAGATACACAGATGATGGACGGAATGCAGAGCAAATTAATCATTCATCCCTATTCAAGATATCTAGGTTAACTCCATTATTCTTTTGCTCACCATGCCACCCCAGTTTTAACTCATCCATATGAAAATCAGTCTTGACACTGTTCCTCATGGGAATAGCCCAGTCCGAATTACTAATCCAGGTCCTCCCTGGACTGGAAACAAGCATTCTGCACTTCTGAATGCTTCCATTCTGCAGGAGGTTACACTTGAACGAGGAATGTGGGGCACTGTGGGATTCGCTGCTGAATGTACTGTGGCACCATAGACACTTTTGACAAATTCCTAAAGAGTCAAAGGGGAACTCCTGAGTACAGTCTACTAGTGAGCATTTCCTGGCTGCTGCCACCAGTGAACGGGGACTAACCCCAACCACATTACAAGGAAGAGGTCAGGGATTTTGCTTAACAAACACTCAGTCCGACCTCATGGGGGGCGTGTTATTCTTATGAAAGTTGTTATTCCTTAAAATGTTTAAAATTGGGTATAAAATACTTACATTTTCCTCTAAAAGTAAGTACTTGACTGGATATTGATTTATTGAGAGTAGAGTGTGCACTTTGAGGTATATGTTGTGTTAACTCACCTCTCTCTACACTTTCCATCAAGGGACACTTTGACTGTGCGTTCACAGCTACCTCTGAAAGTAAAATGCGAAACCATTACTTGGCCCAGTTACTCCAGATCCATAGAAGGTTCTGCAAAATATCAGTAAAAGGTCTCATTCACCACGGTTGGGCCCAGTAATCCTTCCGTGCCCAGTGGCCCTCCGAAAGACATTCTGACAATGATTCTTTTCCTACTATACCTATTATATGTTAAACATACCCAGCCAATAACTAGAGTGTCTATTTGAAAATGTTCCTGGGAGGATTAGAAACCCACTGTACTACAACATATTCTACTGTTAATAAGAAAAGAACAATAAACAGAAGAATTCTAATTAGTAGTAGAATGGATAGTATGTGGGGGGACAGTATACACATGTGTATCATCACACATATTCAATTCTGAGGTCAGGCAAGTGGAAATCATAGTTTGTATGTAATAAATAAAATACTGATTTACCATTGTGCCTAAAATACGTATAAAATGGAGGACAAGAACGAATGCAGGCGATGTCAAATTTGACCAAACTATGCATGCTTTCTTTTGGAACAAGTAAGTGCAGGTATGATTCAAAGCTGAATAGCTAGCTAGCATGTAAATCCTAGAAAGCACTATTAGGTGAAAAAATGGATTAGCTAAAATAAAAAAAAACATTACATTTATGAGCTGTAGTGATGGCACCCACCATTCAACATACAAGGGATGAATGTCATTGATGTGTGATTCCTATAACCTGGTATCTATATTTAATAAATGAAACTTAGAAGCTTGGAGTAATGAAGTAATGTCAAAACAAAAATAGAAACATAGTAAGTCTAAAAAGTATATAAATGCAATGTAATGCTTGCTGAGTTTTATTATTAAATAAAATCAAGTGGATTCTATTTTTTAGTACTGTGTTTCAGACAAAACATTGTTTTTAGACCCAGAATCCATGGTTGGCTGAGGTAGGTACCTTAGGCCAAATAGGGACCATTGTTTCTATGTCAGAGGTAAAGGAAGGACAGCTTCTCAGATAGCCCACGCTCATCCCCTTGGTAGCTTGGCAAGAGCAAGCAGGCTTATCTTCAAGGCAAATGTGTAAAGTATTTGCAACCATGCTCATGCAACTTAATGATGACATCACAAATGGACTCACATGAGTGTCATTAAAACGAGTATAAATGTATATAAAAAGATATACGATAAGACCACACAAATATAAATCTGACATGCGTATTTGTAATATTCCTCCTGGCCGGTTGTTAAGCCATCCAGCCCTGGTAAATTCAGGCAATATTAATGAGCACTTCTAAACGTTCCACTGTAGTCTCTAATACAATGTTATGCAGTTCGTAATGCTAGAATCAGGCACTTTGCAATGTAAAAATAATGCAATGCGGAATGCAACATTCGGGCACTTTGCAATGTAAGAATAATGCAATGCATAAAACAGCAATCAGATACTTCCTGAAGCTGAAATAATGCAATGCGTAATACACTAATTAGGTAGTTTGTTTTGCAGGAATAATGCAATGCTTAATATGCTAATCAGGTAGTTCGTTATGCAGAGACACTGCAATGCGTCATACGACAATAAAGTTGGTTGTTATGCAGAAATAATGCCATGCGTAATACATTAATCAGGTAGTTTGTCATGCAGGAATAATGCAATGCATAATGCACTAATCAGGTATTTTGTTATGCAGAAATGATGCAATGTGTAATACGACAAACAGGTACTTTGTTATGCAGAAATAATGTACTGTGTAATACACTCCCGCACCGATCACAGTGCTTTAGGAGGTCTCTCCGCTACTCCTGCGGACTCGCAGTCAGACTCTATCAACAGTTGCCCCCAAAACGGGTATGGTGTAATAAAAAGTGCAGCTCCGCACTCTGGCTTTGGTACTGCCACTCCCTTGGCAAGTACGGGCCGCGATACGAGCCGAAGCAGAGTCTCGCACTGAGAGAATGAGAGAGGCAGAGAGTGTCTCTCTCCAAGCCTGCACATTGCCCGAGGCGCGACACACATTACCTGGGCGGTGCAACCTCACTCTCCTCTCCACTTCCAGTGTCTTGGGCCTCCGATGCAATCTTTGTGAATTCCGGGCAGTGGGACTCAACCCTCACTCAACGAGGTTGGCTAGAAGTCCCGCTCTGGCAACAGCAGGCTTGGGACAGCAGCTCAGGTCCTTTGGGGCGGCCAGTCTGGGTCGCTACTGCTATGAAGATCTCAGGCTGCCACAGGGCAAACACACAGCGTCGCTGAGACTCAGTTAAGCTTCGAGTGCACGATAACCAGGCACTTCTCACAAAGGTCTCATGATGCACAAAGCACATGCACACAGCGTCGCTGAGACTCAAGTGAACTCCGGGTGCACAATAACAATGCAATCCACACAAAGGTCTCAGGCTGCACAAAGTACATGCACCCAGCGTCACTGAGACTCACTTGGACTCCGGTGCACACAATCACAGGACAATCCTCATGAAGGCTCAAGCTGCAAGAAGCACACGCAAACAGCGTCACTGAACTCGCTTGGACTCTGGGAGGCCACAATAACAAGGCAATCCTCACGAAGGTCCCAGGCTGCAAAAAGCACACACACACATGCACACAGCGTCGCTGAGACTCACTTGTACTCAGGTGCACATCATCACAGAGAACTCCTTACGAGGGTCTCAGACTGGAAAAAGCACACACACACAGCGTCGCTGAGACTCTCCTGGAAACTTTTGTGTTCCTGAGTTTCTGAAACAGGAAGCCAGCTCACCTCTGGCCCTTGGAGATAAGTGACGTCAGGACACAGCACAGCAAAGTCATTTCAAGCAGGGGACCAAAGCACAACAGCAAAGTCCCTTTAGCCTCTCCTTGGTTAAAACAGCAAACTGCAGGCCAGCCCCAAAACACACAGCAAGGGTCAGTCCTTTCCTTCAGTCTTTTCCTTTTGTTTCTTCCTTGGCAAAGGTTCCTCTTGACCACAAAGTAGCTTCAGTCTTGTTCAATCTTGATCAATCGATTTCTCCGAAGTTCAGGGGCTTCAGCTCTCATAGATATACCCCTAACTGTCTTTGTTGAAGTCTTTGTGTTTGTGGGCATTGACCCTTTTCAAACCAGTTCTGGGTGCCTCCTTGCCAGTGAAACCTTCCTCATTTGATAAGTGGAGGTCTGGATTCACAATCACTCAGCAGGAGATGGGACAATTGTTTTATGGCAGCAACCCAGGTCTCTTCACCTCTAGGGGCTACTCCTCCCCTACACTCCAGATGCAGGTCAGCCTGTTGTCTCACCTCCTCCCCTGGGTCATGACATTCCACATATCCTATCCCTTTCAAATCCAGACAGTCAATCCACAACCAGGCAGAGACACACAGAAATGTTAGAGCACAAACACCCAGCCACTTCTAACAGATTCTAAACACACAATGCAAAACCCACCTTCATAAAAGATGAGTTAATGTGGGGAGACAGTATTCACCAGTGATGTCATCAGTGATGTCATTTGAGATGTCATTAGTGATGTCATCAATGATGTCACTGACCATGTCATGAATGATGTAATATGTGACATCATCAGCAGTTGATTGGGGACATTTCAATGGTTTTGTATGAGTGAAATGTCCAACTATTTCTGAGGTTTTTAAATGCTAATTCCTAACTATAACATGTCTGAAACCTATGTTTTTTCGGTGAATTTCAAAGGTTTTTTAAATGCTAATTCCTAACTATAACATGTCTGAAACCTATGGTTTTTTCAATGAATTTTAAAGGTTTTGTAAATGACAATTTTTAAACATATTTATTCTTATATTTATTTTATGATACTGATTTACTAATTTTTTAAACTATTTATTTTTAGATATATTTTTTTTTAAATTACATTACATTGTGTGTCCCCCCTTCCTTTAACTTTTTATGGGCCCTGGGGACCCAATCCCCTAGAGCCTGACCCGCAAATCTAACTTTATTCATTTTTTTTATAGGAAGGGGATTCCTATGGAATGAAATGCAATTTACTTGTAAGTATGTTTAGAACTACTTTTCAGGGTCAGTGTTGGGATAAAAGATGCAGTACTGGGTTCTCTCCTGATAACAGGTGAGTAAATTGGAATTCGTTGTTCGGATGATTTTAAAAGTTCCAAAACTCCACACTTAGAAGAATTTGCAAGTGAAACCACTCAATGTTAGCCTATAAAAGAAAATTCACTTAGCAGGTAAATAGTGTTATCGTTAACTTTTCTTACTCAGGGGTGGATCCTGGATCCTGCACTTGTGCATCTCCTCTAAACAGTTGAAGGAATGCAAATTACCAAAGACGCGCGGAAGCTCACTTTTCTTTTCTTTTTTTTTATATCGCTAGAATGCATGTATCATACGCGCATCCCGCGATTCTACCCCCAAAAAAAAAATTAGGGCTCTGGGGGTCCTTGTGGGACCCCCTGAGCGGACCTAGAGTATTAGGGTGTGTTTACCCTTCCCCTTTTCATGTTTTAAATCCACATTTCACATGCTTCTTCAGCCTCCCTTCTACCGAGGCATAAAATGGCTGCCAACAGAATCTAGTTTCGAATGTTGACAACCACTTGTCAGCCAATTAGCATTCAGCGTGTGATCGAAAGGGTATGCTTATGGTACGATGACAATAAGCGGAGTATCTGTATTAAATTTTTTTATGGGAAGGAGGCCGCGTGGCCCCCCTCACATAGCCAATTCTGGGCACCGGGGCATGGCTAATTATCTATTTTTATTTCATGGAGGAGGGCTACATAGCCCCCGTCCTGAAGCCCCTTCCAGGTCCCGGGGACCCCATTCCCTGGAAACAGCCTTTTTTAAAAATGTATTTTGGCCATAACCTCTGGGGACCGTGGGAGGGTCTCCAATTCCCCCACCGTCGCGCCGGCTTCCTGCCTCCAGCAGGAGCCGATGTTCAAATGACATCTGAACTCCATCTGTGTATTTACTCCATAGGAGCTGCCTTCACTTTGCGCATGCATGTTTGTGGTAGCATATGCGTTTTAATGTTAAGCATGCGCACAATATGTCCCTCTGTCTGACTAAGTACCCCTAATGTATTTCATTTTATTTGCGCATGCTCAATTACAACATGTCCAATACCAGTTCTCTCACCCAGTGACATCATGCTCAACTAATCATCGTTTTGCAAAGCATTTATAACCTGCCAACCTTCTCGAACTTTTACTATTCCGCAGTCACAGCCATTGGTAGTGTTCGTATCCACTTCTTCGTAGGTGAGCCCTTTTTTTAAGAGTAATTAAATTAATGAATCTGAATGATCTTTAAATACCGCGTTAATTCAAATTTTTGTTTGATTTGACAATGTTGTTTTTAAGCACGCTTTCCTGCTTTTTTATATCGTTAAAGTTGACTTTGTAACTTTTGTTTCTGTGCAAATCACTTAATCCTGGTGCGTTTCTTTAATTTTCCAAGCGCCACTTGACCGTTTCCGCACCAGTGTGCTACGTGCTGTTCAACCTAATGCAATGTAGTTTTTCTCGTGTAAGTAGTACGTCACGTGACCCATGCATTGCAAAAGTAATGTTTTCGGCAATAGTTTATTTTAATACGGTTTCCAGCTCTTGTATATCGAATAAGTTTCTTTAGTAGCCATGTTTCAGGGCAAATCACTTAATCCTGCCACCTTTTATTATTTAAGTAGTGCGCCACGTGCTGCTTCTTCCCCATGCACTGCACATGTAATCGATTGACCAATGTTGTATTTTAGCACTCTCTACATGTTTTTTAATAACGTTATACTTGATTTCTTATCGTTTGTTCTATGCAAATCACTTAATCCTGCCACGTTTCTTTAATTTGCCAAGCACAAGGTGGTCGTTCCCGCACCAGTGTGCTACGTGCTGTTCAAGTTAATGTGATGTAGTTTTTCTCGTGTAAGTAGTGCGTCACGTGCCCCATGCATTGCCAAAGTAATGTTTTCGGCAATAGTGTTTTTTAGTACAGTTTCCAGCTCTTGTATATCAAATAACTTACCATGGTAGCCGTTGTTCCTAGGCAAATCACTTAATCCTGCCGCCTTTCATTTTTTAAGTAGTGCGCCACATGCCTTTTCCTCCCCATGCACAGCACATGTAATCGATTGACCAATGTTGTATTTTAGCATGCTCTCCATGTTTTTTAATAAAGTTAAACTTGATTTCTTATTGTTTGTTCTTTGCAAATCACTTAATCCTGCCACGTTTCTTTAATTTGCCAAGCGCCACGTGGCCGTTCTCGCAGCAGTGTGCTACGTGCTGTTCAAGTTAATGCGATGTAGTTTTTCTTGTGTAAGTAGTGTGTTACGTGCCCCATGCATTGCAAAAGTAATGTTTTCGGCAATAGTGTATTTTAGCACGGTTTTCAGCTCTTATACCTCAAATATCTTGCCTTGGTAGGCTATGTTTCTGGGCAAAGACCTTAATCCTGCCGCCTTTAATTTTTTAAGTAGTGCGCCATGTGCTGCTTCCTCCCCATGCACTGAACATGTAATCGATTGACCAATGTTCTATTTTGGCACGCTCTCCATGTTTTTAATAAGGTTAAACTTAATTTCTTATCCTTTCTTCTGTGCAAATCAATTAATCCTACCACCTTTCTTTAATTTACCAAGCGCCACATGGCTGTTCCCGCAGCAGTGTGCTACGTGCTGTCCAAGTTAATGTGATGACATTTTTCTCGTGTAATGCACATGCAATCAATTGGCCAATATTGTATTTTAGTATGCTCTCCATGTTTTTTAATATCATTATTCTTGATTTTCCCCCTGTTATAGCTCATCATACAGATGTCTCAACCATGGGACGTATTGGCCGCCACAAACTGTTTATTCCTGCCCATGCACTATCCCAGGTTGTGGTCAACAACTCGACACAATAGATCAACTGACTCCTCTCCATATGCTGTCACCCAAAAATTGCAATGGAGCTAATGGAGTTATCAGGTTTGACTTCAACATTTCATGATAGAAAAGCATTCTGAGATGAGCATTTGTGTATTTCATGTGTTTCGAGACAGATAACTACAATTGTGGTGTTTTTTGCATGCTGTTAATGATACTTCCAAAAACATTAATTTGTTGAAGATTCATTACTTTATGTTATTTTATGTTAATAACTGTTTTTGTTACAATAGTTGTAAATAGGAAAGAGGGCTCTTAGGGATGACACTTATGAACGCCTACCGAGCGTGTCCATAGAGTCCCTCGAAAGCATATTGGTATTCGCATAAGATTTTGTCTAACCACTAGTATGGTCCTAACGCGGTTGGTTTGAAACCCGAATCCTATTGAGAACAATTGTTTTGATGTACATGTATGTACAACATATACATTTTTTACACTTTTTTTCAGTTTGCAGAATGTTACATAAGTCAGCAGCAAATTGCAGAGATTGAAGAAAGTATATCCTCCTATTCTAGCTCATTACACCGATGTCTCAAATATGGCATGAATTAGTTGTGAGAAGCCAAAAACATTAACACATTTTTAACGGATAATGTTAAGGTAAATACTCTCAATATGACTAGTCGACGAAGTTAAAAAGTAACGGATATAAGTACTTGAGGGGTTTTTGGTGGCAGATAATCTCCAATTCACATTTGTACGGATGGGTGTGATACAGGGTGGATCTCTGTATAACTAATGGATGATTAGGTATTAGGATGGCATACAAAGCTCCCAACCTTTTTACTTTTTCTCTTAAAGGGTTCCAAATTGGTGACGAGTATTAGGCTGTGCAGTAGAGGTTAACGGTATTGCTCCACTGATAGTTGGGCCTTCTCATGAAGCAGGAGGAGCCTCTCTCAATCTCCTTAACTCTTTCCTTGCAAAGTTGACCGGTTTCTTAGTCAGCAAGTATTTCCGCATACTTGCAGTTCCACACCAGTACTGTTTATTGGGGACTCCTCTTGAAAGCAGTCTTCCATAAGCGGTAAGTAACTTTTCTTGCATTCACCTTTTTTAAGACTTGTGGAAATTAATTTGAAAACATTCATTTTGGTTGATCAAAGTCTGCATGTACAATGGCCAGTGGAAGCGTTTTGAGAGCGGGTACACCCAAGATCAAGTGAAGAGATTTGATTGATAAGGAAGTGCAAAGGAGGTGGCAACAACAGGGAGAAAGGTCCATGGGTGGTGGAGGTTGGGATTATAAATCTGCCCCATCTATAACGTTCTCTCTCTCACAGTTTTAATGTTGTTTTCTCTATCTTTCTCTCTCTCTCACTCTCTCTCATATCGTTTCACTTTCTCTTTTAAAGTTATGGACTCTGCTGTCAACTCTGACGTGTAGAACTAAAGCTCAGTTGAAGTTGTGAGCTCTGTTGCTCACCGTGTTTACACAACGTAAGCAGAATGGCCTAGATATACAATACCTCCGATTAAATATATTAGAAATAAAAGAGCTTATTTACAAACTCCTCGCAACACTTTTGCATCACTTTGAACATGGGAAAAGCAACAAAAAACTGGCGCAAGAGTCTTGTAAATAAGCCCTAAAAAATATTGTTCTGCATAATGACTTGATCTCTCACCTAATTCTGTCTCATCTCTGAATCATTTTAAAGACCTGTTGATCTCAAATATAAATCTGACGCAGTAGGCACTTCTATACAGACACCGCTTGAATGCAAGCCTATAAGATAAGTGAAATGTATCAGGCACACTGCACACATTAAAAATAGTAAATATCGTCAAGTTTTACTTTGACTTGTAATGTTTGACCTCATTTAGTCACATCAATCTAATTTTAAACACTAATTTTCTTTTTTGTTTTTCAGATTAACTACCGTACTTTGATTGGACTCCACATCACATTTTGTTTATTATATTGTTTTGTTAAAGTTATGGTTCTAGTTATTTATTGTATGATCTTTTAGTTATATTTCCAGTTATTTATTGTTTTAATAAAAGTTCATAAAAAAAGTATATATGTCTTTTTTTGTGGGGGTAGCATTCCCCAATATAAATGATATTTATAATTTGAAGTATAATTCTGAGGCTAACTCTTTACCAGATCTTTACCAGAGTCAATACCTATATTCTAACCTCTGTGCTCACATAAGTGTTCCATGAACTGGTACTATGGTACCAGGCAGAAAGCCGTTTCGGGGTAGGGTTAAAAGTTACTGGCTGTACTAAAAACCGGTATACTTTCCCTGTATCCTCTACAAGACCAAAAAGGAAAGCAAAGTAAAGCAAAACACTGTGTACCATATTTACACCCCCCTTGCACCACTTTCGCGTCCACCCCCCTACAAAATTACAAGTATGTGGGCCTCAACGACCTCCCTCAGGACCCAGGAATCACCACCCCGGGAATTTGTGTATTACGGAAGGCAGACTGCGTGGCCCTCCGTCAGGTGCCCTCAAGGGCCCTGGGAACTAATACGACCAGCTCCTGCAGTGTCCCGGGGTGCCTACACCGGTATACTGCTGATTGCTTTGAAGGGCGGGAATGTCACGACTTCCGCCCTCCCAGAGCAAACTTAGTATGCATTTTGAAAGATAGAGCAGTAAAATCTGTTCTCGCTTTCAAAATCCAAAGCAGATTGCATTTCCACATACAAATTAGCATCTACCCATGCAAAAAAGTAATGCTGGCTCCCGAAGAACGCAAAAGTTCATCACACAATGTTACTAAATAAAAAAGCAAGTGTGCTCGACTTCTCAATATACAACCTTATCCTACGTAATGTTATATTCAATCACGTTCTAATAACCAATAAAAATCATGCTTTTAAAAAACAGAAACATGCATGCTAGATTTCTGTGTAGTATGTTATCAAACAACCAATCATTTCTTTTCTGATTTTCAACACTGCATCTTATCCACCATTTTAGAAAGATATTAGTTTTCAAATTGCCATTTCATTTATAGAAACCATCTCAATGCATCAAGACCTCCTTTCAAGATGCTTAGAGTGTGAATTGCGGGACACAACTACATTTTCTTGAGCCAAAGGAATGCATAGCACAAAGGAATTCACAAATACCTAGGTTTACCACATGTAGACATTATATGGATTGGACAGAGAGGATTAAAGTGATACCAATTGATGACATTACTTAAATCCTTTTTGCTTCTACAACACCCTGACCTCATAACTGTGCACTGTGGTGGCAATGACCTAGGTACTTTGTCTGGGGTAGGTCTGCAAATGCTTATGTTTGACACCTGTGGAGAATTGATTTCACTTTTCCCCCAAACTCCCTTTGTCTATTCTAACATATGCCAAAAGCACAAATGGAACTAGTCCAATCAATTTCGTCCACAGATTTAAAGAGCTAGGAAACATGTGAATAAATCTGATTCTGCTTTTCTCTGAGACTATAGAATGGGGTCCATGTACCACAACAATCTGCGTTTCAATATGGATGGCATCTATTGGAAAGATGGTGTACATTTTACAGATGAAGGGAACAGAGTCTTTCTCATGAACTTTAGACTCTGCATCGGTACTCACTTGTAAGTACTAAAATTTCTCAATAAACACAAGGGCTCTTTTTATAGCCACCCAAAATCTAAACACATAAGCTTGATACATATCTCAAAAATTCATGTTTTTTTTTTTTCAGCAGCGAAATGCGCGGATCCTACGCGCATCCCGCGACTTTTTTTGTAAAAACTAAATTTTCTTAAATTTTTTGCCCTACGGGTCCTTATGAGTCCCCCTGAGCTGGCCTAGGGGGTCAGGGTGTGTCTACCCTGCCCCTGTTCACGTTTTGCACACATATTTCACTGACTTTCTCAGCCTTGCTTCTACTGAGACACAAAATGGCTGCCAATAGTTCCTGGTTTCGAATGTTTACAACCGCTTGACAGCCAATTAGAATTCAGCGCGTGATCGGGACGGTGCGCTTATGCTACGATGCCAGTCCTCGCACAATCCGCAGATCCACCGATCCCATAGATATATAAATTACTTTAACCACAATTTTCTCAAAAACTACTGAACAGATTGACACCAGATAAGCAAAAGGCACAAGTCGGAACTGAGGACAACCTCTCTGCCAACTTTGGTGTAATTCCGTTCAGCCGTTCGGGCTGTAGCCTTGTCTGAAAGGTCCAATGGGAAATTGCTTGGGGAAAAAACTTTTTGGGACCCCCTTTTCTCTCAGTCCCGCTTTGCCAATTACCCCCAAAATTTTGAGGGAAGGAGCAGAACTGAGCTGGCCAAATGTTTTAAAAATGTCAAGAAGATTCATTAATCGAGGCCAAAGTTATTGCCAATAGAATGTTGCGGTTTTCCTATGGATAATAGGTCCTAACTATAACTACCTACTGGTGACCGCCAGTAGGTAATAATATGTTTCATGTTTTGTGTAGTTTTATTCAACACAAAAACATATTTTATTTCAATTTGACAATGACAAATGTTCAAGGGCACTGACATACCCTTTCACATCAGAAATGCACTTTCGCATTGTAAAGCTGTTGTTTATGCAAAGGCCAATTGGCATTTCAAAATAGCCAGACATATTGCTGTATCAGGCCACTTTGAAATGAAAGCATGCTTGTAAGAGGAAAGGGACATGGGCCAGGTGTATAACCCTTCCATTTTGTAAGTTGCAATGTGTGTTGTTTTGTGACTCACAATTTGTGACTCACACTGTTAGCGATTCCATATGGGGTTGCAAATGCACTGCCTCATCAATATTCATGAGGCAGGTTGTAATTTGCATTTAACATACAGCCCTTTTTCCGTAAAGGATAAAGGGATGCATTTAAAAAAGAGAAATGTAACGTTTCTGTTTAATTTCTTAAGAGTAGGAGTGGTCCATGGGACCACTGCCTCCTCTTAAAAAATATTTTCTTTGCCAGTCACAAAGGGAAAGGGGTCCCTTGGAGACCCCTACCTGTTTGCGAGTGACTAACCACCTTCTTGCAGTAGGTGGTGAACTGTGAGTGTTTTGCGACCGCAATTGCAGTCTCAAAAAAATTGTACAAAGAAGTGCAACTCGCTATTAGGAAGGGAGACCGTTGGCACTTCTTAATAGTGAGTTGCAAACCCAATTTTGCGAGTCTGTCATAGGTTACTGACTCCCAAAATAGGGTTTGTACATTGCACAGACCAATTGTGCGGTCGCAAACGGGCCGATTTCCAATTTGCGACTGCAAAAATGGTTGTACATCTGGCCCTAGAAGTACTAAATATCAAGGCTTATATGAGCTGTAGACAAAGAGAAGACAAAGAGAAGAATGACTAAAGTTCCATGCTCCTAAGAGCAGTGATATAGAAGAAGGACTAACATCCCAGGATACAAAGAGCAGGAGCGATGTAGGAGGGACTACATTTCAGGCTCACAAGAGAGGATCAGTTGAAATTCTATAAGACCAGCCTGGCATAACCGAAGTGGAAGTGCTAAAATAAAGCAACAGAAGTCTTCTTGAAAGTCAGCTTTCAACATTAAATACTAGAGTTTCCACCTGGCCGGTTTTCTACAGGCATGATCGGTAATTTAATGTTATGGCACTACAAAAAATAGGAAAATCATCTAAAGCAGTGTTTTCCCCCTTATCACTACATACTTCAAATAGCAAATATAAAGAAATAACTTTAAAACTTTCTCTTGAGTTGTGTTAATGATCCCTGACTGATAAGTATACTAATTAAAAACAGAAATCTCATGTTACAAATACAGATGATTTTATGTGAAGTTCTATTTAAGTATTGTTTCTGGGCCTTTGCAAATTCTCAAAAGATGAACAAATAACTGGCATTTTTCTTTTAGAAATGTGGCAAACCTAAAATACTAGTAAAATCAGAAACTTGTTTTCCCACCAAAAAATTATTGATAAATAATACAACAGTGTATATAGTGAATTTAAATATTGTACGATACAGGTCAAAAGGACAATGGCTCACTAGAGCTTGTTTCTCATTTTAAGTGAAGGACAGAAACAGCTGCTATCTTACGATTTTATACTTGGTTGGACATGACAGGAAAAAAATGGCTACTATGTCTTGGAGACATCAATTACAAATGGTTCTAAAATATTTTGGGGCAGATTTACAATTACTGGCGCATCCCTGCAAATTAGCAGGGATGCGCCAGTAATTGTGTGCCGCAGCTCCGCCACCCATGGTGCGCCGCACCATGGGGCAAAAACGGCACAGATGCGTCACGCATCTGTGCCGTAAAGGCGACGCATTGCTGGAGTTGCGTCGCAAGCGCGACGCAGCTCCAGCAATGCTCTGGGGGATCCTATTCTGCCAATGCTGCGTCAAGCCTTATGCCTGCTTCGGGCAGGCGCAGGGTTTTGACGCACATGGGCCCCAAAGTGACTGAGTGAAATCTTGAAGATTTCACACAGCCACATTTAGGAGGCGTTCCTGCGCAGGAACGCCCCCTCCTGCGCCTGAACGACTCCTTATGGCGCAGGGCTTTACAACGTGACGCATGTCCAGATGCGGTACAAAAGGGGGTGGTGATGGACGGAGCATCTGAATCAATCAAACACTCACACCCAGTCAAAAGATCTGGGTTAAATCCATCACCGTTCTTTAGCCCACTCTGCCACCCCAGTTCAGACATGGCTATATGCATATCAGTCTGACCCTGTGCCTCATGGGAACAGTCCAGCCCGAACTGCCAAGCCATGTCTTCCCTGGACCGGAAACAAGCTTCCGAGGACCGGTTTCTGGCATTACAGCCGTCTTCAGCCCGACTTGCTTGAATCCAGTGGCAAAGTGAGCAAGGGACTCACGTCTGAGCAAACCCTGCGGCACTTATGGCGGCCAAAAGCGGTACAAAAGGGGGTGGTGATGGACGGAGCATCTGAATCAATCAAACACTCACACCCAGTCAAAAGATCTGGGTTAAAGTCCAGATGCGCCACGTTGTAAATACCCCACACCATGGCGCATCTTTTGCACCGCCCCTGCGTCACAAAAGTGACGCAACGTCGGCGTAAAAGAGGCGCAAGGGGCTTGTAAATCTGCCCCCTAGTCTTTTGAGTTGTTTGAATTAAATTTGTGATTGTGAATGTTAATTAAGAAAAAGTAAATATTTCACATAATGATGATTTAGCTTTAGAGAACCAGCAAATGGCGATTAGAATGTTGTTGCTGGCAGTAGGTATCTAATAGATGGTGACATTTTTATAGAATTCTACACAATTGTATTTAAAGTAAATAAAATGATTTATGATTGTTTGGCCCCAAATATCAAAATCTCAGTCTTAGCTGAGTTTAGTTGAAGGCAGTTTTTGGACATCCATTGAATAACTGCCTGTAAACAGTTGTTGAATTTAGAATTACTTCCTGCATCCCCTGGTTATAATGACAGTACAATGTGCATGTCATCCACATATGATAATAAAGCAAACCTGAATGATCTTGTTATGGTAATGATGGTAACGGTATTGTCAGTGTGTAATTGGTGCTAATGCTGGTGTACGGGTACTGGTATGGTACTGGTGGGGTAATATTTAACCCTGGCACTTGTGCTTTGCGAGCTAAGCGTAGCTATGCGAGCGTCCGTAGTTGCTTGTCCCGCCCGTTCTTGATGTATTTTTTCTTACTCACGATCTCGTATTGCGTGTTCGGAAGTCTGTTTGCGTGCTCGCGGATAGTATCTCACGAACTTACCCATGCGGTCACCTATGGGCATGGCCTTCTTGTTTTTCACTTGTCCCGCCAATTCGCAATACCTTATTTGCTATTCTGGGTCGCGTATAGCGTTTTTCTGATGCGCATTTCATTTTCGGGAACGCGTTTTACGTGCTCGCGGGGAAATATCGCGCAAACTTACCCACATGGTTGCTACGGGCGCGGCCATCTTGTTTTTTCACTCTATGCTATAGTTCTGGGGCCTCCTTTTCTATCCTCCCTCCATCTTTGCCATCCTTAGGTCTTTACACTGTTTTTCTGATCTTTTTTATTTATTATCTATAACTCTCTGTCCCTAAGTCTATATTTTGCATTTTATTTCTACTTTTGCTGCATTTTTTTCACTTTTCTACTGTTTTATAATACTTTCTGCTTTAGGCTCCTACTTTTTACCCTTACTTTATTTTTTCCTTCAAAATTTTCTTTTCTGCCTCCCGCTCACCCCCGAACTATGCCTAAGCGGACAAACGGTTCCAAGGGCAAGGCACCTGCGCCCAAGAGCTGCCTGCTTTGCGGCAGACTGCGCCCTGCAGGGGTGCAGACCTGGGAGTTTTTTTGGCGAGGCAGAGGTGGCCGCCCTTGCTTTTTTTGTGCAGCGCCACCTCCCCTTGACCTTGGCAAAATGCGGCATGCCTGGCTCCGGGTACCCGATCCAGGAGCATCACCGCCGGTGGGCCAACTTGCGCTGGGCTGTGTTTTGGCAATCAGGGGTCCAACGCACCCATTTCCAGCTGGCCCACCAGTGGTCAGACTTCTTGGACCAGGAGTAGGACCTGCTGAACCTGCTAGGTGTTGAGGTTGTGGGGCTTGGTGAGGAGCTAATATAATAGTAGTATAGTATTGTGTATGATTGTGCAAGAATACTGCTGCTTACATTGCAGGTAAATTAAGTTTCAAAATCTTCTGTGATTGTAGGACACAGGTGCTCGGCGATGCTCTTACTTGTTTGCAACTTTGCGCTCGCTTGGGCTGATTATGTAAGAGTTTACTTAGAGAACTTAAGTTAGGTAATGCTATTGCTAGAGAGACTCTAGTCCTTCCTTTACCCTCCTGTCACTAAGAAGAGATAGTGGTGGATGGATTGATAGGTTTAGTTAGTATTAGTTGGTAATTTTTTATAGGTCTGTGTGACGCATCCTGTTTGTCACTGAGTGCTGCTTACCCCAGTCCTTAGTAGAACCTTTTGTAGTTTGTTTAGTGAGTGGTAAGACTTAGCAGCATCACTAGCATAACATCAGCCGTAAACAACCAACAATTTGGTGTATGCACAAATTTATGCATGTTTCCTACACCTATGCATTTTTGAGGGCTAGATTTAAATGCAGACTTATTGAACAATTGGCCCATCTGGAATATGTGGGCTAGGTCAGGTGGCACACAGGCTTAGTTAGTATTCTGGAATCAGAATGCGACACTGGATTAGTGTTCATAAATAATAAGTAGACGGTCTGTGAGTCCTGCAATAATACTACTAGTCGATATAAAGAGATAGGTCAATTTTATTGCAATTGTTGTTTCCTAAAATATTTTTTGAGCATTTTTTAAGATATTTTATTTGTTTCACAGTAAACCAATCAATAATGTTTGTCTCTTTCTTAGTTATATCTTACATGATCAGCACCCAGGGGCATGACGAGGGGGTCACAGGCAGCGGCAGACCAGAACATCAAGATGCCTCCCATGGCCAGGACCACTCCTCTACCGAGCGCTCTGCTGCTGGCCCCAGTAAGTCCTACAGTGGTTATATTAATGATTATATTTCCCTAACTTTTAGTGCACCTTATTTTTTCCAAACTATTATTTCTGTCTCCTAATTCTATTTTTTTCCAAATCTTCTTCGATCTAGACTGTTTCTAAATTCCTGTCGCTATCCCTACCTCCAACTGCCTCTGCTATGAACCTATGACTCTCTGAACTACTACTATTAGTCTGTCTGTAGCTAAGCTTGTCCAGTTGGCCACTCTATATTTAAAAGGTTTTAAATTACACTCAGATTCACCAATAGCTCTAGCAACGGAGTCCAGTCCTTTGGGTTGTCCTCTTCTAGTCTTCTTAATCTTTCTTGAGGCTTTAAGACAATTCCCACCAACAAAATGCCTAACCAGATATTTGACTATTTTTGATAGGATATACTACTACTGTTGTGGGGATTCTGCACAGCCACATACATAACTATGCACAAGAAAATAGGATGTTGGTGATGGGAGGTTGGACCTTCCTCACACCTCAGTCAGAATTCCCAATCCCCTGACCGACTAGCTATACTCTCTCATTAGGCCCCCGAATCCCTCCCGAAGATACCCAATGATTACAAAACCCAGAACATAATAACACCCTTTCGCTCACTCCTGTAAGTCCACCACACAAAATACCACACAGTCTGTGTGTAAGTTGAAGTTCAAAAGGTTTATTTTCAACTGACAAACTCTGTACGTTGTTCTGCAATTCAAATCATTATACTATACAAGCCAGCTACAAAAGCAAAATGCATAAGATTAAAACAATAAACATTGTTACAAGTCCACAGAAGAGTCAGAGAAACCATCTCTGTGCTAGTTCTGGGGGACCCCTCACCTTAAACGTAGAAGTACTGATTACATCATTAGCTTTGCAAAGATCTGGTTTGTTCATGGAAGGGAATCGTCCGCCTGCTATGAGGAAAATGCTGTGCGTTAGATAGTATAATGCAGTCATTTCTCAGTCATGCCAAAAAGTGTAGCATTATGGCTAAGCAATACAGACTGACCAGAATTCCATAACAAAGTGGCTTGTTTTTCAACCTCTTGTAAGCAACGTTCAGACATTAGCTGTATGAGCTCATGTGGCCTCAAAGGCGTCTTACACAATAAGCTGCGAGGTAAAGTGCACAAAAGACATTAAGCTAAAATGGTGCATGGCTCAGGCTAACTTTGCAAAGAATAGAGTATACTAGAATGACCCTAGGGAACATAACACTACTACTATCTACTCTACTCTAGCACCCGATTTGGGCTAGTGATGTCTGTTGTATATGTATGTATAAACTTTTTTTTCAGTCTTGCTAGTGAAAAAGAATGAATAGGGGGAGGTGTATATGGCATCTAGACTTACTACTGACAACCACCAGTGCCGGGGCCAGCGTTGATGCAGCCATTCCGGAGGGAGCAGGAGATGTGGCAGCAGAACCTGCAGTAGCAACAACTACGTGGGTGAGCCAGCAGCAGTGGCGGGCGATGGTAAGTTATGTTCCCAACTTATTGACATTACACTAGCGGGAAGGTTGTACTGCACACTCACTGTACTGTTGAGACTCAGTAAGTATGAAGTTACAGTGAACATTAGACAACAAATTAAGAAGACACCCTTTAATTAGCAATGGCATTAGCAGTAATAGCATTATCAGCGTGAGTTGAGTAACCAACGGACTCTTCTATCTGACTCCAACTCAGCTGTGAGTTTTATGGAGAAGACTAAAATGAAGATCAGCTCAGATGACCTTGACGGATATATTGAAGGAAAAGGGAAAGAAGGGTGGAAGGTGGAAGGACGGGCAAGATATAATATGATCGGCAAAGAAGTATACTTTGGAAGCATGCATAGGTGCCTGATAGCAAGCAGAGGCATGGGTTGTTGAAGGATGGGTAGAAGGTCAAAGAAAAGATGCCTGCATGGGGGCCCACACCGTATGGGTGGATAGGATAGCAAGAATGGTCAGCAGCGTTTGGGTCAAACTCAAAGCCAAAGCAGGCAAGGAAGGACGCATGGGTGGTTGTTGGTGAAACAAACTAATGTTTGTTGAGAGATTAAGAAGAATGTAAGAAGTTTACTTTGAATGGATGGATGCCTGGATATATAGATAGCATAGGTGGCAACTGTCACTGGATGCAGACCACAGTCTTTGAAGAGATTGTAAAAGAAACCGCGCCACAGTAGCAAACCTGAAGGGAATATATAACTTGTATTTTCAGAATACTCCCTTGTCTCACAGTAGTTTGCAAGTACATCATATATATATATATTGTGTATGTATATAGTGATAAGCATCTTCCTCCGACTCAGAGGACCATTCCTTACCTATGTTAATTTTACCGTCAGATAGCCTGCTATGGGGGTGGCCTATCTGTTGGCTACACAATCTATCAAAATAAAGTACCTCATGTGTCGTCCCATATATAAGCAATGCTCATTGGATCAGATATATAATCTGCCTTTTTGTAGTAGTCAGGGCATGGTGAAAGTGAAATTGAGCAATTACCCTTGATGTAAAAGAGAGACTATGTGCAGTGCCACCCATAATAGATAATTACGAGCTTCCCCACCTGCAGACAGTAGTAAATAAAACTACTGTGAGTCTGGTCATGAGTCAGACTCAAGTATGTTTGTCTTGGGCGCAAGCTGACTGAGCTGGCATGCTGGCTACAACAAGGTTATGTAATTTCACTAAACTAAAGAGAAAAAGAAGACTGGTGTACTGTGCTATAGTGCTAGTATAATGCCTGCAACTCCCACAAATGTTAGAGGCTGAGGAAGTGGGAGGACAGATATATACCACAAATGTTATATACTGTGCTTGCCAGTGCTACAGCTACTATGCCACTATGTGTTGAATTAATTTTCTGTTACTGTTTTGCTAAGAGCATTGGTAAAAAAAATGTTTTCTTTCTTTATATAGCTCCTCCAAAATCAACGAGGAAGGAGATGGCAGTTAGGGCCCGGTGTCGGAAGCTGGAGGCCATCTGCACTGAGTACCGACGCCTGGTGAATCTGGAGGAGGAGGAGGCGGCAGAAGCTGCAGCCTCCTCCAATGCCATGGGCCCCTGCCAGGCCCCTCCAGTTGTTCGGCGCTGCGGTCAGACAGCCACCCGAACTGCCTGCCAATAATATCCAGCACTGCTGCTTCCCCCCTGTGGATGCAACTGCAGGGCACATGCGCACTGCATGCTCCTCTGAATTGCGCAACTGGAGGAGGCATTAGAGGAGCTCAAGAAGAGGCTCAAGGTCATGGAGAGCGACATCCGAAGACTAAGAGGCCCCCTCTAAATACCTTGTTCAATTGTTATAGGTTTTTTTAGTGGGTGGGAATCTGGCGTTGGGGTTTTTATGGACAATTGGACATTTGATTTTTGGGGAATTTTTTGTTTTGGACATTGGTTGGGGTTAGGGAGAGGGGTGGGTCAAGTGTTGCTGTGGAATTTTTTTATTTAGTTTATTTTTTGTTAAGGGTTTAAATTATATATATTCATATTTTACATATGAAGTGGTTAATATTTTGTGGGTGGGGTTTCTGTTTTACGTCACACTGTTTCCTTGCTGCTGAGGGGCCACAGCCTGTGTTTGATTTAAATAATTGGCTGACTTTTTAAGACACAAACAGATAGATGCAGTACCCCTCACTGAGTGACTTTTCCTACTAGTACGGTCAGTCTCTCCTTCTCCTAGTCCATTATTATACCTCACCCAAACATATTTTCGTTTCTTACTTGTGATTGATGTTTTAGTTAGGCACAGCCTGCCTGGAAGATGTAGATTTATTGGTAAGATAAGTGTGCATTGTTTTTCCAAGTATAGCACAGGGTAAAAGCCGGGCTGTAAGTGTAAATGGAAAAACAAATGGGATATTGAAAAATCAATTAATAAAAAAATTCATCAATTACTGTGGAGTGCAACAAGAAAAGAGAGTACTATCAAGACTGTGGCGGCATGGATAGGATACATCTTGTCTCTGTTTACAGAATTTTAAGTTACAACAACAGGACAGAGCAGGCCCAAGGCACCAGGCATTGAGTGACCAACCCTCTATTTAGCTTAAATTTTGACAGAGACAGACAAAGCACATATAGAGCAACCTAGCATTTTCTAAATGTTGTGACTAAATCAATGCACCATTGTCAGTCATACCACTGCACTCGACTCCACCACTACACGGACATGTAGGTCTGGTGTGGTTCTTGTTGACTTATGTTTACCTTTTATGCCACTTCATGAAACACAGTTATTTCATCAATCATCTCCGATCCTACTGACTGACTGCGAAGATAGTATGGTCATCATCATGGTGTTGTACGTGTGTTGTTGTCCAAGTCCAACTCAGTCTGTAGTGTACCGAGTACAATTCTAAGTCCATTTTCCATATTAAAAATGCAACGTATATTGGCCTGCAGTAGTGAAGGACTGGGTTCTTTGGACCCAGCGGTGCCAGGGCACAACACCTGAAACCTTCGTGGGTAACCTGCTCCGGCGTACAAGTCACAGAGACACGGGACACTTCCTTCGGCGTCAAAGAGTCAAGGTTTATTTACTGCAGGGAACACAGAAGTCACAGGAAGTACATCGAGTGTAGTTCGGGGAGACTGCTTCAAATTGTATTTGTGGATCGCTCCTTTTATACAGTTTTTACCCATAGGATAACATGATACACAATAGTTTACAACCTGGTTCCCACAAGTCGCTCTCAGAGGGGTCGCTTAGATCACTTTGAAACACACAAGATCCGGAACATAAGTGCGGAAACATTTGGCGATTCCCAACTGTAAAAACCCATCTTCCCACCATTAGCAAATTCCAATCAGCAGTAAAGTAGATCGAAATAGGAACGAAGACAGGTGCAGAGGAAGACGGAGACAGTAGGGAGATCGGAAAGGGTGTAAAAAGGGGAGTGTCGAGAAGCACAAGATACAGGCATCAAAGGGACGTGCCTAATGAGATGCACGACTGAGACAATAAGCCCGTGCGGCAAGATGAGCCTCGAGCGGCGCCATCTGCCTTATAGTAGCAACCCCCTCGTCATAAAGACACTTTCAAAGGACATGTGTCTTCCGCCATATCTTGGGAGTCCCAGGGTCGCGAAGCGGACAGCGTCCGTTCGCTGACTACTTGAGGGCAAGAGACAAAATAGATGCCGTATCTAAGATGGAACCCGTGGGTACAGATGACAAACCCACATAACAAACGAACGGTTTAAGTTAGCACAGCGAAACTGCGCACACTTACAAAACTCGTCATTTGCGGTTCATAGATACTAGACTCGACCATATTCATGCGAGTCAAAAACACCACTTACAATCGTCACGGAACCTCAGACGCTCCTTTTGCCCTCATGTAGGCAAGCACTAGTCGGAATCATATTTGATATTCATCAGACCATCAAGATGTCGTTGTAGCATAGCTCTGTCCAACCGAGTCCCCTTGGTAACAGATGGTTGTCTCATACACGTTGTAGCACAGAGGCCACATAAGGCAGGACCACACTGCACACAAAGGCAACACGTGAACAGGAACACTACCACAACCCCGATGATCGTCAGAATCTTCCAACCCCAAGTCGACATCAGGCCCCAAAACCAACCGAGTAGCGTCCAATCCCCTACATCCACGTGTATGGATTCGGAGATCTTGTGCAACTTCGAGATGGCTTGATAGACAGTAGGAGCATTATCTGGAATGAAAATGCAACAGCTCGAATGGATCACTTTACATACCCCACCGCGATCTGCTAAGACAACATCTAAAACCATACGGTTTTGTAATGTCATAAGTCTCTCCGCCTGAAGTTCTGTGGTGATATTACCAAGGGCACTGGCAGTAATGTTAGCTGTCGATTCTACCACTCGAGTCAAATGTCTCAGGTTCCTACTATTAACCATAGGTCCCCAAAACGGGAGGAAACCCTTGAAAAAGTCTCCTGCCTCTTGACCGGCAGTATCCTCTTCGCTAATTACGCCTCGTACAACTCTAGTCTTATGATAATCGGCATCTACAGTAAACGTCGGAGGCAACAGATTTGCAACAAAACATGAGCCCATGAAGTCTGCGGGCAACCATGTGTATGCACGATCATGACAGATGAAGTACGTACCCTTGGCAGCCAGAAGCACAGGGATCGGGGACATTGACAGAACGTAACTTTCAGTGCAAGCACTTACTCCAAGTGAGGCTTGCGAACCACGACCCACGATACAAAAATTACCAGTGTGGGGTACGACCCATATCGGAGGCGAGCTTTGAAGCTGCTTTTCATTAGTGAACGTACTATATTCCCCTCTATCCGGTGCCCTATAGGCTTGTACCTCTGCCTTAGGGATGAGAAAAGCATCATAGATCTCATCTTCCAAATCCTGTATTATCATCGATACCACCCACTGCCACGAGGTAGGACCCGGTTTGGGGGAACGTTCTGGAGAGGGGTGGAAACCTAGTGCACTTCGGAGCATTGTTTGGAATGCTCGAGCTGACCCTTGGGAACTATACGGTAACACCAGATATGGAATTCCCTTACCCGTAGTATGTGGCATCAACCCACACACCCAACAATTAGTAGTGTTAACCACTAACTGATGCTGATGGAGGAGCTGGATAAAGGAATTGTTGCGGAATTCTGCACGTCTAGCCTGTTCGTGTTCTGGTAACATATGAAAGGAATGAGGAGAAACAGTAGAAGTAATGTTAGGGTAAGGAGTAGGAGTAGGGGTAGGAAGTAAGAAGTAAGACATAGTGTAATACACCCCACCCGCCAAAAATGCAGAAGCAGTTAAAAACAAAACAAACAACTGGGATACAAAACATTTCGTACGACTAAGTTTCTGCAGCTTGACTCTATATGCCTGAGCTCCTTCCAAATCATTCAGCTTCGAAAATGCCATTTCCCTACGACCGTCCGCAACGTTTCTTGACGCACTTCGTTCTGTGCAGCAATAGTCAATCCCCAGGAGTTCCTAGGAACCGACGGTCTTTAACCTAGTGTCAAGACCTACTGTCCAGAAGGAAGTACGCGCGCGGCCCTACGGCCCTCAATACACAATATGTATATATTAGCACAATAATTCAGCTGTGGAAGGAAAAAGATACAAGGAAGAAGCTTGATATATATACAAAACAATTTTCAATGATACGATTGTTCAAAGTTGATCATGGGAAACGAAGATATTGCAGTTATCAATTTCAGCAAAGCAAGCAAATTTTTATTTGTCCTTAGTGTGAGATCGCAAAGAATATCGATGTTTCCCGGGACGTGTCTGCACGTCGAACAAAGGATCTGTCAAAGAGACAGCGTCCTGCTGATCAGTTCGTTGGTCTGGTCTTGAGTCTCTTGCTGACAAATGTTCAACAGTGGCTTTCTGCTGCGCTGAGGGTTCTCCAACAAGCTGTGCGTCGCTAAAAGGTACAAACGCCGGCAATGTTTCTGTTTCTGTTGACGCAATGCCTTTCCTTACCCACGGGTCTGCCGACAAAGGAATAGGGACTCGCTTACAATGGGTAGCATGTACCCAATTTTTCCGCCCCTCAAGACGAACGGCAGTCCTCGTGGCCAGGAGCACCTGGTAAGGTCCGGTGAAGCGAGGGTCCAGATTGTTTTTTCGTGAAAAATTTCGGGTAACCACCCAATCTCCGGGCTGGAGCTGGTGGCCTGGACCCTCCGTCTGCGTCGGCAAGGCGTCGTAAACCTGTTGATGAATTAACCTCAGTTTAGCAGTCAAGTCATGTAAGTAATCAATCAACATCGGAAACTCAAGATCAGAGAATATTCCTGGCCTAGGAACCCCCCACACATTCGCAGGACGGCCGAACACTATTTCATAGGGACTGAGCCCTATTCGGGAGTGTACAGTCGCCCTAGTTGACAGTAATGCTAGAGGCAAAGCATCAGGCCACGAAAGTCCAGTCGTAGCTTGAATCTTCGCTAATTTTAGTTTAAGGGTGCCATTGTACCCTTCAACCAATCCAGCTGACTGGGGATGATTGGCGCTATGGAATTTCTGATTTATTCCAAGGCCCTTACACACACTCTTCATCACACTTCCAACAAACTCACTTCCGTTATCTGACCACACGACTCTAGGCATTCCATACCGAGGAAAGTATTCCTTCAGTAGGATTTTCGCAGTAGACAAAGCAGTATTGTCTTTGAGGGGATAGGCCTCGATCCATCGGGAGAATGCGCAAACCACAACCAAAACATATTTCAGGTTATTGCATCGCTCCATATGGATGAAGTCCAATTGAATCACCTCAAAGGGATACGAAGGAGGAGCAAAACTGCCAGGGGGAGTTGGGGTTCCTTTGCCAGGATTGTACATTATACACACCATACAATTCTTCACCAAACGTTCAGCACACTTAGTAATTCCATCATTCTTCCACACATCAGCCAACGACTTGCAAATACCTTTCGCGCTAATATGTGCTAACCCATGTGCCATTTGCACAACGGCCAGTACATACGCATCAGGCAACATCCATCTTTTCTGATCTGACAAATCAATCCAGCAACCATTCACATCCAACCTTCCCGTACTTTCTTTCCACTTCATCTTTTCAGTGTCGGTGGCCTCATTCTGAATTGCTTTCACACTCTCTATAGTATTCTCACACATACTTGATTCTGTAGGCCACCTAACCGAATTCGTCACATACATTCGAGTGCTAAGGTTCCGGGCAGTCTCCTTAGCAATCTCATCTGCAAACGCATTACCACGACCAACATCATCCGTCACTTTACGATGCGCACTACATTTAACAATTGCAACTTGAGCAGGCAAAGTCAATGCATCCAAAAGATCGTTCACAAGCTGGCCATGCTGTATTTTCGTGCCATGTGACGTCAAGAAACCACGTTCTCGCCACAATCGTCCGAAACTATGCGCTACACCGAAAGCATACTGACTATCGGTGTACACATTCACACGTTTACCTTTTGCTAATACACATGCTCTAGTAAGAGCGATCAGCTCTGCAGCTTGGGCAGAATTCTGACTCAATCTCGCAGTCTCAACAACAGTATTCAATGTCACCACAGCATAAGCAGTAGTCACATCACCATTCGGCAATTTAAAACATGACCCATCCACATACAGGATGCCATCCGGGTCTTCCAATGGGGTGTTTTTAAGGTCCACACGACCTTTTGTTTCCTCCTCTGTCCGCAAGTAACAGTCATGTTCTGTTACTGCATCTGACTCTGCACTAATTGGTAACAAAGTTGCCGGATTTAGGACATTACAACGTTTTATCTGAATGTGGCTTGCCAAGAGCGTCAATTCGTACCCAGATAACCTCGCACTCGTCAAGTGCTGAGTTTTCGTACGGTTCAAAAGAGTATCGACTGCATGCGGAACCATCACCGTAAGCATATTATCCATGACCAATCCTGCTGATTGTCGGATGGAGACCGCAGCTGCCGCAGTTGCTCTCAAACAACTCGGCAATGCTCTAGCTACTGGGTCTAAGGTCGAGGAAAAATATGCACATGGACGTTGCTTACCACCAAAAGGTTGCGTTAAGACGCTTAAAGCACAACCTTCCCTCTCGTGAACATATAACGTGAACGGTTTACTGTAATCAGGGGTACCTAACACAGGAGCCGAACACAATGAATCACGTAATTCAGAAAAACTTTTCTGACATTCTTCCGTCCATGGTAAAGGAGTCGAAACATCCTTGCACGTAAGAGCCACCAATGGTTTCGCCAGCAATGAAAAATTAGGAATCCACTGCCTGCAGTACGATGTGATACCTAGAAAGGCACGCACATCTCTTTGGGTTTGTGGCACAGCCATGCGCGCAATCGCTGCAATTCTCTCTGGGGTCAATCTCCTTCCCTCCTTTGACAATAAGTGACCTAGGTAGGTTACTTCTTGACAACAATATTGGAGTTTAGAAGGTGACACCTTGTGATTTAACTCACAGAGATGTTGCAGCAACGACACTGTAGCAATTTTGCAAATGTCCTGAGTATCAGCAGCCACCAACAAGTCGTCGACGTATTGGATTAAAGCCGCACCAACCGGCAACCTAAACGCATCTAGTTGACCCTTCAAAGCTTGACTGTAAATCGATGGACTTTCACAGTAGCCCTGAGGAGCGCGTTTGAACCGGAAGCTACGTCCACCAAGAGAGAAACCGAAAAGGTCCCTGCTCTCTTCGGCAATCGGGATGCTGAAAAACGCATTTTTCAAATCAATCACCGAAAACCATGAAGCTGTAGCTGGAATCAGAGTCAGTAGCGCCGTAATGTCAGGCACAACAGGGAATTGAGGAACCACAATTTTATTCACCTCCCGTAAATCGATAACAAAACGATAAACAGGCGGTTTGGTAGGATCAGTACGTTTAAGAATGGGCAGTACAGGACTATTGCACACGTTTCCCCGAGTTTCTTCAATGACATCTTTCTCGATCAAATCATAGATGATCGCTAACAAAGCTCGTTCACCATCAAGGGAGATACGATATTGGGGAATACGTGGCAAACGCACATTCGATTTCAACTGAACAACATAAGGGGAGATATCAAGTAGGCCCACGTCATTTGGACCCGTCGCCCACAAAGATGCAGGAAGAGAACTCAATTCCGGTGGAAGCTTATCGAGGGACAAGTACATGGGGGAGACTACCCTCTCTCCTAACGTAAGCTTTACACCCGCAGGAGAACAATACAAAGTCGCATACAAGCGTTTAAGCAAATCCAGACCCAAAAGATTTTCGCCACAACCAGTAGACAAAATCAATGGAGCTTCGAGCTCACGTGGCCCAATTTTAAGGGGCAAAGGGCGCGAAACTGGATTGCTAACGGGGGCGCCAGAGAATCCAACGGAAACATTTGTTAAGCCAGACAAAGGTGCGCCAGGGAGTTTCGAATGCATGATAGAACTTTTCGCTGCACCAGTGTCCAACAGAAAAGGCTCAACGACGCCCGATGTAGCAACTGCGACGTAAGGCCCTCTCTGATCAACCGGAACTGATACCACTCCCTCTCCTTGTCTTTGGCTGTCCTAGTAATTACTATCGTCAGGTCCCTGATCGACGTAATAATCGTCTACATTGTACTGCGCAGATCGTCCTTGCGATGATCCACGTTGATCGAAACAGTTATTAGAATTTGATGAATGGTCAGAGCGATCGTTCTGAGCACCACGACCTCTACCACGTGATGCGTGCTGTGCACCACCACGACCTCCTCTAGACGAATTACCACCACTACGGTCATTTAAAGCAGGACAATTGAATTTAATGTGTCCCTCCTGTCTACAATAAGCACATTGATTGTACCCTAATGAAGATCTCTGAAAAGATGAATCATTACGCGGCTGCGATTGATTCGATTGCGACTGCGATCTATTCTGCTGAGGCGCATTCTGATTAGAACGCGGCGGATATGCTTGTTGTAACAACACTTTAGTTTTCAGCTCTTTCGTCTTTTTATCGGCACGGTCATTTTCCTCTTTTTCTCTATTTTCGTAATATTGTGCCGTAGCCAATATCTGAGCTGAGGTAGAAACGGCCCATGAACTTTCCGAATTTTTCAATTTATGGCTCAAGTCGGGCAATAAGTTCGATACGAATTTATCCACAAACAACCTCTGTCCACCCTCAGTACCCATATCCTGCCCACTATGATCGACGAATGTTTCCTCGAACCTCGTAAAGAAGTCTGAAACACTCTCATCTTTCTTCTGCTTACAGGCTGACAACTTGTCCCAATTTACCCTCATAGCTGGCATAAGCGTTTTCATTAATGTAATGATTCGCTGGGGAAGAAGTTCAATCAACTGATCGGGTTTAGTAGCAGCCACTTGTCCAGCGTCTGCCGCTGTAATGGCAGCCCAATCACCACCTAATTCATTCGCGTGATCTTGGTGACGAATCTTGGCCCATACCGGTTGCGGTACGACATTGCCAAACAACATGTCGATATCGGCCAGATTCATTATCGTAGCGTCTACGAGCTGCGATAATTCTTTGTAATACCCCGCAGGATTTTTGCGAGGATCAGGCAAAGTTTGTGTCACCTGAAGCACTTCCGATCGTTTCCAAGGGAGGTGTATCCACACTCTCTGGAAATGTGCTGGTATTGGAGCATTAGCATTAGTATTATCAGCGGGTACCCAAACTGGCGGAACTTCACGCATAGGATATTGGCCAGACCCATCTCGTTGTTCAATGTCCTCAACGAACAATGCATGAGGAATAGGAGCGGGACGAAGAGATAGCAACCGCTCAATAGCACGTCGGACGTTAGTGTCGACTATCAGTCCAGTTGCGAACTGAAGCCGGAGTTCAGACAGGGCGGTCAGCACCTCGTCAGGCGCATTGGCCGCTATCTGATCATGTAAGAACTTGCACATTTCATCAAACACATATCTCTGAGTAGGTATGTTGAATTGATCAAACGTTTCGAGGACAACACGAGGTGGATTTCTAACAGGGTTTATCATCCAACCCATCGCCATATTGTATAGCGCAACACGTTCTCTATTACCAGGAAGCTGGCTACGTCTCTGTGGACCATCAGAACCTGCAGACCCAAAAACAGGTCCGAGCGACTGAAAGAAGTTTGTCGCAAGGGGAGAATCACGATTACGAGTAGAGGGAGAAGAGTAAGACACAGGACTAACAAGAGAAGGAGTAGAGACGTTAGCAGCAACAGGGGTTAACAACACAGGAGCAGTAGCGTGAGCAGTAGCGGGAACAGGAGTATGTGGAAGCGGAGGAGCAGTAGGAATAGAAATAGGCAAAGGAGCAGGAACAGTCGGAAGAGCAGGTGCAGGTTGAGGAACTGGTGGAGGAATTACAGGTGGAAGAACAGGTACGGCAGGGACCACAGGAGCTGCGGTACCCTGTACGTACGGAGGTGGCGACTTCATAAGATAGGACATTAAAGAATCCTCAACTGCCTCTTCCTTCTTATCCGACTCCGTAGGCAAAACAGGATAGCATTTGTCTATGGACATACGCTGTAATCTCTCAAACACTTCCTCATCCTTATCCTCCTTATCACGCTGAAACTGCTCAGCTTTCTTCACTATAGTAGCAACAGTATCTCGCTGACTACGTTTATTTTGTCTGATCTCTTTCTGTCGGGCTTCTTTGCGCCAGAACCGAAAGGCATCAAACATGGCCGGCCTTGATTTACGTTCGAACAACTTTATTTCCAAATTATCTAAGATCGACGCTTCGAAGCTACCGTGAGGTGGCCAACGAAGATCGCCGTCTTTCTTTGTATATTTGATCCAATAATCGTTAAAAGCAATCGGGCCTAGCCCATGTTTGCTATATAAGTCATATGTAGGAGTTCCAACCGGAGGTATCGGACACGAGTCCTCCAGCAGGGAATCCGCACCACAAGGTCTAAAGCAACTGAACAAAGTACTGCGACCAGGCATCTTGCACACTAGCCGAGTTTCACAAACTTCAAGGGTTACGGGATTTCGGGATTTACCAAGTCCCAGCAAAGAACTAAACCCTTGGTCTTTGGCGGCTGCAGTCGTCAAACAAATACAACAACAACAAAGTACGCTAGCAAAGTGTCACCGACAAAAACACTCACACAGCGTGTACAACAAAGACACCCGCTAAAGTGTCTACAACAAAAACACTCGCTAAAGTGTTTACAACAAAGACACTCGCTAAAGTGTCTACAACCAAGAACTCTGGGAGCGACCCACAAATACTTAACTCAAAGATCAATGGCGTCCTCAGGAAGGCCCGTCAATCGTCTCGCTATACCAAGGTCTACGCCAGGCGCCAAAACAGGTCTACAGTCAGGGCAGCAGTCCGTCGCAGCCGTTAGGAGGCGGGAATCTTCGCGGGAAAAGTCTTCGGGCCACTTATTTCGACAACAGGATCGATGAAGCGGGGTGCACCTTCCCTCGGAGATTTCACACGAAGTTCCTCACGATCGTCGGGCTTGGACCGGTACCACTGATGCAGCCCCACGTTGGGCGCCAACTGAAGGACTGGGTTCTTTGGACCCAGCGGTGCCAGGGCACAACACCTGAAACCTTCGTGGGTAACCTGCTCCGGCGTACAAGTCACAGAGACACGGGACACTTCCTTCGGCGTCAAAGAGTCAAGGTTTATTTACTGCAGGGAACACAGAAGTCACAGGAAGTACATCGAGTGTAGTTCGGGGAGACTGCTTCAAATTGTATTTGTGGATCGCTCCTTTTATACAGTTTTTACCCATAGGATAACATGATACACAATAGTTTACAACCTGGTTCCCACAAGTCGCTCTCAGAGGGGTCGCTTAGATCACTTTGAAACACACAAGATCCGGAACATAAGTGCGGAAACATTTGGCGATTCCCAACTGTAAAAACCCATCTTCCCACCATTAGCAAATTCCAATCAGCAGTAAAGTAGATCGAAATAGGAACGAAGACAGGTGCAGAGGAAGACGGAGACAGTAGGGAGATCGGAAAGGGTGTAAAAAGGGGAGTGTCGAGAAGCACAAGATACAGGCATCAAAGGGACGTGCCTAATGAGATGCACGACTGAGACAATAAGCCCGTGCGGCAAGATGAGCCTCGAGCGGCGCCATCTGCCTTATAGTAGCAACCCCCTCGTCATAAAGACACTTTCAAAGGACATGTGTCTTCCGCCATATCTTGGGAGTCCCAGGGTCGCGAAGCGGACAGCGTCCGTTCGCTGACTACTTGAGGGCAAGAGACAAAATAGATGCCGTATCTAAGATGGAACCCGTGGGTACAGATGACAAACCCACATAACAAACGAACGGTTTAAGTTAGCACAGCGAAACTGCGCACACTTACAAAACTCGTCATTTGCGGTTCATAGATACTAGACTCGACCATATTCATGCGAGTCAAAAACACCACTTACAATCGTCACGGAACCTCAGTAGTAGGAGTACAATGTGGTTATTAAACAAGAAGGGAAACATAACATTGACTGTCAATTGAGTCACTTTGAGTTGGTAGATTAATTATTAGTACAGTTCAACTTCATTCATGCACAACACGTCATCAACACAAAAACAGCAATCACTCTGAGTGTGCAAATAACGCATGCCATCATTACCTGTCTTGCCTGCATAGTTCTTCTGACAGGTGTGTGATTTTTTATTGAGGCAGTGGCCTCATTATTACACCACATACATTTTGAGTGTTAGTCGCTGTTTCGGTTTTCATATTCATCTGTGGCACTTTGTCGCTGTTGAAGTTGGTTTACATGGTCAGTGCTGTGAGATGGGCTATGGCCTGGGTAGCAGTCATTGGTCATTTGAGTTTGCAGAAATGTGACATGTCAGGCGTCAGCAAGTTTCTTTGAAGTGTCTTGTCTTTCTCCACCAAGTACCTTCTGTTCTGACATTGATGAGCTTTTGAATGCCTGCCAACTCTGAGGTGGTAGCATACTTCTGACAGTGATAAGTTTTGGCTCGAATTCAAAAGGAGGATAGCTTTAATCACGTTCCACTTGTTCTGGAGGGACTGTTAGAGGCAACATTTCTTGTACTGTTCTCCATTCAATGTCTGGCTTGGGGGACAAAATGTATTTAGGATGATTTAGGAAGATGGAGCAGGACTCTGAGGAGTGGACAGTGAAATGCACAGAGGTGATACTCCAATATGGGAATCAAATGACAAGAGAAAACAGTGGTGATGAGTTTGTTGTGGTTCGAACCAGAAAGACAGAGACACATACAAATAAAGTAAGAAAGAAAGTAACAATTTGAAGCCTAGTTGTCAGGGAAGAGGAGCTTGTACTCAAACTCTGGTGGTTCGACCAGAAGTAGCAGGTTATTGAACGCACTACTTCCGTCACTTAAGTCGCTCTCTTCTTCTTGGTGTGATTCAGGTATTTTGTACTCCGGTGTTATAAAGTGCTGATTCATTTTGATCATGGTTAACCTCTCCACGCTTTTAGGACAGAGACTGATCCTTTTCACAGTTACAATGGCACCAGCAGCACTGAAAACACACTCAGAAGAGCAACTTGCGACAGAGCAAGCCAGATACTTTATCGCCAGCCTGCTAAGCACTGACCGTTGCCTTCATTTCCCATACCAATACACTAATGGGCTTTGATCCATTAAGACCTCTGTTGTGTCATCCATATAGGCCTGGACCATCTGCTCAATGTTCAGGGGTGCTCCGATTTGCTTGGCCTTTTTTGCCTTTGCATCAGCAATGGACTTACCATACTATTTCCGTAGAAACCAATCAGTTGCCTATTTTGATGTAGCTGAGGACCTGTTGTTGCTGTTGTTGCTGTTATTGGTAGTGTTGGTGAATGCTGGGAGCCAAACGCACTGCTCTCAGGCTCTGAAGTGGAACTTGACTCTGGATGCCCTGTAGTACTTGTTGTGGCCTGGGGTGGCGGGCCTCTAATTATGAGCCATTTGTTTTCGAAGTCAGTGGCTTCCTCAGTTTTGTACTTGGCAACATCCACTTCTGAAAAAGGAATTACTGCATTACTGTTCAGAAATACTTTGTACCGCAAGGTGTCCGCCAAATAATATGCGTCTACTTTGTCATCCACACCTGCGTACATTTCAGAGACCTCCCTGAGCTGTTGCTCTAGCATGTGCAACAATGGAATACCTTGTCCCATAGTACAATCCTCCCTGCTGACTTCACAAGAAGATCGCAAAAGGAAGTAGTATCTCTGTCAGGCGTTTAACAAGTTCCTATTGGCCCATTTCAATGGTCATGCCTCCCACAGTAGAATCCCCTAATCTTTTCATGACATAAGCATTGAGTGGTATGCTCTGTTAAAACAGATGATCAAGCATGTAATAAGTTGAGTTCCAACGTGTTGGCACCTCCAGGAGGAGTGCTTTGACTTGCATTTTATGCTCACGTTGAATGACCCTCAGCTGCTTCCAGACTTTAAAAGAATGGATGAAATGTGTGCATATTCTTCTGCAGGTGGTCAGTAAGTTGCTGACTTTGCATTCATTTTTCAGAAAGTCTTGAACAACAATGTTAATGCAGTGTGCCAAACACGGGACCCTGTAATAGCTACCATCTTTCATGGCACTAACTACATTACTGCCATTGTCCGTGTGTCTTTAAAAATCTAAGCAGTGTCAACACCTGCAGATATCTTTTCTCCAACACCCAAAAAAGAGATCCAGTGTGCAGTGATGCACATGCATTTAGTGGCTTTGCAACTGGTCCACATGTCTGTTGTCAGGTGGATACTCTGAACAGCACTCTGTTTTAAGGCTTTTCCAATAAATTCCAGCATGTCATGATATAGTGCTGGAACAGCAACTCTGGCGGAATAGTAGCTACTGGGAACTTTCCATTTTGGGAAGATGCTCATCACACAAATTCAAGAAAACCTACCCCTTCAGAAAAAGAAAAAGGGAGAAGGTCCAGTGCTAACATTTTAGCCAGCTTCACATTGTACAGACGTGCTATTGGGTAGTTGCGTTCGTACTGCCCCTCCGGCCTAGTAAACATGCTAATAATGGTAGGCTACATGGTATTCCTTTCTGTTAGGCTCAACGCCGCACTTTCTTTCATTGCAGTACTCCTTGGTGTCTCAGGCTGCCTCTTACTCTTGTGCCACTGAGATGTTGATGAGGAAGTGGGCAGTACCACGACAGTGCAGGGGACAGGGCTACTTTGCGTACCGTTACCAGAGAGAATGTCTCCCTCTTCATCCTGTCCCACCATGATCGGACCTTCAACTCATTTATCCCCACCAACAGCAATGGTTCCAATTGTTATGCTGCAAATGTGGTCCTCCCAGTTGATTGAGTGGTGTTTTTTCAGATGGGTAATTTGGCCTCAGGTACCATAGTTTGTACCAAGCGTACCCTGACTAACAGAGGTATTACAAATGGAGCATATAGCAATGTTCACCTCCTTTTCGCTAACCGTAAAGAAGTCCCACACTGGGGAGCTTAACATTGGTCTCCTGCTGGAGGTGCCACTTTCAATGCCGGATGAACTAGAGGGTGTTCGTTAAATTTGACTCTGTGCAGTACCACTACCTACTTCTACTGAGGTGGTGCTTGTGCTGGATGTAGGACGCTGCTGGGCCTTTGCTAATGAAAATATGGAAGCTGGAGGTTGTGTTGGTGTTACCAGTGTTGGAGGTATGCGTGCTACATCCCTCGCAGCCATTTTGGATAGGGTAATAATGTTGGTCTCCATCTCCTCGGGCCGGGAGTGATGTTCATGATGACTGGCTCGTCATCATCATCCTGCTGTTCTACATCGACCTCCATAAGTGTAAGGCTTTCTGGAACCTTTCTTTTCCCTAGACTGGTCTTGGGATGTGTCTCCCTCTCATGCTCAGGTTGTTGTGGCTCTAGTGACATCTAGATCATCAGAAGGGATGCTTGGCGAAGAACATGATGGACTAACCTTCCTTTTCATTGCTGGGAATTTGGAAGACAATGGATCTCCTGAATGAGTGTCTTACTCTTCTTCTTCCTCTGCATGAGGTTCAATTTCCTGAACTGCCCCTACTTCAGGAGGAACAACTACTACTATTGCGGGCTGTGGTTGCGGCTGTTGTTGTTGACCACTAATCTGCTGTGTTTCCTCCTGCATTGATTGTGTACTACTTTGAGATAGCTATAAGTTTAGGTCAGGCTCAGCATCACTGGTTCTCACCATTAGGCCGGCTACCTCTTCCACACTCATCTGCTTTGGCCTGGGTTGGTGAGTTGGGCCCACTGAAGTGGAGGTGGTGCCCCCAGCTTGACCCCCAGACACCGCTGCTGGAGGAGTCATTTTTGGTTTCCCATAAAAGGTTTTCGTTGGCACACCAGACTTAAGTGACACTACCTTCTTCTATTCCTTCTTCTCAATAGCAACTTTCATGCTACTGGAGGACCTGATACCTGCTTTCTTTGGAGGCATCTTCTTAGGATGTCAGCACCACTCATATGCACAAGTTGCAGAGATGTCTGGTCAGGTCATTCACATGCCACATCATGTACAGCAGCAGGACGTCTGTCTGGCACCACAACGGGTGATCATGACACACCTCCTCTTCAATCTTTTGTTCACCTAAAAGCAAAATAGCCAGAAGAACATCAGTCGAACGATAGTACAATCAAACTAATATAATATATAAATTCTTAGTGTGTGGTGGTCACAATTATTACATTTTAGTAACTCAGTGAACAACAACAGTGTAGCCATTTATGAGACTTTTGACAACAAAGCCCGGGATTTCCTTGTATACTGTACTGTGTACACTCAGGAAGAATAAGAATAGCAAAGAACAAAACCATAAATGTAGTGGAGCCTGTTTGCCCTAAGTTTGTGCATCACATGGGATGGATGCAGCATCTCGGAGCAACAACAACACATACACATGCAAAAAAAGCATTTATATAACACAACCAAAAAGTGAAATACCCCCCAGAAAAAAAACACATTTTGCAATTCAATCCAATGCCATCCATGCCATACATTATGTTAAAATTCAAAAAACAACACAAACATGATGAGTACCTCGGGGCCTACTGGCAGACTAGGCCACAAGCTTGGAAGCCTACGTCAAAAGCACAGTGGCTGGTCCCACAAAATGTCTGCCACGACATGGCCAGGCCACCCACAAAAACAAGAAAAGGAAGACAAAACAGACAATGCAGGCCTACGGCAAAAACACAATGCCTGGCTTCACAAAATGGCAGCCACCCACATGGTCAGGCCAATCACAATAACAATAAAGTGAATACAAAGGACGGGAACAGGAAGTTGAAGTCTCTGGGAAGCTTCATTCCTCTTTTAAAAAATTCTAAAACAAAAGAAAAATGACCCCATGCTCAAAAAAACACAGCTAAATGGCAACCTGCAGAGTTTCTTTAGCAAAATGAACAAAATAATATTTTTTGAGATTTTATGCTGCTCGAGAGATATTCTTCGCCAGATTGCAAATTCTGCGTATTCGGCATCACTATCTTTTCAGAAAGTCGTTATCTCGTGTGGGAACATGTATATTGAGTGTGTGAAGAAGACAAAAACTGTACGTCTGCGTTGTTGCGCTGTGCAGAGTTGCCAAAACTACGCTAGCTGAACGCCTAGGGTTACCTATGGGCTGAAAAGTCCTATTTTTTTTTTTTTTTTAAACTGAAATTCCACCCAAAAAACATTTTGTAATTCAATCCAATGCCATCCATTCCATACATTATGTAAAAATTCAACAGACAACACAGAAACAGTTTTTATGCACCCATGATGATGACTACCTCTGGGCCTACTAGCAGACTAGGCCACAAGCTTGGAACTGAAGCCTATGGCAAGAAAAAGCACACTGCCTGGATGGCTCCACAAAACAGCCGCTAGCCACCCACAACAAAAAGAAATGGAAGACAGACAATGCAAGACTATGCCAAAAGCACACTGCCTGCCTTCACAAAATGGCTGCCACCCCCATGGCCAGGCCACAACAACAACAAGCATAAGCCAAGGGGAACAAAGAAAAGACATGCAGGCCTATATGGAAAAAGCAATATAAACAAACAATGGTCCGAGACCCAATTTAGTTGAAGGTGAGAGATCAAGATTTGAGTAGTTCAAGGTGTATACTAAATTCACAGACCTAAACACAATTAATGAAAAACAAAAGAATAGGCAACAGCAACAGCCTCAGACTCTTTCATAGCATTTAATCCATTTTTTGAAACAAGATTCAATCCACAATTATTTTACATTTTATATACAGTGCCCAGTATCTAGAGCGTGCAGTAAAGGAAAAGAAGGTGTTGAAAGGGCGTGATCGTGAAAAGGTGAAAAGGAGAGGTTTCACACAGAGGTTTCTTTTCTTTTGTTTTTCATTAATTGTGTTTAGGTCTGTGAATTTAGTATACACCTTGAACTACTCAAATCTTGATCTCTCACCTTCAACTAAATTGGGTCTCGGACCATTGTTTGTTTATATTACTGATTACCCAGGTCCAGTACCTCTAGGGTTACCCCATTACTATAATGGTATATGGAAAAAGCAGCACACTACTAAACTGCCACCACAAAATGGCCCCAAGCCACATGGTAACTCACAGTCACAACAGACCATGGAAAACAATGAACTGAAGCAGGCCTCTATATGAGCAGACAAAGGAGGCTTGTTAAACAACACAGCTTTAATACAAAAATGCAAAAACGAACATCAACAGGGCTGCGAAAGGTTGGAAAGTTACACATCAAGCACACACACACATCCAACAAAGGTATTTAACACACACGTGCAAAAAGTGAAATACACCACAACCACATTTAGCAATTCAATCTTATGCCATCCATGCTCTACATGATGTTTGGATTCGAAAGACATCACAGAAAAATGCACCCATGGGTACCTCTGGGCCTACTGTCTGAAATTTCATAGAAAAAGAACTAGGCCCTTAATGAAATTACAGGCTACTCACAACAATACGTTTTAAAAACGATGCTAATCCCAAAAGAATGTAGGTACAAAGAAGCCCCAATCAAACAAACATGTACACTAATTCTCCAACTTACATGTAAAATAAAATCTCAAATGTAAAAGTCCACAAATCCAATCCAATGATAGGATGCAGCAGAAAGACACAAAAACTGATCGTTCCACCTCCAAATCCAAATATATGTGAACAGCACATGGACAAAGCACTCGGAGGAGCCTGCTGGGCAAGAACAGGAAGTTGGAGACTTAGGGGCACTTCCTTCCGCTTGAAAAAAAGAGTAAACAAAGAAAAAGGACTCCTGGCACAAAAAACTACAGCCAAATCACAATAATTGTCGAGAGGGTTTTATGATGCTCGAGAGATATTCTTCGCCAGATTGCAGTTTCTGCATGTTCGAGATCACGATCTTACCGCCGCCGGAAGGCAGATAGTGCATCACAATGACGTGTTCGCGTTCTCACAGTCTCGCGGGATCGTGCTGCCGGATTCCAAATCTCGAGGCGCTTGAGAACAGATAAAAACATCGATTTGGCGAACGCAGAATCACGGTAAGTCGTTACTGCGCCCGCGAGAATGCATGTGAAGGTGACATGGATGGATTTAAACCTGCTCCATAAGGCCCCTCTGCATCAAGGTGAGCCCCAATTGTTACTTCTGGAAGTCACTGCTTCGAGCATTGGTGAAACGGGAACTGCCAGGGCGATAGAATCTCAACAGTCGGTGCATGAGGTAGCATTAAAGGGCAATGCCACCAACGATGAGCCCCAACATTCGAACCATGAAACCAGGAAGCCAGAAGACAGGGAACTGAACACTCAGCTAGCATTAGTTACCTCACCTGTCGATTCTAGCTCCCCTACTACCCCTAACTTTGATCTCAACCTGCTAATGGGAACCGTAAACAAGTTGGAAAACACACAAATCAAACAAGATAACTGGAGAGGCACACAAGTGACCTGCACAGGGAATTGCAGATATGTTTCTAGTCTCAGAAAAACAGGCACAGATCCATCAGAGATTTTCAAAGCTAGACTTCAAATAGGAACACAACCACCAACCAGTATTTATCATAGGTTAGTCTCAGAAAAGACTAGAACCCCACAAACAAATGGGGATTTTAATAATCTCAGACTCTCAGATAATCTCAAGACTTACAAAGCCATGCTTTCCGCTATTTGAGATATGAAGAACCTGCTGTGCCTATCAGAAAAATGGCTTGCAAAAATTGAGGTTCTTCAGTCTTCCTCTTCTGAAACACATGTCAAACGCTGTTCCACCCCAATGGCTGCGCCAAACAGAAATTAACGCCCATGCATGCAACTCAACTATCTAACAAACTGTGAGCTATAATACATTCTGTCTACATATGAACCCACTCCCACCTCACAAACTAAGATAGGCGAAAACGTTATCCAAACAATCGTATCGAATACTGACAGAACTCCCCAGGCTAACAATAGAAGGCTTAATGCCAGAAACCTAAGGATTGTGATATTAATGCCTGAAATGTCTGTTCCGCCAATGATCAACTCTCAGAAACACTTTCGTTCCATATTATTCAACTGTTGTTCAGCAAACAAACATGCGGCTGACATAGCCGACCTCATTCTAAACCATGAAATTGACATAACCATTTTAACTGAAACATGGCTTTCCGACTCGTCTTCGCCATGCTTAGACCTGTTAGTCCCCCCGAATTATCGGATTATGAGACAGGACAGAGAAGACAGAATGGGGGGAGGCATTGCTTGTATACATAGAGTCATGTGAATATCTAGGCATCTCTTTAAGATCAGCCGTTAACCAAAACTGTAACCTCAATATACTCTACCATCCCCAAGGAACAAAGACCAAGTTCATAGACCAGTTGATAGAAATCATTACTACCAACTATAATCTACAGTCTAACAATATTTTCTTGGGTGACTTCAATAGTCACTGGGAGGATCAGGTTGACAGTCAAAATACCCTATTTAAAACCTTCCTGGAAGAAAAATCACTAGTCCAGGGGTGTCATCTCCCCACCCACTCCAAAGGTTCAACCTTAGATTGGATCATAGCTAAAGAGAAAGCGATCGAGAATATTGTAAACAAACCCTGCGATTGGTCTGATCACCGCATAATCACATTCAAAATTCCCCTGAGAAAAAACAAATTGTCCTCCCAAGCTATTAAGCCCAAACAATGGACCAGGGACACTAGAGGAATCAACATGGAAAATGTAGCAGCTCACTGTGAATAGAGTTGCAGCTACCCAAGAGCATGGTTGACGTCGGTGACCTCATCCCTGACAAAGACAAACATCTGTGGTACAATGGTTCCCTAAATAAGGAAGGAAGATCACTCAGACTTTCAGAACTTAAATGGCGTCAATACCCTACCTCGCCCCTCTTAATCCAACTGAGACAATCCAGGAAAGCTTATAACAAAAGCATTCTTACATCTAAAAATTACTTTTTTAGGAAAGAAATGGACAATGCAGTAAATAGACCAAGGAAACTATTTGATCCACTAAAAGATCAATTGAATAAATCTGCCAAATCAGCACCAGTCATCATCAAAACAAGCTTGAACAGTGAGGATGTCTCTGTCTTTACAGACAGTTAACACATTGGAGGGGGAACTCAAAAAAACAGCTGAAGACATTGAAAGGGAGAAGGGTACCTCAGATAAACTACAGGCTCAAAAAGAATTAGACAAACCAAAAAACAATGCTTGTTGGTCAGGATTTAAACTAGTCAGTGAATTAGACATCTCAAAGATCATGTCAACCACTAAGCCTAACAACCACTATAACGATCCCCTACCATTAAAGTGCTGGTCTTTTTTGAAACCACCTTCTAATCCTGTCTTGGACTAAGATCATAAATGCCTCTTTATCACAAAGCCAATTACCGGACTGCCTAAAAACAGGGCAAGTCATTCCTCTCTTAAAAAATCAACAGAGAACCCTGCTGATCCAAACAATTTCAGACCTGTAACTAACATTCCCATGCTAGCTAAAGTACTGGAAAAATTTGTCCAAAAACAATTGAGTCTTCACATTTCGGATTTCAATCTTTTAAATGATTGCCAATCTGGGTTCAGACCGAACCATAGTACAGAAACTTCTATCCTGCATATAGTAGATGACGCTTTACTGGCTCTCGACCAAAATGACACATGTTTTCTAATACTGTTGGACCTGTCGTCAGCCTTCGACACGGTCAACCATGCCAAAATTCTAGATCGGTTGAAAAACAGAATGGGGTTAGAGGGTACAGTCCTAAAGTGGTTCAGCTGCTTTCTCGAGAATAGATCGCAAAAAATCATAGTCAACCAAACCCTTTCAGGACCAACCAGAAACTCAATTGGAGTTCTGTGAAGGTCAACGTTATCTCAGGCACTATTCAATCTTTATATAGAACCTCTTATGGTTATTTTACAAAAAATGAACATTTCATTCCGCATGTACGCAGATGACATGCAGCTGTACATCAAGGTAGCATCGACAGAATATTTAAAGACTATGAACCAAGCTCTAACGAGAACCTTCCAATTGCTATCCAAGAACCACTTAAAGCTATATCTGCAGAAAACTGTATTCTTACTGATTACACCAAAGAAAAGCAAATTTAGGATAGCAGAATGGTCCAACCTTATCACTGCTATAAAATGTACTCCGAAGATTGTCGACTCTACTAAATCTTTGGGAATTACTCTGGACAAAAACCTGAACATTGTAGCACATAGCAACACAATGGCAAAAAACGCACGTTTCCATCTAAGCTACTTGCGAAAACTAATGCCATTCCTAAATAAAACAGATCTTAAAACAGCAGTTCAGGCACTGGTCATATCTAGGATCGAATATGGTTGCACTACATTGTTTGGGCTCCCCAAGATCATTACAGCATCATTGAAAGTATGTCTTAATGCAGCCACAAGCCTTATATCGGGATCGAAAAAAATTCAACCAAATCTCCCCTCATTTAAAAGTACTCAACTGGCTGCCCTTCGAAGCAAGAATTCATTTCAAATTAGCATGCATCACTCATAAAGCATTGCACCACAAAATGGCAGCTTACGTAGCACGAAACTCAAGCTTTCTGTAAGGTACAGACTTTCCAGGAGCAAAGCTGATCTCCTACTGAAACCAGCTTGTTTTTGTAAGAAAAGAACTTATGACCAATCGTTCTCCGGGGCAGCACCAAGAATTTGGAACACACTCCCCCCGATCATTAGAAGAATTCCATCCATCACAGCATTAAAAAAAAAGCAAAATTGTTCTATGAGATGACATTTCTCCCATAAGGCCATACATCAGAACTTACGTCTACAAACCTTTCATATCTGTTTCCATGTATCCACTAGCCTTTCAATTACCACATATTTGGGATTTATATATGTTTTACACATGGTTGTATGTTTTAAGCTTTTTGATATTAATTCAACTGTTGACTGATATATATGTCTATACGCTTTCCTGTAGTCTAAGGTTGTAAAGACTTAGTGACTTGTAACCTATAAGGTTCTATATTGAAATACTTCTGTAAAGATTTAGTGACTTGTAATCTATTGGGTTCTATGTTGAAATACTTCTTTGAAGCACTCTGATACCCTATGCAGGTTCTTGTTTGCGCTATAGATAACTCTAAATAAATAAATAGACTGTGACCGACCGGGAAGGGAAACACAGGCTGCATAGTCCCTACGGCATTAACATAACTCTCCTGACCGAGAGGGCCTATCTAGATGGCAGTGGACATCAGTAATAGCTGGCACGAATAGAGGCTTGCCAGATAGGTAAGCAGTACATGACAGCGAGTACATCAGGAAGCAAATAGCAGCGACACAAAGGCTGTTACACAAAAAAGGCAAACAGGGTAATGATACGAAAAACAATAATTGTGTGACATATCTGTATAAAACTCACTGAGTAAGACAGGCTGAAACCCAAATTGGGTATCAGTTGAACTGTGACATGAAAGAGGCAGTGTGTGACTATAAAATATAACCCTGGGCGGTAAACTCCGCTCCGCTCAAGGAGTTTCTGGAGTTTACCGCACTCGGCTGAGCTCGCAGAGTTCCGAACAATTCTGCTCCGCCTTCATCACTTGCATTCGTCAACATCAAGTTGGCAACTGCAAGCGAGGAAAATCAACCTCCTGGCTAGATATTTCCTGCAGGTGGGTCAGATTTCTCATTGGAAGTGGTCGCAAACGCTCGCAATAGGTCGCGTTGAGAAACTGCCCATTCACGTTGAGAAAGCTGCCACTCAACTACAAATCTACTGAAGTGGCAGAAAAGGAAAGCAGGGACCTCTTGCACTGTGCATGGTACCGTTCGCAATGATTGCACAGTGCGGACAAGCATACAGCACTGTGCAATTAACCCGAATGGCATTTTTCTATTGTACTCCGCTGCTTACGGAGCTCCGCATAGTGCGGCTGAGTATTTTTTGCACTTCGCAGAGTTATGCATAGTGCAACTCTGCGAACTCCGCCCACGGTCAATAATATACCCCAGGGAGATGTTAAACCTGAAGAAGCAAAAACCCACGCATCAAACAGAACTGAATAAATACGCACACTTCAAAACGGGCACAGCAGCAGAAGAGTCCGAAATGCAAGGCCCAAAACAAACAATGGATGAAATAGCCCAGACCCTCCAAGACATAATGGCGGCAATACAAGGGTTGCACTTGGCACTGGAGAGTAAGATTGACATGGTTACTGCAGAAGTGATATTGATGCACGCTGACCTGCGTAACCTGGGGGACAGAGTGAAAGCTACGGAAGACTCTGTCTCCACATTACAGAAAACTACAAAAACGTTGGAACAAAGTGTTAAACATTTTCAAACAATAATGGTGGAATTGAAAGCGAAACTTGAAGATTATGAGGGATGTTCACGCAGAAATAACATTCAAATTTTGGGGTTCCAGAGAAGGCAGAGGGCTTGGCAACTGACTTATTTGTTGAAGATCTTGTCCAGAATTACTTACACCCCGCGCACTTTCAGAGTACTTTTCAGTAGAATGTGCCCCCCGGGTGCCAGGGGGCTGCCCAGACCCGGTGTGCCCCTGGGCTCCATCCTGGAAAAGATGTTTAACTTTAGAGACAAATCAATCAATCAATCATAACACTTGTATAGCACGCTACTCACCCGGAAGGGTCTCAAGGCGCTTGGGGGAGGGGGGGCCGCTACTGCTCGAACAGCCAGGTCTTGAGTTGTCTCCTGAAGGCGAGGTGGTCCTGGGTCAGTCGAAGGTGGATGGGGAGGGAGTTCCATGTCTTGGCCGCCAAGTAGGAGAAGGATCTGCCTCCGGCGGTGGCTCTTCGGATGCGTGGTATGGTGGCGAGGGCGAGGCTGGCGGACCGTAGCTGGTGGGTGGGCGTGTGGAAGGTCAGGCGGTCGTTGAGGTACTTGGGGCCCAGGTTGTGGAGAGACTTGTGTGCGTGAGTGAGGAGCCTGAACGTGATCCTCTTGTTGACGGGGAGCCAGTGCAGGTTCCTCAGGTGGCCGGGGATGTGGCTGCATCGAGGGATGTCCAGGATGAGTCGGGCGGAAGCGTTCTGGATGCGTTGTAGTCTTTTCTGTAGCCTGGCTGTGGTTCCGTCATAGAGGGTGTTTCGGTAGTCCAGCCGGCTGGTGACGAGGGCCTGGGTGACCGTCTTCCTAGTTTCGATCGGGATCCATTGGAAGATCTTGCGGAGCATGCAGAGGGTGTGAAAGAATGAAGAGAAGACAGCGTTGACTTGTCTGGTCATCGAGAGGGAGGAGTCCAGGATGAAGCCCAGGTTGCGTGCGTGGTCTGTCGGCTTTGGGGCGGTGCTCAGGGCTGGGGGCCACTAGGAGTCGTCCCAGGCGGAGGGTGATGGTCCAAGGATGAGGACTTCCGTCTTGTCTGAGTTCAGTTTCAAGCGGCTGTTCTTCATCCACTCGGCGATGTCTTTCATCCCTTTGTGGAGGCTGGTTCTGGGGGTGTCGGGGTCTCTGGTGAGGGAGAGGATCACCTGGTAGTCGTCGGCATAGGATATGATGTTGAGGTTGTGGCGGCGTGCGATGGCTGCGAGAGGTCTCATGTAGACGTTGAAGAGGGTGGGGCTGAGTGATGATCCTTGCGGGACGCCGCAGATGACTTCGGTGGCCTCGGAACGAAACAGGGGGAGGCGGACTCTCTGTGTTCTTCTAGCGAGGAACGAGGTGATCCACTTCAGTGCCTTCTCTTGGATGCCGGTGTTGCTGAGGCGTTGGACTAGGGTGCGGTGGCAGACAGTGTCGAACGCGGCGGAGAGGTCCAGGAGGATGAGTGCCGCTGTTTTCCCATTGTCGAGAAGGGTTCGGATGTCGTAGGTGTCTGCGATGAGGGCGGTCTCGGTGCTGTGGTTGGCTCTGAAACTGGACTGCGAGGGGTCGAGGGATCCATTTGTCTCGAGGAAGGCGGCAAGCTGTCTGTTGGCGATCTTCTCGATGACTTTGGCAGGAAAAGGGAGGAGCGAGATGGGGCAGAGGTTTTTGAGGTCGGTGGGGTCCGCTGTAGGTTTCTTCAGTAGGGCGCTGAGCTTGGCATGCTTCCAGCTCTCCGGGAAGGTGGCATTGTCGAAGGAGGTGTTGATGACGTCTCGGAGTTGGGGTGCGATGGTGGAAGACATAATCCTCCAGACAGCTCGCTCAGCCCATCCACTAAAGTACAAAAAATAAACCATAACCTTCTTCCCAGACTTTAAGATGAAGGTCCAGAAGATGCGGTGCTCCTGCCTAGAAGTGAAACGATCACTACGAGACAAAGACGTAAAATACGCATTGCTCTTTCCGGCCAGACTTCAGGTGGTGGCAGAAGGGAAGTCTTGGTTCTTCGTGACACCGAAAGAAGCCTGGGAGTGTCTGGAGGGGTGAAGAATGCCTGAAGCTCACAGACCAACCCTCAAAGATATACAAAGGGACAAGAGAGGCAACAAGATGGTCAGGGGCAAGGCAAATGTCCTGAGGTGGAGAAGGGTCAGCATGGTGCCACCAAGTAATGGCAGGACTCATGAGATATCAGTAGAAGGAAGACTATGCCAAGTGGGCTTTGATGGCTCCCTCAGAGTTGCAGAGAAAAGTTCAGTAACTGATAAACATGTAAATGCCCATTGGTGTTATCTAGTAGTAATACCCGGCACAAAACAGTTCACTCTCATCAGTTTACTGAGTTATTAATGACCTGTTCTAATGCATGGATAGTCCAGGCAGAACTAGATTTAATTGAATCAAATGGTTAAATTAGGTAAATGAGGGGGGAGGAACTGTGATTATTGAGGGACCAACTAGGGCGCATTCCCCAACGTTGTGTTCTAAGGGGAAGGGTACACAAGCACTCCTCAAGGTTGGGGGTGGGCAGTTTTAAGTCCACACTGCAGGCAGGCATGGATGAGGTAGGGATGGGTAGTTATGTAAGGGTAAGTTACAGAATTTTTGAATACATCAAGTTGAATATTTAAGTTGAAATTTGCAATGCATGTGCTAAAGAAAAAACTATTTGCAGGACAAATGGCACCCCAGAAAGTTATGCGATTAACTGTCGAAGAATTGGACATTCAGTGGCCGCTAGGGGCCCGGAGAAGACATGGTATTATCCTAGTCCCCCAGAGGGTGTCTACCATATCAAGAAATGCATGATAAATTGACATTAGCAACCCCTCAGTGTAATTTGAAAGTACTCTTGTGGAACATAAATGGGCTGGGGGCAGAATCAAAAGGGTAGTATGGCAGTACCTGAAGAGGCCGGCGCCAGATGTTGGGTTACTGCAAGAGACCCACATCCAAGGGAACTCGTATTGTACACTCAATAGATGGGGCTACACATTGGTGGCCCATGCTGGGTACACTAGAGGATTAAGGGGAGTTGGGATTCTTCTGCGTAAGTCGTTCCCCTTTAAAATACATACAATCATGCATGATACACAGGGACGGTTTGTGACCGTGTTGGGACACTGGGAGGGCAGGCTATTAAACATTATATCCCTCTATGTACCTCCTAGATTGCATGCATCAGCTCTAGCTGATTTGGGATCACATATACTTAATTTACCTGAGGGAGAGTTGCTTCTCTGAGGGGACTGTAATGCAGCCAGTAATGGAGACTGGGATACAAAGCCAGCCAAACCTAGGGAGGCCTTGGGGAAGGCTCTGGAAGACTCTGAGGCAATGGGCCTAGTAGATGTGTGAAGGGTCCATAATCCCACAACCTGTCAATTTACCTTTCACTAACGGGTCCATGGAAGTCTGTCTCATATAGATTACATGTTGGGAAAGGCTGATCAGCTCTCCATGTTCGGGGAGGTGACTCACTCTGAGGGGTTTCTCTGATCACTCTCCAATAGTGTCCAAAGGTAGGCCTTCTTCCAAAAGACAAATTATGGCAAATAATCCCTGGTACCTTTAGATACCGACCATCAAGGAAGGCCTTGCGGAAGCAATCACTAACTACTTTAAAGAAAACTATGGGTTGTTGGACTCAGCCCAAATAATATGGGAAGCATACGAGACAGTAAATAGGGGTATGGGATCTCAGCCACAGCCGGTCATAAATAAAGAAAACCAAAAGCAAGTGCTTGCGATAGAAGAGCACATTACCAAGTCAGAAGCAGAGTTAGTATACCCGAGGCACCAAACACAGGCTGCAGATTAAACAACGGGAATATAAAGAAGTGGTGGAAGAGGCGGCGAAAACACAATACCGAGCAACAAAAACGTCGGATATATGAAGTGGGAGATAAGGCGAGTAAATTATTAGCGTGGTTAGATAAACAGGAAAAGATTAACAGATGGGTATCGAGATTATAACAAAAAGAAGGGAAACCGCTTGGAGATAAACAGGAAATAGCGGAGGTCTTCGAAACACATTTTAGCTAGCTGTACATACCATCTTGGAAGTCCACGCAGGCCACTCTCAATCTTCCCTCATTAGACGAGACAGACAGGGAAAGTTTGGAGTCCGATTTGACTGTTGTCCTGGCGAGAATAGCTTCTTGGGCCAAAGGGAATAATATTCTGTCCGAGGCACAATACGGATTCAGGTCAGAGGAGTACAGAGGATCAATGCCTCAATCTCCACCTTATAATTTCCAAATATACAAGGGCAAAAGGGGGAACGATATTCCTAGGCTTCATGGACTTGTCCACAGCCTTTGATCTTGTCAATAGATCTAGGCTGTGGGCAATGCTCTTGAAGTTGGGCCTCGATAGTTCCCTGGTACATTTCCTGGCTGAGCTCCATAAAGATCTGAGAGCCTGCATCAGAATGACAACTGATGGGAAATGTACGGCAAGCTTCAGATCAACTAGAGGGGTCCGTCAGGGCTGTATACTGGCCCCAATGTTATTCACGTTATACGTGAATTCTTTGGAGGATGACTTAACGGCAGCCACGTAGGATATCCCGAGCATGGGGGGCGCACCAATTCCGGTGCTCCTCTATGCCGATGATGCGGTGCTAATAGCCAGGACCCCAATTGCCCTGCAAAAGTTACTTGATTCATTTGGAAACTTCATGTCTAGTCTTGACTTAGTGGTTAATAAGACTAAATCCCACATTATGTCAGCAGGGCGAAGCAAATTTAAAGAAAAAACCTTCTTGTGTGACGGCGAGGTTATCACAAGTGTTAAAGTTTTTACCTATTTGGGGGTTATTTTTGATCATAGGGGTACTTGGTCACCGCAGTTAACATCAAAAGCAAACGCGGTGAGAAGTTCATCCTCTGCAATCCTGGGGTTCGCAAAGAGACTAGGGGGAAAACCAATCGAGGCTATCTTGGCCATCTACAAAGCCAAGACTGCCACGATTGCTAGATACGGGGCTGCAGTCTGGGGATATGCTAATTCTAAATTTATCCAGACAGAGGAAAATAAATTTCTTCGATCCTTGCTGGGATTACCTCAGTCAACTGCAACCCATTCTCTACACCTTGAGCTAGGCCTGGGCTATATTCTAGATACAATGGATCAACCTCTGGCTAAATCCGAACCTTAGCCTTAACCACAGGATCATTAAAGACTGTCTTAATTTAGACCACAGGATGGATATTCAGTAGTTGTCCTATGTTGAGTCCCTGACCGCGAAGCGGGGGCACCCTGAGATCTTCGAAAATCCACAATCCCTGTGCAAAGCCGACCTAATGTGGGTGAAGACTAATTTTATCAGGTTACGTGTTGCCGAGCGTGAAGCGGATGAGCTATGCAAACCCTCTGTGAGGGCATATGTAATGATAACCTCATCTTTTGAGCTGGCTCCTTACTTGGCAGTGGTCACTAATTTCTTTCATAGGTGGTTACTTACCAAGTTCCGCTTCAATCAAATTTATACGGTCCTGTGGGACGAGAAAGACTGGTGTAAGCTTAAGGAGGCGTCCCCATGCAAATGTGACGGTTTTTCCACCCAGGATAATGCACATTTTTTGTTCTTTTGTTCTTTTTATTGTGAACCTCGTATCCGATATCTAAAACCAATCCTGAAGGAGATGGGTTTCACGCAGTACAAGCCCGCACTGTTATATTTACAGATGATGAATTCTCCTGTAATTATGTATTGCACTGCTAGTTTCCTGGCTGCATCTGTTAGAAGTGAGCGATTAAGGTCAAGATTGGATTTACAATTGAGGATTAATAATTAATTCCTGTCTACTGTACTGTTGAGCGCAAACTGAAATGAATTTTGTGTAAATATTCTTTTTTAAACTGTATTTTAAACCTTCGTCATGTTTAATACTGTATTAATTGATTTTAATATGTCTGATTTGTCTGATATATGTTTAGAATACTTTTATGATTTTAACTAATCGAATAAAGTGGTTTTGACCTGACTGTAAAGGAGGTGACAAATGCTAAAGGGGTGCTACAGTTGGGGAAAGCAATGGGACCGAGCAGACTACCAATAGAATTATACAAATTAATTGCTTCCACAATAACCCCATACCTAATAAATATGTCTAAAGAAAGTGTAGAGCGAGGTACCCTACCTGAAAGTGTAAGACTTGCCAATATTGTTGTCATATATAAAAGCGGAAAACCCCCGAACAATGTGGATCATATCAACCCATATCCCTGCTGAACACAGAGGTCAATATTCTTTTCAAAATTCTTGCCACTCAGTTATTTCCCCCTGCCACACAAACTTGTACACCCCGACCAATCAGGCTTTATGCACGATAACCCCATACCTAATAAATATGTCTAGAGAAAGTGTAGAGCGAGGTACCCTACCTGAAAGTGTAAGACTTGCCAATATTGTTGTCATATATAAAAGCGGAAAACCCCCGAACAATGTGGATCATATCAACCCATATCCCTGCTGAACACAGAGGTCAATATTCTTTTCAAAATTCTTGCCACTCAGTTATTCCCCCCTGCCACACAAACTTGTACACCCCGACCAATCAAGCTTTATGCAAGGGAGAAACACAGCGCTTAACCTGCGATGGCTCAATGGAGTACTAGGAAGGGCAGAGAATATTGGAGAGGAGGCACTAATAATGTCATTAGAAGCCAAAATAGCATTTGACATGATTGATTGGCTCATCTTTTTTGTGGCCTTGGAGAGATTCAGATTTGGGGAGAAAAACCTGGTGTGGATAAGGATTCTTTACACAGAGCCCTTAACACAACTTACTGAGAATGAGGGAAGGTCATGAATCTTTAAATTACAGAAGAGGAACCAACATGGCTCCCCACTTTCACCATTAATATTTGCACTGGTATTAAAACCATTGGCAACATGGATCAGAGGTGATCCACTCATTAGAGGTCTCAACTGGACGCAGATTACATATTACTTTACCTAACGAAACCATATTCCTCCATACATAAAGTACTACATATTTTCACCCTTTTCCAGAAACACTCCGCATATACTATTAACTGGGACAAGTCACTTGTATATGTTCTCAGCAGTCCATGCGTCACTCTTCCCAAGGTATGCGATTCAAGAACAATAACTGAGGGATTTCAATATGTAAGGATGTATGTCAACACAGACCTGACAGTCTTTTAAGAAATAAATTTAGCTCACCCCTACGTGGACTACAAGATGACGTGCAGCACTGCAAGACACTGCCCCTCACACTACTCAGGAAAGCCACCCTATACAAAGTTGTGGCACTCTCCCGTTTTCTCTATATCTTACAGAACACTCCATAGGAGGGTCCCACAAGATATTTCCAAACAATAGAGTCAGAGATACGAACACATGTCTGGGATAATGGTATCCCTCTTATAGTACTGACAAAACGTACCAACAGCTGATACGATGGAGGTATTGCCCTCCCAGAAATCCTATATAATTACTGGGCAGCATAGCTTACTGTAACAAATCACTTGGTACATTGGCCACAAGCAGAACCAACCTATAGGATGGATAGATGTAACATTTCCCCAGAAAAATATCAGAGAGCAATTTACGGGGGGGCATACCTCGACACACACAAACATCAACAACAATTACGATATAGCAACCCTTGTCAGAAGCACTAGGGTGAAAAAATAACTACTCCGCTCTGGGACTCAACACTGCTGGGACTATTCATTAAACAACCTGGGTTTGATAAATGGGACCTTATTGGCATCTCCAAGGTGGGAGACTTATGGCCCAGAGGGAAGATTATCCTCTTTAGCGACCTATAGGGGGATTACGACCTAGATGCTTGAGAACTTTTCGATATCTTCAGGTGCGCACTGTATTGCAAAGAGCAATATCTATTGAAAAAGATCCCCCAACTTCTTCCTCTCTAGAAGATAGATTGCTGGACGAATATTTAAAGGAGAAAGCAATATCACTACCATATAAGAAGATATTAAACAACACGCCTGAGAAATTGGGGAAACTACGGATTAAATGGGTGGATGTCATAGGAGATATGAAAGATGAAGAGTGTCAGGAGGTGCTGACATCCCCCAGTGAGGTAGCTATATTCTCCCCTTTCCGCCTAATTCAGTTAAAGATCTTACATAAGACATATTATACAAGTACAACATTAGTCAAAATGGGTGCAACCAGCTCACCACTATGCCCCAGAAACTGTGGACAACTAGGAAACTTTCTCCATCAATGGTGGACTGTCCAATTATTAAGAAATACAGTGACAAAGTAACACAGATATGTTGACATTGTGTGGGAGGGAGGTAGAGACCTCACCCCGATGGTGCCTCCTTAATATCTGGGAAACCTCATATCTTACAATGAGACAAAAATCCTGGTTCCCCCTGGGGTGCATGTTTGCTCAACAGATCATTGCGAGGGAATGGAGAGGAGCGACTGGACCTGGGTTTCTAGACTGGGAGGCAGATATGGATTGGTGAATGCAGGCAGAAAGGGTGATCTATGAAAGACGATGCTGTCCATATAAATGGTCCACAATATTTATGCAGTTTGATGGACCATCAGTGCCGGAGGTATAACGGGACTGGGGAAATACTGAATGAACAATCAATAACTGTGAGGATATTACAAAAAATGTTTAGCTTGCTATGTATAGAATTGGACTTTGAAACATGTATTGTACTAAATGATCGTGAAGTGTATTCACTTTGCAAGCAATTTTCAATAAAACAAATTATTTAAAAAAAGACAAAGGTCTGCTATAGAGGTGACTTATAGGTTTTTTAGTGCAGTTACCTTAGATATATCAAATCGATATATTTCTTAAGTGGTGCTAGTACCAGCTTACGGTAGGCCTCTAGTTACAGTTTGAATGGTCTACCATGGGTGGCATAATACATGTTTCAGCCAATGGGGGACCCCTGGTGTACCTATGCCCTGGGTACCTTAGTACCATATAGTAGTCACTGATAAGGTTATACCAGTGCCCAATCTAGGATGTACCTAAGTACTTACCAAACCAATTTAACGTTTGAATATCTTTATTCGGCGAAATGTCACCATAAAAGAATACATATACATAACATTTCAAGATTATCAGTAAAAATTATAAAATACAATAAAAACATAGACACCTCACTCATTAATTAATTACTGTACAGTAAATTCGTCCTCAGCTTGTGGGAACACCGGAGTGTAATTTCAGTAAGCGGGAACGTGTCATCCATGCGCTTCCCAAAAATTTAGCCACCCCACAGATCATACTGGCAGATGAAGAATCTGTAGAGAGGACACGTAGTGCCTGGCTATGGCACCTCAGCCCTAGTTCCCTACAGACGGGTTTTAACCAGAATTTCCGCGCCCCTTTGTAGGCTGGGCAGGCAAAAAACAAGTGAGCCACCGATTCCTTTGGGGCCGCACAGCCAGGGCATGCACGCAAGCGGACGTCTGTACTCGTCCATTTCACCGTGAAGTCATGAACCGGGAGCGTCCCATATCGCAATTTTAGGTACAGCGCTCGATCCAACGGTTTGGTTATTAAGTCGAGAAAGGGTTCCAGTTTTCGCACACACTTAATTGACAAAAATTGGTCAGTAAGTGAGCCCACATTCGTAGTCCTCATTACGTTGCTTTCTACCCAGTCCCAGTACAGTTTTTTGATGACATCTTTGGGTGGTGGTGATTGCGACTCCCATGCCTCTCTTAGACCCAAGCTGAGAGCCAATTCTTTCAGTTTATTTATCCATCCTATTTTTTTACATGTGTCCAGTAATAGTAGTTCGTCCAGCCCTTCTGCATACTTTGCGAGCTCCTCTGTTCTTCTTAGCCGGGACCAGAAGAGCAACGGGCGTAGCCTCACCAAGTCCTTTACTGTTTTCCTGCCCAGATCTAATCTAAGTGGTATCATTGGGGTGGAAGCGGGAAGAGTTACCACTTTCCTAAAAAAATTATTTTCCGCTATCGTCAAATCTGAAACCCCTTCAAACCCCCAAAGTTCGGAGCCATAAAGTGCTGCAGGAAGAATCTGTCCCTCATAGATGGTCATAGCTGGGGAGACCGGTTTACTAGTTGATTCCCGGAGCTCCTTCAGCGTCACCCCGGATACTCTCCGATGATTTAATAACATTTTGGAAAGATGATCCTTCCAAGTCATACGGCTGTTAATCCGGACACCAAGATAATCGAAAGACTCGACCAGCTCGAGGGGGGCGTTGTTGAGCACAAAATTATTTTTAAATCTTTTTGAGGGTGCAAAAGCCATCAATTTGGTTTTCGATGTGTTGATTGTTAAACCTCGAGTGGTGCAGAAGGAGCTAAAACAATTCAAGAGTTTTTGTAAGCCCACCGGGGATTTGGAAATTAATAGGGTGTCATCAGCGAAGAGAAGTGTGGGGATTCTCTCCCCCGCCAGGGTTGGGGCATCCGACTCCTCCCCCTTCAGGTGGTCAACCACTCCGTTTACAAATAGGGAGAAGAGAGTCGGAGCCATGACACAGCCCTGACGTACTCCTCTCCGCACTGGGATCCTGCCTGTTAGTTGTCCCTGGGATCCCCATCTAACCCTTGCGTAGTTCCCCTCATGCAGCTTTACAATTAGGCTCAGAAGACCACTGGGAAAGCCCATCTCTCCAAGTATTTCCCAAAGTTTTGTACGGGGGACCAGGTCGAATGCAGTTTTGAGATCTATGAAGGCCATGTACAAACTGCCTTTCATGATGGTAACCGCCTTCCAATAGATGGCAAAAAAGCGAAAGACCTGGTCCATCGTACCTACCTTCCTTCTGAACCCCGCTTGTAAGTGGGAGAGGATACTAGCCTCCTCTATCCAGTCGCCTACTCTTGAGATGATGACCCTGCCGACCACTTTCTGGATTATGTCTATCAGACTAATCGGTCTGTAGTTCGCAGGGTCATCTCTAGCCCCCTTCTTATACACAGTAACTACCTCGGCCCCTTTCCAGGAGTCTGGTACCTGATGTCCCCTCATGATCAGATTCATTATTATCGCAATTAATTTGGCCCAGGCCTCTGGCTCCGCCATCAACAGATCTCCAGGGATCCCATCCTGCCCGGCGGCTTTCTTAGGGGTAAGGTGTCTAATCGCCAACACTACTTCTGCGGCTGAAAAAGGAAGGACGTTATCATCTCTGGGGTCCCCTTCACCCAGGCTATTCACCCCAGAACTAGTTGTTTCCTCCGAGTCTCCATATAGGGTTGAAAAATGAGTAAACCATTGCTGGCAAGTTATATGATCAGCCAATGGTTGGGTTTTTCTCTGCCTTGTTCTATTAACCAAATCCCAAAAAAGGTTCGGGTTCCTACTGCTCACAGCCTTGGAAAGATCCTGCCAGTGCTGTTCCTCCCACTCCCGTTTGGCCAATGATAATGCTTTCAGATAATCCTTCCTGGCCGCTCTAACCAGTAAAGGGTCCCCTGAGAGCAGAGCTTTTGTCAATTTTTTCCTTTTGTTCTTACAATGATCATTATACCATGGTTTACAAAGAGTAGAGGGTATAGCGGGAGCCCTATTACTTTTCCCCTTCGAGATAAAAAATTGGCCAACTTGCTCTATTGTGGCTTTATAGGCAGAGTCAAGGGAGGGGTGTTGGGGATTGGCAATCCGATTTTCACCCACCCAGACTTCTAAGTCAGAAGACAACCCCTCAACCAGCGCTTTGATGATTCCTATATCGCCCTCATTAAGGCTAGCCTTATCCCATTTCAGTCTACGGTTATTGTTAAATGGGATAACTTCTTTAGTTGTTTTTAAGGTGACAATCGCTCCCCTGTCATTCAGAACACCCCAATTGAACTTGCAACACAAGGGATTGTGGTCACTATCCTGGCTTGGGACGACCTCCATATCAATAAGGTCCGGCCAGAATCCAACATCCATTAGGATGTAATCGATTCGGGACGGCCCTACGAGTCTATTAAAGGTCAGTGCCCCTGACTGATCAGATATAGTCCTGCCGTTAAGGGCTCTTAATTTGTGGTCCCTTGTCAGTGCATTAATTTGTATGGCCCTAGGTGACCACTTCCTAATGGGGGGCAGGGAAAGAGTTGGGATGGACCATTTTGAATCCTCCTCTTCGATTCCTAAGGGGTCATCTCCGAGAAGGGGTTCAAATGTACAATTAAAATCACCCCCCACAAGGATTTTAGCTGAGCTGGAGCAATTGCCTAAGGCCAAGTCCAGGGCTGTTAAGGTCAAAGAGGGGGAGTCACCCTGTGTCCCTCTCGCATAAACATTAAAGAGGTCCAACTTGACGACATCCTCCTGTCCTCTTGCCGAAAGGTGGAGTATATCATTACACTCCCCATTATGGCTTGTGACCACCCAGTTCAGATCTATTTTTATCCAAACTATGAGGCCTCCCGATGGTCTGCCCTTTCCCTTGCTTACAGCAGGCACAGAGTAAGTAGTATACCCCGATTTATGTAGAGGAACTAGACTCCATGTTTCCTGAAACAGGCAGACATCAAACTGCTCAATAAGTGAGTGCCACTCTGGGATTTCTAGCTTCCTCTTTAGCCCAGCAATATTCCAAGAAAGGAGGTTTATTACCCGCCGTCCTCTGGGCATAGAAGTGTAACCCCCCTCGGGCATACTCTCGATATCCACCCTGGTCGTAGGGCTCCCCCCCTCCTGGGCCAATGAAATGGGGGTTGCGAAGCAACCAGCCACACTCATCAATGGCCCAGCTAGCCTAGAGTCCTCAGTGATGTCATTGGTGGTCGCCATATGGGCTGTGGATAGACTAATATCTTCAGTATCTAAGCTACCACAAGGAGGATGAGGGACCTCGACCCCGGGAGGTTCCTTATCATTGTCATTCCCCCCCCCCCCATGCCCCCAACTTCAATCACAGTCTTCCAACCCTGACAGTTGGGAAAACCGATTGTAAGTATCCAACGGGGTAAAGGGTCTCAGGTGGTTCATACTAGAGACCTGGTTCAACATATGTCTATGGGGGACCATGGACCAGGCGGAGTGTAGATCAGGCACCCTGGTGAACTGATGCCCATGCTGGGGCTGATTATTAATATAGGGTAGTGTGAAGGGCGGCCTATAAAGCTGTGGTCTGTTTGAATATTTAGATTTAGTGACTTCTGACCTGGGGTAGAAGTATGTTAACGCCCGTGGGATAATACAGGTTTCCCCATTCCCAGGTGGCCAGTTTAGGATATAGTCAACTGCCCGAGGGTCTCTAAAATTGACCACCACTAGGTCCCCCTCTATATCTTTAGTTCTACTCCCCAGCCAGTTGATCCGTCTAACATGAACTATGTCCCCGTCTATGTTAGGTGCTATCGGCCTGTGCAACCGCAACCAGTGGATAATTTTGTTCTTGAGATCGGTAAACCCCTCCTTCTTATTTTCTGTTAACTGAGGGACCCCCGTTAAAATCACCACATAGGGCACAGCTTCTGGGGGAATCTCTACTTGTGGGACCCTTTTATGAGGTATTCTGCTATTTCCACCATCCCCCTGTACGTTCTGATTATTGCACGTCGACGCTTTTGAGGATGATGATTTGGTGGGGCCCGCGCCCAATTCAATGGCTGGTGCTTTTAGTTGTTTAGGCGGCGGTGTGTTGTGAGTTGGGGGCACTGCTCCGCCCGGAGGCTGGCAATTTTGCTTAGTTAGAGCAGGGGCAGAAGAATTTTTAGATTTCCTTTGTGGTGTGGTAGGAGGGGGCCCTGTCAAGAGCGTAGGATTCACCGCCACACTTCCTTTATTTTTGGTAAGGGTAGACATACTAGTTATAGCAGCTTCCAGTATGGTTAATCTAATTTCCACCTTTTTAATAGACTCATTGATAGGTAGGAGGAGAGATCTCAACAAAAATTCCAAGTTCCCTGTCACTGTGGGGGGAAGTGGAGATGTAGTAATGATTGGGGAGCCTCTATCAATGTTATCAGGAGCCTCATCTTGTGTGGTTGCTAATGATGGACAATGAACCGGTGGAACAGCTACCTGTGGTGTATGTTCCTGCTCTACTACAATAGGAGTCACAGTTGTAATCGGAGTTTTTGTCCCTTTACCGAAATCAGTGTGCGATGTTTTGGCTTTACCTGGTACCACCCTTTGTTTCTTCCTTTTTTTACTAGGGGGCGGGCGATGGGTCTGGGCTACAGGAAAAAACTTGACTTTCTGCTTCCTAGATTTAGATGTGGATGTGTCGGCCACACGGCTACAACTAGGAGTGGGTGAAACAATTATGATATTATCCGCGGGCAAACAAGGGGTGGCTACAAAGTCACGAAACAGAAGGGGGACTCCATCTTGACTTACGTTATCCTCACTTAGGACATTCGAATCACCCTCCCGGTTCAATTCAAGTAGACTATCAGTGAGGGGTCTATGTTTCATATTCTCAACGGAGCGACGCCGCTCTGCCCTGCGCTCAGCTAGGATAGAATCCTTTTTTCCCTCACTTCTCTTGGGAAAGTAATTCTCCAGAGAACCGTTACGTAATCTGGATTTTTTACCCGGGGTTTCTTCTTCTGTTGCCATGTCCATATTATTGTGAACAATGTACTCCGGGCTACAAGAAAGAGGTCAGGCCCAGCCCGGCCTCCTCCGGCCCCGGACGGCCACAGACGGTCCCGCCCTTGTCCCGGGCTTCTCCCGGCGCGCTCCCGCGCAGCAGAGACACTACTCTCCTTTTGACTCTACAGCTGTTAAACGTGAGGTGATAGGCGGGGGGCGTGGCCAGCGGGGAGAGCAGCCCAGGTGTTGCAGGTTGGGCGCGCAGGGACTCCTGGATGCTGGAGTCCCTGCCTATGCTCGCAGCCCCGCTGGTCGGCTCGCCTTTCCCCGCGCTCCTCCTATTCGTCCCTCAGCAACCAGCAGTCACCAAGAGCAGATGACGCGCTGCGGGACCCTCGAAGCGGGTCCGGCGAGATGTTAGGCGGGTGGTGCCGAGGGTCCGTTTCTGCCAAGAACAGCAGAGATTCCACACTCCTCCAGAGTCCGGGTAAGATGCAAGAAGGAAACAGCTTCCAAGGGTCCCACAGGGGCGAGAGTGAAGCCCGTTTTTCACTCTGTTGGCGGGGGGCGTGGCCAGCGGGGAGAGCAGCCCAGGTGTTGCAGGTTGGGCGCGCAGGGACTCCTGGATGCTGGAGTCCCTGCCTATGCTCGCAGCCCCGCTGGTCGGCTCGCCTTTCCCCGCGCTCCTCCTATTCGTCCCTCAGCAACCAGCAGTCACCAAGAGCAGATGACGCGCTGCGGGACCCTCGAAGCGGGTCCGGCGAGATGTTAGGCGGGTGGTGCCGAGGGTCCGTTTCTGCCAAGAACAGCAGAGATTCCACACTCCTCCAGAGCCCGGGTAAGATGCAAGAAGGAAACAGCTTCCAAGGGTCCCACAGGGGCGAGAGTGAAGCCCGTTTTTCACTCTGTTGGCGGGGGGCGTGGCCAGCGGGGAGAGCAGCCCAGGTGTTGCAGGTTGGGCGCGCAGGGACTCCTGGATGCTGGAGTCCCTGCCTATGCTCGCAGCCCCGCTGGTCGGCTCGCCTTTCCCCGCGCTCCTCCTATTCGTCCCTCAGCATCCAGCAGTCACCAAGAGCAGATGACGCGCTGCGGGACCCTCGAAGCGGGTCCGGCGAGATGTTAGGCGGGTGGTGCCGAGGGTCCGTTTCTGCCAAGAACAGCAGAGATTCCACACTCCTCCAGAGTCCGGGTAAGATGCAAGAAGGAAACAGCTTCCAAGGGTCCCCAATTTAGGGGAGAAGGCACAGAGACTGGGATCCTGATTAGCTGGATCACAGTCACACTAGTCAGAAACATTCAAAAAGCACCAGGCAAAAAGTGGGGGTAACCATGCAGAAGGATCCTACCTTCCTACACGGAGGCAATTTTAGAAGGGAGGCATGTAAAAAAGCAATTTTCAGCTTCGAAAACTGGTCTTGTGGCATGTATGGTAGTTACAGTCCAACTCTACAATCCCAAAACAAATGGGTTGTGGTAACCTACTTTACATGGCAGGGATGCCAAGTGTACAGTTTCTTTATTTATGACACTACCATGCTTGCAGTGTGCTTGGTAGCAACATTTCTATGTTGCACGTGTGACACCTTGAGTCATACTTTATCCTGAACTGACTTCAACATTGTCGATAGTTTAGAGTCATTAATAAATATTTAAACAGTTTTTACATAACTATGTGCTCTATCAATGCTAATATGTATGCGGCAGATCCTGATGCAGAGATATAGCCCGGGACCAGGGTTCAATTCCCCTCCTCGGCGGGTCTTGGGCTCAAAATTCCACGGACCTCATAATTCTCGCCTCAGTGCCTATTCCAATCATTGAGTCCCACTCTGCAACTCTGGGCAATAGCTTGCTTAATCTCCACAACGGCCCCCACAACGCTAAGGATGCCTGGCCTCCACCCTGGGGGGCCCAGGAGTGGACGCCTCACAGGAAAAGCCAGGACGGGTTCCACAGCGGTATTCGTACAAGCGCCTTGAGACCCTTGCGGGTGAGTAGTGCGCTATACAAGTATCAATTTACAATTTTTTTACAATTTCTTTACAATTTTTACCATCATGGAGTCCGATCCTGTCTCATCATACTCTCCTCTATCATTAGGGTTCTATGTTCATCACACCACATACGCATTTTTCTATCAAGACTGCTCCTAGTACACTACTCCATGCCCATCCCTACTCAAGTAATCTCTGTTCGCACATTTTCCAGCAATCACTTTTCCTTTCGCCGTCGATATTCTGTTCCCTGTCCCCACTCCGATGCTCTCTGCTCCATCATAATCATGTAAGTTCTGCATTCTGCATCGTCAAGTAATGTCTGCTCCATCATCATTTAATATATCACTGCCCTCCCCGACATCTCCAGGAGGCACACTGTCCACCACACCCCTCAGGTACGCTATCTCTTACCCATTCGTCATGGTCTCTCCTCCATTCTTCTACATCATCCAGGCCTGATTCAGGCGGGAGACTACCGAATATGTAAAGCAAAAATGGCTAAAAAAAATCAGATATATTTTTTAAAAATCCGTTGAGTGTAGTGGTATAACATGCTATAAGACAAACTGTGAATTATTTCATGCATTGGTCGTATGATCACACACCGACACAAATTACAATATTTCATTGTGCATGCAGTTCGGATAAATAGGTTTCAGGATCAAAAACTGTTTCTTTTTGTCGGGTTTTATTAAGCTCATCTGACTGAATACCTAATAATTCAGAAACGAAACAAGAGTCAGACTTAGAACAGTTTCCAAGTTAATTTATTTAAATACCTTAAGTGGACACGTGCCAACATCTCACTTAAACATCATTTGTTTTCACAGAATTCTAAGCGAGCCTTTAAGAGAAGATCTCACGGAACTCTCTACTTCACAGCAATATAATTTTGAGATTCGTCTTCGAACATTCACTTCAGAAAAACGATCACTGAAGCGATAAGGGGCCAAAACATCCGTTGAAAAATCACTAACAAGTTGCGAAAAACATTAGAAGGCAAATGTTAGCTACATCGGCTGTCATGAAGATTAATAGGTTGCTATTGTCTCGCGTCGCCATCAGAAGCACTCACCCGCCTGAATGACAAAAGAAACAACATCCTTTGTACTTATTTTTTAATGAAGACGCACTTGCTATGTAAAATGTAACAGTATACCACGAATCATTGCTGCTAATTATTACGTTTTCAATACTGATGTTTTTCTCGTATGAGTTCAAAATACGAATACCAAGATAAAGTCTTGAACAACGCCTTAAGGAACAAATGAATCTCTTTAGAAGTGATTTAATTTAATTGGGAAACTGATGAATTTTTAACTTGTGTACTCTGCATTGTGTTACAACTTTTCAGTTAATATCGTACTGTTGGAAATGGCATTTCTGGTTGGCTAGGGCTTGCGCCTAGGCCAGGCAGAAACCACCACTGTAGTTAGGGTAAGGGAGTTACACGCTGAAGATATCCCCTGCTCACCCCCTTGGTAGCTTGGCACGAGCAGTCAGGCTTATCCCAGAGGCAATGTGTAAAGCGTTTGCGCAACACTCACACAACAACAACATACTAGGCACACCACCAAAGAAACTCCACACAAGGTTATATAACAAAAAGCCTTTGTATTATACAAAACACATTAGAATCATAATCACATATATACACTGTGCCCACTGTCACTAGGCAATATTCACAGGGGATTACATACATGACAGGGCCAATTGGGTCATTGTCAGAAGCATCACAAGAACAAGTAGTAGAAATAAAACACAACCAGTTACTACTGGTACGATAATGACCTCAGTATTATATCTAGCAACATAAGCGCATTATGTCTGAATCATAGTAGGCATAAAACACATTAGACCTTTTAAGTACCCTCTGTAGACATCACATTAGCAAAAAATCCATCATGCATAAATACCATGGGCATAAATCACATTTAGGAGGGCACCTCAGGTGCATACATAACCTTCCCTTAGGGCCTTGCGGCTTCCTGGTACACCCAGGTACCAAAACTGACAGCAGGCCAACTGGCCTTTCACTGGGGCTCAAATGCCCTTGGTCGCAAATGTCAGGGCACAAATGTAAGGCCTCTTAAGAAGTAGCCCTCTGGCTACCAATGCAGCGAAGACACTAAGCTATTTCCTGGGGGCGTGGGGTTCAACTCACTCCTTCCTCATCATGGAAACAAAATCCCCGCGTGTTGAAGCTGTCCGTGCTCCAGCGGTGCGGCTGGGGAAATGAGGCCTGGCACAACTGTTTCTCTTAAGCCCCTCTGGGACTTTTTAAGCAAAAGGTGCCCCCATCATTGCAGCCGCCCTCAGTCCGATGGGGCAGCTGCAGGAAATTGGCCCTGGCACCACTGTGCCTGGGGAGACCCATTCTGGGGCTCCTACAACAAAATTGTCCCCAATGTTGCAGCGGCCTGGTCTCCTGCAAGGCCACTGAGGCAAATAGGCACAAGTACCACTGTGCCTGGGAAACCCCCTTTACCAGGGCTTGTCTGGTGCCATTATCAGGCAAAAAGAAAATCAACATAGGCACCCACCGTGCCTTGCTGGCCCCCTCACCGGGACTTCTCCTGGTGCCTCTGATCAGCACCAACACTGTGCAAGGACAGCCCCACTCACCAGGACTTCTGGTAGACTCCTCCGGTCCTCCTCATCATGCAGGGGGAAAAGCACCAACAGTGTGCCTCGGCTGGCTCTACCTCCTGGAGCAAAGTCTTGGTTGTCCTGAGCACACAGCAGGACTCTGGCATGGATCCCCCGAGGCTTCATTCCCTTGTCTCCACACATGGGACTCTCCTGATCGCTACGGGAGCCCTGCCTTGGATCAGGCCCAGGATTGGCAGACTTCCACTCCTCTGACGAGCCCCAACCCATAACCAGGCAGGGCTGCCTGACTTCCGGGTCGCCGCTCGAAATGCAGCGGCCTCTTCAACAATGCATAAGTGGGGGGGCCTCCCACTCCACTTTCTCTGGTAAGACCAAAATGCGGGGTGGGCTCCCACGTCTTGGCGAAACACTGGACTCTCTCTGGCCACGGAGCCCCGCCTACAACCAGGCAATTAGCCTGAATTCCGGGTCGCTGCTCATGGTGCGGCTGTCTCTTAAGAATGCACAAAAATGTGGGATGGGCTCCCGCTCCCAAAAGCAGCAATGCGGGGTAGGCTCCTGATGTCCTCTGGAAAGGAGGTGGAAGCCCCACGTAGGGATCCGTTTGGGAGACTACGCAGCCCATCGTTGCAGAGCCCACGTGCTCCTCTTCTCCTCGCAGGAACCAACTAATATAAAGGCGCAGTGCTCACAAGGTTCTGGGATTCTAAAAGTCCAGGGCAAAAGCTGGGCCCAGGCAGATCAGCTCACAGGGCCCTCCATCAGGGAGGCAGTCCCTCGTGGCGGTTCCTCCTGGGGCCCAGCTGCAGCAAAACCCAATTACAAGGAAACACCCATCATGGGGTCACAACCCCGGTACCTATACCACAATGTCCTTTGTTCTGTCCTGGCACGGAGCTTGGGGCACCAGCCTGAACTGGTTCTGGTTTTTTTTGGAGTCCCCTTTTTACAGGGATCCTCTTCCCCATTGTCAGACTTAAACCTTTGGATGTTGATTTGCAAATCAGGGTTAGTAACATAATAAACAAGCACTGGTAAATCCAATAGGACCAGCCTTTAGCATGCGACAGCACTGTAAGTTGTTATTGAAGATGCTTTCAAAGCAAAATGCAAGCATTTCACAAAGCTGGAATATCTCAAGTTATTACTAGAGGTCCTTCTTGAGCAGACACAATGTTTTGAAGTCTTTCACAAAGCTGGAGTACAGCAATTTGTCACTAGATTTCGCTCTTAAGTCAAATACAACTGTTTGAGAGGCCTTTTGCAAGGCTGCTGTACTGCAAGGGATTATTAGATGTCCCTCTCTTCTCAGATGCAATTGTTTTATAAGCCTATCACAAAGGAGCAGCACCACACTCTGTTCTAGATGTTCCTGCTTAAGTACAGGCAAATACTTGAAAAGTCATTCACAAAACTGTGGTACCACATGCTATTACTAGATGTCCCTCTCGCGTTAGATGTACCGGATTGAAAATTCCTTCACAAGACTGCAATATAAAATGTTACTACATATCCTTCTTGAATTAAATGACACAGCTTGAAATGTTGTCACAAATCTGCAGTACTGCAAGGCATTAGTAGATGTCCTTCTCAAGTCAGTCACAGCTGCTTGAAAAGCCTTACACAAAACTGCCGTACCTTATGCGCATACACAAATTCAAAGAGACGTCCACCATAGTCTGGTCAATCTCAGAATACAAAAGATTCATGAAGACTGCATATTCCCATCAGAGTGGCATGCTTCATCATTGGGCTGTGCTCCTCGCTGGAGACTGGCAACGAGTGCAGCCTGATGATGAACCCCGCCACTTCGGTTGGTGAGAGCTTTTGAATCCTATAAGGGGTGTTTCCTCTGTCTGTCCACCTTACCTATCTTACCAATACCAATTAAGTATTAACCACTTATCAGAACAGCAGACCTGACTGCGTGATTATTTCACAAGTTGGCGGATGTGGGCTGGACTGCCAAAATCCCTAAAAAATCCCTATTTCGATCTTTTGAATTACAGATATAAGCAAGACCCAATGAATATGCCAATTATGTATAGAAATGCACTTGATTTACCAAATTATATATGTGATGAAGCTGTGTTTTATTTTAATTGGCAATCTGTAATTAGAACAATAAACAGCCCTGTTGCTATTGGAATGTGTGAAAATAAAAGCCCACATTTACCAAAGCTTTGCACCAGTGCCAGCATGAAAGAAAGAAACATAGTGCAAAGTGTTGCAGCACATAATATTTATTATCCAGCACAAAAGATGTCTTGTACTAGAAAGGTGAACTTTCCACAGCATAAACACTGCTTTGGGCCTCTTTGAACCACTTTACTATAAAGAGGCATTGGTGGGTGTATCACAACACACATCAAAGAATGTAAACATTTTCAGTTTGTTTAGGCATTGGAATTTGTTCTGGTAGAGCATGCCTCCATTTCAAATGTCAAGCTAGACAGCACACAATCAATTTTGCACCCTGGTGCAATGATATTTGTCATACATGGCAGCCTTGTTCGAGTGCCAGCACAGGGGATACCACCTAAAGCAGCCCAAATACTTGGGTATGGAGCTGCATTCTTGGATGAGACAATGCAGCAAAATTGGATGCTGCAATGTGCTGTTTGCAAAATGCACACATCTGTGTCATGGTGATTTAACAGGTTTTACATTACCATCCACACACACATACTCATACCAAAACACTCACACACTCTTTCACTGTCTCATCAATTACTTACTTACAACAACTCATAATAGTTCACACATGACCCTTGTTCGACCTGGAACCATTGGTGTGGGTCACCCTTCCATTTTTGCTGTTGCCTCATGTATTTTTTGCTGGTGTTGTATTCTTTGGGCACTGTGCCACTGCTATCCAGTGCCAGAGCGTAAGTGCTCCCTATTGTAAATTGATGTACTAATCAGTGGTTCCATGTTTGGCTATTTGGTTTACTTGTCAGACCCTAGTCTAGTGCACTGAGTGTGCCCAGGGCGTGTAAATCCACCTGCTGCTGGTGGGCCGGAAGCACTGGTTGTGCCACCCACAGAAGCAGCCTTGTCAAATGTGCCTAAGGTCTGCCATTGCAGAGCCTGCGTGCAGTCTGGTACTGTCATGCTGACTGGGCAAGTGCACCCACTTGTCAGTTCCTAAACCTTCCCTTTTCTTCATATCAGTCACCCTTATGGTAGGCCCAAGGGAAGGGTGCAATGTTAGTATTAGGTAGGACAAGCCCTGGTGTGTGTGGCATGTGCTAATAGTGAATTACAGCCATTTTCGTTTTTCACTATTGCAAGGCTACCTGTCCTCCATAGGCCAGAATGGGCTGTTAGAGTTATTACATTTTATAATCCTAACTGTCTCAGAGAACATGGTAGAAATTTGAGTTCAGTATGCCTGAACTCAAAATAATAATGTACATCTTTTAGTGAAGTTTATTTTAATATTCTGTGTTTGTAAATACCACTTTTAGAAAGTAAGTATTTGCTTGTCTAACCATTCAAACCTGCCTCTGCTATATATTTCTATGTCTGGTTTTGAGAGTGACAGGGCTGGGGAATTCCAGGAGACAGGCTGAGTCACCCAGTGGTGATTAGAGAGATCTGCATCTAGATGGGAAGGAATAGTTGCACCTGAACCTTGAATAGGGCTGTGCCTGCCTTCCACAATGCTGGCTCCACCCCCTGGGGAGCGGCTGATGTCTCTGCCCTGCACTGTGAAAGGAAAGGCGAAGTCTGGTATAAAGAGTGCTTCAGAACTGGTTTGGACTGGGCAAAGGCCCCTCTCCCCTCAGAGACCAAAGGATTTTGGGGTATAAATAATGGGACCATGATCCCATGAAATTAGATCACTTTGGACTACAATAAGAAACCTTTACTGGGGAGAGGAACCTGAAGAAACTGAGGAGAGACTATTCCCAAGCTGAAGTGCTGCTTGGGGGATTGGCCTTCAGTGGTTGCCTTACTGTCAAAGGAAGGAGAAAGGAACTTTGTGTACTTTGCTTTCAACTTGTAAAGGATATCCAAGGGCTTAGAAAAGAGCTTTCCTCCTGCTGAAGTCTTATCACAAAAGTGCAGAAATGTGTGATATTTTATGCATTTACTAAAACATGGTAAACTTACGTTTTTTATGCACACAGTGTTTACTTGGAGGGGATGAGATGCACTATGGGTGTTATAGTTTCGAGAGTAATACCAGTTGAGTTAAGTTTTAAAATGATTTTGGCTAAATTAATATTGCATCAATAAAAAAGCATAAATACTAATAGAATTTTTGTAATTGTTGATTTTCAGTTACCCCTGACGAAGGGCTAGAAATTGCCCGAAATGCATTATGTCTTGAATAAAGTAACGCTGCTCAGAACTACCTTATGTGTTGGGATCGTATTTTCAAAGAAGCCCGGATGGGCACATGTCTATACATGAAGTTTCCCAAAATACATCATGTTTAATATGTGGATCAAATAAAAGAAGAGAAGAGAGCATGATAAACATAATGTTGAAAGTTGGATAAACAGAACACAGGACAAATGGATGATTAACTGTTGGACCTAGCATCCTGAGAATGCAATGCTTCTGGGTGTGGAGCGTGAATTCCGTGCTCCCCACATGTTTGAAGTCTCAGGGACAACATACTTCACCCTCCAACTCTCCAGAGCTCTTGTGGAAGTGCCTGCTGCTGTTTTGGGCCTTCTGAGGAACTGCGTGTAGCAAGGAGCTGGAAGCGCGACTCAACGAGAAGAAGCGTTTCGCCATCGCTGTGCCTGATGTCCCAACTCCGAAGGAGGGTGTCGCTGCTGGAACTGTCACATTGCACCGCATCGGAGAGAAGTGTGCCGCAACGAAGAAGAAGCGTAACGGCGTTGCTGCTGTTGCGGTCGGTAATCCGAAGAAGGAGGGTGTCGCCGCTGTAGTTGTCGCACTGCACCGCATCAGGAGTAGAATCTCGCAACGAGGTCGGAGTGTGTCGCCGTCGCTGTGCCTGCCGTCGCAACTCCGAAGCAGGAGGGTGTCGCTGCTGGAACTGTCGCATTGCAGCGCATTGACCAAGAGCACCTCGCATCCCCGAAAAGCGTGCCACCATCGGAGCTGCTGCTTTCGCATCTTGGATGTCGCCGCTCTAGTTGTCGCATTGAGCGGAAGCTTCATACATCGTGGAGAAGAGCGTCGCCGCTGGCGCTGTTGCCATCACATCATAAGGGTGACGCAGCTGCAGTCCACGCATCAAACAGAGGAGTTCTCGCATCCCCAAGAAGCATGCCGCATCTGGAAGATCTTCACGTCTTTACTTCTTTGTTCTGAACTTTGCCGCATTTCCCATCGCTGCGACATTGCTTGTCGGGGAAGCGCAACGTAACTTAAGGTATATTGACGCAGAGTGTCTGTTACATTCTGTATCACACCTTTTCTATGTTTATCATCATCTGGGTATGTGACATCATGATGCTCTTGAGCTACTGTCCATGAGCAATGTTTATGTTCTAATAAGATTCTGTATTCTTAAGGTGGTTGGTAAGGAAAGGTCAGTTGCATCTGGACCTTGAAGCTGTGAGCTTATGAATGATGTGCTGAATAATAAACTCCAACTAATTTTTACTTGATTCCTGGATTTAATTTTAACAGTGTCGCATTTAAGAACTGAACTGAACTAAGCTTAAATCTACCATCTTAAAGTAATCATAGTGTGTATTTTTGTCGTTTATGGTCTTGTGGTGACTCTATATAAAGTCTACTTATTTTTGATATAAAACCTGTGTGGTGTCCATTTGTAGTGTTGTCTCTGGGATCCTGTATGTGGTCACAACTGCTTAACTTACAACGCCTCTGAAATAAGCCTTGACTGCTCGCGCCACGCAGCCTAGAGGGTGAGCAGGGGTTATTATTGGAGTGTAATCCCCTTGTCCTGGCTAGAGGAGAGGGTCCTTATTTGCCACAAGTACCTACCTGTGCCACCTAGAGACCCCCAAATGTAACAACCCTCAATCATGCACTCACTCATCTCACCAAGTACCAACAAGCAGTTCCTCATTCACATTACCACGTATTCAATTTTTCTTTTTTTTTCAATGTCAAAGCTTTATTCGACAACAGTCATAAAAGCAATTTTACATTCTTACTTATACAATACAATAAATACTAAGACAAGGTTAAAATCAACATCTTTTAAGAAACTTATTAAACATAATGCTGTTGTTTACAAAATTAGCTGCATAAAATCATAACAATCAACCATTTCAATGATATCTTTAGACAGTGCCTAGCTGCTGTAAAGTGCAGGTGCGTATAATCCATGACCAACCTAGGAATTTAGCGACAGCAATCGCCAGGTAGGGTGTACAGTCTGATTCCAATATTCTTAGTGCCTCTGTGCACCTACATATTCCTAGATTTAGGCACACTGGTTTTATCCATTTACGTCGTGGATTAACATATAAGGGACAGACAAACAGTATATGGGCTGTGTTCTCTATCATATCTTTACATGTGGACATTTATCGTCCTGGTTTGTCGACCATTTGCAAGTAAACGCCTTTATAGGAAGCATCCCAATTCTAAATTGGAAATACAGTTTTCTGTCAAGTGGTCTTTCGATAATGTCCTAATAAAGTTCGCAAGATGGTACAGATTTGATATTCAAATAACGTTCTGTTAAATTTGTAATAGAGCCTGTGCATTGGGTAGAAGACCATACCATTTCCCAATACATGTTCTTTAATGAAGCCTTTGATGGGAAACTTTCGACATTGGGAGAATGCCATAGATGGTCTAGTTCCAGCTTATTGAGCAATCCTCTTATTTCTTTTAACCACAAGATCGAATGAAAAAGCGATCTGCCCTTATGATATCCTTTAGGGCATTTGCGAAGTGCACAAGTTCAGGCGTGGTCATTAGGCGTCTCCAGTATAGTAGCGGATGAAGCAGTGCTAAATCCTTGATATTTTTCCTTCCCAGATCATAGGCCAATGCTACGGTGGGAGTACTTTGGGGGACCCCAATCAGACGGCGAAAAAAACTATTTTCCGCCATTGTTCATTGTTTCAGGTTGGAGAAACCCCAAAGTTCCGGGCCGTATAGGGAGGCACTGACTACCTTCATGTTGTAAATTTCTAGGGCACGGGTAATGGGCTTGGTCAGTGAAATTTTATGTTTGTGAGCCACTATACCTGCCAATTGATGAAACTTTAACACAGCCATATCAATAGGTTTTTTCCAACTCAGATTACTTTGGAGGCTTATTCCCAAGTATGTGAAGGTGTCAACCTGTTCCAATGGGGTACCCTCAAAATGTATTGAGCCCCTGAAGGTATTCCGCTGGTTTAAGCACATGAAATTGGTCTTAGATGTATTTATCTCAAGTCCATGTGCTTTACAAAACTCTCTGAAGGCGTTAACTGCCTTCTGGAGCCCACTTGGTGTACGGGAAACTATGAGCGTGTCGTCCGCAAACATGAGAACAGGTACACGAGCTCCAGCCAAGATCGGTGCATCGGTGGGGGAACGGCTTAGATGTTTTACAATCCCATTGATGTAAATGGAGAACAATGTCGGGGCCAGGACACACCCCTGCCGAACCCCACGCTTGACAGGGAATGTGTCAGTCACCTCACCCTGAGCACCCCATCTGATTCTCGCATAATTGTTCTCATGTAAGCGGACGAGCAACGTCAACAGTTCCGGGGACATCCCAGCTTCAGCAAGTACCCCCCAGAGTTTGGAACGAGGAACTAAATCGAAAGCTGATTTTAGGTCTACGAATACAGTGTAGAGGGTTCCATTGGTGAACAACACATTCCTAACGTACAGAGCTATAAAGAAGAAGACCTGGTCAACTGAGCTTGTACAAGGACGAAACCCGGCTTGATATGGGGATAAAATATCGTTTTCATCGATCCAGGTTTGTAATTTGATTTGAATTAGGCGACCTATTATTTTTTGAGCAGAGTCTATAAGACTAATAGGTCTATAGTTGCTGGGTAATGATTTGTTTCCCTTTTTAAAAACTGGAATTATTTCTGCGCACTTCCAAGAGGTAGGTATAGGTGCACCTCTAGCCACAGAATTTGCTAGCCACACAAAGTACTGGCACCAGGATGGACGATCACTTAAGAACACATCTGCTGGTATGGCGTCCATTCCTGGGGCACGACCCCTTGTCACACAATCCAACGCTATATCAACATCTTTTATAGTGAATAGCTGGCATTGGTAGAAGATTGTGGGGGGTAAATTATAATCCCCTACAATTGGCACAGAAGCGTATTGTGGTCTAAAAAATTCTACCCATTGGTTTTGAGCTACGTTATTTTTTGGGGGTTGGGCCACCCCTCCTCTATCCCATTTAACCAGAGCCCAAAATTGACTCTGATTCCTTGCATCGCAGGCGGATTTCAGATCACGCCAATGGGCCTCATCCCACTTTTTCTTGGCCTCTTTTTGTACCTTCCTATAGTTGTCCCTTGCTTTTCTCACCCCTAGAAAATTCTTGTTTCTGAGTTCTATGCTAAGGTTCTCGCGGGCTTCTCTACAGGTCTTATCATACCATCCTTGTATGGGCTTTTTTTTCTGGACATATCCTGGTTTATTCTCCTTCTTAAAATACCCCTGGAGTTTTGTAAATAAGGTCGTAGGAGCATCAAGCATAATTTCGGGGAAATTCTGCTTGTTGACATGTAAGTTGATCTCAGCCACTTGTTCTAGCACAACTTTTTTTAGATCCTCTAGTCTCTCCATGTTCTCGATAAGTCTACGTATGTAGAAAATCTTACAGCGAGTAAGAATAACCTGGGGTACTTTTGAGGATAAACTATGCTGTTACTGTTGCACGCAGTTAATCCAAAAGTGAAATCCAAAGTAAAATATATTCTTTACTCCATAGAAATTTGCAGTTACTTCAACAGTTTATTATTTTCATCATATTGAATTCATATGACAAGGTCACCACAACGTATATTCCAAAAATGATTTTCCGTAGACAGTATGTCAATCATCCACATTGTCTAAAATCCCTAATGCATTTCGCACAAAAGTGCGCTTCCTCAGGGGGTCTGTAAGTGAATAGAAATAAAACATGTATGCAATCTAACTGTCGTCCAGGAGCAAGGCAAAGCAAAGTATAAACAAACCTATTGGTGGGGCAAACATAAATCATACGGTGAACTAATGAAAGTGCTGAAAAGAGATGTTTAAACAAGTGCTCCACGTGCATGTCCATTAACCATGGAAAATATGTGAAAGGGTTTGTATAATCAAAAAGTGCGTAAACGTGAAGAAAACGGAAAATAATCTGTGCGTGTCACCAGAGTATTGAAAGAAACCAAGAGATAAGAAGATAATGGTAAAGTAATAAAAAAGTGCTCAGATATTCAAGAAACTAATAGTGCCCGAAATATAAGCCGAATAGTATAACTGTCCGAGTCAAGAGACGTAAAGATATCATACCCGTGTGGTGAAAAACGAATGAATCGACATCGGTAACCGAGTGTAGCGAAAGCCAGGCTCAGTGCGAACCCGGAAGACGCCACGCATGCGCAAATTTGCGGATGCGTGCCGACATAAACAACTAGAGGTTGTAGTTTCACACCATTGCCAGGGCAAGGCGTGACAGAAGTCACATAGGTGGGCAAAATGGAATCATATAAATAACCGTAAGCGTGGAACCCAGCATGCGATCAAATAATGCTGAGGCTGTGTAGTCATTTAGGGGCTCATGCATCAATGTGTTGATTTGCGATTCGGAATTAGCGAAAAATAGAGAATCGCAAATTCCGAATCGCAAAACGGAATGCATGAATATTATTGCGAATTTTTACCGATTCGGTAAAATTCGCAGAAATTAGCGAATCGCATTCATTTGTGCGACTAAATTGCGAATTCGCATTTTGCGATATCGCAAAATGCGAATTCGCAATTTATTCGCATTTTCATGCATCACAGCCCAGCCACACCCAGGAAGCCAGGAGCCTAATTGCACACACCTGCCAAGCAGATTCAAACTGAAAGCAGGCAGTTGGTGCATTCAGCTCTGTTTGTCTGCAGTGGAGGAGTGTGTTGGAGTGCTGCTGTTGGAGAAATGGAGCCAGGAACTGCCAGTCAGGATGTACAAGTCAGAAAAAGGAAAATCAAGTTCAGTGAGCAAGAACTTGAGATACTGATTGAGGAGGTGACTTCACACCACGACCAGCTGTTTGGAAAGCTCTCTTTGAAGGTCCCTGAGGCTGCAAAAAGGAAAGTGTGGCTAGCCATACAGGCTAAAGTGAATGCAGTGGGAGTTGCCCACCGGGACATCACCAACCTACAAAAGCGTTGGTACGATTTACGCTCACGAGCAAAAGACAGTATTGCGTCAAGAATGAAGAGTACTAAGAAGACTGGTGGTGGCTCCCCTGACAATAGGGTCACAACTCCCCTTGAGGATTTGGTTGAGGGAACACTTGTTACAGAAGCTGTAGTTGGAGTGACCAACATAGACACCTCTGAGCATGCTGGCACTTCTCAAGGTAAGATTAATTTCTGTGGACAAATGCAAACTTAACTTAAATTGGGCTGCAGGATGTATTTAGTCATGTGTTTGATGTTGTAACACATAATTTTAATCTTCTGTTACATCATAACTTGCATAGCACTAGTGTAAAAGGCAATTTCATTGAACAGTGCAATGCATCATGGGAGTTGTAGTTTTTAAGTCTAAATCATTATTCATCAATGCAATTTGTACATAGTCAGTTTGCCTACCAAATAATTGTTAAACACATGGTAAATGAAGATTTAAAAGGCGTCCTTCTTCTGGAACACATTGTCTTTAATTTAAATCTTTTTTCTGAGAAGACATTACATTGATTTCATGCTTCATTTTTTTAATTATAGATGTACAAAAGGCAAATGAGGCAAACCCTTTTGATGAGATCAGCATGGATGTACATAGCCATTCAGACAATAATACTATGAGTACCTCACCCTCTGTGCATGTTAAAAAAATCAGAAAATCAGTGCGGAAAGTACTTGAATCAGACTCTGAGCAAGATGCCAATGTCACTGAATATGTGGTTGATGATTCTGAGAAGGCTGCCACTTCCAAAAAACACTTTAGTGGTCGTAGAAGAATTCAAGAATTCTACCGAAGAAGGCCTCGCACTTCAAATCCAAAAGACTCCACAGTGGATGATGTCCATGCAAGTACAGTTGAACTCAAATTATCGAAAGTCCAGCGTCTTCAGGGTAAAGACCTGAGAGTGATAAAGGGACAAATGAGTCACATAGTTGAAGGCATCAGTGGAATCAACAAGACTTTGAAAACATTATGCAAGGTCATTGAAGGGGCGCATACTGCCTCAAATCTGAATTCAGAGCGTGTTGCAAATGCATTAGTGACATTAACTGACATTTTTCAAAGTCAAAACATTGCCAACTGTAATAGACATTTGAGAGCTGTGGCAAGTATGCACACATATGCCCGGGCTCTGAATAGGGTGACCAGCAGCAATGCACGTGTCATAAAACACACAATGCGCATGCAAAAGGGGATCAAAAAGTGTTGTGCAGAACTATGTGAAGGATTTAAAAATATTAAAAGAGGGGATCATGTGCTGCCAACTGATGACAACAAGAATACTGATTTTGAAGGCAATGTTATCAATGAATCTGCAGGAACCAGTGTTGCTGCACACACCAATGACGTGTGTGAACGCCGTAGCAAAAGAGGAAAAGAAATTGATATTTCCCCATGCATGGTTTCTGAATCGGTGAAAACTAAAGCTTTAGGTTTGCGTGGAATTTTATTTAACACATTTTCAATGTACAATGATATGGACTAAGAATTACATTAGGCCAATATCTTGAATTGTTTACCTTTTATGAAAGTCATGCTTTGAATATTTTTTTCAAACTAATACTGTGTGCAACATGGTTTATTAAAGTGTTTACCTTTGGAGGCATCAAAATATGTTTCCTACCTTTTATTAAAAGTAATGTTGTGTAATTTCTTCCCTTCTTCTTCTCCCTTCCGCTGCGTCCGGTCCATGAACTCTTGCATGTGGTTGTTGTGGCTGGTTGAAATTATTTTGTAGCAAATCATCCTCATGTAGTTCAAGGCCTCTCCTAGTTGCTAGGTTGTGCAACACTGCACATGTTGCAACTATTTTGGAACACACATCTGGCCGATATTGCAAGGCTCCTCCAGTCTTATGCAGTATTCTGAACCTGGACTTCATGACCCCAAACGTCCTCTCTATTATGCTGCGTGTTGAGATATGGGCCTTGTTGTACAGTTGTTCTTTGCGGGTAGTTGGATTCAGGTATGGGGTGAGAATGTAAGACCTCAATCCATATGCACTATCTCCTAAATTGATAGATGACATATGTAATTAAAACATCACAGACATTGCAATGGATGTCAGAATCATTACAATTTGCATTAAATTAAATAATAATTACCTAACAAATATCCATCTCCAAATTCTCCAGCAAGTAGGCGATCATGAATGGCACTATGTTTGAAAATGTACGAATCGTGGGCACTACCTGGGTAGCTGGCAACTAAGTCAGTGATGATTCCTTTGGAATCACAGATTGCTTGTATATTTAAAGAGTGGTAACTTTTTCTATTTCTAAAAATGTACTCATTAGCAGCTGGTGGACAAATGGGGACATGTGTTCCATCAACACATCCTATGACATGTGGGAAGTGTGCCACGTTATAAAAGTCTAACTTGGTCTGCATTAACTCCTGATGCGTTGAGGGGAAAATTATGTGGTGATTTATCCTATGGAGCATTGCATTCAGGAAGTCATTGAAGAATCTAGACAATGCACTCTGTGACACACCCCCTGCAACTGCTATTACCCCTTGGAAGGAGCCAGAGGCCAAAAGGTGTAGACAACATAAAACCTGCACATGGGTGGGTATAGCTTGAGTTCTACGCGTCTGCCTTTGCAGTAAGGGGTCCAACTCTGCAATTAAATCAATGATGGTGTCTGCATTCAGTCTATACTTATCATATATGTCAGCCTGTGTCTGCCCAAGCAAAGTAATGCGCAACCTGAAAACCCTTTCACTGAGTTCTCTTCTCCTCCTCCCTGCTGCTCTCATCCGCCATCTACGTGCTAGGAAAATTGCTGCTGCCATCCTGGAAGGGATCCAGAGTCATTCTGAGGTCCCTTTTATAAGTTGCTAATCATTTCAACATGTGTTGTGTTGAAAAAAAAATTTACCACCTGCTCTCACTTCTTCTTATTTTTGCACTTCCTAAATGTGTTTTCTGAGAATTACTGACATGTGCGAAAATTGATGCAATCCGTTTTTCGCATTTTTTTAAGGATTCGCAAAATTTGCGAATTTATAACGAATCGCAACACAGATTGCGAGTTTCTAAGGAATCGCAATTGATTTTGCATTTTTTTAAGGAATCGCAAAAGTAATTGCGATTCCAAAATGGACAAAAAAATGATGCATCTCATTTTCAGATATTGCATTCGCAAACGGCCGAATTTTGCGATTCGCACCATTTGCGAATGCAAAATCTGTTGATGCATGTGCCCCATAATATCATCCACCCATTGCATCTTCTTGCCAGCGCATCCTTGTCTTCAGTTGCTGAGAACTTCCTCACTAGGCAATTGATTGTCTTTTTAACTGCTGATAGAGTCCTTAAGGTCCCATAGTGACCATGACCCCAAGGTGTTGATTGCAGAATCGAAGTATAACCTAGCTGCAACCTTTTGTAGTGGTTCAAAGCTAGTCCCATCCATGGTGCTCATTACATTTTGGAAAGCAAATGTTAAGGCACTGCCTTCGCATTTTAGCACCTGGTAGTCGGGTAGAAAGTGGCATTGTTAGCAAATAGAATGCCTAGGTATCTGTACTCATTTACCAATTACAGATATATACCCACATGACTTATTCTGCTTTCTGTTTCTTGTCACCATGACCTTCGTTTTTTTTCCCGTTTTGTTTGGTTGATTGTCGCACAGTTCTCTGCTGCATATCCTGAGAGCTCATCAATGAGGCGCTGCAAGCCAACTTTAGTTTGTCTAAGAAGTATGACGTCAGCTGGATATAACACGTGTGAGGTACGAAGGCATCCTAACTGTGGTTGGTGAGAATTTACTGCATCCAGTGCTTGTGACATGTCAGCCAGAAATGGACTGAACAGGTACGGCACCAGAACGGACCCTTGTTGTTTTTGTATTCTGTGCAGAACTTTCTTGAAATAGTAGTAACATCAGATGATTGCTTCAAATGCAGTCAAATGCTGACTTGAAGTCCACATAGCAGAGGTGAAGAGGTTTATGGTTCGATTTCACCTGGTCTATCAAAATGGAGAGTGCCAAGACATTTGTTGCAGTCCTGGTGCCACAAGTGAGTCCAGTTTGGTTTTGTGGTATAATTTCTTTATCCTCCACCCATTTCATTATTCGCTTTAACAGCATCCCAGCAAAAGACTATGGGCCATATGTATGAAGCCTTTTGTGATTCGCAAAGGCCGAAATTCGCAGAATTTCGGCCTTTGCGAATCGCAAACGGCCTTTTTGCATGTTTTGGGATGTATGAAACATTCCCAAAATAAGGAATTGCAAACTTGTGCGATTCCTTATTTTGCCATAGCATTTAGGGAATCGCAATTTTGCGATTCCTTAAATGGTATGTATGTAGCATTTTTGGCTAGCGAATTTTGGTTAAGGAATCGCAAATTACCACCAACTTGTAGTTGGTGGTAATTTGCGATTTCTTGTAAATATGCACAATTGTGCATTTGTGAAGGTGGCATATGACGCACATACATGCCCATTGGGCATGTATGTGCGCCATATGCACACACATGTAATTTACAGGGGTGCAGCAGGGTATCCTTGAGACACCCCTGCACCCTTGCAAAAATTCTCAAATTGCGATTAGCAATTTGCGAATTCGCAATTTGAGAATTATTTGGAAATCATTCCTATGGGCCTCCTGGCCCATAGGAATGCATTGGAAAATATTCCTTAATTGCGAATTCTCAAAATGCAAATTCGCAATTAAGGAAGCTTAAGGAATCGCAAAATAAATGCTATTTTGTTCATACATACCATTTTGCATTTTCTAAATAGCGATTCCTTAAAATTCGCTATTTAGGAAATGCAAAATAGTTTGATGATCCATATGGCCCTTAGCCTCATTTTCAAGGAGGAAAATTAGTTTGTAATTTTCCAGGTGCTGGTGATCTCCTCCTTTAAAGATGGGATGATCCCAGATCCAGTCCAGGAGTCAGGGATTGTTTGGAGTTGCATGACACTATTGAACACCTAGTACATCATACTGACCCAGGAAGTAGGATTGGCTTTGTAGAATGGCTGCAAAATACAGTTAGGTCCTGGAACACCATTGCATTGACCTGCCTGTATCTCTTTTATTATTTGTTCATGGGTAACGATTGTAGTGTCATGCACAGTTGGTTGTAACGCTTTGGACATTGCGGTGGACATCCCAATGGTTGTTTATGCTTCTTTTTATCAGACAAGGTTTTTGTGCTTGAAGGTCCGATTGCCTGTTACGGGACAAAAACAGCTGTAAGTGGTGCACACAGCTTGATCCAGGAATGTTGCAGTTGTTTATGGCATATGGGTCTATACACCTTGGCTGCTAGGCGTTTTCCCCCCCCTGTGCTGAAAATTGCCATTTTGCTGGTGTCATGACGAGCTCAGCTCGTCATCAGCACAGCTCAACTGTGCATCATGACGAGCTGAGCTCGTCATGAGCATCGAAAGGGTTAAGCCATTCACAAGTTTCCAAAAGTCCCTCAAGTTTAATTTCCTGCTCAAAAGCACAGCCTTGGAACAGAAGGCCTGCTCTGAAGAGTGTCATTCCTCCCAGAGAGGTTTACTGTATAACTTTTTGGGGTATCATAGATTATTCAATTTGACTGCATCATTTAGTGACTTAGTAAATGTGGGGCTCTTTCCAGCCTTCTTTTGGCAGCCAAAGGGGTCACAGAGAGCACAACTGTTTTTCCTTTCTTCAGGGGCTGTACTACAGATGGTGCCCCGGGGCACTTTGGTATTATCGAAGGGGATGCAGACACTTGTGCGTCCCCTTCTATAATACCGATAGCACTGGCACACTTAAAGTGCCAGCACTATCAACAGAGGGGGTTCCCACTTTTGCATAGGGGCATGCCATATCCAAATGAGGGAATTCCTTTGACTCTGCACACGCGCTATATTACAGACGTGGGCCCAGAGTCAAAGAAGCCCTCAAGAGGTGCACTGACAGTGCACCATTTAAAACGTGGCGCACTGTCAGTGTGCCTCCTGACAGCAGCCCTCTGCAAGGGGTAAAGGTTGTCCCATGGACCCCCAGACATCCCCGTGCAGGCAGGTGCAGTCACTGACTGAACCCTCCTGCAAGGGGATCTCTACACGCCTTTGACAGTGCAGGTGGTTGTCGCTTGCACTGCTGCTCCGTGTTTTCACATGAATGTGCTGCCCCCAGGGCAACAAGAGGCTGTGGCTGCCCTGGAGGCAGTGCATACACCATAAAGGGGTGCATTATCATTGATTGTGCTGACGCACCTTTTGGAAGGTGTGCCGGGTGCAAACAGTGATAGTGTGTAATATGGCCCCAGTTGTTATTATTGTCCTATTTGTTGAATAACTATATAAAAGTGTGATTACAAACAGTTCTCCTATGGCAATCAGGGATAGTTTGTGATTATACATCCCTTGTGTGATCCGTGCTGCAGGTTAACAGGTGGGTTATTTGTAATCTAATGGGTAGGATATTTAATGGCTAGTCTAAAAACTTATGGGTGATGTTCACGCTCCAATTTTTTATTCAAACTGGAATTTTTTATTAAGGGAAAGAGGGTCAAGGATGCCATTGTAAAATCAATAGTGGAATATAATGTTGATAAGTGATAAGACCATTGGGGGACAATCGTCCTTGAATCTCCAATTTCGAACGCTCAGGCTGAGTTCTTCAATTTCTTTTATCAGAAATTTGCCTTTTCTATCTGTTAGACCTGGCATCCTTCGTATGGTTTCTCCTAACTTTTTGCCTTCTAACCTCCTGTTTTGACTGTTTTCCAGATGTTAGGACTCATGGTAACATTGGTTTAGCCACAATTGGTATATTTCATTTGCTTATAAGTCCCTAGTGAAGTGCACTATCTGTGCCCAAGGCCTGTAAATCAAATACTACTAGTGGGCCTGCATCACAGATTGCACAACTTAACTAAGTAGCACTTTAAACCTATCTCAGGCCTGCCACTACATGGTCTGTGTGTGCAGTTTGAAACTGACATGTCAACCTGGCTAGGTAACCTACTTGCCAGGCCCAAATCTTCCTTTTTGTTACATTTAGGTCACCCCTATGGGAGGCTTTTGACAGCCCATGGGCAGGGTGCGTATTTAAAAAGTGGGTCATGTACTTTTAGTGAAATGTTCTTAAATTCCTTTTTCACTACTGCACGGCCTATCTCTCCCACAAGTTTAACATTGGGGCTGACTCATTACATTTTGTAAGTGCAGTTTCCACTTGGAAAATGATAGTAAAACCACATTTAGTGTTTCTAGAATCACAAATCAAAAATACGACCTATGGTGAAGTTGGTTTTTAAATTTTACTTCTGAAAATGCCCACTTTTAGAAACTCAATATGATTAATGAAATCGGAGTTCGAAGTTAGTTTTTATTCACAGTTCATGTTTGGTGTTTATGAATATGTAATTCATTGAATCTATGATATTTAATTTTGTTTAACTTGCATAATGTTTTTGGACATTGTGATGGATATTAAGTTTTGCATTAAGTTTTGATTCACTTTACATGCAATCTATTTCTTTTCAATATGCTTTGTTTTGTGCAGTATAGACTGTATTTTGGGAATAGTTTATTACGAGATTAGGAAAGTATGGAACACAAAGGAGTGGTTTTGGTAAAGCAGGGTGGGGCATGCAAAGTGCATTGTGGTAGTTACAGGTTTTGATTACCGTCAGTGGGTACATGGAGCACAGTTAGCATGGAAATTAATCATTGGGTACAGGCGCATAATAGGTATTTTAGGTCTAGAGGGAGGATATAGTTGGAGGTACGGGCGGGGTCACAGAACTATGGAGAACAGTAGCGGGCGCTGACGGTGGCATTTAGGAGGTATTGGTTTCAACAACAAGTAAGGTACATGGAGAGCAAGGGTAGGAGAGTGAGAGGTTACGAATAGCAGGGTGAAATTATGGGACTTATTGGAATGGGAGGGTTTATAAATGGGATAATCAGTTTTAATTTGCACAGGCATTTTCGGATTAGCGATTTGTATCAGTGGTTCATTTGGATCACAAGTAATTTTTGTTGTTTGGGTTTAGCAGGGTGAGGATTAGCGCACAATATTCAGTAGTGTGTTCTGGGTTACGGGAAGGGAATTGGGGTTAGTGGATTGAGATAATAAGAGTTACATTGCTGCTACTTCACGTTTGTGTCATTTTATATTATGTTCACATGTATTGGTGAGCTGAGCTGTTTCTTTTATTCTGTTATAGAGACCCCCGACGGAGAGCCTCAATGGCTCGAAATGCATTGGGTCTGCATACATTGTATTTAATCCATAATTGATTCACCTGCATAAAACGTGCCATTGTACAAAGCCCGAAAAGGCATACAGCTGGAAATTGAAAAGTTGAATAAAATATGCAGGAGCCACTATACCCTCTCCGAAGTGATGAAATGAACAAGGTCAAGTTAAAAAGGAATCAGATTAATGAATGGCATCAAAGGTTTATTGAAGATTACTGGGATGAATTGGCTATTCTGGGGGATGAATCCAACTATTCGCAGTGTGACAGGGATGAGCATGAGAAGTGTGCCCTGTATTGTTGAATACTTTTAGAAAGTTGGCATTTTCTTACTTAAACCATTTGGTGCTTATCTGCCTGTCTCTGGAATGCACATCGGGGTGAGTGACAGCTGGCTTCCTACATTCCCTCTAGACAGCCACACACAAAGGAAGGTTGACCAGGAGGATGCCACACACTCCCTGGTCCCAGCTGCTGAGATTACACTGAAGCCAACACTGGAACCTATATCCCTCTCAGCTCTTAGCCCATTCAAGGAATGAATACTCCTTAAACACAGTGGGCCCTTGGGAGGAAGAGGGTGGTGATAAAATAGGAAAACTGAAAGTTGCAGTATTGGATCTGCTCTGTGGTGGTGCAAAACTTCATAACATGATCTATCACTTCTGAGACCTTCTATGCTTTGTGAGATAGATGTTCCTGGGACCAGAACCTCTATTTTTGTGACAATGCAATATACCTGAAATACAAGAGGAGGCAGTTACTATCTGTAAACTGACAAGTCTCTGTATACAATAAAAATTAACTTCAGTAATGCAAGCTTACAGGTTTCAACAGCAGCTCGGCATGAAAGCAAAACAACCAGAATCACAGATTTGAGTGACTCACTCCTAGCAACAACTTGGAATACAGATTTTGGTACAAGATCCATACATATATTTAAGACTCTGAAGTGCTTTCTCTAGGCACAACAGTTCATCAAGGAAATACAGAGCTCAAGTCCTTATCCTTCTTTGATATTGTTTTTGCATCAAGGTTGTAGGGAGGGTCTGAAGTATAAATACTCATAAGCGTCTGGAGTAAATCACAGAAAGGAAATTGAGGAAAAGTCTATAATCTTTGCAGATGGGACTACTCAGTTCTGTTTACTACTGTAGCAGGTTTAGTGCACAATAACATGATATGAAGTACTTAGCCAAGTTATTCAGCTTGTCCTAACTTTGAAGACTATCTTGTAGCCTTAAATAAGGGAGATGCAGACGGTCCAGAGAAGCTGTGCAGGAGGGAGTGAAGAGGAAGACATCGAATGAGCAAGTAACATGAGAACCACTGGTTCAGATGGACTTGAGGAGACCGAAGCAATTCTTGGTTCAGGCAGGATTTTTCCGCTGAGTGGGATGGGTAAAGCGTGTTCTTCAGGGAGCGAGGCCTCAGTTTGGGTGATGTTTATATACCCTCTTGAAGGCTCAATAGATGTATCTAGATCATGTGCAGCACATGGGGTACACAGCCTTTTGGAAGGTTCTCAAACCTTGGGGAAAACACGTAAACTTTCTATGACCTTACAGAATGAGCAGGTGCAACTTGTCAATTAGAAGCAAATAACAGGACTCAAATGTATTGCAGGTGCAACTTGTCAATCAGAACCAAACAACAGGACTCAAATGTATTGTTTCCAACCCGAAGTCCAAGCTAGTTGTGGGGGTTTAAGCTGACTGTAAAACCGTGGCTGCGTTTGGCGTGCTTTAATTCCTTGTTTATGCTGCCCATTGGATTTCTAAGTACTGAGTTCTCACAGTCATTTATTCGAGATTCTCTTCTTTGTGCACTGTTTGTTAAAGTTGGGTAAGCAACCAGGAAGTGGAGTAAGATGAATATTCTCCATGATTCAAAGGATTTTTTTCCCCTGTAAGTCTAACTTGGTAATAGGGCTAGCGGCCCATGTTACAAGCATGTGCTCTCTCACATTGCTCTCTGAGGGAGATAAAGATTCGACAGTTTCGATGTCAGACGTGGCAAGATGAGCAAGAGTTTTAAAATGTTACCATGGTTTCAGGTATCACACCTGGCTCCGAAAGTGTACTCCGGGAGGAAGATCGTATATCTTAACCTGCACTTTGGTCTGATTGTGCCTCTCATTGGCACTCTTTTCCTTGCATACTGAGTTTTCAGTTGCCTCTGAAGGTATGTGATATTTTTTCTGAATGCAGCTACTGTTGATACTACTTGTACCTAAATTATCATTTGTGGGTGTGTTCTTTGAAAGAGTATCTACTGTGTCATGGATAATAACATAGGTGGAGGTTGCTGCTGAGCCAGCCTTGGTTGATTGAACCCTAGGCTCTTAGTCATGTTATCCACCTCCCATTAGATAACATGGCTAAGAACTGGTCTGGGCAGGTGTTAGTATTTGGAGATATTCGCGCTTAGTGCGAATATTTCCAAAGCTACGCCTGCCTTGCTAATAGGCGATTGCGACGTTTGCGACTGCTTTCAGTCTCTAACTGGTTGGGTACGCCCACTTTGCATGTCATTAGCGATAAACATCACTAACATGCAAAGCATGCCCAAAATCGCTCGCTATCGCCTAAAAGCTGTCGCTCACATCAGTGAGCGACAGCATGCTAATAGGGTGATAGAATTATCGCTGCTTAGCGGCCGAAAACGGCTGCTAAATCGGCGATAATTGCCTATCACCCCCCTTGGTAATATGCCCCCTAAGTTCAGGCCTATACCCATATATAGGATGGTGTGGATGACCGGGTGTGTTGTTGGTTTGCCTGCAGAAAGGTCAGAGTATGGGCGATAATTTTCAAGGAGCTGGCGGTGGGTTAGAAACTGTCCCGGGGGAGATTGTAATCCTCCATGAGCTGTTCATAGGGACGGAGCTGCCGATCTGTGAATAGCGATTCAGCCTCAGTTATCTCGGTCCTGAAAAAAAGACTTGGGTGGAATTACTGGCAAATTAGTACAACAGCCGGAGGACAATGAAAATCTTAGCTATGGCTACCCGGCCAATCGGGGCCAACGGAAGGCCCTTCCAGAATCCCACTTACGATCTGATGACGGCAACACTTTGCGATAATGGCCTTCATAAATGTCAGTGAGGGAGTGGTACAGGCAGACACCGAGATATTGGATGTGTATATAACTCCAGGGAAGGCTCTTCGCGCCAACTCTTACCTCCTATGGTAAAAGGGATGGGTGCAGTGGGTAGATTGTGGATTTGTCCCAGTTTACCTTGTGTCCGGACACCTCCGCGAGCTCCGTCAGAGTTGTGAAGATGGGTGTGAGGTCTGCTGTGATATCACGGATGTACAAGAGGAGGTCATCCGCATACAGGGAGACGCAGTGGATGGTGTCTGCCATTGGGATGCCCCATGCGGATCCCTCCTGACATAACCATATCGCCAGAGTTTCTACAACCAGGGCGAAGATCCATGGCGATAGTGGGCATCCCTGCCTCGTACCCCTCTCCACCTTGAATGATGATGAAACGTATAGGCCCATTCTGATTCGAGATGTAAGCTTGGTGTAGAGAAGCTGCGTGTACACTGATCCGGATGGATAAGGGGTTGCAGAATTTGTTCATACCTTCCTGCCAGAATTTTCCCCAGTATTTTGCAGTCGGCCGATAGAAGTGTGATGGGGCGGTAGGACGATAATTGTTGTGGGTCTCGGTGTTGCTTGAGGAATGTCACTATGACCGACTTGCAAAGAGAGCTTGGCAGTTCCCTCTTTTTGATTGCAGTCTCCAACATTTCCGCAAGATGTGGGACTAGCAGGGTGGAGAAGGAGCTGTAATATTCAAGAGGCAAACAGTCCAGGCCCGGTGCCTTGTTCCTTGCTAGAGCACGGATCGCGCGGGGGGACGTCTGTCGGCGTTATTTTGGCATCTAGTGTGGTTTTCTCTGTTTCTGTAATGTGTAGGATTGATAGCGGGTCTGGAAAGTGGGTTATCGCTTCCTGTCTGAGCTGTGTCAGGGTGCGATAAATCATGGTATTGTATTGCTAGATTGCACTTAGGATGTCCATTTGGGAGAACACCAGACTAGCCGAGAGACCTATTATCTCGGTGATGGGTTTTGTGTCTGTGTGCCCAATTTATCCCTCTCCTTGTGCATCCGAGTGGCGTAGGCCCTAAAGTTGTATTTACGTAAGTCTGCCATGGCAGTGGAGTACTGTGTTTTGGCCTATGCCACCAGAGCCGCCGTTGCGACATTTGAATCTTTCTGTCTCGTGAGGACTGCTAGTTTCAGTTCAGTAGTGATGAGTGTTTGTTCTAGTGTGCATTTCACCCCCACTATTTGGTTGATGCATGCTCTGCGAGCCACTGTCTTGAATGCATCCCATTCCACTAGTCTGGATGTGACAGTCCCTGTGTTGTTAGTAAAGTAGTCTAGTATGCTTTATTCAAGATCGTGCATGAACACTTGGTCCGTCAGACAGTTGCGTGGGAGGCACCATGTGGGCACCGGGGGGAGAGGGGGCCTCCATTGTATGCGTAAGGTATGTGCATCGTGGTTGGAGAATACGCGGCCTAAGTAATCTGTGTGTTGGACTTTGGGAATCAGTGACAGGAGCATAAAAATCTGTCCAATCGGATCTGTAGGTTGGTGGGAATGAAGTCAAACAAGTATAGCCTTGTTAGAGGATGGTGTGCTCTCCATGTGTCTACTAATGCCCAGTGCCTAACCCAACGTTGAAAGCACTTTGTCTGTTTTGGGGCGGGAGAGTGTGGCGGTGGGGGATGAGATCTGTCTAGTGCTATATTGAGCGCGCAGTTATAGTCGCCCCCTGGGATCCATGGGATAGATGCAAATCAGGCTAGAATCCCAGTAAAGGACTCCCAGAACCTGTCCTGAGGGGTGAAGGGTTGGAGTAAACTTGGCCAGTGAAACAAGTAACCGGGTTGGGAGACTGTCCCAATACCTGGGGCCTATCGGCGGGGCTGATACGTCCAAACCAACTCTCGTGGAACTAGAGAGTAAACAGTCAATACATGGGGTGGCAGCTCGTGCCCGCGAGGCGGCGCCCCGTCGGGACATTCGAAGGATCAATGTTCGTCGTCTGGATTGTGGTTCATCACGGATGTCGTGATGCATGGTGCAGGTTTGTTCTGTTTGGGCACGTTAGCTCATGCCCCCCAATTGAACCGGATACTTCTGGTCATCATCTTGCGTTTCCATTAGTGCATGTTATCATCAGCTTGTGGAGTGGCCTGGGGTAAGGTGATGGAGTCGGTCGTGGATTGAATCCCATTGCTATCATCTTCTCCTTCCGAAGAGAAAAGGTGGGGGCTCCCTCAATGTCTTACTCGGGCGTGGCGTTCCCTAGATCTGTTACAGCTTGCAAGGACTTGCGCTGTTCCTGCATGATTTGCTCCAGGTCCGGTGATTCTAAAGCGTGGTGATCTGTGATCTCTCTCTGTCCTTGCCGTCTCTGCGTTTGTCTTAGTTGCTGTTTGCGCTGTCTGTTGTGTGGTGTTCTTTGTTTCCACTCACGCGAGGCCTCTTCTGTGGGGTTCTGTGTGCATTGGTGCTCAGCCTACTCACACGCGTCTGCGGTTTTTGAGAAGAAGTTGGTGGTGCTGGCATGGATGAACTTCAGATGGGCTGGAAATAGTAATGAATGCTGTATGTTATTCACTTGCAGTGGGCGCTTCACCTCTAGGAAGGACAATCTTTGTTTCTGCACCAGCCGTGCATAGTCAGGAAAGATCATGATGTGTTTGTTTTCCACCTGTAGGGGGCCTGTGCTTCTAGTGGCCCGGAATACTGCGTCGCAGTCCTGGAAGTGCAAAAATTTAGTGAGCATCGGCCGAGGTGGGTCTCCGGGGAGTGGTTTGCTGGCTGGAACACGGTGGGCTTGTTCTAATTAGAAGAAAGCCGTCCGGTCCGCGGTTGGAGTAATAGATTTGACCCAGGCTTCCATGTAAGCGAGTGGGCGCGTCCCCTCGACTCCCTACGGAAGGCCCAGCATGGGGATATTGCAGTACCGTGAGTGTCCTTTCAAATCATCCATGCGCTGCTCCAAAGTGGCCAGGCGACCTAGGATGGATTGGAGCAATTTTGCTGTGCACTCACGGCGGGCTGTACGTCAGTGAGGGGCTTCTCTCCATCTTTTACCTTGTTGGCCAGTTTCCTGTGATCATCTCGGATAAGACTTATGTCCTTGGTGAGGGTGCTGAGTCGTTGCTCCACGGACACTCTAGAAAAGTTTATTGTCGCCAGTACCTGGTCCAGTCTGTCCGAGATGGTCGTTCCGGTAGGGTCGTGGATGGCTTGGTCAGTGCAATAGTACAAGCTGGTTCTCCGGCACCGTTTCGGGGAGTATTGTCTCTTGCATGGCTCTGGGCTGCCCATTTTACCATTTGGGGTGAAGTTCTTCTTGCCCTGTGTTGTCGGTGGTAGGGGTGTAAGCGGTCTAGTGCTTACTTGCAGTCTAATTGCCCTACTTGTTGATCGCTTGATTTATCCAACAGCCTAGAGTTGCATTGAAATGAAAGAATCCAATTGAAGCCTAAGTACACACTGGATGTACATACATTTCTGTCACATTTGTGTACGATTGTCAATGCAACTCTAGGCTGTTGGATCTAGAAATCTACAGTGGTGAGAATATCCAGGTGCCATAGTCATAATAGGGGTTTATTGCTTTATAGGTTGTTTTTGGTAAAACTGTTTACTGTTTATGAAATGCAATGTGTTATATATGTACTCGTTTGCTTTGTATTTTTAATTACTGTATTGTCCATTTATAAATGTGAGAGACTAACTCTATGTATTTTACTTTTCAAGGAATTTTCCTTTGAAATTTTAACATTGTGCCTTTTTTATTGTAAAAACTCTTTTATTAAAAATAGATTGTTAACAAATCTTTTTTCTTTGTGGAAATTATTACGAAATTTCTCCCCGTAACACAGTGGTCTATAGTAGCCTGTTACTTAAATGCTATAGTACAACTGTAATGGTATAGATACATTAAGTTAACGAACGCACTCCAGGGATTTCCCTCTGACTTGGGACCTCAACCTTGAGCCTTAACTTCATTCACTTTATAAGGCCACTTTCTGAGAACACCTGTCTTCACCATCATTGGAGTTAGGAATCTGGGCAAGTCCTTGTCTTTCCAGGAAGCCCTATCAAAATCAATGCCTTTACAAGCTGTACTAACTGGATTAGCTCTTTCCACTTTGGCAGTTACTGCAACAGACGCTAAGAGAATATTCTCCCAAATCCATCGGCAAGTTTGACTATGGATTGAGTGATGCCCTGCTCTCATCTTCAAGTTTTAAGGCTCAAACCAAAGTGTTTCACCAATGGCAATAACACATCATGTGCAGGTAAAACAGTGATCTGGCTCGAAATCCCAAAGTGACAGCAAACAGACTCTAATCAGCCTTCCAGTCTAAAATGTATTTTTCTGTGTCAATGGTACAGAACTAACAATAAAAGATTTTGGGTCCAATATTTCTTCAGCTACACTAAATTCACATTTACGACCTTACAAAATAAAGGGTCTTTGTGGAAACTTGCCTATTTTTGTAAATACTTTAAAAAATCAACGGGGGCCTGATTCACAAAGGTAGACTTTCATTTAAGTGTTAAGTTCAGGGCCGGACTGGGAACCAAAACCGGCCCTGGCAAAGTGCTCAGTCACCGCCCCCCCTCCCCCCTTCCCGGGGTTAGGGGTGCCGCCGAGCTCTTTGCCAGGGCCGGTTTTCAGCCGATTTTGTTACATGGCCGATTTTGCAGCTATGCTGCAAAAAATGCCCTGTAACAAAATCGGCAACCAGGGGCCCAAAACCGGCCCCCACCCGTGCGGGGCACCGGGGGATTTCCCTGTGCTCGCTATGGCCAGTCCGGGCCTGGTTAAATTTATGATTTTTTTCTAGACACAACACATTTTACAGGTAGTATCTTTACAATTGTGGAGTCTCCTCACTCGGTGCAATGACTCAGCACATAAAAAGATAGGACAGGCCCATGTGCTCCACTGTCGTAAAGATGATAATGCTTGTAAAAATTGTTTGTGAATAACAAAAAAGAAATACGAACCCTACAAAAGTGTAGGTTTACCTGGTTTACTTTTGTTAATCAGTCCCTGAAAGCATGCAGGCCTAAGTACTTGAAACGAAAGATTTAATTGGACATAATATTGCATAAATGAAGCTGTTTTATGAAAACAGCGTGAATCTTTTGAACATTCTTTTAGTAAATTATGTATTTTAAATATTATTTGCACATCCAGAATATATAGACGTGACTACATTTAATGTAATTCTCATAAATTAAGGCATACACTATTAGTAACTGTGTGATTATGTTGACAGTCTGGGTACTTGGGTTAATCAGTGTCATGATAATCGGGCATACTGATTGATTAGCATTGACCTTGTATTGAGGGGTGTGTCATGCATCATATTAAAAGTGAAATGATTAAGATTCACATATGGTTGGTCTAGCAGCTGTTATTTAAAGAGGGCATCACTGATTTGAGTTACATTATTTATTTTATTTTAGGAGGAAAATTACTAATTAAACTCAGATACATCTTTGAGACTAACTAATACATTATTTCAGATTGATATGGATCCTAAGATAATTTGCCTGTGCTTTTTTTCTATTTAGTATTTGGAGAAGGAATACTGCCTGAGTATATCTAAGTTTTTTCTGTTTTGTATCGCTGTTCTGTTGTCTCTTTTTTTGAGCAAACTATTTTACAGTAATCTTTAAGCTGAAAAATGAACGTTTTGTACTGAGGACCTCTTAAAGGACACATAATCAACTGCATTTCAAAAGATATGCAGCGGTTAAAAGGCTGCGTACGGCCCTAATCACAGACCACCCTCTTTGTACACTCAAATACATTTCTCATTGTGGCAAGTCCTAATTGAATTCTAGTGTCCTTACTCACCCTGCGTTTCTCATTGTAGCCAGTTGGTATGCTGTCTTTTTGAAGCGTTTAAACAGCATGCATCATTCTTTGGAGATGTTCTTTTATGCATATTTATAAATATGTTTCGAAATGTTTCTGAAGTACTCTTATATGCTATGTCTATTTGAGAAGATACAAAGAATTAAACAATTTAATACCATTACTAGTCGATTTCACTTGTCTCCTTTCTTTTGAAAGGCAAGGTAAGGTAGTGAAAAAACTCCTATATCAAAGGAAAAACATTTGAACTATTTCAAGATTAGTACTGAGTAAGTGAGGGAACGTTTCTGATATGAATAGATCATAAATTCCACTGGTACAAGGAAATGGATTGATGAGTTAATGGAAGTAAATGTACCTCATTTAGTACATACTCCCCCACTAAGTCGAACAGAAGAACAAAGTTAACATTTTTTTCATCAAAGGTCATTAAAAACATCACAAACAAAGAGTTAGTGAAAAGATTATCGACATATCTAGATTTTTTCTTTTCCTGGAGTGAAATAGAAAAAGAGCGTTTTGCACCCCAAAAGTCTCTTTCATATTACAGAAAGGGCTGCAGATGCTTGTGTGTCCCCTTCTGTAATATGGATCACGCAGATCTAACAAACGTTTTTTCAGCTCAACCTCATCAGAGCTTTCCCTCATTTTTATGGGACCACAAATTTGATCTTACACCTGTGCCACAACACCGGCATAAGGACAGATGTCTATAGTTGTACTCCTGTGCATCACCTAGAAAGTGTAACAAAGTTGTGATCCTTGAGGATGCCCATTGGATAGTTCTAATTGAGTACCAGTGATCCCCCCTAAATGCACGCCCCCACAGATGGAGCAAGTCACATATTGTACCTACGTGCAGAGGTATACCTGCTGTGAGTGAGAGACGGAGTAAACATTGCTTAATTTTTCACTCCTGTGCATACTCCTCTTGTGGGTTTCATGTACACTTGTGCACTTTTATATTAGGCACTGGGTACACTCAATGGAAACGTGCCTGGTGCAAAACATGACTCTGCACTTTGTTCGCATAATCGGTGCATCATCATTTTTTACATAGTGCAGCTACCCTTCTAGAAGGCCAAACGCATGCATGAAAGCACATGCATAAACAAGGTTATATATGTACACGTGCTCACAAATATGCATGTTCACGTGCAGAGTAAAGGAGCATTGGCATAATAACATCCAGACCTCATTGGTTGACTAATTATGACTTGATCCAAATATGCATATTTGCTTGCCTAAAAACATTGCTTACTCACGAACTGGAAGGACACCTCTAAAGCATCTTACAGCAGATGGCTCAGCTGGATCACTTACCTAAGAGGAGCGGACTCCCTAGCAAAAAGATACTCACCCTGGAAAACCACCTCCAGAAGCCTATGGGAATCACTGGACAAGTGCTTGACCACTTTTGACCCACCTTAAAACATGAACAATTGAATGAACCAGCATCTAATGAAAATATATACCACTGCCACAGCGCTTGCTGATGCTGTCTGACCTACCCTGTAATCTCTCTCTCTCTCTTTACTTATTCAGACCTTTCTCTCTCTCTTCTACTACACTACTTCCAGCCTACCACTACTTTTCAACCAGCAAAAGGGGGCCATCCAAAATACTTACCATGTACCACTTATCTTGTACCGGATAGGATGGTTACCCATACAAAGTTATCCCTGTGCACTGTATGTATACATGTATAAATACCATAAATAAATAAAAAAAATAAAAACATGTAATAGGCTTTGGGCCTGATTTAGAGTATGGCAAATGTGGTGAAACAGCGAAAAATAGGTAGATGTCCAGCCAACTCTATTAAGAGTGTATAGGCATGTATATACTCTAAATAGGGCAGATGGAATAATACCTTATTTTTGGGGCATATCCTGCATTTTGGTCTCTGTCACTTTGCTAGCTTGGTGTGGGTAGCAATTGAGCACATCCTATGCTTAAAAACTCTGGTAGAAACAGACATTTGATTTGGTCACATTTAGAGTGTTGCTAGTCAATCAATCAATCAGGAAATTTTTATAGCGCACTACTCACCCGTAATGGTCCAAAGGTGCTGGGGGGCGCTGCTACTGTTCCAATAGCCACGTCTTGAGTAGTCTTCTGAAGGTTAGTAGGTCTTGGGCCTGCCATAGGAGGATGGGGAGGGTGTTCCAGGTCTTGGGGGCGAGGTAGGAGAATGATCTGCCGCTGGAGGTCGCTCTTCGGATTCGAGTGAGGGTAGCTAGGGCACAGTCGGGGGAGCGGAGCTGGTGGTTTGGGGTGTAGAAGGTGAGTCGTCTGTTGAGGGATGCTGGTCTGCTGTCGTGGAGGGCCTTGTTTGCATGGGTGAGGAGCTTGAAAGTGATCCTCTTGTTGATGGGCAGCCAGTCCTGGTCTTTCAGGTGGGGTGTGATGTGGCTGAGTCGGGGATGTTGAGGATCATGCAGGCAGAGGCGTTCTGTATGCGTTGTAGTCGTTTCAGCAGTTTGGCTGGGGCTCCCGCGTAGAGTGCGTTTCCGTAGTCCTGCTGCTGATGAGGGCCTTGGTGACCATTCTTCTTGTGTCAGTGGGGATCCACCTGTAGATCTTGTGGATCATGCTGAGGGTGTTGAAACAGGAGGATGACATGGCGTTTACTTGCTTGGTCATGGAAAGTGTTGAGTCGTGGATGAACCCAAGGTTGCGTGCGTGGTCAGTGGGTGTCGGTGCTTCTCCCCGGGTGGTCGGCCACCAGGAGTCGTCCCAGGCTGAGGGGGTGGAGCCGAGGATGAGGACCTTGGTCTTGTCTGAGTTCATCTTCATGCGACTGTTTTCCATCCATTTAGGCAACAGCTTTCATTCCTTCGTGGAGGCTGGTTTTGGCAGTTAGTGGGTCTTTGCTGAGGGAGGGATCAGCTGTGTGTCGTCGGCATAGGAGATGATGTTGAAGAATGTCAGGCTGAGGGATGATCCTTGGGGTATGCCGCAGATGATCTTTGAGGCTTCGGATCGGAAAGGGGGAGGTGGATGATCTGGGTTCTGCCAGAGAGGAAGGAGGTGGTTGGTGTAGTCCAGTGCTTTGTCTCGGATTCCTGCGTCGTAGAGTTGAGTGCGTAGGGTGCATAGGGTGCGGTGGCAGACCATGTCGAAGGTGGCTGATAGGTCCAGGAGGATGAGGGCTCGCTGTTGTCCAGCCGGGACCTGATGTCATCGATGGCGGCGATGAGGGCCATTTCCGTGCTGTAGTTGCTGCAGAACCCGGACTGGGACGGGTCCAGGATGTTGTTCTCTTCGAGGTAGCGGGTCAGCTGTTTGTTGACGGTTTTCTCGATGACCTTTGCCGGGAACTGGAGTAGGGAGATGGGCCGGAAATTCTTGAGGTCCCTCTGGTCTGCCTTGGGTTTCCTGAGCAGGGCATACCCCGCGATTTAAAAAAAAAATTGGGGGGGCCTGGGGGGTCTTTGTGGGACCCCCTGAGCAGGCCTAGGGGGTCCGGGTGCTTCTACCCTGCTCCCTTTGCGTGTTTTGCAAGTTTGCAAGTTTGTTTCACTGCTTTCTTGTGCCTTCGTTAAAGAGAGGCACAAGATGGCTGCCAACACTTCCTGGTTTGGAGTGTTGACAGACAGTGGCAGCCAATCAGCATGGGTGTGTTACCGTTAAAACGCATCTTTTACAACGCGTTCCGTTACAACGCGATTTTTACATCGCAAATACCATTACAATGCATGCCATTACAACGCATGGCATTACATAGCAGATGCTATTACAACGCATGGCATTACATCGTAAGTATTGGTAAGTATTTAATTTTTTTTTTTTTTTTATTTAATATTTTATAATTGATTTAATTATTATTAATTATTTAAAAATATTTATTTCGTTTTTAAATATTATAAATTAAATATATTAATTTAAGTATTTTTTAAAATAAGTATGAGTATAGGAGTATATGTTTTGGGGTACTGATGTATATGTTTTGGGGTGTTTGGGTATTTTTAGGTTTTAGGGCAGTGTTTGGGTTTTGGGGTACAGGGGTGTTTTTAGGTTTTAGGGCAGGGTTTGGGTTTTGGGGTACAGGGGTGTTTTTAGGTTTTAGGGCTGGGTTTGGGTTTTGGGGTACACGGGTGTTATTAGGTTTTAGGGCAGTGTTTGGGTTTTGGGGTACAGGGGTGTTTTTAGGTTTTAGGGCAGGGTTTGGGTTTTGGGGTACAGGGGTGTTTTTAGGTTTTAGGGCAGGGTTTGGGTTTTGGGGTACAGGGGTGTTTTTAGGTTTTAGGGCAGGGTTTGGGTTTTGGGGTACAGGGGTGTTTTTAGGTTTTAGGGCTGGGTTTGGGTTTTGGGGTACAGGGGTGTTTTTAGGTTTTAGGGCTGGGTTTGGGTTTTGGGGTACAGGGGTGTTTTTAGGTTTCAGGGCAGTGTTTGGGTTTTGGGGTACAGGGGTGTTTTTAGGTTTTAGGGCAGGGTTTGGGTTTTGGGGTACAAGGGTGTTTTTAGGTTTTAGGGCAGTGTTTGGGTTTTGGGGTACAGGGGTTTTTTAGGTTTTAGGGCTGGGTTTGGGTTTTGGGGTACAGGGGTGTTTTTAGGTTTTAGGGCAGTGTTTGGGTTTTGGGGTACAGGGGTGTTTTTAGGTTTTAGGGCAGTGTTTGGGTTTTTGGGTACAGGGGTGTTTTTAGGTTTTAGGGCAGTGTTTGGGTTTTGGGGTACAGGGTTTTTTTTTAGGTTTTAGGGCTGGGTTTGTTTTTTGGGTTACAGGGGTATTACGACTTTATATAAATTAAATTAATTAAATTACTTTTATTTAATTTAATTAAAATAATAACTATATTTACAATTATTAATTTAATTGTATTAATAAACAATTATAATTAAATTATATTATTTAAAAATGTTAAATTAATTAAATTCTTTTAATTTTATTAAATATAATTATATTATGTATTATTTATAACTTAATTAAATTATAATTATATTTATTGTTATTAATTACATTATATTATTTTCTATTTATAAACTTTTTATATATCATTAATTTAATTAAAATAATAACTATATTTACAATTATTAATTTAATTGTATTATTAAACGATTATAATTAAATTATATTTTATTAAATATAATTATATTATGTATTATTTATAACTTAATTAAATTATAATTATATTTATTGTTATTAATTACATTACATTATTTTCTATTTATAAACTTTTTATATATCATTAATTATATTATTTTAAATATATATCATTAATATCAATTTTAATATTAATTAAATTACTATAATTAAATTAATTACTGTTTTAAAAATGTTATATTATTTTTATTATTTTAATTTAATTAAATTAACTTTATTAAATTTTTTTTAAAAAAGATATACTTACCTATACTTACGATGTAATGCCATGCGTTGTAAAAGTATCTGCTATGTAATGCCATGCGTTGTAATGGCATGCATTGTAATGGTATTTGCGATGTAAAAAACGCGTTGTAACGGAACGCGTTGTAATACATCGCGTTGTACTGACACCAATCCATCAGCATGCCTTCCAGAGAAAGCTGCATGCTCATTGGCTGTCAACACTTCTAACCAGGAAGTGTTGGCATCCATCTTGTGCTCGATAGACAAAGGCAAAAGAAAGCAAAAAAACAAACGTGAAAAACACAAAAAGGGGGCAGGGTACATACACCCTGACACCCTAGGCCTGCCCAGGTGGTCCCGCAAGGACAAACCTGGTCTGTTTTTTAAAAAAATTACCCCCCGGGGGACCAAATCATGGGGGCATAGTGATAAAGAAGTGTGGGGGGTCCACAATCCCCCTACACTTCCCCGGGGACCGTCGCCCCCGGTGCAAAGCAACGCAGCCCCTTGGCGCATACTGCAGGTTCCAGGTGGGCTACTTGGCCCCCAGGGACCCCCAGTATGCAAGGGGAATTAGTTCCCCCTCTGCAAACACGCCTTTGGGCTGTGTTGCAGAGAGGTGTAAAAAAGGGTGTGGCCTCATTACACCTCTCTGCAATGCAGCCCACTGCCGCATACTGGAGGTTCCAGGTGAGCTTGTTGGCCCCTAGGGACCCTCAGTAGGCAAGGGGAATTAGTTTCCCCTCTGCAAACGCGCCAGGGTGCTGCTTTGCAGAGAGGTGTAAAAACAAATAAGGGGCAGGGTAGAAACACCCTCGCCCTCTAGGGCTGCTCAGGTGGTCCCACAAGGATATTAACATATTTAAACGTTATCCGCTAATAGAATTAGCATTTAGAAAACCTTGGAAAATTATTGAAAAAAACCATAGGTTTCACGCCTGATATAGTTAGGAATTCGCATTTAGAAAACCTTGGAAACTTTTTGAAAAAAACCATAGGTTTCAGGCCTTATATAGTTAGGAATTAGCTTTTAAAAAACCTTTGAAATTCACTCAAAAAACTATAAGTTTTAGGGGTGTTATAGTTAGCTGGACATTTCACTCATACAAAACCATTGAAATTGCTCCTATATAGTTAGTTGTACTAACTATATTTCGCGCACCCGCAATCCACTGCTGATGATGTCACTTATTACATCATTCATGACATGGTCAGTGACATCACTGATGACATCTCAAATGACATCAATAATTGGCTGTGAAGCAGTTCTAAACATTCGAAACCAGGAACTGTTGGCAGCCATTTGGCCTCGGTAGAAGTGAGGGTGGAGAAGTCTGTGAAAGATGTGTGCAAAGCGCGTAAAGGGGGCAGGGTAGACACACCCTGAACCCCTAGGCCTGCTCAGGGGGTCGCACAAGGACCTCCAGGGCAAAACAATATATTAAAAAAATAAATAAAAAATTGCAGGATGCGTGTAGGATCCGCGCATTTCGCCGCCGAAAAATTAAAAAAATGAAGCACGGGTTCCCGCAGTTTAAAGGTTATTAGTGCCGGGGTGGTCAAATTTCGGGGGCATTTTAAAAAAAAATAGTGTGGGGGTCCCAATCCCCCACACACTGCCCTGGGGACCGCCACCCCTTGGGGCTCTAAGTTAATATATGTATGGGGGACTGACTGGCCCCTCCCCGCAGCCCCTGGGACCGCCAATCCCTGGGGCTTGTTAAAATTTGGCAGAGAGGTAGTCCTCAGTTCTGACTTGTGCCTTTTGCTTATATGGTGTCAATCTGTTCAGTAGTTCCTGAGAAAATTACGGTTAAAGACATTTATATATCTATGGGTGTGGTGGATCCATTGGAGTGTGCGAGGATTGTCATCGTAGCATAAACACAAGCATTAAAGGAATCTTCATAGCTCTGAAAATCTCCAAGTAATTCCAGTTCTGAATGACATGATATGAATAGTTGTAAAAGTGCTAAATAGTAAAATTCCCTTTTTGTCAGTAGTGTCACAACTCAGCTTCCTGTGATTAATCAAATTTCCTTCCGTTTGTTTCAACAAACATCCTTCGGAAGCAATGACTACATATTTTCCATCATTGATATTCTCTGAAGTATTCCGTTTAAAAGTGTAATTTTGCATCACTTCATAGAGACACATTTTCTCAAGATGATGACTTGTGTTTTGGTAATATGTGTCCAACATATTTGTTATCTTTACTTTCTGTCTCAACTATGGAATGTACTACTCGTCAGAAGCAGATACGGGAGCACCAGCAGACAGACAGAACCTGTCTATATCAGCTCCCCCGTGACATAGGGGGGTACACAGATACATAGGGGTCCACAGATGGATAAAACACCATCCCTGGGGGTTGCAAGTATATCTCTGCTTCCCAGTTCATTACACAGATGTCTCAACTATGGAATGTACTAGTCGTCACAAGCAGATACAGAAGCAGCAGCAGACAGACAGACCTGTCTATATCAGCTCCCCCATGACATAGGTGGCAACACAGATACATAGGGGTCAACAGATGGATAAAACACCAGCCCTGGGGGTTAGCAAGCATATTTTTGCTTCCCAGCTCCTTACACAGATGTGTCAACTATGGAATGTACTAGTTGTCACAAGTGGATATGGGAGCAGCAGCAGAGAGAGAAAACCTGTCTACATCAGCTCCCGCGTGACATAGGGGGTACACAGATATATAGGGTTCCACAGATGGATAAATCACAAGCCCTGTGGGGTGGCAAGTATATCTCTGCTTCCCGGTTTATTACACAGATGTCTCAACTATGGAATGTACTAGTCGTGACAAGCAGATACGGAAGCAGCAGGAGACAGGCAGAACCTGTCTATATCAGCTCCCCTATGACATGGGGGGTGCACAGATACATAGGGGTCCATAGATGGATAGAACACCAGCCCTGGGGGGTGGCAAGTATATCTCTGCCTCGCAGTTTATTACACAGATGTCTTAACTATGGAATGTACTAGTCGTCACAAGCAGATACGGGAGCAACAGCAGACAGACAGAACCTGTCTATTTCAGCTCCCACGTGACATAGGGGGTACACAGATATATTGGGGTTCACAGATGGATAGAACACCAGCCCTGGGGGGTGGCAAGTATATCTCATCTTCCCAGTTCATTACACAGATGTCTCAACTATGGAATGTACTAGTCGTCACAAGCAGATACGGGAGCAGCAGCAGACAGACAAAACCTGTCTATATCAGCTCCCCCATGGCATAGTGGGTACACAGATTCTTAGAGGTCCACAGAGGTTTTAAATACCAGCCCTTTTTTAAGCCTGGTGGAAAGATCCACTGACTGCTCTCCATATGCTATCAGCCGTCAATATTTTATACAGGTCATTCTAATTTTTCCAAATTGGGATCAAATATTAGGTTGTGTAGAAGAGGATGACGGTGTTGCTCCATTCAATGATAAGATGTATCATATTGTCACGTGGATGATGTCATCAGTAATGTCATCAGTGATGTTATTTGAGATGTCATCAGTGATGTAACTGACCATGTCATGAATGATGTAATATGTGACATCATCAGCAGTGGATTGCGGGCGGGCAAGTTATAGTACAACTAACTATAACGGGGGAATTTCAATGGTTTTATACGAGTGAAAAGTCCAACCAACTATAACATCCTTGAAACCTGTGTTTTTTTCAGTGAATATATATATATATATTACCTACTGGCGGTCGCCAGTAGGTAGTTATAGTTAGGATTTTTTTCAATGTTAAATCTGAAAATTCTATTTGGAATAACTTTGGCGCCGGTTGACGAATCTGCCTGAAAATTTCCTCAAAATGGCCTCGCGGCGTTCCGGTCCTTCCCTGAAAGTTTGGGGGGGATTCGTCAAGCGGGGGCCGAGATAAAAGGGGGGTCCCAAAACGCGTTTTCCCAATGTTAATTTCCATAGGGCGGTCGATTTCACTTTTAGCCCGAACGGCTGAATGGATTTCCACTAAACTTGGCAAAATTGTAGGGACTGGTAGCCCGATGTGCCTTTGCTATGTCTCAAGATATGTGCTCCAGTGGATTTTGAGTAATTAAGGTTCAAAAAAATATACATATCTATAGCAGCGCTCCGGTAAGCGCACCGGTACGCGCACCGGGCGCGTCACGCGACTTGCGCGCAGAAAGCTTATTGGCTCTGGGGTGTCTGTAAACATTCTAAACAGTCCGGAGCGGCCGCCATCTTGTGTCTCGGTAGGATCGAGACACAAGAGGTGGCCAAAACAAAGGGGGAAATGACCATAAGGGGGCAGAGTAGACCCCCCTTGACCCCCTAGGTTTGATGTGGGGGCCATAAAAGGGCCCCACGGGGCAAAAAAAAAATAAAAAAATGTTTTGATTTTCACGGGGTGAGCGCCCGGTACGCGCACCGGTAAGCGTACCGGGGAGTGTACCATGGGGAAAAAGAATGACAGTTTTAAAAGTAGCTGATTAGAAAAAAAAATGTTTAGTTGTTTTTTTTATATATACACATACATATATATAAATGCATATGCACATATATATATGCATATATGTCTATATGTGTGCGTGTAGAGAGAGGTAGAGAGGTAGAGGTGTAGAGGTAGAGAGGTAGAGAGGTAGAGAGTAGAGAGTGAGTAATAGAGAGTAGAGAGTGAGTAGTAGAGAGTAGTAGAGAGCAGTAGAGAGAGTAGCAGAGTGAGTAGTAGAGAGTAGTAGAGTGAATAGTAGAGTGAGTAGTAGAGAGTAGTAGAGAGTGAGTAGTAGAGACTGAGTAGTAGAGAGTAGTAGAGAGTAAGTAGTAGAGTGAGTAGTAGAGAGCAGTAGAGAGTGAGTAGTAGAGAGTGGGAGAGAGTAAGTAGTAGAGAGTAGTGGAGAATATTCCAAAGTTTGGCACAGCACCACTTTCACAATGAGTCCAATCAAATCATATCACTTAGAGTACTTATTGAAGCGCTGAATCTTGGTGTATATTTAAATGCTTTTATTTTCCTTAAGTTTATGTACCACAGCCAGCCGAAACGTTTCGTTCTGTACAACAGAACTTCTTCAGGGCGTTCTTATTTCCTTCAAGTTATGTCGGTATCCCGTTGTCATATAACTAGATATTTCTTCCAAATGTTAGACGAGACATAAGTATATTCTTATTAAAAGTGACTAGGTATCAATTTTACCCACACAATTCGGGCAGACTTGAGTAATTTATAGCATCCTCAAAGTCAGTCTTTCAAAAATTCCAAAGTATAGGACATGATAATCCAAATCCAAATGTTTCTCAAGAAAAGTCATTTACAATCGTTCGGAATATCGGTGTTTGGGCAGATATGATCCAGGGACCCCCAGTATGCAAGGGGAATTAGTCCCCCCTCTGCAAAGGCGCCAGTGGCCTGCATTGCAGAGAGGTGTAACAAGGGTGTGGCCTCATTACACTTCTCTGCAATGCAGCTCCCTCGCGCATACTGGAGGCTCCTGGTGGACTAGTTGACCCCAGGGACCCCCAGTATGCAAGGGGAATTAGTTCCCCCTCTGCAAACGCGGCAGTGGGCTGCGTTGCAGAGAGGTGTAACAAGGGGCATAGTCTCATTACACCTCTGCAATGCAGCCCCAGGCGCATACTGGAGGTTCCAGGTGGGCTAATTGGCCCCCAGGGGCCCCCAGTATGCAAGGGGAATTAGTTTCCCCTCTTCAAACATGCACGGGGGCTGCGTTGCAGAGAGGTGTAAAAAGGGTTGTGGCTTCATTACACCTCTCTGCAATGCAGTCCCCTGGCGCATACTGGAGATTCCTGGTGGGCTTTCAGGTCTTATATAGTTAGGAATTAGCATTAAAAAAACCTTTGAAATTCACTGAAAAAACCACAGGTTTCACACCAGTTATAGTTAGGAATTAGCATTTAAAAAACCTTTGAAATTCACTGAAAAAACCATAGGTTTCACACCAGTTATAGTTAGGAATTAGCATTTAAAAAACCTATTAAATTCACTGACAAAACCAGTTATAGTTAGCTGGAAATTTTACTGATATAAAACCAATGAAATTCCACGTTATAGTTAGTTGGACTCACTATAACTTGCGCGTGCAATGCACTGCTGATGACGTCACATATTACATCACTCATGACATGGTCAGTGACATCACTCATGACATCACTGATGACACCATCCTTGTGATATAGTGACAGACCTCCTTTCACTGTAATGTAACCCTTGAAACACATATTCAAAAATAGAAACTGAAATTTAAAAAAAAATGGAGAGACCCATATCAGTTACAACAAGCAATTCAGTAATTCCACCATCTATATGCACATCCAGTCATTCACCAACAGTTCTATATAGTCACTCATACATATACTCACTCATCATATGAAGTGATACACCTATACATCCTGTTACACACCAACAGTCATCCAAAAGTTACTCACACACATACTCACACGTGCAAATAAACTATTGAACATCCATTTATTTGAATATAGAGTTATACACACACTTCCACCTTACGTGTATTGAAAATTACACATATTTATTCTCTTAAACAATCACTTATAGAAACACATACTTATTTAAACAGGAACTCTTACAATCTCTTACTCTCACATATACTCACTTATATACATCAATATTCACATATACTAGATTAAAACATATGTAGTTACTGATAAAGACACTAGTGAGACAGTCATTCACTCACTAACAAACACATATACACACTCATCCATCCATACAGTCCTGCACATATGCTGTCTTCAAAACACATACAAACAGCGAGTCAGTCACTCATGCATCTATGTGCTAAGTAATACCCCCACCAAACCATATAGACACTCATACTGATACTAAGAGAAACATCTAATAACCCATATACATACGCATGTAGCTACTTACCAACACATGTAGCCACTTATACACAAAGTGAAACAATAATATATATATTTAAATATTTAAACATTACTCACTAATATTTATTTTTCAGAAAGACACATATTCACTGGATGGTGTCATCAGTGATGTCATGAGTGATGTCACTGACCATGTCATGAGTGATGTAATATGTGACGTCATCAGCAGTGCATTGCACGCGCAAGTTATAGTGAGTCCAACTAACTATAACATGGAATTTCATTGGTTTTATATCAGTAAAATTTCCAGCTAACTATAACTGGTTTTGTCAGTGAATTTAATAGGTTTTTTAAATGCTAATTCCTAACTATAACTGGTGTGAAACCTATGTTTTTTTCAGTGAATATATATATATATATATATATATATATATATATATATATATATATATATATATATCCACAAGAGTTGCCTGCTGAAACAGAAGGGAGCCTCTCACAAAGATGTCTATAAGCCACGTTTATTCAATGCAGACAGCAGCGTTTGTACACCTTGATATGCAGTAAATGAATGTCCTGCCTGACGCGTTTCCTGCTTTACAGCACTTCCTCAGAGGCAATGGACAATGTTCAGGCTAGCACGGCAATTTTTGGTACCACACTTCACTTCATGAAGTCACGCCTCAACCGAGGGCGCGGCCACTCCAGTGGCCTGATGGTACTTGTGGTACCGTTATTTCACAAGACAGCATGCAAGTTCCACAAGACACTGCGGCAATAGCACTGCCCATTGGGGGGCGTGTCATCTCATTAAAAGTGGACTCACAGCTGCGGCACAATAGCCAAGTTCGTCTATCCCTGAGGAAGAAGGCACGGACCTTTGAAACGCGTCGGATAGTAGCAAGAAAGCACCAAGACGAACTCTCAGCCTTTTGAATTTTCTTGAGGCTTTTCATGGACCTGATTGCTATCAAGCACGCTGCTGTTAATAAACGCCGTTTGAAATAACCCCCGCGAGTGTGGTATGTTCAAGTAACATGGGAGCTGTAATATATATATATATATATATATATATCCACAAGAGTTGCCTGCTGAAACAGAAGGGAGCCTCTCACAAAGATGTCTATAAGCCACGTTTATTCAATGCAGACAGCAGCGTTTGTACACCTTGATATGCAGTAAATGAATGTCCTGCCTGACGCGTTTCCTGCTTTACAGCACTTCCTCAGAGGCAATGGACAATGTTCAGGCTAGCACGGCAATTTTTGGTACCACACTTCACTTCATGAAGTCACGCCTCAACCGAGGGCGCGGCCACTCCAGTGGCCTGATGGTACTTGTGGTACCGTTATTTCACAAGTGCGCTGTCATTGCTAAAACCAAATTTGCAATATATATATATATCACCACAACCTCCTTCGAGAGAACGAGCAGAGGCCTCGTAGGGGAAACTAGGAAGCATCTTTATTTGTGAAATGGCGGATGCATTTCGGCCTTTCCGGCTCTCGTCAGCGCCATAGAGTTCAGGGTGCTTCACTTAAACATCAAAGTGCCTCCCGCTGGTCACCAATAGTGAACGTCCGCTCCGCCCATCCAGTAATTGCTCACCTAACCCAGTCCGTGATGTTGAGATGGACTGCAGTTCCCAGGATGCAAATCTCTCCCAGGTAAGTGGTGCCGGGCATTTGTTTAGTTCTTGTCCCAAGGTGGGATAGCGGACTGCAGGGCTAGATGTTTGTGATGCCGGTATCCTGCAGAGTAGAATGAAGTAGCGCCTCCTCGGGTCCCCATAACCGCTTTAGCCGCCAAACTCAGGATTCAGTGGAGCGGAGGCAGGTATGCATCCCGTCCAGCTTCAAAGTACAATGCTCCAATGCGACCGCCTTATGTAGTCCCGAGCTCGAGGGCGGGCCCAGTCCAATCCAATCTCTTGGAAGACACACAACCTGCTGAAGCAGCAGCCAGCGAGGGACCGGGCCAACTGTGCAAAGCGGGGTCCTCTGTAGCGCGATACTGGCAACCGCGCATAAATATCACCACAACCTCCTTCGAAAGAACGAGCAGAGGCCTCGTAGGGGAAACTTGGAAGCATCTTTCTTTGTGAAATGGCGGATGCATTTCGGCCTTTCCGGCTCTCGTCAGCACCATAGAGTTCAGGGTGCTTCACTTAAACATCAAAGTGCCTCCCGCTGGTCACCAATAGTGAACGTCTGCTCCGCCCATCCAGCGTTTGCTCACCTAACCCAGTCTGTGATGTTAAGATGGACTGCAGTTCCCAGGATGCAAATCTCTCCCAGGTAAGTGGTGCCGGGCGTTTGTTTAGTTCTTGTCCCAAGGTGGGATATCGGACTGCATGGCTAGATGTTTGTGATGCCGGTATCCTGCAGAGTAGAATGAAGAAGCGCCTTCTCGGGTTCCCATAACCGCTTTAGTCGCCAAACTCAGGATTCAGTGGAGCGGAGGAAGGTATGCATCCCGTCCAGCTTCAAAGTACAATGCTCCAATGCGACCGCCTTATGTAGTCCCGAGCTCGAGGGCGGGCCCAGTCCAATCCAAATTCCTTGGAAGACACACAACCTGCTGAAGCAGCAGCCAGCGAGGGACCGGGCCAACTGTGCAAAGCGGGGTCCTCTGTAGCGCGATACTGGCAACTGCACATAAATATCACCACAACCTCCTTCGAAAGAACGAGCAGAGGCCTCGTAGGGGAAACTTGGAAGCATCTTTATTTGTGAAATGGCGGATGCATTTCGGCCTTTCCGGCTCTCATCAGCGCCGTAGAGTTCAGGATGCCTCACTTAAACATCAAAGTGCCTCCTGCTGGTCACCAATAGTGAATGTCTGCTCCGCCCATCCAGCGTTTTCTCACCTAACCCAGTCTGTGATGTTAAGATGGACTGCAGTTGCCAGGATGCAAATCTCTCCCGGGTAAGTGGTGCCGGGCGTTTGTTTAGTTCTTGTCCCAAGGTGGGATATCGGACTGCATGGCTAGATGTTTGTGATGCCGGTATCCTGCAGAGTAGAATGAAGAAGCGCCTCCTCGGGTCCCCATAACCGCTTTAACCGCCAAACTCAGGATTCAGTGGAGCGGAGGTAGGTATGCATCCCGCCCAGCTTCCAAGTACAATATTCCAATGCGACCGCCTTATGTAGTCCCGAGCTCGAGGGCGGGCCCAGTCCAATCCAATCCCTTGGAAGACACACAACCTGCAAAAGCAGCAGCCAGCGAGGGACCGGGCCAACTGTACAAAGCGGGGGCCTCTGTAGCGCGATACTGGCAACCGCCATAAATATCACCACAACCTCCTTCGAAAGAACGAGCAGAGGCCTCGTAGGGGAAACTTGAAAGCATCTTTATTTGTGAAATGGCGGATGCATTTCGGCCTTTCCGGCTCTCGTCAGCACCATAGAGTTCAGGGTGCTTCACTTAAACATCAAAGTGCCTCCCGCTGGTCACCAATAGTGAACGTCTGCTCCGCCCATCCAGCGTTTGCTCACCTAACCCAGTCTGTGATGTTAAGATGGACTGCAGTTCCCAGGATGCAAATCTCTCCCAGGTAAGTGGTGCCGGGCGTTTGTTTAGTTCTTGTCCCAAGGTGGGATAGTGGACTGCAGGGCTAGATGTTTGTGATGCCGGTATCCTGCAGAGTAGAATGAAGAAGCGCCTCCTCGGGTCCCCATAACCGCTTATGTATATATATATATATATATATATTACCTACTGGCAGTCGCCAGTAGGTAGTTATAGTTAGGACCTAGTTTCCATAAGAAATCCACAACATTCTATTTGGAATAACTTTGGCGCCGGTGGACGAATCTTCGTGAATTTCTGCTAGAAAATGGCCTGCTCCGCTCTGCTCCTTCCCTGAAAGTTTGGGGGTGATTCGTCAAGTGGGGGCAGAGAAAAAAGGGGGGTCAAAAATGTGTTTTCCCCATGCAATTTTCCATAGGGACCTTAAGCAAGGGCTACAGCCCGAACGGTTCAACGGAATTACACCAAATTTGGCGGAGGGGTAGAGTTTGGTTCACAGATTGTGCTTTTTGTTAAATGGTGTAAACCGTTTAGTAGTTCCTGAGAAAATCAAAAGTAAAATCATAGCGATATCTAGAGATGAAGTACAGCACGTGTACCGAAATCCGTACAATTACGAGCACGAGCTGCTTGCTGATTGGATGTCAACTGTCTGTCATCACTCCAAACCGGGAAGTGTTGGCAGCCATCTTGTGGCTCAGTAGAACTGAGTCAAAAGAAAACAGTAGAACAAAGTTGAAAAAAAAAGAATGGGGGCAGTGTAGAAAGATACTGACCTTCTAGGCCTGCGCAGGGTGTCCCACATGGATCTTTAGGCTCCCAATTTAAAAAAAAACAAATCGCAGGGTATGCGTATAGGTAAAAAAACTAGAAATACGTTTTATTCTTAATTAGACTCTCGTGGGGCCAAATCTCGGGGGCAATTTTTATCCATGAAGGGGGGCTTGTAAGGCCCCCGCAGCCCGGAGGACCGCCACGCACCCAGGTTTTTTTTTTTTTTTAAAGTATGTTTTCAGCTCCCCCTCCCCCTGTACACGCCCCGGAGACCGGTACCTTCCTGGGGCAGTATTATGTAAAATGACCTTTCAGCCCCGGGGACCTGCACCCCCAGGGCTTTTTAATGTTGGGAGAGGGTCGCGTGGCCCCCCTCCTGGAGCCCTTAATGGCCATGGGGACCACCGCCTCCCAGGGCTGGCTCCTGCAGTGTCTCGGGGTGCCTAGCCCCTGGACACTGCTGTTTGCTATGTTAGGGCGCGAGAGTCGCTGTTCCCACTTTACTACAGCAAACCGCTTTCCTATTTGAAAGAGAGAGCAAGTTATTCTGGTCTCTCTTTCAAGTAGGAAAGCAGATTGGTTTTTGATAGAGAGAGCAGCATGTAAGCTGCTCTCTCTGACAAAACAAAGCCGGCTCTCGAGGGACACGGGGAGGATCGTGGAGGCATTGGGGCTAAAAAAACAGGACCATATTATCAAGCATGGGCGATAAAATTATCGCCGCTTTATCGGCAGGAAACTGCCGATAAAGTGGCGATAATGGGCTTGATAATATGCTTTATGGAATTCCAATTGAAGCTCATGTTAGATGTGAAGGACATCTAACATGAATTTCAATTGGAATTCCATAGAGCATATTATGAAGCCTATTAACGCCACTTTATCGGCAGTTTCCTGCCGATAAAGCAGCGATAATTTTATCGCCCAGGCTTGATAATATATCCCACATTTCTTTTTGAGAACTAACTTTACCGGTGAAAGAAAGAGCTATATTTCTATGATAGTATGTGAAACTTTCCGTTTTTTTTGTGCACCAGTTGTACTCTCTATGCATGAGCAGCCTTGTTTCCAAGCCCCTGTTTCTTTCTTTTCCTTTAAGTTCGCCAAGCAAAGCTGTCCTCATTTCAGGTATTAAATTTGCCGCTTTCTTTTCCCGGGCTGTGTGTGTCAATCACTGCTATACTTTTGTAATATATTAATAATCATATTCTCAAGGTGCCAAACGTTCATTACGTTCTCATTCCTCCACCATTTTAGTAGCTTTCCTCAATTTTTTTTTATACCTGTTACCCTCCGCCTATCTTGACTGTGATCGATGAGATGTCCTGTGTTTGCCTTTGGCCTCCGATGTTATTAGACTTAGTCACACGTATATGTAAAAAGTGATTTGAAGCACAAAAGCCACAGCCATTTCAACTCATGTCCGTCACCAGAAAGCCATTATTATGCTTATGCCTTTATCATGGGTGGTAAATGTATGTGGCTAACAACATACTTGTGCTCCCATCATTATCATTGCAGGTTGTTCACCCGCTCAATGCTTTAGGCACCACTAACTCAGTGACCAAAGAGGCCACGCATGTAGTAGTGGGCCCCCTTGTATGGTGGTTTGGGAACTCTAAAATGGCGTAGAACACGTGCATCCCGTCTTTTTTATACATAGGGTCATATGTGTAGTGACAGATGTGCTAGATAGGTGTGGTGTGGGTGTATTCCAGCCATGAGAGTGTGTGTGTCGATCTGACAACTGGACCTGCAACTAAGAAATCACTACATTGGAAATCTGGGCTTTGTACTGCTGTGTTTTTCTGGTAGCGGAAGCACAGTAGGCGGTACTAACATATTCAGTCTTGATTAATTTATCACCTCCACCAGTGGCTTTTAAATGATGGGAGAGGGGTCAATAATTGTGTTGACATTTCTTCTTTAATGTGCAGTGCTATATTGTTTTATAAAATGTATAATACTTCAAACTATCTTTACTCTTAAGACGTACGTGCAATATTTCCGTAATTGGTTTTAAAAGTATTTTTATGATTATCACATATATTGACTTCTCTTAATATGTACATTAAATACATAAATATATGTTTTTGAACAATTAGAATCTTAAGTGGAGTATGTCTACTGGGCACCGTATATGACGTCACGTGAGATATATATATATATATATATTTTTTTTTTTTAAACGCAGGGTACGCGTTTTGGGCGTAAAAGAAAAAATCGTGAAGCCCGCTTTATTGTTAATTAGCCTCCGGAGGGGTCAATTCTCTGGGGCAATTTGTTTTTCATAATCGGGGGCCTAGAGGGTCTCCCCTGTTCGGGGATCGCTACCCCCTGGATCTTTAACTATATGTATGCGGGGGGTTCATGGCCCCCCGGAGATCCGGGGACCGCTTTCTCCTCCACCGGATCCCCCCCGCCCCGGGGCCTCTTTTTATTAAAAAAACTGTGCAAAGGGGTTGCAAATGTGGTATTTTGGTTTAGTTTCTCTCTTGTAGAGGATCCAAGGTAAATATAAAGTTTTTTTGTATAGCCACTACTTTTCTGCCTGTTACCATAGTAACAGTTCATGGATCAGTTGCATGAGTTCAGAGGTTAGAAGTTCATCACAATATGTTGCTAATTGAAATACTTACTGTTCTGGAGATTTATATATATTTTTTTCATAGGAACCGTTAGAAGAAGAAGTTTGTTGAAAAGTTTTATAAAGGATTCCTTCCTATTCGGGGAGTATTAGGATAACGTGCTCCAAGCGGGACTTTACGAAGTTTAATGTTCATTGGCAGTAAAGTATTAAAAGTAAAAGGTTTAGCAATCATTCCTTGGTCGTCTTTGGAACAAGATGGACTTTTTTATTGGCTAAAGTGTTCCGAACACAAGTTTGCTCCTTATTGGGTGGGAACGGTTCACTGTTGTCAGTGATATTGTGATGCATTTTCCAAAAGAGTATGAGGAAAGAAAGTAGTAGAGGGTAGGTTAGGAAAACTATTAACTGTGTACAGTGCCCTTAAGGTGGTGGATAGAAATTATGAAGTAAACACATTTTTATATATGTTTCAAGGGCCATTTATATAATTGCTGTGTGGTGTATAAATCACGGCGGAAAAATGAGAGTGTCTTGCGCTGTTTTCTTTTATCAAGTTTGTAGGTGACATACTTCTTAGTACTACTATTTACTTATAATGTGGTCTTTACTTTTATGTTGGGGAGGTGTGGTTGTGCAGCAAAAAAATCAGTCTAGGTTTGAAACAGTTTTTATTAAGCAAATACAAATAAACTTTCTTCAGAAACTGTTGCAGTATATATGAAAGGGGTGACAATTAAAAATGGAATTTCATAAAATATCAGTTAAGCCTGGCTATATAGTTCATTTTTGTGCTACAGTTTGTAAAAGTGTTGCCCCACATTCTTGTTGATGTAAGAGGGCATCAGTTACTTTTAGATAAAGTAAAATAGAAGTGCTACAACAAACACTCCCTCACTACATTAACTCAGATCACGAGAACAAGTAAAACAGTAAAATCTAAATTGTTTCATATTACATAGAAATGCATGCATTAAGATGTTAAAATTTTGTATTCTGTACAATTCAGAAACGTGCTGTCGTAGTGTTTACAAGTTGCAGACTGTTCCGCTAATAAATCACATACTCACCAAAGAATATATAGAATGTTACTCTTATAATACATTTTACAAGTCCTATATATTCTTTAGGGAGAAGGTGAATAGGAATCGCAAATAGGAATAGAAATTAGAAAATAACATTCAGAAATGTAGGGTTTATTAAATATTTAACTTAACAAAGTATGCATGATAGCTATATTTTAATATATATATAAACATATCTGATCAAGTTTTTATAAATATTTGATAATTATATTACAGATGGCGCTGAAAAATCTCCCATTTTTGTTCTGTAGCAATAGGACAATCTATTATAATATAGTGATTGATACCATTGTTACAGTAAAAAGAAAAGGAAAATAAAGTTTTGTATTTAACAGAACATCCATAATGAAATACTGTTGAGCTGTAATTATTTACTGAACTTCTTTTCTCCGGGATGTGAAAAAGTTTGATCTTTGTGGCAATGGGTCATAAACCCCTCTGAGATCATGACAGTGAGAATAATAATATGTATATACTAGCAGCCCGTCCCAACGTTGTCCGGGTATGAATTGCTTCCGGCCAGTAGTATATTGTTTTGTAGGATTTCGTTTTGATAGCATTTCTTATCTCTGACAGGCCTGTGAAATGCTCCGATTCACGGTGCACTGCTGATGCACTTAAGAGTGCGCGTTCAGTAGTGTGTGAACTCGAGTTTCCCTACTTTATTTTTTCTTGCAATATTATATAACGTGAACTCGACAACATGGCATGAGCACAATTTACATTACAGAAGAACACATTCATTTGTGGTAGGCACGGGGAGACAACGCGATTTGCCTGGAATCACAGGATGTTTAGCTGATGCCAAGATTCGAACGTAGCTCCCAGCTCTAAAGTTTGCAATTCTAGAACTTGTGGCGGGAGGTGTGTCTAAAAGTGTATGTCGGTGCTGGCCATCAATGAGAGAGACCTGTGCATTTTTCAAATGGGTGGTGAAAAAATATAAGTATGTTGCTAGAGATGTGGGCCACCGTGCCACCAATGTACTTACCGGGGGAGGGTAAACACCCATTATTCCGCAACTTTCTTTCCACATACCATCACTCCACATACTTTCATTACAAAAGTACCATGACTCCGCAATGCCATTATAACGCATGGCATTACATGTTATATGCTTTTACCACGCATACATTTACAACGAAATTCGTTGTAAATGCATGAATGGTAAAAGCATGTTTTTTATGTTTGGATAAGGTAAGTATGGGTATAGGGGTATATGTTTTTGGGTACAGAGGTATATGTTTTGGGGTGTTTGGGTATTTTAAGGGTTCAGATATAGTTTGGGGTTATGGGGTACAGGGGTAGTTTTAGGGTTTAGGGATAGGTATGGGTTTTGGGGTACAGGGGTATTTTTAGAGTTCAGGGCTAGGTTTGGGTTTTGGGGTATAGGGGTATTTTTAGGGTTCAGGGGTAGGTTTGGGTTTTGGGGTATAGGGTATTTTAAGGGTTCAGGGCGAGGTTTAGGTTTTGGGGTACAGGGGTATTTTAGGGTTCAGGGGTAGGTTTGGGTTTTGGGATACAGGGTTATTTTTAGGGTTCAGGAGTAGGTTTGAGTTTTGGGGTACAGGGTTATTTTAAGGGTTCACGGCTAGGTTTGTGTTTTGAGGTTCAGGGGTATTTTAGGGTTCAGGGGTAGGTTTGGGTTTTGGGGTACAGGGGTATTTTTAGGGTTCAAGGCTAGGTTTGGGTTTTGGGATACAGCTGTATTTTTAGGGTTCTGGGGTAGGTTTGGGGTAGGTTTGGGGTTTGAAGTACAGGGGTATTTATAGGGTTAAGATGGGTCAGTGTTTAAGGGTGTTGGGGTATTTTAAGGAGTAAGGGTGTGTTATGGTTATGACTTTACCACACATGCATTTGCATTAGAAAGGCATGCGTGATAAAGTCATATGCGTTATAAACGTTTTAGAAATGATTTCTTTGCGGAGTAATAGTCCTGCGTTATAAAAATTGCGGAGTGATGGTTTGCGGGATGTTGGTTTGCGGAATATCATCACATATTCCCGGGGGAGGGATAGTCTCTTTCTTTCTATTTCAGTGGAGGCGGGCCTTGTGTCCGGATGTGCGTGACCGGAAGGCCTGTGGGCAACAGATGTGGAAAATCTCCAGAGTGCGCTTCAGGTGTCACCGGAAGTTAAGGCGAGATTACATTTCCTGCACAATTTGCGCTCCTTCCGGCCCTTGGGAATAGCGCCATGCCTGACCTCCATACAGTAGAGCAGGTGCACGTCACTTGGAACGCGGGGCAAGCACACCCGGAGCTGGAATGTACAGAGCCTGGGAAGAAAAAACAATGAAATATTGGGCACAATGTTCTCGTAATCCCGCACCCCGCACACGCCCACTCCCACGCCCCCAGCACACGCCCACAGCACACGATATGAGACATGGCATAAAGAGCGGAACATACCACACGCCCCCAGCATTTGTCACGCCCCAGCACTTGCCCACAGCATAACGCAGACACGCCCACAAGGTACTACTTTGCTGGCACGGTTCTTTTACCTTTTAAATGTATAAATGTATATGGTGGGCATCTGCATAGCCTATGTCCCTTTGCTGCAACTGCCCTTTCCAACGCTGTATTGGGTGTTGTGATTGGTGCTGTGGTTCCTGAGATTAACCGCCTCAAAAGTTTGGGCTCTCTCTTTTTTATATTAGTATAGATTCTCACAGCAGATGATCACAAGGGAAAACAGACTGAAAGCCGCAAGCCGGTAACATTGCTTACTTATCGTTACCGTTTGTGTCGACGGATTGTGAATTCCACTAAGATCACCAAGACTGTTAATGTTATAATATACAAATTAACAGTATGTGATCTCTAAGGGAAAACACAATAACAAGTGTAAGATTGTGACGTTGTTTGTAAATGTTTAGGGTTTGCGTCGACGGGTCAGCAATACCTCTCGAGCGAAGTATAGTATCAATATTATAATATAAAAAGTCACTATATATAGGGTTACAGAGAAAAAGTGAAAAACATGCAATAACATTTTTTTCTACATATAAATGTTTAAATATTGACAAATAGCCACAAATTATTAGTACTATGCCTATGCCATATTGAAACAGTAATATGTTTGTTGACACAAAAAGAGATTCCGATGCTAGAAAACGGAACCTGCAACAGAGATTAGCGATATAGAAATAACTTGCGAAAACTAAACTAATTGCACAGTAGGTGTGGTTTGAATAGTTTTTGGTTGTTTAGTAGTCTATGGAAGGAAGATGTGGCTCCGCCTATTTAGATGGCACATTTTGCAGTTTGCACGTGCTCACGTTTCAACTGTTTTTCTTCTGCACATGTTCGGAAAAGTTACAAACTGTGAAGCTGTAAAGGTTTCGATTTCGATAGTAACACGTATAAGGTATTATTATCTACATACGTAGGAGAGTTTAAAAAGTGTTAGTCGGTAAACTGTGTTCTTTGCATTTTCATGATTGAAAGAATCTAAATAGAAGACTTATAAAAAAATATCGTTATCATTAGAAGAAAAAAAAAGGATTAATATTTGTTATTTTTATGGATCTTAATTTAAAAAATGCTAGCATTTGTAATTCGTAATCCTACCCGCGGAAAGGTGTGCTGGCGCTTGGGGCTTTGGGAAGGTTAATAAATAGTAAATGCCCTTTTCTATGCACCTTGATGCTTGACTTTTAAACTTTCAATTGCCCAGTCTGTATCTTTACACTCCCTCCAAACATTTTGGTACAGCTCTTTTAGCATTGTAGTGAGCTATTCAGCAGTATGTGTTTATGTATACACTGTTCTAACAGTGAAGCTGCTATACATTCTGCCAGACACTCTCCTTGCAGAATTGTAATAATTCAGCCAGTACCTAAGTAGTCGTGGTGCAAAGTGGGCCTTAGGGCATGGACTGCTTCAAACTCCTATACACTATGCATGCACTCTTCTAGGCATGGGCAAACTTTTATAGCTTTTATTACACAGTCTATATTTTTACTCTTCCAGCAAACTCTTTGTGATTGCTGATTCAGTATTGTAGTGAGCTATTCAGCAGAATGCCCTTATGTATGCACTGTGCTAAAAAATTAAGCTCTTTTAAATTCAGACAGACACTCTCTTTACAGAACTTTAATTATCTAGTCAGTACTCAAGTAATCATGGTGCAAAGTAGGCCTTAGGCCATGTACTGCTTTAAACCTGTATAGACTATGCATGCAGTCTTCTATGTAGCTGCACATTTGTGTTTTATACATTCAATTCCCCAGTCTGTATCATTAGACTTCACAATCATTCTCACACTACTGTTTCAATATTGTAGTGAGCCATTCAGCAGTATTTCCTTATATATGTACTGTGGTAAAACTTAAGCTGTTATAAAATCAGTCAGGCACTTTCTTTGCACAACTATAATCATTAACTCACTATGTAAGTACTCATGCATTAAAATAGGGTTTAGGCCAAAGACTGCTTCAAACTTCTATAGACTTTGCATGGAGTCTTTTATGCACCAGTAACCTTATCTTTTATACCTTCAATTCCCCAGTCTATATCCCTACACTTCCAGCAAACACTATCACACTTGTTTCAGTATTATATTGAGCCATACAGGACTATGTGCTTATCTATACGCTGTTCTAAAAGTGAAGCTGCTATACATTCAGCCAGCCAGTTTCCTTGCAAAATTGTAATCATTCAGCCAGTACCGGAGTACTCATGGGGTAAAGTGGGCCTTAGAACATGGTTTTATTAAAACCCTTTTTGACTATGCATGCACTGTTCTATGCACCGCCAAACTTGTGTTGTATACCTTCAATGCCTCAATCTCTATCCTTACACTTCCAGAACACACACTGGGATTTCTGATTCAGTATTGTACTGAGGTATGCAGCTGAATGTCCTTATCTATGCACTGTGCTAAAAATGTAGCTCTTATAAATTCAGTCATGCATTCTATTTGCAGAACTGTAATCATGCAGTCAGTTCCCAAGTAATTATGGAGCAAAGTAGGCCTTAGTATATGGACTGCTTCAAACTCATATTTACTATGCATGTACTGTTCTATACACCTGCAAATTCACCTTTTATATTTTGAATTCCTCAGTCTTCATCTTTATACTTCCACCAAGCACTCTGTCATTACTGTTATAGTTTTGTAGTGACTCATTGATCAGTGTGTAGTAATCCATTCACTACATTCAAACAGTAATCAACAGGTGTACAATAAGTGGTACATCCCCAGAGATTTGCCAGTTATTGTGCCCTGTGATATCACCACAATGGATGCACCGTATTTACAATGTGGTGCATTATAGAGCAAAACCAGCACAGATATGTGATGTATTTGTGTTGTGAAGGTGGTGCATTGCTTGACTTGCCTTCCAAGGGCAACGCAGCTCCAGCAATGCTCTTGGAGCTCTATGGTCACAATGCTGTGTCAATCCTTACACCTGTTTCAAGCAGGTGCAGGGTTATGACGTAGCATAGGCCTAAAAGTGACTGAATAAAATCTTATAGATTTCACTCAGTCAATTTTAGGAGACGTTCCTATGCCAAAACACCTCCACTCCCTCCCCTTTTTTGCACAGGAAAGCCTCTTTCTGGCGCAGGACTTTATAATGTGATACACCTTCCATATGCATCACATTGTAAATATCAAACAACATGGCACATCTTTTGCACCACCGCTGCATCACAAAAGTGATGGAAAAGATGTGTAAAAGAGGTACAAGGGTGTTGTAAATCCGCTCCAAACACACATACAAATTCACCCAGGCAGTTTCACCAGCAGTGCAAATTAAAGCATAGACTTGTAACAGATTTATATGGATATTTTACATTGAAGTGCTTCGGAGTTATTACGGTATACTATAGGTAAACACCTTATACATTTGTGCTGTAGCACTCCCTTATAGTTTTGCACTTTCACTTTCACATTCACCATACACTACTAATTCATTCATTCATTTATGCACTACACATTCATTCTGACAAACTTTTACACACTAATATAGAAATATAGTTATTTATTTATTTATTTATTTATATGCTTGTAAAGCGCCTGAGTCAATTCCCGAAGGGATATCTCTGCGCTGTTGCTAGCAGTTTTAGGACAGCTTACTGCAGTGGTGAAATGCTAGGGGGGGATAGGTATTATGGCCTAGTAAAAAGGTACGTTTTCAATTTTTTCCTGAACAACACTAAATTGCTAATCTGTTTCAGTTCAGTGGGCAGGGAGTTCCAAAGTAAGGGTCCTTTGTAGGACAGGGCTCGACCTCCCTGCCTAGCTCTTCTTATTTTTGGAACTTGTAGCAGCAGATGGTTACTAGAGCGGAGTGCGCGTCTAGGGCAGTAAGGTACAAATTTCTCTCGTAAGTATTTGGGGCTGGTACCGTACAGGCATCTGTGTATGATGTTACAGATTTTAAAATTGATGCGCTGCTTCACGGGAAGCCAATGGAGTTGGTGTAGTAGGGGGCGGGAGGGCGTTCTGGGGGGGGCGTTGAGGGCCAGCCTTGCTGCCGTATTTTGGACAACCTGAAGTTTGTCTATTTGTTCTTCGTTCGCCGATAGGTAAAGCCCATTACAATAATCCATTCTGCCTAGGATTAAAGTTTGGATGAGGGTCTTTCTGTGGTTGTCTGGCAGGAAAGGAAAGACACGTCTTAGGAGCCCCACCACGTGAATGCAGGCACCTGCAACCTGAGTGGTGTGTTCCTTAAGCAGGAGTGCTTGGTCCAACTTAATGCCAAGGTTTTTTGCTATGGGCTTGGGGTTGGGGACCGGGCCTAGTTCCAGAGGCCACCAATCTGGTGACCAGAGGAGAGTCGCCCCTCCAAACAGCATGACCTCTGTTTTGGTCATGTTGCATTGAAGAAAATGTATTGCCATCCATTGTGCTATCGTTCTCATCCCACTGGCAAATGATGAAAGAATTTCCGGTGTGAGAGTTGTGAAGGGAAACAGAAGTTGGGTGTCGTCAGCGTACGACACCGGAGTGAATCCAAAGGATCTTATCATATTTGCTAAGGGGGCCACATAAATGTTAAAAAGCGTGGGGCTAAGGCATGAGCCCTGTGGCACACCCTTAGTAAGCACTCTAGATGGAGAGGAGTGAGAACCTAGTCTGACTCCTTGTGTGCGATCGGAGAGAAAGCTTTTTAGCCATGAGAGAGCCGTGCCTCCTATTCCCACATCACTCAGTCTTTCTAAGAGGAGTTCATGTGATACCGTGTCGAAAGCAGCGGATAAATCTAACAGCACTAGAATCACGGATTCCCCCCTGTCCAGTGACATCCTGATGTTGTCGGTCACGGAGAGGAGGGCTGATTCAGTGCTGTGATTAGGCCTGAAACCAGATTGGGATGGGTCCAAGGCTTCCGCTGCTTCGATATATTTCGACAGGTGTGTGTTAACATGTTTCTCTGTGAGTTTACTGAGGTAGGGTAGGAGGGAAATAGGTCTGAGGTTTGAAAGGTCCGACCAGGGTAACGCGGCATTTTTCCGAATTGGATTGACTACAGCCTGTTTCCACACTGTAGGTACCTGTCCTTTGCTCAGGGATTGATTTATGATGGCTTGTATGGGTGGACCTAGAATTGAGTTTAAAGGGGCCATCATTTTCGCTGGTAGGAGATCATTAGGAGAACCAGATTTTATGTGGTTAATTAGGGGGGAAAGGTCTGTATTAGACACTGGGGGAAAGGAAAGTAAGGATGGAGATTTTTTTGGTTGTGGGGTCATGGGGACATAATTTCCACTGTTGGTGCTGGTTGTTTTCAGGATTTTATCGTAAATCGTATTGATTTTGCTCTCGAAGAACAGGGAGATCTCGTTGCACAGTGGTAGTGAGAAATCATCTGCGCTGATGCAAGCTGTAGGTTTCACGAAGGATTCCAATATTTTGTACAGTTCCTTCGAGGAATTGCCCGCCTCTGACAGTTGCTGTGCCAGACAGTTTCTCCGAGCTTTTCTAATATTTTTGTAATATTTCGATTGGGCTTCTGAGTGGGCTTTTTTATCCTCTACTAGGTGAGATTTTCTCCATTTCTTTTCCAGTCTTCTACACCCTTGCTTTCATAAGCCAGTGGAGGTAGTTCTAAAAAGAACTGTTTTTTTTCTTTGTCTTTTTCTATTTTTTTGTATTTTTTCAACAAGTGTGTAGTTGTTTTTCTTTAAAACCAAAAAACTGAAACTGGAAACAAAAAAACTGAAACAGGAACAAAAAAGAAAAAAATGTATTATTGTTTTGGGCAACTGTGCTCTTCTTTCCTCTTCACAATGAGGTCAATAGACTGCTCAGCATAACAAAGGAGTTCTCTGCAAAATTTACAATGAATTGCAAGATCCGTAAACTGAGGCACAATAATAGGATGCTGACTGCTCGGAGGAGGTGGTGGTGCAGTTGGGGTAGAAGGAACTGCTGGTTGAGGATTCTCCTGGAATCTTTGTGTTGCCATTCTTGCATAATTATTTGGATGCAAATTTTTGACATGGCGAACCATTGAGGCTGTCCAGAAAGAGTACTTTTTAGTGGGGTCACCCCTGGAAAGTGTAACCTCACATATCTTGCACGTTACTTTCAGCGCATTCCCCTTTTTCTGTCCCTACGGATATGAAAAAACTTCCAAATGAAAGCTTCTTTTCTCTTTGTCTGAGGTGGCTCAGCAACAAAATCTTCCTCCGAGGAATGTAATGATGAAGTCTCAAAAAGAGCAGCCATTGTAGAGTTTGGTTTTAAAAGACTGCAGCTCAACAGAATAAATGTTTCTCCCTTTTCAGACACTGAATTGACTGAAAATGGGCAGAGCAAGTGCTCACCCCATCATGATGCCCTTGGCATTCTGATACATTCCATCATGGTATCAAGACACAGTCTCCGACCAGAGACCTGCTCTAACACGCTACAAAAGTACCCTGGACTCGGAGCTTGCACCAACACATCGTTGGACACACCAATGGTGACAGGTGAGCAGTAAAGCCTCAGCGCGCAGGACCTACAATTGAGCACAATACTGGGGAAGGTGCTGGGGTGCAGCACCCTGGGTGCACAGGTGCAGGTAAGCGATGTTCCCATAGCTAATATTGTAATCTCTGGCCTCATTCATGTGTTTCATTTTAAGGACTTGCTCGACCATAGTCTTTCTCGAGGACCACAGCGACCTAGACAAACTGGTGACAGGACGTAAACACTGAGGGATGGGTGCAATAGGCCGACGCTCTGTCTCTTCTCCATCTGTTCTTTTGAGTCTCCCTCCCCTTCACCCTTCCACCCACTCCATCTCCCTCCCATTCTCACTATCTTCCGTTCATTCGGACTACCTTTCTTTTCCTCTTCCACATGGCACACATACTTATGTTCTTATGTTCATTTTGTCTTTCAAGTTTTGTACTCTACTTCCGGAGGAGTTCCTCCTACGTATTTCATGTTAAACTGTTGTTTGTTCTAATAAACTTGCATTTCGATTTATTTGTGTTGTTTTAATAAAGATTATTTTTTCCAATAAATAAGTCAGTCTATAGGTCTTCTTCTGAAATGGGGTGGTGGAGTGAGCTAAAGAATGATGATGGATTAAACCTAGATCAGTTGACTGTGGGGTGAGTGTTTGATTTGCTCAAACGCTCCGTCCATCATCCCCTTTGGTATCGCTTTTTTTTCTGACAACACTTGTCTGTAGTTTATTGTGAAAATCGTCTGTTTATAGGAGGTTTAGAGAGAAAACATTTGTAATTTAGCGGTGCACCTACCAAATATAAACCCATAGACTATTACATAAATGAAGCCTGCGTAATTCTACAACTGCAAGGTGTGTATCACTTTATAACACCATGAGTACTGCCCGTGTGATTACAGAACCAATAAGGTACTGCCTAGCCCCACCACAACTTCAGGGACTCCTGGGGCCCACCCTGCATATCTAAGTAAAGTCCCGGAGGGTGGCGATCCCCGGACTTCAGTTGGCCTGAAAGCCTACCCGACCAATTAGTAAACAATACCCAAGAAGGTGGCTACGAAATGTCTCTGTGCCCTTCTGCACCTAATATACATGTGAAATTAAGATCCCCAGTCCTACAGAGATCCGGAAATATAATATTAGGATTAGTCACTGAACGTTACCCACCAGGAGCATAATTTAAAACGAGTGAGACACCGATTTTTTTTCCCTCCATTTTTACCATCCGGATCCGCTCTATTAAAGCGATATGAGGTTTTCTCCTCTCGTTTCAACTAGTCAAACAAGGATTTGCGATCACAGGGTGAAAGCTAGGCCTAGGCGGTAAATTCTGTTCTGCTCGCAGAATTTGGGTAATTTCGCATTCCAAGGATAACGCGAAATTGCCCAAAATTCTGCGTTTCGCTGCTTCGCGAAATTTTTTGCTTGTTCCCGTTCTCAAAATGCGTGTTCGCGAGATATTTCCCCCGAGCATGCAAACAGGGATTGCGTACAGTAAAAAAGCATTGCGAACAAGCAATTCCGCGTGTTCGCAGAATTTCTGCATGTTCGCAGAGATTTTTTACTGTTTCGCAGATTGCGTAACACGATTACGCCAATTCCGCCCACCCCAGTCAAAGCCATGCACCCACCCTCTAATTGTAAACATAAATTTCCCACCGATACACACCCCGGGACATTGAATGAGCTGCGCCTTGGAGATCCCACTCCCTAGGAACATGATGCATTGGTTAGTATAAACACATACTAACACTACTTACACAAGTGTACTACAGCGACCAGAGTGTACTGATGAGGCAGAGGAAGCGCAAAATATAAAAATATAAATCCTACCAGAGGTAGGATGACATAGTTCAATGAGCCGACGACCATGGGATGAGTTGAAACAGCTGCACGAAGAAAGCAGGTCTTCAGCACAAAGCAAGCAACTTTGAAGTATTGGTGAGTGCTGCCTTCTGTTTACCTTCTTCCGCCCGCCACCAAATTTATGTGGTGAAGAGGCAGACAGCAGTGGATCCGATAAGTAGATTTATTGATTGCAGGAAAAAAGGACACCTTAAATGCCCACCAACAGGAGCAGACAGCAAGGCAACCATCTTCTCCAGCACCGTGTACAAACTCCCCATTGTTCCCCTCATGACAGCCCTACATACTAACATTACATACTTACATTGTGGTGGAATTACATACTAACATTCTACTATGTCTTACATTGGAATACTATACAGAGCACATGACTTTACAGCAAGGAGCTCATGGTTTCATCCTGGAGTTGTTCGCTTCCAACCTGTATTATATAAACGCACAATAATACTACTTCCACGGGTATACTACAGTGCCCAGAGCACATCACTTTACAGCAATGAGCTCTCAATTAAGCCTCACTCATTAATCCTCTATTCTTCAGACCAGTAGGAGAAAGTAGTTTGCTACCCACTCCCTATATACCATAAACGCATACTAACACTACATACACAGTAATACTACAACGGCTAGTATTCTATCACATCCAGTGCCCATCACTTTACGGCAATCAGCTTGGTTTGATCCCGAGTCTTCACACCGGTAGCCGTGAGTACTTCATTTAGGGTATGGTATAAACGCAGGGTAGCGGTCAAGTTGTTCGCTTCCCACTCCCTGTATAGTGTACACTCCTACTAACACTACTTGCACACATATACTACAGTGCCCAGAGCCCTTTTCTTCACAGCAATCACCTCGGTTTGATCCCCAAGTCTGCTCACCGGTAGGCGTGAGTACTTCGCTTCCCGCTTCTGATATAGTTTAAACCAACCATATCGGTCAGTAGTTCACTTCCCACTCCCTGTATGGTATAAATGCGTACTAATACTACTTGCACACGTATTCTACAAAGACCAGAGCACATCACTTTATAACAATGAGCTCACTGTTTAGGCTCTCGGTTTCATACCTGAGTGTAGCAGCATATCATCTCAGCATCATGTCACTCTGAGCAACACCGCACTTTTAGACTGGTAGGAGTGACTACCTCCCTTCACACTCCCCCACAGAGCTTACAGTGCGCCTACCCTCCTTTCCTACTTATTTTGCCCTTTTTGCCCCTTACTTGCTTCAATGGATTCACAAAATGGTAGCTAACACTTCCTAGTTGCAACAATTATCTTGCCTGTTTCTGCACCTCTCTTGCTTCTTTTTGCACTTCTCTTGCCGGTTTCTGCAGTTCTCTTCCTCTTTTTAAACCCCTCTTGCCTCTGTTTGCAACTCTGGTGGTTCATTCTGCATTGTTCTTGCTTCTTTCTGCACCTCACCTGCCTCTTACTGAACTTCTCTTTCTTCTGTCCACACATCGGTTGCTTTTTTCAGCAATACTCTTGCCTCTTTCTGCACCCCTCTACCCTCTTTCTATACTGTTCCCTCCTGTTTCTGCAGCTCTCCTGCCTCTTATTGTACCTCTGTTGGTTCTTTCTGCAATGCTCACACTTCTGCTTGTCTCTTTCTGCACTTCTCTTGCTTCTTTCTACTCCTCTGTTGATTCTTTCAGGAATTCTCTTGCCTCTTTCTGCACTTCTCTGCCTTCTTGTTGCACCTGTCTTGCCTCTTTTTGCATTTTTCTGCACTTCTCTTGCTTATTTCTGTGCCTCTGTTGCAAATTTCTGTATCTATCTTGCCTCTTTCTGCACCCCTGTACCATTTTCTGCACTTTTCTTGCCTGTCTCTGCACCTCTCTTGCCTCTTTTTGCACCTCTGTTAGTTTGTTTCTGCACTGCTCTTGTTTCTTTCTGTACCTCACTCGTCTCTTTCTACACTTATTTTGCTTCATTCTACTCTGGAGAACTGCAGCCTTAAGGCCTGGTGGCGCAGGGTACTCCTAAATCCCCGGGATTCACCTGCCTTGTCAAAACAGAGACACAGACTCTTCGTCTGGCGTAGAAGATGGTATTTATTAGCTGCAGCTAGCACAGTGGTCTTAGAAGTCGTCAGTACAACGAGGTTCAAAAGAGACTGCCACTTAACTCCGTGGCGCACAGGTTTATATATCATACAGCACAATGCAGAAATGCAATCACACACGAGCATGAGCTATAAGCAAATGTTATAGACAATGTTTTAAAGCTAAAGCAACTCAAGTTCCCGGTTCTGTTTGTCATTCGACCCCTTAAGTAAATCACAAGTGAATCTACACAATTCGGTTTACTAACAGAGAAAACACAGCTGTGTGTCGTAGAAGGACAGTCGAGAAACAGGAGAATGCATGAGATGTGTAGCGAAGGACAGCAGGTAAGATAACTTAAAGGAAACAATGGTGTGAAATGACGTGTAGTCCGGACGGGGATTAATCAGCTCAGACAGGAATTAGTGTACCTGGCCAGACCCTGACACTCGTTAGTAAACATAGGCGAGGAAGCCACCTGACACGCAAAGCAGAAACAACAAAAACATCGCGTTCGCAAAATGGAGGCTGAGCACGAACAAATTTGTAATTTACAGAACCTCAACTCCTCTGTTGCTTCTTTCAGTAATTCTCTTATCTATTTCTTCACTTCTCTTTCTTCTTTTTGTACCACTCTTGCCTCTTTTTGTACCTCTGTTGGTTCATTCTGCACTGATCTTGCTTCTTTTTGCACCTCACACGCCTCTTTCTGCACTTCTCTTGCTTCTTTCTGCACATCTCTTGCTTGATTCTGCACCTCTTTTGCACATTTATATATCTCTCTCGCCTCTTTCTGCACCCTCTTCCCTATTTCTCCACTGTTTTACTTTTTTCTGAACTTCTCTTGCTTCTTTCTGCACTGCTTTTGCTTTTTTTTACACCTCTGTTGCAAATGTATGAATCTATCCTGCCTCTTTCTGCACCCCTGTACCCTTTTTCTGCACTTTTCTCACCTCTGTCTGCACCTCTGTTACATCTTTCTGTACCTCTTTTGCCTATCTCCACAACTGTCTTGTCTCTTTCTGCAGTTCTCTTGCTTCCTTCTGCACCTGTTTTTACTTTCCTCACTCCTCTTGCCTTTCTGCACACCTGTTGCTTCTTTCAGCACTTCCCAAGCTTCTTTCCACACCTGTCTTGCTTTTTTCTGCCCCCTGTTGCCTCTTTCTGCTTTCGTCTTACCTCTTTCTGTACCTCTCTTGCCTGTTTCTGTATCTCACTTGCCTCTTTCTATACTTGCCTTGCTTCTTTCTACACCACCGTTGTTGCTTTCAGGAATTCTCTTGACTCTTTCTGCACTTCTCTTGCCTGTTTTTGCACCTCTCTTGTTTCCTTTTGTACTTCTCTTGCCTGTTAACACAGTTCTTGTCCTCTTTTTGAACCCCTCTTGCCTCTGTTTGCACCTCTGTTGGTTAATTCTGCACTGTTCTTGCTTATTTCTGCACCTCACTTGCCTCTTTATGCACTTCTCTTGCTTCTTTCCACACATCAGTTGCTTATTTCAGCAATTCTCTTGCCTCTTTCTGCACCCCTGTACCTTCTTTCTGCACCTCTCTGGTCGCTTTTTGAATCTCTATTGGTTCTTTCTGCACTGCTCCGGCTTCCTTCTGTACCTCTGTTGCTTCTTTTAGCAATTCTATTGCCCCTTTCTGCACTCCTGTACCCTCTTTCTGCACATTTCTTGCCTGTTTCTGCACCTCTCTTGCCTCATTTTGCACCTCTGTTGGTTCTTTCCGCATTGCTCAGGCTTCTTTCTGCACCTCACTTGTCTCTTTCTGCACTTCTCTTCCTTCTTTGCGCATCCCTCTTGCCTGTTTTTGCACCTCTGTTGGTTCTATCTGCACTGCTCTTACTTATTTCTCTACCTCACTTATCTCTTCCTTTACATCTCTTGCTTCTTTGTACTCCACTGTTGATTCTTTTAGGCATTCTCCTGCCTCTTTCTGCACTTCTTGTCCTTCTTTTTGCACCTCTCTTGCCTCTTTTTGCAACTCACTTGCATTTTTCCACACTTCTCCTGCTTCTTTCTATACCTCTGTTATTTCTTTCAGCAATTCTCTTGCCTCTTTCTGCACCCCGCCCCCTCTTTTTGCACCTCTGTTGGTTCTTTCTGCACTACTCTTGCTTCTTTCTGCACCACATGTGCCTGTTTTTACACTTTTCTCGCTTCTTTCTACTCCCCCGTTACTTCTTTCAGCAATTCTCTTGCCTCTTTCTGTACTTCTCTTGCTTTTTTCTGCACCTCTTTTGCACATTTTGGTATCTCTCTTGCCTATTTCTACACCCTCTTCCCTATTTCTACACCTGTTTTGCTTGTTTCTGCACTGCTCTTGTTTCTTTCTGCACTGTTATTGCTTCTTTCTGTACCTATCTTGCAAATGTATGTATCCATCTTCTCTCTTTCTGCACCCCTGTACCCTCTTTCTGGACCTTTCTTGCCTGTTTCAGTCCCTCTCTTGCCTCTTTCAGCACTTCTCTTGCCTCTTTCTGCACCTCTGACCCCCTGCCCTTTTATCTACTAGGGCCTTACAGAGGAGGTCATGCCAATCACAAGGATACCCAAACCTGTAGTGTACTATAGTGTATGTAGGTGTTTTCACTGTATTCTAAGTGTCTTTCAGGATAGCACTGACTCCAGGCCTGGTTAGTCAGAGTCAGAAACCACCAGTTCCAGTCAGCAAAACATTGTTGACACAGTATGACTTTGAAACAAGGACTCTTTCTGCACCTCTGTTGGTTCTTTGTGTATATCTCTTACTTCTTCGTGTACCTTTCTTCATCTTTCTGGACTTCTGTTGCATCTTTCTGCATTTCTTTTGCTTCTTTCTGCGCGTTTCTTCCTCTTTTTGCAAATGTCATACCTCTGTAGGAATAGTTAGAAATTAACATTTAAAAAACCTTTGAAATTCACAGAAAAAACATAGCTTTCAGGGACGTTATAGTTAGGCATATTCATTTAAAAATACTTTGAAATTCACTGAAAAAAACCATTGGTTTCAGGGACATTATAGTTAGTTGGACATTTTACTCGTACAAAACCAGAGAAATTTGGGCATTATAGTTAGTTGAGCTAACTATAACTCACGCCCCTGCAATGCACTGCTGATGACGTCACATATTACATTAAGCGTGACATGGTCAGTGACATCACTGATTACATCTCAAATGACATCACTGATGACATCATCCATGTGATAATCTGATGCACCTCCTCACACCCTAATATAACCTTTGATACAGACTACCATTTTCAAAACCATAGACATACCAATACCAGTTACTAAATACCCTTGCACTGATTTCTAGGTCTACGCACACATGCACATTCATCAATACAGTCACTCATACATGCAATCACTCATCAATATAGCACTATCATATGCACTCATACACCTATACAGACACTCACACACCACCATTCATCCATAGAGTTACTCACACACCTAGTCAATCAAGCAAAGAATCAATCACACTCCCATTTGCTCACCCATACAGTTATACACACACCACCTCACTTATTCATACAGAAACTAACACATACTTATTCTCTTATACAATCACTGATACAAGCACACACTCGTCCATACAGCCACTCTCACAATTACTCATTCTCACATATAGTGATTTATAGACCCCAACACTCACCTATACTGCCTTTAACATATATAGTTACTCACAAATGCACTACTGAGACAATCATTCACTTACCAAAATACCCATACACACACTTCCCTACCCCTACAGCCCTCCACAGATGAACTCTTGATCCCATACACCCAGTGAATTAGCTACTGACTCATCTATGCACAACACCCACCCACCCACACAGACACACAGACACTCAGGTAACCATACAGATACTCAGACAACCAATCAATAACCCATGTAGACACTCATGTAGCTACTCTCCATCCCATGCAGCTGCTTACACACCAACCAACAGACTAATACAGACATTCACACAGTTTAGTCACTAACCCATGCATTCAGTAGGACATGATTAATTAATCACTTATACAGTCAGTCACGCACCTACTAAATCATCCATTCAGAAACTTATATGCCCACTCATTCTTCAATACACCTTGGCATATATATATATATATATAACCGGTTTAATTTTAGGACAGAATGTACTTAATTTTATTTTTTAATTCTCTTCCCATCATAATGTTAATGCTGAATAGGAAAGACATACGAAGAATTGTGAAGTAGTCTTTCTTTTATGCTGATCAAAACTGAATACCATGTGTCAATCATTACGCTTGCACTGGTCACTTTATAAGCCAATGACAAATACCCAACTATGTCATGTGATCAAGGCCCATGGAGGGGCTGAAACGCGGCATGGCGACTTGCACAATTAATAAATAATCTTGCACCTACTTTGTATCCTTTTCTGTCAGAAGACATGGGAGTAAAAGTGGAATCTGTGGACATATATATATTACCTACTGGCAGTCACCAGTAGGCAGTTATAGTAAGGACCTAGGGCCAGATGTAGGTCGGTCGGTAACGGCCGAAAATTGGTATTTTCGGCCGTTACCGACCGGTATACAAGATTTGGCATGTAGGGGGCATTATTTTACCGAATCGGTAAAATTACCGAATCAGTAATTTTACAGATTCGGTAAAATAAAAAAATCGGTAAATTTACCGATTCGGAGCCACCCATATGTAGGTGGGACTCTTCAGAGTCCCAGGAGCCTTAACAAATCTGTATTTTACCATCAAATCCAATTTGATGGTAAAATACCGATTCCGGTGTGCATGCACATGTGTGCATGCACACCTATGCCATGTGACAGGCAGACCTGCCCTTAGGGCAGGTATGCCTGCCACATGGCACCCGTGCCTGTTTTGGGGGTGCCAGAGGGTGTCAAAGTGACACCCCCTGCACCCTTGTGAAATTCGGTATTTACCGATTCGGTAAATACCGAATCGGTAATGCCCATTCATTCCTATGGACTTCAAAGCCCATAGGAATGAATGGGCATTACCGATTCGGTATTTACCGAATCGGTAAATACCGAATTCATCCAATTTGGTATTCCAGCACATCTGGAATACCTACATATCGTACCCATTGATTTACCGATTTTAAATTACCGAATCGGTAAAATTCGGTAATTTAAAATCGGTAAATCTTTCCTACCTACATCAAGCCCCTAGTTACCGTAGGAAAAGCTCAACATTCTATTCCCAATAACTTAGGCGCCGATTGACGAATCTTCGAAAAAATTTCAAAACTTATGGCCCGCTCCATTCCGCTTGTATCTTGAAAGTTTCGGGGTGATTCGACAAGCGGGTTCTGGGAAAAAAGTGGGGTCCCAAAATGCAATTTTCCATGGGAAACTTTAGCCGTGGCCACAGCCCGAACAGCTGAACTGAAGTACACCAAATTTGGCAAAAAGGTAACCCTTGGTTCAGAAAGAACTCTTTATGTTAAATGGTGTAAATCCGATCAGTAATTGCTGAGAAAATCAAAATAAAAAATATATTGATATCTAGAGGCATGGAGGATCTGCGCACCCTCCTGATCACAAGATTCATGCTAATTGGCTGTCAACACTCCAAACTAGGAAGTGTTGGCAGCCATCTTGTGCCTCTGTAGAACCGAGGCACAAGGAAAGAGAAAAACAAAGGCCCAAAACATGAAAAGGGGGCAGGGTAAAAACACCCCGACCCCCTAGGCATGCTTAGGGGTCCCACAAGGACCCCCAGGGCTCAAACTTGTATTTTTTTTTAAATCGTGGGATATGCGCTGGATCCGCGGATCCGGCCATGAAAATTTAAAAAAAATGAAGCGTGGGCTCCCACGCTTTGTTTATTTAAAGCCCCCGGGTGGGTCAGGTCCCGGGATCATGCAAAAAATTGTGAGGGGGCCTCAATCCCCTCCACACTGCCCCAGGTACTGCCACCCCCCAGGGCTTTCTTTAAATGTTTCCTGGGGCTCATGGCCCCCCCATAGCCCCGGGGACCAACAGTTCCCCAGGGGTTTATTTTTTATGTTTTCCTTTGCATCTTATAATGAATATTAATTATTTTCTTGCTTTCCACTACTGACAGGCCTTATATTTTAAATAGATGTTAATTTGCCTCATTTTCTGAATCAGAATTTTGAGTTTTCAATGGACTGAAAGAGTGTAAACTCTCAATTAAAGAAAGTAAACATCCCTCTTCCTGTGTGTGTTGGTTTTCATAATGTTAGCTACTGCTTATAGGGGGAAGCTGCTCACCCACCTGTGGTCTGCTAGCCTTGAGGCATACAGACCCAGACATAAAATAACATTCACGTCAGTGACCCAATACACTTTCTTGGTGAATACACTACCCAAATCTAATTCGAAGAGTAAGAGATAAAAGTGCTCGGGCCTTGTTTGTAACTGTCTTCAGGACTTTTCTTGTAAGCAAAGTTATAAAGATGAAATATTGATCTAAAAATGCTCACAGATGATAACACACAATGTCTGCAAGTGTTTGTTGTACTCTGGAATGTCTTGAAGTGGAGTACCAGTATTCTGCCAGTTCTTTAGTTTTATCACAGCCCCCACGTAGACCCCCCCCACCCGGAGGGCCACAATCTACACCCATCCTTCAGATGACTCTAGTGGCCTAAAAATATTGCTTGAGCCTCTGTAGTCTTGTGGACACAGGTAGGTAACAGAGTGACAGACACCCGAACGTGACACCCTCTACAACAGACCACTTCTGCTCCACAAGCCAACACCTCAACACCATCATACATAAGGTACCCAATGTGAAAACAGCAGGGTGTGACAGCTTCTACGAGGCCTTTGACCAATATGCAACATCGCCTGCACCCTCTTCCTGGAGATCTTTCTACCAAGTGCACCCCAATAGCCTGATCTGCCACCACTCGCTCTGTGGTCACCTGTCGTCCACCTGTCTTTATCGACAGGCCGGGTGGAGTTCAGGGGGCCCACATGTGAGCTGTGCATCCCAGGTTGAGCCGCCCTTCCCGCCCTTCCCTCCCTTCTCTCCCCCAAGACCCTCAGTGCACAGTGCAGAGTGGGCGAGAGATGCATTAACCTGTGCGAGGCATGCGGAACCAGGCTGCACAGGCAGCGGTGGGCACTGTGCAGCAGGCATGGAAGCTGGTGCCTGCCGGTGGGTAAAGGAGGCTGCGCCCATGCAGAACGGAGGCTGGGTTCCTGGGAAGGAGACAAAGACAGTGACAGTGAAGAGTGAAGAGTGCTGTCAGGGAGCTGCCGCAGATGTGCCATGTGTGCGTGTGTGCTGTGAGTGAGTGAGTGAGTGAGTGAGTGAGTGCACAGAGGGGCTGGGAGCAACGACTCGGCTGAGCACATGCACCTTTGCTGAATGGCGATGGCTCGAGTGCATTAGTGGCTGGGTGCCTCTGCTTGCCGCTTCTTCTCCCCCTGCTCCTCCACAGGCCCATTAGTCAAACCTGACCTCTGCCACAGTCCGCAGCCAGCACACTTCCTCCTGCACCTCAGAAAGAGCGGGAAAGGGGGCACGCGGAATATTGCTTTATGAAAAGCGGTGCCGGTGCCTCCAAGGCACCTATTGCAGTCCAGCTCCTCCACCTGCATCAATTGGTTCCTCCGCCTGAATGTGGCCATAGTTTGAACCTGTTCCCAACAGGAGCACCGTGGCATGGACCTCAAGTGTCTGGCCACCCCAGAGTGAAGTTTTGTTTTTATAAACGCACCGGCTTCCCAAAAGGTGGCAAATGCTTAATCTGGCTTCCCAACGCTATCCGCTCTACTGTAAGAAAAATGCAAATGTAACACTGCCCCTAAAATGGGCTCGCTAGGTAATAAAGATCGCCCACTGTAAATACGTGGGGTTTGCTTACCCAGCCATACTGGCTGCTGTAGGGAGAGTTTGTGTGGGGGTTACAGGATTTGCATTCAAAACAGTAAGCACCCCCCCCCCACCCCCTACGGCCCTGACAATAGGGATAAACAAAAGGCGGGTGTGTGGGGGGCAGCTGGGCTTTAAATTGCAGAGGAAAGATACACTCCAGTCTGTGTATTGAGTGCTTCTACCGATGCCCTGCAGTGTCCTTGAAAACTCTCACACAATCTATCCCCACATGCCGTTTGTTGACCAAGAGCTTGCGTTACCTCTTCACTGCTTTCCTGATCCAGAAACGACGACTTTCTCTTTTCAGACGTGAGGATTCTCTTTTTCTGTTAGAAACAGAGCCTGCCCCCCGACTCAAGTAGGTGTGCACACACTGCTCTGCAAGCCCCCCACATTTTACCACTACGGATAACTGGGAGCCGTCGGCCGTCCAGAGGTGTCTGAGTTTTATTTAAAGTAGGCGCCTGGCCTGCCTTCTTTGTTCCCTGTTAGTTGCTGGTCTCCAGAGCCAGGGCTGCCGAGGACACGTGGAAAGTTAGTAAATGACGCTCTTGTGTTGACCATATACCACAGCGTCAATTGTTGAATATCGGACTTTAACGGCACACCTCAGTGCACCCCAAAGCCTCCCCCCGGGGCATGCACTCAGGGTAACACAGGGAGCACCAGTCCGAGTGGAGGGTGTCCCATTTACCGCCTCCCAAAGGCTGCTCGGCAGGGCGCTGTGATGAGTACAGGCCTCAGCAAGGCCTGCGAGTGCAAAGAGTTTGCCCTTCTGTGCACGGAGTCCTCAGACTACACAAGAAATTGGCACGGAAACTGGAAATACAAAGACATAGTTTAATAAACCTTTAAAGGTGGTACTACAGCCCACACAACACTCTACAGTATTGTACAAGGTAGCACAAAGAATTCAGACATGCGGTCCCCTTTAATACACAAAGAAGGGGCTCATAAGTAGGCGGTTACAGCTCAAAACATGATTTAGAACCATATATGGAAATTTTTTGAACATGATCGATACATGGGTGGAGTTAACAGTTCTTGAGACCCGCCGAATGCACATTCCAATCTACGCTATTCAGAGACAGATGTGACTCCTACTGGGCATGCGCTAGACGCACAAGGAACTATTTATAGCTTGTTGCCGGGCAAACTTCAGGAGTGATAATCAGTGAGGTAGGACTCGCCTCGTGGTGAGCACATGGCAATGTATAGCACACAAAATGGACCCCAGAAAACAAAATTGAGTCTGCCCGTATATTAAGTACGAGCGGGAAAACTAAAACAAAGACACAATAGCATGTCTTCAGTGAATGCTTAATACTATCGATGTTTTATTTACAACAGACGACCCTTTCAGCATTTGCTGAAGACATTCAGTTTCCTTGGATAATCTAGATACTCATCGTTGATATCGATGCTCATCATGTCAGCTATCTCTCTAGTTATAGTTTTCTTATGGGCAGCCTCCGCAAAAGCTCGTTTATTAGACACACAAAATGAAACACATAAAGAACATATCATTGGACTACATTAAATACATACACAACACCTGAATAATATGTCAACAATTATACGTAGTCCAGTGAGAACTTTCCAACCCCATGTAGAAATCAAGGTCCAAAACCACCCAGAGAAGGTCCAAGATCCATTTTCGACATGTATATCAGCTGCAATTTTATGTAATTTGTTAATAGCTTTGTACACAGAAGGAGTATGATCGTGGATAAAGACGCAGCAGCTGATTCCGATAATTCTACAAGCTCCGCCTCTATCTGCTAACATCACATCTAGAACCATTTGGTTCTGTAATGCAACAATCCTAGTAATTTGCAGTTCATCAGTAAGATTCACAAGGGCTGCAGCAGTTTGATTAGTAACAGCTTCAACTACTCTCGTTAATCGGCATATTTTTCTACTGTTCAGAGCAGCTCCCACAAAGAAATATAATCCTAAATTGAAATCTATATACTGTTGCAGATTAGTATCAGTCTGGTCAACGTCATCTACAGACAAAGTTCGCTTATATCTATTTACAGTCACATTGTTCAATAATTTCAAATCTTTATGGTATGATGCAGGTGCCAGGAATACAGGTGGCAATAAAAATGATGCATGACATACTCCGGACCATCCAGCTGGTAATCGATAATAACCTTTGTTTCCACATACAAAATAGGTATTATGAGAGGCTAAGAATGTGCTGTTGTTCAGGCCATCAATATTCAATACAACAATACAATCAATAACACCTACAGGAATATGGCATAAACTCTGTACACATAAATCTAATTGTGCTTGGGCCACTGAAATCACAAACTTATCTTGACCAACAGTGTCTCTAGTATTCGTGAAAATATAAGGTGTTGATTCATTGTCCGGTCGATATTCTTCCCACTCCCATATAGTTCCATTGGCTTGTGGATAGCCTTCCTTATCTTGATGGCATTCTTTATTCAGTCTGAAAAGCAGTCTACCCACTGTGGGTTTTCTCGTAGCAAAAAGCAAAGTGTACCATGCTCTGCAAGAGCTATTATGAGAGAAAGGGAGAGGTATGAACGGTGTTCCCCCTTTCTTTTGATGCGCCGGCATCATCCCACATATCCAACAGTCTGTAGCATTTGTAGCAACCTGGGTGTGATGCAACATTTGGATGAAAGTGTTATTCAAATACGACTGTCGATGTTTCAACTCTTGATATGGAAAGGTGTAGAAGAAATGCTCATCTGGGACTGGAGTGGAAACAACATATAGCTCACGGTCAGGAGCTTTATCCTCTACAAACCACGTGACTGTAGCAACAACTGCTACAACGGTAATGAAACCTACAGAACTATCTTCCTGAAACTAAAGTGTTGTCAGAACTCTTACCCCCTAGGTAGCCATTGTTTTCTTCACCAGCGGGCCAAGACGGGTGCCACTACACTAATGCATGGCTGATCCCCCCCTTGCCTCATCGGCTCTCCGTTTCAGTGACCTAGGGACCGTTCTGACAACTTCTCACACAATTGCAGATTATTTTCTTGGTCGCAGATTATATCTTCTTGATCCAGGGATTTTCGAGTCTGGGACGAACTCCTCAGATTCGTCAGGTACCACAGCACGGCCTCTTTCCGCGGTCAGGATATCCCGATGGTTGGTCAATACAGCAGGCTCCACCAGGTCAGGTTGCACTTTCCAGCAATGAATGGAATGGATCCAATTTTTCCAATTGGTCACCCGCACAGCTGTTCTTGTTGCGAGGAGGACCTGCTCGGGACCGCACCACCTCGGCTCCAGACTGCTCGACCTCTCGAATGACTTCACCAGGACGAAGTCACCAGGCCGAAGATTATGGCCTTCTCCTGTGGACCGGTCCGGCAGTGCTTCTCGAACCTGTTGATGAATGGAAACCAAGCTATCAGTTAATTGTGCAAATAGTAATTCATTAAAACACAAGGTACATCGTACACTGAGCTTGGTTTGGGCACCCCCCATATGTTTATGGGGCACCCGAAAACAATATCATAGGGCATTAGGCCGGTCCGAGAATGCGGTACTGATCTGATAGACAATAATGCCAAAGGCAAAGCATCTGACCAAGTCAAAGAAGTAGAAGCCTGTATTTTCGCTATTTTTAGCTTCAACGTGCCATTGTACTTTTCCACCAAACCTGCTGATTGAGGGTGGAACACTGCATGGAACTTTTGCGTAATGCCTAATCCTTTCAGGACATACTTAATAACGTCCGCCACAAAATGGGGTCCGTTGTCACTCCACAATAATCTACAAACACCGTAGCGAGGGAAAAATTCCTTCAACAGCACCTTAGCAGTAGTCATTGCAGTATTGTCCTTCGTAGGGTATGCTTCAATCAATTTGCTGAATGCACAAGCCACAACCAGGACATACTTCATATTATTGCGGCATTCCAGCTGAATATAATCCATTTGCAATACTTCAAAAGGTGCAGTGGGTGTTGCAAATCCCCCTGCTGGAGTTTGTGTACCTTTTCCTGGATTGTATTTAAGGCAAATCATGCAGGTCTGTACTAATCTCTTAGCTGTGCTAGCAATCTCTGGATGCTCCCAAACTTGCGTAAGTAATTTCACAATTGCCGAAGTTCCAACATGTGCTAGCCCCTGTGTCATCTGAACCATAGGTTGTACGAAGGCTGTGGGTAACTTCCACCTATCCATCTGCTTATTCCTCCAGCAGCCTTCATCGTCCAATTCTCCATCTTTGGACCATTGTTCTCGTTCTTTCTCAGTAGCAGTCTTTTGTATCTCTAACACCTTTCCCCTATCATCATGCCACCGCTCAGCTTGCGACTTCACAACATGCATTGGAGTGGAGCCAGGCTACATCACAGTTTCACGTCCCACTCGATCTACGAAAGCGTTTCCTTGCCCCACTTTATCTGTCACTTTCTTGTGTGCGCTACATTTCACTATAGCTATCTTTTTAGGATAGGTAAATGCAGTCAAGAGATTATGTACAAATTCTCCATACATTATCTGTGCGCCATGTGATGTCAAAAAGCCCCTTTCCTTCCAGAGCAGGCCAAAATTGTGCGCTACTCCGAAAGCATAGCGGCTATCCGTATAGACATTCACGCATAACCCTGCACTAAGCTCACACGCTCGTGTCAACGCTATCAGTTCTGCTGCTTGTGCTGATTTCTGGGGTATGTTTGCTGTCTCCACTATTGTGTGTAGCATAGTAATTGCATATGCTGCTGAAGTAGTCCCATCTGGTAACTTCAAGCAAGACCCATCCACCCACAGTTCTCCATCCACATCTGTAAAGGGCGTATCTTACAAGTCAATACGACCCTTTGTCTGTTCCTCAGTCACAAAGACACAGTCATGTGTCTCTTGCGCCTCAGTCTAAGTCGCTCGGAAGGGCAACAACGTGGCTGGATTCAGTGTTGCACATCTCTTCAATGTAATATGAGGAGCCAACAGTGTTAGCTCGTACCCTGTCAGACGAGCATTAGTTAAATGCTGCGTCTTTGTTTGATTCAAAAGGGCATCCACAGCATGGGGGGCCAACACCAACAACTTATGAGATAACACAATCCCTTCACTCTGGCGTATTGACACAGCTGTTGCTGCAACTGAGCGAAGACAACCAGGCAATGCTCGCGCAACAGGATCAAGCATCGCCGAGAAGTATGCACAAGGGCGCTGTTTATCGCCGTGCATCTGCACTAACACTGATAACACGCATCCATCCTCTCATGCACATACAATGTAAAGGTCTTCGTGTAATCAGGGGTACCTAACACTGGTGTTGAACAAAGGGCCTGACGTAATTGTTGGAAAGCATTCTTACATTCATCTGTCCATGGAAGGGGAACTGGAGTATCCTTTGTCAAAAGGGCTAACAGTGGTTTAACTATGTACGAAAACCCTAATATTCACTGTCTACAAAAGGAGGTTAGACCCAGAAAAGCTCGAACAGCTTTCTGCGTGGAGGGTGCTGCTGTATCTAAAATAGCTTGAATACGATCTGGTGTAAGTGCACGCCCCTCCTTAGACAAAAGGAGACATAAGTAGGTTACCTTTGGTCTACAATATTGCAATTTCTTTCTCGATACTTTGTGATTGTGCGATGCCAGGAAGGTAAGTAAAGACAATGTACACTCCTCACATTGTTCGGGGGTGTTGGCTGCCAACAAAATATCGTCAACATACTGTATAAGCGCCACACCTTCAGGTAAAATAAAAGAATCCAACTGCCGTTTCAATGCCTGACTATAAATGCTAGGACTCTCAGTATAGCCTTGAGGAACTCTACAAAATCTACACGATCAAAGTGAATCCGAAAAGGTATCGGCTGTCAGGATGAATATGGATCGAAAAGAAAGTGTTCTTCAAGTCTATAACTGAGAACGTTGTTGCAGTTGGCGGGACCAGAGTAAGAAGTGTCGTAATATCAGAAACCACTGGGTATTGAGGTATCACTATCTTATTGACCTCCCTCAAATCGATAATAAATCGATAAATCCCAGTGTCAGTATCTTTCTTCAAAATCGGTAGTATAGGGCTGTTACACACATTGTATGGAACTTCTTCAACAACCCCTACTTTAATCAGTTCCTGCACTATCTGTATGAGCGCCTCCTTCCCCTCCTGTGAAATTCGATACTGAGGTAGGCGCGGCAGCACAGCTCCCTCCTTTACACTGATGTGTACCGGGGGGATGATCATCTGTCCCACATCAGTATCCGAAGTAGCCCACAAAGTATGAGGTAAAGAGGCCAATGCAGCATCTTCTTTAATCGTACACACCCTCTCCATTGTTGGATAGTTGTCATTCAAAATAATACGTACTCCTTCAGGGGTGCACCGTTTCGTAGCCCGAAAATGCTTAAGCATATCCAGGCCCACAATGTTATCGGGCGTGTTCGGGGAGAGCAAAAATGGACATGGTGCAACAAACTGATCTACATAAAGTGCAAGAGGTTGTGATAGTGGGCTAAGAGAAGGCATTCCATCGAACCCTATTGACATAATTGTTAAGCAAGACAGGGGAGCCCTCGGAACCAATTTTTTAGACAAAGCGCTACGAGTAGCTCCTTTATCAACAAGGAACCAATCAGTAGAACCCAAAACATGTGCTGTAACATAAAAACCCTCTGATCTACTGGCACTTCGACTTATTCCTTACACCATCCTACGCAATCCTATGCATACTGTGAATCATGCTGTTCAGGAGGTACATATTCAAACATTTGGTATTGATTTTGTCGATCAAAGACATTGGACCTATCTTGCGGTCACATACTAGAATCAAACCTAGCTCGATCATTCGTGTTGCGCCTAGGGCCTGAAGAACCTCATCTACCCCTCATGAATCCCTGCCCCCGCTATTGCCGCAGTGCACGCAACAATGGACACTCATTCGCCCAATGGCCTCTCTGCCTACAATATGCACATTGATCCCGGGCCAAATCAGTACGGCCCGAAGAAGAACCAGGAAAATTCCGACCACCCCTTTCATTACCTCTACGAGGCGGCCCATACACTTGCGCTAACATAACCTTCGTTTTCAAATCTTTAGATTTCTTTTCCTCACTTCCCTTCGCTTCTAATTCCTGACGCTCATAATACTGAGCCATCGTCAGGAGGGATGCTGGCGACAAAGTCATCCAAGAGCTTTCGCTCGCGTTCAATCGAGCTGCTACTCCCGGTAATAGATTTGAAACATATTTATCAACAAAAAGATGTCAAACCGTGTCGTCCGTAAGTGACTGGTCGCTGAAATCATGGAAAATTTCCTCAAATCGTGTAAAGAAATCTGAAGCTGATTCATCTACCTTCTGTTTACATGACGCTAACATAGTCCAGTCAATCTTTTTAGGGGGGATAAGCATTTTTAATTTAGTCAAAGTTTTAAAATCGACTGGGGCGGTTTCTGTGCGGGTTTCCTTTCTCTATCCTCGTCCTCAAGATCCGCCCATCTAACCTGAAATGCCTGAAGGTCATCTACCTTTCCTATAGATCTCCACATATCTGGGGGTAATATAGGCCCAAAAAACAAATCAATATCGGCCAGGGTCATAGTACAGGAATTTAGAGCCCCCTCAACTTCCTCGTAAAAGGTTGCGGGATTCTTTCGTGGATCAGGCAATGCCGCTTTTAATGCCATAACATCTGCTCTATTCCAAGGAGTATAAACCCAATTATAGATGAAATACCCTTGAGCATCAGCAGACCCTCTATCCGAACTAGTGCCCGCTCCTTTAGGAGGAACGTACAAAGGCGCTGCCTCCCGCATCAGTTTAACATGCACTGCATCGATCTTATTTGAATAAAAGATGGATGACTGCTTCCCGTCACCACTCAGATTCGTTTTCTCCTCGCCGGCTTTCCTTTTCCGCGCTTCATCCCGAAGCCGAAACAACTCCTCCCGCAACGCAAATATCCGTTGAATCGCATCAGGCACCTTAGAAGGACAAAAAAGACCTTTACGCATTTCTTTAGAATCGGCTATCACATCAACTGGTTCAAGAACATCAGAATATTTCCCAAAAGCTGACACTACTTCATTAGAGGTACAAAAGGGGGTGGTGATGGACGGAGCATCTGAATCAATCAAACACTCACACCCAGTAAAAAGATCTGGGTTTAATCCATCACCGTTCTTTAGCCCACTCTGCCACCTCAGTTCAGACATGGCTATATGCAAATCAGTTTGACCCTGTGCCTCATGGGAACAGTCCAGCCCGAACTGCCAAGCCATGTCCTCCCTGGACCGGAAACAAGCTTCTGAGAACCGGTTTCTGTCATTCCAGCCGTCTTCATCCGGGCTTGCTTGAATCCAGTGGCAAAGTGAGCAAGGGACTCATGTCTGAGCATACCCTGCCACACTTATGACGGCCAAAAGCGGTACAAAAGGGGGTGTTGATGGACGGAGCATCTGAATCAATCAAACACTCACACCCAGTCATAAGATCTGGGTTTAATCCATCACCGTTCTTTAGCCCAGGCTGCCACCCCAGTTCAGACATGGCTATATGCAAATCAGTCTGAACTTGTGCCTCATGGGAACAATCCAGCCCGAACTGCAAAGCCATGTCTTCCCTGAACCGGAAACAAGCTTCAGAGAACCGGTTTCTGGCATTCCAGCCATCTTTAGCCCGGCTTGCTTGAATCCAGTGGCAACGTGAGCAAGACGGCTGGAATGCCAGAAACCGGTCCTCGGAAGCTTGTAAAGAACGGTGATGGATTAAACCCAGATCTTTTGACTGGGTGTGAGTGTTTGTTTGATTCAGATGCTCCGTCCATCACCACCCCCTTTTGTACCACTACTTCATTAGAAACAAACTCAGTAAAGTATAATTTCTCCCTATCCTCCCATGCTTCAAGCTCTTCCAATAAATCTACAAGGGAGACAGCATCTTTGTTAACCCGATAAGCAATCTCACGGCGATCAGCCATACGATCGGCCGACAACATAGACCGCGTATCTACTTTCTGCCTGGGCGGTCCAGAATCCTGATCTCCTCCTCTCGGGGCAGACGGGCCAGCGTACGGAGGCGGGGAGTGATCTAATAATGAAAAATCATCATCAGATTTATTAAGGAAAGGATAAAGAGGCTGTCGAACAGGATACTGGCCAGATATTTGCAACCGACGTTCTTTCTCCTGTTTCTCTTCTAATTCCTTTGCTTCGCGCTTTTTCGACTTTGTGCGCTCTCTCACTCTTACGTTGCTCCTTCTCAATCAGTGCTTGCTCACGCTTCTCACGCTCTCGTACCTCTGTCACCCACATACGTATACACTCAAACATATCTTGTCTCATTCGCTGCTTACACATACACTGCTCCACATACACTGCTCCACATACTCAATTTTCCGCAAATCAAACGATCCATACATAGGCCATCACAACTCAGGATCCTTTTTAGTATATTTCCTCCATAATGTGCTGTACATTATGGGGGAAAGACCAAACTTGACATACATATCCCTATACGGCGTCCCTTCCGGGGGAGCCGGCTGTGATTCTTCTAGTATCAACCGGACATTTCCAAATCAGCAGCACCACTTACGGAGTGCGCTAAAAACAGGCATGTCAGAAATAGTGCAAAATATGCAATATTATAAGTAAAATGGCACTTAAACCGATGCGCCGCTCAAATCCAAAGGTCAGGAGAAATATCTCCACATTGCCTGCCTATATTTGTTGCAACTCATATATACACCAATTCAAACGTTATGTTATGTTATTTGGATTTTTTAAGCGCACAGCTGCCCCTGCTAAGGGGCGTCCCGGCGCTGTAACTGGAAAAAGTAACATAACTAATAACACAGAAAAAGTAGGGAGTGATTAATAAGACAGAGGAAAGAAATAGGTTTTGACAGCTTTCCTGAAAGCAAGAAGGTCATCCAAAGAGCGAATGTAGGCAGGAAGTACGTTCCATAGTTTAGAGGCCAAGACCGTAAACGATCGGCCACCCAATCTACATTTTTGAAATCGGGGGACAAGTGCCAGATTTTGGCCAGCAGAACGAAGGCTGCGCGAAGGGGTGTACGAGGACATAAGGTGCTGAAGGATGATAGGGGTCTTAGATTTAAGAATTTTAAATGCAAAACAGAGGGCCTTGAACTCTATGCGCCTGATTACTGGCAGCCAGTGCAGATTGAAAATTGTGCTACGGGCTGAGCAGAAGCGTGGCAGGCCCACCAGGGCCCTAGCTGCCGCATTCTGCACCCGTTGAAGTCGCAAGACTTCCGCCTGGTTGGCGCCCAAGAACAGTGAGCTCGCGTAATCGATCCTCGATAATACGCTAGCTTGGATCACCATCTGGTGGGTGGGGGCATCAAAAAATTTGAGGATAGGCCTCAAGCCACGCAAAATGCCGAAGCACATGGATGCCACCTTCTTAGTGTGGAAAGAGAAGGTTAGTTTGGAATCCAACCAGACGCCAAGATTTTTGAGTTTGGAGACAGGTTTTGGGGGAGGTCCCAGCTCCTTAGGCCACCAGCTAGCACCCCACAGATCAGGATGTTTCCCCAGCACCATCACCTCAGTTTTGAGGGTGTTGAGTTGTAAACAATTGGACGTAAGCCAACTAGCAACGGCCCTCAAACCATCCGCAAAGTTCGATGCCAGTTGGTCAGAGTCCCCGTTAAGAGCCACCGCCAACTGGGTATCATCGGCGTATGATACCATAGTGAGACCCCAACTCTTCGCAACCTCCGCCAAAGGTTGATCGTAGAGGTTGAAGAGAGTGGGGCTCAACGCCGAGCCCTGCGGGACTCCTTGAGTGATGGCGTGGGGCTTGGATCTGAACGGTGGCACTACAACCTGAAAGGATTGTTCCGAAAGGAACGATTGAAACCAATCCAACGCCCTGCCTGAAATACCAGCCTCACCAAGCCTTCGAATAAGAATGGTGTGAGATACAGTGTCAAAGGCGGCACTGAGGTCCAAGAGGACCAGTGCCGCCGTTTGACCTGCATCTAGTACAGAGCGGAGATGTTCAACCATGAATAGAAGTGCCGTCTCTGTACTATGTCCAGATCTAAAACCATTCTGTGTAGGATCTAGAAGATGTGCAGATTCCAGATGGTTTGTTAAGATGTTATTCACATGGGCCTCTGTAATTTTTGCCACCCAGGGAAGGAGGGAGATAGGTCGATAACTCTCCGGCTTCAACGGATCCAATCCAGGCTTCTTTATGATGGGCATGACGCAGGCACTTTAGGAAGTAGGGGACCCCTATATATGAAAACCACTAGTTATACATAGGGAAAGAATGTCTAGTTTGAGAAAGGTCTATAACTAGTATACATAACATAGAAACAAATAGTCCTATTAGAACCCACTATATATAAATGATCATGGACCACTTTTGTTGTACTTTTATTCAAAATTTATTATCTTTGTTTGATTTTGTAAAGGGTATATACTTTTTGTTTAAAAATTGAGTTATTTATATATATAAAGGGTAACTGATCAAAAATAGTTTATCATTAAAGGTGCAAAACATACATATGACAAGACATAAAATTAAACATAAGGAAGATGGATGAACATGATGTAGGCAAAGCGTTAGATACACACTACGCGCGTTTCGACTTGTTAGCCTTCATCAGGTGAACCGTCTTTGACTAAAAAACAGCTAAAGATGAGTGAAAAGCTGGACAGCAAATTAAGATAGTTGTATGTTCAATCTCGTAGCCCTAGCAAAATGGGCGGGGAAGTGCTGATGCAGAGTTGATATATAAACGTGTAATTTCCTTTAATGTATTTTAATCACGACGTAAAAGATCTCATTGATGCTGGAAGTGAATATGATGTTAATAATAAACCACTTCTAATATCTTGGCATTGTGGATATTGGCTCTTAAGGGTTGGGCATCTAGAAGAGAAGCCAGATCGATTTTCCTGTGGAAATGGTAGGATGATTTTTTAGGGATTAAAATGAAGTCGGTCGTCTGGCTTCATCTATGCATCGTCGATAAAGGATCCCGGCTTTTTGTGTCGGAAACCTGTGCAGATTCCAGATGGTTTGTTAAGATGTTATTCACATGGGCCTCTGTAATTTTTGCCACCCAGGGAAGGAGGGAGATAGGTCGATAACTCTCCGGCTTCAACAGATCCAATCCAGGCTTCTTTATGATGGGCATGACGCAGGCAGCCTTCCAACTAGGTGGAACTGAACCGATGGTAAGGGATTGCTCCACCAGATGGCGGATAGGAGGAAGGCAAAAGGACGCCGAGTCCATAAACTGGGCAGGTCTCAAAGGGTCATCCGGTGAGCCAGACTTGACATTTGCCGCTAGGAGATTAAAGTCCTGCTCCGATGGTATAGAGAGAGAGGCCAAGCACTGAGAAGTACGCAATGTCAAGGTCGTAATGTCAGGGTCAGCTTTGGTAAAAGAGCGGTAGATGGCATTTACTTTTTCCACAAAGAAGCTGGCTAACGACTCACAGTGGGCAAGGGAACAGATCTCCGTAATAGGAATTCTGTTCACTGTGAGCTCCTTCAAGACTTTGAAAACCAGTTTGGACGGATTAGAGCTCGCCTGGAACTCCCGTGCATAGTAGTCAGCTCGGGCCCGGCAGACAGTTCTGTGGTATGTCTTTACCTTGGCCAGGTAGCATACTTTCAGGTCTTTATCATAATTCTTCCTCCATGCTCTTTCGGCTTGTCGGCAGGTAGCTTTAATACACCTGAGTGCCTCCGTGTACCAGGGATTAGGTTGAGAATGTCGATTCCTACTCCAGCCGGCTGGGATTAATACGTCAAGGACTTTAACAATCCAAGCGCAAAAGATGTCCTCCAATTTGAGCTTTTTCCAGGGCCGCCTGAAAGATGTTTTATCAGGATTCCCAATAGATTGTGTCACCATTGTGACAGAAAGCTCAATGAGGTAGTGATCACTCCATCCCATGGGTCTAGGGGGTGGGACCTCGGCCAGTTGAAGGTTTGTAAAGACCGGATCGAGGATATGACCTCCCTCATGGGTCGGATGACGGACCAGTTGGAGTAGCTGTACTGCTTCAAGGTCGTCCAGCAGACCTCTAACCGCTGGTATCTCCATGGCATCGAAGTGTATATTAAGATCGCCGATGATGGTAATGTTGGAGGAGAGCAGAGAGAGAGAGCTTACCATCTCAGGAAGGGCTTTCCTGAAAGCACTGTCGCTCCCTGGAGAACGGTAAATCAGAAGACCTGACAATGTTTGATGCTGACTAATGCTGATGGAAAAATGGGCACACTCTGCGCCAGCCAAGTCCATAGGCTTCCAGGTGCAAGTGAAGCAAGTTTTAAAAGCCACGGCTATGCCTCCGCCTCTCCCCTTGCGATTTAGTGTATGAATTGCGTAGCCCGGAGGGAGGGCCAGATTAATAATGGCCGTATCCTCATCACCTAGCCAGGTCTCCGTCATGAAGAAGACATCAGGACCTTCTAAGGAGATAAGTTCATAAATATCTCGATGATGTTTCGACAGGGATCTGACATTATGGTGCCAAAGTTTAACGGCACTAGAGGGTGAAGGTTCCTTCTTACGATGCAGCAGTACCTGGCTAGGGGCCATCGTCGTTGCCGATAGTTCCCACCATCCGCATGGGCAAGTATGAGGGCCGCACAGGGGATGCTGAGCCGAGTGCGAACAAGAGGGCAGACATCGTCTGATCAAATGAAGAGCCTGACTGGAATACTGATAAATCATATTTGCAGCACGATAGCGTCCTGCCGCATCCTGCGTCTCCCTTGCGCCGACGAGCTCAGATGGGCAGGACTCTGGCAGGACTCAGGCTAAGCGAAGGCGTCCGACTGCGCGTCCCACTGCGCGGGAGGGAGCGACTTTAAATAGGCGCTCCAATCAGCCCTTAGCGCGCGAGTCCGCTCCAAGATGGCGGCCGCCGCCGGATCAAATGCCCCAATCCAAGATGGCGCCCACCAAAGTTCGCCCCCGGGACCCGGACCCACCAAAGTGGTGGTGCTTTGTGGCAAGAGAGCACTTTTTATATGCAGTGAGGGGAATGAGGAGCGCGAGCAGCAAACAAGATTTTAAAAACAGGGGTAAGCAAAACAGATTGTCAAACACAAATACAGAACGAGGAAATGCTAAAATACACAGCGCTAATGCAAGCGCGAGCGCAGCAATGTGGTAGCCAGTAGAGACAGCCGCCACACAGAAGACCGCCTTAAATAGGCGCTCCAATCAGCCCTTAGCGCGCGAGTCCGCTCCAAGATGGCGGCCGCCGCCGGATCAATAGCCCCAATCCAAGATGGCGCCCACCAAAGTTCGCCCCTGGGACCCGGACCCACCAAAGTGGTGGTGCTTTGTGGCAAGAGAGCACTTTTTATATGCAGTGAGGGGAATGAGGAGCGCGAGCAGCAAACAAGATTTTAAAAACAGGGGTAAGCAAAACAGATTGTCAAACACAAATACAGAACGAGGAAATGCTAAAATACACAGCGCTAATGCAAGCGCGAGTGCAGCAATGTGGTAGCCAGTAGAGACAGCCGCCATACAGAAGACCGCCTTAAATAGGCGCTCCAATCAGCCCTTAGCTCGCGAGTCCGCTCCAAGATGGCGGCCTCCGCCGGATCAAATGCCCCAATCCAAGATGGCGCCCACCAAAGTTCGCCCCCGGGACCCGGACCCACCAAAGTGGTGGTGCTTTGTGGCAAGAGAGCACTTTTTATATGCAGTGAGGGGAATGAGGAGCGCGAGCAGCAAACAAGATTTTAAAAACAGGGGTAAGCAAAACAGATTGTCAAACACAAATACAGAACGAGGAAATGCTAAAATACACAGCGCTAATGCGAGCGCAGCAATGTGGTAGCCAGTAGAGACAGCCGCCACACAGAAGACAGCCTTAAACAGGCGCTCCAATCAGCCCTTAGCGCGCGAGTCCGCTCCAAGATGGCGGCGGCCGCCGGATCAAATGCCCCAATCCAAGATGGCACCCACCAAAGTTCGCCCCCGGGACCCGGACCCACCAAAGTGGTGGTGCTTTGTGGCAAGAGAGCACTTTTTATATGCAGTGAGGGGAATGAGGAGCGCGAGCAGCAAACAAGATTTTAAAAACAGGGGTAAGCAAAACAGATTGTCAAACACAAAGACAGAACGAGGAAATGCTAAAATACACAGCGCTAATGCAAGCGCGAGCGCAGCAATGTGGTAGCCAGTAGAGACAGCCGCCACACAGAAGACCGCCTTAAATAGGCACTCCAATCAGCCCTTAGCGCGCGAGTCCGCTCCAAAATGGCGGCCGCCGCCGGATCAAAAGCCCCAATCCAAGATGGCGCCCACCAAAGTTCGCCCCCGGGACCCGGACCCACCAAAGTGGTGGTGCTTTGTGGCAAGAGAGCACTTTTTATATGCAGTGAAGGGAAATGAGGAGCGCGAGCAGCAAACAAGATTTTAAAAACAGGGGTAAGCAAAACAGATTGTCAAACACAAATACAGAACGAGGAAATGCTAAAATACACAGCGCTAATGCAAGCGCGAGCGCAGCAATGTGGTAGCCAGTAGAAACCAAACAATATGACTAGTCACCTCAAACAAACAAACAAATTAGTCGCGGCAAGCGTATCCTAAAACTGCCTTGCTAATCAAGACTACCAAAAGCTCGCAGCAAGTACCGTACAACGATTCTTACCAATCAAGAGCATCCAGATTCCAACTGCCAAGTTCCAAATTCGCCCAAACGGCCACTATGCGGCAAACCGACACAAGAGGTCTCAGTCGATGACCGGCGCCACCCAGATGGTCAGATCGGAAGGGAAGGAAGAATACCTCGGGATGCCAGGATTAAAGGCACCGCTGGCAGTGATCACGTCCCCGGCAAGGTTCCAATCCTTCGTCACGACCAATCCTTCGAGCATCCGAGTCGTCGATGAGCCCCACGTGACGGGCGCCAATTGATGAGTACAGGCCTCAGCAAGGCCTGCGAGTGCAAAGGGTTCGCCCTTCTGTGCACGGAGTCCTCGGACTACACAAGAAATTGGCACAGAAACTGGAAATGCAAAGACATAGTTTAAGAAACCTTTAAAGGTGGTACTACAGCCCACACAACACTCTACAGTATTGTACAAGGTAGCACAAAGAACTCAGACATGCGGTCCCCTTTTATACACAAAGAAGGGGCTTATAAGTAGGCGGTTACAGCTCAAAACATGATTTACAACCATATATGGACATTTCTTGAACATGATCGATACATGGGTGGAGTTAACAGTTCTTGAGACCCGCCGAATGCACATTCCAATCTACGCTAATCAGAGACAGATGTGACTCCTACTGTGCATGCGCTAGACGCACAAGGAACTATTTATAGCCTGTTGCCAGGCAAACTTCAGGAGTGATAATCAGTGAGGTAGGACTCGCCTTGTGGCGAGCACATGGCAATGTATAGCACACAAAATGGACGCCAGAAAACAAAATGGAGTCTGGTCGTATATTAAGTACAAGAGGAAAAACTAAAACAAAGACACAATAGCATGTCTTCAGTGAATGCTTAATACTATCGCTGTTTTATTTACAACAGCTGGGAGGTGAACCCGAGCAAGTGTGGAGACAGACAGCCAGAAGCCGTCCGGGAGAAAGCGGACTTTGAAGGTGGAGACGGTAAAATTAAGCCATTGGATGACACACTTGACTTCTCCTGACATGTGAAAAGTGCTTAAAGTCTGAGCTCATCAATAAAGTATCCTGGGGTGAATGGGGGCCCTGACAGGCATTGCATTCTGCAGTTCAGTACAATGAGGAGATAAACGTCTCAGCCAGCCAGCCTGGCTGCAACTGAAAGGGCCTCTCAATAGGAGCCAGATAATGAGGCCCGGGTCAGTCAAGCGCTGTCATGCCGGCCCCGGAGAGGGCTGTAGCTGCCGCCCCCTCCGGGATCACCAGGGGATGCCGCTCAAACCCCCAGAAGCATCCAGAGACTCCCTTGAATACCATTTGCAATATGGCACTCGTAGCCCCCCAACACAGCGTGAAATTATGTCCCCAGAGACGGACTAATAACACCCAGGAGATGCACCTCCAGGCCACCCGACACGACACTAAGTTGCCCCCAATAATATAAACATGCCCCCTGAGCTCCCGCTAATTATACCCGCAAGTTGTCCTCATGGCATCACAACACCCCAAGACGCATTAGGAACCCCTACCTGTAACAATTCTAGGTACTCCACAGACAGCTCCCTACAATAGCTGCTGAGACACCCCCATAACAAACTACAGCTCCCCACACCATCTTGGGGTTGCCTGGGTCATTCCCTTTGGGGTGGTGTATTTGGTAGCTGCCAGTAACTTTGAAAGGCTGGAGAGGCTAGAGACAGAGCCAGCTACATATGTCCGAAGCTTCCTCAACTCCCTCGCCTCCATAGTAAGCCCCCTGCCTAGCGTCTCCCCGGGTCACTCCACTTCTGGAAACCACTGACAACCTGGAGACTAAAAACTAGAAGTCAGAGCGACAACGGCAGCACACTCTTGGGCCCTGTTTTAGCAAAGGAATGTAGGGCTCTGGATCGAGCAATGTAACCACTACAGTACTTTCATCCCCAAAAATAAGCACTCAGCCATACATTCTCAATTATTCAGACCCCAACCCGACAGACCAGAGATTCACCTGCATACCCCCTAGTCTCACACCTCAGCAATTGGCCCAGCAAACACCCTTAGCCACTCAATTTACCCACTCACACACCCTTTACCTATACTCGTCTATTTCACACATTCAATCAGAAACCGGAATGCCCTTACTACACACTGATGGAGCGAGCAGATGAATGAAATTTCGTTCAATCTCGCAAAGTTAAACTGCCATAATAAATGTACCTGTATTAATTGGCATGGCGTTGAATTTATTAACCAACATTAGTTTTAAAATGCATATACACAGAAAAACATTTGGGACTAATTCTTATGTTTTGTGTTGCAATTGCAAGTATGTGAAAATAATAAACTAACCCTGTCTATTGTTATTGTCAGTATTAAATGCGGCTGTTTAATTAATAGCATGTGCATATTTGTGTGTGCTTATGTTCTGGTATGTCTTTTCTGTGGCAAAAGCTCGAGGAGAATCCTGATGGCCTAAAAGAAGAAGGGTAATATAAATGCTGCTATGTGTGCTTAGCTAGGTAACATAAATTAATGGGTTAATAATTAGCAAAGGGGTGGGTAATAGAATGGGTCTCAATTCTCTAATTAATTACTGTTTTGTGTTTGTTTAAATATTTGTTTCCACGAGAGGCCTGTAGGCCTGCAAAGAAGGCGTTTTCAAATCCTGTCCAGAGAGGAGCCTTGCACACACGAGAAGTGGAAAGTTTTACCACGTCGACAATTTTGTCAGAAAATACTGTTGAATAAGTTGTGCTTAATGTGCTCATGGAAGAGATTGTCCAAGGACAGGACGCGACAGGATTGCAATGTCAAGGAAGTTATGAACTGTAGCTCAAACTTTGATACATTTTTGAGGAAGCGAAATGACTCGAGAGCAAAAGACAATAGGGCTAAAGAAATGCCCGTTCTCGTTTTGGAGATGGGCACGTCATGTTGGTGGACTGACACGGCTCAGCCAATGGCAAATCTGAACTTGTGAATAAGAATACAAAATGTAGTTACTTTAGCTAGTTAGAAAGGTATAAAACCTGGCTCACTGGGAGGAGGGAATCTCTCATCGTTTTCTGATTCCTGAAGGGCGAGACGTGCTGTTGGACTCTTTGGCGCACGTAAGGACAGCAGTCTTTATGATTCTTTTTAGGTGAAGAAGAGTTTTTAGACAGAGAGATAGAATTTAGGGAATGGAAACGTATACTTTGTTTTAAAATTCATGCTAACTGATTTGTCTTTAATATGTCAGTCTAAAAGTCATTTCCTTGAACGATGCTTTCTTTTTGTGAATAAAATAAGATTCCCTAATAAAAATGCTCTTTCTTTGAATTAAAGTTAATAATATTAGATTTTGAAATGACAAGATGGTCTTGTTTATTCATGGTCTAGTTACCATTAGTTGATCCATTTGCCTTAAGTGACTTAATTAAATGACATTTGTTTATAACGATGGTAAGAAATGATAAAACTGCAGTTGTATATAAATTTGTAAATAATTTGTGAATATGTTTGATTAATTAGGTCACATGATTCAGTCGCGCAAAAATTGTCTCGTGAGTTTATGGGCCTTGGTATTGATTCATGATTAATGGTGACTATAGTGGAGATAGGTAGCGTTGGTGAGACAGTTTTTCAATAGGAGCGCTGGATCAACATACACACAAGTTTACTCATACTCAATCAGAAACCACCCAACTATTGTTAATTGTTATTGTTAATTGATTCTTGTATAGCGCACTACCCACCCGCAAGGGTCTCAAGGCGCTTGTACGAATACCGCTGTAGAACCCATCCTGGCTTTCCCTGTGAGGCGTCCACTCCTGGCCACCCCCAAGGTGGAGGCCAGGCATCCTTAGCGTTGTGGGGGCCGTTGTGGAGATTAAGCAAGCTATTGCTTAATGCAGAGTGGGACTCCATGATTGGAATAGGCACTGAGGCGAGAATTATCAGGTCCGTGGAATTTTGAGCCCAAGACCCGCCGAGGCGGGGATTTGAGCCCTGGTCCAGGGCTAGACCTCTGCATCAGGGTCTGCCGCTCTATTCATTGAGCCACACTTCACCTATGTGTACTCACTTTACCCACTCACACACACTTTACCTATACTCATCTCTCTCAAACACTCAATCAGAAACCACCCATCCGAATGCACTCAATTCACCCACATGCGTTTACCTATACTCCCTCACACTCAATCAAAAACCACCCACTCATGTGTACTCATTTCACACAAACATTTACTCACACTTCTTAAAACTCAACCAGAAACCACACACCTGTATTACTCACTTTACCCCCACCCCCTCCCACACACACAGATTACCCATGCTTCTTCACATGCTCAATCAGAATTAATGTGTGGCTCAACTGTAACCCAAGAAGCGTCAAAACATGCCACACTGCACCCCAAGCCGTGCTTCAGCCCAGCGCCCCCACGTGTGTCTAGGGAGGTCGGCGCGGCCTGCTCGCTCACTCGCCCTTGAAGTTGAAATAAAAGCGAGTGAAAGGCCATTTTACAGCCCCCAGCCCCCAAAAATGTGCCAGTGCCAGTGCCAGTGAGGTCCGTTCAGTGGCAGCAACCTATAAGTCTGGCTGCAGTGTTCTAGTCGATGTGTGAACTGTACCTGCCCATGCTGGAGGCACAGGAATCACTGTAAAGTTCCGGCAGCTTCTTCGCCGGCCGCCATTTTGAAGGGCGCCCTTCTGCAGGGGCGTCTATGGCCACCACTTTGTGCCTTCACCAGAGACTGGGCACCGCAGTAAGATGTTACAGGCATCTTTCAGGAGTTCACCTCCTTGTATTTAACCCCTCTTCCTCCCCAGAAACAGCTACTTGGATGCACAGCACTGTAGACCGAAATATAATAAACAGTATGTTAAAGCTTGAGGTCCTGTTGAAGAGGTGTGGGTGAGAATATTTCGAATTATGACATTCAGTCGGTGAGTATATTTCTATTTGCTCTTGTAAAATATATCTAAAGCTGGATTATTAAAAAAAAATCTTAACTTATTTGGGAATAATTAAATGTTGCTGTCTTGAAACAGGAATAGAATTTGCGCTGAAATGTGTTTTTTTGGCAGACATGCAAGTCAAACAATGTGACTGAGTTTATTATGCCATCTGTGTTGCAGAGAGGTGGTCCAGGCCACACCCCTTTTTACACCTATCTGCACCGCAGCTCTGTGGCCCTTACTGGAGGTACCTGGTGGCCTAGTAGGACCCCAGGGGCACTAAGGATTCAAGTGGACTTTATCCCCCAACTTAAAATGTGCCACGGGGCGCGTTTGCACTGTGGTGAAGTGAGGGGGCGGAACCTGAGGTGACATGTGTGCAAACATGCCCTGTGGTGCGTTTTAAGTTGGGGAATTAATTCCCCTTCAATGCTGAGGGCCCCTGGGGGACAACTAGCCCATGAGGTCCCTCCAAAAAGCACCAGAGGCCTGCGTGCAGAAAGGTGGTCTAGGCCACGCCCCTTTTTACACCTCCCTGCAATGCAGCTCTGTGGCCCTTACTGGAGGTATTTGGTGTGCTAGTTGGACCCCAGGGACCCTCAGGATTCAATGGGACTTAATCCCCCAACTTGAAACGTGCCATGAGGTGGGTTTGCACAGTGGTTAATGGAGGGGGAGGGGCCTGAGGTGACATGTGTGCAAAAAACGCCCTGTGAAGTTGGAGAATTAATTCCCCTTCAATCCTGCGTGCCCCTTGGGGCCAATTAGCCCATCAGGTACCTCCAAAAAGTGCCAGAGACCTGCGCTGCAGAGAGGTGGTCCTGGCTGCACCCTTTTTTTACACCTCGCTGCAATGCAGCTCTGTGGCGCTAACTGGAAATACCTTGTGGACTAGTTGGACCCCAGAGGCCCTCAGAATTGAAGGGGACTTAATCCCCATCATAAAATGCACCACATGAGCGTTTGCACCGTGGTAAAAGGAGGGAGGTGACATGTGTGCAAACACACCCTGTGGAGCGTTACAAGTTGGGGAATTAATTTCCCTTCAAACCTGAGGGCTCCTGGGTGCCAACTAGCCAACTAGGTACTTCTAGTAACTGCCAATGACCTGCATTGCAGAGAGGTGATCCAGGCCACGCACCTTTGTACACCTCTCTGCAACACACCTCTGTGGCGCTTACTGGAGGTACCTGGTGGGCTAGTGGGACCCCAGGGACCCTCAGGATTCAAGGGGTCTTAATCCACCAATTTAAAACATACCACCGGGTGCATTTGCACAGTGGTGAAGGGAGGGGGCGGGCTATTTTGCACCTCTGACTTAAAGGTAGTTTTAATCCCACTGACCTATTATGTACTAGGTCCTTACAGAGGAGATCATTCTAATCACAGGGGTACCCCAATGCATAGTGTTCCATAGTGTATGTAGGTGTTTTCACTGTATTCTAAGTGTCTTTTAGTATTGCACTGGCTCTATGCCTGTTTAGTCAGAGTCAGTTACCACCAGTACCCATCTGAAAAAGTTGTGGGCACATGATGATTTTGCAACAAGGCCTCTTTCTGCTTCTCTGTTGGTTCTTTCTGTACATGTCTTCAATCAATCAATCAATCATAGCATTTGTATAGCGCACTACTCACCCGGAGGGTCTCAAGGGCGCTTGGGGGAAGGGGGGTCTGCTATTGCTCGAACAGCCAAGTCTTGAGTTGTCTCCTGAAGGCGAGATGGTCCTGGGTCAGCCGGAGGTGGGTGGGGAGGGAGTTCCATGTCTTGGCCGCCAGGTAGGAGAAGGATCTTCCTCCGGCGGTGGCTCTTCGGATGCGTGGTACGGTGGCGAGGGCGAGGCTTGTCGAACGTAGCTGGCGGGTGGGCGTGTAGAAGGTCAAGCGGTCGTTGAGGTACTTGGGGCCCAGGTGGTGGAGGGACTTGTGTGCGTGGGTGAGGAGTCTGAACGTGATTCTCTTGCTGATGGAGAGCCACTGCAGGTCCCTCAGGTGTCCAGAGATGTGGCTGTGTCGGGGGATGTCCAGGATGAGTCAGGCTGAGGCGTTCTGGATGCGTTGGAGTCTTTTCTGTAGCTTGGCTGTGGTTCCGGCGTAGAGGGTGTTTCCGTAGTCCAGTCGGTTTGTGACGAGTGCCTGGGTGACCGTCTTCCTGGTTTCGATCGGGATCCATCGGAAGATCTTACGGAGCGTGCGTAGGGTGTTGAAGCATGATGAGGAGACGGCGTTGACTCGTCTGGTCATCAAGAGAGAGGAGTCCAGGATGAAGCCCAGGTTGCGCGCGTGGTCTGTTGGCTTGGGTGGGCTGCCTAGGGCCAGGGGCCACCAGGTGTCATCCCAGGTGGAGGGCGATGGTCCCAGGATGAGGACTTCCGTCTTGTCTGAGTTCAGTTTCAGGAGGCTGTTCTTCATCCATTCGGCGACGTCTTTCATCCCTTCGAGTATGCTAGTTCTAGCGTTGGCGTGGTCACTGGTGAGGGAGAGGATCAGTTGGGTGTCGTCGGCGTAGGAGATGATGTTGAGGTTGTGTTGGTGTGCGATGGCTGCAAGGGGTCTCATGTAGACGTTGAAGAGGGTGGGGCTGAGTGATGATCCTTGGTCTTGAACGGCTTTTTAGCTGTAAGTATAATATTTACCGGAAAGGGAAAAACTTTTTTCTTTTTCACACGAACTCCTCACCTTAGGGCGTGTACACCACCGGAGGATCACACTATATGGTCCTGATGAAAGCTGAGCGACTCGGGCTCCTAATAAGCAGAAACATGTTGACCAATTTTTCACTATGGACTAGGGGTATTTAATAACTGAGACCACACCTATGTGTCCATTTATCTGTTTTTAACCTGTGCAAATCGGACTATTAATAAAATAGTTGAAGTCAAGAATCTGCACTTTTTAATTTTTCTCCCTTTTTTTGCACTCACTTAGCTTAATTTGGCTTTAATCACACCCTCAACACTCACAAGATCCAGCTCCGCTGTAACCAGGCGTTGAAGCACTCTGGAAAGACATTCGGTCTTTCCAGTGGGAACCCAGTGATGAAGCATGTCACCACCAGGTTGGTGAGTGAGGGTTCTTAAAATCACTGTGTATTGTCCCATCTCTCTATGTATATCTAACTAAATCCATTTCCTTTTCTTTGCACCTCGGACATTCACTACAAGTTTACTCTTTATGTATTGATTCACTCTTCTGTTGATTTATGATACTAGGATAAGGGGTGTAGGAGTGAATATTCATACCCTTTCTCTCTTGTTGTTTTTGGGTAATTTCAGATAGACCAAAATACTCTAGCACATTTTTCGGCAGTTCATGTTATACTTGGTACTCAAAATACCTAAGATTTTTTCACTATATTATGTTTTGTAATCCAGTTGTCATTTGGGTAAAAGAGCACTACAGCAGGTACACAAGAACAATGTGAACAGAACAGGAGCAGCTGTTTACATGGGGTGAGATTATGCTCTTTTTTGTAACTGAGGGATGCATCGCACACTAAAAAAGTGCAAAATTCTGAATCAGCATTTCACATACCATAATGTAATTTCATACAGTTTTGGGGGACTTTTGTCGAATCTCCACAAAGGAGAATGAGCGAGTTTTGCACAGGCCTAAATTTTAACAATATGAATTCTGTCTAACTTGAATAGATTATACACAACACCATGTGGGCTTGCCAGGCAGGCGTTTAAAGTGCGCTTAGCTAACTTATGAAAATAAGGGCTTCCTAGATGCCAAAGGCACTTTTCTTTGCCACGTGTCACTGCAGTAGGTCTAAGATGCTGCCCAGCCAGAGAACAGGGGTGCTACCCGCAGCCCTATATGTGCAGCATGTATGTGGGTGGTGTGTACATGTACAGTGAGCCCACATATGACATTCTTTCCACCCCATGTGTGACGTTTCTGCACCATCAGCCATAGCCTGCATTGAAAGGTTTGTGGTTTTTTTTAAATGTAAGTCGACACCGAAAAGTTAAATAGTACATCCTTTTGGAGAAAAGCCAACATGCTGCGATACAGTTTATTACTGTCATAGCAGACATATTCCAAAAGTCAATGAAACCATCAACAATTGGAGGTGGGGCACGTAAAAAATGATGTCCTTTTTTACGGTAAGCCTCAGCATGATCTCTTAATGAATCGGGCCCAAAAATATTAAATATCACTGATGAAAACAAAGAAACATATAATTCCCGTATCCCCTGAGGTGAGCAACCAAACATATCTTTGATAGCTCGATTTTCTTGTAAAACGAATGTAACGTCCAGTACGTATTCATTAATGTGTCGTTATTACTTTGTCGTCAGTATTCATAAAATGCCCCCCCCCCCCCCACACACACACAAGACTTGATTCAAAGCAGTCACTAACAAAGAAAAAAAAAGGGAAATTATGTCAGATAAAATATTGAAAGGCTTCCGTGGTACAGATTAATTTACTTCACTTTGTCGTCGCAGCGTTGTCTCTGACCTTCTGTGCGCCCACCTCTGCCAGGCGCGTATAACAAATGAGTCCGAAGCCTCATCTTGGTGTGCAAGCCGCGTCTTTTAATGATGTCTGTGTGATGGCGAACATAATCAGGGAACATCGCCGGCTCTCCCGAGCATCGAGACGAGAAGGCGAAAAAGTTCAGTTAATTGCATCAAGCTCGCAAAAAGGCACTTTCATTTGGCACAATCCCAGAGTTAATATATCTTGGTGGGGGATGTCAGCGAGTGCTGTGTCATAGTCATTTAAAGGAGATTAAAATAGTGATTAAAACAATATTGCACAGACTACTGTTGCTTCCGGGCCTGATACCACTGATAGGAAGCGTCGGAGCTATCGCTCAGAAAGTGCTGGAAGCAGAACTTTTTGTTCCATTGATTTGACATTATTAATATTAACCAGAAAATTTCAATGAGAGATGACAAAAGAAGTCTTTTTATTGAGCAGTGTTAAACTGTTTGGATGTGGAACACACGAGGTGATGTGATCGTTCTCCACACGCCACACGCCGTTGTCTGACTGAGCTTGCAATTAATAGTGTTCCGGGACTGTCAGATTTTGAAGTATAGTTCAGCACCGAGCCCCGCACGAAGAACATTGACATGCATCAACCTATTTAGGAAGTGCAAACGGTGCGAATCGGTAAATTCGGCCGTTTGCACTTCCTAAATAAGTTTTTGGGATGCATCATGCATTTTTGTGAAATTCGCTATTTTTAGCGATTTCCAAAAATGCGATTGCTTTTAAGGAATCGCAAATTTGCGATTCCTTAAAAGCAATGCATGATTGTTTTTCTAATTGCGAATTAGCAATTAGGAGGTGCAAATTACCACGAGGTTGAACCTCCTGGTAATTTGCGAAAAGTTTTGAAAATGCTCAAAAATGCATTTTTTTACCTTTCATGTTTCAGACATGTGTGTGTGAAACATGCACTTCAAATTAAATTTCAGGGGTAAAGGGGGGGTCCTTTGGACCCCCCTCTGCACCCTTGGAATGCATTAACAAATTGCGATTTTCAAACAGAAAATCACAATTTGTTAAAGCCTTCCCATTGATCCCTATGGGCCTTTTGGCCCATAGGAATCAATGGGAATTGCGAATTCGCACTTTGGAATTCGCATAATATTTGCGATTCGGTAAAAATTGCGATTTTTACCGAATCGCAAATAATTTGCGAAAATATACATGCATCCCATTTTGCGAATTCCAAATTGCGATTCCCTAATTTTCGCTATTTGGAATTCGCAAAAGGCTTTTAAAATGGCGACTACTTTCTGTCACTGAGAATGCACTGTGCCATTCATGATGGATAAAGAGAACATTATGGTTAACGTTTTCCTGCTCCTGACCTCGATTTGCAACATGTCCGAGTCTAATTTCAATACTAAAAACCTGGGGTCTCATTTATGAGGCTGTGCGGCACTTTTACGCCGCCGGTGCGTCACTTTTTGTGACGCACCAGTGGCGTAAAAAATGCGCCTTGTTGCGCCATATTTACAAAGTGACGAATCTAGGTAGATGCGTCACTTTGTAAACCCCTGCGCCACATTACACCTGCGCTAGGTATAATGTATGCAAGGGGGGCATTTTGATGCAAGAAAGGGTCATGGAAGTGACGCAGTGAAATCTATAAGATTTCACCGCGCCATTTCTTGGCCGCTAATGCGTCACAATCATGCGCCTGCTTCATTGCAAGCGTAATACTGACGCAGGCACTAACAACATGGGACTTGCCCATGTGAAAATACACATTGCTTGAGTTGCGTCACTTTTGTGACACACTTCAGCAATGCGTCACTTTTGCGCCTACAGATATGTCAGAAATACTGACGTATCTGTAACTCCTTGCGACATGATGCGTCATATTATAAATATGACGCGACATGATACGTCATATTATAAATGATGCATCAATCATGACGAAAGGAGTGCGCACTGAGAAGTGACCCATCGCTCCTTTCACGTAGCGTTGCGTCATTTCCCATAAATGAATCCCCTGCAATTTTTCTTCAATTTTAAGTATGCGCCTTCTGTGCTTGACGAGCAATGAGGAATACATAAATGTTATATTCAAAATACTTAGAATTGTACCTAACCAACGACTTGGATCATGTTTTTTTCACATAAAAAAACAAAATGTTATTAGTGACACTCTGTTAATGGCTTTATTCCCATACATTAATTCACCCTGTCGTCTGCCTCGAGGCTTATTTTTTATGCCCATGCACAAATGCATTTTAAAGAATCTGAGCAAGTGGTTTACTTCTTTACGTCTTTTCTGTTTATCATCACCTGCCAAAGAAATCCCTGCTCATACCTTTAAAGCAGACTGCTGGGCTGGGTTTATTTAGATGTTGTCTAATGGAAGAGTGTTTAGGTTGATGTGTATAATTCTGATGAACAAGCAGGCCTTATTATCAACAAAAAATAGCAGACAGCCCACCTTTGATCATCTGTCAGCCAGGGGTGTAGCTATCAATGGTGCAGCAGGTGCATTGATCCCGGGGACCAGGGGTTAGAAGGACCCATTTGACTTCAATTGTAAGTATCCTTTTATATCCAACTCAAGGGCAAGGGGCCCATTGGACTTGCATGCATTATGTCCCTATGCACTCATGCCACTTGCTGCTGTCAGCTAGACCCATGCGGGATCCTTATGGTACTTTAGGAACACTTCAGCAAAGGTACTGTCTGCATTTCAAGCATATGGCCATGTCTGAACTGGGGTGGTGTGGCGTGCAAAAAAATGATGGATTTAGGCCCAGATCTCTGTACTGGGGTGAATGTATCACATTGTTCTGCATTCTGTCCATCAACTGTTGTTTTTGCATTTGCATTTCAAGCAGCCCAGACTTTTCTTTTTTTTTTAACTATCATTTGAAAATATGTTTAAATTCTGCTTCTCGAGCTTGCCTTTCCCTACATTTTAGAACTCTGTAAGCCTTATCTTAGCCCTAGCAAGAAAGATTATTCAGCAAGCAAGGAGTAGCGGCATCTATTCAGTCTTGACTGCTCAGCACATTGATTGTAATCCCTTTTCTAGATACTGTAATGGACTGAGACTGGAGTAAAACACATCAATCACAAAGAATTAACTAACAGAGCTTGTAGCCAGATGGAGCAGCTGAAAAACATGTAGGCCGCCACACACCAGGGCTAGCTTTGGGTCACACAATAAACAGTATTATATGCAGCAGAGGCAAGTGGCATAAAAAATTAAATCAGAGGTTCCAGCTTCCAAAATTAAAGGGAGCAATATGCCCAAATTAATTATGCCACAGTACATGCAGCTGTTAGCGGGACAAACAAAACCTCCCTACAATGTACTCAACCATGCAGCACAGTTTAGGGAATTTGAAGAAAGCATCAATAGTAACTCAAAGTCACCTAATAAAATATCTCCCATTTATTACATTCCGGGGCTATATAGCACCGCTACAGTACATACATATATGCATTTTTACAAACCCTTTTCTTGCAAGCAGATGGTGGTATTAGCAATACCATTTTGTTTTGTGTTTAGTCTACTGGAGTGAGGCATTTTAAATAAATATATTACCTACTGGCGGTCGCCAGTATGTATACATAGTTAGGACCTAGTTTCCATAGGAAATCCGCAACATTCTATTTGGAATAACTTTGGCGTCGATTGAGGAATTTGCGTGCAATTTTCCTAAATTTTGGCCAGCTCAGTTCTGCTTCTTCCCTGAAAGTTTTAGGGGGATTCGTTAAGTGGGGGCTGAGAAAAAAGGGGGGTCCCAAAACGTGTTTTCCCCATGGTAATTTCCAGTCCCTGCAGGATATAAATGAGATGGGGCAGTCAAAATAAAGACACACGCCCCGTCGAGATGAAATTTCTCAGTCACTCAAAACTGCCTGCAGATTTTGGCGGACTTCAGAATTACCCATAACTCAGTCACAAAAACGCTGCAAGCAGCGGGATGCCAGCAGGAATTCTGAGTCTCTTGATGCTGCAGGGCCTTCCGTTCTGCGCGGCCAGCAAGCACAGAATATATGACAGAAATCCTTCCAAGAAGAGATCAGAGGCCACAAGGGGAATTCGAAGCAGGAAACACCTTTATTGAAAATTCAGCGGCGGCGGATGCATTTCGGCATAGGTTGCCTTCCTCAGCGCCCATCACTGTCCCTGATTTTCTCCTCCTGTGTAAAATACTATTTTGCACCTGAGTCCCCTCCGCCTAACGCAGTCGGCACACCAATGAAAGTTCGCATTGATTGTGACAAACTATATATATATTACCTACTGGCGGTAGCCAGTAGGTATATATAGTTAGGACCTAGTTTCCATAGGAAATCCCCAACATTCTATTGGGAATAACTTTGGCGCTGGTTGATGAATTTTCGCAAATTTCTCAAAGAAGATGGCTCGCTCCGCTCCGCTCCTTCCCTGAAAGTTTGGGGGGGATTCGTCAAGTGGGGGCTGAGAAAAAAGGGGGGTCCCAAAACGTGTTTTCCCATTGTTAATTTCCTTAGGACCTTTAGACACAGCTACAGCTTGAACCGCTGAAGGGAATTACACCAAACTTGTCAAAATGGTAGTGTCTGGTACGCAGATCACGCTTTTGGTAAAATAGTGTAAATCCCTCCAGTGGTTCCTGAGAAAAGTAAAAGAGAAACAAATTATATATCTATAAGCGCGCACCCGTGCGCGCACCCCCGCGAATTTTTGGAATTTTTTTTTTGGGGGTGGGGGCTTGGGGGGCTTCTCTCTTTTATTTTTATGTGTTTTATTTTAATTTCGAGGGTGCCCACCCCTCGTTTTGCCCCCCGAGATCACCACCGCGGCCCGAGCTGCCTTAAGATGGCCGCCGCCTGGTTGTGGGCGGGGCCGGGAGGATGTGGTTTCCGCTTCCCCCTGCCTGGGGGAAGCCTTCGATGTCCGGTCTCCTGTACCCAGGGGGAGACCAGGTGATGCTGGCCTGAGTAGCTGGTTTGGGGCTCCCGTGTGCTGAGGGAGCCCCGGGAGCAGAGGAGACGCCGTGGTGTTTGAGAGAGTTCAAGGCGACGTTGAGGTAAACAGCGGCACGGCTGCGAGTGGGGTGTCTCGTGTCTGCGGTTACCGTGCTCGGGGACGCAGGAGCTAGAGGGGCGCATTGTAAGACCTGCCTGCAAGAAAACCAAGGTCGTGGAACATTTGTATGCGGGGACAGGGTGGGAGTGAGTGAGGCAGGATCGGTGTGTAGATAAGAGAAAGAGGGGTTTGTGAGAAGAGCCAGCGTATGCGCTGGTTTTATGTATAGGTTTAATATTGTTACTTATGTCTTACACCTTGATGCATGTGCATGTGTACAGAAAGGATTTGAGTGTGTGAATTACTAATAAACATTTAACGAGGGATAATGCCTGTTAGAGCCTGTAGTGCTACATATTTTTGCTGTTCGCGTTGTAATAGGCAGACAAGCTGGAAGTCTGTGCTGAGATTGACCTTGTCCAAGTTCCATCCTGGCAGAATCAAAAATATTGAAGGATTATCTGCGTAAGTAATAAAGTGTAATAAAGATCCAGATGAAAAAGAGCACCCACATGCACAATGCACAGCAGAGGCAGTGCGAAAAAGAGCTCCCACATGCACAATGCACAGAATAGGCAGTGCTAACAAACTGACCGGTTGCTGTTACTGTTTGAGTGCTGCTGGCAAGCATATGTGCGGTGGCTTTCCATTGACTCAGTAAATATGATAAAGTAACAAACCAAGCTATGGGTCAGCAAAGTATAACATTGTTATGCATTTATACTTGTCTGTTAGGGATGTATGATTAATGACATTTTGGTTTTGTATCTAGCGTTAAACCTTAGCTGCTGATATGTTTGTTATTATGGTGATAATTCTTATCCACTTGATTTAAACCAGGAAAGCACATGATGCATTCCAATATACTAACATTTCTTTGAAGTAGAAAACCATCCAAATAATTAACTTGATTTGGTAGCATGCATGTAGTAGTATGCAATGTATGTTGACACGTTTTCATATGTTGCTTGTGGAAAAAAATACATTCACACTAAAAATGCAATGAAGCCTTTACTTTTCATGGTTTGTTTTGCAATATTCCTGTAAGTGTTCAATTGAATAATCTGTCCCAAAAAAATACCTACTATTGTCTACGTCTACACTGAACAGCGTGAAAACAATGTAGAAGCTAATCCGTGACTGTGTGAGTATGCATGTGTGTAGTTGTGTGTTTGAGTTTCAGTGCGTTGAGGCATGTCTGCATGTTCATGTATTCCATGTTTGTGTGTGCATGTGTGTCTCAGCGTTTTTGTAAATCGATGCCTGTGTATGTGTGGCAGACTTGCGTCTGCATGCCGCCCTCCAGAGTGTGTTTGCAAGTTTGTATCTACTCGTACGTGAATTCAAAGGCCATCTACACTCAAAATGAGTTACATGGATTTAAGAAAAGCTGAAAATGACTCTTCGCTGATTGGTTTTGATAGTCAGTTTGATATGTAGCGCTTGGATGCTTCCCAAGTCTACTGCGCTACATTCTATTTAACTCTGATGGTGATGTATGTACTCCATGCCTGCCTGTCGGAAATTCTATATGTATCAGTGCTAAGTCGAAGCCTGTGTGTATGACTGCACTCCTGTCTGTGATCTCATGCCTCTGGGCGAGAGTACTGCTGTGTGCTGCTACTCTCCACTGCAATTTAATGTGTGTACACTCACACTCGTGCCTATCCTGTTTGCTGGGTACACTGTAACGGGAGCCGGATGCCACCAGGCTGTACCCTGCCTCTCTGAGGAGACTGCGTGGCCAAACTTGCCACACAAGTTTGCATGATTCACAAAGACAGTCTGATTGGGGTTGTTAAACACTCACTGAAGCCATTTCTGCATGCATGCTATTGGCACGTTTTCTGGCCAAACAAGTGGGCTCTTTGCCCTATGCAGCAAATGGCCGCGGAATACTAAAACCTTTAAAATGTGGCACAATCAGAGAGCATCTTCCTCCGGTCCAAAAATCGGATCCCTAGGGCTGCTCAGGTGGTCCCACAAGGATATTAACATATTTAAACGTTATCCGCTAATAGAATTTGCATTTTCAAAATCTTGCAAATTCATTGAAAAAACCATAGGTTTCAGGCCTTATTCAGGTAGGAATTGGCATTTAAAAAACCTTTGAAATTCACTGAAAAAACCACAGGTTTTAGGCCTTATATAGTTAGGAATTAACATATAAAAAACCATTGAAATTCGCTGAAAAAAACATAGGTTTTAGGCCTTATATAGTTAGGAATTAGCATTTAAAAAACCTTGAAAATTCACTTGAAAAACCATAGGTTTCAGGCCTTATTCAGGTAGGAATTGGCATTTAAAAAACCTTTGAAATTCACTGAAAAAACCATAGGTTTTAGGCCTTATATAGTTAGGAATTAGCATTTTAAAAACCTTTGAAATTCACTGAAAAAACCATAGGTTTTAGGCCTTATATAGTTAGGAATTAACATATCAAAAACCATTGAAATTCCTCCTATATAGCTAGCTGGACATTTTATTGATATAAAACCAATGAAATTCCACATATAGTTAGTTGCACTAACTATATATTTCGCGCATCCGCAATCCAATGCTGATGATGTCACATATTACATCATTCATGACATGGTCAGTGACATCACTGATTACATCACTGATGACAGCTCATTTAACATCAATGATCACACCACTGATGATATACTTCATGTGATAATACAATGCACCTCCTTACACTCTAATATAACCTCTGTTACACCTAGTGTAAAATACAGAGTATCATTTTTGAAACTATTGACACACCAATACCATTTACTACATACGCACTCAATTATTGCTACGTCTACATGCAAATTCATTCATTCACCCATAAGGTCACTCGTACATACAGTCACTCATCATTACAACACTATCATATGCACTCATACACCTATGCAGACACTCACACACTGCCACTCATCCATGGAGTTACTCACACACCTAGTCAGTCCTGTAAAGAATCAATCACACTTTGATTTCTTCATCTATACAGTTAAACACAGAACAGCTTACATTTTCACAGATATACTAACACATACTTACTCACTTATACAATCAAATCCTTCATCCATACTCTTATACATCCACTCATTCTTCAATATGTAAAACATATTTAAACTTTACAAAAATACACAGACACTGGATGATGTCATCAGTGATGTCATTTGAAATGTCATCAGTGATGTCATCAGTGATGTCACTGACCATGTCATGAATTATGTAATATGTGACATCATCAGCATTGGATTGCGGATGCGCGAAATATATAGTTAGTGCAACTAACTATATGTGGAATTTCATTGGTTTTATATCAATAAAATGTCCAGCTAACTATATAGGAGGAATTTCAATGGTTTTTTTATATGTTAAGTCCTAACTATATAAGGCCTAAAACCTATGGTTTTTTCAGTGAATATATATATATATATATATAACCTACTGGCAGTCGCCAGTAGGTAGTTATAGTTAGGACCTAGTTTCCATAGGAAATCTGCAACATTCTATTGGGAATAACTTTGGCGCCGGTTGAGGAATTTGCGTGTAATTTCCCAAACTTTAGGCCAGCTCCGCTCCGCTCCTTCCCTGGAACTTTCGGGGGGATTAGTCATGCAGGGGCCGAATAAAAAAAATGGTCCCAAAACGTGTTTTCCCCATGTTAATTTCCATAGGACGTTTAGACACGACTACAGCCCGAACCGCTGAATGGAATTACACCAAACTTTGAAAAATTGTAGGGACTGGTACGCAGAATTGCCTTTTCTATATTTGGTGAAAATTGCTCCAGTGTTTTTTTCGAAAATTGACTTCAAATTTTTTTTATATATCTATATGCACGCTTCGAGCGTTCAGGCTACGCGTACCCGTAAGCGCTCCCGGCGCGCCACGGAAGATCGCGAGCGGAAAGCTGATTGGCTCTCAAGTGTCTGTCAACATCCCAAACAGTCCGGAGAGTCTGCCATCTTGTGTCTCAATAGAATCGATACACAAGAGGTTAGAAAACAAAAGGGGAATACTATAAAAGGGGGCATGGTAGCGATCCCCTGACCCCCTAGGTTTTCTCAGGGGGGCCTAGGAGGACCCTGAAGGGCAAAAACAAAAATATATATTTTTTTTAATTTTGCGGAGTAAGCTCAGGGTGCGCTTACACAGACGTTTACAGGTACGTGTACCCTGAGCGCACCACGGGGAAAATCAGTGAAAAAAATAATAATTTAGAGTGCTGAGAGGTAGGGTAGCTCTGAAAAGAGATGTTGTGTTATGTGGGTGATTTAGGTACCTACAAGTAGGTACCGATGCAGAGTCTAAAATTCAAGAGGAAGACTCTGTTCCCCTCATCTGAGAAATGTACGCCATCTCTCCTATAGATGCCTTGCATGTTGTAACGCAAGTTATTGTGGTATATGGAACCCATACCGTAGTCTCTCAGGAAAGCAGATACAGATTTATTCACATGTTTCCTTGCTTTCTCAATCTGCGGACAAAATTGGTTGGACCAATTCCATTTCTGTCTTTGGCATATATTGGAATACACAAAGGCATTTTGAGGAAAAAGTGACATCAATTGCCCAAAGGTGTCCTTTAAAAGCATTTCCAGACCTACCCCAGTAAATGTGCTTAGGTCATTTCCACCATAGTGCACAATTATGAGGTCAGGGTGTTGGAGATGCAAAAATGATTTTACCAATGGTATAAATTGGTGACATCTCAATCCTCTCGGGCCAATCCACATAATATACACATTTGGTAAATCAAGGTTGGGAATACCTCTGTTTGCAGCATACCATTCACTCCAGTAAATATAGCTGTGTCCCACAATCCAGACTCTAAGCATCTTGAAGGGAGATCTGGTTGTACTCAGGTGGGCTTTGGAAATGAATGGCAGTTTGAAAAGTAGGAGTTTAGAAAAAATATGGATGAGATTCAGTGCACTTGGAAAAAAAGAAATCATTGGTGGTTTCTGAAAATTCAACATTGAAAACTAGGGTGCATGCTACTGTTTTTTGAAAGGAGAAATGCTAATGGTTGAGAAAAAGTTATTGAAAGGAACATTGCACATGATAAGCTGGTGTATTGAGAAGTCAAACACCCTTGCTGGTTTGTTTTGCAGATGAACGTTTCACCTGTGTGTTCAGTTAGTTGTTCTATGGAGTGTTACCATGGTAACAGGCAGAGAGAGCAGTAGGGGGAAGGTTGAATATTATGTGAGATTGAAAGTGTTGCAATGTAGAACCAATTACAATGTTAGTTTGGTTTTGAATTTGTGTGGGAAGAAATTGTATTGGTTATCTACATGAATGTGTGTGGAAAATGAGAGGGAAGCAATGCCATTCTATGGGTCCAGTGACTGGTGCACAATTCAGAGATTCTGTTTAAGCAAATCTGGTGTGTGATTGACACTGTTCTAAATCTACAAAAGCATTATTAAAGGTGAGTTGTTAGTTTGTAAGGGGATCTATGTTGTGCACTTTAAGTTAATAAGAAAAATGTTTTCTAATGTAAAAGCAGGAATCTATTTGAATAGAGTCTGATTCTGAATTTGTCTGCTTTGGGGAAAACATTGTGATAGGAGCATTTGGTATATTAATGTGTTTGAGGAGATATTTTTTTGCAGTACAGTGCTTTTGTTAAAAATGTAGAGTGTGTACATGAAGTGGTCTAACAGGGCTAGAATACTGAGATAGTGTCCTTGCAGTCTAGTAAACATTCTGGGTGTGCTGCACAAATGCCATAGAACATCTTTCAGTAGCTTGTTGCAGAAAAATTTGCTTAGTTGATGGGTTTAAAAATATGGGAATACATGTACTCATGGAGTGAGTCAGGCTTTAGGACATGCAGTGCTTTATAGTCCTAGCACTTGCATGATACCATACACTGACCAAACACAACTGCATTGCTCTAAACTCAGATATATCAGTCCCACCTTGACCCCCACACTTCCTGAGCACCACTGCACTGTCCTAAAGCCTGAAACACCATCCCTAGCAAAACCTGCGGAACTCTTTCAACACTACTGCACTGCTCTAAACCATGAACCAGCACTCCCAGCAAGACCCTCTTTCACTGTAGTAATAATTTTACTGAATTGCAAGGGATACTGTCATGTGTCTAAGATCACAGTGTGAGTCAGTATTCATTTCAGAGAAATGTGGCAGAATAATTTGCTTAGTTGATGTGTTTAAAAATATGGGAATACATGTAATCATGAAGTGAGTCAGGTTTTAGGACATGCAGTACTTTGTAGTCCTAGCATTTGCATGATACCACTGCCCAAACACAACTGCATTGCTCTAAACTCAGAAATATCAGTCCCACCTTGACCCCCTATACTGCCTGAACAACACTGCACTGTTCTAAAGCCTGAAACACAATCCCTAGAAAAACCGTCTAGGCATACTGTCATGTGTCTAAGATCACAGTGTGAGTCAAACTTCATTTCACAATGTTGTGGCAGAATAATTTGTTTAGTAGATGTGTTTAAAAATATGGGTACACATGTACTCATGGAGTGAGTCAGGCCTTAGGACATTTTTGCCCACATGCATCAAACTCCCGTTTTGCGTTTCCAAATTTGCGATTTTTACAGAATCGCAAATAAGGAATCGCAAAACGGGATGCATTATTGAAAGTGCATAATATTTGCGATTCAGTGAAAATCGCAATTTTTACCGAATCGCAAATATTATGCGAATTCAAAATTGCAATTTCGCAATTCCCATTGATTCCTATGGGCCAAAAGGCCCATAGGAATCAATGATAATTGCGAATTCGTAATTTTGAATTCGCAAATGTTGATACATTCCATGGGTGCAGGGGGGGTCCAAAGGACCCCCCCCTGCACCCCTGAAATGTATTTTAAAATGGATGTTTCACACACACATGTCCTAAGGACATGTGTGTCTGTAACATGACAGTGTTTAAAATGCAAATTAGAGCATTTTAAACATTTTTCGCAAATTACCACGAGGTTCTACCTCGTGGTAATTTGCACTTGCAATCTTCAAGATCGCAATTTTTTAAAGAATGATGCATTGCATTTAAGGAATCGCAAAATTGCGATTCCTTAAATGCAATCGCATTTTAGAAAATCGCAATATTAGCGATTTTCAACTAAAACCAATGATGCATCTCAAAAAGCATTTTTGGAATCGCAAACGGCCGATTTTAAGGAATCGCACCGTTTGAGACTCTGAAAATGCTTGATGCATGTGTGCATTAGTGCTATAAAGTTCTATGCAGCATGTGTGTCAGGCTTCTTAATGCCCAAATAGTCTCCATGCTGTGTAATAAAGATCCTGGGTGTGCTGTACAAATGCCATAGCAACTCTCTCTGTAGCATGTAGTAATCATTTCAGTTTAATTCTCATTTCTACATTTTCAGTCCCACCTTGACCCCTTACACTTCGTGAACACCAATGCACAGTCCTAAACCCTGAAACAGCACTCCCAGCAAGACTCTCTTTCACTGTAGTAATCATTTTAGTGTGAGTCAGTTTTCATTTCACAATATTGTGGCAGAATAATTTGCTTAGTTGATGTGTTTAAAAATATAGGTAAATATGTACTCATGGTGTGAGTCAGGCCTTAGGACATTTAGTGCTATAAAGTCCTATGCGGTACAAAAAGGGGTGGTGATGGACGGAGCATCTGAATCAATCAAACACTCACACCCAGTCAAAAGATCTGGGTTTAATCCATCACCGTTCTTTAGCCCACTCTGCCACCCCAGTTCAGACATGGCTATATGCAAATCAGTCTGACCCTGTGCCTCATGGGAACAGTCCAGCCCGAACCGCCAAGCCATGTCTTCCCTGGACAGGAAACAAGCTTCAGAGGACCGGTTTCTGGCATTCCAGCGGTCTTCAGCCCGGCTTGCTTGAATCCAGTGGCAAAGTGAGCAAGGGACTCATGTCTGAGCATACCCTGCCACACTTATGGCGGCTAAAAGCGGTACAAAAGGGGGCGGTGATGGACGGAGCATCAGAATCAATCAAACACTCACACCCAGTCAAAAGATCTGGGTTTAATCCATCACCGTTCTTTAGCCCACTCTGCCACCCCAGTTCAGACATGGCTATATGCAAATCAGTCTGACCCTGTGCCTCATGGGTACAGTCCAGCCCGAACTGCCAAGCCATGTCTTCCCTGGACCGGAAACAAGCTTCTGAGAACCGGTTTCTGGCATTCCAGCCGTCTTCAGCCCGGCTTGCTTGAATCCAGTGGCAAAGTGAGCAAGGGACTCACGTCTGAGCATACCCTGCCACACTTATGGCGGCCAAAAGCGGTACAAAAGGGGGTGGTGATGGACGGAGCATCTGAATCAATCAAACACTCATAACCAGTCAAAAGATCTGGGTTTAATCCATCACCGTTCTTTAGCCCACTCTGCCACCCCAGTTCAGACATGGCTATATGCAAATCAGTCTGACCCTGTGCCTCATGGGAACAGTCCAGCCCGAACTGCCAAGCCATGTCTTCCCTGGACTGGAAACAAGCTTCCGAGGACCGGTTTCTGGCATTCCAGCCATCTTCAGCCCGGCTTGCTTGAATCCAGTGGCAAATTGAGCAAGGGACTCACGTCTGAGCATACCCTGCCACACTTACGGCGGCCAAAAGTGGTACAAAACGGGGTGGTGATGGACGGAGCATCTGAATCAATCAAACACTCACACCCAGTCAAAAGATCTGGGTTTAATCCATAACCGTTCTTGAGCCCACTCTGCCACCCCAGTTCAGACATGGCTATATGCAAATCAGTCTGACCTTGTGCCTCATGAGCAGTCCAGCCCGAACTGCCAAGCCATGTCTTCCCTGGATCGGAAACAAGCTTCCGAGGACCGGTTTCTGGCATTTCAGCGGTCTTCAGCCCGGCTTGCTTGAATCCAGTGGCAAAGTGAGCAAGAGACTCACGTCTGAGCATACCCTGCCACACTTATGGCGGCCAAAAGCGGTACAAAAGGGGGTGGTGATGGACGGAGCATCTGAATCAATCAAACACTCACACCCTGTCAAAAGATCTGGGTTTAATCCATCACCGTTCTTTAGCCCACTCTGCCACCCCAGTTCAGACATGGCTATATGCAAATTATTATTACTATTATTATTATTATTATGTTTCTTATATAGCGCCTGAATCAACCCCCGAAGGGGTATCTCCGCGCTTGCCTTGGGAACCCGTCCTGGCTTTTCCCTGTGAGATAGCCCCTACAGGGCATCCCCAAGGTGAAAGCCAGGCATCCCGCCGCGTGGGGGCCGTTGTGGAGATTAAGCAAGCTTAATTCCCAGAGTTGCAGAGTGTGAACCCATGATTAGGTCAGGCACCGAAGCGAGAATTATCGAGTCCATGGACATTTGAGCTCAAGACCCTGCCGCGTCGGGAATTGAACCCTGGTCCCGGGTCTGACCTCTGCTTCAGGGTCTGCCTGCTCTAACTAGTGAGCCACACTTCTCCACAAATCAGTCTGACCCTGTGCCTCATGAGAACAGTCCAGCCCAAACTGCCAAGCCATGTCTTCCCTGGACCGAAAACAAGGTTCCGAGAATGAGGTTGAGATGTCATGAGTGATGTCACTGACCATGTCATGAGTGATATGTGACGTCATCATCAGTGCATTGTGGGCGCGCGAGTTATAGTTAGCTGAACTAACTATAACGGGGGAATTCCAATGGTTTTGTCTGAGTGAAATGTCCAGCTAACTATAACATGTGTGAAACCTATCGTTTTTTCAGTGAATGTCTAAGGTTTTTAAAATGCTAATTCCTAACTATAACGCGGCTGAAACCTATGGTTTTTTCAGTGAATATATATATATATATATATATATATATATTACCTACTGGCGGTCGCCAGTAGGTATATATAGTTAGGATTTTTTCCCTATGGGATTTTTGAAAATTCTATGTCTAATAACTTTGGCCTTTGTGGACGGAATCGGCTGAAATTTTCAGGAAAATGGCACATTTTGTTTCTGAGCAGCCCTTAAAAATTTGGGGGGGTTTTGTCGAGGGGGGGGCCGAGAAAAAAGGGGGGTCCCAAAACGCGTTTTTCCCATGTTAATTTCCATAGGGCGGTTGGACTCACTTTTAGCTCGAACGGCTGAATGGATTTGCACGAAACTTGGCAAAATTGTAGGGACTGTTAGCCCGATGTGCCTTTGCTAGGTCTCAATATATGTGCTCCAGTAGTTTTTGAGAAATTAACGTTCAAACCAAGATATATATCTGTAACAGCGCTCTGGGCAGCGATCCGGTCCGCTTACTTTTCGCTTATCGGAACTTTGCGCGCAGAAAGCTGATTGGCTCTCCGGTGTCTGTCAACATTCTAAACAGTCCGGAGCGGACGCCATCTTGTCTCTCGGTAGGATCGAGAGAGAAGAAGAGGTGGAAAACGAAGGGGGAATTTAATGAAAGGGGGCAAGGTATCCCCCTCTTGACCCCCTAGGAATGTTGTTGGGGTTATTAAAGGGTCCCGTGGGGAAAATAAAAAAAAAATGATTTTTCACGGTAGAAGCGCGGCCGCGAACTGCTAGCGAAACGGGAATTCGCCATTTTGTGCTTCGTTAATTAAATTACTAGTTATAAGTGGGTGCGGGAGACGTATCCTAATCCCCTATGTTTCCTGAGGGTGGCTGAGGAGGCTGATATATGTTGATACATCTCTTCCAGCGGCTGTGCGTGAGCTTTTTTTTTTTTTTGCTGCGTGACAGTCCGGAGCGGCCGCCATCTTGTCTCTCGGTAGGATCGAGAGAGAAGAAAAGGTGAAAAACTAAGGGGGAATTTAATGAAAGGGGGCAAGGTATCCCCCTCTTGACCCCCTAGGAATGTTGTTGGGGTTATTAAAGGGTCCCGTGGGGAAAATAAAAAAAAATGATTTTTCACGGTAGAAGCGCTTCACGGGCCGCGAACTGGGCCGCAAACTGGTAGCGAAACGGGAATTCGCCATTTTGTGCTTCGTTAATTAAAGTACTAGGTATAAGGGGGTGCGGGAGACGTATCCTAATCCCCTATGTTTCCTGAGGGTGGCTGAGGAGGCTGATATATGTTGATACATCTCTTCCAGCGGCTGCGCCATGTTGCCTTTTTTCGAATGCCACAATTTTGTCGTGCACGGCAGCCATTTTAGATGCCAGGCTGGTCCCAGGCTATCACCTAACCCTGCGGATGTAGTTTATGGCCCCAGCTGTAGAGAATTCAGACATGCCAATCCTCCTGATTCAGGCGTGTGACTACTGATTTCAGTGCTAGTCTCCCGCCTCCCGATTTCTGCAAGCAAAAACCCGGGGGCATATTACGAACAACTAGCGATAATTTTTGTCTCTAACTTGTTTAGAGACAAAAATTATCGCCGCACATCGGCGATTTTTATCGCAGATAAACCTTGCTATTATCGCAGAAAAGTCAGCGATATTCATGTATTATCGACCTAATGCTCTTAGCCATGTTATCCACCTCCCATTGGATAACATGGCTAAGAACTGCTCAGGGCAGGTGTTAGATTTTGGAGATATTCGCGCTTAGCGCGAATATCTCCAAAAGTTGGTAATAGAAGGTAGCGATGTTAGGGACTGTTTCCAGTCGCTAACATCTTGGCACGCCACTTTGCATGTCATTAGTGATAAGTATCACTGACATGCTAAGCGGGGCCCAAGATGGTCGCTATCTCCTTTTAGCTGTCACTAACTGGTGTTAGCGACAGCTTGGTAATAGGGAAATAATTTTATCTCCGCTTTCATGGCTTTTAAAGCCAAAAAAGCGGAGATAAACCCCCTTGATAATATGCCCCACGATTCCTTGGGGGTTTCAGCTGACAGGGCTTGGTATTGTGTTACATGGTAATTTTTCCATGAAACGTCAGAGGGTCGATGCAGGGGTTCTAGAAGAGGTGATAAACCATGTAAGCCTCATGAACAAGCGCATGGTCTTTTAAAGATTTGTGAAGTACTCGGGGCGGCGGTGTGTGTGTGCCCTCTTTCAGGAGCGGGCGGGGGGGCACTGCCAGCAACTTGCCAGGTCAGGTAGTGTTCAACACGTGCATCACCCTTTCTCTGCCTGCTATTGCGCTCCATGCTTCGGAAAGGTAAGAAAAAGAACGTGCATTTGAGTTTGAAATGTCCGATCCTGCAGCAGCACACTTCCAAAGCCCACACATGACAATAACCCGATTCAAGGCCCCATTCACCCGTTTTTAAAAAAAATAGATAACACTCCAACAAAGTAAGGTTATAAAACTTTATTAACTACTAACTTTAACGAACGGAACAAAAACTAAAAACATTTAAACATTTCTCAACACAAAAAGCAACAATGGTTAGAAGCTGTCTTTTGTGCGAATAGTCCCAAGGCAGCACAACGTGCAGAGTTCTGGACGGCACCCAGGTGATGTCGCCTGGGTGCCGCACTGGTTTAGGGATCCTACAATGCTGCTCCGAAAATTGGCGTGGGGCGTCCCGGGTGGGGCGGGGGGAGGCCTCGTCAGTAGCGGTCTGTTGTGCGAATAGTCCCAAGGCAGCACAACGTGCAGAGTTCTGGACGGCACCCAGGTGATGTCGCCTGGGTGCCGCACTGGTTTAGGGATCCTACAATGCAGCACAGAAAAACAGCGTGGGGCGTCCCGGGTGGTGCGGGGGGAGGCCTCGTCAGTAGCGGTCTGTGTCCAGTGTCACATGGCTGACACAACATGTACGACAGGCACCCAGGTGATGTCCAGTAAACTGCCGCACTGGTTTTGGTATCCTACAATGCTGCTCCGAAAATTGGCGTGCGGCGGCCCGGGGGGGGGGGCGTGGGGGAGCCGGCGTGAACGGGCCTCCCCAGGTGGTGGCCATCTAGCTGAGTTGCGCTCGCTCTTGCGGCCACAGCGTCTCGCTCACCATGTTGTTGAGTTGCTCCCACTCTTGCAGTGCAGCGATAGGCGGCTGCCACATGGCTCTTAAAATGGCGGACAGCTCCTCGGTTTTAGGCCTGGTCCACTGAAATGGCCCTGGGACACTTTGGAACTCGGACGCTTGCCTGCTAGGGCTCGGGCTCCATTCTCGAAAAGCGTCCCCTCAGCCGTGAAGATTGTATAAAAGTCTTGGGGGCCCCCGACTCCCGCAGGCTTCCGGTGGGGAGCGGCTGCCATGATTGCTCGCGGAATGACCACGACGGAGCCACGAGATGGTGGTGCTCTCATGCTGACGCCAGCTTCAGTCTGAATGATCCAGAAACAAGGTGGGGCTTTCATCGTTTGGGAAAAAAAAAATGTTCTAAACCAATGAAAAGTGTTATTTTTAGGTCATATGACCAAGCCTTCCATCTTTAGGAAACCAAAAGTAAAATGAACCAATGAAAAGTTTTATAAACAAGTCACATGACCTGTTATGCGGCATAGGGCTACAAAAAGCGTAGAAAATCCGTTGGCACGTGAGGCGGCGTCAGTAGCGGACCGATGTGCGAATAGGCCGAAGGCAGCACAACGGGCCGAGATCCGGATGGTACCGAGGTGGTGTCCAGTAAATTGCCGCACTGGTGTGGCCATCCTACAATGCTGCGCCGAAAGACGGCGTGTCCAGCTGAGTTGCGGTCACTGTTGCGGTACAGTGACTCGAACGCGCCGAGATGCGGATGGCACCGAGGTGGTGTCCAGCAAATTGCCGCACTGGTGTGGCCATCCTACAATGCTGCGCCGAAAGACGGCGTGTCCAGCTGAATTGCGGTCACTGTTGCGGTACAGTGACTCGAACGCGCCGAGATCCGGATGGCACCGAGGTGGTGTCCAGCAAATTGCCGCACTGGTGTGGCCATCCTACAATGCTGCGCCGAAAGACGGCGTGTCCAGCTGAATTGCGGTCACTGTTGCGGTACAGTGACTCGAACGCGCCGAGATCCGGATGGCACCGAGGTGGTGTCCAGCAAATTGCCGCACTGGTGTGGCCATCCTACAATGCTGCGCCGAAAGACGGCGTGTCCAGCTGAGTTGCGGTCACTGTTGCGGTACAGTGAGTCGAACGCGCCGAGATCTGGATGGCCCCGATGTTGTGTCCAGCAAGTTGCCGCACTGGTGTGGCCATCCTACAATGCTGCGCCGAAAGTCGGCGTGGGGTGCCCCGTTGGCTTATGAGGTGATGTCAGTAGTGGACCGATGTGTGAATAGGTCGGAACCAGCACAAGGCACCAAGATCCGAATGGCAAGTCCTGGATGTTGAGTGCCTCAGTTGAGAGTTCTGAGCAGTGCTTGTAAGACTGTCTGAAGCTTATTTGCACCTGCTGCAGCTTCACTAGGTCCGGCGGAACTTTTTTCCTTTTCCTTTCTGCTTCTTTTCCTACAATGCGTTTCATCTGAAGACACGACCAGGTCCCTGAATGTGTGCAGGGGGACGCTATTGATTGAATGAAAATGGCGGCTTGACACAAAGCTGACTCAAGCGTTACTGTTGGTGCTATGCAGACAAAAATTGGTTTTCAGTTTGTACATTCTTCAGGTTTTTTTTTTCCATCCAAGTCTGATTGAGAGTTTGTAGAAAAATGGCTTCAGATTTTCCACATACTACTCTTCAACATTCTTCCTAAATGTAACAATGTGAAACTCACTAGGAGAACGGCTGTTTCTGTTTCCTTTCAAAATGCTGCCACCAATATTTTCTGAATGGAAGACACCATCTTGTAGCATAAAGGGCCGAAAGGGGTTCTGGTCTGGCCGATGGTTGGTGGAGACATTTTGACTATATCTTGGACCTGCCCGGCCTCGCCCAAAATGGCGCCGGTATAAATGGGACTCGTAACTCCTTGCCCGCAAATGTATATCTAGAAAATGTTATTGTAAGTGGCCCTGTCGTATTTTAATTACAAAATGTACGTCCACCGATTCCGCAACTGTTAGACACCTTTGTTCTTGTCACCTAATGGCCCGCTCGTTACGTTCTTCTACAGTGTAAATGTCTCCTCATCATATACGATTTCAGTTTGCTCCGTGGCCGGCCCACGTGGTTATAGGCCCGTATTTGTATACTGACATTTTCACAATAAAGGTTTTTAAAACAAAACACGGTAGTAGTATTTTCATTTGTAAAGTTTTTACTTTTAGTGACTGTTTTCGAATCAGTAAAAGGCAAGTGAAATAAAGCAGTCCAATTACATGACGGATAAAAGGTATAATATGTAGGAACGCAGTAAAGATAAATGGTCAAGGGCAGTTGTGTTTTTCATGTCTGCAACATAAAGTGATCGATAAGAATCTGATAATCAGGCGTATCGGCGACTAAGACAGCAGGCCGAATCTCTTTTACTCAACGGCTCCGTCATGGAAGGAAGAAACGCCCTTTTTCTCGAAAAAGGAATATATTTTACTTGCAAGACAGTTGTAAATTTTCCGGGAAAGTACATTAGCCTGGAATATTATAACATATGTTTGAAAAAAAAATATTGTTCGAAAATAATAAAAAGCGTAATTTTTAGGTCATATGACCAAGCTTTTCATCATTAAATTAACAAAAGTAAAATGAACCAATGAAAAGTTTTATTAACAAGTCACATGACCTGTTATGCTTACGTTACGCGCTGCATGCCGCGCCTCGGATCACTTCCGGGTGCGCTAACGCGGCGTGTCATAAAACGCATTACGCGACAACGTAGGTCAAGAATATAGTCTAAATGTCTCCACCAACCAGCGTTCAGAACACAACCCCTTTCAGCAGTCCAAAAAGTTCTGTTAAATGACAACAGAGGGGACAGGCAACAAGAACCATCAGTCAAAGAGGGGAGGGCAAGTTCTTCTCTTCCGGGTCATGTTGGGGCGCTACCGGAACTGATCGAATTGGTAGTCTACAGTGTTTCTGGATGTTTCAGACTAAAGCTGGCGTCAGCATGAGACCACTACCATCTCGTAGCTCCGTCGTGGCCATTCCACGAGCAATCATGGCAGCCGCTCCCCACCAGAAGCCTGCGGGAGTCGGAGGCCCCCAAGACTTTTGTAGAATCTTCACGGCTGAGGGGACGCTTTTCGAGAATGGGACCCAAGCCCTAGCAGACAAGCGTCCGAGTTCCAAGGTGTCCCAGGGCCATTTTAGTGGACCAGGCCCAAAACCGAAGAGCCGGCCGCCATTTTGAGTCCTGTGGCAGCCGCCTATCGCTGCACCGCAAGAGCGGGCGCATCTCAACTACATGGTGAGCGAGACGCTGTAGTCGCAAGAGCGGGCGGTAAACAGCTGAATGGCGGAAGAGGCACAGTGTAGCTAAAGCGGGCGGAATGGCAACTAAAACGATAAAGGGGCGCCCCACTACAGCTTGTCTTCAGGTCAAACGGATTGTGGGACAAGGTCCAGAATTGAAGAGTCATCAAAAGGCAAAAAGTTCCGCCGGACCCCGGGAGCCGGCCGCCTATGTCGGGGGCGATCTCAGGCTACACCAGTGCTATAAGACTTGGGGAGGGTGTCGGAGCCAAGCGTCTTCTCCGAGTCCATGGCCATCACACCGCCCCTCAGGGGCCTCCGTCAAGCTGTTTAGGAAGGTAACATATCACATTGTTTTCTAATGCAGTCAGGTCCACAAACGACACTCACTTACTTTGAGAATAGTGAAGCTGCAGTAGGTGGAAATAAGCTTCAGACAGTGTTACAAGCACTGCTCAGAACTCTTAACTATGGCACCCAACATCCAGAACTTATGCTATTTGAGAATGGTAGTGACATCGAAGCATCTCAGGGACCAAAACCATTAACGTACTTTCACGTATGAAAATCTTACTTGGGGAGGGGGCAGGAGCGAAGCGCCCCCTCCCAGTCAGCGCCACCACACCGTATGTTGAAAATCTGAAGCCATCGTTCTACAAAGTCAACCAAACTTGGATTGAAAAATCTAGAAAAATGTACAAACTGAAAACCAGTTTTGGTCTGCATAGCATCAGTAGCAACGCTTGAGTCAGCTTTGTGTCAAGCCGCCATTTTGATTCAACAAAGCACAGGCATTGAAAAAGGCTCAAACTCAGAACTCTGAACTATGGCACCCAACATCCAGGAGCTTGCCATCCGGATCTTGGAGCCTTGTGCTGCTTTCGACCTATTCACACATCGGTCCACTACTGACATCATCTTATAAACCAACGTTATGTAAATAGTTTTTTAATAAAATGTTTTACCCTGTTTCTTTGCTGGTGTGTTGTCTATATTTTTAATATTTGCATAGGGTTTGTCGTTATTTTGTGCGGGATGGGTGATGGAGCCGAGCTGTCTTGCAGCCCTCATGGTGTGGAGCTCAGTTCATCTCACTATTTTCGTATTTCTCATGAAGGGTTGTTCCTAATATTTCTATTTTAGCGAGGTCAAAAAGAGATCCAATTAGTAGCCTACTGATTTTGTTCGATTACTTTTATTTTTTTACACGATTTTTCACTATCTGCAAAGACTAAACAGAGTATTGCGACTTTGTGCTTGTTTGTAAATAGAGAATGATCCAAAGAGAACCAATTCTAAAACAGTAAATGCTTGGACAACAATCAATCAAATGGAGAGACAAGCAGGCACGACGGATTACAACGGGGGCAAAGGCTTGCGTAAACTACCATTCACTATCTGCAAAGAGAGAGTACTACTAAGACAAAAGAGGGGAGGGGGGGGTGCAGCGTTCAAAGCACATCAGCGTGCATAAATACGAAAATGTTTTTATCTATCACGTACTTGACATTTTAAAGCTTTTCATATTTGCTATTAAAAAACCAATGAAATCAGTGATGTCATTTGAGATGTCATCAGTGATGTCATCAGTGATGTCACTAACCATGTCATGAATGATGTAATATGTGACATCATCAGCAGTGGATTGCGGGTGCGCGATATATAGTTAGCGCTTATAACTATATATGGAATTTCAATGGTTTTATGCGAGTAAAATAAGGTTTTGTAAATGCAAATCCCTAACTATATATGGCCTAAAACCAATGGTTTTTTCATTGAATTTTCAAGGTTTTGTAAATGCAAATTCCTAACTATATATCCACTATAACCTATGGTTTTTTCTGTGAATATATATATATATATATATATATATATATATATATATATATATATATATATATATATATATATATATATATCCACACCCTCCTCCTCATGAAAGAGCAGAGGCCACAACGGGGGACGGTCTGGAAGCAACTTTATTTAAAATCATGGCGAATGCATTTCGGCATAAGTGCCTTCCTCAGCGCCTAAGATTTCAGGAGGCTTCCAACATGGTAACATATCAGTCCCGCAGCCTTTAGTAATCCAGTGAATAGGCTCCGCCCTAAACAATGTTCTCACACCTTTTGCAGCTCCCGATGTAGTCGCGGACTGCAACACCCAGAATGCAGTGTTCTGCTGCCAGGTAAGTGCTGTATGGAATGGCTTATACAGCAAATGGTCGGGCGGTTTGCAGGACTGTAATATTAACGGATGCCCAATCTTCCTGCTTGTGATAGTAACATAAAGCGCTTCCTTATGTCGCCGCACCACTTCAGCCCCAAAGCACAAGAACATCCTCGGCGGGGGCAGCAACGCCAATCCATGCCCCTCAGGGTGAAGCAGAGTCTCCTCACCACCGCCCTGTAAGTGTCCGAACCTCGAGGCGGGCCACGGCCAATCCAATACCTTGGAGATACCAAAAGTTGCCGAAGCAAGAGCCAGCAAATGTCCAGGCCAACTTGCGTAGCGGGGTTATTATTCACACAGCTTTAATGATGCATCTCAGGCACGGGCATTTAAGCTGGAATGCACTTTTTTTTTTGCAGAAGCCTTTTTATGATATGAGTGATTCTCTCCTTTGCTTTCTTAATAATACTCTTTGCTTTATGCAGCTCAGTGTCTGTCTGTATTATCTCCTGAAAATGTTTTTGGGAAATGAGTCAGTTTTCTGCATTGTGATGTTGTGGTGATATACATTGGGTATATTCTGTGCTTTAAATGTATTTAAAATCAAGCTTGACTCACAGTGTGATCTTAGACACATGTACAGGATATTACATGTAATCTACCATGTCTGTGTCTGCTTGCACTATCTGTGTCTGTGCTAATACCATCTCACTGTCTCTACTGGCAAAAAGAGACCATATATATATAAGCAAGACATAACATTCCTTTTTCATTTGAACAGCACACCCTGGATCTGTAAAATTTGTAAATGATGTATTTTTGAACTGAGTAAGATTTTAGAACATGTAGTATTAGTTATTTCTTTGTAGCATGTAACATGGTAATAACATTTGTGCTTTTTTGTTTTTTTAGTGGTTGGTGCTCAAATCAAAGATTCTGGAGTGTGATTGAGAGTATTTTGAATCTTCAAAACCATTTAATAAGGTCAGTTGCTAATTTGTAAAGGAGATCTATTTTTGTTCATTTTAAATTTATATGAAAAATTTCTCTCACTGTTTCCAGCATTTCTTCTGAGTTGTACTTTTTTTATCTTCTGTGTGTAACATGTCTATGTCTGCTTGCACTATTTATGTATGTGCTTATAACATTTCACCATCTCTCGACTAGGGGTGGGCGGCCAGCTACGCTCCGTGCACGGAGTGCGCGTAGTGCCGTCTCCTACGCATTTTGCATAGCGGGCGTAGCCAGGCGGCACTACGCATGCTCAGCATACGGTGCGTAGCCGGCCGCCACCCGCCTCCCTCCCGCCCTCCCTAAATACTTCAATAAAAGGATAGAAAGCTTTTTAAAACACTTACCTTGTCCGCCGCGTCCCCGGGGCTCCCTCTCGCCGTCCCTGGATTCGCGCCGCCATTTCGAATACGCATGCGCGGGCGCCCGCGCATGCGCATTTCTCACGAGAAATTGGATAATTTGGATAGTTTATGTGTTTAATAAAAATGAGTATAGATGATCTGATCAAGTTTGTTAGGGTTTAATGTCAGAAATATTAATCCCACTATGACCCCCTACACTGCCTGAAAACCACTGTATTGATTTTAACCCTGAAATATTATTCTCAACAAATAATTCTATAATGTTGAAACAGCAATGCACTGCCATAAAGTCAGAAACAGCATTCACTACAAGATTTCCTACTCTGTTCAGAGACTGTTGCTATGCCTTAATTTAACTTATAAAGTGAACCAGTGTTTACATTATTTAGTGGTTATAACTTCTATGTACTATGTTAGTAGTGGTCTATAACATTTTTTTCTGTCTTCACAACAGCTTGTAATTTTCTGCAGATAGAAACATTACCATGCCAAACAAGAATGAAAAAAGAAAAAAATATAAACAGACTTACTTTTCGAAGAAAAACAATTAGAAGATTTATGTAATCATCATAGTACGGACAAAAAAAAGAGTGCTCCTGGTAAGACAACCAAGGATTTCATAAAGAAATTAACGCAAAGGAAAAAAGTTTAGAAAATGTGGAAAATGAAAAACACTTGTCAGTATCTACAAGGAGAAATCAGGGAAAAAAGAATGAATGTTTCCCAACTATATGATAATCAAATTCACTATAGTAAGAGACGTAGTAATCAGTTTGAGCAAATCAGGAAGCGTATGTTTTATAACAGAGTTGTTACGAATTTAAAAAAATATATAATTATTTCTAAAAGGAAAATAGCTTTTTATAAGAAAAAAATATATATTGAGAGTATTGTTGAACGCGCGTTTGACACAAAAATGAAGTTGTTTGTTTTAGTAATTAATAGAATAAATACACTCAATAAGGCAATCAATGTCTTAAAAGCTAAGAGTAAATGGAAAAGAGTAATAAATAGAAGTAATTTTTGTAAAGTTTTTTCTGGAAAATGGAAGCATAGTTCAAGTTGTAAGCCATTTTTTAATGAAGAGAGTTACTTTCAGGATAATGATTTGGTGCATTCAGTTGACACCAGTGGTCGAGCATATGAGGTGAAGGATGGTTGTCCTATTGAAAAAGAGAAAATTGTGCCTAGAAATACAGAAGAGGTGATAGCTGATGAAGTTTTAGGGAGACGTCTGAAGGCTCCAGTGTACACTTGGAATTGTAGTAGTACTGAAATCAAAACCATTATCCCGGTGGAGGCAAGATGGCGGTCTGGCTCTAGACCGCGTTGCAGCACTACACCTGAGCTCCGCTGCTACCAGAGGGATGTAACCACCCATTCATGTCGGCTTTCTCATATGCTTTCCCGTATGCTGATTAAATAGAAAATCTACCTGCATGGAACAACTGGGGCAGGGTGAGAGCAACTTAAAGCATCTTAAAGCATCCTGAAACAGAAATGCTACGGAACTCCGCAGAACAACCCCCTCTATAAACACATCCTCTGTCATCGCTATACACATTGATCGGCTGGGCAGAGTTTAAAATTCTTACCGCTTCGTCGAGCTGTTCCCGCTGTTCCCGCCATTCACTCCACCAGTTGGCTCAATAACGGTACAAAGGCGGTTTCCGAAGCAATACATCCAAAGGGTTCTGCCACCAGGATTGCTCTCTTCTCCGAGCCCTCCGTTATGCCGCTTAAAACAGCATCGGCAGCCTCAGCTGCCGCAGTGCAAGCCAGAGTAGCCAAAGGCGCCAGAGCCCTCCGCGAGGAAGCGGAACGGCAGCAGCGGAGTGAATTGCGGAATGGGGTGGGCCAGGGAACGTCCCTTCTCCCACGGGAAAGGCAAAAGGAAAGAAGCAACAAACCTCAACAATGGATTGTTCCCCGAGGCAGGAGGTATTGGTCTCTAGAAGAAAATTAAATAAAGACAGCGTACAACTTTCAGCGACCCCTGGCAATGCAGTGTTGGACATGCTTTTGAAAAAACAAGGAATTCAAAGTAGAACACAATCACCAGCTCTAAGCCGACAGTCCCAAAACATAGAAACTGGGGTAGCTAACCCAGGCGGTGGGACTGATTCTCCATATCAGCATTTGATTAACTCCCAGATTCTTGCAGCAGGATTATTAAATGAAGCATCTGATGTCCAGTCTTCGATTTCTATTGGAACTGTAAGTACTGTTATTGTTGTGGAGACCGATGAGACTGAAGAGATGACTGAGGCTATTGTGAATGTCGAACAATGTTTAGGGGGGCATTGTATGTCCCTCTCTGGAGCGGGTGAAAATATAATGGGGGTGGAAGAGGAGCAATTGAACGAGGTTAATATCCCTGCTAATCTGCCCTCTAATGAGGGATCAAACCAAATTACATCCGATACCCCTGGGGCAACACCAATTTTAGTGGCCTCAGCATCTACAATAAATGCCAGATATTGCTAGCGGCCCTACTGTATCCAGCAAATTCGCTCAAGATTTAAGACCCGGGCCTTTAATGGACAATCTAATACTGGAGGGGGATAAGGAAATAAGTGATTTCTACTCTTTCTCTGATGAAACAGGGACGGATGCAGAGGCAGAATGGTCAGATGAGACCGAGTTTGATGGGGAGTCTTTGTCTGGCACCTCCGAGGATAGTAGTGTTGAAGAGAGCACAAAAGTTAACACTGTAAGATCTAAATCAATCTCGTCATCCAGATTTAAACAGCGGGGTGTAGGGGGTCCAGCTGAGGGCCACTCCATGTCCAGCCAGCCTATGTGTACCATTCAAGGATCCGACAATACCAATAGCTCTGAGCCTCCCATGACAGCCGTTGAGACTATTTTGCAGGCCATTGCAGCTCACAGGGAAGAGACAGCCCTCAACAGCAAAAGATCGCAAGCTGCTCTTCGCAAAATGCAAGGGGTGATCAGAAAACTATCAAAGACATGTAACTCATTTGGAGAAAGAGTCACCGAGATCGAGGCAAGGTTGCTTTTCAATGAAAATGAGGCTACGGCAAATTTAGAAAAGATCAAGCAAGAATTAACTGATATTAAATGGAAGCTCGAAGATTTCGAGAATCGTCAGCGCAGGAACAATCTGCGCATATTAGGAATTCCCGAGAAAGTGGAGGGGGAAAATGTGCGTGCTTTTGTGGTGAGGCTGTTTAAGGAGTCAATGCCCGAATTGACAAACTGGAACTGGGATGTTGAAATTCAACAAGCTCATCGGATGCCATTCAACCCACCACCTAAACCTGGGGTCTATCCACGAGCAATACTGGTGTATTTTGGAAACTTTCTGTTAAGACAGACAGTTGCAGAGAAAGCTAGACCCGATCACAAACTTACGTTTAATGACTTCCCGTACTTTACGCGACCAGACTTTTGTCACGCAACGGTTGAAAGTCGCTGGCGATTGCGCTCATTAATTAAGCCTTTTCAGGATAAAGGAGTCCAGGCCTTTCTGAATAATCCAGCACGGCTGAAAGTTGTTGGAGGTGGCCAGACAAAATTCTTTCTTTCAGAGATCAAAGCAAAAGCTTTTTTGGATGAGATATAATAAGAGGGAATGATTAGCACATGGATTAATCTACTAATTCAAATGAAAATGAAAATGAACAAAGTGTTGTCTTTCCATCTTTTAGCTATATGGTATTTAGCGGAGCTATTTGTTACTAGTTTATTGGGAAGAAAGGTGAGGGCCGACTGAATTGGTGGGGGTGTATTGAAAGTAATCAGATGCTTATGGTTACATCATAATGAGAACTTTAGAATGTTTATTGGTTAATAATTAGTAGCTCTCTGGTGGCTCATTTTTCTTCTGTTTGTCTTTTTACACATTGCAAGGTGGTAGCTCGGGCGTCGCACTGCTTTTCATCACACAGACTCTCATGGAGTCTGTATGCCTTTGTTTTGGAGGGTGTTATGGGGTGGGTTGGGGGGTAGGGGAGGGAAAATTTCGAATCTAAAAAAAGAACCAGGTCTGTTAGCAAGAGTCATATTGTTTTCTATTTTTTGCCTTTTCTTTGGTACTTTTGCAAGTAAAACAAAGTTAAAGAGAAGGAAGTCATGGCACTTCAATAAACAGTATGCTAGGAAGGCTACTGGGTCAAAATGTTTTGTAAAGCAATGGGTAGGTGTACTATTCAAACCTGGAACGTTGGGGGTTTATTGACTGCAGATAATTGACTGTCCAAATGAATTAGCTTAAACCCCGTTGATATCTTATGCCTCCAGGAGGCTCATGTGCCATGGGCTAAGAGATCAATACTGAGAGTTAAGGGATATAATTTAGTAGTAACATCGACACAAACATCGAAAATTAGGGGGGTAGCGATCTTAGCTAAAATGTCTCTTGGTGAGGTATTACGTCAGCTTTCAGATCCGTATGGTAGATGGGCGATTGTGAAACTTGCCCTCGGTATTACCATTAGTACTATCTATGCTTCTAATCAAGATGATCCCGCAGTCTTTGAATATTTAGAATCTGAGCTTGCTACATGGCAGGGCCCACTTATTATATGCGGTGATTTCAATATTTCATTCAAGTTAAAATCAAGCAAATACTCTCCGCAACAGAAATATACCGGTCGCAAGCCGAAGGTTTACAAAGCTGTTAAAAGACTGGCAGATAGCTTTGGCTTAATTGACATATGGGATCATACGAAACATCAAGATCCGGGGTATACCTACTTCTCATGTCCACATCAGAAGCACGTTTGGGTAGATTATATGCTTGTTTCTAGTGATCTAGCCTCACAATCTTCAATTAGTAAATGCCCAAAAATTATTTCAGACCACAATGCACTCATTCTTACAATTAACTTTATAGCCTCATTTAAACAACATAGGCCATGGACGTTTGACGGCAAACTCTTAGCAAATAAGGACTATATTACTTTCATTAAAAGCTGGGTTGAAGAATTTTTTAACAACAATCGATTTAGTGCTTCAAGGAATGTGGTCTGGGATTGTTTCAAATCAGCTCTTAGGGGGGGAAACAAATAGTTTTCAAAGTAGGGCTAGAAAACACTCAAACAATAAATATAATTTAAAGATACGAGCCCTGGCTAAAGCAGAAGAAGAGCACAGTATACAAATCTCGAAGGGGCGAGACGGCAAGCGTGCTATGTATCAAGTAGCAGTGTTGAAATCAGAACTCAACTTGAGCCTTAGTCAGAAAGCAGCCGAAACATATAGAGCCCACAGGAAGGATATATATGAGAGTGGTGAAAGGGTTGGTAAGCAGCTTGCACTACACACTAGACAGAAGAATGTTTTTAACAATATTAGCTCCATACCGGATAGAGGGCAGACCTACTCACAAACCACAGATATTATCTATACCTTCCAACAATACTATCAGAAATTATATACAGAGGACTTAATTACAAGTAAAAATTAATCATGTTCATATCTTAATAATCTTCTTTATAACCCGGAGGCTGGGAGAATACTAGATGATGCCTTTCGGGAGGATCTTCAAAAAGAAATTACATTGGCTGATGTGTTGGTAGCCTTGTCATCACTTTCATCTGGTAAAGCCGCTGGCCCTGACAAGATACCGCTCGACCTATATAAAATATTGAGTCACCAACTTGGTCCCATACTCCATGATCTATTCTTAGGGATACAATGGAACGGGGTCCCCCCCGAGTCATGGAACAAGACTAATATAATTGTCTTCCCTAAAAAAGGTAAATCCCCAGCGCAATTAACTTCTTATCGCACTATTTCACTAATTAATTCGGACTCCAAATTATATGCTAAAGTGATGGCCGTTCGGCTCAGTGGGGTCCTCGAGCACCTGGTCTCCCCGTGGCAGCATGGGTTTGTCCCTGGCAAGGGTACCATCTATCACACACGTAGGGCTATTACCTTATTTGATGCCATGTCTGTTGTGGGGGGCCGGATGTCGATGATTCTACTGGACGCCGAAAAGGCTTTCGACCGTGTTTCATGGAAATTCTTATGGGCGGTTCTAGCACGAAACAATTTTGGCCCTAAATTTATTAAATCAATTAAATCTATGTATTTATCCCCCAAGGCAAAGCTGCAGATGATGGGTTCAGAATCCGGTTACATCAACATCTCCAGGGGCACAAGGCAAGGGTGCCCCTGCTCACCCTTATTATTTGTATTATATATAAATCCTCTAATTCTAAAGTTTTTGGAGAATCAGGCAATTAAACCGGTTGTCTGCGGTCAATTCGAGACGAAAGTATTGGCATATGCCGATGATATTGCTATTATCACATCTGATCTGATTGAGGCTATGAATGAAGTAGAGAGTGTGACACTCGAGTATGGTAATCACTCGGGATACTCCCTGAATAAGGGGAAGACAGTTATATTATGTATGGATAATATTATTTTTTCGGATCAAAGGAGAGCCAATAAGGCCACCTATCTGGGTGTTACTATCAGCTCTAATATTAAACTTATACCTAATCTTAATTTTGACCCACTTCTTGCCATTATTAAAAAAGATCAGGATCGTGGAAATAGTCTTCACCTATCGATCATAGGTAGAGGCATTTTTTTGAAAATGAATGTGTTACCCAGGTTTTTATACTTATTCCGAGCGATCCCTCTCGCCATTGATGATAAGACATTAAACACATTTAACTCTGTTATGTCCAAATTTGTTTGGCAGCAAGGCAAGATCAGGAGATCCCACAAACTTCTTTCACTACAGCAGAATAGAGGCAGGCTTGCCATTCCTAATACCATTCTATATTATTGAGCTACATTTCTTCAACAAATGGCTCCATTGGTTAGCTCTTCAGATAATTTAACTAATACAGATACTAGCCTAATACCTTCAATATATGAGCTTGTACTTGGGCAGAAAGCTAATGGTCTTTACCTGAGGCAAATAGATGCGATATAATATAAAAAAAATCACAAATTTGGAATTGTAACTAGTGCCTGGAGGGTTTGGTCTAAGGTCACTAAACATATGCATATTGGGAAAATAAATAGGTATACAACTCTTTGGCACTGAAAGGCTACAATGGGCCTCGATTTTGATGTTATATCCAGGAAATGAGAAATTCTAGGAATTAGGACAGTTAATGATTTTTTGTTTAAAGAATTTGTAACTACTTTCTCAGATTTAAAATTGAAGTATCAATTGTCTAATGGAGATTATCTTAAATTTGTACAGGTGCTTGCTAAGCTTAAAGCAAAAGAATCAACTATCTGTTTGCTAAGAATAGAAATTATCGATGCAATGAATAGATCAACCGATAGAATTGGAATATTATATGATATCCTACTGACTAGAATTCAAGATGATTTGGAAAAAACTGAAATAAGCTGGGCGGCTAAATTAGGAAACCCCAATGTGGATATTGATAGAGGCTTAACTTTGTTGTTGGCCATACCTGGGATACCTGGGACACTCGCCGCTCGACACACGCCGCCGCTGGAGCCCAAACGCTGCCTGTTCCCCCTGCCGCCGGTGATTTCCTGCTTCACGGCCGCCGGGGAACTACAGCTCCCAGCAGGCCGAGCGGGTCACTTCCTGGACAAGCGCGCCCGGAGGCGCAGAAAAGGAGGAGGCTCCCACTGAGGAGCGGGGGCACTAACTTTGTTGTTGGCCATACCTGGGATACCTGGGACACTCGCCGCTCGACACACGCCGCCGCTGGGGCCCAAACGCTGCCTGTTCCCCCTGCCGCCGGTGATTTCCTGCTTCACGGCCGCCGGGGAACTACAGCTCCCAGCAGGCCGAGCGGGTCACTTCCTGGACAAGCGCGCCCGGAGGCGCAGAAAAGGAGGAGGCTTCCTCCGCGTCGCGGAACGCGCGCGGGACCACGCCGGGCTAAGCCCGGGCAAAGGGCGGACCCTCTGTGGCCCTCAGAGGCACGAGGAGGCTGGGACGGGCCACCCCACTAGGCCTTCTATGAGGAGGTAAAACCACTTATGCCTACTCCACTGACTATCACAACTGGCCTGATACTGTTACTCATACCTATAAGGGAGTTGTCACATTTTATACCCCCCCGGTTGTACTTATGCCCTAAGACTCAAGACAGGCTTGATATTGTCTAGGTGGTACGAATGAACAAATAGTACAGCTGTTTGTTTTGTTTTCTTTTACATTGTTCACCTTAAACATACCCCTACCAGTATGGATCCCCCTTCTAAAATGTCTAGTACAGCGTCCAATCCCCCCTGGCTAGACGATCTAAACAGCATGTGCAATATCAGGTATACCCTAGTTACTTCACCCCATCTGGTATCTAACGCCAGCTCGCTAGCCCACACCGTTAGCATACAGGGGCTTCTACCGACACCCATAAAAGCAAATGCAAAAAGTACAACTCCCGCTAAAGTTACATCTGGTAAAAGGAAACATGACGGGGTTGGAGAAAGTGGGTCCCCAACCAAAACATCTAAACTGCAAAGTGCGTCATCAGACTTTAACCCGCCTGTTAACATGGCTCTGTTAACGCCAGAGATGGGCAGAAAACTAGATGACCCTGCATCCTCCCCCCAATTGGTCTTACTGACCATGATCGAACAGTTGATCAAAACTATTATCCACCCCCTGATCGACAAAATCAACATCTTGGGGGACAGATTGACGGGGATTGAGGAAATTGTTAAACTTAACCAGGCAAAAAACACAGTAAATCCTAGGTGTTCACCACAGGCTGGTCTTCCTGATATGCCCACACAAACCTTGCAAAACTCAGTTCCCCTATCACCAGAAACTGTCACCAATATTGTGTGCCCACCTGTCCCTGTCCTTAAAGCACCACCTATACCTGCCTCAGATCGCATTGTTGAGCCTACATTAAAAAGTACTAAGACTCTTCGTATTAATCTTCCCCCAGTGGCCGCTCCATTCGTGTCCATCCTATCGGGGGTTCCTCCCCTGAAACATGGAAAATCTGAGAGAACGACTGATTTGCTAAATAAAGTTAAGTTCTGGCTATCAAAGAATAGACCCCTACCCCACAACCTTGATGGCAGGATAGTCAGCGTGAGGAGAGTGGGATGGTTGGGTCCCCTTCGTAAAGATATCTGTGGGGATCTGGTTTTAATCAGATTCAGGAGCAGACAAATTGTCCCTTATCTCCAGTCTTGGCAGCCTCAGGAAGGTGATGGTCCTATAAAAACTTGGGACCTACATGACTTTTATCCAAGTGAATCATATATCCCCTTTCGGAAACAAACTGTCGATCACAACAATAAGCTGGGTTATAGATTCTGCCCACCAAATGAGCGCCTTTTCCCCTCTCTTAACTTTTATCCGCAATGTCTTTTTAAGCATAGCAACCTACCTCCATTTAACCCTTTTACGCCATATAACAACTGTCAATATTAGGCGGGTGCATACCGTGTTAACTTCTTAGACATTAATAATAACTGGATTAGCTCATTTTACTGGACCTATTGAGATTTTGTTGTTTTTAAAATTGTATGTTGTTTGTTAAATTTTGACTGTATTTTTTTATATTGTATGCTTTTATGGTTTGAAACAAAATCGAATAAAGCTTAATGAATGAAAATGAATGAATGGATAGAGGCTTAGAACTGATGCATCGCCTTCTCATGTCAAGCAATTTTAAGGCACAGCTCTTTAAAACTATATTCAGTCTTTATTATACTCCCGCCAAATTACATGCATGGGGTAAAAGGGAGAATGATCTGTGTCCCAGATGCCTACAGGGACCAGCTACTTTATTTCATATGTTTAGTAACTGTAGTGAGCTTGTTGTAATCAAAAGTATGATATCTGAATTTTGGGAAGAGCTGTTCGGGCATAAAATCCCTGAGTCTGAGACACTTTATGTATTGGGATATGATAACTCTCTGAATCTTTCAAGAAGTGAAGAAAGAATGGTATTTATTGGTACAGCTGTATTAAGAATCATTTTGTCCGCACGATGGAAGGATGCTGACCCAACTACCTTCCAGATGTGGTTGGCTCATTTTTTGGCTGCTTTTAGCTATGAAACTGCCATATATGCCACAAGGGGTCTTAAAGCAAGGAAAATGGGGAGGCGATCTGGCTTCCAGTTACTAATTGGAAAGCTGGTATCAGTTCGATTCCTAGCACTAGCAACCAAATGGCTGAAACCGACAGTGTTGTGTGTAATCATTAATGTATCATTTAAGCAATGTTAATTCTCTGTGTTACCCTGTAACAATCTTTTTTTTTTTAGTATTCTTGTACAGCATTGTTAAGGCAAAATTCATTACACAAAAGACATTGCTACCAGTGCAGCCCGCCTGGACCACACATCATCGCAGGCTGCTCACACGCTGGTTGCTTTGGGTGCCACTAACTCAGTGCAACACAAGTCATCACCACGTAGCTTTATTAAGGCAGAATTCATTATACACAAGACAAGAGTCTTGATTCATTAATTACATAGTCCAGTAGGCAACTACGTATAACTACCCTAAAACCTACATAATATCTACATAATATCGTTTTAGTAGCCTTGCTTCAAGAGCTTGTTTTATATCAGTTATAGCTTTAGTGCAATGAACAAATTCATCTTGCAAGTCCAAAGGAATACTGAATGGCAGCCTACACTGCGGACAGCAGAGCTCACAGTTCGAATTCAGTTTTGATTTATTAATCACAGAGTGAACTGTACTCTATGTCCTCGAATTTTGTCAAGAGGAAGTGAGAAAAAGCATTCCTCGTTGTCTTTGCTGACTACTGCTTCGATCTATACTGCGGACAGCAGGGCTCACAATTGGGATCAAGTCACGATTAGAGATGAGGCAGTCCAGTAGGTAACAGACATTGCTCCCACTGCGGCCCGCCTGGACCCCACATCATCGCTGGCTGCGCACATGCTGAGTGGTTAAGGTGCCACTAACTGTGCAGCTCAAGTGAACACCACCTGACTCATGGCCCTTGCTGACTGCTGCCTCCAGTTGTATCTACAACAAGAGAGAAAAGGAAAGACGGCTACTCTCCTACCCCTCAATATAATTGATTGTAATCAACAAAAGAGCGCCCCGGACATTATAACCATGAAGAACCCTATTCTTCTGTGTAAACAAGGTGGAAAACCTATCCTAAAAGTGAGTGGTCAGATGGTGCTTAAATCTATGCATATGTGAAGGAAAAAGGGGAAAATTAATTATTTTCTAAAAGAACCCTCACTCACCCTACAGGTGACATGCTTCATCATTGGGTTTGTTCACAGGGGGGCTGACTATCCCCTCCTGTGTGCTACCATGCCTGCAAGTGCAGCGGAGCAGGTGTGAGTGAAAGTGGTGATCAGTGCAAAAAGTGTGTGGATAAAAGATCACAACCGTGCCTCAACAAACTTTATTCGGGCCAGTTGTTTCACATTAAAATTGGTATAATCACTGGATGTTTTGATTTTAGTCCAGCGATACCAATAGGTGACTGGTCAACATGTTTCTGCTGTAAAAAGCTAAAGTCAGCTCAGCTTTCTTCAGGACCAAATTAAAACTAAACAAAACAATCCTACGGGGGTCCAAGCACGCTAAGGCCTGCCCACACCGTTAGGAAATGAAAAGTGAGGTAAGATAACAATTTGTACTGTCCTCAGGATAACTCACGGTTTACCCATCCAACTCCTGTTTCGGGCCATTGGGACCAACCGAGTAGGTTGAGAGGCGGCGAGTCTCGCGGTCTGTAATTCCGACAGCGAGTGAAGATCTGCTGATCCCTCTGAGCCCATGTAGCGGTTCATAAAACCTAGCACTATACAACGCCTGATGACTAACAGGAGTTGGATGGGTAAACCGTGAGTTATCCTGAGGACAGTACAAATTGTTATCTTACCTCACTTTTCATTTCCTAACGGTGTGGGCAGGCCTTAGCGTGCTTGGACCCCCGTAGGATTGTTTTGTTTAGTTTTAATTTGGTCCTGAAGAAAGCTGAGCTGACTTTAGCTTTTTACAGCAGAAACATGTTGACCAGTCACCTATTGGTATCGCTGGACTAAAATCAAAACATCCAGTGATTATACCAATTTTAATGTGAAACAACTGGCCCCGAATAAAGTCTGTTGAGGCACGGTTGTGATCTTTTATCCACACACTTTTTGCACTGATCACCACTTTCACACACACCTGCTCCGCTGCACTTGCAGGCGTGGTAGCACACAGGAGGGGATAGTCAGCCCCCCTGTGAACAAACCCAATGATGAAGCATGTCACCTCTAGGGTGAGTGAGGGTTCTTTTGGAAAATAATTAATTTTCCCCTTTTTCCTTCACATATGCATAGATTTATGCACCATCCGACCACTCACTTTTAGGATAGGTTTTCCACCTTGTTTACACAGAAGAATAGGGTTCTTCATGGTTATAATGTCCGGGGCGCTCTTTTGTTGATTACAATCAATGCTGCCTCCAGTTGACAATGCGGTCAGTAGGTGTGACAGTTCAGATAGAGTCGCGATTGCAGATGACGCAGTCCAGTCTTGATTTATTAATTGCAGAGAGAATTGAACTCCATGTCCTCGGATTTTGTCAAAAGGAAGTGACAAAAAGCATTCTTCAATGTCTTTGCTGACTACTGCCTTTGATCTACATTGCAGGCAGCAGGGCTCACAAATCAGATCAAGTTGCGATTGCAGATTACGCAGTCCAGTTGGCAGCAGACATTGCTACCAGTGTAGTGTAGTTCCTAGTTTCCCACTAGGCCCTGCGCATTGGAATAACATAAACAGTAGTATCGACGTGGAACTGCGGATATTCCAGGCCTCCACTGACTATGCTAAACTTAATTGGGTGTGTTACCAACTAGCTCAGAGGTCACTGGAAACGTTCTTCTCTGCATAGGAAGTGATCAGCTTCCCTGGCACAGACAAGAAGGGATTCAGCTTTCCAACAACCGTGCAACATGACAACTTTGCTCCTCAGATCAAGAGTCGATCTCTAGGGTCGTGTGAAACAATAGACATGTATTTCACTCAGTCAGATTAGTGCAGTTTACTTTCATGATATGTAGAGAATAGAGAGACGGGCGTTTGTCAATAAAGGGTTAACATTTATTGAACAGCCTTTCTTCTCGTACAAGAGAAATGTATTGCCACAATTGCAAGACTTGTTATTATAAAAAGTACGTACAGTAAGATAAGTATTGCGAAATAATACTGTAAAAGCATTGATATGGTTTCTTAGCCATACAATGGTTTAAAAGTAATAAGACATATATACAGTCATATATACATTAGGCTAAAATACTCAACTGGTGTTTCTAACTACGCCTACCCCAGTGTGCCTGACCTAAGCCTAACACATGGAAGGGGAGTAAGTAAGTAGCTTTAAGTTAAGTTGGTTTTGCCAAGGTTTGCTTCAAGAATTCTCATCTAAGGGTTTAGTCAACACCATACCTCTGAATAGAATGATGGAAGTCTGGTATTTCCTTCAGGAGGAACTCAGTATCCCAGTCACCCGCGAGGGCAGACTAGAAACGCTGGAGCTCTGTTAAGCGCGTCGAGAGGAGGAGGAGGGACAGCGTCCGCGGGCAGCTTGGCATCTGCTGGGCTCTTCGCAGAGGGACGGCTGTTCAGCTCCTAAGCTCACCACACCATCGTTCGCGCTTTAGCAGCGATAATGGTATCAGTAGCTTCACCAACAGCAGCGGGGCAGCAGGCTGCAGCAACAAGCTATTGCTTAAGGCAACGTTGGTAATATTTATACCTGACAGGTGCCTGGTTTGATGCAAGTTTGCTGGACATAAGACATCAATTAAAGATGTCACTAGGAAGTGATAGCTATCAGTTGCTCATTAGAGTTCCATTACTAATCAAAACACAGCAAGCGGGGATTTCCAGGTTTGCTGAGTTTTTATCTTGTTGAAGAACTCGGAGTGTTAATCTAGGAATATCAGATAGTGACTTCTGCTCTGTCATTGCACTAATTGGTTGCAAAGGAAGTGGCAGAGAACTATTCTGGAATGTGGCTCTGTTCGTGTGAGGCCAGAGATGACTTTCTGAATATCGCACTTGAACGGTTATGCCAATATAGGGAATAAATGGATTTATAGCCGAATAGGGGCATAAGGTCACAGTATCGATCAGGAACCTAGATAAACACGCAACACCAGTATGGCCCTCCCGTCCCACGCATCATCGCTGGCTGTGCACACACTGAATGCTTCTGATGCCCCTACCTCAGTGCACCACAACTCATGGACTCTTTAGGATAGAATCTTTTGTGTATGATTTGAGATCTGCTGCCCCTACCTCATTACACTACAAGTCATGGGCAATTTGCAATAGAAACTTTAGTGTATTATTTCATACCTGGTGCCCCTACCTTAATGTAGCACAAGTCATAAAGCCTTTATGAATGAATCTCTGTGTGTGATATGATATTTACTGTTGTACTTGTTGCCAGCACTAACCATTCCCTGAAGGGTGGCTTAAACTCACCCCACACGCATCCAGCACAGATGTTACTGGACATGAGACCTTGGTAATAAAAAGCGGCTGAGCGCACGTGCCCGTACCCAGTTCCACCATCTGTCTAACTGTATCCGTGTGTTCATTATGTATACATGATGCTGCCCCTGGGCCCTACCACATTACATTGTGGTGTGGACAGCGCACACAACCATATTACCTCCGGCAGTGGGGAAAACTTTGGTTATGTAACTTTGTCTCGGTCATTGTATAAGTACATAGGTAGAGACTGGATCATTTGAGTACTACAAGGAGCGTGTATAGTGAATTTATAAGTGCTTGGGGATTAGCGGAGTGATTGAATAAATACATATGTTGGTAGAGCTTAACCCCCAAGCACGAGCTTGGCTCTAATTGGCCTCCCTCCATGTGCAAAAAACTGAAATTTGTGCTATGCATGGCCCTGTACTGCTACAGCTGCATCACTCCACTAAATGTGCAATAAACATTCATATCCACATAGAAATTGCATGTCCATGATCTTTAATGTGTGGAAGTATGGATGAATGCTGCGGCAGTGATTCCCCCTACCTTCCATTTTGGCCATGTTGTGGGACTTGGGTCACAGGGTGACACTTTGGCGCTTGCGGCCTGCGTGGCAGCAACACTACAACAGAGATACCCTCATCAGTTGATTCCTCATACAGCCCAATACAGAATCATGCCCACAGCTCCGGAATCATTGTTCAAGCCTCACACAGAACACGCATACGCCAGGCCATCCCACTCCGCTTATGCTTACAGGGAGGAATGACAATGCAACATGTCCCAAGTCTTCGGGCAGTCACCTCTGGGTGGTGGGAGTCGATGGTGTGCAGCAGCCTCGGTGCGCAAGGGCAGGCAGACACCTCTGGGCGGCAGGAGTGAATGGGGTGCAGCATCCTGGATGTACAGGGGCTGGCAGACTCCTCTGGGTAGCGGGAGTGGATTGGGTGCAGCAGCCAGGGTGCGCAGGGGCGGTACAGTGATTTAGACGTGTGCAGTTGTATGTACTCTGCCATTACTGATTCTATTATATATTTCAGATGAGTGAGCTTGATGGCTGCAGTATGTCCCAGCACATGGTTGGAGACACACCGGTGGCACTAAGGTGAGCTGTGAGGGCTTTGTCCACAGTGTCGGCACTCACTCTCCCTCTCCATCTCTTCCTTTCTCTCTCTCACACTCTTTCTCTCTCTCTTCCTCTCTCTCTCACTATTTTTCTCTCTATTCCTCTCTCTCAAACTTCTTCTCTCTCTCTTCCTCTCTCTCTCTCTCTGTCTTCCTCTCTTTCTCACTCTTTCTTTCTTTCTCTATCTCTTCCTCTCTCTCTCTCACTCTTTTTCTCTTTCTCTTTCTCTCTCTCCTTCGATGGGCGCAATACCCACAATTTTATTTTATTTTTTATCTTGCATACTGTGATTCATAAATTGTCGAGGGATGACACGCCATGGCTGTATCTACTTTTATTTGTTGTTTTGTTTAAATAAAATGTCTTATATGTAATTCCATAGGGACTGTAATTCTCATTTCAAACCTCGCATGCATCTTTTTTATTATAATTGTGCAACATTAGCCGATTTGTTACATTCCAGATTTCGGAAGGTTGCTGTCACATTTGTTTGTCGGGGTAGGTCGGGATGGCTGACACGGGAATGGTGGCAGGGGTGTCGGGGCACAGTTGGCCGTCGAAGCTGCATGATCGTTGGCTCCATGTCATCTGTTGTCATTCAGGTGTGGCTGTGGGCCGGGCTCCCTTTCATATTGCAGGTTTTAGTCCAACTTTATACCAGGTCAGAGCAGGTGTAAACTTCCACAGATCTTGGTGGTGGTTGAGAAAATTGCGAAGTGGTGTGTTTGTTGCTATTTGCACTGGAACACCTACTCTGCATCTTGTTAGCGATATTTGTCGGGGTTATCCATGACAATGCTTTTTGAGGTTGCTATTGCTGGTAAACTGGTGATATTAGGTGTTTGCACCAGCTTGTGAATGGTGCGTTAAATTTATCACCATTTTGGCTGCGATAAAGTGCTGTTATCTCAGTGATGTGTCCTTGAGAATATGCCCCTCGGGGTTTTAAAGTCCTGAGAAGTACTCGAGTGCCACTCTGAGAGGTGCGCACCAAGCTCGTTCACACTAGGGGGCCGTGCTGAGAGCCGCACACCCTTCGTATTAACACCAGGGGGCTGCAGTGAGAGCTGCGCACCCTTCATGTTCACACTAGGGGGCCGCTCTAGGGTCACAACTGAAAAATAAAAAGCATTCACTTTTATTAATTTACATTTGCCTGGGGACTCCATCCCCCGAGGCATGCCCACATCTACATTTTTTTTCCAAAAGGAAGGGGGCCGCATGGCCCCCTTCTCAGGCCACTTTCTGGCTCCAGGGCCCCATCCCCCAGGGCCTGGCCTCTCTGTTGGGGACCGTGGGGGGAGCTCCAATGCCCCCACGGTCCCGTCGGCTCCCCACTTCCTGCAAGAGCCGGAATTCCTTTTGGGCAACGGGAGCTGCTAACATGCAGTTTACCTTGCCCAAAAGCAATTCTCCTTTCCTTTATGAAAGCGAGAGGAGGTTTTCCTCTTCTTGCTTCAACAAAGCAAACCAGAGTTTGCTATCACAAGGTGGAAGCAATGCTCCTGCTCTGTCATAGCAAACAGCAATGTCCCAGGGGTGGACACCCCGGGACATTGCAGGACCCAGCCCTGGAAGGTGAGAGTCCCCAGGGCCATCAAGCGCTCCAGGAGGGGGCCACGTTGCTCCCCTCCTTCTATTTTCAAAGCCCCGGGTGGTGGTGGTCCCCAGGGCTGAGGGAAAGCTCTGTGCCCTCCTGCACCAAATTTATATAGCCCGAGGAGGTTGTGCAATGATTATACAATTTCTCACTGGACCTGGCCCACCTTTGGTCTCATTTAAATGAAGTGAGGAAGCCCCAGCATATTTTTTTAAAATATTTATGTTAGGATTCCCGCACCCAGCGAACATTCTAAGCAGGCCTAGGGAGTCAGGGTGTTTCTACTCTGCCGCTTTTCTTTATTATTAACTTTCTTTTACTATTTTCTTGTGACACAGTTCTATCCACACTACCCCAGGGACTGCCACCTCCCTGGCAGTCCCAGGGCTAGTTTTTAAATGTGTGGGGGGCCTCCAAGGCCCCCCAAGCCCCGGGGACCGCCACCACCGGGGATTTAAATTTATTATTTGCTGGGAGCACACGGCCCCCCCACTTCCCTGGGGACTGTCACCCCACCTGCGTGGGGGGCTCAAGTCCCCTCAAACGCCTCGGGGACAGCCACCTCCCCAGGGCACTAATATGCAAATGTGGGGGTCTGTTTCTGACCCCTGAGCCCCAGGGACCACCACCTCCCCAGGGTTGTGCACTAGGTGGGAGGGGGGCATGCAGCCCCCCTCGCGAAGCCCTTCATGGCCCTGGGGACCGTCACTCCCCAAGTCCGCCTCCTACAGTGTCCCGGGGTGCCCACCCCGGACACTGCTGTTTACAATGGCAGGGCAGGAGGTGTGCAGCTGTCATAGCAAATACTGATTTGGATTTTGTACGCGAGAGCAGGTTTGCTGCTCTCCCATACAAAATCCAAACCAGATTGTTTTTCCACAAGGGGAGCTGCATGTTAGCAGTTCCCCTTGTGGAAAAGCATTGCCGCTCCTGCAGGAGGTGGAGAGCCGGCGGGACTGTTGGGGAATTGGGATGACCCCGGGGATGGGGTCCCCGGGGCAACTTGAGGCAGAAGGAGGGGGCTACGCTCCCCTCCTTTAAAAATATGTTTTTTTAAATGTGCCCATGCCCAGGGGGATGGGGTCTTGGGGCCAGAAGTGGCCTGGGATGGGGCCACGCGCCCCCTTCCCCAGTAAAATAAAAGAAATACCTAAGGAAAGCCCTGGGGGATGGGGTCCCCAGTGCTAACAGAGGCCTCAGGAGGGGGCCACACAGCCCCCCTCCTTTGAAAATAAAAAATATATATAGTGGCCATGCTCCGGGGGATGGGGTCCCCGAGGCAAATGCAAATTAGTGAAAGTGAACGATGTAAAAAAAAATTGGAGTCGTGACCCTAGCACGGCTCTCAGCAAGGCCCCCAGTGTGAACAAGAAGTGTGCGCGGCTTTCAGCGCGTCCTCCTAGTGTGAATGCGATAGGGTGCACGGCTCTCAGCGCTGCCCCCAGTGTGAACACGAAGGGTGTGCGGCTCTCAGCGCAGCCTCCTAGAGGTAATGCAATGGGTGCGCAGCTCTCAGCGTGGCCCCCGTTGTGATAACAAAGGGTGTGGGTCTCTCATTGCGGCCTCCTAGTGAGCACACAATGGGTGTGCGTCTCTCAGCTTGGCCCCCCTGTGTGAACATGATGGGGGCACAGCTCTCAGCACTGCCCCCCTGTGTGAAAGCGTTGGGTGCGCGTTTTTTTTCCTCAAATACTAAGCTATATGTTGGGTTATTAGTTGTCTCTGTAAGACCCCTTGTGTTTATTGGGAGATTTTTGTAGCTACATGTAAGTCCCAATGCAGATCCTTAGGTTGTTGAGAAGGACTCTGTTTTACTTATCTGTGAAATGTACACCATCACTCCTCTAGATACCATTCATACTAAAACACAGATTGTTATTGTATATGGAGCCCATACTGTGGTCTCTGAGGTAAGGAGAAACAGCTTTATTGACATATTTCTAGCTTTCTCAATCTGAGGACAACATTGATTGGACTAGTTCCATTTCTGTCTCTGGCATATGTTAGAGTATACAAAGGCAGTTTGGGGGAAAAGCAACATCAATTCTGCAAAGGTGTACTACATTAGCATTTCCAGACCTAGCCCGTTCAATGTGCCTTGGTCATTGTCACCACAGTGCACAATCATAAGGTCAGGGGTTTGGAGATGTAAAAAGGTTTTAACCAAAGGCATCAATTGGTGCCACTTTAATCCTCTTTGTTCAATCCATTTACTGTCCATATTTTGCAAAGCTAGATCTTTGTAAATACCTCTGAGTTCAGCATACCTTTTGCACCAGAAAACATAGCTGTGTCCCACAATCCACACTCTAAGCATCTTGAAGGGAGGTCTGGATGCACTGAAAAGACATCTGTAACTGAAGTATGCAGTTGGTAGAATAAGGCTAAAATGGTGGATAAGATGCAGTTTTTAAAAAAGAAGAGAAATGATTGGCTGTTTAAGAACATTATAGAGTGAAAAATAGGGTGCATGTTTATGTCTTTAACAATAATGTTTCTTATTGGTTAGTAAAAAATGTTGGAATGGTACATTAGGTATGATAAGCTGATATTTTGGAAAGTCAAGCACACTTGCTGTTTGTATTTGCAACATTGTGTGCTGAACGTGTGACCTGTGAGTTCATTTGAGTATTCCATGAACTATTACTATGGAAATAAGCATTATGCAGAATGGGGGAAGGGTTGAAAGTTATCTGTGGCATTAAAATATGTATTAATTATAAATATTAAAGGAATATGTTATTGCAGTGAGATTTCCCAAGTCAGTGCTATGTTTAGAAGTGGTCTGTTATTAAAAAAAAAGTGGTAACATTATTTGTAATATGTTTTTGAACTCTGTGTGGATTTCAGTGCCATCGCGTACGGTGTACGGTGCAGGAGCGACTCCAGAAAATTCCAGAAGCAGTTTGGGTTGACTTAGAAGTCAGTTGGCAAGGGTTGATATGTGTAACCATTAGAATGTTCTTTAGAATTTGAATGAATCTGGGAAGCAATGTGATTTGTTATTTACATGTAGGTGTGAGGAGAAAGAGAGGGAAACTTTGCCTTTTCTCGTTTTTCTAAGAGCAGTGCATTATATTCATTGTGTGCAAAAGAAAATCTGGTGTGAGATTCTGATACTTTACAATCTACAAATCAATTTGAAAGGTTAGTTATCAATTAGTGAGGTGTACTATGTGGTGCCTTTGTTTTTAAAGATAATATATAAATCATGAAATTTAAAGTTTGGGATATGATTTGCAATGAAGAAATGTTTATTGCAGTTTTTTGTAATGTACTTAAATGTTGTTTAATGTACATTCTGTATAGTATTATGTGTGTTGGAATGGATATTGCTGATTATGGCAGTTTGTTTCAGTGTGTGGATATATACATTAGTAGTATACTGCTTAATTTTAGGTGTTGATTTTAAATTGGAAGTGCACATGTTGAGTTAAGGTATTAGTGATGAGACTCGTTTTTATAAATTCTAGAGAGGTAGAGTTGAAATATGCCACATAATTTTAGGAGTTTGGTTTAAATGTGAAGTTTGTTCTGTGAATTTATGAGGTGTAGATAGTGTTGTGGTAGAGAGAATTTCATTTATGTTTTTCAGTAATATGGTGGGAGTTATAGCAGAGAAAAGTGAATGGTTCCTGTTTTGTATTTGAGAGGTATACTGCTTAATTTTATGCGTTGATTTCAAATTGGAAGTGCATATGTTGAGTTAAGGTATTAGTGATGAGACTAGATTTTTTAAGTCTCTAGAGAGGTACAGTTTAAGTATGCCACATAATTATGGGTGTTTGGTTTAAAATTGAAGTTTTTTCTGTGAATGTATGAGGTGTAGATAGTGTTGTGGTAGAGAGATCTTCATTTTCGTTTTTCTGTAATATGGTGAGTGTTAATGCAGAGAAATGTGAATGGCTCCTGCTTTGTATTTGGATAGGTGTAAAATTAAAAGTAGTTGAAAAATAGTAAAGTAGCAGCAGAGATGTATGCACTACTTTAATCCCATAAGCATTGTCCTTGCAGAGAGTTTTCATACATTCCTCTGATCACCCATACAGCACCATAGGCTTATTCATTTAGTGTGCTAATACCTAATCACTTAAAAATTCACAATGCACTCTGTTTGGAGCACTGTAATTATTCTAGACGCTAGTCATGTACTTATGGAATGGTCTAGCCACTAACACAATTACAGCTACAATATTGTGTGCACTATGCATGCAGACCTCTAACCAGCTACATACATTTGATACATTGTTATACTACCCAGTTAGTACTCATACAGTCTAGGAATCTTCCTGTCAGTCCCATGCACTTCTCCAATCACCTATCCAGCACTATCTACTTATCATATCACCCCACCAATACCTAAGCTCTTATAAATGTACCATACACTCTGTTTCCAGCACTGTAATTATTCCAATTACTAGTCATGTACTTATGCAATGGCCTAGTCAGTGACTAAAGTACAGCTACAATATTGTGTGCACTATCCATGCAAACCTCTGACCAGATACATACTAGTGATACACTCTTTTAAATACCCAGTTATTACCTATGCAGTGTAGGAATCCTCCTATATGTACGCACTTTTCCAATCACCCAACTCATCCTATCCCTCCGCTAACACCTACACACTAATAAATTCACCATGCACTCTCATTACAGCACTATAATTATTCTAGTTACTAGTCATGTAGTTATGGAATGGCCTAGCTAATAAGACAAGTACAGCTACAATATTCTGTGCACTATTCATGCAGGCCTCTAACCAGCCACATGCTATTGACACATTCTTCTAAACACCCAGTTAGTTCCTATGCAGTCTAGGAATCCTCCTGTCAGTCCAAAGCACTTCCCCAATCACCCACCCAGCAGTATCTACTTATCCTATCACTCTGCCAATACCGAAGCACTTATAATTTCACCATGCACTCTGTTTGCTGCACTGTAATTATTCCAGTTACTAGTCATGTACTTATGGAATGACCTAGCCACTAACAAAATTACAACTACAATGTTGTGTGCAACATCCATGCAGACCTCTAACCAGCTAAATACTATTGATACAGTCTTCTAAATATTCATTTAGTACCTATGCAGTCTAGGAATCCTCCTGTCTTCCCATGCACTTTTCCTATCACCCATCCAGCACTATCTACTTATCCTCTCACTCCACCAATACCTAAGCACTTATAAATTCACCTTGCACTCTGTTTGCAGCACTATCATCATTCTAGTTACTAGTCATGTTCTTATGGAATGGCCTAGCCAGTAACACAATTACAGCTACAATATTATGTGTACTATGCATGGAGACCACTACCAAACCAGCTACATACTATTGATACAGTCTTCTAAATTCCCAGTTAGTACCTATGCAGTCTAGAAAACGTCCTTTCTGTCCCATGCACTTCTGCAATCACCCATCCAGCACTATCTACTTATCCTATCTCTCCACCAATACATAAGCACTCTTAAATTCACCATACAATCTGTTTGCAGCACTGTAATTATTCCAGTTACTAGTCATGTACTTATGGAATGGCCTAGTCAGTAACACAAGTACAGCTACAATGTTGTGTTCACTATCCATTAAGCATGGGTGAATTTTGCGAATTTGCGATCCGCGAATTCGCGATCTGCAAAATTCGCGAATTTGTGCGAATTTGCAGCTTTTTTTATTTTTGCGTCTTCGCGGGGCGCTTGGCGTGTTAGCGGGGCGCTTTGCGTGTTCGCGGGGATTTTTTTTTGTGTGAGACCCCAATGCGCCCTCTGGTTCATCACTGCCACCCTCTCGTTTTTTGTGCCCTTCTGCCCTCTGCCCCACTCGTTTTTGTGCCATTCTGCCCCCTGCCCCACTCGTTGTTGTGCCCTTCTGCCCTCTGCCCCACTCGTTGTTGTGTTCTTCTGTCCTCTGCCCCACTCGTTGCTGTGCCCTTCTGTCCTCTGCTCCACTCTGTGACCTTCTGCCCTCTGCCCCACTCCTGTTTTATTTTAGAATGGCGCCAGCAAGCTGCCAGCGCCATTCTAAAATAGTTACTAAGTTAGCTTCACCTGCATTTTATCTATTAGTGCTACCTGTTGAAGCTAACTTATTAACTATTTTAGAATGGTGCTGGCAGCTTGCCGGCGCCTTTCTAAAATAGTTACAAGCTTGAAGCTTGAACTTTTGCCCCCCGGATCCGTTCCGCCCGCGGGTTTGCGGATTTTTGGCAAATTCGTGGGAATTCACGGATCGTGAATTTGCCGAAAATCCGCAAAATCCGCGAGCGGAACGGATTTTGCGCCCATGCTTACTATCCATGCAAACCTCTAACCATCTATATACTATTGATGCACTGTTCTAAATACCCAGTTAGTACTAATGCAGTCTTCGAATCCTCCTGTCTGTCCCCTGCACTTCTCCTATCACCCATCCAGCACTATCTACTTATCCCATCACTCCGCCAATACCTAAGCACTTATAAATTCACCCTGCAGTCTGTTTGCAGCACTGTCATCATTCTAGTTACTAATCATGTACTTATGGAATGGCCTAGCCATAAACACAAGTACAGCTATAATATTCTGTGCACTATGCACGGAGACCTCTAACCAGCTACATACTATTGATACAGTCTTCTAAATACACAGTTAGTACCTATGCAGTCTTGAAATATTCCTGTCTGTCCCATGTACTTCTCCAATCACCCATCCAGAACTATCTACTTATCCTATCTCTCTGCCAATACCTAAGCGCTTATAAATACACCATACCAATATTGTGTGTACAATCCATGCAAATCTCTAACCATCTACACAATATTGATACAATCTTCTAAATATCCAGTTAATACAAATGCAGTCTAGGAATCGTCCTGTCTGTGCCATGCTTTTCTCCAATCACCCATCCAGCACTATCTACTTATCTAATCACTTCGCCAATACCTCAGCAGTTATACATTTAACATGCACTCTCTTTGCAGCACTGTAATCATCTGGTCACTACTCACTTTTGCAATGACCCAGGCAGTAACATATGTACTATTACAATTCCATGTGTACTGTCCATGCAGATCTCTCACCAGTTACATACTACTGATTCACTCCTCAAATTTAATAGGTAGTACCCATGCAGTCAAGCAATCCCCCTGTCTCTGCCCATACACTTTTCCAATGATCCATGCGGCACTATGTACTTATGTAATCAGCCTGCCAATACATTAGCAGTTATAAATTAACCATACGCTCTGTTTGCAGCACTGTAATCAACCAGTTACTACTCATGTACTCTTGCAATGAGCCAAGCACTAACATATAAAGTGTTCTAATCTTTCAGTCAGTACCCATGTACTTTTGCAATGATGCAGGTACTAAGAGTGACCCTTGAGCCCACCAGGTAGGTCACTCCCCCGCATGTGTGTCCCTGTCCCAGCTGCCGCTGCTGAGGATGTTCTAAGCCCTCCACCACCCGCAGGCTACCACCTGTGCCTCATCCCTGGTGGCCAGTGGTAGGCCCTAGGTTTGTTCATCTTCCGCTTTATTGATTTATTTTATTGCCTGTATTTCATTGTTGTGTCTGTGACTGCTGTTCTGTCTTCCCCCGCTGCCTATTCATGGTCCATGCCCGTTTTCCTCCCTTTGTTTCCCTCACTGTCCCCGTGTCTCTCAGCCCGGTTATTCCTTCTGTACCCCTCGCTGCCCCCGTGTCTCTGCCCGTTTTCTACTTCTCTACCCTTCGCTGCCCCCGTTTCTCTGCCTGGTTTTTCCTTCTGTACCCCTCGCTGCCCCCGTGTCTTTCAGCCCAGCTTGCCCTTCTGTTCCCCTCACTGCCCCAGTGCCTCTCTGCCTGCTTTTTGCCTTCTGTTTTTCAGCCAGCTCTGTATTCTTGTGCCCTCGTTTTTCCTGTACTTCTGTACTTTTTTGCCTTCTGTGCCACTCGTTTTTTTCCCTGTATTTCTGTGCCCTCTTGCCTTCTGTGCCACTTATTTTTCCCTGTACTTCTGTGCCCTCTTGCCTTCTGTGACACTCGTTTTCCCTCGATCTTTTGTGCCTTTTGCCTTCTGTTCCCTTCATCATCCCTCACCGCCCCGCTCCTGCGTCCCCTGCGCCCTGCCCCCTGACTGCCCACTCACGGCCCCCGCCTCCCACCTCCCAGCTGCTCCTCCCTCCCACCTCCCAATATATGCCAGCTGCTGTGCGGCCGCGTGGAGCGGGTGCGCTGCTGGCACGCCAAAGGCGCACCTAAGGAACGCCAGAGCCCCTGGCCCCCGTACCCGCCACGACGACCGCCTCCACTACAATGCAAGCGCTCTGCACGCTGTCAACTCCGGACGGACGCACACCTGTTTCAAGGCCGCCCCAAAACGCACACACAGATTTTCACCTGCCAGAACTGCAGCTACACCAGCCTCAGAACCGATGAATCACCCACCAAGAAAGACCTCAACAACCTCCGATGCATACTACTGAACACCTGCTCCGCACGCAAACACACCGTCGAGCTGTGGGACCTCTCAACACAACATTCCCAGATGTCCCCTTCCTGACAGAGACATGGTTGAATGACTCCTCTGCAACCAACATCGCCACAGCCATCCCAGACGGCTACAAGATCACCAGCAGAGACCACACCAACAGAGTCAGAGGAGGAATCACCATCGTCCACAAGAACAGCATCAGGGTCTTGACTAGCACCTACGACGCGCTCAGCACCGCCGAACACATGCACTTCCAGATCCACACAGACCCTAACTCCACCTTCAGAGACAACTTCGTCTACCGACCCCCCCGGACCCCGTCCCCAGTTCTGCAACTCCATTTCCAACTTCATCAGCACGCATGCCCAGACCTCCACCGACTACATCCTCCTCAGAGACCTGAACTTTCACCTTGAGAACAACAACGACAAAAACTCCACAACCCTGATCAATAGCCTCGCAAACCTTGGACTGAAGCAACTCGTCGCAACACCCACACACTCCGCCGGCCACACGCTCAACCCCGTCTTCTCCTCAAGCCTGCACGACTCATCATCATCATCATAGTTTTTATTGTTTGATTAATTAAAATCTTTACAATGTTTACAGATAATGAAAGCAATACAGCAGCAAATTTTAAAATCCGAGCTAAAGAATATCGTAAAGTTTGAAAATTGTCTGCCAATTTAACGGTTGTCATGGTCCTTTGGTCACAGCGTGTTTAGTCCGTTGGTTTTGGTTTAATCGTTATGTGTTCATTGAGGCTGTTCCTTTTCTAGTATCAGGTTTGTTGCCATGGACATGAATTTGATTCCCCGGCATGATAGTATGGGGGAGGCACCGCTTAGCCACCGTATGACCGCCTGTCTGCATGTGCGGATATTCAGTGTGTTGAAGATTGCCCGCAGATGTCTTCTTCAAATGACTGCTAAGGCAATTCCCCTCCTGTGCTGCAGATCCTTGAAATACATTATTTCATGACGAGCTCAGCTTGTCATGAGCACACAACCAGTTTACTGCATAACGAGCTGAGCTTGTCATGAGCAGTGAAGGGGTTAAGGCTTGCAGCGCAGGACATACACATAATATGTGCGGCACTGTTTCGTTCTTATATCCGCATAGTCTACAGTTTGCACTTTCTGTTTTTCGTTTCCAGGAAGGCATTAGATCTTTTGTAAATTGCATCCCCAAACGGTACGCTGTTAGAGTTTTCTTTAGGTGTTGACAGAAGTGTTGGGCTAAGTAAACTTTCGGTTTTTGATTAGAATAGGTGTTTACTACTGTCCAGGCGTGTCTTCGTTTACTTAGGGTTTTTTTGTCTTTGAGCACTGAGATTTTATGCCAAACCATTTGCTATTTTGCAAAACTGCTTGTGGTCAATGTTTTTTTTCCACGTTTCATGTAGACTGAGGGTATACAAACTCTGATTCAGGAATTCACCCCAGTGGGTGATCTTCGGCTTAAAAAATGTATTTCATCCCAGCACATGCTGTCCAAGGAGTCCCTGGGTGCGAATCGGATCTTGTGGCAAAATGTTACAAATGTGGACTTTGACCTAATGTCTTGGTTTTGTAAGCCGAATTCTAGTCGAACTTGGGCTGCCGATGCTGCTTTTGGCAACCCAAACACCACTTTGTATATTTTGTTTTGAAGGCTGTTTAATGTTGCCGATTCACTCCCAACCCATCCAATTAGTCCGTAAGACAAGGTAGGGATTATTTGGGCGGCCATGACTTTTAGTAAGTGGGAGTAGTTTGGACCGCCCACTGTCTTTTGCAGTTGTCTATATGCGAATATTAGCGATTGCGTTTTCCCTCTTAGCACTTGAATGTGCTTCTTTTTTGTGTTACCGCACTCGATGGTAATCCCCAGGTATTTATACGAGTCCTGTTCTTCGAGGAGAGAGTTGTTAATTGTCCATGTGTATTTCAGTTTCTTACTCTCCGTAATTCGAAGCACTTTGGTTTTGTTTTTGTTCAGCTCCAGGTTTTCCTCGGTTAGGTACGAAACCAGCGTGTTCACTAAGCGTTGCAGCCCGACTGGTGTTTTACTTAGTAAAACTATATTGTCGGCGTACTGCATTATTGGTACAGGCATGTTACCTAGTTTCGGTGCGTGGCTTTCTATTACGTCTATTTTTCTTCCAATGTCGGCAAGGTATAGGTTAAAGAGACTAGGTGCAAGGACGCAGCCTTGTTTTAGTCCGTCCTGTGTTTTAATTTTGTTGGTAAGGGTGCTACTGTTCCCTTGTTTGACCTTGGCCCATGTCCCACTGTATAGTATTGACATTGCCTTTATTAGGTATTCCGGCGTGCCCCACTCTCTTAGTTTACTCCACAACCTGGGCCTGCTTATATGGTCGAATGCTGATTTTATATCAACGAAACAAGCATATAGATGTTGTTTTCTTTTTTGGGCGTTGTCGGATAGTAAGCACAGGGTAGCCAGGTTGGTAGTTGTCCCCATACCCACTCTGAATATGATTTGAAACTTGGGTATTATTTTTGTTGAGGTTTCCCAATCCTGCAGCTCTTTCAGCAGGCATGAGGCGTACATCTTTGCTTCTACATCTATTAATGAAATTAGACGATAGTTTCCAGGCTCTTTCCGGTCCCCTTTCTTATAGATTGGGTGGATGATATTTCCTCTCCATTTTTCCGGAATAGTTCCTTTTTTTAAGATATCATTAAATAGTGTGGTTAAAGGGTCAGCCCAGAAGTCCATGTCTGTTTTGTAGACTGCGGTTGGAATTCCATTTGGCCCCGGGGCCCCTTCTGATTTTAACTTCTGAATTAGCCTTTTTACCTGGGCGTGTGTAATCCTTGGTTCTTCCTGGGTAAAGTTTGATTCTCTGATGACACTGTCGGGTGGGTTTGTACTATAGTACTCCCTCTCCCTTGGGCTCCCTTGTTCTTTTTTTTCGATTCTTTTAGTGTCCTTTGTTAGGTACAGATTCTGCACGTAGGTCTCCCATTCCGTGTTACTAATCCTGGGATCCTGTTGTAGTGTCTGTCCCAGGTTTAGTTAATTAATAATTACCCAGAACTCTGTGGAAGATGATTTTTTAGTAGAAATCAGTAGCCTTGTCCATACCTGTTCTTTATGTTGACATTTTGCCGCCCATAGTTTTTTCCGGTAATTCTTTCTCATTTTTCTGAGGTCTGCTCTGTTTATGTGTTGGCTCTTTGCTGCCATTCGCTGGGCCCTCACTAGTTTCTTTTTTTCTTGATTTAGTTCCTTATTGAACCATGGTGCTGGTTTTCTTGTTTGGTTTCTATTACCTCTTGGTTGAGCTGAGTGGTTTTCAATTAAAACCTCCAACAGATTTTCCCCGATTTTTAGTGGATCACCATTGTCAAGGCTCCCATGTTCCAGCATGAAATTGGAGGCCGCAGTCATGATTTCTTTTGTGTTCTCGCCCCTCCATTTTATTTTTCGTAGATTGAATTTTTCTGTTTCTTGGTTTAGTGATCTAGTTCTCTCAGCTATGGGTGCAATAATGTCCAACCTGAGGATTTGCGGATAATGGTCACTTTCCAGACGCTGGACTATTGTGTATTCCACAATTGAGATGTAAGGTTTGTTGTTACTAGTGTGAAGTCCAGTGCTAATTTCACATTGCTGCTCACATAGGTGATGCAGGTTGTGTCAGACCTTCCTTTTTTTTGCTTTTTATTATTGTTAGGCCCATTTTTTCAATTTTCCTCTGATTAATTTGAGTGTCCGCTACTACTGTCCTTTTATCTCTGTTTGTTCTACTCGTTTTGGTGTTGAGTACATTTTGATTGAAGTCTCCTGAGATTATCATAGAGCATTGTTTGTTGGTTTTTTGTAAGGTTTTGACTAGGGTTAGCAATGTTTCCGTTTTTTTCTTTTTTGTTTTCTGTTCTGGATGTATATAAATATTTAGTATTAGCAGTTGTTGTCGGGGCTGTATTGTGATTTTTATGGCTTGAACCCAGTTTAGTCTAACATCCATTATTTCTTGGGTCCAGTTATATTTCTGAGTGATGAGGACTGATAAACCTCCCTGGGGATGTCCATATTTTGCATGTTTTTCTGCTAGTATGTGATGGTCCGTGAAACCTGGAATTCCTAGTTCCATGTTTCTTGTAAAAGTATTATGTCCGACTTGTCATAAATTGATAGAGTTTCATGGTCCTCCCCCATGGAATTAGATCTGTGCACATTCCAAGAGCATAGTTTGATTTGATCCCTTGTTGTCTTGTCACTATTTTAGAACGGCGCCTGCACGACTCCGTCACAACACCACCGAACTCGTCTGGACCAACCACCACTGCAACCACTTCACCTTCCAGAAACCCACACACACCACTGCGCCCAACAGATCCCCCTCGCTGCTGGAGTAAAATCACCAAAGACCAACTACATGCAAACCTCGCTCTCAGCCCACCCACCAAACCCTCCAACACCGACGACGCTGCCCACAGCCTCAGACGTTGGATTGAGCACTGCGCCAACACCCTCACCCCACTGAAGAAACACCCCCACAGAGACACCAGCAAGAGCTGGTTCACCCCAGAATTCCTTGCCTCCAAGCAAGCCTGCCCGAAACTAGAGAATGGCACAGTGAACAAACTCCAGACAGCCACACAGCACACAAGGTTGCCATCCGCAACTGCCACCACCTCATCAGGGCGGCCAAGAGTACCTCCTTCAAAGACCGCCTCGACAACAACGCACACAATAGCAACTCTCTAACCCCAGCTCCAACACCAACAACATACTGCTGTTGCAAGCCCTGAGCGACTCCCTCGCCATCTTCTTCCATCGCAAATTAGCAGACATCCACAACAGCTTTAACGCACAGACAGCCCCAACAGACAAGTATAGACAAGTACACAACAGACCCTCCGCACACCATTGACCATGACCCCCTGCTAGACTGGGCCAGCGTGAGCGTTGATGACACCATCAAGACCATGAGCACAATCCACTTCGGCTCTCTGTCATACCCATTCCCGCACCACGTCTTCAACAAAGCAAGCAGCTCTATCGCACCCCACCTGCACAACGTCATCAATCTCTCCCTCAAGACCGCGACCTTCCCAGAGAGCTGGAAACATGCCGAGATCAACGCCCTACTCAAAAAACCGAAGGCAGACCTAAGAGACCTCAAGAGCCTCCAGCCCATCACTCTGCTCCCCTTCCCAGCCAAGGTCATTGAGAAAATCGTCAACAGACAGCTAACCCGATACCTCGTAGAAAACAGAATCCCGGACCGTTCCCAGTCAGGGTTCGGCAGCAACGACAGCACCGAGACTGCCCTCATCGCCACCACGGATGATATCAGGGCCCTACTGGACAACAGTGAGACCGCAGCACTCATCCTCTTAGTCCTCTCCGCCACCTTCAACACCGTCTGCCACTGCACTCTACGCACACACCTCCATGCCGCAGGGATCTGAGACAAGGCTCTGGAATAGACCACTTCCTTCCTCTCCGGCAGAACCTAGAGCGTCTGGCTCCCCCATTCCATTCCAAAGCCTCCGAGATCATCTGCGGTGTACCCCAGGGATGCTCCATAAGCCCAACACTGTTCAACATTTACATGGCCCCGCTCGCACACGTCGCCCAACAGCACAATCTCAACATAATCTCCTACACCAACAACACTCAACTGATTCTCTCCCTCACCAAGGACCCCATCACCGTCAAAGCCACCCTCCATGAAGGAATGAAGGCCATCCCCGACTGGATGAATATCAGCAGTTTGAAGATGAACTCAGACGAGACAGAGGTCCACATCCTAGGCTCCAACCCTTCAGCCTGGCCCATGGCACTGGGGGCAGCCCTGACACCCAGTGACCACGCACACAAATTGGGAATCATCCTCGACTTACCGCTCTTAATGAGCAAGCAAGTCAATGCCTTCTCCTGCATCAACACCCTAAGCATGCTCTGCAAGATCTACAGATGGATCCCGACAGATACAAGAAAGACAGTTACCCAGGCCCTCGTCAGCAGCAGAATCAACTACAGAAACGCCCTCTACGCGGGAGCCCCAACCAAGCTCATAAAACGACTAAAACACATCCAAAACGCCTCGGCATGACTGACATTCGATGTACCACAACAAGGCCACATCACCCCCCACTTGAGAAACCTGCACTGTCTCCCCTCCAACAAGAGGATATCCTTCAAACTCCTCATCCACACACACAAAGCACTCCACAAGACCGGCACAGCCATCCTCGACAGACAGCTCTCCTTCTACATCCCCAACTGCCAGCTACGCTCTGCCGACCTCCCACTCACCACCATCCCGCGCATCTGAAGAACAAGCACCGGTGGGAGATCCTTCTCCCACCTCGCTGCCAAGACATGGAACACCATTCCACTGAGCCTACGACAGACCCAAGACCTGCCTACCTTCAGGAGGATACTCAAGCCCTTGCTGTTCGAACAGTAGCGCCCCCCTCCCCGGTGTCTTGAGACCCTCACGGGAATGTAGTACGCTTTACAAATCATTGATTGATTAATTGAAGTATCCACTTTCACAACCACATGTGTAGTGCCAATGCTGTGTACAACTAATCCTGTACACACATCAAGGTAAATAAACAGTATGTATATTCAATACAAAGTTTCTACACAATCCAAAAAAACGTCCATAAACATATAAGTGCGATGTTGCTTTGTCTTTAGTTCAGTTGTCATTAAGTCAAAACAGAACCATCCGACACGTGTTTCGTTGTATTTTGAATTAGTTCCATGACTTCCTCAGGGCTGAATAGTGAAGATAAGGTCTTCGCAATCATTCTGCCTGTGATAATTCCAATCCGGCTGGGTTATTAGCTGAGAATAGTACAAATCTCTGAAACGTTGCGCTGCCGGTTGAGTATTGCACAAGCTGGCCGCAACAGGGTCCTTGAATGTGGACTCAATCTGCAGTGTTACGCTATTAACGAAGAAAATTCCCTTTAAGTTAAGCTGGATCCTGTGGTCTAGGAATCATCAAATTCAAAAATATCTGAAAAGGAATTTCTCCTGATGTAGGCAACGTCAGGGTAAGAGGGTCCGTGGGGTATTCGCGCACAGTTACAGGTTTATAGCGTGTATGCTGTGGGCTTTCTCACGGGAGATTACTGTGTTCCGGGTACCGACACTATATCAATGGTGTGCTCTAATCTACTAACTACTACTGATAGTCTTGTCCAATTATCCAGGTAGTACTGTTCCACTGCTCTTATTTTTGATGTAGTATGTTTGTATGTATTTGTATAGCTATAGATGTGAATATTTATTTATAATTATTTCAATTACATGAAATTGTTTTCAAAACGTTTCTTTTTTGCAGATATTTAGCATAATTATTAAGATGGAGTTACAAAGACCAAAAAAGAGCAAAGAAAAAGACAACAAAAAAATTATGCCTATGTAAAGAAAATAGCAAAAGAACAATTAGATCAAGTACACCATGGATCCTTAAAGAAAAAGCCTACTTGTAAGAGAAATAAAGACATTTTGAAAAAATATTTAAAGAGTCTTTCTTATTTTTTTAAAAAAGAACAGGAAGATACAACAAGTGCAGTGAAACAAAAGGCAAAGAAAAATGTACAAAAAAAACAAACTTGGATTATCAGAAAAAAAATGTTGAAGCCAGGAAGAAACTATTTTTGAAATTGGAAAAAGATTACCTAAAAGTAAAGTTCTTCACAATCTGTTAAAAAAATGTAAAAAATACGAAAGGAGATCACCATTTTACAAACAAAACAAGGAGGTTCTAAGTGTTATTGAAAAAGCTTTTGAATTGAACAGAAAAATGTTTATCTTAGTTTTAAAAAGATCGAAAACTTTAAATACAATAATGCAGTCTATGAAGGACAAATGTAAAAGAAAAAAAATTGTAAATAGAACAAACTTTTGCAAAATATTTTCTGGAGAATAGAAGCATACTTCTAGTACGGAACCTTTTTTAATGAATAAAGCTATATTCAACAAAATGAATTAGATACCTGTGGTCGGTGTTACGGAGTTAAAAATGGTTGTCCAATTGAAAAGGAAAAAAAGGTTCCTAGAAATGTGGAAGAAGTAATAGCGGAAGAAGTTCAAGAGAGACGTACACATTCTCCAGTGTTTACATGGTATTATAGTAATATTTGTAGTATACGTCAACAATCTATTGATATTTTACAAAATTTCCTAAGAGAATATAGAAGAAAAACTGTCAAAGAGACGATTAAGATATTACAAAGACTGAATCCTTACAAAGTGAGAAAAAATACAGGGTTGCAAATTCATTCTCTGGATTGTCTTTTTAAGAAAGGGTGTCATCGTCCTTTTCATCATTTGAGAATGTTAGCAGTACATCATTTCGAAATGTGGAAGTTAGTTAGAAGATAACTATTTAAAAAGTCCTCCATTATGTCTAAATTAAACGAATACAGCTCTTTTGCATGGTTCAGTGTTGGATGTAAAAAAAGTTTGTGATGATATTGAGTTACGTTTCTTTGCTGATGAAGAGGAGTGTAGAAAACGTGAAAGTTTAATAAGTGTAGGTGTTGAAGATACTACTGATGTGAAGTTTAAAAAAGAAAAAACAAAGTTTAAAGTAGTTTCTGGTGAAAATCCCAACTATGGGGTCCATTAGGATGTCGGGCGGGGGGCCGCAGAGGGACGTGCACCGCCATCAAAGTGCACCCGCCACCGCGGTGGCGGGAGCCAATCCAGACTCTCCGCTGTGCCGAATGACGTCTGCCCCGCTCGACAAATTAGGATGGCCCAAACAAGCAGACGCACCGTAGCGGAGACACCGCCCAGCCTGAGCAGGTGGAAACTCGACAGCGGAGCAAGATAGCCGGTACCCAGTCCTGACCACCATGAACCTAGCCCTCCATATGCATCCGGTGATGTTCCTCCTACAACACTATTGTCAGATGGGCCGCCACGGATGCCGCCGCAGGTGCCCCAATACACATATGCAACACACAGCACACAGGCCGACACAGGGTCCAATCACCACACAGATACCCTGCTGGGGACACAACACATCCACACGGGCAACCACACATCACCCACCTCACAACAAGGCACCCCTCAGCATCCAGGACACACATCGACCGCCAACCAGCAGCAACGTCCTGGTCCAGGTCACGTCACCGCCACGGTCAACACATGCGCACTATGCAGAAGTCAGGCCAATCCAAGGCATGGGCAGGGCACAAACACCACAGAGACACACAGCCCCCAACCACACAGCAACACACCCACTCAACCCACAGGCCAGGTGCCCATCCAATGCATTCCCATGCATACCAACAAGCACTGCAACAACAAACACAATACACACTCCCTGCACCACACAACACACAACCAGGGAGACAGCCACTGCAGGAGTGGTGGACAGGGAACACACAACACCACTGCCACACACACTCTAAGGTTCACAATCCTTGCCAGCACACACACACACACAAACAAACACACTCCCTGAATGTAGCCACAAACACAACCCACACACAGGGATGCCTCAACCGATGCCTGCACAAGAACAACACACAAACAATATAGGAACACATACTGAACTCCAACAGAAACACACATACCCAGTCAGCCAAACTGGGGAAAATCAATGGGAGAACACACACAACCGGAGTACACAACAACGTCACTCAGGAACAAAACACACACACCATAACACAAATCACACAATAAGTGCATGTGGACCAACACACACAGCCACATCAAACCCATCAGAGATGCACATGAAACCTCAATCAACATACACCACAAGACATCAGGGGATGCACATCAGGTAATGCCAAGGCCACATACACACAGCACCGCATGCACGTCAAGCATTGTCTGCAGAACAGGCATGATTGACACAACTGCACCACACACCACACATCAGCACTGCACAAATACAACATCACACCCAGGAACTGAAGCAATACCACACCCTACATCCACACATCCAACACAACAACTACACCTGCACCACTCTGGGATACAAGAGCACAGCCACCTCCACCAGAGCACTGGCCAGCACACACAGCTGAAGTGCACCACTACAGAATGACCAATAGCACAAGGACAGCACACATAAACCATTGGGGCAATGTCCAGAGTGGAACAACACTTATGGCCCAAGAACTGCACCACAAATCACAAGCCCACACATGAAGTGATGGCTAGGCACACACATGTGGAAACCAATGGGAAAGCTGACATCCAAGTCAAACAGCCTGCATCTCAGTAGCAGACATGTAAGGGGTCTACCACACACAAATAGAGGGACGTAACACCCACAATGGGCATGCACAAGTGGCACACATAGGGGATGGCCTAAAAACACACACACCATGCCATACAGGAGTGCCGAAACCACCATGTGCCTGCAATGCATGACAAACACAAACACAATGCCAGTGTGGAGCAGCAGGGCCTCACAGTCTACACAAACACACCCAAGTCACATTGAGGATCAAACAGACACAACACTGATGTGCAACTCACACACTTTGTACACTCCAAACTGACAAGCACAACAAGGAGGAGTCACACTAAACACCATGGACACACCAACACACAGCACAGTGCACTACAAACAGCTCACACAAGTGCATACAATCCTCTACCCAGGGCAAGACAAAAAAAACAACAGGCATACAACTCCTGGGTGACACATGGCACACACACATCCACTATAAACTCACACCCTTCACACTGCACAACTCTGCTACACTCAACACCACGCATCTCATGTAGGCCATGGCACCAGGACCAAGGCCCAACACAAGATGACCATACACATACAAGGCTGGGCAAACAGAAATAAATCCACACACATACTACATTACATATCCCAGCCAGCTTTGATACATTTGCACAGCATCACTCCCTGTACTGGCAGTGTCCCCCAACCAGACATGTGAACAGTGTGCAACCACTGCAAATCACTAACAAGATGACTGCATACCAGGTAAAATAGCCATCACAGATCACACAATTTGCAGGCTCAGAATGGACTTAAGACCCTGTCACCCCTGCCCAAAATTATGATGGCTGCAAAGAGTCTTGCAATGTTGAAGTGATACATGGAGCATGGTGCACAGGCAATCAAATGCGAACAGAAACAGAACTGAAATCAGCAAGGACACCGACAAAACACACACCACAAATAACTGTATTTATTCACATATTGTACAGATGCAGCGGTACAACAATAGTAGACAACATGATGCAAAGATGCTATATACCATCCACAGGTAAATCACATACAGGAAGGCCTGTGTCCATAGCACAGGGGAGAGGCCAACACGGCAGAGAAACAGGTCCAGTGTCCAAGGCACAGGCGAGAGCATGACACAGCAGAGCAACAGGGCCAGTGTCCATGGCAGGGCAGAGGCCAGCACAGCAGAGCAACATGGCCAGGGTCCATGGCAGGGGAGAGGCCAGCACAGCAGAGCAACAAGGCCAGTGTCCAAGGCACAGGTAAGAGCATGACACAGCAGACCAACAGGGCCAGTGTCCAAGGCCCAGGTGATAGCATGACACAGCAGAGCAACAGGGCCAGTGTCCATGCTAGAGAACAATGATCAGGACTAGCACACCTGTGTGAGGCACAGACGCATGAGGGGGGTGTCAACTCTCTCCCGGAAGTCATGCAGACTTGGACCTGGCTGTGTGTCGGTGACAGCAGGCCCACTTAACTGGGGTGACAGAGCCCCAGGTGATGTGGGGCTAACAGTAGATTGGCAAGCTGGAGGGCTGTGTGGACCAGGTGGCATAGGGCAGGTGGAGGTGGAGTCATGCAGACTTCTGACACAGTGTCGGTGGGCGAGGTTGGAGCGGTGCCCTTCCACTTTTTGGGAATATGAATTGGCTTCCCTGTCTTGGGGTTGATGGGAAGTGTTGATGACCCAACAGGCACACACACCAATTGTCCCACATCAGGTGCAGACACAGGCACTACCTCTGGTGATGTGCTGGATCCTGTGGAACGCTTGGTCTGGCTACGCCTCACGACCTCCTTCCCCTCTTTGCCTGGTGTAGCCCCTAAAGTGCCCTGCTTTGCCTTTGTGCCAGGGGTGGTGTCGACAGTGGCCTGCTTTGCCTTTGTGCCAGGGGTGGTGTCGACAGTGGCCTGCTTTGCCTTTGTGCCAGAGGTGGTGTCTACAGTGCCCTGCTTTGACTTTGTGCCAGGGGTGGTGTCAACAGTGCCCTGCTTTGCCTTTTTGCCAGGGGTGGTGTCTACAATGCCCTGCTTTGACTTTGAGCCAGGGGTGGTCTCTACAGTGCCCTCCTCCACCTGCTTCAATGGACTCGGAATTGGGGTATATGTGGTGGGTGGATGTGTCCCTGTGCTCTTCCTAGGTGTACCCCTGATATGCAACACCTCCTCAATGGACACAGACACTGCATTTGTAGGTCTGTGTGAAGTTTCAGTGACAGGAGAGACTTTTGCCGGTGATGCCTCTGTGGCATGTGAGCCTGATGTCTGCCTCATTGATCGCCTGGCCTTGATCTTCCCTGACTGGGTCTTGTCTGTGCATTGTGGGATGGCCCTGCTCTTCAGTGGGGATGGTGTCTGTTGGCGGGAGTGCCTGGGTTGTGTCTGTTGTGTTCTCCTTGTGCTAAATTTTTTGGGTGACGCAGGCGAATCGTGGTCACTGTCACCTGATGTGGCCACTGACGGGGGGTGGAAAAAGACACCTGAGCTGCAATGGGTGCATGTGCCTGTTGAAGGGATGACGTCACTGTGGATGACAATGCCTGGACTGTACGGTGTAGCCCACCCATATCAGAGTGTATGCCCTCCATGTATGCAACCACCTGTCCTAATTTCTTGTCATGGTCATGGTCACTGAAGGCATTGAGCAGGGCGGTCTGGCCCACACAGAGCTGGTGCACTCTGCAGTGAGGGCAGCAGGGGGGACAGGTGCAGGGGCAGCGGTGCCAGGTGTGAATGTGACCTGTCCCCTTCTAGTGACACGGATACGGGCAGCACCAGAGGAAGTGGATGGGAGGCTGATCACTGGCCGCTGGGTGGTAGATGATGATGCAGACTCCCCATCCCCTGTGCCTGCCAGCATGGATGCATCCCTGCTGGCATCATATGAAGTGCTACTCTGTGTCTCAGCCACGGATTCCTCCTGCATACTTCTGTCTCCCTCAGATGCGCCGTGGGCTCTGTATCACTGGCCTCCGCTGCAGCTGTAGTGCTACTCTCGGCACCACTGAGTTTGGGCTCATATTCCTACGTGGTCTCTTGCGAATCTGCTTGAGAGAGATATAGGGTTGTGTTAGTGTCATCATCTGTCACACGAATTCACGAATATGCACTACAGTAGAGGCCCAAATCTACATGCCACGTAGGACATAGCAAGCACCAGGTGGTAATCTGGGGCACATGATTTGCAGATGTTGGGGCACCAATGATCACGGTGCAGGCAAAGTCGACATACATAAATTCACACTCAGCAAGTGGACACTGCTGTTCACCCCATAATAGATCAACCACACCATCCCAACGCTGAATGACCATGTGGATCCCAACACATCTAGCAATGGGAAAGTACAGCAGGGAGGATCTGCTCATTAAGGCCAGGGTGGCACACTACCTGATACAAGCACACATCACAGCAGCCACTCACATGACACAGCACAACACAGCAACACACGCACATCGCATGGCTCAACGCTGCCACAGGCCCTGTACACATGCATCCACTCCGAGCAAAAGTCACGCTCCCCAGATACTCACCAGCCCTGCCTTGCTTGCCATGCTCCTTCAGACGTGCATCCAGTTCTGGATGAATCACTGCCAAGATGCGTGCTATCACTGGAGTCATGCTGCGCCGTGCCAAATGCCCTGTGCGTGGTAGCATCCCCAATGTCATCCCAGCCATGGTTTTTGCAAGCCGACTGATGTCGTCTCACCTCTTGTGGTAGTGTGTGCGTCGGCGGTTGGATACCCCCAGGGCTCGCACCTTTGCCGCAATGGCCCTCCACACGGCCTTACGCTGGTTTACCTTGAGCTGCATGTATGAGAGAAAAGAAGTGTTAATGACAAGTTCCACAATATCAGGTACCAACATCAATCAGTACAGTAGCAAGACATAGACTCAGGACCTATTGTAGCCTCCCTCCCTCCCAAACTGGGGTTCCCCTCACAAGGGCACTTACCATGGCCACACAGATGTGATTGAATGCACACTTTGGGACGTAGAGGGTCCAGGATAATCTCACAAATGCAAGCTGCATTAACATGATATGCATCGTCAGAAGTGTGTAAGTCTGCAATTACACAGGGCACAGATGTGGCATATGTAATATTCAGTGCGAAGGAACTGGTGCAAGGAACATGTAAGTCTGGTGGTGTTTTTCTTATGTGTGGGCAGCCACTGGTCCGACTCTGGGTCACACTGAGTCAGACAACAGGGGCACACAGAAATACTCACACAAGCAATTAATGTCCTGGCACCTACATGGCAAACATTTGGTGGCTCTGTATAGCTGACAATGAGACACTCCCCACTCACACATACAGGAGCAGGCATGCCAAAGAGTGACGTTGTGACACACACACTCCCTCGCCCTGGAGACAGCTTGTCTGTCAGTGTCTGACACAAACCCACACCCTCAGGCATATACTGCAGCAGCACAACTACACATCTGACACCCCCTTGCCTGACAGCTACCTTCATGGTACCTTACCACAACATTGGGACCACCAAACAGCCTTGGGTACTGTGCCAGCACCTCGTCCAAAAGGAACTCTAGTTCCTCGCTGGTGAATGGACTGGCACGGATCTTCTCTGTCCTTGCCATCCCTGTGGACATGGAATACCTGTGGTGGAAGTGAGTGGTCCCAGGCAGTAGGCTCAGGAGGCAGCAGCAGGAGAGGGTCCCAGGCAGCAGGCTCAGGAGGCAGCAGCAGGAGAGGGTCCCAGGCAGCAGGCTCAGGAGGCAGCAGCAGAAGAGGGTCCCAGGCAGCAGGCTCAGGAGGCAGCAGCAGGAGAGAGTCCCAGGCAGCAGGCTCTGTGAGCAGTGAAAATGTGAGGCTCACTCCCACACACTTATAGCGCCCTGGGGTCATCTGTGAGCTGCAATGCAGCACCAATTGGTTGTCCAGGTCTGCCTCTTTCGAAATCATCCAATGACCGCCTACGCGCTGGCGGAGCACACCTTCCGCGTTTTCCAAATGTGCATTATGCCACCGCGATCATTGCTCCCATTGGCTGTGGGCAATGCTCCATGGCGTTGATGCACCGCGGGTGCCCGGGGTGCGCTACCGCGATGGTGCATCATTCAAAATCGTTCAATGACCACCTACGTGCTGGCGAAACATGTCCACCACCATGTACACATGCCATATGCCAATGGCTTCCGCACTTGTGAAGGGAGTGTTGCTGGTGTCACACCGCCGGGGACAGGCGGTAGGTACCGCGATTCATGCCACGGAGCATACCCACCGCCATGTACACATGTCTATATGCCAATGGCTTCCACACTTGTGAAGGGAGTGTTGCTGGTGTCACACCGCCGGGGACAGGCGGTAGGTACCGCGATTCATGCCACGGAGCATACCCACCGCCATGTACACATGCCCATATGCCAATGGCTTCCGTACTTGTTAAGGGGATGGTGCTGGTGTCACATCGCCGGGGACAGGTGGTAGGTACCGCTATTTTCATGACCATTAATGGCTATGTCAATCCTGAACACTGTATCAGTACACAGCAGCAACATGGTGAAGGGCACATCATTGTACACACAATGCCATACTTCCAAGTCATCCACAGGTGGAAGCACGTTCAGTGTGACACACTTTGGTCTGTGGTCCCTGCCATGTTACTTATGCATTTCATGGCTGATGATGCTTGACACTCTTGAGGTGGTGTTCATGATGTGGTACAAATCCATTTGTTGTGGATCAGTGATGACCTTGACAAGGCTTGTGTCACTGCATTGTATCGTATCAAACCTGGTGCGTTCACAACAGCTCATGCACACAAGTGAACGTTTTCCTGATACTGTGATCATTGTGTTGATGGATGTGTGCAGAGTTTAGATGATGCATTGAGGTGTGACAGGTACAGCAGATGGGTATGATACAGACATGGTAATTTTCAAAACATTGGCCGATGTTTCTGCACCTTGCCTGCACATGTGTATTGTGATCTCCAGTATGTGCGCTTTCACATTCTCCGATGTGTTTGTGGCACTTGTGTATTGACAGTGGAGAGGTATGCCCTCTGTGTGTATCAAAAGGCCAGCCATGTAACCTGGTATGCCATGCATCTCTCAGGCAGTCAATGTTTTTCCATTACATCATTGATGTTATGTGCTGTGGCCATCTCATGATGGTTGTCACTGACATTTTCATTTTTACTTCTCAACTAGGAGGAGGCCAAATCTCCTATGCCACCTGACAGTGCTGGAGGACATGGAGAATATTGCATTAATTAGGAAATTCCGCCTGGACAAACCAACACAATAGATCCTGTGTGATCTATTGGAGCCCCACCTGCAACCTCGCCGCCAATATCCTACGGCATTCACACCCACATACAAGGTTATGGCAGCACTCCACTTTTTTGTGACAGGTTCCTTCCAGGAGACCGTGGCTAGCGCTGGAGGGATGTCACAGCCCATGTTCAGCATGGTGCTAAGGGTGTTCTTGCTGCCATGATGCTGTATCGGAATCGCTACATCCATTTCCCTAGGGAAGGAAAATTGGCTGCGGTGAAGGGTGACTTCTATCCCCTTGGGTGCATCCCACATTCTGTTGGTGCCATCAATTGCACCCATGTAGGTCTGGTGGCACCACAAACAATGGGGCACATATATAGGAACCGCAAACATTATCATTCCATCAATGTGCAGGTGGTGTGCCTTGCGGACATGACCATTTCTCATGTGTGTACGAAGTATCCTGGCTCGGCGCATGATTCGTACATCATGAGTAACAGCATGGTGCCCCGGATGATGGAGAATCTGCATCCCGAGCGTGCTTGGATTGTGGGTGAGTATGCCTACTGATATGGTGTGCTGTGTGTTACCTGCTGCACTCTGGCTGTGCAACATTGCAATGGGTGTTTGTCATTCACAGGTGACTCTGCATATCCCAGTCGGCCATGGCTGTTGAGCCCCCTCAGGAATCCCAGCACCCCGGCTGACATCCGCTACAATGACGCCCATGGCAGGACCTGACGGGTAATCGAACGGACTTTTGGCCTGCTGAAGTCTAGATTCCGCTGCCTTGACAAGACAGGAGGTGCACTGGCATACTCGCCTGGGAAGGTATGCAAGATAGTTTTGGCATGCTGTATGTTGCACCACCTGGCCATCCACAAGGGGATCCCCCTGCTCCTGGATGATGGTGAAAAACCAAGGCGACCACCTGCTCAAGGACCTGAGTCTAGTGATGAGGACAGTGGAGAGGATGAAGGGTAAAGACAGTCCAAAGAGTCAATGCAGTAGGGAAGAGGTTTGTCATCACGGCTGGCTCCGTGACTGGTGTGTGGCAGGTGCTTTGCCTCCGGAGACTCACAGGCTCTTCTTTGGACGCCCCCTAGGTCTTTTTGGCGGTGGGGGGCCTGCTGAATGGCCAGCGGTGTCAGGGGACTTGTCCCTCTCTGTTGGCACAGGGGAGGATGGTGCAATGTCATCCTGCAGCACAAAAGGGGGGGACGGAGGTGGTGGTTGGGACACTGGCCTGTCCCTCTGCAGCGCCACTTGCTGGCCCATGAGGTCCACCATCTGTCCAAGGCGGTTGTCGATGGACCTCATCAGCAGGATGAGCTCCCTTAAGAGTTCATCCGACCCGCAACTTTGTCCCTGGACCTCTTGGTATGCCTCCACTACTCTGGTAAAGTGGTCCAGGGATGGTGTCCACTCCTCCCGAGGTCTGGGGGTGGCCCTGGCCCTCCCACCTGCTCTTCTGCCACGGACCTCTTGCCTCGCCACTGTCGGTACACGCACTCTCTCCCTGCCCTCCACAGTAGTTGCTGTGGTCTGGTCATCCCCTGGGACAGGGAGGGTGCTGCAGGTGGTACTGGTGGTACTAGTGGTAGTGGCAGTGGCGGTGGTGACAGTGGTGGCTGCGGTGGAGGCAGAGGCCATGACAGCAGGGGTCTGCTGCGCTGTTGTTGCAGCAGACGTGGTGGTGGGGAGGATGGGGGCCTGTGACCTCTGGGTCCGTGGCACACCAGATGGGCCGGGCTGGAGCTCATCGTCCGATCTGTCCTGGGAGTCCACATCTGAGAGTCCATGTGCAGGGGGTGGAGACTGGCTCTGCTGGTCGTTGGTGTGGTCCTTAGCAGTGAGTTCTTCATCACCTGTGGAGTAGATGGGGAATGATCAGTGTTGGGCACTGTGCAAGTATTGTGTCAGCTGCTTATAAACGACTGTATGTACACTTCACAAATATGAAGTAACCAGTAGTACAATTCATGGCAACACTGTGTATAATTTCATGGTGCAGAGGAACATCATTTACTCATACATGTTGGATGTCAATGCATTGCATGCAATTGTTGCTGCATTTCGGGATGCAGGTATCCCACACACACATCAGGAAGAGTTAAGATAGCTACCTACCAGTTAAGTGAGGGAGAACAGTGCAATGGATGACACTTGCTCCTGGGTGGGGGAGGCCTCCATGCTGCTGGGGTGTGGGACAGGGGCATGCTGGTAGTGGTAGTGCAGGCCTCCCACCCCCAAACATGTCTCCCAGTGAGGATGGCTGCCTACCTGTTAGGTGAGGCTGAACAGTGCAATGGCTGACACTTGCTCCTGGGTGGGGGAAGCCTCCATGCTGCTTAAGTGTGGGACAGGGGGCATGCTTGGAGTGGTGATTCAGGGCTGCCCACCCCCAAACTGTGCTCCAATACAAGATGGATACCGACCTGTAAGTCTGTTTGTTGAACAGTGCAATGGCTGAGACTTGCTCCTGGGTGGGGGAGGCCTCCATGCTGCTGGAGTGTGGGACAGGTGGCATGCTGGGAGTGGTGACTCAAGGCCTCCCACCCCCAATCTGTGCTCCAATACAAGATGGATACCGACCTGTAAGTCTGTTTGTTGAACAGTACAATGGCTGACACTTGCTCCTGGGTGGGGGAGGCCCCCATGCTGCTGGAGTATTGGACAGGAGGCATGCTGGGAGTGGTGATTCAGGGCCTCCCACCCCCAAACTGTGCTCCAATACAAGATGAATACCGACCTGGGTGGGGAGGCCTCCATGCTGCTAAGGTGTGGGACAGGGACATGCTGGTAGTGGTACTGCAGGCCTCCCACCCCAAACATGTCTCCCAGTGAGGATGGCTGCCTACCTGTTAGGTGAGGGTGGACAGTGCAATGGCTTACACATGCTTCTGGGTGGGGAGTCCTGTATCCTGCTCAGCTGTGGGCCAGGGGGCATGATGGGAGTGGTAGTGCTGGCCTCCCTCCAACAGACAAACATCACATGAAATATAGCTACCTACCTGTTAGGTGAAAGGAACAGCGTAATGGCTAACACATGCTTCTGGGTGGGGAGGCCTCTATCATGCTCAGCTGTGGGAAAGGGGGCATGGTGGGAGTGGTAGTGCAGGCCTTCCTCCCCCATACAGGCCTCCTTAGTAAGATGGCTAGCTACCTGTTGTGTGAGGGTGGACTGTGTAATGGTGTTTAGGTTTTGCAAGGAAGTACTTCTCAGTGTGTTGTTTGGCATTTGTTTGTACTTACCAGCCTCTGCTCCCCCGGCTACTCTTGTGAGACTCTCAGGAAGCAGTTTGGCAAGCACCTTCTCCTCCCATGGTGAGAATGTTTTCGGTGGGATGGGAGGGCCACTGCCAGTCACGTTCGCCAGCGTCCAGTTCTTAATCCTCCGCTCCTTGACAACCCTCTTGAGATCATGCTCCCCCCTTCATGATCTCATTCTTGGATCTTGGGGTGGTCCCTACTGCATTCACCCTTTGGACTATCCTTTCCCACATTTGTGTCCTCGTGGCTAATGGTGTCTGTTGTACCAGGCTACCAAACAGTTGTGGCTCTGTTCTTACAATTTCATTAACCATGACTGTCAACTCACTCTCAGTGAATTTGGGCATTTTTTGTGTTATCATGGTGTGTGGTGGTTGAGGTGTTTGTGGGTGCAGGGGTGTGGGTGCAGGGGTATGGTGTTGAGGTATGAGGTGTGTTGTGTGCTGTGATCTTTTGCCTCTCCTGTTAGGTGTGGGGTATGGCCTTCTAATCTGGAGTGTTGCAAAGGATTGTAGTTTGTGAAGGGGGTGGCTTTATACTCAGCTGTGTGGGTGTGTGCAAGTGGATTTTGGGTGTCAGGTGTTTTGTGGGAGTTGTGCAGGGTTTTTATTTTTATTTTTGCTTTATGTGTTTTATTTGTATGTGTGTTATGTATTTGGGGGTCATGGCTGATTTTATTTGTGCACTGTTTGGCATCACTGCAGTGCTTTGGCATCATCCGCCATGTTTTTCAGGTCTTCCGCTATTTTTCCCATTCACCACTGTGTGCGACCGCGGTGGTCGGTACCAGCGGTTCCGACCGCGACACCCTCGGGGTTATCATAATTTCCCGTGTGGTGTGTCCGCTGTCTTTGCGGCAGGTTGTAGCTTTTCCGCAGCTTTCCGACAGCCCCGGTGGATTTTTGGCGTCAACGCCCGCGTCGGACGGCTTTGCTTGACCCGCTACCGCTGCGGTCGGTCTTTAGTGGTGGTTGATCCTAATGTGGCCTCTGGTGTATCCGCGGTGCAGGCGGGCGGTTGGTTTCCGCCTCCATGGCGGTCGGGGTGGTTTTCCACCCGCTATCCTAATGACCCCCTATGTTTGTAATTGTTGCCGACATACTTATTATAAAATTCAAACTAGGAGTGTAGATGTGTTTTTAAAAAGTGAAAAGGAAAACAATGATAAATGAAGGGAATTTGATGTTTATTTGTTTGTGGAAGGTCATTTTGAGTTGGATAGTGAACAATGTATTTGTAAATATTGTTACAATAAATTAGAAGAGAATACAATGCCAGCTAGAGTTGTCCATAAAGACCTAGAATTAGTAGCTTTACATCCAGAGCTTAAAAATGTAAATACATGTGAGTCCATCCTTATTCAATCGGTGCACCCGTTTCAGGCAATAATTTGTACGGAGCCTAAAACAGGTAAGCTGCCTCCAACTGATCTACAAAGAGGTTTAAAAGGAAGAGTTGTGTATTTACCTTTAGATTTTAAGAAAAATTTTGAAACTGTTGGTGTAGAAAAAGAGGATAGTGAACCTGTAATCATTCTTGTTAATGGTGTATCTACAAAGAGTAGGAAAATATGGCAAGAGTTAGAAGATGTGAGGAAACTCCAAAAGGCTACATTATATCTGGGTCAAAACAATATTTACTACAAAGCTGTAAATGTAGAATCACAAGGAATGAGTTCAGAAGATGATGCAGACATTTCAAGTGGACAGATAGAAAAAGTGGAGAACTACAGAAAGGAAGAGATTCATGAACATTATACTATACACCCTCTACATAAAACAAACGATAGGAGACACTATTGAAGTGTTAAAGATGAAAAAAGCAAATGGAACTCCCATGAGTGTATGGGAAAAAAGTTTGGAAGCTCGATGTTTTCCACAGCTGCTACCTACTGGAAAAGGTGGACGATATGATGCACAACAAGTTCAGACTCCAGCTTCAGAATATCGTTCTTTACGACTATACTCAGAAGAACCAAGATTTCACCAGTGTATTCCATATTTGTTTCATCTTTTATTTGAAAGTGACCTGTCTGCACTTTCATATGTAGTCAACCACATATTGAAAACAGGAGTTTATCTTTCACATGTTACTGCAAAGGAATTCATGGACAAAGTTGAAAAAAGAGATGATCATTTAGAATCACAGTTAAATAATTTGATGTCATGTCAACGTTGCACTAATGAATATTGGTATTGACGTCATGGGGAACTGAAATGTATGTTAAGGAACTTAGGAACCCCTACATGGTTTATTACACTTAGGGGCCGATTTGGATTTCGCTTGGAAGGGCTCCAAATGTGATCCAGACAGAAAAAGTACGAGCCAAACGCGTGTTTACAGACCGACTTGTACAGATGTACGACCAAGCAAGTACGATGCGAGAAACGTGAAATCGCCGACCGACTCGTTTTCGGGTCCGAACCACTCTGTACGTCTCGTCCGTAAGCAAACCGTGCCCTGCAATGAATGCGATTTCCAACTGAGCCAGTACGTTGCACACGTTAGACAGCCAGACAGGTGTACGCATCGTACGACTGGCTCCCATTGATTTCTATGGGAGTCCGACCAGCCGAGTCCGGCAGCATGTGGCCTCATTGTACTCGCTCGGTTAGACTGTAGGAGTCCGGCTCGGTCAGAAAATACTCCGGTTCTGGCTCGGTTGAAGAGCTTTCTGACCCAAATCAGAATTGACCCCTTATCTGTGCTGAGTATTCATGGGATGATTTGCTGGATTTTTCTACGACAAGCAAATTCAAGTATAGAAAATATTGAATTGAAGACACCTGGAAAACTGTGTTCCCTAGATCCTGTAAATGTCTGCAGATATTTTAATCATAGATTTGAAGCTATGATGTCTTTCATCAGTAATAAAAAGAATCCACCTATTGGTGAAGTTACTGATTTTTTTGGGGAGAAAGGAATACCAAGCTAGAGGTGCTCCTCATATACATATGCTTTTATGGATCAAGGATTCGCCCAAATTTGGAACTGATTTGGATGAGACTGTTTTATCTTTTATTGAAGTCTATGTTACTTCTGTGATTCTGAAAACAGGAGGAGGCAATATCTTAAGACAGCAAGTTTTATGGTTTCAAAGTCATCAATGTGGAAAATATTGCAGATGGAAATATAAATCAAAGGATACATTTTACACAAAATGTCAATTTGGCTTTCCACGTTCAGTAATTTCCAAAGGCAAGGTGAACAGTTTTTTGTCAGCAGTGAGGCATTCTATCACTAGAAATTCACCAAAAAATAATTATAATATAAACAGAACAGAAGAATCGAAGTATATTAATGATTACAATCCGGTGATTTTGAAGATGTCGAATGCAAATATGGACATACAATATGTTGCAGATAACTCAATTTCTGTTGCTCGCTATGTCATGTCATATATTTCCACATCCGAAAAGACAGAATTGAAAGTAATATGGGAGGAAATTTCACAGGAGAAAACACTTAGCAAAAAATTGTACAGCTTCAGCTTGAAGATGCTTGCACATCAAGAAATCAGATCATATGAATATTCAGATCGATTGACATCTACAAGTTTATATTCAAAGTCAAGAGGTATCATTTGGATAAGTCTAGGTCTTGCTGCAATACGAAATCGAGTTTTAAAATATGTACAAGAAATTGAATACTCAGCACTGAATGAACCCGAAAGTACAGATATTCTGAAAACAAATATGTTGGATACGTACTATCCAAATAGAAGTCCATACCGGGAAAACAAAAGAAATACTGCAACATTATAGTTTTTAAAAAAATGTTGTGGAAAATATAAATGAAGGAAAATATGCTGTAATTGGATCTGAAGGATGTTTGGTAAAGCATGCCAAAGGAAATGTGATTAATCACAGGAAACTAAGTTGTGATACACTAGATAAAGAGAGTTTTTCTATTTAGAACTTCTGCAACTCTTCAAACCTTGGTGGACTGAAATGGAATTACTTGGAGATTGTGAGTGCTATGAAGATTCTTTCAATGCATGTAAAGATAGCATTGAAAATAGAATTTTACCAAATTATCTCCAAATGTTGAACGAAGATATGAATCAAGAAATAACTATTGCAGCTGAAATAGCTAGAGTTAGTTCTCAAGATAGTCAGAGTTGTGCTCCACAAAGTCAAGATCCACTAGGAAAAGCCATACTTCAAAATGAAGCGGCAATAGCAATGAGTGAAGTGGAAACGGTGATGCAGAAAGCACAACAGGAGAATTTTGATTTGGAAAATATAGAAGAACGTCTGAATACTGAACAGAAAAAAATATATCACCAAGTTACACAACAGATACAACATGGATTACTGCATGAAAAGAATGATTGTCAATATACATCATTCAGACCTATTCTTATGTACATCAGTGGACAAGGTGGAACGGGGAAGAATATCTTGATCAAATGTTTGTCAAGTTATCGACAGAAAATGACAGATTTGCCTTGTGTTGTAACTGCTTGAACTGGGTTAGCAGCACACAACATTAAAGGGATAACATTACATCGTCTACTTATGTTACCAGTAGGACATGAAAATAAGTTGGAATATCACAAGCTATCTGGAGAAGGTTGTTTCGAAGTTTTATGAGTAGTGAAAAAAATGAAGCTTCTGGTAACTGATGAAATAAGCATGGTCTCAAACTTAATGCTTGCGTTTGTACATTTGAGGATGCAGCAGATTTTAAAAACAAATTACGATGTTTTATTTGGAGAAAAACATGTAATTGTATTTGGTGATCTACTACAACTGACACCTGTGAAAGGCCAACTGGTTTTTAAGACCCTACTTCATGAAGACACTAAAGAATCATTGGGACGTATTGGAATTGTGAACATTTGGACTTACTTTGAACATAAGAAACTTACTAAGAACATGCGACAAGCAAATGATGAAGATTATGGAAACATTCTTCAAGATATTAGAATTGGTGTCTCAACAAAGGATGGAAAAAAAGCTTCAGAAACTCGACTACTGAGAAACTTGTTTCCAAAATAAAATATTGCACCTGAAACAACTTACCCAAAAATTGCAGAAAAGAAGTCTAAAATTTGCCTTACGCCAATACTGAAAGAATGCTCTACATTCAATAAAGAACTCTTGGACCTGGAGAATGAAAATGGAAGCCAATGATAAAATAGAACAAGAAGGAGTAGCTATTCTTCTGTCAGAGAAATTACAGTTAAAATTAGATTCTTTGGAAAAATCAATATCTGCTGGTTTGGAAAAGAGACCTTATATTTATCTGTAAAAAATGTCGGGTAATATTAATGCGTAATTTAGATGTTGTGAAAGGTTTAGTAAATGTAGAAAAGGGGAAAGTTGTTGTGTCTGTTAGTTATCCAAATAGAGATGGAATTGAATTTTTGAAGATTAATTGAAGAGGTGAAACAGATTGGACGCTGTTCTGTTTCTTTCTTGATTGTAAAATACTTGTATGTTCGTAGAAAACAGTTTCCTGTTTGTTTAGCATATGCAGTGACCATTCATAAATCTCAAGGTTTAAGTGTATACAGTGCTTTGGTAAATATTGGAAGTTCTATTTTTGAAGAGGGTGTGGCATATGTTGCATATTGTCTTGAGTAAGAACGTTATCCGGTTTGTATTTGATTTCTTTTGATGAGCAAAAGTTTAGTGCAGATGTAAATTGTGTAAAAGAATACAATAGGTTATTAAGACTGTATGCTCCTGGCTAAGGTGAATATCCTATTTATAAAAAATGTTTAATATGTCCAAAACAAAAATATTATAAAGATTTTACTGAGGTTGCAAAGAAAAAAAGAATTGAAAAGAATTATGAGTCTAGAAAGAAAATAGAATGAAACACGGATTCTAATATTGTTGGATATCAGGTAGAAAATAGTTCAGGTATCAACTGCTATGTTAATGTTATCATGAACGTTGTCTTTTTTTTAGAAAATCTACCTCATGCAATTTTGAAAATCGAGAAAAAAGATTTTGTTCTTTGTTATATTAAATTTTTGAAAAGTTGAAAACTTATAAAACGAAAATCCATACTGCTTCTGATGTGCGAAATCTTCTGGATGTATGTTCTGGTTCTTCACAATTTACACAGAATGTACAGCATGAAGCTCAGGAATTTCTTATGTTTATGATTGCAGTATTGGAAGATGAAGGAATACAAATTGAAAATTTGTTTGGACTATGTTACTAATGGGATGATACATATGACAGCTGGTCATTTTCATCTACCACTAAAATAGACACTAAACGATTCATGTATTTGACAATACCAGATTTGAAAACAGTGTCTTTCAACAAATTAGTGAAATCAGCTAAGCAAGATATGGAATGTGCTCAGTGCAAATCGGAAATTTTGTCAACATTATTTATAGAGAGAGGTGGATAATATATCATTTTAATGCTGCAACGTTGTAGAGGAGATGGGACAAAATTAGAAACTAAAATTAAAAAAGTTGTGGCAGGTCAAGTGTCAATTTCAGGAAGAACTTTTAAAACAGTGGCTATTGCTTTACATGATGGACCTACTACAACATCTGGACACTATACTGTGTATTTAAAATGCAAAAAAGGATGGACACTGTGCAAAGATGCACATTTAGAGTCCAAATGTTGGTTGCCTTATGAATTACCAAATTCATGTCAAACATATCTGATGTCAAAATTCAGAGAAGATGTCAACATTAATTAATCAGAATATTTTGGATATATTCACAACAAATAATGTCAGAAACACCATTCGGCCATTGGGAAGGTGTTAATATGAATTCAGAAGTTTATTTTGGATATCATCAACACAATTGTTTTTACAAATATCATTTGGCCTATTGGAAAGATGTTCAGATTTACTGTTTGAATAATTGATTCTGTTTTTTCATGTTGCATTTTGAAAAATGTGTTCGAAAGAAGGTGCTTATAATATATACAATGTTAATAAGGATGTTCATTTGTGAAAATGAAAATAGAGAATTAGGTTTGCAGTAGATATTTTCAGGAAAGATATGTTTTTTTAACAATCTTATAGATTGTATTTTTTTGCCCACTGTCACCTGATGATCAAAATTGAAATCACTGTGTATGGTGAAATTCAATAGATTCGTAAGACAGCAAAAAAAGGCAAATTTAATATGTGATGTATTTTAAAACTCATGTTGTGTTGTAAAAACTAAAAAATGATATGTTATAGGGTTTTTTTCCTTCTCTTTTACACACCCTACTACTAAAGTTTAAAATATTTTAAATTTACATTACAAAAAAAGAAGTGAAAACACTCTTGCAGTTATCCAATAGTACTCATGCAGTCTAGGAATCATCCTGTCTGTCCCATGCACTTCTCCAATAACCCATCCAGCACTGTCTACTTCTCCTATCACTCCACCAATACCTAAGCACTTCCACTTTCACCATACACTCTGTTTGCAGCACTGTGATCATTCCAGTTACTAGTCATGTACTTATGGAATGGCCAATCCACGAACACAAGTACAGCTACAATATTCTGTAAACTATGCATGTAGATCTCTAACCAGCTACATACTATTGATACACTCTTCTAAATACCCAGTTAGTACCCATGCAGTCAGGAATCCTAATATCAGTCCCATACACTTCTCTAATCATCCATCCAGCACTATGTACTTATCCTATCACTCTGCCAATACCTAAGCACTTATAAATTTGCCATGCACTCTGTTTGCAGCACCGTAATCATTCTAGTCACTAGTTATGTACTTATGGAATGGCCTAGCCACTAATATAAGTACAGCTACAATATTCTGTGCACTATCCATGCACTCCTCTAGCCAGCTACATACTAATGATACACTCTTGTGAATACCCAGTTAGTAAATATGCTGTCTAGGAATCATCCTGTCTGTCCCACGCACTTGTCCAATCACCCATCCAGCACTGTCTACTTATCCTATCACTCCGCCAATACCTAAGCACTTCCACTTTCACCATACACTCTGTTTGCAGCACTGTGATCATTCCAGTTACTAGTCATGTACTTATGGAATGGCCAATCCACGAACACAAGTACAGCTACAATATTCTGTAAACTATGCATGTAGATCTCTAACCAGCTACATACTATTGATACACTCTTCTAAATACCCAGTTAGTACCCATGCAGTCAGGAATCCTAATATCAGTCCCATACACTTCTCTAATCATCCATCCAGCACTATGTACTTATCCTATCACTCTGCCAATACCTAAGCACTTATAAATTTGCCATGCACTCTGTTTGCAGCACCGTAATCATTCTAGTCACTAGTTATGTACTTATGGAATGGCCTAGCCACTAATATAAGTACAGCTACAATATTCTGTGCACTATCCATGCACTCCTCTAGCCAGCTACATACTAATGATACACTCTTGTGAATACCCAGTTAGTAAATATGCTGTCTAGGAATCATCCTGTCTGTCCCACGCACTTGTCCAATCACCCATCCAGCACTGTCTACTTATCCTATCACTCCGCCAATACCTAGGCACTTATAAATTCACCATGCACTCTGTTTGCAGCACTGTAATCATTCCAGTTACTAGTCATGTACTTATAGAATGGCCTAGCCACTAACACTAGTACTGCTACAATATTCGGTGCACTATACATGCAGACCTCTAACCAGCTACATACTATTGGTGCACTCTTCTAAATACCCAGTTGGTACATATGCAGTGTAGGAATTCTCCTGTCTGTCCCATGCACTTCTCCAATCATCCATCCAGCACAATCAACTTATCCTATCACTCTGTCAATAACTAAGCACTTATACATTTACCATGCACTCTGTTTGCAGCACTGTAATTATTCCATTTACTAGTCTTGTACTTATGGAATGGCCTAGCCACTAACACAAGTACAGCTACAATATTCTGTGCACTATGCATGCAGACCTCTAACCAGCTAGATTCTATTGATACACTCTTCTAAATACCCAGATAGTACCCATGCAGTCTAGGAATCCTCCTGTCAGTTCCATGCACTTCTCCAATCACCCATCAGCACTATTTACTTATCCTATTACTCCGCCAATACCTAAGCACTTATAAATTCACCTTGCAGTTACATTGCAGTACTCTAATCATTCAGTCACTACCTAGTCAATGACCCAGGCACCAACTCATGCACTTCTACAATCCCATGAGTACTACATATACAGTTCAGTAATCTCCCTGTTACTACCTATGCACTGCTCCAATAACCCAGCAGTCCCATGTCTTTATCTAATCATTGCACTAAAACTCAAGCACTGATAAATTCACCACATACTCTGCTTGCGGTTCTCTAATCATCCACTTGGTACCCATGTACTCATGCAATGACACAGCCACTAACACATGCACTGCTGCAATCCATGAGCACTACCCATACAGTCCTCTAACCACTTACACACTTCACATTCGCTCTTTCAATTCCCTAGGTAGTACCCATGTAGTCCAGTTATCAGCCTGTCACTCCTCGTGGACTGCTCCAGTCATTCAGCCTCTACCATGTACTAATCCAAACGGTCCGCCAATACTCAACCACTTAGAAATTCACCATGTACTCTCCTTGTACTTCTCCAATCACCAACACACTACCCATACACTCCTGCAATAACTCAGGCACTACTTATGCACTGATGCAATCACTTAGGCACAATCAATGCACTAATGCAATTACTCAGACATTACCCATGTACACATTCAATTATGCAGGCATTACCCAAACTCTCATGCAAGCACCTGCGTATGACTAATGCACTCATACAATCACCCAGGTACTACTCATGTACTCATCCAATCACTCAGGCAATAGTTACACAATCTTCCAACCATCAACTCAGTACCGAAGCACTCATCTAATCACTCTTATATTAACCAAGCAATAATATACTCATCCAGGCAGTATTCATGCACCCATGCAATTATGCAGATGTACAGTTCATAAACAACATAGAAATTTCTATTTTTTACCCAGAGTGGGTAGTTCTAAGAAGAACTTTTTTTTCTTCTTTTGTTTGTTTTGTATTTCTTCTGTGATTTTTTTTACTTTTTTTACATTTTTGGGGTGTTTTTTCAAAAATGTAACAAAAATAAACTGAAAACTTTTGCAACATTTTGCTAGCAGTAACATTGCAAAAACAAAAACAAAAATTAACAAAAGTGGTTTGAGGTTGCAAATAGAATTGCATCTATGGATTGTTCTCCAATGGAGAGAACTTTGTTGCATTTTACACAACTGTGTTCAAGTCTCGCAAATTCAGGCTTGATGGTGGTTGTCGTGGCAGGTGCAAAATCAGATGATGTGCTTGCACCTCCAGATTGGGCTTGTACTGCAGACTGCTTCACCATTGCGCATCGATGTTGCTCTCATGCAAGCGCCCTTGGATGAATAGTCTGCAGATGTTTCAGCATGGTTGAGGTGCCACACAAATACTTCTTTTCTGACTTATGTGACAGGACCCTTTGGCACAGGGTGCATGTAACTTTCCGTGCATTCACTTTCTTTTGGCCTTGAGTTAATGGAAAGTAAGCCCAGACAACACATTCATACCTTTCCTTCACTGGTTCTGGTTCATCATCTTCTTCCTCTGGAGGAACCTCCGGTGGACTGTTGGGAGAAGCCAATTCTCGTTGCTGTTTTTGAAAAACACCAAATAAATGGAGAAAAATTACAGAGAAATCACAGCTGCAGTCTCTCTGCTGAGGATCTCCAAAGTAGAATGAAATTTGGGCGGGGACTTGAAACTTCCAAAATGAAAAAGGTATGAACCAATGAAATTTTTCCTTTAAAAAACTCACCTGAATTTACGCACCATGCACATACCGCGCTTGCACCCATCGCGAATAAAAATATATTTAGTGCTAATTTATCTTTATTCAAATTACAGAGATATCATTTTCACAAAAAAGTAAACAATATCTTGGTTTAATATACATTTGAGATGTCATCTGTGATGTTATCAGTGATGTCACTGACCATGTCATGAATGATGTAATATGTGACGTCATCAGTAGTACATTGCAGAGGAGCGAGTTAAGGTTAGCTGAACTAACTATAATGCCGGAATTTCCATGGTTTTGTACGAGTAAAATGTCAAACTAACTATAACGTTCCTGAAACCTATGTTTTTTTCAATGAATTTCCAAGGTTTTATAAATGCTAACTTCTAACAACCACTTCCGTCTCGCGGCGAAGCGGGAACTCAGACCGACCACAGCATTTCAGGCAAGGTATAAATTTATTTTGTTCTTACACAACAGCCAGCAACGACGCGTTTCGGACTTCAAGAGCCCTTGATCACATTCAGCTATCTGTCTGCTATTTTCACTTTTTATTTTATATAGTCATATATATATATTCACTGAAAAAAACATAGGTTTCACACCAGTTATAGTTAGATGGACATTTTAATTCCCCCGTTATAGTAAGTTTTACTCACTATAACTTGCGTGCCCGCAATCCACTGCTGATGATGTCACATATTACATCATTCATGACATGGTCAGTGACATCACTGATGACATGACATCACTGATGACATCTCAAATGACATCACTGTGACATCAGCAGCAGCGGATTGCGGGCGCACAAGTTATAGAGAGTACAACTAACTATAACAGGGGAATTTCAATGGTTTTGTATGAGTAAAATGTCTAGCTAACTATAACTGGTGTGAAACCTATGGTTTCTTCAGTGAATTTCAAAGGTTTTTTAAATGCTAAATCCTAACTATAACGAGTGTGAAACCTATGGGGCCTTATTTACGTGCCTCTTGCGCCTCCGGAATATCACTTTCTGTGAAGTTCCGATGGCGCAGAAGACTGAGTGATATTTATCAGACAGGACTAAGCCACTTTTTGTGGCATAATCCTGCCTGATAAATATCAGTCCCTTTAACTAAGTGTCCTGCGTTAAAGGGGCGTGCAATGGGTGTTGCTGGGGGCGTTCCGAGCAGCATCCATGGACTTGAGTAATTTATAGCATCCTCAAAGTCAGTCTTTCAAAAATTCCAAAGTATAGGACATGATAATCCAAATCAAAATGTTTCTCAACAAAAGTCATAAACCGTGTCCGTGGGTCATATCTGCTCAAACGCCGATATTCCGAACGATTGAAAATGACTTTTCTCGAGAAACATTTGGATTTGGATTATCATGTCCCATACTTTGGAATTTTTGAAAGACTGACTTTAAGGATGCTCTAAATTACTCAAGTCTGCCCGAATTGTGTGGGTAAAATTGATACCTAGTCACTTTGAATAAGAATGTACTTACGACTCGTCTAACATTTGGAAGAAATATCTAGTTATATGACAACAGGATACCGACATAACTTGAAGGAAATAAGAACGCCCTGAAGAAGTTCTGTTGTACAGACGAAACGTGTCGGCTGGCTGTGGTACATAAACTTAAGGAAAATAAAAGCATTTGAATATACACCAAGATTCAGTGCTTCAATAAGGGCTCTAAGTGATATGATTTGATTGGACTTGTTGTGCAAGTGGTGCTGTGCCAAACTTTGGAATATTCTCCACTACTCTCTACTACTCACTCTCTACTACTCCACTACTCTCTAATACTCAATCTCTACTACTCATTCCCTACTACTCTACTACTCTCTACTACTCTCTCTCTACTACTCACTTCCTACTACTCGCTATCTACTACTCTCTACTACTCACTCTCTACTACTCTCTACTCTCTACTACTCACTCTCTACTACTCTCTCTCTACTACTCACTCTTTACTACTCACCCTCTACTGCTCTCTACTACTCACTCTCTACTTCTCACTCTCTACTACTCTCTATTACTCACTCTACTACTCACTCTAATACTCACTCTACTACTCACTCTCTACTACTCACTCTCTACTACTCACTCCCTACTACTCACTATCTACTACTCACTATCTACTACTCTCTACTACTCACTCTACTACTCACTCTAATACTCTCTTTACTACTCACTCTCTACTACTCTCTCTCTACTACTCACTCCCTACTACTCACTATCTACTACTCTCTACTACTGACTCTCTACTACTCTACTCTCTACTACTCACTCTCTACTACTCTCTACTACTGACTCTCTACTACTCTACTCTCTACTACTCAATCTCTACTACTCTCTCTCTACTACTCACTCTTTACTACTCACTCTCTACTGCTCTCTACTACTCACTCTCTACTTTTCACTCTCTACTACTCACTCTCTACTACTCACTCTCTACTACTCACTGTAATACTCACTCTACTACTCGCTCTCTACTACTCATTCTCTACTACTCTCCACTACTCACGCTCTACTACTCTCTCTCTACTTCTCTCTACTACTCACTCTCTACTACTCTCTACTATTCTCTCTCTCTGCTACTCACTCTTTACTACTCACTCTCTACTACTCTTTACTACTCACTCTCTACTACTCACGTTCTACTACTCTCTACTACTTACTCTTTACTACTCTCTACTACTCACTCTCTACTGCTCTCTACTACTCACTCTACTACTTACTCTCTACGACTCTCTACTGGTCACTGCTCACTGCCCCCTCATTTTGTTCCTTTGCAAATTAAATCTTTTAAGTGTTAGCACTTTATTCCAATCAAGATGACTTCAGGTGTGCCATACTTTTGTCATAAGTAAGACTGTTAGCGCCCTAGTTGGTCTTTAGAACACTCTGGGACATTCTGTCATTGGGCTACACTTGGGCTACATCTGGGAAATATTTGTGCTACATTTGGGCTCTTTTGTCTTTGGTGGCCATCTTGGGCGACTTATTTGTTATATAATTTCCTAATGTCCTCATTTACTACAGTCTCTTCAGTAGGAAATACTTTCAGTGTTCTACTTTGATTCCATCAAGTAGGCATTCAGATGTGACACACATTTGCTATAAATTCAGAATGTTAGCACACTAGTTGCTTATTAGATCACTGTAGTAAAGCTACTGCTCACCAGGGAAGTCTGCTGCTGGTATTGAAAGTGCATGTTTCAGTCTGCATGTCAGAATTTTTTAATGAAATAAAAGAGGATTTGAGAAGTCACTCAAAATGTGCCCTAATTTTTCTTTCTGAAGCACTAATCATACTTTCTATGGCAAAATTAACCCCCTCATTTTGTTCCTTTTTAAATTAAATGTTTTCAGACTTACCACTTCATTCCAGTCAAGATGGCTTCTGGTGTGCCATACGTTTGTCATAAGTAAGACTGTTAGTGCTCTAGTTGTTCTTTAGAACACTCTGGGACATTCTGTCATTGGGCTATACTTGGGCTACATGTGGGTGATAATTGGGCTACATTTGGGCTCTTTTGTCTCTGGTGGCCATCTTGGGAGACTACATGCCGGAATGTTTTTATGAAATAGAAGAGGATTTGAAAAGTCACTCAAAATGTGCCCTAATTTTTCTTTCTGGAGCACTAATCACACTTTCTATGGCAAAATATACCCCCACATTTTGTTCCTTTTTAAATTAAATGTTTTAAGAGTTACCACTTTATTCCAATCAAGATGGCTTCAGGTGTGCCATGCCTTTGTAATGAGTAGGACTGTTAGCGCTCTAGTTGTTCTTTAGAACATTCTGGGAAGCTGCTGTAGAACACAAAGGAATCAACTGACAGTCTCTGTCCTTGTTGGAGGTACATGTTTTACTGAGAATGTCAGACTTCATTCTCACATGACTGAGAACGATAATGTGAATTTACAGAAAATATGCTTTCAGTTTAGCTTGTAGATCCCCTTCCAAACCACTGTGGGAAAAGCATGATATAAACGTTTTCTTTCAAACATGATTCATGATATCCCAGCAGAAGGCTTTTTCACATGGTAAAATCACCTTAGAACACACCACAGTTCCTAAAATGAGTATGGTACCATCAACAAATGATTTATAATGTAACTCTCCTAAAACCTTCTATTAACTGCAATGCTTTTTAATGAGGTGCTATCAGGTATATTGGTCCCAAGATGGCTGCCAACCCTTCTTGGATGAAGTGCTGACTGCCAATCAGATCTCACGATGAGACCTGGGGTTAGGCTCCGCCTAGATATATATATGTTTTCTTTTGATTTTCTTAGGAACTTCTGGAGGGATTGACACCATTTAACCAAAAGCGTGATCTACGTACCAGACCCTACCATTTTCCCAAATTTGGTGTAAATCCGTTCAGCGGTTGGGGCTGTAGCCGTGTCTAATCGTCCTATGGAAATTAACATGGGGAAAACATGTTTTGTGACCCCCCTTTTTTCTCGGCCCCCGCTTGACGAATCTTCCTGAGACTTTGAGGGAAGGAGCGGGCCATCTTCTTTGAGAAATTCGCAAAGATTCAACATCCGGCGCCAAAGTTATTCCCAATAGAATGTTGTGGATTTCCTATGAAAATTAGGTCCTAGCTATAATTACTTACTGGCGTCTGCCATTAGGTAATATATATATATATCTATACTACTATTATAAAGAGAGAGCCCAATCCTTTGAGGCGGGTAAGCTCAAGAACTACAGCACCAATCGGAACACCCAATACAGCTTTGCAAACTACAGTATCAGCAGATGGTCATAGGCTATACAGCAGCCTAACATATACATTAGAAGGGGAAAAGAACGTATTGTGAATGGTAGTCCGTTGTGGGCGTGTGCGTTGTGGGATTCGGCAAAAGAGAAGTGTTCTATGTGGTACTAGCGCTCCAATACGAGTGGATGTGTGCGTTGTGGGATTCGGCAAAAGAGAAGCGTTCTGTGTGGGACTAGAGTTCCAATACGAGTGGGCATATCCTTTAGCATTGTTGTGGGCGTTGGACGTTGACGCGATGTTGTGCGTTTAAGTGGCGTAGGCTGGAGCGGCCAAACACGTTCGGGGATGGAGCGAACATACACATTCGCATATTGCAGTGGTGTAGGCTGGAGCGGTCAAACATGTTCGGGGATAAAGCGAACACTGGACAAACACGTTCGCGGCTGCGGCTAAACACGTTCGGGGATGGAGCGAACTCCGGACAAACACGTTAGTGGCTAGAGCGTGTTAAGGTACAGTGGCGTCGGCTACAGCATGCCCGGACAACGTAGGGACCGGCTGCTAATATATATATATATATATATATTTAACAAATTTATTGTTGCTTATATACCTTATTAAAAGTATGACATTGCTTCCATTTCAAGAGAAACTTGCTTAAAAGACAGCAATGTATTTATAGATTTCACAAGATTAGCGAAAACATTTTGGTATAGTGTGTATAAATATGCGACAATTCGGACTGGACCAGCGGTTTGTACCTGTGTTTGAATGCTTGCTCTTCTGTTCCTTTTTTGTCTGCTTTGTACTTTTTTTTGTTTGTCTAGGTCACCCCGTCCCTTTTGGTGCTTTGTGTTGTACTTATGCTTGGACTGTGAATTCTAGATGCTTACAGCCTTTATCTTGATTCTCGGAAAATACCAGCAATAAACGCTGCCCTGTAGATAGGAAGACACATTCATGGTTGTTTTTCCACAAAACACTGAATCATAAGTCTAGTACATGCAGGTGTTTAAATGAACTATTTGAACAAAAGCTGCAAAGGTCAGGTATTTACTTTGCCGGTGTGAAAGGCTGTAATGGAAAGGTTACACAGAAAACTGTTGTCTCAAATGTCACCAACATGGAATTGATCTTAAAATAATATACTTGCTTTTTTACTGCACGTTAAATATTTTATCACACATCTCTAGTTACATTAAAAATAGTTTTGGAAGAGGAAAGCAAGAACCTATATGTTGTTCATTAACTGTTAAGGAACAGCTTTAAGGGAAATTGTAGTTAGTGAATCAACATGTAACTAAATGTTATTGTGCTTATTGTGAGAAGGGATAAGCTTTGCCAATTGACAGACTACACTGTATTGGCTTAACTTGATACAGAAGAGGAACCAGAAAGGTGTGTTTGAGGGGCTGCACTAAAACTCCTGCCAGACAAATCTGAGATAGTTTTGGCACAGCCCGTGAATCCTGAGTCTGATGTACTAAGAGGTATGCCACAAAAAGTGTTAGCAATTTATGCTCTGACTTTTTTGCAGCCTGCTTTTGAATTAGTGATGCAACCCATGTGCTAAGCAGTTCTCTTTCCAAAATGTATAGTTGCAAGTAGTTGCAGTATAACCTGCTTAATGAATATTAGGTAGGATCCTATTTGTGACCTACCTTGATTGCCTGCAAACATAGGGAAGTAAGCCTAAAAAAAGACAGCAGAGCACTATCACTGTATTTGCAAGGGACTCCTTCCTCTCTGCAAATTACTTATCACTTCTTTTGAGGTGTCAGACACTAATGAATGGTTTGCGTATGTAGTTGTGCTGACAAACAACTGGTAAGTTCCTTTTTTTTTAAATACTTTATTAATGATTTTTCCCCTTTATGAGTACAAGGCACAGCGCCCCAAAATTCAACATAAAAGACATATAAAGCAACATATAATATGTTTCATTGTTCATACACATTTCGACAACTATGGTTCTAATACATATTAACTTATCTTGAATCTTACATTTAAAGTCTAAAACAATAGCATTACTCATCCCTCCATCTACTTATCGGTTCCCAGATTTTCAATCCCAATTTCCTTCTATTCTTTCCTTTTCTTGCATATATTGCTTTTTCCAAATTATATATACTGAGTGTCCTAGCTAACCATTGTTGAAATGTTGGTGGTAATGGGTCAAGCCATGCTGTAGCAATGCATAATCTCAATACTGCCATTGCTACAAAAATAAAGTACCCCCATTCCCTCTGAATGCCATCTGCGTTAACTCCCAGCATTATTAATGGAGGCGTTAAAATAATCTGTGTTGCTAATAACCTTTGTATAAATACCTCAATCTCCTTCAGTATTGTAGACAAATGGGGACATGTTGAAAAAACGTGCATAATATCTGCCTGCAGGCTTCCACATCTTGGGCAATTAATACCCGTTAAACCCCCCCATTGTGCAATTCTTGCCGGCGTATAATACAGCTGAAACAATGTTTTATAATGCTGCGCCTGGAGGGCTGCAGAGCAAAGAACATTCTGGCCCATATCCAAAGACATTTTGAAGCAGTCTTTTTCTACCTCTAACTTGTGAGCCCACATGTCTCCCCATTTCTCCAAGTCATCCGACTTACTTTGTATTAATTCAAAATAACATCTCTTAACTGTTCAGTCTACCGCTCCTTGTACCACCTCCATAATTGAGTTTTTATCAAGTCCTGCTGGACCACCTGTTTTATTGACTAAAAAGCTCCTTACTTGCAAGTATTTAAAAAACTGTCTTGGGTCTATTCCATATTTTAACTGAATCTCAGAGAATTGCATCATTCCCTGAACACCCATGTGATCACCAATCTCCGTAACCCCCTTCCTATTCCATTCTTTAAAGACTGCATCCGCAAAAATATCTGGAGGAAATGTAGGGTTGTTAATCATTCTAGTATATCTATTATATTTCCCTAGGACATATCTCTTGCTGAAAGCCTTCCATATATTATGTGTGTCTATAATCGTCATAAAACGAGTTCTCTTGAAGTAGCTTGAATCAAATTGTTTAAGCAGGACATTGTCCACCTCATCCCTCAACGGCAGAGCATATATTGCTTTTGTTCCTAAGTCGTCCTCCCCTTCTGCCTCTGCCCCATCTAACAGCCGTACCATATACTGAAGGGCTGCTGCCCAATAGTATAATTTTAGTTCTGGTAGTGCCCAGCCTCCCCTATCCCTTGGGAGTGCCATCCATCGTAATGCCCTTCTAGTTTTACCCTTGGACCAAATGAATCTATTGATCATAGAATCTAAAATCTTAAACCAGCTATTTTAAAAAACAACGGAACTGCCCTAAAAATATACAAAAACTTCGGCAATATCAGCATCTTTACAATATTAGTACGTCCTACTATGGATAAGTGCAGATTGTGGAGCCTGTCTGGATCCTTTCTCACTTTATTAATTATAGGGACTATATTTAGTTTAACCAATTTATCTAGTTCTGAAGTAATTGTAATCCCTAGATATGTACCTAGCTGCACCACCCGATGATCATGACACACCACATTGTGATTAATAATATTTTGTGTCTTGGAGGTGTTTAGTAAGTAGCCTGAGACTTTGCCAAAATTATGTGCCTCCAACTCCACAGATGCTATGGCCTCCGTGGGGTTATGTGTAAGAATTGCCACATCATCGGCATATGCTAATATCTTACACTCCCCCTATGTGTGATTAATGGAGCAATATCCTCGTTTGTACCCATCCTACGAATGAATGGGTCCAAATACATGGCAAACAACAACGGGGATCACGGGCACCCCTGCCTTGTTCCTCTCTTAATTTGTAATGTCAAAATTGACACCCCGTTTACCCTAATACAGGCTACCGGGTCTCTGTAGAGTGATCTTAATGCCGTAACGAAACCCTCCCCCAACCCTGCCCTAATTAAAGTACACCATAAATAATCCCAGGAGACCCGATCAAATGCTTTCTCAGCATCTAGCAGAATTACTGCCATCGGGTCCCCTATGACTTCCATGGTGTCGAATAAAGTAATAATTTTTCAAGTATGATGGGCAGTGGCCCTCCCTGGAATAAAATTATTTTCGAATATTGGCAATTTTCATTTTTAAAGCATTTCACATTTAACCCAATGCATTTCGGGTACAAATGGACCCTTCGTCGGAGGTCTGTAAAGGAAAGAATAAAGAGCAATTTTGAGCCCAGAGCTATGTTTACATTCACATACCACATTAACATTGTGTCATAAAACGCAAGAAACAAACGTCTTCGTATATATTTCAAACATTGTCCCATTCAGTAAGAACCTGATTAGCCGAGAGTGTTTACTGAATTATAAGCATAAAATTCTTAATGCCACCATAACCTTTGCGCAACTCTTAAAATAAGATTCATATTCCACATTATTAATCGTTACTCGGAACGGCAAGCGTTCCGTGTCAGTTACTCACAGAAATGCAATCTGACAACGTCATACGTCCTCTCCTCCAATGGCTGTCGGGTTACTAACGCTTGCTGCGCTATGGTCCCTATAACTGATCTCATTGGTTTGAAAAATGGTCACGTGGTCGCTACTTCACTAAAGAAAACTATACTCGGCATGCCATCAATAACAGTGATAACCAGTTAAATAAAAATATAATATAATATTTGCGTTAGTCCTGATGTATAGACATTAATATACTGTGCCGAATTTTCTTTTTAATGATTGAGTGATACATTCACTGAAATGCCGTGTAAATTATGTTAGAGTGCTATAAACACAACTACTTTACCAAAAATCATATTATGTGAACAAACTCTGTGAAGGAGCACCAACACTTACAAGATACAAACATTTACCAGAAACTTGAAAAAGATCCAACTGAAGTGTTTGCTGCTACACTAAAAGAGATATTAGATAAAGCACTTGAAATGAAATGGATTACCAACAAGACCTATCAATTTTTGAATATAAAATATCCCAGAAGGCCACAGTTTTATATGTTGCCTAAGGTGCAAAAACACCCCACACGACCACCATTTAGGCCTATTGTTTCAGCTTGCGGGTCTTTATCTGAACCGATTGGACAATATTTGGACTGGTTTTTACAACCATTAGTCCAAAACTGGTGCACCCACATAAAAGACACCACAGCGTTTTTGAACATATTACAGGATGTTAAAATTTCAGATAATGAAGAAATCTGGTTAAGTTCAATTGATGTCACCGCACTATATACTTCAATCCCTCATGTTGAGGGACTTGAAGCAATGGAATGGTGCTTATTAAGGAATGAGATTGAAGGATCAGAAAATATTTTTTTGATGGAAATTTTACATTTTGCACTGTTTCACAGTTACCTGGAATGGGAAAAAGAGTACTATGCGCAATGCAGTGGGACCAGCATGGTCTTTGCTGGAGCACCGTCGTATGCGAACATTTTTATGTCCAAATTTGAGAATGATCACATCTTAGATAACCCAGACTGGAAGAAAGGATTGTTAGTCTATAAACGTTTTATAGATGACATATTTATCATGTGGAAAGGCAACAGAGAAGAACTGGAAGGAAACATCAGGAGGTTGAATTTGGTACATTAGAGAATTAAATTCACACATGAAATTGACCAACATCAATTATCCTTTTTGGATGTGAAAGTATCGATCAAACAGGGTCAAATTTGCACCAATGTGCATGTGAAAGAAACGGATCGAAATAGTGGGTTACATTACTTAAGCTTCCACCATCAGGCTTTGAAACAACACTTACCAATATCTCAATTTATTCGCTACAAAAGGATTACATCAGATCCCATGGATGTTTCTGACATCATCGACAAACAGATCAAAAAATATGAGTCAAGAGGATACCCAAAAAAACTACTACAGGAATCTAAAACGAAAGTCATGGCCATGACACGAGAGTCTTTACTAACCAAAAAAGATACAACTGATCAGAAACTCACAGTGTGTGTTCTAAAATATTCAATGCAGGCTTCACAAATAACCAATATCATGAGGAAACATTGGGCTATTATAACTCAAGAACCTGATTTAAAACCTTTGTTTGCGGAACGGATAACATTTGCCTACAACAGACCCAAGAATCTAAAAGAATTGTTAAAGCAAGAAGAAAAGGAATCCAACAAGACAATACATAAAGGAATGCGAAAATGTGAGAACTGTACACATTGTAATAATGTAATAACAGGTCCATCCTTTACACACCCTAGAACTGGACAAACAATTCAACTAAAGCATTCAAGCACTTGTGATACCAAAGGAGTCATTTATGGCATTAAATGCCCTTGTGGTAAGTTATATGTAGGACAAACGGAACGTAAAGTTAAGGTAAGAATAACAGAACACAAAAGTAATATAAGGCAAAAAAATATGAAATCTACAGTGGCAGCACATTGGACAGAAACAGGACATAACATCTCCCAATTAAGGTTCACTATATTGGAAGTGGTGGAAACACGTCCAGGCTTGGACACACACAAAATGAGATTAAGGTCTGAATACTTTTGGATAAGAAAGATGGGGAGCCTCCAGCCAGATGGGCTCAATGACAGATTGGAACTGACATGCTTTTTATAATTAATGAGAAATGAATTTGTGATGCTCTGTCATAACTCCAGTTTAAATATATTTAATTTGGGATGACACTTACTGTTTAACATATAACCTTGTTCACCATGTAACTGTTTTTGTAGGTTGACTAGAATAATGTATCCATGCAGTTATAATCACATGAATAGGCGCTAAACACTTTGAGCGCATTTCACCTTAAATACATCTTAAATATGGCCGACGCATTACTGACGGGTCTCGAGGAATTAGGTATATTGATGTGCTCCTTCACAGAGTTTGTTCACATAATATGATTTTTGGTAGAGTAGTTGTGTTTATAGCACTCTAACATAATTTACACGGCATTTCAGTGAATGTATCACTCAATCATTAAAAAGAAAATTCGGCAAAGTATATTAATGTCTATACATCAGGACTAACGCAAATATTATATTATATTTTTATTTAACTGGTTATCACTGTTATTGATGGCATGCCGAGTATAGTTTTCTTTAGTGAAGTAGCGACCACGTGACCATTTTTCAAACCAATGAGATCAGTTATAGGGACCATAGCGCAGCAAGCGTTAGTAACCCGACACCATTGGAGGAGAGGACGTATGACGTTGTCAGATTGCATTTCTGTGAGTAACTGACACGGAACGCTTGCCGTTCCGAGTAACGATTAATAATGTGGAACATGAATCTTATTTTAAGAGTTGCGCAAAGGTTATGGTGGCATTAAGAATTTTATGCTTATAATTCAGTTAACACTCTCGGCTAATCAGGTTCTTACTGAATGGGACAATGTTTGAAATATATACGAAGACGTTTGTTTCTTGCATTTTATGACACAATGTTAATGTGGTATGTGAATGTAAACATAGCTCTGGGCTCAAAATTGCTCTTTATTCTTTCCTTTACAGACCCCCGAAGGGTCCATTTGTACCCGAAATGCATTGGGTTAAATGTGAAATGCTTTAAAAATGAAAATTGCCAATATTCGAAAATAATTTAATGAGAAAGAATCATTAAGAAGTAAAGAAAGAAATGGCATAAAAAACAAATGTATATGAATCGTTATTGATTGGAATACAGTTGATTAAGAACATTAGGACCTATTGGGGTCCACGAAAAAGTGTGCATTCCTCGAAGCCGGGAGCAGTACCTCTGCTCTCATCCATGTTGAATTTTTGAACAGTGGGCCAAATTCACAGAATGAACTTACTACTTTTGGCATTCACAGAATGCACTTACTACTTTTGGTATTCACAGAATGAACTTACTCATTTCGGTATTCACAGAAGTTAGGACTACTAACTTTAGGACTCCTAAATGCCTTCTGTGAATACCGAAAGTCTTAAAATTAGGATTTTTCTCTATTTAGTAGTAGTAAAGTTAGGACTCCTAACTTTAGGATGCCTAAATGTCTTCTGTGAATACCGAAAGTCTTAAAATTAGGATTTTTCTCTATTTAGTAGTAGTAAAGTTAGGACTACTAACTTTAGGACGCCTAAATGCCTTCTGTGAATACCGAAAGTCTTAAAATTAGGATTTTTCTCAATTTAGTAGTAGTAAAGTTAGGACTACTAACTTTAGGATGTCTAAATACCTTCTGTGAATACCGAAAGTCTTAAAATTACGATTTGTCTCAATTTAGTAGTAGTAAAGTTAGTAGTCCTAACTTTACTACTACTAAATAGAGAAAAATCCTAATTTTAAGACTTTCGGTATTCACAGAAGGCATTTAGGAGTCCTAAAGTTAGTAGTCCTAACTTCTGTGAATACCGAAATGAGTAAGTTCATTCTGTGAATACCAAAAGTAGTAAGTGCATTCTGTGAATGCCAAAAGTAGTAAGTTCATTCTGTGAATCGGGCCCCTTGTTCCTAGACAAAACACTTTAAACGGAGTTGCACAAAAATGAGAAATCAGTTAAAATCGGATACAAGAGTGTGCAACTGGTGATAATTTAAGATTCCTCCCTGGAATAAAACCATGCTGATTGCAGCTTACTAATGTATCTAATATACTTGCTAACCTTATTGCAAGTGCCTTAGAATACACTTTTGTATCGGCATTCATTAAAGTTATTGGTCTGTATGACCCAGGTTCATTCGACGGCTTCCCCTTCTTTAAAATAACAACAATATCTGCCCCGGCCCATGATCTTGGTATAGATGCCCCTATCTGCGCTTGTTGAATTGTATTAATCATGTCCTTACGTAATGTTTTCCAAAATACCTTAAAGAATTCTATTGGTATTTGATCTGGCCCTGCTGCCTTCCTGGATGGAAGACTCATCATAGCCGCTTGTATCTCCTCCGGTTCTAAAGGAGTTTCTAATCTCTGACGATCCTGCTCTCCTAAAGTCACCACTGGGATATCTTCAATCAATCAATCAATCAGTGACACTTATAAAGCGCGCTACATACCCGTAGGGTCTCAAGGCGCTGGGGGGGGGGGGGGAGGGGGTGCTGCTACTGCTCGAACAACCAGGTCTTCAGCTTCTTCCTGAAGGAGAGGTGGTCTTGGGTCAGGCGCAGGTCGGGAGGGAGGGAGTTCCAGGTCTTGGCGGCCAGGTAGGAGAAGGACCTTCCTCCTGTAGTCGCTCTTCGGATGTGGGGGACGGCGGCGAGGGCGTCGTTGGCTGATCGGAGGTGGCGTTTGGGAGCGTAGAAGTTTAGTCGGCTGTTGAGGTAGCTCGGGCCTTGGTCGTGTAGGGCTTTGTGTGCGTGGGTGAGGAGACGGAAGGTGATTCTTTTGTTGACGGGGAGCCAGTGAAGGTCTCTCAGATGTCCGGAGATGTGGCTGGTTCGTGGGATGTCGAGGATGAGTCTGGCTGAGGCGTTCTGGATCCGCTGGAGTCTCTTCTGGAGCTTGGCGGTGGTACCGGCGTAGAGGGCGTTGCCGTAGTCCAGTCGGCTGGTGACGAGGGCCTGGGTGACGGTCTTCCTGGTCTCGGTGGGGATCCACCAGAAGATCTTCCGTAGCATGCGTAGGATGTTGAAGCACGCTGAGGAGACGTTGTTGACTTGCCTGGTCATGGAGAGGGAGGAGTCCAGGATGAAGCCCAGGTTGCGTGCGTGGTCTGTCGGTTTAGGTGCGGTGCCCAGGGCGGGAGGCCACCAGGAGTCGTCCCAGGCGGAGGGCGAGGAGCCCAGGATGAGGACCTCCGTCTTGTCCGAGTTCAGTTTCAGGCGGCTGGTCGTCATCCACTCGGCCACCTCTTTCATCCCTTCGTGCAGGTTGGCTCTGGCGGCGGCGGGGTCGTTGGTCAGGGAGAGGATCAGCTGAGTGTCGTCGGCGTAGGAGATTATGCTGAGGTTGTGTTTGCGTGCGATGGCCGCGAGGGGGCTCATGTAGACGTTGAAGAGGGTGGGGCTCAGAGATGATCCTTGGGGGACGCCGCAGATGACTTCGGAGGCCTCTGACTTGAATGGTGGTAGGCGGACTCTCTGTGTTCTTCCGTCGAGGAAGGAGATGATCCATTCCAGCGCCTTGTCCTGGATTCCGATGTTGCTGAGGCGCCGTACTAGGGTGCGGTGGCAGACCGTGTCGAATGCCGCAGAGAGGTCTAGGAGGATGAGGGCCACTGTTTCTCCATTGTCCATCAGGGCTCGGATGTCATCGGTGGCGGCGATGAGGGCGGTCTCGGTGCTGTGATTGGCTCGGAAGCCGGACTGTGAGGGGTCGAGGGATCCGTTCGTCTCGAGGAAGGCGGCCATCTGCTTGTTGACGGTCTTCTCGATGACTTTAGCTGGAAACGGTAGGAGCGAGATGGGGCGGTAGTTCTTGAGGTCGGTGGGGTCTGCTGTTGGTTTCTTGAGTAGAGCGCTGAGTTCGGCGTGTTTCCAGCTCTCAGGGAAGATGGTGGTGTCGAAGGATGTGTTGATGATGTCTCGCAAGTGGGGTGCGATGACAGCGTCGGCCTTGTTGAAGACGTGGTGAGGGCAGGGGTCGGTCGGTGATCCGGAGTGGATGGAGTTCATCGTGCGGATGGTGTCTTCGGTGCTGATCGGGGTCCAGGCGTGGAGGGTGGTGGTGGGGGGTGGTTGTTCGGTCATGGTGTGCGTTGGTTGGTTGTTGAAGCTGTTGTGTATGTCCGCGATCTTGTTGTGGATGTATGAGGCGAGGGAGTTGCAGAGGTCTTGCGATGGGGTGATGACGTTGTTTCCTGCGCTGGGGTTGGAAAGCTCTTTCACGATGTTGAAGAGTTCCTTGCAGTTGTGTGCGTTGTTGTCCAACCGGTCCTTGAAAGCTGTTTTCTTGGCGGCGCGGATCAGCTGGTGGTGTTTCCGGGTGGCAAGTTTGAAGGAGGTCCTGTTGTCCGGTGTCGGTTCCCTTCTCCAGACTTTCTCGAGGGCTCGGCAGTTCTTCTTGGAGCTCTTGAGTTCGTCGGTGAACCATGGGGCCTTCTTGCTGCCAGGTCTGCTAGGCGGGGTCTTCAGTGGGGCGAGTTCGTCCGCGCAGTTGCTTATCCACTTCGTGAGGTTGTCGGCGGCCTGGCTGGGGTTCGCTGAGCTGGCAGGAGGGTGCTGGCTCAGGGAGGTGGCGAGCTGGTCTGCTGTGATCTTGTTCCAGCTTCTGCGGGCGGCCTGTTGCTGGTGTTGGTGGGTCGTCGTTCTCTTGAAGGTGAAGTGGACGCAGCTGTGGTCCGTCCATTGAAGCTCTGTGGCGTGGCTGAAGTCGATGTCTGTGCTGGAAGAGAAGACTGCGTCGAGTGTGTGTCCGGCGAGGTGGGTGGGGGTGGACACCAGTTGCTTGATTCCAAGGTTGGCGAGGTTGTCGAGCAGGGTGCTGGTGTTGCAGTCGTTGTTGTTCTCCAGGTGGAAGTTGAGGTCCCCGAGGAGGATGTAGTCCGCGGAGGGGAGGGCGTGCGGGCAGACGAAGTCGGCGATGTCCTCGCTGAATTGTGTGCGTGGTCCAGGGGGTCGGTAGATCAGTGTGCCTCTGAGGGTGGTGTTCGGGTTGGTGTGGATCTGGAAATGCAGGTGTTCGGCGCTGGTCAGGGTGTTGTCGGTGCTGGTCGTGAGACGGATGGTGTTCCTGTGGATGATGGCGATGTCTCCTCCCATCTGGTTGGCGTTTCGGTCCCTCCGGACGATCTTGTAGCCCTCTGGGATAGCGATGGCGATGTCGGGAGCTGAAGAGGCGTTCATCCAGGTCTCCGTGAGGAAGGCCACGTCAGGGGCTGTGGTGTCTAGAAGGTTCCAGAGTTCGATGGCGTGTCTGTGGACGGAGCGGGTGTTGAGCAGGATGCACTTGAGGTGGGTGCTGCTGGTGTTCGACTTGGCGGGTGCTGGTGCGAGGCTGGTCCGGATGCAGGAGAACTTGCAGGCGTGGCAGCTGAAAGGTCCGTGGGTGCGTCATGGTGTGGCTTGGTGGCATTCTGGGAGTCGGCCGGTGTTGAGTGCGATGAGGGTGGCGGCGGAGTACGTCAGGCGGGTCGGTCGGGGTCTTCGGGGGCCAGGGGTCCTGGCGCTGGTCGCGATCCGGTCGCGGACGGGCGCAGACGGGCTTACCTTTGGCGCGCCTTCGGCGCACAATCGGCGCGCCCTCTGCGCGTGACCGCTGCGCGTTCGCACGGTCGCCATTTAAGGCGAAGTGCGCGGGTGGGCGGAGCAGCTGGGAGGCGGGAGCGGGGAGGGAACAGAAGAGAAAAGGGGCGGGGCTAATGGCGGTGGCGGGAAGCGGGAGCGGGGAGGGAGAGCGGAGGGCGGCGAGGTAGGCGGGCAATCAGGAAGGAGACAAGCACAAATACACAAATGGAGGGCAAAACACGAGGCAAAACGGCAAAATAAAATACAGGCACAAATGCAGGTCAAAACGGAGGAAAAACAGTTAAACAGCGATCATACGGCATACACAGCAAACAAGCACAAATTTCGGTCAAAACCGGCGAAAACCAAAGGGGAGCGCTCAAGGCGGCAGCGAGGCCGGCGCTGAGGCAGAGAGCAGACACAGGGGCACACGCAGCAGCTGGTGGCCGTGCGGCGCGGGGGTGTCCCACAAGTGGGTCACACTCACCTGCGTCGCACGGTCGGCATTTAAGGCCAAGTGCGCGGGTGGGCGGAGCAGCTGGGAGGCGGGAGCGGGGAGGGAACAGAAGAGAAAAGGGGCGGGGCTAATGGCGGTGGCGGGAAGCGGGAGCGGGGAGGGAGAGCGGAGGGCGGCGAGGTAGGCGGGCAATCAGGAAGGAGACAAGCACAAATACACAAATGGAGGGCAAAACACGATATCTTGTAGGTATGCTGCTATTTCCTCAGGGTCCTTTCCTTGCTGATCATCATATAAATCTACATAAAATTGCCCACCAAATTCTTCCAAGATCCGCAGAACACGAGCCTGGCCAGTCAGGACTGCCGAGGCAAGCGGGACTTCTAAGGTGACACGCTTCGATATCCAAAAAGCCCAATTCGGCATCCAAAGCATCCAGGGCATATTTTCACTGCCTGCCTTTTATACGGAGCACTTTCTGCAGTCAAAATCTGGTCGACACAGTCACCACTCCGTATTTCAACTCAATATATTAACTCGCAAGGGACCAGGAATCAGCACAGTGGCAGCTACAAACATAGTTCCTTTCGGGAGAGACGAGAGTGCGACTACTTCTTACGGCCTACTAGCGGCCATCTTGCCCCCTGATTAAACTATTTTCAAAGTCGACAACTGGTAAGTTCCAATGTGACAGGAAATTAGGTACAGATGTCAAATTTACACCACCTCTTGACTGCCATCCAAAATGGTTCACAAAACCTATTTTATGTCAAGAAGGCTTTTCCAACTCCCAAATTTGTTTAATGTATTTCACTTTTGCATCGACTAACCCTGTAATTTTGCGTAAGACTGGGTCACCTGTCCTTTAAAATCATACTTCTCTGGTTAGTAGCAGCCACCACAAATAATTTTCCTTTGGAAATGACAGGTTCGATAAGCAGTAAAAGTTGAATACTTGAACTGATTAACCTTGGCACTGGGCCCACTCCCAAACTGCCATGCATGTCATTCTTCACATTTTTTTTTCACTAAAGATTTTCAACACATGTGTGTCATGTTTCTTGTCGTAAATGTTGGCCACAGTTTATTTTGCATAACATGTACAAATTACTTTTTGCGTTACAGCGTAATGGTCATAACCCCCTATGACCAGGCCATGAATTAATGTCATGGGGTCTCATAAATCATTCGACAAACTCATAAATCATAGACATGACAGTTCATTAATCCATTCATTTAGCTGTCATAAATAATTTTTACAGGCTCGGAAATCACGACGACAGATCACAACTCACAACGGCTGACATGTCAAAAATTATTTCTGACATATCACAATCAAGTTCTGTTATCTGTCTATCATACTTGTGACACCTCATAGTTTGTGCAGGCCATAATACATGCCGTTTTATGAGTGTCACATATTTCCCTATTGGTTTTCATGCTGATTGGTGGGGGGTTAGCTTCTCCCTGGAGTTAGGCTCCAACTCTCTATCTTGTTTGTCCATTTTGTGCCCTTCCATTCAGTGGGTCTAGGGTGCAAGTTCTGTAGTGTAGTTCCTATTTTCCCAATGGGCTCTACGCATTGGAATAACATAAACAGCAGTGTAGACGTAGGACTGAGGTCATCTAGGTCTCTACTGACTATGTTAGACTTAATTTAGGTTTTGCGCCAGCTAGCTCAGAGGTCAGTAGAAACTTTCTTGAATGAATAGGGAGGGATGAACTTCCCTGATTCAGACAAGAAGGGATTCAGTTGCTGACAACCGCATAAACATGACAACTTTTCTCCCTCAGAATAAGAGTCTATCTCTAGAGTTGTGTGAAAACAATGGGCAGCTATTTCACTCAGTCAACTGTGCATACTTAGTTTCACCAGGGTGCAGAGAACTAGAGAGACGGGCGTTTTCAATAAAAGGTGTTGTTTATTGAGCAGTCTTCTTTCTCATGCAAGAGAAATGAATTGCCACAATTGCAATACTTATCATAAAGTAAAGTGCGTACAGTAAAAGTAGTATTATGAAATAGTACTGTAAAAGCATTGATATGGTTTCTTAGCCATATGATACTTTAAAATGGATAAAATATATACTTACATAAAAACATTGACTAACGTACTCAACTGGTGCTTCTAACTACACCTACCCCAGTGTACCTGACCTAAGCCTAATACTTGGGAAGGAGTTAGTGAGTAGCAGTTTAAGTTAAGTTGGTTAAGATTGTTTTGCCAAGAATCTGCATCAAGAATTGTCTTAAGGGTTTAGTCAGCTCCGTACCTTGGTAATAGAATGTGGGAGGTCTGGTATATCTTTCCTTAGGACTCGATATCCCAGCTACCCGCAAGGGTAGGCTGGAAACACCGGAGCTGGATTTTCTCGGCTGGAGAAAAAGACAGCATCTCTCTCAGTGCGTCAAACGGGAGGGGCGACTTCCATGGGCTCTCGCATCAGCTGGGCTCTCGGGCAAGTAGATAGCCGCTCTGCTCCAAACCACTGTGTGCTTGCTTAAGGCAACTGTTGGTATATTTATACCTGAAATGTGCCGAGTTTGACATAAGACGTCACTAAGAACTAACAGTTCTTTCTGGACTTCAGGAGTTCTTGTTCAAATTAAAACAAAAGCAGGGTGGATTTCCCGGGCTGCTGGAGGCTTGGTTTGTTTAAAGAACGTGTTGTGCTTTCTAGGAGCCGATGGGAGTAGCCGTGCTGTGCTTTGGACTGCTTGGGCTATTACTGAATATGGATACGATTCTTATGCCTTTATAAGGATATTATTAATTATAACCACATAAGGGCATGAATCGGGAATATCGAATTAGGGTCCTAGATAGAAATACAACACTTCCATCTCCACTTGCACCCCCCTTCGGGCCTACTCACCCTGCCGTAAGGCATCCCAAGGTGAGTGACCTTCCTCCTGCACACCACCCTGCCGGTGTGCCTCCTTACCAACAAATGTATCCCTTCTTAGCTGCTTTGCCTGCCATGCAGTACTGCAACAATGCTGTTGCTCGGTGTGGGCTCGGAAAGTTGTTCAGTGCACAGCCTTCAGCTTCCAAAATTAACCTTACCTGGGATGGATGTGCACTTATATCCCCATATTCTACCCTCCTGGCATGTGGCAGCGTCCCCCATTAGGGGGGGTTCAAAACATCACCTGACCACGTATTGGCCAGGTTTTTATGTGCAACCTGCCATGCTGCAAGGGAGACTTCAGTCTCTCTGCGGCTACCCCATCCTCTTTATCGATTCCCCTTTCTTCTTGTTCTCGCTTTAAAAATATTTTAACCTCTACGACAACTTCATCGACCATCCACCTAGCGCCACAGTTGGCCCCCGACCCCCAGAAATATCAGCCAGCCCATTATCTCCAACTGGATACCAATCACGGCCGAAGACACCGCCTCGACCATGAAAAGTATCCACTCGGGGGCCCCCCATTGACCCCTGCCTTCCTCACATCTACCACAGAGTCGCCGCTGCTATCGCACCCAAACTACAACGCATCATCAACACCACTCAAAACAGGCATCTTCCCAGAAGACTGGAAACGCGCAGAAGTCAGACCTCTGCTCAAGAAGCCCACAGCTTACCCCACCGACCTAAAGAACTACCAGCCCATCTCACTCCTCCCCTTCACAGCCAGATTTGCAGATAAAACTGTCAACAGGAAACCGACACAATTCATTGAAGAGAACGCCATCCTCAACCCATCCCAATCTGGATTCCAAAGCAACCACAGCTCAGAGACCGCCCCACTCACCGCCATAGACAACATCCGCACCCACCTGGACCAGGTCCACCTCGCATCCCTAATCCTACTCAACCTATCATTGACCTTCGACACCGTCTCCCACCCCACACTCATCACCAGACTACACTACGCAGGCAAACAAGGAACAGCCCTAGACAGGATCCGATCATTCCTCACCGGTAGAAGCCAAAGGATCAGACACCCACCTTTCCTCTCTGACCCCCACGAAAATCACCTGCGGAGTCCCACAGGGTTCATCCCTGAGCCCCATTCTCTTCAATATCTACATGACCCCCCTTGCAGCCATCGTCGGACAACACGGCCTCAACATCGTATCATACGCCAGCGACACCCAGCTCATACTCTCCCTCACCAAAGACCCCACCACTGCCAAACTCAACATCCTTGGTACCACCCCTTCTGCATGGGACAGCGTCTGGAGGCCGACCACCCTCAGAAGCCCACCTACCCCCTGAGACCACAGCAAGAACCTCAGCATTGTACTCAACACATCACTCACCATGAATGAACAGGTCAACCCTGTCACCTCCAGCTGCTTCAACACCCTCTGCATCCTCCGCAAGACCTTCAAGTGGATCCCCCTGAGTCAAGGAAGACAGTCACCCACGCACTCATCACCAGCAGACTTGACTATGGAAATGCACTCTATGCCAGCATCAACAAGTCCCTACTCTGCAAACTCCCGACAATACAGAACACCGCCGCCAGATTCGTCAACGGCATTCCCCAACGCAACACATCAGTCAACACCTGCAAAGCCTCCACTGGCTCCCCGTGGAGAAAAGCGTTACTTTCAAATTCCTCACTCACGCCTACAAATGCCTACACAACAATGAACCAAAATACCTCAACAAAAGAATCAACTTCCACGTACCCAGAAGAAACCTCCGATCTTCCAACCTCGCATTGACCGATACCCGTGCATCCACAGACCAAGTGCAGATGGAAGATCCTTCTCTCACATTGCAGCCAAGACCTGGAACGGGCTACCAGCGGACATCAGGTGCACTCCTCCTTCAGGAAGACCCTCAAGACCTGGCTCTTCGGTTAAACACACCTGCGCCCACCACCCTCAGTGCCTTGTGACCCTCACGGGTGAGTACTGTGCTTACAATTCAATGATTGATTGAATAATTGATTGATTGATTGAATGAATGATTGATTGAAGGTGCAGCCTGCCAGTGCCATGGCTGCCCATCGGTTAGCACAGAAAACTTCATCCATTCTTCCATAAGCTGCACCTCAACCTGATCAGGCTGTGCCGTATGCTCTCCCGGGCATTGGTGTTACGACATCTTCTGGCTCGCTTAGTTTCCTGTTGGAGCTATCCACCGCACTATTTGACAGGGTGCCAAGCCTGTTTGGATGACATGGAGGAGGTCCCTCCTCCGGAGCTGCGTGAGGTCACTGCCTCCCAGTTGGATCACCAAATCTTGGGGTGCAATGCAAACACCACCTGCAATCCCCTTAGGGTCCCTGAAAGCTGATTCGATTTCTCGCAGTCATGTGCGGGATCCTCTTCAGCCACCCAGTTTGTTGTCTCCACTCGCAGATGTCATAAATGAAAAAAAAGACAGTCACATATCAACTGTTTTTTTGGGGGGGAGGGAGTGATGTGGCACACCGTCCCCCAACAAACTTATTTGCTTGACTAACACCATTAAATGGCTTTGTTAGACACCCATACTATAGACTGCTGGCAAATGGGACAGAGAGGATCCTCTTAATTCACCACCTTAAAAAACAACCATTGTAGATACAGACACATGAAAGCAAGAAATAAACACCTAACCATGAGTGTTAGGGTTTCAGTGAGTGAGGAGACACTTTGTTTCTATGCCCTGAACCTTTTTCACCATGGTTGCTCTGTGTCTCAGTGGTTGGAAAGCCTGCTGGGTAAAGGATGGGCATACTCTACCTGTTTATTTTGGTCTACCACCCAGCGCTTAGGCCCCTGCTCTGCTTTGTGACCACCAGGGTGAACCCAATTTTACCGTTGCCTCATTTAATGCTGTTAGATCTACATGGGATTACACAAAAACTACACTCAGTATGTGAGGCTAAACTTCTTCTGTTAAACCATGGCCTGAAAGCACAACACCACATATCCGCCTGGAGCCCCAGTTCTATGTCTGCAGCTGTTTTCTTGTGCAAGTGTGAAGACTTTTAACAGTGAGCTAATGTCTCAGCCAGCTAATCATTGAGTACAGTCAGTATTATTAAATTTAGACAAATCTATAGGCTCCTGCTGTCAATATCCCAGGTGGTAGGCTGGTGTCATGTGGACTTACCTGCGAGAATACATGTGTCTGTTTGTACCACGCTTCAAACCAGGGGGTCATTTATGCTGCAAGGTGTGCAAAATAATTTCTTTCTTTTTTGTAGCAGTAGCAATGCATCGCAAGATGCTACGGTCCTAGCTTTAGACAGGTGCTGTTTCTTTATCTTTGTTTGACAATGTATGGCCACTGCCCCCACAAATGGAAATACCAGTTGGACTAGTGCCATAATATGGCAGGGGTGGTGTCCTATGTCTCATTATCACTCAAACATGCCCAGGGGCCTATTGTTTTTTTTGTTTGCTTTGGGCCCCACTATAACTGTAGGATGTATGCCCTCTGTGCAACCTGCCAGATAACCATGGGAACCACTTACCATGCTGATAGCCTGTAGTGTAGTTCGATAGTACCCTTTCATGCAGGACCTACACTGTTTACGGATAACATATACTGTGGGCTTGGTGGCAAACTGAGTCCATACACCCCCACCGTATATGTCAGCCCATGTTTTTGCATTAGTTAGCTCACAGTGCCACTAGAATCTCCTGTTATCAGAGAGATTCGTTTTTGGCAACCTCAGAACATAAGAACTTCAGACGCGTGGAAACAATATACTATTTTCACTCAGTCACTCCTGCTTGCATGTTTTGCTCTTAGAGAGATACACAATAGAAACAGTCGAGCGTGTTTACAATAAGAATTTGTTGTATCGTTGTTCTTCTCATGTAAAATAAGTGTGCTGCCACAACTGTAACACAGTAGCAGAGCTATAGAACCAGCAGTAAAGTGAATAGAAAGAAATAGTATTGTTCTACCATTTTGCAATAATCATGAACACATACATGAATATGAAATGCATTTATAAAATAAAGTGCGGACTCTTAAGATGCCTGTCTAGATGTACCTAAGAGTACCTGGCATGTAAGTAGGAGCGAAAGAGCCTAAGCCTAAGGGCCTAAGTCTAAGAGTCTAAGTCTAAGAGCCTAGCAGCCATATGCATCATCCCGGCCTTTTGCGAATTCCAAATTGCAAAAAATAGTGAATCGCAATTTGGAATTCGCAAAATGGGATGCATGTATATTTTCGCAAATTATTTGCAATTCGGTAAAAATTGCAATTTTTACTGATTCGCAAATATAATGCGAATTCCAAAGTGCGAATTCGCGATTCCCATTGATTCCTATGGGCCAAAAGGCCCATAGGGATCAATGGGAAGGCTTTACCGAATTGCGATTTTCTTTTTGAAAATCGCAATTTGTTAATGCATTCCAAAGGTGCAGAGCTTTTTCAAAACTTTTCGGAAATTACCACGAGGTTCAACCTCGTGTTAATTTGCACCTCCTAATTGCTAATTCGCAATTAGAAAAACAATCATGCATTGCTTTTAAGGAATCGCAAATTTGCGATTCCCTAAAAGCAATCGCATTTTTGGAAATCGGTAAAAATAGCGAATTTCACCAAAATGCATGATGCATCCCAAAAACTTATTTAGGAAGTGCAAACGGCCGATTTTACCGATTCGCACCGTTTGCACTTCATAAATAGGTTGATGAATGTGGGGGTAAGTCTAAGAGCCAAGATTTCCACTAGAATTTAGTTAAACCCCCATACCTGAATAGTGAGAGGGTGGGACTTCATCTTGGACTTGAGCTGGACACCCCGCAAGGAATCGTCAGACCACTGTCAGCAGGAACAATGGCATGCCTGAGCTGCAGCGTCTCTGTTCAGTGGGTCGGCCTTGAAGTCTCGGTTCCCTCTTGCTTACTGATAGCAAGAGGTGCTGTATTTATACAGTCTAGGTGCGTATGTTCCCCATTGTGCCGTATGAGGATGACGTTCAGGATTAAACCTTGGGTATTGATGGGAGAGGTGAAGTAGACCTCCTGGAGAGTGTACTCATAAATTATTCATATGCGCTAAGGATGACGTCTTAGCAATATCAATTGGGAAAAACCCACCCTCGGCATGGAACTAGGTGAAAGGTTTAGTCCATAAAAGGCTACAGTCCTTATAAGGCGTTATGTTCATACAAGGCATTCTGTCCTTATTTGGAGTCATGTCTTTATAAGGCTCGTTCATATGAAATGACGGGCAGATCATGTAGGAAAATTGTAGGATGTTCCCTGGACCTATATCAGGGTACCGATATGAAATATAACAAGCCCTGCTCAAAGATGGCAATCAGTGGATCATCCTGCTTGAACCTAATGTCCTGATGTCATCTTCCACTTACCCCAGAGAAGCTCACCTTTATAACAAACATGAAATAAAACATGTCTATACAGGTTGGCCCCCATGCCTAGGGAGGCACCCACGGGGGCGCACTCAAGAACCTACGTTATATTCCACACACAGTCTCATGCCTAACCATGTAGATGCACCCAGCAGCGTGTGTCTGTACCCTCCATCTTTGTAGAAAGAACCTCTAAGGTAGTAGTGGTTTCTATTTTTGCATACAAACCGCATAGCTTCCCAGGTAACACATTGCTCATGTGTGGCAATTCTCCAATTTCAATGTAATCATGAGTGACCTTCAACAACTATGAGCGACACATTTGCAAGAAAATTAAACAATGTATATGCAACAAATATCATTAGCTACTCCCATTTCAGCCACAGGAAAAAGCACCAGAAAAGAAGGGACTAACCATCATGATATCTAGTCTGTCTGGGCTCTCCACATGCATAGCTGGCAGGTTAGCAGTTGACTTATGTGTGGCATTTACCACATTTCTGATCACTCAATGGTAACATTCAAGTGTTAAGTGTGTGACAGTCTCTCAATAACAATCAGAAATTCCACTCTGAGCAATAAAAGATCAAGGCACCCTGAAACCTCTGCACAACCCCTGGCATGAGCTATTGCCCCGATATGCCCCCAAGGGGGCAGAAAGACTGTGGCTATTTTTTGGGGGGTGAGGACATTGAGATGCCCATTTCGGGCAGTCCCCACCCCAACATATAAAAAAGCCAGCAGAATCGCTGGTGCGTACTGGGCTCTCTGCCACCCCGGGGGACAGATCAGGGCTACTGTCCCCATCTGCCTCCTAGGGAGGCAGAAAGACTGTGGCATCATTCTTCGGGGTGCCTTGGCATACCCATTCTGGGCAGCCCCTGCAACTGAATTTTGAATTGTATTTTCCCCCTGGTGCCTAGTGGGCTATCTGCCCCAAGGGGGCAGATAACGGGCTATTGCCTCATCTGTCTCTGGGGGGAGGAGTGAAACTTGTAATTGTTTGGTGGTGGTGGCATGACCATTCTGGGCAGCCCCCACCCCTATATACAAAAAAAAACCAAATCCCTGGTGCCTAGTGGGTTTTCTGCCCCCTGGGACAGATCAGGAGCTTCTGCCCCATCTGCCTCCTGGGGGCCATAAAGACTGTGGCGTGTGTTTGGGGTGGGGGGCATTGGCATGCCCTTTCTGGGCAGCCCCCACTCAAACTTTGAGGGATTTAAATCCCTGGTGCATAGGGGGCTTTCTGCCCCCGCGGGGGCATATAAGGGGCAATTGCCCCATCTGCCTCCTGGGGCGCAGAAAGACTGTAGCATTTTCTGAGGTGGGGGCATTGGCCTGCCAATTCTGGGCAGCCCCACCCCTAAGTATATAAAAAAAATCCCTGGTGCCTTGTTGGCTTTCTTCCCCCCCTCAAGGGGCAGATAAGTGTCTATTGCACTCATCTGACTCCTGGGGGCTCAGTAAGACTGTGGCATTTTTAGGAGGGGTGGCTATTCTGTGCAGCCCCCACCCCGAACTTTGGAAAAAAAAATCTCTGGTGCCTTGTGGGGCAGATAAGGTCTTATTTCCAAATCTGCCTTCCAGGGGCAGAAAGACTGTAGCATTTGAACTCCAGAAAAATGGCGGCCAAAAGCGGTACAAAAGGGGGTGGTAATGGACGGAGCATCTGAACCAATCAAACACTCACACCCAGTCAAAAGATCAGACGTGAGTCCCTTGCTCACTTTGCCACTGGATTCAAGCAAGTCGGGCTGAAGACGGCTGGAATGCCAGAAACCGGTCCTCGGAAGCTTGTTACCGGTCCAGGGAAGGCATGGCTTGGCAGTTCGGGCTGGACTGTTCCCATGAGGCACAGGGTCAGACTGATTTGCATATAGCCATGTCTGAACTGGGGTGGCGGAGTGGGCTAAAGAACGGTGATGGATTAAACCCAGATCTTTTGACTGGGTGTGAGTGTTTGATTGGTTCAGATGCTCCGTCCATTACCACCCCCTTTTGTACCACAATATTTAAACTAACATCATTAAAAATAATACAAAGTATATATAGAACTTAACCTACAAAGAATGTGAATTATTTTGATTTTTTAAACGTATTGAAAGTACATAACATAGTTAACAAATACTTTTCTTTTTACAGCTGCCACAAAATTCTACTAAACATCAACATAAACAAAAAACCCTTTGTCAACGAAAATTAGTAAGTATATAATTTGTAGTACAATATACTTAAATATGAAGACCAATGAGCACATGCATCACATTTATTAACGGTCGCAAATTAGCCGATTCTCAAGATAGCCTTATTTATGACTGATAAAAGTACGTTTAAAATACAACAACTTAAATGCAATAGCAAAATAGGTATTTTCAAACTGCAAATAGTTTCCAATTCATTCCTATAGCCCTCTACGCCCATAGCAATTACAAAGATTCTACTCCCTATTACTGATTGTTTATAAATTTCAATTTCTTTTGCAATACCTACATGCAATAAAAATGCAAAGATTCCTTTAAAATGGTTATTAAAGATTTACAATTCTTTAGCTTCAGATGTGGTCGTAAATTATGAAAATAATCTAATAAACTAAAAATATAATCTTTTCTATTTTATACTTCACTACAACTGCACCGATAACAGTGACATCAAACAACTTTGAAGAAAACTACAAAATCTACATCAAACTAATTAAGTATATTTAGGAACTAACAAATAGAACAAAATATTAAACAATAAATTAGATTAAAAAAACAATTTTAACTAATAAATACTTTTCACTTCACAGCTTCTACAAACTGCACCTACAAAAAACATCCACAAAATTAAAATCATCAACTACAATTAGTAGGTATTAATTTTTTTACTACTAAATACAAAAGAATACTATATAATAAAAGGTATACGTAACATTTTAATAACATAAACATTTTGCTTTCATACCAACAGAAAATAGAAGTCAATAAATAACAACCATCAAATCATACCATCAACAAATGTAATGCAACACTAATGTAAGTATATTTTCTATAATGTTGTAAATTGATACTTGTATAGCGCACTACTCACCCGCAAGGGTCTCAAGGCGCTTGTACGAATACCGCTGTGGAACCCATCCTGGCTTTCCCTGTGAGGCGTCCACTCCTGGGCACCCCCAAGGTGGAGGCCAGGCATCCTTAGCGTTGTAGGGGCCGTTGTGGAGATTTAGCAAGCTATTGCCCAGAGTTGCAGAGTGGGACTCCATGATTGGAATAGGCACCAAGGCGAGAATTATCAGGTCCATGGAATTTTTGAGCCCAAGACCTGCCAAGGCGGGGAATTGAACCCTGGTCCCGGGCTAGACCTCTGCATCAGGGTCTGCCGCTCTAATCATTGAGCCACACTAGTATACTAGCATGTTTATTTTTAAAAAGGGCATAATTAATAAACATACATAGATAAATATATTTGACCTACTGGCAGTCGCCAGTAGGTAGTTATTGTTAGGACCTAGTTTCCATCGGAAAAGTGGTTTTTGTTTTCCCAATAAGCTTGGCGCCGGTTGACGAATCTTCGTGAAATTTTCAAAACTAGTGGCCTGCTCCAGTTAGCTCCTGTCTTAAAAGTTTAGGGTGATTCGCCAAACGGTGGGCGAGAAAAAAGGTGGGCCCAAAACATGTTTTCCCCATTTTATTTTCCATAGGAAACTTTAGACATGGCTACAGCCCGAACTGCTGAACGGAATTACAAGAAATTTGGCAAAAAGGTAGCCCTTGGTTCAGAAAGAGACCTTTTTGTTAAATTGTGTAAATCCAATCAGTAGTTCCTGAAATATTCAACAAATAAAAAGTTTCGATATCTATGGCAGTGGTGGGTTCGCGAACCCTTCAGAGCACGAGCTTCACTGTGATTGGCTGCCAACACTTCAAACCAGGATGTGTTGGCAGCCATCTTGTGCTCGGACCCCGGGAGAAATAAAAGGTGAGCAAAAAGATAATAAAACAATAAAAGGGGGACAGGGTAAAAACACCCTGACCCCCCAGGCCTGCCCCAAAGGGACCGCCAGGCCCAAAAAAAGCATTTTTATTTTACATTTTTTCGGCGGGTCGCCATCTGAAAATTCAAAAAAACAAAGCGCTGTCACCCATGCTTCATTTTCAAAGCCTCCGGGTGGGCCAAGTACAAGGGACATTAATTTATGTAGCGGGACCACCACCCCCGAGGGTTCCTTTTTAATGTGTGGGGGGCCTCCAAGGCCTCCACAAGCCCTGAGGACTGCCACCCAAGGGCTTTTTAAAAATATTTGCAGGGGGCACACGGCCCCCCGCAGCCCCGGGGACTGCCACCACCGGGGCTATGCTTTTATACTATGTGGGAAGGCACTCAGCCCTTCTGCAGCCCCTAGGACCACCACACCCGGGGCTTCTTTTTAAATGTGTTGGGGGGCCTCCAAGGCCCCCCCAAACCCCTGGGTCAACCACCCCCTTAAGATTTTCTTAAATATTTGCGGGGGCAAATGGCCCCCCACAGCCCCAGGGACTGCCACCCTAGGGGCTTGTTTTTTTCCAATTAAAATAAACCTGAAGTGGGGGATCAAACCCCCTACATGCCCTGGGGACCGCCACTTCCCTAGGGCACTAATATTGCAATGTGGGGGTCCATTACAGACCCCGAGCCCTGGGGATCACCACCTTCCCCAGGGTTTTGCACTCGTAGGTAGGGCGGCCATGCAGTCCCCCTCCTGGAGCCCTTGGTGGCCCTGGGTACTTCCACCCCCCAGGTCCGGCTCCTGCATTGTCTCAGGGTGCCCACCCCTGGGACACTGCTTTTTGCTGTGACAGGGCAGGAGCACGGCTACCGATGGATGGGGTCCCTGGGACCAGAAGTGGCCCCGGAGGTGGGCTACACAGCACCCCTTCCCTATGAAAAGAGAATAATAAATAAATAAAAGGCCGGCCCCACCCCCTCTCTGCACCACTGTACAAACACACCTTGTGGCACATTTTAAATTAGGGGATTAATCCCCCTTGAATCCTGAGGGTCCCTTGGGTCAATCTAGCCCACCAGGTACCTCCAGTAAGCGCCACAGAGCTGTGTTGCAGAGAGGTATAAAAAGGGGCGTGCCAGTGGCCCACCTATCTGGAACACAGCTCTGTGGTGCTTACAAGAGTTACCTGGTTGTCTAGTTGGGCCCTAGGGTTTCTCAGGACTCAAGGAGAATTAATCCCCAAACGTAAAACCCACCAGGGGCCGCGTTTGCACAGTGGTCAAGGGAAGGGGCGGGCCTGATGTGACATGTGTGTACTTATCCAATTACTCCGCCAAAACTCAAGCACTTATAAATTCACCATGCGCTCTCCTTGAAAATATTCTAATCATCCAGTCACTATTAATGTACTCATGCAATGACCCAGTCACTAACACATTCACTGCTGCAATCCCTTGAGGAATACCTATGCTGTCCAGTAATCTGCCTGCCACTATCCAGGCACTTCTCCAAACACCCAGCTAGCACAATATACTTATACAATCAGTCCGCCAAAACCCAAGCACCAATAAATTCACCATGTATTCTCCTTACAGTACTTTAATCATTCAATCACTACCCATGTAATGAGGCAATGCCCAGGCGATAACACATGCACTGCTACAATCCCATGAGCACTTCCCATGCAGATCTCAAACCACCTAAACAATACTGATTCACTCCTCCAATTACCCAGGTAGTACACATGAACTCCAGAAATCCCTCTGTCACTACCCATGCACTCCTCCAATCACCCAGCCAACAATATGTACTTATCCAATCACTCCGCCAAATCCCAAGCAGTTGTAAAATAACCATGCACTGTCCTTGCAGCACTTTAATCATCCAGTCACTACCCATGTACTCCTGCAATGACCCAGTCACTAACACATGCACTGCTGTGATCCCTTGAGAAATACTAATGCATTCCATTAATCTCCCTGGTACTACCTATGCAGTCCTCCAATCACCCAGCTAGTCCTATGTCCTTATCCAATCCCTGTACCAAAACCCAAGCACTTACAAATTCACCATGCACTCTCCTCGCATTACTCTTATCATCCAGTCACTACCCATGTAGTCATGCAATGATCCAGGCATTAACTTATGCACTGCTACAATCCCTGTGTACTACCCATGCAGTCCTCTAACCATGTACACACTTCTCATTCCCTCCTTCAATTCCCCTGGTAGTACCCATGCAGTTGAGCAATCACCCTGTCACTCCCCATGCACTCCTCCAGTCACTTAGCCACTACTATGTACTAATCCAAACACTCTGCCAATACCCAAGCACTTATACATTCACTCAGGCACTCTCCTTACAGTGTTCTAATGTTGCAATCAGTAGCTATATACTCATGCACTTACTAACTGATCACTGCTACAATACCCAAACAGACCTCTAACCACTTGCACACTTCGTATTTGCTCCTTCAATTCTCCAGGTGGTGCCCATGCTGGCCCGCAATCCCACTGTACCTCCCTGTTTACTCCTCCAGTCACCCAGCCACTACCATGTACTAACCCAAACAGCTATAACATCTATAGTGGTCAATGGCTGACAGGGGGGTTGCTGGAGTGAATAGATAGTCCTCAGGGGATTGCAGCACTACATCTGTTACTGCCTGGGTCATTCCATAAGTACATGGTTAGTGACTGGATGATTAGAGTACTGCAAATAGAGTACATGTGAATTTATAAGTGCTAGGGTATTGGAGCAGTGATTTGATAAGTACACAGTGCTGACAATGTGATTGGAAGAGTGCTCACAGAGTGACAGGGGGAATTCTGGAGTTCATATATGCTGCTCTGGTGATTGTAGCAGTAAATGTATGAATGCCTGGGACATTGCAAGAGTACATGTGTACTTACACATTCAACATGCACTGTCTTTGCAGCACTCTAATCATCCAGTTACTACCCATGTACTCATACAATGGCCTAGGCACTAACTCATGCAGTGAAACAATCCCAACATTACTACCCATGCAGTCCAGCAATCCCCCTATCACTCCCTGTGCACTCTTCACACAATGGCCTACGCACTAATACATTCACTGCTACAAACCCCAGAGCAGTACCTATGCACTCCAACATTCCCCTTGTCACTCTGTGAGCACTCTTCTAATCACCCTGGCAGCACTGTATACTTATCCAAATCACTGTGCCAATACCCAAGCACCATGTAGTATATTTGCAGTACTCTAATTATCTAGTCACTAACCATGTGTCTATGCAATGACCCAGGCGCCAACAGATGTGGTGCTACAATCCCCTAAGGACTACAAATGCAGTCCAGTAATCTGCCTGTCACTACCTATGCACTCCTCCAATCATCCAGCCAGCACAATGTACTTAGACAATCAGTCCGCCAAAACCCAAGCACCAATAAATTCACCATGTACTCTCCTTACAGTATTGTTATCATCCAGTTACTATCCATGTACTGATGCAATGGCCTTGGCACTAACACATGCAATCCTTAAATCCCCTGAGCACTTCCCATGAAGATGTCTAACCACCTACACACTACTGATTCACTCCTCCAGTTACCCAGTCGTACCCATGCACTCCTCCAATCACCCAGCCAGCACTATGTACTTATCAAGTCACTCCAACAAAACCCAAGCAGGTATGAAATCACCATTCACTGTCCTTGCAGCACTTTTATTATCTAGTCACTACTCATGTACTCATGCATTGACCCAGTCACTAACACATGGACTGCTGCAATCCCTTGAGGACTACCTATGCAATCCAGTAATATCCCTGGTACTTCCTATGCAGTCCTCCAATCACCCAGCCAGTCCTATGTCCTTATCCAATCACTGCACCAAAACGCAAGCACTTATAAATGTACCATGCACTTTCCCCGCAGTACTCTAATTATCCAGTCACTACCCATGTAGTCATGTAATGAGCTAGGCACTAACACATGTACTGCTACAATCCCTGTGTTCTACCAATGCAGTCCTCTAACAACCTACAATTCGCTCCTTTAATTTCCCTGGTAGTACCCATGCAGTCCAGCAATCACCCTGTCACTCCCCGTGCACTCCTCCAGTCACTCAGCAACTACTATGTACAAATCCAGACACAATACCCAAGCACTCACAAATTCACTCAGGCACTCTCTTTGTAGTGTTCTAATGTTTCAGTCAGTACCTATGTACTCATGCAATGATCCAGGCACTAACTGATAACTGCTACAATCCCCTTCGCACAACCCATACAGTCCTCTAGTCACTTACACACTTCTTATTTGCTCCTTCAATACCCCAGGTAAGACCCATGCAGACCCGCAATCACACTGTCACTCCCTGGGAACTCCTCTAGTCACCCAGCCACTACCATGTACTAGTCCAAATAAATATAGCACCTATAGTGGTCAAAGACTGAGAGTGGGATTAATGGAGTGTATAGGTAATCCTCAGGGGATTGTAGCACTACATCTGTTAATGCCTGGGTACATGGTTAGTGACTGGATGATTGGAGTACTGAGAATACATGGTGAATTTATAAGTGCTAGGGTATTGGAGTAGTGATTGGATAAGTACACAGTGCTGACAATGTGATTGAAAGAGTGCTCACGGAGAGATGCACTTCTCGAATCACCCAGCCAGCACAATGTACTTATCGAATCAGTCCGCCAAAACCCAAGCACTTATAAATTCACCATGTACTCTCCTTACAGTACTGTAATCATCCAGTCACTACCCATGTACTGATGCAATGGCCCAGGCACTAACACATGCACTTCTACGATCCCCTGAGCACCTCCCATGCAGATCTCTAACCACCTACACACTACTGTTTCACTCCTCCAATTACCCAGGTAGTACCCATGCACTCCAGAAATTCTGCTATTACTACCCATGCACTCCTCAAATCATCCAGCCAGGACTATGTACTTATCAAATCACTCCGCCACAACCCAAGCATTTATAAAATGTCCATGCACTCTTCTCGCAGTACTCTAATCATCCAGTCACTAACCATGTAGTCATGCAATGATCCAGGCACTAACATATGCACTGTTAAAATCCCTGTGTACTACCCATGCAGTCCTCTAACCACCTCCACACTACACACATGGTGGATTTGTAAGTACACATGTACTCATGCAATGTTCCAGGCACTAATAAATTCACTGCTACAATCCCAGAGCAGTACCTATGCACTCCAGCATTACCCCTTTCACTCAGTGAGCACTCTTCAAATCACATTGTCAGCACTGTGTACTTATTCAATCACTTCACCAATACCCTAACACTTATAAATTCACCATGTACTCTCTTTGCAGTACTCTAATTATCTAGTCACTAACCATGTACTTATGGAATGACCCAGGCACTAACAGATGTAGTACTACAACCCCCTAGGGCTACCTATGCACTCCAGCAATCTCCCTGTCAGTCTTTGACCACTACAGGTGTTATAGGTGTTTGGATTAGTACATGGTTGTGGCTAGGTGACTGGAGGAGTGCACAGGGAGGGACAGTGTGATTGCAGTACTGCATGGGGACTACCTGGGGAATTGAAGGAGCAAATTAGAAGTGTGTAAGTAGTTAGAGGACTGTATTGTTAGTGCATAGGGGATTGTAGCAGTGATCAGTTTGTGCCTGGATCATTGCATGAGTACATAGCTACAGACTGAAACATTAGAGCACTGCAAGGAGAGTGCCTGAGTGAATTTATAAGTGCTTGGGTATTGGCATAGTGTTTCGATTAGTACATCGTAGTGGCCGAATGACTGGAGGACTGCACGGGGAGTGCCATGGTGATTGCCGGACTACATGGGTCCTACCAGGGGAATTGCAGCACTCTAATAATCCATTAACCACTCATGCACTCATGTAATGGCCCAGGCACTAACTCATGCAGTGCCACAATCCCAAGAGCACTATCCTTGCACTCCAGCAAGCCCCCTGTCACTCCCTGCGCACTCCTCATGCAATGGCGTAGACACTAATGCATTCACAGCTACAATCCCCAGAGCAGTACCTATGCACTCCAGCACCCCCCTTTTCACTTAGTGAGTACTCTTCTAATCACCTTGTCAGCACTGTATACTTATCCAATCACTGTGCCAATACCCAAGCACTAATACATTCACCGTGTAGTATCTCGTCAGTCCTCTAATCATTCGATCACTAACCATGTGTTTATGCAATGACCTAGGCACTAACAGATGTAGTGCTACAATCCCCTGAGTACTTCCTATGCAGTTCAGTAATCTGCCTGTCACTACCTATTCACTCCTCCAATCACCCAGCCAGCACAATGTACTTATCCAATCATTCCGCCAAAACCCAAGCAGTTATAAATTCACCATGTACTCTCCTTACTGTACTGTAATCATCCAGTCACTACCCATGTAATGATGCAATGGCCCAGGCACTAACACATGCACTGCTACAATCCCCAGAGCACTTCCCATGTAGTCAGCAATCCCGCTGTCATTCCCTGTGCACTCTTTCAATCACGCTGCCAGTACCATATATTTATCTAATCGCTCTGCTAAAAAAAACAGCTATTCACCATGCAGTCTCCTTGCAGCACACTAATCATCCAGTCACTACGCATGTACTCATGCAATGGCCAAGGCATTATCTCATGGCAAATAGAGAGGAGGTCATGCTAATCACAGGGGTATCCCAACGCATAGTGTTCCCTAGTTTATGTAGGTGTTTTTACTGTATTCTAAGTGTTTTTAGCATGCACTCGCTCTAGGCCTTTTCAGTCAAGGTCAGTGACCACCAGTACCCGTCAGCAAAAGGTTGGGGGGCCCAGGAGGACTTTCTGCTTCTCTGTTAATTCTTTCTGCACATCTCTTCCTTCTTCCTACACTTTTCTTCGTCTTTCTATACTTCTGTTGCCTCTTTCTGCATTTGTCTTGCTTCTTTCTGCGCTTTTCTTCCTCTTTCTTCACATGTCCTACCTGTCTATGCATACTTAGAATTTAGCATTACAAAACCTTTGAAATTCACTGAAAAAACCCTAGGTTTCAGGGAGATTATAGTTAGAAATAAGCATTTAAAAAACTTTTGAAATTCACTGAAAATACCACAGGTTTCAGGGATGTTATAGTTTAGTTGGACATTTCACTTGTACAAAACCAGAGAAATGCAGCTGTTATAGTTCGTTCAGATAACTATAACTCACGGCTCCGCAATGCACTGCTGATAATGTCACATATTACATAATTTATGACATGGTCAGTGACATCACTGATGATATTCCATGCAATAATCCGATGCACCCCCTCATGTCCTAATATAACCTTTGATACACCCACTTTAAAATACAGACTACTATTTTCGAAACCATAGACACACCAATACCAGTTAATACTTACCCACTCACTAATTCCTAGGTCGACACACACATCCACTCATTCACCCATACAGTCACTCATACATGCAGTCAACCATCAATATGGCATTATCATATGCACTCACATATCAATACAGACACTCACAAACCGCCAACCATTCATAGAGTTACTCATAGACCTAGTTAGTCATGCAAAGAATCAATCACACTCCCATTTACTCACCTATACAGTTACACACACACCACCTCACTTACACAAACATATACTTAAACATTCTTACACTCTTATATAATAACTAATACAAGCACACACTGGTCCACACATCCACTCTAGAAATCACTCACTCTCACATATATTCATTTATACACTCTAACACTCACATATACTGCCTTTTACATATGCAGTTACTCACACATGTACCACTGACATCCATTCACTCACCAACACACCCATACACACACTCACCCATTCATACAGCCCTTCACGAATGCACTCTTGAACCGATACACCCAGTGAATCATTAACTCACACATATATGCACAGAGCCACACACCCACCCAAACACACAGGCACTCAGGCACCCATACAGATAATCAGACAACCAATCAATAACCCATATAGATCCTCATTTAGCTACTCACCAACCCACGCAACTGCTTATACACCAAATGACAAACTAAACTGTGTGAAAGTCTGTATCAGTCACAAAACCATGCATTCAGTAAGACACATTTAATCACTCACTTATACAGTCAGTCACGCACCTACTAAATCATCCATCCAGACAGTTATACACCCACTCATTCTTCAATACACCTTGGCATATATATAAAACATATTTAAATTTTAAAGAACTACACAGTCACTGGATGAAGTCATCAGTGATGTAATTTGAGATGTCATCAGTGATGTCACTGTCCATGTAATGAATGCTGTAATATGTGACATCATCAGCAGTCCATTGCGGGGGCACAAGTTATAGTTAGCTCAACTAACTATAATGGCTGAATTTCTCTGGTTTGTATGTCTGAAATGTCCAACTAACTATAACATCCCTGAAACCTGTGTTTTTTTCAGTATATATATATATATATATATATATTACCTACTGGCGGTCGCCAGTAGGTATATATAGTTAGGATTTTTTCTCTATGGGACTTTTGAAAATTCTATGTCTAATAACTTTGGCGTTTGTGGACGGAATCGGCTGAAATGTTCAGGAAAATGGCACATTTAGTTTCTGAGCAGCCCCTAAAACTTTGGGGGGGTTTTGTCAAGGGGGGGCCGAGAAAAAAGGGGGGTCCCAAAACGCGTTTTTCCCATTCATTTTTCCATAGGGCGTTTGGCCTCACTTTTAGCTCGAACGGCTAATGGATTTGCACGAAACTTGGCAAAATTGTAGGGACTGTTAGCCTGATGTGCCTTTGCTGGGTCTCAATATATGTGATCCAGTGGATTTTGAGAAATTAACATTTTAAAAAACAGATATATCTGTGACAGCGTCCCGGGTAGCGATCCGGTTTGCGTTACGGAACTTTGCGAAGCGAACCTGATTGGCTCTCCGGTGTCTGTCAACATTCTAAACAGTCCGGAACGGCCGCCATCTTGTCTCTCGGTAGGATCGAGATACAAGAGGAGGAGAAAAACGAAGGGGGAATTTAATGAAAGGGGGCAATGTAGACCCCTCTTGACCCCCTAGGAATGATGTTGGAGTTATTAAAGGGTCCCGTGGGGCAAATAAAAAAAATTTGATTTTTCGCGGTAGAAGCGCTTTCCGGTTCGCAAACCGGTAGCGAAACGGGAATTCGCCATTTTGTGTTTCGTTTTAAATAAATTACAAGATGGAGGAAAAACAATGTGAGAAATGGGTATAAGGGGGTACGGGAGACGTATCCTGACCCCCTATCTTTTCTGAGGGTGGCTGAGGATGCTCATATATGTTGATACATGTCTTCCAGCGGCTGCGCGTGAGCGGAATTTTTTTTTTGCTGCGTGACGTCTGTTAACGTTCGATTCGAAGGAAATCGGGAAGTGTTGACCGCCATTTTGTCACTGCGAGTAAATATATTGTTAAAAATAATTGTTATAAATTAATCCGTATTGATAAACATTGTCTGCGCCATCTTGCCTTTTTTCCAATGCCACACTTTTGTCGTGCACGGCAGCCATTTTAGATGCCTTGACCAGACACACTCTCTGCACGCCGCCGATCCTCAGCATGGCTCCCCACCCTCGCTAGCATCTCCCCCACGCACTGGTCACCCCCGCTCTCTCTCTCATGCATGGGCCATAAACCTCCCCCTATCTGCGCTGCTCTTCCCTGAGAATCACACCCTGTGCCCGCCCGACACCTCCCTTTCACCCTATTCACTACCGTACCCTCTGACACTCCTCTTCCTCTGTGTCTGATTGTCCAGGCCGGTCCCAGGCTATCACTTAGCCCTGTGGATGTAGTTTATGGCCCCAACTGGAAAGAATCACCCCTCTTCAAAGGAGTTACAGTAGATCAAGGACCCCACCCCATGAGATCCATCACACCACACGCGTTCCTACTATCTGATAACGATCCTGTATTGTGATTGGGGAGGGGATTCTCACTGTGAGGGTGTGTGGGATCGAGCCTGAAGCGGAAGATTCCAGGGATGCCTTTTTGTACATTAAAGTCTTCACAATTGTGTGGCACATTAAAAATATATAGCACTCCAACAAAGTAGTAGGATTATAACCCTTTAATAACTTATAAATATATACAACGCTCCAACAAAGTAAACACGTTAAAAAAAACATTTTAAACAAAGTAACAATGGGCTGCTGTGAGGTGGCGTCAGTAGTGGTCCTTTGTGCGAATAGGCCGAAGGCAGCACAACGCGCCGAGATTTGGACGGCACCCAGGTGATGTCCAGTAAGTTGTCACACTGGTCTTGGCATCCTACAATGCTGCGCCGAAAAACGGGGGGGAGGCGGAACGAACGGGCCTCCCCCGCCTCCCCAGCTGGAGGCTCCTCTGCTGTGGTGGGGCGCCCCTTTAGCGTTTCAGTCGCCATTCAGCTGTTTACCGCCCGCTTTTGCTGCACTGTGCCTCATCCACCATTCAGCTGAGTTGCGCCCGCTCTTGCAGCTACAGCGTCTCGCCCACCATCCAGTTGAGTTGCGCCCGCTCTTGCGGCTACAAGGATTTTTTATTAGGATTTTTCTCTATTTAGTAGTAGTAAAGTTAGGACTACTAACTTTACTACTACTAAATAGAGAAAAATCGTAATTTTAAGACTTTCGGTATTTACAGAAGGCATTTAGGCATCCTAAAGTTAGTAGTCCTAACTTTACTACTACTAAATAGAGAAAAATCGTAATTTTAAGACTTTCGGTATTCACAGAAGGCATTTAGGCGTCCTAAAGTTAGTAGTCCTAACTTTACTACTACTAAATAGAGAAAAATCTTAATTTTAGGACTTTAGGTATTCACAGAAGGCATTTAGGAGTCCTAAAGTTAGGAGTCCTAACTTTACTACTACTAAATTGAGAAAAATCCTAATTTTAAGACTTTCGGTATTCACAGAAGGCATTTAGGAGTCCTAAAGTTAGTAGTCCTAACTTCTGTGAATACCGAAATGAGTAAGTTCATTCTGTGAATACCAAAAGTAGTAAGTGCATTCTGTGAATGCCAAAAGTAGTAAGTTCATTCTGTGAATCGGGCCCAACGTTTCTATTTTAGCGAGGTCAAAAAGAGATTCCATTAGTGGCCTACTGATTTTGCTTGATTGCTTTTGTTTTTTTAACGATTTTTCACTATCTGCAAAGATTAAACAGAGTATTGCGACTCTGTGCTTGTTTGTAAATAGAGAATGAACAAAAGAGAACCAATTCCAAAACAATAAATGCTAGGATATCAATCAATCAAATGGAGAGGGAAGCAGGCACGACGGGTTACAACGGGGGCAAAGGCCTGTGTTACCTACCCTTCACTATCTGCAGAGAGAGAATACTCCTAAAAGAAAAGAGGAGGGGGGGGGCAGCGTTCAAAGCACATCAGCGTGCATAAACACGAAAATGTTTTTACCTACCACGTACTTGACATTTTAAAGCTTTTGATATTTGCTATTAAAAAAACATTGAAATTCACTGAAAAAACCATAGGTTATAGACCATATATAGTTAGGAATTAGCATTTACAAAACCTTGAAAATTCACTGAAAAAACCATAGGTTATAGACCATATATAGTTAGGGATTAGCATTTACAAAACCTTATTTTACTCGCACAAAACCATTGAAATTCGCATATATAGTTAGTTGCACTAACTATATATCGCGCACCCGCAATCCACTGCTGATGATGTCACATATTACATCATTCATGACATGGTCAGTGACATCACTGATGACATCACTGATGACATCTCAATTGACATCACTGATGACATCACTGATGACAACACCCAGTGACTGTATGTTTCTGTTAAGTTAAAATATGTCTTACATATTGAAGAATGAGTGGATGTATAAGTGTCTGGATGAAGGATTTAGTAGGTGCATGACTGACTGTATGAGTGAGTGATTAAATGTGTCTCACTGAGGGAATGAGTTAGTGACTAAACTGTCTTAATTTGTGCATCATTATGTCTGTTGTTCTGTAAACTGCTGCATGTGTTGATCAGGAGCTATATGAGTAACTATATGGGTTATTGGTTGGTTGCCCAAGTATTTGTATGGGAGACTGAATGTGTGTGTGGGTGGGTGGGAGGTGTGTGACTCTGTGCATAGATGTGTGAGCAGTTGATTCACTATATGTATGGGTTCAAAAGTGCATGTGGAAACAGCTGTATGGGCAGTTGACTGTGTGCATGAGTGTATTGGTGAGTGAATGGATATCTCAGTGCTACATGTCAAAGTAAGTACATATGTAAAACACAGTACATGTGAGAGTTGACATATATAAATAACTGTGCATAAGAACCAGTGAATGTGTGAGTGGCTGTATGGATCATTGTGAACATGTATCAGGGATTGTAAAAGAGAGTAAATATGTGTTAGTATATGTTTGAATAAGTAAGGTGTGTATAACTGTATAGTTGAGAAAATGGAGGTGTGATTGATTATTTGCATGACTGACTAGGTGTGTGAGTAACTCCATGGATGAGTGACAGTCTGTGAGAGTCTGTTTACACTGATTGTATCTAAGGTTATATTAGAGACTGAAGAGGTTCATCGTATTACCACATGAATGATGTCATCAGTGATGTGATCAGTAATGTCAAATGAGATGTCATCAGTGATGTCATCAGTGATGTCATTTGAGATGTCATCAGTGATGTCATCAGTGATGTCATTTGAGATGTTATTAGTGATGTCATCAGTGATGTTATTTGAGATGTCATCAGTGATGTAATTTGAGGTGTCATCAGTGATGTCATCAGTGATGTCATCAGTGATATCATTTGAGGTGTCATCAGTGATGTCATCAGTGATGTCATTTGAGATGTCATCAGTGATGTCATCAGTGATGTCACTGACCATGTCATGAATGATGTAATATGTGACATCATCAGCAGTGGATTGCGGGTGCGCGATATATAGTTAGTGCAACTAACTATATATGCGAATTTCAATGGTTTTGTGCGAGTAAAATAAGGTTTTGTAAATGCTAATCCCTAACTATATATGGTCTATAACCTATGGTTTTTTCAGTGAATTTTCAAGGCTTTGTAAATGCTAATTCCTAACTATATATGGTCTATAACCTATGGTTTTTTCAGTGAATATATATATATATATTCACTGAAAAAACCATAGGTTATAGACCATATATAGTTAGGGATTAGCATTTAAAAAACCTTATTTTATTTGCACAAAACCATTGAAATTCCATATATAGTTAGTTGCACTAACTATATATCGCGGACCCGCAATCCACTGCTAATGATGTCACATATTACATCATTCATGACATGGTCAGTGACATCACTGATGACATCACTGATGACATCTCAAATGACATCACTGATGACATCACTGATGACAACACCCAGTGACTGTATGTTTCAGTAAAGTTAAAATATGTCTTACATATTGAAGAATGAGTGGATGTATAAGTGTCTGGATGAAGGATTTAGTAGGTGCATGACTGACTGTATGAGAGAATGATTAAATGTGTCTCACTGAGTGCATGGGTTAGTGATTAAAGTGTCTTAATTTGGCAATCATTATTTATGTTCTTCTGTAAACTGCTGCATGTTTAAATCAGTAGCTATATCAGTAACTATATGGGTTATTGAATGGTTGCCCAAGTATTTGTATGGGAGACTGAGTATGTGTGTGGGTGGCTGGGAGGTGTATAACTCTGTGCATAGATGTGTGAGCAGTTGATTCCCTAGGTGTATGGCTTCAAAAGTGCATGTAGAAACAGCTGTATGGACAGTTGACTGTGTGCATGAGTATATTGGTTAGTGAATGGATATCTCAGTTCTACATGTCAAAGTAAGTACATATGTAAAACACACTCCATGTGAGAGTTGACATATATAAATAACTGAACATAAGACCCAGTGAATGTGAGAGTGGCTGTATGAATCATTGTGAACTTGTATCAAGGATTGTATAAGAGAGTAAATATGTGTTAGTATATGTTTGAATAAGTAAGGTGTGTATAACTGTATAGTTGAGGAAATGGAGGTGTGATTGATTCTTTGCATGACTGACTAGGTGTGTGAGTAACTCCATGGATGTGTGACAGTCTGTGAGTGCCTGTTTACACTGAGTGTATCTAAGGTTATATTAGAGTCTGAAGATGTATTATCACATAAATGATATCATCAGTGATGTAATCAGTAATGTCAAATGAGATGTCAGTGATGTCATCAGTGATGTCATTTGAGATGTCATCAGTGATGTCATCAGTGATGTCATTTGAGATGTCATCAGTGATGTCATCAGTGATGTCACTGACCATGTCATGAATGATGTAATATGTGACATCATTAGCAGTGGATTGCGGGTCCGCGATATATAGTTAGTGCAACTAACTATATATGGAATTTCAATGGTTTTGTGCAAATAAAATAAGGTTTTTTAAATGCTAATCCCTAACTATATATGGTCTATAACCTATGGTTTTTTCAGTGAATTTTCAAGGTTTTGTAAATGCAAATTCCTAACTATATATGGTCTATAACCTATGGTTTTTTCTGTGAATTTCATTGGTTTTTTAAAAGCTAATATCTATAGCTGTAAAATATATTATTTATTAAGTGACGTATCACGTAGCCCGTGAGACGCCTCATGATGCATCGCATAACCGTGACGTATCGTCTCTGCAGCGCAAACCAAACCCAAAACGTAAGCGCGCCAGAACACGCTTAAAGATATATATATATTTTTTTAACCTTAATTAGACGAAATCCACACGTGCACATATCACAAACGTTCAAAAAACACAATATGTCGGACTCCCGTTACGCTGCCGGTTAGCTGCCCGGTTAACGTACCAGGAAGCACCTTTACCGCGAAAAATCACATTTTTTTTTTCACCCCCCAGGGAACTTTAATAGCCCCCTCATCAATCCTAGGGGTTCAGGAGGGGTCTGCCTTACCCCTTTCATTCATTTACACCTTTTTTCCACCTCTTGTCTCTCGATCCCACAGAGAGACAAGATGGCGGCCGCTCCAGACTGTTTACAATGATAACAGCCAATCAGCTTCTCCTCAGACTCCCGTTACACTGCCGGTTAGCTGCCCGGTTCGCGTACCAAGACGCGTCTCTACGGCGAAAAAATCGGATTTTTTTTTTTTGGGCCCAGCGTGGCTCTATAATATCCCCATATCAATCCTAGGGGGTCAGAAGGGGTCTACCTTGCCCCTTTCCTTCATTTCCCCCTTTGTTTTGGCCTCCTCTTGTCTCTCGATCCTACCGAGAGACAAGATGGCGGCCGCTCCGAACTGTTTACAATGTTGACAGCCAATCAGCTACTCGTCAGACTCCCGTTACACTGCCGGTTAGCTTCCCGGTTAGCTGCCCGGTTCGCGTACCAAGACGCGTCTCTACGGCGAAAAAAACGGATTTTTTTTTTTTTTTTTTTGGGCCCAGCGTGGCTCTATAATATCCCCTCATCAATCCTAGGGGGTCAGAAGGGGTCTACCTTGCCCCCTTTCCTTCATTTCCCCCTTTGTTTTGGCCTCCTCTTGTCTCTCGATCCTACCGAGAGACAAGATGGCGGCCGCACCGGACTGTTTAGAATGTTGACAGACACCGGAGAGCCAATCAGCTTCGCATCGCAAAGTTCCGATAAGCGAAAAGTACGCGAACCGGATCGCTGCCCGGAGCGCTGTTACAGATATATATCTTGATTTAAACGTTAATTTCTCAAAATCCACTGAAGCACATATATTGAGACCTAGCAAAGGCACATCGGGCTAACAGTCCCTACAATTTTGCCAAGTTTCGTGCAAATCCATTCAGCCGTTCGAGCTAAAAGTGAGGCCAACCGCCCTATGGAAATTAACATGGGAAAAACGCGTTTTGGGACCCCCCTTTTTTCTCAGCCCCCCCTTGACGAAACCCCCCCAAATTTCTAGGACCTGCTCAGAAACAAAATGTGCCATTTTCCTGAAAATTTCAGCCGATTCCGTCCACAAACGCCAAAGTTATTAGACATAGAATTTTCAGAAATCCCATAGAGAAAAAATCCTAACTATATATACCTACTGGCGACCGCCAGTAGGTAATATATATATATATATATATCGCCAGTAGGTAGTTATAGTTATGATTGGCTACCATAGGAAATCCGCAACATTCTATTGGGAATAACTCTGGCGCTGGTTGAGGAATTTGTGTGTAATTTTCAAAAATGTTGGCCAGCTCCGCTGCGCTCCTTCCCTGAAGGTTTTCCGTGGATTCGTGAAGTGGGGGCTGAGAAAAAAGGGGGGTCCCAAAACATGTTTTCCCCATGTTAATTTCCATAGGATGGTCTGACAAGTCTACAGCCCGAACGGCTGAACGGAATTACGCCAAACTTGGCAAAATTGTAGGGACTGGTACGCAGATGTGCCTTTGCTATGTTTGGTGAAAATTGCTTCAGTGGTTTGTATGAAAATTAACTTAAAAAACACATATATATCTACAGGTGCGCTCCGAGCGCTCACAGGTGCGCGTACCGGGGAGCGTACCTGGTGCGCTACGGGAGTGCACAAGCGGAAAGCTGATTCGCTGTCGGGTGTCTGTCAACATTCTAAACTGTCCGGAGAGTCCGCCATCTTGTGTCTCGGTAGAATCGAGACACAAGAGGTGAAAAAGAAGGGGGGAAATAATTAAAAGGGGGCAGAGTAGACACCCCCTGACCCCCTAGGTTTTCTGAGGGGGGCCTAGAAGGAACTTGAAGGGCAAAAAAACTTTTTTTTTTGTGGAAATTTTCGCGGGGTAAGCGCTGGCAGCCCTCCCCGGTACGCTCTCCGGTACACGCACCATGGGGAAAAACAGTGTAAAAAAATAGAGTTAAAAAATAAAGTAGAGTGTTTAGAGGAAAGTGATGCATTTCTGGAGTGTGTCACAAAAGTGACGCAACTCCAGCAATGCATCCTTTCACATGGGGCCAGCTTCATGTGAAAGGGCCTGCGTCAGTCTTACGCCTGCTGTGAGGCAGACGCAAGATTTTGATGCAACGGTGTCGTAAAAGTGACGCAGTGAAATCTCATAGATTTCACTGCGTCACTTCTACGACCCTTTCTTGCTTCAATACGCCCCCTTTGCATACATTACACCTGGCGAAGGTATAATGTGGCGCAGGGGTTTACAAAGTGACGCATTTACCTAGATGCGTCACTTTGTAAATATGACTCAACAGGGTGCATTTTTTACACCACTGGTGCATCACAAAAAGTGACGCACCGGTGGCGTAAAAGTGACGCATGGCCTCATAAATGAGGCCTTCAGTCTTCTACTCATGCTTCATATTTAATGTATGACGCATTATGTCGCAAGGAGTTACAGATAGGTCAGTATTTCTGACGTATCTGTAAGCGCAAAAGTGACGCATTGCTGGAGTGTGTCACAAAAGTGACGCAACTCCAGCAATGCATCATTTCACATGGGGCCAGCCCCATGTGAAAGGGCTTGCGTCAGTATAACGCCTGCTGTGAGGCAGGCGCAAGATTTTGACGCAACAGTGTCCTAAAAGTGACGCAGTGAAATCTCATAGATTTCACTGCGTCACTTCTACGACCCTTTCTTGCGTCAATACACCCCCTTTGCATACGTTACACCCGGCGCAGGTATAATGTGGCGCAGGGGTTTACAAAGTGACGCATCTACCTAGATGCGTCACTTTGTAAATATGACTCAACAAGGTGCATTTTTTACACCACTGGTGCATCACAAAAGTGATGCACCGGAGGTGTAAAAGTGACGCATGGCCTCATAAATGAGGACTTCAGTCTTCTACTCATGCGTCATATTTAATGTATGACGCCTTATGTCGCAAGGAGTTACAGATACGTCAGTATTTCTGACATATCTGTAAGTGCAAAAGTGATGCATTGCTGGAGTTTGTCACAAAAGTGACGCAACTCCAGCAATGCATCCTTTCACATGGGGCCAGCACCATGTGAAAGGGCTTGCATCAGTCTTACGCCTGCTTAGAGGCAGGCGCAAGATTTTGACGCAACAGTGTCGTAAAAGTGACGCAGTGAAATCTCATAGATTTCACTGCGTCACTTCTACGACCCTTTCTTGTGTCAATACACCCCCTTTGCATACATTACACCTGGCGCAGGTATAATGTGGCGCAGGGGTTTACAAAGTGACGCATGGGCTCATAAATGAGGCCTTCAGTCTTCTATTCATGCGTCATATTTAATGTATGACGCATTAGGTTGCTAGGAGTTAAAGATACGTCAGTATTTCTGACATATCTGTAAGCGCAAAAGTGATGCATTGCTGGAGTGTGTCACAAAAGTGACGCAACTCCAGCAATGCATCCTTTCATATGGGGCCAGCCCCATGTGAAAGGGCCTGCGTCAGTCTTATGCCTGCTGTGAGGCAGGCGCAAGATTTTGACTCAACGGTGTCGTAAAAGTGACGCAGTGAAATTTCATAGATTTCACTGCGTCACTTCTACGACCCTTTCTTGCGTCAATATTCCTCCTTTGCATACATTACACCTGGCGCAGGTATAATGTGGCACAGGGGTTTACAAAGTGGCGCATCTACCTAGATGCGTCACTTTGTAAATATGACTCAACAAGGTGCATTTTTTACACCACTGGTGCGTCACAAAAAGTGACGCACCGGCGGCATAAAAGTGATGCATGGCCCTTCAGTCTTCTACTCTTACTTTTTCTTTCACTTTCCCTGTTTCTTCACTGCCTTACTCACCTTGTCTCACACTCAATTGTTTTTATCCAGTCTGTATCTCCACCTTTCCTAAATATCACTGCTCTTTTCTTACCCTTCCACCCCACCGTTCTTTTACTACATTTTTTTCACTTATCCACATTCCCCATGTTCACTCTCCTTCTCCTCACTCTCGTTCCCCACACTCACCTTCTTTCAGTCCCCCTACTTCACTTCCCTTCCCCTCTCGTCCCTTTCTTTGCTTTCTCACTCATTTTCCTCTCTTCTCTCACTGCACTCCACTTCAGTTACTCTTTTTCATTTTTTTAAGAATACAGCTCTTTGATGAGAATTGGAGGTAGTTCTGAAATGAACTTTTTTTTCTTCTTTTTTCCTTTTTTTGGAACAAAAACAAAAACAGGGAATAGGAAACTGCTCAACAGGAGCAAAAAAAAAAATCAAAATTAGGAGTTGGGTTGGCAGCGGTGGTTGTCTGATGCTCGTACCATGAGCATAACACTTTGTTCCCCATAACAAAGTAGCTGATCACATTTTCTGCATTTAATTACGGCTTCATTAAAAGCAGGCTGAATATTAGGGATCAGCTCTCTGGTAGCCCCCTCACCGATGTAGTTGGTCGTCTGGTTGAAGTAGAGGCACCATCCCTGGGAGCCTCTTGTGCCAGAGCTCTGACACTCTCCCGGGCATAGTTCTGGGGGTGCCTCCTCTCGACGTGGCGAATCATGGTGGAGTTACCAAATTAATATTTTTTGTTGGGGTCACCCCGTGAGAGGACAGTGTGACAAATTCGGCACTCCACATTTGGAGCATATACTTTTTTTTATCATCTGGAATGGAAAAAATCTTCCATATGAAGTGTTCTTTTACCCGGGGCTGAGGAACCTCTGCGTCAATAAATCTCTCTGTGTCATCATCGCTGCTGGATGTTCTGGCAGCCATGGTAATCCAACAATGATCCAAGAGCAAAAAGACAAGTCTTGCAGTCACAAAAGGGAAAGAAGAAGTGAAGAAAATGGTTGGGGATTTCATTCCTTGTAAAAAAAAACTGTTAGCAACCAATGAAAAGAGTTATTTTAAGGTCACATGACTTGGCGCGCTTACGCTGCGCGCATCGGAGCGCTTCCGGGGGCGCTTACGCGGCGCGAACCTAGGCGCTTCCGGGGGCGCTTACGCGGCGCGCTTGAGTGACGTTTTGATAGCTTTACGGAAATGTAAAATCATTTTCATTTCGTAAATCAAAAATACTGCTTTAATAAGTATGGTACTAAATGTCTTGCATTATTATTTACATTTCATACATATTTTTTTTTACGAACGCAGAAATAGTGCTCTCGGTGCGCTCTCGGGAGAGCTTGCCGGTGCCCGCACCCTGAGCGCACCAGGAAAAAATGTAAAAAAAAAACTAAATACATGGAACAAATAATTTTTAAAAAAAAAAATATATAATTAATTGTTGTAAAAAACAGCTAATAAAAAAATCATAGGTTACAAAGTCGATTTACAAAGGAATTAGCTTTTAAAAAAACTATGAAATTCACTGAAAAAAACATAAGATTCATAAACGTTATAGTTAGGAATTAGTTTTTAAAAAAAACCTTTGAAATTCACTAAAAAAAAACATAGGTTTCAAAATCGTTATAGTTAGGAATTAGCATTTAAAAAACCTTTGAAATTCACTGAAAAAACTATAGGTTTCACACTTGTTATAGTTAGGAATTAGCATTTAAAAAACCTTTGAACGTCCCCCGTTATAGTTAGTTCAGCTAACTATAACTCGCGCACCCGCAATGCACTGCTGATGACATCACATATTAATTCACTCATGACATGGTCAGTGACATCACTCATGACATCACTGATGACATCTCAAATGACATCAGTGATGACATCACTGATGACATCATCCAGTGAATGTTTGTCTTTCTGAAAATGAAATATTTTTTATATATGTATATCTCAAGGTCGATGGAAGAATGAATGGGTAAATAAATGTCTAAATGGATGGGTTTTTTTTTAATTGATTGTATAACTGACTGATTAAGTGTATCTTAGGGAATTCATGGGTTAGCGAGCAATGTTTAAATATGTAAATATCTGTATCAGTCTCTCACTTTGTGTATAAGTGGCTTCATGGGTTGGTGAGTAGCTACATGAGTGTCTATATGGGTTATTAGTTGTTTTTTTGAGCATCAGTATGAGTGTCTGAGTGTCTGAATAATTCGGTGTGGGGTATTACTAAGTGCATAAACGGATGAATGAGTGACTCACCGTTTTTATGTGTTGAAGACAGCATTTGTGCAGGACTGTATGGGTGGATTAGTGTGTGTATGGGTGGGTTAGTGAGTGAATCACTGTCTCAATAGTGTCTTTATGAGTAACTACATATGTTATAAACTAGTATATGTGAGTATTGTTGTATATAAGTTAGTATATGTGAGAGTGAGAGATTGGAAGACTTCCTGTATAAATAAGTATGTGTTTCTATAAGTGATTGTTTAAGAGAGTAAGTATGTGTATGTTTCTGTAGAAGTAAGAGTAGTGGTGTGTGTATAACTGTATATGCATGTAAATGGATGTTTGAATCTTTATTAGCATGAGTGACAGTGTGTGTGTAACTCTATGAATGAGTGGTGGTGTGTCACAGGATGTATAGGTGTATGAGTATATATGATGTGTGAGTACATGTATGAGTGACTATAAAGGGCTGTTGATGAATGAGTGGATGTGTATGTAGATCTTGGAATTACTGAATAGGTTGTTGTAACTGGTATTGGTATGTCCATTTTTTTGAAAATGTTTGTTTCTATTTTTGAATGTGTGTATCAAAGGTTATATTAGGGTGAGAGGATGTCTGCCACTCTATAACAAGGAAGATGTCATCAGTGATGTCATGAGTGATGTCACTGACCATGTCATGAGTGACGGAATATGTGACGTCATCAGCAGTGCATTGCGGGCGCGCCAATTATAGTTAGCTGAACTAACTATAAAGGGGGAATTTCAATGGTTTTATACAAGTGAAATGTCCATCTAACTATAAAGCCCCTGAAACCTATGTTTTTTTCAGTGCATTTCTTAGGTTTTTTAAATGCTAATTCCTAACTATAACATGCCTGAAACCTATGGTTTCTTCAGTGAATTTTTAAGGTTTTTTAAATGCTAATTTCTAACTATGCCTACAGAGATAGGACATGTGAAGAAAGAATAAAATGCGCACAGAAAGAAAAAAAAGAAATGCAGAAAGAAGCAACAGAATTCAACAAAGAGGAAGAAAAGTGCAGCAAGAAAGAAAACATGCAGAAAGAACAAACAGAAGAGTAGAAAGCAGCCTTTTTGCAAAATCATCCTATACCCTAAACTTTTTTAGACGCTTACTGGTGGTAACTGACTCTGACTAACCAGTCCTAGAGCCATTGCTAAGTTAAAAGACACTTAGAATACAGTGAAAACACCCACATACACTAGGGAACACTATGCTTTGTGGTCTCCCTGTGATTAGAATGATCTCCTCTGTAAGCCCCTAGTATATAATAGGGCAGGGAGATAAAAACTATCTCTTAAAACACACCACAGGGCGTATTTCAACAAGTCACCTCAGGCCCTGTCCCCTCCCTTCCCCACTGTGTAAACGCGTCCTGTGGCTGTTTTAAGTTGGAAGATTAAGTCCCCTCGAATCGGGAGGGTCCCTAGAGTCCAACTAGCCCACTAGGTACATCCAACAAGCACCACAGAACTGCGTTGCAGAGAGGTGTCAAAAAGGGTGTGGCCTCTAAACACCTGTCTGCAACGCAGCTCCCTGGTGCATACTGGTGATACCTCTTGGGCTAGTTAGCCCTCAGAGACCCTCAGTATTGAAAGAGAATTCATTCCCCAACATACAACTCGTCACGGGGCACGTTTGCAAAATGGTGAAGGAAGGGGGCCTTTCCTGAGGTCACATGTCTGCAAACACGCCCTGTGGCACGTTTTAATTTAGAGAATTAATTCCTCCTCAATGCTGAGCATCCCTGGGGGCAACAAGCCCATCAGCTACCTCCACTAAGTGCCAGAGAGTTGCGTTGCAGAGAGGTGTTCAGGGACCAGCCCCTTTTTACAACACTCTGCAATGCAAATCCGTGGCACTTACCGGAGGTACCTGGTGGGCTAGTTGCCCCATCAGGGACCATCAGGATAAAAGAGGAAAAATTCCCCAATTTAAACTGCGCCACAGGGTGAGTTTGCACACATGTTAACTTAGGCCCTGCCCACTCCCTTCACCACTGTGCAAACGCACCCCATAGTGCGTTTTAAGTTGGGAGTTTAACTCCCCTTGAATCCTGAGGGTCCCTGGTGTGTAATTAGCCCACCAGCTACCTCCAATACGCGCCAGAGAGCCGAGTTGCACAGAGGTGTAATAAGGGGCTTGGCCTCAGAACACCTCTCAGCAACGCAGCCCCCTGGAACATACTGGAGGTTCCTGGTGGGCTTGGTGCTCATATGAACATTGGGACCAGTATGGGGGGAGGGGGGAATGTCAGCTGTGCTTTGGAGCAAAGTTTATGCAAACTGCGGGAAGGTGAACACATAAAAAGGAAGAAATGTTGAATAATGGACCTCTATGTCATATCCCCTGTCCTTGGATCTCCCCACCTTCAGAGGAACTCAGTCTTTTTTGGGGAGATGTTACTAGTCCTAACACAGATAGCGTCTGCATTGACACTTTGCTGCTAATAAAAAACGTAAAAAAGCTTCCATAACGTAAGTGAATATGTCCATGACAATCTAAACTTCTGCGGTATCCCATGTAGATCTTGAATGATTTGAATTAGTGGCAACTGATGATGCTCAACTTTGGAAAATATGTTGGACTGTGGCACCCCCACCCTGCCAAACACTGATCCCCTCAGTAGCCTGACAATGGGATGTCCTGTGTGGGGAGCAGCTGGCATGGGGTGTTTCAGATACAGACTGCCGATGAAGCTTAGGGTCTGTTTTATCCTGTCCCCACTGAAGCTGCAGCCCTTCTAATGACCCTCAGCTCTCAGCCCGAGCTGCCAAAGAGGGCGGGTCACCCAGCACCTACAGTCTTACAACTCTAAAACACTGCGATAACAGGCCAAACGACTAGTTTGTGGCATAAGTTCCAGACCATGAATGTATCTTTTAAACCCTAGTTGAGTATCTCCTACCTCCAGGTATGTGCCAGCCTTTCTTTTTTGTTCATCAAATATTCGTCTCTGCTGATAAAAGGATTCCTAAGACATGTCTTAATGATGAGCACATTGTGGTTGTCAGACTATTTGATAGAGTAGCTTCATGACATGACAAACATGCTTCTGTTGCTGATAACAAGCATGAAGTCATATTGAAACACGACTGTGACCTTTACACCCGCCATCCTTTAAGCACTAGGTTATACAAAGATGCATGAACCTCCCTCCCTCAGCCAGTACGTGTTGAGTGATGTGTGTACCCTGAAAGGAACCCAGTCTTCTGTACTGCACCTGGTGTTGTATTCCGTCTTTGAAATAATGATGTTGGTGCCTGTCATCTGTGTTGTATCTGATTCTATGATGGTTGCATTACAGAATGGTGCTGGAGTCACTGCCGTCAGTTTGTATCTGGTGCTTGGCTGGTTGCTTGACAGACTGGTGCTGGTGTTGTATCTGAGGGTGGGTGAGCTGGTCACAGAATGATGTTGGCGCCTGTCATCTGTGTTGCATCTGCTGCTCTGATGGTTGCATTAGACGTTAAGATGATGCTGTTGGAGTCATGCCATCAGATATGAAATGCGCTTTTCTGGTTGCTTGAGAGAATGGTGCTGGTGTTGTTGCCATCTGTGCTGCGCATGGGCCTCCATGACTTGTGATAGAAGATGTTGTAGGCACTATTGCCGACTTCAGTGTATCGAGTTTCTGCTGGCTGTTGGACAGAGTGAAGTTGTGTGTCTGTGTTCATGTGGTTGTGTGTTAAATGTGTGGATAATGATTTAAGCGGTACTGGTGCTTTCTTGGTTGCTTGATTGAGTGACGCGGTGTTGCTTGGATAAATGATGGTGCAGTAGTTTTTTTTGTGTGTTCTCACTGTTGATGTGCTGATTGTGTCGCAGATCTGTGCTGGTGCCACTGTGTGGGAGGGTATACTCAGACGTGGGTCCCTTGCTCATTGCACCATCAGGATTCAAGCAAGCCGGGCCGACGACGGCTGAAATGCTAGAAACCGGTCCCCGGAAGCTTGTCTCCTTCCCAGTATAAGAATTGGCTTGGTAGTTTGGTTTGCCCTGTTCCCATCATGCACTGGGACAGGAACAGACTAATTTGCATGTAGCCAGGTTCTGAGCTGGGATGGTGCAGTGAGCTAAAAATACGGTGATGGATCAAGCCCTGATCTCTTGACTGGGTAGGAGTATTCTGCATCATTGAGAAACTCTGTCCATCACCTTTTCCAAAATCGATTTTGTCCACACTAAGTGTGGGAGGGTATACTCAGACGTGAGTCCCTTGCTCATTGCACCATCAGGATTCAAGCAAGCCGGGCCGACGACGGCTGAAATGCGAGGAAACCGGTCCCCGGAAGCTTGTCTCCTTCCCAGTATAAGAATTGGCTTGGTAGTTTGGTTTGCCCTGTTCCCATCATGCACTGGGACAGGAACAGACTAATTTGCATGTAGCCAGGTTCTGAGCTGGGATGGTGCAGTGAGCTAAAAAACGGTGATGGATCAAGCCCTGATCTCTTGACTGGGTAGGAGTATTCTGCATCATTCAGAAACTCTGTCCATCACCTTTTCCAAAATCGATTTTGTCCACACTAAGTGTGGGAGGGTATACTCAGACGTGAGTCCCTTGCTCATTGCACCATCAGGAGTCAAGCAAGCCGGGCCGACGACGGCTGAAATGCTAGAAACCGGTCCCCGGAAGCTTGTCTCCTTCCCAGTATAAGAATTGGCTTGGTAGTTTGGTTTGCCCTGTTCCCATCATGCACTGGGACAGGAACAGACTAATTTGCATGTAGCCAGGTTCTGAGCTGGGATGGTGCAGTGAGCTAAAAAACGGTGATGGATCAAGCCCTGATCTCTTGACTGGGTAGGAGTATTCTGCATCATTCAGAAACTATGTCCATCACCTTTTCCAAAATCGATTTTGTCCACATTAAGTGTGGGAGGGTATACTCAGACGTGAGTCCCTTGCTCATTGCACCATCAGGATTCAAGCAAGCCGGGCCGACGATGGCTGAAATGCTAGAAACCGGTCCCCGGAAGCTTGTCTCCTTCCCAGTATAAGAATTGGCTTGGTAGTTTGGTTTGCCCTGTTCCCATCATGCACTGGGACAGGAACAGACTAATTTGCATATAGCCAGGTTCTGAGCTGGGATGGTGCAGTGAGCTAGAAAACGGTGATGGATCAAGCCCTGATCTCTTGACTGGGTAGGAGTATTCTGCATCATTCAGAAACTCTGTCCATCACCTTTTCCAAAATCGATTTTGTCCACACTAAGTGTGGGAGGGTATACTCAGACGCGAGTCCCTTGCTCATTGCACCATCAGGATTCAAGCAAGCCGGTCCGACGACGGCTGAAATGCTAGAAACCGGTCCCCGGAAGCTTGTCTCCTTCCCAGTATAAGAATTGGCTTGGTAATTTGGTTTGCCCTGTTCCCATGATGCACTGGGACAGGAACAGACTAATTTGCATGTAGCCAGGTTCTGAGCTGGGATGGTGCAGTGAGCTAAAAAACGGTGATGGATCAAGCCCTGATCTCTTGACTGGGTAGGAGTATTCTGCATCATTCAGAAACTCTGTCCATCACCTTTTCCAAAATCGATTTTGTCCACACTAAGTGTGGGAGGGTATACTCAGACGTGAGTCCCTTGCTCATTGCACCATCAGGATTCAAGCAAGCCGGGACGACGACGGCTGAAATGCTAGAAACCGATCCCCGGAAGCTTGTCTCCTTCCCAGTATAAGAATTGGCTTGGTAGTTTGGTTTGCCCTGTTCCCATCATGCACTGGGACAGGAACAGACTAATTTGCATGTAGCTAGGTTCTGAGCTGGGATGGTGCAGTGAGCTAAAAACGGTGATGGATCAAGGCCTGATCTCTTGACTGGGTAGGAGTATTCTGCATCATTCAGAAACTCTGTCCATCACCTTTTCCAAAATCGATTTTGTCCACACTAAGTGTGGGAGGGTATACTCAGACGTGAGTCCCTTGCTCATTGCACCATCAGGATTCAAGCAAGCCGGGCCGACGACGGCTGAAATGCTAGAAACCGGTCCCTGGAAGCTTGTCTCCTTCCCAGTATAAGAATTGGCTTGGTAGTTTGGTTTGCCCTGTTCCCATCATGCACTGGGACAAGAACAGACTAATTTGCATGTAGCCAGGTTCTGAGCTGGGATGGTGAAGTGAGCTAAAAAACGGTGATGGATCAAGCCCTGATCTCTTGACTGGGTAGGAGTATTCTGCATCATTCAGAAACTCTGTCCATCACCTTTTCCAAAATCGATTTTGTCCACACTAAGTGTGGGAGGGTATACTCAGACGTGAGTCCCTTGCTCATTGCACCATCAGGATTCAAGCAAGCCGGGCCGACGACGGCTGAAATGCGAGGAAACCGGTCCCCGGAAGCTTGTCTCCTTCCCAGTAGAAGAATTGGCTTGGTAGTTTGGTTTGCCCTGTTCCCATCATGCACTGGGACAGGAACAGACTAATTTGCATGTAGCCAGGTTCTGAGCTGGGGTGGTGCAGTGAGCTAAAAAACGGTGATGGATCAAGCCCTGATCTCTTGACTGGGTAGGAGTATTCTGCATCATTCAGAAACTCTGTCCATCACCTTTTCCAAAATCGATTTTGTCCACACTTAGGGGCCGATCAGGATCGCGGACGGACTTGCGTCCGTCCGCGACCCCAGAGCAGGAGGGAACCTCCGCATGGGCATGCGGAGTTCCCTCCTGTGCAATTAGGATGTGACCGCCACCCTGGCGGTCACATCCTCTATTTTTAACATTGCGGCGGGTGCAGCTTCAAGCTGCACCCGCGGCAATGTTAAAAATGCACGCATTGCTTTTGCATGCAGAAAGAGGCAGGCACCGTGCGGTGCCTGCCGCTTTCTGCATGCAAATGCAGGGGGGTACCATAGGTACCCCCCATGTGCACCCCCCACCCCCCCTTCACCTAGGGGGCCCGCAATGGGCCCCCGCAGTAAAGTTCCGTATGCTTTTCCACGGCGGGAAACGCGCCGCGGAAAAGCATAATTCACTGCCCATCCTAATATGGTGGACGGTGTCTGAGAGACACCGTCACCATATTAGAGCTTTTCCGCCGCGGTTGTAAGCCAACCGCGGCGGAAAAGCTGCGGACGGAAACCAGGACCCACCAGCCATCCTAATGTGGCGGTGGGTCCTTGGTCAGTCCGCTGCGGTTTTTCCGCATCCTCGGGGCCGGCGGTGGCTTCCGCCGGCCCCGAGGATGCGGAAAAACCGCTATCCTGATCGGCCCCTAAGTGTGGGAGGGTATACTCAGACGTGAGTCCCTTGCTCATTGCACCATCAAGATTCAAGCAAGCCGGGCCGACGATGGCTGAAATGCTAGAAACCGGTGCCCGGAAGCTTGTCTCCTTCCCAGTATAAGAATTGGCTTGGTAGTTTGGTTTGCCCTGTTCCCATCATGCACTTGGACAGGAACAGACTAATTTGCATGTAGCCAGGTTCTGAGTTGGGATGGTGCAGTGAGCTAAAAAACGGTGATGGATCAAGCCCTGATCTCTTGACTGGGTAGGAGTATTCTGCATCATTCAGAAACTCTGTCCATCACCTTTTCCAAAATCGATTTTGTCCACACTAAGTGTGGGAGGGTATACTCAGACGTGAGTCCCTTGCTCATTGCACCATCAGGATTCAAGCAAGCCGGGACGACGACGGCTGAAATGCTAGAAACCGATCCCCGGAAGCCCTTCTCCTTCCCAGTATAAGAATTGGCTTGGTAGTTTGGTTTGCCCTGTTCCCATCATGCACTGGGACAGGAACAGACTAATTTGCATGTAGCCAGGTTCTGAGCTGGGATGGTGCAGTGAGCTAAAAACGGTGATGGATCAAGGCCTGATCTCTTGACTGGGTAGGAGTATTCTGCATCATTCAGAAACTCTGTCCATCACCTTTTCCAAAATCGATTTTGTCCACACTAAGTGTGGGAGGGTATACTCAGACGTGAGTCCCTTGCTCATTGCACCATCAGGATTCAAGCAAGCCGGGCCGACGAAGGCTGAAATGCTAGAAACCGGTCCCCGGAAGCTTGTCTCTTTCCCAGTATAAGAACTGGCTTGGTAGTTTGGTTTGCCCTGTTCCCATCATGCACTGGGACAGGAACAGACTAATTTGCATGTAGCCAGGTTCTGAGCTGGGATGGTGCAGTGAGCTAGAAAACGGTGATGGATCAAGCCCTGATCTCTTGACTGGGTAGGAGTATTCTGCATCATTCAGAAACTCTGTCCATCACCTTTTCCAAAATCGATTTTGTCCACACTAAGTGTGGGAGGGTATACTCAGACGTGAGTCCCTTGCTCATTGCACCATCAGGATTCAAGCAAGCCGGGCCGAAGACGGCTGAAATGCTAGAAACCGGTCCCCGGAAGCTTGTCTCCTTCCCAGTATAAGAATTGGCTTGGTAATTTGGTTTGCCCTGTTCCCATCATGCACTGGGACAGGAACAGACTAATTTGCATGTAGCCAGATGCTGAGCTGGGATGGTGCAGTGAGCTAAAAAACGGTGATGGATCAAGCCCTGATCTCTTGACTGGGTAGGAGTATTCTGCATCATTCAGAAACTCTGTCCATCACCTTTTCCAAAATCGATTTTGTCCACACTAAGTGTGGGAGTGTATACTCAGATGTGAGTCCCTTGCTCATTGCACCATCAGGATTCAAGCAAGCCGGGCCGACTACGGCTGAAATGCTAGAAACCGGTCCCCGGAAGCTTGTCTCCTTCCCAGTATAAGAATTGGCTTGGTAGTTTGGTTTGCCCTGTTCCCATCATGCACTGGGACAGGAACAGACTAATTTGCATGTAGCCAGGTTCTGAGCTGGGATGGTGCAGTGAGCTAAAAAACGGTGATGGATCAAGCCCTGATCTCTTGACTGGGTAGGAGTATTCTGCATCATTCAGAAACTCTGTCCATCACCTTTTCCAAAATCGATTTTGTCCACACTAAGTGTGGGAGGGTATACTCAGACGTGAGTCCCTTGCTCATTGCACCATCAGGATTCAAGCAAGCCGGGCCGACGACGGCTGAAATGCTAGAAACCGGTCCCCGGAAGCTTGTCTCTTTCCCAGTATAAGAATTGGCTTGGTAGTTTGGTTTGCTCTGTTCCCATCATGCACTGGGACAGGAACAGACTAATTTGCATGTAGCCAGGTTCTGAGCTGGGATGGTGCAGTGGGCTAAAAAACGGTGATGGATCAAGCCCTGATCTCTTGACTGGGTAGGAGTATTCTGCATCATTCAGAAACTCTGTCCATCACCTTTTCTAAAATCGCCACTGTCCTCTGCATTACAACGGATGCGATGCTGGTTACTCAGGTGACTGATGTTGGCGTCCTGTATGTGCAGAGTATGTCTGGTGTGGTGTTGGCTCCTGGAGTGAGTGGTGCTGATTGTCTGCTGGTTACTTGAGAAAGTGATGTTGGGAGTGGAGAAGTCATATACATGTCTGTATCTCCCAGCTCACTCGCCTATAGCTTGTGTGACCCTCTGCCCTCTCCTCCCACCCGCCTGTCACTCACGTCCAGGTCTGCTCTATGAATGGGTACGGCCCAGTACTATGAATGGGCAGCAGCACTGGTGTTACAGTAGTACGGCTGCCAACACTGCCCACATCCCACTGCAAGGCAGGCACTGGGTCAGAGCAAGAACCGGCTGTGACCTGGGAGTCGTCCTGGGTTTAGACTTGCGTTTTACTGACTCGGGTGAGTGGATGCGCCACAGAACTGCACGTCCGACCTCTCTAACGCAGGGACAACATTCAAGAAGCTGCTTTCTGCCTTACAGAAATTCTAGACAAATAAAAAAGGGGAATACTGTTTAGTTCAAGGCATTCCCTCTTTAACTTATTAGTCGCGTAGAAGTGAAAATCAAAGGCATGTGTCCCGTCTGTCAGAAATCCAATTACACATTCGGATGCGCTTATTGTACATATTCTGAAATGTTTCAGTTGAAATTCACCCTATGAGATCACCCAGGAAGAAAAGGACCCAATATCCCTCGGTGGGGTAGTCGCTGGGCCCTGAAGACACAGCACTTGCTACACTACAGAAAGCAACACTGTGTGAGACATCCAGATTGGTCCGCAAATATCGCATTTTATTTTTATCTGTAAGGCTGGCTTGGTGTGCATGGAAGACGAGAGGTTACTGCTCCTAGTAACTCTCTGCAAGTGAGTTCGTAGTTAACGCACGTCTCTCCCCTGGCACTAGGGCACAGATTCAGAAGGGTAAAAAAATAATACCACACACGAGAACGATAACCTCGGCCTATTAAGGATGTGATATCAGAAATGCGATGTCCTCCTGGCACTTCAGTCGTACCTGCTCTCATTACCAAGTGAGATGGGTTTGCTTTATTTGCGTGAGATAAAAGGCTGAGACAGAGTGGTCTGTTTACTCTGTATCGGTGACATTCAAGTTTGGGACTTCTTCTTACTGATGAGGTGCAAAGGACCTGAACACTTGTGTCCATGCACTGGTAACATTTCTGGTACGAAAACACGAATTGCCTGCTGCACCGACCCACCTTCGCAATTCAAACGCGCCCCCCCCGGACACCAGCCAGATTTATACCTTGTCCACTTGTTAACGGGTGCGATCATGGACAAATGAAAAAAATCAATTTCTGACTCTGGTGCCATCTCTGTCTAAAGTGTGACATTGATATATCTGCATGTATAGGTGTGTCACATACACACTTTCCGGGAGAGCCAGTGTCTTGCTTTGACAGTCAACGCGTCCGTCTTTCCACCAACCAGTCTCTCTAGCTGAGAATAGCCATATATTCGTAGCATATGCTACCCGCTTTTGTCTCTGTGCGTAATCGGGATTTGGGGGGGGGCAGCCGACTAGCGGAAGGCTTGCCCCCCCCCAGAAGTTTGGGGCAGCAGGGGGGGGATAGGAGAGCACTGCGGGCTTGTCCTAGGTTGGGCTGGTTGGGCTCTCTTGGGCTCCTTTTGGGCTGGTCAGGTTTATAACCGGACATTTTGTGTCACTGTCCACCGTTTGTGGTGCTGTGACACATCTGTCCTGGCCGGAGGGGGAGTCGGTCAATGCCTATATTTCGGCGGACTTGTCGTCGGTAACTTACTCATCGGTGGACGTGGCGCGGAGGCTCGTCTCAGCGGCGGGGAGGGGCGCACTGATGGCAAAATGTGATGTCAAGCCGGCTTTCCGACTCCTTCCAATCCACCCGGCGGATCACCAGTTGCTGGGGATTCAGTTTGAGGGACTCATTTTTGTGGACAAGGCGCTGCTGATGGGGTGCTCCATTTCGTGAGCGCTATTTGAGCGTTTCAGTTTATTCCTGCAGTGGGTTTTTTCCAGGCGCACAGGCTCGGAGTCAGTGACGCACTACCTGGATGACTTTTTCCTGGTGGGGCGGCCCGGAGCGGCGGACTGCCAGCGGCAGCTGGCCGGTTTGTCCGGGTTGATGGGGGATTTTGGTGTTCCCCTGGCCCCAGAGAAGACGTACAGTCCCAGTACGGTGTTGTCCTTTCTCAGTATTGAGCTCGACTCGGTGGCCATGGAAGCACGCCTACCGGAAGACAAGAGGTCAGCGATGCTGGCTTTGGTGGATGGAATGCTGGCAAAAAGGAAGGTGACGGTGAGGGAAGTGCAGGTGCTGTTGGGGCATTTGAATTTTGCTTGTCGCGTGGTGCAGGCGGGCCGAACGTTCTGCCGGCGTTTGGGTTTGGCGTTGTCAGGTTTGACCTTGCCTCATCACCATGTGCGCTTGTCGGCGGGGATGAAGAATGATCTGTGCATGTGGCGGACGTTCCTGGAACGGTTCATGGAGTGCCCATGGCGCCGGCGGAGGACTGGGAGTGGGACGTCATCATGTACTCTGATGTGGCGGGCAGCAGCGGTTTTGGTCTGTACTGGAATGGCAAATGGTGCGCGGAGCAGTGGCCGGCGCAATGGCAAGCAGGAGGGCGGAGCATTGCGTTTTTGGAGTTGTTCCCATTGGTGGTGGCGGTCACGGTGTGGTCGGGGGAGCTGGCGCACAAGCGTGTGTTGTTTCGGGTTTACAACATGGCTGTCGTTCAGGTGGTGAACAGGCAGTCGGCCCGGGACCTGCAGCTGATGAAGTTGATGAGGGTGTTTGTGTTGCGTTGCTTGGAGAATGACATCTTGTTTCAGGCGCGCCACGTCCCAGGAGTGGACAATGACATTGCGGATGCGTTGTCTCGTTCACAGTGGGAGAGGTTCCATGGGCTAGCCATTGGCGGCGGAGAAGGTCAGGATGCCGGTACCGGAAGAACTGTGGTCGGTGGGCGAGGCCGGGTCTTTCAGCTGGTGAAGGCATCCGTGGCGGTGTCCACATGGAAGGCGTACGAGCAAGCCTGGGAGGGATTCCTGCTGTCTGGTGCGGTAAGGCGAGGGGACCGGTGGCAGCCCGAGGAACAGGTGGTGAGGTTCATGTTGGCGCTCATGGATAAAGGGCTGTCGCGGGTGACGATTGCAGGCAAGTTGCCGGTGGTGGCGTTCATGGGAAAGTTGTGTTGGGGATACTCCCTGTCGGCGGGGGAATTGGGGTGTGCAGGGATAGGGGCGAGTCGGTGCTGTTTTCAACCCTGATGTCCCGGCTGTTCTTTGGAGCGTTTCGGGTGTCAGAGTTGCTGGGCACGAGAGGGGGGCGGGGTGTTGTGAAGGATGTGGAGTTGCGAACGCTGGAGGTGGCGGTGCGTTTGCGTCGCTCTAAAATGTACCAACGGGGGGTCGGGACTTGGGTGGTGCTGGGCCCAGGCGGTCGGTAGGGGGTGTGTCCTGCGGCGTGGGGGAGGAGGCTGATGGCGAGCCAGTGCGAGAAGGAGGGGGAGGTGTTTGGTCGAGGTGGGGGTGATGGAGTGACGGCGGCTCAAGCGTTGTGGATTCTGCAGCATGCCCTGCGGTACATGGGTGAGGACCCACTGGCTTTCGGGACGCATTCCTTCTGGATCGGGGCGGCGACGGAGGCGGCATGAAGAGGTTGGGGGAAGGAGGAGATACAGAGGCTGGGAAGGTGGAAGTCGGACTGTTACCGGACGTACGTGAGGTTGCGGGAGGCAGATGGGGTGTTGTTACATTGATTCCGAATTATAATATGTGTGTCTTTACAGTTGCTGTGGCGGGGCCGGAGGTGGCAGTGTTGAATGTGTATATTGTAGGACACTCATTTGTCAAGCGGGCAGAACAGGCGGAGTGGGACAGACATCGGATTTGGGATTGGATGAAAGATTGTATCGTTGTCACTGGAGGGGAAAAGGGTGTAGGAGTTGGCATGAGATGTTGCCTTTGTTGAATATGGTGGTCAGGGGGTTGTGTTCTCGGATGTAGTGGTGATTCATCTGGGCGAAAATGACTTGGTGCAGTGTAAGGGGCTGGCATTGGTCAAACAAATGAAGAGGGACCTGAGGGAAATCAAAAGCAATGGGCGGGCTGTCATGTGAACTCGTCCGAGTTTATCCCCAGGCGGGTGTGGAGGGAAGCTTAGCACCCAGGAGCTATAGACAAGGCTTGGAGGAAGATTAACCTAGAGATGAGTGACTTCTGTGCCAAAGAAGGGGTAGGGAGGATGGAGCATCCGGAGTTGTGCTACAGAGCAGTGTATTTTTTCAGGGAGGATGGGGTCCACCTCTCTAGGTATGGAATGGAATTGTTCATAGTGCAGTTGAAGGAGGCGTTGGATGGAGCTTTGGGGGTGCTCAGGTATCCCAGGAGGCAGGAGTCCTAGGGGGGGGGTCGAAAGTCGTAAGCGACTTCCGAGTGGCGCTTTCCTAAGAGAAAAGGGGGTATTTGCCGGAGGGCTGGGGCTGTATTGGTAGGTGGGGGGTTGAGGTCATTGAGGTCACTGAGGTCATTGCAGTCGGTGGGTAGGGGGGTAGGTTGCTGAGCGGATGTTTGTATTTCAGTTGCAATGTTGGGGATACCTTTAGGAGTGGGGTGGGGGGCTGTCAGGCAGTTGTTATTTAGTGAGCATTAGTTTTGTTCGGTACAGGCCGGGTGGGTGTTGTTTAGGTGCACCTGATTCCAATAACGTGGCCTTTATCACACTATTTTGGTGTCTGTGTTAGTGCTTCCCCCCCACCTACTGGTGTGCCCCAATGGGGATTTGGGGGGGCAGCCGACGAGCGGGAGGCTTGCCCCCCCCGGGAGGTTTGGGGCAGCAGGGGGGGATAGGAGAGCACTGGGGGCTTGCCGTAGTTTTGGCTGATTGGGCTGGTTGGGCTCTCTTGGGCTCCTTTTGGGCTGGTCAGGTTTATAACCCGACACTTTGTGTCACTGCCCACCATTTGTGGTGCAGTGACACAGCAGCCGGGTGTTCAGTAGAACATTTTTGTCCCGCCCGCCCTCCTTGTTTTTTCCCCCGTGGGGTGGGGGGTTGTCCCCAGGGGCTTTTCCAAATGGGTTTTTGGGTTTTGAGAGGGGCATTGTGGGATGATGGTGCACTGGGATGTTAGGTTGTCAGGAGGTGTGGTGTCGCTGGAACAGGTGCTGGTACTTGGTTGCACTTTCCTAAGAGAAAGGGAGGTATTTGCAGGAGGCCTGGGGCTGTATTGGTAGGTGGGTGGTTGAGGTCATTGAGGTCACTGAGGTCATTGCAGTCGGTGGGTAGGGGGGTAGGTTGCTGAGCGGATGTTTGTATTTCAGTTGCAATGTTGGTGATACCTTTAGGGGTGGGGGCTGTCAGGCAGTTGTTATTTAGTGAGCATTAGTTTTGTTCGGCACAGGCCAGGTGGGTGTTGTTTAGGTGCACCTGATTCCAATAAAGCGGCCTTTATCACACTATTTTGGTGTCTGTGTTAGTGCTTCCCCCCCCACCTACTGGTGTGCCCCAATGTCAGCAGCTTCTCATTGATTCACAGAAGCCGTCAAGCAAACGCCGTTGCACTGTTCATCAGTTCATCCGACCTCCACGCACCAGTCTGCACCTAGACATAATTGTATAACGTACACTAAGAGAAACTTCCTTAAAGAGCTTGGGGTTACCCTGGGGAAACACCACAATAAATAAAACGAATTTTATATTTGCATTTATTCTTCCTCCATTTCTACATTCAGACTCTATTTTTGTTGTTGATGTTTTTTTAACTTCGATGCTATAAAATTAACGGGTAAATAGTGATGTTTGCAGCGGTGATGATTGAAATACCGATTAATATTTTGTTTTATGTAGCGCTACATAGAAGTCTTATGTGGACTCGAAGCGCTATAAATACCAACTGCAATTGTAACCCAGTTTACCTGTCACCCAATGCACCGTCCTTGAAAGGACGGTGCTGGATCTAGTGACATACCCATGACTTGCGAATTGACGGGAGGTGTCTACCTCACCGAGCCCCCTAGGCGGCCATGTTGGGTAAGGACAAGGTTGTACATCTATACAGTTACTCTGCCCTGCATTATATGTTGCTGTTTGTTGGTCCTCCCAATCTATATAGTTGTGCACCGAGTCTCCATACTTCCTCTGATATCTATGTGTTCCCTCGTTGAAAGCCAAGGCACTCTATTGGAAATTAATGTACGTCAGGGGCCAGCCTCAGTAATGATGGCCGGACAGTAAAACTGGCCAAGGAGAAAAGAGCAGATAAACCGGGGCAGAGGCCAGCAAGGCAGGGGACACATTGGTCACGCTCCCTTCGCAGGCAATAAATCACCCCAGCCAGCATTACAGAGACTCGTTATTTATCTGTTATTTTTAAGTATTTTTGCGGAAGCAGGCCTGTCATCACACCCCTTGATAGAAGGGTGGCCCTGCTATTTATCATCACGTCGCGCGCACATGGCGCCGTGGCTGCGTCACAGCGGAGGGCGGTTCTTTTATCACTGAGGCATTGCAATTAATTGATTAATTAATTACCTGTTTTCAAAAAGCCAAAATAAACAATGCAGTGGAAGGATGGAATAATGCCTTCCAAGCCACAATCGGAAGTGGACAACCAAAACACCTCACAAACTCATTGAAGCAATTAAAAAAGAACAGAGCCACCAATAACTCAGACTAGATCAATTATCAATCACTAAGTAAAATAGGCTCTAAATTAAGTAAACAAACTAAAACTATGAATGAGTATCTGCAACACAACATTAGGTTGTATCCAAATACACAAGGTCTAGAATATCTGGACCTGATTGCTAAATCAATTTGTTAAACTAAATAAAATAGTAACCATTGTTAAAATCTTATAACTATAAAACATATAAACAACAAATGTCTCTTTAAAAGAATTAATACATATAATTGTCATAAAACAACAACAGCACAGGTGCACCACAATTTTCTTTAGCATATAATTCACAATTTTCAATAATTCACAAAAGATGTAGGGGCATATTACCAACAACTAGCGATAATTATCGCTATGTTGGTTTAGTGGGGATATTTTTTCGCCGAGCTGCAGTGATTTTTATTGCTTAGGAACCTTGATATTTTCAAGGTTTATCTCCTAAGCGATAAAAATCGGCCGAAATGCATGAATATCGCTGAAAAGTCAGCGATATTCATGCATTACCGAGCTAATGCTCTTAGACATGTTATCCACCTACCATTGGATCACATGGCTAAGAACTGCTCAGGGGCAGGTGTTAGCTTTTGGAAATATTCGTGCTTAGCGCGAATATCTCCAAAAGTTGGTAATAGGAGATAGCGATGTTAGCGACTGTTTCCAGTCGCTAACATCTTGGCACGCCCACTTTGCATGTCATTAGTGATAAATATCATAGACATGCAAAGCGGGGCCCAAGATGGTCGCTATCTCCTACTAGCTGTCGCTAACTGGTGTTAGCGACAGCTAGGTAATAGGGAGATAATTTTATCTCCGCTTTCTTGGCTTTTAAAGCCAAAAAAGCGAAGATAAACACCCTTGATAATATGACCCTTGGTTCCTCTTTTTCATTTCTTTATTTCAGCTCAAAGGGAATTGATCATCATACAGCCGACGCGTTTCGTCCCATACAAAGGGGACTTCTTCAGGGCTTAAATAAGTAGACCGAAGTTTCTAGCCAAGATGGTAGATACTGAATTCAACAAAGTAGTGCCGCAAAGAGAGTGACAAGTAGTCCAATCTGATTAGAGTCGGAGCTTCCAAGTAAGTGAATCTGGTTGAAGTAGCCGTAGGTTCACTGTGGAAATTAAGGGTCCAGTAGCTGAGTAAGGCCTGTAACAGAATTTCGATCGGAATTTAATAAAACCAAGAAGTCCGATGTCTTCCAAGAATGCACCCAGCGTTTCTTCCGGCTCTGAGCGTCGGCTGTATGATGATCAATTTCCTTTGAGCTGAAATAAAGAAATGAAAAAGAAGAAGTACATCTTTTGTGAATTATTGAACACTGTGAATTATATGCTAAAAAAAATTGTGGTGCACCTGTGCTGTTGTTGTTTTACCAGGTTCCACTTGGGAACTAGCACTGTTACAATGGGTGCTTTTCAGTGTGAACACTTACCCATCTCTAAATATCCGGTATATTAACTACTAAATTGGGATAAATACAGCACAAAATTAAATGACATAATATAAATATAAAAACGTCAATGAAAAAGATACATTTCCCAGCCATAATAATAATAAAACACTTACATTTTTGTAGCAGTAGAATATCCTCAAAAACGATAAAAACCACTAAAAACCAATTAAATATGAATCAATTGGATAACAAAGCCCCCCAAAAAATGCAAACATACAATTATAGAAAAAAATTCTAATGCTGCAAACCTCTTAATGACAAAACCCTCAAAAAACCGAAAATAGTGTAAAAAAACGCTCCAACAAACTTGTAAACCAAAGAAATATAAACTAACTTGTTATCAAATAAGAAATAAGAAATAATACCCCCATCCATTAACCAAAGAAAAAAACCTGTAAATAAAACAGAAATCAACACCTGCGCACAACACAAATACAAACCCACAAGCATTAACATCAACATTAACCCCTTCACTGCTAGGCCTTTTCCCCCTGTGCTAATTTTTTGGGGGGGCTTTTTGGGGTAGTTTGCGCTTAGGCCCCCGTAACGTTTTGACCACATAAGGTATCCACGCCAAATTTGCTTCCTTTGCTGCCAACATATTGGGGATTCTAAAGGTACCCAGGGTTTGTGAATTCTTCAGGAGGAGATCCATGAATTAGCCAAAATACAGCTAAATTTGTTTTTTGGGGGAAAATGAGAAAAAGGTGCTGCAAATGAAGATGCCTGATTTTTTCCCTGCAATGGTACCAACAAAGGATTTGTGGGGTTGAAATCACAATTTCCAGCGTTTAGGGACTGAAAGACTTGTGTCCGAAAACACAGATTTTTCACACAGTTTTGGCATTTTACTGGGATACAGCCTATTTTTGCTATTGTTTGTGCCTTCAACCTTCTTCCAGTTAATGGTAGAAATGGGTATAAAAGCAATACTGGATCATGGGAAGCTGTACATTTTAGAAAAGTAGACAATATTCTGAATTTAGCAAGGGGTCATTTGCGTAGATCCTTGAAGGTTTCTTTATAGAAAATAACAGTTGAATATAGGAAACATTTAAAATTAGTTGAAAAAACAGCCATTTCTGCCAACCTTTTCACCTGTAACTTCTAAGTGTGACAACTGTTTAGAAGGAATATACCTTTCTGGTTGTGGGGATATATAGCACTTGTAGGTTCACCAAGAACCCGAGGAACCAAAAGCCATTAACTTAGCAGCGTCTTGCAATGTTTTTTTTTTATTATGTACCGGGTATATAGCAATCAATTTGGGAAAATATATGCATGAAAAAATCAGGATGAAAGACACCTATCTATTTCTGAAATTGGAACAAAATGTAGAGTTTAGAAACAGTAGGTATATTTGCACATTTCCAAAATTGTGAGTACCCATACTAGCATGAGAATTATAGGTCATTTTTCAAAGTGACTTCTTTTTTACACATTGTCTTTCATTTGGAAGACAGAAATGCATCGAAAGTCAATAGGTAATAACAGTTGCTTTACAATTCTGTTACCCTAAATCTCCTGAGAACAATGGTACTTTACTTGTGTGGGTAGGCTTTGTGTCCACAACAGGAAATGGCTCAAAAACAATGTGGACATACTATATTTTTACAGTGAAAACTGACCCTTTTTTTGCAAAGTGCCTAGCTGTAGATTTTGAATCCTAGCTCTGCCGGCACCTAGGGAATCCTAGCAAACCTATAAATGTTTGAAAATTCGACAACCAAGGAGATCATAGATGGGGTGACTTGACTGGCTTTCACCATGTTCTATTACATAGAATCCAATGCAAACCTGAAAATGTGTCAAAACATCCACATTTTTGTCCCATTTCTGTAGTGGAAAGTTCTGGCATGTGCGTAAATCCACAAAATTTCACCCATCTCGCATTTCCCTAAGTCTACTAAGAACAATAATACCTCACTTGTGTGGGTAGGCCTAGTGCCCGCGTCAGGAAACATCCCAAAATGCAACATGGACACACCACATTTTCAAAAACACAGACCCTTTTTTTGCAAAGTGCCTAGCTGTAGATTTTGAACCCTAGCTCTGCCAGCACCTAGGGAAACCTAGCAAACGTATACATTTTTTAAAACTTGACACCCAGAGAAATCCAGGATGGGGAGACTTGTCTGGCTTTTACCAGGTACTGTTACCCAGAATCCCTGGCAAACCTCTACATTAGTCAAAAAACACATTTCCTCACATTTCTGTGGGGGAAAGTCCTGGAATCTACGTCAATACACGAAATTTCACCCATCCCGCATTTCCCAAAATCTTACAAGAAAAATGGTACCCCACTTGTGTGGGTAAGCTGAGTGCCTGTGACAGAAAATGGCCCAACACGCAACATGGACACACCACATTTTCACAGTGAAAAACACTGACCCATTTTTGCAAAGTGCCTAGCTGCAGATTTTGAACCCTAGCTCTGCCGGCAGCTAGGGAAACCTAGAAAACATATACATTTTTTTAAACTAGACACCCTCAGAAATCCAGGATGGGGTGACTTGTCTGGCTCTCACCAGGTTCTGTTACCCAGAATCCCTTGAAAACATCAACATTTTCTCCAAAATAACACATTTTCCTCATATTTCTGTGGTGGAAAGTTCTGGAATCTGCATGGATCCACAAAATTTCACCCACCCTGCATTCCCGAAAGTTTTATGAGGAAAATTGTACTTCACTTGTATGGGTAGGCCTAGTGCTTGCGACAGGAAATGGCCCAAAGTTCAATGTTGACTCACCACATTTTCACAGTGAAAACTGACCCTTTTTTTGCCAGGTGCCTACTGTCTATTTTGAACCCTAGCTCTGCCGGCACCGAGGGAAACCTAGCAAACCTATATATTTTTGAAAACAAGACACCCAGGGAAATCTAGGATGGGGTGACTTGTCTGGTTCTCACTAGGTTCTGAAACCCATAATCCCTTGCAAACTTCAAAAATTACAACAAAACATATTTGCTTCATATTTCTGAGGTGGAAAGTTCCGGAATCTGTGTTGATCCACAAAATTCCATCCACCCCACATTCCCCAAAGTCTTCTGAGGAAAATGGTACCTCACTTGTGTGGGTAGGCCTAGTCCCCGCAATAGGAAATGGCCCAAAACGCAATATGGGCACACCACATTTTCCCAGTAAAAACTGACCCTTTTTTTGCAAAGTTATAGCTCTAGATTTTGTACCCTAGCTCTGCCGACACCTATGAAATTCCAGCAAACCCATACATTTTTTAAAACTAAACACCCATGGGAATCCAGGATGGGGTAACTTGACTGGCTCTCATCAGCTTCTGTTACCCAGAATCCCTTGCAAACCTAAACATTGTCCAAAAAACACAATTTTCATCACATTTCTGTGATGGAAAGTCCTGGAATCTATGTGGATCCACACAATTGTACCCACCCCTCATTCCCCAAAGTCTTCTAAGAAAAATGGTACCTTATTTGTATGGGTAGGCCTAGTGCCCGCAACAGGAAACGGCCCAAAACACAACATGGACACACAACATTTTCACAGTAAAAACGGTCCCTGTTTTTTCAAAGTGCCTAGCTGCAGATTTTGAACCCTCGCTCTGCCGGCACCTAGGGAAACCTAGCACACCTATACATTTTTGAAAACTAGTTACCCAGGGAAAAATAGGATAGGGTAACTTGTCTGGCTCTCATCAGGTTCTGTTACCCAGAATCCCTTGCAAACCTCAAACTTTGTAAAAAAAAAACACATTTTCCTCACATTTCTGTGGTGGAAAGTTCTGGAATCTGCGTGGATCCACAAAATTACACCCACCCCACATTTCCCAAAGTCTTGTGAGAAAAATGGTACCTCCCTTTTGTGGGTAGGCCTAGTGCCTGGACAGGAAAGGGTCCAAAACACAACGTGGAGACACCACATTTACACAGTGAAAACTGACTCTTTTTTTGCAAAGTGCCTACCTGTACATTTTGAACCCTAGCTCTGCCAGCAACTGGGGCAACATAGAAAACTTATATATTTTTGAAACCTAGACACCCTGGGAAATACAGAATTGGGTGACTCGTCTGGCTCTCACTAGGATCTGTTACCCAGAATCCCTTGCAAACCTCAAAATTTCTCCCCAAAACACATTTTCCTCACATTTATGTGGTGGAAAGTTCGGGAATCTGCTTGGATCCACAACATTTTACACACCCGCATTCCCTAAAGTCTTCCAAGAAAAATGGTACCTCATTAGTGTGGGTAGGTCAAGTACATTGGAAAGGCAAGGGCCCAAACCCTATTGAGGCGACATCAAAATTACCTATCACAAAACAAGCTGGTTTTGCAAGGGGAGTCCAACGTGTTCTTGGCCTCGGGATCAGCGTCTATCTAGGAAAATCTACCAAACCCACATATTTCTACTAGACACCTGGGGGAGTCCAGCGAGGTATGGATTGCATGGGTCCTCGAACATATTTTTAGCCAGAATCCCCTGCAAACCTCAAATTTAGCTGAAAAAACACTTTTCTCTCAAAGTTCTGGAATCTGCATGGATCCACACATTTCCTACCACCCAGTGTTCCCCCAGGTCTCCAAAAAAAAATGGTACCTCACTCGCGTGGATGGGTCAAGTACCCGCGACAGGCAAGGGCCTAAAACCTATTGAGGTGACATCACAATTACCTATCACAAAACAACCTGGTTTTGCAAGGGGGGATCCCATGAGTTTTTGGCCCCGGCCTCCGCGGCCATCTACGGAAACCTACCAGACCCATACATTTCTGAAAACTAGACACAAGAGGGAGTCCAGCAAGGTATGGCAGGTGTGGGTCCCCCAACATTTCCCTACCCAGAATCCCCTGCAAACCTCAAATTTTGTTGACTAACTGAATATTGTAGTCCTGACCCAAAAGCTGTTCGTAGCAAGTAGGGAGGCCATACTATTTGTATCAGGTAATGACACTGCACGCCTTTACTATGTGGTTCATAGTGTCTTTATAATAATTGTTAATATCATGGTTCTCGATGTATAACCTTAAGGCTACACATGTCATGTTTGTGTGCCCACAATAAGAATTTTAGCGCCCAAACAGTATTGTTGCGCTTTAAGCTTATAGTGTCTGGATAAAGATTTATGCGGGTCTTGACGCACTACTTTTAGGCCACGCAGGTTAGGTTTGAGCTCCGGCAATAGGAAAATGATTTCTAGCACCAGAATAGGACTTTTGTGCTACAGGTTACATGGATGGGCTCTAAGATTAGATTATTTATATCTGTGCCCTCAGTAATATTGCCGCATATAGCGCCATGTTCCCCAGTGAGAACAAGCAGTGGCAATCAATCATTTTTGGCCGTATTGTATATAATAAAGACCATCAATGATCACTGATATGATGTTTATTATTCTATCACAAAGCGCCAGAATATATTTTTTACTTATATTTTTTATTTACAAAATATTCTGTGTTTTTAATGAAATATAGGTAATAACTTTGCTACTGAAAAGAAACTAACTCGTACAGCTTGGATTTGAGATTATATGTTTCTTTTTTTGTATCGTTTCAGATTCACATTTTTATTTCTCTATTGCACTATTCTGATAGCAACCTTATTAGGTATTTATCAAAATTACACCAATTCCTTGGAAATCAATCTATAAGAATAACCCTATATTGTTTTTTATAGTCAGTCAATGTCAAGTGCATCAAAAGACACAGCGACTCTAATTACAGGCATGATCAAGGCTTATCTGTATTGTTGAGAAAACGTCTTGGGTTTTAATGGGGATTTGAACCTCTTGTTGAACTACTAAAAATTTAACAGCGCAAATCTGTGAGGCAATATGTGTTGAAAACCTATTTTCTTTTACTCCTCATATGGTATAGGCCGTTTATTGATATTCCCTAAAAACAGCGGTGACTCCTACGAATGCACCGGAAAAGAACAACCCCATAACAAAAGGTACAACATATCATATTGTGGCATAGCCTATAGGCCCAATTCAGCTTGTTTTATATATTTGGATATACGACATATCACTGTTAATACTACCATGATATTGTGTATTGATAGATTCTTCATCCATTCCTGCAGGGTAATCAAGTTTCATTTCTCACCAAGAAGAAAGATATTTTGATCCCAAGAACAGAAGGGATTAAAAACCTTTTTATCTGCTATATTGAAATAGGTAGGTCTACACAATGATGAAATGCGACCTAGAGCAGACCACTTCAGGGGGGGTAACAATAACGGGTAGATGAGAAGTTGCAACAAATATTAATGATCAATGTAACCATTAATAATAACAGGCTGGCGATAGGAGGCATTTAATATTAACAATTAATTTAATACACAAGTTGCAGTTCTGCCTCAGTCCTATTTATACGAACTTTTAACCTAAGTTATCTCTTCCCAAATTAAATAAAGGTCTTTAAACCATCTAGTCTTCTGCATGTTATAGACTATTTTTTGTTTATAAAATAGAATATGGATTAAGTAAGGTAGTCTTCCCAAATCGAATATTGGTCTTAAGACTTTTTGGTTTCCTGTATCTGAATAGGCAAGTTCTTTCTACAGTAGAAATGGAGCATGTGTTTGTAAAGTCAGTAAACCCATAAAGGGTGTTGCTGTCAGAATATCAGTTAACATGTAACTGTGGGTCACAAAATATATTTTGAGTCCTAAACTGTAAACATAGGAAATGCTAATATTTTATACTGTGAAGAATGTTTAAGATGTATTATCTGAATATAGTTAATGCAAATGTTTGACACTATACAGCATGGGTAGATGTATTAGCTTAATATGGGCAATGTAAATGTTTCAGATTATAAAGGGTGTTTAGATATATTAGCTAACATACTGCCATAATATTTAATATTGTTTTTAGAAAACTCTGTCCTGAAGAAGGTGGTTTATCCATGTCTCACCGAAACGCCACATCAACACCGTTGTATTTTTCTGTTTTTAATAATACTTTTGTGTCACTCTTTTATGAATTTGTTTTTAATTGTGTACTGTATAAGACCCTGTGGTCTTCATCTTTTATAAAAAAAACATTATAAATAAAATTTGAATTGTAATACGCTTTATGTTGTTTGTTTGTTTTCCTATTTTGGATGTACCCATGTATTAGTGAATTTTTCTTTGTGATTAGCCCTGTAGCAAATGTGTGGCAACCATTAATACTGCCAAACTGCAAGATTACTGAAATACAACACATGATCCAGATATATGGCTAGATAGGGATTTTTTCAGTTTTGTTGTATGATTACCCTGTCCCTACTCCAGTTAAGAAGGGTTCCGTCTCTACTTTTTCACTGATTAGCCAAATACTTCTTCAGGTCGAAAATAGATACAAAGTAGCCTTATTATATTTAAAAAACACCCTACATTCACACAATTGGTACATAAGATTACTCTAACACATAGTCTGACTCTTAACCAAATGATTTAACATGTGTTGTAATAACCAAGTATCAAAAAACTCACTTTGCATTAAAGCGGGGCTTATATCTTATTGGCAACCAAGTAATAAGCAGGGCCAAGGTAAAGAACAGAGTTAGAGGGAAATAAACCATATTGTGCGTATGTGCTCACATAATACATAAATGTGTGATAGGATCTAGTGATAAAGAATAGTGAGGACCATAATCACCACACCACATAGTGATTGACGTATAAACTCTATACACTTACTACAACAAAAATATCCTTAGAACTTATAGACTTGACATCAAATGAGACACTAACCACAAAAGACATAATACAGTCAATATACTATGATTGGCAAGACAAAGATTTGCAACACTTGCTACACAATTCTAAGTCTATAACTATCAAAAACTAAGTTCTATTCGATGCCATAAATGGGTAGTCCAATTCATACTTTATTCGACAGTTGAGTCATCAAAGCACATTTAAAAAACACATTCATCAATTGTACAATAGAGAATAACACCATCTAATATGATACATTAGTAGTTAAGACAAAATTAAACATCCCTACAACTCTTGTATACAAGAGATTAAAAAGGTTATAAAACTTAAAAGGATTATCCAAAATTACGGTGCCATAATTACATATTTGCTCTTTCATTATATTAATCAAGTTATTCTCAAGATGAAGACAGCAACAGCTTATAACGGATTATCCAGGCCCACTGCAAGAACGTTGCCACAGCTAGCGCTATGGATGGGTTGGGATCAGTACATAAAATTCTCAGGCCCTCAGCATCCCTTTGAGTACCCCTTAGTCAACAAATGGGTTTAATCCACTTGCGACGAGGCGAAATATATTCCGGGCACACGAACAAGATACGACTTATAGTTTCTTGTTGATCTTGGCACCTAGGGCATCTATCGTTAACTGACCTCTCCCATTTCTCAGTAAACAACTTGGTAGGGAGGGTACCAACCCCGAATTTGCGATCTTGTGGCTTTTCAATTTGGTCCCAATATTTCTCAAATGCTGGCCAAGTCCTAAATTCTAAAAAACGACTGGAGAGTTTTGGGGATGAGGTTTTCGACAGTGCTAATTCATTTACCATTGCCCAATACCTTCCCTTTAGATATTTTTTAGTTGGGAAACCAGCATTTTGTGGGTTGTCCCATAATTCTGACATGCCCATCCTCCCTAGAAGACACTTAATCTCTCTTAGCCATTTAATTTTTTTAAAGGAGTCAGTCTTAATGATATCCATAAGACCCTGGGCATAATGAGACAATTCATCAGTACACCAAATCCTACGCCAAAACAGTAATGGCCGCAGACTTGCCAAGTCTTTAACAGTTTTTTTGCCCAAATCCCAAAATAGTGGGATTAGCGGGGTACTTTGTGGGACAATTGGCATTTTGCGCACAAACTCGTTTTCCACCTTAGTCAAGTCAAATAAGTCTTTATTTCGACTACAATTCATAAAAGACAACACAGTAAAAACAATAAAAGAAGCTCAACATTTCATACTTATTACATCCATTATTCGTACTGACCAGAGAAGATGCATTGGTTAATCCATCCAATTGATACCATGTACAGGGTGTCCCAAACATAACAATTTAAAATAATAAATATTTGCGGATATAAAAAATTGAAAAAATGTATTACCAATTTTATGATTCAAACATTTTTGTTTTTAGAGCCAGATTAAAACAATGCAGTCTACAATAATTTCAGTTCATCCATACGTATTGACCACATCCATTTTAAAAAGTTTGCAAGTGCAATTATCATGCTATCCGTACAGTCTGTTTTTACAATCCTTAGCGCTTCGGTGCCACTTTGGATGCCTTTCTGTAGTCAATTGTGTAATATTTTCAAAGCCCCACAGTTCGGCTCCATAAAGGGCCGAACTCAGTACCTTTGTCTCGTACATCTCAAGAACGGGGCTAATGTGTTTGGTCAAGGAGGATTTGAATTTTTGGCGGAGAACACCTGCTTGTTGTTTGAGTTTTAGAACAGCCAAATCAATTTGGCTGTTCCAGCGCATGTCCCTCTGCAAGGTAACGCCTAAATAAGTAAATGCGTCTACCTGCTCAAGAGTAGAGTCACTCATAAATATATTACCTCTAAAGGATCTGTGCTCATTGAATGACATAAACTTTGTATTAGCAGTGTTTATTTCCAGACCGTGCTGTAGGCAGAAATCCCCAAACCGCTGGAGGGCCTTCTGGAGACCACTACGTGTTTTAGACACTATTAAAGTGTCGTCCGCAAACATGAGGACTGGAATGCGGATGCCTGCCAAAGCTGGTGCATCCGTGGGGGTCAGGGAGAGGTAATCCGCCACCCCGTTGATGAAGAACGAAAACATGGTTGGTGCCAAAACGCACCCCTGCCGCACTTCCCGCTCAACAGGGAAGGTTTCAGTAACCTCCTAAACAGTCCTCTCCCCCAACAAACGCGTGCAAAATTGTCCTCATGCATGGGTACAATCAATGTAAGCAACTCAGGGGCCATCCCCAGCCCCTCCAAAACCTGCCATAGTTTACCATGCGGAACTAAATCAAAAGCCGCTCTCAAATCGCCGAACACAGCATACAAAGCCCCTTTACCCAAGACCACAGTTCCCCAATATACCATAATAAAACTAAAAACTTGATCAATTGTGCTCGTTTTCGGATGAAACCCAGCTTGCAGAGGACTTAAAATGTTATTTTCCTCCATCCAAGCCTCCCTTTTAGATAACACTAGCCTACCTATAATTTTTTGAATGGAATCAATCAGGCTAATAGGCCTATAATTGCCTGCAATCGACTTATTATTATTTTTGCATACCGGAACAATTTCTGCCCCCTTCCGGGAGAGGGGGACAGTCGCTCCTTGGGTGATAGCATTTGCCAGATGCACAATATACACCCGCCATATTTGTTTATCGTTTAAGAACACATCTGCGAGGATACAGTCGATGCCCGGTGCTCTCACCTCAGTTACAGTCTCCAGAGCGCTATCTACATCTCCCATGATAGAAACATCTCCTTGGAAAAAAGTATATTTGAATGTGTCACCACTTAAATTACTGCCACAAGCAGCATATTGTGGTTTAAAATATTCTACCCACAAATGTTGCGCAACGTTATTTTGTGGGCGATCCGGGCACCCACCTCTATCCCATTTATACGTGTCCCAAAATAATTTTGAGTTCCTTGCCATACATGCAACTTTAATCTCCTGCCACTTGCCCTCATCCCATAGCCTTTTCGCCTCCTTCTGCACTGTCCTATACCAGCCCCGAGCCTCTCTTACACTGTTTGGATCCCACGTTTTTAATGCTGTGCCCAATTCCAGTCTGGCTTGGATAGAAGCTTCATTATACCAACTCTCAGGTTTCTTAGAGGGTAATCCTCAACCAGACCCAGTCTTACAGAAATAAGTTTTTAACTGAACGAAGAGTTAGTTGTGGGCTTCAACAAAATAGGAGATTGGATCCACGGTAAGAGCGACAGTCCCTACATCAGCTACATCAGCTAATACATTATTCACGTCATCCTTTATGGAGAGCAGAGTTTCGGGGTTCTCAACTACCTTACTCCCCTTAAGATTCCGTTCATCATTTGCCAGAACCACTTCCGGAACTAGATTTACCAAAATACCACCCGAAGTTCTATCTTACTCCAACTTAAATATAGAGGTAAGGGGATTCTGGTCGCTCTCTATGCGCGCCAATACTGCCATGTCCATAAGACTCTGCCACAGTGTTAAATGGACAAGCAGATAATCAATACAGCTAGATCTGAGACCATTAGCATTCGTTTTGCTACCATGCCTGTCCGATAGTGTACAGCCATTAGCAGCCATTAGCTGCTTCCCCAGACAGAGGCCCTTCATTTGTATTGCTGCCTCGGTCCATTTTTTTATGGGGGCCAGCTCGAGTTGAGGAATACCCCATCTAGAGTCTTCCTCCTCCGTTAGACATTGGTCATCATACCCCAGCGGCTCAAAAGTGGTATTAAAATCCCCTGCTACGAGAGGCAGGGTGTTAAGAGGTAAAGCTTCAATTAGGACATCCAGCACGAATACTACCTCAGACATTTTGCCCCCTGGTTGCCCTCTAGCATAGACATTAAAAATTTCGAGGCTCACACCAGATGGAAAACAAAGTCTCACTGACAAGATATCATTATTTGGGAGAGGCTGTTGTTGAATATCACAGCTCAAGGCCTGCTTAACCCAAATAACTAGTCCTCCTATTGGGATTCCCTTTTCTTTCTTTTCAGCTGGGACATAAAAATTCAAATATCCCTCCCGAAAAACGGGATCCAACAACCAAGTCTCTTGAAAGAGACAGATGCCAATTTATCAATGAAGGTGGACCAAGCAGGCGAGATCAATTTTGTACCCAATACCGCCACATTTCAGGATAACAGGGATAGAAAACCATTCCCAGTACGTGAACATTCAACCTCATCAACCCCCTCGTTTTCCATGTTCAACTTATTTAGAAAGGGAGGGTTTGTTATACACAAACAGTGAGACATTAATGCATCACAAACCTCCTGTTGATGTGGGGCATCACTACATACTTCACATTTAGTCCCTCCCTGTGAATCAATGATCTCATGTGCATCAACAAAGGAGTTTGGGCTCTTTATGGTGTAGCTTCACATGGGGCTACATGCCTTCCATCAACTTCAAGGGGTTGTCGTCAGTCGCAATTATCCAGCCCCGACAATACTACAAACCTATTAAACAACCTTGGTCCCCCTACAATACTCCTATTCTGAGCCCCTCCATCTGACAAAATATACCTAGGGGCTTGATATACTGGTGAATGAAAAATAGTCAAGGACAGTGACTGAATTACAGTATTTGATCCTTCATACAGCCAATTACAAATGTGATTAACAACCCTCCTATCCTTGAAATTAATAATGACACAATCTCCATCTATGGTCTTATTTCGTGCCCCCACCCAATCCATTCTTCTAGCATACAGAATTTCGGCAAATACATGGGGGGGTTATGGGCGATTGGTACTAAACCAAAAAATAAATTTATTTTTAAGCTCCAAGTATGTTTCGCCTCTGTTCTGGCTCAATTGAGGAACACCCGCCAGTACCACTACGCAAGGAATAGAATCGGGAGGGAGATCAATACGTACTAAAGTTTTAGGTGGAGAAACAATACGTCGTTGAGTTACAGGCCCGTGCAAACCAATTGACCCTACTTTTTCGCTCTCTAAAATTTAGCTAGGAACTGATGTCGATTGCCCAGGGGTGGGTTGTGAGGCAGGATTTAAGATGCCACCTGGGACTTTAGCTTTTTCAGAATCATTTCCAATCTGAGGAATAATAAGATCAACATCAACTACATTGCTCCCAAATGATTTCATGTGCTTGCCAGCTGCCCCATTAACCCGAACACCGCCCCGTAAGTGCCCCGAAGCAAAAGATAGTTCCAAACATACAAGTCTACTTTCAATAGTCTCCAAATTGGTAGACATGTCTTTTTAAAAATGACTTCCAGCTTGCCCCAGAAATCAGACCCCAATTCATCAGGTAGTATGTCCACTGCTAAGCTTGGGGTATGAGGAGCTATTTCAACGCTGGGTAGGCAGGTAGAGATACTTTGTGTGGTAATTGGGACCGTGGCCCCATTAAGTTTCATAATTTTTGCTCTTATTCCCTTCGACTGCGCTTGTGCCCCAGTCCGCTTTCTCTTATGCCTCGAACTCTCCACTGGTTGAGCAGCCCCAGTTTTAACACTACTGCTCGCTGAGCAAGTCTGGACGCTAGGTATCAATGGCTTGGAAGAAACATTACAGGGTATGGTGTTCATAGTGCCCCTTGAAGAGGTATCACTTGTCAAAGGTGATGGCAAGTGTCCTGTAGATTGTAGTAACTGATCCTCCTTTCCACTTTCAGGAGTTACCGATATAGTAATAACTGGCAGCAATGGAGAAGTTGGAGAACAGACCTTAGCTAGGCTTCCCATCGAAGATCTTTTACTGAAAGCAATGTCTAAGATAATCTTTTTTCCGTCTGTTCAATCTCGCGAGCTAAAACCGTCGAGGCTCTAACGAGAAACTGATCCAGAGTGCCGATGATTGACCCTCCCGATGCTGCTTTCCTGGCATATCCACCATTCGTAAGGGACATGATAATAGTTGATTTAAGGCCAACACTCTTTATGGACAAATAATAAATTAATCTTCAGTATTTACAGCGTTCACACACTAACCTTGCAGGTAAAATCTTAGGGGGGTGGCCCGACCTGTAGCCAACCTACTCGAAATGGGCCTGCCCTTGGCACGGGCTTCGCCTGACGCATGCCCACGTGTGTCCCGCGATGCGGGTGTTGGGTGTGGTTAAATATGATAGGCAGGAGTGGGCGGGAAGAGGACCCAGCTGTGTTGAATGCTGAGGCTGCTGGTCCTCGCAGTCCCGCGGCAGTAATCACGATCAGCAGGGCATCCACTGAAAGTCAACAAGCTCCCGGTCAGCAGGACATACAATGAGGGTCTACAAACTGCTGCAAGGGGCTCCCACGAAGCAGGGGCTGCGAGCTGTTAAGTGCGGCAGCCAGGAGTGGGCAGGAAGAGGACCCAGGTGTGTTGAATGCTGAGGCTGCTGGTCCTCGCAGTCCCGTGGCAGTAATCACGGTCAGCAGGGCATCCACTGAAAGTCAACAAGCTCCCGGTCAGCAGGACATACAATGAGGGTCTACAAACTGCTGCAAGGGGCTCCCACGAAGCAGGGGCTGCGAGCTGTTAAGTGCGGCAGCCAGGAGTGGGCAGGAAGAGGACCCAGGTGTGTTGAATGCTGAGGCTGCTGGTCCTCGCAGTCCCGTGGCAGTAATCACGGTCAGCAGGGCATTCACTGAAAGTCAACAAGCTCCCAGTCAGCAGGGCATAAAATGAGGGTCTACAAACTGCTGCGAGTGGCATCCGCGGAGCGGGGGCCGCGAGCAGTTAAGTGCGGCAGGCAGGAGTGGGTGGGAAGAGGACCCAGCTGTGTTGAATGCTGTGGCAGCTGGTCATCGTAGTCCTGCGGCAGTAATCACGGTCAGCAGGGCATCCACTGAAAGTCAACAAGCTCCCGGTCAGCAGGGCATGCAATGAGGGTCTACAAACTGCTGCGAGCGTCGCCCGCGGAGCGAGGGCCGTGAGCAGTTAATTGCGACAGGCAGGAGTGGGCGGGAAGAGGACCCAGCTGTGTTGAATGCTGAGGCTGCTGGTCCTCTCAGTCCCGCGGCAGTAATCACGGTCAGCAGGGCATCCACTGAAAGTCAACAAGCTCCTGGTCAGCAGGGCATACAATGAGGGTCTACAAACTGCTGGGTAGTCAGTTAACGGTCCTATAAAGAAGAAAGCACAAAGTACATGCGCCCGATTGGGAATTAGCGGCAGGCCATGTAAGTTCAACCAATAGAAGCAGTATGCAACATTTTGCATATCTATATAAAGATGCATATGTATGCTTTATGTATAAAGACCTAATCTCAGGTTACTGCTATATCAATTAAAACTCCAGGATGCAGAGAGGCAGCATCATCCTCAGGAACAACCCTCATATGTGAGGGTATTTCTAATAACCAGTCAATGACGCGAAGACATAAATTAACATAAAATTGTAAAGTGAGGACCAAGTTAAAATATTTAAAAATGTTATTTCTCAGAGACGTAAATTAACGTCTATAATTCATCTATTAGGGCAACTAACTGGTATCCAAACTGTAGCGTTGTGCAATAATTTCGAACCTAAATCTTCATCTTCAATAGATGCAAGGTAATATTTGACAAATTAACCTAGTAAGTAAAGTTAAAAATATAAGCATTAAGACTGCCTTAAAGGAGAGGTTGCAGCAGGCTATTAAACACCACCAATTATAACTCAGTGTATCTCAAATATCAATTACCCTAAAACCAAGTTGCCGAAATAAGAAGTATTATCAAAATAATTTTTCTTTACCAATCGTGCAGGGTCATAGTAAACCTTTATGTCCTACGGTGTAAACAGATTTGAAATTAAGTTCACTAATAAAAAATTCCACCACATTGGGCCTTATTTATGAAAAGTGATGCATCGCTGCGTGAAAACAGAGATGCGTCACTTTTCACTGCGCACTCCTTGCAACACCAATGATGCGTCATATTTAATGTATGACGCATCATGTCGCAAGGAGTTACAGATACGTCAGTATTTCTGACGTATCTGTAAGCGCAAAAGTGACGCATTGCTGGAGTGTGTCACAAAAGTGACGCAACTCCAGCAATGCTTCCTTTCACAAGGGGAAAGCCCCATGTGAAAGGGCTTGCGTCAGTCTTATGCCTGCTGTGAGGCAGGCGCAAGATTTTGACGCAACAGCGTCCTAAAAGTGACGCAGTGAAATCTCATAGATTTCACTGCGTCACTATTACGAGGCGTTTTGCGGGGAACGCCCCCTCTGCATACATTATACCTGACGCAGGTATAATGTGGCGCAGGGGTTTAAAAAGTGACACATCTACCTAGATGCGTCACTTTTTAAATATGGTGCAACAAGGCCCATGTTTTACGCCGCCGATGCGTCATAAAAAGGGACACATCAGCAGCGCAAAACTGAAGCAAGGCCTCATAAATGAGGCCCGTAGTATTTAACACAACCAAGTCAAAACAATATGTTACAATTACAAATTTCGCCACATGTTATTGGGCACAACCTAATCCAAACAGTGTATTACATTAAAAATAGGAACTCGAAAGTTATCGAGTATCCCGGTGTTGGGCCATTTCCGCACGCAACATTAAGTTAAACGAAATAATCACAGAAAACGGGATGTTAAATTCGACATAAAAAAGCTGTATCTCTAATATTACCTTAAGTCAGCAGTCAGCAACAAGTAATAGCGTACTCATTCTCTTAGGCGTCTAGCACCAGCGCCATCTTGGAGAGACTATTTATATGAGAGCAGGCACAGACATGAAAGACGGCAAGCCAAACGACTATACCAATATCTCATGAGTCCCGCTGGTAAGCGGACATGTAAACACAAACAACGGTCAACTGAGTCTCGAGGTAGGTGGAAAACCGACACGTTAAAGATAACCGCCATATTTTAACGACTCAATAGTTAAATATTCAACACAAATCAGAAGCTGCAACATGCAATTTCCTATAAAAACAGCCTAAGTACACAAACTCTCTCTTTTCCCATATGTGGCACTAAATTCCAACATCAATTAAAAAAAGGGATTTCATTTAACAAGTCGTCATAATAGATTGTATTGGTTTGTGGAAAAGAAGCCGCTACCACACGTACCGAAGAAATAGTGTGTCATAAAAAAAATTAAATAAAGAAACCGAGATCAAATCTAATAAGTTTGAAAAGCAAAGAAATTAGAAGGAAGTCTAAAGATACATAAGTCACAGGCCGAAATAAAGCATAGTCGCCATCTTTAATATCTAGATGGTTTAACCTGAAAGCTTAACCAATTCTGCCACATTAAGGTTGAGCTAATTTATCTGTAGAATAAGAGAACTGACCTCAAATTAATATGTCTTCATAATTCCAACATTATAAGAGAGAAGATGTAAAAAATTAAAATCGCTGTAAAGATCCAAGCTATATAATGTGTCAGCATAATTCTAAATTGTGAGAGGAAAGAGAGAGACACACGTTAACACTTAGCTAGTACATCTCAACAGATATTTAGGCAAATAGTTAACCCATTCAGGCAAGACTACATTAGTGAGAATCAAGAAACTGACCCAGAGTGAGAGATAACAGTTCCACCAGAAATAACACCCAAAAAGTACACAATGAGCATGTGAGTTCATAGACAGTCAATTTCACATATTAGCTATACATAATCATTTGAGAAGACCAAACATGTAATTAAACTAAATCCGGTGGATTCTTCATTTGCGTTCAACATGTAGATATATTACAAATCAAAAAGATATATGTGACAAAGAATGAATGAATGAATGAATTCCGATTTGGAGAGAGCACATAGCTGCCCTGAGGCGTCCAAGCGCTAAGCATACCGTCTGAGGTTTGGGTTAGAGGAGGCAGGTTCAGCTCCATCATTAGGTAGTAAATAGGAGCGTTTTCAGGTGTTTACGAAGGTGAATTCGATTAATCTAGATTCTTAAGTACTCTAAAATATTCAGAGATCCGTTCTTTAAGGCGCCTTGTGGCTTATTGTGCTCCATACATATATTTTAGAACACTTATATGCAATGATGTAAACCACACATTTCATTGAACAGTTTATATGTTGGTTTATACAGAATTTCTTAGAGCTATTGTATTGAAAATTTCAACCATTGGAGTGGGTGGGGGGTGCCTATCATTACCAGCAGTGTCTAGCCCATACGGGGTGAATGCCTATCACGACCAGCATTTTCCAAAACATAGGGGGTGGATGCCCAGTCCTTAAGCCTTAGGGGGATGCCTTTCACCCCCAGCAGTCCCGATCTACATAGGGGTGGATGCCTATTACTATCAGCATACTCCACCTGCATAGGGGGTGAGTGCCTATCACCACCAGAATTCTCCAGCACATAGGGGGGTAGATACCCAGTCCTTAAGCCTTAGGGGGAGGCCTATTACCCCCAGCCGTCCCAATCTACATGGGGTGGATGCCAATCGCTATTGGCATACTCCACCTGCATGGGGGTGAGTGCTTATCACAACCAGCACTCTCTAGCACATAGGGGGTGTATGCCCATTCCTTAAGCCCTAGGTGGGGGATGCCTTTCACCCCCAGAAGTCCCAATCAAGATAGGGGGGTGGATGCCCATTCCTTATCAGCATACTCCACCTGCATGGGGGTGAGTGCCTATCACCACAAGCATTCTCCAGCACATAGGGGGTGGAGGCCCAGTGCTTAAGCCTTAGGGGGGATGCCTATCAACCCCAGCAGTCCCAATCTACATGGGGTGGATGCCTATCACTATCAGCATACTCCACCTGCATGGAGGTGAGTGCCTATCACCCCCAGCATTCTCCAGCACATAGGGGGGATGCCCAGTCCTTGAGGGTTAGGGGGGATGCCTATCACCCCCAGCAGTCCCAATCTACATTGGGGTGGATGCCTATTGCTTTCAGCATACTCCACCTGCATGGGGGTGAGTGCCTATCACCACCAGAATTCTCCAGCACATAGGGGGTGGATGCCCAGTCCTTAAGCCTTAGGGGGGATGCCTATTTCCCCCAGCAGTCCCAATCTACATGGGGTGGATGCCAATAGCTATCAGCATACTGCACCTGCATGGGGGTGAGTGTTTATCACAACCAGCATTCTCCTGCACATAGGGGATGGAGGCCCAACCCTTAAGCCTTAGGGGAGATGCCTATCACCCCATGAAGTCCCAATCTACATGGGGTGGATCCCTATCACTATCAGCATACTCCACCTGCTTGGAGGTGAGTGCCTATCACCACCAGCATTCTCCAGCACATAGGGGGATGCCCAGTCCTTAAGCCTAAGGGGGATGCCTATCACCCCCAGCAGTCCCAATCTACATTGGGGTGGATGCCTATCGCTTTCAGCATACTCTACCTGCATGGGGTGAGTGTCTATCACCACCAGCATTCTCCAGCACATATGGGGTAGATGCCCGGTCCTTAACCCTTAAAGGAGGATGCCTACCACCACCAGCAGGGACCACTCTACATGAGGGATGCCTATCACTATCAGCAGTCCAACCCATACATCTTGTAGTCCGAGCACCCCTCGCCCTGCCATCATACCAATATTGTGTATATGTGTGAAGTCCCTGCAACTGTGACCAAAAGCTGATTAAGTCATCATAAATCAATGCATATTGTGAACATAGCATCAATGGTGCAAAACCCAAACCCACTCAGGGATCCAAATATGAGTGCCTGTCCAAAATTGAAAGACAATGCTGCTCTGCATGTCAGATTCCTGGTTGTAACACCACAAGCAATGTAGTGGCTAAGTAGTGGGTGTGTTGCAAACAAACACACATCTTTGGAGTGGAAGTGACCTGCGTCGACTAACACCCCTCTGACGCGCAGAGTAGCTGTGCCCATGGGGGCTGACAATGCCTCCAATGTACAATTACACAATGTAAGTAGTGCCCAACAGAATGCATACACATATGCACACAAACAGACACACATACCAAGGAATCCTGTGTAGATTGCAGCCATCAGGTAACCAAGTCCCATACCCTGGCAGCAATGGAGCATAATAAAAATGAAGAATGCACTAAATGATGAGGTAGGAGTGCCAGGGACAGTACGGCAATACCTACACCCGACTTGCAGGCAATGTCCAGAAAAGCAATATCAACGCAATGTTGCAGGTGCACAAACACAACCAGCCAGCCCTACACTGTAAAATGAACACCACATGTGTGTGTGTTTCAGTGAACCCAAGCTAGTACGACACATACAAGTTACCCAGGCACATGAAGACACCACAATGTGAAAACAACCTGATGTTGGCAACACCAAAGTACAGGGCTGAATCCTGATTAAGTACCATGTGAGTTTGTATACATACCAGGGCCATTACATCACACACACACACCGATTACTCCCTTATGACCATTATTTACCATGTACCCACATCCCAGGAAACCCAGTCCTAACACCTATGGCAAACACGGGGCAAATCAGCAAGCATCACAGTCAGGCACACCTGCAGGGAATGTAGGTGGTGTTTAAAAAATCATGGTAAACCACTGAGACATGCACGCAGAACACAAAAGATGGGCCCAGTCAATGACACGGGATTACACACTGCCATGAGGTGACTCCACTCATGTGTAACCTCAGCTGTGCCAACAGTCGTCTGTGCAGGGCCAAGTCATGTCAGAGTAGGAGTCTGCCAGTGCGCCATCTATTAATTCTGACTGAAGGTTCGAGTCACATCAGCCTTTGTCCTGCAGTGTCCCTTAAGTCACCAGCACACACGCCAAACATATTTTTAGCCAAGCTGCACCGATGACAAATAAGACTTGTTCATCACCCATGCATAAAAATGCATGTCCAGTGCTGACAGGCCGAGTCATTAAGAAAGAAGATGTGCACAGATGTCAGCTCAAAACGTGCTACAGTGGAAAAAAAAGATATGACATAGTTCAAAGGCTGTCCCAATCCCAGTGTAACATTAGTTGTGATCTTGAGAATCTGAATTGACACCCAATGATGATTTGGAGATATACTTGTATATGACTCATGTACCATGGCACACATGAGACACATCACAACATCATATCACACATTGGCAAATGACAATAGCACAACAGCAACTCAATTACACTCCTTTGAAACATCGGGTTCATGAGAAGACAATCAAAGCAATAACAAAGCACAAGTTTATTCTGCAACGTAAAGGGAAAATTGCCAGCCCCGAATGCAATAAGGCCAATGGCCAGTCCATGACATTAGTCCATGATGGGGGACAACTGACAACATATCAACCATAGCTTTCCTGCACTGACACACAGTAGGGGACATCACTCTTTGGCGGGCATCTATGGTGGCAGGCCAGGCACCGCAGGGACAGTATCAGGGTGCACAAAATTGGGGCAGTGGAGTTGCGGTGGGTATAGGGGTCGCAGGAGAAACTCCAGTGGATGGGTCAGGATCAGTATGTGGGGTCTTCACTGCAGTGAGCATGTCTGATGGAGAGTGCTGGGGCTCCACTGCAGTGTCCAGGACAGTTGGGGGGACACAGGCTCCACTGTAGTTGCTGGAACAGGCTGGGGGCCGGGTGTTGTGTAAGTGTCTGTGGGAGGGGGGAGGGATGTGCCAGCAGTGGTTGGATGAACCTGAGACAGGGTGTGGCGGGGGAACACAAGGAGTGGTGGCATGGGAGCTTGAGGAGGGAGAGTGTGTGGTGGGAGTGTGTGAATGTCGTGGGAACTTCCGGGTTCTTGATTATTTCTGTGTGGGGGCCTCTGTGTCCCTGCTCTTGGGTGAGGGTGTGTGGGGTTTGGGGGGTATACCCTCCTGGCAAGGTGACTTCCTCTTCCCCTTGCGAGTTGGCACAGGTGTATCAGAGGGGAAGAGGTCAAGATCACAGAGGAAGAGCTTTTGGGAAGGGGGCTTAGCCGGGAAGTCATGGGAAGAGGTCTTGGTGTGGGAGGAGTCTGAGGACTGCAGGCTTGTTGTGGATGTTTGGCTGTGTTTCTGTACCCTATCCCCTGTGTGTGTGCCTTTAGTCCCCTGTGTGTGCGTGCTGATGTGTTTAGACTTGGATTTCCCTGTGTGTGTGCTAGTCGGGTCTGTGTTGTGTGACGGTGCAGGTGTGAGTGTGGTCGGTTCAGGGAGGGTAGTGGTCACTGTGGATGGTGCTGAGGTAGGTGGGGTGAGGGACTGCTGGAGGAAGGACACTGCTCCCATCAGTGAGGAGGCCATGGACTGGCTGATCCGCTGTTAGGCAGACATGGTTGCTGACATGCCCTCCACGAATGACACCAATTGTTTCAAGCGCTTAGTCTGATGCATGGAGGACACTCAGCATTGATGTCTGTCCCACATTGATCTGCTTATGCAGGTCCACAAACTCAATACCCAGGGCAGCTGGGTGGACATACACAGGGGGTGCAGTGCCTGGACTGAAGGAGACTCTTGCCCTAACAGGGGAGGCTCCACGGACATCTGGGACGGGAGCAACTGGGAGGGTGGAGATGGTAGAGGTTGCGGGACAGACTCTCTGGAAATCATCAATTGAGCCTTCATTGTCCACAGGATGTAGTGGCTGTTGACTCACCCTCAATTTGGCTTCCCCCACCCTCCGTGCCACTTGCTCCCTTAGACTTCTCCACAGCGGATCCAGTCTGGCTGTGGCCCTCCTCATGGTCCATGGAGCTGTCCCCTCCAGTGTCTGCCGATGATGCTGTGAACAAGGAGGAGAAACAGATTTGCATCAGTCACCTGTATTTACTGGACAAATGACCTTAAATGCAAAACCTCACTTAGCACGCCCTGGCACCAAACCACAATCTAACACACAAAGGTGAACCTGGCCCAAATGAGTCTGCCTGGGAAGCATGGCCCAGCACCCATGATGACATTGGATCTATCAGCCCATAGTATGTATGATGTTGGACAGCACATGTGCAGGCATTGCCAGACTACCCAGGACTCTGAACTGCTTTGAATGTAACTGTCATGTGTCCTGACACACATGTCACATTCCTGGCCTCGGACTCAGGTTTTGGAACAGCATTTGTGATGGCATGATCCCATTGTTGATATGATGAATATACTTCAATTAGCAGACACCAATACGGCCCGTTACTTGAAATGTAGAGCTAGCACCCTGTGGCTGCAGTATGAGACACACGTCACAATACAGAATGCCCCAGATATTAGTGTGTAACATGATGCCACATGGCAGTCTGGACTATCAGTCAGTTCTGAATACTGTCACAGGCTCAGTACATGGCTAGTCCACATTCAGCAATGTGTTGCACCAATGTTTGCACTGTGAATGGAACTCCGATAGTGGTCATGTATACATGGTCGCCACATGCTACACACATTTGATAGAATATGATAAAGCCACAGAAGCAACATGAGAAATCACAGTTTGTGGTCTAAAACTCTGTATACCTAATCATAGAGGACAGCACAAGTAAAGCAGATGACACAAATCTGTTGAATACCCCAATATGCACATTATAGTGACTGCTCCCATATGTATTACCCTGTGTGTAGAACAAATAGTCACATGTCAGATGTCTGTCTTTGTCAAACATATAGCAAACATCTGAAATACAAAAAGCTATGGCAGGCCAGCTTGTCACAGTCAGACACATGTTAATAAACGTTCACAATGGTCGAAGGATTGGCTGACACACAAGAATAGGAGGCCACAGTGTCTTATGCACCCAAGAGGCAGACCTGTCCATGGGCCATGTGCGACATGGGATTATCAGGAGTACAATGCAGGTGACCATACGTTATGCTGGAGCTCATACACATCAAATGTCTGAGGTGTCACGATTGTGCATGCCTGCTGCATGGATGTGTGGTCAATACCTCACACTCCTATGCTGACCCACAGCAGCAATTAGTGCAGAGATGTTGATCAAATAAAGAGCACATATTAATAATTCATAAATGATCTGACACAAGTCCCAGATTAGCCTCAGCTATGTAGCTCAAGTCAATGAACACTTTGCTGATGTTGGTGTCAACATTACCTTGTACAACAGTAAATACACACAACCCAAGTGACACATGTGAAATAGTGCAAAGGACACACCTGGGCATCAGATGTGAAATGGGCATCACCACATATAGCCACATGGGACTTGCCTGAGCTGACACACTAACCGTGTGAGTGTTACTTGGCTGAAGGAGTACAAACTGCAGATTAAACCAAATACAATTACAAGGCATGGACGTACCCCTCCTTTGTGCTGTCTGGCCTTCAACTGCCTATCCAGGTCTGGAAAGACCACCTCCAGGATCCGTAGCATTTGATTGGTCAGGTTCCGGTGTCTGCCCCTTCTGCGAGGAGGCAAAAGCTTTAGCTGAACACTTGCTATCCTCCAGGTCCAGCAACAAAGGTCCTGCCACCTCTTCTGGCAGTTGCGGATGCAGCGTCTGTAGACCCCCACCGACCTAACTACTCAGGCGATGGTCAGCCAAATTTAATTCTTCTCATGGGCGGTGACCTGTGAGGATGACAATGTGAGACAACATCATTACACATGCCCCATGTTAACAAACACACCATTGTACACACATGTTTAACTTTGCAGTGCATACCATGTATACAGTTATTGCAACTGTGGTAATGGTCAATTGTCCTGTGTGCAAGCCCAAATCAATGACATGGCAGTGCTGGCAGACCGATGGCCTCAGAATGGATACCCACTCACTGCTCAGACCGGACACTGTTGTTGTATGGCGTTTTAGATGTTGAATGAATTTTCCCCGATTCATGCCCTTATATAGTACAAACCACATTGCCCTTATATAGGCATAGACATCAAGCCCTTATTTAGGCATACCCCATGCTCCCGAAATACAGGCATGGCTACTTCTATCCATTTATCAACGTCACACCGATTTCTTGAAAAATCAGACTCTTAAGCAGAAAGGACTTCCCCTAGCCTGGATATTGATTTCTCCAAGAAACTCATTATTATGCCTGAACAACTGTTCCTTAGGGGTTTATTCATGATGTTCATATGCCCGACTTTACGTCTAAGCTGGAATTCCTAAACACCTTCAAAGTATAAATATACCTGCACTCAGTAGCGGTCGGCAGTAGGTGTTTCTATAGGGCGGTGACGTGGGCAGGAGGAGGGGCAGGGTGGGGGGAAATAATGTATGGATTACGGAGTTTTACAGGTAAGTAAACATTTAAATACATACAACGAATTTCGTTGCGCGCACTGCATCACATTTGGTGATGCAGTGTGCGCAACGAAATTCGTTTTATGTATTCAAATGTTTACTTACCTGTAAAACTCCGTAATCCATACATTATTTCCCCCCACCCTGCCCCTCCTCCTGCCCACGTCACCGCCCTATAGAAACACCTACTGCCGACCGCTACTGCCTGCACTTGCTATAGCAAAACACAGTGTGGTTCGGTGCAGTTTGACGACATACTTGCCCGACGCAGCTCGCTACAGCAAGTGCCCAAGGAAGCCGACTCTCCAGCCGACGCACTGCCAAGAAGCTGTCCTCCTCTGCAGAGAATCCAGCTCCAGTGTTTCTGACTCCCCTTGTGGGGTGTTTGGAAATCGAGTCCAGAGACAGAGATACCAACCTCCTTCATTCTAAGGTATGGAGCTAGAGAAACCTTTGGCAATTCTTGGCAGAACTAAAACTTATGCTAAACAACACTTACTTCTTCCCTCGTACAAGACCTCGGTTAGGTACATTGGGGTAGGCGTATTTTCGAAGCACCAGTTGAGTATTATAACCTGTGTTATTTATGTATGTATTTTTATATAGCTTAGAAACCAAGCAATGCTATTACAGTATTATTTTATAATACTATTCTCGCTGTACGCATTATACTTTGCATTCTGTTTAACGCTTGTAGCAGTTCACCTCTCTTGCATGAGAAAGAATACTGTCTCACTATTTCTCTACAACTCTTTAGAAACAAAGCATGCATTATTGACTGAGTAAAATAGTTATCTATTGTTTCTTCGACTCTGAAGATGCTTTCCTGTTCTAGGGAAACAAAGTTGTCATGTTTATGCGGTTGTCAGAAACTAATCCCTTCTTGTGTATTCAAGAAAGTTTCCAGTGACCTCTGAGCTAGCTGGCACTCGCAATTAATTTTAGTATATTCGATAGAGACCTACTGACCTAAGTCCTACGTCATATCTGTAGGATATATCATTCCAATGCGCAGAGCCTATTGGGAATATAGGAACTACACTACATGGCGCCCAAAATTTGGTAAGGCACTTATTTAATGCTAGATACTAAAGTAACTCAGTTGTGCTTTTCTCAGAGACCCCTTTTTCCGTAATACTCCAATAGACGTCTGGAGTGGGTAAAGGAATAATATCCTCCATAGCTTAGTAGGACAAAAATCCTATGTATTAGCTTTTTGGTTTGTTCAGCGTTGAAGGATACGGTGTTCCAAAATATTGTGCACCTTATCTTTGTTTCCTTGAAACTTGCTCTGCAATTTTCATTAAACAATGTCAGATAAAGGCAACAACACTGAGAACGGTAGAGCTGTGGCTGATCCAGCAGCTTTTAACATAACAGGTTTTAATGAAACCGACAAGGATGTTATAAGCATTCCTATAAATTTAAGGAAAGCCATCACTAAAAAACTAATTAAAAAAAATGGCCTGACACCGAGAGGTGGTAGGGTAGTGTTTTTGATAGAGGCACATGATTATCACCAAACAGAGGTATTCTATTCATGGACAGTCTTCCCTGAAGCAAATCCAGTAACACCGATGTTTCACTTCTACAAAGAAGATGAACCACCGGATGAGTATATTCCTTTGGAGAATATAGAAATTCCACTCACATATGGAGAGCATGAGCTCTGGTTTAAAGGCGCCCTAAAACATTTAAATCACATTACCGAGCTTGGTCCACTAGGTAGACCAGGAACAATATGGTCAGCTATAGCCGGCTACACACCTGAAACCTGACATTGAAGCAATGTTGGATGATGAATTACTTAGTAATATACAAAGATAAGTACAGTTAAACCCCAACTGTCTGAAAGTCCTGAAAAGGTCTTTACTAAAAACACTCCTACTCCTTCTAAAAAGAAGTGACAAAATAGCAAGCAGACTTCTAAAGAGAAGCGTTCTCTATCCCGAGGTAGGTCTCCTCAAAAGGAACCCTGTGCAAGGAGGTATAACCACAGGAATAGGAATAATTTGAGAAAACCTGATAGATATCAAGACACTGAAACACGTTCCTCTCGTACCTTGCAGACTTCATCACAGAAATCCGAAAGAAGAGGACTGTCAGAACACAAGTAAAAACGCGTGAAGTCCAAAGACGATCAGCATGTTCAGAAAAACAAGAAAACTCAATTCACCAAAAAGAAAGTAGCAGGTCTAAAAATCAGGCATGCCCAGGGGGATCTTTAGGACACAACTCAAGAACAGGGAATGGGCTCAGACAATGTTGCACAGTGCAGCAGAAGTCCCCATAGCTCGCAAGAACTTGAAGGATCATCTGAAGATAGTGGACTTGAATTAATTCATTCAAGTTAAAACTGCAGATACCAGGGTTAGTTCTCCACATACGTTATATGAAGTAACACTCCGGATGGAGGGAGACATACCAAGAAAAGTGAGAGTACTCTTTTGGGAGCGACTCTCTAAGGTTTATGACATTCTTCTAGCTGAACAAGACTGGCCACCAAAACTTGTCAGGGAGTGCCCACATGACGAAGACATCATTATGCCAGCCTTCTCCAATCACATTCCAATTCAATTAAAATATACCTATGCCAGGAAATGGGCAGTAGCCCAGGCTCCTGAATTATTTAAAAATCATGTAGGATGGGATGAGGATTCTCCTCACCAAAAAATCAAGTTAAAAAATCAACCAACTTCACAAAGACAGTACCCAGTTATCCAAGAAGCTAAAAAATTGGTCAGGGAGATATTAGATCAACTTGAATACCAGGGGGTGATTGAAACATGCATCTCGTCCATGCATAATCCTTTGTTTCCTATCTCTAAACCAGACAATACATATCATCTAGCATTGGATTACAGACATCTAAACTCTTGTTGTAAAACATTTGCAGTACAAAATGCACACAGTGCAGCATTAATGAATAACATTTTGCGTAAAAAATATGAAACCACATTAGAAATTTCCAACGGTTTCTGCTGTCAAATCACTGCAATGAATTGTCAATTTATCATACCCAAACCACCATAAGGCCCTCCTGCAGATGCTACCCTTACATGTCTGGTGTATTGCACAGTTATTGGTTGCTGAGATGGCTGTAATGGCAGACATTGTCACATTCGACTCTTCATCAATGGTAGTTTTTGCATGCCTGGAAGTGTCACTATTAGTCTTTTGTATGTCACACATCAACACACTCAAATACAGGAAATAGGACAGTAAGTCAATCTGAAACATTGCCAGCTGTGTACATACATAAGCACACTCCAAAACTTACACTTATTCACTGTGCATGCTTGCCCTTGCATTGTCAGCATTCCGTCCATCATTTGTTTGCTGTAACACTTTTTGCCCTAAGTGGGTTGGGTAAGCCCTGACCTGGGTTCCTTGCTCACTGTGCCACTGGATTCAAGCTAGTCTGGCTGAAGAAGGGTGACATACCTTGAAACCGGTCCCAGGATGCGTGTTTCCAGTCCAGGGAAGACTTGACCTGGCAGTTCGGTCTGGACTGCTACCATGGGGCACAGGGTCAAGACTGATTTGCATATGGCTGGGTCCAAACTGGAGTGGCGTAGTGGGCAAAAGAACGATTGATTCAACACAGATCATTTGACATGGGTAGAATGTTTGCATTGTCAGCATTCTGTCCATCATTCGTTTGCTGTACCACTGTTTGCCCTTTGAGGGCACAATGCTAGTAGTGCCAATCAGACTACATGTACAAATGCCAAGGCAGTGGACCCCACGCTCACCTGCTCCCCTGGTTTCCCATACAGCTTGCAGTACTGTGGGAAGAGGCTGTCCAGCAGGGCCTTGTTTTCCTCATCAGTGAATGCTGGAGCCCTCTCTACAGTACATGCCATTGCAGGAGACAGAGGATACAGAGACAGCAGCAGTGGTGTGATGTGAGCCAGTCATGTAGCATGTAGTGCAAGCAAGTGCTGTCTCTGGGGAACACACAGCCATAAATCAGTGCTACAGAGGCAGTATCTGAGTGATGCTGCCAAAGAGATAGGTCAGACTCGTTCGCATTATCCGAATTGGACCAATCCTTGGAATGCATTGGACAGGCCTTCAGAGCTGTTCAAACTTTCTGCATCATGACACCATTGAATTTGCAACATTGTTGTATAGGCCCAACTGAATCTGGCAGCACACAAGTTGTACACATAGCAACACACAAAGCTCCTCTCCATGACAGCCAATGGGTGTGTACGCCTTGGATCCTAGGTGTCCTACGCGTCTTACGGAATCGCACCGGCATATGGAGCCATTACAGCCTATGAGCAAGGCGTGCGTACGCCTCGGTACACAAGTGTCCGATGCTTCTTACAAAATGGCACCAGCATATAGAGCCATTACAGCCTATGAGCAAGACATGCGTAACGCCTCGGTACACAAATGTCCTAGCATCTTACGGAATCACACATGCCAGTGTGACCATTGCATTCGGTGGTCAGAGGCTGCCAACCAAAATGTTTTGACATGGACTGAGGGACTGGACAACACAGTGACAGCCTGTCACATAGTACATATTTACAACAAGGGGTGGTGAGGGACAGAGTCTCTGAATTAAGCAGAAAGCTCTCACCCAGTCAAGAGATCAGGGCTAGATCCAACACCGTTTTTTAGCTCACTACACCATCCCAGTTTCAGAACCTGGCTGTATGCAAATTAGTCTGTTCCTGTCCCAGTCCATGATGAGAACAGGGCAAACCAAACTACAAAAGCCAATTCTTACACTGGGAAGGAAACAAGCTCCCGGGGACCGGTTTCTGGCATTACAGCCGTCTTCGGCCCGGTTTGCTTGAATCCTGATGGTGCAATGAGCAAGGGTCTCACATCTGAGAATACCCTTCCACGCTTAGGGTGGACAAAAATATTTACAACAAGGGGTGGTGAGGGACAGAGTCTCTGAATTAAGCAGAAAGCTCTCACCCAGTCAAGAGATCAGGGCTAGATCCAACACCGTTTTTTAGCTCACTACACCATCCCAGTTTCAGAACCTGGCTGTATGCAAATTAGTCTGTTCCTGTCCCAGTCCATGATGGGAACAGGGCAAACCAAACTACAAAAGCCAATTCTTACACTGGGAAGGAAACAAGCTCCCGGGGACCGGTTTCTGGCATTACAGCCGTCTTCGGCCCGGTTTGCTTGAATCCTGATGGTGCAATGAGCAAGGGTCTCACATCTGAGAATACCCTTCCACGCTTAGGGTGGACAAAAATATTTACAACAAGGGGTGGTGAGGGACAGAGTCTCTGAATTAAGCAGAAAGCTCTCACCCAGTCAAGAGATCAGGGCTAGATCCAACACCGTTTTTTAGCTCACTACACCATCCCAGTTTCAGAACCTGGCTGTATGCAAATTAGTCTGTTCCTGTCCCAGTCCATGATGGGAACAGGGCAAACCAAACTACAAAAGCCAATTCTTACACTGGGAAGGAAACAAGCTCCCGGGGACCGGTTTCTGGCATTACAGCCGTCTTCGGCCCGGTTTGCTTGAATCCTGATGGTGCAATGAGCAAGGGTCTCACATCTGAGAATACCCTTCCACGCTTAGGGTGGACAAAAATATTTACAACAAGGGGTGGTGAGGGACAGAGTCTCTGAATTAAGCAGAAAGCTCTCACCCAGTCAAGAGATCAGGGCTAGATCCAACACCGTTTTTTAGCTCACTACACCATCCCAGTTTCAGAACCTGGCTGTATGCAAATTAGTCTGTTCCTGTCCCAGTCCATGATGGGAACAGGGCAAACCAAACTACAAAAGCCAATTCTTACACTGGGAAGGAAACAAGCTCCCGGGGACCGGTTTCTGGCATTACAGCCGTCTTCGGCCCGGTTTGCTTGAATCCTGATGGTGCAATGAGCAAGGGTCTCACATCTGAGAATACCCTTCCACGCTTAGGGTGGACAAAAATATTTACAACAAGGGGTGGTGAGGGACAGAGTCTCTGAATTAAGCAGAAAGCTCTCACCCAGTCAAGAGATCAGGGCTAGATCCAACACCGTTTTTTAGCTCACTACACCATCCCAGTTTCAGAACCTGGCTGTATGCAAATTAGTCTGTTTCTGTCCCAGTCCATGATGGGAACAGGGCAAACCAAACTACAAAAGCCAATTCTTACACTGGGAAGGAAACAAGCTCCCGGGGACCGGTTTCTGGCATTACAGCCGTCTTCGGCCCGGTTTGCTTGAATCCTGATGGTGCAATGAGCAAGGGTCTCACATCTGAGAATACCCTTCCACGCTTAGGGTGGGCAAAAATATTTACAACAAGGGGTGGTGAGGGACAGAGTCTCTGAATTAAGCAGAAAGCTCTCACCCAGTCAAGAGATCAGGGCTAGATCCAACACCGTTTTTTAGCTCACTACACCATCCCAGTTTCAGAACCTGGCTGTATGCAAATTAGTCTGTTCCTGTCCCAGTCCATGATGGGAACAGGGCAAACCAAACTACAAAAGCCAATTCTTACACTGGGAAGGAAACAAGCTCCCGGGGACCGGTTTCTGGCATTACAGCCGTCTTCGGCCCGGTTTGCTTGAATCCTGATGGTGCAATGAGCAAGGGTCTCACATCTGAGAATACCCTTCCACACTTAGGGTGGACAAAAATATTTACAACAAGGGGTGGTGAGGGACAGAGTCTCTGAATTAAGCAGAAAGCTCTCACCCAGTCAAGAGATCAGGGCTAGATCCAACACCATTTTTATAGCTCACTACACCATCCCAGTTTCAGAACCTGGCTGTATGCAAATTAGTCTGTTCCTGTCCCAGTCCATGATGGGAACAGGGCAAACCAAACTACAAAAGCCAATTCTTACACTGGGAAGGAAACAAGCTCCCGGGGACCGGTTTCTGGCATTACAGCCGTCTTCGGCCCGGTTTGCTTGAATCCTGATGGTGCAATGAGCAAGGGTCTCACATCTGAGAATACCCTTCCACGCTTAGGGTGGACAAAAATATTTACAACAAGGGGTGGTGAGGGACAGAGTCTCTGAATTAAGCAGAAAGCTCTCACCCAGTCAAGAGATCAGGGCTAGATCCAACACCGTTTTTTAGCTCACTACACCATCCCAGTTTCAGAACCTGGCTGTATGCAAATTAGTCTGTTCCTGTCCCAGTCCATGATGGGAACAGGGCAAACCAAACTACAAAAGCCAATTCTTACACTGGGAAGGAAACAAGCTCCCGGGGACCGGTTTCTGGCATTACAGCCGTCTTCGGCCCGGTTTGCTTGAATCCTGATGGTGCAATGAGCAAGGGTCTCACATCTGAGAATACCCTTCCACGCTTAGGGTGGACAAAAATATTTACAACAAGGGGTGGTGAGGGACAGAGTCTCTGAATTAAGCAGAAAGCTCTCACCCAGTCAAGAGATCAGGGCTAGATCCAACACCGTTTTTTAGCTCACTACACCATCCCAGTTTCAGAACCTGGCTGTATGCAAATTAGTCTGTTCCTGTCCCAGTCCATGATGGGAACAGGGCAAACCAAACTACAAAAGCCAATTCTTACACTGGGAAGGAAACAAGCTCCCGGGGACCGGTTTCTGGCATTACAGCCGTCTTCGGCCCGGTTTGCTTGAATCCTGATGGTGCAATGAGCAAGGGTCTCACATCTGAGAATACCCTTCCACGCTTAGGGTGGACAGACTGATTTGCATATAGCCAGGTTCTGAGCTGGGATGGGGCAGTGAGATAAATAACGGTGATGGATCAAGCCCTGATCTTTGGACTGGGTAAGAGTGGTCTGCTCAATTCAGACACTCTGTTCATCACCACCCCCTTTTGTAAATCGTTTTTGGCCACTATAGGTGTGGCATGGTATACTCAGACATGAGTCCCTTTCTCACTGCTCCATCAGGATTCAAGCAAGCCGGGCCGAAGAGGCTGAAATGCCAGAAACCGGTCCCCGGTAGCTTGTCTCCTTTCTGGTAAAGAATTGGCTTGGTAGTTTAGTCTGCCCTGTTCCCATGATGCACTGGGCCAGGGACAGACTGATTTGCATATAGCCAGGTTCTGAGCTGGGATGGGGCAGTGAGATAAATAACGGTGATGGATCAAGCCCTGATCTTTGGACTGGGTAAGAGTGGTCTGCTCAATTCAGACACTCTGTTCATCACCACCCCCTTTTGTAAATCGATTTTGGCCACTATAGGTGTGGCAGGGTATACTCAGACATGAGTCCCTTTCTCACTGCTCCATCAGGATTCAAGCAAGCCGGGCCGAAGAGGCTGAAATGCCAGAAACCGGTCCCCGGTAGCTTGTCTCCTTTCTGGTAAAGAATTGGCTTGGTAGTTTAGTCTGCCCTGTTCCCATGATGCACTGGGCCAGGGACAGACTGATTTGCATATAGCCAGGTTCTGAGCTGGGATGGGGCAGTGAGATAAATAACGGTGATGGATCAAGCCCTGATCTTTGGACTGGGTAAGAGTGGTCTGCTCAATTCAGACACTCTGTTCATCACCACCCCCTTTTGTAAATCGATTTTGGCCACTATAGGTGTGGCAGGGTATACTCAGACATGAGTCCCTTTCTCACTGCTCCATCAGGATTCAAGCAAGCCGGGCCGAAGAGGCTGAAATGCCAGAAACCGGTCCCCGGTAGCTTGTCTCCTTTCTGGTAAAGAATTGGCTTGGTAGTTTAGTCTGCCCTGTTCCCATGATGCACTGGGCCAGGGACAGACTGATTTGCATATAGCCAGGTTCTGAGCTGGGATGGGGCAGTGAGATAAATAACGGTGATGGATCAAGCCCTGATCTTTGGACTGGGTAAGAGTGGTCTGCTCAATTCAGACACTCTGTTCATCACCACCCCCTTTTGTAAATCGATTTTGGCCACTATAGGTGTGGCAGGGTATACTCAGACATGAGTCCCTTTCTCACTGCTCCATCAGGATTCAAGCAAGCCGGGCCGAAGAGGCTGAAATGCCAGAAACCGGTCCCCGGTAGCTTGTCTCCTTTCTGGTAAAGAATTGGCTTGGTAGTTTAGTCTGCCCTGTTCCCATGATACACTGGGCCAGGGACAGACTGATTTGCATATAGCCAGGTTCTGAGCTGGGATGGGGCAGTGAGATAAATAACGGTGATGGATCAAGCCCTGATCTTTGGACTGGGTAAGAGTGGTCTGCTCAATTCAGACACTCTGTTCATCACCACCCCCTTTTGTCACATAGTACAGGCATTCACTATTCATGCTCAATTACATTTGTGAATTCATGTGTACACATGATATGTTTGATGGGCACAATGTGGTACACACTACCAGGATGTGCCATGTCACATGGTCACAATAAGGCATTGTGTTTGATGCACATCCCTACTATGCATCAGGACTGTGCTGGCCAACACATGCGGGTTGTGCACAGTGACTGGGAAACATTGTGTATTGCCATGTCACATGAACCCTACATGGCATATGATATGTGTCCGTGGGCTTGCTCTGTGTGGTACATCAGGAGTATTTGCGTACCATGCTAGGGACATGGACATATTTGTATCTGGGAGTTGGTAATCCCCTCAACCTCCATCAGACTTGGTCCTGAGATTTGGTGTTGTGCCTGTGTGTCACAGACATCCACCTTTGCCATGCAGATAAGCCTGTTTGTATATCCTGTGTGTCTTGCTTGTGTTGGGACGTGTACATCAGACGTTTCATGGTGACTGTGTCCATGTCGCAATACATGTTCCCTGTGTGTGTGACAGCCAGTCTGTTGTCATTTTGACAACACAACCATCCTCACTAATCATTGCGGTGTTTATTTGTCCTGTAACATATGTTCAGATGTACTGTGACAGGGCCCACAGTTTGTCAACAGCAGAGCATGACACTTGTTGTGTCACCATGCGGAACTGACATATTTGGTGAGGGGCACATCGCTGGCATATGTGTCCATGCTGAATTGCACACACCTGACTCTATTGTGTCCTGATGTTATGTAGCTTGTGGTATTTGGGCTGGTCATAGCCACAGATGTGGGTGAACTTAAATACTTTCTTTGATTCCCTTTGTACTGCAAGAGACCTAATGCCCACAGACCCTTCCCCGACCTTGCAACCATGGGTGAACGTGACTGCTTCCAACAGTACCGCTTCAAACGCCAGCTGATAGAGGATTTGGAGGAGCAGTTATCCTCACATTTATAACCTGGACTGGCGTATCCAACTGCGCTGACCCCCACGGTGAGGGTGATGGCAGCCCTACATTTCTTTCCCTCCAGAACAGTCCAATACACAGTTGCTGGTGCTGGCGGGATGTCACAGACTATGTTCAGTCATGTTCTCCGTGGTGTTTTGGAGGCAATGTTGTTGTATCTGGACCGATACATCCGATTTCCATCCCAACAACAACTGCCAGGCATAAAGGGAGATTTCTTTGCCTTGGGAGAGATGCCAAATATCATTGGCTCAATTGATGGGACACATGTGGCTATGGTACCACCACAAGCACATGAGAAGATTTACCGCAACCGTAAACATTTTCACTCTATTAATGCCCTAGTGGTATGTCTTGCTGATATGTCAATTTCACATCTCTGTGTCCGTTTCCCTGGTTCACCACACAACGCCTACATCAAGTGGAATAGCAGGATGCCACAATGGATGTCACAGCTGCAGAACCAGCGTGTCTGGCTTGTTGGTGAGCATTTGCACTTTACCTTATGTGTCTTATGTATCTTTGGATTACACACTCATTCCTGAGCCATGACATTTTTGACTGTTTGTCCGCAGGTGACTCTGGGTACCCCAACATGCCTTGGTTGCTGACACCTCTTAGGACCATGTCACAGCTGCACAAATACATTTCAATGAGGCACATGGGCAGACCAGATGTGTGACAGAGCACACATTTGGACTCCTGAAATGCCGATTCCGCTGCCTGTACCAGACAGGAGGGGCCCTCCAATAAGCACCTGAAAGGTGTGCAAGATATTTTTTGTGTGTTGCATGCTACACAAAATGGCAGTGAGGGAGGAGGTGCCTGTCATCGAAGATGATGACCGCCAGCAACCACCAGCATGTGAGGATCCGGGTCTGGGACATGTTGCAGGTGACACTGAGGGTGAGGGGGATGTCCAGGACCCAGCTCATCAACAACTTCTTTACCAAATTGTGAGTTTACAGTGATGTGTTGCCAAGAATTCTTGCTTCACCTGATATTTGTTTGGTTTGTGCACTGTGTGGGCATATGTGTTTCTGCATGCTAAGTGTAATGATTGTTGCATTCATGTGTCCCTTGAGTTACTATGTCCTCCCAATCAGTGTTGCCATGATGCTTTGGATATTTTAACAACTCTTTGGAAATGTGTATGTAATGTGTATTGTAGAAGTATGCAGTGATTTTGTGATTTCAATACTGTTGTATGTCTGTCATTCGCAGGGTCCATAGGCTGTTGTCTGGTGACATGTAACCTCTGAAATGCACAATACGGTCACTGGGTGCAACCTTTCATGGTTCCAGGAAGCATCATCCCACACACCCGGGGCTGGCATGTCTGCCATATTTGTTGAATATTTGCTCACTGTTATGTGAGGGTACCTTGCATCTGATGTTCTGTTTATTTGTTGTGTATGTGTAATAAAGGTGTGCACCAGTTTGTGGTGTGCTTCCTCTGTGTCCACACATCAGTAAATCTTTGGCATGCTGTACCTGTAGGCTGATTAGCTCTGATTCAGCATGTGTGTGTATTTGAGTTCACAATCTGTGAGGCAAGAATTGTGATGGGCATGGTGGTTTTGTGTTTTGTTGACCTAGGGGTATGTACCTCTCAAATGACACCAAGCCACTGAAAATTCCCTTTTGGACTCCTCAATAGCATACAGTGGAACTCAAACCTCACTCAAACCTCACTCATCTATTAAACTATTGAAAATGCCACGGAGAAGTATATAAATGTGTTATTCACCAAGTGAATGTATTAAAAAAATACTATTGTAAATCTAGTAAGATATACTCAGCTGATATACAAGCAAAAGAATGTGACACAAAATATTAAAAATTACTTAATAAAGCATATCAAGAGGATGACTATTTCACAATTAAACATCAGAATCAAATAACAAATACACAGTTAAAACATATTATATGTAAGTGAACATTTCATAAAAGAGCATCATAAAAGAATATATAACATGGCAAATGAATACAAAATGAACAAAGGCAATGCGTTTCGGTGGTAGTAACTGGTCCAAACCAACTTCTTCAGACTTTGCTATAAAAACGTGTCCGAGGAGCCTAACATCTATACAAAGAAAAGATAATATATGTATATATAAGGATATACACTTGGTTAAATGACAACGGCAATACTGCAGTTAGAATGATGGTAAACCATCCCCTTTCAATAAACCACCCATATACAAACCCAATGGCATTTATCTGTACTACGGATTAAAACAAACCCGTCTTTCATCCATTTCACTCATGCCAATCTATTCACACAAAATTAAAACTCACAAGCAGCATTAGAACCAATGTCACTGAGAGGTTTTTAAAAACTCTATCAGTTCATAATTTGCCAGAATAGAGCTGTTTACTAGTTTTCCCAGTATACCTGTCACTTTTCTAAAAACAGTATAGAAGACATATTAACCCACCGTTAAGTCGTAGTGTGGAATCACTGACAGGGGGACATCACTCGCTATCTCCTCCTGCTAGTACCAACTAGACATTTCGATAGCAGATTGGTTACCAATGCAGGAATCTAGTTTGAAAAAATATGTGGCAATGCAATAATCCCACATTGGTCTTAATGTCAAATTACTAACAGTTGTCCTAATGACAATATTAAGCAGCATACCTCACACAATAAAACTGGATAATTTAAACACTTGGTGGTCACAAAAGTAATCCTGTTCAAGTGTCCTGTCAGAAGGAATGTTCAATTTTAAAATATAGAGTAGACGCAAGACACCTCCAAAGGTTGTCCTGAAAAATGTTATCGGGAAGACATATATTAAGTCTAAATAATGTCCCCAATAGTATGGTCAAAAATAATTCATCAAGGCATTATGCATATAAATTATCTTATTTGTGCTTTTTTATGGCCACCATATTCTTCATATACTCAAAAGGCAGCTAAGCACTTCTTCCCTTCAGTATTCAACTATATTTTAGTACAGAGAAATGGGAAACTGTAAAGATAAGCAAAGTGAATTTTTAAGCCTGTCTGCATCATGCTTCGTGGAAAGACTAGCAGTTGTCCTCAAGGCCCCTTTGCATCGTATCTGATACCTGTATTTGAGAAAAAAAAACATCCTATTTCTCTAAATCAAACTAATCCATACTTCCTACGATCTTCTAAAAACAATGGCACTCATTGTTGCTATACGTTTCCAATTGTAAAAAGCCTTGGCTACTCCATCCTCACAACTTGTTTGGAAGCGACCAGCAGTTAAAAGATGCTAATTTATTTCCCACTCACAAAATCGTGGTTTATCCGGAACCAAGCCCACAATCCTACTTCTTTCTAACTTAGCCGCCTACTACAGTTTAAAAACAAGTATGAGAAGAAATAAGCATTAAATAACACTGTAACCACTCAATAACAAGAGAGCTATGTGTTGCAGCAAACAAACAGCTATCTTCAAAATGTAAAACCATCTAGGTCCCTGTATTTACTAACTTATGGCCACTTACCGGGATATAACAATCTCCAGACATGCGTGCACGTAGTGCAACCTTTTCCAAAAGCAGACATAAAATTCGACGTGTGGCGTGCCTATTTATGCGCCACTGGGAGCCTCTTTCCACGCGTGGCCCCGCGACTGAACATACCCATCGAAAACTTACTCTCAAATGGGTAAAATTAACATGAATCAAATTCCAGTGTTTAGATTGCTCTAGTGGTTCCCCTGCCCAGTCTTACTTTAGCATTTTATCACCAATATGTGTCAAACCCTGTCAAATTTATCACAGAGTCAACAATTGTGATTTGAAGTGTTTATTTACATACTTGTGTGTGGATGATATAGGTGACATGAAGTGCTGTACAATGCAATGGGAATCTGAAGTTCACAGAGGAGTTGGTAGGATCAGTTGATGAAGTTGGCCGAGTAAAGTCCACAGTCAGTAGATCCATTGGTTCAAATCAGAGTCTCCATCACATGTGGGAGAGTTGGGAACAGTCGGCAAGGTGAATGGTTTGCACACAATGGTAGACATCAGGAAAAGGTGTTCACTTCCTGGGTGATGTGCAGGGCCAACTGCCTCTCACTTGTCCTTCTTTGGACGACCCTGCGGCTTCTTCGGGGGGGGTCCCTTCAGGTTCAGGCTGTGGCGGTGTTCTGGAGTTTACATCAGAGTTCCCCTCCCCACCTTTGGCAGTTTGCAGTTTGTAGTATTCTCCTATTACTACCTATCTATTATGTTAACTTGTCCCTAGCTGCTCAGCCTGTGTGAGTGTTCTGAGTGGAATGTTGGTGTGTGGGCTGTGTGTGGAATGCTTGGATGACTGGAGCTGAATGACAGTTGGGTGGATGGGGCTGAGCAGCTAGCAGGCTGCTCCCGGTGGGACTGTTAATGGGTACTTAGGACTTCTGATAGAGACCTTATCACCTGCTTTATCTACTCTTCAATAAAGCTACGTTGACTTAATCATACCTATGTTGTCCCGATTACTACATCTATTTTTGGCGACGAGGGTGGGATATTTGTGTTTAATTTTACGCTTAATTATATTTGTACCCTTATGCGAGGGTGGTGTTTTGACTGGTTGCAAGGGTGGGTGTCTGCGTGCATATGACGCATTGCGCCACACTAATTTTCCTGTTGGATTTACACATTGCTGGCCTCCTCTCATTGGAGAGCTCTCACATTTCATTGTATAAGTTGTCCCTTAGTTGATAGTGGGGCAGGACATAGGGTGAAAGTCCCTATGTTCTCAGGACATCTTATTACATAATGTGACTTTTTATGATCACTAGTTGTTTCATTTTATAGGGTCAGGACATTGGGTTAAAGTCCCTCTTGTCCACATTTACGTTGGCCCCTGTTTAGGGTAGGGGCAGGTCATTGGGTTATAGTCCCTCTTGTCCACATTTATATTTCCGTTGTCCACTGTTTAGGGTATAGTCAGGACATTGGGTATGAGTCCCTCTCGTCTACATTTTCATACATGGCAACTGATGTAGTGAGCACACAGGGAGGTGGGGCCATGTTTTTTGCAATCTGACGTAGGCATCCAAGTATGTCTCTGTGCACTGCAGTAACATAATCCAACTTGTCCATCTTTGACTCTATGCGGGCCATGTGTTTCTCCACCTACAACATGTGTGCGTCCAATCTGGCATGATGTTCAGCCTGCTGTTCTTTAATGTCCCTGAGGTGCCCCACAATCTGGCCAAAGTCTCTGGTGCATTGCTGGTACGCATTTATGATGCGTACCAATTGGGAATCAGCTTGGGATACATCACCATGGCCATGGGTTGGCCTCAGCCTGCCCCCAATCCAACCACCCCTACCCCTACGAGCAGGTTCTGCTGTTGCAGGCACAGATGACACTGAGCCGCCTCTGGTGACGGCACTGGTGGAATTGGCATCGACCTCCAGAGTTCCGTGTTGCTGTGCCCTCAGTGTTGGGTTGGCTTGACCTGTCCATGTTCGTAGGAGTCTTCTGGATGTTGTAAGATGGTACAGGAATGGTGGCAGGGGGTGCAGATGTTACTGCTGCTGCACACTAATCCACACCGGAGGGGCCAGGTTGTTCATGGTCGTCGTCAGAGGAGTGAGAGGCATCCACACCAGCCAGCTGTCAAACAGAGTCTGGGACTGGGAATCTTCCTTGTTTATTCTTGCAGTTTCCCCAGCTGCACCTGCGGGTGGAAGAGACACACAATGTATGTTGTGGTGCAGCATACATAAATGTGTCACACACATTCAATTCTGTACAATGCTTCATGAGGAGTGTATGTGCATAGCTTTGTCCTTAATTATCACAGGCAGATGCTGATATAGGTTTTAAACAATTTCCAGATGCGTTTTATATGCACGTAGAGCTGTGTGCATGGGCAGCTCATGTATATTTGAAGTGCCTTACATGTGCATTGCAAAATGTGCACTCCCCTGCTTTACACAGGTGTTTGTTGTTGTTGGGAGGGGTGTGTGTGACAGAGCCTGCTGGAAGATGCAGTCTGAGGTTGCACTCCTTCTCCCCCATGGACCAGATAGGTCCTCATGGGCCATGCTTCCATGACAGTGAGTCTCAGGTTGTGTTTTGTCCCAGGTGTGTTGTTTGTTGTTGGTGGAAGGGGTGTGTGTGGCAGGGTCTGCTGGGAGATGTAGTCTGAGGATACACTCCTTTAACCCATAGACAGGATAGGACCCCATGGGCCTGTTGGGAGGGGTGTGTGTGACAGGGCCTGCTGGAAGATGTAGTCTGAGGTTGCACTACTTCTCCCCCATGGACCAGATAGGTCCTCATGGGCCATGCTTCCATGACAGTGAGTCTGAGTACATGTTAAACTTACCTGACAGTGGTGTCCTAGTGTTTGGTGGTGTCCAAGTCCCAGAAAGGCCTTGTGCTCCCACACCAGAGCCCGGTGTCTCCAATCTTGTCTGTACTTTGACGCTCTGTGTGAGGTGAGCCTGGTGCATGGGCCTGTTCCAGGGACATGTGGGATGGGGACTCTGGCCTGGAAGTACAACTCCAATCATGCATTTGACTCCACCCCCTTCCCAGAAAACCCATGTTTTCTACCTGTGACTCAGCTTTCCTGGTATAGGATGTGTGCAAACAAGATGGCTGCGGCATGTGACTGGTTTTCAAATCCCATTGCCTTGTTGTGAATTCTTTCTCAGTTTAGTGACTTTTGAGAATAAGGATCTTTCTAGTGTCATTGCAGGTTTGTTTGTAGTTAAAACCTGCATTGGCACACAAATACCACCATGGATTGCAACTCCTCCCCCCAGGGCCCAGTGTCAGGCATCTTGGAAGTCGGTTTCCCTTGAATCTCAGGTTGTGTTTTGTCTCAGGTGTGCTATTTGTTGTTGGTGGGAGGGGTGTGTGTGGCAGGGCCTGCTGGGAGATGTATTCTCAGATTGCACTCCTTCTCCCACATGGACTGAATAGGACCCCATGGGCCATGCTTCCATGACAGTGAGTCTGAGTACATGTTTAAGTTGCCTGACAGTGGTGTCCTGGTGTTTGTCAGTGCCCAAGTCGCAGAAAGGCCTTGTGATCCCCACACAAGAGCCCAGTGTCACCAATCTTGCCTGTACTTTGACACTCCCTGGGAGGATAGCCAAGTGCATGGGCCTATTTCAGGGACAAGTGGGATGGGGACTCTGGCCTGGGACTACAACTCCCATCATACATTTGACTCCACCCCCCCTTCCCATCAAACCCATGCTTCCTTCCTGTGTCTCAGCTTTCCTGGTATAGTATATGTGCAGACAAGATGGCTGCTGCATGTGACTGGTGTTCAAATCCCATTGCCTTGCTGTGAATTTGTTCTCAGTTTAGTGACTTTTGTGAATGGGGACCTTTCCAGTGACATTGCAGGTATGTTTGTAGTTACAATCTGCATTGGCACACAATTACCACCATGGATTGCAACTCCTCCCCCCAGGGCCCAGTGTCAGGCATCTTGGAAGTCGGTTTACCTTGAGTCTCAGGTTGTGTTTTGTCCCAGGTGTGTTGTTTGTTGTTGGTGGAAGGGGTGTGTGTGGCAGGGTCTGCTGGGGGATGTAGTCTGAGGTTACACTCCTTTAACCCATAGACAGGATAGGACCCCATGGGCCTGTTGGGAGGGGTGTGTGTGACAGGGCCTGCTGGAAGATGTAGTCTGAGGTTGCACTACTTCTCCCCCATGGACCAGATAGGTCTTCATGGGCCATGCTTCCATGACATTGAGTCTGAGTACATGTTCAACTCGCCTGACAGTGGTGTCCTGGTGTTTGTTGGTCCCCAAGTCCTAGAAAGGCCTTGTGCTCCCCACACCAGAGCCCAGTGTCTCCAATCTTGCCTGTACATTAACACTTCCTGTGAGGTGAGCCTCGAGCATGGGCCTAATCCTGGGACAGGTGGGATGGGGACTATGGCCTGGGACTACAAATCTCACCCTGCTTCCAGCTACACCCACCTGTCCGGCATGCCAGATTTTCCTTCCTCTGACTCTGCTTCCATGGGAGTGTGTGTAACTGTGGTAGCTTAAATTCTGACAGTGTTTAGTGGTATATGAGGTCAAATCCCTGGGGTATTTGTCATTGGGTTTGTACATCTATTGCCCTAGGTACATGTTACTGCGACATTGCAGGTATTGTGTTTCCCTAGGTGGCATACACATGAGAGGATAGTTATGTTGAGGTTGATGTGGTTTGATGACAGTGAATGCTTTTTCTGTCCCCCTGACATTATTGTCTGTGAGTGCTGATTGCTATGACATCACAGTTTGGAATAGTTGCTTGTGTACTCAGCAGGCTCTGGTATTCCAGGCAATCCATGGGAGCCAACTGGTGGGAACATGGCCTGCACCTTCTCCTCAAAGGAAGTGAAATGCACCAGTTTTGCAGGAGGACCACTACCAGTGGGCTGGCTCAGGGCATTGTCTTTACTGATGAGTTTCTTGACCCTCCTGCGAATGTAGAACCACCGGTTCCTGATGTCGTTCATTGTGCGCATGGTAGGTGCTAAGGCATTCACTTTGTCGACAATCCTCGCCCACATCTTGTTTTTCTGTGAATCGGGGTCTGTTGGACCTAGGAACCAAATAACTGTGGCTCTACTCTGATGATTTCATCTACCATGACCTCCAACTCACTGTCTGTAAACTTTGGATTCTTCTTTGGGGGCATGGTGATGGGTGGTGATGGAGATAGATGGGTGTGTGTATGGTAGTGAGGGTTGGTGAGAATGTGTATGGCTGGGTGTCTATGAGTGTGCCTATTGTGTGGTTCTAATGTTGTCTAGTGTGTAAGTATTGGCTGTATGTCTCAGTGTGGTGGTGGTGTCTGTTTGCAGGTCAGTGAGATTTGCAAAGGATCAAGGTCTGGATTTTTGGCCTTTTTATTGGTGGAGTTGTGGATGTGTCTTGGTTTGAAATTGGATTTTTTTGGGTTTTCTAACTACTTGTTTGGCCTTTTTCTGTGTCAATTCCATGATTTCTTTAGGCCTAATGGGGACGTTCAGTTGTCCGGGTGGTATGCCTGTGGCATCACTTGCGGTGTGATCTGAGTCAGTCACGCTGACATTGTGCTGTGTTGCATGTTTCACGTGCGCGATGATCGCGACGGGCTCTTTTTCTTGCCAATCTCGCTGGTCCATGCGAATAGGTTGTAGGGCTTGAACTACCTGCGACTCGCTTTTGTCCGCGGTGCATTGCACCGTACATGGCTGGTTGTAAGGTGCGTGTTCGTGTCGGTCAGAACAGTAGCGGTTCCATGTCGGTCTGAAGGTTTCGGTTCAGATTCCGAGCGACGGCACTGTTTTCAGTAAGATCTGGCCAGTCTGGATTGCTTCCGTGCGAGTCGGTTGGAATTTGACTGGGACGCATCGTACTTGTAAGGTCATACAACGCCTCTACGAGTCAGTCATACTTCAGTCCCGGTCCGTGTTGCTAAGCGCGAATATCTCCAAAAGCTAACACCTGCCTTGAGCAGTTCTTAGCCATGTTATCCAATGGGAGGTGGATAACATGGCTAAGAGCATTAGCTCGGTAATGCATGAATATCGCTGACTTTTCAGCGATATTCATGCATTGCGGCGATTTTTATCGCATTTGCGATAAACCTTGTTAATACCAAGGCTTATTTGCGGTAAAAATCGCCGCAGCTCTGCGGTAAATTTTTGTCTCTAACCAAGCAATAGCGATAATTATCGCTATTGCTTGGTAATATGCCCCCTAGTCTTTATGTGGTCAGACAACCTGTAGATTTTATTTTTTAAAGGTACATTTTCACCTCTTTCTATATCGTGAACACACCACTGGGTCTGGCCTGGGTTAAGGGAAAACATTCCAGCAAATTGACCGAATAAATGGTGACAGTTCCTCAGTTGCTGTTCAGTTAAGGTGGAGGTGAGCACAATTCCATCCACTGCGCTGTTGGAATTATTTTAAAGGTCTGTCAGGCACTCACTTCTCTCTTCCTTGCCACCATCTGTCACTATTAGCATAGTCATGTCAGCCCTGTCACGGGGTTTCCACCAATTAACATGGATCACCCTGTGAGGGTGCCTAGGTCCACAAAGTAGGTGACCTACACTTTCTTTTCCAGCACCAGCTAAGGAACAGTACATTTGTCCTGGAGGGTCCTAGTAGTCACAAGGGGGCCAGGTAACACGCACTGGTTCCTGGACAGCAGCGCCAAATGCATTACAGAGCCAAAAATCAGCAGCATCAGTCACAAAAAAAGTCAATTTCCTACAAATTTCTTTACAAATTAAATACAAAAAATGCATTAGAGATATCCTTCAGAGGTTTTTGTGTGCTCAAACAGTATGTAAACGACTTTCCAGTTCAAGTGGTTAAACAATAAAATAATGTAACAATGCAGTTAACATCAACTCTGAGTTGCACACGTGAACTGAAAGTCTGAAATAAATCAGGTGATACCAGGATTGAGGCGCCTCAGCCATCATTATGGAGAGGCGTCAATATCCTCTTTGCTAAAGACCTTTACTAGCACTTCTGTCACGTGCTGTTCTAGACAATAACGAAGACGTCAACCACTAATTGAATATTATTGGGTGTTAACCAGTTACTCTGTCTCTTAAACTTGCAAAAATGTTCAACCCATATTTAAGTTATAGCCGTGACCGGTCTCTGTGGAAATGGAAGCGGGTAGCGCATCCTTGTGATGTTTTTACCCCCCTTGAACCCATTAACGCAAACCTACAGCCCATTTTTGCACATGAGAGCAATATCCAACAAATTAAGGGGCATATTTACAATTACTGGCGCATCCCTGCAAGCAGGGATGCACCAGTAATTGTGCGCCATGCCTCCGCCACCCATGATGCGCCGCATTTACAATGTGGCGCACCATGGGGCAAAAACGGCACAGATGGGTCACGCATCTGTGCCGTAAAGAAGACGCATGGCTGGAGTTGCGTTGCATGCGCGACGCAGCTCCAGCAATGCTTTGGGGGGCCTATTCTTTCAATGCTGCCTCAAGCCTTACGCCTGCTTCAAGAAGGCACAGGGTTTTGACGCAGCATTGGCCTAAAAGTGACTGAGTGAAATCTTGTAGATTTCACTCAACCACTTTTAGGAGGCGTCCCTGTGCAGTAACGCCCCCCCCCCCCCCCCCTGCACCGGAACGCCTCCCTAAGGTGCAGGGCTTTACAACGGGACGCATCTCCCAGATGCGTCACGTTGTAAATAGCCCGCACCATGGCGCATCTTTTGCGCCGCTGCTGCGTCACAAAAGTGGCGCAACGGCGGCGCAAAAGAGGCTCAAGGGGCTTGTAAATCTGCCCCATCATTGGCAGTGAAGGTTCTAGACGTAAACCAGGTGGTGATCTGGTGGTGCCAATGATTCCGAAAACTATGTAAAATTAATTATGTGAGGCTAGGCGTGTCATTTAGCTTCATACTATTTTACTGGAGCTTAGTTAGTGGTATCAAAAGAGAAAACTCACTGCTGATTATAACATTTAGATCAACAAGCTTAGCATCATGATGTGGGTGTTTGCTCGGGATAACTGAAGAGAGCAATACTTAAGAGCTTGTTTCAGAATAACCAAGCAGGAACCTTTAATGAATCTATCGAATTCTGTGATTAAGGGCATTTCAAAGGTACCCACAGATGCACAGTCCTACTCAATATGCCTGACCTTGAAAAGTTTGCAGAAAGCGTGGTCTTGGGAATTTAGTGACACTATAATAGTAATAAAAGATTGATGGTAAAATGCTTCTCACCTCCCTCACTTTGTGATTGATTAAAGTGGTATTGTAATGCTTTAACCTTGAAATTTATTTTTAATGGTATATAATTTTAGGCGAAACAAACACATATAAAACCAAATACAACAGCTAAAATATTTCAAAAGTGTATGCGACCAGTCTTAAAAAAAGCCTTGCTTTTACAAAAAAAATCCCTTTTTCAGCATTCTTTCAAATCATTAAGAAAAGCTACCATTCTGTTGCATAGGTTAGCACTTCTGCAATGCATCACACAGGACAAAAAAACTCCTAAATCCTATGTATCTGTAAGGTTCTGAAACTGCCTGAGCGAATGCGTTATGTATCTTTCTGCTGGTGAACAATTAGATCTGATTTCTTGGAAAGAGTGTGGTGATGCGGTGTCAATAGATGGGTCGACATAAAAGCTGGGAGCAGAATAATGTAATTATCTTGAGATTAAAACGTCTATTTTTGTCTTGCATACATGCTTAGTTGGTTTGGCTATACTATATTTTGTTGTAATAGTCTGATGAATAAAGGCAAATTACGTGTTTTTTTACTTAATATAAAATGTATTTTGTAATATGAATTTACGGCGGAATTAGCTTTCTGGTTCGGTAATATGTTTCCCTCGTTCTATCTAATATTTAAGAACCAAAAATTCCCCTATCGAAGTTCATCGTTCTCCAAAAAGATGCTGTATATCCGTTGTGATAGGAAATAAGAAAAATATGATGCTATATCAAATGCATGACTTATTTTCAACTGGAAAGTAATGATACATAGTCAGAAAGTTGTCTGAGTGGATTTTGATTTTAAATCAATTAAACATCGGATAAAGGAGTTGTTATACATTTGTAATATTTACTGGCCACTGACAATAATTCCTGACCACGACCCTTAGCTACCCATAAAGCAAAGCACTTTTTTTTATCAATCGACGAGTAAATATGTCGATCCTATGAAAACAGATTCATCAAAGACAACATTTTTATCTATTGGCCTACATTAACTATTTCAAAGTCATTGTGACAGTGTTATATCGGATGGCTAAAATGAGTCTTTACAAAACAACTTTCATAAGAGACACGGATTATGTTCCATTTTTATAACAAGTCTAACCTCAACTAAATAAAGTGCCAGTGAAAAGATGGGCATACGGCAGAAAGCTATCATCCAATCGTCAGATCAAGAACACTGTCATCTGATCCAAGAGAACTCCGAGCTGGCACAGAGGCAATCTATCATACATACCAAAAGTGATGCCCTTATCTCCAATGTGCAACTGCTTCCAAATGCCTGGCACGAAGTCCGAGTGGAAGAAATTGTTTTCTGACTAGCCATTGACACAGAAAGGAAACCTTGAAAACGTTTGAAACCCTGGATGAGGAAAAACATAATTTATCCTTCAGGTGCGCGTCTCAGTCTCACAGCAGCATCAATGAACAATAAATTGGTCAAGTTACAAAAGCAGGCTGCTCTTCTAAGCATTAAAAGAGAACAGTCCAAAACCACCAGGCTGCACGGGCATTGTAGGTGCCAATTGAGCCGGTCATGTTGGTCCTGTAAATCACACCGACCGACACCTTGCAAAGATAATACAACACAGCAGAAAAGAGGCCAGAAAAATGGAACCAGGGTGCACCAATGCTATTGTATTTTATTATACGTGCAAGGGATGACAGGTCAATTCACAGTTAGGTCGCCACATATTTTCAAAGGATAAAAAAAACCCTCACAAATGAGCAGACATATTTGGATTTGCTTAGAGGCTGTAATTGACGACGTGGCCCTGCAGCATGGATGAAGACCAGAATACAGTTCTGATTCCGCACGGCCCATGATGTATGACAAAACTCTGTCAAGCATCGGCTCTCAGGCAAGTGTGGGTAAGAGCCTGCACCGATTATCAATGGGAGTACATTCACGTGCATGTGACCTAAGGAGCCCATTCCAAATCGATGCAGAGAATTGAATTTCTGCCCACAATTTGGAGGTAGATTTGTGTTTCTGTAACCAATTGCAGGTGTGTCATCAGTTGTAAAATATGGGTATTGTAACGTTTCCAAGCCACATTTGCGCCCTGACTGTTTGGGACCTACCATGTTACAAACCTGTTCCAGTTCAGGACAGTCAAGGCATAGATTTAAATGTATGCCTCTGTCATTGAGTACGATGCTCACATTTTTACCTTAAAACGCTCTGTACCATGCCCCCCAATCTCAGTGATTGCCCTGGGGCGAGAGATGTATGCGCAGAAGAGGATTTGCGCAACCCAGCACTTTTAGCTAACAGGTGAGTTCCCTTAACAGGCAAGTTCACTTTATGAATAAACCAGTGTGATTTTTCCTGAATTATGCTATCACAGATATAGAAAATTAACGTGAACATTGACAAAGCCATCAGGTCTGGTTTTTATATGCTAATGCATACCAACAACATGTGTGTATGCCCATGCATGCACGAATTAGCACATTAAAGGCACACAATGGATCTGCCAGTGTTGTCATCCAAATAAAGCAATTAATTGATATGACTTTTTTTGTCAGACAGAAGTCCTTAAAGATCATTTTAAAAGGATGTATGACGGTACAACGCGTGCTTTTACAACGTGTACCGTTACGACGCAGGTTTTACAACGCAAGTCGTTACAATGACTTGCGTTGGGGGGCGCTAGATAGTGAATAGTTTAATTTACTATTCCAACTCCAATCCCCGTGGATAGTAGGGAAGGTGTTGGATAGTAAATTAAACTATTCCCTATCCTAAAGCGCCCTCCAGCGAAAGTCGTTGTAACGACTTTCGTTGTAAAACCTGCGTGTTAATGGTACAGCGTTGTAAAAGTTTCGTGGTAAAGGATGTTTCCCTTTTAAAAAGGTACAGTACCTCAAGCCGTTACAAGATGTTCTTCTTGAGCAAGGCGCAAGTGCTAGAAGAGTAATGCAAAGGTGATCTATCGCAAACCATTACTAGATGTCCCTCTTGACTCTGGTGGTCTTTCGGAAAGGTGCAGCAACACTAGTTGTTAGTAGATGTCTGTCTTGAGCCACATATAATCCTTGCTGTATCAGGGTTCAGTCCTATCCATTTAGCATTCCTAGAGGCCTCGCAGGCAGCCACCATTGCCCCTCAACCTCAAAATGAAAGGGGCGGATTTACAAAGTCTGTCGCATCTCTGCAAATCAGCAGGGATGCACCAGAACACTTGCGACACGCGAAACCACCCGTGCGCCATCACTGATGCGCCGCATTTACAATGCTGCGTGCTGTGGCGCAAGGATGGGCAGATGCGTGTCGCATCCCCCGGCGTAAAGGGGGCGCATTGCTGGAGTTGCGTCGAGAGTGCGACACGGCTCCAGAAAGGCTGAGGGGCGCCCTATTCCTAACATGCTGCGTCACTCCTTACACTTGCTTCAAGCAGGTGCTGTGTTTTGACACAGCATGGCCGTAAAAGTGACTTAGTGAAATCTTGTAGATTTCACTGCGTCATTTTTACGAGGTTTACCTGCGAGGGAATGCCCACCCTGCGCCGGAACGCCCACGTGAAATTTAATGCAGGATTCATGTGGCGCAGGGCTTTACAACGTGACGCATCTCCCTAGATCCGTCACGTTGTAAATACGGCGCAACATGGCACATGGTTTATGCCGCCGCTGCGTCACAGAAGTAACGCAATGGCGGCGTAAATGTGTCTCAAGGGACTTGTAATCTTTCCCACTACTGAATTAGGTACTTAGCAGAACACCTCGAATCTCTACTTTTTTTAAAAAGTAGAATTGAACAATGGCAAAACATTTAGTAACAGATCAATGTCTACCAATTCCCAGTTACAAATGCCTGCTAAAAGTAGATTGCCTTTTTTCTCAATGTAACTTTAGCCATACGTTCTGGTTGAATGGAGGGTTGGACATTACTAGACTCAGGAGTGGCAGGGGATTTTATAGATCTTAAAGTGGCTAGTCAGCATGATACTTCTACAGGAAAAGAAACTCCTTAACCAATTAGGGGCATAGACGACAGACCATCACCTACATCAGAGGAAGTGTTTTGAGTCATTTGAGCTTTAATGGCTACTGATCTAAGACATTGTTAGTAAGAAGAGAGACTTCAATTTGATTGACACTCCCTATTTTCATAATATGTTGGGAACCTCTTGGTTATGGTAACACAAACCAACAGTTAGTTGGAATTTTTCTGAAGTAACGTTCACTTCAGATTTTTGCGAAGGTTGAAGTCACATGAAAGATGTGAATAGCATTCCAGAAATCTATATGGAGTTTCAAGATGTGTTTAGTGAGAATGGTGTGGATTCTCTACCCCCTCATAGGGATTACAATTGTGTCATAGAGCGCATTCCAAACACTATGGTTCTGCATGGTCGGATATATACTTGGTTTAGGAAAGAAGATGAACATTTAAAATCTATGTTGTGGAACATTTAGTGAAATTAATATTAGGCATTCTACATCATCTGCATGGGATCCTATAATCTTGGGCTGGAAAGCCAATGCAGAGCTCAGACCATGTGTGGCCTACTGAGAATTGAAAAACATTGCTAAGAATCATTACCCATTGCAATTGATTTCAGTTTTGCTAGAGAAAGTCTGCACTCCCAAGGTTTTCACTAAACTATATTTAAGGGATTCTTATAATCTCATCGGAATTAAAGCAGGTTATGAATGGAAAATCTCCATTAATACTAGATAAGTTCATTTTGGGTATTTAGTCATGCCGTGCTCTTACTTCCTTTCAATATTTAACAAATTATATCTTTAGAGATATTTTAGACACATTTGTCATTATGTATCTCAATGACATTTACATTTTCTTCCGGGATCTTAAAAATGCACCAAGAGCACTTACTAGAACTACTGATACATTTATGAGCCCATTTGTTATATGTAAATCTAGTTAAACGTATTTGTAAAGTTTCAGACATTACCTCTCCTCATCCATTCAGATAAAAGATTGTATGGATCATAAAAAGTGGCTGTTGTGGTGGAATAGCCTAAGCCTCACAGTGTGAAGGATATACAAAGGTTCTTAGGATTTGCCATGTTTTTTATATTTCACCAAATCTTTCTCAATTGTCGCATCTGCTATTGTACGACAAACAGGAAAAGGAACTTCATTTCAGTGGAATGCAGCTCAGCAAGAACCATTTGATCAATTGAAAACCACCTTCACTAAAGCTCCCATCTTAAAAGATCTTAAGAGATTCTGATCATAACCTACTGTTTATTGTGGAGACTGATGCACCTTCCTTCTCCTTGGGAGCCGTCCTCTTGCAAAGAGATCCTCTGGCCAAGGTTTTGCATCCTATAGCCTGCTTCTTGAAGACCTTAACTGTGCCTTTGCTCTATAATGTATGATAAGGAATAGTTGGCAATCAAAAAATCTTTTGATGACTGGTGAGAGGTTTCCATCCAGTAATCTATAGACACACATTAGAACTTAGGATTCTTGCAGTTCATGAAAGCTTTACTTAAGGTTTCAATATAAACTCACGTATTGCTAGGGAAAAAACATGGAACGGCAGATTCTTTATCATACCACTTGGAACCTGAAACACCTCAGACAAATGACCCTTATATTTTAGCCATTCAAAGCATCAATGTATTCTCTTTAAAATTAGGTTCAGTTAAAAGCAGAACTCAACTCCTGGAACCACAATGACAGATTCAGGAAACCCCAATAGTAATATTAGAAGGATTATTCTTTCAGAAGAAGAAACTGTTTGTTCCTTCATCTGAATTACAGAACAAAAGTACTATTTTGGTGCCCAGATACCCCCTTTCTGCTTACGCATACAGCCACTGACACACCCACTCACTCTCAAAAAACACACAAGGGATGCTAAGGGTCTGAATAAGGCTAAAGATTGTCTGCTCTCTCAAGTGTAGTGCGTGAAAGACTGGTCTGTGTAAGGAGAGAAAAGAGAAGAGAAAATACCCATCAGCCCACCCGTTGTCGGAGTCTCATCATCTGGGATTTTTTCTGTAAAACTGGTATCTACTAGGTACCTCACTATGAGTATCGTGAGGGATCCTAGTGTCAGATCCACCAGTGATAGAGAGCCAACAAGTTGTGGTACTAGTGCTGAGTGGAGGAAGTTGCAGTGCTCAAAAAATGTATAAAAAGTGAATAATAAAGAGTGATGTTTAATATTGCCTATTATGGTGCCAAAATGTAGACTTTATTGGGGGGGTCACCATAATGGCAAGATTAAAAACAGAGGGTAGATAGTGTGTTAACAAATATTACTATCAGTAGATGGAACTAAATGGTCGACATGTTCCAGCCAATCATGTCTTTCTTCAGGACCTGTTAATATTACACTACTGCAACAGTGAGGACAGAATAATCTATATTCGTCCAGAGAAAAGCAAAATTAACCATGCAAAGAAAATGACCTACCGTATGTTGAATACTATATGGTAGGGTAATAAAGTCATGGTTAGAAGAATTCTCTCCTGTAACAAAAAAAAAGTGTGTACAAGCACATATTAAATGAGAAAGCAATACATATACATATGTAGACATATATTAGCCTACGGTCAGTTTTCATTCTGCATTTTACTTAAATGACTCATCCAAAAGTAGTATGGGGATGGCCTCACCTCGCCTGGCGCTCGCTCAGGTTGAGAGGCCCCGCTCTAAAGAAATGGGAAGGGAAAATAACACCCAATTTACATTTGTCATGTTAATAATTTCTTTAAATGAACCATCTCTTGGAATAAGCTCTGGTGTGTGGTGAACACAAAGAAAGGATAGCGATTTTTGCAACCCAAAAAATGGCTGACGATCGATAGAACTCAGTAGTCCCATTTTGTGCATCTTATCAGGGACTGAGGCACTGAGAATTATGCTGCTGTAATACAAAGCATTGTGTTAAAAGTGACAAATTGCCTTATTCCTAAAAAATGTAGAGCCAAGGATGGTGCCTCCACTTTTTAAGGTATACAAATAATGCCCAGGGAGATTAAAGGCTTCAAAACTACAAAAAGCTTTTAATTAAAAGAAGCTTCTCACAACTGGCAAGAGCGGTCTACCTTGCACAAAGTTGTAAATAAAGACGGTACTCTGCATCGAGATATCTACATACCCCGCCCTCCATAATAGGATTACGAGACTGCATAGCTCCAAGCGAGATGGCCCACCCACCTGTCCGTCGGTACCTCGGGCTGCCTTCTGAGCCGAGGGGAAGGTACAGGACAACGCGGCAAGCTTTAAGAGAGGGGTGCGGACCAGAGAGGAGACAAGGAGGGAAACTCCTCCTGATGCGTGATTGGCTGTTTGTAAGAAACGGAACCGGAAACTGAAGGTTCGCATTAGCTAGTCCCGTAAGTGTAAGGGAGCTAAACAGGCCGTATTCGCTGATTGGTTGTTTCCTCCAAACCGGAAACAAAAACAAAAAGCTCTAACTCGCGTTTCCCGTCTTCGTCTTCGATATGCAAGAAACCTTGACATACCGGGAAACGGCTGCACCTATCGACAAATTACAGATAGTGCATAAAGCGCATAGGTCGCTTTGCCACAGTATTAGATGCAATAGGAGGGGCACGAAATTCGCATGGCGTCCCGCCGGTGTAATGTTTGCAGAAACAAAGGCAAAACAGGGGCAACAAAGACAAAAGGACAACCTGATTAGTTAGGTCATTTAGCAATAACTATTTCCTGTAAGTGGGAATAAAAAGGAATGATCAACAAGCCCTGGGCACTCTGTTGACAAACACGGTAAATACACTGAGGCTACTCATGTTAAACATAACAGTGGCAGCCCAGTCTATGTGCCAACGCCATGACCCTTCTAATACACTGGGCATCAATATCTCCAAATCCGATCTACAGGAAGGACATTGATACAGTCGGATCTGTAGGGAGGATATTACAAAAAAGTTACAAAAAAGTCAGGGCCACAGAAAGAGAGAGCAGACAATCTTTAGCCTTATTCAGACCCTTTGCATCCCTTGTGTGTTTTTTGCCAGTTAGATTAGGGGATAGGATGCAAGCAGGTCTTTAAAGCTTTCCCCTTAGACCCTTCTCCACGTTGTGTTTTTTGTTGTGTACACCCACTCACTCACCAATACAGTAAATCACGCAGTCACTCACTCAACCACACAGCTTCTCACACACCTACTTATTCACACATACAGCCACTCACACACCCACTCATACACCCATAGAGGAACTCAGTTACCTACCCCCACAGAGATACACACAGTGACACAGCCAATCACATAATTGTAAGGTGGGTAGATTGATGGGCCGGACACTTGTTACTTTAGGGTAAGGCTTTATTTGAGATAGGGTTTTTCTTGTACGGGAAGATAGTCTTTTCTTGGTTAACTCCACCGGTTTCAATGAACAGTGCTTCTCTTCCTCGTCCTCGGTCTCGACTGTGCTTGATCTCCAATGTTTGCTCTCCGGGGAGTGGCCGAATGGGAAAGAGAAAGAGAGGAAGTTGTCAGGTTTCTGGGTCGCATATAAGGGTCACCAAGGGAAACCAGGAGTGAAGGACACTGGTGCTAGTGCTGTATTCAACTTTTGGGGGGTGTGTGACGTGGTGAGGATAGCGTGTCAGGGAAGATAGGGGTTGGACTAGGAAAGCAACGGGTGGAGGGGGTTATTTACACAATGCACACTTCGCTCCTAGACTTTATCAGCTGCTACTGACTTAGGGAGGAGAGCTGACCCGCCTCCCAACCCAGCCTGTAATGCGCGCCTGTACCTGCTTCAGCCACACTCCTCCCTCGGGAGTGTGGCACGGGGCTTCGTAGGGATGTTGGCCTCCTGCCTCGCCTTACTGGTGCTCGGTCGGGCTCCGTTCTCCGCTCTCGTCTCTCCGCTCGTTCCGCCGTTCTCCTTCTTCCTCCTCCTGGGTGTCGTCACACGCCGGCTCCTTCTCTTCCGGTCCTTTCACCAACCTGGCGAAGCCGACGCCACAAGTGGGCGTGTCCTCGTCGTCCACATACGCCCAGTTAAAGGCGCCGTCCTCGCTAGTGTTCGCGTCGTCCGTCTTCCTGCCGCTCGGTCGGGCTCCGTTCTCCGCTCTCGTCTCTCCGCTCGTTCCGCCGTTCTCCTTCTTCCTCCTCCTGGGTGTCGTCACACGCCTGCTCCTTCTCTTCCGGTCCTTTCACCAACCTGTTTCAGACATGAAGCTGAAGGTTACCGTGACCAGGGACAGCTTCATGTCCGAAACGCGTAGGTGGGGAACCTACAGAAAATAAACCACAAGTTCAACTATCGAAGTAGTGTGCGGCGTTTTCTCTTCTAAAGAGTGTTTGCTTTAAACATATATATATATATATATATATATACATTACCTACTGGCGGTCGCCAGTAGGTAGTTATAGTTAAGACCTAGTTTCCATGGGAAAAGCGTTTTTTGATTTGTTAATATCTTTGATGCTGTTTGACGAATCTTCGCGAAATTTTCAAAACTAATGGGGGCGCTCGAGCCAGCTCCTGCCTTGAGAGTTTCGGGGTGATTCATCAAGCGAGGGCCGAGAAAAAAGGGGGTCCCAAAACATGTTTTCTCCATGTTAATTTCGATAGGAAATTTAGGAACAGTCTACAGCCCAAACTGCTGATCGGAATTACACCAAATGTGGCATAAAGGTAGCTCTTGGTTCAGAAAGCAACCTTTTTTTAGATGGTGTAAATCTGATCAGTAGTTGTTTAGAAATTCAAAAATTAAAAAAAACGATATCTGGTGACCGCAGTGGATCCGGGAACTCTCCTTTATTGCTTTATTCTGATTGGCTATCAACACTTCAAACCAGAATGTATTGGCAGCCATCTTGTGGCTCAGTTGAACCAAGTCATAAGAAAAAAGGTAAAAAATGAAGAAAAGAGGCAGGTTATAAACACCCTGACCCTCTACGCCTGCTCAGGGGGTCCCAAAAAAAATAAAATAAAAATATTCGGTGGGATTCGCATATAGTTCATGAATCCTGCCAAATTGTTTTTTAAAAAATGAAGCACAGTCTCCCACACTTTGTTGTCTACAAGCCCCCGGGAGGGCCAGGTCAATACATATTTATAATGCGGGAGCCTGCGGGGCCCCCGTAGCCCCGGGGACCTCCAATTCCCCAGGGCAAGATTAGTATTATGTGGGTTGGCACGTGGCCCCCCCACAGCCCCGGGGACCACCACCTCCCTGGGGCTTGTAAAATGTAGGTGTGGGGGGCTCCTGCCCCCATGCTGCACCAGGGACCACCATGTCCCGAGGGCATCTGTTTAATTATGTGCAGGGGCCTCATGGCCCCCCCAAACCCCAGGGACTGCCACCTTTCCGGGGCTTTGTTATTGAAATGTGTGAGGGGGCTCCTTTACCCCACGCTTTACATTAAATAGGACAGGGGTCTCACGGGCCCCCCAATCCCAGGGGACTGCTATCTCCCCGGGGCTGCTTTCCAAAACTGGGGAGGCTCCAGCCTCCAAAACTACCCCGGGGATCACCACTTCCCCGGGGCACACTTTATTTAAATATAGGGGTTTGTTGCAAACCCCGGGAACCACCACCTCCCTGGGCTATATTCAAGTTGGAAAAGTAAGATACAAAACCCCGGAGGATGGGGTCCCCCGGGGTCAAAAAATGCCTCAGCAGGGGGGCCACTCAGCCTCCCTCCTTTAAATGTAGTTTGTTTTTTTAATAAAAAATTGCCCATGCCCCGGGGGATGGGGTCCCCGGGGCTGAATTCAGCCTCAGGAGGGGGGGCCGCTCTGCCCCCTTCCTGTTTTTGTTTATTACAAAAATGGCTCAGGCCCTGGGGGATGTGGTCACAAAGTCCCAAAAAGTGTTAAGGGAAGGGGGCCACTAAACCCCCCCTTCCACAAAGAAGAGAAAAAAGAGAAGCTAGCATCTCGCCAGAGGCCCCTCGTCCCTACACCACTTTGCAAACACGCCTCCTGGCAGGTTCTGGGTTGGGGGATTAAGTCTCCTTGAATTGTAAGGGTCCTCAGGGGCCAACTAGCCCACCAGGTACCTCTAGTAAGCCCCACAGAATGGGATTGCTGAGAGGTGGTCTGAGAACATGCCCCTTTTTACACCACTCTGCAAAAATGCCTCTTGGCAAACTGCTGGTGGGGTGAGGAGGACCTCTTGTGTCCTGAGGACATCAGGACTGAAGTGGACTTCATCATCCGAGCAGCAGTGCGCCAGGCGGCGCATTTGCAAATTGGTGTAAAAATGGAGAGTGGCCTCAGACCACTCTCAGCAATCCAGCGGTGTGAGACTTACTGGAGGAAACAGAAGGGCTAGTTGGCACCCAGGTACACTTAGGAGGGAAGGGGACTTGATCCTCCAACCAAGAGCCCACCAGGAGGTGAGTTTACAGAGTGGTGGACAAAGGGGGCATGGCCTGTGTCCACCTCTCAGTAACTCCACTGTATGGGGCTTACTGGAGGTAACGTGTAGCCTAGTTGGCCCCCAATAAAACCCAGCAGTGAAGGGGACTTTAATCCCCATCAAAGAGCACACCAGGGAACATGTTTGGAGACTGGTGGGCAAAGGGGACGTGGCCTGCTATAAAACCTTACCAATGTGTGGGATTTACTGGAGGTAATAGGAGGGGTACTTGGACCTCAAGGTTGTACTTGGGGGCAACTACCCCTCCTGTTACCTCCAGTAAGTCCCACACAGTGAGATTGCTAACAGGTCTTCGGAGGCCATGCCCCCCTTCTCCACCACTCTGCAAATGCCCCTTCTGGCACGCTATGGGTTCGGGGATGAAGTCCACTTTTCTCTTGAGGGACTTTGGGTGCCAAGAAGCCCTCCTGGTACCTCCTGTAAGTCCTATGCAGCGGAATTCCTGAGCGGTGGTCAGAGGCTCAGCCCTCTTTCTCCACCTCTCTGCAAACGCGACTACTAACTCATTGAGACAATAAAAGAAAGGGTCCACTTAGGAGCACTTATGGACTTAGTCAGAGGTATGAGCAGGGCCACTGGAATAATGCGAGTGTTTGGCTGCACCGACTTTTGCACGATTAAACATGTTCCGCATTTGCCCATCATCCCCCATCTGCTGCATAATCTGCAGATTTGAACAAAAAAAACTTGTTTCTAGCTCAAACGGCTGAAACGTACCAAAAATGCAGTGACAAGTGTTACTGCGTGGTGGAAGGCCCTTTGCAAACATAGAATGGTCACCTATTACTTATTGCTAAATGTGGGTATTAACTTGATACTAATGGTTTGCAAACCAATCTTGCTTCTTTCTGCACCTCTCTTGCCACTTTCTGCTTTTCTGTTGCTTCTTTCTGTGCCTTTCTTTCTTTTTCTGCACTTCTTTGACCTCTTTCTGCTAATCTCTTCCACTTTCTGCACCTCTCTTGACTCTTTCTGCACCTCTGTTGCCTCTCTCTGCACCTCACTTGCTACTTTCTGTATTCCTCTTGCCTCTTTCTGTATCTTTGCCTCCCTCTTTCTTTACCTCTCTTGCCTGTTTCTGCACCCCTATTCCCTCTTTCTGCACCTCTCCTGCCTTTTCTGCACATCTATTGCCCCTTTCTTCATTTATCTTTCTGTATCCTCTTGCCTATTTCTGCACCTCTGTTGCTGCACTTCACTTGTCTCTTTCTGCACCCCTTTTGCCTCTTTGTGCACCCCTGTTCCATCTTTCGGCACCTCTTTTGCCAGTTTCTGCAACTCTCTTGTCTCTTTCTGCATTCTCTTGCCTCCTTCTGTACCTCTGTTGCTTCTTTTTGCACCCCTATTGCTTCATTCTGCACTTGTCTTGCTTCTTTCTGCACCTGTCTTACTTCTTTCTACACCTCTGTTGTCTCTTTCTGCACGTATCTTCCCTCTTTTGGCACCTCTCTTGTATCTTTCTGCACCTCTCCTGCTTCTTTCTACACCCTTCTTCCCTTTTTTGCATTACTCTTGATCCTTTCTACAATTCTCTTGCCATTTTCTGTACCTCTTTTGTCACTTTCTGCAATTCTTTTGCTTATTTTTATACCTCGGTTGCTTCTTTCTGCACTTCTTTTGCCTCTTTCTGCAACCTTGTTGCTTCGTTCTTCACTTCTCTTGCTTTTTTCTGCACCTGTCTTGCTTCTTTCTGCACCCCTGTTGTCTCTTTCTGCATTCGTCTCCCCTCTTCCTCCACTTCTCTTGCCTGTTTCTGCACCTCTCTTGTCTTTTTCTGCACCTCTGTTGCTTCTTTCTGCTTCTCTCATGCCTCTTTCAGCATCCTGTTCGCTCTTTCTGTACCTTTCCTGGCTGTTTCTGCACCACTCTTTCCCCTTTTTGTACCTCTGTTGTTTCTGTCTGCAATTCTCTTGCCTCTTTCTGTACTCTTTGTGCCTATTTTAGCACCTCTGTTGCTTCCTTCTGCACTTCTCTTGCTTCTTTCTGCACCTCCATTGCTTCTTTCTGCGCCCCTCGTGCCTCTTTCTGCACCCTTCTCCCCTTCTTTGTGCAACTCTGTTGCTTCTTACTATACCTCTCTCCCCTCTTTTTGCACCCCTCTTGCCACTTTGTGCATCTTAGTTCCTTCTTTATGTACTTCTTTTGCCTCTTTCTGTACCCCTCTTGCTGTTTTCAGCACTTCTTTTGGTTCTTTTGCAATGCTCTAGCTTCTTTCTGCACCGCTCTTGCAAATGTCTTCACCACTCTTGCCACTTTCTGTACCCATATTTCCTCTTTCTGCACCTCTCTTGCCTCTGTCTGCATCCCTGTTCCCTCTTTCTGTACCACTTTTGCATATTTCTGCAACTCTCTTGCCTCTTTCTGCAGTTCTCTTGCCTCCTTCTGCACCTCTGTTGCGTCTTTCTGTACTTCTTTTGCTTCTTTCTGCACCTGTCTTGCTTCTTTCTGAATGCCTGTTGTCTATTTCTGCACTCATCTTCCCTCTTTCTGCACTTCTCTTGCCCGTTTCTGCACCCCTCATCCATCTTTCTGCAACCCTTTTGCCTGTTTCTTTTCGCACATCTCTTGGTTCTTTCTGCACTGTTCTTATCCCTTTTTGTACTCCTCTTGCCTTTTTCTGTACCTCTTTTGCTTCTTTCTGCACATCTTTCTACTTTTTCTGCACCCCTCTTGCCTCTTTATTTACCTCTGTTGGTTCTTTCTGCACTGTTCTTGCTTCTTTCTGTACCTTTCTTGCACATTTTTGCATTCTTTTGCCCTCTTTCTGTACTTCTCTTGCGTCTGTCTCCACCCCGTTTCCTCTTTCTGCACTTCTTTTGCCTCTTTCTGCATCCCTCTTGCCTCTTTCTGCATCCCTCTTGCCTCCTTCTGCTCCTCTGTTGCCTTTTTCTTCATCCCTCTTGCTTCTTTCTGCACCCCTATTGCTTCTTTCTACACCCATGTAGCTCATTCTGTACCTCTCTTGCTTCTTTCTGCACCTCTCTTGCTTTTCTTCTGCACCCCTCTTGTCTATTTCTGCACACTTCGTCCCTCTTTCTGCATCTCTCTTGCTTCTTTCTGCACCCTTCTTCCCTTTTCCAGCACATGTCTTGCTTCTTTTTGCACCTCTGTTGCAAATTGCTGCCACTCTCTTGCCTCTTTCTGTAGTACTCTTGCCTCCTTCTGTACCACACTTGCCTCTTTCTGCACCTCTCTTGCTTCTTTCTCCAGCCTTCTTCCCTTTGTCTGCACATCTCTTGCCTTCATCTGCACTTCTCTTACCTCTTTTTGCACATCTCTTGGTTCTTTCTGTACTACTCTTGCCTCTTTCTGCACCCCTCTTGCCTCTTTCTGTACCTCGTTTGCTACTTTCTGCACGTGTTTCTCCTTTTTATGCACCCCTCTTGCCTCTTTCTTTACTTCAGTTGGTTCTTTCTGCACTGCTCTTGCTTCTTTCTGTACCTTTCTTGCACATTTCTGCATTCTTTTGCCCTCTTTCTGTACTTCTCTTGCGTCTGTCTCCACCCCGTTTCCTCTTTCTGCACTTCTTTTGCCTCTTTCTGCACCCCTCTTGCCTCTTTCTGCATCCCTCTTGCCTCCTTCTGCTCCTCTGTTGCCTTTTTCTTCATCCCTCTAGCTTTTTTCTGCACCCCTATTGCTTCTTTCTACACCCATGTAGCTCATTCTATACCTCTCTTGCTTCTTTCTGCACCTCTCTTGCTTTTCTTCTGCACCCCTCTTGTCTATTTCTGCACACTTCTTCCCTCTTTCTGCATCTCTCTTGCTTCTTTCTGCACCCTTCTTCCCTTTTCCAGCACGTCTTGCTTCTTTCTGCACCTCTGTTGCAAATTCTGCCACTCTCTTGCCTCTTTCTGTAGTACTCTTGCCTCCTTCTGTACCACACTTGCCTCTTTCTGCACCTCTCTTGCTTCTTTCTCCAGCCTTCTTCCCTTTGTCTGCACATCTCTTGCCTTCATCGGCACCTCTCTTACCTCTTTTTGCACATCTCTTGGTTCTTTCTATACTACTCTTGCCTCTTTCTGCACCCCTCTTGCCTCTTTCTGTACCTCGTTTGCTACTTTCTGCACGTGTTTCTCCTTTTTATGCACCCCTCTTGCCTCTTTCTTTACTTCAGTTGGTTCTTTCTGCACTGCTCTTGCTTCTTTCTGCACCTCTCTTGTTCATTTCTGTACCCTTCTTCCCTCTTTCTGTACTTCTCTTGCGTCTGTCTCCCCGTTCCCTCTCTCTGCATCCCTATTGCCTCTTTCTGCACCCCTGTTGCTTCATTCTGCACTTCTCCTGCTTCTTTCTGCACCCCTCTTGCCTCTTTCGGTACCTCTGTTGGTTCTCTCTGCACAGCTCTTGCTTTTTTCTGCACCTCTCTTGCAAATTTCTGTACCCACTTGCCTCCTTTTGTACCCCTCTCTCTGAATTTCTCTTGCTTCTGTCTGCACCCCTGTTCCCTTTTTCTGTGTCTCTTTTGCCTGTTTTTGCAACTCCATTGCCTCCTTCTGCAGTTCTCTTGCCCCCGTCTGCGCCTCTGTTGCCTCTTTCTGCATCCCTCTTTCTGTATCCTCTTGCCTCTTTCTGCACCCCTCTTGCCTCTTTCTACCCCCTTCTTCCCTCTCTGTCTGTACCTTTGTTCCCTCTTTCTGTACCTCTTTTGCCTGTTTCTGCAACTCTCTTTCCTCTTTCTGTACTTCTCTTGCCTCCATCTGTACCTCTGTTTCCTCTTTCTGTACCCCTCTGCCTCTTTCTGCACCCTCTTGCATCTTTCTGCATCCCTGTTGCTTCATTCTGTATTTTTCTTGCTTCTTTCTGCACCTCTTGCTTCTTTCTGCCTACTTCTTGCTTCTTTCTGTACCCATCTTAACTCTGCATCTCTCTTGCCTCTTTCTATACCTCTCTTGCCTCTTTCTGTACTTCTCTTACCTCTTTCTGCACCCTCTTCCCTCTTTCTGTACCTTCTTTGCTTCTTTTTGTACCCCGTTTGCCTCTTTCTGTACCTCTCTTCCCTCCTTCTGTACCTTCTTGACTCTGACTGCACCTCTGTTATCTCTTTCTGTACCTCTTTTACCTCTTTCTGTAAATCTCTTATCTCTTTCTGCCATTCTCTTGCCTCTTTCTGCACCTCTGTGGCTTCTTTATGCAACTCCATTGGTTCTTTTTTCTGAACCCCTCTTGCCTCTTTCTGCACCTCTGTTGCTTCAACTCACACCTGACAGAGGAAGCTTGGGCCTCTCATATGCTTTATCATTACAATTCTGTTCAGGAGCAGATCACACGCTATATCCCTGCCACCAAAATTTGACACCAGGGAATGAGCATCTCTCGTTCTAAGCTCAGCAGATCAAGGATAGGATGGCTAAAGACAATCGGGACAGCACCCCGGGTCCTAACAGGATTCTACCAAGCTTATTAAAAAAAGACACAGAATACTGGGCTTCTAAACTGTTACCACAGTTTGCACAAATAGTAGGAGGAAACACTATCCCGGACTCTTGGAGGTGGTCAATCCTATCCTCAATATATAAGAAAGGGGACAAGAACAAAGCAAAAAGCAACAGGCTTAAGGCTTTAATTGATATACCTGTCCAAAGTCCTCCAAACAAGGCACCTGGACTGGATAGGATTCCAGGAGACCTGTTCAAATCTGAATTGGTGGTCTGGGGCCCGTATCTGCAGTGCCTATTTAATGCGATCCTCCGCGGCTTCACATCCCCGCAAACGTGGGCTGGTGCGGAGATCATTCCTATTTACAAAAAAGACCCCCCTTTAGAACCGGCAAATTATAGGCCTAACAGCCTAATCGATGTAACACAAAAGATTTTTGCTCATGTTCTCTTGGGAAGATTGCAGAGTTGGATGGATGACCATAATATACTTACTACCATACACACAGGTTTTAGGCCTAAAACCTTCACTATTGACCAGATGTTTAGATTACAACTGATCTATTGGAAAACTATACTGCTGGAGGGAGGTTCTCTCTACCTAACTTTCGTGGACCTCAAATCCGCATTTGATATGGTAGATAGAGACCAATTGTGGGATTTACTGCTTGAAATGGGGCTCCAGTTTACCTTTTGTCAACAGCTTAAACATTTACATGAAGGTACGTGTGCCAAAATAAGATTCTGGAAGAGTGGGACATTTTCTGCCCCATTCCCTGTAGAGAAGGGCGTGAGACAAGGTTGTGTGCTTGCACCAACTCTCTTTTCTCTCTTCCTAACTGGGCTTTTAAATGAACTTTTAGCTGTAAAGGACATAGACCCGCCAAAACTTGCTAACCGCAGAATACCAGCTTTAATGGTCGCGGACGACACGCTGCTCTTATCTAAAACGCCTATGGGGATGCAGCGTGTCTTAGATGAATTCAGCTCGTTTTGCAAGAAAAGGAATCTAGAGGTCAATATTCTGAAAACAAAGTACATGATCTTCCATGCTGACTCTACCAACTGCTCCCACCCTAAAATGGATTCCAGACCACTAGAAAGGGTGCCTGTTTTTGGCTATCTGGGTCTCACTTTGAATGAGAGAATGGAATGGGGGCACAGATTATTAAGGCTAATCTGAAACTAATCCAAGCAAGTGGGGGAATTTTAAAAGTCCATAGAAGCTGTGCTGTTAAAGTTATTGGCCCCCCTGTAGAAATATATAAGGTTCAAGCCAGGGCAGCCTCTTTATACGGTGCTGAACTTTGGGGTCATTGCCCAAGTAATACTCTAATTGTGACAGAAATAATTTTTTACGGCAACTCTTAGGTCTACCACAGAGCACTCCCCTAATTCCATTGAGGATGGATTTGGTAATTATTCCTATTGCTGACCTGATCACCTCTCGTCCACTCCTCTACTGGCATCGGCTATGGAGTACGCCAGAATTGGTGGATTGTATAGAGGAACTTAAATCGGTTATATCAATCTTGGGAGCGGGCAAGATCCCTTGGCTGCCCTTTATTCTGGACACTTTTCGTAAAATAGGGAGAAATGATTTGTGGTCTGTACCTGAGGAGACCTGTCCTGTTACATCCAAACAATCACTAACCTCTGCTTTGAAAGAATTTAGATTGACAAGAATTATGCAATCGACTGAGTCATCTAGTTTACCCTCCAGGTTTTTGGATGTAAAATCGCATTATATCCTGGAGTTGGCTCTAGATCTGATACAACCTCTTGGAGCTAAGAAATTGTTTCTTCAATTCAGGCACGGGACGCTCCCCCTTCATGCATTCACTAATAGGTGGGTGGGTGCCAATAAATCACTATGTCCCGGGTGCAATGAGACAGAAGAGACGGAGATCCATGTGATCTTTTTTGTCCAGTATACCATCTGGCTAGATCTAAATGGATTCTCCAACTCTGTAAGAACTAGGAATAAGAAACTTCAGAGAGGTTTATAGATTACTAAAGCATGATTCGCACCCAGTTGTTGTTGTTGCTATAGCAAAATACTTATTTGCATTGTGGTGCAAACGCAGATGTTTAGTGAGATGCGTGGATTGAGTTTTAGATGGTGTTGTTTTACTTCTGATCAATTTCCAGATTTTAAATGGTATTAACTGATGTTGAAATTCGTTTAACCTCCCCTGTTAGCTTATTTATATTTTTAAATGTACATTTTTAGTATATGATGGTATTTTTTTATTTTGCTCCTAAATATTGATTCTATTTGGGATGCTCGATTGCCGAACTGTAACCAAGGGTTAACCCGTAAAGGGGCAGGCCCCCTTTTTATATTGTTCAGCTTTTGATATTCAGGGTTTACACGCCAGAGAGCAATTATTGTAACTGTTTTATACTTTATCATGCTATTTTATGCTGTGGCATTTCTTATGTGTTTCATTATTGTGCTTCTATGGCAGCACTGCCGAAATAAAGTTTGAACTGACTTAAATACTACGCTGGTCTACTTTTGGAAGACCTCATTGCTTGGAGAGACGAAAGATCAATCATACCCATCAATCAAACAGGCTTTTGCAAGGGCATGGGGACAACTACAAACATACTTGCCCTGTCCCTATTGGTAGATGGGGCAAAGTCATCAAAACACCCTCTATTTATGTACTTCATTGACTATTCATCAGTGTTTGATAAAAAGAATAACACATACCCCCCTAAGCCAGTTAATACTTTTCCACATAAATACATGGGTTCAAGTCAAACTAGGAGATGGAAAGTTCATGTTGCGGAAAATCCCATCAACCATGGGGCTCAAACAGGGGTGTGTCTTGGCACCAACACTTTTTAACTTGTACATGTCTGACCTTTCATCTGAATTGGACACTTGCACCCGCATGCACCAAACATATGAGGGCTGCTATTCTCCAACCTCCTGTATGCAGATGACCTCGTGCTGGTTAGTTGAACCTCTGTTGGCTTTCAACATCTATTAGACACAACCAGTAGATATTCAGCACATAATGGTTTAATCATTAACTTTGACAAAAAGAAGGTCATGAGGATTCATCCAAGAAAGGAAACTTCTAATTTCCTGCTGGCCCCTAGCTAACTTAACAATAGAAGTAGTTGACCAATACAAATATTTAGGAGTGATTATAGACAAAAGAGGCACTTTTAACTCATAAAAAGATGTCATCAAAAAAAGAGGCAACTCTATTGCAGCAGCAATGAAACCTATCAAACTTAAAACTACTGGTCCAAATCTTACTCCACTTTTACAAGTCTGTCAAGCAAAGCTCATTCCAGCAATCACTTATGGGAGCAAGTTCCTGAGGGGTAGAGATGTAGCTATATTAAACATCACTGTCTCAAGAGCGGCCAGAATGAGTTTTAATCTACCTAAGAATGTCCAGCCTGCCGAAATAAGATTAGAATTCATCCTACAAAGCCAAGAAATAACCCAAAAAGGAGCATACATCATAAGCTGGTACAGGATCAAAAGGGCCGAAGCAGGGACACTGACTTCCTACCTATGGAACGAAATACATCGAAAGACGGTCTGCGCAACCATGAGCTATTTGTCAGCATCAAAAGAGCGCCTGGGCCTGGAGGAACTTTGGCCGGCCTCAGGGTCCTACCATAGTTTAAAACAAATTGTAAAGAAGACAATAAAAACAACTATCCCTAGTAGTAGACCAGGCGGCACTCACAGAAAGAGCCCATGGGTGGTTTCTTGCGCAAAGCTAAATCAAGTCCTCTCCGCAATCTTACCTAGGGGTAGGTTTCAACAGTAGAAGAAAAAAATCTTCATCTTCGTAATTGACATCAATGCCGCACCTTCCCCCTTGGAAATGATCTCCGAGTCAGACACCATGTCGTTTATGCAAGGAAGCCAATGAAATTGTATTACACCTTTTGTGCATTTGTGGAGAACTACAACCTGAACGACGTCAATTACTGAAGCCATTTTTTGTAAGCAAGGAGATAAGAACCTGTAGACAAGCTGTGATGGCATACCTCAGAAGAAGAAACGTTCAGCTAGCGTGCCTGCATTGTGCAATTTATGAAAGCGGCAGGGGAGAAACTTGGCCGTCAAACGACCGGTATGCTTTATCACTGCAATAAAAAGACTTCTTAAGTGAAGTGTCACTTAAGAAGTCTTTTTATTGCAGTGATAAAGCATACCGGTCGTTTGACAGCCGAGTTTCTCCCCTGCCGCTTTCATAAATTGCACAAAGCAGGCACCCTAGCTGAACATTTCCTCTTCTGAGGTATGCCATCACAGCTTGTCTACAACACATATTTAGGTTTCCTCTCACCCGGATGACATATGCTCAACAGCAATTATCTACTACTGCTGCTGTTCATAAAGCAAATGTTTATTGCCTATTTACCCCACCACTGGGAACCGATGATTTGTTTTATCAAATTAAACATTTTCTAGATATTTTCTTCCTCCCTAAAAATTCTTAGGATCTGGAAAAGGGCAATACTAGCATGTCACTTGGCAATCCAACAGCATACTGAAAGGTTGAAACCCCCATCAATGTACTGTATTACACAGCATTATCGATAATTGCATCATTGACGTTAGCATAATGCAAGGATGTTTTATGGAACGTTATTTATTAATTCGTTTTAAACCATGAACTTTGGTGCTGTAATTTTGTTCCTGTTTCTTTCTTTTCTTTGTATGAGAAATTGTAAAGGTTTTAATTGACGGACAATAAACTTAACTAATCTCTGTTGCTTCTTTCTGAACTTCTCTTGCTTCTTTCTGCACCTTCATTTCTCTTTCTGCACATGTCCTACCTATGTAAGCATATTTAGAAATTAGCAATTAAAAAGCCTTTGAAATTCAGTGAAAAAACATAGGTTTCGGGGACGTTATAGTTAGTAATTAGCCTTTAAAAAACCTTTGAAATTCACTGAAAAAACCAGAAGTTTTGGGGTGGTTATAGTTAGTAATTAGCCTTTATAAAAACCTTTGAAATTCACTGAAAAAAACATAGGTTTCAGCAACGTTATAGTTAGAAATAAACATTAAAAAAAACGTAGAAATTCACAGAAAAAAGCACAGGGTTCAGGAACGTTATAGTTAGTTGGACATTTCCCTCTTACAAAACCATTGAAGTTGGGCTGTTATAGTTAGTTGAGATAACTATAACTCACGCTCCGCAATGCACTACTGATGACTTCATATATTGCTAGGGGTGGGTGGAATTTGCATAATTGCATTACACAAATATCCGCAAAAAGGTAAAAGATCTCTGTGAACACGCAGAAATTCTGCGAACCCGCGGAATTGCTTGTTCGCGATGCTTTTTTCCTGTTTGCAATTGCTGTTTGCGTGCTTGGGGGAAACATCTTGCTAACAAGCATTTTAAAACACGAACAAGCAAAAAGTTTTGCAAAGGTGCGGAACGCAGAATTGTGGGCAATTTTGCGTTCTCTGCGGAACCCGAAATTACCCAAATTCTGCAAATTCCACAAGCATTTACTGCCCAGGCAAACATATTACATCACTTATGACATGGTCAGTGACATCACTGATGACATAACTGATGACATCTCACATGACATCACTGACTGAGGACATCATTTATGACATCATCTGCTTAATATGTGATGCACCTCCTCACACCCTAATATAACCTTTCATACACCCACTCTAAAATACAGACTACTGTTTTTAAAACCATAGACACACCAATACCAGTAAGTACATACCAACTCACTGATTCATAGGTCTAAACACATCCACTCACTGTCCGATACAGTTATTCATACACACAGTCACTCATCAATACAACCTCTGATATATGCACTCATACACCCATACAGACACTCACATACTGAGACTCACCAATTGAGTTACTCACACACCTACTCAGTTACTCAAAGAATCAATAACATTGCCCTTTACTCACCTATACAGTTATACACAAAACACCTCACTTATTCATATAGATACTACTACATACTTACTCTCGTATACAATCACTGAGACAAGCACACACTCATCCATACAGCCACTCTCACAATCACTTACTCTCACATATAGTCAGTTATATACTCCAACACTCACATATACTGCCTTTCACATATGTAGTTACTCACACATATACCACTGAGACATCCATTCACTCACCAACACAGCCATACTCACACTCACTCACCCATACAGCCCTTCACAGATGCACTCATGAACCCATACACCCACTAAATAACCCAGTCACACATCCATGCAGGGAGTTAACCCCCCACTCACCCACACAGATACTCAGAAACCCATACAGGTACTCAGACAATCAATTGATAACCCATATAGACACTCATGTAGCTACTCACCAAGCCATGAGGCCACTTACATACTGTTAGACCTGGTAACATTGGTGTAAGTCTCCCTTCCATTTTTTCTGATTGCCTCCTCTGTTTTTGATATGTTTTGCTGGTTTAGATGCTTTGGGCACTGTGCCACTACTATCCAGTGCTCCCTATGTTAAATTGATGTATTGATTTGTGACTGCATGAATGGGTTATTTGATTTACCTGTTAGACCCTAGTACAGTGCACCATTAGCGCCCAGGGCTTGTAAATCAAATGCTGCTGTTGGGCTTGCAGCACTGGTTGTGCCACCCACAGAAGCAGCTTGTAAAGTGTGTCTCAGGCCTGCCATTGCAGAGCCTATGGGCAGTCCAGTACTGTCATGTTGAGTGGGCAAGTGCACCCACTTGCCAGTCCCTAAACCTTCCCTTTTTTCATATCAGACACCCCTATTGTAGGTCCAAGGGCAAGGTGCATTGTAAGTATAAGGTAGGACACGCCCTGATGTTTGTGGCATGTCCTAACAGTGAAATACAGCCATTTTCGTTTTTCACTATTGCAAGGCTACCTGTTCTTCATAGGCCAGAATAGGCAGTTTGATTATTACATCCTATAATCCTAACTGACTCAGGGAACATGGTAGAAATTCAAGTTTAGTATGCCTGAACTCAGAATGTTAAGATACATCTTTTAGTGAAGTTGGTTTTAACATTCTGTGTTTGAAAATACCACTTTTATGAAGTAGGTATTTTCTTGCCTAACCATCCAAGCCTGCCTCTGCTAGGTTGCGTATTGTGTGTATGGGTCTGTGAGTGACAGGGGCTGGGGGATTCCAGGAGACAGGTTGAGTCAGCACATGACTGAATAGAGAAATCAACATGCAGATGGATGGGGGAAGTTACACCTAGGACCTGAATAGGGCTGTGCCTTCCCTCCAAAATGCTGGCTCCACCTCCTGTGGCGCGTCTGATGTCTCTGCCCTGCACTGTGAAAGGAAAGAAGAAGTCATGTAAACAGAGTGCTCCAGGACTGACCAGAACTGGTTTGGACTAGGCAAAGGCCTCTCTGCCTTCAGAGAACAAAGAGAAAAAAGTAGTGAAAATATGGGGACTCAGCCTCCAAGACTTTAGATAACTTCGGGAACAACAAGAAGAACCTCTGCCAAAGAGAAGAACCAAAGGAAGCTGTAGGAGTGGACTGCTCCCCTGCCTGTGTGATGTGTTGCTGGGCTGGCCTACAGTTGTGTCTTCAGTGCCACGGAGAGGAGAAGGAACTTTGTGTGTACTTCATCATCTTGCAGCATATTTCTCAAAGGGCTTGAACTTGTGCTTGCCTCCTGCTGAAGTCTCAGGGACATAAGACTTCACCACCAGCTCCCCTCTAAATTTCCATGCTGGGAACTCTATCTGCAGAAGCCTGCGTGTCGCTGGGAGCTGGAAGCGTGGCTCAACGAGAAGAAGCATGTCGCCGCCGCAGCTGTAGTCGTCACATCGCTGGAGAAGCGTGCCGCCGCCACATCTCCCAGAGGCGTGTCTTCGTCGCAGCTGTCTGCTGTCGCATCACTGGAGAAGCGTGGCGCCACAGAGAGGGTTGCTGTCGCATCATCATAGAAGGATGTCACAGGGCCTGTCGCGGTTACAAAGTGCAGAGTGGTCGCAAGGCTGCTAGGGCATACATGCATCGTCTTTGCATCATTGCATCAAGGGCACCATCTTGTCGCATTGCAACTGGGCCGCAATAAGAGAATCTATGAATCACCTCCGCTTCGGTAAGGATCACGATGCATCCCCTACTATGGGCAAGCATTGAGGCATGACGCATCATCTCCCCAGAAGCATGAAACCGACGCATCTCCAATGCTGCAAGCCTTTTGTTTATTTTGCGTTATGCATCCAGGTACTTTTGAAGGAACTGTGTCGCATTTATCACCAACTTGAACTAAGTAACTTCTCCCATCTTTTAAGTAAATTTTGAGTACAGTATTATGGATCTTTGTCGTTTGTGGTCTTCTGTTAAGTCTATATAAATATACTTATTTTTATAAAACCTGTGTTGTGTCCATCTGTGGTGTTTTCACTGTATTACTATGTGTATTCACAAATGCTTAACACACTGCCTCTGACATAAGCATGTCTGCTCGTGTCGTGCTACCAAGGGGGAGAGCAGGGGTTATCTCGGAGTGTAATCCCCTTATCCTGACTTAGAAGTAAGGGTCCCTATTTGGACAAAGGTGTATACCAATGTCAACTAGAGACCCCCAGTTCTAACATTGGTGGTCAGCGGTGAGGATTTCGACCTGCATTTGTGACTCATATACAGTATTGGTGTACACTACTAGTGAGTGCAGACCAAACGCGACCACATACTTTTTGTGTAGAATTTTTATTATTTGGACTGTTATTTTTTCTTGAGAACTACCAATTCTTACTACTATGAGTAGACCAACATCTGTTACATCTGTGGATCTAGATTTTGAGGAAGAGAGGTTTGAAACCTACACTTTGAAACAGCTCAAGCATTTCTGCAAGAAATGGAAAGTTGCTACACCAGGCATTTCTAAGAAGGATGACTACCAAAAGGCTCTGAGGGCCTGGGTAGAAGCAAGAAATGCCCCTGATTTTGTGATGGAGCTAGCTGGGGATGCAAATGGGCAAATGGATGGTTAAGTGTTTCCTACCAGGGAGGGGTACGGTCCCAACTTGGCAGTAGTGTCTCTTCCAAAGACCTGTCCTCCAGAGAGTTGGAAGACAGGGAGAGTAATAGGGCACACAACCTGGAGATGGCTAAGCTTAGAATGGAGGGTCAGAGGGAATTAGAGAATAACAGGTTATCCTTTGAAAGAGAGAGAATGAGAATCAAGCATGAGAGAATGTTGAGGGGGTTAGAGATCAGGGCAAAGGGATTAGAGATCGTTCCCTCTGGTGGCAGCATACCATCTGTGCCTTCAGAAAGCAGAGTGTATATTCCCAAGGATGTCATCAAAGATTTTCACAAGCATTGAGTATATTGGGCAGTGGTTTGCAGTCTATGAAATAGCAATGTTGGCCCACAGGGTCCCTGAGAAGGATTGGGGAGAGGGGTTGTGGGGCCCCTTTTCGAGTGAGGGGAGGGATACTTTGTTAGACATGCCCAGTGAGAATAGGATGTCTTATGCCCACATGAAGGAAGCCCTGATGACAAGGTATGGTTTGACCCCTGAACTCTATAGACAGAGGTTTAGGAGTTGCAAGAAGCTGGAGGGAACCACTTGGGTGGAATATGTGTCTTTCTGTTGCAGAGCTGTGGTTGGTTGTGTGAAGGGTAGTAAAGTGGATACTTTTGAAGAGCTCTATGATTTGTTTGCATGGGAGTACTTGTCTGCTAACTGTTTTCCAGAGCTACGCCAGCACCTTATTGATAGCAAGTTAACTAACCCTAGAAAGCTTGCTGAGGAGGCGGACCACTGGGTCGGTACCAGGGTTTACAAGGGTCATGAGGGAGAATCCGCCAAAGGTGGGCAGGGTCACCAGCAGAAGAGTGGGGGGACAAGAGTAAACAGAGGGAGTTCCAGAAAGAGCCCCAATGTAATTCCCAAGGGAACCAAGGGAAGGGTTCCCAGCCTCCCCCTGAGAAGTAGCAAGAGGCCTGACAGGTAAACCTGTTCAGAGGGGCCCCTACAAGTTCTTTTCATTTCGTCAAGTGGGCTACCGTTGGTTTGATGCACAGTGTCCCATGAAGGATTCCAGAGTGCCACCACTTGTACCACCCCATCAGATGGCAAGTGTAGCCCTGGGAGGGGAGGAAGCTGGTGCCGAATGTGGGTGGGGTCCCGCAGAAATGTCCCTTGTCTCATTAGGTGACTTTGAGATTGTCCCTAAGACTCAGCTGCCTGATAACACTAAAATATACAGGCAGTGGGTGACCATCAATGGCCATAGATTGGAGGCTCTTAGTGACACAGGAGCCAGTGTGACGGTTGTCAAGTGTCACCTGGTGTCTCAAGAGCAGGTTGTCCCCAAAGCCTTTTACCCATTTGTTGCTGCTGACAACACAGAGAGCCACTGTAAAGTAGCTCAGGGTCCCTTTGAGTGGGGGTGGTCTCTGGTACTCTTCAGGTAGCTGCGAGGCCAGCCATGCCTGTGGATTGTCTGTTGGACAATGTTTTGGAAAGCTCCCCTTGGGCTAAGGTGGAGAAGAGGGCTCATTTAGAGATGATGGGTCTGCCTGAGTGGGCGTGTGTGACCGCTCGGTTTATGGCAGCCAGTGAGGGTGTTGAAGAGGTCCTGGAGCCTGAAAGTATGGCTCAGGGACCTGCCTTAAAGAGGAGAGGTAGGGGGCATGGGAAACCATCCCCGAGTGTTCCAAAGGTCCAGGCGGTGGCAGACCTTGAGGGGGATGCCATGGAACCTACAGGTAAGCAAGTTTATGAACTGGGGGACCTCCCTGAGCTGACCCATTGGCAGCAAGTAGGAGGACCCTCCAGGGAGGAATTTTGTGCGGAACAAAGGAAGTGCCCTTCTCCTGTGGGTTTGCAGCAAAAGGCCACATACCGGGCAGCAGGTGATCAGTCTGGATCACATTGGATCTATTGGGAGAAAGACCTCCGGTATAGTGAGCCTAAGGTTGCTGAGCCTGGGTCAGCCCCTGTGCTGGTGGTACCCCAGCACTTCAGAGCCTTCCTCCTGGGGTTGGCTCATGATGTGCCTTTAGCTGGACATCTGGGACATCTGGTGCAGGATAAGACCTTTGAAAGGCTTGCCACCTAATTGTATTGGCCCCAGATGCATAAGAGTTCAGTTACTCATTGTAGGACATGTTAGACTTGCCAGGCAAGCGGGAAAAGTGGAAGGAAGCAAAAGGCCCCTCTCTAACCTTTCTCTGTAGTCAATACCTCCTTTGAAAGAGTAGGCATTGACATTGTAAGGCCACTGGAACACAAAACAGCCACGAGCAACAGGTTTATCCTGGTCTTGGTGGACCATGCTACCCCGTACCCGTTAGCCATCCCACTCAGGACAGTGACGGCCCCCGTGGAGGGACATGCACTGATGGGGATTTTCTCTTGTGTGGGGTTTCCTAGAGAGGTGGTGTCTGACCAAGGTACAAACTTCATTTCCAGTTATATGAAGTCTCTGTGGAAGGAGTGTGGTGTTACCTATAAGTTCACCACTCCTTACCACCCACAAGATAATAGGCTGGTTGAGAGATTCAACCGGACCGTTAAAGGCATGATCATGGGTATTGAGGAACCAATGAGGCGTGAGTGGGACGTCCTCTTGCCATGCCTTCTGTTTGGTTACAAAGAGGTGCCACAATAGTCCTTAGGATTCAGTCCCCTTGAACTGTTGTATGGACACCCGGTAAGAGGACCTTTGAGTCTGGTCAAGGAAGGCTGGGAGCAATCTCCCAGGAAACCTCCCCAGGATGGATACAGTTACATGCTGGCCTTCAGGAACCAGACTCGGTGGTTCAGAGAGCTTGCTCAGGGGAATCTGGAAGCCAGCCAGGAAGAGATGAAGCGGTGGTATGATCAAATGCCACTGTGATTGAGCTTCAACTGTTGTGATCATTTTAGGACCCTATTGTAATTCTCCCGATTCATGCCCTTATATAGGTATAAATCAACATATCCTTATATAGGCATAGAAATCATAACCATATTTAGACATAGCTCATGCAGTCTTAATACGGCAGGACTACTTCCACTGTCATGGGGATGAACCTTGCATTTACACTGTGTTAAGTAGGCATGAGCTTGTTAGAAGTTTAAACACCATTTTTCCTTTCTGCTGCCTTTGCAGATAGCACATAATATTATAAATGTTTAGAGTTTAGCAGAGTGTTTTGCTTCACACAAGAATAATATGTTTTTCTATATTAGCAGCCTTGCTTGGTAAGCTTTGTCTGAACAGTGAGTGCCGAGGCCTTCAAGGTTATTTCAACACAGTGGTTGTTGTTCAGACTGATCAGCGCACGTTCTAGACATAACATATATGCAGCGGTGGCCACCTCTGATTTTGGCGCGTTTAATAATGCACTGCATAGTCATGATCACACACACTTGGAGAACATTCGCATGCAGAGAGCTGGTGCAGAAACTGATGTGATCCATTTCTGCTAGGACCAGAGGTATGGGGCCGCCCTTGTAATCCCAAGAGACCTTCTGTAGATATAAAATAACCTACTAGCAAGGGAGGGTGAAATATAGGTATATTTAAACCTGTTTCCATTTAGCATTGTAACATGCTTTCTCCCTTTGTATTTCATGGAATAGTAACTATGCTGATAATCTTGTTGCTGATAATATGTCCGCTTGTATTAGCTAAAATACTGCGCATGAGAACACGGCATTAGAAATAAATATTTCAAACTTGCTCGTATTTCCTTTTACTCCCTGTTTTGGACTGGTATGAGAGTATAACGAAAGAGTGTTCATGTGTTCCACATTGCCTGAGGTATTCTAAGTTTCATGTTCTGGGTTGTCTAATCATTGGGGTTATGGAATAACCAATGAGACACTGATTGCTAGTCTGGTAGGGGATATTGGGTACTAAGGTGGGTTTTGGCACACCCTAATTCACTGAGGTTCCAAGTCTCTATGGACAGTTCTGTGTAGGAGCAGAATCCCTGCTACATGGCGCCCAACGCAGGTGGTCTTATCACATGACGCTTGAGTAGTACTTCTATCAGTCCTTAGCCCCTTCACTATTGTTTCCGGTTAACAGTAGTGTTGGATTAACCTACCTAAAGTTACATAGGTCTTTCAAGCTTGAATATATGAAAATGGTTTCCTTTTGAATTACTACCCAGTTGTACTACATTGTTTTACATTTTACCTCTTCTTCTCTGTGTTGCTAAGGCTAACGTTGACATACCACAGCATAGTCGCATTGCGATCGACAATCATTTGCAGACTTTTAACGTTGGTTTGGAGTGCATGGCAGTGATTTTGGTGGTGAGTGCTGAGGTTGCTTACCCGTTTGAGATTTCCTACTCATGGGGGACATTTCCAGCTGTGGAGGCAGCTACTCAGGTATTTGAGACTTATACTCACACAGCTGTGCCCTTGGAGTATGTTCCTTATAGGACACAGGAGATTCCGATTTCTGCATGGCAGCACTGTGTGTGGTTTAATGGCGCCCTTCCCAGCAGTGTAACAGCGATTAGATTGGGTCCTTTGTCCATTCCGGGTGCTTCATGGCTGTTTTTGGCTGGATTCACCCCGCATCCTCGTGCGGGGCAAGAACCGTTGCTGAATTGAGCCCCCTATATAACTCTGCAATCAGTGTTATCAGGGCCCTAGTTCAATATATCACCCGCAATTTCCAGGGCAGGGCCCCTGGTGTTGTGGCGCTTCCAGTTGGACCAAGCAGAATGAAGCTTAGTCCAGTGGTGGTCAATGCAGTAATGGGCAAGCGTCACCATGATAAGGATGATGCCGAGGAGTTTGACCAGCTGGAAGCAGTATTTGCTAATTCGACTCCCGTTGAGTTGAGAAACACAGGATTCTTACAATTAGTTTACCCAAGGACTTAGTACCAGAAGCCGGTGACTGTGAGTCATGGGGTAGGATTTTTGCAGCAGTGTACACGAGGTGCTTCGGCACTCCGTCAATGGCTGTCCTTCCGACGGTCATTAAGCGTGTTCAGGACGAACACCGACCTGAGGCTGGGGTAGGATTGGGAATGAGACTCGTTGGCACATTTGACGTAGTTTCTGATCTCATCCTTTCTAATATAAAGGGAGATGCAGTGAACTTTTAAGTGGCTAATGCCTTAAGCGATGTCCCCGAGGCTGACAAACCCAGATAGTTACCAAGAATTATTACAGTGGCTTATAAAATCATTGGTCGCAATAGTTTAGGTATCAAGCCCTTTTCTGCTAAAGATAAAAAACAACCTCAGGGTTCGAAGTCTGAAATGGATGTTCAACCCATTGCTCCAAAGAAAAATTGGAACAGAAATAAAAAACAGGGGAAACAACAACAGAAACAGGAGTCCCGTCCCCCATCACCCGTGCCTGCATCTACTGAGCGCGTTTATAAGTTGCGCGACTGCACTACGATTAAGTCACCTGATAGATTTCAGGTTCCTGATCAACCCTCTCCTCGTTCTTTACAGGACACATCGGCCTCTTCATCCAGTGGTGGGAGCGGCCGAAGAGGTAGGGGTGGCCAGCAGAGTCGCGACCAGCCTAGCCCGAAAGACGGAAAAGGCAAGCAGGACAATTCTTCACAGAAAAGACCCCAGTTTCAGAAAAAAAAAAGTTGCCACTTTAACAGTGAGATATGCCACAGACAGTGAGAACGCAGCTTCAGAATCAGACATGGCGCTTATGTTGTTGGACAGCGTGGCTGAGATTACCATAGTGCGAGAGGCCCTGCGTCCACTACTGAAGGTGATAGCGACTGACCAATATGTTGTTGTAGAGACAGCTGATACTAGAGTAGCTCCCCCTGATAGGCTTTTTGAAATTGTCCTTTTAATTGAAGGTGACATACAACGTACCATAAAAGGGGTATTTTGGGAAAATCTTACAACTACCTGTGACATTTTGTTAGCGGAGGCTGACAGGCCCCCACCTTTTGTTCTCGCAGCTCCGAGAGGGGAGGAGGTAATCCTCCCTATTTTCACGCACACAGTGTCTAAAATGTAAATTTAAATGTAGTATACTTGTAAAGCGCACAGCTGCCCCAGCAACGGGGCGTCCCGGGGCTGTTTAACACTGTGGAACCCTTCCTGGCTCTCCCTGTGAGATGCCACTCCTGGGCACCTCCAAGGTGAAGCCAGGCATCCCAGCGTTGTAGGGGCCGTTGTGGAGATTAAGCAAGCTATTGCCCAGAGTTGCAGCGTGGGACCCATGATTAGAGTAGGCGCCGAGGCGAGAGAATTATCGAGTTCGCAGACATTAAGTCCAAGACCCTGCCGCGTCAGGAATTGAACCCTGGTCCCAGGCCTGATCTCTGCTTCAGGGTCTGTCGCTTCTAACCAGTGAGCCACACTTCTCCATCTAAGGAGCATGCGCTGAATTTTGCAGGAGAGTGGGCTAAGGCCATTGCGCCGGCTCTGTACCATACTCACTGTGGTTGGGATAAATTTTCCCCGCACCACGAGATTCCCTTACGGTCTATGCCACAGCCTCAACCTCAATATCCCATCTGGTATGAAGCTAAGGCTCCCGTTGCGGAAATCCTTGAACAATTAGAATATCAAGGAGTGATTGAAACTTGTGTGTCACCGATGAATAATCCACTTTTTACTGTGACCAAGCCTGACGGTTTGTAACGTTTGGTATTAGATTACCGGCATTTGAACTTGCATTGCCATACCTGTGCAGTACAGAATACCCACGGCTCTGCTTTGGTGGATGGTCTTGTTAAAAAACGGTTCAAAACCACACTTGACATATCCAATGTTTTTTTTTACCACAATTTGGATGGTCTAAGTTCCCAATGGACCAGTTTTACCAGTGGCGGCAAACAACGCCAATTTAAACGCCTGGCCATGGGCTATAAGAATAGTCTAGGTGCCTGTATCGTCTCTCTCTTAGAGAGAGTTGATCCAAATGCGTGCTCGTATGTGGATGACATTTATCTCACAGACGACGAGATTTAGGCGCATCTGTGTTGCGTTGAGCACATAATTTGTAACTTTGCAAACTTCGGTTACAAATTCAACTTTGCAAAGTCTCATATTGCAGAGTACACAGTGCTGTGCCTGGGCTACGAGCTCAACAATGAAAGTCGAGGATTAGCTCCTCACTTCTTGGAGAAATGCGCACAGTTGTGCGCTCCTATAACACTGAAAAAGTTACAGTCTTTGCTAGGATTTTTTAATTTCGGGCGTACTTACATTCCCCAATATGCCCAGCGTATCAAGCCTTTGTATGCTTTGATACAACCAACTTTTACCAAATCATGCTGACTGCCTGAAAATTCAGCCATTTTGCAATCTTTACAGGCTGATCTTCTAGAATCTAAATTCTTACTGACTCGTGAAAACCACACCAACCTGGTGATAAGAATCAACCCTGGGGCGGTGGGTTTCACTTACCATACTTTTAACGAAGGTGACACAGTGCCTATCGCTTACAACTCACACTTGTACACTTCGGCTGAGATGCGGTTTTCCACTGTGAACATTTTTTTGACAGCAGTGCAAATGGCGATTCTTAAGGAACGTACACTGTCGCAGAGAAAAAGCATGTTGGTTTTTACGCTGTATCCTGCACTAGAGGCAGTGACGAAAGCACCCCCGGTGGGTACAAAGGGCTGCATCATTGACGTCTCCGGATGTCACGTTTATTTTTGATGCCTCCTTACAGTCGCAAGAGTTTTTACAGTATGAGTTTGTTCATCCTGCGCCATTGGCTATGTGCCCTTTCCAGGATTTCCATTGTATCATTTACACTGATGGTTCAGCGCAAGTTGCGCATGGGTCTAAGCATGCATACGTCTCAGCTTGCGCCATTGTGGTAGTTAGCATGGTGAATTATGAATTCAAGTCCAATGTCGTGCATACATTAGGGGACTGTACCGCACAATTGGCAGAGCTCGTTGCTCTGATGCTTGCATTGGAGTACGCTGATCCTAGTGTGACAACTCTTATTGTTAGTGATTCTTACTACTGTGTCCAGTCTTACAATGAAAACCTGTACTTTTGGATTCAGAATGATTTTTTTGATTCCAAGGGTAGCAGAATAAAACATAAAATGATCTGGGTCTGGGTGGCTGAGCTTAAAGAGCAGTTGCTACTCGCGTATGTAATTCACACTCTCAGTCATCAGCGTGTGGGAGTTCACGCTGTTGGCAAATGTTTGGCCGATAAGGCCTCAAAAACAGCAGTATCGACATATTTGGTTGCAGCAGTTACACGTTCCAAAAGTAAGATTGATGATGACATCTTGGCGGCTGTTGCCGCTACTGAGAAGGTAAGTAAATATCCTATAGGGTTCCCTTCAAAGTATTCTTATCACTTAAGTCCTGATAAAATTCCTTATGTGAAAATACCGGACAATGGTGAAAGGCTGATTCCCAACGTGGACCGCAGGTCCACACTGATTACATCTGCCTATGAAGGTGTTACGACTGCGCATGCTGGCGTCTCGTCTACTGTTTCTCAGTTACAACAACGTTTCTGGTGGCGGGGACTTTACAAACAGACGCATGATTATGTCCTTCAATGTGACATTTGCCAGCAGATTAAGCCTTCAACTGCTACGCGTCCACCCCAGACACAGTTGTACATTTCCAAAAGACCACTTGGTTGTGTTTATTTAGATCACTGGGGTCCTTTTTCCTCTGATACTGCGTATAAGTACATCTTAGTTGCAGTTGATTCTTGCCCACGATTTGTATTGGTGTGGCCACACCGCAGGGCTGATTCGCAAACTGTCTTAAGAGACTTGCGTATCTTTGTAGGGATTTTTGCCTGTGGTACCTTCCATTCGGATCAGGGCCCTGCTTTCGACTCTAAGGCGTACAAGAATGCCAAGAATTCGTTGGGGGTCCAAGTCAAGTTTTCGTCTCAGTACAGACCTGAGGGTAAAAGTGTTGTGGAGCGAATGAACCGAGATTTAAAGCAGTCTTTGACAGCTAGGGTTACAGGCACTGACAGGAACTGGTTTACCCATCTCAATAGTGTACAGAAGGTCTCTGGGTGGGCGGACCCCATAAGAAATGATCTTTGGTATCAAAATGTTTGTCCCGGACCTTGACGGTCTAGACCAGGCGGCGGTTGCTGCCCCCTTTGACGTAGATGAACTTTGTCATGTTTTACCGAATCTACAAAAGACGAGAGACAGTCTTGCAAAGGAACACTTTCCCTCCACATCTGATGCTGCGTTACAGGTTCCGGTAGTTGGCTGGCTACCCCAAGTTGGAGAACTGGTTCGAGAGAAGATGGAAAACAAAAAGAATTTGGACCCTCATCTTGAGCTCCAGTTCCAGTGCTTGCCGTGAAGGGCAGAAGAACAGTCATTTTACCACCACTTCCAGGTCGTAAAGAAAAAAGGTACGTCTCCATTGACAATGTCATACTACACAGAGTGACCAATTCTTCTTAGTATGACTCCGGCAGTCTTATGTCCATCGATTTTGATAAATTCTGTTTTGGCCCCGGCTCTTAACCCCAGGCCTGACGTTGCCCCCGAGATACCTGCAGTTTCAAGTCCTTTATTGATGCTCACCTCGAAGAGACTGAATATATTTACCCCACTGACTAATCAATGCCTGATTTGCAAACCTGTTTGGCAACCAAATCCAGATTTTCATTTGACATTGACTCTCACACATCGAAGACCCCTTCAAAAATTTCTGTTTTTCCAACATGGTTTAAAAAACATTTTTTGATTCCTCCTTGGACCTACATTTGACTGGTACTTTTTTCGATTTACCTGTTCATGTCTATTGGATTTGTGGTGTATTTTTTCCACCTTGTCAACAGACACTATGTTGAAGAGAGAACATGCATTCAACATATTAATGGAACATTGGCTCCCCATTCCTCATCACACAGATTGAAGAAGGACCTGGCTTTTGTTAACATCACTGCTTGGCCGGTCTTAGATGGGATTGTGTGGGGTGCTATTAGATTTCAAATCCACGGGCCCACAGAGGTTATAAATGTCCCAAATGTCCTAAGCGTTTCTATGGGGGACGTAATTAAACAAAATATATACATTCTAATGATTGGGATGTTCAGGCCGTAGAAGCTTTGTTTTCTGATTTAAAATATTATGCTGCCTTTGATGCTGAAGATTTGTATCTAGATACCGCAAATTATGGTGATTTGTTTTGTTATCAACACTTTGGCAATCACTATATGCATAAAGCAAATACCAGGAGGAATACTGTTAATTATACACAATGGGAACTTTGTCCCGCTCCTGTACAAGGCAGTTCCACATCTCTTTTAAAGAGGTTCACTTATTTTACTGATTGTAATCAGTCAAATCCCAATGCATTTTATTTTAAAATGACTGAAAGTCCACTTTCAAAGTTAGACTTACCCACACGAAGTTATTGTATGCAAAATCCTTTTTAGACCAATTGGTTGTTGTGGGCTACGAGCTGTGGAAAGATACTATTGATCTTAAATCTTTTTGGGGTTCTAAAACTTGGCAGGTGCAAGGCACTGAGGCTTTGCATTGTGCATGCCTCATCCCGAACCATATGTTGTTTTTGAATTCTACAATCTCACAAACAACTTGCTTTGGATTGGATTCTACTAAAAAATTAAATGCTCCTTCCTTTCCTGAATTAGAAGAATATTCTGGTTGGAATAATAGTGCCAATTTTTCAATCAGAGAATTACAAACTCTGTTACTGAATTCTACCTTTAACATATCCAGTTTGGATCCTAAGGTTTGGTTACTGTGGCACAAAAGTGCAGATTCTTGCCAGCATTGTTTTTTGGGTTTAGCTTCAGGCTACACACAGGTCAGGGTGAATCCCTGTTTTGAAAGTGGCAATTCTGTGACTACCTAGTCTGTGGGCAAATTATGTCAGAGTTGGCTCAAACATTCCACTTTGGCGTCAGTTAAGCTGCATTTATCTAAATTGACTGACGATGTTGATCTGAATGATTTTGTCAAGGGCCCGGCTTCCGGCAGATCTAAAAGATGGATATATGCTATTTACAACAAGGTTTGGAAATGTCCCAAATTGAGGCGGCTTCCCGCATTAGAGCTATAGATCAAGCAAATTTAGAAAAAGTGCTGGCAGTTGTAGATAGCAGCATTAACACGCTTTCTTCCCGCATTTACACGCTAGATAATATTGTGTCATCTGTTTTTGATATTGTGCAAGAAGATGTGTCTGTTTTGTACCATGGCCAAAATCAATTGCGTTCTATTATGCAGTTCGCATGGACCTTGCAGACCTTGAAATCTGGTAAAGTGCCATGGCACTACATGAATACTTCATCATTATTTGCCCTGAAAAGCAACGTTTTATGTCAATGTAGGATGCAACTTTTTCTATGTTACAAATTGAAAAGTTAGAACGGTTACCTTTTTCTGTGCCTGAGACAAATTCTGCTACATTGCTTATCCATGGGTTAATAACTTTACCTTTTCCCCTTTTCAAATTCAAGGCCTGCATGAAGTACTATGCAATAGGCAGATATGAACCTCTGGGCACCGCTTATCTTCATGAAGCTTGGTCACTACCGTTTACATATAATGTAAATGTAAATGTAGAGTATTTATATAGCGCACTTCTACCCGGAGGCCTCGTAGCGCTGTATTCATACCACTGTGGAACCCATACTGGCTTTCCTGTGAAATGTCCACTCCTGGGCACCCCCAAGGTGAAGCCAGGCATCGACAGCGCTGCTGGGGCCGTTGTGGAGATTAAGCAAGCTATTGCCCAGAGTCGCAGAGTGGGATCCATGATTAGACTAGGCACCGAGGCGAGAATTATCAGGTCCAGGGAAATTGGGTCCAAGAGCCGCCGAGGTGGGAATTGAACCCTGGTCCCGGGCCAGACCTCTGCATCAGGGTCTGCCGCTCTAACCATTGAGCCACGCTTCTCCACTATAGGTGCCTTAGGGAGGGAAAGGAGGTTTACTTGAATGGTGAGGATTGCACTACAAGACCAGATCACTCATTAATGTGTAGGAATATCCAATTACAAGGCTCTTGTAACCAGAACGAGCCAAAATTAGCCTGTATTTTGAAAGGTACACCAGCACCTGCTATCATACCCACATTCACATTACTGGCAAACAGGAGTTATTTACTTTTAAATAATGAGGATTTTTGTGGGATGGTAGCCGGAATTCCTTACGTGGTTACGGTCAGTGAGCGTGTAGTTTGTTGTAAAAATGTAATGTTTCCTCCTCCGCTTGGGAAGCTTGATGTTTCCATCTGGCCGACGATTCCGACCTTGAAAGCAGAGTTCAACAAGATGCGTCGTATAAGAGCTCTATTGTCTCAGAAAGAAGTCGCCCTTACATCTGCTCGTGAAACATTTGTGCTTCACATGGCAAACACTCGCACAGAAGTGCATGCTTTATTAAATACGGATTTGCCCTTGCATTTCGGTGAATTAATTCACACTATCTTTAATGCGTCCTCCACCACAGGGCTGGCTCACTTTTTTAAAGTTGTTAGCAGTGGCCTTCTGACTTCTTTTCAAACTATATTTGGTCAGTTCCCGGCATTTTTCCATTCGATTTTTTCCAGCCTGTTTGGTGGATTTCCCTTAATTCTCGCACTGGGGGCAGGCGTACTTCTGTTGTTTTGTTTATTCCAAAATGGATGCACGTCCTGTATTGCATGAAGATCTGTCACGGCTGTTGCTGCTCCGCAACTAAATGCTTGAATATTATGGAGCGCTGCCTCTTGCTACATTGAGTGCGGTTTATGGATTATCGTTTTGATTTTCCTTCTTTACATGTGTCCAGCTTGTCTTTCATTGCCTGAGTTGCGATTTCGACAGGGCCCTGGATTTGTGTCTCTGCAATACGGTGTCTCCCAATGCGGATTATGATCAGATTATGAGCCCCTTAGCTGCTCATGAATTGCTTTGTTCTGGTGGAGGGATTGTTGCCTTTGCAGGGATGCATGGAGTCCTAGGACATTGGAATGTTATTGTGGCGGCGCAAGATTTATTGGCACTCAGCTTCATTAAAGACACACCGAGTTGCCCTCTGATGGTGCTAGAGGTTCCGGTAATTGAGGAACATGTATGTTCTTTCCCCTTGCTGAATTGGATGGCTGCAATGTTTTCAGATGAGAACAGTGACTTCCTATTGGAGGCTGTTGCTACATATTTTGCATATACATTGTTGGATTGAGATGTGTCATCGCTTCTCTCTCTTCCATGACTGAGGTCACATGTTGGACATCTGATATTTTTTTTTTTTCTTCTTCATTTTTTTTTCTCCCCAGGCCTATTGACTTCCCTATGTCCGTGGCTAGAATTGCTTGATTTGAAATACATTCATTTCATTGAGTTTTTGTTCCTGTTTTTTCACTGTGGCAATTTAAACTTGGTTCTAACTGTTGTTCTTGAACTCTGCTTTCCAAATGTGCCCCTTTCTTAACCGTGCTCAAATCAAGGGAGGGTGTCACGGGGATGAGCCTTGCATTTACACTGTGTTAAGTTGGCATGAGCTTGTTAGAAGTTTAAACGCCATTTTTCCTTTCTGATGCCTTTGCACACGGCACACATTATTATAAATGTTTAGAGTTTAGCAGAGTGTTTTGCTTCACACGAGAATAATATGTTTTTCTATATTAGCAGCCTTGCTTGGTAAGCTTTGTCTGAACAGAGAGTGCCAAGGCCTTCAAGGTTATTTCAACACAGTGGTTGTTGTTCGACTGATCAGCGCACGTTCTAGACATAACATATATGCAGCTGTGGCCACCTCCGATTTTGGCGTGTTTAATAATGGACTGCGTAGGCACGATCACACACACTTGGAGAACATTCGCATGCAGAGAGCTGGTGCAGAAACTGATGTGATACATTTCTGCTAGGACCAGAGGTATGGGGCCGCCCTTGTAATCCCAAGAGACCTTCTGTAGATATAAAATAACCTACTAGCAAGGGAGGGTGAAATATAGGTATATTTAAACCTGTTTCCATTTAGCATTGTAACATGCTTTCTCCCTTTGTATTTTATGGAATAGTAACTATGCTGATAATCTTGTTGCTGATAATATGTCTGCTTGTACTAGCTAAAATACTGCGCATGAGAACACAGCATTAGAAATAAATATTACAAACTTGCTCATGTCTCCTTTTAGTCCCTTTTTGGACTAGTATGAGAGTATAAGGAAAGTGTGTTTGTGTGTTCCACATTGCCTGAGGTATTCTAAGTTCCATGTTCTGGGTTGTCTAATCATTGGGGTTATGGAAGAACCGATGAGACACTGATTGCTAGTCTGGTAGGGGATATTGGGTACTAAGGTGAGTTTTGGCACACCCTAATTCACTGAGGTTCCAAGTCTCTATGTACAGTTCTGTGTAGGAGCATAATCCCTGCTACATGGCGCCCAACGCAGGTGGTCTTATCACATGACGCTTGAGTAGTACTTCTATCAGTCCTTAGCCCCTTCACTATTGTTTCCGGTTAACAGTAGTGTTGGATTAACCTACCTAAAGTTACATAGGTCTTTCAAGCTTGAATATATGAAAATGGTTTCCTTTTGAATTACTACCCAGTTGTCCTACATTGTTTTACATTTTACCTCTTCTTCTCTGTGTTGCTAAGGCTAACGTTGACATACCACAGCATAGTCGCATTGCGATCGACAATTATTTGCAGACTTTTAACGTTGGTTTGGAGTGCATGGCAGTGATTTTGGTGGTGAGTGCTGAGGTTGCTTACCCGTTTGAGATTTTCTACTCATGGGGGACACTGATTGCTAGTCTGGTAGGGGATATTGGGTACTAAGGTGAGTTTTGGCACACCCTAATTCACTGAGGTTCCAAGTCTCTATGCACAGTTCTGTGTAGGAGCAGAATCCCTGCTACACCACTAGGTCCCAAAATATACAATGATTTCTTGGAAAACTCGGCTTCATAGCTCGGGACTTCCCGTTGCTCGAGAACTGACTTGTCCTAGAACTCATGGAGTTTTCAAAGAACTGAGACTCTTCAATGACGTTAATATGTCCACCTTTACGTCAAACTCGCTACCTTCAAGGTATAAATATGCCCACACTTGCCTTAGAAAACACACAGTGGTTTGGAGCAGTTCGACTATCTACTTGCCCGACGCATCCTGCTACAGCAAGTGCTAGGAAGGCGACCCTCCAGCAGACGCCCTGAGAGAGACGCTGTCTTTTCTCCTGCCGAGAAATCCAGCTCCAGTGTTTCCAAGCTACCCTTGTGGGTTGTTGGGAAATCGAGTCCTGAGCCTGACTTTCTTTATTCCAAATCAAGGTACGGAGCTGAATAAACCCTAAGAGAAATCTTGGACAGATTCTTGGAAAAGAATAGTACATTTATGCCACACCTCACTTACTTCTTCCCTCGTACTAAGCTTAGGTTAGGTACATCGGTGTAGGCATATTTTAGAAGCACCTGTTGAGTACTTTTAGCCTCTGTTCTTTATATATGTATTTATCTATGGTTTAGGAACCATACAATGCTCTTACAGTATTATTGTATTCTACTCTTTTTACTGTATGCATTATATTTTCCAAACAGTTTTAATGTTGTAGCAGTTCATTTCTTATGCTTGAGAAAGAAGACTGTTCAATAAATCCTTTTATTGAAAATACCCGTCTATCTATTTCTCGGGATCTCTGGTGAAACGAAGCATGCTCGAGTGAAATATCTATCTATTGTTTCCTCGACTCTGAAGATCAGTTTTATCTTGGGGAAACAAAGTTGTCATGTTTATGCGGTTGTCAGAAACTAAATCCCTTCTTGTAAACTCAAGAAAGTTTCTAGTGACCTCTGAGCTTGCTGGCACTCACAATTAAGTCTAATATAATAAATCAAGCATAAGGCCAAGAAAGAAGAACAAGCACTATCAATCTTTTATTTAAATACCTGATCTCTGCCCAAACATCAACTCGATATATACAACCTGCTGACAACAGAAAATCCAGATATACTTCTACTTACAGAAATTTGGTTAACTCAGGACTCTTCCCCAGACATATTAGCGGCACTACACAATGAATACTATATTATCCAAGCAAACCGCCCACTGGGAAAAAAGGGTGGGGGAGTAGCAGCCATTATACATCATAGCCTGAAATTTACGGTACTTCCTCCCCTGGACCTACCTCAGTCGGACAACTTAGTACTAAAACTTGAATCACACATCACCTCTTTGGTCTGTGTGCTACTCTACAGACCTCCACAATGTTAGAACCGGCTGTCTCTAGTTGGCAGAGGTATGCACTTCTGACAAATAGGGACACACCTTTTCTAGTCAGGGCAAGGGGATCACACCCTTTGATAACCCCTGCTCACCCCCTTGGTAGCTTGGCAGAGCAGACAGGCTTATCTCAGAGGCTGTGTGTTAAGCATTTATGACCGCATACAGTAATAAAGTGAATACACTACAAATGGACACGACACAGTAGTATTATAAAAATAAGGATTTTTACATAAAGCTTAGCACAAGACCAAATAACGACAAAAATATACAACAATCTTAATAAATACTTTTGGAAGAAAAAATAATAGTTCAAATGTAGGTTCTTCTTAGCACAAAGTCTTTAGTATCAAAAGCAACTCTTCTTCTTGAAAACACAGTTCTTGGCAACAATGTACCCTACACGGGAGTCACACGACGTCGAGGCAAAGTTAATCCAAAGGGTTCGGCGTCGACCGCGAGGAGCGCTACGTCGAGCCCGGACTCGAGTAGACTCCCACAACACAGTACCTTGGAAAAGCGAAGCACACGATGATCAGCGGCGTCGAGATGTCCGGCGTCGCGTCTCCGGCGTCGATCCGGCCTCGAAGTCTGGGCGACCTGCAGCAGCGTCGACAGATGTCAAGCAGGAGCAGCGCTCACGAGGTGAAGCACGATACGGCGTCGTCGTCGATGTGGATGATGATGTTTGCAAGAGTGAGCAGCGCTCACGGCGTCGAGAGGGCACGAAGTCGATGCGATCAGCAGCGGTGCAGACACGAGGTCCCTTGGAGCTGGAGCTGAACTCACTATGCACTGGCATTGCTGCTGGCGTCGATCGAGCCCGGCGGCCGGCGTCGAGGAAGCGGGACACTGGAGCCGTACTCACGATGTCGAGCTGGATTCGGCGAAGTCCGTCGGCGTCGAGATTGCTGGATTCTTTCAGAGGTGCTGGATTCACAGGTTCCAGCAAAACAGCACTTTAAGCAGATGAAGTCCTTTAACCCTGTGACTTCAACAGGAGGCTGGCACTCTTCCAGCCCTTGGAGATTTTCTTAGCAAAGTTTGAGAGTACACACACAGTTCCTCTCTCCTGGTTCCTTGGCAAAAATAAAGAAGCAATGCAGGATTCCCCCCAGCAAACAGCACACTGGCAGAAGAGGTAGGCAAGTCCTTGGATCAGCAGGCTTCTTGTCCTTGGTTTCAGGGTTCCTTGTCAGAAGTGATCTAAATTCTTGGTTCAGGGGTCCTTCTCTTATACCCCTTTTTGGCTTTGATCCCTTTGTCCATGCAGGGGAATTTCCCACCATCCTGGGTCTGTTGTGGGTGTAGCCAGGCAGAAGCACCTGGCCTATTCACTGAGCAGGGCTGGGTCCTCAGACGCCCAGCAGGGGGTGGAGCCAGCATTGTCACTGGCAGGAGCAGGGCTATCGGGCTCCTGGTAGGAGGTGGGGCAAGGATCGTTCATGGCAGGCACAGAGCCATCAGTCGCCTGGCAGAAGGTGGAGCCAGCATTGTATCAGGCAGGGCAGGCTATCAGAAGCTACTCTCCCCCTACTCTCCATGCAAATGTCCCACTCATCCCACACTGACTCATCAGATCTCTGGAGCCACCCAGCTCCTGTCACACACCCACCAAACCAGCAGAAACCAGAAATAGTTAGGCAAGAAAATAGCCACTTTCTAAAAGTGCTATTTTCAAACCCAGAGTCCAAAAACCATCCACCCCAACGGATGCGTAATTAAACCCCGAGTTCAGGGATACCAAACTCGACATTGCACCATGCTCCCCGAGCCAGCTAGGATTATAGCATTAATAATCCTGGCAGCCCATTCTAACTAATGGAGAGCAGGTTACCTCGCAATAGTGAAAAACGAATATGGCTGTAATTCACTATTAGGACATGCCAACTTGGTCAGGCCTGTCCTACCTTATACTTACAATGCACCCTGCCCGTGGGCCTACCATAGGGGTGACTAATATGAAGTTAAGGGAAGGTTTGGGGACTGGGAAGTAGGTGTACTTGCGCAGTCAGCGTGACAGTACCAGACTGCACTTAGGTCTAGCAATGGCAGACCTGTAGACATACTTTTACTAGGCCGCTCTTGTGGGTGGCACAACAGGTGCTGCAAGCCCACGAGAAGCATTTGTATTTACAGGCACTGGCACTCCTGGTGCACTAGACTAGGGACTGATAGTAAACCAAATAAGCCAAACATGGAATTCAATCAATACAGTAATTTAACATAGGGAGCACTTGCACTGTGGCACTGATCAGCAGTGGCACAGTGCCCAAAGCAGTATACCAGCAAAAACATCGTAAACAGTGGAGGCAAACAGAAAAAAATGGAGGAGAGACTCAAGCCAATGATTCAGGTCTAACACATGTCCCCTCCAGCTGAAATGTGGGGAGAACTACCCTTGACCTAGGGAGTCCTCATCACTAAGGTGGAAAAATCTGGACAGACCATCAGAATTGGCGTGATCTGTACCAGGGCGGTGTTCCACCGTAAAGTCCATCCCCTGTAGAGAAATGGACCACCTCAACAGTTTTGGATTCTTACCCCTCATCTGCATCAACCATCTGAGGGGCCTGTGGTCTGTCTGAACCAGGAAGTGAGTCCCAAACAGGTAGGGTCTTAGCTTCTTCAGTGCCCAGACCACAGCAAATGCTTCTTGCTCTATCGCACTCCACCGCGTTTCCCTGGGAAGTAACCTCTTGCTGATGAAGGCTACAGGTAAGTCTCGGCCCTCTTCATTCACCTGAGCTAGAACAGCCCCCACGCCATGCTCTGAAGCGTCCGTCTGGACAATAAATTCTTTAGAAAAGTCGGGTGCCTGGAGTATAGGTGCTGTGCACATTGCAGCTTTCAGGGTGTCAAAGGCCGTTTGACAGGCGTCAGTCCAGATCACATTTCGTGGCTGCTTCCTGGAAGTCAGCGAAGTCAAGGGGTGCACAATGTTACCATAATCCTTGACAAACCTCCTGTAGTAACCCGTGAGTTCTAAGAAGGCTCTCACCTGAGTTTGGGTTTTGGGCGGTACCCAAGCCAGGATGGTATCAATCTTGGGTTGCAGGGGGGCCACCTTGCCGCTCCCTACTTGGTGCCCCAAGTACACCACAGAACCCTGCCCAATCTGGCACTTACTGGCTTTGATTGTGAGGCCTGCTCTGCGCAGGGCCAACAACACTTCCTGGAGGTGGCGCAAGTGTTCCTCCCAGCTGGCGCTGAACACTGCGATGTCATCCAGGTAGGCGGCACTGAAATCCTCCAGTCCAGCCAAGACCTGGTTGACCAACCTCTGGAAGGTGGCAGGGGCATTCTTCATCCCAAAGGGCATCACCCGGAACTGGTATAGCCCATCTGGTGTGGAGAATGCTGACCTCTCTTTTGCCCCATCAGTTAAGGCGATCTGCCAGTACCCAGACGTTAGATCAAATGTGCTAAGGTACCGTGCAGCCCCCAACCGATCTATGAGTCCATCAGCTCTGGGGATGGGGTGCGCATCAGTCTTGGTGACTGAATTGAGTCCTCGGTAATCCACACAGAACCGAAGTTCTGGTGAAGCACCAGGCGCTGCAGCCTTCGGGACCAAGACCACTGGGCTGGCCAAAGGACTGCTAGAGGACTCAACCACCCCTAAGGCAAACATCTTGGAGACCTCCTCCTTAATGTATGCTCTGAACTTGTCAGTCACCCTGTAAGCCTTGTGCTTGACAGGAGTGCTGTCTCCGGTGTCCACATCATGGACACACCAATGAGTGACACCAGGAACCAAGGAAAACATATCAGGAAATTGCCCCAACAGGTGGCGACAATCTTGCTGCTGCTCAAGGGTCAGTGTGTGGGGAGAGGACCACACCATCCACTGACCCATCTTGCTCTTTTGCAGACAGGAGGTCAGGAAGAGGCTCACTCTCCTCCTCCATTCCAGCATCTGTAGCTAGGAGCATGCCCACTTCGGACCTTTCTAAGTGGGGCTTCAAACGGTTGACATGCAGGACCCTCAAGGGGTTCCTGGGAGATTTCAAGTCCACCAAGTAGGTGACATTGCTCTTCTTCTCCACAACCTTAACCCTTTCGATGCTCATGACGAGCTCAGCTCGTCATGATGCACAGTTGAGTTGTGCTGATGACGAGCTGAGCTCGTCATGACACCAGCAAAATGGCAATTTCCAGCACAGGAGGGGGAAAACGCCTAGCAGCCAAGGTGTTAAAAGGTCCAGTCCACCTGTCCTTGAGCGCACAAGGTTCCACAGGGGACATGACCCAAACTTCCTGACCAGGCTGAAGTTCGACCAGAGTGGCATTCCGGTCGTACCACCGCTTCATCTCTTCCTGGCTGGCCTCCAGATTTGCCTGAGCAAGATCTCTGAAGCGCCGAGTCTGGTTCCTAAAGGCCAGCATGTAACTGTATACATCCTGGGGAGGTTTCCTGGGAGATTGCTCTCAGCCGTCTTTGACCAGACTCAAAGGTCCTCTTACCGGGTGACCATACAAAAGCTCAAAGGGGCTGAACCTTAGAGACTTCTGCGGCACCTCTCGGTAAGCAAACAGCAGGCATGGCAAGAGGACGTCCCATTTCCGCCTCATTGGTTCTTCAAGACCCATGATCATGCCTTTAAGGGTCCGGTTGAATCTCTCAACCAGCCCATTACCTTGAGGGTGGTAAGGAGTGGTGAACTTGTAGGGTACCCCACACTCCTTCCACAGAGACTTCATATAGTTGGAAATGAAGTTAGTGCCCCGGTCTGACACCATCTCTCTGGGGAACCCCATGCGGGAGAAAACACCCATCAGTGCCCGTCCCACCACGGGGGCCGTCACTGTTCGGAGAGGGATGGCTTCCGGGTACCGTGTGGCATGGTCCACCAAGACCAGGATAAACCTGTTGCCCAGGGCTGTCTTGGGGTCCAGGGGCCCAACAATGTCAATCCCCACCCGGTCAAAGGGGGTACTGACCACTGGAAAAGGTTGGAGGGGAGCCTTCTGCTTCCTTCCGCTTTTCCCACTTGCCTGGCAAGTGTGACAGGTTTTACAATGGATGTCTACATCCCTTCTCATCTGAGGCCAATAAAAATGGGTGACAAGCCTGTCATAGGTCTTGTCCTGCCCCAGATGACCAGCTAACGGAACGTCATGAGCCAAACCCAGTAGGAAGGCTCTGAATCGCTGGGGTACCACCAGCACATGGGCTGACCCAGGCTCAGCAGCCTTAGGCTCGCTATACAGGAGGTCGTTCTCCCAGTAAACAAAATGTGACCCTGACTGATCACCTGAGGTTTGGGCTGAGGCCTGCTGCCTCATACCCACAAGAGAAGGGCACACTTTTTGTTCTGCACAAAATTCCTCCCTGGAGGGACCACCATCCTGCTGCCAGTGGGTCAGCTCGGACAGGTCTCCCAGTTCGGCCACTTGTTCCCCTGTGGACTCCAGGGCATCCCCCTCAGGGTCTACCTCCTCCTGGACCACGGGAACTATGGAGGCTGGTTTCCCGCGCCTCCTGCCTCTTCTCTTCACAGCTGGGTCCTGGGCTATACGTTCAGGTTCCGGGACCCCATCAACACCCTTACTTGCTGTCATGGATCGAGTGGTTGCACACACCCACTCTGGCGTACCCAACATTTTCAAATGTGTCTCCCTCTCCACCTTAGCACAAGGGGAGTCTTCTAAATCATTGCCCAGGAGACAATCAACAGGCATGGCGGGCCTCACAGCAACCTGAAGAGTACCTGAAACTCCCTCCCATTCAAAGGAAACTTGAGCTACCTCACACTCTTTCTGGGAGTTGTCAGCATATATCACGGAGTAGAATGCGTGGGGAACCACCTGCTCTCTGGAAAGTCCAAGTGACACATGACAGCTGTCACACTCGCTCCGGTGTCTCTGAGAGCTTCCACTCTATGGCCATTAATGGTCACCCACTGCCTATATTTATTAGTGTTACTAGGCAGAGGGGGTGGAGGGACCATTTGCATGTCTCCTAAAGAGACCAGGGACATCTCTGCGGGACCCCTCCCACCAGGGGCAACCATCTCCTCCCCTCCCAAGGCTACACTCGCCAACTGACGGGGAGGTGCACGTGGTGGTGCATTAGAATTCTTCATGGGACACTGGGGATCATAATACCGGTGTCCCACCTGTCCACAAACGTAGCAGGTCAGGGGGCCCCTATGAACAGGTTTACCTGTCGAGGCCCCTGGCTTCTTCTCAGGGGGAGGCTGGGAACCTTTCCCTTGGTTCCCTTGGGGACTACTTTGGGGCCCTTTCTGGAACTCCTTCTGTTTTCCCTTGTCCCCCCCACTCTTCTGCTGGGGACCCTGCCCACCTTTGGCTGAGTCTCCCACTGGACCCTTGTGGACCCTGGTACTGACCCAGCGGTCCGCCTCCTCAGCAAGTTATCTAGGGTTAGATATCTTGCTATCAATAAGGTGCTGGCGCAGCTCTGGAAAACAGTTATTAGACAAATGCTCCCAAGCAAACAAATCATAAAGAGCTTTATAACTTTCCACTTTGCTGCCCTTTACCCAACCATCCATGGCTCTGCAAAAAAAAGACACATATTCAACCCACGTCGTACCAAGCAACTTCTTACATTCTCTAAAAGCTTGTCTGTACTTTTCTGGGGTTAGGCCATACCTTAACATTAAAGCATCTTTCATATGAGCATAAGACATCCTATCCTCAACAGGCATGTCTAACAGGGTATCTCTCCCCTCATTCACAAAGCGACCCCACAACCCCGCTCCCCAATCCTTCTCAGGGACCCGGTGGGCCAACAATGCTAACTCGTATACTTTAAACCATTGACCAATATCTTCATTCTTATGATAATCTTTTATCACATCTTTAGGGAAATAAAACCTACTTTCTGCAGGCACAGATGGGATGCTGCCACCAGAGGGATTCAATTCTAACTTCTTAGCTTGGATCTCCAGCTCCCTCAACCTGGTATCACGCTCCAAAGCTAACGTTTCTCTCTCAAACTCCAACCTTTTGGTCTCCAGATCAGCTTCTCTTCTGCCTTTTGCATTTTCTAACTCCAATTGCCCATTTATCTTAAGCCTTGCCATCTCCATGTTGTATTCTCACTCTTTCGCCCTTTCTTCTCTTTCTTCAGGGGAAAGACCTTTGGAGGAAACACTGCTACCGGGAGAGGACACAGGCCCATTCACTGGCACCTCCTCATCCCCTTCCCCTGGCGGTACCACCACCGCATCAGAGGGATCTCTGGACTCCAACCAGGCTTGCAATGCTTTGACAACTTCTGGTTTGTTTCTGCAGCTCTTGGTAGGAACTTTGAACTGCTTGCAATAATGGTCAAATTGCTTTCTGCTGTAATCTTCGATTTTACTTCTATCAAATTCCTCCACAACAACAACAGGGGTAGTGACTCCGGTGTCACTCATGGTTAGAACTGGCAGTGTTCAAAAAATCAAGCTTCAGAAAAGCGGAGAAAAAAAAAAGAATCCTTCCAAATTAGATTGTGGCCGCGCTATGGTCTGCTTTCACTATGTAGCGCACACTAATCACTGCACATGGGTCATAAATGCAAGGTTCAAATCCTCACCGCTGCGTCCAATGTTATAACCGGCTGTCTCTAGTTGGCAGAGGTATGCACTTCTGACAAATAGGGACACACCTTTTCTAGTCAGGGCAAGGGGATCACACCCTTTGATAACTCCTGCTCACCCCCTTGGTAGCTTGGCAGAGCAGACAGGCTTATCTCAGAGGCTGTGTGTTAAGCATTTATGACCACATACAGTAATAAAGTGAATACACTACAAATGGACACGACACAGTAGTATTATAAAAATAAGGATTTTTATATAAGGCTTAGCACAAGACCAAATAACGACAAAAATATACCACAATCTTAATAAATACTTTTGGAAGAAAAAATAATAGTTCAAATGTAGGTTCTTCTTAGCACAAAGTCTTTAGTATCAAAAGCAACTCTTCTTTTCGAAAACACAGTTCTTGGCAACAATGTAACCCACACGGGAGTCACACCACGTCGAGGCAAAGTTAATCCAAAGGGTTCGGGGTCGACCGCGAGGAGCGCTACGTCGAGCCCGGAGTCGAGTAGACTCCCACAACACAGTACCTTGGAAAAGCGAAGCACACGATGATCAGCGGCGTCGAGATGTCCGGCGTCGCGTCTCCGGCGTCAATCCGGCCTCGGAGTCTGGGCGACCTGCAGCGGCGTCGACAGATGTCAGGCAGGAGCAGCGCTCACGAGGTTAAGCAGGATACGGCGTCGTCGTCAATGTCGATGATGATGTTTGCAAGATTGAGCAGCGCTCACGGCATCGAGAGGGCACGAAGTCGATGCGATCAGCAGCGGTGCAGATACGAGGTCCCTTGGAGCTGGAGCCGAACTCACTACTCACTGGCGTTGCTGCTGGCGTCGATCGGGCCCGGCGGCCGGCGTCGAGGAAGCGGGACACTGGAGCTGTACTCACGATGTCGAGCTGGATTTGGCGATGTCCGTCGGCGTCGAGATTGCTGGATTCTTTCAGAGGTGCTGGATTCACAGGTTCAAGCAAAACAGCACTTTAAGCAGATGAAGTCCTTTAACCCTGTGACTTCAACAGGAGGCTGGCACTCTTCCAGCCCTTGGAGATTTTCTTAGCAAAGTTTGAGAGTACACACACAGTTCCTCTCTCCTGGTTCCTTGGCAAACATAAAGAAGCAATGCAGGATTCTCCCCAGCAAACAGCACACTGGCAGAAGGGGTAGGCAAGTCCTTGGATCAGCAGGCTTCTTGTCCTTGGTTTCAGGGTTCCTTGTCAGAAGTGATCTAAATTCTTGGTTCAGGGCTCCTTCTCTTATACCCCTTTTTGGCTTTGATCCCTTTGTCCATGCAGGGAAATTTCCCACCATCCTGGGTCTGTTGTGGGTGTAGCCAGGCAGAAGCACCTGGCCTATTCACTGAGCAGGGCTGGGTCCTCAGACGCCCAGCAGGGGGTGGAGCCAGCATTGTCACTGGCAGGAGCAGAGCTATCGGCCTCCTGGTAGGAGGTGGGGCCAGGATCGTTCATGGCAGGCACAGAGCCATCAGTCGCCTGGCAGGAGGTGGAGCCAGCATTGTATCAGGCAGGGCAGGCTATCAGAAGCTACTCTCCCCCTACTCTCCATGCAAATGTCCCACTCATCCCACACTGATTCATCAGATCTCTGGAGCCACCCAGCTCCTGTCACACACACACCAAACCAACAGAAACCAGAAATAGTTAGACAAGAAAATAGCCACTTACTAAAAGTGCTATTTTCAAACCCAGAGTCCAAAAACCATCCACCCCAACGGATGTGTAATTAAACCCCGAGTTCAGGGATACCAAACTCGACATTGCACCATGCTCCCCGAGCCAGCTAGGATTATAGCATTAATAATCCTGGCAGCCCATTCTAACTAATGGAGAGCAGGTTACCTCGCAATAGTGAAAAACGAATATGGCTGTAATTCACTATTAGGACATGCCAACTTGGTCAGGCCTGTCCTACCTTATACTTACAATGCACCCTGCCCGTGGGCCTACCATAGGGGTGTCTAACATGAAGTTAAGGGAAGGTTTGGGGACTGGCAAGTAGGTGTACTTGCGCAGTCAGCGTGACAGTACCAGACTGCACGTAGGTCTAGCAATGGCAGACCTGTAGACATACTTTTACTAGGCCACTCTTGTGGGTGGCACAACAGGTGCTGCAAGCCCACGAGCAGCATTTGTATTTACAGGCCCTGGCACTCCTGGTGCACTAGACTAGGGACTGATAGTAAACCAAATAAGCCAAACATGGAATTCAATCAATATATTAATTTAACATAGGGAGCACTTGCACTGTGGCACTGATCAGCAGTGGCACAGTGCCCAAAGCAGTATACCAGCAAAAACATTGTAAACAGTGGAGGCAAACAGAAAAAAATGGAGGAGAGACTCAAGCCAATGATGTCAGGTCTAACACACAAAATATGCCACAATTCCCTAAATCGCTGAGCGAGCAAATGGCGCAATTAGTTACCAACCACGCCAAACTATTATTAGTTGGTGACTTCAACTATTGGGCCAAAGACCCAGCTGGAGGAACCCACTCTATTGAGCTAACGGACCTACTCACAGGGCTAAACCTAAAACAGAGCATCTTTACCGCTACTCATGTCAAAGGGCATACACTGGACCAAGTATGGTCTAACAGCCAGCCTTTAGCTAACTTAGAAGTCACACAGTGCATTTGGTCTGACCATCACCTTATTAGATTTATCCTAACTATCTCCAACCTCACAACAACTACTAAATATGATCCAGGTTCACGTAGAAGCTGGAACATGATTGACAAAGATCAATTCGTAGAGTCACTAATCAGAACCATCCCCTCAGCTAAATCTTCTGTTAATCAAGGTGAGGAAGATCTATCAAATTGGCTGACGATCACCAGCAATAAATGTGCCTCCCTTAAGAAATTACATCAGGCCCATCGCCACAAAGTCCATGAGTGGTTCTCACCTGAATTAAAAAGTTTAAAACTTGAACTCCGTCAAGCTGAGTGAAAGTGGAGACATACATTCTCTTCAAAGGATAAAATTAAGTACCTACAGGTACGAGGCACTTATAAAAATGCAATAATAACAACTAAAGCCAACTTCTTCTCATCTAAAATTGTCGATTCCACAAACGGCTCTAAAGATATCTTTTTAACCATCAATGAACTGTCGAACCCAGATAGAACCACGGTGAAACCCACCGCCTCTCAAACTCCATGCGACTCTTTAAACTCCTTTTTTATCAAAAATATCAACACCATCAAAAATAGTATTATCAATTGTCCGTGCCCGGCGTACCACGTGAAATCTAAAAACTCTGAAAAAATGGCACAATTTCCACCAATAACCCAAGAAATTTTCACTGACCTACTGGTCAAAGTAAAATCTGGATCCCCTAGAGACTGCTGGCTTCCGAGGATCCTCAAGGAAATATTCACGGTATGCCCAAATCCAGCCGTGACTCTTCTTAATGAGTTACTATGCCAGGGTCTGGTACCAGAGTCCTTTTAAAAAGCCATTATTATCCCCCTATTAAAAAACCAGGGGCTGACCCTAATGCGCAACCAAATTTCCGGCCAATCTCACTGCTCCCATATTTGGCTAAACTGCTTGAAGCCCATGTACCTAAATGTCTATCTGCTTTTCTAGAAGAATCAGAATATCTAGACACACATCAGGCAGGCTTCCGTCCTGCCCACTCTACAGAGGCAGTGATTCTGTCAGTGGTGGATAATTTGAGGGACAAGGCAGACAAAGGTCTCCCCCAGGCCCTGGTGCTCCTGGATCTATCAGCTGCCTTTGACACGGTCGATCATAACATCCTGATCGACCGTGTCAGGGATGCGGGGGGTTTAAGCTCTGCCTTAGAATGGATAACATAATTTCTTGCAACCAGATCCCAATCAGTTCAGCTGGGCAGATTCACGGCCCACATGATTAGGACCACCTGAGAAGTCCACAGGGCTCATCGCTTTCACCTCACTTATTCAATCTCTAACTTCTTCCTTTAGTTCACACATTAAAAGAAAGGAACATTCAAACCTTCAACTACGCAGACGATTTTCAGCTGACATTCCAGATCAGCGATTCTCCGACTTCCATTCATGAATTTCAATCGAAAATGCTATTCATCCGGGACTGGATGAATAGTAATCAACTAAAATTAAACCTGGGCAAAACAGAAATAATACTGACGGGTGGGCCACGTAACCCCTGGAGCCCTCTGTTCTGGCCCAGGGAATTAGGACACCCCCAGCTTCGTCCAATCACGCAAAAACCCTAAGTGTGCTGGTCAACAGTGACCTAACTATAGCATCCCATATCAGATCTGTCATCTCATCTTGTTTTTTTCAACTAAGAAAAATAAAAAAAATCAGTAGGTACCTCACTCACGAAGCTAAAGTTCTGGCAGTCATCACTATGGTAATCTCTCACATTGATTACGCTAACTCCCTATATTTTGGAATCCCAGCTTACCTCACTCATTGCCTGCAACTGGTACAGAACCAGGCAGCCAGACTGGTCTTGCAAGCGAACAAACATCAACATATCACTCCCCTCCTGGAAAAACTCCACTGGCTCCCCATATCTCAGAGATGTGCCTTTAAACTGGGGTGCATCATTTTCAAATCCCTGAATGTCAAAAGCCCGAATTTCATTAATAGCTTGATCAAAAGACACAACCCAAGCCGTAACTTAAGATTCGCTTACCTCCATCTACTGATGATGCCTCCCTTTAAACAAAAACGATTTGGAGGTTTGAAATTTGAGACGTTGGCCCCAAGATACTGGAACTCCATGCCGCTAGAGATTAGGTCTTGCACTGATCGCATGACATTCCGTAGACTTCAAAAGACATGGCTCTTCCGACAGGCTTATGAGTAACTCCAACTAACTCACATCATTGGCATCCTTCCCAGTAGCGCCAAGATACCAACCCGGTGCACGAGTGCTTTATAAATCAATTATAACATAACATAACATAACTTAACATAACAATAGAGACCTAGTAGACACAAGTCCTACGTCATATCTATAGGATATATTATTCCAATGCGCAGAGCCTATTGGGAATATAGGAACTACACTACATGGCACCCAATGTTTGGTAAGGCACTCATTTAACGCTAGATACTAGAGTAACTCAGTCATGCTTTTCACAGAGACCCCTTTTTCCCGTAAAATACTCCAATAGACGACCTGAGTGGGTTAAAGGATAAAATATCCACCATAACTGAGTAGGACGAAAATCCTATGTATTCGTTTTTGGTTTTGTTCAACGTTGAAGGATACAGTGTTCCAAAATATTGTGTACCTTATCTTTGTTTCCTTGAAACTTGCTCTGCAAGCTTTCATTAAACAATGTCGAATAACGGCGACAACAACGCAACCGGTGGAGCTGCAGTAAATGCAAACCAACCAGGCTTTGACGTTACATTGTTTAATGAAGACGACTATGATGTTATAATCATACCGGAAAATGTAAGGAAAACAATAGCTATAAAGCCAATAGAAAATGGCCGATCACCAAGAGGTGGTAGAGTAATATTTGTCATAGAGGCACATGAATATCAGCAGACAGAGGTATTCTATTCATGGATTATCTTTCCACAAGCAAATTCAACAACACATGTGTTCCACTTCAACAATATAGAGGAACCTCTAGCGGAAAACACTCCTTTTGAGGACTTTGAAATTCCACTAACTTACCAAGAGCATCAGATCTGGTTTAAAGGCGCCCTACAACATCAAAATCACATTACCAGGCTCAGTCCACTAGGTAGACCAGGAGCAACATGGCCGGTACTAGCCAGCTATACACCACATCCTGACATTGAACAAATGACAGGTCCAGAACTGTTAGCTCAGCTAAAACAATTAATTAAAATACATAGACAACTGGTACAATATGTACTGTGGACTCTAACATTCCAACCTGCTATAAGGATTCCACAGCACACCCCTCATCAGGGGAACACAAACAAAATTACACCACAGACTATACAACCAGTCATTGGCAAATTGCCCGCAAAAAGGGAGCAAATTCCCTTCTGGTTAGCTCAAAAAATGACTCAAATAGAGGCAGGATTTCCCGATAGTACACCTCATGAGAAACACAGGATTCTAACAATCTGTTTACCAATGGGGATAGCACCACAAGTGGAGGACTGTGACACTTGGGGTACAATCTTTGCTTCAATCTACACAAAAACACATGGTTTTCCATCTATGGCAGTTATACCTGACGTCCTGAAACAAATTCAAAATGAATACGGACCAGAATCGGCCTTGAATCTTGGTATGAAATTACTGAAAGATTTCAATCAGGTCTCAGCTATACTATTAGCTAACATTAAAGGTGAAGCAGCATCCGTGGCAATCCGCCAAAAACTAAAAGAACTTGATGTAACTGAGCAACCGTATGAACTGGTCAGAATTATAGAAAAAACCTATGAAGAACTAGGAAGAGATAGTTTGGGAGAGAAACCAGTAAAACCTGAACTGACAGAATATCCTGAAAAGTTTTTATCAAAAACAATCTCACTACACCTAAAAAGAAATGGGAAAATAGTAGACAGTCACTTCCTAAAGAGAAGCGTTCTCAGTCCGGAGTTAGATCTCCTCAAAAGGAGCACTGTGAAAAGAGGTATAACCTCAGAAACAGGGATAATTTGAGAAAACCTGAGAGATATTAAGATACTGATAAATGTTCCTCTCATACCTTTCAGACTTCCTCGCAGAAATCCGAAAGAAGAGGACGATCAGAACACAAAGAAGAACGCGTGAAGTTCAAAGACGATCAACACGTTCCGGAAAATAAGAAGGTAGGAAGTATTAAAATCAGACATGCCGAGGATCTTGAGGACACAACTCAAGAACGGGGAGTGGGCCCAGACAATCCTGGACCGTGCAGCAGAGGTCACCATAGCTCGCAGCATCCTAAAGGATCATCTGGAGACAGTGGATCTGAATGAATGCATTCAAGTTGAAACTGCAGATACCAGGGTTAGTGTACCACACAAGTTATATGAAGTCATACTCCGAATAGAGGGAGACATAACTAGGAAAATAAAACCACTATTTTGGGAAAAACGATCAAAGGGTTATGACATCCTTCTGGCTGAAAAAGACTGGCCACCTGAATTTATCAGGGAGTGCCCACATGGCAAAGAGATCATTATGCCAGCTTCCTCAAATCATATTCCTATTCATAAAAAATACACCTATGCCAGAAAATGGGCTGTGGCCCAGGCTCCAACATTATATAAAAATCATGTGGGAAGGGATGAGGATTCTACTCACCATAAAATCCAGTTACAAAATCAACCTACTGCTCAGAGGCAGTATCCAGTTAAGCAGGAAGCTAAAAAACAGGTCAGGGAGATCTTAGATCAACTTGAATACCAAGGGGTGATTGAAACATGCACCTCGTCCATGAACAATCCTTTGTTTCCTGTCTCCAAACCAGACAATAAGTATCGTCTAGTTTTGCACTACAGACACTTAGGGGGTCATTAGGATGACGGGCGATCCTATCGCAAATCGGGACCGCCTGCAATAAGGGCGAGGGTCCCGTGGGGGTATTAGGATGTGCCCGCCACAGTGGCGGGCACATCTTGCATTTTTATCATTGTGGTGGGCGGTGCTCTCAGCACCGCCCGCCACAATGATAAAACATCACATTTACATTTACATTAACAAAGCGGCAGGCACCGCACGGTGCCTGACGCTTTGTTAATGTAAATGCAGGGGGGTACCACAGGTACCACGCCATGTGCACCCCCACCTCTCCTTCACTCTGGAGGACCGCAGGGGGCCGCCAGAGTAAAGACTGCATTCCTTGCCGTGACGGCATCGCCGCCGTGGAAAGCCATCACAAAAAGCCCATTGTATTATGGCTGGCGGTGTCTGAAAGACACCGCCACAATATTAATCCTTTTCGGCCCAGGCCGCAAGGCGACCGGGGCGGAAAAGAGGCGGCCGGTCTTTCCGTCCGCCGAGGTCCCCCCCGCCATACTAATATGGTGGGGGGGTATTCCAATGCGGATGTTGGGCGGATTGCCCCAGCCAGGCTGTCATTAGCCACCTCCAGCCTGGCAGGGGCAATCCGTCCGACATCCTAATGGGCGCCTTAAACTCTTGCTCCAAGACCTTTGCAGTACAAAATGCACACAGTGCAGAACTGATGAATAACATCGTGCGCAAAAAATATAAAACTACATTAGATATTTCTAACGGTTTCTTTTGTCAAAACATTGCACCTGAAAGCAGGTATTTGACCGCTTTCTCAATCATGGGGACACAGCGTCATTTTTGCCGTCTTCCCCAGGGATTCAAGAATAGTCCAGAGTTATTTTCAGCCAGAGTAACAGAGTTACTACAAACGTATGATGATGAGGGATTATCTTATGTCGATGACATCTATCTTACAGACGATGATTTGGATGTGCACTTGAAAAAAGTGAACACCATAATACTTGGGTTAGCTTCTCAGGGGTACAAATTCAATTTTAAGAAATCACAAATTGCCCACCTCAACGTTCTTTTCTTGGCATACAAACTTTCAAGTGAAGGCAAAAGCCTGGCAGCCAACTTTTTAGAAAAGTGTGCGCTGCTCCAACCTCCAAAAACGCTGAAAAATTTACAGTCAATACTGGGATTCCTGCATTTCGGAAGAACTTACATTCTAAACTACGCAGAAAGGGTTAAACCTCTCTACGAATTAATCAAACCTGATTTCAAACAAACTAATTGGACACAAAAACATACAGAAATTTTGCGTTCAGTGCAAACAGACTTGTTAGCAACAAAATATTTGCAAAGACTCGACAACGTATGCAACTTTGTAATCCGAATCATCCCAGGGAGATGCGGATTCACATACCTAAACTTTAATGAAGGTGAAAAGGTACCAGTAGCTTACAAATCACACTTGTACACACAAGCTGAAATGAAATTCATTTCAACAGAGAAAATTCTGATGGCGGTTCAAACAGCAGTAGCAAAGGAGAGAGCTCTCGCACAGGGTAAACGCATAATAGTCGATACGCCTGTACCTGCATTACAGGCATTCCAAATGCAAAAGCTTTACCTCCAAGATGGATACAATGGGTTAACTTGCTTGCTGCAACAGACGTTGAATACGTTTTTAACACCTACTTGAAAACACAAGAATTTCTACAATATGAACAAGAATGTCCTCTGCCCATTGAGATTCTGCCTCTAGAACATTACTGCTGTATAATGTATACAGACGGATCAGAACAGCCCATAATTGGGGGAAAACAAGCTTATAGTGCTGCGTGCGCAATTGTTAAAGTTCGCTGGCGCGATGATAAATTCAGACCCACGGTCACAAAAACTCAATCTCTAGGAGATTGTACAGCTCAGCGAGCTGAACTACAGGCTTTCAAGATGGCGCTTGAAAATACTGATTGCGAATTCCTCACACTCATAGTGTGCGATTCGTATTACTGCGTCCAGTCTTACAATGAATATCTGCAGAACTGGGTTTAAAATGGTTTTAAAGACGCAAAAGGTGGAACAATCAAGCATAAAATGCTTTTGGAACAAGTAGTTCTTTTACAGAAAGAACTACAAAAGAATCACGTGATCCATACACTGAGTCATCAGAGTGATGGCGTTCACATTGAAGGAAATTCATTGGCTGATGAAGCCGCGAGGGCAGCTGTGCAAACGGCTTCCATAGCTGTAATCACTCTTTTAAAAACAAAAAAGACAGCAAAATAATGCAAGCTGTCACTGTCTCAGTAAAAGACAGTGGTAAAACACTTCCAAAAGGCTTTCCACTCAAGTACTCATATATAACTGATGCAAATAATGTTCCTTTTGCTCGAATCCCTGGAGTGGGGGATAGAGTAATTCCAAACATGGAACACAGATTAGGACTAATTTTAGCAGCACATGAAGGGCTCGCTTTTGCACACGCAGGTGTTTCTGCCACAGTGTTGTTACTAAAGCAGAGATATGGTGGCGGCGCAGGAGGAAACAGACCCAAAACTATGTTTTGGAATGTGAAATCTGCCAGAAAATGAAAGTTTCAACAGTGAAACGCCCGACGCAGATGCCCCTCCTAATTTCAGATAAACCATTAGCATGCATTTACCTGGACCACTGTGGTCCCTTGCAGAGGGATGGTAACTACAAATATATCATAGTCGCAGTGGATTTCTGCTCATGATTCATTTGGATGTGGCCTCAGCGCTCGGCTGAAGCCCGAACTGTTATAAAGGATTTTAGAGTCTTTATCGGCACACACGCAATCGGCACGCTACATTCTGACCCTGGTCCTGCGTTTAGCTCTAGGGCTTACAAAGAGGACATGGCCAGTTTGGGCGTTGCATTGCGGTTTTCGAGTCCATTCCATCCTGAGGGAAATTCGGTTGCGGAGAGAAAAAACTGTGACATAAAGCAATCTATAACAGCTAGGGTATTAGGTTCGGGTGATGGGTGGGTCAAACATCTAATAAATGTCCAACGTAGTCTTAATAACCTGCCAAGAAATTCTCTGGGTGGAATCACTCCATATGAAATCCTTTTTTGTACTAGAATGTTGCTTGAAGACCTTGATCATCATACTTCAGTGGTGGAACAAAAACCATTTGATATACAAGATCTTTTGACTGTTTTACAGGACTTATATGAAACAAGAAGAAGTCTAAGCAACACTATCGAAAAGCCAACGACCACTGAAGAAAAACCACCTCTCCCAGCAAGACCTGTCTGGATTCCAAAGATTGGGGACCTGGCCAGAGAGAAAATAGCGGATAAGAAGGAATTTGAGCATTCTTACAGAAACCCAGTACCTGTACTAGCAGTCCACGGATCAAGAACAGTGTTACTGCCGCCCCTTGCTGGAAGAAAGGAGAACCTGTCTGTATCAATTGACCTGGTAAAACCACACCATATGGTTGATAATAAGTAGTAGGCCCAGTGGACTCCCAAGAAGTAGCAGACAACCAAATCTTGCTACTATCCAAGAGGTTCAAACTGAAAGACTCATCACCTTTGAAGATTCTGCAGTGAGAAAAGAAGGACTATGCAATAAAGCCATGGAACTTGTGCCTCTTGAAACCCAAATACCAGTTCGTCAAGACACTCCCGTTTTCAATGATGTAGCATCTGACTATACAAACATGTCAAGGGAACAAACAGCTCCGGCGATTTCAAATAATCTGGATGCAATACCAACTATTGACAGAACTGCCTCTGGCTATTTAATCAACTTTGATGACTTTTCTGAGGATCCCAGTGAACCCGAAATAACGCCAGCAAATAAAAGATTCAAGGAACAAGTACTTGAACTTTGTCACCAACTTGCAAATACATATCTGGTTTTACCATGGGCTGAATTTTGGATTGTGTTAGGTGTACTTTTTCTCCTATTTTGGCTAATTCTTGTTTTAGGTTTGGGAAAGCTGATAGATGCAAAATACAGTAAAATGGACACAGCAAGTAAGAACATCAACTTGCTCCTGAAGCCACACAAATCATCTCATCGTGAACAACGAGACCTGTCATCAGTAAACATCACAGCGGTTCCTCTACCTGGTGGAATAGCATGGGATAGAACTGATTATGACATGTATGGCCCTGTTGAGCTGCTGAAAATTCCACACCAATTTAAGGTTTCCCTGAGTGATTTTGTTTCACCCAGCACATTTTCTGATGATTGGGACTTTTGAGACTGTTAATAACATGATGGCAGACTTAGAAATATCAGCAAAATTTGCAAAAAATGAATACTTGAAAGGTTCATCAGATTATGAACAAATGTATTGTTTTAATCATTTTGGTCACCATTATTTGCACAAATCTGCAAATCTTAGAAATGTCGTTTCTTATTTTCAATGGGAACATTGTCCAATGCCACCAAATGGTAGCTCTAAAACATTTTATGAAAAATGTCCATACTTTTCTGGTTTCAATACCACAAATCCAGAAACATTTTACTTTAGAAATGTTAATAAGACAGGCATGAAAATTATGTTGACTAATACTAAGCAAATTTATTCTGCTGCCTTTTATGCTCAATTGTCCACATTAGGCTTTGACTTTCAGAAAGACAACATTGAGACAAAAACAGTTTGGGGCACAAAAGACTGGCAGTTACAAGGTTTAGAAGCATTGTTCAGAGCCTGCATCATCCCAGAACAAATAATGTTTTTAAATGAAACTGTTCAACAGACATCTTGTCTTGGCTTGGCTAAGATAAAAGATTTAAACAAACCGTCCATGCCTATACCCACACTTGATAGTAATACCACTACAGATGAGGAGGTAGACGTAAACCATGGTTTAAAACAGAACAGAACAAATCCTGAATGGAAAAAAATTGTTAATCTGGCCCACAGACACGAATATCTGTCAAGATAGATTCCTGAACAAGACACAAGGGTTTACAGTAACTAGTCCAGATCCATGATATGTCCAGAGACATCAACTTACAGTGTTGAAAACTATGCCTTGAGTGGCTACAAAAATCCACACTCCCAGATATAAAACAACACTTTACTTTACTTAAAGATGGCGTTGACTTACAAGAATTCTTACTTGCAATAAAGCTTGGAAAGTCACACAAATGGAAACAGCTGAACAAATACAAGAAATAGATCGTATTCATTTAGAGAAAGCAATCTCTGTAGTTGACAATGGGTTAACAACTCTGTCGTCCAGAATATATTCTTTGGACAGCATTGCATCATCTGCCATAGACATAATGGAACAGGACTTGCTAATGTTACAGCATGGCCAGTCTCAATTACGTTCTATAATGCTGTTAGGCTGGACGTTACAAAACCTTAGTTCTGGCTATGTGCCTTGGCGTCTAATCAACACCACGTCACTGTTTACTGTATTTAACATTACAGATAAACAAATCTCTTTGGCAAAGAGGGGAGAAGACTATATGGTGCTGAGCATAGAAAAACGGGAGAGATTACCATTGACCGTTTCTGAGAAACCAGCCGTTGGATGGATAGTACATGGCACCGTCACGATACCAGTGGCGATTTTCCAGTTTCAGTATTGCTTAAAACAAATATCAGCAGGCCTGTGTGAAAGGTTGAGTAAAGAATACATAAAGTCAACCTGGGATTTACCATACACACACAAATGTTGGAGTGGGGGAAAGGAGGTATTTCTTAGTGGTAAAAATTATAAAAACACATTAAGCGGTACACTTCTGTGTCAAGGCATTAATTTGCAAGGAGCCTGTGAGGGTTCTTCAAACAACTTATCATGCCACCTGCAGGGTTTCCCGGCAGCGGTGATAGATCCAATTTTAAGGCAGCTTTCCAATGGTAGCTACATAATGTTGAATGATCACAGCTGTTGTGTTATGATGCCAGGAATAACCTATCTAGTTAGTGTGTCAGCCAGGGTCACTTGTTGTATGCAAGTATTGTTTCCTTAAAGCAAGACAGACTTAGAGAGTCGCCACTATGGCCTTCACTGAACATCTCTTCTATACAAATTGATACTTTAAGCAGAATGAAAGCCATTCTTTTGCAAAAAACTGTGCCACTGACCTCGTCCAAAGAGACATATGATCTGCAAGTTGCAAGGACTTCTGCAGAGATACATGCCCTATTATCACCAAACTGCCCAGTACATTTTGCAGAAATGTTAGGTCGTATCTTAAAAATGTCTGATACTAGCGGAATTGTACATGTATTTAAGATGATTTTTTTCGGGACTGTTAACACCATTTGAAGCAGTCCTGGGCATTTTTCCTAACTTTGTGCACTCTGTGTTTGGCGGCCTTTCTCTCATCTTGGGACTCGTAGCAGGGATCCTATTTTTATTCCTCCTGCTCGGTTATGGCAATTCCGGCCACCAGCGACACCCGAATTACCATGGAGAATGCTCTCCTGGCCATGCAGTATCGTGAAAGAATAACACAGATCCTTGGCTTGGCTCATTTAAGAGACCTGAATACCACATGGTTCCTGTCATTCAGACCAATCTGGCAAGATTGCATCTTACCTGTTCTACGATGCCTGATTTTTGGAGAGGAATGCGTGTCAGATATCTGTTTAACACTACCATGGGCTATGCCAACGGATGTTGACGCATTAATGGGTCTGGCAACGGCTCATGTGCTGTGTTGCCCCCAACAGCTACCATTCCTGATGACGGCATTCATTGAGATCTCCCCGGCAAATCCAACTGGAGGTGAGATACGCGGACAAACAGGCACACAGGTACCATCTGCTATGAACATTGCTAATGCGGCTGACGTTGAAGGCGATGCTTCACATCTGTGCACAATTGACCTTCTTAATAAAGTGGTCAAACTTTCATCTACTTTGGTAGACAATTTCTTTGCCAGCCTTTATGTCTTAATGTTTTCGCCTGGCACCGAGAATAACTTTTGAAATTACCACACAGCGTTCTTTTGAAACTCTGAAATTAGACCTTCACTTTCTCGAAACAAAAAGCTTCCAAAGTTTGAAAATCTATTTCCACTACAGATTTATATGACTTTTTTCCAAAACAGACTGAACTTTGGCACAAAGTAATCTGCTTAAAGTAGAACTATTCTTAGAGAACAAGAATTCTTTGACTACTTCCTAGAAACAATATTGACCCAATACACAAATCAGACTAGCTTATATATTCTGTGATTGGATGGTCTCGACCTTTTTTCTGTATCTAGGGCCATTTCATAAATGTAAATTTCGTGATTCATTCGGTTAGCATTATATCATATCATATGCTTACAATAAAAACATTACCTTTAAATGTGTACTGTACAAAAGGCTCATTTTTTCCTTGTGCAACCGTTTCAAATGCATTTTATATGTTTTTTGGGGGTTGTAAACACATGTTCTAGATTATATATTTTAGTGCTTAAACTTAGATGAACATGATAATGTGGAGTGGGTGTTATGTATCATTTTAGGGCCCTATTGTAATTTTCCCGATTCATGCCCTTATATAGGTATAAATCACCATATCCTTAAATAGGCATAGAAATCATAACCATATTTAGGCATAGCTCATGCAGTCTAAATACGGCAGGGCTACTTCCTCTAGTTCCTTAGTCAAGCTATCCTGGCTTTAGACGGCTGATAGCCAGAAACCGGTCCTAGGATGCTTGATTCCGGTCCAGGGAAGACATGGCTTGGCAGTTCGGCTGGACTGTTACAATGAGGCACAGGGTCTAGGCTGATTGGCATATGGCCATGTCTGAACTGATGTGGTGTGGAGTGCAAAAAAACGATGGATTTAGGCCCAGATCTCTGTACTGGGGTGAATGTATGACATTGTTCTGCATTCTGTCCATCAATTGTTGTTTTTGCATTTGTCATCTAGAGTGGGATGGGTATGCTCAGACGTGAGTCCCGTGCTCTCCACACTACTGGAGTCAAGCTATCCTGGCTGAAGACGGCTGATAGCCAGAAACCGGTCCTAGGATGCTTGATTCCCGTCCAGGGAAGACATGGCTTGGCAGTTCGGGCTGGACTGTTTCCATGAGGCACAGAGTCAAGGCTGATTTGCATATGGCCATGTCTGAACTGGGGTGGTGTGGAGTGCAAAAAAACGATGGATTTAGGCCCAGATCTCTGTACTGCCGTGAATGTATGACATTGTTCTGCATTCTGTCCATCAATTGTTGTTTTTGCATTTGTCACCCCGAGTGGGACGGGTATGCTCAGACGTGAGTCCCGTGCTCTCCACACCACTGGAGTCAAGCTATCTTGGCTGAAGACGGCTGATAGCCAGAAACCGGTCCTAGGATGCATGATTCCGGTCTAGGGAAGACATGGCTTGGCAGTTCGGGCTGGACTGTTCCCATGAGGCACAGGGTCAAGGCTGATTTGCATATGGCCATGTCTGAACTGGGGTGGTGTGGAGTGCAACAAAAACGATGGACTTAGGCCCAGATCTCTGTACTGGGGTGAATGTATGACATTGTTCTGCATTCTGTCTATCAATTATTGTTTTTGCATTTGTCACTCCGAGTGGGACGGGTATGCTCAGATGCGAGTCCCGTGCTCTCCACACCACTGGAGTCAAGCTATCCTGGCTGAAGACGGCTGATAGCCAGAAACCGGTCCTAGGATGCATGATTCCGGTCTAGGGAAGACATGGCTTGGCAGTTCGGGCTGGACTGTTCCCATGAGGCACAGGGTCAAGGCTGATTTGCATATGGCCATGTCTGAACTGGGGTGGTGTGGAGTGCAACAAAAACGATGGACTTAGGCCCAGATCTCTGTACTGGGGTGAATGTATGACATTGTTCTGCATTCTGTCTATCAATTATTGTTTTTGCATTTGTCACTCCGAGTTGGACGGGTATGGTCAGATGCGAGTCCCGTGCTCTCCACACCACTGGAGTCAAGCTATCCTGGCTGAAGACGGCTGATAGCCAGAAACCGGTCCTAGGATGCTTGATTCCGGTCCAGGGAAGACATGGCTTGGCAATTCGGGCTGGACTGTTCCCATGAGTCACAGGGTCAAGGCTGATTTGCATATGGCCATGTCTGAACTGGGGTGGTGTGGAGTGCAAAAAAACGATGGATTTAGGCCCAGATCTCTGTACTGGGGTGAATGTATGACATTGTTCTGCATTCTGTCCATCAATTGTTGTTTTTGCATTTGTCATCTAGAGTGGGATGGGTATGCTCAGACGTGAGTCCCGTGCTCTCCACACTACTGGAGTCAAGCTATCCTGGCTGAAGACGGCTGATAGCCAGAAACCGGTCCTAGGATGCTTGATTCCCGTCCAGGGAAGACATGGCTTGGCAGTTCGGGCTGGACTGTTTCCATGAGGCACAGAGTCAAGGCTGATTTGCATATGGCCATGTCTGAACTGGGGTGGTGTGGAGTGCAAAAAAACGATGGATTTAGGCCCAGATCTCTGTACTGCCGTGAATGTATGACATTGTTCTGCATTCTGTCCATCAATTGTTGTTTTTGCATTTGTCACCCCGAGTGGGACGGGTATGCTCAGACGTGAGTCCCGTGCTCTCCACACCACTGGAGTCAAGCTATCTTGGCTGAAGACGGCTGATAGCCAGAAACCGGTCCTAGGATGCATGATTCCGGTCTAGGGAAGACATGGCTTGGCAGTTCGGGCTGGACTGTTCCCATGAGGCACAGGGTCAAGGCTGATTTGCATATGGCCATGTCTGAACTGGGGTGGTGTGGAGTGCAACAAAAACGATGGACTTAGGCCCAGATCTCTGTACTGGGGTGAATGTATGACATTGTTCTGCATTCTGTCTATCAATTATTGTTTTTGCATTTGTCACTCCGAGTGGGACGGGTATGCTCAGATGCGAGTCCCGTGCTCTCCACACCACTGGAGTCAAGCTATCCTGGCTGAAGACGGCTGATAGCCAGAAACCGGTCCTAGGATGCATGATTCCGGTCTAGGGAAGACATGGCTTGGCAGTTCGGGCTGGACTGTTCCCATGAGGCACAGGGTCAAGGCTGATTTGCATATGGCCATGTCTGAACTGGGGTGGTGTGGAGTGCAACAAAAACGATGGACTTAGGCCCAGATCTCTGTACTGGGGTGAATGTATGACATTGTTCTGCATTCTGTCTATCAATTATTGTTTTTGCATTTGTCACTCCGAGTGGGACGGGTATGCTCAGATGCGAGTCCCGTGCTCTCCACACCACTGGAGTCAAGCTATCCTGGCTGAAGACGGCTGATAGCCAGAAACCGGTCCTAGGATGCATGATTCCGGTCTAGGGAAGACATGGCTTGGCAGTTCGGGCTGGACTGTTCCCATGAGGCACAGGGTCAAGGCTGATTTGCATATGGCCATGTCTGAACTGGGGTGGTGTGGAGTGCAACAAAAACGATGGACTTAGGCCCAGATCTCTGTACTGGGGTGAATGTATGACATTGTTCTGCATTCTGTCTATCAATTATTGTTTTTGCATTTGTCACTCCGAGTTGGACGGGTATGGTCAGATGCGAGTCCCGTGCTCTCCACACCACTGGAGTCAAGCTATCCTGGCTGAAGACGGCTGATAGCCAGAAACCGGTCCTAGGATGCTTGATTCCGGTCCAGGGAAGACATGGCTTGGCAATTCGGGCTGGACTGTTCCCATGAGTCACAGGGTCAAGGCTGATTTGCATATGGCCATGTCTGAACTGGGGTGGTGTGGAGTGCAAAAAAACGATGGATTTAGGCCCAGATCTCTGTACTGCGGTGAATGTATGACAATGTTCTGCATTCTGTCCATCAATTGTTGTTTTTGCATTTGTCATCCCGAGTGGGATGGGTATGCTCAGACGTGAGTACCGTGCTCTCCACACCACTGGAGTCAAGCTATCCTGGCTGAAGACAGCTGATAGCCAGAAACCGGTCCTAGGATGCTTGATTCCGGTCCAGGGAAGACATGGCTTGCCAGTTCGGGCTGGACTGTTTCCATGCGGCACAGAGTCAAGGCTGATTTGCATATGGCCTTGTCTGAACTGGGGTTGTATGGAATGCAAAAAAAATGATGGATTTAGGCCCAGATCTCTGTCCTGGGGTGAAAGTATCACATTGTTCTGCATTCTGTCCATCAATTGTTGTTTTTCCAAGGCACAGGAGGCAGAAGCGGCATCACAGGTCCTCTTGAAGACCTTTGCAGCACCTTTTCTACTTTTTAGTACTAGGGCATTTTAACTTTGTTGATCCTGTCAGATGCAAAGAGAAGATCCCATCTTATTCAGTGCCCTTGTTACCTTTTTAGTGGGTTGTTGTGCTTGTCACTTCGCTTCCCACCGGTGCACCCGACTGGGCACCCCACCTCGTGTGCTATCTGCAGGGCCTCTGCCCTCAGGTCACTGGTTTCGGTTTCCTGGAGTGTCTACATAAACAGTTGCTCCCAAAGGACTAGCCTGAACACTTAGGTGAATATCCCCTGCACCAGCATTCCACAGAAATTCTTTCCTAGCTCTCCCACATCGATGAGGACGTCATAATAGCACGGCTCCACTCGCGACACCGTATGACGTCATCAGAGCCATAAGAGGACCTCGCCGGCGTGCTGACGTCAGTTCCAACCATTTTTTCTGTGCCACTGAGGCAAACAGGTGGACCAAGACATTTTCACATGTATACATAGTATAATAAATATATATATATATATATTCACTGAAAAAGCCATAGGTTTCAGGCACGTTATAGTTAGAAATTAGCATTTAAAAAACCTTAGAAATTCACTGAAAAAAACATAGGTTTCAGGGGCGTTATAGTTAGTTGGACATTTCACTCGTACAAAACCATAGAAATTTCCAGTTACTCATGACATGGTCAGTGACATCACTCATGACATCATACAGTGAATGTGTGCTTTTCCGAAAATTAGATATGTTTTATATATGTATATCTCAAGGTCGATGGAAGACGAAAATGGGTATATAAATGGGTATATAAGTGTCAAAATGGATGATATTTTTTGTAAAATTGATTGTATAACTGACTGATTAAGTGTATCTTAGTGAATACATGGGTTAGTGAGTAATGTTTAAATATGTAAATATCTGTTACAGTCTCTCACTTTGTGTATAAGTGGCTGCATGGGTTGGTGATTAGCTACATGAGTGTCTATATGGGTTACTAGTGTCTGAGTGTCTGTATGGTTCGGTGGGGGGTATTACTTAGATGCATGAATGATTGACACACTGTTTGTATGTGTTGAAGATAGCATGTGTGCAGGACTGTATAGATGTATGAGTGTGTGTATGGATGTATTAGTGAGTGAATGACTGTCTCAATAGTGTCTTTATGAGTAACTACATATGTTTTAAACTAGTATATGTGAGTATTGGTGTATATAAGTGAGTATATATGAGAGTGAGAGATCGGAAGAGTTTCTGTACAAGTAAGTAGGTGTTTCTATAAGTGATTGTTTAAGAGAGTAAGTATGTGTAAGTTTCTGCAGAAGGAAGTGTGGTAGTGTGTGTATAACTGTATATGCAAGTAAATTGATGTTTGATACTTTGTTTGCATGTGTGACTATGTGTGTGAAGTCAAAGTCAAAGTCAAAAACCACTTTATTCGATTTAGTTAAAAATCATAAAAGCATGCTACAATCAAAAAGGGCATTTCAAATTCATAAAAAATTCATACAGTACAATAACATGATTTATACAAAGATTAAAAAACAAGCATTTATATAGTACAAGATAAAATTGTCATATCTAAAAAACAGTTTGTCACCCATCGTAACTATGTGTGTGAGTAACTCTATGGTTGAGTGGCATTGTATGTATAGGTGTATGAGCACATATGATGAGTGAGTACATGTATGAGTAACTGTATAGGAACTGTTAGTGAATGAGTGGATGTGTGTGTAGATCTTGGAATTACTTAATAGATGTGTTGTAACTGGTATTGGTATGTCCACTGTTTTGAAAATGTCAGTTTGTATTTTTGAGTGTGTGTATCAAAAGTTATATTAGAGTGAGATTAGGTCTGCCACTCTATCACAAGGATGATCTCATCAGTGATTTCGTCACTGATGTCATTTGAGATGTAATCAGTGATGTCATGAGTGATGTTACTGACCATGTCATGAGTGGTGTAATATGTGACGTCATCAGCAGTACATTGCGGGCGCGCAAGTTATAGTTAGCTGGACTAACTATAACGGGAGAATTTCTATGGTTTGTACGAGTGAACTGTCCAACTAACTAACTATAACGCCCCTGAAACCTACGTTTTTTTTCAGTGAATTATATGTAAAGTAAATCCGCCGAACGGCAACAAGAGCAGCGGCTGCCACCAGGGACTGTTCCCAGGTTTGGACTCAAGCAAATTTGAAAATGGTTTGCGGGGGAATCGCGCAAATAAAGAAATTTGGCAGAATTCAACATCGCCCACCGAAGGGATATTACTAAGAGGCTGGCTTGAATACAGGTACCAGAAGGCTCGGTATTTCAATGCATTGCAACACCCACTGGAGGGTAACTATGGATACTTAAAAGAGCAGTTACTTGGCACCTGGGAGTTCAATTACAGCTTTGTGATGTTGGCCGTGCTCCTCCTCTGATGAAGGCCTAAGTGGGGCTGAAATGCATTAGGATAATGGGAGCGCAGAAGAAACGAAATAAAACTTGAAAATTAGCTACGATGTGTGCGGCTCATTTCTTTCCTTCTGGAGAGGTTTTGATATAAATATACACACACACATAAAACCTACTGGTGGTTGCCAGGAGTTTGTTATAGTTAGGACCTAGTTTACATTGGAAAAGCATTTTTTGTTTTGCCTCTATCATTGTTGATGTTTGACAAATCTTTTTCTAACTTTTCCCCAAAAAGTGCCCTGCTGTTTCTAGTTCTCCATGGAAATATTTGTCAACCAGGGTCTAAGAATAAGGGGGATAAAAAAAAGAGTGTTTCCCATGTTCATTCCCATAGGGATTTTGAATATGATTACAGCTAGAACTGATAGACAGAATTAAATCAAATCTGGCAAAAAGGCAGGTTTGGTCTAGAAAGAACCCTTTCTGTTATTTGGTATAAATATGTTAGGTAGTTTTTGAGATATTAAGAAAAAACTAATTTGTATATCTAGAGACGCGAAGCCTTCGTAACTGCTTTGCGATGAGTCACAAATTAATTCGCCAACAGGAAGGTTGTAATTCCGGCTGCAATTTTATGTAATGAGACATGGCTCTGGGTTGTGAAACTGAATGATGAACGAAATAGAAGGGGTCAGTGTTAAGGATGGAATATAAAGGTCTTTGAGGGACCCCTGATGTTAATGATATGAGCAATACTCGCAAAGGCATCACAACGCTTAGCGTGGCCCCCTGGTGTAATATCACAAAGTATTCATCAATATAATTGAAATTTAAAAAAAGTACATTCACAGACTCACTCAGAGACTAATGCACTCACTCTGAGACCCACTCATACTCTTTCTCCTACTCACAGACCCACTCAGATACTCATGCACCCACTGACAGACCTACTCAGACGCTTATTTGCCCACTTGTAGACCCACTTAGACACTCACTTATAGACCTACTCATGGACTTACTCACAAAGACACTCACACACTGACCCACTCAGACACTCACGCACCTACTCACAGACACTGAGACCCGAATGCACCCACTCAGAGACTCACTCAGATGCTCATGCACCCATTCACACACCCACTCAGACTAATGCACCCACTCACATACAGATTTAGAGACTCAGGCATCCACTGAGAGACCCACTAAGACACTCACGTTCCCAATCATGGACCCATTCTAACACTCAAGCATTCACTCACAGATCACTTAGATGCTCATCCACCCACTCACTCACCCACTCAGAAACTCATGCATCTATTGGCAGACCCACTCAGATACTCACACACCCACTCACAGACCCATTTAGACACTGGTGCATCTACTTACAGACCTACTCAGACACTTATGTATCTACTCATAGAAACACTCAGAGACGTAAGTGCCTACTCACATATCTACGGAGCCACTCACAGACTTACTAAAAAACTCTTGCGCTAACTCACAGAGCCAGACATACACTCATGCACGCACTCACCGACCCACACAGACAATCACACATCCATTCACAGATTCACTCATATACCGATGCACCCACTAACAGACCCACTCAGACACTAATGCACCTACTCGCTTACAACTCATATATTTACAAATACACTCAGAGATCCAGTCTCATAGTCAAGCAGCCACTCACAGATCAACTCAGACACTTGCTTACCCAGACCCATTCAGGTACTCACACACCCACTGAGAGACCCACTCAGACACTCATGTACCCATTCACAGACCCACTTAGACACTCATGCACACATGCACCCACTCACAGACACCCTCAGACACTCCAGCATCTAATCACAGACCCACTCAGACACTAATGCAGCCACTCACTGACCCAATAAGACACTCGTGCACCCACTCCTAGACCCAATCAGACACTTACACACCCACACACAGACCCTCTCACTTATGTGCCTCATCACTCATCCACTCAGACTTGTACACCCACTCATAGACCTACTCAGATATAATTCACCTACTCATAGACCCACTTAGACACTTACTTATTGACCTACTCATACACTCACTTACATAGACACTAAAACACTCACACACTGACCCACTCAGACACTCACACACCTATTTACAGACACAGGGACCCTCATACACCCACTCAGACTAACTCAGATGCTCATACACCTATTCACTCACCCACTCAGACTCATGCATCCACTCACATACAGATTTAAAGACTCAGGCACACACTGAGAGATCCACTCGGACACTCATGTTCCCACTCACAGACCTACTCTAATACTCAAACATTCACTCACAGATCTCTCAGACACTCTTGCACCCACTCACTCACTCACTCACTCACTCACTCACTCACTCACTCACTCACTCACTCAAAGAACCATGCAGCCACTGACTTACCTACCCAGACACTAACATACCCACTCATAGACCTATTCAGACACTGGTGCATCTATTCACAGACCCACTCAGAGACTCAAGTATCTACTCAGATACTCATGTACCCACTCACAGACCCACTCAGAGACTCATGCATCCACTCACAGACCCACTCAGACACTCATGCACCCACTCATAGGCACACTCAGAGACACAAGTGCCTACACACATATCTACTGAAACACTCACTTACCCACTCACAGACTCACTCAAAAACTCATGTATTCACTCAGAGCCACTCAGACACTCATGCACCCACTCAGACAATGACATGCCCACTCACAGACACACTCAGTTACTGATACAGCCACTAACAGACCCACACAGACACTCATGCACCCACTCACTCGCCACTCATACATTCACAAATACACTCAGAGATCCAATCTCAGAGCAAAGCAACCATTCATAGATCAACTCTGTAACATACGTACCTCCTCAGGGACTAATGCATTCACTCACAGACCCATTCAGAGTGGTTTATAGTTATTACTAATTAAGGAGGGGTTATTCTCTCAGTCAGAACTGTGTTAGAAAGTATATTTTAGTTTAAAAGTGATTAGTGTAGAAAGATTCATACTTTTTAGACTCCTGTATGTATTTGCGAATTTGTTGTGAAGTTACACAGGGTTCGCGCTGAGGGCCATGACTAATTTGTGAATGAGCATACAAACACTACCCGATTGGGCATCTTTACAGAAATGCAAGAAAGTGATAAGAAATAATGACCATAGAGAAGTAGAACAACAAAAGTAAAATATGAAGCAGATGTTTTGATTTTCTAACTACCATAGTATCCATGAGAGCAAAGTTGAAAAGGTTGCAATTAACAGCTGTTTTGTATGATAGTGGTGTATCGATCTTCTTATGCTTAGTTTTTAACATTTTTGTGAGAATACTGTGTAACTGATAATGCCAAACAGAAATTACTGACCAACCAACCCCATTAACAGGTATGTGAATTAGAGTGCAGTTTAAAAATGTGGTTGAAAAGATATCTGTGCACATGACGTTGATGAAAGTGTGTATGATATATACAAAAGTATTAATATTGTATATGGGGATTTGTGTGTGGGTGTGTGAGGGTTTTGTGGATTTATGAATGGGTATGTGAGTGTCTCTGTGGGTGTATGAGTGAGTGTGTGAGTGTTTCTGTGGGTCTTAGAGTAGACGTGTGAGTAATCCATTAAGTAACCCCTAAGGTAGGCTTTAAGTAGGCCATAGGGCATGATGCTGTGTGTTTAAAATGTAAGCTATTTACTTAGAAGTTTCAGTGAGTGACATGCACAGTTCTAGAACTATATGTACAGTTAAACTTTCAATTTTTCAACCATACTGTCACTCACATACAAATTAACAAAAGCATAGAGCTATTCACACACTCAGTTAGGCAAAGTCAGTTAGACAGGAATACTTATACTTACAGTCACACACCCATAAAGCGCTTATGTACTCAGAAGTAAAAGAACCAGTTTCACACACAGTTATATACCCCATCACTAACTAATACAGCCAGTAAGCAATTTCTTACAGTCAGTTACATACACATGTACAAACCCATTGAGATACTAAGGGGCCCATTATGATGGCGGGCAGATTGCCCACGCCAGACTGGCGGTAGCCACCGCCAGCCTGTCGGGGCAATCCGCCCACCATCCTTCCCTGAATTCCCCCCAGCCTTATTACAATGGCGGGGGGGACCGCAGCGGAGAAAAATACCATCCACCACTTTTCCGCCCTGGTCGACTTGCCGCCGGGGCGGAAAAGAAATAATATGGTAGCGGTGTCTAACAGACACCGACAGCCATATCATGATGGGCTTTTGGCAATGCCTTCATTGCCGCCATGGAAAGGCAGGCGGACTTCACTCTGGGGTCCCCGTGCGGGCCCCCAGAGTGAAGGAGAGTAGGGGGGTGCACACGTGGGGGGGACCTGTGGTACCCCCCTTCATTTGCATTTACAAAGTGGCAGGCACTGCGCGGTGCCTGCCGCTTTGTAAATGCAAATTTGAAAGTGCTTTTTCAGCATTGTGGAGGGCAGTGCTGAGAGCATCGTGAAGAACCGGGCCTTATGGGCACGCCTTAAATCCCCGAGTTCACCTGCCTTATCGAACAGAGTCACGATACACTCTGTTGAGCGTGGAAACCAGGTTTATTAGCTGCAGCCAAGCACAGTTATCCCAGAAGTTACACACAAGGTGGGTTCTGAGGAGACTGCCACTTCAATCCGTGGCGCACAATCTTTTATAGGAAACACATTTACGGAATTCACTCCTTACGCATACAAAACAGACCAATGAAAAAAGTTGGAAAACAAACTATCAAGTATCTCAAATACGCCCCTTTCTCAGTCCCCGTGTGATACCCCTCCCAACAATTTAATCAGTGATGGTTGCAACAATCCAATTTACAGGTGGCTGGATGTATTTGTGTGCCTCAAAGGATAGCTGTGTAACAAGAGAATACAAGGAAAGAATAGTGAAGGCCAGTCGGATAAGATTATTAAGCATGGGCGAATTTTGCGAATCTGGCGTTCGTGAATTTTGCGAATTTGCGAACTCGCAATCCGCAAAATCCGCGAATACTCGCGAATTTGCGGATTTTTTTTTTGTGTTCACAAGGATTTTTGCCAGTTCGCGAGGGTTTTGTACCAGTTCGCAATTGCGAACTTACATGTCGGCTCGCAACAGTCACGATTATGTTGTTTCTACGTCTGGTTCATCATCACAGGTTCCCAGCACCCTCTGTTTCACCCCTGCCACCCTCTGTTTTACCCATGCCACCCTCTGGTACATCAATGCCACCCTCTGGTTCATCATCACTGTAGATTATGGGGGGGGAAAGCAAGCACACCTGCCCTGCTTCAAGTGACATGAATTAATTTGGGGTTGATTTATTAATGTGTCACTGTTTTAAAATTCCAGTCTGGCACCTGCTTCCTTATCTGTAATTTGCTTTCTGTTGCAGTGCAATTTTTTTTCAAGGACCTTTGTGGCCTACTTGTAGCTATTCTATGAGCCTGCTGTGAGGGTCAGAGCAGGGTCATACAATTGTTGCAACTAGCAACTGAACTGGGAATTTGCGGATTTTTTTTTTGTGTTCGCAAGGATTTCTGCCAGTTCGCGAGGGTTTTGTACCAGTTCGCAATTGCGAACTTACATGTCGGCTCGCAACGGTCGCGATTATGTTGTTTCTACGTCTGGTTCATCATCACAGGTTCCCAGCACCCTCTGTTTCACCCCTGCCAACCTCTGTTTCACCCATGCCACCCTCTGGTACATCAATGCCACCCTCTGGTTCATCATCACTGTAGATTATGGGGGGAAAAAGCAAGAACACCTGCCCTGCTTCAACTGACATGAATTAATTTGGGGTTGATTTATTAATGTGTCACTGTTTTAAAATTCCAGTCTGGCACCTGCTTCCTTATCTGTAATTTGCTTTCTGTTGCAGTGCAATTTTTTTTCCAGGACCTTTGTGGCCTACTTGTAGCTATTCTATGAGCCTGCTGTGAGGGTCAGAGCAGGGTCATACAATTGTTGCAACTAGCAACTGAACTCTGGAGGGGCCCCAGTCAGGAAGCACTACAGGGAATGGTTACTAATGATGAGTTTGAACTTTTGCACCTGCTGAATGCTTTCACTTTTGCAAAACTCGTTTTTCTGCAGAACAGCATTACAGCAACTGTAATGCCCCAAACAAGCTTACTTGTGAAAGTTGATTTCTAATCCAAAAGTGATCCAAAGAAAGTCAAAAGTAACCCTGGGCGTAGTGTGCGGAGTGGGGCTACGCGGAGCTACGCGAAGTGGGCACAAAACTACGCCCACCCGCGCACTCCGCGTAGCCCCACTACGCGCCGCCCATCTCCCTCCCGCCCTCCCTAAATACTGCAATAAACGGCTAAAAAGCTTTTAAAAACACTTACCTTGTCCGCCGCGTCCCCGGGGCTCCCTCTCACCGTCCCTGGATTCGCGCCGCCATTTCAAATACTAATGCGCATTTTTAGCCGTTTATTGAAGTATTTAGGGAGGGCGGGAGGGAGGCGGGTGGCGGCCGGCTACGCACCGTCTGCGGAGCGTGCGTAGTGCTGCCTAGCTACGCCCGTTACGCAAAATGCGGAGTAGACGGCACTACGCACACTCCGTGCACGGAGCGTAGCTGGCCGCCCACCCCTAGTCAAAAGGCCTCAAATCCAAAAAAGTGCAGGCAAATGTCAACCTGAGGAGTTATTCTGATAAAAATCATCATTTTCAGAAGGTCTATGCTGCTTGCTAGTGGATTTCTTGTGCAGAATTGCAATTTTTGTAATTTCGCGAGTGCGAGATTGTTGCTGCCCGCCGCACCTACATGTTCGCAATTGCGAACTTACACCGCACGCCGCAAAATTGTATCACCAAGAAAAAAAAATCCGCTGCGTGCGAATTTGCGATTTTCGGTAAATTCGCGGGCGTTCGCGGATTGCGAATTTACCCAAAATCCGCAAAATCCGCGAGCGTAACGGATTTTCTGCCCAAGCTTAAAGATAATGTAAGGAATGAATAGGAGAAGGTAAATAGTCAGTCGAGACGGGGATCAGTCAACCCAGACATGGATTAACAAACTCGGCCAGACCCTGACATCGGTTTCATAAACAAGGGCAATGGAGTTACTCTTTAACTGAAAGGACACGCAACAGCTGGGAAAAGCAAAAACACTCCGTTCGCCGTGCAGCCTGAGTGAGGGCAACACAAAATGGCGACGAGACACAAAATGGCGGCTAGATACGGAACAAAGTCAGAAATCAAAGAACCTCAGGCCCTCCTTTTGCCATTACTCAGGCAAAACACCAAGGACTCAAGTTAGTCTGAGTCGATGTCAATGGCCATGAGGTCATCGAGCTGTTGCTGTAACATCATTCTAATATTCTCTGTTTTCTGTGACACAGGCTTTGGGACACATATGGCAGCACAAAGACCACAGATGGCAGGTCCACACTGTACACAGAGACAGCAAGATAAAATGATAGCCAAAACCATTCCAAGGTGTTGCGTGCTTATCTAGGTTCCTGATCGATACTGTGACCTTATGCCCCTATTCGGCTATAAATCCATTTATTCCCTATATTGGCATAACCGTTCAAGTGCGATTTTCTGAAAAGTCATCTCTGGCCTCACACAAACAGAGCCACATTCCAGCATGACTCTCTGCTACTTCCTTTGCGACCAATTAGTGCAATGACAGAGCAGCAGTCACTATCTGATATTCCTAGATAACACTCCGAGTTCTTCAACAAGATAAAAACTTAGCAAACCTGGAAATCCCCGCTTGCTATGTTTTGATTAGTAATGGAACTCTAATGAGCAACTGATAACTGTCACTTCCTAGTGACATCTTTAATTGACGTCTTATGTCCAGCAAACTTGCGTCAAAACCCGGCACCTGTCAGGTATAAATATTACCAACGTTGCCTTAAGCAATGAGAGAGATACGAGCTGTGAGTTTGTTGCCTGTTGCTGATGCCAGCTGCCTGCATGACCCTGTGTTGGTAAAAACTAGCACTCTGTCGCTGCAGCCTGCTATCCTGTGGTGGTGAAGCTGCTGATTACCATTATCGCCGCTACAGCGCGAACTATGGTGCAGTACGCTTGAGGAGCCGAGCAGCCGTCCTCTGCGAAGACATCCAGCAGATTCCAGCTGCCCGCGGACGCTGTCACCCCTCCTTCCTCGACGCGCTGAAGAGAAGCCGCTGCCTTTCTCGTGCAGAGAAATCCAGTCCCGGCGCTTCCGGTCTACCCTCGCAGGTGACTGGGATATCGAGAGAGACCCCTGAAGGAGATACCAATCCTCCATCATTCTATTCAGAGGTATGGTGTTGACTAAACCCTTAGACGAGAATTCTTGAAACAAACCTTGGCAAAACCAACTTAACTAAAGCTACTTACTTACTCCCCTTCTCACGTGTTAGGCTTAGGTCAGGCACACTGGGGTAGGCTTAGTTAGAAGCACCAGTTGAGTATGTTAGCCTAATGTATATATGACTGTATATATGTTTTATTACTTTTAAACCATTGTATGGCTAAGAAACCATATCAATGCTTTTACAGTTCTATTTCGCAATACTTATCTTACTGTACGTACTTTTTATAATAACAATTATTGCAATTGTGGCAATACATTTCTCTTGTACGAGAAGAAAGACTGTTCAATAAATGTTAACCTTTATTGATACACGCCCGTCTCTCTATTCTCTACATCTCGTGAAAGTAAACTGCACTAGACTGACTGAGTGAAATACATGTCTATTGTTTCACACGACCCTAGAGATCGACTCTTGATCTGAGGAGCAAAGTTGTCATGTTGCACGGTTGTTGGAAAACTGAATCCCTTCTTGTCTGTGCCAAGGAAGCTGATCACTTCCTATGCAGAGAAGAAAGTTTCCAGTGACCTCTGAGCTAGTTGGTAACACAACCCAATTAAGTTTAGCATAGTCAGTGGAGGCCTGGAATATCCGCAGTTCCACGTCGATACTACTGTTTATGTTATTCCAATGCGCAGGGCCTAGTGGGAAACTAGGAACTACACTACATGGCGCCCAACTTTTGGTAAGGCGATAAACTAACGCAAGACTTGTAGAGTAACTCAGTCGTGCATATTTCACAGACCCCTTTCTCCCGTAAATACTCCAATAGACGTCTGGAGTGGGTGAAAGGTTAAAATCCGCCCGACCTTAGTAGGAAGAGATTCCTATGTAAAGCTCTGGTTTATTCAACGTTGAAGGATACAGTGTTCCAAAATATTGTGCACCTAATCTTTGTCTCTTCGGAGACCTACTCTGCAAAACCTGCATTTATACAATGTCAGTAGAAAATAACGGAACCACTGGGGCCACAGCAGATGCGACTCAGCAAGGTCCTGAATACACAGACCCGGATGCTATTATCATCCCGGTCCACTTAAGAAGATCTATAACTTTAAAACTTATAGAAAACGGACTGACACCACAAGGTGGTACAGTAATCTTCGTGATAGAGGCTCACGAGTATCGGCAGACAGAGGTATTCTATTCATGGATAAACTTTCCAGCGGTAAACGCTAGAACAAAAGAGTTTCACTATTACAAAATAGAGAAACCTCCGGAAGAGTACGCTCCTTTCGAGGAGATTGAAATCCCACTTAAATTTCAAGAGCACCTGCTCTGGTTTAATGGCGCCCTAAAACACAATGATCAAATAACTAGGCTCGGTCCACTAGGTAGACCAGGAGCCACGTGGCCGGTTTTAGCCAGCTACACACCACATCCTGACATTGCAAGAATGTCTAGAGAAGAGCTGTTAGCACAGCTAAACACATTAATAAAAATACATAGGCAATTAGTCCAATATGTAATGCGGACTGCAACAGTCCAGCCAGCTGTTAATTCACACCAGCTGACCCCTCACCAGGGGAACACAAATAAAATTACACCACAGAACATACAGTCATGTCTTGGTAAAACACCCGCAAAACGGGAACAAATTCCTTTCTGGTTAGCCCAGAAAATCACTCAAATAGAGGCAGTATTTCCTGATACTACCCCTATTGAGAAACACAGAATCTTGACCATCTGCCTTCCTATGGGAATCGCACCACACGTGAAGGACTGCGACACTTGGGGTACAGTCTTTGCTTCCATTTACACAAAAACACACGGTGTTCCGTCTATGGCGGTAATACCAGAAGTGCTAAAACAGATTCAAAATGAATTCGGTCCAGAGCCCGCTTTAAATCTAGGTATGAAATTACTGAAAGACTTCAAGCAGGTCACGGCTATATTATTAGCCAACATAAAGGGAGAAGCAGCATCTGTGGCGATCCGCCAGAAGTTGAGGGAAACAGATATAAAAGATCCTGTTGAGCTTGCAAAAATCATAGAAAAGTGCTATGAAGAATTAGATAGAGACAGCTTGGGTGGAAAACCAGTTAAGCCCCAACTGCTCGAAAATCCTGAAAAATTATTTATTAAAAATAATTTAAACACTCCTAAAAAGAGCTGGGATGGAAATAAACAATCCACTCCCAAGGAAAAAGTTTTCCAGTCCAGAGGAAGGTCTCCTCGACGGAGGGAAAGAACTCCGACTCGAGAACGCCAGTCTCCCCAGAGGGAGCCCTCTGAGAAAAGATATAACCTTAGAAATAGGGATAATCTGAAAAAACCTGATAGATATCAAAGTATTGATACACGTCCCTCTCGATCTTCTCCACAGAATTCGGAAAGAAGAGGACGGTCAGACCCAGGAGAGCACACCAAGTCCAAAGACAAGGAACCTGCTCAGAGTAAAAAATCTCAATTTCAGAAAAAGAAGGTAGCCAGTATTAGAGTAATCAACCATGCCGAGAATACTGAGGACACAGTTGAAAAACGGGGAGTGGGCATTGACAATGTTGGACAGTGCAGCAGAAATCAGTATAGCGCGCAAGATCTTGATGAGTCATCTGGAGACAGTGGACACGAATGAATTCATTCAGGTTGAAACTGCCGACGCCAGACTTAGCGAGCCCCATAAAATATACGAAATAACATTGCGTATAGAGGGTGATAAGACTAGGAAAATTAAGGGTCTATTTTGGGATAAGCTCTCAAAAGGCTATGATATTCTGTTAGCTGAAAAAGATTGGCCCCCGGAGTTTGTCAGGGAGTGCCCTCGTGGCGAAGAAGTGATTATGCCTGCCTTCTCGAATCACATACCGATTCATAAAAAATATACATATGCAAGGAAATGGGCAGTAGCCCAGGCACCTGCATTATATAAAAATCATGTAGGATGGGATGAGGATTCTCCTCCTCACAAAATCCAACTAAAAAGTGAACCAACTGCCCAACGGCAGTATCCCATAAAGCAAGAAGCTAAAAAACAGGTCAGGGAGATCTTAGATCAACTTGAGTACCAGGGGGTGATTGAAACATGCACCTCTCAAATGAACAATCCTTTGTTTCCTGTCTCCAAGCCAGACAATTCATATCGTCTAGTTTTGGACTACAGACACCTTAATACATGTTGCAAAACTTTTGCAGTACAAAACTCGCATAGTGCAGCCCTAATGAATAACATAGTTAGGAAAAAATATAAAACGACATTAGACATATCTAATGGTTTCTTTTGTCAAAACATTGCACCGGAAAGCAGATATTTGACCGCTTTCTCCGCATTTGGGTCACAGAAAAAATTCTGTCGACTCCCACAGGGGTTCAAGAACAGCCCAGGACTATTCTCAGCTAGGGTAACAGAGTTACTACAAATCTATGATGATGAAGCATTGTCTTACGTAGATGATATTTATCTCACAGACGACGACTTGGATACTCACTTGAAAAGAGTGAACACCATTATACTTGGGTTCGCAGCAGAGGGTTACAAATTCAACTTTAAAAAGTCCAGAATTGCCCATCTGACAGTACTATTTTTAGGGTACGAATTATCAAGTGAAGGGAAAAGCCTAGCGGACAACTTCTTAGAGAAGTGCGCTGTACTCCAAGCTCCAAAAACGCTGAAGAATTTACAATCCATTCTAGGTTTTCTGAATTTCGGAAGAACTTACATACTAAATTACGCAGAAAGGGTTAAACCTCTCTACGAACTAATAAAACCTGATTTAAAACAAATCAATTGGACTCAAAAACACACAGAAATTTTGAGATCACTGCAAACAGACATGTTAGCAAAAACTAAATTAGATACACGTGACAACACGATCGATCTCGTAATCCGAGTCATCCCAGGAAGATGCGGATTCACGTACCTGACCTCTAATGAGGGAGAAAAGGTACCTATTTCAATTAAATCTCACTTGTACACACAAGCAGAAAAAACATTCAGTCGCACAGAAAGAACTGTGAAAGCAGTGCAAATCGCATTAGCAAATGAACGAGAACTAGCACACGGCAAACGGATTAATATCCTTACAGCGGAATCCGCCTTCGAGGCGCTATTCAGCCCAGTAAACCTGCCTACAGTGTCACTGGATCCGAAATGGATACAGTGTATAGATTCTCTAGGAGCGGAAGATGTGAAATACTATTTCGCCCCGCAATTTGAAGAACTGAATGATTTAGAATATGAAGAAGAATATCCTCTGCCAATCGAAATTCTGCCTCTCCCACAATATGCCTGTATAATCTATACAGATAGCTTTGTACAGCATTTCAACGTAGAGAGAAAATCCTACGATGCAGCATGTGCGATCATTAAATGTCGTTGGCTGTGCGGTAAAATCAAACCGAAAATAACAAAAACTGAATCAGTAAAGTACTGTTCGGTTCAAAGAACTGAAATCAGATGTTTAAAGATGGCGCTCGAAAATGCAGAACGCGAATTCCCCACACTTATAGTGTGCGATTCTCATTTTTGCGTCAACTCTTACAATAACAAACTGCAGAGTTGGATCGAAAACGACTACAAAGATGACACAGGTGCCACAATAAAGCATAAAAAGCTCTGGAACGAGGTAGCTCTTTTACACAAAGAACTACAAAAGACTCACGTGATTCACGCACAGAGTCTTCGACGTGATGGCGTTCACGTTGCAGGGAATTCATTGGCTAATACAGCCAAAGCGGAAGCAACTAAACCGGCTTCCGTAGCCACAAAAAAGCGTACAGATAAATACATAGACGGGGAAACCATGCTAGCAGTAAAAACGACCGTAAAAGGCGACTGCGCAGCACTACCCGTAAACTATCCACTCAATTATGCATACATAATCGATGCAAACTCTGTTCCTTTTGCTCGAATCCCTGGAGTGGGGGATAGAGTAATTCCAAACATGAACAGGAGAATATTTTTAATAGCAGACGCACACATGGGTTTGGGTCTACGGCACAGAGAGATCAAGGAATCCCTGACTGAATTACAATCAGTATTCTGGTGGCCGGGAATGAGTGTAGAACACCAAATATATGCAAACAACTGTGAGAACTGTAATAGGGATCGCAGTAGCGAACCCTGCTACCGGCTACCAGTCAGAAAGAGCGTAACGCTGCCTACACCCCACCCTGCGTCCTATTAACAGTTAAGGCGAAAAGCACTTAAAAAATGAGGTCTCCAGCGCTCGGCTGACGCTAGAACGGTTATAAAAGATCCGCGAGTCTTTATCGGCACATACGCAATTACCACGTTCCATTCTGACCAGGGTCCTGCTTTCAGCTCTCGAGCCTATAAGGAGGCCATGGCCAGCATGGGAATTGGGTTGCGGTATTCTTGTCCGTCGCACCCCGAAGGGAATAGTGTGGTAGAAAGAAAAAACCGTGACATAAAGCAATCTATAACAGCGAAGGTATTAGGTTCAGGCGCTGGGTGGGTCAAACATTTAATAAGTGTCCAGACTAGTCTTAACAACATGCCAAGAAATTCTCTAAAAGGTTTCAGCCCATACGAACTATTGTTCGGAATTAGAATGAACGTTCAGGACCTCGATAGTCAGATGTCAGTGGTACAAGAAGAAAAAACGCAGTTTGATGTAAAAGACCGTTTGGCTGTTTTACAGGAACTGAATGAAACAAGAAAATCATTAAGCAACATAAAGTTAAAGCAACAGCCAAGTACCACTGACGAGGCACCACCCGCAACAGCCCCAGCAAGGCCTGTCTGGATTCCAAAGATTGGGGATCTAGTCAGAGAAAAGATCGCGGTTAAGAAGGAATTTGGGCCTTCTTACAGAAAAGCAGTACCTGTCTTAGCAGTCACCGGAACAAGATCAGTTGTGCTACCGCCCCTTGCTGGTAAAAAGGAGAACAGAGTTGTGTCTATCGATCTGGTAAAACCACAAGCATGTGGCCTATAATCAACAGTAGGCCCAGTGGACTCCCAAGAAACAACAGAATACCCAAACTTGCAACAATCCAAGAGGTTCAAACTGAAAGACTCATCACATTCGATCAGCCTGCAGTGCACAATGAAGGACTATGCAATAATGCCATGGAACTCGTGCCTCTTGAAACACAGATTGAAACAGTTCGTCAAGAAACAACACCAGTCTACACTAATGTGGCATCAGAAAGTGCTACCGAGAGACAGATTGAAAGAACAATCCCATCAATTGACAGAACTGCCTCTGGTTATTTCATCAACTTCGACAACTTCTCTGAAGATTTTAACGACCCCGAAGTGATGCTAGAAACAAAAAAGTCTTTTAAAGAAAAAGCAACGGAACTCTTTCATCAACTGAAGGAAATCTACTTAATTTCCCCTTGGCTAGAGTTCTGGTTTGGTCTAGGTGTATTTTTCCTCCTGCTTTGGCTTATCATGGTACTGTGTTTGGGAAAATTCATTGAAGGAAAATATATTACAATGGACACAGCAAGTCAGAACATCAACCTAGTCTTGAAACCACACAGATCATCCCACGTGAAGAAAAGAGAACTGTCAACAGTAAATGTCACAGCAATTCCAATACCTGGTGGGGTAGTATGGGAGAAAACAGACTATGAGATATATGGTCCGGTCGAAATCCTGAAGTATCCTCATCAACTAAAGGTTTCCTTAAGTGACTTTGTGACACCTAGTACATTCTCTGATGATTGGGACTTTAACAGTATTAATGACATGATGTCTGATTTAGTAATGTCAGCTAGATTCACAGATCATGATTATTTACAAGGTTCATCTAGTTATGAGCAGTTATTCTGTTACACCCACTATGGGGATCATTACTTGCATAAATCTGCACAGCCTAGAAATGTTTTTATGTATAATCAATGGGAACATTGTTCTACACCACCTAAAAGCAGTTCTAAAGCATTTTTTGAGAAATTCAAATACTTCTCAGGGTTTAACACCAGTGATGCAGAAACGTTTTATTATAAACTGTTAGATAAAACAGGAATGAAAACAATGCTGACAAATTCTAAATTGATATATTCAGAAGCATTTTATGACAAAATGATGACATTTGGTTTTGATTATTGGAAAAAAAATATTGAAACGAAAACAATTTGGGGTACAAAAGATTGGCAGGTGCAAGGCATAGAAGCACTATTTAGAACCTGCATGATAGCAGAACAAATGTTATTTTTAAATGACACTGTACACCAAACATCTTGTCTTGGCCTAGCTAAGATCAAAGACCTTAAAACACCGTCCATACCAAAGCCAATACCTGAGAATATAACAGCTGATATTGAGTTAGACGTGTCACAAATTTTACATTTCAACAGAACAAATCCTGATTGGAAAAAGTGGTTAATCTGGCCTACAGACACAAATAGCTGTCAAGATAGATTCCTGAATAAAACACAGGGGTTAAAAATGACCAGACTAGACCCTAGATACTCCCAGAGACAACATCCAGGGATTATAACAACATACAGTGTAGGGAAACTCTGCCTAGAATGGCTAACTACATCCACACTAGCTGAAATTAAGCAACACTTGTCTTTGCTAAAAGATGGTGCTGATTTGCGCGATTTCATTCTTGGACCACGCAAACAGCGTCAAAAGCGTTTCATAGCGACCAGTATCTATGCTGCTTACAACGAGGCTTGGAAAGTAAAGCAAATTGAAACTGCTGAAAAAATACGAGAAATTGATCGTATTAATTTGGAGAAATCACTTTCTGTGGTAGACAATGGGTTAATGACTCTGTCTTCCAGAATATATTCTTTGGACAATATTGTATCCTCTGCCTTTGATGTGATAGACAGAGATTTGCTAATGTTACAACATGGCCAGTCTCAATTACGCTCTATTATAGAATTAGGCTGGACGCTGCAAAATCTTCGTTCAGGCTATGTGCCTTGGCGTTTAATCAACACGACGTCATTGTTTTCCAGTTTTAACCTTACTGATAAACAGATCAGTTTGGCACAGAAAGGAGCAGACTATACAATCCTGAGCATCGAAAAACTCGAGAGATTATCATTGACAATGTCAGAGAGTCCTGTCATTGAATGGATAATACACGGAATTATCACAATTCCGATAACAACTTTCCGATTTAAAAAGTGCCTTGAGTACATACCTGCTGGCCAATATGAACAATTGGGTAAGGGATATGTAAAATCCGAATGGAAATTACCATACACTCATTCTTGCTATAGTGACAGCGACAAAAATGTATTTCTTAGTGGTAACAACTGTAAACACTCACTAAGCGGTATACTTTTGTGTCAGGGTATTAATTTACACGGAGCATGTGATGGAAATTCAAACAACCTTTCATGCCACCAGCTAGTCACACCTGCAACTCAGATAGAGCCCTTCTTTATGCAACTCGCAAACGGGAGTTACATTCTTAGAACGGATCACAGGTGTTGTGGCCTCGCGCCCGGGAAAAGTTATCTAGTACAAGTAACGTCCATGGTCAAATGTTGTATGCAAGCATTGTTCCCGAGCGGGCCTCCAGACATAGTGACTCCCCTCTGGCCTCGTCTGAATCTCTATTCTATACGAATTGATACATTAAGCAAAATGAAATCTGTGCTTTTACAGACAACAGTGCCTATAACGTCATCTAAAGAGACGTATGATCTTCTAGTCGCAAGGACGGCTACTGAAGTTCATGACCTTTTATCAACAAATTGCCCCGTGCATTTCGTAGAAATGTTCAGCCAACTCCTTAACATGTCTAGTGCAACAAGCATCCAAGGCATATTTAAGACAGTCTTTACGGGACTGCTAACACCCTTCCAGGCAATTTTGGGAATCTTTCCTAATTTTGTGCACTCCATTTTTGGCGGCATTCCCCTATTTTTGGGACTCGTTGCAGGGATTCTATTTTTGACCATCCTGCTACGTTATGGCAAGCCTCGGCTCAGACATAGCTCCCATGGGAATGGAAGAGACAATCCTAGCAATGCGCTACAGGGACAGGATAACTAACGTCCTCGGATTGGCCAGGCTGAGAGATCTAAACATGACCTGGTTCCTTTCATTCAGACCGATATGGCAAAATTGCATTTTACCTGTGCTACGGTGTATGCTTTGCGGCGATGAATGCGTGTTGGACATCTGTCTTTCACTTCCATCAGCAGTACCAATGGACGTCGATACTTTGCTCAGTCCAATAACGGCTCACGCATTGTGTTGTCCCCAGCGGTTACCAATCCTGATGACGGCATTCGTGGAGACTCCTGTACTACAGCCAAGTGGTATCAGTGGAGCGAGTGACAAAAGCAACATCATCCAGGTACAACGTTCTGTGAGCATTGCTGGTCCTGCCTTCGATGACAGCAATCATTCTCACACCTGCCAAGTTACAGCGCTATCTAATTTGGTTGAACTATCACCTGAATTTGTAGACCAATTCTTTGAGAGCCTGTCTGATACGATGTTCTCACCCACAGAGAAACAATAACTTTTGAGAAGCTTTCCGACACACAGCGTTCCCATGAACTCTGAATTCGGCCTTCAGTTTTGATCAACAAAAACTGCCAGGAGCTTTGGAAAAATATTTTCTTTGAATTGGACAGTTTTTTTAATATTGACCCTTTTTGGCACGAACAATTCTTTGCTTAACGTAAAAACTATTCTTAGAGAACAGAAGCTTCACACTTCTATTTCTAAACACATCTAGAGTCATAACAACATAACACCAGCCTCTAGCACTCATGTTATTACAATGCATTTTTATGTGATGATTTATCTCGCATTTCTTCTGTCAGAGATACTTCATGTGTAATTCCTTTTGCATAATCGTTCATTGATTTCATATGCAATAATTTTTTTGAATGATTACTATGCTTTGAAAAACGTACAGTACCTAAATTCCATGTATTACAAGTACGCCTATTTCGAATGCATTTATGTATTTTGGGGTGGGCAATGTTACACATACATCTAATTGCTTTAGTTTTAGTAATTTTGATGGACATGAAAACGTGGAGTGGGTGTTGCGTGCTTATCTAGGTTCCTGATCGATACTGTGACCTTATGCCCCTATTCGGCTATAAATCCATTTATTCCCTATATTGGCATAACCGTTCAAGTGCGATTTTCTGAAAAGTCATCTCTGGCCTCACACGAACAGAGCCACATTCCAGCATGACTCTCTGCTACTTCCTTTGCCACCAATTAGTGCAATGACAGAGCAGCAGTCACTATCTGATATTCCTAGATAACACTCCGAGTTCTTCAACAAGATAAAAACTTAGCCAACCTGGAAATCCCCGCTTGCTATGTTTTGATTAGTAATGGAACTCTAATGAGCAACTGATAACTGTCACTTCCTAGTGACATCTTTAATTGACGTCTTATGTCCAGCAAACTTGCGTCAAAACCCGGCACCTGTCAGGTATAAATATTACCAACGTTGCCTTAAGCAATGAGAGAGATACGAGCTGTGAGTTCGTTGCCTGTTGCTGATGCCAGCTGCCTGCATGACCCTGTGTTGGTAAAAACTAGCACTCTGTCGCTGCAGCCTGCTATCCTGTGGTGGTGAAGCTGCTGATTACCATTATCGCCGCTACAGCGCGAACTATGGTGCAGTACGCTTGAGGAGCCGAGCAGCCGTCCTCTGCGAAGACATCCAGCAGATTCCAGCTGCCCGCGGACGCTGTCACCCCTCCTTCCTCGACGCGCTGAAGAGAAGCCGCTGCCTTTCTCGTGCAGAGAAATCCAGTCCCGGCGCTTCCGGTCTACCCTCGCAGGTGACTGGGATATCGAGAGAGACCCCTGAAGGAGATACCAATCCTCCATCATTCTATTCAGAGGTATGGTGTTGACTAAACCCTTAGACGAGAATTCTTGAAACAAACCTTGGCAAAACCAACTTAACTAAAGCTACTTACTTACTCCCCTTCTCACGTGTTAGGCTTAGGTCAGGCACACTGGGGTAGGCTTAGTTAGAAGCACCAGTTGAGTATGTTAGCCTAATGTATATATGACTGTATATATGTTTTATTACTTTTAAACCATTGTATGGCTAAGAAACCATATCAATGCTTTTACAGTTCTATTTCGCAATACTTATCTTACTGTACGTACTTTTTATAATAACAATTATTGCAATTGTGGCAATACATTTCTCTTGTACGAGAAGAAAGACTGTTCAATAAATGTTAACCTTTATTGATACACGCCCGTCTCTCTATTCTCTACATCTCGTGAAAGTAAACTGCACTAGACTGACTGAGTGAAATACATGTCTATTGTTTCACACGACCCTAGAGATCGACTCTTGATCTGAGGAGCAAAGTTGTCATGTTGCACGGTTGTTGGAAAACTGAATCCCTTCTTGTCTGTGCCAAGGAAGCTGATCACTTCCTATGCAGAGAAGAAAGTTTCCAGTGACCTCTGAGCTAGTTGGTAACACAACCCAATTAAGTTTAGCATAGTCAGTGGAGGCCTGGAATATCTGCAGTTCCACGTCGATACTACTGTTTATGTTATTCCAATGCGCAGGGCCTAGTGGGAAACTAGGAACTACACTACAAAGGAAAGTTAATATCTTCCATCCCCATGTGGACAGTAGTCCCCAAAACCATCCCATCACTGACCAATCTCCCGTGTCTTGATGTATAGACTCAGAGATGATATGTAACTTGGAGATAGCTTGGTTTACCGTAGTAGCATTATCAGGAATGTAAACACAGCAACTAGACCCAATCAATTTACAGACTCCTCCACGATCTGCTAGGACAATGTCTAGAACCATTCGATTCTGCAAAGTCATAAGGCGATCCGCCTGAAGTTTGGCTGTCAAATTACTCAAGGCTCCAGAAGTTACATTTATAGTAGCCTCAACAACACAAACTAGTTGTCTAATGTCTCTGCTATTGGCCATTGGGCCCCAGAAATAAGCAACCCTTTAATAAAGTCACCTCCTTCTTGTCCTGCCGTGTCTTTTGAATCAATAACTCCACTGCCATATCTCTTCCTATGATGACCTGAAGGACCAGTATATGTTGGAGGAAGAAGAAAGGCCACACAACAGGTTCCTGAAAAGTAAGTAGGAAGCCATGTATAAGCTCTGTCATGGCAGATAAAATATGTGCCTTGCGGTGGCTCTAATGGTGAGGGAATCAGAGGTGTATAGACATAAGTATGAGAACAAACACTCCTTTCCTGTTTATTCTTAACATTCTGACCATTAATTTGTAGACAGAAATTACCTCGATGAGGCACAGTCCAAATTGGTGGGGATCTCCTTCGCCTAGCCTTATGCGTGAGGCTAGTAACATAACAAGTTATATTCCAGCCATCATATGCTCTTTTCTCATCCACGGGAATCTTACTAATCTCAGCAATTCTAGCCATAGCCACTATTCCCTTTATCAAAGAACTATGACTGAAATCTGCTTCACCACCATATGGACTACCAGGAGGATACCGTAGTTGATTCTGATAGACATTAGAGAACATAGCCAGATAGGCCCAAGCGGAGCCTTCATTGGAAAAAGGAAGGACCAAATATTGCATCCCTATCTCTGTATTATGAGGCATGAGCCCACAGACCCAACAATCAGTAGTATTCATTACCAGTTGATGCTGATGCAATAACTGAATAAATGAATTATTGAAATATTCTGTTCTCCTAATCTGTTCGTGTTCTGGGAGTGTATGAAACTGATGTGGAGAGAGCGTAGTAAAGAGAGATAAAGAGAGAGAGGTTGGAACAGGTGATGGCTGCATAGTATAAACAACCCAACATACACACGCTAATGAAACACATGAACATATTAAAATACATAATACTATGCCACACGGACTAACCAAGTGTTTCTTAATTTTTACTTTTCATTTTCGAATTTTGGTCATTAATTTCCACCTTTGTATCCATACTCTAAAGCGTTGCTCACCGCAATCTTCCAAGATCACTTAGCTGTGATTATTAGCCGTCCTATGACACTGCAAGTCCTGCAGGCCTATGTCACTACTCAGGTCACAGCTTAAGACTCCTACTGTGACCCTGCAACTTGATGGATAGTAGAAAAAAAAGAATCAATGTTTTTTAAAAAGGAAAAAAAAAACAATCAGAAAAATAAAGGTTCAATTCTTCTTTGCTATTCTTGGTCACAAATTATACCGAGTCTTATTAGGGATCGTTTGCTCTTAAAACAAAGTTTCTGGGTTGGCCGTGTTCAATCGCAGATGTGTGATGGCACAGCTTCTTGCAACACGTCGTCGTCTTCTTTCTCAGAGTTTGTTTGGTCCAGGCGTGCACTGCTGAAAGGTACAAATCGAGGAACTCTTTCACCTTCACTATCACTCATGACCCTATGAACCCATTGATCAAAAGGTAGAGGCAAAGGTACCCTCTTACAGTGCACGCCATGGACCCAGTTCTTTTTCCCGACGACCTTTACTGCTGTACGTGTTGTCAATAAAACTTGCAGCAGCTGGCCCCAACGAGGTTCCAGATTGTTTTTTTGCTGAAAATTCTTCACACAGACCCATTCACCGGGTTGGATGGAGTGACCTGGGTCAACAGAGGACTCTGACAAAGCGTTTTGAACCTGTTGATGAAGAACACGTAATTTAGTGGTGAGGTCATGCAAGTAGTCAATCAGCATTGGGTATGGGATATCAGAATACTTTTTACGTCGAGGGACTCCCCAATCATTGGCTGGGCGCCCAAAAACGACCTCATACGGACTAAGACCTAAACGAGAATGCACAGTAGTTCTCGTGGACAGAAGTGCCAATGGCAAGGCATCAGGCCAAGCAAGACCCGTGCTGGCCTGAATCTTTGCCAATTTGAGCTTGAGAGTGCCATTATAGCACTCTACCAAACCTGCTGACTGAGGGTGGTTTGCCGCATGGAATTTCTGCCTAATAGCAAGACCTGTACATACTTTCTGCATGATTTGGCCTACGAATTCACTCCCATTGTCAGACCAGAAAATGCGCGGCAAACCAAATCTCGTAAAACTCCTTCAAAAGGACTTTTGCAGTAGACAAAGCAGTATTGTCCTTTAGGGGGTAGGCTACTATCCATCTGGAAAAGGCACACACCGCCACCAGATCATACTTGAGGTTCTTACAACGATCCATATGAATGTAATCGATTTGCAATACCTCGAAAGGATAAGTAGGAGGAGCAAAATGACCTGCTAGAGTTGGGGTTCCCTTTCCTGGATTATGTATTAAATAAACAATGCAATGCTTCACCACATTTTCTGCACATTTAGGAATTCCTTCATTCTGCCATACTGGAGCCAAAAGCTTACATATGCCTTTTGCACCGATGTGGGCTGGACCATGCTCCTTAGTAACTACAGGTAGTACATAGGCGTCTGGTAACAGCCAACGCTGATATTCTGACAATTCTGTCCAACACCCAGTCGAGTCCAACATTCCCGTACTTTCTCTCCACTTACTCAATTCTCTCTCAGTAGCCTCTTCTTGAATCATTCTCACACTTTCTATCGTGTCCTCACACATTCCTCCGTCTCTGACCCATCTTGCAGGACCCGCAACACACATGTGACTTGTAACATCTCTCGCTGTTTCCTTTGCTACTTCATCTGCAAAAGCATTCCCATGACCCACATCGTCAGTAATCTTCTTATGGGCACTACACTTGATTATTGATATCTGTGTAGGCAGAGCAAGTGATTCGAGAAGGTCAGTCACCAACTGACCATGCTATATTTTAGTCCCATGGGAAGTAAAGAATCCTCTTTCCTTCCACAAGCGACCGAAGCTATGAGCCACACCAAAGGCATATTGGCTATCAGTGTAAACATTCACTCTCTTTCCCCTAGCCAACACACATGCTCTCGTCAGGGCAATTAATTCAGCTGCTTGGTCTGAATTCTGTGCAAAATACGTGCTGTCTCCACTACCGTATACAAGGTGGTTACGGCATAAGCTGCAGTCGTTTCGCCATTTGGAAGCTTGAAAGAAGACCCATCCACCCAGAGGATCCCATCCGGGTCCACAAGTGGTGTGTCTTTTAGATCTATTCTGCCTTTCGTCTCCTCCTCTGTTCGGAGAAAACAATCATGCTGTTCTTGAATGCCTTTCTCGTCCGGAATGGGCAACAAGGTTGCTGGATTCAAAGTATTACACCGCTTGATGTGTATATGGCTGGCCAAAAGCGTCAGCTCATATCCAGACAAGCGAGCACTCGTGAGGTGTTGAATCAGATGCACACTTCCAGACCTATATGCCCAGGTAAACATCCAGCATAAAGGCACTCACCAACCTAGTCTGACAGAGACAGGAGCACAAAGACATTCAGGAACATGCCCATACAGCACTTATGTTTCCAGCAGTAACAGAGCCAGTTGCACACAGCTACATACCCCTGGACTCACAGCCAGTTAGCAATCCATACCGTCACTTACATATATGTACAGAGACCTATAGACAGTTAGTTATATAGCAACTCTCTGGAGTTGGAATAGTAATGTTTACCCCTACGCTATCCAACACTTTCCCTACTTTTGTAGTCTCTGGAGTTGGAATAGTAATTTTTGCCCCTACGCTATCCAACACTTTCCCTACTGTTGCCCTCTCTGGAGTTGGAATAGTAATTTTTACCCCTACGCTATCCAACACTTTCCCTACTGTTGCACTCTCTGGAGTTGGAATAGTAATTTTTACCCCTACGCTATCCAACGCTTTCCCTACTGTTGCACTCTCTGGAGTTGGAATAGTAATTTTTACCTCTACGCTATCCAACGCTTTCCCTACTGTTGCACTCTCTGGAGTTGGAATAGTCATTTTTACCCCTACGCTATCCAACGCTTTCCCTACTGTTGCATTCTTCTGAGTTAGAATAGTAATTTTTACCCCTACGCTATCCAACACTTTCCCTACTGCTGCACTCTCTGGAGTTGGAATATTAATTTTTACCCATACGCTATCCAACGCTTTCCCTACTGTTGCATTCTCTGGAGTTTGAATATTATTTTTTACCCCACGCTATCCAACGCTTTCTCTACTGTTGCACTCTCTGGAGTTTGAATAGTAATTTTTGCCCTCCCGCTATCCAACGTTTTCCCTACTGTTGCACTCTCTGGAGTGGCAATAGTCATTTTTACCCCTACGCTATCCAACACTTTCCCTACTGTTGCACTCTCTGGAGTTGGAATAGTAATTTTTACTTCTACGCTATCCAACACTTTCCCTACTGTTGCACTCTCTGGAGTTGGAATAGTAATTTTTACCCCTAAGCTATTCAACGTTTTCTCTACTGTTGAACTCTCTGGAGTGGGAATAGTCATTTTTACCCCTACGCTATCCAAAGTTTTCCCTACTGTTGCACTCTCTGGAGTGGGAATAGTAATTTTTACCCCTACGCTATCCAACGCTTTCCCCACTATTGCACTCTATGGAGTGGGAATAGTCATGTTTACTTCTACGCTATCCAGCGCTTTCCCTACTGTTGCACTCTCTGGAGTGGGAATAGTAATTTTTACTCCTACGCTATCAATCGCTTTCCCTGCTGTTGCATTCTCTGGAGTGGGAATAGTAATGTTTACCCTTATGCTATCCAACGCTTTCCCTACTGTTGCACTCTCTAGAGTGAGAATAGTAATTTTTAACCCTTTGCTATCCATCGTTTTCCCTACTGTTGCACTTTTTGGAGTTGGAATAGTAATTTTTTCCCCTACGCTATCCAACGCTTTCCCCACTGTTGCACTCTCTGGAGTTGGAATAGTAATTTTTACCTCTACGCTATCCAACGCTTTCCCTACTGTTGCACTCTCTGGAGTTGGAATAGTAATTTTTACCCCTACGCTATCCATCGCTTTTCCTACTGTTGCATTCTCTGGAGTTGGAATAGTAATTTATACCCCTACGATATCCAACACTTTCCCTACTGTTGCACTCTCTGGAGTTGGAATAGTAATTTTTACCCATACGCTATCCAACGATTTCCCTACTGTTGCATTCTCTGGAGTTTGAATAATAATTTTTGCCCCTACACTATCCAACGCTTTCTCTACTGTTGCACTCTCTGGAGTTGGAATACTAATTTTTACCCTCCCGCTATCCAACGTTTTCCCTACTATTGCATTCTCTGGAGTTGGAATAGTAATTTTTACCCCTACGCTATTCAATGTTTTCCCTTCCGTTGCACTCTCTGGAGTGGGAATAGTAATTTTTACCCCTACTCTATCCAACGTTTTCCCTACTGTTGCACTCTCTGGAGTGGGAATAGTAATTTTTACCCCTACACTATCCAACGCTTTCCCTACTGTTGCAATCTCTGGAGTGGGAATAGTCATTTTTACTTCTACGCAATCCAACGCTTTCCCTACTGTTGTACTCTCTGGAGTGGCAATAGTAATTTTTACCCCTACGCTATCCAACGCTTTCCCTACTGTTGCACTCTCTAGAGTGGGAATAGTAATTTTTACCCCTTCGCTATCCAACGTTTACCGTACTGTTGCACTTTTTGGAGTTGGAATAGTATTTTTTACCCCTACGCAATCCAACACTTTCCCTGCTGTTGCACTCTCTGGAGTTGGAATAGTAATTTTTACCCCTACGCTATTCAGCGCTTTCCCTACTGTTGCACTCTCTGGAGTTGGAATAGTAATTTTTACCCCTACGCTATCCATCGCTTTCCTTACTGTTGCATTCTCTGGAGTTGGAATAGTAATTTTTACCCCTACGCTATCCAACACTTTCCCTACTGTTGCACTCTCTGGAGTTGGAATAGTAATTTTTACCCATACGCTATCCAACACTTTCCCTACTGTTGCACTCTCTGGAGTTGGAATAGTAATTTTTACTTCTACGCTATCCAACACTTTCCCTACTGTTGCGCTCTCTGGAGTTGGAATAGTAATTTTTACCCTCCCGCTATCCAACGTTTTCCCTACTGTTACACTCTCTGGAGTGGGAATAGTAATTTTTACCGCTACGCTATCCAACGCTTTCCCTACTGTTGCACTCTCTGGAGTTGGAATAGTAATTTTTACCCTCCCGCTATCCAACGTTTTCCCTACTGTTACACTCTCTGGAGTGGGAATAGTAATTTTTACCGCTACGCTATCCAACACTTTCCCTACTGTTGCACTCTCTGGAGTTGGAATAGTAATTTTTACTTCTACGCTATCCAACACTTTCCCTACTGTTGCGCTCTCTGGAGTTGGAATGGTAATTTTTACCCCTACGCTATTCAATGTTTTCCCTACTGTTGCACTCTCTGCAGTGGGAATAGTAATTTTTACCCCTACTCTATCCAACGTTTTCCCTACTGTTGCACTCTCTGGAGTGGGAATAGTAATTTTTACCCCTACACTATCCAACGCTTTCCCTACTGTTGCACTCTCTGGAGTGGGAATAGTCATTTTAACTTCTACGCAATCCAACGCTTTCCCTACTGTTGTACTCTCTGGAGTGGCAATAGTAATTTTTACCCCTACGCTATCCAACGCTTTCCCTACTGTTGCACTCTCTAGAGTGGGAATAGTAATTTTTACCCCTTCGCTATCCAACGTTTTCCGTACTGTTGCACTTTTTGGAGTTGGAATAGTATTTTTTACCCCTACGCAATCCAACACTTTCCCTGCTGTTGCACTCTCTGGAGTTGGAATAGTAATTTTTACCCCTACGCTATTCAGCGCTTTCCCTACTGTTGCACTCTCTGGAGTTGGAATAGTAATTTTTACGTCTACGCTATCCATTGCTTTCCCTACTGTTGCACTCTCTGGAGTTGGAATAGTAATTTTTACCCCTACGCTATCCATCGCTTTCCTTACTGTTGCATTCTCTGGAGTTGGAATAGTAATTTTTACCCCTACGCTATCCAACACTTTCCCTACTGTTGCACTCTCTGGAGTTGGAATAGTAATTTTTACCCATACGCTATCCAACCCTTTCACTACTGTTGCACTCTCTGGAGTTGGAATAGTAATTTTTACTTCTACGCTATCCAACACTTTCCCTACTGTTGCGCTCTCTGGAGTTGGAATAGTAATTTTTACCCTCCCGCTATCCAACGTTTTCCCTACTGTTACACTCTCTGGAGTGGGAATAGTAATTTTTACCGCTACGCTATCCAACGCTTTCCCTACTGTTGCACTCTCTGGAGTTGGAATAGTAATTTTTACCCTCCCGCTATCCAACGTTTTCCCTACTGTTACACTCTCTGGAGTGGGAATAGTAATTTTTACCGCTACGCTATCCAACACTTTCCCTACTGTTGCACTCTCTGGAGTTGGAATAGTAATTTTTACTTCTACGCTATCCAACACTTTCCCTACTGTTGCGCTCTCTGGAGTTGGAATGGTAATTTTTACCTCTACGCTATTCAATGTTTTCCCTACTGTTGCACTCTCTGCAGTGGGAATAGTAATTTTTACCCCTACTCTATCCAACGTTTTCCCTACTGTTGCACTCTCTGGAGTGGGAATAGTAATTTTTACCCCTACGCTATCCAACGCTTTCCCTACTGTTGCCCTCTCTGGAGTGGGAATAGTAATGTTTACTTCTACGCTATCCAACGCTTTCCAATACTGTTGCACTCTCTGGAGTGGGAATAGTAATTTTTACTTCTACGCTATCGATCGCTTTCCCTGCTTTTGCATTCTCTGGAGTGGGAATAGTAATTATTACCCCTACGCTATCCAACACTTTCACAAATGTTGCACTCTCTGGAGTGGGAATAGTAATTTTTACCCCTACGCTATCCAATGTTTTCCCTACTGTTGCACTCTCAGGAGTGGGAATAGTAATTTTTACCCCTACGCTATCCAACATTTTCTTTACTGTTTTTTTTTCTGGAGTTGGAATAGTATTTTATTTCCTCTGTTATTTAATATTTTTGTTTTGTTTTACTTAATGTAGTATATAATTAATTTTAGAAATATTAAAAGTAAATTAATTTTTTTAACTTGTTTTGTATAATTATTAAATTTATATTCATGTTATTATTTTATGTTTATATTGAATTTGTAATTTATAATATTTTTAATTATTTATAAGTTATTACAATAATTAAAACGTATTATTAAGTAAGTATATATATTATCTATTATATGTATTTGTTTAATATTTCTTTTAATAAATTATGTATATTACGTATTAATTTTAAATAATATAAAATATGTTTAACTATATTTATTATATTTTAAGTATTTTTAATTAATTTCACATATTGTTTTTAATTAAAAAAACAATATTTTTTTTAAACGATATTTTTGACATCTATATTTTTTTACGATATTTTTGTACTTACCTTGTTGTAGATAGGATGTCGATATTGTTGACATCGATATTTTTGTTGCAATATTTTTGTATCTCGATATTCTGACTTTCTATATTCTGTCATAGGTCCGAAGTATGGTACTCCCATTCCAAAAGAGGAGATGGTTCCCAGTAGTGTTGAGTAAGTTATAGATGAAGAGGTACAATGAAGGCGTAGTCTGGTTTCTGTATACAAATGTAACTTTAGCAGTATTTACAGTGTTCAGCAGGAATCAATTGCTATATTGAGAACTTTTCTACATAATTTTCCATGTAAAGGTCTGAAACTGAAAGTGGGATTTTGCAAGGTTAAATCCAGCCAAAGTAAGGAAGTATACGAATTTACAAGGACGTTCACTGGAGTGTAAATCAAAGAAAATGTGTACAAGCTCATTTCATAACTTTAGAATGTTAGCTGTTCATCACTCTAAAAATACAAAATGTAGTTAGGAGGCTTTACTATGTGAAATGCCCTGCTTTATGTTTAGGAGAAATGTCAAGAGCTCTTTTGCATGGTACAGTAGCAGAGGTAGAACATGTTTGTGAAGATGTTTAGTTTTGGTCCTGAATAAGAGTCTGGGGGAAAATGAAGAGTTGGTTACTGAAGGTGTAGAGGAACAGGACAAAAGCAATAGTACTGATAACTTTACATAAGATATTTCCAAATTTAACACAGTTTCTTCAGAGAAACCAAGCTCTCTTTGTAACTTTTGTTGACACACTCACTACAAAAGCCAACTCGCAATATTGCTCTGGACTCAAAAAATGAACAAGAGAACAGAGATTAATGGCAAGAATTTGCTGTATATTTATTTGTAGAGGAATGTTTAGTTTTGTCCACCTGGCAAATTATATGTATATATTGCTATGATAAATTATCGGATAACAAAGTGCCAGCAAGAGCAATACAAAGCAAGTAAGAATTAGTATCAGTTCTAGAAGAACTTTGAGAATTAAATGTTTTTGAATCAATTCTCATACAATATATACACCCATTTCGCGCAATAGTTCATATGGAACAAAAGGTAGGACAATTACCACCGAAAAAGCTTCAGAAAGGCCTTAAAGGAAGAGATTTTAAAAGAAATATCGAAACTGTATGGGGTAGAGGGAGAAGTTACTGAGCCACTTATCATTTTAGTAAATGGTGTGCCTACCAGGAATAAAAGCATCTGGCAAGAGTTAGTGGATGTTAATAAAGTAAAAAAATAAAAAACGACAATATAGCTGGTACAAAATAATATTTATTATAAAATGTTGATGGTACTGGAGACTTACATTGTTTAGAGGATGAAATATTAGCAGCATGTACAGATTGAAAAAGTGGATCAATCCAAATCAGAGGAAATTTATGAACCCTATACATGCATCAACTGCATTATAAAGAAGTTATTGGTTATGCTATTGATCTATGTCCAATGAAAGAAGCAATATGAGCTGCCGTGAGTGTGCAGGAAAAAAGTTTAGAGGCTTGCTATTTCCCACAACTATTCCTCACTGAATCAGATGGACGCTATGATGACCATCCGTACAAATACCAGCAGCTGGATACCAGTCAACCAGATTATATTGAGAGGATCCTAGATTATTCCAGTGTATTCAGTTCATTTTTCATCTTCCATTTGAGTTCATGGAAAGGTGAAAAGTTGTTATGCAACTTGAATAATTTGATGGTATATCAATGCAGGACCAATGAGTATTGGTACTGTCTTCAGTGAGAACTGAAAAGTATGTTGAGAAACCTAGGTGCACCTACTTTGTTTGTGACACTGAGTTGTGCAGGGTACGCGTGGAATGACTTGCTTTTATTATTGAGAGAAGCAAAAGTTAACATTATTGACATCAGCGTGAAGACAACACGAGAACTTTGCTCTTTGGATCCTGTTAATGTTTTTAGATGGTATAACCACATATTTGAAGCCATGCTGTCTTTCATATGCAACAAAGCAAATTCTCCTCTTGGTGAAGTATCTAATGTCTTTTGGCATAAAGAGATTGCCAAAATGTGGAATGCTAATATTGATATATAGTTTGTTGCAGACAACTCCATCGCTGTTGCTCATTATATCACTTTGTAAATTACAAAATCGGAGACGAAGTAGATGTGGGAGGAGATTTCTGCAGAAAAGATGACTCTAACCAAGAAATTGTGGAGCTTCAGATTGAAAATGCTGTCCCATAGAGAGATAATATCTTATGAATGTTGTGATTGGGCAAGCTCAGCCAGTTTACACTTGAAGTCAAGGGGAATCATTTGGGTAAGTCTAGGACTTGCTAGCACATGAAATAGAGTGTTGAAGTTTTTCCCAGAAAGTATGGGGCTTATTTATGAGAAACTAATGCAGTGCTGTGCCGCAAGTTAATTTGCAACGCGAAGCTGCGTTAGTTTTGAGGCACAGGGATGTAAAATTTTTACAGCAACATGTCGCATCTCTGTTCCTTTCCCTGCGCTGGCACACAAACTGCTGCCATGTGCCAACATAGGCACCCTTCATCATGATGCACTGACGGCGCAAGGAGCTTATAAATAAGCCCCTCTGTACCTAGCAGAGTTTGACCCAGAAAGTACACACATTTTGAAATCAAAACGTTGGAGACATACTATCCAAGAAGGAGTCCATATCTCGTAAACATGCGCCTTCATGACATAATACATCACTACAGATATAGAAGCAAGGTAACAGAAAACGTAGGAGAAGGGAAATATGCAGTAGTTGGTTGTGATGGTTGTTTGCTCAGACACATAAAAGTAAATCTAATTACCCACAGAAAACTTTCTTGCCAAACTCTAGATATAAGAGAGGTTTTCTATTTAGCACTTCTACGACTCTTCAAGCCTTGGGATTCTGAATAGGAATTCCTCAGAATCTTTGACTGCTTTAAAGATTTGTTCAATGCTGTGAAAGACAGCATTCAGTGTTCAGTCTTTCCAAATTATTTGCGAACGTTAAGGATCATATTGAACAGAAATAAATATTTGCTGCTGAGGTAGCTAAGGAGATTTCAAAAAGTAGCCAAAGTTCAAGACCACTGAGTCAAGATCCTCTTAGAAAACCAATTATCGAAAATGAAGCTGCAATAGACATGAATGAGGTGGAAAGTGCAATGCAACAAACGAGACAGGAAAGTGTTGATTTGGAACAGTTAGTTAGACAACTGAACAATGAACAGAAAAAAAATGTAAATGGAGGTAGAAGAGGAAATAGATCATGGATTCCTACATGAAAAGAATGAATGTAAATGTCATCATTTAAGCCAATATTATCATACATCAGTGGTCAAGATGGCACTCCAATTTCCTACAGAGGACTGCAAAATCAAATTTGTCGTGTGTAGTAACAAAGCTATGTTTGAGGATGCGGGTTAATGTGTGCCCTACTGTCTCCGTGGCTAATATTGATAAAAAGTTACTCAGGTCGACGGGGAAGGAAATATCGCATGCACATGACAAAATCTATCTTGCAAGTAAAACTTTGACCAGTTTTATGATTGATGCATGGAATAATGTTTATTGCTTCCCCTACATAGATAAGTTACCGGACTGTCAATTACGAAATGAGGTTCTGAGGGTTAGAATTGGGGTTAACCCTTGTTATATGAACAACTCGGTAAAGTGGGCCATGAACAATGAGGAGGGAAGCTGTACTCGCTCTTTAGGGTCCAAATGTGATATGCTGCATATCTTATTTGATTGTCTGAAGGTTTTGGACTGGCGTATCAAATTTTTAAAACCGATTCTTTATGAAATATGAGATTAAAACTAGGACCCAGGCTGTGACACTGTTGACGGAAATGTCCCATTTAGATATTGCTGTGGCAATGGGGAAATATATGCAAAAAGTGAAGGCAGTTTTATATCTTTTAAATGAGTTTTAATAATTAGTATTTTTAAAATATGTTTTTAGGGTGTCTATGTGTGTTAATGAAATGTTTTATTTAACTCTTTGGATGAACTTTTTATCGACATGTATTGTTTATGGATCAACGGTCCAAATAAACGTGAAATACACTTGAACTTGAACTTGACTGCTATAAAGATTTGTTCAATGCTGTGAAAGACAGCATTCAGTGTTCAGTCTTTCCAAATTATTTGCGAACGTTAAGGATCAGATTGAACAGAAATAAATATTTGCTGCTGAGGTAGCTAAGGAGATTTCAAAAAGTAGCCAAAGTTCAAGACCACTGAGTCAAGATCCTCTTAGAAAACCAATTATCGAAAATGAAGCTGCAATAGTCATGAATGAGGTGGAAAGTGCAATGCAACAACGAGACAGGAAAGTGTTGATTTGGAACAGTTAGTTGGACAACTGAACAATGAACAGAAATAAATGTATACAGAGGTAAAAGAGGAAATAGATCATGGATTCCTACATGAAAAGAATGAATGTAAATGTCATCATTTAAGCCAATATTATCATACATCAGTGGTCAAGATGGCACTCCAATTTCCTACAGAGGACTGCAAAATCAAATTTGTCGTGTGTAGTAACAACACCAACTTGATTAGCTGCGCACAACTTTAAAGGAACTACTTTAGCTCAACCACTTATGCTACCTTCTGAACATGACAATAAGCTGGAGTAACAAAGGTTATCTGAGTAAGTTTGTCATGAATTCTGAAGAGTAATGAAGAAACTGAATTGTTTAATCATTGATGAGGTGAGCATGGTCTCAAACGTAATGCTTAAAAACAGAGTATGACTTGACGTTTGGAGGAAAGCACTTAATTGTCTTCAGCGACCTACTACAACATACACCTATCAAAGGGCAGCCTATGTTCAAGACACTTCTCCATAAGGAAACTCAGAATTCCTTGGGAAGTATTGGAAACGTAAACATTCGGCTAAACTTCCAGTACAAGAAACTACTTAAGAAAATGCATCAAGTACCTGCAGTGGAATACAGAAATATTCTGAAGTATATTAGAGTAGAAGTTCTGACAAAGGAGAGAAAATGTTCCTTAGAAAGTCGACTTATCAAGAAACTGTTTTTCTCTAACTAAACAGCAGCAAAGCAAATATTTAATTTAATTGAAGAAGGGAAATCCATAGTCTGTTTAATGCCTATATTCCATAAGTGCTCCAATTTTAATGAACGATTTCTAAAAGTGGAGAAAGAAGACATTTTGGAAATTACATCAATTGACCAAATGGAACACTAGGGGGTGACAGTACTGCTAAGTGGAGAACTATGAGCAACATTGGATTTATTGGATAAATCTGTTTTGAGGACTGCAGGCTTAGAAAAGTGATTATGCCTATGCAAGAACTGTGGAGTTATTTTGCTGCATAATTTAAATGTTAAGGAAGGTTTAGTATATGGTGCTATTGGTAAAGTAATGGCGTTCATTAACTTACCAAATAGGGATGATGTTGAATACTTAGCCATAAAATTTGATTGGATTGATGGCTTGAAGCCATAGATGTATGTGGAAAAAGGTAGGGCTAGGACCTTTCTCAAGATTTGCCCGGCGCTAACCGCCCTTGTACCATTCAAGTTTACCAAGCAATGAGGCAGGCGCCGGAGACCAGAAGGCAGGAAACAGAAGTTTATTCCGACGGAGCAGAACACATCAGATCAGACAACAAGGTATCGTCTCGAGGTGCTCTAACAGCCTCTCGGAGGCCTGGCCTCTTATACACTGGTTTATGGCATGTGACCTTTCTTTATTACAATCAGAACATTGTAGCATAAAGGAAAAGACATCCCCGTAATCCTCGTGTCAATCCCACCCCCATATACCTTCACAATAGAGGTCCTCAACCTGCTGATAAGAGGAGGGGGTCATCACGCAGCTAAGTGTTCCGTCGAGTCTTAGGATGTGTGCACCTGATCATGTCACAGGGGGTGGGGAGGCCTGGATCAATAGAGGGTCCTCTGAAGGAGAGCGACCTCATACAATAAGGGGCAGTAAATGATATCTGCCGGCTTAGGCGATGGCCTCGGACCTGTGTGGACAGCTGGACACGGGGTGAGGGGCCATCAATGGGGTGGTATTCATGCCGCGTGGACAATCCAGTGCAGAGGGGAGGTTTATCAACAGAGGGGCATTCATGGGAGGAGAGGAGGTGTTGGTCAGGCGCTGGCGTGACTCCCAAGGACAGGGTCATGCAGAAGGGTCATGCTCATGAGGGGGAGGGAGGGGGAGTCAGGGTGTGCGGAGGCTGCTTGCTGGGTCAGAGGGGCGTGCTGGTGATCGATCGTGGACAGGGAGACCATGATATCTAAAATGGCTTCCGTGCACGTAGTTCATAGGTGACAAGCTGGCGCAGATGATGTTCAGATCGCAAACTAAAATTCCACAGTCCTCCCTTTTAACATGTCTCGCCAACTTGTCAGTTTGGATTTATCCCCATAAGGCCACGTATTTCTACTTCATAGAGGGGGCTCATGTGCTCATTTCGGAAGTCCAAAGTCTTTGGGCACATACAGTTAGAAACAAGGCCGCACAAAGGTGGCAGACATTGGATACCTAAGCAACACCCACATAATATCACAACAGGTATCAGCACGAAGGAAAACAACTTCCAACCCCAATTCTTCAAAGTGTCCCAAAACCAGCTCCCAAGCGACCATCCTTCCTGTTCTTGGTGAACCTCTGAGGACAGTCTGTGGAGGTGTTCAATGGCTTTGTAGACTGAAGGCGAGTTGTCTGGCACGTAGGTGCAGCAGCTGGATCCGATGATGCGGCATGCTCCTCCTCGGTCGGCTAGGACCACGTCTAGGACAAGACGATTTTGAAGGGTCACGAGGCGGACCGCCTGAAGCTCCGCAGTGTTGTTGGCGAGGATGCCAGCCGTGATGTTGATCGTTGTTTCTACTGCCTGGGTCAGGTGTCGGATAGCACGGCTGTTTGCCATTGGGCCCCACAGAGGAACAAGACCCTTTGCTGCATCCAGGAACTGTGCTCCGGTGGAGTCGGTTTGTCCAAGGTCGTCTGCACGCCTCTGCCGGTGATGGTTGGCAGGGGCTACATATGTGGGTGGAAGAACGAAGGCAATGTAACAGATACCCCTCCAACCCTTCGGGAGCCAGGTGTAAGCTTTGGTGCCACACACAAAGTACATGTTCGGAGAAGCAACAAAGGAAGGGGGGTCAGCTGAGTCCAATGTTCTGGTGATTCGGCAGGCGCTGTGACCCACCAGCTGCGTTCCATGGCCTTCGAGACACACGAGACCTGTGACATTGATAACAGACAGGGCCACAGTTAGAGTGGCGGTAGTTTGTTTTTGCAGATGAGTGAAGGTGGTTCTGGCTGGATTGTGGAGCACCTGTACTTCGACTCGTTCTTTGGCTGGAATGTCTTTGATGAAGGTGGCGCCTGCGAGCGCAGGACACAGGGCAGCAGGGGTCTTTCCTGTTTTGTTCAGCCAGAACCCAGAGTAGAAGTGTGACACTGTCCGGCTGGAGGTGGCGTTGTCCTTGTGGCTCTCTTGCATGAGGATCAACCAGGCGAGGCAAGAGCCGTGAACTGAGAAGGGTGAAGGGATGAAGGGGATGGAGTGTCCAGTGGCATGCGGGAGCAACCCGCAGATCCAACAGTTCGTAGCATTCGCAGCAAGGTTGTGTTGGTGCAACAGTTGCACGAAGGAATTGTTCCAGAATTCCCTGCGCCTTTCTCGGAGCTGAGGCGACAGAGAGATTAGGTGATGCTCTTTCAGGGGTGTTGGCTGTGCAGTAGGTAGCAATGCCTCATGAGCCGGTGTGCTTTCCTCCAGAATCCAGAAGGAGGTCATGAGGAGGAGGCAGAAGAGGAAGACAATGAAGAGTGCAATTGTCTTTGATTTGTGCAAGTTGTCAGTCTTTGGATTTCTATACTGAGTATTTCCTGTTGCTTCCATCATCTTCATATCTGGCGCTTCCATCATCTTCTTATCTGGCGCTTCCATCACCTTCAAGGGGCTCGGTAGTGGGCAGAACCACAGACTTCGTTTAGCTTCTCTCCCGGTAACCCTTGATTGTGTTTAGGTCACCGTTCTGAGATTTAACTTAGTCCGTGGCCTACTTAGCCGAAACTCCCTCCTTTCGACGCAGGAAATACCCTTCTCTGGATGGCACAGTGGGATCAGAGAATTTTGCAAGTTCGAGTGCCTCAGTATCGGGATAACAGTCCAATATCGGTCGGTCTTTGCTCAGGAGCTCTTCTTGGGCGCTGACGTTTTCTGTCGTGGCCAGGTTTGCAGAGACCTTCCGGCAATGATGCGCGTGCAGCCAGTGCTTCTTCCCCTCCACTCGGAGTGCCGTTCGGGTGGTGATCAGCACTTGCCAGGGGCCCGTCCACCGAGGTTCCAGACTCTTGGTTCGCTGGAAATTTCGTATCAACACGAAATCTCCCGGTTGGATGTCATGGCCGGGGCCCCTGGAAGCATCGGGGATGGCCTGCTGCACCTGTTGATGAATGACAGACAACGTTTTAGTTAACTTGCACAAATAATCAGACAGTAGGACGTCCGGGACGTCATGAATGGAGGTCGGTTTGGGAGCAGTCCAGAGATTCATCGGTCGCCCAAACACGACCTCGTAGGGGGTCAAATGGTGCTTGGTGGGAGTGGAGCGCATCGATAACAAAGCCAGTGGGAGGGCATCCGGCCAGTTAAGTCCAGTGGTGGCCACTATTTTTGCCAGTTTCAGCTTCAGTGTGGCATTATGGCGTTCCACTAGACCGGCGGATTGGGGGTGGAAGACCGCATGAAATCGTTGCTTCACCCCCAACCCCTTTAGGATTAATTGGATAACCTCAGCTATGAAGTGGGGGCCATTGTCGCTCCATAAAATTCGACAAAGGCCATAGCGAGGGAAGAATTCCTTCAGTAGTACTTTGGCAGTAGTCATGGCAGTGTTGTCACGAGTGGGATAGGCTTCTACCCATTTGCTGAAGGCACACACGATGACTAGTACATACTTCAGGCTTTGGCATCTCTCTAGTTGGATGTAGTCCATCTGAAGGACCTCAAAGGGGTGATTGGGGGTCCCAAACCCTCCCCGGGGTACTACAGTTCCTTTCCCGGGGTTGTGTTGCAGACAGATAAGGCACTGCTGAACTAGGCGTCTGGCTGAGTCAGGGATTTTGCCGTTGTGCCAGACCTTGGAAATGAGTTCGATCATGGGTGCAGATCCTATGTGTGCGGGGGAGTGTGCCATTGTCAGTATGGGAATCAGATATGAGTCGGGCAGCAACCATTTGCTTGCATCCTTCGTTCGCCAGCAGCCCTCCTCATCCTTCAAACCCACCCTTGCCCACTTAGTCAGCTCGTGAGGGGTGCTGGCCGACTGTATGTCTCTGATCATTATCCTTGTGTCACTCCATGTTTCTGCTTGTGACCTGGTCATGTACATGCGTGTCACCGTCCTATTCTCAGCTGCGGTTCGTGCAGTGATGTCGGCCAATGCATTCCCTTGTCCGACTAAGTCTGTCACCCTTTTGTGTGCCTGACATTTGATCACCGCTAATCGTTTGGGGAGGAGAACTGCTTCAATCAGAGCGGAGACTAGATCTCCGTGGAGGATTGGGGTGCCGTGGGACGTCAGGAATCCCCTCTCCCTCCACAGGAGCCCAAAATGGTGGACCACTCCGAAGGCATACTGGCTGTCCGTATATACGTTCGTGGTGGTCCCTGCGGCTATGATGCATGCTCGGGTGAGGGCTATCAGCTCTGCTGCCTGGGCAGATCGTTGTGTGATGCAGGCTGTCTCAACTACTGTTCGGGCTGTCGTTACTGCATAGGCAGCTGAAGTGGTGCCATCTGGGAGTTTGATGCATGAGCCGTCTACCCATAGCTCTCCATCGGGGTCAGGAAAAGCAGTGTCTCGGAGGTCAACCCTACTCCTAGTTTGTTCGTCCGTGAGGGTCACACAGTCGTGGATGGGAGGAATGTCGGGGTCATTTTCAGGCAGGGGTAACAATGTGGCAGGATTCAAAGTCGTGCATCTCTTTAGTGTGATGTGGGGTGCAAGCAGGGTCAACTCGTACCCTGTCAGTCGTGCGCTAGTCAGGTGTTGGGTCTTGGTCTGGTTCAAGAGGGTGTCGACTGCATGGGGTACTAGCACTGTGAGGGAGTTGGAAAGTACGATTCCCTCGCTCTGACGGATAGAGACAGCAGCGGCGGCTACTGCTCGAAGGCAGGCAGGCAAAGCTCTGGCTACAGGATCAAGAGTGGCGGAGAAGTAGGCACAAGGGCGCTGCTTAGGACCAATTGATTGAGTTAGGACAGACAATGCGCATCCCTCCCTTTCGTGGGTGAAGAGGGAGAAGGGTTTGGAGTAATCCGGGGTTCCTAGGACAGGCGCTGAGCAGAGTGCATCCCGTAATTCCTTAAAGGAGGCTTGACACTCAGCGGTCCAAGGAAGCGGGGAGGGGACATCTTTGGTCAGCAGGGCAAGTAATGGTTTCACAATGAGGCTGTAATTAGGCAACCACTGTCTGCAAAAAGAGGTTAGGCCAACCAAAGAGCGGACCTGCTTTTGTGTTTTTGGGATGGGGGTGTCTAGGATGGTTTGGATTCGGTCGGGTGTAAGTTTCCTCCCTTCCTTGGACAGGAGATGGCCTAGGTAAGTCACTTGTGGCTGGCAGAACTGTAACTTCTTTTTGGAGACCTTATGGCCATTTTCTGCAAGAAAGTGTAGGAGCTGGACGGTGGCTGTTGTTGCAAGCGGGGTGGTGTCGGCTGCCAAAAGGATATCGTCAACATATTGGATCAACACCACTCCATCTGGTAGCTGGAAGGCATCTAGCTGCCTTTTGAGGGCCTGGCTGTAAATGCTGGGACTTTCGGTGTACCCCTGGGGAGCTCTACAAAATCGGTATGAGCGGGATTTTAAAGTGAAGCCGAAGAGATAACGGCTGTCTGGATGGATGGGGATAGAGAAAAACGCGTTCTTAAGGTCGATAACAGTGAAGGTGGTGGCAGTGGACGGGATGAGGGTCAAAATGGTGGTGATATCAGAGACTACAGGATATTGGGGTACAACCACTTTGTTAATCTCTCGTAAGTCGATGATGAAGCGGTACGCTTTCTCATCTCCTTCACCTTGCTTCTTAACAATAGGTAGGATTGGGCTGTTGCAGACGTTGCTAACCACCTCTTCAACCACTCCTGCATCTATCAGAGACTGAATGATCGCTACCAGTGCCTTCTCACCCTCTGGCGATATCCGATATTGCGGGAGTTTCGGGAGCATAGCGTCCTGTCGTACAGTTATGTGAATAGGATCAATCATCATTCGCCCCACATCAGAGTCATTTTTGGCCCATAGGTACGGAGGCAGGGTGTCAAGCAGGGACAGGTCAGCGTCAGTTATGGAGCACATGTGTCGTGGGGGACGGGATCTGGGCATGTCTGGGTTGTCGTACAGGATGACTCGTATTCCATCTGGGGAACACCTAATGGTAGCTCGAATATCTTTCAGCAAGTCAATGCCCATAATGGCGTCAGGGGAGTTGGAGGAAAGCAGAAATGTCGCGTCAGTGGTGTTGTTTTCTAGGTCAAAGGTAATAGGTACGGACAGGGGGTTAGTGGAGGGCGTTCCATCGAAACCTATCGACGTTATGTGCGAGCCAGACAAGGGTGCCCTTGGAATCAGTCGTTTTGATAACACACTACGTGTCGCCCCAGTGTCTACCAAGAATGGAGACTCTGTACCCAGGACCTTAGCGGTGACATAAGGACCTTGCTGGTCAACACAGAGCTCGACTGGATCCCTCCCTTGCCCCTGGCAGTCCTATGCAAAGTCGGGGGCATTTTCACCTTCGGACAGCTGATATTGGTTCTGTCGGGGACGGTCAAATGTGTTCAGTCTCCCTGATCTGTCATTGCTGGTGTCGTTGGTGCTCCCTCGTCCTTGTACTCTATTTCTCGGACTACCTGCCACATCCCTGGAGTCTCTACTTCTATTCACTTCTAGCAAAACCGGACACTGGGATTTCCAATGGCCGAACCCTTTGCAGAAGGCGCATTGGTCATTGCTGATGTCTCTACGTCCAGTGTGGGATGTTGGGGTGTGATCTTTAGGAGGTAGATCTCTGGGGGTGGTTGATTGGTAGTTCCCCCTTTGGTGTTCCCGTCCTACCGCTATACCCTGTATCTGGGCTATCATTACCCTTTCCTTTAAATCTTTCTTCTTTTTCTCGGACGCCCTATCATTCTCATTCTTTTGGTGCTCGTAATACTGAGCCATCTGAAGGATAGCTGCGGGTTTGGAGGCCCCCCAACTACTCTCACTCGTCTGCAGTTTTTGGGAGACTTCTTGTGTTAGTCCCTTTACATAATTTTGCACAAACAGGTGCTGTCCGGTTGCGGTGGTCATGTCTTGGCCACTGTAGTCGGAGAACACTGTCTCGAATCGGGAGAAGTATTCTGACACATCTTCCTGGGGTTTCTGTCGACAGGCCGTGACTATCGACCAGTCTACTTTTCTTTCCGGGACCAGTGTTTTTAACTTCTGAACTAGTTTGTCTGGGAGTTCCAGTATGTCTTTCACTGGTTTACTCCCCGGCTCTCGCTGTCTATCTAGTTTACCGAGTTGGTCCCAGGTATGTCCAAACAGATCCGTGTGGTCAGCCTTCCGGATTTGCTTCCACACATCAGCTGGCAGGCATAACCCAAAGAACAAGTCAATGTCCGCTAAAGTCATTATTGTCGAACCCAAGGCTGTGCCTAATTCGGTATAAAATGCCGTCGGGTTCTTTCTTAAATCGGGCAGGGTTTGTTTGAAGGTTAGGATATCCTGTCGGTCCCATGGTTGGTAAACCCAATTGTACACAACCCTCCCCTTTGCATTTTCATTATTAATATCATCGCTCGTTCCCTGGCCCCGTGGCGGGATCCAGTAAGGAGCCGCTTCTCTGATAGGCATCATAGTATTGGCTACTTCTGCCGAGGTTGTTTCAGGGACCGTAACCTTGGCTTCTGGTTTCTGTTCCGTGAGGTGGCGGAAGACCTCAAGCATTTGCATGAAGAGCTCCGTCGCCTCACGTTCAGTCCCATCTCCAACATCAATCTTCCTATACAGTGTTGTTAGTTTAGCGGGACCCTTACTCTGATACCTATCTTCATACGCGTTCAGGGTGTGGTAGCTGAATCGCAAGATGAAATGCCGTCTGTGGCTGTCGGCATGTGAATTATATATGCTCATTGTATAATCTTCGCTCTCCCTTCGTTCTACCAATGTCTTTGCTATTTTGTCGATCCCATCCCGCTCATCTTTGCTTAACCTATTTAGTCTGGCCGGTGATTGTTTGCTAGCCTCGGGATCGTCTGACGAAGTTGTTAATGTGGCTGGTGCAGAGGCCGTGAGGGCCGGTGCACTAGCGCTAGGGTCACTTTCACTCACACTCGGGGCTTGCAGGCTTTGTTGGCTGGGAGCATATGGAGGGGGCATGTAGATGATTGGGGGACCTAGCAGTAACTCATCGTTTGCCCGTTGTTTGGAGGGCAATTCAGGGTAGAGTGCAGAGGGGGTCCTAACAGGACATTGGCCTGTTGACCCTGATTCTTGGTTTTGTGTAGCTTCTTTTCTTTCTTTTATTTCCTCTTCTAGTTGCTTTGCGGCTAGGTGGGCTGCCTTTCGTAATTCTTTCCCTATTTTTGCTTCTTCTCTTTTCTTTCGTTGTTCCGTTTCTTTGCGCCACATGCCGATACTGTCGAGCATAGTGGGCGTGGTCTTATTCTTCTGGAGCGCTATTTCTAATGTTCTTATTTTATTTTCATTAAAGGAACCTATCAGTGGCCACTGACTTTCAGGGTTCTTTTTCGTATATTTATGCCATAGTTTAGTGTAAGCTATAGCGACTAGTCCATACTTAGTGAACATGTCCTTATTAGGGGTGCCCTCCAGTGGAGCTGGATGGTTCATCTCTAATAAGCGGTCCGGGCTAAACAGGCTACCAACCAGTGGGGAGAAGATAGGCATGACGGATTACAACGGGGACAAAAGTCTGCACTACCTATCTTATCACGGCGGGCAAAGACTAGGCAGAATATTTCTATTCTCCGTTGTTTGCCGGCGGTGAATACCTCAAACGAACCAATACCGACTAATCGGTCAATCAAAACAATTCAGTGGGGAGAATAAGTGGGCACGAAAAGTTATCGTTACCTACTCTTTCTCTCCCTGCAAAGAGAGACCTTGTTCTTCCCTGTTTGCAGAAAAAGAATCTCCAGACAATAATCCACGAACGACAGTTCGGGAAACAGTGGGGGAGGAAGATAGGCACGACGGATTACAACGGGGACAAAAGTCTGCGTTACCTATCCTTCACTGTTTGCAAAGAGAGAGCCTGTTGTTTTTCTCCGTTTGCAGACAGCGAATCTCCAGAGGTTTCAACAAAGCGTAATACTAGTATTATCCAAACAAAAACAATTTTTCTCAATTCGTCGTGTTTACACGACCTTACCCGGACCGCATGGACGGTTTCCTGTCCTCTGGATCCAGCGCCCGATCGTCCTCTCTCCTTCGTGATGTTCGTGGCACTCCTGATGGTTCCCAGTCAGGACCGTAGATCACTCGAGAGAGGTCTGTTCAGAACTAGTGAAGGTCGGATGATCGGCTGTCAGACGAGGGTCTATCGGACACGAGCTCTTCCCGATCGTTGCAGTCGTTCACTCTGTCATCGGGACCTCTCCCACTGGATCCACGTGTCGCTGATGGGCCCCACGCTTTGGGACGCCAATTGTGGAAAAAGGTAGGGCTAGGACCTTTCTCAAGATTTGCCCGGCGCTAACCGCCCTTGTACCATTCAAGTTTACCAAGCAATGAGGCAGGCGCCGGAGACCAGAAGGCAGGAAACAGAAGTTTATTCCGACGGAGCAGAACACATCAGATCAGACAACAAGGTATCGTCTCGAGGTGCTCTAACAGCCTCTCGGAGGCCTGGCCTCTTATACACTGGTTTATGGCATGTGACCTTTCTTTATTACAATCAGAACATTGTAGCATAAAGGAAAAGACATCCCCGTAATCCTCGTGTCAATCCCACCCCCATATACCTTCACAATAGAGGTCCTCAACCTGCTGATAAGAGGAGGGGGTCATCACGCAGCTAAGTGTTCCGTCGAGTCTTAGGATGTGTGCGCCTGATCATGTCACAGGGGGTGGGGAGGCCTGGATCAATAGAGGGTCCTCTGAAGGAGAGCGACCTCATACAATAAGGGGCAGTAAATGATATCTGCCGGCTTAGGCGATGGCCTCGGACCTGTGTGGACAGCTGGACACGGGGTGAGGGGCCATCAATGGGGTGGTATTCATGCCGCGTGGACAATCCAGTGCAGAGGGGAGGTTTATCAACAGAGGGGCATTCATGGGAGGAGAGGAGGTGTTGGTCAGGCGCTGGCGTGACTCCCAAGGACAGGGTCATGCAGAAGGGTCATGCTCATGAGGGGGAGGGAGGGGGAGTCAGGGTGTGCGGAGGCTGCTTGCTGGGTAAGAGGGGCGTGCTGGTGATCGATCGTGGACAGGGAGACCATGATATCTAAAATGGCTGCCGTGCACGTAGTACATAGGTGACAAGCTGGCGCAGATGATGTTCAGATCGCAAACTAAAATTCCACATGTATGGCACGTTTTTTACTTGTAAAAGACTTTTATGTCCGGTTGCAACAGTTCCCGGTGTTTCTACCATATGCTGTAACTATCCATATATCTCAAGGTTTAAGTGTAGACAGAGGTTTTATTAATATTGGTAGTACTGTATTTAAAGAAGGTAGGCCGTGTTTTACATTGCCTTGAGTAAGAACACTGTCCAGTTTGTTTTTGGTTGATTATGATGATAGCAAAGTTAGTGCTGATGCAAGTTTTGTTAAAGAGTACAATCGGTTAAGACGTGTATATGGCCCTCATTGAGGACAGTATCCCATTCATGAAAAGCTGATAATATGTCCAAAGCATAAACTTACAAAATAATCTATGGATGTTGCTGAAAAGAAGGAAAGAACGGACAAGAAAGAACGTGTTAAGAAGAAAAAACTGGAGAATGAGGGAGATATTGTAGGTTACCAGTTGTAAAACCCTTCAGGGTCCATATTATTGAAAGTGCCCCAGGGGCACAGCGGCCATGTTTGCCCACTTTGTGTGCACCAGGGGCTATTTGGTGTTACAGAAGGGGCTGCAGATGCTTGTGTGGTCTTTTCTGTAATACAGATAGTGCTGGTGCCCATATAGCACCAGCACTATCACCAGAGGGTGTATCCTCATTTCCATGGGGGCGTGGCCTCATACAAATGAGGGAAGCCCTTTGCTTCTGGTCCTGTGTCATATTGCTGATGCAAGTACAGACGCAAAGAAGCTGTCAGGAGGCTCAGTAACAGTGCGCTACCCAAATGACGATGCACTGTCAGTGTGCCATCTGATAGCATTCCTCTTGAAGGGGGGAAGGAGGTCCTATGGACCCCACAGATATCCCCTTGAAGGTGGGGGGCAGTCACTCACGGCACCTGATTTCAAGGGGATCTTTAATACCCCTTAAAAGTGCAGGCGGGTTGCCACCTGCACAGTGAAACATGTAGCTATGGCATCAAAACCACTCCGTATTTCACTTGAATGCGCAATTTTGCGGCTGCCCTGGGGACAGCGCATTCAATGTAATATGGTGCACTCTCGTTGTTTGCGCAGTGCTTGCCTTTTGATATGTTTGCCGGGCGCTAACAAGGAAAATGTGCTGCATTCCATAATATTGCCCCTGGTGGCATCTGCTATGCAAATGTTGTTCTCAATGTGCTCTTTCATTTACCACATCTTATGAATGCTATTGAACAGAAACCACAGAAGAGTTCTGCAATGTGCGGTTTGCTATAACGTCTACATAGTGAAAGGACTGCAATACATTGTGCTTCAGGCATTCTACATCTAGTAGATATATGTAGTAGATCAGTAGTATTTACTCACAACAATCAACAACAAGCAGAGGAGTTTATAATGGTCATCCTTGGAGAATTAGAAGAAGAAATAGGTATTGATGACATAGTTGTAATGAGTTACACAGGGAATCATGAGTGTGAAGATTGTTTTTTTATGTCTACAACTAAAAAATATCCTGAGCGATTTCTGTACATAACACTACCAGATTCCAAACCTGTGTCTTTTGCCAGATTGATCAAAATGGCTAACCTAAATATGACCTTTCCAAATTGTAGATCACTTGTTATGTATACATTGTGAAATACCTTATATTATAGCTACAATGATGCAGAGCAAATGGATTAAAATTGGAAACCGAATTTACAATCTTCAAAGCTGGACAAATATCAATCTTTGGAAGAACCTATTCTACTTTGGGTATAATTTTTCACGAAGGATTTAATATGGTATTTGGAAACGACACTGTCTGTTTAAACAGTTAAACCGGATGGAAGGAAGGCAATGACAGAAACCTTAAATTCAAAGAAAAACGTCATTTAAAACTACCAAATTCTTACCTTTTGTTTCTTCCACCAATGCTTTGAGGAGTGGTACTGATAAAATTGTGGTGTATAGTATTTTTTCTAAATTGATTGTCAGTGATTAAGACATCATCATTCGGCTTACCAGGGGTGACATTTTCAAAAGGGTCTCCAAAATTCAATTGTGCCTTATGTCTATTAGTAGTATAACCCTTCTAATAATAAATTACTTATTTTTAAAATATGTTTGTTTTGATTAGTTCAGTAACTATATGTATATTATAATTGTATTGAGTGCAATGCATATAGTCCCTGTCACTTAGTTGCAGTGATACACTGTGCAGTTTTATAATTTTGTTATACAATCTATGTGATTGTTTTTTGCCCACTGTTCATACAGTACAACGTTTATGGTGTACACGTATGAAAGCTAACAACCGAAATAAGGGAAAATTAAATGCTTTACAATAATGTGATATACTATTACAGCATAAGCAATGTGTACTGTTTTGTTTCTGGGATTGTGTAAATGTAATACTAACTAATATTTATGTTGTTTTTCTTTCTCAACAGTGCTTGCAGTTGTACGTTTTCAGATGTTGTAAGACACTCGTTGTGCCACGCAAATACTTCTTGAAACATACCCTTGGAAAGGAAATTCTAGCATAAAGAGCTCTTGATGTACTTTGCCACCAAAATAATGTGCAACAAATCACTAAAATGAATTTCTCAAAAAGAAAAGACCAGGTGCTAAATAAGACTGGGTTTTTTCTGCAATCTTTATGATTGTTTTTTTTCCTCCCCAGTTCAAAGATGAATTTTTATACAGCACATTGTTTATGGGGTACGGGTACAAAAGCTGAGAACACTGAACACGCAAAAAGGAAATGCTTCACTATAATGTGAAATACTATTACAGCATAAGACAAGTTGACAGTTTTGTTTACAATATAGACTTATGCATTGCAGAATCTAAAGCTTTTTGTGGAATTTTGTAAAATGTAAAACTAACTAATGCTTATGTTCTTTTTAAAACAGATTAGTTGCACCCTCTATTGGAGTAAAGTAATTTCCTAATTACTTTATTCTGTGTAGTTCAACAAACTTACTTTGTTAAGGTGCACACTAAGGGAGAACCTTATACAGTCACTGAGACATCCTGGCACACCAATTTAGCCACCGATACACCCTGTCACTCACCCATACAACCACTCACTCACTCACATGTACAGGCAGTAGCATACTGACTCATTTTCCAATACAGCTTCTAATAGAACCACTCACTCACACATACAGTCACTTATACACCCACTCAGTCACCCATACAATCAGTAACACATCTAATCACTCTCCCATGTAACAATGGACACACTGTATCACTCACCCATACAGCTATTAGCATACTTGCTCACTTACCCATACAGTAACTGACATAGCCCATCACTCACGTATACAGGTACTAGCACAGCCAATCACCCATTGAACTACTGACACACACACTCACTCTATCATACAGTTACTAATAAACTCACTTACCCAAACAGAGACTCATGCACCCACTGACCCACCCATAAAACAACTTATGCACCCTCTCATTCACAATATACAGCCACTTACACACCCACTTACTCACCCATAAAGCCACTCACATACCCATTCATGCACCATACACACACCTACACATCCTGTCACTTATCCATATAGCTACTCATGCACCCACTCACTTACTCATACAGCCACACACACCCATCACAAATTGATGCAGCCAGTCACATACTAAGTAACTCACCCATATAGCCACTCATGCAACCACTTACTCACTCATGCAGCCACTTACACATCCATTGAGGCACCAATACAGCCACTTACACACCCATTCATACACCCATACGCACACTTACATACCCACTCACTCACCCATACAGACACTAATGAACCCACTCACTCACCTCTACAGCCATTCATGTAGCCACGTATTTGCCATTGACAGCTTTTCACATGACCAGTCACTCACTGATACACCTACTCACACATGAACTAACTCCCCCATACAGCGACTCACACACCCATTCACCCATAAGCTAGTAACAGATGCAGTTACTCACTCCTACATCCTCTGATACACCCACTCACTCACCAATACATCCACTCACACTCCCTTTCACTCACCCATACATCTACTGACACATTTTATTGTAATGTATTATAATTGCATTTATATAGCACTTACTACCCCTGACAAGGTGTAAAATAATTTTTGGGGCGATTAGCACGCTACTCCAGAACCCATAAAGGATTAGCGGTGAATTAGTATAGTGAAATATGAAAGCAATTCGATCAGTGGATATGTTAGTCTGGTTTCTTGGATTGAGAGAGATAGTGGAGAGATAGACGAGAGGAAAGGTTTGCATTTATATTGCACTTGCTACCCCTGATGTGGTATTGAATCACTTTTCAGCAAGTAGCACGCTACTCTGGAACCCAAACAAGGTTAGTGGCGTTCATAGCAATAGGTGGGGATTTGAGATGAGTAAAGGGAAGGTGGAGGGGGAAGAGACAGAGGTAAGGGTTTAGAAATGGTTGTTTGGGAGATCTGAAAAGTAAAAGAGGGAGGAGATGATGCAAGAAGGGGTAGAGGAGGGAAGAATCTAGAAAGGGTCATTTTGGGGATCATAGCAGTAGTATGGGGTTTAGGATGAATGAGACAGTGGAGGTAGAGGATATATTGACAGAGGTATAGGGTGGGAAATAAGGTAGTGCATTGTAAAGAGTAGTAGAATGATGTTTGAGATGTCAGAGAGTTGAGGTAGAGGATACATTGAAAGTAGAATAGGGTGAGAAATATGTTAGTGCATTGGATATGGTGAATTAGAAGCTAAGTAATATATAGATACATAAGTACATGGAAGGTATATATATGCATAAGAAAGGTAATATATGTAGATTATAGTTGCATTTGATAAACTCCGCTTTCATGTGTTGTTGTACTTTACATAAATGTATTTCTTTTTTTTGTAATTCAATAATGAAGCAATTGTAGATAGTCATGATAAAAGATTTACTTACTTATGGAGTCACTTATATACATGTTCAAACATAGAATAATGTAATTATAAGTAATATGTACATTTTTTAGCAGAACTAATGAATATCTATATTTTTTAAAACATAATTATTATACATGTATATACAAAACAATACACATATGTAGGTGAATATCTATAGTCCAAATAAATGCTTACATACAGATAGATATGCTGTATATTTATGTTTGTGTATGATGGTTATGTGGGGAAGAGGCAATTCTTGAGTATTCTTCTGAAGATAAGGTGGTTCTCCATGGATTTTATGTTTGGGTTTAAAGAGTTCAATAGTTTGTCTGCTTGAGCAGAGAAAGATGTGCCACCCATGGATTGTGGCTTAATATGTAAGAGTAGTCTGTCAGCAGAGTTCTGAATGCATTGTAGTCTTTTCATAGTTATTAAAGGTGTTCCGTCATAGAGGCTATTGGCTTAATTGAGTTTGGACAGAACATAAGAGATGGTAGCCTGGACCTTGTGTGGAAATCTCAGATGAGGGAAGATGCGTCACAGAGTTTTTATTGTTAGAAAGCTTGATCTTACTAGTTTATCCACTTGGGCATTCATTGATAGCTTGGAGTCCATGGTCATTCGGAGGTTTCTTAATTCCTTTGATACTTTAGGCACTTTTCCCAGAACATCAGGCCAGGCAGCGAGTGGGTCATAATTTCTCCGATCGCTACACATGACTATTTCTGCTTTGGAAATATTCAATTTGAGATGGCTCCATGTCATCCGTTGATCCACAGTTCTGAGACAACTGAAAATTGGTGATTTTTCAATGTCTTTGGCGCATTCCATTTTAATGAGTATTTGTGTGTTATTTACATTGTTAAAGTATGTGAGGTGAAATCAGTGCCGGTAATGACTTCATGTAGATGTTGAAAAGCATAAGTGAGATGATAGAGCTTCGAGGTACCCTTGCTTTTGAGAAGCACAATTTGGATGAGAAAGGGAGGATGGATGACATTAGTTCTGTTGTGAAGGTAAGATGTGATTCAGTCTAGAAAGTCCCCTTTATGCTGGATTTGTGGAGTCTTTGTATCAGAATGTCATTATCAACCCTGTCAAAGGCAGCCAAGAGGTTCAAGAGAAGTAATTCAGCAAACCCGTTGTGGTCAACTGTGTTTTTGAGGTTATCCCAGATGGCAACGAGGGCAGATTTTTTGTCTCTTTCTGGACAGAATCCCGTTTGGAAATCTGAAAGTATGGCATTATTTTCAATGAATTGGTGACATCTGGTTGAATGCTGATCTTTCTATTAGTTTGCACAGGAAAAGATCCATTTGTAGTCGGTCTGTAGTTGTCTGGGTTCAGCAGGTCCAGATTTGTTTTCTTCAGTAATGGACATATGTATGACTTTTTTAGTTCTTCTGGAAATATTCCAGTAGTTAAGGAATTGGGAATTGCTGATGACTCTTATTAATGGTGTGGCAGCAGAGGTTGTTGAAAGAATTCTCATGAAGATTTGTGGTGCACACTTGTTAGAAAGGCTGCCAGCAGGTCTGCTTGCTATGACCAGGTCCATAAAGTCATCATGTGAAATTTCTTTGAAAGAATGGGGAGGCTGGGTTAGAGCATTCTTGGATTGTTGTATTGAAAAAGAGTTGGTGCTGGTTCTTTTCCTTTGTTTTGAATTCAAGTCCAATGTGTCTGCTTTGGTTGTGTAATGTTTTGCCAGTTTATCTGTGAAATCTTGAGAAACTGGATGAGCTCCTTCCAGGAAATTTGGTTTATTAAATTCAGTGAGAATTTTATAGAATTCTTCATTTGAACATTTAGCATTTTGAATTCTGTCTGAATATTACATTTTCTTAGCTTTTTGACAGCTGACTTATATAAACTGTTACATTTCTGTAGGCCAAGTTTGTCTTGATTGGTGTTTGTTTTGAGCCATGCATTTTGCAGCTTTCTCATTTGTTGTTTTATCTCTTTTATCTCTGTATTTCTCCAAGGTGGCTGTTTTCTTTTGTTCTATTGTGTTGTTTTAGGATATCAAAAGCTTCCTGTGGCCACTCATTTAGTTTTTTAACAGAATTTATTCTGGCTAGATCTGTACTGGATGTTAGTTGTGTTTCTAAGTGTTCTTATTGAGTTTGTTCCATGGTCGATAAGTTGATACATGTAAGGTTGTTTTAGGTACATTGCATTGTGTTGTTTTACGTTGAAAAGCAGGTGGTCTGTCCATGTGATGGGAGTCATTGTTTAAAAGGGAAATAGTTTTGCATTAGCTAAAAGAACATTTAGGGTGTGTCCGGAGATGTGTGTGGGTCTGTGGAAGATCTGTTATAGGTTCAGTGCGTCTAGGCCAGTGAAGATTGCTTTTGGATGGGGCATATTTGGTTTGTCAAACCAAATGTTGAGGTCACCCAGAACGCATAGGTAGGAGTATTGTGTTAGCAGGTTTGAAACTGTCTAGAAGTGTGTCTGGGAATGTTGCATTGCAAGGTAGAGCTTTGTAAAGGAGTAGGAAGTTACAGGAAGAAGATGGTTTTGGAAAAAAGACTCACAACCTTGTATGGAAACGTCATCTGCTTTAGTGATATGTAATGTTTGCCTGAATACAACAGCTAGGCCACCTCCCCTCTTAATTATACCATTTTGCGTGTAGTAATTTAGATAGCCTAGAGGACTGGAGCCGTATCATCCCCCAACCATGATTCATTTATGAAGAGTATGTCAGGTTTTATGTCAGTGAGAAGGTCGTCGATGTGTTGTTTGTTTTTAGAGAGCAATCGAGAATGTATTAGTAGACAGTTTAGAGAATGTGCTTTGGTGATAGTGAGACTGTGCTTTTTTAGAAGAGCGAGCAGTACTTTGTGGGCAGGTGTGTCCTTAATGTTGGTATTAGCTGTATGAGGATAGCAATCATATAGCTGTTCTGTATCGTGTTACTTGTCCTGCAGGTCAAGAAGGCATTTTGGTGGGTCTGTGTATGTAGGTGGTGAAGACAGCGATTGAGAGGGAGTTGGTGAGCTGGGTTGTTTATGTAGTGTAACCTTGTTGTGCAGTAGATTTGGAAAGGAAAGTCGTGAGAGGTGGCATGTTGCTTATTTGGTTTGCATCTGTTTTAGGGCAGAAGGTGTATGAGTTTGGGGAGGTGGTGCAGCATGTGGGTCATGTAGTAAGGTTCTAAATTGTCCAATGGATTAGTGGCGGTTAATAGACCTTTGCTGTGTTGCTGCATATGTGTTTGGTGTGGGGAAAAAGAGAAGGCTTGGCATTGGAGTTTGTTCATGGTGTGTATCATTCAAGTAGTATAAAAGGTGTGAGTGGGTGTATGCTTGTAGTTTGTGACAAAAAGTATTATGAGGTGTTGTTTTGCGCCGGTGAGTAGTGAAAGGAGGTGCTGATGTAATTGTTTTCTTATAAGGATTTGTATGTAGAGTATTGATTGGGAGTGGAAGTTGTAAGGTACAGAGGATGTTAGTGAGTGTATGTTGTATATAAGAGGGGATGAACTAAGTTAAGAGTGTTTGTGGTAGAGGAGAGGAGGATGTAAGAGGATGTGGCCTCATGGCTGGGGCGGTCACCTTTTATCTGGGGAACCGTGTTCTAGCCACAGCAACAACGCTCAGCATCCTGTGACTCTATGTAGATCAATGAATCTCCCCATGCCTAACAAAAAAATGAATGTGTCCTTATGTAACTCAACTGGTGCTCTTGTAAAGCACTCTGATACCTGATACCTTTGGGTCAAGTTTGCACTATATAAAATTCTGAAAAAATGTGATTGCTGCAAGAGGTAATATGTGTGGTGCAGTGGATTTTAAGTGTTGTGTGGTTGTGTAATTGTAGTATATTGAAGAGGAGGGAGGTGGTGGTTGAAAAGATGGAAGGCTGAGTATAGGTTTTTTAATTACAAAAAGGGGTCTGTTGGGATTAATATAAGCAGGGAGTGTGTGTCTGGATCAGATATAGTTAAGTATTTTGTGGAATTTATTATGTTAGTGATAGAGGATTGGTTAGTGGAACAGGATAGAGTTGTGTATTGCTTGTAAGTGATGGTTGAATTTTGTGGTAGCTGAGATACAAGGGTGTAAAGGTTTGTTTTCTGCGGTTTTGTATTGGGTGTTCAGACATTGAACTTTGCCTATGGTTAGTTTGAAGTAAATTAGTTGAGTACATGTATTGTGAGTGTGTTGATCTGGTTGTGGATGGGGTAGGGTGGGCGCTGTTGTATGTGAATTTGGGCAGCATTTCTACTCCTAGGACCGACCACTCCAGATAGGCCTCAAACAAGCAACTGACCTTGCCTTCTTTGCCCTTAACCTCTCTGCCCAGATTGAGACACCCTGAACCCTGACCTCAAATAGCTCTAGTAATCAGGTGATCCCTTTGGCCAATAGGAACCCTAACCAATTAAAAATCTAGCCCTAAGCCCTACAACCAGTAAGATAAAAGCCTCTTACAGTCCATCACAGTCCTATTCCCAGAAGCCAATCAGAAACCAAACACTAAGCCCAACGTCCAATTAAAACCCTAGCCCCAGCCTTAGTCCCAGCAGCCAAATAGACACGAAACACTAAGCCCAATATGCAATAAAAACCCTAGCCCCAGCCCTACTATCAGCCCTAGTCCCAGCCTCAGTTCCGGCAGCCACTCAATAATGCGGCTACTAAGACCTGCATTTATTCCCTCATACACACAGACACACCCAATGATGCACCCATACAGCCACTGACACGACCCACTCACTCACCCATACAAACACTCATGCTCTTTCTTATACATACAGACACATTCAATTTATCTTTTTTTTAACCAAGAATGATGGCTCTAATGAGAACCTTACACTTTTTTGTGATTTTTTAGAACAATTTTATTTTAGCTTTTTAACATTTTTCTTTTTCTTTGTTTTTATTTACATATACAATGGCAACTGGAAAAGGTTTCAATTAAAACAACTCAAAACTGGGGATACACTTGTGGACTTTTGCTGCCTCCAGAACTGCAGCAACAGATTGTTTTCCTACAGTCAACCAATCAATCAATCAAGGATTGGTAAAGTGCAACTGCTCACCCGTGAGGTTCTCAAGGTGCAGAGGGGAGGTGGGGAGCCAATCATTGAATCAATCATAGCATTTGTGGAGTGCACTACATACCCATGAGGGTCTCAATCAATCAATCAATCAAGGCATTTATATAGCGCACTACTCACCCAGAGGTTCTCAAGGCGCTGGGGGAGGGGGGTCCGCTACTGCTCGAACAGCCAGGTCTTGAGTTGCTTCCTGAAGGCGAGGTGGTCCTGGGTCAGGCGGATGTGGGTCGGGAGGGAGTTCCATGTCTTGGCGGCGAGGTAGGAGAAGGACCGTCCCCCTGTGGTGGCTCTTCGGATGCGGGGGACGGCAGCGAGGGCGTGGCCGGTCGATCGAAGCTGGCGTTTGGGAGCGTAGAAGTTGAGGCGGCTGTTGAGGTATCCTGGGCCTTGGTTGTGTAGGGCTTTGTGTGCGTGGGTGAGGAGTCGGAAGGTGATTCTCTTGACCGGGAGCCAGTGCAGGTCTCTCAGGTGTCCGGATATGTGGCTGCGACGGGGGATGTCCAGGATGAGTCGTTCTGAGGCGTTCTGGATCCGCTGGAGTCTGTTCTGGAGTTTGGCGGTGGTTCCGGCGTAGAGGGAGTTGCCGTAGTCCAGCCGGCTGGTGACGAGGGCCTGGGTGACTGTTTTCCTGGTCTCGGTGGGGATCCACCGGAAGATCTTGCGTAGCATGCGCAGGATGTTAAAGCACGACGAGGAGACGGCGTTGACTTGTCTGGTCATGGAGAGGGAGGAGTCCAGGATGAAGCCCAGGTTGCGTGCGTGGTCTGTTGGTTTGGGTGCGCTGCCTAGGGCGGGGGGCCACCAGGAGTCGTCCCAGGCGGAGGGTGAGGATCCCAGGATGAGGACTTCCGTCTTGTCCGAGTTCAGTTTCAGGCGGCTGTTCTTCATCCATTCGGCTACCTCTTTCATCCCGTCGTGAAGGTTGGCTCTGGCGGTGGCGGGGTCGTTGGTGAGGGAGAGAATCAGCTGGGTGTCGTCAGCGTAGGAGATGATGTTGAGGTTGTGCTGGCGTGCGATGTCTGTGAGGGGGCTCATGTAGACGTTGAAGAGGGTTGGACTGAGCGAGGAGCCTTGAGGAACGCCGCAGATGACTTCGGTGGCTTCAGATCTGAACGGGGGGAGGCGGACTCTCTGTGTCCTTCCGGCGAGGAAGGAGATGATCCACTCCAGTGCCTTCTCCTGGATTCCGATGTTGCTGAGTCGCTGCACTAGTGTATGGTGGCAGACAGTGTCGAAGGCCACGGAGAGGTCTAGGAGGATGAGGGCTGCTGTTTCTCCGTTGTCAAGCAGTGCTCGGATGTCATCGGTGGCTGCGATCAGGGCGGTCTCGGTGCTGTGGTTGGCCCGGAAGCCGGACTGCGAGAGGTCGAGGGATCCGTTGGTCTCGAGGAAGGCGGCCAGCTGCTTGTTGACGGTCTTCTCGATGACTTTAGCAGGAAACAGGAGCAGCGAGATGGGGCGGTAGTTCTTGAGGTCAGTGGGGTCGGCTGATGGCTTCTTTAGTAGAGCGCTGAGTTTGGCGTGCTTCCAGCTCTCCGGGAAGGTAGCGGTGTTGAAGGAGGTGTTGATGATGTCCCGCAGGTGGGGTGCGATGACAGCGTCGGCCTTGTTGAAGACGTGGTGAGGGCAGGGGTCGGTAGGAGATCTGGAGTGGATGGAGTTCATCGTGCGGACGGTGTCTTCGGTGCTGATCGTGGTCCAGGCGCGGAGGGTGGTGGTGGGGGGCGGTGGTTGAGTGCTGAAGCTGTTGTGTATGTCCGCGATTTTGTTGTGGAAGTAGGAGGCGAGGGAGTTGCAGAGGTCTTGCGAAGGGGTGATGTCGTTGTTTCCGGCGTTGGGGTTGGAGAGCTCTTTAACGATGTTGAAGAGTTCCTTGCTGTTGTGTGCGTTGTTGTCCAGTCGTTCCTTGAATGCGGTTTTCTTGGTGGCGTGGATGAGTTGGTGGTGTTTTCGGGTGGCGAGCTTGAGGGCAGTCATGTTGTCTGGTGTTGGGTCACTGCGCCATGTTCTCTCGAGGGCTCGGCAGTTCTTCTTGGAGCTCTTGAGTTCGTCGGTGAACCATGGGGCTTTCTTGCTACCGGGTCTGCTAGGCGGGGTCTTCAGAGGGGCGAGGTCTTCTGCGCAGTCGCTGATCCACTTCGTGAGGTTGGTGGCCGCCTGGCTTGGGTTCGTTGCGCTGGTGGGAGGGTTCATGCTCAGGGAGGTCGCGAGCTGGTCGGCTGTGATCTTGTTCCAGCTTCTGCGTGCAACCTGATACTGGTGGTGGTGGATCGTGGTCCTTCTGAAGCTGAAGTGGACGCAACTGTGGTCCGTCCAGTGGAGTCCGGTGGCGTGGCTGAAGGCGATGTCCTTGCTGGATGAGAAGACGGGGTCGAGTGTGTGTCCGGCGTAGTGGGTGGGGATGGTGACCAGTTGCTTGAGTCCTAGGTTTGCGAGGTTGTCCAGCAGGGTGGTGGTGTTGCGGTTGTTGTTGTTCTCCAGGTGGAAGTTGAGGTCCCCGAGGAGGATGTAGTCAGCGGAGAGGAGGGCGCTAGGGGGGGGGAATGCTGCTATTGTTCGAGGAGCCAGGTCTTGAGGAGTCTCCTGAAGGTTAGGAGGACTTTGGTCTGCCGTAGGTGGATGGGGAGGGTTTTCTATGTCTTGGCAGCGAGGTGGGAGAATGATCTGCCACTGGCAGTCACTCTTCAGATGCGGGGGACAGAGGCGAGGGTGTGATCTGTGGAGCAGAGCTGGCGGGCAGGGGTGTAGAGGCCGAGTCATCTGTTGAGGTACGCTGGTCCGGTGTCGTGGAGTGCCTTGTGTGCGTTGATGAGGAGCTTGAAGGTTATCCTTTTGTTGATGGGGAGCCAGTGCAGGTGTTTCAGGTCGTTGTTATGTGGCTGTGGCAGGGAATGTCGAGGACCAGGCGTGCCAAGGCGTTCTGGATGTGTTGGAGTCATTTCAGGAGTTTGGCCGGGGCTCCTGCGTAGCTGGGGTCATGTGAAGAGCCAGGTCTTCAGGTCCCTCCTGAACTGGGGTGGCATCTGAGATTGTCAGAGGCGGAGAGGTAGGGTGTTCCGGGTCTTGGCAGCGAGGAAGGAGAAGGACTTTCCTCCAGTTCTGGTCTTGCAGATCTGTGGGACGGTGGCCAGGGCAAGCAGGGTGGAGTGGAGTTATCTTTTGTGTGCATGGAAGGAGAGGCAGCTGTTCAGGTATGCTCGTCTGGCATTGTGGAGGGCCTTGTAAGCGTGAGTGAAGAGTTTTGAAGGTTATTCTTCTGTGTGCTGGAAGCTAGTGGAGTTCCCAGAGATGTTGAGTGGTGTGGCTGTGCCTGGGGATGTCGAGGAGCAGTTTGGCTGTGGAGTTCAGGACATTGTGGAGCTTGCAGAGGCTTTTCTGGGTTGCGCCAGTGTAGAATGCGTTGCGGTAGTCGAGTCTGCTGCTGATGAGCGAGTATTAAAGTAATGGGGTAACCCAAAAAGGTACTGGACCTGGGTTTCTTACGATACAGAAAATGGTCCAAGACCTCTATAATTTGCAGTGCCTAAATTAATCAATAACTTTTTAGTTCAACAAACTCAGAAGCCTGTCACTGCGGATCAGCTCTATTCAATAAATGTATCTAATTTTATAAAACACAAAAAGCTTGAAGACAGCAGCAGACAGGACACAATATCCAACCCAGAGTAATATTTAATATCTCAAGGTCAGCAAATTAATCACTTTAAGCATTATTTTAATTAAATTACTAACAATAGCTGCCCCAATTAGAGCGTGCAGATAGAAGAAGGAATAGGTGAAAAAGTGTGTGAGAGATTAAGACGGAAAAGAATTCACACAGAATATTTGTGACATACAATATTCGTAACAATTTATTATACAACAGACGAAAAAGTATAATTCATCTTACTGTTCAACCTGGCCAGAAACAGAACAAATTGACTCAGATTTTTCAATGTTCATGACTCATCAGTGTCAAATAACATCAATCAGGAGTTTGTTAAAGCGCAACTACTCACCCGTAAGGGTCTCAAGGCGCTAGGGGTGGGGGGGGGTGCAGGTTCCATTCCATCAAGGAGGGGGTCTGTGGAAGAGCCAGGTTTTGAGGTTTCTGGCGAAGATGGGGAGCGATGTTGTCTGTCTGAGGTGAAGCGGAAGGGCGTTCCATGCTTTGGCCGTGAGGAAGGAGAAGGAGCGGCCTCCCGATCTGGTCTTTCTGGTGCGGGAGACCTCGGCGTAGGAGAGCTGGGCTGATCGTAGGGTCCTTTGGGGTGCGTGGAATTTGAGCCGGCTGTTCAGGTATGCTGGTCCAGTGCCGTGGAGGGCCTTGTGTGCAAAGGTGAGCATCTTAAAGGTGATTCTCGCCTCAACGGGGAGCCAGTGGAGTGTGCGCAGGTGCTGGGAGATGTGGCAGTGTTTTGGCAGGTTAAGGACTAGTCTTGCGCTGGCGTTCTGGATGTTCTGTAGCTTGCGGATGAGGTTTTTGTTTATTCCGGCGTAGAGTGCGTTGCCGTAGTCGAGTCTGCTGGTGACCAGGGCGTGAGTGACTGTCTTTCGGTGTTCGAGCGGGATCCATTTGAAGGTCTTACGAAGGAGGCTGAGGGTGTGGAAGCAGGAAGATGAGACAGAGTTGATCTGGCGGTCCATTTTGAGCTCGGAGTCCAGGATGATTCCCAGGTTGCGTGCATGGTCTGTGGGGGTTGGCGGGTTTCCGAGGGCGGTGGGCCACCAGGTGTCGTTCCAGGAGTCGGGGTTTGGGCCCATGATGAGTACTTCTGTTTTGTTGGTGTTTAGTTGTAGGCAGCTGTTTTTCATCCATTTGGCGACGGCTTCCATGCCTTCTCGAAAGTTGCGTCTGACGGTGTGGGCTTGTTGGATAGGGAGAGGATGAGCTGGGTGTCGTCTGCGTATGACACAATGTTGAGTCCATAGGTTCTGACGATGGGGGCAAGTGGAGCCATGTAGACATTGAAGAGCGCTGGGCTGAGGGAGGAGCCCTGGGGGACTCCGCAGGTGGTAGGTGTGGGGTCTGAGAGGAAAGGGGGGAGTCTGACCCGTTGCATCCTGCCGGAGAGGAAGGAGCAGATCCAGTCGAGGGACTTGTCCTGGATTCCTGCATCGTAGAGTCTGCGTATTAGGGTACGGTGGGAGACTGTGTCGAACGCCGCTGATAGGTCTAGGAGGATGAGGGCTACTGTTTCTCCTTTGTCCAGTAGGGTGCGGATGTCGTCTGTTGGGGCGAGGAGGGCGGTTTCCGTACTGTGGTTTTTTCTGAAGCTGGATTGGGAGGAGTCGAGGATGTTGTGTTCTTCAATGAATGTGGCGAGTTGGCTGTTGATGGCTTTCTCGATGACTTTCGCTGGGAAAAGGGAGTAGGGAGATGGGTCTGTAGTTTTTTAGGTCAGTGGGGTCCGCTGAGGGTTTCTTTAGGAGGGGGTTGACCTCGGCGTGTTTCCAGTCGTAGGGGAACGAGGCGGTCGCCAGGGAGTGGTTGATGGTGTGGCAGAGCATGGGTGCGATGGTGTCAGCGGCTCTGTTGAAGATGTGGTGGGGGCAGGGGTCCATGGGGGCCCCTGAGTGGATTGACTTCATTGTCTTCAGTGTGTCTTTGGTGGTGGCGGCTGTCCAGTCATCAATCGCTGGTTTCCGGGTGTCGGGGTGGTTGGTGAGGGCTCAGTGTGTTGGTTGTCTTTGTCGAAGTTGTCGTAGATGCTCTTGATTTTGTGGTGGAAAAAGTTGCTGAGTTTGTCGCAGAGGTCTTGTGAGGGAGGGATGTCGGTAGGTTGGGCGAAGTCCTTGATGATGCTAAAGAGTTCCTTGCTGTTGTGTGCGTGGGTGGAGATTCTGTCTTCAATCGCTTTTTTCCTCGTTTCTCTGATGAGTTGATGGTGAGCGTTGGTGGTGGCTCTGAAGTTGTTGTGGGCTTCTGTGGATTTGGTGGTTCTCCAGGCCTTTTCGAGGCGGCGGCATGTGCGCCTGGACTCTCGAAGTTCGGTGGTAAACCATCTGGCTTTCTTGGAAAGGGTATTGTTGTTTATCTTGAGGGGGGCTATGGTGTTGGTGCTGTCCGAGATCCATCTATGCAGGGTTCGGGCTGCGGTGTTGGGGTCGTCGTTATCCGCGATGGTTGGGGTGGAGTTGTTGAGTGAGGAGATGAGCTGGTCGTCGGTGATTTTGGTCCAGTTTCTTTGTGGAAGCAGGTGCTGGTGTCTGTGGATGGTGGGTGTTCTGAAGGCGAAGTGGACGCAAGGATGGTCGGTCCACGGGAGTTCGGTAGTGTGGCTGAAGGTGATGGAGTTTCCTGTAGTGAAGAGGGGGTCGAGGGTGTGTCCTGCTAAGTGCGTGGGCTCGGTCACGATCTGGCAGAGTCCAATGTTGCGGAGGTTGTCCAGGAGGCATGTGGTGTTGGGGTCCAGTTGATTGTCGAGGTGGAAGTTGAGGTCTCCCAGCAGGGTGTAGTTGGTGGATGCGATGGCCTGCGGGACCACGGCAGAGGTGGTGGCATCGCCATCGCAACTAAAGCCCCTCTAGTATGTACCCTATCTCCTATTTCGGTTGACCATAGTGAAGCTGGGTCTTTTACTATTAACACCGGTCCCAACCACTCTGTCTCTGGCATCCTGATATATCGGCCTCCTGGAAGGCTATATGATTTTACTTCCACTCTCATGGAAGCCATAACCCACCTTGCACTGAGAAAATCTCGTTTTTTAGTGCTAGGAGACTTAAATGCTCACTTTGAGGACCCCCTAGATAAGGATGCGACTGACATTAAATCTGAGCTACTCTCTGTAAAGCTGGAAATAAAAAATAACGAGCCGTCACATCAATTAGGACATCTATTAGACCCAGTTTTTGAGAACTGGAAGGGAGTTCAGACCCTACCTCCCCTGCCTATACCATGGTCTGATCACTATATCATCCCTATAATAATCCAACTTGATAGAACTGAGCGCTATCATCTACAATCTCAATGCTACAAACGAAGGAAATGGAAGAATTTCTCGGTAGAGTCGTTCATTAAAATTGTGCAGGATGCAGGTCCTCCTAGTGGAACTGATTGTGAGACAGCACATAAGCATTTTCAGAATTGCATCACTAAGGCCCTTGACGTTACAGCCCCTATTCGCACCATGACCAATGCCATGAGAACAAAAAAAACAGCTCCCTGGTTTAGTCAAGAACTTCAAACCATGAAAACGGCTTGTAAAAAACTTGATAGGGCATGGCGCCACAAATTTTGCCCAGAAATCAAAGCCCAGTATAAAGCAGCGCAAAGAGAGTATAATGAAAAAATACGCCTATCCAAGGCAGCTCATTACAACAGCCGAATTTTGGAAGCGGAAAATTCCTCTAAGGAGCTTTATCAAATTTATAAAGAAATCTCTATAATTGACTCTAACCCCTCCTCGCAGAGTGATTCAGTGGAAACTTGTAATAACATTGCCAAATATTTCTCAGGAAAGATCAATAACATTTATGCCAGCTTCTCCACCAATATAAAATCAGGAATTGAATTTACAGAGAAAGCAGACCTCATACTTACTCATGTATGTTTAAGCTCATTCTCTGTTCCTCCCTCCGAAACACTGGCTAAAATGTGCAAAAGCATTAAATCGGGTTCTCCTCGAGACCCTGCGCCACCTAAAATCCTAGCTGAAACATTTTCTGTACTAGAACCCCATTTTAGACACATGCTTCAAGTTTCCTTCTCTACTGCCTGCTTACCCACTGAATGGAAACAAGCTATAGTGCTCCCAATTAAAAAAAAGCCGAATATGAGTCAGGACATATTGGAGAATCTTCGCCCAATCTCTTTGCTACCCTATCTAGCAAAATTAGCTGAGAAAGTTGTGAATGTCCAACTTATGGCCCATCTCGAAGCCCAAAATGCTTTTCATATATCACAATCTGGATTCAGATCAAGCTTCTCTACTGAGACAGCTCTCCTGAGAGCTACTGAAACCCTACGGGAAGGAGCTGATGAGGGCAAGACCATGGCTCTCATCATGCTGGACCTCAGTGCCGTGTTTGACACTGTAGCGCATTCCATCCTGCTACAGTGTCTAAACAGAGCGGGGGTCACCAAAAAAGCGCTGGGATGGCTGAAAGCCTTTCTCACCAACAGGAGCTTTCAAGTCCAAAGAGGGACTTTTCTTTCTGACAGTGTGATGCTAGAACAGGGGGTTCCCCAGGGCTCTGCCCTGAGTCCCACCGTGTTTAACTTGTACATGGCTCCCCTGGCAGAAGTGGTTCAATCGTTCGGCGTAAAGCTTGTCTCTTACGCCGACGATGGAAATGAGACGATGGAAATGAGACAAAATGGACGAAAGAATGGTGGCCCAGCTGTTTGCGTCCCTTACCTACCCCCAACCAGGAAGCAAAAAACTTAGGTGTCTGGGTAGACAATAAGCTCTCTTTTGACAGCCATGTCAAAAAAACAGTAGGTAAGTGCTTTGGAGTCATGAAAACGCTTAATCGTACCCTGGATTTGCTTCCGCTGAATTCCAGGCGTACCACGACTCAGGCACTTATCACATCCCGTATTGATTATGGGAATGTGCTGCTCCTGGGCACATCTGCAAAAAACATTAGGAGACTACAAGTCTTGCAGAATTCAGCAGCCCGCCTGGTGCTAAGACTCCCCCGTAGAGCTCCCTCCAGGCCCTCTCTGGCCTCCCTACATTGGTTACCTATTAGCAAGAGGATATTATTCAAAGCACTCCTCTGGTGCCATAGGATCATTCACCAAAAAGCTCCATCCTATCTATCTGATCTGGCATCATTGTATGAGCCGAATAGATCCCTTAGATCTAAAGGAACGGGCTTGCTCATAACATCGCGCCCCAAAAAAGCCAGAATGGGAGGTAAGTCCTTCCGCTCACTGGCAGCCAAGAAATGGAATCTCCTCCCCACGAACATCAGACTAGAAACGAATGAGGCATCGTTTAGAAAGTTGCTGAAAACACACTTATTTACTTTGTAGTGGTTTCCCTGTCATTCCTCCTAACATTCTCTCTCCACAGCGCGGGGACACGCCGGGAGGCGTCACCAGGCGCTTTACAAACCCCTTTAATAATAATAATAATAATAATAATAATGTCCGTGATGGAGTTGGCGAAGGGTCCGCGGGGTCCAGGGGGTCGGTAGATGAGGGTTTCCGCGGAGGGCGGCAGTGGGGCTGGCCAGTATCTTGAAGTGAAGGTGTTCCATCAGTTCTGTGGACTCCTCAGGGAGTGTGTGCAGGCGGAGGCTGGATTTGTGGACGATGGCGATTCCTCCTCCTGGGTGGGTGGGGCGGTCCTTCCTGTAGATCTTGTATCCTTGGGGGATGGCGATGGCGATGTCCGGTCCTGAGGTGGCGTTGGTCCAGGTTTCGGTGAAGAATGCTACGTCCGGGGTGGTGCTGTCGAGGAGGTCCCAGGTTTCTGTGGCGTGTTTGTGGAGGGATCGGACGTTGAGGAGGATGCATTGCAGGGTCTTCGGTTCAGTTGTGTTCTTGTGGGCGGGTTGTGCTGGATCCGTGTTCTTGGCGGTGCTGCAGGTGTGCCGGCAACGGTGACAGCTGAAGGGTCCATGGGTGTCGGCTGGTGATGCTAGCTTGCAGTTGTGATTGCAGCCTGGGTTGAGTGCGTGGAGTGCTGCTGAGTCATAGCGTTGGCGGGGTGGAGGTCCAGGGTTCCTGGTGCTGGTCGCGGATGGGTCGCGGACGGGCGCAGACGTGCTTGCCTTTGACGTGCCTTCGGTGCTCCAGCAGCGTGCCTGAAGCCCGCGGCCGCGCAGCGGTAGTAGGGGTCGGGGAGGGCTGGACAGCTGGGAGGCGGGAGCGGGGAGAGGAGCTGGATTGGACAGGACGCGCTTGGGGGGAGGGGCGGCGGGGGAGGCAGCGGTGGGGAAAGGTAAAGGGAGGAAAGAAGGGATAAAGAAAAAAGGGAAAATAAGCAGAAATAAGGCACAAAAGAGCAGAGATGCAGAAAAGTGCAGAAAAGTGAAAGATGGAAAGGGTAGAAAAACGAGTGAAAACGAGTGAAGGAGCAGAGGGAGAGAAAGGGAAAATGGGCAGAAATAAGGCACAAAAGAGCAGAGGTGCAGAAAGGTGAAAGATAGAAAGGGTAGAAAAACGAGTGAAAACGAGTGAAGGAGCAGAGGGAGAGAAAGGGAAAATGGGCAGAAATAAGGCACAAAAGAGCAGAGATGCAGAAAGGTGCAGAAAGGTGAAAGATGGAAAGGGTGGAAAAACGAGTGAAGGAGCAGAGTGAGAGAAAGGAGACAGTGGTCCACTGGACCACCAGGGATGAGGCACAGGGAAACCTGCGGGTGGAGGAGGGCCTCGATCACTAACACTCAAGAGTGCAGGGGCAGGGGCACCTCACTTAATGGTGGAGCTGCGAGTGTGGGAGAGCAATTTCACTGACAATGAGTCAGTGGTCTTGCTCGCCTGTCCCCGCAGTGGCCGCCATTAAGTAAGGGTCGGGGAGGGCTGGACAGCTGGGAGGCGGGAGCGGGGAGAGGAGCTGGATTGGACAGGACGCGCTGGGGGGGAGGAGCCGCGGGGGCAGCAGCGGCGGGGAAAGGTAAAGGGAGGAAAGAAGGGATAAAGAAAAAAGGGAAAATAAGCAGAAATAAGGCACAAAAGAGCAGAGATGCAGAAAATGGCAGAAAGGTGAAAGATGGAAAGGGTAGAAAAACGAGTGAAAATGAGTGAAGGAGCAGAGGGAGAGAAAGAGAAAATGGGCAGAAATAAGGCACAAAAGAGCAGAGGTGCAGAAAGGTGAAAGATAGAAAGGGTAGAAAAATGAGTGAAAACGAGTGAAGGAGCAGAGGGAGAGAAAGGGAAAATGGGCAGAATTAAGGCACAAAAGAGCAGAGATGCAGAAAGGTGCAGAAAGGTGAAAGATAGAAAGGGTAGAAAAACGAGTGAAGGAGCAGAGTGAGAGAAAGGAGACAGCGGTCCACTGGACCACCAGGGATGAGGTGCAGGGAAACCTGTGGGTGGAGGAGGGCCTCGATCACTAACACTCAAGAGTGCAGGTGCAGGGGCACCTCACTTAATGGTGGAGCTGCGAGGGTGGGAGGGCAATTTCACTGACAATGAGTCAGTGGTCTTGCTCTACACATCAATATACAGAAAACAAATTGGTCCAAGTTATTTTACTAGAGGTGTTGACGTTTCGACTCGTCTTTACGGCCTATCGGTCACTTGAGCCTTGGCCATGCGAGTCTTCATCAGGACAAAAAACTAACGGGGCAACCAGGGGTGGTAGATGACCCTACAACGAAAAACATCGATTCTATGAGCTGATGCAAAAAACGTCTATGGTGGTGAAGCCCTAACCATGTCTCAGAGGCTTACCCTTTCCGAGGATGTAGTGGCGTTTAGTCCCACGTTCAATCCTACAACAATAAATATTAATAATATATAGAAAAACCTCACTCTTAATGGAAAAATCCATTAATCATGGTGAAACTCCAATATCAATATTTACCGAATGTGTGTCAGAGGGAATGGCTTCCTCCATGAATATATGTTGACAGAAGTGTAGTCAATTACAACGATCTCAATAGCGAAAAAGGCGCTGGAAAAGATACAAATATGACTATCAGTATCTATACCACGCCACAATAATTCTACTTGTGAGTTGATACTCGAACAAAGGGAGGAGAGTGGATGTACCTTATAGTATTCCAGGTGTCAGCAATGTTCAATGGCTCAACTGACCGATAAGCCGTAAAGACGAGTCGAAACGTCGACGCCTCTAGTAAAATAATCTGGACCAATTTGTTTTCTGTATATTGATGTGCAGATTTTATTTGACACTGATGAGTCATGAACATTGAAAAATCTGAGTCAATTTGTTCTGTTTCTGGCCAGGTTGAACAGTACGATTAATTATACTTTTTCGTCTGTTGTATAATAAATTGTTACGAATATTGTATGTCACAAATATTCTGTGTGAATTCTTTTCCATCTTAATCTCTCACACACTTTTTCACCTATACCTTCTTCTATCTGCACGCTCTAATTGGGGCAGCTATTGTTAGTAATTTAATTAAAATAATGCTTAAAGTGATTAATTTGCTGACCTTGAGATATTAAATATTACACTGGGTTGGATATTGTGTCCTGTCTGCTGCTGTCTTCAAGCTTTTTGTGTTTTATGAAATGAGATACATTCATTGAATAGAGCTGATCCGCAGTGACAAGCTTCTGAGTTTGTTGAACTAAAAAGTTATTGATTAATTCAGGCACTGCAAATTATAGAGGTCTTGGACCATTTTTCTGTATCGCTGATGAGCGAGTGACTGATGGTATTTCTGGATTTGGTGGGGATCAATCTAAGGGTTTTTCACAGGAGGCGGAGGGTATTGAAACAGGTCGAGGCTAATGAGTTGATCTGGCAGTCCATAGTGAGTGATGCATCTAGTATGATGCCTAGGTTTTGTGCGTGGTCTGTCATGGTGGGGGGAGTTCCTAGTGCTGAGGGTCACCAGGTATTGTTCCATGTGTAGGGGTGGATCCCAGGATGACAACTTCCGTCTTGTCTGAGTTGAGCTTGAGGCAGCTGATCTTCATCCAGGTGGCAACAGCTTTCATCCCTTCTTGGAACTTGTGCCTGGTGACGTTGGGTTTGTTGGTGAGGGAGAGGATCAACTGCATGTCGTTAGCGTAGGAGATGTTGTTGAGTCCGTGGCTCTTGATGATGGTTTTGAGGGGTCCATGTATATATTGAAGAGGGTGGGGCTGAGAGGAGCCATGGGGCACTCCACAGTTGGTCTTTTTCGGTTCCAAGAGGTATGGCGAAAGTCTGACCCATTGTGTTCTGCCTGTGAGGGAGGATCAGATCCAGTCAAGGGCCTTGTAATAATGCCGGAGTTGTGGAGTCTAGTGGTTAGGGTGTGGTGAGAAATGGTGTAGAATGCTGCCAGAGGTCCAGGAGGATCAGGGCCATGGTTTCACCCTGGTCGAGGAGGGAGCGGATGTCGTAGGAGGTCCGTCTTGGTGCTGTGATTGCTTCAGAAACCAGATTGGAAGATGTCCAGGATGTAGTTAGTTTTGATGAAGTTAGCTAGTTGGTTGTTGATGGGTTTTCAATGACTTTGGCTGGGAAGAGAAGAAGGGAGATCTACCTGAAGTTAAGGTCTGTCGGGTCCACGGAGGGTTTCTTCAGTAGTGGGTTGATCTCGGCATGTTTCCAGTCATAGGGGCAAGAGGCGGTCTCGAAGGAGCAGTTGATGGTTTGGCGTAGTTCAGGTGCAGTGGCAGGGGTGACTCTGCGGAAGATGCGGTGCAGGCAGGGGTCCGATGGTGCCCTGGAGTAGAAGATGTTCATGGTCTTTAGGGTGTTGTCCGTGGTGACTGTGGTCAAACTGAGCAGGGTCTGTCGGGGGCATTGGTTGAGGAGGTTGCTGGTTAGGTGGAGAGGTCCTTGTTGTTGAAGTTGTCGTAGATCGCCTTGATCTTATGGTGGAAGAAGGTGCAAAGATCTTGGGAGGGTGGGACGTCTGTGGGTTCCCGGTTGAGTTTGGCAATTTTGTTGATGATGGTGAAGAGTTCTTTGCTGTTGTGTGCATTGGTAGTGATTCTGGTTTGGAGGGCCATCTTTGTAGTGTTTTTTATGAGGTGGTGGTGTGCTGTGGTGGCTGCTTTGAAGGCGGTGTGGGCTTCCGGGTTTTTATCATTCCTCCATGTCTTTTCAAATCGTCTGGATTCTTGGAGGGCAGGCGTGAACCAGCTTGCTTTCTTGGTTTGCTTGCCAGTGGCTTTATTGAGGGGGGCCAGAGTATCGGCGCAGTTTGTAATCCATTGGTGAAGGTTGCATGCTGCGGTGTTGGTGCCTAAGGTTGATGGTGTTAAGTTGCTGTTGAGGGCAGTGGGTTTAAGATATACTAAAAAGCAGTGCAGTAGTCTTGTGGGTTGCGACTGCTAAATGGCTTCATATATTTGGCCCGGGTATGAATCCAGACCTCAGCTTAACATTCTGTGGTTCTGGGCAAGTTACTCATTTTCACTGTCAACAACAATGTGTAACATAGGGCCCGTTTTAGAATTCGGAGGCTAGTGTTACTCTGTGACAAATGTGGTGGATATCCCATCCTTTGTTTTATTTTTGCAAAGCACTGTAATGCCGTATGGCCATGTTTGCACTCTATAAAATATTGAGAAAATAACTTGTTTGGATTATCAGAGGGAGGGAGTTTCAGGCAGGCATCTACCAATGCTATCATGTAGTGTGAGTCAAGGAGATTTAAGGTTGTTTTGGTTCAGGGGATGTAGACAAAGAAAAATCAAGAACTAAGTGCTCTAGGGAGGTACATGACGTAAATTGTGTCAGGGAGGCAACATGAGCTGCAGCTGAGAGCAAGCGGAGAGGCCCCTCCAGAAAGGATAAACCTCCTCTTTCTCCATCTTCATTTCGACCAATCTCATTAATTAATGCAGATAGTAAGGTTTATTCTAAGATCTTGGCCTCTCGACTGTCTAGCATTATATCCCCATTGGTCTCAAAATTTCAGCATGGGTTTATCCTTGCACGTGATACGGCTGACCACATACGTCGCCTTATTAATTTTTATGGGCAGGGCCCAGGCATCGCGGACAAATATTGGCCTAACCCTGTTGGATGCTGAAAAAGCATTTGACAGGGTGGCCTGGGCTTATTTATGAGATATCTTACATAGAAAGGGTTTTGGTCCCGGATTTTTAACCGCGATTAGAACTATGTATATTGCTCCTACAGCGTTTATTCGTATTAATACCGAAATCTCGGCCCCTTTTCCAATTTCCAGTGGAACCCGACAAGAGTGTCCATGTTCCCCTTTACTTTTTGCTTTTTATATCGACCCTTTAGTTAATCGTTTTAATATGGAAGAAAGATTAAAACCAATCCATCTAGCCCACACTAACTATCGAGCGTTTGCATATGCTGACGATATCGTTGTCGGTACAACAGACGTTGAGCGGGCGCTACCTGCAATTAACGACTTATCGTCACAGTTCGGGCTCTTCTCGGGATATAAACTAAATCTATCAAAAACTCAGATCTTGTATTCCGGGGATAGCCCTCCGGCTAATATCCCACTTGCTTCTGAAGTTATGTATCTTGGAATTAAGATCTCGCTCCCGATAGCCAAAATTCCCGACTTAACATTAACCCAGTCCTGGCCAAAGTCAATACCCTGTTGGAACGCTTAGATCACTTACATTTATCCTTGCATGGAAGGGTCAATGTTCTAAAAATGCTAATCCTGCCAAAATGTTTGTATATGTTGCGCACAGTATCTTTAGAATTCCCACCTATTTGTTTTAAAAATCTAGATAGAGCTACCTCAAGATTTTTGTGGGGATATAAACGTCAACGGAAAGCTTATAAAAAAATGATTCTTGCTAAAGAATGCGGGGGCTGGAATGGCCCCTATTTTTTCTTTTATTACATTGCAGCAACTCTTCAAAGGATCAGTCCGCTTATTTTGGGAGACAAGGCTAAAATCCCAAACTGTAATACCCCTTCAATTTACGAATTGCTTATGGGTGAAGGAATGAAGGCATGCTTCATGAAAGTGATCGAACCAAACTACTATAAAAAGATGAGATTTAAGACAGTCAAAGCAGCATATGGTGTGTGGCAAAAGGTTCGACGACATTTGGGTATTGCTAAATTTAATAAGTATACACCTCTTTCCGCACCTGGCTTATTACCTTCTTCAATTTTTGGCGATCTAGTAGTGATTAGATGGGGGACGAAAGGGATACATTTTTTAGGGGATCTGTTCGTGGATGACTTGTTGCTTTCTTTTCAAGAATTACAGATTAAGTTTTCCTTGACAAAAAATGATTTCTTTAAGTTTCTTCAAATTCGCAGTTTTTTACAAAGTCCAAGACATTTATCAGACATGCGAATGAATAAAATTCCTCTTTTGGAGTATTTAGGGGAAAAAACATCAATTGGTACCCTGTACTTATGCTTGATGCAAGAATTTCCTGATGACTTGGAAGATTGTCAATTGAAATGGATGAATAAGCTGGGGATACCGGAAATTGATATGCATGAGTCAGTAATGCTTGCCAATAGAATTCTTATAACTGGGATGATGAAGTCACAATATTTTATGTGTATACATGACCTATATTATACTCCTAATAAGGTGGTTAAATAGAGTACGAGAACTGGGACTGAATGCAATTGTTATGGTCTTTATGCCGCTGACGCAATGCATATGTTTTTTCAATGTCCCAAGCTTGGGGAATTTTTTAGGCAAATTGAGCTTTTTTTGCGGGCTGCACTAAAGAATAACTTTAATTTAACTGCTGAGATGGTGTTGATTGGATTGAGCTCCGGTACTAGGGGCTTTCCCAGACCAAAAGCAGTAACCTGTTTTATTTTCATATGCATGGCTGTAATACGAGCCTGTATTACAAGACACTGGATCAATTCAGACCCTCCGTCTTTCTTTAATTGGCGGGAAAGACTACTTTCAATGTATAATTTTGAATTAGCTATCTATAAAACTAAAGGATCTAAAAGGAGGGGGATTGGAACAAAAATCTGGGCACCAATTACTGAATGGATCCAGAATCACTTTTCTGTTTTTCTATGTTATGGAACTAATGCGTCCTGATTAATGTAATTGACTATATTCTATGTTTTTTGTGTATTTGACCATTTTTCTGTGCTTTCTTTGCATAAAACAATAACATTATAAATGTAAAAAAAAAAAGAGAGGTGATTGACAGGAGGTTGGAAAATTTGTGGGTTATGGCAGGGGCATAATTTGTGTTTTTTTTACACAAGGAGGGCAGTTGAAAGTGTATCCTTTATGGACCAATCTGTTACAGATAGAGGAGGTTGCGAGTGTAGACTATGAATCAGTAAAGATTAAAGCATCCAACTTGTTATAGTTTGTGAATGGACTGATAGAATATTGGGTGCATAATGAAATATGAGGATTTATGTGTGTGAGTTTGGAAAGGTTACATTTGAAGGAGGGGGTTGAAAGCGGATAACATAAGGATGGTGTTCGCACTAAGCTAACTTACCACAAACTCAAAACTCCACCAAGTCTACCCAGAGTGATCTTTCTTTCAAACTTAGGCAGAAATCACAAATTCATTAACAGTGAAAGCAGATTTTGCCTCACAGTAACAACAGAAAGGAGTAGACTGCCAAACTGTAAAGGTTTATTAGCAGATTAGTAAAGTTACAATCTCCAGTCAAATCAATTAGGCAAAAATTGATATTCACCTGAACACAGTATATAATAGTATAAGCAGTTCTATTAGCAATACGGGTACTGTTTTATTAAGGGTAACATCTGCAAATCAAGACAAAGGAAACTACCTAGTTCTAAGATAAGTTTTTGCCAGGACAGGGAAATTCAGAAGCAGCTGGTTTAAGCAATTGTAGCATTGAAAGAAGAACCAGATAAAGGTTCCAATTAGATAGGCTTGGACAAAGTTTGCAGAGTTGACCAAGAAAATACGCCATGCAACGCGGACTTCCACAAGCAGTAGAGTACGTTAGGTATGCCATTCATGCTGATTTGCGGCACCAGATGTTTGTCTCGCACTGGAAAATCAGTTTATCCCTAGGCCCCATTCCCCCACCTAAGTCTCTAGTAAAAAATCTAGGAGTCTGGATGGACGCTTCACTCAGCTATCAGACTCACACCAAGAAAGTGGCCGCCACCTGTATTGGTCTATTGAGGAGTCTCAGCCCTATACTTGGCTTTTTCGACTCAAAGGTCCGCCAGCTTATCGTCCAAGCGACAATCCTTTCTCGCTTGGACTACGCTAATGTCCTCCTCCTAGGTGCTAACAAAGGAGAAATTGCAAGACTACAACGCGTGCAAAATGCGGCGGCAAGAGCTTTGGTCGGCCTTCCCCGCAGATGCTCTGCCAGAGCTACCATCCGCAAACTTCATTGGCTACCCGTTGACTCCAGAATTCAATTCAAAGCCCTAATCATGACCTTCAAAATCTTTAAACTGGGAAGCCCTACTCTCCTACAAAATCTCCTCACTCTTTACATTCCAGGACGTGATCTGCGTTCCTCCAACCAGTACCTTTTGAGCGTTCCCCGCACAAAGCTTTGCCGCATTGGAGGCCGCTCCTTTAGGGTCTTAGGACCTAAGCTCTGGAATGCTCTGCCTCCTAATATCCGTTCCCTAGAAAGCCTCCCCACCTTCCGAAAGGCTATTAAGACCCTCCTGTTCCCCTCTGTTTAGTTCACCTTCTCCCTCCCTCCTGCTTGGTGGGATTCTGTGACTCTTCTTAGCGCCGGGACGCCTCTTCACTGGGGCAGCTGTTTGCGCTTTACCAAAACCTTAGAATAGAATAGAATAGTTTAAACAGCACAATGCGCAGTGCAAGAGGGTGCTGCCCCTTTCTGCCCCTCAAGTGCATTATCTACTCAAGCTGCAGTTTCCTCAACGCGAACGGATGCTTTCTCAACACGAGCAGTCGCGACCATCTGGGACCACCTTTGTTGAGAAATCTCACTGGGATGTGGTCTAGTATTGGATTTTCCTTGCTCGCGAGCGAGGAAAAAACTGAACTCCACATGCTGCTCAGAGTGTGAAGTGCGAATAACTGTAACTCCACGAATGTAGTGGAATTCACTGCCTAGGTTTATAATTAGAATGAGAAGAAATGTACTTGCTCTCAAGAGTTTCACAATGAGCAAAAAATTAGGAACATTGGCCTCAGGAGAAGAGAAAGGATGTACACCAGCAAAGATGGATAGGGGTAAGGGATCTAACTAATAAGCTTCACACAGTTAAAACATAACATGTAATCTCAAAGATACAGTCTTCATGTTCCCACCGAGGTAAAACCGACCAACGCCCAGTGTTCTCTCTATACCTGGGGTTGGTCTCCTTCTAACAGATAATACAATGCCAACTTCTGTTACCTCGATCATCACAATATCTCCCAATGGAGTATTCAGCTCCTCAGTTTCTCATCCACTGCAGGGGTAATACTCATTGTCCAAGCCAACTAATTGCTACTCTATGAACTTCAAATTGTAAGCCAGTAGAGAAAACAAAATTACTGTTTATGAAAAAAAGAAAGTTTTATACACATCAAACAGAAATACCACGTTAATTTAAAATGGAGTACGGAGCATATCATGTCAACTTTAAACTCACATTAGCTAACTAAAGTGAATCAAATTTATTATTTAGCCTACTAAATCTAAATATAACACAATATGAAGAGAATTATGTTCACAAATAAGTTGAAGTTATAAGTGGAAAAAATGAATAAATCATGTGTAAATCGTGGAAATCATGTAAGCTAATCGAGTTATAGATGAACATATTATTTAAACACCACTTACTGAAGTTGACATTGCGTCATCGGGGTTATCGTCAATTTGTGAAATTGTATATCCCATGGACTGCTGGCATGGGTATGGAGTGCCCAGTGCAATGCATTTGGTTGCTCACCTTTTCAGATTTACAAGTTCAGCTCATTGTTCTTCCAGGCCAAACCACGACAAAGAGAGTTGCTGCTGGCATTTGACATTTTTCATCTTACACATCCTTAAAACAGGAACTCTCTGCAATGTGGGTGGGGGTGTGTAGTGTTCTGAATCCCTATTCTGTATCTATGGTATGATGTAGAGATCTGGAATGTATGCTGGTTGCTAATGTGGAATGTGTTGGAGGTGTATTCAAGGTCAGTTGCTTCTAGAATTTGATGTGGATGTGATCTCTGCAGATACCAACTTACAAAAGATAAACTTCACCTGGACCTTGTGTGACATCTTCTTTGTACTTCAATGGGGTCACATGGAAAGTGAACCAGAGACCCTAACACGTAACCATCACAACTGAGAGCTCTGCATGGGCTAATCAGGTTGATGTTAGGGATAACAATTAGGGGTCAGTTGGTAAGACACCTTGTGGCAGATTTACCAGAAAGAGACGCATCTATAAAGATGCATCATTTTCCTATGGCCACCCTAAAAAATGCTTGCGCCACCATGGATGCGCCGTATTTAAAATACGGCGCACCATGTTGGATGGATTGACAGATGTGTCAGAAATTCTGACGCATCTGTTGGGGCAAAAGTCACGCATTGCTGAAGTTGTGTCGCAAGCACGACGCAACTCCAGCGATGCATTTTGTGGCCTATCCCCACTACACTGCATTACTCCTTATGCCTGTTCAAGCAGGCGTAAGGTTTTGACGAAGTAGCGTCTGAAAAATTACGCTACTGTGTCACTTTTACAAGGCTTTCTTCTGTAGGAACGCCCCCTGCATACATTATACCTGACGCAGGTATAATGTGACGCAGGCTTTCCAATGTGACCCATCTCCCTAGATGCGTCACATTGTAAATAGGTCGCATTGTTTGCGCTACCGTTGCGTCACAAAAAGTGACGTAATGGTGGCGCAAAGAGGCGCAAGGGGCATGTAAATCTGCCCCAATTAGTGTTACCGACATTCCTTGTGTGTGATGTTGCCCCTCAACTTGCATAGTACGTTTATGAGTTCTGAGTTGAGTTTCTACAAAAAAAATATTGTGGCATGAAGTTAATATTACTTTAAGAATATACAGTCTGTGGAGAAACAGTGCAAAATTATTGTTAGTAGAAACATGCTACCAAAAAACTCAGAGTAGTTCAGTTTCGTCTACTGTTCTTGTTTTGTAATGACACATTTAAAAATATCGAAAATTAACATATGGAAAGCTTTCAGAGCGGAACATTTATTTATAGGTCATAAACATGAAAATAGCTTCTCTGCAGGCACCAATATGACTGACATTTTCATAGCTTATACTTAAAAGTATTTTACAGCGCAAAACGCATCAAATGACATAAATGCCATGAGATAATTTTATAAAGATAAAGGTAGGGTAAACTTTACTGCATGTTATGCTTTGTTCCTGATGCCCACAAACACCAGGATTTTATTTGTTCTTTCTTCCTGCTTCATTTCCTTCAAGGATCAACAAAAAATAACAAATGCAAATCCTCAGCTAAAAGACGGATTCTGGCCTGTTGGTATTCTCACATTTTATTCTTTTTCTAGCTTGGTTGGCATGGTGATTTTCCTGGTAAGATTTAAGTTAAACTGCAAATAGCAGATATTTGGTCACTGTTTGAACTGAGCATACATTTGAAAATGAATAGAACTGCTCTGAAGCTATGTTTTTCCCTATATCCGTGTATCTTTGGAATATATGTTGTGGAGAGTCGAACCAACATTTCTAACAGCCCGAGTTATGTTTTCAATAAGTGCTTCCAGCAATAGTAAAGCCTATTTTCCAATGTCACAGTCTGGAGTTTCCTTCTAAGGTGGGTAGGGGGTACTTTTTAGCTAAAGGAAATATTTCAATAGTACTGATAGCATTGTCAAAATAACTAAACAAATGCTCAGTTCTACCCACACTCTCCAAATAAATTACATTTAATCATTGGTATTACACCATGTAATGTATATGAAGAAGGGGTCATTATTCAAATGCAAAGGGGCAAATTAGGATGGCGGGTGGACTTTGCCCACCCACCATCCTCGTGGAAAAAGGGACCTCCAGCGATCTGAGCGCCGGCCCTGCCATGCACATTATGATGTGCCCGCTACACTGGCGGGTGCATCATGCATTTTTAATATTGCAGTGGGCGGTGTTTACACCAGAACCCGCTGCAATGTTAAAAATGCATGTAATGCATTTGCAGACACAAAGCGCAGGCACCTCGCGGTGCCTGCTGCATTGTGTATGCAAATGCAGGGGGGTACCACAGGTACCCCATGTGCACCCCGCGCCTCACCTTCACCATGGGGTCCTGCAACGGGCCCCAAAGTAAAGACTGCATTCTTCTCCACGGCGGCAACGCCGCCGTGGAAAAGCATCCGACCACCCTCATCCTAATATGGTTGGCGGTGTCTCTCAGACACCGCCACCATTGAGAAGCACTTTTTCCACCGGTCGCGAAGTCGACCGGAGGAAATGCGGCGGACGGACTTTCCGTCCGCCGTGGACCCCCCAGCCATCCTAATGTGGCGGTGGTCATTTTGTTGAGGATGGCAGGCGGATTGCCCCCGGCCCGGCAGGGACAATCTGCTCGCCATCCTAATGGGCCCCTTAGTGTGTGATGAATATGTTCTGAATACTATTGCTGTGGACATTGATAAACCACACGCTTTTTTTCTTAGCTGTTGTAAACGACACTGCGCTATATCAAAAAATTATTCACCCTGAGCACCCAACAGATTAATATAATATGACACACCCTCGCACACAGCCAATGTCTCTGTTACGTATTAAAATTAATAATAAGTGTATCTCTCAGAGCTTTTCAATACCGTATGGAAAGCATTTTTTTTTACTATCTTTTCCATTAGTTAAGATCCGTCATATGCTATGGAGATCATTGAAATGCGCACAAAATGCACCCCTCAATGAAAATAGAACATGAATTCCTTCCTTGGCTTTCTCCACAGCCTGTTTGTTTCTGAATGGAAATTAAAATACCATATTTGTTATTGCAGAATTTTCCTGCCATGCACTAACGAGCCACAGTTAAGTTCAGCCGAGATCCTAGCTGCGACAATATATTGCTAAACTCACAAAACAACCTACTAGAGAACAGACTACACTGGCTAAATTATGGCCCTGCCAACCAACTAAACCAACCTCATCCCCCCTCAACAGTACATCATTAACATTTTCCATCACATTTAACAATATCCATTAAACCTGCTCAGGGCCACTGACCCATTAATCAAGTATTTGCCAATGCAATCGGTCTCGCCTTTGGGACCTTATATATATTTAGCTTTGCAGCACATTAGCCTGGGTGCTGAAAGATCTTCTGTTCTTTATCATGGTGGAAAGTTAGCACCAAAGTGCGTGACATACCAGGTATGGGAACACATGAAGAGAAATATTGCCTTTCAGCTGAAAATGGTGTAGTCCAAAGCTCTGTTTTTAATATAAAATCAAGGCCTTTGGTGGGCATATCACTGGAAATATAAGATTTAAAAAAAATATTATTGTCTACGGGTGCTCGTGGAAGAAAATTTCTATTGACTGGAATCTATAGAATGCTTAAGTAATTCTGGTATTTTACTGACCTCTGCTGGTTGTTTTCTATCAAGAAAGTTAAATAAAGGCAGTTGCCAGAAAAATTAAAAAAAGAAAGTCCATTAGCAGAAAGCAATTCTGGTATTTTACTGACGTCTTCTAGTCCTTTTTTACTATGACAATTAAATAGAGGCAGTTGAACAGAAAAAAGTCCCTAAACAGAAGAAGACAAGTCCTAGGGCTGATCTCCAGAGCCCACAAAGTACATCCACATATAAGTATATACTAATATATAAATATATGCTAAAGTATATACAAGAGGTCTAGAAAGCTCGACCTAAAAAACAGCATAAAACGCATGAAAATCAACAATGCACTCACTAATCAACCACAAAACACCTGAGCGAAGCATAAATCCACACAATATGCTATACATCAAGCTTATCCACAACAACAGAATGAAAGTCACACCACAACAGTCCAAAACTGTAAACAGCATTAAACCTAATCCACTGGTCACCACATCTATCACATCTGTTCACAATAAGTGATTACCAATACACATAACATACACCACTCCCAATATACAACACCAACATAGATCACAAACTCAAGTGAAAACATAGCACCTCTCAATGAGCACTGTAAACCCCCTTGAAAGAAACTGGATTATTATTTGGGTTGGGAGTTTGCCCACTTCAAAGAATAATGATGACACTTTTCAGGGTGTTCCCTAATATTCATCAAAATAACCTGAGCTCAACCCCATGCTAGCTATGCCACACACCAAACAGGTTTAACTTAGAGCAATCTGTAAAGTATTTATGTAGTACAGTTAGTCCTGTTAGCCTTTTTGCGGCCTTCCCCAAAGCTTTATGCCTTACTCTGCCATTTTCTGCTGATCTCGTTTTGCTGTCCTTAGGTCTTTCCTCTAAACATAGTAGAATTGGCTTACCCTTAATTGGCATATTTAATTTACGCGTTAGTTCTTTATAAAGTGGCACTACATGTACCAGGGCCTGTAAATTAAATGTTATCAGTGGGCCTGCAGCACTGATTCTGCCAACCACTTAAGTAGCTCTTTAAACATGTCTAAATCTTGCCACTTCAGCCTGTGTGTGCAGTTTGTAACTGCAATTTCAATCAGGCAGAGTAAACCTTTTGCCAAATCCAACCCTTCCTTTTGAATACATATATGTCACCCCTAGGGTAGGCCTTGGACACTCCAGAGGGCAGGGTGCAATGTTTTTTAAATGTAGGGCCTGTACCTTTTAAGTTTTAAATACCCAGTCATGAAAAACTCCTACTTTTGTTTTTCGCTACTGTAAGGCCTACCTCGCCCATAGGATAACATTGAATTTACCTTATTATATTTACTAAGCAGTAATTTCCAAATGGAAACAGGTGACCAGTTCATGTTTGGTGTCTTTGGAATCGTAATGAAAAATCCAAACTTATGTTGAAGTTGGAAGTTAGAATTTTGAAAATGACACTTTTAGAAAGTTGTCATTTTTCTGCCTTAGCCATTTAGTGCATTTATCTTGTCCTTGGTCACATGACTGGGAGAAACTTGAGAGTTCGTTTTTTTGTATTCCTCCTAGACAGCCACACACACAATAGAAAGCTTAGGTGTGCCTGGATAGGCAATCACCAGCAGGTTAGGAGGGCAGAGGTGGACCTAGCCCTACTTGCACTTAAATGGGCTGCGCGCTGCTTCCACATAAATGCCTACATACCCCCTCTAGTTAGTCTGGAGCCAGGAGAGGGAAGGCAGGAACCCTGGGGACTTCAGAGGGAACCATTTAGAAGCTTCACTCCTACTTCAAAGGCACAACTTGGAATAATTACTGGACCTCTGGCACCATATCTTCAGTACACTTCTGGAACTTTGGATACTCTGCCAGAAAGAAGAACTGCTGTGCTGCTGAAGGAGTGCCATTCTGCTAGATTGCCGCCTGCTGGACCATTGCCTTGCTGGACTGCAGCCTTGCTGAGCTGACCTGCTACCTACTGCTCTCTTAGCTGGGGGAGGAGAACCAGACCTCCATCTCTTGAACCCAAAACCCAAAAATGACTCCAAGGGCTAGTTGGCTGGCCTCCTGATCAGAAGTCTCAGGATACAACAGGCTTCCAACAACCGTGCACCAGCACCTGGACTCTGTCATCTGTTAGTCTACCCTGCACATGGTGCGACCCCAGTCTTGGACCTTGGGAAGTGGGTCTAAGGTGCTCTGGCAGACTCTGTGGATTCAGTGAAACCAACCCATCTCCTCTGCTGTACAGAACAATCCTGAGCAAAACCAGCGCATCACCACTGCTGTGTGGATTTGAATCATTACTAAGACCCGCATCTCAATGCTGGTGCAGGCCTTCACATCTCTCATCGACGGCAGCCTCGACAACGACATCGGACTTCTCATCGCAGCCTCACAGCTCCTCAAAACTGACGCATCGTCCCACCTGCATGACGCATCGTGCCTCCTGCATGACGCATCCATGATCCCAGATTTCAAATCACAAGCCCTTGTCGAGAAGATCCTTAACAACACAGGACCTCGCACCTCACTGCGGCTTGGAACCAACACATCCCTTTAGCTGTGTGCCGCATCTTTGATGTGGATCCACACAACGATCTGCAAACCCGGATTTAAGGTACTTTTGTTGGCATGGGTGAATACCATGTCAGTGAATACCATTACATGTTTAGGCTAGACAACAGCAATACCAATAAAGGCAATATCAGTGTATGTCATAAACTGTGCCACAGGAACATGCTAATACCCGTCAATTTAACATTAATTATGTCATAATATGTACCAGCACAATGGCACCTACACCAGCAATAACAAGACCAATGTATGAAATAATCCATGCACAAATGACAATAATAATGCTAGTGAAGATAATGTTGATGTACGCTATGACTTAAGCAGACTTAACTGTGTCAATACCAGTAAGACCAATGTAAATGTATGCTATGGCAACTGTATGCACAATGTTAAGGATTTCCATAGAAAGTATACCACTCACTGCCATATTAGTTTTAGGAGTTCCAATGAAACCGTATCATTGTTGTCGGATTCATCCAGGGTGATCTTCCCATCAACAAAGAGTCAGAGATACGTGGTTAGACAAGACTTATGACCCACACCCACATCTATCGAATACTAAGGCACAGGTGTGGTCTCTCTTAACCTAAAGACAAATGAAAATCCTGATCTATCCAAGAGATAGTTGTACCACTAACAGATCAGAGGAAATTGGCCCAAATAAATTAATTTGACAAAGGGCTCGTATTCCCCAAAGTACCATAAAGCAAGACACCACATGTAGATAGAAACGCTCAACCATCCTGGACATTAGATGCACACCAAACATAGTGATCACATGCTACTCATGCCTGACATCTGGACACACATGCACTGGTCCACACTAGCTCTCTCCGAGGTTGAGAGCCATCTCTGTCTTTATCAGATCCCTGCACTTGTTGATTTACAACTGAGATGCTTTCTGGAATATAGAAAATGATGTTATTGTACCTCAACAGCGGCCAAACCTTTGCACACTAAGAGACTTTGAGCAGATGCACTCTGTTGAGGCTCTCCCAGCCGCAGCATTGCAGCATTTAACCCCTTCCATGCTCATGACGAACCCCAGCCGTCATGCACTACGGTGCTCGTGTGCTGATGACGGCTGGGGTTCGTCACGGCCCGCCCCTGTACGTGCTGTTTACAGCACACCAGGGGAATCGCGGCCGCATCGAAGGGGTTAATTAAACCAACTTGTTGCTGTTTTGCCAAACGTCTCTTGTCTTTTCAATCATTTAAGGTAAACTCATATCCGAGCAACATTTTGGCAAGCCAGCCTAGAGAGATTGGTTCATGGAGCCTGACTGCTGTTGAAGTAAGGACACTGGCCTAAACTAATTCATATGCGCAAAAAGATCGGTGATAAGATGGCATAATTGGTTAGATGGCTGAATCCACCGGGCTCAGGTCCATCCTGAGGCAGCCATCATAGAATAAGAGATTATGGGTATATTTAGAAGAGCTTTTCACCACAATAACATCATTTTTTGTGATGTTCTGGTGGTGATAAGCCCTTCACCTTATTTACAAGGTGGCATTAAGCCACATGACATGGCTTAACGCCACCTTGTGAATAAGGCCCCCTTTCACACAGCTCTTAGGGGTATATTTACAAGAATTGCTACTAACTTATGTTAGCGTTAGTTAGCCCCAATTTGGCAAATTTTGCCACTAACACTAACATCACAGCGATAGAATTCTTGCTGCTAACATGAAAAAATTGATGACCGGCTAGTCAGTGGCCAGAAAACTTACGGTAGTCAGCATCACGTCACTTTTTTCATCCTTCGTGGGAATAATAAACAGAGAAAAGCCAGCGAAGCACCAACAAACAAAACTGGACGCAACATGGAGCTGGTAAGACCCAGTACAGCAGGAGATACCAACCCCCCTATCACTTCTAACAGCCAGGATGACCAGCCAGAGTCCCAGGGGAAGAGGAAAAGGAAAACAAGATTCATTCAGGAGGAAAATGATATCCTGATTGTGAGAGTCACGTAGAATCAACATCAGTTCTGTGTCATATCAAGGGTGTTATAGGGGACCAAAAATGCCATTTGGCAGTCCATTGTGACCAAGGTGAACGCAGTAGCAGAAGTCAAATGGACATTGACCGGCTGTAAGAAGTGCTGGCATGATGCCAAGTGCAAGACTAAGAGGAAACTGGCCAGAAATTGGCAGGCAACACTGCAGACCGGAGGTGGGAGTCCAACACCACAGGAGGAGCTAGATGCCTTGGAGGAACAGGAGTCCACAGTCATTCATCTGTGAGTAGTCGGTGGTTGGAGTAGAGGGACAGGACAGTGCTGAATATAATCAGCTACATTAGCAACAGGGTAACAACCAAGGGCATGGGGGAGTAATGTTGCCTCTGTTCCACTAAATATGTCTCAGTGCCCAACCACACTGTGTGCAGACCAAACTCCAGATGCATAGGTACTTGGGGGTATATTCACATGTCACTTTAGCTTTTTAATACATATACAGACACACAATAGTGGTGTAAGTGTCTTGTAATCCTGCACACATGCACATATAAATATGTAAACATATAGACAATTGATCAGAAATGTGTCTCCTAACTCTGGGCTACATCAACAAGCAAAGGGGCATATTTACTAGAGAAATAGCAAAGTGTTGCATCAGCCTCTTTGGCTCAACCCCAAGCTCTGCCAATTCTATAACACAGGGCTGCACCTCATTGACAACAATATGAGGCAGCCCCCCGGTTCACCCTGCGCTGGTGCAAATGTTAGCAGCCTACCACCAATGCAGGTACCATCACACCTCAGTACAAGGGTGTCTGCGTTGATGGGAACAATGTTTATGTGCAGACGGTCTCTCACTCCAGCACAAAAAAAACATTAGCCTTTTGCTGTTTCCATGTGTACTGCACAACGCAGCACACATGGAAACAGCAAAAACAATGTGAAATAAAACATTTGCCCTTGTTTTGCATGTTGAAGACCAGGTTTCACCACCCTGGTCTTAATTTCAATGTTGTTGCCTTATCATGCAGCACTTGTAAATAGGGGCAGTGTCCAAATCAATTTGTGTTGTGGTGGTACGCACAACGCAACATTAATTCACCTCGCCCTTCACTCAAAGTACAGCGTGAAAGAGTGCATCATTTTCAAGGCAGCTTTAAGCCACATTAAGTTCACAGGCGCTGCATTCTAAATAAGGTGAAGCACTTATTGCCACAGGAAAGTCAATCAGATTGACATACTTGGGGTTTTCAGGGGATTGTGAATATTCCAATAAGTCACTGAGCATCGGATCAGCCCACGTGGCTCAACGCAGCCCTCTTCTACTACTGAAACGTAGCACTGCACTGTACATACAACAATATGGCTCAGTACTGTGCCACAAAATGTATTGGTGATCCATGTAGTTGACTAGTGCAAAAGCAGGCCCTCATGCACAATGGTGGAAGAGTGTATACTTTAGGGCTAGGCAGCAACATTAAATGCATGTGCATGCCAAAATTCCATGCATCAACATAATGTAAAAAATAAGTCTGAGCTGCACTTCACAGAAGTACCTGAGCGCGGTGTCATTCCAAGAAGAGTAACGCTGCGTTACATTACAGGTTCGTACATAGGACCAAAGGTATATAATTAAAGTGTGCCTCCTTTACAAGGTATTTCCAATCCACATCAAGTGGCTCAACACTGACAAGTAAATCTTGTGAAACATGCATGCCCTCACTAAACAAAAACTTAATGATGGTCTGGTTGCAATAGTGTTTTGGAAAATTGCTAAAAGCGAGTATAATGGTGTAACTGCTGGCATTTATATGGGCAGGTAAATGAAGCACACATAACTACATCCCAAACTGGTGGAGAGCCCCCCCTCAAAGTACACCCACCCATATTGCCCACATCGAAAGCTGCACTGTCATTGCAAGTACCTTGCATCAATGATGTGCTCATTTCATAGTTACAGAAACAAAGATACTGAAGGGCCAAAGTGCTGTTCACCTTTTAGTAAAAGGGATATGCATTAAAAGTACAGTGTAAGTCCTCAGCATAGTAGGAATTTGTTCACTAAAATCACAACATATCTGTTCTGTTAACCATGTTCCCAGAACCACACATCCCCTGCCATGTGCATTTTAAGTGAAGTATGACAAAAATGGGTTGCCCTGTGTCAATGCGATTGTGTACTTTGTCCAACACACAGACACTTGTCAGAGTATGAGAAATGAAGCACACCTACTTGTCTTCTCAAAGTGTACATCACGGTATCCCTGATCTCAAGTGCATAATTGTCCTCCTCATGCCACACTACAAAATAGTTGGCAGTGCCAACATTAAAGGGGGTGCAGTCTAATCTACACCTCAAAACCTAGTGACTAAACACAATATGCAAACTTGATTGAGTAAGGGTGACTCATCCACAATGCAGTGTAAAGACATATGAATCAGATTTATTCTGCATTGCCAATAACGTAAATCAACCAGCATCACAGACTGTTTTGAACAGATGATGAAACAGGTGCAGCAGGGGTGTAGAAATATGCCCATCACAGTTGAATTTTAGGGAAAATGTCCAAAACCATGAACAACCTAAAGGTTACATCAGTGATGCTGTACAATGATTCACACAGCTGTGTGTAATAGGTGTAACATGTCAGAATAGAGAATGGAAAGTGGCATGCATTATGATTGTCAACTGCTTAAATGCCTGACCAAAGTGGACAAACACATACAACAGTATCTGCCTTTTACATTGCAGAGGAAGAAACATCAACTCCTGCTCAGCAGTCTTTCACACTCTTCAATAAGGAAGAGGAAGATATGCTCTCAACCATTAACCAGGACACCCTCCAATAGCTGCTCGACTCCATAGGCAGCCGATCTCCAGAAGAGTCGAAATCCAGCAGCATTGTGGCCTCTCTACCTGCAGCACAAAACATACAGCAGCCACCACCTACCATCCCAGCTGTCTCCCGGGACTCTGAGGACCCACTGTTACTATTCCAACATAGTGTGGTAGAAGTCCAGTGTGAGAAGGCTGGTCAGGTACGGGTGGGGTTGGACTGCCTGGTGCCCAAATTGAATGGGATCCATGGGTGCCTCAGTCCCATTAGGACCACCTAGAAGCCATTGGAGGCACCCACAGTCCGCTCCAGAATTCCATGGGTGACATCGCTGGAGTCCATATTCAGAGACAAGAACAACTGTTCTGTCAAAGTGGCACCAGCCATGTTGCCAAAGAGTTGGGTGAAATGCTCAAGATCATAGAGAACATGGAGCAGAATCAGGATTCACACATTGCTACTATGACTGCCTACCAAAGAGACATTGCTGGAGTCTTGCATGCCCTGCAGCTCATCATAACTGCAATAAAGCCTCAACTGTTGGCACAGATAAATACTGCTGCACCTTCAGCATCCACCTCTTCCCCCCTGATGTGTCACTGCCTCCCAGTGCTTCCATCAATCTATCATCAGCCTCACTGGAGGTAGATGACACATCAGAGGAGGAAGATGGGGATGAAACAATATTCAGAAGGAGAAGTCAGTGGTAGCATTCATCTGTGTTAAATGGATAGCAACGAAATGAAAACGGCTTCAGACCAGGTCACAGCACTGAGTCGGCTCTGCTAACCACCACGGAGCACCTTCGAGGAATCCTAGACGCCGGTCAAAGTGCCGCGTTGATCCTGTTGGATCTTAGCGCGGCCTTTGACACGGTCTCACACAACATCCTGCTGAAACGACTTGAGGCCATTGGGATTGGCGAATTAGCCCTTGAATGGTTCCAGTCCTTCTTAAAGGACAGATCCTTTCAAGTCTCAGCCCCCCCCTACATCTCTCAACCCCACTCCATCGGGCAAGGAGTCCCCCAGGGGTCGGCGCTTAGCCCATCCTTATTCAACCTATACGTTCAGCCTCTCGCAGTGGTAGCAAAAGAGTGGGACCTTACGCTGGTGTCGTACGCTGACGACACACAGCTGGTCATCACACTCTCTGAAGGTCCCTCACCTTCGGCAACCAAATTCAGAGATGGCCTCGCAGCAGTCGCACAGTGGATGACACTCAACTGCCTGCAGCTAAACGCCGGGAAAACGGAGGTCCTCCTCCTGGGAAAAAACCCAACCTTTGGAACCATCATTGGTGGCCCTCTGTGCTTGGCCCCACTCCCGTGCCAAAAGAAGTCGTCAAAAACCTAGGAGTCTGGCTCGACCCCTCACTTAACTTTCAGTCCCACACAAAGAAAGTGGCAGCCACGTGTGTGGGTCTCATGAGGAGCCTCAACCCCATACTTGGATTCTTTGACTCCAAAACCCGTCAACTCATTATGCAAGCCATGATTCTTGCCCGGCTAGATTATGCCAATGTCTTGCTCTTAGGGGCAAACAAAGCTGAACTTGCAAGACTGCAGCGTATCCAGAACTCGGCCGCCAGAGCAGTGGTTGGTCTCCCACGCAGGTGCTCTGCCAGAACCACCATTCGCAATTTACACTGGCTGCCTGTGGAATCTCGGATCCAATTTAAAACCCTGACCACGGCTTTTAAGATTCTCAAATCCGATTGCCCTGAACTCCTGCGCCCACTTTTGACACCATACACGCCCCAGCGCAACTTGCGTTCTCTGGGACAACACCTCGTGATGGTACCCCGAACTAAGCTCTGTAGACAGGGTGGACGTTCCTTCAAAGTCCTAGGAGCTAAGCTATGGAACTCACTGCCTCCGCACATCCGTGCCCAAACCAATCTGATCGCTTTCCGGAAAGCACTTAAGACCCATCTCTTCTCTGTCATCTAATCCCTCTGCTGGTTCCCCCCTCCCCTCTGGTATTGGTTAGGTCAGCGCCGGGACGCTCCGTTGCTGGGGCAGCTGTTTGCGCTTAACAAATAAATAACATAACATAACATAACATAGTTTCTGCTTAGCCATGTGCTTACCATCATGCCTCAGAACATCATCTGTCACTGTCCTCAGATTGACTCTACTACATTCCCATTGGACCTTTAATGGGCCAATGTGGCCATTGCTCCCGAATGACACAACAATCAATCTCCTGACTAAAGTTATCTTTTTCCTCATCATGCCTCTGTTCATGACCCCCCAAGGCCTCTGTCTGGCCATGTACACAATGTGGGGTTGTTGTCCAAAGAACTGGGCCAGTCTGTTGACTCCAGAAAATCACTTGGAAATACAAGCACTAAAATCAAAAAGATGTGTGTTGCTTATGACCATTCAAGTTTTAATGTGTTCACAATGCATGAGCAGTGTAGTCAGCACAGCAAATCCAGAGGGCCATTTAAAAAAGGAGTGCAGCTGAGTCTGTGTCCCTGATAGGCAGTGAGATGACAGGATACGTGTGAATTAGCAAATACTTCATATTTCAAAGAATATATTTTCTCAGGAAGTTCACATTTCCCTATGTTCAGGATGGGGATAGGGACTTGGTTCAATATTCAAGTCAGTGTCATACCAAAAGAAGTGGTTTTGTCTGGCATTGCTAACAAGTCATACTTGCCAGATAAACTCATAGTCAATGGTGTGGGCAAAGGTTGCTGTTATGCGTGTCATGACATGCCACGTCTCAAGATAGAGCCCTCACCATATTCACAAAGATAATGAAACCTAACGTATTTAACAACTCTGTCAGTGCCTCATAAGATGCTAATTCAGTCAGCAGACTATCCCTATGCAAGGTCATAAATCAACTTTGCCAGCCTAACTTTCCTGCATGTTTCTGATTATAATCCAACAGCAGTATGACAGTAGCCTTTCCCTAGATGATGATGTAATGACCGTACTTAGACATCCATATGCTTGTTTTGGGAATTAATCTGTTGTATCCAACTTCCAAATCACCTGTCCATCAAATTACTCCAAAGATAAGTGCCACCACAAACCACAATCCACTAACAATGTATTCTTTATACAAAATACTACCTAACATAACTTACTACTAATTACCTTATCTAATCTAATCTGAAATAATGTATACTAATTAGATTATACACTAAACCAACTACCCTATCTAATACTATACAGTCAACAACATATGAGATATTAACCAACCCCCCCCCAAAGCACATCTGTAGATGGAACAAAGACAGCTTGTCTGGAAACAGGCTCTCTACCTCACGCTTTGAAAGAGGCTAGAGTTACTCCCTTACTTAAAAAGCCAGGAGCAGATGCCACCATCTTTAAAAAACTACAGGCCAATTTCCCAGCTCCCATATCTAGCTAAGGTACTTGAACAGCAGGTCCTTAAAACACTTTCGACATTCTTTGAGGAACATAGACTGCTACAGTCCAGACAGGCTGGCTTTAGAGCTCATCACAGTACGGAGCTTGTGACGCTATTGGTTCTGGATGAGCTGAGGGTCATGCCTGACAAGAAAGTATCAAGTGCCCTGATCTTATTAGATCTGTCTGCGGAATTCGATACAGTCAGCCATGAAACCCTCTTGTCCCGACTCGCCAGGGTGGGCATAGAAGGACCCGCCTATCAATGGCTTAAATCCTTCCTGTCCCACCGGACACAGAGGTTTCAGCTAGGTGCTCAGGTTTCGACCTCCGGCTCCCTGACTTGTGGTGTTCCGCAGGGCTCGGCGTTGTCCCTTTTGCTCTCCAATTTATACCTACAACCGCTGGTGGAGAATCTGGCCGAATTGGACTGTCAGGTCTTCAATTATAAATACGACACCGAGCTCCTTGTACGGATTAACAACTCCAGCCTAGCTCAGGAACACATACAAGAGGTATTACGATTTACAGTGAGCTGGATGACTGACAACTCACTTAAAATAAATCCAGATAAGACGGAAACTCTGGTTGTCCCACATACCAATAGCCCATGGTGTGATCTGTTTTGGCCATGAGAGTTGGGAGTCGCCCCTACCACAGTCCCAGTGGTAAAAAGTTTGGGGATTAAAATCGATGCCAAACTGTCAATGAATAACCAAGTGTCTGCAGTGGTTGGTACCTGTACAGGGCTTATGAGGTGCTTACGGAAACTTGTTCCCCTCCTCTCTACAGCTTCTCTACAGGCAATTGTATCTGCTACAATAATGTCCAGATTGGATTATGGGAATACCCTTTATACAGGACTTCCTTGGAAACTGACGAGAAGACTGCAGGTTGTGCAGAACGATGCAGCACGCCTTATCTTTGATTCACCAAGACGGGCTCACGCTTCTCCGCTGCTCGCGAAATTACACTGGCTCCCTATTAGGCAGCAAACAGTTTTCAAGGGTCTCTGCATTGCCCACAAGGCCATTTATGGTCAAGCCCCATCCTACATCAAGGACCGTCTGACAAATTACATCCCTGCCCGGACTCTCTGTTCTTCTGTAGCCTGTCGCCTGGTCACCCCACGCTTCCACTCCTCCCTCAAAGGGGGCAGAGCCACTTCCATCGTGATACCACAGCTCTGGAACAACTTGCCCGAATCCCTGCGCAGGGAACCAGCCCTCCTTCCTTTTAGGAAAAAACTCAAGACCATCTTCTTTTTGGAGGCACTGACCATGAAATAACTCGCTCACATCAGCTCATATGCACTGTTTGTTGTGAAACTCCCCCCTAGAAGCACGAAGAGACCTGATGGTGAACCGGCGCTATCTAAAAATTACTTAACATAACATAACATAACTTAATCTAAACATGAATTAACTATACATATATCCTAAACAAATAAATGGTTTTTATACAAGAAAAAACTTGAACCCCTCCACCCAAAGGAAAAGGAAACTTAGTCAATAATTGAATAAAACATCCAAAACCTTACCTAAACGTTACATTCATTCTGCCTATTCTAAAACTACAACTAAAAACACCTAAAATCCTACACTAAGTAATAAACAGTATTCAAAAAGGAATACAGGACTTTACAAGCAGGAAGGATCACAAAGTTGGGGGCTAAGAAGTGGAGCCCCAGGGCACCCTTGTTGTCCTGGAGGTAGGTGTTAATGTCAGATATGTCCCTCTCCACTTGTTTGAATCTGACATTCAGGTCCAATAGACAACAATGGTTGTCTGGGGTACAGCTGGCAGTGATGCAGTGCCTCGGGGGTGAGGTTGTGAGGGTGCACCTGGTTGCATGCCTGAGGCAGGTGCAGCAGGTTATACAGGTGGGGTCTGACTATGAGCAACAGTTCGGAGACAACGTCTAGACCCACGTCTGACATCAGGAGGGTCTGGCATTGCTTCGGTGTCCCTTCCTGCACTTTTCTGAGTGAACTCGGAAGTGATTCCCTGCGTCCTGCTGCCTGGTCCTTTCGCTATCTCCTAGCCATTGTGCCATATCCCTTGGCCACACTGACTGGGAATTCATGCACCACCTCAGGTGACATGTTGTCTAAAAAATAATACATATGACAATAAGTAAGATACAAGATAAATGATGTTCACCATGTAAATTTGGAACACAGGTGCATGAAAACATGGACTCTACACTCTCATCAAATGTTTGGTACTCCCAACATGAGCTGAACTATGCAATGTGAAAGAAAGGACCAATTACATCCTGATAGTGATACTGATATGTTAATGTATGGCATTGGACATATCAAGGGCAGTGTAGTCACAACATAAGCATATTAGCAGAGTTAAATGATGGTGTGGACACAGACTGAGTGTACCAGGGGAATGACCTCTAGGAGACAGCTTGACAGGCCCATTTCAGAGCCAGGCAACGCTATGTCAAGGAGAAGACATAGGGGCATTTTCACAGGGAGGTGGTGGTGTGTGGCATTGTCCTCCTCGACTTAACGGTCTGCACCTTCTCTACAACAGTATGGTGATGACCTCTGTTTACCCTTGAGCTACTGCTAAAATTAGCAGCATTGCGCCTACACAGGCACCCTTGCACCATAGTGCAAGGATGTCTGCATTGAAGGGAAGATTGTTTAGGTGTCAGAGGATGCCCCTTCCTGCACATACACAATCTTTAAATTATGTTTCATCACTTCTATGTGTGCTGCGTAATGCATCACATATTGAAGTTATAAAATTTTATTTTTTTCAAAGATTGTTTATGTGCTGTAAGGCTCACCTTCCTGCACATAAACAATCAATGGTATCTTGCTGTTTTCATTTGTGCAGTGCAATGCAGCATACATTGGAACAGTAGAGATGATGAGTAAATAAACCATTCTCATTTCTGCAAATTTTGTATTACATTTTTGCCAGAGCATTACACATTATGTACTCCAACCTATTCATACTGGGATTGTAGCTATGAAACAGACCTCTAAAATGTCGGCTTTGCAAGTGGACAATGCCCACCATTTGCACCCAAAATATCATGTGAAAAGGTGGTTATAGCACTATTGTTTGGTAATCCGAGTAGGTTGGCTTAATGCTGCATTGTGACTAAGGCTAGGCCACTCTTGCTACCACAATGTTGTTCCAAGTAAAGATGTGGAGGCAAAGGTAATCTTGTAATATGCACCAACATGTCAAAGATACACTAGATTAGAGGCAGTACAGTGACCATAGACGGGAATCAAATGTCTGCACCTAACTATGTCTTACAGTAAGGTTGACTCATCCAAAGGAGGTCTGACTCATGCCACTCAAACTAATTTCTCCCTTACAGAAGCTTTAATCTTGTGTATGAGGCAAACTCTTTGGACTGAAACCTGTAACTGAGAAGTGGGGCTCCAATGAATTTATCATCATCAATAGTTATCCCAGTCCAGGCTGTACATGGATTCCATGTCGGATTATACCAATCACCAACATCACTCACATATTTCTCTCCTGTATGTACACTGGGTAATCCACATATATCGGCTGGAGTGACATACCCCCTGTGAATTTTAGGCCTCAGTGAATGTATCTGTGTGATTTCATAGGTTTCATTGAAGGATTCAGTCAGTACAGACTGACAAAATGACATGTCATTTAGCTGTGGCAATGCAACGTGTGCCTAAGCTGCTACGCGCACATGATGCAATACCAAGAGGGCATCTACTATTAGTGATTTGGACATAAATTCACACCTGAAATCACAGTATTACATGTTTTGCTGGCATATTGCGTGACAGTTGCATACAGCTTTTATCTGGGCATGACCACCCACAGCCAGAGCATACAAAGAAAAGAGGGAATTTGGACACAATGGATTCCATAGAATCACACATCTGATAGACAATATTTCAGATGGGAACCCTTGTAAATGTGTGTTGCATTGTATTGTCATAACATCTCAAGAAAATGGGTCTGACATGTTGCTAATGCATGTTGGCAAACAGGGTTTCATGATAATGTAGCAACACTAATTTGCATACACAACATGTCCATTTGCTATAGCTAGTACCAAAGCAGACCCCCTTGCACATTTGTTGCAGAGTACCTACATGTTTGGAAAAATTGCTCAGAGACAGGGTGAAAGCCAGTGATAAGCAGGATATTTGCTTATACCATGAAGAGATGAATTCAACAGTCTGGGTTTGTGCAACCTTAAGTCAAGAAGTCAAATGCTGTGCTCCATCACAACATCATACATTTGTGCAAACATCCTAATTTACAGCTGACTCATCACACTAGGGTTGAGGTCCATATGATACAGACAAACTGTGTTCAACTACACACTGTAGCATTTCCATCAAATCCCACATCTCACCAAATGAAACATATATGAGGATGGCACTCACCAGTGGCGTGTGGGTCCATTAAGAAATCTACGTCACCCTGAGGTATTAATGGTCTTCCAGCTGTGAGACATGTAAAACACTTGAATTAGTATCAGATGTGACTTTCCACGTGTGTCATGTTCATCATCAGATTCATTTACATTCAATCCACTGGCCTATAACAGTTCTGCCTCTGTGGATGTTGCATACATGAAGGGATCTGCTTTGCCTGTCTGACACACAAAACATGACCAATTGCAGCCTTGTGGACTACAAGACAATACTGTAGGTATATGTGATCATTTTGCATACACTACTTGAGTGGCACATTCACAAGTCCCCGTTTCCTGCCACAACGTCAGTTTCTAGAAGTTGGGTAGTCAATATGTGCATATCATAATTCACGAGGTAGTTTCAGACAATTGACGTGGTCTGATCCTACATTGTGTATGAGGCAGACTTACACACAGAAAATAGTGACAAGGGTTCCAATGGAAATCGGTTTCTCGATGGACCTTACACAACAACACCCATGTCATATTGCAATGCAGCAGATTTAAAAGTGTGGCATACATGTGATCCAGCGCCTACATTGCTAACTGTTAATAAATACTTAGACCCTTGCATAACAGGGAGAGACAAGTTAATCCATCAGTTAGAGTGTTTTGTCATGTGTGCTGAATTGCGCAACTCACATGGGCACTTCATGTGCATTGCGAGTCCTTACACACAAATATCCTTAAACTCTATCTTAATATGGTGCACTGCACAACACACATTGAAACGTGATACAGAAATTCATAATTTTGTATGTGTAGGAGGGAACACATTCCTGTACATGGTCAAACATCATCATCAACATTGGCACACTTGCACAATGGTGCAAGCGTGATTGTGTTTGATTTAGGCAGTTCAGCTTTACTAAAAATGGATGGCATCATCCTGCATCATTTATTAAATTGTGTCACTGGCTACATTTATTGACAGAGAAAACACACTGTGATTTAATGAAACTTTTGTCATGTACTTACCACCTTGCATGCCAATGATTATTCCCAGGTGGTCCAAAAGGTCTCCCTCACGTCCCACAGAATTCTGCTACCTGTGCTTCTATTGGTGGAAAGCCCTGTCCACCACAAAGATCCGCACCATGTGGTTGTGGATATGCTCCTACCTCACCTTACGGACACGTACACCACAGCCCTGCATGACCCGTCCCCCACTCTCCACCTTCAGTGTCAGGTAAAGCTTTATGAGCCAGAGAAAGCCCCCCAATGCCCCCTGTAACATCCCACCCTTCCTACCCACAACCAACATCTCCTGACACACCCCTAACCCCACTAACCCTCGAAAAATACCCTAAAACTGTGGGAAAGACAAATATACCCCGTGGACAGACAAGATAATCAACAAGACGCAAAAAACACATAACAACTAAGACACACGACTTGACAGAGACACTAGGGACAATTCACAGAACACAAAACGTCTCCAACAACACCAGCACACAACTCCAAACACATCCAACACTCTCCACAGACACTAATATTGTGGCTAATAGAGAGAGTGAAAGTGTACTGCACTCCTCCATGATGCAGGATCCATGACGCAGGATGCAGACTGACATCCCTTCCTGGGCTTTTGTGGCACATTTTTGGACTAACATTTCACCTTCTAAAGGGTTAAGCAGCAATTTTCATGGTGGTAACATATTTTGCGATAATTTTTAACCCTGGGCGTAAAAGTGTGCTCCGCTTGCTGAGTTCACGGAGTTTTGGCAACTCTGCATTCCGTGTAGAACGTGGAGTTGGCGAAAAACTCAGCACTTCGCAGCAGAGGTGACGTTTTTTGTGTTTGCGCATCCAAAATGCGTTTCTGCGTGGGCGGGAGCGACTTACCGGGTGGCTGCGATTGTCAGTGAGATTTTCGAGTCATTCACAAGGGGCACGAGATTTGCTTAGCAGCCGACTGGTCACACATCAGTTTATGGTCACCAACACGTCATTCAAGAGTGCGAGTGGGCTCCAAGTGGGAGTTTTGTAATCTACTGCAACTGCAATCTGGAGAAGGTTCTCTCCCCGAGCAGCATCAAAATGTTCTTGAAATGCGATTTGGAGTAAAGAGAAGTCCTCAAATTGATATTTGGCTATACATTGTTGAGCAAGGAGCCCTTTTCCTCTTTTTCCTCTTTTTTTTCAGGCGGGAGGAAGTGCCCCAGAGTCTTCAACTTCCTGTTTTTGTACAGAAGGCTCCTCCCACTGCTTTTTCCATCTCCTGGTCACTTTTCATTTGGATTTGGAGCTGGAAAGATCATTCTTTGTGTCAGCTGCATATATTTCATTGGATCTGAGGACTTTGAATTTGAGATTTCACAAGTAAGTTGGAAAACTGGTGATGTTTGTTTGATTGGGATCATGCAACTAGATTTATTTGTACTTTTCATCGATTTTTTTAAATTTATTGTGGTGGATGACCCGTAGTTTCAGTGGGGGCTTAGTTGTTTTTTTGTGAGTAATTTTTCTTCTTTTATAAAGGGAACATGTTGCACAGTTCACTACATTTTTTCCATGATTTGAAATCAATTTCAATATTTACTATGTATCCTAGTAGTCTGCCAATAGGCTTTTCCCAGCCAGTAGGCCCAGAGCTACTCATGGGGGCATGAAACAACTGTTTCTGTGGTTTCTGTTGAATACCAACATAATTTAGGGCATGGATGGCAATGGATTGAAAATATAAAAAAGTGCTTTTTAGTGTTATTTCACTTTTTTTCTCATATGCGTAAAAGGCTTTGTTTGATGTGTGTGGTAGTATCTTGCAGAACTTTTGAACCCTGCGGATTTTCTCACATGTGTAAATGGCTTTATTGGATGTGTGTGGTAGTACCTTGCAAACCTTTTTTAACCCTGTGGATTTTCATTTTTGCACTGTTGCATTAAAGATATGTTGTTTAGCATGCCTCCTTTGTCTGGCAAGTGTAAGAGTGTGTTTTCAATAATAGGCCAGCATTTGCCTTGGTTCCACATGTATCCAGGGGGCATTTTGTAGAGTCTGTGTCCATTGTCCTGCTTGTGTTCATTGTTTTCCATGCCTCCTGCTTGTTGTTATGACCATGTGGCTGGCGGACATTTTGTGGAGGCAGTCACTGTGCGTTTGCCATAGGCCTGCATGTCTTCCCTTTCTTCCCTATTGGCTTATTGCTTCTTGTTGTGGTGGCCTGGACATGTTGCTGGTGGCCATTTGGTGAAGGCAGCCAGTGTGCTTTTGCCATAGTCCTGCATGTCTTCTCTTTGTTCGCAAATGCCTTCTTCTTGCTTGTTGTTGATGATGACCATGTGGCATACTAGCAGCTTAATAAATTAATATTTAGACGCTTGGCACTGCGTTTTTTTAACTTATTATAATCATTCATTTAATTATTTTTAATTTTTTGTTCTTGTTTTTTTAATTTTTTATCTTAATTTTTACAGTTTTCCAATTTGTTTGTTTAAAAACAAAAACAAATGTCAAATTTGTTTTCAAACTTTTTTTTCAGTTTCAAAGTAACATGTTTTGGCATAAATTCCATTAACCCCATGCCTGCTATATGACGTGCACTTGCACAACAGAATTCTTTATCAAGGGATTGTTCTATTGTCATTTGTCGGCTGCAGCTATCTGAGTGCCACATCCCACGTGATGCACAATGCCACTTGCCAAACAGTTACATTTGTATTTGTGTTGCTGTTCTTCTTTAATTTCCTTCTTGAGTGTACTGTCAATGTCTTACAAATGGCTACACTGTATTCTTAATTTTTTAAATAACTTTAATACTAATAACACTAACAAGTGTGACCACACAGTAAATGTTATTATATGTGTTTGTACTAGAAATTGAACTACAACAATGCCACGTTTCACTGATGTTCTTCTTGCTTCTTTGCTTTTAGGTACATAAGAGGGTAGGAGACAACATTACCCATTGTACTGCCAGACAGAACACCTGCACCCTATGCACAAAGTCACGTGATATGTGGCCATAGACATGGGGTGCATGCACAGGCCTTATTTGGTGAGGCATAGGTGGCCGTACTTGTTTTTTTGTCCAACGCCACCTCCCCTTAACCCTGGCAGCAGGCTGTAGGCATGGGTCCGGGTACGGGCTCTGGGAGCATCGGCAGCGGTGGGGAAAGGTGCGCTGGGCAGGGTTTCACTGCTCTGGTGTCTGGCGCACCAATAACCAGCTGACGCACCGGACGTCTGATGTCCTGGACCATGAGAAGGACCTACTGGACACATGCTTGGAGTGGAGGTCCCGGGGCTTGGTGAGTAGATATTTAATATTACTACTTTATGTCCCTCTGCTCTGTGTTATATATTGCGAATACATTTTTTTCCCTGAACAACAAGAATGCTGCTGCTTACATTGCAAGTAAATTACTTTAAAAAATCTTCTGTGATTGTTATGACACAGGTGCTTGGCGCTACTAATCTTACTTGTTTGCAACTTTGCGCTCACTTGGCATGATTATGTGAGAGTTTACTTTAGAGAACTTAAGTTAGGTAATGCTAGAAAGACTGTAGTCCTTCCTTTGTCCTCCTTCCACTAAGAAGAGATAGTGGTGGACTGATAGGTTTAGTTTAGGTACTTGTTATTAGTAGGTACGTTTTTAGTGGTCTGCGTGATGCATCCTCTGTCACTTCACAGGTTGCTGAGTGCTGCTTGCACCAGTCCTTAGTAGAACCTTTTGTAGTTTGTTTAGTGAGTGGTGGTAATATAGGCTTATTACCACTAGCAAAACATCAGCGGGAACCAACCATTGGATCTGGGGACTTTGAATTCGAGATTTCAAAAGTAAGTTGGAAAACTGGTGATGTTTGTTTGATTGGGACCATGCAACTAGATTTATTTGTAATTGTAATCGATTTGTTTTTAATTTATTGTGGTGGATGGCCTGTAGTTTCAGTGGGGGCTTAGTTGTTTTTTTGTGAGTAATTTTTCTTCTTTTATGAAGGGAACATGTTGCACAGTTCACTAAATTTTTTCCATGATTTGAAATCAATTTGCAATATTTACTATGTATCCTAGTAGTCTGCCAATAGGCTTTTCCCAGCCAGTAGGCCCAGAGCTACTCATGGGTGCATGAACCAACTGTTTCTGTGGTTTCTGTTGAATAACAACATAACTTAGGGCATAGATGGCATAGGATTGAAAATATAAAAAGTGCTTTTTAGTGTTATTTCCCTTTTTTTCTAACATGCATAAAGGGCTTTGTTGGATGTGTGTGGTAGTACCTTGCAGAACTTTTTAACCCTGTGGATTTTCTCACAAGTGTAAATGGCTTTGTTGGAAGTGTGTGGTAGTACCTTGCAAACCTTTTTTAACCCTGTGGATTTTCATTTTTGCACTGTTGCATTAAAGATGTGTTGTTTAGCATGCCTCCTTTGTCTGGCCAGTGTAAGAGTGTAAGAGTGTGTTTTCAAAAATAGGCCAGCATTTGCCTTGGTTCCACCTGCATCCAGGGGGCATTTTGTAGAGTCTGTGTCCATTCTCCTGCTTGTGGTCATTGTTTTCCATGCCTCCTGCTTGTTGTTATGACCATGTGGCTGGCGGACATTTTGTGGAGGCAGTCACTGTGCTTTTGCCATAGGCCTGCATGTCTTCCTTTGTTCCCTATTGGCTTATTGCTTCTTGTTGTGGTGGCCTGGATATGTTGCTGGTGGCCATTTGGTGAAGGCAGCCAGTGTGCTTTTGCCATAGTCCTGCAGGTCTTCTCTTTGTTCGCAAATGCCTTCTTTTTGCTTGTTGTTGATGATGACCATGTGGCATACTAGCAGCTTAATAAATTAATATTTAGACGCTTGGTACTACATTTTTTAACTTATTATAATCATTCATTTAATTATTTAAAATTTTTTGTTCTTGTTTATTTAAATTTTTTATCTTAATTTTTACAGTTTTCCAATGTGTTTGTTTTTTCTTTCTTTATTTTCATTTTTTATATTTTTTCAACGTTTAAAAACAAAAACAAATGTCAAATTCTTTTTCAAACTTTTTTTTTCAGTTTAAAAGTAACATGATTTGGCATAAATTCCATTAGCCCCATGCCTGCTATATGACGTGCACATTGCACAACAGTATTCTTTATCAAGGGATTGCTTTATTGTCATTTGTCGGCTGCAGCTATCTGAGTGCCACGTCCGATGTGATGCACAATGCCACTTGCCAAACAGTTACATTTGTATTTGTGTTGCTGTTCTTCTTTAATTTCCTTCTTGAGTGTACTGTCAATGTCTCACAAATGGCTACACTGTATTCTTAATTTTTTTAATAACTTTGGTAATAATAACACTAAAAAGTGTGACCACACAGTAAATGTTATTATATGTGTTTGTACTAGAAATTGAACTACAACAATGCCACGTTTCTCTGATGTTCTTCTTGCTTCTTTGCTTTTAGGTACAGAAGAGGGTAGGAGACAACATTACCCATTGTACTGCCAGACAGAACGCTTGCGCCCTATGCACAAAGTCACGTGATATGTGGCCATAGATATGGGGTGCATGTACAGGTCTTATTTGGTGAGGCATAGGTGGCCGTACTTGTGTTTTTTGTCCAGCGCCACCTCCCCTTAACCCTGGCAGCAGGCTGTAGGCATGGGTCCGGGAAAGGGCTCTGGGAGCATCAGCAGCGGTTGGGAAAGGTGCCCACGGCAGTGTTTCACTGCTCTGGTGTCCGGCGCACCAATAACCTGCTGACGCACCGGTGGTCTGATATCCAGGACCGTGAGAAGGACCTACTGGACATGCTAGGAGTGGAGGTCCTGGGGCTTGGTGAGTAGATATTTAATATTACTACTTTGTGTCCCTCTGCTCTGTTATATATTGCGAATACAATTTTTTCCCCGAACAACAAGAATGCTACTGCTTACATTGCAGGTAAATTACTTTTAAAAATCTTCTGTGATTGTTATGACAAAGGTGCTTGGTGCTACTAATCTTACTTGTTTGCAACTTTGCGCGCACTTGGCATGATTATGTGAGAGTTTACTTTAGAGAACTTAAGTTAGGTAATGCTAGAAAGACTGTAGTCCTTCCTTTGTCCTCCTTCCACTTAGAAGAGATAGTGGTGGACTGATAGGTTTAGTTTAGGTACTTGTTATTAGTAGGTACGTTTTTTAGTGGTCTGCGTGACGCATCCTCTGTCATGTCACGGGTTGCTGAGTGCTGCTTACACCAGTCCTTAGTAGAACCTTTTGTAGTTTGTTTAGTGAGTGGTGGTAATATAGGCTTATTACCACTAGCAAAACATCAGCGGGAACCAACCAAATCTACAATTTGGTGTATGCAAAATGTATGCATGTGTCCTCCATTGCATTTTTGCAGGCAAACAATTGGCCCATCTTGAATAGGTGGGCTAGGTCAGGTGGCACTTAGGCTTAGTTAGTATTTCTGAAATCAGAATGCAACACTGGAATAGTGTTCATAAATACATTAAATATTAACAAGACGGACCGCGATTCCCGCAATACTAGTCGACCAGATTTAGATAGGACAATTTTATTGCAATTGTTGTTTTCATAAATGTTTTTTCGAGCGTTTTAAAAAATATTTTATTTGTTTCACACCAATCATCCATGTTTGTCTCTTTCGTTCTTCCATCTTTCATGATCAGCACCCAGAGGCAGGAAGACGGGGTCGGAGTTGGCGGGAGCTGGGGAAGATGCCTCCCAAGGCCAGGAGCGCTCCTCTACTGAGGGCTCTGTTGCTGGCCCCAGTAAGTCCACCTATTGTTAATATTGATAATTTTACTTCCCTAACTTTTACTGCATCAGCACCTTTTTTTCTGAAATATTACTTTGATTTCCTAATTCCATCTTTTTACAAAATCTTCTCAAATGTTCAATCTAGACAATCAGTTTCTAAATTCTTGTTATCCCTGCCTCTAACTGCCTCTGCTATGACTCTATTACTACTACAATTAGTCTGTCTGTAGCTAAGCTTTCCCAGGAGGCCACTCTTTATTTTAATGGTTTTAAATAAAACTCTGATTCACCAATTGCTCTAGCCACTGAGTCCAGTCCTTTGGGTTGTTCTCTTCTAGTCTTCTTAATCTTGAAGCTTTTTGAAGATTTCCCACCAACAAAATGCCCAACCAGATATTTAACTATATTTTATAGGCTACTAGTACATACTACTACAGTTGTAGGGATTCTGCACATACAGAACTATGCACAGTTGATAGGAGGTTGGACCTTCCTCATACCTCACCCACAATCCCCTGACTGACTAGCAATAGTGTCTCATTAGCTCCCTGAACCCCCTGAAGAAACCCAATGATTAAACAAACCGGAATATAACACTACACTCCCGACCTCTTGGAAGGAAAGAACACCCTTTCACTCACTCACTCTTTTAAGTCCACAATCCACGCCAAATACCACAGAATCTATGTAAGTTCAAAAGGTTTATTTTCAAATAAAAAGTTCTGTACGTTGTTCTGTAATGCAGTATACTAACTATAAGAGCCAGCACCAACATCAAAATGTATAAGATTAAAACAATAAACATTGAGACAACTACAAGTCCAGAGAAGACAAAAGGGGAAATCATGATAACTGAACAGTGGTTGAAGAACCACCCTTCCCTTGGCAGGAATATAGTTTATATAAAATTATAAATGAAGATCTCTGAGCGAATTCTGGGGGACCCCTCACCTTAGAAGAACCTAGAAGTACTGGTTACATTATAAGCTCTGGAAAGCTCGGTTTCGTAGAAGGGAATCTTCCATCTGTAATGAGAAAAAAAAGTGCCCATTAGTATATTGCAAGCATTTCTCTGTTGTGCCAAAGGCGTAGCATGTTATGGCTAAGCAATACAGACTGACCACCAGAACTCAATAACAAAGTTGCTTGTGTTTTTAACTTATACTCAGCGCTCAGACAGTAGCAGTATGAGCTCATGTGGGCTCAAATGCTTTTTAGTTCTTACACATTAAGCTGCGAGATAACGTGCACAAAAATAAAAGACACAAAGCTAAAATGGTTGCAAGGCTCAGGCTAACATGCAAAGAGACTAGCATGACCCTAGAGACCATTACACTACTAGTGTCTACTCTACTCTAGTAGTACCAGGTCTGTACTAGTGATGTCTGTTGTATATGTATGCATTTAACTTTTGTTTGAATCTTGCTAGTGAAAAAGAATAAATAGGGGGTGGTGAATATGGCATCTAAAACATTTGTAATGTTTTTTCTAGGTGTACTACCAACCACCAGTGCCGAGGCCAGCAGCGATAGCAACGCGGCCATTCCAGAGGGGGCAGGAGATGCGGCACCTGCTGGGGCTGCAGGGGTTGAGACAGCAGCAATGGCGGGCGGTGGTAAGTTATCCTTACCTATTAACATTACACTAGCTGCAAGGGTGTACAGTACACTGTAATGTTGAGACCTAGTAAGTAAGAAGTTGTTGGGAACAACGGTTGAAGAAGACTCCCTTTACTTAGCATTAGCTATAGCAGCAGGAGTTGAGTAACCAATGGCCTCTTCTATCTGACTTCAACTCAGCTGTGAAAGTCTTATGGAGACGACTATAAGTCAGATCAGATGACCTTAGTGGGTGTGTTGAACAAACAGAGAAAGAAGGGTGGAAGGAGTAAGGATGGGCAAGATGTAATATTTATGACTGTCAGAGAAGGATACGTGAGATGCATGCATAGGTGGCTGATATGAATCAGATGCATGGGTGGTGGAAAGTGAAAGAAAAGATGCCTGCCTGGGTGGGTAAAACTGTATGGGTGGAGGATAGCAAAAATCCTCAGTGGTGTTTGGGTCAAACTCCAAGTCAAGGCAAGCAAGGAAGGAAAGGACGCATGGATGGTGGTTTAAAAAAAAAGAATAAATGTTTGTTAGTGAATCAAACTAAGGTTTTTTGAGAGATTAAGAAGAATGATAGACATTTACTTTGAATGGATGGATGCCTGGATGGTATCATCATAGGTAATATAGGTGTAGACTGTCACCGGATGAAGAGTCTTAGTTTGAAGAGACTGTGAAAGAAATCGCGCCAGAGTAGCAAAGCCGAGGTGAATCTAAGTTGATTTTTAAGAATACTCCCTTGACCCACAGTTGATTGCAAGCACAGCATATATATTGTGTAGGTATGTAGTAGTTATCATAAAGTACCTTACTCCGACTCAGAGGGCAACTCCCTAACTATGTTAATTTTTTTTAGACTGTGTCAGCCAGCCTGCCATCGGTGGCCTATCGCCTGGTTACACAATAAATCAAAACATAGTACCTCATGTTGTCCCATATATAAGCAATGATCATTAGAAAATATATTATCTGCCTTTTTCTAGTAGTTAAGGCAGAGTGAAAGTGAAATTAGGCAGTTGCCCTTGATGTAACAGAGTATGGCCAGTGCCACCTGTAATAGAAAAATATGAGCTTCCCCACCTGCAGACAGTAGTAAATACAACTAACATGAGTCTGCGTCATGACTCTAGTATGTTTGTCTTGGGCGCAGGCTGACTGAGCTGGAATACCAGCTACAACAAAGTTATGCTCATTTGGCAAAACAAGAGAGAAGAAGAAGACTAGTGTACTGTGTACTCGAGTTCATACATTGTGCTAATATAATTCCAGAAACTCCCACAAATGTTAGAGGTCTAGGAAGTGGGAGGATAGATACATACCACAAATGTTATGTACTGTGCTTGCTAGTGCTACTGTGCCACTATGTGTTGAATTGATTTGTGTTACTGTTTTGCTAACAGTATTGGTTAATAGTATTTTTTTCTTTCATGATATAGCTACTCCTTCCAAACCATCTAGGAAGGAGGTGGCCGCCAAGGCCCGGCGCTGGAAGCTGCAAGCCATCTGCCAAGAATACCGGCGGCTGGTGGCTCTGACGGAGGAAGAGGAGGAAGCGGCGGCAGCTACAGCCTCCTCCAATGACCCGGGCCCCAGCCAGGCCCCTCCAGTTTTACGTGAACAGATAATGGGTAACCCAATAAACCCTTGTAGGTATGGGCAATTAGCAATTCAGAACAAGGAGGCTACAAGAGATTTAATTTATTCACTGAGTAGAATGAGTAAAGTGACATAAATCACTCACGTTAGTTCAGGGGAATCTAACTAATGTGTATTCATAGAATAACAATTTTAGTTAATGAAAAAAACAATCAATGTTGAAGAGAAACAAGAACACACGGGCTAGTAATCAGGTCAGAAAAATATTTATATAGAGTTAATCAAAAAATTATTTCATGGGGAATCAGAAACAAAAGCAAAAAAGATTGGGCACAGTGAAGTTATGGACAGATGTACGCATAGGTCAGCAAATCAGTACATAACAATTCATCAACTCCTTTCATTTAGAAAAGGGTAACCAAGTCAATCGATGTACAAAGGTGTACTTTTGAAGCGATGTTATTAGCTTTAGGAGATGATGATTTGGTCGACGTTTTCTCTGACGGCTGTCGGAGTCTCAGGCGATTGCCATCTGTGGGTTGTACTGTAGGCTGACTGTGATCTAGCTTTAGCCAGGTGTCCTGTATTAACCTGTACAATAGTGATCTTTACCATCCAGACCCTACTGCTTTGAAAATACAACTATTAGTGAGGAATTTGTTACATCTCAGTACATCTCACCTTGTTGTGTTTTAGACAAATACATTACTTGTCATTGTATTTACTGTTGTTAATGTATTCATGACCATGCCTTGTGTTTCTGTATGTTTTAATCTCTTGATTTATGATTACAGACACTCTGTCTTGATAAATAATATTGCATATTTCACCCCCTTTTTTAAGATTGCGACATGAAAACTTTACTGATTTTATACACGAACAAATAATACACTGGATGTAATATTTCTTTAAGCTGGCTCCCTCATTGTCGACATTCCGACTAATTTGTTTGTGTTAGATACAAGTCTTTATTACTGTATATTTACAGCACCAATGTTCATCACATTCACCTTTGGACACTTCAAAATGGCCGGCACATTTGTGCAGCCTCCATTTAACAAACGGCCTTCATTCCACAATCCATTGGCGTTTGTTCACTTCCGGGTGATGATATTTAAATACAGGAGCCCTTAGAACACTCGCTATCTCGGCTCATGTTGACTCTGATGTTTTGCCTCCCCGAAGCGCTGCCCACATTTTTTATGTAAGTACGTCTATACGCGATTTCGGCTTTTCCATGTCTGATTAGATACTTGTGATAGAATATCGGGTTTTGGAATGAGAGACACTAATACTCTCCTTGTATCATGATGTAGCATTAGAGACTCTAGAGACTCAGTACTGTGTCCCAGTCGTACTTATTAGTCAAAGATGCTTTAAAACCGGCTTTTTAGTTTGAATCTTTCCAGAAACTGCTCTTGCAAGGACCTGCATTAACTTCTTAGTATTTTGTTGCCGGTCACGTTATTTTAGACTGTGTTCCAATTCCTTGCCGTTTTAATGTGCTAACGCTTGGGTCTGTTATTTGATAATATATAATTCAATTGAATTTATATTGAGTATAAGGGTCGTTACTTGGCCTGGACCTAATTTCCCTTGAATTCCTTATTTTTTAGAAAACCACAAATATCGGCGATACTTTGTGTTCTATTCATTTAATCAACCGAGTATCCCCCAGACGCCTTGATATTGAATATCTATTGCAGGTGTGTCAAGTGACTTGAGACTTACTATGACACTGACTCCAACTAACAACTTAGCATTAAGATAGGTTCAGGTACCCCTTATTTGTCTCTTTTTTAACAATAGATACACTTATGGTATCCCAATCGGCTCACTGAACGTCTGGCTTTATTACTTCCTGTCATACTGCAAAATATCGGCAATACTTTGTGTTCCATTCATTTAATCAACCAAGTATCCCCCAGACGCGTTGATATTGAATATCTATTGCAGGTATGTCAAGTGACTTGAGACTTACAATGACACTGACTCCAACTAGCAACTTAGCATTAAGATAGGTTCATGTACCCCTTATTTGTCTTTTTTTGACAATAGATACACTTATGGTATCCCAATTGGCTCTCTGAACGTCTGGCTTTATTACTTCCTGCCATACTGCAAAGTAAGCATTTCTGAGTTTCGCCACAAACCAAGGGTGTAGTGAACATTGGTGCATTGTGTAATTTATGAAAGTGCCAAATAAACACTTCAAATGACTAATACCAACAATGATCTTTATGTGCAGCTGTGCGCTGTAAACAAATTGGCTTCAAATGTATGCCTTAAATCTGTCATCTTACAAAAATATCATCTTTTTACTGTATGAATTCAAATGAATGATTAAGAATGTTTTATATTTTTATTCACATCAATTGTATGTGAATCACACGGTGCTTTAACTGGAAGGGTTATTGTTTGCCGATATAGAAATCTTTAATCTGTGTCATGGCATTTAAGTAATTTTCACTACATTGTTTTTGTCTAGGGGGTAACCATTGTGCATAAATACTAGTCCTGATGATGGTCTCATAGACAACAGCATTGGAGACCGAAACATCGACCAAATCATCAACTCCTAAAGCTAATAACATCGCTTCATGAGTACACCTTTGTACATCGATTGACTTGGTTACCCTTTTCTAAATGAAAGGAGTTGATGAATTGTTATGTACTGATTTTTTACCTATGCGTACATCTGTCCATAACTTCACTGTGTCCAATCATTTTTCCTTTTGTTTCTGATACCCCCTGAAATGATTTTTTGATTAACTCTATATAAATATTTTTCAGACCTGATTACTAGCGCGTGTGTTCTCTTTTCTCTTCAACATTGATTGTTTTTTTCATTAACTAAAATTGTTATTCTATGAATACACATTAGTTAGATTACCCTGTACTAACTTGAGTGATTTATGTCACTTAACTCATTCTACTCAGTGATTAAATGAAATCCCTTGTAGCTTCCTTGTTCTGAATTCCTCCAGTTTTACGGCGCCACGGTCAGGCAGCCGCCCGCCGCCTCCCTTCAATATCCAGCACTGCTGCCCCTCCTGTGGATGCAACTGCAGGGCATATGCACGCTGCATGCTCCTCCGGAATGCTCGCCTAGAGGAGCAGTTAGAGGAGGTGAAGAAGAGGCTAAAGGTCCTGGAGAAGGCAGACTGAAGATCCCGTCAATAACTTGACCCTGTCGCATTGCCCCTTTTTCATTCTTTTTTTGGGTTAGTGGGAATGGGGTGTTGCTTTGGGGTTTATTTATTATAGATATTTTGGACATTGGTTGGACTTTATAATTTTGAACATTGGTTGGGGTTTGGGAGAGGAGTGGGTCAGGTGCTGTGGGATTTTTTTACATAATTTATTTTTGTTAGGGTATTAAATTATATATCTACATAAATATAGCATTACATTGTTAATGCAGTGTGGGGGGGTACTGTTTTACATCACAAATATGGTTTCCTTGCTGCTGTAGTCAGGGTCGCACCCAGTGTTGGATTTAATATTCTGCCAATTTTGTAACACACAGATTGATGCGGTACCCCCACTGAGTGACTTGTCCTACTAGTACTTTCAGTCTCTCCTCCTATCTATGCATTCTGCAACTGGACCCAAAGGGGTGTGTGAAATTGAATTAATGAAAAAAATTCAATTATTAATTATGCCTCCCCCAAACTTCTTCTCTTACCTATGCTTGATGTTTAATTTAGGCACAATAAGGGCTGCATGGTGAGGATGGTTTTCTTTCCCAACATGCCATGGTTATGGTGGCATTAGTAGTAGACACTGGCAGTAGCATTTTCAAAAAAAGAAAATGAGACAGTCAGTCGCCTGAGAGAGACTGTTGGAGGAGCAGTAGAATGAAGTACAGTACAGAACTTACTGCCAAACAATAATATGCCAAAATACAATAAAACTTAATGGTGGCAGGGATAGCCTAGTACACAGAGTTACAACAAACTCTAGTTGTTTTGTGAGTCACTCAACTAGGCCCTAAAGTACACTCGACCCAAGGGTAACCGTTAGTGCTGTATAAGAGGATGACAGCAAATCCAATCGATGCCGGCAATTAATGCTGATGGATTAGTTTCCTTTCATAAAAAAATTGGGAAACATCGTAAACAACGAAGTTTTAATTACGACTCACCTGAACAACGAAGTCTGAACAACTACCAATTCTGAACAACAAAGTCATGAACAACGAAGTCATGAACAACGACTCTTCTTAACAACGATTCCCGGACTGCAAGCACTCTTCAAACTTGGAAACACCATTCGTCTCCGCCCCTTGGACTGCTGAAATGGCCTGACAGGTCACTCTTCTGCGCCCTATTCTGCTCCAGCATTCATCCCCAGAAGATGACCATGTGTGGCTCCCTCTCCGTGCGTGCGGGGCTGGCAGGGTCACCTGGTTTAATCAGCCAAGATGGTACGTGTCACATCTTTTTCAAGCGCAGGTTTGCAGCGTGCGAGCCGACACTCTCAAATCATGAGAACTGAAACTTATTTGAGCGCAAGTTCCGGATGCATGTTTCTCCTTAGGCATATGACGTCACCAACACGCCTAGCCCTCCTCACGGATTTTGCCTTTCATCAGCTGGAACCAATGCCAGGGCATGTGCAAATGAGCAGGCGAAGGCGGCCTTTTCAATTGGTCAACAGAAATGAGATGCGTCTCAAGGAATTATGGCAGTATTTCCTGTTAGTGTTTCTTGTGCTGATAGTTTCTGTTCACAATTAAGCAGCAAGGCCCTGTGCATGGCAGGAGGGCAGAGCAAACGAGCGAAGCAGTTTAGCCTCTTTCATATTTGTGTGTGCCGTTAACATGAAAAAAAAACAGAACAGTTATAGCACTATAGCAGGGCTCCTTCTTTTAATCAGTAATTATGTTCTCAAATTGCCAAAGATCATCCAATTCTACTTTGTTCCAGACAACTGTGAGTGAGGCTTCGGCACTAAGCCCTGTACCCTGATCTCTCTCGCCGAAGGGATGGATGGGCGGTGAGGGAAATTCGAGGAGGTGAAAGTAGAATTTAGCACCAGCTTAGCCTCAGGTTTGTGTGGGTAATCGTGTTTATAATTAGAATGGGTGTAATTAGTTTTTAAGGTGTTGGGGGATTCGTGTACTAGATGTAAAACATGTTTTTTAAAACACACATTCCTTAACCACAAAAAACGTGGTAAAGAAATGCGTGGAAACAAAAGTCGTAGTTTAGACGAGGTCGTGGTTGCGACCTCGTGGTTAGGAAAGTAGTGGTTGTGGAACTCGTTGTTCCAACATACAACCAAAAAAATTACCTCACAAATATACTGCTCATGGGTGGGCAAACAGAAGAAGATCCTCGCCCTGCCTTGAAATTGAATTAGTGTTGCTTTTGCCACATCCGCCCCAGCAAGCGTGTAATAAATTATTGGTGTACATTTAATTTAGTCACACCTGAATAAGTCACACAGCCGGGGGAAGAGGGTTAGGGTTTGATGGATTGTTGGGAAGGGGGGGTTGGGGAAAGGTTTGACAAAGAAAAACAGTACGCATGGACAAACAACAAAACACAATCTTTTTAGACTACCATCTCCATAAATCAGTTCGGGGAGAAAAGGGAAATGCATGCATGATGATGATAACTTGATGGTTAATGATAAGTGGTACTTGCTAACTACTAGACAATTAGACAGTACAGGGTAGCAGTATATTAATATTATGCAATTTGCATTGCCTGTCTGCCCACAGAGAGACCCGGGTTACATACAGTTTGTGTTCTGTTGTACCGGGCTTACTTTTAAAGATAGCAAATAAAATGTAAAAATAGCTGTAGCAAGGAATTATAAGCAGAGAGCAAACAAAATAATAATGACAACAACACACTGTAGTAATGATTGAAGACAAAAAATGAATCAAGTTATTTATAAGATGATGAAAGTTGATAATGTTACTATGTTATCCTGGTCAAAATGGGAAGTTGCATCTCGGCATTCCTCTTGGTCCTCCCTTCACTGGATGCTCTGCCCATCAATCTTGGGTGACGCACTGCCTGCCCGGCAGGTGTAGATTCATTGGTAAGGTAAGTGTGTGTTGTTTTTCCAAGTATAGCACAGGGTAAGGGCCGGCCTGTAATTGTAGGTGGAAAAGCAAAAGCGATATTGAAAAACAAAGTAAAGAAAATGACTAAATTACGGTGGAGTGCAACAAGAACATTTTCCGAGGTAGCATGGATGCCTCATGTCTACTCTAGTCTGTTTCCAGCATTAACCTACAACAACAACAGGACAGAGCAGGCCCACTGTGACAGCACCCTTTGCACATCCTCCATTTAGTGTACATTTTTTTACATAGTCTGCCAAAGCACATATCCAAAAACCACAATTGATGAACAGAATGCAGAATAATGTCATACATTCACCCCAGTACAGAGATCTGGGCCTAAATCCATCGTTTTTTGCACTCCACACCACCCCACTTCAGACATGGCCATATTCAAATCAGTCTGACCCTGTGCCTCATGGGAACAATCCAGCCGGAACTGCCAAGCCATGCCTTCCCTGGACCGGAAAAAAGCTTCTGAGGACCGGTTTCTGGCATTTCAGCCGTCTTCAGCCCGGCTTGCTTGAATCCAGTGGTGTGGAGTGCATGGGACTCACGTCTGAGCATACCCATCCCACTCGGGGTGACAAAGGAAAAACCACAATTGATGGACAGAATGCAGAACAATGTAAATGTAAATGTAAATGTGTTTCGATTTATATAGCGCACTTTAACCCAGGGGTCTCAAGGCGCTTGCTTAGGGAACCCATCCTGGTATTCCCCTGTGAGATACCCCAGCCGGGTATCCACAAGGTGAAAGTCAGGCATCCCGCCGCGAGGGGCCGTAGTGGAGATTAAGCAAGCTATTGCCCAGAGTCACAGAGTGTGACCCCGTGAGTCGAGTAGGCACCGGAGCGAGAATTGTCGACACTGTGGAATTTTGAGCCCGAGACCCGCCGAGGCGGGGAATCGAACCCTGGTCCACGGCCGATCTCAGCTTCCGGGTCTGCCGCCTCTAACCACTGAGCCACGCTTCTCCACAATGTCATTCATTCACCCCAGTACAGAGAGCTGGGCCTAAATCCATATTTTATTTGCACTCCACACCACCCCAGTTCAGACATGGCCATATGCAAATCAGGCATTCCAGCCGTCTTCAGCCCGGCTTGCTTGAATCCAGTGGTGTGGAGTGCATGGGACTCACGTCTGAGCATACCCATCCCACTCAGGGTGACAAATGCAAAACCCACAATTGATGGACAGAATGCAGAACAATGTCATACATTCACCCCAGTACAGAGATCTGGGCCTAAATCCATCGTTTTTTTGCACTCCACACCACCCCAGTTCAGACATGGCCATATGCAAATCAGTCTAACCCTGTGCCTCATGGGAACAATCCAGCCCGAACTGCCAAGCCATGCCTTCCCTGGACCAGAAACAAGCTTCTGAGGACCGTTTTCTGGCATTCCAGCTGTCTTCAGCCCGGCTTGCTTGAATCCAGTGGTGTGGAGTGCATGGGACTCACGTCTGAGCATACCCATCCCACTCGGGGTGACTCATGTCTGAGCATACCCATCCCACTCGGGGTGACAAATGCAAAAACCAAAATTGATGGACAGAATGCAGAACAATGTCATACATTCACCCTAGTACAGAGATATGGGCCTAAATCCATTGTTTTTTTGCACTCCACACCAACCCAGTTCAGACATGGCCATATGCAAATCAGTCTGATCCTGTGCCTCATGGGAACAATCCAGCCCGAACTTCCAAGACATGCCTTTCCTGGACCGGAAACAAGCTTCCGAGGACCAGTTTCTGGCATTCCAGCCTCCTTCAGCTTGGCTTGCTTGAATCTAGTGGTGTGGAGTGCATGGGACTCACGTCTGAGCATACCCATCCCACTGGGGTGACAAATGCAAAAACCAAAATTGATGGACAGAATGCAGAACAATGTCATACATTCACCCCAATACAGAGATCTGGGCCTAAATCCATCGTTTTTTTGCACTCCACACCACCCCAGTTCAGACATGGCCATATGCAAATCAGTCTGACCCTTTGCCTCATGGGAACAATCCAGCAGAAACTGCCAAGCCATGCCTTCCCTGGACCGGAAACAAGCTTCCAAGGACCGGTTTCTGGCATTCCAGCCATCTTCAGCCCGGCTTGCTTGAATCCTGTGGTTTGGAGTGCATGGGACTCACGTATGAGCATACCCATCCCACTCAGGGTGACAAATTCAAAAACCACAATTGATGGACAGAATGCAGAACAATGTCATACTTTCACCCCAGTACAGAGATCTGGGCCTAAATCCATTGTTTTTTTGCACTCCACACCACCCCAGTTCAGACATGGCCATATGCAAATCAGTCTGACCCTGTGCCTCATGGGAACAATCCAGCCCGAACTGCCAAGCCATGCCTTCCCTGGACCGGAAACAAGCTTCTGAGGACCAGTTTCTGGCATTTCAGCCGTCTTCAGCCCAGCTTGCTTGAATCCAATGGTGTGGAGTGCATGGGACTCACGTCTAAGCATACCCCTCCCACTCGGGGTGACAAATGCAAAAACCACAATTGATGGACAGAATGCAGAACAATGTCATACATTCACCCCAGTACAGAAATCTGGGCCAAAATCCATCGTTTTTTTGCACTCCACACCACCCCAGTTCAGACATGGCCATATGCAAATCATGGGACGGGTATGCTCAGACGCGAGTCTCGTGCTCTCCATGCCGCTGGAATCAAGCTATCCTGGCTGATGAGGGCTGAAAGCCCGAAACCGGTCCTAGGATGCTTGTTTCCAGTCCAGAGAGGACCTGGCTTGGCAGTTCGGGTTGGACTGTTCCCATGGGACACAGGGTCAAGACTGATTTGCATACCACTGGGTTCAAACTGGAATGCCATGGTGAGTAAAAAAATGATGGGAATTAGGCCCATATTTCTGTACTGGGGTGAATGTATGACATTGTTCTGCATTCTGTCCCTCAACTGCTGTTTTTGCATTTGTCACCCCGAGTGGGACGGGTATGCTCAGACGTGAGTCCTGTGCTTTCCATGCCACTGGAATCAAGCTATCCTGGCTGATGAGTGCTGAAAGCTCGAAACCGGTCCTAGGATGCTTGTTTCCAGTCCAGGGAGGACCTGGCTTGGCAGTTCGGGCTGGACTGTTCCCATGGGACACAGGGTCCAGACTGATTTGCGTATGGCTAAATTCAAACTGGAATGGCATGGTGAACAAAAAAACTATGGATTTAGACCCAGATCTCTGCACTGGGGTGAATGTATGACATTGTTCTTCATTCTGTCCATCAACTGCTGTTTTTGCATTTGTCACCCCGAGTGGGACGGGTATGCTCAGACGAGAGTCCCATGCTCTCCATGTCACTGGAATCAAGCTATCCTGGCTGATGAGGGCTGAAAGCCCGAAACCGGTACTAGGATGCTTGTTTCCAGCACAGGGAGGACCTGGCTTGGCAGTTCGGACTGGACTTTTCCCATGGGACACAGGGTCAAGAATTTGCATACGGCTGGGTTTAAACTGGAATTGCATGGTGAGCAAAAAAACAATCGATTTAGGCCTAGATCTCTGTACTGGGGTGAATGTATGACATTGTTCTGCATTCTGTCCATCAACTGTTGTTTTTTTAAATTACATTTACTCCATTCATTGATCACACAAAGCAATACTAATTCAAGGGCAGGCAGGCAGGGCGATGATCTTTAGTTCTGCTCAAAGTATAACTATAGCTCACACTGGCATATATTAGATTGCCCACCCCTGCACAGGCAGTATTCAATATTCATATTGTTTTCAGAGTAAGATAATACATCATATTTTCCAGCATCATCATCCTTCAGCACTAAAGGTTACATTTGTCCACTTCAAAAGTTCATAGCTCAAGTTAACTTCAATTTGTAACTTGTACTAGACTAGTCCACCATTCAGTTTTTTTTTTACTTTTGCATTGCTTATCATGGTTTCTTGTTTGGCAGTCTTCTTCTTATGTACTGTACTTCTACTAGTCGTTTTTTAGTCTCCCTCAGATGAGTGTCTCATTTTCTGTTTTTGCAACTGCTACTGCAGTGTCTACTACTTCCACCGGCATGGCACCTTAGGAAACCAAACCATCACCATGCAGTAATCGCTTCGACTAATCATCAATCACAGGTAATAGAAGAAGTGTGGGGGATGCAATAATGTATATCCTGTGGAAATTAATTAATTCACACACCCACACCCTTCCGAGTCCACTGTAGTCTTAGTTGTAGACTAAGACACCAGTGCAAAGTAAAAGAGTAACCCCCAAAAATGATGTACATCATTTGTAAAACTATAAATGTATTCCCCTAACAAATGAACTAGAATGAAAGCTACCCACAACACCCGACCCACCCCTCTACCTAACTCCAACCAATGTCCAGAAGGCCAATTGTCCATAAATCCAAATGTCTATAAAAACAAATTAGCACACTCAAGTTTTCCCCAACTACCACATTCCCACCCTCTCCCCAACACATCCCACTCACCCCCAAAAAAATACTAAAAAAGGGGCAAGAGACTGAGGTCTATGATCATCAAGCCGCAGGCTAGGATATGGATTGTGCGCTCAAGATGGTCAAAGTGCTTTTTATCCTGTCCTCTAGGCGCGCCATCTGGAGGAGCATGCAGTACTGAAAGTTTTTAGATGAACAACAGGGGTGGGCGTAGTGGTTGACTTGTGGTAGGCAGCTGCCGAACCACGGCACTGTATCACAGGAGGCACTGGGGGGCCAGGCTAGGGCACGGGGCATTCGAGGCTGCAGATGCTGCCTTGTCCTCCGCCAGAGCCACCAGCCGCCCATATTCATTCCTGATGGCCTCCAGCTTCTGTTGCCGGGTCTTGGCTGCTATCTCCTGCCTGGTGGGTTGGGAAGGAATAGCTATATCAAGAAAGAAAAAAGACAATTGTAACCAATACTCTTAGCAAAATAGTAACACATACAATTATACACATGCGAGTAAAGTGGCATAGTGGCAAATGCAGTACATAACATTTGAGGTATCCTCAATTCCTCTGCCCCTGGCATAGACAAGTAGTGTTCTTCTCTCTCTTGTTTGGCTAAATTGGTCTTGTAGGCATGCCAGCTCAGCTTGCGGCCTAGACAGACATTCTTGTGTCATAGATGCTGATGGAGGGTCACGTTCTACCATTTAATTACCAGAAAGGGCATTTTTATCGACCTTGCTAAGATGAAGGTCTGATGTGGGCCCTACTTGACAAGATCTGAAAATATGCTAAAATGACCAATTTTCACCATAAACTATCAGTAAGGAGAAGCCCACAGATTCCATGACTCCAATATACATAGGCCTAAGCCAAAGGCCAAAGGCCACCATCATATGATATCAGTCGTTCATATTAAGCTCCACTAGGACTGATGATTTTAAAAACATGCATTTCTGTTGCACTGAAAACGACGATGTAAAGTGGGCCATCACAGAGTACAGTAATTTTCCACAGCTTCAAGACCAACGCCCACAAACGTACACAGACCCAGCTGGCAAAAGTTGGCAATCTTGGACTTTTGCTGAAATATTGTTTTTGAAAGATAGCTTGCACGAAGTAAAAGCCACAGCATCTTGCAATATTAGCACCTGTCGTAAGTTCCGCTCTCACATATATTTTTAGAGATATGTACGTGACAAGATGTTCTTTGTTTATGTTCTGCAGTCAAGCATGGCCAACCAACCGTTGAGCCACCTGACCATTTCCTTGTTCTAAAGGACATGCGGTCAAGCCACCTGCTCAGTAAGGGCGTCAGCACAGTGTCAGTTCTGCAATTTTCAGGTATATCAGATCCATCACTGTAATTAGAAGCCAGAACTCTTCTGCTGTGACCATCACATGCTTGGGTTCTCCGGCCGGCCGTTTATCTGACTTGGGACATCAAAAGCCTCTCTCAGGTGGTAAACTCCCAAAGCTAGATACTATTTTTTGCCTATTTAAAATCTCTGACTAGGCTCGACATTTTTCTTCCAGACCCAATTCCTTGCATTTAAGGGTTCTTTAAATCATTAGATCCTGTATGGCTAGCCTCCTCAGTTAAGGCACCTCTAGGCACAGGATTGATATAGACACATGTTCTGTATTTTCTGACTAACTTCAATCATGCTTCTTCAAGGATTCCAGTCTTTTGCATGTATGGGTCTCTTTAAAATGTTACACCTGCATGAATAATTCTCTCCAGAAAGGCTTGTTTGTAGGCGCTATATTTTCATAGAATGTATTCTGTGACTTTTAGAGTCTCTAGCTGATTTAAACATGATTTTTTAATAGATCCTCACTCCAGCTTGGCTTATAGTCCTCATTCAGAAAGGATTGCTTCTAGGCACTAGTACTTTATAACAAATGCACTTGTATCTTTGGATCTCTAGCTGTTTTCAATTATGCCTTATTAGAAGAAACTCATTCTAGCTTGCCTAATAGATTTTTGAGCATTTGTCATCAAGCATTTATTCCGGACGGAGTGAAGTCCGATCATCTTAGTGTTTTTTTTTTTACTTAAACTACATGAAATGAAATGCTTTTTATTGATCTACTTGTGTGATTAACAAACAAACGTGCCACTCCAATATGATTCTGCGTCATCTCATATCTTTCTTCCTTGTTCCTCAGTGAACTGTGACTCACAGTTGAGGTGACCACACCCCAAAGGGGGCACCAGTTTCCCCTTTATCAACGCAAGTTACTTTACTACTGTTTGCAGGTGGGGCAGCTGTAATACACAATCATTTATTTCTCTATTATTATGGACATACTCTGTTTAATCAAAGGCAAATGCTCCATTTCACTTTCAACCTGACTACTACAACAAGGCAGATGATATGAATAATTACTAATATGAATGATGATAATCATCACAAAGTCACGTGATGTGACATCACGTGAGGTACTACTTTTGTTGGTAAGCATGCGGCTGATAGGCCACCCATGGCTAACACTGTCAAAACATGGGTAGGAAGGGAATGGGCCTCGGAGTCGGAGAGAGACGATTGAAGATGGGTGGGTACATACATACATAATATACATGTTGTGCTTGCAAACTACTGCGAGTCAAGGGAGTAGTCTGAAATACAACATCAAAGTAAACCTTTGAATCAAAAACATTGAAGAAAACATTCCCTTTATTCTCCTTCCCATTGATTTTTCCATTTATCATTGCATTGTTCTTCTAGCCTTATTTTTATTCTTCAACCTTGGCTTTGCTACTCTGGCACAGTTTCATTTTCTTTTACATTGTCTTTGTCCAGTCTTCACCTATGATTGAATACCATCGAGGCATCAATCCATTCAAACATGGCTATAATATTATATTATTCTTAACAAACCTCTCACCAACATACATTAGATTTTTTCACTTAACCACCCATACGCCATCCTTGCTTGCCTTTGAATTTGCCACATCTAACCCCCCGGAGACTTCCTTTCACCCATACAGTTTCACCCAGCCATGCAGGCATCCTTTATTTCACCTTTCACCCATCCTAATTCAACCACCCCTGCATCCTATCAGCCACCTATATGTATCTCCGGGCCTCCTTCACCCATGCATCCTTCTCTGCTAGTCACATATTACATGTCATCATCACCCATCCTTCCTCCTTCCATCCTTCCTTCCCTTTTCCATCAACCCATCAAGGTCTGACTCTTAGACTTCTTCATAAAACTTTCTCTGCTGAGTTGAAGACCAGAAGAGGCCATTAGTTACTCATCTCCTGCTAATGCTAAGTAAAGGGTGTCTTCTTCAACTGTTCACAACTTAGTCTCAACAGTACAGTGTACAGTGCACATCCTTGCAGCTAGAGTACATACTATAAATTCGATTGGCAATAAGAAAGGAATATGACTTACCATTACCCACCACTGCTGCTGGCTCACTCCCTGCAGCTGCCACATCTGCTCCCTCCTGGCTGGCATTGCCTTCCCCACTAGCCCGGCACTGGTGGTCGGTACACCCAGAAAAATAATTACACATTTTTTAGATACCATATATGCCTTCCCCTATTTATTTTTTCACTAGCAAGATTGAATACAATACATACACCACTCACATCAGTACACAGACTAAAGTAGACAGTATATCCTATCAAAAATGATAAAACATACGGTTGGGTATTTTGTTGGTGGTAATTTTTGAAAAAGAGTCTCAAGAAGAGGACAACCCAAAAGGACTGGACTCAGTGGCTAGAGCTTTTGGTGAATCTGAGTCGGACAAAAGGTCTTCTTGGTTGGAAAATGTAATGGTGCCATCCTCCTCCACATACTTCCATCCAGCCATGGTGCATGGTAATCATTTCATCAACATCTGCTGCTATTATAATATTACTAGGCCTAGACGAGAAGAAAACAAAACTTTGAGGTATCCAACATGACCATAATTTACTGATTGAGCATGAGAAAGTAAAAGAAAGCCTTCTCATCTAAACAAACATGCATAGAATACCTTATTTGGGCATGCAATCTGCACAGCAGAGTAGTAGTACTAGTAGTAGTAAGGACCAATGGGTTATATGAGTCTTTACAGTACCACCACTAGGCAGTCCACAAAATATATAAGGGAAGAGGGAAAAGAGATGTAAGCAAGCTAAAGACAGACTAATTGAGGTAAAAATGACACTAGAAATATAAATAACTAAGTTATGGTAATGCAGGGATAACAAGAATTTAGAAACAGATAGATCGATGAGGATTTGGAAAATGTTCTCATAAATAATAAGCCCAAGTGAGGGCAAAGTTGCAAACAAGTACGAATATGAGGTAGCGGCAACCACCTGTCTAGAACAACGATCACAAAATAAAATATTTTTAAATGTAACTTACCTGCAAGTGAGCAGCAGCATTCTTGCTATTTGGGAAAAAAATAATATTCATAATAACATAGAGAACACACACACAATAATAATTATACTTAGCTACTCACCAAGCCACGCAACCTCAACACCTAGCAGGTCCAGCAGGTCCTGCTTTGGTCTAGGATATCGTATCATTAGTGTGTCACTTGATTATCGGTGCGTCAGACACAAGAGCAATGATACATTGCACGGCACACTCACGCCCACCGCTTCTGATGCTCCCCCAGCCTGTACCCAGACCTGCCACCTGCTCCCAGGGTGGGCGGGAAGTGGCGATGCAAGAAAAAAACAAGAGCTGCCACCTCCACCTCCGAAAACAAGGCCCGGGGCTGCACCCCTTCTGGGTGCCACCTTCAGCAGGGAAGGCGGCTCCTCTTTTCCCGGGTAGCACTCGCTGCCATGATGCTGTGCCAGTGGGGCTGGGGCAGAAAATAAGATGTAGAAAGTAAAAAAGTAAGGGAGGGGAAGAAGAAAGGAAGTAAAATTAGTTTAGTTTAGTTTATGCATTTATAGCGTGCGTAATTCACCCGCAGACGGTCTCAGAGCGCGAACAGATGTACCCAGACAAGAATGCAGTGTCAAGCGGAGCTCATGGGAGGTGACTTAGAATAACAATGTTTTGAGGCTTTTCCTGAAGGATCAGTAGTTATTATCAGCTCTGAGTGACAGTGGGAGGGAGTTCCATAGATCAGGAGCGAGTTTAGAAAAACTGCGATCTCCATTCCTCACTGTGCGAACTTTAGGGACACATAGAAGGTTTTTGTCAGCCAATCTGAGGGTTCTGGTCGGAAGATAGCTAGGTAGTTTTTTCTTCAAGTAGGCAGGTCCCTGGGCATGAACTGACTAGTGTACCAGGCAGCAGATCCTAAATTTTACCCTTTTCCTTACTGGCAACCAGTGGAGCTTAGTGAGGGTAGGGGCAGAAGGGGTGCGAGGCGGCAAGTTAAGAGTCAGTTTGGCTGCTGTGTTTTGCAGCACCTGCAACTTTGTCAGTGCTCCTTTGTTGATGTTCGCTAGCAGTGCATTCCCATAGTCGAGGCGACTAATTATGAGGCCTTGGATGAGGGGTTTGCGACAGTCTATGGGAAGCCACCTAAAAATCTTACTGGGGCTTTTCATGATTCCAAAGCTCGTCTGGACTACCTTGTTGACGTGCGGTGACATAGATAGTGTATCATCTAATAGGATGCCGAGGTTCTTCACAGTTTCCTTGGGCATTGGACACTGCCCTAGCTTGTTTGGCCACCAATCGGCTGACCAAGTCTTCTTTGCCGGGCCAAAGAGCATGATCTCAGTTTTAGCCGTATTCAACATGAGATAATTCTTAGCCATCCAGGTGTTTATGGCTATCATGCAGTTGCTAAATCTGGTTTGGAGATCTAGCAAATTATGTCCCCACTTAATCAAGATTTGGGTGTCGTCGGCATAAGATACTGTATCGAACCCAAAGCTTCTAATAATATTTGCTAGAGGGGAGAGGTAAACATTGAAAAGGGTGGGGCTGAGTATTGAGCCCTGGGGGACTCCCTTATCATTCTCCACCATGTCAGATAGGAAAGGGCCTATTTTGACTCTAGATCGTCTGTCCTTGAGATAGCTCTTGATCCAGCAAATAAAAGTATTTCTCCTCATTATGCCTCCTTACCGTAGGTTTCTGATGCATTCCTAGGTTTACAAAATGTTGTAAATCTGGAAATGTGGAAGAATCCATGGTTGATGCATGGGAACACCCACAGCAGCACTCATGGAACCACCCCTCACGCAAAGTGATGTATGAAAAGGGGCCGTATTTACAAGTCCATGAAAAGCCACAAAGGGTGGGTTTGCGTATTCTTGTAAATATGGGCCAGCAAACTGCTCCCCCGGTGCGTCAAAAAAGTGATAAACTAGAGGCACAAGGGACTTGCAAATTAGCCCCATGGTTATAGAAGTCACATATTTTATGATAGTGAGACCGTTTGCATAAGGACATACCTTTATATGCTATTGTGTTGTGTTAAAACACAGGCCTGCTGTGTTAGTCAGCTTCACTTCTAATTACTCCTGCCCAGCTGAAACAACCAATTTAATCAGAAGAGTAACTGTATGAAATGATTGAACATTTACAGAACATTAATATAAGCATCAACCTTTTATTAGGAAATGTGGTAGACGATGTGTTTGAAGGGTAAGTATGTGACATGTATTTACCAATGTAGGTATTAAAGCGGACAGGGTTGGGTGAATGATTGTAGGATAGTTTGTAGAGACAGAGAGGGAGTTCAATTGTTTTACCTGCACCATGTAGAGAACTGCCTCCTTGAGGGTGTAGAGACAAGTGCCCCCACAGAAAGAGCTTTTAGCCAGGAAATCCTGAAGAGCTTCTTTACCTCTCTCATCTCAGATTGCCATTTTATTTTAAGCCCACCAAAGGTGTGGCCCTCTGCCCCGCAAAGCATTCACTTAACTCGTTCTACAAGGCTGTGTTCTGTGCCCCAGTGATAGTGAATAGGTATGGCATGTAGATTTTTGTAGTGCTTAGACAAATTTCACTAAAAGGACTTTTTCCTACTCAGTGACATTCCACTTCCTCCTCAGATTTGAGAATGGGGGTCTCCATCCTTGAGAAATAATGTTTCCTGGTGACCACAGGATTGCAACCTGGACAGGAGAGCAACATAACCTAGATGTCCACAGTAATAATGCCCACAGTAATAATATGGTTGAAAGTCAATAAGTGCCAGGTGTGTAACCCCTTGGGTTGCGGCCGCGATTCTGCGCCGGTGCGGCAGAATCGCGAGTGGGCGGGTTCATGACGGCCCCCAGCAGTCATCAGCACACGAGCACCATAATGCATGACGGCTGGGGGCCGTCATCAGCACTGAAGGGGGTAAGATTTAAGTCAGGTGTATATATTGTTTTATTCCTTTTTACACAGGCGTCTCCATTCCACATGTGAAGGTCTCTGCCCCAGTTAAGGTCTCCACCTGGTGGAGTAGGTATCCGCCAAGTACGCAGAACATAGCACACAGCCATAAAGTTACTAATATTAACTGTAAAGCCGTACATTATGTTGTAGTAAGCTCCACCCTATGAACTGACGGGGTGGAGACAAGCAAATCTACACCTAGAATTAAATTTACACTAAGAAATTGTGAATAGAACATAGTAAAGTATTCCTAGATGTCGAGTAAATGTGCACAGGAGTAATTCTACATGCTTAAATCGGCATGTCAATAGGGCCCCAAATATTTTTTTTATTTCAGACCTTGAACATACGATTTAGAAAATAAACAAATGATCATTACAGCAAACAGAGCATTTTTCTATACCCCTTACTAAAAAAAAACACTTGGATAAAACAAAGATAAAAAGGTGGCACTTTCTTCACCAGTTGTGAGAACCTCAAATGCACTACAAGAAACGATTGCAATGCGTGTTAACTGTCTTGTAATAAATCCTGAGGGCAATTTACTTGATTTTTGTGACAGAATCTGTAAAATACTGTGCAATATTTTCAGGAATATATTGTGTATTGATCTATTGAGGTTTATTAAATGAAAGGCTGACGTATCTGAAAAGGCATGTTACAAAATCCCTTTGTCGCTTAGCAGCTTTCAGCCAGGGAATATTGCAGATGCTTTACCGCTATTTCGAAGGATGTTTTTTGAAATAAAAATATTATTTGAGATTGCTTTCAAGATGAAGCTTATGCGATTGTAGAATTAATCTTTGAACTTCAAAGTCGTCCCGCCGTTTATTTGGCACTGCTAAGAAAAAAAAACTGTGCCTGTAAATGTAGGAAGATGACTTTACGTATGTTAATAGGCACATCGTTCTCATATTTATTAGAATATTGTTCAAGATTAATGTGTCTGTGGAGGTTTGTTTCTATTTCAGTTTTTCAATTAGTAAACGGCAATTATAATCAGAGAAATATGCCAAACAAACATACTGCTAGACTTCCAGAGCACAAGTTCAATGTTTAAACCCATCTGGATTTTTCCAAGTTTTATAAAAACCCTAGCAATAAACTCGGAACGTTAATTTACAAATCTAGTTCAAACGCATGCACAGCAAACACCGAGTGCTATATTTGGCCCCAAGTGCGTTGCATTATGCAAGACATTCCATGTATTGAAGAGCAAAACGTGTCTAACAGCAGTGAGAAGCATTACGAATTGGCACACATAGCAGAAACACATCAAAGTCACAAAAACGTGGAATGTTTTGCGAGGCAAACCGTAAAATGAAGACCGGATGCACAACCACATGTATGTTCCCGTTTACTGAACATGGTCTATATTGTTATACGCATGATAGTCATAATGTAAGTGCTACTGATACCTGAATGGTATAGAAAATGTTATAAAAAATAGACTGCACATTTGTTTTGTTGTATTTTCCTCTTTCCATTCAGTCAGATATTGTAGTGTTTGTGATTATGAACGAGTCAGGCACGATACATTTGTGAAACAGAGCTATGAATGAAGATTGATAGAATTTGAGTCTGCAGTTCCTGTATATAGTGCCGATTCAGCAAACACGAATACAGCTGTGGCAGCATTCACTCCAGTAATAGTGCTGAACCATGAATGTAATCCCATAAAGCACTAGCAATTCAAACACCAGGGGGTATATTTACAAAAAAAATGTCAGAGCTCGATGTTATGCCAAATTTGGCAATGCATTTCTCTGACATCTTAAAAAACGCAGGGATGCGCTGTATTTATAAAAATACAGCAGACTCCTGTGTTTCACCTAGCGCTGGCGCTAAAAAATCTGCCTAGCACTTGCGCAGATACCTTTGCACCTTGCTGCAAAGGTGCCTGCGCTGCTTGGTCTATTGTTTATGTGCAGAAAGGGACACTTTCTCCACATACACAATTAACAATGGTGCTTTTCTCTTTCTATGTGTGTTGCAAAATTCAGTACACATAGAAAGAGAAAAAAACGAGGATAAACTAAATATTTCTGCTTGTATTGGCATTCTAAGACTAGGTAATCCCTGGTCTCAGTTTTTGGCGCGGCCCCTGCCTTGGGGACAGTGTCAAAAAGCAATGAATGTTATGGCGGAATGCCCACAGCAACACCCATTACCTGCCCTTTTACCGCATCAGACTGCTGCGGAAAGGGGCATATTTACAGGGTGGTGTTAAGCCACATTAAGTGGCTTAGTGCCACCTTGCAAATTTGTGAAATGGCGCTACACCACCAAATTTGACACTCCGTGGCAAAAGGGCCATGTAAATATGCCCCTATGCATCTTCAGCAATACCCAGCATTGAATATAGCTTATAAAAGTAAATAATTCCTGTAGAATAATTGAAACTGCATGAACACTCCACTTAATACAGGCCCAAAACACGCTAGGTCCACATATCGACCCAAAGTCAACTAAGACTCTATAACCCTCAATTATGTCATCGAAATGTAAGGAGTGATGGAATATGTGAGCTCATAGCAGTGCATGGTGAAGGCACAAGTTATAGTAAGCTCGTTGAATTAGAAATGGTGAATCTCAGTGGTTTTTTGGGTTTAAAACGCTGTGACTAACATTGTCACCTAACTTTAACGTCCCTTCAAACTTTACATTTTCAGTGAATTTCAAAGATCTTTTTTTATTTAGACACATTCAAGGTAAGTGATATTGTCTAGCAATCCTAATTCACTGGCACAAAACAATAGCACTTAATACGTTATTGTCAACTCTGTGCTCATTCTTGAAAAAAGAGAAAGTACATTTATTACACACTCGTATATATAGTATGCATAACATAGATGGACATACCTTTGGTGATATCCTCAAATCACATTAGACCCCTAGCAGGAAATGACCCCAATTACAACAACCCCCACCTATATAAGATGCACCATCACAATAAAAATCTGGTGTCATTTTAAATAAGGCAGGCCTAATGGCTTTATCAAAGGGCCAGGACATTAATATATACAAAGCATGTCTATTGGCTTTGTCAGGGATTCGACATATACGTGATTCCAGTGGTTCACTGGAACCATCCCTGAGGGATCTCTGAATTCTCCTCTCTAGTCACAAGAGGATTCCAACACAGTTTTGTTGTACTTGAATAGATTTCAAATGTTTTTATTTTTGGGTATTTTCAAAGCTCATCTTATTATTTCATTGTGTTTTCAACAAGGCATTAACAATATTACTTCATATCCAATGCATTTATACAAGGTTAGTAAAAGGCAGGCTAACTTCTTGGCAGACAGCCGCACTAATGCTGATTTATACGCGAACCCACGCGTGTTAATTCTCCGGTTTTTCATGTTATTTTTTCACAGCATATGATTACGATCAGAAGCAGGCATGTGAGTCTCAAATCAAACCCTATTGTTATCAAGCTATCCTGGCTGAAGACTGCTGATAGCCAGAAACCGGTCCTAGGATGCTTGATTCCGGTCCAGGAAAGACATGGCTTGGCAGTTCGGGCTGAACTGTTCCCATGAGGCACAGGGTCAAGACTGATTTGCATATGGCCATGTCTGAACTGGGGTGGCTTGGTAAGCAAAATAACGATGGATTAAACCCAGATCTGTGACTGGGGGTGAATCTTTTGCCATTGTGCTCGATTCCGTCCATCATCCTGTGTGTTTTGCTGTTCACCCTATGTGGGAAGGGTATGCCCAAACGTGGGTCCCGTGCTCACTAAACCACTGGAGTCAAGCTATCCTGGCTGAAGATGGCTGATAGCCAGAAACCGGTCCTAGGATGCTTGATTCCGGTCCAGGAAAGACATGGCTTGGCAGTTCGGGCTGAACTGTTCCCAAGAGGCACAGGGTCAAGACTGATTTGCATATTGCCATGTCGGAACTGGGGTGGCTTGGTGAGCAAAATTACGATGGATTAAACCCAGATCTGTGACTGGGGGTGAATGTTTTGCCATCATCATCTTGTGTGTTTTGCTGTTCACCCTAATGTGGGAAGGGTATGCCCAGACATGGGTCCCGTGCTCACTAAGCCACTGGAGTCAAGCTATACGGACTGAAGACGGCTGATAGCCAGGAACCGGTCCTAGGATGCTTGATTCCAGTCCAGAAAAGACATGGCTTGGCAGTTCGGGCTGAACTGTTCTGAGGTTCCGTGACGATTTGAACCCGTGTTTTCAATATTGTCGGAAATACATAATATTGGTATCAGCGAACCGCAAATGATCCATTTAGTATATTCTGGTGTTTTCGCTACGCTACGAGCAAGAGCACTCCTTTTATAAACACATTTCTGATCTACCCACGGCATCCATCTTAGATCATGGCCGCCATTTTGTGTTTCTTGCCCTCACATACGCAATAACCTCTGATCATTTCATTTCGATTAAGGACATGTAGCCTTAGCCGGAGATTCACCTCTTACATGACACGTGCACCTTAAACCAGATCACGCTGTAGCTGCATGACTCGACAAAGGCTGCCTCCTCTGCCCGAGGCCAGTCCTGCTAAACTGGTCTTCGTGTCCATTGTCCTGATCACGATTAGGCGGCCGAAGTCGGTAGCCTTGCCCATTTACAACCCACAAACATCCCTTATCCTGCTTTCTTATCTTCTGCACCTGGCTCTGCTCCTTTCCTTCTGGGCCTTTATTAGGGGGAGGTAACGAAATTTACGATGAGGCGGTCCGGGTCTTGAATGAAAAGTTGACATGGGATTATGATGGAAAAGTGGGAACCCCTCGTTTGTAATGTTTTGACCTCAGATATTGTCGACGATTCCTGTGTACGCCAAATATTTATTGTCTATGACACAAAGGTTTGGGAATGTACTAACATGTGAAGAATTCGCCTAAAGGCCAAAATTTAGTATATAAGGAGCAACCCTCTTTGTACAATTCGAACAGGCTCCTAGTTACTGCCCATGCGTAGTTTCTGTGACTTCTGTGTCCCTGCAGTAATAAACCTTTGGTCTTTGACGCCACCATCGAGAAACCCGTGTTTCTGTTCATTTGTGCACCAAGGCAGGTGGAACTCCGGGGTCTTTGGGTGTTGTTCCCTGACACCTCTGGACGGAACCAAAAAGTCCAGAACTCCAATTGGCGCCCAACGTAGGGCGACGTCATTCGGTACCGGTCCAAAAGCCTGAAGAGTTCGAGAAGCTTCGTGTGAAGATTCCTGAGGGAGGCGCCCCACTTCATCGATCCTGGCATATCGCAAAAGTGGCCCGACGTTCTCTTCCACGAGGGTTCCCGTTCAGGACGGCTGCAGTGGGCCGTTGCCTTGACTGTCGCCCTGTCTTGGACCCGAGGTGCAGTCCTTAGTACAGCGAAACGTGACGGGTTTCTCCTTGGTGACGTCTTCAGTGCCTCAGTTAAGTATTTAGTGATAGCTAGCTAGTTACTTTGTGAGGGTTGCTAAAATCCTTGATTGGTTCTTGGTTTGGTTTGGTTTTGTAAGATTATCAACGATAATCTATTTGGTTTAGTTTGGGTATCGATACATCAGTTCGTTTTGGTAGGCCTAAGTTCTTGGTTCGAGTGCACATATCTGTTTCGTGTTTTGTTTGTTTTGTGTTCCGGACTGAAAATGGTAAGTCGGAAAAACTGTATGTTGTCCTGTTTTAGTTGCAACAGTGACTCACGATTGGAGGACTCATGTCTGGTTCCTCCGATTGGGACTCCCCTGTATGACTTGTATTGTAAATATGGTGTGGGTCCTATATCTTATAATGAGGTATGGGCCCGGTACACTAAGAAGGATGGTGTCCTTAGTTGGCCACTGCATGGTAGTTTTGAACCCGAAATTCTTGATAATTTAGAAGCGAAATTGTTTAGGAAGAAAGCCCGGCCGGCAATGTTTGATTCTTTCCGTTACTGGCGAAAAGAATCCAAACAGAGAGAAATGAAAAGGTTAAAGAAAGAACAAAAAGAGCAAGAAGAGTTGACCCTAGAACAAGCAACTAAGCAGTTGCAGGCTAACGAGTGTGAGAAAGCCATAGAGGTAGCCATTAGAGAGCACAATTTAGCGATCGACAAGTGCTATCCAGCCTTGCCATCAAAAACAGCTAAGATACTAGAGGACTCTGAAAACGATCCTCTGCTATCTTATTTGTTACAGTCACCTCCACCGTATGCACAAGGTGCTACGGCTCCACCTTTACCGAATGTACAATTGCCGGTTGCTGGACAACCTGGTGTTCCTGTTCCTGTCCCTCAGAATCAAGCTCCTGTACCTCCTATGGTCAATGTAAATGTTCCTACGGCTCCTCCTCCTCCTGGATTGCCAGCTTCTATACCTGTATCTGTCTCGCTTACACCTACTGTTCCACAAACTATCTTCCTTGATACTTCTACTGTTCCGTTATCTGTTCCTACCTCTACTGTGTTTTCTGCATCTGCGAGTGTGTTGACTCCACTTTCTGTTCGTCGGAGAATCACTGATTCTGTATCTTAAATGCTGTCTCCTTTCTATAAAACTTTAATCAAGACTCCTACTTCTGACTCTGTTCAGAGACGTAGTCAGCTTCCAAGTACTGAGGAACGGGGAATTTTAGATTCCACGGCTCTCAGATGGATTTCGAAGAGTAGGAGATATAGTACGAGAGATGTGCTAGATACGTTTATGCAGTGGAAAGAACCAACACAACGGTACGTCTTTGACGAGATGTGCTCGTTGTTACGTGAGGAAATAGAAGAAGACGATGTTGAATCAAATTTAGAAGACTTAATTAAGGTTCAGAAAGACTTTGCTGCTGGAATGATAGTGGGTGAAAATATAGAAGAAGCGATGGAACTGATTTTAAGTTATAGGAATGATCCATCACTTCGTTCACCAAGAGATTTAGAGAAAAGCAAGACGAAGCTAAGTCGCCAATATCCAATGAGGGAGGTTCCTCCAATTTGGCGCGAAGCTGTGCAAGCTGACGCACCGAATAATATTGCAGCCGCTCCGGCCCAATTCCAAAGAGTGTGGATACACATTCCATGGAAGCGAGCTGAAGTATTAGCAGTGAAGCAGGCTTTGCCAGATCCGCGTAAGAATCCTGCTGGATATTATAAGGAATTAACACAGACAGTTGAGGCTTGTATAATGAACTTAGCAGACATAGATATGTTATTTGGCAACGTAGTTCCGCAACCAGTGTGGGCTAAAATTCGTAGAGAGGATCATCAAGTTGCCTTAGGTGGTGATTGGGCAGCCATCACTGCAGCGGATGGTCAGCAAGTAGGTGGTGCAAAACCCGAACCTCTAATTGCTAATCTTCCAGGTAGAATAATTGATCTAATGAAGACTCTGATGCCCGCATTGCGTGTTAATTGGGACAAGTTATCAGCATGCAGGCAGAAGAAAGACGAAAGTGTCTCCGACTTCTTCACGAGGTTCGAAGAAACTTTTGTAGATCATAGTGGTCAGGACATGAGCACAGAAGGAGGGCAAAGACTGTTTGTCGATAAATTTGTGCATAATTTGTTACCTGAATTATGCAATAAACTGAAAGATTCAGAGAGTGCGTGGGCTGTGTCCACAACAGCGCAAATACTTGCGACTGCACAGTACTACGAAAATAGGGATAAAGAGGAAAAGGAAAAATCAGACAAGAAAACGAAGGATTTAAAGACTAAAGTTCTTTTGCAGCAGGCGTATCCGCCTCGCACGAATCAGACTAATACGCAACAGGGTTCGTATCAAAGAACAGACTATAGTACATCGAGGCCTCAATATCAGTGGAACCAATGTGCGTACTGTAAGAAAGAGGGTCACTACAAAAATGAGTGTCCGATCTTAGCGCAAAATAATGCAGCAGCAGCTCAGAGAGGTCGTGGTGGTTTTGTGCAAAATTCTAGAGGTCGAGGGCGAGGTGCTATGCCTCCACAAACGAATGATCGTCCTTCAAATCACTTTGATCAACGAAATGGACAGTCTGCCCAGCAAAATAGATCTCAACAATATCTTGTTGAAGATTATTGTGAAGTAGATGAGGGATTTCAGCAAAATGGGTACTAGGACAGCCATAGACAAAGAGAGGGAGTAGTATCAGTTCCAGTGGATCAGAGTGGGCCTTATGTCGCAGTAGCAACATCAGGTGTAGTCGAACCGTTTCTGTTGGATACTGGTGCCGCAAAAAGTTCGATCATCCATGCGAAACTCCCTGGCGCACCTTTGTCTGGCTCAACAAATGTCTCTGTAGGTTTTTCAGGCGCCCCTGTTTACAATCCGATATCTGGTCCTTTGTCTATTTCTGTTGGACCGTGTCACTTAAAAGCACCTCTGATTTTGACGACAGGTTGTAATGAAAATCTGCTTGGTTTAGATTTGTTAAAACGACTATATGCGACATTGTACTGTTCTCCAGAAGGAGTACAGCTTACGTTGGGTAAAAATATCACTTCTCCGATGTACTTGTCAATGGATGCACTCCCGCCAGAGCTACGTTCACTCCCAGATTCTCTTTGGGCGACTGGTCCTAATGATGTAGGCCTTTTAGAAATACCACCATATGTAGTAACTTTAAAAGCAAATGTCAAATTTCCAAGAATTCCTCAATACAAAATATCTAGTGAGGGTGAGCGTGCACTTTTATTGATTGTGCAAGATTTGATTAAGAAAGGTGTGGTTGAGGAAACGAGAGGAAATGTCTGTAACAGTCCTGTACTACCAATTTTGAAACGAACTGATCCTACAAAGCCTCCAGTTTATAGGTTTGTTATCGACCTTAGAGAAGTTAATAAGATTGTAATTCCGCAGTTTCCTGTAGTTCCAGACATTACTGCCTTGTTAACACTGATTCCTGCTACAGCTACTTGGTTCTCAGTCATCGACTTGAAGAATGCTTTTTTCAGCATTCCGATAGCCGAGGAAAGCAGAGATATTTTCGGCTTCTGTCTAGGAGGTCGAAGTTTCAGATTTAAACGCGCTCCACAAGGCTATTGTGAGAGCCCATCTATTTACAGTCAAGCATTAAAAAGCCAGTTAGTTTCCTTTGTCCTTCCTCCAGGTTCTGCTCTAGTACAGTATGTAGACGATCTTCTAGTGACTGCCGATGACAAGGAAACTTGCAAAGCAGCTACGATTTCGTTATTACATCATTTGTCTAATTTGAACCATAAGGTATCACCTTCTAAAATGCAATACTGTTGCCAAGAAGTGACCTACCTAGGCCATCTCTTGTCAAAGGAGGGAAGGAAGTTGACCCCAGAGAGAATAAAAGCAATTACACAGATGAGTGTTCCTCGCACACAGAGAGAAGTGCGTGCCTTTTTAGGTATTACCTCTTACTGTAGACAGTGGATCCCAAATTTTTCTCTTTTAGCAAAACCGTTGGTAGCTTTGACTGGGAAAAATGTTCCGAGTCCAGTGCCAAGGTCTGATGAATGTCAAGAAAGTTTTACTGAATTACGAAAAGCATTATGTTCAGCTCCTGTATTGGGTACACCTGATTACAGTAAGCCATTCACGCTCTATGTTCATGAGAGAGAAGGTTGCGCGTTGAGTGTTCTGACACAGAAGTTTGGTGATAAACAACGCCCTTGTGTGTATTTTTCATCAACATTAGATCCGGTAGCTAGAGCGTTGCCTAGTTGTTTGAGAGCTACAGCGGAAGCTGCGGCTTCCATTCGACAATCTGCTGGTTTGGTGATGAACAATATGCTAGTAGTCATGGTTCCTCATGCGGTGGATACACTCATGAATCGAACAAAGACACAACACCTTACCAGTGCGAGACTATCTGGTTACGAGCTGACATTACTAGCGAGTCATATTCAGATCAAAAGATGTAATGTATTGAATCCAGCAACGCTGTTGCCGACTGATCAAGAGTCGAGTGATTCCGAGCCACATGATTGTTGTTTTAAAACGGAGGAAGAGACAAAAGGACGCATCGACCTAAAGGATACTCCGTTATCCGATCCAGATGGTACGCTGTATGTGGACGGGTCATGTTTTAAATTGGAGAATGGCGATGTGACTGCTGCTTACGCAGTAACGACTTTGAAGACGATTGTGGAGACTGCAAGAGTGAGTCAGAATTCTGCCCAAGCGGCAGAATTAATCGCTCTAACAAGAGCGTGTGTTTTAGCTAAGGGAAAGAGAGTGAATGTCTTTACAGATAGTCAGTACGCATTTGGCGTGGCCCATAGTTTTGGCCGCTTGTGGAGAGAAAGAGGTTTCATTACGTCCCATGGGACTAAGATCCAACATGGTCAGCTAGTTAACGACTTGTTGGAATCTCTAACCTTGCCGACTGAAGTTGCGATTGTAAAGTGCAGTGCTCATAAAGCAATCACGGATGAAGTTGGTCGTGGGAATGCTTTTGCTGATGAAATTGCTAAACAGACAGCTAGAGACACGATGAGCAGAATGTATGTTGCTACGTCTGCAAGATGGATTGCTGAATCTGGAATGTGTGAGGAGACCATGGAAAGTGTGAAAGAGATTCAGAAAGAGGCAACTGAGGAAGAAAAACGTGTATGGAAAGAAAGTATGGGCAAATTAGATTCGAATGGATGTTGGATTGATTTGACAGAACAGCAGCGATGGATGTTGCCTGACGCGTATGTGCTTGCAGTGGTGACAATGGCGCATGGAGTAGCGCATATAAGTTCTAAGGGAATTTGTAAGATGTTGGCTCCGGTCTGGAAGAATGATGGGATCAGTAAGTGTGCAGAGAGAGTGGTGAAAAATGGTATGGTATGCCTGATGCATAATCCTGGCAAGGGAACTCCAACTCCAGCTGGTCATTTCGCTCCTCCTTCCTGCCCCTTTGAAGTGATTCAGTTAGACTTCATTCACATGGATCGCTGTAATAATTTGAAATATGTCCTGGTGGTAGTTTGTGCTTTTTCCAGGTGGATTGAAGCATATCCACTAAAGGACAATACTGCCCTATCAACTGCCAAGATTCTTCTCAAAGAATATTTCCCTAGATTTGGAATGCCACGGATTGTATGGTCAGATAACGGAAGTGAGTTTATAGGGAAAGTTATGCAGAGTGTGTGTGCCGGTTTGGGCATCAAACAAAAGTTCCACAGTGCGAACCATCCCCAGTCTGCTGGTTTAGTAGAGGGTTATAATGGCACCCTCAAGCTGAAATTAGCTAAAATACAAGCATCCACAGGTTTAGCCTGGCCAGACGCCCTTCCTCTGGCTTTGTTATCAACGAGAGCAACTGTACATTCTAGAGTGGGGCTTAGCCCTTACGAAATCGTGTTTGGCCGCCCGGCGAATATTTGGGGTGTGCCAAGGCCTAAAAAGTTTTGTTCTCTAGAATATCCTATGTTGATCGACTACCTTTACGACTTGACTGCTAAATTGAGTCTTATTCATCAACAGGTTTTCGATGCTTTGCCAAAGCCTCCGGAGAGTCCAGGGCATCAGCTGAAACCAGGCGAGTTTGTAATCATCAGAAACTTCGCGAGGACGAAGAACCTTCAGCCGAGATTTGTCGGCCCCTTCCAAATCCTACTGGCAACGAGGACAGCGGTTCGTGTGGCTGGACGCAAGCACTGGGTGCATGCATCCCATGTAAAGCGTGTGCCTTTGCCACTTCCTTACGACGACTGGGTGAAGAAGGGAATTGGTTCCTCTGAATTTGAAAGCACGCCAAAATTCATCCCTTTCAGCGATGCCGAATTGATCACTGACACTCCAAGCTCTGACTCTCCTCCAGAAAAGACTCTTTTGAACACTGAACATTTGTCCCCTGTATCAGAAAGAACTCTGTCATCTGCGAACTTGAACACTGCAACAGCTACTAGTGAAACGCTATTTGCTGATCAGACAGTACCTGCGAAGCAGAGATATAACTTACGAAACCGTAAAATGGACAAATAAAGCAGGCAACTGCCTATTGTGATATTTTTGAAATTTTGAACTTTTACCTTCAGCCAGGAAGTTTGCTATTGTTTTATTGTTTTTTAAATTGCCTTGCCGTCTGGGTAGCCGTAGGGTCGTGGCTGTGTGCCTAGTTGAATCTGCAGGGGTCTGACACAAGGTCGATCTTTCTGTTGGTTCTGGGAACTCCCAGGGCTGATAGAGGCATTTTCATCTACGTACACATCATCAGTGGTCGCGAGCGGATTGTAGAAGATGGAGCTTCCTGCGCTGCAACGAGAAAATGTGATTTATGTTCGCAGAAACAGACTTTATAGAATTCTTCATAGCAAATGCTTTTTGATGCAATGTGCCATTACATTCTTGATTATTTTGATAACATTGGTGGGTGGAATCGTCTTCAGTATAAATTTGATTTTTGTGCCAGTTACTACAGTACCTCCCCTTGATCCTGCTACTTCTACTGTTTCTTCTATACACTCTTTTCATTCGTTTCCTGAACATGAGCAAGCCCGACGCTCAGAGTTCATTAACAACACTTTTGTACAGCTTTTGCACCAACACCAACTGGTAGTTAACACTACAGACTGCTGGGTGTGTGGCTTGATACCCCACACTATGGATAAAGGTATTCCTTATCTGGTTTTGCCTTTCAGCTACAATGGATCATTTCAGGCCCTTCAAACCATCTTTGCTTATGCCCTTGAGACCTATCCTCCACGTCCACCACGTTCCACTAAATATAACTCTGCCAACAAAGCTTTAGTCCAGGGAATTATTGACATGGTCAAGGACGTCAATAATACTCCATCATACCCTAGAGACGAATTACGAGTGTATTTAAGTTGGAATACTTCAGAGTATCGCCTTAGTTTAGGAGAAAGCAAGCGCAAGAGCTCAACTCCAATCTGGGTCGTACCTCACCGAGGTCAGGTCTGTTTGCAAGGGAATGGGAGAAATCCGAGAGCTCAGCTAGGGAGGAGCGAGTGCGTAGAGACTTATGTGTTTCCGGCTAACTCTTCCCCTGCCTTTCTTACTGCTAGGGGTACCTACTTCATCTGTCGAGATAGAGCTTATACATGGTTGCCTGCCGACTTTTCAGGATCATGCTATATTGCTCGATTGTTGCCTCCAACATACACTGCTTCATCTGATTACCACAGAACCAGAGTAGCGAGAGGTGTCTTCAGCAAAGAAGATACTGCTGGTCAGGAAGCCGGAGACTTCTTCAAAGGCTTCCTTCCGTTTTGGGGGCCTATGGCCAATAGTAGAAACATACGTCAGCTAACACGGGTAGTTGAATCTACTATTATCGAAACTGCTGGTGCCCTTAGCAATTTGACAGCTGAGTTTCAGGCGGATAGACTCATGACGTTGCAGAACCGTATGGTTCTAGACGTTATACTTGCAGATCGAGGTGGGATATGCAGAATGATCCAATCGAGCTGCTGTGTCTTTATTCCTAATAATGCTCCAACAGTTTATGAGGCGATCTCTAAGCTACATAAGATTTCCGACTCTATTCACGTAGACAAGGGAAACTGGTCCTTCATGGAGTGGTTTTGGACTCTGATCTCAGCGTGGGGATGGAAGGTTCTAATGGTCATTGGTGTCATCTTAGTATTCCTGTTCTCATGTTGCTTGATTATCCAGTGTGGTCCTGCTCTATGTAGTCTTTGTGCTGCAACTTGTTTTAGGAAACCACCTGCGTTTGGAGAAAAGGCACGAGAAAGGATGATGATACAACAGCATGTCACTGACCTGATGAGCATAGAATTAGACTCTGACATAGACTGAGTAATTGCCTATGTAAGGGCAAAAGGAGGGTCTGAGGTTCCGTGACGATTTGAACCCGTGTTTTCAATATTGTCGGAAATACATAATATTGGTATCAGCGAACCGCAAATGATCCATTTAGTATATCCTGGTGTTTTCGCTACGCTACGAGCAAGAGCACTCCTTTTATAAACACATTTCTGATCTACCCACGGCATCCATCTTAGATCATGGCCGCCATTTTGTGTTTCTTGCCCTCACATACACAATAACCTCTGATCATTTCATTTCGATTAAGGACATGTAGCCTTAGCCGGAGATTCACCTCTTACATGACATGTGCACCTTAAACCAGATCACGCTGTAGCTGCATGACTCGACAAAGGCTGCCTCCTCTGCCCGAGGCCAGTCCTGCTAAACTGGTCTTCGTGTCCATTGTCCTGATCACGATTAGGCGGCCGAAGTCGGTAGCCTTGCCCATTTACAACCCACAAACATCCCTTATCCTGCTTTCCTATCTTCTGCACCTGGCTCTGCTCCTTTCCTTCTGGGCCTTTATTAGGGGGAGGTAACGAAATTTACGATGAGGCGGTCCGGGTCTTGAATGAAAAGTTGACATGGGATTATGATGGAAAAGTGGGAACCCCTCGTTTGTAATGTTTTGACCTCAGATATTGTCGACGATTCCTGTGTACGCCAAATATTTATTGTCTATGACACAAAGGTTTGGGAATGTACTAACATGTGAAGAATTCGCCTAAAGGCCAAAATTTAGTATATAAGGAGCAACCCTCTTTGTACAATTCGAACAGGCTCCTAGTTACTGCCCATGCGTAGTTTCTGTGACTTCTGTGTCCCTGCAGTAATAAACCTTTGGTCTTTGACGCCACCATCGAGAAACCCGTGTTTCTGTTCATTTGTGCACCAAGGCAGGTGGAACTCCGGGGTCTTTGGGTGTTGTTCCCTGACACCTCTGGACGGAACCAAAAAGTCCAGAACTCCAGTTCCCATGAGGCACAGGGTCAAGACTGATTTGCATATGGCCATGTCTGAACTGGGATGGCTTGGTGAGCAAAATAATGATGGACTAAACCCAGATCTGTGACTGGGGGTGAATATTTTGCCATTGTGAAACATTCCGTCCATCATCTTGTGTGTTTTGCTATTGTCCAGTGGGAGCAGCTTTGTTTCTGCTCACACCGGCCTGGAGCAATTCAGTGGCCCCTGAACGAGCTTTCATAGGAAGGGAAAAAAGATGCCTCTTTCATGTCCAGCGGAACTTTGTTCCAAGGACATGATGCTTATGTCGGGCCAAGGAGGACGGAGGGGCCACAGACATGCCCCCCACTCCCAGAATGTACACATATTTTTTAATAGACTCAGGGGGGCCCCACTAAATATGGTCCCCAAGTCCTTAATTTGGTTTGTGGAGGGAGCTTTACATATGCCCTGTCCCCACTTTCATTATTAAATAAAGAAAATGCGCTTAGCCCCACCCACCCATGAGGATTTTAATGAACAAGCGAGCCCTCATCCCCACAAAAGAAAATCCACTGCAGTACTTGTGCCACTAGCTCATTGGCATCAGGGTATCCCTATCCACCTCCCCATATGCTATTTTAATTATTTTCAGTCCTAAAATGGATGCCCAACATCGCTGTTGATGTTGGACTGTAATTTCTCAGAAACAACTGAACAGATTTACACCAAGTCATAACAAGCATGCTTTCTGGGTAAAGATGTAGTTGGCTCCTATATTTCATGTAATTCTTTTCAACCATTGTTGCTGTAGCTTTTTCTAAAGCTTCTATGGGAAATTGCATGGGACAATACCTGTTCGCCACCTTCATATTTCCCAGCCCCTCTTGATTGATTACTTTGAAACTTTCCAGGAAGGAGTTAAGGTGAATGATGTTTTGGGGGGGGAAGTTTTGTGTAGATTTGTCAAACTGTGTCAAAGTGTTTAGCAAAACAAAAAAATTATCTTCTAATGGAAAGTCTGACCTAACTATAACTATACGAGGCAACTGCCACTATAACTCACATCCGCCATGCATAGTGTTGTCACCAATTATGTCATTCTGAGTGATTCAACGAACAAGGACCAAGGAAACAGGGGGGGCCCAAAACACATTTCCTCATGCAATTTACATAGGAAATTGTGGACTGCTATAGCCAAAATGGCTGAACTGAATTACACCAAATTTGGCAGAAAGCCTGATCTTTACCCAGAAAGTGTTTTTTTGTTATTTTGTGAACATTCATTCAAGACCTTGAAAAGAGGGAGTGCCAAAACTTTGATTTCTCATGTCAAAACCTATAGGGAAATTTGTTCTCCAATACAGAAAAACAGCTAATTGGAAGTACATCAAAATAGCAAAAAGTAGGAGCATAGAATGTATGCTTTTGGAAATTTTTATTAAATCTGTTCTGCCATTTTTAAGAAATTCACACTTTAAGAGGTGCCAGGGTGGTCAAGATGTGGTTAAAAAGTTAAATATATCTGGACTGTTGGTCCTGTGGGTGTCAAGAAGTGCCAAAAATTAAAAGAATACTGTCCTCTGATTGACCGAGGGAGCTTTTTTTCCTGTTTGACTTTTCCATACTGCAGGACCGGGACAGATCCCAAGGGACATTCTGATGGGCTGGCTGCAAGCAATCCAGATAAAAATGTTTTGGCTGCCATTGTATAATTCATGGACTCGGTCCCTGTGTCCTACAACTGTTGGCAGCCTGTGAGGAGTTGGGATCAGGGTCTAGCCTGAGTTTAGCTCCTGTGGCCAACCCCTCACTTCATATGGCTTAAGGCCATTCACAGCAAGGTGTTGGCCACCCTACGGTGTTAATTTTACCCCACTGGCATAAACCTGGCTATATTCCAGACTCAGTTCAGTTCAAAATGTAAGTTTATTTGGACCATTGTCCTTAAACTAGTGTCGCTTATAACGCCCTAGCTCCTACACCCAACACTACAGCCTCTAAAATGGAGCGCAGCGGCAAGCACACTTTTAGAATTATCTACCCCTCCACCCTCACCAAAAAAGCCATTAAACGTTTTAAACATAACTTCATGAGGTCGCACCCTGAAACACCCTTTGCCGACACCTACTTTTCACCGGCCAATGGAGCCATGAAAACTGATATCATTTTCCACACCTCTCGCAGAGCCCAATGGAAAAAAGCGTTCCTAACCCTACTTACCGTCTCCTCCACCAGGAAAACAACTCATGGCCTAACTCTCTCTATCGCACCTTCCCACCTCTTCCCTGGCAGGACTACCATTACTATCTATAACAACGGGATTGTCCTTATTCAATCCACGGACAAGAACCTGGAACTACTAGACAACCTATTCCCCAAGTTCAAAGAGCACCTCTCCAAGCCGCGGACCCACACCCTGATCTCCACCAGCACCATCACCCCTGACATCGCAGCCCCCACCTACAACACCTCTACCCCCAGCACCCCAGTAAATAGCCCACCCGCTGTTAACACCCCACATTCCCCAAGGACAGACTCCCCCAGCACCCCAGTAAATGGCCCACCTGCTGTGTCTAACACAAACGCCGCCACCTCTTATACTAACCGCCCCTCTAACGTGATCCCTTTTACCCCCACTCACATCCCCTCTATCCCTCTCCTCCCTGACATAACAACCCACACCTGCAACACGCCTCCTGCACACACCACCGCTCGGAGTCTATCCACCCTCCCCTCCCATCCCCCCACGACAGACGCCCCCCCCTCCACAGCACCCTCCCCACTCTCACCCGCGACACTCCCACACCTGACAAAATAACTCTCTCCCACAACACGCCACCATCTGATAACATCACCACTCAAAGCCTATTCACCCCCCCTCCCATACCCCCTACGGCGAACACCTTTCGCCCCCCAGCCCCCTCCCTACTCCCACCCACGACACTCACACCCTCCCAACGACACACACAGAACATACCACCTCTCCTACCTTAGCATCCCCCTCTCTCCCACCGCCTACTCTCAGCCCTCACTACCCTCCGGTCTCCCCCACTGTCTTCGGCCTTCACTCACTCTTCCACTCACCGGCTCCCTCTCCCACAGGCAGCACTACCTATGCCTCCCACCCACCGCCATCACCGCCTGCTTCACTCACACCCCCCGCCAATAACGCCATTATATCCCCGCCTTCGATTCCCTGCCCGCTTTCTAGCTCACTATACACCACCTTCGCCATCCCCAATGCTCCCCCTGACCAGACTTTACCCACCCTCCAACAAGTCAAAGAGGATATTCTACAAATCAAAAAAGATGTCCGCGCAATCAAAGACCTGCTCTCATCACAGCCCAGTCCTCCTCCCATCATCCCGCTACCCTACAAAGGACGCACCCGCCCTACATACCCTCGCCTCCAACGTCACCCGCGCTGGCCGACTATCCCCGTTCGCAACAACTCCCACCGCCCCCGCCGTGTCCCCAACCCACTGTCGGACCGCGAACTATGCTCACTACTACGCTCTTATGGCTCGGGTCCGGTAAAACACATACCCAGCACACACATCCCCATACCCACTATTCTTACAAACCCTCTGAGGCTCCCAACACTCAACAACAGAGGTTCCGTCCCTAACAACCTCAGAAAAGTTCCCCTCACTCTAGAAAGCTCGACCACCCCTCTCTCTCCCAAACTCAAATGCATCCTACTCAACTGCAGATCGGCCCAGAGACACTCCTCCGACATCGCAGATCTCGTCTCAGATAGGGATCTGGACCTAGCCATTCTAACAGAAACTTGGCTCACTGAAGCCTCTACTCCGATTATGGACATACTAGTCCCCCCCAACTATCACATCATCAGGTTAGACAGGTCTTCAGACAAGACGGGCGGGGGAATTGCATGCATCTTTAAAAGCAACCTCTCCGTTACTAAAGTCACCTCCCCCTCCCTCTCCTCCTGTGAACTCCTCTGCCTCGACATTACCAGCGAGGCCAAACAAGTTTGTGCTCTACATCTCATCTATCACCCGCCTGGTGACAATCTCATATTCACCCAACAACTCATGGACATGATCACTTCCAATGCCGGTCGGCAGACCACCCAAGTCTACCTGGGTGACTTCAATCTCCACTGGAACGACCAGAAAGACACAGTGGTAAACAGTCTCAAAACTTTCCTTAATGCACTTGACCTCACCCAAATATGCGATAGACCAACACACAACAAAGGCGCGATACTTGATCTCATCATTGCCAAAGAGAATTCTACACAACTGGAGACGATTCTACCCTGCGACTGGTCAGATCACCACATTATCACCTTCTATATCAATGAAAAAGTTAAACCTAACCCGACTCAACCAATCAAATCCAAAATATGGAAAAGGGACATGAAGAACCTCAACGCCTCCACTCTGCCTCCCCACATCGGCAATCTGCTCCTTCCCCCTTCAGGTGCCGCGGATGTTCAATCACTGACTGACCACTACCTTGAATCTATGAATACATTAGTCAATGAAGTCGCCCCACTGCAACTGAAGAGAGTCTCCACCAAAACTTCCAACCCCTGGTATGACGACAGACTCAATGACGATAGGCGCTCGATGCGAATGGCAGAGCGCACTTGGAGAGCGGACCCCTCAGCACTGCACCTCAAAAGGCTCAAAAACAAGAGAAATGCCTACTTTAGGATAATAAAGCGCACAAAATTGGACTTCTTCAGCCGCCAATTGGACCAAGCAAAAAACAGGCCAAGAAAACTCTTCGAACTAATCAAAACCCAAACAAAAGCACAACCCCTACAATCAAGTAGCACAACAAGCGACACCCCACACTGTGAAGACTTCTCTGCTTTCTTTAAGCTAAAGACTGACAACATAAGAAATGACCTCATCATGGATGTAAGCCGATTCCCCAACCACACAAGAATGGCTAAAACTCAACCTAAAAACATGGCTTCCTGGCAGTATTTCGATACCTACTCGGAAGAAACAATACACAAACTGCTCTGCACCTTGAAGCCCTCCAACCACCACACAGACCCTCTACCTGCTAATGCTGTAAAAGACTTCATCCCCCTGCTCCTCCCTCTCTGGACCAAAATCATCAACTGCTCCCTGCAACAAGGCCTCATTCCGGACTCCCTCAAGGTGGGGCAAGTCACTCCTATTCTCAAGAAACCTACAGCTGATCCGACTGACCTAAACAATTACCGACCCATCACCAATATTCCCACCCTGGCCAAACTGCTGGAGAAATGTGTCCAACTCCAACTAACAAGACACATTGACCAATTTGACCTCCTCAATTCTCATCAATCAGGATTCAGAGCGAAACATAGCACGGAAACAGCTATGACACACATAATTGATGACGCCCTCCAAATTCTTGACCGCAATGAGTCCTGTCTCCTCATCCTTCTTGACCTCTCGTCAGCATTTGACACAGTCAAACATGAGAACCTGCTGGAACTGCTAAGCACTAGAATGGGTCTATCGGGAACGGTTCTCAAATGGTTTTCGTCCTTCCTACACAACCGATCTCAGAAGTTCAAGATCGATAATGTGCTATCTGCACCTGTGCCTGCGGATCTAGGTGTTCCACAAGGATCCTCCCTCTCCCCCACTTTGTTCAACCTCGTCATGGAACCGCTCGCCACCTTGCTCCAAGCTTCTAATGTCCAATTCCATATGTACGCCGACGACACACAACTGTACCTAAAGCTTCAATCTCCGGAAGATATCAAACATCTGAACTCCACGCTTATTAACACTCAATCTTGGCTAGCCGATAATCACCTCAAACTAAATGCTCTGAAAACTGAGTTCCTTCTCATCTCACCCCCGGCGAAAATTTCCACCACCCAAACATGGCTCAACAACCTAACAGCACTTAATGTCCAACCCACCATCGTGGACTCAGCGAAATCCCTAGGCATCACACTGGACGCCAAGCTCAACATGCAGCAACACATCAGCAAAGCCACAAAAGCAGCTAATTTCCAAATAAACACACTGAGGAAAATCAAACCCTTCCTTCCAACTGAAGACTTTCGAACTGCTGTACAAGCGTTAGTCATCCCTCGAATCGACTACGGAATTGTGACCCTCAGTGGATTCCCGCTATCCACAACAGCACCCTTAAGAGCCTCCCTGAACGCTGCCGCAAGACTCATTACTGGCTCAAGAAAACATTCGCATATTTCCCCAGATTTAAAGTCCCTAAAATGGCTGCCGTTTGAAGCCAGAATACAACTAAAAATTGCAGTTATGACACACGCGGCCGTGCACCACAATGCACCCAACTACCTCGCTCAAAAATTGTCCATATCAGGAGGTTCGAGGTCCAATAGAAGCTCAAAAAATCTACTCCTGAAACCCCGTAGATTCAGGAAAGAGAAAACATACAAGCGCTCCTTCTCAGGAATGGCACCTAGGATCTGGAATGCGCTCCCGCCTGAAACTAGGCGTATCTCCTCCGCTGCACTCTTCAAGAAAGAGGTGAAAACCATCCTTCTGGCCAAGATCTCCTGAACCTTATAGGTAGTGGTTCAGAGACTCTACATTGCCTGGTATCAATGCTCACCTTGTCCTTTGGCATTATACCTCTACCTGATGGTGACACTACTTCGCCTCTTTCGTCCTACCGACCAATATATGAGACACATTGGGTCACAGATTCACCCTCCCGATGCCCTCACTCAGTGCGCTCGCTACACTAAAACACTGTTATAAGCTTGCCACACAACCAAGGTGTACCTGAACACCTATATAATGTGGTCCATGACTTGTGCAGTTTTATTACCTGTTCACCTGACTGTATATTGATTTGTTTATGTATGTTGTTCTATTATTATCCTTCATGTTAGTGACTACTACATTGCTCCCATTACCACTGTTCTTTCCTACTGCCCCTACCCTGCCATTGTGAAGCGCTCTGATATCTGTAAGGATCTTGTTCGCGCTATATAAAACTTTGAATAAATAAATAAAATAAATAAAAACATCATAAAACAATAATTTTTCCATAAAAATGTATTCCCGACTCAAAATTGGGTAGGCAGACAGAGAGTTTGCAGGACAGGGTACTCCATTGCAGGCCCAAAACTATTTGTTAAACTCCAAATACTGCTGCACATATTCTCTTGAAGTAGCTGGATGACATTAGATGCAGTACAAGAAGTATTTTAATTTATGCTCGTTTGACACAGGACTGGTTACTTTAAGAAGAGTTCAGATTTTAAAGAAGTCCTAGTATTACTGCACCGCTCCAACTATAACTTTGCTTGAAATAGCACTTTGTTATTCCAAATTTGAAGAACATTACATTATGTTTTTCATTTTTAACATTTTTTCGGGGATCTCGGTGTTGCTTATATGAACCTTTCAAAAGTACAACATTTGCACTAAGGCGCTTTGTTGGTTGCTTCCATTTTGCCTGCAATTAAGTTGAATTTGCGTGGCAGCTGCCCAGTCATATCCACTTTGTATACATGATTGTGCTTTTGGTGTTACCAAATACTATAAACCGCAAAACTGACTGACAAAAGGGAATCCTATGTTTTTTATACGAATGTAGGTCTGTGTCCATTTTTAGATTTATCCAAAGCTTGTGTCGTTTTTGCATTTTGCTTTGTGTGCGATCGCACTTCGAGTAAGTAGGTCTGAGTTTTCGTCTCTAGGGGTTCTTAAATGAAAAATGTACTGCTCTGTTGTGGAGCAGCAGCTGCTGTTTCTAAAATACGGTATCGAATGCAAAATGGTGCTGAAGTTTATTCTTGGACTTTAAAGACAACACTGAAAGTACAACAAAAGTAGTTTACCAATATCTTCAGAACAAAAAGCTCGGAATTAGCCCTCTGTGGAGAAGTCTGTTATCAACTAATTTTCTGCTCACTGGGATGCTCCTGGGAAAGTGATCAAAGTCAGAATTTGGTAAGTTCTTTAGTGCCCCATTTTCTGTCCAGAGAAACAAGTTATATTCATCTTCAAGATGTAAAAGTGTTAAAGCGAAGACTACGTGATAGACTACTTTTCTTAAAAAAATATTATTTACTAACAAAGGGCAAAGAAAATGGTAAGAAGCCTATTTATAGGCTTTTTCATTTTTTTTTTTGGGGGGGGGGAATGAGGTTAACTGAAATGGATTTTCAGAAGAGAATTGAATCACCTACAGACACTGCTGTATTATCTCTATTCATCATTGCTTCGAAAAAAAATAGCATACGCTGCTGCTCCATATATAACAAAAATCAGGACACTCCATACATATTGCAAAAAAACCAATGTCTAAGGGGAGCTGTCCTATTTAGTGTGTGAAAAAGAAATATATCGGAACGTGATTATTAATTTTCTGACAAGGAATAATGACATTATTTTAATCTGTAATTATCTTCAAGTTTGATGTCAAACGAGGAATTGAATGCGAATATTTTATTTCTGTGTGTTGTGGTACAATGTATGTAATTATGCATGGACACAAAGGGGCTCATAAATATGCCCCTTAGTGTATGAGTAAGTAACTTACTCTTGTTGCACTCCTGGCTTACTTAAGAATTTCAGGAGTAAGTCAGGAGTACACTGAGCTTACTGCTCGAACAGGAGTAAACTATTAGTAAATCGTAGGAATATGTAAGCTACGTTTTCGAAAGGTTGTGTGTTCTACTTGAAAATGAAATGGGATTGATCAACTTTCTAATACATATATTCATGCATTTTTTCGTAGTGTTTCACACAGCTACCTTGGAGAAACAGAATGAAAGAAAGATGAAGAATGCAGCTGGCCTGTATGTGATAGGATGGAGGCTAGCACCCTGCACAATCTAGGGTACAAAAATCCCAAAGGACTTTGCCCTGAGTAAAGGGATCTAGGCAGTGGCAGCTCGCATAGGGCGTGCTGCAAAGCAGGGCGGGAGAGGGCAGGTTGGGGGAGTAGTAAACTCAGACATACGACGGAACGGAGGACAGTAATTCTCCCGCCGGCCTCACCGCAGCACACCCTTTACGAGCCACCACTGGATCTAGGTTTGTAAGATGACAAACGTTTACTTCAGTGTCAAAGGGCCGCAAAGACCTCCTAACCAATTTATTTAATATAAAGTTCAATGGCTTTACAACCAAACTAATGCATAATGTGCAAAGTCGTCCCATGTTCCGTTCTGCCTTCTGTTTGGTTGACTATGTAGAGCCATATTTATGACCCTTGTGGCACAGGGCAGAGCAGCAAGTTATCTTCCTGCAGGGAAAGGGCAGGAATGAGCCGTATTCATCCAATACAGTGCATTCCTGTGCTTTTCCCTTGCGCTGGTGCCGTTTTGGCAGCCTAGCACCAACACAGGCACCCTCCCACCATGGTGAAAGGGTGACTGTATTGGAGACAGGATTGTTATTTTGCGGGAAGGGGCACCTTCTTGCACAAAAACAATCCTGAGAGGTTTTTTCTTCGCTATGTCTTACCTGAGGAGGTGTTTCTTTTTGGGGCATTCCCAAGTTTCCAAGCTCTTGTAAATCTGGGAATGCGTTAAAATACTGTGGGAGTTGTGTGGGACCACCCACGCAACGCCCATAAAATGTCTTCCCAGGGCAGAGTAACACAACGCAGTGATTTGTGATGAATTGCATTACTCCATATTTTTGGAGCCATGCAAAGTGGCTTTGCGTGGCATCAAAATATGACTTAAGATTTGCGTTGCTCTTGCACCACGTTGCATGGCAAAAGAGTGACAGAAACCAGGTCCTAAGTATGGCCCACAGTGTCCAACTGCAGCCACCACCTTCATTTGAGGAACATTTCTGATCATAATTACATTTCCTGGCCTACCTTATCCTGTTTACGTTTCAAATATACTTTCAAAAATGAAAATGTTATATTTGATAAAAGGTTTAGGGTGAGTTAAGGTCAGATGTACGACCCTATTTTGCATGCGCAAACATGTTTGGGACCAGTTTGCACATGCAAAATATTATAGGGCCATGTACAATCCCTATTTAGCGAGTCACCATTTTTTTCTGACTCGCTAATAAGGAATTGTGAGTCTCTATTAGGATGGGGCGTTCCAAGGGCATCCCTTCCTAATATCGAGTCAGAGGCCTATGTAAGAATGTTATGCGACCGCTAAACACTATCAATTTACTGCCCTCTTCAAGAGGGTGGTAAAGCACTCGCAAATGGGAAGGGGCCCCCTTCCCCTTTTCGAATGCAAGGGAAAATATTTTTTAGGGGGAGGCAGTTTTAAATGAATCACGTTTTCCTTTAAGGAAAACGGACTGCATTTAAAAGAAACTGCTTTTTTTAAAAGCAGGTTCAGACATTGAGGTTTACTGAGCCTAGCATGCCACCATACTTGGGAGGGCAAGCCATTCCTAATGGGTTCACAAATTGCGAGTGCCTCATTAATATTCATGAGGCATGCAATTTGCGACCCCATTAGGAATCGCTAACAGTGTCTCAGACACTGTTGTACATGTCACTTAGAGACTCGCTATTGAGTTCAATTTGTGAGTCTCTAAATGACATGGTCATACATTAAGGGCCCGATGTAGGTAATCCCAGATTACCGATTCTAAAATACTCAATCATACCAATTCGGTATTTAAGAACTGGCAATCAGGATGTAGGTATATTTACCGAATTATTTACCGAATTGGAATGATTCGGTAATTACCGAATCGGTAAATACCGATTCGGTAATTGCCATTCATTCCCATGGGCCTGGAGGCCCATAGGAATGAATGCCAATTACCGAATCGGTATTTACCGATTCGGTAATTTAAGGAAACATTGAAGGGTGGCAGGGTGTCACTTCGACACCCTGTTGCACCCCTCAATTATGTATAGGTGCACATGTTTTAGACATACATGCCCTAAGGGCATGTATGTCTGCAACATGGCACCGTTTAAAAAGCCAACAAAAATACTTTTTAGAGGGTTTTCATTATTTACCACCAACTTCTAGTTGGTGGTAAATTATGAATTCTTACACCCGTGTAGAACTGATTTCAGTGCTACCTACATGTCAAATTACCATTTCTGTATTTTGACTTGCCCCTACATATCAATATCCAAACACCGGCCGGAAACGGCCGAAAATCGGTATTTTCGGCCGTTTCCGACCGGTATTTCGATACCTACATCGGGCCTCTGGTCCTTACTCTCCTGCCTGAAAAAAAACACATTCGGATACCATTCATTCTGATTCCATTCAAGCTTTCTTGCAGGCATCTTGAAGTGTGGTTCATTACAGTTCAATCTCCTGAATACTGTAATGACAGGTAGGATACATACATGACTTTTGTCTACCAAATAGGCCATCAGAAAGGCAGAACGTGTCAGGGCTAGACAGAAAAAAGGCCCCTTTACATGAGGGAAATTATTTTCTGGCCAATCTACCCGGCCCTATCTTACCACCATTTATTGTTTTATTGTGCCAGTCTGCCATTCACTTAAGTCTATATAAATCTTGGAGAAGTAATTTGCAATTCTAGTTTATAAACTGACTGCGTCTTTGCAGTTCGAGTTCTCTTCCTAGAATGACTTCCATTTGAGACCAATCAGGAAACTGTAAGACACACAGTACATGAAGAGCACGGGTCAGGACTACATAACAAGGCAACGGAACTGGGAAGTGAAATGTAGGTTTCTTCCAATGAAATTGACACACCACCAATCGAAATTACACATTTTAAAGGAAACAATAGTTACCGCCATCCATAGGTTGTGGGGAAATTGCCCGAGGATAATGACAGTATAGTTTAGGCTCAACATAGGTTTATGCATACATATATCTACGAATGTACATTATTTCTTTGTACAAATACCATAGTCCTACACAACGCAGCTTTTGATCTTCTCTCTCGGCACTGGGAGATTGACGTGCTGAAAGAAATGCAATTAAAATATGCAAATGTTTTGATTGTATTTGCTCAGTAGAAAATATGTATTATTCTAATTGAATATGCTCTCATTAAATCAGAATAGCAACGTCTTCACTAAAATGCAGGGAACGTTTGTGAGGCAATGCTGAAAGTTCCTTGTAGGCTTGCCCCTTTCTTCCTTATAAACACCAGCAAGCCATGTAATCCAGGTAAGGAATTAACTTTCCCGTCAACGCTGCAAAAATGTTTGTCCTAAAATAAGGCGGGGGACTATAAAAACGCAAAACAGAACGGTGCTTAATAGTTATGCTCCTCTAGATCTAAAGACTATTTTTTCTGATTTTCATACTTTGGCATTGCCTAACAGTGGATGGCTGTTACTCCTGCCATTCCAAGGATAACGATTCTCGGGATCTATACTGGTGAATGTCCTTTCAATTGCAAGAACTGCACGCAGGTCCCCTTGTTCCGAAGGTCCCCATAGACAGATTTACTTAGATTCCTAATGGGAAACTAGTAATCCCCTCCCATCTTTTCTCTGATCTAACTTCTTAATTTTTCCTCTCCTCTACTCCCTCAACCATTTTTCTTTCACTTAGCCTAGCTTTCTACCTCCACCCCTCTCCGCTACTCCCTATGCTATGTATCTTTTATGTAGCCTGGTCTTTTACCTCTGCCTATTTCCACTGATATTCCTACCCAAGGTCACTTGTAGCATGTCCCTTACTTTGGTCATGATACGAACGTATATTCTAGTACTTCTGCCACTGCCTCTACTCTTGTACCCCTAGTTATACCCAATACAATGCACTACCGCCTATACCTACTACCTTCACTCCTACGTGTACTCACCTTTACCCACACCCTAATCACTGACTCTTTCCCTAAACACTAGTACCTCTACCCTGCCTATACCCTAATTGCTTCACACCTATACCCTAGCCTAGTACTTCTACCAACACCCATACACTATTACCTCTCAAACGCTTACTCTATGAGTACCCTGTTCACTTTACCCATGCTAACCTGTGGGGCTTTAACTAATATCCTAGTCCCCCTTACCCATGCCTATTTCTTAGTACCTCTTTTCTAAACAATGCCCTAATGATTCTTCCCATGGCACATGTGCCCCTCCCTATACCCAACTGTACATTGTTCCATGTTCTAATAACTTTACCCTTCCATTACCCTAACATAATCACCCATATCTTTATTCTTCCTTATTATTTAGTATTTTAAACACCACCTACACTTTGGAAACGTCTACTCTTACCTATGTCTTCCTACCTCTAGCCACACTGTATGCTGTTATCTCCATCCAGTCTCATAACCACCTGTACCCCTAAATATACTCTACTCTCACTATCCCAAAATAAGAGGCTGGTTCAACGCTTGCAAATTGTACAGAACGCAGCAGCCAGGTTTGTTGTCAACGCCCCTAGACGATCATCAGGCTCTGCTATTAGAAAACATCTTCACTGGCTCCCTATGCAGTGCAGGATAGACTTTAAGGTTCTTTGTCTCACCCACTGTGCCCTTCATGGATCCGGTGCAGAAGACATTAGGTCTCTTGTGTCTTTCTATACCCCTGGCAGGGCCTGCGCTCAGCCAACAAGAACCTTTTGTCAGTTCCGCGGACTGTGAAGGCCAGATGGGGAGGGAAGGCCTTCTTTGCCCTTGCCCCGAAGCTCTGGAACCTAATGCCTAACGAACTCAAGGGTCTTGTGTCTCTCGCTCCATTCCGCAAAGCCTTAAAGACTTGGCTCTACACAGAAGCCTACTTATAGGCTTCCACTTGGTTTTACACTGTTTTCAGCTATTCCATCCCATGCGCCTTGATGTCTCTGGGCAAAGTCTGCGCAATACAAATCTAACTTCATTCATTCATTCAACCCTTAATTTACGATATTACTTTTACATATACGCTAGTACCGCCATCCCAACCTATATACTAGCAGTGGCGACACCTCCATGGGGGCATTTGTGCGCCGCCCCCCCCTGCTTTCTCGCTGTGCAAGAAGGCAGAAACAAATGGTAGTTATTTGGTAGTTATTTATAACTACCATTTGTTTCTGCCTTCTAACACAGCGAAAAAGCAGAACTTCCTTCCTGGTTTAGAGTTGCTCGAGCCTCAGGGCAGGGGGGAGTGGCTTGGGGGAGTGGCTTGCCCACTGTTGTTAATACTGACTGTTTGGACAGCCTGAGAGGCTGTCCAAACAGACAGTATTAGCAACAGTGGGCAAGCCGCTCCCCCCTACCACCTCCCACTCTCCGTTCTGCAGCATACAGACTGAGAGAAATGACGCGATTGGGGCAGCCGGCCGAACCAATCACAGCGATGGCTGCGATGGAGGGGAGAAAGGCTGCGTGCAGCCTTCCTGTTGACGAGAGCCCAGACCACGTCAGACGCATTCAAAATCCAGGACGGCGGGAGTCGGAAGTCTGCAGTCTCGGGAGTCAGCGCTGGAAGCCAAGGTAAGTTTTATATAATATTTAATTATGTATTATTATCGCATATCGCATGTAAATACTTAAGTATTTAAATGTTGCCTGTCTCTGCCGGCTTCGGAGTGAGGGGGGATTTCGTTAAGGAGGCGGGTTTCAGAGGGGTGAAGATGAAGCTCTCTAGTCTGGGGGTTGAGGTGGTTTGTGTTGCGCCACGCGCCGGGACTCCTTTACCCTGTCGCCCGGGATGCTCAGCTCATGCATGCCTCCATGTGCGCCGGCTCGGGTCTGTTGGCAGTGGCGTGCAGGTGCGTCTATGGATGCTCTGTGCTCTTCTTGCAGCTGCGTTTGGCAACCCGTGCCTGACTGTGATGGGGCAGGTGGGACTGCGATGTCGCCGTGCCACCTGCCCTTGCTCTGGGAAGAGATGGTCCTGTGCAGCGAGAGTGCTCACGCCTGATTCTTGGTTTCCCGTTCCGACTTCCTTCCCATGTGGTGAGTGCAACTCCGACCTGGCAAGAACTCCCTCAGTTCGGAGTGACACTGGACCAACAGGGCAATTGGAGCCACTGGGGGTTGAGTCATGTGTTATTTATTGATAAATTCACTCGGAATACGTTGTACAGCCAGGGTCGGACTAGCACAGCAAATACATCTGGGCATTAAAATGAAAGTGGCCCTCATTAGCGTGTTTCAGCTGGAAAAAAAAGTATCCCACATTTTCAAATCTGGGCAGTTTTCACCGCGTAAATTTACCCTGTATATGTATTTGCAAGGTATGGAATATACAATGCATCGGTGCCCGCTGCAGGCAAAATTTGCTGTAATACCTGTTTTCATTCTATTTAAAGCTACTCATAAGCTAAGCCTTTAACACTGCATGATGGTTTCACGAAATGAACATTTTCTAAAATATGTGATCACTTTATGAACATGCTGAGTTCACTTTCACATAGCGCGCTGCATTCAATTTGATGTGGGGTTGGTTTCTATTCGTTGTATGGTACTGTGTGGTGTTTGTTCTTGTATGTTTTCTCCACCGCCAATTTTATGCCCCGCCAATTTCAAATGTCACCAGCCGCCACTGTCTACTAGCATCTGAACATTAGTATTGCTACTTCTACTTATACACTGGTACCAATCTGTCTGCCAATGCATCTGCATCTCTACTTGTACATATTCCCTAATGTGTTTACCCCTACTAGTGGTTATTGTGCTGATGTTCACCATTTTGTATTTTCTCTGAAATGGGTTAGAGTCCTCTGAACCATATAATACAGACACAAACACAGTCCAGAACTTCAAAGCACTTAACCTCAGTCCGCACCAGCAGACATGCCTGATTGCCCAAGGATCCAGGCCTCGGAAAAGCGTGGGCCCAACACTTAAGGCAGCCAGAGCCAAACAATCATCAATTTAACCCTGACATTTATACTGTACGTTCAGCCTGAATACTTCTACATGTTTACAAGCTCCTAGTATCAATGAGAGCCTCCATTCCAATCTCATGATGGCAGGGAGGAAACTATATCTTAAAAAAATAGAATCCCTCTACCTAGCAATGTTTCAATCGATTTCTTTGTCAGATCACTTCATGTTAATGGTTGGCAGGTAAATAAAATCAAAACTAAATTACTGTGTGGTTCCTAATGGCATTTTAATTCCAATCTAATTACATTTAATATAAGGATCAGTAACAGAGGACAAAGGATATAACCTGCATGGCCCGATTCACAAAACAGTGACTCTCAAAAGGCAGCTTCTGCACATTCTGATATTCAGTAGAAATAAAGCATGCTTGAGAGAATGAGCAACACTCTATTCTATTCTGATATTTGTGATAAGCGCATGACTACCCAAGCCGTATAATATGTGGTATCCCCACGGGATCAGGTATCCCCGGCCCTTCGGCAGACTCCGGAGGTCCTGCCTATTGGCCATCTCGGACAAGCCTCCAGCTGCCCCTCCAACCCCAGAAGCAGCTGAGCACCGAGCAAAGATGCTGATGGAAAGACACCCAAATCAAATATAAGCTTTATTTCGGTTTTTGAGTTTAAAACCATAAAAGCAGCAAAGAGAAATACAAACATGTATATAAAAATCAACAGTTCGTTACAATGTTGAAAACAAAAACCGGATATTTAAAATAAACTGGAACCAATCTGAAGAAAAAAAGAGATAAAAACACATGGTAAACTGAGTCCCCTTTCACCAAGTGTTATAGTACAATGTTCTGGGGCCAGGGTAAAAATCAAACAAGTCCCGGATAGAAATAGGGCCGTCTCCAATTTTGGGCTGGGAAAATCTTAAAAATGGGACAATGTTCCTGTGTTTGAACTTGATTAGTATCAGGTCTCCCGGAATGTCTTTGGGCAACGTCCCTAGCCATCCCACCCTCCTGACACTCAGGATTCCGCCATCTAAGTCCGGTGGCATCGGTCTGTTGTTATTGAGCCAAAAGATGGCTTTATTCAGCAGTTCCTGGCTTGTTTCATGTTTGACCTTAGTAAGTTCAGGAACCCCGGAGAGAACGGCCACGTAGGGGGCGGCTTCAGGGGGTAAGTTCATTCGGAATGTTCTTTGTTGAGGAAGCCTAGGGGCTTTAAAAGGGAGGCGAGTGGGCTTAGAGGTGGCTTTGCTGCTGCTTAGGATGGGTATGCTGAGAGAAGGATCAGTTGTTCGATCTTTCCTGAGTTCAATGGACTTGGGGTTCACAAGGTTAGTCGGGCGCGTAGGAGAAGAGGGAATGACAGTATTTACAGGTGATGGTGATGGTGCAATCCTTTGTACTATTTTTTCAACATCAGACAACCTATTTCCCAGGTCCTTAATTTTTGAGAGCAGAGGTGATAAAGCCGCATTCAACAGACGTTCAATATGGGCCAGTAAGGTCGAGTGGAAGGGGGAAGCAGAGTCATTTGATGTGATCACCGTCTTACGTGGCATTGATACGCTTGGGTTGACGGAGGAAAGAGAAGGACTATAACACATTTGGGTGATATTTGGTGGGGTAACCTCATTATTCCTTTTGCTGAGTTGATCCCGAGGCGGTGTATCAAATTTAGACAGGATTATTTCAGAGGCCTGGGGGGTGCAGATTGTAAGATCCGTGTCTCTGTCCACTGTAGGGGAAGTAGAAATATCAGGGGCATAATTTGTGCCACACAAGGCGTTTAGTTCATCCCAGACAGACATGGTAGTTGAATTACTGAATAGTCACCAGGGTATCAAAAAACAAATCACAGCGCAATGGAAACGAAATAAGTGAAGTATCACTATACCTCATGCATGTAGGGGCCAAGTGGAGTGGCCCGTCCCGTCCTCCTCAGGTCCTCTGAGGGCCACAGAGGGCCCGCCCTTTGCCCGGGCTTAGCCCGCGCGCGTCCCGCGATGCGGGAGGATATTGTTATCTATGAGGAAGTGACGATGAGGGGGCGGAGCCTCGTTCCGGTGTTGGCCCTGCGTCTCCTGGGCCTCAGTGCACCAGAAAAGTACGTTTTTCTCCCCCCCAGCGTTGCGCCTTGCTTCTCAGGCGAAGCGTCTCCCGAGGAGCGGGAGAAGTGAGCAGTTTTGAAATGCCCCGGTGAAAAGGGGGCGGAGCCTCGTTCCGGTGTTGGCCCTGCGTCTCCTGGGCCTCAGTGCACCAGCAAAGTAAGTTTTTCTCCCCCCCAGCGTTGCGCCTTGCTTCTCAGGCGAAGCGTCTCCCGAGGAGCGGGAGAAGTGAGCAGTTTTGAAATGCCCCGGTGAAAAGGGGGCGGAGCCTCGTTCCGGTGTTGGCCCTGCGTCTCCTGGGCCTCAGTGCACCAGCAAAGTAAGTTTTTCTCCCCCCCAGTGTTGCGCCTTGCTTCTCAGGCGAAGCGTCTCCCGAGGAGCGGGAGAAGTGAGCAGTTTTGAAATGCCCCGGTGAAAAGGGGGCGGAGCCTCGTTCCGGTGTTGGCCCTGCGTCTCCTGGGCCTCAGTGCACCAGCAAAGTAAGTTTTTCTCCCCCCCAGCGTTGCGCCTTGCTTCTCAGGCGAAGCGTCTCCCTTCTGCTTTAAAGCCGAGGAGCTACCAAATTCATACAGGGTTACAAGACACCGTATGTCAATTTCCTCCGGGCATATTGTTAAAATAAATCACCAAATCTGTTCATTGTAATGTAATTATAAATGCAAGAAATCGTATGATTGGAAGTGGCAGTCATTAAACACGATGATGAAAACAGTGCACATGACCTAAAAGTCTTGGTGGCATGTCTTGTAAGTTTGTATTATTTTACTTTGAGCCCTTAAGGTATGTGTTGTTTTCCCTCTAAATTGTATTTAGGACAGGCTTATCACTCATTAAAAAAAAGCAACAGGGGAAAGTCACATTAGCACTGTTAAATGAGTGATCCTTGCTCAAGTTTTGAAACTCTCTGGCAGACATTAGTTTTTTAATTAATTAACTCGAGGGTTTTACATCTGTGTAGCACAGCGCTACCTTGTATATTGTCATATGTAGAATGATATTTCATCAGGGTATTTTAATAAGGGCTTTTGTTAAACGCTACTAGACATCAGACCCCTACCTCAGTGTGCTTTGTGAGTGGGCATGTTCAAAATAATCTGTCCTAAGGCAGAGCAGGTAGACTATCTATCTATCTATCTATCTATCTATCTATCTATCTATCTATCTATCTATCTATCTATCTATCTATCTATCTATCTGCACTCTGATGCACACTCTATTGAGCTCAGAAGGATGAGATGCTGTATCTATCTATCTATTTCAGTAGATATCAGAGGATTGCAGGATCCCAGCTCGGAAGGATAAGATACTTACTACTAGGCCCCTCGCACCAGCACTCTGTTTGTACTAGATCCAGCATGGAAGGATAGAATGCCAACTAGGCCCTTCATGCCAGCACTCTAATATCTGTCTATCTATCTATCTATCTATCTATCTATCTATCTATCTATCTATCTATCTATCTATCTATCTATCTATCTATCTATCTATCTATCTATCTATCTATCTATCTATCTATCTATCTATCTATCTATCTATCTATCTATCTATCTATCGATCGATCGATCTATCGATCTATCTATCTATCTATCTATCTATCTATCTATCTATCTATCTATCTATCTATCTATCTATCTATCTATCTATCTATCTATCTATCTATCTATCTATCTATCTATCTATCTATCTCTCTCTCTCTCTCTCTATCTATCTATCTATCTATCTATCTATCTATCTATCTATCTATCTATCTATCTATCTATCTATCTATCTATCTATCTATCTATCTATCTAGCTATCTGTTGTTCTCCCTATCTCCCTATCTGTCTCCCTATCCCTCTGTCTGACTTTTTGTCTCTATCTATCTATCTATCTATCTATCTATCTATCTATCTATCTATCTATCTATCTATCTATCTATCTATCTATCTATCTATCTATCTATCTATCTATCTATCCTTCTATCGATCTATCTATCTCTCAGTCTGTCTATCTATCTATGTATCAATCTATTACAGTAGATATCGGAGGATTGCAGGTTTTCTTTACCGTTGTTTTGTATGATATGTGATTCACTTTCCCTCTCCTATCCCTCTGCTACCATTCTCAATCCAAATAAATGACCAACATATCCACCACTCAAATTACTTTCATATTTTACTATACAAATTCACCACTAATCCTTTCATGGGTTCCGGAGTAGCGTGCTACTCGCTGAAAAAAAGCACTTCAACACCCCATCAGGGGTAAACAAGCGCTATCTAAATGCAAACTTTTTTCCCTCTTCTGTCCCTCCACTATCCTTCTCAATCCAAATAACTGACTAATATCCACCACTCAAATTACTTTCATATTTCACTATACTAATTCACCACTAATACTTTATGGGTTCTGGAGTAGCGTGCTACTCGCCGAAAAAAGCCCATCAGGGGTAACAAGACCTATATAAAGCAAACGTTTTTCCCTCGTCTATCCCTCCACTTTCCTTCTCAATCCAAATAACTGACTAATATCCACCACTCAAATTACTTTCATATTTCACTATACTAATTCACCACGAATACTGTATGGGTTCCGGAGTAGCGTGCTACTCGCTGAAAAAAGTGCTTTAAAACCCCATCAGGGCTAACAAGCGCTATATAAATGCAAATACAATACAATGCAATCTATCTAGCAATGTATCTGTCTGTCTATCTGTCTATCTATGTAGTCATCACGACACAGAACACTGTATCAAACTCGGAAGGATAGGAGGCTCACTAGGCCCATCATGCCGCGACTTTGTGGCACAATATACCAAGCTCGGAAGGGTGGGAGGCTACCTAGTCCCGTCATCCCTCCTGCAGACAATCTTGCTGGTGTAAGCATGCAGAAGATTGCCAGAAAACTCATGCACACTGTGCCTCAGAATGAAGGGGTTCTGGATAGCCCTTCGTGCCAGCACTCTGATGTACACTCTATCAAGCTTAGAAGGGTAAAATTCTGACTAGGCTCCTCGTGTCAGGACTCTGTTGCAAACTGAATCAATCTTGGAAGGATGGAGGGCTGACCAGGCCCATTGTGCCAGCATTCTGATGCACACTCTATTTAGCTCAGAAGGATAAGATGCTGATTAGGCCTTTCGTGCCAGCACTAAGATACAAACTAAATCAACCTTGGAATGACGGAGGGCTGACTAGGCCCATCCTGCCTGCACTCCGATGTTAACTATATCCAGTTTAGAAGGATAAGCTGCTGACTAGGCCCGTCATGTCACCACTCTGATGCAAACGTTATTTTTCTCAGAATTATAGGATGCTGATTAGGACCCTCATGCCAGCACTCTGATGCAAACTGTAATAGCCTTGGCAGGACGGAGGGCTGACAAGGCCCATCGTGCCATCACTCTGAAGCACACTATATCCAGCTCGGAAGGATAAGAAGCTGACTAGGCCCCTCGGGAGAGCACTCTGATGCACACTCTATCGAGCTCAGAAGGATAAGATGCTGACCAAGCCCATCATGCCAGCACTCTGATGAGTACTATGTCCAGCTCTGAAGGATAAGATACTGACTAGGCTTCTCTTGCCAGCACTCTGATGCGTACAATATCCAGCACAGAAGGATTAGATGCTGATTAGGCCCCTCGCACTAGCACTCTGTTTGTACTGTATCCAGCTAGGAAGGATAAGATGCTGATTAGGGCCCTTGTGCCACCATTCTGATGCACATTCTATTGAGCTCAGAAGGATAAGAATGAGAGGAAAATTGAGAAAGTTAACCTTTTGGCTTTTTAATAATAAAACATATTCAAATCTTTAGAGATAGTACAGGGACAGAGCAGTAAAAGCCTTCCATTTTTGCAATGTTGCATATGACTCTGACTCCCAATTGAACTCAGAGCTAATGAAAATCATCCAACAATGATTGTGTCAAATATGGTAAAGTCTGATCAAAATTCAAAGAAGTGTATTTCTATAAATTGTGGAAGCTTTGACATTAATATGTCACATTATAGAGCTGCACTGGGAATTACTTAACAGTGATAGCTTTTAAACATGGCTATAGAACCATTCCTGCCTCAGCCCTCACAATGGTGACAGTGAACAGAACCCTGTATACGTCCCAGCTCATTATCAAGCAAAATTATGACATATTAAATCAAAAACCATAGGTTTTTGTTGACCTGGTCTATTGAACTCATGTTTTTGAAAGTACGGTCCTATGTAATTTTGAAGAAAATTGAGTTGTAGTTAAATTAAATATATACTTAATATCACATAATTTATGCAGGGAAGCAGTGATTTATCTAGGCTTTCTGGCTTCACTTTGTAAAAAGCATTCACTAAATAGCTATGTATTTGTCTCATTTTATGTTAAGGCTTTGTTTTTACATCTCTGCATGTTTTTCTGCAATTTTTATATAGTGCAACCACTTAACATCTGCATCAGTTAAATTACACAAAGTCATATTTTTTTTAATGTTGAGCCAGTGTTGAGACTGCCAGTTACCCAGTTCCAAAATCAACAGCTCTAGCCATAACGCCACATCCTGGGCTCAGCAGTGAATAGTAGGCGGAAGTCATTTGAAAGCTCAGCTTGTTACAGGCTCAAGGTTCCAATAGGACCTCGAGCTGGACAAGAGCCAGGCTTCAGGTTTGAGCCTGGCTTGAGCTTTCTACTAATTACCCACATCTAATTCAACCTGCTGCAAGTTGCATTGTGGCACGAGAAGGCTTTTCTTTTAACCAGTCCTGCATGTGGAATAAATGGCTAAAGGATCCCATAAACTGGGGCTGACATTATGGTATTGTAAATGTATTTGAGCTTATATAGCAGATGTATATAGGTAGATGAACGGACTGGAGGGGCCCTGCCAAGTTTCCCTCGTCCCCAGTGCAGATTTTTTTTTTTAATTCTGGGACTTGTAGTCTTGTTTATTCCATTACAAAACTGTACTAAAAATCTGAGAATTCAAAAAAAAAACCTGGCTGGAGCAGCACATCATGCATTGATCAGGGAAAATTGGCCACATTGCTGGAGTCACAATTGGTAGAGATAAGAGTAGCATCAGATCCAAAGAAATTGACAGATTACAGTAAATGTGTACTTGGGTACTTTTTTGGTCAAACGTAGTCTACATTTTATATATATTGCCTCACAATACGGCATTTGCTGTGGAGATCACTGTGTAAGCAGATTCCCAGGTATAACATTGATGAGATATCTATGAAGGCTAATGCGCTTGCTGAACAGATGTGTGTACAATCTAGTTATAGGCTTCATTTATCATAAAATAGCATAAGACTTCTCACCAGGTCTTGCTTCAACATCACCAGTTAAGGGCAAGACCCCCGTAGGCTGTTTACACCTTGACAAGTATGCTGCGTTGTAAACTGAATTGGGACCCAAATGCATTATTTTGTATTCATTGTAATTTCTGTTTAAAATATACAATAAGGGGGGGTGTGGACAAGATGGCGGCGGAGTAGGACGTGTTTCTCAGTCCCTTGCTGCCCATCCGTGCTGGACAGCGAGCGGGGATACCTTTGGTGACCCTCCCGTCCCAGTGGGGGGTGTATTTTGGCGTTTGGTTGCGGTGCCCGGCGGGGATCTTGCTCGTCCGGCCCCGGCCTTGCTGCGACCCGGCGGGACGACGGCTGGGGAGCTGGCATTGCAGCATTCGGGAGGTGGTGGTGGAAGGCAAGCGACTGTCCCGGATCAGCGACTGCCCGGGGCATTCTGGCTGCGGGTATGAGCAGCGGAGCTACCCGGACATCAAGAATAGCGGGCCCGCCCCCAGCCGCCATCTTGCGAGGTCCGCGTGAGTGTCCGCCCGGGACTGCCGTAGTGAAGAGCGGCTGCGACCTGGTGGTGTGTGCCGCTATAAGGCTCCTCCTGGTGAGAGTGATGTGGGCCGGCCTTTCTGGCTGGCGGCGGCTCACCGGGGCCTGTAGCGGAGTGGGGCTGCTGTGCACAAGGGCGGAGCGGTAGCAGGAGTAAAGTGGAGCGGCCCAGCACAGGATGCCGAGGTGAGGGGGACAGCCGACCTCGGGTAGTGGAACTCGGTCCGAGCATTGATGGACGGCGAGTGTTGGTGCTGCCGGGGAAGCGGGAACTCCCGCGCAACGCGTGCTGGAGTGGCGGCTGACTGCTGGCAGTGTTTCCTGAGCCTACATATCTGCTTGGGGGGGCCAGTGGCAGAGAGTTTGCTGGTGAGACTGTAGGTGCTCGCCCCCCACTACCTATCTGCTAGATTGGTTTTGCTGACTCTTTTCGGAAGCGCTGTGATCTGCTCTGTGAAGGGGACTGGGCCTGTTGTCGGCCCACGCATCTGCAGGAAGAGGTCCTCCACACCGGCCCAGAGGTGTGTTCCCTGCTTTGGCTGTCAGGAGCGGCTACTGGGTGCTGGCCTGGTCGGGTATTAACAGACTGGTGCGTGGCTGCCCCTCTTCCCCCGGAGATGTAGAGCAGGCCGCCAGCGGGCGGTTGGCAGAGTAAGGAGAGGTGGTGCGCTGCGGGGGCAGGCGGCAGGAGCTAGCATTGTGCTCGACTGCGGCTATGGCTGTAGTTAGGGGCAGCCTCTGCCCACCCCTGTTCAGCGGAGCCTGAGAGCAAGAGTGGGGCCTGCACTAGAAGAGACTCCTGCGGTGGTGTGCTTTATGGTTTTTGCTGGTGGTCCTGGATCTAAGAACTTTTTACAGCTGGGGCCAGGTCCAACTCCTGTTTTGTGCATGGACAACCTGGGGGCACGGACGCATTGGATAGTTGCCTGAGCAGTACATCTGGTTGCTTGAGGTGTGGTGAAGGAGTGCTGCTCTGGATTTCTGCTTGCCTGGGTCTTTGACTCCCTGGGTACTATGAGTGCTGCCCCTCCCGAGTTCAGCTTCTGGGGCCGAACATGTGGTGAGGCACTGGTGGGGAGAGCCTTGGGGGAGAAGGAGGTGGGGTGCCTCGTATATACCGACTCCTTGTTGTTTAGCATACGTACAGCCTGGGCTCATCAACACCTTCATATTCACGCAGGACAGTGTGGAGTTCCTCGGAGCTCAGACTTTGCGGGTGACTGAGCTGCACTCCTTGGGGTATACATCTGCGCCTTTGTCATCATGTCTTCTTCAAGGACCCGGAAGGATAAGCATCTGAAGGACCTACTGCAGAGAACGGTGGGCCCAACCTCTTCTAAGGCGGACACCAAATCGTGGACATCGGAGGACAACGAGGTCCCGGCGACCAAAGCTTTCATGCTGGAGTTTTTCTCGGCTATTAAAGAAGACATTTTGGAGATCCGCTCTCAGCTCCCCTCCGACCTGCGAGAAGTGCGGCGCAACGTGGGTGCCATTGGAGAGCGGGTGACAACTTTAGAGGAGCACGATTTGGGTCGGGAAGATGATCTCCATCAACTCCAGCAGGATGTCATTCGTCTAACGGGAACCTCCAAGCCCACACTGAGAATTTAGAGCATTGGTCTCGTCGTAACAACATAAGGATCTGAGCAGTGGAGGAGGGAGAAGGCTTGGACATAGAGTTGGACCAGGTACTCCGGACATTTTGGTGTGCGTGCAAGGCCCGCGACCTTCACCCTGTGCAATTTCGGGGCCTTCAGTCAGCACTCTTTCAGGACCTAGCGGCCTCCACCCTGGCCAAGCGCAGAGAATTCAAGCCCATTACTACCCATCTGTGAGAGAAGGGAATCCCCTTTTCTTGGGGTCACCCATTTCGTCTTATCTTTAAGCTCCAGAGTAAGCTCCAACAGATTCGCTCTCTGTCCGGTGCCTACGATGTTCTCGGTCTGGAGCCGCCCTCGACCTCGGCCGGGGCCGGAGGCGGCGCAGACGCTCAACTGAATGGCAGAGGGTCGGAAGATCTCCCCAACACTCAAGGCCGGATTTGTCTGCCAGCAAGATGGAAAGAAAGGCGGCTGTTATATCCGTGACGCAGGTGACAGACAACAATGATGGCCCGTGAGAAGGCTTCCATTGGCCTCAGGTGGGCTGTTTCTCGGCGCCGAAGGTGGGAAATGTTCTGTTTAAAAGTGGTACCATCTGCCGACTGTTGTATTGTGGAGTTGCCTGTATCAGGTGCGATAAGTTTTTTGAATGGTGCCTTGTCCCCCTTCTCATTTGATGCTCTTAATGGACTGTTGTCCTCGGTCAGGACTTGTGCTTTTCTTTTCTCATTATGTTATGTTGCACTTTGATAGTGGGAAAGGGTCTTTGTGGGATTTTGGGGTTATTTTTGGGGCTCCGCATCAGTCTTCAGCTGGTTAGGGCTATTGTATGGGTGTTGGCCACAGCAGTATGTCTCCTTTCATGCCTCTGACTTAGAACCACTGGTTGGCCCCTACTCACTCCAGTGGCGCTATGGGTAGGGAGCTGAAGATTGTGAGTTTGAATGTCAGGGGGTTGAACAGCCCTGTTAAGCGTGCAGCCATTCTCTCCCTCCTGGAGAGTGCGGGGGGATGTGTGCCTGCTGCAGGAGACTCACCTTATTTCTAAAGATGTTAAGCGGACGAGAAACAAGTGCTTCCCCTTGCAACTTTGGTCAGCAGGTCCGGCTAAGAAACATGGAGTGGCAATTCTTTTTAGCGTGTGCGCACATTGTAAGGTGCTTTCCCTGGTGGCTGATATTAAGGTCAGGTTCCTGGCGGTCAGGGTCCAGTGGGGGGACGCGCAGCTTACCCTGGGGTCCTTATATGCCCTGAATGAGCGACAAGAATCCTTTCTGTGGGTGGCCCTCTCTGAGGTTCTGGCATCTCCGGACGCCTCAGTCCTGTTGGGTGGAGACCTAAATGTGGTGATGGATGCCAATCTGGACTGGTCTGAGCAGCGTTCGCATCAGTCAGGTGCGTTGTTACAGGGGGGTAGGCTGTGGTTGACTGAAGGGGGACTGCATGATGTGTGGCGTGTCCAGCACCCTATTGAGCGCGATTACACCTACTATTCTGCAGCGCATAAAACCTATGCCCACTTAGACCACTTTTTATCTACTACTCCTCTCATGCCCTTTTTATCTGAGGCTGAGATTACCCCGCGATCTCTCTCAGTGCAGCTTGCCTTCTGCGGCAGGCGCCCGCGCCCCCCTGGCTGGCGTCTTCGGGATCCTCTGCTCCATTTGGAATCAGTCGTGGCCTGGATACGGGAAACGATCACTAATTACCTTGCAGAAAATGATCTGGGTGATACACCCCTGGCGGCGGTGTGGGAAGCCCTAAAATTATTGGTGAGGGGTGAGTTCATTGTGGTAGCGGCGTCTTTGGCATGACTGCGCAAGGCTAAGCGTGTTGAATGAGAAGGGGAGGTGGGAGCTTTGGAGGTGGTGCACAAGTGGACGGGGTCCTGCGAGTTTGGAGGGAGCTGGAAACGAAGTGGCGCATGCTAAAGCACCTGGATTTGGAAAGAGCAGAGCTTGCCCTCTTGCGCTTGTGGCATAAATTCTATCTTAGTGGGGACAAAGGGGGATGTATGTTGGCCCAAAGATTGTGGGCACGGGCGCAACTCGCAGCGGTCCAGTCTATTAGAGATCCACAGGCGGTTGAATACTCCACGGATGCCCTTGTAGTAGATACTTTCCACCGCTTCTATCAGTGCCTGTATAGTGGGGAAGCATCCAGCTCCGGAGGGAAGGTAGAGTACCACGACTCCTTTAATATTAAGCTGCTGGTTCAGGCGTCAGTAGACGCTTTGGATGCTGCCATACGCATAGAAGAGGTCATCTCAGCGATAGCATGTTTAGGTTTAAAGCATTTTATTAAGACAAAAACATAGGGGGAGGGAACAGGAGGTTAGGGGTACATACATTCAAGTGAAAAAAGTCAGACATGATGCCGTGAGTGCGATGGTGGACTAGTCCGCTGTGGAAAAGGAAGCAACGGCAAATGAGAAAGGCCAAATATAAGCAACACCATCAATCTGAGCATAGTCAACACCATCAATCTGAGCAGAAAAAGAAAAGCAATAACACAAAGAAAACCAACCCACCATCCCCTAGAACCCCCCCCCCCGAACACCCCAACTCACCCCAACTCCCCCCCCACCCCCCGTCTAATGTTCCGCTAAAGACATTACCTGCCCTCCCACTACGCCTCCCCCCCCATGAGCCCAGCCCTGCTGTCCCCCTAGTCAGCTGAAATCACCGGAGGTGTTAATCTTAGAAGCCTGAGGTACCTCGGACAGGGGAGTTCCCTAAATTCCATAGTTAAAAGCGCGTGAAAGGGTTGCCATAGCTCATCAAATTGGTCCACATCCCCCGCTACCATGAGTGATAGTTTTTCCATACCCAGCACATGCCAGAGCCTATGCAACCAGCCTGTGATGGAGGGGATCGTGGTGGTGCGCCAGTGGATCAGGATGTTCTGAACCGCTGAGCCCAGCGCTATCGCGATTTGCCTGCCCCTGCGGGACTTCAGCGGGTACATCAGACCATTAGGAAGGCCCAGCAATACATACGCCGGGAAGCGCGGCAATTCGATTTCAAAATGCACATCAATCTCATCAAGAACTTCCTTCCAATAAGTTGCCAGCAAGGGACAGTCCCAAAGAATATGTGAAAGGGTCCCCACCTGACCACAACCTCTCCAGCACTCCCTCTCGATATGCCTGTTCATCTCGTGCAGTCTCTCCGGGGTGTAGTACCAATATGTGGACACCTTGGTGAATGTTTCGGTGAGGCCAGTGTGGTATGCCGAGTGTCTCGCACGGTGTGCAATTTGGTCCCACTCCTTATGGCTAAGTGTCCTACCTAATTCCCTGTGCCATCGTTCCCTGCCTGGGTTATAGTAGTGAAACGGAGGGGGCTGCAAGAATTTATATAGATCGGTGATCAGTTTAGCATCGGAGGCGCGGGTCACCAACCACCGCTCATATGGTGTTATCTGACGATCAGCGGTGTCCCGCACCTGGGGTTGAAGCGCCCAGTGCCGGACCTGCATATATCGCAGTCTGTCTGACTCCGGCAGTTGGAACTCCTGTTGGAGTTGCTGAAAGGGGACCACCCCCTCCGACCCGTAAATCTGAAAGAGCGCTCGGCAGCCCGCCGCCCTCCAGTGGGAAAAAGCGCCTGGCTCCATCCCAGGGGAGAAATCAGGGTTATCCGTTATCGGTGTAAAAGGCGAAGAGAACGTGGTGAGTTCCCGAACCTCACAAACTGTGTCCCACACCCTCAGGGGAACCCGCGTGACAAAGGAAGCATAGAGGTTGGGGGGGCGGTGAACCCGGCGCAAGAATGGAACCTCCTGGAGGGTACGCCCCGCCACCGCCTGGTCCTGAAAGAGCCAGTGCTAATCGGATTCCCACCTGCTCCACTCCACAAGGTAGCGCAACTGCGCCGCCTGAAAATATTTCCGGAGGTCCGGGATACCAAGGCCCCCCGCCTCCGGGGCGAGCGTGGAGAGAACCCTCTTCAACCGCGGCTTGCGGCCTTGCCAGACAAAGCGTGCAATGTCAGCTTGCGTCTGCCTGATCCAACCCACTGGGGGCTGGAGCGGCAAGGCTCGGAAAAGGTATAGAATCTGGGGCAGAACCGTCATCTTGACCGCAGCAATCCTGCCGAGCCAGGACAACAGGCTTTTGCTCCAGCGGCCAAGCTCTTCCTTGATTTTCTTGCTAAGAGAAGCGTAATTGGCCGTTACCATCTCTGGCAACGTTGGCGCCAGTAGAATCCCCAAGTATGGCACCAGGGATGATGACCACTGCATGGGAAAGAGCCGCTGGAGGTCCCGTCTAGTATCCGTGGCCAGAGACACATCCAGAGCCACTGACTTGCCCATGTTCATTTTAAAACCGGCCACTCGCGAAAAAGCGTCCAGCTCATGAATACAAGCGGGAAGGGACCTCCTGGGATCGTCCAGAGTCAACAAGACATCATCGGCATAAAGACTGACTGTGTGGACATACTGCCCCATCTTGATCCCAATCGCATCCGGGTTTTGGCGGATCCTCTGGGCAAACGGCACCATGTAAAGAGCAAAGAGGAGCGGGGAAAGTGGGCACCACTGCCTAGTGCCCCGCTCAATTACAAAGCTACGGGAGCTACACCCATTGACTCTCACCGTCGCCGAAGGGTACTTGTAGCAATTGAAGACCATCGAGCAGAATTTGTCACCGATGCCCAGTTTCCTGAGCACCCGCTCGAGGTAAGGCCAGTGAACCCTGTCGAAAGCTTTCTCAGCATCCACCGCCATCAGCATCCGCTCGCCTGGGATCCGCGAAGCCTTCTCCAGAATGTGCGCCACTCGTTTAGTATTGTCGACAGTTTGTCTACCAGGCACAAAGCCGGCTTGGTCGGCCTCAACCAGACCCGGGAAGTGCAGGGCCAGCCTGGACGCCAGAATCCCACAACTTGAGGTCGACATTCAGGAGAGAGATGGGCCTATATGAGCCGCATAAGGCCCGGTCCTTCCCAGGCTTCGGGATCACTGAGACCGTTGCTCTCAGGAGGTCTGGTGGGATGGCTCCTGATTCGGAGAAGGAGTTAAACAGCCGGGCGAGGATAGGGGCCACAACCGGGCAGAAGGTTTTATAAAACAGGGACGTGTAACCGTCCGGGCCCGGAGCTTTCCCGTGCTTAAGTCTGGCTATCGCAGAAATCACCTCCTCTACGTGGATGTCACGCTCAAGGTATTCCGCCTGAGCGGGGTCCAGCGCCGGTAGGGTCACGGACTCCAGATATTCCGTGGCATCCCGCGACGAAGGGGGCTCCCCGGCGTATAGCGCTTCATAGAAACTACAAAAGGTTTCCGCAACCGCCGCATCACCAGAAACCGCCACCCCGTCAGCACCCAATATTTCTTAACCACGTTACGCTGGTGCCCGACACGAAGCCTATTTGCTAAGAGTTTGCCACACCTATCCCCCCCTGTGTAGAATGCATGTTTCAGACGCAACGCTGCGTATTCCGCCCTGTCCATGTCCAGCGCCGACAGGAGCTTCCTGGCAGCCTTCAACTGCCGCCACACCCTCGGAGCTCCCGTACGGCGGTGGACCTGCTCCAGTTCCCGGACCTGGGAAGTCAGCTCCTCCCTCTTGCGCTGCCGCTCCCTATTTTCGGCCGAGGAGATGGAGATGAACTCCCCCCTGAGAACCGCCTTCAGCGCCGCCCACTGTGTCGCCAGTGAAGTGTCCAAGTAATCGTTGTGTGCCTGGTATTCCCGGATCGCCCCCTCAATATGCTTTACAACCGTTTTTTTGTGCAGAAGGGTGTCCCTAAGGCGCCACACCCCCCGAGAGGGGGAGGTCGTCGGCCACGCAAACGTGCCCACGACCGGTGCATGATCAGACAGTGTCAGGACCCCAATGTCCGCTGCCGTAGCAGCGGCACGCATCGGTCCACTAACCAAAAAGTAGTCCAACCGTGCGTAGGTCCGGTCGCATGCGAGTAATAGGAATAGTCCCTATCAGTAGGTTGGAGGGTGCGCCAAAGATCATGCAAATCCATGTCAGTGATTCGGGCCTTCCCGGCCTGGGAAAGTTCCCCAGTCTGCGGGAATCGCTGCGCTGATCTATCTAATGCAGAATCAAAGACTATATTTAAGTCACCCCCTAGTATGACATGACGATCAGGGGAGGCAGTCACGTCCACCAGCACCGAATCCAGAAAGCGTTCTTGATGGTCATTTGGGCTGTATAAGGAACCAATGGTAAACGACGTGTCCCCCAGGCGGAGGCGGTATGCCAAAAGCCTCCCCTTCTGTTCGGCAAATTTGTACAACACCTCCCCCCTGAAGGAGCTCGAAAGCAGAATAGCCACCCCGCGGTCTTGGACGTAGCAGAGGAGAAAAATTGAGTGGGAAACTTGGCAGAGCGCATTCTGTGACAATCACGGGACAACAAGTGGGTTTCTTGCAAAAGGCATATGTCAGCATGTGTCCCCTCCAGCAGAGATAAAATCGCCCTGCGCTTCACAGGGTTATTCAGACCCTTAACATTAAGGGTCACCACCTTCAGGGATGACATACCTCCCAGGGTCCGGAGACGCTATGCCGCGGGCATGCAACAAGCGGGGGAGGGGCGCAGGGCAGCAGCGCAGGACAAGCAAAATAGGACCAAGCGTTAACATATGAAATACCGGACGGTTCCTTCCCAACCCCTGAACAACTCCCAACCCCATCCCTAACTAACCAATGGCAACCAGCCAAATTCCTACTCATACACAAACAACCCATTGTCCCAGTCAAGTCCCAAAACGGACAAGTCTGCAGAAAGTACCAGAAGTGGACGTCCGGCCACTCGCTCTCCCCGCCCTCCCCCGGCCCTCCCCCCGACCCCCAAACCTGGCACCGAAGAAGCTTTGTCCATCTCCCCCCGGAGTGAGTCTACGCCGTCAAGGCCACACCATTCGCGTCGGCCGAGTCCCTGGCCGCTTCTCGCAGAGCGCTGGCCATGTCCGCTCTAATGGTGGGCGAGTCAGGTCGCCCAGCGCTCGCCGCCGATCTCCTCCTCGCCGGCCGCCGTCGTCCTCCTCTATCCGAGCGCCGCCAGGTCGGTGTTGCTCCATCCTCCTCTGTAGCCGTGAGACCCAAGACACCGCAGATATCCTGCAAGGAGTGCAGCTGGTGCAGTACCCCGTTCCAACGGAATATCAAACGAAAGGGATGTCCCCAGGAGTACGGTGTCTCGTGCTCTCACAGGAAATCGGTCGCAATCTTGAAGGACCTACGCTTCTGTAGCGTGATGGCAGACAGGTCCTGATACAGCGCCACAGGTCAGTCTCGGAATGTCAATGGCTGTTTCCTACGGGCTTGGGACATGATGCGCTCCTTCACCGGGAAGTCAGGGAGGTAGGCCAAGATGTCCGGCGGAGGTGCCGCCGACTGTCGCTGTCGGCCAACTCTGTGGGCCCTGTCAATGCGGATCGGGAAGTCCGCGGGCTCTCCCAGAATCTCCCGGAACAAGTCCTGCCGGTAGCCCATCAGGTCTGTCCCCTCATCCGTGGACGGCACACCCCGTACTCGTATGTTATTCCTCCTTGACCTGTTCTCCAGGTCCTCGTTATGGGCTTGGAGTTCAACATGTTGCTCCCTGAGACGGAGAACGTCCTGTTGCAAATGGACAAACTCGTCGTCCCGACGCTGGGCCGCCGCCTCCACTGTCTCCATCCGTTCGCCGAGGCCCTCCACCTCCCTGCGGACCTCGCGTACTTCACTGGCCACCTCCTGCTTCAGCGTCTGGAAGTCAGCCTTAAACGAGCTGAACAGTTCCTCCATGAAGGACCTCGTGACAGGGGGCTCACCCCCGGTCGGATCCGCAGCTGCCCGGGAAGAGCACGGAGACGGCTGGGCCCTGTCTCGCTGTTGCTGGGCCCTGCTAAGCATGTCCGGCAGGGTGCGGTCCCCTTTCCTCGATTCTCAATTTCCGGACATTCGTGCCCCGTAAGCTGACACACTCAACTGAGGCAGGAACACTGGCTCTGGTCACTAGCAGTAGGCTCGGCCCTCGATGAGTCTCCAACGTTCGGCAGAGTACCTCCAGGGGAAACGCCCGCCAAGGTAGGGACACCAGGGGCCCTGCGCCACAGATGACAAAATGGCGGGCCAGTCCAGTCGCAGAGGGCCGTTCGGGGCCCAGCCAAAGTTCCAACATAGGCCCCCGCAGGGGGAACCCAGGCTGCCGCGTCCCGCAGGAAAGAAGAGCTGTGCAAGGGTGGAGGCGCAGGAGACGACCCCAGGCGACACTGGAAGAGGGCTGCGTCACCGATGCCGTGAAGACAAGATGGCAGTTGGGCGGGGCCGGGCAGATCGTCCAGGCCCGGCGATGCCAACAGGGCCACTCTAAGAGTCAGGTATACAGAGGAAAGTTCTATCCAGGGACGTCCAGCCAGAGAGGAGAAACAGTAGACCTGGCTCCAATCCTAAGCACCGTCGCCAACTTGCGACGGGGCCGAGGCCCGCAGAACGTGAGAGGCCACCACCGCAAGTCCAAGCACCACCACGATCACACAGCAGGGCCCACGCTCAGCGATGTCGCACGGCAGTTGTCCCTCTGACGATCCCCGTTGAGTACCGGGGCGAACTCCACTCCAGTGCGCAAGACATCAGCACCAGGCCCCAGCCGAGGCTCCCGGACAGCGCCCCGCTCTGTTCCGCCTCCAAGGCGCTCCACTGTCCGGCATCGGTCTCTTAGCGTGCTTCCGCCGGAGCGATCGGGGCCAAAGTAGCATCAATGTGTGCCCCAGGGTCTCCGCCGCCCGTCCCTCAGCCGCTGAGCTACAGCGGGGGGAGAGAAGCTGACGAAAAAGGGCTCGGGCCTAGTCGGGTCAGAGGAGCTGCGGGAAGAAGCGTCCGCTCACCCCGCCATCTTGGCCACGCCCCCGATAGCATGTTTAAAGCTCGCAAAATCATCGGGTCCGGACAGTTTTTTGGCGCTGTTTTTTAAAACTTACTATGTGGAGCTGGCTCCTCTTTTAATGCGTCTCTTCAACTCCTTTCTTGACTCCCTCTATGTCAGAGGTGGCAATTACGGTCATCCTTAAATCTGGGAAGGACCCGAAAGAGTGTGGTTCCTATCGGCCGATTTCTCTTCTAAATATCGACGCAAAGCTTTTCGCAAGCATTTTAGCTGCACGACTTAACCCTTTGATGGATGATATCATTGACCCAGACCAATCTGGCTTTATCCTGACGCGGCAGGAAGGGGACAATACTAAACGAATACTCCACCTTCTTGATCTGGTGCACGTTCTCGAACTCAGGCCTTTCTTCTCTCCATCGACGCAGAAAAGGCCTTTGATCGGGTGGACTGGGACTATCTTTTCAAGGTCTTGCGGGCCTTTGGCGTCGGGATAATTTTGTTCGCTGGGTGCAATGTCTCTACGCGGCTCCTAAGGCGGCAGTGAGGGTGAATGGGTGTAGATCTACTATTTTACCTATTACCAGAGGAACGAGGCAGGGGTGCCCCTTGTTTCCGTTACTCTTTGCGCTTTACATGGAGCCTTTTGCCCAGCGTATTCGGTCTAACCCGGACATCACAGGAATTAAATTCGGAGCTGACACCCACAAAATCAGTCTTTATGCGGACGACGTTATTCTCTCGCTGACACAGCCTCACACTACTTTACGGTACCTTGGGACAGAATTGCATGAATTGGGGAGGGTGGCAGGGTTTATGGTGAATTTCTCGAAATTGCAGATTTTTAACATTTCCATTCCTGAAGCCGAAGTCCGGGATCTTCAATAGGATTTTGCTTTTCAATGGGTGCGTGCTGACATTCCATATTTAGAATCCGATTGGCTCCCTCTATTGCTAGAACGGTCTCCCTTAACTATAAAATCTTAGTGGATCAAACTACTAAAGCGCTCTCCGATGGGTCCCGCCTCAATTTAGCCTGGTATAGGAGGTTGGCGGTGGTGAAGATGACTGTACTATATATTTATATTGATCAACAGTTGCACTCACTTCCGTATTAATATATCTTACTTTTTTGCTGATTAATTTGGTGCCACAACCTGAAGAGTGTTTTGTCTAGGAACACTGTCCAAAATATGAATGATAGGTGAGAACAGGGGTACTATCCTCGGGTTTAGGGTGTGCACACGATTTGTCACGGACCATTTGTAGTCCTCTTAATCCATCATATACCTTTCCAATGAAAATTCTTCAAAGACAATTTACTTTATGTCATTTTTATTCGTATTTCTAATGATGCTTCCTCATTGAATACTTCATTTATCAATTCTTAGCAGGTTTCAATGGTACAACATAACACTTTGACCCAATGCATTTCGGGTACAGAAGGACCCTTCGTCGGGGGTCTCTACGGAAAGAGATAAAGAATACATCATGAGTCCCCAGCTACGTTCTCAGTTATTACATAGCCTACAATAAATCATACATTTTATCACTTTGCATAAACGAGTTGCTCAACGCATGTCTCATATCAACCACATCACATTTAAGCGCTGGAGGTTTAAGGATTATCGAAATTCAAAACCAGCTGTCATTTAAATTAAACATAACGCGCTAAAAACCAACAGAAAATTCCTCTCGCTTTTCTGTGACCTGGGTCACCCGTACTTACAGTGAAATGTAGCGTCCCCGCTTCCTGCTACTTCGTCCAATGCCTGCCGCATTCAGATCGCCTGACGCTAGCTGCCCTTATAACTGATCTGATAGGTCAGCGACCGATCACGTGATCGCCGTGTGTAAACTAATTACATTGCATCTATATGGGAAATTAAGAAATAACTCACGAAATCCAAATATTCTAGCTTATGTTTACTCAGCTAGAATCAAATTTAAACCTGTCCGCCCTATATAATTAAATAGCGCAACCTGCTCGAGGTTCTTAAATATGCACCTTTTACGGGACCTAAATAGGTTAGAAAAAATTTCTTTGCTGAACATGTGTATTCTAATAAAACATAGTGAAATCTGAAGTATGAAATGCTATGTGTTGTGCTAGTGTTCATACACTTATGCCTAAGGGTAAAAGCGGTCGGCCATTTTGGAACGGTCATTCAAATTCACTGAATCTCCCGGAATTCTAAGCGTGAAAGAGGTGAATTCTCTCACAAAATATAAAGACACAAATAAAAACTGATATAACACAACTCATGTAAAACAAAAAGCTGAAATGTCTTGCAACATCTTGAGATTAGCACAATGTCCTCCGCCCCTACAGGGCAAATCCTTTCTCATAAATCCAAAGTTTATAGAAAACATGTAAGTTCCAACCTGTCGTTAAGCCCATCTGGCTGAAGGCTTCCCATCTTTTTAATCCAAAAATATTCGGATCTCAGTCTCATCTTATGTGTGTCAACATCTGGGCGGCCTTTAACCACTTCCAATATGGTGAACCGTAACTGGGCAATGTTATGTCCTGACTCTGTCCAGTGGGCTGCCACTGTGGATTTTGTGTTCTTTAACCGGATATTGCTCTTGTGCTCGGTGATTCTTACCTTAACCTTGCGTTCCGTCTGACCCACATATAACTTGCCACATGGGCACTTGATGCCATATATAACTCCTTTGGTGTCACATGTACTAGAATGCTTTAATTGTATCACTTGACCCGTCCTCGGGTGTGTAAAAGATGATCCTGTTATCACATTGTTGCAATGTGTACAATTTTCGCATTTACGCATTCCCTTGTATGTAGGTTCAGTGGGATCCTCGTTCTTGTGTTTAAGCAATTCTTTGAGATTCTTAGATCTATTATATGCAAATGTTATTCGGTTGGCAAATAAAGGTTGTAAATCTGGTTCTTGGGTGATGATGGTCCAGTGTTTTCTCATGATATTAGTAATTTTGGCCGATTGCATGGAGTATTTCAGAACACATACTGTGAGTTTCTGATCCTTTTTATCTTTTTTAGTCAGTAAAGATTCTCTAGGTAAAGCCATGACTTTGTTTTTTGATTCTTCTAAAAGTTGTTTAGGGTACCCTCTTTTCTCGAATTTCATGATCTGTCTGTCGATAGTTTCAGAAGCTTCCTTGGTGTCTGATGTGATTCTTTTGTACCGAATGAATTGAGACATCGGGAGATGTTGTTTTAAAGCCTGGTGATGGAAACTTAAGTAATGCAACCCACTGTTGCGATCTGTTTCTTTAATATGTACACTTGTGTGTATTTGACCCTGCTTAATGGCAACTTTAACATCCAGAAAGGATAATTCTTGGTGATCTATCACATGTGTGAACTTGATCCTAGCGTGTACCGTGTTCAGTTTTTCAATGTTTGCTGTAAGTTCTTCTTTTTTCCCTTTCCACATGATGAATATATCATCAATGAATCTCTTAAAGACAAGCAATCCTTTCTGCCACTCCGGGTTGTTCAAGATATGTTCATTTTCGAACTTTGACATGAAAATGTTCGCGTAGGAAGGTGCCCCAGCAAAGCCCATGCTGGTCCCACTGCACTGTGCATAGTATTCTCCGTTCCATTCCAGATAACTGTGGAATAATGCAAAATGTAGAATTTCCATCAAGAAAATTTTTTCTGAACCTTTCACCTCGTTCTTCAGTAAGCACCACTCCATTGCCTCAAGTCCCTCATTGTGGGGGATCGAGGTATATAGTGCAGTGACATCAATGGAACTCAGCCAAATTTCTTCGTTGTCAGGAATCTTGACTTCTGTGAGCACATTTAAAAATGCAGTAGTGTCTTTAAGGTGGGTGCACCAATTTTGAACTAATGGTTGTAAAAACCAGTCTAGATACTGTCCGATGGGTTCCGATAACGACCCACAGGCTGATACTATCGGCCTGAACGGCGGATTCGTTGGGTGCTTGTGCACTTTGGGCAACATATAAAACTGTGGTCTCCTTGGGTACTTTATATTCAGAAATTGATGGGTTTTGTTGGTGATCCAATTCATGTTTAAAGCCTTATCTAATATCTCTTTCAATGTGTTGGTAAAAGTCTCTGTTGGGTCTTGTTCTAGTTTATGATAGATGGTAGTGTCTTGAAGATGTTGTTTCACACTCTCATTGTAAAAAGTTGAGTTCATTACAACAAGGGCTCCCCCTTTGTCTGCTTTTTGAATAGTTATGTCGGTCATTTTTTTCAATGTATTCAATGTGTTCCATTCCTTCTTTGAGAAATTACTTTTGGTGCCACTTCTGTAATTTATGTTTTTAATTTCTGTAGATACCACACGCTCATATGCATCTATGGTTTTGTGGGAGATGGGGGCACAGAATGTGCTTTTCACCTTGAATTCTTTCTCTGTGCTTAATTCTTTTTCTGTGGGTGGAAGTGTGCTGAAAAAATTCTTTAACTTTAAATTGCGAAAGAATTTGAACAAAGCTATTTCGGTCTCTTCAGGATTGGATTTGTACACTGGTACAAACGAAATTCCTTTATTCAATAATTTCATTTGTGTCTTGGTTAATGATTTGTCTGAGATGTTTATGACAAGTTCATTTTCTTCTTCTTGGATCTCAGTTCGCGTTCCGCTTCTGATTCTTTTGGTTTTTCTTTTTCCCCTCCTTGTTTTTGAGGTTCTGTCATTGCGGATGTTGTTGGTGCGTTGTTGGCTGCCGAACTCACATCTAAAAAAGACTTGTCGGTTTGTGACTTTTGGCCTGTTTGTGGTGTCTTTTCTATCGGTCTTCTATTTTGAGTTGTTTCCGAATCTGATACCACACTCTCCTGGGACGATGTGATGTTGGTGGTAGGTTTTTGCCACTTCCGCTGGTTATACACTTCCGCCCAGCTATAGACTTCTTCCAACTTATAGTCTACTGTGTCTCTTTTGTATTTTTTGATTTTTCTGTCTTCAATCTCTTTAGCGTACTTTTCCAATCTTTTATTTATGTCTTCCAATTGTGTGGTCAAATCATCATATTTATTGAGTTCACTTTTGACTGTATCCAATTCAATTTCAACTTCTTTTAATTCCTTGGAAAGTTCCTCCACTATCAATAGGATCAGATCCAAACTGCACTTGTTTAAAATCTGGTACCACTTATGTGGAAAGGGAAAAAAGAAGAACTTACAGCAAACATTGAAAAACTGAACACGGTACACGCTAGGATCAAGTTCACACATGTGATAGATCACCAAGAATTATCCTTTCTGGATGTTAAAGTTGCCATTAAGCAGGGTCAAATACACACAAGTGTACATATTAAAGAAACAGATCGCAACAGTGGGTTGCATTACTTAAGTTTCCATCACCAGGCTTTAAAACAACATCTCCCGATGTCTCAATTCATTCGGTACAAAAGAATCACATCAGACACCAAGGAAGCTTCTGAAACTATCGACAGACAGATCATGAAATTCGAGAAAAGAGGGTACCCTAAACAACTTTTAGAAGAATCAAAAAACAAAGTCATGGCTTTACCTAGAGAATCTTTACTGACTAAAAAAGATAAAAAGGATCAGAAACTCACAGTATGTGTTCTGAAATACTCCATGCAATCGGCCAAAATTACTAATATCATGAGAAAACACTGGACCATCATCACCCAAGAACCAGATTTACAACCTTTATTTGCCAACCGAATAACATTTGCATATAATAGATCTAAGAATCTCAAAGAATTGCTTAAACACAAGAACGAGGATCCCACTGAACCTACATACAAGGGAATGCGTAAATGCGAAAATTGTACACATTGCAACAATGTGATAACAGGATCATCTTTTACACACCCGAGGACGGGTCAAGTGATACAATTAAAGCATTCTAGTACATGTGACACCAAAGGAGTTATATATGGCATCAAGTGCCCATGTGGCAAGTTATATGTGGGTCAGACGGAACGCAAGGTTAAGGTAAGAATCACCGAGCACAAGAGCAATATCCGGTTAAAGAACACAAAATCCACAGTGGCAGCCCACTGGACAGAGTCAGGACATAACATTGCCCAGTTACGGTTCACCATATTGGAAGTGGTTAAAGGCCGCCCAGATGTTGACACACATAAGATGAGACTGAGATCCGAATATTTTTGGATTAAAAAGATGGGAAGCCTTCAGCCAGATGGGCTTAACGACAGGTTGGAACTTACATGTTTTCTATAAACTTTGGATTTATGAGAAAGGATTTGCCCTGTAGGGGCGGAGGACATTGTGCTAATCTCAAGATGTTGCAAGACATTTCAGCTTTTTGTTTTACATGAGTTGTGTTATATCAGTTTTTATTTGTGTCTTTATATTTTGTGAGAGAATTCACCTCTTTCACGCTTAGAATTCCGGGAGATTCAGTGAATTTGAATGACCGTTCCAAAATGGCCGACCGCTTTTACCCTTAGGCATAAGTGTATGAACACTAGCACAACACATAGCGTTTCATACTTCAGATTTCACTATGTTTTATTAGAATACACATGTTCAGCAAAGAAATTTTTTCTAACCTATTTAGGTCCCGTAAAAGGTGCATATTTAAGAACCTCGAGCAGGTTGCGCTATTTAATTATATAGGGCGGACAGGTTTAAATTTGATTCTAGCTGAGTAAACATAAGCTAGAATATTTGGATTTCGTGAGTTATTTCTTAATTTCCCATATAGATGCAATGTAATTAGTTTACACACGGCGATCACGTGATCGGTCGCTGACCTATCAGATCAGTTATAAGGGCAGCTAGCGTCAGGCGATCTGAATGCGGCAGGCATTGGACGAAGTAGCAGGAAGCGGGGACGCTACATTTCACTGTAAGTACGGGTGACCCAGGTCACAGAAAAGCGAGAGGAATTTTCTGTTGGTTTTTAGCGCGTTATGTTTAATTTAAATGACAGCTGGTTTTGAATTTCGATAATCCTTAAACCTCCAGCGCTTAAATGTGATGTGGTTGATATGAGACATGCGTTGAGCAACTCGTTTATGCAAAGTGATAAAATGTATGATTTATTGTAGGCTATGTAATAACTGAGAACGTAGCTGGGGACTCATGATGTATTCTTTATCTCTTTCCGTAGAGACCCCCGACGAAGGGTCCTTCTGTACCCGAAATGCATTGGGTCAAAGTGTTATGTTGTACCATTGAAACCTGCTAAGAATTGATAAATGAAGTATTCAATGAGGAAGCATCATTAGAAATACGAATAAAAATGACATAAAGTAAATTGTCTTTGAAGAATTTTCATTGGAAAGGTATATGATGGATTAAGAGGACTACAAATGGTCCGTGACAAATCGTGTGCACACCCTAAACCCGAAGATGACTGTACTGCCATGCATCCTCTATCTGTTCCAGATGCTCCCGTTGAGTTCCCCGCCGGGTGTCCTCCGGAAGCTGCAGGGACTCCTTAATAAATTCTTGTGGAGCAACAAGAGGCCGAGGCTCTTGCAGGCGCTTATTACGCTTCCCCCTTTTTACTGCTTATTATCAAGCGACTTGCATTCGGTATATCACGGAGGGGAACAGGCCCTTGTCCAGCAAGCACTGGAACTTTATGGATCAGACAGTGGCTGGCTGCAATATTTGTAAGGAATTGTGGCTGCCACGCAAACATAGAGCATGGGGTCTCTGCTCGTCGCCCGCAACCTCACGACTTGCAAGGCCTGGGACCAATTAGCGATCCACATGGGCTGGACCACGTTTCCCTCCCCTATGACCCCCATTGTCGATAATCCTGAGTTTCCGCGGGATGTGCATCCCCTGTCTTTCATCGCTGGCGAGAGGAAGGGTGTAAGAGAGTGAGTTCCCTCATTGATCTCGATGGCTTAGTCCCCTTCACCCAACTACGCACGGAGTACTTTAACTTGCCGGAGTCGGATGCTTTCTAGCATTCGCAGTTAGTGCATTGGGTAACGCAGCCCGGCAACTTCGCCCTGATGTCTCGCCCCTTAACCACTTTTGAGAAATGGCTGGTTTGCAAAAAGGATGACCGTAGGCTCATATCTGAACTGTACACAATGATTCTTAAATGCCCCACAAAGCAGAGTACGAAAGCACAGGTCCGATGGGAGGCGGTGCTGGGCCAGCGGTTGACACCCAAAGAATGGGAGCACATTTTCTATTGCGCTCATCACACGGCCTCTAATACTGCGGGGCGGAATCTGCATATAAGGTAGTTGCCTGCTAGTTTTATACACCAGAGTGCATCAAATCTTGGGAAGGCACAAAGCCAGGCCTCTGCTGGCAGTGGTGTGGCTTGCCTGGCACTCTCGTGCACTTGCTGCTGCGTTGCCTGAAATTGGAGCGGTATTGGGCTGCAGTCCTTGATGACATTGATGACACATTCAAAACTACACTGCCCCGGTCTCCTGAGCATACACTGTTAGGGCTCTCCCGCTCCAAATACTTTCTGCTGCACTCCCTGCGAGGTAAACAGATTGCATTAGCCTTGCTTGCGGCGCGGCAGGTCCTCCTGGCACAATGGAGCTCTCTGGCTGTATCTGATACCCGCGATTGGCTTCAGGGGCTTTGGCATATCCTTGCAATGGAGCGCCTCTCGCTTAGTATGGATGGGAAGGGGGCAGATTATGTGAAGTTGTGGGGTCCATTTCGACAGCTCCTTTCCAAGGAACTGAGAGATGTCACTTGCCCAAAGTACTTGCAAATACTGCGGCTGACACCGCTGGAGCCGCTTGGGGCTGTGCCAGCGGAAGGTAGTGCTGTGTGAGAGGACGAGCGACTGTGGGAGAGTTGGCTAGGACAGTGGAGACTGATGCGGAGGGGGAGGGGTGGTGTTTGAGGGGGGAGGGGGTGGGTATTTGTCTGTTTCCATGTTCATTTTTTCCTTTAAAAGTGGTATCTTTGCAGTTGCTTGCCCTGAAAGCTATGATCTGAAATTTTCCACGTGGGGTCGCCCTCCGGGTTGTAGACCTGTAGGCTGTGTGCTGGATATGTTAATGCACCCTGCCGGCCGGTGGATGTAGGCAGTTGAGCTGTGTCTTCGATCTTATGCCACGTAATAAAAACGATTTATTCTAAATTATACAATAAAAGATTTTGTCGCAGACTGCGACGAGGTACCGACGGATAGAGCGGGGCCCCATACACCGAGCAATTGCCGGGCGAGGTGAGGCTTACCCCCACATAAAGCTGGGGATGAGGAAGTAACTTTGGAACCACACACATATGGGATATATGTCTGGTAGGGTGGTTAATAACCACTGATCTATTTCCTTTGTTGTAATATATTATTTTTGTTCTCACGTGAACTGATATATTTGCAGTAGCACACATCATCCATTAGGTCCTGAAGAAAGCTGGGTCATTAACCCTCTCTGCTGAAACATGTTGACCTCACTCCTAGCCAAATGATAGTAAAAATGTTTCCCAAACTATCAGGCGGTTTTTATTAGATGGCATTAGGACAATCCCCAATAAACATATTTTTTGTCCTTCTAGTCATTTTTATCACACTTGCACTTATCACTTGCACTGCACTCCACCGGTCCTTATATACCTTGGATAAACATAGAGGCTGAGTCATCCAGAGACTAGGAGGTCCAGTACTTTTGTACATTTAGCCTGTGTACTATCTTGGCTATATGTGACCCTTCTCTCCTGGTTTTCCAGATGACGAAGTTCTGCCAAATGGGTGGGCTGATGGAAACCTTACTCCAGCCTGGGATGGGACAAGTTGTGTATAACTGGTGAACTGCATGTGCTCTAACATAGGTACCTTCTGTCACACTCTTCAGACCGTTGTTCTCCCTTTAGTCAGTCAGGTTCTTACTTAGGGGTATGGAGTACAACTGGTCTTTAAATATTGCCCCCTAGACCCTCCCCAACTTCTCTTGTTATTAGTCATTAATTAGTACTAGCATACCTAACTTGCCGTAAGATCATGGTGAAGGAAACTTAAAGATAAACCTCACCCCTCGGTGATGCCTATATTCTCTAAAATAGACCACAGCTTTGTTCCAGATACGTAGTCGATGGCTTTTGACAGGCCTATAAACGCCAACTGCGTAGAGACTCCTTTAGCAGAATGTATGTCGATACTTCGCATGATTTTAGTTCAATGTTTTTACTTAGCATAAACCATTACTTCGCAAGTTTGAACTGCGCATGCATTTATAATGCAAATAGTTATAAATGTGCTATGGTTTATGCTAATTAAAAACATTGCACTAAAATCATCCTTACATTACTTAAACATCACTACACTACCCTAAACCCTAATACACAAGCCCCTACATGACCATCCCCCTTCCCCCTGCCTGGACCCTACACTCTAACACTACACTTCACAACCCCCCAACACTACCCCAAACCCTAAAACACTACCCTACACTACACAAACACCACACCACTACCCTAAACACTAAAACACTACCCCCTGCACGACCCTCACCCTTCCCCAGTCCTCTCCCTATACTATAACACTACCCTGCACAGCACCCCAACACTACCCTAAACCCTAAAACACTACTCTACACTACACAAACACCACAACACTACCCTAAACCCTAAAGCACTGCCCCCTGTACAACAACCCTTTCCTGACCCCCAGTCCTGTCCCTACACCCAAACACTACCCTGCACCACACCCCAACACTACTCTAAACAAACATGACAACACTACCCTAAACCCTAAAACGCTACCCCCAGCACGACCCTGCCCATACCCCAGTCCGTACCCTACACTAAAACACTACCCTGCACGACCCTGACACTACCTTAAACCCTAAAACACTACCCTACACTACACAAACACCACATCACTGCCGTAAACCCTAAAACACTATCACCAGCACGACCCTGCCCCTACCCCCAGTCAGGTCACTGCACTGAAACACTACCATGCACAACCCTCCAACACTATCCTAAACCCTAAAACACTAACCTAAACTACACAAACACCAGATCACTACTCCCCAACACTACCCTTCATGACCCCAGACACTACCCTAAACTCAAATGCACTACTTTACGCTACTCAAACCAAACCCTACAACCTAAAAGACTACCACTGTACAACCCAAAAAAACTACACTTACCTCTCTCTCCTCTGTGGTTCCTCTCTTCTGCGGCTTCCAGTGACGTCAGATCTGCAAGTTGTTGTTTGGAAACGGAAGTGCTTTTCAAACAACGATGCGGATATCACGTACCTTTACAACTCATGCGTTGTAACAACGCTTGCGATGTAACAGTTTGCATTCTTCTGGTACGCGTTGTAACATCGGAAGCGTAGTAATGCTTGAGAAGTAATGGTTTGCGCACTAGCAGCAGCCGCGCACTAAAGGCTGTTTACCCCTTTAGCATTCTTATATTTGGCCACAATGAAGTGAAGGTTGAGGCACTGCTCAATAGTCCAAAGCTCCTTTCTGAACCCATACTGACATGGGACGAGTATTCTTTTTGTATTAGTCCAGTTGAATAAGCGATCTAGGACTAATCTCCCAATAATTTTGGCCATGGAGTTCAGGAGGGATATTGGGCTATAACATTTAACGTTGTGCACATTACCTTTTTTAAAGATAGGTTATGTTATGTAATGTTATAAAGTACCAATCAAGCGCACGATCACCAAATGGATTGTAGGCGCTGAAGTGGAAGTAAGGCAGCAACAGAGGGGTAAGCCTAATTGTCATATGCCTGGGAAAACAACTATGTCTTCAGCTGTCTTCTAAAAGTTGCATAAGAGGTGACCCACCTCAGCTCCACGGGGAGCAAGTTCTAGAACTGAGGAGCTAAGACTGCAAACCGGGAGCCACCATATTTCTTGCGCTTAAAAGTAGGAGTGACTAATAGATTCAAATGGGAAGATCGTAGATTACGAGTGGGGGCATAGAGTAAAATCTTGGATGAGATGAAGGCTGGACTGTTGCAGTGAAGAGCTTTGAAAATTGTGCATTCCACCTTAAATAAGCCATGCATAGCCACAGGGAGCCATAATATTTGGTATCACCTTAGTAAATTGTGTTGGAGAGCAAAAGGAAAGGTGATATTTAGCATTGAAATACCGTACCCACTCATCCAACATGAGATCATGTCAAATTGAATCCTGGTGGATTCTACCCCAAGAAACACAGGGGATACCTAATATATTAGGCGGTAGAGGTCACTATGGGCCAGATGCATCAAAGAGTTTTGCCCATTGTGTGTCTATGGGAAAATGTGTTGATGCATATGGCCCAATTGATTTGGTATCCCCTAAGGGAACCGGACGTACAATCTTGTGGAATGATGTGAAAACTGCAAAAATATAGTGTTGTCTTCTATCAAATAAAAGGCAACTTCAACTGTTGAACGGCTAAAGGGTAACCTGTGAAACATAGGGGATACAAGATATTACAGCAATGCGTGAGCCATAATATTTGGTATCCCAATAGTAAACGATGTTGGAACGCAAGAGGAAGGGTGCTATTTGGCATAGAAATACTTTGCTCACCCATTCTACATAAGACCATGTCCAATTGAATCCTGAAACGTTCAAACCCAAGAAAAACACTGGGGATACCACATATTATAGCTAGTGCAGACCATTATATTTGGTATCCCTTAAGGAAACCAGATGTTAAATCTTGTGGAATTATGTAATACATTTGAAAAGTTACTGTAGTCTGCTATCAAATAAAAGGCAACTTCAAGTGGTTAATGGCTAAAGGGAAACCCATGAAAAGTAGGGTACACAAGATATTACAACAATGCGTGAGCCATAATATTTGGCATACCAATTGTAAATGATGTTGAGAAGCAAAAGGAAGGGTCCTATTTGTGATAGAAACACTGTGAACACCCATCCAACATAGGACTATGTCAAATTGAATCTTGGTATGTTATAACCCGAGAAAAGCAGGGGACATCAAATTTTATAGGCGGTAGAGGTCATTATATTTGGTATCCTCTTAGGGAACCAGATGTAAAATATTGTGGAGTGCAGTATAAAATGTGAATAGATACTGTAGTCTGCTAACAAATGACAACTTCAACTGGTGAATGTCTAAAGGGTAGCCCATAAAATTTGGGGGATACAAGATATTACAGCAATACGTGAGCCATAATATTTGGTATCCCCATAATAATCGAAGTCGGAAAGAGATGGAAGGGTGCTATTTGTTATAGAAAAATTGTGCTCACCTGTCCAACATATGACCATGTCAAATTGAATACTGGTAAGTTCTAACCCAAGAAACACAGGGGATACCAAATATTATAGATGATATAGCCCATTATATCAGGTGTCCCCTAAAGGAACCGTATGTAAAATGTTGTGGAACGATGTATAAAATGTGAAAAGATGCTGCAGTCTGTTAACAAATCAAAGGCAACTTCAACTGGTGAATGTCTCAAGGGTAGCCCTTGAAAAGTAGGGGATGGAAGCTATTACAGCAATGCATGAGCAATAATATTGACCGATGTTGGAAAGCAAAAGGAAGGGTGCTATTTAGCATAGAAATAATGTGCTCACCCATGCAACATAAGGCAAATTCAAATTGAATCCTGATAACTTCTCCCGAGAAACATTGGGTATACTAAACATTGTAGGCCGTGCAGGCTATTATAGTTGGTATCCCCTAAGGGTACAGATACAAAATCCTGTGGAATGATGTACAAAAATGTGAAAAGATACTGTAGTCTGCTAACAAACAAAAGGAAATTTCAGCTAGTCAATAACTAAAGGGTAACCCATGAAACATAGGGGATACAAGATATTACAGCAATGTGTGACCCATAATATTTGTTATCCCCATGGTAAATGATGTTGAAAAGCAAAAGGAAGGGTGCTATTTGGTATACAAATACTGTGCTCCTCTATCCAACATATTGCGATGTCAAATATAATCCTGGTATCTTCTAACCCGAGAAACACCAGGGATACCAAATATTATAGGCCGTATAGGCTATTATATTTGGTATCTCCTAAGGGTACCAGAGGTAAAATCTTGTGGAATGATGTACAAAATTTGAAAAGATACTGTAGTCTGCTATCAAACAAAAGGCAATTTCAACTAGTCAATGGCTAAAGGGTAACCCATGACACATAGGGGACATGCAATATTACTGTAATGTGTAAGCCATAATATTTGTTATTTCAATAGTAAATGATGTTGTAAAGCAAAAGGAAGGGTGCTTTTGGTATAGAAATACTGTGCTCCTCCATCTAACATAAGGCGATGTCAAATTGAATCTTGATAACTCTAGCATGAGAAGCACTGGGGATACCAAATATTGTAGGCCGTACAGGCTATTATAGTTGATATCCTGACGTACCATAAAATAACATAAATGTTATACTTACCAATATCCCAAAACCATTTACCAAATAACCAGTCAGTTGGCAGTGTAGAAAGTTCAATTGGTTATTATATAAAATACTCTATAGAGGGGCATCTCCTATCCTCACCCCTCACGGTTCGTGGAGAAGACTGCTGGCTGTCACACAAAATGACACATATATACTTTAGGCTGGTACAAGAAGTACATGGAAAAACACTACTTGGCTCTTGGCCCTCGGAAAGGACGATATATGGCACACATGATTAGTACAAAGCTCTGCTTTAGGTATTATTGGGAAGGTCAGGAGGGGTGACTTTCTTTCGTCTTGGTGCCTAGGAGTGCAGGCACGGTGCCTACAGGAATGTGCTTATCGCACCCACAGCCAGATGCGACCTTGAGTTCGAGCACAGGAAGAGAATAGCGTGTATTCAGCTGTCTCCAGCAAATCAACTAAGCTAAGGCCTGACAACCATTAGAAGGTAATACGTGGTCACTGTTCGTGTCTAACACAGACAAGAAAAGATGGCGTCTGTAGAGTTTTCGGCATACTCAATGCAAACAAACCACACAAACAGTGCAACCACTCGCAATGAGAAACCTGACCTCCCCGCATTGAGAATCACACCGGGATGTCATTTTGCTTGCTCGCGGTCGCCAACATGACGTTGAGGACCGCGAACAAGCGAAAAATGACTGCTGCACTACGCTACGCTACACTGTGCTACGTGCAGTTCGCGTAGTGCGAAGTTGCGCAAACTTCGCAAACTACGCGAGCGTAGCGTAGTGCTTCGCCCAGGGTTAGAAAAAGGCCACAGACCCAATAATTGGTGGTATTTGTTGCACTGTGCGTTTGATGAAGCATTCCTACAAACACATTTTTAGTATAAATTTGAAGATGCCTTTCTTTGTGGGGGGCCAAGGTATAGAAATAATGTTCCGGGAATGGGGTCATTGTTCCCAGAATAGTAGACATAGGATGACGAAATTCTAAGTATACAAAAACACTCATCATTATTATAAACAAAATCGTAATGGTAACTACAAAAAGCTATTTTTACACGAGGGGTCCAACTAGAAAAAACTAGTATATAAGCTGGGTAATGACGGGGTACAAAAGGTCGTTCCTCTTTAGGGACAAAACGGGCAAAGGGATAAAAGTCCAAAACTAAACTCGGGCAATGCCGTCCAACCTGCCAGAGGGTTCTGCTTTCCTGTGTCCATCTAGAGCCTCACAGGCAGGCTCCTATCGTTCAGCAAAAGAAACCAAACAACAAATCCGCGCATTCTCCGCGAAAGGAATATCATGGACTCATTGATCAACAACAGGAGTAACAGAATCTGGGGCAATTGCTGACTCAGATGCCAAAACCCCTTCTGAGCCTGGTACTCCCTCTCCTTGCCCTTCTCTGTTTTCCAGGGCATCAGAAAAGGGGACAAAGCAAGGGGCTCGTTCACTCTCCTGGGTCAAGATTCCTTCCTTATCTTACTGGTCATGGGGAAGTGGGAGGGGCACTTTCTTCAGGTGCGAGACATGTATCCAATGTCGCTTGCCATCCACCTTCACCGCTGTTCGAGTAGCCAGGAGAATTTGGTAGGGCTTCGACTAGCGAAGGTCCAAACTAGATTTCCGCTGATAATTTCGGACCAGGACCCACTGTCCTGTTTCCAAGTGATGTCCGGGACCCTCTGGTAGGGGCTGCAACACTGCTGATACCTGTTGATGAATGGAACAGAGATCTTTAGACAAAGCGTACATATAATCCATCATCATAGGGTAAACAATCAATCAATCAATCAAGAAATTTATATAGCGCGCTACTCACCCGGAAGGTCTCAAGGCGCTTGGGGGAGGGGGGTCTGCTACTGCTCGAACAGCCAGGTCTTGAGTTGCTTCCTGAAGGAGAGGTGGTCTTTGGTCTGACGGAGGTGGATGGGGAGGGAGTTCCATGTCTTGGCTGCCAGGTAGGAGAAGGATCTTTCTCCCATGGTGGCTCTTCGGATGCGTGGAACGGCGGCGAGGGCGTGGCTGGTCGAACGAAGCTGGCGGGTGGGAGTGTAGAAGGTCAGGTGGTTGTTGAGGTACCTGGGGCCCAGGTCGTGGAGGGCCTTGTGTGCGTGGGTGAGGAGACGGAACGTGATTCTCTTGCTGACGGGGAGCCAGTGCAGGTCTCTCAGGTGTCCGGAGATGTGGCTGTGACGGGGGATGTCCAGGATGAGTCGTGCGGAGGTGCTCTGGATGCATTGGAGTCTCTTCTGTAGTTTGGCTGTGGTTCTGGTGTAGAGGGTGTTTCCGTAGTCCAGTCGGCTGGTGACGAGTGCCTGTGTGACCGTCTTCCTGGTTTCGGTGGGGATCCATCGGAAGATCTTCCGGAGCATGCGTAGGATGTTAAAGCACGAGGACGAGACGGCGTTGACTTGTCTGGTCATCGAGAGGGAGGAGTCCAGGATGAAGTCCAGGTTGCGAGCGTGGTCCGTTGGTTTGGGTGCGCTGCCCAGGGAAGGGGGCCACCATGAGTCGTCCCAGGCGGAGGAAGATGGTCCCAGGATGAGGACTTCCGTCTTGTCTGAGTTCAGTTTCAAGCGGCTGTTCTTCATCCCTTCATGTAGGTTCGTTCTGGCGTTGGCTGGGTCGTTGGTGAGGGAGAGGATCAGCTGAGTGTTGTCGGCGTAGGAGATGATGTTGAGGTTGTGTTGGCGTGCGATGGCCACGAGGGGGCTCATGTAGATGTTGAAGAGGGTGGGGCTGAGTGATGATCCTTGTGGTACACAGCAGATGACTTCGGTGGCCTCGGATCTGAACGGGGGGAGGCGGACTCTCTGGGTTCTTCCGGCGAGGAACGAGATGATCCACTCCAGAGCCTTCTCTTGGATTCCGATGTTGCTGAGGCGTTGTACTAGGGTGCGGTGGCAGACAGTGTTGAACGCTGCGGAGAGGTCCAGGAGGATGAGGGCAGCTGTTTCCCCGTTGTCGAGCAGGGCTCGGATGTCGTCAGTGGCAGCGATGAGGGCGGTCTCGGTGCTGTGGTTGGCTCGGAAGTCTTCTCGATGACTTTAGCAGGAAACGGGAGGAGCGAGATGGGGCGGTAGTTCTTGAGGTCGGTGGGGTCTGCTGATGGTTTCTTCAGGAGGGCGCTGAGTTCGGCATGCTTCCAGCTCTCCGGGAGGGTGGCGGTGTTGAAGGAGCAGTTGATGACGTCTCGGAGTTGGGGTGCGATGACGGAGGCGGCCTTGTTGAAGACGTGGTGGGGGCATGGGTCGGTTGGTGATCCGGCGTGGATGGTGTTCATTGTGTGGATGGTGTCTTCGGTGCTGACCGGGGTCCAGGCGCGGAGGGTGGTGGTGGGGGGCGTTGGTTCGGTGGTTGGGTGCGTGGGCTGTGTGTTGAAGCTGTTGTGTATGTCGGCGATCTTGCTGTGGAAGAACGAGGCGAGTGAGTCGCAGAGTTCTTGCGAGGGGGTGATGTCGTTGGTTCCGGCGCTGGGGTTTGAGAGCTCTTTGACGATGCTGAAGAGTTCTTTGCTGTTGTGTGCATTGTTGTCTAGTCGTTCCTTGAATGCTGTCTTCTTGGTGGCATGGATCAGCTGGTGGTTTTTGCGGGTGGCGTGCTTGAGGGCAGTCATGTTGTCTGTAGTCGGGTCTTTGCCCCAGGCTTTCTCGAGGGTGCGGCAGCTCTTCTTGGAGATCATGAGGTCATCGTTGAACCAGGAAGCCTTCTTGCTGCCGGGTCTGCTGGGGTGGTTTTTCAGGGGTGCGAGGTCGTCAGCGCAGTTGTTGATCCACTGTGTGAGGTTGTTGGCTGCCTGGTTGGGGTCCGTTGAACTGGCGGGAGGATTCGGGTTCAGGGATGTGGAGAGCTGGTCGGAGGTGATCTTGTTCCAGCTCCTGCGGGGAACCTGTTGCGGGTGATGGTGGGTCGTGGTCCTTCTGAAGCTGAAGTGGACGCAGCTGGTCTGTCCAGTGGAGTCCGGTGGAGTGGCTGAAGGAGACGTCCTTGCTGGAGGAGAAGACGGGGTCAAGCGTGTGTCCGGCGTAGTGGGTGGGGGTGTTCATCAGTTGCTTGAGTCCCAGGTTGGCAAGGTTGTCCAGCAGGGTGGTGGTGTTGCTGTCCTTGTTCTTCTCCAGGGGAAGTTGAGGTCCCCTAGGAGGATGTAGTCAGCGGAGTGGAGGGCGTGCGGGCTGATGAAGTCTGCAATGTCTTCGCTGAATTTTGTTCGGGGTCCTGGGGGTCTGTAGATGAGGGTGCCTCTGAGGGTGGTCTTGGGGTCGGTGTGAATCTAGAAGTGGAGATGTTCGGCGGCTGTGAGGGTGTTGTCGGAGTTGGTCGTGATGCGGATGGTGTTCTTGTGGACGATGGCGATGCCTCCTCCTGTCTGGTTGACGCGGTCACAGAAGGCATTTAGGCGTCCTAAAGTTAGTAGTCCTAACTTTACTACTACTAAATTGAGAAAAATCGTAATTTTAGGACTTTCGGTATCCACAGAAGGCATTTAGGAGTGCTAAGGTAAGGAGTCCTAACTTTACTACTACTATATTGAGAAAAATCCTAATTTTAAGACTTTCGGTATTCACAGAAGGCATTTAGGAGTCCTAAAGTTAGTAGTCCTAACCTCTGTGAATACCGAAATGAGTAAGTTCATTCTGTGAATACCAAAAGTAGTAAGTGCATTCTGTGAATGCCAAAAGTAGTAAGTTCATTCTGTGAATCGGGCCCTGTATGTTTTTGGGGGGCTGCTTGGGGGGTTATAGATTTTTGGGGTGGGTTGAGGGGTCTGGGGGCACTGCTGGGAAGGTCTAATTTTGATAATAATAATAATAATAATAATAATGTGATTTATAGAGCGCGAACAGCTACCTCACAAGGAGGTGTCCCGGCGCTGGAAAAACGTACCACAGAGGACCAGGGGCAGGAGTGGGAGACCTAGCGAGGCTGGGAGAAGAGCCAAGTCTTTAGCAACTTCTTAAAGCAGGGTTCAGATGGAGCCTGCTGGATTGCTTGAGGTAGAGAGTTCCATAGCGCAGAAACGTTTGCTGAAAAGGTGCGACCACCAAGGCGTGCCTTTTTTGCTCGTGGTACCGCCAGCAGGATACGGTCATTAGACCGTAATACACGGTGTTGGGTATACCTAGGAAGGCGTTTTTTTAGGTAGAGTGGGCAGGCGCCATGCAAAGACCTAAACGCAAGTGTCAGGGCTTTAAATTTTATCCGGTTGGCGACAGGGAGCCAATGCAGGGTTCGCAGATGCGGAGAGACCGACTGTTTGAATGGAATTCGCAGTAACAGCCTCGCAGCCGCATTTTGAACCACCTGCAGTTTATGGGTTAAGAATTTGGGGAGGCCCAGGTAAAGACCATTGGCGTAGTCCAGCCGTGAAGTGACAGTTGCATGGACTACCATTTTTCTGCAGCTCTCGGGAAGAAGTTTAAGAAATTTACGAAGGTTTCTTAATTTACTTAGGCAGCAGCCAGCCACTTGTTGGATATGGGAAGAGAAAGACATCTTATCATCCCATCTCACTCCAAGGTTTTTTGCCGAATGACTGGGCAAGGGTGAGGGACCCATTTCCACCGGCCACCATAGCTCTGGGGCGGGGGCAGGGCCTTTACCGAAGAAGATGACTTCGGTTTTGTTGGCGTTTAATTTTAGTTTGTTGGTATTCATCCAGTGTGCAATGTCCTGGAGACAGCCTTTAAAATTTGCAAAAGATTCCTGTGTCATTTCCGTGTAAGGGAATACCAACTGGGTGTCGTCGGCATATGAGATTGCCTTAACACCCCAGTTGGCAATGAGCGTGAAGAGGGGGGCCAGGTAGATATTGAATAAGAGAGGGCTGAGGGCCGAGCCCTGCGGGACTCCACAGTTGAGGGTTTTTGGTGTGGAAGAGATCGTCCCGAGTGCCACCTTCTGCGTTCTCTGAGATAGATAGGAGTTAATCCAGCTCAGCGCGTGGTCTTGAATGCCTGTCTCTGCCAGTCGACTAAGTAATCTGGCGTGGTCCACCGTGTCGAAGGCGGCCGATAGATCCAGGAGTACCAACATAGCTGAACTTCCTGCATCCATCGACCACCTCACTGACTCGGCTACCTCTAAGAGCGCTGTTTCAGTGCTGAAACCGGGCCGGAAGCCAGACTGAGTTTCATGGAGAATGTTGCTGGTTTCCACAAATTTACTCAGTTGGCGTTGTATCACTTTTTCCAGCATTTTTCCCGGTGCGGCTAGGAGGGATATTGGGCGGAGGTTCGTCAGATCATCTGGATCCCCATTTGGTTTTTTCTTTAGGGGGAGGAGCGTGGCATGCTTCCAGGCGTCCGGGAAGATTCCTGACGTAATGGAAGAGTTCCAGATACTTTGGAGTGTGGGCGCTACAGAGTCCGCTATGGTGCTCCAAAGTTTGGCCGGACAGGGGTCATCGGGTGAGCCGGATTTACAACGGTTGAGCTCTTGCCTCACCTCGTTCAGAGGGACATGCGCGAACTGGGTGAGGGTTTCTTTTGACTCGCTATTGTACGCTGTGTCTTGTTTCTCAGTATCTATAACTGGACCAAAGGAATCATATACTTTCTTGATTTTGTGGTCGAAGTATTCTGAAATTTGCTCACAAAGTAATGATTGCAAGTGGTTTGAAGAAAATCCATGGTGGGAAAGGGGGGTTTGGGCCTAGTTGCAGACAGCGTTTTGGCACGATTTAAACTGAGGCCTAGCAGTATTGCATGTTTTTGGGGGGCTGCTTGGGGGGTTCTAGATTTTTGGGGGTGGGTAGAGTGGTCTGGGAGCACTGCTGGGAAGGTCTAATTTTGATTGCAAGTGGTTTGAAGAAAATCCATGGTGGGAAAGGGGGGTTTGGGCCTAGATGCAGACAGCGTTTTGGTACGATCTGCAAAAATCGCCCATAGATACTAATTACTATCCTTGAAAAAGAGACTCAGAGTACGCACTTTCAAAATGATGATTATATGTAATACTGTCACCTCTGAAACTTAAAGTGTTATTTTTGCACTACACAGCGTACGTTATATTTTTTTCACCATGGTGTTTTAATATTACTCCCTGTTTTTCCATCAACAATTACAGGCCGGATTTTACCCTGTGCCATTGAACAAACGATTAACTCAGGCTTACCATTAGCGATCCGCAATTCCACATCAGGCAGGCAGTGGACTGTGTGTCTGGTCACCAAGATTGATCGACGGAGCGTCAGATGGAAAGGAGGAGTACAGCGAATAAGAGGAATGGCTGGATGCATGCAACTTCACAAATTCAACAGGACAACTACAACATACAGTTAAAATATCCTCTTAACTTCTTCTTATCTTTTAAATGTTATTGTTGTGAACTTGAACTTCTACGAGTGTGACTCTGTGCGTTTGTTTGCTCCCTGCTTCAAATTCATCCCTCCAGCTATTTGATGAGTTTCTTTGCTATTTTTAAAACTAATTTAATGTACTATAAGTGTTTATTCTCTCTGAGGGCAGAAAGGCAAGGGGAAGCCCCAAAACCACACGGGGAAGCCCCATAGCCCCCCGACCACACGGGGAAGCCCCATAGCCCCCCGAAGCTGAACGCGCACAAGGCCAGGCCCTACACCAAAGAACACCCAATTTGCTCCGCTGGGATTAGAGACATAAGAAGCTTTTTGAACCCTAAACCGTCCTCTCCCTCCGCTTGCCCCATGTCTCTGGCCAGCTCACCTACTACAAAAGCAAAGGAGGAAGGGCCGAGCCCCACACAAATAAGTCCCCGGGCCAATAGGATTCCCCTCTCACCAACAATACTCACACTCCCGCACGGATTACCCCCCAAATTTAAGACCTCGGACACGGTGGCACTTGGGCCCACCCACGCAAACATCACGGCCCAGACTCTTCCCCCGCCAGAGGACCGTCCGTGGAGCAGCCCTCCTTCAACCAAAACGAATATGCACAACATTTCCGATAGTACCCACTTCGACAAGAAAGGAGGCACAATTTCCTCCACCACAGAGATGCATACAGATCTGACCTCCGGGCCCCCCGACACAAAGGAAGGTGCAACCCGACAATCATTCGACAGGACCCTAACCCACCCATTGAACATACCAGTACCAGGCCACCCGGTACACGACAAAACGCCCCTGGCATCGCCCTCTGACAGCGGTCCCGCAAACACAAGCCACCTATCACTTATTAGTGAAGCCCTCGTCTCAATGACAGGAGCAGCGATAATGCACGCGGACAAGCTTGATGTGCAGATTAACATCCTACAAATAGTGGCAAACTTGATATCCGGGATAGACTCAAAACTGGACAACTTGAATGCCCTGATACGCAGAGCACAGGACAGCACACAATTCAAGCCAGTGCCATGTAGCTGCAGCCCGATCCTGCACAGCCTTGAAAAACTTCCTAATATCATGACCACCTTGATAGAGGATCTCAAGGGCGAGGTAAACAAAAAAAACTGCCAGAAGAGCATGCCACTAATCACACAGGGTCTCGCCCAGGCACACTCCATGGATAATACCCCAGCATATCCTTGCCCAAGCAGCTCGGAAAAGCATGCTCAACTGGCTTCGCCAAATGTTGGTGGAACAAGAATCACCCGGACCAAGGCTGAAAGCCACGCCCCGCAACAAACTCGCAAGCCACTTAGTCCTGGGTCACAAAACCTGTCAAGGAAAAACAAGAAAAAACTGAGAAAACTCAACAAGGAGAAGAAAAATAACGCATATGCAACCAGCGCCATTCACAATTGGTTACGACCCAATAAGCAGCCCCCCGATAACACCTTCACAGATGAAACACCTAACCTGGCAGACCCAAAACACACCGCAGAAGTTATCGGTCCATCTACCGGAAACTCACACACACTCACCTCAGCTAAGGAACCAAGCCTGCCACCTCTCTCAGCGGCCCCTCAACCGGTCACAGCGCCAATAACACAAAAACAAGCGCATGAATCACAGCTAAACTGCCATGATGAAGCCACTCAACACAAGCAGGAGCCCAGCCAATCCAACTTCCAGAACATAGCGCAAACCAAGTTTCCAGCGAGTGGAGCATTTGACTCAGACAACTCAAAAACCACCAACAACACCATTGGAGACTTCCAGAGCGCCCCCCTAGGGTCAACATCCCTTAAAATGGAGCATGCCGTCTACAGGCCACGGAATAAGAACCACCCACCCAGCATAACGCCCACGGAGGCATCTCAACTCTCAACAGGACCAAACCAGCAGACAAACTCTTATCAGCCCGGTCTGACAATGCCACCTCCAATCGAGACCCTGGGAAAAATTTGGCTCAACGAGGCCAGCTCTAGTCAAGCAAATGCTAAGGACCGGAAAATACTGTTATACCCTGAATACACCTCGCAAGGAAAATGGGACATCCTCAACCGAAGTAACCTTTTAACACTGTGCGCAAACATCCCGGGACTGGAAGGTATAAATACCACAGACATCGAAACCATCTCCTTCCTGCCCCCGGATGCGGAGGAAAAAAACGAAACCACGGAACTAACCTTCAACAGCCCAGACCAGGCGGAGGCACTGAGGAACCAACATTCCCTACTGGAAAGCTGGGGCATAAAGATAAAGGCAAAGCCGGTACAAAAATACCCTTCAATCTTAAAAACCTTTAACCCACACTTTAAGCCGGACAACCAGGAACAGGGAGTGGCTGATTTTACACGCATAAACGCTCATTCCACCCACCGGCCAAAAGCCGCGTCCGTTCTTCAGGGGTGCAAAGGTAGCACAAACAACAGCTCAATCAATGGAACCCCAGTCAAGATCACAACCAACCCCAGTCAAGGGAAACGACTGTGCATAACTAGGGGTCACGAAAGCAACGACTGGTCCTGGCTGTCATCAGCACTAAATCCCAGCCCCTAATACACTTTGCAGTGCAAACTTAGACGGAACCCCTAAACACACTGCCAGCATGCGAGTAAAAACTTTAAATAAAAAGAAAACTACAGAGAGTTTAAAAATACTGACGTGGAACGTCTCCGGACTCAAAAAGCTGCTACTAAACCCAGTCGCGGTGAAATTCCTGGAGGAAGCAGATATCATATGCACACAGGAAACTTGGCTGATCCAACCGCTATCGCTAAGAGGATACGCAGAATATAGCAAAGCAGCAAAAAAGACCAATATATTCGGAAGACCCTCAGGGGGGTCTTGCATCTATATAAAACACTCATTGAATACCGAATTCAAGGAACTCCATAATCAACCAGACAACATTCAGGCGGGCATCCTGAAATTCCCCCTCTCCACCGATGGTATTGCCCCCATACTATTAATCAATATCTATCATAACCCACAGGAGAACACATCTAACTCGCTCTCACTCGCAAACCATCTCGAAACTTTACTGCTATGCCATCCATCATTAGACAGCATTATCCTCGGCGACTTCAACATCCACAACATAGGGGCCTCTACTGAGCAAAACCAACAGCGTGGGGCGACTAAAGCATTGAATGATCTTTTGAAATCCTACAAACTGGCGACGGCCCACACACTGCTCTTAAAGAACACCCCGGGAGCCTTGATCGGTCACACGTACAACAATAAAACGACGATCTATTATATCATCTTAAGCGACAAATTGCATGACAAAATGACAAACTTCACGGTTCACCATCGCAACGACAGCGACCACGCAGCTCTAACAATCACTATGAACCTATCAGTGAAATTACGCTTCAATCCTGCATGCATCGGGGCATCGGACGGCCAAGAATTAATAAAGCTGCCTAGAAGAATCAAATGGGGACAGGTAGCCACCGCAACTTTTAACAACTGGGCAAATACGTGGGCAGGCTGGCCCCCGCGCAAATACAACCAGGAGGCAATAGCAACATGGGAAAGATCCACCATGACCCTAGCGGCAGAACTCCGGGGTTGCGGGGACAAACCTAGGGCAAATCACTGGCACCCCCCGACGGCCTTCGGACTCAACGTAGAAATTAAAACAAGTGCTAAGGACTTAAACAAAAAACGAAAAGCCCACAGCAAAAACCGTACAACCGAAAATAAACTTCAACTGCAGGAGGCCGCAAAGAGCCACTCCAAAAAAGTGTGGGCTGCAAAGCGTAATCACTGCGAGGCACAGTGGCTGAAAATCTTCGAACTATTGAGCCCTGGCAAATCACAAGAGTTCTGGAGCTACATAAGCCATCTTGGCCGAGGCACAAACCATAGAGAAAACTCCCTTGAGGCATCGGTCTGGGTCTCTCACGTAAAAGCGCTCTACTATGAAGAAGGACCAACCACCCAGCCACACAACACAACCCCATCAAAAGTGAATCCAGTCACAATCACCGACCTAATGCCTCCCCCCGGAAAATCTCTAGTGTCTAAAATATTAAAAAAAATCAGAACAAACGGCGCACCGGGCCCTAACGGCCTCCCAGGCCACTTGTTTAAATCAAACATTGAATTCTGGTCCGAAAATTTGACCTACTTGTTTTCTGACTGCTGGCTATCGGGGGCCGTGCCCGATTCATGGCGAGGCTCACTCCTGCACCCAATCCACAAGAAAGGGACCAAATCGGATCCAATAAACTACCGCATGATCGCCCTGTTGGACATCGAGGGCAAAGCCTATGCAAGTGCCATCTTGAAGGACCTCACAGACTGGGCAAGTAATGAAAATCTTCTGCCATTCTGTCAAACCGGCTTCAGACCAGGTTCCTCGACTGTAGATAACATCACAGCACTCTCTTACCTAGTCAATCGAGCACGGCTACGCAAAAGCCTCCCATTATTCGCCTGCTTCATCGATTACTCAGCCGCGTTCGACGGAGTAGACCGCTCCATCTTATGGAGAAAGTTGGTCCATTGGAACATCGACCCTTCTTTGCTAAGAGCGATACAATCCCTCTATCAAAACACCTGGGTAAGAATCAAACTCTCTAATGAATCTGCAACCGACAAGATAGCCACGAACCGTGGCTTAAAACAAGGGTGCGTGTTGGCGCCCCTGCTGTTCAATTTATATACAGCAGACATGGAGATGGCCTTGACTGGGGCCGCCTTAGCAACTCCAAAGATCGGGGCAATCAAAATACATTTCATGCAGTACGCGGATGATCTCGTAATCCTTGATCACACAAAAATAGGACTTCAAAAGGCACTCACCGCTTTGGCAATATATAACAACAAAAACAGACTGGTAGCAAATCCGACAAAATCAAAAATAGTCATCTTCGGGCACTATCCCAAAAAAAAAGAGCAAAATGGAGCCTCGGCCAGCTGACTCTGGACAACATCCAGAAATACGTGTACCTAGGGGTCACCTTCCATGAATCGGGACTGCGGGTCACATTTAAAGAAAATCCAGGGCAAAGGGAAGACCATCACCTTTGCCCTATGCAAACTACAAGCTTCCCTACACAGCCCATCAGCAGTTGCCATCCAAAGAGTCCTCAAGGCCAAATTAATTCCGGCCCTAAACTACGCACAACAGGCGTATCCAGGCAAACTTAATAAGGAGATGGAAAAAATCCACTGCGGGGCATACAAGAGACTATACCATCTACCGAAATGCACAAGAAACACCCTAATTCGCCTGGAATTCGCCCTTAACCAACAAACGCTGGAAGAGATGGCGGCCCTAAGTAAATATTACTACCTCACAACAGCGGCACGCGACAACACACTGAAGGCCGTCTTGAAATACATCTTTATTGAACCAGGGAACCCTTGGTCAGCCATCCTTGAAACAGCCAAAACGCAACTGAACCTGGCGATTGAGTCGTGGAACCCAGATCTGGTCAATTACACGACCATCAAACACGTGATAAAAAAGCAAGTGCGTGCACGCTCCCGGGACCTGGACCTGGAGTCCCTCACGAAAAGAGCCTTTCACGAGTCCCTATGCCTGCCGCACATCGTGCATAACCCTCGAAACCATCTCACGCAGGCCGTGGGCCTCTCAGCACTCCACAAGATTCTCGCCTACAGACTGCACCCCCTGCCGCTCAAAGAACTATATCACCCGGGAACAGCGGGCATGGGGCCTCGGGAATGCAGACTCTGTAATTATAAACGTGAATCATTGGCCCACCTACTTTTCTGCTGCCCCGCCCTACGTGCACCCCGCACCCTCTACCTCAGGCCCATTCTTAGGGACGCCGGGTCACGTACAGCTAAGGAAGCAATCCATCAACTATTCACCTTGAGTATACCGAAACAGATGGCCTCATTTGGAAAATTCATACAACAGACTCGGACCGAGTTGATGGCTGCCAAGGCCACGCAGGAATAGAGACCTTGTTGTGGGGCACTGGGCGTCCCGCCTCGATCACGGACTGAGTGTGTCCTTCTGAACTTTGACAACTCGCCCGCAGAAACACCTTTGGTTTTAACTTTTGTAATTTTATACTTTGGTTTTAATGTAATGGTTTTAAGTAACCACACAATAAAAGTTATTCATTCATTCATTCATTCAGAAAGGCAAGTGAAATTGTGTAATTATAATTATTACTGCAGCCCTGTACTGTCAAATTTTTTCTTCATAGTTACTAGTAAGTTGTAGTAAGTACTACTTTTCAGTAACCTAACCATCCATTTAGCAAACAACTTCATGCATGCAATATTGCGCTTCCTTTATGTCCCTTAAAAGATTTATAGATATCTTCGAATCCAAAGATTTGTTTTTCTTCATTTGTTGTTTGGGCAATCTGAGTTTGTTTTTCCTTTCTCCACAAAACTTTCCCAAAAACCCCCATTCCCATCCAATTTTCAAACCCTAACCCTCTTCCCCCGGGCTGTGTGGTTTTTCATTGAGGTGTGACTAAATGACAACAATAAATTCCACACACTTGCTGGGGAGGATAAGGTCAAAGCAACAGAAAAATCATTCTAATAAGAATTTCATATGTCCCATCGTGGATTGATCATCAACAACATCCTCCTCCTACACGTGACAAATCGATTGCTTAATGCTTACGTTGCTTTGTCCTTTGCCTTAATACTATTTCTTATAATAGCCATACTCCACGCAACTAGTACTTAGTTATCTTTTGAATACTTTAGCACTGCTTAGGCTACAATTTATGGCACTGTTCTCTACCATACTATCTATTGTACTGTTTCTAATGCTACGCTCAGGCCACTCAATGTTTCATTTCCTTTTTTTTCATATGCTGCTACTGTCAGTGTGTACCACACCTACTACCAGCGCAACAATGATATTTCAACAATCCAGGATTCAAGTCAACTCGCCATTTGCCATGCAGCCAGCCCAGTGCCTTGCCCTATTCTCGAACACGAATCACAGGTAAGGTAAGCATTTTGGGGAGGTAGAATAATGGGCTTGGACTCGGAGGAGAGACTGACAGTGTCACAGTAGTACTAGTAAAGTACTAGTAGGGCAATTGAATTCACTAACTATGTTAGTGGCACTTTTGTACATGTTTGGACGTTTAGATAATTCATGCTGGTAAGTTTGAAGAAAGCAAACGTACAGTAACCCCCTCCCACCACCACACAAAATAATATGAACGTGTATACTATGTTTAAGTATGTAAAATAAATGAATATATTTCCCCTAACAAAAATAAACTAACCCAACTCACCCCCCTCCCTAACCACAACCAATGTCCAAATGTCCTTCAAGTCCCTTTCCGCAAAGCCCAATTCCCACCCCCCCAACAGTCTTTAAAAAATGGGCAAGAGAAAGTCAATTCCTCCGGCTGTGTCCTTCTTTGGACAGGTCCCGCACCTCTTTGTGGAGGTCCTGGAGCTGGCGCTGTTGCTTCTCTGCCAATCGCTCCAGGTAGTCCACTCGCTTTCGGAGGCGGCACAGACGTGCCATCCAGGGTCTGGGGGGGGGCAGCTGTTGTTCTTGCTGCTGTGCGGCGGCGGAGGGAGGCTGTCAGGCCACGGCTCCGTTTTGCTGAAGGCTGCTGGCTGGTGGACCCGGGGAACTGGAGGAGGATGCAGTAGTTGCCGTCTCCTCCTGCTCCCGAGCCCACAGTCGCCGATATTCGACGCAAATGGCCTCCAGCTTATGTGCCCTGGCCCGGACAGCTATCTCTTTTTCGGGTGAGATTTTTTGGAGCATCTATATGAAGAAAGAAAGAAAAATACTGTAGCCAATAGTCTTTAACATTAAGTCAAAATAATTCAACAGAAATTTGTCTCACAGTAACACTAGCAACTTGCAAGCACAGTATAACATTTTGGCATGTATCGTTCTGCAGTCTATGTAGACCTGTGACATTAGTGGGAGTTTCAGGAATTCTACTAGGAGCACTATGGACTCACTACTACATAGTCAGAGAGTCAGAGACTACACCAGTCTTCTTCTTTTTTTCTCTTGTTTTGCGAAATAAATTACTTGTACGTGGACTTGTGGTAGCCGGCATAATGCCAGCTCAGTCAGCTTGCACCCAAGAAAAACAGACACAAGCCATGATGACGCAGACTCGCATTACTTTAAGCAGTATATGCAGGTGGGGATAGGAAGCTCTTACTTTTTGATAGGGGTGGCACTGGCCATACTTGGTTACATCAAGGGCTACTGCTCAATGTAATTTATGTTTCGCACTGCCCCCCCAGTCCTTGACTGCTACAAAAGGAAAATGAAGATTAATCATTTCTGATCATATATCCTGCAGATCACATGATCTTTGCTTATATGATGGATGACTTTAGGTGCTTTATTTTGATAGATTGAGTGAACAACAGCAATAGTCCACCCATGACAAAGCTGAAGGAAAATTATTAACATAGGGAGTGAGTGTGGTACCCATAATTGCCGGAGGAAGGGACTTGACTTGATATAATGTCAACTATACAATACATACACAATATATGCTGTGCTTGCCAAGTAAACTACTGTTCTGTTAGTCAAGGCAGTATTTAAATGTTATGAACAATCACAACTTCTAGTATTTGGATTTCCTCAGCTTTGCTACTCTGGCACGGACATGCTGTTCAAAGTAACACTGTTCATCCGCTGAGTGTCTGCTCTACTACATACACCTCTGCTATCTTTGAGGAAGAAGAAGATACCATCCAGGCTTCCAAAGTAAACGTCTATCATTCTTCCTAATGTCTCAACTTGTACCAAGTTTACTTTTTCTCAACAACCAACTAACACCCTTTTCATTTTATTTGGTAATCCACCGTCTTGACTTGCATTTGAGGTTGACCCAAATGATATATTGCAATGCACACCACACATGCATTTTCTGATTCACCCACACAGGCAGTCATTTTTTCTTTCTCCTCCAACCATCCTTGCTTCAAGCAGCCATGCATCTGATTCCTTCCTATCAGCCACCTCTGCCTGCATTCAAAAACACGTATCATTCTTTACAGTCATAAATGTTACGACTCGCTCGTCCTTCCTTTCACCCTTCTTTCCCTTTTCGTTCTTCACATCCCTCAAGATCATCTGATATGACTTGCCTTCACGATAAAAGTTTCCCAGCTGAGTTGAAGTCAAATAGAGGGGGCTTACCCGAGAACTATAGCCGCTAATGCTATTACTAAGTCAAGGTTGACTGCTCTTCCCCGTGATTGGCAAAAATGTAGTTCTAAATGAGTAACTGTTCTTAACAGTACAGTGTACTTGTACTAGTGTACAGTACATCATACACTCCTTTGCGAGCCTACTCTAAAATGTCAATAAGTAAGGCGAATAATAACTTACCACCGTCCAACGCTGCTGAGCCATCCCACTCAGCTCCTCCTGGTGGCACTTGTGGCACCGCCGCATCCGCCCCTGGAGTGGACCCCTCCTCGCTGCTGGCCCCAGCACTGGTGGTGGATAGTACTGCATCCGATGTTGTGACGCCTAGAAAAAACATGTCATATTTTTAGATGCCATACCCCACACCCTATTTTGTCTCGTAATGGAAGAGAAAATGTTAATACATATACAATTTTTAATTATTGGGACTGAAGAAAAGTCACGGTTTTGGGGAGGGTGTTAACTTATATGCTTAGCCATAACATAAGTGCGGCCACCTCCACAGTGTTGAAAACCTCCCTTGTCACCACATCCTCCCCCCTCAATCACCCGCAAGGGAGCCGGGTACGGTGTGCGGGACCCTTCCCCTTGCTCTTCCCGGCTCCCTTTGCCATGGTCCTGGACAGTTGAAAAAGAAATAGGAAAGAATAGGGAACAAGTAAAGAAAAGAAAAGAGTTTAAAAAAGTAGCTTTAAAGTAACCAAAAGTAGAAAAAAAACATAAAATATAGATGTAGAAAACGAGAGGGATAGATAATGAGTAAAAAAGATCCCAAAAAAGTTCAAAGAAACAAAGGATTGCAAAGATATGGGGAGGATTTCAAAAGCATGACCAGATCCATAGCAATGAATGAAAAACAAGATGGCCACGCCCATTGAGGACCGAGTAGGTAAGTTTGTGAGATATTTCCCCCGGGAGCACACAAAAACGCACGCAAACATGTTATCGCGCCCGCGCACAACGCGAGCTTGCAAATAGCGCCCGGAAATGAAAATACGCAATGCGGACAAGATGGCCGCGCCCATGTAGGACCGCATGGGTAAATTCGCTGTTGGTGCGCTGCAAGCGGCCCACGTAAATGCAATAAGCCTCGCAAACACGCAAAAAATGTAATCCGCGAATTTGCGCATTTCGCCCATACTTAGTATTTTGGGATGATAAATGGGAAGAACCTCCTTCGTAGGATACTGGGAATCCAAATTAGGACATTTCAGATGTAACCGCTCCCTATATTTTATCAGAACCTCTACATTCCGGTACACATCTTCCAAACCCAATTCAAATTTATGAGTCCGGTCGAAAATATCATATATTACCTGTGGGGCTCTTCCATCCGGAAAGCACTGTTCCCACAAGGAAATAAGACATGTAGCCATATGCTCCAGAACAAATTGTTGCATAACAGGCTCATAATCTCGAAGGGTACTCCATATATCGGTAATAGTATACACAGGGTTCCGCATCCATTGGGACGCCTGATTCGCAAGCATCTGTTTCTCTTCTAATCCTACCGCTGATCGACTATTCAATTGCCGCACATCTAGACCCCCAGGACCGCGACAGGGTGTATGATAGGCTAGGGTGGGGGTCGTGCTCGAAGACTGAGGAGTCCAAATTGGAGCAGGGGAAGCAAAAACTACTGCAGACACGGGGGAAGGAGGGAAGGTGTTTGGTACTAGAGTAGCTGATCCTAATCTCGGAGGGGACAAGACAGAAGAAGTTCCTAGAGGGGCAGAAACAGAAGCCACAACGTAAGCCGCAGACACGGGAGCCGAAGCTGGAATGAAAGGGACTGCAGGATATATGCGTTGTGGGGCATAAGGCGGGAGGTGGACGTGCATCTAACAAATCCTCTATCTCATCCTCTGGTCCGATCCTAGTTACATAACATTTATCCACCTGCAACCTGTGTTGTCTATCTGCACACTCAATATTTTTCTCAGTCAGCTCTTTATCATATGCCATGGCTTTTTGTGTAATCGTCTGACCTGCTTTTATTTTGCATAATTTCTCCTCCCTAATACGTCTTTGTTTCGCTTCCTTCTGCCACATATTCAAAGTGTCGAACATCGTTTGTCGACTATGTTTAGAAAATAATCGATCCTGCAGGTAATTTACTTTTTTCTCATCAAAAGACCCGGTTAAAGGCCACTGTAATTCTACATTATCTTTGGTATACTTGTTCCATAATGTATTAAACAAAATAGGCGAAATACCATGTTTAACATACATATCATAACTTGAGCTACCCTCAGGTGGGGCAGGTTGACTTTGATCCAGTCATGCGCCCTTTCGGCGACAACAGCATCCAAAACACAGTTTACTAAAACACGACATATTTATTCACTAATAATCCCATCTCATTCAAAGAAACGATCTTTCAAACACGGCCATGTTCATACATTCTCATATCCTATTCACCAATTAAAACCTCAAACAGAACAATATAAACAAAAACATTTTCAAAAGGAAAAAGTTTCAAAGTGACATGTCTTTTTCAATACGAAACGAACTGAGCCCGTCGATTCCCGTTCATGGAGAACACATCAGTGTAGATTTCAGACCAACAGATACCAAAGTCAGGCAGTCTAGAGACTACCAAGAGACCGTTAGACAGGGATTAACCACACCTACTGACCATCCTGCAATCTTCCTGGTTCACCCACTGGACTATTCTGACTAAGCCCGCTGCCTTAGCGTCGCTCCAGATATGTCCCTATGGCTACCCAAGTCTATGGAGCGTCTACCCGTGCAGCCAAAACGCTGCCCCATCAGACCCCCAAAGTTCCCCGTGGTTTACCAACCACCAAATCAAATACAGTTAACTGTTTCCAAAGGCACTGCTCAACAGCGCATTCCAAAAGACACCAAAAACAATTCACACACCTGGTGCACGCAGGTATGATTGCGTTTTCTCCACTGCCAACTTCTGAAGACCAACACCTGGGATAAGCCTGTAGGACTCCGGCGAGAGGTCACTAGCAGCTGGGGCTCCCTGATCGCGAGAGCGGAGTAAATCAGAATCTCTGGTCAGTCCACCCACTTTGTCCTTTCTTCCTGGTTACGGGAGGATGACCCCAACGCGGAGTCCCACTAGAGTCACCAACTGACGTACCATAAAATAACATAAAGGCTATACTTACCAATAGCCCAATACCAATTACCAAATAACCAGTCAGTTGGCAGTGTATAAATTTCAATTGTTTATTATATAAAATACTCTATAGAGGAGCCTCTTCCATCCTCATCCCTCACGGTGCATGGAGAAGACTGCTGGCTGACACTCAAAATGACACATATATACTTTAGGCTGGTACAAGAAGTCACCGTACATGGAAAACACTACTTGGCTCTTGGCCCTCGGAAATTACCATATATGGCACACATGATTAGTACAAAGCTCTGCTTTAGTTATTATTGGGAAGGTCAGGAGGGGTGACTCCCTTTCGTCTTGGTGCCTAGGAGTACAGGCACAGTGCCTTCAGGAATGTGCTTATCGCACCCACAGCCAAATGCGACCTTGAGTTCGAGCACAGGGAGAGAATAGCGTGTATTCATCTGTCTCCAGCAAATCAACTAAGCTAAGGCCTGACAACCATTAGAAGGTAACACGTGATCACTGTTGGTATCTAACGCAGACAAGAAAAGATGGCGTCTGTACACTTTTTAGCCGACTTGATACAAACAAAACACACAAACAGCATATACACTTACTAACTAGCAATAGAAGTTATAGATTAAGCACTATGCATACCTCTATACTAGGAATATATAGATACATCATGCTAACACAATATATATATATATATACGGCCCATACCACTAACATAAGGGAAATCAGTTTTTTATCCCTCAATCCCCTTAGAGTACAGATTCAAAATCTTGTGGAATGGTGTACAAAATATGAAAAGATACTGTAGTCTGCTATCAAACAAAAGGCAATTTCAACTGGTCAGTGGGTAAAGGGTAACAAATGGAACATAGGGGATAAGAGATATTACAGCAATGCACTAGCCATAATATTTGGTATCCCCGTAGTAAATGATGTTTGAAAGCAGAAGGAAGGGTGCAATTTGGTATAGAAATACTGTTCTCCCCATCCAACATAAAGCGATGTCAAACTGAATCCTGGTAACTTCTAACCTGAGAAACACCGAGGATACCAAATATTGCAGCCGGTAAAGGTCATAATATAAGTTATCCTCCAAAGGAACCAAATGTAAAATCTTGTGCAATGATTTAAAAATATGAAAGGATACTGTAGTCTGTAATCAAATAAAAGGCAACTTCAACTGATCAATGGCTAAAGGGCAACCCGTGAAACATAGGGGATATAAGATATTACAGCAAAGCATGAGCCACAATATTTGGTATCCCCATAGTAAACAATGTTGGAAAGCAAAAGGAAGGGTGCTTTTTAGGATAGAAACACTGTACTCACCCACCCAACATAAGACCATGTCAAATTAAACCCTGGTAAGTTCCAACCCAAGTAACACATGCAATACCAAATAATATAGGCCGTATAGGGTATTGTATTTGGTATCCCCTAAGGGTACCGGATGCAAAATCTTCTGGAATGATGTACAAAGAGTGAAACAACACTGTGTCTGCTATCAAAGAAAAGGCAATTTCAACTGGTCAGTAGGTAAAGGATAACAAATGATACATAGGGGATACGAGATATTAAAGCAATATGTGAGCCATTACAATGATGTCTGAAAGCAAAAAAAAGTGCTATTTGGTTTAGAAATACTGTGCTCCTCCATCCAACATAAGTCAATGTCAAATTGAATCCGGGTAACTTCTAACCCGAGAAACGGTGGGGATTCCAAATATTATAGGCCATATAGTCTATTATATTTGGTATCCCCTAAGGGTACCGGGTGCAAAACCTTGTGCAATGATGTACAAATTGTGAAAAGATACTGTAGTCTGCTATCAAATAAAAGGAAATTTCAATTATTCAATGGCTCAAAAGGTAACCCATGAAACATAGGGCATACAAGATATTACAACAATGCGTGAGTCATAATATTTGGTATCCCCATAGTAAATGATGTTGGAAAGCAAAAAGAAGGCTGCTATTTGGTTTAGAAATACTTTGCTCCTTTATCCAACATAAGTCAATGTCAAATTGAATCCTGGTAACTTCTATCCCGAGAATCGCTGGGGATACCAAATATTTTAGGCCCTATTGTCTATTATATTTGGTATCCCCTAAGGGTACCGGATGCAAAATCTTGTGCAATGAAGTACAAAATGTGAAAAGATACTGTAGTCTGCTATCAAATAAAAGGCGAATTCAATTAGTCAATGGCTAAAGGGTAACCCACGAAACATAGGGGATACAAGATATTATGTCAATGCATGAGCCATAATGTTTGGTATCCCCTTAGTAAATGATGTTGGAAAGCAAAAAGAAGGCTGTTATTTGGTTTAGAAATACTTTGCTCCTCCATCCAACATAAGTCAATGTCAAATTGAATCCTGGTATCTTCTATCCCGAGAATCGCTGGGGATACCAAATATTATAGGCCCTGTTGTCTATTATATTTGGTATCCCCTAAGGGTACCGGATGCAAAATCTTGTGCAATGAAGTACAAAATGTGAAAAGATACTGTAGTCTGCTATCAAATAAAAGGCGAATTCAATTAGTCAATGGCTAAAGGGTAACCCACGAAACATAGCGGATACAAGATATTATGTCAATTCATGAGCCATAATGTTTGGTATCCCCTTAGTAAATGATGTTGGAAAGCAAAAGGAAAGGTGCTATTTGGTATAGAAATACTGTCCTTCTCTATCCAACATAAGGTGAGGTCAAATTGAATCCTGGTAACTTCTAACCCGGGAAATGCTGTTGATAACAACTATTATAGGCTGTATAAGCTAGTATAGTTTGTATCCCCTAAGGGTATGGATGAAAAATCGTGTGGACTAATGTATAAAATGTGAAAAGATACTGTAGTCTGATATCAAACAAAAGTCAATTTCAACTATTCTATGGCTCAAGGGTAACCCATGAAACATAGGGGATACGAGATATTACAGCAATGCGTGAGCCATAAGATATTTAATGACGTTGGAAAGCAGAAGGAAGTGGAGTTCTGGACTTTTTGGTTCCGTCCAGAGGTGTCAGGGAACAACATCCAAAGACCCCGGAGTTCCACCTGCCTTGGTGCACAAATGAACAGAAACACGGGCTTCTCGATGGTGGCGTCAAAGACCAAAGGTTTATTACTGCAGGGACACAGAAGTCACAGAAACCACACATGGGCAGTGTCTAGGAGCCTGTTCAACTTGTACAAAGAGGGTTGCTCCTTATATACTAAATTTTAAGCTGGGGGCGAATTCTTTACATGTAATACATTCTCAAAACCTTTGTGTCTTAAACAATAAATATTTGGTGTTACACAGGAACTGTCGATAAAATCTGATGCCAAACATCTACGAAGAGGGGTTCCCACTAGTTCATCACAATCCCTTGTCAATATTGCATTCAAGAGCCGGACCGCCTCATCGTAAATTTCGTTACCTCCCCCTAATAAAGATTCAGAAAGAAAGGAACGGAGCCAGGTGTGGAAGATAGGAAAGCGGGATAAGAGATGTTTGTGGGTTGTAAATGGGCAAGGCTACCGGCTTCGGCCGCCTAATCGTGATCAGGACAATGGACACAAAGACCAGTTTAACAGGACTGGCCTCGGGCAGAGGAGGCAGCCTTTGTCGAGTCATGCAGCTACAGCGTGATCTGGTTTAAGGTGCACGTGTCATGAAAAAGGTGAATCTCCGGCTAAGGCTACGTGTCCTTAATCGAAATGAAGTGATCAGAGGTTATTGCGTATGTGAGGGCAAGAAACACAAAATGGCTGCCATGATCTAAGATGGATGCCGTGGGTAGATCAGAAATGTGTTCATAACAGGAGTGCTCTTGCTCGTAGCATAGCGAAAACACCAGGATATGCTAAATGGATCATTTGCGGTTCGCTGATACCAATATTATGTATTTCCGACAATATTGAAAACACGGGTTCAAATCGTCACGGAACCTCAGTCCCTCCTTTTGCCCTTACATAGGCAATTACTCAGTCTATGTCAGAATCTAATTCTATGCTCATCAGGTCAGTGACATGCTGTTGTATCATCATCCTTTCTCGTGCCTTTTCTCCAAACGCAGGTGGTTTCCTAAAACAAGTTGCAGCACAAAGACTACATAGAGCAGGACCACACTGGATAATCAAGCAACATGAGAACAGGAATACTAAGATGACACCAATGACCATTAGAACCTTCCATCCCCACGCTGAGATCAGAGTCCAAAACCACTCCATGAAGGACCAGTTTCCCTTGTCTACGTGTATAGAGTCGGAAATCTTGTGTAGCTTAGAGATCGCCTCATAGACTGTTGGGGCATTATTAGGAATAAAGACACAGCAGCTCGATTGGATCATTCTGCATACCCCACCTCGATCTGCAAGTATAACGTCTAGAACCATACGATTCTGCAACGTCATGAGTCTATCCGCCTGAAGCTCAGCTGTCAAATTGCTAAGGGCACCAGCAGTTTCGGTAATAGTAGATTCAACTACCCGTGTTAGCTGACGTATGTTTCTACTATTGGCCATAGGCCCCCAGAACGGAAGGAAGCCTTTAAAGAAGTCTCCAGCTTCCTGACCAGCAGTATCTTCCTTGCTGAAGACACCTCTCGCTACTCTGGTTCTGTGGTAATCAGATGAAGCAGTGTATGTTGGAGGCAACAATCGAGCAATATAACATGAACCTGAAAAGTCGGCAGGCAACCATGTATAAGCTCGGTCTCGACAGATGAAGTAGGTACCCCTAGCAGTAAGAAAGGCAGGGGAAGAGTTAGCCGGAAACACATAAGTCTCTACGCACTCACTCCTCCCTAGCTGAGCTCTCGGATTTCTCCCATTACCTTGCAAACAGACCTGACCTCGGTGAGGTACGACCCAGATTGGAGTTGAGCTTTTACGCTTGCTTTCTCCCAAACTAAGGCGATACTCTGAAGAATTCCAACTCAAATATACTCGCAATTCGTCTCTAGGGTAAGATGGAGTATTATTGACATCCTTGATCATGTCAATAATTCCCTGGACTAAAGCTTTGTTGGCAGAGTTATATTTAGTGGAACGTGGTGGACGTGGAGGATAGGTTTCAAGGGCATAAGCAAAGATGGTTTGAAGGGCCTGAAATGATCCATTGTAGCTGAAAGGCAAAACCAGATAGGGAATACCTTTATCCATAATGTGGGGTATCAAGCCACACACCCAGCAGTCTGTAGTGTTAACTACCAGTTGGTGTTGATGCAAGAGCTGTACAAAAGTGTTATTAATGAATTCTGAGCGTCGAGCTTGCTCATGTTCAGGAAACGAGTGAAAAGAGTGTATAGAGGAAACAGTAGAAGTAACAGGATCAAGGGGAGGTACTGTACTTACTGGCACAAAAATCAAACTCATACCGAAAACGATTCCACCCACCAACGTTATCAAAACAATCAAAAATGTAACGGCACATTGTATTAAAAAGCATTTGCTGTGAAGAATTCTGTAAAGTCTGTTTCTGCGAACATAAATCACATTTTCTCGTTGCAGCGCAGGAAGCTCCATCTTCTACAATCCGCTCGCGACCACTGATGATGTGTACGTAGATGAAAATGCCTCTATCAGCCCTGGGAGTTCCCAGAACCAACAGAAAGATCGACCTTGTGTCAGACCCCCGCAGATTCAACTAGGCACACAGCCACGACCCTACGGCTACCCAGACGGCAAGGCAATTTTAAAAACAATAAACAATAGCAAACTTCCTGGCTGAAGGCAAAAGTTCAAAATTTCAAAATATCACAATGGGCAGTTGCCTGCTTTATTTGTCCATATTACGAGGTCGTAAATTGTATCTTTGCTTCGCAGGTACTGTTTGATCGGCAAATAGTGTATCACTGGTAGCTGTTGCAGTGTTCAAGTTCGCAGATGACAGAGTTTTTTCTGATGCAGGGGACAAATGTTCAGAGTTCAAAGGAGTCTTTTCAGGAGGAGAGTCAGAGTTTGGAGTGTCGGTGATCAATTCGGCATCGCTGAAAGGGATGAACTTTGGCGTGCGTTCAAATTCGGAGGCACCAATTCCCTTCTTCACCCAGTCGTCGTAAGGAAGTGGCAAAGGTACACGCTTGACATGAGATGCGTGCACCCAATGCTTGCGACCAGCTACACGAACTGCGGTTCTTGTCACAAGCAGGACCTGGAAGGGGCCGACGTATCTGGGCTGAAGGTTCTTCGTCCTCGCGAAGTTTCTTATTACAACTTGGTCGCCGGGTTTCAGCTGATGCCCTGGACTCTCCGGAGGCTTTGGCAATGCATCGAAAACCTGTTGGTGAATAAGACTCAATTTAGCAGTCAAGTCGTAAAGGTAGTCTATCAACATAGGATATTCTAGAGAACAAAACTCCTTAGGCCTCGGCACACCCCAAATATTTGCCGGGCGGCCAAAGACAATCTCATAGGGGCTAAGCCCCACTCTAGAATGTACAGTTGCTCTCGTTGATAGCAAAGCCAAAGGAAGTGCGTCTGGCCAGGGTAAACCTGTGGATGCTTGTATTTTAGCTAGTTTCAGCTTGAGGGTGCCATTGTAACCCTCCACTAAACCAGCAGACTGGGAATGATTCGCACTGTGGAACTTCTGTTTTATGCCTAGGCCGGCACACACACTCTGCATAACTTTCCCTATAAACTCACTTCCGTTATCTGACCATACAATCCGTGGCATTCCGAACCTAGGGAAATATTCTTTGAGAAGAATTTTGGCAGTTGATAGGGCAGTATTGTCCTTTAGTGGGTATGCTTCGATCCACCTGGAAAAAGCACAAACTACCACCAGGACGTATTTCAGATTATTACAGCGATCCATGTGAATGAAGTCTAACTGAATCACTTCAAAGGGGCAGGAAGGAGGAGCGAAGTGACCAGCAGGAGTTGGAGTTCCCTTGCCAGGATTATGCATCAGGCATACCATACAATTTTTCACCACTCTCTCTGCACATTTACTGATCCCATCATTCTTCCAGACTGGAGCCAACATCTTACAGATTCCTTTAGAACTTATATGCGCTACTCCATGCGCCATTGTCACCACTGCAAGCACATACGCATCAGGCAACATCCAACGCTGCTGTTCTGTCAAATCAATCCAACACCCATTCGAATCCAACTTGCCCGTACTTTCTCTCCATACACGTTTTTCCTCCTCAGTTGCCTCTTTCTGAATCTCTTTCACACTTTCCATTGTATCCTCACACATTCCAGACTCAGCAATCCATCTTGCAGACGTAGCAACATACATTCTGCTCATCATGTCTCTAGCTGTCTGTTTAGCGGTTTCATCAGCAAAAGCATTCCCACGACCAACATCATCCGTGATTGCTTTATGAGCACTGCACTTTACAATCGCAACTTCAGTCGGCAAGGTTAGAGATTCCAACAAGTCGTTAACTAGCTGACCATGTTGAATCTTAGTCCCATGGGACGTAATTAAACCTCTTTCTCTCCACAAACGGCCAAAACTATGGGCCACGCCGAACGCGTACTGACTATCTGTGAACACATTCACTCTCTTTCCCTTAGCTAAAACACACGCTCTTGTTAAAGCTATTAATTCTGCAGCTTGGGCAGAATTCTCACTCACTCTTGCAGTCTCCACAATCGTCTCCAAAGTCGTTACTGCGTAAGCAGCAGTCACATCACCATTCTCCAATTTAAAGCATGACCCATCCACATACAGCGTGCCATCTGGATCTGATAATGGAGTGTCTCTCAAGTCAATACGTCCTTTTGTCTCTTCCTCCGTTCTAAAACAACAATCATGTGGCTCGGAATCACTCGACTCTTGATTAGCCGGCAACAGCGTTGCTGGATTCAATATATTACATCTTTTGATCTGAATATGACTCGCTAGTAATGTCAGCTCGTAACCAGATAGTCTCGCACTGGTAAGGTGTTGTGTCTTGGTTCGATTCATGAGTGTATCCACCGCATGAGGAACCATGACCACTAGCATGTTGTTCATCACCAAACCAGCAGATTGTCGAATGGAAGCCGCAGCTGCCGCTGTAGCTCTCAAACAACTAGGCAACGCTCTAGCTACCGGATCTAATGTTGATGAAAAATGCGCACAAGGGCGTTGTTTATCACCAAATTTCTGTGTTAGAACACTCAACGCGCAACCTTCTCTCTCGTGAACGTAGAGGGTGAATGGCTTACTGTAATCAGGTGTACCCAATACAGGAGCTGAACACAATGCTTTTCGTAATTCAGTAAAACTCTCCTGACATTCATCAGACCATGGCACCGGACTCGGAACATTTTTCCCAGTCAAAGCTACCAACGGTTTTGCTAAAAGAGAAAAATGTGGGATCCACTGCCTACAGTAAGAGGTAATACCTAGAAAGGCACGTACTTCTCTCTGTGTGCGAGGAACACTCATCTGCGTAATTGCTTTTATTCTCTCTGGGGTCAACTTCCTTCCCTCCTTTGACAAGAGATGACCTAGGTAGGTCACTTCTTGGCAGCAGTATTGCATTTTCGAAGGTGATACCTTGTGATTCAAATTAGACAAATGATGTAATAACGAGATCGTAGCTGCTTTGCAAGTTTCCTTGTCATCAGCAGCCACTAGAAGATCATCTACATACTGTACCAGAGCAGAACCTGGAGGAAGGACAAAGGAATCTAACTGGCTTTTTAATGCTTGACTGTAAATAGATGGGCTCTCACAGTAGCCTTGTGGAGCGCGTTTAAATCTGAAACTTCGACCTCCTAGACAGAAACCAAAAATATCTCTGCTTTCCTCGGCTATCGGAATGCTGAAAAAGGCATTCTTCAAGTCAATGACTGAAAACCAAGTAGCTGTAGCAGGAATCAATGTTAACAAAGCGGTAATGTCTGGAACCACAGGAAACTGCGGGACCACAATTTTATTAACTTCTCTGAGGTCGATGACAAACCTATACACTGGAGGCTTTGTAGGATCAGTTCGTTTCAAAATCGGTAATACAGGACTGTTACAAACAGTTCCTCTAGTTTCTTCAACCACATCTTTCTTAATCAAATCTTGCACAATCAATAAAAGTGCACGCTCACCTTCACTAGATATTTTATATTGAGGAATTCTTGGAAATTTTACATTTTCTTTCAAAGTGACTACATAGGGTGGTATTTCTAAAAGGCCTACATCATTAGGACCAGTCGCCCAAAGAGAATCAGGGAGTGAACGCAGCTCTGGCGGGAGTGCATCCATTGACAAGTACATCGGAGAGGTGATTCTTTTACCCAATGTAAGCTGTACTCCTTCCGGAGAACAGTACAATGTTGCATATAGTTGTTTTAACAAGTCTAAACCAAGCAGATTTTCATTACAACCTGTCGTCAAAATCAGGGGTGCTTTCAATTGACACGGTCCAACAGAAATAGACAAAGGACCAGATATGGGGTTGTAAACAGGGGCGCCTGAAAAACCTACAGAAACATTTGTTAAGCCGGACAAAGGTGCGCCAGGGAGTTTCGCATGAATGATAGAACTTTTTGCTGCACCAGTATCCAACAGAAACGGTTCGACTACACCTGATGTTGCTACTGCGACATGAGGCCCACTCTGATCCACTGGAACTGATACTACTCCCTCTCTCTGTCCATGGCTGTCCTAGTACCCATTTTGCTGAAATCCCTCATCCACTTCACAATAGTCTTCAACAAGATATTGTTGAGATCTATTTTGCTGAGTAGACTGTCCATTTCGTTGATCAAAGTGATTGGAAGGACGATCGTTCGTTTGTGGAGGCATAGCACCTCGCCCTCGACCTCTAGAATTTTGCACAAAACCACCACGACCTCTCTGAGCTGCTGCTGCATTATTTTGCGCTAAGATCGGACACTCATTCTTGTAGTGACCCTCTTTCTTACAGTACGCACACTGGTTCCACTGATATTGAGGTCTCGGTGAACTATAATCTGTTCTTTGATACGAGTTCTGTTGCGTATTATTCTGATTCATGCGAGGCGGATACGCCTGTTGCAAAAGAACTTTAGTTTTTAAATCTTTCGTTTTCTTGATTGATTTCTCTTTTTCCTCTTTATCTCTATTTTCATAATACTGTGCAGTTGCAAGTATTTGCGCAGTTGTAGAAACAGCCCACGCACTCTCCGAATCCTTTAATTTATTGCATAACTCAGGTAACAAATTATGCACAACTTTATCGACAAACAGTCTCTGTCCTCCTTCTTTGCTCATATCCTGACCACTATGATCTACAAAAGTCTCTTCGAACCTCGTGAAGAAGTCGGAGACACTTTCGTCTTTCTTCTGCTTGCATGCGGACAACTTGTCCCAATTAACACGCAATGCGGGCATCAGAGTCTTCATTAAGTCTATTATTCTACCTGGAAGATTAGCAATTAGGGGTTCAGGTTTTGCACCACCTGTTTGCTGACCATCCGCTGCAACAATAGCTGCCCAATCACCACCTAGGGCTGGATGATTCTCTCTACGAATTTTAGCCCAAATTGGTTGCGGAACTACATTACCAATTAACATATCGATGTCTGCTAAGTTCATTATACAAGCCTCAACTGTCTGTGTTAATTCCTTATAGTATCCAGCAGGATTCTTACGCGGGTCTGGCAAGGCCTGCTTCACTGCTAGCACTTCGGCTCGCTTCCACGGAATGTGTATCCACACTCTTTGGAATTGCGCCGGAGCCGCTACAATACCATTAACATTATCAGCTTGCACAGCTTCGCGCCAAATTGGAGGAACCTCCCTCATTGGATATTGGCAACTTAGCTTCGTCTTGCTTTTCTCTAAATCTCTCGGTGAACGAAGTGATGGATCATTCCTATAACTTAAAATAAGTTCCATCGCTTCTTCTATATGTTGGCCTACTATCATTCCTGCAGCAAACTCTTTCTGAACCTTAATTAGGTCTTCTAAATTCGATTCAACATCATCTTCCTCTATCTCCTCACGTAACAGCGAGCACATCTCGTCAAAGACATACCGTTGTGTTGGTTCTTTCCACTGCATACATGTATCTAGCACATCTCTCGTACTATATCTCCTACTCTTCGAAATCCATCTGAGAGCCGTGGAATCTAAAATTCCCCGTTCCTCAGTACTCGGAAGCTGACTAGGTCTCTGAACAGAGTCAGAAGTAGGAGTCTTGATTAAGGTTTTATAGAAAGGAGACAGAATGTTAGAAACAGAATCAGTGATTCTTCGACGAACAGAAAGTGGAGTCAACACACTAGCAGACGTAGAGAACACAGTAGAGGTAGGAACAGATAGCGGAACAGTAGGAGTATCGAGGAAAATAGTCTGTGGAGTAGTAGGTGTAAGCGACACAGATACAGGTATAGAAGTCGACAATCCAGGAGGAGGAGGAGCCGTAGGAACATTCATATTAACCACAGGAGGTACAGGAACTTGATTCTGAGGGGCAGGAGCAAGAATACCAGGTTGTCCAGCAACCGGCAATTGAACATTCGGTACAAGTGGAGCCGTAGCACCTTGTGCATACGGTGGAGGTGACCGTAATAGATAAGACAACAGAGGATCGTTTTCAGAATCCTCTAGTATCTTAGCTGTTTTCGATGGCAAGGCAGGGTAGCACTTGTCAATCGCTAAATTATGCTCTCTAATGGCCACCTCTATGGCCTTCTCTGACTCGTTAACTTGCAGCTGCTTAGCCGCTTGCTCCAGAGTCAACTCTTCTTGCTCTTTCTGTTCTTTCTTTAACCTTTTCATTTCTCTCTGTTTGGATTCTTTTCGCCAGTAACGGAAAGAATCAAACATTGCCAGCCGGGCTTTCTTCCTAAACAATTTCGCTTCTAAATTGTCAAGGATTTCGGGTTCAAAACTACCATGCAGTGGCCAACTAAGGACACCATCTTTCTCAGTGTATCGGACCCACACCTCATTATAAGATATAGGACCCACACCATGTTTACAGTACAAGTCATATAGGGGAGTCCCAATCGGAGGAACCAGACATGAGTCCTCCAATCGTGAGTCACTGTTGCAACCAAAACAAGACAACATACAGTTTCTCCGACTTACCATTTTGCAATCCGGAACACAGAACAAACAAAACACGAAACAGATATGTGCACCTGAACCAAGAACTTAGGCCTACCAAAACGAACAGATGTATCGATACCCAAACTAAGCCAAATAGATTATCGTAACCAGAACAACCAGTGATAATCTTATGAAACCAAACCAAACCAAGAACCAAAAAGGATTTTAACAACCCTCACGAAGTAACCAGCTAGCAATCACTAAATACTTAACTGAGGCACTGAAGACGTCACCAAGGAGAAACCCGTCACGTTTCGCTGTACTAAGGACTGCACCTCGGGTCCAAGACAGGGCGACGGTCAAGGCAACGGCCCACTGCAGCCGTCCTGAACGGGAACCCTCGTGGAAGAGAACTTCGGGCCACTTTTGCGATATGCCGGGATCGATGAAGTGGGGCGCCTCCCTCAGGAATCTTCACACAAAGCTTCTCGAACTCTTCAGGCTTATGGACCGGTACCGAATGACGTCGCCCCACGTTGGGCGCCAATTGGAGTTCTGGACTTTTTGGTTCCGTCCAGAGGTGTCAGGGAACAACACCCAAAGACCTCGGAGTTCCACCTGCCTTGGTGCGCAAATGAACAGAAACACGGGCTTCTCGATGGTGGCGTCAAAGACCAAAGGTTTATTACTGCAGGGACACAGAAGTCACAGAAACCACACATGGGCAGTGTCTAGGAGCCTGTTCAACTTGTACAAAGAGGGTTGCTCCTTATATACTAAATTTTAAGCTGGGGGCGAATTCTTTACATGTAATACATTCTCAAAACCTTTGTGTCTAAAACAATAAATATTTGGTGTTACACAGGAACCGTTGATAAAATCTGATGCCAAACATCTACGAAGAGGGGTTCCCACTAGTTCATCACAATCCCTTGTCAATATTGCATTCAAGAGCCGGACCGCCTCATCGTAAATTTCGTTACCTCCCCCTAATAAAGATTCAGAAAGAAAGGAACGGAGCCAGGTGTGGAAGATAGGAAAGCGGGATAAGAGATGTTTGTGGGTTGTAAATGGGCAAGGCTACCGGCTTCGGCCGCCTAATCGTGATCAGGACAATGGACACAAAGACCAGTTTAACAGGACTGGCCTCGGGCAGAGGAGGCAGCCTTTGTCGAGTCATGCAGCTACAGCGTGATCTGGTTTAAGGTGCACGTGTCATGAAAAAGGTGAATCTCCGGCTAAGGCTACGTGTCCTTAATCGAAATGAAGTGATCAGAGGTTATTGCGTATGTGAGGGCAAGAAACACAAAATGGCTGCCATGATCTAAGATGGATGCCGTGGGTAGATCAGAAATGTGTTCATAACAGGAGTGCTCTTGCTCGTAGCATAGCGAAAACACCAGGATATGCTAAATGGATCATTTGCGGTTCGCTGATACCAATATTATGTATTTCCGACAATATTGAAAACACGGGTTCAAATCGTCACGGAACCTCAGAAGGGTGCTCTTTTGTATAGGAATACTGTTCTCCCCAATCTAACATAAGGCGAAGTCAAATTGAATCCTGGTAACTTCTAACCCGAGAAACACTGGGGATACCAAATATTATAGGCCATATAGGCTGTTAAAATTGGTATCCCCCAAGGGTACCGATACAAAATCTTGTGAAATGATGTAAAAATGTGAAAAGATACTGGGCCATATGTAGGTGGCCAAATACCGGTCGGTAACACCGAAAACGGGTCGATTTCGGCGTTACCGTCCGGTATTTAGCCATGTGAGATGTACGTAATACCGAATCGAATCGATAATAATGAATCGGTAAACAAATACTGATTCCTTATTTACCGATCTGAGAATACCGAAACAATGAATACCGAATTGGAAATAACGATTCGGTAAAAGCCCCTAAAACACGATGTAGCAAACCTCGTAATTACCGAATATGACCAAAATGGGTAATAACAATCCGGTACTTACCACTTTTCCAGAGCAGGTGGTAACCAGGTGCAGTGCATAAAAACAGGCCCAAAAAGCATCTGTGTGAACACAATAGTGGCCCTCTACCTCATAGCAAGGCGGCCCCGCTTGAGAGCAGCAGGAGTGAGGATCTGTAAACGGGAAGAGCGGGTGTACAGACTACGCACCACATTGTTCCAATTGACTGAACCTGAAATCCATGAAAGGTACAGACTGCACCCAGATACCATCCTTGACCTAATACGGGACCTAAAACCCTATCTGGAGCATCAGACACCAAGAGCCCATGCAATCCCAACCCATGTCCAGGTACTCTGTTGCCTGCACCTCCTTGCATCAGGAAGTTTCCAGGGTGTGATAGCCGCAGTGGGTGGTGTGTCACAGAGCTGTCTATTCCGTTTCTTCAACACCTTCCTGGATGCCATGATGGACAGAATGGAACATTACATTACCTTCCCCAGTACACAGGCGGAGCTGCAGAGGACCAAGCTGGAGTACTACTAACTTGCGCAGTTCCCACACGTAATTGGCTGCATCGATGGGACACATATACCCATCTGCCCACCTGCAGCAAGTGAATACATCTACAGAAACCGCAAGTCCACCCACTCCATCAATGCGCAGGTGATATGTAATGCCAAGTACATTATAACTGAAATCGTGGCCAAATTCCCCGGGAGTAGCCACGACTCGTACATCTTCCGGAACAGTGGCATCCATACACATCTGCTTGCTGGTGAGTTTGGAGACGGATACCTACTAGGTAAGTAAATGTGGCACACCCTGATGTACACCCTGGCTCAAGCTGTTGGCCACACAAATTCATGGCACTTACTTCTGTACATAGGTGACAGCGCATATGCCCTCCGGCCTTATCTACTCACACCATATCTCAACCCAACCACCCCAAGGGCGAGGAGATACAATGTGGCACATAGGAGCATACACAACGTGGTGGAGCGCACATTTGGATTGCTCAAAAGCAGATTCCGTTGCCTCCACAAAACTGGAGGTGCACGTCTGTACAGCCCCATCAAATGTTGCAAGATTATTGGTACATGTGCAATGCTACACAATCTGGCGACAAACAAAGGAACAGCAGTGGAACTAACTGACTTAGAAGACGAGGACGAGGACAACCCTCAGCCAGAGCCCTGCGCAGCTGGTGTTGCAAATGAATATGATGGGAGACAGAGACGGGCAGAGATTACGTCAAACTATTTCTGAGTGAGTAACGAGACAGAGCCAGTAACAGTTACATGTGAAGGTGTTTATTAAGCACACCTCCAGTATTGTGATCAATGTCCAATCGGACATGGGTTACATCATCCATCTCATGTATGGTAACAGGCATAGGTCTCTATTTCCTGCGTCCATGCGCTGCACGTGCACGTTCACTAGCTACACTGTCTGGTGTGTTGGACTGTTCCTGTGCAGCCCCGTGACGTTCACTACCCCTCCTGCACTCGGTGGGTGAGGGCATAATGCTACCACGGCTGGTAGCCTCCTCACTGTCCCCCCCTTCCATTGTGGCCGCCTTAGCATTCTGCAGGATCTCTAAAGCTGAGGTCATAGACACCATCCCCCTGGCCACATCCCTGCTGCAATGCGCCATCTCCTCCTGCATGGCGATGGACCTGTGACACATCAGTGATGTAGTAGTGGCCAGCCGGTTCACGGACTTGGTAAAGGCCTGTAGCCTCTGCCTCTCCCTGCGCCTGCCAAGACGGTCCTGCTCAAGCTGGCTGCAGAGGTTGTCCACAGAGGTTGCTACTCTCTCCATTTCCGCACACAAGTTGTCTACCATTGCACTGATTCCCTTTTCCATCCTGTGCATGTGCTGGTTGATGTGTGCCACCTCCCTGTGCATTGATTTCATCTCCCTCCATTGCAGGCGCTGGACCTTCAACATGTTGCCTTCCAGTCCAGCAAACACACTTTCACCCTGCTCGGATGCTTCTGGACTGTCCGGCCTTGCCCTGCGGCGTTGGGATGAACTGTGGGCGCCCTCGGATGGAGTACCAGCCCTCTCCCGGTTGGATCCCACATGTATTGGACTTTGTTCGCCCACTGTGCCCTCCTCTGTCGACTCCTCCATCTGCTGGAGGGTGGCCAAGGCATGCCTCCTGCCTGACTGTGGTGTTGGTGGTGTTGGTGATCGTCACAGTGGGGACTGGGTGAGAGGGGATTGCGGCCTTCCCTGGCGCTGTGGTGATGGCTGTGGTGGAGGATTTGATGGCTGTGATGGCGCCGAGCTTGTGGTCCCTGCAGGCATGCTGTCATCCTCATGTTGCCTCCCCTCTGGCCCGGCTGACTTTGCTCTGCTGCCCTCTGCTGCACTACGAGATGACTCGCCTATAATGACACAAATGTAGATGTACTCACTGCTCTGTCTGCAATGGAATTACATTAAACATCATGCCTACAGAGCACAGTGATTGTCCTGAGGTAGCTGTTAGACCTGACATCATTGGCCTGAGTCTCTCCTCCATTTTTTTCTGTTTGAATCTACTGTTTACGATGTTTTTGCTGGTATACTGCTTTGGGCACTGTGCAACTGCTGATCAGTGCCACAGTGCAAGTGCTCCCTATGTTAAATTACTGTATTGATTGAATTCCATGTTTGGCTTATTTGGTTTACTGTCAGTCCCTAGTCTAGTGCACCAGGAGTGCCAGGGCATGTAAATACAAATGCTGCTCGTGGGCCTGCAGCACATGTTGTGCCACCCACAAGAGCGGCCTAGTAAAAGTATGTCTACAGGTCTGCCATTGATAGACCTACGTGCAGTCTAGTACTGTCACGCTGACTGCGCAAGTACACCTACTTGCCAGTCCCCAAACCTTCCCTTAACTTCATGTTAGTCACCCCTATGGTAGGCCTGAGGGCAGGGTGCATTGTAAGCATAAGGTAGGACAAGCCTGACATGTCCTAATAGTGAATTACAGCCATATTCTTTTTTCACTATTGTAAGGTAACCTGCTCTCCATTAGTTAGAATGGGCTGCCTGGGTTATTAATGTTATAATCCTAGCTGGCTCGGGGAGCATGGTGCAATGTCGAGTTTGATATCCCTGATCTCGGGGTTTAATAACTCATCCGTTGGTGTGGATGGTTTTTAGACTCTGGGGTTGAAAATAGCACTTTTAGAAAGTGGCTATTTTCTTGTCTAACTATTTATGGTTTCTGCTGGTTTGGTGTGTGTGTGACAGGAGCTGGGTGGCTCCAAAGATCTGATGAGTCAGTGTGGGATGAGTGGGACATTTGCATTGAGAGTAGGGGGAGAGTAGCTTCTGATAGCCTGCCCTGCCTGATACAATGCTGGCTCCACCTCCTGCCAGGCGACTAATGGCTCTGTGCCTGCCAGGGACGATCCTGGCCCCACCTCCTACCGGGAGGCTGATAGCTCTGCTCTTGCCAGTGACAATGCTGGCTCCACCTCCTACTGAGCGGCTGAGGACTCTGCCCTGCACAGTGAATAGGCCAGGTGCCTCTGCCTGGCTACACCCACAACAAACCCAGGATGTTGGGAAATTCCCCTGCATGGACAAAGGGATCAAAGCCAAAAAGGGGTATAAGAGAAGGACCCCTGAACCAAGACTTTTGATCACTTCTGACAAGGAACCCTGAAACCAAGGACAAGAAGCCTGCTGATCCAAGGACTTGCCTACCCCTTCTGCCAGTGTGCTGTTTGCTGGGGGGAATCCTGCATGTGCTTCTTTATTTTTGCCAAGGAACCAGGAGAGAGGAACTGTGTGTGTACTCTCTATCTTTGCTAAGAAAATCTCCAAGGACTGGAAGAGTGCCAGTCTCCTGTTGAAGTCACAGGGCTAAAAGACTTCATCATTTGCTAAAAATGCTTGTTGCTGGAACTTGTGAATAAAGCACCTCTGACAGAAACCAGCAATCTCGTGAGTAACGGCTCCAGTGTCCCACTTCCTCGACGCCGGCCGCCGGGCCCGATCGACGCCAGCAGCAACGCCAGTGAGTAGCGAGTTCGGCTCCAGCTCCAAGTGACCCCGTGTCTGCACCGCTGCTGATCGCATCGACTTCGAGCCCTCTCGACGCCGTGACCGCTGCTCACTCTTGCAACATCATCGACATCGATGACAACGCCGTATCCTGCTTCGCCTCGTGAGCGCTGCTCCTGCCTGACATCTGTCGACACAGCTACAGGTCGCCCAGACTCCGAGGCCGGATCGACGCCGAAGACGCGACGCCGGACATCTCGACGCCGCTGATCCGCGAGTGCTTCACTTTTCCAAGGTACTGTGTTGTGGGGGTCCGTGTGACTCCGGGCTTGACGTAGCGCTCCTCGCGGTCGACGCCGAACCTTTGGATTAACTTTGCCTCGACGTCGTGTGACTGCAGTGTGGGTTACATTGTTGCCAAGAACTGTATTTTAAAGAAGAAGAGTTGCTTTTGTTACTAAAGACTTTGTGCTAAGAAGAAACTACACTTGAACTATTATTTTTCCTTCGAAGAGTATTTATTAAGACTGTGGTATATTTTTGTCGTTATTTGGTCTTGTGCTAGGCCTTATATAAAAATCCTTATTTTTATAATACTACTGTGTCGTGTCCATTTGCAGTGTATTCACTTTATTACTGTATGTGGTCATAAATGCTTAACGCACTGCCTCTGAGATAAGTCTGTCTGCTTTGCCAAGCTACCAAGGGGGTGAGCAGGGGTTATCTAAGTGTGTGATCCCCTTGCCCTGACTAGAGGAGGTCAGTCCCTATTTGTCAGAAGTGTAGACCTCTGCCAACTAGAGACTGCCAAGTCCAACAGTAGCCAATTACTTAACCATGTTATTGTGTTTGCTAGCCTGACTGTCCTATACATAAGTTCCCTCTGACTACATCACCCACAATGCATTGCATGTAATCAGTAAGACATGGAGTGGAGTGGAAGCCCCAATGCCACTATGGGGATTGGGGTTGGGGAGGGGGTAGCACAGCATGCTGGCATGCATCTTACCTTGTTTTCTTGCTGCTCTGGCGGAGCTGTCTGCGTCTCCTATGCCACTCACACTCTCCGGCTGGATGATGGACTCCACCATCAGTTCCAGTGGTGTTGGTGCTAGGGCTCGGTTCTTTCCTCCACCTGTTTTTGCAGCCTGCCTCTGGCTCTCTGCCCTGCCATCCTTTGTTTAGCTGTCTTCCTGAGGTCGTACCACCTCTTCCTGATGTCCTCTATGGTGCGCTGGGTCACACCTATGGCATTGATTTTGTCCCGGATGCCACTCCAGATTTGCCTCTTCTGTGACTCGGGCACTTGGTGGGACTGGGCTCCAAAAAGCTTGTGATGGTCTTGGCTGACATCCTGGATCAGTACCTCCAGCTCCTTGTCACTGAACTTCAGTTTTCTTTTCCTGTCACCTCCCTCCTACTCCCTGTCCTGGCTTGCCATTTCAATGCTTGTTTTCTTGTATTAGTTTTATTGCTTGTAGCTGTGAGGCTCTGTTGCTGCTGGCTCCTCAGCTCACCTGCCTGCCTGCCTCACAGTGAGCTCCCGGTCCTGTGCAGCTGCGTGGGTGTGGCCACTTCCTGTTTGGGAGGAAATTGGGTGATGCAGGATTGTCTGATTCAACAAATTGTGATTTTTTGAATTACTGAATCGGTTTTTACCGAATTGGTAATGTATTCTGTAACTCCGATTCGGTATTCCTCTTTCAGTATTTTTTTTTTTTTACCGATTCGTTCACATTCGGTATTTATTACCGAATTTTAACGAATCGGTAAAGTTTACCGATTTTTTATCTACATCGCGTTTACCGAATTCTTAATACCGATTCGGTAAAATTCGGTATTAAGGATTCGGTATACTTGATTTACCTACATATGGCCCACTGTAGTCTGCCATCAAATAAAAGGTAAATTCAATTGGTCAATGGCTAAAGGGTAACCAATAAAACATAAGGGATACGAGATATTACAGCAATGCGTGAGGCATAATATTTGGTATTCCCCTAGTAATTGATATTGGAAAGCAAAAGGAAGGGTGCTATTTTGTATAGAAATACTGTGCTCCTCCATCCAACGTAAGGCGATGTCAAATTGAATCCTGGTGTCTTTGAACCCTAGAAACGTTGGAGATACCAAACATTATAGGCCGTACATGCTATTATAATTGGTATCCCCTAAAGGTACCGGAGGCATAATCTTATGGAATGATGTAAGAAGATACTGTAGTCTGCTATCAAGTAAAAGGCAAATTCAATTAGTCAACGGCTAAAGGGTAACCCACAAAACAGGGTATATGAGATATTACGGCAATGTGTGAGACGTAATATTTGGTATACCCACAGTAAATGATATTAGAAAGCAAAAGGAAGGGTGCTATTTGGTATTGAAATACAGTGCTCTTCCATCCAAAATAAGGCGATGTCAAATTGAATCCTGGTAACTTCTAACCCGAGAAACACTTGGGATACCAAATATTATAGGACGTGTAGGCTACTATACTAGGTATCCCCTAAGGGTACCAGATGCAAAATCTTGTGGAATGAAGTACAAAATGTGAAAAGATACTGTAGCCTGCTATCAAATGCAAGGCAAACTCAATTGGTCAATGGCTAAAGGGTAACTCATGAAACATAGGAGATTCAAGTTATTATGGCAATGCATGAGCCATAATATTTGGTATACCCTTAGTAAATGATGTGTGAAAGCGAAAGGAAGGGAGCTATTTTACTATATAAATACTGTGCTCCTGCATTCAACATAAGGTGAAGTCGAATTGTATCCTGGTAACTTCTAACCGACAAAACACTGGGGATACCAAATATTATATGCCGTAAAAGCTATTATAGTTAGTATCCCCTAAGGGTACAGGTGCAAAGTCTTGTGGAATGATGTACAACATGTCAAAACATACTGTAGACTGCTATCAAACAAAAGGCAGTTTCAACTATTCAATGGTTCAAGGCTAACCCATGAAACATCAGGGATACAAGATATTACGGCATTGTGTGAGCCGCAATATTTGGTATCCCCATTGTAAATGATGTTTGAAAGCAAAAGGAAGGGTGCTATTTGGTATAGAAATACTGTGCTCCTCCATCCAATATAAGGTAATGTCAAATCGAATCCTGGTAACTTCTAACCCAAGAAACGCTGGGGATACCAAATATTATCGGCCGTATTGGTTATTATATTTGGTGTCCCCTAAGGTTACCGGATTCAAAATCTTGTGGAATGATGTACAAAATGTGAAAAGATACTGTAGAGCACTATCAAACATAAGGCAAATTCAACTAGTCAATAGCTGAAGGGTAACCCATGAAACATAGGGGATCTGAGATATTATAGCAATGTGTGAGCCATAATATTTGGTATCCCCATAGTAAATTATGTTGGAAAGCAAAAGGGAGGGTGCAATTTAGTTTAGAAGTACTGTGCTCCCCCATCCAACAAGAGGCAATGTCAAATTGAATCCTTGTAACTTCTAACCCGGGAAACACTGAGGATACTAAATATTGTAACCAGTAAAGGCCATTATATTTGGTATCCCCTAAGGGTACTGGATGCACAACCTTATGGAATGATGTACAAAATGTGAAAAGATACTGTAGTCTGCTACCAAACAAAAGGCAAATTCAATTGGTCAATGGCTAAAGGGTAACCCATGAAACATAGGGGATACAAGATATTACGGCAATGCGTGAGCCATAATATTTGGTATCCCTACAGTAAAAGATGTTGGAAAGCAAAAGGAAGGGTGCTATTGGTATAGAAAAACTGTGCTCCTTCATCCAATATAAGGCGATGTCAAATCGAATCCTGGTAACTTCTAACCCAAGAAACGCTGGGGATAGCAAATATTATAGGCCGTATTGGTTATTATATTTGGTGTCCCCTAAGGGTACTGGATTCAAAATCTTATGGAATGATGTACAAAATGTGAAAAGATACTGTGGAGCACTATCAAACATAAGGCAAATCCAAATAGTCAATGGCTGAAAGGTAACCCATGAAACATAGGGGATCTGAGATATTATAGCACTGCGTGAGCCATAATATTTGGTATCCCCATAGTAAATTATGTTGGAAAGAAAAAGGGAGGGTGCAATTTAGTTTAGAAGTACAGTGCTCCCCCATCCAACATGAGGTAATGTCAAATTAAATCCTTGTAACTTCTAACCCTGGAATCACTGAGGATACTAAATATTGTAACTAGTAAAGGCCATTATATTTGGTATCCCCTAAGGGAATCGGATGAAAAATCTTGTCAAATTATGTAAAAAAATATGAAAAGGTATTGTAGTCTATTATCAAATAAAATGGAAGTTCAACTGGTCAAAGGCTTATGGGTAACCCTTGAAACATAGGGGATACAAGATATTGCAGCAAAGCATGACCCATATTATCTGGTATCCCCATAGTAAAAGATGTTGGAAAGCAAAAGGGAGGGTGCTATTCGGCATAGAAACACTGGATTCACCCATTGAACATAAGTCCAGGTCAAATTAAAACTAGGTAAGTTCCAATCCAAGTAACACATGTGATACCAAATATTATAAGTCATATAGGCTATTGTATCTGTTATCCCCTAAGGGTATCGGATGCAAAATCTTGTGGAATGATGTACACAATCTGAAGGATACTGAAGTCAGCTATCAAACAAAAAGCGATTTTAACTAGCCATGGGCTAAAGGGTAACCCATGAAACATAGGGGATACAAGATATTACAGCATTGCGTGAGACATAATATCTGGTATCCCCATTGTAAATGATGTTGGAAAGCAAATGGAAGGGGGCTATTTGGTATAAAAATACTGTGCTCTTCCATCCAACATAATGCAATGTCAAATTAAATCCTGGTAACTTCTAACCTGTAAAACACTGGGGATACCAAATATTGTAGTTCGTATAGGGTATTATATTTGGTATCACCTAAGGGTTCTAGATGCAAAATCTTCAGGAATGATGTACAAAATGTGAAAAGGTACTGTAATCTGCTATCAAATAATAGGTAATTTCAACTGGTCAATGGCGAACAGGTAACCCATGAAACATATGGGATTCGAGATATTACATCAATGCGTGAGCCATAATATTTTGTATCCCCATAGTAAATGATGTTGGAAAGCAAAAGGAAAGGTTCTATTTGGTATAGAAATACTGTGCCCTCCCATCCAATATAAGACGATGTCAAATAGAATCCTGGTAACTTCTAACCCGATGAACACCAGGGATACCAAATATTATCGGCCATTTAGGCTATTATATTTGGTATCCCCTTAGGGTCCCGGATACAAAATCTTGTGGAATGATATACAAAATGTGAAAAGATACTGTAATCTGCTATCAAATAAAAGGCAATTTCAACTGGTCAATGGCTAAAGGGTAACCCATAGAACGTAGTGGATACAATATATTACAGCAATGCATGAGCCATAATATTTGGTATCCCCATAGTAAATGATGTTGGTAAGCAAAAGGAAGGGTGCTATGTGGTATAGAAATACTGTGCTTCCCCATCCAACATAAGGCGAAGTCAGATTGAATCCTGGTAACTTCTTACCCGAGAAACACTGCGGATACCAAATATTATAGGCCATACAGGCTATTATATTTGGTATCCCCTGAGGGTATCAGATGCAAAATCTTGTTGAATGATGTACAAAATGTGAAAAGTTACTGTAGTATGCTTTCAAATAAAAGGCAATTTCAACTGGTCAATGGCAAAAGGGTAACCCATGAAACATAGGGGATATAAGATATTACAGCAATGTGTGAGCCATAATATTTGGTATCCCCATAGTAAATGATGTTGGAAAGCAAAAGGAAGGATGTTATTTGGTATAGAAATACTTTGCAGTCCCATCCAATATAAGGTGATTTCAAATTGAATCCTGTTAACTTTTAACCCGAGAAACACTGGGGATACCAAATATTATAGGCCCTTTAGACTATTATATTTGGTATCCCCTAAGGTTACCGGATACAAAATCTTGTGGAATGATGTACAAAATGTGAAAAGATACTGTTGTCTGCTATCAAATAAAAGGCATATTCACCAAGTCAATGGCTAAATGGTAACCCATGAAACATAGGGGATACAAGATATTACAGCAATGCATGAGCCTTAATATATGGTATACCCATACTAATGATGCTGGAAAGCAAAAGGAAGGGTGATATTTGGCATAGAAATACTGTGCTCCCCCATGCAACATAAGGTGATGTCATATTAAATCCTGGAAACTTCAAACCCGGGAAATACAGTGGATACCAAATATTGTCGCCGGTAAAGGCCATTATATTTGATATGCCCTAAGGGAACCGCATGTAAAATCTTGTGGAATGATATAAAAATGTGAGAAGGTATTGTAGTCTGTTATCAAACAAAAAGCAACTTCAACTGGTCAATGGCTAAAAGGTAACCCATGAAACATAGGGGATACAAGATATTACAGCAATACATGAGTCATAACCATTGGTGTCCCCATAGTAAACGATGTTGTAAAGCAAAAAAAAGGGTGATACTTGGCATAACAACACTGTGCTCACCAATCCAACATAAGACTACATCAAAATAAACCCTGGTAAGTTCCAACTTGAGAAACACAGGGAATACCAAATATTATAGGCTACATAGGCTATTATATTTGGTATCTCCTAAGCGTACTGGATGTAAATTCTATGTCAGGACCAGAGGCTCAGATTATGCTTTTCTTTCTCTGCTCCTTATTTTTATTTAAACTCACAGCAGCCTAGAAAAGCCAAAAAAATGCATATATCTCATAAACACAGGGAAAACGCATTTGACCTGAAAAAATATGCAACTTCCAGAGTAAACAAATTACAACTCCCATAAGTCCATAAGGGTGATCCACAACATAAGTCCTTTCATAGTGTTTATGAAGGCTAGATAGGGCGTCCATCTTGTACAATCCTCTCTTTCTTTGCTGCTATGCAGCTAGTTAAGTTGATTTGCCTTTTTGTGGTGTATTCGTTATTGACATTGCCTGTATGTTACTAGCATTGTGATTATTTTGGGGGCTCAAGTGTAAACAATGTGTTCCCAGCATTCTTGTTGATTTGACTGCGTGTTTTCTCCTCAGAGCCCCAGACGATTACGGGAACGTTCTCCGTTCCCTACGCGGTCGCCCAGTGTTTATTTGCAGTGCATATAACAATCGCTAGGAGGAGCTGTGGCATCTCGTTGCTCCTCAGAGCTGAGTCTCCTCACAGAGAGGAGCCGTGCTTGGGAGTTGATCGCACTGGAACCTTGCACTCTACCGCTTTACCAGTACGCCTGTTTTTGGGTCTGTACTTCCCCTGATCTTTCTTTGAACGTTCTGCTGGGGTCTGTATAGCGGTGACAACCATGTGAATCACCTGCGTGCAGGTTAGCACATTTTGCATAGTTTGTGTGGAAGCTGGGTGGCGGTTTAGACCTGGTCTCTTGCAGAGTGCCAGCGTGCTTGGTGCTTGTGCTGCCTTTATTGCTGGTTCCACCAGCCAAAAGATATTAGCAGTCCTTCGGTCTGCCCACATACTGCTCTGGTTTCCACAGCCTTAAAATTACACCTTTTGTAAGTTTGCAGCCCCTGGGACACCCTGTTCTTATATCTAACTTAGCCTGTCACTGTCTCAGCGTCTGCCTTTAGCATGGAGCAGGAGGGCTACTACGAAAAGGAAGAAACTCATCAATACCCCTATGATGATGAGTTCTACAAAGCGCGGACAGCTCAATTTACCGGTGCGTCACCGAAGTGGTGGCCTCCATGGAGGAGTGCTTGTCCAACCATATTGTGTTGAAGTGTGCAAAGTTGCACAGGCCCATTTAGGGACACTGGTCAATATTCCCCCTCCCACAGGAGAGGACCCCCCGGATCCTAAGAGACCCTGCAGAGAAGGTGACCCCAAAGGGTCTCAAGGGGTGGACAGGGGCACCTTTGAACGCTTGTGTGATGCTTTTTTGGCAAAGGCAACTGTCCCCACCCATGCACCACTGCCGGCCTCGGACCCTTTGGTGTCTATAGGTACATCTCTCCCATCCCCAGTCGGGCAGTCACCAACAGACACAGATGACGAGGAAGGGTTGGTGTGTTCTTGGCGCCAGTCTGGCTCTGCCGCCGAGTTACCGCAGGACAGTTCAGGCATGCTAGACCTGGACGAAATCATTGATCTGCTGTCTGCAGCCAGGATGCCTGGGGACAAGGTGACGAAGTTTGAGGCCGGACACCTCCGCAAACCCTTGGAAAAAGAGGTGAGAGGTTGTCTGCGGGGGGAAAGCCCAAGACCCACACTGGAAGGGAAGTCAGCCTTAACACCAGAATTAGACTCTAAAATGGCCATCTTCCTGGTGAAATACATGAGGGATCATCGCAAGGGCATTGACTGTTCCTGGCGTACCAGTCAGGATAAATTGCTCGATGCAATAGGGCCTATCACAAAGATCCTTGTTATGGTGGGGGAAGCGAAGGTGACAGGCTCCGCCATATCCCCCGACGTCCTGTCGAACTGGGTGCAAAGGGTGGTCATCTTCCTAGGAAACGTCAATTGTGCTCTATCGACTGTACGCCAGCGGACTCTCATAATCAAGTTGGACCCAAAATGAGGGGGTTTGGCCTCCTCGGAGGCAGGTGCTGTGGCACAGGGGGGTCTCTTTGGAGACCCCATTATTAAGGAATTAGGTACATTTGTGTCCACTTTTACCTCCTTGGACAAGGCCCAGTCCAGCATAAAAAGGGTCTTCCATCAGTGTTTCTCTCAAGGGACCGGTCGCGGTAGGGGCCACGCGACCGGCCGTGGTGGTCGGCAATTCACTAATAAGGGTCAAGGCTCTGGGCAGGGTAGTACAACACCTCCGCCAACTACACACATTTTTTATCCCACCAGAGGACAATACTTCAGAGGTCGAGGTGGCTTAAAGAATAACACCGGCAACGGTAATTTCAACGATAAGTGTTATTCCTGCGGAGCAGGTTCAAATTGGCAGCCGGCTAGCAGACTTTCAAGATGCTTGAGCAGAAATTACAACAGACGCGTGGGTCTTACAAACCATTCGCGGTTTCCACATAGAGTTTTACAAACATCCACATCAATCAGGGACTCCGCGTCCTATAATTTCTTCAATGCCCGATGCTCAGCTGATCAACGAAGAGGTCTCAGGGCTGCTCCACAAAGGGGCCATTTGTTGATCAACTCAACACGCTTCGGGTTTTCTCAGCAACATTTTTCTAGTGGACAAAACCGATGGTGGCAGACATCCGGTAACCAATCTCAAAGAATTCAATGGGTGGTTGATTTACCGTCATTTAAAGATGGAGGGAATTCATCTCCTTCGAGATGTTCTCCTTCCGCACGATTGGATGGTCCTCGCCTCCGTGTCCTTAATAGAATTGAAACTTACCATTACAAAGCTAGGCCAATTTCGGTTCTTAAGGAATGATGTACAAAATGTGAAAAGATACTGTAATCTGCTATCAAATAAAAGGCAATGTCAACTGGTCAATGGCTAAAGGGTAAACCATGGAACCGCATCATATTGAATCCTTGTAACTTCTTAACCGCGAGACACAAGGGATACCAAATATTATAGGCGGTAGAGTCCATTATATATGGTACCAGTTATTATTGCAATGCAGAAGCTGTAATATGTGGTATCCCCATAGTACAATATTATGGAAAACAGAGGGAAAGATGCCATTTGGGAGGAAAATACTTTGTTCACCCAGACAACAAAATGTCATGTCCAATTGAATCCTGGTAAGCTCTATCCCGAGAAACATAGGGGATAGCAAATATTGTAGCCCTTATGAGACATTATATTTGGTATCCTCCAAAGGAACTAGATGTGAAAGCTTGCGCAATGAAATCAAAAATGTGAAAAGAGATAGCAGTCTGCTAGCACATATAAGGCAACTTAAGTTGATATGTGGCTAAAAGATAACACTTGAAACGTTGGGGTATCTAGATATTACAGCACTGCAGAAGCCGTAATATGTGGTATTCCCACAGTAAAATGTTATGGAAAGCACAGGGAAGGGTGCTATTTGGCATGAAAATACTTTGTTCACAGAATGCTATGTCAAATTAAATCCTGGTAAGCTCTAACCCAAGAAATATAGGGGATACCATATATTTTAGCCCAAACAAGGCATTATATTTGATATCCCCGAAAGGAACCAGATGTGAAAGCTTGTAGAATCAAATGAAAAAATGCAAAGAATTAGTGTAATCTACCATCATATGAAAGGTAACATGAATTGGTCAGTGGCTAAAAGCTAACAGTTGAAAAGTAGGGCATATCAGAAAATACAGCAGTGCAGGAGCAGTAATATGTGATATCCCCACATTAGAAGATGTTGAAAAACACAGTGAAGGGTGCAATTGACAGGAATATACTGTGTTCTTCCAGCCCAAAGTATGCCATGCCAAAATGAATCCTGGTAAGCTCTAACCCAAGAACCATAGCGAACACAACATATTATAGCCCTTGTAAAGCATTATATTTAATATCCCCAGAAGGACCATGATGTGAAAGTTTATGGACTGAAATCACAAAAAGGAAAATATACTGCAGTCTGCTATCAAATAAAAGGCAACTTGAGGTGAAAAGTAGGGGAAACCAGACTTCACAGAAATGTATGAGCTGTAATATGTGCTAGGTAAGCAAAAAGATACAATGTTCCCCTAGGGAAAATAACTAATAAAAGAATAGATGAACCAAACTACGTAAAGCGGAAAAAGGGAATCCAGGGGGAATCCCCCTTTCGGAAATAAAACCCTCACACACCCAGCAAGCTAGGTGTCATGCTTCATCATCTGGGTTCTGCTCCTCGTCTGACAGGCGCTGCAATGTCTGACGGGCACCCGTAAAGGGGCTCTTTATTGGAGATCTTTTGTTCCTGCCAGTTGGTGCATGTGAGTGTGAGGGCTCTAGTGGGTGTGTAGATGTGAAAGATGAGTTTATCTTAAAACAGGTTAGTTAATCCAATAAGTCTTTTTAATAGGGTGGTTAACTAGCTGAGTAAAAATGGTGGGGTGAACCTACACGCTGGTGCAATGATCCAGAAGTGTACGTTCTACCTAGTGGTCAACATGTTTCATGCTCTTAATAGCAATTTGTCAGGATCAAGAACTTTAACAGTGCTACACGTTGTGGTAGGATAGGATATTACCTTCCCCAGGATACTAGTAAGCAGGCTGGTCGGACCTGCCCATTCCTAATGGGACCCTATCTGACGCTAAGACTGGCGTCAGCAGTCTTCTCCCTTGTCCAGGCACCTTATTCATAGGTATCCTGTCCGCATGTCGGACGCTGGACAAGAACCTACCCGCAGGAGCGTCAGGAGGTCGGAGAAGCTGTAATATGTGCTATCACAATAGGAAAAGATGTTGGAAAACTCAAGCAAGGATTCTATCTGGTAGAAAAAGTAATGTGCTCGTAGAGTCACCATAAGGCAATGTCAAATTGTATCCTGGCAAGTTCAATCTCCAGAAAAATAGGGGCTACCAAATATTATAGGCTGTACAGGCCATTATATTTGGTATACTGAAAAGAAACCAGATGTGAAAGCTGTGAAATTATATCAAAAATGCAAAACAAGACTGTACGCGTCTAACAAATAAAAGGCCATTTAAACTGGTCAGTGGCTAAAAGGAAACCCTTGAAAAGTGAGGACAAAGATATATGAATGCATGAGCAATTTTGTTTGCTACCCCCATACAAAAAGATATTGGAAAACACAAAGATTGGTACACATTGTTAGAAAAAAATATTGTGCTCACTTAACCAATATGGATATGTCTTGTTACTTACCCATTTCAATTTTTTTTCAAAATGTGAAATACAAAATTCGATAGAACAAAGGGGGACTGTGTTGTAACCAGCAGCACCCAAGATTGGCTGCTAGTCACTAACCAGACCAAGTAGAGAGAGTATCCACCACCTACAACCAAATAACATAGTGAGGCTAAGGATATTATTTTCTTTTGTTTTTTTTAATTTGCAATGTTTATCCTGAAATTTGGCATGCTCTTCACTTGGCACCTGAAGCAACTGCCTAGCGCTCCTATAAACTCTGACAGTAACTTTCATGTGTTAAAGTGATGCTTGTGCAGCAGGTATTTGAATGTCTGGATTCTCTTTGGATTGTTGACCATTACACTGTTCAGTGCCACACAGCACTATTAGTTTTCCGAAGCCAGTTAGTCTTCTATTTTAAACTACAAGAGCGCTTTGCATGCTTCCATTTTTCAGCCATACTGCCATAAAGAGAAACTTAAAGTCCTAGAATGCTCACTGTAGATTAAAAAGTGGAGATTTACATCTCTCATAATATAGAGACACTTGACACTGGGGCTGCACCAGAAACAAATATCATTTGGTTATGTTTACTATTCTGAAACAGCCAAGTTTTGGCACATGAAAAGGTATTTGTGTAAAATGCCCTATATTCATTTCTAACAATTATGCTTCCTTTTAATAATCATTGTAGGAAATTACCATATTGTGTGTGGCATCCCCCCAGATTATTCCCATTTCTGCTTTGTTGGCTTTACAACTCTGTGCAATTTACCCCTGCTAGTAGAGTGCCTGTGCACCCTCTTAGATATGATTAATTTGGCTTATTCCTCATTGGAACATTTAACTTTTTTGGATGTCCCTACTATATGATGTAGAAAGTAAACACATGGTCCAGAAATGCAAAGGCACTAGAAAACTGCAGTGCCTGTAGTGCCATCAACTACATCTGCAGGGTAAACCTGGCTTCAGGCCTACCCTGTGTATTCCTGACTGCTGCACTGTAAAACCTACTCTGCATTCATTCAACATAACTTTTTTTGTTAGGTAAAAACATTTCTTTTAAATATCAAAAAAAGTCACTCCTGAGTAAGCCGTATAGCCCACAAGGCAGTGTGCATGATCTATGAAAGTAGAACAGTAGAACTATACAGTTAACATGCCCTTATAGTTACTTGCACCAAAAAGCTATTTTTACTGTGAGAAGGCTGTTGTTATCCCAAAGGGAAACACTGAGAAGCGATAGTAAAAATACATGTTGGTATCTCCAGTTAGGGTCCACGTACAAAAATGATGAAACAACTTTTTTCTATTAGTTATTAAAATCCCAACTCCATGGTGTGAAGTCGTATTTTTAATGAATATTAGGAAAAGGTATATTTTAGAAAGTTATATTTTTCCTCCTTTGGCTAATTTGCATTTTCTCATAAGCAGTGGCACAGCCAGGAATAAGCTTGGATGAATGGTATGAAAAGTGGTCATAGGGCAAGTACAATGGCTTGGGACTCAGGAGTTGTTTTTCTCTTCCCAAGGCAGAAAGACCAGTGGGGTTGGCCAAGGAACTTAATTTACTTCAAAGGGGTGCCCCCTGTAACAGGCAAATATTTGGTGACTCCTGGAGAGGTCCGGGGTTATGTCCTTTTTATCAGGACGGCTCCAAATGCTACCTCCAGAATGTTTACCCGTTCGCATTGGGCGCCATTAGAAGCAATACACTAGTTGGTACCAAGCATTAATATGGAACCTCAAGACACCCTTTTTAATCACACTTTATGGATCTGTGGAAGAAGAGAAGAGGAATGGACCGGATCTCTGTAACAAGAGCAGAGACTCAAGCATTGGACTTACTTACCCTTGTAAGCAAGGCAAAAAAATAAACGCCTATTGGCCTGTGTAGCTATAGGTCCACAACACGCTGCAAGAGCACTTTTCCTTGAAGTGCCCAGCTGACCAATAACAACTGGACCTGACTTGGAACCTGCTGATAGTCTCTCCTGGATTGAATCTCGACTCCCAACTGTTGTTTCTCAGTTCCTGGAAACCTTAGCTGTGTATAACTACATTTGTCATACCACCTCTGAAAAGTTGGGACTTACAAGGTTTTAAATTTCCAGTTCTCATGAGAACCAGAAAACACAAACCCATTCTATCCACCCAAGGCATAGCCACACTGATTTCAAGAAAGTGGTTTCTCCCACTTGGAGCTTCGCCGCAGCAGCAAATCAGTAGACCCTAATTTATAAGGTACCCGGCCTCATGAAACACACAGTTGGATACAGCCTGGCGGCTTGACCCACTGAAGGATTTTGACTTCAATTTCAGAGACCGAGTCCCAAGGAAAAATTTGTCTGTGGTTATTGTCTATCAATGGGGCGTAATCCTTTTCAGTGCTATTATCACTTTGATCTTTAAAACTCATATCTGTAGCATCCCTTAATGGATTATTCTTGTTTTGGTGTCATTTTGCGTATAAAATTTTACTCTATTTTTATAATTCTGTTTGGGTTTTTTTATTGCTTGGTGTTTTTTACTTTATTGCTGTTCTGGCAGTAGATAAATAAGTCACACATTGCCCTAAATTAAGCCTGTCTTATCTAAACCATTCCTATCAGCGGGTGGAGCTTAGGTTAATTAGCGACTTTGAAGGTCCACGCTGTCTCGAGTTGTGATTATTCCTTGAGATGTGTAGCTGTCCACCCCTAATATGAATCCAATTTCTTGCAATCATAGAAGAAATGCATATTTTTAAAGGACTGGTTTGTGTGCTTCTTGTTTTAGGTGTATATGTCTCAAGGAAAAAAAAACTAGTTATATTGCTCGTTAGGTTGAGCCTAGGCAATACACATGTGCTGTCTGGAAGACCTGTTATATTGATAAAGGAGTTTGCTCCTGCCTGCTGCTCACCATTGGTTCAGTCAATTGTCGCTCTTCTTTGTTGCCTCCTGAGTGGTTCATGCAGCAATACCTCACTTCAGTTTTTCACAGAGGAGCACAGCCTAAATACAGTTTCTTTCCGCTTGCATTCTTCATCTGTTGTTGGGGAGAACTATTTTTTCTTATTGTTGCAGCGCCGCAAGCCATACTTTATCACTGTGCAACAAATGTACACCCCTGCTCGCATGTACAGCCGCTGACCCCTGCAATTCTCTCATTCCCAGTCCCCAACCCCTGTTTCTCTAATCAGTCAGTGGTAAAAATAAAATAGAGGAGGCTCGCCTGGATGCTGTCAATTTATTTGCATGAAGTCTGCCCTCCGTATGACAGTGCCTCTGCTAAGAGCCATCTCGCTTCTTTCGCTAGTACTTGTTTTATATTGCTGCCGCTGTATTAGGTTCACAAGCCCTCAACCACGATTACGCAGTTTGTGATTCCTTTACCAAGACGGAGCATCCTAAGCAGATTACCTTCAGTGTTGATAGTACCTTTACTAGAATGGCGCCCCTAGGGTGACAATGTGCGGGTTCTGTGCTGGTCAAATTTATTCCGTTTTTCCCTTCCTTCTGCCTCCAGTGCTGGCTGAGCTGCTGGAGGCCATGGAAGGAAGCAACCAGCCCATGGGGTCCACGCTGCTGCCGCAGCAGGTGAAACTGGGCCTGGCAAATCTGGAGCAGGCAACATGCATGGCATTGGAGCTCCATTTGTTCAGGTAGGGCAAGGGTGGTGGCTGTCCAGGCAGGTACAGTATCACAAGTTCGGCAGGAGTGCTTTTTAATACAATACATGCTGAACACCTGAAACTGTTATCTGCATCTCTGCAAGGCATACAAAATGTTTATGGAGCGTGCTTTGGATATAGTTATACTTCTGATTTGTGAGGCTAGACTATTGTTTTATCATAGTGCAGTGTAGCCTTATTTCTTCTTCGTAGTGCTTCAGTGAATGTATGGGTCAGGTGTTTGGTGAGAGAATAAGGATTTTCACCTAGCCCAACAACTAAAGCAGTGCATTAAACATTCTGGGGTAGTACTACAGATGAGTGGGCCAGCGCTAATTGTCGCTGTGCGCCAGAGTATGTCTGTGTTTATATGCCTTTGCGTTTGTGAGCTAATACAATATGCGCACTGGGGAAAATGCATATCAACATAGAGTTCAAAGACTGTGCCAACATCACAGCGCATTACAGGCCGATCCTCTGTAATGTCATTGGGCGCATAATCTGGCGCACAGTGACAATTAGCGCTGGCGCAGTCATCGGTAATATGGCCCCAGAATGTGATATCTTTTGTTTGGTCTTCCAATCGTGTAACCAACAGAGATACTGGGAAGCTGTTTCTGTGAAGGCTCACCCGGAAATGTTACAGTCCTCAGAACAAAAAGACGGTAATGCTGCCCCTGCTGTGCCAGTCACGGTTACAAGTTGCAAGGCTCTCGAAACATGAAGCATGCCTTTTGTGTGCATCGCATGCACTAGAGAGTTTACAAACAGACCTATATTTGGCAGTCTCAATGTCACAGAGTGGCATAATTGTGTTTATCAACAGGTCATTGTCAACGTGTCCTTGCAACGTGCAGAACACTACATGCAAGGGCTATAAATGGGACCAGTCATCAGACTTTTCCTTCATCAGTCATAATTAGAAACGGTCTCCTGTGATGGGACACAGCATTTACAATGTGAAATACTGTGTTGGAAGACTGCATATTAGGCAGGCATCCAAACAGCTGACAAGGAACCATAGTTTCAAGGTAAGGGCACAAAAACACCACCAACTTCTGAATTGTAAATGGGATTTTATGTTTATTGAGATCTGGGCCACCATGTAGCCTGATATATCATCCAGTCTTGACCAAAGGTCCAATAAAGTAACAATTTTCTTTTTATAAACATTTTTCCTATGTATCCATCTATTTCTTTCCATACCAACCATCTGCACCTTTCCTACTCATGCATCACCTACCACCTTTTCATTCAACTGATCACCCAGACATCCATGCATGTACTCATACAGCTATCCATCTATTCAAGCATTCATACAAATGGCTATAATTCCACCAACCCATCCATCCTAAATGCATCTCTGCTTCTTAAATGCTCATATTATCTGGATGGTAGCCACATAATTCTACTACACACCACATACACCGACTCTACTCTATAACACATATATATTTACATTTACAACGCAAATAGCTGTAACCCTTGTTTTCTAACTGATCACTCCACTGCAAACAAAAACAAGCATTTGCAATGCAATAGATCTCGCATCTGCGAGAGTTAAAGCTATCGGCATTCTAAATGACAATGCCTTTTATTTATCTGTTTTGTAATTAACACATGCTAATAGCTCAAATTCTTGTAAATACAAAACCTATTTCCGTGCAAAGAAGTAGCCAACATTGTCCCTAGCTGCTTGGAAAGTGAAAGCACGCATGGCCCGCTGAATGTTGCAGGAAGGCTTGTTCTGACTGCATGTGAGAGAGCTGATGGGGCTGACGAGATCTCCATGCTATCGCTCCCGCCTTTTCCCCTTGACATTGCAACCACCTATAGCGACATGCTAAAACTGGGAAAGCAGGAGTTAATGCCGAACAGCTGAGTGGGGAGGACCAATCAGGACACGAAGGGGCGGGACCGCGCCCCCTAAAGGAAGGAATGGTAAATCAGGAAACAGCGTTGGTGAGCTCGGACACAAAGGAGAAGGAAGACGCTGGGCTGCAGGAACCATATCAGGAGCAGAGCTATGCGAGTGACGCTATGGAGGGCTCCGCTATCCAGAACCTCGAAGAAGACGGAGAACTCGATGCCTGGACGGAGGAGTGGTGGACACCCCTGTAGGGCGGTAGATAGCCGCCGCAGCTCAGGAGAGTTGCGGCTGATGCGGTATGTGGCTTGGGAGGGAGTACAGGGAGGGAGTAAGGAGAGGGTAGGTTAAGGGTACAGTGTGTGTATTCATTGTGTGCGTGGTTCCCCCACCTACTCCTACACCTACCCCGACCCCTCAAGCCATATCACTTCCCCCTGCTTTCACTCTAGATAACCTCATCACTGTCACGTGTACCTTCTGTGTGTGATCTGGATTTGCTGGATCAGAAGCATCCCACGGTGTTACACATCCTTCTGTCAAGACATTGGACTTCTGTGTTTTTTTTGTTACTTTGATTTCCTTTACTATTCAGTCCATCCTTCTTTCATTTACTTTGAAAATGCCGCACCCGTATGGGCTTCTTGACAAACGGTGAAGGGTTCTGTCCTGCCATACTAGTACCAGGACAGAGTACTAACAGCTTCCTTTTTTTTGTATGTTGCTTCTCTCTCCTGCGAGCCTCCTTGTATATCCTCCTTGTCAACGGAAGACTGCCCAAGAATCATGAAACAGACGAACCAATCACCATTCGGGAGAAAATACTTTTTTTTTATTTCTACAACTCTTCTCGAATAACTTCATTTTCCAGTGTTGTTAACTTAAATAAAACAATACACCATTATAGAGCCCATAATACAGCCTCCTCGTTTCTCCTTCCGCCCATCCCTCTCACACCTGGTGTCAGAAGTGGGATCCGGGAAGATGGAGGCCGCGATGAAGAAGATGGCGGAAGGGCAGGAAAATTGGGACAGGTGATGGAGAGGTTCCTGGCCATCGCTGAGGAGAATAGGGAAAGAATACACAAGACCCTGACAGAACAGAACCGAAACCAGGAAACCACGTTTGGTCGGTTGGCTGATACACTGGGCCAACAGAGATGTTTTTCAGCTCTGCCATCATTGGTCCTACAAAAATACGTCATTGGGGAGGACCCCGATTTTTTTTTCTAATTTCTAGCGCATGGCCCGGACCGCAGGATGGACGGAGGACAAATGGGAGCAGTACCTAGGACTACTGTTGACAGTTGACATGCAGGTCACCTATCAGGAGGCGACCCTCTAGGTATTGCCCCGTATGAGGATGTGAAAATAGATATTCTAGAATGGTTGGGATTGGACAAAGAGACTTTTGGGATCCGATTCCGCTAGATAAAAGAAGGTCCTCAAGAAACCCCGCGCGCGCTTTCGCCTAACGAATTCGGGACCTGACTAACCGGTGGTTGAAACCCCTGAAATCAACCAAAAAGGATATAAAGGAGAAGATTTATTTAGAACAGTTTCTCTCTTCCTTATATCCCACTGCACAAAAATGTGTGAGGCAGCATACACAGTTAACATTTGTGAGGGCTGTTGAGATAGCTGGCACCTTCCACAGGGCACAGGAGGTGCAACGAAAGAAAGAGGAACCGCATCGGAAAACGGCAGGAGGGAGCCTACCTCGAACAAATAGGCCTCCTCCATCAAGTCGTCCCGAAACAGTGACTATTGTACCCCACCCTGTAACCCCTTCTCCCAGACCACCCACTCCCCATCCCGGACCTCAGTGTTTTGCCTGTGGAGCCCATGGCCACATCGCATGGGTGTGTCCTCAAAAGGAGGAACCGATGGTGGTTGGACTCACCCGGTCCTATTATTGTAACCCCATGGGAAAGAAACCCCTCGATCATAGAACCGTCAGGGTGAATGGGGAAAACAGGAAGGCTCTGATGTACATGGGGTGTCTACAAAGTGTAGTGCAACCATCAGCCATACCAGGAGGGATCACCAGAAACACCGGGGAGGTCAACATAAAATGAGTTCATGGGGAAAATAGACAGTATCTTACTACTGACTTGCAGATACAACCTGGACCCTCCTATCAACCCGTGTCCCTGCGGGTAGGGTTAGTGCCTCATTTACCAGAGCCATTAGTTCTAGGCTCTGACTATCCCGTCTTGTCCACTCTGGAACCGGATCAAGGTGTTGATAGGGACGACTGGTGCCAATCAGCTCCTTTTGCAGAAGAACCTGTTGTGGGCCGCCCATCGGATCGGAAAAAGTTCCAAAAAGCAGAAATCAGAAGAAAAGGGAAAAAGGGACTGGACAAGGATTGCCCTGACCCAGACAACTGAAGAGTCTCTTTGGAAATACGATAAGGGTTTCTTCACGGCCCATAGGGAAGATCCAACACTGAAGTGGCCTGGAACCGGGCTACAGATGTCGAGAATCCTGCCCAAGTGGTTCTCGAGTTCCTTAATAAAGGAGGACCGATCTATAGAAAAGGGGGAAAGAACCAGCTCCTCCAGTTGCTTGTGACCCAGTCCTATTGTGAGAAGGTGATGCTCCTTGCACATAAACATTTGCTAGGGGGTCAGTTTGGGGAGGAAAAAACAGAAAAAGACATCCTAGGGAAAATTTTGGGTGAGGCATATACCAGCAGATCCGTCAGTATTGCAATAACTGTCCCATCTGCCAAAAAAAACAGTCAGTATCGGCCCCCTAAAGTCCCCTTACAACCCCTGTCTATCCTTGAAGAACCCTTCACTCATGTGGGGATGGCCAAGGCCATGGTAAACTTCATCTCCCGTGTGGGGTTTCCAAGAGAAGTGAAAACCGATCAGGGAACACCCTTTGTCTCCCGACTCATGAAACAAGTATGCTTCCAGCTAAAAATAAAACAAATACGTACGGCGGCCTACCACCCCCAGACAGACGGGCTGGTAGAGCGGTACAACGCCACCCTCAAAATCACTCTGAAGAAAATGTTAGATCTTGACACTCGTCGATGGGAGGAAATGTTACCCTTCGCGTTATTTGCTATCTGGTGCAAACCCCAGAGAAGCACTGGATACTCACCCTGTGAGCTACTGAATGGTCGGCAACCTGCACCCTGCTTGACATGGCCAGAGAGGAGTGGGAAGAAAGACCCGAGGGAACCAAACCCCTCCCTGAATATGTCATGAACCTTAAAACCCATCTGCAGGAAATACGAAGCATATGTAAAACCCATCTAGAAAACGCACAAGAGAACCAACGGCGACAATATGATAAAGGCACTAGAGTGCATACCCTAAGGGTGGACGACTACGTCCTACTCATGATGCCTACCTCCGACCACAAGTTGTTTGGTCAGTGGCAGGGTCCCTTTTGGGTTGTTGAGATAGTCACACCAGTCTCCTACGGCCTTAAGATCGATCCCCAAGATAAAAATAACACAGATCTTTCACATAAACCCAGTGGGAAGGGAAAGTACCCATCCCTGTGGCCCTGACAGCAAGTTCTTCGGCGCCATACCTGCAGAGCATGGATCTGGAGCTGACCGAGGAACAACGAAACACCTTAGATTCCTGGTTGAGGCCCCTTCAGGCCGTCTTTTCCACTTCCCTGGGGAGAACCAACTTGATTGAGCATGCAGTCATTACGCAACCCGGAAAGCGGGTGAGGTTATGTCCATATCGCCTTCCTGAGGCTCGCAAACAAGCGGTGGAAAAAGAAATAAAACAGATGCTACAGATGGGAGTCATAGAGCCATCCAAAAGTGAATAGAATTTACCCATCATGTTAGTTCCAAAGCCTGATGGCTCCATAAGATTTTGTATCGATTTTTGTGAAGTCAATAAAATCTCACAGTTTGACACATACCCGCTACCTCGGGAAGACGAGATAGTGGAGAGATTGGGCAAGGCAAAGTACATTAGCATGCTAGACCTAAGTAAAGGATACTGGCAGGTCCCCCTAACAAAGACAGACAGAGGGAAGACAGCTTTCTTGACCCCGGGAGGGTTATATCAGTTCACAGTACTACCCTTTGGGTTTCACGGGGCCCCAGCAACTTTTCAAATGTTAATGAATAATCTACTTAGACCCTGTGCCGAATACGCCGCAGCATATATCGATGACATAGTCATTCATAGTAGTACATGGGAGCAACATCTAAACCACCTAACCACAGTTGTGCGAACTTTGGGAGAGGGTGGCCTTTCTATCAACCCTACTAAAAGCCGGTTGACCTCTAGGTCCGTGAAATACCTGGGGTATTTATTGGGAGAATGGCTCATTAAACACCAGAAAGAAAAGGTCGCAGCTATAACAAACATCCCCTTTCTCCGCACCAAAAGAGAACTGAAGTCCTTCCTAGGGATCTTAGGGTATTACCAATGTTTTTTCCTGCCTTCTCCCAAACAGCAGCCCCTTTATCCGACCTTCTGCAGAGAAATAAAAACATCAAAAGAGAGCTACAACGCCCCTCCACACATCTCCAACAAGCATTCCAGACCCTAAAACAAACCCTTACCTCCAAACCCATGCTCCTAAGTCCCAACTACCAAAAACCCTTTATCCTTCAAACAGAAGCGTCAGAACAGGGGCTGGGTGCGGTCCAAAACAGACCCCCATGTACAAGAACGGCCTATCCTATCCATCAGTCGAAAACTCTTTCCCGAGAAAAAAAATACTCTGAGATAGAAAAAGAAGCTCTAGCTATTAAATGGGTGATCGAATCGCTTCAATACTATATGGAAGGAAGAGAGTTTACCCTGTACACTGACCATGCCCCCTTAGAGTGTTTGTCCCATAACAAGGGTCATAATGACATGGTCATGAGATGGTTTCTAGCTCTCCAACTTTTCCAGTTTACCACTCTACACCGGAAAGGGAAGGAACAATGCAATGCATATTACTTGTCACGTCATCCCCTCGACCTTTTTCTCGCGAGCACAAAAGTTAGGGAAGGGGAATGTGTGAGGGCTGACGGGGCTGACGGGATCGCCACGCTATCACACCTGCCTTTTCCCCATGACATTTCAACCACCTATAGCGACACGCTGAAACTGGGAAAGCAGGAGTTAACGCCGTCCACTTCTCCTAGCCTGCAGGAACATCACGAACAGATGAGTGGGGAGGACCAATCAGGACACGAAAGGGTGGGACCACGCCCACTAAAGGAAGGACCGGTAAACCAGGAAGAAGCATTGGTAAGCTCGAAGGACGTGAAGGAGAAGGAAGACGCCGGGCTGCAGGAACCATTCAGGAGCAGAGCTACGCGAGTGATGCCACGGAGGGCTCCAGTATCCAGGACCTTGAAGAAGACGGAGGACTCGCCGCCTGGACGGAGGAGTGGTGGACACCCCCAGAGGATGCTAGAGAGCCGCCACAGCTCAGGAGAGTTGCAGCTGATGCGGTAAGTGGCTTGGGAGGAAGTACAGGGTGGGAGTAAGAAGAGGGTAGTTTAAGGGTTTACCACATGTATTCACTGTGTGCGTGTGTCCTCCACCAACTTCCCCTGCTGTCACTCTAGATAACCTCATCACTGTCCCGTGTACCTTCCATGTTTGATCTGGATTTGCCGGATCAGACGTATCTCACGGTGTTACACAGCCTTCAGTCAAGACATTGTCTTTTGTTTTTTTTTGATACTTTGATTTCCTTTACTATTCAGTCCAGCCTTCTATTATTTACTTTGAATGTGCCGCACCCCTATGGGCTTCTTCACAAACGGTGAAGGGTTCTGTCCTGCCATACTAGTACCAGGACGGAGTACTAACCGCTTCTTTTTTTTGTATGTTGCTTCTCTCGCATGCGAGCCTCCTGGGATATCCTCCTTGTCAAGGGAAGACCGCCCAAAAATCACGAAACAGACGACCCAATCACCATTCGGGAGCAAATACTTTTTTTTATTTCTACAACTCTTCTCGAATAACTTTATTTCCCAGTGTTGTTAACTTAAATAAAACAATACACCATAATTGAGCCCATAATCCGGCCTCCTTGATTCTTCTTGCACCCATCCCTCTCACACTGCATTAAGAGAAACTCATTTGAAAACCTGCCTTAGATTGTGCTGTGCAGCGTGAGGCATAAGTGTGCACCAGGTTCTGTGTGTGAAAACTAGCCATGTGGGAAACCATTATTAAAGTGTGCTGTTCAGCATGAGACACAAATGTGCCCAAGGACCTGCGCATTAAAAATTTCATTTTGAAAAACCAGCATTAGACTGTGCTGTGCCACCTGAGACATGAGCGTGCACCAGGGTCCATGTATCAAAACTATCATTAGTGTGTGCTTTGCAGCGTGAGGCATGAGAGTGCACCAGGATCCGTGTGCGAAAACCAGCCATTTGAAAACCAGCATTAGAGTGTGCTGGTCAGCGTGAGGCATGAGCGTGCACCAGGATCTGTGCGGGAAAACCAGCTGTGTGGGACACCAGCGTTAGAGTTTGCTGTGCAGCGTGAGACATGAACGTTCACCAGGACCGGTGCATTAAAACCAGCCCTGTGAAAAGCCAGCATTAGTGTGTGCTGTGCAACGTGAGACACGAGCGTGCACCAGGATCTGTGAACGAAAGGCAGCCATGTGGGAAACCAGCATTAGAATGTGCTGTGAAGCGTGAGACAAAAGCGTGCATCAGGATCCATGTATGAAAACCAGCATTAAAATGTGTGCAGTGCCACGTGAGACACGTGTGTGCTCCAGGATAAGTGCATGAAAAATACCCCTATGGAAAACCAGCATTTGTGTGTACTGTTCAACATGAGACATGAGCGTGCACTAGAATCTGTGCATGAAAACCAGACATGTGGAAAAGTAGCATTACAGTGTGCTGTGCAGCCATCGACACAAGAGCAAACCCAGATTTGTGTAGGAAAACCTGCCCTGCTATGTGGAAAACCAGATTAAGGGGGTCATTAGGATCGCGGACGGACTTGAGTCCGTCCGCGACCCCAGAGCATGAGGGAACGTCCGCATGGGCTGCGGCGTTCCCTCTGTGCAGATTAGGATGTGACCGCCAGGGTGGCGGTCACATCCTCTATTATTAACATTGCTGCGGGTGGAGCTTCAAGCTGCACCCGCAGCAATGTTAAAATTGCATGCACAGCATTTGCGTGCACAAAGCGGCAGGCACCGCACGGTGCCTGCTGCATTGTGCACGTAAATGCAGGGCGGTACCATAGGTACCCCCCATGTGCACCCCCCACTACACCTAGGGGGCCCGCAACGGGCCCCTGCAGTGCAGTTACACATGCTTTTCCACGGCGGAAAAGCCGCCACGGAAAAGCATGTTCCCAAGCGCATCCTAATCTGGCTGACGGTGTCTAAGAGACACCTTCACCATTTTAGTGCTTTTCCGCCGCGGTTGTAAGCCAGCCGCGGCAGAAAAGCTGCGGACCTAAACCATGACCCACCAGCCATCCTAATGTGGCGGTGGGTCCTGGTGGGTCCGCAGAGGATTTTCCGCATCCTCCGGCCCGGCGGTGGCTTCCGCCGGCCCGGAGGATGCGGAAAATCCTCCATCCTAATGACCCCCTAAGAGTGTGTTGTGCAGTGAGTGACATGAGCATGAACCAGAATTCCTGTACAAAAACCTGCCATGTAGGAAGCCAGTTCCAGAATGTATGCCGCTAGCCACCAGCCTGCACCAGGATCCGTGTACGAACAAAGGCAGTAACGGAACTAGTCCCAGAATGTGTGCTGTGCAGCCTGAGACACAAGGGTGCACCATTATCTACGTACGAAAACCAGCAATGTGAAAAACATGCATCAGATGTCTGCCACCAGTGTGCACCAGGAGCCATGTTTGACAAGCATTTGCAATGCAATAGGTGTTGCATTTGCGAGAGTTTAAGCTGTTTGTATTGTAATTGACAATTACTTTTATTTATCTGTTTTGCTAATTAACACATAAATAAACGCATTTTCATTTACAATACCAATAGCTCAAACTCTTGTAAAGGCAAGACCTATTCAAAGAAGCGGCAGCCATTATCCCGGCTTTCTCGGAAAGTGAAAGCACGCATGGCGCACTTAATGTTGCAGGAAAGCATGTTGTGCCTGCAGTGCGAGAAACTCACTAAAGAAAATAGTGCTTACAGACTAAAAAAGATGTACCCTATGATAACTGAAGTAAAATGGGCAGGCCTCATGGGAGGTTACAAATGAAGACAAGGCGATACTAAGGAAGGACTAACAAACCTATTAACAAATCAGAAGCCAGCATTTACGAAGGACAATGACACAAGCCAATGGCAAATATGGGAGAAGAGTGGGCAGGGCTTCTATTCTATACTCCAATACATCATGCCACAGAGTAGCAAATACCTGCCCAGGCTTGACTTAACAAATAAGTAAAAATCATTTTCATTTACATCGCCAATAGCTCTAACTTTCACAAAAGTATCAGACTGACTGTGTTGCCAATGCTTGTTTAATTAGAATGGACACAAAAATATAGGGCAGCTGGTAAAATGCCAAGTATATTGTATGAGTCAAACTAAACATGCACTGTTAGTCAACTTACTGTGCAAGTTATATGTTTGTCATTAACACCTTGCAACATATTCATTATATGAAAATCAAAACACTTTGGGGCAGATTTACATGCCCCTTGCGCCACTTTTGCATCACTTTTCCTGTGTTAAAAGTGGCGCAAGGGGCTTGTAAATCTGCCCCTTTATTTCCCCATTTTAATACATTGCTTTTTTCATTGCCGTTTTTTTTACCTTGGCCCTTTAATCTTTCGCACGTTTTAATATTATTTTTCCCCTTATTTGAACCCCTGCCTTGTTTCTATACTCTTCCCTTCATGTTATTTTGTTATGATTTCATATGCTTCAAAAATAGTTTCCTTGCTTTCACAATGTTTATTAACTTAATTGCTATTTCTGTTATGATTCATTCTCTGTATTTCTTGCGCTTTCTGTCTGCCTCTCTTCGTGCAAAAGTTTCCGGTGATTTATCGTCAGAGCGGCTTCCTGTTTCGTGTATCCCCTAACACAGCCCGAGCAGTGCTCAGCTGCTTCTGTCTGAACCTGCCCGGCCTGAGTTTCGTTACCGAACAGTGCCGAAGTGCAGGGGATACACGATACAATGGGGATACCAGATATTGTACAACACCGGCATCCCAGGGCTGAAAGCAAACAACACTAGCCAAAGTCTTTGTTCATATAACTTTTAAAATTTGAAAATTGTGTAAAATTGTTCGTGGCACTCACCCTCCTGCTATCAACTGGGGGCTCGAGGCACAACTGAATCCGAGCACCGAGGGCCGAGTTTCGGGCTCTTAACGCTCACTTAGAGCCTTCCCCGGGGGCGACGATTTGGGCCGCCATCTTGGGGGTAAAGGCAGGGTTGGCGCTCTAGCGCTCTGGCGATTTTCGGCCCGAGTCCTATAAAATGAAAGGCACTTCCCGTCCGCGCAGCGGGCGGGCGCAGCGGGCGCGCCGATGGCGCGCCGGAGGCGCGCCAGAGGCAAGCCCGTCTGGGCCCGTCCGGGCCCGACCGGACCTAGGGCCAGCCACCATGCCGGCGGACAACCGACTCCCGGTAAGCTACTCCAGGGAAGATCTCATGCTACTACAGGACAAGAAGGGAATGTGGTGCTCCCAGATGGACTACCTCGATGAACATCTCTCCCGTTGTAAATACTGTCCCTCCATAAATAATGACAGGGAATCCTGCAGAGATATTGGGATGGCATTATTAAACTGCAGGTCCCTACCTAAACACGCAGTGGAGATTAGTCTGCTTATTGAAGACAACAAACTGGATTTACTCTTCCTCACCGAGAAGTGGTTACATCCGAATTCAGACTATGATATCAACACCGCCCTGCCTAATGGTTTTTGCATCCAGTGTCAGCATAGGGTAAAAGGGAAAGGCGGGGGTCTGGCAATAATATATAAAGACACTTATTCTTGTAGAATCGAGGAGGGTGGTATCTTAGATTCTGAAAGTGTCCAATTTCATATTCAAACTTCCCCCACCAAATCAGTGGTAGGACTCCTAATTTATCGCCCACCAGGTCAACTGAAACAGTTTACAGGATCCCTACTTGAAATTATATTGGGGACAGCAGCACAGTCGCCCAATTTTTTAGTCCTGGGTGACCTGAACCTGCACTTCGATGATCCCACTGACAAGGCGGCCTCTGACCTCAGTACGGATCTCAAAGCACTGGGTATAACACTTCTAAACACAGAGAGTACACACACTAAGGGACATTTGTTGGACCCTATTTTCTCGAATAACAGTCTCATCACGGTTAAGCCCCCACTACCACTCCCATGGTCGGACCACTTTATGGTCCCCTTCTCCTGGAAAACTCCATTAGAAGGAAAAAACGCTTCCCGACCACGAATTCTACAGAGAGCTTGGGCGAAGCTATCAGTGGAGGAATGGACCCAGGTCCTAGAACAAACGGCCCCTAGGGCAGAAACGGACCCTCTCTTAGCGGACCTAAACTTTCAGAACTGGCTTACCAATTCCCTTAACACAGTACTGCCCCTGAAAAAGATCACAAAGAAAAGTGGCACCTTTAAAGCACCATGGTACACCACTGAACTGAGGGATCTTAAGAAAAACTGCAAAAAGCTAGAACGTACCTGGAGGAAGGATTGGGCAGCCAACAGTAAGCTCTCCTACCAGGCGGCTTTAAGACTGTATAAAACTGCACGGCAGGAAACCCAAGCAGCCTTTTTCGAGGAAAAAATTAACACATCTGCCAACTCCTCTAGGGAGACCTTCAAAATTGTTAAGCAACTGCTTAAATCCCCCACCCCAACTACCAACCAGGAGTGCACAGAAGCTAGATGTGACCTTCTCGCAGAGTACTTTGACACCAAAGTCCAAAGAATACTTCTCTCCCTCCCACAGGTTGTCCCCACTGCTGGTGATGAAGTCCCGTCTGCCCCGATCCATTCACCCCGGCTGGACAGTCTTGGAACCATCACCATGGATGACTTCCGCAACACACTCACTGCAGTGAAGAGCGGGTCTCCCTCTGACCCTACCCCCATGTACATTCTCAAAAAAGTGGCGACACTATCACCCCCCTTGCAACGGACTTACTGAATGCTTCCTTTGCTAAAGGGGTGGTTCCACCCAGCTGGAAGCAAGCAAGAATTAAGACCCTTTTGAAAAAACCAGGCCTAGACATGGACGATTTGGCCAACTATCGCCCTATCTCGCTGCTGCCTGGTCTAGGAAAAATTGCTGAGAGAATTGTAAATAAACAGCTCTCTGGGTTTTTAGAAACCAATGACCTGTTGAGTGGCTCGCAAACGGGCTTCCACCCGGGTCAGGGCACTGACACAGCCCTCATAGTGGTAACTGAGGAGGCAAGATGCATCTTGGATTCAGGGGGGTCTGGAGTTCTGATCCTCCTGGATCTAAGCGCTGCATTCGATACGGTGGACCATAAAATACTAGTCCACCGCCTTGCAAGACTCGGGATCACGGGACTGGCCCTGAAATGGTTGGAATCCTTTTTGGACGAACGAGCATTTAAGATCTGGGAAAATGGCATTATGTCCAAACCTACTCCCCTCCAGTGTGGAGTCCCCCAGGGCTCATCCTTGAGCCCTACCTTATTCAATGTTTATATGGCCCCACTGGAGGAGGTAGTAGCCCCGTTCGGGATTAAATGAGTCACCTACGCTGATGACACCCAACTTGTCGTCTCGTTGACGCAAAATTCGGGATGTTCAGACAACCTTTCAGCCTGCCTCTCGGAAATTTTCTCCTGGATGACCAACTCCAAGCTCAAATTAAACGGAGCAAAAACCGAGATTTTAATGCTGGGTCACCAACTCTCCTCTCTACCTTCTACATCTTGGCCCCCGTGTATGGGAGAGGTGCCCTCACCTAAAGACAAAATCAAGAGCCTGGGGGTATGGTTCGAGCCCGAACTAACCTTCAGGGCACATGCCCAGAAAGTGGCAGGCACATGTTTCGGCTTGCTCCGAACTGTGCGGAAAGTCCTGCCACTACTACCCTTCCAATCCAGAAAACTATTAATTCAGGGACTGATCTTGTCCAGACTGGACTATAGTAATGCTTTGCTCCTGGCAGCCCCGGAAGCCACTATCAACACGCTACAACGAGTACAAAACGCTGCTGCCAGGATGCTCTTGGGTGCCCCAAGAAGAGCATCAGCAAAACCATTGCTGAAAACCTTGCATGGCTCCCAGTGCGTGAACGCATCTCTTTTAAATCATCATGTATCATCCACAAAGCTCTTCAAGGTAAAGGTCCCCAAGCCCTAAGCAGTCTGATACGCCCATACAGACCCTCACGAGCCTTGAGATCGGACCTTGAAAACCTGGTCATAGTCCCCAGAGTCTGAAAAGCTCGCTCGGGAGGCCGTCGCTTCTCGGTAAATGCAGCAAAGACCTGGAACGCCCTCCCTAGACACATTCGCACTGAACCTTCCCTTAGCAAATTCCGCAAATGTCTTAAATTCTTTCTTTTTCCCAAAGCCTCTTAAAATTCCCCTGCCCCTCCTCAGAGCCTTTTAATTTCGCATGGTAGCGCTGGGACGCTTACGGGCAGCCATGCGCTTTATAAATTCAATTTCATTTCATTTCAAAGTACCAAAGAGAACTTTAGATGAGTGAGTGAGTGAATGAATTCAAAATGGTGGGTTTTAAGAAGTTTCCTGAATCTGGCTTCCAACTGTTGAGATCTCAGATCTGCAGGGTAATCATTCTAAAGTTTTGGTACCAAGTGCGCAAACGATCTGACACTAAGGGCCCCATTAGGATGGCGGGCGGATTACCCCCGCCAGGCTGGCGGTAGCCACCGCCAGCCTGGCGGGGGAAATCCACCCGCCATCCTTCCCGTTCTAATATGGCGGGGGGGACCACGGCGGAGCAAAACACCTCCCGCCACTTTTCCGCCCCGGTCGCCTTGCGGCCGGGGCGAAAAACGAGTAACATGCAGGCGGTGTCTGTCAGACACCGCCCGCTATATTACAATGGGCATTTTTCAATGCCTATCCGTGGCGGCAATGCCGCCACGGAAAGGCATGCGGTGTTCACTCTGGGGGCCCCCTGTGGGCCCCCAGAGTAAAGGCCAAAGGGGGGTGGCACACGGGGGGTACCTGTGGTACCCCCCTGCATTTATATAATCAAAGCGGTAGGCACCGTGCGGTGCCTGCCACTTTGATTCTGTAAATGATGCAAAGCATTTTTAGTATTGTGGCGGGCGGAGCACAGAGCTCCGCCCGCCACAATACAAAAAATACAGGATGTGCCCGCCACAGTGGCGGGCACATCCTAATGGTGCGTGCGGGACCTCCGCCCTTAGGGCGGGCGGTCCCGATTTCCGATAGGATGGGGGGCGGGCATTCTCATTCTGCTGATTTTAGGTACCGTAAGCAGTCCTTGTGTCTCTGAATGCAAAGGTCTCCTGTGGACATGAGGTGAAATCAATTGGTGGGCCTTTTCTCTGAGTAATCCAATGGGTGATACAGAGGACCTTAAAGTGAATCCTTTTCTGAATCGGCAGCCAGTGCAGGGATGCCAAAGCTAGGGTAGCCAATTGATGTTCCGGAATAATGTATATAATATTTGCAGTAGCGTTCTACACTACTTGAAGAATTTTATTAACATATTTTGGGCTCCCTATGAAAAGGGAGTTATCATAGCCTAACCTAGAGCAAATCAAGCCTTGAATAATCATTCATCTAGTAGAAAGTGGCAACCAGTGCAGTACTTTCCTAAGGGTGTTTATACACTGAAGCAGGGCCCTGGCAATACCCAGGCCTGTGTTTCCGGGGTAAGTTTGTTGTCCATCCAGAAGACAAGACTTTGCATGGCTTGGGTGGGCTTAGGAGAGTTCCCTAGATGCTCTGGCCAGGAGAGATCAGTCCAACTTGTGGGGTATTTCCGACCACCAGAACCTCTGTCTTCTCCCCCTTCAGTTTCTTTTTAGTAGTAGTAAGAAGCTTTATTTCGATATATATAGTTCATATCATAAAAAGCAAGACATTTACATAAAAACAGTAGAAACAGCATTGGTAAAAACATATACTTTAAAAGACAGTTTGTAAGAATTCTGAACTTTGTGGCCTAGAATGCTCTCAGACAAGATGGGAAAGTCTATTCAATCTAATACGCCAGGCCCAGCCTAGGAATTTAGCCATGCCACTGGCAAACAATGGCCGAGGGTCAGTTTGCAAGATACTTAAGGCCTCCTTGTGGGATCTAGTTTTAAGTTCTCAACACAGTGGCTTCAGCCATCTTTTACGGGGGCTACATAAGCCGGGCACTCAAACAGTAAGTGAGGAACTGTCTCTAACCTCTCCACACAACAGGGACAAAAAGGGGTTGTCTGCATCGGGACCCTCCAGCTAGCTGTCATGGTTCCTAGGGGGAGGACCCCTACCCTAAATTTGAAGTAGAGTGCCCTATCCCACGGGGTTCGAATACAGTCCAGATAAGGCTCACAAAAGTGAACCTCCTTTACCTGTAGAAATTCAGTCGTAGCCCTACACAGTTTAACATTTGTTTTTCTATCCTCAAACACCCATGCCCAATATAGTTGTTTCAAAGTTGACTTGGGCGGGATCGATCGAGTGAGCCAGGCATCCTCAAGGCCCATGTCTATTAGAAGGCGCTTAACTCCCCTTAGCCACTGGATTTTAGCCCAGCCAGGCATGAGGAGGATCTCTTTTAGCCCCTCTGCATAACTGGAGAGTTCGGGAACTCTCCAGATACGAGCCCATAAGAGGAGTGGGCGCAATTTTGCCTGGCCACTGATAGGACGTGGGCCCATGTCAATAAGGAGAGGTAAGGTTGGGGTGCTGTAAGGGAGGGCCATTAGATCTTTGTGGAATTTATTTTCAGAACGAGTTAAGTGATCCACATTTTGCACACCCCATAATTCGGCCCCATAAAGGGCTGCACTGACGGCTCGCACTCTATAGATATCGAGAACCGGTGCAATGGGTTTAAGAGAAGAGCCCCGATGTTCCTTTAAGAGAGCCCCCGTCACCCTCTTATGTGTCAGCAGCATCTTATTGAGGTGGGAGAGTCGCAGAGACGAATGCCAAGATAGTCAAACTCTTTGACCCTCTCGAGTTGGACTGAGTCAAGAGTAGGTGGGTTGACTGATTTTTTAGGGGGATTTAGGACCAGAAACTTTGTCTTCCCCGTATTGATGACTAATCCCCTTGCATCACAAAAGTTCTTAAAATTGTTTAGAAGACACTGCAAGCCCGCTGGTGACTTGGAGATGAGGAGGGTGTCATCGGCAAATAGGAGTGTATGGATTTTCTTACCCGCCAGGGATGGTGCATCTGCTGGATGTTGTAGTAGATGCTCAACCACTCCATTGGCATATAATGAAAATAGAGTGGGAGCTAGCACACAGCCCCGGCGGACACCCCTACTTACCGGTATTCGTGCTGTTCTCTGACCCTGTTTGCCCCACCTAATTTGTGCAAAGTTATTAGCATGAAATATTATCAGCATATCCAATAAGTAAGGGGGGATGCCTAATGCATGGAGGACGCTCCAGAGGTGGTTACATGGGACCAGGTCAAAGGCAGTCCTTAGATCTATAAACGCAAGGTATAGACTGCCTTTGCCCAGTACAACCACCCACTTTCCAAAATAACATCAACAACCGGAATGCTTGCTCAATCGTTCCTATACCCGATCTAAACCCGGCTTGGAAGTCAGATAAAATGTTGTTCTCTTCAACCCACTGTAGGAACCTACCTAGGACCACTTTACCTGCCACCTTTTGGGTGGAATCCAGGAGGCTTTTGGGACGATAATTAGAAGGGTCGTCCCGACTTCCTCTCTTAAAAATTGGTACAACCTCTGCACCCCTCCATGAATCTGGAAGGTCTAGACCAGCCAGGCCACCGTTCAACACGGAGGCAATGAGTCTCCCCATTCACCCAAATTAACACGAAGCAAGTCCCCTGGAAGACCATCGGGGCCCGCTGCCTTGTTAGCAACCAGACACTTGATCGCCCCTTCCACTTCCTTGTGCGTGAATAAAGTTACCTCACTGGGCTCAGTGATGCTCGGGAAGTGCTGCTCCACCTCAATAGGCCCCGAATCCACGGCCACAGAGTAGAGCTTTGAAAAGTGGTCAAACCATACATCCTCCGTTATATTAAATGTTATAAGAGAGTCCGTAGGTTTGTCCCTCATTCTTATTAGGTCCCAAAAGCCCTTAGAATCTTTCCTCGAGCTGGCCACCAGTAGATCTTGCCAAAACCGGTTCTCATGCTCGGCCTTCGCCTTTGCTACAGTTTTTCGATAAGTGCGCCTAGCGGAGCTGATCTGGGGACCCTCCTTGGCTTTCACCGCCCTTACCAGCTCCCTCTTGGCAACACTACAGGCCTGGGAGAACCAACCCCTATTGCACCTGTGATTACCATAAGTCTTACTCCTAGCACCTGAAGAATGTACCACAAACAAATCGCCTAGTGCTTTTGTTGTTTCAGAGAACAACTTGGAGACTTCTGGGATGGCGGCTTCAAGGGCGACTAAGTGTAAAGCGGTATTAGACATAATTAACTTGGCGCCCTGGATCTTATCTTCATTAGCCGCAAAGGTGTTCCATTTTAGTCGTCTACCACAATTAGTAGGGATTACTTCGTGCGTTGTTTTCCTAACAAGAGGGCTTTGGGCTAAGGAGGAGTCCGTCCATAAGGTGGACAGTGACAGAGATAGAGGATTGTGATCACTAACAGAAGTCTGGAGGACCTCCATATCTATTAAGTGGGGCCAAAGGCTATAATTCAATAGAATAAAATCAATACGTGAAGAGTGCCCTACTCTATTATAGGTATGAGCACCTGCCTGGTCTGAGACCGATCTACCATTGGTGGCCCTAAGGCCATGCTCCAGACAGAGGGCATTAAAATCAATAGCTGTTTGAGACCAGATTCTGATAGGGGCCAGTGAGAGGGAAGGGATACCTCTTCTGGCATCATCCTCCCCAGTATATCCTCCCTAGCAAGCGGTTCAAAAGTGCAGTTAAAATTGCCTGCTAATATTACTAGGGAATCTGGTGCACAGGAACTAAGGCCCTCCTCTATGACCGTAAGAGAGAGTGTGGAAGACCCACCCCTCGAACCTCTAACATAAATGTTAAAGATTTCTAGCCTTCTCCCCCCGCGTGGCCCTCTGGCTGTGATTCTCTGTAAGTCTGGAGATTTACTAACTATAGACCTAAAAGAGAGACCTAGTGAAATACTTGCCCAAATTAAAAGGCCGCCAGAAGGACGGCCTTTCCCTCCGGGTGCTTGAATTGCAGGGACAAAATAGGTGGTAAAGCCCACCTTATAATGTGGTTCTACGGTCCATGTTTCTTGAAAGAGACACAACCCGAAGGAATCAACAAATGTGTTCCAATCGGGTAAGTCTATATTGCGTGCAAGGCCAGCTATGTTCCAGCTAAGCAACTTTAGGCCTTCGCCACCAACTCCCTCAACATCCAGCGCACAATCGACAGTGGAGGGAGCTAAAGCAATATTAGGGGTGTTAGCCAGGGACAAGGCTAGCTGTTCCCTCCCTGCTGATTCCACAAGTCGCCCAGTAAGCTCTCCCCCTATCAGCAATGTTGGCCGCTCAGTGTGGCTGCTAGATGCAGATCTTTCACCTCGAGTATCTAGTGCAAGTAAAGGTAACTTAGTGCAGAGCAATCCCTCTGGATGCTGCAAGCTTATTTCATGCGGCTCCCTAAAAAGGGGGTTACCCTTTGTGTTCTACCAGCTGGGACAAGTTGGTTCGCGTTATCGTATTTTGGCTCAAGAAATGTGCCACCAGCACAGTGTACAACAACATCCCCCTCTATGTGCATAGTCTCACCTATGGATAGTTTACAGTTATCAGGGAAACATTGTGATGGTAAGAGGACAGAGCGGGGTAAAGAGCAAGGCAAAGAGCAGTATGGGTCAGCTGAGGGCAGTATGTCAGTGGCCCTATGGGAAAGTCAATCCACATCCTCAAGGCACCCAAATCTATTATAAGTGGGTGCCCCATTCCACCCACCATGTGTGTCTTGCCAGTGGTTGGATAACCCGCCCTGTACACAGTTTCTTGCCGGGATCCAATTCCAGTTTCCCCCAGTATTAGGATATGAGCACGGGGGGGGTAAAAATAAGTTAGGGGTCTAGGTGTTATAGGCGAGTTCCCTCCATAATTATTCCATGAGTGAATGTGATAAGCAGTATTGGGATCTTCAAAGGAGACAATAACACAATCACCTGTGATAGATTTGTGCGAGGTACCTATCCAAGGGACCCGCCGCACCATAAGAAGTGATTGGGTAACGGCCTATTTGCATTAAGCCAATGAGTTACCTTGTTTCTATGTGACCCAAAGTCTTCCTGCTGATGGTATGGGATTTCCGGCACCCCCGTTAAAACAAGTACATAAGGTCTTACATCTGGGGGGAGATCAACATAGCCCCTAAGGTGGTTTTTATTAGATTTTGCCCTCTGTGAAGTGAAGTGGTGTGTATTATGGTCTTTGGCCCTCGGGGCTGCCGTAGCTTTCGGGGCTGGTGGAGGAGGGGCTGGCAACTGGTCTGCATCCTCCGGTGCTAAATTAACGGAAGTGCTTGCTATAACCTTGCGCCGAGGTTTCAGAATGGGTTTAGTCACAGGAACTACTGTTGGAATGACAGCAGGTACTGATGGAGTAGAAGTAGCGACTAGAGCACTAGTCGGATTATTTTCAGGTATGCTCAGGGTTGCTAAGGTTAGAATGCTTTTTTCTGTCTCCAGCAGCTGGTTTTCTATTCGTGACAGTCTAACCTCCATGGGGGTTAAGAGTTTTTTTTAATGTTTCCCAAACAATTGTTAGAAATTCCACATCCTTCCCTTGTATCGTACAGAGTGGTACCCCACCATTCTCACTTTCTATTACAAAGTTATCATGACCCCCCACCGATTTAGTTAAGCTAGATTCTAATACAGAGGGGCAATTATTTCCCATAGAAATGGATACGTGAGATCCGTGAGGGGGTGCATGAGAGGGTACCTGGGGAGGGAGGCTACCCTCCCACTTGTCATTAAGCATTGCCCCCGTAAAAAACTGGGCCTTTGCAACTTTGGCCTTTTTCCTAGAATAGGCAGATGTGTTGTTGCGCTTACGTTTGTGGATAGCACCCTTTTGGGGGGTAAGGGAGATCCTCTCGCTCACTACCTTACACCTAACAGTGGGTGCCATCTCCGGAGGGGCCCCCTCAACCCCAGCCACCCCAACCAATGATGGACTACGGATGGGTGGGGATAAACGGGGAGACTCCACCATTAATGCTGGGGCTGGGAGGGACGAGAGTGCTGGCTGGTGAATGACTGCATGTGTCAGAATAGGAGCTGGGCCCGTTAAACGTTCAGGTGTTTTGGCAAGGGCAAACTGGCCTAGAGAAGATTTTTTGGCCATAGCCAGCTCCTGGGATAACCTTCTAGCTGCATCAAGTTCAATAGAGACCCTATGCTGCATTTTATTGATCTCAATGTCTATGGCAGTATTAGTCCTGGTAATAAAGTCATTAAGTGTCCCATTTTGCAGTTTCCCTTTGGCTGCCCTACTTCTATACTCACGTGTGGACATACCACCTTATAATCTGCAGGCGCCTCGACAGGAGAACTTGTAATAGCAACGAGGTTGGGGCCAAGGGGAGTAGCCCAGTCCAGTCTCCACCGGTCTCGAACGGCCCGCTCTTTGCCCGGTCTTCGCCCCGAGCTCCGTCCCGCGCGCGTCCCGCGTCGCGGTGGAGCTTACGTCAATAAAGTACCTGAAAACAGGGGGCATGACCACCGGGGGAAGAGGCACCAGCTGCGCCGAGTGGGGAATGCTGGGCCTCGAAGTCCCCCGGTAGGTTCCCTTCGGTAGGCACTTGCCACGGACCTCGACCTGGAAAGCTTCAAGCTGGGAGCGATGTCAGATTCCGCCGACTGCAGAAAGCGCTCACACCAGCAGAAGCACTTCAGGGAGCAAACGGGAAGCAAACCAGGACGCCCAAAATGAATCTGGAATCCTCAGTGCAGGCAACAATCCGGGAGCGGCACCCGCGGAGCGGGTGTCGTGAAAGGTGATATAATCAGGAGGCAGTGGGCATGACCACCGGGGGAAGAGGCACCAGCTGCGCTGAGTGGGGAATGCTGGGCCTCGCAGTCCCCCGGTAGGTTCCCTTCGGTAGGCACTTGCCACGGACCTCGACCTGGAAAGCTTCAAGCTGGGAGCGATGTCAGATTCCGCCGACTGCGGAAAGCGCTCACACCAGCAGAAGCACTTCAGGGAGCAAACACGAAGCAAACCAGGACGCCCAAAATGAATCTGGAATCCTCAGTGCAGGCAACAATCCGTGAGCGGCACCCCCTTCAGTTACATAATGCTAGCCGACATCTACTCAGTGACTTCTTTTAAACATTGATTAAGTTGAGTCAATGTGTCAACCGTGTCGGTGGTAACGCTATGATGATTTGCGTGTAATCGGCATATGACACTAGATCTAGGCTGTGAGCATGAACAATCTCTGCTAGGGGATGCACATACAGATTAAAAAGTGTGGGGCTCAAAGAGGATCCTGCCTGTGGAATCAACGTCTACTTTTAAATTGACGGGGGCTGGTTTGTGCATTCACTCCAAGCACTAACACAAAGGGAGCTGAGGTGTGCCTTGCATATGCTGATGAGCCATCCTGGGCTAAAGGGGTGGTACAAGTTGTCACCAACACCTGAATAAGTTGTGGCTGCCCTGTACAATGCTGTCTCCACCCCTTGTAGTATGGCTGGACCAGGGAGGATGAAACTGGTTTTGTTGAGCAAGAGAAACTTTCTGAACAAAGACATCAAAGGGAAAAACGGGGTATAAGTATTAGACCTATAACCCCAGAACTTTAGAATGCTTACGTATGAAGGGGCCTGCCGAGAAGAGGAACTGCAAGAGATGCCAGGAGGAGTACTACCCCTTTGCTGTGTGTTACTTTGTTTGGCTGGCCTGAAGTTGCTGCTTCTGTCTTGGGCAGTGCAAGGACTGGACTGAACTTTCTGTAACTTATTACCTGAGTTTCTCAAAAGGGTTTGAAATACAGCTTCCCTCCCGTTGGAAGTCTCAGGAACATCAAAGACTTTAGGTTCATCTGCCTATAGCACTGGGAAGTGTGTGATTTGTGTTTTAACTTTGGTAAATCCACTATGAAACCATCAACAGGAGTATGAGGAGTTACATCTCTGGGTAGGATTAGATAGGGTGTTGGAGATGTAACTCCTAAACACCCAACATATATTTTTAACCCTGTCAAGTGAGACAGTGAATAAATCAGTATATTGCTATCCACTTAGGCAGTTTTATAACTTTTTCTTTCTGCATTAAGAATCCCACATTTGGAGTACAGTCTCCTCTTTCTTCTCTTCTTTCCGAAAAATTACCGCTCCACCCTGAGTGTTGGTCTGCAGCAGGGTGTCTGTAGCAGCCCAATGATGAAGCATGCCACTACATAGTGGGTGAGGGCAGTCTTCGGCAAGCCTGTTGGCTTGTATCAAAAATTCTGGTTGGTATTAGCATTTCACTCCCTGCTGTCTTTTTTCTCCCCAATGATGTATACCAATTAAAATATAATACTTATTTTTATGTGGATAGTGTTTCTTCTTTAGTAGTCTGTTTTATATAGCACTTCTTGACCCCATAGCTGTCACACAACCTCGCATTCGCTCTGAAATGTTGGATTTGCTTGTTCATGACACTGTGACCGCCCTGGACAAAATATTGACTTCAAGCAACTGTATTTTAAGTATATTTTTACAATATTCGTATTTTGATTATTGTATTTTGGATTTTTATTGTTTTAGCATTGTTTTACGCAGATACATATTGGCCATTTTTCAAAAACTGGTGTGGTGTCCTTTGTTAGGGTTTTCACTTTATTTCTGTGTGTTATGTACAAATGCTTTACAAATTGTCTCTTAGATAAACGTGAAAAGCTACCAAGGGGGTGAGCAGGGGATATTTCTGTTACTCCCTTATCCTGACAAGAGGTAAGGATCCCTATTAAGACAGGATACCGGCCTGCCAACTATAGACCCCCATTTCTAACAATCATTATAATTAAAAATCTTGCAAACTGGCAGTGAGCAAGGAGTTCTTGATCAATCGCTCAAGCGCTGGGGGTGGGGGGGGAGGGGGGCGCTGCTGATCAAACAGCCAGGCCTTGAGTATCCTCCTGAAGGTCAGCAGGTCTTGGGTCTGTCGCAGGCTCAGTGGGAGGGTGTTCCATGTCTTGGAGGCGAGGTGGGAGAAGGATCTCCCACCAGTGGTTGTTCTTAGGATGTGCGGGACGGTGGTGAGTGAGAGGTCGGTGGAGTGTAGCTGGCGGTTGGGGATGTAGAAGGAGAGCCGTCTGTTGAGGTAGGCTGGGCCAGTCTTGTGGTGTGAATGAGTGAGGAGCTTGAAGGATATCTTCTTGTTGACGGGGAGCCATTGCAGGTTTCTCAGGTGGGGGTGATGTGGCCGTGGCGTGGTACGTCAAGGATCAGTTGTGCCGAGACGTTTTGGATGCGTTGTAGTCGTTTGCTGAGCTTGGTCGAGGCTCCCGCGTAGAGGGCGATTTCATAGTCGAGTCTGCTGCTGACGAGGGCCTGGGTGACTGTCTTTCTTGTATCTGTCGGGATCCATTTTTAGATCTTCGGAGCACGCGGAGGGTGTTGAAGCAGGAGGAGGAGACGGCGTTGACTTGCTTGGTCATTGAGAGCGTTAAGTCAAGGATGATTCCCAGGTTACATGCGTGGTCGGTGGGTGTCGGGGCTGCCCCCAGTGCCGTCGGCCATCAAGAGTCGTCCCAGGCTGAAGGGTTGGAGCCGAGGAGGAGAACCTCCGTCTTGTCCGAGTTCAGCTTCAGACGGCTGGTCTTCATCCAGTCAGCAACAGCCTTCATTCCTTCGTGGAGGTTGGCTTTGGCTGTGATGGGGTCCTTGGTGAGGGAGAGAATCAGCTGAGTGTCGTCAGCGTAGGAGATTATGTTGAGGTTGTGCTGTCGGGCTCCGTGTGCGAGCGGGGCCATGTAAATGTTGAACAGCTTTCGACTGAGGGAGGATCCCTGGGGTACGCCGCAGATGATCTCAGAGGCTTTGGAACGGAATGGGGGAGGCGGAGTTCTGGGTTCTGCCAGAAAGGAAGGAGGTGGTCCAATCCAGAGCCTTGTCTCAAGTCCCTGCAGCGTGGAGGTGTGTGCGTAGTGTGCGGTGGCAGACGGTGTCGAAGGCGGCAGAGAGGTCTAGGAGGATCAGTGCTGCAGTGTCGCCGTTGTCCAGCAGGGCCCTGATGTCGTCGGTGGCGGCGATGAGAGTGCTGTCGTTGCTGCAGAACCCTGACTGGGAAGGGTCCGGGATTCTATTTTCTTCGAGGTATCGGGTTAGTTGTCTGTTGATAGTTTTCTCGATGACCTTGGCCGGGAAGGGGAGCAGAGAGATCGGCGGGAAGTTCTTGAGGTCTCTTGGGTCTGGCTTAGATTTTTTGAGTAGAGCGTTGATCTCGGCGTGTTTCCAGATCTCTGGGAAGGTCGCGGTCTCGAGGGAGAGATTGATAATGTTGCGCAGGTGGGGTGCGATGGTGCTGCGTGCTCTGCTGAAGACGTGGTGCGAGAATGGCTCCGACGGAGAGCCGGAGTGGATTGAGCTCATAGTCTTGATCGTGTCATCGATGCTCACGCTGGACCAGGCTCGCAGGGGTCGATGGTGTAAGGAGGGTCTGTTGTGTTTCTGTCTGTTGGGGCTGTCTGGGTGTTAAAGCTGTTGTGGATGTCTGCTATCTTGCGGTGGAAGCAGGTGGCGAGGGAGTCGCACAGGCCTTGCGAAGGCGGGATGTCGTTAGTGTTGGAGCTGGGGTTGGAGAGTTCCTCACGATGTTGAAGAGCTCCTTGCTATTGTGTGCGTTGTTGTCGAGGCGGTATTTGAAGGAGGTCCTCTAGGCCACCCTGATGAGGTGGTGGTGGTTGCGGATGGCGTCCTTGTGTGCTGCGTGGCTGGCCGGAGTTTGTTCACTGTGCAATTTCTTCTCTAGTTTCCGTCAGGCTTTCTTGGAGACTAGGAGTTCTGGGGTGAACCAGCTGGCCCTCTTGCTGGTGTCTCTGTGGGGGGGTTTCTTCAGCGGGCGAGGGTGATGACGCAGTCCTCGATCCAGCAACTGAGGCTGTGGGCAGCGTCGTCGGTGATGGAGGGTTCTGTGGGTGGGCTGAGAGCTTGGTTTGCACGTAGTTGGTCTTCAGTGATTTTGCTCCAGCAGCGGTGGGGGATCTGTTGGGTGCCGCGGTGTGTGGTTGGTTTCTGTAAGGCAAAGTGGATGCAGCGGTGGTCGGTCCAGAAGAGTTCAGTGGTGTGGCTGATGGAGACGTACAGGCTTGAGCAGAAGACTGAGTCGAGCGTGTGGCCGGCGGAGTGGGTTGGCGATGTGACGAGTTGCTTCAGTCGGATGTTGGCAAGGTTATCAATCAGGGTTGTGGAGTTGTTGTCATTGTTGTTCTCAAGGTGAAAGTTCAGGTCTCTGAGGAGGATGCAGTCGGTGGAGGTCAGGGCATGCGTGCTGATTAAGTCGGCGATGGAGTCGCTGAACTGGGGGCAGGGTCCGGGGTTCGGTAGATGAGGGTGCCTCTGAGGGTGGAATTAGGGTTTGTATGGATCTGGAAATGCATGTGTTCTGCGGTGCTTAGCTCGTCGTCGGGGCTAGTCGAGACCCTGATGCTGTTCTTGTGGACGATGGCGATTCTTCCTCCGACTCCGTTGTGCCCTTCTGCCCTCTGTAACACTCGTTTTTCCCTAATTTTTTGTGCCTTTTTGCCCTCTGTTCCACTTGTTTTTCCCTCATTTTTTGTACCTTTCTGCCCTCTGTTCCACTCGTTTTTCCCTCGTTTTTGTGCCTTTCTGCCCTCTGTTCCTCTTGTTTTTCCCTCGTTTTTGTGCCCTTCTGCCCTCTGTAACACTCGTTTTTCCCTCATATTTTGTGCCTTTCTGTCCTCTGTTCCACTCGTTTTTCCTCATTTGTTGTGCCTTTCTGCCGTCTGTTCCACTTGTTTTTCCCACGTTTTTTGTGCCCTTCCGCCCTCTATGCCACTCACTTTTCCCTCGTTTCTGTGCCCCTTTTACCTTCTGTTCCACTCTTTTTTGTGCCCTTTTGCCTTCTGTGCCACTCGTTTTACCCTAGATTTTTGTGCCCCTTTTCCTTCTTTTAATTTCGTTGTCCCTCACCGCCCTTGCCACTGCGCCCCCTGTGGCCCCGCCCCCTGACTGACCATTGCCCATTCGCTGCCCCTGCCTCCTGCTTCCCAGCTGTTCCTCCGTCCAACCTCTCCATATATGCCTTCCGCTGCGCGGCCGCGCCGCTTGCACCCAGAAGGTGCACGCAGAAGGTGCACCTAAGGCGAGCCCGTCTGTGCCCGTCCGCGCCTGGACCGCGCCCAGCGCCAGAACCCCTGGCCCCCGCACCTACCATGAAAACTGCTGCTACTATGACGCCAGCACTCTGCACGCTCTCAACTCCAGACGAAACCACACTGCTTCAAGGCCTCCCCAAAACGCACACACGGCCCCTTCACCTGCCGGATCTGCAGCTACACCAGTCTCAGAGCCGACGAACCACCCGCCAAGAAAGACCCCAACCACCTCCGATGCATAATACTGAACACCCGCTCCGCACACATGAAGCATGCCGTCGAGCTCTGGGATGTGCTCGACACAACATCCCCAGACGTCGCCTTCCTGACAGAGACCTGGTTTAACGACTCCTCCGTACCTACATCGCCATAGCCATCCCAGATGGCTACAAGAGCACTTGCAGAGACCGCATCAACGAAGGGCACAAAAATGAGTGTAACAGAGGGCAGAAGGGGCACAGAAACGAGGGAAAAACGAGTGGCATAGAGGGCGGAAGGGCATAAAAAACGAGGGAAAAACAAGTGAAACAGAGGGCAGAAAGGCACAACAAATGAGGGAAAAACAAGTGGAACAGAGGGCAAAAAGGCACAAAAAATGAGGGAAAAACGAGTGCTACAGAGGGCAGAAGGGCACAAAAAATGAGTGGAACAGAGGGCAGAAGGACACAAAAACGAGGGAAAAACAAGTAGAACAGAGGGCAGAAAGGCACAAAAAACGAGGGAAAAACAAGTGGAACAGAGTGTAGAAAGGCACAAAAAATGAGGGGAAAACGAGTGGAACAGAGGGCAGAAAGGCACAAAAAATGAAGGGAAAACAAGTGGAACAGAGGGCAAAAAGGCACAAAATATGAGGGAAAAACAAGTGTTACAGAGGGCAGAAGGGCACAAAAAATGAGTGGAACAGAGGGCAGAAGGGCACAAAAACTAGGGAAAAACAAGTAGAACATAGGGCAGAAAGGCACAAAAAACGAGGGAAAAACAAGTGGAACAGAATGTAGAAAGGCACAAAAAATGAGGGAAAAACGAGTGGAACAGAGTGCAGAAAGGCACAAGAAATGAAGGGAAAACAAGAGGAATGGAGGGCAAAAAGGCACAAAATATGAGGGAAAAACGAGTGTTACAGAGGGCAGAAGGGCACAAAAATGAGTGGAACAGAGGGCAGAAGAGCACAAAAATGAGGGAAAAACAAGAGGAACAGAGGGCAGAAAGGCACAAAAACGAGGGAAAAACGAGTGGAACAGAGGGCACTAAGGCACAAAAAATGAGGGAAAAACAAGTGGAACAGAGGGCAAAAAAGCACAAAAAATGAGGGAAAAACGAGTGTTACAGAGGGCAGAAGGGCACAAAAAATGAGTGGAACAGAGAGCAGAAGGGCACAAAAACGAGGGAAAAACTAGTAGAACAGAGGGCAGAAAGGCACAAAAAACGAGGGAAAAACAAGTGGAACAGAGTGTAGAAAGGCACAAAAAATGAGGGAAAAACGAGTGGAACAGAGTGCAGAAAGGCACAAGAAATGAAGGGAAAACAAGAGGAACGGAGGGCAAAAAGGCACAAAATATGAGGGAAAAACGAGTGTTACAGAGGGCAGAAGGGCACAAAAATGAGTGGAACAGAGGGCAGAAGAGCACAAAAATGAGGGAAAAACAAGAGGAACAGAGGGCAGAAAGGCACAAAAACGAGGGAAAAACGAGTGGAACAGAGGGCACTAAGGCACAAAAAATGAGGGAAAAACAAGTGGAACAGAGGGCAAAAAAGCACAAAAAATGAGGGAAAAAAGAGTGTTACAGAGGGCAGAAGGGCACAAAAAATGAGTGGAACAGAGAGCAGAAGGGCACAAAAACGAGGGAAAAACTAGTAGAACAGAGGGCAGAAAGGCACAAAAAACGAGGGAAAAACAAGTGGAACAGAGTGCAGAAAGGTGCAAAAAATGAGGGCAAAACGAGTGGCACAAAGGGCAGAAGGGCACAAAAACACGAGTGGAACAGAGCCTGCCTCTTCTTCCACCACACCTCGTCCAGTGCCCACCAGTGACGGCTCACCGAGGGTGTGTGGTGGGGTGGTGAGTCAGGCGGGGGGGGGGCAGGGTGGGGGTTGTGAACTCCGACTCACGGCGGAATGGAGTTAAGCAAGTAAATAGATAAAACAACTTACATTGTGCGCGCTGCATCGCAAAATTGACGATGCAGTGCGCACAATGCAAATTGTTTTATTTTTTTATATATCTACTTACTTAACTCCGTGCCTCCTTAAGTCTGGGTCCACTACCCCCACCCCACACTGCCCCTCCCCGCCCCGAATCATCGCCCGCAGCACTCCCTCAGCGAGCCGCCACTGGCACCTACCCTCCCGGATGCTCCCACAAGTGTTGTCCGTGCACGCAGCCCTAGGAAGGGTAGAGTCTCCTTCCCCCAGGCACTGCTGCCCCTACCTCTGTCTCCCCTTCTGCCCTCAATGTGGAGTCAGTAGACATTTTGCGCCACCAGTGTGTGGGTCAGACTGCTCTCCTGAATGCCTTCCAGGATCATGTCAAGAAGTTGGCACAGGTAGTTGCATTCATGGAGGGCATTCATTCGGATGTGGGTGGCCTACACCAAACCGTACAGTCTTTATCCTCCACAGTGACAGCAGCTATACAAAGGACACATGCTCTCAGCCCAGCTCCTGTCCCTTCAGCAACCACCCTGCCAGTATCACCACCTGACGAGAGTGGCCACACGCCAAAGCCCTCAGGCACCAAGTCCTCCACACACAGCACACAACAGCAGTACTCTAAGCGTACCAGACCACAGACATCATCACCACAACACAAAGCCTGCACACATGAGTGCAAAACCAAAAGCCCATCACGTGACACTCAGGGGCATCAGGCCAAAAAGCATCCATGGGCACTCCCATCCCCACGCCTGCTCCCAAATACCAACAAGCACTTGCTCTGTCTGCTGTCAACCTGTCTGCAATGACTAAACCCAAACACATTTCAAAGGCAGATTCACACAAAACTTCTACTTCCACCCACACCCCTGTAAAGCAGGGACAAGAGAGCAAAGTAGAAGGTTTACCTCGACAACAGGGGATGCAGGAGAAGAGGTAAGGCCACCCCAAGCATACCACCAGGTCCAGCAAATTCCCACAGGGAGAGCCACCTGCACCTGATACACCTTTGTGGGAGAGTGAGGCTGTTGTGCCCACCTCTCTTCGCACTCTGGCCAAGACACTTGTGGGCTATCGAATCCCCAAACACTTGAGACCCAGCCCTCAACATCCACCCTCAACCACTGTGCCTCACGCAGCATGTCTCCACCTCCCCGTGCCACCACTCCACCCAGTCCAAGCAGCCCTCAGGCTCCCACAGCTACGGATGCATCTACCTCAGCCGGATCCCTCTCTACCAGGTCCAGTCCTCCAACTGGCCCTGATAAACAGTCTCCTCCCAGTTAAACTTAAAGCCAAATTTTAGGCCAAGTCCTCCTCCCCACGCCATTTCTCGAACAGCGGTCTCTGGACTGCCCATATATAGCCCCTGAGCAGTGGTGATTCCCATAGCAGAGGACGATGTTTACCATTTGATGCCCATTTCCTGTGCAGTTTCTCATGCACACATGTACAGACTAGAAATTTGTACTGGCCAATGGCCTTGCTGTTTTGTACTTTTAATTCCCATTTCCTGTGCAGTTTGTCATGCACACATGTGCATACTAGCAATTTGTACTGGCCAATGGCCTTGATGTTTTTTACTTTTGATGCCTATTTAGATAATATGTAAAAAAGACTGGTACTCATGTTGTCTGCTTTGTCGCTGCCCTTGCTAAGTAAAAAGTTTAATGTATGGGTGTATGTTCATGTGACACATGCTCTGTATGCCACTTTCACTTTGGCAATTACTTGATTTACTTTTTCAGAGGTTGCCAGAGGTGACAGGCACTTTTGTTCTTCTTGACTCTGGGGCTTGATGGTGCAATGATGGTTGTTTGTGATGATCTACTCCTATCTTAATCATTCTATAGTCAGGTTTGATAAATTGTACACATGTCATATTAGGATGCAGTACCACAACTGAGGTGAATTCTATCGACAGGATAACTTGCGGGGTGGACAGGGTCCGTCATATTTGTGGGATCTTTCTTGATGTGTAAACAGCAATGTTGATGTGTAGTCACCTTGTGTAGGCCTGTCTTCATAGTCACATGGGTACATTTGAATGTGTGTACTTGAGTAGTCATACAGTGTGATTGGCCTTTCATGGTCAGTAGTGTTGAAGTCTATGTCCCATGCACATGCCAGCTACACACATGTATGATCCTATCAGGCATGTGCTTCAGATTGTGGGTACATGTAGGAGTAATAGGTTGAGCACTGTGCAGTGTGTCGGTGTGTCATTCCACTCCTGGGGTACACCTACTTGTTGTCGCTGTCAGTTGTGAGTATGCAGAGTGTGTCACTGCAAAGTCTGTGTTGTGTTCTGCTGATCAGCCATGGGTCTTGTTTAAGTTTGTGTTCACTGTGCTGACCTGCTCTGCCACACTGACATAATATGTGACTTTTCTCATACAGTGCTGTCACTTGACACTTTTTTGGGACAAGTATAGTATGTGGTATGAAGAGTCATACATCCCCTACAGGTGCTTCTGATGCCTACAAATTGTGATTTACTCCTCTATGTGTTTTTGCACTGTACACTCCTCACCTGTACAATACTGATGTACACACCACTACATTCTCATGTCTTCCACCCCATGCCTTGTCAGTGTGTGACCCTCCCCACCACTTCATAGTGTGACACTACTGTGGGAGGATGATCTGTCTACAGGACCAATGTGCCACTCAGGACATTTTCACGATTAGATATGTTGTATTTTCTTCTACTTGATTGCAGTCATGGTTGCTCATGTGCAGTGCATATATTTGACCAGCACAGTCCTCTATCATGTTGTATACATCTGGGTTTTCCTGAGTTGTATAGCTGTGGGTGATGGATAAGGCGTATGTCTGTTTGCTAAGGTACTGCTACCCTTCCTGAGTGTGATGTGATCTATGTGGTGTGATGATTTGAGGTGTGGAAATTCATGGTGGAGCACTCAGGTATGTGTGATACTGGTTGTTTTGGTGTTCACACACTGCATACTATGCATGCACTGCTGTCAGTGTATGTTGCCTTCTACTTGCCTGATGTGCATACCCCAGATGTCCAGCTGAGTTTGCTATGTGATGAATTGGTATGTGCATATGTTGTATTGTTGTTATTGATGGATGCAGTGTTTGTCCTGTGTTGGCTCTTTCTACTGACAAGTGCATGTGTGTGTGTGTGTGATATTCTCTTTGCATGCCATTGTGTGTGAGTAGTTTATGCATTGTAATACATTCTGATGTGTGTTGAATTTGAAGTGTGCATTTCTTGTGTGAATGTCAAATGCAGCAATGTGGATTATTGGTCATGAGCTTCTTTTGAGTGCACATTTATGCTATGTCCTCCTATGTTTGACCTGTCAATTTTCAGGAGTGTGTATGTGCATGCTTGTGCTACACATTGACACCATGCTCACTTGATAACTGTTATGGTGTCTATGTCTGTGTTGGCAGACTTGTCCTCTTGATCACTGTTGGTGTTCATAGTTGGCATTTTGTAATGCAATTTTTCTTTGGGTTGGGGTATGGGGTCTGTGCATTTTTCCCGAGTGAAAATGTTGTGTATTCCTGTTCTGTCTAGGGTCACATTGTCTATCAACTGTGTGTCTGCACATGGCTGGGCTTGATTGACGTCTTTGGATGCAGTTTGTGAGATTTGTTTTTGGCTTTTTGTTTTTGATAAGCATTGGTTCAGACATCTCTGAGTGGGATTCAGACATTTGTATATACACACCAAGGTGTGGTATTGGTTAACAGAAAACTCACAGGACCTTATTTGCATCTTTATCTGTGTTTCTCACAGGTGTTGAGTACTGCAGGTGTTAGTTGGGTAAATGAGGGGTATGTTTGAAGGTCCTTCTTGGTTTTGACAGTCAAGGAGTGTGACAATGAGTCATGTGTGTTGTGCTGGTGGCCTACATATGTCAAGGTAGTTGACACAGTGTGGGGCTGGTCAATGAAAGGCTTATGACACTACCTATCATTCCTGTGCCTACGCCTAGGTTGCATTGCTGTATCCCAGAGATATTGCACATATGTTACTTTAGTTTCATTTCAATCACTGCCATCCATGTCTGATTTGATGGCCTAAGGCTAGTGTGATATGTTCCTCCTCTTGCATGTCATGTACAAATGTTATGTGGCTTGCTCCATGGTTTCCTGCACTGTGCACTCCACTTTGGGCTAGTCCATGTATTGCTATACATTGCTTCTGTCTTATGGTATGTGTCTGTGGCAGAGGTTCGTTGTGGGTTCTGTCTGATGGACTTGACATGCAGTGTGAACAGTTCCATTGTTGTTAATATGTGGAGTGATTCTTCATTTCTTAATTTACTAGGTTTGATTCACATGAGTGGAAGGCAGGTCCAGCCCCTGACCTTCTGTGCAGGGTGTTCATCATCACCCCCACCTTTGCAGTCAATCAATCAATCAATCAATCATAACACTTTATTCAGTAGGAAAAAAAATACCATAAAAGTACTAATAAAATACATAATGATATAAAAACAAGACAGTTCGACAGCTTAGTGTAGTACATATTATGTTCATCCACGATTAAAAACCCCTCCCCTCACCAAATTCATTCTTAGGTCCATTGAACGACCGACATCACGGACCACATGTGTTCACCTGATGCCCCTTGTTGTTCTAAGCCTGACAACTGCCCTTAAAAAATTACAGTACAGAACAGGGTTAATGTGTCTGTGGACAATTTTAAAAATAACAGGGCCACCCTTGCATGCTTAAATTTAGCATTCTTTAAAATACTTTTTAAAAAGAAACTCCTAGGTTGTGAATAAAAAGGACATAACAAAACAAAGTTAATTGGTATCCTGTGGAGGTCGATAGTCGCAGCCACACGGACCCTTCAACTCTATCGACAAAGTATATCCTGCGGGGTCAGCTAAAATATGGTGCAAAAGATCAAGCCTAAACCCTGTCATTATAAATGTGTCATGGGCATTAGGAAAATAAGGTAAGTAAGGCTCAATACCCACGCATGTTTTGGTAAGAAGATGTTCTCTCACTGTCGGCCTAGTCAGCTCCCTATCTTCCCTGAGTGTTATGGCATGCTTGAATAACCGATCCTTGACCAAAGCCTTATCCTGCATAGATATTTTTGTAGGATTGTTAAAGAGATCTGTGCATCCTATACCTTGTAGAGTCTCCTTCACGTATTTGAGCCATGGGATATTCAACGCCCGGTCAAGGGCAGGGCAGTCTGCTATGATCTGCCTGCTGAAAGTGGCCTCCGTGTTTGCCCAGATTTTGGCCCAGCAGACTAGGGGCAAGATGGCGATCGTGTGAGCAGGCTGTGAACGCTCCTCATTCTAAACCCTCCCGTCTTAACTCCCGGTGACAAATGTAGTGAGAAACAGCAAAATAACTTCTGGGCATGCTGTGGCTGTAGCACTACCTGTGTCTTGAGGGGTCTCCGCGAGCAGATTATCGAGGACGCTTATGCTTTGTCGGGCGGTTGCAGAGCTCCGGAGTGCTCTGATTTTGGCAGCGGTTCTGGCAAGTGGCTGTGACTGGCCCAGCAGACTAGGGGCAAGATGGCGATCGTGTGAGCAGGCTGTGAATGCTCCTCATTCTAAACCCTCCCATCTAACCCCCCGGTGACAAATGTAGCAAGAAACCGCAAAATACCTTCTGGGCATGCTGTGGCTGTAGCGCTACCTGTGTCTTGAGGGGTCTCCGCAAGCAGATTATCGAGGACGCTTATGCTTTGTCGGGCCGTTGCAGAGCTCCGGAGTGCTCTGCTTTCGGCAGCGGTTCTGGCAAGTGGCTGTGACTGTGACTGGGTCCGGAAGTCAGCTGGAAACCCGGACCGGGGTGTATGGACAGTAATGGCGCTGAAGAACGCCAGCAAGGGTCCTAAGACTAGGCCGCCGGCTTCAATGATTTCGATTCCCAGGCGCATGGCTCCGCTTCCGCAGGCAACAAATGAGGCGGTACAGCTGGGGTACATCAGGAAAAATCGAACTCTCCTCCTGTGTTCTTACAGAATGGAGATAGCGTTGCAGGGAAAACCTTAAAAGTTACGGGAACATTCAAGAAGACCCAGGGAAAAGGTAAGAGCCCTGATACTGTATCACCAGGGGCTTCAGTAACTCCTCAATCTGGCAACAAAGTTGTAGCATCATTAGTACCAACAAATGTTACACTTGAACTGAGAACAAAGCAAAAACCTTTATTTCCTTCAAAGCAGCAAGGGCAATGGCGTTGATATAGAATGTTGAAAGTGTATGTTTGCCAGATCTCGGATGCAGCAATACCGGTGCTGGATTGGATATAACTCAGAAGAAAATATCCTCTGGTGGGAACAATAATATGAATGAGAATGTGAATAATGGGAAGGAATTGAGGGAGATAGTAGAGGCACCGGATTCATTGGTTCTTTCTTTGCTCATATCAGAAGCAATAGTACTCCCCATTAATCCTCCGTCCAGTTCTCGAGAGGTATCACAAGATATTGGATGTAGCATGGAGAGCATGGATAAAGATTTGATAAGAGATTTGGATTCAGGGGATTCAGGTGGAAAGTTTTACTCGATGTCAGATCCATCTAACTCCTCGGACATTGAGAGTGTCGAAGGAGATTGGGCAGATGATAGATGTGAGACTAGCTCTGTCCTGCAGGATGACGATAAAAGGAGCTTGGATGTCTCTGCTGAGAAAGGAGCGGTGCGTAAATTAAAGGATCACTCCAAATCAGCGGCTAAGGAAGCATCTGACAAAATTGGGTCACTGGTTTGGGACTATTCATTTTCACTGCAGCTCGGGGAGAGCAATGCAGGTTTGGGCAGTAATTTTGGTGCAACTGGAGAGATTGTCAGTACTGGTGCTCTGGCAGAAAGTGAGATCACATTGAGTACTATCTATCAAGCCATAATGACACATCGGGAGGAAACTAAAGCGGGGAGTCTATGCACTCAGGGTGCGGTCCATAAACTTCAAAATACAGTGCGCTGTGTTGTTAAGTCTTGTACAGAGATGTCTACAAGGGTTGGGGAAGCGGAGGCAAGAATATCTTTATTGGAGGATGAGCTAGTGCAGCAGAAAATGATCTTACCTTCCTTACAGACTGTGAGAGACAATAGTAACTGGAAACTTATTGATTTAAAGAATTGTTCTAGAAGGAACAATTTACGTATATTAGGTGTTCCGGAGGAAAATAGGGCAATGATGTACGACAATTTGTTATTGACTTATTCTCAGAAGCCTACCCTGAACTGAGTCAATGGAAATGGGAAGTAGAACTGCAGAGATCTCACAGATTTCCCTTTCATTTGAGGGGAGGTACAGGGGGGCCTGATGGTAAGCCCAGGGCTATATTGATCTGTCTCAATAACTTTCTGCTAAGGGTATCTTTGTATGATTTAGCAAGGCCGGACCTAAAGAGAGGTGGGAAGGGCTGCAAAGTCTTTGTTCGCCCTGATTTTTGTCAGACTACGGTCCAACAGAGATGGCATTTGGGCTAGATGATTCCAATATTCCAAGCTAAAGGCCCACAAGCCTTCCTCCTTAATCCGTCCAAACTTAAAATTATACATAAAGATAACCCCTTTTTTTGTTTCAGAGATTGCTACTAAGAAATTTCTAAATACAATATAGTGAATGTTGCTCAGGAAGTTAGCCCTCTGTTTTTTTCCTCGTCCGGGGTTGGGGGTGTTAAGAGGAGTGCACACAATCCTCTCTCTCCATCACAAAAAGGACTATGCAGTCCTTATGCCTCTTTTGGGTGGGGGGAGGATGTTTTTGGGGTGGCTGGGGAGGTGTGGGTGGAGGGGCAAGGAACAGTATTGTATGGGTAAGGAATGTTTTTGGCATCAAGGTTATGGTGAATGCATTTTTGGGACCATGTTTTTTTCATTGTTGAAGTTTTACAATGATGGGTACATTTTCTGTGTGCTCGTGAAATATTTGTGGTCTGAATGTAAAAAAGAAAAGGGGGATCATGGCCCAAATTCTAACTACAATGCAGGTGGATATGCTCTGTATACAAGAGGCTCACATTGCATGGAAAAAACAAAAGTGGTTGAATGACCTGGGTATGGAATTAATTGGCTGCGCTCGCCAGAGCTCAACCACTAGAGGGGTAGCAATTTTGAAAAGATTTGGTTTGGGGGTCTGCATGCGGGTTAAAGTATGGATTGAGGGTGCCCCAATGACGATTTGTTCAATATACCGTCTAAATCTGGATGATCCAGACATGCCACACGTTTTGAGTATTGAATTAGCGGCATGGCCATCTCCGCTAATCCTTTGTGGGGGTTTTAACCTCCACTTGTAAGGAGGATTTTATATAATATATGATCGACTATATGATGGGAAGAAGACTAAAGTTTTCAAAGCTACTAGAGGGTTAGTTAAAGAATTCGGGTGGTGGATGCATGGTGCGCCAAGGGTAAGGGAGCTTTGGGAGAAACCTTTTATTCAGAACCTCATAGGAAACATCTGTGTCTAGAATATTTCTTTATAACATCAGAGAAAGCAAGTAATTCTAGGTTTAATATCAAACTTAGGATCATATCAGATCATAATCCTATTGTGTTAGAATTGGATATTAGTAGTAGATTACGAACAAAAGCTTGGACTTTTGAACACAAACTTTTGTTGGATTCTGTATATTGTGATCAAATGTGCAAATGGATTTCAGCATTTTTTTTAAATAATCGGGGCTCTGCCTCAAATCCTATTGTCTGGGATGCATTTAAGGTGGGGGTCCGAGGGGAAACGCTAAGCTATTCTCTTAATAAACAGCGAAAAGTATGTGGTGAAATTCAGGATGGGATGAACTACATAAGGCTATTAGAAATAGAACTTATGGATGCTGTAATTAGGGGTAAAAACAGTGAACAAATCTTGAGAGATATTGCCGTCCAAGAAATTAAGATATATCAAAACTTTGCTGTGAAATTAGCCATTAAAATCTCTATGTATAGGTCTGAATTGTGTGATTGACATCCTATGTTGATTTTTTCCTTTTGTGCCTGTTTTTCCCCCTTTTTTTAGGAAAACAAATAGTTTATAAAAAAAAGTAACAAAATTGCTCATCTGAAGAACAGACACAGATAGGGAATAGCCTGGACGGATGGCCCCTTACACTTAAAGTCATGATGCCAACATAGGTACCAACGCATAACAGGACCAGATAATCCCATCCAAAACAACTGGATGCAGCCATTATGCAATGTGCAGGGTTAAGAGGACATAGCTAGGTCCTTGGAAGGTGTGTACCCTTGATTAAGGAAGTCAGGCATAAGGAAGGCAGTTCCGGGCCTTTCTTTAAAAAAATCAAATGACAAGATAGTTAATAACTAGTAAACAACAATTTTGGGACTGTTGTTCTTTGCTTATAAACTTCTTTTATTACTGTATAGAGTGCGACTACAGGGTCCTCATCTCCAAGTCCCTATAGGGCACTAGAAATTCTCAAAATGAGTATGTCTATACATTTCAAATAGAATTGCATGTGATTGAACACAACTAGTATACCATTTTGTGTATGCGTATCACGTTCTTCACTTTGAGCATGCTGTCAGTGAATGGCACCTGGTGACACAAGTCCATGAGCAGCATTTATAAAATCTCTGCATTTTGATATGTGTAATATTATCACCTTTTACCTTAGAAACACGGATAAAGTGTAGTTGTTTGTAATGCTTAGAGGTCTCTTTTTCTATTTTTTTTATTATTTTTCAGGTTTCCAAATGAGGCAATGGCCGCATTGTAGTTTGTAGGCATGCACACAAATGATAGCATCAAAGACTCATACTAAGAATGATAATTACTACCCAAAAAGTGTTTGTAAAATGATAAAAAGTGATGGTAGGGATCTATATTTACAACAAGGGGTGGTGAGGGACAGAGTCTCTGAATTAAGCAGAAAGCTCTCACCCAGTCAAGAGATCAGGGCTAGATCCAACACCGTTTTTTAGCTCACTGCACCATCCCGGTTTCAGAACCTGGCTGTATGCAAATTAGTCTGTTCCTGTCCCAGTGCATGATGGGAACAGGGCAAACCAAACTACAAAAGCCAATTCTTACACTGGGAAGGAAACAAGCTCCCGGGGACCGGTTTCTGGCATTACAGCCGTCTTCGGCCCGGTTTGCTTGAATCCTGATGGTGCAATGAGCAAGGGTCTCACATCTGAGAATACCCTTCCACGCTTAGGGTGGACAAAAGTATTTACAACAAGGAGTGGTGAGGGACAGAGTCTCTGAATTAAGCAGAAAGCTCTCACCCAGTCAAGAGATCAGGGCTAGATCCAACACCGTTTTTTAGCTCACTGCACCATCCCAGTTTCAGAACCTGGCTGTATGCAAATTAGTCTGTTCCTGTCCCAGTGCATGATGGGAACAGGGCAAACCAAACTACAAAAGCCAATTCTTACACTGGGAAGGAAACAAGCTCCCGGGGACCGGTTTCTGGCATTACAGCCGTCTTCGGCCCGGTTTGCTTGAATCCTGATGGTGCAATGAGCAAGGGTCTCACATCTGAAAATACCCTTCCACGCTTAGGGTGGACAAAAATATTTACAACAAGGGGTGGTGAGGGACAGAGTCTCTGAATTAAGCAGAAAGCTCTCACCCAGTCAAGAGATCAGGGCTAGATCCAACACCGTTTTTTAGCTCACTGCACCATCCCAGTTTCAGAACCTGGCTGTATGCAAATTAGTCTGTTCCTGTCCCAGTGCATGATGGGAACAGGGCAAACCAAACTACAAAAGCCAATTCTTACACTGGGAAGGAAACAAGCTCCCGGGGACCGGTTTCTGGCATTACAGCCGTCTTCGGCCCGGTTTGCTTGAATCCTGATGGTGCAATGAGCAAGGGTCTCACATCTGAGAATACCCTTCCACGCTTAGGGTGGACAAAAATATTTACAACAAGGGGTGGTGAGGGACAGAGTCTCTGAATTAAGCAGAAAGCTCTCACCCAGTCAAGAGATCAGGGCTAGATCCAACACCGTTTTTTAGCTCACTGCACCATCCCAGTTTCAGAATCTGGCTGTATGCAAATTAGTCTGTTCCTGTCCCAGTGCATGATGGCAACAGGGTAAACCAAACTACAAAAGCCAATTCTTACACTGGGAAGGAAACAAGCTCCCGGGGACCGGTTTCTGGCATTACAGCCGTCTTCGGCCCGGTTTGCTTGAATCCTGAGGTGTGGCAGGGTATACTCAGACATGAGTCCCTTTCTCACTGCTCCATCAGGATTCAAGCAAGCCGGGCCGAAGACGGCTGAAATGCCAGAAACCGGTCCCTGGTAGCTTGTCTCCTTTCTGGTGAAGAATTGGCTTGGTAGTTTAGTCTGCCCTGTTCCCATGATGCACTGGGCCAGGGACAGACTGATTTGCATATAGCCAGGTTCTGAGCTGGGATGGGGCAGTGAGATAAATAACGGTGATGGATTAAGCCCTGATCTTTGGACTGGGTAAGAGTGGTCTGCTTAATTCAGACACTCTGTTCATCACCACCCCCTTTTCTGAATCGTTTTCGGCCACTATAGGTGTGGCAGGGTATACTCAGACATGAGTCCCTTTCTCACTGCTCCATCAGGATTCAAGCAAGCCGGGCCGAAGACGGCTGAAATGCCAGAAACCGGTCCCTGGTAGCTTGTCTCCTTTCTGGTGAAGAATTGGCTTGGTAGTTTAGTCTGCCCTGTTCCCATGATGCACTGGGCCAGGGACAGACTGATTTGCATATAGCCAGGTTCTGAGCTGGGATGGGGCAGTGAGATAAATAACGGTGATGGATTAAGCCCTGATCTTTGGACTGGGTAAGAGTGGTCTGCCTAATTCAGACACTCTGTTCATCACCACCCCCTTTTCTGAATCGTTTTCGGCCACTATAGGTGTGGCAGGGTGTACTCAGACATGAGTCCCTTTCTCACTGCTCCATCAGGATTCAAGCAAGCCGGGCCGAAGACGGCTGAAATGCCAGAAACCGGTCCCCGGTAGCTTGTCTCCTTTCTGGTGAAGAATTGGCTTGGTAGTTTAGTCTGCCCTGTTCCCATGATGCACTGGGCCAGGGACAGACTGATTTGCATATAGCCAGGTTCTGAGCTGGGATGGGGCAGTGAGATAAATAACGGTGATGGATTAAGCCCTGATCTTTGGACTGGGTAAGAGTGGTCTGCTTAATTCAGACACTCTGTTCATCACCACCCCCTTTTCTGAATCGTTTTCGGCCACTATAGGTGTGGCAGGGTATACTCAGACATGAGTCCCTTTCTCACTGCTCCATCAGGATTCAAGCAAGCCGGGCTGAAGAAGGCTGAAATGCCAGAAACCGGTCCCCGGTAGCTTGTCTCCTTTCTGGTGAAGAATTGGCTTGGTAGTTTAGTCTGCCCTGTTCCCATGATGCACTGGGCCAGGGACAGACTGATTTGCATATAGCCAGGTTCTGAGCTGGGATGGGGCAGTGAGATAAATAACGGTGATGGATTAAGCCCTGATCTTTGGACTGGGTAAGAGTGGTCTGCTTAATTCAGACACTCTGTTCATCACCACCCCCTTTTCTGAATCGTTTTCGGCCACTATAGGTGTGGCAGGGTATACTCAGACATGAGTCCCTTTCTCACTGCTCCATCAGGATTCAAGCAAGCCGGGCCGAAGACGGCTGAAATGCCAGAAACCGGTCCCCGGTAGCTTGTCTCCTTTCTGGTGAAGAATTGGCTTGGTAGTTTAGTCTGCCCTGTTCCCATGATGCACTGGGCCAGGGACAGACTGATTTGCATATAGCCAGGTTCTGAGCTGGGATGGGGCAGTGAGATAAATAACGGTGATGGATTAAGCCCTGATCTTTGGACTGGGTAAGAGTGGTCTGCTTAATTCAGACACTCTGTTCATCACCACCCCCTTTTCTGAATCGTTTTCGGCTACTATAGGTGTGGCAGGGTATACTCAGACATGAGTCCCTTTCTCACTGCTCCATCAGGATTCAAGCAAGCCGGGCCGAAGACGGCTGAAATGCCAGAAACCGGTCCCCGGTAGCTTGTCTCCTTTCTGGTGAAGAATTGGCTTGGTAGTTTAGTCTGCCCTGTTCCCATGATGCACTTGGCCAGGGACAGACTGATTTGCATATAGCCAGGTTCTGAGCTGGGATGGGGCAGTGAGATAAATAATGGTGATGGATTAAGCCCTGATCTTTGGACTGGGTAAGAGTGGTCTGCTTAATTCAGACACTCTGTTCATCACCACCCCCTTTTCTGAATCGTTTTCGGCCACTGTAGGTCTGGCAGGGTATACTCAGACATGAGTCCCTTTCTCACTGCTCCATCAGGATTCAAGCAAGCCGGGCCGAAGACGGCTGAAATGCCAGAAACCGGTCCCCGGTAGCTTGTCTCCTTTCTGGTGAAGAATTGGCTTGGTAGTTTAGTCTGCCCTGTTCCCATGATGCACTGGGCCAGGGACAGACTGATTTGCATATAGCCAGGTTTTGAGCTGGGATGGGGCAGTGAGATAAATAACGATGATGGATTAAGCCCTGATCTTTGGACTGGGTAAGAGTGGTCTGCTTAATTCAGACACTCTGTTCATCACCACCCCCTTTTCTGAATCGTTTTCGGCCACTATAGGTGTGGCAGGGTATACTCAGACATGAGTCCCTTTCTCACTGCTCCATCAGGATTCAAGCAAGCCGGGCCGAAGACGGCTGAAATGCCAGAAACCGGTCCCCGGTAGCTTGTCTCCTTTCTGGTGAAGAATTGGCTTGGTAGTTTAGTCTGCCCTGTTCCCATGATGCACTGGGCCAGGGACAGACTGATTTGCATATAGCCAGGTTCTGAGCTGGGATGGGGCAGTGAGATAAATAACGGTGATGGATTAAGCCCTGATCTTTGGACTGGGTAAGAGTGGTCTGCTTAATTCAGACACTCTGTTCATCACCACCCCCTTTTCTGAATCGGTAGGGATCTATAGTTCTGGTCCGGAAGAAAGTCAACCGACCCATTAGTGTCGGCATGTTTCTAATGGCTGAAAAATGTAGACCTTTAGATGTAGGGGGTCATTGCATACACCAAAAGTATTTAACTGTGTCTTTAATCTTGCCAGGGGATCCCCTAATGAATACAAATCTATTGAGATTTGGGCTACCTGCAGGCAATTTTAACATAGATCCCTAACAGAAATACAATCAAAGAGTTATGTTGATAAGAAGCATTGAAGCCCCTCTTTGTATATCAGGTAACATGGATGAGGGTCTGAGGAATAAGCATGCCACCAATATCATTGGTGGGTGAGGGTCATTTTAAAAAACAGAGGTCTTTCCCCCTAGCGCCAGGAATAAAATAGTAGTAGGACAGCAGAAGTTTTAAGAATCGCTAGTTATCTCTTTTTTGATTAGGTCATATGGATTTAGCAGAAGGGGTTAGAAGGTTATCAAAGAGACTGAGTGCTACGACCAGTAGAAAAATCTTTAAAAATCTTGGCTGTCTGAGGAATTTTTAGATGGATAATACGGTTTATGGCTTAAATAAAAATGATTAGAAGGACTGCAAGGGAAACAGAGACCATGCAGAGATTTCGGGGGGCTGTCAGATGGACTCAAAGGACCAATAAACATATCAGACAGTCAAGCAAGGTATTATGATGACAAATAATACATTTGTGAGATGGATAATAGGGGTGATGTGATCATCATTTGGACATCAGATCTCATATGTTATGTTATGCCATATTATCTGTATTTGCATTTTTATAGTGCACTATCTCTTGAGAGGGTATCCGAGTGCTTCACCGATGTGTGAGACTAGCCCCTAGATTGGTCTTACTTGAAGACCCAGGTCTTCAGCTTCTGCCAAAATTCAAGAAGAGAGGGGGTGGCTCTGATGTAAACTAGGAGGATGTTCCATGCTTTAGGAGTGATATATGGGAAAGCCCGCCCTGTGTCACCACTTTGGTGGATGCATGGGCTGTGTGCTAGTAAGAGTCCAGCTGAGCAAAGGTGCCTGGAGTGTTGATATAAATGTATTTAACTGTTCATAAAGGATGGCCCAGAGTTGAGAAGTGCTTTGTATGTGTGGGTGATGGGCCTGAATTGTGTGTGCTTGTGTATTGGGAGTCATTGGACTGTCCTCAGAAGTGGTGTGATGTTAATTCAGTGTGGGAGGTTGAGGATGAGTCAGGCTGCTGAGTTCTGTATATTCTGCTGTGTCTTTGTGAGTTGTTTGTTGAGTTCTCATTGTCCAGCCTAATGGTTATGAGGGCTTGGGCGATGGTTTTTCTGGTGCTGTTTGGTAGCTCTTTGAAGATTTTTCTCATGTGTGGCAATAGTACGTTGTGACAGCATTGACCTAGGCAAATATGTTCAGTTTGTTGTCAATGATCATCCAAAGCTTTTTTGCTTGTGAGCAGGGAATGGGAGTAGGACCACGGTCTGTAGGCAAGGTATATATTAAAGGTAGAAAAGTACATCTATATTTCCCTTACTTACCTTTGAATATTTTGTTTCTTGATATTCTGTCCTCGAAATTAGTGTGCAACAACATTATGGGGGGCGATATTCAGAAATACAACCCATCAGGGAGCATAAGGCTGAGGTCCTGGTAGGCTCAAACTTGACTACTCAAGGGCTGGCAGAGCAATGTGATGTTTGAGAGGTTAGAGTGCTGGAGAAACGTCTGAATACCAAGACCAACAAAGAGGATCATGGGCTAGCCCAGTTGCATGGAGGCCAGTATAGGATGGTTCAAAAAGCTAGTTTCATGGAGTCAACCGAGGCCCTCTGAGGCCTGAAGAAGTGCCACCGATATGTTTGTAATAAACTCAGGGGCATATTTCTGAGTGGGGTTGTGTCGCTCTTTTATCACACAATATGGTGCATGTGTGACACAAACCCAAAATGTGATGTATATGCCCCACAAGGTGAACTTGCTTGGCCCTGAGTGGTTTCATAAATCCAGACTAAGGCAACACAGAGCAAATTGCTCTGCTGCATTAGTCTGCCGCAAGGATGCATTGTGAAAAAGGCAAAGCCGAGGGCAGAAAAACTAGTGAGCAGAAAATGCAAATAGAAGGAAGAAAAACAAGCAGAAAGGGCAAAACAGATGGCACATTCCATGGTTTTTGACGCATTTCCAGATTTAGTAAAAGTGGTAGACCTGGGAATGTGCCAAAATGCTACGCCTTCTCAGGTGAGGTGCAACAAGGACAAATATTTTTATTTCTCCTCAGGACTTCCTCTTTCTATGTGTGCTGCATTCTGTAGCACACATAGAAAGAGGAACATTCCTCAGGGGATTGTTTCCTGCACAAAACAATCCTCCTAACAACAAAGGGAACCTTTGTACCATGATGATTCAGTTTAATTAGTTATAGTTTTGTCCCTTTTCTAGTGAAGAATACATTATTCAAGACTTCAAATTAACGTGGAAATCAGTAGATACTTCAAGTTCAGTCCCTTCTTAACCTTTCTCAATGTATTTTTTACCAGTCCTGAGAGAAAGAAGAGGCAGTGTTCATCTTTGTGTTGTAGCCTGAATGCTCATTCTTCCCCTTATGAATAATCTTCCTTTATTCCCTTGGAGATACTGCCTGCAAAAAAGAAGAAGCAGTGGTCATCTCTGGCTTGTAACCTGAATGTTTCCCATTCTGCCATCCCTTGGGCTTTCCTGGCTGCTCAAAACGTGCCCTGACTCCCCTCCAAAGGGTGAGTCCCTCAGACCTTGCTGGTCTGCACCAAAGCCAATCTTGTTGTCTTGCATTGGTTCCTTTTGCCAAGGCTTGTTGGGTCCAATCTGGATACCGACACTGCAGCACTCGACATGCAACATAGGACAGCTCAAATCCAGCTCCTGGTTGTCGTCGACACCTCCGGGACCTTGTGGCTGAAGAGTCAAGTTTCACCTACTTCAAAGCACCCGACATCGGCTGCCATGTTCTTGTCGCCATCCTGGTCACTAGCTAGTGACCCAGACTCTGTCCCCTCTGCTATCATGTTCTTCAGATCTCCGATCCACCCTTGGATCCATCCGGACACTTTTCCTCTGGTCGCCTGCAGCACTTCCTTGCAGCTCTCCATTGAAAACGGCGATGAAATCCGACACGAAAAGGCACCTATGCACCGGCTTCCCTAGGTGAGGTAACATGAGTACTTTGGTACTCCCGTGGGTCTTGACTCTTGAAGTGTTTTGTACTGAAGGGGTTCCACCGTAGTCCACTCCTGTGTCCCTAATCTTTAACTTTGTAACTTTAACTTTCGCCATAGAAGTCAATGGTGATTCGTGGCTGTGTTTAGACACTGCACGCGTCCCTCGTGGGTCTCCTGCGTTCCTACCTTGGGTGGTGCCTGGTTGCCCCAACGGTTCTACAGGCCCTAGGCCTAACTTCTATCCCTCACGTGGTTCTTATACCACTATTTTAGTATATGGTTTGTGAGGCCCCTAGGGCAAAACGTATACTGTCCTATTTACTGTGTGCTATTTAAGTTCTTGTATTAGACTTTGGCCTCTAGCCTCATAAAGTGACTAGAGGGGTTGTGTTTAGAATAAATACATATATTTTATATATATACCTTGTGTGGTGTACTTTCATTTGATCATTCAAGAGATTATAGACTGGTAAAACAAGCTGCTTTACATTCCTTCAAGACTTAGCCTGAAGGCTGCTCTCCACAGCTACCACTAGGATAGCGTTCTATAAGGTTGTCTTTAACCTACCATCAATAAGGGTAGTTTGGACTGGTGCAAGGTTCCCACTAGAATAGTGGACATCATATGCTAGGCCAACTTCTCACACTGATCAATACCATTGAAATGGATGATTATGCTCATATGTCCTATGAAGGACCATAGACATTAGAAGAACTCCTACAGCTCAAGGGCATGCCATTGGGGTTGTAACAATGTACTGAGATTTGTAGATGAGACTACAATCCATTAATTGTACTCCTTCTTGAACTGTTCAGTATTTCATTTTAATGTGAAATTAATGTACTTTAATTTTACTAAGTTGAGCAAGGGGCTGAACAAAATTTTAATCTGTATGTGGGTTGACTGTTGAGTTCTGAGATCCTGTTCTCTAGGAAGACTCAATTAAATAGGACTGATATAAAATGACTATCAAATTTAAATAAGGATTTGCATTAAATATGATTATGCTTTCTTTAGAATACTATAAGCTACATGTGCCAATGTGTTTGTGTTTGCAATAAAGATAAATATTTTACATGTGTTATTTTCTATATTTGAATATTATCTATTCAGGAAATGGTGATGAGATTGCCATGTCAACTAATTTGATATTTGGAAGCACGCACGAAACAGTTAATGAGGAGTGGGGAGCGGACTTTAATACCTAGACTACCCCGCTCCACTATTGACCCTTTTGCACACCTTGAGGTGCTTAAATTCATCGCACGGGTCCTGCAGCACTAGAATCCCACAAGCACCAGTTCCTGATGAGGGGAGAGCGGACTTCAATCCCCAGACATCCCCTCTCTATTGTTGCTCCTTTTGCGCACCTGGATGTGCTTTAATTTAGCACGCAAGTCCTGCTGCATGGGACACGCACGAGTGGCCCCGGGGCCAAGGGCAGGCCAGTCAGAGACAGGCGGAGGCAGGGCAAGCCCACCCCATTTGGTTCTTCTCATCATATGATCAATGTCTCCATGCTCACAAGTAGGTGATTATCTTGGAATTGTAACCCATTCAAGACCATTAACTTTCATTTATTGAACTGGTGTGGGGAGTTGGGACCTTCAACTAAAAACACCACTGATCATTGTGTCATACTATTTAAAATCCACTTCTCATAATTTAAGTGTTGCTTGAACTGCTGATTGGTGTAGGGAACATACTGTAGCACTCACTGGAAATGGGCAAAAGAAATGCCACTGAGTCTTTTGCTGGAAAGAGTAAATTTCCAAAGACAGTAAAATACAAGAAAACAGCTGCAGATAACTGCAACCTAGCTGCGATTGACGACCTAATTGAGGAGGTAGAAATGATATTATTCTACCAGAAGAAATTGACTAGTGAGGATACAAAAAAGATAATTACCTTTTAGAATAAACAGAATAAGACTAACGGCCTAAACCCCCCCCCACACAGATTATTATTGCCCATCATTCCCCGGAGGAGACACAGTCACAGGCTCCAAATCTTTCTACATTCTCTCTGAATCATGGGGTGTGCGGTTCTCCCCAAATCAAAGCAGCTTAGTCTGTTACTTTAACCTCGACTAAAAACAGCAACACTGACAGTAAGATAATAACAATCACCTGCTCAAATAGATATCCACCATTAACCACATTGGAAGACCAAAGAAGTATAAGATTGTGAAATCTGACACAAAAATACCAGCCTAACCCATGTAGTAGCAAGGATAAGGCAGTACAAACTTACAGGTTAGAACGCACTGAATCCACTACAGAGTTACAACAAAAACTAAACCATCTGCTGGAAGAGGTATTAACCTTAAAAAGATTAATCGGAGACTTATTCCTACACAATAGCAGCACCAAAAGTGACAATGAGAGATATGCTGTGGAACTTAAATACTGCTCAGGTATGTAATCCACACAATGCGCGGCTGCTTAGATCAATTCAACCAGACCTCTTTAGAACATGTATAGGGACCACCGAATAACTGACTGATTCCAAACACCCATCAGCAACATTAGGGCTTGGAGTTAACAATTGATGAATAAGACCTAGCACACCTGCTTTACCCTCAAAGAAGGGGAGACCATCAGGTGGGCTGGATATATGGTTAAAATTAACCTGAACATACCATAGAAGTACTAAGCATTAGCTCTTCAGATACACTAGGATGAACGCTGAAATCAACTTACAAGACCCATTTATATGTTTTTACCATCTATATTAGAACAAGATTGCTCTCGAAAGAATCATCAATAATACATGTTAGATGAAGCTTTTGAACTCATAGATCCAGAGGGAGTTATGCTTGTGAGGGAAACTTTAATTGCTGGTACGAACCTATACTAGGGATAGAAACAATTTTCAAGGATGAGGATCTGGCCAGAGGGATTTCCACAATAAACATAAACTCCTCGTGCCGTGCTCTACAGCAGCTAGGCAACTAGTCCACTTCACCACAGAACGAGGGCTGAGGGCTTGCAATGGTCAGCTGCCTTCGGACAACCAATGCTCTAACACCTTTAATAGGGACACAACCAAATCTAGAAACAATTACATCCTAATGAGTACAATACACTGGGGATACATTAACGACTTCAAGGTGGACAATTGATAAGGAAGTGATCATTTTCCATTATGTTTAAACCTGACAGGGCGTCTGATTGCTAGTCACCCCACTATAAATGGGATTGCTCTTTAGCCAAATTAACATTATTAGTGGCCCTCAAAGCAAAACATATGGCACAAATTAAGCAATCAAGGCTTGAATATAAAAAGGCACAAAAGGCAGTGTGAATTACCTTATAATTGCAGTAAAACTCCTTCTGGAAAATATTTGCACATGACCATAAAAAGAGTAGGACAAATACAGAACATTTTCTGGATCCAAGCACATGGTTCAGACATTTCTCTGAACTATACTTAAGGGCCTCTGAGCCCATTCCAAATGTTAGTGCACTCCTCAAGGGTTTTTCTTACAAACCACTCAATCTCATTCTTCAGTTTAGTAATGATGACACTAGACTAGCCATGGAACCTATCAAACTAGGAAAGACTCCAGGCTCAGTCAAAATATCAGGGGACCTTCTGAGACACGCCCCAGAAATCTGGATACCATATGCAAATCTCTTAAGCAACGCAGTGGCATTAGGGGCACTCATCCCAGAATTATGGAAGGGAACATACATTGTCCCCATCCATAAGAAAGGTACTTAAGATGTTCTGGCCAATTATAGGCCCATAGGTTTAATAGACACCCTCCAAAAGGTCTATGTGAGTCAAATCCTGAATAGAATACATGATTGGATTGTAGAACGTGACATAATTTCACCATACTAGGCAGGTTTCAGATCAAAGACAAACAAAATTGACCAAGTCTTTAGACTATCATGAATGTAAAATTAAAGGCTAGGCACCTATGCGTTGCATTCATAGATCTGAAAGCAGCATTTAACTCAAAACCAAGGGGCCAGTCTGTGGGAAATCCTACAGCAGCAAGGAGTCCCATAGGAGATCCTGCTACAAGTAGTCAGGCTCCATCAAGAACGCTTCGCTAAAGTGCACTGGGACTCGGGGAGGGGAACTTGCAGAAGACATTCCTGTCAGGGGAGGGTTGAGACAAGGTTGTGTTTTGGCCCCACCCTATTTTACCTATACGAGAACAACTTAGTCCTTTATCTACAAAAGTGTACACATGATGCACCAAAATTGCGAGGGGACAATACATGTGCTTCAATGTTTGCAGATGATACAATCCTATTAACCCAGACCCCAGGGGGACTACAAACATTACTCAATAGCTTCAGTAACTATTGCACATTAAAGGCCATAAAAACGAACCCACCAAGACTAAGTACATGACCATCAGACCGCACAAACATTTTAAAAACAAATTGGTCTCAGATAGTACACTTACTAGAGTGTGTAGGCAATTTTACTTACCTTGGTGTTATACTGGACTCAAAACTGTCTTGGAAACCACAGATATATAAGGGTAAGACAATTGTATTGCAAAATACTATGCCAATTGTGAAGAGACAACAAACCACTGAGTCTAAGGCAATCTCCCTGGATTTGGTGGTCTACAAGTATAGAGCCCAAACAGCAGCACTTTATGGGTCTGAACTATGGGGTGTGGGAAACCTTAACCAGAAAATAAATTTATGCAGATGCTTACATTGTTATCCCAAAAAACTCCACTGATTCCATTATTCTATGATATTGGCATCAAGAAAGTGGAGCACGTAGAAAAACTGAGACCTCTACTCTACTCAGCCTGAATTTGGACCACCGAAGAATTACATAAATATAGACAAGGCCTGAGAGAGCTCGTTGATTTGGATGGCTCATTTGTGTGCAGCACTTGTTTCTTAAGTTGGGCTTGAACAGGTTCTGGGTAAACCCTAGTTCTCTGACGACAGAAGCAAGGAAAGAAATTAAGCACACCAATTGGCATTTTTTTGACTATATTAAACTGCACAGTGGTGAGTCTTACTACACAATTTTTATCCTTCAAACCAACTCCAAGTTGTGAACCATTCTTGGATGAAACCCCAGCTATGTCAAACAACAAAAGAGTGTCCTATGTAGTGAGTGTGTTAGCAAAAATACAAAGGATAAGTGAACCTTAATAAATCACATTGGAATTTATAAGGAAAGCCTTACTCACCACCCTGGGTGGTGACATGCTTCATCATCGGGCCCACCAGGAGAAGCTGAATGCCTCCCTGGTGTGCTACAACGGCAGAATACTGCGGAGCTGGTTTTTTCATGACAGTGATGTGAAAAAATGTGAGATTAAAAATGTCAGGGTAGTGTACCACGCAAAATCTTTATTCAGTGGTCAACCTGACATGGTTAAAAGTATGTGTGGGAAATTACCAAATAATGTTTTGGGTATTTCCACCTAAAGTGGGGTCGACATGTTTTTGCCCGTTATGTGTAGTTTACTGGGCTTTCTTCAGGACCATGGGGAGTGTACCCCGGGGGTGTGGGTGTGCTAAGGCCCACCCTTACCAGAGGACGTGAAAGTTAAAATACAGTGTAAAAATTAATAGGTGCAAAAAACAAACCAACAAGTTGTGGGATTTACCTCAAAATTGAGAGGAACCTGTATAGTTTGTTAGATAAAAGATCCACACCCAATAGGTCTCGGGAGGTGGGTGGAGGCGACAATGGCACACCACCTGCAACGCCTGGCACCCGCTCAGCACCTGGGATCTCCCTCGACCGGACCTCGCGGATTCACGAGGTCCGGTCGAGGGAGATCCCAGGTGCTGAGCGGGTGCCAGGCGTGGCAGGCGGTGTGCCATTGTCGCCTCCACCCCCCTCCCGAGACCTATGGGGTGTGGATATTTTATCTAACAAACTATACAGGTTCCTCTCAATTTTGAGGTAAATCCCACAACTTTTTGGTTTGTTTTTTGCACCTATTAATGATTACACTGTATTTTAACTTTCCCGTCCTCTGGTAAGGGTGGGCCTTAGCACACCCACACCCCCGGGGTACACTCCCCATGGTCCTGAAGAAAGCCCAGTAAACTACACATAACAGGCAGAAACATGTCAACCCCACTTTAAGTGAAAATACCCAAAACATTGGGCCAGATGTATCAAGATACACTTTTGCGATTCTCAAATAGCGATTTTTAAGGAATCGCTATTTGAGAATTGCAAAATGGTATGTATGAAGAAATTCGCTATTTTTTTGCGATTTCTTGAAATTCCTTAATTGCGATTAGCAAATTGCTAATTGCAATTAAGGAATAATTACCCATTCATTTCTATGGGCCAGGAGGCCCATAGGAATGAATGTGAAATTATTCTCAATTTGCGATTCGCAATTTGCTAATCTCAAATTGAGAATAATTTCAAGGGTGCAGGGGTGTCCAAAGGACACCCTGTTGCACCCCTGAAATATGCATGGGTGCACATGTGGTGCACTTACATGCCAAAGGGCATGTATGTGCATCACATGGCACTTTGAAAAATGCAAAAATGGGCATTTTTCAAGAAATTAGCAAATTACCACCAACTTGAAGTTAGTGGTAATTTGCTATTCCTTAAGGACAATTAGCAATTTGTTTTGCTTCATACATTGCATTTAAGGAATCTCAAATTTTGAGATTTCTTAAATGCAAGTGCAAAATAAGGAATCGCAAATTTGCGATTCCTTATTTTGCACTGAAATTTGCTACATACATACCATTTTGCTCAAAGGAGTTCGCAAACGCCGAAATTCTGAGAATTTCGGTGTTTGCGAACCCATTTCAGCTTCATACACCTGGCCCATTATTTGGTAATTTCCCACACATACTTTTAACCATGTCAGGTTGACCACTGAATAAAGTTTTTGTGTGGTACACTACCTTGACATTTTTAATCTCACATTTTTTCACATCACTGTCACGAAAAAAACAGCTCCTCAGTATTCTGGCATTGTAGCACACCAGGGAGGCATTCGGCTTCTCCTGGTGGGCCCGATGATGAAGCATGTCACCACCCAGGGTGGTGAGTGAGGGCTTCCTTATAAATTCCAATGTGATTTATTAAGGTTCACTTATCCTATGTATTTGTGCTTACACACTCACTACATATGACACTCTTTTGTTGTTTGACATAGATTTATCTGGGAGACTGAGAGTGTCCCATATTTCCCTCTCTCTCCTATTGTTGAAACACTGACACCCCAGCTAGCCAAAACCCTTTATCTGAAATTCGGTTATGAGGCCCTCCTGACTAATTTAACCATAGCCAAGTGGTCACCTCAGCAGGCAGCGGGGTAGGATCTAAATGCACTCCATGTCTACCAGTATCAGAGGAATACATTGTACATGTTTTATTTTTCTGTCCAGCATATTCAGCCTAAGAGGGAAGTAGATTAATCTGCTGTGTTTGATATTGATGACTAGGAAAGATCTGGAGACTCTAAGAATATTAAAAACAAATAGCTCATGACCAATTGTATTCGATGTTAGCAGTTTTTACTCGCTGTGGATTATTTCCAGAAACAGAGAAGGTTGAGGTTTTAATGTCTGTATATTATATATATCCCGGCTTTGCTAGAGAGACACACATACACTTTTATATATCAAAATTTGCCCTAACACCGATGATGATTAATTTTCTATTTTATGAAGCCGATTTTTTTATGTGATTTTCATCAAATTAAATGTTTTATTATGTACATGCACTTTACGTAACTCACTTATAGATGTAAATAGTGACCCCTGCTTAATTATGAACTGTTCAAACCACAATGTTATCCACAAAAGGGTCAATTTATGTAATAAGTGTGTTTTGTTGTAACATTACTTTTGTGATCTTTTATGGTTCTTGAAACCGAAATAAAGATGAATGAATGAATGAATGATATTTCCAAAGTTCACCCAAGCATTCAAGGTGAATATGGTGCACAAATAGGCTAACAACTGGATAACTGTCATTAGAGTATAACACATTTCTAGAAATTATTTTAGAAAGTATTTTATTACATAATATTGAATGCCATAATAAGGGGAAAGTAACTGGGAAATGGTGGTTCAACTGAATCTGTTGCTGTGAGATATACATGTAATGTAATTGGTTCAAAACAAGACTAGTGTGCCACCCATTGAATTATTCACTTGTCTATATTAAAAAGGTAAAAGGATGGAGCACTTGCCAAGGAAACTCAAGATTGTTCAGTTCATCAGGAGCTGGGAGGGCACGTCATTATGGGACCACGCAAATAGCGTCAAAAACGTTTCATAGCGGAGGCAAGATGGCCGCTAAGCTGTTGTAGAAAGCAGTCGCACTTACTCCTTCTCCTGCTCCATGGAGTATGAGGCTGGAAGGTCATGAAAAGATATGCTGATTTTCTGGAAAATAAGCAGCAGAGATGCAGGTACTGAGGCGCTAAAAAAAGCATTGATAGCCTTAAGACTTTATTTTGGAGAGCAACTGAGGAAAACGCTCAATCAAGGCTTCACTGCATTTAAAAGGATGGCACAGCGCACAGGAGCAATTCCGAAATCGACAGCGTTGAGCAGACGAACCGCTGCAACGAGTATTACCACTCAAAAGGCACAGCTTAAGAAAGGAGAGAAAGGAGAGAAGCCAGATAAAGCCACTAAAGAAAAGGCTGAGCCCAAGGCAACGTCACAAGCGGGAACCCCGGCATCTAAAGAACAGCAACAACAACAGAGGCGCCATCAATCGGACAGCGGAGCGACGAAGCACACAAACAATGTACCTGTCCCAGGCAAAGATCTACGTCAGCCCACAGTCACGGAGGCTTTTGCAGGTAGAATCCAGCCAGCGATTTTGATCTCGGAAAGCGCCACGGTCTCAGGCGCTGAAGCAAACACGGAAGCTGAGCACATCGGCCGTGAGGACGCAAGCACGGCGGTTGCCAGGCAACCGGAGCCCCAGGCGTGCACGCCGCATGAGAGAGCCGTACTGAGAGAGAAGGCTGCTGAGAAGGCAGGCCGGGGGCCAGACGCTGATGCTGTTACAGATGCGGACACAGATCCAACACCAGAGCTGAAGAAGGTAGGAGAGGCAATGAATGTTAATACTAATGACCAAATGCTTGAAGCTCTGATGGAGATAAACCTTGCGCCCACGCCTGGGGACAGCAATATCCTAGCTCAATCCAACTGGGGAAGCATGAAAAGTTTAGAAAGTCGCGCATCAAAGGGGGTTAAAGGAAGGAGAGTACGCTCCCCCGAGGCGGAAAAATTTTACTCTGTGACTGAAGGCTCAGATTCCTCGCTGCACTCAGAGGAAGAAGATAGCACCACAGATCTCTCGCTAGGATCAGAATCAGAAGGGTCCCACTTTAGCGAGCACAGAAGTAAAGAAACACAGAGGGAAAAAAGACGTACTATGATAAGAAGAGACAGAGACATAGACAGAGCTGCATCAAGTACGAATAGGAAATTGTTATGGGACTATGGCAGTACCTCTAAAATGTACCAGGAACATGAGCTAGGCGACGCCCTTGACAATCATCCTATAAATATTTCTCAAGATACAGCCGAAGCGCCACCCCAAGCGACTCTGGATGGAATGTTTGCCATGCTGAAACAAATGCACATAGACGCTCGTCTGGAGAGTAGGAGAGCTAGACAAGATGCTAAAAAAATACAGGCAAGCATCAGGAAAATGAATAAAAAATATGAAGAGGTGGAAGAAAGGGTGGTACAGGTCGAGGAAAGAACCGGCAGGTTGGAGGACGAAGTCACAGACTGGCAGACGTCTAGAGTGGAGCAAGGAAAGGTGATCGAGGATCTACAATGGAAGCTGGAGGATTTCGAGAATCGCCAGCGGAGGAACAACCTGAGATTTCTGGGCCTAGAAGAAGGAGTGGAAGGGAATGACCCAAGAGGGTTTATGATCAAACTGCTGAAAGGCGCATATCCGGAGACACATTGGCAATGGGAACTAGAAATCCAGAGAGCGCACAGATTCCCACTGACACAGAAGAAAACAAGAGACAATAGTCAGAATGCCCTTCCCAGGGCAATGTTAGTTTTCTTTGGAAACTTTTTGGCCAGACAGGAAGTTATGGAGTCTGCCAGACCGGAGAAAAAAAAGTCATTTGATGGGATTACATTCTTTACGAGGCCGGACTTCTGTCACACTACTGTAGAAAGAAGATGGAAACTTAGGCAGCTAATCACTCCATTTCAACGTCAGGGTTCTGAAGCATACCTAATGTATCCTTCAAAGCTGAAAGTTGTCACTGGGGGTCGCGTCAGAATGTTTTTCTCAGAAGTAAAAGCAGGCGAGTATCTCGCAGAAATCACAGAGAATCAGAAAGGCAAGAGAAGTAGGGATTCTGAACCAGTATAGGCTCCATATTTCAAGTAATATTGAATATGGGAATACACAGGCAGGCTGAGTAGGAGAAGGAGGCGACACTACAGCAGTGTGTAGCCACACATAGGTCATGATTGACCTATTTGCCTGTAACAGAGGGGGGTCTGCAAGGGGAGGGTGGACAGGGGGGCGGGAGAGGGGGGGTGGAGGGAAAGGGGCGGTGTAGAAGTAAGGTTATGTACAGCACAAGCTAAGAAGTTATGTAGCTATAAACAGGTGACAATAAATATGTTGAGGATGATGATTGCGGGATTAACTTATAAGATCAGATGGCGTTAAGAGTTGCTACCATTAATATCTGCGGCTTAAATGATGGTGGGAAAAGACTGAAAGTTGCAGCTATGTGTAGATTATTAAAATTGGATGTTATATGTCTCCAGGAGACACATGTGAGAGGAAAGGATAAATACCTTATTGATCAACTAGGGTATGAAGTATTAGCACACACACAACAAGATGTAAAAACAAAAGGAGTGGTAATTGTTGCAAAAAAAGGGATTATGGTGGTCAGGAAAAAGAAGGAGGACGAGGAAGGGAGATGGGTGATGATAGAAGGGGAGACTGCAGGAGGGCGATACACAATTGTGTCTGTATATGGCTCTAATGAAGATGAACCTGAGCTATTTGAATCACTTGATGTCGAGCTGGCACTATGGACAGAGCCAGTAATTTTCTGCGGGGACTTTAATATTAATGGGCTATCAGGGCTGAGTAGGTCGGGAGGGGGGATGAAGGGAGACCGCAAGAAGAAAACTCGAAGAGCTATTATTAATTTAATGGGTAATAATGCATTGGTTGATGTTTGGTCAGCATACAATCCCACGGGAACAGGCAGCACCTTTTACTCGGCACCCCATAAAGTTATTGCTAGATTAGACTACTTTTTAGTCTCTAGTTCTTTAGTATCAAACTTAAAAATAGAAAAGTTGCCCAGGGTTTTCTCAGACCACAATCCACTGGTACTGACTATTCCTCAGAACTGCAATACTACCTATAAAGAATATAATTGGACCTTTGAAAGAGGGCTGCTTAAAGAAGAAGATTATGTTAACAGAATGAAGATGTGGATCAGACAATTCTGGGAGGTAAATAGAGGCACGGCCTCTGTAGGAGTGGTCTGGGATACATTCAAAGCAGGGATAAGAGGGGAAACATTGGCCTATACTCTTCACAGGAGCAAAAAAGAAAAACTCAAATTAACAAATAGGCTACAGGATTTAACAGAGCTAGAACAACAGCTTATCCAGGTGGTTATTAATCAAGGGCCTTTGGAGGAGATTTTATTAGAGAAAGAGCTAAAAAGGGCAGAGACTAGCGAAAAATTGGCAAATAAAGCGGCAAGTAACTACTTAGCAAAAAAGGAGAAATGTTACGAATTTAATGAACGGGTAGGACACATGTTAGCAGTCCGTATTAGACAAGATCTGGCAGCAGGAGAAATTAAAGAAATTAAGGATAAAGGGGGAAATGTTGTGACTAAGGTAGAAGATGTGAGGGAGGTGTTCAGGGAGTTCTATTCTGAGCTATATGATCAAGATTTGGGAGATGTGGAGGATGAGATAGAGAACTACCTAACGGATATCCCCCATTAGGAATTGAGTGTGGAGGACAAGGAGACACTGGAATCTACTCTAACATTGGGAGAAATCCATATGGCAGTAACTAAACTCCCTTCAGGGAAGGCTGCGGGACCCGATCAAATTCCGGCGGAATTTTATAGAGTCTTTTGGGACACCCTGGGGGTTGATATGCTGGAAATTTTAAGACACGCACAGAGGGGGGAAAATGTACCAAAATCATGGGCCGGAGCAAATATTTTTGTTATTTTGAAAAAAAAAAACCTCACTTAGATCCCGGTTCATATAGGCCGATAACGCTTATGAATGCGGACGCGAAAATTTACTCCAAGGCTCTCTCTCAAAGACTAAGCAGGGTAATCAAGGGGATGGTAGTCGCAACACAGCACGGATTTATACCTGGTAAAGGGACCACTCAACACACAAGACAGATGGTTACCATATTGGACGCTGCAGGTGCCACAAGAGATCCTGCCTCGGCCATCTTCTTGGATGCAGAGAAGGCCTTTGACAGGGTCTCCTGGGGATACTTATGGAAAGTTTTGGAATGGTTTGGGCTAGGAGCAGGATATATAAAGGCTATAAAGGCGCTATATTTAGAGCCCACAGCCAAAGTAAGGGTAAACAGAGGGTATACTGAGGGTATACGTATAAGACGCGGTACAAGGCAGGGCTGTCCGGCCTCGCCATTGTTATTTGCCTTATACCTTGACCCTCTTTTGCGAAGATTGGAAGGAAACTCCAACATTCTTCCGATCAAATTACATACTCATGAGTACAAAACACTTGCCTACGCAGATGACGTGGCGGTGGTTACCCCGGAACCTGGCTCGGCTATCTTAGAAATCGAACAAGAAGCTGTACGCTTTGGCACTATCGCAGGATACTCATTGAATAAAGGGAAAACACAGATTATACAAAATAACTGGGTGATCTTTCAGGATATAAGAGTAGCTACTGAAGTTACGTACCTAGGCGTCAAGATTACAACTGACTTAGATAGGCTAGTCGAAATTAATATGAGCCCGCTACTGTCAAAAATAAAAACTAACACAGAAAGAATGAATAATTTACACCTGACCTTAATGGGCCGAATTAATGTAATTAAAATGGTAACATTCCCAAAAGTTTTGTATTTGTTTAGATCTATTCCATTATTTTTTGAAAACATATGGTTTAATAAACTAGAAGCGATTTTGAATAAATTCATCTGGGCCAAAGGAAAGACAAGGAGAGCTTATAGACACCTAACGGTAGGCAGAGATAAAGGTGGTTGGGGGGCGCCGGACTTCAGGCTCTACTACTGGGCAGCTGTAATACAGTACTGCCGGGGGCTAATAGGCGGGGGAGGTACAGAGCATACAAGAGAAACCGAGGCAGGATCAAATAATGTCTATATTACATTGTTGGGTGAGGAGGCTGAGAATGGGTTTTTAAACACAACAGACTTCACTTATTTTAAGCATACACGGTTTAAGACCTTGAAGGCAGCCTACAGGGTGTGGCAAGGAGTGTCAAAAAAATTTGGTTTGGGTAGATTTAATAACTATACGCGGCTATACACAAACTGTTCACTACCGAGGGAGATCTTTAGGGATGGTACCATGAGAGACTGGTATAATAAGGGCATAGTGAAAATAGGGAATCTGTTGGACAGCCAGGGGAACATGCTACAGTTTGGGACCTTAAAAATGAAATTCGGGTTAGAACACAATAGCTTTTATAAATATCTTCAAACTAGAAGTTTTTTAATACAAAAACAAGGTGGCCCAGCAGGACTGGGACACTGTAAAATGATGGAATATATAGAAATAACCAATAAGTGTACGATCAGACAACTCTATGCGGAACTGAAAGAAAATAAAACAGATGAAAGGGCAAAATACTCACAAAAATGGTCCGAAAAATTGGGGTCAGGGTTAGAAACTTTCCAGGTATCTTTGGATTTGGGCAGAACAGTGCTATGTTCTGCGACTCTCCAATCACAGCACTTTAAGACAGTATTTTCACTTTACCACACCCCGGCCAGAATAGCACAGTGGGGCGGCACGTCGGGTATAACATGTCCCCGATGTAATTCAAATGAAGCGGATATTGTACATATGTTTTCACAGTGCCCACAACTGTTTACCCTGAAAAAGGCCATTGAGGATTTTTTTGATAAATCACTTAGCTTTAGGATTAAACTCACTGATGAATTAGTTATACTAGGGGTGGCTTGCACGGCAGAAGTTATGCCAGTAGAGGTTGTTTTTGTTTCACTTGCAGTTTATCGTATATGCATAGCAAGAAACTGGCTGAATAAGGCTCCCCCCCATTTCAGGAATGGATTGCAAGCCTTCTGTCTATATATAATTTAGAAAAAGCAATCTATGAAAGGAAAGGAAGGAGGGCTAAGGTATTAGGTAATAGTATATGGCAACCTATCACGATGTGGAAAAATAGTAGGATAAACCCAGGTCAGTGAAAGAAAGATTCTTTTGCATTTTGTTTGGGTTCCTTTTTGATTGCTGTATAAGTATGGGTACTATTTAACATGTATATATCTGTATGACGATTCTTTTTCGCCATAAAATGTATAACAATGTATTTAATCACCTGTGTAATAGGTATGTGCTGTAATCATATGCAGGATAATGTGGAAAAACGTCTTGGAAATGCTTAATAAAAATTTAAAAAAAAAAAAAAGGAGCTGGGAGGGCACAGGAAAAGTCAGAATAACTAAAATGATAAGTCTGTATAGCCTTTCCAAGCCATACAGAAGACTTTCTTCTCATTACTTTAATCAAAATTGTCTGATCTTGAGAGTGAAATGAAATGAGCAATGAAATAAATACGCTCTGAAAACATTTCAAATGTTCTATGGATTTCCGCACTGCATTTTTTTTAGTAATCCAAGTACCAGGACACTGGCATATAGACGGAAGAATCATTTCATTGTCTGTCTATGAGACACAGAAACTAGTTGCTATGCATCCTATTAACATGCAAAAAAGAGTTGGTCTTTACTTTTGAAGATTATCAATTTGAGAACTGGTGATGAGATAGGTGGATATATGAAAGTCAGATCAACTAAATTGATGTAACTTGATATTCCCAAAGTTCCCCTAAAGAATTCAAGTTAAATATGGTGGACAAATTAGGCTAACACTGGAGAACAGTCACTATAGTAACAAACCTTTTTAGAAAATATTTTAGAGATTTTCTCATTACATAATACTAACTTCCATAATTAGGAAAAAGTAACTGGGAAATGGGGAAGCACCTGAATCAGTCATTGTGAGAAACACTTGCAATGTAGTTGGTTTAGAACAAGACTACTGTGCCACCCATCAAATTCTGTGTTTGTCTATATTAGAAAATCAAACGGTTGGAGCACTTGCCAAGGACACTCATGATTGTTTTGTTCATCCGAAGCTGGGGGGTACACAGGGAAAGCCATATTAACTGACATGGTAATATACATAAGCTATACAGAAGACTTTCCTCTCATGCATTTCATCACAGGTTTCTGACCTTGGGAGTAGAATGAAATGATCTATGAAATAATCTCACTTCTTTACTCTACATGTGCTATATATACAGTTCCACACTACATTCTTTGTTAATACCCCAAGTACCACAACACTTGCATAGAGGTGGGAGAATATTAATGTATTTGTCAGTCTGTGGGAGACAAACATTTGTCTACATGCATCTTATTTGCATGCAAACAATATAAGAGGTTCTGAGACTCAAAGACAGTGCTCCTCCGCGGCTATGCTTGCTGACACCACAGTTTGAGTTATGGCTGTATGAAATCTGTTATACACTATTTGTTAAAAAGCAATGCAGGTTCTTTTATAAGGCTAACCAATGCTTATGATTTTAGAATATCATCATCTTTATTGATAACTTCATTTCGGTCGCCACAGACCATAAAAGTGCAAATAAAATACATACATACAATCCACAAGAAGTGGATAAAAGAATAAATAACATATCTAGTAAATTTTAGGCATAAAAGTGGATCAAACATTAGTAGTTATCAAGGTGTACAAAAATAGAATAATGTAATTAGACATGATTATTACAAAAAAAATTCTGTCTGCGCCACATGCCAATTAGGAACCGTGAGACAGTAAAGACAATAAGGGGATGGGTGTCATACCTTAGGACCCTACAAGCTTGGGCACATTGACTGAAGCATATATTTCTACAAAGTGGAATCAGCCAACATTTCCTTATAACCTGATAGGCAGGGCAGAAAAACAAGACATGGAATACATCCTCTCGCTTATATTTGCATGCCAGACACACAGTGTTCTCTATATTGGCCCATTTACTGGTAAATGCCCTAAGTGGCAGACTACCGATCCTAAACTGCATAAAGAGATTCCTCGCAAGTGGAGAATAGATGACATCCAGAAAATCCTCCTTTTTAGATTCAATTTTTACTTGGAGGAACTCTGCTGTCAGACTTCCCACAGTAGTACATCTCTGAAGAGATAATAAGTTATGGTGCCTGAAGTGATGTAACAGGTCTGCCTTAGATATCCCTGGGCAAGTTTCTTCTCGATTATCCCACAACTCAGGTAAGCCAATGCTATTACTAAGTACCCTGATATGTAGGAGCTATAGAATGTTCTTAGATTTTAACATAGCCCAAACCTCTATGAATTCATCTTTGTAGGAAACCAATTCAGGCACTGACCATAATCTCTTCCAATACAGCAATGGCCGTATTGCTACTGCCTCCTTTTTAGGATCTAGCCCCAGGTCCATACGTAGGGGAGTGAGAGGTGTACTGGCTGGCAAGCCCAATAAATTCCTCGTGAAGGTATGTTCAACTTTCATGAGGCTGGTTATTCGTTGGTGTCCCCATAATTCTGCCCCGTACATAGAAGCCGTTCTGGCCTGAAGTTTATAGATTTCTACGACCGGGGCCGCTGGCTTGAATTCTGAAATTCTGTGCATTTTTCCAATTCCACCCGCCACTTGGGATAACCTAAGGGCTGCCTTTGCTTTCCGGAAACCCCAGTCGAGATTTTCCGTCAAAGTACTGCCTAGATACTCAAAGGTCTTGACTCTTTCCAGAGGAGTACCATTTAAAAGTGGATTTGGATGGGTATGTTTTGGGGGATTAAGAATCATAAACTTAGTCTTATCTAAGTTTATCTCTAGACCACACAGTGCGCAAAATGCTGCGAAGCCATCCAGGATTGCATTAAATAGAACACTCAAATATGGTGCCCAAATTTTCGGTTGAGACCGAAATAGATCCCCAGGCAACTTATCTAGGCCAGGCGCTTTGTTAGGTAGGAGTTTGGCTATTGCAATTTCGACCTCAGTTAGCGTGATGTCCAAAGGCCCCTCCAGTCGATACTCATGGAGGGGTCCTAGGATAGGGAGCAAGGGAGCTTCTACAGCCTCACCCAATACAATATCAAACGGCCCCTCCAGTCGATACTCATGGAGGGGACCTGGGGTAAGGAGCATGGGAGCCTCTCCGGCCTCACCCAAAATAATATCCAAAGGCCCCTCCAGTCGATGCTCATGGAGGGGTCCTAGGATAAGGAGCAAAGAAGCCTCTTCACCAGGGTTAGCCTAGAGTGCTCCAAAGTGGGTATCCCAGACCACAGGTGCTATATTCGGTACGGGAGCTAATCCACCCTCACACACCCCAGAGCTGACAATAGCCCAAAATGACTTAGAATCCTTACGTGAGAGAGCTGATCTTAAGTCTTCCCATCTATTTGCCTCACAGTCTTTCTTTTCCCTATTGATAACCTGATTATATTTGAGCCGACATTGCTTAATGCTTGGTTTATCCTTTGCCTTTATTGCGGTTAGCAAGTCTTTTTTTGCTTTCCGACAGGTAGCATTATAGCAGGGGTGGGTTAGAACTGGGCTTACTTCTTACTTCCTTTGGAGTAAAACACATCAGACAGTTTGACAACCAGCTGCTTATGAATTTCCAAGATCCTAATCTGAGAATCTTGCTGGGGGTCCTTATCTCCCATCTTTCCCATTTCTATCAGCTGCGGCAAAGCCTGCTGATATATACCTGCAAGTTTAGCAAGAGAGCCCTGCAGCTAAGACCATTTAACTCTCCGCCTATTATTTGTTAGCAGGAGGGGCAGTTGAGCGGCATTAGGCTCAGGGACAGGGTTAGACTACCCAAAGCTCCCAGGTTTCAACGTCAGGACCAGGGCATTGTGGTCACTGTCTTTCCTTGGATGTACCCTGAAATCCAGGACCTTATCCCAATATCTGAGTTCGACCATTATATAGTCGATAATGGAGTTTTGCCATTCTCAACTAAAGGTTGATGAGCCTGGTCTATCTGATTCTGTCCTCCCAATACACGCCCGCAAAGACGCTGAAAGGGGAAACAAATTAATTTGGAGAACCAACGGGGTCCATGCTCTAGCAGGTGGTATTTGTGGATCTGGAATATGCCAATACTGATCTTCATCAGTTAATCCTCCCAAGTCTATACTGCTAAGAGGTTCAAATTGGCAATTGAAATCCCCGCCAACTATTAGGGCTACTGATGGTTCGAAGGTCAAGATAAACAGCCTTAATGTATTGATAGTACCAGATTCTTTCCCACTCTGCATAGGCCTTGAGTAGATATTAAGTAGAGCAATCTGTGTGGAATCTGGGAGCCTTAGAAGGACACATTGGACATCGGGTGAGTTAGTTGAAATATGGGCTGCTTTGGCACCCAGGTGCGTACCCACCCATGTAGTTAGGCCTCCCGAGGGTCTGCAACTACCCTGTGTTGTAGCCAAGATATTAAAGGTGACAAAACCGGCCATCACAGTCTCTTCCAACTCCGACGTCTCCTGCATTAAGCAGATGTCATGCTTTTCTATAAAACGTCCCCACTCAGGCAAAGATAGTTTACTTCTAATCCCTGCCAGGTTCCGGGACAGGATTTTTATGCTACCATCCTTTACCCTAGTCTTAGTTGAGCCTAATTCTCTCACTGAGCTATATTCTCCGGGAGGTGGCGCTTCACCAAGTTCTACCCCTCTAAAGCACAATTCTCTTGGGTTCTTTCTTTGGCCCCTCTGTTTAACAACTCAACTATAACACCACCTGCCTCCAGCTGTGTCACGGGAAATAGGGCACCAGAATCTACAACCACATGATCCCTCCCCTTAATCTGCCTCACATTAGCCCTAGATACCACCCTTCCACCTACACCCTCTTGTTGGATAATCATTGGGGTAAGGAGGATATTAACATCAACATTGCTCCCCACCCTTCCAATTACTTGCCCCCACTTGATCTCTACGGGAAAGCGTATTCTGCACCCCCCAGGGCTGCCCACCTCAATTTCTTTTGGGACCAAACTGAGGAGCGGGATAGATTAGGCTAGATGTAGGGATTGAATTTATGTTTCATTACGAATGTAATCCACAGCACAGATGTTCCTGAAGTTAATTAATACACAGTCTCCCGGACTGTTTTTTTGCCTAGACCCCACCCAGTCTACTCGTATTGCAAACAGTATGTCACCAGAGACCTGTAAGGGAAGAGGCCTATTAAGATTGAGCCACTGTATACATTTATTTTTAAGCTCATTGTAATCCTCTTTTTTCCCCTGGCTTAAGACTGGGACCCCTGCAAGCACCACCACATATGGTAATGACTCTGGGGGGAGATCAATGCGAGGTAGGGCTTTTACTAACCCTTCCTGAGGAATATTTCCATTTGCTTGAAGTTGTTGGTCCACACGCTCAATCGCCCCCAGACGCCCCCCTTCTAAGCAGTGCATTGTTGTTAATTACCTTGCTATCCCTTAATGATGGTGGAGGAACATTAGGAGTTACCACCAAAGGAGATGAAACAGGTATTTTATTGCTAGTGGGCAGGGTATTTGAGTTACCATCTCCGCTTTGCTGCACCCCATCATGAGTACCATCCCCCCTATAGCATGTGAACCTACCCGTGCCTGGGCAGAATCGTACAATTATTCTAGGTGCAAAAGTCTATTCTCTATCAGGGTGAGTCTATTGTAGATGGGAAGACAGGTCTTTGTGAAGATAAGTTCCAGTTTAGCCCAAAAGGCAGTCCCCAGCTCAGTAGGGTCCACATCACTGAAGTTCGTTATAGTAGTAGCCAGTTGAGTAGTATGCAGGCTTGTGACTGGAGTATTTAAAGGTCTTATACTTGGACCTTCGCCCTCGTTCTGTTTTTGAATCTTCGCTTTCCTATTTTTCAAAGGGCCACCCCCCCGTTTCCTTATAACAACCGGATCTACTACAGACATTTTTGTGGAAAATTAATACGGTTTGGTAAACATTATCTGCGCCATCTTGCCTTTTCCCCCGATGCCACACTTTTTGTCGTACACACCCGCCATTTTAGATACCTTTGTCAGAACCACCCTCTGCACGCCACTGACCCCCAGCACGGCTCTTCGCCCTCACATGCACCCCCCACGCACTGGTCACCCCCGCTCTCTCATGCATGGGCCATAAACCCTCCCCATCTGCGCGGCTCTGCCTCGGAATCCTATCCTGTTCCCAGCGCAACACCTCCCTTCATCCCTTTCATGGTCCCAGGTCCTTTGATACAAACCCCCCTTTTCCTGTGTGCCCGTTTGTCTTCCTCGTTCCCAGGCTGCCACCTGGCCCTTCGGATACTGCTTATTGCCCCCCTGTACAGTAGGAAGCTTCCCCCCATTAAAGGACCCTCGAATTGATCAAAGCCCCCACCCTATGAGATCCGATCAACCCCACACATTCCGTGAATCGACGGAATGTCCAGCTGCGCGATAATCATCACCTGTTGTGACCGGGGTGGGGACTTCAACTGTAAATGTGTGTGGGAACGGGCCTGAAGGGGAGATTCCGAGGATGCCCTTTCATACTTCAAAGCATTGCAAGAATGTGTTACATGCAATAAAGATCATAAACTTGTGTATAAGAGGCCTGGCCTCAGAGATGCGGTTAGAGCACCTCGTGACGATACTTGCTGTCCGAACTGATGTGTTTCTCCTCCGGAGAGAATAAACCCTTGTTTCCTGCCTTCCAGTCTCCAGCGCCTGCCTCTTTGTTTGGTAAACTTGAGTGGGTATAGAGGCGGCTAACGCCGGGCAACTTCGGAAAAGGTCTTCTGCCTGTACCTTTTTTTACAATTGGCGTCCCAAACGTGGGGCCCATCAGCGACACGTGGATCCAGTGGGAGAGGTCCTGACGACAGAGTGAACGACTGCAACGATCGGGAGAGCTCCTGCCCAATAGACCCTCGTCTGGCAGCCGATCATCCGAACTTCACTGGTTCCGAACAGACCTCTCTCGAGTGATCTACGGTCCTGACTGGGAACCATAAGGAGTGCTGCGAGGAATACGAAGAAAAGAGGACGATCGGGCGCTGGATTTAGAAGACAAGAAACTGTCCATGCGGTCCGGGTAAGGTCGTGTAAACACGACGAATTGCGAAATGATTGTTTGATTGTTTGGAAAATACTAGTATTACTCTTTGTTGATTTGTTTGGAGATTCACTGTCTGCAAACGGAGAAACAACCGGCTCTCTCTTTGCAAGCAGTGAAGGATAGGTAACGCAGCCGTCGTGCCTATCTTTCTCCCCCACTGATTGATTGTTTGAACCCGAACTACGGTTCGTGGATTGTTTTCGGGAGATTTCCCGCTCCCACACTGATTAATTGATTGAACCCGAACTACTGTTCGCGGATTGTTTTCTGGAGATTCTCTGTCTGCAAACAGGAAAGAACAGATTCCCTCTTTGCAGATAGTGAAAGGGTAGGTGACGCAGACCTTTGCGGGCCTACTTATTCTCCCCACTGATTGTTTGATTGACCGAACATTGACTGTTTGATATTGGTTCATGAGGTATTCACTGCCTGCAAACAACGTAGAATAGAAATATTCTGTCTAGTCTTTGCACGCAGTGATAAGATAGGTAGTGCGGACTTTTGTCCCCATTGTGATCCGTCATGTCTATCTTCTCCTCACTGATTGGTAGCTGGTTCAACCCGGACCGTTTATTAGAGGTGGACCATCTAGCTCCGCTGGAAGGCACCCCTAATAAAGACATGTTCACAAAGTATGGATTAGTTACCATAGCTTATAGTAAGCTATGGCACAAGTATACCAAAGAAAATCAAGAGAAACAGTGGCCACTGATAGGATCCTTCGACCTTGATAAAATAGAAACGTTAGAAATAGCCCTTTGTAATAGTAAGAGAACGCCTATTATGCTCGACAGTCTCGGTATGTGGCGCAAAGAAGCAATGCAACGAAAAGAAAGAGACGAAGTCAGAGTAGGTAAAGAAACGCGACAGACAACCTTCCAAGCATTTGATAGGCCAAAGGAAGGGATAGCGGCGACACGGTTCCAAGGAGTAAACACAGGAAGGGAACGGTGTAAAGGGATATACCGACAGGACAACCCCAAGACACAACGACCCGAACGTAATCCCCCGACATTACGCGCAGGACGAACAGACTTAGGACAAAATCAATGTGCTTTTTGTAAATATTCCGGGCACTGGAAAGCCCAATGCCCGACTTTACTGAACACGGGTAAGAGCAGAGGGCCGACAGAAATAACAGGCCGGCAGAAAGGGAAAAGGCGTGAGACAAAGATGAATCAGACTGACACGGACAGGCCAGATAGAACCACCACGTTTGATTACGCCCGATGGCACAGGTTTCGCCAGACAGATTTCAGCGACATGTTTGAGTTCTCATAGGTCGAACAACGCTAAGACGGGAAACCCAGGCAAGCTCTAGGTCACCCGATGACGAACCCCGTACTACCGCTACTGTTCCCGAACACAAAAACCACCCATTCGGATAACATACAGGAACAACACACAGAGTAATTTCGGACAGATTAGTATACATTCCATTAATGAACTCAAACTTTGAGGGCAATGGGACTGATTACTCTCTGTTGCCCCCCCCCACTCTGTGGACAAAAGCAATTACAGGCCTGCATAGACAACCCCCCGTTCAGGAAAACTGTTCTTGTGGGCACCCCCCATTACCCAGGCATGCCTGTCCCGCCTCCTACCACGCCCAATGAATAAAAAACAAAAATACCTACCCCCACTCCGGAAATTCCCGAAATGCAGCAGGTCACCGGTCACGCCCATCCGGAAGGTGAAACACACAGCACGTGTGGGGCGGGGTCCTGCTGACAGCCGTCGATCGAAGAGGTCGCCGGTGGGATGTCCAGGAGGCACCGCGGGCCCGGCATGAAATGGCCTTCCCCATCCTCTTCTTCCTGGGGCGGCGTCCCCCGGGCCACGAGTAGGGAGGGGGCGAATGCAGATGACCCCCTCCCTCGTATCTCCTGGTCCGGCCATCACAAATACCTCCGCTGAAAAATTGGTACAGGGTGGGCTGGGAGAGGGAGGCGGCGCGAACGAGCCTCCCTCGCCTCCCCAGGTGGAGGTTTCCCAGCCCCGGCCCGGCGCCGAAATCCTCCAGCCGGGCGACGGACATACTTGCGCAGCACAGGACATAGAATGGCCAGCAACCATACTTGCGCAGCACGAGACACATGATGGCCCTCAAGTGTACTTGTGGAGCACGGGATGTGGGGTGGCCATCATGTATACCCGCGCAAAAGGACGGCGTGAGGTGCACTGGGAGAAGGAGGCGGCGCGAACGAGCCTCCCTCGCCTCCCCAGGTGGAGGCGCCACAGCTGCACCCTAGCGCCCGAGCCGAATGTCCTGCTTCTACGGCACGGTGTTCCATTTTTCGCCCCAAGAAGTCTCATCCACTCTTGCAGACACGACGAAGGGCGACTGCTGCGGAGTCTCAAAATGGCGTCTGGGCCCCCTGGAAGTCGAGTCTAGGCCGCTAGAGTAAATTTGACCAGTAACGTAACTCGGACGCTTGCCCACCTGGGCACGAGCCCCCACCTCCGACAACATCCCCACAGCTTTGAAGATTCTACAAGAGTCCCAGGAGCCCTCGACCCCTACAGGCTTCCGGTGGGGAACAACTGCCTTGATCACTCGAACAAGTTATGGCTGAACCTCAACGTGACCCGGTAGGGGAGATTTTGCCTCCCTCCCCTTTTTGATTGACGGTCCACATTGCCTGCCCCTTCTGTTAGCACAAGTTTTGAACTACCGAAAAGGACTCTGGTCCAACCGCCGGTTGTTGGAAACATTTTGTCCCTGATGCTACTTCCGGACTAACCCGGCCTCGCCCAAAATGGCGCTGGTGTCAATAGGAACTAACGAACACCTCGTGGTGTTTTTTAGCTAATAAGACTTGATGTTCTGAGATATGTATATGATCCTTTGTACACTTGACGAAAAAGGGGAGGGTTCACTTGGCGAACATGTAAAAGGATCCCGTTAAAATGTTGGTTTCAATGTACGATTTATTATGATATTATTGTAACTGATACATAACGTCGCTTATGACACACGCCCACGGTATGCATCTAGGAAATTTGATTGCAACTAGTCTGACTATGCTCCCAATTATGAAACGAATGCCCCTGATCCCTCAACTATTGATAGACGTTTTTAGTTTCCTGCAAATAACAAAATAAACCCTTTTAAAATGTTTTTAATGCTGCAAAATAGCCCCCTACTGTACGTGCTTCAGCCAACGCCGTGTCCGGCCAAATACGATTGCACTCTCATATTTACATGCTGATCAAATTGCGCAAATAAAGGTTTTTCAAACTATGAACAGGTATCGCATGCTTTTGTAAATATGGGATCAGCGGGAGGGTTTTTCTGTGCGATCTGGTTTGTTCTCTTTTTAAGGTTATTAGAAAATGGTTGCTCAGCCCCGGATTGATGATCGAATCTAAGGCACGATACGCTGCCTCCAAATGTGCGACTGGCCCAGGAACAAACGCATGAAGAAGGACCTCGACTTCTGAGAACGGGTAAAGTGAAGCGGTGTAAAAGATAAAATGTTATGAAAGTATGGTACTCAAAGGTACTATGGAACAGGGTTGGCCGAAGAGCTGATATGCCTTAGGACATCACAGCATTGGGAATGATTTAAGGATCCCGATAGCTAGATACATCTACAAACTAGGTACCTTGCACTAAGCGCCTCTGATTTTTTTAACGTTTCCCTACACACGACCTATAACGCCACACTCGGACCGTCTCCCTCATGAACAACCTATCGCTTGCCATCCTTACCACACTGCCCGCCCCCTGGCTTCAGAAACCAAGACCCCAGGGATTATATCCCGAGGAGATAAGACGAGTAGGTGGTAAGTAAAGGACTTTCGTGCCCGTACATGGTCCCAGGTCCTTTGATACAAACCCCCCATTTCCTGTGTGCCCGTTTGTCTTCCTCGTTCCCAGGCCGCCACCTGGCCCTTCGGATACTGCTTATTGCCCCTCTGTACAGTAGGAAGCTTCCCCCCATTAAAGGACCCTCGAATTGATCAAAGCCCCCACCCTATGAGATCCGATCAACCCCACACATTCCGTGAATCGACGGAATGTCCAGCTGCGCGATAATCATCACCTGTTGTGACCGGGGTGGGGACTTCAACTGTAAATGTGTGTGGGAACGGGCCTGAAGGGGAGATTCAGAGGATGCCCTTTCATACTTCAAAGCATTGCAAGAATGTGTTACATGCAATAAAGATCATAAACTTGTGTATAAGAGGCCTGGCCTCAGAGATGCGGTTAGAGCACCTCGTGACGATACTTGCTGTCCGAACTGATGTGTTTCTCCTCCGGAGAGAATAAACCCTTGTTTCCTGCCTTCCAGTCTCCAGCGCCTGCCTCTTTGTTTGGTAAACTTGAGTGGGTATAGAGGCGGCTAACGCCGGGCAACTTCGGAAAAGGTCTTCTGCCTGTACCTTTTTTTACAATTGGCGTCCCAAACGTGGGGCCCATCAGCGACACGTGGATCCAGTGGGAGAGGTCCTGACGACAGAGTGAACGACTGCAACGATCGGGAGAGCTCCTGCCCAATAGACCCTCGTCTGGCAGCCGATCATCCGAACTTCACTGGTTCCGAACAGACCTCTCTCGAGTGATCTACGGTCCTGACTGGGAACCATAAGGAGTGCCGCGAGGAATACGAAGAAAAGAGGACGATCGGGCGCTGGATTTAGAAGACAAGAAACTGTCCATGCGGTACGGGTAAGGTTGTGTAAACACGACGAATTGCGAAATGATTGTTTGATTGTTTGGAAAATACTAGTATTACTCTTTGTTGATTTGTTTGGAGATTCACTGTCTGCAAACGGAGAAACAACTGGCTCTCTCTTTGCAAGCAGTGAAGGATAGGTAACGCAGCCGTCGTGCCTATCTTTCTCCCCCACTGATTGATTGTTTGAACCCGAACTACGGTTCGTGGATTGTTTTCGGGAGATTTCCCTCTCCCACACTGATTAATTGATTGAACCCGAACTACTGTTCGCGGATTGTTTTCTGGAGATTCTCTGTCTGCAAACAGGAAAGAACAGATTCCCTCTTTGCAGATAGTGAAAGGGTAGGTGACGCAGACCTTTGCGGGCCTACTTATTCTCCCCACTGATTGTTTGATTGACCGAACATTGACTGTTTGATATTGGTTCATGAGGTATTCACTGCCTGCAAACAACGTAGAATAGAAATATTCTGTCTAGTCTTTGCACGCAGTGATAAGATAGGTAGTGCGGACTTTTGTCCCCATTGTGATCCGTCATGTCTATCTTCTCCTCACTGATTGGTAGCTGGTTCAACCCGGACCGTTTATTAGAGGTGGACCATCTAGCTCCGCTGGAAGGCACCCCTAATAAAGACATGTTCACAAAGTATGGATTAGTTACCATAGCTTATAGTAAGCTATGGCACAAGTATACCAAAGAAAATCAAGAGAAACAGTGGCCACTGATAGGATCCTTCGACCTTGATAAAATAGAAACGTTAGAAATAGCCCTTTGTAATAGTAAGAGAACGCCTATTATGCTCGACAGTCTCGGTATGTGGCGCAAAGAAGCAATGCAACGAAAAGAAAGAGACGAAGTCAGAGTAGGTAAAGAAACGCGACAGACAACCTTCCAAGCATTTGATAGGCCAAAGGAAGGGATAGCGGCGACACGGTTCCAAGGAGTAAACACAGGAAGGGAACGGTGTAAAGGGATATACCGACAGGACAACCCCAAGACACAACGACCCGAACGTAATCCCCCGACATTACGCGCAGGACGAACAGACTTAGGACAAAATCAATGTGCTTTTTGTAAATATTCCGGGCACTGGAAAGCCCAATGCCCGACTTTACTGAACACGGGTAAGAGCAGAGGGCCGACAGAAATAACAGGCCGGCAGAAAGGGAAAAGGCGTGAGACAAAGATGAATCAGACTGACACGGACAGGCCAGATAGAACCACCACGTTTGATTACGCCCGATGGCACAGGTTTCGCCAGACAGATTTCAGCGACATGTTTGAGTTCTCATAGGTCGAACAACGCTAAGACGGGAAACCCAGGCAAGCTCTAGGTCACCCGATGACGAACCCCGTACTACCGCTACTGTTCCCGAACACAAAAACCACCCATTCGGATAACATACAGGAACAACACACAGAGTAATTTCGGACAGATTAGTATACATTCCATTAATGAACTCAAACTTTGAGGGCAATGGGACTGATTACTCTCTGTTGCCCCCCCCCCACTCTGTGGACAAAAGCAATTACAGGCCTGCATAGACAACCCCCCGTTCAGGAAAACTGTTCTTGTGGGCACCCCCCATTACCCAGGCATGCCTGTCCCGCCTCCTACCACACCCAATGAATAAAAAACAAAAATACCTACCCCCACTCCGGAAATTCCCGAAATGCAGCAGGTCACCGGTCACGCCCATCCGGAAGGTGAAACACACAGCACGTGTGGGGCGGGGTCCTGCTGACAGCCGTCGATCGAAGAGGTCGCCGGTGGGATGTCCAGGAGGCACCGCGGGCCCGGCATGAAATGGCCTTCCCCATCCTCTTCTTCCTGGGGCGGCGTCCCCCGGGCCACGAGTAGGGAGGGGGCGAATGCAGATGACCCCCTCCCTCGTATCTCCTGGTCCGGCCATCACAAATACCTCCGCTGAAAAATTGGTACAGGGTGGGCTGGGAGAGGGAGGCGGCGCGAACGAGCCTCCCTCGCCTCCCCAGGTGGAGGTTTCCCAGCCCCGGCCCGGCGCCGAAATCCTCCAGCCGGGCGACGGACATACTTGCGCAGCACAGGACATAGAATGGCCAGCAACCATACTTGCGCAGCACGAGACACATGATGGCCCTCAAGTGTACTTGTGGAGCACGGGATGTGGGGTGGCCATCATGTATACCCGCGCAAAAGGACGGCGTGAGGTGCACTGGGAGAGGGAGGCGGCGCGAACGAGCCTCCCTCGCCTCCCCAGGTGGAGGCGCCACAGCTGCACCCTAGCGCCCAAGCCGAATGTCCTGCTTCTACGGCACGGTGTTCCATTTTTCGCCCCAAGAAGTCTCATCCACTCTTGCAGACACGACGAAGGGCGACTGCTGCGGAGTCTCAAAATGGCGTCTGGGCCCCCTGGAAGTCGAGTCTAGGCCGCTAGAGTAACTTTGACCAGTAACGTAACTCGGACGCTTGCCCACCTGGGCACGAGCCCCCACCTCCGACAACATCCCCACAGCTTTGAAGATTCTACAAGAGTCCCAGGAGCCCTCGACCCCTACAGGCTTCCGGTGGGGAACAACTGCCTTGATCACTCGAACAAGTTCTGGCTGAACCTCAACGTGACCCGGTAGGGGAGATTTTGCCTCCCTCCCCTTTTTGATTGACGGTCCACATTGCCTGCCCCTTCTGTTAGCACAAGTTTTGAACTACCGAAAAGGACTCTGGTCCAACCGCCGGTTGTTGGAAACATTTTGTCCCTGATGCTACTTCCGGACTAACCCGGCCTCGCCCAAAATGGCGCTGGTGTCAATAGGAACTAACGAACACCTCGTGGTGTTTTTTAGCTAATAAGACTTGATGTTCTGAGATATGTATATGATCCTTTGTACACTTGACGAAAAAGGGGAGGGTTCACTTGGCGAACATGTAAAAGGATCCCGTTAAAATGTTGGTTTCAATGTACGATTTATTATGATATTATTGTAACTGATACATAACGTCGCTTATGACACACGCCCACGGTATGCATCTAGGAAATTTGATTGCAACTAGTCTGACTATGCTTCCAATTATGAAACGAATGCCCCTGATCCCTCAACTATTGATAGACGTTTTTAGTTTCCTGCAAATAACAAAATAAACCCTTTTAAAATGTTTTTAATGCTGCAAAATAGCCCCCTACTGTACGTGCTTCAGCCAACGCCGTGTCCGGCCAAATACGATTGCACTCTCATATTTACATGCTGATCAAATTGCGCAAATAAAGGTTTTTCAAACTATGAACAGGTATCGCATGCTTTTGTAAATATGGGATCAGCGGGAGGGTTTTTCTGTGCGATCTGGTTTGTTCTCTTTTTAAGGTTATTAGAAAATGGTTGCTCAGCCCCGGATTGATGATCGAATCTAAGGCACGATACGCTGCCTCCAAATGTGCGACTGGCCCAGGAACAAACGCATGAAGAAGGACCTCGACTTCTGAGAACGGGTAAAGTGAAGCGGTGTAAAAGATAAAATGTTATGAAAGTATGGTACTCAAAGGTACTAGGGAACAGGGTTGGCCGAAGAGCTGATATGCCTTAGGACATCACAGCATTGGGAATGATTTAAGGATCCCGATAGCTAGATACATCTACAAACTAGGTACCTTGCACTAAGCGCCTCTGATTTTTTTAACGTTTCCCTACACACGACCTATAACGCCACACTCGGACCGTCTCCCTCATGAACAACCTATCGCTTGCCATCCTTACCACACTGCCCGCCCCCTGGCTTCAGAAACCAAGACCCCAGGGATTATATCCCGAGGAGATAAGACGAGTAGGTGGTAAGTAAAGGACTTTCGTGCCCGTACATGTGATATGCTCGAATGTTGTCCCCCTCCCTCCCCCTCTTTTCCTCCCTCTACAGGTTACATTGGAATCCCGACTGAGGTATAGTGAAGATCTGAAGCCACGCCATGTCTGATACATGAAGCGGACTAACGCTGCAAGGTGGCACCTAAAGACGCCCACAAACTACTCTTGTAACGAAAGAGCCAATAGTTGTATGATATGATGAGACGCGATCACCCCTAACCCGTGTTGCGTGAATGAGCACATGTCACGTATGTCTGAAACTATGAGAAAATGTTTTCTGTGCGACTGAAACATTGACTTAACTAGGCAAAGGACCGAGAGTGCGAGAAGTGCAACACAATGGTGCTTTTTACTCAATGCATGTCCCTCTGTACCCGGCCTAATGTTCGTCCGTCCCAAACTGCATGCTTTCTAAATTCTAACACAGACCTGTAATGTCTCATGTTGTGTAATGCGCTGAATAGCCTATCTTAGTACACGGCCACTCTCCATGTTGCACGTGTACTGTTTAGCCTATTGTTGCACATCTCTCTCTCTCTCTCTCTCTCTCTCTCTCTCTCTCTCTCTCTCTCTCTCTCCTCCACACTCCCACTCTTCCTAACGACTGGCACCTAATTGGCGAACCACCATCCCTGGTGCACCACCCAATTGGCTCCAAATACTGCAAGTATTTGAACAAATTTGTCTTAAATAAAATCACATTGATACCATGTTACTATCTCTCCTTTCTGCTAAATATTGATGAAACCTAAATTAGCCAAAAAGGAAAGGACAGGTAAGACGACTGAGGTTCCCTAATCTAACCCGTAATAAGGGAACTCTACATGTCAGTGGCTTCTATGATAAAATGCCTCAGGTAACGCAACCTTCCCCGTCCCGAATTGTCTCAATGCCCAAACAGTAAAAGTGATCGAAGCATCCCCGTCTTCCCAGAACGCCCCCAGTTTTGTATCAGCTGCCCCGGACGAGAGTTTGAAAAATGTGGCTCACCACTGGTTGTAAGAGATGGGTCGACTTACGGCTGACCCAGGCCAGCCGTTGTTCCTAGAAATGATTTGTTGATGAACAAGCTACAAAGTCTAGAATTTGAGAAATGTCACTGAACGCTTACCAACTGAACTGTAGCCTTCTGCTAGATAACGCCCTTATGACACAAAGCAAGACGATGGTCCCTCGCCCCAGTTTCCTATGTTCCTAGTTGTTTTCCATAAGACCCCGGTCACCCCAAGGATGAGTTGAATAGTTATCGCAAGCCCCCCCGTTTTTTTATGAAGTAGCCAGGTTGTAAGAGACTATGTAGAAATTAGAATGATGTTTGCGAAGTTAAGATTAGATCGAAATGAAGAAATTGTTGCAGTAAGCCCTGTTGAAAGTAAAGTGTTTAGCTGAAAGATGGGATGCATTGATATAATGGAAAATTGTTTAGCCTATGTTCATTCCTCAGAAAGATACCTACCAGACCATGATGATAGCACGTTGCACTTTTTCGTAAAATACAAAGCCCTGAAGAACGTTATAGCTTTGTAAGACTCGTACTAGAAAAGTGGGTCTCTGCCAGAAGAACTGACGTGACTGTAATAAACAAATGCAATGAATAGGTATCAGACCTCGTACCACGACAATGAATGTAAAACCAACAAACACCAAAGAAATAAGTACGAAGGAAAGTTGTAGGAATCCAGTAAACCTATCATCAATTATCTATACGTTGGTTGTAATCCCCAATGTAACGGATGTTTCCCCAGTTGCTTGGAGTTGGGAGAGAAATAGACTTATGTGATTACCTTCCTATGCCTATTCTCTAAAGACTGTCTTTTCAAACTCATTTAAGGGTACCACTGTCGGAGGAGAGAGAGACCGGATGTGGGAGCAGGCGGCCTGACTGCAGATCGTGGATCATCTGCGACTTTGGCCAAGGCGGGACCGCAACAGTAAGGGGTCGCAGGACGAGGCACTGTTTCCGACAAAATGAAAGGAAGGGGCTGACCTGATGCCCCTGCTCGATGATCAACATGTGCCGGAAAGTCCCCGCCCTCTGAGCCCGGTCATGGGCCCGCCTACCTGAAATTTTCCGTCCCCCTGGTCTCTTCCCGATCTGGCCCTGCTCATCCCCTCTTCCTCCGACCTACCATAAGGACTGCTCACACACCCCCTTCTTCCACCTGAACTCTTTGACAATCGACTCGAAAAAGAAAAACTGCAATCAGATAGAATAGGGTTTTGTTGCGAACTAAAATGAAACTTGGATGCCCTGTCTAAAGTACCCATGAAAGAATAGTTAGGACACAGGGCGAAAAAGGACCTTTTTAACCAGAAAAAAACGAAGAAAAGGTCATGCCCTGCAACGCAGGACCTGGAATAGAGCTGGACACATAGCTCCACCGCCGGTGCTCAACAGTGCCAACAGAAGACGACAAAGAATGCTGAGAACTCACTAATAATGGTCCACGACAATAAGACACTGGAAAAAGCAACACCCCTCCTCTTCGAACAATGACACCCCTGATTATCGTTTTTACTACGTCTCATTTCTCTCCCAGCTACCATTGTATTGATTATGCTCCAACCGAGTACAAAATGAACTTACATATGTAATAACCTATCAGTTCACATTCCGATTGACTATAAGCATCTATGAAATGTACCCAACGCTCTCACTACAGAATCATTTTTGTCCTATATTGCATTACTATGACTTTCCTGCAACGAGCTCAACGATGGGCCCGCCTCCTAAGATGAAAGATTTTAAATGTAAATGTTTATGCACAGCTCCTTCACCTGGGTTCCTACTTCTTTACTTATAACCACCACAGTAGACATGGATAGGAAATAGGCCAGCAAGATGTCTTAGGAATGTTAAAGGGAGGACTGTGGAAAATTAATACGGTTTGGTAAACATTATCTGCGCCATCTTGCCTTTTCCCCCGATGCCACACTTTTTGTCGTACACACCCGCCATTCTAGATACCTTGGTCAGAACCACCCTCTGCACGCCACTGACCCCCAGCACGGCTCTTCGCCCTCACAAGCACCCCCCACGCACTGGTCACCCCCGCTCTCTCATGCATGAGCCATAAACCCTCCCCATCTGCGCGGCTCTGCCTCGGAATCCTATCCTGTTCCCAGCGCGACACCTCCCTTCATCCCTTTCATGGTCCCAGGTCCTTTGATACAAACCCCCCTTTTCCTGTGTGCCCGTTTGTCTTCCTCGTTCCCAGGCCGCCACCTGGCCCTGCGGATACTGCTTATTGCCCCCCCGTACAGTAGGAAGCTTCCCCCCATTAAAGGACCCTCGAATTGATCAACGCCCCCACCCTATGAGATCCGATCAACCCCACACATTCCGTGAATCGGCGGAATGTCCAGCTGCGCGATAATCATCACCTGTTGTGACCGGGGTGGGGACTTCAACTGTAAATGTGTGTGGGAACGGGCCTGAAGGGGAGATTCCGAGGATGCCCTTTCATACTTCAAAGCATTGCAAGAATGTGTTACATGCAATAAAGATCATAAACTTGTGTATAAGAGGCCAGGCCTCAGAGATGCGGTTAGAGCACCTCGTGACGATACTTGCTGTCCGAACTGATGTGTTTCTCCTCCGGAGAGAATAAACCCTTGTTTCCTGCCTTCCAGTCTCCAGCGCCTGCCTCTTTGTTTGGTAAACTTGAGTGGGTATAGAGGCGGCTAACGCCGGGCAACTTCGGAAAAGGTCTTCTGCCTGTACCTTTTTTTACATTTTGGCCTCTGGTTTGGAATTCTGTTTAGATCTCGTTTTAGGCCTTGAAGTTAGCGAACCTGGGTCTTCGTGGTTAGGATCAGGTGTACTTGAATTAGCTGGTGCAGCGTTCAAAATATCTGATGAAGTGTGCGGATCTTCACTGCCTTGTAGTAGATATCCTCCCTCGCCGTTAACTCTTATTAGAACAGTAGCAGTCCCAGGTTGATAATTAGGTGACACTGCATGCAACAATGGGCCCAGGGAAGACCGTTTATCAAAGGCGGAGTCCAATGACAACCTTTTTTCAGTTAATTCTATTTCATGAGTCAGGCCAGATGATGCCCTTGTGATAAAGTGATCCAGGGTGCCCATGAATGAGCCACCGGTGATTGACTTCCTCCCCTTCGCTTCCTTAGTAGTTGTCATAACGATGTTTAGACAGAAAGCCACTTCCTAGGTATTTGCTAATAGGATTAACACTCCATCGAGCTGCAAAGTGATATTTAGATACACTGACCTTGGTTTGCAGATGAAAGAGGGTGGCCCCTCCCTGTCCTCAGCCGGCCTCTAACGGGCTCAAACGGGCCCGCCCTTGGCCTGGGCCTTGCCCGGCGCGCGCGCATCCCGCGAAGCCTGAGCGGCAAGGAGTTAAGTAGGCGTCCTCAGCAGGCAAAGCAGTCACAGGTGCGATCAGCGCACAGGGCCCCTGGGACTTGCAGTCCCTCCAGCAAGTTCCTTCCCCAAAGACGTACGCAGCGGCCCCCGCGAAGCGAGAGCGGCAAGGAGCTAAGTAGGCGTCCTCAGCAAGCAAAGCAGTCACAGGTGCTATCAGCGCACAAGGCCCCTGGGACTTGTAGTCCCTTCAGAAAGTGCCTTCCTCAAAGACGGACGCATATATAGGCCTGAAAATGCAGTGCACAGAGTCTGTCTTTTAAGAATCATATATTTGTAAATCGGACTACACAATATATAGCCAATGTTCCTGACACTTTTTTTTGAAAGAATTAGACTTGAATGATGATGATGTCATTACCTACCAAACTTTCATTTAATATTATGTAATAGTTATTTGCCAAATGTAGCTATGAATGCATCTGACAAAAACATTGATTGGCATTTGATTAGGTACATAGATTCTATTTTTTAAGCTATATTTTTTTCTTCCTTCTGTTGTGTGATTGAAAAAGAGGCTCTCAATTAAACTGCGATTGTGACTTCCATGGAGGGGAATGCAATTGTTTCTATTTTGAAAAGAACAGCCTATATATACACGATGGAACCATGTCAACTGTACAACAACTTTTCCTGTTATGGCCCTTGTTAGACCTGTCTGACCTTTTGCATAGTCCCTCCAATTTATTATTTATTTTGTCCCCTTTTTGCCCCTCATGCCTCTATTTATTTTTGTGTCCACTAGCTTTTTCAAGGTGTTGGTCTAGGGGATAGGTGCTTTTTCACCCTCATGGTTTTTCACCTCAGGCCTTCTCTGACAGGAATTTCTTTGGAGTCACAAAATGGTGGCTACCAACTGTCATAACTGACATACCTGGAACCTGTCCCATAGGATAGAATAGGGCATTCCAGAACCTTCTGGTACCTTCTGGACCACTGAGGGTCAGCCTATTAAAGGCGGAATGCTGGTCAGCCATTTTGTTTTGCCAGTGAGGAACAGCTAGAGTGAAGGCTGAGGTCTGGTAGGGGTAGGGTCCTGAAGGGTGGACTGCTCTACAAGGGTTGCCCTCTGTCTAGGTTCTCCTCCCCCCATTCCTGTTGTCCTAGCCGAGTTAGTTTCGTCCTGCTGACCCTGGACAGGAAGGAGCCTCCAGTCAGGTGAAGGGGTTAATCCCAGTGGACTGTGGAGCTGCAAAGATCCCTGCTCTGAGAACAGAACTGACTGCCCCTCCCTTGTCACCAGCTCCTGTCCAGTACGGAGAGTTAGTAGGTCTTTGAGGAGGATAGAGAACTGGGAGCTTATATGTGAGGAGATCCATCTCTACTTCCCATCTCCTGGGGTGATAAAGCAGGTTCTTGCCCTGCGTGAAGCTGAGACCCCCCCCCTCCCCTTACCGCTGTCTGGTCCTGCAGTGTGAGGCCGAGTGGGGTGAGAGGGTTAATTGAAGTTCTGCTGTTGCCCTGACTCTGCCGTGAGCAGGTACCTCTGGGGCGCCGATCGCGCTTCTGTAACAGCGCTGCTTGAGGAAGAAGGAGGAGGGACTAGGGGTATTGTGCCCGGCGCCACTGCGCATTCTCCAGGTTGACTTGCTGATCTTTCCCAGGAAGGGCCTAGGGTCGAGCAGGCCCACTGCGGAGCCACTATCTGCGTCAAGCAGGCGGAGCAGACTCGGTTGGCTGTCCGCTTACTCCCCGCGCATGCGCCATTGCGCCTTCGCGGGGGAAAACCCTGTCAGCAGCCGGCGAGGGAATCCTTCAGGGAGCAGCCGCAGAGCACCGAGCTTCCCGCTCAAGCGCGGAGAGCTATCTCAAGGAGGGCCCCTGCTTCCCTGAGAAGAGAGGGAGCGGGGCAGCCCGGTTTACCGGAGAAGAGCGCACTTCGAGAGGAGAGGTGCAACCGGTGTGTCCTCTTCCCCTGACTCCGCGCTAACGAGGCGGAAGGTCGAGGGGCCACAATTTTGAGCGGAGGATCTGGGTCCTTTTGTCTGTCTCCTCCCAGCAAACGGAGACACCGGCCGGAGGGCCCCTCATCAAACGAAGTAAGGAGAGGGGTCATTCAGGGGGAAGTTGGAGGCTTTAGTGTCTCTCTCAGAGGAGCAGAGACTTCCGGTTGGCTAAACTAGGATCGGGCTAGTACTGGGTAATGCCCATCTAGTTTCTGGAAAGGAACTCCTGAAATATAACTTTGAATGTAGGTTGTTCTCTCTTATGTGATCAAATAACTTTATTCAAACACCATTTGTGTTAGCTCTGGTGAAAAACTTGCTTAAAGAAACTAAAAGTGAGTGAAGCTAGTCAATTCATCTGAAATCAAAGGTGGAGAGAGAGTAAAGGTATAAAGCCCTTCAGAGCAGTCAAGTCTAGCAAATTTTGGAGTCTAATGTAATGTGCTGTTGATGCTGATTGATGATATAATTTAGAAACTTTAAAAGTATTATTATTATTTTCATGACAAACTGTAATGTACTAAACTGTGATTTCTAAAGACAAGAGAGCAAAAGATTATTTTAATAAACAAGCTCGTATTTTTCCAAACATTGGTGTAGCGTCATTTTTGAGTGAAATTGCGTTGGTTTACTGCTGGGTGGTTTGCAACCTTTACACATGTGCCTCTAGTGATAGTGTCTTACCCTAGGCCAGGCTACCCTAGGTGACCTGACATATTTAGGTTCCAACAGCCCTTATTTTACAAATCATTGTTTTCAGGTGTTTTAGTGCAATGGCTTTAATTCAGCTGGACCAGTATTATTGAGTGTACTGATTTGTTCCATGAAAGTTCAGGGCATTTTAACAGAGGTCGTCATAACATTGAGCCTTTTGGTAATCCTAAAACAAAGTCTGGTACATTCAGATGACTTTGTGCGTAACAGTGAGAACATAGATGTAGAATAGTAGAAACTTGATCTACTCTTGTAAAGTATCTAATCATCTTCATTATTAACCACCTATTTAGGTATACTTTAAGTGGCAGATGCATTTGGGGATTACATAACCGCTCCAAAATAGGATAACTGAGTTGCAGTGTTTTGGCCATGGTGTAATGGAGTGGCATTCAGTGCCATGTCTTATAAATTCACTTGGAAACATTCAAACATAGTCTTTGGTGGCTATTGAAAGCTTTACACCTATGAAAAAGTGCTGCTCTGGTGCTAATTGTATTTAAGCTAGTTTTAGCAGAAGAAGGTGTGTGCCAATTGTGCTCACTCTTTATATACCATTCCTGCTTGTGGTAAGCACCTGTTGAAATCTGCACTAGGCATAATAAGACATAATTACTGCTGTTTAGACAGTTGCTGGGTAAATATCAAAGGTTCTCTGCTGTTGCTATATATAGTAGGCAAATTGTGCAGAATTGTGCAGAATGTCTACTATTTGGCCAACAGTTGTGTGAATAATTAAGTTGCTTTGCTATTTGCACAGCCACTGGCCAAGCAGTACATCATTTCTGCTATTTAGTCAATAGTCTGATAAATGAGATTGTTTCCTTGTTTATGGCAATGCTGCTATCCATATGGTACATAACGTCCACCAATAGCTGAGTAAAAATGTAAGTTGCTTGGAAATATGCACATCTGTATGACAAATAGCATATCATTTTTGCTACTTAGCTATAGGCCTGGTCAAAAGTGAAGTTTCTTTGCTATTTGCTCAACAGCTGACCATTATTACATAATGTCTGTTATGTAGCCACAGGCCATGTAAATTGTTAAATTTCTTTGCTATTTGGATTGCTGCCAGTGAAACAGTGCATAATCTCCGCTATTTAGTGATCAGCTAGCTAAATAGTGATGTTCCCTGGCTATTTGCAGGGGCAACTGCCAAATAGTGTGGAATTTCTATTATTTAGCCAGCAGGTCTGTTAGTACTTGGAATTACTTGTAGTAAGTAAGACTTATTATGGCATGAAATGCTCACGACATAACAGAGCAAAATACATTCAACTCTTCTAAGACGCTGGCAGAAACTGACATACTGGTCTCTTTCACAAGCTTAGGCACATTCTTATTCTGAATTTCTGTTATAACTGTCCAATTCAGCATCCGACTCAGACACTGTACTTACTAAGGGGCCCATTAGTATGTCAGGCGGACCGCCACCGCCAGCATGGCGGTGGCGATCTGCCCAACATATTCCCCCACCCCCATGAAAATTCTCCCGCCATAGTAATGGGACCGTCTGCCGGTTTTCCGCCCGGTCGATGAGTCAGCCCAGGGGAAAATCTGTTAATATGGTGGCGGTGTCTATATTTGAATGTATGCGTGGACGTGCCTTTCTGTGGCAGCAACGCAGCGACAGAAAGGCATGCGGTTTTCCACATTGGGGGCATGTAGCAGGCCCCCAGGGATTCAGGGAGTTGTGGGGGGATACATGGGGGGTACCTATGGTACCCCCTGGCATTTCAATGTACATGGCAGGTACAGCGCGGTGCTTGGCACGTTGTGCAGTGAAACTACTAATTAGCCAGTTAGTGTACAGCATCTTACCACACCTTCCCCATACATCTGAAGAAAACAAAGTTTACAATATTGATATGAACAAAATAAATAATCTCTTTAATACAACACTTAATCTTTGAATGTCCTTCTTATCTTTGTGACCCATGAACAATTTGATGACATATTCCCTGAAATGACATTGCCTGTTTTCATAGGTAATTGAACAACAATACCTCAAGTGTTTATTATCTATTCTGGTGGCAACCACTTCTGCCAGTCAGAATATTTGTTTACATGTTTTCTTCATTTAATAATATTAGCATGTACAGGAGAAATTTTGACTAGTCACCTTCTGTTCCACCAACCTTTCCCTCCTAATAAAATTAATCCTTTGGTAACTGTCACAATTTGGACTGGCAAGGACATTTTTGAGTCACCTTTCTTACATTTCCTGTGATTTTTTACCATGACCCAATCCCTTATACTAAACTTTTTATTATAGAAATGGTGTTTCTGATCAAAATACTCCTTCATCTTGACTCAACGTGTTAAACAATCAGAACATTTATCAATTATAAATTTTACATTACTATCTAAAATGACCAGCAATAAAATAGTTTCAGTCTCTTACATATTTAGGAAATTCCTAGATGTCTTTGATGAGCTAATCCAATCAGTTCATGTCTCAAATGTTCATTAGGTGGTATTAATAGTTCTCCATGCCTAATCATTCCATTAACTACTTATAGTTCCTCTGAAATTTTAGCAAATGTTTTAAGATCATTGGATAAACATCTGATTTCAGACCAACCGTGCATTATAAACTGCATGCCTTTCCCTAAGTTTGCATCTGATTTGCTTCCTTCCAACGACCTCTCCTCTGATATATAGCTACAGCATTCATTTACCTCTTCCATAACTGCCACCACACACTCCATGTCCTCAAGTATCTCATTGTCATCTTCATTTAAAGACATGCATGATAAGCAACCAGCTTGGAAATTGTTGGTCCCAAAGATATGTTTAATATCACAATTATACTCCTGAAGTTTAGACAATAGTCTTATGAGCCTGGCAGAAGTATTATTAGATCTTGTACTTCTGAGTAAATTCATAAGTGGCTTATGATCTGTAAACAAATCAAATTTACATCCCCAAATAAAATCTTTAAACGGTTGCACTGCCCACATACAAGCCAGTGTTTCTCTTTCTATGGTACCTGTCAGATTGTTTAAGTGTTCTTTGGTGCAAATCCAATTGTCTGCTGTTTACCACTGGGCCATTGGCTGAGAACTGCCCCTAGTCCAGTCAAACTGGCATCTATAGTGATCAAATATTTGCACCCAGTTGTGTAGGTTTTCAATGCTGGTATTCAACAATAAGTATCTTCACCTCACAAAACACTTTCTCCAACTCCTCAATACATACATATGTTGCCACTTTTCTCAGTAACCCTCTTAAGGGTTCAACCATACGAAAATAGCCTTGCACAAACCATGCATAATACTCAGCAAGAACGAGGAATGATCTAAGTCTATCCCTGTCTTTAGGTGCCTTGGCTTCCTTATTGGCTTTTATAAGAGAGCACTTGGGTGTTATCCCTGATAAGGATGTTATGACCTAGGTATTCTGATTTCTGAACAGGATATTGGCACTTGTTACATCTCATTATCATACCGGTTTCAGGTAACACCTTTAATACTTTGTCTAAAATGCAGTTACGAGGCTGGCTATTTTTAGCAAATATCACAATATCATCCATATAGGCATGGACACCCTGCATATCACCAAATAACTTACCTATTAGCTTTTGAAAAAAGCTTACCGCATTCACCAACGCAAATGGAATTCTACAATACTCAAATGCTCCAAATGGTGTAAGAAATGTTGAAAGCACCTATGAGGCTGGCATCAGAGCAATTTGGTGATATGCAGAGCATAAATCAATTAAGGTAACAACTTCAGCCTCATGTAAGTTTGATAATAAATCCTGAACTTTAGGTACAGAATGGCAATTAATAATCATATTTTTGTTTATTATGTGCAAATCAGCACATAATCTCAACCCACTGAGTTCTTCCTAGCTATAACTATGGGAGGAACCCACTGAGAGGAATCAATTGACCTAATTCCTTGTGAACAATAATCTTTTAGTGCTTTCCTTAAATCCTCCCTTATACAAAAATGCACATTGCATACTTTATGGACAATAGGGCCAGCATCTGGCTTAAGCTTATTGTGGTGCTGAAAACCCTTGACAACACCAACCTTTTCCTGAAAAACATATGCACATTTTTGTAAAATATTTTCAGTGTCTTTAAATTCTGCTTCAACACTAACTACTTATAACTGTCAATTGGTGAACTCATCAACAAATCCCTGGGCCATTCACCTACTCTCACAGTATCTTCAGAACTCAGAATCAAATGCAGACCCATCCTGGCTAAATCTTTCCACCCAATGATGTTCTTTCCTTTAACAGCAACATAGACCTTGGTGAATGTACTTCCAATTTGCTTTAAAGTAGCCATTGATTTTACTATCCTTCTCTCCAAAGGCTTTAGGATTCCCATCTGTCAGAATACGTTTTACTTCATTACTTCAGATATAATAAAATGTAGAATCTCTCAAAATTGTTATGGGAGACCCTGAGCCTGCCATGACTTGCAGAGCAGTCCCAGCAATCTTGCGTTTTAGAAAAAGTCCATATACTACTTCTGAATCTGTTCTAGAATTGCATTCTATTGTGAAAATTACATTGTTTGATTTTTGCAAAGCTGTCTCTTCAACAAAATCTATATTGTTCACTTTGACTCGTGTCTTGCAACCTCGACACACCGCTTGGAAATTCCCCACCATTTTGCAAGACATGAAACACTTTTCAAGTACATGAAAACTAGGATTGTTATCAAAATGACTTTTGACCCACATCTGTAACAGTCATTTATTTTGTATTCTTACAAACGTTTTCTCATCATTAGTACTCAACAGGTTCACAGAAACGTTAGCATTCAACATTTTTGAAGAAATCATACATTGTTCTAGTTCCTTTGCTAAATGTAATATTTCCATAAGTGTCAGGTTTCTACATGGCAATATTTGTTCCTGAATTTTACATAAATAACAAGTAAATACAAAATGGTCCCAAATATATCTATCAATATTTTCCCCAAACGCACATGTTGCTGTAAATATCCTTAGTGCAGAAACATTCCATGTTCTCCTCCATGGTCTGCTTTTGTTTAAAAAATGTGTGTCTCCCAAGGAATATACAGTTCTTCAGAATAATGCTTCCGTAGCCTATCCACTGCTTCTTCAAATTGAGCATACTCACCATTAATATCCCCTGCCTGGCCTCAAGCTGGTGTCAACATTGGCAAATTATCAAACACCTCTCTTTTGCACAGCATGCCCTAGGCTACCATATAACAATGCTGACTTCCTTGATGAAGGGTATCTGGTGGCATCCACTGCAATAAGTAGTTTTCAAACAATGTAAACCCCTGCTTCCATTTAATTGAGGGTTTACCCGGCTGCTAGACAAAGGGTGGCAGTTGGACAAACTGATGGGGTGACACAGCTGAAGCCGTCCATCAACAATTTGTACTTATGTACTGATGGAGAAGGGTTTTGTGTAAATAAAACCTGCTCAGAATAAACTTTCCATGGTGTGAAGTTATTAACAATGTTTGAAATAATCAACATATAATTAACATGCATTTGAGAAAAAGAAATAAGAAAGGTGCAGAAAAATTACATTGTGTTTAAGTAGGCCACAGACGATTTCTGTACCATGAGTAAATATACAAACAAATATTGTGTATTTTTTTCAACCTATTTAAGCAAAAATGTATTACAGAATAATAGTTTAAATTGATTATGATTATCATACTAACGAATGATTGAAATGAAATTATGAAATGGAGCTTTTGTTTTTTAATAAATAAAATAAGTTGTTTATTTCTCCTAGATAAACTACATGTTTTACAAGAATGCCTCTGCATTAGCGCTAGGGTTAATTTTGCTTTAGAATGTAGGAATACAGAGATTGAGTTTTATTCTTCAAAGCGGTCTTTTTTGCTCTTTATTCTTGAGTAGCTGCTACATGTCCAGTGTATCTACAATGCTTCCTACGTTTGCAGGAAAAGCGTGCTGTAGTGACAAACTGTACTGTTAAATATTTCCAAATGCATTTGAAAATACAAGTGTCGAGGAAGGAGAAGATTTGATTTCCTCTGCTGAAGGACGATGATGACAGCAAGAAACTAAAACAATGGACGGTTGAGAGAGAAGAGTGGCGGAAGTGGTGTGACTTAACACCCTATGCCTGTCGGCCAATCAGAAAAGGATTTTCCTGGATTTTGTTACAAGAATAAGCCAGAATCGATAAACATTAGGGTGTAATTATTAGTGATAGATTTCGCCTGGTAGGCAGAGAGAGAGAAGGCAGTGTTGGTGTTAGATCTATCTCAAGCGTTCGAGTGAACTCTTTCCTTGAGATGTACTTGGCTGATGCGGTCTGTAAGCTGACTCTTTAAAACTTTGATTCTCATACTTATTGAGAATAGCCTCAGCTTTCCCTTTTGGCTGGAGGAATAGCATTTCCAGCTATTAGCATGCTGTGCTTTAGTTTTCTAGGTTCGCATGAAATTCTGTATTTGTTCTAATTGAAAAATACTCTTTTGTCTCTTACACTAACCACTCAACTCACACTCCTTAATTGAGATGTTATTATGATTATCTGAATTTGTGTTCTTGTGTGGATATTCAGATTCAACACTGCAGGCCCGATTCCGATCCCGTCCGGAAAGCCCTCCTATGACTCGGATCTGGAGGGCTTTCCGGATGACACGTACCCCGGGCATGCAAGCGAGTTTGATGCTTCTTTAAGCATACGGACTCGATTTTCTCTGACTTCCATGGAAGTCTACGGAAGCCTGCGTACAGACGTGTGCACTGGCTCCCAATGCAGAAAATGAGTAGGTGGGGAAAAGGTGCCCGCCACACTATGCATGTTTGGATTGGGGGAGCTAGGGCCACCATGACCGTTTCAGAGGGCCCTGGGTGAAGGGGGGCCTGCTACGGCCCCCTAAAGTATGCTTCCTGGAGCTTTTTAGAGTCGGGGGCTCCGATTTGATCCGCCTGATCGACGCGTGTATTGCACTTGGTCGCTTGTCAATTGGACCAATTGCGCTGCATGAGTTGACCATGTTGTAGTCATCCTGAGGGATTTGCTGACGGGTTTGAGTCGCTCGGAGCGTGAGGCGATATTCACATTGTACTTGCTTGCCCGTACAGCAGTACGAGTCATTTGGAAACCGGGGCTACGAATTGGACTCGCTCACTATGGATCCCGTTCGGAGCCTTTCCGAGCGAGATCAGAATCGGGCCCTGTGTCTTTGTTTGACTATTCTATATGATTTCAAAGAAAATAGATAAACACAAACTAATAGAGAAACTGATTCCATCTTTATTCATTATTATTAATGATGAAGAGATGTATGTGAATGTACATAGAAAGGTGTAAATAAAAATATTCCTTTTGTTTTAGGTCCTCATAAGGGGAATATTTCATCTAAATCTTTTGCCAAATCCCGATCGAATTTTCAGTTCCGTTGGAAGATCTGACGTATTATGGGCCAAATTTAGTTTTAGAAGTAGAAATAAATATAGGGGCCCATTAGCATGTCTGGCGGATCGCCACCGCCCGCATGGCAGTGGTGATCTGCCCGACATTTGTGCCCTCCCGCATGTCAATTACCCCCTGCCATATTACTATGGCAGACGGTCTTTCTGTCTGCCGGTTTTCCGCCGGTAGGCAATCGTCCCGATTCCCTACCGGGCAGAAAAGCTGTTAATATGGTGGCGGCGTCTTATAGACACCGCCATCCATATTAGTATGCAGGCGGAGAGATGCCTTCCCATGGCAGCATCGTCGTCACGGAAAGGCATGCGGTCTTCGACATTGGGGGCCCGTAGCGGTCCCCCAGGGATTCTATGGTGGGGGGGTGCACTTGGGGGGTACCTACTGCATTTCAATGTACAACGTGGCAGGCACAGCGCGGTGACTGTCATGTTGTGCATTGAAAGGCACAACTTGCTTTTGTGGCATTGCGGCATGACCCCCATAGTATGTAAACTGGCAAACAGTTTGATAGAGTGTAGTATAAATTGTTATACGCTCTGCATTGGTTAACAGAAACCCTTTTCCTTGCTGTTCCGCACGCTATCAGTTTTTACTTAACACCATTTATAAATAAATCAGTAATAATATTAGAGATCCTATATGTACAAGCACTGTTATTACTGTACCTCAGGTGAGCCCATCACAGTGTGAACAGGCTACTGTCAAATGCAGAAGAATGCAGAAGAAAAGTTTCATGTAGTACCTTCTGTGGTGTGCACCTAAGCCAGGTAGAACACACCACTCTAGTCAGTGTAAGAGAGTTACACACCCAAGAAAACCACTTCTCACCCCCTTGGTAGCTTGGCAGAGCAGTCAGGCGTATAGCAGAGACATGTGTAAAGCGTTTGCGCACCACATACACCAGTGTCTAAAATCATGGGGTCATAGCTCCTGTACTCATACTCACAAAGTCTTTCTTCTGGGGCACTTAAGGCAAACTTTAGAAGTGCACAACACCCCTATTTCAGACTTGGCAACAATTTAAATGCCAGTTCGCTGTGGCAGTAAACTGCGCATGCAGGTCCTGCAGTGGCAGAGGCATGAGACAGGTTTGAAACTCTACTTCTGTAAGCGGCACAAGCTGCCCTTCAGGCCCACTAGTAGCATTTAATTTACAGACCCTGGGTATATTAAATATGCCAAACAGGTGTATACCAATCTCACCAAGTTTACAGAGAGAGTGCATACACTGTAGCACTGATCAGCAGTGGTAAAGTGCCCAGAGTCATAAAGCCAATGGGGTGACACATGCAAACAGAACAATTGATGGACAGAATGCTGCACAGTGTCAAATGTTCACCCCAGTACAGAGATTTGGGCCTAAATCCATTGTTTTTTGGCCCGCCATACCTTTTCAGTTCAGACCCAGACACGCAAATCAGTCTGCACCCTGTTCCCCATGGGAGCAGTCCAGCCCGAACTGCCGGACTAGGTACTCCGTGGACTGGAAAATAGCATCCTAAGACCGGTTACAGCGCATCACCCCTTATCAGCCAGGCTAGCTTGACTCCAGTGGCATGGAGTGCAAAAATGCAAAAATAACAATCGATGGACAGAATGATGCAGGGATCTGGGCCTAAATCCATTGTTTTTTTGTTCCCCATACCTTTCCAGTTTAGACCCAGACATGTGCAAATCAGTCTACTCCCTGTTCCCCGTGGGATAAATCCAGCCTTAACTGCCAGGCCAGGTCCTCCCTGGACTGTCAACAAGCATCCTGGGATCTGTTTTGGGGCATCAACCCTCAACAGCCAGGCAGCCAGATCAACTGTGGAGTACCCCAAGGATCATTGCTCAGCCTCACGCTCTTCAAAATCTACATGGCCCCCCTAGTTGCCATCATCAGACAGTATGGATTCAGTATAGTATCCTATGCAGACAACACCCAGCTCATACTCTCATGAAGAACCCCGAAGAAACCAGACTCAGCTTCCATGAAGGAATGAAAGAAGTTGCAGCCTGGATGAGTGGCAGCTGCCTAAAACTCAACTCAGAGAAGATACAGGCCCCCATCCTCAGACCCTCCCCCACTGTCTGGGACAACACCTGGTGGCCCTGCGCAATTGGAAACCCACCCACCCATACGGACCACACCAGAAACCTCTGGAACATTCTTGACTCCTCCCTCACCATGACTCACCGGATCAACTCTGTTGCCTCCACCTGCTTCAACTCGCTCCACATCCTCTGGAAGACCTTCAAGTGGATCCCCCCCGAAGCCAGGAAGACCATCACCCATAAACTCATAACTTTTGCAGATCGGACTATGGAAATTCCCTCTATGCCGGAATAAACAAATCCCTGCTACAAAAACTCCAGACCATTCAGAAAACTGTGGCCAAACTCATCCTCTGCACACCCCGACATGAGTACATAACCCAACACCTGCAAGACCTCCACTGGCTCCCAGTCGAGAAGAGGGTAACCTTCAAGCTACTCACCCACGCCTACAAATCCCTCCAAAACATTTGTCCCAAATAACTCAATGAAAGAGTCTCTTTCCACGTTCCCAAAAGAAACATCCGCTCCGCTGACCTTGCCCTAGCAGAAACCCTGTGCATCCTTAGAACCAGAGCAGGGATAAGATCCTTCTCCTCCGTCACAGCTGAGGCCTGGAATGAGCACCCAGTCAAAATCAGATGCTCCCCTACTCTGCAAACCTTCAGAAAGAGCCTCAAGACCTGGCTTTTTGGCTGGCCGGAGCTCCTGCCCCACCAGCACTTTGAGACCCTCACAGGTGAGTAGCAAACTTAAAATTCCCTGATTGATTGATTGATATGGCTGGGTCCAAACTGAGTTGGCATGGTGAGCCAAAGATTGATGGATTAAGCACAGATCTTTGTGAATGGGGCTGAATGTTTGCAAAGTTCAGCATTCTGTCCATCAATTGTATCTTTTGCATTTGTTACAGTAGGTAGGAAGGGTATGCTCAGACGTGGGTCCCGTTTTCACTGCACCACTGGATTCAAGCTAGCCTGGCTAATAATGGGTGATGCCCCGAAAGAGGTCCCAGGATGCTTGTTTCTGATCCAGGGAGGGCCTGGCTTAGCAAATTCAGGCTGAATTACTCCCATGAGGAACAGGGTCAAGACAGATTTGCATATGACTGGGTCTTAACTGGGGTGGCGTGGTGAGCTAAAGAATGATGGATTAAACCCAGATCTTTGTGACTGGGGGTTAATGTTTCCATTGATCAGCATTCTGTTTATCAATTGGCCCTTTTGCATTTGTCACCCTAAGTGGGAAGGGTATGCCCAGACGTCGGACCTGTTCTCACTGCAGCACTGGATTCAAGCTAGCCTGGTGTATATGGGATGATGCCCCAAAACTGGTCCCAGGTTGCTTGTTTCCAGTCCAGTGAGGACCTGACTTGGCAGTTTGGGCTGGACTGTTAACATGAGGAACGGGGTCAAGCCTGATTTGCAAATGGGTGGATCCCAACTGGGGTGGCGTGGTGATGAGCAAAAAACGTGGGTCCAGTGCTCTCTGCACCACTGGATTCAAGCTAGTCTAGCTGATGATTTGTGATTCTTGAAACCAGTCCCAGGATGCCTGTTTCTGGTCCAAGGAGGACCTAGCTTGGAGGTTAGGGCTGGACTGTTCCCATGGGGAACAGGTTCAACACTGATTTGCATATGGCTGGGTTTAAACTGGTGTGGGGTGGTGATCAAAGAACGATGGCTAAAACCCAGATCTTTGTGATTGCAGGTTAATATTTGCATTGTTTAGCATTCCGTCTATCAATTGTTCCTTTTGTATGTGTTGCCCTAAGTAAGAAGGGTATGCACAGACATGGGTCCTGTGCTCACTGTCCACTAAATTCAAGCTAGCCTGAATGATGATGGGTGATGTCCAAAAACCTGTCCAAGGGTGTTTGTTTCCAGGGCAGGTAGGACCTAGCTTGGAAGTTCGCGCTGGACTGTTCCCATGAGGAACATGGTCAATGGCTGATTTGCACATGGCTGAGTCCAAACTGGAGTGGCGTGGTGAGCAAAAGAACGATGGATTAAACCCAGATCTTTGTGACTGAGGATGAATGTTTGCATTTTTCAGCATCAATTGTTCCTTTTGCATCTGTCTTTAAATATGTATCCAATTGTCAGCTAAATAGCAGAGATTGTGTACTATTTTATGGCTGCTGCTTGAATAACAGAGAATATGTACTTGGTGGTCAGCGGATAAATAGTCACTTCCTTGTGGAAATAATGTTAATACCTATCGTGACTAGAGGCCCAGTTACAGTGGCTTGATTTTTTTTATACAGGCTATATATATATATATACATTTATCTGGATCTTCAGTACTGCTATTAATAAAGACAATGCATTCAGAGATTGCTTTTCTTAGTAGCCTGGGAACATTTAACTGAAGATTGCCTAGAAAAATATGGTTATGCGCATGAGCCTACAGGGTTATTTACCGGTTATTTGGCACAGAAGTGGTACTGTTGCTATGCAACTGTACTGAGAGTCCATGGGGTGTAAGAGGCAGAAAACAAATTTAAGCCAATGTTCCTTCTGAATTGAAGAGCTGGCCGTGAGTTTTAGGAAAGTGGTTTGTTTTACATGAATATTGAAAGTTTCTGTTCTACAATTGATACCATTGCCTTTGATCACCATACTCTATTTTATGTACCAATGAGGTTATTTTAAATAGTAATTATAATTTACAGTTCAATGTTGAATAATAAGAGTAGTGGCACACTATGGTAATATACTGTGCCTTTTCAGAAACGTCTTGCATTGAAGCAGAAGGCATAGTCACTAAATAGCTATTTAGATATTCATTTGCTACATTATGTGGTTTTAAATAAAATGTTCTTTATGTGACAAGTTGCCTTTGAGTATTATACCCAGGGATTATAGGGCTCTTGCTTGTCAGAAGCTGTAGCGCTTTTGAATGTATACTGATATAGGTGTAACATGACTGTTGCAAAACACTTCCGGCATTGCTAACTGGGTTTGTCGTGACGAGTACTCTGCCAGTGTCATGTGTCGAGAAACTAGTCAGGATGTTGCAACTGGGTGTGATGAGCGTACAGCCAGTATCTTGTGTAAAGAAACACAACTGAGAGGTGTGATCTGGGTGTAGTAAGTATATGAGCAGAGTTTTGTCTGGAGAAATAGTTCAAGGCATTAGGAACTAGGTGTCACAGTGAAACAGTCAGTGTCACGATGGAAGAAATATGTTGAAATATTGCAAACCAGAAGAGCAGATTCCATTACTGGCTTGATTTGTGCAGAATGGATGACGTGAAGAAAACTATTCTACATTTGGATTAGTTTGAGATATGTTTTTGTGCGTGTGTGGGTGTGAAGATTGCTGTGCTTCCCTATATTGGTGGCAAAACAGCAGATGCCCTGCATGGGTAAATAGAATGTATACATGTTGTCCTGTGTAAGGTGGTGGAGCAAAATGTGGAGAGTTGAAATCAGGCCCTTAGCCGCTAGGGTAAAGTAGGTGTGCCATATGTGGACGGAGAGAGGTGGAATGTAGAGTCCTGTATGGGTGCAGAATAGTTCAGTCTTTCCCTGTGTGAGTGCAGAGAAAGAGAGATATATGGACTTTGTGGGAGAGGAGTGTGAGTTGAATGTTGAACTGTCATAATTTAGTGTGATGTTTGGTGTGAAACCTTCAATGGTGATCACCTGAGTCCAACATGTATCATTTGCCTAGTATTGAGTTGCAACGCTATAGCCTGTGGTGTGGTCATAATGTGTGTAATGCTCTCACATGCTGGGTGCTTAGGCTGAAAACAGCATTTGAACTGCGGCTGTAATGTTCATTAGATAGATAAAAGAGAGATACAACGAAAAAAGAGAAATAGATAAAAGATAGCTTGTAGATAGATACATACGAGGTAGACATTGATAGATAGATAAATAGATAGATTAAAAATTATAAATAAAAGATATATAAAAGATAGCTAGCTATAAAGATAAAAGATAGACAGATAGATAGATACAATATAGATGTGTAGATAGAAAGATAGATAAAATATAGATGTATAAATAGAAAGAAAGATCAAATATAGATTTATAGATAGAAAGATTGATAGAAGATACATTTGTTCATAGATAGATAATAAGTAGATACAAGGTAGATAGATAGATAGACACATAGACAGAGAGATAGATAAATAGATAGATAATCCATAGGTGATAGATCGATAGATAGATAGATAGATAGATAGATAGATAGATAGATAGATAGATAGATAGATAGATAGATAGATAGATAGATAGATAGATAGATAGATAGATAGATAGATAGATAGATAGATAGATAGATAGAATGGAATCTTTGTTAACCCAAATGTGACCTGCACTATCAAATGCTGATACAAAGATGCGTGCAATGCAGAAATGTATTGTCCAGCTGTCGTAAAAAGTGGAGGACGCAGAGGCCAGGTCTTTACCTAATAACATGCAGCTGGTGGGGCTCCCGGAGCACACAGAGGGCCCCAGCATAGGGCTGTTCCTGGAAGACTCGTTGTGGTCAGCTGTGTTAGGGGGGCAAGTCATCTAACCTGTTCACAATGGAAAGGGCACCCTAACTGGTTGTGACTAGATTCTTAAACTCCAAGACCAGGCCTATAGATTAAAACGGGCCCATGCACACGGCCCCTTTGAACTGGGGGATGGCACTGTGAGCATATTTCCGGACTATACCAATGCAATGCAGCACTAGAGAAAGACTTTCCTTGCTGTGAAATGGCATTTGAGGACACTGAACCTGAAACATGCATTGTTCTTAACAGCAAAATTCAGTATAATTGACCAAGACTGATCTCATTTCTTTAACTACACCATCAAGGAATGGGATTGGTTGGAAGCGAGGGGGCACTTGACTACAGAACAGCGAGACATGGTGGAGCGGTGGGGATGGCAAAGACAAAAGCCAAAGCAAAGACCACATCGACCACTGCAGGCTGTCCCCTTGCAGCACCAGGTAAAGATGGAATGGGCCAAGGTGGTTGCACACATTCAGCAGTGTTAATCCTTACAATCCTAAAACCACTGGACTACCCGGGTTAACCACTCAGGGGCATCGTTAGAGAACTCAGTGCCATAATTTGGAGATTGGCAGAGAACGTACCACTGGTGGTCATCCCAATGATGACAGACACTATTGTCTGAAGAACCAGGAAAAAATGCCGGACCCCGGCTTAAATTGAGGTAGTGCTCCCTGCTGAGGGTCACGGGATGGAATTGGGGTGCATAGTTGTCTATACCTGCTCCGTGAGGACACATTTCCCCCTGCTTTTCTAATATGATATTTGAATATCTGTATCTGTTGGTATGCTAGATATCAATGTTCACAGACATGCAGCACACATTTATGTTTAGGTTTATGTTTTTGGAGTGACATTGGGGTGGTGGATAGCTCAGAGTCCATGGCTCGAGGTAGTGGGGAGGAGGGAATGGGAAGTATGCATGAGGCATGCTAGTCAGGAGCCACATTCACAGGAATCGAACGACACAACCTGACATGGACGGTAGCTATGGAATTGTGGAACACACAGCCGGAAAGGTAGCCCCCCTTAATCCTGAACATATTCTCTTTGAATGTTAATTGACTAGGCAATAAACTCAAGAGAGGAGTAGTGTGGAATATCTGTATAGGCATGACCCAGGCATACTTCTCTTACAAGAAATTCACCTGGATTTTACTTGCTGTGGGTTTATGGTCTAAGGCAGACACAAACTAACTATCCATCCGGGGTTCTTCAGAGGAGCCAGAAGAGTGTGAATCCTGGCTTGCAAATCCCTTCTGCTACAGGTCACCCAAATGTGGGTGGATGATTAGGCATGCCATGTGGTGGTGAGGCAGAGATGGAATGGGGAAGTTCTGGTGCTGGCATAAATTCGGGGGACTGGATAGTGGGGTTTCCAGAGACCCTCCACCCTCCCTTGCTTCTTTGCCACTGGATTCTAACTAGCCTGGCTGATGACGGCTGATTAGCCAGAAACCAGACCGAGGATTATTGTTTCTGGTCCAGGGCAGACATGGCTTGGCAGTTCGGGCTGGACAGTTCCCATGAGGCACTGGGTCAGACTGATTTGCATATATGCATGTCTGAACTGGGGTGGCGGAGTGAGCTAAAGAATGATGATGGATTAAACCCAGATCAGTTGACTGGGGGTAAGTGCTTGTAATATTCAACACTCCGTCCATCATATCCTTTGGTTTTTCTTTTATCACCCTAAGTTGGCAGGGTATGCCCAGACGTTGGTCCCTTGCTCACTTTGCCACTTGATTCAAGCTAGCCTGGCTGATGACAGCTGATTAGCCAGAAACCGGTCCCAGGATGCTTGTTTCTGGTCCAGGGAAGACACGGCTTGGCAGTTCAGGCAGGACTGTTCCCATGAGGCACAGGGTCAGACTGATTTGCATACAGCCATGTCTGAACTAGATAAACGAGGCCTGTTACTTTTGCATAATTTGAGAATGTTCGATCTAGTAATGTTAAATGACAGATTCCCAGAGGATTCCCCAGCCTTCTATACTTACAGGGGGCCATATGGTCACTCATTAATTGATTACATGGTGGTATCTTACCAACTATTTAGTGTATGTACACAATTCAAGGCATTTCCAACAAGCATGAGTGATCATAGAATTTTGGCTGTTAATGTTGATTTAGAAATTGAGAAGCCTGAACTTTGGAATCACAAGGGACAAAAAGGTTTCATATAATTGCAGTAATGGGCACATTTGTTGGTGAATTAATTTGCTCCCAAGTTTTAAGAGAGTCTTTGAAAATATGGCCTTTATTTGTAATCAAGAAACCCCTATTGATAGTTTGAGAGAATCCTGGCTGCAATTAGATTGTTTGGAAGAAAAAAGCAAGTTCACAGTTCTGCACCACTAGTGATTAAATTATGGGAATTCAAAACATTTAATTTGGAAATTCATGCCTTAATTAGAGAACAATTTAGGCTGTCTACAATACCAAGGCAAAGGGAAAGTAACAGACTAAAACAGGTAAGGAAAAGGAAAATGGTATCAGAACGTAGAAGCGTTAAACTTCGAGAGGTTGTTCAAACCAGTGACACTAGGAAATATTGGGCGCTGATAGCATAATTTTGCGAAGGGAGAGAGACGTCAAAGCCCATTTTCATTCCAGATGCAGAATAGTCTGCGTATATTTCCCAGCTGTAAGCTTTAAATTCAACAGTTGGATGGAGTTAAGATTTTGGCTCTGCCCCTTCCGTATAATTGTTCCACTATATAAAAAGGGTCCCAACAATCCCCATGCCTGTTTCAGACAGATCTCTCTCCTGGATGTAACTGGCAAATTATATGCGAAGAGCATTCTTACCCATCTGCAAGATTGGGCATTCGGAAATGATCTTATTCTTGTAGAACACACAGGATTTTACAAAAACAGTGTTACCTTGGATAATATCAATGCCTTACAAACCTTAACCGAAAAATATCCAGGGAATCGGAGAATGCCGTTAGATGCAGCTTTTAAAGATTTCTCTATGGCATGTGACCGGGTAGATCGGTGGATGTTGTGGAGAAAACTGGTCACCATGGGGATACCAGGGAATCTATTACGATTGGTTATTGCACTGCACTCCTCTACTTGGATGCAGGTTATATTGGGGGGGAACACAGGGTCTTTCGAGAAAAATAAAAACTAATAATTGGCTGTACCAAGGGTGCCTTTTGGCCCCTCTTCTTTTTGCTATTTACATTAATGATTTACCAAGAAGAGTGGGGCTCAGCAAAAGGGATTCCCCTAAATTAGGAAACTTAAAGCTGAGTTGCCTGCTATATGCAGATGATGCCATATTAATGGATTTAACGCCAATTGGACTTTAAAGACGCCTTGCTGAGTTGAGGTTTACAGAAGAATACTATTTAAAAATAAATAATTTAAAGAGTAAAGTTATGGTTTTTAGTTATCGGGGATGTAGAGTCAGAAAGAACTCGCATTGGATCTTGGGAAATGAGAAACTGGAAGTAGAAGAGTTTTATCCATATTTAGGAAAAATCTTTACAAACAGGTGTTCCGGTAGCAATCATATGGATCATTGTAAAGGAAAGGCAATCTCAAAGGCCTTTGCAATTAATTGATTGTATACACACTGCGGGAAAAGACACATTGCACATATTTTATCAGTCTATAAAATAAAGACACCACCAGCATTGAGCTATGTCTGTGAAACAATAGATGCACAAGAGTGGGACGAATTTGAGAAAGCAAAGGAACAGATCTGGCGCCAAATATGTAATTTGAATCATGCTGCTCCTATCAAAGCGATTCAGAATGAATTTGGTTTACTTTCCACTTATGTTCTATCTATGACTGCATGCTTAAGATGGAGCAATGCACTAGTAAACAGCTCCGAGAACATAGGAGGGAGGGAGCCCACTGCCTTTCATCCCAGCACAGTTCACCCCATTGCATCCTGGTAGATGCAGTACGCTTACTTTCAAAGTTGCAGAAGTCTTTAACCAAAGTTGGTGCAGGTAGTGCTGGTATCTCTAGACACTGGTTTCTAGGTTTAGCCCTTAATCAGTAGGGAGCAAAAAGCATAAAGGAGCAAAGAAAAGTCATCAGTGGTTGCTGAAATGATGCCCAAGTCTTTACAGTTCTCAGTACCTCACCACAGGCACACAGGTGCATCCCAGGAGAGCTTGTCAGCTCATTGGCTCAAGGGAGCCTTTTGAACACAGGGGGGAGGGAGCATACTGCCTCTGATCCCAGCTCCGAGAACATGTTACAGGTAGTACTATGTGAGGAAATCTTTGTCAGCATTGAAGCAAAGAGTGTTAAAGGCAAACAGTGTGGCTGGCCATGGTTAGGCACCTCAGTTTCAAAGTTAATATGTGAGTTCTTGATTTGTGCAAAGCGCGTCCGGAGCTTGCCACACGTATGCTCCACTCTTCAGCAGATAGTTGAAGCTTTGAAGAAAAGGATGGTGCACCAAATAACAAGATTCAAAGAACTTCCAATGTATCCAAAAAATGAGTCCTTTATTTTTTTCAATCTTTAAAAAGCCTCAGCCAACGCATTTCGTTCCATTGGAACTTTGTCAGGGCTGAAAGGAGCATAGATAAAAACACACTGAGTATACAAACAGACACAACAAATATATAGTACATACTACATAAATATGAATACAATTACATACACAATGTTATTAAGCACACAACTAGACTTCAGGAGAAAGATAATAAGAGTACAGTCTTAACCAATGTACACTAGGACTAAAAGAAAATAACCCAAGAACAAATGACAAGAAATTATTCTAGTGTATCGCACAAATCAAATTAGGTATCATAAGAACAAGGGGTATACAAAGAGACATAGAAAATAAAATAAAACCAGACTATTGGACAATATCACATGAACAGAGTTAAAACATGCCAAACATATTTGTTATATTCAGAAGTCAACAAGCTGGACCGCACAAAGCAATGCATTAATTCATCTCAAATTGGTCACAGGAGAGAGAATAAGGGGAACTAAATAATAAGAAGGTAGGTAGAAAAGCTTTATTCGATTTCACAATTTTATAAAATCATAAAAGCGACAATTCATGCAATAATTGATACAGTCAAACGAATTACATTTATTATCAGTTATACATCCATTAAAAATTTTAAAAACAGATTAAACTTTTCCTTTTCCTCAAGATACGTTTTAAGAAACCGGTTATTAAACCAACACAATACATGTCATTTAGAAGTTGTAAAAACAATAAGGACGGGCGACATTGGCGCCATGACCCCTGCTTTAAAAAAGGTTTAATCCATCTAGCCCTTTCTGATGAATAAAACTTGCAAAAAAATATCACGTGCAATGTAGATTGGTCAGATAAGTTATCGCACAGACATTTGCAGAGCTTTCTGGACCAATCATTTGTTTTAGGAAAGGTAATTAAACGAAAGAAGTAATCAAATCTAAATCTGGTCAGGATGAACCTATCAAACCCCTCTTGACACCAGACCAGATAAGTTTGAATTGAGGCTGAGACCAGGGTGAGTTGATGTTGTACTACATTTTTCTTGTTTAGCTCCACTCCTAATCTTAGGGTATCAAAATTATACCAACAGAGTGCCTTTAAATCTTTCCTAGATATAGTATACAAAGAGTCTGGTTTAATGTAAAACTCGGGCCTCCCCATATCGTTAGTGAGATTACGGATGTAGTTCAACCATGGGATCTTTGAGGCCTGGTCTAAGCCCATAGAATCTTTGATTATTTCCCTGTTTAAAACAAAATCAGGCGAGGTCCATGCTCTACGCCATAACAATAGGGGTTGCATATTAATTAGATCACTGATGTATTGAATCCCCAATTCGGAGTGACAGTTAAAAACAGATGCACTTTGAGGAATAGCTAAAATGAATCTTAAAAATGCATTTTCTACCCTTTGAATAGGTGATGTATCATAGACTCCCAATATGCCTGCTCCATATACAGCTATACTAATGCACTTGGCCTGGTAAAATTTCAATAGGATTTCCGGGGGCCTTTTCCCCATCTTTTTGGCAAATATCAATAATGCCGCCATTGATCTTTTAAACAGCAATGTCCTGTTTTTAATGGCTGGTCCCCAGGATCCAGATTCCTCTAAAGCAATACGTAGGTAGGAGAATATTTTAGTAGGAGCTATTTTCTCACTCCCAGCGCGCAGGGGACAAGATCTCTTTTTCCCTCGACCGCAGGACATAACGAAGGTTTTTTTAACATTAAGTTTCAGTCCCCGATTATCCATAAAAGGTATAGGTATCAAGTGCCGTCTGAAGACCAAGTTGGGTTCTCGCCATTAAGACGGCATTGTCAGCTTATAAGAGCGAGACAATCTGATTGTTTTTAACCTGCTGTGAGTCTCGTACTCTGGCCATCAATTCCTTTTCCAAGTCATTAGTGTATAAAGTGAAAAGGAAAGGGGCGAGGACGCAGCCCTGTCTAACTCCTTTTCTTACATGGAAGGGCTTGGTGCATTCTCCTTTTAAGCCGAATCTCACCTTGGCTGTAGAACCCACGTACAGTTGTCTTAAAAATGATATAAGTACCTGATCTACCTTTAGGTTTGCTAAAATCGGCCATAACCGGCTATAGATTACGCAGTCAAATGCCGCAGTTAAATCGACAAATATTGTGCACAATTTACCTTTCTCAGCCTGAGTATATTTTCTTTGTAAAATGGAGAAATTTAACACCTGCTCTACAGTGCCCCACCCCTCCCTGAAGCCATATTGGACTGGGCTTAGGATATTCTTGACTTCCGCCTATTGTTGGAGGCGGTTCAAGATGACCCTACCTGCGACTTTCATGAATGAGTCAAGCAAGGATATGGGGCGGTAACATGCGGGGTTGTCCCGGTCCCCTTTTTGAAAGATGGGGATGATGATTATCGACTCGGACCAGGATTTGATAAAACCCTTCTCACAGCTTGCTTCGAGGACTCGGGTTAATAATGGGGACCAAAGCTCGGTCGAGTATTTATATAAGTCGATCAGGGTCCATCCGGGCCATGCACATTGCCTCCCTTGCTATCTTTTAAGGCTGCAAGTACTTCTTCATTTGTAATGTTGAGATTAATTGGTACAAATGTTGCTAGCCCCTCCTGGATGTCATGTTTTGTAGCTTCAATTTAGTCAGTTCCCCCTGAGTTGTACACTTCTGAAAAGAAATCAATCCACGAATCTTCAGAGATAACCACCTCAATTCTTGCTCCATCCCCCGATCTAAAAAATGGTGCCTTGACAGCAACCTAATAAAGGGGGCAATCCCGCATTTGCGAGGCTTCTTCTAGATTAGTCCAGGCCTGTTCTTTAATTTCCCTCTTGCGCTTACTTCTCGCTAGGTTATATTCCTTCCTACGCCTTCTAACTGCCTCACTATCCCTCATGGTTCTTTGGAGGGCCGTTTTTAAAAGGGAATAGGCCTAAGTACAATTAGAGTCAAACCCTCCATGTTTTTCGGGTTTTTAATCTCTACATGGGCGATTCAGAGTTTTTTGGATTATCCTAGTAATGTCGGAAAAATAACTCAATATATCAGTATATGATGAAGCTTCTTGCAGGCACTTTAATATTGGGATTTCAGCCTGTATCAATATTTTCAAGTTAGTAGCCTCTGGGTCGCTCTTGGCCCATCGTAAGGAATACCCATTCTGTCGTTCCAACACACACCCTTAAGTCCAGACTAAACTCTTGACCAGGGAACTTGCTTTTTTGTGAGGAAATGAGATATTGATGCTAAGCGGTAGATGGTCACTAATCCCAATTGTGTGTGTAACAAAATCCGCTGCCCATGTTGCATAACAGTTAGAAAGGATAATGAAATCAATCAAAGTACTATGACCTCTTCCTACAAATGTGGGGCTGAAATCAACACATGGAGAACACAGCATGTTTGCAAATCCTAGGTTGTGTGTTGCCTTAACTTCATTAAAACTGTCTTCTCCCTTGGAATGGATAAAATGGGGCTGGTGGTCCATATCATCAACCTCCCAATCGCCACACCCCTACAAGGGCTGTTGGCAGAGGTTATTATTATTATTATTAAAATCCCCACCCCATTAAAAGCTGGAATCCTTCCCTGTGTTATCACTTAAACTCTTGAGTTCCTCGTTAAGATCATATAACATATCAATAATGGCACCCTTATTCATGTTATTATACATATTAATGATAACTAATTCAACAAGCGGAGACACTTTGATGACAACAATTTGATAACAACTTGACGATTTAACCATTTTTATCCCCACAGTCCCCAAAAGATTGGTAATGGACACACAAATTCCCCCTTTATGCCTCCCATGACTAGATCGACCCGCTGGGACGTGAAACGTTCTGAAACCATCAATATGAATTTCCTCCAAAGTCCAGGTCTCCTGTAGGCACAAAATATCAAAGTTCATGATAAAGTCTCCCCAGATAGGGTTATTAATCTTGGATTGGAGCCCAGATATATTCCAAAAGGCTACCCTCACCCGCCCCTGGACATATGATTAAATTCCACATGTTGCAACACCCCCTATCCCAGCTTCCTCCTTTCTGGTTTCGCTAGGGACCGAAATGTTGCTCACATGTATACCAGCTGTTCTTAAATCTGATTGCAACAATTTATTCTGTTGTACATGTTGTACCTGCGCTGCCATAGCCATACTCATATTGTCGCCACGGGGGTGAACAACGGAGATACTGCAACTATTGGAGCTTTAAAATGAACCTTCTTATCCTCAAACATGTTTTCACCCCCTGGTGCCTGATCTTCAGAATTTGGAGGGTCTGGGTAGCAAGTGTTGATTTTGCATTTTCGAGGAGCCCAGACTTGTATATGTCAATCCACATCCACTAACGAATGTAGGGGGCCAAACCGATTTGATAATTCCAGGTTATATCTCAGTGGGTTATTTGGAGGATGACCAATTGGGGAGATGTTATACTTGTTGGTCATTTTAGGTTGATAGAAAAATCCAAAGGGGAGCACATTTATCCCCTCAGCCCACCTTCTGTTAGCAACTACCCGGTTCAAGATTTCTTGTACTAAGGGAGGGGAAGCAAGTGATAACACTATACAATCCCCATCAAAAGACTTTCTGCTCGATCCAAGCCACCTCACTCGTCTCACCATTTTGAATGAGTGAAAATGTTTCTTGGGTTAAACACGTCTTCCGTCCTAAAAAGTTTATTGCTTTATTGCTTAGCTTTTCCCAGTTTTTCCTCTCACCCTCCTCCAATAATGGGACGTTAGCCAAAACCTAGTTGTAAGGGGCTTCCGCTGGGGGGAGGTTCAAACTGGGCAAAATGTTACTTTGAACCTGATGGCGAGGTTTTCTAATTTCTATTTTACTAGGCTTATCTGCGGCGGACGAGGAGGTTCTTTACCCACTATTTATATGATTGTCAGACACAAGAAAGCAATCTGCAGACAGCTGACTAGGCTGTATATTGCTGACCCTACCAGGAGCAACCTGTTTGCTACTTTCATCTTTCAGTTGTCCTGTAAGAATAGACAAGCTGGACTCTATTTGACCCAATCTATTTCCCATTGTGGCTATAGCTTCTTTGACAAACATAGTAAGGTCAGCAATGGATTTCACAATATCACCAAGTTTTGAATTGTTTATGTCTTTACTTAAACAGTGATTGCTAGTAGATTTTGGACAAACTTTTGTTCTATGTCTTGCCGCCTTTTTAACTGTACCCTCCTTTCTGGTTGAGGCTCTACTTTTAGTCTTTAGGTCTTTTGGTGTTGGCGGAGCTGCATGTATCTGAGGGGGTAATACAGTGAAGGCAGGTTTCTTTGATACACAAGCACTTTTGTGGGGGGGTAATTCTGCCCCCTATGGTTCGATTACAAAAATCTCATTGCTACCCTTCTGCACACACCCATTGCGAAAATCGGGCGGAGATTCATTTGCTATAGTAATAACAATTCCGCTGTTTGGTTCATGGCAAGATGAATCATTTATACTAGTGGCGGTCAAGCCAGACGACCCCTTATTAAGTTTCTCCTCAACATTAGAGATTTGTTTCTCCAATGCTCCTACTGCCCCCGTCAGATACTTCATTAGTGATGTACTGGATTCTTTAGCCTTGGACATTCTTGTACCAGGAGGACTAGAGTGCAACTTTCTTTTCCCCATTTCAAATAACCTGTTCATAACAACTACTCCTAGATCAATAGTGTGGAACTAAATCCTTTGTCGTAACTTCAGTAGAGAGTGAAGTATATACAGTTATGCAATTACCCTACATAAACAACTAGCTTTGCTATGCAAAAGAGATAAAAGCACACAGGAATACACAACTTTTCATATAGGATGGTTCAAAATTGCCCACTAGCTCTTATTCGCAATCCCCTGGTAGTCCTCTTAGTCTAAATTACGTTGACAGGAGGTATACAAGTCCCGAGTAACTGGGGGTTAGGAACAAAAAGGCAAAGTTAATATAAAGTAATGAATGTTACCAAGTTTCAAATGTTCGGGCAGTTCCACTGAAGGGAAATAAATACAAGAGTACTGGCTCAGCCCGGCCTCCTCCAGCCTGTGATGGGCTGGGCTTGGCCCGGGCATGCCCACCCTGCTGGTTTTAAGCGCCTCCCGGCGCTGCTTTATGACATTGCGAAAGGGCGCCGCACAGGGACGCCAGGAGAGCGAGTCCCCCACAAGCCGACAATCCCCAGCCTCGGCGCTACAGTCTCTGCCCTCGGGTAAATCTACGCTTCAATCCCGGGTAGTAAAGAGTTTTCAAAACTTTATAAGTAAAAGGTAAAGAGTAAAAAGGCAAAAAGAGTAGGGGGAGGGAGTGGAATGAGCAGAACATAGGGAACAGTGCAGCTTAACCATCTGTAACCCAGTGAGACTTAGTTGAGGGGCTCTACAGGATCAAGGATCTCAGTAATAACCAAAAATAATAATAATAATAATAATAATAATAATAATAATAATAATAATAATAATAATAATCATCATCGAACTGGGGGTGGGGAATGACTATATGCATAAAATAGCCCTACAGATACAGACCAACGAAACCCCAATCAACCAAAGCCGACCAAGTATCTCACCTCAGTGATCTCGTGAGGTCCTGGAAAAGAGGTCCCAGATTGTTGTTTAAAAACATATTTCTGGTCTCGTTCTAAACAGAGTAAGTATATCATTTATTCCATTAGAAGGGTGAGGGTCACAGTGCCAATACTAGCATGTATGTCCATAAATTTAATACCAAAAACATGGTGCCATTAGGTGTACCTCCTACCCCTAACATAGAGGCAGGGAGAAAGTCTAAATCTGCGAAGTTCCCACAACATGAAGAAAATATAAGGGTGTAAGACTCAACTCGCAACAACAGTGACTTAAATATCGTGGTTACCTAGTTTAAAAAGTGGGGCAAGGGGACCATTCATAAGGACCCCCTCGAATATGGTGAAATTCCCATAAGGGGAGGTCTCACCTATTGAGCAGTCTTCCGTACAAATGAAGGCAGTGTTCCTTATCTTGAGATCACAGGTCAAATGCAGGTCCAGTGATGCCTATATGTGGAGACATTTCATATATTCAAGAATCGAAAGTAAGATATCAACATGACAGTATAATTAATCATTAAAACAAAACTATATGAGAGGCTCCTATTACATAATACGGTAACGGGTATAGATCATAACTTTGCAAGGTGAACCATCTGCATAATCTAGTTCACCGAGGTATGTATGATGGCGCTTGTCACTCCCCCATTTGAAAGAGAGAAAAACAGACTAAGAGGAAATTAAATCTCATCTCTTCAGTGGTCTTTCTATAAAAATACGGGGAAGGTTATATCCCAACAATTAGCCTAAATCCTAGTGGCCCAAATACCTGACACACATGCTTGTACGAAAATATTATGAAAATGCAGTGACAAAGCAGCATATATCGGAGTAATACCCCTAATTAGGCCTAAGCGTGAGACCACCATTATTTGGACAAGTACAAACAACAACCTACCTCTTATGTTCAATTGTCTACCAAATAGGTGCTGTGGTTCGAGTTTTACTTCAGGCAGTCCAATAGACTAATATGTTTAGTTCGGCCTGTAACCCTAGTAAATCAAAACATAAGAAAAATGGGAGCATTGAGCCTGAAGCACCATGACACTTCTGATCTACATTAGATCCAAACAACATTGTACACGCGCTTACCTCAGAGGGCAATAATAACCCTCAATCAAAAAATCGAAATGGTGGCAGCCGTAAATAACGGCCGTCCGTCCTCACAAGGCAAAGGAGCATGAATAACCCCTAGTCACAGTAAGCCGGACGACCCACCCGTCGGGTGGCCGTTCGTCCTAGGGAAGAAAATGCAGCAAGGCATAAGTGTTGTCATGAGCGTTAGCGAAGTTGATAATGTACGGCTAAATTATTTTTTATATTGTTAATTTAATGTGAGTGACCCACATCGTTTGAAACCCCTACTATCGAATCAATTACGCAACATGTGCAGCATAATTACAGTACCGCAGAATACACTGCAAAGTTGCGGGTATAAATAAAGCAATCGACAGTTCACCACGTATAAGAAGAGCATAAGAAAAGTAATAACCATAGAAATAAGGCATAATGACCCCGTGCCCGCATCATTAATATATGCTGATCTAAACCAGAAAGTGATCCCGCCATATACCTTATCGTCAGGATGTCCGCCCTCACCTGAGGGAACTCGAAAGACGCGCCATGCCGATCTCGCATCTGAAGTAGCTAGAAAAAATCCCGGCATGCACTGCTGCTCTCTCGTGTGCATTCCAATCCCAGTCTGACTAACACTTAGTCTGGTGGGTGCCATATTGTAGTGTTTGACCCACATTGTTCTAAACATAATTCGACTACATAGTTAGATACCATAGAAATACCCGAAATGTATGGGCATTAAAATTTAGTAAGAAAATATTGAGAAATAATCCAAACACAAAAAAATTACTAGAAAGAAAATTATTTGGAGGGTAACTGAGGATTATAGAAAAGAATGCACTGTCTGGGTAAACAGTCATGGTTAATCCATGAGCAAAGCAAAGAATTTTTAAAAACTACATATCAAAGTCTCTTATAATTAGAACGGGCTGCCAAAGAGATACTACCCACTGGGCCCCATACGCAAAATCTTATAGTATTAAAGCTTTGTGGAAGACCCAATTTCATTGGCCATTCCGAGTACAATGCTGTGCATACCAGTACGAGAAAACAGTGGATAACATATCCAAAACAAGTGGCTATTTCAGTAAAATTATAACTGGTGAAAATGCCAGCAGAGAACGAGTGTCTGCATACAGAAAAAGACACACCATCTTCCATCCCCCATATTTACACCTGGATATACTGAGGTCGATCTTACTACATAGATAGTACAGTATCACTTAGAATTAATGGGAATAGGAAACTCTTGAATACCTATTGAAAGAAATAAAAATACATGCTTCATTTAGTACTTGTAATCAAGTGGTTACTAACTCAAAGAGAAGGAGTAGAGAAGAGTGTAGATTATATTCCTAACTAAAGGCAAAAAAGAGAGAAAAGAGAAGGGGGAGTTCAAAGATCCAATATGAAAGGACCATTATACAAAGAAGACATATACACCAGACATTGATAAGTAGATAACAAAATTCTAATTACATCCGATGGAGGTCATATAAACTCATTGGTAATGCTGAGCCCAGCATATACAAAAATACATCATGATATACCTAAAGGAAACAATGCATGTCCCTGTCAGTGTTACGTCCCAAACTTGTCACTCTCAATTGACATATCCATCTTGACTCCTTCTGTTGTGTAATATTAGTTCCCTATTGTCACCTCACTGGCACAGGGACATGATCAATAGCATGGAACCAGAAAGAGGAATCATCTGGGTGTTCTTTCACATAGTGGTTAGTTATCAGATACCTTTGTTTTAATTGCATGTCTACGTTCCTGTTTTCTTGTTTTCAGGCCTCGATTGTACTGCCTATGTAAATAGTTCCACATCTGCACCCTAGGACATAGACCACATGCGTAGTGTTACAGTTCAGGAAGTGACCAATCACATACTTCTTACTGGTATTGATGATATTGATCATGAGAATGATGTCAATCATGGAGACTATCATCTCATTGTAGTCATAGAGTCCTGGTCATCTGTGTCCAGAAATGATTGTACTACCCTGATCCCATATTCCTTATCAATACTGGTATAGAGATGCTCTACGTCGAGAGTAACAAACATAAGGTCATCTGACCACTCAAAGTCCTTAAATTTTGTCAGGATATCCTTACTGTCCCTAACGTAAGATGGTAAGTTAGGGACATATTTCTGGAGTATTAAGTCCACAAATTGAGACCATTTTTTGGTGGGTGATCCCACCCCCGGGATTATTGGTCTGCCCGGAGGAACCTGTCCTCCTTTGTGCACCTTCGGTAGCACGTAAATGTAAGGAAAGGATAGACATTCAACCCACTGGCACTTACACTCATCTTCAGTAAGAAGACCAATCTCCCTCCACTTGGTCAACTTAGTATTTATCATCATTGTACTACTCTGAATGGGATTGTTAGTGATTTCTCGATAATGGGCTTTATTCTTAAATTATCTGGCTAGTTCCTGCATATAATTTGTGTGATTCATGACAACAATATCTCCGCCCTTATCTGCTTCTCCTATTACAATACTAGTATCATTGTTGAGTCTTTTGAGTGCCCGTTTTTCAGCTGCAGTGATAGTATAGGCGTCTTTAGATGTGAATTTTTTAAGAGTTTCTAGGTCATAGAGGTTTTTAGCGACTTTATCATGAAAAATATCTATATTGTGGTGATACGAATGAGTGGATGTGAACTTGGACTTAGGATGAAGTCCAGTGTCCACGTTAGGGTCTTGAAAGATGTCCAGATCTTTGAGTAATGTAGGGATATCTAGGTCCTCATCCTCATTGAGGGTCAATAAACAGTGTACATTACGTACCTCACCTATGGTGTGCGTCCAGGTACCCTGCCTGCCAGTGGTTCCCCCAGGATCATGTGGCCTGTTTGAAAAGTAATCCTTTAGTTTAAAAACCCTGACAAACTTGAAGAGATCAATGTGTGCATTCGCAAAGTTACCCTCCTTAGTGGGGAAGAAATTAAGACCTTTACTCAAGATGTTCACTTCATCTGCATCTAAGATTTTATTTGAGATGATAACAATCTTAAGGTCATTATTAACATTTTGACATACCATAGTATCAACAATGTCATATAAACTTGTTGTAGCTAGTTCTTCGCTTTTGGCCCCACATTCAGTTTGTTTGCCAATGTTCCTTTTGTATTTCCCTTTAGACCTCCTCCCCCGCTTTGTTTTGTTAGGTCTTTTTTTTGTTTGAGGCGGTTGCTGATTCTGAGCTTGGCCAGTTCCTTTTGAAAGGAAGAGGCTCCTTCCTCTACAGGGACATCTGGTACAGTGGTGTAAGAGGCAGAGCTACTCTGTGATGATACAGAGATATTACTAGTAGAACCAGTTTCCTCACTTTCTTCTCTATTGTCTCTTGTTCTTTTTTTGTTCACATCCTCCGCCCCTTGTACCCCAACCAATTTCTTGGCAAATGTATAACCCTGCCATCTCTATATTCTTTATCATCTCTCTTTATTCTGCTTACTTTATTGTTCTTAAGGTATAGCTGATGGTTTTCCATCACCTACTTCAAGACAGCAACCTTTTTCTCTATCAGATCTTTCTGTGGCACTTCATTGATCTCTTTTTCGAGACTCTCAATCTCCGCTTGTAATTTCTCTCCCTTCTCTGCAGCGTGTCTGACTAGTATTTGAATTATTGGAACAGAAGCTCCCTCCTAATTGCATTCCCACTACTTCAAGAGATCATTATTAAGATCTTCAAATGTGGGAAAAATCAATATCCTGAACCCTCGTGGGATCTTGCTATTTTTCATGTATTGTTCTAATGTCACCCCGTTCCACCATCTCCTTAGTTCTTGCTTGCGTAGAAGTTCTAACTTAAGGAACAATGTCTTGAGGCTTGTTGCGACCGGGGTAGCCTGGCTTGGTACAGCCTTTGAGCAACCGCCCCCAAATAGGTCCAGAGCCAACTGCTCACGCCCATCCTGAAATCTAGGCATTTTAACTAGACAGTATAAACACTCAACCTTATAAAGAAAATTATAACAAGTAGAAACAAGTGCAAAACAGCCCAACAATAAATTGTTAAAGACAGTGTGGCTGGCCATGGGTAGGCAACTCAGTTTCAAAGTTAAGATGTGAGTCTTTGATTTGTGCAAAGCGCGTCCGGAGCTTGCCACACGTATGCTGCACTGTTCAGCAGATACTAGAAGTTTTGAAGAAAAGGACGGTGCACCAAATAACAAGATTCAAAGAACTTCCAATGTATCCAAAATTGAGTCCTTTATTTTTTTCAATCTTTAAAAAGACTCAGCCAACGCGTTTGGTGCCATTGGAGCTTTGTCAGGGCTGAAAGGAGCAAGATAAAAACACACTGATTATACAAACAGACACAACAAATATATAGTACATACTAAATAAATATGAATACAATTACATACACAATGTTATTAAGAACACGACTAGACTTCAGGAGAAAGATAATATGAGTACAGTCTTAACCAATGTACACTAGGACTAAAAGAAAATAACACAGAACTAATGACAAGAAATTATTCTAGTGTAACGCACAAATCAAATTAGGTATCATAAGAACAAGGGGTATACAAAGAGACATAGAAAAGAAAATAACACCAGACTATCGGACAATATCACATGAACAGAGTTAAAACAATGACAATACTTTATTTGTGTGATTAATAAAAACCAATACAAAAATGGAGCAATCAATATAAAAAGGATGTTTAAAATTGAAGAAAATAATAATGTATATATAGGGAATAATCCTAAAATCACCCATTGGTGTTTTATTTTGTTTTAAGATGCAGTAAATATTGTTCTTTTGGCTGCCCCGGGCAAGTTTTTAGTAGGGGTCGGACTACGTGAGATCTTCCTCCAGATAAATTCCATGTTGTGCCATGGTTGACCTGTCCATTATGGCTTGTCGGGTATGGTAAATGAATTTAGCAAAGTTGGCCATGTGCTTCACCGTGTCCAGCAAATATAGCTGTAGGACTGCCTCCTTTGCCATCCGCATGCCCAGTTGGAGAAGAATGAGCCTTAGATGGATTTGGCGGATTGACAGCAGGGGGGACAACATAATAAGATGTGGGTCAGTGTTTCCAGCTTATAATGGCACAGGCGACACTCCGTAATCGCTGGTCTTACGTTCACTGAAGGATACAGGTGTATTAAGGGAAGCACATGCAGTCTAGCTGCAAGAATCTTTTGTAGGGCTTGCCTCCCACCGGCTGTGCGAGGTGTGGTTTGTGGCCATATAGTGTGTAAAGAGAACTTTGGGTCTCATGAAAGCCTCTAGCTGTCAAAGCTTCAATGTCCAGTTTTCGAGAGCATGATCTTACTTGCTTTTTTATTGATGTTTTAATAGTTGTATACTTAATTATATTAGGGTCCCAGTTCTCTGTAGCTAGATTCAAGAGGTCTTTGGCTGAGGCGAGACCAGTTGACCACGGGTTGACGGAAGATAAGATAGCTTTTTGTAGGAGGCACATTTAATCTTTTACAGGTCTTGCCCCAATTTGCCTGGGAACCCAACCCCCTCTTTTTGCCTTTTTACTCTTTATATTTTACTTATTATTAAGTACCCCTTATTCTCTCTCCTGTGACCAATTTGAGACAAATCAATGCATTGCTTTGTGCGGTCCAGCTTGTTGACGTCTGAATATAACAAATCTTTTTAACATGTTTTAACTCTGTTCATGTGATAGTGTCCGATAGTCTGGTGTTATTTTCTTTTCTATGTCTCTTTGTATACCCCTTGTTCTTATGATACCTAATTTGATTTGTGTGATACACTACAATAATTTCTTCTCATTTGCTCTTGTGTTATTTTCTTTTAGTCCTAGTGTACATTGGTTAAGAATCTACTCTTCTTATCTTTCTTCTGAAGTCTAGTTGTGTGCTTAATAACATTGTGTTTGTAATTGTATTCATATTTATGTAGTATGTACTATATATTTGTTGTGTCTGTTTGTATACTCAGTATGTTTTTATCTATGCTCCTTTCAGCCCTGACGAAGTTCCATTGGAACGAAACGCGTTGGTTGAGGCTTTTTAAAGATTGAAAAAAATAAAGGACTCATTTTTTGGATACATTGGAAGTTCTTTGAATCTTGTTATTTGGTGCACCGTCCTTTTCTTCAAAACTCAAAGCAAAGAGTGCTCTTTTTAGGAATCATCTAAAAGCCATGAAAATCTTCGGCTTAGAGATGGATAGTGTGGCGGTTCTCTGTAACTGTGCTTTGAAAATCAGAATTAAAAAGAATCTATGGGATATCTCGCGAAAAAGATACTATAATGTGCGCAGTGAATAGTAATAATGATTGTATTGTGGGGAGTAGTATCTACAAAAAACCCCAACCATATGTTTTATGGAATCTAAAACATGAAATATGTAGAGTTATTCTGTTGCTTAGGCAGAATTTACTCCCTTTATGAATCATAACAGGAGATTGGAAGGGCATTGCTAGACAGGAAAGGCTTTATTCCTTATGTAACTCCTGTATACAAGACTTAAATCATGTCTTATTTGTTTGCCCCACAGTACAACCAGTACGTCGCAGATACCTAAGGAATTGTTTTTTAAAGTACAATATCACCACAGCAGAAGAGGCCCGTAACTTTCTGCTGGCACCTCCATCGGAATTTGTTTGTTTTAATTTTTTTTGCTTTTTTAAACTTTTTTTAATATATTTTAGAACAATATTTGTTTACAATGTATGTTTCTGAGCACATGCATTTTCCCACCTTTTTTGCTGCTAGCTATCGAGTACTGTATGCAGAAATTGATTATCTTTGTCCCTCTATGAGCTTTTTAATTTGAATGCATATTTTACAACTACTGGTTTTCGCTCATTTTCCCTTGAGGTGTATTACTCTGTATTTCTGCGAAGTTTTAAATATTCTTGCACTATTATTATGCTGCTGGTTATCTTGAACTGTATTGTGAATTGACAAATCTCTGCTTCTCACTACATGGTTATGCTGCTGGCTACCTTGTACTGTATTGTGAATTGACAAATCCCTACTCTTTATTACATGGTTTTAATTTTGAACGTTTTTATTATAGCATTAGATTGTAATTTTCATATAAGTCCCCTAAGTATCCATCAATGGTAATCTGATTGGTTATGGATCAATCCTCTTGGCAGTTGAAAGTTTCTTGAATGGTTTACATATATATGTTTTTCTCTGGCAGAAGGACTGCTGTGCTACTTAAAGAACTCAACTGGACTGCTTTTCTGGAAGGATTGGTTGCTTTTTGGCTTGTTGACCTGCTGCCTGCTGCGCCGTCTCTCTGCCGAAGGAGAGCTGGACTCTGCCTTCCCTCCAAGGGATTTGCTAGCTTATTTTCTGAAGTCTCAAGGACACAAAAAATACTGCAATTCTTCTGGTGCTGCTGGACTCTGCCTTCTGGGAGTCCCACCCTTGTCTGAGGTGCACTTTCCAGGTTCTGGGCCTCAGAAGTGGTTTCTGCAGCTGTTTTTCTGCAAAACCGATGCATCATCACCTTTGCAATGACAGTGAGTCTACAGCCTGTGTGGCCTGATGACACAGCTCTGTGCGCCTTAATGATGAAACTTTACCTTACCTCAGCGAATCTCATTCACGATGCAGTAACTGAACTGAGTAGAAAAGATCAATGGATGGTGTCTCACCATCAACACTTTGCTCCATTCAAGGTACTTTCCTAATAGGTCCTGCTTGGGTATAGAAGCCTGCCTGCCCTCCATCGAAATTGCCTTGAATTTTGGATCTGAGCCATTCCCTCATAAACTCAAGTAACCTTTTGGGGTATGAAAAAGGGGTTTACCCAGAACAAGTCACTGGGACCTGGGTCATAACGATGCTAAGAGGGAAGGGGTCCCAGTGAGAATTAGATAATTCTATGCAAATTAAATTAAATCAAGAAACACTTAATGAGTCTACAATGTTTTATTCACATTATAGACCAAAACAGGATATAGTATCAAACATTACTAATTTAAAAAGGTTGAATAGTGCCCCTAAAAGTGAGGAGGAAGTGATAAAGTGAGGGTAGTACAGGTAAGGAGTAGTGACAGTAAAATCAGATATGTATCTGATACATTTGAAATTCAATTATAAATGTACAAAACGGTCATTGATCCAAACGCATTATTTCATCAAACACATGCCCCACAATAATACATTGAATGTAGCAATAGTGGATAGGGGGCTGGAGCAAGGAAGAGAGTTGTTGACGTTTCGACCCACAGACAGTGCAGGAATCAGTGGAGCCCTTGCGGCGGGGTCTTCATCAGGACAATGAGGGGAACTAGCAACCTATTAATGTCAATAATGAGTATAAATTACTTGCCTATTCACAAAGATGCCGTAGTTACATAATTAAAAATCAAATGGACACACCATTAGAGGGCCTACCTATTTAATCAGTGCACTCTGTCATATAATCACATTGAAAACCTCCGCGAGAAGACCAAGACGCCCTGCGGGGAATTCAAGACAATGTATGAATTATTTTGAAAAAAGTCCGCATGTGCGGAATGGGTTACATCAAGGACATGTAAAGAGTTAAATAATGAAAGAACTTACAATTAGCTTGTAAATACTGGCGTAATTGGCAAGATTCGAAAGCTGGCCCAGGGACGCTGGGCACTGGAAATCACACGAGTTATCTGGATAAGTGAGGGATTAGGTTAATACTTATGCAGAGAGGGCTTAATGAATGGAGGGTATTCGAGAAAGGCAGCGCTGGCTTACCGGACTTTAACAAACATGTGTAGTTTGTCCCCATAGAAAGGCGAAGCTCCGTGTAGATCGGGAGTCGTCCGCTGGGAAACAAAAAGGGTAGAGCAACGTGATAGTGTTGTACTCCAATACTAGTTAATCGAAAAAGCATTTGTGGTAAATGAGTCGCCGTGCGGCGAGCAGGCTTACCGATTTAAAATATAACCGGCGTCATCTCGGCAGGGTCAGGTCACGAAGCTCCGTATCAATCAGGAGTCGTACGCTAGGAAACGAAAGAGTGGAGCAACAAGTTAGTGTTGCGCTCCAGTTCTAGTTAAAGCATTCGAAGTAGAGGAGTCGCCGGGCGGCGAGCAGGCTTACCGATTTGGATTATAACCGGCCTCTTCTTGGCATAGTCAGGACTGGAGGCCTCGCTTCCCATTTGGTCCGTAACCCGGGCAACCAAGCACGTGACAGCGAGTAAAGATAGTAAACAGACTAAAAGTGGGACGGAAAGACAAGGTCCTCGGACCGATTTAAATTGAATTAAAAAGTAGTAGTATCACGTTGCTCTACTCTTTTCATTTCCCAGCGGACGACTCCCGATCTACACGGAGCTTCGCCATTCTATGGGGACGAACTACACATGTTTGTTAAAATCCGGTAAGCCAGCGCTGCCTTTCTCGAATACCCTCCATTCATTAAGGCCTCTCTGCATAAGTATTAACCTAATTCCTCACTTATCCAGATACCTCGTGTGATTTCCAGTGCCCAGCGTCCCCGGGCCAGCTTTCGAATCTTGCCAATTACGCCAGTATTTACAAGCTAATTGTAAGTTCTTTCATTATTTAACTCTTTACATGTCCTTGATGTAACCCATTCCGCACATGCGGACTTTTTTCAAAATAATTCATACATTGTCTTGAATTCCCCGCAGGACGTCTTGGTCTTCTCGCTGAGGTTTTCAATGTGATTATATGACAGAGTGCACCGAATAAATAGGTAGGCCCTCTAATGGTGTGTCCATTTGATTTTTAATTATGTAACTACGGCATCTTTGTGAATAGGCAAGTAATTTATAGCTATTATTGACATTAATAGGTTGCTAGTTCCCCTCATTGTCCTGATGAAGACCCTGCCGCAAGGGCTCCACTGATTCCTGCACTGTCTGTGGGTCGAAACGTCGACAACTCTCTTCCTTGCTCCAGCCCCCTATCCACTATTGCTACATTCAATGTATTATTGTGGGGCATGTGTTTGATGAAATAATGTGTTTGGATCAATGACCGTTTTGTACATTTATAATTGAATTTCAAATGTATCAGATACATATCTGATTTTACTGTCACTACTCCTTACCTGCACTACCCTCACTTTATCACTTCCTCCTCACTTTTAGGGGCACTATTCAACCTTTTCAAATTAGTAATGTTTGATACTATATCCTGTTTTGGTCTATAATGTGAATAAAACATTGTAGACTCATTAAGTGTTTCTTGATTTAATTTAATTTGCATAGAATTATCTAATTCTCACTGGGACCCCTTCCCTCTTAGCACAAGTACCCTTTTGCGCGCAGGTGACTTCTAAGAACTGTTATTGCATGTAAATTTTAAAAATGAGTATTTCGACTTCTACCCATTAGACATTTGTCATTTTGCTCTCATTTTGCTCGGATAAATATTCTCTATTTTGTTAAACTTGTGTGTAATATTTTGTGGTGTATTCATTGTGTTGCTCTGTGTGTGTTTTGCACAAATACTTTACACATTGCCTTTTTAGATAATCCTGATTGCTCTGTGGGAAGTTACCAGAGAGTGAGCATAGGTTGTCTTTTAGTGTATATCTAACTTATCCTGACTAGTGTAGTGGTTCCTGTCTGGCCTGGGTGTATACCTCAGCCAACCAGGAATCCCCGTCTAACAAGGAGCAAATAGGTGGACCTGACATTTTGCTCACCCTGGACTCGGATTAAGTGTTTGGCTCCATAGAATGGCCTTACACATAGGTAAAGGGATTTATGAGCGCAAGTTCATCTTTAACAGTGCTCATTCTTGACCCACGGGTGCCAATGGCTGAGCGAATCAGGCCCAAAACTATTTTCATTCCATTCCTGTTTAAAAACGTAAAACATGAGCCTTTTAGTTTAGCACTGATAGTATTATTTATCAGACTTTCCATTTCAGTTTCCTAACCCAATTTCCCTAACGTTTAGATGCACTTCATATATTTGACAAAACCTGTAATTAATATAGTAGTTCATACAACCCTTTTTATGCACACTGTAAGAATGTCTACATATAGTAAATATATAGTACTTTTGTTTAAGTTTGTAACAACTTAATATTAATATTTTATTCTTGTTAAAGCAGCTTTTACCAAATGAAGCACTTGTATGGTCCAACAGCTGCATCTATTGAGTGCCTGTAAAATTATATTTGCACGTAGACAATTTCAGAAATATAGTAAATTGGCATGCAAAATAAAATGTGGTATGAAAGTGTCTACTGCCTGCAAGCACATGCCACATAAGATATAAAGCACAAGCTGGGATAATAAAATCTCCATACAGATAGAGGTGTCCAAAACCAATCTACAATTCCATCATTGGCGAATGCCTAGAGTAGTAAACTGCCCAATGAATGATTCACAAAATAAATCAACCTTACATTTTAGTGGACATTCACTTGCGGCGCTACAAACCAAGATGGATGCGTTACTGCAAGATGTAGCTATGCATATCTCAAAGTTAAACATGTTTTCACAGCAAACGTATTATATATGCTGCTCTATACGTGTTGCTGTCTGCCTTATTATATGATTTTTTTCCACAAAGATCTGATTACTAAAGAATGTTACACACCTAGGCCCAGATTTACTTACGCTTTGTGCCAGATCGGCTTCACTTATGTGATGTAAACCTCACACAAAGTGTTAGGATGGGATTTACTATTCAATGCCAACCAGGGTTTGCTTTGAAACGTATCTGGGAGTAATGCAAAGTTGCGCTCTGTGCTACTTTGTTCTATATTGCCTCAAGGATGGGTTCCATAGGTGGTACACGGGGGTCCCTTTCAAGTTGTGTCAGACTGAAAACGCCACCGACCTTCAGGAACCAACCAGCGGGGACAATGGCTCAATGACTGATCACCTACACGTCTCTCTACCCCCCCCGCCCCACCCCCCCCCCTAGACCAGGGTGTGTCTTCTTCGAACTGTGAACTGTTTCTCATTGCATGTCGGAAAGCACCGCTTCGGGTAGAACACCGCCCAGTAGGAATGCTCTGGATACAAGAAAGGAGCGGGAGATTTGAGGAAATCATCAGCCTGATTCATGAAAGACCCGTTTTGCGAGTCTTTAATAGCGATTCATAAGGAATCGCTATTACAGGCTCGCAAAACGGGATTCATGTAGGAATCGCAAAAAAAAATGCGATTCCTACATATTCCTTATTTGCGATTAGCAAATTGCTAATCGCAAATAAGGAATAACTCCCCATTCATTTCTATGGGCCAAACGGCCCATAGGAATGAATGGGGAGTATTCCTTATTTGCGATTAGCAATTAGCTAAACGCAAATAAGATAGCGATTTAAAGGGTGCCAGGGGTGTCCAAAGGACACCCTGTAGCACCCCTTAAGAGAAAGTTTGAACAGGTGTTGCGCACACACATGTCCAAAGGACATGTGTGTGTGCAACATGCAACTTAGAAAAATGCTTTTAAAAGCATTTTTCTAAGTTTTTGCTATTTACCACGAGGTTTGACCTTGCGGTAAATAGCGGGCCTAAATTGCGAAATCGCAATTTTAACCCCTTCACTGCGGTGGCTATTCCGCCGCAGTGCTAAGGGGGTGGGACGCCGCGCGGCGGCCGCATGCTGGTGACGGAACCGCTCCGTCACCAGCGCCGGTGGCGCTGTGCTTATGACGGAGCGGTTCCGTCATGGCCTGCCCCGCTCAATGGAACGGTCAGCGCAGGCGCGGAATTCGCACCGCGCAGGCGCTCTGAGCGGGCCATAACGGAACCGCTCCGTCATCAGCACAGCGCCACCGCAGCTGATGACGGAGCGGTTCCGTCATCAGCAGGCAACGGGTTAAAATGGATGATGAATTGCATTTAAAGAATCTCAAATAGAGATTCCTTAAATGAAATTCCTCGCAAATTTGCGAAATCGCTATTAGCGATTTTTGCATGTGGGATGATGAATTCCAAATGCAAAAATCGCACTCGCAAAGGGCCAGATTCTCAGAATCTGGCCCTTTGCGAGCGCCAAACAGCTTGATGAATCAGGCAGGCTGCATATTCTTGATTTATGCGCAGAAAGGAAGCAAAGAATGGCATTATGCTGCACGCATTCTCACATTCATGCAAGCAGCAGAAATAACTAATCCTGAAGACATCAGAAACGGGACATCCAAGAGATAGGCATTACAAGTTATATTAGAGTATTCCCTCTCGAGAAAGAATGCCATAGGAAACAGTCACGTAGTTCAGCTGACAAAATGTGAAAAAAGAAAACACGTTATTGACGCCAATAATAGAAGCCAGGTTCACTCAAAAACTCCGTTATCTGCTCTCAATTAATAATAACAGCGAGACAAACCCAACAATCCGGTACCTGTTCTCTGTTGATAGTCACAGCGAGACAACCTCCCTTTAGAGTTTCATACGGGAGACGCCTCCAAATCTAAGTACTCTTCTTAGAAAACGGGAAAGAGAGCCGGCAACCACACTAGAAATCCGACATCCTCATCAACATAGCGGAAGGGCCGACTTCCGTAGTACGTAAACAAAGCTCCGTCTAGGTCCATCCAGGAACAGGAGCAAAGACGATCCGAAAGCGGATCAGAGTAAGGGGAGCAAAACAAACAGGAAGTAGATTGTCTAGCCCCATCCTCTTCAAAAGGAGGGGCTTATATATGTGGCATTCGAAACGTGCCATATCATATTTTCACAAGTTCCATGTATCCCAACGACTTCTTTTTTTAGACCTGGTGATATTGAATTCAGCATCAGTATTGCCCCAATCGTACAATGATAGAAAAAAAAGGTTCAAAAGCTGGCTGTGTCAGTGCGTGTGTTCTACCCATCTCAGGTCTAGGCTGGATGACCATGACAGTTCCCATGCAACCACCCATGGGTTTTGCAAATCCTTGTCTTTTAACATTCGTAGTCCGAGATTTGCTCCAAAACGAGGCGGTGTAACAAGGATATATGTTTTAATTTCTCTTTATTTTTCCAAATTTGCGCTTGTGCTGAATTGTACAACTTTTTACAACTTTTATGGTGCAAGGGGCCTCAGCTGCAAGCAGGATTGTTTTTTGTGCACAATAGTGGAACCTTCCTGCACAAAAACAACCGAGAGAGGCGCTTTCTTCTTTAAACGTGTGCTGGGGACTGCGGCACACATGGAAAGAGAAAAAAAAGGGGGGGAGAAATAAAATTATTAGCATTACGCCTGCTCTGGCAAGGCATAAGGTTTTGGCGCTGTCGCAGTTTTTTGTGGTTAAGTAAATCTGGGGCAGCGTCAGAATCCATGGGTTTTGCTTGTGACATCCACCGCAAGCAACGCCCATGGGGAGTCTCCTTGACACAAAGTAAGACATCAGATCACTTTGCGGTGATTTGTCTTACTCCATATCCCCAAGGCCATTTAAAGCCATGCAGGGTGGCTTTGCGTCACCTCATAGATATGATTGATAGGATTGCGCCGCTGGAGCATCAAAAAAAGTAACTCTCCAGGGGCCTTATTTATGAAGGCCTTGCGCCGCCGGTGCGTCACTTTTTCCCATGTTAAAATTAACGCACTGGCGGCGCAAGGCCTTCATAAATAAGGCCCCAGCAGCGCAAGTCTCTCATAAATAGGCCCCTAAATCTCATCTGCAACAATGTTTTTGGGACTCACAAAGCGCGGGATGAAAGAGCAGGATGAGTGGATGTTTCTCGCTGCGTAATGTACAATATCATTTATAATCTCAAAGTTTAGAGTGGTGCTATGCTGTTTCGGTTTTGAAGCATGCCAGCATGCAACTTTAGCTATCAGCGCATTTCTCTTTTCAGATGATATGCAAATATTGTTATCTGTTTATTGGATAATTAAAATGGCTGCTTCCTCATCTAACAGAAATTAGGCAAGCACGAGGTTTCATGTTGTGATTGTTTGCTCAAGGACCGATAATTACGGCAATAGATGACCCACTCGGCTCACTGGAGAGTTATCAACGGTGCTGATGTTGATTTTATGTGAATGCTGGCCGCACCTCAGGAGCTAGACATACTGTCGACACAGGAAGCCTAATACAGCAAAATCCACTAGCATATTAACAAACAATTCCTAGAAGTGTTTTTTTTTCTTCGTTTTTATTCACACGTCAATAATGTGTATCTGCTTAGGCATCAATCATGCGAGTCTTAAATCTAGTGTGCCTCCTAGGGATACTTCTCAATTTAATATCTTCTTTTCTTACTGGCATTTCCTGTAATGGTACTTTAGTCCAAGTAAAATATTTTTTTAACACGATATTTGTATCAATAGCAATCCCCTAATGTACAGTAAAATGCGCCGTGCCTTTCATGTTATAAAACATATGCCTGTGATTGAATGGTAGCAAATGCCAATATTGCTTCGGTAGCAACTTGGCTCTTTAAATTATAAATGAGGTGTAGAGGGTCCTTTTTTCTTGGAAGAGACCGTGTGCGTACGTTACACAAGATGTACAGCAAGTTAAAAGCAATACATTCAATGTTCGTTTCTAGGAAAAGATGTGTTGAACGTGAGAGCATGGTAGCTGACTCAAGAAAAGGTACATGACATGTTTTCATCAGGAGTGCAAGCTTTTCTAACACAAAGAAAATGACTGCCGGCGGCTGTAGTACCAGCTTTCCTTACACACACAGATCAGGAACTCTACAGCTAGAAGCAGTGCATGTTTTTTTACATATGCAAAGGAGGTTCAGCGTGTGCAGGGACACCATGGGCCTCATTTATGAGGCTGTGCGTCACTTTTATGCCGCCGGTGCGTCACTTTTTGTGACGCACCAGTGGCGTAAAAAATGCGCCTTGCTGCGCCATATTTACAAAGTGACGCATCTAGGTAGATGCGTCACTTTGTAAACCCCTGCGCCACAGTATACCTGCACCAGGTATAATGTATGCAAGGGGTGCGTACTGACGCAAGGAAGGGTCGTAGTAGTGACGCAGTGAAAACAATGAGATTTTACTGCGTCACTTTTAGGACGCCGTTGCGTCAAACTCTTGCGCCTGCCTCACAGCAGGCGTAAGACTGACGCATGCCCTTTCACATGGGGCTTACCCCATGTGAAAGGACGCATTGCTGGAGTTGCGTCACTTTTGTGACACACTCCGGCAATGCGTCACTTTTGCGCTTACAGATACGTCAGATATACTGACGTATCTGTAAGTCCTTGCGCAATAATGTGTCATATTGTAAATATGACGCATCATTGGGGTCGCAAGGCGGGCACGATGAAAAGTGACACATCGTGGTTTTCTCGCAGCGATGCGTCACTTTTCATAAATGAGGCCCCATAGGTCTAGTTCACTCATAGGGAACAGGTACAGCACAGCCCATAAGTCCCCAATCTTATGTCCCACACAATAATTTACAGCAGCAGTGCAGCACTTACTTATAGTCTCATTTCACATGTCACAATACAGCTAGCAGCAGCAATCTCGCCCCCCCCCCCATTCTTACAGGTAAATCAGAAATATACAATGTTTTGTTTGCCCTTGAGCATCATTGAGTTCTGATAATGTATTATAAGGTTATAGAGAGGGTATGGGAGAGTATTAGGAATGCTGGAGTGCAAATGGAGGCCAAGGAGAGAGAGGGACACACTAGAGTGGGGAAAGGGGTACAAAAGGAAGGCTAAAGTGAGAGATGACAGAGAGATCCACAGTGTGGTGGCTCGGTGAAAGCGGGAGTGTGTAAAGGCGGAGGGTGACAGAATAAAAGGAAAGATAGAGGACTGAGATGATGAGGGAGAGGAGTTTCCTGTGGAAGATAGGATCAACATAGCAGGGGAAGAAACGGCAGAGGCTCCAGAAGTAGATGGGTGCAGAGGCTGTGCAGGAAAGATGCAAAGCTAGGAATGAGAAGCAAGCAGCACAACAGATGAGGCAAAGGCAGAGAATGGGGGGTTAATGGAGGAATGCCTTTAAGGAAACTGACAAATGACGAGATGGTGAGTGAAAAGCAGCATATTGAAGGATACGACAAGAGTGAAGACAGAAGCACAGAGGCAGAATCAATGGAAAAGAGAGGGATGGAAGACCACAAGAAGACTCAATAGTTACTAATTCCTGTATTGCAAAAAAAAAAAGAAAAACAGAAACATTTACTTTTGTTTTGTGTGCGTTTGGATATTTGAAAATGTGCATTTTCCAACACCATAAACACACAACAGAGCGCTACCACAGTTTGGAAATGACGAGAGCAAATGGAAATCTTTACCACTATACTTTTCAATTATTATTGATTTTTCATTTTATACACATGCTACAACATTGCCATTACTCATCATATGTAATTACCACCCACATTTATAAGTCATCAAATTTGGAATTGCGATGAAATGGAGAGTGACAATCTGCTAATGATATGATATTCATCTTATCCTTAGCCCAATTATTCTGTTCTGGAACCTTTAAGTTTTAGATCTTTTTAGATTTTTTATTGACTCGTATGGCTCCGGCATTTGGGTTAATAAAAATAAGACAGTACAGTCCCTGCTGGAGGAGCTGGCTGACAGGGAGTGGGAGATGCCACTCATCCTAAACTTTGCTCGAGAGCTGCGGAAGCTCCGCTACCTGGACATGCTACTTTGGGCTCTTTACCACCTGTAACCTGTAGTGATAAGGTGCACATGCTCTCCATCTAAAATGTAATGGTGATTGGTTTATCCATTATTGGCATTTTCGATATAACTAGTTAGTCTCTATTGAAGTGCACTATGTGTGCCGAGGAACTGTAAACCAAATGTTACTAGTGGGCTTCTAGCACTGATTGTGCCACCCACAAGAATAGCCTGCAAACACATCTCATACCTGCCCCTGCAGTGTCTGTGTGTAGTTTTAAACTGCCATTTCGACCTGGTAAGTGCACCCACTTGCCAGGCCCAAATCTTCTCTTGTAGTGCATGTATGTCACCCCTAAATTAGGCTCAAGGCAGCCCCATGGGCAGGGTGCAGTGTATTTAAAAGGTAGGACATGTACTGTTGTGTTTTATTTGTCCTGATAGTGAAATACTGCTAAGTTTGTTTTTCACTATTGCAAGCTGACAGGGGGTTGCCTTGAAATATCTCTTAAATGTAATTTCCTATTGGGGACAGATGGAGATTTAGAGTTTGAGGTCTCTGAACACACCATTTTAAAACACATCTTTTGGTGATGTTTGGAAATGGCACTTTTAGAAACGGGGCATTTTCTTGCTTAATCTTGCTTAATTATTTTGTGCCTCTGCCTTTTTGTAAAATACACATCAGGGTTGGCTGATAGTTGGACTCATGTGCATTCACACATAGAAGGCTGAGGTGTGCCTTGCATATCCTGATGAGGTTATCACCAGGCTGATGGGACCTCCTGAGAAAGAGTGGTGGGAGGAGATTTTGCGGACACCTGAACAAGGCTGTGCCTGTCCTCACACAAAGTTGTCTACACTCCCTTTAGTGTGGTGAATGGAGTCACGTGAGGAAAAGGCAGGGTCTTGTGCACTACAAGGACTTTGAAGTTTGACTGCTCCAAAGGCAGAAAGGGGTATATCGGACCTCTGACACCTCAAAATCAGAACACTTCTGGACTGAGACCATTGTGCCAGGAAGAGGAGCTGTATGCTAAATCAATCAATCTGGCGCTTATATAGCATGGCTACTCACCCGTTAGGGTGTCAAGGTGCTGGGAGGGTGGGGGGGGGGGGGCTTGCTGCTTGTCTCTCTGGGAATGTGACTATTCGAAGAGCCAGGTCTTGAATTCTTGAATTGAGACAACAAGGTGGAAGGACAGGGTGATCCAGGTCTTGGCGATGAGGTAGGAGAAGGATCTTCCTCTGGTTTTGGTCTTGTGGATCTCTGGGACGGAGGCTAGGGCGAGAAGTGTAGAAAGGAGTTGTCTGAAGGACACGTGGAATGTGAGTTGGGGTTCAGTTATGCTGGTCCTTTATCAGTGAGAGCTTTGAAGGCTTGTGTGAGGAGCTTGAAGGTGATTCTCTTGTTGACTGGGAGCTAGTGGAGTTGTTGGATGACGTGGCTGCAGCGGGGAATGTCGAGGACCAGTGTGTGTGACGTTGTGATGTTCTGTAGTTTTTTACACTGTTTCTGGGCAATGCCAGTATATAGTGCATTGCCGTTGTGAAGTCTGTTGGTGATGATTGCGTAGGTGAACGTTTTTTTGTTTTCTGTGGGGATCCATCTGAATGTCATTCAAAGCCGGCGATGGATGTAGAAGCCAGCTGAGGATACTGCATTGATTTGGCAGTGCATTGTGAGCCATGAGTCCAGTATGATGCTGAGGTTGCGTGTATGGTCCGTTGAGGTGGGACGGGATCCCAGAGCGGCTGGCTACCACGAGTCGTCCCAGGCTGAAGGTGTGGGTCCCAGGATGAGCAATTGGGTTTTGTCGAAGTTGAGCTTGAGCCAGTTGTCTTTCATCCTAGTAGCGACAGCCTTCACTCAGCTGTGGAAGTTGGCTCTGGCAGTTGTGGGTTCATTGGTGAGGGAGAGGATCATCTGGGTGTTGTCGGTGTAGGAGATGAAGTTGAGTCTGTGGGTTCAGACGATCTCTGCAAGGGGGGCCATGTAGATGTTGAAGAGAGTGGGGTGCATGGAGGAGCCCTGAGGCACTCCGCAGTTGATCTCTGTAGGTTCTGAGAGGAAAGGGGTAGTCTAACTCATTGAATGCAGCCAATAAGGAAGGAGTGGATCCAGTCAAGTGAGTTGTCATGGATGTTGGAGTTGTGGAGTCTGGTGAATAGAGTGTGATGGGAGATGGTGTTGAAGGTGGCTGAAAGGTCTAGTAGGATGAGGGTTGCGGTCTTGCCCTGGTTGAGGAGGAAGTGGATGTCTTTAGTGATGGCAAGAAGTGCAGTCTCTGTTCTGTGGTTGCTTCAGGAGCCGGATTGGGAGGTGTTCAGGATGCTGTTTCCTTCTAAGAATGTGAAAAATTAGGCATTGATGGCATTCTCGATGACCTTGGCTGGGAAGGGGAGGGGAGGAGAGAATGGGTCCGAAGATCTCAAGGACAGATGTGTCTGAGGGAGGCTTTTTCAGCAGGGGGTTTACATCAGTGTGTTTCCAGTCATCAGGGAAGGTGGCAGTTTCGATGGAGCAGTAGATGATGCAGAGGAACTGGGAATGATGGTGGCTGCTGCTCTATTGAAGATGAGGTATAGATAGGGATCCGACGGGGCTTCTGAGTAAATGCCCTTCATCATCTTGAGTGTGTCATCTGTTGTGAGCAGGGTCCACCAGAGTATGGTCAGTTGGAATGCAGCATATTTGCATGTTGTGGTGGTGGGTGAAGTGACAGGGTCTAGGGTGTCTAAGCTGTCACAGATTTGTCTGATCTTGTGGTGGAAGAAGGCGATGAGTTTGTTGCAGAGGTCTTGGGAGGAAGGCACATCTGTGGTCTTGCTGTTGGGCCTAGCAAACTCCTTGACAATGGCGAAGAGTTCTTTGTGGAGGGGGGACACTGAGGACAGTGGTGTAGAGCAGGTGTGGCGAAGACATGATGTACACAGTGGTGGTTGGTCCAGGAGAAGTCATAGTGTGGCTGGAGCTGATCTTCCCGCTGGCGGAGAAGATCGGGTTGAGTGAGTGTCCAGCTGTGTCTGTTGTTGCGGAGACTAGCTGTTTGAGTCTGGTGTTGGTGAGGTTGTCCAGAAGGGAGGCAGTGTTCTGGTCGCTGGGGTTATCAACTTAGAAGTTGAGGTCTCCTAGTAGAATGTAATCGGTAGATGCGTGAGCCTGGGGTATGATGAAGTCTACAATGGCATTGGTGAAGGGCAGGTAATGGCCGGCGGGCCTGTGGACGAGGGCACGTGCATGGTGGTGTTGCGGTTGGTTTGAAACTGGAATTGGCAGTGTTCCATGGTCATCTTAGGGTCGTCAGGACACGTGGTCAGTCAGAGGGTGTTCTTGTGGAAGATGGCGATGCTTCCTCCTGAGTGAACGGGCCAGTCCTTGCGGGTTATTGTAGCATCAGGAATGGCAATGGCGGTGTTGGATCTGAAGCAGGGTTTAGTCCAAGTTTCCATGTAGAAAGCGATGTCAGGGGAGGAGGGTCGAGGCAGGCTCAGATTTCTGGGGCGTGTTTGTTGAGGGATCACACGTTGAGGAGGATGCAGTTGAACCACTCAGGTGCGCGGTTGGTAGGCTGGGTGATGAGAGGAGCTGACGTGTTGGCATGGGTGAAGGTGCATTTGGAGTATCCCTGGGTCTCCTTCGGTGATGCTAGCTGGCTGATGGTGTGGCGTCCAGGGTTAAGGGCTAGGAGGGTTCCGGCGCTGTAGCAGTGAAAAGTCCGAGAGCCAGGGTCCCGGCACTGGGCGCAGTCTTCGCACAGACGGGTGCAGAAGGGCCGGCTTTGGCGCACCAGCTGCGTGTGGCCACTAATATGTAGTGCTGCAGGAGGGCTGGACAGCTGGTAGGTGGGAAAATACAGGAAGGGACGTAGCCGGGGGGCTGGCCACAGGGAATTGCAGAGGTGATGAGAAAGGAAACAGGAGGAGAGGAATAAGAAAAAAAAAGAAACAGAGGCAGATTAAAAGAAAACAGCAGAAAGAGAGACAGAGAGAAAGACATAGGAGGGGGCATGGCTGCAGGGGTGGGAGGGGCAGCACGGGATAATACAAGAGGAAGAAAAAGAGGAAAAGAGCAAACCAAGGACCAAATAAAAGAGAAGGAGAAAAAAAGACAGGAAAAGTGGAAAGGAAATAGAAGGGCAGTCAAGCAGCAGAGCAGTAATGATCTACTATTAGACCAACAGGGATGAGGCACAGGCACGAGCCTGCTGGTGGAGGAGGGCTTTGATTTCCTGACCTCCGGTCAGCAGCAGTGCACGGGACAGCAGCAGCTACCAGACAGAGCTGTGCTGTAAAGGAGCAAGTCCAACAAAGTTTAGTGGATGCTGTAGGAGGGACTGCCACACTGCCTGTTTCTTTGCTGGCCTGCTGCACGCTGCTTCAGTCCAGGGAGTGAAAGGACTGGACTTCGGTTTTTACATTCTGCTTCCAAGGTTCTCCATGGGCTTGTGTGGGCTTGTCTCCTGTTAAGAAGTCTAAAGGCAATCAAATACTTCACCAACCAGTGTCTGTGCTCTTCTGCTGAGAGCCCTGACTTGCCAAGTGTTGCCAAATCCAGTTCCTGGACATTTGGAAGTGTAACCTGGTGAGACAACCAATGTGTCAGGAAATCAATACAAAACCAAAGGGGATGATGGACGGAGTGTTGAACATTGCAAGCACTCACCCCCAGTCAAGTGATCTGGGTTTAATCCATAATCTTTCTTTAGCTCACTCCGCCACCCCAGTGCAGACATGGTCATAAGCAAATCAGTCTGACCCTGTGCCTCATGGGAACAGTCCATTGCCAGCATTTCCAAAAGCCCGCAGAAGTTCAGAAGGAGCTAAAAGGCCTGTTATCCCCTGTGGTAAGGCAACATCCTCACCTCTAGTTTTTGACTTCTGAAGGAAGAAGCAGTGTTGCGTTTTGGCGCTCGCTCAACGAGCGATAAATCTATTTTATTTTCAACCTTTTTTATCTCAGCTCTCGCGGACTAGAGTGTGCACACTTGGGGAAGTCCCCCCTTCCATTTTTGGCAGCCGCAAAGAAGGCTTCTTGGATATTTTCTGGAGAAATGAACATCTGAGTAACTTTCGTCACAAGCCGGTTTTTGTGTTTCATCCCTGTCAAAACACCTTCTATAGAAAAATTGCTAGTGCTCCTGAAATTAAGTTTCCACAAGTTATAAATAATTTCTATGAATCAGCATAACAGAGAAGCAAGCCTTATCATAGAATCAGGAAGAGTGAACAAAAGGTGCAGTGTGTTTTAGAAGTCAGAGAGAGTAGACTAGGGTAGTGAAGTAATTCTCTCTTTTCTTTCATAGGTGTCCACCTACCTCATCCCAGCACAGAACATACGTATCTCTACACACATAGAAGGACGGTTGGGAAGTGGGAGTTGGTAGATAACTGACTCTGGAGACAGTCTCTCTATCTCTATGCCCATTCCCCATTTCCCTCTGTGGGTGTGAATGTGGACTTAGTTCCTGCTGGCAGCTATGGTGGGGATTGGAGAGTTAGTCATCTGCTCCTGTTGTTTCTGGCACACAGGTAAGTTCCTGACACAACGCATCGGCTCTCGGCGCCTGTTTTTTCGATGCGACACCAAAGGGGATGCATCTCGATTGCAGCATCTAGTTTACAGCTGAAAAATCACTGCAGCATGAATCTCGAGCAATGTGTAACCGATGTCCTTGGCAACTGCTCTGACTCCATCAAAGCCCAGGCATAATCACTGAAGAATTGAAGCAGTGTCCGCTTCATGTCTGTGATATCTACGCAGCACCTGCATCACCACTTTCGCATCAACACAGCATGTCCGGATTTTCAATTTATCGTCTTGACGTCACACCGCAGTAAGGAACCTAGGCCGCATGTCCAGAGATTGACGCATCCCTTCCCATTCCCGTAAGGAACCGATGCCTCACCTCCCCTGAATGTAAGGGACCGACAAACCACTTCCCCTGTGGAATAAGGATCCAGCACATCGCTTTGCTTTGCTGGCACCTCCTCTGCACCTGCTTCAACTTCGATTTTTGACACATCCAAAATACTTTGTGCTAAAAGAAATGCCTCCATTGATTTCTATGGACTAAACTTGCAAAAAATCTTGTCTTGTGTATGTTGGATGTTTGTCGTTTTGGTCTTGTTGTGTTCAGATAAATGGTGGGTATTTCTCTAAGCTGAGGTGGACTCCTTTTGTAGTGTTTTCACTGTGTTACTGTCTGTGTCTGTACCCCAAGGGGGTGATCAGATATTTCATAATATAATGTTACATGCAAACAAAAAACTCCAGACAAAGCTAAAAGCAGCTACTTAAACATGAAGTCATGTCTTGGGTCCAATAGGATTCATCTATGTAAAAATAAAATCAGTGGACAATATTTTTATTAAAAGTCTAAAATCTTCAAAATAGAATGAAAAAGATCATTAACACCTGGAGCGGATCCAAAAATGCCAACATTTTTATTTAAAAAGTCACAAACCCCCATTATTTTTCAAAGTTGTATTTCCTAGAATGTTTTACCAACCAAGGGCCTGATTTATAAAGGTAAACTTACACTTTTTTGTAAGTTTACAGCTTTTCAGTATTCACAAAGATAAACTTAGACCAAAAGCCTAACTTTACTACTTTACGGTAATCACAAAGGAAAGTTACCTTTAGTAAAGTTAGACTTTTGGTCTAAGTTTACCTTTGGTTATACCAAAAAGTAGTAAAGTTATATTTTTTGTCTAAGTGTACGTTTGTGAATACCAAAAAGTAGTAAACTTACACAAAAGTGTAAGTTTGCCTTTGTGAATTGGACCCTAAGTTTCTTAGCCTGACTACAGCAAAAATATATTTGTGTACTATTAAACAGACACATTCAGTTAGCAAGAGCTGTAGGTACAACAGCGTAGGACTACATTTCCTTATGGGAAGAGACTTTAATAATGGAACTAAAAACATTTTTCCTGGAACTGTATAAAGGTTGCAAAAAAAAAAGAAAATGCAACGTAGATTGTGAGGACACAACGTCACAAGGGCAAGGTACTTAGTCTGAATTTATATAGACATCTTTAGGATAGGAAACTAAAAAGTACGTTGTGGTAATCTCACTAAGTAGAATGTTTGATGACGCCTAGGGACAAAATAAAGGTATGGTTCCATGTGAATTGTGGTTGACAAAAGTTGATAGGCAGACACCCTCTGCTTAGTGCACTCTGCCATCTCTGATTCTTTTTAGCAGAGCCAGGTAATTAAGTTTGACAAACTCTTTGTTAGCAGGGTTAATACGAGCCGGGTTCTCAAAAAGCTTGGGCCACCTCGTCCACGCCAATTGCTCCTTAATGTACACCAGCCAAGGAATATTACAAGCTTTCTCATGTCTCAAGCAATCTAGTATCATAGTTTGATTAAGTTTTGTTCCTGGCCACAACATCAGAGGAGGCAACTTCACAGAGTCCTCCAAGTACAATAGCACTACTTCCGAATGACATATATATGTAGGCATACAGTTAGGGGTGGATGGAAATGTTTTCCCAAATTCATTTTCACTCACCTGAACATCTGCTACCTCTTGGGATCCCCAAATTCCAGCACCAAAAGTGGCCAGGGACACACTTAACCCTGTAAATATTAATCATCATGTCTAGAGCCCAGTTTGGCAGAAAACCTGACAACTGCAGATATAAACTGCTCCAGCTGTGATCTACTGACTTCCCCTAGGTGTGTCCAAGAATCTCTGTTATCAAGCAGAATCCCAAAATACGTAAACATGGGCACACATAAAAGTCTAATATTTTTAGCATAATATGAATTCATTTTATTTCTCTGTCGATCACATACCATAGTGTATGATGTAAAGGCACTGATGGACAGATTCGAATCCTCTATAAACTGAGCAAAATTATCTAAATACCTCTGTAAGAATACCGCCATTCTGGCAATTAAAAGACAATTATCTCCATACATCAGTACAGAGAGGTATCTAGACCCTACCTTGGTGTATCAGCCTTAACACATTACAAGGAGAATTTGAGCTTGTTGATATATAGACAGACTCCATGAGACTAAGTGAATCATTCGACATTCTAAATTTGACTCCCTATGTCCATCTCCCTACCCATGATAGAGGGCACCTTTTGGATCAGGTCTTTTCTTCTAAACCGATATATGCTGACGCCCCCGTCCTTAACTTAGTCCGATTATCATCTGGTTGTATTTAAAATTTTCAGAGACAATGTTAGAGCTCAATTTTCAGACATTGCTAGGACGAGCCAAGTTTTAGGCCATTCCACCGGATGACCCCTGAGGTGATTCAGCCTGCCTTGAGTAATCATCTGATTTCTTTAAGAGGCAACTTGGAACATGATGTTCAGGCCTTAGAAGGTTGGCTCTGTTGCCAGGCGTTGGAACTGGCTCCCCTTCCCTCAGGACTTCCAAGACCTCCCGTGATTCTGCTCCTTCGTTCACGGAAGCTTTAAGGGTCAGCAAGAGGTCCCGCAAACATCTCAAAAGAAAGTGGCCGAGGAACTACAGCTCCTCTGATTAATCTAAAAAATCACTATAAAAAGTACGTGATGAAAAGAAACTTCTTTTAGTAACAAATATTGACTCGGCAGTCAACAAAAGTAAATCCCTTTTTAACATTGTAAAAAGTTTCTCCTCCCCCTCGTCTACCTGCCGCCCGTTTGTCCCTTCAAGCGAGTGGACTGAGCGTATGGCCTGTTTCTTTTATAAAAAAATCATCCAGGATACCTTCGCTCTCCCACTCCCTAACCAAGAGGATGCCGGAGAACCTCTCTTAGATGTGCATCCCCAGCCTACAATTTCACTTACTGAGTTCCCGGTGATTTCCCAGGAGCAATCCCTGGCACTTTTGAAATCTTTGAAATCTGGCTCCCCATCCGACCCCTGTCCAGCCAAACTTCTGTCTGCCTAAGCGTAAGTGATTAATACCACAATAAACCCAATTTTGAACACTGGTTTGCGGGAAGGGTCCATACCACTAGCATGGAAACATGCCAAACTCCTTCTGCTACTTAAGAAACCGACGGCAGACCCGGAGGTAGCCAGCAACTACCGGCCTATCTCACTCCTGCCTTTTTTCTCTAGGGCCATAGAGAAATATGCTAGTGTTTTAACAAACTTTCTGGAACCCAATCATCTGTTGCACCCTAGTCAGTCAGGTTTCAGAGCTAATTTTAGCACTGAAACTGCTTTGCTAGAGGTGGCAGAAACAATCAAAGGCACCCTGGATAGAGGGGTAATGCATTCTTGGTTTTATTGGATCTCTCTACAGCTTTCGATACCGTGCCCCATAATAGATTACTGCATAGACTTAGGGAGAGCAGTATCGGTGGCATGGCATTGAGATGTTTCACATCCTTTCTGAACAACTGCTCCCAAACCATATGGTCTCCTCCTTTTGCTGCAGAGATCTCTTCCTTGAATGTGGGCGTCCCCAGGGCTCTATATTGAGTCCTACACTATTTAATTTGTATATGGCCCCACTAGCCCCCCTCGCCGAGGAAGCTGGGGCTAAAATAGTGTCTTGTGCTGACGACACCCAATTGTTGTTTACATGTGAGAAGGGCGCTGATTTTAATGGTACTCCCATGAATTCCTGTCTTTCAAAAGTCTTCTCCTGGTTTAGTCACAATCATTTAAAATGCAATTCCGAGAAATCCAAGATTATTTGTTTCGGGCCACGCCCCTCTGTAGCCTGGCATATATGGTGGCCACAAGACATGTCCCCACCTATCTCATTTGTCTCCTCCGTGAAAAACCTAGGAGTCCGTTGGATTCTACCCTCTCTATAAAAGTCCAAGTTCAGACTGTGGCTAGGGTCTGTTTTGGACTTTTGAGAATGCTGCAGAATTTTCTTCCCTTGCTCTCCATCTCCTATAGGAAAATTGTTGTCCAGGCCTTGGTACTCTCCGGACTGGATTATGTGAATTCCTTGTTATTCGGCCTCCCGGACTATCTCCTGGGCCGACTGCAAGTGATTCAGAATGCAGCGGCTTGGACCATCTCACTGCACTGGCTCCCGGTGCAGAAACGAATACTCTTTAAGACCCTTGTCCTGGTCTTTAAATCTTTTCACAAGATTGGAGCACCCTACCTTAGGGACAGATTTCAACCTTATCTTCCTCAGCAAACTCTGAGATCTTCTTCCCAAAGGTTTAATTCTCCCCGGTAGGGGGTAGATCTTTCCATGCGACGGCCTCTAGGTTATGAAATAGCCTACCTGTTGCTATCAGTCAGAGCCCTGACCTCCTCATTTTAAGGAAAAGTTTGAAAACGTGGCTCTTCCAGCTGTGATTTCAGTGTGGTTGGCCGTGCATGGTCTGATGTTATAGGGTCTACACTTTTGCTCCAGCGCTGGAACACTCCTGGGAGTAGCCGTGCGCTATTCAAATATAGATTAACATAACATAACAAAGAAAGGGAGTGAACATTTATCCTTGTCAAATAGTTTTCCAAATGTAAAAAAAAAAGCATGTGCACACTATGGGATGGAGATTCAAACAATGTTCTATGACTCCCAGGCCTTGTCTGAACCAATACTGAATATCGCACAATATATCCTTTTCAGTTACCCATGCCTCGAGCCAGTTTAACAAACCTCTGCCCTGAATCTTTGCTATGGAACTAGTCATGGAAATGGGGCCTTAGCACTTCAGTTCTCTCCCCATTTTTAAAAACAGTAGCAATAGTTGAGTACGTTTGTAGTGTAGTTCCTAGTTTCCCACTAGGCCCTGCGCATTGGAATAACATAAACAGTAGTATCGACGTGGAACTGCGGATATTCCAGGCCTCCACTGACTATGCTAAACTTAATTGGGTTGTGTTACCAACTAGCTCAGAGGTCACTGGAAACTTTCTTCTCTGCATAGGAAGTGATCAGCTTCCTTGGCACAGACAAGAAGGGATTCAGCTTTCCAACAACCGTGCAACATGACAACTTTGCTCCTCAGATCAAGAGTCAATCTCTAGGGTCGTGTGAAACAATAGACATAGATTTCACTCAGTCAATCTAGTGCAGTTTACTTTTACAGTATGTAGAGAATAGAGAGACGGGCGTGTATCAATAAAGGTTAACATTTATAGAACAGTCTTTCTTCTCGTACAAGAGAAATGTATTGCCACAATTGCAATAATTGTTATTATAAAAAGTACGTACAGTAAGATAAGTATTGCGAGATAGAACTGTAAAAGCATTGATATGGTTTCTTAGCCATACAATGATTTAAAAGTAATAAAACATATATACAGTCATATATACATTAGGCTAACATACTCAACTGGTGCTTCTAACTAAGCCTACCCCAGTGTGCCTGACCTAAGCCTAACACGTGAAAGGGGAGTAAGTAAGTAGCTTTAAGTTAAGTTGGTTTTGCCAAGGTTTGTTTCAAGAATTCTCGTCTAAGGGTTTAGTCAACACCATACCTCTGAATAGAATGATGGAGGATTGGTATCTCCTTCAGGGGTCTCTCTCGATATCCCAGTCACCCGCGAGGGTAAACCGGAAGCGCCGGGACTGGATTTCTCTGCACGAGAAATGCAGCGGCTTCTCTTCAGCGCGTCGAGGAAGGAGGGGTGACAGCGTCCGCGGGCAGCTGGAATCTGCTGGATGTCTTCGCAGAGGACGGCTGTTCAGCTCCTTAAGCGTACTGCACCATAGGTCGCGCTTTAGCGGCGATAATGGTAATCAGCAGCTTCACCACCACAGGATAGCAGGCTGCAGCGACAGAGTGCTAGATTTACCAACACAGGGTCATGCAGGCAGCTGGCATCAGCAAGAGGCAACGAACTCGCATTGCTTAAGGCAACGTTGGTAATATTTATACCTGACAGGTGCCGGGTTTGACGCAAGTTTGCTGGACATAAGACGTCAATTAAAGATGTCACTAGGAAGTGACAGTTATCAGTTGCTCATTAGAGTTCCATTACTAATCAAAACATAGCAAGCGGGGATTTCCAGGTTTGCTAAGTTTTTATCTTGTTGAAGAACTCGGAGTGTTATCTAGGAATATCAGATAGTGACTGCTGCTCTGTCATTGCACTAATTGGTCGCAAAGGAAGTAGCAGAGAGTCATGCTGGAATGTGGCTCTGTTCGTGTGAGGCCAGAGATGACTTTTCAGAAAATCGCACTTGAACGGTTATGCCAATATAGGGAATAAATGGATTTATAGCCGAATAGGGGCATAAGGTCACAGTATCGATCAGGAACCTAGATAAGCACGCAACACGATCATGACCTCGGTGACCTTACCACCATGGCACTACTCAGTACATTTATTAAGAGGGGTGCTGAGAGCTCGATGTTATCTTTGAACAGGTCAATAGGGACCCCATCTGGGCCTGCAGGTTTATTCCTTGGGCTTTGTTCCAGAGCTGTAATTCAGAGTAATCACTGAAAACATGTGCAGTTCAAACATACACCACACAAAGCACTTCGCCCCCCAGTTTTGTTTTGGAATTTTAATTGGAATTTTCATAATGCTTCGGAAAATGTTCCACCCACTGATGGGAAGGTATAACAGTGTCCACAATAATATTATGGCCATCACCCAAAAAATGTACAGTTTTCAGAAGAGGAACATGTATTTTCTGCAAATGGCCTCCCATTGTTACCAGGCAACCTCGTTTCCTTTCTCTCCTTAATCACAATTATATTTAGCTCTACATAACTTTACTTTTTCTTCCACCTGATGTTCTTAGGTTTCTGCATCAAATTCCAATGAGCCGATAAACAACCCTCATTTAACCATTTTTACCATATATATTGCTATGGTTACCCGTGGCAGTCAACAGTTTAGTAATTGTACCCCAGATAGTATTGGGAGATTTTAAAAGATCAGCAGGGTCGACATTATTCCCTAAACAAACTAGCAGGTAATCCCTATTTTTATACCTCAACGTATGCAGGAAAAGTTGTTGGCTAATCATAGCACATTTTCGCAAAATGCCCCTTTTAGTATGCGTCTCTAGTGGCAGTATATTCTGCACATGTTGTAACATTACACCAACCAGAGGTGGTATGTATGAGAGGCGTAAAATCACTTGAACAAATATGCAATATTGAAGTCCATAACCAAATATTCCATAAATTGTGAGATAACAATTGAATCAATCATACTTCCCCTGCCCTTCCCGATGAAAGTAGCTTGATTGTAATCACTGAGAGGGGTCAAGTCTGTCATGAGTATCAGTTGAATCTTAGTCATAATTTCATTAAAGATTCACCACATTGGGCATGACTAAAATGCAAATAATCCACATTATTAGCATGCCCAGGGATGGCAGACACTGCATCACGTGAAATGGGACATAATCTACTATCAAACCCACTGGCCTAAACTACTCCTGGGCCCCCTCTAAATTGCAAAGTGCATTACTGAGTGCATAATCTAGTGACTTCGAAATTGCAGTGTAGTGGTTGTGGAAGTTATTGTGATAGAAGTTAACGAAACAGACAAAAGGTGATGGGAGGAATGGTTGAAATTTGTCTAACCACTGGTAATCATTCGAGGTAGCATCCAACCCATCATTATCTTGCTCATTATGTCATATCAGTTTGGACCCAGCCATGTGCAAATCAGTATTGACCCTGCTCCCCATGAGAATTCTACAGCCTGAACTGCAAAGCCATGTCCTCCATGAAGTGAAACACAAGCATCCCCGGACCGATTTCACCCTAGTTATGGGCTCATCAGCTGACCACAGCTTGGGTCCAAGTGACAGTGACCATGGGACCCGCATCTGGGCATACCCATTCCACTTAGCATGGTACTTGAAACACACAAAAGGTGATGGGAGGAATGCTTGCAATTTGTCGAACCACTGGCATTCACTTGGGGTAACATCCCAACCCATTGTTCTTTCGCTCACTATTCCCCCTCCGTTTAGACCCAGCCATATGCAAATCTGTCTTGACCCTACTCCTCATGGGAACAGTCCAGCCCGACTTGCCAAGCAAAGTTTTCTCTGAACTAGAACACAGCAACCCAGGACTAGTTTTGCTCAAGTTATGGGCTAATCAGGCAAGTGCAGCTTGGTTCCAGTGACACAGTGAGCATGGGACCCACATCTGGAAATGCCTATGCCACTTTGGGAGGTACATGAAACACACTAAAGAAGATGGGAGGAATGCTATCAATTTGTCTAACCACTGGCAATCACTTGGGGTAGCATCCCAACCCATTGTTCTGTTGCTCAGCATGCCACCTCAGTTTAGACCCAACCATATGCAAATCAGTCTTTACCCTGCTCCTCATGGGAACAGTCCAACCCGAATTGTTAAGCCAGATTGGTTCCAGTAACACAGTAAGCAGGGTACTGTTAATATTGGAAAATACGATATCAATGCACATCACGATATACGTAGATATATTAACAAACTTACATCACTGTTATTGAAATCACCCAATATCACCCAATATTACCTCCCCCTCAACCCTGAGTCAGAAGTACATGGTCAGACAGTCTCTGTGACTTAGGCCAGAAGCAACTGATGGACAGATCACAGGTGGGGTGGGGTGGGGTGGCACGTAACCCTTATACAAACATGTGAATAGGAAAAACGCAGATCAATCCCCACAGATAGGCAATGACACCACAATGGCCGTAGGAAATTGGCCCCAATAAAACAAGTTTGGCTGAAGGGTCATGTGTTCTTAACACCATGAAGTCAGATACCACACATAGGGGCCGATTAGGATGGTGGTGAATCCGCATCCTCCGGGCCGGCGGAAGCTGGCATACAGAATGCGGATTCACCGCCGTGGCCACAGAAAACACCCACCGCCAGATTAGGATGGCGGTGGGACACGGTGGGACCAGCGGCGGACGGCAGGTCCGTCCGCCGCTGATCCGCGTGGTGTGGAGGGCTATTTGGTGGCGGTGTCTGCAAGACACCGTCAGTCAAATTACGATGTGCATTGCAACATGCTTTTCCACGGCGGGTTTTCCGCCGTGGAAAAGCATGTGGTCTTTGGTGTTTGGGGGCTCGTTGCGGGCCCCCAGGGTGTCAGGGGGTGGGGGGTGCACATGGGGGTACCTATGGTACCCCCAAGTTTTTTAAATGCACAAAGTGGCAGGCACCGCGCGGTACCTGCCGCTTTGTGCATGTAAATTTAAAACATGCATTTTTAACCTTGCGGCGGGTACTGCTTCAAGCAGCACCCGCCGCAAGGTTAAAGATACAGGATGTGACTGCCAGGGTGGCGGTCACATCCTAATTGTACCGGAGGGACCGCCGCTGCCCCTGCGGACGGTCCCTCCACCTCGGGGGTCGCGGACGGACACAGGTCCGTCCCCCATCCTAATAGGCCCCCAAGTTAGGAACACTCTGTCAATCAGAACACAGCATGCACACTACACACAGTGATCAAACGCTCCCCATGCCAGACATCTGGATCACTGGCCCCACATTGTGCCCATGCAGTCCGCTTCTACAAATTACTTTATTACCTACCATGCAATGTATAAAATGACAGCCGTAAACAATGTGCCTGAAACAGTCTTCAGACGCTGACTCTGTTGCCTGCTCTCCCGGCTGCTTTATTTAACCTCTTTGCCACGGCGGACATTCGCCGCGGTGAAGCAAAAATGATGCGTGCGCGGTTCGGATGGCCCCCGGCCGTCCTCTGCACACGCCGACTGTGACGTCGGACAGCTGGGGGCCGTCCGACACATGGAAAAGGCTAATTAAACCAGCTGTTCCTCTTTTGTCAAATGCCACTTTTCTTTTTTTTTCAAGGTAAATTCATACTTAAGCAACAGGACCCATGCCCATGCCACTACGGGATGTATATGAAACACAAAAAAGTTGATGGAAGGAATGCCTTCAATGACTCTAAATACTGTCAATCGCTCAAGGTAGTATCCCACCACATTGTTCTTTTGCTCACCATGCCACCTCAGTTTAGACCCAGCCATACGCAAATCAGTCTTGACCCTGCTTCTCATAGGAGCAGTCCAGATGGAATTGCCAAGGAAGGTTCTCCCTGAGCCAGAACACAAGCAACCCAAGACTCGTTTCACCCAGGTTATGGGAAAATCAGCAGAATACAACTGGGTTCGGAGTACTCAGTAAGGAGGGGACCCTTGCTTGGCCAGACCCATGAAACCTATGACAATACATGAAACACATAAAAGGGTATTGAAGGAATGCTTGCAATTTTTCAAACCACTGACAATTAAAGCAGATAGCATCCCAACCCATTGTTCTTTTGTTCACCACGCCCCCTTTCTTTGGACTCAGTCATATGCAAATCAGTCTTGACCGGGCTCCTCATGAAAACAGCCCAAACTGCCAAGACGGGTCCTCCTTTACCCGGAACACAAGCAACCCAGGACCAAACTGAGGAGACATGGTGAGCAGAATGATGGTTTAGAGTGTTACTCCAAGGTATTGCCATTGGTCAGATTTATAGCAAGCAACCTCCCATTACCTTTTGTATGTTCTGTGTACCGCCCTATAGAATGGTATGCCCATATATGGGTCCCATACTCACTGTGTCACTGGGACCAAGCGGTACACAGCTGGTGAGCACATAACTAGGTGGAAACCATCCCTGGGTTGCTTGCTTTTGGGTTCAGGGATGACCTGGCTTGCCAGATTGGCTTGACTGTTCCCATGAGGAACAGGGTTAGGGTTGATTTGGATATAGCTGGGTACAACCTCAGGTGGCATGGTGAGCAAAAGAACAACTGATTGGAGTGCTACCCCTAGCTATTGCCAGTGGGAAAACTTATTGCAAGCAGACTCCCATCGCCTTTTTGTTTTTCATATACCACCCTAAGTGAGATGAGTAAGCCCAGACATGGCTCCCATGTTCACTGTGGCACTGTAACCTTCTGATGGGCCCATAACTAGGGAAAATCAGTCCTGGGTTGCTTGTGTTCCAGTTTAGGGAACACCTGGCTTGCCAGTTCATGCTGTACTGTTTTCATAAGAAAAAGGTTCAATACTGAATTGTCTAGCTGATGTGCCATTGTGAGCAAAATAACTGTGGGTTGAAGTGTGACCCTATGCTAATGCCAGTGGTTAGACTTATTGCAAGCAGTCTCCCATCACCTTTTGTGTGTTTCATGATAGAAGTTAGCATCAGCAATTGCCTGTCTGTCAAAATTGTTGATAAATTAAATCTAGAAATAAGCAGAGTTGTAGTTACATTTAGTGATCCTCCCTGCAAGGGCGACAAAAATTTGAGTTATGATATGTTAATATATTTTATAGAGCGCGCGATTACTAGAGATTCATCTTGGCACTAGGGTCACTTGAACTCAAAAACATGAGATAAGTAAAAACAAAAGATTTTACCAGCAGCTAAAAGAAATATTACACTAGGATTTAAGATTTTAAGATGTATTGCACAGTTAATACAAACTCACAATTATTAAAACAAGCAAATTATAAGAAAATCACTGTGATTAAAATAACAGGTGAGTTCTCCTTGTTAGTTAATAAAACACATTTTGATTTGTTGCTGTCCATTGAGGCGACTGGATGCTAACAGTTTTTTATTTTAAGCAGTGCTTCCAGTTGGCCCGGCAGCTGTTTCTTTTAGTCTGTTAGTCACAATGTCAAAAAATTTTGTTATTCTACAGTTTAACTGGGTTTTTCCAGGGTTAAAGCAGAGCATCACAGCCTGCCTGCAGCTTGTTATTCCCTTCTGAATCCATAAGGGCCGAAGCAGGTAGTGTCATATATCCAGAAGTTTTGTGCAGATGCAGATTATGTGCGTCAAGTCCTCTTTTCCAGTAGAGCAGAGTCGGCAGCAGTTTGCTACGTTTTCTCTTTTCCAGGGTGCTAAGTGAGGCATTATGGGTATATTGCCAAGGCGCATATTGAGGAACTTATTTTTTGTTGTCTGTGTAAGACCCGTTGTTAAATACTGTTGTGGCATAAGAGCTGTGTAGCCTTCCAATACCACCCATCCATGTGCTCTCTTAGAAAGAGTTGCTTTATCCTCGATAGATGGGACCATCTTGGTGACCTTCGATACCATTTTTTTTAAAGTCTTGGGGTCAGTTGCTGACTCCCATAAGCTTGTTAGTCCTAGGGTCTCCAATGATTCCATTAGATATTTTCTTGCTGGTGAATTTTCTCTAATGGATAGTTCGGTGCACAGGTGGGTGTTTAGGGATCCATACTCTGCGTCTCTGATATTAGACTAGGAACTTAACAAACACGTTTTCTGTTCCTTCATGAACATCAATGGATTAGGCAGGCCTCCAAGATGAATGGGTACAGAATTCCACCATTTAGCAGTAGAATAGGAGAAACTTCTTCCTCCTCAATGACATCTTTTTATTCTGGGTACACATACCTGCCTGGCTGTGCTGGACCGCAGAGTATGAGAAGGGACACAGCATTTAAAAACATCCTGAAGAAAGGCAGACCCAACTTTATGCAGTGCTATTTGGTCCAAGCATATAGCTTTAAATGTGATCCTTGCCTTCATAGGCAGACAATAAAGATCTTAAATGGCTTTTGGGGATGAGCAGAATTTGGGAGGATTCTTCAGCAATCATGCTGCTGAGTTTTGGAGGATTTGAAACTTGTTGTGAAGACGTGATTGAGAGCCCACGTAGAGAGGGTTAGACCTGACATTATTGGCTTGGGGTCCACTGTATTATTGCTTCCATTCTGAAACCTTTGGCCACTTTGTTGGGTTGAGTAGATACTGATACACTATGTGGGTGTCATTGTCATAAGAAAGTACCAAGAACCCACAGGATCGAACTATTTCGATTAAAGGGGTGATATACGCATTTAATAGGGTCAGACTTAATGAAGATCCTGAGGGACCCCACATGGAAGTGTGAATGGATCGGAGGTAAAAACGTCCAAGGCCATCAACTCTGTTGGACAGAAAATACTTTATTAATTTGAGGCTAAAACTTATAATGTGCATCCTTTCTAAGTGGATTTCCTGAGAGAAGTTATCAAATGTATAGACTGAGGCCAAAAGATCCAACGGATCAGGGCCACATGATCTCCTCTGTCCACAATAGCTCTGATTTCTTCAGTTGCCGCAGGTAAGGTGGATTCTTTACCATGGTTCGGCTGAAACTAATCTTGAGCCGGATCTTAACAGTTAGTGTTCTCAAAGATGATGGTAATTTCGATGGATACATAACCTATTTAAAAAGTTTAGCCGGAAAAGGTAGACACAATATAGGTCTGTAATTCTTTATGTACGAGGAGTAAAGAGAGAGAGCCTCTTTAGAAGGGACAGAATAAAAACCTTTTTCCAGACCTCTGTAAAACTGCCAGACTTGAGCATCCTGCTAGGTAATACCATGAGATGCGGCTAAAACCACATAGAGTTCCTACAGAGGGCAGGGATCATGCGGAGCTCCAGATCTCATGGTGGTAATTAAATTAGAGACGTTGTCCAAAGAAAGTGGCGACAAGGAGTTCATAACCAAAGATTAGGATACACATTTATCATCCATGCATTCCTCCCCAGCAGCCGCCCCCGAGATTGAGATTATATCATTTGAGTTATTTGACACTGCGTTAAAGCTCAGGGAGATTTTTTTATATTACTGTTAAAATGAAAAAATCATCAAATTCAACACATGACATTTGGCTTGGAGTTAGCAAGATGCCCTTATGCCGACTACTAACAGAGGGAATAGCCGGCTTTGGCAAAATAAATAAAACAATGTATACATTTAGTTTCAAGCACCAAGGTTTTCTGCAGACATACAATTTTACATTTATTTGGCAAACCAAGGACGTTCACTCAATTTAATATCAACACTAGCCACATTCCTGGACATTAACTTACAGTTTTGGGAGTAACTGCAGAGGAATTTAAGTTAGAGAGCGTGCTAGAATCCGTAGAAGTGCAATCTATTCTTAAAACATGTCCTGACGGATAAGACTTAGGTAAACCTGAGCTCAAGGTCAGGAGAATAGAAATATCCTTAGTACACTGAGGGATGGAGCCATCATTTACAGACATAATAACCTTGAGGGCTAGGAAACTCATGTGAGGAGTCAAATTAAGGGTGACAGGCCCAGTACCTTCTATTTTCGCTGAGGTTGGGAGTCAGTCTACCTGCTCCAAAGACTCGAAGGGAGTAAACTTGTTGTAGATCTCAGCCAAAGAGGTCCCTTTGGTTGGTCCATAAACAGACACATTATAATGGATTGCACATTTGTTTGGTTTATATGAATAGCCTAGAAGAGTCGCTTTTATGTTACTGTCCACAACACCAGTACCCGTATACAAGAAACCAACCAAATGTGGGTCCTTAAGGTTAATTACAACACAAGCCCACATCTCCCTTTTGCGACTATAACCCACCCAGGAAAGTCTCCGTAAAGCAATAATATCAATGTACAGTCTACCTTTCCAGGTGTTTCCAAGTGCTGCATCTATCCAGTGAGTAACTTTGTTTTTAAATTGGATATCATCTTCTGATTTTAATGTAGAGGATGAAAATTTTTAGAACAATTACCAGCTGCTGTGACTCTAGGAGGGAGTTGCAATACATTTGAAACACATCTGTAAGTGCGATTGAGTATGTGGAGGATGTGACACGGTGACCAGAGCTGCTGTCTTGGGAGCTGGTGATCTGGTTTTGAGTCTCGCCGTTGGAGTAACATTCTGTGATTCTGGGCATATCACGTAGCCATGACAGGAGCACCACCATACCCGTAGTGCACCCACCTGCTGGATTACAAGTGTAATCCATGGTGGTTGGGCAGACACTGCTGTGGAGGTCTCACAACAGTGGTATGTTAGGTTCATAGGAGAGCCTTAATAGCAGACTGCCACCATGAGAGTGCCTGCAGCCAGTTCGTGCATTGTGTGGCATGCACCAGGTGGTGCATGCCATACCGTGCACAATGGGGGTGCATTTCCAGGGAGCGAAACATGTGCTCCCCTGCATGGACCTCCAGGCCCGGAAGTGGCAGGGAGGCTATTTCCATGTCCACCACCCTTTTCATGGCAGGCTTACTACCAAGAAAACGGAGGTGTAAATGAAATTCAGGATATGCTTGGCACTGCCACAGCAGCACCTCCAGCATATCCCATTTGCAGACTGTCGGCGCAGATCTAGGAAATATTGCCAGCCCCTGGGAGAATAAGTATCTCTTCTAGACCCCTGCAGTAGTGGAGGATTTCAAGGTTGGCCCATAGTTTCCTCCAATATTGTATTGTATTTTTTATTTGCATATATTAATAAAAATTATTGCATAACAAATAAAATAATAAAAACCATGATACTAAACCACAAAAACTCCAATTGCTTTCATATCCAGTTAAAAGGGTTTTTACATTAAACGTTACAGATGACCCTTCCGTCAAATTTCAAGAAAGGTAGTGTAGTTTCAGGTTCATCAGAGACACAGGGAGGCATTTCTAGGGTGAGAGAGCAGCTTTGACAAATGTGTGACTACACACACTCCCCCCTCCCGTGAAAATAGCTCATGGGGCTATAGTTCGGTAACATTAGTATTAACTTAAGAGACTATACCAATTGGGTACAGTGTAAGTGCATGTTTTGAATGTGCACAACATTCTGCCATATTGAATATGCAGACTACATTGTTCTTTTCTATCTAGAGTGGGGTAGGGATCACTTTTTTTGTCCTGATGAGAAGCCACAGGGATAGCTTTGTAACATGTAACTAAGGAGGTAGTAGCCAATTACAGCATACATCCTCCGCTCTCCATTTTTAACAATACCAGCTAGAGGGAGTATTAAATTCTAGTTTCCACACAGCCAGTTATTTTTTTAATCAGACTGTATTCACTCTGACCCCGCCATTCTCACATTAGACTTGTTATCATCTCACTATTAAGTGCTCCCACGTCTCTGTCGGTCGTAGCACACATGTCCCGCAGCGGGGCGGGAAGAACGCGATGATGAAGCATGCCACCAAGGGACCTTTTGGTGGGTGAGGGTTATTTTAGCAAAACATTGTGTTGTTCTATACATCTTTAGGGGACACACAGTTCTTGAAACCATTGAACTGATCTAGGAACTATACTACTTTTCTGTTTACAAGGGTGGATTCTCTTTGGTTTTTAATGATACACAGAGGAGGGTGAGTCCACCACTTAATGAACCTCTTCGCTCCCTCTCTTGTTAACAATTATAGTTTCAGGTAATGCCCAAGAAGACACATGTTTCTCAGGCCAATCCATGCAAACAATATCCTCAGAGTTCTATCCCTTTAGTTATCCAGCTCTGTAGCCCTCACCTTTCAGCAGCATGTATTTTGCCCAAGGGCCAGTTCTCTAGTAAGCTGCTTGCGCTCTATGAGGTAGCCTAATGCTTATAGTTCGTGTTTGTAACATCCATTTTCCAGTAGGCAAGGCCCCAATGAATAGATCTTGCCGGTGTACTGTGAGCTCCATCCATGGCATTGTTAGGCTGATATAAGGATGTGGTCTCATAATTTTGTTTTTAGTTCGGCAAAAGGACTAGGGCCAGATTTTCATTGAAAGTAGTCCAGTATCAGTTTTTGCACTTTGTGTGGGCATTGAGGAGAACCAAGACAAGGCTGAAAAGCGTCTCTGAGGGTTTGTACAAATCTAGCACAGTGGGCCAGGGCTGAGGGGGCCTTTTGAGAAAGGCATAAGGCCAAGGCCTCTAAGCAGGTACTCACTCCTTCTCATAAGTATATTTCCTTAAGGAGAACTCTCCTTGCATGGGCTATAGCGTGACAGCAGCATAAGAGATGTAGCCAAGATTCATGATGGTAATTACAAAGTCTAAAAGCTCCTCCAGGTGTATATTTGGCCCAGGCCCTGTTAAAATCTGCAGTTGGTAGAGCCAACAGTCGCATATACATTATCTTGCTTCTGACTTTAGGGTTGAGAGCAGCTGAGAAATAAGGTTGCGGTTTGGATGCCAGATATGAGGCATTTAATGATGCCAAGAATGAAGAGGGTTTTAATGAGGCCTGATCTTGTTGGAAGGAGTCTGATTGCACCTGTCTATTAATGATCTTTTTCCAGGTTGCTTAGGAGATTTCCTCCGATACATTATTAGTCTAACCGCAATTCCTTATGAGATTGTCCTGTTCCCAAAATCTAGCCTTAGCAGGACTTGCAGAGTGTTAATCAGGAGGCTTAGGACTTGCCTAAAGGAACCTAACCTCGACTATTTCTAGGGGTTTTGTATCCGTGTGTCCCCGGAACTTAGTGCCGTAGAAAATCGTACCTAGTTCGTGGTAGGTATATATTTGGACCACCGGAGAGATTGGTTTGAAGCAGGATCCCAGATGGATATTAAGTAGCCCACTGACATATTGCTACAGTTTGAGTCTTTATTTTGAAATATGTGGTGTCCAGCCAAGCTTCTCATTCAGGTTGATGCCTATATACTCAAGCAGATGTACCTGCTCTAGTCATAACTCATTTAAGGCGAGTATGGTGCGTGTTGCATAACTAGGATTGAATAACATGTACATTGTTTTACTACATTTCTTTCCAGCCCTCTCTTCATGCAGAAGCCATTGAATTTGTCCAGTATTCTCTGTATGCCCATTAGCAATTTAGATAGGAGTAAAATGTCATCTGCAAACATTAGTGCTGGGGCTCTAGCGCTAGCTAATATAGGGGCGTCATTATCACAGGAATTCAGGCGGGCTATCAAGTCATTGACAAACAGTGTGAAGAGTGTTGGGACAAGAACATAGCCCTGCCCAACGGCCCTATTGACTAGAAAGATTCTGTTACCACCACGACCAAGCCTGACCTCTTACCTCTGGTCAGGGCCCTGCACTCTCCACCAGCAGCTCCGTAGTTGTCCCATTGCCGCTGATATGGGTCTGGTAGGTGTTCGAGCCTTGCCTCTGCTGTTTCCACTGTTGCCCGTCTGCCTTGCTGTGCCCATTTTTTTCCTTGTGTGGTTGGCTGTCTTTATTGTAATTATTTGTAATTTGTAAATTGTAATTACTATGCCTATTATCTGAGACTCTGCCCTTCTTTCGTTGTTTGTGCCTGTGCCCTTGTTTTTCCATACCTGTTTTCCTGCTGCTGCTCCCGGCAGCCCCTCCCCCTAACATCCATGTCCTGCCTCCCAGGTGAGCTTCCGTATGTAAGGGCGGCCGCTGCACCGGCGAGTGAGTGGGCATGCCACTGGAGTGCCTGCTGCAATCCCATCTGTGCCCTTCTGAGACCCAACCTTGACCAGCTCCAGGGACCCTGAATCTCTGACCTCCCTCCACTATGACTCTGCTGCCCTCCTCACACTCAACCCAGGAAGAAAGAACGATTGTCAGCTATCTATGCCAAACTCCAACCACAGCCAGTTCTCCTGCCATCACTGCTGCCAGATCTTCACCACCCTCCTCACCCCCACAGTCCCCAACCCCACTCCGGATGTCCACACCTCCTCAACACCTTCTTGCCAGACATTGCCTTCTTCACAGAAACCTGGACCATCACCTCCTCTGCCCCCAACATCACCACCATCACCGCCATCCCTGACAGATACAAGATCCAGAGGAAGGATCGCCTCAACCACCCGGGAGGAGGACTTGTCACTGCACACAAGAGCACCCTCTAACTCTCCCCCTCCACCAAAGCGACACCTCCTCCACCTCTGAACACCTCCACCTCCACTTCCTGATCCAGACCAGCCTTTGAACCACACTTCTCAGTCCCCTCACCTACAGACCCCCCGAACCTCATATTTCAATCACCACCATCATCGCTGACCTCATCGCACCCCATGCCATCGCCTCCACAGATTACATACTCATCGGAGACCTGCATTCCCACCTCCATAACCCCAGCAACCTCAACTCTGCCAGCCTCCTGGACAACCTTGCCAACATTGGACTGAAACAGCTTGTCACCACACCTACCCACAAGGCAGGAAAATCCCTCCACCCCATCTTCGCTGGCGGGAACAACATCCACTTCAGCCACACCACGCAACCCCCATGGACGGACCACCACTACGTGCACCTTGTCAACAAACCCACACCGCCCAGACCTGCAGCCCGCCCTCCACAAAGAAACTGGAGCAAGGTCACAGAGAAGCAGCTTAACTACACCCTCAACCTTGATGCCCCCACCACCCAAACCAATGCCAACATCGTAGCCAAAGAACTTCCCAGATGGATCCCCAACTGCGCAGATGAGCTAGCACCCCTACGTAACCCCAATAGATAGCACCCGACAAAGGCCACCTGATTCACCACTGACCTCCAAGAAGCCTGATGCACCTGCAGACGTCTCAAGAAGAACTGGAGAAACAGCAAATCAGCTGAAGACCACACACCACCTACAAGACCGCCATGACAGAAACCACCAACACATCAAATTTACCAAAAGGACCTTCATCCAGAACAAGATCCTCAACAGCTACCCCAAGGAACTCTTCAAGGTCATCCAGGAATTCACCAAACCCCCCAGCGAAACCATGGACTTCACCCCCATCCAGGACCTCTTCAACAAGCTCGGCTCCTACTTCCATCTGAAAATCAAGGGCCTCTACGACAACTTCAATGGCCAGACGCCTGACTCAGACACCACTCCCTCCCCCAGAAACGCCAACTAGCTCAACATTTCCTCCTGGACCTCAGAGGTTACCGCATCAACCATGAAAATCATCCACTCAGGAGCCCCCACAGACCTTTGCCCCCGCACATCTTCCACAGAGCTGCCGCCGCCATCGCTCCGGAACTACAATGCACCATCAATGCCACCTTCAAAACTGGCATCTTTCCTGTTGACTGGAAATGCCCAGAAATCAGACCCCAACTAGAGAAACCATCAGCAGACCCCATGGACCGCAAGAATACCGACCCAATTCCCTCCTCCCCTTCACGGACAAGGTCACAAGAAGACCATCAACGTACAACTAACAAAATTCATCGAAGAGAACTCCATCCTCGACCGCTCCCAATCCGGATTCTGCAGGAACCACAGCACTGAGACCGCTCTACTCGCCACCACAGATGACATCCGCACCCTCCTTAACCAAGAACAAACGGCAGCCTTGATCCTACCCGACCTCTCTGCAAACTTTGACACCGTCTCCCACCACACACTCACCACCAGATTACATGACACCAGCATACGGGGAATCACCCTCAACTGGCTCTGCACCTTCCTCACCGGCAGAACCCAAAGAGTCACACTACCCCCCTTCCTCTCCGAACCTTATGGAAATCACCTGCAGAGTACCCTAAGGTTCGTCACTCAGTCAAACGCTCTTCTACATGGTCCCCCTCGCCACCTTCGTCAGACAGCACAGACTCAGCATAGTATTCTTTACCTTCGTCACCCAGCTCATCCTCTTTCTTGTAAAGAACCCATCACAATCAGCCTACACTTCCAGGGTGGAATGAAGGACATCATATCCTGGATGAGCAACAGCTGCCTGCAGCTCAACTCGGAGAAGATAGAGGTCTTCGTCCTTGTGCCCTCCTCCTCTGCATGGGACAGCAATTGGTGGCCCACTGCCCTTGGCTGCCCCCCCACCCCCCCCACGGAAGACGCCTGTAACCTCGACATTGTACTTGACTCCTCCCTCTTCATGACCTGACAGATCAATGCCATCACCTCCACCTGCTTAACACCCTCCGCATCCTCCAAAAGACCTTCAAATGGATCCCCCCTGAATCAAGGAAAACTGTCACCCATACACTCATATTCGGCAAACTGGACAATGGAAATGCCCTCCACGCCAGTATGAACAAATCACTGCTCTGCAAACTCCAGAACATACAGAACATCACAGCCAGACTCATCCTTGACATCCCCCAACAAAAACACATCAACTAACATCTGCGCAACCTCCACTGGCTCCCCTTTGGAAAAGAGTGTACCTTTCAAGATACTCACACATGCCTGCAAATGCCTCCACAACACAGGACCCCAATATCTCAAGAACAGAATTTCCTTCCACATTCCCGAGAGGAACTTCCAATCAGCCGACCTCGCCGAACCCCTCTGCATCTGCACATGTGGTCTTCGACTGACCGGGGCAGCTCCCCCGCACCCAGCACCTTGAGACCCTCAAGGTTGACTAGCACGCTTAAAGAATCCCTGATTGATTGATTGATTGATTGATTGATTGATTGATTGATTGATTGAACCACCAATGAAGAAACAAATCATAGCTTGAGATGTTTTCACTATTCCATCTGGTGATTTGAAGACCACAACTAAATTGGTGAGGGCAGCATATGTGAGAAAACATTATAACAAGCAGGTTGTACCACTTGAAAACATACCACAAGAAGCAACTCAAAATTGCACACAGAAAAAAAGGACGGGGTTGATCAGCCTCCAGAACTCCAGAACCCTGCTCCTGGCGACAAAGTTCCAGCTGAAGTGGGGAGAAGGTACAGTGAAATGTCACCAGAACATTTGCTACCTTTTGGATGGACTGTAATACAGGCGAAACAACCGGGGAGCAATCTGTGGATGTAATTTTGCAGAATGTGAAAAAACATATTTGTTCATTATTTTTCCTTTTTTATTGCAGCAGTTATACCATTGTGAAAAATATATAAACAGCGAAAACGATATTAGAATTTTATTTTGAACATTAGGCAACCAAAATAGGATGCAATGGTGAAGTGGTGAAGAGACTTCCTAGATGCAACTTCAGGTTGCTGGTATTATAGCACCTCCATTTAGTTTGTATCTGTAGTAACAGAATGCAGTCCTGTAATGTTTTATAGAATCCTTTCCTGCAGTTAGAAAGAGTCTTTCACATCTAACAGCTTGATGTACACAATACCTCAAATAGGCCAAATAATGTCTCAGAAACACATAATTCATATACATGTCAACACAATAGCACATTTTGTTATCCTAACTTGTCCTTAGAACTTTGGTTCTACAAATAGCAGATATGAGTTTGTTAACTTTTTAAGTACTCTTGATTTGAATGTCATTGCACTCTGTCAATCCTCTTTGACATCTTAAATATATTGCGTAGTGTGTAGAGGTTATATTTACTCCTTCATGAAATATGATTGCTATAATTGTGAACGTTATTTTTGAGATGTAAATTTGTCCAGCTACAAAGTTTGTACTTTCACTTTCTAATTTAGTACCATTCTCTCTGCATCGTTTTTGCATAACTATGACATATTTTCCATACCTTTGAAGTAATAACGTAGACCTAAGTTCTGCTCTGCAGTTTGGACAGGTCATATATTTATGGCCAGTTTTGGTTACATTTTCAAAGTCCACAGCTTTACAATCTGGTAAGGTCAAGTAAATGAATTGTTCTGAATTGATTTTAGTATATGAGGTGAATTCACAAATGTTCACGGTTATGACTCCAATTATAAGTTAAGCCAAATAATTCATGATCTTCCTCTAAAAGTCCTAGCATTAACATTAAATATTCTTGAGCATCCTGCTGAACTTGTTGAGAAAACACTACTAATCCATTACACTACTCTACCTTTTAGACATTTTTGCAGCTCTGTTGGTGTGTACTTGCTCGTCTTTGACTCCATACGGACTATAACCTGAAATGGATGCACACTTTGGATAAGAATTGACTCATAAACATTCAAACCTGGAAGTGGTTCTAGAATAGGAACCAGTACAAACTTGTATAACGTTCTGTGCGGATAAGTCAAAGCGTTCCTCTTAATAAATATGTACATAGCAAGTATTGCTGTGAGTGTGTCGACAACATATACAAACATACTCTGGTTTTTCAAAGCACACTTCGTTAAATATTGTATTCTCTTCTTCAAAACTATCAACAATAATACCTGTGTCCTGTTCTGCAACTCCTCCTGGTATCAGTTATTCATTTTTTATAGAGTCGTGTTCTGGACAAAAGAAAAAAAAACTGCATCAACATCACAAACCTTTTTTACCTCGGCCACAGTACCATGCAAAACAGTTCTAATCATTTCTCCTAAGCATACAGCAGGGGTTTTCGCAGAGTATATCCTCCTAACTAAAGTTCACATTGTTGAAAAGTGTACAGCTCCCATCCTGAAATGATGAAAAGTTTTTGGCACACTTTCTTGATAAACAAGCTAGTGAGTGTCCCTCAAAACCTGTATGCTTTTCTAAGCTTGCAAGGATCCAATCCTTGTAAAGTACTAATTTTGTTTTTTAAACTGCGCCTTGGAAAATTATGTAGAACTGTCCTTAGTATATCAATGGATGGCTGACGAATACTACAAACACTGCTACAATTCCATTTGTATACAGGGCCTGACTATGCCTTCCCTGTACCTCTTTTGCAATCAATTGCTTGATATTTCTAGTTACCTCTTTCGCTATTTGAATGCCATCCTTCATTTCATAACATTGTCCTCTCTCATCAATAGCATGATCTAATGTATTATCCTGGAGATAGCTTCCTTCAATATGGAAAGGATCTGTAGTAGAAGTATGTATCTTTTTTCCATAAAAAATTGTACAAAGTTACTCATAATCACTAATCTTTTCTTCTGGGTTTGCATCCTCATGTACAACACCATTTCCTCAAGAGACTTAATTCTATTTAGAATCAAAATGAAAAGCTTCCTCTTCAAAGCAAAGGCCTTATCCACTACTCCCTCAACTTGTTCTTAATGTTTCAGATTTCTGTGCTCATCAGTGGAAGAGCAGAACTATACTACCTCCATTTCAGGAGGAGGAGGAAACCCGCACATGACGCGCAAGCTGTGCAAGCCAGCTGATCAGCCAGCCAGTCGAGCTGAGCGAACCAAGCTTTGCGGCAGGGAGTAGCGGGTGTTCTCTCCACGGCAATCGGCAGTTGTGTGTTTCTTGGAGCCGCGGTCAATCTCCTCGGACCCCCCGTATTCTCCGGAGGCAGGCAGTTTAGCCGTGCAGTGGGAGCAGGAGCTGCGGGTGATCTTCACCGATGATCTTCATCGAGGCAGGTGGCAGCAAGGGAGACGGGTCAGTGGAGTGCCGCGGAGGCCCACAAAGCCCTGACAGGACAGAATTAAGGAAAAGGACCACGAGGGAGAAGCGGGTAAGCGCAGAATTGAAAGCCCAGAAGTCTAGCGGCTCATAGCGTGGCTCTATATCTCTATCTCGTCTGTTGTGTTCCTTGCTTTCCCACTGCACTGTACTGCTCTTCTCTGCCCAGCCTGTGCTCTGGTAGACGCTCACATTGGGTGCCTCTTGGAGAATCAGGAGAGCAGAGGTTTGAGTTGTGCTTTGGGGTGTGTGTGACACCAAATCCCCCAGAGAGCCCCTGACCTCTCAGAGCCTGCTGTGTCCCAGAGCTACGTGTGGGGGGAAGAGGGAGAGGGAGACAGAGGGAGGCCAACAGCAGACTGTTCTGTCTTGGCGAAGCTGCTTACTGCCTCACAGCAAATTTTTGGGGGACTTTGAGGGAATTTTGGAGAGAGCTGTTAGGAGAGAGAGGTAACCTTAATCAGCAAAATTGGAAAACTCTCATTTGAAGCTCCCCTTGAAGCTGCTCTCCTTGAAACTGCTCTCCAGTGCAAGGTACCGTGAGACAGAAATAAAGTTAACATTGACCCGGAAACGCTTGGAAACACGGCAGCAGCAGCAGGAGGAGTAAGATGCGAAGCGGAAAAGTGGACACGGATACGGGTACGGAACACAGAATACGGAGCTTGAGCTCAAGCTTGAGCAAGCCTGGTGACTGGTGAGGTGGCAGACACCGTTGCTTGCTTGCCTGCTCGCTCGCTCGCTCCTTTAACCGCCCGCCTGCTCACCCGCCTGTTTTGCTGGTGCTGCGGCGGTGCTGGTACCGGTAAGCATGGAGTGTTTTCAGTCAGGGAAAGGCCGTTACTCTGCTTACTCTGCTTGCTTGCTCACCCACGCCAGCCGGATCATCCCCCTCATCCTTTTCCCTCAGCCTGGGAAAATAGGAAGCTGCTGAGGGAGAAGTCAGTTTCTGTTGCTGAAGGATATTGCATGAGATTAGGAAGGACGACCGGTGGCCTACTATTATCATTAAAGAGATAATTATGCGTTCAGGCAAAGAGGGGGTGACAGGTCCTTCCGCAAGATGAACAAAGAAAATACAAATACCAAAAGTGATGAGAAAGGCTAAAGCTAATTCAATAGGGTTTAATCAATCAATAATCTTGCCGATAGCACGGATGTTTCTAAAATCCACAAAAGTCCCAGATAAATTTGGTTTTATGAAAGATCCGTCTAGAGCCCCAATTACAATGCAAATAGAATCGGAAAAAATTAAATTACAAACTCCAATTAAACTAATTAGTAATGAGACACAAAGTATACAAAGCATACAAACCAGTCAACAAGCGGAGGAGCGACAATCACAAGTCCAGACATATCACGTTGTTGACAATGAACCTCAAATTACTGACCATGAAATTTTAAATATAACATCACCTACCAATATAAGTCAAAAAGATACGGATATGGATATGTCAGGAAAACTGCAGGATGAGACATATCAGGGAGAAGCATATCAAAGAAAGCTGACCCCAAGGTCCATGCTACCTTTAGAAGTGAACGTAGAAATATGGAAAGGAATGCAAACAACTGGTGATATTACAATGAATTGCCAAGTAGTCAACCAAAACTGTGGCTTGGGGACAATTAAACCTACTCAGGATAATCAAGGTGAAAATCAGGAGAGGGAGACAGAGGGGGGCCAACAGCGGACTGTTCTGTCTTGGCGAAGCTGCTTACTGCCTCACAGCGAATTTTGGGGGAATTTTGAGGGAATTTTGGAGAGAGCTGTTAGGAGAGAGAGGTAACCTTAATCAGCCAAATTGAAAAACTCTCATTTGAAGCTCCCCTTGAAGCTGCTCTCCTTGAAACTGTTCCCCAGTGCAAGGAACCTTGAGACAGAAATAAAGTTAACATTGACCCGGAAACGCTTTGAAACACAGCAGCAGCAACAGGAGGAGTAAGATGCGAAGCAGAAAAGTGGACACGGATATGGGTACGGAACACAGAATACGGAGCTTGAGCTCGAGCTTGAGCAAGACTGGTGACTGGTGAGGTGGCAGACACCGTTGCTTGCCTGCTCGCTCGCTCCTTTAACCGCCCGCCTGCTTACCCGCCAGCTTTGCTGGTGCTGCGGCGGTGCTGGTACCGGTAAGCACGGAGTGTTTTCAGTCAGGGAAAGGCCGTTACTCTGCTTACTCTGCTTACTTGCTCACCCACGCCAGCCGGATCATCCCCCTCATCCTTTTCCCTCAGCCTGGAAAAATAGGAAGCTGCTGAGGGAGAAGTCAGTTTCTGTTGCCGAAGGATATTGCATGAGATTAGGAGGACGACCGGTGGCCTACTATTATCATTAAAGAGATAATTATGCATTCAGGCAAAAGGAGGGTGACAGGTCCTTCCGCAAGATGAACAAAGAAAATACAAATACCAAAAGTGATGAGAAAGGCTAAAGCTAATTCAATAGGGTTGAATCAATCATTAATCTCGCCGATAGCACAGATGTTTAAAAAATCCACAAAAGTCCCAGATAAATTTGGTTTTATGAAAGATCCGTCTAGAGCCCTAAATACAATGCAAATAGAATCGGAAAAAATTAAATTACAAACTCCAATTAAACTAATTAGTAATGAGATACAAAGTATACAAAGCATACAAACCAGTCAACAAGAGGAGCGACAATCACAAGTCCAGACATATCACGTTGTTGACAATGAACCTCAAATTACTGACCATGAAATTTTAAATATAACATCACCTACCAATATAAGTCAAAAAGATACAGATATGGATATGTCAGGAAAACTGCAGAATGAGACATATCATGGAGAAGCATATCAAAGAAAGCTGACCCCAAGTTCCATGTTACCTTGAGAAGTGAACGTAGAAATACGGAAAAGAATGCAAACAACTGGTGATATTACAATGCATTGCCGATTAGTCAACCAAAACTGTGGCTTGGGGACAATTAAACCTACACAGGATAATCAAGGTGAAAATCAGGATAATCACAATGTGAAGGCTCGCCTCAACAATTAAACTAAATGGAGGAATCAATCCAAAAATAAAAAATGAGGACATGGAGGGGTATCAAAATCCAATGACCACTGAAGAACAAAGGGTAGATTCTATGCAAGATAGCCAATTGAGAATAACTGGAAATTTAGGAATGAAAAGAGAAATCTTATCTTAAAACACCAGAGAAAATAGTAAAATACAATATAACGGACAAGAAGAAAGATGTCAGCAAATATATTGATATGGATAACTTCACTAAAATAACTGCAGTACAAGAAAACCTGAGTATTCTACTCAAAGGCACTACTATTAGTGTTCATGATCAACTAAATGAACAAATGACACAATCTACAGATAACCAGGATATGGGATCTATCTGGAATATCTTCTACAAAACCTCATCATTAACGTTAGAAGCACTAACCTATCAATCAAATAAAAAGGACATACAAATAGATCTACTTAGAATGATGGCAAATGAAGTTGCTGGAATTGATCAAAAACTTGCCCAGCTGAATAGCTTGATAGAGCTCAAAGCGGAGGTGCCAAAATAAGCACCGATTGTACTTGTGCACCTATAATAAGCAAATTGGCCACAATACCAGAGGGTTTTTAATACCATACTAGAAGATGTCAAAATGACCATCTAGAGGGAAAAAAGAGGACAGTGGTAGAATAAAAGAAAGGAACAACACTGCTATAGTTACCAATATGGAGCAGTTCGGTTGCCTAGAAGATGTGGATGGCCCAGATCAAATAACCCCTAGAAATTTGCGAATCTTGCAGCAAATAGACCACGAATTAATAACACCGCCAAAAATGTGGACACAAGACCAGGAAAGGGAAAAGATGATAGGTACAAAATCTTTGGCTGCTCGAATGGAAAATATAATTGATGATCAAAAAGTCAAAGAACTAGTTTCTCCATTATTTACCATGTCAAAAAGACATATGTAAAGCGAGAAAAAAGGCTAAACTGTAGAGAGTCAAGGAAACGAATTATGGAAGGAAACATCTAGGAAAGAAGAAAAAGTCTCGAACAAAAAGTGGTCTCTCGTAAACAAAGAAAAAGAAAAATAATACGTATTTTGCTATATTCAAAAATGAACAAACTAGTGATCAAACGAGTTCATAGAAAAGTATAGTTACCACAACAGACATAATAAAACATACTGGGAATGAATTGGAAATAATGGAGGATTGTATGAGTGAGAAGAAACTAAAGACGATGGGAAATGGGTGCATCACAGATCAGGCACTAGAGTATATAAAAAGTGAACCACCTGAAGACTTAGTGAAGTGAAAGACCGCACCTATTCCTCCCAAATCTAAAGATAGGGTACAAGAAAAAGGTGAGGAAGAAACCTACATCTTCCCAATTGTACATAGGCCTCAGGTTTGGGATTATAACATACCCCATTGTACAAATGTTAAAATATCCCAACAACAGAATCAACAAATTGGGCAAAATATGAAAAAGCACAAATTAAATCCAATTATTGAGGGGAGAAATAATATAATAGAACAAGCTGAAATTACAAGGAGATTACCAAACTTGGATAATCTGGTCATTGAAAGATATGGTGGGGAGAAACAAGTCACATACAGGGCAATACAAAACATAGAAGAAGATAGGAAGAAAGATCAGTCAACTAATGAGAAGGTGCAGCTGATTTTTAAACCAGAATTTGACTTGAGAGGTAATCAAGATACACTAAATAGAGGAAACTTTCTTCGCCTTTTTAAATCAATCCCCTTTCTAGCAAAAGTGACGAGTAAAGATATTGAATCTATAGAATTCTTATCAAATAGCGAGGGTACCCAGGCATCGACCTTGATTACTGTAAATTCTGTGTCAGTTGCAGAACAACTCATAAATGAACAACAAATATTCAACAGCTGGGGTGTAATAATCAGTAAGCCAGTTCCAAAGGTATATCCAACCCATCTCATTAATGATGCAGGTATGACACAGAAGGGAAAGCATAACAAGCAAATTTGCTCCATACTAAAAAAATGCCCTTGGAAGATCAGAGCAAAATATTGAGGTAATACTGGCACAAAACAAAATAGAAAAGTCAACTGGAATAAATGAAAAATGGATAGCTTTGTCTTTACACTGTAATAAAGACCTATGAGGAAATATAGCTTGTGTCTCAACAAAGGAATAAAAAAACGACACTGAAAAATTCATGATGTGTTCAAGGAGCATAAACAGGGTAGGAAGTAAGGTTAACAATGCCCACTTAAATTCTATCTCTAACTCGTACCAAATTATTTTGCTGCAAGAAACTTGGGAAATCAACCCAATCATACTACGGGGATACAAAGGCTACTTTGAGCCTGCAAACAAAGCACATAAATATGGCCGTCCAACGGGGGGTTAGTGACATTTATATCCATCATCTTGCTAGTTGATCATGAGCAACTAGATACAATTAGTCCTAACATCCTAACGGTAAAGTTGAAATACAAAGCAAACAATCAAAATAAATTAAAGACCTTCATCTTAATTAATGTATATATACAACCAACACAAATTATAAGGGAAAAAATGTGTGCCACCCTAAATAGTTTTCTGTTGGAACAAATGTTGGTGGACCCATTTTTAGATTTTATACTGACCGGGAATTTCAATCTAACCGCCCGATTCCTGAAGCAAAATAGCCCCCGCAATGGCTGCGAAAACGCAATTGCGGGTGCAAAACACGGAATCGGCATTCAAGTACGAAATAGCGAAATCGCTAATAAATAATAGCGATTGGAATAGCGATTACGCTGTAAAAGTCGCAGACTCCGGGAAGTCGAGCATTAGCGACACGGAAATAGCGACCAACCACGGAATCTGCGAAATGATTAGCGAAACGCAATATTGTCGCAATCGGCATTCATGAAAGAAATACATTAGCGAAAAAGCGCCAAATCGCACGTTTGCGCGGCGCAAATTAAGGACAACTCAAAGCAGGTGGTAACCATAAAAGCCATGATGAAGCCAAATTTGAAAAACTGTTAGCCAATCACCAACAGGTCCAGGCCTGACCAATCACACATAAGGACATTCAGCAGCAGCATTAGGCGTTCCACAATGCCTGGGATGTACATGGTGGTGAGGCGGCGAAGGCTACAGCGAGCAGCACGGAGGAGACGCATGAGGCAGGCAAGGATTTACCGGCAGCGGGTCACCTTGCTGGGCCAAACCAGAGAACAGATATATGCAAAATACAGGCTGAATGGGGAAATGATCACCTGGCTGATACAAGAACTCGACCCCATCATGCAGCACCCAACAAGGCGAAACAATTCTGTGCCCACACATGTGCAGGTATTGTGCAGCCTGCACCTCCTGGCCTCCGGCAGTTTCCAGGGCATAGTAGCCGCTGCTGGGGGGATATCCCAGCCCACCATGTCACGCTGCCTCCACACTTTTGTTGACGCCATGCTCAGCCAGCTCCACCGGCACATCACATTTCCCACGAGCCAACAGGAATTGGACCTCACTAAACTACAATTTTATAATGTTGCCCATTTTCCCCATGTCCTCGGCTGCATAGACTGTACCCACGTCACCATCTGCCCACCAGCTGGCACGGAGTATATGTACCGCAACAGGAAGTCCTACCACTCCCTCAACATACAGATGGTCTGCAATGCCAAGACCATCATCACTGACATTGTGGCCCAGTACCCAGGGAGTACCCATGACTCCTTTATCTTCAGGCATAGCGGACTCCACACACGACTGATCAGGGGAGAGTATGGGGAAGGACACCTACTTGGTAAGTACACTTTGTCGACAATGTCACATTGCTATGAAGTAACTGCGCTGCACAGGCAATCAACATCTGCTCCTCTCATTCAGGTGACAGTGGCTACGCCCTACGGGAATACCTCCTGACCCCTTACCTCAACCCTGCCACACCTCAGCAACGGCGCTACAATGTTGCGCACATCCGGACAAGGAACTGTATTGAAAGGACATTTGGCCTGCTCAAGAGCAGGTTCCGTATACTGCACAAGACAGGTGGGGCCATGTATTAAAGTCCTGCAGCGTGCTGCCGCATTGTGGCTGTCTGTGCAATGCTTCATAACATTGCAACCAAGCGCCGGATACCAGTTGACATCTCAGGCAGAGAATCTGAGGGGGACGACCGGCCACCAGCACATGCGCACCATGCACGCGGGGAGAACCCAGCTGAAGGCCACATACGTCGCAACCACATCACAGTGAACAGTTTCTAGTGCACCCCCTTCCCCCACCCCACATATCACATTTGCATGCAAAATGTAATGATTACACAAGGCGTATGTGTGCAGCAAAATAAATGTATTTGTTTGAATCACAAAATAAAAGGGTCATGGTAACAAAAATTTTCATACTCCAGTATTCCAGCATACTGCATGTAAAGGTTCATGGCAGGCTTAGCTTCAGCCTGCGCCTGTGTCCCTGGCACAATGTCATTGGCGCCTCCGGCTCACATTTCCCAGGCGCCTGTGAGGCTCTTCCTCATCCTGGGCAGCTGGACCAGGCGTAGCCCTGGTGCTGCGCCTAGGTGGGGGGGCCTGCGTGGCGGAGTTGCTGCTCACGCTGGAGGCAGCCTCACTCGCATCATCTCCCCCTACGATGGCCGGTAGCACAGGTGTAAGCAGTGGGATCACGGCGGTGGTCAAGTGCTCCAGCACCCGGGTAATCTCCTTGCAGCACTGGACCAGTTGGTGCTGCTGGGTCATAGAGCGCCGCGACAGCTGGGTGGTGGCATTTGCTGCCACATAATTTGAGCGACTATAGGTCGACAGCTGGCTCAACAGCTGGTGGTGGCGCCTGCGTGCAACACTGCGCTGCTTCCCCAGCGCTGCAGTATTGGCCTCCATTGCCGCCGTCATGCGCTCCATGGCCGCCGTCATGCGGTCCACCCGCTCGCCGACTCCCGACACATTGCGGCCGATCTTATGCAGCTGGAGCTGGATGGCTCCTTGCTGCTGCGACTGGCGCTGGTGTACACGGAGCATTCGCCGCTCCACGCTCATGCAGGCATGGAGATGCCCATTGCCCCTCCTGCTGTTCGGCCGCTGTGTAGCGGATGTGGCTGGCCCAGATCGTGTTGTACGAGCTGCAGGTGGTGTAGTAGCTGGTGTTGCAGGTGCGGCAGGCACTGGAGGCACATTGGTGGGGGGCCTGTCCTTGGCAGCCGGTGGGCCTGCAGATGTTGCAGCAGGTAAGGTGGGGGGCCTGGCCTTGGCAGCCGGTGGGCCTGCAGATGTTGCAGCAGGTAAGGTGGGGGGCCTGGCCTTGGCAGCCGGTGGGCCTGCAGATGTTGCAGCAGGTAAGGTGGGGGGCCTGGCCTTGGCAGCCGGTGGGCCTGCAGATGTTGCAGCAGGTAAGGTGGGGGGCCTTGCCTTGGCAGCCGGTGGGCCTGCAGATGTTGCAGCAGGTAAGGTGGGGGGCGTGGCTGCTGGTGTTGGCGCAGCGGCAGGGGCTGGTGGCTGGGTAGCGGGTAGGGATTCCTCCTCCTGGGCCTCCTCGTTGATCACCAGCCTCTCGCTGTCACTGCTATCATCCGCACCTGTGAGGGTAAGTGGATACTCATTAGGTGCATGTGACTGTCAGACGTGCAGATGTTACATGCATGCTGGGTGACATTCCCTGGATGGCTGTGGATTTGCGCGGTTAGGAACCTTTCTGGCCACATTGTGGTACTACTACATTGTGGACATACTACGTCTCCCACAATGCCTCAGGGCATTTCCTGATGCACAACATAGGCATGATTAAGGGCCAATGAGTGGGCCTATTTGGTCAGGGACGGTCATAGGGGACAGGGTCGCAGTCGCATGCCACTTACCTTGGGTGTCTTGGGTGGGGCGGGAGGAGTCCAGAGTGGTCACGCCAACACACGCCTCCCTCTCCAAGGTGTCCTCTACCTGGTCCTCCAGGGGGTAGTTGGGTGGGACAGTCGGTCCACCACCTCCGGTGCCTGATGACTCACCAAGGCGCGCCGCCACCTTCTCCTTTGCACGCCCTCGGAGGTCGTACCAGCGCTTTTTAAGCTCCCCCAACGACCTGTCCGCAACGCCCACTGAGTTGACGCTGGAGGCAATCCCCACCCAGATCCTCCGCTTCTCCTGTTCTGGGACCCTCTTGGAGTTGGCACCAAAGAGCTGGTCGTGTTTGGCACCACCCCCTCTATGAGGTTCTCGAGCTCCTGCTCGGAGAACTTTAGTTTGCGCTTGCGGCCAGCGCTGTTGCTGGGGCCAGGCAGAGGTTCGTCGGACATGGCGGTCGCTATTTCGCCCGGGTCGGGAGTCGCTAACGGAGGTTTAGCGGCAGCTTTCCGTCGTGTACCCTCGAATGGTAGCGTCACTGTGGTGTTTGGGGGTGGGATTTGGCTGCTTCCTGGTTGTGATGTCATCACGGTGCTCGGAATGCGTCTTCCCGTTTTCCAGATCCCGCGAGAATGCGACTCGCAATCCCGATCGCACGGGATTGCGAGTCGCAATCCCGTGCGATCGGGATTGCGAGTCGCAATCCCGTGCGATCGGGATTGCGAGTCGCAATCCCGATCGCTGGTGGCCGGAAATAGCGATTATTCTGCGTTTTTTGTAGGTCGCTAAAGGCTTTAGCGCCCGCGTGCGAGTCGCTATTTTTTCCCCGAAAAGTACATGAATGCCGTTTTGCGTTTCCTCAATAGCGAGTCGCTATTATTCGCTATTAGGGACACGCAAAACGGCATGTACATGAATCAGGCTGTAAATCTTTTAATACAATTTACCCTAGAAGAAATCACGCAGTCACAAGATCATCAATGGTCTACCCTTCACCAGGAATTAGAAATGGATACAAATCCCCCTCAAAGTAAAATTAGAACACAATTTCTAAAGGACATAGAAGCAATGGGATTCCGAATACTAAATGGGAGATTTATGTTAGATCCACCACCAGCATTTACTTTCCAGTCCTATAATGCAAAGACCAGGATTGATTATACGATTGCATCTCTGAACATTTTTAGCAATATTACGTCATACCAATTGAAGAATGATCCAGATAGTGATCATAGTCAGCAGATAATCACTACAAATGTCATGAGTAAAAAGCATCAAACGTACCTGTCCATGCACGGTCAGACAGGAACAATCAACTACAAGAAACTTATCTGGACGGTACATAACAAAGAGGAGACCAATGAATTGGTGCAAAAACTCATTAAAGATTGTTTTAAAGAGAAGAGCTTGACTTCACCAATGAACAATGGGTAAACTTTACTTGCAAACTTGTCAAACCTCAGGTCACTATATCTGAAGTTACAAAGAATCAAATTACACAAGGAGAGAAAAGAAAATCATATATTAATCTTCTTACACAATAAAAATATTAAAAAGTACTTGTGATAACTTAAGAAGACAGATTATACATTTTCCGCATAATGATGAATTATCAATTAAACTAAAAACCTTAAATCAGAATTTGAGGAAACTGAATGAAAAAAATCATCTTCTGGTCAAAACTTTTTTATGCAAGCAATCAAACAAATTCAAGGGAATTTTGGTAAACAATAAATGGCTTAGTGAAACCGAATAAGTTAGTGTTGACATCTACTCTATCGGAAAAAGAATGTGTTAGATTTCTTGAAAAACATCTAAATTATGATCCGAAAGAAAAAAATAAATAAAGGAAGGTACCCAGAGCAGAACAAACACGACAAATTACGACATTGACGGTCAAATTGACATATCAAAATCACAAGTAACTAAATTAATTACTAAACAGACAGATGGGGCACCAGGACCTAATGGAATTCCGTTTGCCCTCTATAAAGAAAAAACTGATTTATGGTCAGAATACCTCACAGAAGTGTTTGAAGAAATAGTACGGACAAGAAATATACCGGAATCCTGGAGAGGGCGGTTAATATCCCCTATTTATATAAAAGGAAACTGGGCAAAGCCTGAAAATGATCAGCTAATAACATTACAAGATACAGATGCCGAGTTATTTGCAGGGATCTTACTTATAAATCTTACTGAATGGGCAACTTATAACAAGATATTACCTCCAAATCAGACTGGGTTTATTAAGGGACTTGGAACAACAACAAATATATTAGCTTTATCAGTTTTAATGGACAAATACATAAGATCTACTTTTGATTGTGTCCAAAGATGCCTCTAATGGAGTAAATAAAAGCAAAAAAATATTCCAGACCAATTGTTAAAATGTATCCAACTTTTGTTCACCAATACATGGGTCAGAGTACGGATGGGTGATGGCCATACACTAACAAAGGAAATAATACCAACAGCAGGTCTTAAGCAGGGATGTGTATTGCCCCCTTTACTTTTTAACTTGTTTCTAGCAGATTTAACAGAGCCCTTGGATGAAATAAATGCACACCCACCAAAACTAGCCTGCAAATAAATTTTCAATCTGCTATATGCAGACGATGTCATATTTCTAAGACAAACAAAATTGAGACTACAACACCTAATAAATCGAATATCCTCATATTCAAAAGAGAACACAATGGTGATAAATGAAACCAAGACTAAAGTTAAGGTTATTACTAAAAATGTAAGATTAAAAAATAAATCCAAATGGTTAATGGAGGATATCTAACTAGAACAAGTTGAAACATACAGGTACTTGGGAGTATTATTGGTTGAAAAAGGAAATTTTCGCCCAAAAAAATTAGATATACAAAGGAAAGCAAATGCTTTGACTGCAGCATTCAGGATACTGCAGAAATCACAAGGAAACCTTACTTATCACCCTCTTTTAAACGTTATATCGGCAAAACTCCTCCCCACTCTTACATATGGTATTGAGGCATTAAGTTAGAAAGATACTGTGACTAAAAATAATGCAGTCACAAAAACTTTTCAATCCCTCTTTCGTCTACCAAAATAATGCATCACTCACACAAATAAGGTTGGAGGTTGATCTAAATAACCAGTTGTACGCACGAAAGGGTCAATTTATCAAAGCATGGAACAGGATAAAAAGCGATCATGACAACCAATTGTCTTAGTTACTATGGCAAGAAATAAATAACAACAGTAAATTACAAGCCTGGAATTATCTAAAAATAGCGTTGGAAGAATTTGCTGTGATGCCAATCTGGAACAATACAATAAACAAGGAATCGTTCGAAAAGGCAATGAACAGATTAACAAATCATCTATCAATTATACGAGATAAATTGGCAAAAATAAAACATGCATGGCCAATAATTAGTGGGTTTACAAAAAAGCAGATTCAAGCTTATTTAGAAAAACATTAAAAAACAAACAAATCTTTATAAAGGCAAGATTCGGTGTACTACCTGGTCTATTCCACATTCCCCCATGGACTAAGTCAGAGGGGGATACAGTATGCGGAGTGGTAACACCGGAGAGGAGAATATTGTTCATTTGTTGTGTATAAGCCCTGAACTGAAAACTGAAAGAAAAACTATACTTAAAACAGGTTATAATGCGCGAGAAATGAGGACATGTTGGCAAGCTTTGATAAGGTGTCTACATTCTAATGATGTAAGTATGAATTCTGCTTTTGTTAAATTTTTATTAAGAGTAAGTGCAAAACTGGGAGATTATAGTTAAGAAAACTTGTGCTCAGTATGAAACCTTGTTTACACTTTTGGTATATTTTTATTATAACTGGTTAAGAATTTGATGTTGCATTTTTTAATCTTGTTTTTAGTGGTTTTACATTACAGTCGATATTATATGTATAATGTTGCATTGTCAGATTTTAAGTAATAAAACAGTAAAGAACTATTATTCTGTATCTGTGCATCTTCCTTCTATACTTCTTCATATTTCTCAGTAGATTAACAACCACTCTACTATGAAACATCATGGCTCTGATTTCCTTAAACTGCTTCTGTCTCCTGGTTAAGGTGTGTCTATCTTTGTTACATTCTCTACTCATTCCTGTAATATAGAGTTGTTAACTCTTATTCTTTCTCATAGGTTGCTTTTTATTTTCCTTATTTTGTAATCTTTCCAGGTGTCCACATATATTTTAAAGAAATTACTTTGTCCTCTTACCAGTAGCTCTTTTTTCTTTCCCACTTTTTCTTCATTTTTCACCTTTTATGTCTCAGTTCCGCATAGATACTGTAGCTTCTTCTGTTGATTTTTTCTCCAAGTTTTTGTAGCCATTCTAAATGCCTGTATTTATTCAGATATGATTCTGTAAAAAAAGTATATGTTACTTTTTTTCTCTTGCCAATGTACCAACTACTTTACTATGACTTACACATAATACAAACACAGTTTTATGTTACAGTTGTAAATCTACACATAAACCTAGCTATATAACTACATGCCCTACATACCAAAACACAAAACTTTATGTATTAGTTACCTTTTAACATTATAGCACCCTCTCCCAAACACAGCTGTACCATATCTCAGTTCTCACTTATACATGGTGAAAGACCAGTTTATTCCTTCTGTGGTAAATTTTAAAAGGAGCATCAACCAAAGTGTAGAAGTACATACAGTGTCTCAGTACTGTAAATTTGAAAACACCAACATAAGAGCTATTTGTGTGCTTCTATACCACTGAGTCATCGGTGGATTTAGTATCTCAGTGTTTTTCTACTTAGATGCATCAAATTAAAATTTTGGGAAACAGTGCATATAAAAATATGCACATTAATCTCTATCACAGCTTCACAGTTATTCACGGCATCATGACGACATTGTTAACTGGGATGATGGCACTTTTTTCATAATCCATAAAAAAACACATATATGCACACATATTCCAGTATTCTACACACTAGGGGGTTTATTATTGCATTGTCTAAAGTCATGTTTTTCTAGTGCGTTTCTATAAAAATATTCTCTAGAACGTAATTTCCGTGTTTGCTTTGATGCAGGGAGTCTTGATGAGGTCAGTAACTGTGATGATCTCGCCTTTTTTACAGACTGAAAAACACACATATGCACACATAATATAGTATTTTTGGAATAGAGAAATATTACTATACTGTCCAAACACATGTTTTTCTACTGATTTTCTATTAAGAAAATCTCTAAAACCTATTTTCCGTTTTCGCAGTGACACAGGGAGTTGCAATGGCATCAGTGACCGAGACCATCGTGAATACATTGCAAAAATGTAAAGAATATGTAAGAATTCAATAGCCACCACCACATTCAAAAATTACAACTATATCATTCATTCTAACCATCAAACTAGATATATCACTATCTAAATAACTCTATGAAAACATTTATCATGCTCTCAATCTCTATAATAGTGTGTATTTATGATTCACTAGGTCATGTGAATGGGTGCATAAGTCTCCAAGTGGGTCTGCTGGTGGCTGCATGAGTCCTTCAGTAGGTCTACAAGTGAGCACATAAGTCTCTGAGTGGGTGTAATAATGGGTGCATGAGTCTTTGAGGAGTGGGTGTATAAGTCTCTGACCGGGTATGTGAGTGGGTGTGTGATTGTCTGAGTGCCTATGTAAATGGGTGTTTGAGTATCTGAGAGGGTATTTAAATGGGTGTATGAGTGTCTGAGTCGGTATGTAAAAGGGTACATGAGTCTGTGACTGGATCTATAAGTGGGTGCATAAGTGACTGAGTGGGTTTGTGAGTCAATGCGTAAGTGTCTGAGTAGGTCTGTGACTGGGTGCATGAGTTTATGAAAGGGTCTGTGAGTGGATCTGTGACTGGGGCCCGATTCACAGAACTAACTTAAAACAAAATCCTAAACTTACTAGTTTTGCTATTCACAGAAGTTAGGATTTTGTCTTAAGTTTGTCTTAAGACAGACTTAAGACAGACTTAAATTAGGATTTTGTCTTAAGTCTGTCTTAAGACAAACTTAAGACAAAATCCTAACTACTGTGAATACCAAAAGTAGTAAGTTTAGGATTTTGTCTTGAGTTAGTTCTGTGAATCGGGCCGTGAGTCTGTGAGTCAGTATATAAGTCTTTGACTATGTATGGGAATAGGCTCATGAGTCTGAGCGCATCTGTAAGTGGGTGCATGAGCCTCAAAATGCATATGTGAGTTCACATATGGGTCTCTGAGTGAGTCTGTGATTGGGTGCATTAGTTTCTGAGTGGGTATGTGAGTGGGTGCGGCAAGATGGCCGCTGACAGGCCGTAGTGAGCAGTCGCTCCTCTCTTTGCTCCTTCAGAATGGCTGAATAATTTGGAAAAATGCCTCTGACTGCTGCTTTTGATGAAGAAACATGCTATATCCGTTATATCTGATACAGCGCTTCTCTCTCTGGACAGGGAAAAGCAGTTTTATATCTCTAAAATTGCCAAGAGTGTTTTTCTGGGTTAAAACACTTAAAGCAGCCATCCTATGACCAACACAGGCTGCAATGCAAAGCCTGGCCCCGAGGCCCAAAACCGCAGAAAGACTCGCAAAAGGATAAAGAAAGGGACAAAGTGGTCTCTAGCGATCCTGGTACGGCTGCAATGAGTACCAATCTAAGGTCAACGACCCAGGCCTAGCCCGGAGGAACGATCATCTAGAAGACCCCGATAAACCCGAAAAGCCAAAAGAAAAGAAAGTGTTGATAAATAAAAAAGGACCTAAGCACCAGAATAGTGAAAGCACTAGCAAGGAGGGAAATATGCGGCAACCTACCTTCCATGAATCTTTTGCAATCCCTGTGCCGGGTCCTGTGTTCCCCCATCCACGAGCGAATCCTGTGACGAGTGGGAGCACGGGCGAGACAGGAGAGCTGGGAGAGCCGAGGCCGGATGGTCGGATGGTGACGGGAGCCGCAGGTAGTGAGAATGACGTGCAGATGCCAGAGGAGTTCGGCAGATTGGTGTCTCTCCCCGTAGCTGCACCGGGACATGCGCTGAGCACTCAGAACGGGCAGAGTGAGCAGGCTAAACACCCAGAAGAGCAAGCGGATGCTGCTGATCTCCACGGTAAGGAGGGCGCTGGTGGAAGTGAATTATCACCCCTGGTTGACTGCGATGTAAAGAATGGCCATGACTCTGGTACAAAAACAAAAACACTGACTGGGGCCGATATCAATACGCTCGCCGTTAGAGCATAGTATCGTTTGCGAAGCCTCCTGTAAAACATCTGAGCTACAGAATAATCCTTCAACAGGTGTGAATACAGAAGCCCTCCCCATGCACTCGATGGGGGGTCTGGAGGTCACTGGGGCTTTATGCCCAGGCACAGAGCAGGCAACACGCCCCAAGGTTATTGTCCAGGAAGAGCATAATTCTGGCCTGGGGCTTAAAGAACATAATGAATGTGTAGCCTTTATGCAGGGCATATGAGGGGCCTCTACGATCCCTGGTTCCCCCAGCGATTACTGTTTTTCTCTTTGAATGACGAGGAGGAAGAGGAGGATAAGGTCGCTTCCGACTCTATGATAGAAAGTGACATTGGCAGTTCAGAACTGGAGCTGGACTCAGACTCATTAGTATCAACGCCGGAAAGAGAAGTAACGCATAAGGCATACACCAAACGTAGAGCCAAGAAGAGCAGATCCCGCAACAGGGCAAATCTTAATGTGAGTCCCTCACATCCGGAAGTGTCTAATAAACTGGACTGGACTATTCAGCCTCTTCCCAACTCTATCAAGAGGGGGGTATTAATTCATCATATACCCAGACTAACACTTCAGGACAAGCTACTACTGTGGACATGTTACACGCTATGCTGAAACAAATGCAGGGGGAGGCTAGGAGTGAATCCAGGAGGGCAAAGCAGGCCAATCAAAAAATACAGGGCTCACTACCGAATGTGAACAAACTTTACGCAGACATGGCAGCAAGGGTCACAGAGGTCAAGGCGAGAACTGAGAGGCTAGAAGAAGATGTTGGGAAGTGGAATGAGTTTAAAACTGATCAGGAAAAAGTGGCTGCAGATGCACTTTGGAAGCTCGAGGATTATGAGAATCGACAGAGTAGGAACAATGTCAGATTACTTGGGGTGGAGGAAGGAAAAGAAGGGCAGGATGTGTGGACGTTTGTTGTGAATTTGCTTAAGGGGCCCTTCCCAGAGCTGTCTTCCTGGAATTGGGAGAACAAGATACAAAGGGCCCATAGGTTTCCCCTGGTGCAGATAAAAGGATCGGCAACTGATAAACCAAGGGCAATTTTGATAAATGTGGGAAACTTTTTACTAAGGCAGGAAATCATGGATAAGGCCAAACCTGAGGCTAGACGGTCGTACAATGGTATGACGTTTTTTGCCCGCCCGGATTTCTGCCACGCGACAGTGGAAAGGAGGTGGCGCATGAGGCAAATGATAACTCCTTTCCAAAATATACGTTGTGAGGCCTATCTAATGTTTCCATCTCACTTCAAGGTAGTGGTGGGCGGGCAGATTAAGATCTTCTTTTCTGAAATTAAAGCTCAGGCATATCTGGATGAGATAAGAGGTAGGAAAGGAGGATCAAAGACCATGTCGGTGGCCTTAAGGCAGTCAAAGTAACAATGTTCAATGTTCAATAATGGGGGAAAAAAAAAAAGATATGGGCTAATTTATTTGATAAAGATGAGCAGCAGCACTTATCAGTTCAGATACGGCATGGCGTAGTGTAGAGGCACGTGATGGTATCAACAGGAGCAGGGGCAGGAGGGGGGATTGGCACTTGGGGCTACAGTTGTCACGCATAGGTCAGGCTTGACCTATTTGCCCGTAAGGGGGGGTGGGATGGGGTAGAGGGTCGGTGGGGGGGGGGGAGGGGGTGCAGGGCATGTTGGTTTGCGTTTGCTTTTTCACATGCAGGGGAATACTGGTAAATCTTGGGAGTATGAGTGGGTGATGATATTGCAGCAAGGGAAAAATGACAAAAAATTATCTGTTACTGATGAAAGATTGGTGGGACAATTATCTGGTGTGCATTAATGGCTATGCGTATAATGATGGTAAATGTCTGTGGCTTAAGCGACCGCACTAAAAGGCAACAGGTTGCTACATGGTTAAAATCTTTAAATGTGGACCTTGTATGCCTCCAGGAAACCCAAATAGAGGGACAACAAGGTTATTTATTAGAACAGCTGGGGTTCAATGTACTGGCATGTTAGACGGACCGGGAGGGTCGGCCGAGATTACGGGGAGAGGTCTCCAGGGAGAGCCGTCTCCAACGACTGTACAGGTAAGTAACTTCCCCCCCACAGACGGACACCACACAAGATTGAAGGTTAACGAGACTTTATATGCAATTCTTAGGTTACGTCGCTATGATACAAGGAGGTCTGGACTCAGGGGTCCCCTCGGTTCTGATCTCTGGTTGAGGAGAAAGGGTAGCGGGACAGTCTTAGTTACCAATGAGTTAAATAGCTCTCAATCCTCGAGCTCGGCGTGGTTGCTGATCGGGCCGTGGCGGAGCCAAGCAGGTCCCGAGATGGATGAAGGATGGTCGACGGGCCGTGGAGAAGCCAAGCAGGTCCCGATGAAGATGATGGTTACAACGGTCCGCGGCCTCGCCAGCAGATCCGGACGACGGTGAAGAATGAAGGTTACGACGGCTGTGGCAGCGCCAACAGGCAGGACGATGGTGCACAGGACAGAGCTACGGCAGCGCCAGTAGTCCGTCCAGGATGAGTTCCTCTTACGTCTCTCGACTCCAAGATACAACTGACTTCCTGCTCTGGAGCTGCCCCAGTTATAGGGCTGGCGTGCTTTGATGTCCGGACCCTCGCACTTGGAGGTCGGGAGGTCCGGGATGAGGGAGTCCAGACACCCAGCAGGGGGGTGGAGCCAGCGCCCGGGGAGGCGATGGGCGAGCGGCACTGGGCGGGGGGAGAGCCATCGGCACCTCTTTCTCCCATTGACTTGCCAAGTAGCCCGCTCACCTCCTGGGTGGAGGGTGGTGCCGGATTGTCTGAGGCTGGGCTAGGCCCAGGGTTGAGGTCGATCGGGGGCCAGGCGGCCTCGTGGCGAGGTGTCCAAGATGGCGGCCCGGGCTGGGTGCATGGGCCGGTAGTGGATCGGACCCACGAGGTTATCATGTTCGAGGGCAGGGGTCCCTGAGGGGACGTAGGGCGTGCAATGGTGGTGTGTGGTGCTTGCGTGACTGGGCTCGGGCCTGGTCGAGCCGGGGGAGAGCGGCCCGTCATGTGGCCTGTCCAACATGCGTCCCCCCCAGCTGAAGGCGGGGAGAGTTACCCATCCTCTTGGGGACTCTCTTCGTCGAGGCGGAAAAACCGGGACAGGCCATCGGCGTTGGCGTGGTCGGACCCAGGCCGGTGTTCGACTGTGAAGTCCATACCTTGTAAGGAGATGGACCAGCGTAGCAATTTTGGGTTTTCCCCCCGCATATGCATCAACCACTGCAGGGGTCGGTGGTCAGTCTGCACCCGAAAGTGGGTGCCAAAAAGGTAGGGCCGGAGCTTCTTGAGGGCCCATACCACAGCGAAGGCTTCCCTCTCTATGGTGCTCCAGCGTTGTTCCCGGGGTAGGAGTCTCCGGCTGATGAAGGCCACCGGTTGATCGAGGCCTTCGGTGTTCACTTGGGACAGGACCGCCCCAATGCCCTGGTCGGAGGCGTCCGTCTGGACGACGAACTCCCGGCTGTAGTCTGGGGCCTGGAGCACAGGAGCGGAACACATGGCGGCCTTTAACTGTTCGAATGCCGCTTGACACTCTGGGGTCCAGTTCACCTTCTTGGGCTGATTTTTTGACGTGAGTTCGGTGAGAGGCCCCACGATGGTACCATAGTCTTTCACGAACCTTCGGTAGTAGCCCGTGAGGCCCAGGAAGGCTCGCACCTCAGTTTGAGTGATAGGGGGTTGCCAGTTCTGGATGGCGGCAATTTTCAGCTGTAGGGGGGCCACTAGGCCGCTTCCCACCTGGTGTCCGAGGTAGGTCACCGACCCTTGTCCAATTTGGCATTTGCTGGCCTTGATCGTGAGGCCAGCTCGCTGAAGGGCTTGCAGCACTGCTTGGAGGTGGTGGAGGTGCTCGGTCCAATGGTGGCTGTACACAGCGATGTCGTCCAGGTAGGCGGCGCTGAACTCTTCGAGCCCCGCCAGGACCTGATTGACGAGCCGTTGGAACGTCGCTGGGGCATTCTTCATGCCGAAGGGCATGACCGTAAAGTGATAGTGGCCATCGGGGGTGGAGAAGGCAGAGCGTTCTTGTGCTCGGGGTGTGAGGCCGATCTGCCAATAACCTGCCGTCAGGTCGAAGATGCTGAGGTAGCGGGCAGCGCCCATTCGGTCGACCAGTTCATCTGCCCGGGGGATGGGGTGTGCGTCCGTTCTGGTGACTTCATTCAGGCCCCGGTAGTCGACACAGAACCGGAGTTCTGGTGTGGTCCCGGGGGCGGCTGCTTTGGGGACCAGTACGACCGGGCTGGCCCATGGACTGTCTGAGGGCTCGATGACCCCGAGCGTGAGCATCTTAGCTACTTCCGCCTGGATGCAGGCCCGTACCCGATCAGGTACGCGGTAGGCCCGGTGGCGGATAGGAGGGCTGTCTCCGGTGTCCACATCGTGCACACACCAGGAAGTGACACCCGGGGTGAGGGAGAACAGACTGGCGAACCGTGATAGGAGGGCTTGGCACTCTTGCCGTTGTTCTCTGGTGAGGGTCTCCGAGAGTCGGACCCCATCCACGGAGCCGTCTTGCTCCTGGGTCCGCAAGAGGTCAGGGAGAGGCTCGGAGTCGTCTTCAACCCCATTGTCTGTGGCCATCAAGAGGCTGAGTTCTGTTCGTGCAAAGTGGGGTTTCAGTCTGTTGGTGTGGAGGACTCGGAGCGGATTCCGGGCGGACTCCATATCGATCAGATAGGTGGCAGGACCCTTGCGCTCGATTACCTTGAAGGGTCCCGTCCATTTGTCTTGGAGAGCGCACGGTTCTGTGGGGGACATTACCCAGACCTGTTGCCCCGGCTCGAATTCAATGGATGAGGCGTTCTGGTCATACCATTTCTTCATGTCCTCTTGACTGGCCTCTAGGTTGGCTTTTGCTAGGTCTCTGAACCGCCGGGACTGGTTGCGGAGGGTGAGGAGGTACCGGAAGACATCTGGAGGACTCTTGGCCGGAGGCATCTCCCAGCCTTCTTTGATCAGGCTGAGTGGCCCCCGTACTGGGTGCCCATAGAGCAGCTCGAAGGGGCTGAAGCCTAGGGACTTCTGTGGGACCTCCCGGTAGGCGAAGAGGAGGCACGGCAGCAGCACGTCCCACTGGCGACGGAGGGGCTCTTCCAATCCCCCGATCATCCCTTTTAGCGTGCGATTGAACCGCTCAACAAGTCCGTTTCCTTGGGGGTGATAGGGGGTCGTGAAGCGGTAGGTGACCCCACACTGTTGCCAGAGGGACTTCATATATTTAGAAATAAAGTTCGTGCCTCTGTCACTGACGACTTCTCGGGGGAACCCCACACGGGAGAAGATCCCCATCAGGGCCCGGCCGACCACTGGGGCTGTCACGGTCCGGAGAGGAATAGCCTCAGGGTAGCGGGTGGCGTGGTCCACTAGTACCAGGATGAAGCGATGGCCTTGTCTTGTACGCGGGTCCAGGGGTCCCACAATGTCTATCCCGACCCTCTCAAATGGGGTTGTGACTACTGGAAAGGGTTGCAGGGGAGCCTTTAATTTGCGGCCGCTCTTCCCACTGGCTTGGCACGTGGGGCAAGATCGGCAATGCTGGTGCACATCGTTTCTCATTTTGGGCCAGAAGAAGTGGGTCACTAGGCGGCTGTAGGTTTTATCCTGTCCCAGGTGCCCTGCCAGGGGGGCATCGTGGGCCAGGTTTAGCAGGAAGTCTCTAAAGCGGAGGGGCACCACTAGTACTCGGTTGGCCCCCAGCTCGGCGATTCGTTGCTCGCTGTACAATAGATCATTGTCCCAGTAGACCCAATGAGTTCCGGAGGTATCCCCGGCGCTTTGGGCGAGCGCTTGTTGTCGGAGTCCCTCAAGGGAGGGACAGGTCTTCTGTTCCTGACGAAATTGTTCTTGTGTGGGTCCCCCTTCTTGAGCCCACTGATCAAGATTAGCGAGGTCGGAAGGTTGAGCAAGTTCGAGGGGGATGCCATGGTCGGGGGTCTCGGCGGGGGCGACCGGAGGCGGTGGCGCCGGCCATTCTGGTTCTTCCGGGTGATGGTTGGCACGGGCGGCCATGGACCGGGTGGTGACGCACGCCCAGTCTGGGACGCCCAACATCCCCAAGTGTTCTTTTCGCTCCACGGCTGCCCACGGGGAGCTTTCCAGGTCATTTCCGAGGAGGCATTCCACGGGGGCGTCGTCTCGGACCGTTACCTTCAACATGCCGGAGACCCCTCCCCACTCAAAGGGGACGCAGGCCATCCGACACAGACTTTCCGAGTTGTCGGCTGATCGCACAGGGCAGAGAACGTTCGGTAGATATTGTTCTGGGGTCACCAGATGACAGCGGACGGCTGTCACACTGGCCCCGGTGTCTCGAAGGGCTTCGGCCCGTTGTCCATTGATGCTCACCCATTGGCTGTACTTCTGGGTGTTAGCGGGTAGGGGGACCCGCGGGACCATGTCTCTTCCCCCTAAGCACGCGAGAGTCATGGCGGCTGGCTCCCACTCTTGATACTCTTGCTCGCCTGTTTCTTGTTCCTCGGAGATCTGTTCTTCCCCTAGTGCCGCGGCGGCCACCTGGCGGGGTCTTGGACTCTGATACTGCGGGCAGCTTGGGTCGTTTGCATAGTGGCCGACTCGTTGGCATCGGTGACATGTAACATTGGCTCTGTATCCCGGTCGCGCCGGGGTGCTGCCCCGGTTGGCCGGGGGGGTGGTGCTGGTAGCGGGGGCGGCCGGAGTATTGTCTCTTCCTCGTCCTTGGCCCCCTCCTCCTCCTCTGGGTCGGTAGTGACCATTGTTGTTCCTGTTCTGCTCGTAGGACCCATTCCGGCCCACTCTGGTGATCTCCCACCGGTCAGCTTCGGCTGCGAGCTGCCGGGGATCGGTTAACTTGCTGTCGAGGAGGTGTTGGCGTAGTTCAATGAAGCAATTGTTGGACAGATGCTCCCATACCATCAGATTGAACAGCTGCTCGTAGGTCGTGACGTTGTTCCCTCTGATCCAGCCTTCGAAGGCTCGGCTAAAGTACGTTACATAGTCCACCCAAGTTGTACCTGGAATGCGTGTGCAGTCTCGGAACCTCTGACGGTACATCTCGGGCGTGAGGCCATAGCGGGTGAGGAGGGCCGCTTTCATATGGTCGTAGGAGGTCATCTGGTGGTCTGGGAGCTGTAACAGAGTATCGCGGCCCTCATTGAGGAATTTGCCCCATAGGCCGGCTCCCCAGTCGGCTCTATCGATCCGGTGCGCAGTCATCGCGATTTCATAGGCCTTAAACCATTGCTGGATGTCGTCTTCTCGAAAATATTCTCGGACCACATCCTTGGGGATGTGCACTTTTTTCTCCGCGGTCCCTGGGGTGGACGGTCTGTCGGGCACCCCTAACTCTTTATTTTGTTTGCGCAGGTTGATCTCGGCTAGGTTCCGTTCGTGCTCGTACGTTAGTCTTTTTTCCTCGAGCTCCCTTTGCCTCTGTTTCTCCTCTCTTTCTTCTCGGAGGCGAAGGTGCTCTAAGTTTATTTTTTGCTCGGCCAATTTGAGTTCTATGTCCATCTTGAGTCGGGCCATTTCGAGTTCGTGTAGTCGGGCTTTTTCTCTTTCTTGGATCTCGTCTTGCGAGAGACTGGTTCTTTGCCCCTCAGGGGCCGTGTTGGTATTTTTCGCGGTGCTTTGCTCAGGGGCTTCGACATCCCCGGTCTCTGCCCAAGATTCTAGGGCATGCTTAAAATCGTCCTTGGTACTTAGTCCGGTGGTAGCGATACCTAGTTCGATGCAGAACTGCTTTAGTTCACGATGGCTGTACTCCTCTAGTTTTTCCATTTGGAACTTCTCAGTTGATCCGCTCTCTTTAGTCGACATTGTTGTTCGTTGTGGGGTGAGCTACTCTCTGTACGTTATGCGGTGATTCGGATCGCGCCGCTGGCCACCAATGTTAGACGGACCGGGAGGGTCGGCCGAGATTACGGGGAGAGGTCTCCAGGGAGAGCCGTCTCCAACGACTGTACAGGTAAGTAACTTCCCCCCCACAGACGGACACCACACAAGATTGAAGGTTAACGAGACTTTATATGCAATTCTTAGGTTACGTCGCTATGATACAAGGAGGTCTGGACTCAGGGGTCCCCTCGGTTCTGATCTCTGGTTGAGGAGAAAGGGTAGCGGGACAGTCTTAGTTACCAATGAGTTAAATAGCTCTCAATCCTCGAGCTCGGCGTGGTTGCTGATCGGGCCGTGGCGGAGCCAAGCAGGTCCCGAGATGGATGAAGGATGGTCGACGGGCCGTGGAGAAGCCAAGCAGGTCCCGATGAAGATGATGGTTACAACGGTCCGCGGCCTCGCCAGCAGATCCGGACGACGGTGAAGAATGAAGGTTACGACGGCTGTGGCAGCGCCAACAGGCAGGACGATGGTGCACAGGACAGAGCTACGGCAGCGCCAGTAGTCCGTCCAGGATGAGTTCCTCTTACGTCTCTCGACTCCAAGATACAACTGACTTCCTGCTCTGGAGCTGCCCCAGTTATAGGGCTGGCGTGCTTTGATGTCCGGACCCTCGCACTTGGAGGTCGGGAGGTCCGGGATGAGGGAGTCCAGACACCCAGCAGGGGGGTGGAGCCAGCGCCCGGGGAGGCGATGGGCGAGCGGCACTGGGCGGGGGGAGAGCCATCGGCACCTCTTTCTCCCATTGACTTGCCAAGTAGCCCGCTCACCTCCTGGGTGGAGGGTGGTGCCGGATTGTCTGAGGCTGGGCTAGGCCCAGGGTTGAGGTCGATCGGGGGCCAGGCGGCCTCGTGGCGAGGTGTCCAAGATGGCGGCCCGGGCTGGGTGCATGGGCCGGTAGTGGATCGGACCCACGAGGTTATCATGTTCGAGGGCAGGGGTCCCTGAGGGGACGTAGGGCGTGCAATGGTGGTGTGTGGTGCTTGCGTGACTGGGCTCGGGCCTGGTCGAGCCGGGGGAGAGCGGCCCGTCATGTGGCCTGTCCAACATGGCATATTCGAAGCAAGGGACTAAAAACAGAGGGGTTGCAATCCTGTCGAAACGCAGAGATGCTATGATAAAGAGAAAGCATGAAGATCAATGGGGGAGATGGGTCTTGATAGAATATAAAATTATTGATGATTGGATTACTGTAGGATGTATATATGGTTCGATGGAAGATGATCCGGATATTTTTGATTTTTTGGATTTGGAGCTAGCCACTTGATCCCCCAACTATTATATTGACTGGGGATTTTAACATCAATTGGGCAGGAGGAGGGGGAGTGATATCTAATCGTGGGTACCAGGGCAGGAAAAAGAGAGTCTGGCGGTCTTTATGCAGTCTCACAAGAAACAATACTTTATTGGATGCATGGGGGGGTTCTAAGGCCTGGGGAACAGGGATTCACTTATTACTCAGCTCCGCACAAGATCTGTGTAAGATTAGTTTATTTTTTTGTTTCAAGTTCCTTACAATCAAAAATTAAAATTGAAAGACATCCTCGGATAATCTTCGATCATAACCCTTTAATTTTAACAGTAAATTTTGGTACAGCTAAAGGCCCGGATCGTGTTTGGACATTTGAGAGAGGGTTGTTGAAAGAGGAGGCTTATATTGCGCATATGACCGAGTGGATTAGGAGCTTCTTGGATATCAATAAAGGTAGCACGGCGGCTGGGAATATGTGGGACTCTTTTAATGCAGCTGCACGAGGGGAGACAATAAGTTTTAGTGCAGCAAGATGGAAGAAGGAAAGACATAGGGAGGCAGAGCTTGTTAAGGCGGTTGTAGATGCAGAGGAGGAATTAACTGTGAATGTGGTAAGGGGCGTACCGCTAGATCAAGTCTTAATTAGAATAGCAAAAGCAAAGAGGGAGGCAGAGGAAAACATAGCTAACAAGGCTGCCAAAACATATTTAGCGAACAGAGAGAGATGGTATGAATTCAATGAATCTGTGGGTCGTACCCTTGCTATTCATACGAGGCAGAATGCATCCACAGGGAAGGTCAGGGAAATTCAGGATGAGGCGGGAACAGTATTTGTAGACCCAGAGGGGATACAGGAAGTCTTTATTAAATTTAATATTTCATTATATGATCAAGAGCACCCAAGCGACCTATCCAAAATATGCAATTACTTGCATGATATGCCAGTAGATATTCTACCGGAGGGCGGGGCAAGGGAGTTGGAGGCATTGTTTACTATGAAAGAAATCTTGATTGCTTTAACTAGTCTCCCTTCTGGTAAGTCCGCAGGCCCTGACCAAATACCAATGGAATTTTTTTAAACCTTTTGGGATGTAATCAAGCAGGATTTGAGCACTAAAATGCAGCAGGTGCAGACAGGGATATCGGTTTCGAACAGTTGGGCAGGTGCAGATATTGTAATAATTTTAAAAAGGGCAAACCATCTAATCACCCTAGATATTATATAGACCAATAACCCTAATGAATGCGGACACCAAAATGTATTCCAAGGCCCTAACTCTGAGAATTGTGAAAGTAATTAACACCCTGGCGAGTATTAATCAGCACAGGTTTGTACCAGGGAGGGGTACCACACATCACACCCGAAAAGTCATCACTCTTTTTGATGCCAGAGAGGTTGCAGGAGACCCGCTCGCAGTGATGTTATTAGACGCAGAAAAAGCTTTCGACCGGGTCTCCTGGGACTTTCTGTGGTTTATCTTGAGGAGGGCGGGGTTTGGGGGGGCCTGATAAAAGCTCTGCAGGTTCTATACGCAGCTCCAACTGCTTGTATACGAGTAAATACAGAGTACACGCTGCCATTCCAGATTAAGAGGGGTACACGTCAGTGGTGCCCCTGCTCTCCGCTCCTGTTTGCTCTTTATATAGACCCACATATATGGCGTATAGACCTAAATGATAACATCTCTCCAGTATATACCCATGGGGGGCAATGTAAAATCTTAGCTTATGCCAATGATGTTGCTATTGTCACTCCTAGGCCGGCAGAAGCTATAGGCCTCGTGGAGGCGGAAGCACAGCATTTTGGAGAGGTGTCTGGCTATGCTCTAAACTCCGCAAAAACACAGATTTTCTAAAAATAGTAAGGCGGACTGTTTAGATCATCGGGTGGTGCCAAGCGGAGTATATTTAGGGGTTATAATAATGTCAGACTTAGATAAACTTGTGGAGTCAAACATAACACCGGTAATAAATAAAGCTAAAAAGGATTTAGACAGGCTACATAATATGCACTTTTCAATAGTAGGTCGAACGAATATAGTTAAAATGATTTTTCTTCCGAAATTTTTATATTTATTCAGGGCCATACCTTTATTGTTTGAAGCTAAGTGGTTTAAGGACCTCGAGCATATGATAAACCAATTCGTATGGGCACATGGAAAGACTCGGAGGGCGTTGAGATTTATGGCACTGCCGAGGGAGCGAGGTGGGTGGGCCCTACCTGATTTGAGAATGTATTATTGGGCAGCGTGTCTTCAATACATGTCAGGCTTATTTGGAGGGGCATAAAGTGAAGGGCAAGTTGAGTTCGGAACTCTAGCCATATATGCACTAGTGCTAGGAGATCATGCTGAGAACCTCTTTTTGAAGTTTACTGAGTACAGTTATTTTAAAAGAACTAATTTTAAAACAGTTATGGCCGCCTACACGATTTGGACTGCTTTTGAGAAAAGATTTGACTTAGGCAGATACGATGCATATACTAGACTGAGTAATAATCCCATTCTCCCCGGTGATATATTTTCAGGTGCGGTTTTCTCCTAATGGGGAAATCATGGGATTAGGAAAATGGGTGATATGATAGGATCACAGGGGGTAATGCAGTTTAGCAGTCTTCAGGCAATATATGGACTGGACTCAACCTACTTTTTAAAGTTTTTACAAATTAGGAGCTTCATGCTGACAAAAACTGGAGGGCCGGCGGGATTCAGGACAAATTCCATTTTGGAAATTATACAGGATGGTACAGACTGTACAATTAAAAGATTTTACTCAGAATTAATATATCATCAACTAGATGATCTGGAAAAGTATGGGGAAAAGTGGATGCAGAAGGTTGGCGTAGAAAGAGTATCCTTTCATAGGTCACTGGAATTAGGACAGACACTTCTGTGTTCAGCACCACTTCAGGCACAACATTATAAGACATTGTACTTTCTGTACCATACCCCCTCCAGGATAGCACAATGGGGAGGGGTAGCTGGTATCACATGTCCAAGATGTGATAGTCTTGAGGCTGATTTGGTCCATATGTTTGACACTTGTACCCATTTAAAAACTACCCGGGATGAAATTGAAGCATTTCTTAAAAGAACATTAAGGATAGAGATTACCCTAACTACAGCACTGGTACTCCTGGGAATAGAGGATAATGCTAGTCAGAACCAGCATGAATATTTTATCTTTGTGGCTATGGCTGTTCTACGGCTTTGCATTTCCACGGTCTGGCTGGCTAACGAAATTGCTAGCTGCTTATAACCTTGAGAAAGCAATTTAAGCAAGGAGGGGTAGAAGAGGCGAGAAATTAGGTAAGGAAATATGGGAACCTGTACAAAACTGGAAGGAGAGAGAACCGGGGTAGGATGTTTTGAAAATCAATGTGACTAAGATTTAATTTACCTTTTTGCTTTGCTTGTTTTGCCTCTCCTTGCATTTGTCATTTAATGTGTATATTTTGTAGGTATGTATGTATTAATATTTGTTTTGTTATAATCATGCATGCAATTATAATGAATTTTCTTTTTTTGTGCCCCGTACAACAAAAAGTGGGGGGGGGGGGAATCTGAATAAAACTATTTAAATAAGGGTATGTGAGTGGATGCATGAGTGTCTGAGTGGATATGTGAGGAAATACATGAGATGTGACCAGCAAGGCTAAGTATCAATCAATCAATCAATCAATCAATCAATCAGAGTACTTGTAAAGTGCGCTACTTACCCTTGAGGGTCTCAAGGCGCTGAGGGGATGGGGTGCCGCTACTGGTCAAAGAGCCAGGTCTTGAGTAGTCTTCTGAAGGTGAGTAGGTCTTGGGTCTGCCGTAGGTGGGTAGGGAGGGTGTTCCAGGTCTTGGCGGCGAGGTAGGAGAAGGATCTGCCACCGGAGGTTGTTCGTTGGATGCGGGGGACATCGGCGAAGGGTGAGGCTGGCGGAGCAGAGCTGGTGGGTGGGGGTGTAGAAGCTGAGTCTGCTGTTCAGGTAGGCTGGTCCGACATGTGGAGCACTTTATGTGCGTTGGTGAGGAGTTTGAAGGTAATCCTCTTGTCGACGGGGAGCCAGTGTAGGGCTCTCAGGTGGGGGGTTATGTGGCTGCAGCGGGGGATGTTGACGATCAGTCGGGCGAAGGTGTTTAGGATGCGTTGTAGTCATCGTAGGTGTTTGGCTGGGATTCCGGCGTAGAGTGCATTGCCGTAGTCAAGTCTGCTGCTGCCGAGGGCCTGTGTCACCGTTCTTCTTGTTTCGGCCGGGATCCACTTGTAGATCCTGCGGAGCATGCGGAGGGTGTTGTAGTAGGAGGAGGAGACGGCGTTGACCTGTTTAGACATGGAGAGTAAGGAGTTGAGGATAAATCCAAAGTTGCGTGCATGGTCGGTGGGTGTTGGTGCTGTTCTCAGTGTGGTCGGCCACCAGGAGTCGTCCCAGGCTGAGGGGGTGGGTCCGAGGGTGAGTACCTCCGTCTAGTCCGAGTTTAGCTTCAGACAGCTGTTGCTCATCCAGTCGGCGACGGCCTTCATTCCCTCGCGGAGGTTGGTTTTGGTGGGGTGCGGGTCCTTGGTGAGGGAGAGGATGAGCTGGGTGTCGTCAGCGTAGGAGATGATGTTGAGGTCGTGTTGGAGGGCCACTTGTGCGAGGGGGGCCCTGTAGACGTTGAACAACATCGGGCTGAGGGATGAGCCCTGGGAGACGCCGCAGATGATGTCTGTGGCTTCGGATCAGAAGGGCAGGAGGCGGACGCTCTGGGTTCTGCCGGAGAGGAAGGACGTGGTCCAGTCACGGGCCTTCTCCTGGATTCCGGCTTCTAGGAGGACCCATCCTCATCTAGACCTGATTTTTGATGTATTGGTTATGTATGGTATATGTATATAATCAACTGCAAAATTCTGGGACTGTGATATTATATCTAATTGTGTGCTTGAGGGGGCATTCCTAGCGCATGAAGGGCACCCAAAACATAATGGTGGCCCTGGTACAATGGAGGCAATTATTGACAAACGAGGAAAACCCGCAGTACATTTAAAAACAAATAGGGTTAGTCCCAGGAGAGCAACTGACTTCATTGGCTTAGCACATCATAAACGTGCTTTAATATTTAATTCATGCTATTTTAAAGCCTGGGGCATTTGATCAAATTTGTATGAAAATTGTGTTTGAAAACGCACTATTGGACACATTTTTCAAATATCTGATTGGGAAATAACACCCCAAACTCACCTTTAAGATGTTGGGCTTGCTTGCTCGGATTTAATGTAACTGTTATGACTCATCACCTTCATAACATAAATCAATAGCTGTCACTGTATTTGAATACAAATACCTGGACCAAGAATTCTAGTGAACTCTACACTGTGCTCCATTGAGACAGTCTATTCACTCAGTTGTGAGGTTTAGCAGTCTTCAAAGGTGGGCCCCTGTGTCTGGCTGTGTTTAATTGTTCTGTGCTAAATATTTTAGCCCTATCCCTTCTATGGTCCCTTTTTTAGACCAAGGACTTTCATTTGATAAAGGCATTTACAAAGGAAACCTTGCAAATACCCTAAAAGTTGGTTTGGTCGTTCTGGAGTCCAATGCATACTTACAGAAAGTGTTCCTTGTCAATGATGCTAAAGCTACAGAATGGCAACTCTTCATTACACATTAGAAGTACCCAGTTTAAACAGCATTGTAAAGTGCTCAGCAGTATTAGGGCATCTTTTACTAAACCCACAATGCCAAAGAGTCAAAAATCAAAATGGCCAGAAACTAGCCCACAAGATTTTTAGTCATATGACCTAACTGTCCACGTTGATAAAGGTTTATACCAGTGGTGCATGTGTCTTTAGTAATGTGGGTCTATTCTCTGACATTAATGGTAGTGTCAAACCACGTACTTCTATCATATAACTAAATTGAAACTGAAAAAAACTATTTGTAATAAGATAAAAAAAGAATCAGTAGAAGCACTTTAGCTTGTGTGATTCTCAAAGGATTAGAACACAATGGACATTGTGCCATAGCTTAAAATATACAGTAAATAGTTCCTTTGCATATGTAATCGTGTTCAGAGCTGTCAAGGATGCTGCACTTCAGCATTGTTTGTTACCTCCGCTTTTCAGAGAAATTGCACTTTGTGTATTGTAGAAAGTAGGAGAGACATGATTATTTGTTATTTAAACGTTGTCGTATTGCTATTGAAATCTGATTGCTGGAGACATATAAGGATATTGGGCAAGGAGAAAGACAACATACACAAAAAGAAAAACACTATACATAAACCCATTGGCAGTGCTGGTCGAAATCTAGATAACTGAAGCAAATAGCCTTTTTTTCAAATGTGAATGCTTCTGCAATTCACAGTTCGTGACATACCTTTTGTGAGAAAGCGGTTTATTAGTTGGGGTGGATTCGTGTTCACATCAAATAATGTAGTCAAAGTTTTCAATAATTTAACCCTGAGGTCAACCCCTGGTAGTTATGGTACAGAGCAGACAGGCTTAAGTTAACAACATTTTTAAAACATTTAGAAGTACCAAACTGATAAAAAGGTGGAAACAGAAAACAAAAAGAATCCAGTGGCAGTTAATGGTTGTGGTGGACCAAGACCTCAGCATGTTTACAGGCCAACGTCCTTGAAGCCCAGATCAGAAATATCAAGTGGTTGGCCACACTATGGCCTTGAAGTAGGGGTGTTCAAAACATTTCTAAGTGCCAATCTGGAAAGAGACTGTTGTTTTTCAGTGGAAACACTCCTCTCCATGCGAGACTAAGCTGAAATCCAATCTCACGCTGTGGATCAGACAGATGCTTTTGGAAGCTCTGGAATGAAAGCATTGAAAATGTTCCTAAACGCCAAGATAGCACAGGGGATGCAGCCTGATAGACTGTCTGGGTATCTGGCAGAGGGCAATAGTGAAGTCTAGTCCAAGTTCAGTTGCCACTTGTCATCTGGGATTCTTCACATGAATGTCATCCTCAGCTTTTTTATGTTTCTAGAGCCACCCAGGGGATCAGTCCTATGATTCTGGGAGATCTTTATGGCCTTGGATTTTAAGTGGAATAGGGTTCAACCTTCTAAGGTTTTTTTCATAGGTCACAAATACTAAGTGCTGTAGGTTCAGTCTGCCTGGTGTCCTTTCGGAAGTCCCGCAGTGTTATGAAGAAGTCTGGGTGAGAGCCCATCTTCGAAGGATTCACCAGACTTGGGGGGGAGGCTAACACACTCTTAGTTCTTCACTAACCAATGCAGGAAAGGTTACCAGTCCATGACCTACTTACTTTTTCAATAAGTCCTGTTTGCTTGTCTGCAAAAATGTGAGTTTACATTTGTTTCCTTTTCACAAAGGTGTTTTACGAGTTGTATCTTTATGACTGCTGACAGTCCTAACTATTTATGTTCTGAGACTCTGCAGTAGTAAAGATACTACTCCTAAAATACATTGATAGTATACAAATGCAAACTTACATAAAAGTGCAAAATATCCTTTGCAAATCAGACCCAATATGCCAGGGCAAATCCAGGATGGCAGAGGTAATCAGCCACCCTAACCTTTGACTCTGAAGCTGAGGGTGTGAGTGGGGAATTTAATATTTTACTACTAGTGTCCTCTGACATCCAATACTAAAATACAGTTTGAAGCATGCATTGTATCCAGAATAAACCCAGAGACAGACCTCTAGTAGGGCACTTACACTGGTATTTTATGAGTTGATTCTATTTGACTGCAGACAGTCCTAACTTTTGTGCTGAGACTCCACAGTAGTAAAGATACTGTTCCTAAAATACGTCTGTGAATAGCAAACTTGGACACAAGTGTAAAATTTCCTTTGTGAATCAGGCCAATGTGCCATGTCAAATCCAAGATGGCAGAGGTATTTGTCCATACCAACTTTCATCACTGAAGCTTGGGGTGTGAGTGCGAAATGTAATATTTAATTACACGTGTCCTCCCAAATATAATACAAAAATACAGTTTAAAGCATGCACTTTACCCAGAACAAACCCAGAGACAGACCTCCGGTAGTGCAAACTCATGGTCCTTCAGCAACCAGACATGGGATACACATGAATTGTCTAGCATTCCTTTTGCTTCCTTTGAAGGGCACAAAACCTTGACCTATGTTTCAAACAGCCACGTCATGCAGAATTTGACACTGGGGTGTAAACTAGCGGGGGCAGTCTCTACCACACTTATTCTATTGAACTCAGAGGAGTAACCTCAGAGGAGTCATCTCTTCCAATTCAGGTCAACCAACTGTGTGCTCCAGTGAAGAATATGTACACCCCTCTCAAACCTCATTCAATGCTGAGTACTGGCATAGAGTAGCTGGAGAGCAAATGCAAACTCGCATCAGGAAAGCTCAGTCAGGTAAAGGGGAACTTTCTAAAAGTATGTTTTCCTTAATATATTTATTACAAATCCTACTTCACCATTGTATTGTATTTGTAATACCTATAAACAATATGGGTTTCATTTTTTTTCTAGTTGGTACCTTTTATGAACTAGCAGTATTAGTATTTTAATCTGCTCTCTTGTTTTCAAGTTTGCACAGCTAGGCTTGCAATAGTGAAAACAACTTTCTGGGCCTTGTCACTGAAGGTACATGGTAACATTCATTTTCTTTATCCACCCAGTTAAATATCACAAACCCTACCCTGGGAGCTACAAGGCGTACACCGGTGTGAGATATCTGGCAATGTAAAACCCCTTTTTACCTCAAGCGAGCCTCGCCATAAAGTACACGAATGCTGCTATTTCCTGGAATCCTGTAAAAAAAAAGGAAAGTATTAAAACATTGGAGCCAGAACAGAAAAAGAAAGTAACGAAGGATGAATATTTTTCCAAACAGGAAGCATATCAATGAGACAGAAGGACAAATCAGAGAGGACTAAGGAGAACTTAAAGGAGGCTATAGGGCAAAAGAAGCAGGAGGACGTTTGGTGAGGAGATTGGGATCCGTGGTCATAGACTCCAGCAGAGATCAGGTGGAGCGAGAGAAGAGGCTTACATATCAGACCAAAGCACGAGAATGCCTTCCCAAAAGAGAAGACTCTAGTTGAGAGGACGTCCGCCGAGAAGCCATGGCTCCAGAGGAGAGCCCCAAGACCTTGTGTGAGGACTGGTGGTTGGCGGCTGAGGACGGTACAATAAGTATTGTAGTCCACAGGTGACATATACCTTTTCATGCCATGAGTGTTTTTCAATACCATACATCATGGCGTTAGCAAAAGGTTGTCAATTAGGCATAAGACAATTTTGTCAAACATGTGTGACTGGGCCAAAAACTCAGGTGCCGCCTTTGCAAAACCAAGCGTTTTTTTGGTAGATAATTTTGATGTCTCTACAATACATTTTGGGCCCTTCCCTATGGTAGGCACTTGGCCCACCCACACAGGTGAGGCACTGTTTTTCTCCAGAGACTTGGGGTAATGGTGGGTGGTAGTAAATTTGTGGCTTCCTCAAGATTCCAGGATTTTTTCTCACAGAGATGAAAGGGAAATATGTTTTTAGGAAAAAATGTATATTTACAGGGGACTCTGGGTAAAAACATCCTGGCAAGAGCCATGCACGTCACCCCACCTTGAACTCCCCAGGGTGTCTAGTTTTTAAAAATGTGCTGCTTGATAGGCTTCCCTAAGTGCCGGCTGAGCTGGAGCCCAGAATCCACAGCTACCCCAATTGCTAAAAACAAATTGTTTTTCAGTGGACAAATGTGATGTGTCTATTTTGTTTGGGCCCCTTTCATGTCATGGGCACTTGACTTACAAACACACAAGTAAGGCAGTATTTTTCTACGGAGACTTGGGGGAATGTTGCTTGGTAGGATATTTGTGGCTGTCTGCTGATTCCAGGACTTTTTATCACAGAAATGCAAGGACATTGTGTTTTTTAGGCAACATTTGAGCTTTACCGGGGATTCTGGGTAAAAAAAACAGCGGAGTTGGGACTCAAAATCCCCAGTTACCCATTTAGCAAAAAAAGTATGTTTTTCAGTGAACATGTGTGATATATCTATGTTGTGTTTGGCGTCATTTCTTGTCGCTTGCTATTGACCTACCCACTAAAGTGAGGTACCATTTTTCTCTGGAGTCTTGGGGGATGCTAAGTGGTATGACATTTGTGCCTACCTGCAGATTATAGGACTTTTCCTCACAGAAATGCAAGGAAAATGTGTTTATTAAGGCAAATTTTTAGGTTTGCAGGGGATTCTGGGTAAATGAGTGCCACACAAGTTGACCCACTCTGGACTCCCCCAGTTGTCTAGTCTTTAAATATGTGCCAGTTTGGTAGGTTTCCCAAGTGCCAGCTGAGCTAAGGTTCAAAATCAAGAATTTCCCACATTGGACAAAAAGGGTCGGTTTTCGGTGGAAAAATGAACTGTGTCCATGTTGCATTTTGGACTTTTCCTGTCATGGGTAGTAGGTATACCCACGCAAGTGAGGTACCATTTTTATTGGGAGACTTTAGGAAATGTCGGTTAGAAGGAAGTTTGTGGTTCCCCAAAGATTCCTGAACTTTCCATCACATAAATGTGAGGAAAATGTGTTTTGTAGTCAAAATTTGAAGTTTGCTAGGGATTCTGGGTAAAAAAAAATGGTGAAACCCATGCAAGTCAGCCCACCCTGGATACCCCTGGATACCCCTGGTTATCTAGTTTAAAATTGTTTATAGGCGGCTAGGTTTCCATAGATGCTGACAAAATCTAGAACTACCCACGCTATAAAAAGGATCAGTTTTCGGTGGAAAAATATGATGCGTTCATGTTGAATTTTGGGCAGATTCCTGTTGTGGGCAATACGCCTACCCACACAATTGAGATGCCATTTATATCGGGAACCTTGTGGAAATGCTGGGTGGAAAGAATTGTGTGGCTCCCTGCAGATTCCAGAACTTTCCACCACAGAAATGTGAGGAATTTGTGTTTTTTGTAGACAATAATTTGAGGTCTGCAAGGAATTCTGGGTAAACTAAAGTGGTGAAAGTCATGCAAGTCAGCCCACCTTGGATACTCCTGAGTGTCTAGTTTTTATATGGTTCAAAATCCCGAGCTACCAACATTGGACAAAAATGGTCGGTTTTCGGTGGAAAAATGCAATGCTTTCTTGTTGTGTTTTGGGCCTTTTCCAGTTGTGGCCACTAGGCCTACCCACACAAGGGAGGTACACTATTTATTGGAAGACTTTTGTAAGCATAGAATTTTAGAATATTTGGTATTACCAATTGGATTTTGCTGCATTTTTGCCTTTCAGATGTGAGTCAGTGTATCAAAGAGATGAAATTCAGAATAATACACTCTAAATCATACACCAGTACGGCTACCCATAAATAAAAGGATATACAAATAACGACTGCTCCTAAACTCGATATCTTATGCCCATTTCAGAAATACATAGATTTTCTAGAAGCCCATTTTTCACTCTGCATATTTTGCTACATGAATAGCTCCATTCAAGGTACTCAGTGAAAATCCATTGTTTGGTGCAGCTCAGTTGTTGGCTCTGGGTACCTTGGGATCTTAGGCAAACTACAATTCCTATATATACCCACAGCAGAAGGGTCTAGCAGATGTAATTGTATATTTTATTTTGTAAATAGGCCATGGTGTCAGAAAGTTACAGATGACATATGTCACAAATGCCCATTTTTTCCTACTCATTTTCAATATTTGAAAGTAAGATGAGCGCAGAAAAAAATGAGGAAAATAGGCTACTTCTTAGAAAAATGCCAAAACTGTGGTACAAACGTATAATTTTTGTTTCAGCTCTGCATGTTCTTGAAAGCTGGGAAGATGTTGACTGTAGTACAGCAGAGTATTTGCGGATGCAGTTTTCAGTAGAAAAAAACAGACTCTTTTATCTAGAGCACTTTCTCAATATCTTTCTCCCAAAAATCTAACAGATGCTATATTTAGCCTACTTTTTCGGCCCCCTCCAGGGGAACTCACAAATCCTGGGTCTCTTTTGAATCCCCAGTATGTTGGAAAAAATAACACACATTTGGCATGGATACCTTATGAGAAAAATTAGTTATGGAGCTCTAAGTGTGAACTACCCCGAATAGCCAAAAAATGTGCTCAGCACTGGGGGGTAAAAGCCCAGCAGCAAAGGGGTTAAACATGTCACTTGGGTATAAGCCAATTCTACCATGTTTTAAGACAAGAGCACAAGCATTGTTGCACTGGTTAGCAGTAGAAAATTGAACTGAGTTGTATGGCCAACAAGAATGAATTCAGCAAAATTAGAGGAGTGAAGGCAAAAGTCTGGTGATGACCCTGCAGAAAGGGCCAAGTCCAACACAAAGGTTTTCTTGTGAGTAAATGTTTTGCAAGAAGAGGAAGGTGAAAATCCCAGGGATAAATTGCCATGATGGTTTATGCAGAAGCACAAACATACTTTAATAGGGCATCTACAAACTTTTCTCCCATGCCATTTTTTCCCTGGAAATGGTTGGAGATTTAGTTTTTTTTTTGTGCAGCCAGAAACAGTAGACTGCTTCATCCTGGCTGTTTTCATTCTGTTTTTTTTTTAAAAAAGTGTATTTGATATCACAGCACAATCTCTACTACACAAATATTATCTGAGTAACAGTTTACAATGCAGAGCCTTTTTAACCCCCCAAAAAAAGAGTCCACATTACTATCCAAAATTGCAATTACCATAGTGATTTAGAATACAAAACAAGAAAGAAAGGGAAAAGAATGAAAGAGAATAGAAAAATGAAAAGATAGAAAAGGAGAAAAAAAGGAAATACAAGGGGACAGGAGAAAGCACCTGCCGAATTACCCTACTTAGGGACTGCTACCCATCATATCTTCCTTCCATCTGTAAATGGGGCCCCAGATATGTCTGCCGAGCTTTCTCCCTTTTTTAACCTTTCTCTCATAAATTCCTTTCTCGAGACTATAGATAGCTAGCAGCCTAGCAAGCCACTGTTGGAACATAGGGGCGGCTTGATCCAGCCAGACAGAGGCAATGCAAATGCGCAATACTGCCATGGTTAAAAAGAGAAAGAGGGAGAATGACTCTGGTAATTACTTCCTATTTATCCCCAAAAGTATTATAGCAGGGATGAAGGAGATTTTTAAATTCAAAGATTGATCAAAGAAATTTTCAATTGCACTCAGAAGGTTTTGCAGTCGGGAGCAGGACGCAAACATATGAATTAACTCGGCATCCGAGCGGTCACAGCTGGGACATCTGGTTCCCTTCTGTCCCCCCTCCCACAGTGCAATCTGCGGACGTATATTACAGAAAATAAATTGTCTGCCCATTTCTTCCCAAACTTGTCCAAATCATCCTGCTTCAGTAGAGAAAGTTTGGCATAAATCCTGCGAATAGTGCAGTCTTGCCTATTCCTGAAAACATCAATTATTTTAACTTCTCTAAAGTAAGAATAGGCGAATTTTGCTGATTTGCGGTCTGCAAATTCGCACGAAATTACAGAAAAAATCTGTGAGTTTGCGTAAAAATTCATGAACTCGCGGATTTGCAGTTTTGCACAAATAGACTGTAGTTTCTATACTTCTACTGGCTAATTAGTAAGTGCTACCTCGTTGGGTAAATGTATAGTGCTTTTCCTACACTGCAGCTGTGTAAAGGGCCAGAAGAGTTGTCTCCAGTGACCATGTGTGTGTTACTATGCCATTGTGCTGAAGGGCGCAGGAGTCCCTTGAGTGAGCTGTCCATCATAGTGGGTAAATGGCGGGAAGACGGTGCACACCGCTAGTGTGTGGGTGGGGCTTCTATGCGAGTTCACATGCCTCTTGTGTATATAAAAGGTCAGAGACCGATCAGAGCAGCAGACGAGGAGAAAGAAGCTCCTGGTCACAGGAACTGCACGGGGATTGCACTCATGAAAGTCAAGGATGCAGAGGCCTCCATGCGGCATCATAGCTACTTTTTAACAGTAGATACAGGGAGAAAGCACACCTGCCCAGCGCTGGGGTCCCTTGAGTGAGCTGTCCATCATAGTGGGTTAGGGCGGGAAAACGGTGCACACCACTAGTGTGTGGGCAAGGCCAAAGAGAGGGGGTTCTATGCGAGTTCACATGCTTCTTGTGTGTATAAAATGTCCGAGACCGATCAGAGCAGCAGATGAGGAGAAAGAAGCTCCTGGTCATGGGGATTGCACTTGTGAAAGTCAAGGATGCAGAGGCCTCCATCAGGCATCACAGCTACTTTTCGACGGTGGATACGGGGAGAAAGCACACCTGCCCAGTGCCGGGCTCCCTTGAATGAGCTGTCCATCATAGTGGGTCAGGGTGGGAAAATGGTGCACACCACTAGTGTGTGCAGCGGGGCCAAAGAGCGGGCTTCTAAAAAAAATCCGCTCGCAAGCGGATGTGCAGGTTTTACGGCAATTTCACGAGATTCGCGGATCGTGAAATTGTCGGATTTTTCGCCCATACTTGCTCTAAATCCGTTCAGGCCGCCCTTTTTCCCTCCTAAGAAAACTACGTATTTTAAGATACTTGAAAAAGTATTTCTTGTCAACACCATAATCACATTGTATTTCAAAAAATGGTCGGATTCAATCTGGCCCTATTAGATCCCCTATTTTCCGAATACCACACCCCTTCTACTTTGCCATTGTAGAATCAAAAATAAATCCCAGAAAAGTGGGATTTCTAAACAACTGAGTGTAAAAATTAATTCTCCCACGACCAATCTTTTTTCTGAATGCCGCCCAGATCTTAAAGGCAGCCATCAGAAGTCTTAAATCTAGTTTTTTTTTTTTAAATAAGTAGGCTCCGTAAATGTCATAAAACAGTTTGTGGCATCTTCTCCCAGCAATAGCTTATACACATCTGGTGACCCAGTCTGTATCCATGGATCTATAACATTCCCTCCAATTAACCCACTCACATATTGAAAGGCGGCCGCCCACTAATACATTTTAAAATCAGGGGCTGCCCTACCCCATCGGAGAAGTGTGGCTCACTGGTTAGAAGTGGCAGACCCTGAATCAGAGATCAGGCCCAGGACCAGGGTTCAATTCCCGACGCGGCAGGGTCTTGGGCTTAATGTCCGCGGACTCGATAATTCTCACCTTCGCGCCTACTCTAATCATGGGTCCCACGCTGCAACTCTGGGCAATAGCTTGCTTAATCTCCACAGTGCCCCCAACAGCGCTGGGATGCCTGCTTCACCTTGGGGGTGCCCAGAAGGGGCATTTCACAGGGAGAGCCAGGAAGGGTTCCACAGCGGTATACAGCGCCGGGACGCCCCATTGCTGGGGCAACTGTGCGCTTTACAAGTATACTACATTTACATCTCTCCCTTGGCAATGACATAAATCTAAGGGCTCTCCTCATTTTTCTTTGCCCATATACACCAGTTTACCATATGCTCGAGCGCCACAAACCACTGCTTCCCTAATTCGAGCAGGATAGCTCTAAAAAAGTAAAGTACCTTTGGTAAAAACACCATTTTGACCAGATTACAACGCCCAACCAGAGACAGATGAAGGTTATGCATTCTATCAAAATCTTTATTGGCCTTCCATATTACTGGTTCCCTATTCCTCTCCACAACCTTTCCCAAATCAGATAGAATATCAATGCTTAAATAGGTAACTGAATCCATTACCCGTGGATCATCCATTTCAACCCCCCTGTTTTTAACTATCTGGGTCTTAGATCTGTTTAGTTCATACTCAGAAACTTGGTCAAAGTTTTGGGCTTCTAGTCTATAGCAGATAGGGCATCCTGGGGATTAGAGGTGACCACAGCCATGTCATCAGCATATGCCAGCGTTTTTGTTTCCAACCCATGACATCTAATCATAGTAATTCCATTGATAGCCTCTGGTTTCCATATTAAGGGGTCAATATACATGGCAAATAATAATGGGGAACAACCCTGCAGAGTGCCACGCTTAATTAATAGAGAAGTCATATACCCCCATTGAGCATTAGCCGAGCCGTTGGTGCCTTGTATAAGTCCTGTATTGCCTTAGTATATCCTTGCCCAAAACCAAACCATTTCATGACTGCCCACAGATAGTCCCAGGAGACCTTATCAAATGCTTTTTCGGCATCCATTAGCATCAAAGCCATAGGCTCCCCTGAGACTTCAGCAGCATCGAACAGGGTGATAACCCTGCGAACATGTTGCATAGTTCCCCTACCCGGTATAACCCGTGCTGATGGGGGTGTACAAGTTTCCCAATCATACGATTTAAACATGTCACCAGGGCCTTAGACAAGACTTTAGCATCGCTGTTCATGAGTGTTATTCGTCTATAAGACCCTGGTTCTGCAAATGACTTTTTTTTTTCAAAAATACTATTATATCTGCCCCAGCCCATGAATCGGGAATAGAGCCACCCTGTTGAGCTTCAGATACTGTGTCTACCAAATCTTGTCCAATTACCTCCTGAAATGTTATATTAAATTCCAAAGGAATCTGAGCTGGTCCTGCTGCATTGCCTGAAGGAAGGCAACATAATGCGCCAAATATCTCTTCCTGGGTTAATGGAAGTACAAGTGCCTCCCTTTCATCAGGGGTAATACCTTGAACAGGGATTCCACTAAGATACCGTTGAATTAAACCCTGCTCCCTTGGCTGTTCCTCACTATAAAGATTTTCATAGAACTGTCGGATTGTCTCTCGGATTCCTGCGGAACCCTCAATTATGTTCCCACTTTTATCTTGTAGCTTACGGATTTCCCCTTCCACGTTCTTTTGTCTTAATCGTATTGCCAGGGTATACCACCCGCTCACTAAACTCATAGCAGAGCTCCCTCCCAGTAAGAAATTTAGCCGCAGCTTTAGCAGCTGTAATATCTCCTATTTCAGCTTTAGCTTTTGGCAGGCTGAGAAATATGTCATCCAGTGGATTACCCATCTGGACTGCGGCGGAAAGCTCTGCCTCTATCTCCATTATTGCCTTACAAAGCATTTTCTCCTGTTGCACTTCGCTTTTCCGTTGGTGCAAGATATATAACTCAATGTCTCTCCTCAAACCCCAGCTTTGAAAGCATCCCAAACTACCCCTGAACTAGCACTCTTCCTACTGATCTCCCAGAACCCCTTAATACACTCTTTCATATGAAGTATATGCTCTGGTTCTTTTAAGAACCCTCTTTCAAAGGTCCAAACCTGCTCTGATATTTCCCCACCCCTTAGGGTGACTGTTAAGATCAGAGGATTATGGTCTGAGATGTCTGTACCTACCAACCATGTTATACCTCAGATACCATACTGTGCTGTGCCCGAACCCTCTGACCCCCTGAACCCTTCCGATCCACCAAGGCCCCCCTGTTCCACTCCCCACCCCCAACCCTCACAGGCAAGTAGGTCACCCCACCTAAGTGAAGCAGCCGAAACTCACAGCTTGAGTCGCTAAAGATTATCCCCCCTGGTCCCCCTAACACACCACTGTGCACTATGTCTAGTAACTTATAAACTAAGAGAAAAAAACAAAACCCTAGCGGAAGGGCAAGGCAAATATACAAATATAGCAATAGATAATACAGAATGAGAGAGGGATCATTCACTATCATTTTGATCAAAAAGTTGCATTACAGTTACACCCTTTCATTACGTGGAACTGATCCCACCCTGCCAGCTCCCCCTCACCTCTTTTAATTCAGCTAAGTATTCTTGTGCCTTAATTTCTGAAAATAACATTCAAACCCTTCCTTTGAAATGACTTTAAGTCGAGCTGGGAACAGAAGAAAGGCTTCACAGCCGATACCCTGAAAGGGAGATTTCAGCTGTTGGAGTCTCCATCTCCTTTCGACTGTGTCATGACAAAAATCTGGGCGAGCGAAAAATGTATTACCATCAAATTATTCGTTTTGCCTCCGGTTTTGCTTTGTCCAGAATAGCATGCCTAAGGAGAAAGTTGCCAAATTATATTAAGATGGCCTAGGCTGATCCCCTTGTCCGGCTGTGTTGCCTTTCTTTTGAGTCAATGGGAAGCGATGCGCCCTCTGAACCTCGATATCCCTAATTCCAATGAGCAAGATCGGGAAATGCACCCCTCAACAAAGCTACGACAAATACCATTATAGTACCCCCTTCAATGTTTTCGGCAAGGCAAAGCAGTCTTATATTATTTCTTTGCTGTCTGTTCTTAAAGTCTTCAAGTTTGCACATCATATCCTCATTTGGATTCTCATTCACTTCCTTATAAAGGGGCATTTTCCCAACTTCCTCCTCCAATTTCTCTGTTCTTTCCTCTACTAGCGCACCCCTATCTGCCTTATCCGAGTACAGTTTATTCACTTTTCGTAGTAAGCGTTGTATTTTTCTGGTAGCTTGTTGCGCCCTGCGACTCTCCAATCTGGCTTCCCCCTGCATTTGTTTTAGGGTAGTGTACACTAAATCTAGTGACAATGGAGCAGTCGCATCAGTAGGATATGGAAGCCCCACACATTTCAGGTGCCTCCCCAGCATCATGATATAATCGGCTGGTAATCGAATAGTCCCATTTTAGCTTGCGGACTGTAGCTGTGTCCACCTTTGAAGGACTTGCTCTAGATTTTGAACTGCACTTCTGGGCTATAGCTTTATGGGTACATGGTGCCTTTTGTATTGAGGAGGATTCCTCAGAGTCCAATACATCTGAAGAGTTGCCTTCACTAGAGAGCAAAACATCGGTGTCATTGTTAAGTAAAAAAAAAAAGTATCCCTCTTTGAGGATCCTAGAGTCATGTTAGCCCATTGGGGTAACTTATTTTGTTCCGCTGACTTCCCTAAGAGCGTGGCCGTACTAAGATCATCAGATGTATTCAGTGGTCTGCCATTACCAATATCCTTGCAGCCAGTTTCTTTGATCAGCATTGATATTGAGGTATACAGCGCCATTACCCCTTGCACCAGCATCTCCTCCAGCTTTAATAATGAGGGGGGCACACTCATATGCCTTACCGCCGCTATTAGGCACACAGCCCAATGCTTCTTGATACTCCGTTAGAGCTGATAAGGTTAGCGCAGGAACCAACCCTGTAATCTCCTCTCCTTGGCAGATCTCTGGTTCGGTCAGTGTCTGCAACATAGTATCCCAAGGAGGCGGGCCGAGCCGGGTTCAGCAGCAGCTTTCGCACCATTCTCAGCCAGAGCGCCAGCAGCCCCCATGCTGATTACTGCAACAAAGTCAGTGGTTGCCTGCAATGCCTCTGTCATCGTTGACTGCTGGAGAGAGCCCTCCGGGCTTTGCTCGTGCCTTCCAGGCCATCCTTAGACTTGCCGCCATTTCCGAAACCAGCCTCCTCAATTTTTTTCACAGGTGCATGCCATGGTTGTTCTGAGCCTTGAACAGCTGCGGCGGGGATAGCTGGAGTGGCGGTCTCCTTCTGAAGTGGATTTGTTCGAATTCTGCCCCATTCCCCTGGCTAGGGTCGGACACTGGTGCAGCGTCAGGATGACAGCCCGAATCACCACAAACAGTATTCTTCTTGTCGCAGCCAGCACTGCGTCTCCGTCGAGGACCCCACTTCAAGGTTACGCTAATTAGCCGGTCGACCAGGTACGTGCGAAGTGGCATATCATTACTTCATTTTTAAGCAATTTATATTTCTTAACCCGGGGGAGAGTTTCCACAGCGTCTCTCACGGGGGTCAGTCGGCAGCCATCTTGCCTAGGTTGTTTTCAATCTGGGTACATATTTTTCTTTTTGTGGTATACAAAACACTGTAGCTGTTTCTATGGTGCTGCTGCAGAACCTGAAAGAGGCCTCCTAATATACTACTCTTAAATATTCAAAGGAGGGATGAGGAGAAATATTCAGTGAAGGTCTTACACCCATACTCCCCAAAAGGTAATGTATTCAAACACAAGGGGGTTTAGGTACTCAAAGCTGACCCTATTATAGTGGAATCAATGGTCCGGCCCTGCAGATTGCATGGGATCCGCATGGTCAGCTCAAAGTGCCCTCACACACTTGGTGGGGTGTCAACTTCATCATTGGGTGCGCCTCATCAGGCCGGCACTTTAATGCCTGATGGGTCTGTGGGCTCTTTAGCATAGATCTTTTTCATCACTTTACGCTGTATGATGAGTGCGAGTGAGGGGTCTAGGGATAGGGTGGTGAATGAAGTGATATAAAACGGTCTAAGGAGGCCAGAATTTTTTTTTCAGTGGGTTACTGGTTTCGTTGACTTATTAAAAACAGTGATGCTATCTATGTTGATAATGTACTTTGATAGCTAAAGTGTAATAACTGATTTTTTAGATAGATATAGTGGAGTCAATGTGTCTCATGCCTCGGCTGTCAGGAGGGTCAAATGGCATGTTATCAGGACCTAGATATTACCTACCCTATGTGGTATAGCAAACGGCCCTTTATTGTTTAGCAGGTGCTCACATTTGAAAATACTTAGAACGGCACCCGCAATGGTGTGGTAGGAGTGATTCCAAAACGAAAACAGGGAAGATAAGCCCCTTAGGTCTAGTAGAGGTCAGCGGTTTGGCATACAGGATGGTAGTGGAGATTAGGTCCCAGACAATGTCCTCATAAGGATTACCTTTTCCTCAACAGCCAACCCGCTATTCCACTATAATAAGGTCATCTTTGAGGCACTACTCCCCTTGTGTTTGTATATCACTCTTAGACATCATAGCACACCTCAATACCCCAAGGCAAATGAGTCAAACTTTGATTTCCCCACTTCTAAAGGCAGAGACTCATCCTCACTGCTTTGCGTACTTTTTTTATCAATGCACATAGGCACAGTTTGATGCATTCTGCCTGTAAGCTGTCTCAATATTATGTTTGCAGGCAGTATCAAAGATCTCTAGACATCACTGATACTCCAAATCTGCTTTCCTCAAAGATCTATTTTTCTAGCAGGGTTTCCAAGCTTGGGAATATCACTGTGTCATATATGCCAAGCTAGAAAGTCATGCAGCCTTTTGCCACTTTTACAGCAATGTCTTTAAGAATAAGATTAGCAAGTGCCATCAATGCCGAGCTGACAAATGACAGAAGCCTTTTATAAGTCCAGATACACTTTGACAGCTTGGGATTTGAGCCTTCTTCCAAGGTGGGGGAGCATTACAATGTTTTTACTGTTCCTAAGAAAAAGTTAAACATGACTACATGTCCACCAATTCAAATTAAGTGGGGGGAGATGTAGTAATTTCTCTGATAGCCCCTGCTCCCCAAAGCCATTAGAGGGGGTTAATCCTGGCAGAGACAGGCTAGTTTCCACTGTGACTAACCCAAAGGTCCACGTCCATCTAAATGCTACGGGCACACCGCATTCTTGGTGGTGAGAATACTCCACTGCTGGTGTGACTTAGTATCCTTAACACCAAGAATTAAGTTCAGCCAATAGTCTGATAAGTCACTTCCTTTTGACTAACATTACTCTTTTCTCCATTCACTAGAGCTGTGCCAACATAAGATCCAAAAGAGGAGCAAAAGAGGTGAGTGCATACATTACCTTTACTTGCAATGTCCTTATACTTGATTAAGAAAAACCAAAGGAAATTATGGATGGAGCGTTGACAATACAAGCACTCACCCCCAGTCAACTGATCTGGGTTTAATACATCACCATTCTTTAGCCAACTCTGCCACCCCAGTTTAGACATGGCCATATGCAAATCAGTCTGACCCTGTGCCTCATGGGGACAGTCCAGCCCGAACTGTCAAGCCATGCCTTCCCTGGACCGGAAACAAGCTACTGAGGACCGGTTTCTGGCATTCCAGCCTTCTTCAGCCCGGTTTGCTTGAATCCAGTGGCAAAGTGAGCAAGGGACTCACGTCTGAGCATACCCTGCCAACTTATGGCGAACAAAGAAAAACTAAAGGAAATGATGGACGGAGCGTTGACAATACAAGCACTCACCCCCAGTCAACTGATCTGGGTTTAATCCATCACCGTTCTTTAGCCCACTCTGCCACCCCAGTTCAGACTTGGCCATATGCAAATCAGTCTGACCCTATGCCTCATGGGAACAGTCCAGCCTGAACTGCCAAGCCATGCCTTCCCTGGACCGGAAACAAGCTACCAAGGACCGGTTTCTGGCATTCCAGCCTTCTTCAGCCCGGCTTGCTTGAATCCAGTGGCAAAGTGAACAAGGGACTCACGTCTGAGCATACCCTGCCAACTTATGGTGAACAAAGAAAAACCCATGGAAATGATGGACGGAACATATTAAATACCTGCTCTCTGATGTACATAATAATGGTAAAGTAAAGCTACTATAATTTCTTTTCAAGGCAAACATTTTCAAAACGAAAACACAAGTATGTAATACTGAAGGACATTTATGTGAATCATTATTACTAGAATGCACACCAAGGCCACATTGCTTCCTGTCAAGATAGAAATGGGCAGGATGTGGGTTGAAGCGGTGAATAACTGAATAACAAACAGTAAAGAAAGGGTCACCCTACCATTGGGCCATCTGCTTTTTAAAAGCCTTGATTCTGGTATATTGAAATTAAACAAAAGATTCTTTTCAGGTATTTTTAAATGTTCTCTAACACCTTTCTACCAGTGCCAGCCTGACATTTTCTTTAACAATTGTTCCACTGAAAAATCTAAAAGCAAGGACGAGAAGATAACAGATAGAGAAGCATAGCAACTCACTTTACTGATTGATGTGATTTGAAAGTTAGGGGCAAATTTATGTCGGACTTGCGCCACGTTTAAGCCGCCGTTGCGTCACGCAACGGCGGCGTAAAGGTGGCGCATCCCTGCGACCCATTAACAACGTGACGCATCTAGGCAGATGCGTCACGTTGTAAAGCCCTGCGCCACATGTGGGCGTTCCGGCGCAGGGTGGGCGTTCCAGGGCAGGTGCGCCTCGCAAAAGTGCCTGCGTGAAATCTACAAGATTTCACGCAGGCACTTTTAGGCCAATGCTGCGTCGAAACCCTGGGCCTGCTTGAACAGGCGTAAGGCTTGACGCAGCATTGGACAGATAGGGCCCCCAGAGCATTGCTGGAGCTGCGTCGCTCTTGCGACGCAACTCCAGCAATGCGCCGCTTTTACAGCACAGATGCGTCACGCATCTGTGCCGTTTTTGCCCCATGGTGCGTCACATTGTAAATGCGGCGCACCATGGGTGGCTGTCTGTTGCGCACAATAACTGGGGCATCCCTGGGGATGTGCCAGTTATTGTAAATCTGCCCCTTAGTGTTCTGTTTGCATGAGTTTTCTTCTTTTGTGTAGCCTAATCAAAGGTACATCCAGTATAACCTGGTGAACTGCACAGCCTCATCAAAGATGAGCTGCAAACCCTCATCAAAGATGAGCTGCACAGCTTCACCAAAGGTACAACCAGTATAACCTGGTTGTGCCTGGTCATTAGTAAGCCTAAATAAATCTAAATTCCGACTCTATACTAAATTAGAAAAAATCCTGATTAATTAAAGGTAAGCAAGGAACAGATGTCAGCATAATGTTGTCTTCTGTGAATGTACCCAAAGTCTAAGGAATGTATAGTATGATCTGCACCTCATGAAATTCTAAAGTTTTCTGCTCTCTAACTAACAATACAACAGCTATTTACACACAAAGTAGTCAAGGTAACCAGCGTCATCATCTCTAGTACATTCCCATCTTCCATGGTAGAAATTGCTAACATTTTGCTCTTCTCCCGCACCTTCAATTGTATACATTTCATTGTCCTTGAGCATCCTTTCTCCGCCATGAGAACTCATATCCAGCTTCATTAGCGCATCTTCTTCTTGCCAAAAGTATCCTCCTGTGCTTTACTATCCCTGCAAATACAATGACTTTTCACTAACTAATGAAGTTTGGTATCTGCGCCTGTAAGCAAAACAATTCTCACATGAAGGGGAGATACTGATGTTTAAGGCATCTGGTTACACTAAGTTAGCACAACAATTGAATATACGTGCACGTACATTAACAATTAGTACATATGGATAAATATCATGCAGAATAAAATCATGATTACATGTGACTAAGGGTTACAGCTTAAAAAAGTCATATCGTTATGAACAAGAACTACAATTTCAACTAGAAATGTTTAACATTAGTGCAAACACATTATATAATTCTATTATTTTAGTCATGGAACTTTTCAGAATTAGATTTGAAATTCCATTGGTTATTAGAATGTTAGTTCACACACAAAATATAGGAAGTGCCAATATGCACAAATCAATGTAAACATGTGACATATAAGGGTGGAGTAAAATTTAAGCTGCTCCTCTGGTGAGATGAACATCCTCGTGAAAGGTGCAACCAGTATAACCTGGTAAGCTGCACAGACTTGTCAAATATACAAACCAGTATAACCTGGTGAGCTGCACAGACTTGTCAAGGATACATACCAGTAAATGTAAATGTATGTATGTAAATGTATAGGCATTTATATAGCGCACTACTTACCCGTAGGGTCCCAAGGCGCTTCGACCGCTGCGAAACCCTTCCTGGCTTCCCTGAGAGATGGTCCCTTAATGGGTATCTCCAGGGTGAGACCAGGCATCCCCGGCGGTCTGGTGGGGCCGTTAGTGAAGATGAGCCAAGCTAATGCCCAGAGTTGCCGAGTGTGATCGCTGATCAGAGTGGGCACCGAGGCGAGAGAATTATCGAGTCCGCTGACCCTGGTCCAGAAACCTGCCGCGCCGGGAATCGAACCCTGGTCCCGGGCCGTCCTCTGCTCTCAGGTCTGCCGCCTCTAACCAGTGAGCCACACTACTTCCATCAAATTAAGTTAGTGTTTTTCATATTTAAATGTAATGTAATATATGTGTTCTTGTAAAACGCACTGCTGCCCTGAGGCGTCGTGGCGCTGTAGATCACTGGGGGAACCCGTCCTGGCTATCCCTGTGAGATGGTCCCTACTGGGTATCTCCAAGGTGAAACCAGGCATCCCCGGCAAATGTGGGGGGCCGTTGTAGAGATGAGGCAAGCTAATGCCCAGAGTTGCTGAGTGTGATCCCTGGTTAGAGTAGGCACGAGGCGAGAATTATTGAGTCTGCTGACCCTGGTCCACGACCCTGCCGCGTCGGGAATTGAACCCTGGTCGTGGGCCGTTCTCAGCTTTTGGGTCTGCCGCCTCTAACCAGTGAGCCACACCACTCCAATAGGTTCATTGTCTCTACAGCAAATGATAATGTTTGGCATGGCACCCCAACATCAGTCCAGGGCCCTGATTTACTTATGCTTTGCATTGGTTATGTGCTACTTTTGTAATACAACCCTGATGCATAGTGTTAAGGTGGGATTTACAATCCAATGTAAATCTGGATTTGCATTGGATAGCATCCCATAGTGACACAACGTTGTGTTTTGCACAGTATTTTCCTTACTTTGCATACGGGTGGTGTATGAACATTCAAATGCAACCACTCACAGATTTTGGTGCAAACCCATATCTACAAAGAATTTAGACAGGTATTTCCACCAAGATTGTATATCTCCCGAGACAGGCACAACGAGAGGAAATGTTTTCAGGTCTCCTAGTTTTTCCTTCTTTGCATGTGCACTGCATTGTACATCATGCATACAAAGTGGGAACAGTCTTCATGCATGTTTTTTGTACCAGAAGGTACCCCTTCCAGTACGAAAACCTAAGTATTAAAGTACGCTGAAAACACTGGCACTATGGCGTGAGGGCATTTACATTGAAAATGCGCCAGCACAGTGAGAGAGGAGTACAGGCTACACCTTAGGGGCTTAAATACAGCCCTTCGCCGGTGAGTCACTTTTAATCTGGGAAAAAGTGATTCAGCGCAAGGGGCTTGTACATAATCCCCTTGGTAAAGGTGGAGTTGTTCTGATCTTTCTTTTTCACACAGTGCAGCGCAGCAAACATAGGGGCATATTTACAAGCCCCTTGCACCGCAAGTGCATCACATTTTTCCACATTAAAAGTGATGCAGCGGTGGTGCAAGGGGCTTGTACATAATCCCCTTAGTATAGGTGGAGCTGTTCTGATCTTTCTTTTTCACACAGTGCAGCGCAGCAAAAATAGGGGCATATTTACAAGCCCCTTGCGCCGCAAGTGCATCACATTTTTCCACATTAAAAGTGATGCAGCGGTGGTGCAAGGGGCTTGTACATAATCCCCTTAGTATAGGTGGAGCTGTTCTGATCTTTCTTTTTCACACAGTGCAGCGCAGCAAACATAGGGGCATATTTACAAGCCCCTTGCGCCGCAAGTGCATCACATTTTTCCACATTAAAAGTGATGCAGCGGTGGTGCAAGGGGCTTGTACATAATCCCCTTAGTGTAGGTGGAGCTGTTCTGATCTTTCTTTTTCACACAGTGCAACGCAGCAAACATAGGGGCATATTTACAAGCCCCTTGCGCCGCCAGTGCATCACATTTTTCCACATTAAATGTGATGCCGCGGTGGTGCAAGGGGCTTGTCAATAAGCCCCTTAGTTGCTGCTCTGCATGACTTCTTAGCTATTCTAATCCCAGGTGTCATACGGGTGGAATAGCATTATTTTATTTATTTCTATGTTGAGCATATGTGCATATATTGTTAGAAGGGTGAGGTACTCAAGCACTTTGCAAAGGTGAGGGGAGGTGGACTGGAGTCTAAGGCATCCACCAGCAATTCATGAATGAACAATATGGGTAAGAGAGTGCAACTCTTTCTATGCAGGCTAATATGATCATTCATCCAAATACATGCTAGTGAAGGCGAAAACGTACATAGGTCAAAACTGACAGTAACAATTCACCGCAAGAAATTATTGTAGGCTGATCAATATGTGGCTGACACTTACAAACGTCACTGGCTATTCGGAGTTAACCTTTGTGTGTGAAGCTCGAGATCAACACAAGAAAGTGGATTTTTAAATTGTAACTTCCAAGGTAATCTATGTCTCTACCCGGTGCCTAGCTGTCACTCAGGGGATCAATACTTAGGCCGCCCTCATTGTCCCATCCCTTTCGCCGCGCCTTTCTGTCTGGCTGGCTGCAGGCGCTGGGACGCCCCGTTACTGGGGCAGCCAAACGCTATATAAGCCCATTTAACATAACATAACATATGCCATTTTTAAAAGTGGTAACTAAAAAATTATCCTGGAGAATGCTTGCCATCTGCAGTGGAAGGTAGCTTTTCTGCAATATTCGTAAGATGCATTTATGAATATTCATACTATAGCATCAGCGAGCCCCCATTTACTGAAGACTACTTAAAAGCACGCTGGCACTAGGAATGGTTGTCCCCTATGCCAGCCCTCTACCGATAAAATGACATTAGGGCTATAGCCTACATGTTAGGGTGTGATGGGGGGTAAACCGCTGCTGTTAAGCTCCCTCCAATCATTTCAATGCCAATGGACCAGAAACACAACAGCATGCACTCACATCTGCACCTTGAAATAGGTAGCTACAGTTCAAACTAGCTGTAACTAACCATGCTCCCTTTCTAAATACAACTAGTCTAATGTGGTTGTCATCTGTAAGACAGTAAATTATTTGCTATGGCAAACATATTAAACTGCCTGTAAGGAGGAAGGCCGATTAGTACAGTATTTGACACTATACAAATTATTTGGAATGCATTTGTGATAACCTGGGCAGGAAAGGGAGTTGGCCATTTTTTGTGCTACACAATCCCTCAAGAATTCACACATCACAAAACGTATGCAGCCCTATTTTCAGGTATTTTTCGAAATAGTGGCTCATTTGAAAAACATTACCAAAGTCAATGGGATAACCCTGTGTCCCTCAGAACCTGGGCATTCATAAAGAAATCATCAGTGACAGCGACAACTAGTAGGGCACCCCTTCACCCGTTAGTCAGAGGCTTCCTGTAAACATATTCCTATGCATACATTGTTCCTGAGAGCATGACTATACTATACAGACTTCCTCACGTGTGGTCAGAAAAATTATAAACAAACACGTTTCTGATTTGATTCCAGATAGTAGCCTGTTTGGAAAATCCTTCATATGCAATATTCAGAGAGGGTAAATCAAATATTATAACATTCAAATGCATAAGCATAAATCAATAATGGTGGAACGGACAGTATGGCAGCATGGCTATTTGTTGCTCTGAACCGCAGGCGTGTTTAATCTGCTGTGGAAAAGAAACAAGGGGGCATATTATCAAGGGGGTTTATCTCCGCTTTAAAAGCCAAGAAAGCGGAGATTATCTCCCTAATACCTAGCTGTCGCTAACACCAGATAGCGACAGCTAGTAGGAGATAGCGACCATCTTGGGCCCCACTTTGCATGTCAGTGATATTTATCACTAATGACATGCAAGATGTTAGAGACTGGAAACAGTTGCTAACATCGTTATCTCCTATTACCAACTTTTGGAGATATTCGCGCTAAGCGCGAATATCTCCGAAATCTAACACCTGCCCTGAGCAGTTCTTAGCCATGTTATCCAATGGGAGGTGGATAACATGGCTAAGAGCATTAGCTCGGTAATGCATGAATATCGCGGACTTTTCAGCGATGTTCATGCATTGCGGCCGATTTTTATCGCATTTGCGATAAACCTTGGTAATACCAAGGTTTATCTGATATAAAAATCGCTGCATTTTTGGTCTCTAACCAAGCAATAGCGATAATTATTGCTATTGCTTGGTAATATGCCAATGTTTCCAAACACATGGCTATATGTTTCAAGACAGCGACATCGTTGCTCACAATGAATACTTCCATACAGATTAGTTACGTGCCGCATCATGAAGTTTACAACATGTAAATACATCACAATTCTCCACAGTACTAATAAATCATAATGCAGTGTATCTCATAAGCCATTGATGAATTGTTACATGAAGAAAGTATGAAATACCACGTAAATCTGGGCAATGTTGCCACTTCAAGGTTACAGTATTTCAGTAATCAATCAACTCTTTAGACGTCTTTCCAATGTACTAAGAGTTTTTGAAGGATGGAATTAATCCAAGGTACATTTTAATGAAGTGACAAATGATCGTAATGGCAAAAATCACTGAAATCCTGAACAATACTGTTAAATAATTATATTTATCAAGATTTAAAAAGTTCTATAGGGGACAGCAGAATCCATGTGTTAAATTGAATAGGACAGACCCCTTCTCAGTTGTTTTAGAGTTTGTACATTGTGTACATCATTGTATGTTTCTTATCACATGTGCATAATTTCTCTTAACCCCTTCCACACTCATGACGAGCTGGGCTCGTCATGGTGTAGCCTCCTCGCACACTGATGACGAGCCCAGCTCGTCATGAAACTATGTAAATCTGAAAAGTTCAGCACCGGGGGGGAATGGGTGCAGCGGCGATGGTGTTAATCACTCATGTCGCCCTCTTGCACTTAATTCTTCTTTATTTGTATATCACTGCATTCATTTGATGAGTATTGAATTTGACGATTATTGAATTGACAGCCTTTTATGACTAAAAAGTAAAAAATGATTTCTATATCAACACATTAAGTTTCACTTTAGAAAAACAGGCACTGAGTCCCATTAGCAGCAGTTTTTTACCACTTCAGGAAAGCAGGAGTAAAAATGATGCGTGCACACCAGTATAACTACAGAATATACCCAAATCACTTTGGCAAGCTCAACTATGCCATAGATCTACTTCCTAAGCAGCTCAGAACACCAAGGAGATGTCCACCACCACAGAGGCAGCGCAGCAGAAGGAAGTGGACATACCACAAGAAGATTACCCATATTAACCTCAGGGAGGAGAAGGTTATTGCCCATTACAGGCTCAGGAGGGAGTTTATTGTCCACCTCCTGCACCAGATTGCACCAAGGCTGCAGACAACATTGCAGCGCTGCACCAACATACCTCCAAAGGCAAAGATACTGGCTGTCCTGCATATGCTGGCAATTGGAACTTTCAAACCCACCACAGTCAGAGAGGCAGGAGTATCCCAGCCATCCTTCTCAGCATTCCTCCCCTTCATCCTGGAGGCCACCATAAGCCTCATACCCCAGTACCTCCAATTCCCCAACACAGCACAGCGACTATAGGAGAACAGGCATGTCTTTTATGCCATTGTGGGATTTCCACATGTGTGGGGGGCAATAGACTGCATCCTTGTGCAACTTGAGCCTCTAGCGACAACACGACACATCTACCGGAAAAGGAAGCACACCTCTTTGATGAATTTGCAGGCAATCATTGACCATCTGGGCCTCTTCATCAATACCCTTGCAAAGTGCCCTGGCAGTGATCATGACTCCTCCATCTTCGAGCATTCTACCATCAATGATCGTTTCCAAAATGGGACCTATGGGAATGGCCTACTGGTTAATAAGTACTTCTTAAGAACATGACAGATCACAGGGTAATCAATTATTTAGGAATAGGTTGAGTTATCAGTCTTGGGTTAAATGACACAGTGTTGGTACATCTTTGTGTCATACTACATGGTGTATATACGCAACACAATTCTACAAGCTACATATGTCGAGACCACCTACGCCACTGTGGGCCACATGAACAAGTGAACTGTGCTTATAGAGTATCACCTTTCATGATGTGCTGGTGGAGCAGCTCCCCCAATAGTATAAATGTTGCAAAGCAAAGTCTCTTGGCATGACATTGCGTGGCCTCATAGGAATGCAGTAAGGCAAGCCACAGAAAAGTGCTGCATTCATTCGACCTACATTAAGGATGTGTACCATGGGACTTGCCGTGGCCTTTCCCATACAACACCAATGCAGATCTCACACATTTACCCACATCCTATGTTCAGGGACCCTGGGACTGTGTGCAAATAGCATGCCTCCCAAGGGGAGATGAAATGAGGATACGTAACTGTATATCTCAGACATGTTCAATTACTATGTGTCCTGCATTCAGCAGGTCACATAGAAGGGGGGAATTGCATTGATTGTGTTTTTTGGTGCTTGAATATGTCCCTTAAAGCATGACATCATGTGAGGACACTAAGCTCACATATGTGCTCCATGGTGCGATTGGTTGTGTTGGCAGTAATCAGTACAATGCAATGGTGCATATGCAGACTAAACGTGGATGTCATATATGTTATGAATAACAGTCCATTCTACCCCTTTACTTTGGATGCAGGTCAGCGCAGCCATATTACATCCATTCCTGCCCAGTGGCAACAACTGCTAAATGAGGTCATCTGTGTGCATTTATTAGCATCAAAGACCCTGCAAATGCAACACCTGGTAAAATGATGTGTCCAAACACCCTGTTGAAGCAAGGCAATTGATGTCTCTAGTCTGTGTGTCCACATGTAAATCCCATGGTTATGAGGCATAGGAAATATTCCAGACCGTTAAAACTGAGAAATGTGGTTAATTACCTCACAAGATCATGTCTACCATGCTACAATATATCACTCCACATATACACACATCACATCTTAAGTGCACACCTTTTTGTTGCCCACAAACCACTATATAATTTCTTCCAGGCCCCAGTCTCTGCAGCAAGGTGCAGCCTCATGTACAAACTACATCTCCCATGACAGCCAACAACACAATCATCATGGAAATAACGTGCCTGTCTTGGAGCAATGCTGCAAAGTTTCTGCCAGTGAAGCCACAAAACCCTGGCCACTGAATCATGTGGAAAATATATCCTGCACTGTCTGCAAGCAATGTGGCACTGTAGTGCAGTTAGTCTCTCAGATGCACTCTACAGAGCACGATTACCACATATCTCAACCTTTGTGTACCATCACCATAGTGGATACTGTGTACTGCCATGTGTACACTATCATGTCCAACATTGATATTCACTCAATATCCTTTCCATTGCAGTACACATTGAATGACATTTACTCCAACTCTCAATGCCAAATATGTGTGACTGAAATATGCCACATCACCTGCTTCAAATACATGTTGTAAAATCAGACCGGTATCAGGACAGGAATGGCAATAGTAGCCAATAAAAGACACTATAGATGAATGTGAAACACGTGTACACTCAATGGCAAATTGACTCTCCTTACTGATGACAAATCTTCACCTGCATGACATTGGCACTCACCAGTATGACAATAGTAAGTTCATTACAGAGGACAGCACGCCTGTTTCTGTAGAACAGAATCATTCATTTCTAATCCCTACTTGTGTGTATGCCACACAAATTCATAGCACATCTATTACAGTAAGCAAGGTGTATGAATCAATCAGGACACATATGAGAATTGACATGAATGCTGGGCCATCCTTTGTCAGGACTCTTACCTAACTGCACACAGCCTGTCTTTGAAGAGGACCAAGGGTACGCTGTGCTGCTGTGGGCCATGACTCCTCTGAAAACTTCACAAACGGAAGCCCAATGGAGCTACAATCATGCCCTATACAACACCGGGTCCATCATTGAGCAGATATTTGGATTTTAAAATCCCTTTTCAGGAGCCTTGACACATCTGGGGGCTGAGTGCTATACTCACTACCTATGGTGTGCCAAATAACGTTTGTGTACTGAATATTACACAACATATGTGAAAAGACAAATGTGCCATGGGTTGATAACAATGGGGATCATGAACTGCCGGACAATGAGGAGGGGGAAGTTGAGGAGCCTCATCAAAGTATACCATCAGTTGTCACAACAAGGCGGAGTGACCACATCATCAACAATTTCTTCACAGAAGCATGAGTAATGCACATGATATCACACAAGGATGACAGATATACATTTTTTATCTATATGTATAAAAATGTATGAGCACCACCAAACTGTATGCCTTTTGCACATAGTCACAGTAAACACCTAAACATTCACATTCACCTCCTACCAATTGTCACACAGAAAATGTATGTAGCTATGTATACCAAACAGCTTTGAACATAATCTGGTACAAATGAAATAGAGTGCATGCCAACTACCTGTCGCAAATAGTCCTCCATTGCCAGCCACAATTAACATGTTGTGGTAACATAGATAGTGTGCAATGGCTATATGTGTCTCTCCTGCTACTAGTCATTTGTACAGCCTCATACTTTTGTACAATATTGGAGGTCACTCATAGTATGATGACTGTGAAGTATTCCACATAGTATGTGCATTGGAACACAGTCCGAAAACTACAGATTATATCTGCTACATCAATAACTGTATCCACATGTTAAATCCATTAGGTGATCTCATATCACACATACAAATCCTACAAACTATACTTTCCCACTGCTTTCCACAAGCAACATCACCTTGATGCAGAGTGTTGTTATGGTGTGACATACCATCAGCAATATGCAGGAGGTCACGTCCAGGCGTGCATGGTGATCTACCGTAGCACCATCAGCATGAGTTAGAATTATGTTGGCCACAAATGATTACACTGTTACTTTCCTGTGGGTTATAACCCTTGGATATGAATGTCAAATACACAATTAAATGGCACCATTCACACATCCACGTCCAGGTGTGTGCAGCCAATCGCTGCACTCTCCATATACATAGCCTGATGTCTTTACTGTGGGACACAGCGCAGTTTGGTAGTAGGTGTTCTGTTGTAGATGTCGGTGCACTGACCCCATGGCAGTGCTAGTTTGTCGCATCCCTGGCGTGAGCTAATACCATGTCAATGGGTGCTAAAACTAATTTAGCACACAGGGCACCTCTGGTAAGGTGTGTCCTTGTGCTACAACAGTGTTTGGGTACTATGCATAGTATGATCCCTCACCAGCATTAACTCACACATATGTTCACTGTCAACACAGATAGTAAACTCATGCAAAGACTGTAAACATGTCAATTCCACTAATCACACCCAATACTGCAAATCCCTGTACATTATTACATGCATTGCACATTCCACAACAACAAAACTGCACACATTTGCCCTATTGCGTGAAAACAAAAATGATGCATGAGCATTAAGCGTAATTTTTGCTACTACTGCATCAGCCGAGCATGACGCTACCCAGCCGACGTGTCCAAAAACACAAATTGTGCCTTTTCAGGCCTTGTGCGAAATCGACGCATTGACCGATAGAGTTAAAAAAAGAAACTACGCATTAGCTGAAAATGTGATGCATCCGACCAGGAAGTGATGTAATGGATAAAGGGAAGTGATGCAATGGATCCTGCATGCTGCAAACCATGAACTGTGAAGTTACTTTTAATTTTCAGTTTAAGTCACAGTTTTAGTGTCTGAACTTGGGAGTGGTTGTGTTTTGGTTGTGCTGGAGAGTGGTTTTGGTCTGAATGGAGCTAGTTCATCATGGCTGCTATCCCAGTCATGACCCATGTTAGAACTGGGGGTCTCTAGTTGGCAGAGGTAGGTACCACTGTCCAAATAGGGACCCTTGCTTCTAGTCAGGGTAAGGAGGAAACCCTCTGAGATAACCCCTGCTCACCCTCTAGGTAGCTTGGCACGAGCAGTCTAGGCTATTTTGGAGGCAATGTGTAAAGTTTTACAAGTTATTTCTTGTAGCTGGACCCCATCATACACATGTGGTGAGGTGGATAACTTCAAGGACCTCAACTTCACCGGTGAGTGCCTTCATTAATGCGAATTGTGTAGTGCAAGGATTGAGTCTGATGTAAGATGATGTGTGACTTGCCAGGTTCAATGTGCATCCCTATCACAAATAAATGCGTGTATGAAGAGAAATAGGTAAGGAAAAATGGATGTTACGTGTTGCTTGTCTATCAGCCTCTGACTACTGTCAAGGACAAAACATTGCCAATCTGGGAAGGACCACATGATAAAGGCTAAACAGGGAAGTCATGATCATGGTGGCAGACTATGCACATATATGTAGTTGTAGTTACATATCTGAACATGGCTGGGGTTAGGAAGAATTCGGAATGCATATCAGGTGCAAATTCTATGATATTGGGAGCATGTGAGGAGCAGTAGCCTGGCCCACTATGGACTTATGACAGTTCAGATATGAGAGGTTTCATATGCCTCTGTGTGATGTGAGGTACTTATCCAGCATCCATTGTTACATGTCATACCTCTGAAATGTTCACTATAGTTAGCAACAAGTCCTGATATGGGTCCTTGCCCAGTCAGTTAAACTACATTGTAAGTCAATACATGTACTTTGCTGACATTGCACATCATACTGTGGCAAATACCTGTTGCATAAAGGCAATTGCAGGATGCAGATGGCACACTAACGTGGAGTAAAGGTGATGTTTGTACCATTGGGTACCAAAGAACATTGTTCCCAAACATACTGAGTACTGACAAGGCCATAACTAGATGTGCCATGATGTTGCATTTGCATTGTGCAACAATTGGCCTGCCTTTGTAATTAGGGCTTAGTACATCTGATATAGATAATAGGCATGTGTATGCTCACTCTAAGCTGGAGGATGAATTTAGGCTATAGGGGCTGCTACATTAGATGTTGTTTAAATAATGTTGTTTGATGATATTGGTACTTGTTCCTAGTCCCCCTATGACTGACAGTTATTCTTATTGCTTCAACAGACAACATGACCCCAGAGCAGCTGAGGCAGCATAACAAAAGAATGGTGCCCTACCACTACCTCAGATGAGTTGCAAAGGTACACAGGGCCATGAAAAAACAATATGCGGAAGAGAAGGCTCACAGGAAGTCGAGAAACTTTCCTCTAGGACCACCAACCCGGGAGGAGAGGAGCCTAGGCAGGAATGGACAATCAGGGCAAGGTTCTGCCAAGGCAGCTGTAACCAGGCCATCCACCAGTGGGCCATCCCAACCACCTGGCCCCACAACCCAGGCCATAGAAGGGCCTAGCTCATTTGAGCTGGAACGGAAAAGGACCTTTCAATATGGGCCAGGAATTGACACTCCTCCAAGAACTGAAGTAGGCAGTGAGAAGACCCAGGCCACGTTAGCTACTGCAAGACTTTTTGCCTTTTCCCATAAATAGTTTCAATGTGGGTCATCATGTTTTATAGCTTAGTTTAGGTTAGTGTAATGATAGTGTAGGGGTAATGGTTTTAGGGATTTTGTAGGAGTGGGTTGGATTTGCAGTGGGTAAGGTTACTTTTTTTTTTTCGGGGTGGGTGGTTGATGTGTTACATATGTATAAAAATAAAACCAACAAAAATATATAACATTTTACAAAAGTTCATAAAATACATGATTGTTTAGAATTCTATGTGTAGGTAGTTGATGTTTAGGTGTTGTTTCTTTTGTCCTTGTCTGAAAAGGTGTCTTAAGGGGAATGGGGGTTGATGTTTATCAAGTTGAGGTAAATGTGTAGATTGTAGGTTAACTTAAGGTAGATTTAGATAGTAGGTAAGATAAGATAGCGTAGGTTTGGTTAGAATAGTTAGTATAGGGTAGGGAGTTTTATATTTGTTTACTTTTCCATTGACAATAAATATCACTGTTTGAAACATACAGGTCTACATCATGATTTACTGTGCTGGAGTTAGAATGTGTGCTCAGGTAAAGTAATGTATAAGCATTTGTCTTTGCTTGCCGTGTTTGGCAACACAAGTAAGTAGGTGTGTTACCTTTGGAATTGGATCTGTCTGGTTGACCACGACTTTACAACATCTAACTATCAGACATTGTTGAGTAGTGGATGTGCCAATCATGATGGAAATTTTTCTCAGTGCAAATCATGTGTTCAAATAAAATATGTCTGTGGGATGTTGTAGTCAAAACCATGTGCCCAATTAGTGCTTTTTGGACTCACACACTGATTGCTGCCCCGTACCCACACAGACCTGCAGCATTTACTTGTTAGCCCAATGTTGTATGCTTGCTAGTAACTATGGGTAGACCCGGGACTTGTAGGGGACAATTCACCATTAACATTGACTGCATGATACCAATTGAACTTAATGCTTGCAACCTTGAGTAAGAACTTGCTAGTCAACACACAAATAGTCTTCACCCAATGTGTTACACTCTCACTGCCTAGCATTGTCACTGAGTCCACAAAAACGTATCCTTTTGGCAGGTAGTTAGTGTATTTGCATCACAGAATAGCCATTGGCCAGCCTGTTACTGAATCCTACAAACAGACAACACATAGGTATTTCTAAGTTTATTTATTTACATGTACAAATGTTGAAGTGGTTCACAGGTAAAGTTCATTGGACAACAATGCCCAAGGATGTTTAGAGCCATTGGATGTTGAGACAGAGTTCATGTGGGGAAAATGTTGTGTGACATTTGGAGAAGAGGATTCCTTCAGTATGGAGGATGACCACAATGGAATTAGGGAGGATAGGCCACATTGACAGTCCACAAATGGTCAAAGTGAACAGTGTGAAGTAAACATTATGACAACGGCAGCATATGTTCCCTGGATTGGTCATTAGAACAGGGCAAAGGTGAAACCATGTATCTGCCACAGATGCATGCTAGCATAGACTCCTTCGTTAGAAAGAGGTACCGTCCTCATCTTCCTCCTCTGATGTCCTGTAGGTGAGTCAGCTGAGAGATGCACGCACACACATCAGGAGCAGAAGATGTGGAACCTGTGCATGCTGCAGCATCCATCTGTGCCAACAAATGAGGCATTACAGCAGAAACTAGGATCTGCTGGTTTTGCAAAACATCAGCAACGTTGCAGTGGTATGCAGCCATGGCAGCAAAGTGGGAGTCCTACATCGACTTAATGGACATCTTGCAGTGTGTCCTGGTAGATGGGTGGCATTTTGTCATCATCCCCATCATTGCTGAAGTCCAGACCGAATGCTGGTCTGGAGGTGAGAGTTCATCATCTGCAATGAGATGGAGAGATGCTATTGCTAATCTCTCTTAGATGTTGATATAAGTAATTCAGTTGACAATCAAGATGCAATCCATTACACTTTCAGTTCCTCATTGATGTGCGGGACAGCTGTTACACAAGGGTATGGATTGCAAATTGCACTACATTTTCTTTTCAGATGACAGGATCTCATCATTGTTCTCACTACCACAGTGTGCCTACTGTGAGTGGATGGGCCCTGTCATATTAGTCAGATTACGATCACTGATGTTCACACCATTTCATCAGGACTAGAGTTGGTAATCTGCAGGGTGTCACACATCGTTTTCATCAGAGCAATGAACTTGTATGTGTACATGTATGTATGTATGTATGTATGTGTGTTCTTATATAGCGCTCGACTTACCCTAGGGCATCTCGGCGCTTGCATTGGGAACCCGTCCTGGCTTTTTCCCTGTGAGATAACCCGTACTGGGTATCCCCAAGGTGAAAGCCAGGCATCCTGCCGCGGGGGCCGTTGTGGACATTAAGTAAGCTATTGCCTGGAGTTGCAGAGTGTGAACCCGTGATTCGAGCAGGCACCGAAGCGAGAATTATCGAGTCGGTGGACAATTGGGTCTTACCTCTGCTTCAGGGTATGCTTCCTCTAACCAGTGAGCCACACTTATCCACATGCCTCCTCTGGCTCTTTCAAATTTGGTCCTGGCAGCTGACTTACTGCCACACAGTGATGGCACCCTGTTCATACATTGACTATCATTTGCCTATGACACATATATTATGTGTGACCATATCCAATGGACTGACATGGCAGGCTGTTATAGAGTGGCATGTGTCAGGCAGCATCCCAGATGGCAGTAGTGCTGGGACTGAGGACATGTGCTGATCAAGGGGCATGTTCAAATAGAAATAACACAACACAACAGTGCAAGCACTTTAGCTGCACCACTCTGCCATTCCACAAACACAGGGAAGCACAATATTCAAAAGGATATGGCGCACTCTATGTGTTTTTGCTTACGCTGGCAGGGATAAAAGCTGCATAGGTCCAAAAGAGACACCCTTGCACCATGGTGTAAGAGAGCCTGCATTGGCACAAGACAGTTCTTTTTGCAGCTTTGCAGGGGTGAGCACAGGAGGAGCACATATTGGTGTAAATGCAGCCCATCCACGAAGTTTACAATAATGCAGCTCTGCGCTGCAGATTTATTTTCATCAACATGATGCACCATTTCACTATAAATATGCCCCCTGGTCCTCTGGTGTACATCACTTGCATCCACCCCCACACCCACTCATATTTAGTAGTTGAGAGGAGGTCAGGTGGTCCCTACTATGTTAGCTGACACCCGTGTGGTCTGAGCCTGCATACCAGTACAGCTGCTTATCATGTAGTTTAATCTAGGCAAGTATGGATGTGACTCTTGAAATGTCACAATGTCTAGATACTACCCATGGCTCACATATCCCCCAACCCTCAGATGTGTTGTTTCTCCTGTTTGATACCAATTCTATGATAGAGATTTGGAGCCTAGATTAATGAGCATGGGCCCAAGTGAGACAGAGGGGCATCTTTCATAGTCATGTGGTGCAGCGCAGCGCCACAAACCATCTTGCTGCACCAAGCTGTGTGATTAGGAAAGTACAGGTTTGCCCTGTGTTTACAACAATAGAATGCATCCCTGTGATTTCCTCTATGCTTTTTCAAATTCAGCTGGCTAGCAGCAATGCAGGAACCCTTGCACTATGGTGTAAGAGTATCTGCTTTGCTGGACGTCTGCTATTTGTGCGCCGGCAGAAAAGATGGAAATGTGCATTATCTTGTGGATACGGTGCATTCTTCTCCTTTTCTTTTGATGTAGGTTAACACAGCTAGAAGGCTTTTGGCACTGCACTACACCAAAATATTATCAAAATGCCCATGAGCCATCCATTGAAGTAATTTCTAACCCTAGATGAGCCAGGAGCCTACCCTTTGCCCTGCAGATAGTGCCGTAGAGTGCTGGGACATAGATGCCTAAACTGCACAACATTATGAAACTTACCCTGTTGCTGAGCAATATCCTGCCCTGCAACTCCAACTACTGACTCCTCAGAGTTAACTGCGGAAACCTGCTCCTCCAAGGGATCCGTCTCCTCCTGGGGCACTGGTCTACCACCTCTGGTCTGCATTGCTGCCTTAAAATTGGTTGGCAGTTTCTCCATTGTTTTGCGCTTACAATTGTTTTGCACTTCCTACAGTCACCCACTATCCTCTTGGCTACAGCAATGCTGTTCACCCTGTCCACTGGACTGCCATATGTTTTTTTGCCACCCCAATGACACTTTGGGGCTGATGAAGAGCTGTAGTTGGTGCTCGGTCACCTTCATGATCAGAATCTCATTCTCCTCCTGACTGAACTTGCACTTCCTCTTCCTCTTCCCCTGTGACTCTGGCTGGTCATCCCGATTGGTAGTGGGGTTGCTGGGGTTGTGTTCCGGTGCTGTGCTTACTCCTGGCTGCTCCATTGCTGCTTTCAGGTAAGTGTACTTTTTTTTTGCATGTAGCAACTTTTTTGTGAGTTTTTTTCCTGCTAGGCACAGAAAAATGACTTAGGGGCACCTAGCATCTATTTTCTGGCCGCTAATTGGCCGAACATCACTTTGTCTGCATTAGCGTGCATTTTTACAGACTTGGTGCAAAATCAGAGTCAGTTTTCCTGAAGCAGAGTTCTCTTTCAAACACCATGGAGTACAGTGTTGTAAATGCAATGCTACATGACGTTAGGATCCACTGTACAGCGGAGGTAACATTTTGGGCTCTCCGCCACGGCAACCTGCAGAGCTCCATTTCTTGTGAATATATACCTCTGAGTGTCTGATTAGGATTCAGGAGTCATAGCTTTCGTCCCACTTAAAGTATACAGCCTTAGTCTGCTACTAAAGAGGGATTCTTAAAACTACCACTCTATTGATAATTGCCCCTGAAGCGATAAACTTAAAACATCACAGCCACCACAAACCAATCACGGGACAAGACTGGCAGATCATTCACCTCCATAAATGTGAGATCCTTTCCACAAGAATGCACCATTCTCCTGCCTATCCAATCCCGTGAAGCAATGAAAACCTAAAACATTCAAACCACACATCAGCAGTTAATGTCACATTTATTATTTGCATAGTCAAAAGAATGTCCTATTTTAAACTGATAATAAAAATAAAATAATAAGGGTCAAATTCAAGTCTGGTGAGTTATATTTGGCCAAGAATGAAAAGGCTTGGCACCAGAAAATGTATGATCGAATATTATCTAACATAAACATAGTGTTCTAAACATTATTATTTAATATATATCACCCCATTGTAGTTAATAATAGAAAATCTGTCAATGAGGGGCTATAATCTCATAAACAATATTTATGTCAAAATATGTATGTTAATCTATAGGGTAGATAAAGGGCCTCATTTATTACGCCCCATGTGCTGTCAGAACATCACCTTTTGTGACGTTCCTTGGCGCAGGAGGCTGCTCTATATTTATGAGGCAACACTAAGCCACTTTTTTGGGCTTAATACTGCCTCGTAAATATTGTCCCCTTTAACGCACTTTGGGCATTAAAGGGGCGTGTAAATGGTTTTGCTGGGGGATTCCCAGCAACAACCATGGCATTTTTATACTGCCCCAGATTTACGAATGATCGTACATCTGAGGCTGTGCCAAAAACATACGCCTCCCCAGGGGAGGTGTCAGGGAGGACTAATACGGAGAAATATATTTATTTCCCCCTGTTTTACCTTTAACCATTCTGCAGCACACATAGAAAAAGGAAAAAGCCTCCTGTGATTGTTTTTGTGTAGGAAGGTTTCCCTTCCTGCACAAAACAATCATCCCCTCAACGAAGGCACCCTTGCACCATGGTGCAACAGTGCCTGCATTGGCCCATAGCAGCCCATTGTGTGACGGACAGTGCTTAATTTGTGCCTGTGATATCCGTTGCTTAGCACCTGCACCTATTTATTAGGGCCTGGTCTATCTGTGTGGCACTGCCAACTCACATCAATGACTGCATGTGTGTCCAGTCACACAATATGATCAACTGTTGACACTCTGTCTCCCCAGTGAAGAGTGCTCAGCCGATTCCTTTCAGTTAGTGTTGCTATTGGACGGGCCCCTGATTGGGCTGGATTTAGTGCTGTGGTGCTGTGGTGCTCCCACCCTGTCATCATGAGTAAATTGCGCCGGCAAATGCAGTCTGTAATTTGAAACAGCGTGTCATTGTGAAGTGTGCAGCAGAGCAGCATTAGGCCTTTTAATAAAGGCAGTAAGTAGTAACCAGCCAATGCTGCTTTTTTGTTTGAGTGTGGTCACCAAAGCTTAGTGGTTGTGGTTGGTAAACGGGTATTATGGGTAAACGGGTATTAAGCCAAGCCAAGTACATTACGCAGAGTGAGTGACTCCGACCCTGCGCAATCGTGCCCCCAGAGGCAGGCACAGTGTGCAGTGAAATCTCCCCAGTCTGGGGTGAGCTGGTTTTGTTACTGGGGCCTACTCTTTTTTTACCAAAATCGGCCCACAGTAACAAAATTAGAAGTCCACTTTTACAATTTTGATGCCTTTGGGCCTTAGAGTGTCCTTGTCAGTCAATGCCTCTGGGTCTTGTTGTACCATCTATTTATTTATATGCGAGTCTTCTGCGGCTAGAGTTAGACGTGCTGCAACTCCTGGTGATGTCTGCCATATGTGGAGTACCTTGCAGACAAACACCTGCGTGTTTTCTTTAGTGGTGCATGCTGTCTTTTCACAAGTGAGCTTCTGGCTCGCCCAGTGGTCGATGTGGGAGGGATCGGCGGGGCAGACCCCTTCTTCTTTAAATTAATCGAATCGTTTTCCCTACTTGTTTAATCTATAAATGTGTCCAAGAATGGCAGAAATTGCTATGGCCTATAGGTAAGGCTTGGCTGTTCCAGGCCGTTCGGGGACAGGCGAGGTGGGCAGAGAAGAAAAAGAACTCTGGGGCAGATTTACAAGCCCCTTGCGCCACTTTTGCGTCACTTTTCCAATGTTAGAAGTGACGCAAGAGTGGCGTAAGGGGCTTGTAAATCTGCCCCTCTGTCTCTTTGTAAAGCCTCTCTGCCCTGTACTATTGAAGCTCTGTCTGAGGCCTCGGACCCTTTTGAGGCATTGTATTTCTCTATTTTATGTGCTCCCTCGGTCTCTTTTACCGGTATTCTCATTTACAGACCGCCTGGTCCGAGAGCCGGTTTTAGCGGTGATCTTCTGAGAATTTTTTACCCTTATTTTGGCAAACCCCACCTTACCATCTTAGGGGACCTTAATTTCCATTTGGATAATTTGGGGGACACTGACACTGCTATGTTGGTGGACTCACTTAGAGCTTGTGAATGTACCCAATTGGTGCATAGCCCAACCCATCGGGCAGGTCACATCTTAGATGGTGTGTTCACTAATGACCCTAGACTTTCAGCTGGTCTTCCGGTGCCTTTAGTTTGGTCAGACCACTTGGCAGTGCCCCTTGAATTAGCATCTGCCCTGGCAGAGATGCCTGCTCTGGCTGCTATCAATAGAGGTCCCAAAAGGAGCTATAGGAATATTACCAACGAAGCCCTTGCTCCTTATATAAAGACCAGCGAGCACTCCTTTTTGAGAGAAGCTGACGATGCAGCCCAAGAGCTTCATCTCATCGATACTCGGCACGGCGTAAACCCTCTGCTCCCTGGTTCACAGAGCCGTTAAGACTTTTGAGACAGAGTTGCAGGAGACAGGAGAGAAGATGGAGGAAGGCCTGGGACCCCACAGAAAGAGATGCACACAAGCGCCTGTTGAGAGAATACAAGGCTAGTGGAATTAAGGAAAAACAGGAGTTTTTCTTAAATCTCACTACATCCCTTACCTTGTCTAGGGAACTTTTTAAGATCGTGGATTCTCTCTGTTCCCTCCAAGTGCCTGATCCAGTTGTGGGCTCACAGGAGCTGTGCAACAATATGTCCGAGTTCTTCCATAAAAAAATTGAGGATATATATCTTGCTTTGGAAACTCAGAGGAACACTTTGGGGGATTTTTCTTCTCAAACTCTAGCTAATCTAGAGTCTTGGTCGAGAGACTCCACCAAGATCTTCACTCATTTCCCGCCGCTCTCCCTTGACGGGCTTGATCTCCTTTTGGACCGGACAAAGTCGGCCTCACCTTTAGACCCATGTCCTTTGAAGGTTTTGAAGCAATGTAGGCACACGCTTCTTCCGCCCCTTCTTGAGGTGATGAATGGTGCCATGGCTCAGGGTACCTTCCCTTCGGTTTGGAAAAGGGCGATAGTGAAGCCCCTTCTGAAGAAACCCACCTTGGACCCCGAACAGCTTAAGAATTTCAGACCCATCTCCTTGCTACCTGCCCCTGCAAAAATGCTCGAATCACACCTGAATTTACATCTATCTACCTTTCTGGATTCCTCTGGGTTCTTAGATAGCTCCCAGCATGGATTCAGAAAAGCCCATAGTACTGAATCAGCACTTACTATGGTTGTGAATAACATCCGCCTGAAGGTGGATTTGGGCCAAACCGCTGGGTTGGTCTTACTTGACCTCACAGCAGCGTTTGATACCCTGTCTCCCTCTACTTTAACATCGCGTTTGAGGGAGGCAGGGATTGCGGGTCCGGCCCTGAGCCTTCTTTACTCTTTCTTACATCTAAGAGAGCAGAGAGTCATTCTCGGAGAGTTCCTCTCCCCTGCTAAATCCTTGCAGTATGGGGTGCCACAGGGGTCGGCCTTGAGTCCGACCCTATTCAACATCTATGTGGCTCCCCTCGCCAGGTTAGTAAAATCGCAGGGGATGGAGGTTGTGTCATACGCCGATGACACCCAAATCATGGTGTCCCTGGCTCACTCTGTTACCACTTCCGCCGTCAACTTTAGGACCTGTATGCAGACAGTCTCGGAGTGCATGATCCAAAACTCCCTAAAGTTGAACGGCGACAAAGCAGAGATCCTGGTCTTTGGCAAAGACCAGGACATCTGGTCTAGCGAGTGGTGGCCTCCATCTTTGGGAACTTGTCCATCTCCCTCCCAATCGGCCAGAAATCTCGGCGTTATATTTGACACATCACTGTCCATGACTCTACAGGTCAATAGAACAGTGGCCACTTGCTGGGGGGTTATTAAGATTCTTAAAAGAATCTTGCACTATCTCTCTCCCCAAGCACGTAAGCAGACTGTGGTTGAATTAGTGGGTTCCAGGTTGGATTACTGTAATGCACTTTATGCAGACTCCAACAAGGGCCTCATCCAGCGCCTTCAGGTCGTCCAGAACGCGGCTGCAAGATTTGTCCTGGCTCTACCCAATGCATCCTCTGCTACAATGGCCAGAAAGAGCCTGCATTGGCTTCCTATACAACAGAGGATCTCATTTAAGATCTTGTGCCTGGCCTATAGAGCTCTCGCAGCTGGTCCTTTGGACCCCCTGGGTTCCCTTCTAATTCGCCATGTGCCCAGTAGGACCCTTAGATCGTCGGAGATGAATCTTCTTGTAGTTCCCCGCGCTAGGAAGGTCCGTTGGGGCAGCAGAGCATTTTCCATTGTTGCCCCTCGGTTGTGGAATTCACTCCCACTGGAGATTAAGGCCCAACCGTCCTTGTCCCTCTTCAAAAAAGCGCTCAAAACTTGGTGCTTTATCAAGGCCTACCAGTAAGAGAGTATATTTGCTCCAGCTAGCTTCTTTTTGGTTAGGCGCCTTGACGCCCACTGGGCTTAGTAGCGCTATATAAATCTGTTTTCATTTCATTTCATTTCATTTCATTCTTCCCTTCTGCCTAGAGAAGACAAGGAGAGTGTCCACTTTTCCTACTCTGCTGCCGTCAGCTGCCCTGCTTCTCTCTTTCTTTCTCTTATTCCCTCTCTTTATGTCTCTGTCTCCTCACTTGCTGAAAACCGTGACTTCAAGAAAAAGTGCTTACCCTCTTGTTCCTCCCCTTTCACTTATTTTTTCCGCAGTGTATTGAATCCAAAAAAGAAAACATTTTTTGTTGGAAATGTCTTTTTCAGACATTTTTCTATGTCAAAGTACAGCCTACGGACAGAGAGAAATTAAAGCTTCAAAATATAAAGAAACAGAATGAAGTCCGATTGATTTTATTCACACCCAAACATATTAACACCACTTTACAGAGTTTGCCAGTGAAGCACTACTTTTGTTTTTTGGTCTTTTGTTTAACAGCATTGTTTTCCATGGGTGGAAAAGTGCAACATTCCTGGATGTGCGACAATACCGTCCAGATTTGTGTGTGAGGATAGATGCACATGTGTGTATGAGTGTAGGTCCATGTGTGTTTGTATTTGAGAGTGAGTCCATATGTGTGCATGGGGAAATACGGTCATGTGTAGGTGGAAGGTACAAGTATAAATGCCCACATGTGTGTGAGGAAGGCCTAAATACGGCACTGGTGAAACTTATCCACAACAACAACCAATCATGAAAAAGTAGTATGTGGATAAAAGGCACAACAAATATTGTGCTTGACCAAAATAGGCCTATGCCTCAGAACACAAGGGGGCCTCATCCATCTTGAAGGTCTGAGGCCACCTGAGAATAGTAGAGAGATCTGCACTCCAGGACCAGGGTACCACACACTGGTTTGTTGGTCAGAGTCTGGGTGTGTCTCATATTCACTGGAGTTAAGCGGAATGTGAAGATGGTTCTTTGAGAGACACATGGATAAAACCATGAGGTAAGAAGGAGAATTGTGTATTGCTTTTAAATAGGATTCCATTAACAAGTGTAAAACTGTCAAAATAATGAAGTAATACTATGTGCCTCATTATGCTGCATGATTTGCCTTTTCTTCCCGCATAATGTACTTAAACCTGTCGCTTAATTTTTTGCAATTCATGGCCTAACGCAGGTATGTGTCAATTCTGGGATGCTCATTTCGAGTTTAAACATCCATGCAATCAGTTTGCCTGCTTTATCGCCCTCATAGTCTGTGGATTATATTTTCAGTATATATCATGCAGCATAGATTTGTCACCAGCACTGCATGTTCCTGACCGCCAATTTTAAATATTGCTGGCTGACAGGGTCATGTACACCTGTTCTAGGTCATTTAGTGTCTTATCTGGTGTTGTCAGTACCCTAACCATCGTTTTCCTGGCACCATACCTAACACCACACTGAAGTTATGTTAAGTACCATAGCCATGACTAAGAAGGCTTCCTATTCGATTAGCATGCTAGTAGCTGACCTGTTGCTTTTCTGGGAGTGTTTGATGATGTCTCTCAGTGCTTCCTTAAATATTTGGTCCTCAAAAATGGTGCCTTGCAATTTTTCAAGTCAGAAAAGACTTCTTATCCATTTAGAGGGGATTTTGGTCTGATAGAGTTTTGGCTAGGTATTATGTGTTTGATACAAGTGTCTGGAAGGTGTTGGAGTCAATAGTGGAAGTGAGTGGAGCCAATGTAGGAAGTCGGTGGAGCCAGTGGAGGAAGTGTGTGTGGCCTCCAATAAACATTTGAGCACCTGGACTTCGTATTCCACAATTTAGGCACTGGTGCCGGCACAGGGGAAAAGGACAGGAATGCACCACATCTCATTGATACGGTGCATTCCTGCCCTTTTCTTTTACCATAGGGCAGCGCAGCAGGGAGGCCTGCAGCGCTGGACTACGGTAAAACCCCATAAATTAGGCCCCTATAGTTTGGCAGAAGTGGTACTCCGTTCTAATGGTGATGGAGTACCATGTCTTCAAAACTCTTGGTTCACACACCTAATTTGGAGTCGGGTTAAAATTTACTCCCTCCATCTGGGTAGCCATCTGACTGTCCACCGTTTTTAAAGTGGGCATTTTGATGGCTTTTTTTTACTGTCCATCACAAACAAGAATATCATGGTGGTGAGGGACAGTAACAATAAAAAATGACACCCACACAATGGGAGAACATTTCCGAGGTGTGGGATCCATTAATGTGGCCTTTTCAATAAAGAAATTCCTGCTTTGAGAGTTTGTTTTTGAAATAGTAAAAGCATTTAAAAGTTTGGTGTAAGCATCCGTCACCAATGACATGACACGCACCAAACTTTTAATTGGCTTTTTATAAACCGCCAAGACAACTGTTCATACAAACCCATTGAGTTTACTGGAGGACTAGAGATGAACTCTAAGTGTTGTGTTTGGAGTAACGCCTTCATCTGCAGGCTCCAAATCAGGTCCTATATCTTTAATTACGATATTATGACATACAACCTGTGAAAAACATTATAAAGTAATGTGATGTAACTGTGGCATGTTTATGCAAGGTGCTTACATTGTTAGCTGTAGTCTTTTTTGTTTATATCAAGAACCATGCCTCCTCTCTACAAAAGCTCATTATGCATCTATATAATCAGCCTATTGTCAAATGAGCATATAAAAGACAACCCAACATTTCCACCAGTCTTTCTCAAACCTATTTCAGTAGTATCCTTAGATATTCCATACACACATTTACATCGAAAAGTTACTATTACCTCCATAAGAAGTTAGAGATCAGAGAAAACCTGATATGATTGGTTCTGCTGTAGATTGGGAAATCTTTGTTAATGATATAATGATGAGTTAGTTCCAGAGGGAGGAAAAGTAAAGGTTTCTATGTGGACTCCTTCAGTAAGAGATCGGGCAAAAGGGATAGGCACCAGATGGTTGCCCTTCTTGACTCCTTGTGTTACTTTCAAAAGCCTGTTACCGAAAAAGGCACACACTGTTCTCTAGAAGAAGTAGATGAAGGGTGCACAGATAAAAGCCTTTTTTAAATAATGAGAAATGTATGACTTTTAAGTTTACTGTAACTTCTCTAAAATATTTGACTGTTATCCTGCGGTCTAGGCAGTGCTTAATTTGAGCTGGTGGTTGTAGGTGGGGTCCATCCTCTCTCTTTTCTGTTGACTGAGATTTATTTGTAATCATTAAACTTTGTCCCAAATCAAGAGAGAGGAAAGCAGCAAAGGAAGAATGAAAAAGGAAGCGAAAGAAAGACAGAAAAACAGTAGCATAAAGAAAATTCAGAGATGAAAAGGATTCTACTACCTTGGAATATAGAGCAAGGATAGTATATTGGGGGATGAAAGAGGTATAAGGTATAATGGTTCAAATCTCTCTGTAATAGGCAACCAGAACCTTTAGTATCAGCAATGGCAGGCTTTTTAGAAAACTTTGGGCTCAGCACTTATACTTTTACAAATAAAGCACTGGGTGTAGGTACCACCAACCTAACTAATCCATGCCCTATTCTTTTGGAATAGTATGTATTTCACCTAGAGAACTCACTATGTCCTAGATTAACTATGTCTTTCAATATAAGTCATTTAAGTCAACGTTGCATCATCAGACATTCCTCCACTGTCCCAAGGCAGTTTATGTTGCACTAAAACTGGTCTTCCCACTGTGCAGTAAGGAGAGGGTAACCCTCTAACCTGAATTCCAATATCATGGTTGATGTCAGCATTTATACAGTGTTGCAATGTAGGAGCTGTATCCAGGTGTGATGTTGACTGGCCTCTTCATTTTCCTTTTTTGATTGACATGGAAAGATATCTGCTTCAAAGATGCTACCTTTTTATAGATACAAAAGGGGGTGGTGATGGACGGAGCATCTGAATCAATCAAACACTCACACCCTGTCAAAAGATCTGGGTTTAATCCATCACCGTTCTTTAGCCCACTCTGCCACCCCAGTTTAGACATGGCTATATGCAAATCAGTCTGACCCTGTGCCTCATGAGAACAGTCCAGCCCGAACTGCCAAGCCATGTCTTCCCTGGACCGGAAACAAGCTTCCGAGGACCGGTTTATGGCATTCCAGCCGTCTTCAGCCCGGCGTGCTTGAATCCAGTGGCAAAGTGAGCAAGGGACTCACATCTGAGCATACCCTGCCACAGTTATGGCGGCCAAAAGCAGTACAAAAAGGGGGTGGTGATGGACGGAGCATCTGAATCAATCAAACACTCACACCCAGTCAAAAGATATGGGTTTAATCCATCACCGTTCTTTAGCCAACTCTGCCGCCCCAGTTTAGACATGGCTATATGCAAATCAGTCTGACCCTGTGCCTCATGGGAACAGTCCAGCCCAAACTGCCAAGACATGTCTTCCCTGGACCGGAAACAAGCTTCCGAGGACCGGTTTATGGCATTCCAGCCGTCTTCAGCCCGGCTTGCTTGAATCCAGTGGCAAAGTGAGCAAGGGACTCACGTCTGAGCATACCCTGCCACACTTATGGCGGCAAAAGCGGTACAAAAGGGGGTGGTGATGGACGGAGCATCTGAATCAATCAAACACTCACACCTAGTCAAAAGATCTGGGTTTAATCCATCACCGTTCTTTAGCCCACTCTGCCACCCCAGTTTAGACATGGCTATATGCAAATCAGTCTGACCCTGTGCCTCATGGGAACAGTCCAGCCCGAACTGCCAAGCCTTGTCTTCCCTGGACCGGAAACATGCTTCCGAGGACCGGTTTCTGGCATTCCAGCTGTCTTCAGCCCGGCTTGCTTGAATTCAGTGGCAAAGTGAGCAAGGGACTCATGTCTGAGCATACCCTGCCACACTTATGGCGGCCAAAAGTGGTACAAAAGGAGGTAGTGATGGACGGAGCATCTGAATCAATCAAACACTCACACCCAGTCAAAAGATCTGAGTTTAATCCATCACCGTTCTTTAGCCCACTCTGCCACCCCAGTTTTGGCATTACCACCCCCTTTTGCACTACCTTATTATAGATGTCACTAACAGTGCCACTGTGAACTTCATAACTATTGTGTGGCAAGTATAGCTATCTGTTTATAAACTTGTTTAGTTCACCATATCTGACCTGGTGGATGGAAAATTGATATTCCAAATCTGCGAAACATTTCTAGCCTATCCAGGTTGTAATGTCTCTATGAATTAATAATCCAAGCCCAATCAAAGTTTTCATCTAAACCATAACTCTAACAATATTATTTCATAAATTTAATTATCTGTTTATTAGCAGATTTATGTATGATTAGAGTATCAAAGTGATTTACAATTTGAAGGATGTACGCATAACTTGCTTTTGTGTGATGTTGTGAAAATTACACAAAATTGAGTGTAAGTACATGAAATTTAAATATGACAGTTAGTCCTAAAGTTTAGCATGAAATACATGCCTGCATCCATTTTGAACACAAGAAAGCATTTTGCGCAAAAAAAGCATTACAAAATTATAATAAAAAAAGGACAAAACAGACTTGCTGAGAACAACAGTTGCTCACGTTGTAGTTCTTCACATTTTTCCTGCACTATATTTTAACTGTGAGATTGATGTCATTTCAGGAATTTAATGTAAGAAAATATATCTTAAGTACGCTGACATAATTTAAATTTTACCTGGGTTTAACAACATAGAGGGGCATATTTGCAAACAAATGTTGGAGCGGAAAGTAGCACCAAATTTGACAGCATTGTGCTCTGACATTTTTAAAATGTAGGGATGCGTCATATCCACAAGAATACAGTGAACCCCTGTGTTTCAACAAGCGCTGGAACTGCCTATCCCCAGCTTAGGAACCCTGCTGTTAGGTTGTAAGGGTGTTTACACTGCAGGGACGATTGTTCATGTGCAGGAAATGCCACCTTATTGCCACCTTACTGCATATACACAATCAGTAATGGTGATTTGCTCTTTTCTATGCGTGCTGCATAATGCACCACGCATGGCAAGAGCAAAAAACAAGGAGAAATTGGTCATTTCTCCTCGTTTTGCCATTCTAGTGTCTGGTATTCCATGGCATTCGTTTTTGGTGCTGCCTTAGCCTTGTAAATCTGGGGCATCAAAAAGCAATAAGTGTTGTGGTGGAACACCCACAGCAACACCCATTGCACCCCGCTTTGCTGCAGAGGACTGCAGCTGAAAGAGGCTGTTGGAGAGGGAATCACATTTAAACTTTTAACAAAATGAGAAACTGAATGACGACATTTATGTGGGAAAAATAATAAACATGTATCAACTATATGTTCATTTTATTTAGGCAATTTATAGAGCGCAACAAGTACCCATTGGTGTCTCAGCACTGAGGACGTGGATGGGTAAGAGGCCACAAGTTATTTATTGAGTGAATAACCAAGTCTTTAGTAGCTTCCTGAATGAGAGCAAAACATAACAAGACTAGAGAAAGATGTAGTCTGGGGGAAATCTTGTTTACATAATATAGACTGTGATTTACTAATTGACAAAGTATATTATTTCATTAATGTGTTAGAAACGTGTAAATGGTGAACTCTCATGTTATGGCGTTTACCCCTAATCATTCTTTCTTATCATTTATATGCATGTATGACTAACAAGAATGAAATGTTATGATTAATCCTGAAGATGATGATGAATTCAACTTATATTTATTTTTTCTGTATGAACGTGTACACCAAAATTACAAATTAAAATAGGTTCTAACGATTCCTAATTAATGATACATTGCCCCACTCATGGGTTTGGAGGGGGTTGACTGAATTATACACACTAAAGTGGCTGACCCTTCAGGGGTGGTTAATACCTCTATGCCACCATTACAAGATAGTAGAAGGAACAATGAGGAACATCAGGTACAAACACACGGGGAGGGTGGAGAAACCAACAACGAAGGAGATTTAGGGACGGCACAGGGCTTTGTACAGATCAGGGAAGATGTTTTGAAAGTTGCAGAGGTCACATCAATGGACATACAAGTAAAGGGTACCAGTAAGGCCCAAGAGGTACAGATAATAAGAGATGAGTCAACAGATGAGGATAATCCCAACAGCGATAGAACATCCAAGTTAGTCAATTTCTATTATCATGGAACCTGGCAGGATTGAAAACTAAAGTAAATAACCCTGAATGGCTAAAAGTCATTCAGAAATATAGTATCCTGTGTATACAGGAAACATGGCTGACTAACCAAATTCATTTATTAGGATACCAAATGTTTAACACCCCTGGGAAGCCAAGCACCCGAGGTAGAAATAAAGGTGGATTATGCACCTATATTTCTAATACCGCTGGTATCAAAGTCATTAGAAATATTTCAGATGATTTTTTTCAAGTCCTACTGGTAAGCTGGCCAGGAGTGAACAAACTTGTCATAATCAATTTTTATAACAATGCCCACTGTAGTTTATGGGATAATATTTTCTCCAGGTTAAGGAAGTGCATAGGGGTACTAGAAAAGGTAGGGACTGGAGATATGGCACTCCTTTGGACAGGGGATTTTAATTGCACCATCTGTACTAGTAATGATCTGGGCATGTTCCCTCTGAAGGGAAATGACATTGGTGACTCGACCCATTTCATTCACTCTGGTATAGGGAATAAACTCAACTAAGTGATCTATGAGCTAGACCTGGGCTTTATGAACGAAATCTGTGCAACAAGGAAAGTCTTTGAGCCAACTTTTACAGGAAGGGGTGTAAACTCGGTAATTGACTTCTCACTTTTATCGCATCGATATCGAGGGTTAGCCTTATCCTGGGAAACATTAAAACTCGCTTTTGGGGATCATTGTCTGATTTCCATGGAGTTGCAAGTAAAGGGAACGGCCACAAGTAAACAAAAAGAGTACCCGATATCCATAACTCTGGGGAAAATAAATGGGTATTACCTTAAGTGGGAAAAGGTGGACCCCGAAAAATTCCTGATAAACTTATTGTCCAGAGCTTCGGACCATGTGTCAATCTGCCTGAGGGACTTTGAACGATCACAAGTAACCTTAGACTCCTTTATTGAAATTACTAAGGAGATAAAAAACCTTTTACTGAAACCACTTAAAAAACATCTCAGTAAAAAAAAGGGTTGGTTCAATAAGGAATGTTCTACAGCGCACACACACTTAATAGCAGCTTTGCATGAAGCGCCAAGATCTGTGGTCCATGACAGAGGGGCAGGTAAGCTTTATAGAACTGCCCTAGACACAAGGAGGAAGGAATTAAAGCGGGATCTATGGGAAAATTTACACCTAGCTTGTTAAAAAAATGACAACATCGCCTTCTGGCAGGCAGTTAATGCACCTTTTTTCCAAAACAGAGACAATGACGTAATAGATATCGTAGTGTCAGGGGAGGTGTGGGTTGAGCATTTTTCACGTTTGTATAATAACCCTAGCCAAAGAGGAAGTTTAAGTTCAACATTAACCAAAGAGCCCCTCGCTCAGTTTCCGCTGGGAATCACTTTTGACTATAAGGAAGTTTTAAAGGCCATTAGCGATAGTGCATCGTGCAAAGCACCGGGACCTGATGGGGTTCCCATCGATATATTTAAAAGTGAGTTAAAACTTTGGGCTCCCCTCCTAACCAACGTTTTGAACAGCATTAACACTGTAGGTTTTATCTCTACATGGCCCGAGGCAATTGTGTTGCCAATTTTTAAAAAGGGCAATAGAAATGATCTTGCCTGCTACCGTCCAATTTCACTTCTGGACGCATTGATGAAGGTAGCAGGCAGGATCATCCTAAATAGGCTCCAAGATGGGTCGGAAGAAAACAACATCATAACCCCTCTTCAGTATGGCTTCTGCCAAGGGAAGGGCACAAAAGAGCAGAGTTTACACCTGGCTCTGTTGGTCGCTAAATACACAGAGGCAAAGCATGAAAGTCTACACATAACATTTGTAGACTTGATCTTTGCCTTCGACTGTGTGGACCACATGAAGCTTTGGGACACGCTGAAGAGTTTAGGCATAAATAATAAGATCATTGCATTTGTTAAGGAGCTATATAGAAACGCAGGGGCAAGAGTCAGTTATGGCAGAGACGGTCAATGCACAGGAAGGTTTCACATTAATAGAGGTGTGAGGCAAGGGTGCATCCTTGCACCCTTCCTTTTTATATTATATATAAACACAGTGGTGGAGCACATGAGGAAGTTTCAGTTTGACTATCCACTAGTGGGAGGGACTACCATACCAATCCTCCTATATGCGGATGATGCCGCTATAATATCGCGGACTTCCATCGGCATGCAGAGGGCGGTGGTGGATTTTCCAATTACATGAATACTCCTGGGTTAACAATCAATGTAACACTGCCACTTTCTGTTTCTTGGGAGTAAATTTTGACAATAAGGAAAATTGGGCTAAGGCGGTCCATGCTAGAAACCTGGCATTTAGTAGAGCAACCAGAGCCCAAAAAAACTTTTCAAGGAAACTTGGCGGCCGCCCGGTCAAAGAACTTCCACAAATTTACAAGGCTAGGTGTGTCTCTACTGGTACATACGGCGCCGGAATCTGGGGTTTTATAAATACCAAGCAGATACATTTGGCTGAAACAAGTATCTGCTGGCCACGCCAAAATCATTATCCATTTTTTTCAGTCATCGAGAAATGGGGCTTTCCTATGTAGAGGACACGATTAAAGCCAGTCCCCTTCTTTTGTGGCATAACATTTGGACTACCCCGGAAACATCACTGAACAAGGAAATTGTTTTGGACTGCCTAAAGCTAGATGGGGTGCGAAGTATCAAATGGTTGAACCATGTGAGATACATGTCTATAAACAATGGCCACAAAGAATATTTTAAAGACCCGTCGTGCCAGGAAACCATCTCTAAGCGCACGCTGAAAAAGACTATAAAGGAACATCTGGCCAACAAAAGGTGGTTGAGCGAGAAAGGAAAAAACATCAACAAATTAAATGGCGTACTCATTCAACAGGAAGGAATGAAACTCTACTTAACTATGGAGAGTAGTCCTTATTCAAGAATGCTATTGACCAGGTTTCGGGCTGATCAATGTTTTCGTTTGATACATTCCCTAATTGTAATGACTGGGCTTAGCAGTTGGAAAAGTGTCCCTGTGATGGGTTTTCGAATCAATAAAACATTAATTCTATCCTTTTTTGTCATTTTTATTTGGCCCCTAGGAAACAGTTTTTAAAACCTATATTTACTAAATGGGGTATCAGAGGATGTTGTGATGCTTACTGCAAACTGAAGTTACTAGAGACTGTGTTTGAATCGTTTTGTCCACCATAAGCGTGGAAGGGTATGCTCAGACATGAGTCCCTTGCTCACTGCACCATCAGGATTCAAGCAAGCCGGGCCGAAGACGGCTGAAATGCCAGAAACCGGGCCCCGGAAGCTTGTTTCCTTTCCAGTAAAAGAATTGGCTTGGTAGTTTGGTCTGCCCTGTTCCCATGATGCACTGGGCCAGGGACGGACTAATTTGCATGTAGCCAGGTTCTGAGTTGGGATGGTGCAGTGAGCTAAAAAACGGTGATGGATTAAGCCCTGATCTGTTGACTGGGTACGAGTGTACTGCTTAATTCAGATACTCTGTCCATCACCACCCCCTTTTCTGAATCGTGTTTGGGATAAAGGCAGTGGCATCCTATTTGAAGACTATCATAGCCCTCAGAAAGTCCATGTAACGTTTAATGAATTCTTGTATTCATGTTTTTACTTTCAAATGAATTTGAGCTAGGACATATCTGCCATTTTAACCATTGTAATAATGAAATTCTTTTAAAGGTTTTATTTACTGTTTTTTAACAATGTTTTAATTGGAATGTCATTTTGTGCTTTTATTATTCTGTATGCAAAATCGAATAAAGCTATTTTGAATTGAATTGATACATTAAATAAACTTTCAGATATTTTATTTCACATATGTACTAATGTTATACACCTAAAACAATAATCTTCCAATGTATTTTGAAATATATTTACATGTTGGTTCATTCCAAATGCAGTAATACATCATATTGACACGTATTGATTGTAACCTTACAAAATGATTTCAAGTGCATCAGAGTTAAACTAAAGTCATTACATCTTTATATTTCTTAAGAATGTATACTTAATATGTTTATTTTAAATTAGCTTGATTAATGTGGGCCTGGCTGAAATGTGAAATTTCTTGATTCGCGAACCCACTGCTCATGAGAGTATTTTTCAATATAACAAATAACGTGAAAATGTATTTTCTTTCCTGAGTTCTCATGTACTGTGCAAGTCATTTTGTTACATTTTAGTTACAGTGAGGAACATCAGCCTGGGAAACTGTCCTCTTGAACATGCTCATGTGCTCTTGCTTAAGGAAGATTGTGCTGAAGTGTCACACAGTAGATTTCCTAAGTACTGCGTAATTTGTCCCACCTATTTATCTACATTTTGTGTCTTCTTTATTTTGCCTCACACCCAAACAATATGGACTGATCAATGAACTGAGATGATTCTAGGAAGAGCCTCTTCAAGAATATATTATTTCCTGATGGTAACAGTTGGAGGATAATTTTTTTCTATGAGAAGAGCGGTAGCAAACTGACTGACTGGTGAAGTAGCACACACACTGCAAGTGTCAGATGGGCTGCTGGTTATTGCTGACAGAGATTTGCAAACTTTTTGGCATCTTTGAACTTGCCTGATGTGGATTCACCTGGCCTCCTTCCAAACTGACGCATGTGCTATATGAGCTGAGTGGTCTCTTCCTTCCTGAGAGAATGCTTGAACTGGCATATTTCATGTCCCTTCATATCCCTTCCTGAACTCATGAACTTTGGTACTTTTATTTAGAATTTGACCAAATTGTCCTAAACCCTGATAAAGTATACGGATTAATTGTTTTCCCTTAACCTTTGATAAACTATACTAAATGTCGATATTGACTCATATATAGTGTTTTTTTCCTTCCAAATTGAATGTTCATCTCTAATTTGGATTTACTAATGATCGGAAAAGATCATATTCAGGAGATCTCAGAACATCAAATACTAATGCTATTGTTTTGCATAGCTTTAACTGCGCTCCTGGTGTGTATGATTCTGGCTCGCCTACGTTTCTTTAGGAGATTTGGGCTTGCAAAGGTTATTCTATAGCTTTATAGTAATGTTTTTAGAGTAATTTACATGAATCAGATTTCCAGTTTGTAGACCAGTGTTTCAATTCCTGGTTCTCATTGGATGACTGTCAGGACCGTTATATCTGACCCTCTCAGCACAAAACAAGGTCTGTTGGAGAACCAAGAGGGGGTAAGTTTGATGGAGGAAATAAATTGTAAAAAAAGTCATGTGGGCCCAGTGACGCTACAGCAGTGCATATTTTCAAGGTGGTGTTAAGCCACGTTAAGTTTCTTTGCACCACCTTGTATATATGGTAAATGGTGCTACGCCACTGGAGTGTCAAAAAAGTGACTCGTTGGTGGTGATAGGGGCTTGTAAATATGCCCCAGAATATGCTGAAATTTGTGGTATTAGTCATTCACATAAAAAAAACATAATCGGTGTAAGATGTCAGGCTATAAAATGTAAGTTACACATTTGAGATGATGATAAAAATACAACCAGACAGTTTCACAAGAAACGTTGACACAGCTGTGAAATCAGTGTGGGTAAAACAAGTCTAGAAGTGACATTGGAAAAACTGATGTTTCACGTAGTATTTAATGTCACTTAAAACCGATTGGTCCAAACCCCCTAGGATATATAATTATAAATCTTGAATGTTCCATACTTGAAGGATTGTGAGGGTTCTTTTCTTTTTTAAGAGGAAAAACAGACCAGGGTAAGTGGATTAGGGTTAGTTGCAAGATCAGGGGAGAGGCATGTAAGTAAGAGGCACATGTTATAAAAAAGGAAATCAGAATTTTGGCTCCCAAAGAAAGATAAGGTACCCTCAGCCAGGGCAGGAAAGGGGAAAAGGACCAACGTCCACATTATCAAGATGCATGCACTCCACAAATATGTAGGAATAAGTTGTCAATTCATCCTTTGCTGAAGTAACTAAAAACGTATTGTCCTAGCATCGAAATGTAAGCATCCGGCCCGGCGGTGTTTGTTCTTGGCTGCACTGAGTTGTGGGGGTAGTTATCCTTCGAGTCCTCCCCTAGTGAGTTGCTGGTAGGAGTCCATCTGTCAACCACTTGTCAAGTGCATTTTTTGAGGTGAAGATGTGTCCCCATGCCCTGATAAAATTGCCGCAAATGTTTAGGGCAAAGAAACATGATGGCCGTTCAGGTTAAAATGGTCTATACATACCATCTTTATAATTGAGTGTGAACACTAATTTAAAATTAAAAATATTTGGGGTAGATGTTCACATCTCTATTTTAATGTTTGGGGTGTTTTGTTCACCTTTTGTTACATTACAGGGCTCAGATGGTGGATAGATATCGCCTTCATTTACACACCGTTTCACCACATTAGTTTTTGAGTTAGGGTATATTCTTTTTCTGTCAAGAAAGTGCAAATTATGACAGAGTTTGCAAACTGGTGAGTACCAACCAGTAACTCCATGGATGGTGTTTACGTGAGGCACTTTCTGACCCACATCACAATTTTCTTTATTATATTTGATAACCCCATTTGAGACCATTGGTCAATGGGCATGTGATCTGAACTGGGTGGTTGATGATCTTTTAATATTGACTTACACATATGGGTGGCCATGACTAGATAAATGAGCATAGCCTTACCAAAGAGTGAGATATGACACCCATTTGATGAAAATTATCTATACGTGGTAAGTGTTTATTATAAACAGGTTTTTCTTGTTGAGAAAAACTACATCCACCAAGACCTTGGCAATTGGAGTGGCACGGGCTGTCTGACTAAATTGTACGATTAACCCCAAATATACATCAAGTGGTCCTTTGTATTAGTGTGGTAGTCGAGAAGTATTGAGACTCTGTCAGGGATTAAAGATGATATTCAGGCTAATGCATCCTATGTTGCTTACGAGGGGGCAAAGGAAAAAGTTACGTTCAGAATGGGGTATAAAATGAGAATCAGTTATCAAAATGTACAACAATAAATAAAACAGCAATTTAGGGATATATAAAAGAAACAGCATTTATAACGCTGTCATTACATTGTGTGATATCACAACACAGTTGTTACAACAACCGCATCGTTAGTACTCGATGTAATGACGTCGCAAGTCATTACAACGAATTCCAGTAGGGTGCCCTCAGGTATTGGAAATAAATTCAAATACCTTCCCTACTGTTGTGCGAACTGGAGTAGGAATAGTAAATTCTACTATTCCTAAATCCAGCGCGCCCCTAAGGGAAGTCATTGCAAAGACTTGCGATGTAATACTTACAATGCAGTCGTTATAACAACGGCGTTGTAATAAAACGCAATGTTTTACATTGCGTTGTAATGTGCCATATTCAAGATATACATACTTCAGCAGTACTTGCTGCCAATTAATATTTCCACTTTAACAACCACAGTGAGGGTTGACAAAAAGCAACATTTCAATATCAGTAGCGAAAAAACAGTGTTACAACAACAATGTTGGCTTGCTGGGAAAACCAATAAAGAGGTAACATTCTGGGATGAAGACAGAGATAAAACAGAACATAACCATTCAAAGGCAATCCTGCCTTGTTTGCTGTGATGGAAGATCACAAAATCTCCCAAATATCGTTGAGGGGAATCAACAGATAAAAAGGATTTGTGACTGAAAACATCCATGTTGACAATATTGTGATCAATAGTAAACATTTGTTGTGAACAAATTACTGGTCAAAAGTTTCTTCTCAACAGTACTCACCAATAGGTCAAAGCTCCCAAGAAGCAAATTAATGTATCACATTTAAAAAGACTCATTGGTGCCTCCTAGGTGCAGTCATCAATTCCAAATTCTTGGACATGCAAGTCAATGTTGCATGTCTTGTGTTCAAGAATAATGGCATAGAGAGGTCTGTCACCTATAGGGGATGCACTGTAGGTAATCAACTAACATGGTGTGTGATGATTTGACATTTAATGCCAATGGGAGGAGTGCAGGACAGAAGAGAAGATCCCCCTAGACTACAATATACAAATATTTGAATGTGTTGTGTGGTGATTCAAAGTCAAAGATGTCTAACATCATCTCCAAGCCTGGCATCTGAGTCAGAGAAGTTGTTACAAAACAAGATGCCACTTTGGAATATAGTGTGATCAGTATGAAGAGGGTGAGGAAGGGGCTGCTCAGAGGTAATGAGTTAGAGGGAGCAGAGGCCAGAAAGGTCTCACAGGGATGGATACACCTTTCATAAGTTCATGGATAGCCAATAGGCTGTCCCAGGTGATCTTACCTATAACTGTGAGAGGAAAATCATTGCCATCAGTGTGTAGAGAACCTGCCAGGGGAATGACCCTCTGTATCCAAAGGATAAAATGGTCTCACTTAAAAGGAAGAGAACCCTGCATATGTGTGGGCATATGATCAGTGGTCTCTCCCTGGAAGATGTATGCTTTCTTGTGTGGTGCCTCCCAGGATCTCGTTGGATGAACGGGTACTTGGCAGGGAATGAGAAGTGTAGAATAAAAAGTTTCAGAAAGTATCAGACCTAACTTCTAGATTACAGGGCATAGGGCCTTACTTCTGGACAAAGAAGGCAGTTGAGTGTGACAAGCCTAAATCAACATAACATTCACTAAACCCCTAGATAGTCTGTGCTGAAAGCAATTGAAATGATAACTATGGAAGGATGGAGTCTCAATTGATGATAGGTAGCCATTCCACAAGTGTCAAGAAACAGAAAGAACTGTAATGAGAAAAGATGTATCCCTACTTACAAGACAAATATTTCTCAACCGCTCTACAGGGTACCCAAAATAACTATACTGGTGAATGGGGTAGATTTAAAGATAAACAACCGGTTACATTCCCCGACTCCTCAGCAGAATCAGATACATCTGACAAAGACGCAGGCCCAAGTACATCCACCAACCCTCAAAGGACTTTTTTAGGGAGAGACCAACAGACGTATAGAGGGCCAGTCAGAGGTCAAGGGATGAGCAGGAACTATCAGCCAGCTGAAGAACACCAAACAAGGCACACGTTCTACCAATGGGGGTACCAATATTATACCTCTAAACCATGAAGTGCAACAAAAGAAATGCCAATTATTAATCTACCCAAACACATGCTATTATCGCCTAGATTTTCACTACTAAACAGAGGACTCTCTTTTGTTTTTACTGAGAAACCCAACTGGTTCACACAACACCCTGAAATACACAAATGCTTAAAAAAATATGACTTAACTTCTTTTTCGCTGGTAGAGAACAACACAGAAAGTAGACGTGATGGGCCTGCGCCCAAAATTCTCTTTCCAACCCTCTACCAATCATTTGCCCCCAGAAATCCTGAGCTCTGAACGTCTGGTACTAAACGATCTTGAAAACATAAGAGGAAGCTACCGCTTGACAGCCTTTAACATCAGTCTTGATGAAAAAAAGACCTTATTGGACCTTAAGTCCATGGATGACATAGTGATTAAACCTTGTGATAAAGAAGGCAGAATAGTGATCCGGGACAGAATCAGCTACAACGAGATACTCCGCCAACTTAATAACATAACTTACTAGAACCACTCACAGGCAATCTCTTACCTAAATTGAGAAACCTAATCCATCTGATCACAAAAGAAGTAGAGGAAGCTATCTTCATCAGCCCTAATGAATGTATCTTTCTGAACAATAAGAACCCTTGCACCCAGGTTCTATACACCCTACCTTAAATTCATAAAGATCCAATCGTTCCACCTGGCAGAGCCATAGTGTCACTTTGTGGTGTAATTTTGGAACCTCTTGGCACAAGCATTGACTTTTTTATTCGGGATTTGCTTCATACTACTGCCACTTATGTAAAGGACACAACCCACTTTATCAATTTGGTTGAATTTGAGCAATTTGATTCTGCTTCCGAACTTCTGGTAACATTGGATATAGAATCAATAAATACAAACAGACCACATGATAAAGGCTTTAAAGTAATAAAGAAAATCTTAACTCAAGGCCCACTCTACATCAAGTTCCCACAGGCTTTATTATTTGTCCTTTAGAACTAGTTCTTACCAAAAACTATTTCCTATTTGATGAAAAATATTACAAACAAAGTAAAGGCACTTTGATTGGGGCAATTTTTGCACCTAATTTTGCCATTCTGTTTGTTGACGATATAGAAATAAGTTATATCCTAAACTACTGCAACCTCTTTCATGACAACATCCATACTTGGAAATGGTACATCAATGATTTCTTCATGATTTGGTCAGGAAATAGCACTGCAATTGGCTTAAAACTGCCAACCGACCTGAAATGTACCCATATCTACAGATTGATTATCTGGATGTCACTGTGAATGTCCTGGATGGTCAACTGTACACCACTCTGTTCCGAAAATCCACAGAGAGACATACGCTACTCCAGTATTCTAGCTCCCACTTCAGAACTCTGAGAGATGGCCTCCCATGTGGCCAATTCTTGTGTATATGCTGCAATTGTAAACTTAAGGAGAATTTCTTCAGAGAAGCTGAAGTCCTCTCTAAAAAGCTTCAGGATATAGGATACCCAGGCATTTGATTGAATAGTCACTGAAACAGGCTTGGTACTCACACAGGGACATACTCCTGCAGCCCAAACAGAAGACCCCCATGTCCAGACACATTTACATGACAACCTTCTGTCCATCCGCAACAATCTCACTAAGAGCAAAAACTGGAATGGCTCAGCCACTTCACTGATCTCGACTGAATTGCCCTTATTTTCCATCCAATGGGGGCGCAATATCAGAGATCATCTGGTAAGGGCATATAAACATAAACATTCTGACAACAGAATTCATTCTGCACTAAGGCTCCCCCCAGTACTGGGACACTTCAAATGTGGTAACTGTCTAACATGTAACTCTACAACCAACACCAAAATATTCAAACAAGGTAACATAAAACAAACTCTAGTCTTTGTTCCAACTGCAATTAATGTAATGTCATCTACTGTATATAATGTCCCTTTCACTTAATAAATATAGATCAAACAACACAAAAGATAAAGTCAAGGATCTCACAACACAAGAGCAAGATCCCCTGCAAGGTACTCAAAGCCAATTGGTTGAACATTTTGTGGAAAAAGGTCACTCAGAAAATGATTTATTGTGGCAGATTGTCAAAATCCTAAAACAACAACCAAGAAGAGTGTAAATGGATATCTGTAAATGTCAATCGATCAGCAATGGACTCAGCACACAAGAAGAATGGAATATCATTCTAGAAGAGCCCCCTTTTTCTCAATTCCTATATTTTCAGTTACACACTATAATTAACTAATAATTATTCAGTAGCCATGGTGTTACTGCCTCTGTAACTCCTTTTTGTAAAATCTCTTTTCCTTTGAGTGTAAGAATATCCTCTAGGTATTCCTGTTCCCATTCCCTTTGTTGCCATAGTGGGTACTCAGCAACAATTGTCAACTTCTAATCAATCTAGCCCATCTTAAATATGTGGGTGTGTGGGACTTAAAATATCCGAGCGCTACTGAGGCGCATGCACACGTGAAAACACGGGTAGTGCTGCAGTGCATCCTGAACGATGCACCATGCGTAGGCTGACCATACATTGGGGTTTTCCCTGGACGGTCCCGGTTTTCGGGGCAGTGTCCCAGTGTCCCCACTCTTTGCTCCACATTACAGAAATGTTCCAGTTTCTGTGCAGAACCCGGGTTAAACAGAGAAATGGCCTGGTTTTTAAATAGTGTCTAGCACGTACCAAGACACTATTTAAAAACTGAACATTTCTCTGCTTATTTTGCACAAGTGCCGAGACAAGTCTCTATTGGGCTCTCCATTTTTGCCTACAGGATGAAAAAAAATCTTACCGCTGCAGCAATACCACCCTTCACTGCCTTCAAAGAGACTTGTTATGGTACTTTCACAGTCTCATCATTATAGAACTGAAGCTTTTTCAATGTTATGTACAACAAAGCAAAAGTTGTTGCTTATTTATCTTATGCAGCTAACTACAAATGACAAAGCTAATAGCCCTGGCTTGTTGAAGGTGTAATGTTACATGTTGTATTATTCATCTGAATAAATTTTTTAGCTTATGTGTTTTAAGCCACGCCCTTAATTACATCAGCCACACCCCATTGAGAGACCCCCCCAGTTTTTTCATCCCACTTAAAGCCTAGGTACTTGTGTCCTGTCACCTGATCTTTGTAGACGCTGCATGGGACGTCAGTGCCCTGCCCTATTTGGGAGTGCTGGGAGGGCACAGGGTGCATGAGTGGTTGAAGGGAGTGTGGGGGGAATCGTCAGGTGTTGTGCATGAGTGTTGATGTGGTAATGTTACCACAGCCTAAAAAGCCAGCTCGGGTACTATTTGTGCTATATTTGAAGGCTTTTAAAACAATAATGTATTAATTGAGGCCAAGATTTAGCGTCAGAACTGCACCACTTTTTTGGCACAGCCCCAACGCAAAATGTCAATTGTTAAATCTCAAAATGCGCTTAAATACTCATAATATACCTGATGTACATTTGTGTGAGGTCTTAATATCAGATGTTACTTCAGTACATATATCACAGATAAAAGTAAGGGTATTGAGGGAAATATCAAGAATTTTTCAAAGATTCATAATGAGTTGACCCAACTGGAGGTTGACGGTGCATGGGGAAAATTTAGTAAAGCTCTGTCAAAACTAAGTAGCTGGTTTTCCACTTTTGGAATTAGTTAATTGGGGAAAATAGTAATCCCTATGACATCAATAGCATTAGTGATACTAATGATAGTAATGACCTATAAATATTGTAAGGGAAAAATGAAAACAAAGTCAATAATTGAAATGAGGAACTAAAGAATGGGAAGAAAGAGAAAATGCGAGGACATTGAACTGGAAGAAGTGAAAGAGAATCTGTATGGTAGAATGAAAGGGATAATTATAAAGGAAAGAAATATAGAAAATCAAATGCAGATCCTACGATTTAATGTTTACCTTGGTAATTGGTAATGATGGGTATTTTATGATGGCTCTAAAATGCCATCAGAGGGGGGATTATTGGAGCAAGGATTTGATAAAAAAAACTTGTTCTGGTCAACCTCTTGTTAGCAGACACTAACAAGTAAAAATCATAGATACATTAAAATTAACATACATGCGCTATCATACATGGGGAGAAAGGCTTTTTCTTGCTTAAATAACAAAGAATAATCCGCTACGTAATTGAAATCCCGCTTAGACTCGAAAATCGCTTTGCACATGAGCGAACCTGTCTTGTGCAAGTAATCATGTGATTAACCATGTGAGAAGAAAACTCTCACACATGATCAAAGAGTTGCTAACCATTTTTAGCTACTAACACCTTGCTTTACAAAGAAGAAAATAACATAGGATAGAGTGGAAGGGGGAGGTAAATAATGATAATAACATATTCGAATAATTAACATCTGTTTATAATTCTTTTGTTAGTAGTGAGCATTTTGGGCCTTATATGCTAAGCTGAAAAGAAAGATGGTGGGTTAAACTTAATGAAAGTTGAGTCTGCGCATTGAAGATCCAGAGTGACCCGGTGACCGGGACATTGGTTGCCTGCCAAAACCCAAGGACGAGAGCTTGAGAGAATATACTTAACTGAAGAAAATATACAAAATATCTATCTAACTATTGCGTATGCTGTATGGGAACAGTTAGACTCATGAAAAGTGAATACATTAAGTGGGAAGGCTTTGGTAAACAAAGAATTAGTTGAAAATCTTAGGATGACCACATGATGTGATGACAATTCCCCTGACCTGGCCCAATCATAGTTCAGAATTCACAGACATTAGCAATATTTGAGGGTGGGACATGCAAAATGAAAGGGTGTAATTCAAGTCACTGAAAGTTAAAAAGAGGTTGGAGGTTGATGATTTTTGGAGAGAGAGATGACGAGAGCTGCTGCTGCAAAGGAGAGTCGTTAATGCTTCTGAGAAGAACAGACTGGGAAGATTCAATACTGAGAGACAGCCTGATTAGATCAAAGATTTGCGGAAGAATATCGAAGAGGAAGAGAGTGTAAGAGAGGGATGCGCTCCGGTGTGTTGGGTTCTAGAGAAATATAGTGTGTATAAATCTATCCTTCACCTGTCCTGCAGTCTTTGTCTCCTGACTCACGTTCAGGTGACCCCCTACCAGTCCTTAGGCCAGAGGGTTGGGTTTCCTGTTTCACCATTGGGTAAATATATTTCTGTCTTAAATGTGCATAGCCTTTGCAAACGTATGATTTATTATGTATTTTTGTCTTTTCATCTATCCACTCCTAATGCATTGGATTGATGAATGTTCCTGAGAATTAAATACATTTGTTAAATGAATTTTTCTCTCCCATGTAAGTTGATGGAGTTTGCACTGTGAATCTTTATAAATAAGCGTTTATTGGATTGAATCATTAGATGCAATCCATTGAATCTTACTCAGAGTCTGTGATTATTTTATTGAAAAATTAGAAGATAAAGTGAATTTGTTAATATCACCATCAACTACTCGACTAATGGTCCATTGACCAAAGGAAGAGTGTTGATCTTTGAAGATTAGTAAGGTATTGACTAATTCAGATCAAAGAAAATAAAACTTAACTCCCAGAGAAACAGTCAGGTAATTTGAATGTGTAATGGGCCCATTTTGAATGATTTGTTGATGTATGAAAAGTTTATCCTGGACTTTCGCTGGATCAGTTTTTCTGGTCGCAGAGTGATGGTTATCATAGATTAGTTTGGTCTTTATTGATTATTGACTATTGACTATTGCTATGACAACTTGACTATATGTTTTAACATAAAGAGTTAGTGTTGCGTTTTATGTTGTCTAGAAGCACAGGTACAGAGATACCTGGGAATCCCGGGAATAGAATTCGGAAGAGTGTGATAAGAGGAAGTCACACTGCAGAAGGTTACTCGTCTGTTGTCATAATACTGAGAAGCTACGGAGGACCGGCAGTATTACAGTAGGGACTATATCGTATAAAAGTAGAGTGTGATTGATAGCAGAGGGCCCACCTGTGAAACCTTGGCCTTACCCGAAGGAGGAGTATCCCTAGAGGAATAACAGGTCCTCCCCGAGCTTGATTGAAGAGTAAACAGGGGTTTTTGCTCTTAGTGACCGGAAGAAATGTTTATTTTGTGACGCATGAAAAACTATCTTTGGATTAGTGAAGCAGACAGAGTAGCGCTGTTTTCATGTTGTTACTAACAAGAATGTTTATATCGAAAAGACGAAAACAGACACGGTTGTATTACCTTGCGAAGGGAGGGTCAGTAGCAGGAGCTGTACTGATGTCACAATAGAGCCGCAGTGGTATTGGTCGAAGCAGCGGGCATGAGAACATTGCAGATTGTAAAGGGAGGGTCAGTAGAGGGAGCAATACTGACGTTACAAGAGACACACTGGCATTGGTCAAACAAGGGGGTGTGTTGAAAAGGTCTGATTGGTCAATAGATCAGTAGTTAGCTGGTATTGGTTGAAGAAAGGAATACATAGTAAGCTCTGACTGGACTGTTAGAGTGAGTCACGCTGGTATAGGTCGAGTGTTAACAAACAGGTTTTGTGAAAATTCGGAAGAGCTTTTGGGATTTTAACAACTGAATTAGTTAAATTGTGAGAATCGGAAGGATGAAACTGATTAATAAAATCAAGAATTTCTTTGAAATGGACAAGTACATCGTAACTAGGGTGGTAATTCTTATGCCACCTCCTAATACACCAGCTTCCTTTATTATGATGGAAAGTGGATATCAGATGTGTGTATGGTTGGAAAATTGGGTGGAGTATACAAAAGGTGAAGGTGTTCTAGCTTTCCCAGAACATGGTACATTTAATGGGAGAATTCTTCAGAATTTGAGAATTAGGATGAATTAATTAAAACAAAAACCTAGCTTAACGCAGTATGAGGCTTTGGAAGAATGGGAAACTGAGGCATATGAACGGGAGAAGTACAGAGGAGCTAGAAGAACCAGTAGTGAATTTATACATAGATATCCATTTGGCACTTGAGGAGATCAGATGAAAAGATGGAGAAGAGTTGTAGTAATCGAAGGTTTATATACAGTATTAGTGGATGATGATGAAGAAGGGAGTAAATGTAAGGAGAAAACAAAACATCTGGGTACGACAGGGATAGGGTGTTATGAATCTTCTGATGAGTTATTAGAAGACATTTTGATAAAGAGACCTCCGCCTTATCAGGAAAGTGCTAGGGATACCACTCCAAGTGGCCCGATGATGAGAACTCCATTTGTTCCACAAGTCATATATGATCCAACAGTAATTTGAGCATTGCAGGAAAAAGAAAGAGAGGCATGAAATACAACCAAAGAAGAGATAATCCAGAAGATAAATCAGTTAGGTTTAAATGACAGTACCTGTAACAATTGGTCCTGTAATTCCATTGTATGGAGACAAACAAGGTACATCCAAATCTCAAACTGTACCATCTTCACAGAATAAGGTCAGAAAAGAGATAGTTATGATAGATGATCAAATTAGTGAATGTGAGTCAAATGTTTCATTAATGGATCTACCAAATGTTGAGGCTGTGACAGAAACAACAAAAAGAATTTTACCCACAATTGTGAACAGAAACGGATCAACTGTCATGCCAGTGGCAGGGGATTCCGCTGGATTTTCTCCTGAAGATCTAGAGGAATGGGCAAAATGATGAGAAAAGAAGAAACCCAAAAATATAGATGTAAGCAAGTTAGGCGTGGATTTAGAAGAAAGGATCATTGGTACAATAGGTCTTGATAAATTGGGTTCATATGAAGATGAAGAGTTGTTATTTCTATGTAAGAGTATAACCTGGAGGGCAATGAATTTGCATGAAAAGATAGCAGACGTAGCCTTAGAATTTAGAATACGTATAGAGAAATCAAAGGTACTGCAGAAGGTCTATAGAGCAGAATATACTGAAAAGGACCAAGAAAACCTGAATGCATCAGGAAGGAGATTGTAAATAAAGGAATTGATACACCTTTTAAAGAAATGGGGAGGTGTAGATCGATGGAGAAGCAGATGGACTAAGAAAAGAGAGGAAACGATTGCTAAAGAGTTATCTGAACACCTCAAGAACCTAAAGGGTCTGTGCATGTATACTACAAAAGGTTACTGTAGGTATTAAAACAGAATAGCGGATTTGAGAACATCGGTGATAAAGATATAGGACATTTTGCATATAGATTTGTCTATGGATTAAAATTTGAAATAAGTCAGATGATTCAGCAAGATATGCTTTCCTGGCAAAGCAAGCCGATCAATGACATTCTGTAGTATGCAAAATACTGCAGTGATGACATTGATGTGAAGCATGAAAAAGTTAAAAGATAAAATGATGTGGGCTTAAGAGAAGATGGCAGAACGCCAAGACGCAAGTTCAAATTCCCAGATTGATAATCAGATGAATGGACAGAATGAAAGTGGTCAAGATTTGAATGAAACTAAAGGAAAAGGAAGAATGAGTAGAGAGGAAGCACAAAATAAATATTCTTGTCATGGGTGTGGAAAGCTTGGACATTGGAAGAATGAGTGTAGAAACTTTTAACAGAATAATGGGGGAAGTCATGTTTTAAATCCACAGATACAGAATGGGGTGGTTGTGAACCAACAGCAACAGCAGCAGATAGATACTCCTCAGTTACAGGTGCCTCAAGCCCCTTTGCCCAACAATGTGAATGCTCAGGTGCAGAGATACAGTGTGAACACCGGATTCCGAGGATGAAGTGGTAAGAATACACAGACTGTTCAACAATTTTCGATGCAGAGTGATGCAATGAATTGGGAATGGCGCAATGACGGTGCCTGAGCGGGGAGGAAAAGGTAGCAATCAGATCTATGGTTTTGTAAAATAGACTTGCACTTTCTTTATATTCTTTAGGAAAAAGAGGGTGGACTCTGTGGCATGTTGAAAATTCAACATTGTTGTACATATATCCCTGATAAAAGTAAGGGTAACGAGGGATATATCAAGAATATTTCAAAGATTCATAATGATTTGACCCAACTGGAGGTTGACGGTGCAAGGGAACAATTTAGCAAAGGTCTGTCAAAGTAAGTTTCTGTTTTTCTATTTTGGAAATAGTTTATTAGGGAAAATAGTAATCCTTATGACTTCACTAGCATTAGTGATACTAATGATAGTAATGACCTATAAATGTTGTAAGGAAAAAATGAAAACTATGGGCCCGATTCACAGAATGAACTTAAGACTCAATCCTAAACTTACTACTGTTTTGGTATTCACAGATTGCACTTACTACTTTTGGTATTCACAGAATGAACTTACTACTTTGGCATTCACAGAATGCACTTACTACTTTTGGTATTCACAGAATGAACTTACTCATTTCGGTATTCACAGAAGTTAGGACTCCTAACTTTAGGACTCCTACATGCCTTCTGTGAATACCGAAAGCCTTAAAATTAGGATTTTTCTCGTTGTCAAATTTAAACACCAGATTTCGGGCTGAATCCACTGGGTTAGGTGGTGGGTTCAGTTCTGAGGGCCACCACAGATTAGAGGGTGGTGGTGCCTTTAACTTTAAGGAATTCTCTATCATCCAGACCGAGATTTCTCAGGCATTACTCAAAATTGAGAAAGGCAGCCTTCGAGTGTTGTTTAAAAGAAACCAACAGCTGAGTGTCATCAGCATAGGAGATTACACTCACACCCCATGTCTCGAATAAGGTTGCCAGGGGAGCCAGGTATCCATTAAAAAGGAGTAGGCTCAGCGCTGAAGACTGCGGTACCCACCAGACAAGGTGTTTCTGGATGGAAATGTAGGGGCGTAAAAATACCTGCAGTGAACGGTCTCCATGAACGACTGGAGCTATGACAAGGCAGTAGCCCACACTCCTACCTGTCTCAGTCTCTCCAAAGGAATCGGATGGGCCACAGTGTTGAAAGCTGCAGACAGGTCATGCAACACCAGTATAGCTGAGGCATCCCGGTCCACAGATTCATGGATGGTTTCAGAGAAGTCAAGAAGTGTAAAATCCGTGCTGTACCCAGCTCTAAAACCCAATTAAGAGTCATGGAAACAATCATTTGATTCAAGAAATTTGCCCAGTTGCTTCTGGACTTCCTTTTCCAGGATTTTCACTAGAGCTGGCAGAAGAGAGATAGGTCTGAAATTATTGGGCTCTGCAGCATCCGCGTTAAGGTTTGTTAAGCAGAGGGAGCAATAATGCTTGTTTCCTGGCAGCTCGGTAGATACCAGATATCAGGGAGGAGTTCCAGATCTGGTTCAATGGCGGATTAGGCCAAGGGGCCAGTAGTTTAAAGAACTGAGCCGGGGAGCCCGACTTACACTTGTGCAGTTCCTTTAGTGACACCTCAGGTGGCAACAGGTGAAATTCAGACCAGTTGCCGGGGGAGTCTGGAGTGAGAGAGGGTAAATGAGAGAGCGGGCAGGTGGATATAGGGTATGAGATGGCACAACTGTGCTGTCCAGAGCCGTTGGATTAATAACGCTTTGGACTATTTTAAAGATCTCTCTATCCGAGTTGTCAGATTGTTTGATCTGGCTCGAGAAATATTCCCTCATAGTACTACGCTTGAGCCTATGAAATTTTTGTAATGCCTCCTTGTAGAGGCCTTTAGCCACCGGATCATCGGATTTACATCAGGAATGTTCTAATTACTTACAAAGGCTTTTCTCTGTACATAATTTTGTGGAACACCAGAGGGCGGTGGGTTTCCTTCTTATGTACGTCATCGTTCTAAGTGGGGCAATACTGTCTAAAGCGGAGGTGACCCAGCAATAAAAGCTAGATACATCAATGTTGGGGTCACCCATAAGCTGGGAGACAGCATTTAGGAGCACCGGTCCATTAGCTTCTGAGTTGACACCCTTCCAGTTTCTACTTCTGTTGGAGATCGGCTGGGAATTGAACTGTTTGGATCCGAGTCCAAAGATTGAACAGTACCAAAAAATGGTCCGTCCAGGTCAGGCATACAGCAGCCTCCACTGTGAGGTTAGGTTTATTGGAAAAAATATGGTCAAGCATGTGGCCCGCCGTATGAGTTGGGGCGGTCAACAATTGCAAGAGATTTAGGCCCACTGGAGTTTCCACCAGCAATAATGCCTGGTAAAATTTGTTATCATCCATTTGGACATTGAAGTTGCCTAGAATAATCAAACTGGCATGATTCAGAGAAGGTTGAGCAATGATCACACAGAGATCTACCAAGTGGCAAGGAGGACTGTCAGGAAGTCTTTATACTAACATCCCAGCCACAGAAGAGGAGGGTGAGGTTCTGACACAAAAGGTCAGGATCTCAATGCTCCCAAAGTACTCTATTCTCCTAGTAGAGATCTCCCAACTCTCCCTTAGAAAAACAGCCACACCCCCTCCCTTCTTGTTGCCCCCTTGATTGATGTAGGTCATCCGAAAGACGCCAGGTACCACCAGCATCAAGTTGGGGGTTGTGCCCTCCATCAGCTTAGTTTCTGTAAGAAACATAACACCCCAGGAGTTTGACTCAAGGGAAAACCAAATGTCCTCAGCATGTTTAGGTAGGGATCTACAGTTGATCAAACAGGCCCTAATATTGGTGCTATTGGCCAAGGGGGGCAACATCAGGGCTTCAGAGTGATCTTACTGCAATTCACCGCACCTCCGTTAACCCTCAGTTTAAAAAGGCATGTGCTGCAGCAGTGATCAGAGTCAACTGTCCCCAGGTATATTTTGGCTTTATTCAAGAGGGCTGCTTTGTCTATATTGAGCAGTTGCTCTCTAGACCAAACAATGCAGGTCAAATTAGCAATTCGGGCAGCATGGCTGGCGCTGGCCACGGTCCAGATGAGGAGGGGAGCAGATGGGCGTGCATTTGGTGGCCAGCGGTGCACCCGCTGCGTATGCGCAGCTCCCATTAAATAGGGGGTTGAGGCCGGACGGTTGACAACTAGACCGCCGACCCAGGATGGCACCCAAATATGTCCCAACTGGGACTACTTAAAATGGCCATACCCAAAGCGGCAAACAGGTAAGCCAAGAGCCCCTCCTCAACAGTGCTTCCCAAGTTTGAGGGCTAGTGCAAATTTTTACTTTGGAAAAGGTGAGGAATGCAAAATAAGAAGTCAGCGCTCCTGCACCCTGCAACACGCAGCAGTGCAGGAGACACCGTCACACCTTAATGAAGTTTGCGCCTGTAATGAAGCAACAGATAATTGCTAGAATTTTTAAAAGCAAATTAAACAGCAGTTTTAAAATAATGAATCACATAGGCAGCCAGCAGGATTAGAAAACCGGGGCAGCACGGCCCACAATTACACCCACTGGAGTAAGACATTGAGAGGAGCAAGTAGTGGGTCCACTGCCTACTCTCCATTAGATAAACTGTTACAGTTATCCAGGGGGGAAGCTTTGCAACAGTAGTGTTCCTTTTCTGAATGAGTTATTGCATCCTTGTATGTGTCTTTAACTTTGTAATGGTTTGAGACCACACTTGATGTCTGTGAGTAGTAATTAATTGCATTGTGAATCACAAATAGGAAGGAACATCCTTTTCTCACCACCTCCAAATTGCAATTTGGAACGAGAATTAAAAACCTTTATGAGATTTGAAGAGGCTTTCTGAATCGTAAAAGTCCACTGTAAAAAACATGGTAAGTTTGCAAAACCTGGGATTTTGTGAATCGTAAGATTTGCAATTCCAAAATGGTTCTGTTTATCTGTTCCAAAGTTTCTGTACTTTCCCCAAAGTAAAGATTAATTATACCTTTTTCATATGCTAGTTGCCTGCTCTCCATTATGCCCTTCCTAAACTGTTTTAAGTGTATATAGTCTCTCATTATTACTGAGATAACCTATTTTTTATCTTCATGAACGTCACCTATACTAGTACTTCCAAAATAACGTACACACAAATATACACAGAAACACACAATTAAGGAAATCTAACATTTATCCTAGGCACAGATATTTCGACATGCACAACATAATCTTTTGGATTAATGTGTTTACATGCATGTGCATAATCACACTGGGTCAAAAATCATTTGCTCAAGGTATGTTCTGTATTTTAGTGCCTGATAGAATCCTTCAAATTCTTCCATGTGCCTTTTTCGCTCCCCTTTCCTACAATCTGATTAGCTCCTGTGCGAAAACAGTGCAACCTTCATGCACATGGTCATGAACAGAAGCTGGTGGGTATTTTAACCAGTTTTACTTTCTATGCCTTCGAGATTAGTAAATTGTGTACCATAAATCTGAGTAATTGCTTCAAAATTCCAACAAAAAGGGATGAAGTGCTACATAAGAAAACACTTTTATTTGTATCTACCTTTTTATTTAGAAAGTTTTATATTACGCATACATGACCTGTAAGGGTATCAGAGCACCTTACAAACGATCAGAAGGAACAGGATGAACAAACAACATAAAGAGAGGTACAGAATGTAGTGGCAAATTGATCAAAGATACCTCACCAGGACCAAGCTGACAAGACATCAAACAATATCCAACATTTGAATAACAATCATGGGTGAAGACACTGAGGGCCTAATTTACAAAAAATTATGCAGCGTGACACTGCAAGCCATTTTGCTTGCCAAGCTGCGTCATTTAAAAAAACACATGGATGCATTGTATTAACAACAGTACAACTCATCCATGTGCTTTTGCCTGCGCTGGCGCACAATTGGCTAGTCTGCGCCACTGCAGGCACCCTTGCAAGTGTGGGTGATTGTTTGTGCGTAGAGTTATGACGCATTCCAAGCTGTAAAAAACTTTTTAAATCTAGGAATATGTCTGGTTCTATGGATGTTACGTGGGAACAACCACAGCAACACCCATGTAATGCGTGAAAGGGGCCTGTATTTACAAGGCAATGTGTACCTGGTGCTTGAGAATGTATGTTTGTAAGTCTTCCCTCTTTCTTCAGAAATTTGTTGTAGTTGTAGGTCGGGCCGGTCAGGGCCTAATTGTTTTACAGTTAGTTTATCTTCAGGGCTCATTCGAACGAATGGCCTTTCAAGTATCGGTTGTACAGTATATTCATGGTGTCTTACCAGTATTAAAGTTTCCTGTCTACAATTAAAGTACAATCTATAAGGTTTGATGCAAAAACATCAAATTTCTCTAGAAATACATATGTTGTGCATTATCATGCTATATCTTCAACAGCTCCTCTTTGCACAACATGATTTTAAAAAAATACAGCCTTATAGCCTGCTACCTCAGTGTGCCATACTAGTTGCTCAAGGCCCTGAACCAGACTTATCTCGTGTGACAGGTTTAGGGCATGGGAGAGGGCCTTTAACAACTGGTATAGCCAAGGCAGCTGAGCTATAAAGCTATTATTACAGTCCATCAACTGAGGGTTCTACATTAAAGAGGTAGGAACAGAAAAACAAACAATGGGAATTTGGAGCTGAAAGGTTACACCTGCCATTACAATCCCTGAACCACTTCATTTTTTTCAATGGAACTCATAACACTCCAATCCATCTTTTAATACTGATTACACAGTTCCATGCATCAAATTGATTCTGATGTGCACCCACCCGACCCCGCATGTAGACCACTTATATAGCCTACCATGTAAACCAATAAAGCATCAGTTTCCTTACCCTAAATACTAGAGTTGTTGTGTTGTGGGTTACAAGAGCAGCAAAGTAGGTTAGGTTTTGTACAGGACGCTGTTGTTCTTTGCCCAAAAATTATATAGAGCACGCCAGCCTTTACCAGATGCTGAAAAGAAGAATATAACAGAATTAATAGTAGAATTGGTAACAAAATACATTAATTATAAACGCTTATTCTTTGTGATTTTCAAAAAACCCTATGATTTCAGTCAGTCATGCAATATTGGCACCACTCTTAAAATAGATCCATCAGCACTACAGCCTTCAATCATGGCAGGCGGACCACATCACAGACCTTCACCCAATGGCTGCGCACACACTTTTTCACATGCTGGAAGCGGGACTAGGGTCAGTGCTGACGGTAAGCTTTGAATATATTATCCAGTGTCAGATGTTTAATGCTCTCTTAGATCAGGTCAATGACAGTATTGCACAGTCAATCGTCCAAAATTCTAAATGTGTTTAAATGTATAAATACTCATGGATAGTGACGTGTGTTTTCAATATTGCAACACAAGAGCAGCTCACTAATATTAATGCAAATATTCTCTGTGACACCCTCCCATTTCTCTTATGTTTGAGTCTTAGGTACTGTTTTCCTCTAAAAGAAACTTTTTTAGGCTGTTCTATGACACGTAAACTAAGCAACATTTTTCTGCTAAATGTCTCTAAGACTATTCTCACACATCACCCACAAATAAAAAATAGATGACAGGGGACTATTCAGGAAAGTATTCCCAAAAATCACCAGCTCATCAGGGCAAGACTGCAGGACAGAGCACCTCTGAGAAGCAGAAGTATAGATGCATGTATTGCATGATGCATCTTTGAAAAGCATACACGTGCGGTCCAGCGTGCCAGCAGGGCCTAGCTTCAGAAACATTAACATTCCATCTAGATAGAAATGTTTCTGAAGCTACGCCCTGCTCAGCCAGTGCCGCGCACCTCTGAGCAATAATACACCCTGGGCCTCATTTATGAGGTTTTGTCGTAAGGAAGCGCAGCCGGCCTTCCTGCTGCGCTTCCCTACGGCATTAGAAAAGGGCAGGAATGTATCTATAAGATAAGCCTCATTCTTGCCCTTTTCCCCTGCACCGGCGCACTTTGGGCTACCTGCGCCAATGCAGGCACCTTAGCACCATGGTGCAAGGGTGTCTGGGTTGCGGGGATGATTAATTTTGTACAGGAAGGGAAACCTTTCTGTACAAAAATATTCACAAGAGGCTTTTCCTCTTTCTACGTGTGCTACAGAATGCCGCACACATAGAAAAAAAACGAGGAGAAATAAAGATATTTCTCCCCGATGCGCCTCCCTTACGCCTCACCTGGAAAGTCGTAACTTTTGGCACTGCCTCAGATTCAGGATTTCTCATAAATCTGGTGTCAACAGGCCATGGATATTGCTGGGAACGACACCAGCAACACCCATTGCACGCCCCTTTAACGCAGAACACTGTGTTAAAGGGACTGATATTTATCAGGCAGCATAAGCCAAAAAATGTGGCTTAGGGCTGGCTGATAAATATCAGGGCAGGTTTCGATGATGCAAGGGGCCTGATAAATTAGACCCCCTGTGTGCCAGCACTGCAGGCCTAGCTTCAGAAACATATATACTGATATTCCCCCGTGGTCAAATCATAGTTTCTTATGTGGCAAGGCTCACAAAGTGAATCAGATAACCTTCAAATTGATACAGGTACAACAATATTCGTTCTCTCATTTTACATATTATATTTCTTTTTTCTTTTATAGTATATCAAAAATATTTAAAATGTTTTTTTCTTTTTAAATCTTTTCTTGCGTATACATCAATTCATAAACATGGGTAATAATCCAATCAATATTAAAAATTCTGCGAAAAAAATATACCATGATTTTTACAATGTATTAAAAAACCAAGTGATTTACAATGAAAAGCTGACTCCCTGTCTATCACACACCAACCAACATACACACTTGCTCATTCATACACCTCTACAATCTACCAAACTCAAAAAACAATTTCTAAGGTTGAGGTAACACAGATATTATTTGTGTGATATCCACGCCAGGTCTACGTGCGTTTCGGTGGGTTCAGACCACCTTCCTCAGGACCAGATCAGAAAGAGTCTTGCTCTCCCCTCAGCGTGTGTGTACAGGGTACCTGAAATTACAAACAAAATGTAATGTACCTGTAACTAGGCCTTACTCAAAGGACATTTGACTTAATCTATACTATTTCATCTATCAGTTCCTTTATACATTAGCTATGAGACATCACATTGCACCAGAAAATAAGACTGTGTAAAAATCTTATGGTCCTTAGTCTCTCTAAAAAGAACATGATGTTTGGGTCACAATGGATTTGTGTCTTATCCACCAAACCCAGCACTCATTTCCATAAAAAACTGTCTCTTATTCAACTGGTGTGACTTATTTTCTGGTGACACCACCCTTTTGTACCGCTTTTGGCCGCCATAAGTGTGGCAGGGTATGCTCAGACGTTAGTCCCTTGCTCACTTTGCCACTGGATTCAAGCAAGCCGGGCTGAAGACGGCTGGAATGCCAGAAACCGGTCCTCGGAAGCTTGTTTCTGGCCCAGGGAAGACAATCCTTGGCAGTTCGGGCTGGACTGTTCCCATGAGGCACAGGGTCAGACTGATTTGCATATAGCCATGTCTGAACTGGGGTGGCAGAGTGGGCTAAAGAACGGTGATTGATTAAACCCAGATCTTTTGACTGGGTGTGAGTGTTTGATTGATTCAGATGCTCCATCCATCAACACCCCCCTTTTGTACCGCTTTTGGCCGCCATAAGTGTTGCAGGGTATGCTCAGACGTGAGTCCCTTGCTCACTTTGCCACTGGATTCAAGCAAGCCGGGCTGAAGACGGCTGGAATGCCAGAAACCGGTCCTCAGAAGCTTGTTTCTGGCCCAGGGAAGACATGGCTTTGCAGTTCGGGCCGGACTGTTCCCATGAGGCACAGGGTCAGACTGATTTGCATATAGCCATGTCTGAACTAGGGTGGCAGAGTGGGCTAAAGAACGGTGATGGATTAAACCCAGATATTTTGACTGGGTGTGAGTGTTTGATTGATTCAGATGCTCCGTCCATCACCACCCCCCTTTTGTACCTCTAAATTTATGAGGGCCTGGCCCTTTTTAGATTCATTCTTCTAGATAAACTGATCACATGGATCATCACCACCAAGATTCATCGGCAATTTAAAAACTCAACAACAACCTGCTTGTGAGAGCCTCTGGCAGTGGCAGAGGCTCTCACAGGGAGGTTGTTGTCGAGTTTGTAAATCTGCCCTCTAGCCATTATTACGGTCATGACTGTGGTGCTGCGCAACAGAGCAGAACACAGACTGCCACTCTCCAGTACGTTCAAAGACACGGGCACGAGTTTGCGGGCCACATACAAGCAGCAGGGTTTGCACTGGCCTGGGCTGCCCTGGCAATGCATGATGATCTGCTCTGCACAAGTCTCAGCCGCGCCCTTGACGAATGCAGGCCCAGGGCCTCAACCAGTGACGTGACGTTGCAGTCTTACGTCTCCAGTATAGTGAAAGACATGGGCACGGGACCGGGAGCCACAAACAAACAGCATGGTTTGCACTGAGCTGGGCTGCCCTGGCAATGCATGATGATCTGCTCTAGGTCTCAGCCACGACGTTGACGAATTATGCAGGCCCAGGCCAGGGCTAGGGCCTCAGCCAGTGGCAGTCGCGTCTCCAAACTAAAGTCAGCAGCAGCTGCTTACTGTGCTCTGCTCTGGCCACAGTACGGTCCAAGACATCAGCGCGGGCCACAAGATTTAGTGACTGCTGGTCAGTCCAGTCACATCATGCAACAACAATATAATATACACAGTGAATGCCGTGCACTATACTAAAGTGAATATGCAGTGCTGCGCACTTGCGCAGGCTCGGCGGGGTAGCTATTAGTGTAGTCACTCAGTAGTACTCACTGCATGTTGATACTTTGCCACGAATTAGACTGACTGCACTCACCAGCCCCAGGTTCGATGGCAGGCACTGGCAGCTCAGCTCACATACAGCAGGTTTTGCACTGTCCTGGGCTGCCCTGGCATGATGGTCCGCTCTGCTGAAAGTACTAGACCACAGGTACTCATAGTATGGCCGGCGGGCCGCCTGCGGCGCGGCAAGCCTTCCATTGCGGCCCGCGGACCTTGCAGACATTGTACCTGTGTTTTAAAAAAAAAGTTAAAGAGTGTCCGCAAACACTGCCGGTTGCAGCAGTGTGACTCTGAGAGGCTCTGCTCTATGGGGGCCGGGCGATTCTAGTGATAGTCAGAGTAGAGATGCAGGGGCGCTAAGAAGAGGTGAAATACAACAAAGCCTCACTAACAAGTAAATGGTCTTTTAAAGACCTGTGAAGTACTCGGTTGTGGCTGTGTGTGTGTCCGGGAAGCTGTCTCCACCTGGGCTGACACACGCAGGGTGAGGTGATAGAGGGAGGGAGAGGGAGGGAGACAGACGGGGAGAGAGGGAGCGAAGGAAGGGAGGGGGAGGGAGCCAGAGGGTGACAGAGGGAGGGAGAGGGAGGGAGACAGAGAGAAGTAGACAGAAGGAGAGAGACAGAGGGAGAGATACAGAGGGAGGGAGAGAGACTGAGGGAGGGAGGGAGACAGAGGGAGGGAGATAGAGGGAGACAGACAGAGGGAGGAGGGTGACAGAGGGAGGGAGAGAGAGGGACGGAGACAGAAGAAGTCAGAGGATGACAGACAGAGGGAGGGAGAAAGAAAGAGGGAGACAGAGGGAGGGATACAGAGGGAGAGGGTGACCGAAGGAGAGGGAGGGAGGGAGACAGAGGGAGGGAGACAGAGGGTGACAGAGGGAGGCAGAGGGAGGGAGGTAGAGAGAGAGGGAGACAGAGGGAGGGAGCCTGGTGGGGACAGAGGGAGGAGGGTGACAGAGGGAGCGAGACAGAGGGAGGGAGAGAGAGGGACAGAGTCAGAGGGTGACAGACAGAGGGAGGGAGACAGAAAGAGGAAGACAGGGAGACAGAGGGAGAGGGGAGGAAGGGGAGGCAAGGGAGGGAGAGAGACAGAGGGTACAGAGGGAGGTAGAGGGAGGGAGATAGAGAGAGAGGGAGACAGAGAGAGGGAGACAAAGGGAGGGAGTCAGGGGAGACAGAGGGAGGAGGGCAACAGAGGGAGGGAGACAGTGGGTGACAGACAGCGGGAGGGAGACAGAAAGAGGGAGACAGAAAGAGGGAGACATAAAGAGGGAAACATAGGGAGAGGGAGACAGAGGGAGAGGGAGGGAGGGTGAGGAAGGGATGGAGGGAGGGAGACAGAGGGAGGGAGACAGAGGGAGGGAGACAGAGAGAAAGGGAGACAGAGAGGGAGGGAGACAGAGAGGGAGGGAGACAGAGGGAAGGGGACAGAGGGAGGGAGAAAGAGGGAGGGAGACAGAGGGAGGGAGACAGAGGGAGAAAAAAAAGGGATACAGAGAGAGAGAGAGGGAGTGAGACAGTCAGAGTGAGTGATACAGATAGAGACAGAGGGTGAGAGGGAGAGAGAGAGAGAGAGAGATGTGTGTAAGCCGGGTCTGGTGGCTCAATGGATGAAGGCGTCCGCTGGAGGGACCTGTGTTCAACCTCATGGTCACAGTTTTTTTTGTTGATCTAGCCCTACCCCCTCCCCCACTCACCAGGCCCCCATCGGTGCAGCCTTCTGCAACAAACCACACTGTAAATTCGGACCCCGAGAGAAAGTTTGTGAGTACCCATGTACTAGACAGAGGCCTTCGAGCCCCCAGGGCAATGAGGTCAAGAGGAGCTCTAGGGCTCCTGACTCTCTCTCACTCGGCCGACCACTTCCTTCTGTGTCAGTCAATGGCATGCATGCACAGAGGGGGAGGGGGAGCACTCGGAGCAGAGAGAGCGGGGCTGAGCTTGAGGGCAGAGCAGCAAATGATGACCATGACCAATCACTGCACGGCTTTACAATAAAGCCATGCAGTGTTTGGTCAAAATGCCCCCCGTAGATTGCCTGAATACCCACTCTGACACAAACAACGCCCGAGGTAACTTGCACATTCTGTATTACTACCCTGCATGCTACACCAGAGGTTCTTAGTGTGTGCAGGAAACCGCAACAGCATCCCCACACTGAGCTCGCCCCAAAAAAGTGGTGTACTACACAATCCCCCGTCAGTACGATGGTCTTCATGCTATATTATTACATAAATAAACTGCACTAAAAAAATAGCCTTTCCATTGCTGCATGAAGATCACTATCATACACTCTGGCACCTCATGCCTTAACACATAAATGATTATCTCCTTTATTCAATATCACCTTAAATCCAGTATCATCACAACTGGAATGTCACAGCTGGAAGAGCAAATGCTGACATACCTCAATGCTGCCACTCCAACATTCGGATTATCCGCTGCACCAATAGAATCCCTCCTACTAAGAGCCCTGCCAGGTCACCTACTCAATTCACTAGTATCCCGCTTACTCAAACTGAGCCAAAAACATCACCCAAACTAAACTGTATGTTATTAAACTGTAGGTCAGCAGTAAAGCATGCCTACACAATACTACCATTCCTAGGGAAACTGATCGAAAAGCATGTCAACCACCATCTGTCCAGTTATATCGAACTCGCTGGCGGCCTGGACTACACTCAGTCAGGGTTCAGGCCGAAACACAGCACGGAGTCCACCCTTCTGTCAGTCACTGATGATTTGCACATGTACCAGGACAAGGGCTTCTCAGTGATCCTGGTTTTATTAGATCTGTCGGCAGCGTTCGACACCGTGTCACATACCATCTTGACCGATCGGTTGTCGAACGCTGCTATCAAGAACAGAGCCCTCGCCTGGTTAAGGAGCTTCTTATCCGATCGCACCCGAAGTGTCACCATGGATGCGTATCGCTCAGCAGAGGTAGAGATTTCGAAAGGGGTGCCACAGGGCTCCTGTCTAAGCCCGACCCTCTTCAACATCTATGTGGCACCCCTGGCAAGAGTGATGCACATGTATGGCTTCATCCCAGTATCATATGCTGATGACACGCAGCTCCTCTTCCCCTTCAAAACTCTCTCCGCTGAAGTAAGAAGCTCCTTCTCATCAGGCATGAAGGCAGTGGTACACTGGATGTCCTCCAACTGCTTTCAGTGCAACGTCAGTAAAACTGAAGTTATGTTGTTTGGAGAAGCCAAAATGCTATGGACCCCAGACTGGTGGCCACACGACTTGGGAGCAGTTCCCGAACCCAAGCAGGTCGTGAAGAATTTAGGGATCCACTTGGATCAAGAATTATCACTAAACAACATACCAACTACATCTCAGGTTCATGCTTCCACACCATTAGCCTGTTTCGCAAAGTTTTCCCTCTACTACCGGATTCCTTTAAGAGAACTCTAGTTCAGGCACTTGTCTTAAGTCGGATTGACTATTGCAGCGGCCTGCTGCTCTCTGCCAACGAAGGTGTGCTGGCCAAGCTCCAGGTTATTCAGAACACAGCGGCCCGCCTAGTCCTCAATGTCCCCCCGAGAACTGCATCCAAGCCCCTCCTTGAGCAACTGCACTGGCTTTCAATCCGGCAGAGAACTAAATTTAAAATATGTTGTTTGATACATAAATGTCTAAATGGACAAGGGCCCGCCTACCTTGAAAACAAATGTGTTCCTTATATTCCAACTCGATCTCTCAGGTCCAGCAACAATCTTCTTCTAGTTGTGCCCCGTGCTAAAACGGCTAGACATGGGAGCAAAGCACTATCAATAACAGGACCCACATTATGGAACAAACTTCCTCTGTCTCTGAGACAGTGTACAGAACATCTCAAATTAAGGAGACAACTGAAAACCGTACTGTTCAGAAATGAGATCTAGTTCTTACTCTATCCACGCCCTCTGTTCGACCGGCTCCAAAAGCGCAGAGATACTCCACTGGGAGTCGATTCAAGTGCTATATAAACCAGCAAATAAATAAATAGCGGAAACCATCCTACTTCATAAAATCAATATATGCTTTCTAACTGAAACCTGGCTTAATGACCACTCATCCCTCATTATCGATCTCCTCTCCCCACTGGGCTTCTCAATCATTCATGCGACCATTAAGAGATATCGGTGGCAGAAATACCTATCACATGCAAAAATGTTCTGTGCCTAAAACCTTTCCACGCTGAATTTGCCAATTTCAAATTCCTAGGCTTTAACCCCATCAAATTACAAGCCATCTATTACCCACCAGGTGATAAACTACAATTGTTCAATGATTTAACAGACCTAATAATGCAAAACTCCATGAAGGACCCCAGTGATATTATTCTTGGAGACCTAATATTGCACTTGAATGATACTGATGATATAACAGTACAAGCCTTATCCACCCTCCTTAAATCGAAAGGTCTCACTCAGCATTGCAAAAACAAACCCACAATTAAGGTTCTATCCTTGACACATTCATTACTGACTACAATACGATTTCCTTCAATTCCATCCTACCACCATTTAATTATATTCGATTTTAATGTCAACCAACTTAAACTCCACGCCCAAACTTATGGTCAAAAGCACTGGACAAGGAACATGCACAAAATCCTACAATCAGATTCAGAACCCCTATTCAGTTCCTTAATTCCCCCTCCACCCAACCTTAGTACCATCAATGACATCACTTCCATCTATACCTCAAAAAAGAAAGAACTCCATAACCCCATTAAAACTCAAGAAAACAAGAATATTCCCCTCCAGATCCTAGTTCAATAAAGACCTTAATAAGAAAAGCCGACAACTGAGACTGACTAAATGAATCTGGAGAAAACAACACTTATTGATCCATTTCTCCTACCTCCAGCTGAACAAAATACAAAAAAATATCTACTTAGAATAAATTTCCTTCTTCTGAGCCCAACTTGACCCTGGAAAGCAGACCTAACGACCTTTTCAATTTAATCAAACACTAAACCTCCTCTATACCACAACATTCAACTCTTTTCTCTACCAAGCGCTGTGAAGAGTTCCCCAATTTTTTCACAGACAAAGTTGCAAACATCAAACTCTGTCTAGACTTTATCACCTCTTCTCCTTCTACCAAAGATGGCTCTTCTACCAAAATGTACCCTTTCCTTTCTACCTCCACACCAGATGGTCCCCTCAAATCCATCCCCTCAGTGAAAAAGAACACAATAATCACTTAAAAATGAAAAACACTGCAAACTGGACCAAGTAAGAAAATATCTCTGAAAAAGAAGTCCTTGAAATACTTTCATGCATGAAGCCAATATTCCACCTCACTGACCCTCTTTCCTCCTCTCGCATCAAAAATCCCAGACACATAATCTCCCCAACTTGGGCTGAAATCATCAACTCCTTCCTATTCAGTGGCTCTATGCTGGCCTCTCTTAACCTCGGCCAAGTCGCCCACTCATCTTAAAGCCTGACACAGACCTGAGCTACCTTAATAGCTACAGATCTATAATCAACCTCCCTTTCCTGGCCAACACTATAGAAAAATGTATGGTCTCTCAACTTAACAATCACATTGAAAAATTCAACCTATATGATACCTTCCATTCCTAGTCCTGGAAAGGCTGCAGTATGGAGACTGTAATCCTGAACATCACTGATGATTTACACAGATCTCTTGATGACAGTGAAGGCTGCCTCCTATTCTTCTTGGACCTCTCAGCTGCTTTTGATGCCATTAACTACAACATGCTCCTAAACAACTTCTCACAGTGTGCTGGCATCAATGGAACCCTCCTGCAGTGGTTTACCTCAGTGGTTAGTCGTGCTAAGCTTGGTACCAACTATGGTAACGGAGGGCAGAGAGGTCATCTCTAAAAACACCACATCATGCAGTGGGAGGCAAACCTAAGTAACATCCGGAAAGCCAAAAGTACAAATCCAAATGTATCCATTAATATTGCATCTGATGACGATGAGCAGATCGTGCAGAGGGGAGGTGGTACACACAGTAGCCCAGCCAGCAGCACTGCAGTGGTAGAGCCCACACCCTCTACCCTGGCAACATCTAGGTGGCATAGTAAGAGTTTGGGAGAGACACCAATGCAAAAAAGTACATCAATGAGCCGGACTGGGTCGACAAAGTCTGGATCATCATCATCCTAACATATGAAAAAAACTGTCCAGACCACCATTAAAAGCATGTTTAGGTCAGAGACGCCATTTGAACGGCATCACCCAATGGCACGTCTATATAATACAATGCTGGCTAAAATGTAAGCGCTGGACCTTCTCCCTTTTTCTTTCGTGGAAGGGGTGGGTTTTCGAGAATTTGTGGCAACTGTATGCCCTAAATGGAAGGTTCCTAGACGGTCCTAATTTTGCCAGAGTTGCGGTTCCAGCACTACATCAAGATGTGCTGGAAGTGATTGGGGCAGCTTTGCAGAAGAGTGCTGTTCACACTATCAACCTGACAACAGACATGTGGACCAGTTTCCAAGCCGTTGATTACATATGCATCACTGCACACTGAGTCTCTTTTACGGGGCTTAGAGACAAGATAGCTGCAGGTGTTGACAGTGCCACAATTTTTCAAGTTACTAGGAAACAGGCAACAGTAGCCATGTTTGCCATGGAGAAATCTCACACTGCAGAAAACATTTTGGAGGAGTTTAACAGTAAGGTCTTTCAATGGCTGCATCCAAGAAGGCGCATGATTGGTTATGTTTCCACGGATAATGGCAGTAACATAGTTAAGATGTGGGAGGAACTGTTATACCAGGAGGTCTTAATGATCATTATGAACTCTAATGTTACCTGTAAAGTGTTAACTGTAAAGCTATAGATTGTGAGGGAATGCACTGCTTTTTCTATTTTCTTTTTCACTCTGTTTACTTTTAAAGGTATGACACTTCACATTAAAATCAGCAAAATACTGAGATGATGTACAAGCTCTGCTAATGGAGGTGTTCGTCGTTTTTGGGTTTCTATATTGCATTTTATTTTATTCCCCTTACACAAGTTTCTTTGAGTTGCCTTTTACGCACAATTGCAGAATGTAACTGGTCGCAGTTAAAGCACACTGAGAGTTGGTAAACTTGTTTTTAATACCATAGAGTTGCATCTGATTGCGATTGAGAAGTTGAGCAAGTGGTCCTTTGTTAGTGTTGTTGGACACCGAGTCCATCTTTGATGCTGAAGCTCTTAGGTAGAATTTCCAAACGCTTCCGATCACGTGCCTTGGGTTGCGGATCAAGCTTTGAGGAGACGGTATGGCGGCGTTTTGCAAACTGTGGTGAGTGTTTGCTAAGGAACCTTATTGATTTTGACTGAGAGTCTTAGAGAGCAAGGTCATATGGCGTAGTAACCCCCTTCTGTGTGTATGATTACTTTCAGAAACATTTACGAAGAAGTGTGGGGAATCCTTACGGGTTGATGCATGAAGAGCCAGGTATGAACTCTGGTTTGTTGTCTATGCAGTAGAGGTTATTGGAAAGATATGGGTTAGTGTTCATGAGCATTGTCTATTTCTTTTAGGTTCTCCTGATGCTTCATTCTATGTTTTGCTTAGCGGGCATATATCGAACATTTAGCATACTTTATACTGAGCGTCTGATAAGAAACATTTGAATATAGGTTCACTTTTCTCTCACAAGGACTTGGCGACTTACTATCTCATTACGAACACGAGCACTGTGATTCCCATACCATAGAGTTTGATTTTTGTGTGAGGCTTAATGCATATAATTCACTTCACAACAATAGGGATTCTTGGTCGCACATCATTTTCAGAATTAGTTGCGGTGGATTTTTTATGGCATTTCCGATTTACACGTGTGGTGTCTTTATTCTATTGAGCACCATTAATCTTCTTTTGCATTCTTTTTAAATCTTTGGTGTCTGCGGTGTCATTCCCCAGTTTCAATTTGTATCTACATAGTGCAGGTAACCACTGCATGTTGAGGAAATATGAAGCGACAATAAATGTTTTGCTGTTTTTTTGTGTTATAGATCCAAACTGGAAACACATAACTATCTTCAAGAAACTTTGTATTATAGAAATATGTTGTGATATTTATCCCCTGACGAAGGGTTCATTCTAGAACCCGAAATGCATTGGGTATTATTTTAAGTTCTGTAAACCAAATTGTTTTCAACTGATTGAAATGTATTGAGTGATTAAGGAACTCATGAATTGAATTCATAATTTTGTTGTGATGGACTAAAACAAACGATATACACTGATATCGAAACTGTATGATTAATTATGGTTTAATGTTGCAAAATAAACCAGGCTGTAAAAAGAGTAAATTACATGTTTGACTTTTGATTAATATAGAGGCCCTCTGCCCATAGCTGTGCAACAGGTAGCGTAGGGTTTTCCTTACGCTCTCTAGTGAGTATTATAGTTAAGGTCATGCATGATGGTGGCTATTTCAGAGTGCAGTGTTTGGTGCACAGCACTAACATTGTTGTTCAAGATTTCTTGATAAAAGAAAACACAGTCAGCAAGTTACTGACCACCTGCCGAAGAATCTGCACACATTTCAGCCATTCTTTTAACCCCTTCCATGCGGCCACGATTCTGCCCCTGTGCTGCAGAATCGCGAGTAGGAGGGTTTATGACGGCCCCCAGCCGTCATCAGCACATGGGCACCGTAGTGCATGATGGCTGGGGGCCGTCATCAGCATGGAAGGGGTTAAGGCCCGGAAGCAGCTGAGTATCATTCAACGTGTCTATAGAGTGCCAGTCTGAGGACTCATCCAGGAGGTGGCAACACGTTGGAACTCAACCAATGAGTATGTCTTTCACGCACTGGGTGCTGCTTTAAAAGACATGAGGCTAGAGGTGGACGAATGGGACCTAGTTAAAAGCCTGACAGACATGCTTCGTCCTTTGGAGGTCTTCACGCGTGAAGTCAGCAGGGAGGACTGTAGTTTGGCAAAGCTATCCCATTGTTGCGCATACTAGAGCACCAACTGACGGCGGTGTCTTCAACGTTCCGAGATGATGCTGAAAAACAAGAGGCATATCAGTTGGTGGACAGATTATTAAGCCGCCTAGTTGAGAATGCAACGATTCAGAAAAGGGGGTGGTGATGAACAGAGGGTCTGAATTATGCAGACCACTCTTACCCAGTCCAAAGATCAGGGCTTGATCCATCACCATTATTTATCTCACTGCACCATCCCAGCTCAGAACCTGGCTATATGCAAATCAGTCTGTCCCTGGCCCAGTGCATCATGGGAACAGGGCAGACTAAACTACCAAGCCAATTATTCACCAGAAAGGAGACAAGCTACCGGGGACCGGTTTCTGGCATTTCAGCCGTCTTCGGCCCGGCTTGCTTGAATCCTGATGGTGCAGTGAGAAAGGGACTCATGTCTGAGTATACCCTGCCACACCTATAGCGGCCAAAAACGATTCAGAAAAGGGGGTGGTGATGAACAGAGGGTCTGAATTAAGCAGACCACTCTTACCCAGTCCAAAGATCAGGGCTTGATCCATCACCGTTATTTATCTCACTGCACCATCCCAGCTCAGAACCTGGCTATATGCAAATCAGTCTGTCCCTGGCCCAGTGCATCATGGGAACAGGGCAGACTAAACTACCAAGCCAATTATTCACCAGAAAGGAGACAAGCTACCGGGGACCGGTTTCTGGCATTTCAGCGGTCTTCGGCCCGGCTTGCTTGAATCCTGATGGTGCAGTGAGAAAGGGACTGGAGCTTGTTTCCTTCCCAGTGTAAGAATTGGCTTTTGTAGTTTGGTTTGCCCTGTTCCCATCATGCACTGGGACAGGAACAGACTAATTTGCATACAGCCAGGTTCTGAAACTGGGATGGTGCAGTGAGCTAAAAAACGGTGTTGGATCTAGCCCTGATCTCTTGACTGGGTGAGAGCTTTCTGCTTAATTCAGAGACTCTGTCCCTCACCACCCCTTGTTGTAAATATTTTTGTCCACCCTAAGCGTGGAAGGGTATTCTCAGATGTGAGACCCTTGCTCATTGCACCATCAGGATTCAAGCAAACCAGGCCGAAGACGGCTGTAATGCCAGAAACCGGTCCCCGGGAGCTTGTTTCCTTCCCAGTGTAAGAATTGGCTTTTGTAGTTTGGTTTGCCCTGTTCCCATCATGCACTGGGACAGGAATAGACTAATTTGCATACAGCCAGGTTCTGAAACTGGGATAGTGCAGTGAGCTAAAAAACGGTGTTGGATCTAGCCCTGATCTCTTGACTGGGTGAGAGCTTTCTGCTTAATTCAGAGACTCTGTCCCTCACCACCCCTTGTTGTAAATAGTTGAGAATGCAAGGCTTAAAGCAATACATGCAAAACAACATTACATTTGTGCCACTATTCTGGATCCACGGTACAAAAAGGCTCTGGCCAGCAATACATTAATTACTTTTTCTTTCTTTCATTATACTTTATTCAATATGAATATCATTAAAGTACAAACATACATACATTGTGACAAAAGAGTAAAAATAGAGATTTAAAAAGAGCGATTTAATTACTTTTTATGAAACAGATCTTTCCAAGTACAAACATTGGCTAGCTCTGTCAGCCACTCGCTTCGAAAAAGAGCGGCAGGAAATTGAAGTAACCGCCACAAGTACTACTGAAGCAGCAGGCCATCCGGTGTCAAGTTCCACTTCTGTGGCGGAAGGCAGTCACTTTCCCTTAGAGCCGTTACCGACACCAGCGACCGTATCATTACCTGCATCAGGCCCAGTCATAATATTGTTGAAAGCGGATTGCATAACTCATCAAGGGTTTGCTCGTTCCAGTGTTGATGTAAAGGCATTGGCAACAGATGGTATGCAAAGTACAGCACCCCTGGAGGACCTGGATTGGATGACCCAACAGAGGTCTACTTTGATCAGAACCCATTGGTGTATTGGTACGGGAAAAGGACTCAATGGCCACTGATCACCAAGCTGACTATAAATTATTTGGCTTGCCCACTCACAAGTGTGTCTTCTGAACGTGTTTTCAGTGCTGCTGGTGCCATTGTAACTTCAAAAAGGACCCGCCTCTCGCCAAAAAATGTGGAGAGGTTAACATTGATCAAGATGAATCAGCACTTCATACCACTAGATTACAAAATATGTGAATCCACGCAGGAAGAAGAGGACTCCAACTTAGGTGACAGAAGTTCTTCTATGTTAGCTGACTTACTCCTGGTTCAATTCACAGACTTTGAGGACGAGCTTTACTTTCCTGACACCTAGGCTTGAAATGCTAACTTTCTTATTTCGTCCCTATTCACTTTTATTTCTGTGTGTCTTTCTTTGTTTTCCAACTGTTATCACAACAAAACTTTAATCACAATAAATCCATCAGCAGCACTGTCTTGGTCTTATTTCCATGTTGAAGGTGCCGCTGTCTGCATGCCTGAAGTTCACAAGTTCACAACTCAGTCATCCTCCTCTAGCATATATCCTCCTCCTCCAGACTCCCCCTATCCATTTCCCTCAAGGCAGATGGCCGGATTACGCAGAATCAAGAAACTGTCGCTTCGTAGACGAGTCCCCTCAAAAAAAGTGGCACTGGAATGACTGACTAATCTGACTGTTACTTCTGAAATTGACACGAGAGGCTGCCCTGTGGCCCTTCACTTAAGAATAAGATGCTGACAAAAAGGGGAACAGGTAATGAATGATGAGATGGCATGCAGTGAACAACACTGGCTGTCTTGCTCTGATGAGAGCAATTGCTGTTTGTTTGTTGTGCATGAAATGAATCCTATGTGTTCTGTAATTATTTAATCTTTTACACACTAAACGTAACTCAAGTCTACTCTATTTACCTTGTTTAATACAAATTGTACTTCTACTGCAGGGGCCACTACGTTGCATTTTTTAATAAGGAAAATGTCCTTGGACTCACTGTGTGTAGACTGTGACTGCATGAACAACATTGAGTTTGCCAACACCATATGATGATGATGATTCATGTTGACCAAATATCTTTACAGTCACTCACTGGGAGGGATGGATCCTCCTCGTCGATTTACGTAAGAACTATGGCAATTTCGTGAGTGGCAAACAAGTCAAAAACAACCACAGCAAAACTACATGTCTGTATAGTCTGTGTCAAAGAGGTATGCTACATGGAGGTTGATTTACTCAGTGGTGCCTGCCTTGACAGTCTGCATGGCCCTGGCCTGCTGTGTGCTAATTCATATCCTGGAAACATAGACTCAGAGTAGGCACTTTAGAAATGATGTATGTATGTAATACTGTCACCTCTGAAAGTGAAAGTGTTATTTTTGAACTACACACTTTACCGTATATTTTTCCTCCAGGGTGTATTAATATCCCTTCCTGTTTTTCCATCGACAATTACAGGCCAGCACTTACCCTGTGTGATGGGAAACACAATAATTACCATAGCAATCCGCAATTCTGCATCTGATGGAGCAAGGATTCGCACATGAAGCGACTTGCTTGTATTCATGAACCTCGAGTAACGTTAAAAAAAAAGTAACCAACATGTTTGTTTTACTAATTTTGCACATTTTACATCAAAATCAGGTGTCCGAGAGAAGCTTGCTTATGTGTTTTTACTAACCATAATACGCTTGCAATTAAGATGGCTGCTGCTACGCGAGGGCTTCTACTGCGCATGCGTCTATCATACTCATGTGACATGACGTATTCTTTGCTTTGGAGGGAATCCGTCGCATCTGCGCTCTAGTGCTAAAATGGCTTTTCTGTGTTCTCACATGCGAAAAGCTTGCACTGCTGCTTTTGCTAAGCTGTTCATTCTGCCTAATCCCAATGCTACAGTTAAAATTAAGATAGTGGGTATAGAGTAGAAATACATGGTATACAGTGTATTCATTTATTCTGTGTTCTAAAACTGTTTCTTTTCCATTTCATGTTACAATTTGAAAACTGTCCTGGCTTGTACCGCTGTACTCCATCTTTGTTGAAACTGAGACTGCGTGAAAGTCTCAAGTCTTTGGAACAGTGACCTTTGGACTATAGCCAAGGAGCTGACTGACTAGAAGATGCTCCTGGGAATGTGCACTTGTAAACTCAGAATTATACAATGTTATAACAATGTATTGGTCAATAGAACCTCCATTGTTGGGTGGAATAAAACTTCATGAGAACCTGAATTTGATGGGCGGGAACGTAAATTTACATATGAGACGGCACAAACCTAAAATGTGGTATGGTATGACGACCTCTCCTTCTCTTTTGTCCATTTGAAATTGGGGAACCTTACACTTGCAACATTAGGGGGTGGTACACTGACCTGAAAAACAGTATAACTAGGATAGGGTTAGTTAGTTAATTTGCCCGACTTGTCCGAATTGTCACTGACCCAACGCACTTAATAAGAGAACAAGAGAAGAGGGCTGCGGAGCACTCTGCCGGAAGATTCGCTGACCCAATTGGGGTCTGGGAAGCTGAGGTGCTGGCGAATCACTTTGTTGGTGAATTTGATATGCCAATCGGGGTTCTGACTGTTAGCTGCAGAGAGGGAGTAGCGCAGGCGTTGCATCTGAACTGCAAGTGCTGGTCTTAGTCTTTGGTGGTCCTGTCCTGATCCAAATCTGGTTTTCCTGTCCTGATTCTAATCTGCACCTGCTGGCCTACTGGCAACTGCAACTTTTGGGGTTCTCCTATCTTTTCAACTGACCCGTGGCCAGGGTTGGTCTTCACACCATTCTAGGTAAATATAAATCTGTGTGCGTTCGTCATTACATATGAACTTGTTTTCGTTAAACTTTTGATTGCATATGTTCCTTTTTCTCTTACCCATTCCCCGTAGCAAATGATCAATTGTTTTCTGATTTATTAGACTGTTCCATTTTTTTTCTTAATCTCCTTATAGTTGAACGCTAAATCGTTCTCATGATTGCGCAATAGGTTTCCTTTTCCTCACCCTCCCTTTAAAGTGCTCAAGTTTAGTAATTCGATATAATAGTGTTTTCCATTTTCTTACCTTCTCTATAGCTATATAATTAAATTGGGTTTTTCGTGATTGTATGTTATGTTCCCTCTTCTTACCCACCTTTTGAAAATTGCTTAAAGCTATATTATTAGAATATTCCTTTTCTTTACCCACCTTTAGTGAATCTGTGTAACTGTTTTTATAAATTAGCATGTTCCTTGTCTTACCTTCCCTTTAAGAATTACTAAGTGATTGGCATAATATATCTTTTGCATATTTAGCCTTCAGCCGGCCATGTATCAGATTCCCAGCCAACTGTGCCTGCATTCAAAAACACGTATCATTCTTTTACAGTCATTAATTTAACTCGCTCGTCCTTCCTTACTCCCTTCTTTCCCTTTTTCGTTCATCCCATCTATCAAGTTCATCTCTGATCTGCCGTGGCTTCTCAATAAAAATTTCACAGCTGAGTTGAAGTCAAATTTAGAGGAGGCCATTGGTTACTCATCAACTCCTGCCGCTAATGCTATTGTGAATGCGAAGTCAAGGGTGACTGTCTTCTACCTGGTTGACAAAAACTTAGTTCTAAATTTGTAAGTCTTCTTAACAGTAAAGTGTACTTACTGTTACTGTACAACACTCTGCAATCTAAACAACGAAGGAATAATATAATAGCTTACCACTGCCCGACACCACCGTGGTATCCCCACAGCAGTTCCTGCTGGCACTGCATCTGCCCCTGGAGTGACCGCCTCCGCGCTGGCCCCGGCACTGGTGGTGGGCTGTGCCAATGGTGTTACGCCTAGAAAATACATTTGATATTTTTAGATGCCATACACCACTCCCTATTTTGTCTAGGAATGAAAAAATATGTTACTACATAAACAAATTTAATTATTTGTGACTCTCTAGTCTAAACTAAAAATTCCCCTTTCGGAAGGGGATGTTTTTTTTTATTTATGCTTAGCCATGATAACAAGCTACACTTTTTGACACAACCCATGAATGCTTGCTTTTTAACATGCAGCATTTTTCTCATTACAGACAGAAGCTTCCCTTCTATGAACAAGAGCTATATGTTATGTTAATCATCGTCATCCCAACCAGTACTTTAAGTTCCAAGAAGGTGAGAGGTATCCCACAATTAATGTGTAAAATCGGATCACTGACAAAATTTCGACCTCCAAAATATCGACCTACAGAAATATCGAGTCTAAAATATCGAGGGCAAGAATATCGACATCCTATCTACAACATGGTAAGTACAAAAATATCGAAAAATTAATTTAGATGTTAAAAATATCGATGTTAAAAATATTGTTTTTTTTTCTTTCAAAAAATAATTGTAAAATAATTTAAATAACACTAATAAATATAATATACATAGTTATAAGTATTTAATCATGTTTAAAATTATTAAATAATACGTATATAATAATAATACATTAATAAAATATACACTGTCAATATATAATATATATGTTCTGAACAATATGTTGTAATAATTATTTTACTAACTTATAAATTATTAAAATATATTCTAATTTACAAATACATTTACAAACATAATGAATGAATGAATGAATGAATGAATGAATGAATGAATGAATGAATGAATGAATGAATGAATGAATGAATGAATGAATGAATGAATAAGGTATTTATAGAGCGCACGGTGGCCAAGCGGCTTCCTGGCGCTGAGCTCTACTGGACAGAACAAACAGGGCCGAGGAAGTTAAACGGGGTAGGCCTGGGCAAACAAGAATGTTTTGAGCGCTTTACGGAAGTGTGAAAAGATGGGGATAGAACGCAAGGAGAGAGGGAGGGAATTCCAGAAGCGGGGGGCAAGAACGGAGAATCTGGTTCCACCAGTGCGGGATTTACGGAAACGGGGAACAGTGAGGAGGGCCAAAGAAGAAGAGCGGAGGGTACGAACAGGGGTGTGAGATGAAATCAGGGAAGTGATGAACGCCGGGGCAGAACGATCAACAGCCCGGAAGACTAGGCAACCTAGTTTAAACAAGGAGCGTTGCAAAACGGGGAGCCAGTGAAGGGATTTGAGAACAGGGGTGATATGGTGAGTTTTGGGAAGGTGAAAGATGAGTCGAGCAGCCTGAAACAATAACATAAATAAAATGTACAAAACATAAAAAATTAAATATACTTTTAATATTTTTACAATTAATTATATAAAATGTTGGATAGCGCAGGGGTAAAAATTACTATTCCCACTCCAGAGAGTGCAACAGTAGGGAAAGCTTTGGATAGCGTAGAGGTAAAAATTACTATTCCCACTACAGAGAGTGCAACAGTAGGGAAAGCGTTGGATAGCGTAGGAGTAAAAATTACTATTCCCACTCCAGAGAGTGCAACAGTAGGGAAAGCATTGGATAGCGTAGGGGTAAAAATTACTATTCCCACTCCAGAGAGTGCAACAGTAGGGAAAGCGTTGGATAGCTTAGGGGTAAAAATTACTATTCCCACTCCAGAGAGTGCCACAGTAGGGAAAGCTTTAGATAGCGTAGGGATAAAAATGACTATTCCCACTCCAAAGAGTGCAACAGTAGGGAAAGCGTTGGATAGCGTAGGAGTAAAAATTACTATTCCCACTCCAGAGAGTGCATCAGTAGGGAAAGTGTTGGATAGCGTAGGAGTAAAAGTTACTATTCCCACTCCAGAGAGTGCAACAGTAGGGAAAGCGTTGGATAGCGTAGGGGTAAAAATTACTATTCCCACTCCAGAGAGTGCACCAGTAGGGAAAGCGTTGGATAGCGTAGGAGTAAAAATTACTATTCCCACTCCAGAGAGTGCATCAGTAGGGGCAGCGTTGGATAGCGTAGGAGTAAAAATTACTATTCCCACTCCAGAGAGTGCAACAGTAGGGAAAGCATTGGAAAGCGTAGGGGTAACAATAACTATTCCCACTCCAGAGAGTGCAACAGTGGGGAAAGTATTGGATAGCGTAGGGGTAACAATTACTATTCCCACTCCAGACAGTGCAATAGTAGGGAAAGTGTTGGATAGCGTAGGGGTCAAAATTACTATTCCCACTCCAGAGAGTACAACAGTAGGGAAAGTGTTGGATAGCGTAGGGGTAACAATTACTATTCCAACTCCAGAGAATGCAACAGTAGGGAAAATGTTGGATAGCGTAGGGGTTAAAATAACATACTTATAAATAAAAGCTTTTTATTTAAAAAATGATATAAAGTATTAAAAAAATGTAAACCATATACAATACCTATACATAATTATAAAAAACATGATTACCTAAATATATTTAACCAAAAATAAATATTAAAAAATACCATTTTATAATATTTAATTACCAATTAATAATTATTTAACTATTATATTATTTACAAAACAATCATTTAAAAAAAATTATTACTTAATTACATTAACATTACTTCCCACCATATTCCCCTATAAATTCACTACCCAGAACAGAACACATTTATCTATTTATGAATTAATTAAAATTATTTACCAATCAATTAAAATTAATTACCAATTAATTAAAATTATTTACCAATTATTTAAAATAATTTATAATTCCTACTAATTAATAATTAATTATACATAATTAAATAACTTCCCACCCTATTCTCCTATAAACCCACAACCCGCTACAGAACATATATATCAATTCATCAATTATTTATAATGAAATAACCATTAATTAAATTTATTTACCAATTATTTAAAATTATTTAATAATAACTACTAATTATTTTTTAATTTACCATAATTAAATTACTACCCACCCTATTCCCCTATAAACCCACAACCTGCTATAGAACATATTTATCAATTAATCAATTAGTTAAAATGATTTACCAATTAATTAAATTTAATTACCAATTATTTATAATTAATTAATATTAACTACTAATTATTAATTAATTTAACATATTTATATTACTTCCCACCCTATTTCCCTATAAACCCATAACCCGCTACAGAACATATTTATCAATTAATCAATTAATTAACATTATTTTCCAATTAATTAAAAATAATTACCAATTAATTACAATTTATTAATAAATCCTACTAATTAATAATCAATTTAACATAATTAAATTACTTCCCACCCTATTCCCCTATAAACCCACAACCCGCTCCGGTACTAAAACATATAATTTACTTATAAATAAATGTATTAATATATAAATGTAATACACATATATTATTAATTATTTTAATTACTTAAGTAAAACATATAACACATACATAATAAAAAACAAAAGAAATAATACAAATATCGATATTAGTGTCATCGAAATTAGTAACATCGATATATATGCTATCGATATTACTAACTTCAATATTACTTACATCGATATTAACTATTTCGATATTACTTACCTTAGGGTCGATATTCTGTCCAACGATATTCTTGTCTTCGATATTCTGCACCCTTGAAATTACTGACACGATATTTTGGTACATCGATATTTCATACTCAATATTTTGACTGTGTACCGTAAAATCAGCCACTGTTTAGTTTTAAAGACTTCACCGTTTACCTTATATGAATGAATTTGATTTTAATACATGTTTTTATATAATGCACAATTGAAATGTAATATTATACAGTCTACAGAGTAAACACAGAACTAGTTGTTTTACTTTTACTAAAGCTTTAAAACTTTCATAGACTCTGTGGTTTTTTAGTCATGAGTGAGTGAGCGAAAGGGTTTGCAATTAGCAAGCATGATTCTGTGACTCTGAGAGGTCGGGAGTGGACTCTGACTCCGTAGTCTTATGTTTTGGGTTGTATAATCATTGGGGATCATCGCTGCATTCGGGAGCTAAATAATGACTCTGACACACTAGCTAGTCTCAGTATAAGGAGATTGGGGGTTCAACTTCTGTCATGACTGAGGTATGTAGAAACTGGAAAGTCTAACTGCACAGAGCAGAAGAAAACAAAGTAGTTATTAAATAGCTAGTAGTACTCACCAAGCCCAGGAATCTCAACGCCAAGCAGGTCGAGCAGGTCTTGTTCCCGGTCCAGGATGTCGGACCACCGGAGCGTGCCTGTTGGTTTGTGCACCGGACCCCAGACTCCCGATACATGGCCCGGCACACCTTACCCCATAGCTGCCGATGCTCCCGGAGGCCGTACCCGGCACTAAACTGTAAACTATTGATATCTGACTCTGTTGAGTCACTAGGGATTTCTCTTGAAAATATCTTTAACATGAAAGATAATAATAATACGTTGGCCAAATGTGGCTCATAGACACTGAAACACCAAAAAAAAAATCAAACCCTTCATCCCCCTTGAAGTCTTTTCCAAGCTACACTACAGCAATGCAACGATCACTGGTACTCAAAAATATCCACCTTATACCCATGAAATCCACTCTCAATGCAGGAGCTAAACCTCTCTCTGGGGAGAGGCAAATTTTCCCCATCACTCCCACACTTAAAAAGCTCAACTGGCTACCAATCGAAGCAAGAAGCATATTCAAAACTGCTTGCATAATCGACAAAGCTCTCTACAGTGGAAATCCAAGTTACCTGACAAACAACATTTCAAACGCTGGCTGAAAGAGGTTTCTGTAAAGCTTAAACAATCCTTTGAGCTCCTGATTCCATTCACATTTAAGTGATACAGAAAACAAATGATGGACAGAATGCTGTCAATGCAAACATTCTCCCCCAGTCAAAAGATCTGAGATAAATCCATTGTTCTTTTGCCACTACTCCACCCCAGTTTGGACCCAGCCATATGCAAATCAGTCTTGGCCTGGAATGTCCCCATGTGGCACAGGGTCAAGACTGATTTGCATATGGCTGAGTCCAAACTGGGGTCCTGTAGTGGGCAAAAGAAAAATTGATTTAATCCAGATCCTTTTGACTGGGGGAGAATGGTTGCAGTGTTTGCATTCCGTCCATCATTTGTTTGCTGTAACTCCTTTTCAAAGTTAAGACAAAAAAAATCACCTACCCATTCCTTATCTGGGATTGTGTCCAGAATTGGTCATGCTTTGCCTAAAGAACTACATAACAATCAATCATACCTATACTTCAGGGACTTACTCAAACTGTTTCTTTTAAAAAAATATTTGGGGAGTGGCCTGAACGCCGCACAAGATGGCGGCTTAGCGGTGGTGCTCTGACTTCCGAGCATCGAAACCGGCATTTCTCGCCGATTTACACCGGCGATACATTGCTTCTGAGCCCAACACCATTTGGGGGAGCATGAGGTGAGCAAGACGCTCTGCTCTTTGCCCACTTACATCGCAGCTATGCTGTGAATTTTTCCCGCGCAACGTTTTCATCACAGCCGCCATTTTGTTTTTTGTTTATCTCCTCAATTTGCGCCAATGCCGATTTTTGTAGCACAATCTCTTCATTTCTGCTTTTTTTATCTTCTGCCATGCCAGCAACCTTCTTTTTCTATCATGATAAATCCCTATATGGTGAATTCCAGTCAGCGCTATGATTTTTCCCTCGCTTCAAGTTTTCTAATGGCCGCCATTTTGTCGCTTGTGAGGAGAGGAACTCTTGCTTCATTTGATTGAATATTTGACTCAATTTTAGATCTTTGGCCACTTTTCTGCTTCGAAAATTATCTTTGGACTTCCTAAGTGTTTATTTGGTCGCTTCTTTTTGAGACTTCCTGAGAGGTTTGTAGCTTTATTACTGGTTTTACGCTTTCTATATGGGGAAATTGCATAACCTTAAGCTTTCAACCTCTGTCAAACCACGTACTCCCTCAGACTCCGACTCTGCACTTCCAGACATGGAGGACCATGCTTCTCAAAAATCTGACTTGACCCCTGGGACGATTCCGAAAACGATTTCTTCGAGTAAGCTTCCACAATCAGCGTCGACAAAGCGCCTTAAGAAAGATTCCCCCTCCCCAGGTACCTCCTCACATTCTGCCTCAATAGATATTATCCTTGAAGAAATTTGTGCGCTGAAACCCTTCATGGCTGAAACCACAAAGACTTTGCAATTTCTCCATGATAAGTGGTCCTCCTTGGAATCTCGTGTTCTTCTGGTGGAGCAGTCAACGGAATCTCTTCAGTCTTCATGCCCTCGTATCTCCGTCCTAGAAAAAAACATATTACCTCTGAGTAGACAGACAGAGGATTTGGAAAACCAAAATCTCAGAAATAATCTCTGAATTTATGGACTTCCTGAACATATTGAGGGATCCAATCCTACTGCATTCTTTCAATCTTTTCTGCCTAAAATTTTGGATCTTCCTCCTTCCTCTACCTCAACATTCAGCGAGCGCACAGACTGGGTCCAAAGATCTCTGCCAAACCTCGCGGCGTCATCATGCTGTTCCTGCAATACACCGACCTTCTCCAGGTGTGATCGGCTGCCAAGTCTAAAAAGCAGATTGTTTGGGAAGGTCATCGCCAATACCTTTCTCAAGATGTGGCTAAAGCAACAGCAGACCGTCAAAAACAGTTTTTGGATATGCGACCGCAGTTGCGAGCTCTGAATGCCAGATTTGGTTTACTTCACCCGTGCCTCTTTAAGGTGACCTAAAAGGACAAAACCAAAACATTTGAAGATCCTCTAGCTCTACAAGAATTTCTTCATCAACAGGGAGCTGATGTCATGGACACTGCAAGAGCTGTTTAGGCACCTAATTTGAACTTTTGTTCACTCTTCCGTCTCTTGTTGTCTCCATCATGTCGTCTTTTTGTATTCTTTTTACTCTCTGATATTGCTCTGTATTATTTTGTTTTGTTTCTCTATTAATCCTCTATGTTTTCTAATTTTGTTTACAGATATGCTCTTCCCCCATATCATCCCAGTGTTATCCATCCATACATTTTGTTACCTGCTGGATTGTTTGGTTGTTCAGTGACGTCTGTTTTGTTGTTGATGTCGTCGTCTTCTAGCGTCGTCACCCCCGTTCTCCATTCTGTATCTGTTGGTATGTTTTTTGGTCATCTTCTTTTGCTCTGCTCTGTCCTCTTTCTTCTACCTTTCTATTTCTCTCTTTCATCTTTTCCTTTACTCCTTTTCATCTCTTCTCTGAATTTTATCTTAATCTTTGAATTTCATCCTCTTCTTTGCATATATATATTTTGATCTTTCTGGTTCCTATTTCTTTTCGTTTTCTCTTCGTTCTATTTACATAAATTTTTTTTATCATTACTTTCTTAGTTTTGATTCCGGGTTGTTACTTGGAACGTTAAGGGTTTAAACAATCCTATTAACCACATCGCTGCTGTGGTTATTTTTCCCCTGTGCTGGAAATTGTACTTAGGCTATATTCATGACGAGCTCAGCTCGTCATCAGCACAGCTCAACTGTGCCTCATGACGAGCTGAGCTCGTCATGAGCATGGAAGGGGTTAAAAGGCAACGAGTTCTAACGCATCTTGCTAGGCTCTAAACAGATGTAGCCCTTCTTCAAGAATCTCACCTTTCGGAAGCTGAGGTCTTAAAGTTAAAACGTTGTTTTGTGGGGCATGTTTTTTTCCCCCCTGCTCTTTTGTGCCTTATTTCTGCTTATTTTCCCTTTTTTCTTTATCCCTTCTTTCCTCCCTTTACCTTTCCCCGCCGCTGCTGCCCCAGCGGCCCCTCCCCCCCAGCACGACCGGCCCAATCCAGCTCCCCTCCCCGCCTCCCAGCTGTCCAGCCCTCCCCGACCCCTACTTAATGGCGGCCACTGCGGGGACAGGCGAGCAAGACCACTGACTCATTGTCAGTGAAATTGCTCTCCCACCCTCGCAGCTCCACCATTAAGTGAGGTGCCCCTGCCCCTGCACTCTTCAGTGTTGGTGATCGAGGCCCTCCTCCACCCGCAGGTTTCCCTGCGCCTCATCCCTGGTGGTCCAGTGGACCTCTGTCTCCTTTCTTTCTTTCTGCTCCTTCACTCGTTTTTCTCCCCTTTCTATCTTTCACCTTTCTGCACCTCTGCTCTTTTGCGCCTTATTTCTGCCCATTCTCCCTTTCTCTCCCTCTGCTCCTTCACTCGTTTTCACTCGTTTTTTCCCCTTTCTATCTTTCACCTTTCTGCACCTCTGCTCTTTTGTGCCTTATTTCTGCCCATTTTCCCTTTTTCTCCCTCTGCTCCTTCACTTGTTTTCACTCGTTTTTTTTACCCTTTCTATCTTTCACCTTTCTGCTCTTTTCTGCATCTCTGCTCTTTTGTGCCTTATTTCTGCTTATTTTCCCTTTTTTCTTTATCCCTTCTTTCCTCCCTTTACCTTTCCCCGCCGCTGCTGCCCCCGCGGCCCCTCCCCCCCCCAGCACGACCGGCCCAATCCAGCTCCCCTCCCCGCCTCCCAGCTGTCCAGCCCTCCCCGACCCCTACTTAATGGCGGCCACTGCGGGGACAGGCGAGCAAGACCACTGACTCATTGTCAGTGAAATTGCTCTCCCACCCTCGCAGCTCCACCATTAAGTGAGGTGCCCCTACCCCTGCACTCTTCAGTGTTGGTGATCGAGGCCCTCCTCCACCCGCAGGTTTCCCTGCGCCTCATCCCTGGTGGTCCAGTGGACCTCTGTCTCCTTTCTTTCTTTCTGCTCCTTCACTCGTTTTTCTCCCCTTTCTATCTTTCACCTTTCTGCACCTCTGCTCTTTTGCGCCTTATTTCTGCCCATTCTCCCTTTCTCTCCCTCTGCTCCTTCACTCGTTTTCACTCGTTTTTTCCCCTTTCTATCTTTCACCTTTCTGCACCTCTGCTCTTTTGTGCCTTATTTCTGCCCATTTTCCCTTTCTCTCCCTCTGCTCCTTCACTCGTTTTCACTCATTTTTTTACCCTTTCTATCTTTCACCTTTCTGCTCTTTTCTGCATCTCTGCTCTTTTGTGCCTTATTTCTGCTTATTTTCCCTTTTTTCTTTATCCCTTCTTTCCTCCCTTTACCTTTCCCCGCCGCTGCTGCCCCCGCGGCCCCTCCCCCCCAGCACGACCGGCCCAATCCAGCTCCCCTCCCCGCCTCCCAGCTGTCCAGCCCTCCCCGACCCCTACTTAATGGCGGCCACTGCGGGGACAGGCGAGCAAGACCACTGACTCATTGTCAGTGAAATTGCTCTCCCACCCTCGCAGCTCCACCATTAAGTGAGGTGCCCCTACCCCTGCACTCTTCAGTGTTGGTGATCGAGGCCCTCCTCCACCCGCAGGTTTCCCTGCGCCTCATCCCTGGTGGTCCAGTGGACCTCTGTCTCCTTTCTTTCTTTCTGCTCCTTCACTCGTTTTTCTCCCCTTTCTATCTTTAACCTTTCTGCACCTCTGCTCTTTTGCGCCTTATTTCTGCCCATTCTCCCTTTCTCTCCCTCTGCTCCTTCACTCGTTTTCACTCGTTTTTTTCCCCTTTCTACCTTTCACCTTTCTGCACCTCTGCTCTTTTGTGCCTTATTTCTGCCCATTTTCCCTTTCTCTCCCTCTGCTCCTTCACTCGTTTTCACTCGTTTTTTTACCCTTTCTATCTTTCACCTTTCTGCTCTTTTCTGCATCTCTGCTCTTTTGTGCCTTATTTCTGCTTATTTTCCCTTTTTTCTTTATCCCTTCTTTCCTCCCTTTACCTTTCCCCGCCGCTGCTGCCCCCGCGGCCCCTCCCCCCCCAGCACGACCGGCCCAATCCAGCTCCCCTCCCCGCCTCCCAGCTGTCCAGCCCTCCCCGACCCCTACTTAATGGCGGCCACTGCGAAGGCGCGTCAAAGGCAAGCACGTCTGCGCCCGTCTGCGACCCGTCTGCAACCAGCACCAGGAACCCTGGACCTCCGCCCCGCCAACGCTACGACCCAGCAGCACTCCACGCACTCAACCCAGGCTGCAACAACAACTGCAAGCTAGCATCACCAGCCGACACCCATGGACCCTTCAGCTGTCACCGCTGCCGGCACACCTGCAGCACCGCCAAGAACACAGATCCAGCACAACCCGCCCACAAGAACACAACCGAACCGAAGACCCTGCAATGCATCCTCCTCAACGTCTGATCCCTCCACAAACACGCAACAGAAATCTGGGACCTCCTCGACAGCACCACCCCAGACGTAGCATTCTTCACCGAAACCTGGACCAACACCACCTCGGGACCGGACATCGCCATCGCCATCCCCCAAGGATACAAGATCTCCAGGAAGGACCGCCCCATCCACCCAGGAGGAGGAATCGCCATCGTCCACAAATCCAGCCTCCGCCTGAGCACACTCCCTGACGAGTCCACAGAACTGATGGAACACCTTCACTTCAAGATACTGGCCAGCCCCACCGCCGCCCTCCGAGGAACCCTCATCTACCGACCCCCTGGACCCCGCGGACCCTTCGCCAACTCCATCACGGACATTATCTCCCCGCAGGCCATCGCATCCACCAACTACACCCTGCTGGGAGACCTCAACTTCCACCTCGACAATCAACTGGACCCCAACACCACATCCCTCCTGGACAACCTCCACAACATTGGACTCCGCCAGATCGTGACCGAGCCCACGCACTCAGCAGGACACACCCTCGACCCCCTCTTCACTACAGGAAACTCCATCACCTTCAGCCACACCACCAAACTCCCATGGACCGACCATCGTTGCGTCCACTTCACCTTCAGAACACCCACCATCCACAGACACCAGCACCTGCTTCCACAAAGAAACTGGACCAAAATCACCGATGACCAGCTCACCTCCTCACTCAACAACTCCACCCCAACCATCGCGGAAAACGACGACCGCAGCCCGAACCCTGCATAGATGGATCTCGGACAGCACCAACACCATAGCCCCCCTCAAGAAAAACAATACCCGTGCCAAGAAAGCCAGATGGTTTACCACCGAACTTCGAGAGTCCAGGCGCACATGCCGCCGCCTTGAAAAGGCCTGGAGAAACACCAAATCCACAGAAGCCCACAACAACTTCAGAGCCGCCACCAACGCCCACCATCAACGGATCAGAGAAACGAGGAAAAAAGCGATTGAAGACAGAATCTCCACCCACGCACACAACAGCAAGGAACTCTTCAGCATCATCAAGGAGTTCGCCCAACCCACCAGCGAGTCTACCGACATCCCTCCCTCACAAGACTTCTGCGACAAACTCAGCATCTTGTTCCACCACAAAATCAAGAGCATCTACGACAACTTCGACGAAGACAACCAACACACTGAACCCTCACCAACCACCCCCGACACCCGGAAACCAGCGATTGATGACTGGACAGCCCTCACCACCGAAGACACACTGAAGACAATGAAGCCAATCCACTCAGGGGCCCCCACGGACCCCTGCCCCCACCACATCTTCAACAGAGCCGCCAACACCATCGCACCCATGCTCCGCCAAACCATCAACCGCTCCCTGGCGACCGCCTCGTTCTCCGACGACTGGAAACACGCCGAGGTCAACCCCCTCCTAAAGAAACCCTCAGCGGACCCCACCGACCTCAAAAACTACAGACCCATCTCCCTGCTCCCGTTCCCAGCGAAAGTCATCGAGAAAGCCATCAACAGCCAACTCGCCACATTCATTGAAGAACACAACATCCTCGACTCCTCCCAATCCGGCTTCAGAAAAAACCACAGTACGGAAACCGCCCTCCTCGCCGCAACAGACGACATCCGCACCTTACTGGACAAAGGAGAAACAGTAGCCCTCATCCTCCTCGACCTATCAGCGGCGTTCGACACAGTCTCCCACCGCAACCTAATACGCAGACTCTACGATGCAGGAATCCAGGACAAGGCCCTCGACTGGATCTGCTCCTTCCTCTCCGGCAGGACGCAGCGGGTCAGACTCCCCCCTTTCCTCTCGGACCCCACACCGATCACCTGCGGAGTCCCCCAGGGCTCCTCCCTCAGCCCGACGCTCTTCAACGTCTACATGGCTCCACTTGCCCCCATCGTCAGAACCTACGGACTCAACATCGTGTCATATGCAGACGACACCCAGCTCATCCTCTCCCTATCCAACGAGCCCAACACCGCCAGACGCAACTTTCGAGAAGGCATGGAAGCCGTCGCCAAATGGATGAAAAACAGCTGCCTTCAACTAAACACCAACAAAACAGAAGTACTCATCATGGGCCCAAATCCCGATGCCTGGAGCGACACCTGGTGGCCCAACGCCCTCGGAAACCCGCCAACCCCCACAGACCACGCACGCAGCCTGGGAATCATCCTGGACTCCGAGCTCAAAATGGACCGCCAGATCAACTCTGTCTCATCTTCCTGCTTCCACACCCTCCACCTCCTTCGTAAGACCTTCAAATGGATCCCCCTCGAACACCGAAAGACAGTCACTCACGCCCTGGTCACCATTAGACTCGACTACGGCAACGCACTCTACGCCGGAATAAACAAAAACCTCATCCGCAAGCTACAGAACATCCAGAACGCCGCAGCAAGACTGGTCTTCAACCTGCCAAAACACTGCCACATCTCCCAGCACCTGCGCACACTCCACTGGCTCCCCGTCGAGGCGAGAATCACCTTTAAGATGCTCACCCACGCACACAAGGCCCTCCACGGCACCGGACCAGCATACCTGAACAGCCGACTCAAATTCCACGCACCCAAAAGGACCGTACAATCAGCCCAGCTTTCCTACGCCGTGGTCCCCCGCACCAGAAAGACCAGATCGGGAGGCCGCTCCTTCTCCTTCCTCGCGGCCAAAGCATGGAATGCCCTTCCGCTCCACCTCAGACAGACAACATCGCTCCCCATCTTCGCAAGAAACCTCAAAACCTGGCTCTTCGACAGACCCCCTCCTTGATGGAATGGAGCCTGCACCCCCCACCCTTAGCGCCTTGAGACCCTTACGGGTGAGTAGTCGCGCTTTAACAAACTCCTGATTGATTGAATGGGTAAGAAAAATGGGGCTGTTATATTATGCCACAAAAAGTTAAATGTTTCTATTGTATCCCAGGAATGTGATGTTGAGGGACGTTGGGTTCTTGTTAAATTGCATATAGACAAAATACCTGGAGTTATTTTTAATGTTTATGCTCCTACTGGTGTTGACAAATCGTTTTGGCCTGCTATCTCAGATAAATTGGTTACACTTGATGAGAAATATGTTATTTTTGGTGGTGACTGCAATCAAATTCTCGATCCCATCCTTGACAGAAATTCTAAAGTCAAATTTATCACTTCCAGAATGCATTCTCAATTTACTGCCTCCATTCATAATAATGCATTAGTTGATATTTGGAGACTCTGCAATCCCGATCTCAGAGAATATACTTTCTACTCCCCATCTCACCACTCCCACTCCCGCATTGATTACCTTTTCCTTAATAAATCCTTAGTTCAGCTTGCCCTTCATTCGGACATTTGATCTATTTTAATTTCAGATCACACACCTGTTTTTGTTGATATTGACCTCATTCCCTTTGCCCCACATCCTGGACGTTGGAGATTTAATAATTCCTTACTCCTTCACCCTGTTTTTCCCTCTAAATTTAGTGTTTTTGCTACTGAATTTTTGCACTTAATCAGACTCCAGATTCTCCATTTATGATGGTTTGGGATTCTTTTAAAACAGCTGCTAGAGGCTTTATCATTGATTTTGTTTCCCAAAGGAAAAAACGATCTATAACCCAATCAACTCAACTTTTGAGTAAAATTAAAATACTCGAATACACTTATTATAATTCGGGTACTGAAACCTCTCTTCGAGAGCTTATTGATGCTAAGTTTGCTTTTAGTAAATTCACCACAACAGCTGCCTCGAATTCTTTACTAAAATGTAATTCTTGTTATTATGGTGGTCAAAATAAAATGAGAAAGTTATTAGCTAATTACCTCAAATTATGAAAGGAAAGGACAAAAATTGACTCTATTCAAAGCTCTGCTGGTGTGTCCCTGTTTAAAGATAATGATATATTGAATGCATTTGTCTCTTTTTATAAAACTTTATATACTCCCGAAACTTGTCCTGACTTGGCTGAGCTTCTCTCTTATTTTCAATATATTCCACCTCCTTCCTCTTCTCATGTAGATTTTTCACTCACTTGATTCAGATATTTCCATTACTGAAATTACACATGCCGTCTCAGATTTGCGTCATGGCAAAGCGCCTGGCCCGGACGGTTTCACTATTGAGTTTTATAATCAGTTTTCTTCACTTCTTTTACCAAAGCTATTTCTGTTATTCTAATAGTTTTCTGATTCTGGATCTTCTCGTGGTACCTTTCAAGAACCTCTAATTTGCTTAATTCCTAAGGATGATAAAGATCATACTTTGTGTAAGAATGATCCCCCCATTTCATTAGTAAATACGGACTATAAAATATTCGCCAAAATTTTAGCTCTCAGATTAGACCTTCTTTTACCTGATTTGATCGGTCCAGAGCAGTCGGGTTTTGTTAAAGGTCGACTTTGATCAGATAATTCTCGTGTCTTTTTGAATGTTTTGAGGAAAGCTCACTTTCTTATCCTTTAGCCGCCATTTCCCTTGACGCTGAGAAAGCTTTTGACAGGATAGGATGGAATTTTATGTTTCAAGCACTTAGATGGGTCGGTTTTTCCTCCAAATTTATTTAACTTATCTCTTTACTTTATTCAAGTTCTCATGCCTCAATTTTCACAAATGGTATGGTGTCAGATTATTTCCCACTGCAATGAGGAGTGAGACAGGGTTGCCCTTTATCCCCTTTATTATTTGTTTTAGCTTTGGAACCCTTTCTGACAAAAATATTTCTGGTTTTCACTTTGATTCTCAACAAGTTAAATTATCAGTTTATGCTGGTGACATTTCATTGTATTGCTCTGACCCACAGTCTTCTCTTCCTTTCTTTTTGAATCAAGTCTCCTCCTTTTCTGAAGTCTCCGGTTATCGTCTTAATATTGATAAATGTGAAATTTTGCCCTTGAACCCTCTTTGCCAAAGACATCTCTTTGATTGTTCTGGTTTCTCTTGGCAACCATCAAAGATTAAATACCTAGGGGTTTGGTTTGCTCCTCGTTTATCAGATACTCTTAAACTTAATTTTGATTATATTTCTAAAAAATTAAATACTGCCATTGCCCGTTGGCACCCTCTTTTTCTTTCCTGGTGGGGGCGCCTTGACTCTATTAAAATGATGTTGGCTTCCTTTGTGCTATACATCATCTCCATGATCCCTATTCATATCTAAGCCTAGGCGGGCAACTTTGCTACGCCCACAAAGTGGGCGTAGTGTTGCCTACTTCGCCCTTTGCAAAGTAGGCGAAGCAGGCAACACTACGCCCACTTCATGGGCATAGCGAAGTTGCCCGCCACCCGCCTCCCTCCCGCCCTCCCTAAATGCTTCAATGACATTATAAATGAATTATAAAACCTCTTACCGTGTCCGCCGCGTCCCCGGGGCCCCCTATCGTCATCGCGCCACCGGCGCGCGCGTCTTGGATACTAATGCGCATGCGCGGCCGCCCGCGCATGCGCATTTCTCGCAAGGGCGGGAGGGAGGCGGGTGGCGCGGCGAGAGGGAGGCAGGTGGCGCATAGTGGGGCTACGCGAAGTGCGTGGGTGGGCGTAGTTTTTTGCCCACTTCACATAGCTTCGCGAAGCCCCACTACGCCCAGGGTTATTCATATCCCCGTTTAATATTTCAAAACAATAGATTCTATTTTATTCAAATTTTTGTGGAAGGGTAAGAGATCCTGGATTGCTATTTTTGTTTTGAAAAAAGATAAATCAACTGGAGGGATTACACTTCCTGATTTCAAGCCTTACCACAAAGCTTTTTCACTGAATCAAGCTATCCGCTGGCTTTCATCTGATCTTCCCTTTTACCCACCCCTCTGGCTTAAATTAGAATCTTCCTTCCTCTCTCCATTTGGTTTTCGTGAGATCCTCTCCTTTACCTCTAACATGGCTTCCCTTCGTACTCCCATCATTTCTCATTCTTGCAATCTTCTTATCCCATATTTGTCCTCATCCTACCCTTCTATTTCTATCATTCACTTACAACCTATTTGGCATAATAAACACCTTAAAATTCGTAATCGTTCCTTATTTTGGAAATATTGGCACTTCCATGGCCTAAAGTGGATTTCTCAACTTGTATCTTGTAATCAACCTCTCTCCTTCCATGATCTTCAAACGCAATTCTCCTCACCTTCTTCTTCTCGTACACAATATAACTCACTTCACCCTATTCTTACTCAATATAAGCATTCACTTTCTACTGACGATGATATCCCTACTCAGTTTCTTCCTATTTCCAATGCGCTGGAACACTCCCCTTCAGGCTCTTTTCTTTATAAATCTGTTCATTTCACAATTGATAGAGTTAAGTCCAAAGTTGAGTTGGCTTGGGAGAGAGATATTTCTCAGAATTTGTCAATCCCTCTATGGGATAAAATTTGGTCAAAACTTCACAGTACCTTTAGAGCTGCTACACCACTCAAACCTTATTTTTCATTTATAATCGTATCTTATTTACTAGACTGGCCTTATCGTCCTTCTCCTCAGACACTCCTCCTACTTGTTGGTCCTGTCCTTGCCCTTCTGCTGACTTAAAGCATATGCTGTTTGACTGCCCGTCAATTTCCCAATTCTGGAAACTGGTTTGGCCCCAATTCCAGAAGATTTTCAAATTCCAGGCTCCTTTTTCCATTGACAATATTTTTCTAGGTTCTCTCTCCCCTATTTTTGCCAATTACCCAACACAAAATAAACTGATTGACCTTTTAATAGCTATTGCCTTCCATCACATTACCTCTAATTGGAAACAAGCAACAGAAGTCTCTTTTCTGTGCATGGTGGAATGCGGTCTGCTTAACCACCGGCTTGATACCAATTTTGTCTCCCCCATTACTCTAGCAATCAAACAAGATCTTTTATGGCTCCCCTTACCAATTATCTGTCCTTGGTTGCTTCCCTACCACCTGATTCCCATGTTCGAACTGATGAAGTTCAAAAACCACCATGACTCTTTCTAATGTTTTTAAAATAATTGTGGTACTGGTTATATGGTTTACTCTTTATTACATAACTATTTGACATTACCTAGATACTTAATGTTATTATTATTCACTATACATATTTTTATTAAGTGCTATTTTTGTGTTAATTTTTGATTGTTTCTTTATTTTCTGTCATTGACTCTTTCTACTAGGTTATGAAACATGGTCATCGAATTTCCTGGGAACAAATCTTGGTCGAACAGACATCTTGACTCTGGAGGCAATTGAATCCTTTGCTGCTTGTTGTGAACAATAATTCATAGACTGATGAGCAGTTGGACATTTAGCAACGCTTTTGATGTTCCACAATTTGCCATCTTGGGTTATAACACTATTACAAAACACTCTTACCATTCTCATTGGCTTGCCAAACTTATCGGAACATTTTGTTATCAAACCAGGTCTTTAGATCCTAACTAAATCTCCCACTGCAACATTGGGAGTTCTGACATTCCATTTATTGTCATACAACATTTTAGTTTTTGCTTGTTTATTCTCAACTTTCTGAGCAGCCTGTTCAACCAATTCCCTTGAAAAAGATTTATTTGAACATTTTTATCTGAACCACCAAGGACAAATAGTTGAAGCTGGATCACGTCCCTTGAGAAGACGGAATGGACTAACTTCTGTGGTTAAATGAGGAGTAATTCTATAAAACCAAAGTTTTTCTCTCAAAATGGTTTTCCAATCACTACCCGACTCACACACATCCGCAATGAACCCTTTCAGAACCCTATTAAAATGTTCCACCAATCCATTTTCGTGTGGTTCATAAAAGGACACAGTATGATGTTTAATACTATGTAATTTAAGGAAATTCTCCATTTCTAATGAAGTAAGTTGAACCCCATTATCAGTGACAATAGTCGAAGGACAACCCTCTCTTCTTTACAAAATTCTACCACCATGTTAGTAGAGGCAGATGAAACAAACTTAACTTCTGGCCATTTAGAATGGTAGTCTACAAGTACAAAAGCATAACGAGAATCACTCGGAAGACACAAAAATGGACCAGAGATATCAAAAGCTATTTTTTTCCAGGGAACAGTAGGCCAAGAGGTTGTCTTCAAAGGGGGAAACCCTCTCACCAGAGCCTCACAGTGTGTACAAGTGAGTCTTCAGCAGAGACCGAAATATTGCCTCTCTGCTCTCTCACTTATACCATCTACATTTGATCTTTTAGGTACCACACCATCCCCTGACAATGTGTGACCCAGATATTCAACCGAAGATTGAAATCATTTGCACTTACTAGCCTTTAAAGTCAAACCATTCTCTCTCATTTTCTCACATACACAACGCAAATGTAGCACATGTTCTTCATTACTACTAGAAAAAATTAAAATATTATCTTGAAAACACTTTACAAAATGATCTACATCTCTGAAAATATTATACATGACTCTTTGAAATACCAAGGCCGCCGAAGCCAACCCAAACAGCATTCTTGTATACTGGAAAAGGCCCTGAGGGGTAATAAAGGCTGTGAGGCATTTTGAATCATCAGTAAGGGGAATTTGGTGATAAGCCGATCTTAAATCGAGAATGGAAAAACCTTTAGCACCTTCCAGCATTGAAACTACCTCATTTATGTTGGGAAGAGGATGGCAGTCCACAATTATAGCCAAATTTAGAAGCCTGAGGTCCACACACATTCTCAAAGATTTATCAGGTTTTCTAACCAAAACAATCGGAGAAACCCATTCCGCAGAATCTATGGGTTCAATGATTTTTTCTAAAACCAATTCATCTAATTTTTTTTAGATCTTCCCTAACATTACTAGGCATACCTCTTAACCTTTGTTTAACCGGAACCACCCCAGATTTAAGTTTAATTTTATGAGAATAGTTTCGAATCATACCTAACTTGTCTAAAAAAACATCCTTACATTCTGATTTTATCAACTCAGTTCCTTTATCATTGACAATAGAGGAAACATTCTCAACATCAAAAATATCACCAAGCATAACAGGATCTTTAGCACGGGGATTAAGTATAATGCCAAATCTCCATTGATCCTTCCAACCAATCACATTCACACCCATAACTGCCACATAGAGTTTAACCTCAACACATCTGGATTTGAAAGTAATTTTCACAACAAAATAACCTAACATCTCTACCCTTGAACCATTGAAACTCACAGCACAAATTTCAGATGGAAGGATGTCTGAGAAGTTTAATACCTGTCCTAAACGCTCATCAAAAAATTCCCTAATTATGATCGTCCAAGGTGAACCTGAGTCATCCATTAGGTTAAGACTTACACCCAACACAAACATTTCACAAATAGGATTCTTATTGACTTGACAATCAACTGAATCATCAACCATAGAAATTTCTTCACTTAGATAAACCACAAACCCCTTATTTTTTGTAGCACAATTTTCTCCAGTTTCACAAACCCAACTGCAAGCTTTTGAAGGTTCCTCTGTTACAAAAGCTACTTTACTTTTAGAATTTTGAACAAATTTCCTGACGTCCCTGCATACAATAGAAAAATGTCCTAATCTCCCACACTTCCTGCATTCTTTATTTATATCAGGGCAACCAGCATACGAAGCAACATGCCTTCTACTGCCACATTTATAACATATCACATATTTATCAAACCTCTTCAAATTCACTGGATTATTCAACCTGTTGACATTAAAAGTAGGATGTACATTATCATTAACGTGCCCATCTTTATGTTTAACCAAACAAACTTCATCAGGAGAATCTGATTTGTTTACACTATGTTTTTGAACAGTGAGAATCCATTTCCAGACTGCTCTAAAGATTTTGCAATACCAATAGCCTCAGACAATTTAGGATCACCAAGTTCCCAAAGACGTTCTTGTGTTTTTTTGCTCTTAACATGAACAATGATTTGATCTCTCAACATCTCATCACACATACTTTCAAAGTTACAATGTATGGATAACGATCTTAAGGCAGTCATAAATTCATCAAACGATTCTGTATCTTGTTGTGCATGAGTATAAAACTTATATCTATTAAGAGCTCTATTAGAAACAGGTTTACATCTTTTTTCAATCCTAAGAAGTGCTTACTTATAGACATTAGTACCTTTACCTTCACCATCGGCAGGTGGATTGGGAGGTAAAGTCCTAAAAACCATTTGTCCTTCAGAACCTAAACAGTGTAACAGTATACTTTTATTTCTCTCCGCACCCATGCGTTCGCCATCAATTGCCTTCATGTAGTTGAAAAACTCTTCCTTTCAACGTGTCCATGGAATTGGAGGATATCCTTTGTTTTGTAAAAATATCTCTGGTGGATCAAATTGCATGTTGTAAATATGGTAAAGGCAAAAAATATGGTTCGGAAAGATACTTCTTTGAAGGACAGAAAAGTATTTTAAAGATGTATTCCTTTGCTCGTGGCAAGTGTATAACTTTCCTTCTTATGTTTATAATGAAGGGAATCAGAAAACGAAATCTTGTAAAAGTGACAAAATACTTCCTTGTCATGTCAGTATAACGTTCTTCTGTGTCATAATATAAGTAATCTAAGTCAACAACACTTACTTGCAGAGAAAGACGTTACATAAATCAAAGAAACACCCATGCACCGAAAATCACCAGCACTCAGTGAAACGTTGCCACGGTAACAGAAAAAACACAACAAAAATGGCTGCCACGTAGCGCAACTATGTCATGCCGCACTGAGCGTAGCCGCGTAAACAGGAACTTGTGACACAGCTCTTGCGCTGTTTCAGGCTTCCAATATGTGACGCTTCAATGGAACAGCAACACTTGGTTCCGTTTGTTAGGATCTGGTCCCCAGTCCTCTTTTGCTGACCATGTCCACAAACCATCACATGACACACCGGTAGTATAAAAAGGAGTCCTACCCTTATGTCAATGCTTGTTATTGCTACCTGTGGGTTCCTGCATCCTGGCTCCTGTGTTTCCTGTTGATTGCTGCTGTCTTTTCACGGGCTCGTGTAAAGACTTGGAGATTTCCCAGTTTATTTCAACTTATTCCCCTATCCTTGCTTCATTCCTTGTCTTAGTGCCTTGTTTCTGCCCGTCCCTTTCCTTAGCGAGTTCCCCTTTTAGTTAGAAGTTAGTCAGTTCCTTTAGGTGTAGCTTCCCGCCCCCCCGCCCCGTTTTATTGTATCCTTTGACCGTTTGGTGTGACTTTCGCCACCATTCAGGGGCTCCTGCTGGTTGGTTGTCAGTTTCGCTGCTCTCCTGTTTCGGAGACGCGGTGAATTTCACGGTTGTACGAGCGCGGAGACGCGATACTTTGTTGCTAGAGCGCAACCTGTCCGCATCATTATACGCGGAAGTGACGTTTTCGTCCATTCCGCGAGAGAAACCCGGCTGGGTTTGTTTTCTCTCCCGAGTACGTCAGAGCGGATGAGACAACGCGTCCTCGCAGTTATCTAGCCCCATTCCAAAGAACAAGTAGACAGGGGTTTTTTACATGCCTGAAAAGGTTGGTGTGTTTTTTTACCCTGTATTTCCCTAATTTGACCAAACCACACACCCTTACTAACACGTTCAGTCTAATGTGTAAGACGCCTAAGAGAGGTTATCTTAGGTCAACAGTTTCTTATGACTGATAACTCCTTGAAGCTAATCCTGCTCACGCTTCTGGTAAGTGTATGTGCAATGGTTATTATTGGATAATGGTCTTATGTATCAGAGGTAGGATTGGGGACTGAATAATTACAGTAGGGTGTACATTGTGTTTCCCTTTTATACAGGTGCAGAAGAAGGAGGCGGGTGTTCCTATTAAAGCACGTTACAAGGGTGGAAGGTTTGGTTACCTTTTGATTTCCACCCTCTTTTCTGGGTCAGCAGCTTACTCATATGTGTTATTCAGTGAGTGGTTGGTGAGCCGGGGAAGTGGACTAGACGATTCCTCGTTCCTGCAGTGTGTGGGTTGGGCAGGAGTCCAACAGAATAACAAGCCCACGTTATAATACACTGCCCGAACTTGGATGGACGTAGAAGGAGGAGGGGCCATGGCGGGCGCGGAAGCACCCTCCATGAATGATATAATGGGGGCCCTTGCTGCGTTACAGGCGCAAGTACAGGAATTGAGACAGGAGAACGTAGGGTTGAGACAAGAGCTGGTTGCGGTAAGGGCGCAGGCACAGGCACAACCCAGAGCTCAAAATCCCGTTATACATCCGGCTACTTTCCAGTACGGGGGGGCAGGACAGAGTAATCCTGGAGGAAGTACACCTGTGGCTATTACCGTAAACTCCCCTGTTCCTGTTCCTCTGGCTCCACCTGAACGGTTCTATGGGGACAGTGGGAAATACGGGATGTTTATGAACCAGTGTCAGTTACACTTTATGTGTAGGCCTGGTGCGTTTCCCGATGATGCTGCGAAGGTAGCCTTTACTCTTTCATATCTGGCTGGTACTGCTGCTCAGTGGGCTATCCCTTTAGTGGAAGGGAACGACCAGGTTTTGAGGGATTACAATGCTTTCAAAGAATTGATGAGGGGGTTGTTTGCCAAACATGCTTTCATGCAAGCTAGTGACTCGGAATTACTGAAACTGCGACAGGGTCGACAGGATCTTCTGACCTATATAGCGTCTTTTAATCGTTTGATTGCAGAGACACATTGGCTAGCCGATAAGCGGACCTCCTTATTCTATCAGGGTCTTAATGACGTGGTGTCACAAGTAGTGGATCCCCCAGAAGAGTGCGCCGCTTTTATAGACTTAGTGGTTAAATTGAACCATAGGCTATCAGAGCGACGCGGTGATTGTGGTCCTTTCCAGGTGTCCCGAGGGAACTTCATAAAGACCGAAGTGAAACAGCAACCCGGTGAAGCCAAACCTGAACCAATGGAAATAGGAGGGGTCAGGGGGCCCCTTACCCCTGAAGAAAGAAAGAGACGTAGAGATCAGAACTTATGTCTCTATTGCGGACAGGGAGGTCATTTTGCAAGAGAGTGTCCCGTTAAACCATCTAGGGCAGGTTATGACAAAAAGGTGGCATATGTACAGGTGGAAAGACCACTCCTATCTGTGCATAGCAGAGGACAATATGAGGTGTTGGGGGCAGTGGACTTGGCGCCCAGACATTTTGTGATTTCGGCACAGCTTCTATTGGCAGATTATCAAAGGGTGCCTGTTTGATGCGAAGGAGGTAGAGTTTTTGGGATTCCTCATATCCGCGGAAGGAATACGAATGGACCCTAAAAAGATACAGGCTATTTTATCTTGGCCAGTGCCAACTACGGTGAAGCACATACAGGTACTTTTGGGGTTCGCTAATTTCTACCGGCGTTTCATCGCTCACTTTTCGGATATTGTTGCACCAATGACCCGCCTGTTGAGAAAGGGGGTTTTCTTTGAGTGGTCCCCAGAGGCACAGGGTGCTTTTCGGTTATTGTTGGAGACCTTAACGACCGCTCCAGTACTGGCTCATCCTGATCCTGCGTTTCCCTTCTTTGTAGAAACGGATGCTTCTGCGAGTGCAGTCGGTGGGGTGTTGTCCCAGAAGGAGGGGGGCACAGGAGATATGCACCCTATCGCTTATTTCTCAAAAACATTGTTGCCGGCCGAACGTAATTATACAGTAGCAGAGCGTGAACTTTTGGCGGTGAAATTGTCTTTTGAGGAATGGCGTCATTATCTGTGGGGGGCCCGTCATACCATCACCATCTATACAGATCACAAGAATCTGGAGTTTTTCAGATCAGCCCGGGCCTTGACACCAAGACAAATGCGATGGGTCTTGTTTTTAAAGAATATGATTTCATTATCACCTACAGACCTGCCGCTCATCAGATTAAATCAGACGCCTTGTCTCGGATTCATGTCGACCCGGAGGACGTGAAAGCAGGGAAGGAAAATAGACCTATGCTGGATGGTAGAAGGATTGTGGGAGTAGCTTCGGTGGAAGAATTTGCGTCTAGGATAAAAGAACTGTTGCGCAATATGGATTTGGCCCCGTAGTTACAACTGTCTCAGGTGGTGGTCAGAGAGGGGTTGTTATATCAGGGGGATAGGTTGTTCGTTCCACCCGAGTTGAGACATAGGGTGGTAGAATGGTGTCATTCGTCCTCTTTAGTTGCGCACCCAGGAATTGGGAAGACAAAGGAGTTGTGCCTGAGGTGGTTTTGGTGGGATACGGTGGCTCAGGATATCCAGAAGTATGTGACAGCCTGCCCTGTTTGTGCCATCAATAAGCCCTCACATAGTAAGCCCTCGGGCCTGTTGCAGCCGTTGGCAGTACCCCCTTCCCCATGGCATACTATCAGCATGGATTTTGTTACGGACCTTCCCTTGGTTTCCGGCTTCACTGTTATCTTTGTGGTCGTAGACTTGTTTACCAAAATGGCTCACTTTATACCACTCCGAAACATTCCCACAGCGAAGGAGATGGCATGGGAGTTCATGGTTTCGATAGTGAGGTTGCATGGGTTACCCACAGCAGTCATCTCAGACAGGGGGGCGCAGTTTGTGTCTCATTTCTGGAAGGAGCTCTGTCTGGTGCTTAAGATGGACATACGTTTGTCATCTGCGTATCATCCCCAGTCAGATGGGCAGACAGAACGCACCAACCAGACCATGGAACAGTTTTTGAGGTGCTTGACTACGTCCCTCTCGTGTGATTGGGTGATGGCATTGCCTATAGCGGAATTCGCTTATAATAACAGTATACACTCGGCCGTGGGCATGACACCATTCTATTGCTCTATGGGATACCATCCTAAAGCCCTAGCCATCCAACCCACTGGGCACATGCCAGCCATTGATGAAGTATGTAAACGTTTGGGGGACATCTGGGAGGTGGCTAGGGGCAGCTTACAGGAAGCCAAGGCGGCAATGAAGGTACAGGCAGACCGCCATAGAGAACCGGCCCCTGGTTATAAGGTGGGCGATCAAGTATGGTTGGCTTCACGTAATCTGAAGCTACCAGGATCACGTAAATTACAGCCCCGGTACGTAGGCCCCTTCCCCGTGAGTCGGGTAGTCAACCCTGTGGCGATGAAGCTGTTACTGCCCTCGGACTATAAGATCCATCCTGTGTTTCACACCTCATTGCTGAAGCCCTTTGTTCCCTCAGATCAGGTCTTGCCCCCTCTGCCCCCTTATTAGTGGATGGCGAAGAAGAGTTTGAGGTACAGGCCATTCTTGATTCAAGGCGGAGAAGGGGTAGGTTGTATTACCTGGTAGATTGGAAGGGTATGCTCCGGAGGACAGGACGTGGGAGCCAGCGGGAGGTGTACATGCGCCTCGGCTGGTGAGATTATTCCATAGACAGCATCCCCGGAAACCACGACCTGTGGGGAGGATTATCGGGGGGGGGTACTGTTAGGATCTGGTCCCCAGTCCTCTTGTGCTGACCATGTCCACAAACCATCACATGACACACCGGTAGTATAAAAAGGAGTCCTACCCTTATGTCAATGCTTGTTATTGCTACCTGTGGGTTCCTGCATCCTGGCTCCTGTGTTTCCTGTTGATTGCTGCTGTCTTTTCACGGGCTCGTGTAAAGACTTGGAGATTTCCCAGTTTATTTCAACTTATTCCCCTATCCTTGCTTCATTCCTTGTCTTAGTGCCTTGTTTCTGCCCGTCCCTTTCCTTAGCGAGTTCCCCTTTTAGTTAGAAGTTAGTCAGTTCCTTTAGGTGTAGCTTCCCGCCCCCCGCCCCGTTTTATTGTATCCTTTGACCGTTTGGTGTGACTTTCGCCACCATTCAGGGGCTCCTGCTGGTTGGTTGTCAGTTTCGCTGCTCTCCTGTTTCGGAGACGCGGTGAATTTCACGGTTGTACGAGCGCGGAGACGCGATACTTTGTTGCTAGAGCGCAACCCGTCCGCATCATTATACGCGGAAGTGACGTTTTCGTCCATTCCGCGAGAGAAACCCGGCTGGGTTTGTTTTCTCTCCCGAGTACGTCAGAGCGGATGAGACAACGCGTCCTCGCAGTTATCTAGCCCCATTCCAAAGAACAAGTAGACAGGGGTTTTTTACATGCCTGAAAAGGTTGGTGTGTTTTTTTACCCTGTATTTCCCTAATTTGACCAAACCACACACCCTTACTAACACGTTCAGTCTAATGTGTAAGACGCCTAAGAGAGGTTATCTTAGGTCAACAGTTTCTTATGACTGATAACTGCTTGAAGCTAATCCTGCTCACGCTTCTGGTAAGTGTATGTGCAATGGTTATTATTGGATAATGGTCTTATGTATCAGAGGTAGGATTGGGGACTGAATAATTACAGTAGGGTGTACATTGTGTTTCCCTTTTATACAGGTGCAGAAGAAGGAGGCGGGTGTTCCTATTAAAGCACCTTACAAGGGTGGAAGGTTTGGTTACCTTTTGATTTCCACCCTCTTTTCTGGGTCAGCAGCTTACTCATATGTGTTATTCAGTGAGTGGTTGGTGAGCCGGGGAAGTGGACTGGACGATTCCTCGTTCCTGCAGTGTGTGGGTTGGGCAGGAGTCCAACACCGTTCTTCCTCCGATGACGTTTTGGAGAAGGCGCAGTGACGATGTTTTGTCTCGTGTAGTCAACTTGGAAACACGCTCCAGAAGCCAGTGCAAATGATTCAAAGGTAAACACCATTCCAAAATACCTCAATTTGTTTAAATTCACTCATTCAGTATTGGTAGGAGTCATCAAGACGTCAATTTCGCAAAGTGAACTGAATATCTTCACAAAGATGAAAATAAACGATCCCTTAGATATTCAATTGAAGAATTAAAAAAAATTCCATGAATGACTCCACACCTGTGCTGCTACATATCCAAAATAATGATGGTTTCTTCCATCGTCGCCAAAATTTGTTATAAAATCAGCAGGAACAGCTTGAGGCTTTATGAAGATTTATTGTCAGCAGCACAGCAACAGAGAATGCAGCTTCTTGGCATACAGGAACAGAATAATTGACCTGATGACTAGTAGCCAGAGGTGTTCTACAGAACACTCAAAGAATAATAGCAGAAACTTAAAGGTACTGTGTAAATTGCATGTCAGTGGAAATGTAACTTTTTGTAAATTACTTTTCCTAAACATTTATTGAAAATCCAAATTCACTACTAAATTGTATTCTTAATAAATATTATTAATAGTTATTGAATAGTCCTGTAGTTTGTTCCAAACCAGAGTTAGCAAAAGTAGAATTTGATCTTTTTTGAGAAAATAGCTTTTGGAGGATAGTCCCTGTCGGTATGTGGCAGCATGAAATTCTTGCAAGGATACCTTTTAAGTTCTGGGCACCTACCCTCTGGGCTATAAAACCTACTTATTAATTACTTATTTTATATTTAAAAGCAGGGTTCTTTAAAGAGGGTTATTTTGACAGATTGTCTAGAAGGTTTCAAAGATGTAGCATTAGGCTACTTAGGTGGGCGTGAAGTTATGTTTTCATTGTCAGACTAGTTGATGGAGGAACATGTGCTGCTGCCCACATGTGAAATTAAACTTTCATTTACATTGATGAATTTGTGTGCACAATATACTATTGACTTACTAGACATTAAAATTTGGCAATTAGGAGTTAACCATTCTCTCAAGTTCCAGGGCATATACACTGGGGCCTGGATAGCTGTGTTCCTTTCAACAGAGTACAAAAGCACACATCATCAGTCTACAAGTAATTAGGGTGACTACACCAATGGAGTACTTTCTCACACACATGTGTTATGATCTCTGGCCTGCACATACCTGTGTATGCTTATTAAGAGAGTAATCCACTTCTCCGAGCTTCAGCACGAGTGGAACCTTATTCTGCAGAGGAGGTTAGTGGTATATGCAGAGAATGGGTGGCACATGTGTTCAGCTTTATCCCTATATTGCTCACATTAGGTGAAACACACATGTAAAATCAATATAATCTACAAGTCTGGAGTGCCACATGACTCTCATGAGGCTTGCAGTTGTGGCAGCCATCTCAGATCCATTGAGCATCATTTTCTTTAGTTTCAGGAAATATGTTGCTAGGCCATCAAGATACTTAGTTGCTACTCCGCTCAATCTGAGGAGTCTCCCTATGGAATAGTATAGGCAAAAAAAATACATATTTAACTTGAAAATAAATATTAAAAATACTGTATTAAATAATAATCTAAATTAATGTTATATATTTATTTTAAACATAGAACAAAAAACAAAAATGCTGTAGCACTATTAACATAACTTTGGCTTATATCTTTAATGAATGTGAATATTTTAAATTAAAACAAAAGTATGTTTCTGATGTTTAAATTAAAAACACTATTCCCAACTTAAGAAAAACACATCTTTAATACACATTCATATTTATTAAAAGTGCTGACTATAATTAATTAAAATTGATTTAATTATATTTTTTTAGAAAACTGTTGTTGTTTTCAATGTTCAGTTCAAAACAGTGGATTAAAATGTTTTATAATTAGATAATATATATTTAATATTTTCCTGTATATTTTGTCAACAGTCATTTATATTTTGAACTATTTTAATTTAAACTAGCATTATTTCCTGTTGGGTTTTCTTTTAGCTCCCAACCGCAATAATTTACTATGGGAGGGTATTGCAGTACCAGTGGTTGGCGAAGTGTGGTACTCTACTTTCCACACTTCGTTTTAGTACTAACCTACACTCAATCAAAAAGTAATCAACTTTCTCAAAAGGTACATTTGTGAATCAGACCCTTTCGAGATATAGCCCAAAGCAGTAAAGTTAAGGTACTCAAAAGTGTTTTGAATCAAATACCTCAAGGAGACTGGAGATGATTTGCAAGTCAACAATACAGCAAGTGAAATTAGGAGAGGTAGGCAAAGGCCCTAATGGTGATAACAAAAAAAATAAATATAAGCGTGAAGACAGAAGGCAGTGGTTTAATGTAGAAATTGGACCATGAAAGACAACATGACAACTCTTGGAGCTTCTGAGTCCTGAAAGCAGTTGTGACACAGAGTGCAGAAGGGTTAACTCCCTTGCTATAGGCATCAGATGGCTGTTAAGTTAGTGTCTTTAAGGTAATGTGTATTCTCTCTGGCCACCTTTGATCACATGGAGATAGCTGTTAACTGGATCTTGTAGGATCATCATGAGCGCTGCCATTCAATCCTGAGTTTTAAAAGGCTGTCCCACATGCCAATTGCACATCTTGCTAATGAGTCTTGTGGATTTGTGCCTACCAGTATCCTCTTTTCTAAGGGAATCTTAAATATGTTTGGATTGTTTGGAAGGAAATCATTGATAACAAGCTCTAGGTTTGGAACATGAACACAAGAAACATTTTTCCATGTGCGATCCTCATCGCAACCTCCTTTCTAATTGATTAGACATGCTAATCCTAGTTTTAACAGAGAGATGTGAAATACTGAGTGAATCTTTTGTGCTGGAGGTGAAATTTGCTTTGTAGCTGGATAACTGATCATTTTATGAATGCAGAATAGCCCAGTATAGTTAGGATTTAGTTATTCTTGTTGTTTTAGGAATACAAGATTTTGAGGAAATGACCAGATAGGGTCACTGACTTGAAATTGAGGTGTCTTGTGTCAAAAAATGTTTGCCAATTAAATATATTGTAACTGAGATTTTTTAGGATTCAAATTTTTTTTGTGTAAAATTTTTATTTATTGCATAGTAAAGAGAAAGAAGGAAACATAGAGAGAGAAAGAGAGAGAACACAGGCGGCAATATTGCAATATCACATATTCAGGATTTGGGGAGAGTCTCAGACAGATGCATCTGCCATGATGTTCTCCAATAATTAGTCTGTCCTGAATGCAAGGGAAGCCAGCAGTAGTCCTTCTCCAAGGAGAACGTCAATTAAGATTCAAATTTTTTGACGATATTCTGGTTATTCATTCCGGTTTTGTAATTTACTAATTTAAGGGGCTAAAAGTACCCACTAACAACAATCAAGCAAGCAAGAAAATGAACACAAGATAATAACTAGTTTGGAGTGGGAAATACAACTTCTTTTCTTTTTTTTCTTGTGTTTACCAGCTTGGGTCATTTGGCCCTTTACTATCTAAGCACCATCACACTATTTTTCAGACTTGGCTATGAGCAAAGACACATATAGGCATTTTTATCTGCATTGTTGTTTCTCCCTTGGATCCACTTGGCAATGCTTTATTACAGTATGTTCTTGTATAATTGTTTACATGGAATTTAAGTATCTTTTACATTATATGTTTTTTCTGTATTTCCCTACAGTGCCCCTGAAGAAGGGAACTCTTCCCGAAATGCATTGGGTATGAGGGCATGATCAAGTATTGATGTTTGTTTGAACAACTCATTGTTTGACCTTATTGTAGTATCACTACAGTGTAGAAAGTTTATGTTTGTTTTCGCATTGATTTTTAATGTATCACAACTCATGATGTATTAATTTCTTTAAATGAACAACCTATATAACAGTTTGGGTTGGAATAATTTGAAAGTGTGCACTTGAGTTTTTTTGATACTGTTTAGTACAAACGTTGTGTTTAAACATTGTTATAACTTACAATACAGTATTCACAGCTGTGCACCTGGCATACTGGTGGCTCCCCATCAGCAGTCTTCTTAAGACCAGATTTTCCCATGGTCTTAATTTCGGAGCTGCCCCATATTTATGCATTTAGCTGCATTAAGTGGCTTAATGCTGCCTTGGAAATACATAGACGCCCCTATTGCCACCACAGCATCCTGAAAAGTGGCGTACTGGTGGCAATGCTGGGCTTGTAAATATGACCTTTAGTTTCGGATTTGTGTTTTACATTCCAGAAATCCATCTAGTTTGGGACACACTGTGGATATTCAAGCGGCCGGACTCCAATAACTGAAAAGATAGGCTACAAGAGAACTAGGCTTTCACAATGAGCATGCTGCATGAGCACCAGGGAACCTTGTATCAGACAAGGGTCTCTACATGCCCAGTGTATGCAAAAACAGCTGACTGATAGAGGCATGCATCATATTTGCAAGCTATAGCTGTCTGTAATAATACTTAAAGTACTGGTTCTCCTGTCTGCACCGCTTGTGATTTCATAAACCACTTATTACTCCTTGGAGACAGCAGGCTGCACAGGATTAGAGTGATAATCTAACATTGTGAGCTGCAAAATGAGTGACAAAACGGGTTGATGGGATTAAGCATAATGAGAAGATGCTATGCATGCCATATATATAAGAAAAGATTCAGATTCCCTAAATACAAAGCTTTTCTACCTCTTATTAGAAGTTGGTGGTGAATAATGCCAGAGGCAGCCATTACATCCAACACCAGTATTGCTCCCACTTCATTTCTGTCATTGTCATGTTTTGATTGTCCCAAATGTAGATCAAGGCACATTAAATATATCTGCTAGGATGGAAGTCTGAAATACTATTTATTAATGAGAGATCTGATGAAAGGATTATTGAGTTCCAAGTAAAAGTATGCCATTGTTGTTGAGGATATTTCTTTTCACATTCATTGCCAAGGTGTTAAGTCAGATGCCTTTGAAGATTAGCACCTGGTCGATTTATGGCAGAGAAATAGAAATTCATATAGCCCACTTCCTTTAACCACTTCTTTGAATTTGGCGAAAGAGAGCTGTTTGAAGAAAGCCAGAATCTCTTGTCTGTGTTCATTTGAGTTTAGTAGCCGCTTGTTTGTTTGTTTGCCTGGAGACTGAGCCCACAACCGGAGGAGTATTACGGGGGAGGACTGCAACTTCCATCATCCCCAGCACGCAGGTCGCGCTTAAAACCAAAGCGCCGACCTGCGGTGCGCTGTAGCCGCTTGTTTGCTTGTTTTCCTGGAGACTGAGCCCACAAAGGGAGGAGCATTACGGGTGAGGACTGCAACTTCCATCATCTCCAGCGCGCAGGTCGCACTTAAAACCAAAGCGCTGATCCGCGGCGCGCTGTAGCCGCTTGTTTGTTTGTTTGCCTGGAGACTGAGCCCACAACCGGAGGAGCATTATGGGGGAGGAGTTCAACTTCCTTCATCCCCAGCACGCAGGTCGCGCTTAAAATCAAAGTGCCGACCTGCGGCATGGGACGTGCGCGGGGATGTGCCCTGACCAAGCCAGGGCCAAGGGCGGGCCCGTCCACACCCGTCAGAACCCGAAAGAGGCTGGGCTGGGCTGTGCCCCCCTCTAAGGTCCAGAGAAGATCAAAGGTAAAAATGATTTTTCATTGAGTGTGAGTGCGTGTCCCCTGAGACTGACACCCCCACTCCTTGATTTCCCCACTCACCGCTCCTCGGATTGCAGTGAAATCAAAAGTTAAGATGAGCAAACGAGAGGGCCAAACTGCCCGTGGGGGCGCAAGCATAGTCGGGACACTTGACTCCTTCCTAACAAGGGCAATGTCAGTCCTGGCTCGTGAAATTGAGATAACGGAACACCGATTTTCGTTGGAGCCCCCTTATCATAAAAGAACATCTTTGGGGGGCATTGTCAAATCGAAACCCAATTGAGCCATTGCTAAGAGACATGGTTATGGAAGAAGTCACCAGCATAGTACCTATACCTCAGGGCTTGACTGGCACCTCGCAAAGAGTTTCTTCAAAGGTGGCTGCAATGAAAGGACTCCCGAAGAGTAGTATTGACATTGCTGTAAAGAGAAAAAAGGCTGGGGGTTCACAAAGACCTAAATCATCAAAAGCCCAGAGACTTAATAATCGGGAGGGGGATGCAACATCGGAAACAGCCCAGCAGGAACTAACTGACGGAGAGATAGGAGACACCATTTTCTGCTCCTTGATGACTGACCTATGTGGCAGTGATTAGAAACAATGGTTTACACAACGCTAAACCCTATCTCACTAAAACTAAATCAGATAGCGGAAAAATTAACTGCCCTAGAATTTCATACCAAAGAAAACGTCCATGCGCTAGAGGTAGCTTAAGAAAATTGTACCCAAGAGACAGTAAGATCATTCCCCCTGGATAAGACTGGAACTGGAACTGGCAGCAGTCCAATGATACTAAACACACCCTGTTGCCGACCCTGCATGAAGCACCTCTCACCTGAGTGAGGAAGCCAGTGACCTTGCTGCAGCCGCTACCCCTCGCCGGACCCGCTGCGCAGGTCCCGCTTCGCGGCGTGCAGCACTTTCTCCAGTCAGCGAAGGGGCATCGTTCCAGAGCAACCGGCAGGGCTGCGAGCACAGCGGTGGACTCCGAGGACCAGGAGTCCCCGCGAGCCCCTACTCCAGCTGGGCTGCTCTCCCTGCCGGCCACGCCCTCACTCTTTAATTAGCCGCCTCACTTGGATCTCGGCGGATTCTGTTGCCGAACCTGCATGAAGCACCTCTCACCTGAGTGAGGAAGCCAGTGACCTTGCTGCAGCCGCTACCCCTCGCCGGACCCGCTGCGCGGGTCCCGCTTCACGGCGTGCAGCACTTTCTCCAGTCAGCGAAGGGGCATCGTTCCAGAGCAACCGGCAGGGCTGCGAGCACAGCGGTGGACTCCGAGGACCAGGAGTCCCCGCAAGCCCCTACTCCAGCTGGGCTGCTCTCCCTGCCGGCCACGCCCTCACTCTTTAATTAGCCGCCTCACTTGGATCTCGGCGGATTCTGTTGCCGACCCTGCATGAAGCACCTCTCACCTGAGTGAGGAAGCCAGTGACCTTGCTGCAGCCGCTACCCCTCGCCGGACCCGCTGCGCGGGTCCCGCTTCGCGGCGTGCAGCACTTTCTCCAGTCAGCGAAGGGGCATCGTTCCAGAGCATCCGGCAGGGCTGCGAGCACAGCGGTGGACTCCGAGGACCAGGAGTCCCCGCGAGCCCCTACTCCAGCTGGGCTGCTCTCCCTGCCGGCCACGCCCCCTGGTAGCTGGTTGGATACCTACATAAAGGAACCATCACTCCCGCCGCGCGGGAGCGCGCGGGAGAAGCCCGGGACAAGGGCGGGACCGTCTGTGGCCGTCCGGGGACGCCCGAGGACGGGACGGGCCACCCCACTATCATCTTCAGTCCCAGAGCGTAAGGTAGGCCCTCTTCCATGGCGGCTAACTCTGAGAACTCTGGCACAGCAGGAACTAGTAAAAGGACACTTGACAATTACTTTACTAGGGGTGTTGTGGATTCGGATAAGGATGACTCACTATCCGAACGCAGGATTGAACGACGCCGCTCCATTGAGTCATTAAAAAATAGACCTTTAATTGACTTGGCCTCCCCACCTATTTTGCCTACCACTATTACTGATACACCACTGGATGATCCTCTGTCACTGGACGGATTTCCACTATTGCTTAGAAGCACTCCACTATCAACGGTTCATCCCTCAACTGCTCCTCCACTTACTCCCATAGCTTTGCTTCCACCCGCCTCTAGTTCGTCCCCAAATGTGGTCAATGTATCTTGTAAACTACCCAAGGAGCAGCCGAAAAGGCAATGTAGACCATCCGTTACCCCTAAAACATTCGGCCCTCCGCCCACAAAAAAAAGGAGGGGGTTAGGAGTACCCCAAAGGGGTAAGCTTAGTCATACAGAGTTTGGCAAGACATCTAAACTTAAGACCTCTGGTGTACTTGCACCCAAAATTTCGGCACTGACTGATACAGTACCTATAGTGGTACCAACCCCAGACTCTGCCAGTTTACATCTTGGTAATACTCGAGGGAAGCAAGTAGAGGCCGTTACTACTTCAAGCCTAGTGACTATTCCCCCCATTATCACGGAGCAGAATACAGTCGAGCAGTTGCTTAAGTCCTTTATGCTCCCCATTTTGGATATTCTAAAAAGGGTTGAGCACCGACTAGGCAACTTGGAGGCTCTGTTTAATGCCAAATTAAGTGCTCCTATCACCTCCTTAATACCTACCCCTGTGCCGACTATTCTACCACAGCCTATAGCAGCTTCTGTATCTAATACTTTGGCCCCAAACGTTTCCAATAGTGGCAACAACAGAGCTGTTAAAGATCTTGCTAGTAAAAAACAGGTTATTGTAGATATGCCAACGATTTCTGCTCAGACAACCACTGTAATCAGTAAGTCCTTGAACAATAACCAGCAGAAAAACTTGGCTTCTCAACAGGCCCAGATTCCTAGTCAAATAGTAACAAAACCCACTGACCAGGTTCCAATAGAAGCACAGATGAGAAAGGCTACTCCTAGTACTAAGACCAAGTACCCGAACAGGGGGAGGTTTTTAAGGCCCACTAACGGTACTCCCTATGGACCTAATGTAGAATTGCCCCCAGAGTCGCTACCTTTTGTAGTTGTACTTACAGGTGTCCCCCCACTAGAGGCGGGCAGGAAGGAGGGCCATCCCCAACTTAAGAATAAGATCCTACATTGGTTGGGGCAAAATAGACCACTCCCATACTACATCGATGGGGAGATTGTCCACGTTAGACGCCTGCCTTGGCTGGGCTCAAGGGAAAAGAACATTGAGGGTGATATAGTTGTTGTTAATTTTAGGAACCCAGTAGCTGTTGGGGCTATATTAACAGGCCCCCCTATGAATTCGAACACCGCTATCGTCCCATACGACCTAACTTACTTCTATCCAAGGTCGCATGTGACTCCTGCTCTTTTCTCAGGGGGGGTCCCTGATCCCAATGGCATTAGGAACATCCATTTGCCTCTAAACAACAACTACACGTGCCACCCGCAGATGCCTCTCCCTCCTAGGAATAATTTAGCGTGGAATTTAGTCCCTTCCAACGGACGCAACCAACATCCTGGTGGGCATGAGTTTTTCCAGGGGAATAGAAATATGGACCATTTGATTCCTTTTACTCCTCTGGAAACCTCGAATAGATATGGAGCCATCTCTGGCCTTGATGGCTGCGATTGACTCCCAGCAAAGGTACCTGCCAAAGATTCCAGTGTTGGGGGTGGGGGTCTATTGGAGGAGAATGCACAGAGTAGGATGAGCTGCACATTTACAGTTCCTCAATGTGGTGGCTCTCCCTCTAGTACAGATGATGATAATTGCGCTGTAACCAATTATGTGATCCCGAAGAAACAGATGAGTCTAGAAGTGGGTGATTCCAATGTGGAAACTGTTATACCTTCAGGCAAGCCAGCTGATCAACTGTGTTCCAATAATGAAAATTTGTCATTGTTATCTTGGAATGTGGCGGGGTTGGTGGTGAAACTAGAGAACCTGGAGTGGTGCGAGTATGTGGACAATCATGGTATTTGTTTATTTCAAGAGACATGGGCTAGGACTATTCAGCACAGGCTGGGCTTTGTAACTTATGCCGAGCCCGCAACCAAAGGCCCTAGGGGCAGACCATCCGGTGGATTGACCATATGGGTGGCTGTTCATCTTGGGTTCTTGGTCAAAAGAATTAACACCAATTCTTGTGATATTCTGTGTATTCTTTTGACCCGTAGAAACACACCCAAAATAGCGATTATTAACATCTATCTACGTCCGGTTTTGGGTGGTACAGTTTCTCATGTCCTAGAGTCCTTAACTGCCCTACTAAATAGCTTCTCAACTGATACCAAGGTGATAATAGGCGGGGATTTTAATTGCCATTTCGAACCACTCATGGGTGTCCCACAGCTAACAGCAGACGAGGATGACGCCTGCCGGATTCCACCCCCAAACATCTATCCAGTTAAAAACTGGACTTCAATGGCCATGCAGCTCACCTCACTGACATATACCTTCTCACTTAGAGCTTGCAACGGCCGCTTTCCGGGGGATAGCCCTGGCAAAAGTACCTATAATGGAATGGGTCACTCGTCAACAATAGATTATTTGTTGGTTAGTATGTCTGTATGGCATCTGATTCGATGTTTCCACGTCTCGGATCGCGTCGAAAGCGACCACTATCCATTGGTTGCGGAATTGGATGTCCCAAATTATGGTGGGGAGCAACAAGCGGCTGATTTGGTCTCTGGTGCGATTAGGATCACACAGGGCGGTAAAAAAATCCGATGGTCTTCTATTAAGTCGTCCCCAGATAACCTGGCATCACTGTATAAAAGTGTAATTCCCCAGTTTGAGCATCTAAATTTATTGTATGAAAATGCTTCCAATCCTGACAATGATGTTAAATGTCTAGCTATACATAAAGAACTGATGCTGACCCTAGCAGCTAGTTTTTCTAAACCTGTAAAATGTATTAATGGACAGGCACGTACCACAAATTCCTGGTACAATCAGTCTTGCAGGAAGGCGAAGACCACCCTAGTTTCTGCCATCAAATCAGGCCATAGGGCTAATATTTTGGCCGCAAGGAATTTTTATAAGAATCTCCTTTCTCATGCAAAATCTGAATGGGAAGCAGAGAAATGGAAGGCCATTAAACAAGCGTTAATAGCGAAAGACGCCCGAACCTTTTGGAACTTGGTCCATACAGGGAAAGCAGAAGGGAAGGTAAAACTTGATCCCAATATAGCCGAGGAAGCTTGGTGTGTATATTTTGGTGATCTCTATTCTAACACCGCTTCCGCCCATAATCTGTTCCCTATAACGTTTTTGAGACCGAGTCTAGAATGCCCCACCCCTCCCTTTACTATGTCGGAAGTGACCCTTGCAGTTCAAGGGTTAAAAAGTAATAAGGCCCCTGGGCTGGACAAGATCCCTGGTGATCTTTTTAGAGATGAGCCGAAGATCTGGGTTCCCTACTTGACCGTCATATTTAATGCCATTCTTGACGGCCAAGAGCTTCCTAGCACATGGCTGGGGGCCGAAATAATTCCGATTTACAAAAAGGGTTCTCCGCTGGCCCCGTCAAATTATAGACCAATTAGTCTAATTGACGTTACTCAAAAAATCTATGCCAAACTGCTTTTGCAACGCTTGCAAGATTGGATTAGTGAGAACAACATCCTCTCCCACTTGCAAGCAGGGTTCCGTGCCAAAACCTCGACCATTGACCAACTACTACGGCTCCAGGTTCTTTACTGGAAGCATGTGGTGATGGAAGGGGGGAGCCTCTACCTGACATTTGTGGACTTAAAATCCGCATTTGATATGGTGGACAGAAATCAACTTTGGAGCATATTAACAACAATGGGGGTACCACCCTATCTATGTCTCCAATTCAAAAGACTCCATGACGGCACCTATGCAAAAGTTCGCTATGGCAAAAATGGCCAGCTAACAAAAGATTTTCCCATTGAGAAGGGAGTTAGGCAGGGATGTGTACTGGCCCCTACGCTATTTTCCCTTTTTTTTAAATGGCCTTGTGGATGACTTAACTAGTGTCCAAAACAGTGATGCTCCTAACTTAGCTGGTGGTAAATTTCCTGCACTGATGTTTGCAGACGACACCCTGCTACTCTCAAAAACACCTATGGGGATGCAGCGGGTGTTAGATCAATTTACCAAATTCTGTAGGGACAGGAATCTGGTAATAAACATAGACAAAACTAAGTACATGGTGTTTAATGGCATTACAACTAATTGCCCCTGTCCAACTATGGATGGACGAGCCCTGGAAAGGGTAAACCATTTTACCTATCTAGGACTGACATTAAATGATAGAATGAGTTGGGAAACCCAAATGACTAAGGCTAATCTGACCCTCTCTCAGTCTATGGGGGGTATCCTTAAAGTGCAGAAATCTTGTGTTCACAAGCTGGTCAGTGTACCGCTGGAAATATACAAGGTACAAACCAGATCTTCTACCCTTTATGGGGCAGAGCTCTGGGGCCATTGTCCAGCGAACGAGATTAGTATAACAGAGAACAAATTTCTTAGACAACTGCTCTCCTTACCCACTAACACCCCCCTAGTTCCACTAAGGCTGGATACAAATCTGAGGCCAATTGCAGAAGTAATTGCCTCACGCCCGCTTCTTTACTGGCGTAGACTGTGGAGCGTCCCGGAGCTTGAGTGTTATAGAGAAGAACTAAAAATAGTCATGGCTTGCCCGGGTGTGGGGAGGATAAAGTGGTTATCTTTTATAAGGGGGCATGCGTCCAAGATCGGCATGGAGATTCTCTGGTCTAATCCGGAGGACACATGCAAATCTATCTCAAAGAGAACCCTGGCTGAGTCTATAAAACATCATAACCTTGAAGAGGTCTTTCGAACAGCCAGGCCATCTAGTCTCGCCGACAGTTTCTTGCACTTTAAGAATGTTTACAGTTTTGAGAAAGAGTTAGATGCTATAGAACCTGTCTTAGCAAAAAAATTGTTTCTACAATTCAGATATGGTACATTACCCCTCTATTCCTATTCTGATAAATGGAAATTGGGTTTTGCTCGTCCTTGTCCAGGTTGTAATGATCCGAATGAATCTGTAATCCATGTAATTTTGTTTTGTCCTGCTTATTCTGTCAGCAGGAAAAAATGGATTATACAGTTATGTGTTAACCTAGGACTGAGGAACTATATAGACTATTTTAGATTTTTAAAAACTGATACTGATGCATTGATAGTTACTGCTATTTCCAAATTCTTGTTCTTGATGTGGTTAACTAGACGAAAACTGATCCATGTGTAGTAACCCGCTTATTGTGGGTGGATGGCTCTGCCTTAGTAATAATTAGCTTTTTATCTGTTTTAAAGGAAATTTCATAGTTTTTGTATCCTATTGTTATGTCCTTATTGTTATATTATAACCGCACGTCAACCGATTACTGTAAATATGCTAATTGAGATCTACAATGCATTGGATGAGTTGTAAATGTATTCTTTTTTTTAACTGTTATGTACTTTTATGGTTCATTAACAAACCGAAATAAAGTTGACTTGATGATGATGATGACTAAACACACCCCCTGGTTTAATAAATAGGGCACAATAGACTAGCGATAATCGGGAGGCAACAACCTCAAATGCAGCTCCACTTATACCCAGCCGTCCGGTCCCCTGCAACACAAGGTCTTCCATTGCAAAAGATTTGATAGAAGTAGTTGATACAATAAGTCAGGAAGTGGTAAACTTTAATACATTTCATAGAGCCAAAAAAGTATACTGGTAGGGCGGATTAAACACGATAGCTTGGCAAAAGAAAGAAGTTCTGTTGTGACTAACCAGGTGAATGAGGTACAGATTCTACATTTACCCCCAGCAACGGCTCCCTTGGCCTTAGTGTTGGGGAATGTCCCACCACTATGTGATGGACAAACAGTGTTAACAACACAACTAATGTCCAAATCTCTCCACTGGTTAACCCAAAATGTGGATATGGTGGGGGCAACAGGCAGGAATATTGCAAACCAGTTAATCATGGCAAGAAGTGTATAATGGGTGGGTCCAGCTAGGAAACAATTGCTGGGAAACTTTAAAAGTGTATTTGTTGTTGGTTTCATCCTGGAGCTCTTCTGTAATATTTACATGAGAAACTCACACATTACTGCCTTACCATTAGAATTTTTTTATAGACCTCCTACACTATTAAGACCTGTGGGATATTCAGAAATCAAGGAAAGATCATTAGAGAGCCAATCTTGGGGAAATAGTATGACCACAGATTAGAGGTCTGAGAATAGATATGCGCCCTTTTCCGACCTTGATGCTTGTGACTGACTACAGTCAGCATGCACAAGTACACAGAAGATTACAAAAAGGCAACTCCCCCAAACCCCGGTAAACATGGAGAGCTCACAGCTACCTACCCCACAGATACCTAGTTCACAATCACTTGTTACCCAACAGGAGAAACAAAGAAACGTATGGAAAATAGCCGCATGGAATGTGGCTGGCACCGCCAACAAACTGACTGATACCAATTGGTTACAGTCATGACACAATCAGGAAATAATATGCTTTCAGAAACATGGGCCCTGGACCCAATTTTTATTAACGGTTTTAGGGCCAGATGTAGGTATGCTAATACCGGTCGGTAACGGCCGATTTTACCGAATGTCGGCCATTACCGACCGGTATTGTCCATTTGGGATGTAGGGGACAGAAAAACATCAGAATCGGTAATTTTACCGAATCGGTAAAGTTACCGAATCGGTAAAGTTATCGAATCGAAAAATATACCGAACCGGTAATTTCACCGAATCGGTAAAGCTACCGATTCGGAAAATATACCGAATCGGTAATTTTACCGAATCGGTAAATTTACCGAATCGGTAAATTTACCGAATCGGAAAATAAGGAGTGGTAAAAATGAGTATTTGAGATGTAGGGAACCTCTGAAATACCGTATTTGATTGAAATTCGGTATTTAAGAGTCTGTAATTACCATGGATTCAAATCAGGTGGTAAACAGGTGGAAGGTATAAAAAAGGCCCAAAATGCAACATTTTCTCAACAATGGCGGCATTCTATGTCATTGCGAGGCGGCTACGCCTACAGGCTGAAGGTGAGAGGGTCTGGAGGAGGGAGGAGCAGGTGTACAGACAGAGGATCACTCTATTCCAGCTAACTGACCCAGAGATCCTGCAGACGTACAGGCTGGATCCCCGAGCCATCCCGGACCTAATCAAGGGACCTCCAGCCACTATTGGAACATCCAACTACAAGGGCCCACGCCATCCCCCCCCATGTTCAGGTGCTGTGCAGCCTACACCTGCTCGCATCTGGAAGTTACCAGAGTGTGGCTGCTGCGGTAGGTGGGGTGTCCCAGAGCTGTCTGTCACATTTTTAAAAAAAATTCCTTGATGCCATGTTGCAGAGAATGCATTTATACATCCGCTTTCCTGCAACACATGCAGAACTGCTAAGGACAAAGACAGACTTTTACCAGGTGGCCCATTTCCCACACATCATAGGCTGTATTGATGGTACCCAGATACCAATATGCCCACCAGCTGCCACAGAGTACATCTATCGGAACCGCTAGTCCACCCACACCATCTACGTTCAGGTGATCTGTGATGCAAAATACGTGATCACTGACATAGTAGCCAAATTCCCAGGGAGTACCCACGACTCCTACACCTTCCAAAACAGTGGGATCTATGCACGCCTGACTGCGGGGGAATTCGCCGAAGGATACTTGCTAGGTGAGACACTGTGTGGAAATCACTTGAATCGTATTACAGGTGGATGTGTGTGAGCATGTGATTAATGTCAATTTCTCATTACTAATAGGGGACAGTGCATATGCCCTCCGGTCCTTCATCCTCACACCCTACCTCAACCCAACAACACCAAGTCAGAGGAGATACAACCGGGCACACAAAACAACTAGAAACATCGTGGAGCGCACCTTTGGCATGTGGAAAAGCAGGTTTCGCTGCCTCCATAAAAGTGGAGGGGCCCGCCAGTACACACCAATCACCTGCTGCAAAATGATTGCAGCCTGTGCAATGCTGCACAACCTGGCGGTCAAGAAGGGAACAGAAGTGGAACTCTCAGATTATGAAGACCATGACGACGAGGATGCCGTCCCTGAACCACACACATCTGGAGGAGCAACATCAACTGATGGCAGACACAGACGGGAAGAGGTCACACGTAACTATTTTTAAGTAAGTAAGGAGACAAAGACAGGCGTAGTATGCTACAACACTGGTTTAATTTTCAAATGACTTTTGTTTTTAAAGCACAAAAGTGCAACAAAAAGCAATGCTCTCTGTTATGTTGAAGTTCACCTTGAACTGTGAAAGTTATTTCCTTGCTCGCTTCCCAGTAACACTAGTAGGTTGTTCAACCCGCTCACTGTCTTGTTGGCCTGTGGCCTCAGCATGGCGCCTGCTCCTCCTAGTTTCAGTTACAGGGGTGCTTCCAATGCTGCTCCTGCTCGTGCTCTCCTCACTGATAGGCACATCCATTGCAGCTGTGTGTGCAGTTTGTGCATTCAACAGCGCCTCAAGAGCACTGGTCATCCTGCCCAGGCCCCTAGTGACCTCATTTGTGTTTTGTGTCATGGCCTCCTGCATGTTGGAGCTCCTCCTGCATCACAGGGATGCGGCAGTGGCCAGGCGGTTGATGGCTGTACTTGGGACATGTGCGCGCCGCCTATCCCTGTCCCTTGCAGCAAAATCATTGTCTAGTTTTGTGCATAGTAGCTGCACCGAGTTGTTGTTTCCTCGCATCCCTGCAGCCATCTCCTTGTTTACCTGTACCATCTCCTTGCTGACCTGTACCATCTCCTTGTTGTCCTGTACCATCTCACTGATGCCCTTTCCTATCTCTCCAATGTTACTATTCAGGGACCTTAGCTGTCGTTGGCATGCCTGGATGGCTCTTCCCTGCATCCTCTGTATCCGCTCCATGCTCCCCTCCAGACCAAGGAACATACTTCGACCCTCAACTGGTGCATCTCCTGGCCTTTCTTGCACTCTGCGGCGTCTTGCACTACTATGGCCCATCCCTGCACTGGAGTGTGTTGTGCCAGGGCTCGCTGGTACAGGCAAGTTCTGTTGCCCATCACCCTCCATGTCAGCTGCCACGGACTCCAAATTGGGGAGTGGACCCACGACATGCCTCCTGCCTGGTTGTGTTGGGGGTATCACATCATGCTGTGATGCTGGCATCTCTGGTGATGAGAGCAGGAGTGGGGACTGAGATCTGCTAGGGGATGCCAGCAAATCTTGGGCCATTTCTGTGTCTTGGCCAGGTGGATGGCTACTTGATGCAGCTTTCTCCTGTGGTACGTTGGGGGTACTTTGTCCTGCATCCTGACTCTCCTCCCTCTTAGGTGGTGAGGTTCCGTGACGGTTCCGTGACGACTTTGAACCCGTGTTTTCAAGTTCGACGGAAATACCTAATATTGGTATCAGTGAACCGCAAATGATCCATTTAGTATATCCTAGTGTTTTCGCTACGCTACGAGCAAGAGCACTCCTTCCATTGACATATTTCTGATATACCCATGGCATCCATCTTAGATCATGGCCGCCATTTTGTGTTTCCTTGCCCTCACATATGCAATAGCCTCTGATCACTTCATTTACTCCACTTTGATTAAGGACACGTAGCCTTAGCCGGAGATTCACCTCTTACATGACACGTGCACCTTAAACCAGATCACACTGTAGCTGCATGACTCGACAAAGGCTGCCTCCTCTGCCCGAGGCCAGTCCTGCCAAACTGGTCTTCGTGTCCATTGTACCTGATCATGATTAGGCGGCCGAAGCCGGTAGCCTTGCCCATTTACAACCCACAAACATCCCTTATCCCACTTTTCTATCTCCCACACCTGGCTCTGTTTCTTTCTTTCTGAATCTTTATTAGGGGGAGGTAACGAACTTTACGATGAGGCGGTCCGGGTCCTGAATGCAATATTGACAGGGAATTGTGACAAACTAGTGGGAACCCCTCTCTTCGCAATGTTTGGCCTCAGATATTATCGACGGTTCCTGTGTAACACCAAATATTTATTGTTTTAGACACAAAGGTTTTGGGAAGGTATTACATGTAAAGAATTCGCCCCCAGCTTAAAATTTCGTATATAAGGAGCAACCCACTTTGTACAAATCGAACAGGCTCCTAGTCTCTGCCCGTGTGTAGATTCTGTGACTTCTGTGTCCCTGCAGTAATAAACCTTTGGTCTTTGACGCCACCATCGAGAAGCCCGTGTTTCTGTTCATTTGTGCACCAAGGCAGGTGGAACTCCGGGGTCTTTGGGTGTTGTACCCTGACACCTCTGGACGGAACCAAAAAGTCCAGAACTCCAATTGGCGCCCAACGTGGGGCGACGTCATTCGGTACCGGTCCAAAAGCCTGAAGAGTTCGAGAAGCTTCGTGTGAAGATTCCTGAGGGAGGCGCCCCACTTCATCGATCCCGGCATATCGCAAAAGTGGCCCGAAGTTCTCTTCCACGAGGGTTTCCCGTTCAGGACGGCTGCAGTGGGCCGTTGCCTTGACCGTCGCCCTGTCTTGGACCCGAAGTGGTGCAGTCCTTAGTACGGCGAAACGTGACGGGTTTCTCCTTGGTGACGTCTTCAGTGACTCAGTTAAGTATTTAGTGATAGCTAGCTGGTTACTTTGTGAGGATTGTTAAAAATCCTTGATCGGTTCTTGGTTTGGTTTGGTTTTGTCAGATTATCACTGGTTGTTCTAGATACGATAATCTATTTGGTTTAGTTTTGGGTATCGATACATCAGTTCGTTTTGGTAGGCCTAAGTTCTTGGTTCGAGTGCACATATTTGTTCCGTGTTTGTTTGTTTTTGTGTTCCGGACTGAAAATGGTAAGTCGGAAAATGTTGTCTTGTTTTAGTTGCAACAGTGACTCGCGATTGGAGGACTCTTGTCTGGTTCCTCCGATTGGGACTCCCCTATATGATTTATATTGCAAATATGGCGTGGGTCCTATAACTTATAATGAGATATGGGTCCGCTATTGTAAGAAGGATGGTGTCCTTAGTTGGCCACTGCATGGTAGTTTTGAACAAGAGATTCTCGACAACTTAGAAGCGAAATTGTTCAAGAAGAAAGCCCGGCCGGCAATGTTTGATTCCTTCCGTTATTGGCGGAAAGAATCCAAACAGAGAGAAATGAGAAGGTTGAAGAAAGAGCAGAAAGAACAAGAAGAGTTAACTCTAGAGCAAGCGACTAAACAGTTGCAGGCTAACGAGTGTGAGAAGGCTATAGATGTAGCCATTAGAGAGCATAACTTAGCGATTGACAAGTGCTATCCTGCCTTGCCATCGAAAATGGCTAAGATACTGGAGGACTCCGAAAACGATCCTCTGCTATCTTATCTGTTACGGTCACCTCCACCGTATGCACAAGGTGCTACGGCTCCGCCTGTCCCGAATGTTCAGTTACCGGTTGCTGGACAACCTGGTGCTCCTGCTCTTATCCCTCAGAATCAAGTTCCTGTACTTCCTGTGATGAATGTGAATGTTCCTACAGCTCCTCCTCTTCCTACACTGCCAGCCCCTATACCTACCTCTGTACCTACTGCTCCAGAAACTATTTTCCTCGATACTCCTACTGCTTCCTCATCTATTCCTACCTCCACTGCATTCTCTATGTCTGCGAGTGTGCTAACTCCACTTTCTGTTCGTCGAAGAATCACTGATTCCGTTACTAATATGCTGTCTCCTTTATATAAAACTTTGATTAAGACTCCTACTACTGACTCTGTACAGAGACGGAGTCAGCTTCCAAGTACTGAGGAACGGGGAGTTTTAGATTCCACGGCTCTCAGATGGATTTCGAAGGGTAGAAGATATAGTACGAGAGATGTGTTAGACACATTTATGCAGTGGGGAGAACCAACACAACGATACGTCTTTGATGAGATGTGCTCGTTGTTACGTGAAGAGATAGAAGAAGACGATGTCGAATCAGATTTGGAAGATTTAATTAGGGTTCAAAAGGAATTTGCTGCTGGAATGATAGTGGGTGAGAATATAAAGCAAGCGATGGAACTCATTTTAAGTTTTAGGAATGATCCATCTCTTCGTTCACCGAGAGATTTAGAGAAAGGTAAAGTGAAGCTAAGTCGCCAATATCCGATGAGGGAGGTTCCTCCGATTTGGCGCGAAGCTATCCAAGCTGATGCGGTTGCTGGTATTGCGGCTGCTCCAGCACAGTTCCAACGAGTGTGGATACACATTCCATGGAAGCGAGCAGAAGTGTTAGCGGTGAAACAGGCCTTGCCAGATCCGCGTAAGAATCCAGCCGGATATTACAAGGAATTAACACAGACAGTTGAGGCTTGTATAATGAACTTAGCCGACATTGATATGTTGTTTGGTAATGTAGTTCCGCAACCAGTGTGGGCTAAAATTCGTAGAGAGGATCATCAGGCTGCTTTAGGTGGTGATTGGGCAGCTATCACTGCAGCAGATGGTCAACAAATAGGTGGTGCGAAACCCGAACCTTTGATTGCTAATCTGCCAGGTAGAATAATTGATCTAATGAAGACTCTGATGCCAGCATTGCGTGTTAATTGGGACAAGTTGTCAGCATGTAGGCAAAAGAAAGACGAAAGTGTCTCGGACTTCTTCACGAGGTTCGAAGAGACTTTTGTAGATCATAGTGGTCAGGATATGAGCACAGAAGGAGGGCAAAGACTGTTTGTAGATAAATTTGTGCATAATTTATTACCTGAATTATGCAATAAATTAAAAGACTCAGAAAGTGCGTGGGCTGTATCTACGACAGCGCAAATACTTGCGACTGCACAGTACTACGAAAATAGGGATAAAGAGGAAAAGGAGAAATCAGAAAAGAAAACGAAAGATTTAAAAACTAAAGTTCTTTTGCAGCAGGCGTATCCGCCTCGCGCGAATCAGGCTAATACGCAGCAAAACTCATACCAAAGGACAGATTATAGTACATCAAGACCTCAATATCAGTGGAATCAGTGTGCGTACTGTAAGAAAGAGGGTCACTATAAAAATGAATGTCCGATCTTAGCACAAAATAATGCAGCAGCAGCTCAGAGAGGTCGTGGTGGTTTTGTGCAGAATTCTAGAGGTCGAGGGCGAGGTGCTATGCCTCCACAAACGAATGATCGTCCCTCCAATCACTTTGATCAACGAAATGGACAATCTGCTCAGCAAAATAGATCTCAACAATATCTTGTTGAGGACTATAATGAAGTAGATGAGGGTTTTCAACAAAATGGGTACTAGGACAGCCATGGACAGAGAGAGGGAGTAGTATCAGTTCCAGTGGATCAGAGTGGGCCTTATGTCGCAGTAGCAACATCAGGTGTAGTCGAACCGTTTCTGTTGGATACTGGTGCCGCAAAAAGTTCTATCATTCATGCGAAACTCCCTGGCGCACCTTTGTCTGGCTCAACAAATGTTTCCGTAGGTTTTTCAGGCGCCCCTGTGTACAACCCGATATCTGGTCCTTTGTCTATTTCTGTTGGACCGTGCCAATTGAAAGCACCCCTGATTTTGACGACAGGTTGTAATGAAAATCTGCTTGGTTTAGATTTGTTAAAACGACTATATGCGACATTGTACTGTTCTCCGGAAGGAGTACAGCTTACACTGGGTAAAAATATCACCTCTCCGATGTACTTGTCAATGGACGCACTCCCGCCGGAGCTACGTTCACTCCCTGATTCTCTTTGGGCGACTGGTCCCAACGATGTAGGTCTCCTAGAAATTCCACCGTATGTAGTAACTTTGAAAACGAATGTAAAATTTCCAAGAATTCCTCAATACAAAATCTCGAGTGAAGGTGAGCGTGCACTTTTATTGATTGTGCAAGACTTGATCACGAAGGGTGTGGTTGAGGAAACTAGAGGAAATGTCTGTAACAGTCCTGTATTACCGATTCTGAAACGAACTGATCCTACAAAACCTCCAGTTTATAGGTTTGTCATAGACCTTAGAGAAGTTAATAAGATTGTAATCCCGCAGTTTCCTGTAGTGCCAGACATTACTGCCTTGTTAACATTGATTCCTGCTACAGCTACATGGTTCTCAGTTATTGACCTAAAGAATGCCTTTTTCAGCATTCCGATAGCCGAAGAAAGTAGGGATATTTTCGGCTTCTGTTTAGGAGGTCGCAGTTTCAGATTTAAACGCGCTCCACAAGGCTATTGTGAAAGTCCATCCATTTACAGTCAAGCTTTAAAAAGTCAGCTAGATTCTTTTGTCCTTCCTCCAGGTTCTGCCCTAGTACAGTACGTAGACGATCTTTTAGTGGCTGCCGATGACAAGGAAACTTGCAAAGCAGCTACAATTTCCCTATTGCATCATTTGTCTAATTTGAATCATAAGGTGTCTCCTTCGAAGATGCAATACTGCTGCCAAGAAGTGACCTACCTAGGTCATCTCTTGTCAAAGGAGGGAAGGAAGTTGACCCCAGAAAGAATAAAAGCCATTACGCATATGAGTGTTCCACGCACACAGAGAGAAGTACGTGCCTTCCTAGGTATTACCTCTTATTGTAGGCAGTGGATTCCAAATTTTTCTCTTTTAGCGAAACCATTGGTAGCTTTGACTGGGAAAAATGTTCCGAGTCCGGTGCCATGGTCTGATGAATGTCAAGAGAGTTTTACTGAATTACGAAAAGCATTGTGTTCAGCTCCTGTATTGGGTACACCTGATTACAGCAAGCCATTCACGCTCTACGTTCACGAAAGAGAAGGTTGTGCGTTGAGTGTTCTGACACAGAAATTTGGTGATAAACAACGCCCTTGTGCGTATTTTTCATCAACATTAGATCCGGTAGCTAGAGCGTTGCCTAGTTGTTTGAGAGCTACAGCGGCAGCTGCAGCTTCCATTCGACAATCTGCTGGTTTAGTGATGAACAATATGCTAGTGGTCATGGTTCCTCATGCAGTGGATACACTCATGAACCGAACGAAGACACAACACCTTACTAGTGCGAGATTATCTGGTTACGAGCTGACATTACTAGCGAGTCATATTCAGATCAAAAGATGCAATGTATTGAATCCAGCAACATTGTTGCCGACTGATCAAGAGTCGAGTGATTCTGAGCCACATGACTGTTATTTTAAAACGGAGGAAGAGACAAAAGGACGCATCGATTTGAAGGATACTCCGTTATCCGACCCAGATGGTACGCTGTATGTGGACGGATCATGTTTTAAATTGGAGAATGGTGATGTGACTGCTGCCTACGCGGTAACGACTTTGAAGACGATTGTGGAGACTGCAAGAGTAAGTCAGAATTCTGCCCAAGCTGCAGAATTAATAGCTCTAACGAGAGCGTGTGTTTTAGCTGAGGGAAAGAGAGTGAATGTGTTTACAGATAGTCAGTACGCTTTTGGCGTGGCCCATAGTTTCGGCCGGTTGTGGAGAGAAAGAGGTTTCATTACGTCCCATGGGACTAAGATCCAACATGGTCAGCTAGTTAACGACTTGTTGGAATCTCTAACCTTGCCGACTGAAGTTGCGATTGTGAAGTGCAGTGCTCATAAAGCAATCACGGATGATGTTGGTCGTGGGAATGCCTTTGCTGATGAAACTGCTAAACAGACAGCTAGAGACACGATGAGTAGAATGTATGTTGCTACGTCTGCAAGATGGATTGCTGAGTCTGGAATGTGTGAGGACACTATGGAAAGTGTGAAAGAGATTCAGAAAGAAGCGACTGAGGAAGAGAAACGTGTATGGAGAGAAAGTACGGGCAAGTTGGACTCGAATGGATGTTGGATTGATTTGACAGAACAGCAGCGTTGGATGTTGCCTGATGCATATGTGCTTGCAGTAGTGACGATGGCGCATGGAGTAGCGCATATAAGTTCTAAAGGGATATGTAAGATGTTGGCTCCGGTCTGGAAGAATGAGGGAATCAGTAAGTGTGCAGAGAGAGTGGTGAAAAATTGTATGGTGTGCTTGATGCATAATCCTGGCAAGGGAACTCCAACTCCAGCTGGTCATTTCGCTCCTCCTTCCTGCCCCTTTGAAGTGATTCAGTTAGACTTCATTCACATGGAACGCTGCAACAATTTAAAATACGTCCTGGTGGTAGTTTGTGCTTTTTCCAGGTGGATAGAAGCATACCCACTAAAGGACAACACTGCTCTATCTACTGCCAAAATTCTTCTCAAGGAATTTTTCCCTAGGTATGGAATGCCACGGATTGTATGGTCAGATAACGGAAGTGAGTTTATAGGGAAAGTTATGCAGAGTGTGTGTGCCGGCCTAGGATTGAAACAAAAATTCCATAGTGCAAACCATCCCCAATCTGCTGGTTTAGTCGAGGGTTACAATGGCACTCTCAAGCTTAAGATAGCCAAAATACAAGCATCCACAGGTTTAGCTTGGCCAGACGCACTTCCTTTGGCCTTGTTATCAACGAGAGCAACAGTGCATTCTAGAATAGGGCTTTCTCCATACGAGATTGTGTTTGGCCGCCCGGCAAATATCTGGGGTGTGCCGAGGCCTAAACAATTTTGCTCCATTGAATATCCTATGTTGATAGACTACCTTTACGACTTGACTGCTAAATTGAGTCTTATTCATCAACAGGTCTTCGATGCTTTGCCAAAACCTCCGGAGAGTCCAGGGCATCAGCTGAAACCCGGCGACCACGTGGTGGTCAGAAACTTCGCGAGGACAAAGAATCTTCAGCCTCGCTACATCGGCCCCTTCCAGGTCCTGCTGGCAACGAGGACAGCCGTACGTGTCGCTGGCCGTAAACACTGGATTCACGCTTCTCACGTAAAGCGTGTTCCGTTGCCACTGCCTTACGACGACTGGGTGAAGAAGGGAATTGGTGCCTCCGAATCTGAAATCACTCCGAAATTTATCCCTTTCAGCGATGCCGATTTGACTACTGACACTTTGAAACTTGACTCTCCTCCTGAAAAGACTCCTTTGAACATTGAACATTTGTCTCCAGCATCAGAAGAAACTTTGTTATCTGCGAACTTAAACTCTGCAACAGCTGCCAGTAATACACTATTTTCCGATCAGACAGTACCAGCGAAGAAGAGATACAACCTTAGAAGCCATAAAAAGGACAAATAAAGCAGGCAACTGCATATTGTGATTTTTGATATATTGAACTTTTGCCTTCAGCCAGGAAGTTTGCTATTGTTTATTGTTTTTAAAATTGCCTTGCCGTCTGGGTAGCCGTAGGGTCGTGGCTGTGTGCCTAGTTTGAATTTGCAGGGGTCTGACACAAGGTCGATCTTTCTGTTGGTTCTGGGAACTCCCAGGGCTGATAGAGGCATTTTCATCTACGTACACATCATCAGTGGTCGCGAGCGGATTGTAGAAGATGGAGCTTCCTGCGCTGCAACGAGAAAATGTGATTTATGTTCGCAGAAACAGACTTAAGAGAATTCTTCATAGCAAATGTTTTCTGATGCAATGTGCCATTACATTTTTGATTGTTTTAGCAACATTGGTGGGTGGAATCGTCTTTAGCATAAATTTGATTTTTGTGCCAGTTTCTACAGTACCTCCCCTTGATCCTGCTATTTCTACTGTTTCCTCTATACACTCCTTTCACTCATTTCCGGAACATGAGCAAGCCAGACGCTCAGAATTCACCAACAACACTTTTGTACAGCTCTTACACCAACACCAACTGGTAGTTAACACTACAGACTGCTGGGTGTGTGGCTTGATACCTCACACTATGGATAAAGGTATTCCCTATTTGGTTTTGCCTTACAGCTATAATGGATCATTTCAGGCCTTCCAAACCATCTTTGCTTATGCCCTTGAAACTTATCCTCCACGTCCACCGCGTTCCACTAAATATAACTCTGCTAACAAAGCTTTAGTCCAGGGAATTATTGACATGGTCAAGGACGTCAATAATACTCCATCATACCCTAGAGACGAATTGCGAGTATATTTAAGTTGGAATACTTCAGAGTATCGCCTTAGTTTAGGAGAAAGCAAGCGTAAAAGCTCAACTCCAATCTGGGTCGTACCTCACCGAGGTCAGGTCTGTTTGCAAGGTAATGGGAGAAATCCGAGAGCTCAGCTAGGGAGGAGTGAGTGCGTAGAGACTTATGTGTTTCCGGCTAACTCTTCCCCTGCCTTTCTTACTGCTAGGGGTACTTATTTCATTTGTCGAGACAGAGCTTATACATGGTTGCCTGCCGACTTCTCAGGATCATGTTATATTGCTCGATTATTGCCTCCGACATACACTGCTTCACCTGATTACCACCGAACCAGAGTAGCAAGAGGTGTCTTCAGCAAGGAAGATACCGCTGGTCAGGAAGCCGGAGACTTCTTCAAAGGCTTTCTTCCGTTCTGGGGACCTATGGCCAATAGTAGAAACATACGTCAGCTAACACGGGTAGTTGAATCTACTATTACTGAAACTGCTGGTGCCCTTAGCAATCTGCCGCTGAGCTTCAGGCGGATAGGCTCATGACGTTGCAGAACCGTATGGTTCTAGACGTTATACTTGCAGATCGAGGTGGGGTATGCAGAATGATCCAATCGAGCTGCTGTGTCTTTATTCCTAATAATGCTCCAACAGTCTATGAGGCGATCTCTAAGTTGCACAAGATTTCAGACTCCATACATGTAGACAAAGGAAACTGGTCCTTCATGGAGTGGTTTTGGACTCTGATCTCAGCGTGGGGATGGAAGGTTCTAATGGTCATTGGTGTCATCCTAGTATTCCTATTCTCATGTTGTCTGATTATCCAGTGTGGTCCTGCTCTGTGTAGTCTTTGTGCTGCGACTTGTCTCAGAAAACCACCTGCGTTTGGAGAAAATACACGAGAAAGGATGATGATACAACAACATGTCACTGACCTGATGAGCATAGAACTAGATTCTGACATAGACTGAGTAATTGCCTATGTAAGGGCAAAAGGAGGGTCTGAGGTTCCGTGACGGTTCCGTGACGACTTTGAACCCGTGTTTTCAAGTTCGACGGAAATACCTAATATTGGTATCAGTGAACCGCAAATGATCCATTTAGTATATCCTAGTGTTTTCGCTACGCTACGAGCAAGAGCACTCCTTCCATTGACATATTTCTGATATACCCATGGCATCCATCTTAGATCATGGCCGCCATTTTGTGTTTCCTTGCCCTCACATATGCAATAGCCTCTGATCACTTCATTTACTCCACTTTGATTAAGGACACGTAGCCTTAGCCGGAGATTCACCTCTTACATGACACGTGCACCTTAAACCAGATCACGCTGTAGCTGCATGACTCGACAAAGGCTGCCTCCTCTGCCCGAGGCCAGTCCTGCCAAACTGGTCTTCGTGTCCATTGTACCTGATCATGATTAGGCGGCCGAAGCCGGTAGCCTTGCCCATTTACAACCCACAAACATCCCTTATCCCACTTTTCTATCTCCCACACCTGGCTCTGTTTCTTTCTTTCTGAATCTTTATTAGGGGGAGGTAACGAACTTTACGATGAGGCGGTCCGGGTCCTGAATGCAATATTGACAGGGAATTGTGACAAACTAGTGGGAACCCCTCTCTTCGCAATGTTTGGCCTCAGATATTATCGACGGTTCCTGTGTAACACCAAATATTTATTGTTTTAGACACAAAGGTTTTGGGAAGGTATTACATGTAAAGAATTCGCCCCCAGCTTAAAATTTCGTATATAAGGAGCAACCCACTTTGTACAAATCGAACAGGCTCCTAGTCTCTGCCCGTGTGTAGATTCTGTGACTTCTGTGTCCCTGCAGTAATAAACCTTTGGTCTTTGACGCCACCATCGAGAAGCCCGTGTTTCTGTTCATTTGTGCACCAAGGCAGGTGGAACTCCGGGGTCTTTGGGTGTTGTACCCTGACACCTCTGGACGGAACCAAAAAGTCCAGAACTCCAGTGGTGTCCCTTCAGCCTCCTGCGAGCACCTGTGAGATGTTTCACCTGTGGACATATGAGCGTACATTAGCTAAGCGCTACTGTCTCACAGTCACTACAATTAAATAATTATCACATTGGCCATGTTCTGTATGCAGTTATTACATGAACTAGTTGGTTGGTGTGCTGAATGACAAGTTCTTACATTTCCTGTTTACATATCGCATCATGCATTGGCCCTGTGTATTGCTAGCAGTACTGGAGTTTGGTTTACTTGCCCACTAAGGGTACAGGTAAGGGAAATGGTATGGGGCGAATGCTGTGCATTTGTCTTACCTTTTTTCCTTGCAGCTCTGGCCGAGCTGCCTATGTCTCCCAGTCCGCAGACGCTCTCTGGTTCTAGGGTTGTGGCCACCATCTCCTCCAGGTCAGTCAGGGGGTTGCTGGGTTCTTGCCTCCGCCTGTTTTCGATGCCTGTTTGTGTAGTTCTGCCATTTTCTTTTTGGTTTGGCTCCTCAGGTCATAAAAACGTTTTTTGAGGTACTCTATATCCCTGGTGGTCACCCCCACGGCATCCACTTTTTCCATGATGTCCAGACAGATTTTTCTTTTGGCTGAATCAGCCACAGTGAGGGACTGCCTGCCAAACAATTTGTGGTGCACCCTGACCACCTCCTCCACAAGGACCTGCAGCTCCATGCTGCTGAATTTCAGTTTCCTCCTCCTCTCAGGCTGCTCTTTCTCTTGGCTGCTTGTCATTTTTACCTTTTAAAAGTGCTCCAAACCCTTTCTGCTGCTCCTGCACTCTGCTCAGCTCCAACTGCCTTTCAAGAAGGTTCTGATTAGTTGCAGCTGACTGTGTAGCCACTTCCTGGTAAGGAGGGGGAAGGTGGTGGCACATGATTGGCTGCCTACTTGAGTTTCACTTTTGTTAGGTTTCCGATTCGGTATTTACCGAATCGGTATTTACCGATTTGGTAAATACCGAATCAGTATTCCCCATTCATTCCTATGGGCCTTTTGGCCATTAGGAATGACTGGGGAATACCGATTCGGTAAATACCGATTCGGTAAGTTCCGATTGTCAAATACCGAATTTTACCAATTCGGTATTTTTTACCGATTTTTTCCTACATCCCATTTTCCGATTCTAAAATACTGATTCTGTAAAATTCTGTATTTTAGAATCGGTAAAATCGATTTACCTACATCTGGCCCTTAGATCCTTTCAGAGTGAAGCAATTCCATCTACTTCAGAGAGGGCAAAGGGAGGTATTTTGACCTTAATTAGGAATGATCTAGTGGTAAATGTAAAAAACAATCTACAACCGAACCAAAATGTTCATATTTTGGTATTGAAAATACAACAGGAAGGGATATGGGTCCTAGTAAATTTTTATAACAACCGATTTGGCCCAACAATGCATACAATTGTGGGAGAAGTAGACAAAGCCATATCTGACATCCTATATAGTAACAAGTTTCTGAACATAAAGATTATATGGCTAGATGACTTTAATATACATTCCTGTAACCATAATATAGTTAATGTTTGTGGACTTGAGGATATGGGGGGTATCCCCATACAACATTTTGCCCATAGTGACTATGGTAATGGCCTAAATAAGCTTTTAGCTTCATTTAATATGGAAATAACCCATGACCCAGATTTCAATTTGGATATTCTGCCGGATACCTTCCAGAGAAATGGGGTGGGGTCAACGATCGATTACATACTTTTGACTGCCCTCCTCATCACAAGGGTTGCAAAGGTAGACACCATCTTTACAACTTTTAGTTACTAGGCCATAGTTTCAATGGAATTGAATGTATTAGTAACTGTGAGACATCAGAGAAGTAACGTTGACACAAGTATTGTGGCTAGAAAAAATGGGGTACAGCTCAAATGGGCACATATTGATAAAATCAAGTTGGTCCCAAAAATCATTCCCAAGAAGATATATATCTATGTTTAGATCCAGACACTCAAGCAGGGGCAGTTGTACCAGCCTTTTGTAATATCTTGGGAAGTATAAACTCAGCCCTAACAAAACCAAAAGAGCTAAATAAAGGCCAAGGTGGGAGCTGGTTTGACCCTGTTTGAACAAAAACTAGGAAGGCTCTCCTATATGCTCTAAAAGACAAGCCGGGGAATTGTGAAGAAATAAGAACATTGCGGGCCGTATATAAATTAGCAAGAAAAAAAAGAGAAAAGGAAATCAGGGTGGACTTATGGGAACATTTTAATAAAGCAGACAAATCTGGAAACAGTGGGTATTACATTTCGAAAATATTTTTACTTCAGACCCAGGTATAATAATTGTCCCGCACAAATGCAGGAGATATGCCAAGCGCCCCTATCATTTTCATTTACTGAAGTCAAAGTGGGGATAGGGCAGACCTAAAATACTACAGACATATTTCCCTACTGTGTACAACATCAAAGCTTATGGGCCGCCTTCTCGTCTCTTGTTTAGAGGACTGGGCTAGAGAAAACAAGATCTTTCTCCAGGCCCAGTGCGGCTTCTAGCAGGGAAGGGGTACCGTGGATCAGTGTCTAAATTTAGCACTGATCATAGAAAAATATACCAGAATTAAGGAGGGCAAATTATACATGGCCTTCATGGAACTTAGCGCAGCATTTGACTGCATGGCCCATGATAAGCTATGGCCTATAATGGAGATGATGGGGATTGAACCTGCTATTTAAATTTTATCAGGCAATCATGTGCAAATGCAACGGCATCAGTGCGTAACACCAAAACTAGAGATTGTACACGTTCTTTTAAAATCGACAGTGGTGTAAGGCAGGTTTGTGTATTGGCCCCTTTTTCTCTTTTCTCTATACACAAACGGAGCAGAAAAGGCACTCTTTGATAACCAAATGTTACCATTACTGGCTTACGCAGAAAATGCGGTTTTAATCGCCAGAACAGGGATTGGGCTTCAAAGGCTGATCACTGCATATGTCTCCTTTATGGATTCATTTCAGTTGAAAGTAAACCAAACAAAGCCTTTTGTATTAATAGCAGGGGCTAAAAGAAAGAAAAGGTACCGCACTTTTGTACTGGGGTGCAAAAAATTGAGATAGTCAACTTGTTTCCCTACTTGGATATCCTCTTTGATAAAGATCTGTTGTGGGCAAAACTGATGGAGGGAAGGACGATAGTGATGGAGAGGGATATCATTGCCTTAAAAGGCTTTGCTAGAAAATTAGGTGCTACACCCCTAACACTGATAAAAAACATCTATCAGGCAAGAGTTAAAGCAGCAGTGACCTATGGAGCTGGGGTGTGCGGTATGGCCGCATCAACACCACTACAAACTACTGAAAATGTATTCTTTAAATCTGTAGTGGGTTTACCTTCCTCCTTCTCAAATGGTATTCTACACTCTGAACTGGATATACCTTATATTTCAGACTAGCTCCACTCCTTTTCTGCAATTCAATCTGGAGGGGAGACACAGTTCCATTGAACCAATCAATATTAGGGAGCTTTTTAGCAATGGACAAATGGAAGAGGTCTATGTGAGTCAGCTATGTAGAGTTACGAATAAGAGAGATTGGTCTCTACAAACTTTTTAAAGACCCGCTAGCCTGTAAGAAGGTTTCCAAACAGAGAGTTAGTGATATGTTTAATATTGATGACCAAGTATAAAAGAAGAGTACAACAAAATGAGAAATATGCAGTCCGGGCATATGGCCTCAACCCACATTTAACTGGAGGAAGCTTTTCCTATTTAGCAAATGTAAACAGGATGCAACATAGATTTATACTGCTAAGGTACCGCACCAACTTGATGCCTTTAATGTTAGGTTATCTGGAAAAAATATATAACCACACTGACTCAAGCTTGTGCCCTTGTGATAACTTAGCACCTCAAACAGAATTGCATATATTTTTATTCTGCAGCCTATATGAGAGGGAAAGGAATGACTACCTTAAACTAATTTTGAAGAAAATGAATTTTAAGCAGTGTCGGGTAGCGTTATACTTTCTGAAAACAATTCCTGACCCTCTGGTTTGTTATTCAGTTGCGTCATTCCTGTGGGCTTGCATGAGGATGAGGAAAGGGTCAGCGCGTAGGCCATTGAGTATGTAAAAATGATAAGCCAAGTATCCAGAGTTAGTACATGAAAAGGCTCACTTCTTTTAATATATTTTATGTATTTTCGTCTTTATCCTAGAAATTGTGATGACATATTTGTATCTTTCCTAAGACAGAAATATAAATTATTTTTTATGTGATTTGTTTACATGTGCATTTATGATCTTTTAACATGATCGAATAAAGATGAATTGATTGATTGATTGAGTTTAGATTTTTTTCTGCTTGCCAGACATGGGTTATGGGAGACTTGTGAGTATTGTAAGTTGGTTGATGAACACTCAATATAACTAAGTTCCAAAAGGATTCTAGGTAATTTTAAACAGCATTTTGCACTGGAGATCCAGCTGGAGTAATGGAACCTATTTATGTTTTTAATGTAAGATGTGTATATTATGTTGTGATATTTGGGGCATCAGTGTAGGTGCTTTATTTTCTCCATTGGTGTTTTTAAGCACCTACCTCAGTTTTCTATCTTTGTATTCATCCTTGGAAATCTATGTCTGGGCTTAGGTCAACTAAAGGTATTAGTTTCTCAAACACTTTGTTCAGACAGTTGTAAAATGAACACACTTCTGCTATTCAATTGTAGAGAAGGTTTGGAAGGAAGGAATCAAATGTTGAGGGGATGATCTTCTTTCATTGTCTCGAGGTAGGTTTAGTTATTTCTGTTCTTTTATTTTCATTCCTTACAAGATGTAAACAAGGAAGCAGATGAGGTGATGGTGAGACCAGATTACGAGGAAGATTACAGTTATTGAGATAAGGTTATGGCGTGCGAAAATTTTATGTATGGTTGCCCATTTGCATGCATTGGGGTTTCTCAAGCCAGTAGAGGTGGAGGGTATATTATCAGTCATGGCAGATCTTGTCTGTAGATTGCTCTTTTTGGTTATGCCAGCTGCTGAATTTTTCCAGGATGCAGATGTGTTATGATGTCTGAATCAGCATCAATAAAGTTATCATTGAAAGCTCTGTTGTTTGATGGTTCATATATCACCACATTGGGCAGGAGACTGTGGGAAAAGGAGAAAAGATACCAGCATGGCCTCACAATCATTCATTTTATAGTCTTCAAATGTAATGGTGTTTATAATACAACATCAGTAGGAGTGTAGGGTGGTAATGTGGTGTAGGTTGAGGTAAATTGGGTGCCAGGGCTTTTAAGGGAATATGATTAGGGGTGCATGATAGGTGTTCAGGTATTCAGAGTAGAAGATGGGAATGTGTCTGAGATGAGTAAGGGAGATTCAGTTGGGTTATAAATAAAATGTATGGAGCTAGAGGTACATGTAGGTAGTGGGGATAGAAGAAATGGTTTGAGAAAATGTGAATAGAAAAAATGCCCCTATGATGTGAGGTAGATAGTTTTATTGAGGATGATGTGGTTTAGAAAGTTAGTTTGGGGAAGGAACTCATGAGAATGTCGCCCTGATACGGAGGTTTGAGCAGTTGATAGAAGTTTCAGGAGGATATGAACTTGCAGAAAAGCAAACCAACGAGCATGCACTTTGGCATTTGATGTAGACTTTTATCCATGTTTGTTACATTGTTGTTTAGCAGATGATCGCAATATTAGATGTACAGTGACTTATGTGTGCAAGTCAATCAGAGGGTCCCTTGGAGATACTGCATTAATGAGGGGTTACAATTAGTTGTGCCACAGCTACAGCTGCTAGCACAATAGTTGGTCTGTGTGGTATATTATCAAAAATGCACAACCTCAAGTGAAATAAAGATCCTACAGTACTAGATAAGACTATTTAAAGTGTTCAGAAATTGGTCACTGTAGGAGCAGTGAAAATGATGTGACTAAAGAAGATCAAAGGCAACTACAATAATATGTCAATGCCATCCACTCATCTCCTGCAGAATAGAAGAGTCTGAGATGTCATTACAGACAATTGACGTAGTCCAAACAAAAGCGGAAAGTTAGAGGACCAGGAGTGTCAAAACTCCTTACTAATGGTACTATGTGATGACCTCGAAGAGTGAATTTCAAAATTCTGAGTGACAAATATGCCACAGCAATATGTCAAATGGGTTCATCCTACAAACAGAGGTGCTCCAGAATCTTCGGAATCCAAGGCACTACAGTAGTGAATCAGTAAGTACAACACCAAAGTGGATATATTAAGGTCTCAGAAGAGTCAAACACACCAAAGTGTTAGGTCAATGGGGTCCACACAGAACTGGATATGCTGAGGCCCCAAGAGAATTAAGTCAACACAAGTTTTGTGCTAATATTGTCCATCCAAAAGAGGAGATGGCTCAGCTGAAGGAGAGTGAAAGACACAATGCTACTGGTAGCTTGCAAAGCTCCCAGATGTGGAAATACCAGAGCCCGAAGAGTCAGAGATGTCGTAGTAGTTGGTATAAAGGGATCCAACCAAATGCTGAAGTACCACAGCTTGAGGAAAATCAATCACAGCACGGAAGTAAACAGGCTTCAAGAAGCAGAGAGGATGCAGCTCCAGGAGAGCCAGGGACACCATGAGATTATCACTGTGTAGTGCACATAAGAATGGGCATGCCATGGCCTAGAGTGGTGGTCAATGAGGTCACCCCAGGGACAGAATTGCCCTGAGGGGATAAAGTACTTAACAATAGGGAGTCAAATGGGGTACACCAAGAGCAAGGATGCCTGAGCTTCAAGATATCAAAGACATCACAGTGATGGCCAATGGAATTCACCCAGAAGTGAAAATACAATACTTTTGAATTGTTATAGAAGAGTCTATCGGCTAGGCTGCTTAGCCTGACATTGGTGAACTACTACTCACAGGAGTCGGTTTCACTGAGGTGTCGCTTAAGGCATCTAGAAGACTGTAGTCCTGAAGAGAAAAGAGATGGCATGGGGTGATGATGGACAAGGACACTTGTCCAAGACCCTTTCTAGGATTTAATTGGTCCAACCTGGTAAGCTGAAACTAAAGTTCAAACTTCAGCCTCTCTGTCTTTCATAGGGATGCCCTGAGGGGGAGTTTAAAAAGGGGTAGGAGCTATTAGCTTACCCTCCAAATGGGAGGGGCTGGAAGGAGAGCAGGAGCACAGTGTCTTTGGCCGCGGCAAAAAGGTTTGATACAGAGTGGGCAGGGAAAAGGTGTTGTGGGGCACCTGCAAAGTAAAACCAAGGCAACAGCAATCCAGCAGTTAGCTTCAAATATTCCAATAGTCACATTATAATACATATAATCACAACCTAAGGGAAGCTATTATTGATTTACAAACAAAGTTAGCATTTTGCAACTTATAAGTGATATGTCGTGCAAAACGCACTTTACAAACTGGTCACAGAAAACAAGCAGCTTTTAAGGAATTTTCTATCAGGGCATCAGAGTGCATCTAGCCACTCTTAATAATAGAGGGGCCTCAGTGGTACAATGCCAATTTCACTTCACTCTGCAGATGCTAGGAACATATGTACTGCTGTAGCTAAGAGGGAAGCACCAAAGATATATAAGAAGGGGCAGGTGTAGGTAGAGAAGAGCGTAAAGGGATAAGGAATGGGGAGAACATGAAGGAAACCAGGGTCTACTGTACAACTACATTAAGGAGAATGTAAAGTCTTGGAGTCTTCAACCAAACCTTGCTCTGCACCTTTGGGGTTTGTTCCAGTAAGATCATGTGACATTGGTATGCTGCTCCCAGCTAAGACGAAGGAAGCTATCACTCTGAAGTCAAGAGAATTTAGGTATTCTAAAGCAGACCATTTTCCTGCTTAATACTCAATATATTCTGATAAATGAGGTAGACAACATATTATTTCTCTTTAAACTTACTACATAATGCATTGCCTTTTCTTTTAAATATTTTGTGCATCCAAGCTGCTTAGGCAAATCTTTGGCAGAGAATTAGAAAAACATTGTCAATGTAATATTATTACTTCACAGGGTATTGACCTATCAACACACATTTCCATTATGTGTGCACACACACATAAATCTATGGACCTGATTTAGAATACTCCACCACAAACATTCTTGAGCTGGACATGTTTCTTGTCGTAGTAAGCCTGCTTGCTCCCCTGCCAGATACCCTATACCGATTCATTACAATACAGTAAAAACATCAATAACTTCATGACCATACCATACAAATAAACACAATTATTGTTTTGTAGATTTTTATGCTATGGTCATGAATTTTTTATGTGTTTACTGTATTTATATAACTGCTGATGCTAATTGAAATAAATAGCTAATGAATAACTCTCACACACTGGGAGAAGACTCCCAGTGTAAGTGTTATTCTTTTTTTTATAAAGTAACTCTCACTTTGGAATTTGTTTTTTAAAAACAAAAAAGTTTGCTGAGCGTTTGTCTGAAATAAGCCACTCAGCAAACTCTGAGTGGTCCTCTTACCAAATTTCCATGTAGCACAGCAGCCAAAAATCCTGCGCTGCACCCTGTGAGAAGAAGAGTAAGTAAGTAAGTAATGTGTATTTGCATAGTTTATTAAAACCATTGTAGTACAAACATCAAGATTTAAAACTAGATCTACAAGCATTGGTAACACTTCTTTTTAAAATCATAAAAATGTATACTTTTTGGTGACCTTAAATGGAAATGGATACATTTTTGTAAAACCAGTATATCATAAATCACAATTTTTTGTTTCTTTTTAAAGTCATAAAAATGTATACTTTTGGCAACCTTAAGTGGAAACAGATTTAGTTTTGTATTATAATACTATCTAAAAGGCAATTAGGAATCAAGTCTTGGCATTTTCCTTTCCACCACCTTCATAAACTTCACAAGACTACAGTTCAGCTGTGTATCATGGGGTGCAAAGCAAGCAAGAACTGCTTGTCTTTGTGAGTGTATCCCACGCTAATTAAAATGTTCTTCCACAGTTTGTCACAGTAGCATAACAAATGCATCATATCATCTGGCTCTGAACTTCATAACCGACAAAGGGAGCCCGTCATTTCCTTTAGCCAGTGTGGAAAATGCCGGATACAGGGTAACAGGCCCAACCTATACTTTAAAAACTTCATTTTAGCAGTTGTAGCATAACCCAATTCACAGTAGCTTTGTGGTGCTTTTGTGGAATACGAGTTCAGGGTCATCCAGCCGTGTGACCTTTTCGCGAGGGATGCCTTGTCTCGAACCCACGAAAGATGTTTGATTGTTCTCCTAACCAGTTTTGTAAGCACTATAGGGTTTGTGGGGGTATCCCAAAGCTGATTTATGCCAATATTCACCAACCTGCTTTCAAGATATAAGGCAGCTGGTGAGGCTGAGTGTTGCTCTAACTCTATCCATAGACAATTATTTAGAGTTCTTTGTTTGGATTTTTGCACTTTGTCCCAGGTAGTAATGTACGCCCCCTGTCTTGCCAGGAGCTGTTTCTGGATGCAAAACTCTAACCTAATTTGAGCCAGTAAAGTTTGTTTAGGCAGGCTATAAATAATCCCGTATGCAGCTATGACTGTACTATCCAGAGTCTTTGCATCTCTACCTCTCTGTACTTCACTCACATAAGTAATTGTTGGCAGGAGTTTAGCTCGTATTACTTGTACCAGTGGTAGGAGAGGTAGGCCAGTAAGTTTGCTGTTTAGTACTTTAAAAGAGATTTCAAATAGTCTTTATTCGATAGCAAGTATCATAAAAGCATTTCACAACCGTAAGAAAGTATAAAATTAGCTATTCATATCATAAAGATAAAAATGGTTAAAACCTTGCTATACAAAGGCACTCTAAAAATAGGCATCATAACCAAATCGGCATTCCACCATTGAGTTTAAAATTTACAGATTTAAAAATACAAATATCTCGGACATAACAATTGAGCAACAGTACTTTACAGATCATTCCTGTGTGTAAATTTACTCTCAGGGCCCTGAAATTAAGTATTATTTATTTGGACATACTTCCTTGTTTTGGGCTTTTGTATGGATAATCCACGCATATTCCAAGTACTTAGCAACGCCACATACAAATAAGGACCTGGATGAATCTGTTCTCAGGATACGTAAGGCCACAAGATGGTTTCTAGTGCCCAGTTGGATACATATAGTCTTGAGCCATTTGGCCCTGGCCTGTTTGTATGCTGGGCAAACAAAGAGTAGATGGGCTATAGTTTCTTGGTGGGCATCACAGCAGGGGCAGTTAGCTAGAGTGGAATTTATAGGGTCCCATTTTGCCAGAGTCGTGTTTAGCATTAGGGACCCAAATCTAAACTGTATATATAATGTCCTGTCTCTGGGTGTCCTGATAAAATCTAAATAAGGCTCCTGGGAACCAACTGGTTTATGCTGGAGGAATTTGTCAGATAGTCTCCCAAGCCTAGAATTGAGTAAGACCTGGGGATTAACCCAGTTTCAATAGGTCTTTTTTAGCTCACTCTTGGTCGGGGGGACCAAGTTAGCCCAAGATTCGGCTAAACCCAATTTGGTCAACAGGTCTCTCATATCCCTAAGCCAATTTACCCTTTTATTAGTATCCAGGGCAATGAGATCGGAAAAACCAGTCGTGTAATTGAGAAGTTCTGGGGTGTGTCTTAGTCTTACCCAGTACAAGAGGGGACGAAGTCTAGCCACCACAATAAAAGGGAGTCTTCCCATGTCAGTGAATAAAGGCTTAAGTGGTGTATTAATGGGGACAGATACAAGTTCTCTGAGTAATTTGTTCTCTTATCTTCCAATCTCTTCAGTTTTTTCTAAGCCCCAGAGTTCAGCACCATACATTGCTGAACTGCCCGCTTTTCCTTCATAGACTACTAGGGCTGGGGCTACTAGTCTAGTTGAAGAGGATCGTTGGTCTCTGGCGATGGTGCCCGCCACCCGCTTATGATTCAGTAGCATCTTATTCAAATGGGTCCCCCAGTGCATTTTATCAGACAGCCTAATATCCAGGTAGTAAAAAGAGTAAACTCTCTCTAAAGGTGAACCGTTAAGAGTAGGTTTATTTCTAAAATGTTTCTGAGGATTGAAAGCCATAAACTTAGTCTTTGAGATGTTTATTGTTAAGCCCCTTAGTGTGTAGACCAATTGAAAGCGGGTGAGGAGTTTCTGAAGACCCATTGGGGTTTTCAAAATTAGAAGAGTGTTGTCAGCAAACAAGAGGGTTGCAATTTTTTCCCCCGCCAGGGTTGGAGTGTCAGCTGGAAATTGGCTCAGGAAACTAACCACTCCATTCACATAAAGTGAAAAGAGGTTAGGAGCCATCACACAACTCTGGCGGACCCCCCTGTTGACCCGTATCTTCTCAGTAGTTTGCCCTTGATCCCCCTATCTAACTCGGTCATAAGTATTCTCATGAAGGCGTATTAAGAGATTTAAAATCTAGGAGGTTATGCCCATTTCCAGTAGCACTGACCATAGCTTTTCGCGCAGCACTAGATCAAAATCTGTCTTGAGATCAATGAATACAAGGTAAAGGCCTCCTTTGCCAATAACAACTACTTTCCAGTAGAGAAGAAGTAATCTGAGTACTTGGTTTTCTGTACTGGTGGTTTTTCTAAAGCCTGCTTGGTAGTTGGAAAGAATGCCTTCCTCCTCCATCCAAATCTGGATCCTATTTAAGAGGGTTCTGCCAACCACTTTCTGCAAGGAGTCTAATAAACTGATAGGCCTGTAGTTGGCAGGGTCCTGGCAATCTCCCTTTTTATATATGGGTATAACCTCTGCTTCTTTCCATGAGTTCGGGACTTCCGCTTCTTTCATTATGTTATTGATTAAAAGCAAAATATATTGGGCCCACTTCTGTGGTTCCAATAAAAACAAATCGCCCGGGATACCTTCTGGTCCTGCCGCCTTTGAAGAAATGATACAATTAATTGTGCTCACAATCTCATTCAGTTGGAAGAGATTGGTAGCTTCAGGTACAAGTGGGGCCTGGATTCGCTGCGATTGAGTTGTGGGTAGCCCCTCGGCTTCCTCCGTGTACAATTGGGCAAATGATCCCACCAAGCCTGATTACCAATATGATTCGGGATTGCGATGCTGTCATTCCTTTCTCTCTTCTTAATTAAAGCCCAAAAGGAAGCAGAGTCCCTCTTATTGCATTCATCTTTCAAATCCTCCCAATGGGCCTCATCCCAATCACACCTAGCTTGTTTAAGAGATAAATTGTACTCCTTCCTCGCTTTTTTGACCATGGTGGCGTTTTTCCCCTTTACCGCTGCAAATAAAGCTTGCCTTCTCTCCCTGCAGGACTCGGTATACCATAAGTTGGAGCTTTTTGTTTGTCTCTTTCTGTGGCCACTACGTGGTCCTCCAAGGAAATGGGCACCGATCTGACCAATTGTCTTTGGTGCTAAAATTGAGGAGATGTACGTTAATTTTAAATCCTCCCCTGCCACCTTTGGCCACCTTAAGCGTCTACCACAATTAGAAAGAGTTAGTTCCTTAGTAAGGAGGGGGATGTTCAGAATATTATTTATTTTCTTTTTATTGAGTGAGGCCCATCGATTCTCTATTATTAGCATTAAAGGATTGTGATTACTATCAATAGTTTGACCCACTTCCATGTCGATGACATCTACCCAAAGACGTAAGTCCACCAGAATATAATCAATACGGGATGGACATGCAAGTTTATTATAAGGTTTTTCCCCCCGAATGTCTGATGTAGTTCTGCCATTTACAGCTCTAAGGCCATGTTCTAATATTAAAGCATTTACTTGTATTGTAATCTCAGGCCATCTTTTTACCAGAGGCAAGGCTAGAGGGGGCACTTCCCATTTGATGTCCTCTTCCATTGTCCCTAAATGATCTTCATTACTTAGTGGCTCAAATGTACAATTGAAATCACTGGCCACAATAATTTTTGCAGAGGGGGGCACTTAGTTAGGTGTTCTTCCAGCTGTCTCAAAATGGTCGAGGACTTGCCATTCACAGTCCCTCTTATATAGACATTAAAGAGCTCCAGTGAGTCTCCACACTTTGGGCCTTTTATTGTTAACCACATAATATCAGAGCTTTTGATGTCATGTAGGAACGCTGACCAGCCCAGGTCTAATATGATCCATGCTGTTAGACCTCTTGAAGGTCTGCCTTTTCCCTTAGACACTGCTGGGGTATGGAATATACTGTAGCCAGATTTATACAGCACAGTTACACTCCAGATCTCCTGGAATAAGCATGTGTCGTGAGTTTCAGCAAACTTATTCCACGAGGGTACTGACATGTCTTTCTTTAGCCCGGCTATATTCCAGGAGAGAATTTTTAAATGGGTTTGATCATCGGAAGTTGGACTTGCGGTGTCTTTATGGGTGACATTATCTGGTGGTATGGGCATAGGAAGCACCATAGGTTGCTCTTGGATGATCCTGACAGGGGAGCTGTGCCAGAAGGTGTTACGGCTCCTCTCCCCATCTTCAAATGGATTCTTACATGAGCCTTTTGGTTCCTAGAGCGAAATCCTTCGCCCCACCACTTATAGTTGCAACTGCAAAATGCCTTAATTGTATGCGGGAGGAATCTGGGGAGGACGTTCGATACTCTAATGCTACTAGATTTTCGGTCAGGCTAGCATCTGCCAGAGTTAATTCAATGCTATCTAGTGCAGAGTTAGGGGATATACATCGTCTAGCTTTAATTATGTCCTCCCTAATAATGGAACGACACCCTCGAAAGTGACGAATCCAATGAATTTATTTATTGGTAAGTGAATCGCCAGATTCGGGTCTTCTAGACAAAGTGATTATGGGGACATTAACCATAAAAACTATGTTTGAAGGTGTGTTTTTGCTCCTTAAATTCCTTGGGCCTGGAGTTAATGGAGAGGCCGGGAGAGTATGTGTACAATAATGTTTAACCAATGTGGCTTGTTTGATTGCTGAGGGGCTCAATGTATCTGCACTCTCTTGAGTATAATGGAGTCTATTAGATGTATACTTTCGTAAGCCTCCTTTCCCCGTGGGTGATTCAGCCGTGACCCTCGCTGTGTCTAGGATATTCGTACTTGGGCCCCGCTGGATAAATATGGATTCCTGGGCAATACAACTTGACTAATATTAGTTTAAGGTGGAGTACAGAGGTAACTGAAGCACGGAGCTCTATAATCATGCTTTTCATCTGTTTGATCTTCCCTCTTTGGAGTCGATTCCGATTCGGGAAAAACCGCTCCGAATAGCCGTTCGGAGCGTTTTTCCCATACGAATCGTACCCTGCAACGTCCCCCGTACGTACGACGAAGTATGATTCGTACCAGGAGCCGTACTCCGTACGAGTTGTACAAGACACTGTACGACTCTAATCTCTGTACGATTCTCCCTCAGAACCCGCTGTATGCGACATCTGTACGGTTCGCGGCTGGTTTTTACGACCCAGCAAGTACGATACGTGTCGGGTACGCACCGTACGACCCTTTTTCTACGGGAGCTGAAAACAGCTGTAAAAGCAGAGTTCGTGCCGAAACAGGTACGGAACGGCACCCCCGGGTACGGTGCGTACCCCCCATGATCGCAGGGGTACGCACCGTACCCCTGCGATCATGGGGTGTACGAGCCGTACCCCTATTGTATGATCAGTGTATGAGCTGTACCCCATGTACGATCGGTGTACGAGCCATACCCCCATTGTACGATCGGTGTACGAGCCATACCCCATGTATGATGGGGGTACGGCTCGTACACCGATCGTACAATGGGGGTCCGGCTCGTACACCGATCGTACATGGGGTACAGCTCGTAAACCGATTGTACAATGGGGGTACGGCTCGTACACCCCATGATCGCAGGGGTATGGTGCGTACCCCTGCGATCATGGGGTGTACAGACCGTACGGTGTGTATGTTTGTGTGATTTTCCGTACGACTCGCCCTTACTTGACGTGGACCGTACGAATTCCGTCCTCATACCCGGTCCGGATCGTACTCGTCGGGTCGTACGGCATGTGTACGATTCTTACTGTATGTGTACGAGTCGTACGGTTTATGGTTTCAGCCTTGCAATACATACGGATCGCGATGATTCAGACGGATTCCCGAATACGGATCGTACTTCGCAACTTGGACAGATGGGTACGATTTGTACGGAGAGGGCTCCGGATACAAATCGTACAGATGTTTTTTTTCCCGAATCGGAATCGACCCCTAAGTGCCCCTATAACCACTACTAGGTCCTCATTAGAGTGGTTACATGAGCAACTTTGTAAAATCCTAGATGTATCAGGCAATGATGATGATTTTATTGGGTCAGAATGTTCGTTTAGCGAAGCAAGGGGAGCATAATAATTGGAGCATTGGACAGTGGAGCCCATCAGATTTAGCACCCTGCTTTCTTCGTGGGAAACCATGTGATCATATTCAGGGAGGTTCGCTTCTGGCTGGGACAGACTCACATCCCCCTTTTTTCCCCCGATTGGTTTTATTGAAAAATTGATGGAATTACTGCTTTTTTGGGGGGAGCTACAGGGCTCTTGGTCGAAGCTTCTTCCACGGGCTTACTAGACTCCTCAACTAAGATATCTTCACATTCCTGTATTAAGTTGTCTATCCTGTCCATTACACAATTGGCAGCGGCATTTCTTACAATTTTCCTCTGCCTCTTTTTCTTTCTTTGCTCCATTGTCAGCCCGTTACATCCCCCAGCACCCTCCATTGCTTTCCTTTTCCCCATTATACGAATTAGGCACATCTTATGGATTACTGTCTGGGACACGGTTCCCTAGAAATAATAATCAAAAGCGCCACAGCATAAACTCAAAGGTAACAACTCAGATCAGCTGTGAAATAACAACCAGGATACTTATATCAGTCAAAATAGCTCAACAAGTAGTCAATACCTCGCCATTTGTGCTCCAGGGCAAATCAAAGGGGTCAGGCACTGCCCTGCCTCTTCCTGGCTCGGACGGGCTTAGACAGGTCCGCCCTTGGCCCGGCGGACGTCCGCGCGCATCCGTCTAGTGGGAGTAAGGTGCTTTGTTAAATCCTCTTGGTGAGCGAGAGGGAGGGGCTGAGACTCCACATAATGCCTCGCCGGCTCCTGGAGCTTGGTATCCAAGTGCTGGTGACCGCTGACCCCCTGCTACAAACGGCGCAGCATCTCCTGTGAAGCGGGAGGTGCAAGCAGATCTCGTGTGCTTGGTGAGCGGGAGGGAGGGGCTGAGACTCCACACAGTGCCCCGCTGGCTCCGGGGGCTTAGTGTCCAAGTGCCGGTGATCGCTGACCCCCTGCTACAAACGGCGCAGCATCTCAAGCGAAGTGGGAGGTTCAAGCAGTTTTTGTGTGCTTGGTGAGCGGGAGGGAGGGGCTAAGTTTACACACAGTGCCCCACTGGCTCCTGGGGCTTGGTGTCCAAGTGCCGGTGACCGCTGACCCCCTGCTACAAACGGCGCAGAGAGATTGCTAAGGCAAGGCCTTTACCTGTGATGCTAGTTTTCTGTACAGTAAACTGGCCACTGTTGTCTATTTTTACTCCTAGAGGTTTATAAACTGACGTATCCTCAATACGATTTTTTTTTTTTTGTGTTCGCCCGTGTTTCTGCCAGTTCGCGAGGGTTTTTACAATTTCGCAATTTGCGAACTTACCTGTCGGGTCGCAAGTTTTGCGAACTTGTTGTTTCTACGTGTCCAACCTGTTTGGGACACTCTTCTTCATCACTGCCACTCTCTGTCACCACTGCCACTCTCTGACTACTCATGCCACCCTCTGGCCCACCCATGCCACCCTCTGTTTCATCACCACACCCTCTGGTTGTCCAGTGTACATTATTTTCGGCAAAGCAAAGCACACCTTCCCTGCCTCAAGTGACCTGAATTAATTTGGGGCTGATTAATGTGTCACAGAATATTTTTTTAGCTGGCACCTGCTTCCTTAGTGCGCCCTGATTAGTGATCTTTTGCACTTGCTAAGTGCTTTCATTGTTGCAAAATTAGTTACAACACCTGCCCTGCCCCAACTGATAATAATGAATTAGGGGCTGATTAATGGATTTTAACTTCCAGCCTGGCTCCTGCTTGTCTCCCTTAGCTGTAATTCATGACCTTTGTGGCATATGTGTAACTATTCTGAGGTTCAGAGCAGGGTCACATAATAGTTTCAACTGGCAACTGAACTCTGGAGGGGCCCCTCAGGAAGCACTACAGGAAATGGCTACTAATGATGTGCCTGAACTTTTGAACCTGGTAAGTAGTTACTTTCAGTTTTGCTTAGATCATATTTCTGCAATTTCGCACTTATTCGCGGGGCGCGAACTCACGCGAACAGTGCGAGCAGTGCGAGCAAAATCCGCTGCTCGCGGATTTGCGGATTTTGCAGGAAATTCGCAAATCTCGCGGATTGCGGATTTCCCGAAAATCCGCAAAATCCGCGAGCGGAACGGATTTTCCGCCCATGCCTAATCTGGACCCATGTCTCCATGTGAAGGTTGATCAGCAAGTCTAACAGAGGCCCTGGGATCCCCCAACTGGTTAATTTGGACCATAAAATGTTCCGATTTATATGGTCAAAAGAAGCCTTATAGTCTGTAAAACAGAAGTGAATGGGCTTTTTAGTTGATTCAGCCTTATCTATTAACATACCCATGGTTAGGATATTAGTGGTTGTCCCAACTGATTTAGCAAAGCCACTCTGATTGCCTGGAATTAGGGATTTCTCTGTGGCCCAAGCCTGCAACTCCTCTAAGAGTGTACCTGCAAAATACTTTGCCTCGTTCTTCATTAGGGCCACTAATCGATAATTTTGTGAGAGAGACTTGTCCCCAGACTTAAAACTTTGAGAGATGATTGAGCCCTTCCAGGAGTCAGGCAATCTAATAAAATGTCTCATTTCCAGAAATAGAGGCTCGACCGCTGTTGCCCATTCATTCTCGTCTTGTTTATAAAAGATGGGTGAATTCCGTTCGGGCCTGGTGCCCCCTCCCTTCTTCATTCTTAATTTGGCGCTTAATGATATTTCGTGTACTTGACAATCCATTGTTTAAGATTAATGTATGACCTTCTCGATTGCCGGCACTCGTATGGAATGTCTGTGCTTGATTTTTCACAAAACCTCTTATCACATTGACAGTTTTGGTCTCCAATTTAAAATCCATATCCTGGTTGAAATGATTCCTAAGGTGGCTTGGCCATTCTTCTTCGGTAATATTGGAGGAAACCCCGTCATGCATAGGTCTTATAAAGTGGTTTATGGTTTTCCAAAAACTTGCACCATCGCTCCATTTGGTGCCAGCGTGAAGTTTTGCTCAAATATTGTCCTCCACTGATCTGTTGGCTTCCCATTTTATTTTTTTCACCATTGCCTTTTGTTTCCGTAAAATATCATGTTTCACTATATCCATAGGACTATACAGAAGTTGTCTCATCTTGTGATACATTGATTATTTTATGCACCAGATTCTCTCTTTATACTCTTGTGTAAAGTGTTTCAGGCTGCTGCAACCCAAGCTGGCCTTGTGGCTTGGATCTTGTAGCATAAGCTGCCATTGATGTTATCCCATTTCTCAACTTTGCTAGATCCGGTTCTAGCATTAAAAGGCTGCTTAGCCTTTTCCAGTATGATTTCATCGGTTGCTGCTGAGTACTTAATCCTTTTGTAGTTGATAGTATAAACTGATGCTTTCGGCACCGAGGATAACTCAAATTTAGGCTTGCTAATTTTGAGGACAATTTCTTGGGGACAGTGGTCGCTGTCAGCTTTTTCACCTATCTGAAATGAAGTCAAATGTTGAAATAAAGGTAGTGAAATAAAAGTATAATCCAGTATAGTATTGATTCTTGTTGAGTGAAATGTAATAGCTGGGGTTTATGTCCAGCAAGTCTTCAATGTAATGCTCTGATGTTAAAAAGTTTGAGGTCCTCTAATATTTGCCTACCTAATTTGGATCATTTGGAACTGCGGCTTCCCTTGTAATGGTATGTCCTAAGCTGAATTTTGAGTTAAAATCTCATCATCTGACGAGATTCCCCTAAGATTTGGATTAAAGTCCCCGTTGAGTAAAAGATCTGTTGTAGGTCTTTCCCTTATACACCCCTCCACAAAGTTGCATAATTCTTTTACTGCCTTTGCTTTCCTTTTTAGATGGACATAAACATTGATCAAGGTAAGATCTATTCCCCCTATGCCTGGTTTTAGTTGCGAGGTGAGAAGGTTTATTACCACTGACTCTGAAGAGGTTGGTCCAACTTCCTTGACCACATGGGCACTTGTGGTTGAAACACAGATTACTCGACCACCTTGGAGGTGGCCGTATTTTGCCATCCTTATTGCACCAGTAAAAGAATGCAAAAATCCCTGAAGGCGCGGGGTGTTTGCCTGCCATGTTTCTTGAAATGCCACAATGTCAAAAGATCTTATATAGCTAATAAAATCTGAGTCAGGCATTTTGGATGCTAGACCATAAATGTTCCATGAACATATTAATAGATGATTATGCTTACTCAATATTAACTGTGAGCCGGTTTGTCACTTTGTATGGTTATTTATCGTTCTAGCGATCCATCTTAGATCAGTTAATCCAGTTGGTGATGACATGCCATCTTGGATGCTTCTAATGGTACTAGGATGTTGCTCATTATTTGTTCCGCATTTCCCCGCCGCTCCTCTGAGCACTGATATTCCAGGTCTGTTTACAGAAGCCTGAGCTCCCACCGTTGCTACCAGAATTAATAATTCTGGGTATCTTGGCTTTATATAAGGAGTTATTGTTATCTCCCAATCTTTGAATGTGTGAGCCTCTGCTTGTATTTTTTGTGCAATTAATGACGTTGTCCATGTTGCTTTAATGTTTTCACCGCCCGTTCTGTCGTCATCTATGAATATGACTGAAGTCAAGTCCAAAGTTGTCACTTCTTCCAGAGAGGGAATATGAGATAGCAGCCGTAGAATATTACCTCTGTTCAGTATGTTGTGCCTACCTTTTGAGATATAATCCGGACTGAACCATATAGCACCTGTCGCATTCCTTAATTCCTCTGAGCTCCTGATAGGCTCATATCCTCGTGTTTCTGTTAATGATACCTGATAGATGGAATATTCAACTTCATCTCTCTCTTTTTGGCGAATTTTTTCTTGTCTTAGTTTAAGCAATTGGCCTTCCACTCCGTGCCTAGGGACATCTAGCGTGGCTCCCAATTCTTTTGTGGGTGCATGCATTTCTTGTCTCTTATTGGCCCTTTTATGTATAGATGAAGTCACTTGAGTAATGGAAGCCAGTTGACTGTCATTTATCTCTTTAAGGTTGCACCCTGTAGTTTCTCCTGGCTTCTTAATCAGTGTGCATTGATCGTTTTCATTCTCAAGCTTTATTACCGAGGTGTATTTGCAGTTTGTTGTTCGATTTACGATAGAATGAGTCGTGGTATTGCCGTTTTGTTATTGGTTCTGATCAAGCTCGAGAGATGCTGTTTTCTCTTTGCTTGATTGGGGAATCATGCTAGTCCCTTCTCGATGTGGGGCTTCTAAATCTTCATTCATAGTATTCCCGAGGACTTGATGTTTTTTCAGTTACTTGCTTCACTCTGTTGACGGTCTGCTTTGTTACTTTTGCAGCTACTGTATTTCGTACAGGGGTCCCTGCTAAGCTGATGTCATTTCTAGGCCTGAGTTCCCTTTGTAATGATGGTGATAACGTCCCAAAGAGACGCATGAATCCTGGTTTAAATTTATTTTTTGATTTCTGCCTTTTTGTTTTTTTGCTCACCTTTGCTTTGCATTCATTTGTTTGTCTACATTGTTTTCCGATGAGGCCTCAAACGTTTGGCCTACTAATGTTTTAGTTTCTCTGCCCTCTGTTCCATTAATCGTATGAGCCAGGGTATCCTTTATCCCAGAGTATCCCTTTTTGTTGGCTTTAATTAATACTGTGTTTATCGGATCGTAAGCTTTTTTTTCCGAGGGGCCCTCAAAAAGGTTGGTTATATCGACTCTGAGGTGGCCTTTTAAGTTGTGTACACAGATCGCTCAGCATTACTTGGAGTGAGGCCAATTTATCAATAATTGGACCACATCTGCAACTCAAGTTTGTGCCATGATATTGGTCATACTTGTTGTGTAGAAGGGTGTTTAATGTACCCAACTTCCCGTCAATGGCAACCACAAAGATTGTCGGATTGGTAATGGAGGGCCTCTACCAGGAGTTACATTGTTTTTAACTGACTTGGCCAAGCACTTTCATAATGTGTATGTTTTGGTGATCCCTCTTAACTTCCTGGATTTGTTGTAGCATGTTGGTCTCCCTTGGCCGTCCCCTCCACCTGTTTTTCCTGATTGTCTTCAGTTGTCATGTTCAAAGTGTTTGCAATAGGCCCGCTCCTACACTTATCTTGGAATAGGCGGCCATAAGATCTTCCCAGTCTTCCTTCCCCAGGTATGAAGAGACTTCTGTGTCTTCTGAGCAATGAATTGCTGGCCTGTCCTCTTTTTCTTTCTCCCCCCCACCTCAACGGTGTATTGTAATCTGTCACTCAGTGGTGAACCTGGAACTGGAGCTGCCAGCGAAAGGTCCTTTTCTCTCCATTCCTCCCTTATCCTCATTTGTTTATATTTTGTATTCCTAGAGTGCTTTGTTTCCACTGGGCTTCTCTGTTCGCAAATCGATGGTACATCAATTGTGACGCAGTTGGCAATTATATTTTTACTGTGAAGTGATCCACTGGCCCCAGCTGTTTCAGAGATGTCTGTTTTACTTTCCTATAGATCTTCTGCAGATATTTCTTTTGCTTCATTGGACCTATGTACATGGATTAGTTTGGTGTCAATTGCAACTTTCTTGCCAGTGGTTATAGTATCATAAGCCATCCAAATGTTATTACATTGTGGGGTTGATGTTACTCGCAGTGAACTGCTAACTGACGTACTAGGACTTTCCTTTTTGTAAGTGTTTCTCTGTGCCCCAGTAAATTGTAATGGTTGTAATGGCTGTAATGACTGAAGAGGTGATGGAAGGCCCGGCACTTCTCAAGCATTTGAAAGTAGAGTGTCCGCTGCAATTTTTTAGAGCAAGATTTTGTGTACATTATTGGTTGGAACGAGGTTTGGCTTTTTTTTTCATTTATTGATTATTTCCATTGTTGATGGATGACTGCTCTTTTGCTTCCTTGAAATGTTTATATCTTTTACTATTTCAATTAAGGAGCAGTCACTCTGTACTCCTGGCCTGGTTTTAGATGATGGTTTATCCCTGATGCTCTTTAGTATCTTGGTGTTTTGCTTACGCTTTTTTGTAACTCCTTTAATTGTTGGACCTCCTCGGACCTAGCCTTACCTCATATTGCACTTTACCAAGCCTAATTATCTGTATTGTTTCAATTAGAGGGAGATAGAACCCTTTGAACGTTTTTCAACTGTATTGCATTCCAGCCATTGGTGTCTTGATTCCAGTCAATACTATCTGGATTAATAGTGGGATTGATAGGATTTGATACTTCCAGCGCTGTTGAAGAAGATGGAGCAGGGGGGGCGAGAGCGGGAAAGCAGGGACCTTCTCAGCCAGCTCAACCCGACTGAACTCAACTCAACCTGGCTCAACCCGAAAGGCTATGGCAGTTTCCTCCTTCCCACTAATGTAATATACTAAATTTGGATTAAAAATTAAGTTGGAGAGTGGCTGCGTTTGACTCACCAGACTCACCAGTAATTGTCTTCACTTGTCACTTGTCCTTTACTTGCATAGCACTGTACTGCCGCTTCACTGCACTGCTCTGTGGTGTTGCGCTCTAGTTGTTGCACGTCACGCTGTGACGTGACGTGCTGGCGGCCATGTTGTGGCTGCGCGCGCATCACGCATTAGAAGCGCGAAAGCTGATGCAGACGGCAGATCAGCTCGGCGCTCTTTAGGGCAACAAGTTAAATAAATACAGCGTTCAACCTCACACTGCTGCAGAGTCTTTATTGGAATAATTAACCATCATTACAATGGCGACGAGGACGGGATCCTGAACCACTGCACACCATAGGGGACGAACCTAACAACAAGAAGTCACCGAGGGAAACATCACTTACACCGGTGAACGGAAGAACCTCAGTGGAAAGCAGGACAATGGTGCCAGGCGGCCAAGGGAAGCACATGGTCGAGGAGAGGCCAACAAGCTACCACACGGGTACCCTACCCTAAAGAGCGTGGCAGAGCCCAGAACCACTCCCGGAAGGAAAGGACAATTACGCAAGGGGTGGAGTGAACAGACCCCAGAGACATAAAGCAAAGCGCGCCAGATAACACAGCGAACCATAAAACAGGGAGAACCGCGCTGGCTGCCTTAAGAAAGGGCGAGGGGGCTGACACAGGAAGTCCCCAATCACAAGTGGGTAAACAAGAGCAAGACAATACACCGGGCAGTCCAAGAAGTCAAGGGAGTACACCACCCACGATCAAAAGCGAAAAGATGAGTGCGCAAGCGGGATACGCAATGGCGCCCGTGCAATTCCTGCCCAGACCAGGGGAACCACTGATGAAGTGGGAGGACTGGAGAGAGTACATTGACAACTTCATAGGGGTTTTAGAAGACGAAAACGAGGAACAGTTCAACCCCAAGAGAAAAAAGCGCATCCTATTACTCAACCTAGGCCCGGAAGGACTCAGAATTTACAAGAGCCTAGTGCCTAAACAAAGAGGAAGCACAGATGATGATGTGTATGCCCACGCCATTGATGACCTGAATGAACACTACAGGCCGGCAGTGTGTGTATCAGTGGACAGGTTCAATTTCCAGCAAAGGAAACAACGCCCAGGTGAGACAGTAGAGGAATACGTGGCGGCCCTGAAGAAACTGGCGTCCACATGCAAATATGACAATTGGGAAGAAGAATTCATCAAAGATCAGGTGGTGATGCACACCACGAGCACAGCCGTGCAGGACAAGCTGTGGGCCAGCGGGGACACCACACTAAAGGAGGTGATGATAGTAGTCAAGAGGGCAGATTTGGCACGCGGGTGTGCGGAAGCAACGAAGAAGAAGATGGCGCCCAGCACCATGGTAAATAAAGTCGACGAAGAAGAGCCCCGCAGAGACTACAAATACAAAGGGTCGTTGGCGAAGGGGCACAACAAATGGCAAGGCAACCCGGGCCCCCCCGGAAAACAGGCGGGGAGCAACAAGAAATCATGCTACAGATGTGGGAGCTGGTCCCATGAGGCGCATGGCAGGAAGTGCCCAGCGTTCCGTGCCAAATGTATGTACTGCGGCATTGTGGGCCACTATGAGAAGGTATGCCGGAGGAAATCTTTTAAAGGCATGGTGAAATATATTGGCCAAGAGGGCGAAGAACAGGAAGAAGGCACAGAGGAGGAAGTCGTCACTGTACTGTGCATTTACGACCAAGTGTTGAGCGTGGATGGCCAAGTGTTGAGCGTGGATGGCAGAAGAACGACGAAACCGGTACTGGAAATGACGATAGGGGGAGTACCGATAAGCGTGGTGGCCGACACAGGCTCGCCTTACACCATTGTCCAGAGAGCGGTGTGGAATGAAAGCTTCGCACCACATCTAGGCCCAGAACTGGAGAAGCTGGACATCCGCCCAGTCACATATAATGGGGATACATACCTATGGCAGGATTCAGACCTTTAGAATTTGAGTTCAGAGGCCGTTCCGCCTTCTGCAAGCTTTACATATCGGAGAGAGGGCCCTCAGTGCTAGGATGGCTGGACCAAGGCGACCTGGTCATTAAGTTGGATCCAGGAGGAAAGGAACAGATACTACTCACCAAACTGGAAACCTGGCCTGATCTTGACAAATGGAAGAGAGAGTACCCTAAAGTATTCGGAGGCACAGTAGGAAGGATGGAGAAATTCTCACACAAGATAATCCTAAAGGATGAAGCAGTACCAGTCGCCCACAAAGTGAGAAATGTGCCTTTGGCAGTGAGAGAAGCAGTCCAGGAAGAGCTACAGGACTTAGAAAAAAAGGGGATCATTGAACCGATCACATGTGCGGAGTGGCTGGCGCCACTAGTGGTAGTTATGAAACCCAGCGGGAAGGTCAGGCTGTGTGTCGACCTATGCGAATTGAATAAGAACATTGTGGTGGAGAAGTTCCCCTTACCCAGAATTGAGGAAATGCTAGCCAAGACCAGAGGAATCAAGTGGTACTCCACTATAGACTTGACCTCAGTCTACCATCAGATTGCACTACACCCAGAGAGCCGGAAATTTACATCATTCATCACCCCATTCGGGTGCTATCAGTTCCGCCGTATGCCATTCGGGCTAGCCTCGGCGGCTGCGGTGTTCCAAAAACTGATGCACCAACTGTTTGAAGACATGGATGGCATCCAGTATTTTCAGGACGATATCCTGGTAATGGGGCGAGACAAACCAGACCATGACGTAAAACTAAGCAAAGTACTGAAGATCCTAGAGGGTAAAGGCCTCACGGCAGAATGGACCAAGTGCCGGATAGGTATGGAGTCGGTGACCTACTTAGGGCACGAAATCGGGGTGCGAGGAGTTACCCCGAAGGCAGAAAATGTGAAGGCAATTTGTGAAGCACACCGCCCACCAACAAAGAGGAGGTCAGGTCTTTTTTAGGCATGGCGGAATACTACAGCAAATTCGTGCAGCACTTCGCAACCCAGACACATCACATGAGGCAGCTGACGAGAGACAGTACTGAGTTCCGCTGGACGGAGGAGGCACAAAGTGAATTTGACATCATCAAAAGGGAGGTAGTAGGAGCGGTACCACTCCAAGGATACGACCCCCAGGGAAGGACAGTGCTCACCACCGATGCCAGCGACAAGGGGTTGGGTGCGGTACTGATGCAAGACCGTGGGCAAGGAAGGATGGAGACACTTAGCTTTGCATCCCGCACACTGAGCGAAACGGAAAAGAAATACAGCGTGTTAGAAAAATAGATGCTGGCAGTATTGTGGGCAATGACAAGATTCAGGCAATTCCTGTGGGGCACACGGTTCCAGTTGAAAACGGATCATAAGCCCTTACTGAAAGTACTAACATCCAGCGGACATGCCAGTGCCACGCCCAGGATCTCGAAAATGACCCTAAAACAACTAGAATTCAGATACGACGTAGAGTACATCCCAGGCAGCAGGAACAGAGTAGCAGACTACTTAAGTAGGGCGGTGGCCATGGAACAGAGCGAGGAAGACCAAGCAGGAATGGAAGAATTGGTAGCACTCACAGAAGACCAAGAAAGAGTAATCGGAAACCAGGACTGGAAGGAAGCGTATGATGAAGACCTGACCATAAAGGAAGTGAAACTATACATCACAAAAGGATGGCCAGACAAAAGACAGACCAGTGAGGACCTCAAACCATACTACGAGATCAGGGAGGAGATGTCAATGGACGACCAAGGAGTGTTCGTGTACAGGGGAGAGAAGGTCATCCCCCTGGCAAACATCATCCCCAAGTTACTTAGCATGCTTCACGAAGGACATTAGGGAATAGGAAAAATGAAGTTGAGGACCAAGCAAATTTAATAGTGGCCAGGGATGGATGTACGAGCCGAAAGAAATGTCAGGGACTGCTTACAGTGCCAAGGGGCAGACAAAACACTCAAACTGCTATGCCCTACTATAGGAAAATTTGACCACCTGCAGAATCCGTGGGAAGAGTTGTCGGTGGATATCCTGGGCCCGATCCTGGATGAACAAGGAGTTCAAAAATACGTGTACATCCTCATGGATAGATATTCGAAATGGCCAGAGTTGAAAATAGATGAAGCGATGGATACAGAGACCATCATAAAGTTCCTGTCCGACACCTTTGTGAGAGAGGGCATTCCCAAGTCCATCCTGAGCGACAATGGCCCCCAATTCAGTCAAAAAAATTGAGCAACTTCATGCAGAGGAACAGTATCCTAGCCAAACACACGTCCATCTACCATCCGGCTGGAAATGGACTAGTAGAGCGATTTAACAGAGTGGTGATGGGGTCGGTCCAGGCAGCTATCTCCAACAACAAAGACTGGGAAAGAGAGATATGTCACATGGTGTGGGCGTACAGAATCACCCCCACAGGGACAGGATACAGCCCCTTCCAAATTCTGAGGGGTCGTGAACCATTCACCCGGGACAACCACGTATGGAAAGCAAAAACCATAACGAGCGAGCGGTCCCCAGCAGTGGTGCAAGCTAATTTGGAAAAGGCACAGGCCATTTACTCGAGACACTACAACAACCGGAAAAACGTGAAAGAGACTGAACTGGAAAAAGGCGAGTGGGTGCGAGTAAAGTTGGCCACCCTACAAAGAAAGGGAGACAGCATGTACAGTAAGCCTATGCAGGTCAAGGAAGTGTTCGGCAGAGCGGCTCTGTTAAGCGACGGAAACGTGTGGTCCCAGGATCGCATGGCAAGATGCAACAGAGTTCTACGATGGAGCCAAAGTGGAGCAGACCTAGCAGACATGGAGGAAGGAAACGTGGAGCAGGAGCAAGCAGATGTGGAGCTGGCTGGGAGAAGAGGAGAACAGCAGGAAGAGAGAGTTGATGATGGCAGCCAGGGGGCTGCGAGGGAAAGAGACATGAGGAGACACGACGAAAGCACGGCTGCATTTGGAGACGGAGAAGTGGACGGAGAGAATCAGGAGAGGGAGACTCTGTCCACCCCGGTGAGGCTGACCCGGAGGGGAAGAGCGGTGGTGAAACCGGCAAGGTTCCGAGACTTTGACATGAACGGCGGACTGTGAGTTAACAGTTTCATTTTTTGGTAAAGGGGAGATATGTGGTGTTGCGCTCTAGTTGTTGCACGTCACGCCGTGACGTGACGTGCTGGCGGCCATGTTGTGGCTGCACACGCATAGGGCATTAGAGGCGCGAAAGCCGATGCAGACAGCAGATCGGCTTGGCGCTCTTTAGGGCAACAAGATAAATAAATACAGCGTTCAACCTCACACTGCTGCAGAGTCTTTATTGGAATAATTAACCATCATTACATGCTCCTGCACTGCTTCTGCACTGCTCCTGCTGCTTAAAAAAAAAAATAACTTGCGGTTTCCGCTGCACTCGCCAATTTTTTTGCGGCTCCTGCCGCGCCAGGAACATGCTTCGCAGCTCCTGCTGTGCTGGAGATTGACTTGTGGCAAATGTTTTGCAGCTTGCGCCACATTAGGCAAGACCCCTGCGGTCCCTGTTGCGTTTGGAGACGACTAGCAGCCTCTGCAAAACGCTGTGCAGCACCTGCAAGGCAAGGCAATGGCATATGCCACCACGGCTCCGGAAAAAGACTGCGGCACCGCCGCGACCCCCTCCGCAAGTAGCTCTTGCCGCACTCACGGCAGGCAAGCACCCATGGCCCCGGTTCCAGCTGCTTCAAGCAAAGGCTCCCGCTGTGAAGGAAAGGAGCTCGCAACCCCCTGCGTTTGCCGCCAGTGGCCCGTGGCTCCTACCGCTCTTGCTGCTTGCTGCTTTGGGCCAGGATTGAGAAGCTCTCGTGGCTAGGCGGCACACCGCCGCTCCCGCTGCACATGGGTGGCCTGACCTGACTGACCGAGAGCTGTGCAGAACCAGGAAGAGTCAGCTGGCCTTGGCCCACGGAGTCGTCCCTCGATGTCCCAGAGTCTCTGCTCGTGTCTCCACTCTCGACTCGCCGCACTCAACTTGCTCAACACCTGCTCAGCCTTCCCTTGCGTGTCGTTTGGGTGATTGGAATAGCCAGCACAGAGGGGGTTTCTATCCACTAGAGAAGAAGAGAGGCCATGTTTACAGAGTGTGGCACTCTTCTCCCTTGCGCCGGCACACACTAAGGCAGCCATGTGCCACACACATACCTTTGCACCACAGTGCAAGGTGCCTGACTGAGCCTAGCTTAGGTTTTGTACTGGAAGAGTAACATTCCAGTACAAAACCCTATGCTTACACTAACTTTAAAACTTACAGTGCAGCACAAATAAAGAGTTGGAAAAAAAGGAAAAATAAAAGCATTTCTTCTTGATAGTACCTATCTGAATGGGCATATATTTTTTGGTGCAAAAATCTGTCTCCTTTTTTTCGTTGATAGGGTTTTGCCTCAAAAACCATGAGTGGTTGCATGGGGATACCTATGCACCCCCTTAGCACCAAGTAACATAATGCAGCAGTATGAGCTGCTTCGTGTTACTTTCAAATGAATTTAAAGAACAAGGCATGTTTGCGCAGGAAAGAAAATTTGGAAAAAAGATTTGTTGTTGATTTGTGTCAGTGTTCGGATGCAAACTGGGAGCAGAATTTTATAAATATACCCCTCAGTGCCTACAAAGAACTGCTGCTGTAGTTGCAGTCTGAAGGCACAACGATATCTAAATAAGGTGGGCAGAAGTCCGGCCAGGGTAGGTGAGGTAATTACCTGTACTACCCCTGCTAATGGCGGGCCACTCTCCACAGTCTAAATGTGGCCCTATATTCTTTATTAGACCTGGGAGATAATTTTGGCCAAACTTCAAAACAATCACAATTTACCCTTTTTTCAAGCAATCAAACTGGTATTAGGGATTCCCTCCTCATTGGAGAAAAATGTGCCATTGAAGCAACTATCCTAGCAAGGGATCGTTTGTGCTGCACCTGCTTCTACGAACTTTCTGGCAATATGTCAAGCAGGCATCACACACAGGCTGTCCTACTGCAAAACATACTTTTATGGACTGGAGGGTCGGGTCTGGCAGTGTAATTAAACATTAACAGGAATTACATTGTCTTTTATCTGATGGTGCTGGACACAAGTATTCTCCATTTCTTAGCAATTCTTGTGCTTCAGGGCATTCCTCCAGCATTCCATCTTCTTTAATCTAGGACAGGCAAATGCAAATCCAGAAGAAATGAGTGGAGCTGCCTGAAGTTTTGTATTCACATACCGTGGAATAAAAATAAATAAATAAATGTGCCCACTCCGCCTATTCATACATCAAAAAATAAGTAATTAGTTAATTTATCAGTCTGAAGTATTTATATCCGTGCTCTCCATATTTTAAATTGTTCGCCTGAAAAACCTTCATTAAACAATACCTAGACAGGAGCCTACAAGTATTTATTAAAACTGCAATATTAAGCCTCCAACAAATTTGCATTGCTACTCAATATGTCTACTGTAATCATCACCCATAAAGGGGGTTTCAATTGAATTTCAAAGTTTTATTGCTTGCAATTTTACATTCATGTCACACTAAATGTTCAGCTTAAGGAAGTTCAACTGAGAACATAGCCTGTATTTCTGATGTAGAAGTGATTTGTTACCAAGGCAGTACATAGAAATATGCTAATGTTTTGAAAGCAACAGAAATGAAATTCTAACACAGGGTGCGCGGTGTTGATGCTTCAGGCAAATATAAAGGAAGGAGGCAGTGATAAATATGGGAATAACACATTCCATTGTAACAGTTGGTAATGAAATTGATAGTGATGAGGTAATTTATTTTTGTGTCATACTCAGAATTGAGTGTAATTTGAAATGTGGTTTGACTAATGCACTGAATGACAACCGAAATGTTACCTGAGGAATCAAATATATTTTCTTTCAGTTTATACCACCAATACAAAATACAGCCATTGCTTTAAAATATATCAACAGTGGAGTTGTAACCCAGCCATAAGGGCCCAGATTTGCAAATGCTTTGTGACACGTTTGGGCTACTTTTCTAATGCAAACTTGATGCAAAGTGTTGAGGAGGGACTTACTAACTGCGTTAGATATTAATTCAAAGCAACAGAAAGCTGAACAATGCGCTGCTTTACATTACTTTGTATCAAAGGGTGTTCCGTGAGTAGTGCATGGTCCTAGGCAATCGCTCATGGGTTTTGTCACAAATTCCTTTCTAAAAAAAATTGTAGAAAGGGATTTGCACCAAAATCCTATGCTTCCTCGAGGCAGGCGCAACGAGGAAAATGGTTCATTCCACCATGGGTTCCTCACTTTGCATTATACAGTACACAAATAAAGTTGGAAAAGCCCATAAGCATAGTTTTTGTACAGTACAAAACTGTAATAACGCGTAACATTCCTTGTAGATACAGCATTTATTAACACAGAGAGAGAACACCAACCGCAGTCATGCCAGGTGCAGCTAGGCTCCAACTGTCAGATTTCAGAAAACTCAACCTCATGGTACCCCATAGTGTCATGATGGAATCTGCAACCCAAGCCTAGCTAAGGGGGCCTAAGTACACCACATCAAAAACCTATGGTTTAGACTACCCAGACACCCTTGCACTTTAGTGTAAGAGTGTCTGCATTGGTGCATGGCTACCTAAAGTGCACCAGTGCAGTGAGACAGCAGAACAGCTCTACATCTTAGTAGATATGGCGCTATTCTGCTCCCTCCCTTTCCCACAGCGCAGCACCCCGGCTTTACTTCTTACCCTGAGTTGCATGACTGAGCCAAGGACTCTTACAGATCTAAACTTTGAACTACAATTTCCCCCAGAATGCCAGCCTTATTTAGACGTTCTCTCTTCAGGTATGCATTAGAGCGTTCAGTCATAATCCACCATCGCAAAGTAAATACCACATTTTTTGTTACATTTCAAATCTGAGTGGTGGGACTGTGTCAATGATCTCTCCTAATGTGAGTGTGCACCACACCAATGCCACAGTTCTTCATTGCATACTTTAGCCTGCAGCTTTACAGCCTCTAGCCATTCTGTCACAATGAGCACTTGATTGCGGCTTTAGGCTTGTGTTTGGCAGTTCTATCCACGAGCTGAGGTGAGCTTCGTGCTTCTGTTTCCTGCTGAAGCACAGGTTGAATAGTAAAGTCAGATGGAAACATACTTACTGACCCTAAGCCTTCTCTTTATTTTGCCTGTTTGACAACGGACCTAATGGTAGTTGTACAATGGGCTGCTAGCAAAGCCAGGTAACCCTGAGTCCCAGTTTTTTTTTTAATTCTGTGCTACCTTCACTCTTACTTTACTAATGCAGTTCAATAACCTTTGATAATCCGCAAGTATAGCTTTGGCCAACCTCTTTTACATATCCTTAAGCAATGCCCAGCCACCAGAGGAAATCCCAGAAAACTACCATATGGAGTGCAAAAGGGTTGCTAAATCATAGAACATAATCCATACACAGTCATCAACAACATATCAATAGAATTATCAAAAAAACAACAGAAATCAATTATGCGACGTAAAAATCTAGTACAAAAAAATTGCTACATTGGTTGGACATTTTCTAATATTAATTCCAATTTCGTAATATTTTTATGAACAATATTTAGGACACAACAAGACTCATTCACAAAGGCAATTTACACTTTTGATTCCTTGTACTACGTTTTGCTTATTCACACAATCTGAATGTAAATTATTACTAAAAAAGAAATAACAAGTTTGTTGAGTAACATACATGGTTAACCACTGGTATTGCAGCACCTTCCTACAGAAAATAATGGAGGTATGTAATTAACAAAAAACCCCATAAGAAGTAACGTTAAATTAAACTAAAATATTTATGATTGTTAAAATATATAAACACAGTACATACTTTTTTTTAAATATAACACATTGTAATAATCTATTTCGAATTTCAAAGTAAATTTATGTAGTTGTAATATTAGTTTTGATTGAAATATGAAAACATTATTTGTAATTAATTCTGTACATTTCTTCTCATAATGGCTATAGGCACATACAAGGCATCACATTGCAGAATGAGGCCAACCTAATAACTATTACTTAGGTACATCAGACGGCGATCCACTTTGATTTAGAATTTTGCATACCGACCTATTGTTATTAGGTCAGTGAGAAAAAAACAATTCTGGTTACAAAAACACTAGCTGCAAATTGCGATCGATTTTTTAGAACAGTATCTTTATACAACTGCGCTTGTATTCAGAAAATGCTTACAACATCATCCACAAAAAGATGAACAGGTGTGGCTCTAGCATCGACAGAAGGGACATTGCCTACGGTCTTACAAATGTTGGGGTTCAAATCATTATTATTCAAATTGAAGTTTATTGCATCACTGTCTTGTGCCTCTAAGAATTGCAAACGGGTCTTAAATTCTCCCGGGACTCCGAAACACACTCTAGCACTATTGTTTTATGGCGTTGAGGTAACATTTGTTAGATCAGGAGCTAGACCTTTTTGCAAAAGAGAGCTACACAAAGATGGGAAACAGACAAAAGCATGTTTTACGGCCAGTATAAAAAGTGAAGGTACCGTCCCAGCAATATAATATCCAAATACATAGCATATTGTTCAATTAAACAATATTCTCCCCAGAATACTGATTTATAGCAAAAAAATAACTTTTCCATAAGCCCATAAACAGTTTGAGTCATCAATATTTTCCTGAAAACTTCAATGCTAGCATCGAGAATAGGGATCATACAGAAATGTCCTTAATCACTGTGAGAGATAATTTACAGAAGCAAGTAGTGAACCTAACTGAAGGAGTGTTTCTTAACTTGGAAGCATTATTAACCATTGAAGAGGTGAGAAAGGCAATTTCCAAATTGGATGGATATAAAACCCTAGGGCCTCATTTATGAGGCCTTGCGTCAGTTTTGCGCTGCGGATGCGTCACTTTTTGTGACGCATCTGCGGCGTAAAACATGCGCCTTGTTGCGCCATATCTAAAAAGTGGCGCATCTACGTAGATGCGTCACTTTTTAAACCCCTGCGCCACATTGTACCTGCGTCAGGTATAATGTATGCAGAGGGGGCGTTCCCCCGCAAAAAGCCTCGTAATAGTGACGCAGTGAAATCTATGAGATTTCACTGCGTCACTTTTAGGATGCTGTTGCATCAAAATCTTGCGCCTGCCTCACAGCAGGCGTAAGACTGACGTAACCCCTTTCACATGGGGCTTTCCCCATGTGAAAGGACGCATTGCTGGAGATGCGTCACTTTTGTGACACACTCCAGCAATGCGTCACTTTTGCGCTTACAGATGCGTCAGAAATACTGACGTATCTGTAAGTCCTTGCGACATGATGCGCCATACATTAAATATGACGCATCATTGGTGTCGCAAGGAGTGCGCAGTGAAAAGTGACGCATCTCTGTTTTCACACAGCGATGCGTCACAATTTTCATAAATGAGGCCCCCAGAATCTAATGTTATGCCAGTTGAATTTTACATGACATACATGGACCTAATACCCCTTGGCTAGTAGGCTAGTAGACGTTTAACACCAAGAAAAAAAAGTGGCATTGCTCTGCTCTAGAGGAAAGCAATAATTTTCTCCTTACCTGACCCCTTTAGACGGAAGATCCTATAGACCTCTGATGATGTGAAATATCGACTATAACATTTTTAGTGATATCATGGTGGAAAGATTATTCATCCTCTAACCCACAATTATTTGCTCAGAAAAGAGTTGGTTAAATCATGTGTATTTGTATTTATTTGTATTTAATTTATTTATAAAGCGCTAACAATCATCCTAGGTAGGATATCACGGCGCTGAGGTTTGGTGCTGAGGGGTACGGTGACCGCATTGATTACTGATTATTCTGGTTTAGGGAAGAGTAGTGTCTTTAATTGTTTCCTAAATGATAAGAGACATTCTGTCAGTCTGAGATTGGGAGGTAGTTCATTCCACTTGGTTGCAGCTAGATGAGAGAAAGCCCGCTCTCCCATCCTGACAGTCTTCACGTGGGTAGTGTTTGCTCTTCCTGAAGTTCTGGATCGAAGGTTCCTCGATGGTCTATGGAATTTGACTTTATTGTGTAGAATGGTAGGGCCTGTATTGTAAAGTACCTTGTGTGTGATACACAGTAATTTGAAGTTGGCTCTTTGTCGCATTGGGAGCCAATGTAGTTCTCGCATGCAACTTTTGGCCGAATCATATCTCTTCTTATTGCATACAGCCTTTGCCGCGGCATTTTGCACTATCTGCAGTTTAGAGAAAAGATAGTCTGCTATTCCAACAAACAGAGAGTTGCCGTAGTCCAGTCTGCTCATCAGCAGCGACTGGACCAGGGTCTTCCTACACTCAGTCGGAATCCAGGGGAAGACTCGTCTGAGCATTTTCAATAATGCAAAGCCTCTGCCACAGACAGTGGAGACATGTGATTTCATGGACAGAGCACTGTCCAATACCACACCCAAGTTTTTCGCTTTTATGGTAGGATTTGGGGGCAAGCCCAGGTTACTTGGCCACCAGCTGTTGTCCCAGAGCTGGGGATTTTTTGCCAAACAGGAGGATTTCTGACTTGTCTGCATTGTACACCACCATGCCCAGAATTAGCCAACTCTTTCATATTTTTCACCACCCCAGACATATTCCGACATCCAGCAACAATACAACAATAGATCTTGAAATGGCATTCAACTCCATTAGTTGCAGTTTCATATTAATACTGAGAAAGTTATGGTTTGGAGGCAAAGATTGTAAAACATGGGGCCCCAATTGGAACGGTCTCGACATACACTATTGTGTGAGTCAACAGTCAGAAGTGCGCAATTTGGGCTTCAAACCTACCCCAACTCTGCCAGATTACCGACCGTCGGCATGCACAATAGCATTTGCCCTGACCAGTACACATGTTTTACAATCTTTGGGTCTGTCCCCAGGAGATATATTGCATATCTATGTAGTGTATACAGGGCATGGTTTACACATACTTCACATGTCCATCCCTGTTTGAATAGAAAAAGACTTCGGTGGTCCTGACTAAATGCCATGATCCTCCTGAAACATGTTGACCCTTGAAGTACACTTATTGTAGCTACAATAGACCATTACATGTATTATATGCTCAATCCATGCTTTTAACCATGACAAATGGACCCAATAAATAAATAGCCTTTGGATCGTCTAAGTCATTTTTAATACTCAGCTTTTTTTCCATTCCACTCACATCTAGTCATTCAACCTCACACCCCACATTGGCAAAAAAGAACTCCGGCAAAGAGGCCCCTCGAGGGGCCCATTGGGCATTGCAGAAATGGCCCAACGAAGAGCTGCCCAATGATGAAGCATGACACCACTTCGGTGTGTGAGGGTCCTTGCTCTTGAAAGGAGCACTCCTCTTGAGTCACCATATCAGGATACCTATATATCTCCACATAGAATCTGCAGACTCCTTGTTCTCAGAGGTATTATATTAATAAACAGCAACATAATTTACATAGGTCCAGCATTAGGGCAAACCAACTCTGCCTAACGTTATAAGTCCAATGTACAGACAATACCAGGCAATTGCCATGTTAATGTACTGTTCTTCATATGTACACAGTGAACATGTTCAGCATTGACAGAGCAATGTCCCATCTTTTTGTATTGTACCTGGACCAGACCCATACGCTGTGGCAAGGTGGCAATCTTCAGGGATTCCCAATGCGTCCAGTGAGTGCCAACTGATTGTTCCTGTGCTCTGTAGAGTGTGTGTGTTACCGTAAATTGGATGCAGTGAGATGTATAAGGGTTCTCAATAATCAGCGGAAATAAGCTTCACCTTACATATAGAATCACAACTGAAGTAGGACAAAGTTGCTTGTGCAAATGTCAGGGCGAAATTGCAATGTGAAATATATTTACACATATGCAGGACTACATGATGCTTGGCTCACAGTATGCTGTGTGAATGTTTTGGTGTGGCTTTTCATTCAACAGGTATCATCACCTGCCCCAAACCCGTATGATAATCATTAGATCATTGTACCTCTCAAATATAATATGGACAGAAAGTGCCAATATGTTACGTCAACTATATGACAGGGATATGCTGTGATTTTCCTGACACAGTATGCTGTCCCACATCCAAATTTTAGCAGTACACAGGTGTGGTTTGGGTGTAACGTGTAACAGGTATCTCAGACAACACTACCAATTGCCAACAGTACATCTAATGTCACCATGTGCACAGTGAACAGCTTTTCTAAATTAGATCCCCTCCTATTGTGTGTTCACATCATACCCTGCACATGCTTGCAGAATAAGTTCCTCCTCTGTACTACAATTGGTACTGTCTAAATGTTTGAAGGCATGTCAGACATTAATGCCACTGAGACTGCAAGTTGTTCAGGGATCTATACATGCATCTGTCGTTCAGAGTCTCTGCAAAATTTAGACTCAGATTGATTGGGTGACCATGGAAGCAGGCATGACATACCAAAACATGGTTCCTTACTAGTATAAATACTGCAAATGTATTTGTGATGTGCCTTGGGTCAAATGCATAATCCATTCTGTAGGATGCTAACTCTCTATATAGTGCACTAGAAATTAAGTAAACTGTGCATAAAGTCTATTGCATTGCCAATAGGTGTACAGAGGTAAAAGCAGATAATTGTAATGCTCTTTTGTGGTAAGGTTTGGCAAGCAGTTAGGCTTATCAGAGTGTAGTGCTAAGCATTTGTTGTCGCACACAGGCAACACATGAGACACACTCTAAAGAATACATCTGAGACCAATTAGAAAAATAAATGTGTATCTTTATATATATTTGTAGACGAAGAATATACTTCAACAATTAATAAATGCTTTGTATGTTGATGTTTAACGAAATGCAGTTCAAGTCTCAAATGCTTAAAGGTTGTAAGCAACAGCAGTCAATACTGTCAGTCAGAGACCCTCACGTCAAGGGGAAGAAAAGCAGAGGGTGAGATAGTGGAGTACCGAGAACACATTTGCCATCGTGGTTGATTGGCGCTACACTCTGCCACAAAATTTCAGGGGGACAACGGTCACCCAGAGTTCATGGGTAGTTGTATTCCAGGGGAGTCAGAGTTTTGGAAGTCCCAAGGCTCAGGCACAGCAGGCAGTTTTGGGTTACCTGTCTGAGAGGTGATGGAGGTCTTGAAGTGAAGAATTGATCTTCACCAGAGGCATTGAGATACAGGTGCGGTGAGGGCAGTCCATCACGGTAAGGCGGTTGTGCCCAATGTTGCTACTTATACACAGTTGAAGTCACCAGAAAGCGAGTACAGACTCATAGGAGCAGGGCTGTTTCCAGCGTCGGTCACATGTACTGTGAGGATCCCTCAAGCTGGTGGATGCGTTGAAGGGGTTGGTTACCAGACTGATGACCAACAGGCCTTGGCTGCTGAGACTTTTTCGCGGTGAGGTGAATAACGTTGCAACAATCTGTGCCGGTCTTCACCTTGTGCCGGGGACTAGTACCACTAGTCTAATGTAAGGTCGCAGGCACTTGGTGAATGCTGGAAGGGCTCCAGGCTACTTGGGGGCTGCACAGATCTCAGATAGGGATGGAAGACCACAGTTGTCAAGTCCTTTCGCAGTCGGCAGGGCTTGGAGCTGGTTTCTTCGGCAGCAGAGCTCAGTTCATGGATCAACAGCATGTCTTCTTCCTTTGTCTTCTGTGGTTCCATGGAATGTGAAGTCTCATGGAGTCACCTAAATATTGAATTTAGGGGCATTACATGGGAAGCCAGATAGTATACAATGGGCTATTTATCACCTTAGATGCGGCGCAAATATCCCTCCCCAGTGCTGCGCTGTCCATTGGAACTAGTGCTGAATGGACGTCCAATGGACGTGCGCAGCACTGGGGAGGTAGTGCTGCCGTCGGCCAACGCCCTGACGCAGCACTTAAGAGGTTAACTTTACAGTGTCTACGCCTTCTAGTGAATATTTCCTGTGGCACTGCACTAACCCTGATTGGAGGTTTTCTCACTGTCTTATGACGGTGGAATTTCATGAGAGGGGTTCACCTCCCTTGCCTCACCCTAAGGGTGTTCACTTACAACATCACAGAATGGACTGGACATTATAGGGGCATGTCCTCTCATGCTGATATGCCCACACATAAGGTATAAAGCCCTCTGTGGGGCGCTAGAGGGCGCACAAGCAAGGTGGCTGCACTTGCGTGAGGCTCTTGCAGCTCAGGAAATACATCCACCATTATCCTGCCCAAATGCCGGTGCACCAAGGAAATTGGTAAAGAAGCAGCCAGCGGAACACCAGTGGTGACTCGTGAGAATTTAGTGTGAGGCAGCCTGAACTCGAAGGAAACTTGGCAGCCCAGAAGCCCGGGCCGCTCCTAAGATGACGACCGCGCCCTGAGCCCAACTGCTGCTGCCGTCTTGAAGGCCTATGGGCGCTGTGGCAGAAACAAAAATATCTGTGGCGAGAAGAGCCCACCGCTCTGCCACGTTGGGAGGAGAGTAGGGACCCTCAAGCGACCGGAGACATCGGCGCCCTGGCTGACCCGGATGTGACAACAGACAGCACCTGACAGCAACCAAACCGTGAGTAGGGGAGCGCGAGCTGCATCATTGTTGCTTGGCATCTTCCCCCACTGCTTGCGGTACCCAGTTGGAGTAAAGCTGAGAGGCTGCAGCGGGGGGAGTGATAGTGCCCCCCTACTTGAAGGAAGCCGGACTGTGGCCTGGAGCTGAGCAGATGCAGGGATCCCGGGCCTCGGCCCAAACAACCGGGCAAACACACGCAGAGCAAAGACATAGGCACTGATCACGCGATCGGAGGTAGACACAGGGGGCCCAATGCCTGCAGCACTAGAAGAGTTGTGGCCACTCTGACCGGACAAATGTAGAGATCGTACTGCACAAATGAGAAGACGGCAGTGCAGAGTGAGAGGCCCATAAATACAACACTAGACCTTGCTGTGTGGCAAGAGGGCTGCCTGGCTAACATGGTGATTGCAGATGCACAGAAACTAACGCGGCAAAGGCTTGCGACGCTCCCAAGCAAGGCCCTTCCCACATGGGCAGTAAAAAGCACAAGAAAGCCATTCTGTCTGCTGTTGAAAGGGGACTACCAGTGGCTTGCTGGCAGGGAGGGGTGAGAACCACAGAAGCTCGAATGCAATACTGTCAGGCCTAAGACACACTCTCTGGGCTGTAGGATGTGCAGACAGACACACACAATGTGGATATAGTGGCTAATACAGCAGGCCCATCCCACGGAGATCGGGGACAGGGGCGACCGCACCCCCATAGGGACAACAAAGAACAGAGCTGACACAGCAGAATAGACACTCGTGCCAGATCAGGGTAGCAGCGGCGTGGGGAACCAACAAAAGGCTTGACTGAGCAATAAAAAAGGCCAATCAGAACCCACAATAACCGCACGGTTGGAGACACTACTAGTAATCTGAGGTATAACGGATATGCAAACGAGGCCCAGGGCAATTCCCTCCCGCCTGGCTACAGGGCGGAAACAAAAGCCAACAAACACAGAATTATCAGCATGGGAAAGGCTGATGGAAACAAACCACGCTACGATTTGAAACTCACAAGTCTACCCAAACTCAAGGGGAACCCCAAGGCACAATGGGGGATGCGCCAAACCCAGGCACCCAAACCTCAACAGAGGATCTTAAAGAACTCCAACTCATTATGAAAAGCAGCCTCACCTCCATAGAAGCTCAAATGAACACTATGTGCACATGCATGGACAATATCACACACAAACTGGATCAGCATGACGAACGCATCAAAGAGGCAGAACAGCGCATCTCAGATCTGGAGGACACGTCCACTGGACGCAAGGAACAACTACTAAATATGGAGTGCCTCTTAAAAATTAAAGCAGCTAAAAACGAAGATCTAGAATCATGAATGGAAGATTATGTTGAATGCCTACTCGCAACGCTGTTTGGAAAAGATGCCTTCTCAGCGATGCTAATAGTGTAGAGAGCGCACCGATCGTTGGCCACCCAACCTCCTCTGGGAGCCCCTCCGAGGCCGATAATCACAAGAATACTAAATTACCGGGACACTGTGCTGCAACTAGCAAGGGAAAAGCAACCACTCTCATTTGGTCGCACCCAGGTGGCTATCTTCCCGGACTTTACCATGGCGGTCCAGGAGTCCCATAAAAAATTCCTTCCAGTAAAGAAGAAACTCCAGCAGGCAAACATTGCCTATGCCATGCTGTTCCAGGTGTGCCTTCGAATCACGCACCAAGGCAAGCAGCACTTCTTTAGAAAAGCCCCAGCATGTGGCTGACTTCCTGGAAACCACAATCAGGAAATCACCCCGACAAGACAGTGCTTCCAGCCCATCCAGGTCCACAGCTGCATTATCTGACGTAGAATGAGACAGCAGCCACAGCACATCTATTGCACAATGGAACACATGGTGTATATTGAGACAATTGCCACTGATCCCGTCAAAGGGGCACGAAACAAGGACCCATAATGTGATGCAATAAGCACTAGTACAATCTTTCACCCCAGATGCATAATTGGTCCAACCGGACATACAGGACATAGCATACTGTACTGAGCGCCCTCGCACACATGAGGGGGAACTGTGACACCCTCATGCGTTTCCCCAGAAGGACATCCCTAACATGATCTGGATTAATATTTTCAATGTTGGTTTATTATGGATCCCGAATGGGGATGCATTTATGCGGTTGATGGGGTGGGGGGTAACACATCACAGCAGGATTGGGTTGCTGCTGTGGGAGGAGGGTGGGAGGGGGGAGTTTACAACACGAAACAGCAATAAGGCCATACTTATTGATGTACAGCATGAAGAAACCCTGACATGATACACAACGACTACACCCGCCACACGCCTAGAGACACATACCACAAATAAACCATCCAGACCCCCTAAGCTACAATCTTTCTTCATGAAAAGTATGAGGCCTTGGAAATCCCCGAAAGTGAAGACAAGTCCTAGCATACTTAGACAGACACAACATAGACTGGGCTCTTCTACAGGAAACACACCTTGGCCCCTCTGCATGACCACCTTGGCTGCTCAATAGGCATCATATTGCTGCTTCTCAGCAATTTCAACGTATGCGCACGGAATGGCAATTCTCACTAAGAATAGTGTGCCGTATGTATCCATAGGCTCACAAACTGATCCACAGGGCTGATATTGTATTATGTGGGGAAAAATGGTGTCCATGTCCATAACATTTGTCTGTTGTCATGGAGCCAACACGGATGACCCCAAATTCTTTAATATATTATGGGGGTAATATTGGACATTGGATCCACTCATGTAGTATGGGGAAAGACTTTAATGTTACCTTAAACCCAACAATGGATCGATCGCATTCACAGGCCCACCACTACACGAAAGCTCAGCTGCAATTAAGGAATATAGTTACTAACCACGGACTGATGGACAGTTGGCAAGATCTACACCCAGCTGAAAGGGAGGGTACCTGTCACTCTACTAAACATTCCTTGTGGTCACGCATAGACGGCTGGCTAATCGCTACAAGACTGAAAACGTGGTTGACCAAGTCGAGGCACTTACCTCGTACATATTCCGATAACTCACCAGTGATGATTACACTCACCTCACCTTGTATGTAAATGCCATATCACTCCTGGAGGCTGCCTATGCATGCCCTACTAGAAATCCCATTCCGGACGGAGTTGAAGGAAGAGATAGTAGAGTTCTTTCCAGGCAACATTAAACAGTGCAATAGTTCTCCACAATATGGGAAGCATTCAAAGTCACTATTCGGGGGATATGCATCACTAAGGGAGGGGGATTCTGAAAGATATTCCGAACACACTTCAAAGATTGGAAACTGAGCTGAAACGACTGGAGACTCAATTGGAATCTGAACCCACTGCTGACCTACAAAGACAAATCAAAGAGATACTGTCACAATAAAAGGAGATTGCGGACAGGAGTGCAAGTTTAGGAGGCAATACCACAGAGCCCGGCCGTATGGGAAGGGGGAGAGGCCAGGGAAAGCACTAGAAGAAGTGACCCATGCACCAAGATTCTCGAATACTATCCTGGAGATTGCTGACGAAGATGCGTGACCAAACCGCGACACAAATTCTATAGCACCCTACACACAACACACAGAACGCAGCCAGTAGAGTTTAAGTCATATTTTGAGGAAATAACACTGGGATGGCTAGGGGATACCCAAAGGGAATTCCTCCTGGCTGACTTTGAGGACGAAAGGATTTGAGCTGCAATTTTGCAACTTCGGTCTGATCGGGCCCCTAGCCCTGACAGGCTTATGGTACAATTTTACAAAACCTTTAGCGACGCTGTCATCCCAATTCTTAAAAATGTCTAAGAGGAGGCGAGGGAGACGGGCACCCTCCTGCAAACAATGCGCGAGGTACTAATCAAATTCATACTCAAACCTGGGAAAGCAGGAGATAGGTGTGACTCATATAGGCGGTTATCCTTCATTAACTGTGATGCTAAAATCCTAGCAAAGATACTCGCAAATCAAATAAGCCATCTCATGAGCACCTTGTTACTGCCAGATCAATAGGTTTTATGCCCAGGAGAGTGACATCGCATACCTTTCATATCCTTTTTGCCCTGATGCAAGATATTGACCCAGAGCTGAAAGCAGTGGCAGTCTTTCTAGACACCACCAAGGCATTCGACTCCCTGGAGTGGGACAACTTGGCTAGCATCCTGCAACAAATGGGATTCCCCCTCCTTTCTTGGCTTGGATTCAATTGCTCTTTATCAAGCCACAGTTCACAGTACTAATTAACGGGACATGTTCTCCCGGTTTCCACATCGCAAGAGGGATGAGGAAGGGGTGCCCTCTGTCACCCCTCCTCTTTGCATTGGCCATGGAGTCGTTGGCAGCCAAACTTCAGCAGCATCACTGAGAGCATGCCATTATATATCCCGAACTGCAAATTCTAATCTTACTATACGCCGATGACTTCACCCTATATCTCCGAGACCCTGAAGTAAGCCTTAATCCAATACTACGTAAATTCATACAATTTGGAATGTATTTGGAAATCAAAATTAACTGGAGTAAATCCTGGATCTTCCCTCTTACTGAATTGGTCAAAAGATACTACCCAGATTATCTCTTGACCTGGTGCAATAGTGAAGTGAAGTACCTGGGCACTGTAGTAACCAGAGATAGGGCAGAACTTATGAGCGCCAACTAAGGTTGGGTGCTGGAAACACTGAAGGATACCATCAACAAATGGATCGCTGTGCCTCTCTCACTGGCAGGAAGGGCGTCACTGATTAAAATGGTAATACTACCCAAGCTACTCCATCTCTTCATTAACATTCCCTATGCAGACAGTAAGTATTTCTTCAAATCTCAGCCTATTTGTCTTACCTGGGGGGGAAAACAGCCTAGACTAAAGTGGGAGACTCTGACCCAACCATTTGCCTAAGAGGGGTTTGAAATTCCAGACATGGAATTATACTTTTGGTGTGCCCAAGGACACTTTGCTGCATACTGGCTGCACCCACCACCATATATGCCACATCTGACAGTCAAACACGACTATATGGCACCAGTTCCCTATTCGGCCTACTTAAGCTCACCGGCCAATCCAAAATGCAAAGACCTGACTACAGTTGACTGTACAAATAGAACATGAAGCGATATAGCCACTTGTTTAAAAGTTGACATGATATATGCTCCCCTGCTGCCATTACAGGCACATATGGACATCCCAGTCATACAGAAAGGGAACAGTCGTCAGATGCCTCTGAAATTTGAAGCACTGACTTTGGGGCACCTGTACGAGAAGGGGACTTTTCGCACTCAAGAGAAATTCTCCTGGGAAAGCCAGCCTCCCTCCATGGAACTCTTTACGCATGTCAGGCTCTGCCAAGATATTAAAACTCTCCTCCCTGAGTTCCCTAACAAACCAACCATTATGGCCCCTTTACAAGCCTTACTCTAGAGATCCACCTGTATGCATGTAGTCTCTCTGCTGTATCGAATCACCAAAACAGACAATCCACATGCTACTGCCACAGCACGAGCGCGATGTGAGGAGGAACCCCCTTTGTGATGACCAATGGACATTTTGGTGTCAGCAAACAGGACGGGTATCAGCGAGTAGCAGACTGCGTAATATACTCTTTAAATACTTACACCGCCTCTATTATATGCCTGCATAAATACTGCACTTCCAGTTAAGAGAAAGCTATAACTGCAACAGATGTGGGAGGGTCAGAGCTGACCTCTTACAACTAGCCTGGGACTACACCCCCGTCCAAAAATACTGGGATGAGGTACACAAAGCGCTGGACCAGATGACTGGATCCCATACACCTTACACACCCCTTATTACACTACTAGGTTACACAAAGGACCTCGAGGCCCCAATCAGAAAATTGGTCGCCCTGGGTCTGATCCTGGCTAAACGCTTGGTTGCCTGCAGGTCGGGAAGGGGAAGGGCACCCAAATTCAAGCAGATGCTAACAGACCTTACATTTTGCCAGGTGTAACTAAATACATAGGCTGAGCTGATGCCACCTACGTCTCGCCCACTGGACATATGGGATCCTTTGCAAACATACCTCCTAGAACGATGAGCTGTAGTAGAGGCAGAAGGTGGGAATTTCAAACACTCACAGGTGATACAAACATGATCACTAATGGATGAGAGGGGAAGTAAGAGGGGGCACCGTGGTGGCAACATTAGGAGTAACATGGTATTTGTAACTTCAAAGATACACATAGGTTGTATTTAGCAGCGGATTCTATGTTTTTTTTAACAGTGTCAATACTGCGTTGTGTTGTAAGGCTGGATTGAAGCCTGTTGGTGTTAATTTGCAGATAAAAATCAATAAAAAGATTTTTTTTAAAAGACATAGTGCACCCTGCCTCAGGGCTAAAGGCCTGCAGTAGTGGTGGCTTGCCTACCTTTCATGCAGTGTAGGGGTGGCATGGCACACAGGGCTGTGTGCCATGTAAACTCATCGGATTTTCCTGACCAAGACACGTGGCCTGCAGTGACAGAGTTTGTAGCCCTGGTGAGGGTGACCTGGGGTGGCACAACCAGTGCTGCAGTCCCAGAGGACCCTCGTTAGTACCCATGGTCTAGGTACCAGGGGAATCATTTACTAGGAACTTACAGGGTGAGTTGATGTTGCCCCAATCATGGTAGGTGTTTTGGGAAAGAGATCTTGCAGTGGGGACCTGGCGACCTACAAATGCAAACTAAAACAGTGGTCAAGTTGCTCATCCCTATTTTGAATTGAGTGTGTCAGGCCATTGTTCATACCAATGATTTATTTAGGTTCCCCCTTAGCCCACATTTATCATGATAGGTGGGAACTGTGATACAGCTTCATGGGTTTCTGTGCATTCCTCAGCGTACTGCATACTAGTGAAATGGTAGATGGGGTGACAGAGGAGCAAATGCCAAAATAGCATGGTGGTATAAAGGAGGTTGTCACAAAACTCGATGAGCACATAGATTCGGATGGATAAACTTCAATATGGCTGTCTGAAGCACCTTGCTAGTGTATGTGCGCTTCTGGAAATATACAGTCAATTTTGTGTGGCTACTCCACACAAGCAGTAATTTTTATTACCTCAGTGCAACTGAATAGGAATGGGTTAATGTGGGACATTACCAGTCCACACATGCCAATGCTGTTACATGCCTGACTCATGCCCTCATATACCCAATGCTCTATAATAGACAAGTTCCCATACCTTTTTAGTGTTTTGGGAGGAATAAGGCCAACGTGTTAAGTACCACAGCCATGTATGCACTGTGTTTTCAGCATACAGGCCATTTCACATAAACTGCTGTTGTTATCCACATATTATCCCCAGTGTTTTTCACAGTTGAACATTTCTGGGCAATTACCTGGATGATATATCAAAATATACTCAAATAACTGAGATCTACAGCATACATACACTCACTCATAACATGCAGCAAGTATGACTTGATGTACATCTAGGTAACAGACTATTGGGTATGTAAAGGAGCAGATGCCTTGTTTGATTTTCATTACCCGTTGTATGCTAAAACATTTCACCTATGTCCATGTATCATTCTTGTGAAGTGTCCAACAGATCTGTAGCTAGCCACATTCCCCCTATGTTTCAACTACCTGGCTCAGAGTCAATCTATGCTGCAATATGTTTGGCCTTGTGCATATGCCATAACAGGGAAGCATTGCTGAGACACAATTTGTGTACTCGTTACGCATCACTCCTTTCACATAGGTATCAGGCCATAGATTTTACCCTTGCTTTTCGCGTGACAATCCCCAGGGAGTACCTAGAGCGATCATGTGTACCATTCCATATGTACAAAACATAATTGTTCAGAATCTGACTTCATATGCGCTTGGGCATATGTTTATGAGGCCAGACACTGCCATTTCCTGTACCTACAAGGCCAAGACATTAGTATTTTAGCATTGCAATTTTAGGGGAAGTACATGCTGCTCATGACAGTTAGTCATGATTTGTTCCATAGATGTCATTTTTCTGCTGGAAATGCCACTTATGGTGCTAATAGTATATCATGCATGTAAGTGATGACAATTTGAACAATTCAGCTTGGTCTGATATGTATGTCCTTCGTTTCTCATGGACCACATGACCTCTGCTTGGGGGAAATCCGATTGGAGCCACCTGGAGCGGTAGAAACATATACAGCACGTTGCCAAGGCATTCAGGCACATGGGGCACAAATTAAAAAAATTAAAGGCTGCAGGGACTAGGAGCTCACTGCCACAAGGACAGAAAGCAATGGACAGGGCAAGCACCAGGCCACAAGTGGAGGATTTCCTTTTGAACATCCTGCTCCAGTTCCCGGACCCTCCAAAGCCCTACCAGGAGTGGCACCACAAACGGTCACAAGTAGCTCCCATTAGCCCACTGAGCTTGAGAGGCAGTTGCTGAAGGCACAGGAAGAGACAAATTTGAAGCTGGAAGGGCTTACATCTGCAGGTGGCAACCCAAATGCAAATGGTGTGCAACTTACGGCAGACTACGGACTGTATGGTAGAAATGGGGGTCTCTAGTTGTCAAGGGCTTGCACCTTTGTCCAAGTAGGGGCGCTTCTAACTAGCCAGGACAAGGGAGTTACACTCCTAAAATAACCCCTGCTCACCCCCTTGGTAGCTTGGCACTAGCAATCAGGCTTATCTTAGAGGCAGTTTGTAAAGCATTTTCACATAACCAACAATAATACAGTTTAAGCACTACAAAAGGACACCACACCAGTTTAGAAAAATATCCAATATTTTTATATACTCAAGACAAGACCAAATACAATAAAAATTCACAATACAGTACTTTAAAAATAGTTAATTTGCAAGATGTCTTTAAATTACAAAAATAAGCTAAAGACACAAATGGTACGAGTCGGTAGCTCGGTCCGAGCCTACTGTGATGCTGAAAACAACAGAGTCTTGCAGTTCCAGCTGACTGCATCGGTACGGGCCAGCAACAGCGTGAACAGACTTGTTAACAGTACCTTTCTTAGTGTGGCTCACACTGAGGTACGAGTCGGTCTTGGCATCCTTCGCGGTTGCGATGCAAAGTGAAAGCGGTGCACGGTGCGGTGTCCTTTCGATGTGGTGTGAGACCAAGGCTTGCGGTGCAGGGCAAGACGGTTCTCTATGCGGTGCTGGCAGGTTGCAGTGAAGGTGACAGAGACGGTTGTGGCATGTGTCACAGTTACGGTGCAAAGTGGAAGCGGTGCAGGGCGCGGTGTCCTCTCGATGCGGTAAAGGCAGTGGCTTGGTGACAATCGTGCAGACAGCATCAGTGAGACCAAGGCGTGCGGTGCAGGGTGAGACTGTGCTCGATGCGGGGCTGGCAGGTTGCAATGCAAGCGACAGAGCCGGTTGCCGGGAATTGGCGCTGGCGGAGTCGGACATCTGTGCGTGACGAGGTGGTCACGGGTTTCTAGCCAGCGGTGATCGTGAAGCGAGGCGGTGCGGGCTGCGGTGTCTCTGGATGCCGTGCAGGCAGCGGCTCAGTGACAATCATGCTGACGGCATCGGTGAGACCAAGGCATACAGTGCAAGGCGAAGCAGGGCGGCCTGTGGTGCCTTCAGGTCCCAAGGCCAGTGACAGAGTTGGTGACAGATTCGGTCGAGGTTCCCTCTTCTCTGTGGCAACTGCAACAGCGGTTCCAGGAGTGGTAGCCAGAGGTTGGTGAAGTCTTTGCAGTCCCTGAGACTTCTTAACAGGAGGCCAGCTCAGATTTTGGCCCTTGGAGATACTCAGCACAAGTAGAGAAAGTTCAGTCCAGTCCTTTCACTGCCCAGGACAGATACAGCAGCTGCAGGCCAACCCAACAAAGCAACAACATAGCAAAGGGGCAGTACTCCTCCTGGCAGCTATTCCAGCTCTTCTTCTTAGCAGGTTCCTTGATTCCAGCGAGTTCTATGAAGTAATTTCTATCCCTGAGTCTTCCAACAGGAGGCAAGCTCTACTTCAAGCCCTTGGAGAAAACTCTAACAGTAGGATGATGAAAGCACAGTCCAGTCCTTTCCCTACCCAAGAAAGAAGCAACCACTGCAGGCCAACCCCACAACCTGCAGAACTGGGTGCATTCTGCCAGTGTGCACCATCTTCCTTTGTCAGTGTGGGCCAGGGTCATCAAACGCACCACAGGAGGTGGAGCCAGTATTTTGAAAGGCAGGCACAGCCCTATTCAGATGCAGGTGCGACTCCTCCCACCCATCTATGTGCAGATAGGTCTGTTCAGCCCTGTGCTGACTCACCCTGTCTCCTGTAGTCTCCCCCAGCCCCTGTCACTCACAAACCAGACAGACAATACACAAGCCAGCAAAGGCATGCTGGATGGTTAGGTCAGAAAATACATACAGCCAGATTCATCAAAGATCCGTTTTGTGAGTCTTTAATAGCGATTCATAAGGAATCGCTATTACAGACTCGCAAAACGGGATTCATGTAGGAATCGCAAAATAAAATGCGATTCCTACACATTCCTTATTTGCGATTAGCAAATTGCTAATCGCAAATAAGGAATAACTCCCCATTCATTCCTATGGGCCAAAAGGCCCATAGTAATGAATGGGGAGTATTCCTTATTTGCGATTAGCAGTTTGCTAATCGCAAATAAGATAGCGATTTAAAGGGTGCCAGAGGTGTCCAAAGGATACCCTGTAGCACACTTTAAATGCAAATTTAAACAGGTATTGCGCACATACATGTCCAAAGGACATGTGTGTGTGTAACATGCAAAAGAAAAAAATGAGCTAAAGTGCTTCTTACTCTTTTTTCGCAATTTACCACGAAGTCAGACTTCGTGGTAAATTGCGACCAAATATTGCGAATTTGCAATTTCAAATTGGTTGATGAATTGCATTTAAGGAATCTCTATTAGAGATTCCTTAAAACCAATTCCTCGAAAATTTGCGATTTCTCTAATAGCGATTTTTGCATTTGGGATGATGAATCCCAAATGCAAAAATTGCACTTGCAAAGGGCCAGATTCTCAGAACCTGCCCTTTGCGAGCGCAATTTCGCTTGATGAATCAGGCTGCTACTTTCTAAAAGTGGTATTTTCAAACACAGAATGTTAAAGAGACTGAAAGATGTATTTTATCAGGTATACCAAACTCGAATTTCCACCATGTTCTCTGAGTCAGTTAAGATTATTGGATGTTATAATCAAACTACCCATTCTGGCTTATGGGGAACAGGTTGCCTTGCAATAGTAAAAAAACTAAGTAGGCTGTAATTCACTATCAGGACATGCCACACACACCAGGGCATGTACTATCTTTCACATACAATGCACCCTGCCCATTGGATACCTTGGGCATACCTTAGGGGCGACTCACATATAGAAAAGGGAAGGTTTAGGGACTAGCAAGTGTTTGCACTTGCCAAGTCAACATGGCAGCCCCAGGCTGCAAACAGGTGCTTCAATGGCAGGTCAGAGTTACACTTTATGGGCTGTTTGTGTGGGTGGCACAATCCAGTGCTGCAGCCCAGCAACAGCATTTGATTTATAAATTATAGGCCCTGGCACTCGCAGTGCACCTTACTAGGGACTGACACATAAATCAAATAAGCCAATCATGGAAATTGCAATCCATAACACAGTTTACACAGAGAGCATATGCACTTTAGCACTGATTAGCAGTGGAGAAGTGTGGCTCACTGGTTAGAGCAGGCAGACCCTGAAGCAGAGGTCAGACCCGGGACCAGGGTTCAACTCCCAACGCGGCAGGGTCTTGAGCTCAAATGTCCACGGACTCGATAACTCTCGCTTCGGTGCCTGACCTAATCATGGGTTCACACTCTGCAACTCTGGGCATTAAGCTTGCTTAATCTCCACAACGGCCCCCCGCGGCGGGATGCCTGGCTTTCACCTTGGGGATGCCCTGTAGGGGCTATCTCACAGGGAAAAGCCAGGACGGGTTCCCAAGGCAAGCGCTTAGAGACCCCTGGGTGATAAGCGCTATATAAATCCAATATACAATACAATACAATACAATACAATAAAGTGCCCAGAGTCCTAAAACCAAAACAAACAGGTCAGGGAAAAATAGGAGGAAAAAGCAAAAAGTGTAGGGATAACCTTGCAAAAAAGGCCATTTCCAACACCGTATCAATCAAAAAAATGTAGACTTTTCCTCCAACCTTCTTGCCATCCACATATCATATTATTTGTTGTCTTTGTTTAGACTTTTAGCGTAGGTTATTATAGGTTTTACTATAGCAATAGGTTAAGTTAGTTTTACTGTTTTGTTAGCTTTTAATATGTATCCATTTTTAGATGGGGACTTGGGTGGGTAGAGTGTTGATGAGTAGGGGATTAATGTCTGGCATGTGTTTCTAAAAATGAAAAAAAATAAAAATAAAAAAATGTATATATATAAAAATATATATTTGGTTATGTTTAAATACTTAGGTAGTTTGTGTATAGGTTTAGTTGATGTTTTTCTTATGTGCAAATGTGTATTCAGGCCGGGGTGGGAGGTTTATATATAATCTCTGTCTGCTGTGGTATATGTTTAGAATAGGTTAAGTTAATGTTAGGTAGGTACGGTTAGTTTTAAGTTAGGATAATGTAAGCAAGTTAACGTAGGTTCGTTTAGGCATAGTGTAGATAGGAATAGTGTTTAATAAATAATCTTTAGCACTTTCAAGACTGCTTACTTATTAACTGTATGGCACTTGTCACATCTGCTTAGATTGGGTTCAGCACATGCTGGAAGAATTCCTGGCAGTGTATGAGTACATGTGTTACTAGTTAGAGTACCTAGGGAGTAGTTCATGCAAAGTTTAGAACTGAGTCATTAAGGGATCTTCTAACATGATAGTGTAATGTAGTTGGCACTCTTGCTGTGAATGAACACACAGCCCAAAACTGGTATTAACCAACTGTTTCACTGTGTGTGTATTTAATGATGAATATTTTTTTATGGATGATCAGTCAAACCATTGTGACTAATCTAGGATGTGATTGATGCCACACTGATGATAACCACTTTCACTCTCTCCCTATTACCATTTTCTTGGCATATCAATGTTGTTTGCTGGGTAGTATGCTTGTATGTATTCCCCACCTTGGAAGAAATGACATTCAGTCTTCCAATTGACTGATTGCTAATTACTGCATTTCATGCATGTAACCTTTGGTAAGTCCTTGCTAGTATAGATGCACATAGAAAAAACAGTTTCCTTAAGATGTTAGGGGGTGTTTTTTGGGTCTGCACCTCTACCATTGTCTACTTAGTCCAATCATGACTAGAAATACATCACTTTTTCTGGTAAGGGATTTTATTGACACATGAAACAAGGAGCATGGAGCAAGTGCCAGTTCTTGGATTGTGAGCCAGTGGATGTCCAGACAGAGTTCATAAGGAATATATGTCATTGGACATGTGGCGCAGAGGAGAGTTCCAATGAGGAGGAGGACCAAATTGCCATTAGTGAAGATAGGGCATGTATATAGTCGCAAATGAGTAAGGTCAACAGGTGGGAAAGCAAAGGGAGAAGTACACTGGCATGACCATAATCACAGGTAAATTGGAAAACTGGTGTTGTGGCACAAAGAAATGCTACCACCCAGTTTTTTGATGGAAAGAGGAGAAATCCACATCTTTGTCTTCTGATGAGTGTGGTGCCTCCCATGGGGGGTATGTTGTTGGTCCTGTTGGCGATGGAGGCACAAACACATCAGAGGCTGGAGATGTGGATCCCCTGTCCCAGCAATATTTCTCTGCAACAACAAGTAAGGCAGCACTGCACTAAGAAGGGCCTGCTGGTTTGCCAGCATGGCAACAATTGGGTAATTGTTTATGCATCTACTTCATGACACCAGCGATGTTAGCCAAGTGCCTCGTATGGCCTCTGTGAGGTCCTTATTGGGACTGAGGCACTTCTGGACTCCCTCTAGGGTGGCCGGCATTTCTCCATCCCAACCTGCACTGCATCTACCAGCTCCCACTGGACTTTTACTGCACAATGTTGGAATTTATTCTGGGGGTCCTCTGAGTCCAGGGCGGAGGTGGGCAAGTTGTGGTGTTTGTTGGGTGATAGGCAGATCCTCTGGAGAAGGTGCAACACTGTCAGTCCTTTCTGTGTCCAGAGATGTTGTCAGAATGGAGCACAGGATTTCCTGGAAGGGGTCTTGGTTGAGGATTGGAAGGCTGTCATCATCAGCAGGATCCTCATGCAGGCAGACAGAGGGTCAGGAGTAATTGGCACATCCACTGCAATGACATAGATATATGTTGTTGTTGATCTATGTTAGATGGTGATATGAGTAATCTGGTTACATTCAGACTTCATACTCATTCCTTGTAAGGTCAACATTGCTACTTAGGACATCTGTTTCTAATAGGTTTGAAGCCTAATTTACAGTGTACTTGCAATCAGATGTCAGTATCTCTGCATTGTTCACACAACCACTGTGTAACAGGACTGACCTGTTCTGTCATGACACATGATGCAACACAGTTACACAGCTCTCTGGCCCTGCCATTTATGTACAGGTGATGTGAGGTACAGTCCACCTCTGCTTTGATGATTAGCTTTCTATTTCATGATGCCGATACTGATACAATGCACCTAGTCTCCACTGTGCCTGTATTTCCTTTGACCAGTACTCAGACCACAGCTTGTGTGATGGTGAAATGGGTTTGCCCATAAATTGGTGATGATCCTGCAGTCTGCCTTTTACAAAGTACATGGTACTCTGCCTTGTTGAGCTGCCTTGTGTTAACATTGTGGTTTAATGTGGGCAAGGATTCCATTTATCAAACGTATCCTGCATACCTCGACACAGCGTCCAACCTTGCAACACTGCAAGAATGGGTGAGGACATGTACTTGCCAAGGGTTTCATTTTAGTGTATACTCATGTGATATTATAGCACACACAGTTGGCTCAATACCTGTGGGCAATGGGCACTGTGTAGAATCTCAGAGGGGATGGCCGTGTCACACTAGGTAGATTGCTAACACTGACACTCAGGCTGTTTCATGATTGATAGAGTAAGTCATCTGCAGAGTTTCAGACATCTTTTTACTCAGGCCCCCTTACTTGTACATATATAACCCTCCTCTGTCAAAACTGATTTTGGGTCAGGCATTCAACTTGCCGCCACACACTGATGGTATCCAGATGATAAATTGACTTCAAGGGCCTACAACATCAACAATATGCAGGACCATATCCAATTGACTGATATGGCTAGCCGTTTTTAAGGGCTATGGGATGAGCAGTAGCCCACATGGTAGTAGTACTGGAGTTGGTGACATGTACCTAGCAGGTTTGGGCCCATTCACCTCAGCATCCAACCATCCCTGACTCCTGCCCTTTGTGTGGCAAACTAGTACATCCTATACCTTGAAAGATCCCTGTTTCACATTCTCCGACCATGGCATATGTGGCATGTTGAGACACTTTGCCTTCAGACTCCTGCTAGCCATGTACTACATTTTTACCCAGACACAGCAGTGCATGTGTCTTGGCGTACACATATCCTTTCTCTCGTCCATAACATGTAATATCTCATCACTCACCCACAGCAGCAGTTTGACATGCACATCCAACGCCTACAATGCACTGCACTACCGCAGGCCCACCAGGGCCACACATCATCTTTTGTTTCAACACACATGGCCCTCTGGTGTGCATCTCTTGCATTCACCCTCACACCTGGTCTGATTTTCGTAATAACAGGAGTTTGGAAGTTCCCTACACTAGGGACTGACAACTGTGTGCTCTCACCCCTCACGTAAAGACAGCTGCGTACTATGTAGCTTCAAGCATTTTACTCTACACCTGAAGTTTGTCCTGTTCACATGTTTCATTCCTTCACATGACCCACACCTGACCGTCCATTCAGGTGTTCAGTTTCTCCTCGGACAATACCATTGCATTCCATTGGTTTACAGTCTAGATTACTGTGCAAGGGCCCAAGTTAGTCACAGTAACATCATTGTGCAAGGAGGCCTGTATTGTAACAGTCAGATTGGGCATGGTTAATGTGCCCATCCTTGATATGCGGTTCCATACTGGGCCTCATTTACAACTTTCGGATGCAGGGCAGCACAGCAAGTCACTTTTCCATGCTGCCCTGAGTAAAAAGGAAAAGGCATGAATGTGCAGTATGAATGATATACAGTGCATTCCCGGACTTTCTGCCTATGGCAGCACACATATTGATGCCTAGTGCCAACAAAGGCACCTTTGCACCATGGTGCAAGGTTGTGTGTCTGCGCTGTTGGAACGATTGTTTTTGTGCAGGAAAGGGCATCTTCCTGCACAAAACCAATTGACGAAGGAAGAGTCCCACACATTCATAATATGGATCTCAGTCTATGAAAGAAGTCCACTGTCTTAGCCAGATACAACAAAACATGGTATACATGTAACAACTTCCACTTATCATAACCTGAACACCACTTCTACACCCTCAATAATATTTCATTATGTATCTAATCTACCAGGGATCCAATTACTGTGGCAAAAGTGGGAATGCCTCTCTAGTTCCCTCAAATATAGAAAATATCCTTGATTTTGTGTCAGTAAGTCACATGCATGCTTATGGTTTGTTTTTCAGGAGTAGTATTAGATTAAGGTTCAAAGTCAATCTCCTGTAGCAGCGTTGAAGGTGTTGTCCTTACTCAATGATGCCAGTGCCACCAGTTTCCTTACATTCCTAGCACATGACATGAGAAGTAAAAAAGTGCCTACAGCTGCTGTCTTAGGAACATGGGGATCTAGGCCTGAATCCCATTATTTGCTCAACATCCGTTGATTCTGATCAAATAATTTAATCTCCTTATGCCTGTACACATAGAAAACAAATGTGTAGTGGTGGCTGGTTCTGTTGTAAAAGCACTCTAATGCTCTTGGGCTAGATAGGTGCTATATAGAAAACTGGAAAAATAATCGACACAGTTTAAGGCTGGTCAATCTGGTAGACATGAACCCAGGGTCAGTATTAAGGACAATCTTACCTTTTGAGGTAGGACCACTTGCACTTCTTTAATCTGCTGCTATTGCCCCTTTCCTGTTTTTTCACTACGAACCTTGCCAGCAGTGCTTGAGGTCTGACATTTGGCAGATTCTTGTGAAACCTCCTTTGTCAGCCCACAAGGTTCAGGCATTTTTCCTAACTGAATTTATTTTACATTTCAACTTCTTCCACTGTGATCAGATGCTCTAGCTGACATTGTTCTGCCTGCAAAGGTAAAACCTAACTAGACCTGCGCCTAGGTATTGCCATTCAGATTAGAAGAGTGAAATGCTTCATAGTTTGTTCCAAATATTTCAGCACTCGTTGTCTTTATGTATCATTTGCCTTTGACTATTACTCATCCTGAGGATATGCCTTAGAGTATCATCTCTTCTCCCAAAGCAACACATCAGTATTCCAGTTGTTTTACAAACACTAAATAGTTTTTTGGGGCACTTAAGTGGTGGGCATGGGATTTCTCAAAGAATATTGATCTGTAGTCCTTTTTTTCAGCTCACATATATCTTTTGTCAAGGTAACTTAAATACTTCATATGTTCCTGTTTCTTCTTTAATAGTTCTTGATCTAGAGCTACACATTTTTCTTGTATTCTCTCTTGTTGCCCACTACCATGAAAACTAAGTGGCCTGTGATGACAGACTTACATGCTTTCTATATGGTTACTCGACTAGACACAGGGCCACTGTTCAAGTATTCAAATTTCTTCCTCTATGCTTCACTCACTTCCTGCTCTAGAAAATATCATGGGTCTTACTTCTAATCCCCCAAATGTCTCCTATGATCGGTATACATTTTCATCACCATTGGAGAGTGATCGGCTATTCCACTTGCCAGAAGTGAAGCTTCTTGGAACCTGTGAGTGTACACCAAAAATTCTAACCATATACCTTTCACATCTGAATCTGGTTAAGTTCACACATTTCTATCATGGAAGCCTCTTTTAAAAACAACTTCTCTCACTCTTCCTTCTTTGTAGTCTACCAGTCAGCTAGGAAAGGTCAATCCTTTGGTTATAAATGCAGTCACCAGCAGCCTGTCAAGTCACCCTCCAGGTGGGTTGCTGTTCCTCTTTCCCTTTGATTATTCTTCTCCCTCTGGCCATCATTTCTCCAAGCCATAGGGTTCCACCCTTCCATCCAGTTTCAAGTTTGTCTGATGGACGTGGAGATTCGCCTTCTGCCATTAAGTGCAGTTTTGCAAGTGGCAAACCTATTATAGAAAATGTCATTGCCTTTCCCAGGTTATTTCACAACGTCGAAGTGGCTTTGCTGATTCTGAATCACCGGTCCTCGGATGCTTGATTCCGTTCTGGGAAGGACATGGCTTTTGTAGTTCGGACTGGACTGTTCCCATGGGGCAACAGGGTCAGAGCTGATTTGCATATCGCCATTGTCTAACCCAGGGTGGTGTGGAGTGCAAAAAAAACGATGGATTTGGGCCCAGATCATTTGACTGGGGGAGTGTGTGACATTGATCCACATTCAGTCCATCACTTGTTGTTTTTGCGATTCTGAATCACCTGCATGAAGTCTGTGAACATCATTAATGCCCTCATATCTTAATTGCTACTGTTGCCTAGTAGCTTTCAAAATCAGATCTCTATGGGTACAGATAAATGATAATAAGATGCCTCTTGGTGGTACCCAAAGTCATGAAGGGGGCACCGGAGGAGCTCTGTGTTTTCTTTCCACATCATAAACAATGGATAATCCTTTGTTCTTCATGGCATTGATCAGCTTGTCTCCAACAAAGAGTTCCACATTTCCTCTTTCCTGCGATTTGCCTCTCCAATCAGCTTTATATCGTTTGTCCTAGATTGGTCGATCTTCTGTGTGTGCTTGCATTGTCGTTTTTAGTTCTTTGGGATTTTTCAATTGCTGCTCACAGGGTCTTTACTTGGGTGTTATTTTTTTCATATTCCTCACATTGTGTTTACCCTTTCCCAAATTTTTATGAAGTCAGCTATTAGCAATTCAATCTCAATGCTCACTGTGTTGATTTTAGATTACAGAGTACGTCATGTGTAACACTGTCCACTAGCACTTCCTCCAATGTGGACTCTGGATCCCTAGTTACGTTTGAGATCCTGCAGGTCACCTGCTCTGGTGCGGTGTAAGGTTATGTCCAATGAGATGTGAGGACAAACACATAATTATCAAGCAGTTTATGCAGTTGCACTATTCCTAACCCCTTATTTTGAAACATATCATCTGTTGAACAGTTTATTTACCACTCACGCCTGCCAGAGTCACAGAATTACAATTCTTCTCATGACCTATCGTTTGTGGCTGTGCAGGGGCTGATGAGTCAGGTACCTGGGCAGGGAGTATTGAAGGTCTACTATCTAGGCGTGCCTTGGGCTCACCTGTGGCCTTTAGACTTTAAACATGTTCTGTTACCAGGATGTGGTCACTTGAGTTTGGCGATCCTTAACTTTTGAAGCTTTAGAGATGGTGTTCACTATCACTTTGCTGCAGCACTCTCCTGCTGCAGGTGTGCTGCATGAATCATCATATAATGAGTTTGGTCCAGCTCTCAATGATCTGTTGCAGCAGACATATTATCTTCCACCTGCATCCTTCTCCATTCAGGTCAGTGTGGGGAACTCTTGCCACTTCCACAGCAAATGCATCAATTTCAACTTCCTTCCCACAGGCCCCTTTAACTATCAGCTTGCTCGGCGGTATCTCCCAGCCTTCAGATGCTCATGTGGGGGTGCTTCTTCTTCTGTTTCCTATGTTCATTGCCACTTATGTCCGGTTATGCTCAGCACTCATCACTGACAGGGTTGAGAGTCAGTCTCGTAAAAAACAAGGACCCCCTGAACAATAAATGAGTAGACTCCTAGGTCAGGGAAAACAATTTGAGAAAATAACAAACTAGGCAGTTTATAAGTGTTTGTCTAGTCTATAATAGACAGATAAGGGACCAAAAAAGGGGAACAAATAAAAGGGCACAGTATTCAAATTGTCAAAACATAAACACAAATAGGTTAAAAACTCATCTTTTTATTACAAGTTTAAATAAAAAACATACAATAATGTATTCATAAAAGAACGAGTGTAAACATAGACAAAGCAATTATTACAAAAACCATATAATTAATAAAAAAGGAGGAGGTATATATCATCCGACGTGCGTTTTGGCGAACCAGCGCCTTCTTCAGGAACAAACTCTATTGCTTAATATATTATGTAGTGGTATAGGTAGAACTAATGCTCTAAGTAAGACTGATGCTGTCACTGTTGAGTGAATGACGGCCACATTGTTGATATGGGCACGATTTCTATATGGTTAGTCACTCATATCTCCTCGAGGGAAGAATGTTTGAAAGTATCAAGCGTGTCAGAATTAAACGCCCGGGGCACGGATGGAAGTTAAAAAGAGAAGGTTCTCTCCTAAATAGCGGAATAGTTCCATTTCTAGATTCAGGAAAGCTGAGGTACGTGGACTAGGGATATTTATTCCATGAATCAGCAAACATGTGAATCCAATCTTGTTCACAGCCTTTTGTTGTATTGCCTCCGAAAAAAGTGGACGATATTTTTAAAATAATTACTCCGGTTAACTGATTCACTGATTTCAAAATCCAATTTCAGATACGGATGCGTGGAGGCTCGCAGCTACACCCGTGTCTTTATGGACGTCGAGGCGGGAAGATATCTGTCTATTATAGACTAGACAAGAACTTATAAACTAACTAGGTTGTTATTTTCTCAAAAAGGGTTGAGAGTCAGCACATTCTGGGTCCTAGTAGAGTGCAAGTGGGGGTCTGTCTAATCTTCTTTGTCTATCACCATGTGAGGGTGCTATGTGAATTGCATGTGTGGTGCCCCCCGTGCTTGATTTGAAGCAGTGGTTGCCGGGTGGGGCCAACCAGCTCTCATTTTATGGGACTAGCACTTATTTTCATTCATCAGACACATACCTCGAGCAAGAAGGACAAAACCACACAAAGGGTAAAGAAGGTGAAAGAGAAACACTGAAAAATGTCACAAAGGGAGACAGCTGTTGTAGCGTATTCCTCAGCTCTGGAGCATGCAAGCAGATTAGAGACGCACACAGGAGCCACGGTTGAGCATATCTTTATTCTCCAACGCTTAATCATACTTTACACATTATGTCATACTTCCAATAACTACATCTTAATATCACCACTGTACATCACGAAGTTCCTGTTCAGAGTCCGCTCAGAACAACAAGGGCTGTAGTGCACATAGCATCAATATGCTACATCTCTCCTTTGTTAAATAAAAAGTGGCAGAAATCACATTAATCACATCTCCGCAATCAGTCTGTTAGAAGCTTATGCTTGCCTTCCGGATCGAGGTCCACCCTCATCAGGCAATGGAAGGTCCAGGCTAAGGAGCCAAACCAGGAGATCATGTCGCCTCCAAGGTAGTGTCAGGTAGCGCCAGGATCTGGAAAGTGACAAAGTAGGAGTTTATTTTTATTTGAAGAGTTTTATATAGCGCTGGCTAGACCCTGAGGTATCAGAGCGCTTTACATGAGGATATGGTTACAACAGAACAGTGTTACATAGTTATATTAGTTTCTAGAGCATAACATAGCATAGAGAAAGTCAATGGTACATAAATACATCCATTGCTAGAGCATTAGATAACATTGAAAACATGTCCTAAGGAGCATAGATGGAAGAGGGGGAAAAGTAAAGGGTTAGGAATACATATCAAGTCAAGTGGACCGGGACCGACTCCAGTGTCAAAAAGTCAGTCAAAATACTTTATTGCGATAACTTAATATCATATAAAGACAATGGCAAAATACAGATTGTTTAAAATACATATACAGAAAGTGCATACTTTAAAAACAGTTAAAATACAGTAAGAATAAAAATCATACATCATGTTACAATTCATATCAATATAAAATTCAGAGTGCAAAGTGCTAAAGTGCTAAAAGAGTACTAAGAAAAAAAAAACAGCAAGACAAACATAGCTAGGACCAGATGTCCCTATTACAAGTCCTGATTTAATTACAAGGTGCCTATTTAAAGTACACAATCTGTACTACTAAGGGAAGTAGCCGCATTTTTTAGTCTAGCATTCCTGCTCCTAATAGCACTCACCAGGAAACTAGCCACATGAAACATAATCTTGGGAGTCTGTAGAAGCTGTAAATAAATAAGAGCAGGTTTAACTTGAATAAATCCAGCTTCCCTAAGGATAGGCACAAGGAACTTTCTCCTAGCATCAATGTAATGACTACAGAACATCACAAAGTACATAGCGTTTTGTTCGCAAGAACATGGTAACGCCTTTTCTGGAGTACTCCATACAGGATAAAAACCAAGATTAAAATGTATCAAATTAAAACGGAAACGAGTTAAAATAAACCTGTGGTAAAGGTGAGTCACCTTATTCAAATAATTTTCTGGGCCGTCAGGTATAGATAATATTAGACTGTCCCAAAGACTAGGTTTTTTCAGCTCACACTCTTCCCTCTCCAGAGATAAAAGCACTCTCATTGCACGTTTTGTGAGCGCTATATCTTTGGGTGTTATAGAATCTATTGCAGAATATAGCTCAGGCCTCCCCAACCTGGAAACAATTTCCTTGATGTATGTCAGCCACTTAATGTTGTTAGCTTTGTCCAAACACAGACAGTCTCTCATAATGATATGGTTTAAAGGGATTTCTTTGTTAAACCACAACCTCAGCCAAGCTACTAAAGGTGCTGTTTTTATCAGGTCTGTGATGTAGCCTTCCCCTAATTCCATATGAACAGTGTAGGACGGGGTTGATTGTGGAACACCAAGAACAGATCTAAAAAATTTGTTTTCCATCATCTGTAGGGGATCCAATCCCCTATATCCCCATATCGAACTACCATATGATGCCACTGAGATACATTTGGCCTTATAGATTTTCATTATGGCTGCGATTGGCCTGGCCCCAAGTTTCTTAGAGAACTCCTGAAGGGCTGCAGATGTTCTTGCTAACGAAGTTACTCTATTCTTAACATGGGGTCCCCAGTTTCCCTTCTCATCAAATGTAATCCCTAAATAGGGGAAGGAGGTTACTCGAGCAAGCTTCTCCTGTCCGCAGAGAAAAGTTTTGTGATAGTTTTTTCTTGCTGCCCTGCCCATGAGCATAATTTGAGATTTTTTCGCATTTATTTTCAGATCTAGTGAGCCCATGAAGGTTTCAAAGGCGTCCAGAAGGCGTTGGAGCCCCACCCCGGTACGCGCAAGAAGAACTGCGTAATCCGCGTAAAGGAGAACAGGAATCCCCTGATCCCCTGCACGGGGAATATCGAGGGTCACGTCCCTAAGAGCAGGCTCCAAGGCATTCACATATAATGTGAGCAATAGGGGTGCCAAAATGCACCCCTGTCTGACCCCTTTTTCAGAAGCGAAGACGTCGGTACACCTTCCACTCGAGGTAACTCTAATTTTTGCAGTAAGGCTCGAGTGCAGGTCAGCCAATAAGTTGACTATTGTCCTATCCAAGCCCATTTCCAGCAATTTTGACCAGAGCTTTGATCTGTTAACCAGATCAAAGGCGGAGGAGAGGTCCATGAAACCGAGCTACATGGACCCCTCCTTAGCCTTGGTGTATTTCTCAATCAACAGGTGGAGATTAATACATTGGTCCTGGGTACTTCTTTTAGGTCTAAATCCATATTGCACATTTGTCAGAATACTGTTCTCAGAAGCCCACCCATTTAGTCTTACTAATATAACTCTTCCTAGGATCTTAACTGATGAGTCAATCAATGAGATTGGTCTATAGCATGCAGGATCCTGCCTGTTTCCCTTTTTAAACACAGGGATAATTATAGATGTTTTCCATGACTCCGGAATATTATCATGGCTTAATGCATTAAAGACCCTGCAAAGTAATCTAGACAAAAAATTAGGGAAGCATTTAAAGGCGTCTGCAGGAACACCATCGGGTCCTGGCACCTTTTTCTTCAGAGTACAGTCTATGGCATGTAAAACTTCCGTTACTTCAAAGTGCAATTGATTCCCAATGGCTTTAGTGTCATCCTCCTGAGCCCCGGGATCTCCACTGGTATGATCAGAGTAGATGTCACTAAAGTGTTTTATCCAACCTTCATCAGATATATTAGTTTCGAGGGAGGAATTTTTCTCCCCTGTAAATAAAGGTTGGTTGACAATCTTCCAGAATTCTCCACTGTTTTTCAATATTGCTGGGTCTAAGAGCTGGGTCCAGGCTTCGTCTTTAATCTCTTTTTTCCTATCTGCTATGGCTTTTTTATACTGGGCTCTACAGGTAGTGATAAGTTCACGATCTTTCGGAACAGCTTTTAAAGCATTGAGCAGTGCAGAATGTGCTTTTGAACATCTGTGATCAAACCATCTTTTGATGGGCATTGTCTTAGGTTTAAAACCAGCAAACAGCCTTCGATTAATCTTGCTGCAGATGCTACCAAAGGCAAGTATCACTTCCCTATCTTCAGCCTCGCTAGATAGGCACACACCAACCTCGTCCTCAGCATCAGAGAGTACCTCTTGTACGAAGGATTCAGGGGTTATACTATCCCATTTCAATCTGCGTCCCTGGTCTTTAACTTTGAGTACTTGTTTATTATTGCAAGGACCATATTTTCGCCCTATAAGATCAGAAGTTACTAGGTCCAAGGAGACAGGATTATGATCACTGAAGACAGAAACCACAGTTTTGTACATTAAAACCGTACCTAAAAAACACACTGAAATAAATATATAATCAATAATAGAGCCATTGTCTGTTCCCTTAAATGTAGGGGCCCTATCCCCTCCTCCCCGCACCCAGACTCATATATGTTCCATCTTGCTAAAAAGTTCTCTAAACATTCCCCCTGTTTGTTATATTCAAGATGGATAGGCGAACAATTGGGAGGGGATTCTACATCATCGCAAACACACATTAATGAACACGGGTGTATATTAAAATCACCCAAGAAAATGATTTCAAAAGAATTAACATTTGCACTGTAGACTGACAAAAACTGATCCAATCTATCTAGGCTATATAAAGTACAGTCAGATGCATTGGGGTTATAAAAGTTTATAAATAAAATATTGGGAAATTCTGCTGAGGAAATTTCAACAATTAAACATTGCTCGGATCCCGAATCACATTTCTTTAGGCTACCTTTAATATCTACTTTAAAGAGGCTTAACAAGCCTCCCTTGGCTCTTCCTGCAACGCTAGACACTGCAGGAATACAAAAATGACTATAGCCATCTAAAGAAAAACTGTTGTTTGTATCCCATGTTTCCTGCAATGCAATAATGTCGAACTTAGTCATAAAGTCTGTCCATACCACATTGCCTACTTTAGCCTTGATTCCTGCAATATTCCAGGTAAGCATACTAAATACTGGTACATATTTCTCTTCGTGGCTTATATGTTCAGGCGAAAGTCAATCATTTTGGTCCAAAAAGGATAGAGGAGCATATCGGTTAGACAGCAAAAGGGGTTGTGCAAAAGGATTTTGGTGAACTGAAAGAGCTGGGTGGTTTACAGTATTTCGGTGTTGATCTCGACCCCATCTGTTGTTTGTATCCCAATTATTATCCCACCCGAAAGCTGGGGTCCTAGGGTAGGTGACATTCTGTTGTTCTCCATAAAAAACTTTTAAGGTTAGTGGGACAACAGTACCCTGCCTGCGTTGGGGCGGGAGTAAGTTAGTGAGGATGTTTGGCAAAACGCCTGTATGTGAAAAACTCACTGCCACACAATCCCCTTTAAATTTTTTGGGACGATTTCCTAACCAGGAAACCCTTTTTGCGTTCTTAATCTCCTGAGCCAGTTGTCCCCCCCCCCCCCCCCCCCCCCGGGGCTAGCCTCATGTTATTTGTGAGCCATTGCAATGCCTTATTTGACAAAGAAGTGGGGGATTCTACTATACCAGCTTCTAGGGGGGGGGAACATTGGCTAATACTAGAACAACAGGTGAAGCTTCAACTATAAATTGTAAGGGGTCCGTTATCTGGGCTTGTGCTGGGGGGATTTCAACTGTTAAAGGACTAGCCCCTTTACCAACTGTTTCATTAGCATTTAGAACCGGTAACTGCGTTGGGGGATTATTATGCAAAAATTCATCTGTTCCTTCACCATCGGCATCAGCATGCTCTCCAGTATTATTGCCCATGTTAACAACCAGCGTGGTAATATTTTCAACACCCTCCACTAGCTTGTTCTGCTGCCCTCCTAGCTTTTTGACCTCAGTTTGTAGTTTATCTATTTTAGCTATTAGAGGTTTAATAATGGCTTTAATTTTACTTTTAATCAGCTCAGCAATTTTTACAAACAAGTCATCATCAACGTTAAGCTTTGCTCTCCCCTCTCCATTTTCCTTTAACTTAGCCTTTGGAGTATTTTCCCTCTTCCTCCTTGTCCCCGACCTTAACCCTCCCCGTTTTGGATGATTTTTTGCACTAGAGCGTTCTGACCGAGGGGCATGATCAGATATGGACTGATCTTCATCTGAAAGACAAGCCTGTATCTCCTGTTCAGAGTCACTGTCTATATTGTTCACAGGGTCCGCAATAAGTACCTCAGGGGCTGGCTCTGTATTCTCAAATGAATTGCTGCTGCCCTGATTAATAGGAAGGATAGAACGAGCTTCAGGATCAATCTCCAGGGATATAATGTCATCAGTGGGAGGAAGTATGGTAGGGCTCATGCATCGTAGATCTGGTGATTGACTCAACCCCAGAGATTCTCTCCTCTGTATATTTATTTTTTGCACAGTTTGAACCAAATAGTTTTCCATAGTATTTGCTATAGGAACAGCGCCTCTTTTCGGCATCCTGCCACTGAAGCCAGAAGACTGTCTCCTCAATCTTAAATGTAGGTGAAAAAATGAATACAACAATGTCTTACTTGGATAGTAGGGTGTGCCTCAAGCATCCAACAGCGTTTCTGGCCCTGTCCCTGTCGCTTCCTGCCGATGAGGGCCGTAGAGGGCCCGCCCTTTGCCCGGGCTTAGCCCCGGGCGTCCCGCTCGTGTCCCGCGTCGCGGGGGAGTCTGCAGATTTATTGCGTCTTCTGGCGCTCTCTCGCTGCGTCTGTTGCGTCTGTTGCGTGCCGCCGCTAGGCATGCCGGGTGGTGTAGTCCCCGGGGCGGCAGCGCGTGGCTTGGTGACTAAGTGACTCTCGGCGGTGGCGGCTTAGGTCCTGGCTTCTCTGTGGACTCCTGGCAGTGGCGGTGTGGTAAGTTAACAAAGAAAAATGGAGGAGGCCCCCTTATCTGTGAATTCTGGGACAGGGGAGAATAGATGAAAAAACAGGGAAGTCCCACAAGTAACCCTAGTTGGTTAGTATTATATTGTAGGTGCCCAAAGTCTTATTTTTTACTAATACCAATCACACAGTACTGTTACCAAACCTTATCTGTAGCTTTCTTAGATTACATATCAGCCAACATTGTAATGCAACAAATATCAGATGTATTTAATACCCACTAAACTCATACTCTCCTTGATTTTACCAAGCTTAAAGAGGACAGGACATTTAGTTTTAGAAAAATATAACATTAGTATGTTTATTTCAGAGTCGCATGTAAGCACAGATAATAAAAACAATTTTTACAGTAACATATTTAAAAACATTCAAAATCACTGGCATACACAATAATCAAATAGTTTATACATGATTAAAAAGTTCACAAGAACAGGGGTCGACGCGGCGTTTCGGTTTTGGAGAAACAATTAAAACCTTCTTCAGGACCAAGTTCTAGAAGGAAACATACAATTACTTTTTTTGCGTTTACAAGTATTTTATGCATTTTTTGCAACAACCATATATTCCTAAAACATTTCCTGTCATCTAAAGATACAAAACACATTATCACTATTTACAGTTGGCACTAGTCTAATTTCAGATTTTGGTAATGCTATTGGTATATGTAAAAGACTTATTAGTTGCTAAAAGGGACAACACTGGTAGATACCAGTATTCGATTTCCATGGAGATAGTCTCACTCTGTTCTTATTTAATCTATGTATTGAGCCTGGCATTGGTTGCCCTAATACAGAAAATTAAATTCTTGGTAATATGATTAAGGTTCTCATAGCATATTGGATACTACGGCTATCACCATTGTATTCTGGTTTTTAGGCAGATAGTAACACACTCTTATCACCCGCCAAATGTAGAAGAACATTTTCTTAAACTGATTATCTTAGTTGTCAGAAACTGTCATCCAGATAAATCATGGAGGACTATCTGCCCAAATATACTTTCCGGGTCTCAACAATGCTGCATATTACCAGGTATAGACATATGTCTTTGCGTGATTGTGATACCTGTGAGTAAATGATAATAATAGAACCTATATCAATGTCTAACCAAACATAATTTATGAAACATTTGACAGATAGTGGAGGAATTAATCTATATATTGTGCAGCTACCTTGTAACTTCATGAAATGATTTCGCGCTCTAGTAGTAGGAGCCACCGATATGGGTTTTCTGTAGAGCTGTAGATGAATGGAAACAGGATACTGTCATCCCTATTCTAAGGGTGATTCCCAAAGATCCAGAGGGGCTTAATTATGTTCACTTACCCAGAATTTGAATTACTGGATCCTCAACTTAACACGACCTTTTCAATTGGCGTTGTGTTAAAGGTTGCTTCCTTATATTAGCAGGATACTCCTTGCACTGCAAGTGGAAAGAGGGGTAGTTTGTGATAAAGAATAACCCCAATATGCAAATTGTTCTACTATAACCTCATCTGATAGTGCTCTTTGGTATTGTATATACATTTTAGCTGCAGTATAGTTTTTGCCGTTCTGGCGGGGTGTGGTAAGTGGTTAGTGGTTCTGGTGTGGTAAGTTAGTCTCCCCCGCTCTGCCGGGGTGTCTGCAGATTTATTGCGCCTTCTGGCGCTCTCTCGCCGCGTCTGTTGAGTCTGGTGCGCGCCGCCGCTAGGCCTGCCGGGTGGTGTAGTCCCCGGGGCGGCGGCGCGTGGCTTGGTGACTAAGTGACTCTCGGCGGTGGCGGCTTAGGTCCTGGCTTCTCTGTGGACTCCTGGCAGTGGCGGCGTGGTAAGTTAGTCTCCAGTGGTGTAGTGAGCATGGGACGCATGTCTGTTCATACCCTTCTCATATAGGGCAAACAGCAAAAGACACAAAATGATGGATGGAATTTTGCACATTGGCAAAGCCTTCACCCCAAGTCACCGATCTGGGTTCAATCCATCGTGATTTTGCTCACCACGTCACCACAATTCAGACATGGCCATATGCAAATTAGTCTTGACCCTGTGCCTCATAGGAACAGTCCAGCCCGAACTGCCTAGCCATGTCTTCCCTTGACCGGAATCAAGCATCCTAGGACCGGTTTCTGGCTATTAGCCGTCATCGGCCAGCAAGGCTCTCAGATATAATGATTCTCTAGCCTCTCAGTATTATGCCGTCTTGTGTGACTGCTAACTCATCCTGTATGTATTTGAGCGTTTGGAATTCAACATTATTGGCCAGAGGCCATGTGCTTCATGTCCATGATTATGTTTCACAACCTTGTCTTTGTCTGTGTTGGTGGCAGCAATGGAATGATCCTCAGACAGCTGCTGGTGTGCTTTAACTCACAATAAAATTAAGACATTCTTTATCGGTTTTGGATGTCAAACCATGACAATGTAGTGGTGCTTGTGAAAAGTAATCTGCAGGGTTTTGAGCCTTCCCAGGTTTATGTACAATCTTGTAGTTGTACTCTTACAGCCTAACCCCCATGGTTCGATGTGTGCGGCATCTTAGCCTTCAGGTTTCCAAAAATAGTGAGCAATGCCTGAAGGTCCATGATGACATTAAATCGCTTTCCATGGAGGAATACATGAAAATGTTTCCAGGCCCAAACCACAGCCAGACTCTCCTTCTCCAGCTGAAAGTAGGCATGTTCTGTTTCAGACAGGCTTTGACCAGCATAGGCCACAATATGTCTTTCGGCATTCTGTTTTGAGCAGGGATTGCCCCCAGCCCTACTCGGCTCTCATTTACAGTCAATTCGGTAGGCTGCCTGCGGTCGAAGTAGATCATTTCAGTTGCATGATCAATTGCATGAGCTATTTCTTGGAAACTTTGATCACATTCAGGAGGCCACTGAAAAAGAACATTCAGCTTTGTCAAACCTCTCAATAGGGATGCAGTGGCGAAATTGTGAATGCATCTTTAGCAATAACTGGCATATCTAGAAGCACAGCAGTATGGACACATATGGGGGAGGGCAAGCTGCTGACAGTGCTTGCACCTTATCTGGATCTACAGTTGTTTCCCCAATCAGAGAATATGTGCCCGAAACATGTGTGTTATGTTTTGTGGAATTTAAATTTTGCAGCCTTCAAAATGTGATCTGTATCAGCAGCAATTAACTGGAATTTTTGAGTAATTGCTTTTTCGTGTTCTTTTTGAGTGCTTCCAAAATCCAGTATGTCATCATTGTAACTGAAAGCATATGAAACAGGTTGGATTACTTTGTGTATAACATCCTGAAATATCTCAGCAGCTGAAGATAGTCCAAAGCTCTGTCTCTTATCTCTGAACAAACAAACATGAGTGGAAAAAGTGGTAATATATCTGCAGTTGGCTTCTGTCTCAAGTTAGTAGTATCCTTTGTTTAGTTCAAGACTGGAAATTACTTTAGCACTGTTCAGTTGCATGATCATGTCTGCTATGTGCGGATTAGGGTGTCTTTCCCTCTCAATGGCCCTGTTTTGCTGGCACATATCAACGCAAATGCACACCGTTCCACTACTGTCTTTCTTTGATACTACTACTATGGGTGAAAACCATGGTGTTTTGTCTGTAGTACGTTCAATTACATCATATTTGAAAAGTGTTGCCAACTCTTTCTCTGCAGCGTCTTCCAAATGATAAGTGACTCTACAGTGCCGCTGGGTAATAGGATGAATGTCTTTGTTGATTTGAAGCTGTACTTTAATTTTCTTGAGCTTTCCGAAGCCAAGAAACAATGACAGGATTTGGCTCATAATATCAGACTGAGCACAGAGGTCCTAATTGAGGAATATTAACCCCATGTCAGCTGCTGTGGCAAAACTGAGTAAGCATGCACTAGACAAGATTCCTTGTAGAACATGAATGGTGGCTTGTACTGACATTGTTTAGCGCTGCATAGACGCTGTGACGAACCTTAGCTTTGTAAATGTTTAAAAGCTGCCCCGGGATACACTTTTGTGTTTGAAGGCGTGAGGCATGGCACAAGTGAGAGTATGTTGAATCTTTCTACGAGCGTGACATTAATCAACGCCTCACTGTCTCTGATGAACCTTATGGGGTGACCATTTACATTCAGTGTAGAGTGTCCGAATGAAGTCCAGCATTTTATTTGGTGATCTTTTCTTGAATTTCAGTCTTCTTCATAGTCAGCTAACCCTACATGTGCATGCCATTCTTTTGAGGACCTCGTTAGCAAGCACCCATCTTCTTCATTGTTACAAGATAGCGATGTTGAAGAGACTTTATACAATGAACTTGATAATGATTGACTTTTCTTGGTCTCTACTTGGTGTAGTTCATGTTGGTTTTTGATTTTGTGGGTGGGGCAAGAGTGTTTCTGGCACATTCTTGCATCCATCTTTTCTTTCTATCATGACACATTCGATTTTTCTTTGACTCGACACACAGTTATGAAGAGGTTCTCCTTCCCACAACCTTTACAGATTTGTTCTAGGGCTGGACAGTTGCCCTTATGGAGAAACAGAAATGCACATCGAAAGCATAGTTTTGTTTTCTTCGAGGACTTCGACTTATGTGCATCTCTTTTATGATTGCTTTCCATGGTCAATAAGGATTCTTTGTATGTTGTCCCTGCTTTCATGTCAGCAGCTTGTCATTTCACCTGTTTCTCTGCTCTCGCAGTCATCTGCATTTTATCTAGTCTGAGTGTCTCTGTCAACATACACTTTTTTAAAGAATCTGAAAGACAGCAGTTATGACTCTGAGGTGCATGGCTTCTTCATCCGTAAAATCACCGAACTTGAAATTTTAATAAGTGTATCAAGTCTTTCAACAAATCCATCCATTGTTTCACCAGTCTGTTGTGATTTGCAGAAAACATAGCTTTCATGCACTTGGCATTGAATTGAATTTGGCTTCTAGGGCTTCTTTCATTTTTCGGTACAATTTTGCGTCAGTCTATGAAACTTTGTTCACCACCTTTCTTTCACTCCATCACATGCAGGGTTTTTCAAATATTTTATGGTTTCCTTATCATATTCGTCTTCAAGTGCATATATGGAGTAATTGAATGTTTCAATCCACATAGTCCACCTGGCACTAATGTTTTTTTTCTTGGCTGTGGTGGCTTTAAGAACACAGCTGTATTGCATTTGTACTCCCTTGCCACCTTTGTGTTAGAACAGGTATTCCTACTGATGTTGCTGTGCAGGGTGGCTAACACAATTTATGCAAGAATCAGTCAAGAGCAAGAGCATGTGTCACAGTGCACTCCAATCGCTTGGGAATGTAAGTATGCAGCCTTAGTTTTCTATTTGTTTTACTTTATCATTGCTCTAGTTACTTTTCTTACATTGCCTGCATGGTTGCTCCCTAGGTTTGTGCTGATACTGCAGCGAGTGATCGGTTGCCGCACTTCTCACACGTGCATTGCACACATCACCATGCAGAGTCAAAGGCTATCTCTCTAATTTCAGTGCGTTCAGAACAATGCGCTATTTCAGGTCATTCCTTAGTTACTATGGGCCCGATTCACAGAACTAACTTAAGACAAAATCCTAAACGTATTACCATTGTGGTATTCACAGAAGGCACTTACTCATTTTGGTATTCACAGAAGGCACTTACTCATTTCGGTATTCACAGAAGTTAGGAGTCAGTCAGTCAAAATACTTTATTGCGATAACTTAATATCATATAAAGACAATGGCAAAGTGCAGGTTATTTAAAATACATATACAATAAATACATAGTTTAAAAACAGTTGAGATGCAAAAAAGATAAAAATCATACAACATGTCATATACATAGTGCAAAATGCGAAGTACTAAATGCCCCAGAGTAAGACATATCTAAAACCAGATGTATCCCTGTTACAAGTCCTATTAGTCCCAAAGTGCCTTTTATAATACTCAGTTTATGCTATTGGAGGGGAGTTATTATATTTTTTAGCCTAATGTTCCTGCTCCTAATAGCACTCACTAGGAAGCTAGCCACATAGAACATAATCCTAGGAGTCTGCAGAAGCTGTAAATAAATAAGAGCAGGTTTAACTTGAGTAAATCCAGCCTCCTTTAGGATGGGCACAAGAAACTTCCTCCTCGCCTCTACGTAATGTCCACAGAACATCACTAGGTGCATAGTATTTTGTTCGGAGAAATGATCACAGGAACATGGTAGCGCCTTTTCTGGAGTACTCCATGCAGGATAAAAACCAAGATTAAAATGTATCAGGTTAAAACGAAAACGAGTTAAGATAAACCTGTGGTAAGGGTGGGTCACCATGTTCAGGTAGCTTTCTGGGCCGTCATGTATAGATAATATTAGACTCACCCTAACACTTGGTTTTTTCAACTCACTCTCTTCTTCTCTTTCCAGGGATAAGAGCTCTCTCATTGCACACTTAGTTAATGCAATATCTTTGGGTGTTATAGACTCTGTTGCTGAGTATAACTATGGCCTCCCCAACTTGGTGAAGTTTTCCTTGATGTATGTCAACCACTTAATGTTATTAACTTTATCCAAACACAGACAATCTTTCATGATAGTGTGATTTAGGGGAATTTCTTTGTTGAGCCACATCCTCAGCCAAGCTACTAAAGGTGCTGTTTTTATCAGGTCTGTGATGTAGCCTTCCCCAAGTTCCAAGTGTACAGTGTAGGACGGAGTTGTCTGTGGGACACCAAGAACGGATCTGAAGAATTTATTTTCCATGATCTGTAGGGAGTCTAGACCCCTGTAACCCCAAATTGAGCTGCCATAAGATGCAACTGAAATACATTTTGCCTTATAAATTTTCATTATGGTTGGAATTGACCTGGCCCCCAGTTTCTTAGAGAACCCCTGGAGAGCTGAAGATGTTCTTGCTAACGAGATGACTCTGTCCTTTAGCTGGGGTCCCCAATTACCCTTTTCATCGAATGTGATCCCTAGGTAAGGGAAGGAAGCTACTCGAGCAAGCTTCTCCCGTCCACAAAAAAACGTTTTATGACAGTTTTTCCTTGCTGCGTTGCCCATAAGCATAATTTGGGACTTCTTTGCGTTTATTTTTAGGTCAAGTGAGCCCATAAAAATTTCAAAGGCGTCCAGAAGACGTTGGAGCCCCACCCCGGTACGTGCAAGAAGTACAGCGTCATCCGCGTAAAGGAGAACAGGGATCCCCTGCTCCCCTGCACGCGGAATGTCGAGGGTCACATCCCTCAGGGTGGGTTCTAGAGCATTCAAATATAATGTGAACAGTAGGGGTGCAAGAATGCACCCCTGTCTGACCCCCTTTTCTGAAGCAAAGTCCCCCGTGCACCGTCCACCCGTGGTGACTCTAATTTTAGCTGTGAGGCCAGAGTGCAAGTCTGCCAGTAAATTAACCAATGTCCTGTCCAAGCCCATTTCTAGCAATATGGACCAAAGCTTTGATCTGTTAACCAGATCAAAAGCAGAGGAGAGGTCCATGAAACCAAGATACATGAACCCCGCCTTGGCCTTGGTGTATTTCTCTATCGGCAAATGCAAATTGAAACATTGGTCCTGAGTGCTTCTTTTGGGTCTAAAACCATATTGAACATTGGTCAGAATACTTTTCTCAGTTGCCCACTCATTTAGTTTTGCTAATATGACTAAAATTTTAACTGATGAGTCAATCAATGAGATCGGTCTATAACATGCAGGATCCTGCCTATTTCCCTTTTTAAACACAGGGATGATTATTGATGTTTTCCATGACTCTGGTATATTATCATGGCTTAAGGCATTGAAGACCCTACAAAGTAATCTAGACCAAAAATTAGGTAAACATTTAAAAGCGTCAGCAGGAACACCATCAGGTCCTGGCGCCTTTTTCTTCAGAGTACAATCTATTGCTTGTAAAACTTCTGTGACCTCAAAGTTCACTTGATTTCCATTGGCTATACGGGCAACCGGACCCCCGGGACCTCCACTACTGTGGTCAGAATAAATATCGCTAAAATGTTTTATCCAACCTTCATCAGGTATGTTAGTTTCTAAAGGAGAATTCTCCTCTCCTGTGAATAAAGGTTGGTTAACAATTTTCCAAAATTCTCCACTATTTTTCAATATTGCTGGGTCTGATAGCTGGGACCAAGCTTCATCTTTGATCTCTTTTTTCCTATCTGCTATGGCTTTTTTATACCGGGCTCTATAGATTGTGATAAGAGCAGGGACTTTTGGGATGGCCTTCAAGGCACTTAACAGCGCACAGTGTGCTTTTGAGCATCTGTTATCAAACCATCTTTTGATGGGCAGTGTCTTCTTTTTTGGACCAGCAAGCAGTCTTTGATTAATCTTGCTGCAGATGCTACCAAAGGCAAGTACCACTTCCCTATTATGAGCCTCACTAGATAAACACACACCAACCTCGTCCTCAGCATCGGAGAGTACCTCTTGTACAAGGGGTTCTGGAATTATAATATCCCATTTCAATCTGCGACCCTGGTCTTTAACTTTAAGTGCTAACCTGTTAGCGCGAGGACCATCTTTTCGCACTATAAGATCAGTAATTGCTAGATCCATGGTGACAGGATTATGATCACTAAAAACAGAATGCACAGTTTTATACATTAAAACTTTACCTAATAAACATAATGGTATAAATATATAATCGATAATAGAGCCATTGTCTGTTCCCTTAAAAGTAGGGACCCTAACCCCCCCTCCCCACACCCAGACTCATATAAATTCCATCTTGCTAAGAAGTTTTCTTAGCATTCCCCCTGTTTATTATGTTCAAGGTGGATTGGCGAGAAATTAGGGGGGGATTCTTCTTCATCGCAAACACACATTAATGTACAAGGGTGGATATTAAAATCCCCCATAAAGATGATTTCAAAAGAATTTACATTTTCGCTATAGACTGACAAGAACTGATCCAATCTATCTAGACTTTGCAAAGTACAGTCAGATGCGTTGGCATTATAAAAATTTATAAATAAAATGTTAGGATGTTCTGCTAAAGAAAGTTCAACAATTAGGCAGTGAACAGAGCCCGAGTCACATTTCATCAAGCGACCTTTTATGTCTAGTTTAAAAAGACTTAACAGTCCTCCCTTGGCTCTTCCTGCAACACTGGGCATTGCTGGGATACAGTAGTGACTATAGCCATCCAATGAAAAACTATCTTGTGTGTCCCAGGTTTCTTGTAATGCGATAATGTCGAACTTACTGATAAAGTCTGACCATGCCAGGTTTCCTGCTTTTGTCTAATTCCTGCAATGTTCCAAGTAAGTATACTAAGTACAGGTACATAATGTCCATCATAGCTGTTTTGTTTGGGCGAGAGTCAATCATTTTGGTCCAAAAAGGATAAAGGGGTATAACGATTAGACAACAAAAGAGGTTGTGCAAAAGGATTTTGATGAACTGGATGATTTGCTGTATTACAGCTTCGATCTTGGCCCCAACTGTTATTCATGTCCCAGTTGGTATCCCACCCTGGTGCGGGGGTCCTTGGGTAGGTAACGTTCTGTTGTTCTCCATAGAAAATTTTTAGAGTTAATGGGACGACAGTACCCTGTCTACGTTGGGGCGGGAGTAAATTAGTAAGGATACTAGGCAGGACGCCTGGGTGTGAAAAACTCACAGCCACACAATCCCCTTTGAATTTTTGGGACGATTTCCTAGCCAGGGAACCCTTTTTGCAGTCTTGATGCCCCGAGCCAGTTGCTGCTTCCCCCCCGGAGCTAACTTCATATTGTTTGTTAGCCATTGTAATGCCTTATTTGACAAAGAAGTGGATAATACGGCTATACCACCTTCTAGGGGGAAACATTGGCTAATACTAATACAACTGGCGAGGCTTCAACTATGAATTGTAAAGGGTCCGTTGCCTGGGCTTGTACTGGGGGGATATTGACTATTAGTAAGCCATCAGTTTTACCTACTATCTGATTAACATCCGTTATCGGTAACTGCACTAGGGGGTTAGTATGCAACAGTTCATCTGTTCCCTCTCCAGCAACATTCCCCCCTGTATTGTTGCCCAAGTTAGCAACCGACGTGGTTATATTTTCAACCCCCCCACTACCTTGTTCTGCAGTCCTCCCAGCTTTTTAACCTCAGTTTGCAATTTATCTATTTTAGCTACCAGAGGTTTAATGATAGCTTTGATTTTGCATTCAATCATCTCAGCAATTTTTAAAAACAAATCATCATCAACAGTGTATTTTACTTTCCCCTCTCCATTATCCTTTGGTTTTGCCTTTGGGGTAATTGCCCTCTTCCTCCTTGCCCCAGACTGCAGCCCTCCCAGCTTTGGCTGGTTCTTTACACATGAACGTTCTGGCCGAGGGGCGTGGTCTGTAGAAGACTGTTCTTCATCAGAAAGACACACCTGTACCTCCTGTTCAGAGTCAGTATCATTATCATTCTCAGGGTCCGCAATAAGTACCTCGGGGGCAAGCACTTCATTCACTGGTAAATCGCTCTTACCCTTATTAGTAGGAAGGCTAAGATGGTCATCGGAATCAGTCTCCAGGGGTGGAATATCATCAGTAAGAGGAAGTATAGTAGGGCTCAGGCATCATAGGTCTGGAGATTGGCTCAGCCCCAGAGATTCTCTCCTTTGTATGTTTATTTTTTTCACAGTTTGGACCAAATAATTTTCCATAGTGTTAGATGTAGTAACAATGCCTTTTTTCGGCATCCTGCCGCTATACACAGAAGTCAACCACTTAGAGAATGAATCTACTGACTGTATCAAGGGCAACTGTATCTTACTTGGATGTTGGGACTTTGTCGTCTGTCCAGCAGCGTTTCTGGCCCTGTCCCTGTCGCTTCCTGCCAATGAGGGCCGTAGAGGGCCCGCCCTTTGCCCGGGCTTAGCCTGGCGCACGCCCGCGCGCGTCCCGCGACGCAGACGAAGCCTTCGCCCTTTGAAGCGCCTCCGGGCGCGCTGGCAGGCGGAAGTGGGCGGGAGTGCTTGCCGAGCACTCTGGGAGCTGTAGTCTCCCCGCGGCATCCACGGGAGAGAGCTGCAGCGTGAGCACCCCGGAGGCGGCGAGGCAACGAGCTGGTGAGTGCCCCCAAGACCGGTGGTAGCTGTCCTGCTACTGTTCCGCTGTTATGAAATGTCCCCGCTCCTCTGATGGAGCCTTCGCCCTTTGAAGCGCCTCCGGGCGCGCTGGCAGGCGGAAGTGGGCGGGAGTGCTTGCCGAGCACTCTGGGAGCTGTAGTCTCCCCGAGGCGTCCACGGGAGAGAGCTGCAGCGTGAGCACCCCAGAGGCGGCGAGGCAACGAGCTGGTGAGTGCCCCCAAGACCGGTGGTAGCTGTCCTGCTACTGTTCCGCTGGTATGAAATGTCCCCAGAAGGCATTTAGGAGTCCTAAAGTTAGGAGTCCAAACTTTACTACTACTAAATTGAGAAAAATCCTAATTTTAAGACTTTCGGTATTCACAGAAGGCATTTAGTAGTCCTAAAGTTAGAAGTCCTAACTTCTGTGAATACCGAAATGAGTAAGTGTCTTCTGTGAATACCAAAATGAGTAAGTGCCTTCTGCGAATACGAAAATGGTAGTAAATTTAGTGTTTTGTCTTAAGTTAGTTCTGTGAATCCGGCCCTATATGTTTATGGAACAGCACAGCGTCTTTGTCGATAACCTCACTGTCAGTATTGGAGGGTATTTTAAACATCCTCCTCTGTAGGGCCATTGATTGCTTCTGCAGCCGTGTATGGGCTGGAGAGAGACTTTGACTCCAAGCATGCTTTTGGCAGACTACTTTGTATCAACTCTAGCACATGCGGAACACACACGCGATATGCAGTACAGTTGCAAACTCTCAGCGAGAGCAGTCTTCTTCTTCACGGGGACGTATCCCCTACTCATTGATAGATGTAGTGTCTTCCTCAGCCCTGGAGCATGCCAATAGATTACGCCATGCACGGAAGTTGCAGTGGGCATATCTTTATTCTTAAGCGTTCAATAATACTCTGCACATTATGTCATACTCCCCATAACCACATTTTAACTCCCACGTGTATCGAGTAGTTCCTCTTCAGAGTCCTGCCCATAACAACGAAAGGCCTAGTGTGCATAGCATCAATATGCTACAGCAGGAACCTGCAAGAGTGCACAAGGAAGCAGAGTCCTTGGTTGTCGATTAAAGAGGTATGAGGTGGATTCCAGGCAATGCAGCCTTGATAGTCGGCCAGATGTGCATGCCACGGGCTTCTGAGCAAAGCGTTTGGCATTTTACAAACCAAGTACTGGGTGCCCCTTTATACCAATTTCCATTAATGTAGACACCTATGTTGGTTTAATCAAATATTTGGCACAGATTTACGGCCGCTGGTCGAGAAAATCTGTTAACTCGAGGTCATCTTTATCGGCACCAGCACTCCGAGGATTGTTTGATTTACAATGCATAATGTGCAACTATGGCACAATAGAAACTCTATAGGTGATGACAGAACGTACAATTGGTGACATTTTTAAAGGGCGGTTTGAAGCACATTATCATTTGAAACTGAAGTGTAATGTCATCAGCTAGAAACAAAATGTGAAACTGAAGTAGAATGTTAGCAGCTAATCGACAGCCTCACGGAAAAATAAACCAGAGAAAGAAAATGTAAACAACTATGTGAGAAATGCAAGGTTGCATGGAGAAACTGCATCATGTGAGTGTAGGGAAAATTGTCAATAATAATATATGCAGCACATGAAATGCATTTGTATATAAAAAAACGGCGAACAATGCTTTTGGAAAAAAAAATGTTATCGACCTGTTGGCTGTGCATTTTCCATTGCAAAACATTTCAACAAACGTGTTTTCCCACGAGTTTAATCAAAGTTCAACCCCACTGTGAAAGGTAGGGAAGACATGAATAAGGAATTAGCGTGACTCTCAGAATGGCTTTGAAATGTCAATTTCACGAGGAAAACAAAGGCTGTACCATTGGCTCGAAGAGTGTCCCTACTTTGGTATTCTGCTCAAGTTGCCCTGGAAATATGTATTCGCCATAAACAACGCTTTCACAATACATTGATTTTCTGTATCACAAGGCTGGATTTGATTGCTGAAATGGTTATTTCGTGCGGTTACATTCTCAGGTTTTTAATCAAACGTGTTCAGAGAAAACAGAAACACTGTGGATGGGAAATGCACATTAGTGTTCCAATCACACAGGTCTCGATTCAGAAAACAAAATGCAAATTAGGTGCCGCATGCTTCCTGTTGTTTGAACCTGTCTATTTTGCTTTTATCTTTTCTCACGCTCTTTTTATTCTTGTTTTTCTCAGCCTTGCGTATGCCGTTTCCTCTTCTACCACTCCCTTTTTCCCTTTTCCCTTGGCATTTTTTATGTTCTTTCATTTACTTTTTGTTACTCTGCCGTTTCCTCGTCTCTCTTTCCCTCTCTATTCTCCGCCATATCGACCATCCTATTCTCTTCATCCTTTTTAGCAACCTTCTTCTGTCCCTTCTCTCTTTCTGCTCTGTACCCCTATTTTACCTTCCCGTAGCTCCCTATATTATTTGTGATCTTAACCTATCCTTCTATTCTCATACCTATTCCATTTTTTCCTCTCAATTTTCCCGAGCATTACTCCCTCTCTCTATATTTATGAAAATCAACGGAAAGAATAGCAGTTGGAACATGTTATATATATAACCCATCTAAATACAATGCCGGTCGTAGAGCAAAGCATCTGACACGTCATTATTTATTTGGTGGGTGTCATGCCTATCCTTGCCTCTGACAAACAGCCAGCAGCATGCATCAAAAAAGACCTAAATATGCCACATGCACTCTAAAAAACAGAAGCCATTTTGAAAGCTTTGTGCTGCCAAATTGTAGTTTTAGGTCTGTGTAACCAGTGTCATCTCAAGGATTTTTGGGGCCCTAGACAAAATATATTATGGGGTGCCCTTGTCTGTTTGGAAGAACGTTACATGTTTTGCTCATGTTCAGCCACATCAAGCACTCATGAGAGATGAGTTTGTGAGAGATTCGGTAAAAAGAGGGAGGGATAGAGAGGGTCTACTGATTTGTGAAGTCAAGAGAGATGAGGTAAAACAATTTAGAGTTAGAAAGTTTACTGATTTGTGAAGTCAAGAGAGATGAGATAAAACAATTTAGATTTGGAGTTGAAGTAGAGAAAAGAGAGTTAGAAAGATAGAGAAGAGAGAGAGCAATGGAACACAGCTGTGGGTTAGAGCAAGGTACGAGGAGGTAAAGAAGTAGAGATCTAAAGAAACGCAGGTGTTTGGAGCTAGAGATAAGTATGGTACAGAAAGAGAGGAAGGTGTAAACGTGGTGAGTTAGTGATAGGTAGAGCTATGCAGAGGTTAGCAGAGAGGGGTGGAGATTTACAGCCTGATTCATCATACTCCCGTTTTGCGAGCCCCTAATAGCGATTCATAGCGAATCGCTATTAAGGACTCGCAAAACGGGATTCATGTAGGAATATGCAAAAAAAATGCGATTCCTACTAATTCCTTATTTGCGATTAGCAAATTGCTAATCGCAAATAAGGAATAACTCCCCATTCATTCCTATGGGCCAAATGGCCTATAGGAATGAATGGGGAGTATTCCTTATTTGCGATTAGCAATTAGCTAATCGCAAATAAGATAGCGATTGAAAGGGTGCCAGGGGTGTCCAAAGGACACCCTGTAGCACCCCTTAAATGCTAATATGAACAGGGGTTGCGCACACACATGTCCAAAGGACATGTGTGTGTGCAACATGCAACTCAAAAAAATGCTTTTAAAAGCATTCTTCTGAGTTATCGCTATTTACCACGAGGTTTGACCTTGCGGTAAATAGCGGCCCGAAATTGCGATTTCGCAATTTTTAAATGGATGATGAATTGCATTTAAGGAATCTCAAATAGAGCTTCCTTAAATGTAATCCATCGCAAATTTGCGAAAACGCTATTACCGATTTTTGCATTTGGGATGATGAATCCCAAATGCAAAAATCTCACTCGCAAAGGGCCAGATTCTCAGAATCTGGCCCTTTGCGAGCCGAATTCAGCTTCATGAATTAGGCTGCAAGAGACACATTAGAGAGAGAGAGAAAGAGAAAGGGAGAGAGGACGAAAGAAGGAGAGTTTTGTGACCATCCCAATCTTTTTAAACAAGGGGCGGCCCTGAAAATTGGGGGCCTTGGGCAAATGGCAACTTTACCCATTCCTTATTTGCTGTGGAACAAAAGAGATAACACTACTTAGCAATCCAATATACAGACACACACAGGCACGCTTACACACACACACACATAACAGACATATTATATCATTCAGGATGCTGTCAAAACACACCAAAAAAGGACATTATCCTCTGACACGGCAATCTCACTGGTGAAGACCTCCGCTATGGATGAAGTCTAAGGGCTCTGGGGGTGTGGTTTGATCGCTCAAGATGGCAGATCACGAGTAGTGGAGCTCTGTGGCACACTAGGGTGAAATCCACATTTATCCTGCATATCCGAAGCTCTTTCCTTGCCATACATGGGGGTACACTGTAGTGACGAACATGCGCCCTGGGTGAGCTGTCCAATGAGCGCGGGTCCATGGCAGGAGCAGCCCTGCGACCCCAATTAGCTTGCAATTTAGTCAAATAGTAACCTTTATGAATAAAATAAAAAGGTTCGTTTTGCGTCATACACAACAATAAGGACCTTTATCAACAATAGTAGAAAAACACTAATGGACGTTATTTTCGACCTAGTTACAATCCTTTCTGAAGGGAATTAGTCACAGTTGACAAAGAAGTCCAGTCGATTTTAGTGCAGGTCGTCTGGACTTCTTTGTCAACTGTGACTAATTCCCATATATAAAAAAAAGACTTGTTTTTCCTGACCCTAAAAATAAAAATTTGTGTTCAATTCTTCGAAAATAACATCCATTAGTTTTTTTCTACTATTGTTGATAAAGGTCCTTATTGTTGTGTGTATGTACAGTGGTGCGATTGTAGTATGAATGTTGTTGGTTGGATGTGTATAAACTGTGAATTGTAAATATGTATAGAGCCGTTGGTATGTTATGTCTAAATGTTCAATTGTTTATACATGCATAATTAAATTGTGATATGGTTTAAAACATTGCAATACTCAACCAGTGAATAAAATAAAAAATTCAACTAGTGACGCAAAACGAACCTTTTTGTTTTATTCATAAAGGTTACTATTTGACTAAATTGCAAGTTGATCCTGTATTGGCCACTGTGTTGTTTTTTGGTATATTTGGCTTAGCCTTACTGTGAACAGCCAGGACCCTGTGTTGTTATATACACCCAATTAGCAATGGGCAGCTCTCCTAGTCGTGGTGCCCATGCTCCCTGTTACTGCTACCTGGCCGACGAGACATGGGGAAGGAAGCGAGAGACCCCCGTAATGCCTGCATGAGAATCCAGCCTCTCCTGAGTGCAGCCGATGCCAGCAAGTTTGACGTGCCAGCACCAGTCGGGGGTGAGAAGGGTCTGGGGACCACTGAGTCTGAGGCATTTCCCGAAACCTAGAGGGGACGGTCTCAGGAGACAGACCACGAGGCATGGTGTTGTTTTGCCTGCCTCAGCCACAGCTACTGCCGCGCAGCCTGCTACCGCCTGAAGACCAGCCAGAGAGCTCGGGACAATGGGCCCAACAGTGACATTGGCCAGCCGTGATGCACTACAAGATGGCAGCAAGAGTTGAAGCGGCCATGTTGATTGAACCTGGAGGCGACCCTGGACTGTCATAGGTTGGGCATATTTGAGCCTTTGCCTGCTCCCACAAACTTTGCTTTCCTACACTGGACTGCAGCCCAGAGGCCCCAAGATGGTGGATTTTTCCACAGAGAGGGCCATACGAACTCCTACCAGGTTGAAGGCTAGTTTGGAAGTGTCCTGCTGTAACTAATCCATACACTCTGTAGCAGAGCTGGCGAGTGTGGAAAGGTGAAAGGGAAACCCCTGCGACCTGCCGTCACCCCCTATTTACAACCCCGCATACGGACTGTGGCTCCCGGGGATCACAGATCGTGCAGGCGGGACGCGGAGATGACTGCAGCACGAGTATCCGGGACTGTGGCCGCAGCAACACAGCAGGTGGACCTGCTGCCACATGGTCTGATATCACCGCAAAATACCAGAGGTTTGAGTTGAGGTGAAGCCACCAATCCATGGACTACTATACCCTCTGCCTTTCACTCATCATACACCCAAGCACCCCAGAGCCAACCAGAGACCCAATCGTACTTTGGGGCACTGTTGGAGTGACACCATAGGCCATTACTGTCAGAGAGAGAGAGACGTACTGCAAAGGGACCCCCCCCACCACCACACAGCCCGATGGCACCACCAGGGGGCAGCAACATGGAGCACAGTAAATCAGCACCTATACAACCTTACACACTCTCTACTCTCAATTACCCACACTGCTTGAATGCTCCATGGCAAACTGCAGACATGGCCATGAGCTGTTCAGACATATATATGCACCTGACCGCCACACCAAGAATGTAAGCTCATCAGCTATACACACTAATCTCCTGCCGTAAACAGCAACACTTTTTCCAGCAATAAGAGATTATGCTCCATCCAATGTATTGTGCATTTAAACTTTCTGACACACGAAACGCTTACAACTCCCTGCCTTCTGGCTGCCATTACCCTGGCCCCTCTGGCACTCACCCGCATAGCGGGAAACCACTGCTGCACCATTTGCGACCAATCCTCCCAATACAGGTCTCATTGTCAATACCTTCATTCGAGGATGGGCTGTCAGAAACTGACAGGGCCATCCAGGCCACCATCACCTTCTTCCATGTCTTTGAAACAGGTTGAGTCAGAAAGCAATCATCCTTACCGCCCCCCAGAGTCCAGAGATAAACTAGATGCCATACTGCATGTGATAGACACATCCAGATCGTCAGTGGAAACTAAGACTGAGGAGATCCGCACAGAGTTTGGCTTGCTCTGTGAACACCAATGGAAAATCGCTTCTAGGCTGACAGATGGCAGAACGCCCAATGGAAGACATAAAATACAAATAGGAAGACCAGGGGAAATGCCCCTGTGACCATGCAGAAAGGGTAAAATGACTTGAAGACCAAGCGGTGCATGCGGAGGGGGGGCATTTCACACCAACATTCAAGTGTTGGGGCTCCTGGATTGGTCCGAGGACTCCTGCTCAAAAATAACCTTTCTGGAGGATTGGGTGATGTCCTTCACAGGGGCACAGGAACTGTCCCTCTCTTTTCCCCTTCAAACTGCCACACCGGATACTCACTGCTGTATGTGGCAAAATTGAAGATCATCCACAACCACTTTGCATATCATTTCACAGAACCCTCTGCAGACTGGGACTGGATGGAATACCACACTGACCTCGGCACCTGCCCCCCACACAGACACAGGAGGCACACCACACAATAAACTGAGATGTGGCCACAGTGACTGGCATGCCACTGATCCTCTTGTGAGCCCAAGGGTGCCCTCCCGAGGACTGCAAAGGGAGCAACAGTAAGCCTTACCCACCACAATATTGTTCAACCAATCCTCCTACCTGCCAGCCTCCAACACTAATTCTACTATTAGTGAGGATGACTCAGCCTCTAGCCCCTCTCAGCACTAGGAGTTGACTGCTTGCCCACAAGTCACTATACAAACCGGCGATGACCTGCTCTGATGGTCTTCCCACCCACACTGATCAGATATTGGCACGTTTCAAGATCACAATGAATGTTAACCAGGACTCACTCCCTACTGAACACTGGGGGCCCAGCCTCCTGCCCTGTTGCTACCCCACCATGGCCTAACAAGATCAACGCTATTCCATCACACTGCTCACCAACTGCTAACACCGAGCCAGGACTCTCACGAACAAGGATTTCCTGACACCTGCAGTGGTATGCAGCTGAGCCTCACCTAAACTCGTCCATAGCGCATGGCACACTGCTACCAGACTATGGGGCATATTATCAAGAACTGCAATAAAATTATCGCCGCTTTAGCAGCAGGAAACTGCTGCTAAAACGGCGATAATGGGCTTGATAATATGCCCTTGTGAATTCCCAAAGCAGCCCAGGTTAACACCAGAACCTGGGCTGCTATGGGAATTCACAAGGACATATTATCAAGCTCATTATTGCCGCTTTAGAGGCAGTTTCCTGCCGCTAAAGCTGCGATAATTTTATCGCCGTTCTTGATAATTTGCCCCTAGGCTTTTAACTCTTAACATCAGGGGCGTGCACAAAGTGCACTACTGTTACACTGACTACTACTACATTAAAGGGCAAAATGCACATATAAGCTTCCTACAGGAAATTCAGCTCACCTGCAGTGAGATCCAAGTGCTATATAAGCAGTGGAGAGGTACCATGTATGACATGACATGCTCTGCAAATGTATGTGGTGCGCTGGTCTTGTTACATCCTGGCACACCCTTCCAGACACTCAACACAGCCATCGACAACGAGGGCAGATATGTTTTCATAGAAGGCTTCTTTGATGGCACCCAGACGCTTCTAGGGTGTATTTCGCTCCCACCTCTCATAAATTCAGCTTCTGGGCCTCTGTCAGGGCTCTTGGACCAAATGGGTAGATATTCCATGGAAGCTGGGTGGGGAATACAACAGCGTCCATGTGGACTGATCATACCAGGCCTTCCCCTATGCTTCCGCACATCTCCACTCAGCACAATGTGCCCACTGGGTCCAACACTGGTCAATCCCTGGAGAGCACACAATTCACATTCCAAGCAATACTCACATTACTCAATTCCCTATAACGTGTGCGTTTGCCTTGACCTTTTCCTTTGCTCTACCTCCATATTACCTCTATTGAAACACTCAGACTACCTAGGTCGTGTCATGTCCGATCACGCAGTGCACATAGTCGACATGGACTGGATTGCACCCCCCTTACTAAAGTCCCACCTGGTGCTCACCATGAGATATCTTAGGTAATCCAATGCTCTGCAACTTCAAACTGACACATATAGGCCACTTTTTTGTTACAAAATACATGTAACAGCCACCATGCACACTATCAAGTGGGATTCCTTTAAGGCAGCCAGAAAGGCATCTGTAGCCAAACAATAGTACGAGTACACTGGACCAGCATCTTGCTGAGGCCAAGGTGACTCTGGGAGACCTCGAGAGCTATGGTGCTATCAATGAATTAGCTGTAGTGACAGCTAAACAGAGCCAGGCAACCATACAGGAGTGTTTGTGATGCTACAACTTTGCGGCATATACTAAGTCAGCCATCTCCAGGAGTAGTTGGCATGCCAGAAGACCAACCTGCATCTCATCACAAAACAGCTGCTGTGAATGACCCCCATGCAGTTGCAGCCATATTGCAGGTGATCCAGCACTCCTACCAACATTCTGCATAAATGATGTCACCATCTACCACCATACTTACCAATCAATACCAGGCCCATAAAAATAACAGAGCAGCTGAATCATGAGGCGAATGAAACTAATATGTTGTTTAAACTATCTACAATAAACGAGACCAGCTTGTCATTTAGTAAGTTTATTCAAACATATTCATGAAAACTTAGGCTTTGGAATTTTATTAAACAAGTATTAGAAAATGTCATTAAAGAAAGGTTTATTCAGCATTTATAAAGAGTGCTTGATTTAAGAAATATTATTCATTAACAGAAATAAGTGAAAAAGAGCATTTCCACACCCTAACTAATTCTCTGTCTCTACCCTCATCGCCTGAAAACAAAGTCTTTTAAAAGTCTCCTTTCCTTACGTGCGTTCGTCGATCAGCAGAACACCACCCTCTGGAATCAAGAAGCATAGGAAAAAAGACTGCTCCTTGAGCCAATTCTTATACCCTAAAACTAAGGCTAAACTAACTATTTTCACATTCCAACAGCTGAATTCTGGCTCCCCATTGGCTGAACCACCTCATGCCACAGTAAATTGTGGCATCTTCCACCTCAGGTCCGGGCTTTTACACAAAGCCATTGTTCATGCACAGAGTCCTGGCGGCACTTTCTTAGGCTGCTACATTTTGTAGCAAAGATGTTCATGTAGTGCACAAAAATGCCACGACTCACATCCTGGCCTTGTGCCTGTCCGTTCTGACAATCTCGTGGCACAATAACAAACCTCTCCACAGAGTCACCTTTTGCAGTTCTTTTCAAAACCTTTTCACAATAAGAGTTTATAGGCTTCTCATCTATTTAAAAATAAGTTTTCTCTTGTGGCTTTACATCAGCAGGCCTCTTTTCAGAAAGCGTCAATTTTTCTGCGCCACTTTTGCTTGCGTCACTTTTTCTGAATGCATTATTTTTCTGCAGCCAACTCTATTCTTCTTTTTGTAAAACTATTATTTAAACTAACATAAAACATCAATTAATTAAAGAATTGACATTTGTTCTGTTACCCACCCCCTTTGCTAAATGTTAACCTATTAATTATGTTACCTAGCAAAACCACATTTAAGCTGGATATATTACCTTTAATGTACCAATTTGATCTGGAACTGCATTTGTCACAGAAAAGACATGACAAAAGCACATTTAAAAGGCACATGCTATTATTTTTTACAGCAGCAGTTAGTATATGACAAAGACAATAGACAATAATTATTGTATTATTTCTTTTGCATTTTGCACAAATAAGCTTAATGTTAGTTCCATATGTTCATGTTGCACAGTTTAGTCTAGGTTAATTTAATAACATGCAGCAAACATATTAGTTTTATTAAACATTATGGAAGTCTGACTTCACAAGCCTGAACAAAATATTGTTCATTAACCTGCTCCATCACAGGAATTTTATGACTACTACTCAGCACCTTTTCCAGCTCCCCCTTATGCGCAATCTGATGCAGCAGAGAAAATCCTGGTGAGCCTAACCATCCCCAACATTACAGCCTTCAAGAGGGAAGAACTCCATGATCTTATTATTGTGGCTGAGGTGAAAAAAGCTACCCATGACTTAGCCAGAAATAAAACACCGGAAATGGACGGGCTCCCTTTGGAATACTAGGACAGCTTCTCTGCTCACCTAGCTCCTAAACTGGGTTACATGTATAACAACAAACTTACTACCAGGACACTGCCGGCATCGCCTCAAGAGTCCCTCATCCTCTCCCTGCTCAAGCCTATTATGGATCCCACACACTTGTCCTCTTATTGCCCATATCCATTATGGGCACAGACAACAACATACTGGGGGAGATACTCAAACACCGCTACCTCTTCCTGGATTGTAGCATGTTGAATAATATGACCAGGCATAACGTGGTGTGCCTAATATTTGATTTAGGGAAGGCGTTTGATATGCTGTCTTGGGACTACCTTTTTAATGTGCTCGCCAATCTCGGCATCTACAGATGTCTCCTAGAATACACAAAACGCTTGTATGCTGCCCCATCCTCTCATGTGTGCATTTTCATCTTAATATCCACCCCATTCTCGGTGGGCAGCAGCACCCACCAGGGTCCCCCATGTTTTTTGCTATCATCATGGATCCCTTAGTTCTCCGCCTCTGGACAGGGGGGTGACAGTAGATCAACCCACTCGATATTGCCTTACACCAAGGCCTGCTAGTATACCTTCAAAATGTCGGAACAAGAGCAAAGGCGATATACGTAACCCTGAAAGATTCTGAAAGGGCAAGTGGCTGACAAGTAGAGTGGGCAAAGTCAAGCATTATCCTCCTACTCCAAGACACGTCCCTGCAAGAGGTGTGGCTCAGTGGGGCTATGCTGACTTTGGAAGGGAAAATGGTAAATTATGTAGGCGTCCAACTATACCTTTCGCAGCACGACTTATTTGCGGGAAACCTGAGACGGAGCTTATGACCATCAAATCCAAGACCAAGTTCTGGAAGAAGCTACCGCTTGCTATCACGTGTTAAATAGCCTTCTCTAAAATGATTGTCCTTCTACGTTTGCTGTAGTACTTTGTTAATGTGTCAGTCTATCCACTCAGACAATTCTTACGAGAGCTGAATTTGATGCTTAGGGAGTTGATCTGGGATGAAAAGCTGAATTAAATAGGCCTAAGCAAACTACAACTGCTGATTGGACGAGAATGCTTGGGATTCCCTGCCTTTGAGTCATAATACCTCATGTCCATATTCCAATAGGGATCCCACTGACTACCAGGTAATAATCTATATAAAACCAGCACTGGAGCCCCCTTCCTTCTTACACCCTCAATCAGCTCCTGCTAACCTCTGTTAAACTGTAACGCTTGTCGTGCAGCCATTCACCCATGCAATTCCCTCCAAGGCTTGCCAAGAATACCTAAATCCTTCACTGCAAAAGACTTGTCTGCCTGGCGTGATAAATCCATTGATACAGTGGGCAATTTATTCCAAGACCACCACTTACTGACATTTGACCAACTTAGGCAAGATTATGGCATCCCACCAGGTCATTTCCTTTTCTACGGCCAGCTGCGGATTACGGCCACCTCCTATGGCAAGCATTTGACGAGGAACTCCCCCTGCCTATGCCTTCATACACACTTTATACACCATGGGCTCCGGGCGACTCTTAATTACATGATTGAACAAGGCCATCAAGGAACACATAGAGGTCTCTCTCATACCTCAGACAGGTGTAGGAAGATGATATTGGACACCCATTGCATGATTCCGAATGGAATGCAACATTGGCGTCCCCAAACGATGTCCCCCGTAATGCGAGATATAAAAACATACAATAATAAAATAGAGCCTATTGAACACCATCCAAACTGAAAAGCGTATTCCCGAGGGCAAACCGCACATGCCCAAGATGTTAGCCCAGTGGAGCCTATCTCCAGAACATGCTCTGGTCATGCCCACCCTCACACACTACTGCCGCATCATACACAATAACATTTCCATTGTCACCAAACTCACTAACCTGAACATTTGGTCTGCAGCTGCTTTGGGAATCTACAAATGGGTGCCCAAAGCAGCTGCATACCATATGTTCATGTTAGTGTGTTCGGTGACGATGGAAATGTTATTGTGTATGATGCGGCAGTAGTGTGTGAGAATCTACAAATGGGTTCCGCACTCTGGACATGCACGGTTAGACTATATGCTCATATCTAATGCCCTGAGATCCAATTGTGTAATGGAAAAACTACCAGGGGTCCTATCAGACCATAATCTGTTAGAATTGAGTCTAGCATGTGGAGTAAATAAATCCATGATAAGGATATGGACATTTGAAAGAGCACTATTGAGGAATGAGAAATACTGCCAACACATGAGGAATTGGATCCCGGGCTTTCTGGTGGATAACCTGGGTAGTGCCGCAATTGATGTGGTTTGGGACGCCCTAAAGGCAGGCATCAGAGGTGAAACGATGCAATTCGCATTTAACGACAATAAAGAGGGCAAACAAAAGATGGCGATATTACAGCAGAAGTTGGGTAGGACTGAGGGAGATTTGATCAAAGCTGTCCAGGAGGGACGGGTAACGGATAACGAACTGAGTCGGTTGGCAATTGCTAAAAAATATATATTTGAAATATTAACAGAGAAAGCTGTAGCCAAAGCAACAATCTATAAAGAGAAAATTTATGAAGTAAATTAAGAAGTGGGTCATCAATTGGCGGTTCGTACTCGAGAAGAAACATCAGCTAATATAGTGAAAGAAATCAAGGATTCAGAACTCGGTCTGAGATCTGAATCCTCTGAAATTAGAGCTTCATTTCAAAGATTTTATCAGGAGTTATACGAGGAAGCTGAAAGTGATCAGGGTAATCATGAGCCATATCTAGATTCAAATACAGCAGTCAGATTTGAGAAAGAGGATCAAGACAGTCTAGGTAACCCTCTTTACTGGGAGGAGAATTTTCTCGCCATGAGCACCCTGGCTATTGGAAAAGCAGCAGGTATAGACGGGATCCCAACTGAGTTTTATGTCAAGTTCGCACCCCTGCTCAAAGAAATAATCCTGGGATTATTTGTTTATATCTTTGATGGGGATAATCCACCTGGCTCATGGTCATCCAGTAAAATTGTAGTCTTTTTAAAAAAGAACAAGGATCATTTGGAAATGGGGTCATATCGTCCTATTACATTATTAAACGGGGAGTCTAAGATTCATTCCAAACTTTTAGCTACTCAACTGGCGCCAATTATACATAAAATCGTTTCTGACCGCCAGATCTACAATTGACCACGTTCAAAGGGTAATCTCTCTCTTTGATTACACAGAGGCGACAGGAAACCCAATGGTGCTTATATTACTCAATGCTGAAAAAGCGCTTGATAGGGTCTCCTGGAAATTTCTGTGGGCAGCCATGTTGTACTGTGGAATTAGTGAAAGATTCATAAAACCCATCCACATGCTATTCGTTGATCCAGGTGCCAGCGTCTTGATTAGCGGGGGTCTATCTGAAATATTCACCATCACTAGGGGGACGAGGCAGGGGTGTCCCTGCTCTCCTCTTCTATTTGCAGTTTAGATAGACCCATTCATCCGCAGGCTGGAAAGTAATATGATAATACCACCTATTAGGGCAAGTAACCATGATACAAAAACTCTAGCATTTGCGGCGGACATCGCTCTTGTCACCGGTGATCCCATCAGGGCCATAAACGTGATAGAAGAGGAGGCATTTAGATTCGGAGTAGTTTCCGGGTACAAATTAAACTCAGGCAAAACCCAGATTGTGCATAATGACAAAATCAGGATGAGGGATGCAAGGGTCACTGATAAAGCCACATACTTAGTGGTTAGCATAACTGCTAAAAAAGAAAATATAGTTAGTAATAATGTTGAACCACTGATCCAGCGCACAAAAAATGAACTGGTACGACTGAATAATCTACATTTAACTATAGGTGGCAGATGTAATGTAGTCAAAATGCTTTTCTACCTAGATTTTTATATTCTTTTAGGTCAATATGTTTAGAAGGTTCTCCACAGTTATTTAAAACTATTGAGTCTATGTTCTCAAGGTTCACATGGGGTTATAAGAGGGCTCGTTGGGCCCTCAGATGGATCACTCTGCCAAAAGAGAGAGTGGGTTTGGCAATGCCTAACTTTAAGCTATATTACTGGGCTACCGTATTAAGATACTGCGCGGTACTCCTCTCTATAGAACTCAAAGGCTGTAATATACCTACTCCACAAGAACTCATCCTGGGGGAGGGCTGTGAAGGATGCCTCTGGCGAAATGTCATCGATAGCCACTTTAAAACAGTTAAATTCAAGACCATCTCTGGTATATACAAGGTGTGGGGGAATTCTCGGAAATTACTAGGACTTGGGCGTTATTCTCATTATACCCCTGTGGGCAATAATGATGATCTTCCAGAGTTCTTCCGCGATAATTGCATGAACAGGTGGATCCACGCAGGGATGGTGCAGCTCAGCTGTTTTTATTCATTGACCGGGTTAAAGACCTTTGATGAATTACGTATTGAGTACGATATTAGCCATTGGGATTTTTTTTTAATTCTTACAAGTTAGAGATTTTCTATCAAAAAAAGGGGGAGGCCAGGTAAAATTTCAATCAAGCCAAATTATAGCTAATCTATGTAAAAAATCTACCCTAAACATTTAAGAGGTATATGAGACTCTGATCTCTTTATTTCCAGATGACATGGACAAACAGATGGCTATCTGGCAGGTTAAATTAGGAGTATCACCCCAAATCCCCCCTCATCCCTATGAAATATCTCGGATTTGCTTGATGTCAATAATATGGTCCGGGATGCCCGCCACCCCTTCCACCACCAATCCCAATGGTAGGAGACAGACACAGTTTGAACTTTTGGAAGGCAGGGGGGCCTCACGACCCCCCCAGCCATATTTATTAAAATATGAAACAAAATGTAAAACTTTAAATTAAAAACGTTTCATGTATCATGTACAAAATTCAAAATTTTCCTAACCGAGTCTAACATCATGACATAATGCATTGCATACAAATTTTGTAGATCCTATCGTTAGGGGCCAACGACAAGGTCTTAACCGGTGTCAAATCCCTATCACCAAATTTCCGCCCTCAAGTGTGAGTGGCGCTTGGGCAGAGGACTTTACCCTCATAGCCTACTGTAACTTCGCTTGTCATGGGGGCCCCCTTTCACTCGGCGCCATCTTAAGGTCGTCCGAGTTCCTGTGTGGGGTATCCGTAAGAAGGACAGCATGGACTCCCCCCCTTTCCCCGCCCCCCCTAGGGACCTTGAAATCACTGCTCACCGATCATGACCTTACCGCCTGACCGAAGACTAAATAAATACGACAGTTAGTTACCTACTAAGGGGAAAAAAACCTATGCTTAATCTTAACTTACATCTAGGTATATCCAATGAACTATAAACATTGCTACAAAGGAAAAAGGTCGTATAGCAAAGAACGTTTTTTATTGCATACATTCCATTACATTTCTACAAAGGAAAAAAGGCCTATAGGCAAGTATTCAGTTGCATGCATACTCTTGGCATCGATTTAAGATGAGAGCAATGATTCCAACAAGACGTTTATTCATTACAATCAAAATGCGACTTAGAACTTTGTTTACTCCCAAACTTCTGCAACAGGGGCTGGTGGGTGGGTCAAAAACTGCAGCTTGTTCCCTTGAGGGCTCACGAGTGACGAGTGGTGCAGCCTTCAGAGCGCAGGAACAAGAGGACGCTTGCCTGGATTCCCGCGCCTTTTATCTTGCAGCGGGAAGGCGGGGCAGCGTCCCCATCCCGCCCAGAGGTGCACTGACTTCCGGGCGGGTGTTAGGACCACCCTTTTCGGCGGCGGGGGCATGCTCCAACCACGCCGCTATGGGCATACCGGCCGGGACACAGCCCCCGCCCGCAAAGGTTTCCCGGGGGCTCGGGGCACCCAGCCATACGTTCGGGGTGACCGAGTGGTCTCCCCTTTCCGTATGGTCCGGGATGCCCGCCACCCCTTCCACCATCAATCCCAATGGTAGGAGACAGACACAGTTTGAACTTTTGGAAGGCAGGGGGGCCTCATGGCCGCATTTATTAAAATATGAAACAAAATTTAAATCTTTAAATTAAAAACGTTTCATATATCATGTACAAAATTCAACTTTCATTACATTTGGCTAACTTTAACAAATCTCTAATACAAAGATTTTCCTAACCAAGTCTAACATCATGACATAATGCATTGCATACGAATTTTGTACATCCTATCGTTAGGGGCCAACAGCAAGGTCTTAACCGGTGTCAGATCCCTATCACCAAATTTCCGCCCTCATGTGTGAGTGGCGCATGAACAGAGGACTTTACCCTCATAGCCAACTGTAACTTCCCTTGTCATGGGGGCCCCCTTTCACTCAGCCCCATCTTAAGGTTGTGCGAGTTCCCGTGCGGGGTATCCGTAAGAAGGACAGCGAGGACTCCCCCCCTTATCCCGCACTCTCTTCCGCCGGAGTGGATATCCGGCCCCCGGGAAATTCGTGGGAGGGGCATATAGCCGTCTTCCCCTGGGCGATCCCATCCGTAATGGGTGCGCCCCTCCGTGGGAGGGGCCAATGGCCGCCTCCCCCCGGGCGCTCCCATCCATAGTGGGTGGCGCCCCCCCTAGGGACCTTGAAATCACTGCTCACCGATCATGACCTTACCGCCACAGGCAGATAGTTGACCGACTATCTGCCCCCCCCCCCCACACTGCCGGGTTGTGCTTAACAGACAGTTGGTTTTTGCATGAGGGGGGCCCCCGAAAATTACCCGCCGGGATCCTGAAGCCATACGAGAAGCCATCTCGCAGGATCCCAGCGGACACATGATCAGGGTATTTGTTCAGCCAGGGAGTCAAATCCAGAATATCCACGGGCGATTGTTTGGACCTCCGAGGCACCGTGTCAATCCTACTTTGTACTCCCTTTTCCTCCAGTATTATTGACTCTGGATCGGCAGCTCGTTTCGGGGTGGGAGGTGTTACCACAACCTGCGCAGGCATGCCTGACCCTGCATGTTCCCTGCGGCCTGCTACACGTTCCTTTGTTAAAACCCCAACGTACCCCTCGCTTATTCCCATTCCCGCCCGATCTAGATGGAGTATCTCCCCCGTAGGTTGGTCGAAAGGGATGTGGATGTTTCTGCTGAATGGCCCTGGAGCCGTTTGCACTCGACCCTGATCCACCCGCCGCGCCCGGCAGGAACTTCGCATGCCAAGATACAGTATCCAAACAATCCCGTCAGTGTTTCATTAAACTCTTTTGCTTTTCTAAATGCCACATCATACCCTTTCCATTCTTCTCCTCCATACTTCTCATGAAAGCCCGTGATCCTGCTCTGGTAGCAAGCAAGGTCTCCCAACAGTTCTGGTGTTTGCTCACCCACAATCGCTACAAAAACAGAGAAAGCCCTGATCCAGTTCATCATAGACTCTTCCACCCTGAATTCAGCCATCTTTGCCCTCCATATACTGGGGTGCCATAAATCCTTCTGAGTTTTGGCATATTCTAACTCACGATTTTCTGTCAACAATGAAAACATATTGATATATTTGTTTGCCCATAGGAACATGTTGCGCCAAGCATTCCCGCCTTGAGGGTACAGTGCCCTCCCCCATTATTGGGAGCGATCTCTTACCAGCTTCTGACGTATCTCCGGTCGTGTCCGTCGACTTATTTCGATTTTCGACCGCGGCCGGGTTCGCCACCTGCGGAGAAATAGAAGGCACGTTCGCTGCCCCAGCGCCCCTTGTCTGCCTGAGCTGCTCGATAATATGTCTAGCTTCTTCGGCTGGGTCTTCCACAGCCGCGGATCCTCCCGCTCCCTTCTTCAACCAAGGTAACACAGCCGCCAACTAAATCGCTAGTTCGGGAGGCATTTGGTTGTTATCCAGCGGTGTGATAACCATAGGGATTGGCAATCCCCCATCCGGTGTGGGTACCCTGCTGGACGCTGGTGCTACTGGGACCAGCGGAACCTCCATCGGGACTGGGGCCTCGCTAGGACCCGCTTTCGGCTACTTCTTTTTCCCCTTATCCCCCTGGGGTAATGTTTGGCAAAGCAGGCCCCACGATCCTCTTAGGCCGCCCTGAGGGCCCTGCTTGGGCCTCCACTTGTTTCTGGAGGGCCGCTAAGCCGCGACCCAGCTGGTCTACTTTACCGAACTTCCTGTCCATAGCCGACACTTGGTTCACCAGTGTGCGCAGCATTCATTCCATCTCGGAGCTCTTTCCACTCTTCTTACCAGGCATATCTGCGTTCTGTTTTATCTCTGCCTGTTCTCCAGTAGTGACTCGGACTCCAGCTACGCCTTGACGACTGAAACATAAAAACAACGATTACATGTTCAAAAACTGCAGCTTGTTCCTTTGAGGGCTCACGAGTGTCAAGTGGTGCCGCCTTCAGAGCGCAGGAACAAGAGGACGCTTGCCTAGATTCCTGCGCCTTTTATCTTGCAGCAATGTCCCCATCCCGCCCAGAGGTGCACGGACTTCCGGGCGGGTGTTAGGACCACCCTTTTAGGCGGCGGGGGCGTGCTCCAACCACGCCGCTATGGGCATACCGGCCGGGACCCGGCCCACAAAGGTTTCCTGGGGGCTCGGGGCACCCAGCCATACGTTCGGGGTGACCGAGTGGTCTCCCCTTTCCAAACTACAAGCTCAATTTTACAAAACTTTTTTCTCATTATACTATACACCGCACAAAATAGCAAAATGGGGGATCGGAAAGGGAACTACATGCCCTCGCTGCACATTGTTTGAGGCCAATATTGTTCACATGTTTGCCTCATGCAATGCATTGTCATATCTGATAGCAGAAATATCCGGTTTCTTATCTGAAATATTCCAAATGAGAGTGAGTATTACAATGGAAGAGATCATGCTGGGCGTAGCAAATATTTGTCAGCCGAAACTTATGCATTGGCTGATCTTTTTGGCAATGGCCGTTTTACGGCTATGCAAAGCCTCATCATGGTTGGACCAAAACCCATCGGCATTTTTACAATGGAGGGCTCGGTTGCTCGCAATATGTAGCCTTGAGATGGCCATATATAAAAATAAAGGTCATAACAAACGCAAAAGAGGTATGAAGATTTGGGATTTACTGTTAAAATGGATACAAAGGCACATCTCGGATCGATTGATGTTCCTTATAGATATCTGGGTATATATGGAGAAATAGTAGTCCAGTAAGAACTGTGTTTATTTTGATAAGTTGTAATGTGTATATGTGATGAAAGCGCTCTCCACCTTTTTACTTAACTGATCGTTCTGCCGAATTATGAATTCAAATTTGTGTTTTTCTGTTCGGGCATGGGTCATGGTTGCAAGGGGGGGGGTGATTTGTGTACTATGGAAAAAATCTAATAAAGATATTTTTTTTAAAAAGGGAATCTACATATGGGGGTAAGATCACAAAGTGTGAGTGTGATTCATGAATAGATCCTTATTGTTAGCCAAATGGACCCTCCCATTACATTGGTTAGCCCACCACCCCCCTGTGATCAGACTATGGCACAAAGCGCTGCTCTGCTAGGGAGAAGCTGAGAGCATCAATTTAAAATATGAGGAAGCTCTGCACCTCCGTAAAAGACCTATTGCGGTGGGCTGGAACACCATGCTAATGCAGTTTCAAGAACTGGTGTAGGTGCATGAAAAACTGGCAAAAGACCCCCCCCCCCCTCTTAGCCCGGTGCCTGGGCTGTAGACCATGACCCATGATTCTGGAGGTGAAACTGCATCTTATCATCATAACCTATCAACTCCCAGAGTTGGGATCCTGTCATACAAGTGGGCGGCTCAGTGGGTCAGGGGTGCAGTCACGTGTCATTTCCTACCCATACATAGTCCCCATGTAGCTACTAGTACTGCTCTTGCTCATGCTGCTGTTTGGTTGTCCTCCTCTCTAACAGTTTTATAGAGGTTCCTTCCTTAATAACTTAGCTACTTAGTTATACACTCATTTGGGCTTAGCCCTGATCCATGCAGACAGCATAATATATACTGTGACCCTACTCTAATACTCATATCCAAAACGAGTCATGCATCACAGTGTAGTCAGGAATTCAGATCTAGCAAGATATACCCATTTCGTAACAGTTGTTTTATTATATGGGTATGTAAACATTACCTCAATGAAGAGTTAAAGAAATGAAGGCTAAAGGCTGATTACATAGCAGGATGGACTACCAGACCCAACTAAGTGCCTACAACCCCATTCTGGTTGCAGGCTCCTGCAGTGTGGAACTTTGAACATTTTTGCTAGGGCTAATTGTGCATTCTAGTCCGGGTTTCACTTTCCAACAAGTAATGGAAGACTGTGATAACAGAATATTTCTATCCTAGTTTCATACTACCTTGCTCACTCTCTGAAAGGTATACACCCGTTACAACGCATCTTTTACTCCGCACTACCATTACAACGCGACTTTTACAACGCATACCATTACAACGCATTGCGCTGGGGGGCGCTCTAGGATAGGGAATAAGTATAATTTACTATCCAACACCTTCCCTAGGGTCCACGGGGACTGGAGTTAGAATAGTAAATTATACTTACCACTATCCAGCACCTCAAAGCGCTATGCGTTGTAATGGTATGCGTTGTAATGGTCGCGTTGTAACGGTAGGTAGTTGTAATAGTATGCGTTGTAACATGGTACATCCTGCAATTCAAAGTTCTTATTCTGATTTTCACTGTGTTATATTTTATCACTTCTGCCCTGTAAAATCGCCCCAGTACAGTGCAAATATGAGTAGAACCAATGGAATTGAGAATTACAATGTAAAAGCACAAGAAATTCATAACTCCAAGGGGCCCGATTCCCAGAACTAACTTAAGACAAAATCCTAAACTTACTGCGATTTTGTTATTCACAGAAGGCACTTACTCATTTTGGTATTCACAGAAGTGTGGAGTCCTAACTTTAGGACTCCTAAATGCCTTTTGTGAATACCAAAAGTCTTAAAGTTAGGATGTTTCTCAGTTTAGGAGTAGTAAAGTTAGAACTCCTAAGTTTAGTACTCCTAAATGCCTTCTGTGAATACCAAAAGTCTTAAAGTTAGGATTTTTCTCAGTTTAGGAGTAGTGAAGTTAGGACTCTTAACTTTAGGACTCCTAAACTGAGAAAAATACTAACTTCTTAACTATTCTGTGCATACCTAAATGAGTAAGTGCTTTCTGTGAATACAAAAATGGTAGTAAGTTTAGGATTTTGTCTTAAGTTAGTTCTGGGAATCGGGCCCACTGGGTCTTACATACATTTACCAGCTGCTCTGAGCAGGTGATAACTGAATGTGTGGGAATGTAGGTGGGAGGTGAATGAGGATGGGAGTGAGAGCAGTAGCTGAGAGAAGGGGAAGTTTTAGGTTAGCTATAGGAGCATATATGCATCATGCAATTTTTCTGTCGGGAATTACAGACTGGATAAATGTGATCAGGTTGTCCCACACTCTGTAAAATGGGATGTGGAAAAAGCTATCTTTAAACTCATCATTAAGCATACCAAAATTCAATAAAAACGTGCTAGTTCGGCTCCACCTAACTTGTAATTGGACCTCATGTTTAACATAATAAAGTAACCAATTCACCATCTCTCTCGTTCCAAGTTAGATTATATTCAAAGGCTTTTGTCTGAAATCACATTAAATGTATTATAACAGAATGTTGTGCATCCCTTAGTCAAACCTGGTAATGGTGCCACGTGTTGTGGGATCATAGACCCCAGTGATGCCAACAATGTATAAGGAGTGTTTTGGGAGTTGACTTACCTGCAGAATATAGGAAATACCATGACATTTCGTGGCATTCCAAAGTACACCATGCATTGTATATTTGAATGTTATATTTGGATTGTATTCTTCAGTGGAGAATTTACAGGAAACGTATGACAAGAAGTCCATGGGTGTACCAATTGCATACATTGGAAAATCATTGTGAAGAGATTTAGATACATTGTTCAAAACCAGGAAACAGTTTTAAACAACTTTTCGAAGAGGTGGGTGGGTGGAGCAACACTCACCCAAATTATTTTTTAAGTGAGAAGTTGCAACAAATTGAACACTTGAGAGCACACCGGGCCCAATTCCATTTATAAAAACTAAACATACTTAAATGCAACTTCACATGTCTTTGAAGCATCTGTGTCTAATATATTTTTGTTGAAATGATACATTTTAAAAGCATGTCAGGGCAGTACAACTACTGAAATCTAGATGTAGTTTTAAGACAACTTTTTAGATTTTTTTGGATTCTCTTCCCTTAACATGTTTAGCAAAAGGACAGATTTTAAAGCACAATTGGCCAGATGATCAATGAAAACTGGGACTGCTTCTAAAGTATTTTAAAAGAGGCCCTGAAAGGACTTTCTAAATAACGTTTGTAATTACTGAACATTGGTGCTACCTTCCACGGTTAACATCCAAACTAATGGTAAGATACACTGTCCGAAACAATGGGCGTTTTAAGATTGAAAAGAAAAGGTGTGATGCGGGTGTTCTGAAATTGTTTCGTTTCATATTTCTGCTGATATTGTTTCGCTTCCGTCCTAACTCCTTCAGCTTGACACAAAGCATATGTTGACTTTTGAGGTCCTTGTGAAGGGTGTCTCAATGGTAAACTGAAACCAAAGGTACAAACAACTTAATAGTATAACTTTTGGAATGATAACGAACTCTATGAAAATTCTAGTACTAAAATAATTGAACTGACTATGCACGGGCGTATTTTTAGTGTGAATTTCTCTCCAGACTTCGGGGCATATTATCAAGACAGGCGATAATGTGCTTGATAATATGCTGTATGGAATTCCAATTGAAGCCAATGTTAATTGTGAAGGACATTTAACATGGGCTTCAATTGGAATTCCATAGAGCATATTATCAAGCCCATTATCGCCGTTTTAGCGCCAGTTTTCTGCCGCTAAAACGGCGATAATTGTATCGCGTGTCTTGATAATATGCCCCTTAATTTTTCTCACATGGCCTTCCTACACTGCCTGTGTACGTTTGCTTATATCTGTTATGACACGTGATATATGCACATATCGCAGGCCTCATATCTGCACACATTAATACGCACCCAACATACTGACCTATGTTCCACTCACTATGTGAAAAATTAGTACATGAAGAGAAGGCGGACCTCTGATTTCTGTAATGAAACATTTATGTGAGATATGTCCATTAGGCACATCTCAGACCTCTGATCATGTGCATATGTCAGGAGTCTTAGTCCTGTACATAAATCGAAGGCCTCAATACAGCTTACAATACAGGCGCTGGATATGTGCACAGTGTTGTGTCGTGAAGGGGCAGTTATAACCCTAGGGACAGCTGCTCTTGGACCCTACACTCAAGGGGCACCTAGTGAGGATGAGGCCTAACACGTGGCCTGGGAAATAACAGAGACGGACACTGGGGATATCTTCATGGCTCTCCGTCTGCGCGCCTGACTGGCGTACGTTCGTGCGGGGCCCCTCTTTATTATAGGAAGTCACATGACTCAACGTTGCACGCCCGTGGCGTCACAGGCGTGCCAGAACTGGGAACACAACATTCCTCCCAAAACATGAAGAAATAAGAAAACACACAAACATTTAACAGTCCACCTTGATATACTGCCGTTGGCAAACTCTGCTCAAATATTTCTCAGATTACTGGGCATGATAAGTGATAAACAAACAGTCTATGATCTTGACGTATGGGTTAGCATCAGAACAGTCTTACGTGAGGTAGTCCCGCAGGCGACATGAGGGTGTTGGGTTTCTTCTCAGCCCATGCTGCGATTCTCCTCGCTTCCGTGTGTCCTCTTCAGTGACCTGGACTGGTGATTGCGGGCTGTTGATTGCAATATCTGGATTCTCCGTATCTTCAATGGCATCTGGGTTCTCATTCAGCCTGCTGCTCGACTCCATATGACTGTTACTTTCCCGAGTGACTTCTTGTCTTGTCACTGTTTCAGTGTTAGTAGGACTGAGGGCAGTCTCGTTTGTTGAGGTGAGGTTTGGAGGACAGGGTGACCGTGCCTCGGGGTGGAATCGTTTGAAATGTGACACATTCCTTGTTACTGTTTCTCGCCCTCGGACCGCTATGATGCGGGTGCCTTTCACACTGATCACACGTCACGGCACTCGTTCATAGTTCAGTCTGAATTTCCCACTGGTTACTCTGTTTCTGAGAAGCACTAGGTCCCCCCTACTGAATTTGATTGTTACGGCTCTTCTTCTCTTGCTGACCTGAGCGTATGTGGCTTGCCTTTTCCTCACAATCCTGTCTTCATCCACCCCCTCGGGGGTCCACTGGGGTTGATGGGGGATGGAGTCAGTCACTACTCGTCCCATGAGGACATGTGCCGGAGCCACCCCTGTGGTTGAGTGAGGTGTTTGCCTGTAGCTCCGGAGGAACGTGAAGATAGCCATTTCTATGGATTGGCTCTTGTCATGCGCAATGCGTATCACCTTGTTTAGAGTTCTCATGAACCGTTCTGCTTCACCATTAGCCTGAGGCCAGCGCGGGGTGATGCGGCGATGCTGAGTGCCGAGGGAGGCTAGATAAGTGGCTAGTTCATGTCCTTGAAACGGGGGTCCAATGTCAGTTCGTAGTTCGCGCATTACTCCTTGAGCAGCAACAATCTTTTCCAGCTTCGGTATGACATCTCCAGTACTCGTGCTGGTTATTATCTCAACCTCGGGGTATTTGGAGTGGTCATCAATTACCACTAAGGTGTGTCTCCCATCCGGTAGGCTGCCAAAGTCCATACTGACTCTTTCCCAAGGTTGCTGCGGCCGAGGTTCTACTATGACTGGGGCTTCACGTGGAATGTCACCGGTGACTTGGCAGGCCGTGCACGATCTCACCATTCTCTCCACCATTTCATCCATGAGAGGAAACCACACTTTGGTTCTCAACCGTGCCTTGGTCTTGACTATTCCTTGGTGACCAACGTGTGCAAGTCGTACCACCTGTTCAGCCAGAGTGGAGGGTATTACCAATCGGTGCCCTCAGAGCAGGCATCCGGTGCTATCCTCATTCAGTTCCTCTCTTACGTGATGCAGACTTTCCATTATCTTTTGGGCTTCTGGTGTGAGTGATTTCCAGCTTTCTTTGGCCCGGTGCCAATTTCCTTTCTGAAGAGCTTCTCGAGCCCTCTGTATGCAGACGTCGTGTGCCGTGGCCTTCGCTATGTCACTTACTGAGAGGGGTCGTGGACACGACCGCGCCGTCACACACTTGACATAGGCTACCGTGTCTTCAGCTTCTTCCATTTCCTCAGGAGTAGCAGGCCGGGGATGACGTGAAAGATAGTCTGCTGGATTCCTTGCCCCTGGCTGGTATTCAATGTTGCAGTTGTACTCCTGCAGTTGTAACATCCATTTTTCAATGCGGGTGGTGGCTTTGTCGAGGTCCCTGAGAACAGAGCTATCAAGAGTTTATGATCAGTCACGACCGTGAATGGCTTGCCATACACATAGAGGTGAAAGTGTCAGCATCCCCAGTGAATGGCGATGGCTTCCTTCTCGATTTGAGAGTATCGCTGCTCAGTATCCATGAGCGAGTGGCTTGCGAAGGCGACTGGCACCCAATCCAGTTCATCCCTTTGTTTCTGCATCAGGACTGCCCCTAGCCTGGCTGGGCCAGCATCTACTGCTATCATGGTGATGTTTCTGGGGTCAAAAAATGCCAGGGTCGTGTTGTCCGAGAGTGATGCCTTGATGTCCTCAAAAGCCTTCTGTTGTCCCGGCCCCCAGGTCCATGGCGTGGAGTCCTTCGTGAGTTCTCTCAGGGGAAGTGTGAGATTGGCAAGGTCTCTGATGAACCTCCCGCAGTAGTTGACCATGCCGAGGAAGCTCCGAACTTCCGTGATAGTGGTAGGGGGTTTTGGGTCTTTGACGTCCTTGACCTTTTCTGGGTCTGGGTTGACCCCTTCTGCGGAGAAGATGTATCCGAAGAATCCTATCTTTCTTTTTAGGAACTCGCATTTCTCTCTGTGTAGAGTGAGTCCAGCCTCTCTCAGTCTTCGAAATACCTGTGCTAGCCGTTGGTTGTGCTCTGTGATGGTACGGGCATGTATCATGATGTCATCACTGACGTTTATCACGCCCGGTATGTCCGTTATCAGCTCTTGGATTACATTTTGGAACACCTCCGCTGCGCTGGAGACACCGAAGCTGAGTCGGGTGTACATCCTGAGGCCTATGTGAGTCGAGAATGTCGTGATGTTACGTGATTCCTTGTCTAGTACCAACTGGTGATATCCCGACCGTAGGTTCAGCTTCGAGAACCAACAGGCGCCGGCCATTTCTCCAATTATGTCGTCAATGGTGGGAGTGATGTGACGTTCCCGTTTTATGGCCGCATTGGGGAGGTGCATGTCCACGCATATTCTGACTGCTCCAGGCTGTTTCGGCTTTTTGGTGAACACAGTTGGCGACACCCAAGGGGTGGGGCCCGATACTTTTTCAATGATACCAGCTGCTTCCAGCTTCCGCAGTTCTTCTTCTACCAGGGGCCTAAGGTGAAACGCGATGCGTCAGTGTCTCAGGGCTACCGGCTGTACCGTTGGATCGATGTGCAGATGTACTTCTCGGCCTTTGAATCGCCCAATTCCTTCGAATATGTCAGAGAATTCCATTATAAGCTGCTGCACAGATTCTTCGTGAACGCCAAAAGCAAAGGTCACAACCCCTAGGTCCTCAGATACGAAGATATTGGCGTTGATTACTTTGTCACCATGGTGAATAGCAGCTCGGAACTTTCCTCGAATCTTGAGAGGGGTATCTTGTCCATCTACCAGTGGATCCATTCCCAGCGCCGCACCTGGTTTCCCTGCCCATGCGTGAAGCGCGCTTCTGCCTGAGCCACGCGGCCAGAGGGGCTGCGCCCTGCTCCGTCCCACGCATCTCGCGGACGCGGCGTCTGCTGATCCCGCTGCAGGCCTCACCCGAACGTGGTGGGTGCCCTGGTCGCATGCGCCTCGCCACGCTCCTGTAAGACAAGGGGGGAGCCGTCGCCCCATACCCCTTTGAAGCGCCTTCACCAAGGGGGCAGATCCAGCAGAAGAGCGGCCACGCTGGTTGTGGCGGCCTACATCAGGCCCCAGCGGTCTCCGTCCTCATCAGAATTCACATCAATCAGGAGCTCGACTCGACGCTGGCAGTGCAATGGCCACGATTCCGCCCATTGAACCTTTCGTGGTGGAGGGGTCAGCATCATCATTGGCGCCCAAATGGAGAGAGATGGTGGACAGACTCCTCGTATTCTTCGAGGCCACGAAGGTACATAAAGAAGAAAAGAGAGCCATGGTGCTCCACTTGGGAGGCAAGACATACACTCTATCGCCAGAACACTCACCGAAGTGACTCCCAAAACGCATCACACGCTAATCAATGCCCTGAATGCCCACTTCGAACCCATGGGGACCCCGGCCTAAGCAATTTACATGATTTGAACATTGAAACAACACACAAAAATACAGAAAGAAGCATTCATCAAAAAATGCATAAATGATGAAATGTTTGACTTAATTCACAAATGAGTTTAAGAAAAATATCAAAATGTTTGTTTTAATGGGTAGAAGGGAGCTCTTCGAAAATTAGTTGTGGCAACACATTGTCCATACTATATTCTGTTTGGTGCACTGCTCCAACAAACTAATCTTAGTATATCAGCGTAATTTTTGGCCTTCAATCAAATTCCCTCACGTTTACAGAGTGTTTTATAACATTTAGGGGCATATTACCAACAAGTAGCAATATTTATCGCTAAATAGGCTTAGCGACGATTTTTTTATCGCTGCCTATCGCTGGATATGTTAGCGGAAAAAACATGCTATTAGCAACGTTTTTCTCCATTGTGCTAAAATATCCAGCGATAGCGGCGAAATGCGTGAATGTCGCTGAGAATACAGCGATATTCACGCATTAGCGATAAAATGCTCTTAGTCATGTTATCCACCTCCCATTGGATAACATGGCTAAGAACTGGTCTGGGCAGGTGTTAGTATTTGGAGATATTCGCGCTCAGTTCGAATATTTCCAACGCTATGCCTGCTGCCTTGCTAATAGGCGATAGCGACATTAGCGACTGATTTCAGTCGCTAACTGGTTGGCTACGCCCACTTTGCATGTCATTAACGATAAACATCGCTGACATGCAAAGCGGGCCCCAAACCGCTCGCTATCGCCTAAAAGCTGTCGCTGACATCAGTTAGCAACAGCTTGCTATAGGGCGATAGAATTATCGCCGCTTAGCGGCCGAAAACGGCGGCTAAATCGGCGATAATTGCCTATCGCACCCCTTGGTAATATGCTCCTTAATTTTTTCATTTTGCATCTTTTTGATATATACTGTATTAATCTGTAAATAATATTTAATTGTCCAAATAGTCACAGGCCCCCTGAGTATGCTTTGCAGACCCAAAGATTTTCTTGGCTAGAGGTTAAGAACCACTGAATTGCAAAAATGCACACTGTACATTTGTATTTGTATTTGTATCTGGGTTTTATATCGCGCCAAATCACCGACAGGTCTCAAGGCGCTTCTGACCAAGTACAGCAACAAGGAGAAGGGTGAATAAGGTACAGATTGCCGGCCTATCTTACAGAGATGTAAATGCGTCCCTGAAAAGCAATGTCTTCAGGGATTTCCTAAAACGGAGAAGATTAGATTCTCTACGAAGCACCTCCGGTAGCTTATTCCAAATGGTGGGGGCTTAGACTGAAAAGGATCTGCCACCTTTAGTCGCCATTTTAAAACGTGGACATGATAGCAGAAGGGAATTGGAGGATCGTAGAGCTTGCTTGGGTTTATACACTTCAAGCCTCTCTTTTACATAGGCCGGCGCTTGCCCATAAATTGCTTTATGGGCAATGCACAGGCTCTTAAATTCAACCCTTTGATTTATAGGGAGCCAGTGTAACCTATGAAGTAGAGGGGAAGCATGGGTCCGTCTAGGTGATCCGAAGATTAACCGTGCTGCGTCGTTCAGGATGACTTGTAGACGATTGATTACGTTTTTTGGAAGACCTAGATATAGTGCGTTCCCGTAGTCGATTCTGGAGACTATTGTAGCTGAAACAATGGTTCGAAGCATGTTCGTGGAAAGCAGAGGGGCTAGCTTTCGCAGCTGCCTAATCAGGTTGGTACATGATCCAACCACAGTGGATACTTGGTTGGTCATCGAGAGCTCCTGGTCGATTTTAATACCAAGGCTCTTTACACTGGGGCATGGCTTTGGGGTGGGTCTGAGTTCTTGGGGCCAGAACAGATCATTCCAGGGAGAGGCATTAGTTGAGACTACTAGGACCTCCGTTTTATCTGGATTGATTTTTAATAGGTTAGATGTCATCCAGTTCACTATAAACCGCAATATCTTTTGGGCCATGGACTGAGCCGATGTTGTATTTTCGATACTCAGCAACAGCTGAGTATCGTCGGCGTAGTTGAAGACTTTACAGCCCATGTTTGCCAAAGAGTCTATCAGTGGCTGCAGGTATAAGTTGAATAGGAGTGGCGAGAGTGCGGACCCTTGCGGGACTCCACATTCCAGGACGCCAACGTCAGATATACGATCTGCTAGTTGGATCCTCTGCGTCCTCCCTAACAGAAAAGACGTTAGCCATTGGAGAGCTTGTTCTTTTATCCCGGACATGGCTAGTCTGTCCAGGAGCAGTGCATGGCTGACAGTATCAAACGCCTCTGAAAGATCTAGAAGTATCAGGGTGTATCAGCCATGCATCTAAGCTCGTCCAGCACCGACAGCATTACTAGTTCGGTGCTATGGTGGGCACGAAACCCAGCTTGCTGCTCCTGGAGTAGATGATGTGATTCCAGGAGAGGTGACAATGATTTTAATACATGCTGTTCTAGAATTTTAGACAGAAAAGGCAGCTGGGAAATTGGCCTGTAATTCTTCAGACTAGTTGGATCAGCCCCAGGTTTTTTTATCAGGGGTTTAACACGTGCCTCTTTAAAGCTAGCTGGCAATGATCCTGTAGCTAGTGAGTTATTTAGGAGGTCTAAGATCTGGTCCTCCAGGATAGGAATTGCCAACCGAAAAATTTCAGGAGGGCAGGGATCTGCAGGGGAGCCTGACTTGGTTGATATAGCAAGCTGTCTGAGGGAAATGGAATCGATGTTAGGAAATCTAGAGATAATGGGGGTCGAGGGATTTTGAGGGGGCAGTGGAGTGGTGGACATAGTTGGAATTTCTTTCTTGATGTCTGACAGGATGGTAGCTACTTTTTCAAGAAAGTAACCTTGGAAGATGTTACAGCCTATCACTGTATCTACCTTTTCTTCTATCTTACTTAGTTCTTTTAAAATTTGGAAGGTTTCTTTCTGAACATTTACTGCATTTTTTATGCGGGTTTCATAGTAGTCCTTTTTGGATGATACAATGAGCTTTTTATACAGCTGAAAAAATGTTCTATACAGTTCGCGATCTGTATCATTTTTTGATTTCCTCCAGCATCTTTCAAGATAACGGAGCTTTCTTTTTTGATCCCTCAAGCTTTGAGTAAACCAAGGGGCCCCTTTTTCCGCACCCTTTATTTTCTGTATCTTTTCCGGGGCTATCTGGTCAATTGATTGTCTGAGAGTAGCTACTATAGTATCATAGTTTGAATCTAGATCTACGTCATCAGATGAGGTCATTGATTTATGTATATGTTTGGAGAGGGCTTCTGTTAGGGTTACTGAGTCGACTTTTTTCCATTGACGCACTTTTTTGGTTTTTACCATACATTTATCAGAGACGGGACAGTACGTATACCAGATGCCTTCGTACTGTGTAAATACATATCACTGTCAAATAGGTGCACAATGTTCAAGCCTCTTGCATGGGCAAGTTATATGGGACATATCTAGTGCTGACCTCAACCGTATACTAATTAGGAGTGAGCGCAAAATCCGTTCCGCTCGCGGATTTTGCGGATTTTCGGTAAATCCGCAATCCGCAAACTCCCGCGAATTTTCCAAAAATCCGCGAATCCGCGAGCGGCGGATTCGGGGGGCAAAAGTTCAAGCCTTCTAGCTTGAAGTTGTGGATGTAACTATTTTAGGATGGCGCCGGCAAGCTGCCAGCGCCACCCTAAAATAGTTTCTAAGTTAGCTTCAACAGGAAGCACTAATAGATAAAATAAATCAGGTGCTCGAGCACCTGCTTTATTTTATCTATTAGTGCTTCCTGATGAAGCTAATTTAGTAACTATTTTAGGATGGCTCTGGCAGCTTGCCGGCGCCATCCTAAAATAGTTAGATCCCAGGATGATGGATGGACAGCTCACTCAAGGGACCCCTGCGCCCTTCGGGGTGATTGCATAGTAACACACACATGGCCGCTGGAACTAGTTGCAGCTCAAATTCAGTGACTCATTCATCAGCCCAAAAACAATCGTGAGCGTCATCGAGGCTGGGCAGGTGTGCTGCCATTCTTCCCAAATCTACTGCCGAAAATCAGCTGTGATGCTGGATAGAGGCCTTTGTATCCTTGAATTTAATGAGCGCAATCCTCGTGCTGTTCCTGTGACCAGGAGCTTTTTTCTCTTGATCTGCTGCCCTGATCGGTCTCTGACCTTTTATACACACAAGAGGCATGTGAACTTGCATGGAAGCCCGCCCGTTTGGCCCCGCTCACACACTCGCGGTGGCTGTGCACCGTCTTCCCGCCATTTACCCACTATAATGGACAGCTCACTCAAGGGACCCCTGCGCCCTTCGGGGCGATTGCATAGTAACACACACATGGTCGCTGGAACTAGTTGAAGCTCAACTTCAGTGACTCATTCATCAGCCCAAAAACAATCGTGAGCGTCGTCGAGGCTGGGCAGGTGTGCCTTCTTCCCAAATCTACAGTCGAAAATCAGCTGTGATGCTGGATAGAGGCCTTTGTATCCTTGACTTTCACGAGCGCAATCCTCGTGCTGTTCCTGTGACATGTCACTCGCAAAATAGATTGATTCTGTCTATATTTTATTCCTTACATATGATTTCTGTATGCATGGGACCTGTGTTGCATGTATAAAGTTCTTGTGACCAGGAGCTTCTTTCTCTTCATCTGCTGCTCTGATCGTCGGTCTCTGACCATTTATACACGCAAGAGGCACTTGAACTCGCACAGAAGACCCCCCCATTAAAAAAAAACGCAAAATCCGCGAATCCACAAATTCGCAGATTTTGCGGATCCGCGAAATCTGCCCATGCTTAATACTATTTATATAAACATCTGAATAGTTTCCCAACTGTAGAGGTCTCTGGCATATAAACATTGACCTCCAACAACCAGCTATGTGTAACACTGATCGTCACTCTTGAGCACAGCCTCGCGCTCAATGATGTCGCTCAACTTTTAATATTGCTAAGAAGGAGTTCATATCTTGAATTATTTCTCTTCAAAAGATCACTCTTTATTAATTGTATAAAATTGAATTTAGTTCAATGTTCTCGAGATTCAACGTTTCAATTGTTTATCTCCAAATCACCATTCGGGACAATTCTTTTTGCACTTTGGATCAAGTTGAAAATAAAATAATCAAACACATTACACTGCAAATCTAAATGGGCACTTTGTACACTAAGAGCACACAAGAAAAATATAAATGCATACAATTATATTGGTTGCTGTTCTAAGAATGTACAGTGAACATTAGGGCATAATTCACAAAAGTAAGTTTACACGTCCGTGCACGTTTAGCTTTTTCAGTATTTACTGAAAACTACATTTTATTAGCAAGTTTACGAGTGCTGGGGCTCCGCAGACAGGACAGGCCTATCGTTTTATGTACAGAGAGTTCTCCATCCCAGTTGCGGAGTCTCCGTACTTGTAAACTTACTATTAACATGCAGTAACTGAATATTGAAAAAGTGTAAACTGCCACAAATTTGTAAATTCACTTTTATGAATCTACTAACGTAGTGCTGCAACAGGTACTACGAAGCGCAGTTTGTGAATAGACCATTTTATATTTATTTTTGCATACATTATATGTAGGAAAATCGGTTATTGTTTTGGAAGGATGTGGTTCCTTTTCAACTAATAAGTCTGTAACCTTTTTTCTACGGATAACCAAGCACGGTGTTTCCACACTTGACTCTCTCAAACCCAGGCAGAGCAGGCCAGCCCTACTCAGTGGAAGTGGTGTGGACTAGTACCACAGTCCGCAGACACATAGCACACAACTCTCAAGTCAGAGATTTTTATTATAAAAAGGAAAAAGTACTTTACTACGCTCACACTACTCAATACTATGAATTCAGTTACAAATGTTACATGATTACAGAAGGAAATACCTGCAGCAACATCATCCTAATGGTTCCCACCCCGGGCAGGGCCCTGAACACTCTAACCACAGTAACCCTGCATATGCTAGGCACCATTCGGCATACCTGTCACTTCGTATGCCGATGACACACAACTCATTGTGCCACTAGACGAACTATCTACCAAAGCAGAACTCAACCTGAAACACTGCCTGACCGAAGTATTCCGATGGATGGACAACAACCACTTGAAATGTAACTCGAGTAAAATGGAGATCCTCCCGATCGGTACAAATATCTCCTTCTGTCCAGCACTCTGGTGGCCGGAAAATTCTGTTGCCCCCCCTCAGACTGTGTCATCGGCCAGGAATCTCGGCGTAATCTTTGACTCCGAACTCTCTTTTGATCAGCATGCCAGAACCGTCGCAGGCAAATGCTTCGGAACGATCAGATCCCTCAGAAAGTTCTTCGACTTTCTCCCCATCGACGCCAGAAAAATGGTGACAGTAGCACTCATAATCTCACGCCTGGACTATTGCAACGGCCTGCTCGCAGGAGTCAAAAAGAGTACCATCCTAAAACTGCAGAGCGTACTACACACAGCTGCACGTCTTGTCCTGGGCCTGCCCCGCAGATCCTCTATCACTGCAGCGCTCCGTTCACTTCACTGGCTTCCCCTTCACAAAAGGATTCTCTTCAAAATCCTGATCATAGCCTTTCGTGCCTACAACAAAACAGGCCCTAAATACCTCACCAGGCGCTTTCCCCACTATACGCCCAGTCGACACCTTCGTTCGACCCACGACAACCTCATCCTTCCCCTTAAATACAATCTGAAAACGAAGGGTGAGAAGACCCTCAGCTTCCTTGCCACTAAAGCTTGGAATAAACTGCCCAAAACCCTCAGACTACAAACCCAGGAAAAACCTTTTAGAAAGCTTCTAAAGACATGGATCTTCAATCTCCCGGACGATTACTCCAAAGCCTCCATCTAATCCTCCTGGACTGGTTCACTTTGGATCCTCAGCGCCAAGATGCTCCCTCCGGAGTGAACGTTGCGCTCTAGAAATACCCCCACAAAATTCACAAAATTCACAAATTCATTCACGGGATGTAACTATCAAAAGCAGGCCTACTGGCTTTGTCAAAAATAATAAAAACTGAAATATATAATAATAATCCAATGTAACACCATTAAAACCACTAAAGATAGTAACATTTTAGAATAACAAGCATCGTAACATGTAATGACACACTGTGAAAGCTATGATTGTTAATAAAGGATTTTATTGACCGTCATTAATACCTGTAATGACTCACTGTTTAATTTGTCATTAATGTATTTACATGACTCTCAATAAAACATATAGTGACTCACTGCTGGCTTTGTCATAGTCAATGAAGTATTTTAATGAATGTGCATATAGATATTTTCAGTATTTATTAATTCTGCAAAACAGCCTTAGGTGTCACCATCAAAAATCACTGCACTCAAGAGTGTTTTGAAGTGTCTAAAAGACCACTGAACACCCTCCCCAGGTCATGTTTCTATGACCTGCAAGACCTAGGGCATCTCCACCCTGGTAAGGAGAAGGGGTTCTTGAGTCTTAGGGGATCTAAAGTTGTACAAGGTGGATCTGTAACCTTATAAAATAGCACCACATTGCCCAAGCCCTCCTGGGAACTGTGGGTTTCATTTTTAAATTAGGAGGTGCCAGTGTCTACTGGGGTGTGATTTTGCCTTTGGGTAATGTAGATAATAGGTTCCAACCATTTAGTCGATTTTGAAAATGAGTACCCATTTTTTACCTTTTACTGTGAGTTTCACTACCTGAGTCCCACTCACACTAATTTCACAATATTTGGACTTACAATGTTTACCACCAGTGTCCACCTTTTAAGAAAAGGTCACTGCTGCGTAGCTTGGGTAAGTGGCACTGGCTTCATTATACATGAACACATGTATGTGCACATGTGTGAATTGTGTATGTGTGAGACTACCACTATGCACATTACCATAGCTCCACATAAGTAGCCTGCTGCAGAAGCCACTCTGCAAGGATACATGGTGACCTAGTGTAGGTCCTCTAATATGAGTGGTCATTCATGGAGTATGAATCTGGATCTGATATGTTTACTGGAAATCTGTGGTGTTTTCACTGGATATACATGTAGGTGAAGTCTGCCCTAAAATGCAGTTTCATCCTACCTCAGCCTACAGGGTATAGAAGTTTCCAAACTTGGATCAAACATGCATACAGGGGTTGAACCTGCAATACCCATCACACTAAATCCATATCTTTTGGGATTTCAGGAAATCTCCCACTTCTCTGGGTAAGCTCATTATCAAATTCCTTGCCTTTGTCCCCCCTGCTGGGCTAAGTTAAATACTGTGCTCCCCAACAGAGGACAACAAGACCTCTCACACAAAAAGATCACCTATCAGTGTGTGTCTCTTCTGGGAAAGGAAGGTGTGTGTGGGAAATCAGCACCTGATTATTAGCTTTTGACACTGTGCCTGGGTTGAGACATCACTGGCCCATTATGTAAAAGGAGACGGGTGAGACCTATGGAACCAATACAGAAGAGACTCTCCTTTGAAGTTTTGTTGAGAACGAATTAAGTAAAGGTGTCAGCTACAGAAATAGCAGAGGCTCTTAGAGGAGCTGTTACCAGAGAAAAATGTAAGTGCCAGTTTGGACTGTCCCAGAATACAGTACAGGAGGGTTGTGTCAAGGTGGAGGGGATGATGTGGCATTAATGGATTGGTCAGGAATGTCTGGTCCCTAAGGTTTGTGATGAGGTGGATGGATGATTTGGCATAAAATGAATGGTCAGAGAGTGGTGGCTGGCCCCTAAAACATTCCACCTAAACAAAAATTCAGCTTCCCAAAAAATGTGCTACTTTAGATGCCAGGAGGTCTGTCTCTTTGTCACTAAGCCTGGCTTCCAGGGCCAAAATGAGCCCAGAATTAAGGAAATCAGAAGTCAGCCCAATAATTGCTGAGACTTTTTCACCACAGGGATGAGCCCCTGTTTGGTTATTGGAGTATTGTGTGATTATGCCTCCATTATTTTTTTACACATAAGGTATCCATGCCAAAATATGTGTGCTTTTTCCCCATCATCCTTTTAGCTTAGTCAAGGTATTGTGGACTCCCAAGGAGTAGATTGAGAAAATAGGCAAATATGTGGGGAGGGGTTTGAAAATTGGTGGAAAAATGTTCAGCAAAAAAGTGTTTTGTTCCCTGAAAATGGCATCAATTAAATATTATCTTTACCAAAATCACTATTTTCCAAGATTTCAGGAACATGCCAAGCTGTATCAAGCATTTCACCACAGTTTTATAATTTATGTGAGAGTAAGTCAATTTTTACTAATGCTTGTGCTTTCAATCTACTTCCAGTTTGTGTTAGAAAATGTGACACTCATTGATGATATTGGAAAGCTATAGTTTTTTAAAAAAGTTCACACAATTTCGAGTTCAGCATTGTGTAGCTGTGTATTTTGGGCTATAGTTTAGCCATCAAACAGGGTAGACTACCAAACCAGCACATTTCAGAAAACTAGACACCACAGACTCTGGGAGTCCACATTGTTCACCACATTGTTTTACCTGCAGCCCTTGCAAAGCTCAAATCTTTGCTAAAACACACATTTTCCTCACATTTCTGTGATGTAAAGTTATGAACATTGTGGGGAGAGACAACTTCCCTACCACCCAGTGTTCCCCAAAGTCTCCAGATAAAAACGGTACCTCACTTATGTGGGTTCGTTTAGCGCCAGCAACGGGAAAGGACCCAAAAGGCAACATGGACACATCAAGTTTCCCCCTGAAAACTGATATCTTTTTTGCAATATGGGCAGATGTGGGTTTTAAGCATTAGCTCAGCCAGCACCTAGGCAAACATTTGAAACCTGCACATGTCTGAAAACTAGACACCTGGGAAAATGCAGGGTGGTGTGCCTCGTGTGAATCTAACTACACTTTTATTATCCAGAAGCCCCTACAATTCTGATACTTTACCTAAAAACACAACGTTTCCTCACATTTCTGTGGTGGAAACTTCTGGAATCAGCAGGAACTACAATATACCTATCACCCATCGTTACCCCACTTGTACAGACAAAAATGCTGCACAATTTGTGTGGCTAGGCCTAGTGACTGCAACAGTAATAGATCAAACCAAGGTCAGTGGGAGTACTCGCAAAGGGGAAAATGAGTGATTTTAGGCAAAGATTGAGGTTTACCGGCCTTTTTGGGATCCACACAAGGCACACCACCTGGAATCACCTGGATGTCTACTTTTTAAAAATGCCTATGTTTGGTAGGCTTCTATGGGTGGCGCCGACCTGGATACCACAGCTGTCTCTATTGCTGATCCCTCCTTGTAGCTTTTTGGGTCGTTTTGTATTGCAGTCTCTCGACTCATCCACACAAGTGGGGAACTGAAGTTATCAAGAGACTCGTAGGATCGTTGGGTAATAAGACATTTGTTGATCCCAGTGAATTCTAGAGATTTCTGGCAAAGAAATGTGAGGAAAATGTGTTTCTTTACCCAAAGTTGATGGTTTTCAAGGGCTTCTGGTGAGGAAACCCTCATAAGACGTATAACCAGAGTGAAATGGAGGTACTTAAGAACAGGTCGCCCTCCTAAAGCGTCATATGAATAAAGTGAGCCTAAGTTCTGGGTTCGGAGACCTGTCTTGTGTTGTGGCTAAACACAAAAGATTATTAAGTGTAGCCGAAATCAGAAAGAAAAAATATCTTTCTTGAGTCCCCTTACTCACCGGAGTTTCCTCACCGTGACATGCTTCATCATTTGGGCCATCCCAGTTCTCTACGAAAAGGGGTGTGCTACGACTTGCGAACTACGTAGGAGCACTTAGTTCTGAAGGACTATGTGTGGTGCAAAAAAAGTGTAGTGAGGTTAAGTGGGTGAACAAGTGAATTTTAAAAATACCGTGCTAGTGGGCCTCAATAATTTATTCAGCTCCTAGGTTGGTATATTAAAAATGTGGTTTATGCTGTGATCTGAACGACTATGAAGGTAGGTTAAGTATATGGTCAACATGTTTCACGCTACCCCTGGCGTTTCTTCAGGACCATACAGGGACCACCCCTGTATATGCCACTCCTAGAAACCTAAAATGAAGGTTAAGGATTAATTAATGTAAAGAAGGTATTTACAATAGTGGACGCTGCTCAACATAGACACATGCGTGGTTCAAAATACATATGCGGTAGCTTACTGGCGTATGTATTGCTCATTGAAGAACCTGTAAGGAAATGAATAAAACAAAGTTTAAAACACCTTACCCCTTTCTCTAAGAGATCGGGGACATGTATGCCCTTCATGCTGCACGTTTCCAGATACACATACATATATATGCGCATACTTTATATATGGTGCAATTTGCCCCATATTGGTGCGTGCAGGCTCTCGGGTCCAGCGTGTGGTGAATAAAGTACACGCAGAGTGATTGTGACGTGAAATACATCCACAAACCTTAATATGTGACTTACTGTGACTAAGACGATAAACAGACATTACATATAACACAAAATAGAATCTCAATATTTACATTTGTGGGTGCTTAATAGCACTTCATGGTCTCTGAGGGGGGCGGTGTTGCTTCGGTGGAAGCAATGCTGCAATAGCGGGATTAATAAAACGTGGTTCGTTTTTCAAAAACCAAACAAAGTTTTTTTACGAGCGGGCAGATTTCAGAAGCTTTGCTCTCTCGTATCTGATAAGGAGAAATGGGGTAGTACACTTACTTCCTGATCAGCAACACCGCACGGTATTACCTAGCTGTTACCCCGTCGGACCGCATCTTAGAGTGCGTCCTGCGGGAATTGCTTAGGTTATCTTTCGCTTCCGGGTTTGCAACCGGAAAAGACTGGACCGCTCGGTCTCAGGGGCCATCTTGGGAGTATGCGATTTCTCTACTCAATAAAGTTTCTGATCACTCGGAACTTCTTTTCTAGTGACTGTCGTTTTATTATTCAAACTTGAAGAATTAGTCACTTTTAGGTAGTTCTTTGGGAATTCTCTTAAAAATATCGTAAAGCGTAGATTATCAGGCTAAAGTTACTAAAAAACTGTAACATGATTGTGGAATATTTTCAGAAGTCGAGACTCTGTTATTTAGTTATTTAGTGGGTTTGGTTGGGCTGTATTCACATAGTGATATCATTTGCATTTGTGGACTACCTTGGTGAATTAGTCATATTTTTAGAGGAAGGGGAGGACCTATCTAGATCCACTGTATTCCTATGGGAGTTCAATTCTGTATAGTTCCAGCGATTTTGTGAAGGCACTTGGTGTTTCAGGTTTCATATCTTAATGGTTAAATGCACCCCAGGGTATGTTACCATTTAGCCCATGTACATGCTGTCCAAAGTTCCCCAAAGAGCACTTCAAAGACCTCTCACAGCTCAGGTTTTACAACACATGGTACGACCATGTGGTGTAGTGTAGTTCCTATATTCCCAATAGGCTCTGCGCATTGGAATAACATAACGATAGTTTAGACATAGGACTGAGGTCAACTAGGTCTCTATTGAATATGTTAGACTTAATTGTGTGTGCCAGCTAGCTCAGAGGTCACTAGAAACTTTCTCGAGTAAACAAAAGGTGTTTAGCTTTCCTGAATAGACAAGAAGGGATTAGCTTCTGACAACCGCATAAACATGACAACTTTGCTCCCTCCAGAACAAGGAGTATATCTCCAGAGTCGCGGAAACAATATATAGCTATTTTACTCAGTCAATCATGCATGCTTCGTTTCACCAGAGATGCAGAGAAATAGAGAGACGGGCATCTTCAATAATAGGGTTATTTATTGAGCAGTCTTCTTTCTCATGCAAGAGAAATGAATTGCCACAATTGCAATACTTGTCATAAAGTAAAGTGCGTACAGTAAAAGGAGTATTATGAAATAATACTGTAAAAGCATTTATATGGTTTCTAAGCCAAAAGATACTTAAAATGGATAAAAGACGAATAATGATAAAATAATGACTAAACAGACTCAACTGGTGTTTCTAAGATACGCCTACCCCGTGGTACCTAACCTACGCCTAGTACGTGGGAAGGAGGAGATGAGTTACAGTTTTTGCCAAGAATCTGAATCAAGAATTCTCTATGGGTCTAATCAGCTCCGTACCTTAGGTTTAGAATGAAGGAGGTCTTGTATCTCTCTCTCAGGACTCGATCTCCCAGCAACCCGCAAGGGTGACCGGAAAACACTGGAGCTGGATTTCTCGGCAGGAGAAAAGACAGCGTCTCTCTCAGTGCATTTGCAGGGAGGGTAGGCTTTCTTCGGCACTCACATCAGCAGGGCGTGGGGCAAGTAGATAGCCGATCTGCTCTAAACCACTGTGTGTCGCTTAAGGCAGATGCTGGTATATTGATACCTGGAAGGTGCCGAGTTTGAATTAAGGTTGGACATAAGACGTCACTAAGAACTGGCAGTTCTTTCAAGACTCCAGGAGTTCTAGGACAAATCAAAACAGAAGCAGGGGGAATTCCCGGGCTGCTGGAGGCTTGGTTTGCTTAAGAACGCGTTGTACTTTCTAGGAGTCTATGGGAGTAGTCTTGCCGTATTTGGACTGCATTGGCTGGCTATGACTTAATATGGATCTGATTCGTATGCCTTTAGAAGGATATGATTTGTTATAACCACATATGGACATAAATTGGGAATGCCTTAATTAGGGTCCTAGATACATTCACTACAGTGGCCTAAGTTCCCTCCACCGTTATGTGCAGGGTGGTGACTGCAATGCATATGTCATAAGGTGAACAGAACATCTCTCACATTTTGGCGGTGGATAAAGGTGTCAAGCAGACCATAGGAAGGTCCAATATTTTCTCAGCTAGAGGAAACAATTTGAAAGGCTGCTTGCTTTGTGAAGTAGTGACCTGTGGAATTTATCTATCCATCTACAGCCATAGTAAGGTATATACTAGAGGAGCTCCACCCCAGTCAATTTGTCAGTACTTTTGCACGGTACAACCTAAAGCCAGATTTGAAACAAAGGCCTGGCTGAGAGGGGAACAGATGGGCAGTAATAATGACTCTCCAGCCTATTTTCATGGTTAGAGAATGTTCTGGAATAACAACATGGTCAAGTCTTTCTCTCTGTTGCGGAAATGCAGGCAGCAAAGTGCCAATCCTTCAGCCTTGCAATATCCTCCACAGCAGATGAAGTAGAAGTTACTACTTCTGCATCACTGAGACTTTTGATAATGGTCAACTAACATTCAAGTAAGATATCGGTCTACAGGTGATGGTCAGTTGGTAAACAAGATATGAATTGTACCTTCCCAAATGGATAAGGTGGGCAAATAACTTCTTATACTACGTATGAGTTTTATGACTCACATTATACGGCTGAAGTACCTGATGATTCTTATTCGCTCTGCTCATGTACCTGTTATAATCAAGGATACAGGTGGGCTTGTGAACTTTGGCCAACTGAACCCAAACCATGACCTGGGAAGCTCTCTCATCATGGATTGTAGTGAGCACATATACATCCTACCGATTGGAGATTTTGACTGCAAGCAGTTCATTGGAACACAAAACAGTGCTACTTAGAGTTTTGGATCTTCCTATAAAAATCTTTTTGCAGTGACATCTAACTGTATTTATTATTTATTATTGTATTTATTTGTGTATTTTGTAAAGCGCACAGCTGCCCCAACAGGGCGTCCCGGCGCTGAGAACTCTGGAAACAGAGGGCATAGGATCAGAAAGCCAGTTTAAGAGGAGAAAGGATGGGTCTTCAGGGATTTACGGAATCTGTACTTCATCCCACAGTGCCAGCATGCTCACTGAATAGCTCTATTCCTGTATACAAATTGTCTACATAAAGGTTATAACCTTTATGAAGGTCGACAATCTCCCATATTGTTTTTGCCATGATTCCTAGAGTGGAAAGTCACCCTATATGTTTTAGATTCGACTTCTTCTCTGCACAAACGTTCCCACTGTAAACATAACTAGTAGAATTCTCACACAGCATGTCATTTTGATGTCATAATGAACTATGTTGCTCTCTATGTACTCCCTGAACAACATCTACCTTTTGAAAAAGGGCAATGGCTCATCAATTGTTATATTTATTCAAGGAAAATAAATATCTGGAAACAGTGTGCACAAATGTTCTAAAACAGGCTTAATTTTGAACAGAGTGTCATGGTTTGTATGGCCCAAGGGTAATTAGGCAGAATTATCACTGAAATGCAGAATAAGCTGAATAGAAAAAACATATCTCAGCTAATGGCTGGTACGAAGCTGGTTGTTACTCAAAAGGTGCAAGTAGACCAGTAGGCAGGGGCGGATTGTCACTGCGAGCACTCGGGCATTGGCCGAAGGGCCAGTGCCTCTGTGCCCTTGTGGGCCGTTTTTTTTCTCCCCTTTCCCAGTCCACAGAAAATGCTTTCTGTGGACTGGGAAAAGGGAGAGAAAACAAAAACGACCCACAGAGGGCACTGAGACAGAAGACAGAGAAAGGAAAGTAGCTTCGCTGGGCGTCCGTACACGATTATAGGCTGTGGCCTCTCCTTCACCCCCTGTCCTGCAAAGCATTCACGCTGAGGGTATACTGGGGAGGGGTGATTGTGTGCAAGAATCGGCCTCCGTGGGGGCCAGGTGTTGCTCAGGCCTTTGAGCCATTTTCACCCCGGCCCCCCAAGGGCCCACGCAGCCCAGAAACAGTGTTTGTCCTAACACCGCACCCACAACCCTTCACATTCAGGGTATAGTGGGCAGGAAGAATGGGTCTTGCTTTGGGGGCCAGGTGGATGTTTTCAACTAGCACCATCTTCACCTCAGCCTCCCCCGGCTACCATGAATGACCCAGCAGCTGTGTATTGTGCTCCCCTGCCAGGACATTGCCTTAAGGCCATAGAGGACAGGGGAGGGCTAATTAATTTACTAATAGCAGGGGCCTCCCTGCTTTTCAGGTGCTCCTGTGCGGGAGGGTTCGAATAATTTGGGAACAGAAAGGAGCCTTGCTGTTTTTTTAGTTGCTCAGCTTGCAGGCCATTGTCACCTTGGCCCTGTGTTCGTCACAAGAACAGTTTCCTCCCACTTTCATTCCTTGTGTGTGCATAGGCATATGTGGCCTGACACCAGAGTTGCAGAGATGGGGAATCAGGTTTGAGTCCCAGCGGCTGCTCAACAGCCTGTGATTCTAGGCAGATCACTTCATCGCCCAGGCCCTTAAATAAAAAATTGGATCTTGTAGTACTGTAATTGGTGCTCATGAATAGAACCGAAATAGCCTTTGTCTTGGGCTGAATTCACACTATATAAAACTGTCAAATGAAAAAACAACTATAAAAAATAATCATTTGTTCACGCTTTATGATTTTGCAAAGGGAACATGATAATGAAAGATGACACTTTATAAAAACATGTCCGTATTTTTTAACACAGCTTTTCTGATGCAAAAGTTTAATTTTAATTTAATTTTCCTTAGTGCCTCCCCCTCTGGTTTGCTTATGTTGTGGAGGCTGTGCTCTGACACTTAAGTCATTCTGTCCCTCTGCCCTGTGACTTTGGGCCAAGCCCCGTGAAAGTGGGCCACGCCCGCGAATGTGGGCCACTTTTTTCGCCATTGCCAGGGCTAAATTGTGATCCCAATCCGACCCTGACAGTAGGACTGTATGCTTAGTTTGAGCACTATCCCCATTCTGAGAATATTGCCCATAAATTACTTCAACTCCCTAAATGAAGTGGAAGTTCACCTGTTTGCAATAGAATATGGCCCAAAAGTCCTCCATGCTCCCTCAGAAACTGGTTGACACACATATTGTTTTCGTGCACAATTTTTTCAAGAAAAAATCCCTTGTCCCTTGTAAAGGTTGCCTTCTGATTTGTTAATAGGATTTTTAGTCCCTCCTTAGTACAGCCATGTCTTAATTTGTAACCTTTCATGAGGACTGGCACTTTTACTTCACTTTTTACATGGTAGGTCTTATATAGTCTGTAAGCAAAATCTTCCTTAATGCGTTTCTATTACTGCAGGCATGACATACTTTCCTGCAACTTTTAGCGTGCCATGCGTGCTTTTACTTTCCAAGTAGCCTGGGACGATGGTGGTCGAGGTCTTGCATTTACAAAGGTTTGAGCCATAGGCATTGTGAATGACAATGCCTTTTATTTGTTTTAATTATCCAAACAAAAAAATAAAAGGGATTTTCCTTTACAATGCCAATAGCTTAAACTCTCTTAAATCCGAGACCCATTACCTTGCAAATGCTTCTTTTAATGCATGCGTACTGCAGAATGCAGCACACATGCAAATAGGAAATAATGAGTAGATGTTACTTTTTTTTGTTACACCAACCTCAGGCAGGCATCAGATTTTGGCACAAATGCATTTCTACAAATCTTTGAAGATAAGGACATGCATCAAAAACCAAGGGTGGATGTACAGCATGACCCATGGAATGCCTCCCTGAAGCAAAGTAGTGGAATGCTGCGCAGTGCACTGCGTGGAGTGGTGTGGCTCACTGGTTAGAGGCGGCAGACCCGGAAGCAGAGAACGGCCTGGGACCAGGGTTCAATTCCCGACGGGCAGGGTCGTGGACCAGGGTCAGCGGACTCGATAATTCTCGCCTCGGTGCCTACTCTAACCAGGGATCACACTCGGCAACTCTGGGCATTAGCTTGCCTCATCTCTACAACGGACCCCCACAGACGCCGGGAATGCCTGGTTTCACCTTGGAGATACCCAGTGGGGACCATCTCACAGGGATAGCCAGGACGGGTTGCCCAGCGGTCTATAGTGCCACGACGCCTCAGGGCAGCAGTGCGCTTTACAAGACCACATACATTACATTACATTACATTACCTTTTTCTAGCAATTTCGGTTGCTTGTAAAATCTCAACAAGGGTTTTGCGTCCAGTATGTGTGAATAAAATCACGCAAACATGGTGCAAAATATTTGTAAGTCTGCCCTGTATTTATTTTGATAAAACCAAAATTAGCCCACATCTCAACATTGTGACACTTTTTAACCGCTTAACCGCGGCGTGAATTCCGCCACGGTGCAGCGGTTTGAAAGAGTGGGCGGGCGCGTCAGCCAACGGACGTGCACTGCACTAGCCAGGTAGTGCTCACAACGGATGTTGGCCGACAGAAGCAGCGAACGGGTTACTTTGACAACACAAGCTATTCAGGTGTTTTGCACGGTAACACTGTATGCATGCATTTGTGTTTGCTGCAAGCAATGTTTGCAGTAATATCAGCAAAAAATGTTGTATTCCATGGGGGAGTGATTGCACCCAGGGGAAAACAAACTTTTATCTATAACAATTATCCCCCCAAGAACATCTTTGCTTTATTTTAACCCCCAAAGATGCAATTGTGCCTTCATTGAGGTCAGGACTAGGTTCTCCAGCTTAAACTAAACATTTTAGTTAATAAATAAACCCCCAGGGCTATGAAGGTTCGACCTCAGAGGCCAAGAAAGTGCAGCTGCTGTATTGTTTTCTCCTAGGGTGTGCGATTAGGCCCCTCCCAGAGAAAAACACACATCCATCTCCAGTAGAAATTGCTCCCGTATGGGTCAACCCATATGCCGGGGGTACCCCCCTGCCAAAAAAAAAATCCCAGAGAATCCCAGGTGTCTAGTTGTTTCGATAATCAAGGCACAAGAAGCTATTCGAGGGAGGCATCATTAGAAAAAAGGGAGATGCCAATGATGCCTCCCTCAAAAGTGGGGAGGAATTTCTGGCCCCAGAAAATTCCACCCGACCTGGAAGCTGTACTCACCTTCGTTTGTTGTGAAGGCAGCACGCCTTGCCGTAAACTGACATCAGAAACGGTTGTGCAAATGGGTACATAGGATTTCGCTTTGCGCGCACACTGGAGATTAAAGAAAAAGGAGACGGGGGCATATTACCAAGCAATAGCGATAATTATCGCTATTGCTTGGTTAGAGACAAAAATTTACCGCAGCGCTGCGGCGATTTGTACCGCAAATAAACCTCGGTATTACCAAGGTTTTACGCAAATGTGGTAAAAATGGCCGCAAAGCATGAATATCGCTGAAAAGTCAGCGATATTCATGCATTAGCGAGCTAATGCTCTTAGCCATGTTATCCACCTCCCATTGGATAACATGGCTAAGAACTGCTCAGGGCAGGTGTTAGCTTTTGGAGATATTCCCGCTTAGCGCTAATATCTCCAAAAGTTGGTAATAGGAGATAGCGATGTTAGCGACTGTTTTCAGTCGCTAACATCTTGGCACCCCCACTTTGCATCTCATTAGTGATAAATATCACTGACATGCAAAGTGGGGCCCAAGATGGTCGCTATCTCCTACTAGCTGTCACTAACTGGTGTTAGCGGCAGCTAGGTAATAGGGAGATAATTTTATCTCCGCTTTCTTGGCTTTTAAAGCCAAAAAAGCGGAGATAAACCCCCTTGATAATATGCCCCACGGTTCCTTCTAAAGCCTAACCAACAGGAAGATGGTGCAGTTCGCACTACCAAAACCAGCAATGAAAAGGCTAAAGTGAAATATTTCCTCAGCACTTGATCATTTACCTAATTCTTTAAAGCTTTCGTATATCTCCAGGGAAAAGACTCTAAATATTATTTTCAGGTATTAATCAGACATCTAACAGGATTTCCTTAAGCACCTTATAATATGCCTCCTGGGTCTTACATAATTGGTCAACTTGCATTCTGTTTAAATTGAAAAATCTACTATACCGTAACAATGTGAACAGGAAATAGTATAAAAGCAGTGCATGAATCATACAAGAGTCATGGGTCGTCAAACGATTGCTAAATACTATGGACCAGTCAACGTAGCAGCTCTTGTGAAGGTGTCTTTCGGAAAAAAATAGCTTTCAGCATGAGAAAATGCAGGATGATTAATGATTAAAGAGCTCCTCTGTTGTGTTAGGGTGATGATGTTAATCACTACTTGAATCCTTTCCTATCTAAACACCACTACTATTTACAGAGAGTTAAGTCAATATTTAACATTAAACATGAATTGTTTATCCTAATCCAGGTTCAGATGGGATGTAACAATTCTTTGATGGAAGTTAGGTTTCTCTTAAAGACCACACAACAACATTTTTCAGATCATTAACTCTAAATTTTTCTGACTTGATGCATGAAATGCAGAAAGCACAACTCGGAACAATGAACATGGATTGCCTCCCACTTTTTTCAACTTGTTTTGGCTAAAGCTTATATATTAGCTCATTAATGCATGAACTGAGCAGAGAGCCTGTGCTTTTTCTTTCTGTGCCTGTAGTAAAAATGTATTTACCACTCCTATTTACAGGGCATATACTTACAAGAAAATGGCGCATTGTGGTGCTACAAGCAATTTTCTTGCGCCGAGCTGTATTATTTTCTAAGTACAGGAATGCAGCACATTTACAACAATACAGTGCATTCCTGTACTCACCCCGGCATTGGCACAAAAAAAGGAGCCTAGCGCCAACGCAGGCACCCTTGCACCATGGTAGAAGGGTGCCTGCATTGCAGGCATGATTGTTCATGTGCAGGAAGGGACACAAAAACAATCATCAATGGCATTGTACTCCTTCTATGTGTACTCCAGAATGCAGCACACATAGAGCAAACAACTAAGTGGAATAAAAGTATTTCTCCTTATTGCGCCACTCCTACGCCTCCCCTGAGGAGATGTACGTTTTTAGTGCTACCTCAGATTTACAGATCCTTGTAAATCTGAGCAGTGTGATAAAGCAATGGGTGTTGCATGGGAATGTCCACAGCCACACCTATTTTATGCACCTTTGCTGCTGAAAACTGCATTGATGAAGGACCATATTTACAAGTCGGCATTAATTACATGCAAAGTGGTGTAGCACGACCTTGTAAATATGGAGCAGGGTGCAGCGTCGCTGGTGCATCGCAAAAAGTGATGCTCCAGTGGCTTGATGCCCTTGTAAAAATACCCCTAGATTTCTCGGAATTATAGATTGCTTTTCGGACGTCTTGCCGTGAGCAGGGAGCAAGGTTTTGTTCATTCTGTTTCTGAGCCGTGCTCTCTAAAATGATTCACTAACACAGAGAAATATCAGGTTAAATCACTTGACTCTGTACACTGCAGGTACATCAAAGCAGGCACCCAGCGCAGCGAAGCACATCAAGATACAGCTCCATAGTTTGCTCACTAAGAGTCTGTTTCTCTAAGGAGTAAATGTGTATCCTATGAGCAGCAAAGCAATTTTCAGAGACCATTTTCTTGTACCAGTGATGTCAATCAGATGCGTTGTTATGGTCTTTGAGTTGAGCCTAGTTCGAAGCAAATGGAGAAATTCTGGAGCAAAAAGAAATTCTTTGTATTGCACTAAATAGGCCTGTGATTTACCAGAATCTATTTTTTTTTTAGCAAAGTACTAAAGCCTCTGGTGGAAAATACTCTTCCATGCTGGACAGAAAGCAATTAGTCCACCATATTTCCTTCATTTGAAATGTTATGTTATTCAATTGATATTTTTTTACAGCACATATTCTGTTATTAGGATGGCTTGGTAGTATCTTTGCCAGTCCTAGTGCTTTACACCTACTTCTGGGAAAAGCATTGCAGATTGGGGCTGATCCAACTTGTGATGGTATTATACTGGTTTTGTATTATTTTCTCTACTTGGAGACTATATTTTATTTACTGAGCCATAGGTGACGGCTTTTAAAGACAGGAGAACATTGCCATTTGCTTTCACATCTTCTTTCTAATGTGTACTGTTGAATTTTAGGTTGTAGCTCAAGATGGAATTGTGAACCCAGCTTTATGGCACTTCTATGCTGTTTTGGATGTATGCAAAATGATCTCTCTAATGTATTGTGAAGGAGGTGTATGTGCTGCTTTATAGTGAGTAAGCTGTTGTGAGCTGTGTAGTAGCTGACTATATTGCATACCTTGCATGCCTAAACTGTGTTGGTTATATGAAAGATATGCAGGCTAATGTGTTCTATTGAGAGTCTGTGGTTTGTTTCTTCGCTTTTATCAGTATAGTGTGACACAAGACTCTAGTAACTTTCACCTTCAACACCACAATCTCAACCAGATAGGGACTACCTGTTCCCCCATTTCGTTTGGCAGTCACAGACGATGCTTTTTCCTCCTCAAGGAAGATTGTTATCCCTGCCTTTTTAAGGTAGAGGGACCCATGTTTTCCTCTCATGAGAAGGGGTATTGAGCCTCTTATTCTGGATACCAAATTACCAATCCCCTTTTCTGTTTCAAATGGTTTATGAATAACCAGAATCCAGTGTACAATAGCTGAGAAGATTTGAAGCTGACGTCACAGAAACAAGAAAGACGATATTTGATTAATTAGAAGTCAACATATTACCAATTGTAAAGAAAAGTGTTTGGTTCTCTGTGCTTTTAAAGTTGCTCCATAGATGGTACCTTGGATGTTCTACTCAAAACCCCTGAATAATCACCTACATTTTCTCACATACATTAAGTAAACTCAGCATGTTCCTATACGAATACATTTCTTTCAGAGCCTGTCTGGGGGTCTTTTGAATATTTAGAAGTGGGAAAATACCCCTTAAGGTTTTGCAATGTCATTGTAGAATCTATTGTGGCGTTTCCTAAAAAATCATACAAATATGATCAAAGACAAATGTGTGCATTTTCTATCCCTGTGGCAGGAATTGTCAGTCATGTATATTATCATTATTAGCATTTATATTATTGAATGCTTATTTTTAAAAAAAACAATTGTGCTTCCCTGATTGACAGTTTGTGTTGCTGTACATTTAGAATTACTCCTGCTCAGTTATTCATGGTACTGGGCAGCTACATAGACAATGAATTTAGGATAACAAATCTTAATCTATGAAAAATACATCAGGTTTCTACAAATGAGCGATGGGGTAGGGAAGAGGTATTGTGACTTGATTTGAAAATATACTACAGAATTTGTTAGTGTCTTAAAAAGCAGTCCTTATTGTACCACTTTAAAGCTTAAGATGTTAGTGTCCTTTTCATAGATTTTCCCGATTTGTGCAACTAAAATATATGACAAATCAGTTAAAAAGTGAGGCAGGGAATCTGCAATGCATTTTCATATACTAAAAAGCAGCACAAATAAAAGTCTATGCCAATTACACATCTACTTGACTAAACGTTATACTCATGTCATGATCCAATTTAGCCCTGGGTTCTTTCTTTCGTATGATGGGAGCGAATGCAAGAACAGCATGTTCAAATTATTCCTTTACACAAACATCTTTTACTTCGAAGCAGGTTCAAGAATTTTGCATACACTATATTGACAGCTGAAGGCATTGATAAGTTTATCATATTTCTTTAAAGAATTTTCACAAACATAATGTAGTTACAATAGGCCAGATGTATCAAGGCTGTTTGCGTTCGCAAACTGGCCGACTTACAGAATCGGCCCGTTTGCGAACACAAAAATGCATTTTGCAATGTATCAAACTTTTGGCATTCGCAATATGGGTAATCAAAATTTATTGCGATTACCTAAATTGGGAAAGCAGTTAGGGAATCACAATTTGCTAAATGCAATTCATGTAGCAATCACTAATTGTGAATTTGCATTTAGGAATTGTAAATTACTACCAACTTCAAGTTTATGGTAATTTGCGATTCCTTTGAAAAATGCACAAAAGTGAATTTTTCAAAGTGCCATGTGGCGCGCTAACATGCCTTTAGGTCATGTGTTTGCACCACATGTGCCTACTTACCTTTTCTGGGGGTGATGCGGGGGCCTTTAGGCCCCCTAGCATCCTTGCAATTGCTTTTGCAATTTGCGATTACCAATTTGGTACTCGCAAATTGCGAATGCATTCCCATTCATTCCTATGGGCCAATAGGACCATAGGTATGAATAGGTATGCATTCCCTAGTACCTAATAGGGCATGTTAAGGATTCACAAAATAACTAGCAAATCCTACATATACTGCATTTTGCGTTTCCTTAATAGTGAATCGGTAAAATTTTCTATTTAAGAATTGCAAAAGCAATTCTTGATACATCTGGCCCTTATATTTCTTAAAGCAAAGAGCTAGAATGGCTCACCACTTTGAACAAATTGCTTTTTCAAGGCTGGAAGTGAAACAAGGAATCAGAAAAGTCATCACAATTACTCAGAACATCTTTTCCTTTTTGCAAACAAGTGAGAGAGAAATGATGTAGACCTAAACATCCGTATCTCTAGAAAAAGAGGGTGGTGTCGGTAAACACCTCATAAGCCACTAAAAATGTACTATTAGTAGTGAATTTAGAACCATATTTGATGTTCCACCCATTTTATAGGACCGCCATAATCAAAGCGGCGATCTCATTAAGGAAAAGTAAAGGTAAAAGTCTAACAGTTTATCGAAGTTAATAAAATATGTATTAAAAATAATATGTAAAATATGAATGTTCAATATTTGTATATGTTTCATTAAAATGTAGAACAAATAATGGAAAGTGCCACAGCACTTTATCCTAAATGTTATTTTATTTTTTAAATAATTTTAATGACAAATTAAAATACATTATTATATACAATATTGAATAAATAAAGTCATTCTCATCCATAGTATTCATTTTACTTTTATTTAGTATGTAATAAAATGCTAATAATCATGTATAGAATCCTTTTTATGTATTGATATATTTGTTTTTAATCAGGGATTCACAATTATTGTAAAATTTAAAACAGTAAACACAATTGTTATAGATATATTAATAATGACTATTTACATATAATTATTTGAACATAAACTAAATGTATGTACATCTAAAATATTCATTTTCCACACGTAGCTGAATGTCTTTACCTTCATGGCAAGGAACCCCTATAATAAGATGTAGCAGATTGTTTAAAAGTGTGAAACAATAATAATTTTTTTAGGTCAATAATAATACACTTTTAATGTTGAGTATGAATGTAAACTAATTTAAATAATTATTTTAAATGTAACAGAACATGCAAAATATGGTACAGCACAGTCAATTTCCTTTCTAATTTAATAATAATATAATTATTTATATTACATTAAATACATATTAGTTGTTAACATATTTATTATCGATAAACATTCCCACCTAAAGTATAAGGTGTATTTTTTCAAAGTAAGTAATATTGAATCACTTATAAGCTTTGATTTTGAAATGACTTATTACACTATTTTATAACTAAATAATACTTTTGAAATTATGTCATCATTTTAGCTATAAAATACTATTGTTTATATTTACATTTTTAAAATTAAAATGTAATAATTAATTTTAATAATATGCCAATTTGAAGTCCCTACCATCGTTATATCCTATAGAGGTGTCATGGTGTAACTGGAAGTGGCCATGTATAGTGCTGGACACCATCTAGCTTTGAGCTAGTGTATGTTTACTACCTTTATGTGCACTTTTTAACAGTATGTCGGACTTCGCACCATCCAGGCCCGGCCCCGCCTCGGGGCTCCCTTAATTCTCTCATTCTTTCTCCTTTACAGTCCCCAGATGCCAGCCTACAGGAGGAGTATGAGGACTGGCACTTTTATCCCGGCCTGACCCTCGCTAAAAACGCCCCTTCTGAGGTGGGACTATCAGAAGCTGACCCGCATAAGGAGCACGAAAACCAAACGGAAGTAGAACCACGGAAGGAGGAGTCTGGAGTTTTTGTCCACGAGACACAAGTGGGAGATACACCCGGAGTTGCCAGGAGGAACCACGGGACGCTCTATCGGTGGATCCCGGGATCACTTGGAGGACACTGCGCCCCGCCACGACCCAGGGTGTGCGAATTGTATTTGAGACTACCACTATACACATTACCATAGCTGCACATAAGTATCCTGCTGCAGAAGCCACTCTGCAATATAAATTGTGACCTAGGGTAGGTCCTCAAATATGAGTGGTCATTCATGGAGTATGAATCTGGACCTGCTATGCTTGGAAAATGTGTGGTATTTTCACTGGATGTACATGAGGGTGAAGTCTGCCCTAAAATGCAGCTTCTCTCTACTTCAGCCTACAGGGCACAGCAAGTTACCAAACTGGGGTAATCCTTGCACATACAGGTTGAACCTGCAATTCCATTCACACTAAATCCATTTCTTATGGGATTTCAGGAAATGTCACATTTCTCTGGTTCAGCTCGTTATCAAATTCCTTGCCTTTGTCCCCACTATTGAGCCAAAGTAATTACTGTGCTCCCCAGCAGAGGGAATAAAGACCTCCCCACACAAAAAGATCACTTATCAGTGATTGCCTCTTCCTGGGAATGGGAGAGGTGTGTGGGAAATCGGCATCTGATTATTAGCTTGTGACACTGCACCTGGGCAAGGACAGCCCATGTCCTTTGGGTGAAAGGATATGGGTGAGACATCTGGAACTAATACAGGAGAGGCTCTCCTTCGAAGTTCTGTTGGGAAGGCATTATGCTGTGAGGTCAACTAGAGACAGAGCTGAGGCCCTCAGAGGAGATGTTACCAGAGAAAAATTAAAGTGCCATTTTGGACTGTCTCAGAATTTAGTACAGAAGGGTTGTGTCAAGGTGAAGGTATGATGTGGCATAAAAGGATTGGTCAGTGATGTCTGGCCCCTAAGGGTTGTGACGAGGTGGAAGGATGATGTGGCATTAAATGATTGGTCAGCAGTGCCTGGCACCTAAATCTTTCCACCTCACTTAAAAACCCCTGCACAATAGAAAGACAGTTAAAAATACCCTGGACATGCGAGGCCACAATGGCAGAAAGATGCCCAGCTGGAAGGAAAAGTCATCTGATGTGCAGCCAGGATAGCCTAGGAATTTTGACACCTGCTGACCACCAGGACGAGGCTGGATTTCTCCATGGCTAGTGGCACTTAACCCATTTTGCCCCTTGATGACCAATTGGGGGAATAACATGGGCTCCACTGCAAGAGAGACAGGGGCATTGAGGTCTCGGAAAGTTGGGGATGATAGTGCTCCGCTGGCTGGTTGAGGAGGAATTGCACAATATGCCCTCACCAGCAGAAAAGGAGCACCAGGAGCCAAGTAGAGGCAAAAGCTAAGGCAGGTAGCCTAAAATACAGTGCCCCACAAAATGTGATACTTTAGAGGCCAGAAGGTCTGTCTCTTTGTCACTAACCCTTGGCACCAGGACCAACAGAGTGAAGGAAATAAAAAGTCAGGCCATTAACTGCTGAGACTTTTTCACCCCAGGGCTGAGTCCATTTTTGGATATTAGGAATACTTTGTGATTATGCCTCCATAATTCTTTTACATATAAGGTATCTAACCAAAATCTGTGTCTTTTTGCCCATCATCATTTCAGCTGAGTCCAGGCATTCAATCAAACAATCAATCAATCAGGGGTTTGTAAAGCGCGCTACTCACAAGGCACTGGGGGTGTGGGAAGCGGCTCCAGAGAGTCAAGTCTTGAGGTCCTTCCTTAATGTGTGCAAGGCCATGGAGCGTCTGATGTTCACAGGGAGCTCGTTCTAGGTCTTGACTGTGATGTAGGAAAAAGCTCTCCCGTCGGTTCTGCTCCTGCTGAATCGGGGGACCTCTGCCAGGGTGAGGTCAGTGGAGCATGGGTTCAACTTGGGTACATGGAAGGATACTCTCTTGTTGAGGTATTTGGGTCCGATGTTGGGGCATTTTGGATGCCCAAGAAGGAGATCGAGAAAATAGGCAAAAGTATGATAAATTGGGGGATGGAAATTGGGGGAACAATGGCTGCAATAAAAGTGTTTTTCCCCAGAAAATAGCTTTACTAAAATCAACATCCAAGCTTTCAGGAACATACAGAGCTGTATCAAAAAAACATTTTTACCACAGGTTAGGTATTTATGTGAGAGAAATTTCATTGTTATTGATGTTTGTGCTTTTATTCTACTTCCAGTTTGTGGTAGAAAAAGGTGGGACGCTCATGGAAGATACTGGAAAGGTATAGTTGATCAAAAAGTAGACACAGTTTTGGATTCAACAAGGGGTCTTTGGGTAGCTGTAGATTTTGGTCTATAGCTCAGCCGCCACACAGGTTAGCACACCAAACCTGCACATTTCTGAAAACTAGACACCACAGACTCTGGCACTCCAAAACACACATTTCCCTCACATTTTTACTATGGAAAGTTCTGAACTTTGTGGGGAGAGACAACTACCCTACCACTCAGTGTTCCCCAATGTATCCTGATAAAATAGTACCTCACTTGTGTGGGTGGGCCTAGTGCCTGCAAGAGGAAAGGGTCCAAAATGCAACATGCACACATCAAGTTTTTGCCTGGAAAACTGACATTTTTTTTGCAATTTGGGTAGCTGTGGGTTTTAAGCACTAGCTCAGCCAGCACCTAGAGAAACATTTGAAACCTGCACATTTCTGAAAACCATACACCAGGGGAAATGCAGGGTGGTGTGCCTCATGTGGATCTCACTACACTTTTTTTTAACCAGAAGCCCTTGCAAACTTGACACTTTGCATAAAAACACACAGTTTCATCACATTTCTGTGGTGGAAACTTCTGGATGCAGCAGGAATCCACAAAACACGTATCACCCAGGCTTACCCCACTTGTACAGATAAAAAAGCTAACCAACTTGTGTGGCTGGGCCAATGCCTGCAACAGTGATTATTCAACCCAAGGTCAGTGGGAGTACTCACATGTAGAAAATGTGTGATTTATGCAAAGTTTGAGGTTTTCAGGACTTTTTGGGATCCACACAAAGCACACCACCATGGAATCACCTAGGTGTCTACTTTTAGAAATGCCTGTGGTTGGTAGGTTTACATGGGTGGCACTGAGCCAGGACCCATATAGAACAGCTGCCTCTATTGCTGATCCCTCCTTGTAGTGTTTTAGAGCCTTTTGTATTGCAGTCTATCAACTCATCCACACAAGTGGGGAACTGCAGTTATCAAGAGGCTTGTCGGATAGTTGGGTGATATGACATTTGTGGATTCCAGAGCTTTCTGGCAAAGAAATGTGAGGAAAATATGTGTTTTTCACCCAAAGTCTGTGGTTTTCATGGGCTTCTGGGGACGAAAGACTCATAAGATCAGCCCAAGTCATGCGACCTTGGACTCACTTGGTTTTCTAGTTTTCATAAATGTGTGGGTTGGACATCTTTCCCTGGGAGGTGTTAAAGACAAGCCCAAAATACACAGCTACCCACATTGCAAATACAGGGATCCTTTCTGTGGAAATATTTGATATGTACATGTTTTGTGTCCTGGTGCTGCTGCTAGGCCCACTCACACAAGGTGACGTACCATTTTTCACAATGTTCTGAATTAACTGAATGGGTGTCAAGTGAGTCTTTACTAACAGCTCCCATGAGAGCCACATGAGACTCTGGAAAACTTCTTTAATGCACCTTTAGCGCATTCTGGGGGGTATTCTCAAGAACGTGTGATAATTATCACAAAATAAGCTTATTGCAACTCTTCACATCGCTGTCCTTTACAGGAAAATAATGTTGTGTTAATGTTGTATTCTCAACACGACGGTACCATGCGATAGTCTCATGATAAAGCGTCAAATGTCCACGATAAAGTCACCCCAACGCAAAAAAGTAGCGAAAGGCTCAACCGCAATAAAAACATCTGCGATAATCTTCCCCAGGCCTGCAATTCACACATGTCAGGTGGGAAAAATCATTATAAAAGTAAAAAAAAAACATACAAACAAAAGCCAAACAACAGCAAAGCACAGTGGAGGTAGCTGGAGCAAGTACAGAGGACAACCAGAACCCCACAAGCCCCCTGGAGGGCCAGCCTGGGACCTCAGGGTCAGGGAAGGGCAAGGACAAGAAGAGTAGGAAGAAGCAGTTCCGTCCACAGGAAAACAGGATCCTGATAACGGAGGTGGTAGAACACTACTGTTTGTCACATCAACTGTGTAATTGGAAACAAAAAATGGAATGTGGCAGTCCATTGTGGACAAGGTGAATGCTGTCAGAGTGGTGAAGAGTGCAATGGAAGAGTTCAAGAGGCGCTGGAATGATGTGATATGCAAAACCAAGCAGAAACTCGCAAACAACCGGAAGCCAGCAATGCAGACTGGAGGTGGGAGTCCAGCGCCACAGGAGGACCTTGACAAGATGGAGAAAATGGAGTTCACAGTCATCAGTTGGGAGACGGTGGCAGGAGTTGGGGGACCGGACACTGCTCAATATGACCGGACAAAACAGTACCAGGGTGAGTAACGACCAGGGACTGGGGGGACAGGGGGAGATGGGCACAATGGCACACATGCACAATTAGGTAGAGCACATCTGCGGACAAACCATGCCCCAGACCCCCAACTCCCACCAAAAGACCAATGTACCCAAGTATGCAACATCTCAGCACTGTATAAGCACAGAAGTCAAAAGCACAAAGCATGAACGGTAGAAGGGGCATCAAAATCAGGGCTGCAGGGAGACTCCCCCAAAATGCTCCACACACATATAACAGACAGTGCACATCAACATTGACAATAATGTGGTACAAACTGCAGCACGTCCACAACAGAACAGAGGACACAACTGGTGCTACTTGTGTGTAGAAATTGGCCAATCACATTTGGCATTGCAGGGAAATGTGGGATGATGATGTACAAGTACAAACACCCATCCGTGATGGTGTCGAAATATGTACTGTCTTGCATCAAATAAGCAGCTCCTCCCAAACAGTCACAATGTTCACTGGCATGCAGTCTGAATGTAAACATGTACAATGCATCAAGAAACATGTGAACACAATGTTAAACTACATCTCCCCTTCACATTGCAGAGGGAAATCCAACGCCTCCTGCAGAGCAGGCCTCACTTCTCTTCTCGGATGATGAAGAAGACCACCACACCTTCGATCCCGACGCCCTCCAACAGCTTGTGGGCAGCCTCCACACCCCACCTCCAGGAGCAGGGCAACCCAGCTACTATGAGGAGACCCCACCCCCTGCACAGACCACACAGCAGGCAGCATCCACCACCACGGCTGCCTCCCAGGACCCCCACGAAGACCACATTGCCGTGTATTGGGGTGCCAGGAGCAGCTGGCTGAACAGGTGCGGGTGGGGTTCGACCGCATGGCAGCCAAAGTGGATGCCTTACGAGGGTGTCTAAGTCCCATCAGGGACCACTCACAGTCCCTAACGGATACCCACAGTCCACTCCATACTCTCCAATGAAACATGGCTGACATCACTGGAGTCCTGACTCAGAGACAAGAACAATTGTATAGTCAGAGTGGCTCTAGCAATGTCACCTGGGAGTTGGGACACATGCAGAAGATAATGGAGACCATGGATTGGATGCAGGCGGAAATAGTGACTGCCACGGCCGCACACCAGCAAGAGGTAGCTGGGTCCCCCAATACCTAATGACAGACCTCATGGCATTGTTGCCACAAGGCCTGGCATTGATCAATGTTGCTGCTACCACTACATCTACATCTCCGCCCCCTGAAGTGTCAGTGCCACACAGTGCAGCAGCCATTTTACCTCTGGCCCCTGAGGTATCACTGCCACATAGTGTTGGAGACAGAGCACCAACGCCCACATGTAAGGCACATGAAACTGCAGAGTACGAAGATGCAGATGAATCTGCCTTACTAGTAAGAAGAAAACTGTAGCGTTCATCTCTGCCATATGGAGTGTTTCTGCTTGGTTCTGCCCTCTGCATCATCACCTTCCACTGTCCCCTGATAGATTCAGCGACACTCATATTCAATCAATCAATCAAAGCTTTATTTCGATATACAGAATATCATAAAAGCACATAAAAGTATAAAACCACAATTCATTAACATTACATTTTTTAAAATGGATTACGATATAAAACCATTCATACTTCAATAAATATTGTTTAAAAAAACATATTAAACATTAGCAGCTTTGTGAATATTTTAAAAGAATTAAGCTAAAAATACTGTCATCTAGTAGCCTTCAATCTAATCAGCCAGGCCCAGTTAGGAAATTTGGCCACCCCACACACTAAGGTTGTACTAGTGTCAGCCTTAAGGATTTTGAGTGCAGCGGAGTGGTCCCTGGTTCCTAACAGGCATGCAAAGAAGACATTAGGGATGTTTTTAGTGACGCCTTCACAGAATGGGCAGTCAGAAGGGGTTTGGTGCGGGGGCTTCCACTTACAGGTGTAATCGCGGAGAGGCAGTGTGCCCAGCCTAAACTGTATAAAGAGGGATCTGTCTCTTGGTTTCGTAATAAAATCCAAAAAAGGCTCCAAGCGAGGCTTTGATTTGTGCTGTCTGAATTCCTCAGTCAGCCTACCTTGGTTTGGGTCCCTTTGTTCTTGATCATCAACCCGTGTCCAGTAGGCACACTTAGTTTCAACCTTGGATAAAGAGACCCCAGGCTCCCAGTCAGTTGGCAAGCCAGATTCGAGCAGGAGCCTCTTTATATTATGGATCCAGCTCATTTTGTGGGCACCAAGAAGATTCATAACTTCTCTCAGACCATCCAAATACCTTGAAAGCTCCGGGGTCCACCATAGCCGAGCCCAATACAAAAGAGGACGTAGCCTGGCTAGGTCCTTAATAGAGCGGCGACCTAGATCGCTCAGTAATGGTTTGATAGGAGTGCCCCTCGGAAGTGATACCAGCTCCCTGAAAAATGTATTCTCAGAGGTGACCAAGGCATCAACACACTCAAAGCCCCACAACTCTGGGCCATAAAGGGCGCAGCCTATAGCTTTTCAGCATAAATATCCAGAGCAGGGGCTATTGGCTTAGAAATAGATTTACGATGCTCACGCCCTAGTGCTCCGGCTACCCTTTTGTGATTCAATGCCATTTTGTCAATGTGAGGCTGCCACTTTAATATTGGACCTCAACATGGACTGCCATATTCTGTTTGGTCACCAATGGCACAGCACTCAGACTGCGGACTGTACTCTTCCCCTTCCGTTGAACTTGTAAAGTGGGGTTTGCATGGCCCTGTACTGCTCCAGCTACAACACTCTACTGAATGTGCATTAAACATTCATATTCACACAGATGTGTCATGTCTATGATCTTTCAAGTGTGGAAGTATGGATGAATGTAAGGTCAGTGATGCCACTTTATGTCCATGTTGCTCATGTTGTGCGACTTGGGTCACAGGGTGACACATTGCCGATTGCGGTCCCGGTGGCGCCAGTACTACAACAGGGACACATGCATTAGTTACAGCCTTGTCCAGCCCAGGACGGAACCATGCCCAGAGCCCCGGGGTCATTGTTCACACCCTTACACTGGACTGGCATACCCCATGCCAGCCCACTCCGCTTACGCTTACAGGGACGACGACAACGCTACATGTCCCAGGTCTTCCCTTTAGTGATCTGATGATCACAGGTCTAGTTGTCAGCATGCCACAGCCACTCCCTCACGGCTGGTTTACACCCACACCACGCCCAACCAGCACACGCTTCACAGGACATGTGACCCTGCCAATAAAAAGGTCCGGGAGCACGTGCTCTACGCCATTTCCACTCTCTGTATGGCTGTATTGGTGTGGTTATTATTTATGCATTATTGCCTAGGTTCCTGCGACATCACATCCCCCAGTGCTGAAGGTGACATGATGGCGTTCGCATCATGAAACTCAATCATAAAGGGTCCATGACTTGTGGGGCACAGACTTGGTGGCACCGGATACACTGCGGCAGGCACAGACAGAATGCCATCAGACAGTGATTTTCGGTGCACCGAGGTAGGGGCACCTTAGGTGCTGAGCGGATGTGCTGCCTAGGATGATGCCTCATCCTGTCGGTCCGGACTGATAAGGATTTCTGTGATCCCTGCTGGACCGCAGTGTAGGCCTGAGACAGTGGGCAGTGCTGGCTTACAGGCACATGGCGTTGCCTCGTGGGTCACAGAATAGTGGCACCTAAAGGACTGAACGGGTGTGTAGCCTACGACGATGCAATGTGCACTGATATGAACTCTGCCATAGCGAAACCAAGATCCAGAATTAAGTGTTTGACCTGGTGGCCCGCGGAGCAGGGCTTCATGATGTGGAGGGTAGCATGTTTGCGGGCCCCGGGGTTGGGGCTTGCACCGGCATGTGGTGGGCCCTCTTGGGGACACACCAGTGGTGAAAGGTGAGCAGTGAGACCTGGGTGCTCAGTGGCAAACAGTCACTGCTGGCCGGCTGGAGGGAAGTGATGATGGCATGTACAATTGTATGTACTTTGCAACTAACAAATCTGGACTCTGTTTCAGATAAGGGACCTGGTGGACTGCAGTGTACATTGGCACATGGTTGGAGGCACACCGTGGGAGCAGGTGAGAAGTAAGGCCGGGTCGGCAGTGTGAGCATTCTCTCTCCCTCTTTTCACTGTCTCTATCTCTCTCCCACTCCCTCTATTTCTCTCTCTCTCTCCCTCTCTTTCTCTCTATCCCCCCTGCTTCTCTTTCTCTCTCTTTCTCACCCAATCTCGTTCTCTCTCCCTCTTTTTCTTTATCCCTCTCTTTCTCTCTCCCTCTCTTTCTCGTATCCTCTCTTTCTTTCTCCCTCTCTTTCCCTCTCTCTCTCTTTCTCCCTCTCTTTATCTCTCCCTCTCTTTCTCTCTCTCTCTCTCTCTCTCTCTCTCTCTCTCTCTGTCAATCTCTCTGTCCTTTGCTGACCGCATGACAAACCTTCTTATCTAGAATTTTGTCATGCAGGCTGTAACCTACAGATTGTCTTGAGACAACCCGCCATGATTCTTCAAAATAGTAGTTTTGAGGTTATTTGAATAAAATGTTTTGTTTGGTTATTCAAAGATGAATGAGTCATTCTCCTTTTTCTGACCACACATGCATGTTAAGTGTTGTGATTGTACGACATCAGGCAAATAGTTTTGTTCATGGTTTCGTGAAGTTGATGTAACATATCTTTGTCCGGGGAGGTGGGGGGGGGTGCCCGGGTAGGGCCCCTGGAGGTGTCATGGGGTGGCTGTGGGTGTTGTGGCCCTCTTGGGTGTCCGAGCTGCAAGATCAGTAGCTCCATGGCATCAGTTGTTCTTCAGGTGTGGCTGTGGCCTGGGCTTCCTTTTGTGGTGCAGGTTGTCAGCCAACTTTACACCTGGTAAGAGCAGGTGTTAAATTCCTGCTGCTAACGCACCTTATCACCTGTTTTGGGATCTTATTGCTGATCTGGCTGGTCATTGAAAATGTTGCAGAGTGGTGTTCTGACGGCTTTTGCACAGGAACGCCTATTCTGCATCTCATTATCGATAGTTGCAGTGGTCATCTGTGGCGATTTTTTTTGCGACAGCTATTGCAGGTAAACTGGTGGTAGGGGCTGTTAGCACCAGCTTGTGAATGGGGCGATACATTTATTGCCACTTTGGCTGCGATAAAGTGCTGATAACTCGGCGATATGTCCTTGAGAATATGTCCCTCTCTTTCTTAAAGCCAACTCCTTCCAATTTGTGGATGTGAGTTGGGGGATTTCTGACGATACTTTGGACGTACATTCCTCAATGTAAATGAGCATATCTCCCTTTAAGAATAAGATTAACATGTAAGGGAAGACTATCCTAAATTGCCTAAAGAGCACTTCAAAGACTTCTAACAGTTTTAGGTTTTACAGCACAGGGTACTCTGTGAACATGTAACTTATGTTCCCTTCACTGTTATGTGCAGTGTGGTAACTGCAATGCATATGTCATAAGAAGAACAGAACATCTCTCACATTTTGGTGGTGGATAAATGTCTCAAACAGATAACAAGCAAGCCCAAGATTTTCTCAGCTACAGGAAACAATTTGAAAGGCTGCTTGCCGCGAAAAGTAGTGGCCCGTCGAAGTTATGTATGAGGAATAGCCATTGAAAGGTATTAACTAGAGCAGCTCCACATCAGTCAATTGGCCAGAACTTTTGTATGGTACAACCTAATGCAAGTTAAAAAAAAAAGTGCTGTCTGAGATGGGAACTGAATGGCAGTAATACTGACTCTCTCACCAATTTACTTGCTTAGAGAATGTTCTGCAATGAAAACATTGTCAATTCTTTCTCTCTGCTGCATGAATTCAGGCAGCAAAGTGCCAATCATGCAGCCTGCCAATGTCCTCCACAGCACATGAAGTCAAGGTTACTGCTTCTGCAGCAGGAAGACTTTAAATAATGGTCAACTGACATTCAAGTAAGATATCAGTCTTCAAGAAATGGTCATATGGTAAACAACATCTGCATTGAATCTGCCAAATGGAGAAGGTGGTCAAATAAGTTCTACTACTTGTGAGTTTTGTGACTTGCATTATATGAATGAAGGACCTGATGATTCTTATCCACTCTGCCCATGTACCTGTTATGATCAAGTATACAGGTGGGCTTGTGAACTTTGGTCAACTGACCCTAAACATGACCTGGGAAGCTCTCTCATCATGGAATGTTGGATTGTATTGAGCACACACAAGTCCTGCCTGGAGATTTTGACTGCTTGTAGTGGGTATCCTAGTTTTAATTCTCCTGATTCGCAATGGACATCCCAGGTCATTCGAGATATGGAAAAAGCACTGCTAGCACGACGTTGTCATGAACGTGTGGTGCCTTATCTGGGAACACCTCAGCTTCGGTATCTAAGCAAGAATTGGTTCCTATCATTCAGACCAGTTTGGTTTGACTGCATCTTGTTTGTGTTCCACTGCCTATTTTGCGGATACAAATGCCTGTTGGACTTGCTTCTGACCCTTTCATTGGTTACACCACCGAACATAGACATACTACTGGAGCCTTAAAGGCCATCATGTATCAGTGTCGTCAGCGGATTCCCATGATGATTGCAGCATTCTTAGAGCCTCCACAGGATGCTTCAGCTCCAGGTGGAATGGACAGTGGCTCTACAACAGGCTCACACGGGCTGCATGCTTTCTCAGTGGCTGCTGTGAGAACAGGATAAGATCACCTTTGCTCCATTGACAAGATATAGGAGGTGTTACAGGGACTATCATCTGTGAATATGAGCAACAGTGATGTTGCGTCTACCACACAGGACACATAAATATTTGGCTCTCCATGTCCTGGGAACAATTCAGCCTTTTTCCCAAAACTAGCCAAATTGGAATGCGAAATATTCTTTTTTTCATTTTTTCTTCTGCTCTCAATCAGCATCATGGCTTTCAATGTGCTCAGTCAGTCTAATCATAAATTGACTCTTTAGAGGACTTGTAGAGCTTTTGCACTTTAAAAGCATCATTTTTCTTAATATATAACATGTTTTTAGAAGTTTTTAGACACTGGTTTTATGACAATGGTTTTTTGCTTTTCAGTAGGCTTATTTTAGCATTAGTTGACCTTATCGACTTTCGAATCAAGAGTGAGTGTTATGTTGCCCAACCTAGGACTAAGTAGCAAAGCAACCTATTACCTTCATTTGTCCTACCTTGCTCTGCATAATGGTTCTAGTACTGACTTTTTACCTAGTTATGTGCTGAATAAATGTAGATTGATTTCTTTTAAACTAGCCTCATTTATTATACATGAGGATTCTTAGAAAAATCCCTGCACATGACGTACATAGCAGGATTATCATACTCTGTGCAAAGGTCATTGCTATCTTTCATCCAATTGCGACAGATTGCAATAACTTTGCATAATTGCAGTTATTGATTGAGGTTCATTTACATATTCCTACCCACAACATATCGATTGTGGTAGGAACCCCGAGGCTATCTTTGTGGCATAAAAGAGTCGCACCTTCACTAGGTATCTAGAGGAGACTCTTCCACGCTGACCCAAGACACTAAGGTCCCTGCACGCTGAAGCTTCAACATGCAGTGGTCTGACATCCCTTGTAGGGTGTCCAACTTGTGACCAAGACGGGATCCTTCATTCTCTCTCATCAGGTAATGAGATTGGCTCTTTCTTAGGGGATTCTTGGCTTTACACCCGAATACATGCTAGGTACACTTAAGTACACTTAAGTAGGGTCCGCATAGTGAGAGTATTGATTACTGTCATGTTTATATGCATGCATATATTCACTGTTTTAGCACCATGGTAGAATTTTACTTTTTATTTATTCTGTTGGTGCTTGTAATCTTTTACATTTGCTTCTGTCTAATGATTGTCACAACAAACATGTTTTATACTAGAAAGAGACTGATTGAAGAAATGCTTATTGAAAACGTCCCTACTGTTTATTCTGTGTAGCTCTCTGAGACTGAGTGAACATGATTGACTGATCAAAAAGTACTGGACTGTTTCCACGATCCCCGAAGGGTCAAGGGTTGTCATGTTTGATGGTCGCCAGAAACTATTCGCTCCTTGGTAATGTTAGGGGGCTTATGGTGGCACTGTGAGCTAGGTGGTCCATAGGCTGACATATCCTGTGGGGTTGTCTGGAATCGGTCTTGACACAAAGCCCTTAGTTTAGGTTATCCAACAAACGTACAGATCCTCCGTATTTTTAGGAACTACACAACAGTTAATTGGAACACAAAGCAGTGCTCTTAAAGTTTTGGACCTTCTTACAAAAAACCTTTTGCAGTGATATCTAACTGTACTGCATACCACAAGGCCAGCTTTGTACTCCTGTATACAGGTTGTCTACATAAAGGTTATAATCTTTATGAAGGAGTGATTGGACAAACTCCCATACAGTTTTTGCTATGATTCCTAGCATGGAGGGGACCCTATATATCTTGCATCTGCAGTGAAGAGGGGATACTGGAGGCTGCCGAGGAAACACTCAGTGTGGGCTTGTCTCTGGATGTGCCTGCTCCCTGGATTTGTCAGTCCTGCAACTGTCTCTCAAATGTACAGATAGTGCTTGCAGAGGAACATCAAATGATCATGATACCCAGAATCATTGTAGGATGAGTAATTTGATGTAACTCTGCTGACTGAAAAAATGCTTCCAGATTCTGCTCCATTTTCCTCTCTTGGATGCTGTCTCAGTATCTACTTCTTCCTCAGAGCTGTCCTTCACAAATCTACTTAGGAAATGGGCAGCAGTCATTCACAAAGACGCCATCTCTGTTGACTGTCTAAAACTTGTTTAAAGCCTTTCTTCTCAAACAATTTTTCCTTTATTGAAGGCAGAAGTGTACTTAGGAAACAGTGAGAGGGTGGGTCAGTCCTTCTGTGAGATATGTGTGTGATATACAAAGTGAAAATTAATAATACACTTAGCTTACCGATGCTGCAATATGATTAACTCCTCAGAAAAACTCCTCCAAAGACTCTTAAAAAAGGAAAAAAAACACCGAAGTATTACTTTAATTTGTCATACACAATACCAGAAAATACTTCATGGGACAAGCGGCACAACACAGCGAGCAAAATTTGTTTGTCTTGTCACCTGAAGAGGGCAGAACTATGCCACATTGTCCAATTAACCGCACAAGTCTGCCCTCTCCATGTTGGCACACTGCGTGTAATGTGAATACAAATGATTCCAAAAAAATCCTTGGGTCTAAATTGTTTGCACAAAAAAAGTAAAAAGAAAAAAAGGGGTCACTGATGAAATCACAACAGACCTAGCTGAGGGATAAAGCCCTTAAGGACGAAATCCTCACCCACCTATGGTGGTACGCTGTGTGTACTGCCTTTCACCAGCGTTGACACCCTTTCATGATAATTCAAGGGTGTCTTCACTATGGTCTCAACAGTGTTTGTGCGGGAAGCAGCCCATTCCTGCATAAAAATGACCCTTTGAGGGTGTATTGCAGAATGCAGCACACATGCAAATAGGAAATGATGAGAATTAACTGCTCATTGTTACACCAACCTCATTTTGGCACAAATCCAGGTCTACAAATCTTTGAAAATATGGACTTGCTTCGAAAATCGAGGGTGGATGGACAGCATGGCCCATGGAATGCCTCCCTGATGCAAAGTATGGAAGGTGGCACAATGCACTGCATTACCTTTTTCGTTTACAATTCAATGGAAATACCTATTTGTGTGCTTTGTAAAATCCCAACAAAGATTTTGTGTGTGTTAAGAGTGAAAAACTTCACACAAGCACTGTGCAAAGTATGGCCTGTATTTTTTGGGGTAAAATCAAAAGTAGCCCACATCTCAACATTATGACCATTTTTAAATTGAAAACACAAGCTACAGAGGTATTTTGCACTGTAAGATTGCATGCTTGCATTTGTGCTTGCTGCAAGCAATGTTTGTCGTAGTTTCAGAAATAAACAATAAAAACATGCTTGTTACATGGTCCAACACACTCGCGGTGGTCCAGTGGATTAGGGTAATTTTGCTTCCACAGGGGGTGTGATTTCACCCAGTGGAAAACAAAACATTTATTTATAACAATTATTCCCCTTAGAAAATCTTTGCCCAATTTTTTACCCTAGGATGCAATTGTGCCTTCACTGGGGCAGGACTGCTGCCCCCAGCTGAAACTAAACATTTTCAGAAATAAATAAGCCTCAGGGCTATGAACGTTCGACCAACATGAAGGTTCGACCCCCGAACCCAAGAAAATGCAGCTGCTGTTTTGTTTTCCCCTAGGGTGTGCGATTATGTCCTCCCAGGGAAACCCACAAATCCTTTTCCAATAAATATTGCTCCGATATGGGTCGGCCCATCTCCCCACTCCCCAAAAAAAACTAGATTCCCTTGTGTCTAGTGGCTTCAGTAATCAACTAGCAAGAAGCTATTTAAGGGAGGTATCATTGGAAATGGAAGACTGTCCCCATCCAGGGATCGTTGTCCCCAGAAAATCACACCCGACTTGGGAGAAGGACTCCCCTTCATTTCCTCTGCTCTGGTGGAGTTGTGACGGCAACACACCTTGACATCGGAAATGGGTGGGCCAATGGGTAGAAGAATTCCGCTTTCCCAGCACAATAGGGAATAAAAAAAGGAAACAGTTTCTTTTAAAGCCTTTCAGCAGGAAGGTAGTGCAATTCGCACTACAAAAACTCCCAATGAAAAGGCTAAAGTGAAATATTCACTTAACATTTAAAGCTATTTTATATCTCCAGGGAAAAACTTGAATTATACTTTTCAGGTATTAATCAAACATCTAACAGCATTTCCTTAAGCACCTTATAATATGCCTCCTGGGTCTTACATAATTGGTCAATATGCATTCTGTCTAAATTGAAAAATGTACTATACTGTTAAAATGTAAAGAGGAAATAGTATAAAAGCAGTGCATGAATCATGAATTAGTCATGGATCGTCCAATTATTGCTAGACATTAGGCACCAGTCAAAGAAACACTTCTTTGAAGCACGGTGAATGTGTCTTTAGAAAACAATTGCATTAAGCATGAGAAATTGCAGGATGATTAGTGATTAAAGAGCTAGGGTCATGAGCTCCTCTGGGATGATGATGTTAATCCCTACTTTTCATATCTAAACACCCCTTCTATTTACAGAAAAATTTGTCAATATTTAACATTAAACATGAATTGTTTATCTTAATCAAGGTCAGGAATGGGGTAAAACAATGCATTATTTTTTCTTTGGATGAAAGTTAGATCTGCGCTTACTTTCTCCTAAACAACACAAGACAAACTTTTTTAGACTTGGTGCATGAAATGCAAAACAGTGAGCATGGAATGCATCCCACTCTTTCAAACTTGTTCTGGCTAAAGCTTATCTATTAACTCTTAAATACATGAACTGAACAGAGAGCTTAAGTTTTTTTTCTGAGCTGGTGGTGAAAATATATTTAACATTCGGCGGCATATTTTCGCGCAGTGTGGTGCAACAAGCAATTTTCTTACTTTGAGTGGTATCAATTTGTAAGTACAGGAATGCAGCGTACTTACAACAATATGGCGCATTCCTGTACTCGCCCCTGTGTTGGCACAAAGAAAGCAGCCTATCGCCAATGCCGGCACCCTTTCTCCATGGTGAAGGGATGATTGTTGATATGCAGCAAGGGTCACAAAAACATCAATGGCGTTTCGCTCTTTCTATTTGTGCTGCAGAATGCAGCACACATAGAAAGAGACAAAAACAAGGAGGAACAAAAGTATTTCTCCTCGTTGTGCCACTCTTACGCCTCCACTGGTGAGGCATACGTTTTTGGTGCTGCCTCAGGTTTAGAGATCCTTGTATATCTGTGATAAAGCAATGAGTGTTGCATGTGAACACCCACATCCACATCCACACCCATTTTATGCTCCTTTGCCGCAGAAAACTGCTTTGATGAAGGACCATATTTACAGGTCGGCATTATTCCCACGCAAAGTGGCTTAGCGCCACTTTATAATTATGGAGCAGGGCGCAGTTTCGCTTGAGCATCGCACAAGGTAATGCTCCAGTGGCCAATACTCTTGTAAATATGCCCCAAGATTTCTATGAAATAGGGCTTGCTCTTCAGAAGTACTGCTGGGAGAAGTGAGCAACGTTTTCTTCCTTCTGTTTCTGAGCTGTGCTGTCTAAAATGATTTACTAACTCAGAGAAATATCAAGTTAAATCACTTTACTCTGTACACTGCAGGTACATCATATCAAGCACTCGACATAGCAGAGCCCATCCAGATACGGCTCCATATATTGCTCCCTAAGAGTCTGTTTCTCTAAAGAGTAAAATTGTATCTGATGAGCAGCGAAGCATTTTCAGAGACTGAATTCTTGTACCAGTGACATCGATCAGATAGGTTGGTGTCAAGATAACAATGTGGTTGGCGAGTTCAGCTAAGTTCAAAACAAATGGAGAAACTCTGGAGAACAAAGAGATAATTGGAATTGTACTGATTAGGCCCGTGGTTTGCTTGAAAAAATATATGCAATTGTACACGTGTGCAATCTATGTTACAGAAAAGTGAGTTGCCAGATTCTAAATATTGTTTTAGGCGAGTACTTAAACCTGGAGTAGAAAATACTCTTCCTTGATGGACAATAAGCAATTAGTCCACCATATTTCCTTCAATTTTAAATGTTATGGCATTATACAATTGGTATTTTTTACAGCACATATTCTGCTGTTAGTATGACTTGGTAGTGTCTTTGCCAGTCCCAGTACTTTACGCCTACTTCTGTGAAATGCATTGCAGATTGGGGCTGATCCATCTTGTGATGGTGTTATATTGATATTGTATTATTTTCTCTACTAGGAGACTATATTTAATTTATTTATTCACAGGTGTCTGGTTTTTAAAGTCAGGAGAACAATACAATTCGCGTTCACGTCTTCTATTTATAGTACACAGTAATGCCCATTGTCTGGTGGATAAAGATGTGTATGTGGTAGTTTCTGATGGTGGGTACTGTTGTCATGATAGCTGGTGCACGCAGTCCAGGTTGGACGAAACTCAGAAGTTCCATCTAATGTGTACTGATGAATGTTAGGTTGTAGCCTAAGGTGCAATTGTGAACATTATCATGACCAGATATATGGCACTTCTATGCTGTTTTGGATGTATGCAAGATGATTTCTCTAATGTATTGTGAAGGAGGTTTGTTTGTGCTGTTTCATAGTGATTATTGCTGTTGTGGTCCGTGTAGTAGCTGACTATATTCCATACCTTTCATACCGAGAGTGTGTTGGTTATATGAAACATATTCAAGCTAATGTGTTCTATTGAAAGTGTGTGTTGTGTTTCTTTGATTTTATTAGTACACTGTGAACATATTGTGACCTGCTTTTCACTGTGACACAAGACTGGTAACTTTCACCTTCAACACCACAATCTCAACTGAGATAGGGACTGTCTGTGCCTCCCTTCCTTTGCAGTCACAGATGATGCTTCTTCCTTTTCAAGAAAGATTGTTATCTCTGCCTTTTCAAGAGAGTGGACCCCTGTTCCCCTCGCATGAGAAGGGTATAGAGCCTCCTATTCTGGAAACCATACTTCCAATCCCCATTCTGTTTCAATGGTTTATCAATAACCAGAATTCAGTGTACTTTAGCTGTGAAGATTTGAAGCTGACATCAAGGAAGTGAGAGGCAAGATATTTAATTAGTAGTCAACATATAACCACATGGTCCTATGTGCTTTCAGCAGCAAAGTTACTTTATGTGGCTGATTACGATTTTGAGCTGAATTGCTTCTGCCCGACACCATCCCATAAACGACCGCCTGCTTTGGATGCGACCGAACAGTGTTCCGTGCATTCCAACATTTCCCTATGGGAGCATGTGTAAACCAGCTGTAGTACATGCTCCCATAGGGAAATGGGAGGTCGTGTAAATCACTCATATGTGCCCACTCGGCCCCCAACCAGAGGCCACGCACTGCTAGGGCCCCCAAACACACTTTCTGACAGGGTTTCCATGTTGGAAAGGCCGGCATGGCAACCCTGCCAGAGTGCATCATAATCCCAAGGGCAGAAAGACCGCCCTTTGGGATTACAGGCCAGCCTCAGACTGGCCGTTCAAATTTTGACTGCCTGTTTCATCATCAGTCGTTTGAAATTAAAACCAACAATGGTGGTACGATCGCTATCGTAATAGGCCTCTAACTGTCAAATAAACAAAGAAAGTCACAGTGCACATGTACACAGGCCCATGACTCTTTTCCCAAAAAGCATTATGGGCACTTTTCCATTGATTTCTCTGCCCATCTGCTCAATTTAGATGTTGGCAGAAATTTTCTACTGTGTCAATGGAGCCATAAGCAAAAGCGACTGTATGAGGAGGTACCACCAATATTTCTGCCGGGCCAATCACCATGTGCCTTCCTGTTGAAATAACCTTAGCTGGTAAAGCTCCACACTAGAGCTGACAGTTTCAAAGGGACATAAGGTAGAAAATCACCTTTTCTTCTTTTGCCTTTTTTCACTTCCATTTCCGTCATTAACCCAATCATCCAAGTCCTACCTATGCTGCTTCTACTTTTTTTAAAGTTTAGAATGCTTTATTGATATAAAAACAAAGTAAAAACATCAATACATAGTCATATTGCAAAGGAAATAAAGGCACAGTATACATATGATGAGAGTGCCAAAAAAAAACACAAGAGGGAAAAAATTATACTTAGAGTAAATGCATTTAAACAATTTGAATTTAAGGAAGGAAAGAGAAGAAGAAGAAAAAGAAGGGGGAAGAAAGAAGGAGTAGAGATATATCAGAAGGTAAAACAGTAATTCATATTCATGGAAAACAATAAATATTATAACGTGATGAAAGATAACGACTGTACAATTTAAAAAAGATTGAAATCAGGTAGCAAATTTAGAAAGAAAAGAGGTTAGTGGTGACCACAACAAATTTGTTTTTAACAAAAGAGGTAATGAGTGGTATTGGCATGGTCATGCCTATGATAGTGACAAAGCAATTTCCACCAGGCTTGATAAGAAATGTTAGAAGTGTCCTTCCCATTGGTGGTAATAATCTGAAAAGAAATAGCTAAAAACAAATCAATACATTTACCCACATGGATCTGGACATCCCAAATAGGTCAAGAACTACCCAAAAACACATGTACAATTTCAAAGGAAAGTGTGTAGATAACATTTCATTCAATTTTGACCAAATACGAGACCAGAAGGATGTAACCAATGGAAAAACATGTGGAGGAAATCACTATTGTCATGGGAACAAGACCAACATTTTCAGGAGTCAGCTTAAATTTATGCAGTTCAGTAGGTGTGAAGAAAAGTCTATTGTAAAAGTAGCTGAGCGTGAAGAAGTGTGTATTTTGGACCAAATAGAATCCTATTTTTGAAACAAAAAATCTAGGGCTAAATCTTTCTCCCATAAGAGTTATAATTTGGATTTAGGATTAAATTTCAGGAATGGATCTTAAAAGCAGCGAACGAAGTTTCTCCTGAAAAAACGTATCGCCCCAATAGAATGACTCCATCTGCCCAGTGGTACACAGAAGAGCTGCGACTCCAGCATCAGTTCTGTAGAAATTTAGAGAGGCGCTGGAGAAAGCACTATAGTCCATCGGCTAAGCAAGAGTACAAAAGTGCTCTGGCGATATATAAGAAAGCTATCACCACACAAAAGAATCTTTTTTTCACTGGTCGTATTGAGCACGCCCAAAATTCAGCTAGGATGTTATTTCAAGTGGTGAACTCTCTGTCCAGTCCTCCAGCTGGCTCCACAATAGAAAACTCGCAGGAATTCTGTACCGCCCTAGCCACATTTTTTACTACTAAAGTAATGGATATTTACTCCACTTTTTCTAAAGAGCCGGTAGGAAGAGCCGCTGACTTAACTATTCAACCAGCACTGAAGCACCCTTCCTTTACTCAGTTTCAGTCAGCTACCGAAGAACAGGTCAACACACTTGTTGGCAAAATCAAATCAGGCTCTCCGTTGGACCCATGTCCCCCGACCATAATGAACCAACTACACAATGTGGTTACCCAGCCGCTAACCAACATATGCAACTCCATCTTTAAGACAGGTGTCTATACACAGACCTGGAAGAAGGCTATTGTTAAACCTTTGATTAAGAAGCCATCCTTAGACCCTACCATCACTTCCAACTACAGGCCAATTGCCTGCCTTCCATTTCCTGCCAAAATAGTGGAGGCAATAATGAATAAAGAACTCTCTGAGTTTATTGAACAACATAAGCTCCTAGATGACACTCAGTTCGGGTTCCGGAAGGGACACGGAACTGAGACAGCATTGATAAAGGCCTCGGATGAAATTCGAGAGATCATGGATTCGGGAGGTGCTGCAGTGCTCATCTTATTGGACCTGTCAGCTGCTTTTGACACGGTCGACCACGTCATCTTGGTCGACCGTGTCGCAGCCCTTGGAATTAGTCATCTGGCTAAAGATCTTATAGCCTCCTTCCTAGTTAATCGCAAACAGGCAGTCAAACTGGGCAACCACTACTCGCCCACTTCTGAACTGCCCTGTGGAGTCCTTCAAGGATCCTCGCTAAGTCCTACGCTCTTTAATATCTATGTTGCGGACTTGGCGAGGGTTATTAAATCACATGGGATGCGATTAACTACCTACGCGGATGACACCCAGCTTGTGTTGGCGGTGCATAAGAACGGTCCAGTGGTAGCAGCTAAGTTTCAGGAGGGGTTACTGGATGTACAATCTTGGATGCACAGTAACTGCCTGAAAATTAATGCAGAGAAAACCGAAGTCATGACTTTCGGTAAGATCTCTCCCGAATGGTCCCCAACTTGGTGGCCCAGTCAGATGGGCTCCCCCCCGATTCCAGCTGTCAAGGTTAGGAATTTGGGAGTGATCTTTGATAACAGGCTATCTTTTTGTTATCATGTCAACAAGGTGGTCTCTGCTGCATTCTTTGTGCTGAAGAAAATAAAAAAACTTATGCCATACCTACCTGCTTCGGCAGGGAAAACACTGATCACCACCTTAGTGTTTTCGAAGCTGGACTATGGAAATGCCCTTTTCCTTGGCACACACAAATACATCCTGAACAAACTACAGTCTGTGCAGAATATGGCAGCACGGATTCTGCTTAATATTCCTTGGCGACACTCTACTTCAGTAGCCATACGCCATCTACATTGGCTAAGAGTGGAGAGCAGAATCAAATTCAAGGCTCTCTGTATCGCCTATAAGGCCATTCATCAGACTGGACCAAAGTTCTTAAAGGAAGCTTTTCAGGTATACATACCTGTAAAGAATCTAAGATCAGCAGCAAGCCACCTATTGCATGTTCCCCGAACAAGAACGGCCACATGGGGAGATAGACGCTTCCTGGTAGCGACCCCCATACTGTGGCACACACTTCCATTGTATATTAAAACAGCACCAACACTCATTGCCTTTCGTAAGGCCCTGAAAACTTGGTTATTTAATCAATAAGTTTGTCCCTGAATTCTGTGTATCCTAGAGAATCTCATTGCGCCTAGACACCCTAGGGTATTAGTTGCGCATTAAAAATCCTATAAATAAATAAATAATAAATAAATAAATTAGTTCTAACATCCAAAGGATGGGATACCAATTTGTAAATAACTGCTGCTTTATGCTGGGTAGAAAATTCAAGTGGGGAGGAGGAGGTCTGGTTAGGTGTATCAGAAGAACAATCCTGGGAAAGGAGATGAATTAAGGATGCCTTAAGTAAGGGGTAATGAAGGTTGTGTGTGGTGAAAATGCCAAAAGACTCTTGGATGTCCAAAAACTCCATAGGGGATCCATCCTTCAGCAAATGGTCTAGAGTAATGATGCCTTTATCAATCCATTCCTTCCAGAATAATGCTCTGTTATTAATCTTTAAATGTTTATTATACCAAATTGGAGGGCAAGAGAATTGATCTGCAGAGGAAATATGAGTTCGAAGCAGAAAGGATGCAAGGGCTTTGGAGTGAATAAAGGTGGGTGAGGAAAACGCTTCAGAGGTTGAGATAAACAAGTAACTGTAATAAACTAAAAAGGTGTATGTTGGACTTGTTCTAATGAACTCCAAGTCTTTTTTGGCGTATATGGAGATTCGGTTAAAAAAGTCCATATTTGTTTCAAGGTAAATGCAGAGTGGTAATGTCTAAGTTTGAGAAAATTGACTCCGCCTAAGTCTTTGGATTGTTGGAGATGTGAAAGTGAAATCCTAGCTTTACAGCTGTTCCACAAATTAATGTTACTAAAAAAGGTAAGGGGGCGGGAAACCGCAAGCATAGAAAGATAAAAGTTAATAATCGGAAGGAGCATCATTTCAATTATGGCCAATCTACCCCACCAGGATAAGAAAAGAGGGGACCAGCTTTCAATTAGGGTTGAGAGCTTTTTGAGTATATCCAAAAGGTTAATTTTGATAGTTCCCTAAAGCTATTAGCATGTAGAATGCCTAAGCATTTAATACTTTTGGTGTTCCACTCAAAACCTGAGCTGTGAAACATGTAAGGAAGGCAGTATTTATTTATTGGTAGGACTTCAGATTTATCAATGTTCAATTTATAACCAGAAACTAACAAATAAGCTTGTAATAAAGAGAAAAGAGTCAGCAAGGAAGTGGACAGGATGGAAGTATACAACAACATATCATCTGCATAAGCAGTGAATTTAATGTCAATGTCTTTAAATTGGAGACCTGTGTAATGAGACGAACGTCTGAGTTTCACCAAGAAGTGTTCTAAAGCAAGAATGAATAAAAATGGGGAAATAGGGCAGCCTTGCCTGGTACCTCTAAGGAGCCGAAATATTTAGATTGACAGTTGTTTACCCAGTGGAGGTAGAGGGGGCAGAATATAACAATTGAATGTATTTAATAATAAGAGGGCTGAAGCTGTGCCATCTCAATGCATCAAAAATAAATTCACAATTAACCCTGTCAAATGCTTTTTCAGCATCCAATGTAATAGCAGCAACTGGTGAATCCGTTTTAGAAACGAGGTGAATAATATTGAGAAAGGTTCTCAAATTATTCGTGATAGATCGTTCTTTGATGAACCCTGATTGGTAAATATTGATGACGTCTGATATTACCTTATTAATGCGGAGGGCAAGAATTTTAGCAAAGATTTTACAGTCTGTGTTAATGAGGGAAATGGGCCTATAGTTTTTACAGAGGGAGGGGTCATTGTCTTTTTTTAGGGCTCAAACATAACATTACCTGAGTGAAAGATCCTCACGATTCACTGGTAGTAAAAAATTACTTATCAATGAGATTAACTGGGGAACAAAATGTTGTCTAAAATGTAGAAAAAAATTGAACCGTAAAACCATCCGGGCCAGGTGATTTGTCTTTGGGTACTAGGTTAATGGCATTAATGATTTCCTGTTCCAAGATCGGAGCATCCAGGGATGTGATATCAACAATATCTTCAAGCGGTTTGGGTATAGATTGAATATAGGAATCAATTTGTTCAGGGGAAAGGATGAGCTCTGGAGTGTAAAGGGTGGTATAATATTGAGTAAAGCAATCAAGAATCTCAGCATCAGTAATATGCCAAACTCCGGAGTTATCTGTGATAACCACAATTTTAGATTTTTCTTTTTTGATTTTAAGGTAATTGGCTCAAGATCTACCTGCCTTATTCCGACCGCCATACATTTATGTACTGAATTTAAGAAGATAATTTCAAGCGGAATGCCAGGATTGTTTATAATATAGCATTTTTCTTTTGATGAGAGCTGACAAAGTTTCAGGACAGTTGGTAGTGAAGTACTTGTGCTCAAGAGCTTTGATTTGCTTTAGTATAAGCGTTGAATCGTTAAGGGCTTTCTTTTTCTTATGGGATACAAAGTCAATTATGAAGCCCCTAGTAGTGGCATTGAAGGCATCCCAGATGAAGAGATATTGAGAAGGATAAATTATTCTGAAAAAATTCCTGTATAAAAAGCGTGAATTGTTCAACAAATTGGGAATCCAGGTGAAGGGAGTTGTTAAACCGCCAACGGCGGGAGGTAGGGGAAGGTGAAGGTGAAGGACAATCCATAAAATGACAGGGGAGTGATCTGAAATAGGAATGGAGCCAATCTCTGCATTGGTCATAAATGGAAGAGCATGTTGAGTGAGAAAAATGTAATCTATGCGGGAATGAGATTTTGGAATGGGGAGAAAAAGGAATATTCTAAAGTGTCAGGGTGAGAAGTTCTCCATGAATCAACCAGTCCTCCAGAGTGCTAATCTTATAAAATGTTTTCTGCATTTTGTTAGGGATATATTTAGTTTGAGATTTACGATCTATGAAGGGGTCCATAAGTTGTTTACAATCACCACCTACAATAAATTATCTGCGGCATGAGAAGAAAGAAGAGTAATACAATTATTCCAAAAAGTTAAGTCAATTCCATAAGGGCCATAATCATTACAAATAGAGAGTTGAATGTTATTAACTTTAGCATTCAAAAAAGCCATCTACCATTAATCTCTTGGAATTCATGTAACTGAACATTTAAAGACTTATGAAACAAAATAACAGCACCCCTCCCCCTTCCCACTGTTTGCGCAGTGAAGAAAAATCTTGCAACTTCAGATGTGTTTCTTGTAATAACGCTATCTGACATTTCAATTTTGCTAGGTGAGACAAGACTCGCTGTTTTTTAACAGGATTCCGAATACCTTTAACAATCCATAAGATTACACGAAAGCCAGTCATCAAAAAGATTTAAGTAGCAATAGGCATGAAAGTAAAAGAAAGATAAAAAAGAGATAGAAAAAAATGTGTGGCAAACCCATCAAAGAAAAACGGATATACCAATATCTGAAAATGATGATAAATAACATAGAGATATGTAAAAATGAATAAGGAATAGATAATAGAAGGAGAAAAAGAGGAAGGAAAGTAGAAATACGAGCGTGATGTACCCATAAGAATAAAAAAATGAGAAAGTAATAATGTACCATATGCAAAAAATTAAAAAAGGAGATTCAGTAGAGACAAAAGCGAAGAGGCATGAAAAGGAGAAGGGGAAAAAGAAAAGGAAAAGGAGACAGATGAGAAAAGAAAAGGGGGAGCAGAGTCACCCGGAAAGAGGTAACAAAGAAAAGATGATGAAAAGCCAAGAAACTTCAGTCATGGTGGTCAAAAACAGGAAGAACATTAATGAGAGGGGTGGGGCTGAGAACAAGACGGCCACTCCAAAAGAGGTGTGAGACACCGAGAAGAGATAAGTTTGAAAATGAAAAAGAATAAAGAAGAGAAGAGATATAGGAAATAAATGGTAAACATATTAAACAAAATGGAAGGAAACTTACCAGACAATGGGAAGACAATGAACAGAATAACTCATATGTAACAAAACATAACGAGAACAGGAGTATGAACATCAGCCTCAGGGATTGCACAGAGAAGACCTAAGAAACCGGGAAGAGAACAGACATGAAGACAATCAAGATTTGCTCAATACCATAGCTTCTCCTTTATGTGTATGGATGAATTTCCGAAGATCAGCCGGATCGTCAAAAGAAAAAGTTCTGTCTTTAAAAGTCACTTTGAAAAAACACAGGTGTATAAGACCATAGCGGGCATTCATGGATCTCAAAGATGGTCTGAGGTGGAGAAATTCCTTACGCCGGGTAGCAGATGGCTTGGAAAAATCTTGACTAAAGAGACTTTGTGACCGGACAAAGCATTTGCTTGTGTTGCTTAACAGCATTAAGAATTGCCATGAGGTCTGAGCACAGAAGGAAATAAGCAATGATGTCTCTTAGTTTAGATGAGGAAGATTCATTTTGTGGACCCAGTCTGTGTGCCATTTGAATGTTAGGATCCAGAGATTTCCGAAGACCCACAATCTGCAGAGCTTGAGTCTTCAAAAAGGAGATCATGTCTGAGCCTTCAGAACGTTTTGGAATTCCATAACTGTGTAAATTGTTGTGCCTATTGCGATTTTGTAAGTCCTCTGTCAATTTTTTAAGTTGGGTAACTTCTTTAGTGAGGATATCGACTCTGGCAACAACGTCCTGCGCATCGCTAACTTTTTGTTCCACATCCGAAAGTCTTGACTCAAGTCCAGACCATTTCTTTTCAATTCTCTGAAGAGTGGCAGTAGTATCCGACATGAAAGTTCTTATGTGGCGTAGTTCATCCATTATGTCCTCTAACATCAGTGGAAGATGAGATTTTGATGGAGAAGACTGATCTTTTTTGGGGCGTTTGTTAGCGCCTGCAACTGAATATTTACGACCTCCAGAGGTGGATCCAGTAGCACCAAGAGACTTGTTTGAGTGGGAAGAATCCATAGTGAAATATTGTGAACAACACAACCGAAAGTAGGATCTTGTGGGACCAAAAACTCCAAGTTGACTAGTAGTACAGTCAATTAAAAGTGATGTTAGTAAACCATTTGTAAAGCAGACTGGAAAGTACAAAGATATTCAGAGCCTTAATGAGATAATTCATCCAACAGGCATGTAGTAATAACTGAACCGTTCCAATGTGCAAATATCAGACAAAGACCATTGCTTACGGATATTGCAGAAAGAACCAAAAATTACTCTCACCCATATATGCTGAGGACGAGCACTGAATTAGAAGACTCTGGTAGCAAAAAGCACAAAATGGCGGCTACATATATTGAAGCCCACGAGGAGAAGCAGAGGGCGTCAAAAAAGATCTACAATGGTCTATAGATATGCCTCAATGATCCCTAAATCCTTAACATGGGGAGAATGGTTTCAGATAAAAAAAAAAGGCCATAAAAGAGGGAAAAGAGCTGATAATATAGTTGCACATAATGCTGTGACAAAATACCTGCCTTTAAAAAGTTGCTTAAATGGCATACGATGAAGAGGGAAAATTAGAAAGTTCCTCGAGAATGTAGCAGTATCTGATCCATTTAGTGTCCTCTTAGCAAGCAAGGTTATGGTTCTTGTTGAGAAAGGGCTGAAAATCCCCCCCTAAAAAAGGTTGCATTAAGCCATTGCTGTGTAAGAAAAATAACAACAGCAAACTCACAAAATGGCAGTTGCTCAGAGCACAGACATTGAGATGAGGCAAACACTGCAGCAAAACAAGTGAAAATGATATCCAATATGCCCACAAACTTGCCTTAGTGTGCCCCGCTGCTTCGTACACAAACAGCCATGCTCAAATGACGAATTGCCATTTGAGGCAAGGACCCAATTAAAACTTGCTTGTATGACTCATAGAGTTCTTCACTTTAATACCCCACTCTACCTGGCAAATAAGCTGGTACTTTCCGGGGGCTCCCGGCCCACAGGGAGCACCGGCACCTTGCTACTCAAGCCAAACAAATTCAATAAGCTTAAAACCTACAATCCTACATTCTCAGGCACTGCCCGAGAATCTGGAACGCCCTGCCAGTAGAGACAAGGCTTATTCCATCCACATTTAACTTCAAAAGGGAAGTTAAAGCACTACTAATGAACAATGCACTGATCTAGCAACTTTGCTCCCCTTACCTTGTGTCATTTGTTGCTACCTATTGTTGCCTGCCATAACTTCCATTTTGTTCTTGATGCAGATTGTCCTTATCGTCTGCCACATAGCCTTCTCTCTATTTACCTTCATTATATAATTTTTGCTCTTGTTGCACATTGTCCTACTTGTACCTTGCCTTGTCTCTTCGAGCTGTGTGCCTATTTCTTTTTCAACTTATGTAAAGCGCTCTGATACCCACTTGGGTCATGTTCGCGCTATACACATCTTATAAATAAAAAAATGCTTAACGAGCCATCCTGCACCGACCAGAGGTCGATGTCAGAGAGCGATTCAGGGAGCGGCCATCTTGAATCGCCGCCGCCGCCCGCTCATGCTGCTTCTACTTGACCAGGAAGCAAATCAACAACATCGTCTAGTTTACTTGTTTTCTTTTGAACTGTCCGTTTACATTTGCTATGAACTCATGCACTTAAAAATGTATCTTACAACCTATTTTTTCAAATGTGTAGTGCATATATGTATAATGTTTTTGCTTAAAAATTTAAATAAACACACCTCTTTCATTCTTTAATTTATTATGTTTCCAAATTTGGTGCAAGCTACCTTCATGATAATGGACACTTACACAAAATTTGACATTAATCAAAATTCAAAATGTATTCATACAGGTGTGTTCACTTTTTTGTAACTATCAAATTGTAAACATGGGCAGATTTTTTTGAATAAATTAAAATGCATATAATTTAGTCGTTGTACTAAACAAGGTAACACATTTATTTAAAAAATGTAAAGTCAATGTTAGTTCTAAACCTAAATAATTGTATTTATTTATTTTTGTTACATTTCCCTTTCACTAGTGCATTTTCTCTATTTTATTTACTTAAAAATATATTTTTTGAGGTGTAATATATATGTGTTTAGCTTTCTCTCTTCTTAGGTCAAAATAAACACACCTATATTACCACTTAAAAATACAAATTTGAAATCTTTTTTGGATGTAAGTGTCTATTATCATGATGCATGCTTACACCAAAGGTTTATTGTCCATTGTATATATTTTTTTTAACAACGGTTGGACTTTACGAATATGTCATTTAAAAAAAGTTTGACTTTTCTGTCATATATGTAAGTAAAAATCAGTATTTAAAATTTTTCATCATTAACAATAATAATGTTAGGACAAACTTTCTAAATGGTAACTTTTTTTAGTTTTTAATGAGATACTTGTTTCATTGTCTTCAATTAAAATAACAAAATAGAACGTAAGGGTTTCCAACGATAACACCCTGTGGCGTTGTTGCCCATAAGGTGCGTCCTAAACATATTCCAAAGGAATACCTACTCAGGAATGGGCATCTATTTGGCACAGAGCAGGCACCCCAAGGATTTTATTTTCTTGGTAGGGGTTAAGGACAGATAAGATGTGAATATCGGAGGTGGTGTAAGGGTAGGAGGGTGGTAGAGGATTTTTGTTTTGAGGTAGATGGAGCTGGAGTGGGTGCTGTGCTTGTGTTTGCATGTTGGGTAGTTGCAAGTGGGTCTGGTGTGTGTTGTGCATGTGTGGATGTGTGTTTTGGCTAATGTTTGATATTCTGGTGAGAGTTGATTTGTGAGTGTGTTGGTTCTGAGTGTGAAGTGGTAGTTGGTGTGGTGCCTGTGGCTGTGGTTGTGGTACTAGTGCATGTGGTGGTATTTGTGATACTTGTTGATGTGGAGATTGTGACACTTGTGGGTGTGGTGGTGGCTGTAGTGATTGTGGGGTTTGTTCTGATGTGTGTGGTGGTGGTGCTTGTGGGTGTAGTTACAACAGTGTGCGTATATTGTTTGTGTGTTAGTTTGTCTTTCTTTCTGTGTTTGTGTTTATGTGTTCGTGTGATTGTGCTGCTTGTGTCTGTTGGATTACGTGCCTGCAAAGAACTGAGTGTGCTTGGGAGTGGGGTGAGAGTTTGGATTTGGGTTGAGGTAGGAACCTGAGTTGTGGCAGAAGGCTGGACTGTTTGGGAGGCTGGGGTGTGGAATCACTGCATTCCAGAGTCCGCCACCACTTAGGACTTATCATTTGTGGAAGCCTCCAATGAAGATGACAAGGTGGCAGCCTCCATTTGAGTCCCCTCACCCTTCATGCCTTTGTTTTCATTGGTGTTTGATGTTTCATTGCCTGAAACACAGTGACCAGCTGATTCCTGGCCTTCTTTGCCAAAGTCTCCTTCACCTGCTCTTGAAGATGCTGTAAAAACACACACAATACTTTATTTGTATCTGTGTAAATACAACTGATCATGAATTTTTTCCTCAAAACATGTTCTACATTTTTTCAATTTGGTCAAAGTTTTGTACTTTTCTATTATTATCCCTATCTTATTTTTGATCATTTTTCTTAATCATTTTCAAGTCTTTCCAGGAACCATTTAACACTTCTGAATGGTTATGAGTGGATGTTTTGAATTGTGAAATAATGTTAAAAAATTGAGTATAAATCAAAAATCCATTTGTACATTGTGTGCACTAGACAGAAAAAGTTCATTTATTTACATTTTTTAAATAAAATTAAAACAATGTTTGTAAGTATTTACTGTAAAGTTGTACAAATATTTGTATAAACTGAAAGCCTGTTTTTTTTTGTTTGGGCATTTCACAACAGTAAAATCTACTTTAATTAGCGTAAGTATTTCTTAAATGTAAAACGTATTTGATAATTCAGTACTTAAGTTGTTTATTAATGTATCACGCCCTATGAATTTACCTATGCTGTTGACAAAATCCGAAAATAATTTTAATTTTAGTTTCAAATAACTTCTACAGCATAAGTAAAAACATAGAGCTTGGGTAAATCTTTAATCTACTTTACTACAGATACAAACATTTTAACACCTTGGCTGCTTGACTTATTCCCCTGCTGTGCTAGACCATAATAGAAACGGGTGCGGTCATGATGAGCTGAGCTCGTCAAGACCACACTTTATGCTATGTCACTTGTAATAGGGAGAACCTAACATCCTTCACAATTGTGATGGAGCATCACACCTGACACAAATAAAACTGTATTTTAGGCAGGCATGTATCTGCTCAAAGCAGTCCTTTGTAAATGATCAAAATTATATTGGTATAATCTTTTACAAATTAATTTAAAAAACACATCATAATTCAACTTTTACAAAACTTAGACCTTCAAGAACTCTTCTTGTGCATAGGCCATGTGTCGACCATTTTGTTGACGGCAATTTTTTTTGCTGTAACAAAAAATAGTTTTTTAAAAGAGAAAAAAAAAACCATTCATGCTGCTGTCTTGCTTTTCAACTTCCCATGGCGAGCTGAGCTCGTCATGAGCACGGAAAGGGTTAAACTGTACTCTAAAGTAACGTAATTCATGTTTACCTTGTTTTACCATTGTGAAAAAAACATAAAAAAGTTATCTGGCTTTCCGTTTAGTCACAGATAGGTTCAATCTTACAGTAAATGTTTAAATACATTGATTCCTATATAATTTTCTAAATTAAAAATCGATATCACAGTTTACAATTAATATTTGTTTACTTTGATGCATTTCTAATACTTTTAATGAGTCATTTTTTTTGTCTTATTTGAGTTTTGCATAGGGGATTCTCCATCTAAACATGTTGTCAGGACCGCTGAAAACTCTGTGGTATTGGACTGCACAGGAACAGAGATGCCGATTCCCAAATCCACTCTGAACAATAACCCAGAGCCCACAGATAACATGAGTCTCTAAGCCATCATCCCGAGGGAAGGGGGATTGGATAAAATAACAAAAGAGAAAGAAGAGAAGAGACTGTCTGGCAGGTTCTTGTCTTCAGATCCGGTCTGCAGATCTTGTCATGACTAATGCAAACAGGGAAGAGATAAACATATCATTAGCTCCTAAATCTACCTCTCTAACCTATCTAAATTCCCTATGGGTTCTGACCTACCAAGTAAACCTCCAGAACTAGCCTCTCTTCTGTATCATCAGCGTGCAATAGAGTTCTTATGGCTGAATTACACCTTCTCCCGAGTGTCAAAGGAACACGACTATTTATGTCTTTCTTCTTCGTACTTTCCTTCTTGTCACAAGGTTTTGAAGTTTAGACTTTCTCCTCACGATTTCTCTCCGCTTGACAGTTCGATAGTTCATACAAATATAAGTAATTCTCTTGGCTAAATCTTTCTCCTCACAGACTAGTCCATTTGTACAGTTAGTTCTTAGGAGAATATCTGACAACAAGGTTCTTCGGAATATATGTATTTTTTACAGTCTACTTAATACATGTTCCAGGTCACACTTATCTACGTGTAATTCCGTTCTCTCTTTTCACAGAGAAAACGGAGCGCCGACTCCTCCTCAGCTGTCAGGGACAGATAACACACTCGACGAAGCTTCACGGATAGCAGATAATGTCACTTTGCATAGTTCTCGAAATGATCTTCTCTTGACTGGGAAATGGGCGGGGAAGCTCTAAAGGGGAAAAAACTGTGAGAACGGGACTTAGAATACTTTCTTCACACGAACTCCAAGATTAGCTTCTACCTCAGACAAGATACACGGTGAAGTGCGCAGCTCTCCGGTTGACAGCGCCTCACCTCAGCTGCGGTGATGATGAGGCTGGAAGACTAGAATGCTAGCTCCACGTGACTCCGGCGGCCATCTTGGAGTGCCGAAGTCGCATATATGCTGACCAAGAACCTTTCCCTTGTCGAGCATTTTCTTGTAAGGAATGTTCCGTAGTGATCGTGTTCAAACGAGGGGTGAGGGCTCTGACAGTACCCCCCAACAAGGCAGATCCCTTCCCTCTTGGCTTGGTAGGGAAGCGTTGATGAAACAATTTAATCAACCTGGGAGCATGCACATCTTCTTCTCTCTCCCATGATCTCTCTTCCCGCCCATAACCCTTCCAGTCTACAAAATAAAACAGTTGGTTTCTAGATTCCTTTGAGTCGAGAATTTCCTTCACCTCAAACTCCTCACCGTCTTCCAACTGTATGGGTTTTGGGGTCAAGTTTCTCCTCAGCTTACCTGGAGCCTTTTTAAGTAATGAAATGTGAAAGACAGGATGAATTTTGAGAGTTGGCGGTAGAGTGAGCCGATAGGCTACCTGGCCCACCTTTTCTTCCACAGAATAGGGGCCTTGGTTAGAATTTTCGGTTTCTTCGTAGTCTCAGATTCTTTGCATTTAACCATACACGATCTCCAACTTCAATGGAAGGGCCTGCTAGTCTTTTCTTGTCTGCGTATGCCTTATACTTGGTCTTAGCTAAGGTCAGATTCTCTCTTGCACTCTGATGTACTTGTTCTAGATGGGAGACAATTTCTGCTACAGCTGGAACTGATATATCTGTCTGCCTAATGGTTGAATTAGGGTGTCTACCGTAGTTCATATAGAACGGGGAGTACCCGGTAGACACATTCTTGGCATTATTATGAGCAAACTCCGCTGCCCACAAATACTCTGGCCAGTTTCCTTCCTGCTTCAAGAGATATAACCTTAAATACTGCTCAACCTCCTGATTCACCCTTTCCGTCTGACCATCGGTCTCGGGATGGTAACTAGTGGAGTACCTCACCTCCGTTCCCAAACTTTCCATGAAAGACTTCCAAAAATGGGAAAGAAACTGGGACCCCCTGTCTGAGATAATAACCTTTGGTATTCCATGTATCTTAACAATTTGAGTACTAAAGTGAGTGGCTTACTGCTTGGCACTAGGAACCCCCTTTAAGGCAGTAAAATGGGTCATTTTGGTAAACGAGTCCACTACAACTAATATTGTGTTATAACCTTGGCTTAATGGCAAATCCGTGATGAGGTCTAAGGTGACGGTATGCCAGGGATAGGGTGGAGTGGGTAAAGGTTGAAGTAGACCTTTTGGGGCTTGCCGTTCGGATTTTCCCAGAGCACAAGTCTCGCATGTCTTAACATACTCTTCAATATCTTTTGTCATTTCAGGCCACCAATAATGTCTCTTGATTAGTTCTTTAGTTTTCGCTTCTCCCATGTGTCCGGCTAATTTGTCATTGTGACATTCATGTAGAACTTGTTGCTACATTTCCTTTGTGGGAATAAATAAGGCGTCTTGATATACGGCAATCGGCGGATGATTCTCCGGTCATTTCCCTCCTTCACCCAATTCTGCACGGCCGTCTCGTCCATGACTTAAGGGGGATCATTGCAGCTCGCACACCGGTCTGAGGGAGACCAACTCACCTGCTGGACGCCACTCCGCTCCTGGGGCCCTGACGCTGTGGTCTCGCCGCCCTACTCCATCGCGGCGGCTGGAGACTACAGCTCCCAGAGGGCAGAGCGAGCACTTCCGGCCGGCCACTTCCTGCCACTGCTCGCCCGGAGGCGCTATTTCAACTGGGCATCCCCTCGGTGGAGCGGGGATTTGCAGCTCGCACACCGGTCTGAGGGAGACCAACTCACCTGCTGGACGCCACTCCGCTCCTGGGGCCCTGACGCTGTGGTCTCGCCGCCCTACTCCATCGCGGTGGCTGGAGACTACAGCTCCCAGAGGGCAGAGCGAGCACTTCCGGCCGGCCACTTCCTGCCGCTGCGCGCCCGGAGGCGCTATTTCAACTGGGCATCCCCTCGGTGGAGCGGGGATCATTGCAGCTCGCACACCGGTCTGAGGGAGACCCACTCACCTGCTGGACGCCACTCCGCTCCTGGGGCCCTGACGCTGTGGTCTCGCCGCCCTACTCCATCGCGGCGGCTGGAGACTACAGCTCCCAGAGGGCAGAGCGAGCACTTCCGGCCGGCCACTTCCTGCCGCTGCGCACCCGGAGAAAATTACAAAAAACAATTTGATGGACAGAATGTAGATCAATGTCTTACATTCACCCCAGTACAAGGATCTGGGCCTAAATCCATCGTTTTTTGCACTCCACACCACCCTGGATCAGATAATGGCTTTATGCAAATCAGCTCTGACCCTGTGCCCCATGGGAACAGTCCAGTCCGAACTACAACAGCCATATCTTTCCCAGACCGGAATCAAGCATCCGAGGACCGGACCGGTTTCGAGGTAACACCTCTCATCAGCCCGGCTAGCTTGACTCCAGTGGTGTGGAGACTCTGGGACCCACGTCTGAGCTACCCCAGTACACTCAGGGAGAAAATTACAAAAAACAATTTGATGGACAGAATGTAGATCAATGTCTTACATTCACCCCAGTACAAGGATCTGGGCCTAAATCCATCGTTTTTTGCACTCCACACCACCCTGGGTCAGATAATGGCTTTATGCAAATCAGCTCTGACCCTGTGCCCCATGGGAACAGTCCAGTCCGAACTACAACAGCCATATCTTTCCCAGACCGGAATCAAGCATCCGAGGACCGGACCGGTTTCGAGGTAACACCTCTTATCAGCCCGGCTAGCTTGACTCCAGTGGTGTGGAGGCTCTGGGACCCACGTCTGAGCTACCCCAGTACACTCAGGGAGAAAATTAAAAAAAACAATTTGATGGACAGAATGTAGATCAATGTCTTACATTCACCCCAGTACAAGGATCTGGGCCTAAATCCATCGTTTTTTGCACTCCACACCACCCTGGGTCAGATAATGGCTTTATGCAAATCAGCTCTGACCCTGTGCCCCATGGGAACAACCCAGTCCGAACTACAACAGCCATATCTTTCCCAGACCGGAATCAAGCATCCGAGGACCGGACCAGTTTCGAGGTAACACCTCTCATCAGCCCGGCTAGCTTGACTCCAGTGGTGTGGAGGCTCTGGGACCCACGTCTGAGCTACCCCAGTACACTCAGGGAGAAAATTACAAAAAACAATTTGATGGACAGAATGTAGATCAATGTCTTACATTCACCCCAGTACAAGGATCTGGGCCTAAATCCATCGTTTTTTGCACTCCACACCACCCTGGGTCAGATAATTGCTTTATGCAAATCAGCTCTGACCCTGTGCCCCATGGGAACAGTCCAGTCCGAACTACAACAGCCATATCTTTCCCAGACCGGAATCAAGCATCCGAGGACCGGACCGGTTTCGAGGTAACACCTCTCATCAGCCCGGCTAGCTTGACTCCAGTGGTGTGGAGGCTCTGGGACCCACGTCTGAGCTACCCCAGTACACTCAGGGAGAAAATTACAAAAAACAATTTGATGGACAGAATGTAGATCAATGTCTTACATTCACCCCAGTACAAGGATCTGGGCCTAAATCCATCGTTTTTTGCACTCCACACCACCCTGGGTCAGATAATGGCTTTATGCAAATCAGCTCTGACCCTGTGCCCCATGGGAACAGTCCAGTCCAAACTACAACAGCCATATCTTTCCCAGACCGGAATCAAGCATCCGAGGACCGGACGGGTTTCGAGGTAACACCTCTCATCAGCCCGGCTAGCTTGACTCCAGTGGTGTGGAGGCTCTGGGACCCACGTCTGAGCTACCCCAGTACACTCAGGGAGAAAATTACAAAAAACAATTTGATGGACAGAATGTAGATCAATGTCTTACATTCACCCCAGTACAAGGATCTGGGCCTAAATCCATCGTTTTTTGCACTCCACACCACCCTGGGTCAGATAATGGCTTTATGCAAATCAGCTCTGACCCTGTGCCCCATGGGAACAGTCCAGTCCGAACTACAACAGCCATATCTTTCCCTGACCGGAATCAAGCATCCGAGGACCGGACCGGAGGCGCTATTTCAACTGGGCATCCCCTCCGCGTCGGGGACGCGCGCGGGCGGCGCCGGGCGAAGCCCGGGTAATGGGCGGGACCTCTGAGGCCCTCAGAGGTCATCAGTGGTCGGGCGGGCCACCCATCTAACATTCCCCTTGAAAAGTGAGCACTCCATCTAGCTGATAAAATGGGCGACCGTAACGCTATTAGCAACATCACAGATTTAGTCACCCAGGACGCTGAAACCTCTGTATCTCTCATTACATCCTTTGAGACATTGATAGACACTGCATTCAATGAGATCACCGAAACTGAGAGGAGGCTTTCCATGGGTCCACTTACCACTAATCAACCAAGTGTAACAGGCAGTTTAAGTGGTAACATGCACATAATGCCTGAAGTCATCGTGGTTAAACCACCACATTCTGCTGTTAGTCTGCCCATTGTCCTTGAAGACGAAAATACTATTAGGTACACAGCCCCAGTCACAGCTCTAGACCCTACCTCATTATTACCAACTACTGAGGTCACTGAGAACACAGGAGCTAAGCGAAAAAGGGGCCCAGTAAAATTAACATACAACAAAAGGAAGCAGCCCCCTAGGAGTGCTAATCAACCAACACCACAAAGCATGTGGAGCAGGGGAAAGAAACAGAAACAAAATCAACACACAGTATCCGTGCAGGACCAATCTCATCTGGATGATGTCGTAGTTATAAATAATGATGGTTCAAATTCAATGTCTATTTCCACTCAGACTGAATTCCCCAATGTAAATAGTTACCATTCTAAATCAGAGGGGAATCTTATTGAGACCATTGCGGATACAATTTTTAAGCAACTTGAAGGTCAAATTATCAAACAATTTAATAATATTTTTGAAAGACTTGACAGACTGGAAAATTTAATCAAAAATGATGATGCCAAGAGAAAAGGCACAGTGTGTTTGGATAAACTAAGAGGTGAACGTCTGCTAAAAGACTTGGAATCCACCACCCGTGCGCTCACTACCGGCGATCATATTACAAATAGGGTTAAGGAACCACAGGCTGCCATTAATCTGCCCACGAATATATCAACTGTGGCGACCACAAGCATAAGAGGAAGTAATCCCCCTGATTCCTTGACCAAACCTCCCTCGCCTCCCATTGTTGTTACCAGTGCCCCAAAGAATAATCATAAAAATAATCCTGCTACAGGCACTACAATGCAGAAGGCTTCTACAAATCCCAGCCAGCGCCACAATAAGACCCCGCACGAAGACACCAGGCCTTTCAAACATCAAGGCCCTGCCTTACATCTTCCACCTGAGGCGTGTCCATACGTCTTAGTACTGGCTGGCATCCCACCTCTCAGGGAAGGGCAAGAAGAATCGTGGGTTCAATTGCACAACAAATGTATCGACTGGCTATCCAAGCACAAGGGGGTGGGTTATGATATTTCTAAAGAAATCATATCCACACGCCGAGTAACTTGGGTAGGTCCTCTTTTTAAAAACATTAATGGGGACTGTATCGTAGTCAATTTCAGGAACCCGGGCACTGCGAAATATTTGTTAAACAAAAAATCTGTTCAACATGGCCCATCCACTGTGGTGACCCCTTTACCGTTAAATTACTTTTACCGTCCTCCACACAAAATGATGCAGCCCCACCTGTATTCCCACTACATAACAGGTTCTCAATACTTCATGACCTGGGAACACTGGATTGACTGTCCCCCACTATTGAAGAACCTGCCTCTGTGTGCCTGGCTCCTGACCATACAGTTGACCATACAGTGGAAATATTATCCGAGGTACCCCCGCTAACACCCAAAACTTTTTTACCTGAAACACCATGTGAACAACAGGGGCATATTACAACAACACTTTCCCCAGGAATTGACCAGGGCCCTTGCTCGAGGCCAGATAAAAATTTGTCAATCCTTAGTTGGAACATTGCCGGCCTGAAGGCTAAGATGGAAATTACATCTTGGAAGGACTGGGTCAACTGCCATGATGTATTAATGTTCCAAGAAACCTGGTGTATTGATGATTTGTTATTTGAGGGGTACAGTTGCCATAATAGGATTTTTTTGGCCCCCCCTTTAGGTCGTCCTAGTGGGGGCTTATCTATCTGGGTCAAAATATCTGCAGAAGTTAAAGTCGACACACTCCAAACCAATTGCCCAAGTTTCATGGCATTATCATATACTCAAAGGACAAGGCTATGTTTGATCAATTTCTACAATAACGACTTTTTGTCCCAACCTAATCGTAATTTTATTCTTTTATTTGATTTTATTGATGGAATTATGGATGGACAGAAATATGGGAAATTTGACGGTATCTGTCTAGGAGGGGATTTCAATGCCCATATACATTTTAGAAATCCCTCATGTAGAAGAGGTACAGAACTGTCAAACCTCCTTGCAACTAGAGATCTTGTAAATTGCATGGAGTATGCTGGTACGGAAACCAGCGCTGCTCCATTTCCTACTTTTATTGGTCATGGGAGCGGTACTACAATTGACTATGTATTTGTTTCACCTCCCGTCGCTAATGCCTTAACGAAGGCTGAAGTTGTGTGCAAAGTATATAGCGACCATTACCCTATTGTAATTCACCTATTACTTCCGAGGGGTAAGTGCTCACAAAATGAAATAGGTGCAAGAAACTTGGAGGTTTCAACTGACAAATTGAGGGTAATCTGGAGGGGCGTGGATAACAGGGGAATCCTGGCAAAAGTCATTAAAAAACACCCAGCTCTGATTGACAATTGTCTCACTACCGATGACCACGGGGGTAATATAATTACATCATTTAGTGAACTCTGCTCTGTAATAAAAAGCGAGATTTCCAGACCTGCCTCGAGGAAATCTGAGGAAACACCTAGATGGTTTGATGCCTCTTGCTCTAAGGCAAATAGGAAGTTAAGAGCTGCCTTAAAAGCTGAATCCAGGGACATTCCCCAAATAAGGTTACTCAGAGCAGAGTATAAATCTACCCTACGTATTAGAACTAATGAATTAGTTAAGACCCACAGGGGTTCCTTGGCACGTTCGGCCGAATTGAAAGACACTACTGGGTTTTGGAGGGAGGGAAAGAAGATAAGATCTATAGGTTCCAATTTAACGGCAATCAACTGTAACATCACTGGACCTACGTGGGTTGAACATTTTGCTAAAATTTATGCCACATCAGACAACCACCCTTTAACCTCCCTCCCCTTAAGCCCCCTTAACATCTCTGTGTCTGAGGTTGAGGATGCCATATCTGAAAGCGCAGGAAACAAAGCTCCTGGCCCCGATGGGCTCTCAATTGATCAGTTAAAGTGCGAGCCTGACTTTTGGGCCCCACTGCTATGTAACGTTTTTAATAATTTAACGAATGAACAAATTCCAGAAACATGGTCTTGTAGTACAATCGTCCCCATTTTTAAAAAAGGCGACAGGCTGGATCCCGGGTGCTACCGCCCCATTTCGTTAATCGATAACACCTTGAAAGTTCTGGGGAGGGTTATTTTCAAAAGGATTAGAACCTGGGCGGATGAGAGTAAGATTCTACATCCCAGCCAGCTTGGTTTCAGGAGCAATGTTGGTACGGTGGAACAATGTTTGAACTTGAATTTGATTATGGCAAAATATAATACCGCTAAAAAATCCCCTCTATATTTTGGTTTTATGGATTTAAGTTCTGCATTTGATTTTGTTAACCGCTCCCGTCTATGGTCCACCCTTCTTAATTATGGTTTGGATGATTACTTGTTCCACTTTTTAGCTTTCTTACACAGTGATCTAAGAGCACGTGTGCGTATTAACCAATCTGGTGAAGTTTCTGACGACATTAGCATTGGTAGGGGGGTCAGACAGGGGTGCGTGCTGGCCCCCCTCCTCTTTATTCTTTATATTAATAATTTGAGTTGCTCGCTGAGTATTTTATCAAAAGATGTACCACATGTAAATGGAGTCCCTATACCCACCCTCCTTTACGCCGACGATGCGGTCCTAATTGGCCGCACACCAAAGGCACTTCGCACTTTAATTTCAGGCTTTGTCCATTTTATGGCCGACCTAGGCCTGACCACTAATTTTAAAAAATCCCTAATCATGAGCTGTGGCCCCAAAAAATATAAAATTGCTGAGATTAAATCAGGGTCAAATGTTTTGAAAAGCACTTGCACTTTTCCCTACCTGGGGCTGCTATTTTCAAATACTGGTTCGTGGCAACCACATGTATCTTATGCTAGGAATAAGTTGGGTAAAGCTATAAATTGTGTCACCTCCTTGAGACAACCCAACTATGCTGATGTGATTACACCACTAGTAAAGATCTACCAAACTCAATGCATCCCAACAGGTACTTATGGCGCCGAGGTTTGGGGTTACACAAACTGTATCCATATCCAAACCGAAGAAAATAGGTTCTGTCGGAAGGTGCTGGGTGGTGTTATTTGTTCCCCTCACTATGTATGTCACAGTGAATTAAATATCCCATATATAGAAGATTTTGTAAGATCTAGACCAACACTCTTCTGGCTAAAGATATGGATTAATCCGGCTGCCATTTTGACCCGTGATATAATCTTGGACTGCTTAAAATGCGATAGGGCACACTATATACCATGGTTAAAAGCTGTAAAAGAATGCCTCGATAGCGTAGGACACAGTTTTTTGTTTACCTCACCCAGTTTAATAAATCGCTCTCACAAGACTATTATTCATAGGGCACTATATCATCTGTATAGAGAAGAGCGGGAAAGGAAGAACCTGTCAAAGTGTACCGTTATAAAATACATGGGCTATTCTGAACCTCATACTAAACATCCAGGTCCCCCACATAGGTATTTATGTTTACACCTTGGCAGGTGGAATAGGAGCTTACTGTTTCGCTTTCGAGACGGGAGTATAGTAAATTTACTAAACTTCCCTTTGGGTTACAACAAACACTTAGAAACCCTGTATTGTCCATGTAACCCTAATGTGAAACAGAGCCTTATGCACTTTTTGTTTTTCTGCGGTTTTTATAAAAATCTTTCTGCTCATTACTTAATGCCCTATTGTAGAAAACATAAATTGACTAGCTTTAGAACAGCATTGAGGTCTTTTTTATCACTGGGATCAGACGAAGTAATATTCAGAGTGAGCTGCTTCCTTAAAGCTGCCGTTCGATCACGAGCCACTTTATATATTGATGTATAACATCCGCACATTGTACTCTTTATGCACCTTATAATTCCTTTTTGCACATTTTGCATCTTTGCACATTATTGATGTGGACCCATTAACGATGCTGATATCATTCATCCATTTTTAACTATGTTTTTTAGAAATCATTTTTAATTGTATATAATGCTGTTTTTAGTAAGGAGGGACATTTTGTGTGTTAATGTGAAATTGATTGATTGGTCTTATGTCTCTTTTCCAGCTGTCATATTATTGTACTGTATTGTTTTGATTGTATTTGTTTGTACTTTTATGGATGATTTTTTATTCCGAATAAAGATCTTTTGACTTGACTTGACAAGACATCCTGTTCTAGACTGACAGATGATGACGTGACTCCAATGATTCTCTCCGTAGGAATTATTGCTTGACTTTCCAGAGGGGTTTTGTGATCTTCGGTATCCATTCTCGATAAGGCGTCGGCTTTGCCATTTTGCGCGCCGGGTCTATAGGTGATCACAAAGTCGTAATCCGCAAAATACAATGACCACCTCAGTTGCCTCGGAGTAAGGGTCCTGGCGGTCTTCAGGAATTTCAGATTACGATGGTCAGTGAAAACTGTCACTTGATGTCGAGCCCCATGAGGTAATGGCGCCATTCCTTGAAGGCATCCTTGATGGCTAAAAGTTCCTTCTCCGTGATGGTATAATTTATCTCTGCTGGGGACAGTTTCCTCGAGCGATATGCCACTGGATGTAATTGCCCTGTCACCTTATTCCTCTGAGACAACACTCCCCCTACCGCTTGATCAGAGGCGTCAGTTTCCACGTAGAAGGGTTCCATGGGATCTGGATGCTGTAGGATAGGTGCTGAAGTAAAATCCTGCTTCAAGGCCTTAAAGGCTTCTTCAGCTTCGTTCGACCATTCAAATTTAGCTCCTTTTTTTAATAATTGGGTGAGCGGCAAAATTTTCCTCGAGAACTCGCTGATGAACCGTCGATAGAAGTTTGCGAATCCTATGAAGCTCTGGACTTCCTTGACGCTCGCCAGCGACTTCCATTCGACCACTGCCTCAATTTTCTTTTTATCCATAAGTATTCCACTAGGGGAGATGACAAATCCTAAGAACTCCACTTGGTTCACGCTGAATGCACACTTCTCCAGCTTCACAAAGAGACTATTGTCTTTAAGTTTCTGTAGTACTCCTTTGACGTGTCTTTGATGTTTCTCCGTGTTCATTGAGTAAATAAGGATATCGTCAATATAGACGATAGCGCATTGATCGATGAAGTCTTTCAGGACATTGTTTATGAAATATTGAAAGGCTGCCGGGGCATTGCACAGGCCATAGGGCATAACCTGGTACTCGAAGAGTCCAAACTTGGTCCGGAACGCCGTCTTCCACTCGTCACCCTCCTTCATTCTAACCAGATGGTAAGCCCCTCGCAGGTCGAGCTTGGTGAAGATACTGGCGCCCTTAATTTGATCTAACAAGACCGAGATAAGGGGCAGAGGATATCTGTTCTTTTTGGTGATTTTGTTGATGGCACGGTAGTCTATACAAGTCCTCAGATCCCCTTCCTTCTTCGGCATGAAGAACAACGGCGAGGATACTGGAGACTGTGAAGGTCGAATGAACCCGTTAGCAAGGTACTTATCCAGATACTCCCTCAGGTGTTGATGCTCTTTTTCAGTCAAAGCGTACACTCTACTGCATGGCAGATTAGCCCCGGGTTCCAGTTCGATTTCACAGTCATACATTCGATGAGGAGGGAGCTGTTCGGCCTCTTTTTCATTGAAAACTTCTTCGAAGTCCTTGTATTCTTCTGGCACCTCTTGGGCATCGATAATACAGACGGATTGTTCAGTTTGACACAGCGAATAGGCAGGATTTGCTTCTCGAATTCCTTCATGTTTCCCAAAACAATTTTCCAAACAGTAACCTGAAATCATTTGGATGGATCTGGCGCTCCAATTAATCGTTGGGTTGTGCTCGGTGAGCCACGGAAGTCCTAGGATCAATTCGAACTGAGGGGCGTCTATCAGGTTAAATTGAATCTTCTCTTCGTGCCCATCACTCGAAACAAGTTGAACGACTTCGGTGTGGCTTACTATGGGGCCCGAAGATAGGTTCGTGCCATCCACCGCCCAAACCGGTTCACTCCTGGTTTTCTTGATGGCTAGTAGGCCCACTCTGTCGGCAAACCTCAGGTCACAGAAGTTTCCAGTCGCTCCAGAATCTATCATCACTGAGACTTCCGTCAGAACAATGTCTCGAAATTTCACCTTCATAGATAGTATCAAATGAGGTATCGCTGACTGTAACGTATTGGCCACTCTATGCTCTTCTGGAGTTTTCTTGATTAACGCATCCACCTGTTCTACTCCGCCAACAGGTGGTGCCTCTAGTTTTCCTTCGGCTTGAAGGTCGTTTTAGGTTTCTTAGGGCAAAATTTTACAAAATGGCCACCAGTACCACAGTACATGCATAGATTATTTGTTCTTCTTTTTTCTTTCTCCTCTCTGGTTAACGGACCACGAATAGTGCCTATTTGCATTGGTTCCGTCCCAGTATCTCCATCCTGGCTCCGATGATTTTCTAATCGAACTCTGTCGAATCTAGGAACGGTTGGTCTGAAATCTCTCCTTTTCTCGCCCTTTTTCTCACCTTACCGAAAATCCAACTCCAGCGCGAGATCCACTAGCGCCGAAATTTCAGTTGGCCTATTAGGTATTGCCGCCAGCCCATCTTTCAACTCATCCTTCAGGCCTCTGTAGAAAACTGCTGCTCTCTTACTCTCCGGCCAGTCGGTCTCAACCACGAGCTTGTTGAATTGCGCCAGATAAGACACCAAATCCCTATTACCTTGCTTTAGGTCCAACAGTTCATTATCTGTCGCTTGGGATATCCTTCTCCTGTCGAAGATTCGTAAGAATTCCTGTTTAAATTCTTCGTAGTTTCGCAAAATGGGGTCATTCTTGGTGATTAATGGTAAGGACCAAGCAGCCGCGTCCCCGCTCAGATACGAGAGTCTAAAGGCGACCCGGGACTGTGCGTCTGGAAAAATCGAAGGGCGACACAGGAAATGTAAAGAGCACTGCGTAATGAATATTTGTGCCTTTTGTGGGTCCCCGCCAAATCTCTCTGAGGCAGCTAGCGGGATGACCGGGGATAGGGAATGAATAACTTGGGTAGCCATTCTATTGGGACTCCCTGACATGGACCCCGTTAATTCCTGCTCTGGACTAAAGGGCTGTCTAATTTTTTGCGCTAACTCTGCTGTTTCTTTCTTAGAGTTTATTAACTCCGACCTAAGGTTTCAATTTTCCTCTCTCAAGTCACTCAGTTCCTTTTGTATGGTGTCTAGAATTGCCCCTAAGTTTTGTACGTTTATCCCTTCTGCCATCTCTGTTCGGGTGCTATAGCAACTTGGGCACTTCACTCTGTCAGGACCGCAGAAAACTCTGTGGTATTGGACTGCACAGGAACAGAGATGCCGATTCCCAAATCCACTCTGAACAATAACCCAGAGCCCACAGATAACATGAGTCTCTAAGCCATCATCCCGAGGGAAGGGGGATTGGATAAAATAACAAAAGAGAGAGAAGAGAAGAGACTGTCTGGCAGGTTCTTGTCTTTAGATCCGGTCTGCAGATCTTGTCATGACTAATGCAAACATGGAAGAGATAAACATATCATTAGCTCCTAAATCTACCTCTCTAACCTATCTAAATTCCCTATGGGTTCTGACCTACCAAGTAAACCTCCAGAACTAGCCTCTCTTCTGTATCATCAGCGTGCAATAGAGTTCTTATGGCTGAATTACACCTTCTCTCCGAGTGTCAAAGGAACACGACTATTTATGTCTTTCTTCTTCGTACTTTCCTTCTTGTCACAAGGTTTTGAAGTTTAGACTTTCTCCTCACGATTTCTCTCGGCTTGAAAGTTCGATAGTTCATACAAATATAAGTAATTCTCTTGGCTAAATCTTTCTCCTCACAGACTAGTCCATTTGTACAGTTAGTTCTTAGGAGAATATCTGACAACAAGGTTCTTCGGAATGTATGTCTACTTAATACATGTTCCAGGTCACACTTATCTACGTGTAATTCTGTTCTCTCTCTTCACAGAGAAAACGGAGCGCCGACTCCTCCTCAGCTGTCAGGGACAGATAACACACTCGACGAAGCTTCACGGATAGCAGATAATGTCACACTGCATAGTTCTCGAAATGATCTTCTCTTGACTGGGAAATGGGCGGGGAAGCTCTAAAGGGGAAAAACTATGAGAACGGGACTTAGAATACTTTCTTCACACGAACTCCAAGATTAGCTTCTACCTCAGACAAGATACGCGGTGAAGTGCGCAGCTCTCCGGTTGACAGCGCCTCACCTCAGCTGCGGTGATGATGAGGCTGGAAGACTAGAATGCTAACTCCACGCGACTCCGGAGGCCATCTTGGAGTGCCGAAGTCGCATACATGCTGACCAAGAACCTTTCCCTTGTCGAGCATTTTCTTGCAAGGAATGTTCCGTAGTGATCTTGTTCAAACGAGGGGTGAGGGTTCTGACACATGGTGGAATTTTCATCCATCAAATTCCAAGTGCATCATAAAATATTGCCCTTGGAATAGGGTGGACAAAATGTCTGTTTTGTTTGTGATTGAACATTCCATCTGCAAAAGTCCCTTTAAGTATTCTTTTTTGGTTCATTATTGATTTATCACCTGGACATACCAAAGGACATAAAATATTGCTTTTTGGTAAGTGTTACTCTGTCATTAATGTTTTCACATTACTGTCAGTTATTTGTAAGCCCATAGAAATAATTTTTCAATAAACAGATTGGCGTACATGCGCATTAGTGAATGAGTAAGTCATTAAGCAAGATTGTCATTTTTAACATGAATTAAAATATTTTGTTATTAAGAACATCATTTTATTATGTTTTCAATCAACATTTTAGCCATTTGAACTGATGTGTTTAGTCATTTTGCCTCACATGTTTACGATTGGTTGTTGATAATACTAACTCACAAATGTTAACTTTGGAACAACCACCGTATCATAAGTACACTTTATGCTATGTCACTTGTAATAGGGAGAACCTAACATCCTTCACAATTGTGATGGAGCATCACAACTGACACAAATAAAACTATATTTTAGGCAGGCATGTATCTGCTCAAAACAGTCCTTTGTAAATTATCAAAATTATATTGGTATCATTTTTTACAAATTATTTTGAAAAACACATCCTAATCCACCTTTTACAAAACTTAGACCTTCAAGAACTCTTCTTGTGCATAGGCCATGTGTCGACCTTTATGTTGATGCCAATTTTTTTGCTGTAACAAAAAATAGGTTTTTAAAAAGGGAAAAAAATCCCCTTTCATGCTGCTGTCTTGCTTTTCAACTGCCCATCAAGCTCAGTATAGGCTAATGCAAGTATGCAGCCCATTTGCAGGGGGGCAGGATGCGGCGGACATGCTTCGAATGTTGGGAGGAATGGCTGAGCTGGACTTATGCTGACTTTTTGGTCCAGTGTCCTAGGTCCTCCCATCTCTTCAGGCAGTAGATGCAGCACTGCTCGTAGAACCATAGGGTCCCACCAGAAGAAGGTGATCTTGAAGGCCTTCTTGGCGATGTCCTTCAAGATCACTTTCTCTTGTGGGAGTTGACCTGTATGTATAAAAAAAAGAAGCAAATATATATACTTTTTGCTACTTTCTGTTTTTTTGTTTTCATGTAACACAATTTTGAGAAATCGATCACAGGCATTGGTAAAAATTAAGGGCCCGATTCACAAAACTAACTTAAGTCAAAATCATACACTTACTACCATTTTGGTATTCACAGAAGGCACTTACAAACTTTGGTATTCACAGAAGGCACTTACTCATTTTGGTATTCCCAGAAATTAGGAGTCCTAACTTTAGGACTCCCAAATGCCCACTGTGAATACCGAAAGTCTTAAAACTAGGATTTTTCTCAGTTTCGGCATAATAAAGTTAGGACTCCTAAATAAGCTGCTGCATGGGTTGGTCAATAGCTACATGAGTGTCTATTTGGATTATCAATTTGTTGCCTGAGTGTTTGTATGGGTGTCTGTGTCTGTGTGTGGGTGGTTGGGTGGGTGTGTGTATGGGTGTATTGGTGAGTGAATGGATGTCTCAATGATACAGGTCAAAATAACTACATATGTGGAAAGGCAGTCTATGTTTAAAGTTGAAGTATATAAATGACTATACGTGAGAGTCAGCGATTGTGAGAGTGGCTGTATGGATGAGTGTCTATTTGTATCAGTGATTGAAGAAGAGAGTAAGTATGAATTTGTTTCTGTTTGAATAAGTGTTGTGGTTTGTGTCTAACTGTATAGGTCAGTAAATGGAAGTGTGATTGATTTTTTGCATGACTGACTAGGTGTGTGACTAACTCTGGATGAGTGGTGGTGTGTGGGTGTCTGCATATGTGTCACTATCTTATTGACAAGAAGGCCTTGTACTCAACTCTCCTGAAAGAATATAAAAAGAGATTCTCCATTCCAAGGAACAATACTTCTCTCATAAAATTCTCAACTCTTTGAATAAATCTAGTTAATGAGCTTTCCAACCCAGACAGGGTCATGCTAAAGCTAGCCCCATCACAGCTCCTATGTGACTCTCTTAATTCATATTTTACAGAGAAAGTTGCTGTCATTAAAGCCAGCATCCCTTCGTCTAAGCCTCCCACATTTGTCTCAAACATCTGCCAGAATACAAATCGGTTGGATCAAATCCCTCCAATCACAAAAGAGACCTTCCTTGACTTACTCAAAAAGGTTGGCTCCAGCTCTCTAACTGATTGCTGTCCCCTGTATGTACTTCAAGAATCTTTCACCCTCTGCCCTGACCCCCCTCTCTTATTTCTTAATAAATCACTGTGCCTCTGTATTTTACCCAATGTATTCAAGAGCGTAGAAATTCTTCCTATTTTGAAGAAACCAGGTTCGAATCTGTCGGTTCTAAGTAACTACCGGCCTACTTCTCTGTTGCCTTACCTGGGCAAAGTCCTGGAGGTTCATGTGGCTAACTGACTCAGCTCATTTGTTGAACATTGCCAAGTTCTAGATTCCCATCAGGCAGGTTTTAGACCCGCCCACTCTACAGAATCTGTAATTTTGACAGTTCTGGATGAACTTAGGAAAGGAGCCGACAGGAGTGTCGCCCCAGGTCCTGATCCATTTGGACCTGTCAGCTGCATTCGACACGGTCGATCACAATATTTTGGTCGACCGTGTCTGAAATGCCGGGATCCACGGTATGACGTTGAAGTGGCTCTCCTCGTTTCTTAGAAACCGGTTCCAAGAGGTGCAGCTCGGCAATTTTTCCTCCAGAAAAAAGGAACTGACGTATGTGGTCCCCCAGGGCTCTTCGCTTTACCCCTCCTTTCAGTTTGTATCTTTGTCCCCTAATCTGCTCTCTGAGAGAAAGAAAGATTGGAACATACAACTACACTGATGATCTTCAATTGGTGTTTGATGTAAACTCATCATCTTCAGTTCTCAACTTTCAAGCCACCATGATCTTCGTAAGTGATTGGATAAACTACAACCAACTTTAGTTTCACCCAGACAAAACTGAACTGATTCTTACGGGTAGACCCTCCAACCCGAAGCACTCCAACTTTTGGCCATCATCTCTGGGTAACTCCCCTGTGCCAGCCAGCTCCGCCAAAAGTTTGGGAATAGTGATTTCCAATGAATTGTCACTTAATGCCCAGATCAGTGTTCTGCTAGCTTCATTCAATTGAGGAGAATAAGAAAGAGCAGCAGATTCCTGTCCAGGGAAGCTCTGACCCTGGTTATTTTAGCTTTGGTTATCTCCTGTCTGGTCTATGCCAATTCATTGTATGTCGGCATCCCAGCCTACCAATTGAGACGCCTCCAATTGGTTCAGAACCAAGTCACCAGACTTATCTTTCATCTACCCAAGTGGCAGCATATCAGACCTCTCATGAAAAAGCTTCACTGGCTTCCTTTGTCCAAGAGGAGTGCTTTTAAGCTGGGATGCACCATCTTCAATGCTCTTCACGGCAATAATCCAACCATCATTTTGTCCAGGATCCAACGCTACATGCCTTCTCGAGACTTGTGATCCTCCCACCTTAATCTGTTAGCGACGCCCTCTTTCAAACGCAAGAAGCATGGCAGCTCCAGATTTGCCATCCTGGTCCCACAATTTTGGAACTCCCTTCCCATGGAGATGTGGTCAGTGTCCTCCTAAGCCCAGTTCAGGAAACTGCTTAAGACACAGCTGTTTACTCAAGCATACAGTGACCTAATCTAGATCCCGCAACTCCTCTCTCCCTGCCATCCTTAGCGCCATGAAACCGTTTGGTGAACGTGCGTTCTATAAGTGACTATAACATAATATAACATAGGTGTATGAGTGCCCATGATAGTGTTGTATTGATGAGTGACTACATGCATGAGTGACTACATCTAGGAATCAGTGACTGCGTATGTAGTAACTGGTATTGGTGTGTCGATGGTTTTGAAAATGGTAGTCTATATTGGTTGTATCAACGGTTATATTAGATTGCGAGGAGGTGGATCAGATTTTCACATGGATGATGTCATCAGTGATGTCATCAGTAATGTCATTTGAGATGTCATCAGTGATGTCATCAGTGATATCACTGACCATGTCATGAATAATATAATATGTGACGTCATCAGCAGTGCATTGCGGGGGCGCGAGTTACAGTTAGCTGAACCAACTATAACGGGGGAATTTCTATGGTTTTGTACAAGAGAAATGGCCAACTAACTATAACGTCCCTAAAACCTATGTTTTTTTCAGTGAATTTCTAAGGTTTTTTAAATGCTAATTTCGAATTATAATGTTCATTAAACCTATGGTTTTTTCAGTAATTTACAATTTTTGGGGGGGATATTTTGTAACTTTAATATCCTAAAAAGAGTTTTTGTATTTTTTTTGTTTGTTATTAAAATAATATAATGTATTTTGTTTTCTGAAATATTAATACATATTTTTTTTTGAAAAAAATGGACCCGCGCACCCATCGTGTACCTATCTCGATGGGTGTGCGGATTCAAACCACCATATTGGTAAAGTCGTGAAGGATGTGCGTCTTAGCCAGCCCACTCTGCTTATGCTCACAAGGAGGGAACTATAATGCTACAATTCCCAGGTATTCCCTGTAGTGATCTGCTGATCACAGGTCTAGTTGTCAACATGCCACAGCCACTCCTTCATGGCTGGTTTACACCCACACCACACCCATGCAGCACAGGCGTCATGGGACAGGTGACCCTGCCAATAAAAAGGGCCGGGTGCACGTGCTCAATGCCATTTCCACTCTCTATCTGAGTGTATCTGTGTGGTTATTATGTTGGTGGCAGCCGAGGCACTGTGGCCGACATGGGCCTCCCGCAATGTGGCGATGACCTGAGGTGCACAGAGTTGGTGGCAGCCAAAGTACTTTGCTGGACACTAGCCTCCTGCCACGTGGCGATGACTTCAGGTGCCCAGAGTTGTTGGCAGCCGAGGCATTTCTGCCGATGAGGGCCTCCCGCCATGTGGCGATGACTTGAGCTGCCACCAGAACCGAGTGGGTGTGCAGCCTGCGATGATGCGTAGGCCTTGAAACACCTTCTTGGCAATCACAACCCAATTTGAATTGTTAGCTCGGCTGGATCGTGTGTACGCTAAAGGCAGGTGGCTGTACAGACATGACTCAGTGAGGTGCATCAGGATGCGCTGGGGGCCTGTGCCGCGGAATCCAGCGACGGCAGAGGTGGTTCCTCCGGCACGTGGTGGGCACTCTTGGAGACACTCCAGTGGCTGCAGGTGAGCATTGAGGTCTGGGTGCGAAGGGTCGGGCTGTCATTGCTGGGAGGCAGACTGTTCTGGTAACCAGGGCTGGCATGCTTGCGAAAGATGTAGGAATAATGCACACTGCCTGAAAAGTTTGCGACAACAATAATGTACAGGCCCTTGTGGTCCAGTTTTGCCTGCACATTGTTGGAATGGTGTGGTTTCTGTTGCAGTGATTGTGTGCAGTGTTGGCAGGGGGCAAAAGTAGGACATGTGTGCAGTCAATTGCCCGCAACACGTTCAGGAAGCCAGCTATGGTGTGGTTCCCTTGCTTGGTCTCCAGCTGTTCCTGCATGGTGTGGGTGAAGTGAACATGCAAGTGTATCAAGCTGAAACGAACTGTGATGCTTACAGGTACAATACAATCAGGCTGTGAGCAAATATAATTTCTTGCCTCCAGCATGGAGACACAAGGGGCTGTTCAGTATGGAGGAATTTCAATTTCTATTTGTCAAGCAACCAGTGGCTGCCTGTTTTTGTGTGCTCCCTAAGATACACAAAGCCAGTGTTTATTCACCAGAGCAGCCAATCATTTAAGTAAACAGTAGTCTTTTAGAGCATATCTCTATGTATCTTGATTTCTTTCTTCTGCTCTATGTATTAGCCCTGCCCTCCTACTGCAGGGACAGTACTGATTTTATCACAAAAGTACAGGACAACCCCTGGCAAGCACACTATCTTCATGTCACCATGGATGTGGCAGCATTGTATACCCGTACGGATCATTGTTCATAGACACTATCATGCAGATATTTTTTTCATAACAAACCACTATGCAAATATAATCATTCCACCATGCTACCTGAGATGTTAAATTTGTTATTGAATAACATTTTTTATATTTAATGATACTTGGTTTCGCCAGATGACTAGAACATTGAAGAGGAGCTGTTTTGCTCAAAATTATGCTGGAATCTCCATGGAGTGGTGGGAGGCTAATCATGTGTGGACAGAGGAGAATGAAAAATGGACATGGTGCATTCCATGTTGGACCAGATATATTGATGACCTCATTGTTATATGGGAGGGACCCAGACAGGGATTGGAAGAATTCTTGGAACACATCTTCTGTAACAATCTCAATCTGGCTTTCACACACAAAATGCACCCCATTAACATGGATTTTCTAAATGATGCTATTGTGGTAATGCACTACAGATTTCTGAATAGGCTGTACTGTAAAGAGACTGTGGGAAACATCATTCTGCATGTGGCCAGCCATTATCCACTGAACCTGAAATGGAGCATTCCCTGTGGGGAGCTGATCTGTGCACTGTAAACAGCTAAGGCATATGAAGAGGAGAAAAACATGAAGTATAGCAGATTTCTAGCCAGTGGATACCGGATTAGGGTTTTGGAAGCAGCTAGCCTGAAAGCATCACAGACCACACATGACACACTTTTGAACAAAAGGCAAAAGGAAGAAAGAGGGACAGGACACAGTGAGATTAACAAGCACATATAATAATGAGAGTAAAGCCATCAGAAAGGTAGTTATTAAACACTGGCACCTAGTTAACAGCAACACTGTGATAGGCAACAAGGTGACTCATTTCCTTCAAATCATGTACCATAAGTCCAAATTCCTGTGGGACATCCTTGTGCATAGTTACATCAGGGCACACAACAGAAGAGAGGGTATGTTACAGGAGCAGAAAGGCTTCACTTCAAGTTCAATCAGCTTGAAACTTGAAGTAAAGACGACACGCTGTGTCGGGCTTCCTTTTCTTGTGGATTCAACAGGAATTGCCTTTTGGATTACAAACAGGACTCATACCCATAGCCCAGCACCAGCCCCTTTTGGCAGATGAGGCTGGCAGAATTGCAGTACACATGTAAAATGATTTGAGTTTCCTGGCCCCCGCTGCTGTCCCAGTGACATTTCTCAATGAGTGGGAAGAGAGGAGAGAAGTCGCGGCTCGAGCTACTGCAGCAGCACACATGACATTTCAGAGGGATGTGAACAGTGAGTGACTTTTCATTGTAGCTTTGGAAGATGCGCGCATTCTGTCTGTACCACTTTGTGTCTGTTTCCATATTTGTCAGTCAGTTGTGCACACAAGCGGGATTTCGGCAGGGGATCCTCACCGATACTGTACAGCTTGTGGAGTGTGTTCCAAACCTTCAGCTAGGATGTTGTAGGTTGAACAAAAATCGGCACACTAAAAGCGTCCAATGCAATTTGTGTACGTTTCAAGAAACATGAGTGAAGCGCGATGAAGAAGGATGGAGGCAGTTAAGAGCCTCTTTAATGAACATGAGCAGACTGTAACTGGGATCTCAGACGTAGCTCCTGATGTTACCAAGACTCTAAAACAGCAACTTAATCTGTATGAAACTTAATGAAAAAGAAAATCAATAGATGCTGGGAGGTTATGTCAACGTAAAAATATATTGAAGTAAGGAGGGTTCCTTGGGGCCTAAGGATATTCATTTTTTTTTTTTTTTTTTTTAAATATATTTTTATTGCAGGAATCAGTAAATCAGTACAGTAGCAACCAGCATTGTATCATAAGCAACATAAACAGAATAAAGCCCTCTGGCCCCCCTCCGTAAAGTCTGTACACAGCCAACCGGCCCACAACCCTGGGGTCGGGCGGCGAAATGCAACGGGGGCAGTAGGATGCTGGAGCTGGTCCGGATAATACACTGTCCGTCATCTGCTTTTCCAAACAAGCCGAAAACCCCCAAAATAAACCCCCCCCCCTCAAAATGTCTACTAACTGAGAACCCCCCCCCCCCCCCCCCACCACCAGCGCCAGGGAGCTATCAACATAGGATCTGCTATTTGACCCACGGGGAAGGTAATAGGACTGTCAGTGCTGACGTTCAGCGGGACTCAGGGCGAGTCGCTTCTTCACTTTCAGAGTCGCTGGGGGCACAATAATCCCTGAGGGCCTGCACCAGCATTTCCCACTCCAACGCGGCCTCCTGCGCCTTCTCATTACCCTGCCTCCAAGCCAGTTGATATCTCAGCGCGCTCTGTCCCGCCGCCCACTTCAAAAGCTCACTGTGCCATCTGCTGCCTGCCGGACCAGCTCGTGCCTTCCAGTTCCTGGCTACCTCTCGCTTAGCAAGGAGGAGCCCCAGGTCGATAAATTTACTGGAAATTTTATTCCTGGGGGTATGGGGGAACCAGTGCAAGACCCCCACCGCCGCATCCAATGATAAGAGTCTCCCTGTCACCTCCTCCAGAGTCGTCGCTACCTCCTGCCAGTAGGACGTCAGTCCTGGACAGGCCCATAACATGTGTAGGAGGTCCGCCTCCTGAGCCGGGCATCTAGGGCATTCCGCCGAAGCCGTGGCAAAATAACGCCTGATTTTCACCGGGGTCAGGTACGCTCTATGGAGAACATAATAGTGGACCAGTTGGAAACGGGCGCTACGTGTGCCCTTCCAGGCTCGTCTCACCAACTGGGCCCAGGTCGTCTCCGGGATCACCCTACCAATGTCCTCCTCCCAGCGGGTCCTCAAAGTGGTGAGAGGAGCCAATCCCTCGGTAATCAACCTGCCGTAGAGGCAAGTGACCGCCTTCACCGTGCCCGCCGACATCATTACGTACTGGCACACCTGAGACAAGTGGGGTTCCTCCTGCCCGTTCTGCCAGTGTGCCTGGATCGCTCGCACAATGGCCGAGTGCAGCAGAAAGTCGCCCCGGGAGATCCCGAAGCGGTCAATGAGATCCTGAAAGGACAAGAGCGCTCCGTCCTCGTACAGATCACCGACGAGCTGTAAACCGGAATCCTCCCAGGCCGCCAATCGTGACCAATCCCCTCCGTGGGGGAGGGCCGTCAGCATCCCCAACGGTATTTCAGGCGCATACGGTGTTCTCAGTTGGCCTCGGGCGTGAGCCCGATTCCAACACAGTCGGACAGTCCGCTCCTCCATCGACAAGTCCCGCAGGACCAAACGTTGTCGCAGCGCTATAAAGGAGAGAACATGCCTGGCCATACCCGTCCCTCTATCGTCTTCCGGGCCCCGGAATTCCCTGGCGATCTCCTGGGTGAAGGTCTGGAGCTGCGCCGCCAGATAGTACTTCTCGAAGTCCGGCACAGCGAGCCCCCCCTCGTCTTTCGGCCTCAGCAAGGTATTGAGGGCCACCCGCCGCCGGCCCGTTCCCCAGAGGAATCCGACCACCATAGAGCGTAAGCGACGAAACGTGGCCGATGGGACCCAGATCGGCAAAGTTCGGAAGTAATACAACAACCGGGGAAGCGCCACCATTTTGAGCAGGGCGATACGTCCCGCCACTGAGAGCGGCAGCGTGGCCCAAAAGTCCATGCAACCTCGGAGTGCTCGAATGCAGCGGGCAATGTTCCCATCTAAGAGGTCGGGTTGGTCGTGGTAAACGAATACCCCAAGGTACTTAAAGCAGTCGGGCTCCCATCTAATCTCCCTACTCAGCGCAGGGGTGGGGGTACCCCTGCGTACCGGAAAAAGACAGGTCTTAGACCAATTCACTCGGAGGCCCGAGACCTCTCCGAACTCCGTGAGCGCCAATTCCGCTCCCCGTAAAGCGTCGACCGGGTCCTCTAGGAAGAGCAACAGGTCGTCCGCATATAGCGAGACATAATGCGGGCCCGCAGCCGTCCATAAGCCCGTATAGTGGGCTCCCGAGCGAAGGTGCATCGCCAGTGGCTCCACCGCTAGCGCAAAAAGAAGCGGGGACAAGGAGCACCCTTGCCGCGTGCCTCGTTCCACCGGATACCGCGATGAAATCAATGGGCCCGCTCGGACCCTGGCCGAAGCAGAAGCATAAAGAACCGCGGTCCATCTGACAAATCCCTCCCCGAGGCCGAATCTCCGTAACACCGTGCAGAGGTAGTCCCACTCTAGGCTATCAAAAGCCTTCTCCAGGTCCACCGACAAGACTACTGGGGACGGGGCATCCACAAATGGTTCCCCCAGCAAGCGGAACAACCTACGAATATTCATAGTCGTGTTCCGCCGTGGGATGAAACCGGCCTGGTCCTCATGCACCAGGGAAATCATATGTCCCAGCAGCCTCGAGGCCAAGATGCTGCTCAATATTTTGTAGTCCACCGTCAACATTGATAGGGGACGGTAGGACCCCGGGTCGGATGAGTCTCGGCCCGGTTTGAGGAGAGGAACCACTAACGCTTCACACATCGAGCTCGGGAGTCGCCCCAGCCTCTTTGCCTCCCGGTAGACCACCAGTAACCGAGGGGCTAGGAGGTCAGCGTAAGCTGCATAGAACTCCACTGGTAGGCCATCTAGGCCCGGGGTCTTGTTCCTCGCCATCCGTTTGATGGCCCCGCGGATCTCCCCCAAGTCGATGTCGGAACCCAGAGTTTTCGCCACTTCCTGCTCTACTGTGCGGAGCTCCAGTGGGCGAAGATAATCATCAAGCCGGTTTGGGTCACGTGCGGAGCGACTGCGGTATAAACATTCATAATAATGCCGGAAGCAACTAAGAATCTCCGGTTGGGTGCATACCTCGGTCCCGTCTGCCCCACGCATATTTGTCGTCGTCTGGGACTGGCGCGTAGGGTTGGCCAACCACGCCAATAACGTACTCGACCTGTCTCCCTCCGCGATAGACCGGACCGTATAGGCCTTATAATCAAAACAGCGGAGCCGTTCGACCTCCACCGCTACCCTTTCCCTCGCCTCCGCCGTTTGTGCTTGCAATTCCGGGTGTCCGGGGCAGCGAACTTCAAGCTCGCGGAGTGCCCGGTCCGCTGTGTCTAAATCAGCCAGGATGACGCGCCTCATGCCCACCTTCCTAGAGATACAGTAGCCCCTCACCACTACCTTAAAAGCGTCCCATTCTAACGCCCTAGTACTCGCGGAGCCGCCGTTGGACGCAAAATAATCCGATATTCTCTCCCCCAAGTCCGCCTTGAAGACACTGTCCTCGAGGATCTCGGGTCGCATCTTCCAGGTGGGCACCGCCGGCGTCCCAGGAAACCAGCGAAGGTCCAGTAGGAGGGGGTTATGGTCTGAGATGGTCCTCGATAAGTACTCCGATCGGACCGCTGCCGAAACCAGTTCGGGCGAACCAAGAAAGCCATCTAGTCTGACATGCAGCTCATGGAGGCTCGAGAAATATGAATAATCCCTAGATGCGGGGTGATGCGCCCTCCAAATGTCCGTCAAACCCCAGCGGGTCTGCCAATCCTGACGACCCTTAGCCGTGCGACGGACCGGGGAATCGGGGAGCGGGGGATGCGAGCGGTCTATGTCCACATCCACTACGGAGTTAAAGTCTCCCCCCAACAGGAGGGGCCCGGCGAAAAAGTGGGCCAACGAGCCCGATAACCTGGAAAGGAATGCAGTCTGGTCTACATTAGGAGCGTATACACAGCAAACGTTCAGGTCCCTCCCTCCTAGAGTGCCTGAGATGGCCACGAAACGCCCCTCTGGATCCAACACTGTCCTCGTGACCTGGAAGGGGACCCCTGCCCTGATCCATATTAGCGCCCCCCTGGCATAAGCAGAGTACGACGTGGAAAAGACCTGCCCCCGCCATCTACGCTGAAGCGCCGCCCCTTCCGCCTTGTTCAGATGAGTTTCCTGCAGCAGCGCCATTTGCACTCCCCTACGCACTAAATAAGCATGGACCTTGTGGCGCCTGGACATAGTGTGAAGCCCCCTCACGTTCCAAGTAACACATTTCAAGTTAGCAACATCAGCCATTGTCCCAGATTGTTCTTGCACAGTCCCCCCATCCGGGTCCCCACAAAGAAAAGGCATCAATCCTCCCAGCGCTGATGGCGGCCATTTTCCCCAACCAAAACCAAACCACCCAAGAACCAACCAAACCCCCCCCACCCACCCCAGAACAGGACCCAAACTGCACCATCTAGATCCCATCCAAACCTCGTCTTTCATCAACCCCAGAACCCCCACTAATCCTACGGTCGCCACCGTAGGAAGGCCTTATGGGCCAGGTGCGGGCTGGGCGGAGGCAGTGGGCCCTCGTCGCCCAGGCCACCAGGACTATAACAAGCCCCAAACAGTGCCAAAACCTTCCGGGGCAAAAGCAGAGGCCCCCCAACCCTCTCTCCCTCTTTGTCAGCAATAAAGGACGGCAACCGCCTCCCCCCTGCCGGGCCCCCACCCAAAACAAGGCAGTATACCCCGTTACCCTTGTCCATCTAGAAGGTCCTCCACCGATTTCGGTGTGATCACCGGTGTATGGGTACTATCTGCCACTGAATCCTCCGAGTCCGATGGTGCTCCCTCAGGACTCGGGTTTTCTTCCTCCTCGATGGCTTCATCCCTTGCTCCCGACAGCTCCGACAATACTTCCAGCACTCCCCTCCGTTCCGATGATGTCTCCGCAGTCGAGGGCCCTCCCGTGCGGCCGCGGCGATTCCTGACCCTCTTGGATCGCCTCCTTTGTTCCGGCTCATCTGCCTGTTGGGACGAGGAGCCAAAACCATCTTTCCCTGTCCGGTATAGTTCGAGCCAGTCACAGACCTCCTCCGGGGTGTCGAAGAACTGGGTTTTGTCATCGACAATGATGCGGAGCCTTGCAGGATATAGGAGTGAATACTGAATGCCCTCGCTCCTGAGTTCGCGCTTAACCGCTAGGAAGGAGAACCGCTTGCGCTGCGTCTCGTAGGTGTAATCAGGGAAGATGTTCACCTGACTGTTCGCTACTTGGAACGGGCCATTGTGCCTGGCGGCATTGAGGATTAAGTCCCTGTCCCGAAAATGCAGCAACCGCGCCACCACCGGCCTCGGGGTACGTCCCTGCTGTGGGGGCCGTGCCGGGACTCTGTGGGCCCGTTCCAGAGTGTAGAAGGAGGACAGACCCTCCGGGACCACCGTGTCTCGGAGCCAGGTCTCCAAGTATCGCACCATGTTGCCATCCTCGATCTTTTCCGGCAGGCCCACCACTCGGATGTTGTTCCTCCTGTTGCGGCCTTCCGCATCCTCCGCCCTCCGTTCCAGGGTCTCAATTCGGGATAAGGCGTCCTTCATCGTCGCAGCCAAGGTTCGCTGCGCCGGCTCCAAAGTTTTCACCGTGCCCTCCACCTCCTTGACCCGGTCTGAAAGTTTGCCATGGTCCGCCCTGAGGAGGCCCAGGCTCGTCGCCACCTGAGCAATGTCCTGTTGGAGGGCCGATCTCGTAGCCTCTATCGCCTCTAGGACACGGTCGAACTGTTGCTGCATCGGCGCGCTACCAGAACTTTTTGGGTCCCCATGCTCCTCTTTGTCCTGGGCTTCAGAGTCCGAGGTGGTCTGGGTGGATCCCTTGGCTCCTCTAGGTTTCCCCATGCTTCCAGGGGCACTCCGTGAGGGTCCCGGAGTAGGCGTCTCCGTGTACAGGTGTCGATCACGACCTTCCCGGGTGCTTGTCCTCAAGTCGGGTATGGGCGATCTCCTTCTCCAGAGCCTGTGGAGACTCCGCCGCTTCGGCTCACGCCACCGCCACGGCGTCCGAGGGCACCGATGAGGGGGCGGAGACAGCCGTCGTCGAGTCGGGCAGACCCGTTCACCCACTATAGCCCCGGGGTGAGGGCCACCAACTCCCTCGGATGATCTGTGGCGCCAGAGTGTCGCGCCTCCCATGTAGGTGGACTGGCCAGGAAGACGTAGCTAGTTGCGAGGTGGGCCACCGCTTGGATCACAGGGCGTCCGCTCCCGGTACCCTCCAGTGCGTGGGCACCCGTCCGGCCGTCCAACCGAGTGCAAATCCGTTGCAAAAGGTCCAATCCAGTAAATGTCCAATGTCCAGAACAGCCGGGGATGGCGAAGCCGGGCGCCAGTCGACACCCGCGGCACCTCTTCAACTCAGTAGTTTCGACCAGGGGGACAAAGGAGTCCGGGCGCCATGTTGGGTCGCACTCCGCAACTCCGCAAACTTCGGTATTACTCCGGAGCAACTCTCGTCCAAGCTCCACCAGGGGCCCCGGCAGGTTGCCGTCGGCACGCTCAGCAGAATGCGGGGTCTGGGGTGCCCCGCAGCCTCCGATTTTCAGGATAATCCCGGGCTTAGTCCCGGAGCCGAGCTCTCAGGCGACCATCGCCATCGGCGCCCAAGCCACGCCCCTCTTGGGGCCTAAGGATATTCATGCCGCCTACTTACCAAAACCCTAATCCAAAACTCAGTCAGTTGTGCACCAAAGCTGATTTTGGCAGGGGACAATACCAATAATATTCAGCTTGTGGAGCGTGTTCCAAAGCTTCAATTAGTATTTTGTAGGTTGAACTCAAATTGGGCACTCCGAGAGAGTCCGAAGCAATTTGTGTGCATGTGAAAGAATGTGAGTTAAACAGGAATTGGAATTTGGAGATAGATATATTATCTCCTGGTGCTTGTTAGGCTCTTGTTTCCATAGGAAAATAGTTGTTGCTTTACTAATAACTTTAGAGCCATTAGAGAATTTTTCACTACATTTTAAAAACAATTTTCCACTCATTTCAGCTGATGTCTGGGAAGCTTTGGGGTGATTAGTCAAGTAGAGGCAGAGAAAAAGGGTGGCCCCCATAATATTCTTTCCCAAGGCAATTTCCTATAGATATTTTAGACATGATACAGCCCGAACCATTGAACCTGAATTAAACCCATTTTGGCAGAAAGATCTATCTTGGTCCTGAAAGAGCGCTTTATGTAATTTGCTATTCATCCGTTCAGTAGCTTTGGAGTTAGTAAAGGAAACGTATTCATGCACATCTAGAGAAGTGGATCAACCACGGTGGAACCATAGATCCATGCACCAACAGCAATGCCTTGATTAGTTGCCCGCAACCTGGGAGGAACGTTGTTGTCACCATTTTGTGAATTGGGACGCGATATTTGGGGCAAGAAATAGAGTAGAAATAAGACAAATGGGGTTAGGCTACTCCATAGGACTTATGGATGGGTCTACGAAGGATCCCTTATGCGGATGACATTGTAGAAAAGTGCTTTTTTGTTGGATAGGCGAAGATCCCTGGATCAACCGCGGTGCTCTGGGCAGCCCTTGTTTGAATCCGTGGTGGATCTACAGATCCAGATCCCAATTAAAAAAACACATTCACCCACTCACAGACCCACACTTTCTCACACACTCACACAACCACTCTCACACCCAATCACACATCCATATACCTGCTCACACACCCATGCAGTGACTCAAACACCCTCTCACACACCCCTACAGTCACTTATACATCCACTCACATACCTGGAGAACCATTCACACACCCACTAAGAGAGGCACACAGTCACTCATACACCCAGTCACAAACTTACTTTTGCACCAGTACAGGCACTTACATACCCACTCATAGTCCCACACAGCCACTAATACCAACTCACATACTCATATAGAAAACCCATTGACACATCCATTGACATACTACTCGGATACCCGTACAGGTACTTACACATCTACACAACCACTCACATATCCATACAGTCACTCAAATGCCCACTCAGAGACCCTGAAAAACACTCACACACCCACTCACAAACCCATACAGATACTCAAACACGTACTCACATACTGATAATGATACTACTACTCAGAAACCAACTTACACACCCACACAGCCACTCACACACCTACTCACACACTCATGGGGCCCCTCATACATCCCATCATAGACCCAGAAAACCACTCACACACCCACTCACAACCCAGGCCAGAGACCCAGAAAACCACTCAATCACACATACTCAAACACCCAGGCACACATCCAGACAACCACTCACTCAAAACACTCTCACACACCCATAAATAAACTAATATATTTACCCAGAGACTCACACACCAACATAGGCACTCACAACCCAATTCAAGTCCTTGCATACTCACTTACACACAAATACAACCACTCACACACCCATTCATCCACTCACATATTCACTCAGAGACCCAGAAAACCACTCACACACCCACTTAGACACCGATAGAGTCACTCACAAAACCAGTCAGAGTCCCAGAAACCACTCACACCCATTTCATACTCATAAAGCCTCTCACACGCCCACTTATGGACTCAGAGAATCACTCATACATCTGCTCACAGACATAAACAGCCCCTCACAAACCCACACAGTTGGTTACACAGCTACTCACACACCCACAGACAGGCAGTGATATAGTTATATAAATTATGATCTGATATGTTTGCATTAAATGTGTTGCTGTTTTGTATTGAAAGTGTGACTTTGGTTGGGAAAAGATCTGTGATGGATCCACCTGCAACATAGCCAGCAGATCCCTTATTTGGCAGAGGATCAGTGGTGGATCCACAGATATGAGTGAGAAAGTAGATAAAAGGATTTGAAAACAAAAAGAACCAGTGTTTGTTTGGGAAAAGGTTTGGCTCTGGAAATAACCTCTGTGTTTATAGTACTTAGATGACAACTACACATAGAACAGGATGCAGTCTTTTAAGTTGTTGTGGAACACCCTGTTGCGTGTGTCTATCAAGTGTACTCCGTCAGTTTTGACATATTCAGTCCATGAGGAATCATAAGTAGTTATGGTATATAGATCCCATGCTATGGTCTCACAGAAATGCCGAAACAAATGTTTAACATGTTTCCTGGTTTCTCAAAATGCTGACAAAACTGAGTTGACCACTGCCACCTTTGTCTTTGGGAAAAGGCAGTATGTGGGACAAAAGTGACATTATTTACCAAAGGTATCCTTCATTAGGTTTATCAGTCCTACCCCTGTAATTGTGCCTAGGTCATCGCCACCACAGTGCACAATCATGAGTACTGGATGCCACGTTAACCCTCTCTGGCCATCCCAAGCAATATATATATTATAAAAACCTAGGTCCTGTAAATGCCACTTCTTCCAGCACTCTCCTTGGTCCATACCACAAAACTCCGAACCACAATATAGACTCTGACCATTTTGGAGACAAGCAGGAGTGGCACACAGGAAAAGGATGCAGCAGAATGAGGCAGCTTTGCAGATTAAAGGCAGCTGCAATGGAGGACAGCATGTCAAATTTAAGAGAACATATTTATTGGATGGTTGAGATGTGCAGGGGACTAAAATTAGGTAGTGACTAGGAAAAAAGTAACTAACTCTGTGGTGGACTTTGGAAAAATAAGAAAAATGTTGTTTGGGATATGCTTTGAATTGGTAATAGTCAACTACACCTGCTACAGTTAATGTGAAGCTCATATGCTATTTAAGGAGAGTCTTGTTAACGTTTGACATACTGATAGGCAGAGACTATATGGAACCTGACAACTATGGAAATGGAGCTAAATGAGTGTGGAGGAAAGAAAAAAAAAAGACTGCAATATGAAACTGAAAAGCAGACTAGTGGATAACAATTGCTCAGTAGTGAGTGTATGCCTTGCAATTGAAAATATTTTACAAAATAAAATATAACTGAAAAGCATTAATAGCAGATTGTTGAATGCTTTTAAGAGCTTTTGGGTGATCTGCGGTGACCACGCAGGGGTTGATCTGCAGATCTGCAAACAACTTACCAAATTTTGCTTTTTTATAAGAAACATGGAAAGGGTTTAAAAATAGTGGCCATATTATTAATAGGGATTTCAGTAAAAAAAAGATGAAAGGCAGTCTGTTATTTGTTAAGTGCATGAGTATGAGTGAGAGCATATTGGGAAGGGTAGCCATTTTAGGTACTTTTTACTAAGAGTGGAGGAGGGTTGCCGTATTTCTGACTTGAGATTTGCAGTGGAACCACATGTTAACAGATATTAAAGGAAAAATTGGACAACAGCAACGAGATTTTACAGGTGGGTTAATTAGTTTGTACTATCAAAAACTATACTAAAAAAACTATGAGTGTATATAAGCTGAAAGAAAATGTGAAGCTTCTAGATACTAAAGTAAAAGACAAAATAGTAAGGCAATTAGATGCGAACATTAACAAAAAATATAGGGAGCTGCAAAAGAGAAAGAGGAATTGCTGTACTGAAATTATTGTTATTTTATTAAGCCAGTATGAATGAATGTGTTTGAAATTCGATGTGGGTGCTTGCTTATAGTAAGTAATTTAATAGTACATAATTACGACATGTGGGCCACCACATTCAAAATCTTCATATTGTAAAATGGGGGCACTATCTTAAAATGAAAAATTGATTTTAGATATTAAGGTATTGGCTTTAGCTCATCTTTAGGCTGAAATCACACCTTCTTATGAAAGCCCAACAAATGGGAAGGAATGTGGAAGGTATCTTTCACTTTCAAGGTCATCAAAAAACAAGCCTTTGGCAAAGATGATAGCCCTGTACAAAGCCAAATGTATTGCTGATGCCATACATGGGGTGGGGATATAAACAAATTCAGAGACACTTAAATACGCCGAGAATGGCTTCACCTGAATGTGGCTTGCAGCCCCAAAGAACACTGCAAATTTTATATGCCATTAGGAGCTAGGCCTTTCTTCTATAGATGATCAAATAAAAATTGCACCACTTCTTTTGTTGATTAAGTGTTTTCAAAACCAAGATGTGGTTCTGGTTAGAGTTTGCATGTCAGATTATTTAGCAGTGTATAAAGTGAACATGATACATTGGCTGATGTATATAAAATAAGGGTTACACAAATTGAGCCTAATAGGAATGTTCAAATCTCCTATTCATCTTCCACCGAATGCTAAGATGATTGTGAAAACCAAGTATGCCAAGTACTCTGTGGAGGAAATTTTATGAGGCTCCATGAATATGAAAACAGTTGAACATAGCTTGCAAATCTCTACAGCCAACTTAATTGAACCAAATCTGGGATGGACTGAGAATGCAACTCACCAGCTCCTCTTAACATATTATATTCTTTACTTAATTTATTTTAAAGTGGCTTTCCCGGTACAAGACGCTTGGCAGTGGGATTTTGCCCCATGCCACTGTGATAACGCCACCAAACAAACCACGTAATTTTATCTTATTTTACCGACTTTACGCCGGGCCAAGAAGTAACTTTCTGATTCCTTTGTTACACCAGGTGGAGATAAGGCATTATCGGCCTTCAATGGAATTTTTGCAGAAACCTATTACGAGAGATATGTGCCATGCAGTGCTAAATTTTGTTTAGGAGTGCACTACGGATTAGAAATAAGTATGTGATTGTAAATTTGAACTGAGGGCTTTTTCAAATGAAATTTACCTTGCCTTAATTGTAGTATTATTTATTTAATGTAATTTTAAATGTGTTTTTTGTTAATAATATTCTTTTTCTGAATGTATATTCGTGTTTTGTTTCATATGCTTTTTATGGAATTTTGCTGAAATAAATATGAAATGATGCCAGTAAGTAATTTGCATCCACTTACCGTCAGGCAGGCCCTTACACATCCAGTTACACTACCACAAAAGCACTTTTGCCCCTACCACTCATATAGCCAGACAGTGACTTGAACACTCAGTCACAAACCCATACAACCATTCCCACACTCATTTACTGACCTATACATCCACTTACATTGTCATTCACACACCCATACATGCACTGTCTCCCCCACAAACACATACACCAGGAATTCATGTAACCAGCACTCAGACAGTTAGAGACACGTGCACTTGCACACCCATACACCCAGTTATATACCCAGTCACCCACCCATACAGCTCTTCACATCCCTATTTACAAAACCATACAGCAACTCACACACACAGTCATACAGCAACAGAGTCACTTACACATCCACTGGCACACCCACACATCACTTATGTATCCATCACTAAAAGAGCCACTTGCATACACAGTTGCCTACCCTAATACCAACTTACATAGCCAATTACTAATCCATAGAGGCACATAAGTACCTATTTAGACACCCATACAGCCACTAACACACACATTATAAGAAGACACAGGTGAGAGACATACAGCACTGAGCTCATTGTAACCTTATCAACTACTACACTCACCTATCACCTAAAAGACAGTTCACAGCACAAAATCCAGTATTTTCTGACTACTACTCAAAACAATAATGACCAAAGTAAAACTTCTAAAACATATAGAAAGAAACCACCTCCAAGACCAGCTCTAGAGATAGGGCCATCAATGTATATAAGCAACACAAGGCAATTAAAATATTTTACAGAAATAATTGTGTCCAAACAATTTTTTATTTATGCATCAAAACGTTATTTTTGTCCCTGTAATAGTTAATAGATATACTTGGTCAAACTTACATTTTCAACAAAGTTGTAAACCTCCCACCCATCAGAGTACATATCTCTCTGACACTCAACATAAGTGCATACCATTTATCCCCACTAACTACACTCACTCATTCCTACTATAAAAACAAGGCATACATACAGCAATTGAATGGAACATCCTTAAATACTAAGCTGGTATCATAGGAACAAACTGAAAGAGAAGTTCAAGTTCAAAACTGTATCAGAAATTCGTCTAGCATGACAATTTAATATGCATTATATACATTAGCTTCTTCCCTTCTTTTTTATATATACCGATAACATGATTTAGGTTCTAATTCTTGGTTGGTGTCCCCAAGGCTCTAGTGTAAAATATCTAACTGTGTAGGCTATTCTATTGCAAACTTCAACAACAAAATTTGTGAACCTGGAAAGAGGTTTTAGTGCAAATGTCAGATGTATACAAACCACTACAACATACACCAATAGACAGCTCTTAGCGGACAGTCCACTGTGTGACATACCACTAGTAAAATTATTCTTCATCCTGGAGAAAGGTGTGAGCAGAGAGGTGAGCCTGTTGTAAATGTCAACTACACTGAGCCATCACCATAAAAAAAGGCTTAGCTTACAGATGAATGTATTCCAATCTACTACTACAGTCATTCATCATAAAGGAGAGAGATCTTAGAAAACTGATCAGTATGTCATAAAAACAGAACTGTGCTCAGCCATCACTGTGGAGCAACGTCTCAATAAACAGCTTAGACTGTCACAAAGCACTATCATAGACATACATCAGCAGGGGACACATGTCAGTGTTGAGGCTTGTTTACTGATAAATAGTACACCCGCTATAAAAACAGGATTAAAGATCAGATGACATATGTTAGAAATAGTACCACTCATTTGTAGTACAGAACGAATAGCAATTTATCTTATGCAGTAGCTTAGTATATATGTTTAAATCTCAGAAACTTTAATGAAAAACACTTACTAGATAATGTAATAATTGACGTCATCAGCGATGTCACTGACCATGTCATGAGTGATGTAATATGTGAGGTCATAAGCAGTGCATTGCATGGGTGTAAGTTATAGTTAGCTCAGGTAACTATAACTACTGAATTTCTATGGCTTTGTGTTTGTAAAATCTACCCTGTACCCTTTGCTTTTTTAAGCGAACTTCTATGTGTTTTAAGGCTATTTTCTAACTATAACATCCCTATTAACTTTGTTTTTTAGATAGATCAATAAATAGATAGGTATACTCAAAAAATCTATTTGAGAGTTCATTCTACAAATATATCCTAAGGTGTTCTATTCCAAGCCCCCATCTTCATTATATTCTATTGAAGGTTGGCTGTTGCAGTACCAGTTGTTGACCATGGGTGGTGCTAGGTGTTGGGGTTCAAGGGGGCCTGGTGCCTTCGGTCTAGTTCCCCGTTCAGCGGTTTTAGCTTAAAGTGCCAATTGCATATGCGAATGTATGGATGCTCCCTAGGGCTCGCTTTATAAGGGGGCTGCCAACATGAAACAGGTGCTTGGTTTCTTTATTGGTCCCTTGCCGTGTTTCCTGTTCCTGTGGTTCTACCTTGTTCCCCTTCCTTCGAGCTCTGTTCCAGCGGTCTTTTCCAGTGCTGGGTTTTGATCTCCTTTTTTCCCTGTTACCCTGTTTCTTATTCCTTTGGGTATTTCTGAACCCTTATTGGGGACCTGTTTTTGATCTTCGGTGACGTTCTGGGATTCGCGGCTGCGTTTCCTATGAGTTCTGGCGTCCCGTTATTTACCCCTTTTTTGTATCCAAACCATCTTGTTGTACGTTGTGTTTGGGTGGTTTCACGAAGGAGCTGAATAACGGCTGTTTTTTGTGCTACCATCGTGTTCTTTTTTAGATTCCAGGGTTTTTTTGGGTTTCTTTCGAATTCCCTTGATGCCTTTTTTCCCCTGTCCCTTTTTGTCTTATGATTGTGAATTCCACCCCCTTTGACATTCTCGGTGTTTCCCGAGGGGGCGTGGTTGGTCTGGGGTTACGCAAGAAATAACCAATACGATTGCAGTGGAAGAATTCCTGTTACGTATCAAGCCACTCCCGTTTGTTAACTGGGATAAGCAGGGAGGTCGGTAGTTCGTGTGTGTACTTGGCACTGGTAATATAAATAGGGGTGTGTTTAATCTTGTCCCCTTTTTTCATTTATAGCGGTCTCGTCTGTGTCAAGCTGTCAGCTGCCAAGAAGCCAGAGGAGACGAGCTGTGTTCCCCAAGACCTTGGGTTCCCTTGTTTTTTTTCCCACCTTCTCCCGGTGTCGTGTTCTCCACCATCCGTTTTGATCGCGGGTGTTGGGGGTCACGGCGAGGGTAGAGGATTGGGACGTTCTTCACTCCTGCGGTGTTGGGCTGGTCGGCATCGGAACAGAAAACCAAGCCCACGAATTAATACACCGCCCGAGTGAAGAATGATTGAGGAGGCAGCGGGGGGCTTCTTTGATGCAGGAAATTATGCAGGCTTTAGCACTCATGCAGGGTGAAGTCCAATCCCTGCGTCAGGAGAATCAGGAGTTACGGGTGACACTGAGTGAAGTGAAGGAAAGCACTAAGAGAAGAGGGAGGGATCCCTCAGTAAAGGCTAGGCCCCACTTGATTCAACCAGCCACATTTAAATATGAGAGGAGTGGGGGGCAGAGTGGGTCTCCTTCTCCTTTGTCTGTTACAGTGAACACTCCTTTGCCAGTGCCTCTAGCAGCTCCGGAGAGGTTTTCCAATTTGCACCTACAGGTTCAACCCAAACCCCCCCTAAACCAATCTGTCTCGGCATGGCCCTGCTTAACTGCAGATCCCTCCCGAAGCATCAGACTGAAATCAATTTACTCCTGAAGGACTCGGATATCGAGGTACTCTTTCTCACAGAAACCTGGCTCACTTTAGGCTCGGAGCCAGACATCATCCAATCACTACCACCTGGCTACCTTATAAAATTTCTGAACAGACCCGCAGGTATTGGAGGGGGGATAGCGATCATATATCGAGGCTACCTGTCCTGCCAATTCAAAGAAAGACCCATCTTGGACTGCGAAAACGTACATTTCTCCATCCATCGGCCACCTTCTACTACCCTCTCAGGGATACTAGTGTATAGCCCACCAGGGCCATTACGACGTTTTAGTGACTCCCTAATTTACGCTATCTCCTCCCTCGCATGCTTATTCCAGAACTTCACGATCCTGGGAGACTTAAATCTCCACTTCGATGACCTCTCTAACAAGACAGCCGCAGATCTTAAAGCAGACCTTGTCTCTATAAGTCTCCAGCTATAAAGCAACCTACCCACCCATATCAAGGGACATCTGCTGGACCCCATATTTACCAATCCCACGAGATTGACAGTTCAGTCCCCCATCCCTCTCCCATGGTCAGACCACTTCTTAGTCCCTTTTAAACTAAAACTCTTGGTCAAGGCTCCTGAGAGACCCCCCCACAACCACCAGCAAGCCCGTGGAAAAACTTGGACATAAACGCCTGGGCCCAAGCCCTCTCTTCCACCATACCAGCACTGGACCCAGATCCCTCCAGAGCAGATGTCCAACTACACGAGTGGATCAACCAATCTCTAGACGTCACCCTGCCAGTCAAATCACTCCCTAGTATTAAGAAAACCGCCAAATCACCGTGGTTCACCCAGGAATTACGAAATCTCAAAAAGAGATGCAAAAAACTTGAGCGCCTATGGAGGAAAAACTGGACGACGGAAAGCAAAAAATAGTACAGAGCCTCCATCAAGCTCTATAAAAACTCTATAAAAAAACACAGGCTATCTTTTTTGAGGAAAAAATAGCAGCAGCAGCCAACTCTGCGAAAGAAACTTACCGCATTGTACGCCTCCTCACGAGAATTCAAGACCCATTACCCACTCCTGATCCAGAGGGCGCCAGATGCAACCAGCTGGCCGAGTTCTTTTCTTCAAAAATCGACAAAATTCTGACCTCACTCCCGGCCCCCACTCCCCCACAAACCCCCATCACCCCTTGCCCTGAGGCGCCACGCCTTTGAACCTTTCCCCAGATCACCACAGAGACTTTCTTGTCCACCTTACAAACTGTAAAAAGTGGTGCCCCTTCAGACCCAGCTCCCATCAGCAAATTAAAATTGGTCGCCTCCACGGTGGCTCCTTCTCTTACTAACCTCAATAACGCCTCCTTTAAATTGGGCTCTGTTCCGGCCAACTGGAAGAAAGCCACTGTCAAGGCTCTCTTAAAAAAACCTCACCTCGATCCCATGGACCCTACCAACTTCAGACCCATATCGCTTCTCCCTGCGATCAGCAAAGTGGCCGAACAAATTGCAAACCACCAACTCTCTAATTTCCTGGAAGCCAATCACCTTCTACGCCGATCCCAGACCGGGTTTAGACCGGGACAGGGTACTGACACAGCTCTCCTAGCCGTGGTCGAGGAGGCCCGATCCATCATGGACACAGGAGGATCAGTGGCAGTGATCCTCCTCGACCTGAGTGCTGCCTTCGACATGGTGGACCACGCCATCCTCATCCACCGGCTAAGTCTGATTGGAGTCGCTGACTCCGCCCTGTCCTGGATCAAATCCTTCCTGGAAGAAAGATCCTTCCAAGTGTCAGACGGCACCGCCATGATCAAAGCCCTGCCACTTTAGTGTGGGGTTCCCCAGGGCTCCTCCCTGAGCCCCACGCTTTTTAACATTTACATGTCCCCCTTAGAGGACATTATCGCTCCTTTTGGCATCAAAACAGTCATGTATGCCGATGACACCCAGCGGGTGGTCTCTATTAACCAGTCGAGCAATAACCTAGACAATTTGGCTACATGCCTAGATAGGGTTTTTCAATGGATGTGTGAATCTCGACTAAAATTGAACGGAGAGAAATCGGAGATACTTCTCCTGGGAAACCCACACAAACTCCCTACAACCCTCGCTTGGCCGCCATGCATGGGAACGCCTCCAACCCCCAAACCCGAGGTCAAAAGTCTTGGCATTTGGCTAGATCAGGACCTCATCTTCAAGACTCAGGCCAGAAAAACCTCAGGCACTTGTTTTGGCCTCATCCGAATGGCCCGAAAAATCTTCCACTTCATCCCCTTCCAATCAAGGAAACTACTGATGCAGGGGCTGGTGAACTCCAGACTAGACTATGGCAATATCCTGTATCTAGGGGCACCGGCATCAGTTGTTCGCAGACTGCAGTGCGCCCAGAACGCTGCTGCCAGAATCCTAACTGGAACCAAATCGAGATGCTTGGCCAAACCAGCTCTCAGAAGCCTTTACTGGCTCCCAGTGAAAGAAAGAAATACCTTCAAGACACTATGCATCTCGCATAAAATAATGCACGAGAAAGGCCCCATAATTCTGAGACCCCTGATTAAATCTTACCAGTCCAACAAACAATTAAGATCAGACTCTCTCGCCCTCGCCAGCGTTCCAAGAATAAGAAAAGCCTGATCCGGGGGGCGTTTGTTCTCTTACAATGCCCCAAAACTGTGGAACACCCTCCCACTTGCTATGAGGAGAGAACACAACCTCCTTGCTTTTCGGAAGCAATTAAAAACCTGGCTCTTCCTTTAAAACCTCTCAATCTTCCCATTCCTACTTCTCCTCTGGAACTAAGGTCTTGTCAGCGCTGGGATGCCCTAGGGTAGCTACGCGCTTTATAAATCTCAACTCAACTCAACTCAACTCAGATATGCTATTTTTATGAACCAGTGGCATCTGCACTTCATGTGTCAACCAACCGCTTTTCCTGACGATACTACTAAGGTAGCGTTTGTGATCTCATATCTCTCGGGTACTGCTGCTGGTTGGGCGGTCCCCTCAGTCAAAAACAATGCCGCTGTGTTAAGTAGTTTCCCGGCCTTTAAGATCCAGATGCATAGTCTGTTTGCTAAGCATGCGTTCATACAGGCAAGCGATGTTGAATTGTTAAAGCTACGGCAGGGTAAGCAGGATCTTCTGGGTTATGGGGCTACTTTTAATCACCTAGTAGCAGAGACACAATGGCCCATGGCAAAAAGAACCTCTTTATTTTATCAGGGCTTGTGCGAGGACTTAAAAGATATAGTCTCACAGGTTGTAGACCCCCCCGAAGATTGTGTTGAGTTCATCGATCTGGTTGTAAAACTCAACCATAGAATGAGTGAAAGAAAAGGGGAAAAGATCAGGTTTCAACCCCCAAAGACAACTGTAACCAAGAGAGAAACATCCGAGAATGGGGGTGTAAAAACAGATCCCGAACCTATGCCTTTGGGTGGGGTGCGGGGTCCCTTTTCCAAGGAGGAAAAGGAGCAGAGGCGCTTGTTGCAGTTGTGTTTGTATTGTGGGAGGGGTGGACACTTTGCTCGAGAGTGTCCAGTGAAACCGTCCCGGTTACCGGAGAATAAGGCTGTGGCTTTCGTGGGAAGGGGGTGTGAGAGTACTTCCATCCTTGAGAGTGATTTTTGTAATCCATATGATGTACAAGGGGCGGTTCAAAGAGTCCCGCATCATTTCACAGTATTGGCTTGCTTTGCTTATTCATCTAGTGGTAGAGCTTCCTTGTCGGTGTTATTGGATTGTGGGGCCACAGGGAACATGATGGACATCGGCTTGGCCGAGAAGTTGATGGTTCCCTGTGTGATGAAAAGACAACCTGAACCTGTGAGGGCTATTGACGGCACAGAGCTAACCTCTGGGTTGATTGTTCGACAAACCAAACCTCTTTTGATGACATTCAATAATGGGCATTCTGAGACAGTCTGTTTTGATCTGATTGCCGCACCAGCTTTTGGGGTGGTACTCGGGGTGGCCTGGTTACAGGCCCATAATCCCAGAATCGATTGGGCGCGGAGGTTGGTCACGCTTGATTCAGAGTATTGCCTTCTTCACTGTTATTGTGAGGTGACAGATTCTTGAGGTGACAGATTCTTGAGGTGACAGATTCTCTGAGGTGACAGAGTCTTGTGCTGCAAGTGGTTGCGTTCAGAACAGTTTTCCTCCTTCATTTGTGGCATAAAAGGAGGTGTTTGATAAGGATCAGGTGTGTGTATTGCCACCACACAGGGCTTTTGATTGCCGTATTTATTTGGTTCCGGGGGCCATTTTGCCCTGTAGTAGGGTTTATGCGTTGTCGGAGCCTGAGGAGAGACATCTGCTGCAGTATTTGGACGAGATGTTGAAGAATGGGTTTATTCGACCTTCTTCTTCGCCTGTATCATCCTCCATATTTTTTATACCGAAGAAGGAGGGTGATCTTTGCGCTTGCGTGGACTACAGAGCGTTGAATAAAGTCACAATAAAGAACAAATACCCATTACCCCTCATACCAGTGTTGTTAGATCAGCTGCGACATGCTAAGATGTTAACAAAGCTTGATTTAAGAGGTGCTTACCATCTTGTTCGCGTCCGAGAGGGCGACGAATGGAAAACGGCGTTCCATACCAAGTTTGGTTTGTTTGAATATTATGTTATGCCTTTTGGTTTGTGTAACGCCCTTGCCGCTTTTCAGTTTTTTATTAATGAGGTTTTGCGTGAGTTTTTGGATATCAGTGTGATTGTTTACATTGATGACATTTTGGTTTTTTCCCCGTCCTTTGAGGAACATGATACTCATGTTTCGCAAGTTTTGTCTAAGTTGTTAGAACACCGTTTATTTGTCAAGCTGGATTAATGCACATTTGGTGCGACACATGTTGAGTTTTTGGGATTCTTGATTTCTGCGGATTGTATTAAGATGGATCCCCGGAAGATTGAAGCTATTGTTAACTGGCCCATACCCACATGTGCTAAGGATATACATGTGCTACTTGGTTTCGCCAACTTCTACAGGCGTTTTATCAGTCATTTCTCTGATATTGTTTCGCCTATGAATTCATTGTTGAAGAAGGGAGTGGTGTTTGATTGGACGCCTGCAGCACAGTTGGCTTTGGAAAGATTGATCAGGCTTTTTACATCTGCTCCTGAGTTGATGCATCCTGATCCTGCCCTTCCGTTTTATGTAGAGGCGGATGCATCCCAGCTAGCCATTGGGGGCGTGTTGTCTCAGCGTGACAGTGAATCAGGGTTGATGCATCCAATTGCGTTTTTTTCAAAGAAACTACTACCGGCTGAGCAGAATTATACGGTAGCCGAGAGGGAACTATTGGCCATAAAGCTGTCTTTTGAGGAATGGCGCCATTACCTTTGGGGGGCTCGTCACCCCATTACTATCTATACGGATCATAAGAACTTGGAGTTTTTCCGGTCCGCTAGGGCTTTGACTCCCAGACAGATGAGATGGGTACTATTCTTTAATGAATACCATTTTACCATCACATATAGGCCAGCTACTCAACAGGGGAAATCTGATGCATTATTTCGGATTTATGTGGATCCGTCACAGGGAGGCAAGATGGAAGAGTCCTGTTTTATGATTCCCAGTGATAAGATCGTTGGTTGTGCTTCCATAGATGATTTTATGGTTAAAGTGCAGGATGAAATGAAACAGTTGGATCTGGCTCCGTGGCTGTCGGAACCTGGGATCACATTAAAGGATGGGTTTTTGTATCAGGCAAAGAAGTTGTTTGTGCCCCCTGAGTTGCGTACACTGGTTCTTACTTATTGTCATTCATCGTCCTTGGTTGGGCCTCCGGGGGTCAATAAGACCAAAGAGCTGTGTATGCGTTGGTTTTGATGGAAGTCTCTGGCCCATGATGTACAGGTATTTGTGGCCTCATACCCGGTGTGTGCTCTTAGTAAGTCCTCGCACATGTCTCCATCTGGGTTGTTGCACCCTTTGCCAGTGCCTCCCTCCCCCTGGCATACGGTCAGTATGGACTTTGTGACCGATTTGCTGCTTGATTCAGGGTTTACGGCTATTTTAGTTGTAGTGGATTTATTCACTAAAATGGCACACTTCATTCCCTTACCAGGGTTACCTACATCTAGAGAATTGGCTGATGTGTTTGTGCACACGACAAACAATGGGAGGAGGGTCTAAGGGCGGGTTTACCGACCAACCAGGTACATGCCCCAAACACAATATTATAACAACAAATAATACCTGGGGGTCAAAAGTAGTGAGTCAGACAGAATGGATCACAACACAAATACTACGCAAAAAACACCAGTGAGAACATTAGCATGCTTAATGTTCTCACTGGTGTTTTTTGCGTAGTATTTGTGTTGTGATCCATTCTGTCTGATGTGTTTATGGCCCAAGTGATCCGATTGCATGGGGTGCCTACTGCCATCGTTTCAGATAGAGGGGCACAGTTTGTTTCACATTTTTGGACTGCCCTGTGTCGGTCATTAAAGATGGAAGTACGTTTGTCAACAGCTTACCATCCACAAAGTGACGGGCAAACAGAACGCACCAATCAAACCATGGAGCAGTATTTGCGCTGTTTGCTAACGTCACTGATGGGCAGTTGGGTACAAGCCCTTCCTGTGGCTGAGTTCGCATATAATAACAGCATGCACTCAGCTCTAGGCATGTCACCATTTTATTGTTCGATGGGGTTCCATCCCAAGACAATTCCTATTCAGCAATCTGAGAGGGTGCCTGCAGTGGATTCCCTGAGTAGGGATTTGATTGAACTCTGGAAGAAAGCCCAACAGCAATTATTTGAGTCCAAGAAAGCCATGAAGGTACAGGCAGACAGGCATAGACGGCCAGCTCCTCTGTATGCAGTTGGGGATAGAGTTTGGCTAGCAACGAAGAATCTGAAGTTGCCGGGACCAAGAAAATTAGTCCAGAAGGTGGTGAATCCAGTTGCGATCAGGTTGACTTTACCGGCTGAGTATAGTATTCATCCTGTATTTCATACCTCTTTGTTGAAGCCGTATGTCACCACTTCTCAAGAGTTGCCACCTCCTCCTCCTGTTTTGATTGACGATAACGTGGAGTATGAGGTTAATACTGTTTTGAATTCCAAGCGGATGAAGGGACGGCTGTATTACCTTATTGACTGGAAGGGTTATCCCCCAGACGACCGTTCTTGGGTTCTGGCGAGTAGGGTACATTCTGCCCGGTTGGTTCGTCTGTTTCATCGCCTACACCCTGGGAAACCTAGGCCTGTAGGAAAGCTTTCGGGAGGGGGTACTGTTGGGGTTAAAGGGGGCCTGGTGCCTTCCGTCTAGTTTCCCGTTCAGCGGTTTTAGCTTAAAGTGCCAAGTGCATATGCGTATTTATGGATGCTCCCTAGGGCTCGCTTTATAAGGGGGCTGCCAACAGGAAACCGGTGCTTGGTTTTTTTATTGGTCCCTTGCCGTGTGTTTCCTGTTCTTGTGGTTCTACCTTGTTCCCCTTCCTTCGAGCTTTGTTCCAGCGGTATTTTCCAGTGCTGGGTTTTTTTTGATCCCCTTTTTTCCCTGTTACCCTGTTTCTTATTCCTTTGGGTATTTCTGAACACTTATTAGGGACCTGTTTTTGATCTTCGGTGACGTTCTGGGATTCGCGGCTGCATTTCCTATGAGTTCTGGCGTCTCGTTATTTACCCCTTTTTTGTATCCAAACCATCTTGTTGTACGTAGTGTTTGGGTGGTTTCACGAAGGAGCTGAATAATGGCCGTTTTTTGTGCTAACTTCGTGTTCTTTTTTAGATTCCAGGTTTTTTTTGAGTGTCTTTCGAAATCCCTTGATGCCTTTTTTCCCCTGTCCTTTTTGTCTTATGATTGTGAATTCCACCCCCTTTGACATTCTCGGTGTTTCCCGAGGGGGCGTGGTTGGTCTGGGGTTGGTCTGGGGTTACGCAAGAAACAACCAATACGATTGCAGTGGAAGAATTGGAAGAATTCCTGTTACGTATCAAGCCACTCCCGTTTGTTAACTGGGGTAAGCAAGGATGGCGGTAGTTCATGTGTGTACTTGGCACTGGTAATATAAATAGGGGTGTGTTTAATCTTGTCCCCTTTTTTCATTTATAGCGGTCTCGTCTGTGTCAAGCTGTCAGCTGCCAAGAAGCCAGAGGAGACGAGCTGTGTTCCCCAAGACCTTGGGTTCCCTTGTTTTGTTACCGACCTTCTCCCGGTGTCGTGTTCTCCACCATCCGTTTTGATCGCGGGTGTTGGGGGTCACGGCGAGGGTAGAGGATTGGGACGTTCTTCACTCCTGCGGTGTTGGGCTGGTCGGCATCGGAACACTAGGCTTTGTCCAGTTCTGAGCTGGAGTGCATTTATTACCAATGTGGGTCTCTTTTAGCTGAGGTAACATTCAAACTGCAGTTTGTGAATAGCAATAGTCTTAATCCTGAAGTGGAAACCACCTGGAGGGCAGGAATCACCTTCAGGCAGGTTCCAGGTGCAAGGTTCAAGCTGTTGGAGCTTTTTGTGCCACTTGAGCTCAGAACAGGAGGACAGCCAACTAGTAACTTTGGTAGTCCTGTGTTCAGGCAGCAAGACAGTTGTCAAGCAGCAGAACAGTCCTCTGAAGATTCAAGACAGGCTTCGAGAAGCAGGTCAGTCTTTGGGGAGTAGCAGGGCAGTACAAAGCAGGCCTCAAGCAGCAGGACAGCCTTCTGAAGTGCAAGACAGGTATTCTGAGTGTCCTCTACAGATCTAGGAGTAAACTGAAGAGTGGTTCTGAAGGTCCTATGTGTATAACTAGTTCCAGCTTTGAAGTTAAGTCAGCTTCGAGAATCTCCCCCTACAGATAGTTCTAGAATTTCCTTTCCACCTGCCAAGGCTCCAAGGGGTCTGAGTTGAGAAAAGCCTGGTGTGATGTTCTCTGTGAATGTTGTGAAGCAGCTACTTTGAAATATAAGTGGGACCTCCCATCCTGAGAGTATGGCACATCCTGCCAACATTCAGTCGTCCTTTGTCTCTCTGTCTGGGAAGAATACACAAAGGTCAACTGTTCGCAATCATGTGGCCCAGGAAACTGGCTACTGACATCATATGGTTAGGACTAGAAAATACCAACTTTCTAAAAATTTCATTTTCAGAATTGTGACTTAAAGTCTAAACTTACCATTACATATGATTTTAAAATGCAACTCTTTAGAAATGAAACATGACATTCCCTAACAAAAGTTAGCACTTAATAACTCTAATACGATAACCCAATTGTGTCCTACAGATGAGGTAGGCCTCACAGTAGTGAACAAGAAATGTAGGAGTTTTTCCACTACCAGGACATATAAAACTTAAAAGAACACGTCCAAAGTTTAAAACACACTGCACCCTGATGTGGGCTCTTTAGGGCCTACTTAAGGTGTGATATCTATGTATGAAAAAGCGTATTTCTGGATGGTAGAATTGGCAGTTTAAATATGCACACAGACTGCAATGGCAGGCTGAGACATGTTTAAAGGGCTGCTTAAGTGAGTGGCACAATAGGTGCTGCAGTCCGACTAGTAACATTTTATTCACAGGGCCTTGGTACATGTTGTGCCTCTTTACTAGGGACTTACAGGTAGATTAAATGTGCCAATCAGGTGTAGGCCAATTGTACCATGTTTTAAGGAGTGAGCACAAGCACCATATCACTGGTTAGAAGTCCTGAAGACAACAACAAATGTTAGCCAAAACAGGAGGTGAGTAGGCAGGGAGCTTGGGAGAAGACCAATCTGATAATGATAAATTAATGACCTACACATCCTAACAAAGGACACTCCAACGCGAGACATTACACTCGGGTGAGTGCCCATTACACTCGAGTGAGTGCCTTGTTTGATATTTTTAATTAGGGTAGGAGACCCCCAGAATAAAACATATTTCCTTCTAGGTACTCGCAACCCTATTTTAAGTCACTTCTCTTCATCTACACAGTTCTGGCCCCCACACCCGCACTTCACCATACGGCTGTTGGATAAAAGATCTCCGACAAAGTGCCCCTATCAAAGGGAGGCCATTGGGTATTTCACCGCCGACCCAACGAGGAGCAGCCCAGATGATGAAGCATGACACCTGAAATGGTGTGTGAGGGCATTACAATCCAACAAATGGATTGCCAACTGTAAACCCCACTTGGGGCTGAGTTGGTTCCAGTCTTCCTTGACTCTGTAACTCTGTCATTTAGAGGAACAGAATAATCCTATCTTTTTGGATACTGATACTGGGGCCTCTTTTATGAGTGGAAATAACCCCACTGTCCCCCCGTTTTGTACACAAGTTTAATACCCTCCCACAATTACTACTAGGGGCCTGATTACGAGTTGAGGTGTTATTTAATGCCTCTAATTAATAACGATACAGCTGGGTACATTATTTATCAGGTAAGATAATTAACACCTATTATGAGTTTATGGCAAATAGCATGCAGATTTTAGTGTTTAACACACCAAAAACTGCACGATATAGTAAATAATGTATGGTTTCCCCTGTTAAATTTTAGCAGGTTTGACCTGCTGAAATGCAGCTAATGAATCTGATAGTTATTAGATGTGTTAAATACAACCAAACTCTTAATTCCATCCAAAGCGCAAACAGGTGTTTCCACACTGGACAGAATAATTCGGCCCTAAGTAATAAACTTGCATGCTATACAAAAGACTGGAGAGGAGGAGTTTTCCATGCGTAGGTTTGTGAATTGCTTTTGGTAGTAAGTCAGTAGTACTACCGCAGTAGTACTTTACACATTACAAAATGTCATCCCCTGATTTGAGGGTTTGTGAATAGCCTCAAAGCAGTTCTCATTTTGTGAACTAATATTGTCAGAGAATGTAAACACACTTAATGGTTCCTGAGATACAGCTTTTAGACGCTACATTAGCAATTTTGTTGTAAATTAAAAAAGTATTGTTATGAGTAAGTGGCTATTTATCGGGACACTGGTGAAATATTTCATAATCACTGGTATTTCCCCAGTGTTCTGTAAAACAATGCACAGTCTCTGCTATATAGCCAGTGGCAGGTTGAAAATCCAAAATGTCACTACTTATACAGCTGAAGGGTTAATACCAGTGACTGGATAAATATTGTGAATGAGGTCTTTATTTAGCCAGAAAATAACAGAAAAGGGAGTATAAGCACAAGCAGCTTGGTGGCCATCTTGTTATAGGAGTGCAGGCAAGTGTGTGAAGCATTTGCAAGTGAGGGCCTTTTTCCGAGTATGGCGATACTCGTGGTGGAGGTCTGACCACCTTTACCTGCCGGTCTGGCCACAATATTCTGAGTGTGGCGTTCGGACTGCCACCTCACCGCCGGCGATCTGAAACCAGCCTGAATATATTGGTGGTGCTGCTGCCAGCACTGCTGAGCATATCACAAGTTGCCTTTTCATGACCCTTTTTAAGGCGTTGAGCCCACCAGGAAAAGGGTGGCAGAGAGGCAACTAAGTCAGGATCTGGGCCTGGGGGAGTATGTGGGAAAGGCACACTTTGCGCCCCTTTCCTGCACAGTGTGACATGCATGCCAAACTATGCAGGATCAAACTGCAGGTGCTGTCACTGCAGCAGGCTATATGTTAGGCCCTCTTATGAGCCTAACAGTCCACCATTGTAAGACTTCTGCATCACTGCCCACCGGCCATGGATTATACTCGCAATCTGGCAGGCGCACTACGGGCTTGGTGGTCCTCCGATCAGCTTGGCGAAAAACAAATACTCCCAGTGTTCACACATGCAAACATCTTCCTTTTGTATCATACAATAGCTGAAGTAGGACATAAAACAATGTTGTTGATGTTTCAACCCTATGATCACATGTTATTGACTATTCATCATAACAAGTCTTCCCCTGTGCCAAACATGGAGGTTGGGGAGCGATCCAGCAGCTGCTCTTCTTCGGAAAAAAGCTTGCAAACAAAAATGAGGCATCTAAATAAATGGGTTTGTGATTAAGGTGAACAAGAAGAGTTATTGGTTAATGCATACCCCATTCGTACCAAGTGACAATCCAAACTGAGTTCCATGGTGGCACGAATATACCTTGTTTCCAACTGAACAGAAGCTTTGTGTTCCTGGTTACATCCATTGGTGCCTGTCCTTTGGTCCGTTATCTTTTAAGTCCTGAGGAAGACCAGATATGATGCTTTTTGTATGACGCGCACAATTTCAGCGCTATGTTGCTCTTTGGTGTTCCTCGGCCGGCGCGTAAGCAACTACACTATTGGTGCTGATTGTACCCCACAGTGTCAACTTGACGTGTACTCATTATCATGCTGCATGAATTAATGCTGTTTGTTGTATGACACGTACTATTCCAGCGCTATGTTGTGTTCTCGAGTGCTCAAATGCTAGCGCGTAAGAAACTACAATCATGGCGCCGATTACATTTTTGTTCCATGTATTGAGCTTTGCATTCCCTTTTTAACTCGATATTGCAAGAGTTGTTGGTGGTTATGTCATACCGAGGGCACACATCAATTTTAGACACGCAATTTTGTCTTTTCATGAAAGGTTCGCTAACTTGGCGTTTAACGCAACGTTTACCTTATAATTGTCACAATACCACTTGGTAGCCTGCTAGACCTTCGTTATGTATTTGATTTCAATTTACATTGGTTTTTGAGTCGATTCAACTAGCGACTTGCACCGCATGTGGAAGTCCCATTTCTATGTTCCTTTTCATTTGAAACCTTTATGAATGTTTGAAACTGACACATTTCCTAACGTGATCAAGGCTGTCCGCAGCCGAAACATGTTGTTAGGTGAATAAACACCCTTGGAGATGCAGATGGAGTCGCGTTGTTTGTGATCTGAGAGCACCGTCATTTTTTGAACTTTGGAATCACTATTACCGGCGTGCTCGGCCGGCATTGGTGCCACCTCCCTCGGAGCCGCAGGTAGCACGTCAGAGCGGACTTGGCAAACATATATATATATATATATATATATTCAATGAAAAAACCATAGGTTATAGACCATAGTTAGGAATTCGCATTTACAAAACCATATTTTACTCGCACAAAACCATTGAAATTCCATATATAGTTAGTTGCACTAACTATATATCGCGCACCCGCAATCCACTGCTGATGATGTCACATATTACATCATTCATGACATGGTCAGTGACATCACTGATGACATCACTGATGACATCTCAAATGACCTCACTGATGACATCTCAAATGACCTCACTGATGACATCTCATTTGACATTACTGATCACATCACTGATGATATCATTCATGTGATAATACGATGAACCTCTTCAGACTCTAATATAACCTTAGATACAATCAGTGTAAACAGACACTCACAGACTGTCACTCATCCATGGAGTTACTCACACACCTAGTCAGTCATGCAAAGAATCAATCACACCTCCATTTCCTCAACTATACAGTTATACAAACTTTACTTATTCAAACATATACTAACACATATTTACTCTCTTATACATTCCCTGATACAAGTTCACAATGATCCATACAGCCACTCACACATTCACTGGCTCTTATGCACAGTTATTTATATATGTCAACTCTCACATGTACTGTGTTTTACATGTGTACTTACTTTGACATGTAGCACTGAGATATCCATTCACTCACCAATACACTCATGCACACAGTCAACCGCCCATACAGCTGTTTCCACATGCACTTTTGAAACCATACATCTAGTGAATCAACTGCTCACACATCTATGCACAGAGTCATACACCTCCCAGCCACCCACACACACACTCAGTCTCCCATACAAATACTTGGGCAACCAATCAATAACCCATATAGTTACTCATATAGCTACTTATCAACACATGCAACAGTTTACAGAACAACAGACATAATGATGCACAAATTAAGACAGTTTAGTCACTAACCCATGCACTCAGTGAGACACATTTAATCACTCACTCATACAGTCAGTCATGCACCTACTAAGTCCTTCATCCAGACACTTATACATCCACTCATTCTTCAATATGTAAGACATATTTTAACTTTACAGAAACATACAGTCACTGGATGTTGTCATCAGTGATGTCATCAGTGATGTCATTTGAGATGTCATCAGTGATGTCATCAGTGATGTCACTGACCATGTCATGAATGATGTAATATGTGACATCATCAGCAGTGGATTGCGGGTGCGCGATATATAGTTAGTGCAACTAACTATATATGGAATTTCAATGGTTTTGTGCGAGTAAAATATGGTTTTGTAAATGCGAATTCCTAACTATATATGGTCTATAACCTATGGTTTTTTCATTGAATTTCAATGGTTTTTTAAATGCAAATTTCTAACTATATATGGTCTATAACCTATGGTTTTTTCAGTGAATTTCATTATTGTGCACTATAACTTAATATAGTAGACTTTTTCTGCTAGATATACACTATCCCTCTGTAGTAGTAATGTATTTAGATAGACTTCTCTTTTATAGTTATGAATGGAGTAAGGCTTGTCTTGGTTAAATCACATACACTTTTTTATAGTCCTATTTCCACTCTCATACTATACACTGCCAAAAGATAAATTCACTGATAAAAACTGCCTATCTAAAATTAATCCCAACAGTGCCCTATCTCTACTAATATATATTTTTTTAATCCAAATTTCAGGCAAAATGGAAGGCGAGCAGCAAGTTTCTTTTGAGATGGACCTGCAAGAGAGCAGCCAGGAATTAATTGAACCAATTGACATGGAATTTATGGATGAAAGCTTGGATAATGAACTGCTGCAATGTGTCCAAGCAGTAGATGTCCTCCTTGCAAATGAGGACATTTTGCAACCTCACAGATTGCAAACAATATTTCAAGAAAATAATGACATTTCAGACACTGAAATGTTAGAAAGTTTAATAAATTATGAAAAAGAATCAAAATAAAAAAAACACTTTAAAAAAAAGAAAACAAAAAAAACAAGAAAAACAACAAACAATTAACATACAGTATTAGAAAAGTCTTTCATTCTTTTATCCATAAAGTTCGCTGCCCAGAAAGCTATCCGGTTCGCGAACTTGGCGCTTACCACGCAAAAAAAAATTTTTTTTTTTGGACCCTCCTAGGCCCTTTTAAAACCTCCACATAAAACCTAGGGGGTCAACGAGGATCTACTATGCCCCCTTATGGTAATTTCCCCCTTTGTTTTGGCCTCCTCTTGTCTCTCGATCCTACCGAGAGACAAGATGGCGGCCGCTCCGGACTGTTTAGAATGTTGACAGACACCGGAGGGCCAATCAGCTTCTCATCGCAAAGTTCCGTTACGCGAAAGGTTCGCTAACCGGATAGCTGCCCGGAGCGCTGTTACAGATATATATCTTGATTTAAACGTTAATTTCTCAAAATCCACTGAAGCACATATATTGAGACCTAGCAAAGGCACATCAGGCTAACAGTCCCTACAATTTTGCCAAGTTTCGTGAAAATCCATTCAGCCGTTCGGGCTAAAAGTGAGGCCAACCGCCCTATGGAAATTAACATGGGAAAAAGGCGTTTTGGGACCCCCCTTTTTTCTCGGCCCCCCCTCCACAAAACCCCCCCAAATTTTCAAGGGCTGCTCAGAAACAAAATGTGCCATTTTCCTGAAAATTTCAGCCAATTCCGTCCACAAACGCAAAAGTTATTAGGCATAGAATTTTCAGAAATCCCATAGGGAAAAAATCCTAACTATATATACCTACTGGCGACCGCCAGTAGGTAATATATACATATATATATATATATATATATATATTTTTTACCAAGCACATTTCCTCAAGATAAAGGACGGCACCGACTCCGTGAGTTGCTTAAGAGTGAAGTTTATTTTCCAAAACTGCTGAAAAGACCCGTTTCGGCGGAAGCCTCCGCCTTGCTCACTTCACCTACTTGAATGTCAATTACAAACACATATACCTTATGACAAACACAGTTGCCTCACTGTGATTGGTGTATGGTTACTCAGGTAACACAAAAGTTTGGTCATGTGGTCACGCAACCAACATAAAAAAGTTCCTAATGTGCAAAAGTGCTTATTTAAGTGAGAAAATGCATTTTTTCCTTCATCACATTTAAATTCCAAAAACAATACTTTCATGTCATTGTGTATTAAATAAACAAAGTATTCACATTCTGTGTCTGTTTGCAAAAGTCAAAGTGCTGACTTTTTAAATACATGGCAAGATCTGTAAACCAAAACATCAGGTAAGAAACAAAAAGAGGGTCATATCACAAACAACACAGTGACCAATCGGACATTCAGGGCATTTTGTGTAGTAGCCTGTGATTATAGTCAAACATTGTCCTGGTGACACGGCTTCTAGAACATATGAGTAATTACATCAATGATACATTATATGAGACCAGGTCATTCCATAATTAACAGAGATTTTCTCTGCCCCCATGCACGTTCATAAACCAAAATAACGGAACAGAACACAAAAATTGCTGCATACACATCGTTCCCAAGTGGATTAGTGTTTGTGTGTTTTATGCATGGGGTTGTGAACCATATTCATACGTATATATTGAATTAACAAAATATCATGCCTAGACCCGTGCATCTATTCTCGGGACCTCAAAGTTTTACCTGGATTGATAAGACCCTGGCGTAACCAAACTAGATAGATATATATATATATATGCTTTTATGAGTTTTATCTCGAATAAAGCAAATTTGACTGACATATATATATATATATATATATATATATATATATATATATATATATATATATATATATATATATATATATATATATATATATATATATATATATATATATATATATATATATATATATATATATATATATATATATATATATATATATATATATATATATATATATATTTCTTTTCCGGAAGGTTAATTTGATTTATGTCTCAAAGAAGCTTTCTTATTCTGTATGAAAAGGATCCTTTAGGTCCTTAAATATCAATGCTTAATGAATAGCATTGCTCACAACTCATGATGAAGAATCGTGTCAAATGCCTTCTGTGAATACCGAAAGTCTTAAAATTAGGATTTTTCTCTATTTAGTAGTAGTAAAGTTAGGACTACTAACTTTACTACTACTAAATTGAGAAAAATCGTAATTTTAAGATTTTCGGTATTCACGGAAGGCATTTAGGCGTCCTAAAGTTAGTAGTCCTAACTTTACTACTACTAAATAGAGAAAAATCCAAATTTTAAGACTTTCGGTATTCACAGAAGGCATTTAGGAGTCCTAAAGTTAGTAGTCCTAACTTCTGTGAATACCGAAATGAGTAAGAACATTCTGTGAATACCAAAAGTAGTACGTGCATTCTGTGAATGCCAAAAGTAGTAAGTTCATTCTGTGAATCGGGCCCCTTATGTAGTGCCGACACATGGCACCTGTAAGTAGGGTGTGATAAAGTGCTTCATTTGAGCCACTGCTTTTTGGCTTTTAGCACCAGCACTTAATTATCAGCACCAGCTCCAGTGATATTTCACCATATGGTGGCGCTATCTGTCAAATTTTGAGATAAGCACAACAATATTATTTAATAAGTCAACATCCGTAAAAAATTAATAACATGTCACTCATTCCATTATTATAGCTTTGGATGGCTTTGGATAGTTTGAATTGTCACACTTGTAGCAGTGCTATGGTTAGTACTCGTGTTGTTTCTGACACTGGCACAGCTGACAGGGGCAATGACTGGTGCAGGCTGCAGTGGCCTCCTGAGAACGACCCTGGCACTTACCTTTTTACAAACTAAGCACTGGGGAGAAAGACCTAGCAGCCTGACAATGTGATTTAGCTATGCACCCTTGCTCCCACTCCTGGCCGTGTCCGAGGAGCCACTGACCTGTCACTGCATCTCGAGTTCTGCTGACAGCAACAACAGCACCATGCTACTTTTTGATGAAGAGGGAGCTGTGTAGGCTTTAACAAGCTATCGAGAGATGGAGCGGCCATCGAGCTCGGATGTGGTTTTCACCTTCTTGGCAGCGTCAGTCCTGTATCAATGTAGACAGTGCATGCGATGCAAAGCACCCTCTACACTAGTTTACGACTGGTGTTCCATTCCTTGTGGACAATTAATGTTTTTCTTAATTCTAGTCCTATCTTGTTTTCTGCAAAAAATTCAAAATTTTGACCCATAAAAAAACGCACAAACATAACATAAGACATTTGCACGCATATATAGTACTTTAAAAAGATGGGGCATATCTACAACAAAGTGCGCGCTTAATGTGAATTTTTCAAACGCCGGCGTTCGCCGGATGTAATCACCAAGATAACACGTTATTATCAACGCTTATCACAACAGCAATTAAAAAGCGGTGATAACGGGCAAATGTGCAAATATTGCTGGAAATCCAGCGATAAAAGCACAGCGCAATGGCACACCTTGTTAATAGGGCTGGATGTCAGCAAAATGAATGGCCTCCCTTTAGTTGTTTATATGTGGAATGACTGCCTATTGCAGAAGTGATGTGTGCTTCGTGTAGACTCTAGAGGCATATTAGCAATGGCCAGCGATAATTTTCGCTGGCCGTGCGTAGCGATAATTAGCTTATCGCAGGCGATCTCTGCTTTTTATCGCCCTGGTAGTGCGTAATAAACAACGCATTACTCCAGGGTGATAAAAATTCCAGAGATAGTGAGGTGTTGCAGGGAACATCGCTGGTTTTTAAGCCAAAAAAGCGGAGATAAAGCCCTTGTAAATATGCCCCTTAGTATTTTAAAAAGAGCTGTATTCATTGTGAAGAACGCACCATTGCTCTGTACGCGTTTTGGGGATGATTGCTTTTGTACAGGAATAGACACCGTCCTGTACAAAAACAATCATGGTAGGTGTTTTTCTCCTTCTGTGTGTTTTGCAGAATGCAGCCATACATACAAAATGGATAAACGAGGAGAAATAAAGGTATTTCTCCTCCTTGCGCCTCCCTTACGCCTCCCTGGAGAGGCGTAGGAATTTTACACATTCCCAGGTTAACAAAATCTTGTGCATCATTGACTGCTTCAGTTTCCATGGATGTTGCATGGGAACACTCAGAGCAACAGCCTTGGAACGTCCCTTTCACGTAGAGTAATGTGTAACAGAGGGCCATATTAACAAGTCTCTGAAAAGCCATGCAGGGTGACTTTGTGTGGCCTTGTAAATATGGGCAGGGACACTGCATCAATGTGTTTGTGAAAAAGTCCCTTAGTTCTTTGAGGCATATTTGTGAGCATAGTCCATAACCACAATTTTACAAGTTTTAGTCCCGGCAGGGACTACTCCTCCTTTAATCTGTCTGATGTCTAGAAAAAAAATGGCCTTTGAGTATGCAATGACAGGTGTCACTAAGAAACATAGGGCCCAGTCCTCAGGATTCATTTAACAAAGTTTTGTGTTTTGGGATTGCAGTCTCGGGACACTTATTTTGCACAAAAGCACCACATTAGTTTTGTTTATACATCCTACATTTAGCATAAACAAGGTAGATTTTCACATTTAAAGTTACTGCGGGTGAGGATGGGGAGGGAGAAATGAAAGTGTGAAGCCCATTGAGGAGCTACCAAAAAGCCTTGTGACAGCCAGTGCAAAGTTTAAAGTGAATATCACATTGCTTTCTGAATTCTCTGTAGACCAATACTTAGAGAAATAGGACATTTTCCTAATGTTTCTCTCATTACATGGACAGAACAGCTTTATTTTTCTCACAATGTAATGTCACTCAACCTGTCATACATGTTATTGGAATGTCACACAGGAGGTTTACGAAAACATGAAAATGTCATAGATAGTCAAACTAAAATCTTAGCAGCTATGGCAATTTATGAAAGAAGTCTCTGTTCACTGAGCTGCCAGCTGAACTAACATACTTTTTCACGCTATTCGCACAGTGGGTTTTAGCCATAGATGCTTAGTAGTCCCATGTCATGAGTGGCACACTGTCATTTTAGTCCCTTGTTTAATGTACCTTGGGAAATGTAGTTTAATTTACAACATGCTAAGTTATGTTAAGTGTGTTGGTTCCTGTCTCTACTGGGCCTCCTTTCTGTTCTTGATAGTGTTGGCTCAGAAAAAGAAATCTGGAAGTTGGAAGCCAAAAAATGCTGTAGCTAACTAAACTTATTCTGGAAGGGGCCTGAGGAAGGTAGGAGCAGGACCAGTAGGAGGAGGATGATTGCTAGTAGGAAGAAAAAGACCAGTAGGAGGGTTAGAATGAGCAGAAACATGTGGCCATGGCAAGAAGGACCAGGGACATGTAATCCACTAGCAGCAGCATCACCAAGATGGGATGCGACCAGGAACAAACAGACATGGAGGAACTCAACCAGGATAAACAGCATTAGGGGTACTGTTAATGGAGTGAGCAGGATCAAGATGAACACAAGGATGTGGAATAGGAGGGCCAGGGCCAGAAGATACAGAAGGACCAGGGGTATGAGTATCCAGTTGATTGAATTAGCACAACGATAAGGCATAGGAGGGTCTGAGAGCAACAGACAGGATCAGAGGTATTAGGGTAATTGCCAGAAGTAAGAGGCACACAAGGACATACCCAAGATTATGAAAGAAAATAATGGGTTGGGAGAAACCCTTTATAGAAAAAAGGGAATGGGTTTATCTATAGACAAAAACCAAAACATCCCTTTTCCTTGTTTTTGTGAGACCAATGTCTCGAAAGATCTTAGTGATAAGGCTAGTATAGGTAGAGTTTAGAGTTTCAATCAGATTAACAAATTTACATCCATACAGTGTCTAAATCACAAAATATAAACAACAGGATACAATGAGGGCAGAGAAACAAAGAGAAAACATTTTTTTTTAATTGTATCTCTTATTTTATTTGTTAACCTTTTTAGATTATATTAATAAAAACATAATTTTATTCATTAAAACATTACATTATAAAATATTTCATAAGAAGAAAAAAGTTTGTCACATTACATTATAAAATAATTCATAAGAAGAAAAAATGTTGTTGATGCTGCGTTTCGGTGAAATCATCACCTTCTTCAGGAAACTTTTTTCATATTTAAAAACAGTCTAGATTAGTTGCTTGCTACCAGATTTTATTAAATTGGCTGTGTAGATTATTGCAGTTGCATCTGAGTTTTCTTAAAGTGGGAATCGTAAACTTATCCGCTTACACCTCCAGTTGCTTGAGGTTTTCTTGTTTCTAATGTTCGATCTTCCCCTCCTTAAAGTTTTGGATTTATCACATGAATTCACTGGCAATTAGTGGTAAAGATTTTGTTTAGTTACCAGGCAGGTTTTGTGGATTTACTTCCTGGCAAGTTGGTATGGGTTATCACCAACTGTGATGTAGGCTGGGGATTTCAACAGGGCATACCTTCCATTATTTAATCAACTTTGTGACCTCAATATTATAAGGAGGTTGTATGCAGGACGGCCGTCTGTCCCTTGATATAACTTAAAGGTAAATGTTCTGGTCTTTTAAGATGCCTCTTCAGGTATGGGGATTCTAAGATTTTTCAAAGCTCTTTACCTCAATTTGATTTCTTCTTGCCCTGCGAAGTGACACCACGGGCCGTCCTGTTTGGTGATCTGGCTGCAATTAGTTTTTAGCTCATCTTTAGGCTGGAGATCACAAATTCTAATGAAAGCCCAACAAATGGGAAGGAATGTGAAAGGTATCTTTCGCTGTGCAAGGTCTTCAAAACACAAACCTTTGGCAGAGATGATAGCCCTGTACAAAGACAAATGTATTGTTGATGCCATATATGGGGCAGGGACATGGGGACACAGGATGCAAAAAGCTCAGTTGCACGGCAATCAATTCCCTAAAAGAGCCTAAGATCTGTGAACATTGTCTGTTACAGCTCAGCTTCCGGATTGCTAAGCCCCTACACCACAGCTAAAACCACCACATTCACCCACAAGTAAGGGCGTGAAAGCCATGCAAATCAATGCTCGATCACTAATAAAGCATAACACAGAAATCGCAGAAATGATCGAAAGCCATAAGCTTGATCTGGCTTTCATAACAGAGACTTGGGCAGACTCAGCCTCGGATTCCGACCTGACATTGGCGCTCCCAGCAGAATTTACTATCATTAGAGCCGATAGAACACTCAAGCGGGGGAGGACTAGCACCCAAGCAGGGGAGGACTAGCTATTATTGCCAGATAAGAGCAGCCGGTGTCAGGTTCCCCAACTGTTAGCACCCCAGAGTGTGAATTGTTATCCTTCCAAATATTACTTAACATCAACTACACACTAAAAGGACTCCATATATATCGGCCACCAAAGGCACGGACCCCCCTTATGGACAAAATCAGTCCTTTCTTGGAAGCCAGCATTAATTACTCAGACTTCACAATTCTAGGAGATTTTAATTATCACCTAGAAAACGCTGAAGAGCACAACGCGATCGCACTTATTGACGACTTGTCAGGTTTCTCACTGGAACAGATAGTCAAGCAAGAGACTCACGTCTCCAGCCACACTTTGGACGAAATTTTTACCCCCAACACCATGATCATAATCTTGAAGGTGATTCCTGTCCCCTGGTCGGACCACAGAGCTATAGTATTCAACATAAAAGCAAATTTGCACCAACGAACATCACCTAACACACCTTTCACAGTCACCCATCAAGACTGGACCAAAATTAACACTCCCAACCTTAAAAATTCATTATTGAATACTAAGCCAGACTTGATAGCAGATACGAATGAAGCAGTTCACAGATTAACCACTTGATTTAAAACAGCGGTTGACGCTGCAGCCCCTATTAAGAGTCTTAGATCCAGAAGAAAAAGGCCATCTGAACCTTGGTTTTCAGAGAAACTGAGAACTCAGAAACAAAATTGCAGAAGGTCCGAAAGAGAGTGGAGGGCAAACTATAACCAAGCCAAAAAAAATAGAGCATGCACCAACACAGAATACAAGAGACTGATCATTGAGGAAAAAAGTAATTACTTTATGTGGAAATTTTTGGGAGCCAAGAATTCCAGCAGAGAATTGTTCGCTACAGTAAAAAAACTAGCTAATCTACCAGTCAATGCAAAAACAGTCAGCACCCCGGAATTCTGTAACACCTTGGGTCAGTTCTTTATCAACAAAGTTGACACAGTATACACAACCTTCATAGGTGGTAATCACTCCCCCCCTAAGATATCTAAGCCTGGACTAGATAGTCACACACCCGGCACTGGCTTTTCCTTCACATCTCCCACGTGGGAACAGATCGTCCAAGTAGTGAAAACAATTAAATCATGAGCCTGGTCATATCCCTGCCCTCCTAAAGTCTTCCATCTGGTCCCTGAACTACTCAGTGAACAACTAAACGCAGTGGCGTCACTAGGGTTGGTGTCACCCGGTGCGGGTAACTCATGGTGTCACCCCCTCACAATTTACCGGATGGACCAACTCACCCTCTGCCTGCACCATGTCCCCTCTGCCTGCACCATCTCCCCCTCTGTCCGCATCATCTCCCCTCCTCCTACACCATTTCACCCCCTGCCTGCACCATCTTTCCCTCAGCCAACACCATCTCACCCTCTGCCTGCACCATCTCCCCTCTGCCTGCACCATCTCCCCTCTGGTTATGTTATGTTATGTTATGTTAAAATGGGACTTTTATAGCGCAACGGCTACTCCAAAGGAGTGTCCCGGCGCTTTGAGCTCCAGACCATGAAAAAGAGCAAGAAACATAACAATAACAGAAAAAGGGGCCCCAGAGGGGAGAATTATCCAGCAAACAACCATCTCTCCCTGTGTCCACACCATCTCCCCTCCGCCTGCACCATCTCTCCCTTGCCTGCACCATCTCTCCCTCTGCCTGCCCCATCTCCCCCTCTGCCTGCACCATCTCACCCTCTGCCGGCACCATCTCTCCCTCTGCCTGCACCATCCCACCCTCTGCCTGCACCATCTCCCCTCTGCCTGCATCATCACACCCTCTGCCTGCACCATCTCACCCTCTGCCTGCAACATCTCCCCTCTGCCTGCACCATCTCCCCTCCGCCTGCACCAACTCACCCTCTGCCTGCACCATCCCTCCCTCTGCCTGCACCATCTCACCCTCTGCCTGCACCATCTCCCCTCTGCCTGCACCATCTCACCCTCTGACTGCACCATCTCCCCTCCGCCTGCACCAACTCACCCTCTGCCTGCACCATCCCTCCCTCTGCCTGCACCATCTCACCCTCTGCCTGCACCATCTCCCCTCTGCCTGCACCATATCACCCTCTGACTGCACCATCTCCCCTCCGCCTGCACCATCTCACCCTCTGCCTGCACCATCTTGCAGCGCACATATGTGCAAATGTTTGCGCAGACGAACGTTGTTCGTGACACGCCCCAGGTGTCTGCTTAAACCTGCGGGTCCTGTGTCGCTTGACTTGTATCAGGTCACGTGCTTGACTCGGGCCCCTTATACAGAGAGTCAGAATAATTCAGAAATATGCCCCATCTTCCCGGTGTCTCTTTCTATCTCTCCCGTACCGGGATCTTTTATGCCAGTAATTTGATTTTGATTGTTTTTTTCCTTGGCCATCCAGGCCAGGAAATTACCCATTTTCTCACCCTCTTCATATACCTGGCAATTGCTGGCCCGACTATTAAGAATTTTCTTACCCTGAAAGAAATCTTTCAAAGTTTCTTTCTTTTCCTGCCATAAATGCAAAGAGCTAGAAGACTGCTTGGTCAAAGGTTTACACTATGCCTCGCCAGCCCATCTTTGCTAACTATACTGCTGTTTGCTTTTGTTCTCTCGTACCCTGCAGAATTGGGCGCGGTTCACCCACTTGGCCTCTGTGTCCCAGGCTGGCATCTTTTGATTCACCCTTCCTCCCGAAGTGAATCCAAAAGTGACAGAAAATGTTGATTTCCAGGTCTCAAATGATTGTTCACACCCGTCTCTAATTGTCTTTAGAAAAGCCATAAAACAACTATTCCCTAAATAATACTTTACTAAAACTCCTCCTGCATCCGACTGTTAAACCTCCTTCCTGTTCTAGTGCCTGGATGCGATATATTACTTTAGTGCTGCTATATAGATATAAAAATATAAATTGAAATGTAAGTGGAATTAAAATCAGTTTAGTTATATCTGAGATTTCCACAGATCCGCTAAGAAGACCATAAGCCTCGGAGTTTCTGTAAAATCCCTAATGTTGGCATTATTTATTCATTCTTATGCACATACTGAATTAATGGATACAACTAATCTGTACCTGCGAGCGGAATCGGTAATGTATTTATTAATTCAAAGGGGCGTAGCTAGAGCTTCTGGCGCCCGGGGCTATCCCCCAGATTGCCGCCCATGGCAGGTAGCGGCAAGGAGGGTGGATCTGGGGAAAATGTTTGGCGAGCAGCAGGGGTGGATTGGCAGGGTTTAAGTTACAATGCCACTCTCTACTCCACTGCATAAGAAAGGGTGTGAAACTGCGGCGTAAGCCTAGAGCAAACCTCGAAGGTCAAGTCTCAGTTGATGAAGGCCCACCAGCACTAAAATGGTAGCTAAATGCATAAGTAAATGTATCCCTTCCTTCCCTTCCTCCTCTTACACCTCTCCATACTGAACTGCTGCTACAATACCACAGCAGTAAAACCACCCGCTAGACATCAAGCACAACACCAAAACAACTCCCACATAGGTCACACTTTACGCCAACACTCTACCAAACAACGACAGTATTTGGAAACATAAGCAAAGCTATAGCAATAGAACAGCTTCATTATCTCTTCCATCCATGCATCTATCTATTCATTCTTTCACCCTTCCATTCACCTACTGGCATCCACTATTTCACCTTTAGATTCTGTCATTCATTCATTCTTTCATCCATCATTCAATATTTCCCCATTCTATCCATTTATCTATCTATCCATCCATCCAATTTGCCATCCATCTATTATGCCATCCATCTGCCCATCCATACAGTCTAAAAACCAAACATCCACTCTGCCACCCTTGATCTATTTACTCTGCCATCCATTCTCTTTGCATCCATCCTCCAGTCTTTTATCTTACCATCATCTCTGCCATTCATCGATCAACTGACATCCTTTCATCAATTCATTAACTCTTCCATTCATCCACTCAGCCATCCATCCATCCATCCTCCTATCCTCTCTTCCATCCATCCATCAATCCACTCTGTCATTCACCCTCTCTGCCATCCACTCTGCCACCCATCCATTCATCAACTCTTCTATCTATTCATCCAACCACCCATCCACTCTGCCATTCATTCATCCATCAATCCACCCACTCTGATATTCAACCACCCATTCATCCACTCTGCCATGCATCAATCCCCTCCACCATCTATCCATTCTGCCATCCATCTGCTCATCCATCCATCCATTTATCCACTCTGCCATCCATCCTGCCATTCATTCATCAATCCATCCACTCTGCTATCCAATCATGCATTCAGTCACTTTGCCTTTAATCCATTCACGCTAACATGCAACCATTCATTTACTTTGCCATCCATCCAATCTGCCATCCATCCATACATTCATTCACTTTGCCACGCATCTATTCACCCTGCCATCCATTCATCATCCATCCACTACGACTTCCATTCCCAGATCTTTCGCCCACTCATCCAGACCTTTACTCTATCCTCCTTTTAGCTGTCCCTCCACCTATTCATTCACTCAACTATTCATCCATTTGTTCTGCCTTCCTTTCACTTGTACATCCACCTATCCATTCACGCACTCACCCATCCACCCATCCCTTTACTATACTTTCATGTGTCCATCCATCATCATTCACTTCTTCTTTCACCCACTCATTCATCCACATATCCATTCATCCTCCTACTCCATCATCCCTACTTCCTTTTTTTCACCCTTTTCTTCCAACATTCCTTCTTTCTTTCCCTGTTCTATTTACCCACCCAGCAGTCGGGTTTCCTCTGTGGCTGTGGGAGTGCTTCCGGTTTCCACGTGAGACATGACTGCATGTCAAAAACTAAACATGCACCTACATGATCTGTAATGTCTGGATTTATTGAGCGAGCCCGCACCATCCAGCAACAAACCACTAAACAGCCCATTCTTGGATCACGGTGAAGCAGAGCATTCACTACAAACACTGTGCGAAAACACTTAAAGTTTTTTTGGGGGTGTGGGAGTTGGGCTATGCAAAACTCCCAGGCACCCTGCAAAACCAAATGGGGGAGGGGCAGAGGGCTTAAGGGTGGTCAGAAAAGGACAGTGGAAGGAAGGGGCAGGGTGCTGAGAAAGAGAATATGGACAGAAGCATAGGGATAGTTAAGCGCAGTGTGAAGAAATGTGCTGGAAAATGGGGGCGTGCGCCAGCTGAGTCACCGAGGACAGCTTCTGTCACCTCCACAGTGTCTTCCCTGCATTGGCAGAATCGTGTACACCGAGGAGGCTTGGGGCAAATGGAAGTGGAAGCTCGCATGTCTAAAATAAACACAGTAAAAGAGGCTGTGTTTTTCGTCTGAAATGTTCCTAAAAATCAGGGAATGGTGGTCTATTTTAGCAACGGACAGACTGAATGTTTGCTTATTGCGGCGCTGGGAGTGAGCCTCGCATACCAGGGCACACGAGGAGGAGACGAGAGCAGAGAGACGGGCGTGTCGTCCAGTTGAAGTACCACCATCAAAGCCAGTGCAAAATCAATGGAGAAAACTTACTTGGTTTTGCTTCAATGACCCAAAGATCAGCACCATCACCACAAGGAGAGAGAGTTAATGTCTCTCTCACATGATCTGCGCCGGCCTTCACTTAAAGTGACAAGTAAAACAAGTCACTCACTCCTGGTCCAAAACCGGGAATCAGTTATGTTCCTGTTGATCCCTGGAGGCATGCACACACCATCACGTGACGTGCGTGGTGCACGCTCAATTTCAGCACGGTTCACTGCCGAAGGCGGGCTCCGAAGTATAAAGTTTGCAGGCCCTGCAGGGCCGTAATTGGTAGCGCTTTTGCGCGCTGATTGACGGCCCTGGGACCCAAAGAAACTTGTTACATATTCTCGGGTGATGCGTGCAGTGCGGTTGCACTTACACACACTGGCCAATTAGGCGGTACGCCTCGGCGGCAATTGGATGCAGTGATCTGAGCACTAAGCACGTTGAAATGGAAACGACGCCCCGCGCGCGGCACTAGTGGACCGTTACGGCCGTCTTTATAATTTATTTGGAGACACTGACAGTGCCCCCAAATAAATTATAAAGGCGGCCGCAACGGGCCACTAGTACAGCGCGGCCATGGCCGCCCCAAAACAGTGCCGCCTGGGGCGGTCCGCCCCCCCTGCCCCCCCCTAGCTACGCGGCAAAGGTGAATGCCTTTTAGGCTTTCGAAACTGAGCACCTGCTTGGTTTATTTTGGCATTTTACGTTTCATAGGGGTCGCTTTTAAAAAAAACAAAACATTACTCATTACAGATGGTGTCACCCCCATGTGAGGGTGTCACCCGGTGCGGTCCGCACCCCCCGCACCCCCCTAGTGACGCCACTGACTAAACGTATTGTATAGGAAGATCATACAGTCAGGCAGGTTCCCTTGAAGGACTGGGTTCTTTAAGACCCAGCGGTGCCAGGGCACAACACCTGAAACCTTCGTGGGAAACCTGCTCCGGCGTACGAATCACAGAGACACGGGACACTTCCTTCGGCGTCAAAGATTCAAGGTTTATTTGCTGCAGGGAACACAGAAGTCACGACAAGTACACCACGTGCAACTTGGGGAGACTGCTTCAAATTGGTTCTGTGAATCGCTCCTTTTATACAGTTTTTACCCATAAGACAACATGGTACACAAAAGTTTACAACCTGGTTCTCACCATTATCCCCCAGAGGGGTCGCTTTGGTCACTTTGAAACACATGAGGTCCGGAACATAAGTGCGGAAACATTTGGCGGTTCCCAACTGTAAAAACCCATCTTCCCACCATTAGCAAATTCCAATCAGCAGTAAAATAGATCGAAATAGGAACAAGGACAGGTGCAGAGGAAGACGGAGACAGTGGGGAGATCGGAAAGGGTGTAAAAGGGGAGGTATCGGGAAACACGAGATACAGGCATCAAAGGGACGTGCCTAATGAGATGCACGGCTGAGACAATAAGTCCGTGCGGCAAGATGAGCCTCGAGCGGCGCCATCTGCCTTACAGTAGCATCCCCCTCGTCATAAAGACACTTACAAAGAACATGTGTCTTCCGCAAATATCTTGGGAGTCCCAGGGTCGTGAAGCGGACAACGTCCGTTCGCTGGCTACTTGAGGGCAAGAGACAAAATGGATGCCGTATCTAAGATGGAACCCGTGGGTACAGATGAAAAACCCACATAACAAACGAACGGGTTAAGTTAGCACAGCGAAACTGCGCACACTTACTAAACTCGTCATTTGCGGTTCATAGATACCAGACTCGACCATATTCGTGCGAGTCGAAAACACCACTTACAATTGTCACGGAACCTCACCCTGATGCATGGAAGGCAGCCTAAGTCCTGCCTCTGCTAAAAAAAGCCAATCTAGATCCTGAACAACCTGGCAGTTACCGGCCGATTTCTCGGATCCCTTTTGCATCCAAGGTATTGGAGAAATTACTCAACACACAGATTACCTCTTTCATCTCCGCTGGAGAACTCCTGGACAACTCTCAATATGGGTTCAAAGAGGGCCATAGAACTGAGATTGATCTGGTCATGGCAACAGAGTAACTCAGTAGATCATTGTACTCCGGAGGGAAGGCCGCCTTGATTTTGTTAGATCTATTGGCGGCCTTCGACACTGTTAACCACGAAATATTAACTGGCAGATTAGCAGAGCTGGGTTTTCAGGAATCCGTCCTCAGTTTACTCTCATCCTATCTAACTGGCAGAACTTTCTCAGTAGAACTGGGAGGCTCCATATCCAAATCATTTGACTTGCCATGTGGTGTGCATCATGGCTCCTCTCTGAGCCCCACACTTTTCAATATTTATGTGACTCCGTTGGCCTCGATTATTAGGCAATGTGGTTTCTCGGTGGTCTCTTATGCCGACGACACCCAGGTGGTTGTGTCAGTGTCAAATAATGTGTACACGTGCGTGTCACAGGTAAACACCTGGATGCAGACTAACTGCCTAAAACTAAATGGGGACAAAATGGAAGTCCTGATGCTGGGCCCAGACCCGTCTTTCTGGTCACCAAGATGGTGGTCAGATGACGTTGGAGAGTGCTTGAAGCCAGTCTCCAAGGTTAAGAACCTAGGCGTGGTCTTTGATGACAAATTGACATTTGACGGGCAAATCAACAAGCTCTCATCCTCCTTCTGGGGGATATTAAAGATGATCAGAAAAATGTGTCCCTTCATACCCCAGGAAGCATTAAAGACACTGGTAACAGCATTGGCCCTTTCCAAACTGGACTACGGCAACGGCCTATATGTAGGAATACAATCCCAGTATCGACAAAGACTGCAGTGACTGCAGAATGCTGTCAGATTGATACTGGGTATCCCCAAATATGAAGCAGTCTCCCATGGACTGAGAGCCCTTCACTGGCTCCCAGTGGAAAAGAGAATCATTTTCAAATCACAATGTCTTACCTATAAGGCACTTCAGGGTTAAGGACCACTTTATCTGAGATCGCACTTGAAATGGTACGTACCAGCCAGAAATTTCAGATCATCTCACTCAAATCTGTAACAGGTACCCAAATATAGGCAGTGACTGGGGAGAAAGAAGTTTCGTACTAGGAACAGAAAAAAACCTGGAACCGTTTGCTAACGTCGATAAAAAACTGTACCTCACTCATCTCATTCAGAAGGCTACTGAAAACTTGCCTCTTTTGCCACTGAGCTCATGAAACCCCATAAAAGCATCGCTCATTCCCGCCACCTCATATGTCCTGCCAAATACAGCGCCAAGACGCATACGCACGCTATACTAGTCGACAAATCAAATCAAATCAAATCAAAATAGATACATTTCAATGCGCTGAGAATGGCTTCACACAGATGTTGCTTGCAGCCCCAAAAATCACTGCAATTTGTATATGCCTTGAGGAGTTGGGCCTTTCTTCTATAGACAATCAAATAAAAATTGCACCACTTCTTCTGTGGATTAACTGTTTTCAAAACCCAGCGGTGGTTCTGGTCAGAGCTTGCATGTCAGATTAATCAGCACTGGATAATGTGAACAAGATACATTGGCTGATGTATATAAAATAAAGTCTACACAAATTGAGCCTAATAGGAATGTTCAAATCTCCTATTCATCTTCCACCAAATGATAAGATGATTGTGATAATTAGTACACCCGCTACAAAAACAGGAGATTAAAGATCAGATTACATATGTTAGAAATAGTATCACTCATTGAAAGTACAGAGAGAATAGTAATTTATCTTATCCAGTAACTTGGTATATATCTTTACATTTCAGAACCTTTAATGAAACACACTTACGGGCTAATCTAATCATTGTTGTCATCAGTGATGTCAATTGAGATGTTATGTCATGATTTATGTAATATGTGAGGTCAGAAGCAGTGCATTGCGTGGGCATAAGTTATAGTTAACTCATGTAACTGTAACTATTGAATTTCTTTGGCTTTGGGTTTGTAAAATATGAGTCTAACATTTCAGCCAAAACAGTAGGTGAGAAGGCAAGACGTTTGGGAGAAGCCCACTCTGAGAATGATAATGTTTAACACCCTCCCACATTTACTACTAAGGGCCTGATTTCGAGTTGATGTGTTATTTAATTCCTCGAACAAATAATGATACCACTGGGTACATTATTTATCAGGTGAGATAAATAACACCTATTATGAGTTTATGGCGAACAGCATGCAGATTTTAGTGTTTAACACACCAAAATCTGCATGATATACTAAATCATCTATGGTTTTGACTGTTACATTTCAGCAGGTTTGACCTGCTGAAATGGGGCCAATGTTGAGTTTTCGAATGCATCTGATAGTTATCGAATGTGTAAAATGCAACCAAACTGTTAATTCCATCCGAAGCGTAAACAGGTGTTTACACGCAGGACCGAATTTTACAAGCCTCTCAGTATTCGCCCCTTAGTACTAAACTTACACGTGTGAGGATCTCTCTATACAAAAGACTGGAGAGGAGGAGATTTCCACGTGTAAGTTTGTGAATTGCTTTTTGTAGTAAAACAGTAGTACTACTACTACAGTAGTACTTTACCCTAGCAAAATTCAGTTTGTGAATCAGACTCACAATTTCATCCCCTGATTTGAGGGGTTGCGAATAGCCTCAAAGTAGTTCTTGTTTTGAAAATTAATATTGTCAGAGAATGTGAACACACTTGATGGTTCCTGAGATACCATTATTAGATGCTCCATTAGCAATTGTGTTGTACATTAAAAACAGTATTATTGTGAGTAAGTGTCTATTCTTCTGGACACTGGAGAAACATTTCATAATCGCTGTTATTTCCCCGGTATATAGCCAGTGGCCGGCTGAAAATCCCAAATGTCAGTATTTATACAGCTGAAGGGTTAATACCTGACTGGATAAATATTGTTAATGAGGTCTTTATTTAGGCAGAAACTAACACAAAAGGAAGTATAACCAACTGCAGTGTGGTGCCTTCCGTATTGCAGACAAGTGCATGAAGCATTTGCAAGTGAGGGCCTCATTCCGAGTACTGCAATATTCATGGTGGAGGTCTGACCACCTTTACACTGCAAGTCTGCACACAGTATTCTGAGTGTAGCATTCTGACTGCCACCTGACCATTGGATCCACCAGGATCATGGATCCCCCTGGGCCGGCGGTCTGAACCCGGCCTGAATATGTTGGTGATGCTTCTGCCAGCACTGCTGAGCATATCACAAGTTGCCTTTCCATGGCGTTGAGCCCGCCATGAAAGGGGTGTCAGAGACGCAACTAAGGGGACCCTAACAGGGACCGCTACAGGATGTGGGCCTGGAGGTGTATGCAGGGAAGGCACATTTTGTGCCACTCTGTAATTGCGGGAAACATCCTTTACAACGCAACTTTTACATCGCAGTGCTTTTACATCGCAACTTTTACAACGCAAACCATTACAACGCATTGCGCTGGGGGCGCTCTAGGATAGGGAATAGATTTAATTTACTATCCAACACCTTCCCTACTATCCACGGGTTCTGGAGTTGGAATAGTAAATTAAACTATTCACTATCCAGCACCCCTCAACGCTATGTGTTGTAAAGGCATGCGTTGTAAAAGTTGCGATGTAAAAGCATGCGATGTAAAAGCATGCGTTGTAATGTCATACATCCGTAATTGCACCCTTTTCCTGCACAGTGTGCTGTGCATGCCACACTGTGCAGGAACATGCTGCAGGTGCTGTCAAGGTGGAAGGCTATATGTTAGGCTCTTCTATGGGCCTAAACGTCTGCCATTGTAAGGCTGCCGCAGCACTGCCCACCTACCATGGTTTACACTCGCAATCTGGCGGGTGCACTACCGGCTTGGTGGTCCTCCTGTTGGTGTGGCAAAAATCAAATACTCTCAGTGTTCACACATGCAAACATCTTCCTTTTGTATTGTAGGATAGCTGACGTAGGGTATAACACATTGTCATCGATGTTTCAACCCTATGATCATATGTTATTTACTATGCATTATACTGGGGCTTCCCGTGTGTCACACATGGAGGTCGCAGAGCAAGTCAGCAGCTGCTCTTCTTTGGCGAAACGTGTGGAAAAAAAATCCAGGAATCCAATTGAAGGGTTATTCGATTAAGGTGAAAAATAAGAGGTATTGGTCAATGCCTACCCCATTCGTACCAAGTGACCACCAAGCTGGTTTCCATGTTGGCACGAATATACTTTGTTGATTTCCAACAGGACACAAGCTGTGTGTTCCTGGTTACATCCATTTGTGACTCTCCTTTGGACCGTTATCTTTTTAGTCCTTAGGAAGACCCAGTATGATGCATAGTCAATAACACATGGTCATAGGGTTGAAACATCAGCAACATTATTTTGTGTCCTACCTCAGCTAGCCTACAATACAAACGGAAGATATAAGGATATCCTGAACTTGAACCTTTGGAACTTTGACTATGTATGTTATCAGAGTTCTGTGTTTGCGTGTGTGAACACAGAGAGTATTTGATTTTCACCAGATATATGTTAGTGTGATTAATTGTATGTACTTTATGTGTTATAGGCAGCTGATCATTAAGAAGAAGCATAAAAATGTGATAAATATTTTTGGATATATGACCAACAATATCTTGAACTAAGAAATAGCTTTTTGTGTGGTGTTTTGTGGTTCATATATATATTTTTCTTTTTCCTGAAGGTTGGTTTAATTTCTGTCTCAAAGAAACGTTCTTATTATGTATGAAAGTTATGTTATGTTATGTTATGTTATGTTATTGAGCTTTTGTATAGCGTACAGCTACTCAAAGGGAGTGTCCCGACGCTTTCCACCCTCAACTCATATTGAAATAACACAACACAGCTAAAAACAAACAACAGAACGGAACAGAAACAATGGGCAATAAAAACAGACTAGGAGTTAAAAAGCCAGGTCTTCAGGCCCCTCCTAAACTGGAGCAAATTAGCAGTACTCCGAAGGGAAAATGGAAGCAGATTCCAAAGCTGGGGGGCTCTGTAGCCAAAAGACCGCCCTCCCGCGCGGGCCTTCCTCACCCGAGGAACCACCGCTCTGCACAGGGATCCTTTTTGCCCTTTAATGTCAATGCTTAATAACAGGATCGTTCACAACTCAGATGAAGAATTGTGTCACCCGACAGAACTCTTTGTAGTTTGTAAATACAAATGATTAGTCAGTGATGCTCAGCACAAGTAAACTGACTCTCTCTCTGTCATTTCATTGATAGGTTTTTCAGTTGCAGCGCTCTGAGCATGCCCAAGGGCAAAGAAAGTTCAGGATTATCTTGTTTTCGCCTAGGTACTGCGACCAAGCAGCGAGGTCCACAACTGCGGAATTCTCAAGGCTGCAAGCTTTAGAAATCTAACTTCAGTCTGCAGAGCCGTCATACCTGGAACTGAGAGATAGACACAATATGCTGCGCCGACATATGGCACCTGTAAGCAGTGTGTGAAAAAGTGCTTCACTTGAGCCACTGCTTTTCAGCTTTCAGCACCAGCATTTAATTAACAGCACCAGCTCTAGTAATAATCCATCACATGGTAGTGCAGTCTGTCAAAGTTTGATATAAGCACAACAACATTATTTAATAAGTCAACATCCATTAACACTTAATAACATGTCATTCACTCCATTATTATAGCTTTGGATGGCTTTGGATAGTTTGAATTGTCATACTTGTAGCAGTGCTATGATTACTACTTGTGTTGATTCTGACACTGGCAGCGCTGACAGGGGCAATGAGTGGGGCAGGCTGCAGTGGCCCCCTGAGAACGACCCTAGCACTTACCATTTTACAATCTAAGCACTGGGGAGAAAGACCTAGCAGTCTGACATTGTGATTTAGCTATGCACCCTTGCTCCCACTCCAGGCCGTGTTCGAGGAGCCATCAACCTGTCACTGCATCTCGAGTTCTGCTGACAACGACGACAGCACTGTTCTACTTTTTGATGAAGATGAAGCTGTGTTGGTTTCAACAAGTTATTGAGAGCTGGGGCGGCCATCGAGCTTGGCTGTGGGTTTCACCTTCTTGGCAGAGTCAGTCCTGTATCAATGTAGACAGTGCATGCGATTCAAAGCACCCTCTACACTAGTCTACAACTGGTGTTCCAGTCCTTGTGGACAATCGGGCCTGATTCACACAAGTAGTCTGATACAAAATCCTAACTTTGCAACTTTTGGTATTCACAAAAGAAATTTCAGAGTAGTAAAGTTAGGATTGTGTCTTAAGTCTGTCTTAAGTTGGGGTCTTAAGACAAAATCCTAACTTTACTACTCCTAAATGCCTTTTGTGAATACCGAAAGTCGTAAAGTTAGGATTTTGTCTCAGATTACTTTTGTGAATCAGGCCTTCGATGATTTTCTTAATTCCATTCCTAGCCTGTTTTTTTGCAAAAAATATAAAACTTTGACCCAGAAAAAAATCGCATAAACATAACATAACTCTTTTGCACGCATATATAGTACTTTAAAAAGTTTGGGGCATATTAGCAACAAAGTGGCGAAGAGAGGTATTAGCCGCCTTGGCTTAACGCCTCTCTTCGCCACTTCGGAAACGCTAGGCTGCACCATATTACCAAGTATATGGTGCAGCCTAGCTTTTCCCCCTGCGATGGCGATAGGTTTTACAACTTAACGCCAGCGCAGGCAGGGAAGGTTTGTTTATGTGCAGGAAGGTGTTCCTTCCTGCACATAAACAAAGCTTAAATGCCATTTTGTAACTTACATGTGTGCTGCTTTATGCAGCACACTTGTAAGTTACAAATTGTCATTTTTAAAAAGAGGTTTGTTTATGTACAGGAAGGGACACCTTCCTGTTCATAAACAAACTTTGGCATTTTGCTTTTTCCATGGGTGCTCCTCAAGGCAGCACACATGGAAAATGCAAAAACGAGGAGAAATAAAGCATTTCTCCTCGTTTCGCCACCTTAAGAACAGGTCTGACCTGTTCTTAAATTTGGCGCTGCCACCTTTTATCGGCAAGCTTGATAATAGGTGGCAGCGTCGAAGTGAATGGGTGTTGCGGTGGAACGCCCACTGCAACACCCACTGCACGCCCCCTTTCACAATGAGTTTTTCGTGAAAGGGGCCCTATTACCAAGGCAGCGGTTAAGTCAATTAATGTGGCTTTAAGCCACGTTAATTGACTTAACGCTGCCTTGATAATAGGGCGATGCAGATTTTGCCACGTTATCGGCAGAAAAGTGCAGATAACGCGGCGATAAGGGGCTTGGTTATATGATCCTTTGGGGCATATTACCAAGCAATAGCGATAATTATCGCTATTGCTTGGTTAGAGACAAAAATTTACCGCTGAGCTGCGGCGATTTTTACCGCAAAGAAACCTTGGTATTACCAAGGTTTATGGCAAATGCGATAAAAATCGCCGCAATGCATGAATATCGCTGAAAAGTCAGCGATATTCATGCATTACCGAGCTAATGCTCTTAGCCATGTTATCCACCTCCCATTGGATAACATGGCTAACAACTGCTCAGGGCAGGTGTTATCTTTTGGAGATAGCGCGAATATCTCCAGAAGTTGGTAATAGGAGATAGCGATGTTAGCGACTGTTTTCAGTCGCTAACATCTTGGCACGCCCACTTTGCATGTCATTAGTGATAAATATCACTGATATGCAAATTGGGGCCCAAGATGGTCGCTATCTCCTACTAACTGTCGCTAACTGGTGTTAGCGAAAGCTAGGTAATAGAGAGATCATTTTATCTCCGCTTTCTTGGCTTTTAAAGCCAAAAAAGCGGAGATAAACCCCCTTGATAATATGCCCCTTTGTTCTTTAGCTCATTGTGTGAAAATAGCCGGTGTTTTGCATACGTGAAGCCCGTATAACAATATTGCATATTTGCACATCACGTTAAAGTTGTCAGCAAAATGAATGGCCTCCCTTTAGTTGTTTATATGTAGAATGACTGCCGATTGCAAAAGTAATGTGTGCTCAGTGCAGACACTAGTATTTTCAAACTGGCTGTATTTATAATAAAGAACGCACCAATGCCCTGTCTACTTTTGTGATGAACGGTAGGAATTTTTCGGGTTTTTAGAGGCTGGGCATGTGATACAAACATGCAGTACTTGATTTTAAGCTGACACCAGTTGCATACAGGGTCTGTGAAGCTCCTGTCTTAAAAAGGGAAAAACAAAAATACGTGCGCCAGAATGCAGAGTTCTTTTGGCAAAAAATGTCAGAAGTAGGAGGAACATAACATGGGTCACTTAAAAGCTATTTTTTTTACTCCAGGAAAGATATATTCAGCATTAGTCTTTCAAAACTAGTAGACCAGGTTTTAAACTTCTTCCATGGAAAGTAGGATTGTTACAGAACTAGCATCATGCTTGTACTGTAGCTGGCTCTTCTCACATATATGGATGCGTTTCAAAGAGTGCGGTCACATTTGGGGACTTATTATGTTTGAAAGACTTAATGACATAACAAGCACTTATGCAAAGAAAGCTTAGGGCTTCATATACAATATATTGATGCACAGTAGGGCAGCAAGCCTTTCTGCTGTGCTGCCATGTGTTTAAATAAAAGGGCAGGAATGAGTTGTTTCAACAACATATGGTGAAGTCCTGTCCTTTTGTCCTTTTCCCCGTGCTGGTGCACAATAGGCTGCCATGTGCAAACGCAGGCACCCTTGCGCCATGGTGCAAGGGTGTCCGTGATAGAGAGCGCGGGTCACCCGGGTCACTATTTTACCAAATTTTCCACGCACTGGGCCCTGGCGTGCATATGATGACCGTGTTTTGCAAATGAACCGGGTGAAAAACCTCTATCACGCTACTATCAGTAATCGGGTGGGTGACTCTTACACCACTCACTATTCATGTACCTGACTTACCACAGGCACATTACTCCTGACAGATCAGGAGCTAGCAGTGGACAGGTGATAAGGGTTTTCCTAAAAAGGAGAAAATTCTACTTTACACATTTAATACCTTTAGTATTTACTTTAATGTATAATGACCACAGACACCTTGATGGTTTTAAGGGTTTTATATAGTATAAATTTAGGACGAAAATGCCATTACAAAGAGGCAAATGCAAAGCAATACATCAATAATTAAATCAGAACCAGGATGTAACTATGGAGGAGAGTGAGTATCATAGAGTAAAAGGGAACACTATAGGGCATGAATCATATGGACATTTATCTAATACAGTTTAATCTAGGGCAAGGACGTGAGGAAAAAACCTAATGTGTGACCTAATAATTTTATACTATTTCCTAAACCTTATGCTATCTTACTAACTTCACGGCAAACATACTAAGGGAAAGGGAATAAGTGGAACAAGCTAGATAAACAGTCGGGTTTAACAATGTCCTATAGGAAGGGTAAAAGTGGAACATTTACTAATAATCGATTGCATAAAATTACATTCAAAGGAGATATGGAGAATATCACAGGCAAGATTGCTTTAATCAGAGGAGGAAAAGTTGAGGGTATAGTATAGACAGACACCTATGTCAATAGTTACCTAGGTGAGAATGAGGACTTAACCCTGGCCACGGGTCAGTTGGGAAAGAACGGGACAGGACCCTCAAGGATTCAGGGAATACCAGAAGGTGAGCAGGTACAGCTCATGGACAGTCAGGACAGGATACCCCTCAGGTCTGGGTCAGGACTGGGTTCACCAAGGCACGACCAACCCCTCACAGCTTCGGATGTAACGCCAGCGTTACCCCCTCTTCTGCACGGAATCCGCCAATAACCCCGATTGGGTTTTTCGAATCTCCCAGCAAAGTGCTTCGCTTAGCACTTAGGACTAATATCCACCCCTTGGAGTTTGTGGAAAGTTTCCGGCAGAATGCTCCGCAGCACTCTGTATCAGGCACCTATAGAGTTCGTAGGGTCAGTGACAGGTCTGCTACTCGGACAAGTCGGACAATTTCTCTAAGCTAAGCTAGGCTATATATACAGTTTTAAGTCCCCAAGACCACCCATAAATGTTGCAAAATGACAAAGTCCCATCTTCTGATTGGTCAAGGGAGGTGGTTTAAGACATTTGTCACCACCTATATTTCTATTACGTAAGTTCACGTGACATTACCCTCCCCCTAACATCTGGGTTCCCAGGCATACGTGTGGGAAAGTACAATAGTGAAGAAAAGGTTTGCAACATTGTTGCGCATTTCAGAATAAAAATAGCACATCTTCAAGGGCAAAGGTGCGCCTGGAAAGGACAGTCCCCTTTTCAATGGCCAACTGGCCAGGTTCCATTGCTGCACGTCCCAGATCTTTGATCACGTGATGAGGGATACGTCAGCTGCAAAATGGATTCCATCCCCAATTCAAGGCCCTCATTTACGCGGTACATGAAAAGTAAGCGAAAACAAATTAATAACACAGAATAAAATGAATACACTGTACACCATGACCAACTACTCTTAATCCCTTATTTTATAATACTTATAGCATTAAGAGTTAGTGCAGAAAAGATGCATAGACAAAAGCGGCTTAAGATAGCATGAAGCATGATTAGTGACAAGCGGCCATTTTAACACCACTGCGCATGAGCGAACTTTTCCCTCCAGATTGCGAGTGCGTCACATCACATGGGTATGACCGACGCATGCGCAGACTGGATTTCTGCAAAGCGGCCATTTTATTAATGTGCAAGCTTGATTATGATGAAAAACACATAGGCAAGCCTCCTAGGGACACCCGTGTGTTGGGGAAATACAAATAAATGACAAACAATCAGAGTTAGTACAGTTATGATTTAAGCGAGGTTCGTGAAGAGAGCAAGTCGCGTTACGTGCAAATCCTTGCTCCATCAATCCCCTCTTTGATGATATTTACTATCATCACTACACAGGAAAACAGATGCCAACTTCATTCATCCAATTCGTCCATCTCAACCTCAATGAACTTATTGTTGAGCTTTCTCTCCGCCTCTCTGTGTGTATGATTGTTCTTTATTTTCTTATATATCTGGTTTCTTAATTCTTCTAATTCTAAGTCTTCAGCCTTTCGCTTTCCTCTTTTATTCACTATATATTTTCTGCATTTCTGGCACTTGCAACAGATGAATATGATCAGAACAATCAAACCTATTCCAGCTATTGGCATCAGTATTTTCCATAGAAGACTTTTACCTAAGTTAGAGAACCAACTACCTACAGAGGAGAGACCATCAGTCAGTCTCTTCCAGGCACTGTCAACCTCTAATGGTTTGAGTTCTTTTTCCAAATTAGTAATGTTTCTTATATACTTCTTAATTTCGACACTTTTATCAGGAATGTAAGCGCAACAATGTTGCGCCCTCAACATCCTGCAGACTCCGCCCTCTTTTGCCAATAAGGTATCAAGAGCAAGGCGATTCTGTAAAACCATTGATCTGATCGCAACCATTTCGGTATTGATCATCAGAAATCCAGCAGCAGTGTCAGTTGATAACCGATCCACTACTGTAGATAATTTGCAGATTCTATGAGTATTCAGAGCTACCCCCATTCCAGGTATCAGTGCACTAAAAATGTCACCTATAATTTCTCCTACACTTTCACGTTTTCTACGCACTAAGCCATTAGTAATCTCATTGCTTCCAGCTGCATTGTTCACATGGTATATTTTCGGAAAGACAATGCCAAAGTAGCAGCTTCCATACCAGTGATCCGGCAATTTGAAATAAGCCTTGTTTCCACATATATAATAAATTCCTGGAAACACAGGTTCTGACCCATTTTTGAAACCCCAACCTCCAATTACCTTGTAATTATGTTCACACTCGCTGGAACCAATGAATACATTGTTATAATAACTAGTCTTTTCTCTATGAAGACAGAGTTTCCCTTTCCGTTCAAAATCCAGCAACAGAGCAGGAGTAACTTCGCTTTGTGAGGTGTTATCCATGTTTTCTGCCCATCTAGGGGTTCTGTTCTGTTCGTCATTTGCCTTTTTCTGAAACTTTTCCCTTCTCTTCTCTGCCATTTTCAAGAACATTTTCTCTTGTGCATGTAAGGAACACGTCAAGTTGTCTCTACGAGCTTCATTCAGATCTATGTCACCTATTGTCAGGAAGTATTCTCCCATGTAGCGAGTCACTCCACCAAGTGTATGTACAAGGTTCAGATTCCCTCTAATAGGAAGTTCTGAAAAGATAACGTCAGTGTTTGAGTAATAATACTGTAAAGTGCTTCTATAAAATAAACTAGCTAAAATACTACAGGAAATTCCATAGGTCAGGGGTAAATGGTGGTATGTCACGCCTTCAGCTACTGAAGTAGGTAGCATCATGCAGACATAGCAATCTTCTATTTCCATAGCTTCTACATAGTGCACTAAAAGGTTTGCGAAAACATTTAAGTGTGTCCTGTTCTTTATTTGGTGATAATGTAGTTCACCCTCATCTGATGCTTCTAAGTCGGGTCGTGTATGTCTCAGACTCATTACATTGTCACGTCTTTCTACTCTTCGTGGTGTTTCTTCAGTATGTACAACTTCTGCGTCTTGTGTCGTCAAGTCTGTAGGATACATGTTAGGGTCTTTGCTTATCATAAAAGGTATAAACACTGGTAATCCTATCCATATCATTACTAGTACCACTACACTACAGATGCATATTTTACAGCATGTCTTGCAACAGCTAAATCTGGACCTTCCAGTGACATTTGAATCAGACATTTTATCTTACAGGTGGCGTTTTCCAACCCCTCTTCGTTTCTTCTCAGCTGAGGTTTTACTTCGCTTCACCTCAAGGAGGGTCCTCGTCAGAACTCCGATCAGCAATGGACCCTTCGTCGCTTTTGCCACAAGCTTCGGGCTCATCAATTTCTTCCAACACCAGATAGGTCCACTCAGGGCTCCGATACAGTTTGTTCTGTTTCTTTACTCTGCCGCCCTTTCGGATGGACTTTCCTCGGGCTTCTTTTCTTTCACTTTCAGCCCTTTTTCAGTCTTTCAGTTTTTCTTCGACTGTTTTTATTCTTATTCTCAGTCTTTTCACATATCGGGGTTCATCCTTCTTTTCGATCCTGTTTGTAGTCGAGGAAACTTGCTCTTCCTCGTGAACTCTTTTGCTTTTTCTTCTTTGTGGTGCTATTGCTTCAGCAGTGTCTTTTTCCCTTCCTGTCTGACTAGTTCCAGGTCTTTCATCTATTTCTTCTGCCTGGTCTTTAAGCTGACCTAGTTCAGGTTTTGACTGTATTTGATCTTCGTTTGTGAGTGATTCACCGGACTCTTCTTCCTGAACACGTTCATCTATTACTAACTGGCCTGGTTCATGCTCTTCGATCTCTTGATTTTCTTCCGCATGAACTTCCGCTTTGACTACTATCTGTCCCTTTCCAGCCTCCTCTGTCTGAGAAGGAGTGTCGATGACTTGATCTGTCCCTACCTGGCCTATTCCCTGATCAGATTTTATGATGTCTTTGATGATCTGACCTTCTCCTTCTTGTTCTGACTCACCTGCACTGTCCCACTCACTACCTAGGTAAAAGTATTTTCTGGTTCTTATTGGATCAAGAACCTGGTCATCAGCAGGAAACCATTCAACTTCTTGACTTGTGCCTGGTAGTTCGATGTCAGCGGGATCCGGACCCTCTTCTGGAGTCTCCTCAGCTGGACTACCTTCGGCTTCAGTCACGTTTTCTCCAGTCACCTTCTTCGTGTGACTTGCATGGATCCACTTTGGTACACCAGCACACTTCACAGCAGTTGTGGTGACAAGGATCACTTGTCGAGGCTTGCCCCACTTCGGTTTAAGGCAACTCTTCCGAGTACGTTTCTTCAACACCACCCAATCACCTGGTTTCAGCTTGTGTGCTGGGGTTGTAGGCTATTCGACAGCAGTCTCTCCAATCTGGTGAGAGATAGAACGCACTTGGTCACCCAACTGCCTGCAGTACTCTAGCACCATATCATCAGAAATACTTAGCAGTTTGTGTCCAGGTACCCATGCTTGTCGCATCATTCTTCCCATCAGCACTTCATGGGGGCTCAAGCCTGTCTTTCTGTTTGGAATACTTCTCAAGCTCATCAGCACCATGGGCAAAGCTTCTATCCAGTTCATTTTTGTGGAGTCACACAGTTTTGCCAACCTGGACTTGAGAGTGCCGTTTATCTGCTCGACTATTCCAGAAGCCTCTGGATGATAGGCACAGTGCAGCCTTTGCTCCATTTTGAATGCTTTGCAGAGTTCTTTTAGGACTTCGTTTGAAAAATGTCCACCTTGGTCTGTTTCAATTGTCGCAGGAATTCCAAAGCGGGGGATCAGTTCCCTAAGTAACAATTTAGCTACCGTCAGGGCATCATTCTTCTTGGTTGGATAAGCCTCCACCCACCGGGAAAACAAGCAAACTATGACCAGGACATATTGATATCCTTTGCACAGGGGCAGTTTTATGAAGTCTGCCTGCATCCTTATGAAGGGACCTTCTGCTCTCCCAATGGTACTTTGTTCCACTACTGTCTTCTTTCCTGCATTGAACTGTTGACACACTAAACACCTCTGGCAAAGTTTGTCTGCTGTGCTCCTGAATTTTGGACTGTAGAACACCTTTTCAAACATACGGCACATGGCATCCCTCCCAATATGTGTTGGTTCATGTATTATCCGTGCCATTGCGGTAACCAGTCGTTCAGGTAGTACAGGCATACCAGTCACGTGGACCACAACACCATCTTCTTCCCTTGGTCGACATTCATCCTGCCTCCACATGTCCCTTTCTTTCTCGTCTGTTGTCTGTTGTAGTTCTCTCAATTCATCCCATGTTCCCAATCTTTCAAACAACATCAGTTGGCAGCTGCTTTCACCTCCCCATAATTTAATTAGGAGGGACATTTTGTGTTGGGCGCAGTACTGGGCAATTTGGTCAGCATATCTGTTTCCGGCTGTCACCTCGTCATTTCCAGATCGGTGAGCCGCACACTTGACCACAGCCAATTCTTTGGGCAATTGGATGGCTTCTAGTAAGTTTTGTACTGGTTTTCCATTTCGGATAGGAGAACCTGAGGAAGTCATGAATTCTCTTTGCAACCAGAGCTGGCCGAAGTCATGAACAACCCCATAACAGTACTGACTGTCAGTATAAACAGTTACCCTTTTGTTTTTCCCAATTTTACAGGCTCTTGTTAGAGCAATGAGCTCCGCTACTTGAGCTGATTTAACCTCGCAAAGATAGGAAGCTTCCAGGGTCTTTTCCAAAGTGACTACAGCATAGGCAGCACTCAAACCTCCATTCTCATGTCTCAAGCATGAACCATCCACAAACATTTTGAGGTCTTCATCAACCAAGGCCACCTCTCTGATATCAGGACGGGGTTTTGTGCTAAATTCAGTCAAGTCTATGCAGCTATGGTCAATTTCACCTCCTGCCTCTACATCGATGGGAAGGGGCAATAGAGTGGCGGGGTTCAGAATGTTACATCGGGAAATTATTACATTTTCTGCACCAATGAGAATTCTCTCATACTTAGTCAGCCGACTAGGGGTGAGATACTGTGTCTTGGTTCGGGTGAGCAAGATCACAACTGAATGTGGAACAAATACAGTGACAGGATGTCCCATCACAATGTTCTCACTCTGCTCTAGGCTTGTACAGGTAGCAGCTACTGCTTTCAGGCACCCCGGTAATCCAGCAGCCACTGGATCTAGGGCGGCCGAAAAGTAGGCCACGGGACGTCTAATCAAACCATGTTCCTGGGTTAGGACCGAGAGCGCACAATTGTCTCTCGTGTCACAGAACAGTTCAAAGTTCTTAGAATAGTCAGGCATTCCTAAGGCTGGAGCTGTGCACAGACAATTTCGCAATGTTACCCAAGCAGTCATGCATTCATCATTCCAACAGACTGGGTCTTCCGCTCCTTTCTTTGTCATGTTAATCAAGGGTTTAGCTATAGCCGCGAAACCCACGATCCACTGTCTGCAGTACCCAACAACTCCTAGGAACATTCTTACTTCTTTCTGGGTTACTGGTAGTGACATTTCTTGAATTATTTTAATTCTTTCTGTAGTGACTTTCCTGATCCCTTTCTCTATTTGGTGCCCCAGATATTTTACTGAGGTTTTGCAGAACTGTAATTTGTCTGGTGAGACCTTATGTCCTCCTTTTCCTAGGTGATTCAGCAAGGCAATGGTATCAGTGACACAGTCGTCTTGACTTCTAGATGCTACCAGCAGGTCATCTATGTACTGTACCAGGACAGACTCTTTAGGCAGTACTAAGGATTCAAGACATTTCTTTAGGATCTGGTAGAAAATCGATGGACTTTCGGTGTACCCCTGGGGGACACGATTCCAGACATAGACCTGGCTGTTGAATTCAAAACTGAAAAGGAATTTGCTTTCTGGATGCAATGGGATGGAAAAGAACGCATGGCACAAGTCTATGACAGTGAACCATTCCGCATCCCAAGGAATTTGATACAGGATTACTGCGGGGTTTGGCACTATGGGACAGCAAGGTACTACAATTTGGTTTACCTTGCGCAGGTCCTGCACTACCCTATACTTTCCGCTAGGCTTCTTAATTCCGAGTATGGGTGAATTACAGGGACTACTCATCACTTCCTGAATGATGTTTGCTTTGAGCAATCTGTTTAATTCCTTAGCGACTCCTTCTTTCACTTCTGCACTCATTTTATACTGTTTGGTATTTGGGTATACAGCATTTGCTTTTATAGTTATTTTAATTGGGTCTACATTTGCCATTAAGCCTACATCTTTTCCAGTAAAATCCCAAACTTCAGGTATTACGCTTGATTGCAGTTCTTCAGGTAGACTTTCAATGGACATGGGCTTAATGTCTGTGTCGGGCCTTAGCAACATCAATTTATACAGGCCATCTTCATCTGGGGTCTGAATTTCAACACCATTTGGTGAGCAAAAGATGGTGCAACGCATTTTGCACAACAAATCTCGTCCTAATAGGTTTACGGGACTGGAATCACAGACCACAAATCTGTGCATTTCCTTGAAATTTCCTATGGAAATTTCCATAGGTTCTGTTACTGGAGTACTGATTATCTGATTTGAAACTCCCACTACTTGGATAGCTTCTCCCGAGAGGGGTAGGTTAGGAACGTCCGCTGTTCTCACAGTGGAACGGGTAGCACCAGTGTCCAACAGAAAGGTGACATCTGTCCCTTCAACCTTTCCTTCAATGTATGGTCCAGTCTGGTCTACCGGTAAGGAGGCACCAAGCACGCACTCCTTGTCCTCCCCTCTCAGGCCCCGTCAGTATTGATCATCGCAGAGAAAAGTATCATTTAACAGGTACTGTGGAATGGGTGCATTTCTTTCATTCTCTCCTTCCCACACTTCGACCCTTTCATTCTGTTGACCCTGATTCCTATAATTCTGTCTAGGCGCGCGTGGCACCGGGGGTTGATTTACCTGCTGTTGGGTCTTTCGAATCCCCTCTTTCTGCACCTGTGGATTTAAACCATTTACGGGGACATTAACAGCCTGCAAGTGTGGACATTTATCTCTCCAATGTCCCATGTGACCACATCCGTGACAGGGGAATTTTTCCATAGCCTCTTCCCTACTCATTTTTACCCGGGGCCTGCCTCCACCCCCAGCATTCGGATTTGGAGCATTATTACTGTTAGTCATTTTACTTAACTGTTTTTCTTGTTGTTCAGCTAATTTCACCTGAGCCCACATAACTTTCTCCTTTAGGGCTTTCTTTTTGTTCTCGATCTCATCTTCGCAGTATTTGGCATATTTGAGAACATCATCAATGGGTTTCCCTTGCCAACTGATTTTGTTATCCCTAATCCACTGGGATATTTCAGGTCTCAATCCTAACACGAATCGATAACAGAAATGTGTCATATCCTTCAGGTCCACATTATCGATTCCACTGTAAGTTTTGAAGACCTGCAGTAACCTTTCATAATAAGAGTGGACTGATTCATCACGCTCTTGGGTAGTTCTATCTATGCGGGTCCAATCAGTTTCTTTTGCAGGTACCTTTTTCTTCAAGTATTGTATGACTTGTTCATACTTTCTCATTACTTCAGGTGCGGGAGCTCCAGTTATCTCGTCTCTCGCATATTCTTCGCTAGGCCAATCAATTTCAATTTTGGTCCACAAATCTACAGGGACCACAATGTCGAAAAAACCATCCAGGTCTTTCAGAAGACATTTCTGAACTTTTATGAAGCGTTCGACCTGTCGGTACCAATCAACTGGTTTCTCCCGTAATTTTGGAAAGTCATTGGTAAATGATACTATATCTTGTCTGGACCAAGGGACATGGACATATTTTCCCCCTGGGACTTCTCTCATGGGACATAATTTTTCTGGTTTGTCAGCTTCTTGTAAGACGTACTCAGCAGTCCGTGGTCTCTCCTTGCTATCCTCCTTTTTCTTTGCCCACCTGGCTTTCCACTTGTCTAGATCTCCCCATTTCTGTGCTAAGTTTATCAGTTCTTTAATCTGCGTCTTCTTCCCTGCAGTATTCAGGTTTTCTAGATCTTTGTCTGAAAATTCTACTCTGTAGGATTTCTGTAGTACTTTGGATCTGCTGATATCTATTCCCATACATACTGCTGTGTCCATTAATTTGTCATAGTATATCTTTGCGTTCCGAGTAAGGTGTTTGCACATGAACAACAACTCATCTTCCTCCCGGACATTCAACCGTTCTAAACCCACATTCCCTGCGCTCAGTTCCTCTAGCTCTATTCTTAGCTTATAAATATCTAGTGGTTTCGGATGAGGGGTTCCCTTTTCTAATTCTCGAGTCCATCTTTCTATTTCCTCGGGAGTTACCACTGTCGCACTTTGAGTTCCTGATGAAGACTCTATTAGTACATCTTTGTTCCCAGTCTGAGTTCTCATTCGAGACATACTAGGTCCCTGCTCCCTATTAGGCAGATCCATCAAGGAAGCCATGGACTCACATTCACTTGCTTGGTCATCAATAATGAGTGGTTCCCTTCTGGGCAGGGGCATCATCGGGGTTATGACTGGAGTTTTTGGAGTATTCATTCTGTCCCCATATAGGGGAAAAACTGGACCAATGGTTACTGGAATCGTCAGGGCTTCAGGATTTGGATTAATCTGAGCTATGGCATGTATGAGATCATTCCGCTGTCCTCTCAGGGCCTCCCTTTCCTGCTCGTGTAATACTCGATTCATGGGGGGATCCTGTATCATTTGGGGTACTAGAGAAGGATATATATTCGGAGCAGATGGAGTGGATAAAACTGATCTTTCCTCACCAAAGGGGTTGTAATTCGGGACCACGGGGTCTGGTCTACCAAATCCCTCTCCTCCCGCTCTTTTCTGTTCTATCCCTGTGGAATCGGCTTCACTAGTATTTCTTCTTCCTGAAGGTCTCAATGGAGTAGTTAAGCTTTGAGATCTGGTTTCTTCATTATAAGGCGGGGGACCTTTCATAAATAAGTCCTCTAAAAACTCATCTTCCGATTCACCCAGGGGCATCATGTGTCTGGTTTTCTCAGTACATTTCTTCCCTCCCGCCATTTCATTAGCTCCGAACATGGGGAATAACCCTTCTACCATCATATTTTGTCTCCACTGTTTCAATTTCTGCTCCTTGGTTTCTTTTACCATTTTTGGATACCATCGGGTCACTCCTTTGTCCATCCGGGGTCTGTCTCGCTCTAGAGCCTCAATTTCCCATTCCTCTAAAGCTTCATACTGAGTTAATCTAGGTCTGGGATGTAATTCATTCATTCGGGTCCTCAGGTTAAATAGGATTCTCCCGTTAAAAGTACCATCAATGGGAAAGGCTAAAACTCCATCCTCCGCAGTGTACTTTACCCAGTTCTCTAACCATACACAGGTATGATACCCTTTCTCTAACATCATGAAAGAGGCTGGAGTATTTGGCGGAGGAATGATCACGCCCTCCCTAGTTCGTACGGGTTTGTCAGTTTTGAAGAAATTCTTTATTTTGCTGACAAATGACATTTTTCTCTTTCCTCCGTACATGTTGTGAGGTCTGCCTTTGCTCATCAACTCTTTATGACACCCTAGATTTCGTGGATCAGGCAGAAAATCAGGGTACCACATACACCGCTCGTAGCAATCTATAAGCTCGGTGCGGAAAATGTTTACTTCGTTTGTGCTTCCAATGCTAGCGCGACTCCAATTTCTTAACAACCAATCAGTGCAGAGGTTGCAAAAGTTCTCGACCAATGGGTGTGCGGCCTTTTCGCGAGACGCGTTCTCACGCTCAGGCACTCACCCCTCCCTTACAATTTCGGCTTCACTACACACCCGCTGGTTTAACCAATATCAGCGCGGCACGGAGTGACGTCAGAGCAGCCCTTCGACTGTCTCCCTCCTTTACAAGGTAACGGAAACTTTGTATTTTCTCTAAGGTGCTATTGTTAATTTTAGTCAACAACGTATAACATTCGCCATTGTGTAGGAGTGTTCTAAAGAGATAGAAAGTTCTTCTTTTACTACAAGTAAACCACTTCTGTCTACTTTTCATACACTTCGGATAGACTTCTCTTGCCTACCCTCACGCAAGCATTAGAAAACCTGCTATTACCCAGTCTCATCCACTTCTTTCCGGGATATATACTAAGCCTGGGGTTCGTCAGCGTTTCCCTTTGCTATCATACAAGCTCCGATGACTCTATTACTCCCTTAGTGTGACCCTTACTAGGTGATATCAGACCAAGGTTTCTATCAGCAGTCCCGTCACTGTCATTCATACAGTTTTCCGAAAAAGACCTAATTAGCGCTTCCAGTTCCACTTGAACCATGCACTAACCTTTCCTCCCTACAAATGACCTCAGAACGCGATGGATTCTACTCACCATCCGTTATACAATTCCCCGGGGATTTCAGACAACACTCAACAATCACACACAATTGGTTAACAAAACATATAATATTTAGCAGCAATACATATATATAAATTATCTCAAAACAATTAAAATATTTCAAAAACAGTTGCGCAATAAAATATTAAGTAACATAATCAATATTAAAATTTTAGCAGCACATTTATTTTTCACGGTTTATTTTCTAACTATCTTATCTACCTATCTTACTAGTCCTAACCATTCCTCTGCTTACCAGAAATTACTGATAGAGCGCGCGGGTCACCCGGGTCACTATTTTACCAAATTTTCCACGCACTGGGCCCTGGCGTGCATATGATGACCGTGTTTTGCAAATGAACCGGGTGAAAAACCTCTATCACGCTACTATCAGTAATCGGGTGGGTGACTCTTACACCACTCACTATTCATGTACCTGACTTACCACAGGCACATTACTCCTGACAGATCAGGAGCTAGCAGTGGACAGGTGATAAGGGTTTTCCTAAAAAGGAGAAAATTCTACTTTACACATTTAATACCTTTAGTATTTACTTTAATGTATAATGACCACAGACACCTTGATGGTTTTAAGGGTTTTATATAGTATAAATTTAGGACGAAAATGCCATTACAAAGAGGCAAATGCAAAGCAATACATCAATAATTAAATCAGAACCAGGATGTAACTATGGAGGAGAGTGAGTATCATAGAGTAAAAGGGAACACTATAGGGCATGAATCATATGGACATTTATCTAATACAGTTTAATCTAGGGCAAGGACGTGAGGAAAAAACCTAATGTGTGACCTAATAATTTTATACTATTTCCTAAACCTTATGCTATCTTACTAACTTCACGGCAAACATACTAAGGGAAAGGGAATAAGTGGAACAAGCTAGATAAACAGTCGGGTTTAACAATGTCCTATAGGAAGGGTAAAAGTGGAACATTTACTAATAATCGATTGCATAAAATTACATTCAAAGGAGATATGGAGAATATCACAGGCAAGATTGCTTTAATCTAAGGAGGAAAAGTTGAGGGTATAGTATAGACAGACACCTATGTCAATAGTTACCTAGGTGAGAATGAGGACTTAACCCTGGCCACGGGTCAGTTGGGAAAGAACGGGACAAGGACCCTCAAGGATTCAGGGAATACCAGAAGGTGAGCAGGTACAGCTCATGGACAGTCAGGACAGGATACCCCTCAGGTCTGGGTCAGGACTGGGTTCACCAAGGCACGACCAACCCCTCACAGCTTCGGATGTAACGCCAGCGTTACCCCCTCTTCTGCACGGAATCCGCCAATAACCCCGATTGGGTTTTTCGAATCTCCCAGCAAAGTGCTTCGCTTAGCACTTAGGACTAATTTCCACCCCTTGGAGTTTGTGGAAAGTTTCCGGCAGAATGCTCCGCAGCACTCTGTATCAGGCACCTATAGAGTTCGTAGGGTCAGTGACAGGTCTGCTACTCGGACAAGTCGGACAATTTCTCTAAGCTAAGCTAGGCTATAAATACAGTTTTAAGTCCCCAAGACCACCCATAAATGTTGCAAAATGACAAAGTCCCATCTTCTGATTGGTCAAGGGAGGTGGTTTAAGACATTTGTCACCACCTATATTTCTATTACGTAAGTTCACGTGACATTACCCTCCCCCTAACATCTGGGTTCCCAGGCATACGTGTGGGAAAGTACAATAGTGAAGAAAAGGTTTGCAACATTGTTGCGCATTTCAGAATAAAAATAGCACATCTTCAAGGGCAAAGGTGCGCCTGGAAAGGACAGTCCCCTTTTCAATGGCCAACTGGCCAGGTTCCGTTGCTGCACGTCCCAGATCTTTGATCACGTGATGAGGGATACGTCAGCTGCAAAATGGATTCCATCCCCAATTCAAGGCCCTCATTTACGCGGTACATGAAAAGTAAGCGAAAACAAATTAATAACACAGAATAAAATGAATACACTGTACACCATGACCAACTACTCTTAATCCCTTATTTTATAATACTTATAGCATTAAGAGTTAGTGCAGAAAAGATGCATAGACAAAAGCGGCTTAAGATAGCATGAAGCATGATTAGTGACAAGCGGCCATTTTAACACCACTGCGCATGAGCGAACTTTTCCCTCCAGATTGCGAGTGCGTCACATCACATGGGTATGACCGACGCATGCGCAGACTGGATTTCTGCAAAGCGGCCATTTTATTAACGTGCAAGCTTGATTATGATGAAAAACACATAGGCAAGCCTCCTAGGGACACCCGTGTGTTGGGGAAATACAAATAAATGACAAACAATCAGAGTTAGTACAGTTATGATTTAAGCGAGGTTCATGAAGAGAGCAAGTCGCGTTACGTGCGAATCCTTGCTCCATCATCCGCATTGCAGTGGTGATTGTTTTTGCACAGGAAGATACACCGTCCTCTACAAAAACAATGATGATAGGAGATTTCCCTTTGTATGTGTGCTGCAGAATGCAGCATACATACAAAAAGGGAAAACGAGTTGAAATAATGGTATTTCTTCTCTTTGCTCCCCCCTTACGCCTTCCCTGGGGAGGCGTAGGAATTTGACGCATTCCTAGGCCTACATCATGGAATGCGTAAGGTTCCGTGGATGTTGCATGGGAACACTCACAGAAACAGCCATGGAACATCCCTTTCACGCAGAGTAATGCCTGAAAGAGGGCCATATTAACAAGTCCATGAAAAGCCATGCAGGGTGGCTTTGTGTTGCCTTGTAAATGATGGGCAGGCAAACTGCGTCAATGGGCTTGTGAATAAGCCCCTTAGTACTTTGAGGCACAGCTGTGAGCAATATTCCATAACAGCAAGGTTACAAGTTTCAGTCCCGGCAGGGCCTACTCATCCTTTCATCTGTGTGATGTCTAGCAAAAAATTGCTTTTGAGTATGAAATGACAGATGTAACTAAGCTACATGCACTTGAACTTGGCAGAAGGCATTCTTCGAGGTGCGCGGCACCCAGCTCCTTTCAGAAAAGGTCTTGACAGATTAACTCAGATGTCTGATGACCATGTCACAATTTAATCCACGGTTTTAAATACTGGTGAGGACTTCACAAGGTGGAACCTCATGAGTGGATTTCAGCTCACTACAATTGGAAAACCCTGACTGGGCCATTAAGGACTCAAGCTCAGGTGCGTTACCTGGGATGCCTTTGTGGCACAAGGATTAGGTTGCCCTCCGCCCCCTTTTGTCCTGAGGATGACTCACAGCAGAGGTAAAAGTCACCCTCTAAGCACAAGCTGAGTCAAAACGTCGGCGCACCCCACCCACTTAGGGCCTGTATCACATCCCATTCCATTTGCTTGATGTTGCATGTATGCATTTTACAAAGAAGTAAATAAAAATGTTATAAATAATCTGTTTGGGACAGCCCTTCCTGTACTGGTCTCTCTACCAGTCCTTTGCCAAAGCATTGAAAATATATAAACTCTTAATTTCTGTGACTATTCACTTTTTCCTACCCCTAGCACACCCATTCTTCTCCCTTTACTTGAGCAACCTTTGCATCAAATTAATTTCGATTTGTTTGGAGTATATGAAATGAAATATACTAAACTTAAAAAAATGTTGGCGCTTTTTTGGTTGACATTGACTGTATGTTTTGAACTATGCTATCTTAGATAGCAGGGTGTGTTGTTGCGTTCAATTTAGTTTTCGTTACTAATGTTTGTCTTATTAAGTGACACACACATGATAAATTACAATTTATTTCTGCTTTAAAGCAGTCATGGACCACTTGTTTCATTAGTGCATTGTACCCAGGTCCGGTGGCGATTATTGGGTTACCCCAATTATTTTGAAATGACTAAGCTACAGATGGCCCAGTCCTCAGGATTCATTTAACAAAGTATTGTGTTTTGGGATTACAGTCTTGGGACACTTATTTTGCACAAAACCACCAAAATAGTTTTGTTGGCAAAAGATTTTTGTTTGTACATCCTACATTTAGCATAAACAAGCTTGATTGGCATATTTAGAGGTACTGCAGTTGAGGATGGGAGGGAGAAAGAAAAGTGAGAAGCCCATTGTAGAGCTCCAAAGGGCCTTGTGACTTGTGATACCAATACCTTCAGCCAATCCAAGGTTAAGAGTGAATGTCAGATTGTATTCTGGACTCTTTGGAGACCATTACTTATGGGTAGAGGACGTTTTTCTGATACTTTTCTCATTACATGGACAGAACAGCTACTTTTTTACTCACAATGTAATATCACTCAAACTGTCACACATGTTATTGGAATGTCACACATGAGCTTAACGAAAACATGAAAATGTCATTGATAGTCAAACCAACATCTTAGCTGCTATGGGAATTTATGAAAGAAGTGTCTTTGCACCGAGCTCCCAGCTGAATTAACTCACTTTTTCCCCGCTATTCACACAGCACATGGGATTCAGCCATAGATGCTTAGTAGTCCCATGTCATGAGTGACACACTGTCATTTTAGTCACTTGCCAAATGTATCTTGGGAAAATTTGTTTAATTTATAACATGCTTTGTTTGTTTTTAAGCGGGTTGGGTCCAATCTCTACTGGGCCCCATTTCTGTTCTTGATAGTGTTGGCTCAAAAAAAGACACCTGGAAGTTGGAAGCCAAAAAATGCTGTAGCTAACTAAAATTATTGTAGGAGGGACCTGGGGAAGGCAGGAGCAGGACCAGTAGGAGGATTACGATTGCTAGTAGGAAGATAAAGACCAATATGAGGGCTAGGATGACCAGAACCATTTGGCCAGGACAAGAAGGACCAGGGACATCTAATCCACAAGCAGCAGCTTTACCAAAATGGAAGGCAACCAGCAACAAACAGACATGGAGGAACTTAACCAAGATAAACAGCATTAGGGGGACTGTGAATAGAGTAAGCAGGATCAAGATGAACAATAGGATGTGGACAAGTAGGGCAGAAGATACAGAAGGACCAGGGGTATGAGTATCAAATGGATTGGATGAGCAAGATAATAAGGCCGAGGAGGGTCTGAGCGCAACAAACAGGATCAGGGGGATTAGGGCATTTGCCAGAAATAAGAGGCACAAGAGGACAGACCCAAGAATATGCCACATAAAACATTAAAAGCAGGGTCAGGGCTATCAGAGCCAGGGACCAGAGTGAGGAAGAGTAGATGAAATAGAAAGATCGGGATACGCGAGAGCAGGAACAGGATCCGGAGAACCAGGGGATCAGACTCAAAGAGACAAGGAGTACCAATTGGAGCAGGAATACCAAAACCTGGGATAGCAAGACATGAGCAAGGAGGATCAGAAGGACTAAGAAAACCAGAGCAGGAAGGACCAAAGGAACTGGACCAGAACCAAAAGCACAAGAGCCAATTGGATGTAATATCCAGGACCAGAGGCCACAGTGATGTGTGGACCATGAGGACATCCACCAGATCCAGAGGATCAGGATGACCCAAACCAAGAGGAGGACTAAGAGTGCCAGACCCAGGATCATCAAGACAAAAAGGGCCAAGTGGAGCCGAAACATCAAGACCAGTGGGACCAGGGTTGGAAGTATCTGTATGACCAGGACAGAGGGGATTAGGTTGAGGAGGACCAGAACATACCAATCGAAGGAATGGATAGAACCAGGAAGTGCTAAGAAAGAGCAGCACTGTGACAGACTAAAACCAGTAGTACCAAGAAATCAGAACAAAGGTGACAAACGCAGAGGAGGCAAGTGCCAAGAGGAGGACCAGAACAACCCATAAAAGCTGGATATGGAACAGAACCAGGAGGTGAACCAAGACCAGGAGGCCTATAAGGATCAGGAGGAGGAGGAGACAAGTGTGATTGCAGACAACATGTATTTGAATATAACTCATGTAAATGGCTTTTAGTCATGCTTCTCATGTTGTCATGTTTTTTCGAAAAAATTTAAAAACTGTCCTGTTCCCTAAAATCTAGATAACACAGGCCTCTGCATCTTTTTGCAATCCATCTCCCTCTGGTCAGTCCTAAGCGCTGGGATGCTTCCGAGTAGCCATGCGCTATAGAAGAGCCTTTACAATTACAATTACAACTGCTAGAGATCACCACCTTTTCAGCCCATCTAAAACACTGATGGTAAGTATGGGCTGAAAAATCCCAGCATACAACTTTGAGTTGTGAGTAACAGCAGTTGCTGTTTGATGCTAGCATGGTGGTCTGAGGGTGGATTGGTAGGTAGAGGGACTGAAAATTGGCAAACATGGATGGGTGAAAAGTATTTTCGTCTATGATGGAAGGCAGAAAGGGGTTTAGAGGTTCTGAGGGCTGAAGTCACCAAAAGTGTCACTTGTTAAGAAAGGGGGTCAAAGGGCTGTGGAAGCCAACAAAAGAGAGCTTTGGAGAAGAAAGCACTAATGGGCAGAGGATGGATGAATGTGAGTGAAGCTGCAGATAGATGGGCTTTGAAGGTCTACAGAGGGACTCAGGCTCTGATTTCCAGATAGCACTTAGAACCAATGCCAGCTGTGGTAGCTTTCTAATCAGTCAAATGAGCTGCTAAGTCCCAAGGGCAAGTTGAAAAGAGGTGGATGTATAGAGCTATTAGTTTTAGAATACCTGCAAGGAAACTCAGATGGAGAAAATCAGTAGAGCATCCTGAAAAACTCTATGCATTCAGAAAAAAATGAAGATAGATAGTGCTGTTTGAATATGAAAAAGGGTTGGTAGGGTTGTAAGGATAGCATAGATCATTTTGAACTAGGTGGCTATGGTAAATCCCGCCTTTCCGTAGTCACAGGTGATCACTGCCCTGCCCTACCGTAATGGAGACTACTGACGGTCGGTTTGTGAGGAGAGGATGTCAGAAGGTGCGAGCGGATTTGCGCTGCTGAGACCGGGAGTGTGCTCATCAATGCTCAAGCTGGTTTGGGGAAGCTTTGTCGGGCTCGCCGATCTCCGTTGGCTGACACGGGGCCTGTGAATAGCTATCAATAGCTGGGGGTTTGCTGCCGCCTGCCGCTGTGTGCTTTTCTCCTCTGCGGTGTAGACCACTCATGGAGGCAGTTGAATATCAAAGGAAGGCAGGGCAGTCCTGCGGGCAGCTGAACCTACGAAGGCTGCTGAAGGTACTCGGAGGCTTGTAAGCGCAAAGCAAGAAGCCAACAAGTAAGCAGTGCTGTGCAAAAAACATTAAATTTAGCACGGAGAGAGGTTTTTTTTGTTTAGCTTCATAAGACTTTCCATGGACTAGAAATCTGGGCAGGAGGATTATAGATACAATTGGATATCCCAGTGGATTTACTGAGTGCTGTGGTGGACTGTTGTTGACTGCTGTGGATTCCTTAATGGGCTGGACCTTGCTGGAGCTTGTTCTGATTTTGGCTGTATGTGAGCTCCCCCCTAGGGTGCTCCTTGAGACTCTTTGAGGGGTTTCTCCCACAAGACTTCTGGAACTATCAAGCAAGTGCTAGGTGGCACTGGTCTTCTGCGGCAGGAGCGCAGGAGTATTGGGGTTCAGGAGGCACTGCGAATACCCCCGATAGAGGTTTAAAAAATAAATAAATACATACATATAGTTTTTTCTCAAAAAAGCATCACAACTTGGTTTTTGGGGCCTACCGCAAGGATGGGGAAACACTTAAACATCGCCAATGTAATGGCTCATGCCGACTCAAATGTAGCTCTAAAATTCAAAACCCAAACATCCCAGATGAAACTTTCTTCCGCAAATACTAGAGCTGAACGCTTGCAGAAGGCTCGTCGTGGGTCAGCCCAATCTCCAGGCCTTTGAGCTCTGAAGATGATGTTGTGGATCATGGCTCGGAGGGTCACGGGGATCAAACTCAGATGAGGTCTGAACGTCTCATCCAGGGAGAGCTGACTCTGGATCTAGGGGCTGAAGGACTGGTCAGTGCCCACACCCGGCTCAGTCATATCAGGGACGAGCTCAGCTGCAGATGCCCAGACATCAGGGACATCAGGGAGCTTAGAAGCAACATTCAGTCAAGAAACCACACAGGAAAGCTCCTCCAGCACATCTCAAAGCATGACCAAGGAATAGCTGCTATTTTTTAAAGCTAAAGTGCCTGCACCGCCTCTACAAAATCTGATTCTAGAACAAGAGCTTTGGGATGAAATCTCAAGTAAGTGCTCCATCAGTCACCCAGGATCTCACTTCACCTTTTAGGTCATTGGACAGCCCACTCTCAACCTCTGCGGTGGACAAATATGTGACAGTGGGACAGCAAGTCTGGTTAGCATCGGAAAATCCTTTGGGGACCAGCTTTTAGAGGCCGGGACTAGCTTCCAACGACCACGTTAAACCTTATCCTTGACGAGATACAGGAACTGAAAGCAACACAAGCAAATGAGATAGCAGTATTACATTCACCCTTATCCAAAATTGAAGAAGTAGTTGGTTCTTACCCAGTAAGACTACAAGAAGCCGAATACAGGATTTCTTCCCTGGAAGATCAGATGACTTTGATGCCGCAGGTTACACTGGATCAAAAACAGAAAAATTTGCAAGAAACCAAGCTGGAAGAGTTGGAAAACCATTCACGATGTTCTAACCTGTGGCTGGTTGGAGTCCCAGAAGGCTGCGAAGGGTCGCAAACACTCCTGGGGATCTTACTATTATGTGAGCGCATAGAGTTCCAATGCGGACCTTTCCTAACTCAAAGCTACCTAGAAACATTTTAGTCAACTTTGCAGATTATCGGGTAAAAGAACGAATATTGACTAGAACCATCCAAAGGAAGCAATTTTCAACCTGGGAAGTTCCTAGTTGCTGTATATTTTCGGATATTTTCGGATATCTCGGCAGCAGCGGCTCGTAGTTGGAAAGAATTTGTCAAGCTTCTGTACTTGTTTAAGGCCCAGGGGGCTCAGGCAGTCATAGTTCAACAATAAAAGCTTTGAGTTTTGTTCCAAAGGGAAATTTCATATGTTCACAAATTTGGACGAAGCTCAGGAATTATTGCAGAAAATCAAGACTGTGAAGTAGAGAATCAGAAGTGACTGCTGTAAATCTTTTTTGACTTTACCTTTTTTCTTTTGGCTTTCTTAATATGATTTGGTTTTCTCCATTGGGGAGGGTGGGGTAGAACGTCACACAAGGGTGTAATAACATGGCATCCTCCATGGGGGGGTTTCAGGTAGATAAGGCAGGGGGTATGGTGGGCTATTCCCCAATTCCCAGGGGTGGGAAGGGGCAAGGGAAGTTGGTGAGGGGTGGGTAGGGAAGAGGGTGGGGTGGAGGAAAGGAAAGCAAAAAAAGAGCAGAATTATAGAAGAAAAAGTACTTATGAGAGTGGGCACAAGAGCAGAACAATTCGTAGAAATGCAACGAAGATGAATAAAATTGCATGGTATTGGTTACTGGGTTTATGTCTGAAGAAACATGGATAATTTTAATGAATGTTAATTGTGTGTCCAATAAGAAAATTAGATGACTAGCCTCTTTTTCTCCTCAGATTTAATTTTTTCAGGAGACCCATTTAAAAATGAATACACCTATATGCTTTATTCCTAACTACTATTCAAAGGCCTTTTTTTGCCTCTGCAGGGCTTGCAGTTAGGTGTGTAGCCATTTATTTTGGACAAGGGCTCAATTGTGAGATCTTTCACGTTACGAGGGACCCCCAAGGGAGGTGGATTTGGGTCATTGCCAGGGAAGATGGGACACTTTTTAATTTTGTAAACTATTATGCCCCAATCGATTATGATCCTATAGCTGTCATAAAGATTAATGACTTGGTTAGAGGTGTAGAAGGACATATAATATCAGGATATAATTTTAACTATATTTAAGATCTTAAAAAGGACACCTCTAATAAAGTAAAAAAACAACTTAAGCCCAGGACAAAAGAATTATTAAATGCTATGAAACAGGATTATCAACTGATAGATCCATGGCGAGAGGCACATCAAGGCGATACACAATTTGATTGTTACTCACAGCGTTTCTGACAGCTTCCCGTATTGACTTCTTTCTTATCCCTCGTTATGTTAACTGCCTAAGCTCTGAAATCAGGGCCAACTCATTTTCAGACCATTCATTAGTTATAATTGAGATTAAAATGGAGGCTGAGAGATGGGAGAGATCCAGGTATCAGATGGATCGGCTCCTCCTTTCTAACTCCATATGGGTAGAGGATATGAGAGAATAAGGGCACAGCAAATCTGTTCTCAATCTGGGGGGCCTTCAAGGCTACATTGCGGGGCCAGATAATGGCTTTCTCGGCATCACAATCTAAGATACGGAGGCAGCAAATAACGAAATTGCGACACGCTGCTGATTCCGCTTTAAGACAGAGGAATAGCGGCATAGGGCAGCGTTCGTATAGACCAATTAGTTTATTGAATATGGACTATAAAATATTAATGAAAACTTGGGCAAATCGATTGTCTCCAATAGCACAGAAGGTAGCACATAAAGACAAGACAGTGTTTATCTCAGGAAGATATATGTCCTCCAATACTGTTTTTTTGCTTGATTTTTTAACTCCAACAAACTGCCTGTCTAAATTACGACGTTGATGCTGAAAAAGCATTTGATCTAGTTAACTGGGACACACTCTTTGCTGTTCATAGAAGGGTGGGATGTCCAATGCAAATAATACAAATGCTGGGGAACCTATATCAAGGGGCTCAGGCCCAGGTCTTTGTAAATTCTCGGCTAGCAGGAAGGGTGGACATAAGGCGAGGAACTTGCCAGGGATGTCCTTTATCCCCCGGTTTGTTTGCATTTTTTATAGAACCACTTGCTGCTAAGATTAGGGTAAACCCGCAGATAGAAGCGCCTCTGGAAGGGATGCCCAAATTTAAATTATTTGCTGGCGATATTATTCTTTACCCTAGGCCAGAGGAACAGAAAATCAGGATAATATTGTCAGAATTTATGCAGTTCGAATCTATTGGGGGATATAAAATTAATCATAATAAAATTGAATTTCTGCTACTCAACCAAGTAGTCACATTTTACCAAGTTTTTTGCAATGGCAAGCCCAATCCCCAGATCCTATTCAATATCTAGGGATTTATGTAACAAACAGCTATGGGGAACTTTTTGAACTGAACTACTTGGCGAGGATTACAAAGATTAGAAATTTACTAGACAGATGGACCCTTCTTCCACTTATGCTAATCGGCAGGGTATCCCTTATAAAAATGTTCATTTTACCATTATTAATATTCTTATTTTCAAATATCCCAATTAAAATTAATATGTTGTATTTTAACCGCATCGCTGCAGCGGCTTTTCCCGCTGTGCGCGGCGGTTTTGTAAATACCGCGTTACATGACGAGCTCAGCTCGTCATGAGCGCACGGCAGGAAAGCCTCATGATGAGCTGAGCTCGTCATCAGCGCGGAAGGGGTTAAGCAGTTAGAAGGTATGTTTTGTCAATTTATTTGGAAGAAAAAGGCATCACGAGTAATACTTCCAGTGCTTCAACTCGACATAAGTCAAGGGGGGTTGGCACTTCCCAGGTGCAAACCTATTAGGAAGCTACTTTTGTGGATATAATGTCTTGAATGCTAGAAGGCTAGGAATCATTGGATAGTTTTTTTATGGATATGATGGTTTAGGAAGCAGAATCTCAGACGGATGTACGTTGTTACAACGCATGCTTTTACCACGCATGCCTTTACAACACAGGTTTTTCAATGCAAGTCGTTACAACGAACTGCGTTGGGGGAGGCTGGATAGTGAATAGTTTAATTTACTATTCCAACTCCAGTCCCCGTGGATAGTAGGGAAGGTGTTGGATAGTAAATTAATATCCTACAGCGCACCCCAGCGCAATTCGTTGTAATGACTTGCGTTGAAAAACCTGCTCTGTAAAGGCACTGCGTGGTAAATGTTGCGTCGTAAAGGATGTTTCCCATCTCAGACTTTAGTTTTTATATAAACAGCAAAAACTCCCTAAAAAGACTCCATATAAGACATTATAGGAATTTGGGAATACAATATGGTCATTCTATCAGATGAAGGCACAAGCAGCGGGATATTAGTTATTGAAACTTTCAGAAAGCAAAATACTGGGCCTACATATACAGAACAGCCAGATAAGTTTCTGGGAAAGTAACAGGTTTAGGGAATTAGGTTACTTTTTAGTAGGGGTAGATGCTTAAAATGGAAGGAGAAACAGGCTAGATGTGAAGCTGGCTGTAACCCCGTTTTTTTTAGGATTTTAACAGATGATCCATTTAATGATTTTTTTTTTGCTTTCAAATAATTCCTGGCCTGCCACCCCTTTTAACAGCCCTTTATAGAGCTGAGATAAGGGGGCGTTGGAAACTGGTACAGACTTCTACGGAATTACAGGGAAAGGTATTTAGTAATAAACTAATTAGACAAGATCCCCCAAGAAACACAGTGCACTTTAGCAGACCCATAGTGGCAAGAGATCTCATTTCATGCAATAAAGCACTGAGAGCAGAACATTTTAAAAGAATGGAATTTTTATCCAGCTTGATGTCTTACTATACACCAAGAGTTTTACATGGGATCCATTCAGAAATAGAGTATACGTGCTTTCGTTGTCAGCAAATGGGTCATGGGGGTTGGTTGCATATTTTTTTTACTTGCCCGCTTTTAACCCAATTCTGGGAGGAAGTGTTTTTCGCCCTCAATAAGGGCTTACAGAGAAAACTAAAACCGGAACCAGAGATAGCATTATTTGGGTTTGTAAGGCAGAGCACTGACGCTCCTATGTCTAAAGGTGAGAAAGCATTTATAGTGATTTCTGCTTTAGTGGCACAATCCTTGAACCTTCAGAATTGGAGGACAACCAAAGTTCCAGCCTACCTAAAGTGGCATTAAAAAAAATGTTATGTACCAAAACCTTTGTGGAAGCCTTTGCAAAAAGGGTGGGGGCTATTAAAAAATTCTTGTCAGTTTGGAAATTTATGGATAAAACAAGGAAGTAAAAAATATAGCACGTTAGCTTGAGGCAGGTTGGTTAACTTTTGCCTTGTTCCTAAGATTTAGAAATTAATGGTTTAATTATGTAAAAGTTGATATGTACCACACTTTAGTATTCAGTGCCTTTAGTCAATTGAATGTAATTACCTGATCATGTCAAAGCTGCTATGCACTGCACTTTCCTATATGCATTTTATGGGCTCAGAGTTTAATTATGTAAAAGCTGCTATGCACCGCACTTTAGTATTCAGTAACCCTGGGCAAAGCACTACGCTACGCTCGCGTAGTTTGCAAAGTTTGCGCAACTTCGCACTACGCGAACTGCATGAAGCACAGTGCGAACATGCATAGCGTAGTGCAGCGGTCATTTTTTGCTTGCTCGCGGTCCTCAACGTCAAGTTTGCGATCGCGAGCAAGCAAAATGGCATCCTCGCAAGACTTTTTCCTTGTTCGCGATCAGCAACATCAAGTTGCTTATCGCGAGCATGGAAAATAAACCTTCCGGCGAGATTCTCAAAGCAGGCAGGTCAGGTTTCTCATTGCGAGTGGTCTCGCATGCTCGCAATGAGAAACTACCAGTCCTCGTTGAGAAAGCTGCAGCTCGAGTAAAAATCTACTTGAGCGGCAGAACAGTACAGCTCGCACTGTGCAAGATGCTGTTTTCAATGATTGCACAGTGCAGGATGTTTGTCCGCACTGTGCAATCAATGAAAACGACATCTTGCACAGTGCGAACATGCTACTACGCAGTTCGCGTAGTGCTATGCATAGCTCGCGTAGTGCAAAGTGCACTTCGCGTAGCTTCGCGTAGCGCTACTTCGCGAACTACGCCCACCCCTAGTATTCAGTGCCTTTAGTATATTGAATTTAATAACCTGCAAATGTCAAAGCTGCTATGCACTTCACTTTAGTTTCTGTATTTAGGATAAGTGGGAGACTTTTTTCTTATCAAGCTGAATTTACTAATTTGATTACGTCAAAGCTGCTCTACACTGCACCTTATTACCTGCATTGGGGATTGACAGGGTTTTCGTCTGTATGGGATGACGTTGTGGGAAATGCTTGATTCCTGCCATTAGTTAAGAAGACGTTTTTTAATCCTATCAGGTATTTCCAAATATATGTATTATGAAAGTTTTTTTTCTTTTTTTTTCCTTTCTGTTATAATCATGCTCAATAAATAAAAAGAGATTATTTTGAACTGACGCATTGACAGGTGGGCTTTTAGGGCTAATGGAGAAAAATTGAAAGCCAAATTAGGCATTAGCATGGCATTAGTGAAGCTGTCAAAGACATAATAGTGGACCTGTGTTCATTAAGGGGCAATACACAGATTCAGTGGTATGTGAGGGCCAGCAAAGAGGAGAACAGACAATTGAGGGTAAACAAAGCTGGAGTGGTAGGAGACAGTGGAGAGTGAATTCTAACAAAAGTGAATATTTGGGGGCTTGAGGCAAAATGAAGGCTGGCAGTGTGCTGGAGGGAGGTTTGGATGCCAAGATGAGCAAAGGGCATCAAGGCCTAGCCAATTGGCAGTGAGGATCACTTAAGCATAGTCTCAAAAGATTGGTTCAGATAGCAAGCACAGGTACTCAGAGGGTTGTAAGATATGGCAATGAATTGAAACAATATGGGAGGTGGTCTGAGCAGTGTGGAGGCTCTGAGTGTTGACAAAAAGAAGGTGTTTGATAGTTTGAGGTGTAGTGTAGTTCCTATTTTCCCTATAGGCCCTGCGCACTGGAATAACATAAACAGTAGTATAGACGTAGAAGTGCGGTCTTCCAGGTCTCTACTGACTATGCTAAACTTCATTGGGTTTGTTACCAACTAGCTCAGAGGTCACTGGAAACTTTCTTGACTGAATAGGAAGTGATCAGCTTCCCTGGTACAGACAAGAAGGGATTCAGTTTTCCAACAACCGCATAAACATGACAACTTTGCTCCTTAGAATAGGAGTCAATCTCTAGAGTCGTGTGAAACAATAGACAGTTATTTTACTCAGTCAGTTGTGCAGATTACTTTCACCAAGATGCAGAGAATAGAGAGAAGGGCGTTTTCAATAAAAGGTATTATTTATTGAACAGTCTTTCTTCTCATGCAAGAGAAATGAATTGCCACAATTGCAAGACTTGTTATTATAAAAAGTGCGTACAGTAAAATGAGGATTGCGAAATAATAATGTAAAAGCATTGATATGGTTTCTTAGCCATACAATGGTTAAAATGAATAAAATATATACATTCATATATACATTTAAGTAACGTACTCAACTGGTGCTTCGAACTACGCCTACCCCAGTGTACCTGACCTAAGCCTAATACTTGGGAGGGAGTAAGTAAGTAGCAGTTTAAGTGAAGTTGGTTTTGCCAATGTCTGCTTCAAGAATTCTCTCTAAGGGTTTAGTCAACACCATACCTCTGAAATAGAATGTTGGAGGACTTGTATCTCCTTCCAGGACTCGATATCCCAGTCACTCGCAAGAGTAGGCTGGAAACGCCAGAGCTGGATTTTCTCGGCAGGAGAAAAGACAGCGTCTCTCTTAGCGCGTCAAGGAGGAGGAGGGGCAGCGTCCGTGGGCTGCTTGCATCTGCTGGGTTCTGCAAGGGACAGCTGTTCTGCTCCTGTATTCACCACACCATCGCTATCATCGATGTCGCGCTGGCTTAAGGCAACGCTGGTATTATTTATACCTGAAAGGTGCCTTGTTTGACTTAAGTTTTTGGACATAAGACGTCAATAAAGATATCACTAGGAAGTGATCGTCCTTTCAGTGCTCATTAGAGTTCTATTACTAATCAAAATATAGCAAGCGGGGCTTTCCCAGGTTTCTGAGTTTTATCTTGTTGAAGAACTCGGAGTGTAATCTAGGAATCTAAGATAGTGGCTTCTGCTGTGTCATCTACTGTAATGAACTGTAGAGGCGAGTTTCAGAAATTTGGCTGAAATATGGCTCTGATCGTGTATGCCATTATAGGGGTATGAATGGATTATAGCCGTATAGGGGCATAAGGTCACCGTATTGATCGGGGTCCTAGATTAGAACACGACACCCACTCAACGAATTTATGTCCATCAAATTACTAAAAACTAAAGCAAAAAGATGCATGTGTAACATTGCCCACCCCAAAATACATATTTGCATTTGAAATGGCGTATTTGAAATACATGGAAATATAGGTACTGTACGTCTTTAAGCATAGAAATCATTAAAAATTATAGCATATGTAATCAGTGAACGGTTTTGCGAAAAAATTGCACATGAAATATCTCTTTATACAGAAAAGAAGGGCGAGATAATTTCATCACATATAAATGCATTTGCTGTAACATGTGCTAGAGGCTGATGTAAAGTTATTATGTTTCTAGATCTATTAAAAATAGAAGTTCTGTTCTTTATGAATAGTTCTACTTTAAGCAAAGAATTTGTGCCAGAAAAAAGGTAAATATTTTAAAAATAGTTCAATTAAAAAAAAAAATTCTTGGTGAACTGGGGAATAGAGTTCTAACGCATTTCAGTAGTTTTTGTTGATCAAAACTGAAGGCCGAATTCAGAGTTCATGGGAACGCTGTGTGTCGGAAAGCTTTTCAAAATTATTGTTTCTGTTCAGGGGAGAACATTATATCAGACAGGCTCTCAAAGAATTGGTCTACAAAATCAGGTGACAGTTCGACCAAGTTCGATAATGCTGTAACTTGGCAGGTGTGAGAATGATTGCTATCATCAAAGTCTGGATCAGCAATGCTCACAGAAGGTCGTACCTGGGTGATGTTGCTTTTATTTTTCGCTCCACTGTCACCACCTAGTCATAGCACAGGAGTCTCAACGAATGCCGTCATCAGGATTGGTAGCCGCTGGGGACAACACAATGCGTGAGCCGTTACAGGACTTAGCAAAGTATCGATATCCATTGGTACTGCTGATGGAAGTGCAAGACAGGTGTCTAACACGCATTCTTCTCCTCATAGCATACATCGAAGCACAGGTAAGATGCAGGTCTGCCATATAGGTCTGAAACCAGGTCATGTTCAGATCTCTCAGCCTGGCCAATCCAAGGACTCTAGTTATTCGGTCCCAGTAGCGTATTGCTAGGATCGTTTCTTCCATCCCTGCCGAGTCATGTCTGTGTTTTGGCTTGCCATATCGGAGCAGGAGGATCAAAAATAAAATGCCTGCTACAAGTCCCAAAATCAGGGGTATGCCGCCAAAGACTGAATGGACAAAATTTGGAATGATTCCTAGAATTGCTTTGAATGGTGTTAACAGTCCCGAAAAAATGGTCTTAAATACGCCTGGGATGCCTATGGCACTTGACATATTTAGACTTTGGCTAAGCATTTCTGTGAAATGCACGGGGCAATTTGTTGATAAAAGGTCATGAATCTCCAATGCTGTCCTTGCAACTTGGAGATCATACGTCTCTTTTGATGACGTGATGGGCACTGTTGTCTGCAAAAGCACAGACTTCATTCTGCTTAAAGTATCAATTCGTATAGAAGAGACATTCAAACGAGGCCATATGGGAGTCTCGGAGTCTCCAGGGCCGTTTGGAAACAATGCTTGCATACAGCATTTGACCATGGAAGTTACTTGTACGAGATATGCTTTCCCTGGCAAAAGGCCACAACAGCTGTGATCCGTTATTAGAATGTAACTCCCGTTTGAGAGTTGCTTAAAGAAAGGCTCTATCTGCGTTGCAGGTGTGACATGTTGGTGGCATGAAAGGTTCTTTGAATTTCCTTCACAGGCCCCGTGTAAATTAATACCTTGGCACAAAAGTATACCGCTTAGTGAATGTTTGCAGTTTTCACCAATAAGAAATACATTTTTGTTGCTGTCACTATAGCATGTGTGTGTGTATGGTAATTTCCATGCTGACTTAATGTACCCTTTACCCAAACGTTCACACTGGCCAGTCGGTATGTATTCAAGGCAATTTTTAAATCGGAAAGTTGTTATGGGAATTGTGATAATCCTGTGTATTATCCATTCAATGACAGGACTTTCTGACATTGTCAATGGTAATCTCTCAAGTTTTTCGATGCTCAGGATTGTATAGTCTGCTCCTTTCTGTGCCAAGCTGATGTGTTTATCAGTAAGGTTAAAGATGGAAAACAATGACGTTGTGTTGATTAAACGCCATGGCACATAGCCTGAACGAAGATTTTGCAGCGTCCAGCCTAACTGTACAATAGAACGCAATTGTGACTGGCCATGCTGTAACATTAGCAAGTCTTTGTCTATTATATCTATGGCAGATGATACAATACTATCCAGTGAATATATTCTGGAGGACAGAGTCATTAACCCATTGTCCACAACAGAAAGTGATTTTTCCAAATTAATACGATCAATTTCTCGTATTTTTTCAGCTGTTTCAATTTGTATTACTTTCCATGCTTCGTTGTAAGCCGCATATATACTGGTCGCTATGAAACGTTTTTGACGCTGTTTGCGAGGTCCCAGAATGAAATCGCGCAAATCAGCACCATCTTTAAGTAAAGATAAGTGTTGCTTAATTTCTGCCAGTGTGGTTGATTCTAGCCATTCGAGGCACAGCTTCCCTACACTGTATGTTGTTACTATCCCTGGATGTTGTCTCTGGGAGTATCTAAGGTCTGGTCTGGACATTATTAACCCCTGTGTTTTGTTCAGTTATTCGTGTCAATAGGCCAGATTAACCACTTTTTCCAATCAGGATGTGTTCTGTTTAGATGTAAAATTTGAGATACGTCTATTTCAATATCTGTGGTTACATTATCAGGTATTGGCTTTGGAATAGACGGTTTGTTAAGGTCCTTAATCTTGGCTAGGCCAAGACAGGTTGTTTGGTGAATTGTGTCATTTAAGAACATTATTTGTTCTGGGATCATGCAGGCTTGAAATAATGCTTCTATGACTTGTACCTGCCATTCTTTTGTACCCCAGATGGTTTTTGTTTCAATGTTATTTCTCCAAAAATCAAAACCAACTGTCATTATTTTTTCATAAAATGCTTCAGAATATATCAATTTAGTATTTGTCAGCATGGTTTTCTTCCCTGTTTTATCCAACAGTTTATAGTAAAATGTTTCTGCATTACTTGTGTTAAACCCTGAGAAGTACTGACATTTCTCATAGAATGTTTTGCAACTGCTTTTAGGTGGAGTAGCACAATGTTCCCATTGGTTATATTTAAAAACATTTCTAGGTTGTGCAGATTTATGTAAGTAATGATCTCCGTAATGTGAGAAGCAGTACATTTGTTCATAACTAGACGAACCTTGTAAATAATCATGTTCTGTAAATCTTGCTGATAACACTAAATCAGACATCATATTATTAATACTTTCAAAATCCCAATCATCAGAAAATGTACTTGGTTTTACAAAGTCACTTAAGGAAACCTTGAACTGGTGAGAATGTTTCAGGATTTCAACCGGACCATATACTTCATAGTCAGTTTCGTCCCATACTACCCCGCCGGGTATTGGAATGGCTGTGACATTTACTGTTGATAGTTCTCTTTTCTTCACGTGGGCTGATCTGTGTGGTTTTAGGACTAAGTTGATGTTCTGACTTGCTGTGTCCATTGAACTGTATTTTCCCTCAATGAATTTTCCCAAACAAAGTACCATGATAAGCCAAAGCAGGAGGAAGAATACACCTAGTCCAAACCAGAACTCTAACCATGGAGAAATAAGGTAAATTTCCTTCTCCATTTGTCTTTCGGTAGCACATTCTGATGCCACATCATTGTAGACTGGTGTTTCATGACAAACTGATTCAATCTGTGTTCCAAGTGGCACGAGTTCCATGGAATTATTGCATAGTCCCTCTCTGTGCACTGCAGGTTTATCAAATGTGATTAGTCTTTCAGTTTGAACCTCTTGGATTGTTGCAAGTTTGGGTATTCTGTTGTTTCTCGGGAGTCCACTGGGCCTACTGTTGATTATAGGCCACATGCTTGTGGTTTTACCAGGTCGATTGATACAACTCGGTTCTCCTTTTTACCAGCATGGGGCGGTAGTACTACTGATCTTGTTCCGTTGATTTCCAAGACAGGTACTGCTTTTCTGTAAGAAGGCCCAAATTCCTTCTTCACCGCTATTTTTTCTCTGACTAGATCCCCAATCTTTGGAATCCAGACAGGCCTTGCTGGGGCTGGTGGTGCCTCGTCAGTGGTAGCTGGCTGTTGCTTTAACTTTATGCTGCTTAAGGATTTTCTTGTTTCATTCAAGTCCTGTAAAACAGCCAAACGATCTTTGATGTCAAAGTCTTTATTCTTATCTTCTACCACTGATACCTGACTATCTAAGTCCTGAATGTGCATTCTAGTTCCGAACAATAGTTCGTATGAGCTGAAACCTTTTAGAGAATTTCTTGGCAAATTGTTTAGACTAAGCTGGACACTTATTAAATGTTTGACCCACCCATCACCCGAACCTAATAACTTCGCTGTTATAGATTGCTTTATGTCCCGTTTTTTTCTTTCCACTACACTGTTCCCTTCGGGGTGTGATGGACAAGAGTATCGCAACCCAACGCCCATGCTGGCCATGGCCTCCTTATAAGCTCGAGAGCTGAAAGCAGGACCCTGGTCAGAATGGAACATGGCAATTGCGTATGTGCCGATAAAGACTCGCAGATCTTTTATAACCGTTCTGGCATCAGCCGAGCGCTGGGGCCACAATTCTTTAAGTGAATGTAGTCTTAATAATTAATAGGACGCTGGATGGCATGTAGACAGCATTACCCTGTCTATAAACGGTATCTGGGCAACAGGCTGGACCGGTTCATTACTGCGATCCCTGTCACAGGACGGGCAGTTCTTTACATATTTATAGTGGTGCAGGCTCATTCCCGGCCACCAGTATACTGATTGCAATTCAGTCAGAGATCCTTCATTTATATGTGCCTTTGACCTTCACCCATGTGTGCGTCTGCTATTAATAACTTTCTCCGGTTCATGTTTGGAATTACCCTATCCCCCACTCCAGGGATTCGAGCAAAAGGAACGGAGTTTGCATCAATTACGTATGCATAATTGAGTGGATAGTTCACGGGTAGTGCTGCACAGTCACCTTTTAAGGACGTTTTCACTGCCAGCATGGTTTCCCCGTCTATGTATTTTTCTGAACGCTTTTTTGTGGCTACAGAAGCCGGTTTGGTTGCTTCCGCTATGGCTGTATTAGCCAATGAATTCCCTACAACGTGAACGCCATCACGTTGATGACTCAGAGTGTGTATCACGTGAGTCTTTTGTAGTTTCTTCTGTAAAAGAACTACTTGTTCCCAGAGCATTTTATGCTTAATTGTGCCACCTTTTGCATATTTGAAACCATTTTCCAACCAATTCTGCAAGTATTCATTATAAGATTGTACGCAATAATAAGAATCGCACACTATAAGTGTGGGGAATTCGCGATCGGTATTTTCTAGCGCCATCTTAAATGCTACCAGTTCAGCTCGCTGAGCTGAACAATCTCCTAGAGATTGTGTTTTAGTGACCAGTGGTCTAAATTTACCTTTGTGCCAATGACCTTTAACAATCGCGCCTGCAGCACTGTAAGCTTGTTTACCCCCAACTGCTGGTTGTGCTGATCCGTCCGTATATATGATACTTCCGTTTTCTACCAGAGGCAGGATTTCAATTGGCAGAGGACATTCATATTCATATTGTAAAAATTCCTGTGTCTTTAGGTTTATTTTATTTATTTATTTATTTTTGACATTTCTAAAGCGCGACAAATACCCTCAGGCGTCTTGGCGCTGATAAAAACAGTTACTTGTAGAAAGGAAAGTGGGGGAGGGAAGGGAGTCACTGATCAAACAACCATGTTTTCAGGAGTTTGCGGAAGTGAAGGAGGGAAGGGCTCTGGCTAATGTTTTGGGGAAGAGTATTCCAAAGCTTCGGGCTGCTACCAAAAAGCGTCGATCGCCCCATGACACCATCTTGGTGCGAGGAATAACTGGTTGGTTGAGGGTAGCTGAACGTAACAGTCTGCTTGGTTTGTACAGTTGCAACTGCTCTTTCAGGAAGTGTGGTCCTTGGTTTTTGAGTGCTTTATATACAATGCATAAGGACTTGAAGTGTATTCTGTTGCGAATAGTGAGCCAGTGGTATTCCTTTATGCTTTTTGATATTGGCTCAAATTTTGTTTTACCAGAGAGCAGATGTGCTGCTGCGTTCTGAATAGATATTGTAGTTTACTTATGACTCTGGATTGTGCATTGAGGAAAAGACCGTTGCAGTAATCCAGAGTTGATAGCACTAAGGAGCTGACCAAAGTTTTGATTGCTGACTCCGGGAGGAAGGGGAGAATTTTTCTAATCATCTTCAACTTTAGATGAGCAGTAGATACTGTTTTATTTGCATGGTCCATGAAGTTTAGACCTTCGTCGAAGATGATTCCCAAATTCCTGACTTTGGCTGTCGGGCTTGGAGGGATGCCAAAAGCTTCTGGCCACCAGCTTGATGGCCAGGCTGGGAGAAGAGGTCCGAAGATGACCACCTCAGTTTTTTCTGAGTTTAATTTCAGACAATTGGTAGCCATCCATTCTCCTATATCTAACAGTCCCTTTTTGAATTTTTCTGCCACTTGATCTCCGTCGCCTTTGATAGCTAATACCAACTGGGTATCGTCGGCATAGGAGGTTAGGCTCATCCCGTGTGCTTTGATGGTATTAGCAAGGTCCGACACATAGATGTTAAATAGTGTCAGACTGAGGGATGAGCCTTGAGGAACTCCACATGGTGATGAGAGTGGTGCCGATTAAAAGGGTCCTAGGGTGACAGCCTGCGTTCTTCTGGCCAGAAAAGAGGCAAGTAGGTCTCTGGCTAAATGACAGATACCGAACCCCTCGACACGGTCGACCAAGATGGTGTGGTCGACCGTGTCGAAGGCCGCTGATAAATCCAACATTACCAGGATAGCTGACCCCCCCTGATCCCTGATTGCCCTGATATCATCAGCATCCTTAATTAAGGCTGTCTCTGTCCCGTGGTATTTCCGGAACCCGAATTGCGTGTCATCCAAGAGGTGGTGTTTTTCGATGTATTCAGATATCTGGGTGTTCATAGCTTTTTCAATTACTTTGGCTACGAAGGGGAGACTCGCAATGGGCCGGTAGTTTTTTAGCTCGTTTTTATCAAGGGAAGGTTTTTTTAGCAGGGGTTTTAATAGGGTTTTTTTTAGGGGGTCTGGATATGTGCCTGAGAGCAGAATGGAGTTACAGACTTGAGTAAGTAATGGAATAATAGACTCCATTACCGGCGGGAGGACTGTAAAAGGACAAGGGTCCAGGGCCGATCCTGATTTAATTGTTGACACTATGGTTCTTTTATGGTCCGTTGTGACTGGTTGAAAACTAGTGAACGTGTTAGCTGGAAGTAGTGGGGAGGAATTATCTTTCCTTGGGGGTGATTTGGCCGAGAAGGCCTGATAGATATCATCAACTTTAGTGAAGAAAAAGGAGGCTAGAGAGTCACATAGAGCCTGCGACGGGGGGGGAGTAATATCCTGGGTATTGCCTGACAATGATTTAGTGATTTGATACAATCGTCTGCTTGAGTTTTTAGCTTTTTGGATTTGGTCAGAGTAAAAAGCTTTTTTCGCCTTTGTAATCATGGCTTTATACAGTGCCAGTGATTCCTTGTAGCTTGCTTTACTGGCTATTTCATAGGTTTTCCTCCAGTGCCTTTCCTTGTTCCGGTTAATTTGTTTTTGTGACCTTAATTCCTCGTTGTACCATGGAGCAGTGGGTTTAGCTCTATTTTTAGATAATACTTTAGTAGGAGCTAGTTGATTCGTAGCCTGGCCCAACCAGGTTTGAAATTGAAGTAGTGCAGAATTGGGTTCGGTGAACAGCATTGGACGAGTACAGTCCAGGTTAGATCTGAGGTCGTCCTGATTTATATTTTTCCAATCTTTAAAATGTTTTTGAGGTGTTGAGGTAGATTCCTTATTGGAAGGGGTATTGATGGTAAGCTTATCAAATATTGCGTAATGGTCTGTCCACGGCATGGGTAGGATATTGGTTATTTGTAGACCTTCTACATTGGAAAATATGGCATCCAAGGTATGGCCAGCTGAGTGGGTAGGGGAAGTAACCCGTTGTTTTAACCCCAGTGTTTCCATGTCGGAAATTAGGGTGGCAGTATCTGTTAGGTGACCTTGGTCCAAATGAAAGTTCAGGTCACCTAGGACCGTAAACGCACTTTCAGTGGCGACTGATTCCATCGTTGTATTAATGTTAGTTAGGAATGCTGTTTTCGTTCCAGGGGGGCGATATATCAGTATTCCTTTAAAGTTAAAAAGGGGTGATAACTTGATGGCAAACTGCATGGCTTCACAGGATGTGGATGGGATAGAATTCGTTCTGACAGGATATAGATCTCTGGCTATTATGGCCAGACCACCTCCTCTTTGTCTGAATCTATCCTGGCGGTATGCTTTATATCCTTCAGGTACTGCAATAGCTAGATCTGGCTCTGATGATTCATCAGTCCACGTTTCTGTAACAAACAGTATATCCAGTTTGAAATCAGTTATAAGGTCTGAAATCTCCTGCCTATGCTTACAAAGTGAGCGGGCGTTAATCAAGGCGATTGTTGTAACATCAGCCTTTTCGTTACTTACTTGTTTAGTATTGGCGAGGGGTAATCGTATAGGTATTGTGCAGGTACAATGGGGACAGTATGTGGCGAGGTCACTGTGGATTTCGGAGGGGTCTATTCTAGCACAGCAAGTGTTGGGTGGTGGCCGGAGTGTCAATAGGCAATGTTGGGTATAGGTCCGGTCGATGTTTGCCGCCAGTCGGGCAGGGGTTGTGGCCCTGGGCCCGGTCCCGGCGCGGACGGGCGCAGACAGGCTTGCCTCTGGCGCGCCTCCGGCGCGCCACCGGCGCGCCCGCTGCACGGACAGGAAGGTCCTGTGTTTTTGTACATGTAGAGCGACGGGGAGGGCGGGTGGATTGAAAGCACTAGACCGCAACCCTTACCTCCCTGAAGATGGCGGGTGAGGTGGGTCAGGTCACGTGACAGCGCCTGGAGACGGCAGCGCTGTAGCCAGGAGGAGCCTGAGTTCGCGCCTCTAGCGAAGCAATCTCGCTCTGAGGTAAGGGCAAATCTGATTTGCAATTAAAATATCTACACAATTAAAATTTCACTACATGATCAAACAATTAGCAATACTCTGCGAGTGGTAAAAAAGAATAGAGAGAGAGTCCCCCGGCTTCTGCCTCAGGGGAGAGCGTTTACAAGTGAAAGTTTTGCCAAATGCCACAGTTTCGCCCCTTATGTATTCTAAGAGGGCGGGGGGATTGAAAGCACTGGACCACAACCCTTACCTCCCTGAAGATGGCGGGTGAGGTGGGTCAGGTCACGTGACAGCGCCTGGAGACGGCAGCGCTGTAGCCAGGAGGAGCCTGAGTTCGCGCCTCTAGCGAAGCAATCTCGCTCTGAGGTAAGGGCAAATCTGATTTGCAATTAAAATATCTACACAATTAAAATTTCACTACATGATCAAACAATTAGCAATACTCTGCGAGTGGTAAAAAAGAATAGAGAGAGAGTCCCCCGGCTTCCGCCTCAGGGGAGAGCATTTACAAGTGAAAGTTTTGCCAAACGCCACAATTCCGCCCCTTATGTATTCTAAGAGGGCGGGGGGATTGAAAGCACTAGACCGCAACCCTTACCTCCCTGAAGATGGCGGGTGAGGTGGGTCAGGTCACGTGATAGCGCCTGGAGACGGCAGCGCTGTAGCCAGGAGGAGCCTGAATTTGCGCCTCTAGCGAAGCAATCTCGCTCTGAGGTAAGGGCAAATCTGATTTGCAATTAAAATATCTACACAATTAAAATTTCACTACATGATCAAACAATTAGCAATACTCTGCGAGTGGTAAAAAAGAATAGAGAGAGAGTCCCCCGGCTTCCGCCTCAGGGGAGAGCGTTTACAAGTGAAAGTTTTAGGATCAAATTCGTATACTACGTCTGTTGCAGCAAGATAATTAACCCATTGTATCCATCTCGGATGCAAAGCTTTAGCATTAGGAATGCTTGCTTTAGTTACCGCTTCTAAAGTCGGTATGGGTGTAACGATTATTATTCGTTTACCTTGTGCTAGGGCCCTTTCTTTTGCTACAGCAGTCTGAACCACAGTTAGAATTTTCTCAGTTGAACTGAATTTTATTTCAGCTTTTGTGTACAAATTTGATTTCTAAGCTATTGGTACCGTTTCTCCCTCATTAGAGGTTAGGTACGTGAATCCGCATCTTCCTGGGATGACTCGGTTTACAAGGTTGCGTGTGTTATCGCGTGTTTCTAATTTAGTTTTTGCTAACATGTCTGTTTGCAATGATCTCAACATTTCTGTGTGTTTTGAGTCCAGTTGATTGGTTTAATATCAGGTTTAATTAGTTCGTTGAGAGGTGTAACCCTCTCCGCATAATTTAGAATGTAAGTTCTTCCAAAATTAAGGAAGCCTAGAATCGATTGTAAGTTCTTCAGCGTTTTTGGTGCTTGGAGTACAGCGCACTTCTCTAAGAAGTTGTCCGCTAGGCTTTTTCCTTCACTTGATAATTCGTATCCTAAAAATAATACTGTCAGATGGGCAATTCGAGACTTTTTAAAGTTGAATTTGTAACCCTCTGCTGCGAACCCAAGTATAATGTTCACTCCTTTCAAGTGAGTCTTCAAGTCGTCGTCTGTGAGATAGATGTCATCGACATAAGATAATGCCTCATCATCATACATTTGTAGTAACTCTGTTACTCTTGCTGAAAATAGTCCTGGGCTGTTCTTGAATCCCTGTGGGAGCCTACAGAAATTTTTCTGCGACCCCGTTACTGAGAAAGCGGTCAAGTATCTGCTTTCTGGTGCAATATTTTGACAAAAGAAACCATTAGATATGTCTAATGTCGTTTTATATTTTTTTCCGAACTATGTTATTCATTAGTGCAGCACTATGCGAATTTTGTACTGCAAATGTTTTGCAACATGAGTTAAGGTGTCTGTAGTCCAAAACTAGACGATATGAATTGTCTGGTTTGGAGACAGGAAACAAAGGAGTGTTCATTTGAGAGGTGCATGTTTCAATCACCCCCTGGTATTCAAGTTGATCTAAAATCTCCCTGACTTGGTTTTTAGCTTCTTGCTTAATGGGATACTGCCTTTGTGCAGTCGGTTGACTTTTTACCTGGATTTTGTGAGGAGGAGAGTCCTCATCCCATCCTACATGATTTTTATATAGTGCTGGTGCCTGGGCTACTGCCCATTTCCTTGCATATATATATTTAGTGTGAATCAGAATGTGATTCGAGAAGGCAGGCATAATCATTTCTTCGCCACGAGGGCACTCCCTGACAAACTCTGGGGGCCAATCTTTTTCAGCAAACAGGATGTCATAGCCTTTTGAGAGTTCATCCCAAATTAGACCCTTCATTTTCCTAGTCTTATCACCTTCTATACGCAGTGTTATTTCGTATATCTTATGAGGTTCGCTAACTCTGGTGTCGGCAGTTTCTACTTGAATGTATTCATTTGTGTCCACTGTCTCCAGATGACTCATCAGGATCTTGCGAGCTATGCTGATTTCTGCTGCACTGTCTAGCATTGTCTGTGCCCACTACCCGTTTTTCAACTGTGTCCTCAGTATTCTCGGCATGTTCGATTACTCTAATACTGGCTACCTTCTTTCTTGGAAATTGAGATTTTTTACTTTGAGCAGGTTCCTTGTCTTTGGACTTGGTGTGCTCTCCTGGGTCTGACCGTCCTCTTCTTTCCGATTTCTAAGAAAAAGATCGAGAGGGACGTGTATCAATACTTTGATATCTATCAGGCTTCTTCAAATTATCCCTATTTCTAAGGTTATATCTTTTCTCAGAGGGCTCCCTCTGGGGAGACTGGTGTTCTCGAGTCGGAGTTCTTTCCCTCCGTCGAGGAGACCTTCCTCTGGACTGAAAAACTTTTTCCTTGGGAGTGGATTGTTTATTTCCATCCCAGCTCTTTTTAGGAGTGTTTGAATTATTTTTATTAAATAATTTTTCAGGATTTTCGAGTAGTTGGGGCTTTACTGGTTTTCCACCCAAGCTGTCTCTACCTAGTTCTTCATAACATTTTTCTATAATTCTGGCAAGCTCAATTGGTTGATCTGTTATATCTGTTTCTTTCAATTTCTGGCGGATCGCTTTATCCACAAATGAAGGAGTATCACCCGATGTGTAGGCTGAAGGTTTTCCAAAATTGGAATAATTATTCCTTTTCTAAAAACCCCTCACTCACCACCTAGTGGTGACATGCTTCATCATCGGGGTCCACCCTGTTGGCCTAGCGTCACCAGGGTGTGCTTCGACACCTGTAATACAGTGGAGCAGGATGTGGGGTGTAAGTGCAAAAAAGGTGTTAAAAATTGTCCTGGTTTAACTTTGTAAGAATGAATTTTATTGAAAAGCAACTGGACAATGATAAAATAATAAAAGTGAGATACTGGAAGGGGAGTTACGACCTACGTATCTCAATATGTGTTCATAGTGCGTTGGTCAACATGTTTCAGCTGTTAGGGAAGATTCCCGGTATTCATCAGGACCAAGGAGATGGATGGTATGAGCCCCCTAAAAGACCCACCCTATCCTAAATCCTTAAAAGACCAGTGGTAAGGTGTACCAAAGGTGGGGTGCTCTCAAAAATGAGGAGCATAGATACAAAAACCTGTGGGGAGAGAAAATAAAGTAGAAGGGCATCAGGCGCAAATTGTCCTTACTAGCCTGTTACGTCGTGCAGACTCTCAGTGCATACATACTGCATGCCACAGTGGTGTTTGGAAAAGCTTCAAAAGACGAAAAGTGTGATCATATTGTGAACGTGAGCGCTTATCATTAGGGCTAGGATAGTATTATATCAAAGTCTATAGGTGCGTGCAACTTTGCATGCAATATCGCTATGTTTATTGCCATATTTCAGAAGTATGCGGAATTGTGAGGTTTCATCGCTGCTACATTCATATGCGCATTATTTTAAGCCTGGGGCCACATTATGGTAGCCCTCCGTGATTATTACGTCATCATAAGACATACAAGACTCACAAACATGTAATATGGAGATGGTCACAGATACTGCATGGCATGTGGCAGGCTTAATTGTGAGATTATCCTATTAAACTTCCGCGGGCAGGGGGTAGGTGCTTCACGCGGTACAACGTATTCTAAATGAAGAAATATGGTACCCGTGATTAGGTAAAGAATTTCGGTCAATGCCGAGGGGTGGTAAAGTGAGGCCGCTGAGGAACAGATGTGTAGCCTTGCATCTGTTCATGTCCGGATTCTGTGGGAAAAAGGGGGGGTTTTACTTACAGTTTACTGGTGTGGCGAGAGGCCCATAACCTACGTCTACCTTCCGCTGCTCGGCTATGAGTGTCGTGCATAGGGGGTTCGGTAATAACGAAAGGCTGCTTCCGGGTGTGATCACGTGAGAGTGTTTGTATACAGGTTTTTGTATCTATGCTCCTCATTTTTGAGAGCACCCCACCTTTGGTACACCTTACCACTGGTCTTTTAAGGATTTAGGATAGGGTGGGTCTTTTAGGGGGCTCATACCATCCATCTCCTTGGTCCTGATGAATACCGGGAATCTTCCCTAACGGTTGAAACATGTTGACCAACGCACTATGAACACATATTGAGATACGTAGGTCGTAACTCCCCTTCCAGTATCTCACTTTTATTATTTTATCATTGTCCAGTTGCTTTTCAATAAAATTCATTCTTACAAAGTTAAAACAGGACAATTTTTAACACCTTTTTTGCACTTACACCCCACATCCTGCTCCACTGTATTACAGGTGTCGAAGCACACCCTGGTGATGCTAGGCCACCAGGGTGGACCCCGATGATGAAGCATGTCACCACTAGGTGGTGAGTGAGGGTTTTTTAAAAAAGGAATAATTATTCCAATTTTGGAAAACCTTCAGCCTACACATCGGGTGATACTCCTTCATTTGTTTTTCAATATCCGAGACCAGGGGAACAGGAGTATTCCTCGTCCATCATAAGTGGACACAATCCCTTACTCTCTCTTTTGTTTTCCCTAGGATCGCTTTATCCTCCATTGCCAATTGAACCAACTTTCTATATGCCTTTGTTAATTCTCTTATTTTAACTAAGAGTTCTTCACTTGACATTTTATCAATGTCTGGGTGTGGTGTGTAGCTGGCTAGAACCGGCCACGTTGCTCCTGGTCTACCTAGTGGACCGAGCCTGGTAATATGATCATTGTGTTTTAGGGCGCCTTTAAACCAGAGCAGGTGCTCTTGGTATTTTAATGGGATTTCAATCTCCTCAAAAGGAGCGTACTCTTCCGGTGGATCCCCTATTTTGTAATAGTGGAACTCGTGTGTTGCGGTGTTTGCCGCTGGAAATTTTATCCAAAAATAGAATACCTCTGTCTGCCGATATTCGTATGCCTCTATCACGAAGACAACTGTGCCACCTTGTGTGGTCAGTCCATTTTCTATACGTTTTGACGGTATAGATTTTCTTAAATGTACCGGAATGATTATCGCACCCGGTTCAGTAGTCCCTGTACCATCGGGACCCTGCTGAGTCGCATTTACTGCGGCATCAATAATTCCGTTTTCAGTGTCTGACATTTTATTGTCAGAAAGGTTTTGCAGAGCAGGTCTCCAAGGAGACAAAGATTAGGTGCACAATATTTTGGAACACTGTATCCTTCAACGTTGAATAAACCAGAGCTTTACATAGGAATCTCTTCCTACTAAGTTAGGGCGGATTTTAACCTTTCACCCACTCCAGACGTCTATTGGAGTATTTACGGGAGAAAGGGTCTGTGTGAAAAATGCACGACTGAGTTACTCTAACGTCTTGCGTTAGTTTTATCGCCTTACCAACGTTGGGCGCCATGTAGTGTAGTTCCTATTTACCCTATAGGCCCTGCGCATTGGAATAACATAAACAGTAGTATAGACGTAGAAGTGCGGTCTTCCAGGTCTCTACTGACTATGCTAAACTTAATTGGGTTTGTTACCAACTAGCTCAGAGGTCACTGGAAACTTTCTTGACTGAATAGGAAGTGATCAGCTTCCCTGGTACAGACAAGAAGGGATTCAGTTTTCCAACAACCGCATAAACATGACAACTTTGCTCCTTAGAATAAGAGTCAATCTCTAGAGTCGTGTGAAACAATAGACAGTTATTTTACTCAGTCAGTTGTGCAGATTACTTTCACCAAGATGCAGAGAATAGAGAGACGGGCGTTTTCAATAAAAGGTATTATTTATTGAACAGTCTTTCTTCTCATGCAAGAGAAATGAATTGCCACAATTGCAAGACTTGTTATTATAAAAAGTGCGTACAGTAAAATGAGGATTGCGAAATAATACTGTAAAAGCATTGATATGGTTTCTTAGCCATACAATGGTTAAAATGAATAAAATATATACATTCATATATACATTTGACTAACGTACTCAACTGGTGCTTCTAACTACACCTACCCCAGTGTACCTGACCTAAGCCTAATACTTGGGAGGGAGTAAGTAAGTAGCAGTTTAAGTGAAGTTGGTTTTGCCAAGGTTTGCTTCAAGAATTCTCTCTAAGGGTTTAGTTAACACCATACCTCTGAAATAGAATGTTGGAGGTCTTGTATCTCCTTCCAGGACTCGATATCCCAGTCACTCGCAAGAGTAGGCTGAAAACGCCGGAGCTGGATTTTCTCGGCAGGAGAATAGACAGCGTCTCTCTCAGCGCGTCAAGGAGGCGGAGGGGTAGCGTCTGTGGGCTGCTTGCATCTGCTGGGCTCTGCAAGGGACAGCTGTTCTGCTCCTGTATTCACCACACCATCGCTATCATTCATGTCGCGCTTGCTTAAGGCAACGCTGGTATTATTTATACCTGAAAGGTGCCTTGTTTGACGTAAGTTTTTGGACGTAAGACGTCAATAAAGATGTCACTAGGAAGTGATCGTCCTTTCAGTGCTCATTAGAGTTCTATTACTAATCAAAACATAGCAAGCGGGGCTTTCCCAGGTTGCTGAGTTTTATCTTGTTGAAGAACTCGGAGTGTAATCTAGGAATCTAAGATAGTGGCTTCTGCTGTGTCATCTACTGTAATGAGCTGTAGAGGCGAGTTTCAGAAATGTGGCTGAAATATGGCTCTGATCGTGTATGCCATTATAGGGGTATGAATGGATTATAGCCGTATAGGGGCATAATGTCACCGTAGTGATCGGGGTCCTAGATTAGAACACAACAGAGGGTCAGCTAAAAGGTTGTGGTGCTGGCTCAAAGAGATCTTATACTGACAATACTGTCATCAGTTTTTGAAAATAGTAGCATATGGGTTATTAGGGGTAAGGCTGGTAGAACTGAACTCAGTACATGCATACTGAAAGGCCAATCCCAGTGGGTTAGCAGAGAAATCTAAAATCCAGTAGAGCGAGAGATGAATAGGGCATACAAATGTTTAGAAACTGGGCAAGTTGAGGGTTTTGAGGAATCCGAGCACCAGTGTGGAGCAGCAAGGGAATTCCAACAACCAGCGATCTGCCTTAGTGGCTGTAGACCCAGAAAAGGGTGGCACTGTATGTGTCCTGTAAATTACTAGTTTTTACTTTTTTTCTGTGTCAAATTAGTTAGTTTACTGACCTCACTCACATAAAGTTCTAGTTTAGTGTGGCTCCCTGACCCTTGCCCTGACATTCTGTGTGGGAGCTGAATGCATGTTTGTGCTGTACTTGGACAGCATTTATGAGGTAGTAAAACTTCATGTGTGGTAAGAGTTTGGGTATTGAGACCAGTCGATTGCATTGTGGAAGGGACCCTAGATTAGTGTAATCAAGATGTGTATTGTCTGGTTTCTGTGGCTTAAGGGTGAGTAACCAGGCACTAAAGTGAGGCTGGATAGAGATATGTCTACCCTTAGAAATTCAATGAGGTTCTTGTAAGCAAAGCACTGCTGATTAGTTCTTCCTGAGTACTGTCATTTGGGTACATGATAGAGGTGAGGGGTCAGCCAGCAATATTGTTTGTTCAAGGTGAGGGACTATCTAAGTAGGGCCTCCCCTTTTGCCTGTTCCTGATTTCTGCTTCGGGAAGGCTGTTGAAAATTAGGTGCAGAAATCTGACCCTTCAATGCTCCCTTTTTGGATACTCTACCTTGCAACCACAACAAACTGCTACCAGAGCCGTGTCTGAGCTACATCCAGAATTTTCTTTTAACAATAATCACTCCAAACCAATTTTGAAATGGTAGTCAGTGGATTCAAACCTCTGTCAAGAAAGTGAGTGTAAAAGTGGGATTGTAAAAAGGTTGATCCTTGGGATTCACAAATGAAGGTAATAAAGAGTATCTGTTTATTTACCGTATCTTATTTACTACAATGTTGTGTAATAAAAACTGTGAATAACATATCTCTCTCTGTCTCTTTTGTTCTGTGACTTTCTCCTCACTGTGATAATGATAATGATAAAAGGATTTGTATAGTGCTCGTTCACTAACGGTTTCTTGGCACTAGGGTGGGAAAACATGATCAGAGGGAGGGAAATGTGATTTAATGGTTGTACGCCTGAGAGAATAGCCAAGTTTTGAGGGATTTCCTAAACACGGGGTAGGACTCTGTTTGGCGCAACATGGGTGGCAGTGAGTTCCAAAATTGGGGTGCGAGAAAGGCAAATCTCAGCCCCCCGTGTTTCTTACGCTTGATGGTTAGAGGAATCAGGAGATTTGCGTTGGCCGAACGGAGAGAACGGCTTGGAATGTAACGCTGAATTCTGTTGGAGATGAAAGCAGGCCCATGAGAGGAGATTGCTCTATGGGTCAGGCAGCCAATCTTAAACAGGCAGCATTGCTCCACCGGGAGCCAGTGGAGGCCCTTGAGGAGGGTTTCACATGATGTGATTTAGATAGGCCATGCACGAGTCTGGCTGCCTGGTTCTGTACCAGCTGGAGCTTCTGCAGCTGGTAGGCAGGAATCCCGGCATACAAAGAGTTGGCATAGTCAATTCGTGACATTACTAGGGCCAATGTAACCTGGACCAGGGCCTCAAAGGAAAGAAACTTGCTGATTTTTTGGATCCTGCACAAATGAAAGAAACAAGAAGAGACCACTGCATTTACTTGAGGCTTAAGGGTGAGGTCGCTGCTGATGGTAACTCCAAGGCTTTTGACTGCTACTGAGGGGGTAGGTGGAGGACCCAAGATGAGTGGCCAGAAACTGGGGTTCCAGGGATTGAGAGAGGGCCTGGTTAGAACAAGCTCAGTCTTGTCTGGATTTAATTTAAGTTGACTTGTGTTCATCCATGAATGAATGAATACCATGTTGGACTGAAAGGATTCGATTGCAAGGGGACAGGGATCAATGTTGAAAACAAGCTGAATATCATCGGCATAATTGAAGATGACTGCGTCCCTCTTCCTTAGATCCGATATAAGAGGCCGGATGTAAAGGTTAAATAGGAGGGGGGAGAGGGAGGAGCCCTGTGGGACCCCGCAGGTGAGTTCCTTGTTTTCCGATACAAGGTTGGATAGGCATACAGCTTGATGACGATTGCTGAGGAAGGAGGCAATCCATTTTAAGGGGATACCATGGATGTCGGCGTCCTCAACACGGTCGACCAGAAGATTGTGGTCAACAGTGTCGAAGGCGGCTGACAAATCCAGGAGGATGAGCGCCTGCGAGATGTTTTGGTCAGCACCTCGTCTCAGCTCGTCATGGACGACTAGCAAAATGGATTCAGTGGAGTTTTCGGGTCTAAACCCAGCCTGGTAGGGGTCCTGGTAGTATGAGTGTTCAATGAATGTGCTGAGGCAGCTAGTAACATAAGCCTCAAGGATTTTGCCCAGGAAAGGCAACAGTGAGATGGGTCGAAAATTACTGGGAACAGTGGGGTCTGCGCCTGTTCTTTTTAGAATAGGTTGCACCTCTGCCTTTTTAAAGCAGTTGGGAACGATGCCTGAGGAAAGGGAATTATTGAAAAGAGACAGCGGGATATCGGGGAACTGAAGGAAGATCTCACGGGCAATGTGAGGGGGGCAGCAATCTGAGGGTGAACCCGAACAAATTTTTTTGAGGAGAGAAAAAAAAATGGCTTGTGTGATGGGAGGAAAAGAATCAAAGGATGAGTGATTAGGAGATATTTGCGTGGGTTCCGGGGGGGATAAAGATTTAGGAATGCTAGCTTTGATTGTGGCAATTTTTTCAAAAAAGTATGTGCTGAGGGAGTCGCAAAGTTGTTGGCAGGGGGCTGGTTTTGGTAGTGATCTGATCAGGTTTGACGAGCTCGTCCACAATGGAGAAGATCTCCTTCGCTTTATTATCAGAGCTGAGGATTTTATGCGAAAAGTAGTCAGTCTTGGCTTTCATAATGGCAGCTTTATATTTGTGCAGGGCTCTTACGAAGGTGGATTTCAGTATAGGGCAATACTTCTGTTTCCATTTACGCTCTGATTGGCGTAAGGATAGTTTCATATCTTTCAGGTTAGTGGTGAACCAACGTTGTACGTCATGGGGTCTTTTTAGATTTATCTTCCTAAGTGGGGCCAGAGTGTCCCTGCCAGCGGCCAGCCAGGCATTGAGGTTCTCCGCCTCAATATGAGGAGAAAGCTGGGGGTCGTGAGAAGGGGGGCTGGGAGGTTTAGAGGTGGCTAGATAGGAGCAGAGTGCGGTAGTGTTTACCCGACTTCAGTTCCTTGCCTTGATCATCCCTGAATGGGGGGTTTTAACTGGGGGGAAATGGGAATGGAAAACGCTATGAGGAAATGGTCTGACCATGAACATGGGGTGATCTGAATATTTAAGATCTCCAAATTAGAGGACCAGACCTGGTCAAGTATGTGACCTTTTTTGTGGGTGGCTAATTGGATATGCTGTGTAAGATTCAACCCATGTAGAAGCTCTGTGAAGGCTACCGACGTTGGACACTCGCATGAATCCCCTGGCCAGAAGTTAAAATCGCCACTAATAAGAAGTCTGGCGTTGTTAATGGCAAGTTGGGCAATGGAAAAGAGGGCATGTGACTGTGTCACATCTTAAATGCCTGGTGTCCATGCAGTATATTAATCTACTGTTACAGTACGTGCCATAGTCTAGCCTGTGCTGAAGAGCCAGTAGCCAACCTCACTCAGAGTGGGTACAATTTGGGTGTCCTCCAATTGTCAAATCACCACCTAACAGAAAAGCAAAAGACGCGGACAGTTCCAGAGGACAAACAGTTGTCCAGTTCTCAGAGGGAAATACTGGGATAGCCAGAATAACTGAAATGGTAAGATGGTATAGCATTTCTAACCATGGAGAGGACTTTCGTCTCATTAATTTAGTTTAACCTTTCTGATTTTGAGAGAACAATCAAACAGTCAATAAAGCATCCATACTGTCTCGACCTCTAACTCTCATGATGATTGTTCTGTGAACATTTCAAATGTATCTCAAAGTTTCTCATCATCACACCATAATCTCTATTAGGCAGCTACTGCCATAAATGTACACCCATAAATACAGTTCACATAAAAACATTAAAACCATAAAATCAATAAGAATCCTTATAAACTTATTAAAACCATTGGATCATTACTAGTGTGAAAAGCTCATAAAATCATTGTCAATCATAGTGTTTCTCAGTATGTCCAGAAACCGGTCCTAGGATGCTTGTTTCCAGTCCAGGGAGGATCTGGCCTTGCAGTTTGGGCTGGACTGTTCCCATTTGGCACAGGGTCAAGACTGATTTGCATATGGTTGGGTCCAAACTGAAATGGCGAGCAAAAATGATAGATTTGGCCCAGATCTCTGTACTGGGGTAAATGTATGACATTGTTTTGCATTCTGTTCACCAATAGTTCTTTTTGCATTTATCACACCGAGAGGGACTGGAATGACCAGTCGTGGGTCCTGTGTTCTCCATGCCACTGGAGTCAAGCTATCCTGGCTGATGAGGGCTGAACACCCAAAACTGGTCCTAGGATGCTTTTTTCCAATCCAGGAAGGACCTGGCCTGGCAGATCAGGCTGGACTGTTCCCATTGGGCGCAGAGTCAAGACTGATTTGCCTATGGCTGGGTCCAAACTCGGATGGCACCGTGAGCTAAAAAACAATGGATTTGGCCCAGATCTCTGTACTGGGGTGAATGTATAACATAGTTCTAGGATGCTTGATCCAATCCAGGAAGGACCTGGCCTGGCAGTGCAGGGTGGACTGTTCCCATTGGGCGCTGGGTCAAGACTGATTTGCCTATGGCTGGGTCCAAACTCGTATGGCATGGTAAGCAAAAAAAAAAATGGATTTGGCCCTGACCTCTGTACTGGGGTGAATGTATGACATTGTTTTGCATTCTGTCGATCAATTGTTTTTTTGCATAGCCATTGACTTATAACCTTGAGTTCCAGTAGCAACACGTTGGGAAGGGTATTTAAATTAGAGGGTCGAGCTAAAAACGTGCGCAAATCACATAACTAACAGCATTGCACAGTGCAGTAAGGATCTCAGTAGCCAACAATACTCTGTCTGATTCTCCATACCCCATTAGAAAACAGGACAAAGCAAACAAAATCGAGGGTGTTGTGGCAGATCTGAAAACTCTGGATACAAACCCATAAATCCTGATCTTCATGCTCCAACAAAGTGGAAGTAGCCACTTCTTTCTATTATTTGAATATCGCTGACAGAAAAATAATATGTGATTAATGCATTCTTTCACCTGAAAAACAAAAAAGGCAGGTCAGATTTATTTCACTGCCATGGGGCCTCCAGTTGACAGTGACAGTGCGCAATGGTAAAGTCCCAAGACAAAATTTGATGTACAAGGATTTGCCAGTGGCGGTTCAATGAAATCCATGTACTCTTCCATACAGAAGTTATCCTTGAATTACTGAAAGGCTAGTGTCAAAGCACCCAGACTCCTAGTCCTGCTCGATTCTCTGTCTACATACCTCTAGTACAACCCCTTGAGTACAGCCTTTGTTATACTGGTCCAAGCTCCTTCGTTAGTCCACATATGTTCATACCCCATTTAGCCAGGAGGGTCTTGATATCTCCTAGCAAGGGAGCTCCTTTAAGCCCTCCTGATGCCCAGCTAGGTCCACTGAGGTCCATTGCAGACTACAAGTATATTACAGACTTAAGGGCTGCTTTATAGACAATGGACCGTTGGCCTAGATCCAGTCACAATGGCTGGAGCAGGGTGCTGGTGGGGAGATTCACTAATATTTGTATGAATGTATTCTTGCCCACCTCTAGTGCTGGCACCTTCTCTTGTTCCCTTAGTTCACTCCAATCACCCACCCAAAAAAAGCTTGCAAGTAAAAATGTTGTATGGCTTGGGATGCAGGTGAAACACTCGAGTCATTATCCCCCTCAAAATTCCCCCTGCATAGTGTTCAAGCTTGAGCTTACACTTGTGTATCTGGGTGGACCAGCCACAATTCTCAGTCAGTGTGAGACCCAAATACTCTAAAGTGCAAACTCTTTCAAGTGGAGCCACATGCAGGAATGGGTTTGTACAGGTCATATGACTGCGGTTAAAAACCATATACTTGTTTTATGTAAATTGATTTCCAGCCTTCTCTGCTCGCAGAAGACACCAAACTAGTCCAAGAGATTTTGGATATCCATAGGGGATTTGGATATCAGTAAGGTGTCGTCAGCGAACTGGAGGGTTGGAATCTTCATACCTGTCAGACTAGGTGCATCATGTTTGCACTTCTCTAGGTTTCTCCAACACATTCTTTACTTGCCAAACATTACGGCGAAGGCTTCTGTCAAACAATAAGTGGTGTTTGGCTATGTGCATGAGATTTATTTCTTTTTAATAAATGTGGGATTGGAATCAAAACTCTCAATCATAATAAGTTGGTAATTTGCGTGCATGGCCATATGAAATGATTCCTATTTTAAAAGCATCACCCTGTATCCAATATGACTAGGATTGTTATATTATACCATGTCACCGGGATATGACTATTCCAGTTCTGTCCTTTGCTTTTATGAATCATTGTTTTAGGTGTCTATTTTTATTTTTTTAATTGAACCACACCAGAATTACTCATTCAGGAATACAAACACAGATTGTTGCAAGGCAGGAAAAAGTTCAGAATATTTGCCTTTTATTTGTTCCTGGTGTTTTCACTTGACATCATCAGTATAAGCACGTACATAGCTCTAAGATTAGGCTTCTTCACCAAGCCTTTCACAGGATCTGTTCATCTTTATGACCATCCTGGTGTCAGCGGCAGGGTAGGTTTTAACGCAAGAAGCGTTAACTCACCAAACCCAATTGGTGTCCTTTCATACCACCGACTCACTGTTGCGAGTATATCTCACATACAGACCAGGTCAACTACCTGTGTTCTGGGTACATAGACATTTACTTACCTCTGTAGTGTAGATAGCGTTTTATTTGTTTCTGAGGAAGTGCCCGGATGTATCAGACAACAATGGCACGAAACATGTCGATCTCTTGAGAGCTGGACATACACAACTAGATACATCATTACTAGTCCTGTGCCCCTCTCACTCTTTTAAACTAGACAGTTTACCACCCCCAATACAGTTGTTTAGGACTAACTGGCCTATTTTACATCCATCTACACCCCACATCTACACACTAGGTCTCTCACTCCCACTGCACCTACAAGCAGGAACAAAAGATCCCCGACAAAGAGCCCCGGTTTGGGTGCCCGTCAGGTATTGCAGCGCAGACCTGACAAAGGGCAGGCTCATATGATGAAGCATGACACCTAGCTTGCTGGGTGTGTGAGAGCCCTAGTTTCGACAAGGGAATTCCCCCCTCCCTCCCTTCTTTCTGCTCACACGGAGTGGTCTCTTTGGACTCACTACGCTTTGTCCCTTCTTGGTCTTCTACCTTCCATACACAGAGGAACTTTGTACTCTCTTTGCTTACTAGTCCTGGTGGGGTATGTACACTGGACCTCGGTAAACACGCCCCTTAGTTCCTCCTTTTGTTGAATAAATCTTTATGATTTGCCACTTCTTCAGATACATTTAAAGGAGTTTGTGTATTTGTAAAATAAGCGATAGCTTCATAATGGGCATTTCAAGTCACTGTATCCTGGCCCTTGATACAGTTGAGTGGCATTCTGTTCCATGGCTGCCAAATTTACTTTGAAATATTTATATATTTTTTTCAATGGCTGTTGGGAAATGGATAGAGTGCTGTTCATGTTCAAATTGTATTTTGGCTAGTAGAACTCGAACAATGCGATCAGTGCAAATTGTGTTCACTCTTTGCAGTTATACCTGGTGGTAAATACCTATTGATTTATCTGCGAGGCATAATGGCTCATAATTGTAGCTAATTGGACAGTAGCAAGGTAAATAGTGAATTTTCTCTGATAGTTGCCCAATCACCATCCAAATGGTGTATAGTGTCTGTTATTTAGTGAGCAGCTGTGTAAAATGTTTGCTATTTGCGCAAATGCCAGCAAAACAGTGCATAATCTCTGCTATTTAACCAGTGGGCAGTAAAATATTGAAGTTTCTGTGCTACTTGCATGGTAAAACTATGCTTAATCTCTACTATTAAGCCAGCAGCAAAAAACAAACGTTTCAAGGCCAAAAATCTTATTTTTGCTATTTATTTAGGAGTAGAGTAAATAATCAAGGCCCAGATTTACTAGACTTTGTTTTTGTTTTTGTCAAGGATGGAGCACCCTCCTGCACAACAGCAACCCTCTGGGGCTTTATTCTCTCTTAATGTGTGCTGCAGAATGCAGCACATGTAGAAAGAGGAAAAAATATGGAGAAGGTGTAGTGTGTTGATGCAGTCCAATGTGTGCCACTCATGGTAAATCTGGGAATGTATCAAAAGCCATGTGTGTGGTGGATATGTGTGAACACCCACTCTCCACCATGTAATGCCTCCCTGGTGCAGAGTGACTTGCTCTGCTTGGTAAATCTGATTTTAGTGTTGCTTTGACCTGGCGTTACCATGTGTGACGCAGGTGCAACCCAGCACTATGATAAATCTGTCCCTGAGTTCTCTGCCTAGACATCCTAGGCATAAGCCCACAACCTTACATAGTTTGACTTTCTCGAAAGTAGACCATTTGCCTACAAAGTTTAACTTACATTGTTTGCGCACCCGGTTGTGCAGGCTACTCCTGTGACCACTGACAATAAATGCCAGATTTCTTGCAGTAATGCAAGGGCAACGCAACACTATAGTCAGTTTTATCAAGCTTGATAAATCTGGAGTAAAGCAAGGCAGTGCACGGTGCCGCCTTGCATTTCTCTCTGTGCTAAAGAGTAGTTACATTGTTGGAGCATGGGTGTTCACATGCTCCACCCACAGATTTTGGCACATTCTTAGATTTACCATGAGTGGTAGTCCGGGGAATGCATCAAAATGCAAAGCCTTACCTACAGAGATGTAACTACAAGCAATATGTTTATTTATGCTCTGTATCTCCAATTTCTATATGTGATACATTTTGCAGCAAACATAGAGGAAAATTCCTCAGAAGATTGTTTTTGTGCAGGAAGTTACCCTTTCTTGCACAAAAACATTCCTGCCTAAAACTCAGGCACCCATGCAGCACAGTGCAAGGGTGACTGTCTTAGCGCAAGGCAGCACATTACGCACCAACTCAAGGAAAGGACAGGAATGTTCTATATATGTTAAATATAAAACATTCATTCCTTCTCCCTTTGATGCAGTGCAGTGCAAAAAGGTGTCTTGCTGCAATACATTGGGTGAAAGTTTGACAAATCTGGGCCTAACATTCATGAGGTGTGCATGCAACCCTGACAAGCAAGGATGCAGGGTTATCCCTTGCCAAAAGAGTTTGCAATTCCCATTGGTACCATGCTTGCATGAGACATTGGTATAAGATTACCTGGGATTCATATTTTGCCTGGGGATCTGCACCCACGACCATGAAAGGTAATTAATATATGGATTAGTGTGCTTAGGACACCTGAGTCCTGCGGAATCTCCAGGGTTTCCCCTGGCTGATACCAGCTGCCTGCACACTCTGGAAATAATCACTGGCAATTCTCCAGAGACTCAGCACCTTCTACTGAGTGTTTGTCATTCCTTACAGTCACCCTGCAGGGCCACCAGGCAATACCAAGCCTGGACTGGCTACCGGGCATTTTAGAATACTGCTGAGCTGGGGGCTGATTCCATTGATGGGGACCTGCGTTCAACTAAATCAGCCCCCGCAGTGGATTCAGCCCCCAGCTCGGCAGCATTCCAAAACGCCCAGTAGTCAGTCAGGCCCTGGGCAACAGGTATATTCAGGGGTGTTACACAGGCCCTCGTAGCCCCAGCAGTGCGGGGCTCCCTCAGCTCTGCACTCTGGCTGCAGAGCTCCTGATTGAACCCCGAGGCAGCCTCTCCACGTGCCTTGCAGAGAGGCCCCTTCAAGTTACGTGATGGCAGTGGGAATAGGTGGTGGTGCTTTCCTCAGCATGCTGTCGGACACCGTGTTCCTCCTTCAGACATGTTATGGGGCCACCCCTGTCAAATAGTACAAATTCCACCGGCGGCTATGGTGAGATGTGAAGGCAATGTTTGGCTGCGCGGAGATCGTCTCTCTCCCCCAGTCTATATGAGGCACTAGTTGTTTACCTAGAGAATTGCCTACAGGATGCATTCAAGTTGGCATGTTCATGCTAGTCATTGCTTAATTTGAGCAGGTGCTTTCAGGTGCTCAGCACCTGCACTTTTTTCACAGGGCCTGGGCTACAATTTCTGAACCTGCAGGTGGTGGTCTCAATAATAATTGTTCAATTCGAAATAAAAAGAATACCATACATTGCATGGTGACTGGCTGGTAAATGTTCATAGGCAGGCCGGCATATGCCTGTCCAGGCAGGCATGATTGTGTATCACCACGTTAGTGATTATGTCATCACGCTGATCACAAATCCAAGAAGTCATCGACAAACTATGGCTTGCATTCTATTCCCCTAGTCTGCTGCACCCTGCCACTGCCTGAGCCTTAACCTCCCATTGGATAATTGTAGCTGAAGGCTGGCTCTTGACGGAGTTGAGGCAGGGAAGCTGCAAGAGCGCATTTGGAACTTGGGAGTGAGGGCTCTTGAGGAAGAATACATGAAAGTAAGCGTGGACTTTCCATTTGTTGCGTAGCCAAAGTATCATATCTGTACCGACCCCACTCACCTGATAACACAGGCACTACGGGAGCGAAGATGGTCCGAATCCTCCCCAATTGTGCCTTAACCCCCCTCCTCCCCTGGCGATATTCAATAAGAATCACCTGAGTGGGAAATGCACATGGGGAAGAACCGGTGTACTGTCAGATATTCAGGGTAATACTGGTATTCATATGGCCATCCTCTAGACTGCAGGCATACCACATCTCCATACCAGGAACATACTGCAGCAAGCAAAGAACAAAAGAGATAGCAGATTAGCACAGAGAAAAAGAACCACCAATAAAGTATGTTATGCAAAATGCTATCACCCCATATACCCTTACCCTGTATCTTCCACATACCAGAATAAAAAGTGGAAGTCGTTCTGCACGCAGTCTTGAGGTGCTTAGAGGAATGGAGGCAATCAGATAGTTCTATAATACCAGGTTCTTCCAAATTGCGGGACAAAAAAGGAACACTTCCACTATATATGTGTCCGAAAAACCCTCTAACAAAAAGTCCTACAGAATCCATTCCCAGCACACTGGAAAAAAAAACAAAAGGGGTAATGAAGAAAGTATCTTGCCTAGAATCCACTAGAGTCCACTGCTTGTTATTAAGTTCTCCTAGATGACTCCTGTTATATCCAGTAGATCCAGAAGAGGACAAGATTACTTCATCAAAAGTCTGCACCAGCCGGTAACAGACAAGTCCTTTGTAATAAAAGAGAGTCCCTGCATAAACCAAACAGGAGTCCAAAAAGGAAAGAACAATCCAGCAAAAAGCAGGGTACAAAATCCAATACAGCAAGATGCCAGGATAACCAAGGCCAAAGTGCTTCCGGGGCGGAAAACCAGAAGAGAACCCAAGCAAGGAAGGGAGGGAGCAGAGGCCTTAAATAGCACCCTAGACCCTGCTCACCCTCCTATCACTAGGCCATGAATAAAAGAAAATGCTTGCCCACCTATCCAGTAGCAGGATATAATTCTCGCTGAAAGTGGTGCCACCTCCATCTCCCGCCCGCAAGGTAAAGCCACACATTGCTGCTCGCATTTGTCCCCGCCCGCAATGATCCCGCCTATGAGTTCCTACCTGTATTGCTAACCTGCCCGTGAAGTCCCGCCAGCAAAGCTGACCCGCCAACAGTACATCCCGCCCCCATGTGTATCTCCCGCCAGGTATCACGCCCTTAATGAACCCCGCCCGCAATGAATCCTGCCCGCAATGTGTCCCGCCCATAATGTGTCCCGGGGATCCCGCCTACAATGCCCGACTACAGAAGAGTAAACAGGAAAGAGAGAGAAGAGGATCACACAACGCTCAGACCGCAACAATATCCGGCAGCCCTGCATTGCTGCTATCCTCAATGTGCTCGATGCGGCTGCGGCCCTACACAACTTTTATGAGCCATGGCTTCACCAGTAGAATCTGTGCGCTGCACCCCAGCATGGTAATTGCTAAGTGTGAGTGAGTCCAGTAGGCTCCACTGCCATACTTACCGGCATTTGCAGCATTACTACTGGGGACAATGCCTGTGACGTAGCAGGCAGGATCACAGCAAGCTGAGCAGTGGATGCCAATGCCGTTGTCATCCCTGGACCTACTAATTATAGGCAGCACTAGCAGTGGCTTGACCTGCTGTGCACAAGCAGCCACTTGTTCCACAATAAATCCAGTCATACCACAGTGCTTAATATATGCAAAAAAGCATTTACATTTGGTGTACATTTTGTTTTTGCACTCAGTGTAGGTAAGAAAGTAAAACACGTCATCTTCTTCATCTTTAGGAATGACAACAAGAAAACGCAGAGTTCAAAATAACAGGGACATGTACAGACTGACGACAGGGGTCACAGGCAGCAGCAGTGTTAGGGATGAGAGACAGCAAGAATGCAGAGGAGAAGAAGCAACAAGAGAGGAGAGAGATAAAACGGAGCAAAGTAAAGGAAAAGGAGGAGAGCAAATCAGATACAAAGAGAAAGCAGCCATGATGTGAAGAAGAGAGCATTAAGAAGAGAGAAGATAGAATGAAAGAATGTGGAGGACAGAACAGAGGCAAAAAAGCCGACAAATGATAAAATGGAGACACAGCTAATCACTGCTAGAGAGTGATAGTAAAGAGCCAAGAACGAGGGGAGAGAGAGCAGAGCATGGATAAAAGTGAAGAGAAAAAAGGGCAGGACTAAAATTAATAGAGGGCAAATCAGAAATACAAGAGATCAAGGTTAGAAGATAGAGACTGAGGCAGTGAGAGTTTTGAAAGTGGGGCTCACCGGAGGAAGACGTGAGCGGTGGCCTCCTTGGCAACATTTTCAGCACCTGCACTTTTTTTTTTTACAAATTAAGCACTGATGCTAGTCGATCACACAGTTCCAATGACTGTTTTGGCAGCATTCCGAATGAACTCTATGTAGTGCATAGCAAAGAATTCCTTACAATGTCAGTAAGTTTGATTTTGTTTCTTCACGTCTCATTATTTGTAATTGAAGAAGATGTAAAATAGTCAAAGTGAGAACGTTGCTCTGTCTTTGAAAATTAATGATCAAACTTGGCCTTTCCACAAATACCTTTCCCAAGAAAACCTACAAAATGCAAACATGTGCAAGGAGCAAGCAAAAATATGTAAGTATTTTTCAAGCTAAGTCATAAACATTTAAATGTAGTTATGTTGACACTGTCCTTGAAAAATATATCATTGTCATCCATAAATGCCTTTAGGGTAAATTCACACATAAATCAGATAGTGAACATACATGTTGGAAGATTGCTTTTCAAATGCAGCATATATTACATATGCTTATATGCCAGGAGAAAACAGATGTGGAGTGGTTTTTAATGCTATGTTAGAATTGCCTTTTTAATAGTTCTCAATCTTTAGCCTTTTTAATAGGTCTCAATGTTTAGATTTGGGACCTTCGCAGATTTATAAGCGGAATAATGGCATTTTGGATCTTTAAGTCAGCAACGTGTAGTCTTCATTTTGCAATATCGATGTCATGAATATGAATTAGGCTAAACCGCAAAGGCGGAGACTCTCCTGTTTACTTCTGGTAGGTGACATTGCATCGTGCATGCCCTATAACTCATGCTTATATTATTTATGATAGGATGTTGCACATGGTGCCAATGCTAATGAGCTGTCTGCAAATAACTGCACAACCACATTAATCAGGCTAACATGATTACTGAAGCATTATAATTGTTTATTGTTTTTTCTCCCCTCTTCTTGGATGGAGAATATAAATATGTACTGGTGCAGTTTGATTGTCAGAAGTGCTAAATGGTAGAGCCAGACTGTATAATTACATCTGCAGTACATAGCACCCTGCTTTGGAAATTCAATTCTGCAAGTGATTTTGCAAAACTAAAGCACCATATTCCTTTTAACAAAAGGTGCTGGGTTCTCTTTATTACATGTTATTATATTCCTTCGCAAAGGGAGCCATTGGTAAAGATTTGTTATAACCTAAGTCTAATGATAAGTAATTTAAGATGTCAAGAGCCTGATGTACACAGTGATATTAAGGTCGAAAGGGTCAAATTCAGGCATTTGGTACCACAGAATGGCGTTTTAAGTGTTCAAATTCCATATTGCAATTTAGTAACACGTTACCTAATAACAATTTGTATTGCAGACAAAATGCAGAATTGGTATTTGAAAGGGGGGTGTAAAGGACGTCACTTCCAATGCTGACTCCTTAATTTATGTATTAATATTTTGTGAACAAAATACAGTAGCAAAACATTAATATTTTCCCACCAAAGCCAAATTGGTGGTAACAAGCTGCCAAATGGAAGTGGTACCTAAGGAACTTTTAATATTGATGCTGTTATATGCAACAATACTTGTATGTTCAAAAATGAAATTAAATCACTGTTGTCAAAATCTCCCGTGATGACCTCTCCATCAACCCAGAGTAAGAAATACATGGTCAGACAAGCCCTGTTACCTAGGGCTGAGGCTACTGATTGACCGATCACATGTGGGGTGGCATGTAACCAGCAGGACAAACACAAAGACAAAATAAACTCAGATTAGTCCAGCAGATAGGCAACAGCACTTTTGGCTGGAGGGGTGCGCGCATTCCCATAACACCATAAAGTTAGATGGCTCCTGAGGTTAGGAACACTAAGCCCAAAAGAACACAGCACGCACAGTACACGCTCCTCATACTGGAAATCTGGACACTATTCTGACTGTTTCCCGGCCACAGCGTTTAATTAAACCAGCTGTTACAGTTTTGCCAAACGCCTCTTGTCTTTTGTTTTTTGAGGGTAAATTCACACTCCAGAAGCATTTTGTCAGCCAAAGGAAAAGGACCCCCTACTGAATGGATTCAATATCTACGCAGCAAGGAAGGTGAGCAGGAGCTGCAATTGAGTGAAATCTGGCTAAATTTCGTGGGCAGAAGTCCGTCCTTAAACTGCCGTCAGTGGAAGACAATCCCTAGTCCCAGCATTTGGCCTATGGCAAACTAGGGAGAAGCACAAAAATGTGACCTGAGATCCCTGCCACCAACAGAATTCTGACATATTGCCTATTTTATGTGTCCGAACTGAGTAGTTGCAAGGCAGCCTCGGATGAAATTCTGCAGAGGTCACTTTTTTTCAATAGTTAGCAAGCTAGGAAGGTTGAAGGTTGTTTAGTTGCTTGAACCGATGGGTGTGACACAGTTCGAACGCTTGTCTCCTGAGTGTGATACTGGGTTCAGGCCTCACTGCTTGGACCACTGGGCATGATACAGAGGCACACATAGGCCCTGGATGTGATATGGGGCCATCATCTCAATCTAATTTTTTAGTCTGAAAGGGTTTTCTCAGTGCTGTCAATTTCTTTACACTGGTAGTATCTGAAAGAAGTAAGAGGTGTTATTCGCTTGGACCAATGGGCATTACACAGCCGGTACGCATGACACATGATTGTGACTTAGGGTGTAATTTGGATGTTAGGAAAAATTTGGATCTTGGAGAATAGGTGGAGCTTTTGTTTGGCCAAGGAGGACCTGTGGTTGTTGTGTTGCTATCTTAGTCCCAGAGCCAATTTTGACAGACAATTGGTTTCTCTTCATCCTGTCTACTGCACAGAGCCTCCCCTCTTCATTGATCCACTTGCACTAGTAGTGGGCTAAGGTATTTTTAACAAAAACACAATTTATTCTCTGTCAGTTCGTCTCTCTCTCTCTCTCTCTCTCTCTATCTCTTTCTTTCTATCTCTCTCTTTCTCTCTCTCTCCTTTCTCATTGTTATAGTGTTCAGATGTTCCATTCTTGATGTTGTGGTGCTGGTAAATTATAGCAACTGTGTTTTATGTTGAGTGTTGTGTCTTCTTAATGAATTAATGTACGTATGAATAAGTTGCCATTTTGACAATTCATTATTACATATCTGTTATTCCGCTGATAAAATTCACAATGTTTTGAATGCAGCCATTGCACCTTATTCCAGGTTGCGGCCCTTCATATGCATTGTTGTTTTGTGGATTGTGAAAAGTCTGTTTTCAATGCCACTTTGTCTAAAGCTGACCTTGTAGTACAGTAGATATTGTCAGAATAATCCAGTTTACATATTCCCCCAGAATCAGAGTAGACTTTAGGATTATTTGACCAGAGAAGTTAGAATATACCAGTCCCTTGAAGAGCTCTCAACTAAAATCATGGAATTGCCTCCAAACAACATGCAAACTAGATTTTGACGCAGGCTAAAAAATGTGGTATGTTTTTCTGTAAATGGCAAGCACACACTAAGGCACAGATGTTCCCTTGGCTAGAGGGGTGAACTTTCGACACCACATAATAAAACATACAATGACACTCATAAGGACCAAATATGTAGGGCAAAAGAAGGCTAGAAGAGAGGCACTGTTATAGCTGTAGGCCAACCTCTAGGTGGCCCAGACCAACAATCCCGTCCCAGAACACGCAATCAAGGCGTCCACACCTCCCCCACCATATACAGGAATGGAGGTTCTCACTCTAATGCCTGGCATCCCAGCCACCCCAGCAATAGGATACACCAATCCATTGGTGTGGGGGTGTGACTGGCAAGCCCAGGCAATACCAGCAACATCCTAGCTTGGTGCTAGAGTTCCCCAAATTTCAACCCCCACCTCCATTGTTTTCAAACCATCAAGTCCCAGCGGGGCAGGGAGCCTGCACTGCAACACGTCTAGTAGAATGCTGCTAGGTAACTGGGAGGTTAATAGCGGTTCTTGACAGTGAAACCACTAGATAGGACAAGGAAAAAGGTCCCACTCTTCTGGGGCCAAACATCCAGAGGGGAGCCACAGGGTATACTCCCATCGAGTTTTATCCCGAGCCTTGACAAGCTTGGACCTAAAATGGAAATGTTTGAGAAAGCTGTTTAGAACAAGGTCCAACTATTCACTAAATATACCCTTAAACCTGCTTTATATCTTCCTCAACAGGAAAGCAGTGCTTTTAATGACTGAGAAAGAGCACAAAATTGACCATTAAGCCTTGCGAGAAAGGGGGAGGAATAGTAGTGTTTAACACCACAGTCTACAAAGTAAAAATGAAACAAATGCTAGGGGTAACGGAACACTCAGTATAATCAAAGGAGACCCAGAACCAAGAGTCAAACATAGAATACAGACAATATACAAAAGAGCAGGAATGGCAGGAATTATTTTTAATAAAGAACTGACATTTGTTATATCGGCTCATACCAGGATTTCAGTTATATATGGCGTACCCAAGACCCATAACCCACTCTGGATCCGCCCCTGCGTCCTATCGTTTCCACGACAGGAGCAGCTACTGAGCTTGTGTCAAAATGTACTGATGTTTTCCTGAAACCCCTTGTATGCCACCAACCTGCCTACATTAAAGATACAGGACATTTGATTTTCACCATTAATGGGATCCAATTTAATGATAAGAGAGAAATCTTGGTGACAATGGACAGAGGCCTTATATGCAAATGTGCCTCAGGCAAGGACCCTAGAAGTCATACAAGGTATACCACTTAGGGAGGGACATGGTGACAATAATGTGAGGTTCTGCGATTTCAGATTTCGTCCCGTATCTAGCCGCCATTTTGTGTCCTGTCGCCATTTTGTGTTGCCCTCACTCAGGCGGCACGGCGAACGCGATGCTTTTGCTTTTCCAGCTGCTACGTGTCCTTTCAGTTAAAAAGTAACTCTATTGTCCTTGTTCAAGAAACCCGATGTCAGGGTCTGGCCGAGTTCGTTAATCCATGTCTGGTTAGATTGATCCCTGTCTCAGCCGACTATTTACCCTCTCCTATTCTTCCCTTACACTATCTTTTCAAGTTGGCCTTAGCTATTCTCTCCTTGTATGCTCCTATTACACAACTATCCTTTGAGATACATCATCCTGTCCTGCCACCTGCGAGAGGGGATTGTGAACACCATCACTGATTAATTTGTTGGGAGGGGTGACACACGGGGTCCAAGAAAGAGGCGTATACTGGGATACCTGATAACTTGTTTTCCAACTTTTCCTATTGGTTCGTTTTGTGTGTGTGGGGAGTGGGATATTGTAAATGTGTTTCGTATAAGAGATTGTACGCCATGGATTGAAGTGGCAGCGTTCTCAGAACTTACACTCTGCATGTACTTCTAAAACAACTGTGCTTAGCTGCAGCTAATAAACCTGGCTTCCACGGTCAACAGAGTGTCTCGTGTCTCTGTTAGAAGCAAGGCAGGTGAGCCCGGGGATTAAGGACTGCCCTGCGCCGCCAGGCCCATAAGGCCCGGTTCTCCAACTGGCGCCCAACGTGGGGCGGTTTTAGTGGTAGCGGTTCAGCCCTAGGGTCGTGAGAAGCCCCGCAAGAAAATTCCGGAGGATTCGCGAGCCACACTAAGCGACCCCTGTATATCGAAGTGGACAAAAGGTCTTTTACAGCGCGGCTACTCCTTTCCGACGGCTGCTGGTGACTGCTGCCCTGACTACCGCCCTGCCTTGGACCCTCTGGTGATGATTGGTATCACGAGACGTTAGACGGACCTCCGTTGGCGTGAGAAGACCATCTAGTTAAGTATTCATGGGTAGCGCCCACAGCTTTTTTTTTTTTGTTTTTTTGTTATTCGTCTGTTGCAATAGTTGAAGCCGAGGGGTGAGTACTTTTGTACTGCGTTCTTTGCTTTTACTCCTCGAAGTTAGTGAACGGAGCAGTGTGCTTGAAATGCCTGGTCTGAGCGGACTTAGGAAACTCTGTTGTTTTTGCCGTTCTAGGGATTCCTGGCTTGAGGAATCATGTCTGATTCCTCCGGTTGGAACTCCCACTTATGAGCTCTATTCTAAGCATGGTGTTGGTCCCATTGCTTTTAATGATGCATGGATTCGATACACAAAGAAAGATGGTGTCTTAAGGTGGCCACAAAATGGTAGCTTTGAGCCTGACATATTAGATAAATTGGAGTCGATTCTGTTTAAAAGAAAAGCCCGGCCGGAAATGTTTGACTAATTCCGCCTTTGGCGTAAGGAAGCCAAACATAGAGAAATTAAGCAAGCAAAATGAGATAGGAAAATGAAAGATATGACGGTTATACAGGCTGCCCAGCAATTTAAAGACGATGAGACAGATCGAGCGATTGAAGTCTCGGATAGGCAGCATCAGATGGCAATAGATAGGTGCTATCCTGTGTTACCCCCACAACGTAAAGATCTTGAAGAAGATCCTTTAATGTCTCATTTACTGAAATTGCCTCCGCCTTATGCGCCAGGCGCTAATTCACCCGTAATATTGCCACCTGTGCAGCAACCTGTTATTCAGCCAGGAGCTCCGGCTCCTGCACCCTTGGCTCTTCCATTAATACTACCAGCACCTCCGTTGCCACAACCTTCTGTACCTCAGACTCCTTTGCCTTTTGTATCTCTTGGAACAGGTAGCCCTTCTCTGCCTTTGCTTAATACTTCATCTCCAGTTTTACTCCCCACTTCTTCTCCGATTCGTAATAGGTTAGTTGATACTGTTTCTGGTCTTTTCTTCCCTCTCTTTGGTTTGTTTAATAGGACTCTTGCTTTTTCTCGAAGACAATCTCGTAGTCAACTCCCAGATTCTGAGGAACGGGTTGTGTTTGACTCCCTTGTTCATAGATGGATGATGAATGGTCCATTATATAGTGTACCTGATATATTGAGTACTTTTCTTCAAGGGAATGCGACTACGCAAAGATAAGTTTTTAATGTTATGTGTGACGCGCTTATTAAAGGATGGGAGGATATGGAGTTGGACCTAACTCCTCAGGGTTTGTTGGAGATACAGGATAAGTTTGATAAGGGACTTATAGTGGGTCCTGATGTTCAGAATGCCATACAGACACTTGTTACTTTTAGGACCTTCTATTTCTCCCGGACTATTCCCGAACCTGATCCTGCAGTTAGAAAGAAAACGAAGAATTATCCTATGAGAGAAGTTCCTCCAGTTTAGAGGGAAGCGGTTCCCCAAGTAGGTAATGTTCCACCTGTCCCTGCTCATTTTCAACATGTATGGGTACATGTTCCTTGGAAGAGAGCTGAAGTTTTAGCACTTAAGCAGTCTTTGCCGGACCCTCGTAAAAATCCTGCTGGTTATTAAAAAGAGTTGTCCCAGACTGTTGATGCATGTCTTATGAATTTGACCAATATTGATATGCTGATGGGTAATGTGGTTCCACAAGCATTGTGGGATCGGATTCGTAGAGAGGATCACAACCAAGCTTTAGGTGGTACTTGGAATGATATAGTTGCTGCTGATACAGCACAAGTGGGTGGTGCTAAGCCAGATGATTTGATTACACAGTTGCCTGGTAGAATTATAACTTTAATGAAGATTATGATGCCTGCCTTATGCATCAACTGGGATAAGTTGGCTGCGTGCAAGCAGAAGAAAGATGAGAGTGTTTCCAATTTCTTTACTCGGTTCGAAGAGACGTTTATTGACCATAGTGGTCAGGACTTGAGTACTGAAGGGGGACAGCGATTATTTGTGGATACATTTGTTTTCAATTTACTTCCTGAATTGTCTCATAAACTAAAAGATTCAGAAAGCTCTTGGGCTAATTTTTCATCTGCTCAAATATTGGCTACTGCTCAATATTATGAGAATAGGCACAATGAGGAAAAAGATAAAGCTGAGAAGAAGATTAAGGATTTAAAAACGAAAGTTCTTCTTCAGCAGGCTTATCCTCCTCGTTCCGGTCAGCGTCAGTTCCAGCAACCTATTCAGTCTCAAAGGTTGCTGCAGAAACCTGAGCCTTTTGTTCCGTGACCTTGATGGCTATAATCTATGATCTGGTTCAGAAGGGCGTGGTTGAGGAAACAAGAGGTAATGTTTGCAACAGTCCTGTTCTCCCCATTCTTAAACGTAGCGATCCCTCTCAACCACCTGTGATTTTTGTGATTGATCTTCGGGAGGTCAACAAGATTGTTTTCCACCAGTTTCCTGTTGTTCCAGATATTACAGCTTTGCTTACTATGATACCCGCCTCAGCGGCATGGTTTTCTGTTGTCAATCTGAAAAATGCTTTCTTTAGTATTCCCATTGCTGCGAAAGCAGAGATATTTCTGGCTTCTCTCTTGGAGGCCGAAGCGTCCGGTTCAAGCGTGCTCCTCAAGGTTATTGTGAAAGTCCCTCTATCTACAGCCAAGCTTTGAAATCTCAGCTTGATGCGTTCACTTTGCCTTCGGGTGCTACTTTGATACAATACGTTGATGACTTGCTGATTGCTGCTGATTCAGAGGTTGTTTGTCAGGATGTGACGGTTTCTTTGTTGCGTCATTTGTCTGACTTACATCATAAAGTGTCACCTTCTAAATTGCAATATTGCCGCCAAGAGGTTACCTACTTAGGTCATCTCTTGTCGAAGGAGGGAAGACGATTGACCCCAGAACGAATCCAAGCGATTGCACAAATGTCTGAGCCAACCACACAGAGGGAGGTACGTGCCTTTCTGGGCATTACCTCATATTGTAGGCAGTGGATTCCGAATTTTTCTTTGTTAGCTAAGCCCTTGCTGGCGCTTACGTTGAAAGATACGCCACAACCTCTCCCTTGGACTGATGAATGCCAAAAGAGTTTTTCTGATTTACGTAATGCTTTGTGTTCTGCACCTGTATTAGGTACTCCGGATTACAGTAAGGCTTTTGCACTCTACATTCATGAAAGAGAAGGTTGTGCATTGTCAGTTTTAACACAACAATTTGGAGACAAACAACAGCCATGTGCCTATTTTTCGGCTACGTTGGATCCTGTAGCCAAGGCATTGCCTAGTTGTCTCAGAGCTACAGCAGCGGCAGCAATTTCTATTCGGCAGTCTGCTGGATTGGTATTGGACAATACCCTTGTTGTTATGGTACCACATACAGTAGATACTCTTTTGAATAGAAGTAAGACACAACACTTGACGAGTGCTCGCTTGTCTGGATATGAGTTAACGCTTTTGGCTAGTCATATGCATATCAAGCGGTGCAATACTCTGAATCCAGAAACATTGTTGCCCATACCAGATGAGAAAGGCATTCAGGAGCAGCATGATTGCTTTCTCCGAACAGAGGAGGAGACGAAAGGCAGAATAGATCTGAAAGATACACCACTCGTGGATCCGGACGGGATCCTATGGGTGGATGGATCTTGTTTCAAGCTTCTGAATGGAGAGACAACTGCAGCGTATGCTGTCACTACTTTGCATACTGTAGTGGAGACAGCACGTATTGCACAGAATTCAGCCCAAGCAGCTGAGTTAATTGCTTTAACGAGAGCATGTGTTTTGGCGAAAGGAAGGAGAGTAAACATCTACACCGATTGCCAATAGGCTTTTGGTGTTGCTCATAGTTTTGGTCGCTTGTGGAAGGAAAGAAGATTCTTTACTTCACATGGGACTAAAATACAGCATGGTCAGTTGGTGACTGATCTTCTTGATTCACTTGCTTTGCCTAAACAAATAGCAATAATCAAGTGTAGCGCTCACAAAAAGATTATCGATGATGTGGGTCGTGGGAACGCTTTTGCAGACGAGGTAGCAAAAGAGACAGCGAGAGATGTTACGAGTCGAATGTATGTTGTGGGCCCTGCAAGATGGATCAGAGAAGGAGGAATGTGCGAGGACACAATGGAAAGTGTGAGAATGATTCAAGAAGAGGCTACTGAGAAAGAGTTGAGTAAGTGGAGAGAAAGCACAGGAATATTGGACGCAACTGGGTGTTGGACGGAGTTGTCAGAGCATCAACGATGGTTGTTACCAGACGCCTATGTACTACCTGTAGTTACTATGGCACATGGTCCAGCCCATATTAATGCGAAGGGCATTTGCAAAGTTTTGGTCCCAGTATGGCAGAATGAGGGAATTCCGAAATGTGCAAAAAACGTAGTGAAGCATTGCATTGTTTGTCTAATGCATAATCCAGGAAAGGGAACCCTGACTCCAGCAGGTCATTTTGCTCCCCCTACTTATCCTTTTGAAGTATTGCAAATCGATTTCATTCATATGGATCGTTGCAATAACCTCAAATATGTTCTGGTGGTGGTTTGTGCCTTTTCCAGATGGATAGAGGCCTACCCCCTAAAGGACAATACTGCATTATCTACTGCTAAAGTTCTTTTGAAGGAGTTTTTCCTGAGGTTTGGTTTGCCGCGCATTGTCTGGTCTGACAATGGAAGTGTATTCATGGGCGAGATCATGCAGAAAGTATGTGCAGGTCTCGATATCAAACAGAAATTCCATGCGGCAAACCACCCTCAGTCAGCGGGATTGGTAGAGTATTATAATGGTACTCTCAAGATCAAATTGGCAAAGATTCAGGCGAGCACAAGTCTCGCCTGGCCTAATGCCTTACCATTAGCACTTCTGTCTACAAGAACTACTGCTCATTACCGTTTAGGTATATGTCCGTATGAGGTCGTCTTTGGGCGACCAGCAAATGTCTGGGGAGCGCCTCGTCCTAAGAAATACTCCGATATTCCATACCCAATGTTGATTGACTACTTGCATGACCTCACCATTAAATTACGTGTTCTTCACCAACAGGTTCAAAGCGCTTTGCCTGAGTCCTCCGCAGACCCAGGTCATTCCATCTAACCTGGCGACTGGGTCTGCGTGAAGAATTTTCAGCGGAAGCGGAATCTGGAACCTCGTTGGGGCCCACCACGTCAAGTGCTGTTAACCACAAGGACGGCAGTGAAGGTTTCTGGGAAAAAGAACTGGGTCCACGGCGTGCACTGTAAAAAGAAACCCCTGCCTTTGCCATTTGACCAATGGGTTTGAGAGGGTATAGCGGACAACGAAAGTGAGACAGTGCCCAGATTTGTACCATTTAGTATTGCACGCCTGGACCACACGAACTGTGAGAAAGAAGACGACGATGTGTTACAGGAAGCCGTCCCAACACATCTGCGTTGGAACACTGTGAATCCAGAAACCTTGTTTAAGGACCAGACGACTCCCAACAAGACTCTATATAATTTGCGACCGAGAAGGGTCGAGAATAATTGAAGTTTTATGATTTTTCTGGTCATACCTTTTTGTTTTGAAAAGACATTTTGTGTATGTATTTTTCTTCCACCATCCATCAAGTTGCAGGGTCACGGTATGAGTCTTGAGCTCTGACCTGAGTAGTGACCTAGGTTCCACAGGACTTGCAGTGTCATAGGACGGCTAACAACCACAGCTAAGTGATCTAGGAAGATTATCGTGGGCAACGCCTTTAGAGTAATGGATGCAGAAGTGGAAGTTAATGATCAGACTGTAAATATGAAACAGCGATTTAAGAAACTTATGGTTAGTCCATGTGGGATAACCTTATGTATTTTGATATGTTTATGTACTCTATTACCGTGTGGAAGAGGGATTTTTTATGTCTTACAGCCGTTACCTGTTCCTACTTCTGTCCCTGTATCTTTTTCTGCTACTGACTCCCCACATCGGTTCTATACACTTTCACCACATGAACAGATTAGGAGGACCGAATATTTTAACAATTTGTTCATTCAGTTATTACACCAACACCAGTTAGTAATGAATACTACTGATTGTTGGGTTTGTGGGCTCATGCCTCATAATACAGAGAGAGGCATGCCATACCTGGTTTTCCATTCTCCTATGAAGGTTCCGCCTGGGCTTATCTGGCTATGTTTTCTAATCTTTACCAGAACCAGTTGCGATATCCTCCTGGCAGTCCATACGGTGGTGGAGCAGACTTTAGTCATACTACTTTCATTAAGGGAATTGTGACTATGGCTAAGATAGCCCAGATTAGTAAGATTCCTACAGATGAGAAGAGAGCATATGATGGATGGAACATAACACAATATGTCACCAGCCTTACAGAAAAGTCTAAACTAAGGAGCTCTCCATCAATCTGGAATGTGCCTTATCGAGGTAATTTCTGCTTACAAATCAATGGTCAGAATGTCAAGAATCAGCCAGAGAGGAGTATCTGTTCTTATACCTATGTCTATACACCTCAGATTCCCTCACTGTTAGTGCCATCACAAGGCACATATTTCATATGTCATGATAGAGCCTATACATGGCTTCCTACTTACTTCTCGGGAACATATTATGTGGCTTTTCTTCTTCCTCCAACATATACCGCTCCTTCAAGTCATCACAAAAAGAGGCATGGTAGAGGAGTCTTTGACCAGAAGGACACGGCAGGACAGGAGGCAGCTGATTTCATCAAAAGGGTTGCTTCATTTATGGGGCCCAATGGCCAATAGCGGAGACATCAGACACCTAGCTCGTGTTGTTGACGCTACCATAAACGAAACTTCCGGAGCCTTGAGTAATGTGACAGCCGAGCTTCAGGCGGATTGTCTTATGACTTTACAAAATCGGATAGTTTTAGATATTATCCTTGCAGATGGGGTGAAGTCTGTAAATTGATCGGGTCTAGATGCTGTGTTTACATTCCCGATAATGCCCATACAGTATTCCAAGCTATCTCTAAGCTACATACCATCTCCGAGTCTATACATCGGGACACAGGAGCTTGGTCTGTGATGGGATGGTTTTGGGGACTACTGTCCACATGGGGATGGAAGATACTAACTTTCCTTGGAATGATCTTGCCTATCATCTTCTCTTGTTCCCTTTGTGTGCAGTGTGGACCTGTAATATGTGGCCTCTGTGCCGCTATGTGTGTCCTGAAGCCTGCATCTCGAAAAACAGAGAACATAAGAATGATGTTACAGCAACAGCTTGAGGACCTCATGGCCATTGATATCGATTCAGATTGACTTGAGTCCCTGTTGTATTGCCTGAGTAATGGCAAAAGGAGGGTGTGAGGTTCTGCGATTTCAAATTTCGTCCCGTATCTAGCCGCCATTTTGTGTCCTGTCGCCATTTTGTGTTGCCCTCACTCAGGCGGCACGGCGAACGCGATACTTTTGCTTTGTCCTTTCAAATAAAAAGTAACTCTATTGTCCTTGTTCATGAAGCCTGATGTCAGGGTCTGGCCGAGTTCATTAATCCATGTCTGGTTCGATTGATCCCTGTCTCAGCCGACTATTTACCCTCTCCTATTCTTCCCTTAAACTATCTTATCCAATTGGCCTTCGCTCTTCTCTCCTTGTACGCTCCTATTACACAACTATCCTTTGAGACATATCATCATGTCTTGCCACCTGCGAGAGGGGATTGTGAACACCATCACTGATTAATTTGTTTGGAGGGGTGATACACGGTGTCCGAGAAAGAGGTGTATACTGGGATACCTGATAACTTGTTTTCCAACTTTTCCTATTGGTTCGTTTTGTGTGTGCGGGGAGTGGGATATTGTAAATGTGTTTAGTATAAGAGATTGTACGCCACGGATTGAAGTGGCAATCTCCTCAGAACTTACACTCTGCATGTACTTCTAAAACAACTGTGCTTAGCTGCAGCTAATAAACCTGGCTTCCACGCTCAACGGAGTGTCTCGTGTCTCTGTTAGTAGCAAGGTAGGTGAGCCCGGGGATTAAGGCATGCCCTGCACCGCCAGGCTCATAAGGCCCGGTTCTCCAAATGAGCTTCTATTGGAAAGTTCAGTCATAGTTCTCAATAAGAACATTTTTTAATTTGAAGACAAACCAAAGCCTGTGCCCCCAGCATAGCTAACCTCTATATGGGGGATTTTGAGGCACTACAGTAGTTTCCACCCAAGGTGTCTGAAACAGGGTATACCCTTTAGCCAAATTGTACTAACGGTAAGAACTTTATGACACATGCTGAAATGCTCAAGAAGAAACTGTTAATTAGGGACTACCCCAAAAGATTGATTCACACGAGTCCTTTAAAAGGGAGGAGTATTACAACAGAGGAAATTTGGGAGAAGCAAGAGCTCAGCAGACACTCAATCCTTAATCAGAAATTAAGACTGGCAGTCAAATCCAATGGCATCTGCTAAATCCTAATGAGGAAGAACCTAAACTACCTAAACCATTGTTTGCTTTTAGGAAGAACCAGAACTTAAGAAGTATCTTAGTGAGAGCCAGATCTACCACACAAGACCAGTTCAGCCAGAGAACTATCACTGGGACAACTCTGTTAAGAGTAGCCACAGATGTGGATCATGTGAAGCCTGCAATAATGCAATAATTTCAGAACAAGTCAAGGTTGAGAATACGACCATCCAACTGCATGGCATGACAAACTGCAGGACTTTGAATGTTATATATGTCATCCTATGTCCCAGTGGTTTTACAGCTGCCAAGGTTTCAGACTGCTATGAGTGATACTTTCTCGCGAGTAAAAATCAAGTAGTGAAGACAAGGGAAACAGGAATTTCAGAAATTACACCCATTTGAGGAACGCAAAACTCTAATAAGATCTTAAAACTGCTTAAAAGCACCACTACATTTAACAGTATGTTTGTTGCAGTTACTTCTCTACAGCTGAGGAGAAACATGAAATTGGAAAGCTAGCAGCAACAGAGAAGATCGAAATATCCCTTGAGAAGAATTTAAGAGGCAAAATGAAGAGTAGCTCATAAACTGGCCTACAAACACGTTTACATATTTATAGTTTCCGTGCATTCCATTGTAAGCACGTTCTAGCACATTATGCAAATGAAGAAGGAATATTTGTACACTGGATTCTATTTACATTCTGAGAGTATTGAGCAGGGGTGGGTCGAGGTTAGGAGAAAGGAGTGGACTGCCTGAGCATCGTTGTCAATGGCTTGGTCAGTGCACTGAGTGCAAGGGTAGGAGCAGTGACAGAAGTGGGGGTTAGAGAGGGGCAGCAGGATAAGAGATGGAGCCTGACCAGGCTGAGTGAGGGTCGCCCTTCATCCATCAGCTGCCACCAAGCCTTTCACGGGCAGTTCTCCTGATGGACAGAGAGCCATGGCCATGTGGCAGAGCACTCAGCACAATAAGTGCTTCAAGAGCAAGACAGTCCAAAAGGGACTGGGGCACCGACAGCCAGTGCCACTGTGGTGGGAGGAGTCCCGTGGCAGGGCGTGAATAAAAGGCCTCTACTGGTCTTTCAAAAGGCTAAAACACAGATCTGTCACTCTGACCGCCGATTTCCGTTTAGGCCAGTCTGCAAGAAGTATGTATTTCTCTGGGGCACACGTGGCTCAGCAGTCATGAGAATCATTTAGAAAATCAAAGGCGATCTTTAGAACTACTGTTCATTCACACTCATACTCGGGAGCCTAATATGAAATCACTTCCTCCAAACAAACAAATTGACAGTACGTTAATATACATGTAGTGGCGGATTATCTTTCCCAACGTGCAGTGAAGAAATTGCAATCAGAAACCTATGTAGCGGACGGCGGTCATCTTCACATTATCAAATGAACACACTGTATACACTTGGCTGGCTGCAGCACTCACTGTCTTACTCATGAGGCCGCAAGTCACTGCAATGTGTTTACAGTGTCCGCAAGCCGGCCGCCTCTTCAGTCCACTCCTGCCCGCAGCAACCTCACTCCCTTCGGCAATTTGCGGTGGGGTGATGGTCAATATTGAAAATGTGCTGCAACCACGGTAGGGAAAGCAGCGCTGCCATCATGATGAGCTCCAAACACCTAGCCAGTCTCCCACTGGCGGCAGCACTAGCAGGAGGTGACGTCACGTCCTCTTTTGGCGCCTAAAGACGTCTTGCACTGTATCACACGACGCCAGGTCAGTCAGAGCGGCGCCTCAGCAGGAATCTCCTTCTATCTTGCTACATTGTAACAGACAGCTGCTACTAGCTCAGGCAGAGCTGACCCTCCAAGCCTGGAGAAGCACACCCTCGCCACAGAGCGCTGCTAGACACTTCAGCTTTACTTTAGCATGGTAGACAGGGCAAACGGCTTGACAGCTAAGGGCAATGCCTATAATGCGTGACAAAGCATTTCAGTGTGGTGATGCGGAGCACCACACTGAAATGCGTTAGTTTCACATGTGACACTTGGCAAGACTGTGGTTTGAGATATGTGGGTGAAACAGGTATGGAAATAAGAGTCAAAATTGGAGAACATTAGTCTAACATTTGCATTCAGAGGATAGTGGCGCCATTAGTTCAACATTGACTTGACCAGGGACACTCCGAGAAAGAACTGAGGTGGACAGTCATGGACGAGATTTCAACTTTGAGAGGCTATGATGACACAAACGCCATCAAAAAAGAGAGGTCTACTGGATTTGCCTGCTAATAACATACACAAGGGGTCTGAACAAAAGTTTATGATGGGAAAATACTGTGTGATTTCGGTGCTTCTGCCCTTGGTCATGATCTCTGGAAGGCCCCTCTTGCCTTACTGAGCTAGCAGGCCACAGTATAGATGTGCTATGGCTTACTTTCTCCGTTTAGTACACAAAATTATTTTTTGTCCTTGGGCGTCTGCTGTTTTTCGTGATGTTTTCATATGTTTATGTGTACTTTATATTTTTTTCCGATGCACTGTGGACTAGGTCGTAACTGATACACTGGGAGGACTTTAGCCCCAGATGCGTACATTTCCATTCCGGTTTAAGGCTCCATATATAGGCATTCAGTGTAAGATATTTCTATATATGCATCGTTTTGGTTACGTTTCTTTTTTTGAAGAATTGTGCAGTTTATAGATATCTCTTGATTATTATTATTCTGCTTTACGTTTTGGGCTAGCTGTTTTGGAACACAACATGTCTCATCCATTCGTTGAAGCATGAGTCGGCGCGCCTTGGCTGTGTTCTTAAACGCCATTAAAGATCTCAATTTCAGACGTTGGCCTTCATGAACTGCAAGACACCCATTTAGATGAACTTTGACTTGTTCTCTAGTAAGTACAAAAAAACAATGTCTGGCTTTCTAGACGTACTTGTGATGAGGGTTTGCTGGGATTTAATCACCATTCTCAGGCAGCAGCCATGTCTTTGTGAGCAGGGAGCCTTTCTAAAGGAGAAGAAGAATATTCAAGATAATAACATTCTCTTCTGCTCTCACCATTTCGTAATGGCAGGCGTGTCTATCGCTGTAGATGCATTATAGGCTGTTTATTTCTGGCCCCTATGTGCCATAGAGCGACCATTACTATTAGGGTATGGTTATTCTATATCTGAATAGTGGGTGTCTTGCTATATTTGTGGCATTCACAACATTCATTTGTTTTACCCCCTTTTTGTTTATTTTGTCACTGAGGTTCTCACATCAACACCAGACTGTGGATTAGAAGGATTTTGGACACCACAAGTGGTCTGTAGACTTAGTGCCTTACGAAAACATATTTATGTTCTGGCCCAGAAGACAGACGGTTAAGTACGGAGGTAGGGTCTCTTTTCTCTGCACTAGACTTTCCCTTGACTAGTTCATCATAGGGAGCGCGTTTGTTGACCATTTTTGTTCTGCCTTCTCTTATTAAAGCTGAGGTACCTTCATACAATTGGGACTCATGTGACTATACATTTATTGTACCACCGGCTGCATATACCATCTGGTTATTTGTTATCGTTATCCACTTGGAAATTGAGACTATATACCACCAACGATCGACCTAGCATGTGCACTAGATCTAAATCTCTTCCATCCTCCAGTCTAGGCCTGGTTGTTTCTATTTTTAATCTTCTATCTATTCTTTGTGGAACATGTTTTGGTGCATAATAAATATTTGGATTGGGACTGTTCTATTTCACTTTATGTAAGAGAATCGACCTGTTTAAAAATAATGCGGCATTATGGGCACGATTGATTGCGCAACTATTTAATGCATGCTGCTCGAGGGGATTGTTAACGTCATGGAATGACTCTATTCTCGTCCATATATTAAAAAAATGGCGATAGGGCTAGTCCTAAGTGCTATCGTCCAATATAATAATTGGATTCCTCAATTAAGATAATTGGGCATGTGATTTTAGACAGATTACAGATATGGGCTTATGAGCAATCAGTAATCAGCGACATCCAATATGGATTTCAGAAGGGTCTTGGTACTATAGACCAGAGCCTAAATCTGCATTTTTTGTTAGATAAATATACTAAAGCCAAGGGAGGGATGCTGTTTTTAACTTTGTTGATTTAACATCAGCCTTCTATTGTGTTACCCACACCAAGCTGTGGATGATTATGGAAAGGCTGGGAGTGGATGCTCATATAGTTTCTTTCCTCATGCAACTTTAGTCAGGGGCTAGGGCCAAGGTCAGATTTGGAAAGAATGGAGTCTGTACCAGGGTGTTTCCTATTGCAAGAGGGGTGCGGCAAGGCTGTGTCCTTGCCCCCTTCCTGTTTACCTTATACATCAATGACCTAGAAAGAACTCTATTGAGGGAGTGATGGGACATTCCCCTGGTAGCCACAAGATCAGACCCTGCACTCCTTTATGCTGAAGATGCGGTGTTGATGGCCCTGACGCCCATTGCTATGCAAAAGGCAGTAAAGTCCTGTTCACTTTTTATGACGAGCCTGGACCTGACTATAAATTGCACCAAAACCTTCACTATGAACTGCGGTCCTGGGGCTAATAAAATTAAGAAATCAATGTGTATTAATTTGAGAGCCGTGGACACTACCCCTACATTTCCCTATTTAGGGATATTGTTTGATCAGTCCAGTTTATGGTGTAATGCTAGGAGGCTTCTGTTTTCTTAGTCCCTAATGGCTTTAACCAACTTCAGTAGGAAATTGGGTAGGAGGCCACCCGGGGAACTGTTGTGCATATACAGGGCAACCTGTGTAGCAATTGCAACTTATGGTGCAGGTATTTCGGGTACTCAAATGTGACTACATTACAGAAGGCGGAAAACATCTTTTTGAGATCCCTCTTAGTAGTTCCATCTAGTGTTTCTATATTCATATGTCAAACTGAACTCGGTTTACTGTACATAGAAGATATAATTAAGATTCAACCAGTTCTTCTGTGGCACATGGTTTGGACAACCGATGAGTGTGCTTTTAATTGCTCTGTTTTAAAGAATGCTATGAGTTCTGACAAGGCTAATAAAATAAGATGGTTACAACATGTAAAACGTTTTTAATACTAATAGGTCACCAGGATTACTTTAGTGATCCTTCATTGATGTGTCAGGTTCCTAGAAAGGTCCTCAAAAATCGCTGTTTGGCACACCTGATATTAGAATAACAACTGTGGTGGCAAACCATCGTACATTGATCACTGATAAAATATAGCCTTATGTTACGCTTTCCATGACGGACTTTGAAAGGTTTTTATTAACCTGTTTTAGATTAAACATTTTGCACAGACTTTTACCTTTTTCTAAGGTAAACGACTGTACAAGATCACTCTGTAAATGTCCATGTGACGATCTGTCGAGACAGTCATCTATTCAAATCTTGTTTTTTTGCACATTCTACACAATACCTAGGAAAAGATGGATAGTCCCATTGCTAAAAGGTATGGAATTAAGACAATGTCGCCCCGCATTTCTGGCTATCCAGAAGCTGGATAATGTTTTTACTGCTGCTTCCGTCTCCGCCTTTTAAAAGCTGTTTTTAGATTTAGGAAATCGATTGTAATATGAAATTAATCTGTAATTCTTATTGAACTCCTATTTGATGTATACTGTGATTGTTGTTTTTATTGCACACTGTGATTGTGTTTTATCAACTGTACTTTTATGGTTATTTTTCTTTTTAAAATAACCGAATAAAGTTTCTACGAAAGTTTCTACAACGTGTAAGAGAATCAATATATATCACACATGCCACTCTATCATAGAACTATAGTCTATTAGTGGTCTTTGGGCTGATATGATCTCCAACTACTGCATTCTTACTAATTTGTTCATATTTTTTGACCTAGCTATCATTCTATTTATAAGACTACGACTTTTGCTGTTTTTTCTACCCTGTACTCCATGCCACTTTGAATTCGGAAAAATCTAGATTTAGCGCCCTGAAGAAGGTGTTACTCATAGCTAGGTGGTCACCAAAACATGTGTTGGCATTGGTTACAGCAGGAACACCAGGAAATTATGCCTGGAGGGACAGGATTAGCTGAAATTTCTGTAGCAATCAGTGAAGATATTTATTCATCATTTCTTTATTTCTACATATTTAAAATAAGTTGTGTCCACTTTATTTTGTATAACACATGCATTTTGACATTGTATTGTTGTACTTTGCAGTTTAGTTTGTTGTTTTTTGGTCTATGTTCATGTGTGTTTAACTTTCCACATGTGCAAGGTGGATTTGAAGAAAGATATGCTACATGTGGACTATACATTGATGACAGCAGTATGTGTATGATCTGAGTGATGTCGGATATAAGTTTGTATAGATGATGAGTGTGAATGTATGTTATGTTATGTTATGTTATGTTATGTTATGTTATGTTATGTTATGTTATGTTATGTTATATTATGTTATGTTATGTTAGATGGGAATTTGTATAGCGCACGTACACCAACAGGTCGCTTGGCACTGTATCCAGATACGGGGATGGTAAATAGAGCTGTGAGTTTTTTTTTAGCTAATACTTTGTGAAAAAACATTTTTAGTCTATACTTGAAATCATTGCCAAACAAATCTTTAAATTTATTTGGGAATTGTCTTTTATTAAATGCACATAAAATCATGTAAGTGTATTGTCTTTGTATTGATAGCGTGGTCAAATGAGGAATGTTATCCCCAGTTATAGGTGAGATATTCTGCCTTTTAGTCTTTTCTTGGACAGGGTAGTTTATTTGCTGCTCTTAACCCCCCCCCCCCCCCCCCCAGGTTATGCTGAGGCACTGAAAGAGGTGACAGGAAGTAAGTTTGAGGGCAAATCCCTGCTAAGGTGAACCACTCACAGCACTGAACAAAGGAGGCAAACCTGGCAGGGGTTAGAGGAGAGGCACAAATTAAGGATGGAAAGAGAGAGAGCTCTCACAGTGAAAGCAACAAGAGAGAACAGAGCCGCACACCCTGCCCCAGGGAAGTCAGGGGCCAGGAGCAGGGCTCCAAGGGGAAGGGAGTCTGAATTAGAACCAGAGGAGAGTCCCCTATTGGGAACCCGAATCACACCAGATCGTCAGCATAGGAGTAGGGCCGACCAGGAAATAAGGGATCATGGTAGCCTAGTGCAAACCCAATTAAGACATAGGAGAAGTAACATGGCCCCTTTATGCATGCATGATGAGAGCAACAAAGAAGACGTCTGCCACTCCCGTCAAATGCAACTGTCAGGCAAACTGAACCCCAGAGAGATAGTGACATGGGGAGGAGGTGAGGTCTTTGCATGCCAATTTTGCCACCTGCTTGCCTGTTGGACCTGAAAGGAATGGTCAGTATGATAGACCTTGTCCGGATGAAGTATCCTTCAAACCAAAGGACATGGCTGTTGCTGAAGACTGCATCTAGCATGGAAGGGGAGATCCTAAGTGGAACTTTCCCTAAATGCAGGATTGCCTGAGAAGATGGGAGCTCTACAATGAGGAGAATCCAACAGAGCTGCTCCAAGCCAAAATATGCCTGTTATTGCAGAGGTGCACAACAGGGACCATCTATATGCCATGGGCTCAGATGGATAAAGAAGGGCTCAAGATAAAACTGCCCTTATTAATGGACGGGGGCAGAAAATGGATCTTGTGTTTTGAGAAAAAGCATTGCCAAAATAAACCTGGCAATAGGCAATGTCAACAGTTTGCTCAGCAGCCTCATCGGGGAGCAGACCAACACAGTGTTCACCTTAGCCCGCATCCCCACAGTCACACTGACCACCACTGAGCATGATGTGCCGATTTCAATTCTTTCAGGCATCAGATATTGACAGCCCGGAGGGAAATATTCGGACTGCCCAGATGTAGGAGGATTGATGGCAAAAAAGCTTGAAATCTAGGGAGACTGTAATTTACTCTCTAGATAGAAGGAGGGAACAATGGGGACAAGGGACAGGACAACAATGGACACGCACAGGACCCCAGGTCGCATTCTTTTATCACATCCTCAAAAATGGCCAGCCCACCGAAATACAGAGTGGACTGGGCAGCATAGTAGGATTAGACACCATCCCCTGGCGATAAAAAATGGCCCATGTATTACACTTATTCACACAGAAGAGGAAGGGTGAGGGTAACGGACTCTCCTACTCCAGACCCCCAGACAATACTTTTGAACACCTGAAGGAGTAGGGAGTGGTAAAATGTCTGCATATATGTGGTGGCATGTGCAGTGTGCCTTAACACTGCCCTCATTACACAGTTGTGGGACATGCTTCATCATAGGGCTGCTTCAAAACACCCTGCGCAGCCAATGCCGGGGGTTGAGCAATGCAGTAGGGGAAGACAAAACACAACACAAAAACAAAAACATTGAATGTTTAAAGTGACTAGCATCACTGGAAGTGAAAGTGCAGTGTAGATTAAAACTAGCTCGGAGGTGTCGCTGTGCCTATACTTTATTCCTGGATCATCCAACGTGAAGGATGGTGATGGTGGTTGGGAGATATTATGTGCTCCTTACACCCCTCCTTACATCCAGATCGTGAACATGTTTCAGCCGTTAGTTTGTGCCCCTCGTTCAGAGTCACACCAGCCATCTTCATGACTCTACTGGTCCCAGTGTATGTATATTTATCCCTCTTACCTCATTATCTGAGATGAGGGCATGTCAGAACCAGTTGTTATATAGCCAAGTACACAAATCTCATAAAAACAGTGTGATATTTCTAATAGTAAGTTTCCAGTGTTTTAAGTGAAAAGGTCACCAACAGAGCCAATATAGAAGCAAATTATTTTATTTATTTATTATAGAATATAGTTCCAAAAATATATATCTTTTTTAGTAATATTTTTGTAGTTTTTTTTATAAAAAATTGATTTTATCTTATTTTTGTATACAGTTTGTTAGATCATTGGTAATTCATATACATTCATTCTGCAAATACTTTTAACCACACAGTGAATAGAAAAAAACAAAAGATGTAAGCAATACGGCAAGGTGGTTTTTGTTTTTTTCTATTCACTGTGTGGTTAAAAGTATTTGCAGAATGAATGAATGTATATGAATTACCAATGATCTAACAAACTGTATACAAAAATAAGATAAAATCAATTTTTTATATAAAAAAAACTACAAAAATATTACTAAAAAAGATATATATTTTTGGAACTATATTCTATAATAAATAAATAAAATAATTTGCTTCTATATTGGCTCTGTTGGTGACCTTTTCACTTAAAACACTGGAAACTTACTATTAGAAATATCACACTGTTTTTATGAGATTTGTGTACTTGGCTATAGACCTTTTTCAACCTAAGTTACTTCCCTATGTATAGCAAGTAAAAACTGTCCAATATATAGGGGTCCCCTACTTTCAAAAAAAAAAAAGAACCAGTTGTTATTACACCAAGGGATCCCCTAGAGAGTACTCTGTTGATGTAATAAATAGGAAAATGGGGACAAGAATATAAAAGAACAGGGTCACTAAAAGTTGGTTATCCCTCATAGTTCTGTGTATTACAGTGACATAATGAAACATCAATCCACCACAACACAGGGTCAAATACCCAGATTGAACTCCTATATTTAGGAATCAAGCTATATTGCTCATAAACATATTACTTGTCCTACCCAAGCAGTAGTCATAGATCAAAGAGGTGTATGCACCATAGCATGCATCTATCCATTCAAACACAAGGAAAAATAATGACTTGTCACTTACCGAGTTTACCCCTAATCAATGCTAAAACTGGCGAGGGACAAGAATAGAACCACCCCTGTAGTCAAACTCTGGGAGAGAAAGTTAAAAAGAAAGAAAACAACATTGTCCTGGTTAATTGTATTCATATCATACTGCATTGGAACTAAGCACAGAAGTTGAATTCTCATATAGTACTTAAAAATATCAATGTCACTCATGGTATAGTTACAACCATAGTGATACATTCAAAATGATACACATAGCCATAGTGATCCGTGTTGAGTGTTATTACACTAGTACCATTTCCTACAGCCTGGTGCAAATTGTGGTAGGTGGGGACTCGCAATTCTGAAAGTAAACCCATGTACAAAAACGGGGGAGAGAATGGGGAAAATACCCATAGTGCCCAAGCGCCAGTAACTATCCCCGTCACAGCCCGTCTATAAAAGTGCCCTCGACTCCTTACTATATCACAGTGATTACTCCTCCTCTTGACCGCTCGTATCCTCTCGCCATGTAGATTTGCGGGAGAGCGGCGAATGGAGTCTTGATATACTCGCCATGGATCCCAGCTCGCCTAGTACATTACCCGTCACGTGGACATCAGGATGACGCACAGGCAACCTAATATGCAGATGGTGGGCCCTGCGCGTCCCGTTACTATGGAGACAGAAGTTGGTCATGTGTAAGTCGTGCACCGAGAGCCTGTTCCCGTCCCAATTGTAGACGTGAAAATGTGGGCGTCTCCCGTAATCCGCAACATTGAATCCACTCAACTCAGCACAATGGAGTGGTTTGCATGCTCACTGATGGAAAACCATTGTTTTACACCCGTGATCACAGTTACAGGTGACTGTATTAGCGCTTCTCATTTCCAGCAAAACGCTTCTCCCTTAACAGATTGCGCTATGGCCCTTGCTTCCTACACACTTGTGGGAGACCTTGTTAATCCACATCCACTACTATTTGACAGCAAATCGTCTGCCTATCGCTCTTAATGATGGTGATTCTAGCACCTATTTGACACAAATGTGTATTCAAAGTGCCCTAAAGATGAGGTGCTCTCATTATGCAGAACGGTTGCAAAACACATATGGTACTGTGAAGAAAGCTCGCCCCTCATGTGCTTGTGTATTAAAGGTCACAGTATAGGCCATAGTCAGGAGGCCTCCTGATTTTCAGGGCTCCCGATCATGAGCACAGTTGAGTAGTTCAAGTGGTGTGGAGGTGGGATTCACAATAATATGAGATAACCCCAGTGTCTATGTGTGGAGTAGACATCTACCTATTCAGGGTATGCCATGGGATATCATCGTTGAGATCCACCAGCTGACTTTTCAAATGACATATCCATTTCTACTCTCTCAGGAGAAGGGCTTTCGTTCTCTCTCCTGCTGCAGGGTTCAAACTAGGTTTCTCAATTACCGTCCGTGTCAAATCGTCGTTGGTGTGTTGTTTCTCCAAGTAGTAGGCTGTGAGCTTCATGTTGGATTTTAAACACCTTATTGTGCTGCGGTGCTCAATAATACGTGTCTTTGCCTTCCTACTGGTCGTGCCCACATATTGTTTGTTACAGGGACATGTAATCAGATAGACCATGAAATCGGAGTTGCAGTTAGTCTGTGACCTCTGCTCCCAAGGGTAGGTAAGGCTCACATCTATTGTCTTTGTGTTGTTTGTGAGGTGACATATACTGCATAACTCACATCGCGAGTGCCCTTGAAGGGGAGGGAGTCCCCCTCGTTTTCCTGTCCTCCTTTGTTGGGGTATAGTCAGTCTGGTGTGCACCAAGATGTATTTTAGATTTGCGCTCCTCTTAAAGGAGAATAGAGGTTTTTCCAAGTTGATACCATTGGGATTAAGTATGCACCAGTGTTTCAGTACTGCTTGCTTGATTGAAAGTAGTGACACATATTGTTTTTTCTGTTGGTGGTCTACTTGTCTTTTCCAAAATGTTCTCCCCATTAGCGATTATAGCTCTTTTCCTGGCTCTAGCAATCGTGTGCTCAGTGTAGCCCCTTTGTCTGAGTTTCCTTGTTAGGAGTGCGGCCTCTCCCCTTATAAATGTTCAATTACATTATGATTTACGGTCAAAATTCAAGTGATCTTTCAAAAAACTTTTCTAATGTAAGGGTCACTTCTGTGTTCCTAATATTTCCAAGAAGTGACCAAAGTGTGTCATGTTCTGCTGTTAAAGCACCTGCTAATGTTGTGATTCTGTGGTGAATAGTTCCTCATTAAAAGAGTATAAATGATCTGCTCTTCAGTCCATTCAATGGACTACCTCTCACAATTGAGCCAGTGTGTGTGTGTGTGCCCCTCAGCCATCTTCTCTAGCATCTTTGGCTGAGGCCATAATGCTTATTATATTTTGAAATTGTCTCTTTCTCTCTCCTTTGAAATGTCGTGATTTTTAAACTCATAAAATTGCATGATTTACTTTTTCATCTAGGAAGCTGTCTCTGAAACTTGTTATCTTTTAGATTACACTATGCTAGTTTTGATTAACAATGTGCCTTTGCCATTTATTGTTTAAACTTGTTCTTCGAATAAAGTCCCATTCTGATTCAGTTCCTGCATCTCACATATGTGTATCCTTATTTTAGATAGACCACCCCTGGTCAAATTAAGCTGGTGTAGTGTACCCTAAAAAACACCCATTGACAGCTGGTGACCACTACGGCCCTGCCTACAGACTTTCCAGGCAGCAAGACAAGGAAATAGTTCCCCTGTGGTGGCAGCCAGAGATTCCCCTTCGGTGTCTCTTCCTGCCTGACAAGCAACATTTTTTCTTCTTTGCCTTGTCCTGGGGAAAGCATCTGGCTGTGGTAGGTCGTGCACTTGTGGGGTAATACTGCCCAAAGCCACAGTCCTTTCTCCCTGATGTCTTGCCACTTCAAAGAACTTTCTTTAGCAAACACACGTATGCAGGCGATGAGCCAGGAGTTATTGTTCGATTTTGACTTATAGGGCTGTGGTTTTCCAGTGCATGGTGTTTCACGTTGTATATTTCTCTTCATATCGCCTGCCAAAGATTAGATAGGGATAGCATGTTTCATTGGTCTGTCAGTGTAACATTGCATGCGGGTAGATAGGACAAGTATATGTCAGGTCTTCTAATGCGCCTAGAGGCAAGCCAGCATATCGTATTTGATAGCTGATGGGTTCCAGTCAAGCCTCTATCTAATTAGCATAGATAGGTAAGGGAAATTGTGCTTTGAGTTTTCCAGCTCTTGCGGATTCTGAAAGGGTCAGGACTTCAAAAGTATTTGTCAAGTTCACGTCTTGTGGGTGACAAGGAGGTTTTAGCAATAGCAGGTATTAGAGATATCCAGCTTCTGCAAGTAAGTGACGGTCAGCAGTGTCTGGCAAGTGAGTTTCTTTCCTGCTAAAGAGCATTACAAATATCCAGCAGAAAAATAGTTAACGACTGATGAAGTACAATAAATAAGCTTTGTTATATTAGCACTTTAAATACGAATCTGTTTTAATGAATACGTAGCATGTTAAAGGGAAATTTTTGCCTTTCAACGGCATTCCTTTGTGGTTTCCTGTGGCTTCCTGTTCTTCTCGTGTGAAGCCAATGTCAATGCACTTACAAATTCGTTTGTACTTTCTATTTGCTGGTAAAAATTGAAAGGCACCGTTTTGTTTTCTAAGTAATTCTAAAAGACTAGACCTCTTTCTTACATCATGTTTGCATGATTGCTCACTCAAGGTTTTTCTCTCTTCTCATCTTTTATTGACTCTGTTGCGGTTCTGTCTACAAAGTAGGTGACTGGTGCACCCATTCCAATTGAGTTTCATTTGTTCATTTGTTTATCAGAAAGCTAACTCGGTGTATAAATGCATATGTATATGTTGTGTGCATGTTGATTAGATATGTGCCCGCTGTTACCACACCCTCCCACCTCCTGTCCCCTGCCCATGTCTTTTTAACTAGTCTTTAAATAGTGCATTGTCACATTTAGTTTCCAAATAGCAGCCTTCACAACACTTACATTACGACCTTTGAGAACTATTTTCAATAGGCTCCCCTATTTAATTAATTACACCCTGAAAAAAGTGCATTCAGTTCCTTGACCATCACACCTGCCGCTTCTCACCTTACCTTTCCTGCGTGCTTGCCCCCATAATACTAGATCCTCCCACTTGATTATTCAGTCACTAAGTCACATTTTCTTTGTTTGCCCAGCTTATAGGTCACCCAGGCACAAATGGCCGAAACCGATCTGTAAGAACATGGGCATCAGAGTAGCTATGGAGGCTCTCAGGATAGTGAAAACCAACACCAATGCCTCCATTATCATAGCAGTGGCTACATTTCTGTACTGGTTTTGGGGGATCTGAGCAAAAAAGCTGAGGGGGTGCCAATATAACCTTCTTTTTAATATAAAGTTAGGATTTTTCTCAGTTTAGGAGTCCTAAAGTTAGGAGTCCCAGCTTCACTACTACTAAACTGAGAAAAATCCAAACTGTAAGACTTTCGGTATTCACAGAAGGCATTTAGGAGTCCTAAAATTAGGACTCCTAACTTCTGTGAATACCGAAATGAGTAAGTGCCTTCTTGAAATACCAAAATGGTAGTAAGTTTAGGATTTTGTCTTAAGTTAGTTCTGTGAATCGGGCCCACTGTAACCTCTGTTGGGTGTTTAGGGTATGCTATAGAGTGGGTGTGAAGCAAAGTATTCACCACTACCGGTGTGACAGTGCTGGGCTATGGGAATTTAGTGAGGTATTGAGTAGAGTCTGATTCTGCTAAGGTGAGCTGCTGCGTGACTCGGTGGTTAAAGCGTGAGCCAAAACTGTGTATCCTATGCTGTGAAGTCATGTGCCCTGGCCACTGCACTACAGCTATGGAAGTAGTATCAGCATGTGTTTATACCTACTAGGAGGAATTACTGGCCCGTACTGGTCTGAAAGTCCTGGTTTGATTTGATTTGATTTAAAATTATTTCTAGAGCGCACGTATACCAGCGGTTTCTTGGCGCTAACTCTAACCGGATCCGGAGCTAATAGGCAGGGAGGGTTGGGGGAAAATTAGTCAAAAGACTTCGTGAACAAATAAGTCTTAAGGTGTCTACGGAATTGTGGGTACATAGTAATGGTACGAAGCTCAAGGGGAAGGGAATTCCAAAGGGTCGGGGCAAGGGTGGCGAATTTAGATCCTCCCCACTTCTTTCTCCGGAAACGGGGGACAGTGAGGAGGGATTGAGAGGACGAGCGTAGTTCCCTAGTGGGAACGTATGGAGTAATCTCGGACGAGATAAACGCCGGAGCCAAGCCAAGTCGGGCCAGAAAGGTGATGGTTGCAAGCTTGAATTGGACCCTGGCACCCACAGGGAGCCAGTGTAAAGATTTCAAAAGGGGGGTAGAATGGTGAAATTTAGGAAGTTTGAAGGCCAGGCGGGCCGCCTGGTTCTGAATCTTTTGTAGGCGCCACAAGCTGTAGGCGGGGATGCCGGTATATAAAGCATTGCCGTAATCCAGGCGGGACACCACCATGGCCAGGATTATAAGCTTGAGGGCAGAGAAAGTGAAGAAGCGAGACACTCTGCGAATAGTGCGCAGGGAAAGAAAAGAGGAAGATACCACAGAGCTAACCTGGGAGTGAAGGGTGAGTTGAGAATTGATTTTTATGCCTAGGGTTTTAACAGAGGAGGAGGGTGCAGGGGAAGGGCCAAGAGAGGGAGGCCAGAAGAGAGAGGACCAGGGGCTGGATGAACCACCCGTCAACACCAGCTCGGTCTTGTCAGGGTTGAGTTTAAGGTGGTTATGGTTCATCCAGTCCCTAATATGGAGCATGACAGATTGAAAGTTTAGCACAGAAGAGGGAGAAGAAGATAGATTGAAAACAAGCTGGAGGTCATCCGCATAATTAAATACGGCGACCTCCATCTGTTGAAGGGAAAAGATAAGAGGGGCGAGATAGAGATTGAACAAGAGGGGGGAGAGGGAAGAGCCTTGGGGGACCCCGCACTGAACTTTCCGGACGTCCGCTGTGAAGTCACCCAGACGGACAGCCTGGGTGCGATCACTCAGGAAGGAGGATAACCAGACCAGGGCGGTCCCCCGATCCCCGCCGCCTTGACACGGGATAACAAGATGGTGTGATCTACCGTGTCAAAGGCGGCTGAAAGATCGAGGAGCACAAGGGCCTGGTGTTGATTGGTGTCCATACCCTCCCTGAGGTTGTCCAGGACCGAGATGACAACGGACTCCGTAGAGTGTGCGGAGCAGAAGCCGGCCTGGCGGGGGGCAAGGGCTCCATGCGTCTCCACAAAGGAGCTCAGAGCGCGGGTGACATGGCGCTGGAGCACCTTGGCCAGAAATGGCAAGAGGGAGATGGGGCGGAAATTGGCAGGGACAGAGGGATCAGCCCCAGGTTTTTTCAAAATGGGCACAATAACCGCCGATTTCAAGGAGTTGGGAACTACGCCTTGGGCAAGAGAACTATTAAGGAGGTGAAGGGGGGGATCTGGGCAGGTAACAAAGATATGACGGAGAATGTGGGCCGGGCAGGGGTCAAGAGGAGAACCAGACTTGACCAAAGGCACTAAGGCAGCCAGACATTGTCTAGTGATGGGTGGGAGGGTGGTGAGTTCACCCTTGGGAGGGGGACATTGGGGGTCCACAAAGGAAGGGGAGGGGGGGAATGTTGGCCTTGATTGTGGTAATTTTATTAATAAAATAGTTATTAAGGGAAAGACAGAGTTCTTCAGACGGGGCAGGCTTGAGGGTTGTTCTGTCTGAGAACGCCAGGCTGTGGACGATTGTAAATATCTCCTTGGACTGGTTTTCCGCGGCTAGGATTTTGGAGGAGAAGTATGATGTTTTGGCCTCCAAGATGGCTTTTTTATATTGGGTAAGAATGTTGGTATACTCCAGTTTTAGAGTGGGGCAATAGTTTCTCCTCCAAGCCCGTTCTGCGCGACGTACTTTTAGTTTGGTGGCCTTAAGCTCGACGTTAAACCATCGGTTGGCGTCCTTCTCCCGTTTGGAGGTGATGCGTTTGAGCGGAGCAACGGAGTCGCGGCCAGAGGAGAGCCATTTATCTATGGCATCCACCTGGGAAAGAGTGGAGAGGCCATGCAGGGAAGGGAGGGAAGAACTAAGAAGGGAGGAATAACTTTCTAGGTTAACTCGGCCCCACGATCGGACCCAGGTGTTTTTGGGGCGGGGGGGGCTTAGTTGGGGAGTGGATAGGAAGGGAAAAGGAAATCAAATGATGATCAGACCATGGGCAAGGTGAGATGGAGAGAGATTCCACAGGGCAGTTCAGGGACCAGATCTGGTCAAGCGTGTGGCCTTTGATGTGGGTGGGTGAGTGAACATAGGATGTAAAGTTAAGGGATTGGAGGGTTTCAGAGAATTCCTTGGAGGACGGACATTCAGCGGGGTCAGATGGCCAAAAATTGAAGTCTCCAAGAAGCAGAATAGAGGAATTATTGATTGTGATTGTGGCCAAGACATCCAAGAAATCAGAGAGAAACTGTAGAGGGGATTGAGGAGGGCGATAGGTAAGAAAGCAGGTCAGAGGAGGAGAAGTGGAGGTGGTGCGAATCACCAAAAATTCGGAGGTCGCAATGTCAGGCAGGGATAGACTTTGGAAAGGTAGGTCGGCACGTGCGATGACAGCTACACCGCCCCCGGATTTGCCAGGAGGGCGATCCGCCCTGAGGGCGTAGTAAGTGGTAGGGTGGATAATAGGGCAGGGGGGTACAGAAAATATGTGAGGTATTGTCTACAGTCTCATGCTGCTAAGCTGAGGTGCTGCGGGACTCGGGATGAAAGCGTCTGTGGAAGTAGTGTTAGCATGTGTGTCTACCTATTAGGACAAAGTACTGGCACGTACGGCTCTGAAAGTCCTGGGGTACAGAAAATATGTGAGGTATTGTCTAGAGCCTCATGCTGGTAAGCTGAAGTGCTGCCGGATTCGGGGATAAAAGTGTCTGTGGAAGTAGTGTCAGCATGTGTTTATACCTACTAGGATGAAGTACTGACCCGTACTGGACTGAAAGTCCTGGGGCACCAAAAAAATGTGAGGTATTGTCTAGAGTCTCATGCTGCTTAGCAGAGGTGCTGTTGGATTCGGGGATGAAAGCTTTTGTGGAAGTAGTGTCAGCATGTGTTTTTACCTACTAGGACGAAATACTGAGCCGTACTGGTCTGAAAGTCCTAGGGTATGGAAAATATGTGAGGTATTGTCTTGAGTCTCATGCTGCTAAGCAGATGTGCTGCTGGACTCAGGGATGAAAGCGTCTGTGGACATAGTGTCAGCATGTGTTTATACCTACTAGGACAAAGTACTGACCCATACTGGTCTGAAAGTCCTAGGGTACGGAAAATATTTGAGGTATTGTCTAGTCTCATGCTGCTAAGCTGAGGTGCTGCTGGACTTGGGGATGAAAGCGTCTGTGGAAGTAATGTCAGCATGTGTTTATACCTACAAGGACGAAGTACTGACCCATTCTGGTCTGAAAGTCCAGGGGTACGGAAAATATGTGAAGTATTGTCTAGAGCATAGTTCTTCAATCTGTGGGGCGCGCCCCCCTGGGGGGGGCGCGACACCGTCTCAGGGGGGGCGCGCACTCCACTCATAAATCTCACAGTCCCACATTGTTGCAATTCTAATTCGCCAGCAGGCTGAGGTGCACCTAGAGTCAAATTTCGGGAGGGAAGGGGCGTTTTTTTTTCATTCTTCAAGCAAACGGCAGAGTGGGGTTTCAGGGGCCCTAAGAAGGGGTGAAAAACATCAAAGCTTCATTAACATGTAAAAGGTCTTTTAAAGACCTGTGAAGTACTCTGGTGCAGCTGTGTGGGGCGGGCTGACACACAGGGGGTGTGGGTGGGGGAAGGGGCTGTTGCAATATCACAGGAGCAAACCAGGTTAATTCCTACAGCTGAAATGCTATGTATGGATAACGGCACAGCGCAAATCATATCTCAGACATGCTCAACCTTCACATAACCTCAGCAGTAAAAGGACACCCTTTAACCCTCGAAGCCATGGGCATCTGCATGGAAACCCTTCTCTCAGCCACCCTCAGAAACTCTGGATTCTCAGAAGTTCTTAGCTCCCTGCCCACCTTATGCTCCCAACTCTAGGAGATACACACAGTGCGCAAACTACTACCCTGGACACTTAGACGTATAAAACAGCACACCAGAGCAAACACGCCAAAGAAATACAACTGTCGATACACATTGCCCGGAGCAGAATAGTAACGAGCAAACAAAAGGGTGTAATGCCAACAGGATCAGTCACTCAGGCAGGACAGTGCGCATGCAGTACACCCTGAACACTGCACTATCCGCGGCCCAGAATTACTTTCCATGTCAGAGGGCAGCCTGCATACATAGGTTAGCGTTATTCCCTGCGCGCCACATGACACACTAGCACCTCGGATTCTCACCCGGATTTGAATGAGTCAGATATGTACAGGCAGTAACATACATGTCACATGTTACCACACACACGACCCCACTGCTCTGTTTCCACTATTACTGTTGCACAAGGAAGGCATGTACCAGAGGAGTACAGCACGCTGTTGCGGCACTGAGCCTTCTAAGAACCTTAAATTACAGATGTGTATATCTCAAGTTCTACAGTGCTACCTTTGTTGAAAAGGATAATAGGCTGAGTTGGCCTTGCCGTGATTCTGAGCTGTGATTAACACGTTATGCCAGGATTTCAACAACAGGAGTATATTTCACAGCAGCATCTATACGTATGGAGAGAGGAGAGAGGCGATAGTGGGGAGATACCACAGTGAAAGCACTCACACTGCACCTGTCTTCGTCTCACATCTGGTGCCTGACTCGGTGAGGCGCAAACACAACTCAACATATGGAAAAGGGTGTCTCTGTTAAATGGCAGGCTTAGGGGCCCTCGGCAACGGAAACCTACAATTAAACCACATTTTGTGCTCAGTTAAATCTGTGGATTTTGCACAAACTACTGCATGCATTAGTGGTTCCAGCAAGTTCAGTCTAAGGAGCAACGGCACAAGCTCCGCTCACACACAGATGTGAATCATGAGTGGCACCAATGGCAGCAGGACAAACGTCCTTCATTCACACGGTGCACTGGTGTGATAGTCTCCAGCAGTGGAAGCTTGCTGCACAGACCCACACCAGATACAACAGCACTGCTTTCCTTATACTGGAAACTGTGACAGACTTTCCTCACACACAGGGACAGGAGCAGTGTAAACGTGCTCACAAGTACATAGCAAGAACAGAAAGGGAGCCGTGCACGGTAGCCTCACGAACCGAGAAAAGGCAAATCACATGCATCAGCACTGCAAGGTTCCCCCACACAAACAGAGAAGGGATTCCTTAGTGTTGCGACAACAGTACATTTATTCCTTTTGCATGCAGCACAGATATGATACAGCCTGTGGCACAACAAGCTTCCTTCACACTCAGAGAACAGTACAAACTCTCCTCAAATACATATACATCATGGAACAGAGGGGCAGCAGTGCAAGCTTCCCCCAAATGAACGGAGCTGGGATTCCAGGGGTGTGGCAACAGCAGTACTAGTATCCTTCATGCATGCAGCGCAGATATGAAACAGACTGCAGCAGGTCAAGCTTCCTTCACACTCAGAGAACATTACAAGCTCTCCCCAAATATATGTCCATCATAGAGCATTGGTTAGCAGTGCAAGCTTCCCCCACACTAACGGTAAAGGTGCTACAGCGAGATGAGATGCATTGTTGGTGAGTGGTAGTGAGGGAATTCATGGAGAAAGAGGAAACCCTCATTGTTTTGAACATTATTTGCCAGATATGGCCCAGGATATGCGGGTGACGGTCAATTATGTAGTGTACCAGATTCCAGAAATTTCTGTCAGGTGGTGGGGGGGCCCCACATTTAAAAATATTCAGCTGGGGGGGCTTAACCTTCAAAAGTTTTAAGACCTCTGGTCTAGAGTCTCATGCTGCTAAGCTGAGGTGCTGCCGGACTCGGGGATGAAAGCGTGAGTCCAAACTGTGTGTCATAGGCTGTGAACTCATGTGCTCTGGACGCTATGCCACATCATTCCAAGTAGTATCAGCATGTAGTTACACCTACTCGGAGGAACTTTTGTTTAGAACATTGTAAGCTGTGTATAGTGTTTATGGGGTGTTATACAGGGAGTGCGAAGGTAAATTTGCGGGTATCAAATCAATTCGGTATTTGTAAAGTGCAAACTACTCAATCTTACGAGTCTGATGGCACTGAGGGCATAAGCTGAGCTGCTGCCGGGCTCGGATATGAATAAATGAATGAACTGGTTTTTTTATAGAGCGCAGCGTTCACTCCAAGGAGCATCTTGGCGCTATTGGACAGAGACTGAAGGAAAGACAGGGAGGGAAGGGTGCAGAAAAGAGGATGACTGAAAAAGGATCAGATTAGTGCTAAGATTTCCTGATCTGAGGTGCTGAAGATCCAGGTTTTTAATAGCTTTCTAAACATGGGCTCGTTGTTGATGTGTCTCAATTGGGTCTAGCAGGTAATTCCAAGCTTTTGCTCCCAGTGTGGCCAGGGTTTTCCCTCCTCGGGTTTTCATTTTAAAGTGGGGATTGGTGAGCAAGTTCTCATTGGAAGACCGAATGGTTCATTTTGTTTTGTAGAGTCTAAGATGATTTCTCAGATAGTGTGGCCCACTTCCAATGGTGGCTTTATAGGTGATGGTTAGGATCTTAAACAAGATCCTTTTATGAATGGGTAGCCAGTGGAGGGTTTTTAGGGCATCGGTCGAGGATGACCGTTCCGGGAGTCCCAGTACCAGCCTAGCACTGGCATTTTGGATCACTTGTAGTCGTTTTATCACCATTTTTTTTGTTCCTGCATATAGACCATTGCCATAATCAAGGCGAGATAAAATCAGGGCCACTGCAACAGTTTTTCTAGCGTGCAGGGGAAGCAGATCAAAGAATTTCCTCAACATTCTTATGATTTGAAAACAAGTCCCTGCGACTGTGAGTGCCTGTTTGTGAAAGGAAAGCGTGGGGTCAAATTTAAAACCTAAGTTTTTGGCCGTGTCCACTGTGGAGTGCAGAGGGTCTGAATTACTGGGCCACCACAGGGTTGGGTTAAAGTTGTTAGCTTTCCCAAAAAACATAATCTCTGTCTTGGAGCTGTTACACCTGAGGTGGTTTGACTCCATCCATTTCATGACTGAGGTGAGGCAGTGATGACATTTTTCTTCTGCCGCAGTGGAATTTTTATCCAGGGTCAGAAATAATTGGGTGTCGTCTGCGTAGCTGATTGCTTCAATGTTGAAAGAGTCAATCAGTGAGAGCAATGGGGACATATATAAGTTAAAAAGGGTCGGACTCAGAGAGGATCCCTGTGGGACCCCTGAGGACAATTGTTTCCCTGTAGATTTGTACCTACCCAGAGTGACGACCTGGTTCCTTTTTCTACGAAATGCGGTCAACCATTCGTGAGCTTTATCGTTTATTCCTATTTGTTTTAGTCTGCTTATCAAGATGTTGTGGGAGACAGCATCAAAGGCCGGGGAGAGATCCAACAGAATCAGCACCGCCTCTTTGCCTTGATCTAGAGCCCATTTCAGGGTGTCTGTGGTGTGGAGCAGTGCTGATTCTGTTGAATGCCCTGCTCTGAAGCCTGATTGCTTTGGCTGAAAGGCAATTGGAGCTTTCCAGGAACTCGTTTAACTGTGTATTCACCAATTTTTCCGCTATTTTACTCAGACATGGGAGAAGGGAGATGGGTCTTAGGTTGGAAAGTATGGTGGGATCTGATAGCTTTTTTTTTTTGGAGAGGTTTGACTGCGGCTGTTTTCCAAAGGTCAGGGATTTTTGCTGTTTCAAATGTAGAATTAATAATTTGATTTATGACCGGGTTCACGATCTCAATTAATGCATGAAGAATCTTAGGCGGGCAAGGATCGAAAGGGGACCCTGATTTACATGAAAGGATAGCCTTCTTTGATTTGTCTAAGCTAATTTCTTTGAAACATTTGAGTTCTACTCTTGGACCTGGATTTTTGGGCTGGGGGTCTTGGGCTATACAGTCAGTAAGATTGTTTTTTAGCTCACTGATTTTGTTTTCAAAGTAATCTTCAATATCATTACAAAGTTCCTGTGAAGGGGGTATTTCAGAGTCTAGGCTAGCTGGGTGAGTAAAAGATTTGACTATTGTAAAATAGACTTTTGGTTGTCATCTGCCCTTTCAATAAGGTGCCTATAGTGCTTCTTTTTTCCACCCTTATTTGTAGGTGGTAGGAATTTAATCCTAGCCTAAAGATTTCAGGTCTTCTGTTTTGTAGTGCTTTCTCCATATTTTCTCTAGATTCCTGCACATATCTTTCATGTTTTTTTTTGGAGAGGTTTGACCGCGGCTGTTTTCCAAAGGTCAGGGATTTTTGCTGTTTCAAATGTAGAATTAATAATTTGATTTATGACCGGGTTCACGATCTCAATTAATGCATGAAGAATCTTAGGCGGGCAAGGATCGAAAGGGGACCCTGATTTACATGAAAGGATAGCCTTCTTTGATTTGTCTAAGCTAATTTCTTTGAAACATTTGAGTTCTACTCTTGGACCTGGATTTTTGGGCTGGGGGTCTTGGGCTATACAGTCAGTAAGATTGTTTTTTAGCTCACTGATTTTGTTTTCAAAGTAATCTTCAATATCATTACAAAGTTCCTGTGAAGGGGGTATTTCAGAGTCTAGGCTAGCTGGGTGAGTAAAAGATTTGACTATTGTAAAATAGACTTTTGGCTGTCATCTGCCCTTTCAATAAGGTGCCTATAGTGCTTCTTTTTTCCACCCTTATTTGTAGGTGGTAGGAATTTAATCCTAGTCTAAAAGATTTCAGGTCTTCTGTTTTGTAGTGCTTTCTCCATATTTTCTCTAGGTTCCTGCACGTATCTTTCATGTTTTTTTTGGAGAGGTTTGACCGCGGCTGTTTTCCAAAGGTCAGGGATTTTTGCTGTTTCAAATGTAGAATTAATAATTTGATTTATGACCGGGTTCACGATCTCAAATAATGCATGAAGAATCTTAGGCGGGCAAGGATCGAAAGGGGACCCTGATTTACATGAAAGGATAGCCTTCTTTGATTTGTCTAAGCTAATTTCTTTGAAACATTTGAGTTCTACTCTTGGACCTGGATTTTTGGGCTGGGGGTCTTGGGCTATACAGTCAGTAAGATTGTTTTTTAGCTCACTGATTTTGTTTTCAAAGTAATCTTCAATATCATTACAAAGTTCCTGTGAAGGGGGTATTTCAGAGTCTAGGCTAGCTGGGTGAGTAAAAGATTTGACTATTGTAAAATAGACTTTTGGTTGTCATCTGCCCTTTCAATAAGGTGCCTATAGTGCTTCTTTTTTCCACCCTTATTTGTAGGTGGTAGGAATTTAATCCTAGTCTAAAAGATTTCAGGTCTTCTGTTTTGTAGTGCTTTCTCCATATTTTCTCTAGGTTCCTGCACGTATCTTTCATGGTTTTTAATTGGGGTGTGAACCAGGGAGCTGACTTACGTTTTGCGTTCTTGCCCTTCTTCCATGGTGCTAGCGTGTTTGCTATTGATAGCATCCATTTATTAAGCAGATCATTGTCCGTATCTGGGTCATTTGTGAGGGTGGGTTTAGAAGATTCCGCTAGATCCAGCAGATTGGGGCTGGCTAGCAAATTTTTCCAGTTGCGGACAGGGGAGGGGGGTGGTTATATCTTTCCCCTTTGTGGGTCCATTTTCATGGCATAGATTAAAAGGCACCAGTTTGTGGTCAGTCCAGACAAGGGTGGACGGGGGGGGGGGGGTTACTATGTTAGTAGCATTTGAACATATCCCGTCTAGGGTATGACCTGCTTGATAGGTAGGGCCTTTATTATGAATTTTTAGACCGAGGTAGTTGGTGATTTCCCTGAAATTTCTTGTATTTGGGCAGTTCTCCATTTCTAGGTGTAGATTGAAGTCACCTAGAACTGTGAAATTGGCATAACGTATCACCATGGGACTTAAATAGTCACCAAGAGTGTCTAAAAAGTGGCCCATAGGGCCAGGGGGCCTGTACACCAGTACTCCCGCAAAGGTGGTGTGATTGTTTATTTTAATATTGAAGCAGAGGCTTTCTGCGTCCTTTAGTTCAGAGGTGTGTAACATGGTACATTTGAAATGTTCTTTATAAATGATCGCAATCCCCCCCCCTATTTTTCCTGTTCTGTCTAGTCTGGATATAGTGTATCCCAGGGGGAGTGCCTGTGCTAAATCCGGGTTGGAACACTCGGATAGCCAGGTTTCTGTAATAAATAAACAATCAAAGGAGTTATCAACGAGCAGGTCATATACATGCGTCGCGTGTTTAGCAAGGGACCTGACATTTATAAGGCCACATACTAGGTGACTTTGACAGGTCTTGGATTTGATTTGTTTTGTGGGATTACTCCCATAGTCAGAGTCCGTGACATCAGTCGTTTTGCTCTTGTTACCTGTCTGGGAAGGTTCTTTTGGCTCTCCAAAAGTCAAGAGTGGGAGGTTTTTAGCCTGAGGGTTAAGACTAAGTAACTCTTCTCTGGTATAGATTGTTTTTGGTAGTACACCGGCAGCATGTCTGGCCCCCGTCGCCGGTCTGGCGCGGACGGGCGCAGACGGGCTTACCTTTGGCGCGCCTTCGGCGCGCTGGCGGCGCGCCCACAGCGCGACTCCGCTGCGTGTCCGGCCGAGACACATTGTTTTATAGGGAGGGGGGGGGGGGGTCGTTGCCTCAGGGCTGTGGCCGCGGCCTGGCTTTCCAGCTGATTGGCAGCGATTGAGTGCTGTGACCCGTGGCAGCGTTCAGATCGGCTGCGCGGGGTGAGTCTGATCACGTGAGAAGGAGGGGGAGTCCACAGGAGAATGTGAAGACACAGATAAAAACAGTAGTTATTTCTCAATAAGTTTTAAAAGATCGAGCGTTCCTCCCGGCTTCCGCCTCAGGAGGGGTTCTGTCAGGCTAATGCAAGCTTTGGTATGAAGCGCGACTTATGTAGCGGTCGTAGGGGCGTTGCCTCAGGGCGGTGGGCGTGGCCTGGCTTTCCAGCTGATTGGCGGCGATTGAGTGCTCTGACCCGTGGCAGCGTTCAGATCGGCTGCGCGGGGTGAGTCTGATCAGGTGAGAAGGAGGGGGAGTGCACAGGAGAATGTGAAGACAAAGATAAAAACAGTAGTTATTTCTCAATAAGTTTCAAAAGATCGAGCGTTCCTCCCGGCTTCCGCCTCAGGAGGGGTTCTGTCAGACTAATGTGAGCTTTGGTATGAAGCGCGACTTATGTAGCGGTCGGAGGGGCGTTGCCTCAGGGCGGTGGGCGTGGCCTGGCTTTCCAGCTGATTGGCGGCGATTGAGTGCTCTGACGGGTGGCAGGGTTCAGATCGGCTGCGCGGGGTGAGTCTGATCAGGTGAGAAGGAGGGGGAGTGCACAGGAGAATGTGAAGACACAGATAAAAACAGTAGTTATTTCTCAAAAAGTTTTAAAAGATCCAGCCTTCCTCCCGGCTTCCGCCTCAGGAGGGGTTCTGTCAGGCTAATGAGAGCTTTGGTATGAAGCGCGATACTAGGAGGATACTAGAAGGAGGGGGAGTGCACAGGAGAATGTGAAGACACAGATAAAAACAGTAGTTATTTCTCAATAAGTTTTTAAAGATCGAGCGTTCCTCCCGGCTTCCGCCTCAGACTGGGTTCTGTCAGGCTAATGCGAGCTTTGGTATAAAGCCGCTGAACTTCTGACCCCTATCGGTCTGAAAGTGCAGGGTACGGAAATTATGTAAAGTATTGCCTACAGTGTTATGCTGCTAATTTGAGCTGCTGCTGGACTCGGGGAAGAGACTGTGACCCCAAACTGTGCGTCCTATGTTGTGAAATCATGTGCTCTGGGTGCTGTGCAAACCTTTCCAACTTGTATATGGTGCTAAGGTGGTGTTATATAGGGAGTGCGAAGGGAAATCAATACGGTATTTGTAAAGCGCAAACTACTCAGCCGTATGGGTCTAAAGGCCCTCGAGGCAGGCGTGGAAATTATGTGAGATATTACATGAGCTATTGCCCAGAGTCACATGGTGGTGATCTGAGGTGCTGCCGAAGCAGGGTATTAAATCTTGAGCTCTGTCCTCTGAACTCATGATTTCCGACCGCTGCAGCACACCTGTCACCAAGTGTGCATACGTACTAGGAGGAACTTTTGTTTTAAACAGTGTGAAGTCTGTAAGGCGATTGGGGGGTGCTACAGAGGGAGTGTGAAGTTCAATTGTGCCATTTTGAATCAATACCGTATTTGTGAAGTGCAAACTACTCACTCGTACGGGTCTGCAGGTGCTGGCAGCTGGCATGGATATTAAGTGAGCTATTGCCCAGAGCCACATGACGCTGTCCTGAGCTGTCGCTAGAGCTAAGGATCAAAGCGAGAGATCTGTGCTGCAAAGTCAGATGGTCTGGCCGCTGTGCCTCAGCTGTGTGGAGAATACATTTTGGCGAGAGTCCGGGAGTGGCCGTTACATGGCCCTAAAATAGAGGGTCTAAGTTGTCAGTTAGAGGGTGGCTCTAAAAAGAGCCCTTATGTTCATTAGTTTGAGCTACATATAAGTGTGAATGCACAACTTCAAGTTATTCAGAAAAACTCGATTTCCCTGATCTGTGAAGTGTACTCCATCACTTCTGTATATATCAGCCACATCAAAACGTATGTTGTTGTTGTAGATCACCCCCATTCTATGGTCTCTGATGTATGCAGACACAGCTGTGTTGACTTTCTACATAGAGTTTTCAATCTGAGGACACAATTGATTTGACCATTTCCACTTTTGTCTTTGGCATATATTGGAATATAGAAAGACAGTTTAAGGCAAAAGAAACATCCATTGTCCAAAGGTGTCCTTCATAAGCATTTCCAAACCTACTCTAGTCTATGTGCCTAGGTCATTTCCACCACAATGCACGATTTTAAGGTCAGGGTGTAGATGATGGAAAGAGGTTTTAACCAAAGGCAACAATTGGAGCCCCTTCAATCCTCTCTGTGCAAACATTTTAATGTCACATTTTGTAAACCCAGGTCTAAGTCAACACGTCTCTGTTCTGCATACCTCATGCATCAGAAAATATAGCTATGTCCTACGATCCACACTACCATTTTGAAGGTATGGCTGGGAGGTATGGAAAAATGTCTGTAGCTCATACAGTTCCTTCGTAGAATAAGATATATGTTTAAAGATGGGGAACTACTTTTTTTGCCATACAAAATGATAAACGATTGGGAGATGAAAAACATTGTTTTTTAAAAGTAGGGTGCACGTTCGGTTTGTGGAAAAGCATCTTTGTGATTGGTTAACAAAAAACAGTTTCAACTTGGAGTACATATCAATTGGCTTAAATCAACCACACCTGCTACTTGCATTTGGATGGCACTGTTCGAGCTTAAAACTATTAACCTTCAAGTGCCGTTAAATGTTCGAGAAAATGTTGCAAAAAAAATGTTTATATGCAAAAAAATTAAATAAACTAATAGAGAGAAGTTTTGAAACGTAAAAGAATCAAGAAAGTATTCTAATTTGTTCTTTAAATGTATTTATGTGTGGAGGAACAAAATTATAGAAACAACAGCACCAGGAAGAGCAAGAAGCAGGGAGTGGGGGGACAGAGGGAGGTTGGCACAATGGCACACATACACAATCAAGTAGAGCACAAGTAAAGACAAACAATGGCTAAAATGAAACACACCAACAAGGAGCACAAGTCACACAACCCGCCAGCATTACACCACTCAACGAGCATAGAAGTAAAAACCACGCTGCATTCATACAGGATGTGTACAAAGGCCGGTCTTGGGAGTTGTGAGATGTCTGTGACCATCATGGATGAGATGCCCAGCATATGGCACATGGGCGAGTTCACTGTGTGTTACGTTGTCAAACAGCTGCTCATCTCTCCACACTTTTTACGATGCGCTGCATTATCCCATGCTGTCGTACGGCATTCAAACTACACCATGAGAGTGCCGTTTGCTGGTGGTACATGCCACTTTACAACATAGTCTGCTGCGGCCCTTGTGGCAGGCCACACCAGAACACAGAGACACACTTACCGCACTTCTGCACATGGATATGTCAGAGACACCCTGTTCCCCTTCAAATAGGTACACCCCTGTACTGACCTGTGTATGCCAGACCAGCACAGGCCTGTTGTGCATGCAGGAGGATGCGTGCGTAGCTACATGTTCAGGCTCACTGCCAACACAGAGGTGACAGCACACTGTGATGTTGCAGGGCCTGTGCCTATCATGCTAATACAATGACCACAGGGACACACTTGCTCAGATGCGGGTTTGGGGGCGTTGGCGGTCCTGAAGTTATTGCGATGAGTCTTGTGGCCCTCATGGGTATCCTTATATCATGCTCACAGCAGCTCTAACGAAACTTAATTCTAAGGATCCACGCATTCAACTCACGTGGCAGACAAGCCAATCAGAAATATCTTTCCTTGACGTGCTGGTGAAAATCCATGATAGAAAAATAATCACTGATTTACATCGCAAAGCTACAGACCCCAACAATACGTTGCATTTCCAAAGTTTTCACCAAGGGTCCCTGAAAAAACATTTGCCCTTCTCACAAATGTTGCGCACAAAACGGATTGTATCTGAACAAGACACTTACAATCATCGCATCAAGGAGATGCACCAACGTTTCTTAGATAGAGGTTACCCCACCGATATCCTCAACGAAGCTGAAACACGTGTGACTAACATCACTAGACAACAGAGTCTAGTCAAGATCATAAAACTACCTACCCAACGCATGGTTCTTGTGTCCAAATTTTCTACAGCAACCCACAAGTTCAAAAAAATTGTCCTGAACCATTGGCCTATTCTTCAAATTGAACCAGACTTTCAGAACATTTTTAATGACCTTCCCCTATTTGCACATACTCGTGGGAAAAATATCAAAGTATTCTTATTGACGCAACCTCCAATCCCCCAAAAATACAAGGGAACACAACCATGCCAAAATTGCAACAATTGCAATTGCATAATCAGAGGGAATCAAATTAAACATCCTATGAAAGGTCACCCCTTCAGACTACGCGTTAACGCAACATGCGACACCATGAACCTCATCTACGCACTGAAATGCCCTTGCGGTAAACTTTATGTTGGAAAAACGGAAAGGAAGATCAAAGTCCGCATAAACGAACACAAATCCAACATTCGAACCAAACAGCAGAAATCCAACATAGCCATGCACTTTCAGGAGTTTCACCACACAATCGAACAACTGCAATTTACTGTCTTGGAATGTGTTACCCGAAGTGAAGGGGTAGACAACCGTAAATTGCTATTGCAGAAAGAATTAGAATGGACCTTCCGTCTGCAAACCCTTAAGCGACATGGACTCAATGACCGAGTGGAATATAGTTGCTACCTATAAGCTATATATGACTATCACTCGCATTGCTCTTTATTAATTACATATTCTTTATTAATTGTATATTGTTTATTGTTCCTTGTGCCTTTGTTATGATATCACGATCTTTATGTCCACTCTCGGTGTCCTAGTATCCCCGTTCTTTCAGCCCCTCGTCAGTTTCTCATCCTTTTCCCCGTTCCATCATGGCCCCCACCTCCCACTTCTTTAGTCCGTCGTTTATGTTCCACACTACTAACTCCGACTCAAGACACCGGCTGTCTCACAGACCGTCACGTTTTCCAGACTGACCGCCACGGCGCAGATTCATGGAGTAAGTAACAATCCCGACTTAGTCCTCTTGCAGGACTTGGTATGACTTTGTGAGCCGCGTCACTCGCGTTTTTGCTAACTTCACGCACCCCTCGTTACCACTACCCGTCCCTTGGATTCCACACCCACCCTAGTATTTTAGTTTGCACAAACCACCTCGTATTCCGTCTGATATTATATTAGATACCCTTCACCAATCACCTCACGATATTGATCGACACTATATAATTAATTAGACGCCATACCAGTCTTTTAATACTTCCCCCCTGACCAGGGCTTCTTTCTTTCTTTTCTCAGCCTCTCCTTGATAAAGGGCGCGGAGCCCGAAATGCATTGGAGTTCCTTTTGATCTGCATTAATGATATGTTGATAATATCAATGAACTGTCTGAATGTTGCTTTAAAATACGGCAACAACATTGAATAAACCTTTTCGCAAATCAACCTTTTGAATCATTGCTATGAACACTCTGGAGTGCCTCCACTAGGGGATGTAATCGCAATTCGTTTGCGTACACTTTCTCATCGATATCCTTATATCATGCTCATTGACTCTATGGCACCTGTGGGTGTCCTGGTGTGGCTCTTGGCTGTGTTCCCTTTCATGGTGCAGGTAGTCGTCCAGCTAAACACCAGCAGAAAGAAGATGTAAAATCCCTAGTGCTAACGAGGCTTATCGCCAAAATTTGTTTTGCATTGCAGTTGGTGTGAAAGTTGCGATGTGATTTTTTTCATGTGCCGAACAATATACGACTAGGCAGTGTATCCAGTGAAGATCCGGCACCTGACGCACTATTCCCAATCAATATAAATACAATGAGATTTCTTAATTGATTTTGTGTGTACACTGTAAGTGCAGCCACTACCTCAGTGCAATTCAATACAGGATTTTAGTATTTAGAATAAATCGCAAAGGTGCACCTCGTGTCTTTTTGCACGGGAACGCTAGTTTGCATTTCATTATGAGCACTTTAATGGAAGTAAAGTTTAGATAAATCTAACCCACTATTCAGAAGTTGGTGCAAACTGCAGACTTCACCAGTATTCTCGGGATTAGTGTCCCAAAATTTAACACGATGGTGAACACCATCAAATAACAGTAGTAAGAACAAGAAAGAGACACACAGCAGTTAAAAAAGCAAACAAAAACGTTATTCTTTTTTTTTTAAACTTTATTTTTTATTAACATATTTATGAACGATGAACTAATAAACAAAATGTAACAATAATAGAAAACAACAAGGCGGAACACTCCTGTGGGGACCATGGATGAGGACGACAGAGCCTGGAAAATAAAGCACAAAATAAGGATGTGTGTAATGCGCATATCAAAGGAGAGAGACACAGAGAAACAGAAGGAAAAAATAAGCCAGAGAGAAAAAGAGAGGGAAAGAAAGAAAGGGAGTGAGAAAGGGAGAAGGAAGAGAGAGTGTTAGAGAGATAGAAGGAAAAGAAGGAAGAGAGAAAGTGAAGAAAGGAAGTGAGAGAGAGAGAGAGAGAGAGAGAGAGAGAGAGAGAGAGAGAGAGAAAGAGAGAGAGATAGAGACACTGACGCCCCTGCACATCCATCAGCAAATAATTACCTGGTGCCACTGGAGTGTGCAGCAGTGGGTACTCTTCGTGTCCGTCAAAACTTTACACATATGTCGATGAGTCCTGAATCATGAATGGCTGAGGATGTATGACATTACAGCGCATGCTTTTACCACGCGTGCCTTTACATCGCAAGTTTTACAACGTATGCTTTTACAACTCATAGTGTTGAGGTGTGCTGGATAGTGAATAGTTTAATTTACTATTCCAACTCCAGTCCCCGTGGACAGTAGGGAAGGTGATGGATAGTAAATTAAATCTATTCCCTATCCTAGAGCGCCCCCCAGCGCAATGCGTTGTAATGGCATGCGTTGTAATAGTTGCGTCGTAAAGGCTCTGCGTGGTCAAAGTTGCGTTGTAAAGGATGTTCCCTATGGCGGAGACCACATCAGCTTCTTCGCGGATGGCACAGATGTCTCTGAGTGTGGTGGTGTGGTCAGTGCCACGGAGTTGGGGTCACTGCCATTCAGGAGTCAGGACACAGTTACACATGTGGGATCAGCTTGTGTTAAGAGGGTTAGAGGCACCAGAAGCATTGAGACTGTACGAGCCTGTGATGATGCTTGGTGTGGACGGGCCGCACTGGGAGCAATGTGTCTTGCCTACTGGACTGCGTCATGTGCAATTAGGACTCTATCTGATTCTATCTGAATTGTGAGGTGTGGTGACCATAGTGTATGCTAGAGGTAGTGATGAGGAAGGGCCCACAGCCACGTTCATACGTTGGTGGACCCACTGGCATGCGTTGTGTAGGTTCAGTGGCATCACGTGTCGCCGGCCTTCCATGTGCAAATATTCCTCACTAATTGAAGGAAGTGTGGAGCTGTGGTCGCTGTCACAAAGTTCGGGTCAGTGATGTTCAGGACTCAGGACACAGTTACACATGTGGGATCGGCTTGTGTTAAAGAGGGTCAGTGGGACTACGTAGCAGGGCCTTGCATATCGAACTATGCCTCACTGATCAAAGGGAGTGTGGTGCTGTGGTCGTTGCCACAGACTTGGGGTGACTGCTATTCAGGACAGGACACAGTTACACATGTGGGATCGGCTTGTGTAAAAGAGTGTTAGTGGGACTACGTGTCGCTAGGCCTTGCATATCGAAATATGCCTCACTGATCGAAGGGAGTCTGGTGCTGTGGTCACTGCCATGGACTTGGCGTCACTGCTATTCTGGACTCAGGGCACAGTTACCTATGAGAGATCGACTTGTGTTGGATAGTGTTAGTTGGTACCACGTGTCCAAAATTGAAATTACGAGCTCTGCTGCCTGCAGTATAGACTGCCAATGAGTGTTCGTTTGTACTTGAAAATGAATTTGGTGATTGTACTAAGCCTATAACTGATATAAAAAATGTTCAAGAAGAAAGGATACTAAAAGGATATGTAGATTTGAGGCCTGTAACAGTTACTTGCCTAGTGGACTTTGTAGTTAGTGAATGAATCATTTTCATTGTGAGCCCTACTTAGTGCAGTGTAGGCATATGATGAAAAGATGAACTAAGTATAGAATACACTGAGGAAGTGTTGTAATTTCTGAGTACAATCTTGTTGTTAAAAATTTGCATTTAAAATTGGAATTGTGAGCTGTACTACCTGCAGTGAAAACTGCTATTCCATGTTAGTGTGCAATTGAAGATTAATTTAGTCATTGTAGTAAAGCTATAACTGATATTAAAAAAATTCTTGAAGCAAGGATACTAAAAGGATAATATGTAGGGTGTAGGACTGTGATAGTTACTTGCCTACTGGAGTCTGTAGTTGCATAATGAAATACCACTTACTGATCAAAGGCAGACTGGTGCTGTGGTCAGAGCCACAGACTTGGAGTCAGTGCGATTCAGGACTCAGGACGCAGTTACACATGTTGGATAGGCTTGTGTTAAAGAGAGTTAGTGGCAGCATGTGTCGCTGCCGTTGCATATGGAAATATGCCTGACTGATCAGAGGGAGTCTGGTGCTGTGGTCGCTGCCACGGACTTTGGGTCACTGTCATTCAGGACTCAGGACACAGTTACACATGTGGGATTGGCTTGTGTTGAACAGAGTTAGTGGCAGCATGTGTCGCCAGTATTCCATATGGCAATATGCCTCACTGATCGAATGGAGTATGGTACTGTGGTTGACTCACGGAGTTGGGGTCACTGCCATTCAGGACTTAGGACACAGTTCCACATGTGGGATCGGCTTGTGTTGAAGACGGTGAGTGGCAGCATGTGTCGACCGTCTTTCACAGTGTAGGCCAGAGGTATCAATCAATCAATCAATCACGGCATTTGTAGAGCGCGCTACTCACCCGGGAGGGTCTCAAGGCGCTGGGAGAGGGGGATGTTACTGCTCGAACAGCCAGGTCTTGATTTGCTTCCTGAAGGAGAGATGGTCTTGGGTTCGCCGAAGGTGGGTGGGGAGGGAGTTCCAAGTCTTGGCTGCCAGGTAGGAGAAGGATCTTCCTCCGGCGGTGGCTCTGCGGATGCGTGGTACGGTGGCGAGTGCGTGGATGGTCGATCGTAGCTGGCGGGTGGGTCGTGTAGAAGGTCATGCGGTCGTTGAGGTAATTGGGGCCCAGGCCGTGGAGAGCCTTGTGTGCGTGGGTGAGGAGTCTGAACGTGATTCTCTTGCTGACGGGGAGCCAGTGCAGGTCTCTCAGGTGTCCGGTTATGTGGCTGTGTCGGGGGATGTCCAGGATGAGTCGTGCGGAGGCGTTCTGGATGCGTTGGAGTCTTTTTTAAAGTTTGGCTGTGGTTCCGGCGTAGAGGGTGTTCCCGTAGTCCAGTCGGCTGGTGACGAGTGCCTGGGTGACGGTCTTCCTGGTTTCAGTGGGGATCCATCTGAAGATCTTGCTGAGCATGCGTAGGATGTTAAAGCACAAGGATGAGACAGTGTTGACTTGTCTGGTCATTGACAGGAAGGAGTCCAGGATGAAGCCCAGGTTGCGTGCGTGGTTCGTTGCTTTGGGAGCGGTGCCCAGGGCCGGGGGCCACCAGGAGTCGTCCCAGGCGGAGGGTGATGATCCCAGGATGAGGACTTCCGTCTTGTCTGAGTTCAGTTTGAGGTGGCTGTTCCTCATCCAGTCGGCGACTTCTTTCATCCCTTCATGTAGTTTGGCTCTGGTGGTGGTGGGGTCGTTGGTGAGGGAGAGGATGAGCTGGGTGTCGTCGGCGTAGGAGATGATGTTGAGGTTGTGTTGGCGTGCGATGGCTGCGAGGGGGCTCATGTAGACGTTGAAGAGGGTTGGACTGAGTGAGGATCCTTGTGGTACGCCGCAGATGACTTCGCTGGCCTCAGATCTGAATGGAGGGAGGGGGACTCGCTGGGTTCTTCCGGTGAGGAATGAGATGATCCAGAGGTAGCGGTGAGCAAGGGCCCACAGACATGTGCATACGTTGGTTGCCCCACCGGCCTCCGTAGTCTTCCATATGCAACTACCCCTCAATGATCAAAGGAAGTCTGGTATTGTGATCGCTGCCATTCAGGACTCAGGTCACAGTTACACATGTGGGATCGGCTTGTGTTGAACAGGGTTAGTTGGCACCGCGTGTCACCGGTTTTCCACAGTGTAGGCAGGAGACGGCAGGAGGCAGCGGTCAGCAAAGGCCCACTGCCATGTACAGGTGACTTGAGCTGCACAGATTTGGAGCATTTGGTCTTCTTAACCCATTAAAGTCCTGTACACAATTTACGTCGCTACTAATCTTGAATTGTGAACCGTGTAACCCCAGTGTAGGGTAAAGGCAGTGGTCAGGATAGGCACACAGCCATGTGGCGTTGAGTTGAGCTGCAGTTAGTGGCACCAGTAGTAATCAGCGTGTGCACCTGCGATGATATGTGGTGCCGGCGGACCGCACTGGGAGCAATGTCTTTCGTCTAATGAATTCTACCTTGATATAACCACGTGGCAAAGACTTATGGTGCAGTGAGTTAGTGGCACGTAAAGCACCCAGCGTGTGCGCACCCTGCGATGATGCGCGGTCTGGGCGAGCCGCACTTGGATAACGTGTCTTGAGAACTGGACTCCATCATCTGCAATCACCACTGCATTTGAATTGTGAGCCCTGCTGTTCGCAGGGTAGATGTAAGGCAGTAGTCTGTACAGACATTAGTCTGCAGTGCTGTGCTGCTGGTTTCGTAGGGGGCCTGTGTCAAAGAGGCCCGTGGTCATGGCAGCAGCCACATGCCAGGGTGAGGGCTGCCGCTCTGACAGAGTTGTTGGTCTTCCTACAAGTGAACCATGCCTATGGCCTGGCCTATTTATTCATACTGCTAAACTGGTGTGGCATACGTTTGAGCAGCCCACTCTGCTTCCGCTTCCAGGGGGAGACAACTTTGCTACATGACCAAGATTTTCCTCACTGCCTGAGGTAACATGGTTGCGTCCACAGTGCAGTACCCTACAAGTATCAATAGTACATCTCCACATGGAGAGGTTTGTACTTTGCATAGTGAGGTCTGTGCAGCATATCAGCGTTACAGTTGGCATTGTGTGTTTTATAATTGATGGGTGACTTGCCTCCTTTATATATAGTTAGTTGCCACATCTCCCAACATTCAGCTATTGTGTGGCTGAGGGGTATGGTGTTTTTGGAAGGTCCGTTGTCCTGTTTTACGCTACTTCAGTGGTAGTAGGGTGGGGTGGGCCGGGGGGAGGTTGTGGTGGTGGCGCTGGGTGGTGTGGCCTTGTTGGGTATCGAAGCTGCATGATCAGTAGCTCTATCACGTGTTGGTCTTTAGATGTGACTGTGAGTTGGTCCAATTCACGGAGTAGTTAGTCGACCTCCTTAAACCACTTAAAGGTTGAAGTTAATTTGTTACTGCTAACTCAGCTTATCACCTGCTTTTTGGATCCCATTGCAGATTTGTCTGGTCATTGAAAATATGGGGAAGTGGTGTTTTCGTGGTTTTTTTTGTTGCACAGGAATGCCTACTTTGCATATAATTAGCGTTAGTTGTGGTGATTTTGTTGGCGTAAGGTATTGATGGAAAAGTGGAGAGATTTTCAGTTTTCACCAAGTTGAGAATGGGATGATAACTAAAAAAAACAGAAAAATAGATAGGTTTAATGAACATTATATTTAGAAATTAGCATTTAAAAACCTTTGAAATTCACGGAAAAAAACATAGATTTCAGGCCCGTTATAGTTAGAAAATAGCATTTAAAAAACCTTTGAAATTCAATGAAAAAACCAGAGGTTTCAGGCCATTATAGTTAGAATTTAGCATTTAAAAAACCTTTGAAATTTACTGAAAAAACATAGGTTTCAGGGATGTTATAGTTAGATCAGTGATGTCATTTGAGATGTCATCAGTGATGTCACTGACCATGTCATGAATGATGTAATATGTGACGTCATCAGCAGTGCATTGCGGGGGCATGAGTTATAGTTAGCTCAACTAACTATGACAGGGGAATTACTATGGTTTTCTATGAGTGAAATGTCCAACTAACTATAACATCCCTGAAACCTATTGTTTTTCAGTGTATTTCAAAGGTGTTTTAAATGCTAATTTCTAACTATAACGGGTCTGAAACCTTTGGTTTTTCAGTTTATTTCAAAGTTTTTTATGCTAATTTCTAACTATAATGTGCCTGAAACCTATCTTTTTTTCAGTGAATATATATATGTATACAGTTGGCAGAACACGAAGAGCTATGTAAATGAATTGACAGTATTGAAAAATATAGTTCTAGTGTATAAGTTTCCTGTCCTGTACAACAGAATATGTCAAGTGCATTAAGGAAAAAAAATACATTGTTTCAAGGAATAGTTTTACAGAATGAATTGGGGGAGACTCATTCTCTTCTCTACCGTGGCAGACATGCCACGGTGGACAAGACAAATAAAATGCCTAGGATCACACAATTTGGTAAAGTGGGAATCAAAGATTTAATACAGGTTTTCAGGGTACAGTTTATTCAGTTTAGTAAATTGGTATGTATATATATCTATGTATATCTATGCTTCGCTCCCCTATGACAACTGTACTAAAGCAACACTACTGGCTGACCACCTTTTTGGCTGGCATCAATTAAAGGAATTGTGCAGGTTTCGGTGTGGGCTTGGTTCGTGAATAAAAGAATTGAGCATAACAGCGCATCACATCAGGGCTTTGCTCACAGACTTCCCTCATTTTAAGTATGAATTACATCTCTCTAGAATTAGGTTTTAGGGTCCACTTTGTTACAGAGACGAGAGATCCACAGGAATATATTACCACAGATAGCCAGCACACCAACTTCCTCCACATATGCCCCAGTGCTAGGAAATGCGAGGAATACATAAAATTTGCTAATGTAAAATGTTTTTCAATGTAGAAGTATAATATGCCTGGAATAGCGACGCTCAGTATTGCGATATTGTCAGAATAAAATGTGCATGAATTTAAAAATGCCTTTTAAACTGCAGTTGTAGACTTTAGAAGTTGTTGCATATATTTTGCAGTTTGACCACTCTGAGTTTTTATTTCCCAATTGTGTTACTGGGATGGAGATTATTAAGATGTTCGAGAGTTAATTGATGTTTCGAGGTTTTTGCAACATTATTATTTTGGGGTTCTTAACCACATCCCTAAGAAATGTACTAGGTGTCCTGTTTTCTGGATGTTTGCATACATATGCTCGATATTCAAGTTTCCACCACTTCATGTCTGGTTAGAAATAAAAAAAAAGAAGAGGGGAGTACAACTAGATCCCCTGGAATTTATCTATAGGCAGGCTGAAACAGGGAAAAATGCCATGCCACAAGCCCTACTACAAGTTTCCCACAAGTTGATCAAAGTTGGACCATGTATTCACTGTGATATTAAAGCAGCAACAAATTTCAGCGATGCCTGATTAGACTGCTTAAAAATAAAATAGGCAAGATAAGTGCCACAATTGAGGGAAAGAAAAAAAATAATAATTAAGAAAAAATACAAATAGTTTATTGCCTATGGATCACCCTGTTTTCAGTCAGAAATATTCTAAGTGCTGATCACCACTTAACACCCCATCAGCTTGTCACTGAAGTATTACTAAATGTATCAGTACCAGCAACTAAACCTAAAAGTGACACTGAAAGTTCTTCTTAATTTATGAAAAGTGAAATGTAAGAGTATTTGTATGAGTTAACACATGCTGCAAAGTTTCTTTCTACTCAGGTATCTAAGCGGAAGGAGTAGGGCCCTATCGATCAATCCTGAGCTTCCCAATATCGGTCATGGAACACAGATTTTTGTCCAGAAAAATGTCAAAGTCTGATCCAAAATTTGAAGGATATTTTGAAGTCATAGACTCTTCACCAACAACTGTCCGCATTGCCAAGAGGAAAGGATAAACAATAGAACAGACTTCAGAGTTGACCCTGCACCCCCTCAACACTGAAAAGCGAACTAGAGGAGGGTAACTTCTTCCCATTGACTGTCCTAGAAGAGGAAAATGATGATTGTTTGGTGGTCTATGGACGCAGCTGCCCCCACACAGAAGTGTCCTATGCGAAGTTATGTATTTGTATTATAATATTTTACATAAATATCGGATTGACACGAGGAAGATTTAATTAGTTAACTGTTATATCTCATACCACTGTGCACCCCATGTCACCTCCCAATCTACCTGGTAACACATGTACTGGAAATGGTCCCCGTAGTAATGCAAAAGGTTCCATATCCTCTGCCAGTAACTTCAGCACCCCAAATACCTATGCACACTGTGTGTCCTCATCGCCTTCCCCTGTTGAAACTAATACTGAAGGGGACAGTACCATTGATATCACACTATGCCCCCCACTATTGTCTTGTCATTTTAGGTATGCCCCTGTAAATAGACAGCATGCCGCTCATGTCTCCCTTCACAACAACAAGTGGTAAAGGCAGATGACAGTAGTAGGTAGACAGAAGACTAAGGAATACTGTTATGTGGTTCATACATTCCCCATGCAGTAGGCACGGATAGACTGATTTACCTAGGGAAATACCACCACACACTGTAGAATATCTCCTACACATGTTGCTCTACAGAATACAGGGGAAAGATAAGAATATTGAGGCCAACATCTCTAAAGTGTTTGTAAATACCACAGTATGGGACCACACCTAAATAAAGTATGAGGTTATCACTGACAATGCCATGATTATAGGGGGGGTAACATAGATACTTTAGATAGGAGTTCCGGATATTGAATTTAGTGTAGCTTTTGGTAGGAACAATGGGTTTATGATAACAGGATCACGATCAGACTGTAATGGTTCTTTGCCACACACCCTACATTGCCCATGGCAAAATAGAACTGCTTTACACTTATTTGCACAAATTTATGTCCATGAAAAATGGAGTGCTCCAGGTTACTTGAGGTATAGAGTGGCGTCCTTAGGGACACATAGGGTAGACTCAGATTATGAAGATGGGATAGACTGGATGTCTACTTGGGGTGGGGAAAACATTTCCAAAATCATAAAAAGATTAGTGAAGTCACCTCTTCTCTGTTTTCTAGGAAATTGCACGGTACCTGTTGGGCGCAACTTCAGATGCAACAGCACCATCTATAATTTGGACATGAAATATGGTACCTCGAGTTTACTGGACTTCTACTGGGCCTGCAGAGAACATCTCTATCTCCAACAGCATCCTCAATGAAGCAAACTGTGTTCCCTAGAATAATGCACAAAGTATCCCTGATCATTCCAGCTGCAAATTTCTCCCACATCCATGCCCATCTCTGGTCTGTTACCTTGCTCCACAGACATTGGCGGTATGCTGATTACTACGGGTAGACAGCATTCAAAGACATACCACAGGAGTTTTGGCAATTGAACTGGGTTCAGCTATCTTCAACAGACCAAGAGGAGGGTATGCCTTTGTATAGGGTGTCTGTGCTGCACATTGCCAATGATGAAGAAAATGGCTCTATCATTAAGGCCATCAAGGACTTGAAAAACATGGAAAAGAAAATGATTGCTGGAGGAGGTGCCATAGCAGACACAGCCACTGATGGGTTGAACTTTGACTGGATGCCTTCATGGCTGTCTGCCATTCTAAAAATTGTTTTGTTCAGTGTGCCCATGCTCCTCTGTTGCACCATGCAGTTTTGTCAATTTGCTAGAAATACTGATAGTGATTTAGTAGGTATGAATTATGTAGGAATAGGGAACATTCAGAAAGCCCATATATAGGAAAAAAGGATAGAACAGGGAATGAGGATAACTTAGCACTTTTAGCAGTAGTAGAAGTCACAACAATAGGACTACACTAAATGCAGCCTGCTACCATTACCTAATACCAGGTCAATAGCCCCCAACTCACCATGTAGATACCAAATGAGATAGGATTTAAATATGGATCCACCATCACCTAGACAGACACCATATACATCCCTCACTGACATACCTGAAAAAGAATATATAGAGTTAAGGAAGGCACAGACGAGTCAATGTTCCAAAATTGGCAATGTCCGATGTGATTGACACCCCTGGGATACACCAACTAGAAGGAGGGCCTGCAAGGTATTCTGTAAGAATGTTGTTCAAGATTGAACAAGAGGAGGGAATCAAGCAGGTTCTAGTTTTTACCATATAGTGCCCCAGGCCCATTCTTTCCACATACAAAGCATGAGAGTCCCAATTGTCCCTGCCAGCCCACAGACAAGGTTGTGTTAAAATTGACCACACTACATTGAGCGTCTATGTAGCATGCATGTGTCTGTCATTTAGAAGATCAAAATTGGCCAAGAGTAAGGAGTGGAGGCCAACTGGGATTTTATACAGCTTTAGAAATTACAATCCTTTTGTATTCTTCTGCTTTCTTAAAAAGTTTCTGAGTAGTGACGCAAATAATTTTTGATCAATGTTCAATTTCATTATGATTTACGGTCAAACATCAATTGACCATTTGATAAACTTTTGTAATGTAAGTGTTACTTCTGTGTTCCTAATATTTCTGAGAAGCGACCAAAGTGCGTCATGTTCTGTGGTCAAAGCACCTGTTAATGTCATGATTCTGTGGTCAATAGTTCTTCATTAAAAGAGTATAAATGATCTGCTCTACAGTCCATTCAACGGACTACCTAAATAAATTGATCCCATGGGACATGACGCGTGTGTGACCCTCAGCCATCTCCTCTAGCATCTTTGGCTGAGGCTATAATGCCTATTATATTTTCAAATTGTTTCTTTCTCTCTCCTCTGCATTGCCGTGATTTTTAAACTTACAAAATTGCATGATTTACTTTTTCATCTAGGAAGGTGTCTCTGAGAATTGTTATCTTCTAGATTACACTATTCTATTTTTGATTAACAATGTGCCTTTGACATTTGTTGTTTAAACTTGTTATTCAAATAAAGTGCCACTCTGACTCAGTTCCTGCATCTCACTTGTGTGTTTCCTTATTTTAGATAGAGCACCCCTCTTCAAATTAGGCTGGTGTAGTGTACCCTAAAAAAAAACCTTTAACAGGGGTTTGGTATATCCACTTCTCCTCAAAAAGGATCTCCTCTAGTACCCGCAGTGTTTCTCATTGTGGAGTGTTGGTGTAAAGGGCCTCGATGTCTAAGCCCAGGAGGAACGTGCTGTCTTGGTCGAAATCTTCTCCTTGATAAGATTGAGGATATTTAGGGTGTCCCGTAAATAGGCCGGTAGTTTTTGAAATAATGGTTTCAAATAAAAATCACAAAATTATGACAATGGTTCGAGAATGGATCCAATGCCCGATGCGATCTTTCTGCCTGGTGGGGGTCTGGTGGGTTTTTGGATTTTTTGGCAGTATGTAGAAGTTCAGCGTCTTTGGTTGGTTTCTAATGAAGTAGTCTGCATCATGTTTCAAAATCCAATTGTTCACCAATCCCTCTTCCACAAGTGTTGCGATTTCCTTAGTTATCTCCGCTGTTGGTCCTTATCCAGAATCCTGTAGTTTCTCTCATCAGAGAGGAGGTGATGACATTCATTGGTGTAAGTTATTGTGTCCCAAAAAAACTATTTCTACCTCTTTGTCGGCCGGCTTGATGATGATGGAAGTGTTCTCCTTCAGTTGTTTCAGTGCCTCCTTTTCAATGTTGCTCATGTTTGCAAATGAGTGTGTGTCCGGTCTCCGCAGGCTTTCAAGGTCATGGATGACTGCTTGCTCAAAGGTGCCTACCTCCTGAGGTAGCGATGCCATCTGGGGTGTAAACGGCGATTTTGGGCGTAGATGCGTGTCACCTTACGTGGGATTTTTTACCTCAGCATCCTCGAAAAAGATCTTTAATCTCACACTTCTGCGGAAAGTGGCTAGCTCTTGGCGCAACAGGAAATGATCCAGCTTGTTAGTTTGAACGAAACACAGACCTTTATTGAGAAGGTTCTCCGGAGGTCCTGTTAAGATGGTAGAAGAGAGGTTGACCACTAGTGAGGTTCCCTGCTCGTTCCTGGTAGCATCCTCGGGGCCATGCTCCTGGTCACTCTCTGATCCAGTTCCTGGTCTCCATCGTCCCAGGTCAGCCTCTGCTGGCCCTTCTGTTTGCCTCTGCCCCTCCCTCTTCCCCTGCCTAAAAAAGGAACCTGTGGCTGTTGGAATTGGGGTTGTGGGAATTGGGGGTTCTGAAACCCTGGATGCAGGGGAAGCCCATTCCCGGCAAGCTATAGCCATGGTTAGGGTAACCTTGAAATGGGGCTGGGAAAAAGGGTCTTGGTCTCTCTGGTAACCTCTGCTCCTCTCTCTTCCACGTTGAGGGAATTCATAATAACTGCCCTCGCTACTACTACTCAGGATGTCTTGGGATTTCTTGCCCTGTTGGGTTCCTTTCTTCATTTCTGTTAGTCTCTGTTGTATGTAGTCCTCATTGATATAGGGGCAGGGTTTTCCTTTGAAAACTTCTTGAGATCTTTTTGCAGTTTAGACATTTTCCACTGCATCAAGTAGTCCCTATACTCCCCCATTTCAGTGTTGACCTCATCCAGCTGAAAGTGGCCAATAGTACCTCTGTTTTCAGACCCTGTTCCCATGTCGGTATTTGTATCACCAGAGTTTTAACTGGCTTTTTAACTGTACTAATTATCAAGACTAGCCAGTCCCTGGCGCACTTCCAAGCAAAGAGTGCCCAATCCCCCCTGAAGGTGGAATCCTCCAAAAAGATTAGAGGTTTGTTTGTAACGAGGAGGCCCCTTGGAACTGCATCCCCCTCAGGTATTCAGTCTGGATGGCCCGTGGAGTATAGTCTTAATGTGTGTTCTCTAAAGTTCCAAAAGTGTGTCACAGTCTTTTCATTGTGTTAGGACCTGGTTCAAAGGGGTGTCACCCAAAAGTAATGGTCCAGCAAGGATCTCCGCTATCATATGCTCCCCGAAGTATAGTCCCCGGTCCTGTGCCATGGGGGCTAAAGGTTGTGACCTGTGGTACATGGAGGTACTCCATGAATGCACCACACTTGATAAACTCAAATAAAAATACACTATAGTTCCATATTCCCCTGTGGCTGAGCCGCTGCTCAAAAACAATTATTCACACAGAAGAGGGTAACAGACTCTCCTATTCCGGACCCCCAGACAATACTTTTAAATACCTGAAGGAGTAAGGAGTGGTAAAATGTCTGCATATATATGGTGGCACGTGCTGTTTGTCTTAATGTATTAAACTATCACAGAAAGAAAGAGGAAAGGAACAGGGAAAAGCAGGAGCAAGCCAATGAGACACCTCTAAGCTGGTCCAGCAAATTGAAACGGTCTGCCCTTGAGGAGGTTGCGTTGGCCGCAAGTGTGCAAATGGCTCCGGTCTTGAAAGGAACTCCGCCTCAGAACCCCAGAGTGTTTCCACCCATTCCTAACAGCAGAGTGTCAAAGAGACTGGCAGTAGCCCGACCTCAGAGAATGTTTTGATTGACACAAAATGGGTCAATTTGGCTGCACAATGCAAGTTAAAGGCATATGATCAAAGTTAAGTAAGCCTAGACCAGTTCCCGCAAAATTGCCATCTACAAAATCAAGCCCAGACCAACCCCAATGCATGTTACATTCAGCCATAGGGAAATCATTGAGCAACCACACCACTGCAACAAGGATCTAGTTGCTGGGCAAATAAATAGCAGCAACAGGAAACCCGAGCACAACCACGGCAGGGAGGTGTAACTGTCTGGGGAGGCATTACCTTTATACCAACACAAAACGCATGTACGCACTGAGTCCAAACCCCCAACATGAAATTCCTATTTCATGCACACTTCAGCTCTCTTCTTAGCAATAACGACTAGTGACGCAACATGGGGAGAAAATGTCAAACTTTACTTGCTTTCGGGAAACATTCAAGACTGCTGTATGATTTATCGATCGAGAATCCGTGATAGAATCTGCCATTCAGGTGCCTGTGGAGGACTAGGCCCCACTCTGCTGCTGATCCCCTGGGGTGGAGTAGGTTGACCACGTCCCAGGGGAAGGACAGTCTGACGAGGTCAGCTACTCTGACCAGCACATAAAAACAGGCTCCCAGGTCTGCTCTACCAAGTTCAATTGGGAGCAGTTCCTATCACACTATCAAAGGGACCCTGCTCTAGAGCATCCAGACCAGAACCAAAATTCCCTCATGGCTTTTGGCTCCAACCACAATAAATGTTCTCCAGGCTAATTGAGGCCTTTTTTGGTTCCAAAATGAGGTGATGTTCCAGTATCGGGAGCCACTATGCACTAGGGATAATGGTGTCCCCATAAAACTCTGAATTCCACACACATAGTCCGACAGATTGAAAGGCACTACATGGCCCTGAGTCGATAGGGGGGTTTCACCAACACCACCAGCCCTCTCAGTCCATTACAGCATCAGGCAACTTCCGATGACGTTCGGGCCTTGCACTAGACCCTCAGCAGATTGTTGCCTCCACCTCTCCTCAAAAACTTTCCAAGCGTCCAAAGTCTGCACGCCGGGTTATGTCCTTCCAAACAACGAGGGTGGCTTATTTCTGGTCTAAAGCCCATGGCCACAGGTGGGTGCAGTAGACCCAAATATCCTGGACCCAACGGAGAGGTGGTGCTGGTAGGGAGAGAGTCTGCAAACGTCCATCACAGCTCCATTCAAGAGATAGAAAGATAATGGCCCATTGCCAGGACAGTTATTACCCACCTTATAACACCTAACACACATCATCCGGGAAAAACTCGTAGGCTCGATTTCAGACATTGTTACAACATAATCACTGGTGCCGCGGAGTAGCTCTCCAGCCCACCTTGGTACACAACAATAGAGAAAGCAAACAATGTTTCGATATAGGGAAGTACTCAAAATCCTGAAAAAAAGCCTAAATCTAGCCCAAAAGAAGAATTTAGAAAAAGGCATGGCCAAGACACCTGGCACCATGTGTTAGTCAGTTGTTGATAGTGGCACGCCATGTGATTACACATGCATGTTTAACAATGCCTAGAATATTTAACCTTTTGCTTTATTGGAAGCTTGCTAATGTTTCTTGACCCACTTACCACTAGGGAGACTAACACTGCACGCTGTGTGCCGGAACTAGAGCGGCAGACATGCAACTTCAGAACATGGTGCAATCGTTAACAAAGATCCAAGGGTGACCCACCCAGTGTACTTCATCGCCTCCACGCACGCATAGGTCAAAAGACACCGCCTTCATCGATGTATTACCTCCACACACATTAGGGAAGGTAGGAGACTAGAAGACTGATAACACCAATAAACCAGCAGCTTAATTGACAAGATCACCCACATACTAAAATGTCATTTCCCGCTTGGAGAGGGGGTAGTGACAATGACCCATGAGTGAAGGCCCAGTGACCCATCCATAATCCCTCACCGCTATTTTCTCACTTCCTGGTACCCCTCTAATATTGCATGAATGAAAAAGAGCACACCCCAAAAAGGGATGGCAGAAGATCCCCCAAGGTTGATTCATAATAATACATAAGGATGTACATTTTTCTAAACGCACAAATAATAGCTCTTATCAAACAGGACTACAGTTGAGCCACAAGTTAACCCCCTTTACAGCTGCCCACCACCAATCCAGGGACCACTTTCAGAACCCCAACAAGGCCCAAGTGTGCAAGTCAAAGATCGCAGACTGCTTTTTTTACAGACGATCGCCAGAAGACTACAGATGTCTCCTCATCACACCAAGGCCTGCAATGTTTCAAAAGGTATGTATTATTGTACCATTGTATACCCTCTGTTTAGTACAGATGTGGCTACCTCCATCAATAGCCAGAAATCCGCCTGGTCAAATGAAGCCTATCCCGACTTTCCTACAGCACTTGCATAGGTACCCCTCCCACTCCTCTTACAATTACAGTGAACCTAACACTAGCATTCCACATGCACTACACAGACTACTCTTACACAACACATGGTATCAGCACATAGTTACCGTGGGTGCTCAGACATCAGCCAGGTCATGTTATGTATCTTTACTAATACCACATGCAGTATGCACAGACAGATTTAATTTATTTAATGAGTTAGCCCCCAAAACATCAAAATGTGTCCTCTTCCTGTATCTATGTAGTATTAGGGCCAAGATACAACCCAACAGAGTAGAACCCCATAGAGTAGTAGTAAACATAACTTAATACAGGACCCATCCCACTGTACTGTACCTTTTCACCAAGTCTGGCAGGATTCAAAATGAGCTAGATAGGATGCGCAGGCAGGGCACCATAGGGGGGATACTCTTTGGTCTGAGACTTTCCAGTAAAGAGATTCTTGGAGGTTGCAAAGCCACAGCACCAGTGCACAAACATATCTCCTACTGTTTCCAACTGTGGTCCCAGGGTGGCCATTAGCGTGTCTGATGCAGTGTTCTGTAAGAACAAATGGATGCTGGACATGGAGTTTCAGTGTCATGTTGGGAAGGGTTAAATATTAGCATAGATAACCCCTGTCAGGAAATAGTAGATACTGAAATAGATAGGTACACATGGTTAGAGGGGAAGGGGCAACCCCTAATTGTACAGAGTCTTACACTGTAATTCTGGTGTTTAGGATGTAAAGAAACAATTTCACTCTGCATGAATGAGAACTGTGGAGCAATGCTGCACACACAGGACATGCAATGGGGCACCTTGGCACTGATGGAACTGTACTGGCAGTGTGGGGAATTGGCATATGCTCAGCTCATCCCTAGATGGAGTGGCCTTTGCACCCTCATCACCAAACACACTGACCTTGGTCATCCCTGGAGGAGATCTGTCAGGCATGTTCAAATCCCTGCTACAGAAAAAGACAACTGTACTTCATCCGGCTCGAGAAAAAAGAACTGCTGATTATTTTGGTTGGGCTCAGTTCAAGGACATTCCAGAAGAATTCAGACTTTTTACTAACACATGTAAATGATTGAGAGTCCGTACACTTTTTCACCATGCAGACAAAAGCAAATGTCCACTGATAGGAGCTGCTGAAAATGGTGAACAGTACTACAGTACTGAGCTTAGCCTTAATGCGATCAAAGAAGAACTAGGAGTCAACAGCCTCATGGTGATTCAATAGCGATATGTATTGGACTTGATGACTGCAATGGAGTGAGTGTTGTGTGCCAAGATCAGTGTGTCCTGTTGAACGTTAATCTCGGGCAATGACTTGGATAGCGGATGCTCACTCTTGCCTTCCAAATACTGCATTGATTACAAACGGACATGTGTAAGAAGAGAGGTGCACTGGAGCAGGAATGGTATGATGGCTGGTTTGCCTGGTTTTCCCAGTGTTTTGCAGGACTGTGTACGTCATTGCTGCTGATTCTTAATCTTTGTGTGGTTTTCTAAAAGTAGGGGTTTCCTGCTGTAAAAATGCAGTTCTCAAATCGGGTATAATGCAAATAACTAGAGAAGTAGTAATATATTAAAACTGAAACACGACAAGCCACTAACAATGTCACTGTTATGAAGTGTGGAATAGATTATGTAGTTGAAAATTCAATTTGAGGGGGAATGTTGATATTGATGTTGATATATACAACGATACGTGTATGTTAAAAAATGAGATCGAATCACCATTGTCAAAATCTCCAGAGATGACCTCTTCATCGAACCCGATTAAGAAATACATATTCCAGCAAGCCCTCAACGTAGGCCTGACTATACTGATTGACAGGGCACAGGTGGGGTGCATGTAACCAGTGGGACAAACACAAGAACAGGAAAAATCCAGATTAGTCCCAACCATAGACAGGAACACCACAATGGCCCCAGAAGCTTGGCCCTAATAAAGCACATATGGGCGGAGGGGTGTGTGCGTTTCCATAACACCATAAAGTTAAATGCCACTAAGTTAGGAACACACAGCCAATCAGAACACAACACACATAGTACACACAGTGATCACATGCTCCTCATGCTAGACATCTGGACGCCTCACCCACTGGCTTTCATTGTGTCCATGCAATGTCAAGACCTACCTGCATTCGCTATCAGGTGGCCTGATTTTACGATCTAAATTGTTTTTTGGTGCGCGAGAGACTGTACATAATGGCACTAAGAAGAAATGTATGTTCAGACAGTCCTCAGACCCGTTTCTGTGACTGTTTTCAGGCCTCAGGGTTTTTATTAAACCATCTGTTCCTGTTTCACTAAATGCCTCTTTTTTTTTGCTTTTTCAAGGCAAATTCAGATTCCAACAACAGAACCTTTTCCTCTTTGTGAATGTCGACAAACACATTTTGTAGGGGCAAGCAGTAGTCAATGGGACCACTGCCTGCTACTAAAAAACATTTGTAAGATGATTAATTTTTTTTTTTAAGTGTATCCCATTTCCCCTTTAGGCTTATGGCATGCATTTAAAAATATATATATATATTGCTATAAACCTATTGTAGTGGGCCTCAATTCGTGGCCTATACATGCATATTATTGAGATATGTCAAATTGAGATCCACTACGAATCAGTATTTTGTGAAGCAACCTATTAATACATAAGTGGTTCGCAAAGCACAATGTATTCAGTAGAAGTCGGTGTGCAAATTGCACCTATTTCTACCTGATCCGCTTTAGCATATTTCTAATAAGAAACTGCAAATTGCAATGTGTTATTTGATGCAATTTACAATTTCTTATTAGAAATGTTGTACTTGAGGTTTCAGGTGCTACATTGCGAGCCATAGATTGTGAATAAGGCTTTAAGGATTGTAAAGAGCACTTACAATGATATGCCATGGAAGTATTTTTATGGCCCAATCTATGCTCCAAAGGCTCTTTGAAATATTCCACAGAAAAGTTTAGAGTAAAAGACTTCCTAAACTGGCACTTTAAAGGCAACACCCACAACTGTCATGGTGGCCAGAAAAAAAAGTTTCTTCACAAGGAAAACTTTGTTTACCTTGAGAGTGAATAAAACAAATGTTAAATGAGGAATCCCACATTATCTCCAAATTAGGACCTGATTGCGAGTTTAGTGGGAAAGACGGATTTCAGGGATGGAATCTGGAGTTATGTGGTAAACAGCACATATCAATTCTGCATGTAATTTCACATTTTTCCTCCAAATATCAAAATATAGGTGGTCATTATGATGGCGGACGGACGTGCGTCCGTCCGCCACTCCAGAGGTGGAGGGACCGTCCGCAGGGGCAGTGGCGGTCCCTCCGTGCAAATTAGGATGTGACCGCCACCCTGGCGGTCACATCCTGTATTTTTAACATTGCGGTGGATGCTGCTTGAAGCAGCACCCGCCGCAATGCTAAAAATACATGCAGTGCATTTGCATGCACAAAGCGGCAGGCATCGCGCGGTGCCTGCCGCTATGTGCAAGCAAATGCTGGGGGGTACCATAGGTACCCCCCTATGTGCAACCCCCCGCCCCTGACACCCTGGGGACCCGCAACGGGCCCCCAATTAGAAAAGACCACATGCTTTTCCACAGCGGAAAAGCCGCCGTGGAAAAGCATGTTTCCCCATGCATCCTAATATGGCTGACGGTGTCTGATAGACACCGCCACCATATTAGAGCTTTTCCGCCACGGTCGGAAGTTGACCGCGGTGGAAAAGCGGCGGACGGAAACATGACCCCCCCCAGCCATCCTAATCCGGCGGGGTGTCTTTTCTGTGTCCGCAGCGGTGAATCCGCATCCTTGGGGCCGGCGGTGGCTTCCACCAGCCCGGAGGATGCGGATTCACCGCAATCCTAATCGGGCCCAAAGTACGGTATTTACTGGCTGAAGAAAATAATTCACCCTTCAAAATGTCCCGCTTCCATTCAAAGCCTTAATCAGATGGGTTAATCACGTAAGTAACCATCCACATGAGTAAGTACCGAGTAGGAGGAGTGCTCCTGGAAATATAAGCACATAAACATTTCCAGAACTAAATGAGAGCTTTGTGACTACCATAAAAGTTGTATGAAAGTTCAGAAGTTTAGAAATGCAGCTGTGAAACAGGCTTAAAAAAGCTTCTCTGTAACTGTACAGGAAAGCAATGTAATTCAAAACATTGTAATACTAGTTAACATTCAGTAATTATAAGTGATAGACAAACATTGGATAGTTTTTAATTTGTACAAAATATATATTTTCTTTCTGGTATAGTATATTTTATAAATGAACGATGAAGGAAATTATCTCAGTTTGTAGAAGAAGTACATTGACCCTTATAGCAGCAGAGGGAGAGGCCATTCACCTCTGAGGGCTCTGTTTGCATTAGTTGACATTTTACAGTGTCCTTTTTTAAGAATACAATCAACAAAAATGTGTCTTCGTTCAGAAATGGCCATTGGTCTATTCATTTTCAAGAAGGTTCATCTGCACTTTTTTATTATACGTGAAAAAGTAAATTTGACATAGCCTATCCCGATTGCTGTAGCAATAAAGAGGTTTGCTAATGTCTAGAACATTGCTAGAACTCTTTGCAGTCTGCAATTGAGAGGGGTTATTCCTATACTCTGTGCCTGCCCTATTACTACAGATGGCCCGACAGAGAGGATACTTCAATGTGAAATATGGAGAATGCACGGGTGGCTTAACCATTTGAGTGGAGGAGCGTCACCACACAGGCCTGGTTTGAGAGAGCCTCACCTTCGAAGACCCTAAATGATCTGTCGGACAGGAAGGACTGCATACACTTGAGAGCCATTCCCACTACCCCCACCTCCCTCAATCTTTGTGTCAGTATGGAGTGGTTTACCGTATCGAAGGCTGCGCTGAGATCTAATATGATGATAGCTGCGCAGCATCCGGCATCCACAATTTTCCTAGCTTCTTCCACGACTGAAAGAAGGGCTGTCTCAGTTCCTTGCTTAGTTCTGAATACTGTTTGGGTCGGGTGTAGAGCATTACTGTCCTCCAAGTGTGCCGACAGTATGGAGTTCACATGTTTCTCAGCCAATTTACTAATGCCAGGTAGTAACGAGATTGGGTGATAATTGGCCCAGTCCGCAGGATCTAAAGTTAGCTTTTTTAGAAGTGTTTAACTCTGGCTTGCTTCCATAGCGGGGGAACCAGTCCAGCCGCAAGGAAAGCATTAATGACATTACGAATGACTGGGACTACAGACTCTGATGCTCGTTTCAGAATAGAAGGAGGCGCAACATCAGCCGGGGACCCGGACTTAAGGCTATCCAGAAGACGCTGTATGTTAAGGGGAGACACCGGGGGAAAAACTTCCATCATTGAATATGGGACGGGTGGAGAGCAGTGTGTATCCACCTCTGTATATTGGAACTGCAGGTAGATGTTGGCAACTTTGGTGGAAAAAAAATTGGCAATCTCATCACAGCGCTCTTGAGCCTTAGAGGGGTCAGGAAGGGGGCTAGGAGGAGTGATGAGGGATTTAAAAATTCTAAAGATTTCCTTTGGCGAGTTAGCTGCTTGCGCAATTTTTCCCTGATAGTAACTGGATTGAGCCGCCTTTATATTGTCCTTATACAGTCTCAAAGCCGTTCTATAGTTTGCTTTGCTAGATTCAGAGAAGTTCTTCCTCCATCTCCGCTCGGACTGTTTACAGGTCTGTGTAAGCGCTCTGAGTTCAGGGGTATACCAGTCTTTCTTATTAGACCCCGTTTGCTGATCAAAATATTTTTTGGGCAGGGTGAGATCTAAAGAGGACTCCAACCAACTATTGAAGTCCTCTTTGGCCTCAATAGGATTAGAACAAGGGGCGGAATGGAGTTATTAAGATTTATTACCCATTCCTCCACTTATAGCTTTGACCAGGAACGTCCCAGCTTTTTAGCTTTAATAAGGGATTGAGGCAGGGCCGAGGGAGTCCAAGTAAAAGCAAGTAGAGAGTGATCTGACCAAGGCACTGGGATGATTTTATTCAAGGTAACATTGTCCTGGTTGGTGAAAAAAAGGATCCAGTTAGTGGCCAGCTTTGTGGGTCGAACTAGTTACAAGTTGTCTGAAGTGAAAGGCTTCCAAGCCTGCCAATAGGTCTCACGAAGGGGAGGAATCTAATTCGTCTAGATGGATGTTGAAGTCACCAAGAATTGAAAAATTAGGAGTTTGCCTAGCCAAATCTATCGCAGTACCTAAAAGATCATTACAGAAATGAATGTGTCCTCCAGCAGGGCGGTAAAGGAGCAGGCCAGAGAAGGTGCAGGTGGGAGTGAAACTGATAGAGAAAGACAGACTCTCACAATCCACCAATGGGCCCTTAAACGGTCTGCAATTATAGATAGTTTTAAATATGATGGCAATCCCACAACCCCATCTGGACTCCCGATCCTGCCTGATCAAGGTATAGTTCGATGGTAGAGACGAAACCACATCTGGTTCAGTGGCAAGGTTAGTTCAGGTCTCTGTTTAAAAGAGAACATCTGGGCATCTTTCCTCCAATAACAGATGGATTTCACTGGCATGCTTGGCAAGGGATCAACAGTTGATATACAGGAGGGAGGAAGAGGTGGCTTCTCCAGTATCTAACGGAGGGGGCTCGATAAGTAAGAGAGTAAACGCACAATATGCACAGTAGGAGCCATAGTTTCCCTCCTCATCTAATATCGTCACATGCGGACAATCATCCCTCGGGCCATCTCTGCATGCCAATAGTGCATCCCTAGGATAGCAAATATTGCTCCCTGGAGTTTGAGCAGGGATTCCTGCCCCTTGCCCCGTCCTGGCGCGGACGAGTGGCCGCAGCAGGGAGCTGTGTGCCTTAGAATACGCATGTCTCTTTGGCTGGCGGTCTTTGGACGGCCAACCAGACGTGCTTTTGAAAGTTCTCTAACCTAGTTGTCTTAGACAGCTTGGTTAGAGAAAGTACAGGCCTCTTATGCTCTTTAGGGCAATGAGTGATGCTGCTCCAATCAAACCTGGCTCTGCTCTCATGCTAGCGAGAGCAACACCTGGATTGGGTAGTGTAGTATCCTGGAGCTTGCGTGGAAGAGAGAGGGTGGTAAAAGAAGGACGTTGTGTCCAGGGGCAGATCCTCTGAAATGGTGGAGGAGCGTCGCCCAACTGGCTCAGAGCTAGCTGCTAAAAAATCAAATTTTATTTTATTATCATTTTATTTTTAAGCAGCTGGTTCAGCCAAAGTGTGCAGGGAGGAGCAGGGGCATGCATTGGAGGGGGAAGGAGGCGTGCTAGGTGCACTCTTTAAGTGCCCATGGGTGTTTGACCAGCCATCTCATGCCAGTCATCCGCACATGCACACTTAGATTTCTCCAACCCAGCTGTATTGAACTGCTGGGCCTGAGAAACCTCACAGGCATGAGAACATCGTGGGGATTGGACAGGAAGTCTGTGACATAGTCCCAGGGCCTGCTGGTACAAGGAAAACCAAAATCGAGGCACAACACGGGAGGCAGTTGGCAGCAGGTAAGTTTAACTTAATTTTTTTTATTTTTAACAAACTCCCTCCCCCGCGCTCCCCCCTGCACCCCTCCCTACCACTTTTCCAATGTAGTGGCCGCCGCTAGTCATGTCGCGCCTCATGTTAAGTGTTTTATTTATTTATTTTTTGCATTTGTCACCCCGCCTCCCCCTCCACACCACCCTCAGTACATGGCAACCACCACTGGGAGAATGGTAATGGTAAAGGGCCAGGCAGAAAGAGTTTGGTCTAAGAAAGAAAAATAAGGAACCCTCGAGTTTATAGAAGTGGAACAAAAATTATTGGAAACACTGTAAGTAGAGTAGGATGTTAAAAATACAAAAAGTCTGAGGGCAAGGGAAGAAATATGAGTCTTTCTACAACCATAGGAAGGCAGGGTCAGCCAAAGAAAATTTGTCAAAATAAACAAGACAACATAAAACATTCTCATTATTATTAGTGCGGCATGTTTTGACCCCACATAGGGACTCAATTCCAATAAGCATTACAAGCCATATGATCCACGGATACAGACATGAGCAGTGTTAGTAGCCAGACCTGCACTCTGCATAATCCTACATAAGTATAGCCAGTACTTCCAGAACATTCGCAGGTAAATAGTTGTAAATATTTACGAGACTTTGTCCAACTTGATGGAGAAGGACACATTAACAGCATGTGTTCTAGAGGGGTCACTTACGCAAGGTGGTTTCATGGGTTGGTGTAAGTTGACATAATATTGAGATAACGAGAATAACGTTTGTAAATTCAAGTTAAAAGCAACTGAAATAGGTAAATAAATAGAGTCATTTTCAGGCTTCGTTATCATTAGATTTTCTCCCAGCTTGCCATAAACCAAAAACAAGATCCATATAGCGAAGATGAAGCAGAAGTAACACGCGAAGGAGGAAAATCAGCCATACCTAAAAACACCTCCAAGAGCCGTTCATTAAGCACAGGATACATGGACGTCATTTAGGGGTCACCAGGGCTGTTTTCTTTCAATTTTCGATTTGCACTGATAGTGAATAATATTGTATTGGTCCTTAGTAGTTTTATAAAAATGGAGCACATGACATTCCCGTTGCAGCTGAGTTACGTAAAACATGCTTTTTAAATGTATGGGGCCTCATTTATGAGGCCATGCCTCACTTTTACGCCGCCGGTGCGTCACTTTTTGTGAAGCACCAGCAGCGTAAAAAATGTGCCTTGTTGCACCATATTTACAAAGTGACGCATCTAGGTAGATGTGTCACTTTGTAAACCCCTGCGCTACATTATACCAACCCCAGGTATAATGTATGCAGGGGGGGCGTTCTGACGCAAGAAAGGGTCATAGAAGTGACGCAGTGAAATCTATAGGATTTCACTGCACCACTTCTAGGACACAGATGCGTCAATGTCTTACGCCTGCAGGACCTCTCACATGGGGCTTGCCCCATGTGAAAGGACACATTGCAGGAGTTGCATCACTTTTGTGACACAGTCTACCAATGCGTCACTTTTGCGCCATACAGATACGTCAGAAATACTGACGTATCTGTAACTCCCTGCGCCATGATGCGTCATACTGTAAATATGACGCATCATTGGTGTCGCAAGGAGGGCACAGTGAGAAGTGACGCATTGCTGTTTTCACGCAGCGATGCGTCACTTTTCATGAATGAGGCCCATGGTATTTGCGTGCTTGTGGTGAGAGGGTCTTTATGTGAGAGAGAGTGTTTGTAAGTGTGAATTTGCAATATGTATAAGGTTGTATGAGTGAAAATGATGGTGTAAGGGAGTGTGATGTCACTTCTGCTCCCCGTGGCATATTGGTGTCTATACGTCCATGATGGGATATATGAAACAGTTGCAGTATCATAAAAGAAGATAGGCAGAAATTGTATATGAATCAGTAATTTCTATTCCTAGCAATTCCAATGAGCATCCCATATTTTGACAGAAATCACAAAGTACAAAACCAATTACCGTTCTCATAAATAAACAGGTACCCATACAATATAAACATAATGACAAATTCCTCTTGTTCTTCAGTATTTTCATTTTTAGCGTTCGCGTTTTACTTAGATTTTACAAGAAGTTACACTTCACATCAAAGACGTGATGAATGTAAAATTTAGTTTGTGTACATGTGTGTTCTTTGCATGTGTGTGTGCTTATGCATGTCAGATACTGGTTAGGAGACGGCAAGAACATCTGTAAATACTAAATTAAATGTTACCAGTATTAGGTGAGACTACTAGGAATGCACTTTGCTGCACTTATGGGTATTAAAAGTGCTTCCTACCACTGCTAGTCACCCACAGAACAAACTTGCCCACGTTCCTCTACTCAACCAGGTTCCACATTAATAAGCAAGGTTTAATAAGACATTTAATCGCTGTGACAAAATCAGCCATGACCATCATTTTCCCACTGCGTCCTGCAATTTGGAAAAGTCTATAAACAGAAAATGTAGGTTTGAGGATGGATTTCTAGTTTAAGGCCAATGCAGACAAACAAGATCTTTAAAGATAGAGCAAGAGAGCCTGCTGAAACTTTGATAGTTGTGGTTTTCACTTGTTCCTTTTCGTCTCTTTTGTTTCTCGTCTCTCCAGAAACCTTATCGTTCCTTTTCCTTGAGACACTGTGACTGTCTAAATTTTTGTCACACAAGTGCTGTAGATGGATGAATATAAAGGTGGAAACGTTGACTTATGCATCGGTTGACCCAACATCTTAACATCTTTCTATCAAGCTGCATATAGCAAAATGTCGGTGAACCTGCTATGAGGTGTTCTGCTGAAAATAACAGAAATACATTTAAAAATGAAACGGTCCTGAACATATACATCAGTGGTGAATTTCTTATCCGAATTTGGTGGGACTGGTAATGTCGTTGATTTGGCATATAAGCATTCGGAATTTTTTCACATTGTTGCCTGCTGTGGTATTTGAGGCACATTAAATGACACTAAGCTATGTATTTTATTCAAAAAACAGCATTCTGCCAAATCTAAAACTTGCATAAGAAAGTGTTGATGGGATCTTTGTGATTTAAACTTCTAACAAATGTAGAGTATGCCTTTACCATTTTACGACCCCAGGATTTGCCCTGTGTAGTGGGCCTAACACACATGGTTCATGGTGCTTTATCCCTGTGGTGCTTTATTACATGCTAGGATATCCTGACGATGTCCCCCAGCTCCCTTATAATTGATTTTCCCTCAACACCCTCACAACTGATGTTTCCCCAGCATCCTCATGACCCATATTCCCCCCAGCCACCTCATACCTGATGCTCCACCAGCACCCTCATTACCTATGGTTCCCCAGCACTCGTAATTCCATTGCAAATGAACACTGTTCTCGCTGTTACTAGGGCATTGGTATGGTTTTCTGTTGAACCCCTGTAAACTTCCCCCAGAATCCCATGAGCCATTGCCAATCATTGCCCTCGCTGTTACTGGGACCTTGGGGTTTTCCATTATGCATATTTGAGCAAAAAGGATACATTAGATTCCTGTTAATTGGTTCCGATCAACATGGTGCACCTGCCCATTCTGTAAGGTCAAGGAGAGTGTAGTAACACGTGTTTTCTCCTAGGTTCAAGAACCTTCCAGATTGACATGTGTCCCACATGACACACGTGATCTAGCAACCTCAATTGAGCCTTTGAGAGGGTATATAATACCGAATCGAGATTTGGCATTGCTCCCTGCGGTACAAGCTGCACCCTTCCCACTCACCTGAAGAATCCTGCCGGGACCAAGAAAAGCTGCAGTCTCCTTCAAGTCAATCCAAATGTGTGATTCCTGTGGCACCAGCTCCCTTGTCGTCTTCCTCTTTGCTACTCCCTACTCAGCTACTCCAGAAACCTTGTGAGCTCCCCAAGTCAAAGCCTTGATATCTTCTTCGAAGTCAGTCAAGTGGAAGAACTAGGCTAAGTACTTTATAACAGGTTAGTGCACAAAAAACCTCCTACATTAGTAAACAGGACAGTGTTTTCTCGTCTTCATAGACTATAGACTATCCTCTCTTTGATTTACTCCACTGCTTCTTGCATGTTCATTCTCCGGACCGTTCTTGCCATCTTGGTGCTAGAACTATGTCATTCAAAAATTATAGACTTGAGTTTCGTATTTCTCAGAGTCAGATGAACAGTAGTGTCAGGAGAAAGCAATTCTAAGTCCTTGTTATATGTATGGACTTTGTACAGAAATCTGTTTTCCAAATTTAATCCTTGGGAGGGTCCCAAAAAAACTCCAATCTGTGATTTTGGTTATTCAGCTCTCATGTTGGACTGCTGATGGACTCTGTAAGTGCATGTCCTTGAAGTCAATGTATGGTAAATGTATTCAAAGACTGTTAGTGTACAGATGGTAAATTCCTCCTCTTGTTATTTCCAGTGCATTGCGTCATCACAAAATCAGAGGTTCTGTCTAGTTCGTGTCTACCTCGCAAACATAGAAGGTCTCAGTAGTGACAGATCCTGTTAAGCAGTGTGGCACAGCTGCAGAATAGATCTAAAACAGCAACTCTCTCTTTCTAATTTTATCCTAACCCCCTTCCTCACAAGGGTCACACTTTGTTTAAAGAGTTTCTGTTGCTTGAACAGGCTTGGGCCTGAGAGGGATAGGAGGTACAGCATCTGCTTCAGTATTGTCTTCGCAGTTGAGACCAGGTGAGTGCATGACAGTCCCCAAACATTATGTAAATCTTGAAGGCGGCCTCTTTCAGCTAATGTGTCCAAGGATACATGATTTATATGCAGAGAATCAAGAGAAACTGAAAAAAACACAAGCCTAAATGTACAAAATTGGAAATTCTTTCTAAAAGGCTATTTGCCCAAATCCTAGATAACAGGGGGCTGTTTCTGTTTCTTTGAAAAAGTGACTTACCACGAGGCAGTCAGAAACATACATTCTATTGAAGCTTGTGTTGCGGCCGTAAAAGGGCTGCAGCACAAGCTGCACTGGCAAAATTGATGTTTTCAAACATCAATGCAGTGCCAGGCCCCTTGTGGTGCCTGGTTCATGTGGCATGGGTGCTTGAGGGCCCCACAGGTGCCCTCCAGGACTCATAACGGAGGGCGCGAAGGTACAGGAGCCCTGTTAGGGTCCCCAAAGTCCATTTCCGACAGCCTTTCAATGGCAGTCGGACCCCCTGTGAAAGTCTGTCTAAAAGGGGCAACGTAATCCCTATGGCGGTGCCTGAGCTGGCACCATCCTTCTTGTAGGGAATGACTTTCTGATCAACGGTCTGACCAGCTCCTTGAACCCATCGGAAGCGTTGGTCGTTCCCTCCGCATGCTGCCTCCGACCGTCCGCATCCTGATGCAGCAGTGGAACAGAGGCACCAGATGTTGCTTGGACCGCAAACTATGGCCTGTCGGTTGCAATCTGACCAACAGTGTAATGGAGCCCATAATGCCTACATTGTCAGACTTTTCCTGTACCTCAGGTTCATCAGAGTCAAAGTAAATGTTTAAAAATGGTACTAGTTTCCTTCTTTGTTAATACATCTAATTTAAAGATGCTTCAGACAATTTTACTGTGCCCTTCTCTTGAAGAGTTGTTTAAAGAGACCAGTGGCTGACCCTCTCTAATCATTTTAAATCTGCTGTGATAATTTATAAATTGATATCTTAATTTCCAAATCTCACCTACACTTCATATGAAAACATTTTCGATTATGCTATTGATTTTGTTTTTGCACCTCGCTGCGAGTTAGGATACCTAATTCTAATATGTTTTTTCTTGTAACCTTATCTCCTTATCTGCAGAGTTTTTAAATAAGAGATAATAAATGAAAACTTTGCAGTACATTCAAACTGATGTTAGGTACCAGGATATATATGCATAATTATTCTGGACCCAATGTTTGTGTCTTTTTTCAACATCAACTGTAGCCTCCTCTTATCCAAATTCAATTGTAAATTGCTGGTAGGTCTGAGGGTAATGCACAGTACAAACATTGTGCCCACTTCAGTCAGAGGGCACATCTCCATACATTAGAAAAAACAAAAGTGTAGGGGGTGAAATTACAAAGTCAATTATTGCACAATGTATCTTGCCTTTCTGAGTTATTTTGTAGGTGTATCACTCTTAATGTGACCATTAGGAATTGTGAAGTGAGAATTGGCAAATTTCTCTACTGATATTAATCAGCACTGCGTCCAATACTTGTCTTTCTGAAAATTTCACTTTCAGAATGTTCAGCATTCTCATGTCTATAAACCTCAGATGAGTTTGTTACCTTTGCATTTAAATTGCTACACATAATGCCATTATGACAATATATGCATTTGCTTTGAATTTAGTATTAAACTAAAAAGCCTTTTTAAAATACATTATACATTTTATCTCGATGATAAAAACAGTAAACTTGATAAATAAAAAAAGAATCAACCTCAAAAGATAAGATAATAGGCTTGAATACCAACATATATTCATTGTTCATTTGCAGCTGTTCAAACTACCAAGCAATTCTTAGTGCTAGAGAATAGTAGATCTCATTTCGGATGACCTCTAGTTTAATTCACAGCCGGTTTAAAAATACAAAATTGGATTTTTAAATCAAACTCAGTATGTTGCCATATGTTCTGCCGCCGTTAAATGAAGTAAAAAGCAATGTTTTGCTGTGTCTACTGAGATGTGTGCTAATTACCATGAGATCAACTGCATATTGCCACTAAAACAATAGTAGTGTAGGTAACATATGCTCACAGCTTACTCACATTCAGGGCAGCAAATAGATAGGACCACGTTTGCTGTTCCCACTGCTCTGCTTCTTTTAGTTTCCTCTTCTGACTATTGACAGGCCTTTTCAAAAGTCAAGATTGAATTTTAATTAGATGGGCATCTTGCAAAACTTACAAGGAGTTGTGAATGTTCCTGTTAGACGGCATAGAAATCACTGTTGATTGTGTTTGATTCAATCTCATATTTGCAGTAAGTCAGAACTAGCACATACAGTTGCCAAGGTCAAAGTTGAAGAAAGGCTACTTTAACTCAAACAGCAAGAGAGTGTTAGTATCCACAACAGACAGACAGAGAAAATAGAGTGCACGTGTTCAAAGAACTAGCTAAAAGGACCCTCAGGCCCCAGTGGAACACTGGTAGCCAGTTGTTTTCATTGGGTCCCTTTTGTCGCTAGAGAGGTGAAAGTGAATCTAAAAAGAGTATGCGCTACTCCTCAAAATTATTTACTAAGAGGGTAGCTCTAACTCTATTAAAAACAGTGATCGAAAAACATAGTTGGTTTTTCTGGACTACTCAGGGTTGTGCAAATTTGAACCAGATAGTCCCATTAGTGAAGTGAAAAGGAAATATTTAAAACACGGTCAACATGTTTCTGCCATTTGAGTTCAATTTGCTCGGCATTCGTCAGGACCAGGAAGAAGAATAGACTCACTGTTCTGGGCACCCTAAAATGCGCAGATACAGGGAGTAGTGACATTTAATGATACGACCTGCAATTTGTCGAAGCGCTTAGTTGGAAAATCTTCCCCAAGCTGCTAAAGGCTCCTTCTTATAGGAGACACCATTGGATTAATCATTTAATGAAGATAAGCCCCATGATACGGGCGGCGGATGTGGCCGCTTTCAGGTGATCCAGCAGGGAGCCGTTTGGCAGAAACACCCAAACGTGAAGATTCCTCCTGCCGCATTGCCCATGGGGCTACTCTTCTCTGCCTAAACTTCTTTTCCTTTTTTTATTGAAAGTAACAGTAGTGGGTGTGAGTGCAAACTTTTGTACTGAAAAATATTTTTTTTCTCAATTCCAACTGATTTATTTAATATTTTTACTGGCTTATTTTGGGATAGATTAATACCTTTTATATAGAGGGGATGATATTAAAATATTGTCTGAGTCACCTAACAGCCACTATATTGATTTTAATATGTACCGCATTTGTTTTTCAAATACCATCACATAGTAGAAGAATAACACTATTGTCATGCTGAAAGAGAGATGGAGGCCAAATTAGCTTGATTAAAGTATTGAGACTGCAATTTAGGAGTACTATTAAACATTTGACTAAAGTTCTTTTGGACAGGAAACAGAAGATATTGATTTTGGCACATGTCTGTGATCTGGAAGAGTGCTGTCTATCAGAATACTGGCCTCAAACTTATCATCCAATTTATCTAAATTAAAACAATGATCAGAAACCTTGTTTAGCCCATCAATTTGGCCTTTTTTTGCCACTTCCATAATGTTCAATCAGCAAGTATGCCCAGATTGTCACTAAAGATCTGAATATGAACCAGGGACTTAACTGTTACAGCAGTAACTGGATGAATGTTTATTACTGCCATAACTATTAATGTAAATGGTTAGGATGCCAAATATTGATCTCGAAACATCTATGGAACTTATCATCAAACTCTTAATTTTGTAATTACAAGTATATCAAAGTTTTGAATATCAATGGCAAGTGTATTGTTTTTCATTTTGTAACAATAATATTAAGGTTTTAAATATTAATCAATCTAATATTGCACTTTTTATTATGTTTGAAGACTTTTTATGTTACCACTTTAATTTATTTGATTATTGTTTTTTAATGGTCTTCATTTTTTTAGTTTTATTTTTATTTAGGTGTTTTTTAAATAATTCTCTATATGATATATTTATTAAAATGGTTACTTCTAATGATTTTTAGGTTGTTGGGTTGTAAAAGGAATTGATGTAGGTAGTGTTTTAAAATAAAATAATTCATTTTTTTTATTAAAATATTTTTTTCATATTTTCACTTATAGTTCAAACATGTTTAGTTTGGGCTGCTGCATTTTAGATTTAACTTTGGAAAAAGAAGAAAATACCCACACTTCCAATTGTTTAGTCTCAACTTATTTAGAGCAAGAAATGAACCAACTTTATCATGTTCATCTCGGCAATTATTTATGCCTTTTATTCGTTATTTTTACAAAAAAGCGATATTTTTTAGAAAGAGAAAAAGGAGTTCTCCACAAAAATAGCCACACGTTTTAGTGAATGATTTTTACAAAAACATATGTGCAAACATAGAACAACCAACAGTCAATACATTTCATTTCATGATATGACGTGAGTTTAAAACAAACAGGTGGAAAAAATAGTGAAATCAAATACGATGTCAAACTTATTATTCAATAGACATCAATGCATACATGCAATCATTTCAAAAATACTGAAATGCCAACAGCTATTTTAAATCGATAAGGTTCAGTCCCCTATGTCAACAACACACTTCTTCAGAAATTTAGGATTTAATCCTTTACGTCAAACTTATGGGGCTTAGTCCTTTATGCCGACGCGTTTCAAGTGTGGGTATCCTGTTCCCACACTCTCATCAGGGCTGAGTGAATCTTTTTCCAATCCTTATCCTAATGATAAAAAACATATGTATGCTTATTAGTACCCCTTCCTTGGGTTTTCAATTCTTTAGAAATGCTAAAAAAACAAGGCGCCTTACCTCTGAGCTGTAGAGGTAAAGGTCACACTTGAATCTTTGATTAAAGCTGTGTGCCTGCTTCTAGAAAAATATATAAAAGTTATTGGTTCATGTTAGATAAAACTATCCAACATCATTCAATGCTGATAGTCAGCCATTATGCGAAGCCAAGGCAGAGTATTTTTACCTTTCTGAATGTTTCCTGAAGGGTCAATATTGTTTGTTATTTTCCTTCTATCTTAGTTACGGTTGCACGGAACCACTCTTCTCACGTGTTTCTGTGAAAATAAGTGACCCAAATGCCATTATAGTTTCTGCCTGTGTTTAAAAACGGAGCGGTGAAAAAACATTATTTTTGATCGCTCTGGGTAGTGAGCCGCTGAGCCACTCACCGCGATTCTTCACACGCTTTAGATGGGGTCTTTAATCCTTCTTGTAATTCAATACTCGTGCAATTTTCTTTTAATCTGCAACATTAAAGGAACATTTCAAGGGCGCTGTGCTTGAAGTTGGGATTCTAAAACTAGTTTGAGCGTTCTGGAGGTGTCCGCTTACCTAATTCTTTGCTTGCATCTCCTCTCGCTACAATCATCAGTCTGAATCTTCAGTGTTGATTAGACCGGCTGTTACCAGTCGGGTTCTAAAAACTTTTTGGACTAATAGGAGGAGAGTGTTGCGAGAGCACCAGAGAGGTGCCTTCTGGGAGTTGTAGTGAAATGAGGCAATACTTATAGTCTATTCAATTCACTCATTGAATTTAATCCTTTGTTGATGCTGTCAAACTTCATGATAAGGTATGCTTCCTTACGTAGCAGCGCTTGCTCAACATCAGGCGACCTATGTTTAGGGTCAACGCTTGATAGCACTGTCCAAGTGAAATCGGACTCCTTGTGATCAAGGGCCGTGAAATGGTCAACCATTGGGGCATTTGGGACTCTTTTCTTTAGTCGTGATCGGTGTTGTGTAATTCTGGCATTCACTTGTTGGCAGGTTTTACCAATATATACTTTATCGCAGGCACACATTATTGCGTAAACTACGTTCTTGCTTTTACAGTTTGTATGCATCTCATGTCTCCATTTGATGCCACTGTGAATGAATTCATTTCCTTCTACGGTGCTACTACAGGAGGCACACGTACCGCATTTGTGGTGTCCAGTTATGGGTTTTAATTTCCACTGTGATATAAGATCACTCTTTGGCTTAGCGACATAACTGTCCGCCCGGATGATTTGTTGGCCAATACTTGGATTTTTTCTCATCGCGAAGATTGGTTTTTCCAGGGGGTTTTCCAAACCCTCAAGTAGGTGCCAATTTCGCAGTATTATTTGTCTGAATTTATTGGTATGGGCCCCATATGTGGTGACACAAACCAATTTGTTCAGTTCCTTTTTTGGTTTTATTTGAAGAAGCTCTTCCCTAGGGGTATATCTCGCTCTTTTCGCTGAATGCTTTAGCAATTTTTTTGGGTAGCCTCTCTTGATCATTTCATCGCAGAATGTAGCTGCGTGTGTCTCAGAACAGTTTCATCTAATCCTTAGTAATTGGCCATACGGTAATTTTTGTTTAAAATTTTGTGTAAAATTGCACGAGTATTGAATTACAAGAAGGATTAAAGACCCCATCTAAAGCGTGTGAAGAATCGCGGTGAGTGGCTCAGCGGCTCACTACCCAGAGCGATCAAAAATAATGTTTTTTCACCGCTCCGTTTTTAAACACAGGCAGAAACTATAATGGCATTTGGGTCACTTATTTTCACAGAAACACGTGAGAAGAGTGGTTCCGTGCAACCGTAACTAAGATAGAAGGAAAATAACAAACAATATTGACCCTTCAGGAAACATTCAGAAAGGTAAAAATACTCTGCCTTGGCTTCGCATAATGGCTGACTATCAGCATTGAATGATGTTGGATAGTTTTATCTAACATGAACCAATAACTTTTATATATTTGGCTACTGTGGCAGGGTAGCCAGATGGAGCTGGACAACTTCTATCACTGGGTGAATGCAAGGCACCCAGACATAAAATTCTCAATTGATTCTAGCAATAAGAAAATGACCTTCCTGGATGTGGAAGTAGGCATTGAAGGGGACAGGTTCTCAACCTCATTATTCAAAAAACAGACAGACAAAAACACCATTTTACATTACAACAGTGCGCATCCCCAAGGTCTTAAACAAAATTTACCGTATGGCCAATTACTAAGGATTAGACGAAACTGTTCTGAAATAACCAACTTCGAGACACACGCAGCTACATTCTGCGATGAAATGATCAAGAGAGGCTACCCAAAAAAATTGCTAAAGCATTCCGCGAAAAGAGCGAGATATACCCCTAGGGAAGAGCTCCTTCAAATAAAACCAAAAAAGGAACTGAACAAATTGGTTTGTGTCACCACATATGGGGCCCATACCAATAAATTCAGACAAATAATACTGCGAAATTGGCACCTACTTGAGGGTTTGGAAAACCCCCTGGAAAAACCAATCTTCGCGATGAGAAAAAATCCAAGTATTGGCCAACAAATCATCCGGGCGGACAGTTATGTCGCTAAGCCAAAGAGTGATCTTATATCACAGTGGAAATTAAAACCCATAACTGGACACCACAAATGCGGTACGTGTGCCTCCTGTAGTAGCACCGTAGAAGGAAATGAATTCATTCACAGTGGCTTCAAATGGAGACATGAGATGCATACAAACTGTAAAAGCAAGAACGTAGTTTACGCAATAATGTGTGCCTGCGATAAAGTATATATTGGTAAAACCTGCCAACAAGTGAATGCCAGAATTACACAACACCGATCACGACTAAAGAAAAGAGTCCCAAATGCCCCAATGGTTGACCATTTCACGGCCCTTGATCACAAGGAGTCCGATTTCACTTGGACAGTGCTATCAAGCGTTGACCCTAAACATAGGTCGCCTGATGTTGAGCAAGCGCTGCTACGTAAGGAAGCATACCTTATCATGAAGTTTGACAGCATCAACAAAGGATTAAATTCAATGAGTGAATTGAATAGACTATAAGTATTGCCTCATTTCACTACAACTCCCAGAAGGCACCTCTCTGGTGCTCTCGCAACACTCTCCTCCTATTGGTCCAAAAAGTTTTAAGAACCCGACTGGTAACAGCCGGTCTAATCAACACTGAAGATTCAGACTGATGATTGTAGCGAGAGGAGATGCAAGCAAAGAATTAGGTAAGCGGACACCTCCAGAACGCTCAAACTAGTTTTAGAATCCCAACCTCAAGCACAGCGCCCTTGAAATGTTCCTTTAATGTTGCAGATTAAAAGAAAATTGCACAAGTATTGAATTACAAGAAGGATTAAAGACCCCATCTAAAGCGTGTGAAGAATCGCGGTGAGTGGCTCAGCGGCTCACTACCCAGAGCGATCAAAAATAATGTTTTTTCACCGCTCCGTTTTTAAACACAGGCAGAAACTATAATGGCATTTGGGTCACTTATTTTCACAGAAACACGTGAGAAGAGTGGTTCCGTGCAACCGTAACTAAGATAGAAGGAAAATAACAAACAATATTGACCCTTCAGGAAACATTCAGAAAGGTAAAAATACTCTGCCTTGGCTTCGCATAATGGCTGACTATCAGCATTGAATGATGTTGGATAGTTTTATCTAACATGAACCAATAACTTTTATATATTTTTCTAGAAGCAGGCACACAGCTTTGAAATGAAATGAAATGAAATGAAATAGGATTTATAAAGCGCATGGCTGCCCGTAAGCGTCCCAGCGCTGGGGAGTGTGCTAAATGAAGAAAATAAGAAGGATTTAAGGAAATAACCAAGTTTTCAGCAGTTTACGGAAAGGCAGATGTTTGGGCTGGGCCCGAATGGCAGGTGGCAGCTTTAATCAAAGATTCAAGTGTGACCTTTACCTCTACAGCTCAGAGGTAAGGCGCCTTGTTTTTTTAGCATTTCTAAAGAATTGAAAACCCAAGGAAGGGGTACTAATAAGCATACATATGTTTTTTATCATTAGGATAAGGATTGGAAAAAGATTCACTCAGCCCTGATGAGAGTGTGGGAACAGGATACCCACACTTGAAACGCGTCGGCATAAAGGACTAAACCCCATAAGTTTGACATAAAGGATTAAATCCTAAATTTCTGAAGAAGTCTGTTGTTGACATAGGGGACTGAACCTTATCGATTTAAAATAGCTGTTGGCATTTCAGTATTTTTGAAATGATTGCATGTATGCATTGATGTCTATTGAATAATAAGTTTGACATCGTATTTGATTTCACTATTTTTTCCACCTGTTTGTTTTAAACTCACGTCATATCATGAAATGAAATGTATTGACTGTTGGTTGTTCTATGTTTGCACATATGTTTTTGTAAAAATCATTCACTAAAACGTGTGGCTAATTTTGTGGAGAACTCCTTTTTCTCTTTCTATAAATATCGCTTTTTTGTAAAAATAACGAATAAAAGGCATAAATAATTGCCGAGATGAACATGATAAAGTTGGTTCATTTCTTGCTCTAAATAAGTTGAGACTAAACAATTGGAAGTGTGGGTATTTTCTTCTTTTTCCAAAGATATATTGGGCCCAACCCCACTTCAGTCCACAGGGCCATACCCCCCAGTTCCCGAAGTATTTGAGCGGGTTGTTACCCGAGTGGGTCTGGACTTTGACCTTCACGGTCACTTTCCCAGATCATTTGATTGATTCAAATCAGGAGAAAACCTCCTGCAAAAGTATGTCAGAGAATGAGACGCTGTCCTTCACAGAAAGCCACATCAAAAATGTAATAGCTTCTAACCCCTTCCCAGGACTTTCATTAAGCACCACTGCAAAAAATCAAAATGAGGCTGACAAACTAACTAGGCTTCAAAAGAAACATATAAGAACCGAACTACACAGTCACTTCCTTCTACGGCACCTCCAGGCTGGCACCATACCGTGGGGATTACAGGTTAAGAACATTCCTGTAATCTTTGTTGAGGACGTTGAATACAAAAAAGGTTTCAGCTACATTAACACAAAATGTAGCAGAGACCTGATGGTCCACACAATAGAGACGGCCCAACGTTTATGCAGTCAGGAAGAACAGGAAATTGCAGATTTGATAAAGGCTATTGCAGATAACAAAACTGAAACTGAGGCTAAAGCTCTACTAGAGAAGATTGAAAAGGAAATACAAACCTTTAAAGACATCACGATAAGTGCTAAAACTTCTCAATTTGAAAGAGACTCCAAGTCATTTAAACTTGATCAAGTATATCCCTTCTTAAAGGAGGACTACTACACAACGGTAGAGTCCAGGAGGGCGTTGAATACTTTCCAAGGAAGATCAAAAACAAGATTTTCCACCTTTTCTTCCACCTCGTCATCGGGGTCTTCTCCTGATTCACGTCAAGATAGACAAGGGGGACAAAATAAAAAGGGTGCAAATCAACCTTTTTTAGGGAGAGGCGGGCAACAACCGGTTCGCTTCAAACAACTATGGGAGATGCGCACGAGGAACAGATACTACAACAATTAGACACGTCTACCATTGTTAATCTTTCAGAAAAAATTTTAACGGCAGATGAAAAACTGATTCTAAGTAGGGGCTTAAAGTTTTTGCCCAGTCGCAGAACAGACTTCACCAAACTCAAGCTGGAGGCAATCGAATTTTGCCGAAAGATCAGGTTGAGAACCTTCTTTGCCAGTGCCGAACCCACCCCAGAGAGGGAAACCACTGGGTTGAGGGTGAAATCAAAATTTCTGCCAATGACAAATATACCTAAACAAGTTTACGCCTTTGAACAGGCGATTCTATCATCACTCACAAAGCTGGAAAAAAGTAAAAGCTTCATCCGTCACAATGTTAGCAAGAATCAATTGATGGCCATTAAAGATCTAAAAACAGACACCTCGATTGTGATTAAGCAAGCAGATAAGGGGGGAGCGGTGGTAATTTGGCCGCGCACGATGTATCTATCCGAGGGTAGAGCACATGTAAACAACAGGGAATGGTATAGACCAGTCAAAGAGGACCCATTGTTTGAGATTCAAAATAAGATTAGCAAACTCACAAAAGAAGGTTTGGAAAATGGATTCCTGGGCCCAAAGGAGTTCGAATTTTTAAACAAAAAGTCACCACGAACACCGATACTATACTTCTTGCCAAAGATCCATAAAAACCAACAGACACCCCCCGGGAGGCCAATTGTCTCCGGCTGTGATTCAGCATTGGAACCTATTTCCAAGTACATTGATTTTTTTTTAAAGCCCTTTCTACCTCAGGTTAAGTCCTACCTGAGGGACACAATTGATTTCATCAATAAATTGCAAGACACTACAGTAGATGGTGAAAATGAACTGATGGCCACAATGGACGTCAATTCATTGTATACACAGATTCCTCAAGATGAGGCTCTTGAAGTAATGGAATATTACCTTGAGCAGCGTGAGAGACCCCATAGGGTCCCCACCGCCTTCATTATTTCATTGGCAGAAATTTCATTGAGAAGCAACTATTTCAAATTTGAAAATGAATTTTTTATTCAGATCAAGGGGACAGCCATGGGTTGTCCCTATGCGCCGGAAATGGCGGTACTGTACATGGCCCAGTACGAAGAAAAATTCATTTATCAAAATAACCCCTACAGTAACAACATCAAACAGTGGGCACGGTATATCGATGACATCTGGCTACTGTGGCAGGGTAGCCAGATGGAGCTGGACAACTTCTATCACTGGGTGAATGCAAGGCACCCAGACATAAAATTCTCAATTGATTCTAGCAATAAGAAAATGACCTTCCTGGATGTGGAAGTAGGCATTGAAGGGGACAGGTTCTCAACCTCATTATTCAAAAAACAGACAGACAAAAACACCATTTTACATTACAACAGTGCGCATCCCCAAGGTCTTAAACAAAATTTACCGTATGGCCAATTACTAAGGATTAGACAAAACTGTTCTGAAATAACCAACTTCGAGACACACGCAGCTACATTCTGCGATGAAATGATCAAGAGAGGCTACCCAAAAAAATTGCTAAAGCATTCCGCGAAAAGAGCGAGATATACCCCTAGGGAAGAGCTCCTTCAAATAAAACCAAAAAAGGAACTGAACAAATTGGTTTGTGTCACCACATATGGGGCCCATACCAATAAATTCAGACAAATAATACTGCGAAATTGGCACCTACTTGAGGGTTTGGAAAACCCCCTGGAAAAACCAATCTTCGCGATGGGAAAAAATCCAAGTATTGGCCAACAAATCATCCGGGCGGACAGTTATGTCGCTAAGCCAAAGAGTGATCTTATATCACAGTGGAAATTAAAACCCATAACTGGACACCACAAATGCGGTACGTGTGCCTCCTGTAGTAGCACCGTAGAAGGAAATGAATTCATTCACAGTGGCTTCAAATGGAGACATGAGATGCATACAAACTGTAAAAGCAAGAACGTAGTTTACGCAATAATGTGTGCCTGCGATAAAGTATATATTGGTAAAACCTGCCAACAAGTGAATGCCAGAATTACACAACACCGATCACGACTAAAGAAAAGAGTCCCAAATGCCCCAATGGTTGACCATTTCACGGCCCTTGATCACAAGGAGTCCGATTTCACTTGGACAGTGCTATCAAGCGTTGACCCTAAACATAGGTCGCCTGATGTTGAGCAAGCGCTGCTACGTAAGGAAGCATACCTTATCATGAAGTTTGACAGCATCAACAAAGGATTAAATTCAATGAGTGAATTGAATAGACTATAAGTATTGCCTCATTTCACTACAACTCCCAGAAGGCACCTCTCTGGTGCTCTCGCAACACTCTCCTCCTATTGGTCCAAAAAGTTTTAAGAACCCGACTGGTAACAGCCGGTCTAATCAACACTGAAGATTCAGACTGATGATTGTAGCGAGAGGAGATGCAAGCAAAGAATTAGGTAAGCGGACACCTCCAGAACGCTCAAACTAGTTTTAGAATCCCAACCTCAAGCACAGCGCCCTTGAAATGTTCCTTTAATGTTGCAGATTAAAAGAAAATTGCACAAGTATTGAATTACAAGAAGGATTAAAGACCCCATCTAAAGCGTGTGAAGAATCGCGGTGAGTGGCTCAGCGGCTCACTACCCAGAGCGATCAAAAATAATGTTTTTTCACCGCTCCGTTTTTAAACACAGGCAGAAACTATAATGGCATTTGGGTCACTTATTTTCACAGAAACACGTGAGAAGAGTGGTTCCGTGCAACCGTAACTAAGATAGAAGGAAAATAACAAACAATATTGACCCTTCAGGAAACATTCAGAAAGGTAAAAATACTCTGCCTTGGCTTCGCATAATGGCTGACTATCAGCATTGAATGATGTTGGATAGTTTTATCTAACATGAACCAATAACTTTTATATATTTTTCTAGAAGCAGGCACACAGCTTTGAAATGAAATGAAATGAAATGAAATAGGATTTATAAAGCGCATGGCTGCCCGTAAGCGTCCCAGCGCTGGGGAGTGTGCTAAATGAAGAAAATAAGAAGGATTTAAGGAAATAACCAAGTTTTCAGCAGTTTACGGAAAGGCAGATGTTTGGGCTGGGCCCGAATGGCAGGTGGCAGCTTTAATCAAAGATTCAAGTGTGACCTTTACCTCTACAGCTCAGAGGTAAGGCGCCTTGTTTTTTTAGCATTTCTAAAGAATTGAAAACCCAAGGAAGGGGTACTAATAAGCATACATATGTTTTTTATCATTAGGATAAGGATTGGAAAAAGATTCACTCAGCCCTGATGAGAGTGTGGGAACAGGATACCCACACTTGAAACGCGTCGGCATAAAGGACTAAACCCCATAAGTTTGACATAAAGGATTAAATCCTAAATTTCTGAAGAAGTCTGTTGTTGACATAGGGGACTGAACCTTATCGATTTAAAATAGCTGTTGGCATTTCAGTATTTTTGAAATGATTGCATGTATGCATTGATGTCTATTGAATAATAAGTTTGACATCGTATTTGATTTCACTATTTTTTCCACCTGTTTGTTTTAAACTCACGTCATATCATGAAATGAAATGTATTGACTGTTGGTTGTTCTATGTTTGCACATATGTTTTTGTAAAAATCATTCACTAAAACGTGTGGCTAATTTTGTGGAGAACTCCTTTTTCTCTTTCTATAAATATCGCTTTTTTGTAAAAATAACGAATAAAAGGCATAAATAATTGCCGAGATGAACATGATAAAGTTGGTTCATTTCTTGCTCTAAATAAGTTGAGACTAAACAATTGGAAGTGTGGGTATTTTCTTCTTTTTCCAAAGATATATTGGGCCCAACCCCACTTCAGTCCACAGGGCCATACCCCCCAGTTCCCGAAGTATTTGAGCGGGTTGTTACCCGAGTGGGTCTGGACTTTGACCTTCACGGTCACTTTCCCAGATCATTTGATTGATTCAAATCAGGAGAAAACCTCCTGCAAAAGTATGTCAGAGAATGAGACGCTGTCCTTCACAGAAAGCCACATCAAAAATGTAATAGCTTCTAACCCCTTCCCAGGACTTTCATTAAGCACCACTGCAAAAAATCAAAATGAGGCTGACAAACTAACTAGGCTTCAAAAGAAACATATAAGAACCGAACTACACAGTCACTTCCTTCTACGGCACCTCCAGGCTGGCACCATACCGTGGGGATTACAGGTTAAGAACATTCCTGTAATCTTTGTTGAGGACGTTGAATACAAAAAAGGTTTCAGCTACATTAACACAAAATGTAGCAGAGACCTGATGGTCCACACAATAGAGACGGCCCAACGTTTATGCAGTCAGGAAGAACAGGAAATTGCAGATTTGATAAAGGCTATTGCAGATAACAAAACTGAAACTGAGGCTAAAGCTCTACTAGAGAAGATTGAAAAGGAAATACAAACCTTTAAAGACATCACGATAAGTGCTAAAACTTCTCAATTTGAAAGAGACTCCAAGTCATTTAAACTTGATCAAGTATATCCCTTCTTAAAGGAGGACTACTACACAACGGTAGAGTCCAGGAGGGCGTTGAATACTTTCCAAGGAAGATCAAAAACAAGATTTTCCACCTTTTCTTCCACCTCGTCATCGGGGTCTTCTCCTGATTCACGTCAAGATAGACAAGGGGGACAAAATAAAAAGGGTGCAAATCAACCTTTTTTAGGGAGAGGCGGGCAACAACCGGTTCGCTTCAAACAACTATGGGAGATGCGCACGAGGAACAGATACTACAACAATTAGACACGTCTACCATTGTTAATCTTTCAGAAAAAATTTTAACGGCAGATGAAAAACTGATTCTAAGTAGGGGCTTAAAGTTTTTGCCCAGTCGCAGAACAGACTTCACCAAACTCAAGCTGGAGGCAATCGAATTTTGCCGAAAGATCAGGTTGAGAACCTTCTTTGCCAGTGCCGAACCCACCCCAGAGAGGGAAACCACTGGGTTGAGGGTGAAATCAAAATTTCTGCCAATGACAAATATACCTAAACAAGTTTACGCCTTTGAACAGGCGATTCTATCATCACTCACAAAGCTGGAAAAAAGTAAAAGCTTCATCCGTCACAATGTTAGCAAGAATCAATTGATGGCCATTAAAGATCTAAAAACAGACACCTCGATTGTGATTAAGCAAGCAGATAAGGGGGGAGCGGTGGTAATTTGGCCGCGCACGATGTATCTATCCGAGGGTAGAGCACATGTAAACAACAGGGAATGGTATAGACCAGTCAAAGAGGACCCATTGTTTGAGATTCAAAATAAGATTAGCAAACTCACAAAAGAAGGTTTGGAAAATGGATTCCTGGGCCCAAAGGAGTTCGAATTTTTAAACAAAAAGTCACCACGAACACCGATACTATACTTCTTGCCAAAGATCCATAAAAACCAACAGACACCCCCCGGGAGGCCAATTGTCTCCGGCTGTGATTCAGCATTGGAACCTATTTCCAAGTACATTGATTTCTTTTTAAAGCCCTTTCTACCTCAGGTTAAGTCCTACCTGAGGGACACAATTGATTTCATCAATAAATTGCAAGACACTACAGTAGATGGTGAAAATGAACTGATGGCCACAATGGACGTCAATTCATTGTATACACAGATTCCTCAAGATGAGGCTCTTGAAGTAATGGAATATTACCTTGAGCAGCGTGAGAGACCCCATAGGGTCCCCACCGCCTTCATTATTTCATTGGCAGAAATTTCATTGAGAAGCAACTATTTCAAATTTGAAAATGAATTTTTTATTCAGATCAAGGGGACAGCCATGGGTTGTCCCTATGCGCCGGAAATGGCGGTACTGTACATGGCCCAGTACGAAGAAAAATTCATTTATCAAAATAACCCCTACAGTAACAACATCAAACAGTGGGCACGGTATATCGATGACATCTGGCTACTGTGGCAGGGTAGCCAGATGGAGCTGGACAACTTCTATCACTGGGTGAATGCAAGGCACCCAGACATAAAATTCTCAATTGATTCTAGCAATAAGAAAATGACCTTCCTGGATGTGGAAGTAGGCATTGAAGGGGACAGGTTCTCAACCTCATTATTCAAAAAACAGACAGACAAAAACACCATTTTACATTACAACAGTGCGCATCCCCAAGGTCTTAAACAAAATTTACCGTATGGCCAATTACTAAGGATTAGACAAAACTGTTCTGAAATAACCAACTTCGAGACACACGCAGCTACATTCTGCGATGAAATGATCAAGAGAGGCTACCCAAAAAAATTGCTAAAGCATTCCGCGAAAAGAGCGAGATATACCCCTAGGGAAGAGCTCCTTCAAATAAAACCAAAAAAGGAACTGAACAAATTGGTTTGTGTCACCACATATGGGGCCCATACCAATAAATTCAGACAAATAATACTGCGAAATTGGCACCTACTTGAGGGTTTGGAAAACCCCCTGGAAAAACCAATCTTCGCGATGGGAAAAAATCCAAGTATTGGCCAACAAATCATCCGGGCGGACAGTTATGTCGCTAAGCCAAAGAGTGATCTTATATCACAGTGGAAATTAAAACCCATAACTGGACACCACAAATGCGGTACGTGTGCCTCCTGTAGTAGCACCGTAGAAGGAAATGAATTCATTCACAGTGGCTTCAAATGGAGACATGAGATGCATACAAACTGTAAAAGCAAGAACATAGTTTACGCAATAATGTGTGCCTGCGATAAAGTATATATTGGTAAAACCTGCCAACAAGTGAATGCCAGAATTACACAACACCGATCACGACTAAAGAAAAGAGTCCCAAATGCCCCAATGGTTGACCATTTCACGGCCCTTGATCACAAGGAGTCCGATTTCACTTGGACAGTGCTATCAAGCGTTGACCCTAAACATAGGTCGCCTGATGTTGAGCAAGCGCTGCTACGTAAGGAAGCATACCTTATCATGAAGTTTGACAGCATCAACAAAGGATTAAATTCAATGAGTGAATTGAATAGACTATAAGTATTGCCTCATTTCACTACAACTCCCAGAAGGCACCTCTCTGGTGCTCTCGCAACACTCTCCTCCTATTGGTCCAAAAAGTTTTAAGAACCCGACTGGTAACAGCCGGTCTAATCAACACTGAAGATTCAGACTGATGATTGTAGCGAGAGGAGATGCAAGCAAAGAATTAGGTAAGCGGACACCTCCAGAACGCTCAAACTAGTTTTAGAATCCCAACCTCAAGCACAGCGCCCTTGAAATGTTCCTTTAATGTTGCAGATTAAAAGAAAATTGCACGAGTATTGAATTACAAGAAGGATTAAAGACCCCATCTAAAGCGTGTGAAGAATCGCGGTGAGTGGCTCAGCGGCTCACTACCCAGAGCGATCAAAAATAATGTTTTTTCACCGCTCCGTTTTTAAACACAGGCAGAAACTATAATGGCATTTGGGTCACTTATTTTCACAGAAACACGTGAGAAGAGTGGTTCCGTGCAACCGTGACTAAGATAGAAGGAAAAGAACAAACAATATTGACCCTTCAGGAAACATTCAGAAAGGTAAAAATACTCTGCCTTGGCTTCGCATAATGGCTGACTATCAGCATTGAATGATGTTGGATAGTTTTATCTAACATGAACCAATAACTTTGATATATTTTTCTAGAAGCAGGCACACAGCTTTAATCAAAGATTCAAGTGTGACCTTTACCTCTACAGCTCAGAGGTAAGGCGCCTTGTTTTTTTAGCATTTCTAAAGAATTGAAAACCCAAGGAAGGGGTACTAATAAGCATACATATGTTTTTTATCATTAGGATAAGGATTGGAAAAAGATTCACTCAGCCCTGATGAGAGTGTGGGAACAGGATACCCACACTTGAAACGCGTCGGCATAAAGGACTAAACCCCATAAGTTTGACATAAAGGATTAAATCCTAAATTTCTGAAGAAGTCTGTTGTTGACATAAGGGACTGAACCTTATCGATTTAAAATAGCTGTTGGCATTTCAGTATTTTTGAAAATTTTGCATGTATGCATTGATGTCTATTGAATAATAAGTTTGACATCGTATTTGATTTCACTATTTTTTCCACCTGTTTGTTTTAAACTCACGTCATATCATGAAATGAAATGTATTGACTGTTGGTTGTTCTATGTTTGCACATATGTTTTTGTAAAAATCATTCACTAAAACGTGTGGCTAATTTTGTGGAGAACTCCTTTTTCTCTTTCTAAAAATATTGCTTTTTTGTAAAAATAACGAATAAAAGGCATAAATAATTGCCGAGATGAACATGATAAAGTTGGTTCATTTCTTGCTCTAAATAAGTTGAGACTAAACAATTGGAAGTGTGGGTATTTTCTTCTTTTTCCAAAGATATATTGGGTCCAACCCCACTTCAGTCCACAGGGCCATACCCCCCAGTTCCCGAAGTATTTGAGCGGGTTGTTACCCGAGTGGGTCTGGACTTTGACCTTCACGGTCACTTTCCCAGATCATTTGATTGATTCAAATCAGGAGAAAACCTCCTGCAAAAGTATGTCAGAGAATGAGACGCTGTCCTTCACAGAAAGCCACATCAAAAATTTAATAGCTTCTAACCCCTTCCCAGGACTTTCATTAAGCACCACTGCAAAAAATCAAAATGAGGCTGACAAACTAACTAGGCTTCAAAAGAAACATATAAGAACCGAACTACACGGTCACTTCCTTCTACGGCACCTCCAGGCTGGCACCATACCGTGGGGATTACAGGTTAAGAACATTCCTGTAATCTTTGTTGAGGACGTTGAATACAAAAAAGGTTTCAGCTACATTAACACAAAATGTAGCAGAGACCTGATGGTCCACACAATAGAGACGGCCCAACGTTTATGCAGTCAGGAAGAACAGGAAATTGCAGATTTGATAAAGGCTATTGCAGATAACAAAACTGAAACTGAGGCTAAAGCTCTACTAGAGAAGATTGAAAAGGAAATACAAACATTTAAAGACATCACGATAAGTGCTAAAACTTCTCAATTTGAAAGAGACTCCAAGTCATTTAAACTTGATCAAGTATATCCCTTCTTAAAGGAGGACTACTACACAACGGTAGAGTCCAGGAGGGCGTTGAATACTTTCCAAGGAAGATCAAAAACAAGATTTTCCACCTTTTCTTCCACCTCGTCATCGGGGTCTTCTCCTGATTCACGTCAAGATAGACAAGGGGGACAAAATAAAAAGGGTGCAAATCAACCTTTTTTAGGGAGAGGCGGGCAACAACCGGTTCGCTTCAAACAACCATGGGAGATGCGCACGAGGAACAGATACTACAACAATTAGACACGTCTACCATTGTTAATCTTTCAGAAAAATTTTTAACGGCAGATGAAAAACTGATTCTAAGTAGGGGCTTAAAGTTTTTGCCCAGTCGCAGAACAGACTTCACCAAACTCAAGCTGGAGGCAATCGAATTTTGCCGAAAGATCAGGTTGAGAACCTTCTTTGCCAGTGCCGAACCCACCCCAGAGAGGGAAACCACTGGGTTGAGGGTGAAATCAAAATTTCTGCCAATGACAAATATACCTAAACAAGTTTACGCCTTTGAACAGGCGATTCTATCATCACTCACAAAGCTGGAAAAAAGTAAAAGCTTCATCCGTCACAATGTTAGCAAGAATCAATTGATGGCCATTAAAGATCTAAAAACAGACACCTCGATTGTGATTAAGCAAGCAGATAAGGGGGGAGCGGTGGTAATTTGGCCGCGCACGATGTATCTATCCGAGGGTAGAGCACATGTAAACAACAGGGAATGGTATAGACCAGTCAAAGAGGACCCATTGTTTGAGATTCAAAATAAGATTAGCAAACTCACAAAAGAAGGTTTGGAAAATGGATTCCTGGGCCCAAAGGAGTTCGAATTTTTAAACAAAAAGTCACCACGAACACCGATACTATACTTCTTGCCAAAGATCCATAAAAACCAACAGACACCCCCCGGGAGGCCAATTGTCTCCGGCTGTGATTCAGCATTGGAACCTATTTCCAAGTACATTGATTTCTTTTTAAAGCCCTTTCTACCTCAGGTTAAGTCCTACCTGAGGGACACAATTGATTTCATCAATAAATTGCAAGACACTACAGTAGATGGTGAAAATGAACTGATGGCCACAATGGACGTCAATTCATTGTATACACAGATTCCTCAAGATGAGGCTCTTGAAGTAATGGAATATTACCTTGAGCAGCGTGAGAGACCCCATAGGGTCCCCACCGCCTTCATTATTTCATTGGCAGAAATTTCATTGAGAAGCAACTATTTCAAATTTGAAAATGAATTTTTTATTCAGATCAAGGGGACAGCCATGGGTTGTCCCTATGCGCCGGAAATGGCGGTACTGTACATGGCCCAGTATGAAGAAAAATTCATTTATCAAAATAACCCCTACAGTAACAACATCAAACAGTGGGCACGGTATATCGATGACATCTGGCTACTGTGGCAGGGTAGCCAGATGGAGCTGGACAACTTCTATCACTGGGTGAATGCAAGGCACCCAGACATAAAATTCTCAATTGATTCTAGCAATAAGAAAATGACCTTCCTGGATGTGGAAGTAGGCATTGAAGGGGACAGGTTCTCAACCTCATTATTCAAAAAACAGACAGACAAAAACACCATTTTACATTACAACAGTGCGCATCCCCAAGGTCTTAAACAAAATTTACCGTATGGCCAATTACTAAGGATTAGACAAAACTGTTCTGAAATAACCAACTTCGAGACACACGCAGCTACATTCTGCGATGAAATGATCAAGAGAGGCTACCCAAAAAAATTGCTAAAGCATTCCGCGAAAAGAGCGAGATATACCCCTAGGGAAGAGCTCCTTCAAATAAAACCAAAAAAGGAACTGAACAAATTGGTTTGTGTCACCACATATGGGGCCCATACCAATAAATTCAGACAAATAATACTGCGAAATTGGCACCTACTTGAGGGTTTGGAAAACCCCCTGGAAAAACCAATCTTCGCGATGAGAAAAAATCCAAGTATTGGCCAACAAATCATCCGGGCGGACAGTTATGTCGCTAAGCCAAAGAGTGATCTTATATCACAGTGGAAATTAAAACCCATAACTGGACACCACAAATGCGGTACGTGTGCCTCCTGTAGTAGCACCGTAGAAGGAAATGAATTCATTCACAGTGGCTTCAAATGGAGACATGAGATGCATACAAACTGTAAAAGCAAGAACGTAGTTTACGCAATAATGTGTGCCTGCGATAAAGTATATATTGGTAAAACCTGCCAACAAGTGAATGCCAGAATTACACAACACCGATCACGACTAAAGAAAAGAGTCCCAAATGCCCCAATGGTTGACCATTTCACGGCCCTTGATCACAAGGAGTCCGATTTCACTTGGACAGTGCTATCAAGCGTTGACCCTAAACATAGGTCGCCTGATGTTGAGCAAGCGCTGCTACGTAAGGAAGCATACCTTATCATGAAGTTTGACAGCATCAACAAAGGATTAAATTCAATGAGTGAATTGAATAGACTATAAGTATTGCCTCATTTCACTACAACTCCCAGAAGGCACCTCTCTGGTGCTCTCGCAACACTCTCCTCCTATTGGTCCAAAAAGTTTTAAGAACCCGACTGGTAACAGCCGGTCTAATCAACACTGAAGATTCAGACTGATGATTGTAGCGAGAGGAGATGCAAGCAAAGAATTAGGTAAGCGGACACCTCCAGAACGCTCAAACTAGTTTTAGAATCCCAACCTCAAGCACAGCGCCCTTGAAATGTTCCTTTAATGTTGCAGATTAAAAGAAAATTGCACGAGTATTGAATTACAAGAAGGATTAAAGACCCCATCTAAAGCGTGTGAAGAATCGCGGTGAGTGGCTCAGCGGCTCACTACCCAGAGCGATCAAAAATAATGTTTTTTCACCGCTCCGTTTTTAAACACAGGCAGAAACTATAATGGCATTTGGGTCACTTATTTTCACAGAAACACGTGAGAAGAGTGGTTCCGTGCAACCGTAACTAAGATAGAAGGAAAATAACAAACAATATTGACCCTTCAGGAAACATTCAGAAAGGTAAAAATACTCTGCCTTGGCTTCGCATAATGGCTGACTATCAGCATTGAATGATGTTGGATAGTTTTATCTAACATGAACCAATAACTTTGATATATTTTTCTAGAAGCAGGCACACAGCTTTAATCAAAGATTCAAGTGTGACCTTTACCTCTACAGCTCAGAGGTAAGGCGCCTTGTTTTTTTAGCATTTCTAAAGAATTGAAAACCCAAGGAAGGGGTACTAATAAGCATACATATGTTTTTTATCATTAGGATAAGGATTGGAAAAAGATTCACTCAGCCCTGATGAGAGTGTGGGAACAGGATACCCACACTTGAAACGCGTCGGCATAAAGGACTAAACCCCATAAGTTTGACATAAAGGATTAAATCCTAAATTTCTGAAGAAGTCTGTTGTTGACATAGGGGACTGAACCTTATCGATTTAAAATAGCTGTTGGCATTTCAGTATTTTTGAAATGATTGCATGTATGCATTGATGTCTATTGAATAATAAGTTTGACATCGTATTTGATTTCACTATTTTTTCCACCTGTTTGTTTTAAACTCACGTCATATCATGAAATGAAATGTATTGACTGTTGGTTGTTCTATGTTTGCACATATGTTTTTGTAAAAATCATTCACTAAAACGTGTGGCTAATTTTGTGGAGAACTCCTTTTTCTCTTTCTAAAAATATCGCTTTTTTGTAAAAATAACGAATAAAAGGCATAAATAATTGCCGAGATGAACATGATAAAGTTGGTTCATTTCTTGCTCTAAATAAGTTGAGACTAAACAATTGGAAGTGTGGGTATTTTCTTCTTTTTCCAAAGATATATTGGGTCCAACCCCACTTCAGTCCACAGGGCCATACCCCCCAGTTCCCGAAGTATTTGAGCGGGTTGTTACCCGAGTGGGTCTGTACTTTGACCTTCACGGTCACTTTCCCAGATCATTTGATTGATTCAAATCAGGAGAAAACCTCCTGCAAAAGTATGTCAAAGAATGAGACGCTGTCCTTCACAGAAAGCCACATCAAAAATTTAATAGCTTCTAACCCCTTCCCAGGACTTTCATTAAGCACCACTGCAAAAAATCAAAATGAGGCTGACAAACTAACTAGGCTTCAAAAGAAACATATAAGAACCGAACTACACGGTCACTTCCTTCTACGGCACCTCCAGGCTGGCACCATACCGTGGGGATTACAGGTTAAGAACATTCCTGTAATCTTTGTTGAGGACGTTGAATACAAAAAAGGTTTCAGCTACATTAACACAAAATGTAGCAGAGACCTGATGGTCCACACAATAGAGACGGCCCAACGTTTATGCAGTCAGGAAGAACAGGAAATTGCAGATTTGATAAAGGCTATTGCAGATAACAAAACTGAAACTGAGGCTAAAGCTCTACTAGAGAAGATTGAAAAGGAAATACAAACCTTTAAAGACATCACGATAAGTGCTAAAACTTCTCAATTTGAAAGAGACTCCAAGTCATTTAAACTTGATCAAGTATATCCCTTCTTAAAGGAGGACTACTACACAACGGTAGAGTCCAGGAGGGCGTTGAATACTTTCCAAGGAAGATCAAAAACAAGATTTCCCACCTTTTCTTCCACCTCGTCATCGGGGTCTTCTCCTGATTCACGTCAAGATAGACAAGGGGGACAAAATAAAAAGGGTGCAAATCAACCTTTTTTAGGGAGAGGCGGGCAACAACCGGTTCGCTTCAAACAACCATGGGAGATGCGCACGAGGAACAGATACTACAACAATTAGACACGTCTACCATTGTTAATCTTTCAGAAAAAATTTTAACGGCAGATGAAAAACTGATTCTAAGTAGGGGCTTAAAGTTTTTGCCCAGTCGCAGAACAGACTTCACCAAACTCAAGCTGGAGGCAATCGAATTTTGCCGAAAGATCAGGTTGAGAACCTTCTTTGCCAGTGCCGAACCCACCCCAGAGAGGGAAACCACTGGGTTGAGGGTGAAATCAAAATTTCTGCCAATGACAAATATACCTAAACAAGTTTACGCCTTTGAACAGGCGATTCTATCATCACTCACAAAGCTGGAAAAAAGTAAAAGCTTCATCCGTCACAATGTTAGCAAGAATCAATTGATGGCCATTAAAGATCTAAAAACAGACACCTCGATTGTGATTAAGCAAGCAGATAAGGGGGGAGCGGTGGTAATTTGGCCGCGCACGATGTATCTATCCGAGGGTAGAGCACATGTAAACAACAGGGAATGGTATAGACCAGTCAAAGAGGACCCATTGTTTGAGATTCAAAATAAGATTAGCAAACTCACAAAAGAAGGTTTGGAAAATGGATTCCTGGGCCCAAAGGAGTTCGAATTTTTAAACAAAAAGTCACCACGAACACCGATACTATACTTCTTGCCAAAGATCCATAAAAACCAACAGACACCCCCCGGGAGGCCAATTGTCTCCGGCTGTGATTCAGCATTGGAACCTATTTCCAAGTACATTGATTTCTTTTTAAAGCCCTTTCTACCTCAGGTTAAGTCCTACCTGAGGGACACAATTGATTTCATCAATAAATTGCAAGACACTACAGTAGATGGTGAAAATGAACTGATGGCCACAATGGACGTCAATTCATTGTATACACAGATTCCTCAAGATGAGGCTCTTGAAGTAATGGAATATTACCTTGAGCAGCGTGAGAGACCCCATAGGGTCCCCACCGCCTTCATTATTTCATTGGCAGAAATTTCATTGAGAAGCAACTATTTCAAATTTGAAAATGAATTTTTTATTCAGATCAAGGGGACAGCCATGGGTTGTCCCTATGCGCCGGAAATGGCGGTACTGTACATGGCCCAGTACGAAGAAAAATTCATTTATCAAAATAACCCCTACAGTAACAACATCAAACAGTGGGCACGGTATATCGATGACATCTGGCTACTGTGGCAGGGTAGCCAGATGGAGCTGGACAACTTCTATCACTGGGTGAATGCAAGGCACCCAGACATAAAATTCTCAATTGATTCTAGCAATAAGAAAATGACCTTCCTGGATGTGGAAGTAGGCATTGAAGGGGACAGGTTCTCAACCTCATTATTCAAAAAACAGACAGACAAAAACACCATTTTACATTACAACAGTGCGCATCCCCAAGGTCTTAAACAAAATTTACCGTATGGCCAATTACTAAGGATTAGACAAAACTGTTCTGAAATAACCAACTTCGAGACACACGCAGCTACATTCTGCGATGAAATGATCAAGAGAGGCTACCCAAAAAAATTGCTAAAGCATTCCGCGAAAAGAGCGAGATATACCCCTAGGGAAGAGCTCCTTCAAATAAAACCAAAAAAGGAACTGAACAAATTGGTTTGTGTCACCACATATGGGGCCCATACCAATAAATTCAGACAAATAATACTGCGAAATTGGCACCTACTTGAGGGTTTGGAAAACCCCCTGGAAAAACCAATCTTCGCGATGAGAAAAAATCCAAGTATTGGCCAACAAATCATCCGGGCGGACAGTTATGTCGCTAAGCCAAAGAGTGATCTTATATCACAGTGGAAATTAAAACCCATAACTGGACACCACAAATGCGGTACGTGTGCCTCCTGTAGTAGCACCGTAGAAGGAAATGAATTCATTCACAGTGGCTTCAAATGGAGACATGAGATGCATACAAACTGTAAAAGCAAGAACGTAGTTTACGCAATAATGTGTGCCTGCGATAAAGTATATATTGGTAAAACCTGCCAACAAGTGAATGCCAGAATTACACAACACCGATCACGACTAAAGAAAAGAGTCCCAAATGCCCCAATGGTTGACCATTTCACGGCCCTTGATCACAAGGAGTCCGATTTCACTTGGACAGTGCTATCAAGCGTTGACCCTAAACATAGGTCGCCTGATGTTGAGCAAGCGCTGCTACGTAAGGAAGCATACCTTATCATGAAGTTTGACAGCATCAACAAAGGATTAAATTCAATGAGTGAATTGAATAGACTATAAGTATTGCCTCATTTCACTACAACTCCCAGAAGGCACCTCTCTGGTGCTCTCGCAACACTCTCCTCCTATTGGTCCAAAAAGTTTTAAGAACCCGACTGGTAACAGCCGGTCTAATCAACACTGAAGATTCAGACTGATGATTGTAGCGAGAGGAGATGCAAGCAAAGAATTAGGTAAGCGGACACCTCCAGAACGCTCAAACTAGTTTTAGAATCCCAACCTCAAGCACAGCGCCCTTGAAATGTTCCTTTAATGTTGCAGATTAAAAGAAAATTGCACGAGTATTGAATTACAAGAAGGATTAAAGACCCCATCTAAAGCGTGTGAAGAATCGCGGTGAGTGGCTCAGCGGCTCACTACCCAGAGCGATCAAAAATAATGTTTTTTCACCGCTCCGTTTTTAAACACAGGCAGAAACTATAATGGCATTTGGGTCACTTATTTTCACAGAAACACGTGAGAAGAGTGGTTCCGTGCAACCGTAACTAAGATAGAAGGAAAATAACAAACAATATTGACCCTTCAGGAAACATTCAGAAAGGTAAAAATACTCTGCCTTGGCTTCGCATAATGGCTGACTATCAGCATTGAATGATGTTGGATAGTTTTATCTAACATGAACCAATAACTTTGATATATTTTTCTAGAAGCAGGCACACAGCTTTAATCAAAGATTCAAGTGTGACCTTTACCTCTACAGCTCAGAGGTAAGGCGCCTTGTTTTTTTAGCATTTCTAAAGAATTGAAAACCCAAGGAAGGGGTACTAATAAGCATACATATGTTTTTTATCATTAGGATAAGGATTGGAAAAAGATTCACTCAGCCCTGATGAGAGTGTGGGAACAGGATACCCACACTTGAAACGCGTCGGCATAAAGGACTAAACCCCATAAGTTTGACATAAAGGATTAAATCCTAAATTTCTGAAGAAGTCTGTTGTTGACATAGGGGACTGAACCTTATCGATTTAAAATAGCTGTTGGCATTTCAGTATTTTTGAAATGATTGCATGTATGCATTGATGTCTATTGAATAATAAGTTTGACATCGTATTTGATTTCACTATTTTTTCCACCTGTTTGTTTTAAACTCACGTCATATCATGAAATGAAATGTATTGACTGTTGGTTGTTCTATGTTTGCACATATGTTTTTGTAAAAATCATTCACTAAAACGTGTGGCTAATTTTGTGGAGAACTCCTTTTTCTCTTTCTAAAAATATCGCTTTTTTGTAAAAATAACGAATAAAAGGCATAAATAATTGCCGAGATGAACATGATAAAGTTGGTTCATTTCTTGCTCTAAATAAGTTGAGACTAAACAATTGGAAGTGTGGGTATTTTCTTCTTTTTCCAAAGATATATTGGGTCCAACCCCACTTCAGTCCACAGGGCCATACCCCCCAGTTCCCGAAGTATTTGAGCGGGTTGTTACCCGAGTGGGTCTGTACTTTGACCTTCACGGTCACTTTCCCAGATCATTTGATTGATTCAAATCAGGAGAAAACCTCCTGCAAAAGTATGTCAGAGAATGAGACGCTGTCCTTCACAGAAAGCCACATCAAAAATTTAATAGCTTCTAACCCCTTCCCAGGACTTTCATTAAGCACCACTGCAAAAAATCAAAATGAGGCTGAACAAATAACTAGGCTTCAAAAGAAACATATAAGAACCGAACTACACGGTCACTTCCTTCTACGGCACCTCCAGGCTGGCACCATACCGTGGGGATTACAGGTTAAGAACATTCCTGTAATCTTTGTTGAGGACGTTGAATACAAAAAAGGTTTCAGCTACATTAACACAAAATGTAGCAGAGACCTGATGGTCCACACAATAGAGACGGCCCAACGTTTATGCAGTCAGGAAGAACAGGAAATGGCAGATTTGATAAAGGCTATTGCAGATAACAAAACTGAAACTGAGGCTAAAGCTCTACTAGAGAAGATTGAAAAGGAAATACAAACCTTTAAAGACATCACGATAAGTGCTAAAACTTCTCAATTTGAAAGAGACTCCAAGTCATTTAAACTTGATCAAGTATATCCCTTCTTAAAGGAGGACTACTACACAACGGTAGAGTCCAGGAGGGCGTTGAATACTTTCCAAGGAAGATCAAAAACAAGATTTCCCACCTTTTCTTCCACCTCGTCATCGGGGTCTTCTCCTGATTCACGTCAAGATAGACAAGGGGGACAAAATAAAAAGGGTGCAAATCAACCTTTTTTAGGGAGAGGCGGGCAACAACCGGTTCGCTTCAAACAACCATGGGAGATGCGCACGAGGAACAGATACTACAACAATTAGACACGTCTACCATTGTTAATCTTTCAGAAAAAATTTTAACGGCAGATGAAAAACTGATTCTAAGTAGGGGCTTAAAGTTTTTGCCCAGTCGCAGAACAGACTTCACCAAACTCAAGCTGGAGGCAATCGAATTTTGCCGAAAGATCAGGTTGAGAACCTTCTTTGCCAGTGCCGAACCCACCCCAGAGAGGGAAACCACTGGGTTGAGGGTGAAATCAAAATTTCTGCCAATGACAAATATACCTAAACAAGTTTACGCCTTTGAACAGGCGATTCTATCATCACTCACAAAGCTGGAAAAAAGTAAAAGCTTCATCCGTCACAATGTTAGCAAGAATCAATTGATGGCCATTAAAGATCTAAAAACAGACACCTCGATTGTGATTAAGCAAGCAGATAAGGGGGGAGCGGTGGTAATTTGGCCGCGCACGATGTATCTATCCGAGGGTAGAGCACATGTAAACAACAGGGAATGGTATAGACCAGTCAAAGAGGACCCATTGTTTGAGATTCAAAATAAGATTAGCAAACTCACAAAAGAAGGTTTGGAAAATGGATTCCTGGGCCCAAAGGAGTTCGAATTTTTAAACAAAAAGTCACCACGAACACCGATACTATACTTCTTGCCAAAGATCCATAAAAACCAACAGACACCCCCCGGGAGGCCAATTGTCTCCGGCTGTGATTCAGCATTGGAACCTATTTCCAAGTACATTGATTTCTTTTTAAAGCCCTTTCTACCTCAGGTTAAGTCCTACCTGAGGGACACAATTGATTTCATCAATAAATTGCAAGACACTACAGTAGATGGTGAAAATGAACTGATGGCCACAATGGACGTCAATTCATTGTATACACAGATTCCTCAAGATGAGGCTCTTGAAGTAATGGAATATTACCTTGAGCAGCGTGAGAGACCCCATAGGGTCCCCACCGCCTTCATTATTTCATTGGCAGAAATTTCATTGAGAAGCAACTATTTCAAATTTGAAAATGAATTTTTTATTCAGATCAAGGGGACAGCCATGGGTTGTCCCTATGCGCCGGAAATGGCGGTACTGTACATGGCCCAGTACGAAGAAAAATTCATTTATCAAAATAACCCCTACAGTAACAACATCAAACAGTGGGCACGGTATATCGATGACATCTGGCTACTGTGGCAGGGTAGCCAGATGGAGCTGGACAACTTCTATCACTGGGTGAATGCAAGGCACCCAGACATAAAATTCTCAATTGATTCTAGCAATAAGAAAATGACCTTCCTGGATGTGGAAGTAGGCATTGAAGGGGACAGGTTCTCAACCTCATTATTCAAAAAACAGACAGACAAAAACACCATTTTACATTACAACAGTGCGCATCCCCAAGGTCTTAAACAAAATTTACCGTATGGCCAATTACTAAGGATTAGACAAAACTGTTCTGAAATAACCAACTTCGAGACACACGCAGCTACATTCTGCGGTGAAATGATCAAGAGAGGCTACCCAAAAAAATTGCTAAAGCATTCCGCGAAAAGAGCGAGATATACCCCTAGGGAAGAGCTCCTTCAAATAAAACCAAAAAAGGAACTGAACAAATTGGTTTGTGTCACCACATATGGGGCCCATACCAATAAATTCAGACAAATAATACTGCGAAATTGGCACCTACTTGAGGGTTTGGAAAACCCCCTGGAAAAACCAATCTTCGCGATGAGAAAAAATCCAAGTATTGGCCAACAAATCATCCGGGCGGACAGTTATGTCGCTAAGCCAAAGAGTGATCTTATATCACAGTGGAAATTAAAACCCATAACTGGACACCACAAATGCGGTACGTGTGCCTCCTGTAGTAGCACCGTAGAAGGAAATGAATTCATTCACAGTGGCATCAAATGGAGACATGAGATGCATACAAACTGTAAAAGCAAGAACTTAGTTTACGCAATAATGTGTGCCTGCGATAAAGTATATATTGGTAAAACCTGCCAACAAGTGAATGCCAGAATTACACAACACCGATCACGACTAAAGAAAAGAGTCCCAAATGCCCCAATGGTTGACCATTTCACGGCCCTTGATCACAAGGAGTCCGATTTCACTTGGACAGTGCTATCAAGCATTGACCCTAAACATAGGTCGCCTGATGTTGAGCAAGCGCTGCTACGTAAGGAAGCATACCTTATCATGAAGTTTGACAGCATCAACAAAGGATTAAATTCAATGAGTGAATTGAATAGACTATAAGTATTGCCTCATTTCACTACAACTCCCAGAAGGCACCTCTAAATTTCTGAAGAAGTCTGTTGTTGACATAGGGGACTGAACCTTATCGATTTAAAATAGCTGTTGGCATTTCAGTATTTTTGAAATGATTGCATGTATGCATTGATGTCTATTGAATAATAAGTTTGACATCGTATTTGATTTCACTATTTTTTCCACCTGTTTGTTTTAAACTCACGTCATATCATGAAATGAAATGTATTGACTGTTGGTTGTTCTATGTTTGCACATATGTTTTTGTAAAAATCATTCACTAAAACGTGTGGCTATTTTTGTGGAGAACTCCTTTTTCTCTTTCTAAAAAATATCGCTTTTTTGTAAAAATAACGAATAAAAGGCATAAATAATTGCCGAGATGAACATGATAAAGTTGGTTCATTTCTTGCTCTAAATAAGTTGAGACTAAACAATTGGAAGTGTGGGTATTTTCTTCTTTTTCCAAAGATATATTGGGCCCAACCCCACTTCAGTCCACAGGGCCATACCCCCCAGTTCCCGAAGCATTTTAGATTTAAATCATTTTTGTTGAAGCTGCACAAAAAACCAAAACATACATTGCATAGATGAAATGGTTTTGCAAAAGGCGCAGAGGCCTTCCTGATGACAGTCCAAAAGCAATCCAATCTGTAATATGAAGCTGGTATAGGCAGTGCTGCAAAAAAGAAAACAACTCCCTCTAAGAACCCCCCCCCCCAAACCCCCCACTGCCCATTCCCTCCCGTCCCCCTCCCCCCTTCCAGTGCTCAGGCTTATCCCACTCCTTTCCACCTTTTCCCTGTCAAGGAGGGACCCCCAATGCGGGGTCCATTCAGGGGTCCTTCCCATTAGGTGTAGTAAGCTGTAATAGACGGAGATATTTAGGGCAGGTGATTCTCTAAACTCAGTGGCTAACAAAGAGTGGAACGGCTGCCAAAGTTCATTAAACTGGTGTATGTCTCCAGCGAGGGAAAGGGATAACTTCTCCATTCCCAGCACATGCCACAGCCTATGCAACCACCCCGTAAGGGAAGGAATAGTAGGGGTGCACCAATGCATAGGGATATTCTGCACCGCTGAGCCCAGGGTGATAACAATCTGCCGTCCCCTACGTGAGCCCAGGGGATACATTAGACGGTTAGGAAGCCCCAGTAGAACATAGGCAGGGAAGCGAGGCAGTTCAGTCTTAAAGTAAGTGTGGCTGTTGCATTTTAAAGACATTTTGGGTGAGGAATGCTTTAAAATAATTCTATATAGTAATTTATTTTTAATAATATTTTAATATTTTAAACTACTAATTCAAACTACATTGTTTTATGTTGTTTATGCCAGATTTTCAGCATGTTACTGCAGGCCTAGCAAAATTCTTTCTTCATGCAACCAAGCCACGGTATGGTGAGAGTATTGTCCAAGGAGAGAAAGTCTCCAGTACATCCTTTGAGAGCTGGGCATCAGAGCTCCCCCAAATCCTCAAGCATAAAAGTAATGGTGCCAGCTTTATCTTTATCCCCTATGCGTACCAGGCCCAACCTCTGAAAGGCACAGAAAAGCAGGGCAGATGGGGAGGGGACAACAACTCACGAACAAACTTATTTTCAACCTGCTAGATTGGCCTGGCATCTTTATAGCCTCAGACCCCTGCACAATAGTTCGTCACAGAGCCACATTTACTTCAATAAATCTCAGTAATTTATTTGATTGGTTTGTGGCCCAGCCTTCTCGAAAATGAAAACACAGCCTCCATAGCTGTTTGAGTAAGTGCAGTTTTAGATTGGTGTAAGGTCTGCCAGGGTAGGCTTTGATCAAAAGAAAGGTCCAGATAATTAAAACATTTCACCCCGAAAAGAAAGTTCTAGTTTTCAAAATTCTGGAGTCTAAATTAATTGTGAAAGATTTTGTTTTAAGATCAAGACCTGTGAAATTATAAAATCCATCTAAAATAAGATGGAGACTGTTGGCGGTCCTTACTGTTAAGAAAGAGTTGTCCCCGTACAGCATCATGGGTAGGGCCCTTGTCTTAATTCTAAGGAGATCCTTCCCTATCCTAATCAGATGGGATTCTAAAGAACTGATATAGATGGGGAACAAAATAGGAACCTAAACCTACCGTTCTCTCACCCCTAGGTGTGACCTAATATTTTCAGTAAGTTACCAATCGCTACCAAATCTTACCCTGATGTTAGTATCCAAATGCATTCTTTGTAGAAGCTCAATTAGACCTGGTTCAATCCCCATTCTGGTCATGCAATCCCACCACTTCCTCCTGTTGACCAAGTCAAAGGCAGTGGAGAGGTCCATGAATGTAAAATGTTACCTCTCCTAGCCTTGACACATGTCCCTATGGTGAGAATTCAATTATTGTGCTAATTGAAATAATTGCATTTTTAATCATGCATTTATGATTATTATACCTTTAAAGGTGTTTTAATTACTTTCATTTTGACATCTTTATGACTTTAGCGGGTAATACATTACTGATATCGAATTGTCATTAATGTTATGTTTATTTAAAAACACATTTACATTTAAACGTTGATTAGTTTAGAGTGTGAATTGGAAGTGTGATCCCAACTGAGATAAAAAATTCTATGTTAATGTTTAATGTCTTCCCATCCCACCGTCCCCTCCCCAGAATCCAACACTTCCCCTAATGTTGCTTAGTATGGAGTAGGATTTGTCAATCAGCTCCCACCCCCTTACTTCCAAGCAGACTCCAATGCTGCTTACTTTGGAATGGGAACAGTAAATATGGTCTCCCGGAATCCAACACTTCCATAATGTGTCTTATATTTTAGTGTGACTACTAAATCTAACCCACCCGGAGTCTAACAATTTCCCCAATGTAGTTTAGCTTAAAGTTTAAAAAGTACATCATCACCCGGAGAGTCAAGCATTTTCCCTAATGTTGCTAGTAAAACTCTTCTGTGTCTGACACTTTCCACTTCTTACAATATGACTTAGTTAGGAGTGGAAAAGTAATTCTGATCTCCCCAACCCCCTTAAGTTCAATACTTTGCCAAATGTGCCTTATTTTGGAGTAGGAATAGTAAGCCCCAACTTCTCTTCCAGAACCTAACATTTTCAATACTGTTTTTTAGTTTGGTATGGGAATAGGATACCTGAGTCCAAATATATGCATTTCCCCAGTGTTAGTTTTTAGTTTAATTGGAGTTACAACCGTAAATGTGACCCCTCTAAATATATATATTTTCTCCACTGTTAGTTGGATTGCAGTTAAAATTGTAAACGTGACTGATGCTACACGCAACACACAATGCAATGTGCTGGGTGAGGATGTTCTTCGGTTGTGCTGCAGTGAGAGAGCTTGGGTGCGCTAGCCCGGAATCCCAGCAGCTGGATCTAGCGGACCCAACTCCCCCAATTGCAGTCCCTCGAAGGATACTGCAGCGGCAAAAGTACTGTGGCGTGGTGCATGGCGAGATACAGTCCTGTTCTATGGATTCTACCTGAGGCTACTGAAGCAACAACCTCCAAGTGCCCTGGGTGCTGTGGAACGCCTGTGGAATGCCTCACAAGGAGAGGGTGGGTGTTTGTTATGCCCAAAGCCCCCAGACCCACATGACTGCATGCTGCTGGTGGGGGCCCTTGTCTGAACCAGTCCGGGACTATATTTGAGCCTCATGGCTGGTTAGGTAGTCTTGCCGTACCCAACTGCCTGCGTCCCAGCCTTGGTCCCTGGTGTGAGGGCAGCCCCTCGCTTAAGGCTAACGTTTGTTGATAGTTGTACTCACTCACTGTGCTGAGGACAGGAACTGTGGCCCAATTGGGTATGAGGAACACTGGGAAAAGCACCAGGAAATGACTGGAGCTTGCTGGAGGTTATAGGAGGCTGCTGGAGACCTATCACATTTTAAAGGTGTTTCTTCACTATGCTATTGCCCTTATTATAAGGTCTCTACATGTGGAAAAGTTGCATATCATGGGTAAGTTACCTGGTGTAGCAGCCAGTTATGCTACTGCTGCCAGAAGGGTGTTAGCAGTGTGCAGCGGAAGCGGTCACTCTAGGGTGCGGTGCGGTTTGCTGCCCTGCTTCTCCTTGTGCTAATCCCACCTCCCCCTGACTTTAATCATTGATTGCCGGCCTCCTGTGATTATGCTCTATCCTCCCCTTGCATTTGTTAGATATTTGCTCTGCAATTTCTCTGTGATATCAATATCTAAGCTCTGGAAATCATCAATAAAGTCTGAGGCTTAAGGACCTGAAATCTCTAAAGATTACAATGACCACAAAACTATCACAAGAGGAGCCACATGTGATCACAGAGCAATGAGTTAAAGATTATATCCTGGAATGTGGCAGGAATTAAGAACAGCAGAGAGAAGCTTGATTATGTGAGCTCATTAGTGGCTGATGTAGTTCGTCTCCATGAGACATGACGCACGGGGGAATTGGTATGCAATGATTACGTTATTTTAAATTGTAAAGCAATACCATCAAGGAGGGGGCACGCAAAAGGAGAATGGCATGTCTGCTGTCTAATAGAATGCAGTGGAGGTAAAAGTGTTATAAAGACCCAAGTAATGTATTTATGGTTGTTACTCAATTTAACCTCGGAATAGTACAAATGTCCCCCCCCCCCTCTCCTAGTGATAAATGGCAATGTCTCTCCAGAGGCCTCCTGTGATGAGCTTTAAGGAAAGTTCTTTTCCTAAATTAAAAAAAAGTCTCAGTCCCACACATAATCCTGGTAAGGGACCTAAATTCCAAAATGTAACATTGTTTGTTAGAACAATTGAGGGAGGTAGAAAACGAGGACGCATTGTGCATCCCCCAGCTATTTTGCCCCATAAAGTAAGAAATAATAAGAGAGGGAAAATATTATTGGCTCAGCTGAAAAACGTTGATTGTGTTGTAGAGTGATGGGAGGCTACCCTCAGACTCCCCTGCAACATTTACTCATAAAACTCCAGCTGGAGCGTTATTTTTGGATCATGTGTGGTAGGATGTATTTCTTTCTATTTTTATTTTTTTGTTTTATATAGCGTGAACTTGACCAGAAGATATCAGAGAGCACCAGTTACATTGCAGAAGTACACATTCACTTTTTGTTAGACGCAGGGAGATTAAGTGATTTGCCCAGAATCACAGGATGTTTAGGTTCCTTGCCGTGTCTCGAACTTAGTTCCCCAGCTTCAAGTCGACCACTCTAGCCTTAAGGCCACATCCTCCACCCGATTGTTGGATTTATTTATTTATTTTTTTATTTTATTTATTTTTGACATTTATACAGTGCGCTGTTACCCGAAGGTGTCCTGGCACTAGGTGAATACTCCTCAAGGTTAAGGCCAGAATAGAAATTATTGTGTAAACAGCCCGGTTTTGATGCCTGAAACCATCAAATCTGTCATATTCCTCAAGGTGAACAGCAGAGCATTCCAGGCCTTTGTTGTCCCGAGCACAAAGCTCCTACCTCCCCACCGCGCTTTCTTTATATGAGGGACTTTCACCAACCGCAGACCAGATGATCTTAGATGTCTGGGAGGAATCTACCATTGAAAGTACTCCTTCAGGCAAGCAGGCCCCAGGCCTTGCAGGGCCTTAAAGACCAAACACAAAGCCTTAAAAGAAATCTGCTTCCTCACTGGCAGCCAATGTAATTTTGTGATTTCAGACGAGATGGAGGCATACTTCGGTATCCCGGTCAGCAACCTCGCTGCCGCGTTTTGCAACACCTGCATTTTATGAAGCAGCCCCTGTTGGGCATTCAGAAGCAGGCTGTTGCAATAATCTAGGCGGGACAGCACTAGTGCAGTAATAACCATTTTTTTTTACTGCACTCTGAAAGGAAAGGGATGATCTTTCGAATCATCTCAAGTATAAAATATACTGACAATGCTAAGGCATTGCAATGACCGGACAGGGTTTTTCTTTGTGACCAATCAGTTATGGCGCCGCAGTGTGCCACGTAACGTATCTGTTTCTCTATCCGTGACGGTGCTACAGATAGGATGGAAAACCCAACACCTCCAATGGGGACCTAGATCCGCACACAATAAATACAAAAAAGGGGGATCTGTGCACATGCCTAATTCAGTGTGACACTAGGGTCACCATTCATTACACACAAATGCAAGAAATGAATCAAAAGCACATGTAGTCTTGAGTGATGATTATCTTCACGTTTTCTTTTAATCTCAAGGCCCAGCCAACGTGTGTTTCGTCAGGGCTTTAGCCCTCAACTTCATCAGGGCTCAACAAGACATACAATGATTGCCTGTTACAAGCATGTAAACATGCCAAATACAACTACATGTATCAGCAAAGTGCAACAAGGTGACTATAAGCGTGAGCACACAAACTCAGGTGAGTCATAGAGGCCCAGAAAACTTGATGAAAGAACACTTACACCTGTGTATTTACGTGTTACCTAGAAATAGCATGAGTGGCTCTGAAGTAACATCACACACTCATATATCTCTTTTAATCCTACATTGTTAGTGCTTAGATACAGGGCACTATTATGTCTATTTACAATCTTACAGTTAAACTTTTTTGCAATTTGTTTAAAAGCTCCAATTATGGCGGTTGTGGAGTTCGGTGGGACACCCATATTGACCGTGAACAAAGGTATTTAGAGTGGAATAAAGGAAGCTCAGAGGTCAGAAAAGGGAAGAAATGTAATCTAAAATAGTCTCAATATGCATTTGATTCTTACCCAATCGGCCAACATTGCCACATAATGCACTGCAAAATTTCTAGTGCTAAAGAAAAGAGAATAAAAACGCAAGACTACTTAGTACATCCTAATTAAGGCTTAAGTTTCTCTATCTCGTCGCTGCATTAAACACAGAAAGGCAGAAAGTCTTATCTCTCCACCGGTTATAATTCCGTCCCGGCTGCCGGGAAAAGTATATATGACGCTCCTATTTGGCCAACGCGGTGTATAAAGGTGAGTACCAGCAATTCAGACAGAACACTAAGGAGGAGAAAAACGAGACCTCCACTACCACGTGCCCATTGTCACCCGTATACTATAGGTCGAAATCAATACTGCAACTGGCAATAACAAATTCTTTTAACTACTGCACCAAAACTCATCTTCATGATCCAGTGTAAGTGGAACTTTATTATAATAATTGATTGCCCTGGATTCACTGGACACCATAGTCCATCACGTTCTGTTTACATTATATTCAATAGCATCTATTGGGTATATTCAGGGTAGTTCGGTAGAGTCTACTCGCCGACTACTCTCAGTGTATAAATTAAAGCATCTGTACTTAGACTATGGCAATAATACTAACCCCAACAGTTACTGACAATGAACAGTTTATCTAGATCCCTCAGAAATATAGCAGATTGCATTTCGCTTACCACAGTCCGTATTCAGACTCCCGACACGAAAAGGGGTTGTCTACCTCCATGGCATCCGCTTGTGTATGCGGAAGTAACATCAGATACTCGCATCACGTGTTATATTAGCTCCGGTCACCGCTAGAACGCTGACTCCATATTATTCCTAGGCGGAAGTTGTTGGAAGGCTGTAGCCGGAAGTGAGTAAAGATCTGGCAACGAACGAAAACCTTCATGGCTAAGTAATCTCAACAACTCATATGCTATCATCACTTTTTCTCTAAAACAACTCCAATCCGAGCGTTTAGGCTGAAAGCACTTCTCAAAACGACAAAACCATCCGACCCGTGTATTACATACGACCGTTAACGTGGTTTGCCCTGAGACATATTGTTAGCAAATGCACCGCATTTATTTACAAAAAAATGAACTGACCTCCTCACTATTACGGACCTCATTTTCATTGTGTACAATTCGAAGTTCAATGCTCAATCTGTGAGCAAAAGTGAACAAGAGAGGAGAGATGAGTCAAGTACTCATATGTAGACAGTGATGAATCCCCAGAAGAGGGAAGAAAATGAAATGCTGAAGTGATAAGTACAAAAATACTCCTGATATGGAGTAACATTTCACATTAAAAGCACCGAGGACCTTACAATTTCACAGTTTAGGTGTACATAGGGATGGATGTAACAGATTCCATCCTGCATAAAATTCATTAGTTCTGATTATTCACCATCCTATCATGTTAAATCAGCTTAAGATATTGATGCCCTCACACTGGACCATGCTGCTGAGGCGGCCAAGATGGTGGAAACGATTAGAGCGGGAACAGTTTCGAGTGCGACTGCGGCCTCTGTTTCTCCTTCTTCTGCAGGTTCGGATGCCGCTCGATCAAACGGAAGTGACGCGGTACCGGCCCCGGTGACCGGTAAAGGTAAGGAGGTAGCCCTGCCTCTCTTAGGGGACGGTACGATCCCGTCTAGGAGCGAAGATTTGGCGCAGCATGTTTCTCGGGCGGTGAAAGAGATGATTTGGGCGGGAAGGTACATATATATTTTCTCTTTGCTATTAGACAATAGGGAAATGGAAAATGCCAAAATGCTTAAAGAATGGATGCACCCTAGTGAATGGAGAGTACACTGTGCGAAGTTTAGGGTGGAGGAAACTCTGCGCAATTGGATCAGGGCCTTCTCCATCCTTACGGCTATCACTGTTGAATGCCCTCCAAATGTGCATGCGGCAATGGTTTGCTATCAGAGCAGGATTGTAGGGTGGAGCGAGCAGTATCCCGGGGAGGCATGGAAGGAATATGATATTTATTTCAGGAAAGCAAAGGAATGTGACTTGTCATTATCATGGGACAAGGTTGACTCGCTGTCGTGGCATAAACAGTTCTCAGAGAGCACGGCCCCTGCCCAGCCCACTAGCGTAGCCAGTGTGTTCCCCGCTAAAACCCAGCAGCCCTTTCGTGCAGCGCCGGGGAATGAGTTCCCGGGGAAGAATAGGGGAGGCGGCGGGGAAAGGAAAGGTGTGTGTTAGGACTTTAGTAAGCGCTCCAGTACGAGGCCGGCTGGCACATGTAGATTCAGACATGCATGCTCAATCTGTGGTCACACCTCCCATCCCGAGACAACATGCAGATCAAGAAGTGGTAATCAGAGTCAGAGAAGGGAAAGAAACCAGAATAGCGTTGGGTATCGAGATTGATTCATTGGAAGGGTGTTTCAGGTTACCCAAAGACAAAGTGTTTAAGTTCAGGGCGGCCTTGCGCCAGTGCCTCCTCAAGGAGAAGGTTACCTTGCAGCAGCTACAGTAGATGGTGGGTCAATTGAACTTTGCATTGCGAGTCATCCCAATGGCACGCCCCTTCTCTCGGTCGATTGCCCAAGCTATGAAGGGTTTGAGAGAGAAACATCACCGCACTAGGCTGTCAGCCGAGGTTCGCCAGGATATGCAGATATGGACGGCATTCCTGGAGGATTTCAATGGCAGGGTAGTGTGGCCGGGCCCCCCCACGACATCAGCAGAGTTGGGTTTATGGACGGACGCTTCTGGTAGCGTGGGCTTCGGCGCCATCCTGGGAACCAAGTGGGTCGCCCAGAAATGGCCTGAGTAATGGGGGTCTTGGGGATTGACCACCAACATCGGATTCCTGGAATTATTCCCGATATGGGTAGCACTGATGGTATGGCCGGAGCACCTTAGCAATCAGTCGGTGGTGTTCTGGTCGGATAACATAAGCGTGGTAGAATGCATTAACCAGCAAGCGGCACGGTGTCCATTCATACTGAGCTTGGTAAAGGAGATTGTGCTACAATGATTAAAATGGAATGTGACTTTCAGGGCCAAGCATGTGCCAGGCATTCTCAACAATGCAGCTGATGCCCTTTCTCGCTTTAAAATGCAGGTGTTCAGGGAGCAGCTTCCAGCAGCAGACCCATCGCCAGCACCTTTTCCGGTTGCTCTCTGGCAGATTGGTGCCCCAGACTACCACACCTCGTGGCATTTAGCTTAGCCCCCAGGACCAAGACAGCATACAAAGGCTAGCTCGGCACAGGAGGACAGTTTTCTTGCATACCTAGAGTTGATGCACAAGGAAGGGAGCTCAGTGGCCGTCGCAAACAGGCACAGGTCGAATGTTTCCTTCTTCAGACAAGCCAGGGGCGTAAGGGACCCTACGAACACATTTGTAGTGCGCAAGGCTTTGAGGGGCTGGCGTCGCATACAGGGACACTCGACAGATTCGAGAAAGCCGATTGGGCTGGTACTACTCACAGCCCTGTTGTTAGCACTCCAGGGCATCTGTAGCTCGACATGGGAAGTGCTGCTTTTCAAAGCAGCGTTCCCACTAGCGTTCTATGGGGCTCTAAGAATAGGTGAGCTAGTAGCTGCGTCAAACGTTGACAAAATAGGCGGCTTTCAAGTGGGCTGTGTAGTGATCCAGGATGATACAATGTGGGTAACAATTCAAAGATCGAAAACCGACCAGGAGGGAAGGGGGATACCATAGTGCTTCACCGGGCTCGGACCAACCCTTGCTGCCCAGTCTCGCATGTAGAGGCTTTTAGAAGGCAGCGGGAGGGTAAGCTGGGGGGGGGGACTATTGTGTCACACAGATGGTACACCTTTGACCAGGTAGGAGAGTCCTGGATCTGGAGGTCGCAAAAGCAGGCCTGGATCCGGCGGAATTTGTCTCCCATTCTTTCAGAATCGGGGCAGCAACTGAGGCAGTTGTAAGGGGACTCCCAGTGGAAAAGGTTAAAAGGATTGGTAGGTGGTCTTCTGAGTGTTACAAGCGTTATGTACGTATTGATATGTTGTGACATAGCCGGATGACTCACGCTTGGTATCTCTTGGTTTTGCAGTTTCTCGAACCTGTCACGCGGGAGAGGAACTCGCCGAATGTTGGCAAGAAACATCAGCTTCGCAACACAAGCAACAAAAAGATCGACGGACAGTGGTGACTTGGATCGTGGGCCACTCTTATGTTCGGCACGCAAAAAAATTATTTCTTTCAGGTGACAGGATGAGAAGGGCCGAGGAAAAGGGGTTCTCCATTTCCTTCTTCAGGAGGGGAGGCTTGGCCATTAGGCAGTTCAAGGACTACTTTGTGGAAATATTATCTAAGCAACCCGCTCCCCCGTCAGTGGTGATACTTCACCTGGGGGAGAACGATTTGACCAAACTAGGGATACGCATCCTGATAGACGAAATCATATCCACTGCGGGGTGGGTGTCTAGAACATTCGCGGGTTGCACGGTAGCTTGGTCGCAACCTAATCCTCGTTGGCAGTGGGGAGGGGGGACTCGGTCAAGGCTTTGAATCACTCGGTAAAGAGGAACAACACACAGCTAGTCAAATTGTTTCGAGCCCCCCGGTTGCAGACGATTCCTCACGGGTGTATTTGGGGCGAGCATTTCTACCTGCGGGACAGGGTGCACTTGACTGAGGCTGGGAATGTTCTGTGGTCGAACAACATATTAGCAAGGCTTGAGGGATTTGCGAGGTGAACATGACCTTTCTGAGGAGTAGGAACGGGGGAGGCCAGATCGTCGGGTAACAATGCTGGCCTGTGGCGGTAAGATCATGACTGGTGAGCAGCTATTTTAAGGTCTGAGGGGGCGGCATCATCCTTTGGAAGTGTCCGCCCGGGGGGAGGAGGGGTTACTGGCCCCTCCTAGAGCTTCAGGGGCAGCTGGTAACACAAGTTAGGGCCCTCCTTCACTGGTTAAATGGAGTTCACGGGGTGGACTGAGTAATTAACGGGCTCAGCTGCATGGGTGGACCGAGTAATTAACAGGCTCGGCTGCATGGGTGGACTGAGTAATTAACGGGCTCGGCTGCATGGGTGGACCGAGTAATTAACGGGCTCGGCTGCAGGGGTGGACTGGGTAATTAACGGGCCCGGCTGCGCATGTGCACCTGCGTTAGGGTGCAGCTTGTAAGACCTGACACCGGTTAGCGACCTTGCCATATGGCCATAAATGTTAGTATGCAAACATTTTCAGATGAGGATGTTAGATCTGGTTAGGAAACAAGCTGTATTAGAATCTTGTTAAGGCTAGCCGATCACAATTGTCGATATGAATGTATCTAAATGTTCCTGAATATTTTTGCATAAAAATTGTATATTTTGTTTAACAATTTTATTATTTTGTATCTTAATAAATACGACGGGGGATCTTGCGACCCCCCGCCTTCCAAAGACAAATCCTGTTCCGTGTCGTTGTGTTCTGGGTTGATGTGGGCATACAGGAAGAGAGGCGGTAGCCGTCACTGACCATGTGAATATGAGGTCCGTAGTAGTGAGGAGGTCAGTTCAATTTTTTTTAAATAAATGCGGTGCATTTCCTAACAATATGTCTCAGGGCAAGAAACGTTAACGGACGTATGTAATACACGGGTCGGGTGGTTTTCTCGTTTTGAAAAGTGCTTTCAGCCTAAATGCTCGGATTGGAGTTGTTTTAGAGAAATAAGTGATGATAGCATATGAGTTGTTGAGATTACTTAGCCATGAAGGTTTTCGCTTGTTGCCAGATCTTTACTCACTTCCGGCTACAGCCTTCCAACAACTTCCGCCTAGGAATAATACGGAGTCAGCGTTCTACCAGTGATTGGGGCTAATATAGCACTTGATGCGAGTATCTGATGTTACTTCCGCATAAACACGTGGACGCCACAGAGGTAGACAACCCCTTTTCGTGTCGGGAGTCGGAATACCGACTGTGGTAAGCGAAATGCAATCGGCTATATTTCTGAGGGATCTAGATAAACTTTTCGTTGTCAGTAACTGTTGGGGTTAATATTATTGCCATAGTCTAAGTATAGACGCTTTCATTTATACACTGAGAGTAGTCGGCGAGTAGACTCTACCGAACTACCCTGAATACACCCAATAGATGTTTTTGAATATAATGTAAACAGAACGTGATGGACTATGGTGTCCTGTGAGTCCAGGGCAATCAATTATTATAATAAAGTTCCACTGACACTGGATCGTGAAGATGAGTTTTGGTGCAGTAGTTAAAAGAATTTGTTATTGCCAGTTGCAGTATTGACTTTGACCTATAGTATACGGGTGACAATGGGCACGTGGTAATGGAGGTCTCGTTTTTCTCCTCCTTAGTGTTCTGTCATTATACACCGCGTTGGCTAAATAGGAGCGTCATATATACTTTTCCCAGCAGCCGGGACGGAATTATAACCGGCGGAGAGATAAGACTTTCTGCCTTTTTGTGTTTAATGCAGCGACGAGATAGAGAAACTTAAGCCTTAATTAGGATGTACTAAGTAGTCTTGCGTTTTTATTCTCTTTTCTTTAGCACTAGAAATTTTGCAGTGCATTAAGTGGCAAAGTCGGCCCGATTGGACAAGAATCAAATGCATATTGAGACTTTTTTATATTAAATTTCTTCCCTTTTCTGACCTCTGAGCTTCCTTTATTCCACTCTAAATACCTTTGTTCACGGTCAATATGGGTGTCCCACCAAACTCTACAACCGCCATAATTGGAGCTTTTAAACAAATTGCAAAAAAGTTTCATTGTAAGATTGTAAATAGACATAATAGTGCCATGTATATAAGCACTAACAATGTAGGATTAACAGAGATATATGAGTGTGTGATGTTACTTCAGAGCCACTCATGCCGTTTCTAGGTAACACTTAAATACACGGGTGTAAGTGTTCTTTCATCAAGTTTTCTGGGCCTCTATGACTCACCTGAGTTTGTGTGCTCGCACTTATAGTCACCTTGTTGCACTTTGCTTATACATGTAGTTGTATTTGGCATGTTTACATGCTTGTAAGAGGTAATCATTGTATGTCTGGTAGAGCCCTGATGAAGTCGAGGGCTAAAGCCCTGACAAAACACGTGTTGGCTGGGCCTTGAGATTAAAAGAAAACGTGAAGATAATCATCACTCAAGACTACATGTGTTTTTAATGCTAAGGCATTGACCTGGGGCCTAAAAGTGAGTTGATCATCAATTAAGTCACCCAGGTTCTTCACCTTGGCAACCGGTAGGGGCAAGGGACCCATCTCCTCCGGCCACCAGCGAGGACTCCAGAAGTCCTCCTTTGCGCCAAAGATAATGACTTCCGTTTTTGCTGTATTTAATTTGAGGCAGTTATCCGCCATCCATCTATCTACCTCCAGCATGCATTCCAAAAATTGCATGGCTATTCCATCTTCCTTGCCAGGTAGCAGCGACACCACAATTTGTGTGTCATCTGCATTGGATGTTAAATCAAAACCAAATGACCTGACAATACGAGCCAGCGAGGTAACATATATATATTAAACAGTGTGGGACTTAGCGCAGGGCAACACAAATGGTTTTGATACATAGTCACCCATTGCCACCCACTGCTCTCTATTGGTTAAGAAAGCTTTCACGATATCCCATGCTTTCCCATGTACCCCACATTTCTTTAGCTGGTCCATCAGAATCCCATGATGTACCGTATCAAAGGCAGCGGATAAGTCCAATAGGACCAGAGCCGCTCTGCCTCCGAGGTCCAGTACTTCTCTGATTTCCTCCATAGCTTTAATCAGAGCGGACTCAGTACTGTAGCTGGCTCTCAACCCATGTTGGGAGGAGTCTAGGGCCCGTGCCGTCCCTAGAAAGGCACTGAGTTGATGGTTCATCATTAATTCAATTAATATGGCTGGTAATGGAAGCCTCAAAATAGGACGATAATTATTGGGGTCCATTATATCCAAATTTGCTTTCTTCAGCAACGGAAGGACAGAAGCCTGTTTCCAACAGGAAGGTAAATGTCCAGTCGTAAACATATTATTGAACATCGTTGTTAATGCTGCGTCAATAGGTACGGATGCCATCTTGGCTAGAGTTGCCAGGCACGGGTCAGAGGGGGAGCCTGATTGCACCGCAAATAGCAATTTACTTATCACCTCTGTGCTCACCGGTGTAAACTGCTGTAACTTGGGTCCCTGGAGCTCTCCCACTTCAACATCCTGGCTAAGGCTAAGTGGGTCACTACTATCTGCGTCCAAGAAGACTTCATAAATAGTATTTACTTTGGTCTGGAAAAACTTGGCCAACTCTTGACTAGGTTGAGGTCCCGGTACTTTCGGGGATGCGAGGCAGGAAACAGTTCTGAATAGTTCCTTTGAGGAATTACTGGCCAAATTAATCCGACTTGTAAAGTATTCTTGTTTCCCCCGAAAAATTATTTTCTTATATTCAAGGAGGCTCTGATTTAATTTCAGCGTATCTGATTTCCTATAGCCTTTACGCCAATCTCTCTCCAACCTTTTACAGCCTAGTTTAAGCCTTCTGAGGTCATCCGCATACCGAGAAGCCGAGGGGGAAGCTCTATGAGAACGACCCGTATTTAATGGTACTAACTTAGCACAAGCTTGCTCTATCCATCCCATATAGGCCGAAGCAGCTTCTTCCACTTCTGATGGAAGCTCCTCCTTAGAAGCCAGTAGGAGCGTCTCCAAGCTTGACCCTACCAGCTTATTTCAAGCTCTACCAACATTTACTCCTATGCGGCCCTTTTCTACGTTAGGGAGTTTCATAAGTGTTATTTCAAACCTCACAGCCATATGATCAGACCAAGCAACTGGCCATGTTCCAGTAAAAGCTAATGATGGATGGTTAGAAAATATACCATCCTACAAATGTCCTGCGTTATGGGTGGGTCCCAACACCAGTTGCTTTATGTCAGCTCCCGCCATCAGGTCTAACAGAGCACTGGTCTTGGGGTCATTTACCTTTTCCAAATGAAAATTGAAGTCCCCCTATCATGGTTAAGGCCTCCTCACACAGACCTACCTCTAAAACAGTTCCCACTGAGGTCAAAAAAGCATTTTTTAACCCTGGGGGTCTGTACAATAGGCATCCTTTCAACTAATGGTGATTGGAGAGAGTAAAATTAAAATGGATGGATGAACTAAAAGTCACAGACCCTCCTTAGTGATCATAATCTTTTAACCATTGCTCTTGGAAATTTGATGGCTACATTACCAGGTTTGAGAAAAGATCAGGGAGAACTCACTGGGATTAACCCCTTCCTTTTATGAAGCAGGTAGTTAATGCTGTTAATCAATAGAATACTGAGGGGAGGGTGAAGGGGATCCCTAGCCCTCTACTTATGTTAAACAGGGAGATAAATGCCCTGGATAGGAAACAATATCTGGATTATTACCCTGAAAGGTATACCAGGGTGTTGCTGTTAAAAAGGAAGTGTCTACTGAAGTCTTGTTTGAAGGGAGAGGAGTGGGATAGGCTGTGGATTAAACTAAGGGAACTGCAGTAAAAGGTCGGACTAGGACCTTCTGGGCACTAATTTTGGAGGGTTGTGGTTTCCCCTTTGCTGTAGAAGAATCAGGGCCTCTGTGCAGAAAATCAGGCAGATGCAAGTAAATCCTCAATAAAATAGGATTTCTATCGGTATGGTCCTCCTTCTGAAAAAGAGATAGAGCTTGCAATATGTGGAAAGTGCACTTTGGCTGCAATGGGTCATGACAAAATCGCTATTTTGGTATTAAAACAAAATATTTCCCTTTAGAGTAAAATCCTTTGTCCGATTTTTAAAAGCTGTTATGAAATAAAAATGTTCCTCCTTCATGGACAGGGAGTGTTAAAGTACCACTCTTTAAAAAAGGGGATTATAAACTGCCAGAAAATTATCATCAGATTGCCCTTCTTGAGGTAGTGGGTAACGTTTTTGCTAAATGCTTATTAACCCAGGTTAATGAATGGGTAAAAGAGCATAACATTATTTCTATGGAGCAAACAGGGTTCAGAAGTAAGCATGGAACGATTGATAATATGACTGCCCTTTGGGTGATAAATGAAAAATCTGTTTTAACAAGAAGGTAAGTGGTAAATGCATCTTTTGTAAACTTCTTAACAGCATTTGACAAAATGTATTGTCTTTTACAGTGGAGTAAGCTTTTAGAATGAGGTATTCAGGGTACCCTTATAGATTTAGTTTGTTCCCTCCACAGATTGATACTTGGTGTAAAGTCTTTCTGGGTGTGGATAGGGGTTTGTCTCAAGCCATTCCTACCCTAAATGGGCTGAAACAAGGGTGCCTGCTTTCCCCTTTTATTTTCTCCCGATACATTGTTGATCTCCCTGATTATTTGGCCCTGGAGTGAGGGCACTGCTCTGTTAATTAGGTGATATTGTATAGTGTGTTCAATATATGCAGAAGATATAATAATCTTTGATATCACCCTGAAAGGACTCAATGGGAGTTTGCAGGTACTAAAACAATTACTGATGCCCACTTTTTAAATAATAATGAATCTAAAAGTAAAGTTATGGCTTTTCACGGGAAAAAAAATCTGAAATATGTAATTTTATGTGGGCCTTCGGTGACCGAAATTTGGAATTTGTGAAGTCATATACCTTTTTGTGGAAGAGAGTGTGCAACATCTTAAGTGAAAAATCTCACATAGAAAATAACATGACTAAAGCTAATTCTCAGGCTACATGCGTGGGTGCCTTTTATAAGGCTCCTGGGAAAGGGCATTTTGCACTTTCATTAGAGGTTTTACTAACTAAGATACCGGCCTCTCCTCTGTATGGAACACAATAGAGTGATGTTTCTAAATGTTTTTTTTATGTAATGAAAGACTGAGTCCTTAGAAACTTTGCTTCAGTTAGCTATGTTTTTTCTGTGCGGCTCTAAGGTTTTAATTCAGGCTGAGAAGTGTCTTTGTCCAGGGTCTTGCAGGGGGGTACGCTGGGCAGTGTGCCTTTCAAAGAGTGATCAAGTCTCATTATGGTCCTATATCAAGAAAGAAATTTTGAATGGTCTAAAAAAGAAGTCACTCTTTTATAGAAGCTTTGCGGTAGTGGCAGATTTGCTGCAGTTAGACCCATCCATAATTTCTATGTTAATAATGCAAAAACTAGAAGCTAGTTTAAAACAGGACACATGGTACCTTCGTTTTCGCTTGAACAGGGAGGCCTGTATCAAAAAAGGTGGGTTGAATCCTGTTATAGACTCTTGCCTGATCAATCAATCAAGTGCAGCCTTATATTCTTTGGAGTTTGCCACATGGTTTGAGATGTTTCTGGATTTTTTCGAGGCATGATTTGCTTCAGTTAAATCCCCTTTTTAGCTAAATTGTATGTTTTTTCAGTCGTTTTTAAATTGTGCCAAAATGGCCTCCAAGATCTTAACCATGTCTTATTTGTTTGCCCTGCCCCCTTATTGCATTGGCGGAATTGGCTAAGGCTCTAATGATTTACTTTTTACTTTTTTAAGTGCTTCTTAAAGCTAGATTAATGATGTTTTAGTCCGAATGAAATTGTGGTTCTCAATGAGTCTCTAGCTGAATTATTCTTGCCTGTTTTAGGGCCTTATTATGAGTCTGGCATTCCATGTACTACCAGACTCGTAAGGGCGCCGCAGTGCAGATCCAGCCACTGCTGCACCAGCGGTCTGACTGCCGTACTATACGTTTGGCGGTGGACCCGCGATTTGACTGATGCAATTGTCTGGGAACCGAGTTCCCTGGTGGTGGTGCGGCGTTCGCGGGCTCAGAATATGCTGGCGGTGCCACTGAAGTCAGCATATTTTGAGTTTCCTGACTGTTAGCCTTACCTGGCGGTCAGCACTGCCATGTAAAAGCTGGTGGTGGGGAATCAAAAGGGGTCCTACAAGGCCCCCCTTGTCCATTGCACGTAGGTACATATAGGGGGCACATAGTGTGTCCCCCTGTGTGTTAGAACCCCCTAGTTCCAGTACAGCATGGACTTTACAGATCATGCCATGGTGAAGCACGCTGTGCTGGTCCGACTGCAGGCAGTATAAAAAAGGCTCAATTAACCTTTTTACTGCACCACTGCGGGATTGCAATGCTGCCTCCCCACCAGACAATGATTTGTATTGTAATCTGGTGAGCAGATTCGGGTTTGGCGGCAAATTGCTTTGCTCCCGGATCCCCAAACTCGCAATGAGTCCCATATTCTCTTATATCTTGCTCTTGCTAGTGTATTTTATATAATGTATTAATTATATATAGTTTGCATATTTTGCACTTGCTAGTTCTATTGTGGTTTTTATATAATGTATTTATCTTATATTGTTTGCACAGTTTACATTACTGCTACGATAATCACTTTATGTACCATTAAGTGCAATGCCATGTAGTATACTGGGAAATTGTTAAACATGCAATTTTAGATATCTTATGTGTTTACTGCACCCAAGGTGCCGGGGTAGCTTCTATGTTCTTTTGAACTTAAAGTTGCATTTTTGATATATCTCTATTATTTGTATTTTAGTGCATACATGTATCCTAAGATTTTATGTGGACCTCGTTGGAGTTCCCCAAAGTTAAAAACATTAAACTTAAAACTAAAAATTATAAATCTGCTCTAATAGATTCACTTTCCCCGATTTCTGTTGAACTGCATTTAGAAAAATAAATCTGAATCAGAATATGCCCCTGACCATTGCCCATTTCTAGAGAATGCCTCTGAACAGTGGAGAATATAAGGGCAATTTTTCCTGTAAGTTGATGTAAAGTTGGTGGTCCCCTCAGAAATGATAACAGGACTCTGTAGTAAGGAGAACTTTGTTTATTGAATAACATGTGCCAGAGACCGAGCCGATAGTGCTGTGCTCCGACACTCGCGCTCTCTGAGTAGTGATGCGCGCGCATCCCCAAAATGGCCGCCGGCATGTCACGTCGTGACGCAACGTTCATTCACTGAAACGCTAACATTACATATCTCCCTTTTCTCCAACCAATAGAAAATTGTAACTTACAGTCCGCCGCTCATATCAAAGTCTTGAAATCTGGCTGGTCTCACCACTGTCCTTCCCCTTCGGGTCTGTCTTACCGATGTAGCCGTGACCTCTCTCTCAGGAGTCTCTGTGCTACCTCCCCCATTGTTCAGCGCGGCCAGGCTCTCCCTTGATCTCCTCATGTTCGCCTCCTTCTCCACTCTGGGGCTTCCTCTGTTACTTTGCTCTCCGCCGATTTCTTCTCTCCCCATGTCCGTCTCCTCGTTGAGTTGTTCACTTCCTGCACCAGCCTCCTCCACATTTTCCAATTCTCGTCCACCTTGGCTCCACTGTAGCACTTTATTGCATCTCGCCATGCGGTCCTGAGACCATACATTGCCATCGCTCAACAGGGTAGCTCTGTTGTACACTTCCTTTACCTGCAAGGGTTTGCTGTATTTGCTATCCCCTTTTCTTTGCATCGTCGCAAACTTAACTCGCACCCATTCACCTTCCTCTAATCCAGTGTCATTCACATTTCTTCGCCTGTCATAGTGCTTTGCGTAGGTGGCCTTTGCTTTCTCCAAGTTTGCCTGAACCACCGCCGGGGACCATTTGCTCCTTATGGTCTTCTCCTTCAACCATCGATTGTCCTTTGTGAAGGGGTCCCGTCCCCTCAAGATTTGGAAGGGACTGTATCCGGTACCTGTAGGGGTGATACTGTACGCCCATACCATTTTCCATATTTCTTTCTCCCGGTCCTTGTTATTGGATATCCTTGCTTGCACGGATCCCATCACCACTCGTTTAAAGCGTTCTACTAATCCATTTCCCGCCGGGTAATAGATCGACGTGTGCTTGGAGAGGATCCCGTTTCTTTCCATGAAGCCGGTCCATTTGTCTGAGGTGAACTGAGGGCCATTGTCGCTTAGAATGGATTTGGGAATCCCCTCCCTCACAAATGTGTCATCCAAGAATCTTAAAATCGTTTCCGTGTCCATTACCTCTTCCACCTTCATTTCAGTCTATTTCGAGTATCTGTCGATGAGGACACACACATACTTTTGGATACCTTTCCCATCCAAGATTGGGCCCAATATGTCGATGGATAGCTTCTCCCACGGGTTTTGTGGGGGTTCAAATCTTCCCAGCGCCAGGCGCAATGGCTTGAGTGTTTTGTCCGCTCCCTGGCACTGTGGGCACTCCCTGACATACCGTTCCGCTCGTAGGTCCATACCTGACCACCAATATCCTTGCTTGGTTCTCAACTTCATCTTGCCTATCCCCAAATGGTCTTCATGGAGTATCGCCAATAGTTTTGCAATTATGCCCGCTGGGGGAATGACCTTGTCTCCCCTATACACGAACACTCCTTGATCATCCATAGACAACTCTTCCCTGACTTCATAGTACATCCTTAGGGTTTCTCTGATGTGTTTCTTCTCTGGCCAGCCCTGTACTATACATTTTTTTGCCTCCTGCATGGCTGGGTCTTCACTGTAGGCTTCGCTCCATTCCTGGTTGCTGATGACCTTCTCTTGGTCATCCGTCAGGGCCACCATCTCCTCTCCACCGGTCTTGTCCTCTTCTCCAGGTTCCATGGCCGTCGCCATGCTCAGGTAGTCCGCCACCTTGTTCCGACTACCTGGGATGTACTCTTCGTCGTATCGAAATCCCAGTAGTTTTAGTGTCATTTTCGAGATCCTGGGTGTGGCACTAGCGTGCCCGCTAGAGGTTAGTACCTTCACCAATGGTTTAAGATCAGTCTTGAGTTGAAAGCGTGTGCCCCACAGGAATTGTCTAAATCTTGTCATTGCCCACTCCACCGCTAGCATCTCCTTTTCAATGACGCTGTATTTTCTTTCTGTGTCGCTCAATGTGCGAGAGGCGAAACTCAGTGTTTCCATCACTCCTTGTCCTCGGTCCTGCATTAACACCGCACCCAATCCTTTATCGCTGGCATCTGTCGTGAGTACCGTTCTTCCCTGAGGATCATATCCTTGTAGGGGTATGGCTCCCACCACATCTTTCTTTATACTTTCGAATTCCCCTTGTGCCTCTTCAGACCAGCAGAACACTGAGCTCTCTCTAGTTAATTTCCTCATGTGGTGCGTCTTTGTTGCAAAATGCTGCACACATTTACTGTAGTATTCCGCCATTCCTAGGAAGGACCTGACGTCTTCCTTGCTTGTGGGTGGTGGTGCATCACAAATTGCCTTCAAATTTTCCATCTTTGGGGTGATCCCTTGCACTCCAATTTCGTGCCCTAGATAGGTCACTGATTCCATGCCCAGGCGGCACTTTTCCCACTCCTCCGTGAGGCCCTTTCCTTCTAGCACTCTCAGCACATTGGTATGTTTTGCATCGTGGTCTAACCTGTCTCGTCCCATCACTAGGATGTCATCCTGGAAATATTGGATGCCATCCATATTCTTGAACAATTGGTGCATCAATTTCTGAAACACCGCAGCCGCTGATGCTAGTCCAAACGGCATACGGCGGAACTGGTAGCCCCCAAAGGGGGTAATGAATGATGTCAACCTCCTGCTCTCCGGGTGCAATGCAATTTGATGGTATGCGGACGTTAGGTCGATAGTTGAGTACCACTTGATACCTCTCGTTTTGGCCAGCATCTCTTCGATCCTTGGCAAGGGAAACTTCTCCACCACAATGTTCTTATTTAATTCGCGCAGGTCCACACATAGCCCGACCTTCCCACTGGGTTTTACGACCACTACCAGTGGCGCCAGCCACTCAGCGCACGTGATCGGTTCGATGATTCTTTTTTTTCTAATTCTTGTAGTTCTATTTGCACCGCTTCTCTCACCGCGAAAGGTACATTTCTCACTTTGTGAGACACCGGTATGGCGCCTGCCTTGAGAATGATTTTGTGCGCAAACTTTTCAAGCTTCCCCACTGTGCCTCCAAATACCTTGGGGTACTCTCTCTTCCATTTGCCCAGGTCTGGCCACACTTCCGGTTCAGTGAGTAGGATCTGTACTTTACCACCAGGGTCCAGTTTGATGCCCAAGTCACCCTGGTCTAGCCATCCCAGCACCGATGGTCCCTTCTCGGATATGTACAATTTGCAGTTGGCGCTGTGTCCTCTGAATTCAAACTTTAACGGTTTGAATCCTACCATGGGTATGGGGTCTCCGTTGTATGTGACTGGTCTTATGTCCAGTTTCTCCAGGTCTGGGTCCAGGTGCGGCTTGAATGTTTCGTTTCACACTGCTCTCTGGACAATGGTATATGGGGATCGGTATCAGCCACTATACTTATCGGTACACCTCCGATCGTCATGTCCAGCACTGGCTTGGTCAACCTTTCGTTGTCTACGCTCAACACTTGGTCGTAGATGCAAAGTAATGTGTCCTCGTCTTCATGGTCGTTCTCCTCTCTGTCCTCTTGTCCTTGGTCGATGTATTTGACCACACTCCAGGAGGCTTTCCTGTGGCACACTTTCTCGTAGTGCCCTACGATCCCACAGTACATACATTTGGCGCAAAACGCCAGACACTTCCTGTCGTAGGCTTCATGTGCCCAGCTTCCGCACCTGTAGCAAGCTTTCTTGTTGTTCCCCATCTGTTTCCCCCGGTGGTCCCGGATTCCCTTGCCACATGTTTGGTCTCTTCAATGTGGGCCCCTTGCTTCTGTTGTCCTTACGGTGCTCGTCGTCGTCTATCCTGTTCACCATCGGACTTGCTGCAGTCTCTCTTTTTGCCGCCTCCGCGCATCTTCGCGCCAATTCCGCTCTCTTGACTATGATCATAACTTCCTGCAGCGTGGCGTCGCCGCTGGCCTACAGCTTGTCTTGCACCGCAGTACTCGTAGTGTGCATTACTATTTGATCCTTGATGAATTCATCTTGGAATGTGTCATATCTGCACGTGGATGCCAATTTCCTCAATGCTGCCACATACTCTTCCATTGATTCCCCTGGTTGTTGCTTTCCTGGCTGGAAGTTGTATCTGTCAATTGAAATGCAAACCGCCGGTTTGTAGTGTTCGTTTAATTCCTCAATTGCGCGGGCATACACATCATTTGTGCTCCCTCGTGGTTTGGGTACCAGATTCTTGAAAATCCTTAGCCCCTCCGGGCCTAGATTGTGTAACAATATCCGCCTCTTCCTTTTACTGGTAAACTTCTCATCATTTTCATCCTCCAGCACCTCGATGAAGTTGTCTATGTAGTCTCTCCTATCTTCCCACCTCATGAGGGGTTCCCATGGTTTGGGTAAGAACTGCACAGGGGCCGTCGCTGACGCTGCTGGCGTGCACATCTTTTCGCGCCTTTCTGTGGGCGGGGTGTCACCGTGACTTCTGGGGCTACCAGGTGCACTGTTTTCCTCTTGTTTCTTGTTTTGCAGTTGGGGGCTCTCTGTTTCTGCCCCTTCGCTTTTCCCAGAGGTCGCCAGTGCTCCTGCCCTCGGTTGTGTTGTGTTGGGGGTGTCCTAGAGGGTGTGCCCCTCTGCGCGTTCTTTCACTTCTTCCCCGGTGCTCATTTCAGCTCCCTCCATGTGGATGTGGGCTCTGCCGCGCTCTCTGGTGTCCACTGTTTGTTTGTGGTAGTTTACTTACAGTTGACCTGTCAGTTGTGCTGGTTGCAGGCCTGCAGCTCTTCCCTGTCCTGTTCCCACAGAAATGATAACAGGACTCTGTAGTAAGGAGAACTTTGTTTATTGAATAACATGCACCAGAGAGCGCTGAGCCGATAGTGCCGTGCTCCGACACTCGCGCCTCTCTGAGTAGGGATGCGCGCCCATCCCCAAAATGGCCACCGTCACGTCACGTCGTGACGCAACGTGCGTTCACTGAAACGCTAACATTACAGTTGACACTTCCCACCTCAGTATGGAGTGATGCAGTCACCAGTGCTGGACCAGTGCGCTGAGAGAACACTAGGTCATTGAGCCTTAATTGTCTTTGTGGCGTTATTGTTTGTTTTGATGGATTCACGTTAAAGTTCAGCTGCTATTCTTGAATTAGGCTCCAGTGAATAACGCAATTTATTTAACTCAAATTCAGTGGCGGATCGCATAGGGAGTGCTGTGGGCGGTGGGGCCGGGGAGGGGCAGGGTGTGGTAGTAGTGGAGTTGGACATGCGACAGCCAGGAGTAAAGTAAGTAAATAGATTAATAAAACTATTTATCTTGCACTCACTGCATCGCCAACTCTGCGATGCAGAGAGTGCAAGGTAAATCATTTTATTTATCTATTTACTTACTTTAATCCTGGCTGTCGTATGTCCGACTCCACTACCCCCCACACTGCCCCTCCCCTGTCCCACCTCCCGCAGCACTCACTCTGTGAGCCGCCACTGCTCCAATCATCAGTGTGTTCAAACATATTGTGTACATGGGTCCTGAATGACGTCACTGTCACAACACTGCAGTATACGACCATGCTTAGTTTTCTATGCTGGAACCAATCACTCTTCTGCACTGTAAAATGTTAATAAAGAGTTGCAAATTCTCTCAAACATCCACTTACGTGAGTAATGACTAAATATTAATTTATTGGTTTATAAATAAATATATGTTTATTTGACTGGAAATAGGTATCCATTTTCTTCATTGCTCATGTAGTTGTCTGCTTCCCGGAATATTTACCTAATAGCGAATGGCAAATTCTCTAACATGTTTTTGAAGATAGTTTTCATAAAATGTTCAAAGAAATACTCTGTTAGAAAATAACCCCTAATAACAAGCAAAGGATGATATTTTGAGAAACATCTTTGATGTCCCTAAAATAAATGCATCAGCAATTTTTTGATGTGCCTGCAGAACTTTTATTTCGATAAACAGAACTGTAATAGACAACATGAAACAAATAATGTTATGGAAAGTGCATTAAAAATTGGCCGTACTACTCCACATCCGGGTTACGGATTGGTAATTTGGGACGAGGGTAACAATAAAACTCTGATGATGCTTTGTGCCTGTTAAGTGGTATGCTGTCACAAAATTCTACAAAAAAAGCAGAAGAGGGCAAAGGTGCAACGATGGCTATTCGGGGACAAACATGCTTTTACTGCAACCCATGACTCTGGGGCCTGGGACTTAATTAGTGCTCCCTTACAAATCACGTCCCCCTCCCTGATAATGACTTCTTGCAAAAACAATAATTTTAAACTGCAAACTGTTACATTTTGTGCAAATTCCATGAGGCTAGATCAAATGTCAAAACACTCTTTATTGTTATTTTTTTTTATTATTATAAATTGAACAAAGTAAAATAGTTACTAATACATAAAAAACATTTACTGCACTGGAAGACGGCTGATTAAGTTCCCATGGCGTACAAGCCAAAAGTCCCCATTCAGGCAGGAATCTCCCCATCTCCTGATTTTCTAAAGCAAAAGATGGCTTTATTTTGACTATCCCGCGCCTGAATTTGCCTCTGTTTCAAAGGAAGTCAAGGAGGGACATATATTCTTCCGATTATTATTTTTTAACCCCTTGGGCGTGGCCAGAATTCCAGGCATGCGCAGATCGGGCGGCTCCCGGCCGTCCGACGCACACGCCCACTGCTGTGGCGGACAGCTGGGGGATGTCCGACGCATGCAAGGGGTTAAATCTCTCACTTTACTCTCCCTAAATGTTGACATGAATGCCATGGTCACATGGACACTACACAACAGAACACATTATATGTGTGCTGTATGCATTACTTACAACTTTCAGAAAGGCGTTGCACCATTACAACCCCCAGTCATTGGTATACATAACAACGGTGCTAAAACGGACATTGGAGACATGTTTTAGTAAGGCCTTAGTGCATGAAAGAAGGGGGGTGACTTCAACAGGGTCTTGTGATACTGTTTTACACTCTCAAACTGCAACTCACTTGCGACGCGAAGACTCAGAGGATGACTTGTGAATTAACATTGTCCCACAAACCCATTCAAACATTTACCTACACTGTATATTGGTAACATTTTCGTGACAGAATATCATGGAAAACTATATCAAATACACAAGTATCATCCAAAAATATTGACTATCAAAATTTGTTCAGCATATATGCATAATCAAGAAATACACAACCAAGAAGCACAAACCTATCATCAGGAAAAAGTCAAAAATGTACAAATGTTGCAAAAAACACCAAAGATACACAAAATATATTTGCCATGTAAAACATATACACCTTCATTAAAATATTGACAGCCTGAATTTTTTTTCTTACAATATTGATCGAAATACACTACATTAATGTTGAAAAAAAGCATAAATATGACTAAAAACATTAAACTATATAACAATCATCTAAAAGCTAAACATGATATAAAATATTTTTAAATATTATTCAAACATGTATGAAAATATATTTTGTATATGTGATATATTTAAAATACCTACACAATTGTGAGTAATCAGGACGTGTTTGCAGTGTTCCCCACTTTTTGCCACCATTTTGACTACTAGGTGTTGGTTTTCTGACTCTGATTGTGCCTTGGGATTGCCAACGCGACCTAAGGCCTGTTCTAATTAAAAGTATATGGTTAGGTATAATTATAATTGACAATGACAGTTTCCTGTAAGTCCCTGATATATAATAAGTCAAAGGGGATTCAAACTACTTGCACATCTCTAGTATAGAATATGGCAGGGAGGTGTAGAGGTCCAGTATATTTCCTGCGCTAGAGTGTGCACTTCTGAGTTGCCTGCTGTCATGTTAAAAGACAGCCCTGTCTTGCAGACTGCTTTTAAATTGTAATTTATTGCAAATTCGCCTTTGGAATTCAAGGCACGTCCAAAGTAGTAATCTCCCTTATTTTTACATATGTCACCCATTGTTGCAGGGCTTCTGCTCTTAAAACAGAACTATGCTTGGAACCATAGAACATCAGTATATAGGGACTGAGTTTCTATGTCTGGAGAATCATTCCATATTTGGTCATCATCCTGATCGTTTCATGCAATAAATGATAACCTGATGAAGGCCAACATGCCGAAACGTGCGTAGTCTTTTACCTACCGCATTGCCTCCATCTATATGATGCTACTGGTAAGCTGGTTGTTTTTAATGTTTGAGATTTATCCATGCATTTAGATATAGGAAATAATGATTGGACATCATCTCATAACTCTAACTAAATATCAATTAATAAACTGACCATCTATTTTTCTATCAGTCAATGTGTGATAAGTCTTATTAATGTGGGGTAAAAATATGTAGTTTGGCGTTCACCGATATTATTTTGTGTTAATTGTCAACTATTTGACTGACTTAGCTATAGACTTTTTCTCAAAATAGCTATTTTCCCTATGTATAGCAAGTCAATTAAATATATAGGGCTTCCCTTTTATCGAAACTTGAACTACTTTTTTTTACCATACAAAACCATAGGTGATTGGGAGATGAAAAGCATTGTTTTTTAAAAGTAGGGTGCACATTCGGTTTTTGGAAAAGGATCTTTGTGATTGGTTAACAAAAAACAGTTTCAACCTGGAGTACATATTATACGATAAAATTGTCTCAACTAAACCATACCTGCTACTTGCATTTGGTTGCAGCCGTCAGCCCTGGACCTATTCGGTGAATTAATTTCCCGTCTCCAGCCGATCTTGGTAACTATGACCGCCCGCCGACTGAACAACCATAAGGTGTAAGCCCCGGTCTCCTCTGGTCGATTTCTCCCATTCTCAGAGGATCGCAGTACTTTCGACTGCTCCCGGGCAGCCTGATTCCCAATATCTAGCCCTATTATCACAAGCAGAAACCTGCCCAACACTCTTTCTCGTCCTGACAAAGACCCGGTTGTAAGGGACTACTTACCCTACACCGTTCAGGGTCGAAATGTAGACTATTACCCCCGTACCAGCTTCTACCCCTAGCACAAATTATACTGCTGATTCCAGAAGTTTGGCTGTTTGAAATCTTATGAACATTTGTTGTACAAATGTCGGGCTCCTGTTTTTGGAAATAAGTATGTTTGACTTGCACCACGTTCCCTACCTTGCACTACTTCCTACCACTTCTCTTTTTCCCTCCCGCCCCTCTCCTCGTCATTGGGTACAAATATTTGTCAATTGATACTTTCATACAATGTACACCAAGATGTGTTTGAGTACTCTGTGAATAAATAACACTGTACTCTAAATCTACGTAACTTTTTCCAATTTTTTTCCTGATTTGTGTGTTTTATCTGCCCTCCCGTTCTGGGACCCCTCTTTCTATATTACTTGCATTTGGAAGGCACTGTTCGAACTTTAAACAATCGTGAACTTTTAACCTGCATGTGCCGACAAATGTTTGAGAAAATGTTGCAAACAAATATCGTTAGGTTTAAAAGTTGATGAACTTTTAACCTGTACATTTTGTAGAACGTTGTAGACAGTGTGTTGATAGAATACGTTGGACTGCTGACTTCTATGTGTCGTTGAATATGAAAATAACTGTTTATATGGAACATTAAAAAGAAACTAATAGAGAGATGTTTTGAAATGTAAAAAAAATCGAGGAAGTATTCTAATTTGTTCTTTAAATGTATTAATGTGTGGAGGAACAAAATTATAGAAACAACAGCACCAGGAAGAGGAAGAAACAGGGAGTATGGGGAAGGGGGGAGATGAGCACAATGGGACACATGCACAATCAAGTAGAGCACAAGTGTAGACAAACAATGGCCAAAATGAAACACACCAACAAGGAGCACAAGTCACACAACCCGCAACCATCACACCACTGAATGAGCATTGAAGTAAAAACCACGTTGCATTCATACAGGATGTGTACAAAGGGCTGTTGTGAGGGTTGTGGGATGTCTGCGACCGTGGTCATCATGGATGAGATGACCAGCACTAGGCACATGGGCAACTTCACTGTGTGTTATGTTGTCAAACAGCTGCTCATCCCTCCCACGAGCCCCACACATTTTATGATGCACCGTTGTATCCCATGCAGTCGTACGGCACTGCATTGTAATGTCTATTTGGGCATATCCTGCGGCATTCCAACCACACCATGAGAGTATTGTTTGGTGGTGGTGCATGCCACTTTACAACCTTCTCTGCTGAGGCCCTTGTGGCAGGCCACACCAGAGCACAGAGACTCACTTACCATACTTCCTGCACACGGACTTGTCCAAGACACCTCGTTCCCCTTGCCGATTGGTACACCACTGCGCTGACATGTGTACTCCGGACCAGCACACGCCTGTTGTGCATGAAGGAGGATGCGTGCATAGCTACATGTCCAAGCTAATTGCCAATGCTGATGTGACAGCACACTGTGATGTTGCAGGGCCTGTGCCTATCATGCTAGCACAATGATCACAGGGACACACTTGCTCAGATGCGGGTTTGGGGGGCGTTGGCGGTCCTGGAGTTGTTGCGATGAGTCTTGTGGGCCTCATGGTTATCCTTGTATCATGCTCATTGACTCTATGGCACTTTGGGTGTTCTGGTGTGGCTCTTGGCTGTCTTCCCTTTCATGGTGCAAGTAGTCGTCCTGCTTAACACCAGCAGAAAGCAAGTGTAAAATCACTGGTGCTAACATGGCTTATTGGCAGAATTTGTATCGCATTGCAGTTGGTGTGAAAGTTGTGATGTGATTTTTTTGTGTGCAGAACAATATACGAACTGTGTAGTGTACCCCGTGAAGATCGAACACTTTACGCACTATTCCCAAACAATATAAATACAATGAGATTTCTTAATTGATTTTGTGTCCACAATGTAAGTGAAGCCACTACCTCAGTGCAATCAAATACAGGATTTTAGTACTTAGAATAAATTGCAAAGGTGCACCTTGTGTCTTTTTGAAAGGGAATGGCTAGTCTGCATTTCATTATGAGCACTTTAATGGGAGTAAAGTTGAGATTAAATCTAACACACTGTTCAGAAGTTGGTGCAAACTGCAGACATCACCAGGATTCCATGGATAAGTGTTTCAAAATGTACACGATGGTGGAGACCATCAAATAACAGTGATTAGAACAAGCAAGAGTCACACAGCAGTTAAGAAAACAACCAACGATGAACTAATCAACATTATGTAACACAAATAATAGAACACAACAAGACAAAACACTCATGTTGGGACCATGGATGTGGGCGATAGAGCCTGGAAAATAAAGCACAAAATAAGAACGTGTAACAATATCTTATCACACATAAACCCCTTTTATCATGATTATGACATATTTATACACAAAACAGCAGCAATTGTTCTTCTCAATCTTTTTTTCTTTCTTTATTCCAGTTGTTACTGCCAACACGTGTTTCATCGCTACTTGGGTTGGTCACCCGCGACTTCGTCAGGGCTGGGAAAACTTACATACAATGTGATGTGACATCACACATATGTTTTCCTAATAACATATGCATTTGTGTGCAAAGACCCACAATCCCCATATTAAGGTAAATTAAGCACCCGAATCTGGTGAGTTGGTGAGACAGACATATTGTACATGTGGATTCAACCACCTTATGAGTGAAAGAAACAGTATATCACTCTACACTCTAAGCAAGTTCTTGCAATAATACTTACTATTATATTCAGCACAAATGATTTCATGATATGTCCCAAGTGTCTGGTGTCTATTCTATTTCATGCTTAGTGAAGTGCAGTGTGCACAGTGTATACCCCAATCTGAGGCATACCTGTGCAACTGGTGTGTAGGGCATCTGGCCTGTAAATCTTAAGAACGGTATGAATATTCGGGCAAACATCAGAAGATAGTATCCACAGGAAAATCACAATAAATATTAGGGCTGTACAAAGTGCCTACCTTCCAGCCGGTTGTACTCCCGTCCCAGCCAATATAGTGGCCTGGGTGAGGAAAAGATTCAGTAGTCCTATTCAGAATGTTCAGTAATCAAAATATTTACAGGTTCAATTACTTCTTCCTAATCTCCATAACACTAATCAAGGGATAGAGGTGCAGCACATATGGTGTCTCCAACCTTTTAAATTATCCAAATGTCCACAGCAACCCATACAATACTTCCATCCAGCATCATGCTAAAACTATGTTTAATCAATCTCTAGCATTTGAGGGCACCCTTAGGAAACAGGTGAGGATATCTGAACCCAAATTAATCCCTCATAAACTCGGCAGTCACCATATTTCAATGCAGAGCCCGACTGAGCAAACCACCCGTCAATATGCCCTCTAAACGTTACATAAGATAAGCTGGTATATTGTCAAGTCAAGCACACTTGCTGTTTTGATTTGCAACAATGTATGATGAACTTTTCACCTGTGTGCTCAGTTAGGTGTTCCCTGAAGTGTTTCTATGGTAAGTGGCAGAATGTGGAATGGGGGAAGGATTGAAAGTTTTGTCAGTTGGAAAGGGTTCAAAAGTTCAAGCAATAGAAAAGTGTGTTTTATTTTGTTTTAATGTGGGAATACATGTGATTTGTTATTTATTTGTATATGTGTGTAGATTGAGTGTGTAGATTGACAGGAAAAGTTTGCTATTTGCTATAGGACTTCCTGACGCCTAGGGCTGCTTAAGGAGTTTTACAATGATCCCCAAGGGCAAAATCTTTTATTTGTTCTTGCTTAGGTACGATTACTGGACGACTTACAGACTTCCCACCGTACGTCGTATGTACGTGCGTGGTATGCATGGTAAATCTACAGTAAAAAATAAATAGCCTCTATCAGTAGTTTTTATAATCCCTGAGGACCCCATCCCAGTGGCTTCTTTTTTTAAATTTTTTTTAAAAAACACCTGTGTGGGGGGGGGTCCGTGATGACCCCCCTGCACCGGGGACCACCACCCCCCGGGGCTTTTGAATGTTGGGAGGGGGGCCGCCCTCTTTGAGCCTTTGATGGCCCTGGGGACCACCACCTCCCAGGGCCAGCTCCTGCAGTGTCCTGGGGTGCCTACCCTGGGACACTGCTGTTTGCTATGGTAGGGCGGGAGCCTCGTGGCTCCCACCCTGCCATAGCAAAACGCTTTCCTATTTGAAAGAGAGAGCTGGTTAACCTGCTCTCTCTTTCAAGTAGGAAAGGAGATTGCTTTTCGTCAGAGAGAGCAGCATGTAAGCTGCTCTCTTTGATGAAAAGCAATGCCGGCTCCCGAAGGACGGGGGGAGCCGGCTGGGACCATGGGGGCCTTGGGGCTCCCCCCACGGTCCCCAACGTTATATTTGAGCCCCGGGGGATAGGGTCCCCGGGGATTATAAAAAATTAGTGATAGCGTCTATTTTATTTTACAGCAGATTTACCGCATGCGTACCATGCAGGTACGGACGACGTACGGTGGGGAGTTTGTAATTCGTACCGTAAGCGTACCAAAGAAAGAAAAAATACATTAAAAAATATATTTTACATATATCTATCAAGTTTATGTGTTTATATGTTGGTTGGTTCTAATAAGACCTTTTCTTTTTATTGGTACTTATAAGTAAGTACTTATGCATAGTCTAAACTTGTTGAGAGGCAGTGTTTTATAGAGTACTGAACTTTTGACCTTTGTTGACAGTTGAATTTTGCTTGATCTGTTGGGGGTAGGGTGGAAAGTTATGTCAGTTGGAAAGGTTTGAAATGTTGAACCAATAGAAATTTGTGTTTGGTTTTGAATTAATGTGTGAAGGATTTTGATTTGTTATTTACATGAATATATGTGTAAATTGAGAGGGAAAAAGTGTCATTTCTTGGTTCTGCTGCAAACACTGAAGTAGAGATATTCTGTATAAGAATATCTGCTGTGTGAGTGGCATTCTTCTTAATCTACAAATCAATTTCAAAGGTGAGTTGATAAGTTGTAAGGGAATATATATGGTACATTTTTTTAGTAAGAGTAATGTGTTCTCTGCATTTGGATAATTATTGTGATAAAATCATTTGGTATGTTCATTTGTTTAGTGAGTCCCCTTTGAGTAATAAAGTGCAATACTAAAAAATCTAGAATGTGTGCATTCACATTTTCAGTTGTAGAGTAGTTAATAGTGTTGCTTATTTAGAATTAGGTTTGTGTTCTAAATCTACAATTTTGCAGTCAGTATACATACACTGCTGCATACACTTTTAGCCGATTTATAAGCCCATTTTGTTGTTGTATTTCTCTGTCTCTCCTTACATTCCTTCTATCTCCTCATTTTCTACCCTCTCTCTTCATACCGCATCTTTCTCTTCATACTCCCTGTTCTGTCCTCTTACTCTTCCCTCTCTCCCTTCATACATTCTGGGGCAGATTTACAAGCCCCTTGTGCGTCTTTGTTGTTCTATTGTGTCACTTTTTTGATGTAATGTTGGCAAAAATAATGTTGTAAATTGCATATGTATTTTCAAAATAAGTCAGGGTTGTTCACTGAAATGTAGTAGGTATATACATGGAATGTGTATAGTCACTTAAACGTTTTTCAGTAGTAAATGTGTTTTGGTATAATGCATGGGTTCATATTTTTTTGTCTAATATCACACTGTGCGTCTGTGTACATTAAGGAATTATATTGGCCCCTTTTTCCATATTTTCTACCCTCTCTTGTCATACTCCCCCCTCAATCCTCTTACTCCTTCCTATCTCCTGTAACTACCCCCTTTTTCCTATATTCTCCTTTGTCCTCATACTGCCCTTCTTTGTGTTTATATTTCCCTGTCTCTCCTCATATTCCTCCTGTCTCCTCATTTTCTTCCCTCTCTCTTCATACTTCATCTTTCTCTTCATACTCCCTGTTCTCTCCTCTTTCTCCTTTCTCTCTCTGTATACATTCTGGGGCAGATTTACAAACCCCTTGTGCTTCTTTGTAGTTTTATTGTGTCACTTTTTTTGATGCAATGTTTGCAGGAATAACGTAGTAAATTGCATATGTGTTTGCAAAATGAGTCAGGGTTGTTCACTGAAATGTAGTAGTTATATACATGGAATGTGTATAGTCACTTAAACGTTTTACAATACTAAATGTGTTTTGGTATAATGCATGGTCTCATATTTTTTTGTCTAATATCACACTGTGCGTCTGTGTACATTAAGGAATTATATTTGCCCCTTTTTCCATATTTTCTACCCTCTCTTGTCATATTCCCCCCTCTCTCCTCTTACTCCTTCCTCTCTCCTGGTACTGCCCCCTTTTTCTTATATTCTCCTCTGTCCTCATATTGCCCTTCTTTGTGTTTATATTTTCCTGTCTCTCCTCATATTCCTGCTGTCTCCTCATTTTCTTCGATCTCTCTTCATACTTCATCTTTCTCTTTATACCCCCCTTTTCTGTCCTCTTACTCTTCCCTCTCTCCCTTCATACATTCTGGGGCAGACTTGCCAGCCCCTTTTGCGTCTTCGTTGTTCTATTGTGTCACTTTTTTTACGTAATGTTGGTAAAAATAATGTTGTTATTTGCATATTTATTTTCACAATAAGTCAGGGTTGTTCACTGAAATCTAGTAGTTATATATATGTAATGTGTACAGTCACTTAACCATTTTACAGTAGTAAATGTGTTTTTGTAAAATGCATGGTCTCATACTTTTTTGTCTAATATCACACTGTGCGTCTGTGTACATTGAGTTTGAGTTTGAGTTTTAAAAGTTTTATATAGCGCTCTTTCACCAGCGGTTTCATGGTGCTGTAACTGGCAGATCTCCACAAGGGACAAGGGGTGGAGGACAGGGGAAAGGGAACTACATAAAGATTTTACTGAAAAAATAAGCTTTAAGTTTCTTACGAAACTGGGAATATGAGGTAAGGGATCTGAGCTCCAAGGGTAATGAATTCCAGAGAGCTGGGGCAAGGGTCGCAAATTTTGACCCCCCCCACTTTTTCCGACGAAACCGGGGAACTGTCAGCAGAGATTTGGAAGAGGATCGGAGCTCCCTGGCTGGAAGGTAGGGGACAATGTCCGAGGAAATGAAGGCAGGGGCCGTGCCCAGTCGAGCCTGGTAGGTGATGGTCGCAAGCTTGAACTGGACATGTTCCCGAACCGGGAGCCAGTGTAAGGTTTTCAGGAGGGGAGTGACATGTGAGGATTTGGGAAGGTTAAAGACCAACCGAGCCGCCTGGTTTTGAATCATCTGCAACCGCCTGAGACTATATGCAGGTATGCCTGCATATAGGGCGTTGCCATAATCCAGGCGGGAGATGACCATCGCCAGGACGATCAGCTTCAAGGCCTCGAAGGTGAAAAATCGAGAGACCTTGCGGATGGTACGGAGAGAAAGAAAGGAAGAAGAAACCACAGAGCTAACCTGGGAGTGAAGGGTAAGGTGAGAGTTGAGTTTGATGCCTAAAGTTTTGACAGAGGTAGAGGGGACCGGAGGGAGACCAAGGGAAGGGGGCCAAAAAAGTGAAGACCAGGGACTGGAGCAACCACCCGTCACCCCCAACTCGGTCTTGTCGGGGTTGAGTTTCAAGTGGTTGAAATCCATCCAGTCCCGGATAAAAATCATAGTAGACTGGAAATTAGAAATAGAGGCAGAAGATGAAGAGAGGTTGAAAACAAGTTGGAGATCATCCGCATAGTTATATACGGTGACCTCCATTTGTTCTAAAGAAAAAATAAGGGGAGAAATGTAAAGGTTGAACAGAAGAGGTGAGAGGGAGGAACCTTGGGGGACCCCGCACTGAACCTTCCGGAAGTCCGCAGAGAAGTCACCCAGGCGAACATTAAGGAATTATATTTGCCCCTTTTTCCATACTTTCTACCCTGTTTTGTCATACTCCCCCCTCTCTCCTCTTACTGCTTCCTCTCTCCTGGTACTACCCCCTTTTTCTTATATTATCCTCTGTCCTCATACTGCCCTTCTTTGTTTTTATATTTTGCTGTCTCTCCTCATATTACTACTGTCTCCTCATTTTCTTCCCTCTCTCTTCATACTTCATCTTTCTCTTCATACTCCCTGTTCTCTCCTCTTTCTCCTTTCTCTCTCTGTATACATTCTGGGGCGGATTTACAAACCCCTTGTGCGTCTTTGTAGTTTTATTGTGTCACTTTTTTTGATGCAATATTTGCAGAAATAACGTAGTAAATTGCATATGTGTTTGCAAAATGAGTTCAAAATGAGTTCACTGAAATGTAGTAGTTATATACATGGAATGTGTAAAGTCACTTAAACGTTTTACAATACTAAATGTGTTTTGGTATAATGCATGGTCTCATATTAGTTTGTCTAATATCACACTGTGCGTCTGTGTACATTAAGGAATTATATTCGCCCCTTTTTCCATATTTTCTACACTCTCTTGTCATTCTCCCTCCTCTCTCATCATACTACTTCCTTTTTCCCATATTCTTCACTCTTCTTATACTTCTCTTTTCTCTTCATACTTGCCCCTCTTTTTGCATACTTCCCCTAAACTTCCTTTTCTCTCTTGTCTTTATATTCACCCCTGTCCTATACACTCAGTCTTCCCTTATATTTGTCTTTTCTCCAAATTTTTGTCTCTCTCTCTTTATATTTCTTCCTCTTTCATCATGTATACTCTTCTGTTCTTATATTCTTCCTTTCTTCTTGTTCTCGCTCTTTGCACATACTCCTTATTCTTTTCTCATACGTTTCTTTTTCTTCTCATACTCCCCTCTCTCTGCTCACACTTCTCTTCTCTTTTCTTATACTCCCCACTCTCTCCTAATATTCCCCTCTTTTGTTATTGTCACATTCCTCTCCTCATTCTCCCCCCTGTCCTCATACTCACCCCAGTTTTTTATATTCTTCTCTCTCTCCTCCTACTTCTACTTGTCTCCTCATACTACTGCCTTTTTTCTTATATTCCCTTTTGCCCTATACTCCTTCACTCTGTATTCATATTCTCCTGTCTCTCTTCATATTCCTTTTCTATTTTCATTTTCTGTCCTCTTTATACTTCCCCTTTCTGTTTATACTGCCTACTCCTTCTTGACTCCCTGCATACACTCTGTGCAGCTCTTTCCTCATACTCCACATCTTTAAATACTGTCCTCTCTCTTTATACTTGTTTCTCTTGTCATACTCCTGCCTCTTTCCTCATACCCCTTTCACTGTTCATAATCCCCATATGTTTATACTGCTTCCTTTCTCCTCATACTGTATCTTCTGTTCTTGTACACCCCTTTTCTCCTTATGCTCCGCTTTTCCTCACAGTCTCCCTGGTCTCTTCTGGTACTCTTCTCTCTCTCCTTATACACACCCCTCTTTTCTTATATTCCTTTTTTTCCTTATACTTGCGCCTCTTTCCACATATTACTTCTTTTCTCTTTATAGTCCTTGTCTCTCTTCTTATACTGCCCCTCTCTCTCCTCACACTCTCTATCTTTCTTCTTATACTCTCCCTTCTCTCATCATACTTCCACCTTTCTCCTCATACTCTCCCTTACCTCTTCATACTTTCCAGTCTGTTCATACTCCCTTTATCCCCTTATACTGCAGTGTCTGCTTATACTCCCCTTTCTCCTCATATATTCCCTGGTCTCATACTCCTCCTTCTCTTGTTGTAACTCCTTCTATTTTGATACTCCCACCTTTGTCTTCATAATCCTCCCTCTCTTCTTATAGGTAATATAATAGTATATTTCATATATCTATTTTTGTAATGTTATATATCATTTTGATAATAGATTCTATATATCAACACTGAAAAAAATTCATCATGCCTACAAGAACTGAAAACAGGAAACAACAAAAGAAAGATGTTTCGTTAAAGAGAAGTCATCCACAAGATTTACCTGAAGAACAATGTGTTAACAAAAAGAAAAAAAGTCCTGGTAAGAGAACAAAGATTTTTCTGAGGAAATTATTAAACACCAACCCCTAGATTCATGAGAACCATTTTCTGCGAATTCTAAATTGCGATTAATACCGAATCGCAATTTAGAATTCGCATAATGGGATTCACGAAAATCTGAGATAAAAAATAGTCTTACTAATTCGGCCTTAAAAGCCTATAGCGATTTTCTCTGGCTTGAGTATGTCGAAGTGTTTTTCACCATTTCAGGATGTTAGCAGTACATCATACTCAAATGAGCAAATTGGTCAGAACATTGTATCACTCAAAAAGTCCAGCACTAATGTTAAAAAAGTTGAACAGTGCTCTTTTGCATGGATCTGTATCAGATGCAATGAACAATTGTGATGAAATTCAGGTTAGTTACTTTGGTCCTGAGGAAGACAGTGCAGAAATTAATACATTAATAGAAGGAAATGTGGAAGAGAATGAACAACATTGTAGTACAGAAAATTTTAAGCAAGAAATTACAAAGTTTAATGTGATTTCAGGTAAAAGGTCAAAATATTCTTGTATTTGTTGTCGACATACTCATTATAAAAATCAGACCAGGACTGTTGATCTGAATTTAAAAAGTGAAAAGGAAAATATTAATGAGTGGATGGAATTTGCAACTTATTTTTTGGTAGAGAATTGTTTTGATTTGTGTTCTGATCAGCGTATTTATAAATAATGTTATAACTAATTATACGAGAACAAAATGCCTGCTAGAGCTGTGCATAATAATCTTGAGTTGGTAAATATTCCTACTGAACTGATGGATTTAAATACCTATTAGTCTATTCTTATTCAATATGTGCATCCATTTCAGGCTATTGTTCGTATGGAGCCTAAGACAGGAAAATTGCCTCCTTCAGATTTACAGAGAGGGTTAAAGGGAAGAGTTTTATATTTGCCTCTAGATTTAAAGAAAAATGTTGAAACAATTGGTGTAGAAAATGTAGAAGATGAACCTTTAGTTATTCTTGTTAATGGAGTTCCTACTAAGAGTAAGAAAATCTGACAAGAATTAGTGGATGTTAGGAAAGTGAAAAAGGCAACGTTTTATCTGGTAAAAACTAATCAATATTATAAAAATGTTTATGTGAGAGAAGAAGAAATAACTGTAGAAGAAGATAGTGACTCGCCATCTGGACAAATTAAAAAAGTGGATGTGTCCAGAACTGAAGACATCTATGAACATTACAGTGTTCATCCACTTCATTCTGAAGAAGTGATGGGGTATACTATAGAGGTATTTCAAATGAAAGATGCAAAGGGAAGTCCCATTAGTGTATGGGAAAAAAGCTTGGAAGCTCCTTGTTTCCATCTGAATACCAGACATCAAAATTGTATGTAGAATATCCAAGATTCTGACAACGTATTCCATATTTGTTTCATATTTTGTTTGAGAGTGATTTGTCTGGGCTTTCTTATGCAGTAAACCATATATTGAAAACATGTGTACATCTGCAAAATGTTTCGGCAAAGGAATTTATGGATAATGTACTGCAGAAAGATAATCTTTTGGAATCTCAGCTAATTAATCTCATGGCACATCAGCGAGGTACTAATAAGTACTGGTACCATTGTCATAGAGAACTTAAATGTATGCTAAGGAACCTAGGAACTCATACATGGTTCTTTACTCTAAGCTGTGCTGAATATGCTTGGGATGATTTACTTCAATTTCTTCGAGAGGCAGAACCAAATATACAAAATATTGAATACAGGACACCTGGAGAATTGTGATCTTTGGATCCAGTTAATGAATGCAGGTTTTACAATCATAGATTTGAAGCTAATATGTCTTTTATCACCAATAAAAAAAAATCCTCCTCTTGGAGAGGTTCTGGATTTCTTTTGGAGAAAGGAGTATCAAACGAGAGGTGCTCCTCACATACATATGCTAATATGGATCAAAAATGCTCCCAAATTTGGAAAAGACTCTGAGATACTGTGTTGTCTTTTATTGAAGAATATGCTACATGTGATATACCCAAAAGTACACAAGATGAGGACTTAAGACAACAAGTCTTAAGATTCCAAAGCCATCGTTGTGGGAAACACTGTTGTCGAAAGTACAAAACTAAGGACAAGTTCTACACCAAATGTCGTTTTGGATTCCCACGACCTGTAATATTGATAGGAAGAGTGAACAGTTTTATGTCATCTTTGCAACATACTATCACAATAAAGTCTCCAAAAAATACCTACATCTTAAGAAGAAATGAAGAGTCAAAATACATAAATGACTACAACCCAGTCATTTTGTCCATGTGGAATGCTAACATGGATATTCAATACGTTGCAGACAATTCTATAGCTGTTGCTCGATATGCAACATCCTACATAACCAAATCAGAAAAACCAGAATTGAAGGAGATGTGGGAAGAGGTTTCCCACGAGAAGAGTGTAAGTAAGAAATTACATAGTTACAGTTTGAAGATGTTATCTCATCGAGAAATTGGAGTGTATGAAAGTTCGGATCGAGTATCATCTGCAAGTCTATACTCCAAATTTAGAAGAATCCTTTGGGTGAGTCTAGGTCTTGCTGCAACACGAAATCGAGTACTTAAATCTTTACAAGAATTTGAATATTTAGCTGAAAAAGAGCCAGAAAGTACAGATATTGTGAAAACAAATATGTTGGAAACATATTATCCAAATGGAAGTTATCATTTTGAGAACATGTGTCTCTATGAAGTGCTTCAAAACTATATTTTGAAACAGAATATTATAGAAAACATCAATAATGATATATATACCGTGATTGGTTCTGAAGAATGTTTAGTGAAACAAAGAAAAGGAGATGTGATTAATCACCGTAAACTGAGTTGCGAAACTCCTTACAAAAGGGAATTTCACTATTTAGCTCTTTCGCAACTTTTCAGAATTGGAATTACTTGGAGATTTTGAGAGCTATGAAGATTCGTTCAACGCAAGTAAATATACTATAGAATGTCCTGTTTTTGCTAATTATGTGAAAATGTTGAACGACGAAATTGAGCAAGAAGCTACAATTGCAGCTGAGATTGCTAGAGACAGTTCTCAAGACAGTCAAACTTCTCCTCCGTTGAGTCAGGATCCACTAGGAGAACCAATTGATCAAAATGAAGCAGCAACTGCCATGGAGCAGGTCGAAAAAGCAATGTATCAAGCTCAAGAAGATGTAACAAACTTAGGAAACTTGGAAGAACAACTAAATGTTGAGCAGAAACAAATATATGAGCAAGTGGGAGAACAGATTGACCATGGATTACTTCATCCGAATGTACGTTTGTGGACAAGCTGGAACAGGCAAAAGTTTTTTAATTAAAGTAATCACAACTTTTCTACAGAAAACAAGTGAATTGTATTTGTCTTGTGTTGTCACTGCTCCAACTGGATTGGCAGCACACAATATTAAAGGAATTACTTTACATAGTTTATTAATGCTAACAGTAGAGCATGAAAACAAATTAGAATACCACAAGCTATCTGCAGAAGCTTGTTGTGAAGTTTCAAGAGTCTTGAAGAAAATGAAACTTCTCCTTATTGATGAGGTATGCATGGTATCAAACATAATGCTTGCCTTTGTGTATTTAAGAATGCAGCAAATGCTTAAAACAGAATGTGAGATATTATTTGGAGAAAAACAGGTCATCGTTTTTGGAGATCTACTACAACTTACTCCTGTAAAAGGACAACCAGTGTTTAAAACACTGGCGCATGAAGATACCAGAAAGTCTTTGGGGAGCATTGGAAATATTAGCATTTGGTCATATTTTGAGTATAAGGTATTTGTTACAAATATGCTACAGGCAAATGATGCTGATTATGGAACTATTCTTCAAGTTATAAGAATTGGAAAAGTGACTATACATGGCAAAGAAGCTTTACAGAGACGATTACTTCCCAATGAAATTATCTTCAAATCTGTAGCTTCATGCCCTCCCTGGCCAGAATACTGAACATCTTTGAGAATTTTGGGAAGTGTCCTGGATGCACAATTATAAATAAATTGGAACAAATCAATTCTACATGTCCTCAACGGCCCTCCCAGTGAATGCCCCGTGGCTGTGTGGTAAGAGTGCTGGAGGATGGCTACCGCTATCTGGGGATTTTCATTGCAGCAAACCTAGCAGACTCTATGACCAGGAATCTTCAGGAACCCCTGAGATGCTTCCAAAGAGAGGTCAAACACTGGCAGCCCCTCCCCTTAACCCTAGGGCACGCAGCTCTTTTAAAAATGATGGCATTACCCAGATTTTTATACGTCCTTCAAAACACAACTTTCCAAGTTCCCCAAACATATTTCAGGGCCATAGAAGCTGAACTACGTAGCCTACTATGGGACAGTAAGCCACCCCGCATAGCCACAAACAAATTCATCAGAGGATGTTAAGATGGTGGGATAGCACTTCCCAACATACGGGTGTACTATTGGGCTTCACAGCTCATAGTTCTCAACCAATGAATTCACTCCTCTCAGACTGAACCCACATTCCAAATGGATTGACACATCCTGGGAGAGGGAAGGGTCATGTGAGCACTCTATAACAAAACACACAGCATATGTATCACAGGACCCACAGCACACATGGTCCACATATGGCACACAGTGATCAAGAAATTGGGTTGGTACAACAAAATCACACAAGAGACCGGGAAAGTGGGCAGACTGATTAGCTGCAAACGTTTCCAAAAATGGGACCTAATAGAAATCTCAAGGGTGGGAGATATTTGGGACAAGGGGAAAGTTATCCCCTTTACACGGCTACAAGAAAAATATAACATAGCCCCAGCAGAAATGTTCCGCTACCTACAAATTAGACATGCACTAGAGGCCACTATTCTGGTAGGTACAGTCCTCCTAGAGAAATCACCACTGGAGGACAGGTTACTCACAGAGCGGTTTGACTGCAAGGCAATCTCCCTAACCTACCAGAAGTTAATCAATAATTCAATTGACCCTACACTGGGCCTTTGGGAGAATTGGCAAAAATACATTGGGGAACTAGACAATACTGACTGGCAGGAAGTGCTAGAATCCCCACAGGAGGTGGCAATACCCTTCAGATTGCGACTGGTGCTTAGATGATATCTTTATGGTCTGGATAGACACTCGGGAGACATTGGAAGAAATGGTACAAACAATAAACACATTTGACCCCAGAATCCAGTTCACTTACAAGATTCATGACAAAAAAATTGAGTACTTGGATGTAACAGTGATCTAAACACAAGATGGCAAAGGAGTAGACACTCAATTATATACTAATTTGACAGACCAAAACAATGCATTAGCACATTCAAGTTTCCATCCGAGGAGTCTTATAAGAAATTTGCCATACTCACAGTTCATCAGGAGAAAGAGAATATGTTCTGATCCAGATGTGTGCTTGAAGAAAACAGAGGAATATAAACAAAGTGTTAGAAATGGGATCTCTGGTTGGCTGAGGCTTGCGCCAAAGCAAGGCAGAGACCACCACTCTAGTTAGAGCAAGGGAGTTACACTCCAAAGATAACCCCTGCTTACCCCCTTGGTAGCATGGCACGAGCAGTAAGGCTTATCCCGGAGACAATGTGTAAAGGATTTGCGCATGCACCTACCAGCAACAACATCCCAGGTACACTACAAAAGGAACTCCACACAAGGTTCTGTCAAAAATAGCCTTTGTATTCTCAAAACACATTAGAATAGTAAACACATTATGTACACTGTGCCAACTGGCACGGAGCAATATATACAAGGGATTATGTACATCTGGCAGGATCACATGGACCACTGTCTGAACCATCCCAAGGTGAACTAGGTAAAAGTCAACTAGATCATAAACATATAAGTTAAAAACGGTCAAAGAAGGTACAACCAGTAAACACTGATAATCACTGTACTTTGCAACAGTCTGTGACATGAACTACATCATGCCCAGTATCCCACTAATCTAAATACATTACACACTAACTACCTAAGTAGAAATTACACTAGGCGCGTGATTCACACAGGGAAGTATATTCTCCCTAACACAAACCAAAAGTAGGTAAAGCAACCTCATATTCATTAACCATATTTAGAGGTATCAAAACAGGGTGTGCAAAACATACTATACACCATACATTTGCTAGCACCAAAAGCATTAGCACATAAATCACATTAGGGCCTGGTGCCCTATGAATGTAACAATCCCCCTGGCCAACTGGCCATCTAAAAAAAGGGACTCAAATGCCCTATGTCCCAAAGTCAAGGCTGCTGCCTAAGTAGCTAAAGTCAAGGTTGCGTCCTTATGCAAAACCTAAACGTTGCAGCTGCCCACTACTTGCTGGACAGCTGAGAACAACAACATGGGGCCTAAGTGATGCAGGTGGCACTAAGTGCTGCGCAGCTGTGGAGGACAAGGTAGGGCATAGGAGTGCGTCTCACTCCTAGATTCACAAGAGTATGTCCCCTAAAAGGAAAGTCCTAAACGGTGCAGCTGACTCTTTAGAACTCTTTAGAACTAATGTGCCACACGTTGGAGCCATCTAGCCTGTAAAAATAGTCATGCCCTATGGAGCGCACTGGCTCATGAAATACTTATGGCCCAATCAAGAAAGAACTTGCCCCCAACACTGAAGCATCACATGGGGAAAGAACACAGGCCCCTCTGGGCTTTTACTCACTCATGGCCACGGCGCAGCTGCCCTCCAGCCATTGGTGCAGCTGGAGTGTCCACTAAGGCCCTGGTACCAAGATGGGGCCTGGAAATGCACATGGGCCCGTCTGGCCCTTTAAACAATGATGCCTGCAATGGCAAAGCGGCCTGCTCTCCTGGCAGGACCGCTGACATTCCCCGACAGCCCCTACTCACCAGAGCTTCACTCTGTGTATGAGGGCCTCTTTTCGCAATGCGGCAGGGGGGCAGGCACCGGCAATGTGCCTTGCGCCCCCCTCCGAAGGACACAGGTGGCGGCGCTGTGGTGCTCTCTCTCTTCAGAGAGCCCCACCTTCACAATGCGCCAGCTTCACCCGGTCCCCCATCTCGGTACCGGGACTTGGGAGGTGGAGCCCTCATGGCTCCGGGCTACTCCTCTTCCGGGGCATCCTCCAGAGCATGGGAGCCCCGCAACACTCGCACTGCTTCCTGCTTCTGCCGGCCCAGCCGCAGGCCCCACCCACATCGCAGGCAGCCTGCCTGACTTCCGGGCAGTCACGGCTGGGCGGCAGCTGGGGCAATCTCAGGCAGCAATAAGGGGTAGGCTCCCTCGGTGTTCGAACAACCAAATAAAGCAAGTATGTGGGGTGGGCACCCGCTAGGGCTCTCTTAAGTGGGGTGGGCACCCGTAAATAAATAAAAGGACAGCGGCAGGCGGGGTGGCACCCACGAGACCACGACCAGTGCAGGGTGGGCACCCGCCTCAAAAGCGCAACAGGGGAATCCCTCTGAGAGGGGTTCCCTCACCAGGGGTGGCAGCACAGAGCTGCACGGCTCCCAGGCTCTCCCTCACTGGGGGAAAATCTTGGAAGGAAAGCAAAACACTCACAGGGCGCTAGGGCAGCCTCAAGTCCATAAGGTTAGGAAGCAAAAAAAAGGGGGAGAACAACAAGCATCCAAGCAGTCCTCCAGGCATCCAGGGGCAGGGCCCAGGGAGGCAAGACTTCACCTGGGCCCCAGCAGCAGCACGCCCCTGGTTGTTTCAAGTTGCAAAAACAAGAACAAATTCTTGGGGTCACAGCCCCTTATGGATACAGCAAACTCCTTTGTCACCCAGCATAGGGTTTAGGGAAAACCAGATGCAACTGGTTTGGGAGCACTTGAGCACTTTGTTTTGCTCAGCTCCTCTTCTCCTATTCACAGGATGGGTCAGGGACATTAGACGCATCAAAGGGGTTGGAGCCAGCATTGTGGAGGGAAGGCCCAGCCCTGTTCAGGTTTCAGGTACAACTCATCCCTTCCATCAACATGTAGATCTCCCTATTCACCACCGGGCAGACCCATCCTGGCTCCCGGAGCCAGGAACACCAGCCAGCCCCTGTCACTCACAAGCCAGAAAGGCAATTCACATTCACTGCACACAGAAATGCCAACCTGCTTAAAGTACTGAAAATCGCACAGTTTCCCTCGAGACCAGTGTCCCTCCAAGGCACTCAAAGAAATTGTTCTTTAATTTATTCTAAAAAGTTAATCAAGGTTCTCTTTTGTGGTTAGTCTCATTCTTTTTATTTTTGTTAATTCATCACATTATTGGATTCATAATGTTCAAGCAAGTGGCCCGGTGGCCCAATGCATTTCGGGCTTTGCTCTTCCTCAGCGGCGTGTAGTTTTCTGAAAGTGACCAAGTACAATGTCAAATTAAATATTCATTCAAAATACATGTGGTACACAAGTTAATTAAATATAACGCATTTGTCATCATGCATAAGGGAGAGTGGGGGGGATTCCAGTGTGAGTCATCGAGTTTGACACGTTTATTGTCATGCATACGGAAAAGTAAAGGTATAGCTTTTTGCCGCAAAGAGTAACAGAATATGTGAACTGACTGTGTCCACAAAGGTGCCAACCGTGAAAGAATAGAGATTCTAATGTGCACGCGTTGTGTGACGGTACTATTCGGAAAAAGTGCTCACGTTCTTGTAGTGCATGACGTGCAGTGACTCGAATATAGTAAATCTAACCTGATCACAAAAATGGAACCTTGTTATATTACCGATTCAACGTGGTTGCGTGTTCGCTGTTACATACATTTAGACTAGCGTATCCGTTTAAAAGAAAGTAGCTTACCGTCAGGTAAAGGACTATGGTATTCGGCGCTTGTAACTTCAAAAAATTCGGGTTTCCGACGATGTTCGAATGCTGAATGCTGTGCTCTAAATGGATGTACAAGGTCATGTGGTATGGCAAATGTCTTCCATGCGGTAATTGGCTAAAAAATGGTCACCTGTGATCGCGAAGGTATCGAGTGTTCTTAACGAATGTGTATGATAACATAACCGAAATGGTTATCAAGGAATGTTTAATTAGAATGATGGGAGGCAGGAGATAGCAAAAATAAAAGTGAAGTGCACGTCCTGTGTGCTGTGGAAACAGTCAGTTCACATATTTTGTTACTCTTTGCGGCACACAGCTATACCTTTACTTTTCCGTATGCATGACGATAAACGTGTCAAACTCGATGACTCACACTGGAATCCCCCCTCTCTCCCTTATGCATGACGACAAATGTGTTATGTTTAATTAACTTGTGTACCACATGTATTTTGAATGAATATTTCATCTGACATTGTACTTGGTCACTTTAAAAAAACTACACGACCCCTGAGGAAGGGCAAAGCCCGAAATGCATTGGGCCACCGGGCCACTTGCTTGAACATTATGAATCCAATAATGTGATGAATTAACAAAAATAAAAAGAATGAGACTAACCACAAAAGAGAACCTTGATTAACGTTTTTGAATAAATTAAAGAACAATTTCTTTGAGTGCCCTGGAGGGACACTGGTCTTGAGGGAAACAGTGCGATTTTCAGTATTGTTTCACCCCAAGTACAGGGGGTGTTACTCCACGGGCACCACTCATCCATATGGACATTTAGATTGCACTTCACACTGGTGTGCGTCTCCTACAAGCCACTTTGAAACTTCTAAAAGTGGCACTTCTACACTAGACACATTAAATCTGGGCACACCGTCGCACAGAATTTAATCTCACGAGTTTGCACATACCAAACTCGACCCTGCACTCCCCACACATCAGGAACTACCATAGACACTCATATCCCCCATGCATTCCTATGAGAGGGCAGGCCAATCTCACCACACACACTCAGAAAGCGCACACACTTTACACTGGGCCACAGTGATAAAGTGCGCAGAGACCAGAAATCAACTAACATCATGTCATACTAAAAGGCAAAAAGTTCAGGGGTGAACCTGCCAAAAGGGCTAAGTCCAACACAAATGTACAAACAGAGAGGATATCAAGAAAGTATATTATAAGACTGCATGGATAGAGCCGGAATTAAAGAGCGTAAAGATTTATTCATTTCCAATACTCAAAAGAAAACCAATGAGATAGTATTTGTTTCCAAATACACAACTAGTTCGCCAGCAATCAAAAAGATTATTAACAAAAGTTAACTCTTAGTAACCGAACCTAATTTCCACAGGATATTTGAGAATAAACCTCTACATGCATTCACTAGAGGAAGAAATCTGCAGTAATTATTGACCACCACAATCATGAATGAGCGGCAAAAGGAGCCTAAAGGAACTATGAGATATTTTAATTGCACACACTGCAATAAGGTAATTACAGGCAATACATTAACATACCCAATCTCAGGAAAAAGAATTTGATTGAGACATACCAGTGATTGCAATACAAATAATGTGATATACTGTATTAAATGCCCTTGCGGTAAGGCTTATGTTGGAAAAACAGAACGCAAGATTAAAATAAGGCTAACAGAACACAAAAGCAGAATCAGGACAAGAAACTTCACTTTAGCATTTGCAACATAGGTCAAATATCTGATGTTATGGATCAGAACTTTTGTATGCTTGCCACCAGATATTGCCGCACAGTATTGTACGGAGTTAAGTCTTAGGGAGCAGTAATATTGGCAGTCAGTGAACATACTATAAACTCTCACCATATTGAAGCGCGGGCTGATAGTGGTCTTGTTAAATGCAATTTTTTGTTTAGCTATCGCGTTGAGATTAGCTTTTCATTTTAGGATCACATTTCGTTTTTTCATCAGTTTCAGACCCTCGGCTCTTATTACATATAGGAGGTAAGACATTCCAGCTGTTTTTTTTGTAGATAGATGAAACCGTGGTATGAGACATCTTGTCTCATTTAATATGTTGCATTGGTTGATTGCAGTATTAAATCAGAAATTGTTGAAGAATTAGGTAGATGTTTGCGGATACAGGTATGACCTGATGGCACATAGAAAATAGACAGACTAAACACTGGGTTAGACATGAACACCAACACACGGTACATCAGGCGCGCTATTAACGGTCACAGGTCCGCGTGTGACCTTTTTTGAAATATTTTATAAAGCATGATTGGGACATTGGGCTCATATGAACATCCAATAGTTGGGTTTGAATGTAATCATCTAATTTTTTATTTACAGATTTTCCCCTGAGTCCCGAAATGCATTGGGCATAATATTGAATGTTGCATGATTTTGCAAAGACAATGTTGTTTTCAAGTATTTGTATTTAATGTACAAGACGTGTACTCATGTAAACATTTCACCAGCAGAGTGAATTGAATAATTATTGCATTGTGTTAATTTATTAGTTTAATAAATCCTTCAGAAGCAAGTTGAATAAATACATTTGAGTTTGAGAATAAATAGTATATATTGATGGTGTAAGTCACCAAGTTAATAGTGTGCGGCATATTCAAGTCTCAGCACTTGTTATAAACCAATTGCAACTAAAAGTGCTCCATAGAACATACTTATCTAGGGCAAGGTTAGTCAAAATTGGGAGCGCCGACACCGAAATCTGTCTGCGGGTTGTGGGGGAGCAGGTACATTGTATCACACTCTATGGGATTGTCCTGAAACTAGAAAATACTGGGGAACAATCACAAAGACCATTACACATATTGGCGGGGCCCCGGTCCCACCGGAGCCTAAAAGATTCCTCCTCAACACATTGGAGGCCACAGACCTCAATCGCAAAACCCAAGACTGAGCGATACTGGGTATGATGATCGCAAAACACTAACCCCTAGATTCATCAAAGCCACATTCTGCGAATTCCAAATTGCGATAATTACTGAATTGCTATTTTAAATTCGCGGAATGGGATTCATGAAGAAATGTGATAAAAAAAAGCGAATCGCAATCGGCCGCAATTGCCGTTTGCGATTTTGCCAAAATCGCATAAAAATCGCAGAATCGCCCTTTTTCCGTGTTGAAATTGCGATCTCGTAATTACCTAAATCGCAAATTGCGATCTCGCTAATTGCGAGATGGCAAAATCGGGAAGTCGCATTTCGAGCACAATGATGACGTCAAAACCAGGATGTAGGCAGTTCCCTCCCTCATTCTGCTCACTGAGCCTGAAAGTGGAAGCAGCACTGGCCAGAGCTCCACTACAGACCACCTGCAGCAGCAAACCAGGAGAAAAAAAACAGAAAATGTCCCAGGAAGCAGCAGGGAGCAGTGTTATCTGGAAGAAAAAGGAAAATGTAATTTTCCGAGCAGGAACTTGAATATTTAATTGAGGGAGTCACAAAGGACCATGACCGGCTTTTCGGTAAGGATTCACGGAGGGTGCCTGAGGCGGACAAGAGTCGCATTTGGCTGCGCATCCACGCTAAAGTCAATGCAGTGGGAGTGACCCAGCGCTCCATTGACGAACTTAAAAAGAGGTGATATGACCTCAGAGGGCATGCAAAAGAACGAATTGCAGAGAGGTTGGGAGAGCGACTTTCAACCGGAGGAGGAGAGCCTACTGTACCACCCAACACCCCACTTGAGAACCTTGTGGAGGACACCCTGAATCTCGAAGCATCCGTGGGGTCACCCGGCTGGACTCCTCCCGACCCACCCAACAATCCCAAGTTAAGTGCCATGCGACTGCGACCCTGTCCCCTGACAATGGCCATGACTCAAGAGCTACCCATTAGAAAACCCCAGTTATGCAGGCCATGCACACCAGAAATGCCCAATTGCATTGTGGGACTTGTAGTGTGACCACAATTTCCAGATAGCCCCATACAGCCAGTCCTGTCAAGTGAGAGTCATTCCTAAATCCAGTCAGGGAATGCTAGCCTGTACACATGTAGCAACCTCCCATGTGCAAGAAACATGTGATTAATCACTGTCCCATTTACATCACAGGTGGCACAGAACAACCCAGCACTGACAGTGAGGCCTTACACATCGACAACAACCCCGAGGACACCGATGGGAGAGGGCCATCATGCCCCTCAACCAGGACCATCACTGGCAACCCCGGCGGCAGTAGTACCCCCACCTGCCCCTGTGGACAGTGCCACCCCTGCAGCCACAGGCGCGCCACAACCACCCAGTGTAACACCCATGGCAGTGGCGCAGGCCACAACAGTTGCAGCCAGAAAGCAGAAAAGGTGCACAGCCACTGTGGGATCACAGTCCAGCGGACTGGTGAGGGAGCAGCGTGACACAACAACACGCGATGGCAGGGGGGTAAATGTCCGGGATCCTGGCCTGTCCATTGAACGTCAGATGCTCCGAGTCCATCAGAAGCAGGCACGTCACTTGGCAGCCATCCACCTGCAGCTGCACAAGACTGCACATAATGTGGGACAGCTGTCAGGGAGAACCAAACTTACTCTTGACTTTTCCAATACTGCACGGGAACAGAGATGCTAGAACCCACGCCCCTCTAGACAATGCTGGTGGGTCTTACACAGAGCCCTCCATCATTACCTCCAGGGACGGGGGAATTGGATAAAATAATAAACAGAGAAGAGACTGGTCCTGCGTGGTTTCCTCAGCTGGTCATCTGGGGGCTATTGCTGCTGGAAAACCTGGAAACAATAACATTTCATTATATCCTGTCTTCCTACTCTCTGTCTCTAGTTAACTCTATCCAAATGTGTTTTCTCACCCACCATTATGATGCAGAACCCTTGCTCCTCTTCTTACATGTGTGACTGGCTCTCCTCTATTATAGTTGTCACTGGCAAGAGAAAAGGAATATACATTGGTTTATGACTCTTCTAGTGGATTCCTAATTAATTCAGCCTCTATTATAATTTCTCTTAAATTCCTATTGGTCACTTACTTCACTATAGTGGAGATGTGTCTCTAAGTGGGTTTCTGTGTTTCTTGCTTCCTTAAGTGTTTTTCACTCTTGTAGTTGGAAGAGCCTCCTATATTACACTGTTTCTATTCTCTTCACAGATTGCCTTGTTGGAGTGCCAGATGAGGTTTCTGCTTATTTACAGGTATGTACATATATTTTCCATTGACTTATGCTGTTCCTGACTTTCAATGCTTAACTCTTTCTTTTTCCGTTTTTTCCAGGAGTTATAAATTGCCACTGAACTCCTCCTTCTCAACTTAACAGTATGTCTTTACTTTCAATGTCTTTACTTTCAATGTCTTTACTTTCAATGTCTTTACTTTCAATGTCTTTACTTTCAATATCTTTACTTTCAATATATATATATATATTTTTTATTTTGAGTGTCACTTAGCTTGCTTTCGGTCTCTACAGCCGCTCCTCCTCTTCCCTTCAGGAATGCTCGGTAATTCGCAACTCCTCTCCTTTCTCCGCTGCGTTCTCTGCTAGGCGCTCACTTGGAATCCTTGACGTGCGCACACAGCCGCCTGCTGTGCCGTTCCTCAAGCCTCTAAACAACCCGCGCTTGAATTATGCGCCGGGTATGGGAAAACGGACTAACCTCTTCTAGGTTCTGACAATAGCGGGAAAATTCTAGTCAGGAATTACACGCCTCTTGACAGGATTCTCTCGACGACGGAATTCACGGACCTCTCTGGTTGCTGTCTCGGTGAAGTGCGAAGCTCTCCTCACGCTCGCGCTTCACATTGGTTCCTGAGGATCAAAGAGACTAGAACGCCTGCCGAGCCTCGACCAAGGCAACGGCGGCGGCCATCTTGAGTCTCCACTTTCGCACTCTCTCTGACCAACCCTGCTGCCCAGCTGGACAGTGAATGACGGTATTCAAGCCTTGGGTCCTGACAGTACCCCCCAACAAGATGGGTCCTCCCCTCCCTGGCTTGGAGGGAAATCGTTGATGGAAAGACCTTATCAACCTGGGTGCATGTATATCCTCCACTCGTTCCCAGGATCGCTCCTCCGGACCATAACCCTTCCAGTCAATCAAATAGTACAATTCTCCTCTCAATCTTTTAGAGTCCAAAATTTCTTTCACTTCGTACTCTGTACCCTGTTCTAGCTGAATTGGCTTTGGAGGTGATTGGCGTCTCAAGGTTGCTGGGGCCTTCTTTAACAGAGAAACATGGAAGACTGGATGTATTTTTAGCTTAGGTGGCAGTCTTAACCGATAAGTTACTTGATTGATTTGCTCCTCGATAGGATATGGGCCAATAAATCGAGGTTGAAACTTCCTGTTTCCTTTCAATCTCAAATTCCTAGTGCTCAACCAAACCTGATCTCCAGGGATCAGAGGCGGCCCTTTACGTCTTTTCCGATCAGCGTACTTCTTATACTTTTCTTTGGCTATTTGCAAATTCTTTATCGCCTTTTGTTGAACTTGAAGTAGGTGTGTCATGACTTCCTTTACTGCTGGGACTGTAGTATCCATTTGCCGGATGGTAGCATTCGGATGTCTGCCATAGTTCAGGTAGAAAGGGGAGTAACCAGTAGAACTGCTCTTTGCATTATTGTAGGCAAACTCTGCTGTCCACAAGTAATCTGGCCAATTACTCTCCTCCTTCAAAAGAAACAGTCGCAAGTACTGCTCTAACTCTTGGTTCACCCTCTCAGTCTGCCCATCTGTTTCTGGGTGGTAACTAGTGGAAAACCTAACTTCTGTTCCTAACCCTTCCATAAAGGCCCTCCAAAAACGGGACAGGAATTGGGACCCCCTGTCCGAGATGACAATCTTTGGGATTCCATGCATTTTAACAATCTGGGAACTGAAATGGACAGCTAGCTGTTTGGCTGACGGAACTCCCTTTAGGGCTGAGAAGTGGGCCATTTTAGAAAAGGCGTCCACCACCACTAAGATTGTGTCGTACCCTTGACTAATTGGTAGATCAGTAATGAGGTCCAAGGTAACTGTGTGCCATAGGTTGGGAGGTGTAGGTAAGGGTTGTAATAACCCTTTTGGAGCCTGCCGTTCGGACTTCCCTTGCGCGCAAATCTCACATGACTTAACATACATCTCTATATCAGTTGCCATCCGGGGCCACCAGTAGTGTCGTTTTATGATATCTGTGGTTTTGGCTTCTCCTTTATGGCCAGCCAGTTTGTCATCGTGACATTCACGCATCACTTGCTGCTGCAACTCGGTGGTGGGAAGGTACAGAGCGCCTTGATGGTAAGGCATTTGTCGAATGATTTTTCTGTTGATATCTTTCTCCGCCCAACTCTGCATAGCCTCTGGACTCATGACATCCGCAATCGATTCTTGTAGCTGAATAGAGGTGATAGCTCCTATGATCTTGTCACTGGGAATGATTGGTTGAATATCTGTAATGGTTTTCTGCAATCCTGTGCCAATTCTGGATAAGGCGTCTGCTTTTCCATTTTGGGCTCCTGGACGAAAAGTGATCACGAAATCGTAGTCCGCAAAATACAAGGACCATCTTAGTTGTCGTGGGGTGAGCGTCCTGGCGGTTTTCAGAAACTTTAAGTTTCGATGGTCGGTAAACACTGTTACTTGGTGTCGGGCGCCCATCAAATAATGTCTCCACTCCTTAAAGGCGTCTTTAATGGCCAACAACTCTTTCTCTGTGATGGTATAGTTTATCTCCGCCTGAGTCAACTTTCTAGAGCGATAGGCTACCGGATGTAGTTGGCCTGTGGTCTTATGTCGCTGTGACAATACTCCTCCTACAGCTAGATCCGAGGCATCAGTTTCCACATAAAAAGGCTGGGATGGGTCAGCATGCAACAGGACAGGTGCTGTGGTGAAGTTTCCTTTTAAAGATTGAAAGGCCTCTTCCGCCTCCTTAGACCACTCAAACTTGACTCCTTTTCTCAACAGTTTTGTGAGGGGTAAAATCTTCCTGGAGAACTCGCTAATAAATCTCCGATAGAAATTGGCGAATCCGATGAAACTTTGGACTTCTTTTACACTTCTCGGAGATTCCCAGCTCGTCACTGCCTCCACTTTACGTTGATCCATCAGAATTCCGGATGGTGACAACACAAATCCCAAGAACTCCACCTCTGACACATCAAATGCACATTTTTCTAGTTTCACGAACAATCTGTTCTCCTGTAATTTTTGTAGCACTCCTTTTACTTGATCGTGATGCTTCTCCACATCAGAGGAGTAGATGAGGATGTCATCAATGTACACTATCGCACATCGATCTATAAAGTCTTTCAAGACATCGTTGATGAAGTGCTGAAAAGCTGCAGGGGCATTGCACAATCCATAGGGCATCACCTGATATTCAAAAAGGCCGAATCTAGTCCGAAATGCCGTCTTCCACTCATCGCCCTCACGCATTCGAACTAGATGATACGCTCCTCTCAAATCGAGCTTAGTGTAGATTTGCGCGCCCTTCACTTGATCCAAAAGCACCGAAATCAATGGCAATGGATACCGGTTCTTCTTGGTTATCTTGTTAATTGCTCTATAGTCGATGCACGTCCGTAATTCCCCCTTTTCCTTCTTCGGTACGAAAAATAGGGGAGATGAAACTGGAGACTGGGACGGTCGGATGAAGCCATTGGCAAGGTACTTATCCAAGTACTCCTTCAAATGTTGGTGCTCCTTCTCTGTCAAGGCATAGACACGACTGCATGGCAAGTTGGATCCCGGCTCCAGTTCAATTTTGCAGTCGTAAACTCGGTGCGGGGGCAAAAGTTCTGCTTCCACCTCATTAAAAACATTTGCAAACTTCTTATATGCATCGGGTACTTCCAGAGCGTTGATCACACACATAGTGTGCTCCATAGAGCACAACGATAGGGCTGGGTTGTTTTCAACTTGTTCGACTGGTGAATTCAAACAGTTCTCTTGACAATAACTTGAATCCATCACCACGGTTCTGGAACTCCAGTTGATTGTTGGGTTGTGCTCTGTAAGCCACGGGAGACCAAGAATCAGTTGAAACTGAGGGGCGTCTATTAAGTTGAACTGGATCTTCTCTTGATGACCGTCATGGGTCGTCAATTGTATTACTTCCGTGTGGCTTACGATTGGTCCCGATGATAGATTTGTCCCGTCCACTGCGCGAACAGGCTCGCTCTTCAACTTTTGGATTGCCCGAATTCCCACTCTAGCGGCAAACCTCAAGTCACAGAAATTCCCAGTGGCCCCTGAATCTATCATGACCGATACTTCTGTCAGAGTTGTTTGCCCGAACTTCACCTCCATCGTCATGATCAAATGCGGGGCCGCCGACTGCAACGTATTTGCTACTTGATACTCTTGTGGAGTTATTCCTTGAATCGCACCCACCTGCTCAACTCCTCCCACAGATGGTGCTGTTAGTTTTCCTTCGGCTTGAAAGAACTCTTGGGTTTCTTTGGGCACTCTCGAACGAAATGGGTTCCAGATCCACAATACATACATTGGTTATTGGCCCTTCTTTTCTCCTTCTCTTCCTTGGTCAAAGGACCTCTGATCGCTCCGATTTGCATTGGTTCGACCCCAGAGTGAGTCTCCGAGCTTCTAGCTCCGTCTGGTCGAGCCCTGTCAAATCTTGGGGGTATCGCTCTGAAATCTTTTTTCTTTTCACCACGTCTCTCTCCCTGGCGGAAATCTATCTCCAACACCAAATCTATGAGTGCCGATACTTCAGTGGGTCGATTAGGAATCTGGGCCAAGGTGTCTTTTAGTTCATCTCTCAATCCTCGATAGAATATCGCCGCTCTTTTGTTTTCTGGCCAATCGGTTTCCACCACTAACTTATTGAACTGGGCCAGGTATGCTATCAAATCTCGGTTTCCTTGTCGTAAGTCAAGCAATTCATTGTCCACCACTTGGGAAATTCTTCTTCGATCAAATATTCATAAGAATTCTTTTTTGAAGCCTTCAAAGTTTCTTAGCAAGGGGTCATCTCTTGTGACCAAAGGCATGGACCACGAAGCTGCATCTCCACTTAGATATGAGAGCATGAAGGCCACTCTGGACTGCGCGTCTGGGAAGATCGAAGGGCGGCACATGAAGTGTAATGAGCATTGAGAGAGAAAAATCTGGGCTTTCTGAGGGTCCCCACTAAATCTCTCTGGAGCTGCTAATGGTATAACTGGGGAGAGGGAGTGAATGACTTGTGTTGTGGTTCTATTAGTGGACTCTAATACTGGATTCATGGCCTCTCTCTCTAGACTACTCGGTTGACGTAAACTCCGCGCTAATTCGGCTGTTTCTTGTCTAGCACTAACTAACTCCTGTCTCAGGTTTCGATTTTCCTCCCTAACCGCCCCCAATTCTTTTTGTATTGCGTCTAAAATGGTTCCTAAGGATTGGACATCAATTCCTTCCGCCATCTATGTTCGGGTGCGAAGGCAACTTGGGCACTTCACTCTGTCAGGGAGAACCAAACTTACTCTTGACTTTTCCAATACTGCACGGGAACAGAGATGCTAGAACCCACGCCCCTCTAGACAATGCTGGTGGGTCTTACACAGAGCCCTCCATCATTACCTCCAGGGACGGGGGAATTGGATAAAATAATAAACAGAGAAGAGACTGGTCCTGCGTGGTTTCCTCAGCTGGTCATCTGGGGGCTATTGCTGCTGGAAAACCTGGAAACAATAACATTTCATTATATCCTGTCTTCCTACTCTCTGTCTCTAGTTAACTCTATCCAAATGTGTTTTCTCACCCACCATTATGATGCAGAACCCTTGCTCCTCTTCTTACATGTGTGACTGGCTCTCCTCTATTATAGTTGTCACTGGCAAGAGAAAAGGAATATACATTGGTTTATGACTCTTCTAGTGGATTCCTAATTAATTCAGCCTCTATTATAATTTCTCTTAAATTCCTATTGGTCACTTACTTCACTATAGTGGAGATGTGTCTCTAAGTGGGTTTCTGTGTTTCTTGCTTCCTTAAGTGTTTTTCACTCTTGTAGTTGGAAGAGCCTCCTATATTACACTGTTTCTATTCTCTTCACAGATTGCCTTGTTGGAGTGCCAGATGAGGTTTCTGCTTATTTACAGGTATGTACATATATTTTCCATTGACTTATGCTGTTCCTGACTTTCAATGCTTAACTCTTTCTTTTTCCGTTTTTTTTTCCAGGAGTTATAAATTGCCACTGAACTCCTCCTTCTCAACTTAACAGTATGTCTTTACTTTCAATGTCTTTACTTTCAATGTCTTTACTTTCAATGTCTTTACTTTCAATGTCTTTACTTTCAATATCTTTACTTTCAATATATATATATATATTTTTTATTTTGAGTGTCACTTAGCTTGCTTTCGGTCTCTACAGCCGCTCCTCCTCTTCCCTTCAGGAATGCTCGGTAATTCGCAACTCCTCTCCTTTCTCCGCTGCGTTCTCTGCTAGGCGCTCACTTGGAATCCTTGACGTGCCGCCTGCTGTGCCGTTCCTTAAGCCTCTAAACAACCCGCGCTTGAATTATGCGCCGGGTATGGGAAAACGGACTAACCTCTTCTAGGTTCTGACAATAGCGGGAAAATTCTAGTCAGGAATTACACGCCTCTTGACAGGATTCTCTCAACGACGGAATTCACGGACCTCTCTGGTTGCTGTCTCGGTGAAGTGCGAAGCTCTCCTCACGCTCGCGCTTCACATTGGTTCCTGAGGATCAAAGAGACTAGAACGCCTGCCGAGCCTCGACCAAGGCAACGGCGGCGGCCATCTTGAGTCTCCACTTTCGCACTCTCTCTGACCAACCCTGCTGCCCAGCTGGACAGTGAATGACGGTATTCAAGCCTTGGGTCCTGACAACAGCTCACTGACAGCATTCAAATCCTGACCGTTGCTGTCCGTAAAAACAGCCAGGTCCTGTTGTCCCAGCAGGATGTCAACCACCGCTGCCACCGCCAGCTGCTGACTAGGCATGGGCGGAAAATCCGTTCCGCTCGCGGATTTTGCGGATTTTCGGGAAATCCGCAATCCGCGAGATTTGCGAATCTCCCGCAAAATCCGCAAATCCGCGAGCAGCGGATTTTGCTCGCACTGCTCGCACTGTTCGCGTGAGTTCGCGTGAGTTCGCGCCCCGCGAATAAGTGCAAAATTGCAGAAATACGATCTTAGCAAAACTGAAAGTAACTACTTACCAGGTTCAAAAGTTCAGGCTCATCATTAGTAGCCATTTCCTGTAGTGCTTCCTGAGGGGCCCCTCCAGAGTTCAGTTGCCAGTTGAAACTATTATGTGACCCTGCTCTGAACCTCAGAATAGTTACACATATGCCACAAAGGTCCTGAATTACAGCTAAGGGAGACAAGCAGGAGCCAGGCTGGAAGTTAAAATCCATTAATCAGCCCCTAATTCATTATTGTCAGTTGGGGCAGGGCAGGTGTTGTAACTAATTTTGCAACAATGAAAGCACTTAGCAAGTGCAAAAGATCACTAATCAGGGCGCACTAAGGAAGCAGGTGCCAGCTAAAAAAATATTCTGTGACACATTAATCAGCCCCAAATTAATTCAGGTCACTTGAGGCAGGGAAGGTGTGCTTTGCTTTGCCGAAAATAATGTACACTGGACAACCAGAGGGTGTGGTGATGAAACAGAGGGTGGCATGGGTGGGCCAGAGGGTGGCATGAGTAGTCAGAGAGTGGCAGTGGTGACAGAGAGTGGCAGTGATGAAGAAGAGTGTCCCAAACAGGCTGGACACGTAGAAACAACAAGTTCGCGAAACTTGCGACCCGACAGGTAAGTTCGCAATTTGCGAAAGTGTACAAAACCCTCGCGAACTGGCAGAAACACGGGCGAACACAAAAAAAAAAAAATCCGCAAATTCGCGGGAATTCGCGGATTTTGCGGATTGCGAATCCGCAAATCCGCAAAATTTGCGAACGCGAGATCCGCAAAATTCGCTCATGCTTACTGCTGACCCGCCTGTCAGCTTACACACGCTCCAAGCATATTATCGGGAATGCCACCTCCCAACTATCGCGTCGCTCCCTAGCGATGCAGATTCAAATGGTGCAATGCTGCCAGGACGTCGCTAGGGCACTGGAGCAAGTCACCACAGCAGTGCAGAGTCTGCAGGCGACTGGCCATGGCCAAGCAAGTGGGGGGATGATGCCAGTGAGGGCAATTCCAGCCACAGCAGCCTGTCGTTGCCGTTGGTGACGGTACCCCGCCGCAGCACCAGGCCCACTGCAGCCTCACAGGCTAATGCTGATGTGGAGGAAGTTGAAAGGCGACTGGGAGCGTCCGCCCAGAGGCGCCACTGACTCTTTGTAATGTACCTGCAGTGCCATGCTGATGATACAAGCATGCCCTCTTCACAAACATGGGGATGTATGAGTTAATACAGCTCTCATGCAATATAAAAAAAATATTAGTACATCATTGTTGAGGTTCCGTGAAAATTGTAAGTGGTGTTTTCGACTCGTACGAATATGGTCGAGTCTAGTATCTATGAACCGCAAATGACGAGTTTAGTAGGTGTGCGCAGTTTCGCTGTGCTAACTTAAACCGTTCGTTTGTTATGTGGGTTTCTCATCTGTACCCACGGGTTCCATCTTAGATACGGCATCCATTTTGTCTCTTGCCCTCAAGTAGCCAGCGAACGGATGCTGTCCGCTTCGCGACCCTGGGACTCCCAAGATATTTGCGGAAGACACATGTTCTTTGAAAGCGTCTTTATGACAAGGGGGTTGCTGCTGTAAGGCAGATGACGCCGCTCGAGGCTCATCTTACAGTACGGGCTTATTGTCTCAGCCGTGCATCTCATTAGGCACGTCCCTTTGATGCCTGTAGCTCGTGCTTCTTGATACCTCCCCTTTTTACACCCTTTCCGATCTCCCTACTGTCTCCGTCTTCCTCTGCACCTGTCTTCGTTCCTATTTCGATCTACTTTACTGCTGATTGGAATTTGCTAATGGTGGGAAGATGGGTTTTTACAGTTGGGAACCGCCAAATGTTTCCGCACTTATGTTCCGGACCTTGTGTGTTTCAAAATGACCAAAGCGACCCCTCTGAGAGCGACTTGTGGGAACCAGGTTGTAAACTATTGTGTATCATGTTATCCTATGGGTAAAAACTGTATAAAAGGAGCGATCCACAAATACAATTTGAAGCAGTCTCCCCGAACTACACTCGATGTACTTCCTGTGACTTCTGTGTTCCCTGCAGTAAATAAACCTTGACTCTTTGACGCCGAAGGAAGTGTCCCGTGTCTCTGTGACTTGTACGCCGGAGCAGGTTACCCACGAAGGTTTCAGGTGTTGTGCCCTGGCACCGCTGGGTCCAAAAGAACCCAGTTCCTTCAGTTGGCGCCCAACGTGGGGCTGCATCAGTGGTACCGGTCCAAGCCCGACGATCGTGAGGAACTTCGTGTGAAATCTCCGAGGGAAGGTGCACCCCGCTTCATCGATCCTGTTGTCGAAATAAGTGGCCCGAAGACTTTTCCCGCGAAGATTCCCGCCTCCTAACGGCTGCGACGGACTGCTGCCCTGACTGTAGACCTGTTTTGGCGCCTGGCGTAGACTTTGGTATAGCGAGACGATTGACGGGCCTTCCTGAGGACGCCATTGATCTTTGAGTTAAGTATTTGTGGGTCGCTCCCAGAGTTCTTGGTTGTAGACACTTTAGCGAGTGTCTTTGTTGTAAACACTTTAGCGAGTGTTTTTGTTGTAGACACTTTAGCGGGTGTCTTTGTTGTACACGCTGTGTGAGTGTTTTTGTCGGTGACACTTTGCTAGCGTACTTTGTTGTTGTTGTATTTGTTTGACGACTGCAGCCGCCAAAAACCGAGGGTTTTGTTCTTTGCTGGGACTTGGTAAATCCCGAAATCCCGTAACCCTTGAAGTTTGTGAAACTCGGCTAGTGTGCAAGATGCCTGGTCGTAGTACTTTGCTCAGTTGCTTTAGACCTTGTGGTGCGGATTCCCTGCTGGAGGACTCGTGTCCGATACCTCCGGTTGGAACTCCTACTTATGATTTATATAGCAAACATGGGCTAGGCCCGATTGCTTTTAACGATTATTGGATGAAATATACAAAGAAAGACGGCGATCTTCGTTGGCCACCTCACGGTAGCTTCGAAGCGTCGATCTTAGATAATTTGGAAATAAAGTTGTTCGAACGTAAATCTAGGCCGGCCATGTTTGATGCCTTTCGGTTCTGGCGCAAAGAAGCCCGACAGAAAGAGATCAGACAAAATAAACGTAGTCAGCGAGATACCGTTGCTACTATAGTGAAGAAAGCTGAGCAGTTTCAGCGTGATAAGGAGGATAAGGATAAGGAAGTGTTTGAGAGATTACAGCGTATGTCCATAGACAAATGCTATCCTGCTTTGCCTACGGAGTCGGATAAGAAGGAAGAGGCAGTTGAGGATTCTTTAATGTCTTATCTTATGAAGTCGCCACCTCCGTACGTACAGGGTACCGCGGCTCCTGTGGTCCCTGCCGTACCTGTTCTTCCACCTGTTATTCCTCCACCAGTTCCTCAACCTGCACCCGCTCTTCCGCCTGTTCCTGCCCCTTTGCCTATTTCTATTCCTACTGCTCCTCCGCTTCCACATACTCCTGTTCCCGCTACTGCTCCTGTGTTGTTAACCCCTGTTGCTGTTAATGTCTCTACTCCTTCTCTTGTTAGTCCTGTGTCTTATTCTTCTCCCTCTACTCGTAATCGTGATTCTCCCCTTGCGACAAACTTCTTTCAGTCGCTCGGACCTGTTTTTGGGTCTGCTGGTTCTGATGGTCCTCAGAGACGTAGCCAGCTTCCTGGTAATAGAGAACGTGTTGCGCTATACAATATGGCGATGGGTTGGATGATAAACCCTGTTAGAAATCCACCTCGTGTTGTCCTCGAAACGTTTGATCAATTCAACATACCAACTCAGAGATATGTGTTTGACGAAATGTGCAAGTTCCTTCATGATCAGATAGTGGCCAATGCGCCTGACGAGGTGCTGACCGCCCTGTCTGAACTTCGGCTTCAGTTCGCAACTGGACTGATAGTAGATACTAATGTCCGGCGTGCTGTTGAGCGGTTGCTATCTCTTCGTCCCGCTCCTATTCCTCATGCATTGTTCGTTGAGGACATTGAAAAACAAACCGAGTCTGGCCAATATCCTATGCGCGAAGTTCCGCCAGTTTGGATGCCAGGTAATCCTGGGGCAAACCCCCCGGTTCCGCCATTTTTCCAGAGGGTATGGATACACCTCCCATGGAAAAGATCGGAAGTATTACAGGTGAAGCAATCTTTGCCTGACCCTCGCAAAAATCCTGCAGGGTATTATAAGGAATTATCGCAGCTTGTGGATGCTACGGTAATGAATCTTGCCGATATCGACATGTTGTTCGGTAATGTCGTACCGCAACCGGTATGGGCGAAGATTCGTCAGGAGAATCACGCAAACGAACTAGGTGGTACTTGGGCGGCCATTGTAGCGGCAGATGGGTTGCAAGCTGGTGGCGCTAAGCCTGATCAGCTGATTGCTGCTCTTCCTCAGCGAATCATTGCATTAATGAAAACGCTTATGCCAGCTATGAGGGTAAATTGGGACAAGTTGTCAGCCTGTAAGCAGAAGAAAGATGAGAGTGTTTCCGATTTCTTTACGAGGTTTGAGGAAGCATTCATTGATCATAGTGGACAGGATATGGGTACTGAGGGTGGACAGAGGTTGTTTGTGGATAAGTTTGTGTCAAACTTATTGCCCGACTTGAGCCATAAATTAAGGAATTCTGAAAGTGCGTGGGCCGTTTCTACCTCAGCTCAGATATTGGCTACGGCACAATATTACGAGAATAGAGAAAAAGAGGAAAACGACCGTGCTGATAAGAAGACGAAAGAGCTAAAAACTAAAGTGTTGTTACAACAAGCGTATCCGCCGCGTTCTAATCAGAATGCGCCTCAGCAGAATAGATCACAGTCGCAATCGAATCGATCGCAGTCGCGTAATGATTCTTCTTTCCAGAGATCTTCATTAGGGTACAACCAATGTGCTTATTGTAGACAGGAGGGACACATTAAATTCAATTGTCCTGCTTTAAATGACCGTAGTGGTGGTAATTCGTCTAGAGGAGGCCGTGGTGGTGCACAGCACGCATCGCGTGGTAGGGGTCGTGGTGCTCAGAATGATCGCTCTGACCATTCATCAAATTCTAATAACTGTTTCGATCAACGTGGATCATCGCAAGGACGATCTGCGCAGTACAATGTAGACGATTATTACGTCGATCAGGGAACTGACGATAGTAATTACTAGGACAGCCAAAGACAAGGAGAGGGAGTGGTATCAGTTCCGGTTGATCAGAGAGGGCCTTACGTCGCAGTTGCTACATCGGGCGTCGTTGAGCCTTTTCTGTTGGACACTGGTGCAGCGAAAAGTTCTATCATCCATTCGAAACTCCCTGGCGCACCTTTGTCTGGCTTAACAAATGTTTCCGTTGGATTTTCTGGCGCCCCCGTTAGCAATCCAGTTTCGCGCCCTTTGCCCCTTAAAATTGGGCCTCGTGAGCTCGAAGCTCCATTGATTTTGTCTACTGGTTGTGGCGAAAATCTTTTGGGTCTGGATTTGCTCAAACGTTTGTATGCAACTTTGTATTGTTCTCCTGCGGGTGTAAAGCTTACGTTAGGAGAGAGGGTAGTCTCTCCCATGTACTTGTCTCTCGATAAGCTTCCGCCGGAATTGAGTTCTCTTCCTGCATCTTTGTGGGCGACGGGTCCAAATGACGTGGGCCTACTTGATATCTCCCCTTACGTTGTTCAGTTGAAATCTAATGTGCGATTGCCACGTATTCCCCAATACCGTATCTCCCTTGATGGTGAACGAGCTTTGTTAGCGATCATTTATGATTTGATCGAGAAAGATGTCATTGAAGAGACTCGGGGAAACGTGTGCAATAGTCCTGTACTGCCCATTCTTAAACGTACTGATCCTACCAAACCGCCTGTTTATCGTTTTGTTATCGATTTACGGGAGGTAAATAAAATTGTGGTTCCTCAATTCCCTGTTGTGCCTGACATCACGGCGCTACTGACTCTGATTCCAGCTACTGCTTCATGGTTTTCGGTGATTGATTTGAAAAATGCGTTTTTCAGCATCCCGATTGCCGAAGAGAGTAGGGACCTTTTCGGTTTCTCTCTTGGTGGACGTAGCTTCCGGTTCAAACGCGCTCCTCAGGGCTACTGTGAAAGTCCATCGATTTACAGTCAAGCTTTGAAGGGTCAACTAGATGCGTTTAGGTTGCCGGTTGGTGCGGCTTTAATCCAATACGTCGACGACTTATTGGTGGCTGCTGATACTCAGGACATCTGCAAAATAGCTACAGTGTCGTTGCTGCAACATCTCTGTGACTTACATCACAAGGTGTCACCTTCTAAACTGCAATATTGTTGTCAAGAAGTAACCTACCTAGGTCACTTATTGTCAAAGGAGGGAAGGAGATTGACCCCAGAGAGAATTGCAGCGATTGCACGCATGGCTATGCCACAAACCCAAAGAGATGTGCGTGCCTTTTTAGGTATCACGTCGTACTGCAGGCAGTGGATTCCTAATTTTTCATTGCTAGCGAAACCATTGGTGGCTCTTACGTGCAAGGATGTTTCGACTCCTTTACCATGGACGGAAGAATGTCAGAAAAGTTTTTCTGAATTACGTGATTCATTGTGTTCGGCTCCTGTGTTAGGTACCCCTGATTACAGTAAACCGTTCACGTTATATGTTCACGAGAGGGAAGGTTGTGCTTTGAGTGTTCTAACACAACCTTTTGGTGGTAAACAACGTCCATGTGCATATTTTTCCTCGACCTTAGACCCAGTAGCTAGAGCATTGCCGAGTTGTTTGAGAGCAACTGCGGCAGCTGCGGTCTCCATCCGACAATCAGCAGGATTGGTCATGGATAATATGCTTACGGTGATGGTTCCGCATGCAGTCGATACTCTTTTGAATCGTACGAAAACTCAGCACTTGACGAGTGCGAGGTTATCTGGGTACGAATTGACGCTTTTGGCAAGCCACATTCAGATAAAACGTTGTAATGTCCTAAATCCGGCAACTTTGTTACCAATTAGTGCAGAGTCAGATGAAGTAGCAGAACATGACTGTTACTTGCGGACAGAAGAGGAAACAAAAGGTCGTGTGGACCTTAAAAACACCCCATTGGAAGACCCGGATGGCACCCTGTATGTGGATGGGTCATGTTTTAAGTTGCCAAATGGTGATGTGACTACTGCTTATGCTGTGGTGACATTGAATACTGTTGTTGAGACTGCGAGATTGAATCAGAATTCTGCCCAAGCTGCAGAGCTGATTGCTCTCACTAGAGCATGTGTATTAGCAAAAGGTAAACGTGTGAATGTGTACACCGATAGTCAGTATGCTTTCGGTGTAGCGCATAGTTTTGGACGGTTGTGGAGAGAGCGTGGTTTCTTGACGTCGCATGGCACGAAAATACAGCATGGCCAGCTTGTGAACGATCTTTTGGATGCATTGACTTTGCCTGCTCAAATTGCAATTGTTAAGTGTAGTGCGCATCGTAAAGTGACGGATGATGTTGGTCGTGGTAATGCGTTTGCAGATGAGATTGCTAAGGAGACTGCTCGGAACCTTAGCACTCGAATGTATGTGACGAGTTCGGTTAGGTGGCCTACAGAATCAAGTATGTGTGAAAATACTATAGAGAGTGTGAAAGCAATTCAGAATGAGGCCACCGACACTGAAAAGATGAAGTGGAAAGAAAGTACGGGAAGGTTGGATGTGAGTGGTTGCTGGATTGATTTGTCGGATCAGAAAAGATGGATGTTGCCTGATGCGTATGTACTGGCCGTTGTGCAAATGGCACATGGATTAGCACATATTAGCGCGAAAGGTATTTGCAAGTTGCTGGCTGATGTGTGGAAGAATGATGGAATTACTAAGTGTGCAGAACGTTTGGTGAAGAATTGTATGGTGTGTATAATGTACAATCCTGGCAAAGGAACCCCAACTCCTCCTGGCAGTTTTGCTCCTCCCTCGTATCCCTTTGAGGTGATCCAATTGGACTTCATCCATATGGAGCGATGCAATAACCTGAAATACGTTTTGGTTGTGGTTTGCGCATTCTCCCGATGGATTGAGGCCTATCCCCTCAAAGACAATACTGCTTTGTCCACTGCGAAAATCCTACTGAAGGAATACTTTCCTCGGTATGGAATGCCTAGAGTCGTGTGGTCAGATAACGGAAGTGAGTTTGTTGGAAGTGTGATGAAGAGTGTGTGTAAGGGCCTTGGAATCAATCAGAAATTCCATAGCGCCAATCATCCCCAGTCAGCTGGATTGGTTGAAGGGTACAATGGCACCCTTAAACTAAAATTAGCAAAGATTCAAGCTACGACTGGACTTTCGTGGCCTGATGCTTTGCCTCTAGCATTACTGTCAACTAGGGCGACTGTACACTCCCGAATAGGACTTAGTCCCTATGAAATAGTGTTCGGCCGTCCTGCGAATGTGTGGGGGGTTCCTAGGCCAGGAATATTCTCTGATCTTGAGTTTCCGATGTTGATCGATTACTTACATGACTTGACTGCTAAACTGAGGTTAATTCATCAACAGGTGTACGACGCCTTGCCGACGCAGACCGAGGGTCCAGGCCACCAGCTCCAGCCCGGGAACTGGGTGGTTACTCGTAACTTCTCACGAAAAAACAATCTGGACCCCCGATTCACCGGACCTTACCAGGTGCTCCTGGCCACGAGGACTGCCGTTCGTCTTGAGGGGCGGAAAAATTGGGTACATGCTACCCACTGTAAGCGAGTCCCTATTCCTTTGCCGGCAGACCCGTGGATAAGGAAAGGCATTGCGTCAACAGAAACGGAAACATTGCCGGCGTTTGTACCTTTTAGCGACGCACAGCTTGTTGGAGAACCCTCAGCGCAGCAGAAAGCCACTGTTGAACATTTGTCAGAAAAAGACTCAAGACCAGATCAACGAACTGATCAGCAGGACGCTGTTTCTTCAACAGATCCTTTGTTCGACGAGCAGACACGTCCAGGGAAACATCGATATTCTTTGCGATCTCACACTAAGGACAAATAAAATTTTCTTGCTTTGCTGAAATTGATAACTGCAATATCCTCGTTTCCCATAATCAAATTTTGAACATTCAGACCATTGAAAATTGTTTTGTATATATATATATATATATCAAGCTTCTTCTTTATATTTTTTTCCTTCCACAGCTGAGAGATATTGTGCTAAATAAATACATATTGTGTATTGAGGGCCGTAGGGCCGCGCGCGTACTTCCTTCTGGACAGTAGGTCTTGACGCTAGGTTAACGACCGTCGGTTCCTAGGAACTCCTGGGGATTGACTATTGCTGCACAGAACGAAGTGCGTCAAGAAACGTTGCGGACGGTCGTAGGGAAATGGCATTTTCGAAGCTGAATGATTTGGAAGGAGCTCAGGCGTATAGAGTCAAGCTGCAGAAACTTAGTCGTACGAAATGTTTTGTATCCCAATTGTTTGTTTTGTTTTTGACTGCTTCTGCATTTTTGGCGGGTGGGGTGTATTACACTATGTCTTACTTTTTCCTTGTTACTCCTACTCCTACTCCTTACCCTAACCTTACTTCTACTGCTTCTCCTCATTCCTTTCACATGTTACCAGAACACGAACAGGCTAGACGTGTAGAATTCCGCAATAATTCCTTTATCCAGCTCCTCCATCAGCATCAGTTAGTGGTTAACACTACTAATTGTTGGGTGTGTGGGTTGATGCCACATACTACGGGTAAGGGAATTCCATATCTGGTGTTACCGTATAGTTCCCAAGGGTCAGCTCGAGCATTCCAAACAATGTTTCGAAGCGCACTGGGTTTCCACCCCACGCAAGAACAACGTTCCCCCAACTTTGGTCCTACCTCGTATCAGAGGCTGCTATCGATGGCTATAGAGGATATGGAAGATGAGATCCATGATCCTTTTCTTATCCCTAAAGAAGAGGTACAAGCTTATAGGGTCCTAAGTAGAGGGGAATATAGTATGTTCACTAATGAAAAGCAGCTTAAAAGCTCGTCTCCAATATGGGTCGTACCCCACACTGGTAATCTTTGTCTTGTGGGTCGTGGCTCGCAAGCCTCACTTGGAGCAAGTGCTTGCACTGAAAGTTACGTCCTGCCAATGTCCCCGTCCCCTGTGTTTCTGGCTGCCAAGGGTACATACTTTATCTGTCATGATCGTGCATACACATGGTTGCCCGCAGACTTCATGGGCTCATGTTTCGTTGCAAATCTGTTGCCTCCGACGTTTACTGTAGATGCCGATTATCATAAGACTAGAGTTGTACGAGGCGTACTTAGCGAAGAGGATACTGCCGGTCAAGAGGCAGGAGACTTTTTCAAGGGTTTCCTCCCGTTTTGGGGACCTATGGTTAATAGTAGGAACCTGAGACATTTGACTCGAGTGGTAGAATCGACAGCTAATATTACTGCCAGTGCCCTTGGTAATATCACCACAGAACTTCAGGCGGAGAGACTTATGACATTACAAAACCGTATGGTTTTAGATGTTGTCTTAGCAGATCGCGGTGGGGTATGTAAAGTGATCCATTCGAGCTGTTGCATTTTCATTCCAGATAATGCTCCTACTGTCTATCAAGCCATCTCGAAGTTGCATAAGATCTCCGAATCCATACACGTGGATGTAGGGGATTGGACGCTACTTGGTTGGTTTTGGGGCCTGATGTCGACTTGGGGTTGGAAGATTCTGACGATCATCGGGGTTGTGGTAGTGTTCCTGTTCACGTGTTGCCTTTGCGTGCAGTGTGGTCCTGCCTTATGTGGCCTCTGTGCTACAACGTGTATGAGACAACCATCTGTTACCAAGGGGACTCGATCGGACAGAGCTATGCTACAACGACATCTTGATGGTCTGATGAGTATCGAATATGATTCCGACTAGTGCTTGCCTACATGAGGGCAAAAGGAGCGTCTGAGGTTCCGTGAAAATTGTAAGTGGTGTTTTCGACTCGTACGAATATGGTCGAGTCTAGTATCTATGAACCGCAAATGACGAGTTTAGTAGGTGTGCGCAGTTTCGCTGTGCTAACTTAAACCGTTCGTTTGTTATGTGGGTTTCTCATCTGTACCCACGGGTTCCATCTTAGATACGGCATCCATTTTGTCTCTTGCCCTCAAGTAGCCAGCGAACGGATGCTGTCCGCTTCGCGACCCTGGGACTCCCAAGATATTTGCGGAAGACACATGTTCTTTGAAAGCGTCTTTATGACAAGGGGGTTGCTGCTGTAAGGCAGATGACGCCGCTCGAGGCTCATCTTACAGTACGGGCTTATTGTCTCAGCCGTGCATCTCATTAGGCACGTCCCTTTGATGCCTGTAGCTCGTGCTTCTTGATACCTCCCCTTTTTACACCCTTTCCGATCTCCCTACTGTCTCCGTCTTCCTCTGCACCTGTCTTCGTTCCTATTTCGATCTACTTTACTGCTGATTGGAATTTGCTAATGGTGGGAAGATGGGTTTTTACAGTTGGGAACCGCCAAATGTTTCCGCACTTATGTTCCGGACCTTGTGTGTTTCAAAATGACCAAAGCGACCCCTCTGAGAGCGACTTGTGGGAACCAGGTTGTAAACTATTGTGTATCATGTTATCCTATGGGTAAAAACTGTATAAAAGGAGCGATCCACAAATACAATTTGAAGCAGTCTCCCCGAACTACACTCGATGTACTTCCTGTGACTTCTGTGTTCCCTGCAGTAAATAAACCTTGACTCTTTGACGCCGAAGGAAGTGTCCCGTGTCTCTGTGACTTGTACGCCGGAGCAGGTTACCCACGAAGGTTTCAGGTGTTGTGCCCTGGCACCGCTGGGTCCAAAAGAACCCAGTTCCTTCAGTGTGAAAAAAACAATAAGATTTGATATGCACAAGTTAATCTGACTCATGTCATTATTTCACTTGTCATGCATGAGTGAAGTGTTGGGTGAGGGGATTCGGTGCACTAGAAACAGTTCATTGTGATTTGGTTGCGGCGCCTGTGTCCTTCAGCAGGATTCTCCCCGCGTGCATGGGGCACATGTGCAGGTGGGCGATTGTCCCCTTCCGACTCACTGCCAGAGATCTCTACAGGTATCCTCCGCTTGGTAGCAATGTTGTGGAGTATTGCACACACGGCCATGATGCGGCAGCAGACCTCAGGCTGGTATTTGAAGGCCCCACCAGTCCTGTGTAGTATGCAGAATCGGCTCTTCAAAAGCCCAAATGTCCGCTCAATGCAATTTCTTGTGCGGATGTATGCAGCATTGTAACGCCGTTGCTGTGGTGTGGCAGGGTTGAGGTATGGGGTGAGGAGGTACTCACGGAGACCGTAGGCGCTGTCACCTGAATGAAAGGAGCAGAGGGTGAGTGCCTGTTATGTGCAGCTACATGGTCGCGACGTACTGTTTGTTGGCATGTGTACTTACCTAGAAGGTGTCCTTCGCCAAAGTCTCCCCTGGCCAGTCGTGTGTGCATGCCGCTGTGCTAGAATATGAAGGAGTCATGTGTGCTCCCAGGGTATTGTGCCACTATGTCCGTGATGATTGTCTTAGCTTCGCACACCATCTGGATATTCAGTGAGTGGTAGGACTTGCGGCTCCGGTACATGTATTCTGTTTGTGCAGGTGGGCAGATGTGGATGTGGGTACAGTCAATGCTTCCAATTACATGGGGGAATTGCGCAATGTTGTAAAAATCAAGCTTGTTGGGTAGTCGGGAATGTGATGTAATGGTGTAGCCGAGTCAGCATGGCCTCCAGGAAACTCCTTAGGCAGCGGGACATGGTGCTTTGGGAGATCCCCCCCTGCAACGGCAACTATCCTCTGGAAGTTTCCCGAGGCCAGGAGGTGCAGGCTGCACAAGACCTGGACATGGGTGGGCACGGCATTGGTCCTCCTTGTTGGGTGCTGCATCAGGGGGTCAAGGTCCCGGATGAGCTTTGTAATCATTGCCCCATTCAGCCGGTACTTTGAGTAGATTAGCTCCTCAGTTTGGCCCAGAAGTGTGATCCGCTGGCAGAATATTCGCTCCTGGATCCGGCGTCTGTTCCTTGCTGCAGCCTGGAGCCTTCGCCGCCTAACCACCATGTAGAATCCTGGCATTGTGAATGTCCTCATGCTCCTACTGTGTCTCCCTAAGTGTGTTTGGTCAGGCACCTGTGGCTAGTTTGGGAATTTTTTTTTTTTATTGACTTCATGGTTACCACCTGGTTTGGGTTCTCCTTAAATTGGGCCTCGCAAATAGCGATTTTGTGGTTTTTCACAATTTGCGATTTTTGATGAATTTGGTTTGCGATTATTTAGCGAATTCGCAAATTAAATCGCAGTATCATTGGAATCTTGCAAATTCTGATTCGCTAAGGGAGTTCCACCTAGATTCCGCGATTTTATTTGCAATTTCGCTAAATCGATTTAGCGATTTTGCACATTAGTCATTTTTCTTATCATGAATTGCAGATCATTGAATTGCGATCGCAATAGCTAATTCGCTGCTATTGCGATCGCAATTTTGGTTGATGAATCTGGCTGAATATTGCTAAACACTGGGGAGCACAAAATACAACAACATATGCCAAATGGTGCAGTGATATGGACTGGGTCTTGATAGCCGAAAAGGAGGTATATGTGAATAGGGGATGCCCCAAGAAGTGGGAGCAGGTGTGGGGAGGGTGGAATAAGAACTGAGGGAATATTTGTACTGTACCACCTAGAGGATTAGAACCGGAGGAAAGTTGAATGGTACATGAAGACATGTAAAAGACTGCAGTCTGCAAACAAAGCAGTATATGTATAAGAGACGAAATGGCTATGGTATAAAATGTCAGGTTGGTGTATTTATGCACATGATGGCAAATAAGGTGATGTTTGCCTGTGATTAGCTCAATAAAATGAGTTAAAAAGCTTCATGGGGGCACTAGTGAGCCCGGCCTCAAGATGGCTGCCTTTTAGGGAGGCTCTGCCAGTCAGAAAGGCAATCCAGCATTTATCCAGCATTATTTGGAGGCATTGGGCTAGATTGGTGGTGCCCCAGCTCTTGGGGAGGTGCTGCTCTGTCCGAGCATGCTCCTGGTGCAGAGGGAGAGACTTCCTATGTTTACTGGCCCCAGGCAGGTTAAGGTCTGTTGATTTGATGCTGCCAGCTCCACCCATTCTGCTTGTGGATGATGGTGTGGGCGTGTGGCCTGCAGGCAGCCGCTCCTCCTATGCAGGAACCCGGATTGGCGCTGTGGGGACTGATGCACTGGCAGGGCTGGACATGGCCCCAGGAGTGAGTTGTAGTGCGAGAGCTTCCTGTGGCGGCTCATCAAGGCAGAAAGGTGCCCTGCTTCTTCCTTTGTGCTGTAGGCCACTCCCTGCCTCCGTGTGGCAGACTATGCCAAAGACTGCACTTGCCGTGTGGCGGGTCTTAGGGTCTTGCGGATATACTCACCTCCCTGGAGCTCTGTACAGTGGTGAAATTGATGGGCGAGGATGCAGATCCTAGCATGGCCTGAGCGACAAAATTGGAACCGCGCAGATCACGCAAATTGCTTGGGCCCACAGGGCTTCCTGGGAGAGCTGCTGCATCCTTCCATGATTGCTCTGTTTCGTGCGGAGTATTCCTCCTGCTAGTACTTTGTTTTATACTGTTGGGCTTGCTGATTGCTGTGGGCCTGTTTGTGCCCCTATGATTTGTCTTCAGGGCGAGTCAGAGCCCATAGGTGAGGATCTGCCTTTGCCTTTGTACCCCATCTATGACCTGCAAACCTCCTCTTTCTGGTGACTGATACAGCATGGACTGCAGTCAGAGGCAGTCATGTATGGAGGACCACAGCCTGCTTGATGACAGCGTATAGAGGCGCCTGACAAGACCAACATGTACATTCCTATGGGACACACTTGGGGAGTGGAGAAGCGTTGGCGGTGCCAAGGCCTGGTTCATGTGCCCAGCACCCCCTGGTTAGTGGCACACCTCCACTACGATTACCTACATAACTCTCCTGTACCATGGAGAAAGGAGACAATAAGCAATCTAAGTTGACCTTCGAACCGCGTGGAATGATGTGCACTAATGACTTGCCCCCTGAGGTCCAGATGCTGGACCCTCAGGACAGCGGTGGGCTTGCACAGGGGCCGCTCATTCACTTCACGTTTCTAGATCTCAAGCAGAGCCTGTACACCATCAACACAAAAAAGATCAGCTTGCTGACTAGTTTGACTGACCGAAGGAGAAAGTTAACAAGCACAAAAAGCAGGTAGACCAACATGATCACCTACTAGTACCTTTTTCTTCACTCCTCTCCCTAAATTGCCCCTGCTAAATGCTTGACTTGGAACTTCAGGGGTCTTAATGACTAGTGTAAAGCACAACACGTCTTGCATATCTACAACACCACAACATTGACATCTGTTGCAGGAGCTATATCTGATGCAAACCTTTTGATAGTGAATTGGATAGCCGATCAACATGCAGCCTCCTATTTGAACTATGAACAGGGTATTGTGGTGTTGCTCTCTAGGGGCGACCCCTTGGCACATGCGTTCAGCGCTACGTTATCCTGGCAGGCATTTTGCATGGGCATCCCTTGACATTAGTCTCTGTGTATGTCCCTAACACTGATGACCCCCTTCTCTTTGCTGAGGTCTGGTGGCTGGTTGGATCAATGAGCCAGGGAGCTGTGTTATGGGGTGGTGACTTCAACATGGTCCTTGTTGCTAGTGTTGACAGGTCCAGTGATTCACGTCACCCAAACTCTCATACTGCTGCACAGTTATGCACTATAATGACGGATAATAGCTCATTGATATTTGACACTCACATTATGCCCTCAGCATGGAAGGTATGTGCATAACGTCATCATATAACACCTGGCTCAGAACTCACAACTTGCTTGTCAACAGAGACATAGCTTCATTGGCCACTGACATTCAGCATCTCCCATGCACACTATCTCACCACATGCCGTTCCTCTTTGAGTTTGACCCTCCCAAGTACATTTCAGATACTTCTCTTTGTGAATTTCCCTTTGGAGCAGTGCACAATCAGGTTTCCAGAGGGAGGTATGAACAGCCATTTTTGAGTATTTTGACCATAAGCTGCAATCTGTATCCTCTCTGTCCATAATATGGGAGGCCTTTAAGGTGGTGGGTGTGCAGCGCTAAGTAGGCAGGGGTGCTAAAAACATAACAGGGGGAGTTGGCACTCCTCAAGATAGAGATTCACGCCCTAGAGCTCGCCTACATCAAATATTGTGACATGGACCCCATGGGGTCCATCCACAACCAACTCCTGAAATATGAGGAAGCAGTACATAGGGAAATGCAATATTTGGGAAGGGAGACTCACATCCTGGGCTACAGTGAGGGTGATAGGGCAGGTAAGATTCTTGCTGGGCTGATGCACATGCCCTGTAAAAGTGACTATGTTGTCGAACTAATAGACGATCAACATGCCATTCATGCAGACACAGACTCCATACAGCATCTGATGGTCTCCTTCTACGCTAATCTGTATTCTTCCTCTCAGGGACTCCCCCCCTGTGACACTTCACCTTATTTGTAGACAGGACAAAACACAGGACACATTGGCTGGAAGATGGATACTGCTGTGTTGTCATCCAACCTTTTTCAGTAGAGGAAATAGTCCAAGTCATAGGATGCTTACCTGGGGATACATCCCTGGGCCTTGACAGCATTACTGCGGCCTTTTACAAAGAATACAAACCCCTACCAGCTCCATCTCCTAAATATGTATGAGGAGTCAATAACAAGTAGACTGCATCTCCCCACTCTATATTGAAACCTGATGGGGATCACTGGCACTGATTGATATTGGCCTCTTTCTGTGATAAATATTGACAACAAAATCTTAACCAAGGCGATCACCTCATTATCCTCCCTCTGCTGCTAAACATAGTATGGCCTGATCTGTCAGGCTTTGTACCTAGCCGCTCAACAACTAATAACCTTCTCACATGTTTTGCTCTTCAAAATACGATGGAGGCTAACCTCAGTGCTGCCACAGTATTCTTAGATGCCACTAATGCATTTGACTCATTTAAATGGCCCTACCTCTTCCATCTTTTAACTCGCCTTGGAATCGGTGATAAATTCTTTCAGCTAATTTGACTACTCGATGAGCAGCCCATCGCATGCATGAGGATCAATGGAGTGATTTCTCCTCCTTTTGTGGTGTTTCGGTGCACCCGGCAGAGGTTCCCCCAGTCACCCATATTATTTGAAATCGCCATTGACCCCCTGGCATCTCAATTGACACCATTCCCATTGTGGGCTTGCCTTCCTCCCCAGGAAGATCCTAAAAACCCTGTACACTGATGATATCACCTTATATGTTAAAGACCCTTCGACTAATCTAGATCGACTTTTTGGGGAAATCATTTGTTTCAGTAGCATCACGGGCATTACCATCAATTGGGAAAATTCCATTTTGTTCCCACTAAAAAGGACAACTCAACCCTTTACCTCTGCTTTACAACTAATGGGGACATGTGCCGTAGTCCGCTACTTGGGAATTTGGCTCAGTCGACCCAAATGACCGCTGGAGAGAGATCTATGGCTGACTGGTGACATGGCTCGAGGACCTGTTTATGACATGTTCGAAACTACCACTGTCCCTCATTGGGTCGTTGGCTGTGGCCAAAATTGTAGTAATTCCTAAATTCCTAGGCTTGTTTAGCAGCTTGCGAATTCCACTACTGGTGTTCTTTTGTAAGAAACTACAGTCCCACATGATATCACCAGCGGGCACAGGAAAACAACCACGAGTGCCATGGGTGATATTGACACTTCCCTTCAAGCAGGGTGGTTTAAGGGCAACTGATATGGACTTATATTTCATCAGTGTGCAGGCGCACTTTTCACATTATTCATCGTACCCCTCAAAGTTAAAGCAGCGCACAGTGCCTGAGCAGGATCATGCATCACTATGCACGCTGCAGACAGCTCTATACAGGCCCCCCAAGCACATATGAAAATTCGATAGACACAGTGGCCTGCATAGTTTGGGCATGGAATAAACTGTGTTTCCTGATACACCTTGTATCATTGGCAATTCCCCTAAGTGCTCACCCGCGTTGTGCTGTTGGGTTATGTTCAGGAGGTTTCCTCAGAAGTGCATAGATTGATAGAAATGATGTTGCTGTTGGCTAGGCGAAGGATAGCGATCCACTGGGGTAGACGACGGCACCTAGTCCATACATGTGGCTCCAGGATGCTGCCTATTGCCAAGAGCAACTTGACACATTTTGGCACCTGATGCGTGACCGATCTCGCCCAAGAGACATATAGTTCTATATGGTGACATTTCTTATACTTCAGCCCACAGATGACTCAGCAGACAACCTCAAGACTTCCCCCGGCTGAGACTGTGCTTGAGTGAGCTTCTTCATTAGGAGCTCTGCTAACTTGCAATACTAATAGTGAGGGGTATTGATCAAGTCTCCTGTCAGACTAGTCACTATTATGTTGGACACCACCATCTATGTCGACTATTAACTCTGCTGAGTGGCCAGTTTATTCCCTTGCCCCCTCCAAACCCTCCCCCATGGTTCCACTTGCCTTGATTTTGTATGCTTCTGATTTCTCTGAACCATTAATTCATACTGTCTTCTGTTTGTGTTTTGTTTTAACCTGCAAATACCAAAATATATATTATTTTTAATTTGTAGTTTTATATTTCTGGGTGGTATGGCCACATGTAATCTAGCCTGTGGATAATCCAGCCTGTAGATGGTGCCTCTGTCATGGTAAAAGGTGACTGGTCTAATTTTTTTATGTGCAACATATTGTATTTCGCTTCTCTGTGTGCCATAGTATATCTGTCTTTCCGTCAGATCGTATTCAGAAAACAGACTAGTAGTGTTGATGTAACACCACGGCACGTGTCAAGAAAGCAGCGTTAGGAGTATAGGAGAGTCGAGATTGAGCAGCGACCCACTAACCGCGAGCAGGGATTGAGCCGCGAGGCGGGAGTGAGCCGGGAGTGAGCCGCGAGCCGGGATTGAGCCGTGATTGATCTGCGGCACTGGTCTGAGCAGCAAGAGCCACGTGAGCGGAGCACGGAACAGAGCGGCAGTGGAGGAGAAGAGAGCTGCCGTGAGCTGGAAACCCGGCCACAGGAGCGTTTGTATTCGCCGACATACTCTGTGATGTAACCAGACTCATCGCATTGTTGGAATATTAAATGGACAGTGAAGTGTGAGAAGCAAAACAGTTGTAAAATCCTACTAACCTGTAAAGTGTTGTGAATTCTTGGTTCATTGGAAAGTTATGCATACATTTGTTGACTCTTATTCTTGTTTTGAGATGGTATCCCAGCACATTTCCTGTTAACAGCTGTAATTTAAGCATGGATAAATGCTTGGACAAAAGCATTGGAAAACAGTGTGAGACGGCATTGGAGAGAACTTCTGCGAAAAGGGGCGGAAATCCACACAAAAATGGAAGAAGGAAAATAGAATAACCCTCTTTTATGGATACACTTTCTAGTACTTTGGGAACTAGTTGCATATAAGCCGTATACACGCTGCATCGGGCAGAAGAGGCTTGAGGAGAAACTGCTGTAAGGACTCAAAGTCCTAGGGGGTCGCTGCTGTCAATCATCCGCACCTGGCCCAGCCCTACATAATCTCCTCGTCGTTCCCGTCCAAGCCCATTGGAGACAGGAAAGAGGCCAACCCTCTTAGTCTCCAGCATTTAAAGGTTAGTTTCCATTACATTTAGTGATAGTTGGGCTGGTGTTATAAGAGCAATTACTTGCTGAGCCTACTAAAGATGAACTCGCGGGAGGGGAAGGGGCGGAATGCCATCACAGGTGGAAGTGTTGTTGGGACCCTGGACCAATTTATTGTAAGAGCTACCTCGGTTCTAGCTCATGAAATCGCCATGACTGATTGGCGGTTATCGCTGGATCCCCAGCAAAACAACCGGTCATCTTTGGGCGGCATAATGCTTCTACGTTCCCTAGAAGGCTGCCTGACCATAGGCTCAGAATCACTGAACTCTGTAGGGGGTTGCAGCCAAACTTCCCCACTACCTCTGAATCGTCCAACAGTAGCGGAGCCATCAACTAGTTCCACCCTGCATGATTTGGTACAATCGGACTCATCAATCCCCATTCTGCAACAAGTGACTACTAGGTCAGCGCCACAATCAAAAACCCAAGCCTTGGGAACTTTACCAGAACCGGCCCCAAAGAGAAAGCGTGAAGGAGTCCTCACAGGCAAAAAACGCTAAAATGCCTAAAGTGTCTAAAACTGATGGGTTGGCGTCATTACCTTTTTCAACTCCTCCTGAGCCTCGTGAGCCTCAGCCCGCTGACCCTACAGCAGGCACACAGAATTTGACTATGACAGCAAATCTGCTGGTGGGAAATGAAGAGAGACTATTGGCTAGTATGGGGGCCCTAATATCGGCATCTCTCTCTTCAATCTTTGAAAGACTGACTGTAATAGAGGAGAAAGTAACCAATCTCGAACTTTTAGCTGTGTCCAATCATGCATCGTCCATGGCACTATTGGGGGAACAATTGGATCTATTGAGAAGGTGTCTAATGTGATAAATAACACCAAAATCCCACACTCGCTACCTATTATCTAACAAACCTCTAAACCACAAACTACTGCACAAACTAGAAAAGAGGGGGGAGGCTATTTATTCTGATGAGGGTATAGTGGCTCAGGAAGGTGGAGGGAGTGAGGTAGGGAATATGTCTGGGGAATTTGCCCAGCTCATTCCGAGCACGCCTAGGGTGGAGGGGGATGGTCCCTATGGTAGGATAACTAGGAGCACGGAATGCAGGCACAGCACGCCAGGATTAGACAATCAACAAATCTCAGCCCCTGGGGTTTTCAGTCATTACCTCCCTGCAACACAGCATGGGCATGGAGATAGTTCATCTAGACATGTTGCCAGGGTAGTAGAGCTTCCTCCTGCTGCAGCATCATTGGTCATTGTCCTGAGAAATGTACCTATTCTACATTAAGGCCAGGCAGAAACCACCAAACAGTTAATGGCTAAAACAATGCACTGGCTGAACGTACATCTGAAAGAAGCGGGGGTTTGGGGCTGGGACATTTGCAATCAACTTATAATGGCCAGATGCTCCCCTTGGGTTGGTTATTCTGTGAAGAATGGGGGAGGCGACAGCGTGGTCACTAACTTTAATAATAGTCAGGCTTATACTTGAAACTTTAGGAAATAGGTATGAAGGGTTTTGTCCTGCTAAAATATCTGTGCTTCCCCTAGGGCTTTTTACACTCCCCATCACAACTCTCTTTCAGAAATGAGGGCCAATGGGGACTACCGCAGTAATAATTTGGGGGTTATAGCGCACCCATTTGAGATGGATTTATCAAACAGATATGCCCCATTGTCCGGCCTAGATAGCTGTGATTGACTGTCAGTGGCTGATACATATATATCTGAGATGGAAGAGACCCCTAATGTCCCTGATACCCTCCAACGGTCAGATGTAAATTTTCAAATAATAAATCCTAATGGGACCCAGGGTACTGAGGACCTGGTCATTCCAGGACAAAAGATCGGCCTAGCCGAGAAGCTATTTAATATACTATCCTGAAACATTGCTGGGCTGCTCACGAATACTAGATCCGAGGACTGGTCAAATTTAATTGAGGTGTGTGACATAGCTGCGTTTCAAGAAACGTGGGCACTAAACATGATCTTTCGCCCGGGCTATCTGGCATTTGGCAAGCCTGCAACTCCTAGTAGTAAACGGCGTCCAACTGGTGGCTTATTGATATGGGTGAGACAACAGGCTGGTTATCAGGTCCAAGAGTTAGTGATTGATAATCCAGATATTCAGGTCATTAGGATAACCTCCGCGCATGAGTCTGAGTGTTTATTTATAAATGTCCATTCCAGAGGGCAGGTAGGTGGAAAGGCTTCCCTGAATATCCTTAGATCGGATTCTTTTCTGAAAACCCAAAATGGGCCCTGTAATAAGATCATTGCGGGGAACTTTAATTGCACATTTGAGTCACTTGGGCTAGAGGATGGGAACATCACTAGTGATGAGGATGTGGTTTGGCTTGTCCCGTCATTACTGCTCGCTCCAATAAAGAAATGGTCTGAAGAGGTGCTCTAGCTTAAAAGTTCAACAATGGAGAGTGGGCTCCATGCAGTTAATGGAAGATCTAAATCAGACACCCAAGGCAATCCTACTTTTAGTAGTGGTATAAGGAAAAGTAGGATTGACTATTTCCTTATCAACTCAGAATTCTGGCAATAGATGAGGGATATGGAGGTTGTGAATAGATCAGTGAGTGACCACAAACCTCTTCCTCTGACATTAGATGTGTTTCATACCGGAAATAGGAGTGGCATTTTAGTCAGAGAACCACCAGATGTAATTGTGTCCAATGATTCCCGCAAGCTAAAATGGGCTCAGGTTGCCGCAGATGAGGCCACGGTAACACAGATTAAGCAGACACTTGTAGACTCTCTTGCAGCCCTTTCGCAACTAGATATTAATGAAGATACTTTATTAGCACTCACAGCGAATCATGAGGCCTTGTTTACCAAGCTCAGAACCTATCTTGTAAAACCAGGAGTACGAATCAACTTGGGCCTAGGATACAAGGCAGCAAAATTGTAGAATAGGGCATGTAGGAACCCCTACAGGGCTCTGTCCAGTGCAATAAGGTCCGGCTCTGTTCAGGAGGTAAGAAGCAAGAAATCTGAATATAAGGCTATCCAACAACGAGCAAAAAAAGCCCATGATGAAAATAGATGGAAGGAGCTGCTAGCCGCATTTAATGGAAAAAACTGGTGTAGATTCGGGCACCTAATTAAGTGGGGAAGTGACCATGCTAGCCCGCAACCTGCTAATAATGTTCCACCAGCCTGGGTTACATACTTCCAGACACAATTCTCCTCTAATACACACGACTCAGAACAGTATCAGTGTGTAGATTCAGAGGTAACAATAAACTTTACCTTGCTTGAAGTAGAATGTGCGCTTAATGGGATGGCTGCAGGTAGAACCCTGGACCTGGATGGTATCCCAGCAGATATATTTGAATCTGACCGGGAGAACTGGCTGAAATACATTCTCATTCTTGCCAACGGCTTAGCTAGAGGTACTCCCATCCCAGAATCATGGCATGGGGCGGAGATCATCCCCATATATAAAAAAGGGGACCAAGCCTCTCCATCTAATTACCGGCCCATCAGTCTTTTAGACACTATGCAGAAGTTGGTGGCCAGATTAGTGTTCAGTAGGGTAAATAGGTGGATTGATGATAATGAGATATTATCCACCTATCAAGCAGGATTTCATTCCCATGATAGCACTATGATCAAGTTTTTAGATTTGTGATGTTGTACTGGAACACTGTGTTCTTAGCTGGGGGCACCCTCTATGCAGCATTCATAGATCTTAAGTCTACATTTGATTCAGTGCCCCGCAACAAACTTCGGAACACTCTTAATAAAGCTGGGATGCCTGCAGACATCCTCTCGTTTATCATTAAGCTATACGATTTTACCTATACCCGAGTTAGATGGAGAAATCAGGGGGAGCCAACAGATCGTTTTTTGATAAACTAAGGGTTGCAGTAGGGGTGTGTTCTTGCCCCTACCCTTTTCTCCCTGTTTATCAACAAAGTTGTCTCCTACTACTCTGACTATCCTACGGATGCTCCGACTCTAGCTGGCTCGAGGGTGCCTTTATTAATGTTTCCAGATGATACTTTAATCCTGTCTAAAACATAAGTGGGTCTGCAAAGAGCCCTCAACAGATGTGTTCTTTTCTGCAATGAACATGAACTTGTAGTCAATGTTGATAAGACCAAGCTCATGGTCTTGCATGGAAGTAAATTGGTCAAAGCCAGAGTAGTAATGAATAATATCCCCCTCGAACAAACTGATATTTTTTTGTATTTAGGGGTCACAATAGGCAAAAGACTGAAATGGAAGCAACAGATTGATTTACTGGTGGTAAATTATAATCAACTAGCCGGGGGCCTCTTAAAGGAATATTGTCTATCACTAACCAAATCAGTGGCGCCGGTTATGGCTTTTTATCAAGGGAAGGTTATAGCCTCAATAGTTTATGGAGCTGAACTCTCGGGATCCGAAAATCTATCACACCTGGTCCAAGCACAGAATACGTTTCTAAGGGCATTGACTGGTCTCCCGCAGCCTACACCTTTAAGACCGCTATTGATGGACCTGGGGTATATTTCCTTTGAAGAGGCAGTGGGTTATAGACCGCTTGCCTACTGGCGACGGTTTTGGACAACCCCAGAATTGGCTACTTACGTGCAAGCACTTAAGTATATTAGAGAAGCTGATCGATCAAATTAAATCTCATGGTTACATAAGATTAAGGTTACCCTATCGGACATGGGCCTCAAATATTTATGGCTGGACCCAGAAGGAAATTCGTTCCCCTCAAAAATGGAGTTCAAAGCCTTATATAGAGAGTTGGTTTGGCAGAAGTCCTTTTCCCAGCTGAATGGAAACTCCTTAGCAGGCCTCTTTCTGGATCATAAAATCATATACAGAATGGAGGCCTACTGGGATACCATCACCAGTTTTTGGGACAGAAAGCTCTACCACCAATTTAGAGTGGGAAGTCTCCCCATAAAATCGTTCACCAAAAACTGGGGGACTGATTCAGATTTATATTGCCACTCTTGCCCATGTGTGGAAGAAACCTTGTCGCACATTCTTTTTGTTTGCCCCGCCTAAAAGGCACTGCGCCAAACATGGCTTAAGACAGTTTGTGCCCAAATGGGAACAAGATCTTCTCAACTGGCTCTGCGAATTCTTAGGTCTGACACCAGCGAAGTAATAGTTGTTGCTATGGCAAAATTTTGGGCTGGAATTGGGCCATAAGAAGGATCAGGATGCAGGGCATTATGTAAATTATGTATCTATCTCAATGCCTCTTTTGTCATCTTGTGAAAAGGTGTTTATGATATTTTGGGCCAGATGTAGGTAGGTAAATACCGGTCGGTAATGGCCGAAATTCGGTAATTTTGGCCGTTACTGACCGGTATTTGGAAAATGAGATGTACGTGGGCATTTTACTGAATCGGTAATTTACCGAATCGGTACTTTAGGGAATCACCGATTTCCTTAAAATACCGAATCGGTAAATTAGCGATTTTGCTATGTAGGGAGCACTCAAAATGAGTGCTTTTCCCCTTTTAGGATTCGTTATTTACCACCAACAACAAGTTGGTGGTAAATAATGAAAACCTTGGAAAAAGCATTTTTTTGCTTTTCCAACATTGCCATTTGCAGATATACATGCCCTTAGGGCATGTATGAATACAACATATGCACCCATACACAATTGAGGCGTGCAACAGGGTGTCAAAGTGACACCCTGCCATCCTTCAATGTTTCCCCCTTTTACCGAATCAGTAAATACCGATTCGGTAATTGGCATTCATTCCTATGGGCCTCCAGGCCGGGCTGAAGAAGACTGAAATGCCAGAAACCGGTCCTCGGTAGCTTGTTTTCGGTCCAGGGAAGGCATGACTTGGCAGTTCGGGCTGGACTGTTCCCATGAGGCACAGGGTCAGACTGATTTGCATATGGCCATGTCCGAACTGGGGTGGCAGAGTGGGCTAAAGAACGGTGATGGATTAAACCGAGATCAGTTGACTGGGGTGAGTGCTTGTATTGTCAACGCTCCGTCCATCATTTCCTTTGGTTTTACAATTGTTGTATTAAACATTTCATAGAGATATTTTGTGTACACTGTGAGAACCTTCTAATCCTCCAAGCTTGATTTAAATTACAGCCAATACATAGGGTATGCCTACTCAGCTGAGGCGGATTTGTTTCCCATCCCCCTATGGACATCTCTGGGTTAAAATGTGAGATGGGGTCACTGAGAAAGCATGACTGAACTACTCAGAAATGACTGCTAAATAAGTGCCTAACCAATGTTGGCAGTGCCATGTTGTGTAGTTCCTACTAATTCGTGGGATCTGAGCATTGTTTGGACAACATGAACTAAGGGCTTGGTGCCTAGACTGATTTCGGACACCCCTGCATTTTATGTTGGCCTATAGACCAACTAGCTCACAGTGCCACTGCAAGCCCCCTTTACTTACTAAGGAGCAAGCAGTTTCTGGCCAACACTTAATATGACAGCCCTGATTCCTAAGGAATCATGAAAACAGTACAGAATCTTTCACCCAGTCACTCTTGCTCTTTTGTTCTTAGAGAAATATATAGAGAATACACAGTGGGACATTTTCAATAACATTTATTGAACCAACGGTATTCCTACATAAAATGCATGTGCTGCAATGATTAGCAGACAGAAGCAAATAAAGGTGATATATTTCTATCATGGTGCTGAAGCAATTCATTTATGCAAGCATGTATGCAAAGTGGTAGTCTAACGTGCTCCTATGATGTGAACCCTAATCTAAATGTAGGTAGAGTGTGTGTAGGTGCAGAGCCAAGTATCCCCCCTAGAGACGATCCATCCCCATCACCGATGGTGCAGAGTGAAGGACCCTGTCCTGGTCTCGAGTTGGACACACCTCACAGAATGTCGCACTGGTGTGTTGTGGTTTCTCAGCAGGCAGGGACCTTCGGTGTCAGCAGAAGTGCCTCCTCTACCAATCTATTGGGATGCCGATTTTTCATAATAAAAGCAGCCTTTGTGATGTGCAGGCTAGATTTGTGATGTTATGTATATATGGATGGTGGTGTCTGCCTGTGGAAGAGGATAGGACAACTTTTGTACTGTGTGCATACAGAGGCCTAGTACATGATGTTCAGGGCATCATGACAATGTTGTACGAAGTTGGATGTATACACAAAGTAGTTTCAGAGAAATTAATCCAACATTGTCATGTATGCAAAATGTGTGCAAAAGGTCATTGCTGAAATGTTATTTTCTAGAACAATGTAAGGAATAAGGGAGCATATTATCAAGCCCTTGACGAAAAAATTATCGCCGCTTTATCGGCAGGAAACTGCTGATAAAGTGGCGATAATAGGCTTGATAATATGCTCTATGAAATTCCAATCGAAGCTCATGTTAAATGTGAAGGACATCTAACATGAGCTTCGATTGGAATTCCATAGAGCATATTATCAAGCCCATTATCGCCACTTTATCGGCAGTTTCCTGCCGAGAAAGCGGCAATAATTTTATCGCCCAGGCTTGATAATATGCCCCTAAGTGCCTTGCTACATAGGCCTAACTCTGGAATATAACAACTGCAATTGATTATTGCACTGGGCTGTTCACAGGTGAGGACAACATACACCACCTGAGTCACCATTGTATCCAGGGTGGGCCCTTTGCTTTGTTTGGATGAGGACTGTTGTGTGGGCCTGACCAAGAACCAATGGAGCAGAACTTAGCGGACTACATGTAGTACAACAGCCGCCATACTGACAGCGCTAATGCTGCCTACACTCCCCTGGCAGAGCATATGCTGTCAAAACAACTGGGAACCACTATAGATCTCAGCTTTGCCTAAGAGAAGAAGGATATGAGCAAGGCCCACACCACCTTGAACAGCAAGGCTGCCAACCAATGACGAGCTACAGGTAGTCCTGCATAAACCATAATGAAGGACAGAAAAGCATTGTGGCATTGTGACTCCGAAGAACAGAGAACAACCATATTTTTTGGGGGGCTGGAGCTAATAACTCTTGAAAAAGGAAGGTGAACTGAGCTGAGAGACCTCCCGCACAGCCAATGTATCTGAGACTCTCCTTGAAAGTTCATGGGCCATTGAGCTTTACTTGACTGTGGGCAACAGTTTAGACTGTCCTGCAGATTGCTGTATTTATTTAAATACAATCTGTATATTGCTTATTTTGCTTAGAGTGCCTTCTCATGATTATGTACAGTAATTGCATTGTGTGTTAGTATTAAAGTACTTTTCATCAGATGCTTTTAAAAATATGACCCAACACAACCTCTCTAAATACAACTTGGACTGCTCGGCAATGCTGGGGGTCAAGGGATGAAAGTTCAAAAACTGTGCATCGATTTGTGCTCCATACTAAATTTAAGCCTCAGTGGAAAAAGCAGCTGATTCGGATTATCACACTTTGAGCTCAGTTGCCACTCATTTCCCGGGGTCGTCTGATAATGTTCACCCATCCTGGAATGTATTTAGGAAAAATTGTAAAACAAATTATGTTGGGAAAGTGCACACTGATATAAAACCCGTAGAGCAGAACATGGCACTGAATGCTGACTGTCTTTATTTATATTGATGCTATATGTGTTTGAAGAAAATATTCAATAAATATCAGCCAACCAAAACAGAAGCTGAAAATTAGATGTGCTTGCATAAGTCTCTCACACTAAGGATTATGCTGTTCAGTTAAGCAAGCATCTTTCATTCAATACTTCCCATTGAACAGATGGTCTTCTTAACAAGTAGGGAAAAGCAAATTTGTCCATGGCTGCATCTCAGCTGCCGAGATATCAGAAACTACGGATTTATAAAGTACTCTATCAAGAAGTGAATTTGATATATTCACCCTTTGCTTGTGAGCAAACTATATGCCAGATTAATAACGCAGTTTTGTTCTGACAACGTCATAATCATTTTGATGCAAGCTGTATTTGATTGCTTTAACAGCTGCATGACATGTAAATGAGTTACGGGCCCATTACTCAAAAGATATCGCTGGAAGGAGTAGGCAAGCTGTTGAACCTGTGTCTGTGTGCTTGGAAAAAAGAACATTCTAAACCACTCTATAGCTACCTTTTGTTTCCTCAGAGCGGCGTAGCATCCCTGCTTGTAATTACAGGTTATTACTTCATTCTAGATTTACAACAATAGATGATTTAAAACAAAACTACCAGCATAAAATAATTGGCACCGCCACTACCGTTTTATTAACTATATGCGATTACCGATTGCATGCTTTTGATGTGTTTTGAAAAGCACCGGCGCATATTATGCTCAGATGTGGAGATTCAGAAAAATTCAAAAACACCCAGGGGCAGATTTATCTTTTTTGTTACATCGCCCTTGCGCCATGCAAGGGGGCGCAAGGGCAACGCAACAACAAAGTCAGATTTATCAAGCCATGCATGATTTAAATATTTACAGGCACATGCATCAAAGGATTTTGCGATCGCAAACGGTGCGAATCGCAAAAATCGGCCGTTTGCGATCGCAAAATCTGCTTTTGGAATGCATGAAGGGTGAAGGCCCTCTCAATTTGAGAATTCGCAAATATTTGTGAATTCTCAAATTGTGATTGCATTTAAGGAATCGCATTTTGCGATTCCTTAAATGCAAAGCATGAAACTTAAAGAAATTGCGATTTCGCAATTAGGGGGAGCAAATTACCATGAGGTTGAACCTCATGGTACTTTGCGAAAACTTTGAAAAATGCACTTTTGTGCATTTTTCACAGTTTCATGTTGTGCACACACATGCCCTAAGGACATGTGTGTGCACAACATATGTGCACAGATTGATTTCAGGGGTGCAACAGGGTGTCCTTTGGACTCCCCTGCACCCTTGAAATCGCATTCTCAATTTGCGATTCGCTAATTGCGAATCGCAAATTGAGAATGTCTTCCCATTCATTCCTATGGGCCTCTAGACCCATAGCAATAAATGGGGAGGTATTCCTTAATTGCGACTCGCAATTTGCGAGTCGCAATTAAGGAATATTAAGAAATCGCAATTTATTTAGCGATTTCTCAATGCATTGCATTTTGCAATTCCTTAATTGCAATTCCTTATTTTGCGCACAAAGCAATATTGATGCATGTACCTGAGAGAAACGCAACACAGCCCAGATCTCTTGCATTACTGTTCTCCAGGGAAGTGTTCTTTGGGTGAAGCTTGAATGTCCACCTATGGATTTTTGCATATTCCCAGATTTACCATCGCTGGTAGACCTGGAAATGTATCAAAATGCTACACCTCCCAGGTGAGGTGTAATGAGGAGAAATATCTGTATTTCTCCTCGTTTTTTACTTTCTCTTTGTGTGCATTAAAAGAGGAAAATACCCGAGAGGATTGATTTTGTGCAGAAAGGTTTCCTTTCCTGTACAAAAACAATCCTGCTTACAACACAGGCATCCTTGCACCATGGAAGCCAAGAGTGCACCAGGGTATGGAAAGGACAGAAATATGCTGTATGATTTTAAATGCAGCGCATTCCTGCCCTTTTATGCAGCGCAGCAAGGTGGCTTGCTGGGTTGCGCTGCATTAACATTTGATAAATGTGCACCCTAAAAGGCTGCTAGAAGTATCTCGCACACCTACTCCAATTTAACAAAGCAATACTAAAGATACTTAGTTAATCCATAGTGGGATTGATCACATTGGGTGTCCTTGCCAAAGAATGTGTGTATGTATAAAAGTGTCAAGCCCAGATGACTGTATTGTAAAAAGAAAATCTCGCACTCATGAATTTATTTATTGGCGTGAGGTGAAATATTATGAATGAGTCACTCCCACTCAAGTTTTGGGAAGTGGGCATTGCAGGACTGGGGTTTCCTGGTAAGTGGGTGAAGACCCATAAACTTAAGACTGTAAAGTTATGCTGGTGGGAATGACTGTGCACATTAAACTCAAGGTATGCTTAGGTTTTCCTAAAGATGTACTTCTACCTAGTTTTTTGACTATCCAAATATTTGTCTACACCAGTGCTTCCCTAACTTTTTAGAACCCCGGCCCAATTTTTATAACAACACACTTTTGCAACGTAACTAGCTTTACTGGACATGAGGCAAGCAACTTTTTAATGTAAGTAAACCATCATATGGTAGAGCACTGTCAATCAATATATCAGAAACTGCTTTTTGAATCTAGGCAGGGGTGATTTTTTTTTTGATCCTGATAAGATCTTTAAAAACGATCTTATCTGAGTGAAAGATCAATTCTTTAGAAGGCGACTACGGGATAGGGAAGAATGCATTTTTACAAAGACTAGGATTCATCGATATGCCATGCTGACAACTTTGCCCACCACGCTGCCCTATCTTTTAGGCGTTAAAAGCAGATATGTCAATTTTTTATTTCCTAGCTGCTGGCTGGATCTTTTTGTCTTACTTTTAGCCTACTCTCGTCGAATGAATTGGGGCTATAATTTTTTAACCCGTGGCTGCAACAGTAAGTCTCCACAAGATGTGTTACATTTTATCATGTTTGTAGTTTTTATGCCATGCTAAGAAAGATATATATTCTTCTCATCTTAAAAAGGGCCAATTTTGCCCAGTTCCGCCCGGCTCTCGTTTATTTACAATCGCTTTTGGGAGAAATTGTTCTCAATGTTCCTAGTTTTTTTTTAACTCATTGAGTGCTCATGATGGCATCACGCTGTCATGAGTCACGGGCGGCATGTGCTCATGACGGCGTGGTGCCATCATGACTCTGCCGCTCCACCCACGCAGGACTAATTCCCTGCCTGTGCGGACGAATTACTGAGCGGGCGGAATCATGACAGCACCATGCTGTCATGAGCACACGCCGCCCGTGACTCATGGCGGCGTGGTGTCGTCATGATCACCAAAGCACCGCGACTGCCCCTTAACACGCCAGCGCCATGGCAGAATTTGCGTCGCAGCGAAAGGGTTAAAGATGCTGTTAGACTCACAAAAAGCTGTGATGAATAATAGTAGTCATTGGGAGAATGATGTATAGCTGTTTTGTGTAAACTCTCTCCCTAGTATTCATTCTATTTGAATCTTATATAGATTTTTTGTATGGGATTTTAATCTGATTTTATCTATATTATGTCATTTCTTAACTGATCTCTATATTGCTGAATAAAGTTCCTATTGATTGGTAGTGCACTGTCAGTTAGAGACAACACTGTTCTATTGAAATGGCCACTACATTTCCACAGACATACAGTTTTACTGATAAAACTATATTGCACACAAATGATAGTTCTTGGATATCAGGGGCCTCATTTATGAGGCCCCTTGCGCCATCGGAACTTCACTTTTCATGAAGTTCCGTGGCGCAGAAGCCTGCGTGGTATTTATCAGGCAGCAGTACGCCAGTTTTTGTGGCGTACTGCTGCCTGATAAATATCAGTCCCTTTAACGCAGTGTTCTGCGTTAAAGGGGCGTGCAATGGGTGTTGCTGGGGGCGTTCCCAGCAACATCCATGGCCTTTTGACACTGCCCCAGATTTACGAGAAATCGTAACTCTGAAGCAGTGCCAATAGCTTACGCCTCCCCAGGGGAGGCGTAAGGGAGGCGCAACAGGGAGAAATGTCTTTATTTCTCCTCGTATTTCCTTTTTCTATGTGTGCTGCATTTACAGCACACATAGAAAGAGGAAAAGCCTCTTGTGATTATTTTTGTACAGAAAGGTTTCCCTTCCTGTACAAAAATAATCTTCCCCGCAACGCAGGCACCCTTGCACCATTGTGCAAGGGTGCCTGCGCTGGCGCAGGCAGCCCATTGTGCGCCGGCGCAGGGGAAAAGGACAGGAATGCGCCATATCTTATAGATACGGCGCATTTCTGCCCTTTTCTTTTGCCGTAGGGAAGCGCAGCAGGAAGGCCTGCTGAGCTTCCCTACGGCAAAAAGTCATAAATGAGGCCCCAGGTTTCAGTTAACATTTCTCCATTGTGCATCACCAATTAAAATGTATTAATTTGTTTTGATCCTATTCTAACCTTTGATTTCTTCACACTTCAGAGTTACAAAACAATGTGATTCATCTTTGTTTTCCTATCTGCTGAATGTGTACAATAAATGTACATGTATTTACATTTTGTTGGGAGTTCCCCCCCCAAAAAAATGACCTCCACGTCTTTCCTTTCACACACCCTGTAACCCAGCAAAGACTGTAACATAATTCACTTTATTTTTCTGACTACTAAGTTAGAGGAGCTTAAGCATAAATTTGTCAGAAGACATGGCCTAACATTTGAACCCTGACTTTCAAGCACAGCAAATGTTTCAATATAAATACAGAATTTAAAGGTACTTGCATTAATTGCTTGTACACTCATAAATCACTGAAAAGTGTCTCACGACCCTGCAGTTTGGGAAATATTGGTCTACACCCATAGGAGGGTGTTTCGCTGTGTGAGCAGACTTGCATGTTTTTTGTGAGTTATACTCTATGTGCATACAAATCATGTGTGATTGTTAAAGGTGTACTGTTGTGGGATGATTTGTTTTTCTAAATCTCAAAAATAAGGTTACTCATACACTCTTTACATTTACATTTACATGTTTTAATTTTTACCATGATATGTGCAGGCCTGACAATGGCAATACCAATAAGTGCAATTTCAATATATGTCATAACCCATGCCTATATAACAATGTCAATACCCATAAATGCAATGTTAATGTATGACATAATCTATGCCCACACAACAGTGTTGATACCAGTAGAAACAAAGTCAATGTACGCAATGATGTAGTCACACATAACAATGTCAATATCAATAAAGGCATTATTAATGTACGCTACGGCAACTGTATGCACAATATTGAGAATGTTGGTAAGAATTATATCAATGACTGCCACATTGTTTGTAGATGTTCTTACAAACTCATGTCATTGCTGTCGGATTCCCCAAAGGTGATCTGCCCATTAACCCCAAGTCAGAGATATGTGGTCAAACAGGCTTTGCAACCTCAACCCACACCTATCTGGTGATTAGTCACATGTGGGGTCTCAACCCAAAGACAAACACGCACCCAGCTAAAACGCTGAATGTTCCCACAGATAGTTAGTTGCACCACAAACAGGTTTGAGGAAAATGGCCCCAATAATACACGTTCTGCCAGGCTACATGTGCCTAAAAATCACAAAAGCTAGATGCAACATTTTGATAGAAATGCTCAGTCAAAAGGACATAGCATGCACATCACAAATAGTGATAATGTGCTCCCCACACCATTCATCTGGACACATACACTCAGGGAAATGCAGGAGATGGCCCCTATGGAAGAAAGGAAATGGTGGATGGCCAAGGTCTGCACACAGACAGCACACAACCTCACATATCAACACAGACCCTCCGGGAAACCCATAATGCCCGCAGTCTATTTGACCTAGCCTTACCACAACTACACCTACCCACGCACATGGCCAAAGATAACATAGTTGTGAACCTTCAAAGTGACTGGTTCATCCCCAACACCCACAGAGGAGCTGCTGCTGCATGGGTGCTTGGCCCGTAACCTGGACTTGTGCTGTAGGGTGGAGTGCTGTGATCAGTGATGGAGCCTGGGCATAGCCTAGGTACATGCTGCTGGGCTATGACTTTGTCATCTGCATGTTGGAGCCTGTCACCCAGGCAGGGCCATGGCTCTGAGCCCTGCCTAACTTGGTTGAGCACTCGACCATGGGCTGATCATAAGCCTTTCTCTTTAACCCCTCCATGTGACCCTTCAACGATGGGCACAACTAGGCTCTTCACAGGGGCGCCTGTTGCGGAGATCTTACTGGGCAGGACATCGACCCTGAACAATGCATTGACTGGAGACAGGCGCTTCTTATGAGGAAAGTTAAGACCCCTGGCCCTGCCTTTAGTGACTTTTGGACACTTTGCCCTGCCTCACCATCTCCAAACTGGGACCCAGGACGCATCAATTCCAGCAACAACCGACTGTATCACACAGTTCTTACCCCACACAGCACCCCCATGGGATGCAAAATGGGTTGTGATACTTGTGGACCTTATAGACAGTGGTGCTGGCTGTAACCTGTTTATTCTACCGATAGTCCCCCTATTAATAGCGATACAGAGCACTGTGCTCCTCCACATACATGGCTGTCTGTGAACCTGCCCGACCTTTGCAGGGATGCTGGGTTGTGATATCAGTGCCTGCCTTTTGTGAGTAACCTGGGCCATGATGGTGAAAACAAAATCAGCTAAAATGTTGCTCTGCTCATCATGACAATGATGATGCCTCCCCTACGCAAGTGCCCAACTGGGACACATTGCATCGTTTGGGGCTGGCATTGGGCAAGGACTCCAGTCAGTTTGATCAGATCCTGCTGGCCATTCGAGAGATTAAATCCACTCTAGAATTCATGGTCAACATTGTTGCCATAGATATATCACTGCTTAGGGCTGACCAGAAGAAGCTATAAGAGTGTAGAGGATGCTGAATTGATGCTAGGTGTGCTCCAACCCATGGTGCATGATCATGTGGAAGATGCCAAGGCTGTTCCCGGTGCAAAACATCTACTTATAAGGTTTCCTCGGGGCACGTGTAGGGCTCTACCATGGAGGCATTCCTTGAGACATGGCTGACTGAGATAATTCCTGGCTGGAAAGACTCCCCGCTTCTTAATTGAATGTGCACCCCATATCCTGGGACATCAATCGTGCCCAGGAGTACCACTGAGGCCCATTATGGCATGCCTGTTAAACTATAGAGACAGGGACCTTATACTGCAATTATTAGATATCACAGGTCCCTGGAAGGTGAAGGATTCCGCTGTCACATCCTATCCAGATTACACTACTATGGTCCAGAAAAAAAGCTTCTCTAACACTGCAGCGAAGTACCAACTTCATAGTAATGGCCTGTAATATGCCCTGTTGTTCCCAGCTAAACTTTATGGCGGTAAAAGGGGACTACACCTTTTTCTTTAACACTCCTGAGGAGGCATGAGAGTGACTCGGCTCTAGGGGAGCTGACACAGGTATGTAGAGCGAGGCACCAACTGGCTCCTTGGAGAGTAAAGAAATTAAGGAAAGAGTGAAAACTACAGGCCCGCACCCTCCCTTTCATGGAGCAGTTGGCTTGAACCAGGGTGCAACTGGTGGCAGAGGTGTCTCATTATAACAAAAACCATCTTGATCAACTGGTTCCTGAGCCCAGCTCAAACTTGGAGGGAGACACCAGCAGCTTTGGCGCATCAATTGGTGTACAGAAGCAGGACCCGATGTTGACTCCTCGCCTGGCAGATGACCTTTGAGTACTGACCATTGAGAGTATTCAGCAAAGAGAGGTATTGGACATGGAGGATTGTGGAGAGGAAGTGGAGTTGAATGAGCCTGTGCTCCATAGTGTCTGGATGACCAGGACTGTAGATCTCTTACTAGACTGGACTTGGTTCTCAGAACCATGGCTGGGAAGGTTGGGTTCTCTCCCTTTTGGACTTACGCTGGGACTCGTCCCCTGTTACACCATACATACTGTCATTACTTGTTTTGCCAGGGGGCATTGACTTCTCAGTCCTGGTTCAGGGTGCTGGAGATGGTATGGTTCACTCTGTTCTTTTATTGCCTTTTTGCTTTGTGGGTATGAACACATTACTATCAGGAAGAGGTATGGATTAGGGACGACATGGTATGTGGTCACTTGAACTTCAAAATATTGTCTCTAATAATCATAACATAGAATCTTTAGTGGCTAAACTCACTAAATAAATGATACAATATGCAGAAATTTCATGAGAAACAGAAGGTGCAAGTGGTCTTCTTGCAAGACATGCATCTGACTAAAGTGGAGGGGACGGCACTACGTAAACGATGGAGTGGCAGGGTATGTTACATAACATATTCCGCATTAGAAAGGGGGGTACTCAGATGGCTATGCCCGGGAGTCCACTTTTACCTTCACATCAAGGCAATTGAGTGTGAGGGACTCCATATCCTATTAGTAGGACAAATGGATGAGAAGAATGTTGCACTACTTTTCTATGCTAATGTGGATCAATGCACATTCCTAGATACACTGGCCCCACTCCTGGCTAGAGTCACTAATTATCCCCTGCTGGTAGGGATAGACTTAAACTATGTAGCTAATATACTCCTGGATACATCTTATCCTCCCTGCCCACTGCTCCCACTTGCAGGACTACCACTGTGTTTAGCGACTGGGTGACACAATGAGACATGGGACTCTGGGATGCATGCACTTTATGGAGGCTTAGACAACTGGGGAAGGCCATGGATCACTTTCGAAATTGGGTCTTTAGTTGGCAGAGTTATGCTCCCTGTCCCAGTAGGAACCACAGTCCTATTCAGGGTAAGCTATATACACACTAAATGATAACCTGGGCTCACCCTCTGGTATCTTGGCACAGAGCAGTCAGGCTTAACTAAAGATGCGATGTGTAAAGTATTTGTGTAACAAACACACGCAGTGACACAATGAAAACACCAAAACAATACTCTGTATTGGTTTTGAAAAATGTTATGAGAAAATCAAAACCATAACAACAAAAATCCAATAAGAAGAAACTGAGTTATGAATTTTAAATGAATAAACCAAAAATAGTGCTTAGAATCAATAGCACTAAAGGTTACTTGAGGTCACACTAGAACGGCGTGAATCCAAAGTTCAGACCGACTGTGATGGTGACCAGGCTGGCTACAGGACTCAGACAGGTCCCACTGACAAAATAACTTGGTTGGAGCAAGCGTCGACATTGAAGACTCGATGTGAGGAGTAGGGAGGCACCGTGTCGTAGTCGATCCCATAGATGGAGGTACAGCATCAGTAGGTAATCAGCCCCTTGTTTGGGACACAGGACACTACCTATTCATGTGTGTCAACTGCCCCTCCCTCTTCCCGCCCAGGAAGAGTTTTCAGAATGTAGATGAATGCAAATGAGTTCTCTGTCACACTCACCCTTCCTGTGTTTGTGGCTGTCTAGAGGGAATGCACAAAGTGTATCTGACACCCAGTGCAGATTTGTAGTAGGGAAAGGCTGCAAGGCACACAGAGCAATAAGAACAGAGAAATGTCAACTTTCCAAACTTGGTCTTTCGAAAAAAGTAACGTTAAATCCAGCTTCATCGGTAAAGATGATTCTTCATTGTTATTCCAAAGTTATGAAACATGATGCAGCCACTGCTTTATAATCAGGAATTACAGCTTAAAAGTGTTTTAAGGAATTCTCAATGCTAGCCTAAGAGAGGAGTATGCCTAACAGTAGTGAAAAACAAATGCAGCTGTTGGTCAATACCTAAACATGTAAAACTTAAAAGTGCATGTCCTACCTTTTATTTACACAGCACCCTGCTCTTAGGGCTACCTAGGGCCTACCTTAGGTGTGACTTATGTGTCATAAAATGGGTGTTTAAGGCTTGGCAGGTGGTTTGAAATGCCATGTTGGAGTGGAAGTAAACTGCACACACAGGCCTTGCAATGGCAGGCCTGGGACAGATTTGAAAGGCTACTTGTCTTGGTGGCATAACCACTGCTGCAAGCCCACCAGTAGCATTTATATTATAGGCCCTGGGTCTATGGTTTACCATATTAAAATGGACTTATAGTAAACAAAATATGCCAATCATGTGTATACCATGTTTAGTGGAGAAGCACATGCACTTTATCACTGTTCAGAAGTAGGAAAGTGCTCAGAGTCCTAAGGCCAACAAAAAGATACAGCAAAAGAAATAAGGTACAAAGGAAAAGGTGTGAGAGAAGACCACCCTAAGGATGACAGGTCTAACAATCACTACTTCAGAGATAATGATGGTACTGCCTCCTCCAATTTCTTAGAATGGGAATCATTTAAGGTGATTATGAGTGGTCATTGCATTGCAATGGTGAGTGGGGTGGGTGCGCAACTGCAAATAGACATCCTACTGGAGGATGACCTTGTTCAGTGCCTAGAAAAGAGACTGGGGAAGATCCATTTGTGGAAAATTGGTTGCATGAACAGAGAGAATCCTTTCTGACTTTGGTTGACTGCTGCAGGGATATGACTAACATTCCTATATTTTCAGGGCTCATGAAGAACAGGATAAAACTGGTTGCTTACTAGCCTGGCTTGTCAACTCTGAAAAGAGGAAATCACATATTCTGGGTTTCAGAACAGCCCAGGGTGACATGGCTGACTCACAGGAGGCAATTAATCAAGTGTTTTATGCTGCTACACAAGCTTATAAACGCTCATTGGGCGTGTGAAGCATAATTGATCCATGACTATATTACCAGGGTCAAACTGTCCTGCATCAAGGCTCGGGAGGTGGAGCAGCTGGGCCAAGCCATCTCCAATCAGGAGGTGAGAGAAGCAATGAAGACTAATCATAAGGTGCAGGCGGGCTTCCGGTTGAGTTTTCTAGACGTAGTCAGGCCGATTGGTCCCCAGGCTCACCACCCTGTTTACTGCGGCAGCTTGGAAGAAGTGGTGATTAAAGCCTTGCCTACACAAGGGCGGGATGCAGAGAGAGTAAGTTTGTACTTTCCCCTCTCTCTATTGAATGTAGACTGGAAGACTCTCAGTCAAATCCTGGATGAAAGATCCTTGCCCCACCTCCATTGTCTCAAGCATACAGACCAGGATGGGTTCATACCTACGAATAATACATACCAGCATATCTGATGACTCATGCAAGTCTTAGACTGCTCCGCTGAGCTCCCCCGTTGGTTCTGAGCTTTGGCCATTGATATCAAGAAGTCTTTTGACTCCCTATCATGGGAATTTCTTCAGGCAGCAATGATAGGAATGGGGCTGGGTGACGTGTTTATTGGCTTGACGACATTACTTTACACCAAACTGATGGATAGAGTTAAAACAGGCACTGTCATTTCAGATAACTAAGGTGTTAGCTGGGGTACTCATCAGAGATGTCCTTTAGTGCCACTCTTGTTCGCCTTATCCATGGAGCCACTTGCCAATGTTATCCGACAAGGCACACACTATCATGAATTCTGCATTAATGGGAAGCCATTCCTTCTCTCTTCATACATGGATGATATGCTGGTATACATTCATTGCACCGCAGCAGATGTCACTGGAGCCTTTGTTGCCTTTGAACAGTATCGGTACAAAAGGGTGTGGTGATGGACGGAGCATCTGAACCAATCAAACACTCACACCCAGTCAACAGATCTGGGTTTAATCCATCACGGTTCTTTAGCCCACTCTGCCACCCCAGTTCAGACAGGGCCATATGCAAATCAGTCTGACCCTGTGCCTCATGGGAACAGTCCAGCCCTTATTTAGACATAACCCATCAAGTCCAAATACAGGCATGGCTACTTCCACTTGTTCTGAAAAGCCACAACGATTTCTTGGAAAACTGTGCTTCAGCAGTCAGGGAAATCCCCTTGCTTGAATATTGATTTTCCTAGAAATCATGGAGTTTTCAAAGAACTACCATTCCCTTGGGGTTCTTTGATGAAGTTATTATGTTCAACTTTACATCAAACTAGGCACCTTCAAGGTATAAATATGCCTACACTTGCCCTAGCAAACACGCGGTGGTTCGGAGCAGCTCGACTATCTACTTGCCCGACGCAACTCTCTACAGCAAGTGCCGAGGGAAGCCGACCCTCCAGCTGACACACTGATCGAGAAGTTGTCCTTTCTCTTGCTGAGAATCCAGCTCCAGTTTTTCCAAACTCTCCTCTCGGGGTGTTGGGAAATCGAGTCCCGAGACAGAGATACCAGACCTCCTTCATTCTAAAACCAAGGTACCGAGCTGATTAGACCCTAAGAGAAATCTTAGATAGATTATTGGCAAAGAAAACTGAACCTATGCTACACCTCACTTACTTCTTCCCTCTTACTAGACTAAGGTTAGGTACATTGGGGTAGGCGTATTTTAGAAGCACCAGTTGAGTACTTTTTAGCCTTTGGTATTTATGTATGTACTTATCTATGGTCTAGAAACCATACAATGCTTTTACAGTATTATTTTTTAATACTCTTCTTACTGTTCCCATTATACTTTGCAACCAGTATTACGATTGTAGCAGTTCATTTTACTTTCTTGAGAAAGAAGACTGATCAATAAAACTTTTTATTGAAAACGCCTGTCTCTCTATTTCTCTGCCCCTCTGATGAAACGAAGAATGCACAATTGACTGCGTCAAATATCTATCTATTGTTTCCGTGATTCTGAAGATCAGTTTTATTCTTGGGGAAACAAAGTTGTCATGTTGATGCGGTTGTCAGAAACTAATCCCTTCTTGGGAATTCTAGAAAGCTCCTAGTGACCTCCGAGCTAGCTGGAACTCACAATTAAGTCTAATATATTTGATAGAGAACTAGTCGACCTAAGTCCTATGTCAAATCTATAGGATATATTATTCCAATGCGCAGAGCCTATTGGGAATATAGGAACTACACTACATTGCCCCCAACGTTTGGTAAGGCACTAATTTAATGCTAGATACTAGAGTAACTCAGTCGTGCTTTTCACAGAGACCCCTTTTTCCCGTAAAATACTCCAATAGACGTCTGGAGTGGGTAAAGGGATAAAATATCCGCCATTACTGGGTAGGACGAAATTCCTAAGTATTAGTTTTTGGTTTGATTCAACGTTGAAGGATACTGTGTTCCAACATATTGTGCACCTTATCTTTAATTCCTTGAAACTTCCTCTGCAGCTTTCATTAAACAATGTCGCTTAACTGCAACAATAATGCAACCGGTGGAGCTGCAGCAACTGCTAACCAACCGGGTTTAAACATAACTGGTTTCCAACAAACCGACCCGGATGCTATAATCATCCCGGAAAAGCTAAGGAAAGCCATTGCTATAAAGCTTAGAACAAATAGCCTATCACCTGGAGGTGGTAGGGTAATTGTTGTCATAGAGTCACACGAATATCGGCAGAGAGAGGTATTCTATTCATGGATAGTCTTACCTGAAGCAAATGCAGTATTGCATGTGTTTCACTTCTACAAAGAAGAGGATAATCCAACAGAATATGTTCCTTTCGAGGACATTGAAATTCCACTAACTTACCAAGAGCATCAGCTCTGGTTTAAAGGCACCCTACAACTTCAAAATCACATTACCAGGCTCGGTTCACTAGGTAGACCAGGAGCAACATTGCCGGTACTAACCAACTATACACCCCGTCCTGACATTGAAGAAATGTCAAGTGAAGAGCAATTAGTTTAACTTAAACAACTATTAAAAATATATAGACAATTGGTTCAATATGTCATGCGGACTCTAACAGTCCAACCGCCTATAAGGATTCCACAACAAACCCCTCACCAGGGGAACACAAATAAAATCACACCACAAACTATACAATCAGTCATTGGTAAATCACCCGCAAAAAGGGAAGAAATTCCATTCTGGATAGCTCCAAAAATTACTCAAATCGAGGCAGTATTTCCTGACAGTACACCTCATTAGAAACACAGAATTTTAACAATCGGTTTACCAATGGGGATCGCACCACACCTGGAGGACTGCGACACTTGGGGTCTTGCTGCAATTTACAAAAAAACACATGGTGTTCCGTCTATGGCACTAATGCCAGATGTCCTGAAACAGATTTAAAATTAATATGGGGCAAAGCCTGCTTTAAATCTGGGTATGAAATTACTGAAAGATTTCAAACTGGTGTAATATTAGCTAATATTGAAGGTGAAGAAGCATCCGTGGTGATCCGCCAAAAAATAAGAGAAGTTGACATAACTGAACAACCATATGAACTGGCCAGAATATTTTAAAAATCCTATGAAGAACTAGTTGAGATAGTTTGGGTGGGAAACCAGTCAAGCCCCAACTAACAAAAAGTCCTAAAAAAAACTTTATTTAAAACACTCTCACTACTCCCCCCAAAAAAACTGGGAAAATACTAAACAAACTTCTAATGAGAAGCGTTCTCAGTCCTGAGGAAGGTCTCCTCAAAATGCACCCTCTGAAAAGAGCCATAACCTCAGGAATAGGGATATTTTGAGAAAACCTGAAAGATATCAAGATACTGATACACGTTCCTCTCGTACCTTTCAGACTTCCTCACAGAAATCGGAAAGAAGAGGACGGTCAGAACACAAGGAAGAATGCGTGAATTCCAAAGATGATCAACACCTTCCAAAAAAAAAGAAATCCCAATTCACCAAAATGAAGGTAGCAGGTCTAAAAATCAGACATGCCGAGGATCTTGAGGACACAACTCAAGGACGGGGACTGGGCCCAGACAATGCTGGACAGCGCAGCAGAAGTCACCGTAGCTCGCAAGATCTTGAAGGATCATCTGGAGACAGTGGACTTAAATGAGTACATTCAAGTTGAAACTGCTGATACCAGGGTTAGTGTACCCCATAAGTTATATGAAGTAACCCTCCGGATGGAAGGGGACATAACTTGGAAAATAAGAGCACTCTTTTGGGAGAAGCTCTCTAAGGGCTAAGACATTCTTCTAGCTGAAAAAGACTGGCCACCAAAATGTGTCAGGGAGTGCCCACACAGTGAAGAAAATATTATGCCAGCCTTCTCAAATCATATTCCAATTTACTTTAAATGTTATGTTATGTTATGTTATGTTATTTTATTTTATATAGCGCGCAGATGCCGCAGCCAAGAGGCGTCCCGGCGCTTTAGGAGATGGTGGAACACAACACAGCAGAGGTAACCAGACAGGAATGGGACTAAACTGCGGAAAATAGGAAGGTTTTTAATGCCTTCCTAAAAGGGAGCAGGTCAGGGATGGAACGGAGTGGGGCAGGCAAAGAGTTCCAGAGAGCTGCCACCAACACTAAAAAAGAACGTCCACCCATTCTAGCTTTTTTAAAACGTGGAACAATGGCTAGATTTAACCCTGAGGATCGAAGGGCTCTGGAAGGGGCATAGTGAAGGATTGTCTGCGAGATGATAGGAGGGGAGGCTAACTTGAGAATTTTAAAGGTTAAGCAGAGAGCTTTAAACCTAATTATTTGACCTACAGGTAACCAGTGGAGATCTTGAATGGTTTGACGAGCAGAGACGAACTTCGGAAGGCCGACCAGCATCCTGGCTGCCGCATTTTGAACCCGCTGAAGGCGAGCTAGTTCTGCCTGATTCACGCCCAAAAACAGAGAGATGGCATAGTCCAATCTGGTGAGAACCAAAGCTTGGACTATGATCTGTCTGGTGTCCGCATCAAAAAATTTGAAGATAGGTCAGAGGCACTGCAGGGCACCAAAACATGTACCAGCTACACGTTTAGTGCGGGGAGTGAAGGAAAGTTTGTCGTCGAGCCACACCCTGAGATTTCTAACTTCAGCCACGGGAGTGGGAACAGGGCCCAACTCGGATGGCCACCATTGGTCTCCCCATAGCCCACTTTCCCTACCAAAAATGATGACCTCGGTCTTAGAGGCATTGAGTTGGAGTCGATTATTCGCCATCCAGCCTGCCACAGCTTTAAGAGCTGACTGAAAGGTAGGGGCATCCATGTTGGAATCACCATTAAGTGCCACCGCCAGCTGCCAGAAAATGGGATGTAGCCCAGGCTCCAGCACTATATAAAAATCATGTAGGATCGGATGAGGATTCCCCTCAACCTAACATCCAGTTAAAAACTCAACCAACTGCACAGAGGCAGTATACAGTTAAGCAAGAAGCTAAAAAACAGGTCAAGGAGATCTTAGATCAATTTGAATACCAAGGGGTGATTGAAACACACACCTCGTCCATGAACAATCCTTTGTATCCTGTCTCCAAACCAGACAATACATATCGTCTAGTTCTGGACAAAAGACATTTAAACTCCTGTTGCAAAATCTTTGCAGTACAAAATGCACACAGTGCAGCAATAATGAATAATACTGTGCGTAAAAAATATAAAACCACATTAGATATTTCTAACGGTTTCTTCTGTCAAAACATTGCACCTGAAAACAGGAACTTGACCGCTTTCTCAATTATGGGGATGCAGCGTCACTTCTGTTGTCTCCCCCAGGGATTCAAGAACAGTCCGGATTTTTTTTCAGCCAGAGTAAAAGAGTTACTACAAATGTATGATGATGAGGCATTATCTTATGTCGATGACATCTATCTAACAGACGATGATTTGGACAGACACTTGAACAGAGTGAATACCATTTTACTTGGATTCGCTTCTGAAGGGTACAAATTTAACTTTAATAAATCAAGAATTGCCCACCTGAACGTCCTTTTTCTGGGATACGGGTTATCAAGTGAAGGCAAAAGCCTGGCAGCCAACTTTTTAGAAAAATATGTGCTCCTCAAACCTCCAAAAATGCTGAAAAACTTACGTCAATTCTAGGTTTCCTGAATTTCGGAAGAACACACATTCTAAATTATGCTGAAAAGGTTAATCCTCTCTACGAATTAATCAAATCTGATTTCAAAACTACTAATTGGACTCAAAAACACACAGAAATGTTGTGTTCAGTGCAAACACACATGTTAACAACATCACATTTACAGACACACCTACACGTACGCAACCTTGTAAGTAGAAAAACCCCAGGAAGATGCAGATTTATGTACTTAACCTTTAATGAAGGTGAAAAAGTACCAATTGCTTACAAATCACACTTGTACACACAAACTGAAATGAAATTCACTTCAACAGAAAAAAATCTGACCGAGGTTCAAACTGCAGTAGCAAAAGAGTGAGCTCTCGCACAGGGTAAACGTATAATGGTCGTTACTCGTGTACCTGCCGTGAAGGCAGTGACAAAAGCGAGCATTCCGAATACAAAGGCTTTACATCCAAGATGGATACAATGGGTTAACTCTCTTGCTGCAACAGATGTTGAATACGTTTTTGACCCCTATTTGAAAACTCAAGAATTTCTACAATATGAACAAGAATGTCCTCTGCCCAATGAGATTCTGCCTCTGGAACAGTACAAATGTATAATTTATTCAGACGGATAAGCACAGCCCGCAATTGGGGGTATACAAGCTTATAGTGCTGCGTGCCCAATTGTTAAAGGTTGTTGGCGCGATGGTAAATTCCGACTTATGGTCACAAAAACACGATCTCTTGGAGACTGTACAGCATAGCGAGCTGAACTACAGGCTTTTAAGATGGCGCTTGAAAATACTGATCGCAAATTCCCCACACTCATAGTGTGTGAATCATATTACTGCGTTCAATCTTACAATGAATACTTGCAGAACTGGTTTCAAAAGGGTTTCAAAGATGCAAAAGGTGGCACAATCAAGCATAAGTTGCTTTGGGAACGAGTAGTTCTATTACAGAAATAACTAAAAAAGACTCACGTGATCCATACACTGAGTCATCAGCGTGATGGCGTTCACATTGAAGGGAATTCATTGGCTGATGAAGCCACGAAGGCAGCTGTGCAAACGGCTTCTATAGCTGCAATCACTTGTTCAAAAACAAAAATAGACAGCAAAATAATGCAGTCTGTCGCCACATCCAATAAAGACGGCGGTAAAACGTTACCAAAAGGTTTTTCCACTCAAGTACTCATGTATAACTGGTGTAAATAATGTACCTTTTGCTTGAATCCCTGCACTGGGGGATAGAGTAATTCCAAACATGGGACATAGATTAGGACTAATTTTAGCAGCACAAGAAGGGCTCGCCTCTGCACACGCAGGTGTTTCCGCCACAGTGTCATTATTAAAACAAAGATAATGGTGGCCGCGCATGAGGAAACAGACCAGAAACTATGTTTTGGAATGTGAAATCTGTAGAAAATTAAGGTTTCAACAGTGAATCTCCCGGTACAGGCGCCCCTTTTGATTTCAGATAAACCATTATCATGTGTTTACCTGGACCACTGTGTTCCCTTATAGAGGGATGGTAACTACAAAATATATCATGGTCACAGTGTATTCCTGCTCTTGATTCATTTGGATGTGGCCTCAGCGCTCGGCTGACGCCCGAACGGTTGTAAAAGATTTGCGAGTCTTTATCGGCACATACCCAGTTGGCACGCTACATTCCGACCAGGGTCCTGCGTTTAGCTCCAAAGCTTACAAAGTGGCCATGGCCAATCTGGACGTTGCATTGCGGTATTGGAGTCCATTCCATCCTGATGGAAATTCTGTAGTGGAAAGAAAAAAACAGGACATAAAGCAATCTATAACAGCTAGGGTATTAGGATCCGGTGACGGGTGGGTCAAACATCTAATAAGTTTCCAAAGTAGTCTAAATAATCTGCCAAGAAAATCTCTAGGTGGAATCACTCCATATGAAATCCTTTTTGGTACTAGAATGCTTGTCCAGGCCCTTGATCGTCACACTTCAGTGGTGGAACAAAAACCCTTTGATATCAAATATAGTTTAGCTGTTTTACAGGACTTAAATGAGAAAAGGAGAAGTCAAAGCAACACAATACAGGAGCCAACGATCACTGAAGGAGAACCACCCATCCCAGCAAGGCCTGTCTGGATTCCAAAGATTAGGGATCTAGTCAGAGAAAAGATCGCGGATAAGAAGGAATTTGGGCCGAATACCTGTGCCAGCAATCCACGGATCAAGAACAGTGTTACTGCGCCCCTTGCTGTCAGAAAAGAGAACAGGTTTGTATTTATCGACCTAGTCAAACTACATTATGTGGCCGATAATAGTAGTAGGCCAAGTGGACTCTAAAGATGTAGCAGAAGACCAAATCTTGCTACTATCCAAGAGGTTCAGACTGAGAGACTGATAACATTTGAAGACTCTGCAGCGCAAAACAAAGGACTAAGCAATAACGCAATGGAACTTGTGCCTCTTGAGCCCCCAGTTCATCAAGACACTCCTGTCTACAATGATGTAGCATTTGACTATACTAATATGACAAAGGATCCGCTAGCCCCAATGATTTAAAAAAAATCCGAAAGCAACTCCAACAATTGCCAGAACTGCCTCTGGCTATTTCATAAACTTTGATACGTTTACTGAGGACCCCAGTGAACAACGCCAGCAAATAAAACTTTTAAAGATCAAGTAACAGAGCTGTTGGACTTGGCCCTTTTGGCAGGTTCACCCCTAAACTTTTTGATTTTAAATGAGACCTGATGTTAGTTGTTTTGGTCTTCTGCGCACTTTAGCCCTGTGCCCCAGTGTAAAATGTGAGCGCAGTCTGAGTGCATGTGGTGAGATTGGCCTGCCCTCCCATAGGAATGCATGAGGGAGATGAGTGTTCATGGTTGTTTCTGATGTGAGAGGAGTGCTGGGGCGAGTTTGGTATGTGCGAACTTGTGAGATTAAATGCAGCACCACGGTGTGCGCAGATTTATTGTGACTAGTGTAGAAGTGCCACTTTTAGAAGTTGGCATTTCTGTGTGCAGTGAATGTGAATTGACTGTCTGGCTTGTGAGTGGCAGGGGCTGGCTGGTGTGACTGGCTCCAGGAGTCAAGTTGGGTCTGCCCGGTGGTGAATAGGGAGATCTGCATGTAGATGGGAGGGAGGAGTTGCACCTGGAACCTGAATAGGGCTGTGCCTTCCCTCCATAATGATGGCTCTGCCCCCTGTGGTGTGTCTGATGTCCCTAGCCTGTCCTGTGAATAGTGAGAGGGGCTGAGCAAAACAAAGTGTTTCAGAACCGGTTGTGACTGGTTCTCCCCCTGCCCTACAGCTTTTAGACAAAGGAAAATGGTGTATAAGAGGGGGCTGTGACCCCATGACAAATGTTCTCTCTGGTCCTAACTTGAGCGGGCCTGCTGCTGCTGTTGGGCAACAGGAGGAACCACCACTGGGGACTGCCTACCTGCTGTAGGGCCCTGTGAGCTAGCCCCTGGGCCCAGCCTTAGCCCCTCCCTGCATTCTTAAAAGACTTTCCTTGTATTTGGGACTTCCAGCGCCTGGGAAGCGTTGTATCATTATTTTCTGAAGAGCGCTTTATTTCTTGTGGCTGAGAGGAGCAGCGCTTCTATTTGTGGCTGCAGCCCAGAGCTGCGTTCCTTTTGAAGAGGAAATCCCTGGTGTGGGAGATCCCCCCGCATTGTGCTTGTAATATCATAAACGTTTCATATACGCAGGTTTATATGCCATTTGTAATGAACCTTGGAAAGCAACACAGGCAGAGACTGCAGAAAGGATACGAAAAATTGATCGTATTCATTTAGAGAAAGCACTCTCTGTAGTTGACAATGGGTTAAAGACCCTGTCATCCAGAATGTATTCTTTGGACAGCATAGTAACCTCTGCCATAGACATAATGGAACAGGACTTGCTCATGCCACAGCATGGACAGTCACAATTACATTCTATAATACTTTTAGGCTGGACGTTGCAAAATCGTTGTTCTGGATATGTGCAATGGCGTCTAATCAACACCACGTCATTGTTTTCTATATTTACCCTTACAGATAAACAAATCACTCTGGCACAAAGAGGAGCAGACTATACGGTGCTGAGCATTGAAAAACTGGAACGATTACCAGTAACTGATTCAGAAAAACTTGCAACAGAATGGCTGATACACAGGATAATCACTCTACCTGTCACAATTCTCAATTATCAATACTGTTTGAATCACATACCAGTTGCCATGTATGAAAGGTTGGTTAAGGAATACATAAAGTCAACCTGGGTTTACCATACACACACAGATGTTGGAGTGGGGAAAAAGAAGTATTTCTTAGTGGTACACAATGTAAAAATGCTATAAGTCGTACACTTTTATGTCAGGGTATTAAATAATGTACCTTTCGCTTGAATCCCTGCACTGGGGGATAGAGTAATTCCAAACATGGGACATAGATTAGGACTAATTTTAGCAGCGCAAGAAGGGCTCTTCGACCAACTTATCCTGCCACCTTGAAGGTTCTCCAGCAGCAGTGATAGATCTAATTTTTAGGCAGCTTTCTAATGGAAGCTATATAATGTTGAATGATCAAAGCTGTTGTGGCATGTTGCCAGGAACAGCCTATCTCGTAACGGTGTCAGCCAGGGTCACTTGATGTATGCAAGTACTGTTTCCTAAAGCTAAGACAGACGGGGAGTCGCCGGTATGGCCTTCACTGAACATCTCTTCTATTCGAATTGATACTTTAAGCAGAATGAAACTGTGCCACTGACCTCGTCCAAAGAGACGTATGAATTACAAGTTGCAAGGTCCCCTGCAGATATACATGCCCTTTTATCCACAACCTGCCCCGTACATTTTGTAGAAATGTTAGGTCGTATCTTAAACATGTCTGATACCATTGGTATTGTACATGTATTTAAGACAGTGTTTTCGGGACTGTTAGCACCCTTTGAAACAGTCCTCAGCATTTTTCCAAACTTTGTGCACTCTGTATTCGGCGGCATGCCTCTCATTTTGGAACTCGTAGCAGGAATACTATTCTTGTTCCTTCTGCCCTGATATGGCAAGTCCGGTCAGCAGCGATACCCAGATTACCATAGAGAACACTCTCCTGACAATGAAGTGTTGTGAGCGCATGATACAGATCCTGGGTCTGGCTCGGTTAAGAGATCTGAATATCACATGGTTCCTATCATTCAGACCAATCTGGAAAGATTGCATCGTACCTGTTCTACAATGCCTGCTTTGTGGAGAAGAATGTGTGTTGGACATCTGTCTAACACTTCCATCAGCACTGCCAACGGATGTTGATATCTTGCTTGGTCCAGTAATGGCCCATGCATCGTGTTGCCCCCAGCGGCTACCAATCCTGATGACGGCATTTATTGAGATCTCACAGACGCAATCTTCTGATGGTGAGATACGTGGATCGACAGGCACAGATGTACCTTCTCCATCTCCAACGAACATTGCTTATACGGCAATGCTTCACATTTTTGTGCTATCAGCTTACTTAATGAAGTGGTCCAACTTTCACCTACTGTGGTAGCCAATTTCTTTGCCAGCTTAGAAGATTTGATGTTTTCTTCTAACAACGAGAATGACTTTTGAAGTTAGCACAAAGCGTTCTCTGGGACTCTGTATTCGACCTTCACTTTTCAAAACAAAACTTCCAACTTTAAGAACTCTATTCATCTGCGATTCGACTTTTCCCAAAATTGATTTATTTATTTTTTTGGCACAAAGTAATTTGCTGAAAGTAGAACTATACTTAGAGACCAAGAATTCTTTGAAAAACGCTTGCAAGTTACAATATTTGACCTTGTCCACAACCTAAACAGTTTATATATTCTGTCATGGAATGGTCTCAACTTTTTCTTCTGTATTTAAGAGCCATTTCATAAATTTTATTTCATGACTCATTCTGATAAGCATTTTCCAATGTCACACCACATGCTTTGAATGAAAATATTGCTTTTTTAAATGCGTACAGTACAAATGCTCATCTTTCGTGTACAACCATTTCAAATGCATTTTATATAATTTGGGAGGGGATTTTACACATAAACTAACAAAAGAGAGAGCAAGGGATCATATTCACACTGAGTGAACTGAGAGTACTCCTGTTCCCCTGAGTATCAATTAATTAAACAAATGGAGGAGTACCACCATAGAGAATCAGAAAAATTCCTAATGGGGTGTGTAGAAGACAAAAGGAAGGGATTTATCCTTTTGTAAAAAATCCCTCACTCACCAACCTAGTGGTGACATGCTTCATTACCGGGGTCCACCCTGATGACCTAAAGCCACCAGGGTGTGCTACAACACCTGAATTACAGTGGAGCAGGTTTTGGGTGTAAAGTGCAACAAAAGGTGTTAAAAATTGTCCTGGCTTAACTTGGTGGGAAGATACATTTTATTTACAAGCAACTGGACAATGTTAAAAAAAGTGATGAGATACTGTAAGGGTAGTTATGACCCAAAGTATCTATGTATGTGATCTGGTCTACATGTTTCAACCTTAAAGGAATGTGCCAGGTTTTCGTCAGGACCAAGAACAAGGAAGGTGGACGGTCTGCCCCCCCTATAAGGCGCACCCAATCCTATCTCCTTGTGACCATGTAAGCAAAAAATCGCTAATTGTGAAAGCTCTAACCACACTGGGTGAGCGTGGTGAGTAAAAGAAAAAAGACTCCTATTGTAGTATCTTTTAGCATCAGAGGGCAGGGGGTGGTATCACCTCGGATAGAAACATATAAGTTTTGCAGTGGTTGTTAAGGTCATTACCTATATCCAGACCGCTGCCCGGCTCACAGTTCACAGTTGACTGACTGATTTATATTCATCAACAGGTTCGAAAAGCTCTTCCTGACAGGTCTGCAGGTGGGAGTCAGGGACACGGCCTGGGGACCATGTAATGGTCCGATCCTTCCAGAGGTCGAGCAGCTTGTAGCCCAGGTGGCACGGCCCATAGCAAGTACTCCTCGCGACGAGAACTGTGGTTCGAGTGACGAACAGGAGGAACCAGGTGCATTCTACCCACTGCAAGAAGGTGCCATCTACCCTGGTGGAACCTTCTGCCTTGATCGACCATCAAGACATCCTGGATATGGAGAAAGGCTAAGTCATATCAGTCTTCCCGGACCATACGATCCCTGGTGTATCCCTATACCAACTGCGAATCCGGAAAGAAACTTCATTGCCAAAAATGACTGGTTGAGCAACCGTCCTGGGTTAGTGAGAGACTGAGCTGAAGAGGGGGGATCTTTTGGGGTAGCGACACCTGTCTTAACCCTCAGTGAAGAAACCAACGGCTGCCCAGGACCTTAGAGCTCCAACGATTTTTGTTACTTCGACAACAAAATGAATATGTCTAAGGAGAAAACATCAACTGCTGCAAGAATCTGTGATAAGGAAATAATGTGCATTACTGGGTTTATTGTCAATGTGGTCACTATGGCAGTGATAACTTGGGTTGTAGAGGAAGTGGCTCCTGCTCGACAAGTTCTGTCTGCCACTACTCCAGCACACATTGAACACCACTATTTTACTCTCCCTTACCATAAGCAGAAGCATAAACAATCTTATCTGAACAACACTCTCATCAAGATGTTGCACCACACGCACAATGCTACAAACATTACTGACTGTTGGGTGTGTGGAATGAAGCCAGCTCATCAGAAAAAGGGAGGAACACCTTTCATTCCTCTTCCCTTTTCCCGTAATGGCTCTTGTCAAGCCTGGTTTGCACTCCTATTTGCTTCTGCAGATATTGCTGATATGGCTGTAGGGAGACTGAACTATTACCTTAACAAAGTGTGTTATCCTGATGAAGAAGGTATTCCACAAGCTAAAGGGACTAAATGGGACTGGGTGGAGTACCGACCAGGAAATGCTTCCTACACATTATGTTAACCCAAAATCCCAAACTACTAGGGGTAATGGGCCATTTGTAATAGAGTCCGAGCATATTTGTGTGTGAGCAGTGTTGGGAAAATTCCAGTAGGAAAAAGTGAATGTGCTCAAGTTTAGACTATTGAGGGTAGAAACAATAGTAGTTTCACGTCTTCTCATAATACATATTTTATCTGTGGGAACAAGGGATACTACCATCTACCTGCTGGATGGTCAGTAGTTTGTATGTGTTCTTTCTACTACCTCCTGTGTTTCTGGCACCTGCATCATACCACAAGGACTATCGATTGTTTAATGACATTTCTAAAAACAGATACAAAAGAACAATAAGCAATGATGAGGTGGACCAGACTGACACTGCACTACAGCAATATGTTGATTTCAATTTGGGACTGTTCCTCTTTGTTGGTGTTGCTTTGAACAGTAGGAAAATTAGACAATTGACTAGTGTTGTAGAAGCTGTGACCAACCAGACAGCTATGACACTTGGAAACATCACAGAGGAACTGCAAATTGCGAGGATTGTAGCACTCCAAATCCGTATGGTCCTAGATGTAGTGTTGGCTGATCGAGGTGGTGCATGTAAATGTAAATGTAAATGTAATTGATTTATATAGCGCTGTATCACCGACCGGTTTCTAAGCGCTTTCTTAGGGAACCCGTCCTGGTATTCCCCTGTTAGATAACCCATTACTGGGCATCCTCAAGGTGAAAGCCAGGCATCCCGCTGTGAGGGGCCATCGTGGAGATTAAGCAAGCTATTGCCCAGAGTTGCATAGTGGGACTCCAAGATTGGAATAGGCACAGAGGCGAGAATTGTCAGGTCCGGGGAAATTGAGCCCAAGACCCGCCGAGGCGGGAAATTGAACCCTGGTCCGAGCCAGACCTCTGCATCAGGGTCTGCCGCTCCAACCACTTGAGCCACACTTCTCCACTCCATGTCACATCATCAGAAGCAGCTGCTGTACATATATACTGGATCATGTCCCTTCAGTTTTTGATGCAATCTCCAAACTGCATAATATTGCTGAAATCCACCCTGATACTGGCACATGGACTTTTGTGAGCTGGTTTTGGACATTAATTGTTACCTGGGGCTGGAATTTGTTGACAGTCTTGTGTATACTGTTTGTTATTCTGCTGACATGCTGCCTATGTATACAATGTGGTCCAATGCTTTGCTCCATCTGTATTACTGCCTGTACACCTGCTAAATGTAATGTTGCACAAAAGAATGCCCAGCTCATATTAGACAAAGAAATTGATCAATTGATGCAAATTGATGTACATGACATATATTTTGACTCCTCTAGAAGGTGAATGTCTTCAGCTAATGCTAAAAGGGTTGACTGTGGAAATTTGGCATAGATCGATGTTAGCATTTAGCTGAAGCCATCTTGTTTCCGACAGCCATTTTGTCTGCCATGTGCTCGCCATGTGCTTTTTCCTTTTTCTCTTTCGCCCTTGTGCCTTGCTAAAAGAACTGGCTATGCTTAGCCTCTGCTACTCTGCACATGCACAGAGAAGTCTGTAGCTGCCCAGGCACCTGTTTAGCGGCCTGATTCATGAAAGACCCATTTTGCGAGTCTCTAATAGCGATTCATAAGGAATCGCTATTACAGGCTCGCAAAACGGGATTCATGTAGGAATAAGCAAAAAAAATGCGATTCCTACTTATTCCTTATTTGCGATTAGCAAATTGCTAATCGCAAATAAGGAATACTCCCCATTCATTCCTATGGGCCAAATGGCCCATAGGAATGAATGGAGAGTATTCCTTATTTGCGATTAGCAATTAGCTAATCGCAAATAAGATAGCGATTTAAAGGGTGCCAGGGGTGTCCAGAGGACACCCTGTAGCACCCCTTAAATGCTAATTTAAACAGGTGTTGCACACACACATGTCCAAAGGACATGTGTGTGTGCAACACGCAACTCAGAAAAATGCTTTTAAAAGCATTTTTCTGAGTTTTCACTATTTACCACGAGGTTTGACCTCGCGGTGAATAGCGGCCCGAAATTTCGAATTCGCAATTAGAAAATGGATGATGAATTGCATTTAAGGAATCTCAAATAGAGATTCTTTAAATGTAATTCCTCGCAAGTTTGCGAATTCGCTATTACCGATTTTTGCATTTGGGATGCTGAATCCCAAATGCACAAATCGCACTCGCAAAGGGCCAGATTCTCAGAATCTGGCCCTTTGCGAGCGCAATTACCTTTGATGAATCAGGCCGTAGGTTCTTTACTGTCAGGATGTTTCCATCAATCAGACTATGGGAGTGCCTGGGCTAGTCTGATAAAAACAGTGCAACTCTTGGTAGAGGACCTGCAATATCAATCAGACAAAGTGGACACACAACTAACTCTATTGAATAGCTTGGCAGTCTTTGTGGGTGCAATTGATAGTAAGCTTGGCACATTGAACACCTCTCTGCAAAGCGTACAGGACTATGCTCTAACTGACCGTCGAATCTGTGGATGCAGTCCGATTGTTGACAAATTAGTTACCTTTCTGACCAGGTTAAGTGATTTATGCTCACAAATCAAAAAGGCTTCAAATTATGATACCACGCAACCACTAGCGGATCAACCTTTAAATGGTAACAACAAATTCACAACAACCCACCTAAACAAAATTGTTAAGGAAGAGTGTCCACCGACTACAACCAAACCAATACAAAATAATGGCAAAAATAAGAACTGCAAAACAACATATATACTGAGCCAAATGCCAGACCCTACAGGAGATAAAGGGAAAAATACAATAAATGCAAAACAAAGACATGCACAGAAACAGAAAGGTCGGAATCAAAAAGCAAGTAGCAATAAGGATGTTTTTTTTAGTCTCTCTGGGGAGAGTACCCCAACAAGTAATAAATCAGCAAGATACATCTATATTAGAAAGCGCAGCGGAGGAAGCAGCCACCGGGAAGCCAGACGCCCAGGGAGGCAAAACGCTCTGGGGAGGTCTGCATTGAGACCCTGGCGCCGTGAGGGGAACGGCTGGAAAGAACGAACTTTGTGCCAGCAACCCGACCGCCGCGAGGGTAAGGGACTACATCCCCCAGGTGCCCCGGCGGTCGGGTGACGTCAGCGGAGCGCCCGGAGGCGCGGGAGAAAAGCAGGAGAACCTCTCACACCGCGAGTCGCGCGCGGGAGCGGCCGGGAGAAGGCGGGACCATCTAAGGCATCATAGGCCAGAGGAGGCCGGGACGGGCCATCCCCCCTGGCCGTTCCTTTGAAATAGGTAAGACTTCTTGTGCTAAGTCTTTCAAATCCCTTTAGGTGCCTGCTGCTACTGTCAACATGTCTTGTAAAGGGGCCAAGAAACTGCATACTGGTTTTAGTGATCGGGCCAAGGGGTCAATGGCACGATACCTAATACATACTGCACCGTCCACTGTTCAACAACCAGTAAGATTAGCACAAGATCAATTGTTTATCGACCGTCCCAATAATGACATTACTCCCCCTCAGCCTCAGTCTATCGTCGCCTCTCCAAACTTATCCTTCTTGGAGGAACTTAACAGCTTATGCCACACCAAATATGCGGCCGTTAAGTCTACATCAGAGCACACCAACGCCTCCTTTTGTCCTACAGCCATTTCAAGCCCCCACCTCAGTTCTTTATGCTCACCCTATGGAAACCGCTTGGATACTCTTCTCGGTCCACCAGAATTAAGTAACATGAACCCAATAATGTCTTTCCAGGACCCCTCTGGTGAAAGGAATCATGCTGCGGACAAACATATAGGCACTCATTCTAAGGAGATATCGTTTGCCCACTCAATCACACCAACACTCTTGGCCCAGATACAGACTATGATCAATGCCGCAATACACCCGCTAATCGAAAAAATAAAGGACCTCGGGGTCCGGATCACGGCAATGGAGGAAAAGATCAAGACAAACTCTCTCCCCCAAAATAACGTGGCAGGCCCCAATCTATCACAGTCTCCACGTAATATTGTTAAGCCTTCAACAACTTCAAAAAATAGAGTATCCCAACCCCAACGGACAAGCGCAGGTACGCCAACTCAATCTAGCGGGAAAGCCCCCATCAAAACAAAAACAATACCTAGCTGTTCCTCCACAACGAGGCTGAATAATGCTACAATGCCACCTAAAGAGCCACCCCCCATGATACGGAACATGCAAAGGAAAACTAGCCACATCCATCTACCACCGGAGGCTGCTCCGTTCGTGGGTGTCCTGTCTGGGGTGCCGGAACTCCCAAAGGGTAAATCTGAAAGCGAACAGGAGCTGAGAAATAAGACACTATTTTGGCTAACAAAAAATAGACCCCTACCCCCATACATTGATGGTAGAATAAAATGTGTTAGAAGGGTGGGATGGTTAGGCCCGCTCCGAAAAGAGAGATCTGGTGATCTGGTGCTAATAAAGTTCATTAATAACAATGTTGTCCTTTACCTCCAATCTTGGAAACCACAGATAGGAGACGGACCTATACACACCTGGGGTTTATCCGATTTTTATCCTAGAGAAGCACTACACCCTCATACAAGATCATCGCCGAGATTAACTTTTGGTTGGGCCAATACACCTCCGGGGTGAAGGGCTTTTAATATACAGACCCTCTCTGGTCACTTCATTGATTCGCTACCTGACTTTTTAAAAAACAAAAAAAAGTTGTGACATGATTTGAAATGAACTGAATTAATCTGATTTGTAATTGTGTATATATTTTGCAATGTGCTTTTATGATTTTATATTTAAATCGAATAAAGCTAAAGTTACTTACTTACTTACTTACTTCGAAATAACAAATATTACAGCACAGGAATAAAGGCCGGACCAAGTCAAAACTCCTTAATTGGAGCTCAAGAAGAAAACAAGATCAAGCAGACTGGGGAGGTAATGGACACAGAGCTAACACAGACCCAATTAAAAGGAAACAGCACTGCAAATCGTCTTAATATTATTGTAACAGAAACAATAACAGGAATCCAATTGATGGATCTAAATCGGGACCATATGCCATCTGGAAATCCTCGAACATCAACCAAAAACGGTCAAGTTATTGAGGAAAGCAAGGTAAACATGGGAAATCTGGAAAATCAGATAATATACAGCATGGTTAATGGGGAAGCGGAGAATACAAGGATCAGATATTCTCCCCACAGGGGCATGATTGACACACAAACAGCTTCTTCTAGAAACACAGAGCACCATCAAGGGCAGTGTCCTGTGGCGCTCTCAGATCAAAATCAAATTAGATGGGGATCTAGCCAGCAAGGAAAGGCAGGACGATTGCCAGGGGCAGAACAAAATGTGCAATTGGAAAGAGCAGAAGGGAACCCGCTGAAAATAGGAGGATTACACAACGATGCTGCCTTTTATTCACAAATCGAAAAATTGACCTTCTAGGGACAAGTGGGAGGGAAACAAGTGCCCTATGATTTATATCAGAATATACATCTAAAGGACGTCATGACGTCATGAACCAAGGTAAAATACTACGTCTGCTATCCCACATACCATTTTTGATAGAGATAAAGACAAGGGATCTAGAGTCAATAGAATTCATCAAATGCAAGGACTCCATTGTGGGAGAAAAAACAAGAGCAACATGGATTTCATTAACAATTGGCCAAAAAATATTTTTAGATCATAGCATCTTTAAGACCTGGGGAATAACTATCATTTCATATACAAAGCCAGGGTACCCTGCTCTGTTAAAGCCAAAGCATACAAGGGAAAATGAGGTGCTTGCAAACAGACCTGCTACATTGGTGCTGAAAGAAGCAGGGGGGATTGTCAAACAACAGGGGGCCATTATCAGTGGAACCTGAAAGCCATTATGATCCTATTATGCTGCAGAAAAGGGAATCTGATATAAGGTGGATCTCGAGAACAGTGAATAACAAAAAAGATTAAAAAAATTTCCCTCTGCAAAGGACCAGCACAAAAGGGCTTGTACGGCTATGCTCATGGAATGTAAATGGACTTGCAAACAAACTATCGGACCTGGATTTTGTTACCTATATCAGGGCGTTTGACATTGTGGTGTCACAAGAGACCTGGCTAACTGACCCTCAACACTTGCAGGGATTTTTGCGTTTTTTCACAAGTGCACTTAAAGGGGCAAAGTACAGACACCTGCAAGGAGGTTTGGGCACGTGTGTTGTGAGCACAATCACTTTTACTGCCTGCAAATTTGGCCCTACAATGTCAGCAATCCTAGCAGCGAATTTATTCTCTCCATCACCAATACATGAAAAGGATACTAACAACATGATAATAAATATTTACATTGAACCAAATCAAAAACCCAAGTTAGCAAGGGAACTGTGTAACTTTGTAGAAACATGTGTAAGAGTAGGGCCCACAACCAACCTCATTCTCTCCGGGGACCTACATTTTAATTTAATGGGGTCCTCTTTGGATGAAGAAGTACTACTACAAAACACAATTTGGAATATCCCACAGCAAGGGAAACTAAAACTATGCAAACAAACTAAGGCAGAACAGTTGGTCCTGGAAGAACTGAAACATCTCATTTTAAGAGCACTAAACAGCAGATCTGCTGTTGACAACCCTCCTGTAACAACACATAGCTCAACCAGAACAAATATAATATTCGACTAAACCTTTGTCTCCCTTCAACTGTTTCATCACATTATCTCATTTCAGATGGGTGACAAAGGGGATAGTGATCACCGGCCCCAAGAAATTGAGTTCAGAGCAACCATTCCTATGCTTGAGATGTGCTGTGCTCCTCAAGGATTAGATTTTACTACTAACCTTAAAAGAATTAAGTTTAGGATAGCCACAGACTGCAGGATGATTCAGGACATTTCAAAAGAACACTTCGAATTGAGGGCCAGACAAGAAAAGTTAGGAAATGGTAAAACTTTACAACAACTATGGCAGTATATACAATCAAGATCAAACCACACACCCAGCAGAGATTTGGAGGCGTGAAGTGTATATCGCAAATGACCAAGAAAGAAATCATGCTCACAAAAAATTCCATCTATCGCTCACTGAGATTACTTTGCCACAAGCCAAACGATAAAATACAATTAAAATTATTACAAAACCAAAGGCATTATTGAAAAAAGCAAAAAAGGGAGGCAAATAGAGATGTGGAGAACAAGCTCTGGACAAAACTAAAGCCAACATTAAACAAAACAACAGCGCCAGATTCTGGAGCACTGTAAATCTATTTATTTGCCCTAATGACAATGGGATCTCGTCAAACATTTCAGAGGAACTATAGATAAAATACTTTAGGTCTCAATTCCATCAAGATACTGAGCTCAATAAAAGGGGAAAAGAATCTCAGAATACAAAGGAACGCCAAAATACCATCATAGCATGGGCAGTAAGTAACCATGCCGTACTTGATAAATCAGAAGGAGAGTTCTCAACAGAGGACCGTCCAACAAGTCAAATTAATATCATTAAACTGCAAATTGGCAAGGGAAGGAGAGAAGGGGCACATGGCCCAATTGGAATACCACCGGTACTTTACAAGCAAGAGACAACTTTCCGGACCGGTGCATTAGAACCATTGTTCGGAGAAATAAGGATGTCAAACACTTTGCCGGTCTCTTGAAGAGGATCAATTATCTCACAAATCTATTAGTCAGGGGATAAATCAATACCACAGAACTATCAGCTGGTGGCTCTAATGGACAACAAAGCAACATTCTTTGCGGGCATGCTACTAGAGGAACTTCAAGCATGGGCTAAAGAGAAATCTGCAATTCCATTATCAAAATCAGTTGGGACATCCACAAATATATTAACCATGGCAATGCTTCTGGATAAGGCAGAATCCACAAGATTTCCCCTTCATCTGTGTTTTATTGACTTCAAGGCAGCCATCGACTACTTCAACCAAAATATACTATGGTCAAAAATGCACAGTTGGGGGCTGCCACAGTCCCTACTAAATATGCTGATAAACCTGCATACTGACACATGGGTTCAGATAAAGTTGGGCAATGGATCATTCCTGTCGCGAAGCATACCAATGGATAAGGGGCTGAAGCAAGGATGTGTTTTAGCACCTACAGTCTTTAACGTGTTTATAGCTGAACTTGTTCCACTACTAAATGCTTGCAATTCAAACACCCCAAAAATATGAGACATTTTACTGCCATGCTTTCTATATGCGGATGGCATATTTTTGCTCAGCCACACAAAAGTAGGTTTACAACATCTTCTAAATCCCACACAAAGCTTTTCTAATGTAAACGGCCTAACGATAAACCTGGAGAAAACAAGAACCATGACGGTCAGTAAAAAAAAGGAAAAAAAGCAGTATGGTTCTGAGGGGAGACCTGAATTGAGGGAGCATTAGCATGCAAGTATCTCGGAGTGAATTTTAGACAAAGGCGTTTGTTTTCTGCCACAGAAACAGCATTAGGCAGAAAGGACTTGCCCTGGCAACTTCTTTGAAAGCATTAAACTCTAAACTAAACGGGCCATCAATCTTGCCTATGGTACAGGTGGTCCGTGCAAAGCTACTGCCAACAATTACCTACAGCAGTGAGGCTCAGAAGGGAAGAGATGCTAAAATACTTGACACCACAGTAACAACTACTTATAGGGCCATACTTGGGCTGCCTAAATACACTTTGCTTTCACAAATCAGACTCAAGTTTGGAATACAGAAACAATCTCTTGCAAGACGAGGGGAACACATTATCACCTGGGATAAAGTGCGGAAAGCCCCTCTGGGATCTTTAAATGAACAGCTATGGAAGGAGCTACAACAACATCCTGCTTCACCGGCAGCAAATTATCTTAAAAGCGGCTTACTCAATATGGGACTAAATCAGCTTTGGGAAACTCCAACAACCACCACCACATTTAAAAACACTGGTTTGGGCGACAGTCATCTTTCATGGGTGGAGGACAGAGCATCCCTGTCGGAAATGGCTCACGGATGGATGACTCTGAATAATTACACAGAGCCAGCCGCACAAAATTACTTTAACTTGGGTTAAGCCAAAAATATAAAAATTAGTTTCTTGAAGTATAGACTTGGTTTACTACTCTTCATACAGCATCTCCCTCCCTGGCTAAAGGAGAAAACCGGTTTCACATGTCGTCTGTGCGGCTCAGCACCTGAAGATCTGCTGCATCTTCTATGCTCCTGCAAGGAGCTTTTACAAGAACGGAAACAACTATTGAACCGTAAACCTAACTAGCAAGGGGTACGAACTAGGAGGCAAGCAGTTCTGGCATGCTTTACACCTAACAACCCACAATTGAACTGCTCCTTGGTAAAGTTTCTGAAGCTTTGTGAAAAGAAAATGCCAGAAATTCAGCCACTAACCGAATTAACTTTACAAGCAACCTAGCCGTATGACACATACACAAGATCAGGAGGTGACTTTCTGTCAAATACTAATGCATTTTTACATAAGCTAAAAGCACTTTACTTGCGCATATTGAATTTTTGCTACAACCAACAAAGAAAAGCATGGACTTGAATTAAGCACTCTGACCTACAAATGATATGCGCAAAGTCAGAAGCAATGTTGCTAAAATATTGTTCAATTTTATTTTTCCTTTTTTCATTATAGTACAATTTTTAGAAGTTTTTACCTTAGGATATATGAAATACGGAGTTTTGAAATGTATATTTTAAAATGAAGTATTTTTGTATTGCAGTGGTTTTTACAAACTATGCAAATAAAAATAAACTTGACTTGACTTGAAACTTGAGGTGGGCCATGTTCCTCGCCGTGCCCACACTGGCAGACAGTAGATGTTCATTGCTAAGTACATATGGCCGTACATCTCATGTTCAGTGCTGAGCACACATGGTCAGATATTCAATATTCAGCGCTTTGCACACACTGAGCACACATGGTCAGACATTCCTCCACATACCTCCACTCAACGTACTCCGGACTGTTTTCAGTCCTTCGTTAATGTTGTTTGAATGCACCGGGCGTGCTGTTTGAAGTACGAGTAGCAGTTAGCTCAACTTGCACACGCGAGCAGGAATTTGTGGTGAACATTGCGTGAATACAACTTTTCTAGTAAGTTTCCACTCGGGGGGTTGTTTAATCCTCACCGGCACATACGAACCTTAATCTGTGATACTCAGCGAGTGAAAATTACGTATTTAGCGAGTAACCATTCAGGGTGTTTGTTTTAGGGTTATTGGCACTTTTAGTTTGGTACTCTTGGTCACCACTGTGTTTACTATTTCTAAGTGCCCTCCGTACATAACGGATTTTGTTTCAGGAGCATTTCACTATAGTCACAATTCTTTTTTCTATTATCTGTCACATGATGCGTAGTGCATCCCCGATACTTGAACCTAATGATCATCTGGCTGGCACTTTCCACGACTGTCTCTTTTTGGCACATCATGCATGTTTAAAAATCACGGAGATGATTTGACTATTACTGATAATTAGTTGTTCATTTATTTGTTGATACATAGGAGATATCATCCCTGAAAACAGTTCGTTTTTATTTTTATTTACAGACTATTCCCCTGATGAAGGGCTGGATAAGCCCGAAATGCATAGGGATGTAGAAAGGAAAATTGTGGATGTATTTACTGATATTTAAGGAATACTTGTATCACATGGAATAAGAAATGAATTTGGAATGAAAACTTGAATACCACGAATTACAAATTAATTTGGAATGAACTTGGTGTTTGTTTGAACTTTATCATACCTACGGGTATTACTCAACACGTGCACTGGGGGACAACTCCCACCGGGAGATTGCTACTTGGTATTTATCTCAACGCTGATTGGTTCAGACAGCAAAGCCCTGGTTTGCACGCAACAATTCTTTACCTTTTCAACTTTTGGTTTACTGAACGGTGCGTGCCTTATCCTATCTGTGTATTATTGTTTCTGACTCCCAGACACTGCACGTTGAACAAAATGAATTTTGAAAATATAACCAACTTAACGGATTCAAAAGCCGAAACATTTGCTTTCACTAATGATGATGCTACAAAAATCTACGGACTGATCAGAGAAGATATCACTCCTTTCTCCAACAAAAAGAGCAAAGAAAACAATATTAAACAATTATTGTATCTACTCAAAAAAGAAACCAACCAGAGACTTCATGCGAGCACCCTGGTGAGGTATCACCGTGCTCAACGTATCCCCAGGGGCTTACGAGTCCCACTAAAACCTCTGCTATGCAAAAACAACACCCGATTTGTTGAAAGGTGGTTTGCGATCCTCAACAAATGTTTGCTCGATCTTATTTTGTTGATCATGGAGGAACTATCCAAAACACTAGAGGAACTGAATGAGGAGATCAACAACACCAAGAAAGATTTATCAGACATGATGGAAACAACTGACTACACCAAAATGTTGGAGGATTTAAACATGCAACTAGATAAGTACATCCAAGATATTCAGGAGAGGAAAATACGCAAATACAAAAGGGATACCATAGACTACAAGCTCGGCGAGGTGTACACCTGGGCAGAGGTGTATGCCTGCCGACGCCAACCGAAAGCGTATAATTCTTATTCTGCTACAGAGACTTCTTCATCCGACAGTGACGCACAACCAAACAAACAACCTTCTAGACCCACTACCACACCGGAAAATGCTACCACCTCTGAATCTGCAGTTCCTTTTTTAGAAGGGGGCCGAGAGATACAGGAAGAACCCGGAGGGGAAAAAACAGTCGAAAAAACTAAAGAACCAGAGGAAAAGAAAGGCAAGAGGAAATAACTGAATTCAACAACCTAGTCATTAATATTTCCTCACAGACTTTAACCAAACTGGAGATGAAAACACTACAAAAGGGTCAATCGTTTGTACCCACCACCAACTCCAACACTCTTGAACTAGAAGTAAGTTTCTTTAAACTGATGAGAAACATCAGACTTCGTCATTATTTTGAAAACATAATAACAGTTGAACCTCAACCTGATAACATCTTGTTGGACCTATGTCCACGTAGCACTTTCATGGCTCCCATCAGCCACAAACTTATTGACACTTTTGAGAACTTGGTGAAACAAGATATAACATCCTTACAGTTTCAAACCAAACAGAAACACAACAACTTGACCGTCAAAGAAAGAACCTTGTTGAAGAAGATGGCTGAAAATACAGACATAATCTGTCAGAATGCTGACAAGGGTGGCGCCCTTGTCATAATGGACAGTGAATTCTATTACCGACAAGTACACTTGCATGTAACGGAACTTAACACCTATGCACCATTAGACAGAAATCCCACTGAAGAATTTAAACAAACACTTGAAAACATTCTGTCGAAAGCTCTGGAAGATAACATCATCACAGAGAGAACTAAACGATTCTTGACCCAAGAACATCCTAAAACTCCTTCACTATACATGCTTCCGAAGGTCCACAAGGACCTAAAGAGACCTCCATTTAGACCAATAGTCTCCACAAGGGGCAGTATGCACGAACCAGTTGGGAAACTGTTGGATAAACACCTTCAACCTCTTGTGACGAGAACTCCTACGTATATACGGGACACTATTCAATTTCTGAACAAACTTGAAAATCTGGAGCTATCAGTTGGTGAAGAATACTGGTTATGTACTGTTGATGTTAAGGCGTTATACATGTCCATCCCGCACAATTTGGGTATTGAAGCCTTTGAAAATGCCATTCTGAACTCTGACATCAGCCCGACACTTCAACCTTTTCTGATGGAATTACTAGGAATCACCTTGTACCAAAGCTACTTCACCTGGAGGGACAAATGCTACCTACAACTTAACGGGACTTCGATGGGCAATTGTGCCGCCCCAGTCCACGCAAATTTATTCATGCATTACTTTGAACAGAACAACATTCTGAATCTACCGAATTGGGCTCAATCTGGCAGGTTAAACATTTGTTATATTGATGACATTTTCTTACAGTTTCCTTTTCTGGATCGAAAAGGAAACTGGTACACTTTTTGGAAAGTTTGAATGCCATCAATGACCGAATACAATTCACATGGTCTTATGATCAGAATAGTGTAAATTTTCTTGATGTACAGGTCACTATGGAGAACCTAAAATTTCAAACTACTGTTTACAGGAAAGAAACCGACCGCAACAGCACTCTCCATTATACAAGTTTCCACAGGCAGAATCTTAAGAACAATCTTCCGTTGTCTCAACTCATGAGAATTAAACTCATTGTTTCAAACAATACAGATGGTGAACAACAAATGAATGTCATGTGTCAAAGATTTAGGAACCGAGGATACCCTGATGAAATTGTGAACAATGCCAGATCTAGGTGTGAGCTGATGAAGAGAGAAGATTTGCTCAAATCAAAACCAAAATGGAACAAAAACGCATGATAGTGGTTTCCAAATATTCCACTATGAGCAACAAATATCGAAACATCATTTTAAAACATTGGTCACTTTTGAATAAGGAACCCGATTTCAGAGGGCTGTTTGAACAAAAACCTATTTTTGCCTATACTCGTGGTCCAAACATTAAGGAACTGTTTACCAACCCCAAGAATGAAAGCCCTATTTCCAGAAACAAAGGACTTCATCCATGTTATAATTGCAGTAACTGCACCAATGTTATCAAGGGTAAAGTCTTATATCATCCAATGAAGGGTCACAAAATCAAACTCAAGGTGAACGCCACGTGCAACACGTCCAATATGATCTACCTACTGAAGTGCCCATGTGGCTTGTGCTATGTTGGGCATACAGAAAGGAAGATCAGAACCAGACTCTTGGAACACAAGAGCAATATAAGAACTGCCAACATGAAATCATCTGTGGCCATGCACTTTCTTGAACGCAGACACAATGTAGCCCAATTGCAATTCATGATTTTGGAGAATGTTGTCAGGAGTGCATGAATCCCAAGAACAGACTGTGTAGTGTAGTTCCTAGTTTCCCACTAGGCCCTGCGCATTGGAATAACATAAACAGTAGTATCGACGTGGAACTGCGGATATTCCAGGCCTCCACTGACTATGCTAAACTTAATTGGGTTGTGTTACCAACTAGCTCAGAGGTCACTGGAAACTTTCTTCTCTGCATAGGAAGTGATCAGCTTCCTTGGCACAGACAAGAAGGGATTCAGCTTTCCAACAACCGTGCAACATGACAACTTTGCTCCTCAGATCAAGAGTCAATCTCTAGGGTCGTGTGAAACAATAGACATGTATTTCACTCAGTCAGTCTAGTGCAGTTTACTTTCACGAGATGTAGAGAATAGAGAGACGGGCGTTTGTTAATAAAGGGTTAACATTTATTGAACAGTCTTTCTTCTCGTACAAGAGAAATGTATTGCCACAATTGCAAGAATTGTTATTATAAAAAGTACGTACAGTAAGATAAGTATTGCGAAATAGAACTGTAAAAGCATTGATATGGTTTCATAGCCATACAATGGTTTAAAAATAATAAAACATATATACAGTCATATATACATTAGGCTAACATACTCAACTGGTGCTTCTAACTAAGCCTACCCCAGTGTGCCTGACCTAAGCCTAACACGTGGAAGGGGAGCAAGTAAGTAGCTTTAAGTTAAGTTGGTTTTGCCAAGGTTTGTTTCAAGAATTCTCATCTAAGGGTTTAGTCAACACCATACCTCTGAATAGAATGATGGAGGATTGGTATCTCCATCAGGGGTCTCTCTCGATATCCTAGTCACCCACGAGGGTAGACCGGAAACGCCGGAGCTGGATTTCTCTGCACGAGAAAGGCAGCGGCTTCTCTTCAGCGCGTCGAGGAAGGAGGGGGGACAGCGTCCGCAGGCAGCTGGAATCTGCTGGATGTCTTCGCAGAGGACGGCTGTTCAGCTCCTAAGCGTACTGTACCATAGTTCGCGCTTTGGCAGCAATAATGGTATCAGCAGCTTCACCACCACAGGGACAGCAGGCTGCAGCAACAGAGTGCTAGATTTACCAACACGGGGTCTTGCAGGCAGCTGGCATCAGCAACAGTAGCTCGCATTGCTTAAGGCAACGTTGGTAATATTTATACCTGACAGGTGCCGGGTTTGACGCAAGTTTGCTGGACATAAGACGTCAATTAAAGATGTCACTAGGAAGTGATAGTTATCAGTTGCTCATTAGAGTTCCATTACTAATCAAAACATAGCAAGCGGGGATTTCCAGGTTTGCTGAGTGTTTATCTTGTTGAAGAACTCGGAGTGTTATCTAGGAATATCAGATAGTGACTACTGCTCTGTCATTGCACTAATTGGTCGCAAATGAAGTGGCAGAGAGAACTATGCTGGAATGTGGCTCTGTTTCTGTGAGGCCAGAGATGACTTTTCAGAAAATCGCACTTGAACGGTTATGCCAATATAGGGAATAAATGGATTTATAGCCGAATAGGGGCATAAGGTCACAGTATCGATCAGGAACCTAGATAAACACGCAACACCCACTCCACGGGTTAATGTCCATCAAAATTACTAAAACTAAAGCAATTAGATGCATGTGTAACATTGCCCACCCCAAAATACATAAATGCATTCGAAATAGGCGTACTTGTAATACATGAATTTAGGTACTGTACGTTTTTTAAAGCATAGAAATCATTCAAAAAATTATTGCATATGAAATCATTGAACGATTATGAAAAAGGAATTACACATGAAGTATCTCTTACAGAAGAAAGGCGAGATAAATCATCACATAAAAATGCATTGTAATAACATGTGTGCTAGAGGCTGGTGTAATGTTGTTATGTCTCTAGATGTGTTTAGAAATAGAAGTGTGAAGCTTCTGTTCTCTAAGAATAGTTTTTACGTTAAGCAAAGAATTGTTCGTGCCAAAAAAGGTCAATATTAGAAAAATTGTCCAATTCAAAGAATTATAGCTTGAACGGGGAAAAATAGATTTCCAAAGCTATTTGCAGTTTTTGTTGATCAAAACTGAAGGCCGAATTCAGAGTTCATGGGAACGCTGTGTGTCGGAAAGCTTCTAAAAGTTATTGTTTCTGTACTGGTGAGAACATCGTATCAGACAGGCTCTCAAAGAATTGGTCTACAAATTCAGGTGATAGTTCAACCAAATTAGATAGCGCTGTAACTTGGCAGGTGTGAGAATGATTGCTGTCATCGAAGGCAGGACCAGCAATGCTCACAGAACGTTGTACCTGGATGATGTTGCTTTTGTCACTCGCTCCACTGTTACCACTTGGCTGTAGCACAGGAGTCTCCACGAATGCCGTCATCAGGATTGGTAGCCGCTGGGGACAACACAATGCGTGAGCCGTTATTGGACTGAGCAAAGTATCGACGTCCATTGGTACTGCTGATGGAAGTGAAAGACAGATGTCCAACACGCATTCATCGCCGCAAAGCATACACCGTAGCACAGGTAAAATGCAATTTTGCCATATCGGTCTGAATGAAAGGAACCAGGTCATGTTTAGATCTCTCAGCCTGGCCAATCCAAGGACGTTAGTTATCCTGTCCCGGTAGCGCATTGCTAGGATTGTCTCTTCCATTCCCATGGGAGCTATGTCTGAGCCGAGGCTTGCCATAACGAAGCAGGAGGGTCAAAAATAGAATCCCTGCGACGAGTCCCAAAAATAATGGTATGCCGCCAAAAATGGAGTGCACAAAATTAGGAAAGATTCCCAAAATTGCCTGGAAGGGTGTTAGCAGTCCCGTAAAGACTGTCTTAAATATGCCTGGGATGCTTGTTGCACTAGACATGTTAAGGAGTTGGCTGAACATTTCTACGAAATGCACGGGGCAATTTGTTGATAAAAGGTCATGAACTTCAGTAGATGTCCTTGCAACTAGAAGATCATACGTCTCTTTAGATGACGTTATAGGCACTGTTGTCTGTAAAAGTACAGATTCCATTTTGCTTAATGTATCAATTTGTATAGAATAGAGATTCAGACGAGGCCAGATGGGAGTCACTATGTCTGGAGGCCCACTCGGAAACAATGCTTGCATACAGCATTTGACCATGGATGTTACTTCTACTAGATAACTTTTCCCTGGCACGAGGCCACAACATCTGTGATCCGTTCTAAGAATGTAACTCCCGTTCGAAAGTTGCATAAAGAAGGGCTCTATCTGAGTTGCAGGTGTGACTAGCTGGTGGCATGAAAGGTTGTTTGAATTTCCATCACATGCTCCGTGTAAATTAATACCCTGACACAAAAGTATACCGCTTAGTGAATGTTTACAATTTTCACCACTAAGAAATACATTTTTGTCACTGTCACTATAGCAAGAATGAGTGTATGGTAATTTCCATTCGGATTTTACATATCCTTTACCCAATTGTTCATATTGGCCAGCAGGTATGTACTCAATGCACTTTTTAAATCGGAAAGTTGTTATCGGAATTGTGATAATTCAGTGTATTATCCATTCAATGACAGGACTCTCTGACATTGTCAATGGTAATCTCTCGAGTTTTTTGATGCTCAGGATTGTATAGTCTGCTCCTTTCTGTGCCAAACTGATCTGTTTATCAGTAAGGTTAAAACTGGAAAATAATGACGTTGTGTTGATTAAACGCCAAGGCACATAGCCTGAACGAAGATTTTGCAGCGTCCAGCCTAGTTCTATAATAGAGCGTAATTGAGACTGGCCATGTTGTAACATTAGCAAATCTCTGTCTATCACATCAAAGGCAGAGGATACAATATTGTCCAACGAATATATTCTGGAAGACAGAGTCATCAACCCATTGTCTACCACAGAAAGTGATTTCTCCAAATTAATACGATCAATTTCTCGTATTTTTTCAGCAGTTTCAATTTGCTTTACTTTCCAAGCCTCTTTGTAAGCAGCATAGATACTGGTCGCTATGAAACGCTTTTGACGCTGTTTGCGTGGTCCAAGAATGAAATCGCGCAAATCAGCTCCATCTTTTAGTAAAGACAAGTGTTGCTTAATTTCAGCCAGTGTGGATGTTTTTAGCCATTCAAGGCAGAGTTTCCCTACACTGTATGTTGTTATAATCCCTGGATGTTGTCTCTGGGAATATCTCAAGTCTAATCTGGTCATTTTTAACCCCTGTGTTTTATTCAGGAATCTATCTTGACAGCTATTTGTGTCTGTAGGCCAGATTAACCACTTTTTCCAATCAGGATGTGTTCTGTGGAAATGTAAAATTTGTGACACGTCTAACTCAATATCTGTGGTTGTATTCTCAGGTATTGGCTTTGGTATAGATGATGTTTTAAGGTCTTTGATCTTCGCTAGGCCAAGACAAGATGTTTGGTGTATTGTGTCATTTAAAAACAACATTTGTTCTGGTATCATGCAGGTTCTAAATAGTGCTTCAATGCCTTGCACCTGCCAATCTTTTGTACCCCAAATTGTTTTCGTTTCAATATTATTTTTCCAATAATCAAAACCAAATGTTATCATTTTGTCATAAAATGCTTCTGAATATATCAATTTAGAATTTGTCAGCATTGTTTTCATTCCTGTTTTATCTAACAGTTTGTAATAAAACGTTTCTGCATTACTGGTGTTAAACCCTGAGAAGTATTTGAATTTCTCAAAAAATGCTTTAGAACTGCTTTTAGGTGGTGTAGAACAATGTTCCCATTGATTATACATAAAAACATTTCTAGGCTGTGCAGATTTATGCAAGTAATGATCCCCATAGTGGGTGTAACAGAATAGCTGCTCATAACTAGATGAACCTTGTAAATAATCATGATCTGTGAATCTAGCTGACATTACTAAATCAGACATCATGTCATTAATACTGTTAAAGTCCCATTCATCAGAGAATGTACTAGGTGTCACAAAGTCACTTAAGGAAACCTTTAGTTGATGAGGATACTTCAGGATTTCGACCGGATCATATATCTCATAGTCTGTTTTCTCCCATACTACCCCACCAGGTATTGGAATTGCTGTGACATTTACTGTTGACAGTTCTCTTTTATTCACGTGGGATGATCTGTGTGGTTTGAGGACTAGGTTGATGTTCTGACTTGCTGTGTCCATTGTAATATATTTTCCTTCAATGAATTTTCCCAAACACAGTACCATGATGAGCCAAAGCAGGAGGAAAAATACACCTAGACCGAACCAGAACTCTAGCCAAGGGGAAATTAGGTAGATTTCCTTCAGTTGATGAAAGAGTTCTGTTGCTTTTTCTTTAAAAGTCTTTTTTGTTTCTGGCATCACTTCGGGGTCGTTTTGATCTTCAGAGAAGTTGTCGAAGTTGATGAAATAACCAGAGGCAGTTCTGTCAATTGATGGGATTGTTCTTTCAATCTGTCATTCCGTAGCATTTTCTGATGCCACATTAGTGTAGACTGGTGTTGTTTCTTGACAAACTGTTTCAATCTGTGTTTCAAGAGGCACGAGTTCCATGGCATTATTGCATAGTCCTTTATTGTGCACTGCAGGCTGATCGAATGTGATTAGTCTTTCAGTTTGAACCTCTTGGATTGTTGCAAGTTTGGGTATTCTGTTGTTTCTTGGGAGTCCACTGGGCCTACTGTTGATTATAGGCCACATGCTTGTGGTTTTACCAGGTCGATTGATACAACTCTGTTCTCCTTTATCCAGCAAGGGGCGGTAGTACTACTGATCTTGTTCCGGTGACTGCCAAGACAGGTACTGCTTTTCTGTGAGAAGGCCCAAATTCCTTCTTCACCGCGATCTTTTCTCTGACTAGATCCCCAATCTTTGGAATCCAGACAGGCCTTGCTGGGGCTGTTGCGGGTGGTGCCTCGTCAGTGGTACTTGGCTGTTGTTTTAACTTTATGTTGCTTAATGATTTTCTTGTTTCATTCAGTTCCTGTAAAACAGCCAAACGATCTTTTACATCAAAGTGCGTTGTTTCTTCTTGTACCACTGACATCTGACTATCGAGGTCCTGAACTCGCATTCTAATTCCGAACAATAGTTCGTATGGGCTGAAACCTTTTAGAGAATTTCTTGGCATGTTGTTAAGACTAGTCTGGACACTTATTAAATGTTTGACCCACCCAGCGCCTGAACCTAATACCTTCGCTGTTATAGATTGCTTTATGTCACGGTTTTTTCTTTCTACCACACTATTCCCTTCGGGGTGCGACGGACAAGAATACCGCAACCCAATTCCCATGCTGGCCATGGCCTCCTTATAAGCTCGAGAGCTGAAAGCAGGACCCTGGTCAGAATGGAACGTGGTAATTGCGTATGTGCCGATAAAGACTCGCAAATCTTTTATAACTGTTCTAGCGTCAGCCGAGCGCTGGGGCCACATCCATATGAACCTCGTACAGGAATCCACTGCTACCATGATATATCTATAGTTGCCGTCCCTTTGTAGGGGACCACAGTGGTCCAGGTAAACGCATGCAAATGGTTTATCCGAGATGAGAAGGGGTGTCTGCGCTGGTCGTTTTACTGTTGATACTTTTTTCCTTTGGCATATGTCGCATTCTAATACATACTTTGTAGTTTGTATTCTCAAGCGAGGCCACCAATATCTCTGTTTTAATAGTGATATTGTTGCGGAAACGCCAGCGTGTGCAGAAGCAATCCCTTCGTGTGCCGCTTTGATTAGTCCTAGTCTGTGTTCCCTGTTTGGAATTACTCTATCCCCCACTCCAGGGATTCGAGCAAAAGGAACATTATTTGTATCCGTTAAGTACAAGTACTTTTCAGGAAAGCCTTTTGGGAGTGTTTTCTTATCATTATTTACTGACGCACTGACAGCTTCTGGAATATCGCTGTCTATTTTTGTTTGTGACCGAGTTATCGCAGCTACGGAAGCCGTTTGCACAGCTGCCTTCGCGGCTTCATCAGCCAATAAATTCCCTGCAACGTGAACGCCATCACGTTGATGACTCAGTGTATGTATCACGTGAGTCTTTTGTAGTTCTTTCTGTAACATAACTACCTGTTCCCAAAGCATTTTATGCTTTATTGTGCCACCTTTTGCATCTTTGAATCCATTTTCCACCCAATTCTGCAAGTATTCATTATAAGATTGTACGCAATAAAAAGAATTGCACACTATTAGTGTGGGGAATTCGCGATCGGTATTTTCTAGCGCCATCTTAAATGCTACTAATTCAGCTTGTTGAGCCGAGCAATCTCCTAGAGATTGTGTTTTAGTGACCAGTGGTCTGAATTTTCCTTTGTGCCAGCGACCTTTTACAATCGCGCACGCAGCACTGTAAGCTTGCTTACCCCCACCTGCGGGTTGTGCTGATCCGTCAGTATATATAATACTTCCGTATTCTTCGAGAGGCAGGATTTCAATTGGCAGAGGACATTCATATTCATATTGTAAAAATTCCTGTTTTTTTAAGTTAGGATCAAATTCGTAAACTACGTCTGTTGCAGCCAGAGAATTAACCCACTGGATCCATCTCGGATGCAAAGCTTTAGCATTAGGAATGCTTGCTTTAGTTACTGCTTCTAAAGCCGGTATGGGTGTTACGATTATTCTTCGTTTACCTTGTGCTAGGGGCCTTTCTTTCGCTACAGCAGTCTGAACCGCAGTTAGAATTTTCTCTGTTGAACTGAATTTTATTTCAGCCTTTGTGTACAAATGTGATTTGTAAGCTATTGGAACCTTTTAACCCTCATTAGAGGTTAGGTACGTGAATCCGCATCTTCCTGGGATGACTCGGATTACAAGATCACGTGTGTTGTCACGTGTATCTAATTTTGTTTTTGCTAACATGTCTGTTTGCAGTGATCTCAAAATTTCTGTGTGTTTTTGAGTCCAATTGATTTGTTTAAAATCAGGTTTAATTAGTTCGTAGAGAGGTTTAACCCTCTCTGCGTAATTTAGTATGTAAGTTCTTCCGAAATTCAGAAAACCTAGTATGGATTGTAAATTCTTCAACGTTTTTGGAGCTTGGAGTACAGCGCACTTCTCTAAGAAGTTGTCCGCTAGGCTTTTCCCTTCACTTGATAATTCGTACCCTAAAAATAGTACTGTCAGATGGGCAATTCGAGACTTTTTAAAGTTGAATTTGTAACCCTCTGCTGCGAACCCAAGTATAATGGTGTTCACTCTTTTCAAGTGAGTATCCAAGTCGTCGTCTGTGAGATAAATATCATCTACGTAAGATAATGCTTCATCATCATAGATTTGTAGTAACTCTGTTACCCTAGCTGAGAATAGTCCTGGGCTGTTCTTGAACCCCTGTGGGAGTCGACAGAATTTTTTCTGCGACCCAAATGCAGGGAAAGCAGTCAAATATCTGCTTTCTGGTGCAATGTTTTGACAAAAGAAACCATTAGAAATGTCTAATGTCGTTTTATATTTTTTCCTAACTATATTATTCATTAGGGCTGCACTATGCGAGTTTTGTACTGCAAAAGTTTTGCAACATGTATTAAGGTGTCTGTAGTCCAAAACTAGACGATATAAATTGTCTGGCTTGGAGACAGGAAACAAAGGATTGTTCATTTGAGAGGTGCATGTTTCAATCACCCCCTGGTATTCAAGTTGATCTAAGATCTCCCTGACTTGTTTTTTAGCTTCTTGCTTTATGGGATACTGCCGTTGGGCAGTTGGTTCACTTTTTAATTGGATTTTGTGAGGCGGTGAATCCTCATCCCATCCTATATGATTTTTATATAATGCAGGTGCCTGGGCTACTGCCCATTTCCCTGCATATGTATATTTTTTGTGAATCGGTATGTGATTCGAGAAGGCAGGCATAATCACTTCTTCGCCACGAGGGCACTCCCTGACAAACTCCGGGGGCCAATCTTTTTCAGCTAACAGAATATCATAGCCTTTTGAGAGCTTATCCCAAAATAGACCTTTAATTTTCCTAGTCTTATCACCCTCTATACGCAATGTTATTTCGTATATTTTATGGGGCTCGCTAAGTCTGGCGTCGGCAGTTTCAACTTGAATGTATTCATTCGTGTCCACTGTCTCCAGATGACTCATCAAGATCTTGAGCGCTATACTGATTTCTGCTGCACTGTCCAACATTGTCAATGCCCACTCCCCGTTTTTCAACTGTGTCCTCAGTATTCTCGGCATTGTTGATTACTCTAATACTGGCTACCTTCTTTTTTTGAAATTGAGATTTTTTACTCTGAGCAGGTTCCTTGTCTTTGGACTTGGTGTGCTCTCCTGGGTCTGACTGTCCTCTTCTTTCCGAATTCTGTGGAAAAGATCGAGAGGGACGTGTATCAATACTTTGATATCTATCAGGTTTTTTCAGATTATCCCTATTTCTAAGGTTATATCTTTTCTCAGAGGGCTCCCTCTGGGGAGACTGGCGTTCTCGAGTCGGAGTTCTTTCCCTCCGTCGAGGAGACCTTTCTCTGGACTGGAAAACTTTTTCCTTGGGAATGGATTGTTTATTTCCATCCCAGCTCTTTTTAGGAGTATTTGAATTATTTTTAATAAATAATTTTTCAGGATTTTCGAGCAGTTGGGGCTTTACCGGTTTCCCACCCAAGCTGTCTCTACCTAATTCTTCATAGCATTTTTCTATGATTTTTGCAAGCTCAACAGGATCTTTTATATCTGTTTCCTTCAACTTCTGGCGAATCGCCACAGATGCTGCTTCTCCTCTAATGTTGGCTAATAATATAGCCGTGACCTGCTTGAAGTCTTTCAGTAATTTCATACCTAGATTTAAAGCGGGCTCTGGACCGAATTCATTTTGAACCTGTTTTAGCACTTCTGGTATTACCGCCATAGACGGAACACCGTGTGTTTTTGTGTAAATGGAAGCAAAGACTGTACCCCAAGTGTCACAGTCCTTCACGTGTGGTGCGATTCCCATAGGAAGGCAGATGGTCAAGATTCTGTGTTTCTCCATGGGGGTAGTATCAGGAAACACTGCCTCTATTTGAGTGATTTTCTGTGCTAACCAGAAAGGAATTTGTTCCCGTTTTACGGGTGTTTTACCAAGACATGACAGTATGTTCTGTGGTGTAATTTTATTTGTGTTCCCCTGATGAGGGGTCAGCTGTGGTGTATTAACAGCTGGCTGGACTGTTGCAGTCCGCATTACATATTGGACTAATTGCCTATGTATTTTTATTAATGTGTTTAGCTGTACTAACAGCTCTTCCTTAGACATTTTTACAATGTCAGGATGTGGTGTGTAGCTGGCTAGAACCGGCCACGTGGCTCCTGGTCTACCTAGTGGACCGAGCCTAGTTATGTGATCAGTGTGTTTTAGGGCGCCATTAAACAAGAGCAGGTGCTCTTGAAATTTAAGTGGAATTTCAATCTCCTCGAAAGGAGCGTACTCTTCCGTAGGTTTCTCTATTTTGTAATAGTGAAACTCTTTTGTTCTAGCGTTTACCGCTGGAAAGTTTATCCATGAATAGAATACCTCTGTCTGCCGATACTCGTGAGCCTCTATCACGAAAATTACTGTACCACTTGAAGTGTCAGTCCGTTCTCTATAAGTTTTAACGTTATAGATCTTCTTAAGTGGACCGGGATGATAATAGCATCCGGGTCTGTGTATTCAGGACCTTGCTGAGTCGCATCTGCTGCGGCCCCAGAGGTTCCGTTTTCTGGCATTGTAAAAATGCGAGGTTTGCAGAGTAGGTCTCCAAGGAGATAAAGATTAGGTGCACAATATTTTGGAACACTGTATCCTTCAACGTTGAATAAACCAGAGCTTTACATAGGAATCTCTTCCTACTGAGTTCGGGCGGATTTTAACCTTTCACCCACTCCAGACGTCTATTGGAGTATTTACGGGAGAAAGGGGTGTGAAATATGCACTACTGAGTTACTCTAAAAGTCTTGCGTTAGTTTATCGCCTTACCAAACGTTGGGCGCCATGTAGTGTAGTTCCTAGTTTCCCACTAGGCCCTGCGCATTGGAATAACATAAACAGTAGTATCGACGTGGAACTGCGGATATTCCAGGCCTCCACTGACTATGCTAAACTTAATTGGGTTGTGTTACCAACTAGCTCAGAGGTCACTGGAAACTTTCTTCTCTGCATAGGAAGTGATCAGCTTCCTTGGCACAGACAAGAAGGGATTCAGCTTTCCAACAACCGTGCAACATGACAACTTTGCTCCTCAGATCAAGAGTCAATCTCTAGGGTCGTGTGAAACAATAGACATGTATTTCACTCAGTCAGTCTAGTGCAGTTTACTTTCACGAGATGTAGAGAATAGAGAGACGGGCGTTTGTTAATAAAGGGTTAACATTTATTGAACAGTCTTTCTTCTCGTACAAGAGAAATGTATTGCCACAATTGCAAGAATTGTTATTATAAAAAGTACGTACAGTAAGATAAGTATTGCGAAATAGAACTGTAAAAGCATTGATATGGTTTCTTAGCCATACAATGGTTTAAAAGTAATAAAACATATATACAGTCATATATACATTAGGCTAACATACTCAACTGGTGCTTCTAACTAAGCCTACCCCAGTGTGCCTGACCTAAGCCTAACACGTGGAAGGGGAGCAAGTAAGTAGCTTTAAGTTAAGTTGGTTTTGCCAAGGTTTGTTTCAAGAATTCTCGTCTAAGGGTTTAGTCAACACCATACCTCTGAATAGAATGATGGAGGATTGGTATCTCCTTCAGGGGTCTCTCTCGATATCCCAGTCACCCGCGAGGGTAGACCGGAAACGCCGGAGCTGGATTTCTCTGCACGAGAAAGGCAGCGGCTTCTCTTCAGCGCGTCGAGGAAGGAGGGGGGACAGCGTCCGCGGGCAGCTGGAATCTGCTGGATGTCTTCGCAGAGGACGGCTGTTCAGCTCCTAAGCGTACTGTACCATAGTTCGCGCTTTGGCAGCGATAATGGTATCAGCAGCTTCACCACCACAGGGACAGCAGGCTGCAGCGACAGAGTGCTAGATTTACCAACACGGGGTCTTGCAGGCAGCTGGCATCAGCAACAGTAGCTCGCATTGCTTAAGGCAACGTTGGTAATATTTATACCTGACAGGTGCCGGGTTTGACGCAAGTTTGCTGGACATAAGACGTCAATTAAAGATGTCACTAGGAAGTGATAGTTATCAGTTGCTCATTAGAGTTCCATTACTAATCAAAACATAGCAAGCGGGGATTTCCAGGTTTGCTGAGTTTTTATCTTGTTGAAGAACTCGGAGTGTTATCTAGGAATATCAGATAGTGACTACTGCTCTGTCATTGCACTAATTGGTCGCAAAGGAAGTGGCAGAGAGAACTATGCTGGAATGTGGCTCTGTTCGTGTGAGGCCAGAGATGACTTTTCAGAAAATCGCACTTGAACGGTTATGCCAATATAGGGAATAAATGGATTTATAGCCGAATAGGGGCATAAGGTCACAGTATTGATCAGGAACCTAGATAAACACGCAACAACTGTTACAAAGGGAAAACTTCTGGATACGTTATTTGAGCATGATGCAGCCCACAGGGTTGAATGATCTTATGGAATTTTTGTGTTATCTCTGACTTATGATGTCTCTAACATAGACTGATTTCTGATTCTTGACAGTTAGATTTATTTTGATATACACATATGTTAAATTACATATGTACACACATGTGTTTTTAATATTTTTATATACTTTACTTCCGGAAACCTATGGTTATTTCACATATTGGGTTATTCAACTTCAATTGAGTTCACATCACTGTGGGTTTATCATTCCCGTTATTTTGTTTTCTACTTTTCCAAAATGGCCCCCGCATGCTTCACTACCGCATATCATTGCACTGTTTTTCAATGGCCACCGTACTCCGGACTGTTTGAATGCACCGGGCGTGCTGTTTGAAGTACGAGTAGCAGTTAGCTCGGCTTGCACACGCAAGGAGGAATTTGTGATGAACATTGCGTGAATACAACTTTTCTAGTAAGTTTCCATCGGGAGGTTGTTTAATCCTCACCGGCACATACGAACCTTAATCTGTGATACTCAGCGAGTGAATATTACGTATTTAGCGAGTATTCATTCAGGGTGTTTGTTTTAGGGTTATTGGCACTTTTAGTTTGGTACTCTTGGTCACCACAGTGTTTACTATTTCTAAGTGTACTCCGTACATAACGGATTTTGTTTCAGTAGCATTTGACTATAGACACGATTCTCTTTTCTATTATCTGTCACATGATGCATAGTGCATCCCCGATACTTGAACCTAATGATCATCTAACTAGCACTTTCCACAACTGTCTCTTTTTGGCACATCATGCATGTTTAAAAATCACAGAGATGATTTGAATATTACTGATAATTAGTTCTTCATTTATTTGTTGATACATAGGAGATATCATCCCTGAAAACAGTTAGTTTTTATTTTTATTTACCGACTATGCCCCTGATGAAGGGCTGGATAAACCCGAAATGCATAGGGATGTAAAAAGGAAAATTGTGGATGTATTTACTGATATTTAAGGAATACTTGTACACATGGAATAAGAAATGAATTTGGAATGAAAACTTGAATACCACGAATTACAAATTAATTTGGAATGAACTTGGTGTTTGTTTGAACTTTATCATACCTACTGGTATTACTCAACGCGGTGCATTGGGGGACAACTCCGACCGGGAGATTGCTACTTGGTATTTATCTCAACGCTGATTGGTTCAGACAGCGAAGCCCTGGTTTGCACGCAACAATTCTTTACCTTTTCAACTTTTGGTCTACTGAACGGTGCGTGTCTTATCCTATCAGTGTGAGAATATTGTCAGGATTCTTGACTTTGTTTAGGACCTTACACTTATTTGCTATTTCCCCTCCAGATCACTTCTAGATACTCATATTTTAATTGTGATGATCTACGCATAATATATGCCTGGTCCGGAGTTGTCACTGTTCTTAGAGACCTTGGGGCCTCGGGAGTCTCTCTTCTCTCCATACTGGGCCTCTTTTCCTTGGGGTATACACTTCTTCTTGGCCTAGTGCCATTCCCGTAAGTTGACTGGACTCGCTGACCCTCGCCTTTGCTCACTCTTAACAACCCCTTCTTTTCAGATCCCTCCACTCTTAAAAATTGCTGACTCTTTATCAGGGTGTGCAAAGATGGTGCAGCGGGCACACAAGCTTTAGTTTACCTGCACTTTTGAGCTAATGATCTTACCTTTAAGACCCGACTCCTTTTCCTCCCTTTCAGTTTATCCAGGTGCCATCACATTGCCCATCCACTGCTCCTTCTCTGTACCAACGTTGGACTTTTTGAGACATAAACTGTTGTATGTTCACGCTGCTCTTGAACTAACAACCTCTCATTGGATGGTGGCTGAACAAATACTGGTCTTAGTAATGAGGGCATACATGCACTAATTTCTTTTAGTTCCAACAAAATGTCCTATAAAAACAATCTCTGCCCACTAGAAAAAAAAAGTTATTACTATTACATACTTGTATATCAACACACCAATTTATTTTAAACCAAACAACAAATATTACTTGGACTGAGGCTCTAACATGAGTCTTGACAGCATTCCTGTAGTCCCTGCACTGTATACCACTGCATTCTTCACCACTTGGCTTTAATCTACAACACTTCAATCTATGACACTGCCCTCTATCCTACTGCACTCTACTCTATACAATTGCACTCTACTCCCTTCCACTGTACTCCATGCCACTGTACTCTATGCCACTTGTCTTAATGGCAGTGCTTTCCATGCCACTGCAGTCCATGCCACTGGACTCTACAACACTCTATACGGCTCAGCTCTACTCTACACTATACCACTCTACGCCCCAGCACTCTACTTTATTAAACTCTACACTACTCAAAACTAGTCTGCAACACTTGAGGCGTCACCACTGCAATTAACGCCACTACACTTTATGCCACTGTACCTATGTCAATCCACTCTACAGCACCATAATCACCTCTACACCACTGTACTCCATGCAACTGCACTTTATGCCACTCTAAACTGCACGACTCCAATCTACGTCACTGCCGGACAGCAGAAAAGTACAACTTGGAAACAAAGAAAGATAACTACTTCTTTGTAACTGTACTACCGCACATGTGCTTCCCTTGGTCACATGGGGACCTTAACGGTGGGAAACGCAACCTATCTATAGTAGTAGTGCAGCCATGGGGGGATGATAAAAAAGGCGTTACTGCCACTCTGCTCCCTCTGACTTTGCCAGCTGCCTCACTGCTCATCTCGTCGGGCCAGAAGGAGATAGTCTCTCAAGGCACAGGCTCCCCACCCAGTCCAGACGCTGCCCTCATGCTATGACAGCAGTGCACTGATTGGTCTTATTCGCCTCGTTTGCCGCTCAGACAGTGCATTGGAGCCTGTGGCATTTCTCCAACTTAGCTGTGCAACCTAAGACGGCCGACTAAACTGAAACGCGCAATTAAAAGTGTACACTACTCCTCCTCGGCCCCCTCCACGCACAATTCTCATTGCACGGCTCAGACAGCATAAATAAAGTGATAATAACTGTGTTATTCACATTTTATTAATCATCTGCTGGTGCTGGGCTGTGGGGCGACGCACCCCTGCCATTACGGAGGAGTCACCCCTGTACCTTTAGAATGATGGTTTAGAATACATGCATACCTAAAACAATTTACTCACACAAAACAAAAGCCACAACTCCTAGAAGCCTTGCTATGTTGTGATATGCTTGTCAATATTCTAGATCCTTTCCAAAGGAAGCACATGTGCTGTAGTAGCTTCTCTGCAGCTTGTTGAGTAATTCAATGAAAGTCTAGTTAAATGTATGCAACTACTTAAAAACAGGCATGCTGCTGTGCACTGTGCAACCGTGCATGTGCCTTAAACATCATGCTCTGTTTGTTCAGGAGTGGAACAAACCTGTGCTGAACTTCACTGTTTGTGAGCACGGATCCGCATCTTTTGCTTTGCACTTGCCCAGGCAATCCTGAGGCTACTCTTTAAAATAGAGAGCAAGAGTGTCTTTCAACAGTGTATGAGAAGGAACTCAAGAATAGATGGGAAGGGCACATCAGTACTCCATAGGAGAAGTGGGGCTGCCGTGACATCCCACCTGGCTCTATAATACAGTGACAGTTAAGTGGAGTGGTGTGGCTCACTGGTTAGAGTGGAGTGGTGTGGCTCACTGGTTAGAGGCGGCAGACCCGAGAGCAGAGAACGGCCTGGGACCAGGGTTCGATTCCCAACGTGGCAGGGTCTTGGACCAGTATCAGCGGACTTGATAATTCTCGCCTCGGTGCCTACTCTAATCAGGGATCACACTCAGCAACTCTGGGCATTAAGCTTGCCTCATCTCCACAATGGCCCCTCACAAACGCCGGGGATGCCTGGTTTCACCTTGGAGACTCCCAGGAGGGACTATCTCACAGGGAAAGCCAGGACGGGTTCCCCAGCGGTCTATAGCGCTACGAGGCCTGCGGTGCGGGTAGCAGTGCGCTTTACAAGACACACAATTTAAGAGATTTAAAAAGTGCTCATGTCTTTTTGTCAGTGCCAAATATTTGCACAGCCTAACATGCACATGTTCTTAGAGCAGCCCCTGTCACTCACTGATCAGTGTGAGGAGGAGGGCTACACTTCCTGCACAACAGGCCCGCAAAGTTGCAACTTGGGCTCGGCCTATAGTAAATATGGGGCATTTATTGCTCATATTTTACAGTGTTTGTCACAGGCCTCAGGTGGCGGGGTGCAGGTCAACTGCTCCTGAAAAGGCCCAACTGCTGCAGCCCGTATTAGGGAATACCGACTTTGTCTAAACATAACTAACAATTTGGAGAGAAAATGACATGTATACACAACTTGATTCTGAGCATATATAGCAATCGATCTGATGAAAAGCTAGGCTATTGATCTATTCATGAGTTCAAATGAGCAAAATGGTCATCCTTTCTGTCAAGTACTCACAACAACTTTTAGGTGTTGGCAAGCGGTTTGAGGCCTGCTTTGCATGTTAGCGACATTTATCGCTAATGACAAGCAAAGTGGGCGTACCCAAACTGTTAGCGACTGAAAATAGTCGCTAACATCGCTATCACCTGTTAACAAGGCAGGCGTAGCGATGGAAATATTCGCGCTAAACGCATATATCTCCAAATACTAACACCTGCCCAGACCAGTTCTTAGCTAAGTTATCCAATGGGAGCTGGATAACATGGCTAAGAGCATTTCATCGCTAATGCGTGAATATCGCTGTATTCTCAGCGATATTCACACATTTCGCCGCTATCGCCGGAAAATCTATCGCTTTGGAGATAGACGTTGCTACTAGCACATTATCTCAGCGATAAATTCCGGCGATGCTCAGCGATTAAAAATTCATCACTAAGCCTATTCAGCGATAAATTTCGCTACTTATTGGTAATATGCGCCCAAGTTACAGCGAAAACAATCCCGCTGCTTCTACGGCCAGCGTGTCTGTGATCTCCGTCCATAATGTCATTACCTTTGACCAACTCCAAAACATGCGGCCATACCAGAGTTGTGACTGACACATCTTGGGCAGTTCAAGGTAGCGCCATATATCTTGTGTAAATGCAACAATGTGAGGTATGCCCTTTCTAGTATGTTGTATTGAATATATTGAAAATTTGCATTGTAAGAGAGTTTGCGTGGATACACTAAAACATAATCCTAATCCTTCTACGTTAGGGCGTGGTCAATGTCACACTCCCATTCCTTCTGAGTGAACTGTAGTGACTCTTGCTGGGTGTAGATTAGACACTTATTGAACCATCCAATGTGTCTGCCCCCATTACCTAAGAGGGAGAGTGTATGCACCAAGGGATGTGTGTCTGGTTCATTATCTGTGATTTGCCAGTGGTATTGTAGTTCGGCCATTATGATGTTATAGGGCAAGATGTGTCCCATTGGTAAATTATGGTCTGCCTTCAACTGCACGAAGAAAAAGAGGGTGTTGTTTTGGAATAGGGCTCCAAGGTGTCCATCACTGCGTCCTCCCATGTCGCCACACCCTCCAGCTCAAGGAGGTCCCTTAAGGGGCAGCTAGAGTTAATGTGTATCTCTGGTGCATACGGTGTGAGTGTGCGTAACAGCCAAGTAACAATGTTTGAAATTGGGGGTTCCCAGCCCTCCCTTGTCTCCTTTTAGTTGAAGCTTATGAAAAGTAAGGGAGCATTAGCATATTAGAATGGGATACCTAGCCCTGAACTGTGAGCAGCAGCATGCTCCAGAATGTCAGTAGTGGGGAAGAGAGGCGACGGCTCTTGTGAGATTGCCATCAATTAAGTCTTGGGTGTTGTAGTAGATGTGAATGTCAAGGTACTGAAATGTGCATGGCTTCCAGCCTATAGGGTGAAGATCTACCATTGAGTGCTGTGGTCGGCAGTCTGGGCTGAGAGGGAATAGGCAGGAATTAGCCTAGTTCAGCCCCAGTCCAGAGGCAGCACATAATTCCCTCAGGGCTACCTCCTTCTTACTAATCCCCTGTCTAATATCTTGAATGTAGATGAGTACATCCTCCTCATAAAGAGCGATGATGTGTGATTCATCTCCCAAGGTGATAATCTATCTCCACCCAATGTGTCGCAGTCGTTGGGCAAGTGGCTCCATTGTCAGGGCAAAGAGAAGTGGAGACAAAGTGCACCCCTGATGTGTTCCCCCACTTAAATGTTATTGGATTCGATATGAGTTGTCCTATCATAATTTGGGAAGTAGGATCTGTGTAGAAGAGTCATATGAGTCATGAGGAACAGCCAGTAATGCCCAGCTTTGTTAGCGTTGTGAACATGAACTCCCAGTCCACCATGTCAAATACTTTCTTTAGATCTCATACTATGCAAGCTGCATATGGCGAGTGGGCCCACACGCAGTCCATCACTCTGTGGACTCTACTGATGTTTAGGGTGGTGGACTGATTAGGAATGAAATCATTTTGGTCCATATGGACCAGCTGGGGCAGGTACTCTAGGAGGCACCCCATAATGACGTTGTAATGCGTTTTGTAATTGGTTCTTAACAGTGGGTGAAAGGATGTCACCTCAAGTGGGTCTTTGTCTGCATTTGACAGTAAGACAAGCAGGGATTCTCAAAGCGTCTGAGGAAGACTGCCCCCCACTAATAAGCACGGATACAACTCCTAAAGTTTGAGTAGTAAAATGCTCTCATAGGCCTTATAGAAATCAACTGGAACGCAATGCAGTCAAGGGGTTTTGCATATGGCAGATCCTAGAATTGTCCCTCTGTGCTCCTGTTTTGTGATGGGTGCCCAGAGATCCTCCTAGCCACATAGGTAGTGTGATTCTCTCAAGGAAAGTTTGTATATAGGCTTTTCAGTCGATAACATTCGAGTGAATCAGTAATTTGTAATGAGCCGTAAATGCAGCGAGGATGTCTGATTGGCTGGTGAACAAGTAGAATGGGGAATGACAAACCATGGTTATCAAGGTAGCTGGTGTTGTACTACATAGTAGCCAAGCCAATAACCAGCCAGATTTTTCCCGCATGGAATGCATCTTGGCCTGTAAGGCTCTAAAGTCCAGACACCTGAGTTGTTCTATCAGTCAGTACTGCTAATCTGTAGCTCCCTCAAGTGCCTGCCAAACAGTAGGGTTTCCACGAGCCGCCATCTCCAGTGTACTCAAGGACAGATTGAGGCAGGTAAAGTCTTTATGGAGATCTGCTCTTGCCCTCAACATTGTGTTAATAGAATGACTGTGCAGCACTACCTTTAAGGCTTTCCATGCTATGGGCTTAGCAATGACTGTGCCCCAGGTTTCCTTTATGTTACCAGATATTGCTTCTCGGGTTGCATCTCGGAATGCAACATCTTTCAACACAGCAGGATGAAGACACCATGTGTGAAGGGCTGGGGGCTCAAGGAGTAGCTGGAGTGGGTTACGACTGAAGAAGGTCTTCCTTAGGTACTCCATACTGGTGACTTGTGAGTGAATAGTCAGGTGACAAAGTATGGGATCCAAACGCATGTGCAAATCATGGGAGGTGAATAGTAAGACTAGTCCTTCGTGGCAGGGTGTAAATTGTGCCGACTATCTGAGAGAGACCAGTGCAGGAACCATTAGGTAAGGCCCGCTGCTGCCACCATGATGAGAGAATGTTGTTGTGGAGGGTGGGATTGGTCCAGGTTGGAGTTGAGGACCCAGTTGAAGTCACCTCCAATCATCCATGGGATGTGGAACCATCTGTAAGGGTGACAGAAGGTGGGCCAAGAAGGCCTGCGGTTCTACATTTGGTGCATACATGCTACCTAAAAGGAGAGAGTGTCCATCCAGCTGTCCTTCCAAGAAGATGTACTGCCCCTCGGGGTTAATTTCCATGGTAAGGCAATGGAAGGCAACTGTTGGACGGATTCATATTAGAGCACCACATGTAAATCCTGAATATATAGTGCAGTGGCATTGACCGCAGCAATGTTTCTGCAGTCAGGAGTCTTCTCTACCCATGATGTGTGTTTGCTGGAGAAGTGCAATCTGTGCACTGAGCCACTTAATGTTTTGCTGGACAATGTGACGCTTATGTGCTGTCACCATTCTACGAACAACCAGATTATTTGTAAACTAGTCATGTCTCTGTGGTAGTATGGGAGGTGTGCTTAACTCAGGGCTGGAATATAATCTGTTGTATGACCTGCTTAACCTGTAGAACGGAACTCCAAACTCCTGTCCCAGGGCAGTTGTGAGAATGGTGACTACCCAAACACTGAACAAACATACCAATATTTGGGAACTCTAATATTGGAGCTGTGTTAAGGACCCCAGCCAAGGACAGCATCTGGCGGGTGACTTGAAATCCTGATCCAAAGTTAGGCTAGTTGAAAGTGAGTGAAGGCAAGGATAGTCCACAGACAGGGAAAGGCGACCCATTGCAAATCTGTGAAGTGCTGGATTGAGTCAGACTTGCCACTAGTTGCAGTGTAAGTGGCCTGCAAGGGGTTCTAGAATAAAGTTGCAGGTGTTCATGTTTCGGCAGTATATTGTTCTCAGACTAGAATATATGTGGTTTGCAGAGTGGCAGCAGGCAGAATCACCAAAGGGGCACTGCTTAATGAGGTGGTGGAACCAGTTTCCCATAGTGAATCATCTGTGGGCAGTGGTGGATGCGAGTGCCGCTCCAAAATTATATAGTCACTGCAGATCGAGCCAGAATTTGCTCTTCTTAAGCCTGAGCTGGGGGCCCTCTCCACGCACACTCCCTCACACCTATGGGCCCGCCGTCATCTCTGCCGGCCCAGTCCTCAGTGCTAGGATGTTGCTTCAGTGTGGTCAAGGTTGAGGACTCATATCAATGCTGTTCCAAGCAGTCCCAAGCATCCCCAGGCTCTGTGAAGAAATAGTTGATCTGGTTTGCCAGCACTTTGGATTAGTCGGAAATAGCAAGGAGTAATAAGGCCCACCTGTCTCAAAAGTTTTGTTATATTCCCGGGTTAGGCCAATCAGCATATTTCTTACATTGTCCTCACAAATTACATTTCCAAGCAGTGACCTTTTGCATAAATTTACATGCACAACAATGTTGATTTGTTTCTCTGAAACTAAACTTGTTTTACATCTAGCTTAGCAGAACATTATCACAATGCCCTGAACATGATGTACAAGCTCTCGTTCCCTACTAAGTACAAATATCATCACTATTTTCATCCACAGGTTGACAAGGCCATCTACATATCCACAACATCACTAATATATGCTTACATCGCAAGTCTGCTCTCCATTATAAAAGATCAATCAATCAATCATTTGAAATAATAAAGCACGCAGCTACCTCAACAGAGGTGTCCCAGCACTACGTTGCACATTTGTGGTGGGGGAAATGAGATGGTGGATCTAAGGCAAGTAGAAAAGCAAGGTTTTTAAGGCTTTCCTAAATGCCTTTTCTGACTCCATTTTGCGGAGGTGGGGGGTATGGCATTCCAGAGTTTCGCTGTTTTTACCATGAATGCTCTGCTCCCTATCCTGGCCTTCATGAAGTGGGAACTCCGAGTAGTTGCAGGCCGTTTGATCTCAGGGCCCAGTCGTGTTGGTATCTTTGCAATCTCTTGTCCAATAAAGGTTTTATTTTTCTGAAGCTGAACTCGACCTCTGGTGACTATGGCACAGAGCAGACAGGCTTCATTTAAGAAAGTGTGTAAAGCATTTAGAAGCACTAATACAGATACAAAGTCAAAACACAATACAGTAAAAGTTCCAGACCAATTTATAAACATAGAGAATAGCTTAATGAACAAAGTTACAGCAAAACAGCAGGCTGTAGTTGAGAAGAGCTCCACAAGGCTGGCTAGCCATCGGAAGAGGGTCTCGTAAAGCTGTTGACTTTTAGAGAGAAAGCTCCTAGTGAGGGAAATTCAAAATTCATGCCCAAAGAAGATTGCTTACCTGCCTGATATTTTTGGTGCTGTCCCTCAATGAAGATCTGTACCTCCGGACTTAGGGCTATATGTATCAAGATACCAATTAGCAATTCTGTAATAACGATTTTTAAAAAATCGCTATTTCAGAATCGCTAATTGGTATGTATCAAGAAAATCAAAAATATTTAGCGATTTCTTGATATTCCTTAATTGCAAATTCGCAAATTGCGAATTCGCAATTTAGGAATACTTTCCCATTCATTTTTATGGGCCTCCTGGCCCATAGGAAGGAATGGGAATTAATTCTCAATTGGCGATTCGCAATTTAGTATTCGCAAATTGAGAATAATTTCAAGGGTGTAGGGGTGTCCAAAGGACACCCTGTTGCACCACTGAAATAATTATGGGTGCACATGTGGTGCACATACATGCCCTAAGGACATGTATGTGCGTCACATGGCACTTTGAAAAATGCAGAAATGTGCATTTTTCAAGGAAATCGCAACTTACCACCAACTAGAAGTTGGTGGTAATTTGCGATTCCTTAAGGGCATTTTTGAATTTGCTTAATACATTGCATTTAAGGAATCACAAAATTTGCGATTCCTTAAATGCAATCTCAAAATATGGAATCACAATTTTTGCAATTCCTTATTTTGCACCCAAATTCTTTCAAACATACCATTTTGAGAAAATGAGTTCGCAAACGCCGAAATTCGCAGAATTTCGGCGTTTGCTAACCCATTTGGCCTTGATACATATGGCTCTTAGTCACTTTTTTTTACTATTTTAATCATTTATTTTGGACACTATTACAGAAAACAATAAATCAGTGGTTCTCCCCTCCACCAAATTAATGCGTTACCCAGTTAATTTAAAGGGGAGGTTTATTCTAGGGTCCCCATAGCAGAGCCTCAGTCGACTCTGACATGGGAAATTATCTGCCGGCAACCATGTGACTGATCAGTGAGTCAAAAGGACCACTCTATTTAGTGTTGGCTTTCCACCCTCCTTTTTTCCTGCCCATAACCTATGTGGCAGCCACATTTGTCGTGAATATGAAAACAAAACACTCTCGGTAGATGAGGGCAATGGTTTTTGTATTTTGTAAAAAGAATCTCTCGTTTTTGTGGGTTGTTTCTGAAAACCAACAACTAACTTTGGTCGGTGCTGTGACATGCACCTTGGCATCTTCTCAGGTTTGTGGGGATGATACCTGCTTAAGGCCCTCCTCATCCTTGAGCTACTGAGCAAATTAGCTTCGGAAACTATTTGCTTGTTCTAGCCTTCTGTGGAAGGATATAAATGCTAGATAGAGAGGGACATTGGACTCGTTTTCTCTCTTGTAGAGGACTCTTCATTTGCCTAGAGCAGCATGGAAAGCCTCCCTTTTTTGTAAGTTCAATTTATGGGGGGTATTAACATTGTACAAGTTAATAGCATCGGGTCTGGAGCTGTTTAGAGGAGACAAAGGTCCACAGAGCAGGACTGCAAGTCCCAGGGGGCTTGTTGGTGAGAATTGCCAGCTCCTGAGCCACAGCCTACATCTCTGCTCGTCGCTTCCGCTTCGCGGTACGTGCGCGGGCCCACTCTGGGCGAAGCCCCGGCCAAGGGCGAGCCCGTTTGAGCCCGTTAGTGGTCGTTTGAGGCCTGGCTGGGCTCCCCCTCTTAATTTTGAAGCACTCTAAGGTTAGTTCTCCCCGCTTGTTGTGTTTATTGCTGGGTTTAAATCATCGTGGCCCCTCAAGCTACTGTACTGCTCCAACAATGAATTTTTGGGATGGAAGGGGGAGGAATGCCCCTACGGGCGGAAGTGTGGCTGGGACTCTTGACCAATTTTTAATCATAGCTAGTTCTGGCCTAGCCCATGAAATTGCCCTGACTGAGTGTCGCTTATCCCTTGACCCTCTGCGAACGAAACGCTTGGCATTGGGCGTTTTGATGTCTGTAACCTCGCCCGATCGCTGCCTGGCCACAGCGCCCCCCAATCCGGTAGGAGTCTTTAGCCATTCTCCACCTACCCTGCTGCCTTCTACTACTATAAATGAGCCTCCCATTAGCCCTGTTGCTCTAGATCCAACACAAGAGGGTTCAGCTCGTACTACCCACAAGGTCTGTGCCCAAATCTAAGTCACATGTCTTGGAAACACAACCGGAACCAGCAACCAAGAGGAAGCGAGGGGGCCCTCAAAGGCAAAAAAACCACAAAGATGCCCAAAATGCATAAGGATGGAGTGCCGGCGAATTTTACACCACAATCCTTGATCCAGCGTCAGTCATCTACTCCTCCTTCTGGTACACAAAATATGGACCCAGCTGGTGGACTTGTGTTTGATTCCAAAGAAAGGTTATGGCCTAGAATGGGGGACCTTGTTTCGGCATGTTTATCTCCATTACTTGTGAGACTGTCCCTAATTGAGGAGAAACTAACGAACTTGGAACAACTTATTGTGGCTAATCATGATTCCTTCTTGGCCACAACGGGGAAAAACATCAGGACTTCTGTTACGGCACCTAATGTGCCATCCAACCACATAAATTCTAACTTTCCATCAGCCTCCACTTTGATAACTAACTCTCTGCCTTTGTCACCTAGTGGGAATGGTGGGGTGGCTGTTACTTTGGGTGTTGGTGTAATGGCCCAGCGAGGTAGGGAATATATTGAGTGAATTTGCCCAGGGCATTCCAAGTACCCCCAGGGAGGAGGGAGGCAGAGCACGGGCCCGGCCAACTATTAATATTCCACAAAATACTGTTTTGACTGGCTTAGATAACCATCCATTTACTGCCATGGGGGGGGGGGGGGGCGCTGGTCGTGACAACTCAGCAAGGAGCTCTTCTCTGGACAACAATTTGTCCAGAAAATATCCTAGTGTATTCCATTTCCCTCCCTTCTCCGCCCCTTTGGTGGTGGTTTTAAGAAATGTACCCACACTCTATGCTGGCCAGATCGAATCTACAGACCATGCACTGGCTGAGTGCCCAATTGAAGGAAGTGGGGGTATGGGGTTGGGATATCTGTAATCAATTGATAATGGCAAGACGTTCCTCATGGGTTGGATGTTCCACTAAGGACGGGGGGCAATTTTGTAGTTGCAAATTTCAATAACGAGAATGTAGTTAGACTTCTCCTGGAGTGTTTAGGGTGTAGGAATGTAGGACTTTGTCTCAGAAAAATGTCTCTCCTTGTCGTAATTTGACAGTGATAGGGTTAGCGTTAAGCTTTGCTACACGAATTTCCCCTTATCTTGACCATGGTGTTTGGAGGCCATTGTTAGAAACACTGGCGTCCATTTTAAATGAACGTGCTGCCTCGTGGTCAGCATGCCCTTTTGTCCTTTCTCTGTACCACTGACCACATAACTTGCCCAGCAACAGGCTATATTTAGCACTGGTCAAGCTTGCACATGCGTAGTCAAACCCTCTGTACTAGTGGACAGTCATCACTTAGGAATGTTCTCTTAAACTGACCAGTGGTGTTGTAACTCCTCCCATGAGTTGGCTATGTTCCAAAAATGACCTCATATGTACCTAAACTGAGCAAATGTGTTCCGCCTACTCTTTTTATTACTGTAAAACTGTATAAAAGAGGTCTCACATCGATGTTCCGTGTGATACTTCTTGCATTGCCGAAGGGTGCTGTAGGAATGTACCACCACCCCATGGGGTCTTAATAAACTTGTCTTTTGCATTTTCCAGTTTCCGTGCCAACGTCTGTTTTATGGTGTAGCGGGTTTTGCGGAATATGTAGGCCTGGAGAACCCAATACCACAAATTGGCGACCACGAAGGGACTCATCGCGACTCGGATGCCCGAAGGAGAGGTCGTGACGAAGGATTGGAAACTCGCCATGGACGCGTACGCTGCCACTGAGTGACCCGAGTCTTGGCACCCACGGTGTTTTCTTCCTTTCCTTCTGATCTGACCTTCCAGGTGGCGCCGGCCCTCGACTGAGATGCTGCTCGTTCGAGTTGTCGTACAGTGCCGGTTTGGCTGATTCGATTAAAGAACTTGGCAGTTGGAACCTGGATATTTGAGAATTTAGTAAGCTTGTGATTGGTAAGATAGTCTATGGACGCTTACTGTGGCTCTTTGAAATGTTTTGGGTTAGCTAACATTTGGTTCTATGACTTGAGTTATATGTGCAGTGCACTTCACATAGGCGGGCATGTGGAGATATTTCTCTAGATTTTTATTTGTTTGAACGGCACACCTTGTGTGAAGTATATTAAGTGCATTTTTTGTGATATCGCGTTTTCGTGATATTTTGACATGCCTGTTTTAAGCACACTCCTAGGAATGTGCTGTCTTGGAAAAGGTACCAATTACCGATTAAATGAATCTCAGCCGGCTCCCCAGAGGGGACCCCTAATCGTGAAATGTACGTTAAATTTGGCATTCCCCCTATTCTATACAGTACATTGTGGCACAGATACACCAAGTCTGATCCCGAATTGCAATGGCCACTACATGGGTCGTTTGATTTACGAAAGGTTCAGTATGTGGAGCAATGTTTGTTTCAGCGCAGGTCTAGACAAGATATGTTTGATTGTGTACGTATGTGGGCGAAAGCGGTGCGTGAACGAATGAAGCGTGAATTAGCCTTGGCGGACAAAGAGCAGCGGAAGGCTGCTCGGGATAAGGCTTTACAGCTGGAGGAGAAAGAGTTGCAGGAAGAGAAAGAGAGGGAGGCACGGGAACGTAATTTGCAAACGAATGGTCAATTTCCTATTTGACGTCCTCTTTATCCTGTCCTTACTAATGAAATTGATGATTTTTCATTATTAGATCGTTGCCCGCCTCCGTATGTTCCATCTACAGCCCCCGCTGAGGATTCGGACGGAGATGATCAAGGAGGTAGTCGTATTAGGTTAATTGCCAGTGAAGCTACGGAATTGCACAGTTTTGCTCGCAAACTCAATTTGAACGCAATAACTATTGCAGAGATTAATGACCAAATGCATAAGGGGTCCGAGCGAGAACGGTTGTATTTCTTGAGTTAGTTTGGAGATGAAGTCGTAGAACAATTTAGAAAGTATTTGGATGAATTGGAGCCTAAGGATGTATCAGTTGGTCGTGAAGATATGCGTAAAGGTCTTTTTGTTATTGCAGATGCGGATCGGTTTTTCCAACGGTTGGTCCAGCTACGGGATGAGGCGTCAAGATTACGGGAAGTGAGAAAAGCATCAGATGCGCCTGCGCCGGGATCGACGGAGAAGTCCAAAGAGTGTTCTATCTTTGGAGCAGATAAGAGTTTTACAGTTCATGTTATTCCTCTGCGTGAAGCTGCACCTTTGTATGTCCCTCCTAAAGGGCAAGGCACAAGCAATGACAAAATGTCTGGGGATGCAAAGGGTCATTTTATATATAATTGGGTTTATACACCGTGGAATAGAGCAGATGTTATGGCATTAATAAATGCTTTGCCTGACCCCCGTAAGAATCCGGCAGCTTTCTATGAAGGAGTAGAAGGGGCTATTTCTTCGTGTGTTATGACGTTAGTTGATATCGACCTTTTCTTTGCGTTAATATTGCCTCCTGATATGTGGAGGGTGATTCGTACGTTCGATGATTGAGCGATCCTGGGGGCGATTGGAAAACTTTATCTCAAGCTTATATAGACAGGGAGCCTGCATGTAAGCCATGTCAATTAATTTTAGATCGCCCGACGGCTATATTAAATAAGTTGAAAATGCTTGTTCCCCCTAAAAAGATTGATTGGACCATGTTAGCCTCTTGTAAGCAGAAGGCGGATGAGTCGGTTTCTGATTTCTTTTCACGTTTTGAGGAAGCATTTCATGACTATAGCGGGCAGTTACTAACAGAAGATACGGGTAGGAATTTGTTCGTTGATAAGTATGTAGCGAATCTCCTACCGGAGATTTCAAAACGCTTAAAGACTAGTGAAAGTTCTTGGACCACTGCGACCCCTGCTTCTTTACTGACTATGGCTCAGTATTATGACCGACAGGAATTGGAGGCTAAAGAAAGTATTGATAAGAAAGCAAAGGAATTAAAGACGAAAGTGATGCTGGCTCAGGTTTATGCTACACAACCAAGAGGGAATGATAGAGGTAGGTGTGGATCGTACGGTACGTCTTCCGTTCGTACCGACATTGCTGAGGATCAGTGTGCATATTGTAAGGAGTTTGGACATTGTGCCTCAGACTGTCCAGTGCTTCGAGAACAACGTAATCAGCGTGGTCGAGGAGGTGGAAGGACACGGAATAGTTATTCAGGAGCGAGGGGTGGAGCGAGTGATCGTGGCAGGTTTGAAGAGAGGGGTCGTGGTCAGGCTGATAATAATACTTTTGATCAGCGGAATCAGTATCAGATAGCGGAGGGTGAGAATGTAGAGTCTCAGGACTATGTACATGCATAGGATTGCGTAGGATGGGGTGTAGAATCGGTTGAAGTACCAGTAGATCAAAGAGGTCCATATGTATCAGCAGGCGTTTTGGGTTCTACTGATCCGTTCCTGGTTGATACAGGAGCTACTCGTAGTGCTCTGTCTAAAAACTTGGTTCCAAGGGCTCCCCTGTCTGGCGAAATGATTACATCGAAAGGGTTTTATGGAACCCCCTCTCTTAGCCCATTGTCACAACCCCTTACATTTTACATTGACAGATTCTTTGGTCCGTGCCCGTTCTTATTGTCACCAAACACCCCAGACAATATTATGGGAATAGATATGCTTAAATATTTTCGAACAACAATAAGCTGCGCTCCTGAAGGAGTGCGGGTTATCTTGAATGACAATTACCCAGATGTAGAGAGATTGTGCACTATGCAAGAAATTGAAGCGTTGGCCTCTCTCCCGCAAACGTTATGGGCTACTTCAGACACAGATGTGGGACATATGCTTATTCCCTCTATGCGAATAACTGTAAAGGAGGGAGCGTCTCTGCCTCGTGTACCACAGTATAAAATCTCCAGGGAAGGTGAAGTTGCCTTAACGCATATTGTACACGATTTGATTATTGCAGGCGTAGTGGAGGAAGTTCCCTATAATGTCTGTAACAGCCCTATTCTTCCGATTTTAAAGAAGGATACTGATGACAAAATCTATCGATTCATTATTGATCTGAGAGAAATTAACAAGATAGTAGTGCCCCAATACCCGGTGGTGTCTGATATTACTACTTTACTTACTTTGATTCCACCCACTGCCACCACGTTTACCGTGATTGACCTTAAAAATGCCTTCTTTTCCATTCCCATCCATCCTGATAGCCGATATTTATTTGGCTTCACATTAAATAATAAATCATATAGATTTTGTCGAGTTCCTCAAGGCTATTGAAAAAGTCCTAGCATTTATAGCCAGGCTCTAAAAAGACAGCTGGATTCTTTCGATCTACAGTCTGGAGTTGCTCTTATTCAATATGTCGATGACATTTTACTGGCAGCAGATACGCAAGAACAGTGTGAAGAGATTAGTCTTGCTTTGCTTTCCTTTCTTGCTCAGAATAATCACAAGGTTTCGAGGAAAAAGCTTCAATATTGTAGACAAAAGGTGACCTACCTCGGTCATCTTTTGTCTAAGGAGGGCCATGCATTGACATCTGATCGAATCCAAGCGATTTTAGATACACCAGTCCCTCGCACTCAGAGAGATGTGCGTGCTTTTTTAGGCCTGACGTCCTTTTGTAGGCAGTGGATAATGGGGATTTCACACATTATAAAATCCTTTCCGTAGGGTTCTGTTATAGACCCCACTTCAATCCCCCACTAGGAGGGAGGGTTCGCAATGTCCCTCATAGTGCCCAGCATAGGGTCGTAGGCCATCCCTCTCATTTAAATATACCCAACCGATTTGCCCCATTGTCTGGTCTAAATGGTTGCGACTGACTGTCACCTGTAGATCAACTCAGGACAGAGATTATTCTGACTCACCCCGATTCTCCCCATGCGATGGACCCAGATTATCTGCTAGCAATATGCAGTGGGCATGAGGTTACTGTTGACCTGGCCCCACCTGACCAGGGTGAAGGTCCATTCACCAGGTCATTAACTATTTTATCTTGGAACATTGCTGGGCTGCTATCAAAGACCAGATCCTCTGACTGGTCTAATTTTATAGAGCTATATGACATTGTTGCCTTCCAGGAGACTTGGTCCCTGGACAGGATTTTTCAGCCAGGTTACTTGGCATTTTGTAAGCTGGCATCTGCTAGCTCCAAAGGGCGACCATCGGGCGGTTTGATTATTTGGGTCAAACAACAGGCAGGTATTCAGGTAGAAAATCTAGTGACTGACAGTCCGGATATTCAGGCTATTAAAATAACCCCATGTGTGAACCTGAGTTTATTTTGATTAAAGTCTATGTCAGGGGGTAGGTGGGTGGAAGGGCATAACCGAATATCTCTGTCCTGGATATCTTTATCAAAACACTGAAGGGCCTTGTAACCGTATAGTCACAGGACTTTAACTGCACATTTGAGCCCCTTGGCATGGAAGATGGGAACCTGACTAGCGATGAGGATGCTGTTTGTGATTTCCCGTCTTTAATGCTGGCACCAATTAAAGAAATGGACCGAGGCTGCTTTGCAGTTGAAAAGGCTGAAAATGGAGAGGGGGCTTGGTGCCGCCAATGGTAGTACTAAATCAGATAATAAAGGCAACCCCACCTATACCAGCGGGATAAGAGGTAGTAGGATTGATTATGTTCTTATTAGCCTAGAATTTTGGCAAACGGTGATGGACATGAACATCGTGAAAAGGCCTCAGACCGACCATGACCCATTCTCATTGATATTACATGTGAAATGTACCTCAACTATGAGTGGCAACATGGATTTAGTAACAGCAGATGTGATTATGTCTCATGATTGCTGTAGATTAAAGAGGGCACAGGTGTTTGAGGATGAGGGCACCATGAGTCAAATTAAGGCAACACTTTTAGACTCCCTTTCTGCCCTCTCGCTACTTGAGTCTTGCGAAGATACCTTTACGGCCTTTAGGGCACTTCATGAATCCCTGTTTGCCAAGCTGAGGACCTTCTTTATAAAACCTAAAACAAGAATCACTGGGCACCTTGTGCATAAATCAGCACAATGGTATGATGGGGTATGCAGGAATGCCTACAGGGCCCTATCAAAAGCAAAAGTGGCAGGTTCGATGCAGGAGGTAAGGAAACTGAGACGTGAATATAAGGCCACCCGACAACGGGCAAAGAAGGCCTACGAAGAAAGTGAATGGACGAACTTGTATGATTCAAGCATTGGGAAAAACTGGTGTCGATTCTGGCAACTAATTAAGTGGGGTGGTACCAGCTAATAATGTCCCCCCCGAAGCTTGGGTAGCACATTATCAGTCCCAATTTTCATCACCTGCAATTAATTCGAGGCAGTTTTTTTGTGGAGTCCCGGACTCATTTTTAACATTTACCTTAGTGGAAATAAAACATGCTATGGATGGGGTAGCTGCAGGTAGAGCCCCGGTCCGGATTGCATCCTGGCGGATATACTTAAATCCGACCGGGAAAATTGGGTGAAATATATTTTTACTTTTGCCAATGGCCTGGCAAGAGGTGCCCCAATCCCGGAATCCTGGCATGGGGTCGAAATTATCCCCATATATAAAAAAGGGGATCATGCAAGTCCAACTAATTACCGGCCTATAAGCCTTATAGATTCTATGCAAAAATTGGTGGCTAGATTAGTGCTAAACAGGGTAAATAGGTGGATTGAAGATAATGAAATTCTATCGATCTATCAAGCAGGATTTCATTTCCCATGTTCGGACTATTGACCAAGTGTTCAGATTTATGATGATTTATTGGAATACGGTGGTCTTAGCTGGGGGCAACCTATATGCAGCATTCACAGATCTTAAATCTGCATTTGATCTAGTGCCCCGTAACAGATTATGGGACACCCTTAAGGAAGCAGGGTTGCCTGCTGAGATCTTATCATTCATCATAAAACTATATGAATCTACTTAGTCCAGTGGGGTCAACAGGACGAGGTACCAGAACGTTTCCCTGTGAACAAGGGAGTTCGGCAGGGGTGTGTTCTAGCCCCACCCTTTTCTCTTTGTTCATCAATAATGTTATCTCCTATTATACTGAATACCCCATGGACGCTCCTACTCTCACTGGTTCAAGGGTCCCTATCTTAATGTTTGCAGACAATACTTTAATTTTGTCTAAAACTCAAGTTGGTCTGCAAAGAGCCTTTGATAGATTTAGTCTCTTTTGTAATGATCATGATGTTGTGGTCAATGTTGCCAAAACAAAGTTCATGGTATTGCGTAAATATAAATCAGTTAAAGCCAGAGTAGTTATGAGCACAGTGTCACTTGAGCAAACTGACTCTTTTACATATCTAGGTGTTACAATGGGTGAAACGATGAACTGGAAGCCACAGATGGATCTGCTAGTCTTAACCCCTTCGCTGCGGCGGCTATGCCGCCGCAGCGCTAAGTGGGTGGGGCGGCCGCACGGCGGTTCCGTGCATGTGACGGAACCGCTCCCTCACGTCTCGCCGGTGAGCTGTGCTTGTGACGGAACGGTTCCATCACGATCCCGCCCGCCCATTATTTCGTCAGCGCAGGCGCGGAATTCACGCCGCGCAGGCGCGGCGAGCGGGCCGTGACGGAACCGTTCCGTCACAAGCACAGCTCACCCGAGGCTTTTGACGGAACGGTTCCGTCACAAGCATGCAAGGGGTTAAGGCACAATCAACTGGCAGGGGCCCTCCTAAAAGAACATTGTCAATCCCAAACCAAACCAGTCGCTCCTGTTTTTTCTATATACCAAGGGAAGGTTAGAGCCTCAATAATTTGTGGAGCTGAACTCTGAGGCTTCGAAAGTTTAACTTCTCTAGTCCAAGCGCAGAATAAGTTTCTGAGGGCACTGACCGGCCTTCCCCAGTCTACCCCACTCAGACCTTTATATCTAGATTTGGGGTGTACTCCGTTTGAGGAATCTGCGGGTTTTAGACGTCCTGCCTATTGGCAAAGGCTTTGGACTACCCCGGAATTAGCTCCTTATGCGCAACAAGCTGTAAAGCATATAGGAGAAGCTGACAAAATTAGCACAATTTCATGGTTACAAGTGATTAAGGCTACCCTTTTGGATTTGGGCCTTGTTCATTTGTGGCAGGACCCAAAAGGGAATGTATCAGATTTTAAAGTTTTATATAGGGAGATGGTCCGTTTGAAGTCCTTCTCTCAGGTAAATAGCGCTTCCTTAAAGGTCTCTTTCTGTAACACAACATCAACAATAGGCTGGAAACCTATTGGGATACTATTATTAGCCCTGGGGATAGGAAGCTCTATCACCAATTTTGAGTGGGTACCCTCCCCTTAAAATCCTTTACAAAAAAATGGGGGACACTACAAGATTCAAAATATCATTCCTGCCCTAGGGAGGAAGAGTCTTGTTTTGTTTGTGTGCCCTACATATAAGGGTCCCCGCCACAAATTGCTCAAGCCAGTTTGTGCCTACATTGGAACAAGATCTTGCCAAACGGATATACGTATATTAAGAACTAATCCCAGCGACATCATAGTTATTGCTATGGCCACATTTTGGAGCTGGGCCTGGGTCCTTAGAAGGAACAGGTTGCAGGGTACTATGTTACCAATGCCATTGTGAACATGGGGCACTTTTGCTTCCTTTAACACAACCTGCTTTTAAATTGGTGTGTCTATCCGAAACCTGTGTATTTATAGTTTTTTCTTTTTCAAAGTTTTTTTTTACCTGGACCCAAGAACAAAGGAACTATGATAGGTATGTTTTTTTATATTATGACATGTTTATGGGATTTTACTATGAATTATTATGAATTTTACTATGTGATTCTTTTAAAAAGTTACCTCTTTTCGTTTCTAACATTGTTTGTTTAAATGTGTCTTTTATGATAGTTTATAATCGAATAAAGACCAAGTGAATTGAATTGAGTTAATAGCATGCTTATGACAGTGGAGCCTTCACAGTCATGGCAGAGAACTCTGCGCATAAAAAGATGGACCTGTCATATATTATTATGTGTAGAGTTCTGCTCCGACTGCCGAGTCTCCCCAGTCATAAACTTACTATTAACTCATAGTCTGGAAATACCAAAAAGACATGATCTTACAAAAGCGTGTCATGTTACCTTTGTGAATCAAGCCCCGGGATACAAAAAGGAGCTCTCAAACAGAGAGAGAGCGAGAGAGAGAGAGACAGAGAGAGAGAGAGAGAGAGGGCGAAAGAGAGAGATTGTATGAATCAAGTGTACTACCCCGATTCATCCTAGGCCTGATCCTATACCTCCATTCAGACAGAGTCCTAACAAAGCCATCTCCAAGTATGGCAACGAGCTTCTGCTTGGAGGGCCGGGCCACGGCCATTCGCTGACCAGCTGGTTTACAGGCACCCTGCCTTCCTCCTAATATCTGCTTGATCAAGTTACATCTTTTTAAATGACCAGCGCAAACGTTATTCTTTTATAGACAGAAACTGCAAACTCATTTTCAAAGACAAGTGGGGTCCAAAATTGGCCCACGAGGGCCAGAGCCATGACAGATTTTCAGGATGCCCACATTAAACAAATGCATATTCATTCAAGCTATATGTAAATCGTTCGGTAGTTACCCTAAACATCTGACAAGGCCACCTCAGATAATCTGCTGTAGACAACATACGTCTTCATGTTTTCTCAGGTAGTCTATCAAGTGGCAGCACAGATCTATTCTCTGAAAACTGCAAACTTGGGGGCATATTACCAAGCAATAGCGATAATTATCGCTATTGCTTGGTTAGAGACACAAATTTACCGCTGAGCTGCGGCGATTTTTACCGCAAATAAACCTTGGTATTACCAAGGTTTATCGCAAATGCGATAAAAACCGCCGCAATGCATGAATGTCGCTGAAAAGTCAGCAATATTCATGCATTACCGAGCTAATGCTCTTAGCCATGTTATCCACCTCCCATTGGATAACATGGCTAAGAACTGCTCAGGGCTAAGGGCTCACCTTAGCGCGAATATCTCCAAAAGTTGGTAATAGGAGATAGCGATGTTAGCGACTGTTTTCAGTCGCTAACATCTTGGCACGCCCACTTTGCATGTCATTAGTGATAAATATCACTGACATGCAAAGTGGGGCCCAAGATGGTCGCTATCTCCTACTAGCTGTCGCTAACTGGTGTTAGCGACAGCTAGGTAATAGGGAGATAATTTTATCTCCGCTTTCTTGGCTTTTAAAGCCAAAAAAGCAGAAATAAACCCCCATGATAATATGCCCCAGACTTCGCAAAAAATGAATATATTTCGGAAAATGCGATATTCTTCAATTTTGTTCATGCAGTATTCACAAAAAGAGCTTCCAGTTATTACATTTAGAGCATTCATTTGTTGCATTTCTTCTGTGCAAGAATGAGGAATCCGTTTGATCACTGAATTTATGATCTTGGCTCCGCATAGCGAGCTCGTCATTTGGGGCAGCCATTAAAGAGGGAAACAGAAGGTTTATCTGGAGGAACAGGAGGTGCTTAATGTACTGTTTTATTAAGATGTGCTCCTAGAACATTAAGAGCAGTACTTCTGCTGTCTTACGAATGCCAGGGCACCGACAATGAGCAGCTAGGGATCCAAGCAATGACAGAAATTATCCATCTGTGATAACAGTACAAAAGTAGGTTAATGTAAGAAATGCATGAGTCTTCAATGTTTGTGGTCACGCAAGTCAACTAAAGATGTACCTCCAGAAGTGAAAATGCAGTAAAAGATGCCATGGTTTCCTTTACAAATGTAATACATATTGCCATTTTATTATGTCAATTGCTTTTTTTGAATATCCACAAACGCAAATCAAAGACAAAAGAAACAGTTCTTTTTTTTGCATCAATCTTCAAATAAAGTCAATAAAGAAAAGAGAGTTACGACTATAATACTAGTTGCATCACCTATTTTTGTCGCAATGACCAACGCCTTTACAGCGTATACTCAAATGTCTACACTATACTACTGTGTCCTTTAAAAGTTAGATGCTGTGGCAGTGATATATAGGCACAACACAAGATAGTAAGGGGTCAACACAAAAGTTCTAACTGAATTAGATCTCTACAACACCTGAACGGAACAAGAAGACAGACAGGAAAACCAGGAAAAAAATAAAGGAGTGTCAGTTAAATCACACCTAGGGTCTCCTGTCACTAGGGGGGAATTCCCATCAGTCACCACTCGGATCCGCCCTTCATCATCTGGGATCCTGCACCCTCTGAGCCACAGATGTATAGACCCACAGTGGATTGGCAGATGTCTAAATGCCTAATCCTACATGTGGCGGACCAACAAGAGGGAGAACATAGGTATTTCGGTGGTGACTTGAAGCAGTGCTATAAGTGCAAAAAACGTGAAGTGCACGGTGAATAGTGAAAACTGATTATAAAATTAGGTAAAGAAGCAAAGAGGAAATTTATTAGAGTTCGCTTCTTCCCTAAATATTAAAAGAAAGGAGTGCGTGGTGGTTTGAACAAATGGTTATTTGTTCAAACCACAAATGGTTATTTGTTCAAACCACCACGCACTCCTTTCTTTTAATATTTAGGGAAGAAGCGAACTCTAATAAATTTCCTCTTTGCTTCTTTACCTAATTTTATAATCAGTTTTCACTATTCACCGTGCACTTCACGTTTTTTGCACTTATAGCACTGCTTCAAGTCACCACCGAAATACCTATGTTCTCCCTCTTGTTGGTCCGCCACATGTAGGATTAGGCATTTAGACATCTGCCAATCCACTGTGGGTCTATACATCTGTGGCTCAGAGGGTGCAGGATCCCAGATGATGAAGGGCGGATCCGAGTGGTGACTGATGGGAATTCCCCCCTAGTGACAGGAGACCCTAGGTGTGATTTAACTGACACTCCTTTAATTTTTTTCCTGGTTTTCCTGTCTGTCTTCTTGTTCCGTTCAGGTGTTGTAGAGATCTAATTCAGTTAGAACTTTTGTGTTGACCCCTTACTATCTTGTGTTGTGCATATGGTTTTGGGATATTAGTATTGTTGGGTCATAAAACTATCCCTTAGACCCTCCCCTATCTGGTTAGTGATATATAGGCTACACCTCCTTCCATCCAGAACAGAACCCGCCAAACCCCACAATTCACCCGACACAGCCAGCAAAAGAAATGGCTCCTACTTATAGGGGTGACTGGTCTGTGGCAGGAGACTGATGGTGGATATCAGCATATACCGATGTCCCTATCCCACCAGGTAGCAACAGCAGCTGTCAGAGACCCTCGCGAACTGGAATGTTCTTGAAACTCGCCACAGCATTGACACGTGACCTCATGGCTATACTAGGAATTCTGGGAACTTACTTTAGTTCAGAAATCCTCAAGCACCGTGGGAAAACTTAGAATTAACTTCATAAGCGGGATCAAGTATGGCTATACAAGTAAAGCAGTCCCTGAAATGTACTTGCTGATACCACATGCATGACTGGCAGGGCAGAGGTGAATCCTCAGTGACTCCCTGAGCCGTAGGGTGGGAATGATGTGTACTATATTCTCTTGTCGTGTCCAGGGTATCAGTACTTTGGCCAAGAGACGCTTAGTGCAAAACCAAGGCCTAGCGTCCATGTTGGCAGTCTGATGTAACCATGCAAAATAGTCAAACGTTAGGCGTGTGCAATATCACCCAAGGTCGATTCCTCCTCTGCGTACTAGGAATAGGACATTGTATCCGCAGCACTAGCCTACAGTGTGCTTTTCCGTATCTGGTGTTTACTTCTATATCCTTGTCTTTGCAACTTGCAGCCTCTACTTAAAGATGTCCAATCAGTCGGGGCTCTAAATAAAAAGGTGAGCAAAGATCACTAGCAGCAGGCCAAACAGTACATTGGCTAGACATAACAGCTCTCCCATTGCTGCTCTTAGGGTGTCAGTCACCCCTTCAGTTTTCTCCAAAACTACTTCAAGGTTTGTTGTAATGGAGCTCAGATTTCACCTACAAAATGTATGCATTATTATATGACAAAAAGCTGCTGACAGCATTTCTAAAATGGCACGCAGATTTGGCGCAAGCAAAATGAAAATATGACATAAGGCCTGGTCAAATGTATTATTTTCTAAGTGTCAGATTTTGGTGCATGAAAAGTGAAAACATGAATCGGATACTTAAAAGGGGTAACAGGTTTGGTGCCTACAAGTGAAAATATGAAATAAGGTATGGTCAGAATGCTTTCAGTTTAAAAGTGCTTTCATGTAAAAATATGCTGAATTAATTAAACAGCCATGTTTAAATATGACTAATCAATATGTATTCTCACTATAGAATGCACATTAATTTAGAAAATACATTTGTACTTTCAAAATAGCATATAATTGTACTGAATGTACATGTATTTTTTTGCAAGAATAGAAATGTGCTGAAATGTGTTTTTGCAGTGTAGAAAACCACATGATTTCAGTTTGCTTTAGTAGACTCAGCTTATGCAGTTTTTGCAATTGAGAATTTGAATGGAATGTGCTCCTCTTCCCTACCAACTTTCAATGAAAGGTCTTTGTTAATAAATCATGCCCTCCTGTTTCCGTCTCCTCGACCTTCACTATGTTGCATTTTTTTTTTGTAGCCTGTTTAAACAGTGGAGTGAAGAGAAAAACTCACAATTAATACTTTTTGTTACCGAAAAATGTAATTGTTTTCAAAGTATAAGGATAGGAAGTCATCTAGCACAAGACTAAAATTTGAACAGGAACACGACTGATTAATGACGTATCCAGTCAGACCATGGGGAGATGATGTGCCTTGAAGTTCTGATTGGACCGGCTATGAAGACCAAGCACGTGAACTTTTGCTTGAAATGTGACTTACAAGTGGGAGGGGTGGCTTTTTGCTCATATTTCCTGAGGGCCAGGCCCAGCTTCTGTGCTGGACACAGAGACGGGGAGGAGAGAGAAGGTGGGGCTGCATCTGTGGGGGCTATTTTGCAGCTCCTGAGACAGAGAGACAGACCAGCACAGTGAGGCAGAGAGAGAGAGAGATGAGAGGATCAGAACAGGTTTAGATTTTAGGTGCTAAGCTTTAAATTTCATGCTTTGACTAACTGCTTTTGAAAATATGTATTTGTCCTATGCATTTATTATTCTTTATGGGAGATTTTTGCCATTATTAATTATTGATTAGCCTTGAAAGACACTCTTTTCTTAGAAACTCTGAGTTTTGACTGACATTTTTTGCCACATTTTCTTTTCTACATGTGATGCTTATATGCAGACTGTAATATGTCCTGTATTAATGCTATTTTCCTAATTTCCAAATACTGTATCCTGATTGATATTTGACTAATGAATAAAGGGAGAGAAAAAATCTCACTTTTAACTAAGAAAATAAAACCCTTTAAAATACTCACCAACTCTATTCATTGGCTTAAATAATAAATGTATTTTGATATTTCATGTTTATGTAAAGTCTCCTGAAGGTAAACTACAGTGACAAGGCTCCAGTACCTTTACAGCGGTAAATTAGAGGTAAATGAGGTTTTGCATTGAGAAATTACTGTGAAATTACCGCTGAATCACTAGACACAGATTGACATTCATAGGCAATGTGCCTAATCTGAATTATGCAGATTCTAAATCTGTCTGGAACCTGTCATACAGGTCATTTAGAGTCTGGTGGAGTGGGAGCACTACCCTTAATCAGTGGTTCTCCTGCTCCAACATACCTGTGGTCCCGGCCCATCACACACCTTTTGCCACAGATTTGCTATAGATTTGCTATAGATCCGTCTCCGAATGCCCGTCCTCTCCATCTCTCCATATTATGCAATCAACTCTTTAATTGTTTATCCTGCAAACATGGCTCTGTTACAAACTTGCCTAGAGTTTTAATCACAGGCACAATTATTTACACTGCTACTAGACATAATATTTTCCTGGAGTCGCTGGAGAAATGTAACAATAGCGAGATATCTTTTTTGTTGGAAAACATCTGAATCCATTCTATCAAAGCAAAGGTAAAAAATTAATTTATTTGCGCTAATCTGCTAAATATACAATAGTCATTAATCCATTGTGCACTAAAAACTGAGAGCCACTGCATAGAGACAGGGAAAGGCACTGAGGGGAACAAATATAATTTCTCGTTAACTGGTAAAGTGGCACTGGCAAAGTCAATTGGTCCAGGCACTTTTAGGGAAATGTATTGGTTGGTATAATTGCTGTAGGTTGTTTGATATGCACATGCACACACAAAAGACAATAAATCCGACTGTCTGAAACCGTAAACAGCAGACTAAGTACATGATGCTCCGATCAACAGACATTGGCCCTAGACTATCCTTAAAGGGATAACTTTATTTAATCATGGGCTCAGTCCTAACATGAGAAACTAATGTTCAGGCTTTGTGGCTCTCTCACATAGCAGATCTATCTTCAAGATCCCCCAAATCTCATATGTTAATGCCTCACACACCACAGCCAATCATCAGTCAGAGCAGGGCTTTTACGGGTATGATTTTAAGAAAATGTTTTGTGATTCTGGGTGGGTGAGTGGTGTTGCTGAGTTAGATGTCCTGTCGGACTATCTCTGTTAGGTAGTTTGTCAGGCTTTCTTTGAGAGTTTGCCCATCAGATTTTGTTTATGTTAGTGGTTGCCTGGGTGTCTGATAAATATGCCTGTTAGGCTATGTCCGGTAAGCATAATTCAGGTACTGGTTTCTCTGACTCTTTCTAGTTGCATGGTGGCAGGCTCCCCACAGTTTCACAGTCTCTTGAGCTCTCTCTAGTCTCAGAGTCTCCCAGGTTCTTCCTGATGGCAAGGAAGACGATTATTTCTGCAAGCAGAAATAGAAGCCTATGGCCCTCCTCAATATCAAGAGTGCAAGAAGATACATAACAAAATGTGCCTACCATGACAAATCTTTTTTCAGAAGCTTGAAGACCAGAATATAAAATACAAAAATATTCAGAGGCAAAATGATTGTGGTCATAATATTGCAAACTAGAATATTGTGATGCAGGGCTGGACTGGCTACCGGGTGGTTTGGCATGCTGCCGAGCTGGGGGCCGATGTCACTGTGGTGGGGGATAATTTTGTTGATGGAGACCTGCGTGTGCTTTGAAATAAACAAAGCAAAACGAATTTCATGCAGCACACGCAGATCCCCATCAAAGAAAGCATGCCAAAACGCCCGGTCGCCAGTCGGGCCCTGTTGTGATGGTAAGTATATCTATTATGAATTATAGATTTACAGTTCTATATATAGCCGCTGCGAGAAAGTGTATTATTTGTTGAAGTGGACGGTAGTCCTCTTCAAGTAATGAAGGTACAATTCCTTAATAGGTCCAGTTAGGTTTATATAATTTAACCATGAGCCTAATGAACACAACAAAATAAAAATCCCACTCTAATTCATAAAACTACAGAAAACTTTAAGGAGCAAATAGACCCCAAAATGATAAAAATTGGATGAAAGGAAATTGGATATACAATTTCCCAAGTTTTAGAATTTTTTTGTGCCGAAATGGCAAAAGGCTAACTGCGATGGAGAACAGGTTAGCTACAGATACCAGGTTCAGTATGGTGGAAATGTTTATCTTCTAACTTAGTTTCTGGAATGGAAGTCAAAAATTCTCAGCAAGCATTGCAGGCGGATATGGGTTGCTGGAGGCCCTGTAGCCATTAGGCGTCAGTGTGAAGTTGGATGCACAGCTGGACAGATGGCCAGTGATAGCTTCTGATTATTTTGGCAAACTTAAATGTTTCCAAGTCCCAGCTTTTAGGGTTAGATAGGAAGAGTACACTCTTACACTTATCCAATGGCCACAAGACCATAGTGACACCACTTGGGATCAGAATCCACACCAAATAACCCAACCCATAGAGTCTAGGCAAGTCTACTTGTAACTGGTCAGCTTTTGGTTCCTTTCCTGGGAGCCACTAGGACCTTCCAACAGGCTGCCAGGTTACAGTTGCAGTTTACTTTGAAGATACTACTAGAGGGGATACGAAGGGAAATTACATTTATAAGTAATTTTAAATCTGCCTTGACCATCAGATTTGATTTTAAATTCCTATTACTTGGAGTCTGATCCTGCATTTACCATGCCCACTTTTAGGGGTTTTGGTTTTCATCCCTTACTTATTCTTGGTCCTCTGATATATCTTGTTCATGTGCACTGAGGGATGAAAGTGTTCATGGTGCATATTCAATTAACAATGCAACCCTTTAGCTATACAATGAGGCCGAGGAATCAAGGGCCTGATTCACGGAATTAACTCAAGACAAAATCCTAAACTTACTATTTTTGGTATTCACAGAATGCACTTACTACTTTTGGTATTCACAGAATGCACTTACTAGTTTTGGTATTCACAGAATGGATTTACAACTACTAACTTTATGTCCGCACTCGGGCCGGAGATTGTGGCCCGGAGGCGGAGCTTACAGCCCAGAGGCGGAGCTTCTGGCTTGGAGGCAGAGCTTCCGGCCCAGAGGCGGAGCTTCCTGCTCGGAGGCAGAGCTTCCTGCCCGGTGGCGGAGCTTTCATCTTGGAGGTGGAGCTTCTGGCCCAGACGCAGAGCTTCCAGCTTGGAGGCGGAGCTTCCGGCCCGGAGGTGGAGATTTCAGTCATAGCTAAATTGCCACCACCAGCCGGAATCCTCACCTCCGGGCTGGAAGCTCCGCCTCTGGGCCAGAAGCTCCGCCTCCAAGCCGGAAGCTCGGCCAGTGCCAACGTAAAGTTAGTAGTCGTAAATCCATTCTGTGAATACCAAATGTAGTAAGTTTAGGATTTTGTCTTAAGTTAATTCTGTGAGTCTGGCCCCAAGAGTCAAATTCAAGGGTAGTTATTACAGATTAGTGATCAAATTTATATAAAATGCTCCCAGGATTACACTATACACATACAAAATAGCCATATAATATCTCTTACAGAAATTTAGTCAAACAAGGATTACACAAACCAATACTTCTGCAACTGCAATTGCGAACAGAAGCATCAGTATTTGCGGCCAAGAGAGTATTCTCAAGTGGTCTTTACTATACATTAACTTTATTCTCTAGACACACAATAAGTTACAATAGTACTCAGAATTCAGAGAAGAAAATAAGTCTGTGGACAACGGTAGGAATTAGGAAGAATAGTATGAGCAATACCCAAAAAATCATGTCAGAAGTTCAATCAAGAGGCTTCAAAGAGTTGGAATCAACCTTAGCTGGAAGCTACGTTCATAACAAAGTCCAAGGGATCTTGAGCTCTAGAGTTCTCAAAGTCCACAGGAAAGGAGACAAAGAGATCATAAAAGTGCTAGGAAAGGCTTAGAGGGAAAATCTGCAGGGAATCAGCAGATTTCTGGTTTGGCCAAGGAGTCCAAGCAAAATCTCTAATACCAAGGTATATAGGAAGGAAAGTTCAGTCAGTGAGGAAAGTCCAAAGTTCATCTCAAGCGGAGTTGGTGTAGTCAGTGAGTGCAAGACTAAAAAGTGAATCTCTCTCCAACATACCAAGAATGATATATTATACTTTATCCGACCATAGGTAATGCCTACTTTTTGTTGTCCACGGTTCCCAAGGGATAATTATAAACATCAGGATATAATCACACACTGACATGAAAACGTCGGTCCTTTCCCTTAGAAAGGACAGTTAACAATGATTTTAATCAGGGCGTGGCTTGGCTGGCTGCAAGAATGCCGCACTCTAAGTGGGCTCTGCCGGTCAAGCTTATTAATCCAGCATAATCCACATGCAGATAGCTTTATTTCTGTCACTCACCACAGATCCTGTAGCAGCAAGTCCCTGGGAGCCGTCTGGTGCCATCTAGACCCCCAGATGTCCTGTGTGGGTCGCAGTCTGCGCCCCCCAGCCTGGCGGGCCTGCTCCTCGGGGGGGTCTGGTTTGGCCCTCCGCTGCCTGATTCCCTGATCGCTGTCGGAGGAGTCTGTGTCACCTGGAGGATGCTGAGGGCCCCCACGCTACTGGTTCCGGTGAGTGAGGCTGCTGCTGGGGTTGCTCACTGCGGCGTTGAGGGTCTGTGTGCTGTACGGCGTGGCCCAGGCATGCCCCAGCGTTTGCTCCAGCCTGTTCCCCAGCTGGGCCCACTCGGGCGGCTGCTGGAGCCCGAGACTGGTGGTGGGTGCAGCCAGCCCCCCGCATTTTCCCATCGCAGCTCTCCCTGCTTTGTGCCTGCTGCTGGTTGCCTACGGGTGCCTCTATGTGGGGCGGCCGGCGAGGGACTGCGCTGCCACCGTCGGCGCTTCCTTGACCTGAGGAGCCCTGCTCTAGCTGCTTCTTGGCCGCTGCTCCGGCTCCCCTGCTGTGCCGCTCCTGTGTCTCGGTGGCAAAAATAACACATGATGGGCTGACGGCGCCCATCACTGGACAGGCCCTACTCAAGCATTTTCTGCATCACTGGGGGTAAGGAGAACCTGGTGTGATGCCCTGAGCCTTCACCCTCCCCCTGCCACATCTCCCAGCACGAGCCCCGCACCCATCACATCGTCCTCTCTGCAGGTGCTTAGTGCCCACCCACACGTCCTGGTCTTGGCCTGCATTAGACTACTGTGGCTCCTCAAACCTCCCCTGTTAGATTTGGGGGTCTCTAGTTGGCACAGGTAGGTACTTGTGACAAATAGGGACACTTGACTCAGGGTAAGGGGGTACACTCCTAAAATATCCCCTGCTCACCCCCTTGGAAGCTTGGCACCAGCAGACAGGCTTATCTCAGAGGCAGTGTGTAAAGCATTTGTGACCACAAACAGTAATACAGTGAAAACACTACAGATGGACACCATGCAGGTTTTATATAAAAAATAAGTACTCTTTATATAGACTTTACACAAGACCACAAACGAAAACAATCCACAATACTATACTTAAAATGGTAGTTTTAGCTTAGTTCTGTTCAGTTCTTAAAATGCCACATTTAGAGTCAATGTACCTTACGATGCGTTAAGCTTCCACAACAAAAGTGTTGCAGCGATGGAAATGCGGCAAAGTTCCGGTGCAAAGAAATGAAGACGTGAAGATCTTCCATATGCGGCACTCTTCTCCGATGATGCGAGAAGTCTCGATTCGATGCGTCAGCTGCAGCGGCGACACCCTTGTTCCGCGATGTGATGACAGCAGCTTCGGCTGCAACACTCTTCTCCTACGTTGCGAGATGTTTACGCACAATGCGACAACTGCAGTGGCGACATCCATGATGCGATGACAGCAGCTCCGATGGTGGCACGCTTGTCCGCGGATGCAAGGTGCTTTTCTTGATGCAGTGCAAAATGACAGCTACAGCGGCGACATCCAAGATGCGACGGCAGCAGCAGCGATGGCGACACGCTTCTCCTTCATTGCAAGATGCTTCTCTAGATGCGGTGTAATACGACAGTTACAGCGCCAACATTAAAGATGCGACGCAGCAGCAGCAACGGTGACACGCTTCATCTTTGTTGGGAGATGCTTTTCTCGATGCAGTGCAATACAACAGCTACAGCGGCAACATCCAAGATGCAACAGCAGCAGCAGCGACGGCGAAACGTTTCTTCCTCTTGAGTCGTGCTTCCAGCTCCTTGTGACATGCAGTCCCTCAGAAGGCCCAAAACAGCGGCAGGCACTTCCCAAGCAACTTTGGGGAGCTGGGGGTTGAAGTCTGCTGTCACTGAGACTTCAGCAGGAGGCAAGCTCTGTTCCAAGCCCTTGGAGATCCTTACAAGTTGATGAAAGTACACACAGTCCCTTTCTCCTCTCTTTGGCAATCAGGCAACCACTGCAGGCCAATCCCCCAATCAGCACTTCAGCTTAGGGATAGTCTCTCCTCAGTTTCTTCTGGTTCCTCTCCTCAGCAAAGTTTTTTTCTTGTTGTCCAAAAGTGATCTAAATTCTTAGGATAAAGGTCCCAATACTTATACCCCAAAATCCTTTGTTGTCTGAGGGCAGAGGGGCCTTTGCCTAGTCCAAACCAGTTCTGGAGCACTCTGTTTACATGACTCTTTCTTTCCTTTCACAGTGCAGGGCAGAAACATCAGACGCCCCACAAGGGGTGGAGCCAGCATTGTGGAGGAAAGGCACAGCCCTGGAGCACTCTGTTGATATAACTCCTTCTCTCCTTTCACAGTGCAGAGCAGAGACATCAGACGTACCACAAGAGGTGGAGCCAGCATTGTGGAGAGAAGGCACAGCCCTGGAGCACTTTGTTGATATGACTCCTTCTCTCCCTTTACAGTGCAGGGCAGAGACATCAGACGCACCACAGGAGGTGGAGCCCACATTGTGGAAGGCAGGCACAGCCCTATTCAGGTTCCCAGGTGCAACCCCTCCCACCCATCTAGATGCAGATTTATCTATTCACCACTGAGCTGACTCATCCTGTCTCCTCGAATCCCCCAGCCCTGTCACTCAAACTCCAGACAAGGAATACACAACCTAGCAGAGGCAGGCTTGGATAGTTAGACAAGAACATCCCTACTTTCTAAAAGTGGTATTTTCAAACACAGAATGTTAAAATCAACTTCACTTAAGGATGTATTTTATTATTCGTTCAGGCATACTCAACTCAAATTTCTAATGTGTTCCCTGAGTCAGTTAGAATTATAAAATGTGCATGCTGCTGCCCATTTTGAAGAAAGCTGAGGCTGACCCAGCTGTTTTCAGTAATTACCGGCCCATCTCACTCCTCCCAAAACCTGCTAAGATATTGTAAAAAGTTGTGCAGGATCAAATGGCCGCCTACTTGGAATCCAGAGGTCTCCTTCCTGACTCACAATCTGTATTTCGCGCCGGATACAGTACGGAAACTGCCTTATTGGAAGTCTCTTAGACTATTCGTGATAGCGTGGACAGAGGCGAGGTGGCCATGTTGGTGCTCTGCGATCTGTTCGCAGCGTTCGATACTGTCTCACACTCTATCTTGCTGGACAGATTACACAACCTTGGGATTAGAGCAGGTCTGGTGTCCACCTTTTGTCTCAGAAGAAAAAAAAACTTGAGTTGTGGAGTACCCCAGGGATCGGCTCTCAGCCCCCTCTTTTTTAATGTTTACCTGGCACCACTAGCCGAGGTCAGAGAAGACTTTGGGGTCAGAGTGGTCTCTTACGCTGACGATACTCAGATAATTTTCTCATTTAATGATCATTCTGACAAAGGCCTCTTTAATTTTAGACAGTGCCTCACTAAGATTGTATCATGGATGACCGATAATACCCTTAAGCTAAACACTGATAAGACCGAAGTCCTGTTTTTTTAATCAAAAGGCCCCTTTGCTACCATCAGTGTGGTGGTCGGCTGAGCTCAACCCTCCCCCTCTCCCAGTTGATTCGGCTCAAAATCTGGGCTTTGTAGTAGACAATGAATTGTCGTTCAAGGCCCAAATCAAAAAAGTCACCTCTGCTTGCTTCTGCAAGTTGCGTATGATTAAAAAAATCTTTCCGTATCTCCCCCTGGACTCGCGTAGGACGGTTGTCCACACCCTCATTACCTCCCACCTGGATTATTCCAACAGCCTCTATGTGGGTGCCCCAGCCTATCTCATCCATCGTCTACAGACTCTACAGAATGCGGCCGCTAGGCTGATCTGCAACATCCCGTACCGCCATTCAATTACCCCACATCTGAAGAGACTTTACTGGCTCCCTGTTGCCTTCCACATCCAGTTCAAGGCCCTGGTCCAGTCTTTCAGGGTACTGAACGGCAGGGGACCAGGGTATCTCTGACATAGGCTTAAGCTGGTGCACTCAGCTCGCACTCTTAGATCTAATCACCTCCGCCTGATGCTCCCTCCCAGGTTCCAACACCACAGGAAAGGCGGCAGAGCTTTCGCGGTGGTTACAGCAAGGCTCTGGAATGGTATGCCCCTTAGTCTTTCGTCTTATTGACTCAGAACCTCTGTTTAGGCGCAGCTTAAAGACCTGACCGTTTTCTACCCTCTAGCTTTTTTCTAATGCTCGCAATTTTTCTGCTGTCTGCAGCGCCGGGACACCCCGTTGGGGGTAGCCATGCGCTTAATAAATCTCGAAATAATAATAATCTAATTGCCCGTTCTGGCCTATGGAGAACAGATAGCCTTGCAATAGTGAAAAGCGAAAATGGCTGTAACTCACTATTAGGACAAGCCCCACACACCAGGGCTTGTCCTGCCCTATACTTACAATGCACCCTGCCCTTGGGCCTACCATAGGGTTGTCTGATTTGAAGAAAAGAGAAGGTTTAGGGACTGGCAAGTGGGTGCACGTGCTCAGTCAGCATGGCAGTACCATGCTGCAAATAAGCTCTGCAATGGCAGACCTTAGACACACTTTTACAGGCCGCTTCTGTGGGTGGCATAACCAGTGCTGCTAGCCCACCAGCAGCATTTGGTTTACAAGCCCTGGGTACTCCTAGTGCACTCTACTAGGGTCTGATAGGTAAACCAAACCAGCCAATCATAGAATCACTAATTTATACATCAATTTACAATAGGGAGAGCATATGCACTTTAGCACGGATCATCAGCGGTAAAGTGCCCAGAGTCCTAAAATAGCCAACAACAGGTCAGAAAAAAATATAGGAGGAAGGCAAAAAGTTCAGGGATGACCCTGCAAAAAGGGCCAAGTCCAACATACCACATCACAAAAGACAGTGCCACACTGGTCCTGTAGGCTGCCAGACACCGACAGACTATATCGTAGGGTTCTCTCTGGTGAGCCTCATCGCACACTGGGGTCTCGCTCCTGCGGTGCCACCCTGCTGCTGCCTGTGATCCTTGGGCACTGGTGCCTTTCGCTGTTGCCCTCTGATGCCCTTTTGTACCCACTGCGGGTTGTGCTTGGCGCTGCCGCCACTCTGCACTGAGCTCTTTACTGGCTTTACCACTCCAACTGCCCTATATGTGAGGTGATGCTCAGCACGCTGCCCACTGTGACATTGCCCTTCCCCAGCGCAGTTTGACCTCTTTGCGCCATCCGATCACCTTGGTCGGTGTCTGTTCGCCATGGGGAGAACTGAACCTAAACAGCCCAAAGTTGCCTTTGACCGGCGTGGATCGACTCACCAGGCGGTTCGGGCCGGAGGGGGGGGACTCTGCGGCCAATATGGAGGCTCCTCTCGCACGTGAGGACGACCTGAAGGTGATCATGCTGGATGCCAAGTCAACGGTCACCGGTATTGCAGCACAACTTGATCAACTCTCCGCACTGCTGGACCCGGTTAAGGCCATGGTGGACTCTCATGACAATCGCCTTCTTCACGCAGAGTCTCGGATCTAGGACATTGAGGATGCTGCCATTCAGAATCGGCAGAAGATGCTCATGATGGATAAAATACTGGACATTATCCGCAACTAGCAGCCCGTCCCGACGTTGTCCGGGAGTAAAAGGCTGCTTCAGGGCCCCCGCCCGCCCCGCAGAAGAGTTGTCTGTGCAAGTCCTGGCCCTGTTCAACGGATTTGGCCCACTTGTGTTATTTTTTTAATTCGTATGTATTGTTTTCTGCGTTTTATGTTGTCCGCAAGATGTGAGGAAAGTGTCTTGTCACCTGTTTAATGTTTTTTTTTTCTTTCGAAGGCTCTTTCCGTGTGTTTGTTTTTGTATCCCTTCAAAGAAGTTTCCCTTTCGTTTTGTTAATTGTGTGGTGAAGTCCTGGCAGTGCTCGAGTGATTATGGGCAGTTGTGTTATTTTTGTTATTCATATGTCTTATTGTAAGCGTTTTATCTTGTCTGCAAGATTTGAGGAAAGTCTTGTGAACGCGCAGTCGATTGCGTTTCTCCGTTAAGAAATGTCGGCTTTTTTTGTTCGTGTTTACCCCCCTGTGACGTCGTTGGTCAATGGCCAATAGTTAAAGACTTTTTTTTTTGGTAAGCCGAAGTCGTGTGTGTGTTTTCTTTAGTGCGTTGTGATTGGTGCAGTATGCAAATAATCCTGCCCCCTGTGTTGCCCATATCTTTGCTGCTAAGGGTTCAATGCTGAGGGCAAAGTGCAAAGGAGAGAGGGGCATTCCTGGCTCATTCCCTGAGTTAGATCGAGAGAATCAACTGTACCCTAGAGCAAACACATACAACTAGTCCACCCAGTTGAAAACTTTCTTGGCGTCTAACACCAGTAAAATCACCAGGATGTTCTTCTTAGTAGCTTTATCCACCAAGTGAGACACCCATCATAAGTTGTCATGGTTTTGTCTCTCTTTAATAAAGCCAAATTGATCTTGGTGGATCACTTACAGTATGATGTCCTCCTGTCTATTGGCTAAGAGTTTAGTGCATAATTTAGCATCAAGACTAATTAAAATAATTGGCCTATAAGATGCGCAAAATTGAGGGTTTTTCCCTGGCTTTGGGATGGCAGAAATCAAGGCTTCTCCCATCGAGGGAGTCACAGCTTAAGAGTTTGCTATATGGTTAAAGAGGTCCTCTTGTTATGAAACTGCTTAAGGTTTCATTGAGGGCTGAGGAGATTTGTGGTAGGTTAATATCATCTAGGCTAGCTGTTCCCCATTGTCCGTAGGGTCAGAGGTCTAGAGTTGTTTTTAGAAGTTTTGAAAGACCTGGGCTTTCGCTTCCTCTTTATGTTGAACTACCCCAGACTCTTCTTGTATCTGAAATATGTATTTTTGTCTTGCTTGAATCTCAATTGTCTTGTTAGTAGGGAAGCTATCTTGTTGCAATGTTTGTAATTGGTCTTCTTAGGGAGTGGAAGGGTCAAATCTGCCCTATTGGTGTATATGGCTTTGAACATTGCTCTTAGGGCAGTAACCTATCTCTGAAGGGTAAAGGTGGGTGTGGCCATACCGACTCAGCTTGGAGAAGGTCTGCTTGTAATGCTTATTGATCCTTGGTTTTTTGTTGGGTCAGTGTAGTCATTAGGGATATATATGTCTCTGAGATAACTGTCTTAAAGGCTTCTCAGGTCACTGAGCGAGTGGTGTCTCGGAGTTTATCCAGTTGGAAATATTATCTTATTCTTTTACACGTTCATCTCGGAAGAGATGGTCACGTATAAGCATGTTAGGGAAGAACCATATAAGGAAGATACAGCTTGGGTGTGCCAGTCCAATATTACTCCCAGTAGGGAATGATCTGAGAGAGCAAATGAATGTATAGTGGTGGTTAAAATAGTATGGCACAGGTGGTGGCTAATGAAGACATGATCAAGTCTAGAATAGGTCCTATGGTAATGGGAAAAGAAGGTATAATCATTGTGGTAGGATTCAGATCCCTCCAGGCATCTAGTAAGCCTCGTTGGCAAAATGTTGATTTTGTAGTTTTAGTAAATATACCGGCTTGCGACCTGTGAGGATTGGAACTGTCCAAGTTAGGGTCCCACATTAAATTAAAATCCCCCACCAAGATATCTCCCTCAGTGCATTCACCCAGCAGGAAGAGGGTGGAAAGGACAAACTCATTTTGACTTGAGTTAGGGGCATAAACCATGACAATAGTACAGAAACAGTCTTTGATAAGTCCCTTGACCACCAGTACCCTCTCCTCTTTATCTGATTTGCGACCCTTGATTTGACATTTAACTGAGGAGTGGTTGTCATAAACCACCTACCTGGATCCCAGATGATGATCCCAATGGGGCGGCGACGCTTGTTTCTGAATACTTCTGAGACTTGCCCTTGGTTTACAGGAGGAGACATTATTGTGGTGGCAAATCCCAGGGGGAAGGTTGTTGGGTTGGAGAGAGTGTGTAGATTCCAAGATGCTGTGGCTTGTCTACTCAACAGCATCACTGGCCTTACTAGTGGACAGCTCCTTCCATGCAGAGCACGGCCTGGTAGCTGCTGCCCCCCTTGCTGCTGCTGACACTCTGGTCAGGAATTCGAGTCTCTCCTCCACCTGCAGGTCCCCACCTGCACCTCATCCCTGGTGGTCTAGTGGTAGAGCGTGACTGCACTGTTGCTAGACTGCCCTTCTGCCTCACTTTTTCCGATTTTTCAACTTTTTGCTTTTTTTCAGCATTTTCCTTTTCTTGCTCCTTGTCTTCTTTATGTACCTTTTTTCGACTTTTTTTGCTGTTGCTCCTCGCTCCGTTGCCCTTGCCCCTTCACTTCTCTGTGGCCCGCCCCTTCAGTCACTCTTACCTGCTTTCCGCATTTCCCGCCTTCCAGCTGTTCAGCCCCTCAGTACACTACTTAATGGCAGACCCTGCACGGTGAAGGTGCAGTTCACTGACCATTACTAGTGGACTGCTCCCTTCCCTGCACAGCACTGCCTGGTAGCTGCAGCACTCGTTTCTGCTGCTGACCCTAGACTCAGGAGTTTGATGCCCTCCTCCACCTGCAGGCTCCCTCCTGCACTTTATTCCTGGTGGTCTAGTGGTAAAGAGTCACTTGCTCTACTGACGGGCTGCTCTTCTGTCTTTCCTTTTTCAGCTTTTTGCCTTTTTTCTGCTCTTGCCATTTTCCTGCTCCTAGCCTTCTGTCTGAGCCTTTTTTGCACTTTTTGCACTTTTGTCTGCTCTTCATCCTTGCTTTGCCGCCCTTGCTCCGGCCCCTGTGATTCCAACGGCCCCCCTTTTTCAGTGATTCTTTCCCGCTCCCCGTGTTTCCTGCCTCCCAGCTGTCCAGCCCCCTGCACACCTTATCCATGGCAAGGCCACCTGCGACTGTCTGTGTCCGTCTGTGCCTGTCTGTGCCTGTTCTGTGTTCAGCACAATGGACCAAGGTTCTTGGCCCTCCCACTGCTACGAAGCCAGCACCCTCCTCACCCTCCAGACAGGACAGCACACCACCTGCCATCTCACATCACTGAAGGACACTCAAGGACCCTTCTTCTGCCTAAATTGCAGCTATAACCTTGCCCACCTTCACATGCTAGCCCCACTTGCTGCCCATCAACCAACAGTACGCCCAACCGGCTCAGCTGCATCATCCCCAACATGTGCCCCCTTCACAAACATGAACAGTGGGGAGCATAATGATACTCCACTCCCAGTCGCACTGCTGAAAAGGATATTCCATCCTACCTCAGTTTCAAAAATATAACGGAAACGTCTTTTTATCATTTTTAACCATTTTTGTCCAGTCACTCTTGTGCTTGTCACTTCTGTATTCCACTAACATATTTAATCATGCGTCTTGGATGCTTCAAATATTCACAGCGTGCCACAGGCCTCATCAGGAATACGACCAAAACTCAAGATTTCGTCGAGCCAGCATTTCTTTATTAATACCCAATGCATTTCGGGCTTTTCATAGCCCTTCGTCAGGGGAAACTGACTCGACACCGCGTTCTTCCTAACCCTCTTAGTTCACCTTTCAAAATGCAAATGAAGTTCCCCCTTCACAAACATGCCATGGAAATCAAGGACTTTCCTGATGCTGCCTCTCCTGACATCGCCTTCCTCATGGAATCCTGCACTAACACCAGCTCTGGCCTGGACATTGCCACCGCCATCCCTGACGGCTATAAAAATAACACCCGAGGACCACGCCATCAGCCCGGGAGGAGGCATTGCCATCATCCAGAAGAACATCCTGCACCTGACCACTCACTAGTATGACCCAACAACAACCATAGAACGCCTCCACTTCTAGATCCAGACCAACCCCAATAACACGTTTCACGGCATCCTCACCTACAGGCCTGCCGGCCCCAGCACGCTCTTCACCGATTCCAACCACAACGTCATTCCACTCAGGCTCTCACAACCACTGATTACAACCTACTCAGTGACCTCACTTTCAACTGGACAGCCCCAATGACCAGAACACTGCATCCTTTCAGGAGAACATCGCCAGCATCGGACTCAAGCATCTAGTCACCGACCGACGCAGCGGGACACAGACTCGACCCCTTATTCTCCGGCAGCAGAAACATCACCTACATCCACACCACTGAACTCCTCTGGACTGACAACCACTGTGTGCACTTCACCACATCCGCCGTACACTGCTGCGCTCACCCCCCTGTCGTAGCTGGAACAAGGTCACCATAGAACATCTCTCCACCTTCCTCAGCACTACCACACTGCCAACATCAGCATTCACTAACACCTCAGCACCCACCCTCCACTGATAGATCTCCACCTACGCTGACACTCCGGCACCCCTCAAGAAGACACCCGGCAAGCTACACTCCAAGAAAGGCAGCTAGTTCACTCCCAACCTCTATTAGTCCAGATGCACCTGTAGACAACTCAATAAGAGATGGAAGACCAACAAAACTCTAGAAACCCACACATACTTAAAACTGCTGTCAATGCACACCACTTCCTCCTCAAAACCACAAAGAAAAGGGGCCTCAAAGACAGAAATCAAACACCAAAGCACACAACAGCAAATAACTCTTCTCCATCATCAATGAGTTCACTGGGCCCAATAACAAGACCACAGACGACACACCCTCCCAAGACCTCTGCAACAAACTCAGCACCTTCTTCCACCACAAGATCAGGCAGATCTATGACAGCTTAGACACCCAAGATTCTCCCACTGTGCCCTACACCACTGCATGCAACCACGTTGCACCTGAACCTCACTCACCACAGACAACACACTGAAGACCATGAAGAGCATCCACTCTGGAGCCCCCTTGGACCCTTGCCCATACCACAACTTCCACAGAGCAGCAACCTCCTGATGCAAAATCAACAGCTCCATTGAGACCACCACCTTCCCTGATGACTTGAAACACCGCTGACTTGACAGACGTTAAGAATGTCAGACCCATCTCCCTGCTCTACTTTCCAGCTAAGGTCATGGAGAAGGCCATAAAGGCCCAACTCTCCGAGTTCATTGAAGGGAACCACATCTTGGACATCTCCCAATGCAGCTTTAGAAAAAACCACATCCCCAAGGACGCACTCCTCGCTACCGCCAACGACATCCGCTCCCTCATATACCAAGACAAAACTGCAGCCCTCATCTTACTTGACCTCTCTGCTGCCTTTGATACCGTCACCCACTGCATCCTAATCATGAGACTCAATGATAATGGCATCCACAACAAAGCCCTGGACTCAATCAACTACTTCCTTACCAGCCGAACACAGCGGGTCAGACTACCTCCTTTCTTCTCAGGAACTTCAGAGTTCAGCTACAGAGTGCCTCAGGGCTCTTCCTCTGAGCCACACACTCTTCAACATCTACATGGTCTGTCTTGCTGCCATCATCAGGAACAACGGACTCAACATTGTCTCCTACACTGACGACACTCAGCTTATCCTCTCCCTAACCAACGAACCCACAGCCACCAGAATCAACTTCCACAGCCAAATGAAGGGAGTTGACACCTGGATGAAAGATAGCTGCCTCATACTCAACTTAGACCAGACCAAAATACTAATCCTGGGGACCACCCCCTCAGACTGGAATGACTCGTCGTGGCCCGCTGTACTAAGAACCCACCCAGCCCCCACATACCACGCACGTAACCTCAGCATCATACGGGACTCCTCACTCACAATAAACTCCCAGATCAACGCTGGTTGCTCATCTTGCTAACACATGCTCTGCCTGCTTCCGTGCATCAATTGTGTGTCTTTTGCTTTTTTGCCCTAAGTGTGCCGGGTATGCCCTGACGTGGGTCCCGGGCTCACTGTGCCACTGGAATCAAGCTATCCTGGCTGAAGAGGGGTGAAAACCTGAAACCGGTCCTAGGATGCTTGTTTCTGGTCCAGGGAGGACCTGGCTTGGCAGTTCGGGTCGGACTGTTCCCATTAGGCACAGGGTCATTACTGATTTCAATATGGCCAGGTCTAAACTGGGTTGGCATGGTGAGCAAAAGAATAATGGATTTAACCCAGATCTGTTGACAGGGGGTGAATGTTTTGATTTTTTTCTGCATTCCATCCATCAATTGTGTGTCTTTTGCTTCAAAAGACATTCAGGTGGATCCCCACAGAATCCAGAAAGATGGTCACCCAAACACTCATCACCAGCAGACTGGACTAAGGAAATACACTCTATGCCAGTGTCACCCCAAAACTCCTCAGAAAACTACAGAATGTTCAAAACGCCACAACCAGACTGGTCCTGATCATCCCCCGCCGCAGCCACATACAAAACACCTTTGAGAACTCCACTGGCTCCAAGTCAACAAAAGAATCATGTTCAAGCCCCTCACACATGCCTACAAAGCTCCCCACGATGCAGGATCAGGGTATCTGAAACACCTCGTCTCATTCCACATATCCACCAGACACCTTCACCCCACCAAACTGTCCCTGGCCACCATCCTACAGATACTATACAATAAGGAAGGAGGGTCCCCTGTAGTATATGACAGGGAGGGGGATCTTAAGGTTAGAAAAGCTGTTAGGGTCCCTGTCTTTATTGTGATTGGTTAGATACATTAACCATATCTCCTGATTAGGGTTTGCCTTTAGACATTAAAGTAACTCTTATTAACCTTGTAATAAATGAATGGCTAGTGAATCTCAAAAACCAAAAGCAAGTGCAAAGTAGACAAAAACCATAGGGTCACTAAGGATTAATAACACTAAGCAACCAAAATTTAGCAAAATTAAAACATGGATTTTATTTCCTCCCGAACGGGTTACAATCTAAAACATATTAAAAACAATTAATAAAAGCCATCAACAGTGACACAGTCATATATTTATATGCAAACAAAGGTAAAACAATCATGTACAGTCAAGTGAGAAAAAACAGTCGACGCGGCGTTTCGGTGCTTTGTCTGATCTTCACACCTTCTTCAGGACATTAACAATTGACTTGACATCTAAGAAGTTAAAATAAAAGTATTTTAATACTACTTGTCCACATTTGAGGATAAATATTGCACCTGCTACACTATATACATGACTACTCAATGAGACATGAAATGATGACTGATTACTCTATTAGTAATAGTCACCTAGAAATAACAGCTTAGGAAAATTTGCGACCCTAGTTCTTATATAGGGTCTCAAAATTACTTTGCTAATCTTTTCTTTATGCTACTGATACCCAGCGCTCTATCGATTTCGGATAACGAGAAAAACAAGCGGACATTAAGGGCGCATGGCCTCTCTTTGTACTTTTTATCATTATATGATCTCTATTACATTACTTAAAGGCATCATTGTGTATAAATAAACCACCGCTATTTTGTCTGTAAAAGAATTCTTTGATCATACCTGTATTTCTATTGGAAAGAGTATATCAATTCTTTTCCACTGTTATACTAAATACTCAGCTGTTCTACTTTCATTGGAGCTATATGCAAAAAATAAACATAAGATATTTTTAGTGGTATCCTATCCACTGTAAAGTCCTAATAGCTGTGATGAATTTGATATTGTGCTGGTTTACCTTCAATGCTAATGAACCAATATTCAATAAGCACGGAGGGGCCACCGTTGATGCTGGGGATATTTCATGAGACAGTTAAAAACCTGGATAGATTAAAAATTAATCTGTAATTTTCTATATTTAATTCATTAAGACGATATCAGGACACAAAAGAAATCAGCCCCTCTTGTGGAACACTGGATAACCCATAACCACAAATTAGAAGAACTTAAATGGTGTGTCATTGAGACAATAACACACAGCACCAGAGGTGGCGATTGGAATAATAAAAGAAAGAAGAGAGAACAGTTCTACATGTCTTTATTCAATACTTTTCGCACTGGCTTAAATAACAGAGAAGAGTGGGAGAGACTAATCTTATAAGATCTGCCATATTCCATTTGTAACTGATCCCATTACATAATGACTTATGGTCCAGAACAACCCAGGAAACTATGAATTATAAACTTTATGGTTTGAAACCACCAGTTTAGGTCTTGGTTAGTCTAGATTTGTTATGTGTTTTTATTTTAATATAGTTGATTATTGTACATGAGTCAGTGTTTATATTTTGAAACGCACACAAATATAAATTGTTGATAGTTTGTTCATGAATTTATTTGGTTAATTAATTAAACAACGCTGTTTTCTCTGAGAGTAATGATTATCTCCAACAATATAGTGCCAGTATAAATGCTGAAAGGACATATTGTATATTTATGCAATGTACTATGATATATGCCTGCTATGTTTAAATGTGAGAAGGGCCGGAAGATAATGCGTTGAAACCAAACAATTATTCCAGCATTAGCAGGTTTGATAAAAAGGTGGTTATGGATAGGTTCGATAATATTGCAATTCCAGCATTATTACATGATCGCGCATATTTGTGAGTGTTTAAGCCACCTATGGAAACAGTATGTTGATTCTATCTATCCAGTGTTTTCCCAATCCAACATGGCCGACACGTAAATATTCTTCTGAAAATTAGATCAAGAACTTGAAGCCGTTATAAACCCATTTATGATATATAGTCTACATTAGTAAATACGCAGGCCAACAATACTCCATCTAGTACACTAGGATTAATTTTAAATAAAAGCCGATATTATATTAATCTACTTCCGTGTCACTCGGCATTTTTTCCGTAATCAAATTAGATACTAACACTGAACAAAACCAGGCTATAGGATATAAACATAGAGCCCTCACTTCGGGTTTTGGTTTGATTCTATTAACGGCAAGAAAAACTACAGAGTAATCAGTCCGTTTCATCACTTCCGGGTTATGTGCAACAGCGTCAGCATAAAGACGCCGTCTTAACAGTCCACAGAGCAGACCTTGAATCATCACGAAGGCATCACAGACGAGAGCACGGAGGAGCAGGGAGGCCGTATCTTTCACACAAGGTAGGCAGACTCTGAGCCGTTCAGTTTAGAGATGGATTGCGGGTAGACTAGGGGTCACCAATAATTTTTAAAACCGAAGCTAGAGGTAGTCTCTACCCCCGGGATGGGTCATTAAATCCTTCTGAGTACAACTGTAGTAATGACGGGTAGATTACACAGGGTATGGTTTATGGCGTTTCCCTTTGCTTTTCTTCACCGTAAATGCAACAGACTCCTAGTTAATAGTAAACGAACACCAGACAACAGCATAATATAGAAAATAGAGGTATCGCTTTACAATAGCGAACATAGAGTTACATCTTCTCCTTTTTTACATTGTTCCCACCACAGACTCTCTTCACAAATCAAATAAGAGAAGTTTTGTTTCGACAAATATCTTCAAGTTTAGGAAACCCTATGACAAACCTGAATTAACAACAGGTTAGTAAATATGGCCGGCAAATTGCTTGTGATATGTACAGTATCGTCTTAATGAATTAAATATAGAATATTACAGATTAATTTTTAATCTATCCAGGTTTTTAACTGTCTCATGAAATATCCCCAGCATCAACGGTGGCCCCTCCGTGCTTATTGAATATTGGTTCATTAACATTGAAGGTAAACCAGCACAATATCAAATTCATCACAGCTATTAGGACTTTACAGTGGATAGGATACCACTAAAAATATCTTATGTTTATTTTTTGCATATAGCTCCAATAAAAGTAGAACAGCTGAGTATTCAGTATAACAGTGGAAAAGAATTGATATACTCTTTCCAATAGAAATACAGGTATGATCAAAGAATTCTTTTACAGACACAATAGCGGTGGTTTATTTATACACAATGATGCCTTTAAGTAATGTAATAGAGATCATATAATGATAAAAAGTACAAAGAGAGGCCATGCGCCCTTAATGTCCGCTTGTTTTTCTCGTTATCCAAAATCGATAGAGCGCTGGGTATCAGTAGCATAAAGAAAAGATTAGCAAAGTAATTTTGAGACCCTATATAACAACTAGGGTCGCAAATTTTTCCTAAGCTGTTATTTCTAGGTGACTATTACTAATAGAGTAATCAGTCATCATTTCATGTCTCATTGAGTAGTCATGTATATAGTGTAGCAGGTGCAATATTTATCCTCAAATGTGGACAAGTAGTATTAAAATCCTTTTATTTTAACTTCTTAGATGTCAAGTCAATTGTTAATGTCCTGAAGAAGGTGTGAAGATCAGACAAAGCACCGAAACGCCGCGTCGACTGTTTTTTCTCACTTGACTGTACATGATTGCTTTACCTTTGTTTGCATATAAATATATGACTGTGTCACTGTTGGTGGCTTTTATTAATTGTTTTTAATATGTTTTAGATTGTAACCCGTTCGGGAGGAAATAAAATCCATGTTTTAATGTTGCTAAATTTTGGTTGCTTAGTGTTATTAATCCTTAGTGACCCTATGGTTTTTGTCTACTTTGCACTTGCTTTTGGTTTTTGAGATTCACTAGCCATTCATTTATTACAAGGTTAATAAGAGTTACTTTAATGTCTAAAGGCAAACCCTAATCAGGAGATATGGTTAATGTATCTAACCAATCACAATAAAGACAGGGACCCTAACAGCTTTTCCCACCATCCTACAGAGCCACAAGACCAGAACCGGAGGAACATCCTTCTCCCACCTCACCGCTAAGACTTGGAAAACCCTGCCTGCCCACCTTAGGTAATCCCCGTCGCTGCTGTTTTAAACTTCTCAAAACGTCTGGAATTTCTTCCTGAGTTCCTTTTGACGGTTCAAAGTGGTCAAAACACGAATCCAAGGGTCCAGAAGCTCTAATGTGGTACTCAGAAGTTTGTGATTACAATTCCCACAATGCGCCTGGCCAAAATACTTAAAAGGCCACTGGATGCACTCCAGGCTGGGGACTTCTTGAAGGAGATAGTGCAGGGAAGCTCTGTTAATCCACTGCTTTCACGGACTCAACACCTTAATCTTTTTTGAAGCGCTGCAAAGTCCTCAGTGCTATAGTTCCATGCGTACAAAAAGAGCAGTCCTTCAGGGAGAAATCTTGTGTGGTCTCAACCTGGCTTCCGAAGCAATCACAGTATGGAGACCACCCTCCTCGCCACCACAGATGATGTTTGCACCCTCCTCAACCGAGGAGAAACTGCTGCCCTCATCCTCTTGAACCTCTCAGCTGCCTTCAATACCGTCTCCCACTGCATCATATGTACAAGATTTCATGACGCAGGCATGTCCAGGAATAGATCTGATCCTTCCTCACCGGCCGAACACAGAGAGTCAGGCTACCACCATTTCCCTTGGAACCCAAAGAAATCGGCTGCATATTGCCTCAGGGGTTCCTACCTAAGGCCCACTCTCTTCAATATCTACATGGCCCAGATTGTTAGGAAGCACAAACTCAACATTGTCTCCTATCCCGATGACATCCAGCTGATCCTCTCCCTCACCAACGAACCCACAGTTGCCAAGAGCAACTTCCACAATGGGATGAAGACTGTTGCCACCTGGATGAAGGACTGCTGCCTCAAGCTAAACTCAAAAAAGACTGAAGTCCTCATCCTGGGCTCCACCTCCTCCACTTGGGCGGCTTCTTTTGTCCCACAGATTTTGGACCTCCCTACCACAGACCATGCACAAAATCTTGGCATCCTCTTGGACTCCTCACTCACCATGAACCACCGGATCAATGCCGCCTCATCATCCTTCTCCCACATGCTATGCCTGCTACAATAAATCTTCTAGTGGATCTCTACCAAGTTCAGAAAGCCATTCACCCAAGTACTCATCAGCAGCAGACTCGACTACCGCAACACAGTCTATGCCAACATCACCTCCTCAAGAAACTACAATAAATGCAGAACACCTCTGGCAGACTCATCCTTAACATCCCCACCCACCGCCACATCACCAACCACCTGAGAGACCTCTACACGCTCCCAGGCAACAAAAGAATCACCTTCAAGCTCCTCACACAAGCCTACACAACCCTACATGACACGGGACCCGCATACTCAAACACAGGCTCTCGTTCCACCCACCAGAGACCTCCGCTCTGCCCAACTGGTCCTGGCAACCATCCCAGTATCTGCAAGAAGGAGGAAGATCCTTTCATAACCTTGCAGCAAAGACCTGGAAGACCCTGCCACTCCCCCTAAGGCAATCACAGTCACTGCCCCAATTCAGGAAGGATCTCAAGACTTGGCTCTTCGACTGACCCATAGTGCCTGGCAACAGATATGCAGTCCCCCCGCCAGTGCCTTGAGATGCTTATTGGTGGAGTATTCAGGATTTACAAGCCAATTTCTTGATTGATTGATTGATTGAAGCTTTCTGTTATGTATCCCATCTAGCATTGCTACAAATGTGCATAGCTCTCTTGACTCTCTCGTAATATTTGTCTCTCTCTTTAAGATGGGCAACATGTTCCCAAGCATCAAGTGCTTCATATTGAGTAGGTTTAGGAGGTGATTTCATTTCATACAATTTCCTTATTACATTTTTAATAATCCTCACATTAAAAGGTCCATATCGGGGAAACTGTATGGTACCATCTTTCTCAGTCATCTTATTTCACTGTGTGAGCCAAACCTGTGTGGAAACCCTCATTGGTCACCATAATGCAACCTGGCAGCCACATCTCACCTTACCATGTGATGAATGGTTTCTAAAAATGTTATTTCCTGTGATTCATGTTATTCAGTACAACATTCACATATCACATACAATTTTACCAGAAAATGCATTTCACCCACAATCCTTCCTGTTCTGCTGCCCCAACTGATGCCAATGTGACCTCTATGACGTATTCAAATAATACCAGCACAGCTTAACACCAACTGACCTATACCAGCATAGCACACTGTGACATCAATGTTACTTCTTGAAGCAGCTCAGCCTCCTTTACAATTTTCTCTCAAGCATGTTCTCTAAGCAAATCACCAAAACAATGCAAGCAATTTCACAGCTAAGTCTCTCTGCTCTACTAAAGAAGTAGAGATTCTTCATACACACAAAGGTAACTTCAAGTAAAACCTCGACCAGTGAGATCTAATAATAGTGTTTCTCCCTGTGCACTGGGTCCAAGTATACAAACCACATCTCACTATCACACAAAGTAAAGTCCTTACTTAAAAATGCTGTTGATGATATCTCACGTCAAGCACCACAATACAGCAGACAACTACACCCATGTCTTCAACACTGAGACCACCACATATGTGTGTATGTTAACCACTTCAACGTCTCTGCATTAGCCACCTCATTTGCATATCAACTTATATCAACTACGCATACCACCATACTGCCATTTCAAAACACCACAATCTAAGCATAAGCCATGGCAACGCGCAACCCTATTAATACTCACACTCCTTTGCTGCTAAAAGTCATCTCAACACCGGTGATACTCCATAAATCGTATGACCGAGATGAATTGCTTAAAGAACATTCTCTTTGGCATTAGAAGACTCTGTATGTGTAACACTAAATTCTGTACTAAAGAGTCTCCATGATAATGTTGTCAGGCTCAACGTGTGCACAGTTCATGATGTTGTGCGAGAATCATGTGCAAGATGAACATGCACTTTTATATGTCACATTATAATTATCAGGTTTATCTGTGATCTGTAAAGAGTGGGCAACTTTGCGCTGCACCAAGTCCTGGAACCATGGTTGTAGCTATCCCTAAATTGAAGTTATACACAATAAGGGTTTATAATGTAGCCTAGCGCATTTCTATCGGAGAGCCAGCCTTTAACAAAGTGAAAAACAGCTTTGGAGATTTTTCACCGCCTGGGCATGCACAATTAAGGATCAGATAGCCTGCCTTTGACTAACCATGCACCCTGTTTTAAAGCATATAGGGCCTTCCTTAGGGTGACCAGCCAGCATTAAAAGGGCAGTTTAAGTCTGTCAAAAGGTTTATTTTGCCAGGACAAGCTTGCAGTTTTAAAACTACACACTCAGTGCAGGGTCCGGCATGAAAACATGCTTTTACTTTGTCACTTTAGTGGTGGCACAATAGGTGGGGTCAGAGCACTCACACTGGGGCCTTGTTAACAGGGGCCTAGTGCAACAGAGTGGAAAACTAGCAGCATCATTCAAAACATTTGAGGGTGATCATTCAAAAATAGGTCTCTCTTTATAGTTGCCTTTATGTATGGTGCACAGATTGGGGTTTAGGAGTGTATAGCCAAGTACGCGCACCTCTAATAACAGTCCTTAATGGTCTGTTTACAAAATGTATATTAGTTCATATCAGTCAATTGTCATTGAGCCACCGTAATCCAATCCTGTTTGCAAAATCTTCTTTATAGGCAATTCCTAAAGTGTATACCTTATATCTTTCTGAAAGGCATTGTCTAAGCTCTCGAATGGAACACAGATAATGCATTTCATAAAGATGACATGCCAATGTCATTGAATTACATTTAGGTGTTAGTTTTTGTATGCTTTCATGCTCATGTAAGAGACTATTTTGCTGTTTCAGCGTCACCACTTGCAACCCACACACCACAAAACCACGGAGGGCTTTTGGGCAGTAGATTATGGTAGTAGCTGGAGATGGTATTCTCTTCCTCTTTATGTGCCTCCAGACACACTGAATGACTGTCCTGTGGGTAGAACCAAAACGTGACTGACATTTCAGAGCAATAGCTGAAGGGCAAAGAATAATTGCCCCGCTTGATGTTTGCTTCCTATGAAAAGATGCAGAATGTGAATGACACTTAGGGCAAACACTAGTTGAAAGCGGGTAACCAAAAGCCCCTCTGTGTATTATTTTATATACAACATTTCTGTACTTACTCCTAAAGCTGTTTTTAGCACTGTCAGTGGTAATGTTGATGTGGTATTGAGGAGCTTTTGTGGGCACATTTTATACCATGTAAATCAGACCACACATATTTACCCATTTGGTGGTCCACTGAAAAATAAACACAAGTATAAAGAGAAAACATACAGGTCTCTTCCTTCACTAAAGATCAACAATAGGCTACAGTCAAGCCGACACATTCTAGGGCTCATGCTAGATTATCATGAGTTCTCTCTATTTGCAGGGTCAGCAATGAAAAAACCTCTATCCAACCTCTTTAGAATCTATCTAACTTTGTGCTGAAATATATATAGTTCATTTAATTTGGCATGGTGACTACACAATTGAACGTTATAGCAAAGGACAAGTTTTTTAATGATCATCCTTCAAATCCATTGGCTATACTATGAACAAGAACTCAAGGCATGGCTGGCAAAAGTAAGAGCAGTGAGACCTTGGCGGGGGGGGGGGGGGGGGGGGGAGTTGACCGATGACAGGATTAGTAAAATAAAACACAAAAAAAAATAAACTCACTTACCTTGCACTCGCCGCTTTGCTGCAAGTCAGCGCAAGGCACGTTTTTTAATTGTATTTTACTTATCTCATCGTCTGTCGACTACCCCCTGTCCCACCCCACACTCCATTGCCCCACTGCTCTTTCCTGTGCCGACCAAGCCTGCGAAAACTATGGTTCTTCTGGCCGGTTAAATGAGATCCAAACAAACACAGGAAGAACTTAGTTGAAGATCAAATGATAGCAAACTTTGTAATTCAGTAGTGACAAATATTTCATTAAAAGAAACGAAATAGGTGATGATAGAAGATACAGCATAGAATATTGAAGTTGCTATTTTTAATAGAGGAACCTTTGAATGTACACAATTTGTATATGAATTAGTTTCCATATTTATTAATGAAGAGTCTTTATTATTTAAAATTTAGGTAAAAAGTTTTTGAGGCAAGGTTACGATTGATATGAAGTTTTGCTTAAAATATGTATATTTTTTAATAAATAGATTCCTATATGACCAATTTGCCTTTGGTGACAAATCTTACTTCTCTGTGGCTCTGAAGAAGCGATGTATGGCCATGAACAACATGGCGGCCTGATTCAGCCTGTATGTGAAGACATGATAAACACATTTGTGACAAGAAAAAAAAGAAAATGTACCCTTTATTTTCTTTATGATCATTGTGAATGGATTCCTTCAGAATTGTAACTAAACAAAGGGAACATTGTTTTTTTAAATATAAAAATTCAATATTTCGATTTAGGTAAGGGGTAGCTGGGTAAGACAGAATCATGCTGTTATGCAGTGTGTCTAACATTCAGTTATCAGCCGAGTTCTATAGGTGACCAAGCAAAGGTACAGCTACAGAAACGAGATTTTCTTATCTTATTGTAGCTCTTTTGGAAAGTGATACATTATAAGGAAGATGCTCTGGATTAGTTTATGAAGTGATGAGTGTACTAGTGGTTTGAGGTACATTGATGTGGTGAGATAAAAGTCTACTTTAGTCCACATAATCTGCTCTTCCTGTAATGTATACGTTCTTCTACCCTTACTTGTGTATTTGACACAGTCCCTCAAGAAAATATTTGATTGCAAAGTGAATTGAGATAAACTATTGTAGAAAATTCAGTTTTTACCACCTTTAATCTTTTAAGAACGGTACAAATTCAACACTGCATATTCTGTTCAAAATGTATTTGAAAGTGTTAACTATTGCATACATGTGATATTTTTCGATTTTATTTTTTTATTTGTTTTTCCACCATATTGTTGGTGTGTCCTTACATAGGGAGAGAGTCTTTAGAATTTTTGTTTGGTAAAATGACGTTCACATTCAAAAGGTAAAACTCTGTACATTGAATTGTACAATGAAATATAAGAATGAGATTAATCAAAATGATGGTTATTTCACTAGAACTGTGTTATTCCATATACCATCAAGGAACTCCAGTATGAAGCTGTGTAAACATATTTTAAAACCAAGATTAAATTCACGGACTTCATGATGACTAAAATGCTTTTGAATTCAAGAGGTTCACATGATTTGGACTTCTTAACTAGAACCAGCTTTTGAAGTTTAACTAGTGTGCAGTGAATTGCAATGCACCTGATTTTTTTTAAACAATCTCAATGCCCCATATTAAATGGGGATATAAGGAAGTGGTTTAGAGGAAGAGGTTTATTGATGGAGCAGGAAAATACACACGTATGTGCTCATAGAAATTTACAACTGTCATTGAGTTTCTTAAATTATATCAGGATCATTTGTGAATCCTATCAAATATTGAAGTATGTTCTAAATGTAAGCAACACCCTAAAGGAGAACCTGTAGGGAGAGAGTTTTGTTAATTCACTCCCTCTTCTTTCTTAGAAGCACACCCACGAATGTCTAGCAGCAATTTATTGAATGCACAAATGTCCAGTTAGAAGTGCGCATGTAGTTAGGTATTAAGTGCAAATTTTAAATTCATAAAACTCACCAACACTTGTGAAAACAATTAGCAGTAAAGTAATCTCAAGTATGTACTAACTTCGACATTGCAATACAAATTAGTGGAGACTAAATCTATTATGTTAGTGGTTCACAACTACATGTATAAAACTATGTTATACCAATTCAAAACATACCCTGATCACACAATGAGGCCAACAATTAGGATTATCAAAGCCAAGAGCATGTGCCAGTGCAACTGAAGTAGGCTCACACATAGGGGTTAATTAAATGTGGAACCATGCACAGGTCATAGTTAAAAGAGAAGAGAGATTGCTAATAATTCACATAGTTTTAGCTGTATGATGCTCTATGAGAAGATATAATGCAGAGTTAATTAAGAAGCGCTCTGTGTGTGGCTTGGCGCCGAAGTAGATGGCTCGCCCCATATGCTGTTCTCTCCAACACAAGCACTCCAGTTACCAGAAAGTGAAATGAAGGGTACCCACAGTAACACAGAACAAAAATGTGAAGCAAAGAGAGTAATGTGTGAGCTATAGCATTCTGTAAAGTCAATGACACAAAAGAGGACATGCATGGTGGGTGTATGCAATAATCCAGAGCCCGTTGGAGAAGGATTAGATTATTTCAGGGGGAACATGATCACAGCTACTGTCAAGGTACAATGCCTTTGACAAATCTGGAAGGATCTTGCAAGGAGAGGGCACTGTAATGGTTTGACAGAGAGATATGTAAAACTGAAAATGGTTGAAGTGAGGTGTGTGACATCTTGTCAGTAAATTTTAAGTTCTGCATCACACATAGAAGTCACAAATCACCGTTAGTGATTGTTTATGTGCAGGAAGGAACACCTTCCTGCGCATGAACAATCATTCCCTGCAACCAGGTGCGGCCGGTATAGGTAAGTGCAGTGGGGCGAGGCGAGGGGGTAGTCGACATATGACGGGCTATGAAAAATAAATAAATAAACCCACTTACCTTGTATTCACCACAAAGTCTGCTCGGCGAACACTTCCCAAACTCGTCCGCCCTACACACTGCTCTTACCTGTACCGGCTGCGCCTAGGCAGCTAAATCTAGCACCAGTGCTAGGGGAAATGCCGGGGTGCTCTGTAATATTGCAAATAAAATGCATCCCAGCATTTTCAGAACGTTAGATTGTGAGGTAACATCGTGCGCTGCCATTGTGTTGTGAATATGCCCCTAAGATCCTTATTGCAAACTTTTAAATATATTCAGTTTGACAGGAAACAAATTCATGCATCGAAACTTGTGTTTTACATCCTTGGAAATATGCTTAAAAATGCATTTTAAGGCGTGTGTGCCTGACAACATCACTTGTAAATGACAGCAAGAAAACTAACACCCCAAAACACTATTAGCACATGTTGCTGTCAATTAAAAAGAAAATTACATCATGGTGCAGTTCGCTCCTGATTGAGGATTTAAAAACCTCAGCCCCTGTTCCACATAAAAAGATACCTAGTACTTAATACGTTTTCAACTTGTTCCCATTCCCTATAGAATATTAACGGTGTCTAACTCACCTCTGTATCTACTTTTCTGAATGTGTCCTATATGAATTTTCATGAACATTTCTTGAGTAATTAGCTACACAATGATTCCCTTTTAACACCATGGTTTGAACCTCATATTTTGAATTCTTTAAATTTTGATGTTTAGTATAAATAGAAATCCTTGCACTTGCAAACACCTGCCTGAGTATACATAAGGCCTATTACGATGTCCGCCCAACACTGTCTCGGTCCTGTGACCGATATACCTCTGGTCGGTGGTCCCGACTGCCTAATCAGGATGCGACTGAACACAGTTCGGTCACATTCCTACATTTCCCTATGGAAGTATGCTTGGCGGCCGTAAACTGCCATAATACATGTTCTCATAGGGAAATGGGAGTTGCTGTTGATCGCTGCAGCCCGTGGCAGGCACCTCAACATGCCTGCCATGGGGTGCAGGGATCAACAGGGTAACACCACAGGTGCCCCTTCGGCCCCCAACTGGCAGTCTCACACACAAGGGGGCTCTGCTGGGGGCCTCCAAATACACTTTCTGATATGGTTTCCATGAGGCCGGCATGGAAAGCATTGATAGTAATCCCAAGGGCCGAAAGGCCCACCCTTTGGGATTACAAGCTGGTTCTGACTGGCCAAAAGGTTCCTTGAGCCTATTGGAAACCAGCCACAATGACCGGCCGGTTTAGAATCCGACTACCAGCACTGTACTGTGGTGGTTGGAAAGTAAACCGAGGGGCTGATTGTGTTGCGGGCCGGAAGGCTTTGATGTTGGTCAGAGCCTTTCCAGGCTGCATGATAATCGGTTCCGTCTTTTTTGACTCCATTTTTTCAAGTGTACGTTAAAAATAAAGAAACACATTTTTTGGTTTGCCTCTTTTGGTTCTGCTGGCCAGAGAGTTGTAGAAGCTTGAGCACAGCATATGTAAAGGATTTTCTTCTTTAAATGCCAGGTTGTTTTTTTAAAAAAAACCTTTGGTAAAATTGTATTGTTCTGTTGAAGGCAAAAAGCAAACCTTGATTGCAGTCTTGCTTTCCCTATTCACAATATCACTCATTTGCTAGACGTGATTCTCTATATTGGTACATGGTTTTGTATAATGAGATTTCTGCTCACTTGAGTATTGAAATTAGAAATCTGCATGAAATTGTTCACATTTGCTACAAAGGAACCTTTGGTCAAAGACAGTTTCTGATTTTGCCACCCTCGCCCTTTCAGAAAAAGACAACTGCAACAGTCCGCCAAGTGAAAACATCTATTCCTCCCATCCACCTTGTGATTAGTATAAAACATGTTGTTTGTCAGATTATTGAACACAAAATTATTGTTTGACATAAATGTGGAATCCTAAATATTATTTCCAAAAATATTATCTCATTGAGTGCAGATTTTTCTTTATTACCTTCAATGGCTATGGGCCCGATTCACAGAACGAACTTATGACAAAATCCTAAACTTACTACTTTTGGTATTCACAGAAGTTAGGATTTTGTCTTAAATCTGTCTTATACTCCAACGTTTCCGGTGGCGCTAGAGAGCAGCAGTAGGGAGCAGCAAGGAGTGGCGTGAGGAGCGGCGGCGCTAGCCCGAAAGAAAGCCGCAGAGCTGCAAAAAGCTGAAAACAGAGAGAGATCCAAGAAGACGGAGCAACCGCCACCGCCGCCGGAGCCGCGGGAGCCGCAGAGGCCGCGGAGAGGGGCCCGGCGTGTGAGGGAAATCCGGGCTCACCCCGACAAGTTCGGGAGACATGCGGGAGACACCGGCAAACCTGACCTTGACCTTTTTGTATGGCTCGAGCACAGCCTGATGGTACGAGTGAGCCTGAAGCGCTCAGGAAGTCGAGCTGTGGCTGTGGCAAAGAGATAAAAAGCACTGAGCTGAGGCGGCCTGAGGCGGGCTGAGGTGGGCCAGAGGAGGCTCGCAGCTGTGGCAGCTTCCTGACCTTCCTGGTATAGGAGTGAGGAAGGAGTGAGGAGGCGGGGCAATAAGGACGAGTTTGATCCACGATCCAGGATCCGTGAGTACCAAGCCCTAAAGGAGTTCCCTTTCCCCTGGGAATAGACAATAATAATAGTCAATACAGAAAAAGAGGAAGGAGGGGAGCGGAGAGGAGGAGCGCGGAGCACGGACCGAGGAGTTGAGCCAAGTCAGGCTGAGCTGGGGGGGGAAGCGATCCGTGGCGAGATGAACATTGCTATAGTAGACCCCCAACCCCTGCCCTAAGCCCTAATCCCTGCATACTGGCAAAACCAGTAGTTGAGCATAGACGACCATAGTCGGCTCCACACCCGCCCCACATCCCGCAGGCACACAGAACCCAAACATCAGGAATCTCTAGAGCTGCAGCGCTTTGGAAAAGCAGCCTATAATACAGCGGACTCGTCTAACTTGTTTTAACCAAGAGCAGCCATCATAACGGACACACTGCCCAGCACCTTCCTTCCGCTCCCGCTTTCTCCCTGATGGCAGCTGTCCCTCACCTAAGGGGCAGACAGGCTTGGGAGTGCTAACGCAAGCATGAGGGTGAATGTGAGGTTAAGTACGAGTGGCCAGTAAACCGAGCGGCATCACCAGGGGGGGTCATACCCTTCCATGTAACGAGTGAAGTATTGTGGGGGTAGGCTGCACGTAGTCGCAGGCAGGCGTGAGCGCGGTGATCCGCGCTGTGACAACAACGCCGCTTGCAAATCAGCAAACCAGAGCGGACCAGAATAAAACTGAGGGTCGGAGCGAAAATAACTCCGTGTGGTAAACTACCCAAGCCCCCAGAAGGTAAGTAGGAACAGACTGAAAAAAAGAGGGATAACCAGATACAACCGTACTTTGAAAAACGAAGTCAGATCCAAAATACCCCATAAGCAGGTCACCGGAGAGAACAACTGAAATAGGACTATGCGGTCTTGGAAAATCCGACAAGCACCAATACAGAAAATCCAGAGAAGGTTGGTTGCAAAAGAAAGAAACAAACAAGGAAACAAAAATAAGTCAAAGGAGTTGCTCAGCAAAGAACAGATAGATCTGATACCTGTCCCCATGGTAGAGCCTTTTAAGTTTGGGGAGGAAAAACTTAAGCATAAAGTTCACTTTCTAAAAGATCAAATGGCAGCAATTTATACCATAAGTGAAGAAGCAAATACCCTACAAAGTCCTATAAAACCATTATATTTAACTTCATCAAGTAAAAATGCAAAAAGAGAAATGAATCAGAATTAAGTTTGGGTACCCAGTCTAAAGAAAAATCAACAATAAAAAATTGGTTGGTAAAAACTACGGCACAAATTCATGTACCAATTTGCCAAGCCATGTCTACACTAAACAAAACAACCACCGAGGACAACGAAAAAAGTTTAATACTTATCGACCAAAGCCAAATAGGGTCCCAAATAAAATCGCAGAGAAGTATACAAAAGATAGATTGGTCTAAACCTTTCTCAATCTTTGAAGACGCAGAACTTCGGAAAATGCTCGAAAGCAATACACACAAGGAAGCGGAACTGGAGCGAAATAGTCAAGTAGAAGTGAAAGAATCAGAGAAACTGGAAACAAAGGATAAAGGAGAGAAACGGGAAACTACCCTTGCTCCAAAAAAACTTACATCAAGCCCCATCAGACAGTTGATCAATAAAATTCAGGAGATTGATGAAGTAAAAGGGGCGACAAATGAAGACTCGCCAATAACTATTTCTTCCACAAGTGGTTTTGACTCAACCACAGGGGCCCGGACACAACCAACCAATGCACAGTCCACGCTCTGGGGCGACGCTCTATTAAAAAGCTTACAACAAGCGATCAACGCATTAAATTTTCAATCAAATAAACTCGATGTTCAGGTGGATTTGATGAACCTAATTTCAACACACATAGTGGGAATAAATTCTAAATTGGATATAATCTCGGTGTACATCACAAAAGAAAAGGATGAAGAAAAACAATGGAAAGCCAAATTAATGGAACAAAATTGTGTCTGCGGGGAAATAATAGACAACTTGGCATCATTACCAGACATTTTGAGAGAAATTTTAGCTGCAACACACTTAAAAAACACACAAGGCGAAACCTTTGATCAAGAAAAAAATGGCGAGGTTATATAAATTGGAAAAAAAATAGAACAATTTCTCCCGTTGAGAAGGAAAAAACCTTAAACGGATCAGAAGAGAGTGAAACAACTGAGAATGGACAAGGCGAAAATAAAGCAATGGGGTCATCGGGTACAATAGAACCCCTAACCAAAAGACAGCGTAAACGGGCAAGGAAGGCAAGGAAAAATGACATTAAAATTAAGCAAGAAAAACAAATCTTTGCCATTTTTGAACGAAAAAAGAAAGAGAGCCCATATGAACAGGATAAAGAAAAGATTGCAAAAGAAGCTAGTAACCAAGAGATAAATAAAGAAGAAGTTGAAGAGCAGTCAAAAAGTTTAAGGCACAACGAAAAAACGTTAATCTCACAAGGGAAACCAAAAGCCGAAGAAAAAGCTGAAATAATTACAATGCATAAAATAACAAATAAAGTAGATGAGATAGCAAAAATCGAACACGGACAAGCCACAGAACAGCAAAAAGTACAGGTAAACGCTTTAATACAAAAGCCCCAGCATGAACTATTGGCACACACCTGTTCAAAATGGCTAATAGGAGGAAATGAGTTACACAGTTTGAAGACAATGGAAAAAGAGCAGAGTCAAAACACACAAGTAGATCAAGCCATGGAAACAAACACACGGTTAACCATAATGGTATGGACAAAAGGAAGAACATGCAATGCTTCACAGGGAATTTTACAAAGTGATAAGGAGGGGCAAACTATAAGCCATGCACCAGCTGAGCGAGAATTAATGAAACACCAAGAATTGGTGACATTACTAGGGCCCAGTCGCCCAGAAATAACAACAGTGGAGAGACAAATATCGTATATCCCTCTGGATCCAACAGAGGGAAAAAGTGAAGTCTACCAAAAACAGAATTTCCAAACGGTATCCATAGAGACTGGCTGTAAATTACTATTTAGGCCGGAATACCAAACAAGAGGAAAAATGGACACGTTGAATCGGGGGAATATATTGAGGTTGTTTGGAGAGATACCTAAAATAAGGGGAATAACAACAAGTGACCTCATATCAGTAGAATTTGTCCAAATAAATAAAGAGAAAGAAGAGGAAATAAGTAGTACTACGTGGGCATCAAAAGAAATAGTTAAGCTCATTTTTTCAACAAGAACATATTTTGCAGGATGGGGAATAACATTAGAGCTCCCAATGCCTATAAAGTATCCATTCCCTTTATTAAACAGTACGTCTTCCCAATCTAAGAATACAACCGAAAACACGTACTCAATCTTAATGGGGGCAAGAAATAAAACAATCATGCAACATTTGTCGAACAGCACAGAAAGAAAACAAGAGAACCACGTTCGAAAGAAGACGAAGATTGGTCCTGGATAGCACTAGCTCTAAACTCGCATCGATCCTGATGGAAGTAACTTCAATCGAAATAAGCAAAAGCCAAACATCAAGGTATGCGAGAAACCAGAGAGGACAATAAAAATCTGCTCTTGGAACGTTCATGGTTTTAAAGAAATGATTCAAGATCAAGAGACAATAGCCTTTCTGAGCAAATTCGAAATAATACTTCTCCAGGAAACATGGAATGAAATTCCGAGACAAATCATGGGATATGAGGAACACCACGTAATGGCGGAGAAAATTGCAAAGTATGGGCATCCAAGGGGAGGATTATCTACTTTTATAACAAATGATCTAAATTGGAAATCAGAATCACTCGACCCAGGGGTGAATTGGATACAAGTCATCAAACTAGAAAACAAAGCATGTAAAGACAGAGTAGGATGGAAGTTATTGATCATAAATATATACATCCATCCAGAAAAGGCTACAAAAATTAAACAACTATTAACATTACTCAATTTGATAAAAAAACTCTACAAAAAGTCCCTCAATTCCATGGGATGCTCATCTCAGGCGATTTTAATAGCAATTTAACAAGAGCCATGGGTGACAAAAGCAATATCCAAAAAGTATGGAACGAGTTGGAATCACTAGGATTAACTATCCTAAATGGAAATATGAAGGGAGATCAACCTGCAAGATTCACCTTCTCGAGTGGAAAGAAAAATTTTATATTAGATTTCACATTAATCAGTAAAGATCTAATAAAGATGGTCGATCACTTTGAAATAATAACCCGACCTGAAAGCGATCACTTCCCACAAGAAACCATACTAAGCATAAACACCGAAGAAAAAATGAAGACAGCGTCATTAGCTTTTTTTCCGGAAATATACAACCTGAAGAAACTCAAATAGAGAGGGCCCATAATTAACAAGATAATGGATTTGGTGTTCGAACACGTAAAAAACACGGAGGCCTTTGGAAACCAATCACTCGAAAGAAGATGGGAGAACTTACACAAGCTTGTGCTAGGAAAATTTCCGGTAAAAACATTAGTAAAATATGGACAAGACTCTAACAATGACCCATGGCATACTGCTAAGTTAAGAGATAAAAAAAGGGAAATCGCGAAAAAACTAAGAATAAAGGCTGTAGACAATAGGTTGGGAAAAGAAGCAGAAAATAACGAAATACTGAAAATGAGAAAAAAATATAAAGAGGAATGCAGAAAAGCGAAAAGACTGCACACGAAGAAAATTTGGGAAGATCTGCTACGGACGAGCAAACTACCTAGTAGTAGTGAGTTCTGGAGTATAATAAATAAATTATGAAAAGGAATGGGCGGACAGCAAAACATCAGAATTAGTGAAACCACTTGGCTACATTATATTGAAAGCCTGTATAACACACACAGGCATCAACCCCACAAAGAAATAAATAAAGACATAATAAAAGGAATAGATCAGAGAGACGCAGTAACCGGACACGGAAATGATGATCAGTACAAAGATTCCTTCAATGGTGAATTAGAAGACCTAACCTTGCTGACAACAGTAAAACAAACAACCCCCATGATAAAAAAAACTGAAAACGGAAGGGGCCGCAGGCCCTAATGGGCTTCCAAATGCTTTATTCAAATACGACCCTGATTTCTGGGTAAAATGCCTCACACCATTATTCAACCAACTATTCACGGAAAAAAAGATACCCCAGTCCTGGCAGGGCAATATCTTCCACCCAATATACAAAAACGGGTGTAGAATGGAACCTGGGAATTATAGGTTGATAGCCCTTAATGATGTGGAGGCAAAGCTCTTTGCATCTTGTATACTGATTCATCTTCGGGAATGCATAAATAAAAACAAAAAAGTACCAAAATTCCAAACGGGTTTCAGGGAAGGCACGGGTTGCACAACAAATCTCTCAGCACTGGCACTGCTAATCAAAGGAGCAGGAAAAACGAAGACAGGACTATTAGCGTTTTATATTGATTTGAAATCGGCCTTCGACCGAGTTCCAAGAGACCGTCTGTGGAAAAAACTTGAAACATGGGGTCACCCTCCGAAATTAATTGACATTATAATAGCTTTATATAGTGGAACATGGCAAAAGTAAAGCTTGGCGATGGGAGACGAATATCCACAGAATTAAAAATAAGAAATGGCCTAAAACAGGGCTGCATGCTCTCTCCAAGCCTATTCAATGTATACCTCGCAGATTTAGAAAGTCACCTGCGGAATGTGATCGGACACCCACCAAAATTGGCCAATGAATGCATCCAGTTCTTACAATATGCTGATGAGATCGTGGTTTTAAGTCAAACGCCGATAGGCCTCCAAAGAGTCATAACTAAATTAATGGAGTACTTTGATTTCGAAGGACTGGAATTAAACATCAAAAAAACGAAAGTGGTTAGATTGACGGGTCCAAGCAGATGATCATTTAAATGGTACACAAAGAACAAACATATCGAGGAGACAACATTATATAAATACTTAGGGGTCACACTAAGCAAACATGTGTCCATATTGCATCAAAAAAGAGACATCATCGCTAAAGCTCAATCACTGACTTTCGCCTATAGAATACTCCAAAATAAACTCCAATGCCCGTCATACGACCATCTTCTAAAAGTAATGGCAGCCCAAGTATTACCATCTCTGTCCTATGGGCTAGAAATATGGCATGGGAAAGAAACCGACATTTTAAATAAACTCCAGACAAAAAATATATAAATAAGTATTTAACCTTTATAAAGGATCAGCTCCAGCGTAAATACGATTGGAATTTGGCCTGCAAAACCAAACATACCAAAGGAAAGCAGTCTTAGCGAAATGGTGCTGGAAGCTTAGATCAGCAGAATCAGGATCTCTAAATAACTTATTTTGGCTGGAAATTAAGAAACAATACGATCAACATGAACCAAACTCTTGGGTTGATGACTTGCATATAGCCTTAGAAACCCTTAAAATAGAGGAAATCTGGAACAGCCAACTGGAAGAAGCGTCTTTTAAAAAAAATTGTAAATTGAATGCAAAGGCTCTATCCTTGGTAGAAGACAAAACGATCTTGGCCAAACGCCGGCACGCATGGACCGTATTAAGTTCATACAAAAGATTAAAACCGCAACCTAACCTTATGGCACACTTCCGTCTATTTTTAAAAAAGAAATTTATGGCTTTTAGACTGGGCAACCATTTTTCTAAAGATCGGATACACTTGTGGAAAAATACACAACAAAATACAAGATGTAGACTATGTGGGTACCACACGGAAACTCTATGCCATCTAATGTGTACGAGTCAATAAAACATAAGAGAAGAACTTTGCTGAAATCAGTTTTAAATGCCCTTAAGATCCGCCCTTGCAGGCAGGCTGTTATCAGCTGGATGGGTGCGGGCTCGAACATTTTGATATGCCGCTGGGTAAAATTTATGATGAAAGTAGAGAGTCTTCTTTCAAAGGTCTAACTAGCTTAAGACTGAGGACAGTAAAATAATGTCTTACTTTTTTAATACCAAAAATATTTTAAGAAAATGAATTTTATGTTTTTTACCAGTTGTAATTTGTATATGTACATTTTATGGTTGTGATAAACCAAATAAAGTTGATTTTGACTGACTGACTGACTGACAGACTTAAGACAGACTTAAGTTAGGAGTTTGTCTTAAGTCTGTCTTAAGTCTGTCTTAAGACAAACTTAAGACAAAATCCTAACTTCTGTGAATACCAAAAGTAGTAAGTTCAGGATTTTTTCTTAAGTTCGTTCTGTGAATTGGGCCCTTAGTATTTCTGTTAGCTGTATTTGTTGTACGATATTTAGGTAAGACAATATTCTGACAATGTTTGTAAGGCTTGTTCCCATGGTGTGGTATGTTGGGTTTAAGATGCTTAAGTACTGGTGCTTGTTCCAGCTTTATTATGCTTTATTACACAGATTACATTACAGTTCCTTGACATTTCAATAGTAAAACAAATGCCTCACATCTTATGGGCATATTTTTGATTATTACTTTTTTATATATATTTGGGTAAGCAATTGGTTCTAGTAACACAAAATTAATTAATATAGGCATGCTTTACAAGTTACTGACCACAAAAAGGCAGAGCGTTACGTGAAAATAAGGGCCATTAGCTGCATACATTGTTTACCTTAGGCCACACATTTTCACTTATATCTTATTTTTGCAGGCTACCTATATGTCGAAGTGACAAATTACAAAATGGCGAATGTAGCAAGGTGCAACTTCCCAAATCATGAACAGATGTGGGCAGATATCCAAAGTGCATTATTAAATCAGATTACTAAACAGCCAATATACTAGCTAAACAGACATTACCTCTACGTCCCAAGTCCTTGACCCAGTCATAACTAATGAGATACTATCAAGTCACATTCAGGAAACAAAACAGGAAATGCTGACCCCACCTACCGTCATGCTAAGGGCTAAAATCCAATAGTCATACCGTAGCACTTCCTGTTCTGATTCCTGTCTCCGATGGGATGAGGGGGACGCTGAGGTAGCTGCCGGGGTTTTACCTTAAACAACTTTGTTGGCTTTCTCGCTCTGCTGGGCTTTGCAGAGTGGACGTGACCAGCATGGGAGGGAAGACGCCATGGTGGTCTCCTGCAACTCCAAGTATGCCCTTCCTCCTATTTTTACTAGTTAGTACTGACGTCTGGGCTGGCATGTTCTCCCAGTGTGCTCTCCTGCTGTTTCGTTATGTGGGGTGGCGTCCCACACTATCAGTGCATTGGAGTACCCAAGATCTCCCTGTGGGCTGCCCACTTGGTTGTTGTGCAGTCAGTGGGGGAGAAAGGCACTCTGCTCTGCTACACAGAACAGGCTTTCCTTTCATCTTGTAACATGTGCCTAAACTCCACAGCTTGTTCACAGGGGAGGAGGGAATGGAGGAGCTTGGCTCGTGTTAAGGCTGTTGTCGGCTTACCTCTTGTCAGGCTGCATCTGTAGGTGGCTGGTCAGTGGCGATGCGGCTGCGTTGGGTATTGCTACCTGTGACAGTGCTTGAAGGCACCCTCTGTGGTTTCCGTCTCGTGCTGCGTGGTGTTTTGACAGCTTTCCTTTGTGGTATGTCCGGTCAATCAAGCACTGATCATGTCAGATGCGCTTTTTCTCAGCCGCCTATATCTGTTAATGAGCCAGTTTGTGGGCTCTCTTTGTACTGCTCTTGCGTGGTGGTATTTCTCTGCTGGCTGCACTATGGGGAAATATGCTGGGAAGAGGAGGCATTGTTTGCCCTCATCTTCAACTTCGTCTTCAGTGGGAAGTTTGGTGGCTTCTCCTCCCCCTAAGACTAGAAAGTTGGATGACGAGGGGAGGCTTAAGCAGCTTATTTTGAAGACCTTGGCTTCTGTCAAGAAGAAGCAGCCTGGTCCTCAGTCTGGTGGTGGACCAGAGCTGTGTTCAGACATTTACAGCTCAGATTCTTCTGAGGACTCCTCTGTGACATCCCTGGAACATAAAGGGAAGTACATCTCTAAGGACATGTTGCCGGACATTCTTTCCCATGTGAGTGAGAACAGGGGGTTTCCTAATGAGGAGGATTCCAGCACTTCTAAGAACTTAGTGTTGCTGCAATTTCTATAGCATTCTACTCGGGTCCTGCCCATTCATTCCTTTGTGATGGAAGTTCTCTTGAGTGAGTGGAAGGATCCTGAGCATATTCTGATGCCTCGCTTCATGTCCAAGCTTTATACTTTGAGGGATATGGAAGATTTGATTCCTGAACTGGTCCATGTGGCCTCTATTGTAGCCAGTCTGGTGGGGTACCCTTCAATGGCAGAGGATAATGTCCTTAAGGATGATGCTGATTAAAAAGTTTGACTCCTCTTTGAAGAAGGTCTATGTGGAGTCGCTCCTTGCCATTTATTCTGGTATTTATGGAGCATATATTGAGTCGCTGTTTCCTGACTTCAAGACGTTCTTCGCTATAGTGCCAGAAGATGGGCATTGTCCTGAGTTATCAGAATCTATGGAGCACCAGGCTGAATTTCATTCGAACATTGCATTTAATTCTGTAGGGCAATCTTTTGCTGACAGGATGGAACACGGATTCTGCGCAGAAGTTCATGGCTTTAAGGTTGCCTTTTACAGGTATGAGACTTTTTGGCAAGGGGCTGGAGGAGAAGTTGCATAAGGTTTTCAAACAGTAGTAACAGGCCTTTTCCTTTAGGAAGCAGCAACAGAAGAAGCAGCCTTTCTTCTCTTCGGCTAAGTACCTTTGTCAGCCTTCCCGTCTGCAGCTGTTTGCCTTCAAGGGTCAGAAGGGGCAAGGCAGGGTCGGTTTCTGGGTAAATTCCAGAGGAGACAGCCTCTTATACTTAGCGTTCCTGACTATGCCACCATCGAGGTACGAACTGGTGTGACACCAGAAATCTTTCCTGGTGTCTTGGTGACTTCGGACAACTCGGTGCTGAGTGTCCTGAAAGACGGTTACCGGATCGAGTTTGTCTCTTTTTGCTCCACTTCCTTGGGATGTTCTCAGAGGAAAGGCTTTGGTGGAATGCTTTTTTTGCTGTTGCAGTAGGAGGCAATTGTTCCAGTTCCGGTGTCGAAGAGGGTCCTTGGCTATTATTCCATTGTGTTCCTTGTCCCAAAAGTTACAGGGGGTTTTCGGATTGTGATCAACCTCCAGTCCCTCAACCAGTTTGTAAGGAAGATCCCTTTCAAAATCGAGACCCTGTAGCGGATTATTCCATTGATCCAGGTAGACTTTGTGATGATGACATTGGACCTCCAGGATGCCTATCTCCATGTTTCTGTGGTGGTGAGGTTCCAGAAGTATACGAGGTTCTCGCTGAGGGATCTTCATTGGCAGTTTTGTGTCCTATCATTCAGCCTGCGGTTCTCAACCAGGGTCTTCACCAAAGTGGTCAATCAATCAATCAATCAATGCATTTATATAGCGCACTACTCACGCGGAGGGTCTCAAAGCGCTTGGGAAGGGGGGGGGTCCGCTACTGCTCGAACAGCCAGGTCTTGAGCTGCTTCCTGAAGGCGAGGTGATCTTGGGTCAGACGGAGGTGGGTCAGGAGGGAGTTCCAAGTCTTGGCGGCCAGGTAGGAGAAGGACCTTCCTCCTGTGGGGGCTCTTCTGATGCGCGGGATGGCGGCGAGGGCGTGGCTGGTCGATTGAAGCTGGCGTCTGGGAGTGTAGAAGTTGAGGCGGCTGTTGAGGTATCTTGGGCCTTGGTTGTGTAGGGCTTTGTGTGCGTGGGTGAAGAGACGGAAGGGGATTCTCTTGTTGACCGGGAGCCAGTGCAGGTCTCTCAGGTGTCCGGAGATGTGGCTGTGTCGGGGGATGTCGAGGATGAGTCTCGCTGAGGCGTTCTGGATCCGCTGGAGTTTCTTCAGGAGTTTAACAGTGGTTCTGGCGTAGAGGGAGTTGCCGTAGTCCAGACGGCTGGTGACGAGGGCCTGGGTGACCGTCTTCCTGGTCTCGGTGGGGATCCACCGGAAGATCTTACGTAGCATGCGCAGGATGTTAAAGCACGACGAGGAGACGGCGTTGACTTGTCTGGTCATTGAGAGGGAGGAGTCCAGGATGAAGCCCAGGTTGCGTGCGTGGTCTGTTGGTTTGGGTGCGCTGCCCAGGGCGGGGCGCCACCAGGAGTCGTCCCAGGCGGAGGGTGAAGAGCCCAGGATGAGGACTTCCATCTTGTCTGAGTTCAGTTTCAGGCGGCTGTTCATCATCCACTCGGCTATGTCTGTCATCCCTTCGTGTAGGTTGGCTCTGGCGGTGGCGGGGTCGTTGGTGAGGGAGAGGATCAGCTGGGTGTCGTCGGCGTAAGAGATGATGTTGAGGTTGTGTTGGCGTGCGATGGCTGCAAGGGGGCTCATGTAGACATTGAAGAGGGTGGGGCTGAGCGAGGAGCCTTGAGGGACGCCGCAGATGACTTCGGTGGCTTCTGATCTGAACGGGGGAGGCGGACTCTCTGTGTCCTTCCGGCGAGGAAGGAGATGATCCATTCTAGTGCCTTATCTTGGATTCCGACATTGCTGAGGCGCTGCACTAGGGTGCGGAGGCAGACAGTGTTGAATGCCGCGGAGAGGTCCAGGAGGATGAGGGCCGCAGTTTCCCCGTTGTCGAGCAGGGCTCGGATGTCATCGGTGGCTGCGATGAGGGCGGTCTCGGTGCTGTGGTTGGCCCGGAAGCCGGACTGCGAGCGGTCGAGGGATCCGTTCATCTCGAGGAAGGCTGCCAGCTGCTTGTTGACGGTCTTCTCGATGACTTTGGCCGGAAACGGGAGGAGCGAGATAGGGCGGTAGTTTTTGAGTTCGGTGGGGTCCGCTGATGGTTTCTTCAGTAGAGCGCTGAGTTCGGCGTGCTTCCAGCTCTCCGGGAAGGTAGCGGTGTCGAAGGAGGTGTTGATGATGTCCCGCAGGTGGGGAGCGATGACATCGTCGGCCTTGTTGAAGACGTGGTGAGGCAGGGGTCGGTTGGAGATCCAGAGTGGATGGAGTTCATCGTGCGTCGGGTTTCTTCGGTGTTGATCGGGGTCCAGGTGCGGAGGGTGGTGGTGGGGGGTGCAGGTGCGGTCGTGGGGTGCGTTGGCTGTGTGATGAAGCTGTTGTGTATGTCTGCGATCTTGTTGTGTAAGTAGGAGGCGAGGGAGTTGCAGAGGTCTTGCGATGGGGTGATGTCGTTGTTTCTGGCGCTGGGGTTGGAGAGCTCTTTGACGTGGACAAAGTGGTGGCTCCCCTGTCACTTACCTTCATCTCCAGGGGATCTCAGTGTATCCATACCTGGACGACTACCTGCTTCAGGCTCCGTAGGCGCTGGTGATGTAGCAACATCTCAACTTGACCATGCATAATCTCAGAAACCATGGATTCCTCCTGAATCTTCCAAAATGCAATTTTCTCCCCTCAACCAGGAAGACGTTTATTGGGGCAGCATTCAACACTGTTCTGGGAAAGGTGTTCCTTCCTCCATCCAGGATCCATTGTCTGCAGGACTTGGTGTGGACCCTGTTCTCTCAGACTACAACTTCTCCGTTTTAGTGGTTGGAGGTGCAGGGACACATGGCAACCTCTGTTTTCACGGTTCTGTGGGCCTTGTTGCACCAGCAATTCTTGCCGGGGCACATAAAGCAATTTGTTTGTTTCCCATTTCAGGATTTGGCCTTGGAGATCCTTGTATCTCTGGATGTTGTGCACAGCCTTCAAGGGTGGCTGGACTCCTCAAATCTCGACAAGGGCATGTGGATGCATCCTTCACCCACAACGGTGCTGACAACAGATGGCAGTGCCTGGGTTGAGGGGCAACCCTGGATTGGTGGTCTGTTCAGGCTTGTTGGGCCCGTTCAAAGGCCAGGCATTCCTCCAACTAGAAGGAACTGTTGGCTGTGGAGAGGGCCCATTGGTACTTCCAGTATCACCTGTCTGGTTGCAATGTGCTGGTGCGATCCGACAATACAGTGACAGTGACTTATGTGAATCATCAGGGCAGCACTTGGGAAGAACCGCATCTCCAGGCCATTTCTGCTCAACATATCAGGGGTGAGGACAATGTGGTGATCGATGCCCTGACCGGCAAGCTTCGGGCTTCTCATGACTTGTGTCTGCATCCCAGGGTGTTCTGCATGATCTGCCAGAGGTTTGGTTGCCCGGTGGTGGATTTCTTTGCTTCGAGGACCAATTCTCTCCTTCCAACCATTTGCCCCAGGATTTCAGAGGTAGGGTCCCGGGGTATGAGTGCCATGTCCATCCATGGCCACTGAGGTTCCTGTATGCCTTTCCTCCCTTTCCACTCACCCAGGTGTTTCTTTTGAAGGTTCTGGGGGAAAAGGATCAAGTGGTGGCTGTGATGCCTTACTGAGCGGGGAGGTCATGGTTCCCTCTTCTGCTGATTTGGTCTGTGGGGCCTCCTTGGATCTTACCTCAGGACTATCTCCTCTGCAGTCTCTCCATCCCCACCCGCTGGTCTCCTTTGCCCTAGCAGCTTGGAGGCTGAACAGCCATCTCTAGCGAGGCAAGGTTTGCCAGCCCAAATTATTTCAGTAGCCCAGGGTACTGGTATGGGTTCCACTCTGTCCTCTGGTTCCAAGCATGTGGCTGCTTTCAATGGATGGTGTTCTCTTCATGGTCTCTCTTCTACTTTTTGTCCTGTTTCTTCTATCCTTCAGTTCTTTTGGGATGGTTTTCGGTCATTTGTAGTTTCTCTCTTTCTTCCCCTACTGTCCTTTCTTCTGTTCTGGCGTTGGATCTGTCTCTGTCCTATGCTCTCTTCAGTCCTCTCCTTTTGAGCCCTTGGCTTCTGAGGATCTGAAGTTCTTCTCTTCTGAAGAGGCTTTCCTGTGGCTGTCACATCAGCAAAGTTGGAGGAACTGTCTGCCTTGCGGTGTTCCCCTCAGTTTCAACGGTTCCCGAAGGATGCTTTGGTATTGAGTTTGGATCCGGGGTTCCTCCCTAAGGTTCATTCTAGGTTTCATGCCTCTCAGGAACCGGTGTTACCTTCTCTCTGTCCTACTCCTTCTTCTCCTGAGGAACAGTTGTTGCATACCCTGAATGTGAAGCATGCCTTGTCTGTTCATGTGGACAGGTAAGCTGCTTTCCATTCTCTGACTCTTTGTTTGTCACCTTTGGTCTTGTAGGTTGAGGGAAGGTTGCTTCCAAAATGGCTCTAGGGCATTCGATTAAGGACACCATCTCTTTGACAATTCAGGGTGCTGCCTTGCTGTGTCCTTCCAATGTTCAAGTCAGTTCAACTAGAGGAGCTTCAGCCTTGTGGGATGCCTCTAATGGAGTGCCCTTGGAGGAGATCTGTTGGTCTGTGACTTGAGCTTCTAAACATACCTTTATCTGGAAGTGGATTTTTGCGAGCTATGGGGCCCCCTGCTCTTGTTTGAGTTGTTTTATTAAACTTCACTGTGGTAGCTTCTGTCCTGTGTGGTTCTTTGCTTCAGTTGGTATTTCAAAGGCCTTCTGTTTCTGCTTTGGTATACCTCATTAGTTATGACTCGGTCGAGGACGACAGAGGTAGAGGTAATGCCCTGATTACTTACTGGTAACCCTCATTACTCTTAGTCCTACTCATTCTCTACCCAGTCATTCTTCCAACCCACCCTCCCAATATCAGGCCTTTGTATTGCTTGGTATTCCAGGAAGTGCCAAGGTATGGCTATTGTGTTATAGTCCTTGGCAAGAGGGTCGGTGGGGTTAGCAAGCGTTTTCTGTTTTGTTTCCTCTCTGTGATTGGATACTACCTCATTAGTTATGACTGGGTCGAGGACGAGTAGGAATAAGAGTAATGAGGATTAAAGGTAAGTAATCAGGGCAATAGTCTATCAAGCAATTATTATTTGAGCTCCCCAGCACAATGTATTATTGTGAAGCCTTTTCACACATGTGAGAATCTTGCAATAAAGAGCATTTGAAGGAAAACAGAGCATCAAATGTTGTATACAAAAGTTGGAGGAATCAGATAAATCATTATGCAGAGTCAGATGGGAATGTGTTGTTTCTGTGTCAGGAAAATATGTGATAACATAGAAATGTCTAAAATACATGATAGGAACATGTAAAAATACAGTAATTGTCTATAATGCTTTAACACCCTTCGCAGTGAAATTAGAAATGAATGTATAAAGCTAATGGAAAACTGCACACAATAGACTGACTGTAAACATGATGCAGAATTAACAATGTGGGACACATACTAGTGTAGGTGTGTAACAAGTTTTGATTCTTCCAAGAATTTATGAGGATAGAGTGAGGAGCTGCAGAAAACTGGTAGAATTGGAGAGAAAATATAAAGTTATCTTATATGATCATATCATACTCATATATTACATGTATTTTCCATGTTTTAATCATATTTAAAAGGTAGCAAATACCATACAACAAGCATATAAATTCTATATATTCACATGAACACAACTCAAGGTCCATGACAAGACTGCAGAATTCAGCACATGTGTACATAGAAAAGAAGGCAAACTGTGCATCAGCTGTAAGTGAAAGCAGAAGGAGTAGCAGAGCTTGAAAACCAGTGAGTAGCAAAGTGATTTAAGATAAATAACTCTAGAGCATCATAGTGAGGGAAAATTAAAATGAAAGTTAGTAATATTGAGCCTGCTCTTCAAAGGTGTTTTTTGCTCGCACAGTCTGCACTTCGCTAAATCACAGCTTTTCCTACCACAAAATACATGTTTCCTATATTAACATTAGTATCAATGCTCTCCTAACATGGTGGACAAAACATTAGCCACGTTTTGGCAGATCGCCTGCTTTGGCCTAACCCTAAATAAATGGCCATTTATTGACCCTGCACGTTGCATGTGGATTTTTTAGAAGGTGCTGCCTCCAAAGAGCTATCCTTTTTTAGTGCATTTATTTTTAATGTTATACTAAATTATAGTTTTTAATGAAATATATCTCCACCTCCAAAGACAAAGCAGCTAAGTTTGCATAGGTGCCATTCTAAATCCCAATGGCAAATTTTAAATCAATGTTAGAAATTTGTTACATAGACAGCCTAGCAGATATTTTTTGTCTGGCCGTTGGAGTCTTTATCTTCCATTACAATACCCTTCTTAAATGGTGCAAATCATAGACAACAAGCATTTGCAATGCAATAGGTCTCGCATTAATTACGTTTGAGCTATTGGCATTGCTAAATTTTGCAACACCAATTGCAACAAAAGTCTATAAGTGTTTGTGTGTGTGTGTTGTTGTGCGTGTGGTTGTGTGTATGGTTGTGTGTCTGTATAGTTGTATGTTTGGTTGTGTGTGTGGTTGTGTGTGTGTGTAGTTGTATGTGTGATTGTGTGTGTATGTGTGCTGTGTGTTTTTGTTGTGTGTGGTTGTATGTGTCGGTGTGGTGTGAATGTGGTTGCTTGTGTGGTTGTGTATGTATGTGTGTGTGTGTGTGTGTGTATGTGTGATTTTTCAGCTGTGGTTGTATATGTGTGTGTGTTGAGTGGGTGCATGTATGTGTAGTTGTTTGTGTGCTTGTACGTGGTTGTGTTTGTGTGTGCTTCTGTTTTAGCAACCCTATTTCAAACCATTGCTTAGATAACAACACGTGAGACATGGCGTATGTAGGAGCAGACTGCATGTGCCCCGCTGGACATGTCCCCAAATGGGAATTTTTTTTTCAAAGCTGCACCTCTCCCTTTAATGGACCAAAGCTACTCTAAAGAGCACATTTCTGTAATCAGAAACCATTCACATGGAACTGGAGCCATTGTAAGCCCAGAGGTCACTGCTGTTGCTGCTGTGACTTTATTAAGCTCCACAACGTTTACTGCATATAGTACAGAGGGAGATACAGAAAAATAGAGAGGGAGAAACAGAGATATATAATTAAAGTAAGTATGTGTGTGTGAGAGAGAGAGAGAATATGCATTGATGCTAGATGGATGAATGGGTAGATGGATGTGTGGGTGGGTGACTGGCTAGGAGTCTGGATGGATGGGTGTGTGGATAGGTGGGTGGTTGAATGAGGAGATGAAAAGAGAGGTATAGAAAGGGGAGAAAGAGTGTGAAGATAGTTTTAACATTTGTCCTACAGCAGGTTGTTGTTCCTAATCCGGGCCTTACTCTTCCTTACCCAATAAATGTTAGGCTGATGATTTTGTTATTCTCTGTGAAGGGACAGTTTCCGAAGTGGCCTATTAGTACACAGGTCATATTTCAGATTGCATTGCTATCAATAAAAAGATCACATAAAAGAGCACTGCTGACACAGCTCTCTTGTGTTCCAATACGAAAATATTTACTTTATCAATGTGGCTATAGAATGTCTTTAAAAATATGTAAAGAATAAGGGCCCGATGTAGGTAAAAGCGATTTTCCGATTTCAAAATACCGAGGCGGTCCGAATCGGTATTCTGAAATCGGAAAACGAGATGTAGGGAAAAAAAAGCGAATGAATACCGATTCGGTCGGCATCGGTAATGAGAATCGGTACTTTCCGAATCGGCACGGACCGAATCGGGAAGTACCGAATCGGCTAACAACGAATCGGAAATTACCGAATCGGCTAACACCGAATCGGATAGTCCTGATTCGGCTAACACCGAATCGGTAAAAGCCGAATCGGTAAAATCCGAATCGGCAATCATAGAATCGTAGCCATGAAAACACACCCATGGCGAAAAAGCCCATAGGAATGCATTGAAGAAACCGATTCGGTAAAATACGAATCGGATAATACCGAATCGGATTTTACCGAATCGGTGATTTCCGATTCGGTAAAAGCCGATTCGGCAAAAGCCGATTCAGCCAATGAGGTGGCTCCCCCTCCCCCACCCAAACAGGGAGTGGCAACCCTGGCAGGTGCAGCTAATTAAGAAGTTTCTGGAGAGCCAGCCTGAGCTCAACACTCACAGTTAGCAGCAGTGGGAGTAGGAGGTTGTCAACTGTAGTGAAGAACATGGCAGACCAGAGCGAGAGCCAGAAGTCCTCCCAGAAGAGGAAGCCGAAGTTCACCACCACCGAGCTTCAGGTGTTGGTCGAGGAGGTGGTGAGGGTGCACCGCCAGCTGTTTGGAAAGCTGTCCCTCAATGTGCCAGACAGCACCAAGAGGAGGATCTGGGCCGAAATCGCCCAAAAGGTGAATGCTGCGGGTGTCACCCCCAGGTCCGTGGAAGAACTCAAGAAGAGATTCTACGACATCCGCAGCCTCACAAAAAGGAAGATGGCTGAGATACAGAGGCAGGCTGGAGGCACTGGAGGAGGCAGGAACCCGGCGCCACCCCTCACCGAGCTGGAGGAACTGGTCTCCAGCACCATTGAGAGGGAGAGTGTCAGTGGAATTGGGACCCTGGACAGCTCTGTGAGAGCTACAGCTACACGTAAGAAGCATGCGCATCATGACACACCCTACCAGACACCTCCCCATTAGACACAATGCATAGGCAAACCCCAGCACAGTACTGTCACCAACATACAAGAGACAAGCATCATGGTACATGTAGTCAGCAGAAGTTAGCAAAATATGGCAGTGCAGAATCACAAGACAGGAAACAGTGTGACACAGTGTAAGGAGATGCAAGGACATGTGGAATGCTTTAATTGAACTGACTGTAATACATCGGCACTCAGTTTACAAATGCTTCTTTGTACCTAGGGGCACCATCAGGCGGACCAACATTGTCATCAGAGGGAGCAGCACCGTCTGACACTGCACTCGCAGGGCCGAGCACCAGCCAGGCTGCCCAGGAGGAGGAGGAGGAGGATGGAAACACCCTAGGGCTAGGTATGGAGGGAGACCTGGTGATAGACTTCGACGCACTGCACTCCACACAAATGGCCAGCACACCCCCCTTGCAGTTCTCCCCAGAGAACTCCCCTACAAGGGACACCATTCCACCTACACCAGCTCCTGCCACAACCATGGCTTTGCCACCTGTACAACCTGTCCTGGGAGCAGGGGCTCAGGGACCGGCCAGCACCACACCCCCACCAGTGGCACCCCAGCCCACTCAGCAGGCCGGCAGCACCAGTGCCCGGCGCCGTGCCATCACCACCACTGCTGCACCAGCACGGGAGGGCAGTGTATTCCTGGGCCTCGAGGGAAAGATGGTGAAGATACAGAGGCAGCAGGCAAAATCCACGATGGCCTGCCAACGCCAGCTCCTGCAGCACAACCTGCAGATGGGAGAAATGGTAAAGGGATTTCAGGCCTTCGTGGAATCGAATAAGGAGGTGGCAGCAGGGTTAGGCAGGCTAACCACTGCCATAACCCAGTTGTGTAGCAGAATGGAGGAGCAGGAGCTGGTGCGCAGGCGGGATGCCCGTGTACAGAACCGCTGCATGAGCCGCCTTGCTGCGGCGACGGCACAACTGTGCCAGCGCAGCGCAAACATGGAATCTAGCCTGAGTCAGAATACGGCAGAGCTCACAAGGGGGATGGCCCGGATCACCACTGCTATGGAGGCCATGATTATTTCGAACACAGCCTCCAATCCTGCCCTGGACCTGGGTGATGCTGGGGACAGCAGCAGCCGCAGCAGCCCGGCCAGCGCTGCGTCTGAGCCACGTAGGAGCACCAGGCGCTCCGCAGATGCTGCTGGTCATTCAGAGGGGGCTGAGGGACACCCCAGTGGGTCTAGCAAGCGGGCAAAGAAATAGCCTTGCAAGGGCGGGTGAGGCAACCTGAACCTTGGACTTTAGTTTTTTTTCCTATACACCATTTTTTGTTGCACATCAGTGCTGTAACTGTGTTGCAACAGTATTAAAATTTGTTTTTTCACAACCACCATTTAGCTGTCTTTGCATCTGTACTCACTCAGAAATAGTTCTCAGTAATCTCCTCACGTCTGTATCTGCCATCACTTGGCGTACACACCCCAGCTGGCTGTGTCAGTGGCACAGCTTCGTCGTCGTCATGGTCCTCGTAGTCAGACAACTCCACCTCAGTGCCCTTCTTCACCGCAAGGTTGTGTAACATTGCACATACAGCTATGATCTTGCAGCAGGTGATGGGGGTATACTGCCTTGCACCTCCACTCTTGTGCAGGCATCTGAATCTACTTTTCCAGATGCCAAAGGTCCGTTCGACAACATTCCTTGTGCGTATGTGGGCCCGGTTATACCTCCTTTGGCTGGGTGTGGAGGGGTTGAGGTAGGGGGTGAGTATGAATGAGCGGAGGGCATATGCACTGTCGCCTGGAAGACAAAGGGGTTACATTACACACATGCATACATGTATTACACCTAGCTACTATGTGTTATGGGGGTCTGATGATGTGTCTCACCTAGGAGGTATCCTTCACCAAATTCGCCAGCCATCAGCCGTGCATAGATGCCGCTCTGTTGGAAAATATAGGAGTCATGGGTACTCCCTGGAAATTTTGCTACCAGGTCTGTGATGGTGCACTTTGCATTGCAGATCACCTGCACGTTGATGGTGTGTGTAGACTTCCGATTGCGGTATATGTATTCTGTGTCCGCTGGTGGGCAAATCGGAATGTGCGTGCCATCTATGCAACCAATGATTTGGGGAAATTGTGCCATCTGGTAGAAGTCAGCTTTAGTTTGTAGCAGTTCTGCGTGGGTTGCAGGGAAAGAGATGTATTGGTCCATCCTGTGTATCATGGCGTCAAGGAATGTGTGGAAGAACCTTGACAGGCTGCTCTGGCTCACCCCTCCTGCTGCTGCAACTCCACTTTGATAGCTGCCAGACGCTAGCAGGTGTAGGCTGCATAGCACCTGGATGTGCGCAGGGATGGCGTGTGCCCTTGGGGTGTGGTGGTCCAAGAATGGTTTGAGATCCCTGATGAGCTCAAGTATGGTGTCAGAGTCCAGCCTGTATCTCTGTAGTATCTCTGCCTCTGTGAGCATGAACAGGGTTATCCTCTGTCTGTAGACCTGTTCATTTCTTAGCCATTCCCTCTGTCCTTCCTGCTGTAGCCGTAGCCGCCTCGCAATGACATAAAAAGCTGCCATCCTGCAAGTTGCAATGCATTTTGGGACTGTTTATATGGGTTGGAGTTGGTTACCACCTGATTGGAATCCATGGTAAATACCGAGTGGATTCTACCAATTTTGAGCCGATTTCGGTGTTTCTGTGCCTCCCTACATCTCCCCATCTGTCGGAATCGGGGAAGTTCCCGATCGGCGATTCATACGAATCGGTATGTTTTCCGATTCGGCTCATGTCCGAATCGGTCTATCTACCAATTCGGTACATGGACCGAATCGGTCCATGTCCCGATTCGGTGTCACTACCGATTCGGTACATGGACCGAATCGGTAATTTTCCGATTCGGTGTCACTACCGATTCGGTACATGGACCGAATCGATAATTTTCCGATTCGGTGTCACTACCGAATCGGTACATGGACCGATTCGGTAATTTTCCGATTCGGTGTCACTACCGATTCGGTACATGGACCGAATCGGTGTTTGCATCCGATTCGGTGTTTTACCGATTCGTTACATATCCGATTTTCGGTATGTACGTATCGGATTCTTTCCCATTCGGTACTCATTCCGATTCGGATTTCACTCCGATTATGTATGTTTTTTGTTCCCTACATCTCGATGGCTGTTTACCGATCGGTAAGGGCCAAAAATCGGTATTTTCGGCAGTTACCGATCGGTAACGGCCTACCTACATCGGGCCCTAAGTGAGGGCTCTAAACCAGTCCTAGAAAAGTAATTGTTGTCTGACAGACGTGAAATCATAAATACCCAGGTGGTGACTCATCCACTCCAAATACTCTACATCGCTCTTGCAAAAAAACCAAAAACATTTTGACTGCCTAGCAATTTGCCTCTGGTTGTGCAATAAGTGTCTCCAAATGGGCTACCAACTATTTTTAGGCAATCTATGCAGAAACATTTCTCCTCCCTCCCTCTAGAGGCTGTCTTATTGATTTTGGGTTTTGTAAACGGAGCTCACGGCGTACGCAGACATCCTGCCAAAGCATCTGCATTGCCTCGCAGCGCTCCCTAGGACAGCAGACAGCGCGAGGAGCTTTGATCCCGATTTGGTGCGCAGATCCATTATTACAGCCCTGGGTCACTCGTGCAGCGCTGTGCAGAAACGCATTTTATGGTACTAGTTTATATTCCAACAGAATAACAAAAAATCAAACGAAATTGTATAAGCAATAATCCAAGCGTTTAGTTTAAGAAAAAAAATCAGTATAGGTAAGTAAAATATTTACTTTATCAATGCAGACCCTACAAATATGGTCATTCCACGGCTGTTGCGTCAAATAAATGCAATACAGCCAGTGACTTCACATTTCGATGTTTTAAACTAAGAAGACCTCCAGTTAAATACAGAAGACCAGTGTCGGATCTACACAGTAAAACCCTAACAGATGTAAAACAAATAGGCAGTACGCAAAGGTGATGCAAGAATCACAAAACCCAAGTCAAACATCGTGACTGTTCACAGCTATCCTACATCCTAGGCAGCATGTACCATTTATTCAGTGCTTAATTTGTAAAATATGAAGTGCAGGTGCTCAAATGTTTGTCGGATGCCACATCTACTTTTCTCCGTCTCCACCCACTTCCTCTACTGTCTCCACCCACCCGTTACTTAGCGCTACACCAACCAGTTCAGCACAAATGCTAAATTGTCGCAAATCTTGACCTTTTCAGTTTTTGGAAAGAAGCACATTAGTTCTAAGTGCTTTGCTGTAATTGTTATTTTATGTTCATTTTGGGGGATTAAGGGTTGACTGCACTCCGCAAAAACAATACAGGACCCGCAGTCAACAAATGTGTGAAAAAAATAAGGTGCAATCAAGTTTTGTCTGTGCTTTAAACATTTATTTTCTCGTTCTAACCACATGTTTGTTCTGAACTGACACTTTTGGTTTTGCTTTGCTTTAGTTATGACTCTACATGTCCCGCTCTAGAAATGTAATTTGATTCGCACCTCACTTTTGTTTTCCTTCTCTGTCACGCGCTTCATCACGCACACGCATTTAGATCTGACACTTGTTAGGCGAAAAAACACTGACTGACATTCATCCAAGGCTCTAAAAGAGGGTTTAAATTTAAAATTGCTCAACGGGTTAAAAAGATTCTTAAACGCATCTATAAATACATCAAAGAGATGTCCCTCAGCACCTTTGACAAGACGTCATTAAAGCCGGCTAGTGCCAATAATTCCACTAGTAATTATGACCCGATAAACCAGCAACAATTTCGATGATATGGCCGTGGCACTTAGGGATGAGCTTCTTCATTGACTCTCTAAACAGCGCCGCCATTACCGTGGGCATGTGTGCAACATAAAGGTTTTCTAGAGGCAGAACATGGATGTACTCCCACATATAAAAGCTGCCGCAAGAAAATCCGAATTTAAAGTTAAACACAACTTCCACAAACCTCTTAGCATTTTACGATAGTGCATTCCAGTGGCAATGTCCCCTGGGCGGCATTCATATTTTTCATTTAACACTAACAGGACAATTTTTGCTTAATAAAAAACCTAACTCACCTTTCTGCTGCAGAGAGCGGAGCTGCCCTGGGCTCTCTGTGCCAAAAAACCTGTGCAGAGCGCGCTCCAGTAATGTTAGCCACCGGAAGTACATCTGTTGACTTTTCCAGGGCCCGCCTGCCCCGCGATGTAGTACAGGTCAGCTAATCAAAACACTTACAGCAACGCATGATCGGGCAAAAGCGTGCCGGGGAACGATGCAGCCAACAATGCGTCCGATATAGCGCCTGGAAGTCGGCCAGGGCATTGGAATCACAGAGGAGCACTTCCTGGCTTTTTAGGATAGCCAGATCCTCCCTGGGGGATCAGATGTGAGAGAAGGAGAGACCCTCGTCTGCTGGTCTAGAAGGGGTGGATGCAGCTGAGCCGTCCAGACGGGCGAGCCCAGGGCGAGAGACACCAATTTAAATTCACAGTTAAATATTAAGGACCAGTCCCAAAAAGGGTGATGGGCCCGTGAGAGAAAATTAAACTCCATCGTAGGGAATATGGAAACTTACTGAATACTGCAACGTGCCATTTCTATAGTGTTTTCTACCTCTTGACAGGCCTCAGGGCGCGTTCCAACTTGCAGAGTAAGCAGGTTCGGCTTGGGTGGTACATGGATGAAGGCGGGTGCTGGCTGGGGTTTGGGGGTACGCTTTACCTCCTGTGGAGGTGCATTTCACAGTGTGTGCACTGGAGCACTCGTCCTCCCCCCCACCCCTCCCCACCTGTGAAAGTGCAAGCCCAGCCTGGAGCAGGAAGGGGGGTACTGAGAACCGAGGGCAGAATCGTTGGTGAAATTAAAGGTTCGGAGACGCGGCTCATGGTCAACATTAGGGTGAATGTTAGGTTTCCCTAACAACTCATACCCACCACCCCTCTCCCCCCCGCCAAAAAAAGAACACATAACACACAATAGTCCCGAGGCAGGATGTTTGCTTTCCACTGTCCCTGTGCAGTTTCACTCTTTGTTGGTGACCTAAGGTCCTTACGTGCTGCTCTGCCAATGAAGAAAGAAAACCGCACACTACTCTGGGTAGGTGTCAACCTGTGTCACTGCTGGTGCCATAAAAGAGAGTCAATCCTGGTGTCACCAGGGTCAAATGGTGTTATCCTGCGCACCTAACTCCGCCAGATAATACTCAGGGATTCTGCTGTCCGACTACAGTAACCTGACGCGAATTCAGCCATACGGAAAAGCGAAGCAGATATCCGTCTCCTGCCCATCGCCTAAGGGCAGCAGTGGCAATTCCATCTGAATGGCTCAGGCGGTCATGGAAGACGTTGAGAACAACACTGTGCCGAGTGAGACAGTGAAGAGGAGACAGTATTTAATCAATTAAGTCTAGTCAAAAATGTAATTCGAATAATGTGACATGCAAGCAGCAGACGCATAGACCCGGCCCTGATAAGTAATTAAGCACTGCATTTATTCCTTCTGTCACTACGCTAAATCAATACACTGTCTCTAATGCAACAGATCCTTCCGTTCTATCCAAGTTGGCTGCCGAAATGCTGGCGAGTCACGATGTTACACGCCCTCTCCCAATTGCTCCAATTGTACCAGCACACTTAACCTGCAGCCTAGGGCACCTACCGACGCTCCGGCTGCCGCCAGCCTGCAGTGAATATTAGTAATGAGATTAAAAGCGGCCGCAAAATGAAATTAAAGGCGGCCGCGAAATGAAACTAAAAGCGGCCCTAAAATAAAACAAGCCGTGAGCGTGCACACTCCCGAACTTCCGGTTTCGGGATGTGCCCGCTCACGGCTGTCGTGGGGCGGGACTTCCGTCTTTGCGAGAAGCCCGCGCCCATGGAGTGGATGGCCCAGAGACTGGTGGCAGCAGAAGTCAGGAGTGGCGGCTGAGGCAGGTGATGCGGTAAGTGGGGCTTTGAGGGCTTGGCACGTGTGTGTGTCTGTGCGTCTGTGCGTCTGTGTCTGCGCGTGCATGAGTGTGTGTGTATGGGCGTGTGTGCATGTCTTCGGCCGGCCTGCATAAGCGCGCCCACAGAGCCTAGTCCGCTCGTGCACCAGTCTAACTCCCTTGAGGAGCAACTCAATCACAATAGGTCGAGAGAGCTCGACCTAAAAAGGGGGTCTTTGCATGACATGCCACCAAGGGACATATTTACTAGCTGCTATAGCCACAGGAACGTCACTTTTAGTGATGTTCCTGTGGCGATATGTGCTTCTCCTTACTTGCAAGGCAGAGTTAAGCTATTTATCGTGGATTAATGCCGCTTTGCAAATAATAGTTAAGGTCAGAATGTGCTACAAGGGACTTGTTTAAGGAAGGTTAAATTTAAACAGTGAGTTGTACATATGTAACACACTCAGGAGTATCCACAGGATAACCGTCTTATATCAATATGGTAAATGTATTACTGGAAGGAAAGGAACACATAGAGCAAAAATTGTATTTAAACATAAAAAATTTTACTGCAACAAAAGTGGGGAGATAAATACAAACAAATTAATTAGAGCAAAGGGTCATGAACAGAGATGAGTGATATTTGTGATATTTTCTCTACAGTTCACAACTGAAATCATCAACTCCAAATGATAAACAACACAACCTAAATTAATTAATAAAAAATGGTTGTTAATTGGTGACAAAGCAACAGTGAAGGAGATGATGGAATGTCGACGTTTCGGTCTAAAGGGCAGTCGTCAGATAGACCATCATCAGGACGATATTTTTCTATGCAGAAGAAACTCCCTTGAATTTCCAAATGAATGCCAAACGAACACGGAAACAGCAATGACGTGGAGCAAGTAGTCAACCACGGGGCACAAACGGGGATTTGTGGAGATTGAACCACAAACGTAAGCCAGGTTCAAATTTATAAAACAATCAGGTGGATAGCATTCCGTTTTTTTCAAAAAAGTGTTCGGGCGGCATACAGAGTATCTTCGTCTGACGAAGATACTCTGTATGCCGCCCGAACACTTTTTTGAAAAAGTGTTCGGGCGGCATACAGAGTATCTTCGTCTGACGAAGATACTCTGTATGCCACCCGAACACTTTTTTGAAAAAAACGGAATGCTATCCACCTGATTGTTTTATAAATTTGAACCTGGCTTACGTTTGTGGTTCAATCTCCACGAATCCCCGTTTGTGCCCCGTGGTTGACTACTTGCTCCACGTCATTGCTGTTTCCGTGTTCGTTTGGCATTCATTTGGAAATTCAAGGGAGTTTCTTCTGCATAGAAAAATATCGTCCTGATGATGGTCTATCTGACGACTGCCCTTTAGACCGAAACGTCGACATTCCATCATCTCCTTCACTGTTGCTTTGTCACCAATTCACAACCATTTTTTATTAATTAATTTAGGTTGTGTTTTTTAGGAGTTGATGATTTCAGTTGTGGACTGTAGAGAAAATATCACTCATCTCTGTTCATGACCTTTTGCTCTAATTAATTTGTTTGTATTCATCTCCCCACTTTTGTTGCAGTAAAAAAATGTATGTTTAAATACAATTTTTGCTCTATGTGTTCCTTTCCTTCCAGTAATACATTTACCATATTGATATAAGACGGTTATCCTGTGGATACTCCTGAGTGTGTTACATATGTACAACTCACTGTTTAAATGTAACCTTCCTTAAACAAGTCCCTTGTAGCACATTCTGACCTTAACTACACAGTGCCCAAGCCTACAAGGGTTTATTGGGTTTCCCCTGCCTTGAACAGCCTTGCAAATAAGGCCCCCTTTCACGCTACACTTACAACACCCATTGCTTTTGACGCAGCTCCCTTATTACAAGGGCAGCATAAATAGGAAGCAGCTCCAAAATTATGACCTGGGAAACCTAGTCTTAAACAGGTGAAATGAGGAGAAATGCTTTCATTCTCCTTGTTGTTGCTGTTTCCATGTTTGCTGCTTTGTGCAGCACACATAGAAACAGCAAAACCCATTTATTATTTATGTGCAGGTGACCCTTCCTGCACATAAATAATCTTTATACAAAATTAAATTTTGTAAGTTCTATGTGTCCTGCATTAAATAGCACACATACAAGTGTTAAAATGACATTTAAAGCTTGTTTATGTGGAGGAAGGGAGATCTTCCTGCAGATAAACAATCTTCCCCTCAACGCAGACACCCTTGCAGTATGGTGCAAGGGTGCCTGCGCTGGCGCTAGGCTGCTAAATTTTGCGCCAGCGCAGGGGAAAACAAATGGCTGCACCATATTGTTGTAAATATGGTGCCGCCCGGCCTTTCTGAAGTGGGGGAGTGCTGCGTTAAGCCAAGGAGGCTAACTCCACGCTCATCCGACTTTGTTGAGGACGTGTCCCCAAGATTGTACTACCCTTTCAGTAGACACATTATCTTAACAGCAGAAAAGTATGTATGCTTCTACAAATATTTCTGCTGAAAGGGTAGTCACTCTGTCCATCATTTCATGCAGAGGCCCCTTTTTACATTCTACATTTGTAGAAGCATAAAGACTCGGCTCCCCGCATTCATTTTTTCCGTGACAATTGCTTAGAATGGATACAAGTGAAATCTTTAACATGGCTTTTTCACTCCCCCACACAGCGCCCATTTGTTTGATAGTACATAGCCTACACAACTGAGGACAGCATAGTTAATTGGCTGGTATGATTATCATGCCCTTTTGTAAAGGCTGTATGTTCCTTGAATGTAAAAGGAGGAAGAAGACATTTTGTCCAATGCCTCTAGTTCAAACAATCTTCCCATACAATACAAATGGAGCGCTTTTCTGCTGTCAGGATAATGAGCTGAAAGCAGCATATTCTAACTTGTACAATGTGCATGGCTGGAGTGTGGATGTCATTTGTGCTATCGGATACCCGGTGATTTGATATCTAGTTCACTGCTGATGGAGAAGGGAGCTGGGGTCAGTAAATGTTTCTGAACTACCAAAATGAACAACCAAAATGTATCTGAACAGCCGAACCATTGACCATGTCATTTCTAAAAATGGGCAAAACAACCCTGTCTTTTTTTCTGTTCAAGCGATATTATAGTAGGAAAAAACATGTTCTGTTAATGCGAAATAAAATAGGAAGGAATTTAGAAACAGAAGGATCGCTACTGATATCATTTTAAATTACTCCTTTTACACAAAAATAAACGGAGATTTAGGGCCACATTTAAATAGGGTAAACACCCAATGTTGCTGCGCTGCCTTCTGTGACTGGGAGAGAGCAGGAAAGCGCCATGCGCCACACACACCTTTGTACCACAGTACACAGGAGTCTGGATGAGTCTACCATAGGTGTTTTTTTGCTGGAAGGGTAGCAGGGTGAGTTATAGTCCATGTAGTCTGGCTAGAGCATTCACAACAATGGGTACTCTGGTGTGCGAGTCATAGTACATTTTGCGTGCTGCAGAAATTGTAACTTAAAGTTCTAAGTGTAACTGTAAAATTTCTAATGTTTGCGTAGTTTAAGTTGGTTTAGTATGCCCATTATTAATACAGATCACCTAACTATAATTTATCCTCAACCTTTGCTTTTTCCAATTAACTTCAATGATTTTTTAAATAAAAATGGTCTTTTACATCAAAGAGTGGAGTGTTGTTGAATAGAGTATTGAAGAGTACAGTGGAGGAGAGTGTAGTAGAGTGTAGTCTCCAAGAGAGTAGTGTCGTAGAGTGGAGCGTCTTAGTGTTGTGTGCCATACAGTGGAATGCCATTGAATGGAATGTCGTTAACTGTTGTGTCATAGAGTGTCATGGTGCAGAGTGTTGTGATGTAGAGTGTTGTGGCATTAAATGTCATGGTGTATATTGGAGAGGCGTAGAGTGGAGTAGCTTAGAGTTGAGTGAAGTAGATTGGAGTGGAGTAAATTGAGATGATGTGTCAAAGAGTAGAGTAGAGTGGCGTAGAGTGTAGTTGCATGCCATTGAGTAAAGCGGAGAGGCGTATCATAGCATGGTGTGTAATGGAGTATCTGAGAGTGGAGTTGTGTAAAGCAGAGTGCCGTAGAGTGCTGTGGCATGTCACAGATTGGATTTGCGATTTGTACAGTGGATATGGCATGACTGACTTAGAGCGGAGTGAAGTGTCATTCGGTGGAATAATATGTCGTAGAAGCGACTGACATTTCACAGAGTAGAGTAGTATGTAATGACATGGAGTACAGTGGAGTGGCATAGATTGGAGTGGAGTAGAGTGAAGTGTCGTACAGTGCAATGTTGCAGCATCGAATATTGTAGCATGGAGTGTTGTGGCGTAAACATTTATGGCACACAGTGTCATAGCATAGAGTCGAGAGCAGTAGTGACTCCTCCACTAAGGCAGAGGAGCATAGCCCCACTGGTCTGCAAGCAGGGAATAAAATAAAAAGAAAACTACTATATTAACGCAATGTTATACTTTTATTTTTCCATTGTCGCTCAGCTGGTTTGGGGCGGTGAAGGGCTGGTCTTTGGCAGGATTAGGGGGAGGAGTGGTGGGCACTCTCTTGAGTGTGCAAGATGGTTTGGCGAGCCGACTTGGGCTGGTCAAAGAGTCATGCACACTTTGCATGTTCACCGTCGGCTGTATTGCACAGCCTAGGTGGAGAAAATACTCAGCCTCCCAGTCCCTCTCTGAGCTCTGAACCACGGCGTTCAGACGAACCACAAGGCTGCTGTACTGCAGCGTTGTGATTGGCTTGGGGAGTCTGGGAGCCTGTGTGCTTTCTTGTTCCCGCTTCCTACTCCTGGAGTTGACGGAAACGCCAAAGAGGACCAAGAGGCGGTGGCCAGCCTGCAGGTAAGTGTTTAAAATAATTTTGCCTTCCACCTTTCCCCACCACGCCACCCCTGTTAAGTAGCTGCCACCACTGGTGGAGAGGTGTAGAGTGGAGTGGCGAACAGTGGAGTGGGTTAAAGTGGAGTGGTGTAGAGCGGGGACGGTGTCTTAGAGTAGAGTAGCGTGTAGTGGCATGTTGTAGAGGTGAGGGGAGTTGTGTGCAATATGGTGGAGTGTTGTAGAGTGTCTTAGAGTGGAGGGGCGTAAATTGGAGTACTGTAAATTAAAGTGGCATGTTGTAGAGGGGAGTGGCATGTCATACAGTGGAGTACTCTGTCATGGAGTGACGTGTAATGTCGTAGACTGGAGTGGAGCATGGTACAGTGCAGTAGCATGTCGCAGTGTGGAGGGGCATATCAAAGAGTGGAGTGGTGTGTTGTACAATGGAATACAGTCGAGTCGATAGATTGGAGTGGAGTAGAGTGAAGTGTCATACAATGTCATGTTGAGGTAGGGTATGGTAGTGTAGAATGTTGTGTCGTAATGTGTCGCAGCGTAGAGTGTCATGGGATAGGGTGGAGTGGCATAGAGTGGAGAGGTGGAGAGTGCAGTGGCATACAGTGGAGTGATGTAGAGTGGCGGGTGTGTCATAGAGTACAGTGGCATGTCAAACAGTGGATTGTTTTAGAGTGTAGTGCAATGTTGTACAGTGAAGTGCCATGTTGTATAGTGGAGTGGCATATCATGGAGTGGAGTTGAATGCTGCTGGATGGAGTAGAGTGGCGTGTCATAGAGTGTCATACTGTGTATTAGAGTGGCATGGAGTGGAGATGCATAGAGTAGACTGGAGTGATGCAGAGTGGAGTGGCACAGAGTGGCATGGCATGTCGTAGATACAGTGGAGTGGTGTGTCATTGAGTGGCATTTTGTAAAGTGTCTTAGAGTGAAGAGCATAGACTGGGGTGGCATAGAGTGGACTGTCAAGTCATGAAGTGGAGGGGGCTGGCATATAGTGCTTTTGCATGGCGTAGAGTGATGTAGCATGTGATAGAATGGAGTAGAATGGCATAGAGTGGAGGGCCATAGAGTGGAGTAGAATGATGTAGAGTGATGTGTTGTAGAATGAAGGGACGCACCACAGAGTGATGTGTTGTACAGTGTGTTAGAGTGGCATAAAGTGAAGTGGCATAGCGTGGACCGGGATAGGGTGGAGTGGTGTATAGTGGGGTGGTGTATTGTTGAATGGAGTGGAATATCGTAGAATGAAGTATCATTTCACATAGTGGAGTGGCGTGGAATGGCATAGAGTGGCATGGTATGTCAAGTGAAGCATCGTAGAGTGTGGTGGCATGTTATAGAGTCTTGTGGTATGCCATAAAGTGGAGTGGCGTGGCATAGAGTGGAGTCGAGTGGTGTGTTATAGAGTCTCATACAGTGGAGTAGAGTGGTGTAGTGTGATTGGGGCACAGAATGGAGAACAGTATTGTATAGAGTGCCTTGGAGCAGAAGGGCATAGAGTTGAGTAGCGTAGACTGGAGTGGCATGTGGTACAGTGGGGTGGCATGTCATAAAGTAGAGTGGTGTGTGTCATACAGTGGTGTGGTGTTGAGTGGCATAGCCTGAAGTGGAGTGTCATAGAATGGGTGTAAAGTGGAGTTGATTAGACTGGAGTGGCATGCCATAGAGCAGGGGTCTTCAAACTGTGGGGCCCGACCCCCAGGGGGGTCGTGGAGTGATAGAAAGTGGGTCCCACATTCCAGGTCACACTTCTGTCTAATATTATTATTTCCAAAAAGGTGTCCTGGGGCTCATAACCATCTGCTGGCTGAAATGTCAAAAAAGAAACACACAGAAGGGGAAGGAGAACCAGCCAAATGGGATAACCTACAGGGTATAAGGGACAGGTGTTTATAGCTTCCTAAATGATAATAGATTAATGGTGGAGCGAAGCAAAGGTGGGTGAAAGTTCCATAACTGTGCAGCCCGCACCAAAGCAGTGAGGCCGACTATTCATGTTTTTTTTTAATTAGGGAACAATAAGAAGATTGTCACAGGCCGAGAGGAGCCTACGGGTATGCTCAGTGAGGAGAGATGAGAGGGTGAGAGTAGATGGGATGAGAGAGGACGGCATGGGAGCGCGAGAAATAGATTTAAGAGGTCAGGGATGAGGAGCAATATGAAGTGCTGAAGAAGTGCAGAAACGCAAGAGGAGACGTGAGTGTGAGCGAAAGGTGAGGGTACAGATGAGGGATACTGTTAAATGGTGAGAGAAGATAGCTGAGTGATGATCTGTGACATAAAAAGAGAATTTGGTGCGACGTGGGTGAGGGACAACAGGGTTGAGGGAAGAGAGGGAGTACTGAGGTGGGTGCTGAGGTAATAGGGGAAAGGGACGTAGGTTCAAGAAGGTTTGGAAGAACAAAGGGGAGATGTGAAAGATGAATGGTAGACTAGAGAGGTGTAAGATACAAATAGACAGAAATTTGAAGGAAGAGACTTGAAGTGCTGCGGGCGGATAGAGGTGATGTGTCCAGAGAGGCCGTGAGATAAATTCGAGAGAGGAGGGCAGTGAACAGACAGAATGACAAGAGGTGATTAAACGTGAAGTGAAAGGTTGAATGGGGAGAGTTCAGAAGTTGTAAAAAGGGGTGAAAGAAAATGGCTTGCAAAGTGAGAGAGGGATCCAGGGTTGGAACAGGAGAGAGGGATGGAAGGGAGAGGGTGAGAGGAAAGTGGCATGGGTAAACTGCTTAACTCTGAATAAGGCTGCTCCCGGCCTGTGCCAGGTGAGCTTCTAATGTGGCAGTACTTATTGCTGTGGAGTGGAAGGCCCTTCACAAAGGTTGACTAGACATTTTTCTGTTGTTTATTGATGTATTTTCATTATAAACTGGTACTGATGAGATGAAATCTTTCCTCAGTGTTACTGTTTGTAAAAAATGTCAAAATAATGAAGCAATACTGTCCCAAAATATGCGGCATCACATAGCATTATTTATTTTTTCTTACCATACAATTTAGTCGAGCCTGCCGCATATTTTGGTCCTCACCTGCCTCATAATTCCAGTAGCTCTGCCTATAGGATTAGAAGTGTTTGTCAGGAGGGGGTCCTTACGCCTGAAAATATTGATGGGGGGGGTCTTGGCATCCAAAAGTTTGAAGACCTCTGCCATAGAGTAAAGTGGAGTGTCGTAGAGTACAGTAGAGTGTCGTGTCATGGAGTTGAGTGGTATGTCGCTGAGTGGAGTGACATGTCATAGAGCAGAGTGACATGTTGTAAAGTGTCATAGAGTGGAGTATAGAGGTGCACAGTAGAGGAGCATAGAGTGGAATATAGGCTTGTAGAGTGGCGTGACATGCATTGGAGTGGTGTATTGTAGAGTAGAGTGGAGTGGCTTGTCAAAGAGTGGCTTTTTCTAGAGTGTCTTAAGGTGGAGAGGCATAGAGTGGAGTGGCATGTTGTAGAGTGGAGCTGTGTGGAGTAGAGTGGAGTAGAGTGGAGTTGCTTGTTCTAGAGTCTAATAGCATGTTATAGAGTGTTTTGGCATGTGGTGGAGTGGAGTGAAGTGGCATGCCACAGAGTGATGTAGAGTGGTGGGGTATAGAGTGGAGTAGAGTGTTGTAGAGTAGTGTGGCATTGACTGTAGTGGAACATTGTAGAGTAGTGTGGAGTGGTATGTCGAATGTCGTACTATGTCTTTTGTCATATATAAGTCTGATTTGTGATTTCACTAGGTATCGTGGAGTTGAGTGGCGTCTAATAGAGTACAGTGGAGTGGTGTCCAGTGTCTCTTGTCATATGTTTAATTTATTTTAGTAGGTACTACTGTGCTACTTTGATAGTTTCACAGAGGAACCCAGTACTCCATTAACTGTTTAATAACAATATGAAACAATACAAACACTATTTCATGCCTATGCAGACTTTGCTAAAGCTTCTTATTACTTCCTCTGGATTACAAAACCAGTAATAAGCTATATGTTATGTTGAAAAGCAGAACAGACAAAGTTTGGTCCAAATATTGTGTCTATCTCAAAAGGAGGGACAGGGGTTTGGTAGATCCAGCATACAGGCATACAGACCTCAGACAGCTATGAAAAAAGCAAAAGTATTCATTCCTAAGGGGAAGGCACCCATAACAGATGTACCCACCGAGACCACCACATACCCCGAACCCTACTATCCCCCTCCTTTTTTAAGCAGAAGCTGTGGAAGAGGGAGAGGAAGAAGAGGAGATACACAGCAGAAATGCATCATGTGGCAAGAACCACAGACAGAGTCCTCCCGACAGACGAGGAGCTAAACGGCCAGAGAGAGAAGTTGATTGTCAACCTGTCTACCAGATCTCTGACAGAGGAGGAAATAAGTGTGCTACACAGAGGTTTTGGTTGAGTCCCCACACCCAAAGAAGATAAATTCAGGACCGCACATGAACATCACTTCTTCAGGAAAATCTGCCTGCACTCATTCTTCCTGGAAAAATCACATGTGGACACCTCGGATTTGGGCCTCCACCACCCCTTGACCTTCACTCCTACATCGGGGATGATTACTTCTGAGGTCCAAACCTTTGAACAGGCTGCTATTAAGGACGTGGAGAAGTGTCCAAGCAAGAATCCATTTTACAACATGTCCAAATCAGAGACTGCAGCTATGCGGACCCTTGGAAATGATAGCTCCATCACAGTCAAACCTTTGAATAAAGGAGGGGCTATAATCACCTTAAACACTGCTGACCACAACCTGGAATGCAAATGCCAACTGTCTAACTGTGACTACCGCACCCCAATTAGGTAGGAAGCCCCGGGACGACTCAGCAACCGCAGAACATCTATGGTATTTGTGGCAGAATTACAGGGCTGGATCAGCAAAAAGGAGTCTGCCTTCCTGATTAGTGATCACCCTAAGATATCTTACTTCTACACTCTACCCAAGATCCACAAAGAAACCCGACCACCACTAGGGAGACCTATAGTGTCCATACTAGCACCCCTTTCAGAATTCTGTGACCATTTCCTGCAACCATTAGTAACTAGGACTTCATCTTTTCTCAAATATACCACTGCAGTTCTAAACCGTCTAGAAGGTTTGGGTGAGGACATTTCAGTCGACCTTACCATCACATAAGAATTGGAGGCCCTGTACACTAACATACTCCAGGACGCAACCGTAGAAGTAATAGAAACAATCCTCAGGGCTTAGGACTGGTCCTCCCCAACCCCAGTTAGCTTCATCATGGAGGGTGCGACCCTAGCCTTCAAGGAAAGCTACTTTCAATTTGGAGACCAGTTGTACCATCAAACACAGGGCACATCAATGGATAGTACCTTCGCTCCCAGCCTGGCCTTCCTCTACATGGCCGATTTTGAAAAAAAGCATGTCCAGAGTGAGAGCAATACCTATTCTGGTCTAGCAGAGGTACATTAATGATATTCTCATTTCGTGGCAAGGTTCTCCAGCCACCTGTTTGGAGTTCTGTGAATGGATAAACACACTCAACCATTTCTTAAGACTCAGCAAGAACATCTCAATCACAGAATTACCTTTCCTAGACCTTTTTATCTCACTCAAATCTTACAACTAAGACATAAAAAAGCCCACTGATAGACATAGCTTACTCAGGTACGACAGCCACCATCCCAATCATCTGCGTGATAACCTTGCCTTTGGGCAGTTCCTATGACTGCTTCACAACTGCAATGCCATTGACGACTATAAACAGCAGGCTCAGATCTAGTGGCTAGGCACTACCCCAAAGACATGGTACTGAAGGCCTAGAAGAGAGCGAGAAACAATAATATGGAGGGCCTCGTACAACCATGTGAACGGGCACCTACCAATGTATTCACCTGTGTCACATCTTTCACACCCCAGTCAAACTATATCACAAAATAGTAAACTTTATTCGGATTTTTTTTAAAGATCCATAAAAGCAGTACAGGCAAAAAAAATCTTCAGTGCGATATGATTACAAATTACTTAAAAACAGCGAGAAGGAGTTTCGGTAATTTATACAGTACTATTATAATCAAAGGTTTTTCCTGTGTCCGTATATACATTTCAGAAAGTTAAGAACATGGTAACATGTGGGTTCGGTATCCAAAAGCTGCAAGCTCAACATGGCTACTCGGCATTGTCTAAGACCCCAAGATTTTAAAAGAGTTAGTAACCAGAGTTTGCGGTGTTCCTGATAAAATTTACAGAACAGAACAGTATGAAGGGTAGTTTGTCTTGATTTCCCATCGCATGGACATGGAAGTGGATTTGGGTCCCAAACGTTTGGCGTTGGAAAAGCTACCAATTTGTGAAATATGTTCAGTCTGAATCTTATCAGGAGAAATCGGTCAAAGGTGCCAATGTCAAGGTTTAAATAGGGCTGCATTAAAAGAGTAGATTGAACCATTATTGCGTGCTGCACCGACTGCTTCCCAGCTTCTATTTGTAGTCTCAGATTACCCAGATGGTCCAGGGCTCGTCTTTTTAAGTTGTTTTTTGAGAGTTCTCCAATTTTTTCGGGGTTTGAATAGTATTTTTCTATTCCAAGGTCAGAGAGAAAGGTCCGGATATAGGCCAGCCATTTAATTTTTAAAACGTAGTCCAGAGACATTGCATCCGTCAATATTGTTTTTGTAATGTCGTTTTTATCTGACGCCCAGATACGTCGCCAAAGTAGGAGTGGTTGAATTTTGGCAAGATCTTCGATATGTGGTGCCCCCAGTTCTAAATGGCAGGCGTAAGTCGAAGAACTTTTGGGGGCGGATAAAAGAAATCTGAAAAACTTATTTTCTGCGATTTGCAGAGAGGTGACATCCGTGTGGCCCCATAGTCCTGCTCCATATAAAGCTGTAGATTGACATTTGGCTTTGTATATGGTTATCAATTCCCTGGGCGGACGTTTTCCTAGTTTTTGTGTAAACGACACCAATGCGGCTAATGCTCTTTTAAAACAATGTTTTCTGGCTTCTACTGCTGGTTTCCAGGAGAGTTTATTATCTATCATGACTCCCAGATAGCAGTATTCATTTGTAGAATCTATTTTTTGGCTGTCAAGGTAGATGGAATTTTGCTGTTTCCTCCCAACCCCAGCCTTCATTACGAAAGTCTTTTTTACGTTTATATGAAGGTCAAGGGTTCCCATGAACTGCGAATATCTATTAAGGGACCTTTGGAGTTCACGGGGGGTTTGTGCAAGGAGGACGGCGTCGTCCGCGTAGAGCAGAGCGGGGATCGGGCGATGTTTGGCCAGTGGAAGGTCACGGGCACCCTTCAGGAGCTCAACCTCCAAGTTGTTGGTATAGAGGGAGAAGAGGAAGGGTGCCAGGACACATCCTTGTCTGACCCCACGCTCTATTCTAAAAGACGCCGTCAGTTCCCCCTTTGTCCCGTAGCGGACTCTTGCGGATGGGTTGGAATAGAGTTCCCTTAAAAAATTCAGGAGTGATGGATCTACCCCCGTCTGCGCTAAAAGGGACCACAATTTTGTATGGGAAACGCAGTCGAAAGCCGCAGACAGATCTACGTAAGTCATGTAAAGTTTTGCTTTCTTTGCATGCACATATTTTCCAAAGATTATCGATAGATTTAGGGCTTGCTCCACAGTACCTAGTCCTTTTCTAAATCCAAATTGAAGGTCGGATAGGATGCCTCTCTCTTCCGCCCAGTCCTGAAGTCTTTCTAAAATCACTCTTCCTGCTATTTTCCCCAGTGAGTCCAGCAAAGAAATTGGGCGATAGCAGGCGGGGTCCATACGGTTACCTTTTTTAAATATCGGCACCATAATGGACCTTGTCCATGACTCCAGAATTCCTAATTTTGCAGTTGCGGTGCAGACCCTTGTTAAAATCGGTGCTCAAAGTTCTGTTTGGTGTTTAAAAAAGTCTGCCGGGACTCCGTCCGGCCCTGGGGCTTTTCCTTTTTTGGTTGAGTTCAATGCCACAAGAATCTCAGAGGTTTCGAAATTTATGTCTATGGGGTATGGTAGGAATGTTTTTTCCTCCTCTTCCGTCTCTTGATCAGAGGCTGGTTTTTGGAAGATGCTGGTAAAATGTGATACCCAAGATGTAGCGTCTATAGCAGCTTCGATTTTTGGGCTCATGTCGTCTGCCAAGAAAGGAGTTCTTATAATTATCCAGAAGGCTTGAGGGTTTTTTTCTTGGGCACTGGTGTGGAGTTCATGCCACAGCGCTTGCTTCAGTTCCTCTTTCCTCTTTTTCCTTATTTTATGATATTCACTTCTGAGGGTAGCTATTGTGCGGGGGTCCCTTTCATTTTTGTTTAAGGCTAGCTTCAATTTTGGATGAGCCTTAGTACACTCTTGGTTGAACCAGCCTTTGGGCCGGGATGGACCAGATTTTTGTTTTGCTGTGAGTAAAACCTTTAGTTTGTCCATTATTTGAGCAAAGTTATTTAGAAGCTCCACGTCCTTAGTTGCTATGTCCAAACAAATTTTGATTTGGGGATAGACTGATTTTATTAACTCTTTGGTGAGTTCCTCTGGGTTTATCCTTCCCCATTTTATTGAGTATCCATTTACTTTATCCATATTGATATTTTCCTGGGTCAATGCATTGGCTATTATTACTGGGGAACATTGTTGATGGTTTAATGAGACTTCCAAGGTTAGTATTGCATGGTCACTTTGGGGATTCGGTTTGACTTCGAAATTTTTTATTCTTAGTTGTAAGGATGTTGATATAATTATGAAGTCTACCGTGGTTTTGTAGCCTCTTCCTATATAAGTAGGGGCAAGTGAATTATCCCCATGGTCCAAAGTGTTTACTATCTGGAGATCCAGGTCGGATAGGAGATCATTCATTTGTCTACCCATTTTGTTATGCAAGAAATGGGTGAGTGAGAGGCCATCTTCTGTCACCATGCCAGGACACTTTCTTTTTGGTTGGGTACAGGCGTGAAGGTTGAAGTCGCCTGCCCATATTATTGCTGCCGGGCCTCTTTCTCCTTGTTTCATTCTGAAAGTAGTTAATTTTTCGTGGAGGCGGGCCAGGACTCCCTCAAAGTCCAGTTCATCCAGGTTGTTATAAAAATTAATGATAACCATTGACTCTTTTTTCTGGAGGAAAAGACCAAGGATCTGCAAATTAGGTGCCAGTTCTATAACCTTTATTTTAGCGTTTTGGATCGTGTTGGCTACATAGATGCACAGACCTCCCTTTGGTCTACCTATGTGTCCCGACTGCGCGAGAGAGGAGTACGTTTTGTACCCCTGCAGATGATGTTCTTGTAATGACCATGTCTCCTGTATGCATATTATTTGATGATTATGCGTGTGGTGCATAATTGTCCCGTCCTCTATTTTTGTCCTTAGTCCAGCGATGTTCCATGAGATCAGGCTCAGGATTGTTTGACTGTCCCTTGAGCTTTTTACTCTTTTTGGTTCGTTAAGGATCTCAGGGGCTGGAGGGATCTCTGGGTCTGGAGGGATCTCTGGGTCTGGAGGGACTAATGGGGAGACCATGGGTTCCGATGGGTCTGTGTGGATTTGGGAGTGTTCTTGTGATTGTGGTAGTCAGTCAACGCACTCCAAGGCGCTATACCTGTTTGCTAATTGAAGGCCATTCCAGCTATCCCAGCGTGTGGGGTCACTGTACTTTCTCCAGTGATCCTGTCCACTCCATTCGTCCCTATCTCTGCCTTGATGGTTAGGGCCTAGTGGGTTGAATGGGGGAAACCGTCCTTGCCGCGGCTGCTGCCATAGGTGAGTGTTGTGTTGCGTGGATTGCTGGGGTTGCCACCACTGTTGGGTGGTATGATATGGGTATTGAGGAAGATGAGCAGGTGGTTGGGTAGCAAAATGTATAGGTTGAGGGAATTGGGCGGGTGGTTGCCACTGGAAAAGTGATTGTTGCGGAACTTGTGGGAATCGTGGCATATGTGGGTGCTGCTGGTATTGATACATGTTGTGTTCAGAGGAATTTATAGGCCCAGTATTTGATGGGAGTGCGGGAAAGGGGAAATTTTGCCTTGACGATGGGGGTAGGAAATAGGACAAGGGAAGGGGATTTATTTGGGTGGCTGGTCCTCTGTTGGGTGAGTTGCAGATATAATTTGATGCCCCTATCTCCCTAAATTTGATACTGATGACGTCCCCCTCTATTGCCTTCGTGCTTCTGCCAACCCAGTCTCCTCTGCGTACGGAGAAGATATCACCCCTGATGTGAGCGGGTAAGGGTTTATGGAGTTGGAGCCACTGGGCACATTTGTTCCTCAGCTCTGCGAAAGTTTCTCTTACACCCTCCTTCAGTGGGGGAACAGCTGTTAACACCACCACGAAGGGAGAAGCTTCCGGGGGTAAATTGATTATTTTGGGCCGAGGCTGCTTGGTCTTCAGTTCTAGTGGTTTTTCTGGGGAGGGGGTCTCTGCTGGGATGGTGGTATTTCCTTTTGTTTGTCGGTTGTTTGTTTTAGTTTGACCTACTGGACCTTTTTGTGTAGCAGAGGGGAGATCTACTGCAACCGGGGTGTCTTGGGGGGCATCTAGATTACTCCCTTTTTTAGCTAGGGGTTGTGTTCCTGCCGCTTTTCTGGTTGGTGAAGTATGAGGCTTGTTTGTTATACCTGTTACTTGTTTGATACTAGATGGTTTTTTTGGGAGTATTTCCTTTGCCCCGTGCGTTGGGGCGGGACCATTACCGCTTGGCTTACAACTACATTTCGTATTGATTAATGACGTAAGTCTGTCCAGCTTTGATATTAGGGGTTTGATCTGTGCTGTGATTTTAGCTTCGAAGTCTGATTTAAGGTCCATAATCATGTTTTCCACCCAACAGGGGATACCTGCCGAGGAGTTTGGGGTGGGCGTGATCAGATTGTGATTCTTTGTTTTTGTTATAGGTTTTTCCTTGATAATTGGCATAGCCTTAAGGAGGGTGGAGGTGTTTTTCCTTGTTTTTGTTGGTTCTAAGGTCGTTACTGGATCGGGTAGTAAGGGATTACCAATGACACTCTGGTCTAATTTTTCAGTCGGTGATTGGCAGACTTCTAAGTCTGGGGTTGCTTCAAGGTCGACATATGATTGATCGGTGTCTGTTTGGGTTACGGATAAATCTACAGAATTTGGAACAGTCATCGTAGGAACGATAGTTAGTGGCAGTGGTAAAGAGCAATTATTAGCAACCTGGTGAACAGGGGAATTTGCGGTGGCAAGTGAGCCAAGCGAAGATCGTTTGGCCTGCATGAGGTCCAAGGAGACTCTTTTCTCCAGTAGAATGATACTCTTATCAATGGTGTCGTTTACCCTGGATATGAAAAGGTCTCTAGGACCGGTCACTTGTGTCACCAGTGCAGCTTTCTTAGACGTGCTTCTAGTTTTGGGACGCATCGTGATTCTCAGTGATGTGCGTCAGAAATCGTGGGGGCCTGCGGGAACGAAACAAAGTACAGGGTGGCAGGGCCGGGGCCGTCCTCTGCCATCCTCGAACGGCCTCAAACGGCCCTGTCTTTGCCCAGTCTTCGCCCCGGGCTGCGTCCCGCGCTGCGGGAGTGTTGAGCCGAGATATAGTGGGCGTGTTAGGCGGGGGGCGGGCCGGCGGGGAGAGCGGACCGGATGGTCAGTCCGTGGTCTTCGCAGGGACTCCTGGATGTTGGAGTCCCTGCACACTCGCAGCCCACGCCTTTCCTCGCGCCCCTGCCTCCGCCTCCAGTGACCAGGTGCTGTGGGTTTCAAACGCACTCCTGTGCGCAGCGGCTCCCACGGAGCGGGAGTGGCAAGCCGTGTGGGCGGAACTGCCCTTGGAATCCTCGGTGAAAGTGGTAAGCCTCTGCCTGTGGATTTAGGCGTCCCAGGGAATAGCAGGGGAAAGCGCCTTTTATACTCTCAGGCGGGCGGGGGGCGGGCCGGCGGGGAGAGCGGACCGGATGGTCAGTCCGTGGTCTTCGCAGGGACTCCTGGATGTTGGAGTCCCTGCACACTCGCAGCCCACGCCTTTCCTCGCGCCCCTGCCTCCGCCTCCAGTGACCAGGTGCTGTGGGTTTCAAACGCACTCCTGTGCGCAGCGGCTCCCACGGAGCGGGAGTGGCAAGCCGTGTGGGCGGAACTGCCCTTGGAATCCTCGGTGAAAGTGGTAAGCCTCTGCCTGTGGATTTAGGCGTCCCAGGGAATAGCAGGGGAAAGCGCCTTTTATACTCTCAGGCGGGCGGGGGGCGGGCCGGCGGGGAGAGCGGACCGGATGGTCAGTCCGTGGTCTTCGCAGGGACTCCTGGATGTTGGAGTCCCTGCACACTCGCAGCCCACGCCTTTCCTCGCGCCCCTGCCTCCGCCTCCAGTGACCAGGTGCTGTGGGTTTCAAACGCACTCCTGTGCGCAGCGGCTCCCGCGGAGCGGGAGCGGCAAGCCGTGTGGGCGGAACTGCCCTTGGAATCCTCGGTGAAAGTGGTAAGCCTCTGCCTGTGGATTTAAGCGTCCCAGGGAATAGCAGGGGAAAGCGCCTTTTATACTCTCAGGCGGGCGGGGGGCGGGCCGGCGGGGAGAGCGGACCGGATGGTCAGTCCGTGGTCTTCGCAGGGACTCCTGGATGTTAGAGTCCCTGCACACTCGCAGCCCACGCCTTTCCTCGCGCCCCTGCCTCCGCCTCCAGTGACCAGGTGCTGTGGGTTTCAAACACACTCCTGTGCGCAGCGGCTCCCGCGGAGCGGGAGCGGCAAGCCGTGTGGGCGGAATTGCCCTTGGAATCCTCGGTGAAAGTGGTAAGCCTCTGCCTGTGGATTTAAGCGTCCCAGGGAATAGCAGGGGAAAGCGCCTTTTATACTCTCAGGCGGGCGGGGGGCGGGCCGGCGGGGAGAGCGGACCGGATGGTCAGTCCGTGGTCTTCGCAGGGACTCCTGGATGTTGGAGTCCCTGCACACTCGCAGCCCACGCCTTTCCTCGCGCCCCTGCCTCCGCCTCCAGTGACCAGGTGCTGTGGGTTTCAAACGCACTCCTGTGCGCAGCGGCTCCCGCGGAGCGGGAGCGGCAAGCCGTGTGGGCGGAACTGCCCTTGGAATCCTCGGTGAAAGTGGTAAGCCTCTGCCTGTGGATTTAAGCGTCCCAGGGAATAGCAGGGGAAAGCGCCTTTTATACTCTCAGGCGGGCGGGGGGCGGGCCGGCGGGGAGAGCGGACCGGATGGTCAGTCCGTGGTCTTCGCAGGGACTCCTGGATGTTGGAGTCCCTGCACACTCGCAGCCCACGCCTTTCCTCGCGCCCCTGCCTCCGCCTCCAGTGACCAGGTGCTGTGGGTTTCAAACGCACTCCTGTGCGCAGCGGCTCCCGCGGAGCGGGAGCGGCAAGCCGTGTGGGCGGAACTGCCCTTGAAATCCTCGGTGAAAGTGGTAAGCCTCTGCCTGTGGATTTAAGCGTCCCAGGGAATAGCAGGGGAAAGCGCCTTTTATACTCTCAGGCGGGCGGGGGGCGGGCCGGCGGGGAGAGCGGACCGGATGGTCAGTCCGTGGTCTTCGCAGGGACTCCTGGATGTTGGAGTCCCTGCACACTCGCAGCCCACGCCTTTCCTCGCGCCCCTGCCTCCGCCTCCAGTGACCAGGTGCTGTGGGTTTCAAACGCACTCCTGTGCGCAGCGGCTCCCGCGGAGCGGGAGCGGCAAGCCGTGTGGGCGGAACTGCCCTTGGAATCCTCGGTGAAAGTGGTAAGCCTCTGCCTGTGGATTTAAGCGTCCCCTATATAAAAAAAGATCATTAAAAAGCACTGGTCTATACTACACACAGGAGATATGTCACCCGCTACCCCACGGTTTGCTTTCATACGAATTGCCAGCATCAAAGACATAATTGCACACACCCGACCACCTCCCCAAAAATCCTCATGACAACTGCCTCTTTGCGGCCTCCCTCCTTTGACAGGGCAGTACACATGTGGTACCAAGGATGGGGCTGGGTTGTTCCTGATTTTGAAATACAGGTCAAAGGGGAGTGGATATGTTTAGGAGGTTAATAGGTAACCCACCTATGGGTATCCATTTTGTTGGATATATTGGCCTCACACACCCTTGCAGGTGTCATGCTTCATCATGGGCAATGCTCCTCGTTGGGTGGGCGGTGCAATACCCAACGGGCAACACCTCAAAGAGGGGCTCTTTAGCGGAGATCTTTTAATCCAACTGCCCTTTAGGTGAAGTGCGGGTGGGGGGCCAGAACAGGTTGTAGACGGTATGTGAAGTTAAAATAGTGCAGGGGTACCAGAAGGAACTTTATTCGGGTGGTCCCATGTGCTAACTAAAAACAACAATTAGCCTAGAAGATTTGGAAAGTAATGTTTTCCGTGCTCAAGACTATGCTAATAAGTGAGAGTTGTGGTCGACGTGTTTCTTGCAGAGGGCTAATTTACCCGCGATTCTTCAGGACCTATAAAAATTACTCATTGTCTACAGTTTGGATGATGTTTCTAAGTATCAGTGCTTATGTGTATGTTTAAGAATTGGAGTACCTACATATACATTGTTCCATGCCTGTGTTAGGGAAACAAAAAGGAGAATGTAATTGGCTACATCACTCTAGTAGGTACATAACAGTAATCCACTCTTTGTATGACCTGGTGCATTTAGTGTCATGCTAGTGTTGGTGACTACTAGCATGCTGTGAAAGTGAAACATCTCCAAGTGGAGAAATAGTGAGTGACATGCTCACATGTGTTTAGGTGGAGAAGTTTCTGGTGACTTAAAAACAAGAAGAGCAGCAGTGTTAAAAACAATAATAAGTAACAGCAGTTCCGGTCTGTAGACCCCACTCACCTAGATGTCACAAGTAAATTGTACCAGCAGTGTCTGGCGGGATGGACATCGGTGAGTCAAGCCTCTGTAGCTAAGGCTGGAATGAAGTTGCAATGAGGTGGGAATATATGTTCAACACATGAAATCAAATCACACATCTTTGAGTATAGCTTAGTGATACAGCTAGCTACACTGTGTCTTCATTATGCAGTTATAGGCTGGTTATCGGTATGCAATAAGGTAACCTGCCTAAGGTTGGTCTCGTGCAGGTTATCAGATTAAATTATGGAGCAGGTATGCCAGGGTTTGTCTGTGCCTGATTCTGCTATCATATCTGTGGAGAGTAGGGCGTGTGTATGCGTCTCTGTTGGAGCCCGTGATGTTGTACATCCTAAGTATATCGATAGTTGCTCTAGCGGTGTATTGGGTAGCACAGGGAAACATTGGTCTGCATACGGGGCCTGTTGTCAGTCATTTACGTAGCTGGAAGAGCATATTGATAGTTGGTCTAGCGGTGTAAAGGGTAGTACAGGGGATCAAGGTGATGTAGCATTAGTCTGTATACGGGGCCTTTTGTTAAACATTTACGCAGCACATGTGGCTCATGCAGTGTGTGTCCACTGACATGACCTTCCAAACAAGTTGATTTGGGTCCTTCAGATGTTTGGATCCAGAAGTCCCATATGAACTGCAACACCAGGAACTGCGTGTACATGATCACTTGACCCTGTCAGAAACATTACATTGGGATGACAACATGGGCCATGAAAATAAGAATAAAAGAGCACCACAGTAACATCAGGTGCGGCAAGACAACTACCAAAATTCTTACCCACTACACTGCAATCGGCCACCACAAGCAAGTTATGTGCACGATACTTGAAGCTCATGCCAACATAACCCAACAAGCCCTCTTCACCAAAGAGCAACGATGGGTACTCCGACTTGCCACACACCAGACAGGACTTAATGATGACATCCCTTTGGGGGAGATGGCACTATAACACACACACGACTCACTATAATTTTTGTGACTGTTGACATCTTAGAATCACCACATGTTTCCTTTTCTCTTTTCTCCCTTTACTAGACTAATAGCCACCAACCCTCCATGTCGCTGCAGCACTTCTGTGTGTGTGCAGCATTTCTGCCACCCTTTTGGCCTGTGTTCAAAGAAGCCAGTTCCATCTCGCTACTCATCCTCTCATGGGGCCATCCTGAAGCTGGTGCATGACTTGCCATTCTTTACATTTATGAGTGCCTACCCTTTCACTTCTCTGAGCACCCTCATTTTGAATCCATCAACTCTTTGGTAGTAATTCTTCAATTCCACGAGCCCGCGTTCCAGTGAGCTAGGGTCTCCTCACATTCGATTGGTTATGCGAGGTCCTATAACAACGTCTGCGAGCCTCCGAGGACCTTAGTAATTTTAACAGTCCAAGGAGCTAGGATTTTCTCGCGTTTAATTTACTATGCGAGTCCCTCTACTAACTTCTGTGAGCCTCTGAGTACATTTCTAATATGAAATGTCTCCCTAGTGGATCACCGCCTTACGGTGTTGCCGTTCTCATATGTCACAAGTGCTCTCTATCACCAAGGCACACATTTACAAGACGGTGCCCACTTTTTATTATATTTTTATATATGGCATCCATTTTTCCATGCCCTTGGGTATACGGGAAACTTCTAGACTCACTACTCCCTACATCCACACGAAGATAAGACTGTACTCGTCCACCCCCAGGTATTCCAGGTGAAGGCCAGACCCTGGTAGGTCCTGTGCTTTGGAGAACCTCTAGTTGAGTGTGTATTTAGTTCCCGCAAATGTACCTCAGATGGAACTGCCATGCGGCACCCCCCATTTACTCCTCTTCATGTTGTTAGCATACTAATCGGTGCTAGTATCCAGCCATCCGCATCCGCAATACGCTTCTGCCTACCCATTCCCATCTGTATTTACATGCAGCGGCTAACCTCTACCGCCCTACGTGGACTTTTTAGTCCCGTGCTTTGTGAATCCCCAGTGGAGTATGTTCTGGGTACCCACGTTTCTACCCCCATTGAACCGCTATGCACCGCCCTCCCTCCTTTACATATATGGCTAGTCATTCATCCTTTGTGAAACGCAGCAATTGGTGCTATTATCCATCCATCGGCATTAGTCGGATACTCCTGCCTTGTTACTCCCACTTGCCTTGAGACGTGGGGGCTTACTTATACCGCCCCACATGGCCCTTTTTTGCATCACATTTCTTGAGTACAGACCATCCAGCGCACTATGGAGCTGGTACGAGCATGCTTATGCCCCTCTTACCCATCTGTATTACGATGCAGTGGCGTACTACTACCGCTCTAAATGGCGTTTTGACGTCTCTACATTTTAATGCATAACAACGGGCTAGTGCAGAACTGGCTGACCTCATTTAGGGTACCAGGGTGAACCTCCTGCTACTGGCGGCCCCCACCTGCTCCTGACTTTTTTTACTCCTAAACGAACCGTATTTTGGCAGATCTCCACTGCTAGTTTACATGGCAATTCACCTCCCTTACTTTTGGCAGCACATCTACTAGTGTGCCATGGCCTCCCTCCCCCTCCTGAATAACTTTACTGTTCTACTATGTTTCAGGTTCTTCTTCTTTCACCATATTCAAGTATCCTGGGCGTCACAGTTGGTGCCAATAGATCCCCTCTTCTAGGTGAGTCCATTCACATCCTGCACTCTCCAGCCCTCGGCTGTTTTAAAAGGGACACATGCTCTGGGTCAATCCTGTGTTGAATCATCACCACCCACCGCTGCAGGAAAGTCCCCTGTTACTGGGCACATTGTTTTTTGGAATTGCCACTGAATTACCTACAGCATGCATGATTGGTGGACTTGTGGAATGGCATGTATTTGGAGATTCTCTCCAGTTTTTTTAATTTGCACCCCTGTTTTTAGATGATGTCCTGTGATGGTGCCTTTCCCCTCGGGCACCCTAGTTTCCTGACTAAATGTAACTGTGGTTGTTTAACCATGTTTTACTTGTTCTTTCCCCTCAAGGTGATTTCCATAAGGTATACCACGTTTTAATCTTTTCACTTCCACACAGGACTACCGCTCTAGTCCAGACTATTGGGGGTGGGACCTTCATTACATGTACCCATACTGTCCTCTTTAGGGTAGATGAGGATCCCTCGGTCCTGATAAAATGCCTAGACCCCCCCCGGACGATATAGGGCATGAAACATGTTTGACCACCTTCACACCACATACATCACCCTGAGCTCAAGTGGGTATAATTTTTCTTCTCCAGCTACAACTCTTTAGTTGGTTGTCTTTCACTCATGGAACAGGAACCCAGCAAATCTTTGGGAATTTCAGTAGCTATTTTTAAACAACACTCACCTTTTCCCATCTCTACTCACTAAACATATGCCCCACTAAAACTTTTTAGCTTCACATCAGCAACCAGAGAAAACCTCTGGCAAAGAATACCCCTGCGGGGCTCGTTGGGCATTGCAGTGCCAACCCAATGAGGAGCTGCCCGATGATGAAGCATGCAAACAAAACAGGTGATGGACCGAATGTGGATCAATGTCACACATTCACCCCAGTCCAAAGATCTGGGCCCAAATCCATCGTTTTTTTGCACTCCACACCACCCTGGGTTAGACAATGGCGATATGCAAATCAGCTCTGACCCTGTGCCCCATGGGAACAGTCCAGTCCGAACTACAAAAGCCATGTCCTTCCCAAAACGGAATCAAGCATCCGAGGACCGGACCGGTTTCGAGGTAACACCTCTCATCAGCCCGGCTAGCTTGACTCCAGTGGTGTGGAGTGCCTGGGACCGACGTCTGAGCATCCCCAGTGCACTTATGGCGGAATTTGCAAACAAAACAGGTGATGGACCAAATGTGGATCAATGTCACACATTCACCCCAGTCCAAAGATCTGGGCCCAAATCCATCGTTTTTTTGCACTCCACACCACCCTGGGTTAGACGATGGCGATATGCAAATCAGCTCTGACCCTGTGCCCCATGGGAACAGTCCAGTCCGAACTACAAAAGAGATGTCCTTCCCAGAACGGAATCAAGCATCCGAGGACCGGACCGGTTTCGAGGTAACACCTCTCGTCAGCCCGGCTAGCTTGACTCCAGTGGTGTGGAGTGCCTGGGACCCACGTCTGAGCATCCCCAGTGCACTTATGGCGGAATATGCAAACAAAACAGGTGATGGACCGAATGTGGATCAATGTGACACATTCACCCCAGTCCAAAGATCTGGGCCCAAATCCATCGTTTTTTTGCACTCCACACCACCCTGGGTTAGACAATGGCGATATGCAAATCAGCTCTGACCCTGTGCCCCATGGGAACAGTCCAGTCCGAACTACAAAAGCCATGTCCTTCCCAGAACGGAATCAAGCATCCGAGGACCGGACCGGTTTCGAGGTAACACCTCTCATCAGCCCGGCTAGCTTGACTCCAGTGGTGTGGAGTGCCTGGGACCCACGTCTGAGCATCCCCAGTGCACTTATGGCGGAATTTGAAAACAAAATAGGTGATGGACCGAATGTGGATCAATGTCACACATTCACCCCAGTCCAAAGATCTGGGCCCAAATCCATCGTTTTTTTGCACTCCACACCACCCTGGGTTAGACAATGGCGATATGCAAATCAGCTCTGACCCTGTGCCCCATGGGAACAGTCCAGTCCGAACTACAAAAGCCATGTCCTTCCCAGAACGGAATCAAGCATCCGAGGACCGGACCGGTTTCAAGGTAACACCTCTCATGAGCCCGGCTAGCTTGACTCCAGTGGTGTGGAGTGCCTGGGACCCACGTCTGAGCATCCCCAGTGCACTTATGGCGGAATTTGCAAACAAAACAGGTGATGGACCGAATGTGGATCAATGTCACACATTCACCCCAGTCCAAACATCTGGGCCCGAATACATTGTTTTTTTGCACTCCACACCACCCTGGGTTAGACAATGGCGATATGCAAATCAGCTCTGACCCTGTGCCCCATGGGAACAGTCCAGTCCGAACTACAAAAGCCATGTCCTTCCCAGAACGGAATCAAGCCTCCGAGGACCGGACCGGTTTCGAGGTAACACCTCTCATCAGCCCGGCTAGCTTGACTCCAGTGGTGTGGAGTGCCTGGGACCCACGTCTGAGCATCCCCAGTGCACTTATGGCGGAATTTGCAAACAAAACAGGTGATGGACCGAATGTGGATCAATGTCACACATTCACCCCAGTCCAAAGATCTGGGCCCGAATCCATCGTTTTTTTGCACTCCACACCACCCTGGGTTAGACAATGGCGATATGCAAATCAGCTCTGACCCTGTGCCCCAAGGGAACAGTCCAGTCCGAACTACAAAAGCCATGTCCTTCCCAGAACGGAATCAAGCATCCGAGGACCGGACCGGTTTCGAGGTAACACCTCTCATCATCCCGGCTAGCTTGACTCCAGTGGTGTGGAGTGCCTGGGACCCACGTCTGAGCATCCCCAGTGCACTTATGGCGGAATTTGCAAACAAAACAGGTGATGGACCGAATGTGGATCAATGTCACACATTCACCCATGTCCAAAGATCTGGACCCAAATCCATCGTTTTTTTGCACTCCAAACCACCCTGGGTTAGACAATGGCGATATGCAAATCAGCTCTGCCCCTGTGCCCCATGGGAACAGTCCAGTCCGAACTACAAAAGCCATGTCCTTCCCAGAACGGAATCAAGCATCCAAGGACTGGGCCGGTTTCGAGGTAACACCTCTCATCAGCCCGGCTAGCTTGACTCCAGTGGTGTGGAGTGCCTGGGACCCACGTCTGAGCATCCCCAGTGCACTTATGGCGGAATTTGCAAACAAAACAGGTGATGGACCGAATGTGGATCAATGTCACACATTCACCCCAGTCCAAAGATCTGGGGCCAAATCCATCGTTTTCTTGCACTCCACACCACCCTGGGTTAGACAATGGCGATATGCAAATCAGCTCTGACCCTGTGCCCCATGGGAACAGTCCAGTCCGAACTACAAAAGCCATGTCCTTCCCAGAATGGAATCAAGCATCCGAGGACCGGACCGGTTTCGAGGTAACACCTCTCATCAGCCCGGCTAGCTTGACTCCAGTGGTGTGGAGTGCCTGGGACCCACGTCTGAGCATCCCCAGTGCACTTATGGCGGAATTTGCAAACAAAACAGGTGATGGACCGAATGTGGATCAATGTCACACATTCACCCCAGTCCAAAGATCTGGGCCCAAATCCATCGTTTTTTTGCACTCCACACCACCCTGGGTTAGACAATGGCGATATGCAAATCAGCTCTGACCCTGTGCCCCATGGGAACAGTCCAGTCCGAACTACAAAAGCCATGTCCTTCCCAGAACGGAATCAAGCATTCGAGGACCGGACCGGTTTCGAGGTAACACCTCTAATCAGCCCGGCTAGCTTGACTCCAGTGGTGTGGAGTGCCTGGGACCCACGTCTGAGCATCCCCAGTGCACTTATGGCGGAATTTGCAAACAAAACAGGTGATGGACCGAATGTGGATCAATGTCACACATTCACCCCAGTCCAAAGATCTGGGCCCAAATCCATCGTTTTTTTGCACTCCACACCACCCTGGGTTAGACAATGGCGATATGCAAATCAGCTCTGACCCTGTGCCCCATGGGAACAGTCCAGTCCGAACTAAAAAAGCCATGTCCTTCCCAGAACGGAATCAAGCATCCGAGGACCGGACTGGTTTCGAGGTAACACCTCTCATCAGCCCGGCTAGCTTGACTCCAGTGGTGTGGAGTGCCTGGGACCCACGTCTGAGCATCCCCAGTGCACTTATGGCGGAATTTGCAAACAAAACAGGTGATGGACTGAATGTGGATCAATGTCACACATTCACCCCAGTCCAAAGATCTGGGCCCAAATCCATCATTTTTTGCACTCCACACCACCCTGGGTTAGACAATGGCGATATGCAAATCAGCTCTGACCCTGTGCCCCATGGGAACAGTCCAGTCCAAACTACAAAAGCCATGTCCTTCCCAGAACGGAATCAAGCATCCGAGGACCGGACCGGTTTCGAGGTAACACCTCTCATCAGCCCGGCTAGCTTGACTCCAGTGGTGTGGAGTGCCTGGGACCCACGTCTGAGCATCCCCAGTGCACTTATGGCGGAATTTGCAAACAAAACAGGTGATGGACCGAATGTGGATCAATGTCACACATTCACCCCAGTCCAAAGATCTGGGCCCAAATCCATCGTTGTTTTGCACTCCACACCACCCTGGGTTAGACAATGGCGATATGCAAATAAGCTCTGACCCTGTGCCCCATGGGAACAGTCCAGTCCGAACTACAAAAGCCATGTCCTTCCCAGAACGGAATCAAGCATCCGAGGACCGGACCGGTTTCGAGGTAACACCTCTCATCAGCCCGGCTAGCTTGACTCCAGTGGTGTGGAGTGCCTGGGACCCACGTCTGAGCATCCCCAGTGCACTTATGGCGGAATTTGCAAACAAAACAGGTGATGGACCGAATGTGGATCAATGTCACACATTCACCCCAGTCCAAAGATCTGGGCCCAAATCCATCATTTTTTTGCACTCCACACCACCCTGGGTTGGACAATGGCGATATGCAAATCAGCTCTGACCCTGTGCCCCATGGGAACAGTCCAGTACTGAACTACAAAAGCCATGTCCTTCCCAGAACGGAATCAAGCATCCGTGGACCGGATCGGTTTCGAGGTAACACCTCTCATCAGCCCGGCTAGCTTGACTCCAGTGGTGTGGAGTGCCTGGGACCCACGTCTGAGCATCCCCAGTGCACTTATGGCGGAATTTGCAAACAAAACAGGTGATGGACCGAATGTCGATCAATGTCACACATTCACCCCAGTCCAAAGATCTGGGCCCAAATCCATCGTTTTTTTGCACTCCACACCACCCTGGGTTAGACAATGGCGATATGCAAATCAGCTCTGACCCTGTGCCCCATGGGAACAGTCCAGTCCGAACTACAAAAGCCATGTCCTTCCCAGAACGGAATCAAGCATCCGAGGACCGGACCGGTTTCGAGGTAACACCTCTCATCAGCCCAGCTAGCTTGACTCCAGTGGTGTGGAGTGCCTGGGACCCACGTCTGAGCATCCCCAGTGCACTTATGGCGGAATTTGCAAACAAAACAGGTGATGGACCGAATGTGGATCAATGTCACACATTCACCCCAGCCCAAAGATCTGGGCCCAAATCCATCGTTTTTTTGCACTCCACACCACCCTGGGTTAAACAATGGCTATATGCAAATCAGCTCTGACCCTGTACCCCATGGGAACAGTCCAGTCCAAACTACAAAAGCCATGTCCTTCCCAGAACGGAATCAAGCATCCGAGGACCGGACCGGTTTCGAGGTAACACCTCTCATCAGCCCGGCTAGCTTGACTCCAGTGGTGTGGAGTGCCTGGGACCCACGTCTGAGCATCCCCAGTGCACTTATGGCGGAATTTTAAAACAAAACAGGTGATGGACCGAATGTGGATCAATGTCACACATTTACCCCAGTCCAAAGATCTGGGCCCAAATCCATCGTTTTTTTGCACTCCACACCACCCTGGGTTAGACAATGGTGATATGCAAATCAGCTCTGACCCTGTGCCCCATGGGAACAGTCCAGTCCAAACTACAAAAGCCATGTCCTTCCCAGAACGGAATCAAGCATCCGAGGACTGGACCGGTTTCGAGGTAACACCTCTCATCAGCCCGGCTAGCTTGACTCCAGTGGTGTGGAGTGCCTGGGACCCACGTCTGAGCATCCCCAGTGCACTTATGGCGGAATTTGCAAACAAAACAGGTGATGGACCGAATGTGGATCAATGTCACACATTCACCCCAACCCAAAGATCTGGGCCCAAATCCATCGTTTTTTTGCACTCCACACCACCCTGGGTTAGACAATGGCGATATGCAAATCAGCTCTGACCCTGTGCCCCATGGGAACAGTCCAGTCCGAACTACAAAAGCCATGTCCTTCATGTCCATGTGGAGTGCAAAAAAACGATGGATTTGGGCCCAGATCTTTGGACTGGGGCGAATGTGTGACATTGATCCACATTCTGTCCATCACCTGTTTTGTTTGCAATTGCCGCCATAAGTGCGCTGGGGATGCTCAGACGTGGGTCCCAGGCACTCCACACCACTGGAGTCAAGCTAGCCGGGCTGATGAGAGGTGTTACCTCGAAACCGGTCCGGTCCTCGGATGCTTGATTCCGTTCTGGGAAGGACATGGCTTTTGTAGTTCGGACTGGACTGTTCCCATGGGGCACAGGGTCAGAGCTGATTTGCATGTCGCCATTGTCTAACCCAGGGTGGTGTGGAGTGCAAAAAAACGATGGATTTGGGCCCAGATCTTTGGACTGGGGCGAATGTGTGACATTGATCCACATTCTGTCCATCACCTGTTTTGTTTGCAATTGCCGCCATAAGTGCGCTGGGGATGCTCAGACGTGGGTCCCAGGCACTCCACACCACTGGAGTCAAGCTAGAAGGGCTGATGAGAGGTGTTACCTCGAAACCGGTCCGGTCCTCGGATGCTTGATTCCGTTCTGGGAAGGACATGGCTTTTGTAGTTCGGACTGGCTGTTCCCATGGGGCACAGGGTCAGAGCTGATTTGCATATCGCCATTGTCTTACCCAGGGTGGTGTGGAGTGCAAAAAAACGATGGATTTGGGCCCAGATCTTTGGACTGGGGCGAATGTGTGACATTGATCCACATTCTGTCCATCACCTGTTTTGTTTGCAATTGCCGCCATAAGTGCGCTGGGGATGCTCAGACGTGGGTCCCAGGCACTCCACACCACTGGAGTCAAGCTAGCCGGGCTGATGAGAGGTGTTACCTCGAAACCGGTCCGGTCCTCGGATGCTTGATTCCGTTCTGGGAAGGACATGGCTTTTGTAGTTCGGACTGGACTGTTCCCATGGGGCACAGGGTCAGAGCTGATTTGCATATCGCCATTGTCTAACCCAGGGTGGTGTGGAGTGCAAAAAAACGATGGATTTGGGCCCAGATCTTTGGACTGGGGCGAATGTGTGACATTGATCCACATTCTGTCCATCACCTGTTTTGTTTGCAATTGCCGCCATAAGTGCGCTGGGGATGCTCAGACGTGGGTCCCAGGCACTCCACACCACTGGAGTCAAGCTAGCCGGGCTGATGAGAGGTGTTACCTCGAAACCGGTGTGGTCCTCGGATGCTTGATTCCGTTCTGGGAAGGACATGGCTTTTGTAGTTCGGACTGGACTGTTCCCATGGGGCACAGGGTCAGAGCTGATTTGCATATCGCCATTGTCTAACCCAGGGTGGTGTGGAGTGCAAAAAAACGATGGATTTGGGCCCAGATCTTTGGACTGGGGCGAATGTGTGACATTGATCCACATTCTGTCCATCACCTGTTTTGTTTGCAATTGCCGCCATAAGTACGCTGGGGATGCTCAGATGTGGGTCCCAGGCACTCCACACCACTGGAGTCAAGCTAGCCGGGCTGATGAGAGGTGTTACCTCGAAACCGGTCCGGTCCTCGGATGCTTGATTCCGTTCTGGGAAGGACATGGCTTTTGTAGTTCAGACTGGACTGTTCCCATGGGGCACAGGGTCAGAGCTGATTTGCATATCGCCATTGTCTAACCCAGGGTGGTGTGGAGTGCAAAAAAACGATGGATTTGGGCCCAGATCTTTGGACTGGGGCGAATGTGTGACATTGATCCACATTCTGTCCATCACCTGTCTTGTTTGCAATTGCCGCCATAAGTGCGCTGGGGATGCTCAGACGTGGGTCCCAGGCACTCCACACCACTGGAGTCAAGCTAGCCGGGCTGATGAGAGGTGTTACCTCAAAACCGGTCCGGTCCTCGGATGCTTGATTCCGTTCTGGGAAGGACATGGCTTTTGTAGTTCGGACTGGACTGTTCCCATGGGGCACAGGGTCAGAGCTGATTTGCATATCGCCATTGTCTAACCCAGGGTGGTGTGGAGTGCAAAAAAACGATGGATTTGGGCCCAGATCTTTGGACTGGGGCGAATGTGTGACATTGATCCACATTCTGTCCATCACCTGTTTTGTTTGCAATTGCCGCCATAAGTGCGCTGGGGATGCTCAGACGTGGGTCCCAGGCACTCCACACCACTGGAGTCAAGCTAGCCGGGCTGATGAGAGGTGTTACCTCGAAACCGGTCCGGTCCTCGGATGCTTGATTCCGTTCTGGGAAGGACATGGCTTTTGTAGTTCGGACTGGACTGTTCCCATGGGGCACAGGGTCAGAGCTGATTTGCATATCGCCATTGTCTAACCCAGGGTGGTGTGGAGTGCAAAAAAACGATGGATTTGGGCCCAGATCTTTGGACTGGGGCGAATGTGTGACATTGATCCACATTCTGTCCATCACCTGTTTTGTTTGCAATTGCCGCCATAAGTGCGCTGGGGATGCTCAGACGTGGGTCCCAGGCACTCCACACCACTGGAGTCAAGCTAGCCAGGCTGATGAGAGGTGTTACCTCGAAACCGGTCCGGTCCTCGGATGCTTGATTCCGTTCTGGGAAGGACATGGCTTTTGTAGTTCGGACTGGACTGTTCCCATGGGGCACAGGGTCAGAGCTGATTTGCATATCGCCATTGTCTAACCCAGGGTGGTGTGGAGTGCAAAAAAACGATGGACTTGGGCCCAGATCTTTGGACTGGGGCGAATGTGTGACATTGATCCACATTCTGTCCATCACCTGTTTTGTTTGCAATTGCCGCCATAAGTGCGCTGGGGATGCTTAGACGTGGGTCCCAGGCACTCCACACCACTGGAGTCAAGCTAGCCGGGCTGATGAGAGGTGTTACCTCAAAACCGGTCCGGTCCTCGGATGCTTGATTCCGTTCTGGGAAGGACATGGCTTTTGTAGTTCGGACTGGACTGTTCCCATGGGGCACAGGGTCAGAGCTGATTTGCATATCGCCATTGTCTAACCCAGGGTGGTGTGAAGTGCAAAAACACGATGGATTTGGGCCCAGATCTTTGGACTGGGGCGAATGTGTGACATTGATCCACATTCTGTCCATCACCTGTTTTGTTTGCAATTGCCGCCATAAGTGCGCTGGGGATGCTCAGACGTGGGTCCCAGGCACTCCACACCACTGGAGTCAAGCTAGCCGGGCTGATGAGAGGTGTTACCTCGAAACCGGTCCGGTCCTTGGATGCCTGATTCCGTTCTGGGAAGGACATGGCTTTTGTAGTTCGGACTGGACTGTTCCCATGGGTCACAGGGTCAGAGCTGATTTGCATATCGCCATTGTCTAACCCAGGGTGGTGTGGAGTGCAAAAAAACGATGGATTTGGGCCCAGATCTTTGGACTGGGGCGAATGTGTGACATTGATCCACATTCTGTCCATCACCTGTTTTGTTTGCAATTGCCGCCATAAGTGCGCTGGGGATGCTCAGACGTGGGTCCCAGGCACTCCACACCACTGGAGCCAAGTTAGCCGGGCTGATGAGAGGTGTTACCTCGAAACCGGTCCGGTCCTCGGATGCTTGATTCCGTTCTGGGAAGGACATGGCTTTTGTAGTTCGGACTGGACTGTTCCCATGGGGCACAGGGTCAGAGCTGATTTGCATATCGTCATTGTCTAACCCAGGGTGGTGTGGAGTGCAAAAAAACGATGGATTTGGGCCCAGATCTTTGGACTGGGGCGAATGTGTGACATTGATCCACATTCTGTCCATCACCTGTTTTGTTTGCAATTGCCGCCATAAGTGCGCTGGGGATGCTCAGACGTGGGTCCCAGGCACTCCACACCACTGGAGTCAAGCTAGCCGGGCTAATGAGAGGTGTTACCTCGAAACCGGTCCGGTCCTTGGATGCTTGATTCCGTTCTGGGAAGGACATGGCTTTTGTAGTTCGGACTGGACTGTTCCCATGGGGCACAGGGTCAGAGCTGATTTGCATATCGCCATTGTCTAACTCAGGGTGGTGTGGAGTGCAAAAAAACGATGGATTTGGGCCCAGATCTTTGGACTGGGGCGAATGTGTGACATTGATCCACATTCTGTCCATCACCTGTTTTGTTTGCAATTGCCGCCATAAGTGCGCTGGGGATGCTCAGACGTGGGTCCCAGGCACTCCACACCACTGGAGTCAAGCTAGCCGGGCTGATGAGAGGTGTTACCTCGAAACCGGTCCGGTCCTCGGATGCTTGATTCCGTTCTGGGAAGGACATGGCTTTTGTAGTTCGGACTGGACTGTTCCCATGGGGCACAGGGTCAGAGCTGATTTGCATATCGCCATTGTCTAACCCAGGGTGGTGTGGAGTGCAAAAAAACGATGGATTTGGGCCCAGATCTTTGGACTGGGGCGAATGTGTGACATTGATCCACATTCTGTCCATCACCTGTTTTGTTTGCAATTGCCGCCATAAGTGCGCTGGGGATGCTCAGACGTGGGTCCCAGGCACTCCACACCACTGGAGTCAAGCTAGCCGGGCTGATGAGAGGTGTTACCTCGAAACCGGTCCGGTCCTCGGATGCTTGATTCCGTTCTGGGAAGGACATGGCTTTTGTAGTTCGGACTGGACTGTTCCCATGGGGCACAGGGTCAGAGCTGATTTGCATATCGCCATTGTCTTACCCAGGGTGGTGTGGAGTGCAAAAAAAACGATGGATTTGGGCCCAGATCTTTGGACTGGGGCGAATGTGTGACATTGATCCACATTCTGTCCATCACCTGTTTTGTTTGCAATTGCCGCCATAAGTGCGCTGGGGATGCTCAGACGTGGGTCTTAGGCACTCCACACCACTGGAGTCAAGATAGCCGGGCTGATGAGAGGTGTTACCTCGAAACCGGTCCGGTCCTCGGATGCTTGATTCCGTTCTGGGAAGGACATGGCTTTTGTAGTTCGGATTGGACTGTTCCCATGGGGCACAGGGTCAGAGCTGATTTGCATATCGCCATTGTCTAACCCAGGGTGGTGTGGAGTGCAAAAAAACGATGGATTTGGGCCCAGATCTTTGGACTGGGGCGAATGTGTGACATTGATCCACATTCTTGTCATCACCTGTTTTGTTTGCAATTGCCGCCATAAGTGCGCTGGGGATGCTCAGACGTGGGTCCCAGGCACTCCACACCACTGGAGTCAAGCAAGCCGGGCTGATGAGAGGTGTTACCTCGAAACCGGTCCGGTCCTCGGATGCTTGATTCCGTTCTGGGAAGGACATGGCTTTTGTAGTTCGGACTGGACTGTTCCCATGGGGCACAGGGTCAGAGCTGATTTGCATATCGCCATTTTCTAACCCAGGGTGGTGTGGAGTGCAAAAAAACGATGGATTTGGGCCCAGATCTTTGGACTGGGGCGAATGTGTGACATTGATCCACATTCTGTCCATCACCTGTTTTGTTTGCAATTGCCGCCATAAGTGCGCTGGGGATGCTCAGACGTGGGTCCCAGGCACTCCACACCACTGGAGTCAAGCTAGCCGGGCTGATGAGAGGTGTTACCTCGAAACCGGTCCGGTCCTCGGATGCTTGATTCCGTTCTGGGAAGGACATGGCTTTTGTAGTTCGGACTGGACTGTTCCCATGGGGCACATGGTCAGAGCTGATTTGCATATCGCCATTGTCTAACCCAGGGTGGTGTGGAGTGCAAAAAAAACGATGGATTTGGGCCCAGATCTTTGGACTGGGGCGAATGTGTGACATTGATCCACATTCTGTCCATCACCTAATTTGTTTGCAATTGCCGCCATAAGTGCGCTGGGGATGCTCAGACGTGGGTCCCAGGCACTCCACACCACTGGAGTCAAGCTAGCCAGGCTGATGAGAGGTGTTACCTCGAAACCGGTCCGGTCCTCGGATGCTTGATTCCGTTCTGGGAAGGACATGGCTTTTGTAGTTCGGACTGGACTGTTCCCATGGGGCACAGGGTCAGAGCTGATTTGCATATCGCCATTGTCTAACCCAGGGTGGTGTGGAGTGCAAAAAAGCGATGGACTTCGGCCCAGATCTTTGGACTGGGGCGAATGTGTGACATTGATCCACATTCTGTCCATCACCTGTTTTGTTTGCAATTGCCGTCATAATTGCGCTGGGGATGCTAAGACGTGGGTCCCAGGCACTCCACACCACTGGAGTCAAGCTAGCCGGGCTGATGAGAGGTGTTACCTCGAAGCCGGTCCGGTCCTCGGATGCTTGATTCCGTTCTGGGAAGGACATGGCTTTTGTAGTTCGGACTGGACTGTTCCCATGGGGCACAGGGTCAGAGCTGATTTGCATATCGCCATTGTCTAACCCAGGGTGGTGTGAAGTGCAAAAACACGATGGATTTGGGCCCAGATCTTTGGACTGGGGCGAATGTGTGACATTGATCCACATTCTGTCCATCACCTGTTTTGTTTGCAATTGCCGCCATAAGTGCGCTGGGGATGCTCAGACGTGGGTCCCAGGCACTCCACACCACTGGAGTCAAGCTAGCCGGGCTGATGAGAGGTGTTACCTCAAAACCGGTCTGGTCCTCGGATGCTTGATCCCGTTCTGGGAAGGACATGGCTTTTGTAGTTCGGACTGGACTGTTCCCATGGGGCACAGGGTCAGAGCTGATTTGCATATCGTCATTGTCTAACCCAGGGTGGTGTGGAGTGCAAAAAAACGATGGATTTGGGCCCAGATCTTTGGACTGGGGCGAATGTGTGACATTGATCCACATTCTGTCCATCACCTGTTTTGTTTGCAATTGCCGCCATAAGTGCGCTGGGGATGCTCAGACGTGGGTCCCAGGCACTCCACACCACTGGAGTCAAGCTAGCCGGGCTGATGAGAGGTGTTACCTCGAAACCGGTCCGGTCCTCGGATGCTTGATTCCGTTCTGGGAAGGACATGGCTTTTGTAGTTCGGACTGGACTGTTCCCATGGGGCACAGGGTCAGAGCTGATTTGCATATCGCCATTGTCTAACCCAGGGTGGTGTGGAGTGCAAAAAAACGATGGATTTGGGCCCAGATCTTTGGACTGGGGCGAATGTGTGACATTGATCCACATTCTGTCCATCACCTGTTTTGTTTGCAATTGCCGCCATAAGTGCGCTGGGGATGCTCAGACGTGGGTCCCAGGCACTCCACACCACTGGAGTCAAGCTAGCCGGGCTGATGAGAGGTGTTACCTCGAAACCAATCCGGTCCTCGGATGCTTGATTCCGTTCTGGGAAGGACATGGCTTTTGTAGTTCGGACTGGACTGTTCCCATGGGGCACAGGGTCAGAGCTGATTTGCATATCGCCATTGTCTAACCCAGGGTGGTGTGGAGTGCAAAAAAACGATGGATTTGGGCCCAGATCTTTGGACTGGGGCGAATGTGTGACATTGATCCACATTCTGTCCATCACCTGTTTTGTTTGCAATTGCCGCCATAAGTGCGCTGGGGATGCTCAGACGTGGGTCCCAGGCACTCCACACCACTGGAGTCAAGCTAGCCGGGCTGATGAGAGGTGTTACCTCGAAACCGGTCCGGTCCTCGGATGCTTGATTCCGTTCTGGGAAGGACATGGCTTTTGTAGTTCGGACTGGACTGTTCCCATGGGGCACAGGGTCAGAGCTGATTTGCATATCGCCATTGTCTTACCCAGGGTGGTGTGGAGTGCAAAAAAAACGATGGATTTGGGCCCAGATCTTTGGACTGGGGCGAATGTGTGACATTGATCCACATTCTGTCCATCACCTGTTTTGTTTGCAATTGCCGCCATAAGTGCGCTGGGGATGCTCAGACGTGGGTCTTAGGCACTCCACACCACTGGAGTCAAGATAGCCGGGCTGATGAGAGCTGTTACCTCAAAACCGGTCCGGTCCTCGGATGCTTGATTCCGTTCTGGGAAGGACATGGCTTTTGTAGTTCGGATTGGACTGTTCCCATGGGGCACAGGGTCAGAGCTGATTTGCATATCGCCATTGTCTAACCCAGGGTGGTGTGGAGTGCAAAAAAACGATGGATTTGGGTCCAGATCTTTGGACTGGGGCGAATGTGTGACATTGATCCACATTCTTGTCATCACCTGTTTTGTTTGCAATTGCCGCCATAAGTGCGCTGGGGATGCTCAGACGTGGGTCCCAGGCACTCCACACCACTGGAGTCAAGCAAGCCGGGCTGATGAGAGGTGTTACCTCGAAACCGGTCCGGTCCTCGGATGCTTAATTCCGTTCTGGGAAGGACATGGCTTTTGTAGTTCGGACTGGACTGTTCCCATGGGGCACAGGGTCAGAGCTGATTTGCATATCGCCATTTTCTAACCCAGGGTGGTGTGGAGTGCAAAAAAACGATGGATTTGGGCCCAGATCTTTGGACTGGGGCGAATGTGTGACATTGATCCACATTCTGTCCATCACCTGTTTTGTTTGCAATTGCCGCCATAAGTGCGCTGGGGATGCTCAGACGTGGGTCCCAGGCACTCCACACCACTGGAGTCAAGCTAGCCGGGCTGATGAGAGGTGTTACCTCGAAACCGGTCCGGTCCTCGGATGCTTGATTCCGTTCTGGGAAGGACATGGCTTTTGTAGTTCGGACTGGACTGTTCCCATGGGGCACAGGGTCAGAGCTGATTTGCATATCGCCATTGTCTAACCCAGGGTGGTGTGGAGTGCAAAAAAACGATGGATTTGGGCCCAGATCTTTGGACTGGGGCGAATGTGTGACATTGATCCACATTCTGTCCATCACCTGTTTTGTTTGCAATTGCCGCCATAAGTGCGCTGGGGATGCTCAGACGTGGGTCCCAGGCACTCCACACCACTGGAGTCAAGCTAGCCGGGCTGATGAGAGGTGTTACCTCGAAACCGGTGCGGTCCTCGGATGCTTGATTCCGTTCTGGGAAGGACATGGCTTTTGTAGTTCGGACTGGACTGTTCCCATGGGGCACAGGGTCAGAGCTGATTTGCATATCGCCATTGTCTAACCCAGGGTGGTGTGGAGTGCAAAAAAACGATGGATTTGGGCCCAGATCTTTGGACTGGGGCGAATGTGTGACATTGATCCACATTCTGTCCATCACCTGTTTTGTTTGCAATTGCCGCCATAAGTACGCTGGGGATGCTCAGATGTGGGTCCCAGGCACTCCACACCACTGGAGTCAAGCTAGCCGGGCTGATGAGAGGTGTTACCTCGAAACCGGTCCGGTCCTCGGATGCTTGATTCCGTTCTGGGAAGGACATGGCTTTTGTAGTTCAGACTGGACTGTTCCCATGGGGCACAGGGTCAGAGCTGATTTGCATATCGCCATTGTCTAACCCAGGGTGGTGTGGAGTGCAAAAAAACAATGGATTTGGGCCCAGATCTTTGGACTGGGGCGAATGTGTGACATTGATCCACATTCTGTCCATCACCTGTCTTGTTTGCAATTGCCGCCATAAGTGCGCTGGGGATGCTCAGACGTGGGTCCCAGGCACTCCACACCACTGGAGTCAAGCTAGCCGGGCTGATGAGAGGTGTTACCTCGAAACCGGTCCGGTCCTCGGATGCTTGATTCCGTTCTGGGAAGGACATGGCTTTTGTAGTTCGGACTGGACTGTTCCCATGGGGCACAGGGTCAGAGCTGATTTGCATATCGCCATTGTCTAACCCAGGGTGGTGTGGAGTGCAAAAAAACGATGGATTTGGGCCCAGATCTTTGGACTGGGGCGAATGTGTGACATTGATCCACATTCTGTCCATCACCTGTTTTGTTTGCAATTGCCGCCATAAGTGCGCTGGGGATGCTCAGACGTGGGTCCCAGGCACTCCACACCACACCACTGAAGTCAAGCTAGCCGGGCTGATGAGAGGTGTTACCTCGAAACCGGTCCGGTCCTCGGATGCTTGATTCCGTTCTGGGAAGGACATGGCTTTTGTAGTTCGGACTGGACTGTTCCCATGGGGCACAGGGTCAGAGCTGATTTGCATATCGCCATTGTCTAACCCAGGGTGGTGTGGAGTGCAAAAAAACGATGGATTTGGGCCCAGATCTTTGGACTGGGGCGAATGTGTGACATTGATCCACATTCTTTCCATCACCTGTTTTGTTTGCAATTGCCGCCATAAGTGCGCTGGGGATGCTCAGACGTGGGTCCCAGGCACTCCACACCACTGGAGTCAAGCTAGCCGGGCTGATGAGAGGTGTTACCTCGAAACCGGTCCGGTCCTCGGATGCTTGATTCCGTTCTGGGAAGGACATGGCTTTTGTAGTTCGGACTGGACTGTTCCCATGGGGCACAGGGTCAGAGCTGATTTGCATATCGCCATTGTCTTACCCAGGGTGGTGTGGAGTGCAAAAAAAACGATGGATTTGGGCCCAGATCTTTGGACTGGGGCGAATGTGTGACATTGATCCACATTCTGTCCATCACCTGTTTTGTTTGCAATTGCCGCCATAAGTGCGCTGGGGATGCTCAGACGTGGGTCTTAGGCACTCCACACCACTGGAGTCAAGATAGCCGGGCTGATGAGAGCTGTTACCTCAAAACCGGTCCGGTCCTCGGATGCTTGATTCCGTTCTGGGAAGGACATGGCTTTTGTAGTTCGGATTGGACTGTTCCCATGGGGCACAGGGTCAGAGCTGATTTGCATATCGCCATTGTCTAACCCAGGGTGGTGTGGAGTGCAAAAAAACGATGGATTTGGGTCCAGATCTTTGGACTGGGGCGAATGTGTGACATTGATCCACATTCTTGTCATCACCTGTTTTGTTTGCAATTGCCGCCATAAGTGCGCTGGGGATGCTCAGACGTGGGTCCCAGGCACTCCACACCACTGGAGTCAAGCAAGCCGGGCTGATGAGAGGTGTTACCTCGAAACCGGTCCGGTCCTCGGATGCTTAATTCCGTTCTGGGAAGGACATGGCTTTTGTAGTTCGGACTGGACTGTTCCCATGGGGCACAGGGTCAGAGCTGATTTGCATATCGCCATTTTCTAACCCAGGGTGGTGTGGAGTGCAAAAAAACGATGGATTTGGGCCCAGATCTTTGGACTGGGGCGAATGTGTGACATTGATCCACATTCTGTCCATCACCTGTTTTGTTTGCAATTGCCGCCATAAGTGCGCTGGGGATGCTCAGACGTGGGTCCCAGGCACTCCACACCACTGGAGTCAAGCTAGCCGGGCTGATGAGAGGTGTTACCTCGAAACCGGTCCGGTCCTCGGATGCTTGATTCCGTTCTGGGAAGGACATGGCTTTTGTAGTTCGGACTGGACTGTTCCCATGGGGCACAGGGTCAGAGCTGATTTGCATATCGCCATTGTCTAACCCAGGGTGGTGTGGAGTGCAAAAAAACGATGGATTTGGGCCCAGATCTTTGGACTGGGGCGAATGTGTGACATTGATCCACATTCTGTCCATCACCTGTTTTGTTTGCAATTGCCGCCATAAGTGCGCTGGGGATGCTCAGACGTGGGTCCCAGGCACTCCACACCACTGGAGTCAAGCTAGCCGGGCTGATGAGAGGTGTTACCTCGAAACCGGTGCGGTCCTCGGATGCTTGATTCCGTTCTGGGAAGGACATGGCTTTTGTAGTTCGGACTGGACTGTTCCCATGGGGCACAGGGTCAGAGCTGATTTGCATATCGCCATTGTCTAACCCAGGGTGGTGTGGAGTGCAAAAAAACGATGGATTTGGGCCCAGATCTTTGGACTGGGGCGAATGTGTGACATTGATCCACATTCTGTCCATCACCTGTTTTGTTTGCAATTGCCGCCATAAGTACGCTGGGGATGCTCAGATGTGGGTCCCAGGCACTCCACACCACTGGAGTCAAGCTAGCCGGGCTGATGAGAGGTGTTACCTCGAAACCGGTCCGGTCCTCGGATGCTTGATTCCGTTCTGGGAAGGACATGGCTTTTGTAGTTCAGACTGGACTGTTCCCATGGGGCACAGGGTCAGAGCTGATTTGCATATCGCCATTGTCTAACCCAGGGTGGTGTGGAGTGCAAAAAAACAATGGATTTGGGCCCAGATCTTTGGACTGGGGCGAATGTGTGACATTGATCCACATTCTGTCCATCACCTGTCTTGTTTGCAATTGCCGCCATAAGTGCGCTGGGGATGCTCAGACGTGGGTCCCAGGCACTCCACACCACTGGAGTCAAGCTAGCCGGGCTGATGAGAGGTGTTACCTCGAAACCGGTCCGGTCCTCGGATGCTTGATTCCGTTCTGGGAAGGACATGGCTTTTGTAGTTCGGACTGGACTGTTCCCATGGGGCACAGGGTCAGAGCTGATTTGCATATCGCCATTGTCTAACCCAGGGTGGTGTGGAGTGCAAAAAAACGATGGATTTGGGCCCAGATCTTTGGACTGGGGCGAATGTGTGACATTGATCCACATTCTGTCCATCACCTGTTTTGTTTGCAATTGCCGCCATAAGTGCGCTGGGGATGCTCAGACGTGGGTCCCAGGCACTCCACACCACACCACTGGAGTCAAGCTAGCCGGGCTGATGAGAGGTGTTACCTCAAAACCGGTCCGGTCCTTGGATGCTTGATTCCGTTCTGGGAAGGACATGGCTTTTGTAGTTCGGACTGGACTGTTCCCATGGGGCACAGGGTCAGAGCTGATTTGCATATCGCCATTGTCTAACCCAGGGTGGTGTGGAGTGCAAAAAAACGATGGATTTGGGCCCAGATCTTTGGACTGGGGCGAATGTGTGACATTGATCCACATTCTGTCCATCACCTGTTTTGTTTGCAATTGCCGCCATAAGTGCGCTGGGGATGCTCAGACGTGGGTCCCAGGCACTCCACACCACTGGAGTCAAGCTAGCCGGGCTGATGAGAGGTGTTACCTCGAAACCGGTCCGGTCCTTGGATGCCTGATTCCGTTCTGGGAAGGACATGGATTTTGTAGTTCGGACTGGACTGTTCCCATGGGGCACAGGGTCAGAGCTGATTTGCATATCGCCATTGTCTAACCCAGGGTGGTGTGGAGTGCAAAAAAACGATGGATTTGGGCCCAGATCTTTGGACTGGGGCGAATGTGTGACATTGATCCACATTCTGTCCATCACCTGTTTTGTTTGCAATTGCCGCCATAAGTGCGCTGGGGATGCTCAGACGTGGGTCCCAGGCACTCCACACCACTGGAGTCAAGTTAGCCGGGCTGATGAGAGGTGTTACCTCCAAACCGGTCCGGTCCTCGGATGCTTGATTCCGTTCTGGGAAGGACATGGCTTTTGTAGTTCGGACTGGACTGTTCCCATGGGGCACAGGGTCAGAGCTGATTTGCATATCGTCATTGTCTAACCCAGGGTGGTGTGGAGTGCAAAAAAACGATGGATTTGGGCCCAGATCTTTGGACTGGGGCGAATGTGTGACATTGATCCACATTCTGTCCATCACCTGTTTTGTTTGCAATTGCCGCCATAAGTGCGCTGGGGATGCTCAGACGTGGGTCCCAGGCACTCCACACCACTGGAGTCAAGCTAGCCGGGCTAATGAGAGGTGTTACCTCGAAACCGGTCCGGTCCTTGGATGCTTGATTCCGTTCTGGGAAGGACATGGCTTTTGTAGTTCGGACTGGACTGTTCCCATGGGGCACAGGGTCAGAGCTGATTTGCATATCGCCATTGTCTAACCCAGGGTGGTGTGGAGTGCAAAAAAACGATGGATTTGGGCCCAGATCTTTGGACTGGGGCGAATGTGTGACATTGATCCACATTCTGTCCATCACCTGTTTTGTTTGCAATTGCCGCCATAAGTGCGCTGGGGATGCTCAGACGTGGGTCCCAGGCACTCCACACCACTGGAGTCAAGCTAGCCGGGCTGATGAGAGGTGTTACCTCGAAACCGGTCCGGTCCTCGGATGCTTGATTCCGTTCTGGGAAGGACATGGCTTTTGTAGTTCGGACTGGACTGTTCCCATGGGGCACAGGGTCAGAGCTGATTTGCATATCGTCATTGTCTAACCCAGGGTGGTGTGGAGTGCAAAAAAACGATGGATTTGGGCCCAGATCTTTGGACTGGGGCGAATGTGTGACATTGATCCACATTCTGTCCATCACCTGTTTTGTTTGCAATTGCCGCCATAAGTGCGCTGGGGATGCTCAGACGTGGGTCTTAGGCACTCCACACCACTGGAGTCAAGATAGCCGGGCTGATGAGAGGTGTTACCTCGAAACCGGTCCGGTCCTCGGATGCTTGATTCCGTTCTGGGAAGGACATGGCTTTTGTAGTTCGGATTGGACTGTTCCCATGGGGCACAGGGTCAGAGCTGATTTGCATATCGCCATTGTCTAACCCAGGGTGGTGTGGAGTGCAAAAAAACGATGGATTTGGGCCCAGATCTTTGGACTGGGGCGAATGTGTGACATTGATCCACATTCTTGTCATCACCTGTTTTGTTTGCAATTGCCGCCATAAGTGCGCTGGGGATGCTCAGACGTGGGTCCCAGGCACTCCACACCACTGGAGTCAAGCAAGCCGGGCTGATGAGAGGTGTTACCTCGAAACCGGTCCGGTCCTCGGATGCTTGATTCCGTTCTGGGAAGGACATGGCTTTTGTAGTTCGGACTGGACTGTTCCCATGGGGCACAGGGTCAGAGCTGATTTGCATATCGCCATTTTCTAACCCAGGGTGGTGTGGAGTGCAAAAAAACGATGGATTTGGGCCCAGATCTTTGGACTGGGGCGAATGTGTGACATTGATCCACATTCTGTCCATCACCTGTTTTGTTTGCAATTGCCGTCATAAGTGCGCTGGGGATGCTCAGACGTGGGTCCCAGGCACTCCACACCACTGGAGTCAAGCTAGCCGGGCTGATGAGAGGTGTTACCTCGAAACCGGTCCGGTCCTCGGATGCTTGATTCCGTTCTGGGAAGGACATGGCTTTTGTAGTTCGGACTGGACTGTTCCCATGGGGCACATGGTCAGAGCTGATTTGCATATCGCCATTGTCTAACCCAGGGTGGTGTGGAGTGCAAAAAAACGATGGATTTGGGCCCAGATCTTTGGACTGGGGCGAATGTGTGACATTGATCCACATTCTGTCCATCACCTAATTTGTTTGCAATTGCCGCCATAAGTGCGCTGGGGATGCTCAGACGTGGGTCCCAGGCACTCCACACCACTGGAGTCAAGCTAGCCAGGCTGATGAGAGGTGTTACCTCGAAACCGGTCCGGTCCTCGGATGCTTGATTCCGTTCTGGGAAGGACATGGCTTTTGTAGTTCGGACTGGACTGTTCCCATGGGGCACAGGGTCAGAGCTGATTTGCATATCGCCATTGTCTAACCCAGGGTGGTGTGGAGTGCAAAAAAGCGATGGACTTGGGCCCAGATCTTTGGACTGGGGCGAATGTGTGACATTGATCCACATTCTGTCCATCACCTGTTTTGTTTGCAATTGCCGTCATAATTGCGCTGGGGATGCTAAGACGTGGGTCCCAGGCACTCCACACCACTGGAGTCAAGCTAGCCGGGCTGATGAGAGGTGTTACCTCGAAACCGGTCCGGTCCTCGGATGCTTGATTCCGTTCTGGGAAGGACATGGCTTTTGTAGTTCGGACTGGACTGTTCCCATGGGGCACAGGGTCAGAGCAGATTTGCATATCGCCATTGTCTAACCCAGGGTGGTGTGAAGTGCAAAAACACGATGGATTTGGGCCCAGATCTTTGGACTGGGGCGAATGTGTGACATTGATCCACATTCTGTCCATCACCTGTTTTGTTTGCAATTGCCGCCATAAGTGCGCTGGGGATGCTCAGACGTGGGTCCCAGGCACTCCACACCACTGGAGTCAAGCTAGCCGGGCTGATGAGAGGTGTTACCTCAAAACCGGTCTGGTCCTCGGATGCTTGATTCCGTTCTGGGAAGGACATGGCTTTTGTAGTTCGGACTGGACTGTTCCCATGGGGCACAGGGTCAGAGCTGATTTGCATATCGTCATTGTCTAACCCAGGGTGGTGTGGAGTGCAAAAAAACGATGGATTTGGGCCCAGATCTTTGGACTGGGGCGAATGTGTGACATTGATCCACATTCTGTCCATCACCTGTTTTGTTTGCAATTGCCGCCATAAGTGCACTGGGGATGCTCAGACGTGGGTCCCAGGCACTCCACACCACTGGAGTCAAGCTAGCCGGGCTGATGAGAGGTGTTACCTCGAAACCGGTCCGGTCCTCGGATGCTTGATTCCGTTCTGGGAAGGACATGGCTTTTGTAGTTCGGACTGGACTGTTCCCATGGGGCACAGGGTCAGAGCTGATTTGCATATCGCCATTGTCTAACCCAGGGTGGTGTGGAGTGCAAAAAAACGATGGATTTGGGCCCAGATCTTTGGACTGTGGCGAATGTGTGACATTGATCCACATTCTGTCCATCACCTGTTTTGTTTGCAATTGCCGCCATAAGTGCGCTGGGGATGCTCAGACGTGGGTCCCAGGCACTCCACACCACTGGAGTCAAGCTAGCCGGGCTGATGAGAGGTGTTACCTCGAAACCAGTCCGGTCCTCGGATGCTTGATTCCGTTCTGGGAAGGACATGGCTTTTGTAGTTCGGACTGGACTGTTCCCATGGGGCACAGGGTCAGAGCTGATTTGCATATCGCCATTGTCTAACCCAGGGTGGTGTGGAGTGCAAAAAAACGATGGATTTGGGCCCAGATCTTTGGACTGGGGCGAATGTGTGACATTGATCCACATTCTGTCCATCACCTGTTTTGTTTGCAATTGCCGCCATAAGTGCGCTGGGGATGCTCAGACGTGGGTCCCAGGCACTCCACACCACTGGAGTCAAGCTAGCCGGGCTGATGAGAGGTGTTACCTCGAAACCGGTCCGGTCCTCGGATGCTTGATTCCGTTCTGGGAAGGACATGGCTTTTGTAGTTCGGACTGGACTGTTCCCATGGGGCACAGGGTCAGAGCTGATTTGCATATCGCCATTGTCTTACCCAGGGTGGTGTGGAGTGCAAAAAAAACGATGGATTTGGGCCCAGATCTTTGGACTGGGGCGAATGTGTGACATTGATCCACATTCTGTCCATCACCTGTTTTGTTTGCAATTGCCGCCATAAGTGCGCTGGGGATGCTCAGACGTGGGTCTTAGGCACTCCACACCACTGGAGTCAAGATAGCCGGGCTGATGAGAGGTGTTACCTCAAAACCGGTCCGGTCCTCGGATGCTTGATTCCGTTCTGGGAAGGACATGGCTTTTGTAGTTCGGATTGGACTGTTCCCATGGGGCACAGGGTCAGAGCTGATTTGCATATCGCCATTGTCTAACCCAGGGTGGTGTGGAGTGCAAAAAAACGATGGATTTGGGTCCAGATCTTTGGACTGGGGCGAATGTGTGACATTGATCCACATTCTTGTCATCACCTGTTTTGTTTGCAATTGCCGCCATAAGTGCGCTGGGGATGCTCAGACGTGGGTCCCAGGCACTCCACACCACTGGAGTCAAGCAAGCCGGGCTGATGAGAGGTGTTACCTCGAAACCGGTCCGGTCCTCGGATGCTTGATTCCGTTCTGGGAAGGACATGGCTTTTGTAGTTCGGACTGGACTGTTCCCATGGGGCACAGGGTCAGAGCTGATTTGCATATCGCCATTTTCTAACCCAGGGTGGTGTGGAGTGCAAAAAAACGATGGATTTGGGCCCAGATCTTTGGACTGGGGCGAATGTGTGACATTGATCCACATTCTGTCCATCACCTGTTTTGTTTGCAATTGCCGCCATAAGTGCGCTGGGGATGCTCAGACGTGGGTCCCAGGCACTCCACACCACTGGAGTCAAGCTAGCCGGGCTGATGAGAGGTGTTACCTCGAAACCGGTCCGGTCCTCGGATGCTTGATTCCGTTCTGGGAAGGACATGGCTTTTGTAGTTCGGACTGGACTGTTCCCATGGGGCACAGGGTCAGAGCTGATTTGCATATCGCCATTGTCTAACCCAGGGTGGTGTGGAGTGCAAAAAAACGATGGATTTGGGCCCAGATCTTTGGACTGGGGCGAATGTGTGACATTGATCCACATTCTGTCCATCACCTAATTTGTTTGCAATTGCCGCCATAAGTGCGCTGGGGATGCTCAGACGTGGGTCCCAGGCACTCCACACCACTGGAGTCAAGCTAGCCAGGCTGATGAGAGGTGTTACCTCGAAACCGGTCCGGTCCTCGGATGCTTGATTCCGTTCTGGGAAGGACATGGCTTTTGTAGTTCGGACTGGACTGTTCCCATGGGGCACAGGGTCAGAGCTAATTTGCATATCGCCATTGTCTAACCCAGGGTGGTGTGGAGTGCAAAAAAGCGATAGACTTGGGCCCAGATCTTTGGACTGGGGCGAATGTGTGACATTGATCCACATTCTGTCCATCACCTGTTTTGTTTGCAATTGCCGTCATAATTGCGCTGGGGATGCTAAGACGTGGGTCCCAGGCACTCCACACCACTGGAGTCAAGCTAGCCGGGCTGATGAGAGGTGTTACCTCGAAACCGGTCCGGTCCTCGGATGCTTGATTCCGTTCTGGGAAGGACATGGCTTTTGTAGTTCGGACTGGACTGTTCCCATGGGGCACAGGGTCAGAGCTGATTTGCATATCGCCATTGTCTAACCCAGGGTGGTGTGAAGTGCAAAAACACGATGGATTTGGGCCCAGATCTTTGGACTGGGGCGAATGTGTGACATTGATCCACATTCTGTCCATCACCTGTTTTGTTTGCAATTGCCGCCATAAGTGCGCTGGGGATGCTCAGACGTGGGTCCCAGGCACTCCACACCACTGGAGTCAAGCTAGCCGGGCTGATGAGAGGTGTTACCTCGAAACCGGTCCGGTCCTCGGATGCTTGATTCCGTTCTGGGAAGGACATGGCTTTTGTAGTTCGGACTGGACTGTTCCCATGGGGCACAGGGTCAGAGCTGATTTGCATATCGTCATTGTCTAACCCAGGGTGGTGTGGAGTGCAAAAAAACGATGGATTTGGGCCCAGATCTTGGGACTGGGGCGAATGTGTGACATTGATCCACATTCTGTCCATCACCTGTTTTGTTTGCAATTGCCGCCATAAGTGCGCTGGGGATGCTCAGACGTGGGTCTCAGGCACTCCACACCACTGGAGTCAAGCTAGCCGGGCTGATGAGAGGTGTTACCTCGAAACCGGTCCGGTCCTCGGATGCTTGATTCCGTTCTGGGAAGGACATGGCTTTTGTAGTTCGGACTGGACTGTTCCCATGGGGCACAGGGTCAGAGCTGATTTGCATATCGCCATTGTCTAACCCAGGGTGGTGTGGAGTGCAAAAAAACGATGGATTTGGGCCCAGATCTTTGGACTGGGGCGAATGTGTGACATTGATCCACATTCTGTCCATCACCTGTTTTGTTTGCAATTGCCGCCATAAGTGCGCTGGGGATGCTCAGACGTGGGTCCCAGGCACTCCACACCACTGGATTCAAGCTAGCCGGGCTGATGAGAGGTGTTACCTCGAAACCAGTCCGGTCCTCGGATGCTTGATTCCGTTCTGGGAAGGACATGGCTTTTGTAGTTCGGACTGGACTGTTCCCATGGGGCACAGGGTCAGAGCTGATTTGCATATCGCCATTGTCTAACCCAGGGTGGTGTGGAGTGCAAAAAAACGATGGATTTGGGCCCAGATCTTTGGACTGGGGCGAATGTGTGACATTGATCCACATTCTGTCCATCACCTGTTTTGTTTGCAATTGCCGCCATAAGTGCGCTGGGGATGCTCAGACGTGGGTCCCAGGCACTCCACACCACTGGAGTCAAGCTAGCCGGGCTGATGAGAGGTGTTACCTCGAAACCGGTCCGGTCCTGGGATGCTTGATTCCGTTCTGGGAAGGACATGGCTTTTGTAGTTCGGACTGGACTGTTCCCATGGGGCACAGGGTCAGAGCTGATTTGCATATCGCCATTGTCTTACCCAGGGTGGTGTGGAGTGCAAAAAAAACGATGGATTTGGGCCCAGATCTTTGGACTGGGGCGAATGTGTGACATTGATCCACATTCTGTCCATCACCTGTTTTGTTTGCAATTGCCGCCATAAGTGCGCTGGGGATGCTCAGACGTGGGTCTTAGGCACTCCACACCACTGGAGTCAAGATAGCCGGGCTGATGAGAGGTGTTACCTCGAAACCGGTCCTGTCCTCGGATGCTTGATTCCGTTCTGGGAAGGACATGGCTTTTGTAGTTCGGATTGGACTGTTCCCATGGGGCACAGGGTCAGAGCTGATTTGCATATCGCCATTGTCTAACCCAGGGTGGTGTGGAGTGCAAAAAAACGATGGATTTGGGCCCAGATCTTTGGACTGGGGCGAATGTGTGACATTGATCCACATTCTTGTCATCACCTGTTTTGTTTGCAATTGCCGCCATAAGTGCGCTGGGGATGCTCAGACGTGGGTCCCAGGCACTCCACACCACTGGAGTCAAGCTAGCCGGGCTGATGAGAGGTGTTACCTCGAAACCGGTCCGGTCCTCGGATGCTTGATTCCGTTCTGGGAAGGACATGGCTTTTGTAGTTCGGACTGGACTGTTCCCATGGGGCACAGGGTCAGAGCTGATTTGCATATCGCCATTGTCTAACCCAGGGTGGTGTGGAGTGCAAAAAAACGATGGATTTGGGCCCAGATCTTTGGACTGGGGCGAATGTGTGACATTGATCCACATTCTGTCCATCACCTGTTTTGTTTGCAATTGCCGCCATAAGTGCGCTGGGGATGCTCAGACGTGGGTCCCAGGCACTCCACACCACTGGAGTCAAGCTAGCCGGGCTGATGAGAGGTGTTACCTCGAAACCGGTCCGGTCCTCGGATGCTTGATTCCGTTCTGGGAAGGACATGGCTTTTGTAGTTCGGACTGGACTGTTCCCATGGGGCACAGGGTCAGAGCTGATTTGCATATCGCCATTGTCTAACCCAGGGTGGTGTGGAGTGCAAAAAAACGATGGATTTGGGCCGAGATCTTTGGACTGGGGCGAATGTGTGACATTGATCCACATTCTGTCCATCACCTGTTTTGTTTGCAATTGCCGCCATAAGTGCGCTGGGGATGCTCAGACGTGGGTCCCAGGCACTCCACACCACTGGAGTCAAGCTAGCCAGGCTGATGAGAGGTGTTACCTCGAAACCGGTCCGGTCCTCGGATGCTTGATTCCGTTCTGGGAAGGACATGGCTTTTGTAGTTCGGACTGGACTGTTCCCATGGGGCACAGGGTCAGAGCTGATTTGCATATCGCCATTGTCTAACCCAGGGTGGTGTGGAGTGCAAAAAAGCGATGGACTTGGGCCCAGATCTTTGGACTGGGGCGAATGTGTGACATTGATCCACATTCTGTCCATCACCTGTTTTGTTTGTAATTGCCGCCATAAGTGCGCTGGGGATGCTCAGACGTGGGTCCCAGGCACTCCACACCACTGGAGTCAAGCTAGCCGGGCTGATGAGAGGTGTTACCTCGAAAACGGTCCGGTCCTCGGATGCTTGATTCCGTTCTGGGAAGGACATGGCTTTTGTAGTTCGGACTGGACTGTTCCCATGGGGCACAGGGTCAGAAATGATTTGCATATCGCCATTGTCTAACCCAGGGTGGTGTGAAGTGCAAAAACACGATGGATTTGGGCCCAGATCTTTGGACTGGGGCGAATGTGTGACATTGATCCACATTCTGTCCATCACCTGTTTTGTTTGCAATTGCCGCCATAAGTGCGCTGGGGATGCTCAGACGTGGGTCCCAGGCACTCCACACCACTGGAGTCAAGCTAGTCGGGCTGATGAGAGGTGTTACCTCGAAACCGGTCCGGTCCTCGGATGCTTGATTCCGTTCTGGGAAGGACATGGCTTTTGTAGTTCGGACTGGACTGTTCCCATGGGGCACAGGGTCAGAGCTGATTTGCATATCGTCATTGTCTAACCCAGGGTGGTGTGGAGTGCAAAAAAACGATGGATTTGGGCCCAGATCTTTGGACTGGGGCGAATGTGTGACATTGATCCACATTCTGTCCATCACCTGTTTTGTTTGCAATTGCCGCCATAAGTGCGCTGGGGATGCTCAGACGTGGGTCCCAGGCACTCCACACCACTGGAGTCAAGCTAGCCGGGCTGATGAGAGGTGTTACCTCGAAACCGGTCCGGTCCTCGGATGCTTGATTCCGTTCTGGGAAGGACATGGCTTTTGTAGTTCGGACTGGACTGTTCCCATGGGGCACAGGGTCAGAGCTGATTTGCATATCGCCATTGTCTAACCCAGGGTGGTGTGGAGTGCAAAAAAACGATGGATTTGGGCCCAGATCTTTGGACTGGGGCGAATGTGTGACATTGATCCACATTCTGTCCATCACCTGTTTTGTTTGCAATTGCCGCCATAAGTGCGCTGGGGATGCTCAGACGTGGGTCCCAGGCACTCCACACCACTGGAGTCAAGCTAGCCGGGCTGATGAGAGGTGTTACCTCGAAACCAGTCCGGTCCTCGGATGCTTAATTCCGTTCTGGGAAGGACATGGCTTTTGTAGTTCGGACTGGACTGTTCCCATGGGGCACAGGGTCAGAGCTGATTTGCATATCGCCATTGTCTAACCCAGGGTGGTGTGGAGTGCAAAAAAACGATGGATTTGGGCCCAGATCTTTGGACTGGGGCGAATGTGTGACATTGATCCACATTCTGTCCATCACCTGTTTTGTTTGCAATTGCCGCCATAAGTGCGCTGGGGATGCTCAGACGTGGGTCCCAGGCACTCCACACCACTGGAGTCAAGCTAGCCGGGCTGATGAGAGGTGTTACCTCGAAACCGGTCCGGTCCTCGGATGCTTGATTCCGTTCTGGGAAGGACATGGCTTTTGTAGTTCGGACTGGACTGTTCCCATGGGGCACAGGGTCAGAGCTGATTTGCATATCGCCATTGTCTTACCCAGGGTGGTGTGGAGTGCAAAAAAAACGATGGATTTGGGCCCAGATCTTTGGACTGGGGCGAATGTGTGACATTGATCCACATTCTGTCCATCACCTGTTTTGTTTGCAATTGCCGCCATAAGTGCGCTGGGGATGCTCAGACGTGGGTCTTAGGCACTCCACACCACTGGAGTCAAGCTAGCCGGGCTGATGAGAGGTGTTACCTCGAAACCGGTCCGGTCCTCGGATGCTTGATTCCGTTCTGGGAAGGACATGGCTTTTGTAGTTCGGACTGGACTGTTCCCATGGGGCACAGGGTCAGAGCTGATTTGCATATCGCCATTGTCTAACCCAGGGTGGTGTGGAGTGCAAAAACACGATGGATTTGGGCCCAGATCTTTGGACTGGGGCGAATGTGTGACATTGATCCACATTCTTGTCATCACCTGTTTTGTTTGCAATTGCCGCCATAAGTGCGCTGGGGATGCTCAGACGTGGGTCCCAGGCACTCCACACCACTGGAGTCAAGCTAGCCGGGCTGATGAGAGGTGTTACCTCGAAACCGGTCCGGTCCTCGGATGCTTGATTCCGTTCTGGGAAGGACATGGCTTTTGTAGTTCGGACTGGACTGTTCCCATGGGGCACAGGGTCAGAGCTGATTTGCATATCGCCATTGTCTAACCCAGGGTGGTGTGGAGTGCAAAAAAACGATGGATTTGGGCCCAGATCTTTGGACTGGGGCGAATGTGTGACATTGATCCACATTCTGTCCATCACCTGTTTTGTTTGCAATTGCCGCCATAAGTGCGCTGGGGATGCTCAGACGTGGGTCCCAGGCACTCCACACCACTGGAGTCAAGCTAGCCGGGCTGATGAGAGGTGTTACCTCGAAACCGGTCCGGTCCTCGGATGCTTGATTCCGTTCTGGGAAGGACATGGCTTTTGTAGTTCGGACTGGACTGTTCCCATGGGGCACAGGGTCAGAGCTGATTTGCATATCGCCATTGTCTAACCCAGGGTGGTGTGGAGTGCAAAAAAACGATGGATTTGGGCCCAGATCTTTGGACTGGGGCGAATGTGTGACATTGATCCACATTCTGTCCATCACCTGTTTTGTTTGCAATTGCCGCCATAAGTGCGCTGGGGATGCTCAGACGTGGGTCCCAGGCACTCCACACCACTGGAGTCAAGCTAGCCGGGCTGATGAGAGGTGTTACCTCGAAACCGGTGCGGTCCTCGGATGCTTGATTCCGTTCTGGGAAGGACATGGCTTTTGTAGTTCGGACTGGACTGTTCCCATGGGGCACAGGGTCAGAGCTGATTTGCATATCGCCATTGTCTAACCCAGGGTGGTGTGGAGTGCAAAAAAACGATGGATTTGGGCCCAGATCTTTGGACTGGGGCGAATGTGTGACATTGATCCACATTCTGTCCATCACCTGTTTTGTTTGCAATTGCCGCCATAAGTGCGCTGGGGATGCTCAGACGTGGGTCCCAGGCACTCCACACCACTGGAGTCAAGCTAGCCGGGCTGATGAGAGGTGTTACCTCGAAACCGGTCCGGTCCTCGGATGCTTGATTCCGTTCTGGGAAGGACATGGCTTTTGTAGTTCGGACTGGACTGTTCCCATGGGGCACAGGGTCAGAGCTGATTTGCATATCGCCATTGTCTAACCCAGGGTGGTGTGGAGTGCAAAAAAACGATGGATTTGGGCCCAGATCTTTGGACTGGGGCGAATGTGTGACATTGATCCACATTCTGTCCATCACCTAATTTGTTTGCAATTGCCGCCATAAGTGCGCTGGGGATGCTCAGACGTGGGTCCCAGGCACTCCACACCACTGGAGTCAAGCTAGCCAGGCTGATGAGAGGTGTTACCTCGAAACCGGTCCGGTCCTCGGATGCTTGATTCCGTTCTGGGAAGGACATGGCTTTTGTAGTTCGGACTGGACTGTTCCCATGGGGCACAGGGTCAGAGCTGATTTGCATATCGCCATTGTCTAACCCAGGGTGGTGTGGAGTGCAAAAAAGCGATAGACTTGGGCCCAGATCTTTGGACTGGGGCGAATGTGTGACATTGATCCACATTCTGTCCATCACCTGTTTTGTTTGCAATTGCCGTCATAATTGCGCTGGGGATGCTAAGACGTGGGTCCCAGGCACTCCACACCACTGGAGTCAAGCTAGCCGGGCTGATGAGAGGTGTTACCTCGAAACCGGTCCGGTCCTCGGATGCTTGATTCCGTTCTGGGAAGGACATGGCTTTTGTAGTTCGGACTGGACTGTTCCCATGGGGCACAGGGTCAGAGCTGATTTGCATATCGCCATTGTCTAACCCAGGGTGGTGTGAAGTGCAAAAACACGATGGATTTGGGCCCAGATCTTTGGACTGGGGCGAATGTGTGACATTGATCCACATTCTGTCCATCACCTGTTTTGTTTGCAATTGCCGCCATAAGTGCGCTGGGGATGCTCAGACGTGGGTCCCAGGCACTCCACACCACTGGAGTCAAGCTAGCCGGGCTGATGAGAGGTGTTACCTCGAAACCGGTCCGGTCCTCGGATGCTTGATTCCGTTCTGGGAAGGACATGGCTTTTGTAGTTCGGACTGGACTGTTCCCATGGGGCACAGGGTCAGAGCTGATTTGCATATCGTCATTGTCTAACCCAGGGTGGTGTGGAGTGCAAAAAAACGATGGATTTGGGCCCAGATCTTGGGACTGGGGCGAATGTGTGACATTGATCCACATTCTGTCCATCACCTGTTTTGTTTGCAATTGCCGCCATAAGTGCGCTGGGGATGCTCAGACGTGGGTCTCAGGCACTCCACACCACTGGAGTCAAGCTAGCCGGGCTGATGAGAGGTGTTACCTCGAAACCGGTCCGGTCCTCGGATGCTTGATTCCGTTCTGGGAAGGACATGGCTTTTGTAGTTCGGACTGGACTGTTCCCATGGGGCACAGGGTCAGAGCTGATTTGCATATCGCCATTGTCTAACCCAGGGTGGTGTGGAGTGCAAAAAAACGATGGATTTGGGCCCAGATCTTTGGACTGGGGCGAATGTGTGACATTGATCCACATTCTGTCAATCACCTGTTTTGTTTGCAATTGCCGCCATAAGTGCGCTGGGGATGCTCAGACGTGGGTCCCAGGCACTCCACACCACTGGATTCAAGCTAGCCGGGCTGATGAGAGGTGTTACCTCGAAACCAGTCCGGTCCTCGGATGCTTGATTCCGTTCTGGGAAGGACATGGCTTTTGTAGTTCGGACTGGACTGTTCCCATGGGGCACAGGGTCAGAGCTGATTTGCATATCGCCATTGTCTAACCCAGGGTGGTGTGGAGTGCAAAAAAACGATGGATTTGGGCCCAGATCTTTGGACTGGGGCGAATGTGTGACATTGATCCACATTCTGTCCATCACCTGTTTTGTTTGCAATTGCCGCCATAAGTGCGCTGGGGATGCTCAGACGTGGGTCCCAGGCACTCCACACCACTGGAGTCAAGCTAGCCGGGCTGATGAGAGGTGTTACCTCGAAACCGGTCCGGTCCTGGGATGCTTGATTCCGTTCTGGGAAGGACATGGCTTTTGTAGTTCGGACTGGACTGTTCCCATGGGGCACAGGGTCAGAGCTGATTTGCATATCGCCATTGTCTTACCCAGGGTGGTGTGGAGTGCAAAAAAAACGATGGATTTGGGCCCAGATCTTTGGACTGGGGCGAATGTGTGACATTGATCCACATTCTGTCCATCACCTGTTTTGTTTGCAATTGCCGCCATAAGTGCGCTGGGGATGCTCAGACGTGGGTCTTAGGCACTCCACACCACTGGAGTCAAGATAGCCGGGCTGATGAGAGGTGTTACCTCGAAACCGGTCCTGTCCTCGGATGCTTGATTCCGTTCTGGGAAGGACATGGCTTTTGTAGTTCGGATTGGACTGTTCCCATGGGGCACAGGGTCAGAGCTGATTTGCATATCGCCATTGTCTAACCCAGGGTGGTGTGGAGTGCAAAAAAACGATGGATTTGGGCCCAGATCTTTGGACTGGGGCGAATGTGTGACATTGATCCACATTCTTGTCATCACCTGTTTTGTTTGCAATTGCCGCCATAAGTGCGCTGGGGATGCTCAGACGTGGGTCCCAGGCACTCCACACCACTGGAGTCAAGCTAGCCGGGCTGATGAGAGGTGTTACCTCGAAACCGGTCCGGTCCTCGGATGCTTGATTCCGTTCTGGGAAGGACATGGCTTTTGTAGTTCGGACTGGACTGTTCCCATGGGGCACAGGGTCAGAGCTGATTTGCATATCGCCATTGTCTAACCCAGGGTGGTGTGGAGTGCAAAAAAACGATGGATTTGGGCCCAGATCTTTGGACTGGGGCGAATGTGTGACATTGATCCACATTCTGTCCATCACCTGTTTTGTTTGCAATTGCCGCCATAAGTGCGCTGGGGATGCTCAGACGTGGGTCCCAGGCACTCCACACCACTGGAGTCAAGCTAGCCGGGCTGATGAGAGGTGTTACCTCGAAACCGGTCCGGTCCTCGGATGTTTGATTCCGTTCTGGGAAGGACATGGCTTTTGTAGTTCGGACTGGACTGTTCCCATGGGGCACAGGGTCAGAGCTGATTTGCATATCGCCATTGTCTAACCCAGGGTGGTGTGGAGTGCAAAAAAACAATGGATTTGGGCCGAGATCTTTGGACTGGGGCGAATGTGTGACATTGATCCACATTCTGTCCATCACCTGTTTTGTTTGCAATTGCCGCCATAAGTGCGCTGGGGATGCTCAGACGTGGGTCCCAGGCACTCCACACCACTGGAGTCAAGCTAGCCAGGCTGATGAGAGGTGTTACCTCGAAACCGGTCCGGTCCTCGGATGCTTGATTCCGTTCTGGGAAGGACATGGCTTTTGTAGTTCGGACTGGACTGTTCCCATGGGGCACAGGGTCAGAGCTGATTTGCATATCGCCATTGTCTAACCCAGGGTGGTGTGGAGTGCAAAAAAGCGATGGACTTGGGCCCAGATCTTTGGACTGGGGCGAATGTGTGACATTGATCCACATTCTGTCCATCACCTGTTTTGTTTGTAATTGCCGCCATAAGTGCGCTGGGGATGCTCAGACGTGGGTCCCAGGCACTCCACACCACTGGAGTCAAGCTAGCCGGGCTGATGAGAGGTGTTACCTCGAAACCGGTCCGGTCCTCGGATGCTTGATTCCGTTCTGGGAAGGACATGGCTTTTGTAGTTCGGACTGGACTGTTCCCATGGGGCACAGGGTCAGAAATGATTTGCATATCGCCATTGTCTAACCCAGGGTGGTGTGAAGTGCAAAAACACGATGGATTTGGGCCCAGATCTTTGGACTGGGGCGAATGTGTGACATTGATCCACATTCTGTCCATCACCTGTTTTGTTTGCAATTGCCGCCATAAGTGCGCTGGGGATGCTCAGACGTGGGTCCCAGGCACTCCACACCACTGGAGTCAAGCTAGTCGGGCTGATGAGAGGTGTTACCTCGAAACCGGTCCGGTCCTCGGATGCTTGATTCCGTTCTGGGAAGGACATGGCTTTTGTAGTTCGGACTGGACTGTTCCCATGGGGCACAGGGTCAGAGCTGATTTGCATATCGTCATTGTCTAACCCAGGGTGGTGTGGAGTGCAAAAAAACGATGGATTTGGGCCCAGATCTTTGGACTGGGGCGAATGTGTGACATTGATCCACATTCTGTCCATCACCTGTTTTGTTTGCAATTGCCGCCATAAGTGCGCTGGGGATGCTCAGACGTGGGTCCCAGGCACTCCACACCACTGGAGTCAAGCTAGCCGGGCTGATGAGAGGTGTTACCTCGAAACCGGTCCGGTCCTCGGATGCTTGATTCCGTTCTGGGAAGGACATGGCTTTTGTAGTTCGGACTGGACTGTTCCCATGGGGCACAGGGTCAGAGCTGATTTGCATATCGCCATTGTCTAACCCAGGGTGGTGTGGAGTGCAAAAAAACGATGGATTTGGGCCCAGATCTTTGGACTGGGGCGAATGTGTGACATTGATCCACATTCTGTCCATCACCTGTTTTGTTTGCAATTGCCGCCATAAGTGCGCTGGGGATGCTCAGACGTGGGTCCCAGGCACTCCACACCACTGGAGTCAAGCTAGCCGGGCTGATGAGAGGTGTTACCTCGAAACCAGTCCGGTCCTCGGATGCTTAATTCCGTTCTGGGAAGGACATGGCTTTTGTAGTTCGGACTGGACTGTTCCCATGGGGCACAGGGTCAGAGCTGATTTGCATATCGCCATTGTCTAACCCAGGGTGGTGTGGAGTGCAAAAAAACGATGGATTTGGGCCCAGATCTTTGGACTGGGGCGAATGTGTGACATTGATCCACATTCTGTCCATCACCTGTTTTGTTTGCAATTGCCGCCATAAGTGCGCTGGGGATGCTCAGACGTGGGTCCCAGGCACTCCACACCACTGGAGTCAAGCTAGCCGGGCTGATGAGAGGTGTTACCTCGAAACCGGTCCGGTCCTCGGATGCTTGATTCCGTTCTGGGAAGGACATGGCTTTTGTAGTTCGGACTGGACTGTTCCCATGGGGCACAGGGTCAGAGCTGATTTGCATATCGCCATTGTCTTACCCAGGGTGGTGTGGAGTGCATAAAAAACGATGGATTTGGGCCCAGATCTTTGGACTGGGGCGAATGTGTGACATTGATCCACATTCTGTCCATCACCTGTTTTGTTTGCAATTGCCGCCATAAGTGCGCTGGGGATGCTCAGACGTGGGTCTTAGGCACTCCACACCACTGGAGTCAAGCTAGCCGGGCTGATGAGAGGTGTTACCTCGAAACCGGTCCGGTCCTCGGATGCTTGATTCCGTTCTGGGAAGGACATGGCTTTTGTAGTTCGGACTGGACTGTTCCCATGGGGCACAGGGTCAGAGCTGATTTGCATATCGCCATTGTCTAACCCAGGGTGGTGTGGAGTGCAAAAACACGATGGATTTGGGCCCAGATCTTTGGACTGGGGCGAATGTGTGACATTGATCCACATTCTTGTCATCACCTGTTTTGTTTGCAATTGCCGCCATAAGTGCGCTGGGGATGCTCAGACGTGGGTCCCAGGCACTCCACACCACTGGAGTCAAGCTAGCCGGGCTGATGAGAGGTGTTACCTCGAAACCGGTCCGGTCCTCGGATGCTTGATTCCGTTCTGGGAAGGACATGGCTTTTGTAGTTCGGACTGGACTGTTCCCATGGGGCACAGGGTCAGAGCTGATTTGCATATCGCCATTGTCTAACCCAGGGTGGTGTGGAGTGCAAAAAAACGATGGATTTGGGCCCAGATCTTTGGACTGGGGCGAATGTGTGACATTGATCCACATTCTGTCCATCACCTGTTTTGTTTGCAATTGCCGCCATAAGTGCGCTGGGGATGCTCAGACGTGGGTCCCAGGCACTCCACACCACTGGAGTCAAGCTAGCCGGGCTGATGAGAGGTGTTACCTCGAAACCGGTCCGGTCCTCGGATGCTTGATTCCGTTCTGGGAAGGACATGGCTTTTGTAGTTCGGACTGGACTGTTCCCATGGGGCACAGGGTCAGAGCTGATTTGCATATCGCCATTGTCTAACCCAGGGTGGTGTGGAGTGCAAAAAAACGATGGATTTGGGCCCAGATCTTTGGACTGGGGCGAATGTGTGACATTGATCCACATTCTGTCCATCACCTGTTTTGTTTGCAATTGCCGCCATAAGTGCGCTGGGGATGCTCAGACGTGGGTCCCAGGCACTCCACACCACTGGAGTCAAGCTAGCCGGGCTGATGAGAGGTGTTACCTCGAAACCGGTGCGGTCCTCGGATGCTTGATTCCGTTCTGGGAAGGACATGGCTTTTGTAGTTCGGACTGGACTGTTCCCATGGGGCACAGGGTCAGAGCTGATTTGCATATCGCCATTGTCTAACCCAGGGTGGTGTGGAGTGCAAAAAAACGATGGATTTGGGCCCGGATCTTTGGACTGGGGCGAATGTGTGACATTGATCCACATTCTGTCCATCACCTGTTTTGTTTGCAATTGCCGCCATAAGTGCGCTGGGGATGCTCAGACGTGGGTCCCAGGCACTCCACACCACTGGAGTCAAGCTAGCCGGGCTGATGAGAGGTGTTACCTCGAAACCGGTCCGGTCCTTGGATGCTTGATTCCGTTCTGGGAAGGACATGGCTTTTGTAGTTCGGACTGGACTGTTCCCATGGGGCACAGGGTCAGAGCTGATTTGCATATCGCCATTGTCTAACCCAGGGTGGTGTGGAGTGCAAACAAACGATGGATTTGGGCCCAGATCTTTGGACTGGGGCGAATGTGTGACATTGATCCACATTCTGTCCATCACCTGTTTTGTTTGCAATTGCCGCCATAAGTGCGCTGGGGATGCTCAGACGTGGGTCCCAGGCACTCCACACCACTGGAGTCAAGCTAGCCGGGCTGATGAGAGGTGTTACCTCGAAACAGGTCCGGTCCTCGGATGCTTGATTCCGTTCTGGGAAGGACATGGCTTTTGTAGTTCGGACTGGACTGTTCCCATGGGGCACAGGGTCAGAGCTGATTTGCATATCGCCATTGTCTAACCCAGGGTGGTGTGGAGTTAAAAAAAACGATGGATTTGGGCCCAGATCTTTGGACTGGGGCGAATGTGTGACATTGATCCACATTCTGTCCATCACCTGTTTTGTTTGCAATTGCCGCCATAAGTGCGCTGGGGATGCTCAGACGTGGGTCCCAGGCACTCCACACCACTGGAGTCAAGCTAGCCGGGCTGATGAGAGGTGTTACCTCGAAACCGGTCCGGTCCTCGGATGCTTGATTCCGTTCTGGGAAGGACATGGCTTTTGTAGTTCGGACTGGACTGTTCCCATGGGGCACAGGGTCAGAGCTGATTTGCATATCGCCATTGTCTAACCCAGGGTGGTGTGGAGTGCAAAAAAAACGATGGATTTGGGCCCAGATCTTTGGACTAGGGCGAATGTGTGACATTGATCCACATTCTGTCCATCACCTGTTTTGTTTGCAATTGCCGCCATAAGTGCGCTGGGGATGCTCAGACGTGGGTCCCAGGCACTCCACACCACTGGAGTCAAGCTAGCCGGGCTGATGAGAGGTGTTACCTCGAAACCGGTCCGGTCCTCGGATGCTTGATTCCGTTCTGGGAAGGACATGGCTTTTGTAGTTCGGACTGGACTGTTCCCATGGGGCACAGGGTCAGAGCTGATTTGCATATCGCAATTGTCTAACCCAGGGTGGTGTGGAGTGCAAAAAAACGATGGATTTGGGCCCAGATCTTTGGACTGGGGCGAATGTGTGACATTGATCCACATTCTGTCCATCACCTGTTTTGTTTGCAATTGCCGCCATAAGTGCGCTGGGGATGCTCAGACGTGGGTCCCAGGCACTCCACACCACTGGAGTCAAGCTAGCCGGGCTGATGAGAGGTGTTACCTCGAAACCGGTCCGGTCCTCGGATGCTTGATTCCGTTCTGGGAAGGACATGGCTTTTTGTAGTTCAGACTGGACTGTTCCCATGGGGCACAGGGTCAGAGCTGATTTGCATATCGCCATTGTCTAACCCAGGGTGGTGTGGAGTGCAAAAAAACGATGGACTTGGGCCCAGATCTTTGGACTGGGGCGAATGTGTGACATTGATCCACATTCTGTCCATCACCTGTTTTGTTTGCAATTGCCGCCATAAGTGCGCTGGGGATGCTTCAGACGTGGGTCCCAGGCACTCCACACCACTGGAGTCAAGCTAGCCGGGCTGATGAGAGGTGTTACCTCGAAACCGGTCCGGTCCTCGGATGCTTGATTCCGTTCTGGGAAGGACATGGCTTTTGTAGTTCGGACTGGACTGTTCCCATGGGGCACAGGGTCAGAGCTGATTTGCATATCGCAATTGTCTAACCCAGGGTGGTGTGGAGTGCAAAAAAACGATGGATTTGGGCCCAGATCTTTGGACTGGGGCGAATGTGTGACATTGATCCACATTCTGTCCATCACCTGTTTTGTTTGCAATTGCCGCCATAAGTGCGCTGGGGATGCTCAGACGTGGGTCCCAGGCACTCCACACCACTGGAGTCAAGCTAGCCGGGCTGATGAGAGGTGTTACCTCGAAACCGGTCCGGTCCTCGGATGCTTGATTCCGTTCTGGGAAGGACATGGCTTTTTGTAGTTCAGACTGGACTGTTCCCATGGGGCACAGGGTCAGAGCTGATTTGCATATCGCCATTGTCTAACCCAGGGTGGTGTGGAGTGCAAAAAAACGATGGACTTGGGCCCAGATCTTTGGACTGGGGCGAATGTGTGACATTGATCCACATTCTGTCCATCACCTGTTTTGTTTGCAATTGCCGCCATAAGTGCGCTGGGGATGCTTCAGACGTGGGTCCCAGGCACTCCACACCACTGGAGTCAAGCTAGCCGGGCTGATGAGAGGTGTTACCTCGAAACCGGTCCGGTCCTCGGATGCTTGATTCCGTTCTGGGAAGGACATGGCTTTTGTAGTTCGGACTGGACTGTTCCCATGGGGCACAGGGTCAGAGCTGATTTGCATATCGCCATTGTCTAACCCAGGGTGGTGTGGAGTGCAAAAAAGCGATAGACTTGGGCCCAGATCTTTGGACTGGGGCGAATGTGTGACATTGATCCACATTCTGTCCATCACCTGTTTTGTTTGCAATTGCCGTCATAATTGCGCTGGGGATGCTAAGACGTGGGTCCCAGGCACTCCACACCACTGGAGTCAAGCTAGCCGGGCTGATGAGAGGTGTTACCTCGAAACCGGTCCGGTCCTCGGATGCTTGATTCCGTTCTGGGAAGGACATGGCTTTTGTAGTTCGGACTGGACTGTTCCCATGGGGCACAGGGTCAGAGCTGATTTGCATATCGCCATTGTCTAACCCAGGGTGGTGTGAAGTGCAAAAACACGATGGATTTGGGCCCAGATCTTTGGACTGGGGCGAATGTGTGACATTGATCCACATTCTGTCCATCACCTGTTTTGTTTGCAATTGCCGCCATAAGTGCGCTGGGGATGCTCAGACGTGGGTCCCAGGCACTCCACACCACTGGAGTCAAGCTAGCCGGGCTGATGAGAGGTGTTACCTCGAAACCGGTCCGGTCCTCGGATGCTTGATTCCGTTCTGGGAAGGACATGGCTTTTGTAGTTCGGACTGGACTGTTCCCATGGGGCACAGGGTCAGAGCTGATTTGCATATCGTCATTGTCTAACCCAGGGTGGTGTGGAGTGCAAAAAAACGATGGATTTGGGCCCAGATCTTGGGACTGGGGCGAATGTGTGACATTGATCCACATTCTGTCCATCACCTGTTTTGTTTGCAATTGCCGCCATAAGTGCGCTGGGGATGCTCAGACGTGGGTCTCAGGCACTCCACACCACTGGAGTCAAGCTAGCCGGGCTGATGAGAGGTGTTACCTCGAAACCGGTCCGGTCCTCGGATGCTTGATTCCGTTCTGGGAAGGACATGGCTTTTGTAGTTCGGACTGGACTGTTCCCATGGGGCACAGGGTCAGAGCTGATTTGCATATCGCCATTGTCTAACCCAGGGTGGTGTGGAGTGCAAAAAAACGATGGATTTGGGCCCAGATCTTTGGACTGGGGCGAATGTGTGACATTGATCCACATTCTGTCAATCACCTGTTTTGTTTGCAATTGCCGCCATAAGTGCGCTGGGGATGCTCAGACGTGGGTCCCAGGCACTCCACACCACTGGATTCAAGCTAGCCGGGCTGATGAGAGGTGTTACCTCGAAACCAGTCCGGTCCTCGGATGCTTGATTCCGTTCTGGGAAGGACATGGCTTTTGTAGTTCGGACTGGACTGTTCCCATGGGGCACAGGGTCAGAGCTGATTTGCATATCGCCATTGTCTAACCCAGGGTGGTGTGGAGTGCAAAAAAACGATGGATTTGGGCCCAGATCTTTGGACTGGGGCGAATGTGTGACATTGATCCACATTCTGTCCATCACCTGTTTTGTTTGCAATTGCCGCCATAAGTGCGCTGGGGATGCTCAGACGTGGGTCCCAGGCACTCCACACCACTGGAGTCAAGCTAGCCGGGCTGATGAGAGGTGTTACCTCGAAACCGGTCCGGTCCTGGGATGCTTGATTCCGTTCTGGGAAGGACATGGCTTTTGTAGTTCGGACTGGACTGTTCCCATGGGGCACAGGGTCAGAGCTGATTTGCATATCGCCATTGTCTTACCCAGGGTGGTGTGGAGTGCAAAAAAAACGATGGATTTGGGCCCAGATCTTTGGACTGGGGCGAATGTGTGACATTGATCCACATTCTGTCCATCACCTGTTTTGTTTGCAATTGCCGCCATAAGTGCGCTGGGGATGCTCAGACGTGGGTCTTAGGCACTCCACACCACTGGAGTCAAGATAGCCGGGCTGATGAGAGGTGTTACCTCGAAACCGGTCCTGTCCTCGGATGCTTGATTCCGTTCTGGGAAGGACATGGCTTTTGTAGTTCGGATTGGACTGTTCCCATGGGGCACAGGGTCAGAGCTGATTTGCATATCGCCATTGTCTAACCCAGGGTGGTGTGGAGTGCAAAAAAACGATGGATTTGGGCCCAGATCTTTGGACTGGGGCGAATGTGTGACATTGATCCACATTCTTGTCATCACCTGTTTTGTTTGCAATTGCCGCCATAAGTGCGCTGGGGATGCTCAGACGTGGGTCCCAGGCACTCCACACCACTGGAGTCAAGCTAGCCGGGCTGATGAGAGGTGTTACCTCGAAACCGGTCCGGTCCTCGGATGCTTGATTCCGTTCTGGGAAGGACATGGCTTTTGTAGTTCGGACTGGACTGTTCCCATGGGGCACAGGGTCAGAGCTGATTTGCATATCGCCATTGTCTAACCCAGGGTGGTGTGGAGTGCAAAAAAACGATGGATTTGGGCCCAGATCTTTGGACTGGGGCGAATGTGTGACATTGATCCACATTCTGTCCATCACCTGTTTTGTTTGCAATTGCCGCCATAAGTGCGCTGGGGATGCTCAGACGTGGGTCCCAGGCACTCCACACCACTGGAGTCAAGCTAGCCGGGCTGATGAGAGGTGTTACCTCGAAACCGGTCCGGTCCTCGGATGTTTGATTCCGTTCTGGGAAGGACATGGCTTTTGTAGTTCGGACTGGACTGTTCCCATGGGGCACAGGGTCAGAGCTGATTTGCATATCGCCATTGTCTAACCCAGGGTGGTGTGGAGTGCAAAAAAACGATGGATTTGGGCCGAGATCTTTGGACTGGGGCGAATGTGTGACATTGATCCACATTCTGTCCATCACCTGTTTTGTTTGCAATTGCCGCCATAAGTGCGCTGGGGATGCTCAGACGTGGGTCCCAGGCACTCCACACCACTGGAGTCAAGCTAGCCAGGCTGATGAGTGGTGTTACCTCGAAACCGGTCCGGTCCTCGGATGCTTGATTCCGTTCTGGGAAGGACATGGCTTTTGTAGTTCGGACTGGACTGTTCCCATGGGGCACAGGGTCAGAGCTGATTTGCATATCGCCATTGTCTAACCCAGGGTGGTGTGGAGTGCAAAAAAGCGATGGACTTGGGCCCAGATCTTTGGACTGGGGCGAATGTGTGACATTGATCCACATTCTGTCCATCACCTGTTTTGTTTGTAATTGCCGCCATAAGTGCGCTGGGGATGCTCAGACGTGGGTCCCAGGCACTCCACACCACTGGAGTCAAGCTAGCCGGGCTGATGAGAGGTGTTACCTCGAAACCGGTCCGGTCCTCGGATGCTTGATTCCGTTCTGGGAAGGACATGGCTTTTGTAGTTCGGACTGGACTGTTCCCATGGGGCACAGGGTCAGAAATGATTTGCATATCGCCATTGTCTAACCCAGGGTGGTGTGAAGTGCAAAAACACGATGGATTTGGGCCCAGATCTTTGGACTGGGGCGAATGTGTGACATTGATCCACATTCTGTCCATCACCTGTTTTGTTTGCAATTGCCGCCATAAGTGCGCTGGGGATGCTCAGACGTGGGTCCCAGGCACTCCACACCACTGGAGTCAAGCTAGTCGGGCTGATGAGAGGTGTTACCTCGAAACCGGTCCGGTCCTCGGATGCTTGATTCCGTTCTGGGAAGGACATGGCTTTTGTAGTTCGGACTGGACTGTTCCCATGGGGCACAGGGTCAGAGCTGATTTGCATATCGTCATTGTCTAACCCAGGGTGGTGTGGAGTGCAAAAAAACGATGGATTTGGGCCCAGATCTTTGGACTGGGGCGAATGTGTGACATTGATCCACATTCTGTCCATCACCTGTTTTGTTTGCAATTGCCGCCATAAGTGCGCTGGGGATGCTCAGACGTGGGTCCCAGGCACTCCACACCACTGGAGTCAAGCTAGCCGGGCTGATGAGAGGTGTTACCTCGAAACCGGTCCGGTCCTCGGATGCTTGATTCCGTTCTGGGAAGGACATGGCTTTTGTAGTTCGGACTGGACTGTTCCCATGGGGCACAGGGTCAGAGCTGATTTGCATATCGCCATTGTCTAACCCAGGGTGGTGTGGAGTGCAAAAAAACGATGGATTTGGGCCCAGATCTTTGGACTGGGGCGAATGTGTGACATTGATCCACATTCTGTCCATCACCTGTTTTGTTTGCAATTGCCGCCATAAGTGCGCTGGGGATGCTCAGACGTGGGTCCCAGGCACTCCACACCACTGGAGTCAAGCTAGCCGGGCTGATGAGAGGTGTTACCTCGAAACCAGTCCGGTCCTCGGATGCTTAATTCCGTTCTGGGAAGGACATGGCTTTTGTAGTTCGGACTGGACTGTTCCCATGGGGCACAGGGTCAGAGCTGATTTGCATATCGCCATTGTCTAACCCAGGGTGGTGTGGAGTGCAAAAAAACGATGGATTTGGGCCCAGATCTTTGGACTGGGGCGAATGTGTGACATTGATCCACATTCTGTCCATCACCTGTTTTGTTTGCAATTGCCGCCATAAGTGCGCTGGGGATGCTCAGACGTGGGTCCCAGGCACTCCACACCACTGGAGTCAAGCTAGCCGGGCTGATGAGAGGTGTTACCTCGAAACCGGTCCGGTCCTCGGATGCTTGATTCCGTTCTGGGAAGGACATGGCTTTTGTAGTTCGGACTGGACTGTTCCCATGGGGCACAGGGTCAGAGCTGATTTGCATATCGCCATTGTCTTACCCAGGGTGGTGTGGAGTGCAAAAAAAACGATGGATTTGGGCCCAGATCTTTGGACTGGGGCGAATGTGTGACATTGATCCACATTCTGTCCATCACCTGTTTTGTTTGCAATTGCCGCCATAAGTGCGCTGGGGATGCTCAGACGTGGGTCTTAGGCACTCCACACCACTGGAGTCAAGCTAGCCGGGCTGATGAGAGGTGTTACCTCGAAACCGGTCCGGTCCTCGGATGCTTGATTCCGTTCTGGGAAGGACATGGCTTTTGTAGTTCGGACTGGACTGTTCCCATGGGGCACAGGGTCAGAGCTGATTTGCATATCGCCATTGTCTAACCCAGGGTGGTGTGGAGTGCAAAAACACGATGGATTTGGGCCCAGATCTTTGGACTGGGGCGAATGTGTGACATTGATCCACATTCTTGTCATCACCTGTTTTGTTTGCAATTGCCGCCATAAGTGCGCTGGGGATGCTCAGACGTGGGTCCCAGGCACTCCACACCACTGGAGTCAAGCTAGCCGGGCTGATGAGAGGTGTTACCTCGAAACCGGTCCGGTCCTCGGATGCTTGATTCCGTTCTGGGAAGGACATGGCTTTTGTAGTTCGGACTGGACTGTTCCCATGGGGCACAGGGTCAGAGCTGATTTGCATATCGCCATTGTCTAACCCAGGGTGGTGTGGAGTGCAAAAAAACGATGGATTTGGGCCCAGATCTTTGGACTGGGGCGAATGTGTGACATTGATCCACATTCTGTCCATCACCTGTTTTGTTTGCAATTGCCGCCATAAGTGCGCTGGGGATGCTCAGACGTGGGTCCCAGGCACTCCACACCACTGGAGTCAAGCTAGCCGGGCTGATGAGAGGTGTTACCTCGAAACCGGTCCGGTCCTCGGATGCTTGATTCCGTTCTGGGAAGGACATGGCTTTTGTAGTTCGGACTGGACTGTTCCCATGGGGCACAGGGTCAGAGCTGATTTGCATATCGCCATTGTCTAACCCAGGGTGGTGTGGAGTGCAAAAAAACGATGGATTTGGGCCCAGATCTTTGGACTGGGGCGAATGTGTGACATTGATCCACATTCTGTCCATCACCTGTTTTGTTTGCAATTGCCGCCATAAGTGCGCTGGGGATGCTCAGACGTGGGTCCCAGGCACTCCACACCACTGGAGTCAAGCTAGCCGGGCTGATGAGAGGTGTTACCTCGAAACCGGTGCGGTCCTCGGATGCTTGATTCCGTTCTGGGAAGGACATGGCTTTTGTAGTTCGGACTGGACTGTTCCCATGGGGCACAGGGTCAGAGCTGATTTGCATATCGCCATTGTCTAACCCAGGGTGGTGTGGAGTGCAAAAAAACGATGGATTTGGGCCCGGATCTTTGGACTGGGGCGAATGTGTGACATTGATCCACATTCTGTCCATCACCTGTTTTGTTTGCAATTGCCGCCATAAGTGCGCTGGGGATGCTCAGACGTGGGTCCCAGGCACTCCACACCACTGGAGTCAAGCTAGCCGGGCTGATGAGAGGTGTTACCTCGAAACCGGTCCGGTCCTTGGATGCTTGATTCCGTTCTGGGAAGGACATGGCTTTTGTAGTTCGGACTGGACTGTTCCCATGGGGCACAGGGTCAGAGCTGATTTGCATATCGCCATTGTCTAACCCAGGGTGGTGTGGAGTGCAAACAAACGATGGATTTGGGCCCAGATCTTTGGACTGGGGCGAATGTGTGACATTGATCCACATTCTGTCCATCACCTGTTTTGTTTGCAATTGCCGCCATAAGTGCGCTGGGGATGCTCAGACGTGGGTCCCAGGCACTCCACACCACTGGAGTCAAGCTAGCCGGGCTGATGAGAGGTGTTACCTCGAAACAGGTCCGGTCCTCGGATGCTTGATTCCGTTCTGGGAAGGACATGGCTTTTGTAGTTCGGACTGGACTGTTCCCATGGGGCACAGGGTCAGAGCTGATTTGCATATCGCCATTGTCTAACCCAGGGTGGTGTGGAGTTAAAAAAAACGATGGATTTGGGCCCAGATCTTTGGACTGGGGCGAATGTGTGACATTGATCCACATTCTGTCCATCACCTGTTTTGTTTGCAATTGCCGCCATAAGTGCGCTGGGGATGCTCAGACGTGGGTCCCAGGCACTCCACACCACTGGAGTCAAGCTAGCCGGGCTGATGAGAGGTGTTACCTCGAAACCGGTCCGGTCCTCGGATGCTTGATTCCGTTCTGGGAAGGACATGGCTTTTGTAGTTCGGACTGGACTGTTCCCATGGGGCACAGGGTCAGAGCTGATTTGCATATCGCCATTGTCTAACCCAGGGTGGTGTGGAGTGCAAAAAAAACGATGGATTTGGGCCCAGATCTTTGGACTAGGGCGAATGTGTGACATTGATCCACATTCTGTCCATCACCTGTTTTGTTTGCAATTGCCGCCATAAGTGCGCTGGGGATGCTCAGACGTGGGTCCCAGGCACTCCACACCACTGGAGTCAAGCTAGCCGGGCTGATGAGAGGTGTTACCTCGAAACCGGTCCGGTCCTCGGATGCTTGATTCCGTTCTGGGAAGGACATGGCTTTTGTAGTTCGGACTGGACTGTTCCCATGGGGCACAGGGTCAGAGCTGATTTGCATATCGCAATTGTCTAACCCAGGGTGGTGTGGAGTGCAAAAAAACGATGGATTTGGGCCCAGATCTTTGGACTGGGGCGAATGTGTGACATTGATCCACATTCTGTCCATCACCTGTTTTGTTTGCAATTGCCGCCATAAGTGCGCTGGGGATGCTCAGACGTGGGTCCCAGGCACTCCACACCACTGGAGTCAAGCTAGCCGGGCTGATGAGAGGTGTTACCTCGAAACCGGTCCGGTCCTCGGATGCTTGATTCCGTTCTGGGAAGGACATGGCTTTTTGTAGTTCAGACTGGACTGTTCCCATGGGGCACAGGGTCAGAGCTGATTTGCATATCGCCATTGTCTAACCCAGGGTGGTGTGGAGTGCAAAAAAACGATGGACTTGGGCCCAGATCTTTGGACTGGGGCGAATGTGTGACATTGATCCACATTCTGTCCATCACCTGTTTTGTTTGCAATTGCCGCCATAAGTGCGCTGGGGATGCTTCAGACGTGGGTCCCAGGCACTCCACACCACTGGAGTCAAGCTAGCCGGGCTGATGAGAGGTGTTACCTCGAAACCGGTCCGGTCCTCGGATGCTTGATTCCGTTCTGGGAAGGACATGGCTTTTGTAGTTCGGACTGGACTGTTCCCATGGGGCACAGGGTCAGAGCTGATTTGCATATCGCCATTGTCTAACCCAGGGTGGTGTGAAGTGCAAAAACACGATGGATTTGGGCCCAGATCTTTGGACTGGGGCGAATGTGTGACATTGATCCAAATTCTGTCCATCACCTGTTTTGTTTGCAATTGCCGCCATAAGTGCGCTGGGGATGCTCAGACGTGGGTCCCAGGCACTCCACACCACTGGAGTCAAGCTAGCCGGGCTGATGAGAGGTGTTACCTCGAAACCGGTCCGGTCCTCGGATGCTTGATTCCGTTCTGGGAAGGACATGGCTTTTGTAGTTCGGACTGGACTGTTCCCATGGGGCACAGGGTCAGAGATGATTTGCATATCGTCATTGTCTAACCCAGGGTGGTGTGGAGTGCAAAAAAACGATGGATTTGGGCCCAGATCTTTGGACTGGGGCGAATGTGTGACATTGATCCACATTCTGTCCATAACCTGTTTTGTTTGCAATTGCCGCCATAAGTGCGCTGGGGATGCTCAGACGTGGGTCCCAGGCACTCCACACCACTGGAGTCAAGCTAGCCAGGCTGATGAGAGGTGTTACCTCGAAACCGGTCCGGTCCTCGGATGCTTGATTCCGTTCTGGGAAGGACATGGCTTTTGTAGTTCAGACTGGACTGTTCCCATGGGGCACAGGGTCAGAGCTGATTTGCATATCGCCATTGTCTAACCCAGGGTGGTGTGGAGTGCAAAAAAGCGATGGACTTGGGCCCAGATCTTTGGACTGGGGCGAATGTGTGACATTGATCCACATTCTGTCCATCACCTGTTTTGTTTGCAATTGCCGCCATAAGTGCGCTGGGGATGCTCAGACGTGGGTCCCAGGCACTCCACACCACTGGAGTCAAGCTAGCCGGGCTGATGAGAGGTGTTACCTTGAAACCGGTCCGGCCCTCGGATGCTTGATTCCGTTCTGGGAAGGACATGGCTTTTGTAGTTCGGACTGGACTGTTCCCATGGGGCACAGGGTCAGAGCTGATTTGCATATCGCCATTGTCTAACCCAGGGTGGTGTGAAGGGCAAAAACACGATGGATTTGGGCCCAGATCTTTGGACTGGGGCGAATGTGTGACATTGATCCACATTCTGTCCATCACCTGTTTTGTTTGCAATTGCCGCCATAAGTGCGCTGGGGATGCTCAGACGTGGGTCCCAGGCACTCCACACCACTGGAGTCAAGCTAGTCGGGCTGATGAGAGGTGTTACCTCGCAACCGGTCCGGTCCTCGGATGCTTGATTCCGTTCTGGGAAGGACATGGCTTTTGTAGTTTGGACTGGACTGTTCCCATGGGGCACAGGGTCAGAGCTGATTTGCATATCGTCATTGTCTAACCCAGGGTGGTGTGGAGTGCAAAAAAACGATGGATTTGGGCCCAGATCTTTGGACTGGGGCGAATGTGTGACATTGATCCACATTCTGTCCATCACCTGTTTTGTTTGCAATTGCCGCCATAAGTGCGCTGGGGATGCTCAGACGTGGGTCCCAGGCACTCCACACCACTGGAGTCAAGCTAGCCGGGCTGATGAGAGGTGTTACCTCGAAACCGGTCCGGTCCTCGGATGCTTGATTCCGTTCTGGGAAGGACATGGCTTTTGTAGTTCGGACTGGACTGTTCCCATGGGGCACAGGGTCAGAGCTGATTTGCATATCGCCATTGTCTAACCCAGGGTGGTGTGGAGTGCAAAAAAACGATGGATTTGGGCCCAGATCTTTGGACTGGGGCGAATGTGTGACATTGATCCACATTCTGTCCATCACCTGTTTTGTTTGCAATTGCCGCCATAAGTGCGCTGGGGATGCTCAGACGTGGGTCCCAGGCACTCCACACCACTGGAGTCAAGCTAGCCGGGCTGATGAGAGGTGTTACCTCGAAACCAGTCCGGTCCTCGGATGCTTGATTCCGTTCTGGGAAGGACATGGCTTTTGTAGTTCGGACTGGACTGTTCCCATGGGGCACAGGGTCAGAGCTGATTTGCATATCGCCATTGTCTAACCCAGGGTGGTGTGGAGTGCAAAAAAACGATGGATTTGGGCCCAGATCTTTGGACTGGGGCGAATGTGTGACATTGATCCACATTCTGTCCATCACCTGTTTTGTTTGCAATTGCCGCCATAAGTGCGCTGGGGATGCTCAGACGTGGGTCCCAGGCACTCCACACCACTGGAGTCAAGCTAGCCGGGCTGATGAGAGGTGTTACCTCGAAACCGGTCCGGTCCTCGGATGCTTGATTCCGTTCTGGGAAGGACATGGCTTTTGTAGTTCGGACTGGACTGTTCCCATGGGGCACAGGGTCAGAGCTGATTTGCATATCGCCATTGTCTTACCCAGGGTGGTGTGGAGTGCAAAAAAAACGATGGATTTGGGCCCAGATCTTTGGACTGGGGCGAATGTGTGACATTGATCCACATTCTGTCCATCACCTGTTTTGTTTGCAATTGCCGCCATAAGTGCGCTGGGGATGCTCAGACGTGGGTCTTAGGCACTCCACACCACTGGAGTCAAGCTAGCCGGGCTGATGAGAGGTGTTACCTCGAAACCGGTCCGGTCCTCGGATGCTTGATTCCGTTCTGGGAAGGACATGGCTTTTGTAGTTCGGACTGGACTGTTCCCATGGGGCACAGGGTCAGAGCTGATTTGCATATCGCCATTGTCTAACCCAGGGTGGTGTGGAGTGCAAAAAAACGATGGATTTGGGCCCAGATCTTTGGACTGGGGCGAATGTGTGACATTGATCCACATTCTTGTCATCACCTGTTTTGTTTGCAATTGCCGCCATAAGTGCGCTGGGGATGCTCAGACGTGGGTCCCAGGCACTCCACACCACTGGAGTCAAGCTATCCGGGCTGATGAGAGGTGTTACCTCGAAACCGGTCCAGTCCTCGGATGCTTGATTCCGTTCTGGGAAGGACATGGCTTTTGTAGTTCGGACTGGACTGTTCCCATGGGGCACAGGGTCAGAGCTGATTTGCATATCGCCATTGTCTAACCCAGGGTGGTGTGGAGTGCAAAAAAACGATGGATTTGGGCCCAGATCTTTGGACTGGGGCGAATGTGTGGCATTGATCCACATTCTGTCCATCACCTGTTTTGTTTGCAATTGCCGCCATAAGTGCGCTGGGGATGCTCAGACGTGGGTCCCAGGCACTCCACACCACTGGAGTCAAGCTAGCCGGGCTGATGAGAGGTGTTACCTCGAAACCGGTGCGGTCCTCGGATGCTTGATTCCGTTCTGGGAAGGACATGGCTTTTGTAGTTCGGACTGGACGGTTCCCATGGGGCACAGGGTCAGAGCTGATTTGCATATCGCCATTGTCTAACCCAGGGTGGTGTGGAGTGCAAAAAAACGATGGATTTGGGCCCGGATCTTTAGACTGGGGCGAATGTGTGACATTGATCCACATTCTGTCCATCACCTGTTTTGTTTGCAATTGCCGCCATAAGTGCACTGGGGATGCTCAGACGTGGGTCCCAGGCACTCCACACCACTATAGTCAAGCTAGCCAGGCTGATGAGAGGTGTTACCTCGAAACCGGTCCGGTCCTCGGATGCTTGATTCCGTTCTGGGAAGGACATGGATTTTGTAGTTCGGACTGGACTGTTCCCATGGGGCACAGGGTCAGAGCTGATTTGCATATCTCCATTGTCTAACCCAGGGTGGTGTGGAGTGCAAAAAAACGATGGACTTGGGCCCAGATCTTTGGACTGGGGCGAATGTGTGACATTGATCCACATTCTGTCCATCACCTGTTTTGTTTGCAATTGCCGCCATAAGTGCGCTGGGGATGCTCAGACGTGGGTCCCAGGCACTCCACACCACTGGAGTCAAGCTAGCCGGGCTGATGAGAGGTGTTACCTCGAAACCGGTCCGGTCCTCGGATGCGTGATTCCGTTCTGGGAAGGACATGGCTTTTGTAGTTCGGACTGGACTGTTCCCATGGGGCACAGGGTCAGAGCTGATTTGCATATTGCCATTGTCTAACCCAGGGTGGTGTGGAGTGCAAAAAAACGATGGATTTGGGCCCAGATCTTTGGACTGGGGCGAATGTGTGACATTGATCCACATTCTGTCCATCACCTGTTTTGTTTGCAATTGCCGCCATAACTGCTCTGGGGATGCTCAGACGTGGGTCCCAGGCACTCCACACCACTGGAGTCAAGCTAGCCGGGCTGATGAGAGGTGTTACCTCGAAACAGGTCCGGTCCTCGGATGCTTGATTCCGTTCTGGGAAGGACATGGCTTTTGTAGATCGGACTGGACTGTTCCCATGGGGCACAGGGTCAGAGCTGATTTGCATATCGCCATTGTCTAACCCAGGGTGGTGTGGAGTGCAAAAAAACAATGGATTTGGGCCCAGATCTTTGGACTGGGGCGAATGTGTGACATTGATCCACATTCTGTCCATCACCTGTTTTGTTTGCAATTGCCGCCATAAGTGCGCTGGGGATGCTCAGACGTGGGTCCCAGGCACTCCACACCACTGGAGTCAAGCTAGCCGGGCTGATGAGAGGTGTTACATCGAAACCGGTCCGGTCCTCGGATGCTTGATTCCGTTCTGGGAAGGACATGGCTTTTGTAGTTCAGACTGGACTGTTCCCATGGGGCACAGGGTCAGAGCTGATTTGCATATCGCCATTGTCTAACCCAGGGTGGTGTGGAGTGCAAAAAAAACGATGGATTTGGGCCCAGATCTTTGGACTGGGGCGAATGTGTGACATTGATCCACATTCTGTCCATCACCTGTTTTGTTTGCAATTGCCGCCATAAGTGCGCTGGGGATGCTCAGACGTGGGTCCCAGGCACTCCACACCACTGGAGTCAAGCTAGCCGGGCTGATGAGAGGTGTTACCTCGAAACCGGTCCGGTCCTCGGATGTTTGATTCCGTTCTGGGAAGGACATGGCTTTTGTAGTTCGGACTGGACTGTTCCCATGGGGCACAGGGTCAGAGCTGATTTGCATATCGCCATTGTCTAACCCAGGGTGGTGTGGAGTGCAAAAAAACGATGGATTTGGGCCCAGATCTTTGGACTGGGGCGAATGTGTGACATTGATCCACATTCTGTCCATCACCTGTTTTGTTTGCAATTGCCGCCATAAGTGCGCTGGGGATGCTCAGACGTGGGTCCCAGGCACTCCACACCACTGGAGTCAAGCTAGCCGGGCTGATGAGAGGTGTTACCTCGAAACCGGTCCGGTCCTCGGATGCTTGATTCCGTTCTGGGAAGGACATGGCTTTTTGTAGTTCAGACTGGACTGTTCCCATGGGGCACAGGGTCAGAGCTGATTTGCATATCGCCATTGTCTAACCCAGGGTGGTGTGGAGTGCAAAAAAACGATGGATTTGGGCCCAGATCTTTGGACTGGGGCGAATGTGTGACATTGATCCACATTCTGTCCATCACCTGTTTTGTTTGCAATTGCCGCCATAAGTGCGCTGGGGATGCTCAGACGTGGGTCCCAGGCACTCCACACCACTGGAGTCAAGCTAGCCGGGCTGATGAGAGGTGTTACATCGAAACCGGTCCGGTCCTCGGATGCTTGATTCCGTTCTGGGAAGGACATGGCTTTTGTAGTTCAGACTGGACTGTTCCCATGGGGCACAGGGTCAGAGCTGATTTGCATATCGCCATTGTCTAACCCAGGGTGGTGTGGAGTGCAAAAAAAACGATGGATTTGGGCCCAGATCTTTGGACTGGGGCGAATGTGTGACATTGATCCACATTCTGTCCATCACCTGTTTTGTTTGCAATTGCCGCCATAAGTGCGCTGGGGATGCTCAGACGTGGGTCCCAGGCACTCCACACCACTGGAGTCAAGCTAGCCGGGCTGATGAGAGGTGTTACCTCGAAACCGGTCCGGTCCTCGGATGTTTGATTCCGTTCTGGGAAGGACATGGCTTTTGTAGTTCGGACTGGACTGTTCCCATGGGGCACAGGGTCAGAGCTGATTTGCATATCGCCATTGTCTAACCCAGGGTGGTGTGGAGTGCAAAAAAACGATGGATTTGGGCCCAGATCTTTGGACTGGGGCGAATGTGTGACATTGATCCACATTCTGTCCATCACCTGTTTTGTTTGCAATTGCCGCCATAAGTGCGCTGGGGATGCTCAGACGTGGGTCCCAGGCACTCCACACCACTGGAGTCAAGCTAGCCGGGCTGATGAGAGGTGTTACCTCGAAACCGGTCCGGTCCTCGGATGCTTGATTCCGTTCTGGGAAGGACATGGCTTTTTGTAGTTCAGACTGGACTGTTCCCATGGGGCACAGGGTCAGAGCTGATTTGCATATCGCCATTGTCTAACCCAGGGTGGTGTGGAGTGCAAAAAAACGATGGATTTGGGCCCAGATCTTTGGACTGGGGCGAATGTGTGACATTGATCCACATTCTGTCCATCACCTGTTTTGTTTGCAATTGCCGCCATAAGTGCGCTGGGGATGCTCAGACGTGGGTCCCAGGCACTCCACACCACTGGAGTCAAGCTAGCCGGGCTGATGAGAGGTGTTACCTCAAAACCGGTCTGGTCCTCGGATGCTTGATTCCGTTCTGGGAAGGACATGGCTTTTGTAGTTCGGACTGGACTGTTCCCATGGGGCACAGGGTCAGAGCTGATTTGCATATCGTCATTGTCTAACCCAGGGTGGTGTGGAGTGCAAAAAAACGATGGATTTGGGCCCAGATCTTTGGACTGGGGCGAATGTGTGACATTGATCCACATTCTGTCCATCACCTGTTTTGTTTGCAATTGCCGCCATAAGTGCACTGGGGATGCTCAGACGTGGGTCCCAGGCACTCCACACCACTGGAGTCAAGCTAGCCGGGCTGATGAGAGGTGTTACCTCGAAACCGGTCCGGTCCTCGGATGCTTGATTCCGTTCTGGGAAGGACATGGCTTTTGTAGTTCGGACTGGACTGTTCCCATGGGGCACAGGGTCAGAGCTGATTTGCATATCGCCATTGTCTAACCCAGGGTGGTGTGGAGTGCAAAAAAACGATGGATTTGGGCCCAGATCTTTGGACTGTGGCGAATGTGTGACATTGATCCACATTCTGTCCATCACCTGTTTTGTTTGCAATTGCCGCCATAAGTGCGCTGGGGATGCTCAGACGTGGGTCCCAGGCACTCCACACCACTGGAGTCAAGCTAGCCGGGCTGATGAGAGGTGTTACCTCGAAACCAGTCCGGTCCTCGGATGCTTGATTCCGTTCTGGGAAGGACATGGCTTTTGTAGTTCGGACTGGACTGTTCCCATGGGGCACAGGGTCAGAGCTGATTTGCATATCGCCATTGTCTAACCCAGGGTGGTGTGGAGTGCAAAAAAACGATGGATTTGGGCCCAGATCTTTGGACTGGGGCGAATGTGTGACATTGATCCACATTCTGTCCATCACCTGTTTTGTTTGCAATTGCCGCCATAAGTGCGCTGGGGATGCTCAGACGTGGGTCCCAGGCACTCCACACCACTGGAGTCAAGCTAGCCGGGCTGATGAGAGGTGTTACCTCGAAACCGGTCCGGTCCTCGGATGCTTGATTCCGTTCTGGGAAGGACATGGCTTTTGTAGTTCAGACTGGACTGTTCCCATGGGGCACAGGGTCAGAGCTGATTTGCATATCGCCATTGTCTTACCCAGGGTGGTGTGGAGTGCAAAAAAAACGATGGATTTGGGCCCAGATCTTTGGACTGGGGCGAATGTGTGACATTGATCCACATTCTGTCCATCACCTGTTTTGTTTGCAATTGCCGCCATAAGTGCGCTGGGGATGCTCAGACGTGGGTCTTAGGCACTCCACACCACTGGAGTCAAGATAGCCGGGCTGATGAGAGGTGTTACCTCAAAACCGGTCCGGTCCTCGGATGCTTGATTCCGTTCTGGGAAGGACATGGCTTTTGTAGTTCGGATTGGACTGTTCCCATGGGGCACAGGGTCAGAGCTGATTTGCATATCGCCATTGTCTAACCCAGGGTGGTGTGGAGTGCAAAAAAACGATGGATTTGGGTCCAGATCTTTGGACTGGGGCGAATGTGTGACATTGATCCACATTCTTGTCATCACCTGTTTTGTTTGCAATTGCCACCATAAGTGCGCTGGGGATGCTCAGACGTGGGTCCCAGGCACTCCACACCACTGGAGTCAAGCAAGCCGGGCTGATGAGAGGTGTTACCTCGAAACCGGTCCGGTCCTCGGATGCTTGATTCCGTTCTGGGAAGGACATGGCTTTTGTAGTTCGGACTGGACTGTTCCCATGGGGCACAGGGTCAGAGCTGATTTGCATATCGCCATTTTCTAACCCAGGGTGGTGTGGAGTGCAAAAAAACGATGGATTTGGGCCCAGATCTTTGGACTGGGGCGAATGTGTGACATTGATCCACATTCTGTCCATCACCTGTTTTGTTTGCAATTGCCGCCATAAGTGCGCTGGGGATGCTCAGACGTGGGTCCCAGGCACTCCACACCACTGGAGTCAAGCTAGCCGGGCTGATGAGAGGTGTTACCTCGAAACCGGTCCGGTCCTCGGATGCTTGATTCCGTTCTGGGAAGGACATGGCTTTTGTAGTTCGGACTGGACTGTTCCCATGGGGCACAGGGTCAGAGCTGATTTGCATATCGCCATTGTCTAACCCAGGGTGGTGTGGAGTGCAAAAAAACGATGGATTTGGGCCCAGATCTTTGGACTGGGGCGAATGTGTGACATTGATCCACATTCTGTCCATCACCTAATTTGTTTGCAATTGCCGCCATAAGTGCGCTGGGGATGCTCAGACGTGGGTCCCAGGAACTCCACACCACTGGAGTCAAGCTAGCCAGGCTGATGAGAGGTGTTACCTCGAAACCGGTCCGGTCCTCGGATGCTTGATTCCGTTCTGGGAAGGACATGGCTTTTGTAGTTCGGACTGGACTGTTCCCATGGGGCACAGGGTCAGAGCTAATTTGCATATCGCCATTGTCTAACCCAGGGTGGTGTGGAGTGCAAAAAAGCGATAGACTTGGGCCCAGATCTTTGGACTGGGGCGAATGTGTGACATTGATCCACATTCTGTCCATCACCTGTTTTGTTTGCAATTGCCGTCATAATTGCGCTGGGGATGCTAAGACGTGGGTCCCAGGCACTCCACACCACTGGAGTCAAGCTAGCCGGGCTGATGAGAGGTGTTACCTCGAAACCGGTCCGGTCCTCGGATGCTTGATTCCGTTCTGGGAAGGACATGGCTTTTGTAGTTCGGACTGGACTGTTCCCATGGGGCACAGGGTCAGAGCTGATTTGCATATCGCCATTGTCTAACCCAGGGTGGTGTGAAGTGCAAAAACACGATGGATTTGGGCCCAGATCTTTGGACTGGGGCGAATGTGTGACATTGATCCACATTCTGTCCATCACCTGTTTTGTTTGCAATTGCCGCCATAAGTGCGCTGGGGATGCTCAGACGTGGGTCCCAGGCACTCCACACCACTGGAGTCAAGCTAGCCGGGCTGATGAGAGGTGTTACCTCGAAACCGGTCCGGTCCTCGGATGCTTGATTCCGTTCTGGGAAGGACATGGCTTTTGTAGTTCGGACTGGACTGTTCCCATGGGGCACAGGGTCAGAGCTGATTTGCATATCGTCATTGTCTAACCCAGGGTGGTGTGGAGTGCAAAAAAACGATGGATTTGGGCCCAGATCTTGGGACTGGGGCGAATGTGTGACATTGATCCACATTCTGTCCATCACCTGTTTTGTTTGCAATTGCCGCCATAAGTGCGCTGGGGATGCTCAGACGTGGGTCTCAGGCACTCCACACCACTGGAGTCAAGCTAGCCGGGCTGATGAGAGGTGTTACCTCGAAACCGGTCCGGTCCTCGGATGCTTGATTCCGTTCTGGGAAGGACATGGCTTTTGTAGTTCGGACTGGACTGTTCCCATGGGGCACAGGGTCAGAGCTGATTTGCATATCGCCATTGTCTAACCCAGGGTGGTGTGGAGTGCAAAAAAACGATGGATTTGGGCCCAGATCTTTGGACTGGGGCGAATGTGTGACATTGATCCACATTCTGTCCATCACCTGTTTTGTTTGCAATTGCCGCCATAAGTGCGCTGGGGATGCTCAGACGTGGGTCCCAGGCACTCCACACCACTGGATTCAAGCTAGCCGGGCTGATGAGAGGTGTTACCTCGAAACCAGTCCGGTCCTCGGATGCTTGATTCCGTTCTGGGAAGGACATGGCTTTTGTAGTTCGGACTGGACTGTTCCCATGGGGCACAGGGTCAGAGCTGATTTGCATATCGCCATTGTCTAACCCAGGGTGGTGTGGAGTGCAAAAAAACGATGGATTTGGGCCCAGATCTTTGGACTGGGGCGAATGTGTGACATTGATCCACATTCTGTCCATCACCTGTTTTGTTTGCAATTGCCGCCATAAGTGCGCTGGGGATGCTCAGACGTGGGTCCCAGGCACTCCACACCACTGGAGTCAAGCTAGCCGGGCTGATGAGAGGTGTTACCTCGAAACCGGTCCGGTCCTGGGATGCTTGATTCCGTTCTGGGAAGGACATGGCTTTTGTAGTTCGGACTGGACTGTTCCCATGGGGCACAGGGTCAGAGCTGATTTGCATATCGCCATTGTCTTACCCAGGGTGGTGTGGAGTGCAAAAAAAACGATGGATTTGGGCCCAGATCTTTGGACTGGGGCGAATGTGTGACATTGATCCACATTCTGTCCATCACCTGTTTTGTTTGCAATTGCCGCCATAAGTGCGCTGGGGATGCTCAGACGTGGGTCTTAGGCACTCCACACCACTGGAGTCAAGATAGCCGGGCTGATGAGAGGTGTTACCTCGAAACCGGTCCTGTCCTCGGATGCTTGATTCCGTTCTGGGAAGGACATGGCTTTTGTAGTTCGGATTGGACTGTTCCCATGGGGCACAGGGTCAGAGCTGATTTGCATATCGCCATTGTCTTACCCAGGGTGGTGTGGAGTGCAAAAAAAACGATGGATTTGGGCCCAGATCTTTGGACTGGGGCGAATGTGTGACATTGATCCACATTCTGTCCATCACCTGTTTTGTTTGCAATTGCCGCCATAAGTGCGCTGGGGATGCTCAGACGTGGGTCTTAGGCACTCCACACCACTGGAGTCAAGATAGCCGGGCTGATGAGAGGTGTTACCTCGAAACCGGTCCTGTCCTCGGATGCTTGATTCCGTTCTGGGAAGGACATGGCTTTTGTAGTTCGGATTGGACTGTTCCCATGGGGCACAGGGTCAGAGCTGATTTGCATATCGCCATTGTCTAACCCAGGGTGGTGTGGAGTGCAAAAAAACGATGGATTTGGGCCCAGATCTTTGGACTGGGGCGAATGTGTGACATTGATCCACATTCTTGTCATCACCTGTTTTGTTTGCAATTGCCGCCATAAGTGCGCTGGGGATGCTCAGACGTGGGTCCCAGGCACTCCACACCACTGGAGTCAAGCTAGCCGGGCTGATGAGAGGTGTTACCTCGAAACCGGTCCGGTCCTCGGATGCTTGATTCCGTTCTGGGAAGGACATGGCTTTTGTAGTTCGGACTGGACTGTTCCCATGGGGCACAGGGTCAGAGCTGATTTGCATATCGCCATTGTCTAACCCAGGGTGGTGTGGAGTGCAAAAAAACGATGGATTTGGGCCCAGATCTTTGGACTGGGGCGAATGTGTGACATTGATCCACATTCTGTCCATCACCTGTTTTGTTTGCAATTGCCGCCATAAGTGCGCTGGGGATGCTCAGACGTGGGTCCCAGGCACTCCACACCACTGGAGTCAAGCTAGCCGGGCTGATGAGAGGTGTTACCTCGAAACCGGTCCGGTCCTCGGATGCTTGATTCCGTTCTGGGAAGGACATGGCTTTTGTAGTTCGGACTGGACTGTTCCCATGGGGCACAGGGTCAGAGCTGATTTGCATATCGCCATTGTCTAACCCAGGGTGGTGTGGAGTGCAAAAAAACGATGGATTTGGGCCGAGATCTTTGGACTGGGGCGAATGTGTGACATTGATCCACATTCTGTCCATCACCTGTTTTGTTTGCAATTGCCGCCATAAGTGCGCTGGGGATGCTCAGACGTGGGTCCCAGGCACTCCACACCATTGGAGTCAAGCTAGCCAGGCTGATGAGAGGTGTTACCTCGAAACCGGTCCGGTCCTCGGATGCTTGATTCCGTTCTGGGAAGGACATGGCTTTTGTAGTTCGGACTGGACTGTTCCCATGGGGCACAGGGTCAGAGCTGATTTGCATATCGCCATTGTCTAACCCAGGGTGGTGTGGAGTGCAAAAAAGCGATGGACTTGGGCCCAGATCTTTGGACTGGGGCGAATGTGTGACATTGATCCACATTCTGTCCATCACCTGTTTTGTTTGTAATTGCCGCCATAAGTGCGCTGGGGATGCTCAGACGTGGGTCCCAGGCACTCCACACCACTGGAGTCAAGCTAGCCGGGCTGATGAGAGGTGTTACCTCGAAAACGGTCCGGTCCTCGGATGCTTGATTCCGTTCTGGGAAGGACATGGCTTTTGTAGTTCGGACTGGACTGTTCCCATGGGGCACAGGGTCAGAAATGATTTGCATATCGCCATTGTCTAACCCAGGGTGGTGTGAAGTGCAAAAACACGATGGATTTGGGCCCAGATCTTTGGACTGGGGCGAATGTGTGACATTGATCCACATTCTGTCCATCACCTGTTTTGTTTGCAATTGCCGCCATAAGTGCGCTGGGGATGCTCAGACGTGGGTCCCAGGCACTCCACACCACTGGAGTCAAGCTAGTCGGGCTGATGAGAGGTGTTACCTCGAAACCGGTCCGGTCCTCGGATGCTTGATTCCGTTCTGGGAAGGACATGGCTTTTGTAGTTCGGACTGGACTGTTCCCATGGGGCACAGGGTCAGAGCTGATTTGCATATCGTCATTGTCTAACCCAGGGTGGTGTGGAGTGCAAAAAAACGATGGATTTGGGCCCAGATCTTTGGACTGGGCCGAATGTGTGACATTGATCCACATTCTGTCCATCACCTGTTTTGTTTGCAATTGCCGCCATAAGTGCGCTGGGGATGCTCAGACGTGGGTCCCAGGCACTCCACACCACTGGAGTCAAGCTAGCCGGGCTGATGAGAGGTGTTACCTCGAAACCGGTCCGGTCCTCGGATGCTTGATTCCGTTCTGGGAAGGACATGGCTTTTGTAGTTCGGACTGGACTGTTCCCATGGGGCACAGGGTCAGAGCTGATTTGCATATCGCCATTGTCTAACCCAGGGTGGTGTGGAGTGCAAAAAAACGATGGATTTGGGCCCAGATCTTTGGACTGGGGCGAATGTGTGACATTGATCCACATTCTGTCCATCACCTGTTTTGTTTGCAATTGCCGCCATAAGTGCGCTGGGGATGCTCAGACGTGGGTCCCAGGCACTCCACACCACTGGAGTCAAGCTAGCCGGGCTGATGAGAGGTGTTACCTCGAAACCAGTCCGGTCCTCGGATGCTTAATTCCGTTCTGGGAAGGACATGGCTTTTGTAGTTCGGACTGGACTGTTCCCATGGGGCACAGGGTCAGAGCTGATTTGCATATCGCCATTGTCTAACCCAGGGTGGTGTGGAGTGCAAAAAAACGATGGATTTGGGCCCAGATCTTTGGACTGGGGCGAATGTGTGACATTGATCCACATTCTGTCCATCACCTGTTTTGTTTGCAATTGCCGCCATAAGTGCGCTGGGGATGCTCAGACGTGGGTCCCAGGCACTCCACACCACTGGAGTCAAGCTAGCCGGGCTGATGAGAGGTGTTACCTCGAAACCGGTCCGGTCCTCGGATGCTTGATTCCGTTCTGGGAAGGACATGGCTTTTGTAGTTCGGACTGGACTGTTCCCATGGGGCACAGGGTCAGAGCTGATTTGCATATCGCCATTGTCTTACCCAGGGTGGTGTGGAGTGCAAAAAAAACGATGGATTTGGGCCCAGATCTTTGGACTGGGGCGAATGTGTGACATTGATCCACATTCTGTCCATCACCTGTTTTGTTTGCAATTGCCGCCATAAGTGCGCTGGGGATGCTCAGACGTGGGTCTTAGGCACTCCACACCACTGGAGTCAAGCTAGCCGGGCTGATGAGAGGTGTTACCTCGAAACCGGTCCGGTCCTCGGATGCTTGATTCCGTTCTGGGAAGGACATGGCTTTTGTAGTTCGGACTGGACTGTTCCCATGGGGCACAGGGTCAGAGCTGATTTGCATATCGCCATTGTCTAACCCAGGGTGGTGTGGAGTGCAAAAACACGATGGATTTGGGCCCAGATCTTTGGACTGGGGCGAATGTGTGACATTGATCCACATTCTTGTCATCACCTGTTTTGTTTGCAATTGCCGCCATAAGTGCGCTGGGGATGCTCAGACGTGGGTCCCAGGCACTCCACACCACTGGAGTCAAGCTAGCCGGGCTGATGAGAGGTGTTACCTCGAAACCGGTCCGGTCCTCGGATGCTTGATTCCGTTCTGGGAAGGACATGGCTTTTGTAGTTCGGACTGGACTGTTCCCATGGGGCACAGGGTCAGAGCTGATTTGCATATCGCCATTGTCTAACCCAGGGTGGTGTGGAGTGCAAAAAAACGATGGATTTGGGCCCAGATCTTTGGACTGGGGCGAATGTGTGACATTGATCCACATTCTGTCCATCACCTGTTTTGTTTGCAATTGCCGCCATAAGTGCGCTGGGGATGCTCAGACGTGGGTCCCAGGCACTCCACACCACTGGAGTCAAGCTAGCCGGGCTGATGAGAGGTGTTACCTCGAAACCGGTCCGGTCCTCGGATGCTTGATTCCGTTCTGGGAAGGACATGGCTTTTGTAGTTCGGACTGGACTGTTCCCATGGGGCACAGGGTCAGAGCTGATTTGCATATCGCCATTGTCTAACCCAGGGTGGTGTGGAGTGCAAAAAAACGATGGATTTGGGCCCAGATCTTTGGACTGGGGCGAATGTGTGACATTGATCCACATTCTGTCCATCACCTGTTTTGTTTGCAATTGCCGCCATAAGTGCGCTGGGGATGCTCAGACGTGGGTCCCAGGCACTCCACACCACTGGAGTCAAGCTAGCCGGGCTGATGAGAGGTGTTACCTCGAAACCGGTGCGGTCCTCGGATGCTTGATTCCGTTCTGGGAAGGACATGGCTTTTGTAGTTCGGACTGGACTGTTCCCATGGGGCACAGGGTCAGAGCTGATTTGCATATCGCCATTGTCTAACCCAGGGTGGTGTGGAGTGCAAAAAAACGATGGATTTGGGCCCAGATCTTTGGACTGGGGCGAATGTGTGACATTGATCCACATTCTGTCCATCACCTGTTTTGTTTGCAATTGCCGCCATAAGTGCGCTGGGGATGCTCAGACGTGGGTCCCAGGCACTCCACACCACTGGAGTCAAGCTAGCCGGGCTGATGAGAGGTGTTACCTCGAAACCGGTCCGGTCCTCGGATGCTTGATTCCGTTCTGGGAAGGACATGGCTTTTGTAGTTCGGACTGGACTGTTCCCATGGGGCACAGGGTCAGAGCTGATTTGCATATCGCCATTGTCTAACCCAGGGTGGTGTGGAGTGCAAAAAAACGATGGATTTGGGCCCAGATCTTTGGACTGGGGCGAATGTGTGACATTGATCCACATTCTGTCCATCACCTAATTTGTTTGCAATTGCCGCCATAAGTGCGCTGGGGATGCTCAGACGTGGGTCCCAGGCACTCCACACCACTGGAGTCAAGCTAGCCAGGCTGATGAGAGGTGTTACCTCGAAACCGGTCCGGTCCTCGGATGCTTGATTCCGTTCTGGGAAGGACATGGCTTTTGTAGTTCGGACTGGACTGTTCCCATGGGGCACAGGGTCAGAGCTGATTTGCATATCGCCATTGTCTAACCCAGGGTGGTGTGGAGTGCAAAAAAGCGATAGACTTGGGCCCAGATCTTTGGACTGGGGCGAATGTGTGACATTGATCCACATTCTGTCCATCACCTGTTTTGTTTGCAATTGCCGTCATAATTGCGCTGGGGATGCTAAGACGTGGGTCCCAGGCACTCCACACCACTGGAGTCAAGCTAGCCGGGCTGATGAGAGGTGTTACCTCGAAACCGGTCCGGTCCTCGGATGCTTGATTCCGTTCTGGGAAGGACATGGCTTTTGTAGTTCGGACTGGACTGTTCCCATGGGGCACAGGGTCAGAGCTGATTTGCATATCGCCATTGTCTAACCCAGGGTGGTGTGAAGTGCAAAAACACGATGGATTTGGGCCCAGATCTTTGGACTGGGGCGAATGTGTGACATTGATCCACATTCTGTCCATCACCTGTTTTGTTTGCAATTGCCGCCATAAGTGCGCTGGGGATGCTCAGACGTGGGTCCCAGGCACTCCACACCACTGGAGTCAAGCTAGCCGGGCTGATGAGAGGTGTTACCTCGAAACCGGTCCGGTCCTCGGATGCTTGATTCCGTTCTGGGAAGGACATGGCTTTTGTAGTTCGGACTGGACTGTTCCCATGGGGCACAGGGTCAGAGCTGATTTGCATATCGTCATTGTCTAACCCAGGGTGGTGTGGAGTGCAAAAAAACGATGGATTTGGGCCCAGATCTTGGGACTGGGGCGAATGTGTGACATTGATCCACATTCTGTCCATCACCTGTTTTGTTTGCAATTGCCGCCATAAGTGCGCTGGGGATGCTCAGACGTGGGTCTCAGGCACTCCACACCACTGGAGTCAAGCTAGCCGGGCTGATGAGAGGTGTTACCTCGAAACCGGTCCGGTCCTCGGATGCTTGATTCCGTTCTGGGAAGGACATGGCTTTTGTAGTTCGGACTGGACTGTTCCCATGGGGCACAGGGTCAGAGCTGATTTGCATATCGCCATTGTCTAACCCAGGGTGGTGTGGAGTGCAAAAAAACGATGGATTTGGGCCCAGATCTTTGGACTGGGGCGAATGTGTGACATTGATCCACATTCTGTCAATCACCTGTTTTGTTTGCAATTGCCGCCATAAGTGCGCTGGGGATGCTCAGACGTGGGTCCCAGGCACTCCACACCACTGGATTCAAGCTAGCCGGGCTGATGAGAGGTGTTACCTCGAAACCAGTCCGGTCCTCGGATGCTTGATTCCGTTCTGGGAAGGACATGGCTTTTGTAGTTCGGACTGGACTGTTCCCATGGGGCACAGGGTCAGAGCTGATTTGCATATCGCCATTGTCTAACCCAGGGTGGTGTGGAGTGCAAAAAAACGATGGATTTGGGCCCAGATCTTTGGACTGGGGCGAATGTGTGACATTGATCCACATTCTGTCCATCACCTGTTTTGTTTGCAATTGCCGCCATAAGTGCGCTGGGGATGCTCAGACGTGGGTCCCAGGCACTCCACACCACTGGAGTCAAGCTAGCCGGGCTGATGAGAGGTGTTACCTCGAAACCGGTCCGGTCCTGGGATGCTTGATTCCGTTCTGGGAAGGACATGGCTTTTGTAGTTCGGACTGGACTGTTCCCATGGGGCACAGGGTCAGAGCTGATTTGCATATCGCCATTGTCTTACCCAGGGTGGTGTGGAGTGCAAAAAAAACGATGGATTTGGGCCCAGATCTTTGGACTGGGGCGAATGTGTGACATTGATCCACATTCTGTCCATCACCTGTTTTGTTTGCAATTGCCGCCATAAGTGCGCTGGGGATGCTCAGACGTGGGTCTTAGGCACTCCACACCACTGGAGTCAAGATAGCCGGGCTGATGAGAGGTGTTACCTCGAAACCGGTCCTGTCCTCGGATGCTTGATTCCGTTCTGGGAAGGACATGGCTTTTGTAGTTCGGATTGGACTGTTCCCATGGGGCACAGGGTCAGAGCTGATTTGCATATCGCCATTGTCTAACCCAGGGTGGTGTGGAGTGCAAAAAAACGATGGATTTGGGCCCAGATCTTTGGACTGGGGCGAATGTGTGACATTGATCCACATTCTTGTCATCACCTGTTTTGTTTGCAATTGCCGCCATAAGTGCGCTGGGGATGCTCAGACGTGGGTCCCAGGCACTCCACACCACTGGAGTCAAGCTAGCCGGGCTGATGAGAGGTGTTACCTCGAAACCGGTCCGGTCCTCGGATGCTTGATTCCGTTCTGGGAAGGACATGGCTTTTGTAGTTCGGACTGGACTGTTCCCATGGGGCACAGGGTCAGAGCTGATTTGCATATCGCCATTGTCTAACCCAGGGTGGTGTGGAGTGCAAAAAAAACGATGGATTTGGGCCCAGATCTTTGGACTGGGGCGAATGTGTGACATTGATCCACATTCTGTCCATCACCTGTTTTGTTTGCAATTGCCGCCATAAGTGCGCTGGGGATGCTCAGACGTGGGTCCCAGGCACTCCACACCACTGGAGTCAAGCTAGCCGGGCTGATGAGAGGTGTTACCTCGAAACCGGTCCGGTCCTCGGATGTTTGATTCCGTTCTGGGAAGGACATGGCTTTTGTAGTTCGGACTGGACTGTTCCCATGGGGCACAGGGTCAGAGCTGATTTGCATATCGCCATTGTCTAACCCAGGGTGGTGTGGAGTGCAAAAAAACGATGGATTTGGGCCGAGATCTTTGGACTGGGGCGAATGTGTGACATTGATCCACATTCTGTCCATCACCTGTTTTGTTTGCAATTGCCGCCATAAGTGCGCTGGGGATGCTCAGACGTGGGTCCCAGGCACTCCACACCACTGGAGTCAAGCTAGCCAGGCTGATGAGAGGTGTTACCTCGAAACCGGTCCGGTCCTCGGATGCTTGATTCCGTTCTGGGAAGGACATGGCTTTTGTAGTTCGGACTGGACTGTTCCCATGGGGCACAGGGTCAGAGCTGATTTGCATATCGCCATTGTCTAACCCAGGGTGGTGTGGAGTGCAAAAAAGCGATGGACTTGGGCCCAGATCTTTGGACTGGGGCGAATGTGTGACATTGATCCACATTCTGTCCATCACCTGTTTTGTTTGTAATTGCCGCCATAAGTGCGCTGGGGATGCTCAGACGTGGGTCCCAGGCACTCCACACCACTGGAGTCAAGCTAGCCGGGCTGATGAGAGGTGTTACCTCGAAACCGGTCCGGTCCTCGGATGCTTGATTCCGTTCTGGGAAGGACATGGCTTTTGTAGTTCGGACTGGACTGTTCCCATGGGGCACAGGGTCAGAAATGATTTGCATATCGCCATTGTCTAACCCAGGGTGGTGTGAAGTGCAAAAACACGATGGATTTGGGCCCAGATCTTTGGACTGGGGCGAATGTGTGACATTGATCCACATTCTGTCCATCACCTGTTTTGTTTGCAATTGCCGCCATAAGTGCGCTGGGGATGCTCAGACGTGGGTCCCAGGCACTCCACACCACTGGAGTCAAGCTAGTCGGGCTGATGAGAGGTGTTACCTCGAAACCGGTCCGGTCCTCGGATGCTTGATTCCGTTCTGGGAAGGACATGGCTTTTGTAGTTCGGACTGGACTGTTCCCATGGGGCACAGGGTCAGAGCTGATTTGCATATCGTCATTGTCTAACCCAGGGTGGTGTGGAGTGCAAAAAAACGATGGATTTGGGCCCAGATCTTTGGACTGGGGCGAATGTGTGACATTGATCCACATTCTGTCCATCACCTGTTTTGTTTGCAATTGCCGCCATAAGTGCGCTGGGGATGCTCAGACGTGGGTCCCAGGCACTCCACACCACTGGAGTCAAGCTAGCCGGGCTGATGAGAGGTGTTACCTCGAAACCGGTCCGGTCCTCGGATGCTTGATTCCGTTCTGGGAAGGACATGGCTTTTGTAGTTCGGACTGGACTGTTCCCATGGGGCACAGGGTCAGAGCTGATTTGCATATCGCCATTGTCTAACCCAGGGTGGTGTGGAGTGCAAAAAAACGATGGATTTGGGCCCAGATCTTTGGACTGGGGCGAATGTGTGACATTGATCCACATTCTGTCCATCACCTGTTTTGTTTGCAATTGCCGCCATAAGTGCGCTGGGGATGCTCAGACGTGGGTCCCAGGCACTCCACACCACTGGAGTCAAGCTAGCCGGGCTGATGAGAGGTGTTACCTCGAAACCAGTCCGGTCCTCGGATGCTTAATTCCGTTCTGGGAAGGACATGGCTTTTGTAGTTCGGACTGGACTGTTCCCATGGGGCACAGGGTCAGAGCTGATTTGCATATCGCCATTGTCTAACCCAGGGTGGTGTGGAGTGCAAAAAAACGATGGATTTGGGCCCAGATCTTTGGACTGGGGCGAATGTGTGACATTGATCCACATTCTGTCCATCACCTGTTTTGTTTGCAATTGCCGCCATAAGTGCGCTGGGGATGCTCAGACGTGGGTCCCAGGCACTCCACACCACTGGAGTCAAGCTAGCCGGGCTGATGAGAGGTGTTACCTCGAAACCGGTCCGGTCCTCGGATGCTTGATTCCGTTCTGGGAAGGACATGGCTTTTGTAGTTCGGACTGGACTGTTCCCATGGGGCACAGGGTCAGAGCTGATTTGCATATCGCCATTGTCTTACCCAGGGTGGTGTGGAGTGCAAAAAAAACGATGGATTTGGGCCCAGATCTTTGGACTGGGGCGAATGTGTGACATTGATCCACATTCTGTCCATCACCTGTTTTGTTTGCAATTGCCGCCATAAGTGCGCTGGGGATGCTCAGACGTGGGTCTTAGGCACTCCACACCACTGGAGTCAAGCTAGCCGGGCTGATGAGAGGTGTTACCTCGAAACCGGTCCGGTCCTCGGATGCTTGATTCCGTTCTGGGAAGGACATGGCTTTTGTAGTTCGGACTGGACTGTTCCCATGGGGCACAGGGTCAGAGCTGATTTGCATATCGCCATTGTCTAACCCAGGGTGGTGTGGAGTGCAAAAACACGATGGATTTGGGCCCAGATCTTTGGACTGGGGCGAATGTGTGACATTGATCCACATTCTTGTCATCACCTGTTTTGTTTGCAATTGCCGCCATAAGTGCGCTGGGGATGCTCAGACGTGGGTCCCAGGCACTCCACACCACTGGAGTCAAGCTAGCCGGGCTGATGAGAGGTGTTACCTCGAAACCGGTCCGGTCCTCGGATGCTTGATTCCGTTCTGGGAAGGACATGGCTTTTGTAGTTCGGACTGGACTGTTCCCATGGGGCACAGGGTCAGAGCTGATTTGCATATCGCCATTGTCTAACCCAGGGTGGTGTGGAGTGCAAAAAAACGATGGATTTGGGCCCAGATCTTTGGACTGGGGCGAATGTGTGACATTGATCCACATTCTGTCCATCACCTGTTTTGTTTGCAATTGCCGCCATAAGTGCGCTGGGGATGCTCAGACGTGGGTCCCAGGCACTCCACACCACTGGAGTCAAGCTAGCCGGGCTGATGAGAGGTGTTACCTCGAAACCGGTCCGGTCCTCGGATGCTTGATTCCGTTCTGGGAAGGACATGGCTTTTGTAGTTCGGACTGGACTGTTCCCATGGGGCACAGGGTCAGAGCTGATTTGCATATCGCCATTGTCTAACCCAGGGTGGTGTGGAGTGCAAAAAAACGATGGATTTGGGCCCAGATCTTTGGACTGGGGCGAATGTGTGACATTGATCCACATTCTGTCCATCACCTGTTTTGTTTGCAATTGCCGCCATAAGTGCGCTGGGGATGCTCAGACGTGGGTCCCAGGCACTCCACACCACTGGAGTCAAGCTAGCCGGGCTGATGAGAGGTGTTACCTCGAAACCGGTGCGGTCCTCGGATGCTTGATTCCGTTCTGGGAAGGACATGGCTTTTGTAGTTCGGACTGGACTGTTCCCATGGGGCACAGGGTCAGAGCTGATTTGCATATCGCCATTGTCTAACCCAGGGTGGTGTGGAGTGCAAAAAAACGATGGATTTGGGCCCGGATCTTTGGACTGGGGCGAATGTGTGACATTGATCCACATTCTGTCCATCACCTGTTTTGTTTGCAATTGCCGCCATAAGTGCGCTGGGGATGCTCAGACGTGGGTCCCAGGCACTCCACACCACTGGAGTCAAGCTAGCCGGGCTGATGAGAGGTGTTACCTCGAAACCGGTCCGGTCCTTGGATGCTTGATTCCGTTCTGGGAAGGACATGGCTTTTGTAGTTCGGACTGGACTGTTCCCATGGGGCACAGGGTCAGAGCTGATTTGCATATCGCCATTGTCTAACCCAGGGTGGTGTGGAGTGCAAACAAACGATGGATTTGGGCCCAGATCTTTGGACTGGGGCGAATGTGTGACATTGATCCACATTCTGTCCATCACCTGTTTTGTTTGCAATTGCCGCCATAAGTGCGCTGGGGATGCTCAGACGTGGGTCCCAGGCACTCCACACCACTGGAGTCAAGCTAGCCGGGCTGATGAGAGGTGTTACCTCGAAACAGGTCCGGTCCTCGGATGCTTGATTCCGTTCTGGGAAGGACATGGCTTTTGTAGTTCGGACTGGACTGTTCCCATGGGGCACAGGGTCAGAGCTGATTTGCATATCGCCATTGTCTAACCCAGGGTGGTGTGAAGTTAAAAAAAACGATGGATTTGGGCCCAGATCTTTGGACTGGGGCGAATGTGTGACATTGATCCACATTCTGTCCATCACCTGTTTTGTTTGCAATTGCCGCCATAAGTGCGCTGGGGATGCTCAGACGTGGGTCCCAGGCACTCCACACCACTGGAGTCAAGCTAGCCGGGCTGATGAGAGGTGTTACCTCGAAACCGGTCCGGTCCTCGGATGCTTGATTCCGTTCTGGGAAGGACATGGCTTTTGTAGTTCGGACTGGACTGTTCCCATGGGGCACAGGGTCAGAGCTGATTTGCATATCGCCATTGTCTAACCCAGGGTGGTGTGGAGTGCAAAAAAAATGATGGATTTGGGCCCAGATCTTTGGACTAGGGCGAATGTGTGACATTGATCCACATTCTGTCCATCACCTGTTTTGTTTGCAATTGCCGCCATAAGTGCGCTGGGGATGCTCAGACGTGGGTCCCAGGCACTCCACACCACTGGAGTCAAGCTAGCCGGGCTGATGAGAGGTGTTACCTCGAAACCGGTCCGGTCCTCGGATGCTTGATTCCGTTCTGGGAAGGACATGGCTTTTGTAGTTCGGACTGGACTGTTCCCATGGGGCACAGGGTCAGAGCTGATTTGCATATCGCAATTGTCTAACCCAGGGTGGTGTGGAGTGCAAAAAAACGATGGATTTGGGCCCAGATCTTTGGACTGGGGCGAATGTGTGACATTGATCCACATTCTGTCCATCACCTGTTTTGTTTGCAATTGCCGCCATAAGTGCGCTGGGGATGCTCAGACGTGGGTCCCAGGCACTCCACACCACTGGAGTCAAGCTAGCCGGGCTGATGAGAGGTGTTACCTCGAAACCGGTCCGGTCCTCGGATGCTTGATTCCGTTCTGGGAAGGACATGGCTTTTTGTAGTTCAGACTGGACTGTTCCCATGGGGCACAGGGTCAGAGCTGATTTGCATATCGCCATTGTCTAACCCAGGGTGGTGTGGAGTGCAAAAAAACGATGGACTTGGGCCCAGATCTTTGGACTGGGGCGAATGTGTGACATTGATCCACATTCTGTCCATCACCTGTTTTGTTTGCAATTGCCGCCATAAGTGCGCTGGGGATGCTTCAGACGTGGGTCCCAGGCACTCCACACCACTGGAGTCAAGCTAGCCGGGCTGATGAGAGGTGTTACCTCGAAACCGGTCCGGTCCTCGGATGCTTGATTCCGTTCTGGGAAGGACATGGCTTTTGTAGTTCGGACTGGACTGTTCCCATGGGGCACAGGGTCAGAGCTGATTTGCATATCGCCATTGTCTAACCCAGGGTGGTGTGAAGTGCAAAAACACGATGGATTTGGGCCCAGATCTTTGGACTGGGGCGAATGTGTGACATTGATCCAAATTCTGTCCATCACCTGTTTTGTTTGCAATTGCCGCCATAAGTGCGCTGGGGATGCTCAGACGTGGGTCCCAGGCACTCCACACCACTGGAGTCAAGCTAGCCGGGCTGATGAGAGGTGTTACCTCGAAACCGGTCCGGTCCTCGGATGCTTGATTCCGTTCTGGGAAGGACATGGCTTTTGTAGTTCGGACTGGACTGTTCCCATGGGGCACAGGGTCAGAGATGATTTGCATATCGTCATTGTCTAACCCAGGGTGGTGTGGAGTGCAAAAAAACGATGGATTTGGGCCCAGATCTTTGGACTGGGGCGAATGTGTGACATTGATCCACATTCTGTCCATAACCTGTTTTGTTTGCAATTGCCGCCATAAGTGCGCTGGGGATGCTCAGACGTGGGTCCCAGGCACTCCACACCACTGGAGTCAAGCTAGCCAGGCTGATGAGAGGTGTTACCTCGAAACCGGTCCGGTCCTCGGATGCTTGATTCCGTTCTGGGAAGGACATGGCTTTTGTAGTTCAGACTGGACTGTTCCCATGGGGCACAGGGTCAGAGCTGATTTGCATATCGCCATTGTCTAACCCAGGGTGGTGTGGAGTGCAAAAAAGCGATGGACTTGGGCCCAGATCTTTGGACTGGGGCGAATGTGTGACATTGATCCACATTCTGTCCATCACCTGTTTTGTTTGCAATTGCCGCCATAAGTGCGCTGGGGATGCTCAGACGTGGGTCCCAGGCACTCCACACCACTGGAGTCAAGCTAGCCGGGCTGATGAGAGGTGTTACCTTGAAACCGGTCCGGCCCTCGGATGCTTGATTCCGTTCTGGGAAGGACATGGCTTTTGTAGTTCGGACTGGACTGTTCCCATGGGGCACAGGGTCAGAGCTGATTTGCATATCGCCATTGTCTAACCCAGGGTGGTGTGAAGTGCAAAAACACGATGGATTTGGGCCCAGATCTTTGGACTGGGGCGAATGTGTGACATTGATCCACATTCTGTCCATCACCTGTTTTGTTTGCAATTGCCGCCATAAGTGCGCTGGGGATGCTCAGACGTGGGTCCCAGGCACTCCACACCACTGGAGTCAAGCTAGTCGGGCTGATGAGAGGTGTTACCTCGCAACCGGTCCGGTCCTCGGATGCTTGATTCCGTTCTGGGAAGGACATGGCTTTTGTAGTTTGGACTGGACTGTTCCCATGGGGCACAGGGTCAGAGCTGATTTGCATATCGTCATTGTCTAACCCAGGGTGGTGTGGAGTGCAAAAAAACGATGGATTTGGGCCCAGATCTTTGGACTGGGGCGAATGTGTGACATTGATCCACATTCTGTCCATCACCTGTTTTGTTTGCAATTGCCGCCATAAGTGCGCTGGGGATGCTCAGACGTGGGTCCCAGGCACTCCACACCACTGGAGTCAAGCTAGCCGGGCTGATGAGAGGTGTTACCTCGAAACCGGTCCGGTCCTCGGATGCTTGATTCCGTTCTGGGAAGGACATGGCTTTTGTAGTTCGGACTGGACTGTTCCCATGGGGCACAGGGTCAGAGCTGATTTGCATATCGCCATTGTCTAACCCAGGGTGGTGTGGAGTGCAAAAAAACGATGGATTTGGGCCCAGATCTTTGGACTGGGGCGAATGTGTGACATTGATCCACATTCTGTCCATCACCTGTTTTGTTTGCAATTGCCGCCATAAGTGCGCTGGGGATGCTCAGACGTGGGTCCCAGGCACTCCACACCACTGGAGTCAAGCTAGCCGGGCTGATGAGAGGTGTTACCTCGAAACCAGTCCGGTCCTCGGATGCTTGATTCCGTTCTGGGAAGGACATGGCTTTTGTAGTTCGGACTGGACTGTTCCCATGGGGCACAGGGTCAGAGCTGATTTGCATATCGCCATTGTCTAACCCAGGGTGGTGTGGAGTGCAAAAAAACGATGGATTTGGGCCCAGATCTTTGGACTGGGGCGAATGTGTGACATTGATCCACATTCTGTCCATCACCTGTTTTGTTTGCAATTGCCGCCATAAGTGCGCTGGGGATGCTCAGACGTGGGTCCCAGGCACTCCACACCACTGGAGTCAAGCTAGCCGGGCTGATGAGAGGTGTTACCTCGAAACCGGTCCGGTCCTCGGATGCTTGATTCCGTTCTGGGAAGGACATGGCTTTTGTAGTTCGGACTGGACTGTTCCCATGGGGCACAGGGTCAGAGCTGATTTGCATATCGCCATTGTCTTACCCAGGGTGGTGTGGAGTGCAAAAAAAACGATGGATTTGGGCCCAGATCTTTGGACTGGGGCGAATGTGTGACATTGATCCACATTCTGTCCATCACCTGTTTTGTTTGCAATTGCCGCCATAAGTGCGCTGGGGATGCTCAGACGTGGGTCTTAGGCACTCCACACCACTGGAGTCAAGCTAGCCGGGCTGATGAGAGGTGTTACCTCGAAACAGGTCCGGTCCTCGGATGCTTGATTCCGTTCTGGGAAGGACATGGCTTTTGTAGTTCGGACTGGACTGTTCCCATGGGGCACAGGGTCAGAGCTGATTTGCATATCGCCATTGTCTAACCCAGGGTGGTGTGGAGTGCAAAAAAACGTTGGATTTGGGCCCAGATCTTTGGACTGGGGCGAATGTGTGACATTGATCCACATTCTTGTCATCACCTGTTTTGTTTGCAATTGCCGCCATAAGTGCGCTGGGGATGCTCAGACGTGGGTCCCAGGCACTCCACACCACTGGAGTCAAGCTATCCGGGCTGATGAGAGGTGTTACCTCGAAACCGGTCCAGTCCTCGGATGCTTGATTCCGTTCTGGGAAGGACATGGCTTTTGTAGTTCGGACTGGACTGTTCCCATGGGGCACAGGGTCAGAGCTGATTTGCATATCGCCATTGTCTAACCCAGGGTGGTGTGGAGTGCAAAAAAACGATGGATTTGGGCCCAGATCTTTGGACTGGGGCGAATGTGTGACATTGATCCACATTCTGTCCATCACCTGTTTTGTTTGCAATTGCCGCCATAAGTGCGCTGGGGATGCTCAGACGTGGGTCCCAGGCACTCCACACCACTGGAGTCAAGCTAGCCGGGCTGATGAGAGGTGTTACCTCGAAACCGGTGCGGTCCTCGGATGCTTGATTCCGTTCTGGGAAGGACATGGCTTTTGTAGTTCGGACTGGACGGTTCCCATGGGGCACAGGGTCAGAGCTGATTTGCATATCGCCATTGTCTAACCCAGGGTGGTGTGGAGTGCAAAAAAACGATGGATTTGGGCCCGGATCTTTAGACTGGGGCGAATGTGTGACATTGATCCACATTCTGTCCATCACCTGTTTTGTTTGCAATTGCCGCCATAAGTGCACTGGGGATGCTCAGACGTGGGTCCCAGGCACTCCACACCACTATAGTCAAGCTAGCCAGGCTGATGAGAGGTGTTACCTCGAAACCGGTCCGGTCCTCGGATGCTTGATTCCGTTCTGGGAAGGACATGGATTTTGTAGTTCGGACTGGACTGTTCCCATGGGGCACAGGGTCAGAGCTGATTTGCATATCTCCATTGTCTAACCCAGGGTGTTGTGGAGTGCAAAAAAACGATGGACTTGGGCCCAGATCTTTGGACTGGGGCGAATGTGTGACATTGATCCACATTCTGTCCATCACCTGTTTTGTTTGCAATTGCCGCCATAAGTGCGCTGGGGATGCTCAGACGTGGGTCCCAGGCACTCCACACCACTGGAGTCAAGCTAGCCGGGCTGATGAGAGGTGTTACCTCGAAACCGGTCCGGTCCTCGGATGCGTGATTCCGTTCTGGGAAGGACATGGCTTTTGTAGTTCGGACTGGACTGTTCCCATGGGGCACAGGGTCAGAGCTGATTTGCATATTGCCATTGTCTAACCCAGGGTGGTGTGGAGTGCAAAAAAACGATGGATTTGGGCCCAGATCTTTGGACTGGGGCGAATGTGTGACATTGATCCACATTCTGTCCATCACCTGTTTTGTTTGCAATTGCCGCCATAACTGCTCTGGGGATGCTCAGACGTGGGTCCCAGGCACTCCACACCACTGGAGTCAAGCTAGCCGGGCTGATGAGAGGTGTTACCTCGAAACAGGTCCGGTCCTCGGATGCTTGATTCCGTTCTGGGAAGGACATGGCTTTTGTAGATCGGACTGGACTGTTCCCATGGGGCACAGGGTCAGAGCTGATTTGCATATCGCCATTGTCTAACCCAGGGTGGTGTGGAGTGCAAAAAAACAATGGATTTGGGCCCAGATCTTTGGACTGGGGCGAATGTGTGACATTGATCCACATTCTGTCCATCACCTGTTTTGTTTGCAATTGCCGCCATAAGTGCGCTGGGGATGCTCAGACGTGGGTCCCAGGCACTCCACACCACTGGAGTCAAGCTAGCCGGGCTGATGAGAGGTGTTACATCGAAACCGGTCCGGTCCTCGGATGCTTGATTCCGTTCTGGGAAGGACATGGCTTTTGTAGTTCAGACTGGACTGTTCCCATGGGGCACAGGGTCAGAGCTGATTTGCATATCGCCATTGTCTAACCCAGGGTGGTGTGGAGTGCAAAAAAAACGATGGATTTGGGCCCAGATCTTTGGACTGGGGCGAATGTGTGACATTGATCCACATTCTGTCCATCACCTGTTTTGTTTGCAATTGCCGCCATAAGTGCGCTGGGGATGCTCAGACGTGGGTCCCAGGCACTCCACACCACTGGAGTCAAGCTAGCCGGGCTGATGAGAGGTGTTACCTCGAAACCGGTCCGGTCCTCGGATGTTTGATTCCGTTCTGGGAAGGACATGGCTTTTGTAGTTCGGACTGGACTGTTCCCATGGGGCACAGGGTCAGAGCTGATTTGCATATCGCCATTGTCTAACCCAGGGTGGTGTGGAGTGCAAAAAAACGATGGATTTGGGCCCAGATCTTTGGACTGGGGCGAATGTGTGACATTGATCCACATTCTGTCCATCACCTGTTTTGTTTGCAATTGCCGCCATAAGTGCGCTGGGGATGCTCAGACGTGGGTCCCAGGCACTCCACACCACTGGAGTCAAGCTAGCCGGGCTGATGAGAGGTGTTACCTCGAAACCGGTCCGGTCCTCGGATGCTTGATTCCGTTCTGGGAAGGACATGGCTTTTTGTAGTTCAGACTGGACTGTTCCCATGGGGCACAGGGTCAGAGCTGATTTGCATATCGCCATTGTCTAACCCAGGGTGGTGTGGAGTGCAAAAAAACGATGGATTTGGGCCCAGATCTTTGGACTGGGGCGAATGTGTGACATTGATCCACATTCTGTCCATCACCTGTTTTGTTTGCAATTGCCGCCATAAGTGCGCTGGGGATGCTCAGACGTGGGTCCCAGGCACTCCACACCACTGGAGTCAAGCTAGCCGGGCTGATGAGAGGTGTTACCTCGAAACCGGTCCGGTCCTCGGATGCTTGATTCCGTTCTGGGAAGGACATGGCTTTTGTAGTTCGGACTGGACTGTTCCCATGGGGCACAGGGTCAGAGCTGATTTGCATGTCGCCATTGTCTAACCCAGGGTGGTGTGAAGGGCAAAAACACGATGGATTTGGGCCCAGATCTTTGGACTGGGGCGAATGTGTGACATTGATCCAAATTCTGTCCATCACCTGTTTTGTTTGCAATTGCCGCCATAAGTGCGCTGGGGATGCTCAGACGCGGGTCCCAGGCACTCCACACCACTGGAGTCAAGCTAGCCGGGCTGATGAGAGGTGTTACCTCGAAACCGGTCCGGTCCTCGGATGCTTGATTCCGTTCTGGGAAGGACATGGCTTTTGTAGTTCGGACTGGACTGTTCCCATGGGGCACAGGGTCAGAGATGATTTGCATATCGTCATTGTCTAACCCAGGGTGGTGTGGAGTGCAAAAAAACGATGGATTTGGGCCCAGATCTTTGGACTGGGGCGAATGTGTGACATTGATCCACATTCTGTCCATCACCTGTTTTGTTTCCAATTGCCGCCATAAGTGCGCTGGGGATGCTCAGACGTGGGTCCCAGGCACTCCACACCACTGGAGTCAAGCTAGCCGGGCTGATGAGAGGTGTTACCTCGAAACCGGTCCGGTCCTCGGATGCTTTATTCCGTTCTGGGAAGGACATGGCTTTTGTAGTTCGGACTGGACTGTTCCCATGGGGCACAGAGTCAGAGCTGATTTGCATATCGCCATTGTCTAACCCAGGGTGGTGTGGAGTGCAAAAAAACGATGGATTTGGGCCCAGATCTTTGGACTGGGGCGAATGTGTGACATTGATCCACATTCTGTCCATCACCTGTTTTGTTTGCAATTGCCGCCATAAGTGCGCTGGGGATGCTCAGACGTGGGTCCCAGGCACTCCACACCACTGGAGTCAAGCTAGCCGGGCTGATGAGAGGTGTTACCTCGAAACCGGTCCGGTCCTCGGATGCTTGATTCCGTTCTGGGAAGGACATGGCTTTTTGTAGTTCAGACTGGACTGTTCCCATGGGGCACAGGGTCAGAGCTGATTTGCATATCGCCATTGTCTAACCCAGGGTGGTGTGGAGTGCAAAAAAACGATGGATTTGGGCCCAGATCTTTGGACTGGGGCGAATGTGTGACATTGATCCACATTCTGTCCATCACCTGTTTTGTTTGCAATTGCCGCCATAAGTGCGCTGGGGATGCTCAGACGTGGGTCCCAGGCACTCCACACCACTGGAGTCAAGCTAGCCGGGCTGATGAGAGGTGTTACCTCGAAACCGGTCCGGTCCTCGGATGCTTGATTCCGTTCTGGGAAGGACATGGCTTTTGTAGTTCGGACTGGACTGTTCCCATGGGGCACAGGGTCAGAGCTGATTTGCATGTCGCCATTGTCTAACCCAGGGTGGTGTGAAGTGCAAAAACACGATGGATTTGGGCCCAGATCTTTGGACTGGGGCGAATGTGTGACATTGATCCAAATTCTGTCCATCACCTGTTTTGTTTGCAATTGCCGCCATAAGTGCGCTGGGGATGCTCAGACGTGGGTCCCAGGCACTCCACACCACTGGAGTCAAGCTAGCCGGGCTGATGAGAGGTGTTACCTCGAAACCGGTCCGGTCCTCGGATGCTTGATTCCGTTCTGGGAAGGACATGGCTTTTGTAGTTCGGACTGGACTGTTCCCATGGGGCACAGGGTCAGAGATGATTTGCATATCGTCATTGTCTAACCCAGGGTGGTGTGGAGTGCAAAAAAACGATGGATTTGGGCCCAGATCTTTGGACTGGGGCGAATGTGTGACATTGATCCACATTCTGTCCATCACCTGTTTTGTTTCCAATTGCCGCCATAAGTGCGCTGGGGATGCTCAGACGTGGGTCCCAGGCACTCCACACCACTGGAGTCAAGCTAGCCGGGCTGATGAGAGGTGTTACCTCGAAACCGGTCCGGTCCTCGGATGCTTGATTCCGTTCTGGGAAGGACATGGCTTTTGTAGTTCGGACTGGACTGTTCCCATGGGGCACAGAGTCAGAGCTGATTTGCATATCGCCATTGTCTAACCCAGGGTGGTGTGGAGTGCAAAAAAACGATGGATTTGGGCCCAGATCTTTGGACTGGGGCGAATGTGTGACATTGATCCACATTCTGTCCATCACCTGTTTTGTTTGCAATTGCCGCCATAAGTGCGCTGGGGATGCTCAGACGTGGGTCCCAGGCACTGCACACCACTGGAGTCAAGCTAGCCGGGCTGATGAGAGGTGTTACCTCGAAACCGGTCCGGTCCTCGGATACTTGATTCCGTTCTGGGAAGGACATGGCTTTTGTAGTTCGGGCTGGACTGTTCCCATGGGGCACAGGGTCAGAGCTGATTTGCATATCGCCATTGTCTAACCCAGGGTGGTGTGGAGTGCAAAAAAACGATGGATTTGGGCCCAGATCTTTGGACTGGGGCGAATGTGTGACATTGATCCACATTCTGTCCATCACCTGTTTTGTTTGCAATTGCCGCCATAAGTGCGCTGGGGATGCTCAGACGTGGGTCCCAGGCACTCCACACCACTGGAGTCAAGCTAGCCGGGCTGATGAGAGGTGTTACCTCGAAACCGGTCCGGTCCTCGGATGCTTGATTCCGTTCTGGGAAGGACATGGCTTTTGTAGTTCGGACTGGACTGTTCCCATGGGGCACAGGGTCAGAGCTGATTTGCATATCGCCATTGTCTAACCCAGGGTGGTGTGGAGTGCAAAAAAACGATGGATTTGGGCCCAGATCTTTGGACTGGGGCGAATGTGTGACATTGATCCACATTCTGTCCATCACCTGTTTTGTTTGCAATTGCCGCCATAAGTGCGCTGGGGATGCTCAGACGTGGGTCCCAGGCACTCCACACCACTATAGTCAAGCTAGCCAGGCTGATGAGAGGTGTTACCTCGAAACCGGTCCGGTCCTCGGATGCTTGATTCCGTTCTGGGAAGGACATGGCTTTTGTAGTTCGGACTGGACTGTTCCCATGGGGCACAGGGTCAGAGCTGATTTGCATATCTCCATTGTCTAACCCAGGGTGGTGTGGAGTGCAAAAAAACGATGGACTTGGGCCCAGATCTTTGGACTGGGGCGAATGTGTGACATTGATCCACATTCTGTCCATCACCTGTTTTGTTTGCAATTGCCGCCATAAGTGCGCTGGGGATGCTCAGACGTGGGTCCCAGGCACTCCACACCACTGGAGTCAAGCTAGCCGGGCTGATGAGAGGTGTTACCTCGAAACCGGTCCAGTCCTCGGATGCTTGATTCCGTTCTGGGAAGGACATGGCTTTTGTAGTTCGGACTGGACTGTTCCCATGGGGCACAGGGTCAGAGCTGATTTGCATATCGCCATTGTCTAACCCAGGGTGGTGTGAAGTGCAAAAACACGATGGATTTGGGCCCAGATCTTTGGACTGGGGCGAATGTGTGACATTGATCCACATTCTGTCCATCACCTGTTTTGTTTGCAATTGCCGCCATAAGTGCGCTGGGGATGCTCAGACGTGGGTCCCAGGCACTCCACACCACTGGAGTCAAGCTAGCCGGGCTGATGAGAGGTGTTACCTCGAAACCGGTCCGGTCCTCGGATGCTTGATTCCGTTCTGGGAAGGACATGGCTTTTGTAGTTCGGACTGGACTGTTCCCATGGGGCACAGGGTCAGAGCTGATTTGCATATCGCCATTGTCTAACCCAGGGTGGTGTGGAGTGCAAAAAAACGATGGATTTGGGCCCAGATCTTTGGACTGGGGCGAATGTGTGACATTGATCCACATTCTGTCCATCACCTGTTTTGTTTGCAATTGCTGCCATAAGTGCGCTGGGGATGCTCAGACGTGGGTCCCAGGCACTCCACACCACTGGAGTCAAGCTAGCCGGGCTGATGAGAGGTGTTACCTCGAAACCGGTCCGGTCCTCGGATGCTTGATTCCGTTCTGGGAAGGACATGGCTTTTGTAGTTCGGACTGGACTGTTCCCATGGGGCACACGGTCAGAGCTGATTTGCATATCGCCATTGTCTAACCCAGGGTGGTGTGGAGTGCAAAAAAACGATGGATTTGGGCCCAGATCTTTGGACTGGGGCGAATGTGTGACATTGATCCACATTCTGTCCATCACCTGTTTTGTTTGCAATTGCCGCCATAAGTGCGCTGGGGATGCTCAGACGTGGGTCCCAGGCACTCCACACCACTGGAGTCAAGCTAGCCGGGCTGATGAGAGGTGTTACCTCGAAACCGGTCCGGTCCTCGGATGCTTGATTCCGTTCTGGGAAGGACATGGCTTTTGTAGTTCGGACTGGACTGTTCCCATAGGGCACAGGGTCAGAGCTGATTTGCATATCGCCATTGTCTAACCCAGGGTGGTGTGGAGTGCAAAAAAACAATGGATTTGGGCCCAGATCTTTGGACTGGGGCGAATGTGTGACATTGATCCACATTCTGTCCATCACCTGTTTTGTTTGCAATTGCCGCCATAAGTGCGCTGGGGATGCTCAGACGTGGGTCCCAGGCACTCCACACCACTGGAGTCAAGCTAGCCGGGCTGATGAGAGGTGTTACCTCGAAACCGGTCCGGTCCTCGGATGCTTGATTCCGTTCTGGGAAGGACATGGCTTTTGTAGTTCGGACTGGACTGTTCCCATGGGGCACAGGGTCAGAGCTGATTTGCATATCGCCATTGTCTAACCCAGGGTGGTGTGGAGTGCAAAAAAACGATGGATTTGGGCCCAGATCTTTGGACTGGGGCGAATGTGTGACATTGATCCACATTCTGTCCATCACCTGTTTTGTTTGCAATTGCCGCCATAAGTGCGCTGGGGATGCTCAGACGTGGGTCCCAGGCACTCCACACCACTGGAGTCAAGCTAGCCGGGCTGATGAGAGGTGTTACCTCGAAACCGGTCCGGTCCTCGGATGCTTGATTCCGTTCTGGGAAGGACATGGCTTTTGTAGTTCGGACTGGACTGTTCCCATGGGGCACAGGGTCAGAGCTGATTTGCATATCGCCATTGTCTAACCCAGGGTGGTGTGGAGTGCAAGAAAACGATGGATTTGGGCCCAGATCTTTGGACTGGGGCGAATGTGTGACATTGATCCACATTCTGTCCATCACCTGTTTTGTTTGCAATTGCCGCCATAAGTGCGCTGGGGATGCTCAGACGTGGGTCCCAGGCACTCCACACCACTGGAGTCAAGCTAGCCGGGCTGATGAGAGGTGTTACCTCGAAACCGGTCCGGTCCTCGGATGCTTGATTCCGTTCTGGGAAGGACATGGCTTTTGTAGTTCGGACTGGACTGTTCCCATGGGGCACAGGGTCAGAGCTGATTTGCATATCGCCATTGTCTAACCCAGGGTGGTGTGGAGTGCAAAAAAACGATGGATTTGGGCCCAGATCTTTGGACTGGGGCGAATGTGTGACATTGATCCACATTCTGTCCATCACCTGTTTTGTTTGCAATTGCCGCCATAAGTGCGCTGGGGATGCTCAGACGTGGGTCCCAGGCACTCCACACCACTGGAGTCAAGCTAGCCGGGCTGATGAGAGGTGTTACCTCGAAACAGGTCCGGTCCTCGGATGCTTGATTCCGTTCTGGGAAGGCATGGCTTTTGTAGTTCGGACTGGACTGTTCCCATGGGGCACAGGGTCAGAGCTGATTTGCATATCGCCATTGTCTAACCCAGGGTGGTGTGGAGTGCAAAAAAACGATGGATTTGGGCCCAGATCTTTGGACTGGGGCGAATGTGTGACATTGATCCACATTCTGTCCATCACCTGTTTTGTTTGCAATTGCCGCCATAAGTGCGCTGGGGATGCTCAGACGTGGGTCTTAGGCACTCCACACTACTGGAGTCAAGCTAGCCGGGCTGATGAGAGGTGTAACCTCAAAACCGGTCCGGTCCTCGGATGCTTGATTCCGTTCTGGGAAGGACATGGCTTTTGTAGTTCGGACTGGACTGTTCCCATGGGGCACAGGGTCAGAGCTGATTTGCATATTGCCATTGTCTAACCCAGGGTGGTGTGGAGTGCAAAAAAACGATGGATTTGGGCCCAGATCTTTGGACTGGGGCGAATGTGTGACATTGATCCACATTCTTGTCATCACCTGTTTTGTTTGCAATTGCCGCCATAAGTGCGCTGGGGATGCTCAGACGTGGGTCCCAGGCACTCCACACCACTGGAGTCAAGCTAGCCGGGCTGATGAGAGGTGTTACCTCGAAACCGGTCCGGTCCTCGGATGCTTGATTCCGTTCTGGGAAAGACATGGCTTTTGTAGTTCGGACTGGACTGTTCCCATGGGGCACAGGGTCAGAGCTGATTTGCATATCGCCATTGTCTAACCCAGGGTGGTGTGGAGTGCAAAAAAACGATGGATTTGGGCCCAGATCTTTGGACTGGGGCGAATGTGTGACATTGATCCACATTCTGTCCATCACCTGTTTTGTTTGCAATTGCCGCCATAAGTGCGCTGGGGATGCTCAGACGTGGGTCCCAGGCACTCCACACCACTGGAGTCAAGCTAGCCGGACTGATGAGAGGTGTTACCTCGAAACCGGTCCGGTCCTCGGATGCTTGATTCCGTTCTGGGAAGGACATGGCTTTTGTAGTTCGGACTGGACTGTTCCCATGGGGCACAGGGTCAGAGCTGATTTGCATATCGCCATTGTCTAACCCAGGGTGGTGTGGAGTGCAAAAAAACAATGGATTTGGGCCCAGATCTTTGGACTGGGGCGAATGTGTGACATTGATCCACATTCTGTCCATCACCTGTTTTGTTTGCAATTGCCGCCATAAGTGCGCTGGGGATGCTCAGACGTGGGTCCCAGGCACTCCACACCACTGGAGTCAAGCTAGCCGGGCTGATGAGAGGTGTTACCTCGAAACCGGTCCGGTCCTCGGATGCTTGATTCCGTTCTGGGAAGGACATGGCTTTTGTAGTTCGGACTGGACTGTTCCCATGGGGCACAGGGTCAGAGCTGATTTGCATATCGCCATTGTCTAACCCAGGGTGGTGTGGAGTGCAAAAAAACGATGGATTTGGGCCCAGATCTTTGGACTGGGGCGAATGTGTGACATTGATCCACATTCTGTCCATCACCTGTTTTGTTTGCAATTGCCGCCATAAGTGCGCTGGGGATGCTCAGACGTGGGTCCCAGGCACTCCACACCACTGGAGTCAAGCTAGCCGGGCTGATGAGAGGTGTTACCTCGAAACCGGTCCGGTCCTCGGATGCTTGATTCCGTTCTGGGAAGGACATGGCTTTTGTAGTTCGGACTGGACTGTTCCCATGGGGCACAGGGTCAGAGCTGATTTGCATATCGCCATTGTCTAACCCAGGGTGGTGTGGAGTGCAAGAAAACGATGGATTTGGGCCCAGATCTTTGGACTGGGGCGAATGTGTGACATTGATCCACATTCTGTCCATCACCTGTTTTGTTTGCAATTGCCGCCATAAGTGCGCTGGGGATGCTCAGACGTGGGTCCCAGGCACTCCACACCACTGGAGTCAAGCTAGCCGGGCTGATGAGAGGTGTTACCTCGAAACCGGTCCGGTCCTCGGATGCTTGATTCCGTTCTGGGAAGGACATGGCTTTTGTAGTTCGGACTGGACTGTTCCCATGGGGCACAGGGTCAGAGCTGATTTGCATATCGCCATTGTCTAACCCAGGGTGGTGTGGAGTGCAAAAAAACGATGGATTTGGGCCCAGATCTTTGGACTGGGGCGAATGTGTGACATTGATCCACATTCTGTCCATCACCTGTTTTGTTTGCAATTGCCGCCATAAGTGCGCTGGGGATGCTCAGACGTGGGTCCCAGGCACTCCACACCACTGGAGTCAAGCTAGCCGGGCTGATGAGAGGTGTTACCTCGAAACAGGTCCGGTCCTCGGATGCTTGATTCCGTTCTGGGAAGGCATGGCTTTTGTAGTTCTGACTGGACTGTTCCCATGGGGCACAGGGTCAGAGCTGATTTGCATATCGCCATTGTCTAACCCAGGGTGGTGTGGAGTGCAAAAAAACGATGGATTTGGGCCCAGATCTTTGGACTGGGGCGAATGTGTGACATTGATCCACATTCTGTCCATCACCTGTTTTGTTTGCAATTGCCGCCATAAGTGCGCTGGGGATGCTCAGACGTGGGTCCCAGGCACTCCACACCACTGGAGTCAAGCTAGCCGGGCTGATGAGAGGTGTTACCTCGAAAACGGTCCGGTCCTCGGATGCTTGATTCCGTTCTGGGAAGGACATGGCTTTTGTAGTTCGGACTGGACTGTTCCCATGGGGCACAGGGTCAGAGTTGATTTGCATATCGCCATTGTCTAACCCAGGGTGGTGTGGAGTGCAAAAAAACGATGGATTTGGGCCCAGATCTTTGGACTGGGGCGAATGTGTGACATTGATCCACATTCTGTCCATCACCTGTTTTGTTTGCGATGATGAAGCATGACACCCTTCAGGGTGAGACCTTGCTTTTTCCAATTAATGCTTTTTATTTGTAAGGGGTTTCGCTAACCAATAATGTTGTGTTTTATCATCAATATGTACAGAGGTATACCTTCAAACTACCAATATATGCTATGGTGCAATATATCACTAAGATTTTGTCCTTTCTTACTTAGTAACTACTGAAAAAATGTGCATCAAATACCCTTTTCACACTATAAATTATATCTCTGCCAAATCTCATGAAAATCTGTTCAGCCAATTTGCCCTTGCGCTGGTCTAAAAAGTCTGTGGAAAATGCAGTGATAAGATAAAATTACATATTTGCAAAAATTCATAGCTCCTTCAAAAGGTTAAAACAGGTAAATTGCTATCAGGTAAAAATTGCTTTGTTCTTCATACACATAGTTCCCAATGTAAATTATTTGTTCTGCCCAGCTTCATACTCTGTCTTGGCGGTAGTACTATCCAACAGGAGCCGTTATTGAAAACCCAGACCAAGTGCTTATGTGGAGATTTCCCAGGTCGACCTTAATGGTGGTAGTCTTGTGTCATTGTTAGGAGTGCTTACAGTAGATGTTGCCTCCCCTTGGCCTAGGGGGAGTTTAAGCGTTTGATGGCATTTCTTTCTCGGCTGCATCCCGGGATCTCACTAGTCTACGGTTTAATTGAGGGGTTGCTAGGTCAAAACATGCCAAAACTGCTTGTCTCCTTGAGCAAATATTTCTTTGGTGTAAGGGGACTCTTAGCAGCTGTCTGCTTTCCTGTATCAGCAAGTCAGACATAGAGCCATAATCATGAGAATGACAAACTACAGTGAAATGTAAATCATACTACAATATGTTCAAGAGAATGGGACTTCTTGACATGGCAACTGCCAATCTTGATTCTTCCAAATTATAAAAAGAATGTCCAAAATCTCTATAACTAATTTTATTAGTTGAAGCAGAAGCTGAGAGCCCTAATCATGTTAATGTATCACATAAAGCTAAGAATAATACATTGCTGCAAGTCACACTTCTTCTTAGATTCCAAATATTTCTAAAAATGACTGGAAATTCGCGATTGAACCAAGCTAATAGGCAGAAAATAGAATTTTCGTTGTCAGCCATGAGCAGCACAAACAGCAAGGGGCTTGTGAAGGATCTCGTTTGAGCCAAACTTACAAGGTTAACACCAGTTGGACCATAGCATTGCCATTTGCAAATGTGGCACCCTGGATACAGAATAGATGCTGCAGAATGGTAGTGTGGTGACATGGCAGCTAAACAGAGACCCAAAAAAATGAAATAGTTTATGGCGAGAGACTACAGTGGACCTCAAGAAGCAATAATGGGCACCACTTGCTTGTCTGCCATGAGAAGTGGAGTCAGATATAAGAATGAATATGAACATTTAAATTAGTTGTAATTTTTAAATGATGTTGTATAACTGCAGTCTGGAGAATACAAGAGGAGGTGTAAGGCATATTTCTATGGATTTGCTTACAGCTACAATGAGATTGCATTGTTAGAAGTAGGGCACTCTTGCTAAAATGCCCCAACCGGTGATTATACTATATGGCACTATTTTGTGGCCGTGGAGAGGCCATTCTCACTCTTTGGATTAACATTAGAATTAGTGGGGTGATCTGTGTTTTTGCAGGGGATGAGTAGAGACTGTACTGTAGATGACTTACAGAAGGGATTCGCCTTGTTTCCTATTTTCATAGTCAATATTTTAGATGAATGTGATTTACTCCAAAGTAACCCTGGGCGTAGTTCGCGGAGTCGGACTCCGCGGAGCTACGCGAAGACGTAGTTGCACTCCGCGAACTACGCGTAGCTCCGCAAGCATGCGGAGTTGCTTGCTGGGCCCGTTCGCGCGCCGTTTTTCATCTTCGGGAGCGCGGTGCGCGTGTTCGGGGCGTTGCCTGCATGCTCGGGATGGCTAGCGCGCTAAATTACCCCAGAGGTTTGTCCCGCCTGCTTGCGTTCCCTTATTTCCTGTTCCGGGTCACAATTAACGTGGTCGCGTTGTGCAAGACATGTTCGGGAACTCATCTTCTCGTTCGCACTACAAAAGTGCGTGATCGCGCTAAATATCGCGCGAACCTACCCATGCGGTCGCGATGGGCGCAGCCATCTTGGATCACACACTCTGGCTATGGTTTTGGGCCTACTTTTGCATCCTGTTAAAATCTCTTTAATCCTTGTCTTTTTACCCACTTTTTCTAACTTTCTTTAGTTATTACCTATTTCTCTCTGTGCCTAGGTTTATATTTTTCATTTTATTTCTACTTTTACAACTTTTCTATTGCTTTTTACTTCCTTCTTGTTCTTTTACCTTGCTTCTTCTTTCCCCTACCTTTTTGTCTTGAACTTTTAGTTTTCTTCTACCCTCCACCCAGAACCATGGTCAAGGGCGCCAGCAGCAGCGGCGGCTCAAAGGGCAAGGCGCCAGTGCCCCAAAAAACTAGGCTGCCTTGCGGCAGAATGCGCCCCCAAGGGGTGAGGCCCCGCCAACTTTTTGGGGAGGAGGAGGTGGCTGCTGAGGTTCCGTGACGATTTGAACCCGTGTTTTCAATATTGTCGGAAATACATAATATTGGTATCAGCGAACCGCAAATGATCCATTTAGTATATCCTGGTGTTTTCGCTACGCTACAAGCAAGAGCACTCCTGTTATGAACACATTTCTGATCTACCCACGGCATCCATCTTAGATCATGGCAGCCATTTTGTGTTTCTTGCCCTCACATACGCAATAACCTCTGATCACTTCATGTCGATTAAGGACACGTAGCCTTAGCCGGAGATTCACCTCTTTCATGACACGTACACCTTAAACCAGATCACGCTGTAGCTGCATGACTCGACAAAGGCTACCTCCTCTGCCCGAGGCCAGTCCTGCTAAACTGGTCTTCGTGTCCATTGTCCTGATCACGATTAGGCGGCCGAAGCTGGTAACCTTGCCCATTTACAACCCACAAACATCCCTTATCCTGCTTTTCTATCTTCTGCACCTGGCTCTGCTCCTTTCCTTCTGGGCCTTTACTAGGGGGAGGTAACGAAATTTACGATGAGGCGGTCCGGGTCTTGAATGAAAAGTTGACATGAGATTATGATGGAAATATGGGAACCCCTCGTTCGTAATGTTTTGACATCAGATATTGCCGACGATTCCTGTGTACACCAAATATTTATTGTTCATGACACAAAGGTTTGGGAAAGTACTAACATGTGAAGAATTCGCCTAAAGGCCAAAATTTAGTATATAAGGAGCACCCTCTTTGTACAATTTGAACAGGCTCCTAGTTACTGCCCATGCGTAGTTTCTGTGACTTCTGTGTCCCTGCAGTAATAAACCTTTGGTCTTTGACGCCACCATCGAGAAGCCCGTGTTTCTGTTTATTTGTGCACCAAGGCAGGTGGAACTCCGGGGTCTTTGGGTGTTGTTCCCTGACATCTCTGGACGGAACCAAAAAGTCCAGAACTCCAATTGGCGCCCAACGTGGGGCGACGTCATTCGGTACCGGTCCAAAAGCCTGAAGAGTTCGAGAGGCTTCGTGTGAAGATTCCTGAGGGAGGCGCCCCACTTCATCGATCCCGGCATATCGCAAAAGTGGCCCGACGTTCTCTTCCACGAGGATTCCCGTTCAGGACGGCTGCAGTGGGCCGTTGCCTTGACCGTCGCCCTGTCTTGGACCCGAGGTGCAGTCCTTAGTACAGCGAAACGTGACGGGTTTCTCCTTGGTGACGTCTTCAGTGCCTCAGTTAAGTATTTAGTGGTTGCTAGCTGGTTACTTTGTGAGGGTTGTTAAAATCCTTTTTGGTTCTTGGTTTGGTTTGGTTTCGTAAGATTATCACTGGTTGTTCTGGTTACGATAATCTATTTGGTTTAGTTTGGGTATCGATACATCAGTTCGTTTTGGTAGGCCTAAGTTCTTGGTTCGAGTGCACATATCTGTTTCGTGTTTTGTTTGTTTTGTGTTCCGGGCTAAAATGGTAAGTCGGAGAAATTGTATGCTGTCTTGTTTTGGTTGCAACAGTGACTCACGATTGGAGGACTCATGTCTGGTTCCTCCGATTGGGACTCCCCTGTATGACTTGTATTGTAAAAATGGTGTGGGTCCTATATCTTATAATGAGGTGTGGGTCCGGTACACTAAGAAGGATGGTGTCCTTAGTTGGCCACTACATGGTAGTTTTGAACCCGAAATTCTTGACAATTTAGAAGCGAAATTGTTTAGGAAGAAAGCCCGGCCGGCAATGTTTGATTCTTTCCGTTACTGGCGAAAAGAATCTAAACAGAGAGAAATGAAAAGATTGAAGAAAGAACAAAAAGAGCAAGAAGAATTGACTCTGGAACAAGCGGCTAAGCAGCTGCAAGTGAACGAGTGTGAGAAAGCTATAGAGGTGGCCATTAGAGAGCACAATTTAGCGATTGACAAGTGCTATCCTGCCTTGCCAACGAAAACGGCTAAGATACTGGAGGATTCCGAAAACGATCCTCTACTGTCTTATTTGTTACGGTCACCTCCACCGTATGCACAAGGTGCTACGGCTCCACCTTTACCGAATGTTCAATTGCCGGTTGCTGGACAACCTGGTATTCCTGTTCCTGTCCCTCAGAATCAAGCTCTCGTACCTCCTGTGGTCAATGTAAATGTTCCTACGGCTCCTCCTCCTCCTGGATTGCCGACTTCTATACCTGTATCTGTCTCGCTTGCACCTACTGTTCCACAAACTATCTTCCTCGATACTCCTACTGTTCCGTTATCTGTTCCTACCTCTACTGTGTTTTCTGCGTCTGCAAGTATGTTGACTCCACTTTCTGTTCGTCGGAGAATCACTGATTCTGTATCTAATATGCTATCTCCTTTCTATAAAACTCTAATTAAGACTCCTACTTCCGATTCTGTTCAGAGGCGTAGTCAGCTTCCAAGTACTGAGGAACGGGGAATTTTAGATTCCACGGCTCTCAGATGGATTTCGAAGAGTAGGAGATATAGTACGAGAGATGTGCTAGACACGTTCATGCAGTGGAAAGAACCAACGCAACGGTATGTCTTTGACGAGATGTGCTCGTTGTTACGTGAGGAGATAGAAGAAGATGATGTTGAATCAAATTTAGAAGATTTAATTAAGGTTCAGAAAGAGTTTGCTGCTGGAATGATAGTGGGTGAAAATATAGAAGAAGCGATGGAACTGATTTTAAGTTATAGGAATGATCCATCACTTCGTTCACCAAGAGATTTAGAGAAAAGCAAGACGAAGCTAAGTCGCCAATATCCAATGAGGGAGGTTCCTCCAATTTGGCGCGAAGCTGTGCAAGCTGATCATAATAATGGTATTGTAGCCGCTCCGGCCCAATTCCAAAGAGTGTGGATACACATTCCGTGGAAGCGAGCTGAAGTATTAGCAGTGAAGCAGGCCTTGCCAGATCCACGTAAGAATCCTGCTGGATACTATAAGGAATTAACACAGACAGTTGAGGCTTGTATAATGAACTTAGCAGACATCGATATGTTGTTTGGCAATGTAGTTCCGCAACCAGTGTGGGCTAAAATTCGTAGAGAGGATCATCAAGTTGCCTTAGGTGGTGACTGGGCAGCTATCACTGCAGCCGATGGTCAGCAAGTAGGTGGTGCAAAACCCGAACCCTTAATTGCTAATCTTCCAGGTAGAATAATTGATCTAATGAAGACTCTGATGCCCGCATTGCGTGTTAATTGGGACAAGTTATCAGCATGCAGGCAGAAGAAAGACGAAAGTGTCTCCGACTTCTTCACGAGGTTCGAAGAGACTTTTGTGGATCACAGTGGTCAGGATATGAGCACAGAAGGAGGACAGAGACTGTTTGTCGATAAATTCGTGCATAATTTGTTACCTGAATTATGCATCAAATTAAAAGATTCAGAGAGTGCGTGGGCTGTTTCCACAACCGCGCAAATACTTGCGACTGCACAGTACTACGAAAATAGGGATAAAGAAGAAAAGGAAAAATCAGAGAAGAAAACGAAGGATTTAAAGACTAAAGTTCTTTTGCAGCAGGCGTATCCGCCTCGCACGAATCAGACTAATACGCAACAGGGTTCGTATCAAAGGACAGACTATAGTACATCGAGGCCTCAATATCAGTGGAACCAATGTGCATACTGTAAGAAAGAGGGTCATTACAAAAATGAGTGTCCGATCTTAGCGCAAAATAATGCAGCAGCAGCTCAGAGAGGTCGTGGTGGTTTTGTGCAAAATTCTAGAGGTCGAGGGCGAGGTGCTATGCCTCCACAAACGAATGATCGTCCTTCCAACCACTTTGATCAACGAAATGGACAATCTGCCCAGCAAAATAGATCTCAACAATATCTTGTTGAAGATTATTGTGAAGTAGATGAGGGATTTCAGCAAAATGGGTACTAGGACAGCCATGGACAGAGAGAGGGAGTAGTATCAGTTCCAGTGGATCAGAGTGGGCCTTATGTCGCAGTAGCAACATCAGGTGTAGTCGAACCGTTTCTGTTGGATACTGGTGCCGCAAAAAGTTCGATCATCCATGCGAAACTCCCTGGCGCACCTTTGTCTGGCTCAACAAATGTCTCTGTAGGTTTTTCAGGCGCCCCTGTTTACAATCCGATATCTGGTCCTTTGTCTATTTCTGTTGGACCGTGTCACTTAAAAGCACCTCTGATTTTGACGACAGGTTGTAATGAAAATCTGCTTGGTTTAGATTTGTTAAAACGATTATATGCGACATTGTACTGTTCTCCGGAAGGAGTACAGCTTACGTTGGGTAAAAATATCACTTCTCCGATGTACTTGTCAATGGATGCACTCCCGCCAGAGCTACGTTCACTCCCTGATTCTCTTTGGGCGACAGGTCCTAATGATGTAGGCCTTTTAGAAATACCACCATATGTAGTAACTTTGAAAGCTAATGTAAAATTTCCAAGAATTCCTCAATACAAAATATCTAGTGAGGGTGAGCGTGCACTTTTATTGATTGTGCAAGATTTGATTAAGAAAGGTGTGGTTGAGGAAACGAGAGGAAATGTCTGTAACAGTCCTGTACTACCGATTTTGAAACGAACTGATCCTACAAAGCCTCCAGTTTATAGGTTTGTTATCGACCTTAGAGAAGTTAATAAGATTGTAATTCCGCAGTTTCCTGTAGTTCCAGACATTACTGCATTGTTAACACTAATTCCTGCTACAGCTACTTGGTTCTCAGTCATCGACTTGAAGAATGCCTTTTTCAGCATTCCGATAGCCGAGGAAAGCAGAGATATTTTCGGCTTCTGTCTAGGAGGTCGAAGTTTCAGATTTAAACGCGCTCCACAAGGCTATTGTGAGAGCCCATCCATTTACAGTCAAGCATTAAAAAGCCAGTTAGATTCCTTTGTCCTTCCTCCAGGTTCTGCTCTAGTACAGTATGGAGATGATCTTCTAGTGGCTGCCGATGACAAGGAAACTTGCAAAGCAGCTACGATTTCGTTATTACATCATTTGTCTAATTTGAATCATAAGGTGTCTCCTTCGAAAATGCAATACTGCTGCCAAGAAGTGACCTACCTAGGTCATCTCTTGTCAAAGGAGGGAAGGAAGTTGACCCCAGAAAGAATAAAAGCAATTACACAGATGAGTGTTCCACGCACACAGAGAGAAGTGCGTGCCTTTTTAGGTATTACCTCTTACTGTAGGCAGTGGATCCCAAATTTTTCTCTTTTAGCAAAACCGTTGGTAGCTTTGACTGGGAAAAATGTTCCGAGTCCGGTGCCATGGTCTGATGAATGTCAAGAGAGTTTTACTGAATTACGAAAAGCATTGTGTTCAGCTCCTGTATTGGGTACACCTGATTACAGCAAGCCATTCACGCTCTACGTTCACGAGAGAGAAGGTTGCGCATTGAGTGTTCTGACACAGAAGTTTGGTGATAAACAACGCCCTTGCGCGTATTTTTCATCAACATTAGATCCGGTAGCCAGAGCGTTGCCTAGTTGCTTGAGAGCTACAGCGGCAGCTGCGGCTTCCATTCGACAATCTGCTGGTTTGGTGATGAACAACATGCTAGTGGTTATGGTTCCTCATGCGGTGGATACACTCATGAATCGAACGAAGACACAACACCTTACCAGTGCGAGACTATCTGGTTACGAGTTGACATTACTAGCGAGTCATATCCAGATCAAAAGATGTAATGTATTGAATCCAGCAACGCTGTTGCCGACTGATCAAGAGTCGAGTGATTCCGAGCCACATGATTGTTGTTTTAAAACGGAGGAAGAGACAAAAGGACGCATCGACTTAAAGGATACTCCGTTATCCGATCCAGATGGTACGCTGTATGTGGACGGGTCATGTTTTAAATTGGAGAATGGTGATGTGACTGCTGCTTACGCAGTAACGACTTTGAAGACAATTGTGGAGACTGCAAGAGTGAGTCAGAATTCTGCCCAAGCTGCAGAATTAATCGCTCTAACAAGAGCGTGTGTTTTAGCTAAGGGAAAGAGAGTGAATGTATTCACAGATAGTCAGTACGCATTTGGCGTGGCCCATAGTTTTGGCCGTTTGTGGAGAGAAAGAGGTTTCATTACGTCCCATGGGGCTAAGATCCAACATGGTCAGCTAGTTAACGACTTGTTGGAATCTCTAACCTTGCCGACTGAAGTTGCGATTGTAAAGTGCAGTGCTCATAAAGCAATCACAGATGATGTTGGTCGTGGGAATGCTTTTGCTGATGAAATTGCTAAACAGACAGCTAGAGACACGATGAGCAGAATGTATGTTGCTACGTCCGCAAGATGGATTGCTGAGTCTGGAATGTGTGAGGATACTATGGAAAGTGTGAAAGAGATTCAGAGAGAAGCAACTGAGGAAGAAAAACGTGTATGGAAAGAAAGGACGGGCAAATTAGATTCAAATGGATGTTGGATTGATTTGACAGAACAGCAGCGATGGATGTTGCCTGACGCGTATGTGCTTGCAGTGGTGACAATGGCGCATGGAGTAGCGCATATAAGTTCTAAAGGAATCTGTAAGATGTTGGCTCCGGTCTGGAAGAATGATGGGATCAGTAAGTGTGCAGAGAGAGTGGTGAAAAATTGTATGGTATGCCTGATGCATAATCCTGGCAAGGGAACTCCAACTCCAGCTGGTCATTTCGCTCCTCCTTCCTGCCCCTTTGAAGTGATTCAGTTAGATTTCATTCACATGGATCGCTGTAATAATTTGAAATACGTCCTGGTGGTAGTCTGTGCTTTTTCCAGGTGGATTGAAGCATATCCACTAAAGGACAATACTGCCCTATCAACTGCCAAGATTCTTCTCAAAGAATATTTCCCTAGATTTAGAATGCCACGGATTGTATGGTCAGATAACGGAAGTGAGTTTATAGGGAAAGTTATGCAGAGTGTGTGTGTCGGCCTAGGTCTGAAACAAAAATTCCACAGTGCGAACCATCCCCAGTCTGCTGGTTTAGTAGAGGGTTACAATGGCACCCTCAAGCTGAAATTAGCTAAAATACAAGCATCCACAGGTTTAGCCTGGCCAGACGCCCTTCCTCTGGCTTTGTTATCAACGAGAGCAACTGTACATTCTAGAGTGGGGCTTAGCCCTTACGAAATCGTTTTTGGCCGCCCGGCAAATATTTGGGGTGTGCCAAGGCCTAAAAAGTTTTGTTCTCTAGAATATCCTATGTTGATAGACTACCTTTACGACTTGACTGCTAAATTGAGTCTTATTCATCAACAGGTTTTCGATGCTTTGCCAAAGCCTCCGGAGAGTCCAGGGCATCAGCTGAAACCAGGCGAATTTGTGGTTATCAGAAACTTCGCGAGGACGAAGAACCTTCAGCCGAGATTTGTCGGCCCCTTCCAAATCCTACTCGCAACGAGGACAGCGGTTTGTGTGGCTGGACGCAAGCACTGGGTGCATGCATCCCATGTAAAGCGTGTGCCTTTGCCACTTCCTTACGACGACTGGGTGAAGAAGGGAATTGGTTCCTCCGAATTTGAAAGCACGCCAAAATTCATCCCTTTCAGCGATGCCGAATTGATCACTGACACTCCAAGCTCTGACTCTCCTTCGGAAAAGACTCCTTTGAACTCTGAACATTTGTCCCCTGCATCAGAAAAAACTCTGTCATCTGCGAACTTGAAGATTGCAACAGCTACCAGTGAAACGCTATTTGCCGATCAGACAGTACCTGCAAAGCAGAGATATAACTTACGAAACCGTAAAATGGACAAATAAAGCAGGCAACTGCCTATTGTGATATCTTGAAATTTTGAACTTTCGCCTTCAGCCAGGAAGTTTGCTATTGTTTTATTGTTTTTAAAATTGCCTTGCCGTCTGGGTAGCCGTAGGGTTGTGGCTGTGTGCCTAGTTGAATTTGCAGGGGTCTGACACAAGGTCGATCTTTCTGTTGGTTCTGGGAACTCCTGGGGCTGATAGAGGCATTTTCATCTACGTACACATCATCAGTGGTCGCGAGCGGATTGTAGAAGATGGAGCTTCCTGCGCTGCAACGAGAAAATGTGATTTATGTTCGCAGAAACAGACTTTACAGAATTCTTCATAGCAAATGCTTTTTGATGCAATGTGCCATTACATTCTTGATTGTTTTGATAACGTTGGTGGGTGGAATCGTTTTCAGTATAAATTTGATTTTTGTGCCAGTTACTACAGTACCTCCCCTTGATCATGCTACTTCTACTGTTTCTTCTATTCACTCTTTTCATTCGTTTCCTGAACATGAGCAAGCCCGACGCTCAGAGTTCATTAACAACACTTTTGTACAGCTCTTGCACCAACACCAACTGGTAGTTAACACTACAGACTGCTGGGTGTGTGGCTTGATACCCCACACTATGGATAAAGGTATTCCTTATCTGGTTTTGCCTTTTAGCTACAATGGATCATTTCAGGCCCTTCAAACCATCTTTGCTTATGCCCTTGAGACCTATCCTCCACGTCCACCACGTTCCACTAAATATAACTCTGCCAACAAAGCTTTAGTCCAGGGAATTATTGACATGGTCAAGGACGTCAATAATACTCCATCATACCCTAGAGACGAATTACGAGTGTATTTAAGTTGGAATACTTCAGAGTATCGCCTTAGTTTAGGAGAAAGCAAGCGCAAAAGCTCAACTCCAATCTGGGTCGTACCTCACCGAGGTCAGGTCTGTTTGCAAGGGAATGGGAGAAATCCGAGAGCTCAGCTAGGGAGGAGTGAGTGCGTAGAGACTTATGTGTTTCCGGCTAACTCTTCCCCTGCCTTTCTTACTGCTAGGGGTACCTACTTCATCTGTCGAGATAGAGCTTATACATGGTTGCCTGCCGACTTTTCAGGATCATGCTATATTGCTCGATTGTTGCCTCCAACATACACTGCTTCATCTGATTACCACAGAACCAGAGTAGCGAGAGGTGTCTTCAGCAAAGAAGATACTGCTGGTCAGGAAGCCGGAGACTTCTTCAAAGGCTTCCTTCCGTTTTGGGGGCCTATGGCCAATAGTAGAAACATACGTCAGCTAACACGGGTAGTTGAATCTACTATTACCGAAACTGCTGGTGCCCTTAGCAATTTGACAGCTGAGCTTCAGGCGGATAGACTCATGACGTTGCAGAACCGTATGGTTCTAGACGTTATACTTGCAGATCGAGGTGGGGTATGCAGAATGATCCAATCGAGCTGCTGTGTCTTTATTCCTAATAATGCTCCAACAGTCTATGAGGCGATCTCTAAGCTACACAAGATTTCCGACTCTATTCACGTAGACAAGGGAAACTGGTCCTTCATGGAGTGGTTTTGGACTCTAATCTCAGCGTGGGGATGGAAGGTTCTAATGGTCATTGGTGTCATCTTAGTATTCCTCTTCTCATGCTGCCTGATTATCCAGTGTGGTCCTGCTCTGTGTAGTCTTTGTGCTGCAACTTGTTTTAGGAAACCACCTGCGTTTGGAGAAAAGGCACGAGAAAGGATGATGATACAACAGCATGTCACTGACCTGATGAGCATAGAATTAGATTCTGACATAGACTGAGTAATTGCCTATGTAAGGGCAAAATGAGGGTCTGAGGTTCCGTGACGATTTGAACCCGTGTTTTCAATATTGTCGGAAATACATAATATTGGTATCAGCGAACCGCAAATGATCCATTTAGTATATCCTGGTGTTTTCGCTACGCTACAAGCAAGAGCACTCCTGTTATGAACACATTTCTGATCTACCCACGGCATCCATCTTAGATCATGGCAGCCATTTTGTGTTTCTTGCCCTCACATACGCAATAACCTCTGATCACTTCATGTCGATTAAGGACACGTAGCCTTAGCCGGAGATTCACCTCTTTCATGACACGTACACCTTAAACCAGATCACGCTGTAGCTGCATGACTCGACAAAGGCTACCTCCTCTGCCCGGGGCCAGTCCTGCTAAACTGGTCTTCGTGTCCATTGTCCTGATCACGATTAGGCGGCCGAAGCTGGTAACCTTGCCCATTTACAACCCACAAACATCCCTTATCCTGCTTTTCTATCTTCTGCACCTGGCTCTGCTCCTTTCCTTCTGGGCCTTTATTAGGGGGAGGTAACGAAATTTACGATGAGGCGGTCCGGGTCTTGAATGAAAAGTTGACATGAGATTATGATGGAAATATGGGAACCCCTCGTTCGTAATGTTTTGACATCAGATATTGCCGACGATTCCTGTGTACACCAAATATTTATTGTTCATGACACAAAGGTTTGGGAATGTACTAACATGTGAAGAATTCGCCTAAAGGCCAAAATTTAGTATATAAGGAGCAACCCTCTTTGTACAATTTGAACAGGCTCCTAGTTACTGCCCATGCGTAGTTTCTGTGACTTCTGTGTCCCTGCAGTAATAAACCTTTGGTCTTTGACGCCACCATCGAGAAGCCCGTGTTTCTGTTCATTTGTGCACCAAGGCAGGTGGAACTCCGGGGTCTTTGGGTGTTGTTCCCTGACACCTCTGGACGGAACCAAAAAGTCCAGAACTCCACTGCCCTGGTTTTTTTTATCCAGCGCTACCTCCCCTTGATGTTGGCAGCAGGTGGCAGGCCCATCTCCGGCTACCAGCATATTGAGGAGCGTCTCCGGCGGTGGGTGAAGGTGCGCCGGGCAGTCTTCCGCTGCTCCGGTATCCGGCGTACCCACCACCAGCTGACCCACCGTTGGGCAGACATTTTGGACCGGGAGCAGGACCTGTTGGACCTGCTTGGCGTCGAGGTCGTGGGTCTTGGTGAGTGGCTACCCAAAAAAAAAGTGTGTGTATAATATATCTCTATAGTAGTATAAGCATTGTTGTTGTATCTTTGTAAATCTTGGCTGAATAAGTAACGCGATGACTGGTGCTCCTAGTTACATTTCCGATGTATTCCGTTATTATATCTACTGTAATTGTATGACACTGGTCTATGCTGCGCTTCTTCATCTTCACTGACTCTTGCGTGTTCAATTTGGCGCTAGCTTTTGCTGTTTATTGGTGTGAGATTTTCTTTATTGTAGAGAACTGAAGTTAGTTAATGCTATTAATAGAGTCTTGTCCTTCCTTTGTCCGTCAGTGAAATAGCCGTTGATGGATAATTGTACGTGTTTGCAATGCATATTGTATCTTTTTTTCACGGCCTTCTCTTCTGCATGAATAATACTCCTCTGGCAATGAATGCAAAAGTTACTTTGTTCTTCTTACCTCAGCCAGGGCCGGATTTAGGCATGTTCAAGCTGTGCAACTGCACAGGGCCACCAAACGCCAGGGGCCACCCCACCAATATATATCCTTAATTTAATAATCCTCAGAGGATGGATACATATTTGCGTGGCGGCCCCTGGCAGGGATTTGGTGCCTCCGGCTCTGTTCCACTTCCAAACACCCTGACTCCCCCCTCTTCACTGGCCTCCGTGCTCCGCCCCGACCTCCTCTTCCGGGCCCCCCACCTACGCTCCCTGGCCAGGAGTCCAGGACCACCATGAGCCTATAGCCGCCCCTGCCTCAGCCCTCCATAGAACTGATGTAGTTTGTTTATTGAGTGGGTAGGGCAGCAGTAGCATTCAGTCAGTAGCAAAACAAAATATGATGCCATGAACGTACAATTTCGTGTAAGTTAGTATGCACAAAGTTAAGCATGTCTCCTCCTTGCGATCTATGCATTTTGCTGGCAAAAAATGAAAAAGAAATGGCTACTTACAGATAATTGATTGATTACCCCATTCTTGAATCTGTGGTGTTGTTCAGGTCTTACTGCCTCTGTGTTACTTAGTAATCTGCAATCAGAATGTTTATGGAACATTTGATTTGTTTTCACCAAGTACACTAGTCAGTGAATCATGCAAGGCAGTAGTCATTTGGTAGACCAATGTTTGTTTCTTTTAATGTTGTAGCAGTGGTTTTTGAAATGCTTGCTGTCTATGTTTCACAGCACTCAATGTTTTCTCTTTCTTTATTATTTCTTACATGAACCACAGAACCCAGGGGCAAGCAGAAGGCTGGGACCGAGTCGGCGGGTGACCGTGATTGTGAACCACAGGCACAGAGCTCCTCTACTGAGGATCCTGCTGCTGTCCCTAGTAAGTCCAACAGTGTTTTCTTTTGGAACAATGATATTTCCCTAACTTTCTAACGGAGCTTTTTTTCCAACCGATTAATGACATTTCACCTAACTGTTTAGTTAAGGTATCAATCTTTTCAAAAAATCTGTGATCGAATAGCGGAAGGCACAGGGTCCACTCCTGTCTTATGCTTTTTCCTCTGTAATGTCTCTTCATTGGCAATTGACACCAACCAAGTATGCATGCAGATGTTGGTCTACTATTTTGTAAGCGTTAGTAATGAATACCACTACTACTCTTGCGGGTATTCTTCTATGCAGTGACATACATAACTATGTATGCACCCCAAAATTGGATGTTGTTGTTGATAGGCAGGTTGGACCTTACTTACTTACAGTCTTACACCTCAGTCACAGAACTCAGAGGAACCCACAATTCAATGAACGACAACCTATATGGGCTCAGTCATTGGTCAATTATTCAATTACCCCTTTCCTGAACCCCAATATGAAGATGCCAAATGCTTTTATTACACAATCCATAACCTAAGTAACCCCCTTTTTCTCACTCTCTCGTGTAAGTCTACAAGACAACAGACACTGAAAATATACTTCCGAGTCAATGTGGTACTTCAAAACCTTTATTTTGTTAGAAGTAACTAAGTAAGTAACATCAATGTTTTTAAGTTGTTCTGTCAAATACGTCAAGGGCAGGGCCACCAGAAGAAATCCAGAGTTAAAAAAGGCTCAATAAAAAGTATTCTACATTTGTACAGCTACCAGTGCACGATAGGGAAATGTGGGAAATGTCCGAGACCCCTCACCATTGAACGTATAATGGTTGCATATGCCTCTTGTTGGTAAGCTCTGCAAATCTTTGCTTCGTAGAAGTAAATCTTCTCATCTGCCGAAAGATAATGACAAAAGTGGTGCACGTTAGACAGTATGAAAACATTACATACATTTATTCAACTTTTTAGCTGTCATGCTAAAAAAAAGGTGTAACCTGAGGCTGTAAGGAAACTGGATTCCACAATCCACATTCAAAAAGTAAATACGGGCCTCTATTTTCCAAACTCTTCAGGTGTATGCTTTGAACTATCATGTGGCCTCAAAGGCGTCTCCTCGTACTGCGCAACAAGCTGTGAGGTAGCATGCGCAAAACTGTAGACATGTCATTGATGTACAAAGTAAACTGGTTAGGTTACATGGTTCAGTCTAACTTTCCAAGGACTAGAGTACCAGTATAGATGAGATGAGCTTGGGTACCATACCATACCAAATAAATGCTGATATGTGTAGTGTGTTACTTACTCTGCTGTACTAGGCAATGTGGACTACTAGTGATTACGTTGTACTTAACTGTTTTGCAGAACTCCGTTCGTGGTGAACAAGTACAATGGGGGCTGTGCATCCATCTAAAAAGGTGTACTTAATTACTTATTTTTATTTTTGCAGAACCGGTACCATCCACCAGTGCCGACGGGGGCAGCGGCGCTGCAACGCCGTCAGCAGAGGCGATCCCGGAGGGGAATGGAGGACCACCAGAGGCACCTACAGCAGCACCGGCAGCAGCGGGGGAGGAGACAACAACGGTGGGCGATGGTAAGTTACATTCAATAGTGATCCGCATTACTTGGTGGGTGGGGAAAACTTCCTCACTGTACTCTGATATTTATAGTGAACTTGAAGTTCTACTGGACAATATATGACGCCACTGTTCTCATTACCAAGCTTAGCAAAAGCATTACCACCGGCCAGAATTGATAAAATTAGTTATACATGCCTCTTCTATGTGACTACAACTCAGCTGTGAAAGGTTGGTGGCAGACTAAAAAAGTCTTATCCACAACATTACATGACCGCGATGGATTAACATGAGATTGATTTTAAGTATGATGAAAGGTGCAAGGAAAAAGCTCTAATCATATAATATAGAAGGATACTTTGGAATCAGCAATGCAGGTGTTTGAGAGCAGTTGGATGCGTGGGTTGTTGTGGAAGCATAGAAAGTGGAAAACACAGCTGCCTGCGTGGGTGGGAGACACATCCAATATTGGTGGTTAGTGGATAGTGGATACTAGTGTTGGCAGCGGTGTTTTGGTTAAACACAAAGGCAAGGGAAGGAGGGGACGACTGGATGCATTCCGGGTCGTTGCTGGCGAAACACAAACCACCTAACGTTTGTTGGCGATATAAAGAATGATAGTCTCTAGAGTAGACATTTACTAGTACTAGCTGGCCACTGTTAATTTAATGTTAGTTTGAGACTGTCACTTTTCCCGGAAGCACAGAGTATATGATATAAAAAAACGAGATATGAAAAAGACAGGTGTTCGTATGTGACCGTTGAAGTACACCCATGCTATGTTACTAGGGCAGGCATAATGCCGTGCCAAAAAGGCAGACAAATGAAGTATATAAGGCGTAGAATGTTCAAGATAGATAAAACAACATTTTAGGTACTCAACTTTCTTGCTATTGCTACTGTACTGTGCCGCCCACTATGTGTTGGATCCATTTTGCGTTCTTTATTTGCTGGGATTTTTGATTACAACAATTCTGTCTCTTTCTTTATAGTTACTCCTTCTAAACCAACGAGGAAGGAGCTGGCAGTCCGGGCCCGTCAGCGGAAACTGCAGGCCATCGTTGAGGCCTACCGCCGGCTGGTGGCTCAGGCCGAGGAGGAGGAGGAGGAGGAGGAGGCGGCGGCAGCAGCTGCTGCCTCTTCCAATGCCCCGGCCCCCAAGCCTGCAGGAGTACGTCGGCGTGCTCAGGCAGCCGCCCGCCGCCAGATTTTCCCCGCATCGTCCACCCCCCCACAACAACATGGCTGCCAATGTAGGTGCCGCCAGTTCCAGCGAAAAATTCTCCTCCGGGTAGCCAGGCTGGAGGCTCAAAGCAGTCAGACTAAAAAACAGATAGAGGAGCGTGTAAAGATCCTGGTGGATCAACACTTAAAAGCCCGCCGGCTATGAGATGGACCCTGTTTGCCCCTTTTTCAATACTTTTGTTGGTGGGTGGGAATTGGGTGTTGGGTTTTTACTTTTTTTTTACATGACATTGAGCGTGGGAATTTGGTTGGGGTTAGGGGAGGCGGGTAGGGGGACAGCTTGGTGTAGGATTTATATATATTTTATTTTTGTATCATCTTTAGTTATATATTACATTATGTTAAAATAAACGAGACACAAAGTTATGTTAAAAAGAAAACATTTGAAGTTCATTTGCGTTTCTTGTGGGGTTGGAGGGGGGAGTGTTTCACCAAATAATGTACGTTGTGCAACCTCGCAAGGTTTAATTTGGCCATGCAGGTCGGCGGACAGTGCTTTTTAATAATTAAATATATTGCCCACATCTTTAACATGCAAACAGATAGATGCAGTATACCCTCACCGAGTTATATTTGTAGTATTAGAAGAACGACCAGTCTGTCTTGCGTTATACCTCACTGCAAACTTATCTTACCTGTGATTGCTGATGAGATGATGATGATTTATCATGAAGTGTGGCACTGCAAGGGCTGCATTTGATTTCCAAGACAATGGCGAAGAATCTGTGGTTCAGAATCAGAACTTCTGTGATAGTAGTAGACAGACCCTGCCAGTAGCGACAAAAAGAAAGAGACAGTCATTTGCGTGACAGACAATGTGGGGGTAGTATAAGTAAGTACAGTACATTGCATGGGTGACCCAATATTGCAACTGCTAAACTGAAACAAAACAATGGTTTTGGGGACTGGAAACAAAGTGCAAGAGAAGATAAGAAGTTCAACTTTACTTGTAGTACTCACGGCAACGTCAAACTTTTCTAAATCATAATGCTTTACACTTTAAACCCAAAAAATTACGCCAATTCATTAGATGCATTCGTTGTTTGATGTTAATGGTAAATTATTTGGCGTTATACACAGAGCTTGAGTTGGGAAGCCGCAGAAGATCCTGGCCATGCCTTGTTGACATTTCACTATTGTTGCTTTGACCACATCTGCCCCAGCAAGCGCGTGATCAAATTGTTGGTGTATATTTAATGTAAGAAACATCACACCTCAATGTAACCACACAGCCCGGGGGAAGAGGGTTAGGGATTGTTTAATGGATGGGTACGGGGGTTAAGCATGAGCGAATTTTGCGGATCTCGCGTTCGCGAATTTTGCGGATTTGCGGATTCGCAATCCGCAAAATCCGCGAATTCCCGCGAATTTGCGGATTTTTTTTTTTTTTGTGTTCGCCCGTGTTTCTGCCAGTTCGCGAGGGTTTTGTACACTTTCGCAAATTGCGAACTTACCTGTCGGGTCGCAAGTTTCGCGAACTTGTTGTTTCTACGTGTCCAGCCTGTTTGGGACACTCTTCTTCATCACTGCCACTCTCTGTCACCACTGCCACTCTCTGACTACTCATGCCACCCTCTGGCCCACCCATGCCACCCTCTGTTTCATCACCACACCCTCTGGTTGTCCAGTGTACATTATTTTCGGCAAAGCAAAGCACACCTTCCCTGCCTCAAGTGACCTGAATTAATTTGGGGCTGATTCATGTGTCACAGAATATTTTTTTAGCTGGCACCTGCTTCCTTAGTGCGCCCTGATTAGTGATCTTTTGCACTTGCTAAGTGCTTTCATTGTTGCAAAATTAGTTACAACACCTGCCCTGCCCCAACTGACAATAATGAATTAGGGGCTGATTAATGGATTTTAACTTCCAGCCTGGCTCCTGCTTGTCTCCCTTAGCTGTAATTCAGGACCTTTGTGGCATATGTGTAACTATTCTGAGGTTCAGAGCAGGGTCACATAATAGTTTCAACTGGCAACTGAACTCTGGAGGGGCCCCTCAGGAAGCACTCCAGGAAATGGCTACTAATGATGAGCCTGAACTTTTGAACCTGGTAAGTAGTTACTTTCAGTTTTGCTAAGATCGTATTTCTGCAATTTGGCACTTATTCGCGGGGCGCGAACTCACGCGAACAGTGCGAGCAGTGCGAGCAAAATCCGCTGCTCGCGGATTTGCGGATTTTGCGGGAAATTCGCAAATCTCGCGGATTGCGGATTTCCCGAAAATCCGCAAAATCCGCGAGCGGAACGGATTTTCCGCCCACGCCTAACGGGGGTTTTGGGAAAGGTTTGAGAAAGAAAAACAGTACGCATGGAGATGGGAGACAACAAAAGCAAAACAATGAAGACGATGATTTATGATGTTGATCAGCTAGCTAATGATTGTAAGCAATGGACGTAAGAAAAGGACACGCTGAATATGATTCTTGGTTTCCCGCAATCCAATTGCTTGATGATGAGGATCTGTGGTAAGGATGAGAGTTGATGCTCATACTATAAAGCAGTGGGTGAACCGTGAAAGATGTCCAGCCTGAAAAAGAAAAGGCAAATACAAAAGAATGTGAATGACCTAAACAAATTGTAATACAGTGAAGATAAAAAAAACAATACAAGAGGAGTAGTCGTATGAGAGGACTTTCAGACTGAGGCGGCTTGGATACAATTTGTATAAGTCTACTAGTTGCATATCATTTTTAATGTAGAAGTACAAAAAAAGACAGGAGCCAGCACACAACAACAGGCCCACGACGACACAGGTTTGGCCGTTATACAAACTGCATTTCCCTAAAAATTTCAGAGCCACAGAAAGGTGAATGAAATTGAAAAAGCAACCTAGCATTTACAAAATTAATCAACAAAATCAATGCGTCATTCTCATTCATCAATCATACCACTATTGTACTCTACCACAGCACTGTGCACAAACATGTAGTAGCCTGGGTCTACTGTGCTGTGACTCTTATTTGTATTTATTTATTACCTTGTATTCCACTCCAAGAAACATCGTGCATCAATCAGCTCAGATCCAACCGCCTGACAGCAAAGATAAATTAAGTCCTGACTGCATCTGTAGTAGTAGGAACACAAGTGCGTAAATAATTTCTATTATTAGTAAATAACATGGAAGAATTGGCTATCACGTGAGTCTGAACTGAAGTTACTAGTATACTTCAACTCCATGCACATTAGCTCAGAGTCAGCCAAAAAATACATCCAATGCAATGCATGGCATCATTCATTTTTATACCTGTTTTGCTCTTCTTCTCTTTCACTGTCAGAAGATTGATCACAGATGCTGCCGAGCCTTTGTAATGCGAGTCATTACAACAAGTTGACTTCAGTTGTGGATGCCTGCTCAAGTTTCTTTTGACACAGAAGAGTCGTCTCTGAATGCCTGCAGACAGAGGTGGTAGCCTTAACAGTAAGACTCAGCAAGGCAGTTATTATGAGTTGCAGATTTCAAATGAAATAGAGGATGGCTGTAGTCATGTACGGTTCACTTATTATGGAGGGACTGTTAGAGGCTACATTATTGTTATTGTACTATACTCCATCTACAACATCAAATGTATGGCTGCCAAGATGGAATTGTATTGACTTGAGTGGGAGTCAAGAAGATGCAGCAAGACTCTGAGGAGTGCAGTCAACATGGAACATAAATGCACAGGCGTGCAACTCCAGGAGGTAACTAAAAAAGATACAGCGAAAATAAATGCACAGGTGTGCAACTCCAGTAGGTACATTAAAAGAATGAGTGGTGGGGATGGATTTGGTTGAGCTTTTTATTTTAAGATTAGCAGTTTTGCACCAGAAAGTCATTTTTAATAAGAAAATAAATAACACAAATAAAAGAAGTGAAAAAGTCACAATTTAACAGCCTATTGGTCAGGGAAGAGGTGCTCGTCCTCAAACTCTGCGGGTCCGGACAGCAGTAGGTCATGTAACCCAGCAGTGATGAATTCTTCGGGCTCGCTTTCTTCATCCTGCTCTGATTCACGTACAGTATAGTCTGGTGGTATGAAGTGTTGATTCATTTTTATCATTGTCAGCCTCTCGACGCTTTTGGGGGAGAGACTGGTCCTTTTCGATGTCACAATGGCACCAGCAGCACTGAAAACCCGCTCAGAGGCGACACTGGCTACAGGACAAGCCAAATACTTTATCGCCAGCCTGCTCAGCACTGGCCACTGTCTCCTTCTTTCATACCAATAGACCAATGGGCTTTGCTCCATGAACACCTCTGTTGTGTCATCCAGATAGGCCTGAACCATCCGCTCAGTGTTCATTGGTGCTCGGCTTTGCTGCTCCTCTTTCCCCTTTGCAACAGCAACGGACTTACCCATCCCCTTCTGTAGAAAAAAAGCAGTTATGCTTTTGGTTGTGTCTGCTGAATCAGATCGTGTAGGTGCTGCTTTTGGTACTGTTGGTGCCTGCTGGGAAGCGGACGCACCGCTCTCATGCTGTGATGAACTTGCCTGAGTTGCCTCAGGAGGATGCTGGAGTACTTTGACTGTCCTGGGCTGGCACTGTCAGGCCTTTAAGTAACAGCCGTTCAGTTTCGAAATCATTAGCTTCCACAGCTATGGAAATTTTGTAATTGGCAACATCCCCATCTGAAAAAGGAATGACTGCGCTACTGCTGACAAACAATTTGTACCGTGGATCCAAGATTGTTGCAGTTATGTAATTTGGATCTGACGCAATCATTTTAAGCCTTGCATTTACAGATAAGCGGTTGCGTAAGGCCTTGGCCAAGGTACATGCATCAACTTTTTCTTCGTCACCTTCGTATGTTTCACAGACCTCCTTCAGCTGTTGCTCGAGCATGTACAACAATGGGATGGCTTGGCCCATAGTACAGTCCTCCCTGCTAACTGCACGTGTGAACACCTCAAAAGGTTGTAGCATCTCTGTCAAGCATTTAATGATGTCCCACTGCCACATCTCAACGGTCAGGCTTTTAAGATTAACAGTAGGATCCACTAATCTTCTTGACATTACATAAGCATTCAGTGGTATGTACTGCTCAAAGAGACGCTCAAGCATGAAATAAGTCGAGTTCCAACGTGTTGGGACCTCCTGGATCAGTGCTTTGACTGGCAAATTATGCTCCCGCTGAATGACGCGTAGCAGCTTCCGCGCTTTGAAAGAATGGTTAAAATGCGTGCATATTCTTCTGCAGATGGTCAGTATGGTGCTGACTTGGAGTTCATTTTTCAGAAAGTCTTGCACGACTAAGTTAATGCAGTGTGCCAAACAGGGTACCCTGAAATACTGTCCATCTTTCATTGCCCTCACTACATTACTGCCATTGTCGGTGGCAACAAAACCAATCTTAAGGCCTCTTGGTTTCAGCCATTCAAAGACCTTGCTGTTAAAGTCAGACAAAATGTTGTCAGCAGTATGATTTTTCTCCATACCAAACATGGCTACAGTTGCATGTTTGCGAGTGTCATTGAAAATCCCAGCAACGTCAAGAAGGCCTGATGTTAACTTGTCTTTCACACCTGCAAAAGAGATCCAGTGTGCGGTGATGCACATGTAATCTGCTGTGGCTTCGTGACTGCGCCACATGTCGGTTGTCAGGTGGATACAATGGACAACACTCTGTTGTAAGGCTTTCCCAATCAATCCCAGCACGTCGTGGTGTAGTGCTGGAATAGCAACTCTTGCAAAATAGTAGCGACTGGGAACGTCCCATTTTGGGGCGAGTGTTGCCACTAATTGCCGAAATCCCACTGCCTCAACAAATGAAAATGGGAGAAGGTCCAGTGCCAACATTTTTGCAAGTTTCGCATTGTACAAACGTGCTGTTGGGTGGTTCCGCTCGTACTTTCCCTCCTGCCTAAACATGCCAGTAATGGTAAGCTGCTTGGTAATTCTGTCTGTTCTGCTAGACGGACCACCTTTCAACGCAGACTTTTTACTCCTTGCCCTTGGTGTCTCCGGCTGACTCTGGTGCCACTGAGAAGTTGCTGATGCTGAGGATTTGGACTGCACCACTCCAGTGTTGGCGACAGGGCTCATTGGTGTACCACTCCCAGATAGAAGGTCATCGTCTCCCTCTTCTTCCATGAGTGGACCTTGTAGTACTGTATCCTCCCCACCAACACCAGTGCTTACATCTTTTTGTAAGCTTGCAAGGTGGTTCTCCCATACAATTGTGTGTGTTTTTTTCATATGGGTCGTTGGGCCTCCAGTACCATAGTTTGTACCAATCTTACCACGACTAACATTGGTGTGACAAATGGTGCATATAGCAATGTTCTCCTGATGTGGGTGAACCGTAAAAAAATCCCAGACTGGGGAGCTAAACTTTTGTCTCCTGCCATAGGAAGAGGAGGACCCACTTCCAATCCCGGATGAACTGGAGCCTTTTTGTTGAATTTCCCTATGTGACAGTTCAGTACTAGTACTGCCACTACCTCCTTCTGTTGAGGTGGCGCTTGCGCTGGATGTCGCACGCTGCCGGGCCTTCGCTGATGCAAAAATGGGAGCTGGTGTTACTTTGGGCGCTGAGTGTGTAGGAGTTACACGTGCTATCTGCTCATCACTAATCGCAGCCCTTCTGGATAGGGTGAAAATGCTGGTCTCTACATCCTCTGCACCAGGAATAACGCTTGTGATGATGACATTGTCAGTGTCAGACCCGTCTTTATCACCATCAGTATCCTGTTCACCTACATCGAACTCCGGAAGTTCAAGCCTTGACGGATCCTTCCTTTTTCCCAGCCTGGTCTTTTGATGCCTCTCCTTTGAATGCTCAGTTCTTCGTTGTGGATGCCAATCCTTATCAAGGTCATCTGAAGGGATGCTATGCGAAGAACTCGATGCACTGCCACTAACCCTCCTTTCCTTTCGTAAATTTAAAGACAGTAGATCACCTCCAGAAGTGGCTTCCTCTTCTTCTTGCTCGGAATGAGGCTCTACTTCCTGAACTGCCCCGACATCGGGAGGAACAACTTCCACTATTGCGTGCGGAGACGGTGGTTGTTGTTCTTGAGGAAGTACTATAGCGTGCTGTGGTTCTTCAACAACTACTACTGTGGGATTTGGTTGTTGTTGTTGAACAACTATTGCGGGCGGTGGTTGTGGTTTTTCAACAACTATTGCGGGAAGTGGTTGTGGTTGTTGAACATCTACTGCTGGCGGCGGTTGTTCAGCACTTTCATCTTGCGTGGATTGTGTGCTACTTTGAGACAGCGATAAGTTAAGTTCAGGCTCAGTATCACTGCTTTGTAACACTAGGCCGGCTACCTCTTCGACCCTCATGTGCTTGGCCCTGGGTTGGTGGCTTGCCCCCAATAAAGCGGATGTGCTGGCTCCAGCTTGCACCACGGACACCGCTGCTGCAGGCGTACGTTTTGGGGGCCCAAAAAAGGTTTGGGGGTCCATACCAGCCTTAAGTGACACTTCCTTCTTCTCAGCAACTTTCTTGGTGGTGGAGGACCTGGTACCTGCTCTCTTAGGACCCATCTTCTTCTGATGTCAGCAGCACACAGCAGCACTCAGTAGCACAAATTGCAGAGATGTGTGGTCAGATGAGTCACACACCACACGTGGCGTACAATTGAAGGACGTCCGTCTGGCAGTTGAACGGGCGATGGATGAAAACAGCCAGCACCTCCTCAGTCTTTTTCTGTGCACCTACAAGCAAAGAAGACAGAAAACGTCAGTCAAACAAGCAGTAAGCCAACACATGAACAATTGAAAGACACACAGGGCAATGTATAAAACACAAAAAAGAAGACTAATACTACGAGCACCACAGCTCCCAGCCACATGAAGTCCAGAAATAACCAATAATAAAGTCAAGCAGGCCTATCATATACCAATATGGACAGAAAAAGGAGGATGCCTGCTACACATGTCATGACAGGTTAATGCAAGGAAAATCAAAATACCCCATGGCTAAGAGTTTGTAAAACTTCACTGCAAAAACACATACAAGTCATAAAATTATTACACACACAAAAAAGTTACCTACCCCCCTGCCCAGACAACCAACTTGGAAATGCAATGGCATACACACATGCCGTAATGATGGTAATTAAATAGACCAAATAGAAACAGCTACATAAAGCAGCCCCGCTAACTAGTAACTAACTACCACCTCTGGGACTCTGTCCTACTATCAGATCAGACCAAAAGCAGGGAGGCCAATGATAAATGCACAAAGGAAGTACCTACAAAATGGCCGCCACCACATGGCCTGTCCAGGAAGACAAAACTACAACCAAATAACACAAAAATGAGGACTTTTTTGTAGCACAGGGGACACATTAAACATTTTCGAGGAACTTTTATGCAACTCGGGACATATTGTTCGCGAGAATGCAAAATCGGCGTGTTCGGCAACGCGAATCGAGTAAAAAGTCGTTATCGCGTTCCCGAGCCAGTACATTGAGCGCGCAAACAAGACAAAAAAGGTAAGGTCGCGTTCTCACACGGCGCGACGTTACCAAAACTACCCGAGCTGTATTCCTAGGGTTACCTAATGGCAGGGAGTGCCATAATAGCTACACACAAGCAACCAAAAAACTAAAAGTACCACCATTACAAAAAAATGTGAAGCAATCCAAAGCCATACACGGTGTAATTAAAGTTACACCACAAAAATAGTTGATTAACTTGAATGCACCTATGGCTGTGAGTGGTAGTACCAACAAAAGCCTTGGATGGCTATGGCAAAAGAAGAGAACCAGGGAAGGACACAGAAAATGGCCGCCTCCATAGGGCCAGGAGGACAGGGACACCCAAAAACAACATGGAAAGGGGATGCACCCAAAATGGCCTCCACCACATGGCAAAATCAGTCACAAAGGAAGCATACACAAAATGGCCGCCACCACATGGCCTGCCCACCAACAACAACATAGCAGAATCATCACAAAGGAAGTAAGTACACACAAAATGGCCCTCACCACTACATGAAAAGAAAGAGAGGACAGACAATAAATGCCTATGCCAAAGGGACAATGCTTAGCTTCACAAAATGGACACACCAGACACCACCCCCCAAATTGGTCACCCCAACCATAAACAAGAAATCATTACATAGAGGACAGAAAGGAACTGGGAGTGGCCCATGCTCCAGGAAGACAAAACTACAACCAAATAAGTAAATAACACAAAAATGAGGACTTTTTTGTAGCACAGGGGACACATTAAACATTTTCGAGGAACTTTTATGCAACTCGGGACATATTGTTCGCGAGAATGCAAAATCGGCGTGTTCGGCAACGCGAATCGAGTAAAAAGTCGTTATCGCGTTCCCGAGCCAGTACATTGAGCGCGCGAACAAGACAAAAAAGGTAAGGTCGCGTTCTCACACGGCGCGACGTTACCAAAACTACCCGAGCTGTATTCCTAGGGTTACCTAATGGCAGAAATTGACAGACACCCGAAACCTGACATACCCCACACATAAACATAAGATTTTCTAAATCAAACCAGTCCATCCATGATTTCCTAATTAGAGGTACACCAGAAAAACAGTTGATTACCTTTCATGACCCTATGACTCGTACCTCTGGCCTACTGGAAGAGTAGGCCACAAGTTTGGAGGCCTATGGCAAGACCAAAGTGGCTGGGAAACATAAAATGGCCGCCAACAACACATGGCCAGGCCAACCACAGAAAGTTATTACAATGAACTCAAACATGCCTACACACTAACTACATGGAGTACTAGGGTCAGCTATTGGCTTAAAAAAATAAAAAAACTTTTTCATTACACAAACAGAAATTCCACAGCAGACATTGCTATTGCATAATGATGACCATAATCCAATGCCAGCCATGATGTTTGTTTACAAACTTGAATAAAAATTTAAACACAGAATTATGATTTTACCCATGGGTACCTCTCTATGTAGCCTGGATGAAATTTAAAAAGAAATACAAGTTGGGACCTCATAAAAGTAGGCACCCATCAATAATTTAAATCAAGGAATGAATACTGTAGTTAAAATTTTTTAAATCAAACAAACACAAGTCTACAACATCATACTCACTCATACATTACTGAACTTACTTGAAAAAGAGAATTCAAAATCCAAAAGTCCTCAGTAAGATTCAAAAAAAGCAGTAATGCAGCCAACACACACACAGAAAGTGATCCTGCCAGCTCAAAATCCAAATGAAAGTGACAACCTCATGGACAAAGCACTGGGAGGAGCCTGGTGGACAGGAACAGGAAGTTGTAAACTCCAGAGCCCTTCCTCCTTAATATTCAAAAATAGAGTAGAAACAGAAAGAGGACTCCTTCCCCCCAAAAAATACATCCAAAGGTACAACTTTGAGGGGTTTTTCACTTGTTTGCTAACCAAAATGGTAATTTATTATTATGGTTTAACTTTTAACATGCTTGCGAGTTATTCTGTGCAAGATTGCAGGTTCTGCGTGTTCGGCAACTCGATCTTACCAACAAACATACTCGCGCGTCCTTATGGCTTTATCGCGCTTCCAATGACGTTATCGCGTTCGCACAGCTGCACGGAAGGGTTTACAAACATGGTGGCCGACGCGACCGGGAAAAAGCGAACGCAGAACCAAGGTAAGCCATTGCCGCGCACGCGATAATGTTATTTAGCGCGCGACAATGTTATTTAGCGCGCGACAACTACGCTCCGCACCGGATAGCGGAGTTATCGGCAGCTACGCGAACTCCGCGGAACGCGGAGTTGCCAAAACTCCGCAAACTCCGCAAACGGAGCGTAGTTCTTCGCCCAGGGTTACTCCAAAGTTAACTCATTAAAGTTGGATGTACTGTACAAGCATGAGTGTAGTTGTAAGAAGTGTGTTTATTAGAGTACATCATTCTCTTGCAGTTGTTTGTACAGAAATCTAGGGCAGTAAAACGTTTTCATATGTCCGATGTTAGAAATGTTCTCTTAATGCAGGGTTACCTTGCATTTTATTTGCTTTTAATGGATCCTATATTTGTAGGCTATATAACTCTGTGGACTTCAACTCTGCTAACCAGTGGTAATGTGTTTGTATCCTCCCTTTCAAACATGTCAAAACAGGTGTACACCTGATTGGAACATTTAGTACCTAGTATATGGTATCACCTGTGCTCAGGGCCTTCACATTAAATATTACTAGTTGACTGCAGAACTCTTTGTGCCCCACAATAAAGTAAAACTGTAAAACATGTTTTCAGATCTTACTGTACAGCTTCAGTGAGCAGTTTTATACTGCCATTTTCACCTGCAGGCTAAACCTTCCTCTTCAATAGTCATCCCTAAGGTAGGTCTTAAAAATACATAGGGCATGGTGCACAGTATTTCAAAATGGTCAAGGTAATCCTTGACCCTTCTTCAGGGCCAGTCGCTCCACAAACTGTGCGACTCCCCGTGAGTGTGCCAGGCTCCCCGCTGCTGCCTCGAGTTTTCCGCTGCCGTGCAGCTGTGCTTTTGGTTTTTCTTCTGCAGTTTCCGCCCGTGTTTTTGTCGCCGCCCCTGCTAAATATTGTATTTTGTTCCTGTATTTTGTATCTTGCCGTGTCTCTGTGATCATAGTACTGCCTGCTTTTTTCCTCTGTACCTGCCCCCTCGCCCGTTTTTCTTGTTCTCCTCTCCCCCCGCTCCCCGCCGCTGCTCCCCAGCGGACCGCCCCTTTTTCTTTCTCTACCCCTATTCGCTGCCCCACTCCCGCCTCCCAGCTGCTCCTCCCTCCCACTTCGCCATTTATGGCGGAGTCAAAGCGTACGCGCAGCGGGCGTGCCGATTGTGCGCCAAAGGCAAGCCCGTCTGCGCCCGTCCGCGCCTGGACCACGCCCAGTGCCGGGCCCTGGCCCCCGCGGTTGCCAGCCCACACGACCAACCTTCGACGCTGCCACCCTCTACACACTCAAACCCGATCGGAAGCACGCATGCTACCGAGCCACCCCGAAACGCACACACGGACCCTTCACCTGCCAAGCCTGCAAGTTCACCTGCCTCCGGGCCTGCACCACACCCGCCAAGCCGAGCACCAGCAGCAATCACCTCAAGTGCATCCTGCTCAACACCCGCTCCGTCCACAGGCACGTCGTCGAAATCTGGAACCTGCTCGACACAACATCACCAGACGTCGCCTTCGTCACGGAAACCTGGATGAACGCCTCCTCAGCGCCCGACATCACCATCGCCATCCTGGACGGATACAAGATCACACGGAGGGACCGCATCAACCAGACTGGAGGAGGCTTCACCATCGCACACAAGAACACCATCAGCATCACGACCAACTTCGACGACACCTTCACCGCCGCCGAACACCTCCACTTCCAGATACACACCGACCCCCAGACCACACTCAGAAGCACCCTCATCTACAGACCCCCAGGACCACGCACACAATTCAGCGAAGACATCGCAGACTTCATCAGCCCGCACGCCCTCCCCTCAGCTGACTACTTCCTCTTAGGGGACCTCAACTTCCACCTGGATAACAACAAGGACAGCAACACCCCCACCCTGCTGGACAACCTCGCCAACCTCGGACTCAAGCAACTGGTGAACACCCCCACTCACTACGCCGGCCACACGCTTGACCCAGTCTTCTTCTCCACCAAGTGCATCTCTTTCAGCCACTCCACCGGACTTCATTGGACTGATCACAGCTGCGTCCACTTCAGCTTCAGAAAAACCACAACTCAACACCACCCACAACAGGTTCCTCGCAGGAGCTGGAACAAGATCACCACCGAACAGGTCACCGCCTCCCTCAGCCAGAACCCTTCCGCCAGCACAACGGACCCCAACGAAGCAGCCAGCAACCTCACACAGTGGCTCACCAACTGCGCAGATGACCTTGCACCACTGAAGACCCCTCCCAGCAGACCCGGCAGCAAGAAAGTCTCTTGGTTCACCAACGAACTTAAGAACTCCAAGAAGAACTGCTGCACCTTCGAGAAAGCCTGGCGCAACGACCAGACCACAGACAACATGACTGCCCTCAAGCACGCCACCCGCAAACACCACCAGCTGATCCGCACCACCAAGAAGACAGCATTCAAAGAACGACTGGACAACAACGCCCACAACAGCAAGGAACTCTTCAGCATAGTCAAAGAGCTCTCCAACCCCACCGCCGGAAACAACAACATCACTCCCTTGCAAGCCCTCTGCGACTCTCTCGCCTCGTTCTTCCACCGCAAGATCGCCGAAATACACGACAGCTTCTGTGCACTTACCACGCACCCAACCACCGAACCAACGCCCCCCACCACCACCCTCTGCACCTTGACTCCGGTCAGCACCGAAGACACCCCCCGCACGATGAACACCATCCACTCCAGATCCCCAACCGACCCCTGCCCCCACCACGTCTTCAACAAGGCCAACTCCATCATCGCACCCCAACTCCGGGACATCATCAACACCTCCTTCAACACCGCCACCTTCCCAGAGAGCTGGAAGCACGCCGAGCTCAGCGCCCTCCTGAAGAAACCAACAGCGGACCCCACCGGCCTCAAGAATTTCCGCCCCATCTCGCTCCTCCCTTTTCCTGCCAAAGTCATCGAGAAGACAGTCAAAAGACAGCTGGCCGCCTTCCTCGAGACGAACGGATCCCTCGACCACTCGCAGTCCGGCTTCCGAGCCAACGACAGCACCGAGACCGCCCTCATCGCAGCCACTGACGACATCAGATCCCTGCTCGACAACGGGAAAACAGCGGCCCTCATCCTCCTTGACCTCTCTGCAGCGTTCAACACTGTCTGCCACTGCACCCTAGTGCAGCGCCTCAGCAACATCGAAATCCAAGAGAAGGCACTGGAGTGGATCATCTCGTTCCTCGCCGGAAGAACCCAGACAGTCCGCCTCCCCCGTTCAGATCCGAGGCCACCAAAGTCATCTGCGGCGTACCACAAGGATCATCACTCAGCCCCACCCTCTTCAACATCTACATGTGCCCCCTCGCAGCCATCGCAGGCCAACACAACCTCAACATCATCTCCTACGCTGACGACACCCAGCTGATCCTCTCCTTCACCAACGACCCCACCACCGCCAGAACCAGCCTACACGAAGGGACGAAAGACATCGCCGAGTGGATGAAGAACAGCCGCCTGAAACTGAACTCAGACAAGACGGAAGTCCTCATCCTGGGATCATCGCCCTCTGCCTGGAACGACTCCTGGTGGCCCCCTGCCCTGGGCACCACTCCCAAGCCAACGGACCACGCACGAAACCTGGGCTTCATCCTGGACTCCTCCCTCTCGATGGCCAGAAAAGTCAACGCCGTCTCATCATCGTGCTTCAACACCCTGTGCATGCTGCGAAAGATCTTCCGATGGATCCCCACCGAAACCAGGAAGACGGTCACCCAGGCACTCGTCACCAGCCGACCGGACTACGGAAACAAACTCTATGCCGGGACCACGGCCAAACTTCAGAAAAGATTCCAACGCATCCAGAACGCCGCCGCACGACTCGTCCTGGTCGTCCCGGACACAGCCACATCTCCGGCCACCTGAGAGACCTGCACTGGCTCCCCGTCAGCAAGAAGATCACGTTCAGACTCCTCACCCACGCACACAAGGCTCTCCACGACCTGGGCCCCAAGTACCTCAACGGCCGCCTGACCTTCTACACTCCCACCCACCAGCTACGATCGACCAGCCTCGCCCTCGCCGCCGTACCACGCATCCGCAGAGCCACAGCCAGAGGAAGAACCTTCTCCTACCTGGCAGCCAAAGACTTGGAACTCCCTCCCCATCCACCTTCGGCTGACCCAGGACCATCTCTACTTCAGGAAGCAACTCAAGACCAGGCTTTTCGAGCAGTAACAAACTCCTCTCCCCCAGCGCCTTGAGACCCTTCCGGGTGAGTAGCGTGCTATATAAATTTTATGATTGATTGATTGATTGATTGAAAAGTAGGGCATGTATGCGTAATGTTTTACATGTCCTGGCAGTGAAAACCCCCCCAAGTCACTTTTACTGTGGCCAGGTTGACTCTGCCCAAGGTTAACACTGATTTACGCCGCTACATTTAATAAGTGCAAAATTGAGTTTAAAAAGTGATTCATTGTAATAGAAATTTTAAATCCAACATAATGGTCTGGTCAGTAACTGATATTACTACTTTGTAATTTACATTTTTAGAAAGTTGTCATTTCCTGCAGAAAAGCAAAAGTCTTTCCTGGCAGTGTCCAGCTGTCACTTGACCCCAGATGGCTCCCCCTGTGGTGAGATGTGTATTGCTCCCAGACAGTGGATAAAGAGCTCTGGGTGTCAGGAGAGTCCTAGCCTCGTCCTGAGATTCAAAGGATGTCTACATTGTGAACTACTAGCTGAGGCTCAAACTTGGGCCAGCCTCTCTTTTGTCTCTCTAGTCAGGCTGGCTCCAAACACAGTGAGAGGGGAGGAACTGACAAGAAATGGTTAAAGGGGAGGAGAAAGGTTTGCCATCCAACCACAGGCTGGCACCAAGCATGAAAGTGGACCCCCAAGACCGGTCCTAATAACATTCCTGGGCATGTACAGAGTCAGAAGGCCTGTACTGGCTTCTTAATCCAGAGAAGACTAGAGCTGCTGGCCTTAGACCCAGGACTCCAGAGTGACTGCAAGTGTCAGTTGGCTGACTTTCTGTTTGAGCTACAGCCACACAACAAACTTCCACAGGTTACTTTCCCTGAGGCTGGCCACACAACCAATTCCAACAGGTCCTGGACCTTTGACTTACTGGTATTGCCCAGTGGAAGGAGATCTGTCTCCTGGAAATGTAAGCCAAAAACAGAGTGTTTCACCAGGACTGATCCCTAATAGCATCAGATCTACATTGAGGTCTCAATGGGCACAGACTGTGCAAACATTTCTTTAATTTGAATTAAAAAAAACTATAATGTTGCTTCATGCAAAAAAATATTCTAGGCCACATATAGGGTCCGCATCACAACACACTTGCCTTTTAGTTCACCAATGACAATGTCGTTAGTAGACGGGGAAAGGAAAATATGTTTCTAAGGACATGTTTAAAAATCCGGAAGCAATGTGGACTAGTAGACACATATCCTTGGGCAAGGTTTGCTTGATGTTAAACTGCCAAAAATAAAATGTTAATTTTCTCTGTCACCAAGACTCTAATCTCATCCTTCTAGAATTAAGGACAAAGCATTAACATATGATGTCAGAAAAACATTGAAGTGAAGATGAAGATATTTTGACACACTTTGTCCTGGGTCACGTACTGTGCAATGCTATTTCTACATATCTTCATGTAGGCAGACCACACTCCATTCATGCATTCACTAACTCACCCAATCACACAACCCCACAGAAATACGCGCAGCAAACTTTTTTGTGTAATTACCATGCACTTTTGTTAATAAATAGCTTCAATTAGGTGGCATAGCCAAAGCTTTATTTTATTTCCGGTTCAGTTATTTCTTTCATACCTTTCATTTTGGCAAACAGAATTTACCTTCATCTGTCACTGACAAAAGCCCAGAACAACAGTGGTGGCTCCACCGCTAAGGTGGAGGAGTGTCGCCCTACTGCTTTTAAGGAGTGTCACTAACGGAAAAACAAATATGATAACTCTAAGTTAAAATCATTTACTTATTTTGTTGTTGTGGCAGCTTTGCAGGTGTGATGTGGTGGGCCTGCACAGCTGACAGAGCAGGGGAGGGGAGGAGTGGTCTGCACTCCCTAAAGTGCACATGAAAGTTTTGCTGGCCAAACATGAAGTCGCACTTTGCATGTTCTTCATGAAGAACATGCCCAGGCTCCTATTCTCTGGCTTAGCACCGATCCGTGGTGTTCAAACCAATCACAATGATACATTGCAGTGTTGTGATTGGCTATCTAGAGGCTGGAAGCAGAGAAGAGGACAGAGAGGACAGCAGACAGGTAAGTGTGTTTTTAACAAATTCATTTTATTTCCTCCTCTCCCCGCCTCCACAACCACCGCCTTCAAATACCAGCCACCACTGCAGAAGCATCATGGGAGTTTGCAACACAGAGGATTGCTGTCTTACTTTCAAGTGAGATCAAAGTTTCATTCAGCATGGATTAAATTTTTAAGCACTGATGAAAAACAGTGAATTGACATGAAATGCATAGCTATTATTACACGTGATCTAGCGCCGATACCAAAAAATGATCAGGGAGCAATAATCAATAACATCATAACACATTGGCCCATACACATTCACCCAGAATCACTGATGGGCTAGGGTCAATTTTTATGTTCAAACAATTCTTTCCTTTTTATAGATTCAAATGAGACATCTTTTAATAACTAATATTTAATATCAACTTTCCTTCTATTTGGTTGATGGACCAACTAGTTGAATTGTTGGTGGCAATAATAACCACTAACTTACCAATCATTTAGTTAATTAAAATAATCACAGACTCTCTGTAAGGTTAATAATGAATTTATCTCAAATATTTAAGGATGATGCTCTATTTACATTTGGTCACGAATTACAAACACTGAATCTCACAAAAGGAGAAATTATATATAAAATACAAACTCATAAGTAAGAGAAATAAGTTTCAGCAAAACATTATGCCAAACATAATATTCCTAACGGAGTGGATAGATGAAAAGACAATAGTTTCATTTAAAAAATACATATCAATACGTCATTGACGGAGTGCATAGGTGGATAGGTGGAGAGACAAAAGTTTCGGAGACAAAATACATCTGTAAGTACATTTCTGAGAAAGAATTAGGCTAAATACAAAACCTATCAGTCTAAAGGAAAACCACTTCCTCAGCCTAGAAAATGGTGGGGGTTCCCTGAAAAAGAATCAGGGATCAAAAGGTATAAGGACAGGAACAGGACAGGTCAGGAACAGCTAGGCCTCTCTGCAAACTGACGGAGAGCGACACATCTCCCCTCTTCTCTCCTGTCAGCCTAAGCTCTCTACCACACCACTAAAGGCACCTAAATTACACCCCCAAAATTGACATGTCTATCTAACAATTGTTGCAAACTATCATCAAACTCGCATAGGGATTGGTGGGCTTGGGAGGTGGCGTTGTCACACCACTATGACTTCACCTTTAATTCAACTAATTCTTTGTTCTTTGTTAGTTCTATGATCTCAGTTTATTCTCACGTCCTCTTTATGTGATACAAATTTTAACATTTTCTATTCATTCTTAGCATCATCTGTAGAATGTGTCTCCCGTCTCACAACCTGGACATCAATTGGCAGTCGTCCATTTTTCTGGCCTTCACCCTTTTCATGTCATCTGTGGTGCATGGCATATTATGTCTTGCTTCTGATAGAGTGGTCTTATTCCTCAAAACTTCACCCTCCCGCTTTAGCTAACTTTAGGAAGATGGCCTTTTCATCCAGCATACAAAAGTAAATGAAAATGAATATTTATTAATTATGTGATAATGAAACCTTCACTGTTTACCACCCACCTTGCACTATTTCCCATGAATGCAAAAGCACCATTAATTATTACTTTAAAGCAGGATGCAACATGCAAAAATACTGATGCACATGCGGCCTATTCATGCAACTTCCTCGTTTTCTTTCAAAGCACAAAAGTTATTACAATACTATTTATTTACATGTTAGTTCAGGCATGCGCAAAGGAGTTCCCTTGTGTTCATGTTGGGTGTACATTAGTTTTTCTACAACTAACTTACTGTTAGCCTATATTATGGGGGAATAAATTCTAGCAGGTTTCATTTTTGCGAAACCCTCCTCCATCACACGTTTCCTTAGTGTTGTGTTCAGTTGCACTAGTTTTAGTTCAGTCACATTAAATGAACCTTTCCGGATTTCCTACACATACTTAGTTTTGCAAACTCCAGATTGAGTGGTAATATGCATACTGTGAAGCGTGGGTGTTCAACTACAATCCTAGTTCATGGTAAGGTGAATCATACTGATCAAACAATGTGCACATGTTCTACCTAGTGTAACATATTTTAAAATAAAATCTTGGACAACATAAATAGCTTTTAAAGCTATCAGACAAGAGGTCACTTGTGTGGTATATACTTACAGCACCTCAACAATGGTAATATAAAATGATAGTCAGGACTCAAATGAGTGCATATAAGGCTCACTTCGGCACAGTCTGAAAATTTGTTGGCTTGCTACTTTTTGCCGAATTCTGATCACTCTTACATACAACCCCTCATACACATCCTCACATACGCACGCACACACTGGTACCCGCTTGCAGATAGACACATAAACAGCATAGGTATGCTATCTGTTCTACACACAATGTGGACTTACCTGGGGTAGTCCTCAACACACAGTATCATTTGCACGTCAATTCCTAACTTTCAGAATTAACAAAAAAGATACCAGAGCAAGGCTAACACTCTTATGCCCAATCAGAAGCTCAGATACGTTGAAGACTGTCTTTTTTCATTTTTTTGATGGAGCATGTGACTGAGAGGACCCACATTTCTATTATAAGACATGCTGCACTACCTAACAGTAGTGCAGCATGTCAGATATATATTTCGCTGATGTAGGGCAGGCTGTAAGAACCCATGTTTGACACATACTCAATGCACAATAAAGCCCAGGGGAGCCCCCTTCTGGTGCAGGGTAATATTACAGGTTTTACGTGTAAACAAGTGATTAATGAGATTGTCTGTTTTCATATATAAGCTGTAATATTTATTCAATGAGATGTGAGTGTGAAGTGGTTGTCGGGCCTGCTGCCCAAGTGTTCACTATGGAGAGGCCGCCTCTGACACATTGCATCTAATTTACGCCTAGGCTTTGTTCAGGAATGCAGTGAAGTTATCCAGGCCATGTCCCGAGAAAAGGCACTGGGCCGCATTAGAGGTATTGGGGATTTATTTTGGCTTGAACCTTCTGTGTGTGGCCCATATATAAACGCACTCTCCAATAGGATCAGAGCTGGTGGCAAGGTGCCGGTCTCTTGGAGAAATGCTGAGAACATCACAGCCTATTAAAAGGGTGACAGAACTGCCCCAAATAACTTCTGGCTCATGAGCCTTCTGGATAATCTTCAGAAGGTTTTCAGCAGACAAGTTCTGGCAAAATTGTTCGGACTGGATATTTGAAGCTTCCATTCTAAGCCCACTATAGGGATGGGTTTCACTCTAAGGTGAGCACAATATATCAATTTTTTTGTTTAGATCTGATCATCTCTAAATATCTTAGGCTCTTTTGGGACCTCTTATGCATGACTTTTGTGGACCAAAGGGCAGCCTTTGATTTAGTTCTCAGACAGCTCCTCTGGTCCACTCTAGAGGCGGAGGGATTAGACCATGCACTATTGGACATACTCATTAGACTTCATGGAAATACCTCTACACATGTTGGGTAGGGGAAGGTAGGACAACTCACTGACATTATTCCAGTGCAGTGAGTGGTGAGGCAACAACACCTTTTTCTTTGTTTATTAATAGTGTTATTAATTTCCTTGGCCTCTGTGTTCATTACTCGCCAATGCTAGCTGGTTGTACCATTCCCACCCTGCTCCTGGCAGATGATACCCTACAGCTCTTTCGCACTCCGATTGGGTTACGAAACCTCCTGAATAAATTTACTGAAATTTGCAACATTTGCGGGTTGGAGGTGAATACCACTCAAACTAAGGTTATGATCTTTAATCCTCATAGAGCGCATGGATGTAAATTTACTATGAAGGTGTTGCCCCTGCAAACAGTGGGGAATTTTGATTTCTTGGGGATTCAAAGAGACAAAAGCAGATGTTTTAAATCACAGATTGTAAAAACTAATTAGTATTACTACACTCTGCTTGTGCAATCTCCAAAAGGAATAAGAAAACAACCCCAAAGTCTGCTTGGTCCGCCATCAAGGATTACAGATCTAAAGCCCAGGCCACATCACTTTACAGTGCTGAAGTCTGGGTATTGACTCTAAAAGAGAACAATTTCCTGAGATCAGTATTTAGACATACACAGACTAAACCCATGCTACCACTATTTTTTTGATCTTGCCTTAAAAAGGGTGGACAACCTGGCATTATTGAAATCCCTCTTATATTGGGTCATGGTTTGGTCTACCTCAGAGCTCCTGCATTATAAGTTGGCCACAGATTAGGTCATGACTCTGGGAAAACAACAACAGCTTCCACCCTGGTTTGAGTATTTTCATTTCAGTCTTAAAGCCCTGGGCCCGGGTAAGCTTTGGAGCAATCCATTGACAACTGGACTGGTGCAAAGGAGGTACAAACAAATAAAAGGTTATATATGTCTTGGTTTATGGAATCCTACATGGGAAAGATATATTCCTGGTTATTTTCTACTGGCTGAATGTAGATGCCAATTATTTTTATCATATTTGAAAAATGAGGCTACCCTATATAGACATGCAATTTGATTGGGCCGGGGACATGGACTGCATCCTTGATAGACAACTAGCTAGAGTTCCCCAAAGTAAAGAACTAATTTAGAGTTTTTCTGATAGGATACTCCTTCACAAACATGACTGATATCCCATTCGCTGTATTTCAGGTGCATTATATCCTATGGCCGACAGGTTACCCATGTTTGTTAAGGAGTATTCCATCTACCAAACTCTAAACCGTACCCTGTTAGACATGACAACCTAAGGGTGGTCTACCCATCAACTTTTTGCCTTAATCCTGCTCTTTTTCTGACCTCGTTTTTCCTGCCTTCGGACTCCGAGCACTTTACCACTGCTAACCAGTGTAATAATGTAATAATGTTCTTTATTGATTGGTTAAACATTTTTTTTTACAATTTATGACATGACAAAGATTAATAGAAATGACTGTGATAAAAGCTTTTAAAACAATTAGTTTAAAATAATTTAAGATTCGGGGGCCAATAAGATCTGATAATGTTCTGATACAGTACATATATCTGGGTTTCTTGTAGTCTCTGATTTGGATGTTGTGTCTCTTAACTCAACCGCTCTGCTATGATGGGGAGACTTTAGGTTGGTGAGTGGCTTCAAGGAGTTGTAACGCTTTATGGAAAAGTTTTGAAAGCCCAATGTTTAGCTTGGTGTTGTCAGGGTGGAGAGCGGCCATTATTGTTTGGTGACAAGATCGAACTCCCAGCATAATCCATTGGCCTCGCAACAGTGACCGTCTGGCTATGAGCAGTGTAGGGCATGCACAGACGATATGTTCCATTGATTCTGAATGGTAGCCAAACAATCTGCATTCCGTGCTACTACACGGCCGCCGCCATTCCGGAAGGTTCTTCAGAAATGGCCATTCTCCCATCCTCAGGGTTAAAAACTTGCGTTTCCAATAAAGTGCGTATATGCTTGACAAGGAGAGCGGCTGAGCACCCACTTTAAAATTTGTAATTACAGCCTAGGCGTGCCTCCTCTTTGAGAGTATCGCCCTGTCCGAGTGAAAGGACCACAACCTAACGGATTTTTTGATGGTGGACTTTAGCATCGGAAGAGATGGATTAATATCCCAGAGGTCTTTTGCGCCTAGTAACTGTAGGCTGTAATCCAGAAGTTGCCGATGCTTGTGGCTGGTCTGTTTTTGCTTTATTTCCTGCCAAAGTCGGGCCTCCAAGGAACCCTCCTGGGCGCGGCGCAGTCTATTACAAAGCTTAATGAATGCACCTGCCTCCATTCCATGCTGATCTTGGAGACCAAATTCAAGTCTCACTTGGGCTGGCGACGCAGATTTTGGCAACCGAAAGGCTCTTTGAAAATTATTTGTTGTTAACTTGTTTGTTAATATACTAGTTGTGCCTTTGGTGATCTCGTGGCCATACGTTAGGGAGTTGACTACTTTGGCTTTCATTACTTTCAGCATGGGTGTTAAACTGGGACCTAGTAGCTGTTTTGCCAACTTTGCAGCAGCCACGTCTAACGACAGAGCTTTGATTTTTAATGCTTCTTTGTGCTTGATAAAGGAGCCTCTTCTATCCAGAAAGATGCTCAGGTATTTGTAACAGGGAGTTGAATCTAACTTTGTTTGTTGAAGGACCACCTTTCTGTTGACCTTTTTTGCTTCCCAAAAGAGATGGTTTTCGTTTTTGACAAATTAAGCTCTAGATGGTTTCTTGTCGTATAGGGTAGCAATTCATCCAGTAGTCTCTGGAGACCCACTTTTGTGTGGCTTAAAAGCACCAGATCATCAGCGTAAAGCAAGTTGGTGATGCGAGTCCCATCGAGTTGAGGAGGGTGGCAGTTTACACTGTCAAGAACTGGAGAGAGGTCGGATATAAACAAGTTGAAGAGAAGTGGGGCCAATACACACCCTTGTTTGACTCCGGTTTCAGTTTGGATCTTCCTGGAGACATGGCAGCCTTCGCCTAGCTTGATTCTTATCCACGTTTCCGTGTGGAGTTGAATTATTGCCTGAAGAAGAGGCTGTGGAATGCCCCATGATTTTAGTTTCTGCCATTACAGGCCCCTGGGCACACGATCGAAAGCTGCTTTGAAGTCTACAAAGCAGCAGTGCAGCTGAGTATGTTGGTAGGTCGCTTTTTCCATCAAGATGGTTAACGTTAGCAAATTGGTTGTGGTACTGGTATTAGCCACAAAGCCCGTCTGGTTGAGAGGAAGGCATGTGGTTGGTTCGGTCCAAGCCTGTAGCTCCTCCAATAGAATATTTGCAAAGTACTTAGACTCCACATCAAGAAGCGCTACTATTCGGTTTATTTTTTGGCTCATTTCTCTTCCCGCCTTTGTAGATTGGGTGGATGACTGCACCTCGCCAGGATTCTGGGACCGTGTTGTTTAGATTGCAGTAGAGAAATAAAGGAGTCAGGTATTCTGACCATAGGCTAATGCCAGATTTGTTATAGAGAAGGGGTCAACCCAAAAAGTCAAAGGGACCTGGGTAATTATTTAATATAGAAAAAGTGGTCCCTGACCTATAGTGGACTTATTCAAAATAATTATTCAAAAGAGAAACAATCAATGTCAAAAACGATTTGCAGCAAACACTAGTATTTATTCACATAGTGTCTCTTAGCATTTCATTGCTTTTTTGCTTTTTTGTAAATTGCTTTACATATAAATAACATTCAGTGCCCACTGTACAAAAGGGGTGGGAGGGGTGTGCCATGATTGGGATAAGTGCAATAGGAAAAAAGTGACAAGTCAATTGTATATTTCCATTAAACAATAGACAATGGCTTCTCAAAAGAGCACAAGCAGATTGCATCCAGAGTTCAGTTATCTTCTTCACAACAACATCACGTTGAAACTGGTGTTCAAAATCACACTCTAGTCATGTGTTCCGGTATTCTGGTCTACGTTTTGACCTAAGTTGTAGGGAAAATGTCCCTTACACGGCAGGTCTTCTTCAGGACACGAGGGGAGGGGTGGGCATATCCTACAAGGAGACGTCAATAAAATAATTAAAAATCCCATTAAATGAAGATATCACACACAGAAGTACATCATAGGAAACTCATACTGTCAGCTGGGGATTTGAAATGACCTATTGGTCCATACATAGGGAGCTTGTATCGGCATATCAATATGCCTCAAAAGAATAGCCTAAAACACATACCAGAGTATAGAGTTCTCATGGAGTCATAGTCAACGTAGTGATGGTCACAGGTCGTCTTGCAAGAACCTAAAATTGCAAAGATTGGAAATTCTAAGAGTGGTTTCATCTATAATGAGGGCTACATTGTCCGCACGTGGGAAGGTGTTTTGTTATACCTTGTGTTGTAGAAGTGAGTAATTGCAGGTTATCAATCCTGTAGAAAAAAGGCGGGAGTATATTAAAGGGACACTAGTGTTGTTAACACTGTACACTCATCACTACAGTACCGTTAAGATCCTTATTGTTTACCTTACTGATAATCCAGTAGGTCCTCATACTTTGTGAAAACCTGCATGGAAAGATAACAAAGGTGCAAACACCCCTAATTATATATCTCAAGCTGACAAACACTCTTGACCTCAATAGTCTTGTCAGCATATAAACTCGATGAGCTTGCAAGATCAATTACCTTAATACACACTTTTAGCGTGATGGCCAGGGTACGTTAAATTGGTAACTCGGTCCCTACAAAGAAGAAGACAAAAGGAGCCTCTATTACCATCCACAAAAGGGGTTCCCACTGTTCACACTAAGGGATTGGAGTAAATAAGGAGCGTCGCTCCTACCTGTATACTTGAGACATGGTCCACATCCGTTATAACTGCCTGCATAAAAAGAATTGCATAGCAGCCATAAATATATACCACTCCTTTCCTCAAAATAAATTATTACCATCCCCATATTCAACATTCATCAGAAAATATCTTAAATGCACCAAACGTGCCATAGCCGAAGTCAGTTTAAATCGACAACATCAGCCGCTGTAAAGGTAAATAAAACCTATATTAGCGTCAATGTATGCCCATCACGAAAACAAGCTTAACCCAAGCCGGTTGCTTTGAGCAATGCTTGACGCCTTACCCACCTCATTGTCGGTGTATAAGGACCGCGTCCCTGGCAATCTTCCACCTTCACAACAAACAGATGACCATCACGCATCGGAGCTGGAGAAAGCCGGAGAGTCTTTCCGCATCACATGATCGCGGTAGACATCAAGTACAGACTACCACCCTGAAACCATAGTAACTCACAAATGCTGTAGAAAACAGACTACCGATAGAACATACCGGGTCTGTAGCCTCGCAATTCTTGAATATGTGGGCTTGATATAAATTAATTTTAAAATTACCGATCTTTTTGCAAAAGAGGTATTTTCAAGGACCTCATCAGTCTAGAGATGCTAGAACGTCATTAGGGTATTTGTATAGACTTCACGAGTCTATAGTCATGCAATCAATCAATAATTGTGTTTGGAGCCTCATGGGATATGGGAGCCTTTAATGCGTGCACAAATATGCGCATACCGTCCCGATCTTAACCTAAACTCGTATTCACAAATACCACGTCATTGTTAGAGCCATTACAAAGGTGTTTGAATTGTGTGTGTCTAAATCACAACGTATGTCACTAGATCGTAGTTGTGCCACACAAGCCTTATTTACAAGAGTATTAATGCAGCATTTGGATCAAACACATTTTAGTATACAACAGTGGACCGCGTAACTGCCTCGGAGGGTATTAAATTGGTCCAAAAGGAACATAGCCAAAGTTACTTATGCGTGACCGCGTAACTACCTCACAGGGAGTTATAGCAGTCTTGAATAAATATATATATATATAAATATGGTGGGCGCTTGCCCAATGACTAGCATCATAAAAAATACATGTACCACTTAAATATTCAATCACTGTATTGAATGTTCAGACAAATAGGAGTATAGCGGCCTCACATGGATATAGTGGATGCCTGCCCTATACCTAGCACCATATTAAATACATATAACCATTTCGTACTCAGTTGCTGTGTTGAGTGTTTCGAACAAATGGGAGTAGAAAGGAACATACTAAGGACCTGGGGTATATATTCATACATTGACTACCAGGACCCTGTCTTTTTGTGTATGGGGGTCCTGTGTATTCAGGGAGACATGTATCTACATAGCTGCCAATTGTATAAAGCTACTGTCCAATTCGTTGAGGCCCTCATTAATTGATTTGAAACGTGTAATCCACTTCATTTCTCTCAGGTTTACAAGTGAGCTGATATTGCCACCTCTCGGGCCTAGATTCACCCTCTCCAAGACGATCCATTTGAGGCATTCGGGTCCATGTCCTTTTGCTTTATAATGATCCACCAACGGAGCACCGGCCGGTTCACATCTGATACGGCTGCTATGTTGGAGGATCCTGGATTTCACTTTCTGCTGTGTCTGCCCCTCATATATCATCTCGCACGGACATAAGATACAGTAAATGACGTTCATGGTATTGCAATTTGTATGGTGTTTCAAAGCAATTTTGTGATGTTTGTACAGAAACTCTTTGGATTGGATAGTATTCGCACAGGCTTTACAATTACCACATCGATGATGTTCAACGATTGGTTGTAGGTTCCAGATTGAAGTTAATGACGGTGGTACTGGTGTTTCTAGGTATGAACAGACTACATGTTCACAAATGTTCTTCGCTTTTCTAAACGAATGCATAGGTGGAATATTAATCCCAATGTCATCACTAATCAAGTTCCAGTATTTGTTCACCACTTTTTGATCTCAGTACTCTTTGTGGAAAATGTTGTTACACATATCAGGCGATCACCCTCCAATTCCTCTCTTCTGTTCCCTTGTAACAGGGATTCGCGAGGACTGAACCATGCCCTTTTTCTAGCACGTTTTACCATCCTCTTTTGATATACGCGATCAACCAGACGTTGGATAAGGTCTTCCGACTCAGTCATATAGTTCTCTTTTTGGAACAATTCCTCCTTATGCGGAGAAATTGCCCAAACGGCAAATTATCTCGTAATGCCCTCGGGTGATGGCTAGAATATTGCAGTAAGGAGTTTCTTTCTGCTGGTTTTCTGTAAAGCGCGGTACACAACTTCTCCTCGTCCTTATAGATAGCTAAGTCCAGGAAATTGATGGTAGTTGGACTGGATTCGACAGTGAATTGTATGTCTTAAGATCTTTCATTTAGCCACACATGGAATTCCGATAGCTCAATCTGGCTGCCCTCCCAGACCATGATGATATCATCTATGTACCGTATCCATACTATTATCTTAGATCTAAATGGATTCAAGGTATTCAGTACATAGGGGCCGATTATGATGGCGGACGGACCTGAGTCCGTCAGCCACCATAGAGTAGGAGGGACCGTCTGCATGGGCTGCGGAGATCCCTCAGTGCAGATTAGAATGTGACCGCCAGGTTGGCGGTCACATCCTCAATCTTTAACATTGCGGCGGGTGCAGCTTCAAGCTATACCCGCCGCAATGTTAAAAAAGCATGCACATAATTTGCGTGCACAAAGCAGCAGGCACCACGCAGTGCCCGCCGCTTTGTCCACGCAAATGCAGGGGGGTACCATAGGTACCCCCCATTTGCACCCCCACCCCCCGTCACCAAGGGGGCCCGCAACGGGCCCCCGAAGGCAATCTCCATATGCATTTCCACAGCGGAAAAGCCGCTGTGGAAAAGCATATGTTTTCCCCTATCCTAATATGGCTGGCAGTGTCCGACAGACACCGCCAGCCATATTAGAGCATTTTCCACCGCGGTTGGAAGGCGACCGCGGTGGAAAAGCAGCGGACGGATTTTGAGACCCACCGCCATCCTAATTTGCGGTGGGTCTTCTGTGCCTCCGCAGCGGTTTTCCCGCATCCTCCGGGCCGGCGGTGGCTTCCGCCGGCCCGGAGGATGTGGGAAAACCGCGATCCTAATCAAGCCCAAAGTGTCGTTCATAGGTTGCGATAAAGATAATTGCCAGATCGGGGGAAAAAGCCGCCCCCATGGCTACTCCCTTTGTCTGTACATAGAAGTCATTTTGGAAGACAAAAAAGTTCTGCATCATGGCGATTTTCAGTAACAGTATAATGAATTTAGTGAATACGTAGGCTGGAGCTGTCCTTTGGTCCAGAGCTATGGTGATCACACTAATCGCTTCCTCTTGTGGAATGCTGGTATAAAGGGAAACAATATCGCTTGTCACCAGAAGTTGGCTTGTCGGGTCAAAGGAAATTGCCTCTAAAATATTAATCGTGTGGGTGGTATCTCGTAGGTAGGTCTCAGTGGCCTCAGCAATTGGTTTCAGAAAGAAATCAATATACCGACATAAAGGTTCCAATAAGGAGCCACATCCAGAGACTATTGGGCGTCCCGGAGGGATGCTCATGCTTTTGTGTATTTTTGGTAATGTATATATGGTTGGCAACCGGGGATTCTTCTGATTTAAAAAATGAAATTCTTGTTCTGTTAGGAAACCTTGGTCCAAGCCATCTTTTGTAACCTGCATGATTTCTAAAGCCAGATCCTTAGACGGGTCGCCAGGCAGTTTTCTGTAGCTTACTCCATCGTTCAACTGCCTCATCACTTCTGTTTTATAATCACTGGTATCCTGTACAACAATGGCCCGCCTTTATCGGCCGGTTTGATAATGACCCCCTTATTCGCTTTTAGCCTCTGTAAGGCAAGTTTTTCATTCTTACTGACATTGAATTTGGTGTACTTCTTCTTTTTTAGAATGGCCTCCACATCTGTCAGTACAACTGATTCATAAGTCAGGATCTTCTTTGACATCATGTGCGCCGGTGGTACGTATGTAGAGGGGACTCTCAGTCCCGTGTGAGATTTAGTGCCAGATGGAGGTAATTCCTGAACTGGTATCTTAACCTCACTTTTCGAAAGAATTTGTGCTGCTCAGTTTTGATATTAAATGAGTTGGGTACCGCAGTCGGAACATAGGACAGGCCCCTACTGAGTACTGCCAGTTCATTATCTGTCAGAATGTGGCTCGATATATTAACCACAGGGTGTTCTTTTACCACCTGTAGTTCTAGTGGCGGGTCGACCTCTCTCCATGTTCTTCTGGATTGAATCTGACTTGCTTCTGTGTCCGTCCCCTGTTGCCTTCCCAGTCTCCACTGTTGTTCTGTTGACCTCTGTTGGTTCCTCTTGGGAAGGGGCGACCGCGACCTCGTGGTGGTCTCCATGATCCCTGATCTAAAAAAGACTGTGGTTGTTGGTAATTGTAGTCTTGATATGCGTAGTTGCCACTGGGACCAGCCTGACCTCCGTCTCCTTTGGAGCTATAGGATGAATCCAAAAATGTGGTGTAATTCCACCTGCCTCTATATCCCCCACAACCTCTGTTGCTGAAACGGCCCTGGTTATCCTGTCTATAGAAACCCTCTTGCAGATATGGATATGTCTTTTTCTTATCGTATAGGCGAATGGCTTTGGCCAGTTTGTTTAATTTCCTTGTTTGAGTTGTGATCTCAAAATCCTTGAGTGTGGCGTCTAGTTTTTTCAAAGCCTCCTTTGCATTGGTGAGCGCCGGGTCCCCCTCAATCTCAGCCTTCAGAGTCACAATCTCCGACTGAAGGATTTGGATTTGTTCGACCGCTGTCTCCACTCCCAGCACCATCCAGTGCCTGGAGCAGTTGTTGGCGACGAAACTAAACCCTTCCCGGAACTTCTGTACGACTATGAAGATTGCAGGTTCAATCCTTATTTGCAATCCAGTAGGAATGATGTTTGACTGAAGGTACTGGGTTAGTAAGTGTCCATGAAGCCTGGTCCTGATCAATTTCTTTTCCAGATGCTCCAAGCGTGCGATTTTGTCATTTAGGGTAAAATCAATCCCTGGTGTAGAATCCGACAGGAAGTTGCTAGCCCGGTCTTGTATGAGTTGCCTGATGTAATCCTCCATGTATGATAATGTTTCACTGTCCACCATAGTGGATCCAAATAGATTCTCAGAGAAATAAGTGAAAAAGGGACCTCACAGGCTATTACCTGCGCTAAATATGTTATAGAGAAGGGGTCAACCCAAAAAGTCAAAAGGACCTGAGTAATTATGCAATATAAAAAAAGTGGTCCCTGACCTATAGTGGAATTATTCAAAATAATTATTAAAAAGAGAAACAATCAATGTCAAAAACGATTTGCACAAAACATTATTTATTCACATAGTGTCTCTTAGCATTTCATTGCTTTTTTCTTTTTTGTAAATTGCTATACATATAAATAACATTCAGTGCCCACTGCACAAAAGGAGGGGAAGGGGTGTGCAGTGATCGGGATAAGTGCAATAGGAAAAAAGTGACAAGTCAATTGTATATTTCCATTAAGCAATAGACAATGGCTTCTCGAAAGAGCACAAGCAGATTCCATCCAGAGTTCAGTTATCTTCTTCACAACAACATCACATTGAAACTGGTGTTCAAAATCACACTCTAGTCATGTGTTCCGGTATTCTTGTCTACGTTTCGACCAAAGTTGTAGGGAAAATGTCCCTTACGCTGCGGGTCTTCTTCAGGACACGAGGGGAGGTGTAGGCATATCCTACAAGGAGAAGTTAATAAAACAATTAAAAATCCCATTAAATGAGGATATTGCACACAGAGGTACATCATAGGAAACTCATACTGTCATCCGGGGATTTGAAATGACCTATTAGTCCATACATAGGGAGCTTGTATCGGCATATCAATATGCCTCAAAAGAATAGCCTAAAACACATACCCGAGTATAGAGTTCTCATGGAGTCATAGTCAACATAGTGATGGTCACAGGTCGCCTTGCAAGGACCTAAAATTGCAAAGATTGGCAATTCTAAGAGTGGTTTCATCGATAATGAGGGCTACCTTCCCACGCGCGGACAATGCAGCCCTCATTATTGATGAACCCACTCTATATGCCGATACAAGCTCCCTATGTATGGACCAATAGGTCATTTCAAATCCCTAAGAGACACTATGTGAATAAATACTAGGCGGAGTCGGTGCAGGCTTTGTTTATATGTGTGTCTCTGAAGTGAAGAGTTAAAAACTTACACCAAACTGCTTCGCTGATGTTTGCGTTACCATATCCACCTGCACTTTTTTTACTCCAAATTTACGAGAGGCCAGAATTGCTTCGGGTTAGGATTTTTACTTTCATGGATACACTTCAGCCAGAATTGATCCGAGGCTGCTAGTTTTTCCTTTTGTATGGCGATTCTGAAGGCAGCTTGAGCTTGCTTATAGTTGTTGAAATAAGTTTTATTGGTGGGGATCTTTCTTGATTGGCGGAGTGCTCGATTCCTCTCGGTTCTTAATTTCCTTGTGGCCTTTGAGATGTGGAATTGAGAACTTTGATTTCTCTGTTCCCTCCTAGTTGGAAGTTCATTGAGAAGGAGATTTGTAAGAGAGGTCTAGCCACTGACAACATGAGAATTTAGCTCTAAAGAATTTTGTAATAAGGCTCTGCTTTTTGCCGTGAGGGATGGGGCTGAGGAATCTGACCACTTTATCCGCTTTAAGTCCTCCTTGTGGCTGCCTAAATGGGAGTGGGCTAGTTCTTGGTGATATGGGTTGCTGGTGGAAAGTGTTATTTTTTGTGCCCGATGGTTGCTCTCTCCTTGTGGAGCAATTTGATATTTCTTGGTCCAGGGCAGTATTTCTCTGCTCCCTAGGGTAAAGTCCAAAAACAAAAGGGATCTACCATTGGACGGGTCCATGCGGGAGGGATGTCAGAAGAGAAGCACCCATTAAGTAAGGTAAATCCTAAGCTGTTGAATTGCATTACCAAATATTCACCCAATGTTGATGATTTGTTTCCAACAGGAATTGACTGGGATGCAAAATGTGGGGGAGTTCTGGGGGGGGTCAGGTCCTGGATCGTTAGCAAGATTGCAGTAAAGATTAGTGTTGAAATCACTTAAAATACTTGGTGTACTGTCGTACTTGCCTATTAGGTCACAGATGGAGTTGATCAGGCTGTCCATTTTGGATTTTTTCTTAGTAGTGCAGGGGGATATATAAACGTTGAGAATGAGCAGCTGGGGGTCCATGAGTGAATTTCCCAAGATTATTCCAGAGAGCCAATCCTCCTCAAATTCAATCTGTTCAATACATTTGGATAATTTTGTCGATATATAGATCGAGAGACCACCACTTGGTCCGCCAAACTTGGACTGCCTGGTGGCTGGGGTCATAAACTCTAGAAAGCCCACTATTGGGATGCTTTCTCCTGCCCATGTCTCCTGTAGAAGCTAACCAGTGCTAATTAACACATACTCTCTCCCACAAAATGGTTATATTGGTTCATACCCATATGGTCAATCAATCAATCAATCACAAAATTTGTATAGCGCGCTACTCACCCGTAAGGGTCTCAAGGCGCTGAGGGGGGGGGTCGCTACTGCTCGAACAGCCAGGTCTTGAGTTGTTTCCTGAAGGAGAGATGGTCCAAGTCAGCCATAGGTGAGTGGGGAGGGAGTTCCATGTCTTGGCTGCCAGGTAGGAGAAGGATCTACCTCCGACGGTGGGTTTCCGAACATGTGGGATGGAGGCGAGGGTGAGGCTGGCGGATCGGAGCTGGCGGGTGGGTGTGTAGAAAGTGAGGCGGCAGTTGAGGTACTTTGGGCCCGTGTCTTGGAGAGCCTTGTGTGCGTGGGGGAGGAGTCTGAACGTGATCCTCTTGTTGACGGGGAGCCAGTGCAGGTTAATCAGGTGGGCAGAGATGTGGCTGCAGTGAGGGATGTCCAGGATGAGTCGTGCTGAGGTGTTCTGAATGCGCTGGAGTCTTTTCTGGAGTTTGGCTGTGGTACCAGCGTAGAGGGTGTTCCCGTAGTCCAGAGGGCTGGTGACGAGGGCCTGGGGGAACGGCTTCCTGGTTTTGGTGGGGATCCACCGGAAGATCTTTCGGAGCATGCGCAGGGTGTTGAAGCAGGATGACGAGACGGCATTCACTTGCTTGGTCATCGTGAGGGAGGAGTCCAGGATGAAGCCCAGGTTGCGTGCGTGGTCCGTTGGTTTGGGTGCGATGCCCAGGGCAGGGGGCCACCAGGAGTTGCCCCAGGCAGAGGGAGATGGTCCTAGGATGAGGACTTCAGTCTTGTCTGAGTTCAGTTTCAGGCGGCTGATCTTCATGAATGAATGAATGAAATGGCATTTGTAATGCGCAACTATGCCCAATGGGCGTCAAGGCGCCTAACTCAAATAACTAGCTGTCAGCAATCAGAATCAGAGCTTACTGGTATGCTTTAATGAAAAGCCAAGTTTTCAATGATTTCCTAAAAAGGTCAAGAGAAGGCAGTGACTTGATCTCAAGGGGAAGTGTATTCCACATCTGGGGTGCCAGAATGGAAAAGGCTTTACTCCCCCAACTATCCTTCTTGGCACGAGGGATTACCAGTTGATTAAGCTCACTGGAGCGTAAGCATCTGTTCGGGACATACCTAGTATGTAGGGATCCAAGGGCATCAGCCGGACCTGCAGTTAGGGCCCTGTATGTAAGACAGAGAAGTTTGAACATGATCCTTGAGGGAATAGGGAGCCAATGGAGATTCTTCCTCGCCAAGGTCATAGATGACAGCCACGGCAGGGCGAGGGCAAAACGCGCTGCCGCATTTTGTATGACCTGCAGGCGCTGCAGAAGGCCCTTGTTGGCCCCGGCGTAAAGTGAATTACAGTAATCGAGCCTTGAGCCAACAAGAGCGATCACAACCTGCTTCCGTGCCTGTGGGGAAAGATAGTGGACGATCCTTTTCAAAGTCCTGATGACGCCCCAACAGGTGGCCACCGTTCTATTGACCTGAAGCTCCATAGAAAGCTGGGTGTCAAAGATGACACCAAGGTTCCTGGCAGATTGTGTGGGTGTGGGGCAGATGCCTAAGGATGGAGGCCACCACTCACCTGACCACATGCCCTGGTCTTTGCCAAAGACCAGGACCTCTGTCTTGTCCCCGTTCAACTTTAGGGAGTTGGAGATCATCCACTCTGCAACAAGTTGCATGCAGGACCTAAAGTTTGACGCGGCTACATTCACAGAGTGGGTGAGGGATACCATAATCTGCGTGTCGTCGGCATACGACACTACCTCCATCCCCTGAGATCTTACTAGTCTTGCAAGGGGGCCACATAGACGTTAAACAGGGTCGGGCTCAGTGCCGACCCCTGTGGCACCCCGCATTGCAAAGACTTAGCAGGGGAGAGGTACTCTCCTAGCATGACACGCTGCTCTCGTTGATGTAAAAAGGAGCTCAGGAGACTGAGGGCTGGTCCTTCTACCCCTGCCTCCCTTAACCTAGATGTTAAAGTAAGGGGAGACAGGGTGTCGAATGCTGCTGTAAGGTCCAGCAGTACCAGCACGGTGGTTTGACCCAGATCAACTTTCCTGCGGATGTTATCCATGACTTTAGTCAAAGCAGACTCCGTGCTATGCAGCTTTCTAAAGCCATGTTGGGACCCATCCAAAAAGCCTGAAGCATCGAGAAAGTTAGAAAGATGCGAGTTCAGATGAGTCTCCAACATCTTAGCAGGGGCCGGCAGAAGGGATATGGGTCCATTCTGCGACTTCTTTCATTCCTTCCTGGAGGTTGGCTTTGGCGGTGGCGGGGTCGTTGGTGGGGGAGCAGATCAGCTGGGTGTCATCGGCGTAGGAGATGATGTTGAGGTTGTGTTGGTGAGCGATGGCTGCGAGAGTGCTCTTTTACACGTTGAAGAGGGTGGGGCTGAGTGAGGATCCTTGCGGTACGCCGCAGATGACTTCGGTGGCCGCGGAACGGAATGGGGGAGGCGGACTCTCTGGGTTCTTCCGGCGAGGAACGAGATGATCCAATCCAGTGCCGCTCCTTCAATTCTGGTGTTAATGAGGCGCTGAATCAGGGTGCGGTGGCATACGGTGTCAAAGGCTGCTAAGAGGTCCAGGAGGATGAGGGCAGCAGTTTCCCCATTGTCGAGCAGGGACCTGTTGTCGTCGGTGGCTGCGATGAGGGTGGTCTCGGTGCTGTGGTTTGCTCGGAATCCGGACTGTGAGGGGTTGAGGGATCCGTTGGTCTCAAGGAAGGCGGAGAGTTGTCTGTTGACGGTCTTCTCGATGACTTTGGCTGAAAAGGGGACGAGCGAGATGGGGCGGAATTTCTTGAGGTCCGTGGGGTCCGCGGTGGGTTTCTTCAGGAGGGCGCACAGTTTGGCGTGTTTCCAGCTCTCCGGGAAAGTGGCGGAGGCGAAGGAGGTGTTGATGATAATTCGGGGATGGGGTGCGATGATGGAGTCGGCTTTGTTGAAGATGTGGTGTGGGCATGGGTCGGTAGGGAAGCCGGAGTGGATGGTGTTCATCAGGCGGGTGGTGTCTTCGGTGCTGACAGGGGTCCAGGTGCAGAGGGTGGTGGTGGGGGGTCCTGGTTCAGTGGTTGGGTGCGTGGTCAGTGCGCCAAAGCTGTTGTGTATGTCGGCGATCTTGCGGTGGAAGAACGAGGCGAGCGAGTCGCAGAGGTCTTGCGGAGGTGTGATGTCGTTGTTGCAGGCGCTGGGGTTGGAGAGCTCTTTAACGATGCTGAAGAGTTCCTTGCTGTTGTGGATGTTGTTGTCCAGTCGTTCTTTGAATGCTGTCTTCTTGGTGGTGCGGATCAGCTGGTGGTGGTTGCGGGTGGCGTTCTTGAGGGCTGTCATGTGTTCTGCTGTTTAGTCGTGGCGCCAGGCTTTCTCGAGGGTGCGGCAGGTTTTGTTGGAGCTTTTGAGATTGTTGGTAAACCACAAGGCTTTCCTGCTGCCGGGTCTACTGGGAGGATTCTTCAGTGGTGCGAGTTCATCGACGTAGTCGGTGAGCCACTGTGTGAGGTTGCGGGCTGCTTCGTCGGGGTCCGTCGTGTTGGTGGGCAGGTTCTGGCTGAGGGTGGTGGCGAGCTGGTCGGCGGTGATCTTGCTCCAGCTTCTGCGGTGAACCTGTTGCGGGTGGTGGTTGGTCGTGGTTCTGCTGAAGTTGAAGTGGACACAGCTGTGGTCTGTCCAGTGTAGTCCGGTGGAGTGGCTGAAGGAGATGTGCTTGCTGGAGGAGAAGACGGGGTCAAGCGTGTGGCCGGCGTAGTGGGTGGGGGTGTTCACCAGTTGCTTGAGTCCGAGGTTGGCGAGGTTGTCCAACAGGGCGGGGGTGTTGCAGTCCTTGTTGTTCTCCAGGTGGAAGTTGAGGTCCCCTAGGAGGATGTAGTCTGTGGAGGTGAGGGCGTGCGGACTGACGAAGTCTGCGGTGGCTTCGCTGAATTGTGTGCGTGGTCCCGGGGGTCTGTAGATGAGAGTGAAATTAAATATGGTATATTTAATTTACATAGAAGTCCCTAGTACAGTGCACTCCATGTGCCCAGGATCTGTAAATTAAATGCTGCTAGTTGGCTGCAACCGTTATTCTGCCACCCACTTAGGTACGCTCTCTAACCAGGGTTCAGGCCTGTCATTGCAGAGCATGTGTGTACAGTTTACACTTTAATAAGTGCACCCACGGATCAATGGATGCATCCCTGAGGCTGGGCACACCTTAGGTTCTTGTGAGACCAAGACTCCAAATATTTATGTGCAGCCAGTTTGCAGTTTTTATTTCCGATTCATTCATTTTGATTCATTACGTTATCAAAGTTCAAATCCCATAAATTCCATAAAGTTAAATTTCACTTGTGGAAGTGTATCAATGTTCCTAAATGCTCCAATGCATTTCGGGCTAAGAAGCCCCTCATCCGAGAGCTCTACAATACAAAATATAGCCTTAAATAGAATACCAAGAAGGCCAGCCTGCCTTATAGTCATTACCTAAGTGAATAGTAACCAAAATTCCAAGTCGCAAAAAAGGTTAAAGGCACCCTGAATGTGAGGTAGGTAGCATGCTATATAGTGCTCAAATAGGGCGTAATCAGTGAAAATATGGCATGCATTCAATAAATGCGTTAGGCTCAACTAGCTCGATTGAAAAATGCTTCATAGAAACAAACGAGTGTATTAGACATAGGTGAAATCACTTACATAAGTTGGTGTCAGAACTCGTATCCGACCATACTACAAACATAAGGGTGAACCGAGTTAGTACCCGCAAATACTTCGGGCATAAACAAAATTAAACAACATCATCATAGCGGCGTCAATATGCCGACTTACTTCAGAAGTTGTTGGGGTTTGGCGTTCTCTTTCAGCAGATTTTCACACTTAGAAGTTCAAAGACAACTAACCCCGAAACACCATTATACGTAGTCAGATTGCAGAGCGAGATCTCGCGAAAGTAACTAAACATAATAGAAGGACTATGTGAACTAAAAGTATGGCGGCCATGTTAACGTGGTGAGCAAGGTGAAAAAGAATAGCGCTACATGTTAACGTGGTGAGCAAGGTGAAAAAGAATAGCGGTACCGCCAGTGATCTACATCTAATTAATCAAAATGCATGCGAACATAAAGACTTACAATAAACAAACATCATACAAATACATATAAACACAAATATAGAACAAATATGTACATAACAGCACTATTGAACATTAAGCATCAGGCTAATGTGCTCCGTGGAGTACTTTTAAATAAAGCTTGAAAAATCAAGACGATCATTGAGTCCAGAAGTTTTCATCGTTTGCATTTTAAATATCCATGATATTTCACGCTGCAGCAGGTGTTTATTGTTATCCACACCTTCACGTCTATTTACAGTTTCAAGAATCATGAATTTCAATTGAAAAATGTTATGGCGTGCCTCATTAAAATGGACTAATTTGCATATAGCCAGGTTCTGAGCTGGGATGGTGCAGTGAGCTAAAAAACGGTGTTGGATTAAGCCCTGATCTCTTGACTGGGTGAGAGTATTCTGCTTAATTCAGAAACTCTGTCCACCACCACCCCCTGTTGTTTAATTATTTTGTCCACCATAAGCGTGGAAGGGTATACTCAGACGTGAGTCCCTAGCTCGTTGCACCATAAGGATTCAAGCAAGCCGGGCCGAAGACGGTTGAAATGCCAGAAACCGGTCCCCGGTAGCTTGTTTCCTTCCCAGTGAAAGAATTGGCTTGGTAGTTTGGTTTGCCCTGTTCCCATGATACACTGGGCCAGGGACAGACTAATTTGCATATAGCCAGGTTCTGAGCTGGGATGGTGCAGTGAGCTAAAAAACGGTGTTGGATTAAGCCCTGATCTCTTGACTGGGTGAGAGTATTCTGCTTAATTCAGAAACTCTGTCCACCACCACCCCCTGTTGTTTAATCATTAAAATGGACAGCTATGTTGGACTTCACATTCTTGGTTCGAATATTTGACTTATGTTCATTAATGCGGATTTTAATTTTCCTTTCGGTCTTTCCAATATAGGTTTTTCTGCATGGACATTTAATTAGGTAAATTACATTTGAAGTGTCATATGTGGCGTTTACTTGCAATTTTATATCAAATCCTTTCATGGGATGGATAACCGTGTTTCCGCGTATGACATAACTGCAATTCATGCATGGTCGTGTGCCCTTGGCTTGTCCTAACTGGACAGTCTTTTTGGTTAATATTTCTTTGATGTTGGCACTTCGAGTGTGTGCAAAAATAGGAGGGTTTTTGAAAGCTAATCCAAAGTCAGGTTCCATACTTAAGATTTGCCAGTGTTTAAGAATGATTTTTTGGTAGATTGCACTCATCGTGGAAAATTTAGAAACCAGGACCATCCTGGGTTCTTCAGATTTGTGTGATCTTTTGAATAGTTGCTCTCGAGGGATCTGTGTTACTCTTGTTTTGGCTTGTTAAATAAGATTATCAGGGTACCCCCTGTCTTTAAACCTTTTGCCCATCTCTTTAAGACGATAATTAGTTTGTATAGGGTTTGATGTGATTATTTTCACCCTCAACATCTGAGAGTAAGGCAAATGTTGTTTCAGTGAGGGTTGGTGAAAGCTGGAAAAGTGAAGGGTATTATTTCTGTCTGTATTTTTGTGGTGTAAATCAGTTTCGAAGCCTGTGGTGGTCAAGGTGATTTTTACATCCAGAAAGGTGATAGTTTTGTCACTGATCTCCCAAGTGAACTGTATACGTTCATTAATGTCATTAAGCGCCTTGAGTGACTCATGTAGTTTTTCTTCAGTGTTCGTCCAAACGATGAATACATCGTCTATGTAGCGTGCAAATAGTTTCAAATTATTGGTCCAATTAGGGTTGCCATAAATTTTAGTTTCCTCATATTGCTTCATGTAAATATTAGCGTACATGGGCGCTGCACAATTCCCCATTGAGGTTCCAGACAGCTGTAGGTAATACTCATTGTCATATTCAAAATAACTTTGGTAAAGTGTGAAAATCATAAGTTCCATCAAGAATTCTTGCATTGCTGGCTCAATATCACTTTCTAGGATGGCTTTTTCCATTGCTTCAATCCCACCTGCATGAGGGATAGACGTATATAGGGCTTTCACATCCGCCGTACATAGTATAAGGTGCTCGTCTACTTCAATGGCAACCTATGATAGTTTGACTAGAAAATCTGTGGTGTCCTGCATGTAGCTTGTCATCTTTTTGACTGTCGGTTGCAAGTATCTGTCAAGAAACTTCCCCACGGGTTCGTGTAGGGATCCTCTAGTCAACACAATCGGCCTAAAGGGAGGGTCCTCCAAGTTCTTGTGTATCTTCGGTGTCATGTAGATCGTGGGGCTTCTAGGATATTCTTTCAAAAGGTATTTTTTGGTTCTTTCATCAATTGTTCCAGCTTCATAGGCTTTCTGAACTATGTTCATTAGTATGTCTTTAAACTGACTCGTGGGGTTGTTAGCCAATTTCATATATGTTTGTGCATCACTGATGTGTTCAGAGATCTTTTTTAGGTACATCTCAGTGTTAACAATAACCAAGGCTCCACCTTTATCTGCCTTTATACATTTGATATTATCATTGTTGGCAATCTTCCTTAAGGTGTCAGAATCTTTCTGTGTGATGTTTCTCTTATAAGTCTTTCTTTAGTTCAATTTAGCAAGGTCTTGCCTGACCAAATTCTCAAAAAGGTCGATGCATTTATGACTAATAGGAGCTTGATAAGATCTGTGAGGTCTTAAACCCATAATTTGATCCTCTTTCTGAGGGGCAGGTGGCAACACATTGTCGAAAAAATGTCTCAGTCTAAGCTTCCGTGTGAACTTGAATGTGCTTATTTCCAATTCTAACTGGTTAGTTTGAGTGGTTGGAATGAAAGATGTACCCTTTGACAATAGTTTCATTTCACGAGGATTCAGCTTGAGATTAGAAATGTTTATCACTAGGTGTTTTTCTTCTTCTTCGGTATAGTGCTCCGGGTATTGTGTTTTCCTTTCTTCTTCTCTTTTTCTTTTTTCTTTTCCTAATACCCCTCCTGGGTTGTCTCTGTCTTCTGGGCCTTGGACTAAAAAAGGAACTGATGTTGATGGACTTGCTGATTGTAGTATAGACTGTTCTGTGGACTATTCTCTAGATCTAGATGTGTCCTCTGTTGGTGGATTCACTTTTCTCAGTGGTCTGTTGGACATATCACTCCCTGATGAGGATGTATCCGTCTGTTGGCTGTAGGGTTTACTTCTTCTTCGTTGGGCATACACGTCTGCACACGTGTAAACCTCGCACAGCTTGTAGTCTAGGGTATCTCTCCTAAACTTCCTAATTTTTCTATCATTTATCTCTCTTGAGTGTTTTTGCAGTTGGCCGTTGATATCCTCAAGTGTCTTAGACCACTCTTCTGTTGGGACCATCTCGGTCAGTTCCTTTTCGATATCCGGAATTTCTTTTTTAAGTTCCATCCGAATATGAGACAATTCTTGGACAATAAGTAGGATTAGGTCAAGGCTGCATTTATTTAGAATCGCATTCCATTTATCTTGGAAGGACTTAGAGTTTTTACACAGAAAAAGTTTGAGCGCTATCCGTAAACCTGGCGGGATTTGTAAGGCTCGGTGGTATCTTAACAACGTGCTAGCATGAAGTTTCTGGTTTATACTGCCATTTTGACCTGGCAAGATAAAGCTCTTCAACAACAACACACAAATCCCTGGTCTTAGAAACAACGTTTCTCAAAGAATCAATTTGAGAAGCAACGCCACATTCGGCCCTGTCTAGATTCAGTATTAAAGAAGACAAAAAACTACAGATATAAATGAAAAAGCAAGCTTGAACCACCTTAGGATAATTGGTGTCCCATCGTTTGCACATTCAAGTGGCCAGTGTCATCATCTGGGATTCCAAAACAACCATCTTGCGTCCACCCTTGATTTCGAATGGGGGAGCAGAAAGATACAGTTGTATCCTCTTATGTAGCTCTCACAAGAAAAAAGTGCAAAGGGATATTCTTTTTCTTATTGCTTAATGAGAGGTATTTGTTTGTGCAGTGCAAAGGAGTAATAAACAAGTGTAAAGTGTGATTTCTAAAAATAAATAGACAACAGAGGGATAGCACAAATGTTCTTTGGTGCTCTCTCTACTGCGTCGTCCTACTTAAAGCAAAAGTGCAAGTGAAGAAGAAGGACAGCTAAGAATAAATCACTTCCTCAGTGGTCAACATTTTTCAGGCATCAAAGGTACATTTCCCTTGTTTTTCTACAGGACCTTAACGTACAACACTATTGTCACTGCTATTCTATAAAGAAAAATACATACAGTTCTGACTGTGATGTAACCATATTAAAATCCTCCATGGAAACATGATGTATTGTGACATCTGAAAGAGGAATAATTATAATAATATATCTGCAGCAGTTTTGCTTCACAACATACTGAATCTGTATGAATACAATGGTAGAATCAGTACTTACCATTGATTCCCAAGGGGTGGACCTCACCTCACTCGGCACCAGCTTGAGTATAATGAGGCCCCGCTCTGAGAAATAATAATCATGGCCCATGTAACATTTTATGGACAAAATAATCTGAACAAATAATTACAACTATAAAAAGCCATCGCCAATACTAGACTTAAAACCCACTCGGTGCCTAGTTAACTCCTAGTTGTGTTAAGTGCCATTAAGTTATCTACATCAAAACCTTGCTTTTATGGCTCCCAACTCTCCCCCAGAGCCGCAGCAAAGTAATGCAGTGCCCAGTACATTCAAAACGCGAGGTAACAGTGTTAGTCTTCAGGTCAGATGATATCTGTCCATTACTTGTGCATGAATTGCAAAAAATGAATAGAATTGTCCCTTTTTTTTATTTTTTTCAGGGCATGGTTTTTATGCAAACATCCAGTCAAGAGATCAGAGCTAGATCCAACACCGTTTTTTAGCTCACTGCACCATCCCAGCTCAGAACCTGGCTATATGCAAGTTAGTTTGTTCCTGTCCCAGTGCATGATGGGAACAGGGCAAACCAAACTACCAAGCCAATTCTTACACTGGGAAGTAAACAAGCTTCCGGATTCCGGTTTCTGGCATTCCAGCCGTCGTCGGCCCGGCTTGCTTGAATACTGATGGTGCAATGAGCAAGGGACTCACATCTGAGTATACCCTTCCAAGCTTATGGTGGACAAAATATTTAACAACAAGGGGTGGTGATGGACAGAGTTTCTGAATTAAGCAGAATACTCTCACCCAGTCAAGAGATCAGGGGTAGATCCAACACAGTTTTTTAGCTCACTGCACCATCCCAACTCAGAACCTGGCTACATGCAAATTAGTCTGTTCCTGTCCCAGTGCATGATGGGAACAGGGCAAACCAAACTACCAAGCCAATTCTTACACTGGAAAGGAAACAAGCTTCCGGGGACCGGTTTCTGGCATTTCAGCCGTCGTCGGCCCGGCATGCTTGAATCCTGATGGTGCAATGAGCAAGGGACTCACATCTGAGTATACCCTTCCACGCTTATGGTGGACAAAATATTTAACAACAAGGGGTGGTGATGGACAGAGTTTCTGAATTAAGCAGAATACTCTCACCCAGTCAAGAGATCAGGGCTAGATCCAACGCCGTTTTATAGCTCACTGCACCACCCCAGCTCAGAACCTGGCTATATGCAAATTAGTCTGTTCCTGTCCCAGTGCATGATTGGAACAGGGCAAACCAAACTACCAAGCCAATTCTTACACTCGGAAGGAAACAAGCTTCCGGGGACTGGTTTCTGGCATTTCAGCCGTCGTCGGCCCGGCTTGCTTGAATCCTGATGGTGCAATGAGCAAGGGACTCACATCTGAGTATACCCTTCCAAACCTGGCCTTGATCCTAAGGACATGAACAATGTTAGACCGGTATCGAACCTTCCTCTCTTATCCAAAATTCTAGAAAGATGTGTTCTGCCACAGCTAACCTAACACCTAAGGGACCTTCAAACTACTAGACCCACACGAATTGGGATGCAGAAAGGGTTGCAGCACCGAAACCGCAATCATAAATGGCCTAGACGATCTTCACATGTCACTTGACTCTGACCAATGTAGCCTTCTCATCCTCCTAGACCTCTCGGCCGCGTTGGATACAGTTGACCACACCCTGCTCCTCATCGACCTCCAGGAGAGACTGGGTATTGAAAATACGGTTCTAAAATGTTTCTCCTCTTTTTTCAACAACCACACACAAAGAATAAAAATCAATAGCTTTGAGTCGGACCCCCTCCCCGTTAGCAGAGGAGTTCCGCAAGGGTCAGTACTCTCCCCACTACTTTTCAACATCTACATGGAACCCCTCACTTCACTTCTAAGGAACTCCAACATCCCCTTCCACCTCTATGCGGACGACACACAACTTTATCTGGAAACCACCTCGATCGCAGACATTCACAGACTTAATGTCACACTCATTGAGGTCCAACATTGGCTCTCAGCAAACCACCTCAAACTCAACCAAGAGAAAACAGAAGTGTTCCTCATTTCGAATAGAGATGAAAACCCCCAAATAGTAGAATGGCTCAAACCCATAGATACCCTCAATGGTGCGCCAACGGACTCAGTGAAATCCCTCTGGATTACCCTCGACCCCAAAACTGGACATGAAAACACACATCTCAAAAACCGCCAAAAGTGTGTTCCTTATCCTGAAACTTCTCTACAAAATAAAACCCTTCCTCCCCCGAAAGATCTGAAACAGGCTCTCCAGAATTGACCATGGTATCGCAGCACTGACCGGAACAGCAAAATCTCACCTAGGGCCTCTTACCACTTCCCTCAACGCCGCAGCAAGAGTAGTCACAGGAACAAAGAAATACAAGCACATCTCACCGGCACTCAAGGATCTGAAGTGGCTCCCTATCGACCAACGAGCCAGCTTCCGTACAGCTTGCCTCACGCACAAACCTTTGCACACAGGCAAACCAGAATATCTGACCGCCAAACTCAAAAGGGCCGGTCAGTCTTCCAACACACTTCTACTCATCCCACTGAAATCACGGAAACACAGAACCTCAAATAAATCCTTTGCGGGAAATTCTCCCAAGATCTGAAACTCCATCCCCTCATAACAGAATGACCAGCTCCTTCCCGAAATTCAAGATACTACTCAAAGCCCTCTTCTTTAAGCTCTCTCGACCGTAACGAGAAATCCACGTTTGACTGGGGGAAGGACTGCTTTTTCCCCTTATCGATATCCCATAGCCTGAAAATGCGCTCTAGAACTCTGTTCCTTATTGCTCTCACGTTGGTGATCTGCAGACTTATTATTTCCCTTTTTGCTCTCTGCTCTTGTTTACCGCCCACATTTTCTTGTTCATAACTATACATGCTGTGAAGCGCTCTGATACCCTCGGGTCAAGCTAGCGCTATACAAAACTTCAGTAAATAAAAAAATAAAAAAATAAAAAGAGGGGAGGCCAGTTAAAAAGGTAGAACAGAGACTGTGAGAAGAAAAGAAATAACTGAGAGAGAGAGTAAGTGAGATTGGGGTTGGTAAAGAGACATCCATGTTATCAAGGACCAATGAGGATAACAGGGTGGAGGAGACAGATGTGAGAGAGATAGCAGATAAGTGAGGGACAGTTAAAGAAAGAAGGGTAGAGAAGTGATAGAGCTAGAACAGTAAGAAAGAAAGACAGTTGAGAAAGAGACAGTTGTTGGGAGGAAGATAATAAACACAGCTGAGAGATATGGAAGGTGAGATTTGTGTGAGAGAGGTGATAAAGATATAGAGGCATATGGGAAATAGACAGCTTAAAGGACACAAGGAGTAGTGGCATGGGAGAGGGAGAAGGGCTCGGCGGGAAAGACAGGTGAGCGGAATAGACTGGCTGATTAAGAGAGAGAAGTTAAACAAAGGATTGCACAGTATAAGAGACAAACCGAAAAAGCGAGGAGACAGGCATTTGAGAGAGATGAAAAGAGATTAAAGACAACTGAGAGAGCTAAAAATGGTGGCAGATGAGAAGGTTTTAAAGAGACAGGCAAGAAAGCAAGAGCCTCGAGAGAGCATAAGTAGACACAGAAGAGAGCAATGAGAAAGAGACATGCAGGGTTAGAGAGAGGGAAGTGAGAAAGGGACAAGCTAAAAGAGGCAATTAAGCGACAGACATGTGTGAATGGGGCAGCAGAGAGGGAGAAAGAGGGGAGAAGTGATGGTGGACATGATGAAGAGACAGATGACAAAAAGACATTGCGGAGAGAGAGAGAGATAAGTAAATCAAGAGACATATACAGATGAGAAAGAACTGAGAGAGAGGCAGAGAGAGTGTGGCGATTAGAGAGAGCATGGTGATAAAGAGACAAGTGAGAAAAAAAACAGAGGAGGTGGGGAAAAATAGCTAGTTGATAAAGTGACATGCATGATATTAAGAGACACGAATGGAGAAAAAGGAAAAAAGAAGTAATTACATGATAATTATGTGAGTGAGAGATAGCTAAGCAAGAGTGAGGAGAATGGTGAAAGAGGTGATAAAGCGACATTTAGGTAATCAAGAAACAACTGATAGGTAAAGCTGTCAGTGATGATAAAGAGACGCTAGAAAAAGAGAGAGAGAGAGGTGTGAAAGGAAAATAGGTGACATACAGGTGAGTAATATGGAAGGGGGAAAAGACAGAGAACCCAGTAGAGAAGAGGTGTCGAAAAAAAGCATAGAAGAAAGGGCAGAGGAGAGAAATTGAGGTAAATGACAGAGAAAGGGAGGGGAGAATCATAAGACATGGAAGATGTGAAGGAGAGAGTAAAAAGATGCCACATGAGGTAGAATATTAGTAGGAGAAGACACAGATGGGTAGAATAGCTACGGGAAGGGGAAACCTGCAGAGGAGTGGAACACAAAGTAGAAAAGTGAGCATGTCCTATTACAAATATAGATTTCATTCCGGTGTTCTATTATGGAGAATGTGTATGTATGTAGAGTGTTGGCCATTTCACAAAGAACTGCATCATCCGGTAGTACAGTAACTTATCCTTAGCGATACATTTTCTTGAAATGGCTGTTTTTACCAGTTTCTCAGTTGCCTAGTTATCCTGAGGCAATATGTAACATAGGAAAACCATGAAGATTGGCAAAGAAGGCTCCACTGGAATGACTTTTACAGTATCTCAGATAAGTCTCATTTGAACTGAAAACCTCAAATGTCTTCAGGGGCAGTATCTTCTATTTAATGTGTAAGGCACACAACAGCTTTATAATAAATAGCTCTGTTGGCCAGACATAGTACCCTTAATTCTATGGAGCACAACATCATGTGGTTTCTTCACTCTGTAAATCAATCACATAGATTGGTCTTGAGCCATCTGGAACATGTAAATCTGTCCAGCAGTTATCTTGGCATGAAGGACATTGGCATAGTGCATACAAAATAACATGATAACCCTCATCAATGCAGCCCTTTTCTTTCAGCCCAAGAATGGAAGTAGATTTCTGTCCAGTCTGGACTAAACCTTTTACTTCTGTCCTAATTTTGGGAACTAAAGTGATTTGATGGCCAGTATAGACTCTCAGGTTCTTAACGGTGGAGCTGGTTCATTATGCTGCTGTAAGGTACTCCGGCCAAGAAAACAGAGACTAAGATAGAATAGCTACTCCATTTTGTGATATTTTTTTTTGCCACTGACAGTTGGTTTACTTACTCTCATCCCTGCAAGAAGCTGTTATTTACTCTCTCTCTTTTGTCAGACATGAGGGGGTAGATTACAACAACTCTCACTCTAAAATGGTAAATGCCTCCTGATTTACAAGAAGAGGCAGCCCCAATCCTCAGGATGATGGCAGTCTAATTTCTGCCTTGCAAGATTGTGTCTTAGAACTTGCCACTACCAATGGTTCTGGAGTGAAATGGTAATCAGCAGTAGAGTTGACCAGCTGTGGAATAGCAAGAGATGGCAACAAAACCAGAAGCACTGCTAGGTGAAATTCTGATCTAAAAATGCCTGGTAATAAAAGTATCCGTCTGACCCGGGCTGAATTTAGTAGGCAAGTAAAAAAGTAGCACAGTGGCACTGAAAAGGCAAAGAGGACCATTTGGAACAAAAGACTTGGAAATCTGGAAGAGTGAGAGAGTACACGCTAAGGGGTAGGCAAGGAGAAGAACATAAAGCACTGGTGAGAAGGAGGATGCATGGATGAGATGGAGATGTTCTGTACTGCAACAAAACGCTGCGGAACACTGACAGTTGGAGTTTAACTCCTTTTTAAGTGTAATGATATTTGAGCATGTTCAAGTGATCAGATTTTTCTTAAAGGCATTTGCTGTATTCCGTTTACTGACAAGAAAGCATGTGCAAGTCAGCAGTTAATTATGTGTTTGGTTTGGTTGCTGATGCAGGCTCTTGGATGAAGGTAATCATTCCATGATTAAATGTTGCCACCCGGAGGCCACAATCTCTGTGAGCCATTAAGAATGTGGGAACAGAGCCTGGTTGCTACCTTCCTCCAAAAGAAACCTTATTTCGGTGTCATATTTAGCGCTGAAGGTTCAGTCCAGTTGGAAGTCCAGCCATTTATCCTTTAAAAAACAATGGATAAGCGGCATCCCTCAGACACTTCATAAATACCGGCAAATAAGACCTTGGTCTAAAATTGTCAATCATCCATGGGCAGACCTTCTTTTTTGAAGGTGGGGGGTCACAACAGCTGTTTTAATCTATTGTGAGACTACACCCTCTTGCCTTAACAATGTCAGATACCACAACATACTGCTGGGCATGGACCCAACAGTGCCTCGCCCAGTAAGATATGGAGGGAAAAAATTAATTGCTGACTAGATAATATTCATATTTTGTGGTGGATTATAATAAAAAGCCTCACAATTTCTGCCTACCATATCCCCAAATCCTGAAACAAAGTATTGAGCTTTTCAGTGCTTTTTGCATTTGCACTACATAAAAATTCTGATTGATTGATTTTCATTCTTGTCTACAGTTGTTTGCATTCTGGCTCTGATTTCCTCTCCACCACCCCCAGCATTGCATACACTAAGAACAATAGTAATTTGTCTAAGCTGCCTCTCTTTCTTGTATCAGTAGCATACCTACTCCTCAGTTTAGCACCCAGATAGGTTGATGCCATTTAATGTGTGCAGCCTGTAGGCCTTTTTTTACTTGAGATACAACAAAGTCTCAATCCACAGCCCGAGGATTTTTGTAATCTGGGAATAGTTCTGCTGAAAGTGTCTATATATTGTGCAGTTCTGAAAGTCCTTGTAAAGTTGAACGGTGAGGGACATAGATTGCATGTTGGTGAACAGGACCCCTTCATCGCACCTTGCAGGGTGCCCTCCTAAGGGTTTGTTACGCCACTGCCCAAAACTCACAGGTTGTCAACTGCCTCCAAACTTTCCAGGTACACTTCACACAGGGCCACCCACTCCACCCACCCTCGAATGGGGCTTACTCGTATAGCAGGTGATATATTGTGTGAGTAAAAGGGTTTATTTTTGCAGGTACAGCATCTTTTTGCCCAAGCTTTATTTCCAGCTTTACTGCTACAAAGCATTTTGCATTGAGATGATTATCAAATAAACAATGCTTATCATATTTAGGTCTTTAGCAATTCAGATATTTTCCTCTATACACTATAGGCTAATGTTGGCCATTATGTATCAGTGGTAAGCAATTTAGGATTTTTTTTTATATGTGTACCATTCCTTTAGGGATGACAGTATTTATGAATTACTTTTATGAAAGCTCAACATTACTTTTAAAGTCTGATAGATTGGAGACTTTTTCATATAAATCATCCACTATTTATTTATTTTTTGACATTTTCCGATATCAAACTACAATTATTTGACAGTTATAGAATGAAATCAAACATACATATGAGAATAATATGCATCTTTAGACAACTCCAAAAATATATGAACCCCTTGCAACACTTTTGCTCCGCCTTTGCGTCACTTTTCGTGAGGCTGCGGCGGCATAAACATTGCACCACGTTGCTCCATATTTACAAAGTGACACATCTAGGTAGATGCGTAACTTTGCAAAGCCCTGCGACACATTATACCTACGTCATGTATAATGTATGCAGGGTAGGTGTTCTGACACAAGAAAGCCTCTTAGAGGTGGCACACTGTAATCTTTTAGATTTCACTGCACCACTTTTAGGACGCAACTGCATCAAATCCATACGCCTCCCTCATGGCAGGCGTAAGGGTGCTGCGGTGCTATAATCATAGCCCTCCCCCCTGCATTGCTGCAGTTTCATCACGCTTGCTACAATACTCCACCAATGTGTCAGTTTGGCGCCAACAGATTTGTCAGTAATACTGAGGTATCTGTCATTCCTTGCGACATGATGCGACATAAAGTAAATATGATACATCCATCATGTCGCAAGGAGGGTGCAGTGAAAACTGACACATCGATGTTTTCACACAGCAATTGGACAGTTTTCATAAATAAGGCCCTATGGGCCAGATGTACGACGGGATTTTGCATGCACAAACGGGTTTGTGACCCGTTTCTGCATGCAAAATCCCTGTGGGCCATGTATTAACACTAGTTTGAGAGTCGCAAATGAGTGCGACTCACAAAATAGTGTTTAGTGACTCGCAATAAGGAAGGGGCGTTCCATGGGCATCCCTTCCGAATTGCGACTCGCAGCCCTATGTATGAATGTTTTGAGACCGTAATTGCGGCGGCAAAACGCTTGCAAATTACCGCCATCTTCAAGAGGGTGGTAATAGAGTCACAAATGGGAAGGGGGCACCCAGGTGACCCCTTCCCCTTTACAAATGCAGGGGGAAATATTTTTTTAGGGGCAGGCAGTGGTCCCAGAGATCACTACTAACCCTTAAAAAAATTAAACAAAAGTGTTCCAACTTTTTAAAAAATCCTGGGCACTCCCGAGACACTGAGGAGGCAATGCACGTAGCGGGCGGGTTGCACTGAGTTCAATCTGTAGGGGCAGTGATGCGTCGAGTCTTCGTGCCGGTTCCGGTCCGCTAGTGATACTTCAGGAAAGCGTCTTGCCCAGGTACGATGCGTGGATCTTCGGGATGTGGCGGCGATCAATGTTGCGATGTTGTGAGGCTTCTGTCCTCTTCTGCCGCAATCCCTCAATGCGTTGGTTCTTGCAGTGGAAACAGGCACTGCAACGGTCTTCGCAGCGGCATGGCAATGTGATAGAAATCTTTTTGTGCCGTAAAGATGCATCGGTGAAACGGGCCGCAAGAAGAGCAATGAGTCGGTTTCTTCAAGCTTCTACTTTCTTCCAGCTCCCAAACAGCAGCAACAACCTCCAGAGGCCCCACAACTGGCACAGGCAACTCTAGGCAGGTAAGAACTCACACAGTAGAGTTCAAGGGAGCTGGGGGTCTTTGTGTCCCTGAGACTTCAGAACAGGAGGCCAGCTCGCACAGGCCCTGGGAGATCTTCTTCAAGCAGGGGACACAGCACACAGCAAAGACCTGGACACAGCACACAGCAAAGTCCTTCTCCTTTCTTTGGCAGAAACATCAACTGCAGGCCAACCCCAGACACACAGAAAGGGCACTACTTCTCCTCAGGTTCTCCAGCTCTTCTCCTTGGCAAAGGTTCCTCTTGAAAACCAGGAATGATATAAAGTTCAGGGATTTTAGGTCTGATACTAATACCCGAAAATGTCTTTGTTCTCTTTGTGCAAGGAGCACTGAGCCCAGTTCAACCCAGTTCTGGAGGCACTCTGTCAGTGCACAACAACATCCTTTGTTAGTGTGAGCCTGGACTCCAGACACACATCAGGGGGGTGGGGCCAGCATTGTAGAAGGCAGGCACAGCCCTATTCAGGTACAGGTGCTACTCTTCCCACCACTTGAAATGCAGATCAGGCCTATTCATCCTAGTGCTGACTCACCCAGACTCCTGGAGCCACCCAAGCCCCTGTAACTCCAAAGCCAGACAGTTAATCCACAAACATGCAGAGGCACAAAGGAAGGTTAAATAGGAAAATAGCCCCTTTCTAAAAGTGTTAGTTTCAAACACACAATTTAAAAACCAACTTTACAATCCAATCTAAAACTCTTTGAGTTTCATACACATTAAATTGCGATTACCTAATTGCGATTCTCAGGGATTCGCAATTAGGTATTTGCAATTTACACTTTTGATGCATGTGCCCCCTTAGTACATTGCAACTTGTGATTTTGCTATTCCTTGGCCCTTAGTTTTGTAAACTACAGTTCTGACACAAAATTAATTGTGCACTCAATAAAAACTATTACAAATGAACAAGTAAAATTAAAAAAACATATATGTACGAAATTCTTAAAAGATGTCCTAATTCCAATTCATTTTAACGTGAGGGGGTTTCTTTTAAATGCCTAATAGTTATTTGGGCCATACATTTTGCAAGTGTGCAATTAAGCTGAGTAATGGCAGCAAGACAAGATATCAGTGTTTGACTACAGGTTCATACTTGTCAAACTAGGTGCCATATTATCAAGACCGGCTTTAAAAAATATCGCCTCTTTCTGCAGCTAAAGCAGCGATAAGATATGGTGTTAACATGTGGTTCTATGGGAATTCTCAAGGGCATATTATCAAGCCCATTATCGCTGCTTTAGCGCCAGTTTCCTGCTAATATGGCCCCAGATCTTTTGGCCGTAAAAGTTTCCTTCCTAAGTCAGTCAACAGCATACGAACATTTAACATACTATGTTATAAAAAACTGAATAAGTTAGATCAGATTTTAAGATGTTGAGTGAATGAACTGAGACCTATTAAAATATCTATATCGAGCACTTAATTGACTTACATCAATAGGATATCCTAAGGAGTAGTCTTTGACCTATTAGTCTCCTATGCATCTTTCTCTGACTATTTATCAGCATTAAATGGGTCTCTTTATATAACATAGTATCTACACACTTTCAGACACTGTGAGGTTTTGCCTTTGTTGTCCATAGATGGAGTTTGGCCTGGAGTTTCTGCATTTTTCCAAGCATGCATAATTTTTTTATTTAAGAAAGAGTATAACTAGGTTCTAAATGGCGTCAGTGAATTGTAATTTTTTAGCTTCTGAAGTTTAATGTTGGTATATACTTGATGATGTTAAAACTACTCTTAAGATGTTGTTGATATTGAGTTCTCTCTGTATAGTGATTTAACTTTCCAATAAACATTATACAGTAGTGTGAGTAAATAGAGATTTAAACTTGGTTGTATGCATTGCACGAAGCATTAAGGCAGGGGTATTCAACGAAGACCCTCTTTGTTGCCCATTGGACACCAATCAATCATGCGGTACTCATATAGTGCTGCTTATCACCCGTGAGGGTATCTAGGTAATGAGCTGCAGGTTTCAGTGGGAGAGCCAGGTCTTGAGTTCCTTCCTGAAGTCTGTCAGCGATGGTGAAGTCTGACGGTGTAGAGGGAGAGTGTTCCAGGAGTTGTCGGTGAGATGGGAGAAGGAGCAGCAGCGGCTGATGTGTGGAGTCTGTGCGAGCGCGAGATGAGTGGAACAGAGATTTCTGGATGGTTGGTGGAGGTTCAGGCAGTGGTTTATGTATGTAGGTCTTTTGTAATAGAGGGCTTTGTAGGTGTGGTTCAGTAGTCTGAATTGGTATTTTTCCTGTATGTGGAGCCAGTGGAGGTTTCTCAGGTGTTGGGTGATATGGGTCCTTTTTGGCAGGTTGAGGATAAGTCTGGCTGCTGCGTTCTAGATCATCTGGGCCTAGATGTAGGTAATTTTATTTTACTACTTCTTAAATACCGAATTTTACCGATTCGGTATTTAAGAAGTGGTAAAATAGAGGGGGGGGGGTGTAGGTATTACAGAATCGGTAAAAACCGAATCGTTGAGATTCGGTATTTACCGATTCTGTAAATACCAATTTGGTAATGCCCATTGATTCCTATGGGCATTGAAGCCTATAGGAATCAATGGGCATTACCGAATCGGTATTTACCGTTTCAGTAAATACCGATTCCAGCAAGGGTGCAAGGGGTGTCACTTTGACACCCTCTAGCACCCCAAAAACAGACATGTGTGCCATGTGGCACACAGACATGCACTAAGGGCATGTCTGTCTGTCACATGGCATAGGTGTGCATGCACACAGGTGCATGCACACCTGGATTCGGTATTTTACCACCCAATTGGATTGGGTGGTAAAATACCGATTCTGAAAGGCCTTTGGGACTCAGAAGAGTCCCACCTACATCTAGAAGTTACCGAATCGGTAAAAATACCGATTCGGTATTTTACCGAATCGGTAAATTTACCGATTCTGTAAATTTACAGATTCTGTAAAATTGGCCCCCTACATCCCAAAAACCAATTTACCGGTCGGTAACGGCCGGTAAATGGCCACCTACATCTGGCCTAAGGAGTCTTCTCATGAGTATTCTGGTGGTGCCCACATAGAGTGCATTGCCATAGTCCAGACGGCTGGTGATGAGGGCCTGCGTGTCAAGGAAGACGCTCGCCTGTACTCCTTGCTCTCGATGATGACGAGCAAACCCCAATCCTCTAAAAAAACTCCCCAAGAGCCAGAAAATGTTTAAATTCTGTCACTTGGGAAGTCCTCGAAAGGAAAGGGGGAATGGGAGAGAAAGAGAGAGTGAGAGTCCTCTTGGAGTGTTGGGTACCTCTTTTGTATCAGGAGACTCCTTCCGTAATTCTGAATGAAGGAAGTTATCCTCTGTCAATCAAAAGAACACCGCAACATTGAATGAAGAAATGTGCAATAATAACAGGTAAGTACACAATCCAGTAGCTTATGAACAAATATTACGATCTTAATAAGTTTCAAGTATGAATATATATATACCTAGGTTTAGGACTCTCTGTATACCTCTCTTGTTATTATAGCATACTGTTGAACTGCCTTTTAAATTCTGGAGTGAAATGCTGCAAAGAGATAATAAGTTGAAATACACCTCTCTGATATTTATGGACTCTAATGAATACTAACATTTTTCTAATTAAATTACCTCTACAAAATGCACAGGTTTAACAAATAATGTCCATCAATAAGATTGCACAGAGTCTTCAAGTCTTTAGTACAACAGCGCGTTCCTTCAAAAAGATTACACAGAGTCTTCCGGTCTTCAAACTTGTTCAATTCAGTTTTTCATGTGCGCTGGTATTTGCCACTTTCTCTTGGATTGTCTCTCCAAGATTGACAAACTTGCACTAATAAACAGTTTTTTAATGTACTTAAAGAATGTCTTAAGATCCTTTTCACTAGATCTTTAGATTGTTAAAATAAGTCTTAATGAGACTCACAGGAAATCAGCAATAACGTGTACTTTTTGTTGTACTTATCTGTGGTTGATTTCTCTTATCTGTGCTTGTTCTCTTTTCATTCCAAGTAACACCAGAAGAGCTGGGAGTCAGAAGGGGAGTTCACCGGTTCTGCCCTGAAGCTGCTGCTGGAGCACTGAGGCGAAGGAAATGGTGCAGAGGAAACGCCTGATGGAGCAGTCCGAAATGCGGCCAAGCGGGAGATTAGGAAATGCCAGGAGCGTTGCCAATCAAAAGCGGTCAAGAAGAAGAATCAGAGATGCGGCCTCGGTTCAGGGAGGAGATACAGGTACGTGTGCTGTCTCTCTGCTGCTAATGAGACCAAGCGCGAGTAGTTCGATGCGAGCGGCTTAAATACCCTCTGCCGCCAGGGCCGGACTGAGCCGAACAACAGCCGGCCCTGGCAAAGTGCTCGGCCACCCCCCCACCTCCCCACTCGTGGGGGGGGGTTGGAGGTGCCGCCGAGCTCTTTGCTGGGGCGGTTTTCCGCCGATTTTGGTACAGGGTCGATTTTGCAGCTATGCTGCAAAAATGTCCCTGTAACAAAAACGGCACCCAGGGGCCCAAAACCGGCCACCATCAGTACGGCACACCGGGGGATTACCCGGTGCCCGCTATGGACAGTCCGGCCCCGTCTGCCGTTCGTGTCAGACTTCAGATGCTCGGATTTCACTTGTTGACAGTTGACATGTGAAAGCGTGTATCCGGGCCACAATTACACATTCTCCTCGCGAGGAAATGCTAGCAGTCTCAAATCAAATGCTCAGCTTGAAACTAACGCTTGCAATTAAAATAACAGCATCTACACAAGTGCTTACTCTAAATGTATATCTGGCAATATTAACTTATACGTTCATCTTGAATACAATACAATCATAATGTCAGCAACATCAGTTAAATTTAACCAGAAACGCTGGCATGAACCTGGGTATGGGTGCCCATGATACTGCATAACTTTTTTCCTGATGCTGATGGGGAGCCATGTGAAGATTCTGTGGAGTATATGGAGAGTGTGGAAGCAGGCTGAGGAGACGGTGTTGACCTATTGTTTCATGGAAAGTTTGCTATCCAGGATGATGCCAAGTTTCTGGGTGCCGTTTTTTCGGAGTGTAGGTGATTCCAAGTTCCAATGGCCACCAGTAGTTGTTCCAGAGGGAGGTGTGGCTTCCAAAAATCAGGACTTTGATTTTGCTCATGTTGAGTATCAGGCAGTTGTCCTTCATCCGGGTTGAGACATTCTTTATGCAGTTGTGAAATTTGAACTTTGCCGTGGCGGGGTCTGCTGAGAGTGAGAGGACGAGCGGGGTGTCGCCAACATAGGAGATGATGTTTATGTTGTATGTTCGGATGATGTCTGCTAGGGGAGTCATATAGATGTTGAAGAGGGTTGAACTGAGGAATGAACCTTGAGGGACGCATCAGATGGTGTGCTTGGGATGTGAGGTAAAGGGAGGGAGATGGATTCTCTGGGTGCGCCTCATGAGAAATTATGCCATCTATATGAGAGCTTTATCTTTGATTCTGATCTGGTACAGCCGTTTGATGTGTGTTTGGTGGCAGATGGTGTCGAAGGCTGCGGAGATGGGGAGAATGATATGGGGGAGTCGATTCTCTTCTGCTGAGTAGGGTGCAGATGTTGTCTGTCACGGCGATCAGGGCAGTCTCAGTGCTATGGTTAGCTCTGAAACCTGATTCGGAGGGGTCAAGCTGGTTGTTTCTCTCCAGGTGTTTGGTGAGTTGGAGTCAAACTTAAGACAAAATCCTAACTTTACTACAACTAAATGCCTTCTGTGAATACCAAAAGTAGTAAGTTTAGGATTTTGTCTTAATTTAGTTCTGTGAATGGGGCTCTAAGTGAGTAGATGCCTATATTCTTAATCTAGTGTGCTATGTTGACCTCATATTGATATACACTTTTTGCTATGTTTGATGGATATTTTGTGCAGATGTGTATTTCTTAATGGCTGTCATCTAGTAGGGACATTTCCATGCCCTGAAGCTCAAACATTGACCTCATTGTGTAACAAGTCTCTGTAGTATCGACTTGCCTCGATTTTCCATGTAGTACTATGTTTTCTTAAATCAATGCGAATTCTTTGAATAATCCAGTGTGCTGTACTTACTTTGTATTGCTTTATCTTATGCATTAGGTTCCTGAGTATATTCATGCGCCGGTGGGTAGAGAGCAATGTGTGATATTTTGTATGATGTGTTTCTTGCTAGTGCGATATAAGGGGAACATCCTGACAGCTTTTATTGTAATGCAAGGCCTGGTTTTATATGGCAGTTTGTTTTCTCAACTACTTTTACCTTAATGAGAATCTACAGATCCCCTGGCCCACGCACACAATTCAGTGAAACCATCGCCGATTTCATCTGCCCGCATGCCCTCACCTCATCAGACTACATCCTCCTAGGGGACCTGAACTTCCTCCTAGAGAACAATAACGACAACAACACAACCACCCTGCCCGCCAACCTCGCCAACCCCGGACTCAAGCAATTGGTGAACACTCCAACCCACTACGCCTTCCACACGCTCGACCCCATCTTCTCCGCCAGCAACCACGTCTCCTTCAGCCACTCCGCCGGACCTACACTGGACCGACCACAGCTGCATCCATTTCACCTTCAAGAAGACTATATCCCACGACCGCCCGCAACAGATCCCCGCAAATGCTGGCATAAAGTCACTACAGACCAGCTAACCACGTCACGGAGCCAGAACCCACCAACCAACACCACTGACACCAACGAAGCAGCTCGCAATCTCACAAAGTGGACCACCAACTGCGCCGATGCTCTTGCCCCACTGAAGAACCCCCCAGGCAAGACCAACAACAGGAAAGCCACATGGTTCACCAACGCCCTCAAAGAATTGAACAAATGCTGCCAAACTCTCGAGAAAACATGGCGCCACGAACAGACGACAGAAAACCTGACAGCTCTCAAGAACGCCACTCGCAAACACCACCAGCTGATCCGCACCACCAAAAGGACATAGTTCAAAGAGCGGCTGGACAACAAAACACACAACAGCAAGGAATTCTTCAGCATCATAAAAGAGCTCTCCAACCCCAGCGCCAGCAACAACGACATCACACCTTCGCAAGACCTCTGCGACTCCCTCGCCATATTCTTTCACCGCAAGATCGCCGACATACACGACAGCTTCGGTGCCCAGACTCTGCCTCCAATCACCACAACAACAGCCCCTACCACCACCCTCAGCGCCTGGACGCCCATCAGCACTGAAGACACCACCCACGTCATGAACACCATCGACTCTGGCTTCCCCTCTGACCCATGCCCTCACCACATCTTCAACAAAACCAACACCATCATCGCACCCCACCTCCGGAATGTCATAAACAACTCCTTCATGTCCGCCACCTTCCCAGAGATCAGGAAGCATGCAGAGATCAACGCCCTTCTGAAGAAACCCACAGCAGGCCCTGAAGACCTCAAGAACTTCCGTCCCATCTCTCTTCTTCCCTTCCCTGCAAAAGTCATTGAGAAGACCGTCAATAAACAGCTGACCGCTTTCTTCGAGGCAAACGACTCCCTTGATCCATCCCAGTCCGGATTTCGAGCCAACCACAGCACCGAGCCCGCCCTCATCGCAGCCACTGATGACATCAGGACCCTGCTTGACAATGGGGAAACAACCGCCCTCATCCTCCTAGACCTCTCAGCCACCTTTGATACCATCTGCCATCGCACTCTAATACCCCGCCTCCACAACAATGGGATCCAAGGAAAAGCCCTGGATTGGATCACCTTGTTCCTCTCCGACAGAACCCAGAGAGTCGGCCTCCCTCTCTTCCGCTCTGCGGCCACCGAGATCATCTGCAGCGCACCCCAAGGCTCTTCGCACAGTCCAACCCTCTTCAATATCTACATGAGCCCCCTCGCCGCCATCGCACGCAAACACAACCTCAACATCATCTCCTACGCCGACGACACCCAGCTGATACTCTCCCTCACCAAAGACCCAGCCACCGCCAAAACCAACCTTCAGGAAGGAATGAAAGCGTTGACGGAAAGGATGAAGCACAGTCGTCTGAAGCTCAACTCAGACAAGACGGAGGTCCTCATCCTCGCACCATCCCCATTCGCCTGGGATGACTCCTTGTGGCCCACAGCGCTGGGCCCCGCACCGACACCCGCGGATCACACACGCAACGTGGGATTCATCCTAGACTCCTCTCTCACGATGACCAAGCAAGTCAACGCCATCTCATCCTCATGCTTCATTACTCTGCGCCGGCTCCGAAAGATCTTCCGGTGGATCCCTACCGGAGCCAGAAAGATGGTCACCGAGGCCCTCGTCACCAGCCGATTGGACTACGGGAACGCCCTATATGCAGGAACCACAGCTAAAGTTCAGATAAGACTCCAGCACATACAGAACGCTTCTGCATGACTCATCCTCAACATCCCTCGCCACAGCCACATATCCGCCCACCTGAGAGACCTGCACTGGCTCCCCATCAGCAAAAGGATCATGTTCAGGCTCTTCACCCACGCACACAAAGCGCTCCACAACATGGGCCCGAATACCTTAACAATCGCCTCACATTCTACACTTCGACCCGCCAGCTGCGCCCGCCTCACCCTCACTGCCGTCCCACAGATTTGCAGAACCACCACCGGAAGAAGATCGTTCTCCTACCTGGCCGCCAAGACATGGAATTCCTTCCCAGCCCACCTACGACCCAGGACCATCTCACCTTCAGGAAACACCTCAAGACCTGGCTATTTGAGCAGTAGCAGCACCTCCCCTCCCTTCAGCGCCTTAAGATCCTCACAGGTGAGTAGCGCGCTCTATACATTCTCTGATTGATTGATTTGTTCTGTTTGAATATTTCATAACCTTGGAAAGTGGTAGTTGGATATAAATTTAGAATGTTATTTCAAGTACTGCCAATAAACACATTTCTTTGGTGAATTTAATCAAATGTTAATTTCTCCATGATTTGTTTTTAGACAGATATGACTCAAGATTTTCATGCATTAGCCTTTCATTGTTACCATATATTCATTGTTTTCAAATTCAATCCATATATATCTACAATGTTCATTATATACCATAAAATGCTTTGTGCTTTGCTGTATAATTGGTGGGTAAACTACATCCAACTGCATTTGTAAAACAATCATATCATAACATTTCCATTTCTCCAGGGTGAAATGTCTTTTTAAGTCAGATGAAACTAGTAATCACATGTATTATCGGAGCAGCAAGCAGCAGTTTTGGCTGGAGACTTCAAGTTCCAGGGATACGTGGGGGCTGGAAGAGGAGGCCTGAGTCACCACTACAGCTATTTGGCACTATGCAGCCCATTCTGGAGTCCATTGATGGTGGAAGTGGCAAGCCACAGTTTTGGCTGGGTACTTCCGTCCTAGGAAAACTTTTGATACAGGCGAGTCACATTCCTAGCTGTTTAGTATTTCAAGGCGCATACTGGAGTCTCACGATACATAATGTATGTGGGCTGCGTACGTGCAAAGCCCAGGCCAAGGGCGGGACCATCATCGCTAGGAAGAGGTTGGAGCAGACCACTCCCCCTAGTTTCATCACTGGATGTTGACAAGCCCCGTCAATCTTACAACCAGCTGTTGGTTGCATACACAGGTATGCTGCACTACTCTTCCCCTGGACTGCAGGGGCCAGAAACCACCACAGCAGTGAGGCTGTCTGCTTGCACTTCAGTGCACAAAGCAGTCACAGGATTCGATGCAGCTGATGAGTTATACTTGATGAGCTTGTTCCACTTAACTGTTTCCAGTGCTATCCCGGGGGAATAATGGGCAAAACAAAGTTGCCTGGGACAAAGACAATGTCACTACAAAACTGCTGGGTGGTACCATGCTTGACTTTTTCCTCCCCCGTGCAGTTGGCATAATTTCTAAGGGAATTGGCCTAGCAGAGAGGTGTTTATCTTTAGATCTGGGAGAAGTGCTTAGTTGCCCCGTATTGAGACTAGCAGTTCCCCCTTCTGGTACTTACAATGAAGACCCCTCTTTTAATTGTGAACAGTTTTCTACTGTGGCTATTGAACCAGTTACTCCATCTTCCACAGTTAGTTTTCACAGCGTCCCGACCCTATGAACACTAGTGTTTGGGGACCTTCTGTTAAAAGGAAGTGAAAAACAAAGCAAGGGGTTGATCCTGCATCATCCACCGAACAAAAACCCATGGATCGACCCATTGATAGATCCAATGAGTTTGTTGGGCCTACTTCATTGCAGTCTGGTCTTATTCGTCTGCCGTCAATAAGGGGAACTCTGAGGCCTCCAGCACCGACTGAGAATGTATCTTGGAGAAGGTTAAATAACTGGTAGCTGCAAGTGTTGCTCCTTTGGTGGACAGGATTTGTAGTTTAGAAAATACTATTTTGCAACTATCCGACATGCACAAAGACTTGTTGACGCTGCCGACTCCTGTTCAGTCACCTATCACCAGCCAGGCATAGCCAGGCCTACAGATGCAGGTGCTTCCCCCAACAGTATTTTATGGCGTGCCACCCCCTAACAGTGGACGGCTCTTGCCTTTAGATGGATGAGGAAGCTTTGAGTCATGTGGGTAGTAGTGAAGACCAGCTGGGTCGTGTAGGTTCGTTTGGCATTATGAGCAGTTTGGACAATGAAGAATTTAGCTCACAGTCCCAACCCTCCCCAACCAGCTTTGTTTAAGCCTTCCCCCTAATTGCTAACTTCTGTCAGGCTGCAACTTCCTCAGGGAAAGGTCGAACTTTCTCCCCCGTCTAACAATAGGGATAAAAACCACTTTGCTGTGTGTGACCAAATTTATCGATATAGGATCCCCAGATGTTCAGTGTGTCACACTGCAGTTCCCCTTTGTTGTCTTTTATTATTATATAATGTTTATTGTAGGTCATGGGGTAGCAGAGTTGAAATGACAATCATTGACCTGATCAATACTCATTTGGTGAATCTCCTGGTTGGTCATTTTAAAATTGTGGCAGGTGATTTTAATTGCAACTTTGAGCCACTCAATACTAATTTTGAATTACTGTTTAGTGAAGAGAATCTAACTTAGTCAGTTCCTTCTCTCTCACCTCCACCTATTAAGAAATGGACAGCTGCTGCTTCTTAGCTAAATGCTTTCAGCTTGAGCAACGGCATCCAAGCGTGGAATGTGATATCAATGTCCGATAGAGAGGAAAGGCAAACATTCAACTGCTTGCTTAAGACTAACCTTATTGACTATGGGGCATATTATCAAGAACTGTGATAAAATTATCGCCGCTTTCGCGGCAGGAAACTGCTGATAAAAACGGCAATAATAGGCTTGATAATATGCCCTTGTGAATTCCCATAGGCATCCTGGTACTCCACATCATGTAAAATTGCAACGCAAGCCCTTTTCATCGCTATCAAAGATGGGAACTGGAATTTGATCCAGGAATCCAGGTTTTCCTACAAAGCTTCTATAGTAAGTGCTAAAACAGATTGTGAATATTTAAATGGGATACCATGCTAACTGCTGTCCTAGGAAGGCACCACAATTTATTTTGCTGCATCCTTGCAAATGGTGGCTCTGAAGTCAATTCACCAATTAACAGCAACATCTCTGTTGCTGCTTAGGCTGACAACTTTTCTAAACTGTACTCTTTTAAAGTGTGTCAATGTATTCTAATCTGCTGGTTTTATGCATGGACTATTTTAAAATTTCCTTCACCATTCTTTATCTGTTAATGTTCTTATTGAGCCTCTTCAAATATAGGGAGATATCACCTACATATACTACCCAGAGTTTTATGGACCCATTTGTATATTTCCTTCTAAATAAATCCAGTTGTCTTCAAAGTGAGACACATAGGACAGTTTATTAAGATTTTGCATTGGCATTGATGCAAAATCCTATGTTGCATTTCCTAAGCCACACACAGGGGCCAATTCCGATCTTGCTTGGTAAGCCCTCCATACGAATCGGACCAGGAGGGCTTTCCAAGCGAGACCTGCTGTGCGAGTCCAACGAGCGAGTACGATGCAACCGCATGGTTACGGACTTGGTTCGGCAGGATTTCCTTAGCAATCTATTGGAGCTTGTGTACGGACGCTTTCACAGTTTCCCAAAGCAAAAAAGGGGTTGGTGGGAAAAAGCGTACACACCGTGGTGGACACCCCATTTTGCCAGCCACACTGTGGATGCTTGGATCGGGGAGACCCATGCCCAACCCCCTGTGAACGATTCAGAGTGCTCCGGTTAAAGGGTGGCTTGCTCTGGCCCCCGAAGTCTGATTCCGACAGCTGCTAATACTCGCTGAAATGGAGTCGATACAGCTGTCCAAAAAGTGCATCGTACTTTCGCGTTCGGAATCTGGCTCCATAGCGTGGCCCGATTGGGCTCCAAATGAGTCCGATGGATTGATTCAGGTTTATAAATGATTCAGTTGGCGCGAACGCGATCTTCACATCATACTTGGTCGTTTGTAATAGGGGACGATTCGGACAGAAACATTGGCTCCGAATAGGATTTGCTCTTTATGAATCCCGTTTGGAGGCTGTTGAAAAGAGACACACTGGTAAGTTTTCCAAGGCTTTTATTTCATGAACTGCTGAACCACCAACTCGAGCAGCTAGCCTGTCGAGTCTCCTCATAGTAACTGTCTCACCCGAAACGCTTCCATAGAGATGGAATATCAGGCTCATGCAGCTCTTAGAATGAACATAACACATCCCCCTTACTGAAAATACAAGTGAAAGAAAGAAAAGGAGAAATGAAAGAAGAAAAGAAAGTAGGTTATGAGAATAAAGAAATGCGCAAGTGAAAACATAGCATAAAGAGTTCAAAACATCACAAAAGAGATCAATACTTCATAATATTTTGGAGGACAATGCAACCTTGTAGAAGGACCTCTTGATTGAAAATTCAAAGGAGGAACACACTTGGGCAAACTCGGACCAGGCAAGTCATCTGAACATGATGGGAACAAGGATTTGTCACCTTGAAATTTTACCAGGTGAGACATACTCTATTTGCTACCATTATGAACAGTAACCTCATTCCTGTAAACAGAAGTGATGACAAAAGGTCCCGTAAACTCAGTGATACCCTTTTTATGCCACCGTGGTCTTTTAATAAGTACCCAGTCACCCGCATTCCGTGTTGTGGCTATGGCAGAATTCTTAAAGTCAAACCTCTCCTTGTACCTCTCTTGATAAGACTTGACATTTGCATCCACCTCCTCCTTTTCCAAAACAGCACCCTCAATGAGAGGTAACAAACTCAGATTGAGCTTGGACAAGGCAACCCTCCCTCTCAATATCTGAAAGGGAGAATTTTGTAAAACAGCATTAAGAGCAGTGCGGTGTGCCCAACAAGTATCTCTTAAGACACCCTTCAGAGAAACCTTTGTATCAATAGCTCTCTGCACACAAGCCTTCACCACCCTGATTATGCATTTCGCAAGTCCATTAGCTTGCGGTGCATAAAGTGCAGTGTTCTGATGAGTGGTACCATACTCCCTCAAAAAGTCCTGCATCTCCTGCGAGATGATCTGCACCCCATTGTCCGTGATGAGAAATCTAGGTATACCCTCACCTGTAAATTAATCTTTAAGGAAATCAGTAACCACCCTGGTGTTGATAGAACCTGCACACCTGCTGGACTCCCACTTGGAAGAGTAATCCACCAAAATAATCACAAACCTCTCTGAGGGACCTAAGAGTTCAAAGGGACCCATAAGGTCCAAACCAAGTTTGATCCAGGGTTCACGTGGAACCTCAACAGGTTACAAAGGAGCAGTATTGGTGACTTGGGATTTATCACTGGAGGCACACTGACAGCATTCTTTAACAACCTCCTCAACATGGCTGTCCATCCTGGGCCACCAATATCTCTCACGTAGTCAAGACTTTGTTAGATTTCTGCCTAATTGCCCCTCATTAGCGAGATTAACCAATCATCCTTCCCTTAGACTAAGATGTTGTCCTAGAAGAACATGACATTGGAAATATCAGCTAGGATCATCTTCATGATGCGTTGAAAATAGGCAGCCGCCGAGGCTAACCCCAATGGCATTCTGATAAAACGGAAGGCCCCCAGTGTTGTTTTAAAAGATGTTAAATGTTTGGACTCTGGATGGAGGGGCACCTGGTGATAGGCCGAGGACAAGTCTAACACACTGAAAACCTTGGCTCCATCAAGCATGTTAATTGACTCAGAGATATTTGGCAGGGGTTGACGGTCAACCTATATCCATTTATTTAGACTCCTCAAGTCCACACATATCCTAATACTTTTCCCTCCATCCCTTGGGGGCCAAAACGACTGGGGCCAACAATTCAGAGGATTCAATTTCCTCAATCACACCCAGAAGTACTAATCTCTTGAGTTCATCTCTGAGTGGTTCAAGCATCATGTCAGGATCTTTCCTAACCTTGTGTACCACTTGTGTTGCGTTCTGCTTGGGTACTATATGGTGTTCAAAGTTCCTAAGAAGGCCAAGGTTGTCAAAGAAGACTTAAGGGAACTCCTCAAAAAACTTGCTAGAGACTGCTGATTGGTCAACCAGCATTATTTGCTCAGATGGAAACCGAGCATTTGGATTGAGGATTATTCCCAAGTCTCTTTGATGTCTCCAGTCAAGAAGATTATCGGCTCATTTGGCACAATAAATCTACCCAATGGTCTTTCTTCCTTTAAAGTGAAATTTCATGAAGGTAAACCCAATTACATCAATGTGTGAGCCATCAAAACTAACAGGACTGATGTCAGGGGCTGAAAGTTGGAGCTCAGAAGAAGTCTTGTCATAGAGTTCATTGCCCAGCAAAGTGAAAGCAGAGCCAGAATCTGCCAAAAGCACATTTAACTTGTCAACAATCATCACCTCACATTCAGGCATACTGATAAGATCAGCATCGACCATGCCATCACCCCTTACGCTTAGCATGACAGTTCTTGAGGTGTAACAAGTCTCAACATTCTCCACAATGCGCACTTTGCCACCGGACTTGCATACTCTGGCATAGTGACCCTTGATCCCACATTTGAGACAGGTTGTGTTTCTTGCATAACAGTGAGGGTAGTTGGGTGAGTGGTTAGTGCTACCACATCTATAGCATTTCATCTTTGAAAAATCTGTGGAAGGTTTGGTTTTGGTACCACGCATATTTTTAGAGACATTGTCAATAGAGCCTTGAGATGTTTCCCTTTTGGTCAACTCATGAATGTTACTAGGAGTTGGGGCACAGTCAGTTATTGCCTTATGGCTTTTCATCTCTTTAACCCAGCTAAAGGTATTTTCCATGCCCTCTACAATAGCTATGGCTTCCTTGAAAGATGGGTTTTTTGACAATAGTTTTTCTTGTATTCTAGGACTATTAGTGCACCTGACCAATTGATCACGTATCAATGAGTCAGTAAGATCCCCAAACTCACAGGTATGGATAAGCGTCTTAGGTGAAGCTATATAATTCCCAATCTTTTCATTAGGCTCTTGGATCCTCATAAAAAACTTGTGCCTTTCTAAAACCAACATTGATGCGTGGCCCAAAGTACATTTCCAACATTTGTATGGACATTTCAAACACATCAGACGGTTCACCATCTACCTCATCAACAGGAATCACATCAATACTCTTGTAAATGTTGCACCCTTGAATTCCAAGATTATGAAGAAGAATGGCTTGTCTCCTATGAGCCGAGAATTTTTCACCTCCAATAGCTACAAATAAGAGTCAAAAAGTAATTTCCACCTTTTTTATGGTGGCAGTGGTTCCCCTTTTTCGTCAATAAATGGAGGTGGCTGGCTCATTGTAGTGGCAGCCATGGTGAAATTTAGTAAGTTCCAAAAGTTGTTTTATTAATTAAAAGCAAAACTAATCTCAGCAGGTAAGCATTTGATAATTAATGTCTGTAGAAATGAGTAGCTGTTGAAAGTCACCAACTCAAAAAGGCATTATGGCAAAAGTCAATTGAGGAAAACAAACCCTTCGAGGGTAATAACAAATACAGGCTTGAGAATTCCCAAGCGCAGGCACAGGCAGCTCTATAAAGACATTCACAAAGCAAAGCAAATACCTGTAAAATAATGGATTAAAAATCCATAGCGAGATGAGAAGTCTTGTTACATTGTAAAGTGCTCGATGTTGTGGAGACGCAAAAACAAAGATGTCGGCACGCACGTAGTGTAATGTGATGTGTGTGACGTGCATAAAGTGATGATGCGACTTACAGAGTGTGCGCATGAGCAAGCGTGATCAGCAGCGTCTCGAGGAGCAGCAACGGCCAAGGGAAAGGACAAAATTCATAAAATTGTTCAATTCTATCTAGGTACCAGTCAGAAAAAGGAGGAGAGTCCGTAGGAAGTCTTGTGAAGTCACCTCTTCACTGGTCTCACTACAACAATGATGAGGAGGAGATGGCAACTCGTGGGTTCAAGAAAATGGGGAGAGCTGGTGGCAGGCTTGTCCCCCGCAAGCTCTGCTCATCGCCACTTTTGAAAAGAAACACTCTGGTACGTTTTCCAAGGTTTTTATTTCATGAAGTGCTGAACCCCCAACTCCAGCTGCCAGCCTGTCATTTCTCCTCGTAGTAACTGTATCACACGAGATGCTACCATGGAGATGGAATATCAAGCTCCTGCAGTTCTTAGAATGAACATAACACAGGCCTCCTTCACGAGATCAGATTAGGCCCCATAGTAAATTTGTGTGCCTTTGCATGGCTTAGTAAACACAAAATAATGCTCCTCAAAGACTGTCTTGTGTTACTTTGCATCAGGTAGGCGTTACATGGGCAGGGCAAGGGAGTTTCCACACTTTGTTTCCATTAATTTTGACATAAACCCAGATTTACAAAGACTTGTAAAGCTGGGTTTACACCAAAATGGTGCATTTACCCAGCAGAGGTGTAACAAAGAGCAATATCTTATTTCTTTTTGTTACTTCCACGTTCCGTGTGTAATGCATGCTGAAGCTCGCATGTTTTTTTATTGAAAGGGGTACCTTCCTGTACAAAAACAATCCTCCAAGTAACTCAGGCACCCTTGCACCATGGTGCAAGGGTTCTTGTGTTCACACCTAGGCAATACACAGTGTGCCAGCACTGATAGAGAGCAGGGATAACTTCCTGCACAATAAACAATCTTCCAAGTAACTCAGATGCCCTTGCACCACGCAGGGTGCCTGCGTTTGCACCTAGGCAATACAGAGTGCTCCAGAACTGGGAGAGAGCAGAGGTGCACCATACCTTTAATAGATCTGGCACATTTTTCTTTTCCACAATTCCCACAACTCAGTGCAGCAAGTTGGACTGCTGTGTTGAGATTCATGAAAGAATAGTAAATCTGGCCCATAGTGGTTAGATATTTCTGGTGCAAAGAAGCATCCGATGGCTATCACTGTCACTTATATGTAGCATTCCTTTTAGTACAGTAACATATTTTATTTTGTGATTTGGTAATGAGGTCTACTAAGAATTCCATTAGAGTGTCCACAAAATATTCTCTCCTGTTTGAACTGCTCTAATGACCTCAACCACCTCATCTGTATATAATACTTCAATGTCATGGCAAACGAAACTATCTTGTGTGCAGTCGAAATGCATGTGTTCTGTTCTGTTTTGGTTATAAAATGTATGGAGCCATTACACATGCTTGAGTAAGTTTTACAAATGGTTTTAGAGAAAAATAAATATACTGGCAGGGTTCTAATTTTGACTGCACTTGGATACAATTGGGCCCCTCCCTGCGAATCTTCTTAGTTGCGGATATTTGGTAGAATGCACATTAATGGTATTCTGGTGTCTTTCCTATTAAAATAATGGAATTCATTTCTGCTAATCCATTTTTATAATACTTCTTCTGCAAGGTTCAGGGTTTGTTTTGTTATTTCCAGTGAAGGGTCTTGTGACAGTTTATGATAATTCTCAATATTGCTCAGTTGTTTTTCTACCTCTCAGTCGTATTTATCTGACTCCATGAAAACGATTCCCCCCTTGTTTGCAGGTTTGTTTATAATGTCTTGATTGAAAGCAAAGGTCTGAATGACCTCCATTTCTTCCTAAACAGCATGAACTTGAGGCATTAGGAATGCATTCGCTCCAAAGCCCTAATTCCAAGAACTGCTTCACAGTTGCTTCTTATGTACCCATTTTAAACAGAGTGTAATTAGAATTCCTTTCTGTACAGTAATGTTTTTAATGTTATTTAGCAATTAGTGCGACTAAGAATTCTATTAGAATGTCCACAAAAGATTCTCTCAAGTTTGAACATCTCTAATGACCTCAACAACATGGTCTCTATATAATACTTTAATGCATTGCCAAACCAAACTATCCTGTTTGTAGTCGAAATCCATGCGTTATGTTCTGTTTTAGTTATAAAATGTATTGAATCAATTACACATGCTTGAGTATGTTTTACTAATGGTTTCAGTGAACAATAAATATACTGGCAAGGTTCTAATATTGATTGCACTCTAATACAATTGGGCGCCTCCCTGCGAATCTCCTTAGTTGTGGATATTTGGTGGAAAGTACATTATTGAGATTCTGGTGTCTTTTCTATTTAAAAAAATGGAATTCATTTCTGCTAATCCATTTTTATAAAACTTCTTCTGCAAGGTTCAGGGGGCCTCATTTATGAGGCCTTGCGTCAGTTTTGCGCTGCTGATGCGTCACTTTTTGTGACGCATCGGCGGCGTAAAACATGCGCCTTGTTGCGCCATATTTAAAAAGTGACGCATCTAGGTAGATGCGTCACTTTTTAAACCCCTGCTCCACATTATACCTGCGTCAGGTATAATGTATGCAGAGGGGCGTTCCCCCGCAAAAAGCCTCGTAATAGTGACGCAGTGAAATCTATGAGATTTCACTGCGTCACTTTTAGGACGCTGTTGCGTCAAAATCTTGCGCCTGCCTCACAGCAGACGTAAGACTGACGGAAGCCCTTTCACATGGGGCTTTCCCCATGTGAAAGGACGCATTGCTGGAGTTGCGTCACTTTTGTGACACACTCCAGCAATGCGTCACTTTTGCGCTTACAGATACGTCAGAAATACTGACGTATCTGTAACTCCTTGCGACATGATGCGTCATACATTAAATATGACGCATCATTGGTGTCGCAAGGAGTGCGCAGTGAAAAGTGACGCATCGCTGTTTTCACGCAGCGATGCGTCACTTTTCATAAATAAGGCCCAGGGTTTGTTTTGTTATTTCCAGTGAAAGGTCTTGTGACAGTGTATGATAATTCTCCATATTGCTCAGTTGTTTTTCTACCTCTCTGTCGTATTCATCTGACTCAATGAAAACTATTCCCCCATTGTTTATAATGTCTTGATTGAAAGCAAAGGTCTGAATGACCTCCATTTCTTCCTTAACAACATGAACTTGAGGCATTAGGAATGCATTCGCTCGAAAGCCCAAATACCAACAACTGCTTCACAGTTGCTTCTTACGTACCCATTTTAAACAGAGTGTATTTAGCATTCCTTTTTGTACAGTAATGTTTTTAATGTGATTTAGCAATTAGTTTTACTAGGAATTCTTTTAGAATGTCCACAAAAGATTCTCTCAAGTTTGAACATCTCTAATGAACTCAACAACCTCATCTATACGTAATACTTTAATGCATTGGCAAACCAAACTACCTTCTGTGCAGTCGAAATCCATGCCTTCTGTTTTGGTTATAAAATATATGGAGCCCATTACAAATGCATGAGTATGTTTTGCAAATGGTTTCAGAGAAAAATAAATATACTGGCTAGGTTCAAATGATGACTGCACTCGAATACAATTGGGCGCCTCCCTACCAATCTTCTTAGTTGTTGTGGATATTTGGTAGAATGCAAATTAATGAGAATTCTGGTGTCTTTTCTATTAGAACATTGGAATTCATATCTGCTAATCCATTTTTGTAATACTTCTTCTGGAGGGCTCATGATTTGTTTTAATATTTCCTGTGAAGAGACTTGTGACAGTTTGTGATAATACTCCATATTTATCAGTTGTTTTTCTACCTCTCAGTCGGATTTACCTGACTCCATGATAACTATTCCCCCCTAGTCTGTAGGTTTGATTATAATGCCTTGATTAGAAGCAAAGGTCTGAATGGCCTCCATTTCTTCCTTAACATCATGCTCTGGAGGCATTAGGATTGCATTAGGTCTGGAACCCTAATTCCAACAACTGCTTCACAGTTGCTTCTTATGTACCCATTTTAAAGCGAGTGTGCGTTCACCTAAATTAATCAAATCAGCATTAAACAACTCAAATGTATTCTTCTGTTCAGTATAGATGTACTCTATATTACACCCGAGTGTGTCCATAAACACAATTTGTAATTTCTTGAATAACATTCAGAACATTTCTCCTATTGTATATTCAAAGAAAACTGCAATTGCTTGCTCCAGGTAAAATCCGTGATTTGGTTTATTGAAGACAACACTCCTATTCTTAGATGTACAGCCAACCAGTTTTTCAACCCCTACAATTGGAAAGTATATGGCTTTTTCAAGGCTGAAAAATGGAGTGCACATATCAATCATATACACGTATAGGCATTTTCTTTAATTACACGAGTCCTTCTGTGTGTGAGCACTGAATATGTGATATCTAATCTTTCTGTGACTGGATTGGTGAAAAAGTCTGTGCTATCTCTGTTGTAAAAAAACAGAAAATGAAACAAGAATCTTGTGGATAACAATCCAATCTTATCACAGAGTAATGTGTAGGTCACATTTTTTATGGACCGGCCCAATAATGGCTTTTAAGTACAGGCACAATCCTCCATGGCCAGAGAGCACCATAGTGGTCTAATAGACATTGGGTAAAGCAATTTTGCTAATCCAGAATGCACAGCCACTACCACTCTTTAGCTTTGAAAAAATAAATTATATTTCTATGTGAGGGAGTGGGGGGGGGAGAGGCAGGAGCCAATGCCCCTGTTGTAGTATATTATTAGCGGTGAACTTTGTAAATGCAAATACCTCTTATTCAGTTAAATCTTCTTTTGTGAATTAGAATAATAAATGATGCACCACTGCAGAGATTGTGGTTATTTGTAGTCATAGCAGTTTCGGGGTGGTAATCTTAGCCTGATTCTAATGGAAAAATATTGGGGCATATTATCAAGGGGGTTTATCTCCGCTTTTTTGGCTTTAAAAGCCAAGAAAGCGGAGATAAAATTATCTCCCTATTACCTAGCTGCTGCTAACACCAGTTAGCGACAGCTAGTAGGAGATAGCGACCATCTTGGGCCCCACTTTGCATGTCAGTGATATTTATCACTAATGTGATGCAAAGTGGGCGTGCCAAGATGTTAGTGACTGAAAAAGTCGCTAACATCGCTATCTCCTATTACCAACTTTTGGAGATATTTGCGCTAAGCGGGAATATCTCCAAAAGCTAACACCTGCCCTGAGCATTTCTTAGCCATGTTATCCAATGGGAGGTGGATACCATGGCTAAGAGCATTAGCTCGCTAATGCATGAATATCGCTGACTTTTCAGCGATATTCATGCTTTGCGGCGATTTTTACCGCATTTGCGTTAAACCTTGGTAATACCAAGGTTTATTTGCGGTAAAAATCGCTGCAGCGCTGCGGTACATTTTTGTCTCCAACCAAGCAATAGCGATAATTATCGCTATTGCTTGGTAATATGCCCCATTATTTTTCTCACATCATGATTACATAGGGCTATACTGAAGCTAAAAGTTTACCTACACTGTCATCATACCTCTTGGCCCAGATTTATCATACTTTCACGCAGCGCAGCAAGAAACCTTGCTGCGCTGCGTGACTTGAAATTAAAGGGCAAGAATGCACTGTATTTAACATTATACGGTACACATTGTCATACCCCTTAGTTCAGGATGAGGCGGTGAAGGAAGAATTTGAGAAATTATGTTGATAATTGCTATCATCATTAAAAGGTAAGAATTCTAAACACTTACGGCAAACTTTCACATCGCCATCTTGGAGTGGGTCAAACCTATTCTTTACAAGGTTGCCTTCGTCTCAAAATCATCTCCATATAAGTACTGGTAGCAATTTTAAGAGAGGAATAGGTACAACTCCTGCACCTAGGGGAGAGGTTCTTCCTTTAGTCGCTTTGTTTTTGCGGTGTCCCTTAAGGGTTAATGTTTGCTTGCATTGTATTCACAGCACAACTGAATATCTGCAGGCTACCAGCACTGAAAACCGTGCAAACAGAAAGGGCAGGACAAGCCTGTTTAGCAGGTATATAGCCTGATAGGGGATTCCAAGGTTGATTGTGTATTTGTAGACAAATGCTTAGTGAAGTAAAGACTGTTTTATATCCTGTTGCCTTTTACTTATAACGTTCTTAAGTACACAAAAACGTAATAACCCAGGACACAGGATGTGACCAAATTGTAGAAGCATATTAACATGTTCAGTGTGTATGAAGCAGCACAGGCGAGGTGTTCTGTTGTCTTCTTTCCCATTCCTGTGTCCCTTGCCGATGTGTGTCGCTCACCCAATGATGCATCATGACGGGAGGTGGCAGTGAATCGAAGTGTCCCTTGCAGAAGCAACGGCAGCACCATATATGTTAGTGTATGTCACCCTTTCATAATTACATAGGACGAAGGGATTGCCATCCTCTGTTTTATTTTGATTCTATGTATTTGGACAGGGCATTGTGGGATACCTCTGAAGTAGCAGTGACAAGTAAGCCATGCACCAGTGTCGTGTTGGTAGGTGTTACATTGGAATAAGCTGTCATATTGCACTTAAAGGCTGCAGTATTGCCAGTGCTCTAATGAGTCAGATGAACGATGTTCATGTCTCATCATCCATCCAAGTTGTGCATTTTTAAGTTTCACTGATTTGTGTTTGCGTTTTTCCTTAATTATAAAAAGAATTCTCTGGGCCTTCAACATAGCATATAATCATAACAGTGTGCGCCTTGCAGTGAAAGGGTTTTAAAGAGTTAATTTGATCCATTGTAGATTTTCATTGTTCATCATATCCCTGAGCTTTTCAAAAGCAAGGAGTTTCCACACCTTCCCAACCAATTTGTCCTTGTAAGTATTATTATTACTTTCTAACCCTGAGCTACGCAAAGTTCTGCTGCTTATAACATTTTTTGAAACATCATCATACTTGTGTATAGATGTATATCCTACATTAAAAGGATAATGAGAACGCTGGGCCTGAATACGGGTTAGGCGGTGAGGGAGAGAGACCTTCCTGCTCCCGCACCCCCAAACCTGTGGTTGAACCGCCCACCGGATTAGGAGTTTTCTCCTGATCTGACAGGCGTTTTTTTGGCGTTCCCACTGCTCTGCCTATGAAATAGGCACCATATTGGGTACGTCAAGATCAGTAATTGCCTGGCATGGACTTTTGCAGTCCATGCTGTTCAAGTACTGGGGTGCATGCACAAAGGAGGGCCCAACATCTGGCCCTCTGCATTCATCCCCGGGGCTATAGGCACAAGGGGCCTGTTAGGGCAACCTTTGTTTCCTCTCTGCCAAGATTTTCATGGATTTGCAACCGCCATGAAAACTGCCGCCTCAAGACCATCGCACCACCTCCAGGGATCTTTGATCCCTGCTGGTTGCGGTGGTCCTTAGCCGGCCTGACCACTGTAGTTGTAATAGGGCAGTAGGTAGGCTGCTGCCGCCCGCACCAGTGAGTCTGGCAGTCCATGGACTGGTAGACTCGTAATTAGCCCCACTGTCTTAATAATATGAAGATAATAGCAAAATCTATTTTTCAATCCAAGCCCCCTAGTCCGTACCTTTTGCACTTGCACGTTATTGTGCTAGTATCATATATACATATAAATGCTCTCTTTGCATCACCCCGTATATACATATAAATGCTCTCTTTGCATCACCCCGTTATAGACTTGGCCCAGATTTACAAAGATTTTGCTTTGGGTTTGCATTACTTTTTCAACATAGAACTGATGCCAAATCCAGATTGATATTTACAAACCAATGCAAGTAATGATTTGTGTTGATTTGTTACCAAACGTAATGCAAGGCAGCATAATGCTCTTCCTTTTGTTACTTTGCAATCAAGGGGGTGTTCCATGGGTGGTACATTGGCATTCCCATGCAGCCACCTATGATCTATATGCAAATGATTTGCATCAAAATACTGTTCCTCCTCGAGGCAGGAGCAATGAGGAAAATTGTTTCCATTTTCCTAATTCTTCTGTCTTTTCATGATTGCTGCATCTTTCAGCAGGCATACAAAATGTGCAAAACCTAAATGCATAGGTTTCGTACTGGAACAGACCTGTGTCATTACAAAACCTATACTTCAGATAATGCAGACCTTGTGTTGTCACAAGGCTGCCTAAAGTGCGCAAGCACAATGAGAGAGCAGTAATCCTCTGGTAAGGTGTGGGGGTGGCAGGGGAGAGAGTTTCAATACAAAAACAAAATCAGTTACCTGATCTCTCCATCGCCCCATCTCTCCATGTTGAGTGAGTCTCTTCTAGGGCCTGGAAAGGAACCAGACTCCCTCCAGCCAATCACAAAACTGCAACGCAACATTGTGATCGGTAAGCACCCAGTCTCCCCTGAGCCAATCACAATGCTGCAATGCAGCATTGTGATTGGTTTGAGTGCCATGGTTAGGTATTCAGCTAGGGAATAAGATCTTGAACATGTTCTCCTTGCAGGCTGTAATGCAGCCTGCTTGGAATACATCAGTAGTGCGCAGGCATGTTTGCCTGGCCCGAGAGGTGCACAAGCACTGCTCCTCCCCAACGTCAGGGGAGCCAAGCCCCGCCCCGCCTTAGCCTGACCATTTGAAAGATAAAATGGTAATACCTTCAGTTATTATCATTTTGTTTTTTCGGTTACACTGCTCCGTGAGCATTGGGGCAAACCTCCTCCGCCTTAGAGGTGGAGCCGCCACTGGAAGAGAGCAGAACAGCTCCACATCTTAATTTCTGCAATCTCCCTTTCATGCAATGCAGCACAGTCACGTTTTTGCTGTTCTGGATTGCATGAATTCTTTATAACACTGGGGCCTAGTCCCCATACTTTGGATCTGATGGGAAAGCACTTGCCAAGCGAGGTAGAACATGTGCACACACTGTTATGTTTTTAGCCATCGCGCTGGGCCGTTGATCAGGATTTCTGTCTTTGAGCCATTTACTTAAAGGCTGTTTGGTCCCATCCATAACTCTCTGCTTATTATCAGTCCTTTAGGTATATCTTCACATTTGTTTGCAAAGGGCTGTAATTGAGGTATTGCTGAGAGTAATCTGTGTAGCTGTGGGAGTGGTGGGCTAGGTGTGGCGTTGGTGCTAGAACCTTTTTCATTGCTTTCCAAAACGCACACATGGCCTCTCATTCTAGTCACATTTGTATTCCCAGCACACTGAATAAAACCGATTACCATATAGTAGTGGTATGTTTCCGTAAGTTTATAAACTGAGTCCAAAGAAATAGGAAATACCAGGTAGAATCAATCTTACCAACCAATACTACCACATCGTACAGTACTTTGCACATTGTTTTAGCTTCATAAATTCTTCCAAGTAATGTGGGGGAAGAAACTGTATATGGAAGCAGAATGTGCACACTAGTGTACTTTGCAATTGGGGTTCAACAGCATCGTAGCAGGATTTCAAGTCCACTGCTACTCTCAGAATACGACCCCTAAAGTAATCTCACAACATTTATTGATATGTATCACAATGGCAATTTATATTAGTTTATTACTATGATACAAATCTGTACTTTGCATCTTCCTCTCCATCAATATCATTTTTTAAAACTTAATAAACTGTACTTCTTTCGTAAAAATTGCTGTTTCATTACAATTTAATTAATTTTGCATTGAAACACGTCTAATGAATATTGCTGTATTTTCAAGATTTCTTCATTATTAATTCATTTGCTATCCAGTGTAGTAGCAATGATCATAATAAACTCGTTTAATAGTAGTTTGATACATAGCGCTATTAGTAAGCAATCTAAAGCAAATGAACAACTAATACTCCTTTTAGAAGCGGCATCGCTTTGACAGATGTTCTCGCTGATCTCCTAATGTTCATATACAGTTTTGTCTTCTTCATGGTCTCTTATGGTAATTTATTAAAATTGCTTCTGGGATGCACTTTAGCTAGCACTATGAAAATGTTTGAGATATATATTTACAGTAAATGCACTGGGCTGTTCAGTGTTGTCTCATAAAAAGCTTGAATGATTATGGATTCTGCCAGAGGCACTACAAAGCTAAAAACCGGAAAAAAACATAACACTGCACAGAGTAGGATTGTTTTTTTGTATGGAAAAAAATCAGCTTCTCTCGATTTTTGGGATCAAGTTTCGATTGGATATTTTGGTTGTGAAATTAGAGCATCCAGTCTTAAATAAAATATGCTATTGATGGCATTCGTCCTGATCGGAGAAGTGACTGGCAGAGTTACAGGGCTTCACTTGATCAAATTCATTAGGACATATTTTGATGTCCTACATCGGTTTTTGGCATTCTACGAGTTACATCACTTCCAGGCACACATATGCATATAAAACAGGCGTTTGCTAAGTACAAATTGGCATCACATTACACATGAGTAAATAGGAATATGGAGAAATAGGAATTACCCAAATGCTGTTGTGCCAATATTAGGACACATGCTTCACCTCGTCTTTCTGAGACTCTTATGATCACCAATGTAGAACATTGGACAGGGTCCGAGTACCATGGATTTCCCCCTATATTTTCCTGTGGAAGACCTTAGGAAGACCAAAACTCCAGATTTCCGTAGCAAGCTCTAGCTGAAAAATGCCCCAATTCCCTCTTCCTTAATAATACATCCAGGCCACACATTGTGAGGCACTATTAAAACCGCACAGACGCATATTTATATGGATCCCACTTCTGAAGCCACAAGAATACCAAATTGAGAAGAAATGGCGTGAGGAATAAAAAACCAATGGCATGACTGCATAGGAACTAACAAAATCAGAGCATCGGTCAGCCACTGGCCATGGTGTAAAGGAAATTTAAATCCGCCACTGGCCATAGTGTAAAGGGAATTTAAAGCGTGGTGGGACATTTCACTCTCTGTAGGGAGTCCAACATCTTAGCCAAATTGTTAACTCAACCACAAGGTTAGTGTTTATTTCAATCACTCCCCTGTTATTTAGACAAAAACGTTTTGTGAAAAAAAAGAATGAGGAGATATTTGTATTCATCAAGGGGGGAGGGGTCATGGTCCCCCGAAAATAATTGTCCGCACTACTTATGAGGATTTGGTATTTGCTTCCTGACATCAAACGTATTACTTGTCTGCTCTTTCTCTTCTTTTTCTGAGGCTTATTACACCCAATCTAAGCTCCCAGTACAATAAGTCTATATAGTCCATTCAAGGTGCTACCGCAGCCCATTCTAGGTGCTCCCAAAATTAGTTTCTTCTATGCTTTGGGGCAGTTATTTTTCAAAATTTGATATAGGTTTGGTGTTAAGTTTGTATTGAATTAACAACATATTAAAAAGTAGTTATCGAAATGATATTATTCAAAACTCAATATGTATGTTTCTATTCCAAGCTGATAAAAATAGAAGAATCATATCAATATCAACATGTGTTGGACAAAAGAAAGCTTATATTTAGGACAATTTCATTATAGCTGTGATATCCACTTAAAATCATTTAATTTTCTTTGATGTAAGGTGCTCAGTATAATGTAGCACCACAGTTACATGTAGCTAAGGATTATGCCTACAGAACTTTGCAGTCAAATTTGTTAGACCGAAATACTTTTAGAAAATTAGGTACTCATTCATGAGCGTGTGATGCAGCGCACTGCAGCAAACACATTGCTGTGCTGTACTGTGTCACAGGGGAAGGGCCGAAATGCATCTTAATGGCACCAATGAAGACACCCTGCAACCATGGTGAAAGGGTGCCTGTGTTGCATGCATGAAGGGGAAGCTTCCTGCACAAAAACAATACTCTGAGTCATATTCCTCTTTCTATGTGACTAGAGATTTTTTTTCGTTGCTACGCCTCCCTTGGGAAAGTGTAAGATTTTGACACATCCCCAGGTTTACAAGTTTTGGAAAATCAGGGGATGTGTCAGAATCCATGGGAGTTACGTGGAAACACCCACTCAATGCCCATGGAACAAGTTCCCAGAGCAGACTAACGCAATGCAGAGAATTGTGCTGTGCTACGTTATAACAGATTTTTGAAGCCATTCAGAGCTTGCTTCAAAAATCTGACTTAAAGGTGTACACCCCTTATGTACCAAATTACATCGGGTAAATATGCTGCAACCCTCTCATATATAAGCCCCTTAGGTTTTAAATACTTTGAACACTTTGCAGGATGTATGCCCTCTGACTGAGGATGGTATATAGAGGTACGCCTTCTACTATGGAACAACTGCCAAAGAAATTGACTAAACTGATTCTCAGAGTGAAAGGAAAGTTAATCGAGAAACAAGACCAGCTAAGGGAGTAATATAGGTTCCCTTCATTCTACAAAAATCTGTCAATGGTATCTATATTATGTCTTTTTTTAATATTTGCAACACAAAACCTTTTGAGGAATATCAGAAGCAGCTTGGGAGCTAGCATTTTTATGATACCTTTCAGTGCCCTTTCAACAAATGCTATATCTCAATGATTTAGCAACCCGAACCAGAACACCCTGATTCACGGAAGACTGCTGGGACAATTGGTGGAGGATCTAAGATATGCTTTTTCTCATAAGCAATGTTTTAGAATTAACAAAGAAAACCACATCCATTTACCTTAAATAAGTAGTCAATTCATCAATACCATTTTCTTCGATGCTATCTTCTCTCAGAGCCAATACATAAGAATGTTGAAAACACTTTATCACTGTGTACTCAATGCAAAGTTTCAATGAGATAGTTCAATTATCCTGCCATTATGAGTCATCATTTTCAAGTGAAGGGAAAAGCGGTGATGGTTACACTTTGACCCCTGTGCAGCTTTGTTGGGAGGGCAACGTGGCAGTCAGGCTAGAATAAGTTAGATAATTTTATACTTTTTAGGGCATTTACTGGCTGGTACTGACTCAGGTTAGGCTTTTGTTCCCTACCCTTTCAAGTGAATACCTCAGATGCTCGCTGAGGAAAATCAGGACTTTTACTGGCTAGTGAAACTATCCCACGAATGCGAAGGTCTTTAAAAATCCGAATTCGCACAGAGTGGTTAGAAAACTTGCAAGGAATATGAATAATGAGGGAGCGTATATGTTTAGGATTGGTGTTGCAAGGTGGAATATTATGTCTTATGGCTGCGAGACCTAACCATGCAATATTATTACAAAACACAGAGATGACCCTTGAATTCAAAAACAATAATCCTTAGCTCAGTCCTGGTAGTGTGGCAAAGAGCTTTACTGGAAGAACATGTTTAAAGCACTTTCAGTACCACTATTGTGCATAAGGAATTGAGACGAAAAAAGAAATCTGACAACAATTTATCAAAATAGAGCTTATTTTTTTAAATATAAATTTAGGCACCAAAACAAATGTTTTATCTTGGATATAACTGGAATTATACATTTTCAAAGCATTAGAAATTAAATGCATTAAATACTTCTGACATTTAAATTTGCAGTCAATAGTAAATGCTGCTAGTGACAAATGGTCACTTAGGAGTCAAGTTACTTTCTACTCTCTCGAGGTAGTGGTCTTTGGTTTCCAGAATGAGTTTTACAACTGCCAGGTTACTTGTACTCTGGGGACCCCGATGTGCAGAGGTAACGTCTGAACTGTCAGCATTGATGACATCAGTCTCAGGCGCTATGAAGTGTCTCTGGCTCTCGATGTCACTTAAGGGGTCGGTTACTGGACTGGCAGCCAACAAGCCTTGGTTGTTGCAAAGGTAATCCAAAGTTACTTTGGCATCTGGATGTCCAAGGAAGTGCAGTAGCGGCTGAAAACATTGTGTGAGCCCAACTATTTTTCCTAGCATGGGCTTCACCACTTTTCTTAAGGCAATCTCTCAGCGGGCCTAGTGGATGGCAATTCTTCTGGATCAGCACGTCGATTTCCTTACAGTTTGTCGGGGGACTGGTTCCAACAGTCCTAGAGATTCAGAATTGATTTTAACCACCCACAGGAATCACTCTTGCAGGGAGAGTCGAGGTTCAGCCGCGGACCCAAGTTGTCCATGCAGTACCAGTATATGGTGCCACAATGATATAAGTATCCGTTCTCTAGCTTTGTGGCAGAGTCCATATTTTTTTTGCCAGTGATCACTTGCTTCTTGGCATCATTCTTCATAATCTTGTGCAGAACTGAAGTTTTGATGTCAGGGGTTCCCCTCAAATCCTAGATTTAGGGGTGGGATGGACAGCGGCAATGGCCTAGGTGACCCTGTGGCAAATCCGCCCCTGAGGTCACAACATTTTGTGAATGTACATCTCCTTTCTACCCAGAACTCTCTACTTTCAGAGTTTTTCAAAATAGCAAAAGCTTTCCTTGTCTATACAGACCTTCTAGCACACCTTAATGGTGTGGCTCGTCTTTTGGGGGTGTACACATCCTGACTGGCACTTTTCCACCTGCCTGCACAATAATCTGCCTGTTGCACATGAAATGCTTAGTCTTCCATAGGGGGACAAGTTAATTACATATCAAGGGTGTTAAAGCCTTTGAGGCTCATTGAGGCTCACCTCCTTGATTACTCTTTCATTAGCCATCCTTTGAGGGCAGATGTGTCACCTCTGTCCTACATAGGTCCTATGTCTCCCATCCTGGGGAAGTGCTAGTACAACCAGAAGGAGGGCAGTCTCTTGTCTTGGCGGCAAATGGCTTGGGGAAACCAGAAAAGGCACTATGGAGGTGATTAGGATGGCGGGCGGACTTTAGTCAGCCCGCCATCCTCACGTTGCTGGGACCGGCCGGCAGATGTGCGCCGGTCCCGCACTGCTAATTAGGATGCAACCACCACCCTGGTGGTCGCATTCCGCAATGTTAAAGTGCCATGTTGTGCATTCACAAGCAGAGCGTGGCAGGTATTGCGCGGTGCCTGCCACCTTGTGCATGGGAATGGAGAGGGGTACAATGAGTACCCCCCAAGTCCACCCCCCACCCAACAAGCCCCATTGCAAAATCCCACCAGCCTTTCCAGGGCCATGGAAAGGCCTTTGACCTTTGGCCTTTGGGTTTTGACCAGCGGAAGAGCGGCAGATGCACTTTGTGTCCACCGCAATAACCCTGCCATTATAATATGACGGGAGTTAATTGGTTTGGAATGGCGGGCGGATCGCCACCGCCGGGCCGAGGGTGGTGATCCGCCCGCCATCCAAATGACCCCCTGTGTCTCTGTAACTTAGGGAGGGGGTACCCACACATGATGGATCCCATATGCATTCCAGCTCAACCATGACACAAGAATTGAGTCAGGAATGAAAAGGTACAGTGTTTTAAGCCAAACATGAAACAATTCGGTGATACCATTTTGGAGATGCCAATCTCAAGTTTGCTTGGTAGCCAGCCCATGTTATCCTATGGACCTGCAGTTATTTACAGTAAACCTTGCTTTACAGGGTTACAGTAGGAATATATATGCCTGAACATATATATCCACATCTTTAATTTAATGCACCCTGCCTCCTGGGCTATAGGAGGCCTACCTTAGAGGTGATACACTTACATTAAGGCAGTAATAGTGACCCTGCAGCAAGTGGTGTGTGCACGGACTCTCTCAAGCAGACAGGCTGTTTGTGCAGCCTGCAAAGGCAGACCTGCAAACTCAATTTTACTTGGGTCACACAGGGTGGCACAATACAGTGCTGCAGTAATCGGTTGTTGTGTCTGTAGGAGCAAAGGGTGGGAAGTTAAATAAGTTATAAATAATTACACTTTATTGTTAATTAGTTTGTAATTGTTATTTAAGTATATCATTTATTGATAATTATGTAAATAGTGTTTTGCGTTTTTATTTAAGTTATACACCAATCAATGAATCAAATTTCTTTTAAAGCGCCACTAAATACCCATGAGGGTCTCAATGTGCTGAGTGGGGGGAATGGGAAGGATCTGTAGCTCAGTCGAAGTGCCAGGTCTTACGTTCCTGACTGAATTGTGGCAGTGATTGCCTGAGGTGCAGAGGCTGGGAGTTCCAGGTCTTCGCAGTGAATTAGGAGAAGGATCTTCCTCCAGCCGTGGTCTTGCAGATACGTGGGATGGAGGCCAGGGCCAGTGGGCGGAGTGGAGATGTCTGGTGAGAATTTAGAAGGAGAGGTGGTGGTTGAGGTACCCAGGTCCTGTGTTGTGGAGGGCATTTTATGTATTAGGAGCAAGTTGTTGGGTTTGTAGGGGTATAGCATTGGTAGCTCAAGGAGTTATAGGAAATTATAAATTATAGCACATTCATTTTTAATTGTTAAAGAATTATGCAATTGCTTCCAAATTATGAAAACAGTTTAGCAATGATTTATTCAACTTATATGTTAGTCTTGGTTGCTAGGTTTGTTAAGGAAAAGGGTGGGTAGTTCAATTAAGTTAAATGCATTTTGATTCAATGCTATTTTTTGTAAACATTATTTATTTGATGATTGTGTATCTTACTTAACATATTAATTAATGTGAATTTTTGTTATTTTGGCCCCAATTAGGCTGTTGGTCAGTAAGCCTCCGACTGCTCATCAGATGCTCACCGATCGACATCCTTGGTTTGAATTCCAATTGCCATATTATGATTACAGTGGCCAGTGGCTGGTCAATGCAGCTGGCTTCTGATGGGCTCATGTAGCCCGTCGTCCAGTCGGAACCACCAACATTACCCCATAAGGATTGGGTTTCCATTGGGTTGATGATGGTTATTTCCCACAGGCTTTCCATGTCGGGCTTTCGGACATGGGCAGGGCATGAGAAACATTTATCATCCGTTGTGGGATGCCATCTGCTGATGAGAGCTTTTATAGGAAAGTAATCACTTTAGTGTCCATCATTTTACCCTAATGGATTACATTGGAGAAGGAACAGTAAATGTCCCCTTTTAGTATCCACCCTAATTGACTTAGACTGGTTGGGAATAGTAAATGTCACCCCTATAATGTCTAAAACCTTCCCCTCGATGGGATAGATTGGAATGGGAATAGCACATAAAACCCCTTAAGTGTCCACAACCATCCTCTAAATGGCTTAGATAGGTTTTGGAATGGTAAACGTCTCCTCTTCAGTGTTCAGCCCCTTACCAGATTGACTTAGATTGGAGAGGGTATAGTAAATATCACAATTTATGTCTCCAACACCTTTACCTAATTGGCTTAGACTGGAGTGAGACTAGTAGATATAACCCCTTTAGTGTCCAGCACCTTCTCCTAAATGGCATAGATTGGAGTGTAAATAGTAAAAATCACCCCTTTAGTGTCCACAAACTTTTCTAAGTGGCTTAGCTTGGAGTGGGAATTGTAAATATCACAACTTTATTGTTCAACATCTATCCCTAAAAGGCTTAGGGCCTGATATAGATGTTGGTGATTAGGTCCAACCGTTTTTATTTCCAATGTCATACCGCCTGCTGACTGGGCGATCCATAGATGAAAGACCGCCAGATTCATGCTGACTGCGCCAGGAATTCTCAACGGCATTGATAGTGGTATAGGCTAAAGTGGCTGTCTGCTGGACTCCAGCCCATCCTCCTGCCGTCTCCGTTACGATGTGCCTTTCTGCTGTGGCAATCATGGTGGGAATCCCTCCTATTTCGAGTTGGTGGAATCAAAGGAAAAGAGGTAAAAATGTTCCTGCATCCGTTTCCATCTTGTACCCCATCACCCAGGTCCCTTCACCACGACGCCAAAGGACTCCGTTGTCCCCAAGATCTACAGTAAGCTACTTATACAATTGTTAAAAATTGTGTCTTTAGTTGGGAGTGGGTTGTACCCTGTCCAGGTAGAGACTCCAAATCTAGCCAGGGTAAGGGAGTCACACAGCTAAGATAACCCCTGCTTACCCTTTGGTAGCTTGGCACGAGCAGTCAATGTGTAAATTATTTTTACACACACACTGTAACACAGTCAAAACACTACAAAGGAACTCCACACCAGTTTAGAACAATAGCCAGCCATGGCTACTGCCACTATAGAGTGGCGGGGTGGCAGGGCAGCAGGAGCATCGGACAGGGAGACGGAGGTGGGGGTTGAATTAACAAGAAAGAAAAAGTACCAGTTCCTGCATCCGTCTCGCGCTTTAATGCTCTAATGTTCTGCTGCTCCCAGCACTCCCAAGGACAACAGACTCCCCATCTAATATAAATGCTGCTTTAAAACTATGAGAGCAGCGTGGAGATTGGCATGAAATGGCGGCGGGTTTTATGCTCTGCTCATGCACAGGGAGTCTGTGCCATTCTATAACCTGGCTGCAGAGAAACCTAAATTTGCATGTTTGTTTGGCCGGCCTAGGACAGCCGGCCAGACACACATGCACACTTAGCAGTGCATAACATTCCTTCTTCCTTTTCCCATGGCCTGGTCCAACCCCTCCCTACATGTGCTGGCTCAGAGCCAGCAGCTGAAATCCAAAACAATAGTGAAATGCCAATTTCCTTTTCAGCTGCTGGCTCTCAGTCAGTGGGGCACCATCTCTCCACCACTGTGGAAGACCCACTGCTGGAAATAGCCAATATTTATCGGAATAAAACAAGACCAAAATGACAAAAATCAACCATACACAAGTCAAAATATCACTTCTTAAAAGAATTAGAGAATTATCATGGCTTTGGCGGTATGGGATTAGGGCTGCCACGTTGTCCCCCGGTCCCACTCTGCCAAAGCCAAAACAGACCGCTTACCAGATTATGACTTTTTAAGTCAGTAGCGGCAGTTCTTTTGTGTTCTTGCAGAGGTGCCTTTGAAATAGGCACTGCAAGGGGAGCATCAAAGCATGTTCCTAGCTGGACCATAATGCACATGGTGGTACATGTAGACAGAGAGCACACATGTGCCACCTTCATGCACCCCATGGCGCAGAGGCATCAGTTTTTCATCTCAGATAAACTTTTCATGGTGGTCGCACTGCAATGAAAAGTGTGGCTCTGAGGAAACTCGTAATATGCTTCGTGGGGCGGCAGCAGCACAGTCAAGGATATTAGGGCATCAAGACTGCAGCACCACCGACAGGGATTGCTGATCCCGGGCACTTGCGGTGGTGCCAGGGTGGCTCAACCACCCTGGTCATGATAGGGTGGTTGGAAGTATGCCACTGCCATGTCCCTGAGAGTCAGGTGGTCCACGGACCACCAGACTCATAATAAGCCCCTCAGCAAGTGTACTCAATGGAAATCAATGGATGCCCAGGATTAGAGCAAAGTACCTTAGAAGCTTAAAAAATCTATGACGGTGTGAGGCGCAGAGGAGGTGAAGCATCGAAAAAGCAGGTGATGCATCGCTTCCTTACTGCCAGGGGAGGTGATGCGTTGGTTCATTACTGCTAGTCAGAGAAGGTGATGCACCAGTTCCTTACTGTGCATGGGAGGTGAACCTCTGTTGCAGATCCGAAGCTACAGTCCCTTACTGTGGTGTGGTGTTGATGAAGAAATTGGCACCCAGGGACGATGGAGCGATAGTCATATCACACTGTGTCTATTCCCCAACAATGAAGCAGGCCCTGCATCGGACTAGGAAAGTGCATCACAGACTTTAGTGATTTGGTGCTTGAAACGCACACTGTGACGGAAAGTTGGGGTTCTGTATTGAATGACGAAGTCAAGCGGGGAGCACAATCCGGTGCTGACAGCATTGATGCATTACTTTTTGCAGCAACGCATCATTTTGGAATGATGCTGGGAGTCGATGCATGGTTCTTCTTCTTGAGATCACCAGAATTCACTTCAAAGGGCCCAGGAACTGAATTTGGCAAGCCTTTCAGCCGAAGAACCCAGGTACTGGTAGGGGAAGTTTTTGCTTGCCCTGAGACTTCTTAACAGGAGGCAAGCTCAACTCAAGCCCTTGGAGAACCTTGGAAGCAGGATGGGAAAGCAAAGTCCAGTCCTTTTACTCCCATGATAGAAGCAGAAAAGCAGCAGGCCGATACAGCAAAGTAAACAGCAAAGTGGCAGTCCCTCCTGACAGCTTCTTCAGCTATTTTTCCTCGCAGAATATCTGCAGTCCAGAAGTGTTCTGATTGTGGGGGTTCAGAAGTCAAGTACTTCTACCCCTTTCTGACTTTGAAGTAGGCAAACTTCAAAGGAAATTCTTTTTCACAAACAATACACTGACTTTACCTTCCCTTGCTGCAGACACACTACAAGGAAGTGAAGACTGCTCTGTGAGGAAAAGTCTCATTCCTATTCAGGTGTCAGTGACAACTCCTCCCACCACTCAAGCTCAGGATGGGACATCAGGATATATAGGGCACACCTCAGCTACCTCTGTGTAATTTCTAGAGTGAAAGCACAAACAGCCCACCTGTCATCCTGACCCAGACATGTATTTTACAAACAGGCAGCAGAGGCACGAATACGTAAGCTAGAACATGCCCACTTTCTAAAAGTGTCATTTTCCTAACTTACAATTTAAAAAATCAACTTCATAAAAAGATTTATGTTTAAATTGTGAGTCCAGAGACCCCAAAATCCAAATCTCTATCTGCTCCTACTGAGAATCACACTTAAAAGAAATGTCATGGCAATCCCCATATTACTTGATGAGAGAGATAGGCCATGCAATAGTGAAACACGAAATTAGCAGTATTTCACTATTAGGACATGTAGAGCACACCAGTACATGTCCTACCTTTTAAATAGACTGCACCCTGTCCATGGGCTGCCCAGTACCTACCTTAGGGGTGACACACATGTAGGGAAAGGGAAGGTTTGGGCCAGGCAACTGGGTGCACTTGCCAGGTCGATATGGCACTATAAAACTACACTCACTGACAGTTCAGTGGCAGGCCTGAGCCACGTTTGCAGGGCTACTCATGTGGGTGGCAGCATCAGTGCTGCAAGCCCACTGGTAGTATTTGAATTACAGGCCCTGGGCACCCCTGCTGCACTGTACTAGAGACTTACTAGTAAATCCAATATGCAACCATGGAGAAAACAATTTCCCATTACCTTTTAGGCAGGGATCAATTGCACAGTCCTAAAACCAGCAACAACAAAAAACTGCAGCACAGTCAAAACCAGGAGGTCAGAAACAAAAAAGGACATGGGAAATCATGCCAAAAGATGCCAAGTCTAACAACAGTGGTCCTATGTATTGTGTATTGGCAATGGCTGTAGCCTCATACAGGCTCTATGTGTGAAGCTGAGCAGGGGTTGCTTGTTACTTCTACTCTAGTTCCTTCTAACGGATTAACTGAGGATACTGGGACTGACACGGGCAAGCTAGTCTCATGGAATATAGCCGGGTTAGGTTCTAGACAGAAATCTCAGGATTGGAAAAGTTTTGTAAACACCTTTGATGTGTGCATTTTCCAGGAGACGTGGCTGTGTGAACCTTCTTTTGCCGAGGGTTATTTGAATTACTACATTCCAGCATCAAAGGGCCCTAAGGGGTGTCCCATGAGTGGCCTTACCATTTGTGTTCGGCAGCATTTATCACTTACTTTCAAAGTAGTTGACACCAGAAGTAAAGATATTCAACTTATTAGAGTCGATCTGGGCTCTCTGGGTTGGCTCGATATCTATAATGTTTATGCTAGGGGCACCAGGAGAGGGAGGTCAGAAGTTTGTGCGGCTTTGGGCTCCCTCCTTCAAACCCACTCTCTGGACAACAATGCTGTGATAGCGGGTGACCTAAACCGAACCTTCAAACCTTTGGCCATCTATCATGGCTTTGCTGAAGATGAGGTGGACAGGCAATGGGGCGTTCCTAAATTACATCTGAAACCTGTCACTCGCTGGTCTGAGGTTTTCATCTCTTTAAATGCAATATGCTATGAAAATAGTTTGAGGGCATTGAATGGGAGGACCACAAGTGATAAGGCAGGGGCAAACACCTTTGACAATGGGCGGCATAGGAGTAGAATCGATTATGTCCTATGCAGTCTGAAGCTCTGGGGGCAAGTGGTCGATATGGAGGTAAAATCTAGAATAGAAAGTGACCACAATCCACTGTGTGTTGAACACAAATGGTGGATTCCAGCTAGTGTATTTATGACACATGAGGAAGATAATGCCCCTTTGATTGTTCCTACCAATGACATGCGTGGTTAAAATGGGTATATGTTAAGGCTAACCAGCAGACCATAGATAGCATTAATGTTCAGGTCGATGAAGCAGTAACATCCCTTGAGCAAGCAAATCCACCTATCCCAGGCAGTGATAAAGCAACTAAAATCCATGAAAACCTTTTTTCAGGCATCAGGGATCATTTCCAGAAACCTTTAAAGAGAGGTAGTGTGAGAAATCATAAACCGGCCAAGTGGTACAACACCGAGTGCAGGAACGCCAGACTAGCCTTGGGAGCTGCGATTAAGGGGAGGTATTTGGCGTCTATTTGTCTTGCCCGAATAGAGTATAAGAAAAGTATAGCAAATGTGAAGAAATTGTGGGACAAGCTCCACTGGCAAGAGCTAAGGGAGGCTAGTGACAAAAAAGACTCCAGGCTATTCTGGAATATTGTAAAATGGGGTAGGGGGGGTGCACCTGAGCCTCCCAATAACAACGTATCTCAGGAGGACTGGGTCAATTATTTTAAGCCCCAGTATGCCGATACCCAGCCCGATAATCTGATGGATGGTTATAGGCCTCTTTATTATAAAGATAACCTATTTAGTAACAGTGAAGTTATGATGGCCCTGAGTTCAGTGTCCAATGGTAGAGCCCCGGGACTAGATAGGGTGCCGGCGGATCTTTTTATTAACGACAAAGAGCGCTGGAGTAAATATATCCTTCTTCCTCTTAATGCAGTTGCCCAGGGTGCTAATATACCGGCGCCCTGGCTAGGCGCAGTAATAATTCCTGTTTTTAAGAAAGGGGACAGATCCCAAACGGGAAATTACAGGCCCATAAGCCTAATAGACACCATCCAAAAGGTGGTTGGTAGGGTGGTAGTTAACAGACATTTGGACTGGGCCGAAGAGAATAATGCTCTGTCACCATTCCAGGCAGGATTCCGAAAATCAATCAGCACGATGGACCAAGTCTTCCGTTTCACTCTATTACAGTGGAAGACTGTGTTACTGGGCAAAGGCAGCCTGTATGCAGCTTTCATCAATTTGCGGGCTGCCTTTGACCTAGTCCCAAGGTCTAAGCTGTGGCAGGTGCTGAAGAACCTGGGCCTACCAGAAGAACTTTTGACAATGTTGATGAGGCTCCATGAGGCAAATTTTGCGAAGATCCAGTGGGGAGGGCATGGTATGGTTATTTCAGATTTCCCTGTTGAGCGGGGTTTACGTCAAGGTTGCTCGATGGCTCCCACGCTGTTCACGTTGTATATCAATGGTGTTGTTACCCGTATGTTGTCTGCAAATGTGGACGCCCCCTCATTGGCTGGTACCAAGATGCCGATTTTAATGTTTGCAGACAACACTCTGATTTTATCTAAGACCCTGAGTGGTCTACAGCACGCTCTATCCATCTTTGATCAATTCTGTGAGGAACATGGCTTAGAAATCAATGTGGCTAAAACTAAGCTCATGGTTTTTAATCCTTGCTGTGGCCGTAAATCTCACATTGTCATGAATGGTCGTCATTTAGAGGTAGTCAATGCCTTTACATACCTGGGAATCCATGTATCAAATGACTTAAGATGGTCCCAACATATTGATATTGCAACAATAAGACACAAACAAATAGCTGGTACCCTTGGCTCTGAGCATAGAAAATCCCTTACAAAACCTGTAAAACCAGCACTTCAGGTGTATGAGGCCAAAGCCCTCAGATCAGCACTTTATGGTGCCGAGCTGTGGGGCTACGAGAATCTTCAGCCATTGCAAGTCTCAGAAAACAATTATTTCCGACTCATTACTGGCCTCCACAAAGGTACTCCCTTGCTGCCACTCAGGTATGATCTAGGCAGGAAGGCTGTCGCTGAATTGGCAAGGTTGCGTCCAATCATGTACTGGGGCAGACTCTGGACTACACCTGAACTTTTACATTATGCTGAGGGGTTTATGGACATTATCAAAGCAGATGTGTTCCACAGAATTGGATGGCACGAAGAACTTAGAAAAATGCTGGGTGACCATGGCCTTCACATGTTATGGGAAAACCCAGAGGATGCCTCATTTCCATCAAAGATAGCCCTCAAAGAGATCTATTGGGAAAGGGTGGCCGCACGAAACTGGAGTGAAACTAGTACAGAGTCTATGGCTGGAAGATTCTTGGAAGCAAAGTCCCTTCCCATTTTTGAACTATACTGGGATGTTATCATAAACCCGAGGTATAAGAAGCTGTTTTTCCAGATCAGAGCGGGGGCCCTTCCCCTTAGATCTCTGACAGGCAAGTGGGGTGGCCCAGTAATTAATAATTGCACTTATTGTGGAGCACATAATGAAACAATTGGCCATTTTTTATTTGCATGTAAGATCTATGTGGAGCCTAGACACATTTGGCCTACCCCTATGTGCAAGAATCTAGGTACGACCAGCAGTATGGTAGCTCTAAGGATTATACGTACTAGCTCTTTGCTGCCTATAGCAATAGCCACTGCTAAATATCTTGGTTGGTCATGGTCGATTCGACAGAGGTTCTTAGGCAGAAATTCTGTAGACGATGTATTGTCAGAGTGTCTGTATTTTATCTGTAAAATTTTTACCCTGTAATGCAATCAAAGTATTTTATCTGTTTTTAGCTTTATTTTTAAAATTCAAATGTCTTTTAATGGTTTTATTAATGACAATAAATGCTTTTATGAGTTAACTTCGAATAAAGCAAATTTGAATTGAACTGTATGCTCTTTGTGTGGCATGAAATATGTATAAAAAAGGGGCATAACAAATTACCTACATACACATTATGATGCATGCACAACATATGTTTGTAGTAAGATATTGATGAGTGGTACTTACCTGTCTCCACACCACCACAGCCTCACTCTGTCAGGACACCACCACCAGGACACCGCCAGCACAACAGGAACATCTAAATCTGCTCGGTGGAGACATACTGGCATGATGACGATGGAGCACTGTCAGCCAGAAGAGAAGACTGCTGTGGTCATCTGTCTATTGCCACAATAACTAAATGCAGCGGGCGTTCGACGTCAGATTGACGAAGTACTAGGGACTGTTGAGACCGCGTGACAGTGGTAGTCCCGCCAAGATCTAAATCAGGCCCTTACATTGCAGTGGGAATAGAAAATATGAATTCATTTTTAAATGATTGTTTATGTGCAGGAATGGGGACGTTCCTGAACATAAACAATCATAGGCATTTTGCTGTTTCTACATGTGCCGCACAAGGCAGCACACATGGAAACAGCAAAAACGAGGAGAAATAAACATTTTTTTCCCTGGTCTTAACTTATGCTCTGCTTTCTATTTATTTTGCCCATGTATGTAGGAGGCAGGGTCAAATTCAATGGGTGTTTCGGTGGAACACCCACTGCAACACCTATTGCCCTCCCCTTTCATGCTAAATACAGCATGAAAAGGTACTTTATTTACAAGGCAGCGTTAAGCCACCTTTAGTGGATTTTGCTGCCTTGTAAATAAGGTGAGGCCCCTATCGCCACCACAACGTCACTGAAATTGACTCTGTCGTGGCGATAGGGGCATGTAAATATGCCCCGAAGTGGCATACCCATGTGGCTAATGTGTAAGTGAAAGTCCTTAAAGAAAACACAGCAACAACAGCAGTTGTGAGACATCTAGTACAGTATGTGGAAAGAACACACCTGAACAAGTGTACATATACATCCAAAGTTCTAAATAGGGATGCCAATACAACATTCCGATGTGTGGAGATACAAATAACTACTTTGCACTCATTAAACACATATCCACTCTACATCTCAGGTAGTACAGCAGGCCAAAAGACGTGGACATTGGCCAAGTGAAGCTGCAATACTTACCATAGCATATACTACCCAATGCAATCCAATCACACAAAGAGAAGTAGTATTAGACTAAAACTCGCTTCTAGGGACTCATGGCAAAGTTAATATGTTTGAGAAACTGCCCTCTTCATTCACAAAAGCGGCCTCTTCAAACCAACATTGTTCTTGTCTCTTTTTTATGACTCTAGTCTACAGAAGAGGGAAGTCCATATAATCAGTCCCCAGAATAATTTCTTCAACTAACAGGAATCCTCAGCACTCGCATAGTCTCCTTGCTTCCCTTCCAGCCAAATTCCACCAGGGCCACAGGACAGGGCTTACTGCCTCCATGCACACATTATCATAATCATCACCTCAGTCTGCCTCTGGCATGTTTTCCCTTTTTCAGAACTAATCACGTATGATGACAACCTGAGTCAATCAAAATATTGGTGGGAACCTGATTGACGTAATATTTCTCAGAACTAGCCCCTGCCCATAACAACATGCCCGAGGAATATCCTACTTCCATTGGTTCGGATATCGAAGTCTTCTGAGGGCATTTCCTTGCAATACCACTCCCCACATTGATAACACTGGGGTACTTAACCTATTTCTCTACTAGGGATGGTGGTCTAATATCTGATGTAGATGTAGGAACAGACAGAGGTGAGCAAAATCTCCAATGTAGTGAAACAGGAGTCGGCATCCATAGGTTAGACCTCTGCGGCTCAGGTTGAGCTCTGTAATAAGCACAGGCCAAATCAATAGATGTGCTCATAGTAATATTCAGAGACTGTCTAATCCATGACCTAGTGGGATTTAGAATATCATCCAAATATTGTTTTAGACAAACTTCATTGAGAACATCCTCCATTGTTGAAGTAGTGGGCTGCAACCAACGGTTACCTAAGTGTTGCACACGATAGAACAAAGCCCTAGGATTGTCCTGGGAATTCCACTTTTCCTTAAGAAGCTTTGACCTATAATACTCATAATCATAACCGAAACGTTCCAATATTATCCTTTTTATCTCTGGGTATGGAGACATACCAGCAGGATTCACAGCTCGATTGTAACTCTCCAGACAACAATGTGTTGTCCCTAACTCACTGGAGGCCCAGATGCCATACTAGCCACTCTTTCAAAGTGAAAAGCGTCCTGCACCACCTGGTTATTAGCCATGACACACGTCTGTGAATTGAATGCCTTCTTGTAAATGTTTGCAATCCTTCTGTGCAGTAGCAGCCTGACCCTTCACCACAAATTGAAAATAACGCTTGTCCTCAGCCAGTTATTTAATCATATCATCCAAAGTCACCGGTTGGGCCATCTTCTTGTCATATAGGGAATACAAAATCCCACTGCTGATACCATTGTCACAAAACAAGAGATACGCAGCCAACTCAATTCACTTTAGCACTCTATTTTAGTTCTCCAGGTGGTGAGGAGTTCACAAAATAAAAGGCAGCAAAAGAAACCACTTCACGCAGGTTCTGGGTCTGTAGTGCTTCTCCTTTATGGTTTACTCCGAGTCCTTTTTCTTCTGTCCACACACCTGGGAAAACATGAGTACAAGACCATTAGTTTTCCAGCATTAGCTCTTTGTACCCTTCACCAGTTAAACGCCTCTGTGTACAAAATAGAATAAAGTGAAACCTTTTGGATAATCACCTGATTTGTGTTTGGTTATAAGGACTGATCAGCCGAACATTATTGCCCACCAGTGAACGCATGCCAAGCCACAATATTCCGCAACAGGTGTCAGTAACACACCCGTGTATGCAGTATATCCCACAGACCCAGGTACACATACATCTCAAGCCCCAGTCCCAGTAAGATGTGCCTTGGACGCTGTGCCAGCCATCATCACTATTTCTGCCTGTTCTTCAGCATCCTCCAACCTTACACCATTTGGCACGTACTCCTCCGACTCGGTCAGCCCTCATTCAGTGCTACACATTGGCCAAACCCATGAATCTAGCTAATCAAATTCCAGAGGTGCAGGGACAACCATGTCACACACAAGCAAAACACTAGTACGTGCATTCCGAATGCACCCGGGGTCCCGGTCATCAGCCAGTACGCCCAAGCTGCCACAATCTACTTTTCTGTTGTCATTTTGGGTGCACAGGTTATCACATAAAAAAGTTGAATTTATAAAATTCACTATCAAAATCAAGATTAATCATGTTTTTATAAATCTCATTACTTATTCTTCTATGTAAATGAAATTTCAAAACAATTAGAAGTAAACTCAATAACGTGAGAATTCCACCATATACACATTTTCCAACACACATTAACAAAATAGAATATTTTTTTCTTTCATAAATCACAACCTTTTTTACTTATACATATGATATCATCCAGACTGCTCTTTTTCTGCATGCTTTTACGATGCAGTAACTAAAAAAAATGTTTCTGTCATATTTTCCATAACATGTATTTGACCCAAGTTTATTTATTTTCTCTAAAAACGTGTCATGTCCAGTTTTGATCGTTGTTAAAATGTAAATGTGATCTCTGCTCTATCATTAGTAATGCCAGCCACGGTTACATTTTAAATCCTGAGTATGTGCTTTTCTAGAACAGGCACTCTTAAAATATGCAGCCTACCATCAAAGATGACATGCGACTTCCACACCTTGTATTCCTCTTTGTCTGTGGTGGAAAGTACTTTGACACCCTACCTTGGTATGAGTAGTGCTATAAAACAAATAAAACACGTGTGGGAGAAGTGCTATGGAATGATTAGGGGCACCATTGTAGGGTGGTAGTGAGGAAATCAATGGAGAAGGAGGTCAAAAGGGCACCAATAAAGGTTGTCTCACCGGATGCCACTAATGCTACAGCTGGTCCTGCTGAAACTGCTCTACATTGTAACAGACTCCTACTTCAATTTCAACATGATGAGGACATGCCAATCTGTACCTCTTTTATCTATTGTTGCTACACCATCCAAGGGTCGAACGTCAGAACATTTCCCGGTGAGAAGAGCAGTCAAATGGAATAACAACGATATTCTACTGGTGAGAAATAGCAAGGATAAATGGCACCCATTAATGCACTGAATATGACCTGCACATTAGTTCATCACGCATATCTTATTCCGGTATCGTCACTGTCAAATATTGCCCTGATATAATTTGAATAGTTGTAGGTAATCCAAGTGGACCCACCAACTCAAAACAACAAGATGTCCTTCGTTTTTTTTTCTCGTCACCATTGCAGCGAAAACACCATATTGTACTCAAAATAAATAAATAACAGTGATACAGTGTAATGACATATGACATTAAGGTGCAGATGTATCAAAATACCTATTTGCGATTCTCAAATAGCAATTTTTTGAGAATCGCTATTTGAGAATTGCAAAATGATATGTATCTAAAAAATCGCAATTTTTTAGCGATTTCTTATTATTCCTTATTTGCGAATAGCAAATTGCGAATTTGCAATTAAGGAATAATTTCCCATTCATTTCTATGGGCCAGGAGGCCTATAGGAATAAATGGGAAGTTATTCTCAATTTGCGAATCGCAATTTGAGAATCGCAAATTAAGAATAATTTCAAGGGAGCAAGGGTGTCATAAGGACACCCTGCTTCACCCCTGAAATTCACATGTGTGCGCATATGGCGCACATACATGCCATAAGAGCATGTATGTGCGCCACATGGCACCTTCACAAATGCAAAAAAGTGCATTTGTGAAAGAAATTTCAAATTACCACCACCATCAAGTTGGTGGTAATTTGAGATTTCCAAATGAGAAATCGCAAAAATAGAATGCTTGATGCATAGCATTTAAGGAATCGCAATTTGCGATTCCTTAAATGCTTATGCAAAATTAAGGAATCGCAAATTATGCGATTCCTTAATTTTGCTAGGCGATTTGCATCATACATACCGTTTTGCGAATTTTTTGTTGCAAACGCTGCTTATTTGCGAATCACAGCGTTTGCAACTAAAAATTCCCTTGAAACATCTGCCCCTAAGTACTTGTAAAGGCTCTCATAGGGTTATATGTCATTTAAAAAATAATCCATGCCTTTTTTTAAACAAGGACCGGCATGTCAGATGTAAATATATGCAACTATGATTCCTGGGCTGGACCTTCACATACACACTTTTATCTCGTTATTTAATTTGGCAAGTATTGTATGCAGCTCTCAATCTTTTGAGTTGCTAAAATATAAACTGTGAGGCAATACAGGGAATACCATATATTTTTAAATACCTATGTTTGTTAAACGCATATGTAGATGAATGGTAAACTTTGATTTGACTGATAGGTCAACCATGATACTCGTCACATTACAACATTACTCCCCTGCCTCTCTCATACATGTATATGGCCATGATGAACTTTGACTTAGATATTGAATACTTTACACCTCCTGAATTAAGTATTATTAGACTGTCATATGGATGTCGCACATAGCAAATCCACATGACGCAGTTAGCACTCTGCTGATAGAGATGCCAACAGCGAAAAAGACAAAGGCCAGAACTATTTGCTACCTTTACTGAGAACCACAAAAAGTGGGAGGGCACAACCCACTGACTTTAGACACACTTTTATGTCAGATCACAGCTGCACCCTGTCTTTAGATTCCCTTTTTCAAGCGAGGCAGAATAGGGTGCATCATTTTCACACATAGCAAATAGCATTATTCCAGGGTGAGATATTTACCACGTGTAGTAAATACCTTCAATTCTAAGTTTTTAATGTGTAAATGAGGCATAATATATGAAACACTCAGAGCCAGATTTACTAAGGAGCATATTATCAAGAACAGCGTTAAAATTATCGCTGCTTTAGCGGCAGGAAACTGCCGCTAAAGCGGTGATAAGGGACTTAATAATATGCCCTTGTGAATTCCCATAGCAGCCCAGGTTCACACCAGCACATGGGCTTCTATAAGAATTCACAAGGGCATATTATCAAGCCCATTTTCGCCGCTTTAGCGGCAGCTTCCTGCTGCTAAAGCCCCAATAATTTTAATGCCGTTCTTGATAATATGCCCCCAAATTCTCACACAATGCAGCGCATCAGCCCAAAATGTTTTATTGTGTGAGAAGGAGAGATCAGGAGAGTGCCATATCCACAGAGATGTGACACTCTCCTCCCCACTACCTACACCACCACAGGATTTTACTGTCAAGTGCAACACACACGCCTTAGCGCAACAGTGTTAGTATAGGTTAGCATTGGTTTTGTACTGAAAAGATTCCCTTCCAGTACAAAATATTATGCCTAGATCGCTTTTAAAATGTTTCCTACTTTGTCTGTGTTCTGTACAGAGAAGCATAATTGCAAAGTTAGAAAAGAAAGGATACATTGAAAACATTTCTCCTTTTAATGTCTGCTTTCAAATGGCATTCATATTTCTTACACAAACCCTGTCTCTAGTTTTTCTTAGATAGGGTTTTGCATCAAAAAGCATGGGTGGTTGCATCAGAATGACCATGTAATGCCCCTTTGATGATAAGTAATGCAAAGCGGTACAAAAGGCGGTGGTGATGGACGGAGCATCTGAACCAATCAAACACTCACACCCAGTAAACAGATCTGGGTTTAATCCATCACCGTTATTTAGCCCACTCTGCCCCCCCAGTTCAGACATTGCCATATGCAAATCATGACCCTGTGCCTCATGGGAACAGTGCAGCCCGAACTGCCAAGCCATTTCTTCCCTGGACCGGAAACAAGCTTCCAAGGAGCGGTTTCTGGTATTTCAGCCGTCTTGAGCCCGGCTTGCTTGCTTGCTTGGCTGATGAGGATTATGAATCCGAAACCTGTTCCAGGATGCTTGTTTCTGGTCCAGGGAAGACATGGCTTGGCAGTTCGGGCTGGACTGTTCCCACGAGGCACAGGGTCGGACTGATTTGCATATGGCCATGTCTGAACTGGGGTGGCAGAGTAAGCTAAAGAATGGAGATGGATTAAACCCAGATCAGTTGACTGGGGGTGAGAGTTTGATTTGCTCAAACGCTCCGTCAATCATCCCCATTTGTATCGCTTTGTTCGCCCTAAGTTGGCAGGGTATGCTCAGATGTGAGTCCCTTGCTCACTTTGCCACTGGATTCAGGATAGCCTGGCTTATGAGGATTATGAATCCGAAACCGGTCCCAGGATGCTTGTTTCCGGTCGGGGAAGACATGACTTGGCAGTTCTGGCTGGACTGTTCCCATGAGGCACAGGGTCAGACTGATTTGCATATGGCCATGTCTGAACTGGGGTGGCAAAGTGAGCTAAAGAATGGTGATGGATTAAACCCAGATCAGTTGACTGGGGGTGAGTGTTTGATTTGCTCAAACGCTCTGTCCATCATCCCTTTTTGTATCGCTTTGTTCGCCCTAAGTTGGCAGGGTATGCTCAGACGTGAGTCCCTTGCTCACTTTGCCACTGGATTCAAGATAGCGTGGTTAATGAGGATTATGAATCCGAAACCGGTCCCAGGATGCTTGTTTCCGGTCCAGGAAAGTCATGGCTTGACAGTTCGGGCTGGACTGTTCTCATGAGGCACAGGGTCAGACTGATTTGCATATGGCCATGTCTGAATTGGGGTGGCAGAGTTAGCTAAAGAATGGTGATGGATTAAACCCAGATCAGTTGACTGGGGGTGAGTGTTTGATTTGCTCAAACACTCTGTCCATCATCCCCTTTTGTATCGCTTTGTTCGCCCTAAGTTGGCAGGGTATGCTCAGACGTGAGCCCCTTGCTCACTTTGCCACTGGATTCAAGATAGCTTGGCTGATGAGGATTATGAAACCGAAACCGGTCCCAGGAGGCTTTTTTCCGGTCCAGGGAAGACATTGCTTGACAGTTCGGGCTGGACTGTTCTCATGAGGCACAGGGTCAGACTGATTTGCATATGGCCATGTCTGAATTGGGGTGGCAGAGTTAGCTAAAGAATGGTGATGGATTAAACCCAGATCAGTTGACTGGGGGTGAGTGTTTGATTTGCTCAAACACTCTGTCCATCATCCCCTTTTGTATCGCTTTGTTCGCCCTAAGTTGGCAGGGTATGCTCAGACGTGAGTCTCTTGCTCACTTTGCCACTGGATTCAAGATAGCCTGGCTGATGAGGATTATGAATCCGAAACCAGTCCCAGGATGCTTGTTTCCGGTCAAGGGAAGACATGGCTTGGCAGTTTGGGCTTGACTGTTCCCATGAGGCACAGGGAAAAACTGATTTGCATATGGCCATGTCTGAATTGGGGTGGCAGAGTGAGCTAAAGAATGGTGATGGATTAAACCCAGATCAGTTGACTGGGGTTGAGTGTTTGATTTGCTCAAACGCTCCATCCATCATCCCCTTTTTTATAGCTTTGTTCGCCCTAATTTGGCAGGGTATGCTCAGACGTGAGTCCCTTGCTCACTTTGCCACTGGATTCAAGATAGCTTGGCTGATGAGGATTATGAAGCCAAAACCTATCCCAGGATTCTTGTTTCTGGTCCAGGGAAGACATGGCTTAGCAGTTCAGGCTGGACTGTTCCCATGAGGCACAGGGTCAGAATGATTTGCATATGGCCATGTCTGAACTGGGGTGGCAGAGTGAGATGAAGAATAGTGATGGATTAAACCCACATCAGTTGACTGGGGGTGAGTGTTTGATTTGCTCAAACGCTCCGTCCATCATCCCCTTTTGTATTGATAAGTAATGCAAAGCAGCTGTTGACTCTATTTTGCATTTCCAGTTCAAAAAAGGTTTTGCGCTGGAAAGTATATAAGGAAACATTTTGAAAGGAAACTCAGCGCAAAATGTTAGTAATTCTGACGTTTTATTCTGCATGTTCTGCCCTTTCGCAAGCCTCTCCCCCTACAATAGGTTTTGTGAAACTAACTAAAGAAGTGGTTCATAACCTGTGGCCCAGGGATCCCAGGGTATCCGAGAAGCCTACTGCTAACTTAGGGGGTCCTCAATTGCTTAGAAAATTAAATAATAGTAGAGTAATAATATTAGCAGATTAACAAAGTGCATGTAAATGAAGAAGCACAATATAAAATGTAACATTTTAAAATGTTCTGCAAATGCTAAAGAATTTGAATTTGGTGTCTAAAAAATGTCTATCCTCTGAGTAATTGTTGGGAGTAGTGCAAGTGCATCAAACCAAATATAGTATGGACAACAAGTGGCATCAATTGAATTTAGAAAAGCTCCAACCTTCTGATTAAATGTTTTATTTTCTAACACATTTTTGTGAAATAAATAAAATATTTCATCATTTGTGTAATTGTTTGATGAATACTTCTTTAATTATAATTTGTGAGGTTTTTGCGGTTCAAAATATCAAATTCTTAGGCTGGGGACCCCAACTTCCAGTAATGACTCAGTGGGTATCCCTGGATACCAATGATGATTCAGTGAGGGGTCTCCGGGTCCTAGCAATAATTTAGTGGATGTCCCTAGAAGTCAAAAGGTTAAGAACCACTGCCCTAAAGGGTGACCTTTTTATTTTCCTGTCCTCACAATGGATAGGTAATTCGCTTGTCATCTATTCTGAATCTCGGTATTCAAGACATGCATATGCACTACTGATCTATTGATTAAGCCCTCGCATATTGAGGAACCTGTAGTTTGCAAAGTTTTCTGCTGTTTCCTTGTTTATTTACTGTTTAGTTTCACCCTCAAACTTGCAAAATGTCATCAGAACCACTAAATGGCACTGACAATGGATGGATGCCACATTTTCTTGGGATGTAAAGTTAACAGTTTTCCTTTCAAATTTGAAACTTGTTGAATATTGATGGTATTTTTAATTTCTTCAAAAGTCTTAGAAGGCATGCACAGAGTTTTACAGGGCACATGTAGTATTCCCATTAGTTACAAGAATTACTGGAAGTTTGAGATAGGAAAGATTTGCAGGTTTGCTCACATTTAAACATGGTTAAGGTTTATAATGAAATTCCCATGTGCCTCCTTAGCAAGGGAATTAATCGATGAGGATTAATGAGGTGCATTATACCTGCCATTTTCAGATAGCAATTCCAGGCACGCATAGCTGGAGCTAGATGTTCTAGCCTCCATCAACGTAAGCCTAAGATTGATTAAAATTTCTAATATTCCTTTCATGTTTTGGAACACAACAAACAAATATATATCCTTATTTAACACAACATTGTAGGGCTATTGGTAAGTGACAACCCTTTTTTATATTTTCTGCCATGAGATCTTACAGAAGATGGCCATTTATGGAATTTACAGAGCAAGTTATACTTCACATATACCTCATTGTCAAAGAAAAAAGTAACGCACTTGCCCACCTCTTACATTTAGGAAGATTGCCTTTGTTATGAGTTTGATGCTGGGTTAGGTTGAAGTTGAGGCCTAAATTGACCATAACCATTTCATTGAGTGATAACCATAAATTAATAGGTTGATTCTAAGTAGCATCATAAGTGCCTTAAAAATATTGCCACCTGAATTTATATTATTGCTAATAAATATGCCTCACTCTCCTACTAAGATACGTCAGTAAGAATTACTTACACACGTAGTAGTTAAAAAAATAAACACAGTAAGAGAGGCACATATATAGAGACGTCTAGACACAATTCTATGGTTAGTTCATAAGCCAGAGCAAGGTCACAATGTCAGAGGCAAATCATTCTCTGTGTAGTCAACAATCCTTTTTATTCATCGTTTTGGGTTTAAACAAGCAGATTGTGCAACACAGCCAACGTGTTTTTCCCATGCTGGCTTCTTCAGGGCTGTAAACATAACAATACAACACTGTCACAACATTATACAACATAAACCCATATACAGACAAACATAATAACATGTAATTAAGTACATAGATATCGTTACATAAACTACATATTACAAAGATGTAAAGCAATGTCTATTTAATAGACGGATCTCAAATCCATAAATGCTCAATTTAAACACCAACATTTTGACTTCAAGTTTCAACAGCGGACAAAGCTTTCAAATACATATTTGGATACCAATCGAAAAAAAAGAGAGGGAGGAAAGGAAAGGTGACGAGCATTTAAACTATGCAAACAGAAACCAATGTTGGCTGAACAGGAGCAGAAAAGTAAGGTATTGGTGCGGCATTGTATACCATGTCACCGTAAATCAGTGTGTTAGAATTGTTGAAGGGTAGCCTGCACACTGCCGTCTTTGGTATAGGTATTATCTAATACAACATTAGAATTGTGTCTTTTGACAATGACAGAGAGGAGATGGCTAAGGATCTCTTTGGATCTAGGAACTCCAACGCCGCCTCTAGTGTAACTAAGATAACAGGGTATGAAGGTCTCAAATCTAAATTTCAGAGATTGGAAAGACTGAAAAAAGTGAGTTGCCAAAATGGTGAGACAAAGTGACATTGAAAGGGTTTTTATACAAAAATAATGGGGCATATTATCAAGTGGGTTTATCTCCGCTTTTTTGGCTTTAAAAGCCAAGAAAGCGGAGATAAAATTATCCGCCTATTACCTAGCTGTTGCTAACACCAGTTAGCGACAGCTAGTAGGAGATAGCGACCAGCGGCACGTGATGAAATAAACAACAACGTAGGTCGTGTGGATGTTACCCAATGCATTTCGAGCGTTAAGCTCTTCGTCAGGGGTTTTCTGAAAAGATACAACAAAAGTAGCTATACCAATTGTGCGCATTTGAATGTACAATTTAAACACAGGAAAAGTGCCCACAAACCAATGAAAAATACTGCCCTCCCGCTTCGTCAACAAAACTCTATGAAAATGTAGTGCTCTCCCATGGTACTCCCCAAGTCCTAACCCACCTCTGTTGAAAAAAAGTCCTGTAAATAAAATGCTCAAATATCTTGTCTTATCCATATTTCCCTCTCACCTTCACTGCACACAAGCCCATTTTCTCCACTCGACCGACAGCGTCTTCCACCCGCTCGTCAAATCTGCTCCGTCATTCTCCCTCCCACTCACTCGTTAAATAGCCAATGCTCACTCCCACGTGTTTATAATCACCATCCAGTCCACAACGTCAAACAAACCGCATTCGTGATACTACGACTCCCATAGTGCCCTCCCCTGAACCATACCATTCGCACCCCTCAAAAAACTCATTTGCGTCGCTGTCCTTGCACCCAAAAATCAACTGCTAGCATACCGCACCTTACTTATCAAGAATCAAACACCCACACAGAATCCCTCCGCCCATCATTCGATTCCCCTAACCTTGCTCGTGCACCCGGATGTGCTCACTTCCATATAGTTACACCTGTGTTATGTAAACAAATCCTCAATGATGAAACTAATGATGACGCAAATGCAAAAATATCGCTGAATAAAGAAACAAAGTCCAAAATGCAACATTATCGGTATAGCAGTCCCATCGTATACATAGTGTGAGGTAACTACGTAATCAAGGCTTCACTGACTGGAAAAAAAGTCTTGATGTGGAATCTTCAGTTGTCTCCGGTTAATCTCAACTCCGCTCTATTCGTCAACTTTGGGGTGCTCCCTTCGTAGGGACGTTATATTATGATCAACAAGAAAGTTAGGTCTGGGAGCACACCTTCCCTTGAATGTGAACCATTTTCGCGAGGAACATGTTAAAGTTTGCGTGCGCACCACTTAGTGACCCATCCCTAGGGCACTATTTCAAATTGAGAACTCGAAAGGCACGCCATCTGGCACGCCAAGCTGGCGCACAGCAATTGAAAGGGACCTTTTCCCCTCAAGTACATCATTTTCAACCATAGTTTATCCGACTTAACTGTTGATTCCTTATTTAAATAAACTTTTTCTTGACATTACCACGGAGACTGTGAAAATTCCAAATGGTTGTTTATTGCACATTTTCAAATACAGCTGCTTTCAATTGATGAACAGAATACAGAACACAGAATACAGAACAATGTCATACATTCAATAGAAGAGGCAGGACCGAGCTGCACCAATGAGACTGGAGGACAATTGAATAGCTCAGCAACTTTTTTAGAGGAAGTCCGACGCTTCAGAATAGGAAACAGACAAAAAAAGAAAACACGATCAGAAGAGGGTGTAGAAGAAAGAACAGACACAAGAGAATGAGTGTTAACCCAAAACCAGAAGAGGAGACAGAACAGAAAATAGGGACAGAGCCTAAAATAGGAACTGAGAGTACGGATACATGAGTCATGACTGATAACTTAGTTATTATTCTATCTGACTGTGCACTTAATGAAATCAAACTGTCTGCCCTAAACAAGGGTTTGGGGTTTTGTCCTGTAAACCATGGGTATTTCCCTGATACACATGTGGATTTGTTTAAATTTACCAAACAGGCCAAACTGAAATGTCATTTTTTTCTGAATATTTTCAATAAATCTGCAAGCAAAAGCACATCTGTCTCTTCTGAAATATCTGTATCTCATTTAAAAGATGTCTCACTGTTATTTTCACTAAATGATGAAAATGCGCGCTCTGTGTAGGAGGTGACGGATGATCTATGTATAGAACAAGACTACATAACTGACAGTGGTTTACATCTGCATAGCAAATTCACTCCACAGGGCGCTAATCTCAACAGAATTTATGTCTTTCACCAGCCTGTTACTACTGCACTTCAGGAGCTAAAAACTAAAATGTTGTTGAGACAGAGAAATGTGGATAAAGACAATCTTAGTAAGGAGGAAAAATTCTCCCTGTCCAATATTAGTAGCAATGATGATCTAATTGTAAGTGAAGTGGACAAGGGGGGAACATTGTCCTGATGAACAGAAGGGACAAGGACTCAGAGATGCACAGGCAACTTCTTAGCATGGTTTGTTACAAAAAGATGCACTCAAATCCATATCCCATCACCTCTACTCTCATCAATGACAAACTGAATCATTAGAAAGAGATTTGTGTGCTGTCTGAGGTGGAATATAGATTTTTATGAGTAGAACATACAAGGTACCTATGTTTATGTATTCTACCACAAATCCACAAAAAAGAGACAGTTCCACCTGGCCACCCTATCATCTCCAGTAAAGGTTCTCTCACTGAACCTATGGCCCAATTTGTGGATTCATTTCTCCAACCGATGATTTGTAATCTTCCGTCTTATATCAGAGACACAACTGATTTGTTAAGCAAGCTAGATGACCTACTATGGGATGAATCACTGTGGCTTACCACATTGAACGTAGAATCTCTTTATACTTGCATAAAGGAAGAGTACGGGTGCTGAGCAGTTGAACATTTTTTGTCATCATGCAGGGCCAGCCAGTATGATCACAAAAAGATGTTATTGGACATGATTTCTCTGATCCTCAATAACAACTTTTTTCTTTATGATGACACATGGTTCAAACAACTCCAGGGGACCACGATGAGGTCCAAATTTGCCCCTAGATATGCAAATTTATTCATGGGGTGGGTTGAACAAATGTACATCTGGGCCCCTTCTGCTGCACCCTGGCCTACGTCCATCAATTCTTGGGGGCGTTACATCGATGACATTTTTATTATATGGTCAGGGACTGAAGTTGCCTTCAAATCCTACTTCATATACTTGAATACCAACCCATTTGGTGTGAAGTTCACCATGACGATGTCTAAATTTAAAATTCTTTTTTTGGATCCGTTGCTATATGTGCAGAATACTACCTTGCAGAGCACTATGTACAGAAAAGATACAGCTGTCAATAGTTTGTTACATTTCCAAAGCTCGCATCCCCCCAGCTCTTAGAGAGCGATTCCATATGGGAAACTGGTTCGCATAAAGAGAAACTGCAGTGAGAACATACAGTATTAATACCATAGTTGTCAGTTAATAACACGTCTTAGCCATTGTGGGTACAAAGAGTCTGTACTCTCGTAGGCAGTAGAGAGAGCGAACACATTAAAATGCAAAGAAAGATTGTCAGCAAGAAAAAATTCAATCAAAGAACGATTATCATTTATAACCACACATTCTGTTTTGTACCAAAATGTGTTTAAAATTCTCAAAAAGAACTGGCACCTGTTCAATGGGGTGTCGGGGTAGGTCATCTTCTGCAACAAAATCCAAGCATTGTGTCAAGAAGATGTAGGACCATTAGAGAAATGGTGTATCCTAGTTACACAAGCCCTGATAAAAAGGTGCATGATACCTGGCTTCCTCGCCCTCTTGTTTTTATCTGCCACCGGGGTCTAAAAACAAAGACCTTTGAATTCAATATAAAAAAGACATACACCATCACACATTATATAATTTGCCTGTCACACTTTGTAATCTACATGATCATCTGTTTGTGGCAAAATCTAAGTGGGAGTACACTTCGTCCTCTTAAGACACGCATCCAAGAACACAGGAGAGCGTGTCTCAATGGGGACACAACATATGCGTTGGTTTCCCATATTTGCGACTCAACCAGCAATAGGTCCAATTTCAAATTCTATGCTATTGACTTATTACCACACACACAAAGGGGTGGAGATAGGGAACTCCTTCTTCGCCAACTAGAAGCTAAATGGATTTGTAGATTGAGAGCAACAAGTGAGGGACTTAACTTGGATACGGAAGTGCATTACTTCTTATGATTTCTTACATAGGTCTGAATTAGTGTACCAATACTATAACTTAGCTCTGATGTATAGATAGGGCAAGCAGCAAGTGAAATCTGACAGTGTGTTCTTTCAGTTGTATCTGTGGCTTTACATACAGATGACATGCAGCCCTATGCATATCTAAGCTCGGTCTGGTCCTGAAGTATAGATAGGACTAACAGTATGTGAAATCCTATTGCTTTTTTTTTGCTGTGGACATACAAACAGGAGACAAACAGTTTAATACTCTCTTTTTAACAATACACATGAGTGGGCACCTCTGGGGCTATTCCCCAGGTCTCCTAATACCCACTTGACCAACAATTTTACTTGTGTCGGTACTTAGGGGTCTTCCTTTGTTCTGTTCATTATAATTTTAATTTGATTCTATTCTGGCTCTTCATTAGATCTATTGCTGAACTAGTTTACCACTCCTTTCTACATTGCTGTGTCTCTATTTATTGGTAGATTAGATATAGGTGCAAGTGTTGTATCAGCACACTGGTATCTCAGTTTCAGGATCTTACTTCCTGCATAGTTTGAGCAAACTATGTTTTTCCCTCTTCTTGCTGTTAGATATAGATGTGAGTGTTGTACCAGCACACTGGTATCTAAGTTTTGGGATCACACATCCTGCATAGTTTTAGCAAACTTTGTTATTCCCTATTCTCACTGCAGGATTTTCATCTGTCATGTGATTATGACTAAAAGTACTATCATACTTGCTGGGGATATTCTGATCCACCAGTTAATTATGTTTTCACTGCTGGATGGATTGTAACTGATGACATAAATGAGCTGGATTATGCATTTTCTTTTGTTCCACAGGCGCAAAGATAGGTACCATGGACTCAAGGTGGGCATTTGTTATTGTTTACGTCCTACACGAGTGTAGACTCATCCATTTAACGTACCAACCTACTTATGTAATATAGCTGTTCTAGGGATTTCTTTTATTTACCAATGCAAATTACTTGGTTATGTATAATGCGACGTCATCTAACTTTAAGGGCTATTTTTTCTTGTGCCTCATGATTTAATTTGCATGTAAGGAATCTAGTTAGTAAACCATAATACTACACAGCAATTTGGAGTGACAAAGACATGGACTAGTGTACATTTATTTTTTGTGTCTTGTGCTCCTGTTACTTTTTCGAGGGATGTGTACTCCGTAAAAAGAAACACTAGCAATCGAGAACATCTGGACACTTTTTTGTATATGATGCTTCTGGTGCTCAGTAAATAGGGCATGCCAATAGAATGATAATATTAACTTGGGACATGCTTGATATAACATTTCCGGAAGCGGTTCGTTTTTCATGCATTAGGTGGACACACATATGCTCCTGTGAATAAGGGACGTGGTCCAGACGGTTTTAGATGTTGTGTTTTCACTCTGAGTCAAGTCGTACATGATTGGATATATATAGACCACATCCTCTCACATGGCGGTTTGAACAGAACAAAATGCGATAGAGAAGCTGGGCCGGTTGTACTTTGGTGAGTCCATGTTAGGGGCTAATACTAACTCAGGCAATAACATAAATTGGGCCTATGTTGCATGACAGGCTCTTGTAGAGTCCTGTGTGATATTCTCTGTCCGGTGTTACATCAATAACAACAATGAAGTAAATACGTTTGGTTTCCTAGTCTGCTGTTGTTTAGCGACATCCTGTGCTCTCCATTTTCTGATTCTACTAATCATGAACCAAACGTTTCTTCTGTCAACCGTGACTTTTTGAGGTATGTTGAGTTACTTTCCATGGTCGCTCTTGGGTTTCATCTATGGGTGTGGTATTAATGTTTACGTTTACTTTTAGATGTGGCAAACGTTGCCCATGAGTATGGTTTTTGATGATGTGGTTTTTCTCACGATGCCTATAACACGTGCACATGGAGGGGGTTGTATTACTGTGTGAATTTGTGGCCATTACATTTTCATTTTTGAGTTGTCTCTGGCTTCCAGATAACCACTTGCATGCACCACATAGACAAGGACTTTTTTAATTTCACAGGTGTAATTTGCCTTTTTTTATATGTACAATTTAATAGTTGGTGCTTATGTGATAGTTCTTGGTTGTGTAGAGTGAATATTCCTGCTTCATTTTTCTTAGAATTGAATCACATTCTGAATTCAGAGCTTCATTCTTTTTCTGGGCCAATACCCTGTAGAAAAAGGTAGGGCTAGGACCTTTCTCAAGATTTGCCCGGCGCTAACCGCCCTTGTACCATTCAAATTTACCAAGCAATGAGGCAGGCGCCGGAGACCAGAAGGCAGGAAACAGAAGTTTATTCCGACGGAGCAGAACACATCAGATCAGACAACAAGGTATCGTCTCGAGGTGCTCTAACAGCCACTCAGAGGCCTGGCCTCTTATACACTGGTTTATGGCATGTGACCTTCTTTTAATACAATCACAACTTTGTAAGGCATGGGAAAAGACATCCCCGTAATCCTCGTGTTAATCCCACCCCCATATACATTCACAATGGAGGTCCTCAACCTGCTGATAAGAGGGAGGGTCATCACGCAGCTGAGTGTTTCGTCGAGTCTTAGGATGTGTGCGCCTGATCATGTCACAGGGGGTGGGGAGGCCTGGATCAATAGAGGGTCCTTTGAAGGAGAGCGACCTCATACAATAAAGGCAGTAAATGGTATTTCTCGGCTTAGGCAATGGCCTCGGACCTGTGTGGACAGTCGGACACCGGGTGAGGGGCCATCAATGGAGTGGTATTCATGCTGCGTGGACAATCCAGCGCAGAGGGGAGGTTTATCAACAGAGGGGCATTCATGGGAAGAGAGGAGGTGTTGGTCAGGCGCTAGCGTGACTCCCAAGGACAGGGTCATGCAGATGGGTCATGCTCATAAGGAGGAGGGAGGGGGGAGTCAGGGTGCGCGGAGGATGCTTGCTGGGTCAGAGGGGCGCGCTGGCGATCGGTCGTGGACAGGGAGACCATGATATCTAAAATGGCTGCCGTGCACGTAATACATAGGTGACAAGCTGGCGCAGATGATGTTCAGATCGCAAACTAAAATTCCACAGTCCTCCCTTTTAACATGTCTCGCCAACTTGTCAGTTCGGATTTATCCCCATAAGGCCACGTATTTCTACTTCATAGAGGGGGCTCATGTGCTCATTTCGGAAGTCCAAAGTCTTTGGGCACATATAGCTAGAAAGAAGGCCGAACAATGGTGGCAGACATTGGATACCTAAGCAACACACACATAATATTACAATAGGTATCAGCACGAAGGAAAACAACTTCCAACCCCAATTTTTCAAAGTGTCCCAAAACCAGCTCCCAAGCGACCATCCTTCCTGCTCTTGGTGAACCTCTGAGGACAGTCTGTGGAGGTGTTCAATGGCTTTGTAGACTGAAGGCGAGTTGTCAGGCACGTAGGTGCAGCAGCTGGATCCGATGATGCGGCATGCTCCTCCTCGGTCGGCTAGGACCACGTCTAAGACAAGACGATTTTGGAGGGTCACGAGGCGGACCGCCTGAAGCTCCGCAGTATTGTTGGCGAGGATGCCAGCCGTGATGTTGATCGTTGTTTCTACTGCCTGGGTCAGGTGTCGGATAGCACGGCTGTTAGCCATTGGGCCCCACAGAGGAACAAGTCCCTTTGCTGCATCCAGGAACTGTGCTCCAGTGGAGTCGGCTTGCCCAAGGTCGTCTGCACGCCTCTGCCGGTGGTGGTTGGCAGGGGCTACATATGTGGGTGGAAGAACGAAGGCAATATAACAGGTGCCCTTCCATCCTTTCGGGAGCCAGGTGTAAGCCTTGGTGCCACACACAAAGTACATATTCGGAGAAGCAACAAAAGAAGGGGGTTCAGCTGAGTCCAATGTTCTGGTGACTCGGCAGGCGCTGTAACCCACCAGCTGCGTTCCTTGGCCTTCTAGGCACACAAGGCCAGTGACATTGATCACGGACAGAGCCACAGTCAGGGTGGCGGTAGTTTGTTTCTGCAGATGAGAGAAGGTGGTTCTGGCTGGATTGTGGAGCACCTGTACTTCGACTCGTTCTTTGGCTGGAATGTCTTTGATGAAGGTGGTGCCTGCGAGTGCTGGACACAGGGCAGCTGGAGTCTTTCCTGTTTTGTTCAGCCAGAACCCAGAGTAGAAGAGTGACACTGTCCGGCTGGAGGTGGCGTTGTCCCTGTGGCTCTCTTGCATGAGGATCAACCAGGCGAGGCAAGAGCCGTGAACTGAGAAGGGTGAAGGGATGAAGGGGATGGAGTGTCCAGTGGCATGTGGGAGCAACCCACAGATCCAACAGTTCGTAGCATTTGCAGCAAGGTTATGTTGGTGCAACAGTTGCACAAAGGAATTGTTCCAGAATTCCCTGCGCCTTTCTCGGAGCTGAGGCGACAGAGAGATTAGGTGATGCTCTTTCAGGGGTGTTGGCTGTGCAGTAGGTAGCAATGTCTCATGAGCCGGTGTGCTCTCCTCCAGAATCCAGAGGGAGGTCATGAGAAGGAGGCAGAAGAGGAAGACAATGAAGAGTGCAATTGTCTTCGATTTGTGCAGGTTGTCAGTCTTTGGATTCCTATACTGGGTATTTCCCGTTGCTTCCATCATCTTCTTATCTGGCGCTTCCATCATCTTCTTATCTGGCGCTTCCATCACCTTCAAGGGGCTCGGTAGTGGGCAGAACCACAGACTTTGTTTAGCTTCTCTCCCGGCAACCCTTGATTGTGTGTAGGTCACCGTTCTGAGATTTTAACTTAGTCCGTGGCCTACTTAGCCGAGATTCCCTCCTTTCGACGCAGGAAATACCCTTCTCTGGATGGCACAGTAGGATCAGAGAATTTTGCAAGTTCGAGTGCCCCAGTATCTGGATAACAGTCCAATATCGGTCGGTCTTTGGTCAGGAGCTCTTCTTGGGTGCTGACGTTTTCTGTCGTGGCCAGGTTTGCAGGGACCTTCCGACAATGATGCGCGTGCAGCCAGTGCTTCTTCCCCTCCACTCGGAGTGCTGTTCGGGTGGTGATCAGCACTTGCCAGGGGCCCGTCCACCGAGGTTCCAGACTCTTGGTTCGCTGGAAATTTCGTATCAATACAAAATTTCCCGGTTGGATGTCGTGACCGGGGCCCCTGGAAGCATCGGGGATGGCCTGCTGCACCTGTTGATGAATGACAGACAACGTTTTAGTCAACTTGCACAAATAATCAGATAGTAGGACGTCTGGGACGTCATGAATGGAGGTCGGTTTGGGAGCAGTCCAGATGTTCATAGGCCGCCCAAACACGACCTCATAGGGGGTCAAATGGTGCTTGGTGGGAGTGGAGCGCATTGATAACAAAGCCAGTGGGAGGGCATCCGGCCAGTTAAGTCCAGTGGTGGCCACTATTTTTGCCAGTTTCAGCTTGAGTGTGGCATTGTGGCGTTCCACTAGACCAGCGGATTGGGGGTGGAAGACCGCATGGAATCGTTGCTTCACCCCCAACCCTTTCAGGATTAGCTGGATAACCTCAGCTATGAAGTGGGGGCCATTGTCACTCCATAAAATTCGGCAAAGGCCATAGCGAGGGAAGAATTCCTTCAGTAGTACTTTGGCAGTAGTCATGGCAGTGTTGTCACGGGTTGGATAGGCTTCTACCCATTTGCTGAAGGCACATACGATGACTAGTACATACTTCAGGCTTTGGCATCTCTCTAGTTGGATGTAATCCATCTGAAGGACCTCAAAGGGGTGATTGGGGGTCCCAAACCCTCCCCGGGGCACTACAGTCCCTTTCCCGGGGTTGTGTTGCAGGCAGATAAGGCACTGCTGAACTAGGCGTCTGGCTGAGTCAGGGATTTTGTCGTTATGCCAGACTTTGGAAATGAGTTCAATCATGGGTGCAGATCCTATGTGTGCGGGGGAGTGAGCCATGGTCAGTATGGGGATCAGGTATGAGTCGGGCAGCAACCATTTGCTTGCATCCTTCGTTCGCCAACAGCCCTCCTCATCCTTCAAACCCATCCTTGCCCACTTAGTCAGCTCGTGAGGGGTGCTGGCCGATTGTATGTCTCTAATCATTATCCTTGTGTCACTCCATGTTTCTGCTTGTGACCTGGTCATGTACATGCGCGTCACCGTCCTATTCTCAGCTGTGGTTCGTGCAGTGACGTCGGCCAATGCATTCCCTTGCCCAACTAAGTCTGTCACCCTTTTGTGTGCTTGACATTTGATCACCGCTAGTCGTTTGGGGAGGAGAACTGCTTCAATCAGAGCGGAAACTAGATCTCCGTGGAGGATCGGGGTGCCGTGGGATGTCAGGAATCCCCTCTCCCTCCACAGGAGCCCAAAATGGTGGACCACTCCGAAGGCATACTGGCTGTCCGTATATACGTTCGTGGTGGTCCCTGCGGCTATGATGCATGCTCGGGTGAGGGCTATCAGCTCTGCTGCCTGGGCAGATCGTTGTGTGATGCAGGCTGTCTCAACTACTGTTCGGGCTGTCGTTACTGCATAGGCAGCTGAAGTGGTGCCATCTGGGAGTTTGATGCAAGAGCCGTCTACCCATAGCTCTCCATCGGGGTCGGGAAAAGCAGTGTCTCGGAGGTCAACCCTACTCCTAGTTTGTTCGTCCGTGAGGGTCACACAGTCGTGTATGGGAGGCACGTCGGGGTCATTTTCAGGCAGAGGCAGTAATGTGGCAGGATTCAAAGTCGTGCATCTCTTCAGTGTGATGTGGGGTGCAAGTAGAGTCAACTCGTACCCTGTCAGTCGTGCGCTAGTCAGGTGCTGGGTCTTTGTCTGATTCAAGAGGGTGTCGACTGCATGGGGTACTAGCACTGTGTGGGAGTTGGAAAGTACAATTCCCTCGCTCTGACGGATAGAGACAGCAGCGGCGGCTACTGCTCGAAGGCAGGCAGGCAAGGCTCTGGCTACAGGATCAAGAGTGGCGGAGAAGTAGGCACAAGGGCGCTGCTTAGGACCAATTGATTGCGTTAGGACAGACAATGCGCATCCCTCCCTTTCGTGGGTGAAGAGGGAGAAGGGTTTGGAGTAATCCGGCGTTCCTAGGACAGGCGCTGAGCAGAGTGCATCCCGTAATTCTTTAAAGGAGGCTTGACACTCAGCGGTCCAAGGAAGCGGGGAGGGGACATCTTTGGTCAGTAGGGCAAGTAATGGTTTCACAATGAGGCTGTAATTAGGCAACCACTGTCTGCAAAAAGAGGTTAGGCCAACCAAAGAGCGGACCTGCTTCTGTGTTTTCGGGATGGGGGTATCTAGGATGGTTTGGATTCGGTCGGGTGTGAGTTTCCTCCCTTCTTTGGACAGAAGATGGCCTAGGTAAGTCACTTGTGGCTGGCAGAACTGTAACTTCTTTTTGGAGACTTTATGGCCATTCTCTGCAAGAAAGTGTAGGAGTTGGACGGTGGCTGTCGTTGCAAGCGGGGTGGTGTCGGCCGCCAAAAGGATATCATCAACATATTGGATCAACACCACTCCCTCCGGTAGCTGGAAGGCATCCAGCTGTCTTTTGAGGGCCTGGCTGTAAATGCTGGGACTTTCGGTGTACCCCTGGGGAGCTCTACAAAATCGGTACGAACGGGATTTTAAGGTGAAGCCGAACAGATAACGGCTATCTGGATGAATGGGGATAGAGAAAAACGCGTTCTTAAGGTCGATAACAGTGAAGGTGGTGGCAGTGGACGGGATGAGGGTCAGAATGGTGGTGATATCAGAGACCACAGGATATTGGGGTACAACCACTTTATTAATCTCTCGCAGGTCGATGATGAAGCGGTACGCTTTCTCATCTCCTTCACCTTGCTTCTTAACAATAGGTAGGATTGGGCTGTTGCAGACGTTGCTAACCACCTCTTCAACCACTCCTGCATCTACCAGAGACTGAATGATCGCTACCAGTGCCTTCTCACCCTCTGGTGATATCCGATACTGCGGGAGTTTCGGGAGCATAGCGTCCTGTCGTACAGTTATGTGAATAGGATCAATCATCATTCGCCCCACATCAGAGTCATTTTTGGCCCACAGGTACGGGGGTAGGGTGTCAAGCAGGGACAGGTCAGCGTCAGTTACGGAGCACATGTGTCGTGGGGGAGGGGATCTGGGCATGTCTGGGTTGTCGTACAGGATAACTCGTATTCCATCTGGGGAACACCTAATGGTAGCTCGAAAATGTTTCAGTAAGTCAATACCCATAATGGCGTCAGGGGAGTTGGAGGAGAGTAGAAATGTCGCGTCAGTAGTGTTGTTTTCTAGGTCAAAGGTAATAGGTACGGACAGGGGGTTAGTGGAGGGCGTCCCATCGAAACCTATCGACGTTATGTGTGAGCCAGACAAGGGTGCCCTTGGAATCAGTCGTTTTGATAACACACTACGTGTCGCCCCAGTGTCTACCAAGAATGGAGACTCTGTACCCAAGACCTTAGCGGTGACATAAGGACCTTGCTGGTCAACACAGAGCTCGACTGGATCCCTCCCTTGCCCCTGGCAGTCCTATGCAAAGTCGGGGGCATGTTCACCTTCAGATAGCTGATATTGGTTCTGTCGGGGACGGTCAAATGTGTTCGGTCTTCCTGATCTGTCATTATTGGTGTCGTTGGGGCTCCCTCGTCCCTGTACTCTATTCCTCGGACCACCCGTCACATCCCTGGAATCCCTATTCCTATTCATTTCTAGCAGAACTGGACACTGGAATTTCCAATGGCCGAGCCCTTTGCAGAAGGCGCATTGGTCATTGCTAACGTCTCTACGTCCAGTGTGGGGTGCTGGGGTGTGATCTTTAGGAGGTAGATCTCTGGGGGTGGTTGATTGGTAGTTCCCCCTTTGGTGTTCCCGTCCAAGCGCTATACCTTGTATCTGGGCTATCATTACCCTTTCCTTTAAATCTTTCTTCTTTTTCTCGGACGCCCTATCATTCTCATTCTTTTGGTGTTCGTAATACTGAGCCATCTGAAGGATAGCTGCGGGTTTGGAGGCCCCCCAACTACTCTCGCTCGTCTGCAGTTTTTGGGAGATTTCTTGTGTTAGTCCCTTTACATAATTTTGCACAAACAGGTGCTGTCCGGTTGCGGTGGTCATGTCTTGGCCACTGTAGTCGGAGAACACTGTCTCAAATCGGGAGAAGTATTCTGACACATCTTCCTGGGGTTTCTGTCGACAGGCTGTGACTATCGACCAGTCTACTTTTCTTTCCGGGACCAGTGTTTTTAACTTCTGGACCAGTTTGTCTGGGAGTTCCAGTATGTCCTTCACTGGTTTACTCCCCGGCTCTCGCTGTCTATCTAGTTTACCGAGTTGGTCCCAGGTATGTCCAAACAGATCCGTGTGGTCAACCTTCCGGATTTGCTTCCACACATCAGCTGGCAGGCATAACCCAAAGAACAAGTCAATATCTGCTAAAGTCATTATTGTCGAACCCAAGGCTGTGCCTAATTCGGTATAAAATGCCGTTGGGTTCTTTCTTAAGTCGGGCAGGGTTTGTTTGAAGGTTAGGATATCTTGTCGGTCCCATGGTTGGTAAACCCAATTGTACACAACCCTTCCCTTTGCATGTTCATTATTAATATCATCGCTCGTCCCCTGGCCCCGTGGCGGGATCCAGTAAGGAGCCGCTTCTCTGATAGGCATCATAGTATTGACTACTTCTGCCGAGGTTGTTTCAGGGACCGTAACCTTGGCTTCTGGCTTCTGTTCCGCGAGGTGGCGGAAGACCTCAAGCATTTGCATGAAGAGCTCCGTCGCCTCACGTTCAGTCCCATCTCCAACATCAACCTTCCTATACAGTGTTGTTAGTTTAGCGGGACCCTTACTCTGATACCTATCTTCATACGCGTTCAGGGTGTGGTAGCTGAATCACAAAATGAAATGCCGTCTGTGGCTGTCGGCGTGTGAATTATATACGCTCATTGTGTATTCTTCGCTCTCCCTTCGGTCTACCAATGTCTTTGCTATTTCGTTGATCCCATCCCGCTCATCTTTGCTTAACCTACTTAACCTGGCTGATGATTGTTTGCTAGCCTCGGGGTCGTCTGACGAAGTTGTTAATGTGGCTGGTGCGGAGGCCGTGAGGGCCGGTGCACTAGCACTAGGGTCACTTTCACTCACACTCGGGGCTCGCAGGTTTTGTTGGCTGGGAGCGTATGGAGGGGGCATGTAGATGATTGGGGGACCTAGCAGTAACTCATCGTTTGCCCGTTGTTTGGAGGGCAGTTCAGGGTAGAGCGCAGAGGGGGTCCTAACAGGACATTGGCCTGTTGACCCTGATTCTTGGTTTTGTGTAGCTTCTTTTCTTTCTTTTATTTCTTCTTCTAGTTGCTTAGCGGCTAGGTGGGCTGCCTTTCGTAGTTCTTTCCCTACTTTTGCTTCTTCTCTTTTCTTTCGTTGTTCCGTTTCTTTGCGCCACATGCCGATACTGTCGAGCATAGTGGGCGTGGTCTTATTCTTCTGGAGCGCTATTTCTAATGTTTTTATTTTATTTTCGTTAAAGGAACCTATCAGTGGCCACTGACTTTCAGGGTTCTTTTTCGTATATTTATGCCATAGTCTAGTGTAAGCTATAGCGACTAGTCCATACTTAGTGAACATGTCCTTATTAGGGGTGCCCTCCAGTGGAGCTGGATGGTTCATCTCTAATAAGCGGTCCGGGCTAAACAGGCTACCAACCAGTGGGGAGAAGATAGGCATGACGGTTTACACCGGGGACAAAAGTCTGCACTACCTATCTTATCACAGCGGGCAAAGACTAGGCAGAATATTTCTATTCTCCGTTGTTTGGCGGCGGTGAATACCTCAAACGAACCAATACCGAATAATCGGCCAATCAAACAATTCAGTGGGGAGAATAAGTGGGCACGAAAAGTTATCGCTACCCACTCTTTCTCTACCTGCAAAGAGAGACCTTGTTCTTCCCTGTTTGCAGACAAAGAATCTCCAGACAATAATCCACGAACGACAGTTCGGGAAACAGTGGGGGAGGAAGATAGGCACGACGGATTACAATGGGGACAAAAGTCTGCGTTACCTATCCTTCACTGTTTGCAAAGAGAGAGCCTGTTTGTTTTTCCCCGTTTGCAGACAGCGAATCTCCAGAGGTTTCAACAAAGCGTAATACTAGTATTATCCAAACAAAAACAATTTTCCTCAATTCGTCGTGTTTACACGACCTTACCCGGACCGCATGGACGGTTTCCTGTCCTCTGGATCCAGCGCCCGATCGTCCTCTCTCCTTCGTGATGTTCGCGGCACTCCTGATGGTTCCCAGTCAGGACCGTAGATCACTCGAGAGAGGTCTGTTCAGAACTAGTGAAGGTCGGATGATCGGCTGTCAGACGAGGGTCTATCGGACATGAGCTCTTCCCGATCGTTGCAGTCGTTCACTCTGTCATCGGGACCTCTCCCACTGGATCCACGTGTCGCTGATGGGCCCCACGCTTTGGGACGCCAAATTGTAGAAAAAGGTAGGGCTAGGACCTTTCTCAAGATTTGCCCGGCGCTAACCGCCCTTGTACCATTCAAATTTACCAAGCAATGAGGCAGGCGCCGGAGACCAGAAGGCAGGAAACAGAAGTTTATTCCGACGGAGCAGAACACATCAGATCAGACAACAAGGTATCGTCTCGAGGTGCTCTAACAGCCACTCAGAGGCCTGGCCTCTTATACACTGGTTTATGGCATGTGACCTTCTTTTAATACAATCACAACTTTGTAAGGCATGGGAAAAGACATCCCCGTAATCCTCGTGTTAATCCCACCCCCATATACATTCACAATGGAGGTCCTCAACCTGCTGATAAGAGGGAGGGTCATCACGCAGCTGAGTGTTTCGTCGAGTCTTAGGATGTGTGCGCCTGATCATGTCACAGGGGGTGGGGAGGCCTGGATCAATAGAGGGTCCTTTGAAGGAGAGCGACCTCATACAATAAAGGCAGTAAATGGTATTTCTCGGCTTAGGCAATGGCCTCGGACCTGTGTGGACAGTCGGACACCGGGTGAGGGGCCATCAATGGAGTGGTATTCATGCTGCGTGGACAATCCAGCGCAGAGGGGAGGTTTATCAACAGAGGGGCATTCATGGGAAGAGAGGAGGTGTTGGTCAGGCGCTAGCGTGACTCCCAAGGACAGGGTCATGCAGATGGGTCATGCTCATAAGGAGGAGGGAGGGGGGAGTCAGGGTGCGCGGAGGATGCTTGCTGGGTCAGAGGGGCGCGCTGGCGATCGGTCGTGGACAGGGAGACCATGATATCTAAAATGGCTGCCGTGCACGTAATACATAGGTGACAAGCTGGCGCAGATGATGTTCAGATCGCAAACTAAAATTCCACATACCCTACAAAAATCATTTGGATCACTATTCGGTGGGTATTTTTATTAGGATTGACATTTCTCTTCTTCCTCACATATACTGCCAGTCGCAATGTATGTGCACTAACTAGACCTTCGACTGACATGCCTTTGCAGATTGGCAGGGCCTGTCAGAGCTGAGTCATGGTGGCCTGCATAATGGGGGGCCCGCCAGCTGACTATCTGATTTTATTTGACTGTTTAAGGAAGCAGGGCAGTATACTGGCTGCCCCCAATTTATATTCTTGCATCCAGTGATACATTATTTTATTATTACTGTATAATTGTTAATACATCTCTCTTTATGAAGTAGGGTATAATATTGATCGTTCTTACTACATATGTTTGCATCTATTGATGCAGGATTTTATCATCACATTTGAATTGATAGTACAATCAATATCTATCTAATGCTATTTTCTCATTTTGCCAAGCCATGTCGCATTGTAGTTGAAATGGCCATAATTAGGAGCTTCTGTTTCTTATCTGTTTGTATGTTTTTCTGTTCAGGAGGTAAGAAAGTATATTGACAGCCCTAAGGTGTGCGTTTATGCATCAGTAGATATAGTACTTTATCATCATCTTTTGAATCGCTATTATATTATCCTTTTTTCTCTTTCTCTCCTTCTTCCCAATTTCTTACTTTTCTGCTCCCGTTCAGCCAGCATTGGTTTCTGTTGGCATGGTTTAAATGCTAATCACTTTTCCTTTCCTCTCTCTTTTTCTTTTTGATTGGTATTCCTTTTTAATTGGTATCTCAAATATGTATTTGAAACGTTTTGCCATCTGTTGAAACTCGAAGTCAAAATGTTGGTGTTTAAATTGAGTATTTATGGATTTGAGATCTGTCTATAATAAAATACACATTGTTTTACATGTTTGTAATATGTTTTATGTGATGGATATCTATGTACTTAATAACGTGATTTTTTTTGTCTGTGTATGGCTTTATGCTGTATAATGTTGTGACAGTGTTGTAGTGTTATGTTTGCAGCCCTGAAGAAGCCCGCATGGGCGAAACACATTGGCTGTGTTGCACAATCTGCTTGTATAAACCCAATACGATTAATAAAATGATTTATAACTACACTGAGAATGATTGCCTCTGACATCGTGACCGTGCTCTGGCTTATGGACTAACCAAAGAATTGTGTCTAGACATCTCTATATATGTGCCTCTCCTACAGTGTGTGTCTTTGTTGTATTAAGGTCCACCAATGGTGGCTGGTTTTGAGAGGTGGGCACGTCTTATGAGATTGGTTAGGAAACATTAACTGAGTTTCATTACAGTGTGGAGAACACAGGTATTGGTGCTGCATCGTATACCCTGCCACTGTAAATCAGTGTGTTAGAATAAAAAATATGTTATCAAACAATTACTTTGACAATCAAGTCATTAATGACTGTTGCACGAACCAATAGATATAGTTAAACACACTAATTTAATGAACTGAAATTTTAAATAATGCTGTTCTCGACTGTTGCTCTGGTTTGAACACCTTAGTAAAACCAGAAGATAAGAGGTGTTTGGCAAAACAGCAATAGTTTTGCTTCATTAAACAATTGGGCTGGAAGAACATTTACAGGCACAAGGTCGGAAGACTGTCTCAATTTACTTGGGTTTGCAGTGTTCTTTTATACATATTTTCATTAATCCATAAATGAAACCGGAATCCCATAAAAGGTAAGAAATTGTTGGTTGCTGCTTTAGAGCCAAAAATGAGTGGTCAACAGTCACTACAGGTTGAGTAGAACTAGTGTGGACACAGTGTGGCCAGAGGTGAATGTGTCCAGATGTCCAGCGTGGGAAGGGCTTGATCACTACGTGTGCTCAGTCCTCATTGGCTATGTGGTCCTAACTCATGTGGCATCTGACTTTATCAGGTTTTTTTTAAGTGCATGTACCCCCTTTGGACATGTGTAAATTGTTGGGGGCAATGTCCCCTGACCACTGTAATGCTGCTGTGCCAATGTGTGGGCTAGATCAAGAGTTTCCAGCCAGCGTGATTGCCTGTTAGCTACGAACCCTCCCACCTGTGACCTTTCATTCAGGGATCCTGCGCTTAGGTAGCAGGTCCTGCCTGACTACATACATGTATGTTGAGGTAGAGTTGGAGTTTGGGATGGGGGATTCTTTTAATAAGGATGATAGTTTATTTGTGTTGACAAACGCAACAATATCCATATTACACAACAATCCTACTGTACCTGAGACATGCACTTACAAATCCGATTACTCCAAGAATGTACTTGGATCTTATCTGCTTGTAATTTATAATACCTTTAGATAAACCATTTAGTCACAGTAAACTAATACCTGTAACTTGGTTTCCTTTTGCGGGTTTTTCTTTCAGTAGAAACATGAATGCCTTTCCTCACAACATACCCTGGCTTAGTACTCTAATCAGAAAATAAATAGGCTTGTAAACCTTCAATTTGATCTTTATGTTTAAACAAAACACAGTGGTGATGTGAGCATGACATACACGCAGGAAAGCGTTCTTTACTTTGGCAAAGAACAAAAGAGGTTGATTGTGTTCCCTGAACAATACAGAACATTTGGCGCATTAGTACGAAAAGTATTCCAGGCTTCTGAACTCCCTGCCCATCAAGACCATTAGTTGTTCTGTTCTATGGAAACAAACCCCTGTGGTTGATGCCATGTGCTCCGCTGAGCTGGGAGAGTGGCGGGCCACCCGCCAACTCTAAATGACTTTCTTAGTTTACTGCTGCAAGTCAGAGCTCACCAGTCCAGCAATTAAGGATGTTACAGAAATATTAGAACATTTATCAGTTCTTTCAATATCTAAATATAAGAACCATTAATAAATGGTGACCAGCCAACATTTACATAAGGTCTGCCACTTGTGTTGCACTGCAAGTGCCATGATATTGACAGCATCCTATACGTTTGAGCTAGAAAATATATATTTTACAGCTGATGGTGTATTATGCCTCAATTGCTCCACATTCACATTTAAGTGGAATTAACAGCGGTTTCATATTTTTCTAGTCACCTCGCCAGTTATCTTGCCATACTATAAGCAGGAAGTTAGCATGCTCTTCTTAATCTAGTATTTACCAATTGCATGCTGGTGGCTTGTAAGAAGACTCCAGGCAGGATTCGCTAGCATGGCACCCAATGCACTTGAATGTAAGTTAGAACAGGGCCATAGCCTCCAAGCTGAGCTATGGCCCTGAGCTAGAATGTGTTTTTTAGCCGATATCACATATCACTCCTCATTCCGGAATGTTCAAGTCCATACTTAAAATAGTGAATCAAAATCACCAAGTCCCAAAATGCAAAGTTCTTTTGGACAGCACAAAAGGGCTGGCTGGTGATCCTGGTTCACAGGGAAATGGAGGTTTGTAAAAAATTGTCTTTCAATTAAGTGTCATTAATTTCAGTGGAAGGTTTGGGCTATGAATTGCAACATTCTATGAATTCGATCTAGGGTCGGCACTGAGATACAATTGACTTACTCTCCTCATCTCACTCCTCTGAAGATGACCCTTTAGGTTGCCCACTTTTTCTCTCACTTGCCCTCAGCCACAACCCAGCACACAGATACTCATTGATCCTAAAGATCTAGGGGCAAATCTACAAGAAAGTGCGGCAGTGCGGCATCGCAAGCCCTTTGGCTGTGCCACGCTGCAGCACTTTCAGAGCACAGGAATGCAACATATTTACAATAATAAGTCGCATTCCTGTGCTCTCCCCTGCGCAGATGCACAAACAGCTGCCATGCGCCAGCGCAGGCACCCTTGCACCATGGTGCAAGCATGCCTTCGCGATGGGGAGATTGTTTTTGTGCAGGAAGGGGCACCTTCCTGCACAAAAACAAACACTATAGGCATTTTCCTCTTTCAATGCGTGCTGTAGAATGTAGCACACATTGAAAGGGGGAAAAATGAGAAGAAATGAAAACATTTCTCCTCGTTGCGCCTGGCTACGCCACGCCTAGGGTGGTGTAGCAAACTGCTGCATTTCCAGGTTTACGATTTCTCATAAATCTGGAAATGAGCCAGGTTCCATGGATGTTGCATGGGAACACCCACAGTAACACCCATGGAACGCCCCTTTCACGCAAAGTGTTGCGTGTAAGGAGGCCATATTTACAAGGACAGAATAAGCCACACAGGGTGGCTTTTCCTGTCCTGTAAATATGGGGTAGAGAAATGGGCTGCCAGTGCGTCATAAAAAGTGACGTGCTGGCAGCGCAAGGGGCTTGTAAATCTGCCTCTAAGCATCATGCGCTGCCACCTCCCCTCAAAGGATCGCAGCTGGTCAGCAGCATTTTACATCAGTCTAAGAAACACTACAGAAAATGAGTTTGTGCCGTTCTTTAACAAAGCAATTCATAGAATGTATTTGTATGCAAACACTTAACAGTGACATGGACAAAGGAGAACATCCTACTCTGCAGTCATTTTTCTTTGCTGAGGTTTACCATTTGTGGCACAGGGAACCAGGGATGGCGGGTGTGGCCTATTTGGAGGGTGATAAAAGGAGAGGCAAAGTCCCCTAGTGAGTCCAGGAAGCAGCGCAGGACACAGCTCTAGCTCACTTTCCTTACAAGCCTGTGTAGTGTTTGAGGGTGCTGAGAGAGGCGATGGCATTGGGCAGAAGTACCATAGCGAATGATGCCAACGCATATGGAGGGACAAAAGCAGACACAAAGGCTACGTTGTCTCTGCTCGCTAGGAAAGACACTTGACCGGTTTTCTACCAACACCACCAACATTTTGATGTCCCAAACGGTGCAAAAATAAGCACAATATCTTGTATTTATCTCTTGAAAACGTGACATCCCTACCACTCACTGCCATTCCTCAGTATCCTGTCTTTACTTCTGTTCTCTATTTGTTACGATTGGCCTCTTCCTCGATGATGGATGCCAGCGAGGTCTTCCTGGGCAGCCCTCAGTGTAAGCCAGAAGTGGGAGGGACAGCTTCTGTTGACTACTACCTTGGAAAACACCATTATCTGTTCGGATGAACATGCACCGTGAGTCCAACTGCCTGCGGGGTAGTGCTTATGTCCATTCCATGGTAACTGTACTTTGTTTTCCATGGCAATGACATGAAAAAGCTTATCAGCTTGCCATTTACTTTTCATTAACTTATCAATGTAATGTTTGACTTTAATGAAGCAGCTGCACAGCACGTTAGGATCAAACCTAAAATGCAATTGCTTGAGCATAATATAGCCCTACTCGATATAGCATGAGGTGAGATTCAGTGGTGCAACACCGCAGCAGTGCGGGGGAGGGGGCGACCAAGCTCCAGGGGGCCCCCTCAGCACAGTACTCTGGACGGAGAGCTCCTGATTGAGTCCTGGGGGGCCCCTCCACGTGCCTTGCAACCCCCCCCCCCCCCCCGCCCACCCTCACGTTTCGTTACGTCATTAGGATGCTCAGTGTCTGCCGTTAAGGTTTCAGCCCCTTCTAGGCATTTGTGATCGATGTTAAGTTGTGAGAAGCATACCCTGAATGTTGCAGGTTTAGGTATACTTGTGTATGGAGTGGACGTTTTGGAAGGCACATTAAACCCCTGCAAGAAATACATTGAGGCAGGCATATGTGGCAGACCGGGGTGGATTCGTTTTCGGGGAAATAGGGAGCCGAATTAACTGTTGTATAAAAACACGAATCAGTAATGCTGTAGCACCGCCATTTTAAACCCATAGATCAGTTTGTTATTGGCTAGAAAGAAGACTCTTTGTACTAGAGACCCTTCAAAGAGGATAAACAAGCAATGGATGACCTGGCATGTAAAGAGGGTAAATAGCCTTTTTTTTTAAAAAAAAAATGGTGTCATTTGTGTCCTTAACGTAATTACTGGATTCATGCTTTTGTCAGAAAAATTGCTAATTGTACATTGTAGTTGTTTTTTTTAATCTCATTTTATTCAGCGAGAGGTTGGTAAGCAAAGACGTTTTTGGTATGAAAGGTAACTTCAGTAAACAGAACTGTGAAACCTGTTCGACAAGGAATTCTCTTCCAATATAAAGTCATTTTCTAGCCACTATAGGGTGAACTCTGAGTCTCCTTTTTTCTTGGAAAAAAAAACAATTAAGCGAGTATACGTTTTTCTCATACATTATAGTTACTATTCTAGATGCTTATTGGATTTACGAACCTAAATGTCTAACACCCGGAAGTATGAATGTTGCCTGTTTTTTGTAGCAACGTTGTCCAGGTAGCTGCGGCATACATGGTGGTTCTATAATGTAAGTAATGGTCTTCAACAGGGAAGAAAGCAAAAGACGTGAGGCTGCGTTACTGAGTAATGCAATGAGAGCAGTGGAGGGTTTACTTTGGGAAGCACTAATGGTAGAACAAACAGCTAGGAAACAAGACATTAACGATCAAACTCTGCCTGTATAATGTCTTCGTAGATAATCACAGAAGAGATATTAGTATTTTATGACATAAGAACAGTAACTGAAAAAGTTGACATTTCCAAAAGTTTCTATGATGGAAAACAAAAATGTCCTCATTAAAAAATGACATTCAAATAGTATGAGCAGTTTTTTTTTTAACCTGTGATAGGATGAGATTGTCCCAATGGGCTTTGGATGTAAATGATTCTTTTTCGTTGTACTGTGAGGTCTCCAGGGAAGAATGTTGATATTTGCATTGCTGATGGATTCAGTGAGAAGTTCCATCAATTGTTCCACTCACACTTTATTGTCTCCGAGGACCGTCGATGATATGGTGCTTCAATTGGCTCAGAGTCAATCAATTTAATTTAATTTAATTCAACGCCAGCTTTATTGTTTGGGTAATTAAAACCATTACAATGATCCGTTATAATTTACAAATGATCTCGGAAATGGACAATAGGCACTTTTAAAAGGTTATTAAATTAGTGTGTTTGTAGCTCCATGATTTCGTTAATTAAAATCTGTACAATATACAATTCGAACTCAGTACAAATGTGAAAGGGATATTTACAAGTTATTGCTGTGTGCTGTCCTGATGGGAGTACAAGATTTTTAAGGTACATAATATTTTCACACAAGCCAGTACGTGTACGTTCATTTCTAGCCTCACAGACATCAGCCCATGTGTCTGGTCAGATCACTCACTAATCAGCTGCTGGGTTCCGTTAGCCAACCAACTGTTACACCCACCTCCAGAGTGGAGAATGGTGTGCAGCTGGAACAATATTGATGCAGACAACCTAATAGGCACCCTGCTCAGTACCTCCCATAATGAACCCACAAAGATAACCTCGACCAGGAGAGTGAAGCCCTCACTGGTAACATATGTAGGGCCATAGATCAGGTAGCACCGGCCTGGAGGGAAAGAGTCAAAGATAATGGCAAGGGGGGGGGCCCTGGTTTAACAAGGATCTTAGGGCAGGAAGCAAATCCTCTGTCAATCCAAGAGGACATGGCTCAAATTTCTTCACCCAGTCACGCTTGCAAGCTACAAAACCATGCTAACCCCTATATAAAAAGGCCATTATGGCCAGAAAGGCTGAATATTATGAGGCTAGAATTACAGATGCTACAAATAAACAGAGGGAAATGTTTAGAATTTTCAGAGGGCTCAGCCAGAAGTCAGAACAGAAACTAGCACCCGAGCCAGTGGATTGCAATACATTCAGGACTTCTTTCTTCAGAAAGTTAGGGATATTTTAGCCGAGATAGAAAACACTCCTACAAATCAAGTAGTCCTGGACCAGAGCCTAGCACCTCGCACTCCGGGCGAGTAACTTACCGTTTCCCTAAATTAGACTCAGCGACCTAGACATGTCGGATGAATCGCGGTAAATCTGGCTCCCCTGCAGATCCTTGTCCTCAAGTGTTTTCCGAATGGCCATTCCCGGGCTAGAAAGAGAGATCCTCTCTCTACTTAATCATTCCCTGGAGACAGACAAAATGGTGGTTCTCGTAATCTCCTCCAAAGGCAACCCTTGGAACGACCTCTTCTGGCCACAATAGCTCGGCACCGCCCCTACGCCAGTTCCAGTCGTAAAAAGCCTGGGCATCAAGATTGATGTCAATCTCTCCATGACCAATCAATTTGCTACTGTGGTCAGCACTTCTTTGGGCCTAACAAGACACTTGTGGAAACTTGCCCCTCTTCTCTCATCCACCTGTCTACAGATAATCGTGTCGGCCACAATGGTGTTCAGGTTGGAGTATGGCAATACCTTATGTATTGGTCTCCCTGAGATATTAATCCGCAAACTGCAGGTGACCATGAATGATGCAGCTGGGCTGATCTTCAGGCTCCCTAGGAGGGCTCAGGCTACCCCTCTGCTGTACAAGTTGCAATGGCTCCCGGTCAAACAGAGAGCAAAGTTTTAGGGTCTCTGCATTGCCCATATAGCCATTTATGGCCAGGCCCCAGTTTATATCAAGGAGCACCTGGTGAACTATGTGCTGGGAAGCACACGTTGATTGTCTCAGGCAGGCCTCCTGGCCTACTCACAGGACAAAACTGTATCTAAAGATGGCAGAGCTTTTTCCGTTTTAATCCCCCAACTTTGGAACCCACTGCCTGAGAATCTCTACAAGGAACCCGCCCTTCTTCCTTTTAGGAAACGCCTCAAGCCTCATCTGTTTAGGCCGGCACTGGACACTGTCTAACTCCTCCGCTTAGGTGCTTTCAGTATTGGCTTCTGGGTCTTCTCCACAAGCGCTTAGTGACCTGCAGGTGATTGTGCGTTATACAAATTGTAGTTAACATAACATAACATAACATAGCTTTTCAAGATGAAAAAGCTGTTGATGTCAGGCGATGTGTTTAAGAACAAAGAACAGGGCATTTTGCGGACATACTGTTTATACCAAAGGTAATTTCATTTATAAACTGTAGAGTCAATAAGTCATATTTCTTCAAGCTTCTTTTCTTCTTGTGCCATAACTTTTGTGAATCTTATGCATTATTGAGTCGTCTCTATTTTTCTAAAAATGAACAAAAAAAGTAACATGAAGCAAGCTTTTCCATTCCTCTGCTAGGTCTGGGCAAAGCCACATGATCTGTAAGATTGTTTCAGTCTTGCATTTGCATAGCCTGCAGTTGTTATTGTCTGGTGGTTTGATTCCAGGTGGATTTGAGTCGCCTAATGGAAACCTCCCATACCTATAATTCATTAGTGAGGATTTCCAGATTTTTTTTAAATCATTTGGAAAGATAAGCCTGCCAATCGTTGGTTTCATTGAGGCTAATATTCATCCCAGCATGTGACCGCTTGAACAAGTCATTTTTTTCTTAAAGATGTAATAAACTTTGTAATCTTTTTGAATGACTTTAAATACACTGAAGCTTATAGGCAATGTCCAAAGATCTTTAATGTGTAATATATGGAATCCTGATTCAAGGTAGTTTCCTGAAAATTAATTTCCTCTTGGGTTCACTATTCCTGTTCAGATAAAATGGTCTCATGTTTGTTCGTGTGACTCTGAGTTTGTGGTACAATCTTAGATATGCTGCTCATTGCACAATATTTTGTTTCACTAACGCAAAAGCTAATCTTATTTTAGTTTGTGATGCATTCATGGGGAGCCAAAATTGTTATATATATATATATATATATATATATATATATATATATATATATATATATATATATATATATATATATACACATATATATGTGTATATATATATATATATATATATATATATATATATATATATATATATGTATATATATATATATATATATATATGTATATATATATATATATATATATATATATATATATTACCTACTGGCGGTCGCCAGTAGGTAGTTATAGTTAGGATTTTTTTCAATGTTAAATCTCAAAATTCTATTTGGAATAACTTTGGCACCGGTTGACGAATCTGCCTCAAAATTTCCTGAAAATGGCCTCGCGGCGTTCCGGTCCTTCCCTGAAAGTTTGCGGGGGCTGAGATAAAAGGGGGTCCCAAAACGCGTTTTCCCCATGTTAATTTCCATAGGGCGGTCGATTTCACTTTTAGCCCGAACGGCTGAATGGATTTCCACCAAACTTGGCAAAATTGTAGGGACTGGTAGCCCGATGTGCCTTTGCTATGTCTCAAGATATGTCCTCCAGTGGATTTTGAGTAATTAAGGTTCAAAAAAATATATATATCTATAGCCGCGCTCCGGTACGCGCACCGGTACGCGCACCGGGCGCTTACCGCGACTTGCGCGCAGAAAGCTGATTGGTTCTGGGGTGTCTGTAAACATTCTAAACAGTCCGGAGCGGCCGCCATCTTGTGTCTCGGTAGGATCGAGACACGAGAGGTGGCCAAAACAAAGAGGGAAATGACCATAAGGGGGCAGAGTAGACCCCCCTTGACCCCCTAGGTTTGATGTGGGGGCCATAAAAGGGCCCCGCGGGGCAAAAAAAAATTATTATTTTTTTTTATTTTCGCGGGGTGAGCGCCCAGTACGCGCACCGGTACGCGCACCGGTGCGCGTACCAGGGAGTGTACCATGGGGAAAAAGAATGACAGTTTTAAAAGTAGCTGTTTAAAAAAAAAATGTTTTGTTGTTTTTTTATACATACACATACATATATATAAATGCATATGCATATATATATGCATATATGTGTATATGTGTGCGTGTAGAGAGAGGTAGAGAGGTAGAGGTGTAGAGGTAGAGAGGTAGCGGTAGAGAGGTAGAGATTAGTAGAGAGAGAAGAAGAGAGAGGTAGAGAGGTAGAGAGTGAGTAATAGAGAGTAGAGAGTGAGTAGTAGAGAGTAGTAGAGAGCAGTAGAGAGAGTAGCAGAGAGTGAGTAGTAGAGAGTAGTACAGTGAATAGTAGAGTGAGTAGTAGAGAGTAGTAGAGAGTGAGTAGTAGAGAGTGAGTAGTAGAGAGTAGTAGAGAGTAAGTAGTAGAGTGAGTAGTAGAGAGCAGTAGAAAGTGAGTAGTAGAGAGTAGTAAAGAGTGAGTAGTAGAGAGTGAGTAGTAGAGAGTGAGTAGTAGAGAGAGAGTAGTAGAGTGAGTAGTAGAGAGTAGTAGATAGTGAGTAGTAGGGAGTAGTGAGTAGCGAGTAGTAGGGAGTGAGTAGTAGAGAGAGAGTAGTAGAGAGTAGTAGAGTAGTAGAGAATGAGTAGTAGACAGTGAGTATTTGAGAGTAGTGGAGTAGGAGAGAGTAAGTAGTAGAGAGTAGTGGAGAATATTCCAAAGTTTGGCACAGCACCACTTTCACAATGAGTCCAATCAAATCATATCACTTAGAGTCCTTATTGAAGCGCTGAATCTTGGGGTATATTCAAATGCTTTTATTTTCCTTAAGTTTATGTACCACAGCCAGTCGAAACGTTTCGTTCTGTACAACAGAACTTCTTCAGGGCGTTCTTATTTCCTTCAAGTTATGTCGGTATCCAGTTGTCATATAACTAGATATTTCTTCCAAATGTTAGACGAGACATAAGTATATTCTTATTCAAAGTGACTAGGTATCAATTTTACCCACACAATTCGGGCAGACGAGTAATTTATAGCATCCTCAAAGTCTGTCTTTCAAAAATTCAAAAGTATAGGGCATGATAATCCAAATCCAAATGTTTCACAAGAAAAGTCATTTACAATCGTTCGGAATATCGGTGTTTGGGCAGATATGATCCAGGGACCCCCAGTATGCAAGGGGAATTAGTCCCCCCTCTGCAAACGCGCCAGTGGCCTGCATTGCAGAGAGGTGTAACAAGGGTGTGGCCTCATTACACTTCTCTGCAATGCAGCTCCCTCGCGCATACTGGAGGCTCCTGGTGGACTAGTTGACCCCAGGGACCCCCAGTATGCAAGGGGAATTAGTTCCCCCTCTGCAAACGCGGCAGTGGGCTGCGTTGCAGAGAGGTGTAACAAGTGGCATAGTCTCATTACACCTCTGCAATGCAGCCCCTAGCGCATACTGGAGGTTCCAGGTGGGCTAATTGGCCCCCATGGGCCCCCAGTATGAAAGGGGAATTAGTTCCCCCTCTTCAAACATGCACGGGGCTGCGTTGCAGAGAGGTGTAAAAAGGGTTGTGGCTTCATTACACCTCTCTGCAATGCAGTCCCCTGGCGCATACTGGAGATTCCTGGTGGGCATTTAGGTCTTATATAGTTAGGAATTAGCATTAAAAAAACCTTTGAAATTCACTGAAAAAACCATAGGTTTCACACCAGTTATAGTTAGGAATTAGCATTTAAAAAACCTTTGAAATTCACTGAAAAAACCATAGGTTTCACACCAGTTATAGTTAGGAATTAGCATTTAAAAAACCTATTAAATTCACTGACAAAACCATAGGTTTCACACCAGTTATAGTTAGCTGGAAATTTTACTGACATAAAACCATTGAAATTCCCACGTTATAGTTAGTTGGACTCACTATAACTTGCGCGCCTGCAATGCACTGCTGATGACGTCACATATTACATCACTCATGACATGGTCAGTGACATCACTCATGACATCACTGATGACACCATCCAGTGAATGTGTGTCTTTCTGAAAAATAAATTTGTTTTATATATGTATTTGTAAAGGTCGATGGAAGAATAAATGTTTAAATAAGTGTGTAAATGGATGTTTTTTTTAAAAAAATTGGTTGGTTAACTGGCTTATTAAGTGTATCTTAGTGAATACATATATTAGCGAGTATTGTTTAAATATTTAAATGTTTGTATCAGTGTTTCTCTTTGTGTATAAGTGGCTGCAGGGGTTGGTGACTGACTCACTGTTTGTATGTGTTTTGAAGACAGCATATGTGCAGGACTGTATGGGTGGATGAGTGTGTATATGTGTGTGTTAGTGAGTGAATGACTGTCTCACTAGTGTCTTCATTAGTAACGACATATGTTTTAATCTAGTATATGTGAGTATTGATGTATATAAGTGAGTATAGTATATATAGTGAGAGATTGTAGGAGTTCATGTTTAAATAAGTATGTGTTTCTATAAGTGATTGTTTAAGAGAGTAAGTATGTGTAAGTTTCCTTAGAAGTAAGGTGGTAGTGTGTGTATAAATGTATATGCAAATAAATGGATGTTCAATAGTTTATTTGCATGTGTGAGTATGTGTGTGAGTAACTTTTGGATGACTGCTGATGTGTAACAGGATGTATAGGTGTATCACTACATATGATGAGTGAGTATATATATGAGTGACTATATAGAACTGTTGGTGAATGAGTGGATGAGTATATAGATGGTGGAATTACTGAATTGGTTGTTGTTACTGGTTTGGGTATCTCCATTTTTTTGAAAATGTTTGTTTCTATTTTTGAATATGTGTTTCAAGCGTTACATTACACTGAAATTAGGTCTGTCTCTGTGTCACAAGGATGGTGTCATCAGTGATGTCATGAGTGATGTCACTGACCATGTCATGAGTGATGTAATATGTGACGTCATCAGCAGTGCATTGCAGGCGCGCAAGTTATAGTGAGTCCAACTAACTATAACGTGGGAATTTCAATGGTTTTATGTCAGTAAAATTTCCAGCTAACTATAACTGGTGTGAAACCTATGGTTTTGTCAGTGAATATATATATATATATATATATATATATATATATATATATATATATATATATATATATATATATATATATATATATATATATATATATATATATACACACATATATATATATATATTACCTACTGGCGGTCGCCAGTAGGTATATATAGTTAGGATTTTTTCTCTATGGGATTTTTTGAAAATTCTATGTCTAATAACTTTGGCGTTTGTGGACGGAATTGGCTGCAATTTTCAATTGACTAATGTACTTTACGTTGATTGTACATATTTGTGTATATACCTTTTAACATGTACTGGCCATGTATATACACCTTGCTGGGTTGGGTTGGTCTAGATGACCATGGAAATGGTAGAGGGTACTTACACTATTTGCACTATATAAGTAAGGTCTAGACCCAGGGACTCTATGGTCCAGTGGAAGGCAGGAGCCGAAACGCGTAGACCGTCCATTTGATGCACATTATCTTTTGCACTGGTGTGTAAATAAAGCGCTGAAATCCATCTGTTGCTGTGCCGTGGTCTTTATTCTACCTAAACGTGGGAAGAAGAAATCTGTGGCTATATATATATATATATATATATATATATATATATATATATATATATATATATATATATATATATATATATATATATATATATATATATATATATATATATATATATATATATATATATATATATATATATATATATATATACATATATATGTGTATATATATATATTACCTACTGGCTATATAGTTAGGATTAATTCCCTATGGGATTTTTGAAAATTCTATGTCTAATAACTTTGGCGTTTGAGGACGGAATCGGCTGAAATTTTCAGGAAAATGGCACATTTTGTTTCTGAGCAGCCCCTGAAAATTTGGTGGAGTTTCGTCAAGGGGGGCTGAGAAAAAAGGGGGGTCCCAAAACGCGTTTTTCCCATTCATTTTTCCATAGGGCGGTTGGACTCACTTTTAGCTTGAACGGCTGAATGGATTTGCACGAAACTTGGCAAAATTGTAGGGACTGTTAGCCCGATGTGCCTTTGCTAGGTCTCAATATATGTGCTCCAGTAGTTTTTGAGAAATTAACGTTTAAAACAAGATATATATCTGTAACAGCGCTCCGGGCAGCGATCCGGTCCGCTTATTTTTCGCGAAACGGAACTTTGCGCGCAGAAAGCTGATTGGCTCTCCGGTGTCTGTCAACATTCTAAACAGTCCGGAGCGGCCGCCATCTTATCTCTCGGTAGGATCGAGAGAGAAGAGGTGAAAAACGAAGGGGGAATTTATTGAAAGGGTGCAAGGTATACCCCTCTTGACCCCCTAGGATTGTTGTTGGGGTTATTAAAGGGTCCCGTGGGGAAAATAAAAAAATATATATTTTTCACGGTAGAAGCGTTTCCCGGGCCGCGAACTGGGCCGCAAACTGGTAGCGAAACGGGAATTCGCCATTTTTTGCTTCGTTTTAATTGTTTAGAGACAAAAATTATCGCCGCACATCGGCCACAATGCATGAATATCTTTGAAAAGTCAGCGATATTCATGCATTATCCAGCAAATGCTCTTAGCCATGTTATCCACCTTCCATTGGATAACATGGCTAAAAACTGCTCTGTGCGTGAGCTTTTTTTTTTTTTTTTTTTTGCTGCGTGACGTTTGTTAACGTTCGATTCGATGGAAATCAGGAAGTGTTGAACACCATTTTGTCACTGCGAGTAAATATTTTGTTATAAATGAATCCTTATTGATAAACATTGTCTGCGCCATCTTGCGTTTTTGTCCAATGCCACAATTTTGTCGTGCACGGCAGCCATTTTAGATGCCTTGACCAGGGCCACTCTCTGCACGCCGCCGATTCTCAGCATGGCTCCCCACCCTCGCACGCATCTCCCCCACGCAATGGTCACCCCCGCTCTCTCTCTCATGCATGGGCCATATACTTCCCCCATCTGCGCTGCTCTTCTCTGAGAATCACACCCTGTGCCCGCTCGACACCTCCCTTTCACCCTATTCACTACCGCACCCTCTGACACTCCTCTTCCTCTGTGTCCGATTGTCCAGGCCGGACCTAGGCTATCACCTAGCCCTGCGGATGTAGTTTATGGCCCCAGCTGTAGAGTATCCAGACATGCCAACCCTCCCAATTCAGGTGTGAGACTACTGATTTCAGTGCTAGTCTTTCGCTTCCCGATTCCTGCAAGGAAAAACCCGGGGGCATATTTCCAACAACTAGCGGTAATTTTTGTCTCTAACTTGTTTAGAGACAATAATTATCACCGCGCTTCGGCGAATTTTATCGCACATAAACCTTGCTATTAGCAAGGTTTATCGCAAATGCGATAAAAAACGGCCGCAATGCATGAATATCGCTGAAAAGTCAGCGATATTCATGCATTAGTCAGCAAATGCTCTTAGCCATGTTATCCACTTCCCATTGAACAAGCGCATGGTCTTTTAAAGATTTGTGAAGTACTCGGGGCGGCGGTGTGTGTGTGCCCTCTTTCAGGAGCGGGCGGGGGGGCACTGCCAGCAATTTGCAGGCCAGGCAGTGTTCAACACGTGCATCACCCTTTCTCTGCCTGCTATTGCGCTCCATGCTTCGGAAAGGTAAGAAAAAGAACGTGCATTTGAGTTTGAAATGTCCGATCTTGTAGCAGTACACTTGCAAAGCCCACACATGACAATAACCCGATTCAAGGCCCATTCACCCGATTTTTTTAAAAAATATAGTACTCCAAGACAGTTACATTTTAAAACTTTAATAATATTTAAATATAACGAACGCAACAAAAACTGTAAATATATTTAACCATTTTTTGAAATTAACCAGAACTATAACGATAACAACAACAACAACAATAATATAACTTTTATGCCTAAATTACGCAAACATTTAGCTAATCTGCTAAAGGGGGGAGTCGCCATTTCTTTACAATAATCAATAATGAAAAATCCACATCAATAGGGTTGCCCGTTTTCTCGATGCAGCACTATAGTGCAATATACACAGCACCTGGGGTGTCAAGAGTGAACAGGTCTTTCTTTGTTCCTTAAGATGTTATCTCCGAGAATGCTGATGCATTGGTGTCTGTACACTTCTTTGTCAATTCTGTCAAGATGATAACTGCTTTATAAACAGACGATATCTTTGTTTAGTCATTAGTGTTAAGTGTGTCTGAAACTACAGTGCCCTTCTGTTTTTTTTTCTTCAGGTTCTACAGAGTTTTGTGTGTTGTTCTTTTGAGCGACAATTATTCCAGAGGTTTCAGGTTCACTTGTTTTGTTCTGCAGTGAGTTAACAGCTTTAGAGAGTTCATGTTTATTTGCTATGTCCTGCTGTTCGTCAACTGCTTCAGAGACGTCAGCCTCATTTTTTATGTTTCAGTAGATCCTGGACCTGCCCGGCCGCGCCCAAAATGGCGCCGGTGTAAATGGGACTCGTAACTGCTTGTTCTGTACTGGTTGCCCAACCTTGATATCACGAGATACATATGCAGTTTTGAAGCACATGGCGGAGGCTTGTCTGCTGTAGTGGGGCGCCCCTTTATCGTTTCAGTCGCCATTCCGCCCGCTTTTGCTACACTGTGCCTTTTCCGCCATTCAGCTGTTTAGCGCCCGCTCTTACGGCTACAGCGTCTCGCTCACCATGTAGTTGAGTTGCTCCCACTCTTGCGGTGCAGCGGTAGGCGGCTGCCACAGGACTCTTAAAATGGCGGCCGGCTCTTCGGATTTGGGCCTGGTCCAGTAAAATGGCCCTGGGACACCTTGGAACTCGGACGCTTGTCTGCCAGGGCTTGGGTTCCATTCTCGAAAGCGTCCCCTCAGCCTTGAAGATTGTACAAAAGTCTTGGGGGCCCTCGACTCCCGCAGGCTTCCGGTGGGGAGCGGCTGCCATGATTGCTTGCGGAATGGCCACGACGGAGCTACGAGATGGTGGTGCTCTCATGGTGACGCCAGCTTCAGTCTGAAACATCCAGAAACAAGGTGGGGCTTTCATCGTTTGGGGAAAAAAAATGTTTTAATCCAATGAAAAGTGTTATTTTTAGGTCACATGACCTAGTCTTACATAATTAGGAAAAGAAAAGTAAAATGAACCAATGAAAAGTTTTATTAACAAGTCACATGACCTGTTATGCTTACGTTACGCGCTGCGCGGCGCGCTCTGGATCGTTTCCGGGAAGCTGCGCCTTGCGCACCGGAGCACTTCCGGGTGCGCTAACGCGTCGCGTCATATGACGCATTACGCGACAATGCAGGTGCAGAATATAGTCAAAATGTCTCCACCAACCAGCGGTCGGAATTCCACCGCTTTCAGCAGTCCAAAAAGTTCGGTCAAATCTTAAGAGCGGGAGCAACTCAACTACATGGTGAGCGAGACGTTGTAGTCGCAAGAGCGAGCGGTAAACAGCTGAATGGCGGAAGAGGCACAGAGTACCAAAAGCGGGCGGAATGGCAACTAAAACGGTAAAGGGGCGCCCTACGACAGCGTGTCTTCAGGTGAAACGGATTGTGGGACAAGGTCCAGAATGAAAGATTCTTCAAAAGGGAAAAAATTCCGCCGGACCCCGGGAGCCGGCCGCCTATGCCGGGGGCGATCTCAGGCCTCACCAGGGCAACACGACTTGGGGAGGGGGCAGGAGCCAAGCGCCCCCTCTCAGTACGCGCCATCTCACCGCCCCTCGGGGGCCTCCGTCAAGCGGTTTAGGGAGGCACCGTATCACATTGTTTTCCAATGCAGTCAGGTCCACAAATGGACCCCACTTACTTTGAATAGTGAAGCTGCAGCAGGTGCAAATAAGGTTTAAACAGTGTTACAAGAGCTGCTTAGAACTCTGAAGTATGGCACTCAACAACCAGGACTTATGCCATTTATGTAAGGCAGTGACATGGAAGCAACTCAGGGACAAAAAGCATGAACGAACATTCAAGTATGAAAATCTAATTTGGAGAAGGGGTAGAATCCAAACGCCCCCTGCCAGTTCGCGCCACTACACCGTATGTGGAAAATCTGAAGCCATCATTCTACAAACTCTCAACGCTTGTTATCAGTGCATGACTTTCATGCTCGATCGATTGAGCTAGCCGGATCGGGCAATAAAAAGTATAAAATAGTTATGTAAATAGTTATTTAATAAAATGTTTTACTCTGTTTCTTTGGTGGTGTGTTGTGTATATTTATAATATTTGCATAGGGTTTGCCGTTATTTTGGGCGGTGTGGGTGGCGGAGTCGAGCTGTTTTGCAGCCCTCATGGTGTGGAGCTCAATTCATTTCACTATTTTCGTATTTCTCATGAAGGGTTATTCCTAATGTTTGTATTTTACCGAGGTTAAAAAGAGATCGAATTAGTGGTCTACTGATTTTGCTTGATTACTTTTACTTTTTTACACGATTTTTCACTATCTGCAAAGACTAAACAGAGTATTGCGACTTTGTGCTTGTTTGTAAATAGAGAATGATCCAAAGAGAACCAATTGTAAAACAGTAAATGCTTGGATAATAATTAATCAAATGGAGAGACAAGCAGGTACGACGGATTACAACAGGGGTAAAGGTCTGAGTTAACTACCGTTCACTATCTGCAAAGAGAGAGTACTACTAAGAGAAAAGAGGGGAGTGGGGGGGGGGCAGCATTCAAAGCACATCAGCGTGCATAAACACGAAAACGTTTTTACCTATCACGTACTTGACATTTGACAGCTTTTGATATTTGCTATTAAAAAACCATTGAAATTCACAGAAAAAACCATAGGTTATAGTCCATATATAGTTAGGAATTTGCATTTACAAAACCTTGAAAATTCAATGAAAAAACCATTGGTTTTAGGCCATATATAGTTAGGGATTTGCATTTAGAAAACCTTATTTTACTCGCATAAAACCATTGAAATTCCATATATAGTTATAAGCGCTAACTATATATCGCGCACCCGCAATCCACTGCTGATGATGTCACATATTACATCATTCATGACATGGTTAGTGACATCACTGATGACATCACTGATGACATCTCAAATGACATCACTGATGACATCACTGAAAACATCTCATTTGACATGACTGATCACATCACTGATGATATCATTCATGTGATAATACCATGAACCTCTTCAGACTCTAATATAACCTTAGATACAATCAGTGTAAACAGACAGTCACAGACTGTCACTCATCCATGGAGTTACTCACAAACCTAGTCAGTTATGCCAAAAATCAATCACACCTCCATTTTCTCAACTATACAGTTATACACACCTTACTTATTCAAACATATACTAACACATATTTACCTTACTCTCTTATACAATCTCTGATACATGTTCACAATGATCCATACAGCCACTCACACATTCACTGGCTCTTATTCACAGTTATTTATAGATGTCAACTCTCACATGTACTGTGTTTTACATATGTACTTAATTTGACATGTAGCACTGAGATATCCATTCACTCACTAATACACTCATGCACAGTCAACCGCCCATACAGCTGTTTGCACATGCACTTTTGAATCTATACATATAGTGAATCAACTACTCACACATCTATGTACAGAGTCGCACACCTCCCAGCCACCCATACACACACACACTCAGTTTCCCATACAAATACTTGGACAACCAATCAATAACCCATACAGTTACTCATATAGCTACTGATCAACATATGCAGCAGTTTGTAGAACAACAGATATAATGAGGCACAAATTAAAACAATTTAGTCACTAACCCATGCACTCAGTGAGACACATTTAATCACTCACTCAATCAGTCAGTCATGCACCTAGTAAATCCTTCATCCAGACACTTATATATCCACTCATTCTTCAATATGTAAAACATATTTTAACTTTACAGAAACATACAGTCACTGGATGTTGTAATCAGTGATGTCATCAGTGATGTCATTTGAGATGTCATCAGTGATGTCATCAGTGATGTCACTAACCATGTCATGAATGATGTAATATGTGACATCATCAGCAGTGGATTGCGGGTGCGTGATATATAGTTAGCGCTTATAACTATATATGGAATTTCAATGGTTTTATGCGAGTAAAATAAGGTTTTCTAAATGCAAATCCCTAACTATATATGGCCTAAAACCAATGGTTTTTTCATTGAATATATATATATATATATATATATATATATATATATATATATATATATATATATATATATATATATACACACATATATATATATATATTACCTACTGGCGGTCGCCAGTAGGTATATATAGTTAGGATTTTTTCTCTATGGGATTTTTGAAAATTCTATGTCTAATAACTTTGGCGTTTGTGGACGGAATTGGCTGCAATTTTCAGGAAAATGGAACATTTTGTTTCTGAGCAGCCCCTAACAATTTGGGGGGGTTTCATCAAGGGGGGGCCGAGAAAAAAGGGGGGTCCCAAAACGCGTTTTTCCCATGTTAATTTCCATAGGGCGGTTGGCCTCACTTTTAGCTCAAACGGCTGAATGGATTTGCACGAAACTTGGCAAAATTGTAGGGACTGTTAGCCCGATGTGCCTTTGCTAGGTCTCAATATATGTGCTCCAGTGGATTTTGAGTAATTTAGGTTCAAAAAAAGATATATATCTGGGCGGAGCCTAACCACACATCTGATCTGATTGGCTGTCAGCACTTCATCCAAGAAGTGTTGGCAGCCATCTTGGGACCAAAATACATGATAGCACCTCATTAAAAAGCATTGTAGTTAATAGAGGGTTTTAGGACTTTAGTTACATTATAAATCATTTGTTGATGGTACCATACTCGTTTTAGGAATTGTGGTGGGTTCTAAGGTGATTTTACCATGTGAAAAAACCTTCTGCTGTAATATCATGAATATTGTTTGAAAGAAAACTAATATCTCATGATTTTCCCACAGTGGTTTGGAAGGGGATCTATAAGCTAGACTCAAAGCATATTTTCTGTAAATTCACATTATCTGTCTCAGTCATGTGAAAATGAAGTCTGACATTCTCAGTAAAACATGTACATCCAACAAGGACAGAGACTGTCAGTTGATTCCTTTGTGTTCTACTGCAGCCTCCTAGAGTGTTCTAAAGAACAACTAGAGCGCTAACAGTCCTACTTATTACAAAGGTATGGCACACCTGAAGCCATCTTGATTGGAATAAAGTGGTAACTCTTAAAACATTTAATTTAAAAAGAAACAACATGAGGGGGTATATTTTGCCATAGAAAGTATGATTAGTGCTGCAGAATGAAAAATTAGGGCACATTTTGAGTGACTTCTCAAATCCTTTTCTATTTCATTAAAACATTCTGACATGCAGTCTCCCAAAATGGCCACCAGAGACAAAAGAGCCCAAATGTAGCCCAAATATCACCCAGATGTAGCCCAAGTATAGCCCAATGACAGAATGTCCCAGAGTGTTCTAAAGAACAACTAGAGCGCTAACAGTCCTACTTATTACAAAGGTATGGCACACCTGAAGCCATCTTGATTGGAATAAAGTGGTAACTCTTAAAACATTTAATTTAAAAAGAAACAACATGAGGGGGTATATTTTGCCATAGAAAGTATGATTAGTGCTGCAGAATGAAAAATTAGGGCACATTTTGAGTGACTTCTCAAATCCTTTTCTATTTCATTAAAACATTCTGACATGCAGTCTCCCAAAATGGCCACCAGAGACAAAAGAGCCCAAATGTAGCCCAAATATCACCCAGATGTAGCCCAAGTATAGCCCAATGACAGAATGTCCCAGAGTGTTCTAAAGAACAACTAGAGCGCTAACAGTCCTACTTATTACAAAGGTATGGCACACCTGAAGCCATCTTGATTGGAATAAAGTGGTAACTCTTAAAACATTTAATTTAAAAAGAAACAACATGAGGGGGTATATTTTGCCATAGAAAGTATGATTAGTGCTGCAGAATGAAAAATTAGGGCACATTTTGAGTGACTTCTCAAATCCTTTTCTATTTCATTAAAACATTCTGACATGCAGTCTCCCAAAATGGCCACCAGAGACAAAAGAGCCCAAATGTAGCCCAAATATCACCCAGATGTAGCCCAAGTATAGCCCAATGACAGAATGTCCCAGAGTGTTCTAAAGAACAACTAGAGCGCTAACAGTCCTACTTATTACAAAGGTATGGCACACCTGAAGCCATCTTGATTGGAATAAAGTGGTAACTCTTAAAACATTTAATTTAAAAAGGAACAAAATGAGGGGGTATATTTTGCCATATGAATTATGATTAGTGCTGCAGAAAGAAAAATTAGGGCACATTTTGAGTGACTTCTCAAACCCTCTTCAATTTCATTAAAAAATTCTGACATACAGTCTCCCAAGATGGCCACCAGAGACAAAAGAGCCTAAATGTAGCCCAAATATCACCCAGATGTACCCCAAGTATAGCCCAATGACAGAATGTCCCAGAGTGTTCTAAAGAACAACTAGAGCGCTAACAGTCTTACTTATGACAAAAGTATGGCACACCAGAAGCCATCTTGATTGGAATGAAGTGGTAAGTCTGAAAACACTCAATTTAAAAAGGAACCACATCAGGGGGTTAATTTTGCCATATAAAGTATAATTAGTGCTTCAGAAAGAAAAATTAGGGATCATTTTGAGTGACTTCTCAAATCCTCTTCTATTTCATTAAAAAAATTCTGACATGCAGACTGAAACATGCACTTTGAATACCAGCAGCAGACGTCCCTGGTGAGCAGTAGCTTTACTACAGTGATCTAATGTGCAACTAGAGTGCTAACATTCAGAATTTATGGCAAATGTGTGACACATCTGAATGCCTTCTTGATGGAACCAAAGTAAACAAGCATTGAAAATGCAATAGATCTCGCCCTCGTTTAAGTTAAAGCCATTCTGTTTGTAATGAGGTGGCTTTTTAGCTTTGCTTTTATTAGTGTTTTTTCAACTTTCATGTAAATAACATGCATCTGTATGCATATAAGTATATGTATGCATGCATTTATGTTTGTATTTATATAGATATACAGATGATATATGTTTATATATGTATGTATATATATATATTCACTGAAAAAACCATAGGCTATAGACCATATATAGTTAGGAATTAGCATTTACAAAACCTTGAAAATTCACTGAAAAAACCATAGGTTATAGACCATATGTAGTTAGGAATTAGCATTTACAAAACCTTGAAAATTCATCAGTGATGTCATCAGTGATGTCACTGACCATGTCATGAATGATGTAATATGTGACATCATCAGCAGTGGATTGCGGGTGCGCGATATATAGTTAGTGCAACTAACTATATATGGAATTTCAATGGTTTTGTGTGAGTAAAATAAGGTTTTGTAAATGCGAATTCCTAACTATATATGGTCTATAACCTATGGTTTTTTCAGTGAATATATATATATATATACTGCAGATAATCAAGGTTAATTATTTCTATTGTAATTGAGGGCAGTGAAAAGTGGACAACAATCTATATATTCTCACATCTACTGCTTTTCTCATGAATATTTGCTCTTTCTCACTGAATTGTTCTGTTCTATTCAAGCAAATGATCGAGGGCCCGATTCACAGAATGAACTTACTACTTTTGGCATTCACAGAATGCACTTACTACTTTTGGTATTCACAGAATGTACTTACTCATTTCGGTATTCACAGAAGTTAGGACTACTAACTTTAGGACTCCTAAATGCCTTCTGTGAATACCGAAAGTCTTAACATTAGGATTTTTCTCAATTTAGTAGTAGTAAAGTTAGGACTCCTAACTTTAGGACTCCTAAATGCCTTCTGTGAATACTGAAAATCTTAAAATTAGGATTTTTCTCAATTTAGTAGTAGTAAAGTTAGGACTCCTAACTTTACTACTACTAAATTGAGAAAAATCATAATTTTAAGACTTTCTGTATTCACAGAAGGCATTTAGGCATCCTAAAGTTAGTAGTCCTAACTTTACTACTACTAAATTGAGAAAAATCATAATTTTAAGACTTTCGGTATTCACAGAAGGCATTTAGGCATCCTAAAGTTAGTAGTCCTAACTTTACTACTACTAAATTGAGAAAAATCGTAATTTTAGGACTTTCGGTATTCACAGAAGGCATTTAGGAATCCTAAAGTTAGGAGTCCTAACTTTACTACTACTAAATTGAGAAAAATCCTAATTTTAAGACTTTCGGTATTCACAGAAGGCATTTAGGAGTCCTAAAGTTAGGAGTCCTAACTTTACTACTACTAAATTGAGAAAAATCCTAATTTTAAGACTTTCGGTATTCACAGAAGGCATTTAGGAGTCCTAAAGTTAGTAGTCCTAACTTCTGTGAATACCGAAATGAGTAAGTTCATTCTGTGAATATCAAAAGTAGTAAGTGCATTCTGTGAATGCCAAAAGTAGTAAGTTCATTCTGTGAATCGGGCCCCGAGTCTTCTGCAGGTTACGCATGTTCAGAATCATTTGAAATGATTTAAACTCTGCCTCTGTAAGGTATACAAGATCAAGGTCAATTAAGGTAAATGAGTCTGGGATCTTGAAACTATACTTCACTGCCAATCTGCAGCATTGATGGAGGCACGTGATGTTATGGTATGTGTTGTATTACTCTTAGGAGTGGAAATGCTTTTATTTCAAACAGGTTTTCCAAGTTTTTCCATTGGTTGCATCATTGAACCCTGGTACCTTAAGAATAAAGACCTAACTTCAAAAATCCAGGAAGGCTCTAAATTCTACTTTGATGAGAACTCTGAGTCAGAATCCATCCTATGGGATGCATATACTATTGTTGCGATGGGGCAAATGATACGGCTAATTGCAGTAAACACAACAGGGAAAAAGGGTCAGAGGGAAAAGATTTATAGACCTGCCCAGGGTGGGGTCCCCCAACCAGTAAATGCAAGAAACTAAAGACACACACTGGGGGTCTACAACTGGTCCTATTATGCTCCAGAGAACAAACTGACAAACAGACTGCTCAACAAGTCAGTGGATGGTTTGCAAATGCTGTGTAGCAGAAGAGTTTCTGGTGTATTTACAACAATGACCTGTGCAGAGGGATTCACTTCAAATATAGACCAGACCCATACAGAGAGAGGTAGGATGTCCATCAACGTCATATGTAGATCATGTATTCTCATTTGGCCATCCATATAGGAATGGTGTGTCCCATGATCATTGGGACTAAGCCATAACCTAAAGTTGTCCGGGTCTTGTCTTCAGATGCAGTGAAGACCATATGAGTGAAAAGACTGTGATGGGATCCAGTGCAGTGCAAAGAAAATGTGTAGTGAGGTTAAAATAGGGTAGTGAATCAATACCACAACTTTAATATCACTTGATCACTCCTTTAGTAAAAACAACAAGAACAGTGCAAAGGTGCAGTTTAAACAAATAGCTGCATATATACGGCCAACATGTTTCAGCCTTAAGGGAACAAAATCCAGCGGCTTTCTTCAGGGCCACCGTCCTTAACGTTTGCTACTGCGTTACAAAAAACAGTGAAAAGTAAATAAATTAATGAAAGGATACAACTGTGTCGTGATAGGCATCTCTCAAACCTCTGTATCAACCAGTGTCTGTTTTATCTGTTGATGGAAGAGAAACAAACATATTTTGTATGAATCCTAACAACAATTGCTTACAGGTCACTATTCTTTACTTAAAAGTACTGTAGTTTGATAACCACTTGGTACTAACCTGTGTTGTACAGGAAGTAAACCTCACCTCTCCTGGAACCTGGCTCAGGATAATGTGAGGCCCCGCTCTAGAAAAGGTGAAAACAGGGATGAGGAAATAGTATAGGGTAATAGAACTAATCTCTAACTAATTAACTATTTCAAAATAGGGAAGCTTACGACTGAGCCTTCCCACACGCTTGATCCATTATAGCGCGATTACCAGCAGCATGAACCCCGAACTACATCTTTTGTTGCTATGACGCGTTTCTGTAGTTCTTATGCGTGGCTATCGCGAGAAAGAGGATCCGACGTAACTGATAGCATTCGAGACGAGCGTAACATCACAGCGCTTCAAAGGTGAGCTGCAATTAATAACTAACGACTAAGAATAATAACCTAAGATGTACTAGTGTATTATTGTCTTAGCAAGACATGTTTCTCACCGCAGTATATAATAACGTGAAGTCACGCAGCCCCGGCGGCAAGCCCCGCCCATACTCAAACACTTTTCAGCGATGATGTTTCCTGCCCTCGTTGCCTCCCTCCAAGCTCAGTTGGAAGCTTTGAGGCAACGACGGACAGGTAAGCCTGTGAGCTCTTTTCGCATCCCTATCCCCCTATCCCCCTTTGGCTGCCATATACCTTGCGAGGACAGACAAGGGGAGGTTTAGTCATCCGTTTAATTAAAGAGAATTTTCCATCTCAGAGAATACCAGGAGGAGTCTTTACCATCACCCTCCTATCTAAGACACAATGGTCAGCACGATAAGCAGGGGCAATGGCTGGTTTGAAGTTAAATACAGCAGCGTATTGCCTAAGATATACTGGTCAGCACGACAAGCAGGGGCAATAGCTGTTCCAAAGTTAAATACAGCAGAGTACTGCCTTTTCTTTTGCATTTCCTCCGCGCTTATTACTTCTTCCAACATTAGACAACAGACGTTTCTAAGGGATTTCTTATTCACAAGATGTCCTTCAATACACAGAGAACGGGGCTTCTGTCTCACTCTTAGATTAATAGACATCCTGGTTAGTAGAATAACCAGATGTAATAGACTTAAAAATATACTTTGCCAATATTAAAGACAGTAGTGAAGAGCTGGAGAGGTTTCCTGCCGAAATGTTGAGGTGGGGCCTGTTTAGTTCACCAGCCTGAGATTGAGTTTTTGCTCGAGAAGGTGTAAAGTTTAGAGGGATGTCATTTTAGATAGTTAGTTTCTTTTTGGCTTTGGGGGTCCTTAATGAACCCCCTGAGAAAACCTAGGGGGTCAGGGAGTCTCTACCTTGCCCCCTTTCCAAGATCTCCACTATAGTTGATCATACTCTTGTAAAACGAGCGTGCACCTCGCGATTTTGTAAAAAAAAAAAAAAAATTGCCTTGGGGGTCCTTAATGGACCCCCTGAGAAAACCTAGGGGGTCAGGGAGTCTCCACCCTGCCCCCTTTCCACGCTCTTCGCTATAGATTTTCTCAGTCTTGTAAATAGTGGTGCGCGCACCCCGCAACTTTTTTGCAAAAAAAAAAAATGTTTCTTTTTGGCTTTGGGGGTCCTTAATGAACCCCCTGAGAAAACCTAGGGGGTCAGGGAGTCCCCACCCTGCCCCCTTTCCACGCTCTCCGCTATAGTTTTTCACAGTTTTGTAAATAGTGGTGTGCGATCGGGTGCGGGCACCTCGCAACTTTTTGCAAAAAAAAAATGTTTCTTTTTGGCTTTCGGGGTCCTTAATGTACCCCCTGAGAAAACCTAGGGGGTCAGGGAGTCTCTACCTTGTCCACTTTCCATGTTCTGCCCCTTTGTTCTCTACAATATGTTGACTTGCACTGACAAAATGGCAGTCAACACTTCCTGATTTCCTCCGAATCGAATGTTGACAGACGTCAAACAGCAAATCAGAATTCCGCTTGCGCACAGGGGTGCGCCCACTAGTGCGCGCACCCATGCGCGCTTATAGATATGTAATTGATTTCAACTTCAATTTTCTCAGCAACTACTGGAGAGATTTACACCATTTAAAGAAAAGCGTAATCTGCGAGCCGGACTCTACCTTTTTGCCAAATTTCTTATAATTCCATTCAGCCGTTTGGGCTGTAGCCGTGTCTAATCGTCCTATGGAAAATAACATGTGGAAAACACGTTTTGGGACCACCCTTTTATCTCAGCCCCCACTTGACGAATCCCCCCCAAACTTTCAGGGAAGGAGCGGAGCGAGCGATCTTCTTTGAGAAATTCGCAAAGATACGTCCACCGGCGCCAAAGTTATTCCGAAAAGAATGTTGTGGATTTCCTATGGAATCTAGGTCCTAACTATAACTACCTACTGGCGACTGCCAGTAGGTTATATATATATATATATGTATATATATATATATATATATATCACTGAAAAAACCATAGGTTATAGACCATATATAGTTAGGGATTAGCATTTACAAAACCTTGAAAATTCACTGAAAAAACCATAGATTATAGACCATATATAGTTAGGGATTAGCATTTACAAAACCTTATTTTACTCGCACAAAACCATTGAAATTCACATATATAGTTAGTTGCACTAACTATATATCGCGCACCCGCAATCCACTGCTGATGATGTCACATATGACATCATTCATGACATGGTCAGTGACATCACTGATGACATCACTGATGACAACATCCAGTGACTGTATGTTTCTGTAAAGTTAAAATATGTCTTACATATTGAAGGATGAGTGGATGTATAAGTGTCTGGATGAAGGATTTAGTAGGTGCATGACTGACTGTATGTGAGAGTGATTAAATGTGTCTCACTGAGTGCATGGGTTAGTGACTAAACAGTCTTAATTTGTGCAACATTATACCTGTTGTTCTGTAAACTGCTGCATGTGTCGATCAGTAGCTATATGAATAACTATATGGGTTATTGATTGGTTGCCCAAGTATTTGTATGGGAGACTGAGTGTGTGTGAGGGTGGCTGGGAGGTGTATGACTCTGTGCATAGATGTGTGAGCAGTTGATTCACTAGATGTATGGGTTCAAAAGTGCATGTGGAAACAGCTGTATGGGTGGTTGACTGTGTGCATGAGTGTATTGGTGAGTGAATGGATATCTCAGTGCTACATTTCAAAGTAAGTACATATGTAAAACACAGTACATGTGAGAGTTGACATATATAAATAACTGTGGATAAGAGCCAGTGAATGTGTGAGTGGCTGTATGGATCATTGTGAGCTTGTTTCAGGGATTGTATAAGAGAGTAAATATGTGTTAGTATATGTTTGAATAAGTAAGGTGTGTATAACTGTATAGTTGAGGAAATGGAGGTGTGATTGATTATTTGCATGACTGACTAGGTGTGTGAGTAACTCCATGGATGAGTGACAGTCTGTGAGTGTCTGTTTACACTGATTGTATCTAAGGTTATATTACAATCTGAAGAGGTTCGTTGTATTATCACATGAATGATATCATCAGTGATGTGATGAGTAATGTCAAATGAGATGTCATCAGTGATGTCATTTGAGATGTCATCAGTGATGTCATCAGTGATGTCACTGACCATGTCATGAATGATGTAATATGTGACATCATCAGCAGTGGATTGCGGGTGCGCGATATATAGTTAGTGCAACTAACTATATATGTGAATTTCAATGGTTTTGTGCGAGTAAAATAAGGTTTTGTAAATGCTAATCCCTAACTATATATGGTCTATAACCTATGGTTTTTTTCAGTGAATTTTCAAGGTTTTATAAATGCTAATCCCTAACTATATATGGTCTATAACCTATGGTTTTTTCAGTGAATTTCAATGGTTTTTTAATAGCAAATATCAAAAGCTGTAAAATGTATTCTTATTCTAATTCAAAAATATATTATATATTTTTTTTTTATTTTTTTTTTGTTTCGCTGCCGGTCCGCGAACCGGGCAGCTTCCCGTTAGCTTAATTTTGTTCCGCGATTCGGTCCGCGAACCGGTAAACGTTCCGTTAGCGCAACTACCGCGTTAGAAATCAACATTGTGACGCATCGCGTAAGCGCGACGTATCACATCACCGCGTAATGCGTCCTATGACGCGCCGCGTTAGCGCACCCGGAAGCGCTCTGGAATGTGAACCGAGGCGCGAACCGAGGCGCGAAGCGCAGCGCCCCGGAAGCGATCCGGGGCGCGGCGCGGAGCGCGTAACGTAAGCATAACAGGTCATGTGACTTGTTTATAAAACTTTTCATTGGTTCATTTTACTTTTGGTTTCCTAATGATGGAAGGCTTGGTCATATGACCTAAAAATAACACTTTTCATTGGTTTAGAACATTTTTTTTTCCCAAATGATGAAAGCCCCACCTTTTGTTTTCTCACTCTGACTTGTAAAGCAAAGGACCCAGATGCATTTACAGTTTATCACTAAAAATGTTCCAGGCTAATGTATTTTCCTGGGAAATTTACAACTGTCCTGCAAATAAAATATTCCTATTTCGAGAAAAAAGGCGTTTCTTCGTTCCATGAGGGAGCCGTTGAGCAAAAGAGGCTCGGCCTGCTGTCTTAGTCGCTGATAGGCCTGAATATCGGATTCTTATCGATCACTTTATGTTGCAGGAGTGGAAAACACAACAGCCCTTGACCATTTATCTTTACAGCATTCCTGCGTATTATACCTTTTAACCGTCATGTAATCGGGCTGCTTTATTTCACTTGCCTTTTACTGATTCGAAAACAGTGGCTATTATTCAAAACTTTACCAATCTAGGTACTACTACCATGTTTTGTTTTAAAAACCTTTATTGTGAAAATGTCAGTATACAAATACGGGCCTATAACCACGTGGGCCGGCCATGGAGCAAACTGGAATCGTATATGATGAGGGGACATTTACACTGGAGAAGAACGTAACAGGCGGGCCATTAGGTTGCAAGAACTAAGGTGTCTAACAGTTGCGGAATCGGTGGACGTAAATTTTATAATTAAAGTACGACAGGTCCAGTTACAATAAAATTATCTAGATATACATTTGCGGGCAAGTACCAAGGGTGACGTTAATTAGAACTTTCAATAGTACAGTAATCAATAACACATCAGAACTTAATATCAATAGGGATGTCCAAATGTTCAATCAGTACTCGTCCCAGCCCGCCATGTGCTTCAAAACTGCATACGTATCTCGTGATATCAAGGCTGGGCAACCAGTACACAACAAGGAGTTGCGAGTCCCATTCATACCGGCGCCATTTTGGGCGAGGCCTGGCAGGTCCAGGATATAGTCAAAATGTCTCCACCAACCAGCGGTCGGAGCAGAACCCCTTTCGGCAGTCAAACAATGTTCCGTTAAATGACAACAGAAGCGATAGGCGACAAGAACCATCAGTCAAAAGAGGGTAGGGCAAGTTCTTCCCTACCGGGTCACGTTGGGGCTCCACCGGAACTGATCGAATTGGTAGTCTACAGTGTTTCTGGATGTTTCAGACTGAAGCTGGCGTCAGCATGAGAGCACCACCATCTCGTGGCTCCGTCGTGGCCATTCCGCAAGCAATCATGGCAGCCGCTCCACACCGGACGCCTGTGGGAGTCGGGGGCCCCGGTGACTTTTGTAGAATCTTCAAGGCTGAGGGGACGCTTTCGGAAATGGGGCCCATGCCCTAGCAGGCAAGCGTCCGAGTTCCAAGGTGTCCCAGGGCCATTTTAGTGGACCAGGCCCAAATCCGAAGAGCCGGCCGCCATTTTGAGAGTCCTGTGGCAGCCGCCTATCGCTGCACCGCAAGAGTGGGCGCAATTCAGCTGGATGGTGGGCGAGACGCTGTAGCCGCAAGAGCGGGCGCAACTCAGCTGGATGGCGGGTGAGGCACTGTGCCGCAAGAGCGGGCGCAACTCAGCTGGATGGCGGGTGAGGCACTGTGCCGCAAGAGCGGGCGCAACTCAGCTGGATGGCGAGTGAAACGCCAAGGGGCGCCCCACTGCAGCTGAGGAGCCTCCACCTGGGGAGGCGGGGGAGGCCCCTTCGCGCCGCCTCCCCCCCCGGGGTGCCCCACGCCGTCTTTCGGCGCAGCATTGTAGGATGGCCAGACCAGTGCGGCAACTTGCTGGACACCACCTCTGTGCCGTCCGGATCTCGGTGCGTTGTGCTGCCTTCGGCCTATTCGCACAACGGTCCTCTACTGACGCCGCCTCACAGGCCGACGGATTTTGTAGGCTTTTTATAGCCCAAAGCCGACTAAAAGACAGCCCAAAGCAGCCCATTGTTGCTACTCCGGGGAGGGAGGGGCAGGGACAGTGTCAAGCGGACGGTGAATGCTTTGAGATGGATGTTGCAGCAGGCTGCCATGTAATTAGTTGTTTAAAATGTTTGTTTTTTACCGTGTTTACTTTGTTGGAGCATTGTATATATTTATAAGTTATTAAAGTGTTATAATCCTACTACTTTGTTGGAGTGCTATATATTTGTAATGTGGCAACGAGCACAAAGATGTTACTGTATAACCAGAAAAAGACATAGTCCAATTGTGCGTGATCTAGTCCAATCTGGTGACACCGATAGTGGGTATCAGCAGACTTTCATTTGTATAGGGTTTGTCGGTTATTGGGCGGGGTGGGTGGTAGGGCAAGCATGCTTAGGCAGCGAGGGCGGCGGAGCCGAACTACCTCGTGGCCATCCCGACCGCGAGCTTGGCTCCTCCCCCTGGTTTCATACTTTTTGCGGAGGGCTATTTCCTGGTGTTTCTTGTTTTAGCAGGGTCAGAAAGGATCCTATCAGTCGCCTACTGATTTTGTTCGATTCCTTTAGTTTTGCCATAATTTGCTAGGAAGGTACCGTGGCTAATCCGTATTTTATATATATGTCCTCTTTATTAGGGTTGCCCTCCGGTGGGGCCGGACGAGCTACCTCTAATAAATGGTCCGGGTAGAACCAATTACCAATCAGTGGGGAGAAGATAGGCATGACAGATTACAAAAGGGGGGACAAGGGTCCGCACTACCTATCTTTTCACTGCTTGCAAAGACTAGACGGAATATCTCTATTCCATGTTATTTGTAAGCAGAGAATACTTCCAAAGAACTAATATCAAACAATCATTGTTCGGACAATCAAACAATCAAATGGTGAGAAAGAGATAGGCACGACGGGTTACAACGGGGGACAAAGGTCCGCGTTACCTACCCTTCACTACCTGCAAAGGAAGAGAGAATCTTCGTATTCCTCTCCGTTTGTAGACAGAGAATCTCCAAAGAGGACCAATGTATCAAGTAGCGACCAAGGCTAAACAAACCAATCAATCGAATAATACTAGTATTTTCAAACAATTCCGATACAAACAATCAATCAAATAGTCAATCAGGTGGATAAAACCATCCTGCCAATCAGACGTATAAAACGTCCTACTTAACCTTACCCGGACCACGAGGACAGTTCTTCGCCTTCCCCTTCCAGCGCCCGATCGTCCTCTTACTCCAGTTTTACCACAGCACTCCTGTGGGGTCCCAATCAGGACAGCAGGTCACTCAAGAGAGGTCCGTTCAGAATCGGTGAAGTTCAGTCGATCGGCAGCCAGACGAGGGTCCTCTCCAGGCAGGTATACTCCAATCGTTTAGACGTTCACCCCGTCGTCAGGACCTCTCTTACTGAACCCACATGTCGCTGATGGGCCCCGCTTTGGGACGCCAATTGAGGAAAAGCAGCCAGTTACTGTCGAATGCCCAGGCTGTTGGTGCAAGGACGCCTCTAATTTCCCATAGCAAATAGTTACCAAATAAAGAGACAGGCGCTGGAAGCTGGAACACAAGAACATAGTTTATTTCTCATGAGGAGAGCCTGTCATTTCGGACACGCACACAGAATGTCTTCGGGAGGTGCTCTGACCACATCTCTGAGGCCTGGCCTCTTATACACAGGTTTATTGCTTTATTACATGTGACACATTCTTGTGAAGACTTTGATGTACAGAAAAGCATCCCTGGAATCTTCCGCTTCAGGCTCAGTCCCACACACCCTTATAGTGAGAATCCCCTCCCCAATCACAATACAGGATCGTTATCAGATAGTAAGAACAGCAGGACATTCCGCCGATTCCCGGAATGTGTGTGGTGTGACGGATCTCATGGGGTGGGGGCCTTGATCTATTATAACTCCTTTGAAGAGGGGTGATTCTTTACAGTTGGGGCCATAAACTACATCCGCAGGGCTAGGTGATAGCCTGGGACTGGCTTGGACAATCGGACACAGAGGAAGAGGAGTATCAGAGGGTGCGGTAGTGAATAGGGTGAAAGGGAGGTGTCGGGCGGACACGGGGTGTGATTCTCAGGGAAGAGCAGCGCAGATGGGGGGAGGTTTATGGCCCATGCATGAGAGAGAGAGCAGGGTGACCAGTGCGTGGGGGAGATGCTTGCGAGGGTGGGGAGCCGTGCTGAGGATCGGCGGCGTGCAGAGAGTGGGTCTGGTCAAGGCATCTAAAATGGCTGCCGTGCACAACAAAAGTGTCGCATGGAAAAAAGGCAAGATGGCGCAGATCAATCAATCAATCAATCAAAGACATTTGTAGAGCGCACTACTTACCCGGAGGGTCTCAGGGCGCTTGGGGGGGGGGGGGTGCTGCTACTGCTCGAACAGCCAGGTCTTGAGCTTCTTCCTGAAGGAGAGGTGGTCTTGGGTCAGGTGCAGGTCGGTCGGGAGGGAGTTCCAGGTCTTGGCGGCCAGGTAGGAGAAGGACCTTCCTCCTGTTGTCGCTCTTCGGATGCGGGGGACAGCGGCGAGGGCGTGGTTGGTCGATCGGAGGTGGCGTTTGGGAGCGTAGAAGTTGAGGCGGTTGTTGAGGTAGCTCGGGCCTTGGTCGTGTAGGGCTTTGTGTGCGTGGGTGAGGAGACGGAAGGTGATTCTCTTGTTGACGGGGAGCCAGTGCAGGTCTCTCAGATGTCCCGAGATGTGGCTGAGTCGGGGGATGTCGAGGATGAGTCTGGCTGAGGCGTTCTGGATCCGCTGGAGTCTCTTCTGGAGCTTGGCGGTGGTTCCGACGTAGAGGGCGTTGCCGTAGTCCAGTCGACTGGTGACGAGGGCCTGGGTGACCGTCTTCCTGGTCTCGGTGGGGATCCACCGGAAGATCTTCCGTAGCATGCGCAGGATGTTAAAAAAGGACGCGGAGACGGCGTTGACTTGTCTGGTCATGGAGAGGGAGGAGTCCAGGATGAAGCCCAGGTTGCGTGCGTGGTCTGTTGGTTTGGGTGCGGTGCCCAGGGCGGGGGGCCACCAGGAGTCGTCCCAGGTGGAGGGCGAGGAGCCCAGGATGAGGACTTCCGTCTTGTCAGTTCAGTTTCAGGCGGCTGGTTGTCATCCACTCGGCTATGTCTTTCATCCCTTCGTGAAGGTTGGCTCTGGCGGTGGCGGGGTCGTTGGTGAGGTAGAGAATCAGCTGGGTGTCGTCAGCATAGGAGATGATGTTGAGGTTGTGTTGGCGTGCGATGGCCGCGAGGGGGCTCATGTTGACATTGAAGAGGGTGGGGCTCAGCGAGGATCCTTGAGGGACGCCGCAGATGACTTTGGTGGCCTCTGACTGACGGTGGTAGACGGACTCTCTGTGTTCTTCCGTCGAGGAAGGAGATGATCCTTTCCAGTGCCTTCTCCTGGATTCCGACGTTGCTGAGGCGCTGCACTAGGGTGCGGTGGCAGACAGTGCCGCTGTTTCTCCGTTGTCCATCAGGGCTCGGATGTCATCGGTGGCAGCGATGAGGGCGGTCTCGGTGCTGTGGTTGGCTCGGAAGCCAGACTGTGAGGGGTCGAGGGATCCATTCGTCTCGAGGAAGGCGGCCAGCTGTTTGTTGACGGTCTTCTTGATGACTTTGGCTGGAAACATAAGAGGAGCGAGATGGGGCGGTAATTCTTGAGTTCGGTGGGGTCCGCTGTAGGTTTCTTGAGTAGGGCGCTGAGTTCGGCGTGCTTCCAGCTCTCCGGGAAGGTGGCGGTGTCGAAGGAGGTGTTGATGATGTCCCGCAGGTGGGGTGCGATGACAGCGTCGGCCTTGTTGAAGACGTGGTGAGGGCAGGGGTCAGTTGGAGATCCGGAGTGGATGGAGTTCATCATGCGGACGGTGTCTTCGGTGCTGTTCGGAGTCCAGGCGCGGAGGGTGGTGGTGGGGGCGGTGGTTCGGTCGTGGCGTGCGTCGGTTGGGTGCTGAAGCTTTTGTGTATGTCTGCGATCTTGTTGTGGAAGTAGGAGGCGAGGGAGTTGCAGAGGTCTTGCGATGGGGTGATGTCATTGTTTCCGGCGTTGGGGTTGGAGAGCTCTTTCACGATGTTGAAGAGTTCCTTGCAGTTGTGTGCGTTGTTGTCCAGCCGGTCCTTGAATGCAGTTTTCTTGGTGGCGCGGATCAGTTGCTGGTGTTTCCGGGTGGCAAGCTTGAGGGTGGTCATGTTGTCCAGAGTTGGTTCACTTCTCCAGGCTTTCTCGAGGGCTTGGCAGTTCTTCTTGGAGCTCTTGAGTTCGTCGGTGAACCATGGGGCCTTCTTGCTGCCGGGTCTGCTGGGCGGGGTCCTCAGTGGGGAGAGTTCATCCGCGCAGTTGCTGATCCACTTCGTGAGGTTGTCGGCGGCCTGGCTGGGGTTCGCTGAGCTGGCGGGAGGGTGCTGGCTCAGGGAAGCGGCGAGCTGGTCGGCTGTGATCTTGTTCCAGCTTCTTCGAGCAACCTGTTGCTGGTGGTGGTGGATCGTCGTTCTTTTGAAGGTGAAGTGGGAGCAGCTGTGGTCCGTCCAGTGGAGTCCGTTGGCGTGGCTGAAGGCGATGTCTTTGCTGGATGAGAAGACGGCGTCGAGTGTGTGTCCGGCGAGGTGGGTGGGGGTGGACACCAGCTGCTTGAGACCGAGGTTGGCGAGGTTGGCGAGCAGGGTGATGGGGCTGCGGTCGTTGTTGTTCTCCAGGCTGAAGTTGATGTCCCCCAGGAGGATGTAGTCAGCGGAGGGGAGGGCATGCGGGCTGATGAAGTCGGCGATGTCCTCGCTGAATTGTGTGCGTGGTCCCGGGGGTCGGTAGATCAGGGTGCCTCTGAGGGTGGTTTTGGGGTCCGTGTGGATCTGGAAGTGCAGGTGTTCGGCGGTTGTCAGGGTGTCGTCGGTGTTGGTCTTGATGCGGATGGTGTCCCTGTAGATGATGGCGAGGCCTCCTCCAGTCTGGTTGTCGCGGTCTCTTCGGGTGATCTTGTAGCCCTCTGGGATGGCGATGGCGATGTTGGGCGCTGAGGAGTCGTTCATCCAGGTTTCTGTGAGGAAGGCGACGTCAGGGGCTGTGGTGTCGAGGAGGTTCCAGAGTTCGATGGCGTGTCTGTGGACGGAGCGGGTGTTGAGGAGGATGCACTTCAGGTGGTTGCTGCTGGTGTTCGGCTTGGCGGGTGATGGTGCGGAACAGGTCCGGATGCAGGTGAACTTGCAGGCGTGGCAGCTGAAGGGTCCGTGGGTTCGTCTCGGGGTGGCTCGGTAGCATCCCGGGATTCGGCCGGTGTTGAGTGCATTGAGGGTGGCGGCGTCGTAGGTCCGGCGGGTGGGCTGGTGTCTGTGGGGCCCAGGGGTCCTGGCACTGGGCGCGGTCCAGGCGCGGACGGGCGCAGACGGGCTTACCTTTGGCGCGCCTTTGGCGCACAATCGGTTCTCCCGCTGCGCGCGTCCGCTGCACGGTCGCTCCGGGGGCGTCATAAGAAGGGAGCCGGTAGGGAGGGTCTGCGGGGAGGCGGGAGCGGGCTGACCAATCGGCTGGCGGGGGGGTGGGGCCGCGGGCTGGCAGCGGCGGGAAAATGGATGTCGGGCTTGGTGGGCGGCCCTGCGGCGGCTGGGGCAGCGGCTGTAAATACAGGTAGGCAGAGGCTTGGTGGGTGGCCCTGCGGCGGCTGGGGCAGCAGCGGTAAAAACAGGGAGGCAGAGGCTTGGTGGGCGGCCCTGCGGCGGCTGGGGCAGCGGCAGTAAAAACAGGTAGGCAGAGGCTTGGTGGGCGGCCCTGCGGCGGCTGGGGCAGCGGCAGAAAAAACAGGTAGGCAGCGGGCAGCAGGTAGGCAGAGGGGGCGACCAGGCCGGAGACGCAGACAATGTTTATCAATACGGATTAATTTTCCACAGAGAGAGCGGGGGTGGTCAGAGAGGAGGGGTGTTCGTAGCGCCAGGAAGACGCGCTGGGGACCAGCGAGGGGCAGAGGGGCCATAGCGCTTTCAAAATGGCTGCTTCTTGCTAGAGCGTACGTGCCTGATTGGGGACAAGGTGGCGCCGATTATGTTGACATCGCAAACCAGATTTTAACACATAGACATGGAAGTGAAAACTGCACCATTGCTCCCCCCCCCCCGACTGACACCCTCCTTTGCCTCAGCTTGGATCATCATTTGCTAAAGTGTTCGAAGACCCCACCGTGAGTATAAGCACAACCGGGGCCTTACTGCACACCCTGAGAAAAACTACGCAGCAAGACAATCTCTACCTTCTCCCTTTTCCATGTTCCAACGGTTTGAAATGAACAATATATTTACTCGCAGTGACAAAATGGCGGTCAACACTTCCTGATTTCCTTTGAATCGAACGTTAACAGACGTCACGCGCAGCCGCTGGAAGACATGTATCAACATATATGAGCCTCCTCAGCCACCCTCAGAAAACCTAGGGGGTCAGGATACGTCTCCCGTGCCCCCTTATACCCATTTCCCACATTGTTTTTCCTCCATCTTGTGATTTAATTAAAACAAAACACAAAATGGCGAACTCCTGTTACGCTACCGGTGAGCGACCCGGTTCGCGTACCGGGAAGCGCTTCTACCGCGAAAAATCAATTTTTTTTTTTTGCCCCACGGGACCCCAACATCATTCCTAGGGGGTCAAGAGGGGTCTACCTTGCCCCCTTTCATTAAATTCCCCCTTCGTTTTTCTCCTCCTCTTGTCTCTCGATCCTACTGAGAGACAAAATGGCAGCCGGTCCGGACTATTTAGAATGTTGACAGACACCGGAGAGCCAATCAGCTTCGCTTCGCGAAGTTCCGTTACGCGTCAGGTACGCGAACCAGAGCGCTAACCGGAGCGCTGTCACAGATATATCTGTTTTTTAAAACGTTAATTTCTCAAAATCCTCTGGAGCACATATATTGAGACATAGCAAAGGCACGTCGGGCCAACCATATCTACAATTTTGCCAAGTTTGGTGTAAATCCATTCAGCTGTTCGAGCTAAAAGTGAGTCCAACCGCCCTTTGGAAAACTCAATGTTAAAAACGCGTTTTGGGAGCCCCCTTTTTTCTCGGCCCCCCCTTGACGAAACCCCCCCAAATTTTTAGGGGCTGCTCAGAGACGAGACAAAATGTGCCATTTTCCTGAAAATTTCAGCCAATTCCATCCACAAACGCCAAAGTTATTCGACATGGAATTTTCAAAAATCCCATAGGAAAAAAATCCTAACTATATACACCTACTGGCGACCGCCAGTAGGTAATATATATATATATATATATATATATATATATATATATATATATATATATATATATATATATATATATATATATACTTACTGGCGGTCGCCAGTAGGTATATATAGTTAGGATTTTTTCTCTATGGGATTTTTTGAAAATTCTATGTCTAATAACTTTGGCGTTTGTGGACGGAATTGGCTGAAATTTTCAGGAAAATGGAACATTTTGTTTCTGAGCAGCCCCTGACAATTTGGGGGGGGGTTTCATCAAGGGGGGGGCCGAGAAAAAAGGGGGGTCCCAAAACGCGTTTTTCCCATGTTAATTTCCATATCGCGTTTGGCCTCACTTTTAGCTCGAACGGCTGAATGGATTTGCACGAAACTTGGAAAAATTGTGTGGACTGTTAGCCCGATGTGCCTTTGCTAGGTCTCAATATATGTGCTCCAGTGGATTTTGAGTAATTTAGGTTCAAAAAAAGATATATATCTGGGCGGAGCCTAACCACACATCTGATCTGATTGGCTGTCAGCACTTCATCCAAGAAGTGTTGGCAGCCATCTTGGGACCAATATACATGATAGCACCTCATTAAAAAGCATTGTAGTTAATAGAGGGTTTTAGGACTTTAGTTACATTATAAATCATTTGTTGATGGTACCATACTCGTTTTAGGAATTGTGGTGGGTTCTAAGGTGATTTTACCATGTGAAAAAACCTTCTGCTGTGATATCATGAATATTGTTTGAAAGAAAACTAATATCTCATGATTTTCCCACAGTGGTTTGGAAGGGGATCTATAAGCTAAACTGAAAGCATATTTTCTGTAAATTCACATTATCTTTCTCAGTCATGTGAAAATGAAGTCTGACATTCTCAGTAAAACATGTACATCCAACAAGGACAGAGACTGTCAGTTGATTCCTTTGTGTTCTACTGCAGCCTCCTAGAGTGTTCTAAAGAACAACTTTTCTATTTCATTAAAACATTCTGACATGCAGTCTCCCAAAATGGCCACCAGAGACAAAAGAGCCCAAATGTAGCCCAAATATCACCCAGATGTAGCCCAAGTATAGCCCAATGACAGAATGTCCCAGAGTGTTCTAAAGAACAACTAGAGCGCTAACTGGCCTACTTATTACAAAGGTATGGCACACCTGAAGCCATCTTGATTGGAATAAAGTGGTAACTCTTGAAACATTTAATTTAAAAAGAAACCACATGAGGGGGTATATTTTGCCATAGAAAGTATGATTAGTGCTGCAGAATGAAAAATTAGGGCACATTTTGAGTGATTTCTCAAATCCTTTTCTATTTCATTAAAACATTCTGACATGCAGTCTCCCAAAATGGCCACCAGAGACAAAAGAGCCCAAATGTAGCCCAAATATCACCCAGATGTAGCCCAAGTATAGCCCAATGACAGAATGTCCCAGAGTGTTCTAAAGAACAACTAGAGCGCTAACAGTCCTACTTATTACAAAGGTATAGCACGCCTGGAGCCATCGTGATGGGAATAAAGTGGTAACTCTTAAAACATTTAATTTAAAAAGGAACAAAATGAGGGGGTATATTATGCAATAGAAGGTATTATTAGTGCTGCGGAAAGAAAAATTAGGGCACATTTTGAGTGACTTTTCAAATCCTCTTCTATTTCATTAAAAAATTCTGACATGCAGTCTCCCAAAATGGCCACCAGAGACAAAAGAGCCCAAATGTAGCCCAAATATCACCCACATGTAGCCCAAGTATAGCCCAATGACAGAATGTCCCAGAGTGTTCTAAAGAACAACTAAAGCGCTAACAGTCCTACTTATTACAAAGGTATGGCACACCTGAAGCCATCTTGATTGGAATAAAGTGGTAACTCTTAAAACATTTAATTTAAAAAGGAACAAATGAGGGGGTATATTTTGCCATATGAATTATGATTAGTGCTGCAGAAAGAAAAATTAGGGTACATTTTGAGTGACTTCTCAAACCCTCTTCAATTTCATTAAAAAGATTCTGACATACAGTCTCCCAAGATGGCCACCAGAGACAAAAGAGCCTAAATGTAGCCCAAATATCACCCAGATGTACCCCAAGTATAGCCCAATGACAGAATGTCCCAGAGTGTTCTAAAGAACAACTAGAGCGCTAACAGTCTTACTTATGACAAAAGTATGGCACACCAGAAGCCATCTTGATTGGAATGAAGTGGTAAGTCTGAAAACACTCAATTTAAAAAGGAACAACATGAGGGGGTTAATTTTGCCATAAAAAGTATGATTAGTGCTTCAGAAAGAAAAATTAGGGATCATTTTGAGTGACTTCTCAAATCCTCTTCTATTTCATTAAAAAATTCTGACATGCAGACTGAAACATGCACTTTGAATACCAGCAGCAGACGTCCCTGGTGAGCAATAGCTTTACTACAGTGATCTAATGTGCAACTAGAGTGCTAACATTCAGAATTTATGGCAAATGTGTGACACATCGGAATGCCTTCTTGATGGAACCAAAGTAAACAAGCATTGAAAATGCAATAGATCTCGCCCTCGTTTAAGTTAAAGCCATTCTGTTTGTAACAAGGTGGCTTTTTAGCTTTGCTTTTATTAGTGTTTTTTCAACTTTCATGTAAATAACATGCATCTGTATGCATATAAGTATATGTATGCATGCATTTATGTTTGTATTTATATAGATATACAGATGATAAATGTTTATATATGTATGTATATATATATATATTCACTGAAAAAACCATAGGCTATAGACCATATATAGTTAGGAATTAGCATTTACAAAACCTTGAAAATTCACTAAAAAAACCATAGGTTATAGACCATATATAGTTAGGAATTAGCATTTACAAAACCTTGAAAATTCACTGAAAAAACCATAGGTTATAGACCATATATAGTTAGGAATTCGCATTTACAAAACCTTATTTTACTCACACAAAACCATTGAAATTCCATATATAGTTAGTTGCACTAACTATATATCGCGCACCCGCAATCCACTGCTGATGATGTCACATATTACATCATTCATGACATGGTCAGTGACATCACTGATGACATCACTGATGACATCTCAAATGACATCACTGATGACATCTCAAATGACATCACTGATGACATCACTGATTACATCTCATTTGACATTACTGATCACATCACTGACGATATCATTCATGTAATAATACGATGAACCTCTTCAGACTCTAATATAACCTTAGATACAATCAGTGTAAACAGACACTCACAGACTGTCACTCATCCATGGAGTTACTCACACACCTAGTCAGTTATGCAAAGAATCAATCACACCTCCATTTCCTCAACTATACAGTTATACAAACTTTACTTATTCAAACATATACTAACACATATTTACTCTCTTATACAATCCCTGATACAAGTTCACAATGATCCATACAGCCACTCACACATTCACTGGCTCTTATGCACAGTTATTTATATATGTCAACTCTCACATGTACTGTGTTTTACATATGTACTTACTTTGACATGTAGCACTGAGATATCCATTCACTCACCAATACACTCATGCACACAGTCAACCGCTCATACAGCTGTTTCCACATGCACTTTTGAAACCATACATCTAGTGAATCAACTGCTCACACATCTATGCACAGAGTCATACACCTCCCAGCCACCCACACACACACTCCCATACAAATACTTGGGCAACCAATCAATAACCCATATAGTTACTCATATAGCTACTTATCAACACATGCAACAGTTTACAGAACAACAGACATAATGATGCACAAATTAAGACAGTTTAGTCACTAACCCATGCACTCAGCGAGACACATTTAATCACTCACTCATACAGTCAGTCATGCACCTACTAAATCCTTCATCCAGACACTTATACATCCACTAATTCTTCAATATGTAAGACATATTTTAACTTTACAGAAACATACAGTCACTGGATGTTGTCATCAGTGATGTCATTTGAGATGTCATCAGTGATGTCATCAGTGATGTCACTGACCATGTCATGAATGATGTAATATGTGACATCATCAGCATTGGATTGCGGGGGCGCGATATATAGTTAGTGCAACTAACTATATATGGAATTTCAATGGTTTTGTGTGAGTAAAAAAAGGTTTTGTAAATGCGAATTCCTAACTATATATGGTCTATAACCTATGGTTTTTTCAGTGAATATATATATATATATTGTGTCTCGGTAGGAGCGAGACATGAGAGGTGGCCAAAACAAAGGGGGAAATGACCATAAGGGGGCAGAGTAGACCCTCCCTGACTCCCTAGGTTTGATGTGGGGGTTTTAAAAGGGCTCCGCCGGGCCATAAAAAAAGTAATTTTTTTTATTTTTTTGGCGGGGGGAGCGCCTGGTACGTGCACCGGGAAGCGGACCGGGGAGCGTACTATGGGGGAAAAAAGAATGATAGATTTTTCAAATATTGTATGTTTATTAATTGTTCTTTTTGTTTTTTTATTTTTTTATTTAAGTACCAACATGTAGGTACCAGTGCAGAGTCTAAAATTTAATATACACTGTCTCCTTTGTAGATATCTTGCATGTTGTTATAGAAGTTATTGTGGTATATGGAATTCACACCTTAGTCTGTCAGGAAAGCAGAAACAATATGGAGGCAGGATATGATAAAGAGATGTTAAATACACATTGGAGATAATATAGTGGGAGAAAGGAAGTAACTATGAGCAAACTTACTATGTAACACAAAAAAGTTGCACAGTATATTTTAAGTCTGACTTTACATTATAATCAATTTGGTACTAGTTTAAGAAATACATATAAAAATGAATAATGTCTCAAACAATTTTTGAATTATTAAATATACATTTATTTTTCAGATTCTTTTTCCAAATTTAACAGAACTTCTAATATTTGATTGTCAGAAATGTCCTCATTTTGAATCAGGAAATCTACTGATTGTACACATTGAAGTAGTTCATAGTCCCGTGATTCATCCATGAATTCTGAGTCATTGGGTTCAATAACTTTATTATTGTTGCTCTCCAGAACAATTTCGATGGAATTTTTTTGCTCTCCTTCCATTGTTGTGCTGTAATTTGCATTTAAAAAATATATATCAGTAGAGATAGGGCACTGTTGGGTTTAAGTTCAGACAGGTACTTTGGTTTGTTTAACATTGATTTTATCTTTGGGTAGTGTATGGTATCAGACTGGAAGTAGAAATATAAAAAAGTGTATGTGATAAAGCCTAAGTAAATTCATAATTATACAAGACAAGCCTAACTCCATCCATAACTATAACGGAGAAGTCTATCTTATTCTATAACTATTACAGAGGGATAGTATATAACTAACAGAATATTTTTTCTCAAATTAACCTTCACTATCTTCTATTTGGCCTCACGGAAAAGTAAGTGAATCATAGATTAGTGTACATACATGAGTTGTAAGTTTTTATGTTTTTTTTTAACACAATCTTTTAGATTGTGTTTTTTTTTCCCGCCATTATATGATGAAGAGTTTGAACTCACTAATTTAAGTGAAATTCAATACATTCTGAGAACAGCAAAAATAAACAATGTAACATATTGTAGAAGTTATTCTATAGTTTGCATTGTGTAATTTATATTGTCTTCCCATTGTCTCACACTCATTTTCCTTTTTCCACCCTTACTTAGCTCTCTTTACTCATTTACACTGCCTTTTTTAACTTTGTTTTATCGCTGTTCCTTTACTCCACTTCATTCACAACTCCTCAATCCAATTTGAACTGTCTGCATTTCCTCTCTCCCTTCCACCACTTTTCATCTTTCTCACATTCTCTCAGTACCACTGCTTTAGTTTTCTTCCCCTCTCTTTCTTTCTTTTGGTCCTTTACTCTTTCTCCTTTCTCACTCATTGTTCTGCAGTTCACTCAGTCCTTCCCTTTGTTTTTCTGTGTACTTACTCTCTCACTCCTTTTTCCTCCATCGTTCCATATTAACCTTATTCCCTTCATCCCTTCACTCTGTGACTTCCCTTCACTCACTCTCAGTCATCTTCTATTCCTTTTTCTTATTAATAGTTCCTCATTTAGACTCCTCTCCTTTTCACTCATTTTCCTTTTACTTTCTTATCTTTCCTGATTTCGTTTTGGTATCTTGCATTCTTTTAGTATCTTAATTACCCTCAGTAATTTGTTCTCCTTCTATTTCTTTTTCCCTCTTTTTTGTCTTTCTATATTACTTTATTTCTGTTTTTTTATCCTTCACTCTTGCTTTATTTCTTAGTACACTTTTTTTGATGTTTTACCTCTTGACCTGTTTCTTCTATTTTAAAATATATATTTTACTAATTATAACTTGTTTTTTCTTTTGTCTTTCACAGATACGTTTTCATTAATTATATGGTAAGTGTGTCTACAAAATGTAGTTTGTCATCACCCTTGGCTTTAACCTCACTACTTTTCTCTCACCCTACCTCACCCCTGTTTCCTTACTCTGCTTCCCTCACTTATTCTTATCCTCCATGTTTACTTCTCTTTTCCTTACTTTCCTACCACATTCAACTTCTTTCAGTGCCCCTGCTCATCCACACTCCTTCACTTACCTTTTTTACTGGTTCACTTAGTCCCTTTCTGATACTCCTTCCTTTACTCTCTCTCTTCTTTCTCTCTGTCACTCCCCATGTCTTACCCTTATTCACTTTTATCCACCCTCTTTCACTCCTCTTTACTTACACTCACTGCTATTTTCTTTCCCTCCGTCACTACTGTTCCTTTTCTCTGGTTCCGTCACTACCTGTCATTCCCCATCCTTAACTCTCCTTCCTTTTACTTTCATCACCCATTCACATTCTTCCAGAACCTCTGCTTTAGTTTTCTTCCTCTTTCTACTCTTCTTTTGCTCCCTTATTCATTTTCCTTTTCTCAGTTACTTCCTCTTACACCTTTTCTCTGTTTTACTATCTATTACACAGTCCCTCTGTGTTTCTCCCTCTAGCTCTTTTTCTCTTTACACCACTCTCTTTGTCCCCATTCCTCATGCTCACTCCTTCATTATTATTATTTTTTTTTTTTAAGTGCACTGACGGAACGCGCCCCGGTACGCGCACCGGGGCGCTCACCGGTACGCGCACCGGGAGCGCTCCAGAGTGAAATATAAAAAAAAAAGAATATACTTTAAATATATATATATTCACAGAAAAAACCATAGGTTTTAGGCCATATATAGTTAGGAATTAGCATTTACAAAACCTTATTTTACTCGCACAAAACCATTGAAATTCGCATATATAGTTAGATGCGCTAACTATATATCGCGCACCCGCAATCCACTGCTGATGATGTCACATATTACATCATTCATGACATGGTCAGTGACATCACTGATGACATCACTGATGACATCACTGATGACATCATCCAGTGGCTGTCTGTTTCTGTAAAGTTAAAATATGTCTTACATATTGAAGAATGAGTGGATGTATAAGTGTCTGGATGAAGGATTTAGTAGGTGCATGACTGACTGTATGAGAGAGTGATTAAATGTGTCTCACTGAGTGCATGGGTTAGTGACTAAACTGTCTTAATTTGTGCATCATTATATCTGTTGTTCTATGAACTGCTGCATGTGTTGATCAGTAGCTATATGAGTAACTATATGGGTTATTGATTGGTTGCCCAAGTATTTGTATGGGAGAGTGAGTGTGTGTGTGGGGGTGGCTGGGAGGTGTGTGACTCAGTGCATACATGTGTGAACAGTTGATTCACTAGATCTATGGGTTCAAAACTGCATGTGGAAACAGCTGTATGGGTGGTTGACTGTGTACGAGTGTATTGGTGAGTGAATGGATATCTCAGTTCTACATGTCAAAGTAAGTACATATGTAAAACACAGTACATGTGAGAGTTCACATATATAAATTACTGTGTATAAGAGCCAGTGAATGTGTGAGTGGCTGAATGGTTCATTGAAAACTTGTATCAGGAATTGTATAAGAGAGTAAATATGTGTTAGTATATGTTTGAATAAGTAAGGTGTGTATAACTGTATAGTTGAGGATATGGAGGTGTGATTGATTCAGTGCATGACTGACTAGGTGTTGGAGATTAATCCATGGATGAGTGACAGTCTGTGAGTGTCTGTTTACTCTGAGTGTATCTAAGGTTATATTAGAGTCTGAAGAGGTTGATCGTATTATCACATGATTGATGTCATCAGTGATGTTGTCAGTGATGTCATTTGAGTTGTCATCAGTGATGTCATTTGAGTTGTCATCAGTGATGTCATCAGTGATGTCACTGACCATGTCATAAATGATGTAATATGTGACATCATCAGCAGTGGATTGCGGGTGCGCGATATATAGTTAGCGCATCTAACTATATATGCGAATTTCAATGGTTTTGTGCGAGTAAAATAAGGTTTAGTAAATGCTAATTCCTAACTATATATGGCCTAAAACCTATGTTTTTTTTCTGTGAATTTCAATGGTTTTTTAATACCAAATATCAAATGCTGTCAAATGTCAAGTACATGATAGGTAAAAACATTTTCGTGTTTATGCACGCTGATGTGCTTTGAACGCTGCCCCCCCTCCCCCCCCCTCTTTTGTCTTAGCAGTACTCTCTCTTTGCAGATAGTGAAGGGTAGTTAACGCATGCCTTTGCCCCCGTTGTAATCCGTCGTGCCTGCTTCTCTCTCTTTTTGATTGATTGCTATCCAAGCATTTACTGTTTTAGAATTGGTTCTCTTTGGTTCATTCTGTATTTACAAACAAGCACAGAGTCGCAATACTCTGTTTAGTCTTTGCAGATAGTGAAAAATAGTTTAAAAAAACAAAAGGAATCGAGCAAAATCAGTAGGCCACTAATGGGATCTGTTTTTGACCTCGCTAAAATAGAAACATTAAGAACAACCCCTCATGAGAAATACGAAACTAGTAAGATGAACTTAGCTCCACACCATGATGGCTGCAAGACAGCTCGACTCCGCCGCCCACCCCACCCCACCCAAAATAACGACAAACCCTATGCAAATATTATAAATATATACAACACACCAGCAAAGTAACAGGGTAAAACGTTTTATTAAATAACTATATACATGGCAGCCTGCTGCAACATCGATCCAAATGCCTTTTGGTGACTCTTCCATTGTGAACATTGTCCCACAATCCGTTTGACCTGAAAAGATTACACAAATAAAACATTTGTGAGTTTTAAATTTCCGGAGAAGTATAATTCACCAATAGTTTTCTCTGTAGATCTTTTTCCATTAACAATCCCAGTCCCAACACCCGCCCAGGATATCACTACTGTTAGTTGTCATTGTTGCTTCTGTTTTAATAAAAAATGTTTTAAGGTGTTTACTGTTTTTGTTGCGATGTATATATTTATAAGTTATTAAAGTGTTATAATCCTACAATTTTTTTTATCGATTATTGCTGTTTGAGATATTCCCTGTCTACAAACAGAGAAGAATAGAAATATTCTGTCTCCCTTTGCAGATAGTAAAGGATAGGTAATGCGGACTTTTGTCCCCCGTTGTAATCCGTCATGCCTGATTGATTGATTGGCTGGACATTTATTGTTCAAGGAATAGTTCTTTCGAGGTACTTTCTGTTTGCAAATAACGTGGAATAGAAATATTCTGTCTAGTCTTTGCAAGTAGTGAAGGGTGGGTAATGCGGACCTTTGTCCCCCGTTGTAATCTGTCATGCCCATCTACTCCCCACTGATTGAGAAACTACTTCCACCCGGACCATTTATTAGAGGTACATCATCTGACTCAACCGGAGAGAACCCCTAATAAAGAAGACATATGTAAAATACGAAGTAATCCCTGTATCCTGTTAAACAGAAACGTTAGCATGAAACACACTTGAAAAGGAAGGGAAAGAAATCGAACAAAATCAGTAGGCCTCTGATGAGTTTTTGACTTCGCTAGAAATAAGAAACATGAAAGTGGTGAAAGAAGCCAAGCTTGACGTTACAGCAGCCACAAGGTAGCTAGGCTCCGCCACCCCCCCACTGCTCCAAGCATGTCTGTCCCACCGCCTGCCACGCCCAATAACGGTAACATGAAATAAATACAAATCAGCAGATACCTACCCCCATTCCGGAAACTCCCGAAGTGCAACAAGTCCACGGTTACGCCCATCCGGAAGATGAGGCCTCGACACGTGCAGGGCGGGGCCCGACTAGCCGCCATCAGCCGGAGAAGTCGTGGGATGGTCGGCCCGGAATGTACTGGTCTTCCCATTCTCTTCTGGCGCCCTGCAGGCCACGGGGGGGATGTCTTGCCTCTGCCTCCAACCCCCCCCCCCTCTTATCGCCTGGTCCGGACATCACGGATATCAACGCCAGGTGTCGGCGTGGGGTGCGCTGGGAGGGAGAGGCGGCGCGAACGAGCCTCTCCCACCCCCCCCCCCCCCCAGGTGGGGGCCCCTCAGCTGCACCCCCAACGCTCCACTCACCCAACAAAAGGGTTTGTCCACTCTTGCGATACAGCGATGCTCCACTCGCCCAACAAAAGGGTTCGTCCACTCTTGCGATGCAGCGACGCCCCACTCACCCAACAAAAGGGTTCGTCCACTCTTGCGATGCAGCGACGCTCCACTCACCCAACAAAAGGGTTCCTCCACTTTTGCGATGCAGCGACGCTGCACTCACCCGACAAAAGGTCTCGTCCACTATTGCGAGGCAATGATGCTCCGCTCACCCAGCGGAGGTCTCGTCCACTGTTGCGGTGCAACGGCGCTTCTGAGTTCAACTACAAAATGAGTCCTGCATCCAGAAACGTTCTCCTCAACTTTGAAGATTCTATAAGAGCCACGGGGGCCCCCAACCCCCGATGGGGAATGACTGCCATGATCACCCACGGAACGACCACGACGTAGCCGCGGGACGTCGGCGCGCTCACTCCGGCGCCGACCTCAATCTTGAAATCACCAAAATCCTGCAAGACTACCAACTTGATCAGTTCCGGTGGGACACCAGTATGACCCGGTAGGAGAGATTTTTGCCTCCCACCCCTCTTTGACTGATGGTTCATGTCGCCAGTCCCATCTACTACCCTTCAACGAAAACTTTTGGACTGCCGAAAGAGGTCCCGGTCCAACCACGAGTTGGTGAGACATTTTGACTATACTTGGACCTTCCTGACCTCACCCAAACTGGCGTTGGTACAAATGAAACTATTGTGCCCCGATTGCTCAGCCTTGATATCATGAGATATGTATGCAGTTTTTAGCACATGAATTGATATGGGATAAGACTGATTATATGTTCGGACAATGAATTGATCCGGGATGGGTATTGATTATACGTTCAAACAATAAATTGACATGGGACTTGTACTGATTACACATTCGGACAATGAATTGATATTAAGTTCTAATGCATCATTGATTACTGTATTTATTGAAGGTTAGAATTGTCGACACTTTTGGTACTTGCTCACAATAAATTATCGATAAGATTTTGTTGCACTTGTCGCACTTTTTACTATGAAATCAACGACGACTTACTCTGTTATGTTTTCCACAAAAAAATACCCCCCCCCCATTTACAGTTCCAGCCTGCTCTGCTTTAAATTCACTTTCAGAAGGGACGTTCTTGGCATTTCTTTTAGTTTTTTAATGTACATGTTCATAAAACGATTACACAAATGAAACATTTGTGAGTTTAAAATTTCTGGAGAAGTATAATTTACCAATAGTTTTCTCTGTAGATGTTTACCATTAACAAACCCAGTTCCATCACCCGCCCAGGATATCACTACTGTTCCCCATGTCATAAACCATTGTTGCTTCTGTTTTAATAAAAAAATGTTTAAGGTGTTTACTGTTTTTGTTGCGATGTATATATTTATAAGTTATTAAAGTGTTATTTTCCTTCTACTTTGTTGGAGTGCTAAATATTTTTAATGTGACACATAATTGTGAAGACTTTGATGTACAAAAAGGCATCCCTGTAATCTTCCGCTTCAGGCTCGGTCCCACACACCCTCGCAGTGAGAATCCCCTCTCCAATCACAATACAGGATGGTTATCAGATTGCAGGAACGCGTGTAGTGTGACGGATCTCATCGGGTGGGGGCCTTGATCTACTGTAACTTCTTTGAAGAGGGGTGATTCTTTACAGTTGAGGCCATAAACTACATCTGCAGGGCTAGGTGATAGCCTGGGACGGGCCTGGACAATCGGACACAGAGGAAGAGGAGTGTCAGAGGGTGCGGTAGTGAATAGGGTGAAAGGCAGGTGTCGGGCGGGCACAGGGTGTGATTCTCAGAGAAGAACAGCGCAGATGGGAGGAGGTTTCTAGCCCATGCATGAGAAAGAGAGCGGGAGTGACCAGTGCGTGGGGGAGACGCTTGCGAGGGTGCAGACAGTGGGTCTGGTCAAGGCATCTAAAATGGCTGCCGGGCTCGACAAAAGTGTGGCATTGGAAAAAAGGCAAGATGGCGCAGACAATGTTTATCAATAAGAACGTTCGAACAATAAATTGACATGGGACTTGTACTGATTACACATTCGGACAATGAATTGATATTAAGTTCTAATGCATCATTGATTACTGTATTTATTGAAGGTTAGAATTGTCGACACTTTTGGTACTTGCTCACAATGAATTATCAATAAGATTTTGTTGCACTTGTTGCACTTTTTACTATGAAATCAACGACCACTTACTCTGTTATGTTTTCCACAAATAAATACCCCCCCCCATTTACAGTTCCAGCCTGCTCTGCTTTAAATTCACTTTCACATGGGACGTTCTTGGCATTTCTTTTAGTTTTTTAATGTACATGTTCATAAAACGATTACACAAATGAAACATTTGTGAGTTTAAAATTTCCGGAGAAGTATAATTTACCAATAGTTTTCTCTGTAGATGTTTTTCCATTAACAAACCCAGTTCCATCACCCACCCAGGATATCACTACTGTTCCCCATGTCATAAACCATTGTTGCTTCTGTTTTAATAAAAAATGTTTTAAGGTGTTTACTGTTTTTGTTGCGATGTATATATTTATAAGTTATTAAAGTGTTATTTTCCTTCTACTTTGTTGGAGTGCTAAATATTTTTAATGTGACACATAATTGTGAAGACTTTGATGTACAAAAAGGCATCCCTGTAATCTTCCGCTTCAGGCTCGGTCCCACACACCCTCACAGTGAGAATCCCCTCTCCAATCACAATACAGGATGGTTATCAGATTGCAGGAACGTATATATATATATATATTCACTGAAAAAACCATAGGTTTCACACCAGTTATAGTTAGCTGGAAATTTTACTGACATAAAACCATTGAAATTACCACGTTATAGTTAGTTGGACTCACTATAACTTGCGCGCCTGCAATGCACTGCTGATGACATCACATATTACATCACTCATGACATGGTCAGTGACATCACTCATGACATCACTGATGACACCATCCTTGTGACAGAGAGACTGACCTCATTTCACTGTAATGTAACCCTTGAAACACACATTCAAAAATAGAAACTAACATTTTCAAAAAAATAGAGATACCCATACCAGTTACAACAACCAATTCAGTAATTCCACCATCTATATACACATCCACTCATTCACCAACAGTTCTTTATAGTCACTCATACTTATACTCACTCATCATATGTAGTGAAACACCTATACATCCTGTTTCACACCGACAGTCATCCAAAAGTTACTCACACACATACTCACACATGCAAATAAACTATTGAACATCCATTTATTTGCGTATACAGCTATACACACACTACCACCTTACTTTTAAGAAAACCTACACATACTTACTCTCTAAAACAATCACTTATAGAAACACATACTTATTTAAACAGGAACTCTTACATTCTCTCACTCTCACATATAATCACTTATATACATCAATACTCACATATACTAGATTAAAACATATGTAGTTACTGATAAAGACACTAGTGAGGCAGGCATTCACTCACTAACACACATATTCACACTCATCCACCCATACAGTCCTGCACATACGCTGTCTTAAAAACACTTACAAACAGTGAGTCAGTCACAAACCCATGCAGCCACTTATACACAAAGTGAAACACTGATACATATATTTAAAATATTTAAAAATTACTCGCTAATATATGTATTCACTGAGATACACTTTATAAGCCAGTTAACCAATCAATATTTTATTAAAAATAAACATCCATTTACACACTTATTTAAACATTCATTCGTCCATCGACCTTTACAAATACATATATAAAAAATATTGATATTTCAGAAAGACACACATTCACTGGATGGTGTCATCAGTGATGTCATCAGTGATGTAAAATGTGACGTCATCAGAAGTGCATTGCAGGCGCCCAAGTTATAGTGAGTCCAACTAACTATAACGTGGGAATTTCAATGGTTTTATGTCAGTAACATTTCCAGCTAACTATAACTGGTGTGAAACCTATGGTTTTTTCAGTGAATTTAATAGGTTTTTTAAATGTTAATTCCTAACTATAACTGGTGTGAAACCTATGGCCTTTTCAGTGAATTTCATAGGTTTTTTAAATGCGGATTCCTAACTATATACAAGGCCCCAAACCTATGTTTTTTTCAGTGAATTTCAAAATTATGTTAATAGCAAATGTCTATAGCTATGAAATGTAATATTTTTGAAAATTAATGAATCCTATATTATATTTGCATTTAAAACAATTTTTTAAATGTATATATATATATATTATTTTGCCCTGGAGCGCTCCCGGGGCGCGCCACGGAAAGCGTAGTCTTTTGAAGCACCCCAGGGCGCGCTCCGGAGAGCGTCCTGTTAGCGCTTTTGCCGCGAACAAAAACATCATTGTGACGTATCGAGTTGCCGCGTCCACGTGATAAGCACCGCGTAAGCGCACCCGGAAGCACTCGAGCGAATACGATCGCGCAACGTAAACATCCGACGCGCTTACGCGACGCGACCCGGGCGCGCCTGGGGGCGCGTAGCGTAAGCGCGTCGGGTCTTGTGACCTGAAAATATCACTTTTAATTGGTGCAGAAAAGTTTTGGTTTCATAATGATGAAATCCCTAGTCTTGTGACCTGAAAATACCACTTCTCATTGGTTCAGGACATTTTTTTTTCCAAATGATGAAAGACCCCACCTTTTTTCCTTATTCTGACTTTGTCCTTTGACTTAGGAAGACCTGTTTTGCAATCTTTCAGGTATATTTTGTACTTTGAAATGGCTACAGTAGCAGCAGCAGCTTGAGCATCTGCACCACTACCACCACCACAACCACCAAGAGGACCACCACAAGATTACATTGGTGGTCAACAAGAGGAGGAGGAGGAGGAGGAGGAGGAGGAGGGGAGGAGAAGGTGGCTGGAAGAACACAATACCTAATACCAGCCAAGACCACACATTGTATGGGAGTTTTTTTTAAACCCAAAGGGCAAGAAAAAAGTCAATACGGCCAAAGGTAACTTGCCTAATCTGTGGCATGGAACTTTCAAGGGGGAACCCTAATAAAAAATACTCTTTCGGAAACAACACCATGATTCGCCACATGCAGCGCAGGCATCCGATCAACTATTCTGCTGCAGAGATGAGGGAACTGGCCAGTAACCCTCCCCAATCTACAAGCACCACCTCCAAAAGAAAGCAACCCACTCCATCGGGACCAGAGGCAAGGGAAACAATCCCTTGCATTCAGCCATGGTTTGCGAATTTCCGAATAACATGAATTCATTGTGGTAAGACCATCTCCTATGGTGAACTGAGCATAAAGCTCATCGTCCTTGCTGGGGACAACCACAAATGCCCCAAAAAACCCAAATGTTTTCTTATTTTTTTTTTGCTCCAGTTGAGCCATTTTCAATTCCCTGTTTTTTCGTTTCTCCCCATAAAAATAACAAAAAAATATAAAATAGTTCATAAAAGCCAAAAAAAGTACAAAATGTTCCAAAACACAAAAAATATAAAACAACAAAAAGAAGAAAAAAACAGTTCTTTTTAGAACTACCTCTAATTTATAAAAAAAGGCTAAATTTTTTTAAAACTGTCACTCTACTTTCCCCATGGGCCGCTCCCCGGTCCGCTCCCCGGTGCGCGTACCGGGCACTCCCCCCGCACAAATCAAAAAAATATATATATATATAGTTTGCAACGCGGGGTCCTTTTATAGCCCCCACATCAAACCTAGGGGGACAGGGGGGTCTACCCTGACCCCCTTATGGTCATTTCTCCCTTTTTTCCACCTCTTGTGTCTCTATCCTACCGAGACACAGGATGGCGGCCGGTCCGGACTGTTTCGAATGTTTACAGGCACCCGAGAGCCAATCAGCTTTCCGTGCGCACCTCGCGTGTCGCGCCCGCTGCGCTCCCCGGTGCGCGTACCGGGGCGCGGCCATATATACATATATTTTTTTGAACGTAAATTACTCAAAATCCACTGGAGCACATATCTTGAGACATTGCGAAGGCACATCGGGCTACCAGTCCCTACAATTTTGTCAAGTTTGGTGGAAATCCATTCAGCCGTTCGGGTTAAAAGTGAGTTCGACCGCCCTATGTAAATTAACATGGAGAAAACACGTTTTGGGACCCCCCTTTTATCTCGGCCCCCGCTTGACGAATCCCCCCCAAACTTTTAAGGAAGGACCAGAGCTCCGCGAGGCAAATTTGAGGAAATTTTCAGGCAGATTCGTCAACCGGCGCCAAAGTTATTCACAATAGAATTTTGAGATTTTGCATTGAAAAAAATCCTAATCCTATATATATATGTTACTGCTAGGGTAGGTCATAGGAGAGGGTGTTATATTTTAAAAGGCAAGGCAAGCATTTGTACATCCATAAACTCTGTTATACATCCAGTCTCTCACCCATTATGCGACTCACATACCTATTTACAAAAGCATAGAGCCACTCACACACCCAGTAAGATAATGACATAGTCACTTAGATATTCACCCACACGCTGACATGCCACTTATGTATCCAGCAGTACCAGATCCAGTTGTACACATATTTACATATTCCAATGCTCACTAACACATAAGCTATCCTTACAGCTACTTGCATACAGTTTTACAAACCCACAGATTTACTAAGAGAGCCAATAAATTGCAATAAAGTTACTTAGACATACAGTCTGAGGCCTGATACTGCAGAATCTGCATGCACAGTTTGACTACCAGGTTGCCTTCCATTCAAAATCCCTTGGCAAGCTTAAAATTGCCCCTTTTTTTTAACAATTAAGTAATCTCTAAGGTAGGCCGTAGGCAGCCCTTATGGATGGGTTGTATGTTCTTAAAAGGTAAGACTTGTAAGTTTAAAGGAAGTAGAGCTGTTATGGTTAATATCTGTGGAATGGAATGAAATACTGATATAATAAATTAGGTGTGAGAAGTTTTCCACTATTCTAGTGGGCAACTTGCACCAGTCCAAATAACCCCTTATTGATGGTAGGTTACAACAACCTTTATAGAAAGCATGGGTAGCTGTGGAGAGCAGACTTCAGGCTAAGTCTTGGAGGAATGTAAAGCAGCTTGCTTTACCAGTCTATAATCTTGTGAATGACCAAATGAAAGGAGAACCACACCAGGTATATATATAAAATATATGTATTTATTCTAAACACATCCCTCTAGTCTCTTTAAGCGGCCAGAGGCAAAAGTACATTCAGTAAACTTAATAGCACACATTAAATGAGCACAATATACCTTGAGCCCCAACCCATATACTAAGAAAGTGGTATAAGAACCATGACTTGCATAGACACAAGGCCTAGAGCATGTAGAACAGCTGGGGCCACCAAGAACCATCCAAGGTAGTGACACAGAGGACCAACGGGGGACGCGTGCAGTGTGTGAACACAGCTGCGAATCGCCATTAACTTTTATGGGGAAAGTCGGGTGGGAATTTTAAAGATGAAGGACACTTAGAAGAGGACTTGGAGCAAACCCCTTTAGAACTAGGAGGTTCTAGAGACAACACCGACGGAAGCAACGGAGTACCCGAGTTACCCCAAGCAGGGAAGCCGGGTGCATAGGTGTCGTTTTGTGTCGGGTTTCGTCGTCGTTTTCAATGGGGATCTGCTGAAAAGTGCTGCTGGCGTCCAAGTGGAAAGTTTCCGGTGTGATCCAAGCCTGGATCATAGATGAAAAAAACCTGAAAGCAGAGGGGACAGAGTCTTGGTCACTTGCCAGTGACCAGGAGCATGATAGGAGGATGACCACCGATGCCGGTTGATTTCAGGTGAAGAAGGTGAAGCTTTAGTCTTCAGCCACAAGGACCAGCAGGTGTCAACAACAACCAGGATCATGATTTGAGCTATCCCACAAAGGATGTCGAGTGCTGCAGTGTTGGTTTCCAGATTGAACCCAACAAGCCTTGGCAACAGCAACCCACGCAGAAAGCAGAGATAGGCTTTGGTGCAGACCAGCAAAGTCTGAGGGCCTCACCATGTGGTGGAGAGTCAGGGCACGTCTGGAGCAACCAGGGAAGCCCAAGGAAAAGTAGAGTTACCTTCGAGGGGACCCACCAGTCAACGGATCAGGGATCGAAAAGGAGCCTCAAGCGTAAATACAAGAAACAAGCTCATGGAACACTCGTGGTGCTTGGGGCTTTGGCTACAAGAAACCCAAAGCACAACTTCGGGAAGGATCGGGCAGTCAATGCACTTAGAAAATGTGCACGGTGTCCAGGGTCCCAGTTCCACATCACTCATGAGGGCTGCGGGTCTCAGCTTTGCTGGGGACTCGGGTCGGCCTTAGAAAAGTCTGCTTCCTGGGCTGCATGTACTTCGGAGTCCGACAGGAGTGTCATAGATGCAGACCGGCAAATGCTTTATTGGTGCCTGCTTGAGCAGGGGAGTCACTCCTTGACCCGAAGGGAGATTCCTCTGTCCTCTAGTCTTCAGTAGAGCGTCAAAGTTCCCGGATTCATTTTCAGAGTTTCGTCCAGGTGTAATCGAAAGTCCTGTTGCCAGAGGTCCCTTACTTAAACTAAGGAAAGGATTGGACATACTCTGGGGACCCACCTATGGGAGGGTCTGGAAAGAGGGTTGGCTACACCCATTTCCTTTGTCTAGTTTTGTGCCAGAGCAGGGGCTGAGTGTCCCTGCCACTGGTGTGAACTGAAATATGCACAGGGACACCAAACGTGCCCCCAGTGCAGACTTTCTCGCACTTTCAGAGTGCCCCCACCCAGCCCCAATACACTAAAGCCAGTATGGGAGGTGGTTCCACCTCCCTGTAATAGGAAACCTTTTGTCCAGGCCTCCCCTGCCGGAGTTTTGTCCAGCAGCAGGAGGTCAGACGCGTGACTGTGGCTGCAGAATCCATTTTGTGATGCTGGGGCTCGTTTAAACTATTACGGGGCATACCAGTGTGTACATGTCTCTCCCTCTAGAAGGGTGGAATTCTACCAACCCCGCCAGGACTGGGGGGGAAGACTTCCAAAGTGTTTGACACCAAACACAACATGTTTTCATGCAGCGACTCCCAAGTTAGCATTTACCGCAAGGTTATAATGCCCTTAAGAGTATATGGTCTGGCTGCATCACAGAACATCTCAGGTAATAGGCTCCGAACGCTGCAGAGGGATCCTGATCATGCATGGGCATCCTTTCACACAAAAACAAGCACTCTACCTTCAGGATTGATAAGGCCTGCCATAGGAGTGACTGATAGGTTTTTATGTGTCAGTGATTTAAGGAAGATATAGGTAATCTATATCTTAGTAAGGGATGCATGCACCACCTTACCCAGGCTGCAGTAGCAGTCCTGGGGTCTCATTTTGGAAGGATTCCCAGAGGTGGCAAAATACATGCTGCAGCCCCTGGTAGGCCTCTGGGGTACCTATGCCCTTGGTACCTAAGGTACCACATACTAGGGACTCACAAGGGTACCCCAGTAACCAAACTGGAGTGTACCTAAAGTACATGCAATCATTTTATAGAGGAAGCAGCTGGGCTGGGGTCAGGGATAGCAGGGCCTCATCCAGACTAAAGTCGAAAAACAGTGAAACACCAGCAAAAAGTGGGGGTAACCATAGTAAGCAAATCCTACTCTCCTACATTATGTAGGCATTTATTTGCTTGAGGTATGTAATATAAAATGTATACTAAATTTTGGTTTCAGATTTTTACTTATGTTCAAGGAAGACAATTTACAATACCAAGAAAGGAACAGAGGAGGTAAAAACAAAAGAAACATGACTACTTGAAAAAACTTAGAACAAATTAAGGCCATTATTGACAGAATGTAGTGAGGAAAAAAACATCTGCTGGTAAGAGAACTAAGGAGTTTTTTAAAACAGTATTAAGAAAAATGTGAAACATTATGTGAATAAAAAGGAAGCTTTACAAACAAATCAAAAACGAAAAGCAGTAACTCAAGTTCAAAGTGGAAAAAGTTGTTTTCAAAAACTTATCTGACAGTGAGGCAGAACCACTACAAAAACATACGAAGAAGAATGTTTAGATGTAGGGAACACAGATTTGGTAAAAAAGTATATGCAGTATAAGCAAAGAACAGCAGCTTATTAGCATAAAGAACACATAGATGGTGTAGTAGATAAAGCATTTGTCTTGAATCTTTATACAGTACACTGTTTATGATGTACAAGTTTGAAAGCTGAGAGCAGAAAAAAACAAAAATGAAATGTTTTACTATAATGTGATATACGGTTACAGCATAAGCAATGTGTACTGTTTTGTTTCTGAAAATTTGTAAATGTAATACTAACTTATATTTATGCTCTTTTCAATGGTTGAAGTGATACATCTTTAGATGTGTCAACATACTCATATTGCCACACAAATATTTCTTACAAGTAACCCTGCAGAAGGTCTTGATGCATAAACAGCACTTGACATTCTTTGCCACCACTTTCGTTTGTCCGGAGGGGATCGTGAAAAACTCCAATGGAATTGATTGCTGCTTTGTCAGAGGTTGCTCCTCCAAAGAAGTGTGTTCAACACGGTGTGGCTATTTAGCCTCACTGCCAACAGATGCCATTTTCTTGCAAATAATTGATAAAACAGCAACATTGAATTTAGAATACAATAAGAGCAGGTGTTGAATTGAGAACCGTGTTTTTCTACAATCGTTATCATTCTTTTTTCCTCAATGTTCAAGGATGTATATTTATGCAGTATCTTGATTGTGGAAAATAATTACAAAAACTGAGAAGAGTAAAAAAGGGAATAAGAAATGCTTTAGTATACTATGAAATACTACAACAGCATAAACAAGTCTGCTGTTTTGTTTCTAATCTGAACTTATGCATTGTAGAAACTAAAAGTTTATTGCAATATTTTGTAAAAGGTAATACTAACTTATTGTTCTGTTACTTTTTAAGCAGATGGATGACACAATCTTTTGGAGTAGAGTAATTTCCTAATTACTCCTTACTGTGTAGTACAGCAAATTTACATTGTCAAGGTATACACCAAGGTAGAATTACATACAGCCACTGAGGTATCCAGCCTCCCAGGTACTACTTATGCACTCATACAATCATCCAGACACTACCATGCACTCTTACAAACAACCAGGCATACACTGATACAGATACTAATACACCCAGTCACTCACTCATACAGCCACTCATACCCACTCATTCACCCAAACAGTCACTCATACATCCAGTTAGTCACCAGTATAGCAACTTACACAGCTAGTCAGTCACATGTACAGCTAGTGATACACACTCAGTCTCTCATACAGTCACTGATATTAATGTTGATTGCGATTTGTAGTGCGCTTAATACCGGAAGGTGTCTAAGCACTGCAAGAAAAGTAGCTACAGTCCCCGGTGTGAGAGTAACCCCTGACTGGACTGTGTTATGCCCAAGCTTCTGTGAAGAGGAGAGTCTTCAGTTTCTTTCGGAACGGGAGGAGGGCTTTTTCAGACCGAAGGTGGCATGGCAACCTGTTCCATAGTTGGAGAATGAGGACAGAGAAGACTCACCCTCCTTTCGCCGTGTATTTAAACCATGGGCAGGTAAGTTGGCCACCCATTGATGATCTTAGGAGAGGCCTGGGACGTATCTCCCCTGGAGCTCTTTGATGTATCTTAGGGCCTGTCCATGCATGGCCTTGTGGGCGATACAAAGGCTCTTGAATCTGGCACTCTGTTCAATGGGGAGTCAGTGGAGGTTTTGCAGCAGAGGAGTAGCCCTTGTGCGTCTGGGGAGCTTAAAGATCAGCCTGGCAGGGTCATTCATCACCATCTGAAGTTTGCCTAGCAGTGTGTCCGGTAACCCTATATATTACCATAATCTAGGCGTGACGTGATCGAGGCTGTCACCACAGAATGCATGGTGGTCCCCCTGCAGCCCCAGGGAATGCCTCCTCCCCTGGATTTGTTTTAGTTGAATGCAGGGGCTGCCCAGACCCTCCCCACAACCCCAGGTACCACCACAACACCACTTTTTTAACATTGAGTGTTGGGGCCATGTGGACCCCCGGCAGCCCTGGGTACCTTCATTTCCCCGGGGCATTGTAACATTGAAAGTAGGGGCACGAAGACACTGCTGCAGCCCCAGGGACCCGCCCCACCCATTTTTATTTTACATTGAGTGTAGGAGCTGGGGAGACACACCCAGCTCAGCGGACAGCATTCCTGCCGGGGATTTGTAACATTCAATGTGGGGGGGCCAATGGACCCCCTGCAGCCATGGACCACCACCTCCCTGGGAAACTTTAAAATATAGATGTGGGCAGAGCGCTTGTCCCGCTGTATTCCCATCTCGCTGAGACAAAATCTAAGAAAGAAGATGGGCCCATATGGCCCTGGTGATCTCAACCCCCCAGGGCCTTCTCCTGCTATGTCCCGGAGTGCCCATCCCTGGAACATAGCAGTTTGCTCTGCATTTTCGGGAGCCTTGAAAGCTCTTGCAAAGTTAGAGCAAACATTTGCTGTCAGCAAGCGGAAACTGTAAAATCTGGACAGAGAAACAGAGGACAATTGCAGTGACACACAGGGAGTTGCATTTTTAGCAGCTCCCTGTGTGTCAAAGCACTGCCAGCTACCGCAGGAGGCAGAGAGAAGAAAGGGCCCTCAGATGCCTTAAGGCTTCTCCTGTGCTCCCCAGGGGATGTAGCTGAGAACCCTTGGTAAGACCAGGGCACCCAGAAGAAAGAGGCAGTGCCCCATGGAATGGGGTCCCAGGGCCAAAATTGACCCGGGAGGGGGCTGCATGCCCCCATTACAATTACAAAAATAAATGGCAGAGCCTCTAGCGATGGGGTCCATGGGGCCAAAATCAGCCAGGGAAGGGGGTCATGCGGCACCCCCTCCTCTAATATACATTAAAAAATCATTAAAACCATTACAACAATTGGATGGTCAGGAGAAATCACTGGAGGCCCTGCCTCCTTTCACCACCACTTTGTAAACGTGCCTACTGGCGCACTGTTAGTTGGGGGATAAAGTCCCCTTGACTCCAGAGGGTCCTTGGGTGCCAACTACCACTCCTTTCACCTCTAGTATTTCCCACACAGCTGGATTTCTGAGAAGTCATCAGAGGCTCTGTCCCCACCTCCTTTGTCCTCCACTCTGCAAACATTGCTACTAGTTAAAAACCATAGAGATTCTCTTGCAAAACCAAAGGTTATAGGGGTATAGTTATGGAATAGAATTTGATAACCCTTAGAAATTCACTGAAAAAAACAAAGGTTATAGGGATGTTATAGTTAGGAAACAGAATTTAAAAAGACCTTAGAAATGTACTGAAAAAACCTAAGGTTACAGGGACATTATAGTTAGGCTCAGTTTTCACTCCTATAAAACCAGCAGTGAAATTCAGCAGTTATAGTTACTTAAGCTAACTATAACTTTTGGCCCTGCAGTGTACTGCTTAAGATTTCATCTATTACATCACTCATGACATGGTCAGTGATATCACTGATGGCATCTCAAATGACATCACTGATGACATCTTCCACAGAACCACTTACACACTCACTCACACCCCAAACAACCTTTCATACACTCACTCATACACTTGTAAAACCACTCACATACCCATTCACAGACCCATACCAGTAATCACACATCTACTCAATCCTCAATAGAGCCACTCACACACCCACTCAGTCACTCATACAGCCACTCATAAAAACCATTCACTCACCCATTCAGCCACTCATACAATCAGTAACTCACCCATACATCCTGTCACATAACCACACACTCACCCAGATAACTACTCACACATCCACTTATTTACCTATACAGTGACTTACACATCCACTCACTCACACATACAGCCTCTCAACACAGCTACTCAGTTACCCATGCAAGCACTCACATACCCACCCATCTACTTGCATACCCGTTCTTACATGAATAAAAGCACTCAAACATCTGCTCACTCATCCATACAGCCATTTTCAGATACTCGCTCTTCAATACAGCCACTCATACACCAACTCATTTAACCAAGCACCCACTCAAACAGCCAGTCACTCACCCATACAGCCACTTACACGCCCAGTCACTCACTCATAAAACCATTCAGATACCCACTTACTCACCCATACAGTCACTATACACCCACATACCCGTTCATAGAGCCACTTACAATGCCACTCACACATAGAGCCACTGACACACCCACTCATTCAGCAATAAAACCAATCACAGAGCATCCCACTCACCCACACAGCTGCTTACATACTCTCTTATACACCCATACCGCCACTCACACACCCATACACACTAGGATACTACAGTTACAATGCCACTCACATAACAGTTGTTAGAAGCTGAATCACTCAGTGGTAGTGCACCTATTATAGTAATTCTACTTTTGTAGTAGGTTACAATATATGTTTAACAATCATAAACTCTTAGAATCTACCTCAGCTCCCTACTGAAAAGTTTTGTTTGATCCTTCAAGCAGTGACTGAGAGAAAAGGAGGATCCCAAAACATAAAAATCCCATGCATTGTCTATAGACCTCTTTAAGAATTTTTTTTGCTAAAATTGCTGAGCAGAATTACGTCAAATTCGGCAAGAAGCTAGATTTTGGTCCACAGATTGTGCTTTTTGTAATCTGGTCTAAATCTGTTCAGTGTTTTTTGAGATATTAAGGTTAAAAAATAATTGTATTTTTTGTCAGTTGTGCCCGCAAGAGGCCTGCAAACCTCGCACAAGAGCACACAATAACATTATAGCCCTGTTTCTTGTCAAGAGGCCTGTTATTCCCATGAGCCTTCAGGCTCTTGCAAGAGCGAAAGGCTCCAGGAAGTCTCATCAGCGCTCTGATTGGCTGGCTGTTGAAATGGTAAAAAAAAATGGCTGCTATTACTGTTTACTGTGAAAAATTGAAGGTGTTGTGGAAATGAAATAAAATAGCTATGTAAGGGGGTAGCAGAAAGACATGCTATCCCCATACGTTTAGAGAGGAGGTGTCTAAGGGATGAGTACTGTGAAGAAAATAAATGTATATTGTTTTAATAGTAAAATGGAGTAGATGAGTTCTCAATGCACTTCATAGGTAGGAATGCATATTGTGGTCCTTGTTTTTGAGCGGAAGTATGTGAGAGATAAATACTGTGATGATTAGAGTATATATTTTTTACGATATTGTGATACTCCTGCAGGATCGAGAAGGTGATGTTTGAATAACCTCTGGTATGCACACTTGTTACTGTAGGCATGAGTCTTACTGGAGAATGTGTTTATCAGAGGTTACTATGTACACCGATCACGTTGATAAGAGTTGTGAGCAGAGTTAAGGCAGTTCCCAAACCCTACCATGAGCATCCATAATCACAGAGATGGGCGGTAGTGGGGAGGACAGTCCCTCGATCCAGCATACTATGCAGACCCATCATCCAAGAGAGAGGTCTTAGTGGAGAGGCCAGTCCATCCACACACCTTACTATAGACACCTGTCATCTGAGAGAGAGGTCTGACAGGAAAAGTCTGTCAATCTCCATACTACACACATCTGTCTTTTTTTTGTCATTCGTAGACCTTAGCTCTGTTTTTGACTGTGTGAAACATGAAATATTATGGAGTACATTGGAGGGGATGGGAGTCAATCCTACAATAATACTCTTTATGAGAGTATTTGAGATGCAGGGGCAAGGGTGCGGTTTGGTAAACACAGCAAATGTTCAGCTAAATTCCTGATAAGAAAAGGGGTAAGAAAACGATGCATGCTTGCTCCTTTTCTTTTTAACTTATATATTAATGGTCTTGGCCAGTATTTGATATATCATTGCCAGGATTATGTGATTATTACCAACATACCTGTTCCAGTTTTACTTTACCTAGATGATGCAATTTTAATGGCATGGACCCAATTAGGATGACAAAGAACAGTAACCAATTTTGATACTTTTATGCATGGCAGAGGTCTAAGTGTGAACACTAGTAAGACTTTTATAATAAAATGCGAAAATAAGACCGTCAAATGTCGCAATATTCTTAATAAAAAGAACAAAATTGAATGCACTAATATATTTTCATACCAGGGGATTAATTTTGATCATACGGGACGTGGTCGACTGATTTACAGGCAAGGAAATTGGTGTTTTCGAGAGCTATAGGTGCTGTGATCAACTTCTCTAGAAAATTGGGCTGCAGACCTGTACCAGAATAACTAAAAATATAAAAGTCAAAGTGTTTATGGATAGCTCTGTATGGGGCGGGAACATGGGGCATTAGGGATGTGCAGCTACTATTATGGAGCAAGAACGCTTTCTTACGATTTTTGCTAGCTGTTCCATGCTCAACTGCTAATTTTATTTGTCATTCTGATCTTGGTCTGTCTTTTATCTTGGATGTGAATAAAATTAACCCTATCCTGCTTTGGCACAAGGTCTGGGCATCCGATGAGACCAGCTTTAATCGTGAAATTATTAAGAACTGCTTAAAACTGGATAGGGTTTCCCGGGGCTCCGCTATATTAAAACATCTCGAAAATGAAATTGGCCACCCTGAATAATATGAGAAACCAGAGAGTATGGCCTTAATCCCTAGTAAGGTACTGAAAGCAGACTGTTTGGTCTATTCACAAGATAAGAGATGGTCTAAAGAAAGCAAAAAATAACTGTAATGAATAACCAGCTGATGCTAGCATGACCAGGCATTCAGTCATACTTGCTCCAAGTCCAGGGATGTTTTGAACGAATGCTCTTGACCCGTTTCCATTTGGGGATACTACACAGGCTTGTCCGCCATCCAACTATAAATGATTGGTCAAGAGATTTGGTCCTGTGCCCATGCGGTGATACATCACGCCAATCAACTCTGCATATGGTCCTATTTTATAAATTTTATTCAGTCCCAAGGAAAAGATTTATAATCCCTATTTTAAAAATGTTAGGTTTAAGGCAATGTCATGTAGCATATATGAAATTACAAACTCTGGATAATGAAATGATAATGGAATCCATTGCTCTATTTTTAAAAAACGTCATCAGGCTTAGGAACTCTATGTGATATTGAGTTATGCTGATGGAGCCATGATAGCGTTTCTTATAAACTTTATGTAATGAAATGTCGCCAACATTGATGTATTATTCCTCATAAAGTTATGCTCTTCTTATTATATGCCTAAAAATCATTTGTAATTGAAATCTGTTTTTTTAATGTCTGTTATGTAACATATCAGAATGCGCATATTATTTATTTGTGCTTTTATAATTTATTTTTAAATCGAATAAAGCTTAATTTGACTGACTGACTGACACACATCTGTAATCTGAGAGAGAGAGCTGAAAGGAGAGACCAATCTACCTATGCACCCTATAACACACAACCGTCAACTGAGAGAGAGATCTGAAAGAAGAGGCGGGTCCATCTACACATCCTGCTACGCACACCCGTCTTCTGCGTCTTCTGAGAGAAAGATCTAAAAGGAGAGACAAGTCCCTCCCCACACCTTTCTACACACACCTATCATTTCAGAAAGAGGTCTCAGCAGAGAGGCAAGTCCCTCCACACACTCTACTATGCACATCTGTCATCTGAGAGAAAGGTCTAAAAGGAGAGGACACTCCCTCCCTACACCCTCTACACACACTCAGCATCTGAGAGAGGTCTGAAAGGAGAAGTCAGTCCCTCCCCAACTTCTATGACGCATGTCTGTCATTACAGAGAGAGTTCTCTGCAGAGAGGCCTGTCTCTCCACAGACCCTACTACACACACCCATCATCTGAAAGAGAGGTCTGAAAGGAGAGGGCAGTCCCTTACCATCTGAAAGAGAGGTCTGAATGGAGAGGGCAGTCCCTCCCCACACCCTGCTATGCACACCCATCATCTGAGAGAGAGGTTTGAAAAAGGAGAGGCATGTCCTTCCCAATACCCTAATACAAACACCCATTGTTAGAGAAAGAGGTCTCAACAAAGAAGCCATTCACTTCCACACATCCTACTGCGCACATCTACCATCTGAAAGATAAGTCTGAAAGGAGATGCTACTCTCTCCTCACACTCTACTATGCACACCGTCATCAGAGAGAGGGGTCTGAAAGGAGAGGCCAGTCCCTCCACACCCAGAGCCTCTCCACACCCTACTACACACACCTACCTTTACACAGAGCGGTCTCAACAGTTAGGCCAGTCCCTCTATACCCTACTATGCACACCTGTCATTGCCAAAGTAATACAAATCTCAAAGAAATATTGCTGGTGACATGTCTTGATATCAGAGTTAAAATAAGTGAGAAAATTATTTTTTTTATTGACTATCTGTTTAATACTCACACACATTTTGGAAAGATTTTGCAAACTGTGAACTATATCCTGTTTTGCTGCAATAAAAAAAACACATTATTTTACTAACTTATGTTAACAACCAACATATATTATAAAGTCACTCTACCATACATACACTAATAATTAATTTACTTTGAAAAAATCTAGAAATTCACTGACTAAAACAAAGGTTGAAGTACATTATAGGTGTAATAAAAATATCTGTTTTTGTTTATAAAAACCTTAGAAATTCACTGAAATTCACTGAAAAAAACAAAAGGGTAAAGTTATGTTATAATTACGTGAATTTGTCAGATGAACATTAACGTTTTAAACTAAAAACTACTACACAAATTGCCCAGTTATAGTTTTCAGAGCTAACAATAACTTGGCCTCTGATATGCACTGTTCTATGATATCAGGTAAATTTGGTAGTACGTAGTGCTGAAACATCCATTCTTTCCCTCCAGTGGGCCGCTCAATGTAAAAGGCTGATGAAATTAAATTTTCTTTACCAGACTGCTGTTCCACTGGTTGGCTTCCTTATAGGGCAACTTTGGAGATGGTCTGTGAATGGGTTTGTGAATGATTTTGTGGGAGTGGGTGAATGAAAGGTTCTCTGGTGGTGTGAGTGGTGTGTTAGTGATTTTATGGAAGATGTCATCAGTGATGTCATTTCAGATGTCATCAGTGGTGTCATCAGTGATGTCACTGACCATGTCATGAGTGATGTAATACATGAGGTCATAAGCAGAGCATTGCAGGGGCACTAGTTATAGTTAGCTCAGCTAACTATAACTGCTGAATTTCAATGGTTTTCTGCAAGAGGAATGCCATCCTAACTATAATGTCCCTGAAACCTTAGTTTTTTTCAGTGAATTTCTAAGGTTTTTAAATGCTAATTTCTAACTATAACGTCCCTTTAACCTTTGTTTTTTTTCGGCGAATAAATATACATTGATAGATTGATAGATAGATAGATAGATAGATAGATAGATAGATAGATAGATAGATAGATAGATAGATAGATAGATAGATACTTGCCATGTTATTGTAAATGCATCATGCATGGTAAAGGCATGTGCGTAGGAACAACATGCGTAGTAAAGAAAATGGGTGGTAAAGGCATTGCATGGTATTGGATGTGTGCTAATGGCATTACATTGTAATGCCTGCGTGGTAAAGGCTGGCTTCCCCTGGTTGTTACTTTCCATCCCAGATGACGTTAACCCCTTTTCAGGAATAGTATAACAAGCATAATACATCATGATATGTTAATAAGTTGTGGTTTATGAAAACGCTAATACAACAACTTGTTAATAAGCATCCACACTTAGGTAATGCACTTCTGTAAGGGAGACAGTGCAGGCATGCCTTGGCTAAGCATTATCCAAAAAGGACGGTGAACAAAGCAGTACAGTTCAGTCAATTTCCAAAGGTCTTAAAAAAACTCTATTGTTCAATTTCTTGGTTAAAAAAGCCTCAGCATCAGCCAACGCGTTTCGTTCCTGTGGAACTTGGTCAGGGCAGAAATATGCAAAAATTAAAAGTATACTAAGTATACAAACAATACAACATAAAACATATACATATCCAAAAACATTTACATGTCACATAAACGATTTACGGACACCTGTATACAATTATATATACAAAACCATGTTAAACGCTCAACTTCAGGAACTGACTCAGTGAAACAAGGTTACTTAAAAGTAGATTGTACCACTATACACATAACAAGTGAGTAGAAATCCTAATACCCTGTCAAGATGTGTCTACCAAAGAAATTCTTTATTTTAGGATTTTAGATGAACAGGCAGAAACAGATGACAAAAAAGAAGAAAAGAAGAAGAAAAATGGAGAGAACAGAGGGAATCAGAAGTGTAATATAATTAAAATAGGATCGAGGAAAAGCATTAGTAAATTTGTGAAAGAGGTTCATGAGAAGATATGAAGAGTTATGGATAGGATTAGAATCTCACCTCATGTATGGTATCGTGAGGTTTGATTATGGGGAATAACTGGTCATGGTAGGCCACGATAGTCGATATGTAGGCAATCTGAATATGTAAGAAAAATAGATCATATATCTCTTCTCCAGTAATTTACATTGACAGTACATATAAACTGCACATAGGCGATTTTAAACACCAGAGACCTCATGTCTCACCTATGTCACTGTTTTCAGTTTGCATGTCAGATAAAAGGTGAATACACCAACAAATTCCTAAATACCGGTAGATCTCCTCATTCAAATTCGTCAAATCACAATAATTTACTAGGATCAATAATTAAATCTAAAGATATCAAAGAGAAAGAACATCATGGAAAAAACATCCAAAAATGGGATTTATTCAGAGCAATACTGTTTACGTTTATGTTTTGGGTGGATGAAGAAGGGTAAAAAAAGATGGAATAAAAAAGAAAAGAAGTTAGAGGGTCTCACCGTAACGCGGGTAGCAGTGTGAATTAAAGAAGTGGGTTGTATTCTGTATATTGGCATTCCAAAAATCAGGTATTTGCAAATTTACACACCAGCACCTGAAAATAACAGCCTCAAGCACTGCTGTGTGCCCCAACTAGCTATTGAGAAGGGGGGTCACAAAAATCGAATGCTGAACATTAGTAATAGTACCCATGTACCTTCTAACATCACTTGTGCTGGAAAGCTTTCGGTTCTGTATTTTGCGCTTTGTAGGCCCAGATGTCCTAAGAATAATAAAGTAAAGAAATCTCTCAAGCGACCCAAATATATATAATGGGATCAGATTAGAATCACTTGAATATGATATAAGGTGAGTATAGTGCTTGTTCAAAAATGGCTTACCTCGAAATGAAATAAGAGACCATATGCCTGCTATTAATCACCCCTCTTAATAGCAGGCATATGGTCTCTTATTTGTTTGTTTATTTTTGACCGTTGGCTGTCGTTTTATTATGTTTGTTTATTTTCTTGTGTGATCTTTTTTGGTGGAATTGCTTAATGTTGATATTATCTACCTATTTATATTTGGTTAAGTCATTCATAGAATATACTTATCCCTAGGCACAATGGCCATACACATGAGGGGTCAAGTGATTCTCTTCCCCTCTTGAGATTTTATAAGCACTAAAATACCAGGTTTGGGGAGAACTTCTCTAAAACTCTGGATGTAACTAGGATCTATTAGCGTGTTCGTTTCCCCTGAGGCGGAAAGCTGGGGGTGTTGTAATTTTAAATTGTGTGCATTTGTAATTTATGTTCAATCATTTATTATTGAGAATCTTTTTAAAACTCAGGTTTGAAGCCAGATATTCGCCGCTTTTTGACCCCGCTCCCAGCGCAGCAGATCTAGTGCTGACGCTGTGGGAGGCAGGGCTCAAGGATGCCACATTAGGTGGGGAAAAAGGGTTGCGCACCAGCTGCTGGTCGCCTCCCGCCCACCCAGGTACAAAAGCACTTTGATAGCGCGAGAGCGCTGACTACTAGCGTGTTCGTTTCCCAAGAGGCGGAAAGCCGGGGGGGGTGTTGTAATTTTAAATTGTGTGCATTTGTAATTTATGTTCAATCATTTGTTATTTGAGAATCTTTTTAAAACTCACCTTTGAAGCCAGATATTCGCAGCATTTTGACCCCGCTCCCAGCGCAGCAGATCTAGTGCTGACGCTGTGGGAGGCAGGGCTCAAGGATGCCACATTAGGTGGGGAAAAAGGGTTGCGCACCAGCTGCTGGTCGTCTCCCACCCGCCTCTGAACTGAATAAAAAGATGGCGTCATCCCGTAGTGCAGCGGGCGCGCCGGCAGCGCGCCGAAGGCGCGCCAAATGTGTGCCCGTCTGCGCCTGTCCACGCCCGTTCGGGACCAGGGGCCATGACCCCTGCCTTTCCCGGAGGACTAATATATGATTCTAGTGAATTGCTTAAATTGCGACCTCTTAGTAAGGCACTGTGTAACCATTTGTATCACCCCTTAAATATACCAGCCCACTGTCAGCATTGTAAGATTCTGCTTAAAGTTGGCTCGTTCACCAAGACCCAGCAAACTTACAGAGCGTTCCTCCTTAATTGTAGGTCTTTGCCTAAACATCAAACGGAACTAGCCTTGTTACTTGATGAGCTTAATCCGGACGTAATATTTCTGGGGGAAACATGGTTGACCCCTCATTCAGAACCTGACGTCATACAAGCTCTACCTCATGGCTATCAAATAATTACGACTGATCGTCCACTTGGTAAAGGTGGAGGTCTGGCGATCATATTCAAAGATCAATATGTTTGTCGCTGCTCTCCTTCTCCATTCTTAGACTGTGAAAGCATGTTTGGAGTTTATGCCAAATACGAGCTTTTCTGGAGTTTTGATCTACCTCCCCCCAGGACCTGCTAAACAGTTTATGTCTGCTCTACCCCCAGTGGTGGCGGATCTAGCATCTACCGCCACTAATTTCACCTTGCTGGGCGACCTAAACATGCACTTTGATGATACTAAGGACTGCAATGCACCAGAGTTATGTGCAGATCTTTCTGCACTGCAGCTGGTGCAGTTGGTTCCATCATCCACACACATTAAAGGCCATCTTTTAGATCCTGTCTTTAGAAATTGTCTTGATCTTAAGGTAGAACCCCCGATTGCGCTCCTGTGGGTGACCATTGGTTAGTCCCTTTCGTCTGGAATCTCCCTAAGCCTCCTGTACTGACCCTAGAGTCACGGGCTGTCCGGAATTGGCCCAAACTCCCACTAGAAAAGTGGGCCAACGAACTACAAGCCACAAAACCATCTAATAGTTCCGATCCTGTGGTTGCCAATGACGAATTCAACAACTGGATTGCTAAGTCATTGAACATCATCCTCCCTATTAGGAAAACCTCCCTAAAAAGATGTAGGACTTCGGCTCCATGGTACTCGGGGTAGCTCAGGAATATTAAACGTAAGTGCAAGAGGCCGGAGCGGAAATGGTGCTTAAGCTACTCTGAGCTAGACAAAACTCTGCACAGAAACTCTATCAGTGATTTTAAAAAGGCAATAAACAGTGCGCAAGCAGTGAACTACACACAGATAATCTCCAAAGCCAGTTCTAACTCCAAGGAGACTTATAAGATCGTAAAAAGTCTCACCACATTACCCTAGCCCCCTGCAGACAACGAGGACTCACACACTCGTTGCAATGCTTTAGCGGACTTCTTTTTCAACAAAGTTGATCTTATCTACTCCTCATTTTCTACCACTGATGTTAATGCTCCAGTGGAAGCCCGGGTGAATTTTGAAAAGGACACCTTGGACAACTGTCCCCCTTTGTTGGTGGAGTTTCCTCAACTACAGTCTGACCTACTTGCCACGTTAATGATGCAAGTAAAATCAGGCTCTCCAAGCGATCCAGCACCCCGAGGTCTCTGATGGCTGTTAGTCATATCATTCTTCCAGTCATACTGTAGTTATTAAACGCCTCACTTTCTACCAACATGGTCCCACTAGAGTGGAAACAGGCCAAGGTGTGGGCGCTCAAAAAGAAGCCCAATATGGACCCTCACAATCTTAGTAATTACCGTCCTATTTCCCTCCTCCCTTGGCTCAGCAAGATTCTAGAGAAACACGTTAATTGTGTATTGACAAATTTCCTAGAAAACAACTTGCTGCTTGACCGTTCGCAAACGGGATTCCGCACCAAGCATGGGACGGAGTCTGCCTTGCTAGCAGTCATGGAGGAGACCAGAGGTATCTTAGATCGGGGAGGATCAGTGGCAGTCATCCTCCTCGATCTGAGTGCCGCTTTTGATACGGTAAATCATAACATCTTGCTGCAACGTCTCCATGATATGGATATCCAGGGAGAAGCTCTGAAATGGCTTAAGTCATTTCTGAGTGACAGAACCTTTCAGGCTTTTTAGGGAAATTCCTTTGCCACAAGTAGATCTCTGGGATGTGGGGTCCCACAGGGCTCCTCCCTCAGCCCGATGTTATTTAACGTCTATATGCGGCCGCTGGCTGAGATCGTCCACCCATTTGGTATTAAGATTGTTACCTTTGCGGACGATACTCAGCTGGTGGTCTCCCTGGTGCAGGGCGAGGATCCCTCAGCCAGAGTAGGCTTGCCTGGCTGTCTGAGCGAAGTCAGAGACTGGATGACACGGTCTTGTCTCAAACTTAAGGGGGACAAGACAGAGCTCATGCTACTGGGTCAATCGGCTCCTGCCTTAATAGAATCTATCTGGCCTGTCTGCTTAGGTCCACCTCCAATACCTAAAGAAGCCATAAAGAGCCTAGGCATTTGGCTGGATAGGTCTCTGAAGATGGACACTCAAGCTGTTAAGCTAGCGGCCACCTGCTTTGGTCTTCTTAGAATTATAAAGAAGATTCTCCCTCTGATACCATTCAAAGAAAAACAAATTGTCGTACAGGGACTGATCCATTCGAGGCTGAATTACGGAAACTCCCTTTATCTTGGAGCTCCTGAGTCAACACTACGGAAGCTACATATTATCCAAAACTGTGCAGCTCGCACACTATTGGAAATTCCATGCAGACTTTCTGCCAGATCAGACTTGAGAAGACTACACTGGCTTCCGGTTCGAGATAGGATCAGTTTTAAGTCCCTTTGCATGGCCCATGAGTCCTTTTGGGAAACTGGGCCTGCAATTAATATTCCTTTAATTACCCCGTACTTTCCCGGCAGGCATCTACGCTCAGCTAATGCTTTTCTGGCAGCTGTTCCAAAGGTTAGAAGATTAGGAGCGAGAAGACGTTCATTCTCCCTGAACGCAGCTAGGCTGTGGAATACCCTTCCTCTTGACCTTAGATCCAACCCAGATCTATCATCCTTCAGGAAACAGCTGAAAACTTTCTTGTTCAATAAATAGGTCCCTGCTTTTCTTGCATTTCTTCCTCACTGAACAGAGCACCATATAGTCACAGCGTTGGACGCCTCCGGGCAACTTTTTGCGCTCTACAAAACACATTTTCATTTCATTTCATTTCATTTCATTAACTCGACAATTTCATTTCATTTCGAGGTAAGCCATTTTTGAACAAGCACTATACTCACCTTATATCATATTCACGTGATTCTAATCTGATCCCATTATATATATTTGGGTCGTTAGAGAGATTTCTTTACTTTATTATTCTTAGGACATCTGGGCCTACAAAGCGCAAAATGCAGAACCGAAAGCTTTACAGCACAAGTAATGTTAGAAGGTACATGGGTACTATTACTAATGTTCAGCATTCGATTTTTGTGACCCCCACTTCTCAATAGCTAGTTGGGGCACACAGCAGTGCATATCCTTAATTTGAGGCTGTTATTTTCAGGTGCTGGTGTGTAAATTTGCAAATACCTGATTTTTGGAATGCCAAAATACAGAGTACAACCCACTTCTATAATTCACACTGCTACCCGCGTTACGGTGAGACCCTCTAACTTCTTTTCTTTTTATTTCATCTTTTTTTACCCTTCTTTATCCACCCAAAACATAAACATAACAGTATTCGTCTGAATAAATCCAATTTTTGGATGTTTTTCCCATGATATTCTTTCTCTTTGATATCTTTAGATTTAATTATTGATCCTAGTAAATTATTGTGATTTGACGAATTCGAATGAGGAGACCTACCGGTATTTAAGAATTTGTTGGTGTACATTCACCTTTTATCTGCCATACAAACTGAAAACAGTGACATAGGTGAGATATGAGGTCCCTGGTGTTTAAAATTGCCTATGTGCAGTTTATTTGTACTGTCACTGTAAATTACTGGAGAAGAGATATATGATCTATTTTTCTTACATATTCAGATTGCCTACATATCGACTATCATGGCCTACCATGACCAGTTATTCCCCATAATCAAACCTCACGATACCATACATGAGGTGAGATTCTAATCCTATCCATAACTCTTCATATCTTCTCACAAACCTCTTTCACAAATTTACTAATGCTTTTCCTAGATCCTATTTTAATTATACTACACTTCTGATTCCCTCGGTTCTCTCCCTTTTTCTTCTTCTTTTTTTCTTTTTTGTCATCTGTTTCTGCCTGTTTATCTAAAAACCTAAAATAAAGAATTTCTTTGGTAGACACATCTTGACAGGATATTAGGTTTTCTACTCACTTGTTATGTGTATAGTGGTACAATCTACTTTTAAGTAACCTTGTTTTTATGAGTCAGTTCCTGAAGTCTAGAGCTTTAACATAGTTTTGTATATATAATTGTATACAGGTGTCCATAAATCGTTTATGTGACATGTAAAGTTTTTGTATATGTGGAGGTCTCTGGGGGTGAAATTCGGCAAGGGCGATAGCGGAGCCCTTTTCTCCTGATCCAATCTGCCCACAGGACTTGGGAGACAAATACAAACGAGAGCATCGTAACCCGGGGCTTGTCGTAGTCGCGCCGGAACACCTAGGCGGACTCCAAGTCCCAGGATCCTTTACCTGGCAGCGCCTGGACCGGGAACAAGCCACGCCCGCATCCCTCAGCTGCACAAATTGACCTCGCCGCTCCCGCTCCACGGGAGCCGCAGCGTGGAGGTCTCTGGGGCTGAAACTCGGCAAGGGCGATAGCGGAGCCCTTTCCTCCTGATCCAATCTGCCCACAGGACTTGGGAGACAAATACAAACGGGAGCATCGTGACCCGGGGCTTGTCGTAGTCGCGCCGGAACACGTAGGCGGACTCCAAGTCCCACGATCCTTTACCTGGCAGCGCCTGGACCGGGAACAAGGCACGCCTGCATCCCTCAGCTGCACAAATTGACCTCGCCGCTCCCGCTCCACGGGAGCCGCAGCGTGGAGGTCTCTGGGGGTGAAACTCGGCAAGGGCAATAGCGGAGCCCTTTCCTCCTGATCCAATCTGCCCACAGGACTTGGGAGACAAATACAAACGGGAGCATCGTGACCCGGGGCTTGTCGTAGTCGTGCCGGAACACCTAGGCGAACTCCGAATCCCAGGATCCTTTACCTGGCAGCACCTGGACCGGGAACAAGCCAGGCCCACATCCCCCACCCTACATAACTGAACCATCTACCCCGTGACGCGGGAGCGCATGGGAGCGTCCCGGGAGAAGCCCGGGACAAGAGCGGGCCATCTGTGGCCGTCCGGGGACGAAGAGGGACGGGACGGGCCACCTCCCTGTGATTTACAACTCAATATGGGTAGGCGTAAACTGCAAACTTCCATCACTGGGGGCACAGGGAAAGCAAAAATCCCACGTAAAGCCACAACATCGGCCAATATTATGACCTATCTCACCACTGCCGTGGGTAAACTTAACCAATAGATTGCAGAAAAGGAACGTGAACTGGGTCTAGATTCTATAGTACCGGACATTCAAGTATCCCCATTGCTTGATAGACAGACTATCCCTTTGGAGCCCACAATCCTTACTAACACAGAAAATGATATTTTGCTTCAAGCGCATACTAGTACATCTGCTCAAGAGGGCCAAGAGGTCTGCTATCCAGCTACCCATCAAACATCTCATGACCTATTGCAGGAGGCTGCATGCCAGGCTACCAAGCGTACTAAAAGGCTGATTCAAAGACCTAAATTACAAGGTTTGTACTATCGTAAAAAACCTCGCAAAACACTAAGTGACTTTGAATTTTCCATAAAGGAAATGGTGGAGAAAGTGCTTACGGATATGTTAGAAGCTGCGCTTATACAGATCTCCAGTGACATTGTAGAGACTTTAAAGGAATGTGTAGCAGAAATATTGGGGAAATGTGACAGGATTAATACATTTTTGTCAACTAAATTGAGTGAACACCCCCCACCTATAATATCCACAATACCTCGGTCTTCTATCCATCGAGCTCAACAGGTTCAATCTCCGATGGAGATAGGGAATGACGTGCCTTTAGGTCCTACTCTACCACCTGTATCATTATCCGTTTCTATGGTTTGTGTAAGTAAGGGTAATGACAAATGTATAAAAACTCTGGTGCAGGGTATATGCAAAACTAGTACTCCCCCGGATAAGGCTAGTCCACATGTTGAGTTAAATCCTTCTGGGGCTAGGAGACAGTGTGCCAGGCCACCGGTTAATCTTCCCCCGGAGGCTACACCTGTTGTTGCTGTTTTAGTGAATGTTCCCGTATTGAAACCGGGAGAGGTGGAGTCCCAGGGGTCACTTATAGATAACATCAAGATATGATGTGATGAAAACTGCTCAGGCCCAAGTAATATATCTGATGGTGTTCAGATGGGGAGACGGGTTGACTGGGTGGGGTTTACGGATAAAAAACTTGCTGGCGATTGCCTGATTGTTAATTTTAATAGACCGCATGAGGGAACATGTTTATTCTGGGATGCTACAGAGGTAAAGGAAGGTAGGATCAGAGCGGTACCCCTAGGTTTTTTATACCCACGGCCCGATCCACACAAGCTGCATTTAGGTAGGGGTGGTCATCATGTTACCCTTAGTCGTACCTCCTGCCCAAGTTCCTGGGCCACTCAAACATCAGGCCTCCTACCAAAAACCACTGATAATTGCAGAACAGAACTCAGGGCTGGGCTGGAGTTAACAAACAGGTTCTCAGCCCTATCACATCTGGATGAAAATGATTGACTGACCTGCCCTGGTGGCACTAAAAATCTGTCACAATGTACCTCACTTATTAAAGAGGGAAGTGGTAAAACAGTAAAAATTATGAGCTGGAATATTGCAGGTCTTCGTACAAAAAGGGGTGACATAAGATGGCTTGAACTCCTAAAGGATTGTGATGTCGTGGCCCTACAGGAGACATGGGATAGGGACTGCGATTTCTGGCTAAATGGGTACACATCATATTTTTTAGCTGCCCAAGCATCAAGCTCAGGACGAGATAGAGGGGGTCTGATGTTTTTAATATGTTAAAGTGGGGGGTTTTGTGAAAATCCTAAATACTACATCTCAGAATTACTTAGTTTTGGAAATTACTATGCCCAATAATTATACATTTGTTTACATTAACTTCTACAATGCCATGCAACGTACTCTTTACAATGAAAACATTAACTCACTTGCAAAGTTTTTAATTAAATATAAGGAGGGTCAAACCACTTTTGTATATTTCACCCTGTTGGGGGATTTTAACCCTTTCGATGCTGATGACGAGCTCAGCTCGTCATCACCCACGGGTGTCGTGTGCTGATGACGAGCTGAGCTCGTCATGGTGCCACTAAAATGGCATTTTCCAGCACAGGGGGGGAAAACGCCCAGCAGCCATGTGGTTAATTAAGGGTGGGCGTAGTTCGCGAAGTAGCGCTACGCGAAGCTACGCGAAGTGCACTTCGCACTACGCGAACTTCACGTAGCACTACGCCAGCTGCGTAGTAGCATGTTCGCACTGTGCAAGATGTGTTTTCAATGATTGCACAGTGCGGACAAGCATCCGGCACTGTGCAATCATTGAAAACTGCACCTTGCACAGTGTGAGCTGTAGTTTTCTGCTGCTCGAGTAGATTATTACTCGAGCTGCAGCTTTCTCAATGCGAACTGGTAGTTTCTCATTGAGAGCAGTCACGAGCATGCGCTACACTCACAATGAGAAACCTTACCTCCCCGCGTTGAGAATCTCGCCAGGATGTCATTTTGCTTGCTCGCGGTCGCGAACATGACGTTCAGGACCGCGAACACGCAAAAAATGAGCGCTGCACTACGCTACGCTGCACTACGCGTGTTCGCACTGTGCTATGTGCAGCTCGCGTAGTGCGAAGTTGCGCAAACTCCGCGAGCGTGGCGTAGTGCTTCGCCCAACCCTAATTTCAATATACATTTATGTCAACTAAATTGCCATTATAGAGATTATGATAACATAGATAATCTACCCTATTCGCACTTTGAACATTCTGTAAAAGGGGCCGCCCTGGAAGAACTACTTTCAGAGATTAATTTATCTGAACCAGAGTTCTTCGACATTAATGAGAGGGTGGCAACATACAGTGCAAGGGACAGCAATACTATCATAGATTATATATTCATTTCTCCTGGCATGTTACATAATGTTATTTTTTATAATGCTATACAAACTACATTTAGTGATCACAACCCAGTGGTGTTGGAACTGGACAATAATAATTTGTTTTTATTTAATAAAGTTGCAAATACAGAAACCATGTTAGATCTAGTTGTCCAGGACCAGGGGAGACGGATAAAATGGAGTAAAATCATCCCAGAGGACTTTCTTCACTCACTTAATCTAAAGGTGGGGAAGGAACTCAACACTTGTAGGGAACCACTGAAGTTTGGTGGGAACATTATTTCCTCATTCGAATTAATCTGTCGACAAGTGGCTGAGGATTTAAAGAGTAAGCCGAAACATAAAGTGCAAAAGGCGCAGGGGTGGTTTGATAACGAATGCTCTAAAACCCATAGAGATCTACTTATAGTACTAAAAAAGACACCCCGAGATAGACAGGAAGTCGCCAGGTTAAGGAAAAAGTATAATACAACTGTTCTGAGGCGAAAGAATGAAATTAAAAAACAAGCATGGGACCAACTTTATGAGAAGGTAACTTTGAGGGATAGCGCCAAATTCTGGTCAATAGTTAATACCCCCTTATTTAATGGCAAAGAAAATGCTCCATTAGAGGTAAATATCTCTGAACGGGATTGGTTAGACTACTTTGAAAAAATGTATGGCAGTAACCTTGAATTAGGCTCATGTGATCCAGTGCTGGATGAGTTTCGGGAGACTCCGCTCAGATTCTCTATCAAGGAGGTACAGAAGGCCATTGAGGACACGGTCGGCCATACGGCCCCAGGTCCAGATGGGGTACCGGCTGACATGTTTAAATCAAATTCTAGCGTGTGGTCAGTAGTCCTCACTAATGTTTTTAATATAGCCTGTACAGATAAAGCCAGAGTTCCAACATCTTGGTCACAGTCTATTATAATCCCCATATTTAAGAAGGGCCAAAGGGGGGATCCAAGATGTTATAGGCCCATTTCATTGCTAGATTCATCATTTGAAATTCTAGGTAAGGTTATCCTAGCAAAGATCTCATCTTGGGCCATAAATAATGATATTCTGTGTAATGCGCAGTATGGTTTTAGATCCGGGAGAGGCACCGAGGATCAATGCCTAAATTTACATCTTATACTGAGCAAATATACAGTTGCGTCCAAGGGGTCAATTTACTTGGCATTTATGGACTTGTCCACAGCTTTTGACCTAGTTAATAGGTCAAAGCAGTGGACAATGCTCCTGGAGCTGGGTCTGTATCGGGCATTGGTGAACTTTCTGGCGGAACTCCACAGAGACTTGAGAGCATCCATACGTATGACCCAAGAGGGGAAGTGCACTGCATTCTTTAAATCTGGCAGGGGGGTGCGCCAAGGGTGCATCTTGGCCCCAATGCTTTTTTCTCTATATATTAACTCAATGGGAAACACTTTGGCAGCGGCATCTGTCGACGTGCCGCGTATGGGTGGTTCTTTGATGCCTGTTTTATTATACGCTGACAACACGGTGCTGTTGTCAAGAACCCCGATAGGTTTACAACATCTGCTCAATTCCTTCGGGGCTTTCATGCAAGATCTAGATCTAGTGATAAATATAGAGAAATCGCATGTAATGTCTGTGGGGAAATGTAAGAATAGTATAAAAACCCTCTCCTGTAATGGTTCAGCAATCTCAAGAGTTAAAGTTTTTACCTACCTAGGAGTGGTGTTCGATGATAAAGGTTCCTGGGTACCACAAATCACCAACGAGGTAGCTGCCGTGAGACGATCGTCGGCTGCTATTTTGGGTTTTGCAAAGCGACTGGGTGAGAAACCAGCTGAGGCTATATTGACCATCTATAGAGCCAAAACCTTAGCCATTGCAAGGTATGGGGCCTCAATATGGGGCTATAAAGACTCTGCCCTGATACAGAGAGAGGAAAATAGATTCTTGCGATCCCTTATGGGTCTCCCCCAATCTACACCAGCATTTGCAGTGCACATGGAACTGGGGATGGGGTAAATTGGAGATACCCTGTCTATGACCCCACTTTTGTCATAGACCAGAACCTGGCTAAATCCCAATCTATCTCTAAATCATAAAATTGTTAGGGATTGTATGGGGCGGGACAAAGTGGCGGAGATACAGTGGTTGGCATTTATTAAATCTACAGCAGGTTATCTGGGCCGACCTGAACTCTACACTAACCCTGAAAGCCTGACAAGAGAAGATATTAAATGGGTAAAAACACATTTTATAAAAAAGCGAGAATCAGAAAGGGAAGCGTGTGAAATCATGAAGCCAACTGTAAGGTCACATTATATGTTGATCACTCAATGTCTATACAATCATATTTGACGACTGCTACCAAACCATTCCATCGGTGGCTTCTTACAAAAGTCAGTTTTATCAGGTGCATTTTTTGTTGGGTACTTATGATAAGTGGTGTAAGCCTCATGAGAATGCACCATGTAAATGTGACGATTTCTCTGACCAGGATTTACTGCACTTTGTGGGTTTTTTGCCCCTTTTTTAAGGGAAAAATTCATTAAGCCAATACTAAGGGACAAAGGGTTTAAGCAGATAAAACCTGCCTTGCTGTATCTGCAACTTATGGAGTCTCCACTAGTCATGTTCGGGGTAGCCAACTTTTTGACTGCCTCTATTCGTTCTAGACAGAATAGACTTTGGTCGATTTCAGATTTAGATTATGTAAATGTTTATCAGTGCTAGATGTCATAAATGGTTAGTTTGTAACAATAGAATTTCTGAGATTATCAATTAATGGGATCTTGTAAAGTTTGCAAATTCTTTTTTTTTTTTAACTATGTAACTTTTGTCAATTCAGCAATTAGTCTCTTCCGACCGCCAATAAACATTGTGTACATACTGAATTTTTATTTTTTTAACTCCTAAATTGCTTTTTAACTAATAACTGTTTTTGATATTCCAATGTATTTGTATAGCATACTTTTATGATTTTAAAATAATCGAATAAAGTGATTTTGACTCTGACTCTCTGATATGTTTTGTGTTGTACTTGTTTGTATATTTAGTATACTTTTCCAATCCAATCCAATCCAAAAATTCTTTATTTCGGCCACATGGGCCATAAAAGAAGCAATAAATATACATACAGATAAAAAGACAATATATACAATAAAAACGACTGGACCTGCAGTGTTTAGAAAAAACAGGGTAAAATGAATTAACCAGACATTTTCTTCCTTATTATCCATGCTGCCATTAAGAATTTGGAAACCGCGAACACAATGTGGCCCAGGGTATTAGTTTTCATCACCCTGTAGGCCGGTAAATAATTTCTGAAGCCCAGGTTCCGGCATAAAGGGGCTAGCCAACGCCTCCTCGGGCTCCGATAGGCGTGGCAACAGAACATTATGTGCAAGTCATCTTCATCCTTAACTTTGCAGCATGGGCAAAGCTTGTCGCCCCCTGGCGTCCATTTATGGGTAAAAACTTTAGTAGGGAGCGTACCAAACCTCCATTGCAGGAACAGTTTCCTCGCCAAAAGAGGATAAATAAAGTCCATGAAAGTTTCAAAGATATAAGAATTTTTGGATACTAAAAAACATCCCGTCAGGGTGCCACTGTCATAAGCATTGCCCAGGTCAGCGAGGTTTTTCATCTTATAGAGCTGTGCGAGGGATTTGCGCGACAGCCTTCTACATCCTTGAACAGGGTCATCCCATAGGTCTGGTAGTTTAAGGTCCGAGCATTCCGACCTAATGAATGCCAGCCAGGGGATCTTGCCATTTACATCCAACCTCATGACGTGTGTGAGGTCCTGCCTATAGTGATGCAGCTCCTCGGTGGTCCATACCCGATGCCAGAACTTCAATGGTTTCGACCGTAGGTCCTTTGCAATTGACGGGAGACCCAGGTCGAGTCTTAAGGGGAGGAGTGGTGTACCTTGCGGGAGGGCAAGTAGACGCCTAAAGAAGCAGTTTTCCACCCCTGCCATGACCTTCCCAGCTTTGTGGCCCCAGAGTTCACTGCCATACAGGGCAGCTGCCTTCGCCTGTGTCCTGTACATTTCCAGAACCGGACTAACAGGCTTGAAGGTGGACTTGTTGGACACCCTCAAGAGTGCACCCGACAACTGGGAGAGTTTCAGCCTGGATCTTGCTACCTGGGAGTCCCATGCCAGATTTTCTTGGAGTGAAACCCCCAGATATGTAAAAGTAGAGACCCTTTCCAGGCTAGTTTCCCCCAGTTTTGGATTGGGTCTGGTCTTGGAGGGAGGGTTGAAGATCATGAACTTGGTTTTATCCGTGTTCACCTCCAACCCATGTTGTCGACAGAAGTGACCAAAACCATCCACAATCCTCTGGATCCCCATAGGTGATTTGGAGAGGAGGAGGGTGTCATCGGCAAACATTATTGCCGGGACCCTCCTACCTCCCAGGGCCGGGGCGTCATTGTCCCCAACAGCGTCAAGATGTTGAATGACGCTGTTTATGTACAGGCAGAACAGTGTCGGAGCCAGAACACAGCCCTGCCTGACACCACGGCGGACCGGGAATTTACCCGAGGGCTTGCCATCCCTCCCACACCTCACTACCGCAAAGTTGTTCTCATGCAGCCTAATGATAATTCTAAGGAGGTGGGGGGGAACTCCTAACTTCTGCAAGACCTCCCATAACTTCCCCCTCGGGACCAGGTCGAAGGCTGACCTCAGGTCCACGAAGACCATGTACAGTCGACCTCCCTCTAGCGTGACCGTCTTCCAATACAGGAGAAGGAGGCGAAAAATTTGGTCCATGGTCGACGTGTTCTTCCTGAAACCAGCCTGAAGGGGGCTCATGATGTCATTGGCCTCGGCCCAATCCAGGAGATGATTCAAAATGAGGCGGGCAAAAAGCTTTTGGGGCACATCTATTAGGCTTATAGGCCTATAGTTAGAAGGGAGCAAGGTGGAACCCTTCTTGTGGATGGGTACGATCTCTGCCCCCAACCACGTCCCAGGAATCGCCATACCTTCAAGAATGGCATTAAAAAGAATGAGAAGGTATGGGCCCCAGATATCCGGGTGGTGCCTAAATAGATCCCCGGGTAACCTATCAAGGCCTGGCGCCTTCCCCACTGCTAGGCACTTGAGGGCATGCTCCACTTCCCCCAGGGATAAATCCATTCCAAGCTCCTGGGTACCCATGGGCAGTTGCAGCTCTGCTGCCGGGCAGGAACTAGTATCTTGGTAGAGGGCCCCAAAGTGGGCCTCCCAGACCGCAGGGGCTATGTTTGGCTCAATCGCTTTACTAAGCTCCCCTGTCCCGTTATTCACTAGGGCCCAAAATTTCCGGGAGTCCCTAACTTTGAGGGCATCATAAAGATCCTGCCAATGGGTCCAGTCCCACTCGGACCTTGCAGCCACCAGCACTGATTTATGGTACTTCCTGAGGTCACGTACTTTGGCCTTATTTGAGCCCACTTTTATTGCTGCAATGAGCTCAGATTTTGCCGCCCTACAATCTTGGGTGTACCAGGAAGGAACCACGGTCCTTTTCTTCCGGGTTGGGACCTCCGGGTGGAATACCTCGGCCAGGTCCCTCACTAGGTCCTGGTGGATGGTTCCCAGTTTCTCGTGATAGACTGGTGTTCTTGGTTCATTCAGGAGGGTATCCACCTCCATGAAGCTCGGAAGTGCCAGCTCATATAATTTCTTAATAGACTCTTCCGAGCTCACCAGCTTTCCCCACTTTACCCGACGCCTGTTTGTGGTCAGGGACAGGCCCCCCAAGTCATCCCCTTGGCCTGCTGGGGAGGGGTCCACCATGGACAGAGGGCAGAGGATGTTTAGGCAGAGGGCATTGTGGTCACTATCTGACCTCTTGATTACCCTAAGGTCAAGCACTTTGGGCCAAAGTGAGATATCCACCATAATGTAGTCAAGCCTCGACTCCTGTCCCCTCCTATTGAAAGTGCAGACTGAGGGGGTGTCGGAAGGGGTGCGACCATTACACGCCCTCAGTGCGCAATTCAAGGTAAGGGACGTGAGCTGTAGAGCTAGAGGGGACCAAGCTTTAGGGTGGGGTGAGGACGAAGGTGGAACCCCCCAGTGGTCATCCTCGGCCGTTAGGGCACCATCCAATAAACCTTCCAGTGGTTCAAAGTGGCAATTGAAGTCTCCTCCAAGCACCACCTTGAAGTCACCCGGAAGTTGACCCAGGAATAAGGCCAGATCGTCTAGGGTAGGTGATTCATTTGGCGAGGCCACTGGTCGCGAGTAGACGTTGACAATGGCCCACGAGGATTTATCAGGCCAAGTGAGCCGCACACACTGGATGTCCTGCGAACATGTATATACCTGCTCCGCCTGACACCCAGTGTGACTCGCAATCCAGATTGCCAAGCCCCCAGATGGCCTCCCCCTCCCAGCCCATTTGGCCGGAATTTCGTAAATTTCAAACCCTCTCCTGGTCTGGGCGGCCCTCGCCCAGGTCTCCTGAAAAAGGAGTATGTCACATTCACCTACCAGGGAATCCCATTCAGGAGAGCCTTCCTTGTTCGCAATGCCTGCCACATTCCAGGAGAGAATCCTCAATCCTGGAACAGGTGGCAGGGTGCCCTGGGCTCCAACAGGAGATTGCAGGGTGACCATGGATAAACCATCGTCTAGGGAACCATTACCGCAGGCAGCAGTGGCGGCTGGACCTAGCCGCTCCACTGCCCCTGCCTGCAGAATATGGGCTGATCCGGTATCGGGCAGCGGACCCAATTTGGACAGGGTATCGTCTATGTTAGCCTCGCTCTCATTGGCCGTGTGCATCCGAGTTGATTCCACCATGGGGACCACATCCGATCCCACGCAAGCCTGCACATCCACCACCATCCTCCCGGGATCAGACAGGACCGACCTAATTTGTGGTCAATCAACCTGGTCCAGACAGGAGAACCTGTTATTATGTACAAAGTTTGGCCGGACAGTTGGAAGGGGGTGCCTTGATCTATAGCGAGAGCCATCTATAGCAAAGCCCACCCTAGTCCACCCCTTCTCGCTCCCACCCACCATGTTGGTACCCCTAGGATAGAAATAAGAGAGGGGTACAAGTTCTATGTTGGACTTGTCAGGCCTTACAAGCCAGTTGCAGATGTAATTTGCAACATGTGGGCTCCTAAAACTTAGGACGATGCAATCCCCTGGCCTGTTTTTAGTGGTAGGGCCAATCCACGGGATCCTCCTTACCATCAGGACCTCGCCCTTCAAGTTAGGGGGGAGCGGTCTATTTATACTGAGCCAGCTTATGACCTTATTACGGAGGGAATCTTGAGACTCTCTAACTCCACCCGTTAGTTCAGGAACTCCCACCATGATTGCCGTAAAAGGAACAGCTTCTGGGGGCAGGTTGACCACCCTACGTCTATCAAGGGGGGGGGCAGTACCATCGCTCAGGACATTTGCAGTACCCACAGCCCCCCTTGTCTGCGGCGCGAGTTGCGGCGCAGGGAGTAGCTTGGATCTCCTGGGGGCCGGGACAGGGGGCCTAGATGCTGGTGGTAGCAGAGTGCACGCCTGAGGGATGGATGCGCCATTTGCGCTAGGCAATACCCTACTGGAACCCTGAGGCAATGTGGAGGAAAGTACCCCATTCCCAGGTTGATCCCCGATAACTATAGGAGGATTTACAACCATACCAGGACTATTCCTCGTATGGTTGTGTTCCCGGGACTGGAGTAGATTTTCTATTGCTTCTAGTCTAGCTGAGATGGGGATTAACAGATTCTTGATAATAGTTGTAAGCGATGTAATTACTAAATCTGAATTATTAGATGTTACCCCACCAAAGATAAATGGGCCCGCCAGCACTGATGGTGGCACAGAGGCTGGCGAGGCCACATGATCCGACCCCGACCCAGATAGAATAAGCTCTGGCAAGACCGAAATGTCTATGCTTTCTTCAAGGGACGAATCAGATGCAACAGTTCTTGCCCTTTTAACCCTCTTGGTTTCATCCGGCCTTTTCCTTTTTAGAGGCTGAACCACCCCACTACCTGCAGGGTCTGATGACAGGACTGCTTGGCCCGCTTCCAGCGTGTTTGAGCCCATATTGTCGGGGGCAGTAGGGTGGTCAGGAATCCCCAGCAACCGCGGGGAATCCCGATCCCTCTGCGGAACAGGGGTTCTCAGCTGCCGAAGCACCGACTCAATGGTCTGGTCGATGCTGTCCAGTAATGACATGTGAGTGGCGTCCATGGTGATGGGAGTACTGGCATCATTTGAGGCGGATTCCCCGAGGTCCATGAACACACTTTCGGGGCCCATCTCAAGATGAGAATCCGTAGATGAGTGGCACTTACTAATCTGAGAGTTTGCCTTGGGGAAAAATTTTTCCAGAGTGCTAACGCCTTGCTGTGCAGACTTGCTCCTTAGTGCTCTGGATGCCATACTGGGGTAAGTGGTGGGGCAATTTGGCCTGGGCGTTAGAGGGGTGGCCCGGTCCGGTCTCTCCCGGCCTCTAACGGCCTAAAACGGCCCGCTCTTTGCCCGGTCTTCGCCCGCGCGCGTCCCGCGTTCGCGCGGGTGAACGAGGTTAAATAGGAGGAGGAGGAGCGAGCGGGAAGAGGCAGCAGGTGTGCGCGCTGGTCCGGCGCAATTACCTGTGGGCCTCGCAGTCCCGCTCGCGCTGTGGGAGTCCTCTGATCACACCGGGTTTAGAAAGCCAGGAATGGAGCACGCCGGCTCCCGCTGATATCCCCAGTAAAACAGGCAATGGGAGCACAAAAGTCAATGATTAGAGCACGCCGGCTCCCGCTAGTGCCCACAAATGAAAGAGCGATTTGGGATGCTTCAGTAAAGGGCACGTCCCGCTTCCAGCAGCGACTTCGAGCAAAGTATACTTTTAATTTTTGCATATTTCAGCCCTGATGAAGTTCCACAGGAACGAAACGCATTGGCTGATGCTGAGGCGTTTTTAACCAAGAAATTGAACAATAAAGTTATTTGAAGACCTTTGGAAATTGACTGAACTGTACTGCTTTGTGCACCGTCCTTTTTGGATAATCATTTGGTATCTGTGTCTACAGTAGAGCCCAAGTGTGGCAAGCTCCAGATGTGTTTTGCACTACTCATGGACTAAACTTGTTTAAACTAAGAAATCGGAGTGCCTTACCAGGGTCGGCTGCACTGTGCTTTGTTGGAGGATGCCTTGGCAAAGCATCAGCAAGACCTGCAATTCTCAATACAATATCTACAAACCTGAATTGCTTGTACAATCCTAGCACTTATTTCTCATTTTCTCAGGAAAAATGGTAATCCCTTAATAGTATAAAAAATTATGTACAAGCAATTGTGTTCAGCTTTAGCATCCCTTTATAATTTGTAGTTAAACATAGAAGTGCATACAGACTCCATTAATACCTAAGTCCTAACCTTCCATGTTAGTATCCACTGTGTACATTTATGAAAACATGGCTTTCTTTTCCAATGTGTGTTGCTGAAGCTTGAACGTAATCATGATAGATGGTTTTAGTGGAGTGTGAAAAAGTTGTGCTTGGATTTACTGAAACAAATGAATATATTTCAGAACAATTCTACCTGAAGATGTATTAAAATGGCAGAATTGCACACAGAGTGCTTCTACAGAGGAAGCACTGCAGGCAAATGTTTGGCTATTAATGTCAATGTCTCCATAACAAGAATTCCTATCGCAGTCCCAAACATTTCATTGTATTCTTATTGGAAACAATATATTTCCTAATAGTATTAAGTACCAGAAAAGGTTTTCATCCTTTGCTGCCATATTTTATTGTGGAACATAGTGGTGCTAAAAGACTCCCAAAATACTGATTGAGTTGTAACTTAAATACTAACATTTTGTGTTAGTATCCATCACATATAATCAGGCAACAGAAGGATGCTTATGTTTCAAAATGTTGTCTTATAAAAGACAAGGGAATTTTAGAAAGACATCAAATGAAAACCCCATTCTAAGATGACAGACATTTATTCTTATAACTCTGATATTACAATTGAATACCTCCAAGGAGGAGGCTAATACACCAAAGAGTCCACAGCATAGAGTGAGAGATGTATTTTCTTCTTGGCTGATCCAAGATGTAATTGACAAAGTGTCAACGTAACAGCCACGTCTGACTGACTCAAACAAAGAAAAGCCTGAAGGGGGCTGACCAAAATGTCACTCTGTATATTGGAAACAATAGGTCATGCAGGCAGTTGTATGCGAAACCAGAGTAAAAAAAGGGGAACAGTAATGAGCAGCGGAAAGCCGATGGGATATGACAGAATTATGACCGGATTGTGGAAATGGAGTTGAACTTATATTTGAATATTTTTTTTCAAATTCAGCAGGATTATACATACGAGTCCCAGTTCCCCGATAAATATTATATTTAAAAAAAAGTAGACTATGCTTGTTATGCATGTGTAGTGTAGCATAACATGTTTGAATGCTCTTATGTTTCACTGAAAAACAATGCTTCACATAATAGCATGCATTATCCAAGCACTCAAGTATGTGCAATCTCATTAAAACTGAGTAGCCGGATATCGAAGGCGTGTGGTTTTTGTGGATGCATGCACACTGCTAGACAAAATGTGGGTTAGGGCCAGACAGCAGAGCAGAGAGAGAGTAAAAGTACAGCAATAGTGAAGTCTGCTCAAGTCTTGAGCCCTATTCTTGTCCTGCTAAACAAAACTATCACTACCACATTCCAGTATGCAGAGTAAGACCATCTAAATGCCAAATCCATTGAGCAGCTAAGCCAGACAAATACAAGAGTAGAGGGGGCGCAGAAGCTAAGACACTATGGGGGATATTCACAAGGATGTGGCGGAGTGAGGCATTAGCCTTCTTGACTTAATGCCTCTCTCAGCCACTTTGGAAAAGCAAGGCTGCACCATATTCACAAGGATATGGTGCAGCCCTGTATTTCCCCCTGCGATGGCGCTAAGTTTAACAACTCAGCGCCAACTCAGCCACTGTGTGCGGGGAGGATTTATTATGTGTAGGAAGGTGCCCCTTCCTGTACATAAACAATCCTAAAATGCCATTCTGTCACATGAAAGTGACAGAATGGCATTTTTCAAAAAGGTTTCTTTATGTACAGGAAGGGACACCTTCCTGTACATACACAAACAATATCAATGTGCTTTTTCCATGTGTGCTGCACAAGGCAGCACACATGGAAAAAGCAAAAACGAGGAGAAATAAAGCATTTCTCCTCGTTTTGCCTGTTTAAGACCAGGATTTTCTTGGACTTAGTTAATCCTTCCCTTGCAAGGAAGCTCTACATGCAACTCAGGATTGGTAACCTCCCACTTAGGGCATTTAAATGTAAATAGGCTAACACAGAGAACACCGTATGCCCGGCATGTAATTACAAGCAAGAAGATGTAGGCCATGTTCTGTTGTTTTGTCCAGCCTACCAGACGATAAGGAAATGTTGGCTGATCCCACTTTGCAGGAACTTAAGTTTTACTCAATGTGCCCAAGCCTGTAGGGTTTTAAGATATGAAACCCACCCTACCATCGTCTTTGCTGTATCACGGTTTTTGTTTGGTATGTGGCGCAGACGGAGAAGTTTTTTATAATATTTGTGTTTATCCATTAATTGTACTGTATAGTCTGATAAGCATCAAGTTTAATCGATTTTTAGCTTTATGTTTTAATATACATGTAATTTATTGTTTTAACATCCTGTGCTTCTATGTATCTATTTTAACTGCACTTTTATGGTTCATGATAACCGAAATAAAGTTATCAATGAATGAATATCAATGTGCTTTTTCCATGTGTGCTGCACAAGGCAGCACACATGGAAAAAGCAATAACGAGGAGAAATAAAGCATTTCTCCTTGTTTTGCCTGTTTAAGACCAGGATTTTCCTGGTCTTAATTTTGGCGCTGCCTCCTATTTACGCTGCCCTTGTGAATAGGGTCAGCGACAAAATCAATGGATGTTGCGGAGGATCACGCACCCCAACACCCACTGCACGCCCCTTTCACGCTAAAAACAGCGTGAAAGGGTGCCTTATTCATAAGGCAGTGTTAAGCTACATTAAATGGCTTAACACTGCCGTATGAATAAGGCAAGGCCCTTATCATCATCACAGCTTCACTGGAAGTGGGTTTGTGGTGGCGATAGGGGCTTGTAAATATGCCCCTATGGAGGACCAAAGGGCATTTTTAAGAACCGTAGTACGCTTGGCAGTAGCACTTCTAGGAGCAAACTAACAGGAGAAAAACTCTCTTATGTTCCTCTGATGGCCAGAGGACCACTGAGAGTAGTCAGCAGGGAGTCATTTCGGTATTGGTTTAACGGAATGCTGGGGGAATGAGTAGTTAGAACAATGGTAGAAATGGGAGTGGCTTGTTCCTATGTGCAGCCTCTTTTTGCCTTCTCCTCTAAGCCCTAGCAAATTAATATAGCAATAGTAGTGGCAAGCAAGATCTGAAGCACAAAAGTACTTTCGAGTGGCATTAAATGTACCAATACTTGCATGAAATCTTCTTTTCAAGACAGTTGAAACACAACCGTGAGAAGCTTTACTGTGAAGCACTGCCTGATTAAACATCAGTTTCATCTGCTGCCCTTTCTGATATCAACACATGTGAAGGTTGCATGAAGGTTGCAAATCCTCTCACCTACTATCATCCGGCCCTTCAGCCACTTCAGTTGTGACAGTCTTTGCCGATAAAATGCCAATAACAATGCTAAGTCAGGATGATTGTTAATCCATCCGTTTTTTTTTTACCTACATCATTAAGAACCTCCAATTCCACTGTAAATTCCGATGGCAGACTCTAAAAGACACAAGGTGACAAAAGCAATATAAAACAATCAACACCAGGGCCTTAGTAATTAAAAAAAACAGAACTGCAGCTAAGATCTTGATCTCTACATACAAAACAAAGTGGCTAAAACTCTTGTAAAAATGCTGTCGAGTGTCCTTTGTGAGGCGTAATAGATGTTTTTGCAACAGGTAAAACAGCTGGCGCTATGTTCCTTGTTGCATTCTGGGTATGTTTGGATTTCCGGTCAGAGTTTGGTTCAGTTAATATCCCAAGATAACCAGAGGCAGGTGAGGGATGTCTGTCTCGCCACAAGTAGCGCAAGTAGCCTAATGACAATATCCAGTACGAGTGTGTGGAACTTGAGGTCCAAAACAGTTGTGCAAGGCAAGGAAAGGATTCCAAACCAGAGAATTTAGCTGCAACATCTAAGGAGCTGCTTTTTGTTGCCATCTTTGACAAGATCTAGAAGACAATCCAAAACATGACGTGTAAATTGGGATTAGAATTAGAGTAGCAATGGTCATCTAGAGTTCAGGATGGGATTTGATTTTAACTGGCAACGCAATCCTCATTTCTGGCTCAAAAGGATCCAGCTCATCAAGTCTGTCTAGTCACTTGAGCACCAAGAGGTTAGATTTACCAGTTCTTCGCTCACCCTCCAAAAAGTCCGAAAAAGCAAGTCCGTTTAATATGACTACTTCTGTAGCAATAACTGCCAATTCATCGTTCCCTAGCAGTTTGTTTCAGATGTCGAATTGCCTGACTAACCACCTTTGCTTCTTCACGACAAGTGCTATTAAGAAAAAAAACTCGAAATGCTAAAAGGGAGAATGTCAGCCTTTGAGAGGAACTGCACAAAATAAATTCGAAATATGCCATTTTGCTGAGAAGAAAATATGCTGCTAAATCCTGGAACACTCATCGTCAGAATCACTCAAAGAGGTTCCTACTATAAATCAAAGTCACCAGAAGCATACAGGGTCATTTCTCTGGAGACGAAAGTAAAGCATCAAACAACTAAGCCATCATATCTCGTTCCTACGCATCTTTAACCTGAACTTAGGGCTCAAACATACAGGTTGAGTCCAGTAAAAAAACTGAAAGCAGAAGCTCCAGTTTTTTCCAGCATGCATTCCGGCAGTATGGAACAAGATTAAGCACAAGAGAGAAGTACTAGGAAATGTTAGCAGGAATATGGGCAAGAACAGAAGAGAGATCAGGAACATCATCATTATGAATGTGACAAAAATTTCAATTCATGAGCCTTAGGAGGCACTGCAAAATAATCAATGCCCTGGGTAAGGGCAAAGGAGTGTCTGGCTCTAATAAGTCTATGCAAATTGAAAAGTCTGTAAGGACTAAATATCTCTGAATGGGGCTCTGCAAAGGAAAGGGCAATCGTGACTCAGGATGAGCTGAGCTTGTCATGAGCACCGAAGGAGTCAATCTTGCTGTTAAAGCTCACTCTGGGGATGCTCTCTCACCCCTGCTCACCATTTTTGTTTAAGAACAACAAACACCTCAACAAATACCTTAAATCCTTGACATCTCTCAGTCCGGGTTAAGACCCAATCACAGCACCAACACTCTTTTTACAGCCACAGATGATATTTTCAAGAAGGATATACTGCAGCCCTGATTTTCCTTGATCTCTTGACAGTGTCTTACAGCGTCTCCTATGCCATCCTCATCCAATGCCTGCGTGACTTTAGAAACAAAGGGCAAGGACTTTGCTGCATCCTGTCCTTCCTGACTAGCAGGACTCAGTCAGTCAGTCTTGCTCCATTCACCTCAGATGCCTGTGACGTCATCCGTACAGTCCTAGTAGGATCCTCCCTGAGCTTGACCCTCTTCAAGATGTACATGTTCCCTCTGGCAGGATCTTGCAATCACAACAAAAATATCATCTGGTATGCCAATGAAATGCATCTTCTGCTCTCCCTCACAGACAATTGCTGTAAAAACGCGGGTTAACCCAACAAGTCACTGGAACCTGGGTGGATAGTTGATACAAACAAAGTGGTCCCAGAAAGTAGAACAAATAAATCACAAATAACTTAAATGAATACAAGAAAAATTATAACACCATTGTTTTTAATCACCAGAAATAATAATCGGTTAACACAATGGAATTGTTTTTTCCATTGTGTTAACCGATTATTATTTCTGGTGTACTCAGGTCTAATTGATCAGTATTATAATTCCTATACCTTCACTATCCCATCACTACCCTTCCCTGTCCTACCCTCTAGGGGCATTATATGTGATTTACTATGTATCTATTTTATGAATAATTTTTTACGAGACACGTTGTGATTAAAAGCAATGGTGTTATAATTTTTCTGGTATTCATTTAAGTTATTTGTGATTTATTTGTTCTACTCCCTCACAGACAAGTCACCCAGCACCAGAAGCAAGTTAACAAAATACATGACCGAAAACGCCAGCTGGATTAAGAATAAATGTCTGAAGCGGAAAAATGACCCCAACAAACTTGTGATCTATGGCAAAAGCTCCACATTATGGGACACCACCTGGTAGCCAAAAGAGTTAGGACCTACACCACTCCCATCTCCCAGGCCAGGAACCTCAGGATTGTCATTGACTGCAAACTCGACATGACATTCTAAGTCAACACCACTACCTCTTGCCTTCACATCCTGAAGACACTGAGGAATATTTTCAAGTGCCTCCCTGTTACCACCTATGATCTGGTCACTAGCAAGCTGGACTAAGGGAACTCCCTCTAAGCCAAGATCAACATGCAACTCATCAGGAGGCTTCAGGCCATTCACAAGTCTGCAGGCAGAATCACTCTCAACCTCCCTTACCATGCACACACCTCACCTCATCTCAAGGATCCACCCTGGTTACCCATATACAAAAGATCACAATTCAAACTGTAGTGCAGTTCCTATATTCCCAATAGGCTCTGCGCATTGGAATAACATAAACGGTAGTTTAGACGTAAGACTGAGGTCGACTAGGTCTCTACTGAATATGTTAGACTTAATTAGGTATGCCAGCTAGCTCAGAGGTCACTAGAAACTTTCTCGAATGAACAGGAAGGAGTTAACTTTCCTGATTAGACAAGAAGGGATTAGTTTCTGAGAACAGCATAAACATGACAACTTTGCTCCCTCCAGAACAAGGAGTATATCTCCAGAGTCGTGTGAAAACAATGGATAGCTATTTCACTCAGTCATTTGTGCATGCTTAGTTTCACCAGAGTGCAGAGAAATAGAGAGACAGGCGTTTTCAATAAAAGTTATTTATTGAGCAGTCTTCTTTCTCATGTAAGAGAAGTGAATTGCCACAATTGCAATACTTATCATAAAGTAAAGTGCATACAGTAAAAGGAGTACTATGAAATAATACTGTAAAAGCATTTATATGGTTTCTGAGCCATATGATACTTAAAACTGATAAAATATATACAATACATACAATGATAAAAGTTGACTAAACATACTCAACTGGTGCTTCTAAAATGCGCCTACCCCAGTGTACCTAACCTAAGCCTAGTACGTGGGTAGGAGTGAGTGAGCTGCAGTTTAAGTTAAGTTAGTTTTGCCAAGAATCTGAATCAAGAAATCTCTAAGGATCTAATCAGCTCCGTACCTTGGTTTTAGAATGAAGGAGGTCTTGTATCTCTTTCTCAGGACTCGATCTCCCATAAACCCACAAGGCTGACTGGAAACACTGGAGCTGGATTTCTCAGCAGGAGAAAAGACAGCGTCTCTCTCAGTGCGTCAATGGGAGGGTCGGCTTCATTCGGCACTCACATCAGCTGGGCTTTGGGTAAGTAGGTAGCCGCTCTGCTCCAAACCACCGTGTGTTTCCTTAAGGCAAATGCTGGTATATTTATACATGGAACCTGCCGTGTTCGACGTAAGGTTGGACATAAGATGTCACTAAGAACTGTCACTAAGAACTGGCAGTTCTTTCAGGACTCTCAGGAGTTCTAGGACAAATCAAAACAGAAGCAGAGGGAATTCCCGGGCTGCTGGAGGTTTGGTTTGTTTAAAGAACGAGTTGTACTTTCTAGGAGTCTAGGGAAGTAGCCTTGCCGTATTTGGACTGCATTAGCTATGACTAAATATGGATATGATTCCTATGCCTTTATAAGGATATGATTTGTTATAACCACAAAAGGGCATAAATCGGGAATATTTAATTAGGGTCCTAGATACGTTGACAACAAAACTCCTGATCAACACTTTCAAGGCACTACATAATTCAGGCTGTGCATACTGTAAAAATCATATCTGATTACGCAAATCTTCCAAACATCTCCATTCGGCTGTACTCCTATTGGCACACATTCCACTCATAGGAAAACCAGATCCGAAGGTCGGCACTTCTCCAACATTGCTCCCAAATCATGGAACGACCTGCCATTACACATTAGAGCCTCCTCCTCACTTTTTGAGTTCCACAAGAATCTGAAGACCTGTCTCATCAAAGGGCTCCTCCACCCACCCTTGTCAAGGCTATATTCTCACATGGGTAGTGGCAGGATAGCCTCTCGAGTGAGAGAGCCCCCTACAAATCAACATAACATAGCATAACATAACATAACACGAAATGACTTGACATGACAAAACATAAGATACAAATCTCAAAGATAAAATGTGAAAAATTGGACTTGTTCCCATTTTTCAGAGTCAGTCCAAGCCGAGGTATGTTGCTTAACATTTCTATTTCTTTTACTTTATTTCTCAGACTTTATTTAGCTTCTTTGTAGATTTCCATTTATTAACCCTGCCCTTTTCTTTTGCCTTGAAATGTGAAGTTTCTAATCATGTACATGTTTGTTTCTTCTTCCGTTGTGTGCATATTGCCTTGCTATTCCCTGTAGGGTAATCTTTTCAGCATATTTTATGCACTAAGGGTCTGTTGAGTGAAGGGAGCATAATAAACTTGACTGATGATTTCTCAGATAGTTGAAGACAACATATATGCGAGAATGCTAACACTGCACAAACATTTTGTCAACAGTGGAGTTAAGAACATGTATATGAAACCCATAAAGCCTATAAAGTAGCTTTCATTAGAAAATTGCCGGAATTTGGTAAGAGCATATAGGGGTGAAAACCTGGTTTTCTACCTGGAATAGGCAATACCAGAAAGTCCCCAAAAATCATGGGGTCCAGATTTAGTAACCGTTTGTGGCAAAGTTAAGTCACTTTAGTGACCCAATCCTGGTGCAGAGCTTTGGGGTCAGATTTACAATCCAACGGAAACCAGGATTTTTGTTGGGTAGTATCCCAAAGTAATGCAAATTTGGCTGTGTGCTCCTGTCAGTTGTTTTGAGTCAAGGGTGCATTCCATGGGTGGTTCATGGGCTTTCCCATTCAACCACTCGTGTTTTGATGCAAATATCAATCTACGAATATTTTTGGACAGGGATTTGTACTGAAAACGTATGTCTCCTCAAAGCAGACATTACAAGGAGAAATATTTTCATGTCTCCATGTTTTTCCAACTTAGCATAGATGATGCATTGTACAGCAGACATACAGTTGGTAATAAAGGATAACTTTTTAACTGGAAGGGTCCACTTACAGTGCAAAACCTATGCTTTAAAGAATGCACACACCCTTGCTCTATGGTTTAGAGGTATATGTATTTGTGTCTGGCAATCGAAAAGTACAAGCGTCGTGCTGGACATTGCTGTTGCAGAGGGATCTCTGTGCTTTTTCACCTAAGACCTCGCGGAACCCGCTTCGCGGTCCCACAGCGCTAACTGGAACTGCTGGGAACAAAGGGCTGAGAGAGGAACAACACCGAGCAGGCAAGGCTGCGAGCGTCAGGGGCCGGACTTCGTGTCCCAGAAGTCCCGGCTACCCTCGCCTCCCGCCATCGGGCCGCTCTCCTTGCTTGCCACGCCCCTTTCTCTCCTCATTGGCCCACATACTTAAGGGAGGTCACTTCCCCGCGGCGCGGGAGCGTCCCGGGAGAAGCCCGGGACAAGGGCGGGACCGTCTGTGGCCGTCCGGTGCCGTAGGAGGCCGGGCTGGGCCAGGTCACTGACATTTGTACTTATATTCACTGTTCAATGTTTTTACAGTATCTTACTTAGTGTGTTAACTGTGTCAGTTGGTATACCCAGCCTAGCTTAGATATGAATCACTCCCACGGCGTGGGTGTTTCTGTACTAGGTCCACTTGATAAATTCTTTAAGAAAACAACAAAGGAAGTAGATATGGAACTCCTCCTTGCTGAGAGAAGAGCAGAGCGTCGATGCTCAATTGAGCTCCTAAAGAAAATTCCGCTGCCTACCCTATCGGACCTAAATAACACCCAAGAAACGGCCGCCCAAGGGCTGAGTGTTGTTGAAGATGATGTAACCGATATGGACCAAATCCCCAGTATATTTAGGTTCCCAATTATCTCCCCACCTTGTGATAGTGTCACTAGCGAAGGCCATATAGATTGTCCTCCTATTGATCACTCTAGCTTCACAGATCTAAATACCCCTGTTGTCCAGATTATGGAATCTGATCCTCACCCACCGCTGACCAATCGGTCATTGGATTGTGTAGTTCTTGGCGAGAATTCGTCACCACCCAGGCCTTGTGACGCTGGAATTAAGCCTTCTAAGGCCAATAGGGTTGTGCGTTCCCCACCTAGGAAAAAAAGGAGAAAGGGAGGGGTAAAAAGGAAAGGCCCACGTCGACAATCACCTCCCCCGTCTTTACCTAACTCAAATACTGAGCTGTTGGTCCCACCTACTGTTGAGACACCGATGGTTGCCATACACGACTTGGTTACCCCTGAGACTGCCATTGAAGGGTTTAATGAGGTATCTTATGCTATTCTAGAGAAGCTTATTAAATCATATATGTTACCATTGTTGGAGCGTGTTAGGATAATGGGTGACAAAATGGATCGCCTTCTGGCGTCTGTTGAGCTAACACATCCTTCTCTTTCTCTTTCTACTTCAGACAAGGAATCTGACCCAACCCCTAAACCCCATGGTACAAACCTTGTTGCTGGCAATACAAACACTATCTCTAGCCACCAACCTAAAAATACTAATAAGGCAGGCACTACCCCAGCTAAAACACTGGTTCTGGCTGCAAAACCTCCTCGAGCAGCTAACTCTGTCAAAACGAACCTCGTGGTGGTTACTAACAAACCACCCAACAAGGGAGCAATGCCACAGGTAAAGAATGGGGTGGGTAAATCTGTTAATATTAAAAACAACAAACCACTACCCCGTAGGAATAATGTGGACTTGCCCCCAGATTCATTGAACTATGTAATTGTAATGACGGGTGTGCCACCAATTTCTGAAGGGGATCGGGAAAATAACAAAAGTTTAAAAAATAAAGTCATATTCTGGCTGAAAACTAATAGACCCCTTCCTGTTCATCTTAATGGGGATAATGTAACGGTTAGAAGATGCAAGTGGGTGGTGGTACGCCCCAAGGATATAGAGGGGGATATAGTGATCATCAACTTTAGGGACCATAGAGTAGTATCCCATCTCTCAGATTGGTATGTGGGAAGTAATGAGGGAGGGATCTCCACGAGGAATCTCAGTTATTTTTACCCTGAGACCCTGTTTAATCCAACTGATCAACCTCCTTCCAAAAATGCCATAAATACCCTTAAATGGTCCAACTTCACTCCTAGTTTCCATGGACCCCAATTCAACCCAGAGGCACGGTTTCGCTCCTTCACACAATCAAGTTATAATAGCTCTTTACGAACACCGGGATGGGCCAAGGTCAAGCCCCAGTCTTTTGGTCCCTTAGCCTTACCAGATTTTCAACTCCCTAATAAGTTCCTGTACCCTCTAGCTCCCCCCACTCCAGTTCTTCCACGTTATCAACAGCCCCCATATATCTATCCAGCTTGTAATTACTCAAATAAGTTTACACAGCCCAATGAGTATTGGAACATCCCGCTGAGGAACCTCTATGACCCTCTTTCAGGGCTGGCGTCTAATGATTGACCAGCTTTTTCTTTAAGGGTCAATGAGTGTAACTCTGACTGTATGGGTGTTGATGATGCCCAGGGCAATCCACTGTGTATTGTCAAGGGTTTTGAGGATCAGTCTGATCATTGTGTTAAAGGGTGCAGGGTTTACACAAGAGAGTCAGATGTAACAGATATGGTACCTACTTCAGTGTTTCCTGAGGACACCAACACTGAGAGTGTTAACTTTGAGCCAATTACACAGGTTGGGTCGCTGTGCACTGATATGGTAGATACGAATAAAGTTGCCCCTGTGCATGTAGAACTTTTCTCCCAGACTAATGAATCTCACCCTACAGACATAACTAAATTACACGACCAAGCTCGCACAAAGGGCACCATTTTGGGATGTTGGAACATAGCGGGAATTGAATCACGTATTTGTATTCCCGATTGGATTGTTTTTATTTGCCAAGGTGAAGTATGGTCCTTTCAAGAAACCTGGGCAATTTCACCAGTGTTTCTTCCAGGTTACTTGAATTTTAACAAACCAGCCATCAGAGGGCACAGAGGACGAGCCATGGGTGGGTTAACAATCTGGGTTCGCCAATTTGAAGGTGTGTCTGTTAAGGAAGTTTTTATTGACTGTCCAGATATATTGATAGTTAGTATCAAATCAAAAAGTGGGTTGGATATACTGCTGATCAATATTTATGTTAGAGGTACCCCGGGTGGCAGAGTATCAACTACCCTTTTCTGTTTGAATGACTTCTTAAATGCTACCCTAGAAGCTGGTCATGTGGTTGTTTCGGGTGACCTAAACACTTGCTTTGAACCTTTGAGTTCAGACGATGGCCTATTAACAGAGGCAGAGGATCTGGTTTGGGGGATTCCTCAGTTGGACATAGCCCCAATCAATAAATGGTTTGAACAGGGGGTTACGTGCTCTTAATGGACGAGCAAACTCAGACAGGATGGGTAATCATACATTCGCCAATGGTAGACATAGCAGTCGCATTGACTACATCCTGGTAGATATTAAATTGTGGCCTGGGGTTTTGGACATGGAAGTTAAGTCACGTCCGGAAAGTGACTATGAGCCTCTGGTAGCGGAACTAAAGGACTTTAGTTTTGTAGGGCGGGCTGCACCCTTGATAAATTCTGTACAGGAGGCTGTTGTACTTACTAATGATATGAGGAGGGTTCGCTGGCCAAAGGTTTCATTGGATGTGGAAGCACGTAAAAAGATCAGAGCCCTGGTCTCCAAGTCACTGGTAGAAATCGATAAGTGTGGTAATCAGGAAATGATCAATACAAATATTACAGACATCCACTCTAGCTTGTTTTTGTCTCTAAAGTCATTGTTTATTAAGTATGTTGCTAACAAAGGTATTAGGAAGGTTAGGACATCCTCCAATTGGTTCAATGACGAGTGTCGCTAGACCCATGCGGATTTGTTTAAAGCTTTAAAATTAAAGAACCCAGCCCTAATTAAATCTAGTAGGAAGGCTTTTAATGATGCTAAACGCTCTGCTAAAGCCGCTTGGGATGACGAACGTTGGACATCATTAGCTGAGGCCTGTGGCTCTAGGAACCTTTGGCAGTTTTGGCACCTTCTCAAATGGGGTCTGCCACAGGATGATCGCCCAAGCTCGGCATCTGTTGAGCAACAGAAGTGGGTGTGCCATTTTGAGGAACAGTTTAGATGCCGTATCATTATGCAGGATACCATCAGCTGGCCACTATCGCTAGATTCAATTGTGTTCTCGGCTAGAGAAGTCGAATTAGTTCTGAAAGTTATCCCTAGGGGAAAAGCGCCTGGTCCTGACTGTATACCAGCGGACTTATTCCAACAGGACCTTGATCTCTGGGTACCATACTTAGTGCAGCTGGTAAACGCACTGGCCATGGGTGCTAGGGTACCTGAATCCTGGGCAGGCGCTGAAATCTTGCCTATTTTTAAGAAGGGTGATCGGTCGGTTCCATCTAACTACCGGCCGATCAGCCTCATTGACGCGGTTCAGAAGATCATATCCCGTCTCGTTCTCTCCAGGATTCAGGCATGGCTAGAGGAGTATAATATTCTTACTCCTCTTCAAGCTGGGTTTAGACCCCACGTGAGTACCCTTGATCAGGCATTTCGTTTCATGCTTTTGTATTGGAAGACGGTTACTTTGGGCAAAGGCAACCTTTACGCGGCCTTTGTGGATTTAAGGTCAGCATTTGACCTTGTCCCGAGGGCCAGGCTGTGGAAATGCTTACTAGATATGGGCATGCCCCCCTCCTTAGTACGTCTTATAGTGAATTTACATGCACATACCTATGCCTTTGTGCGCTGGGGCAAACCAGGGGAGGTGACGGAGAGATTTTCAGTGGCCAAAGGTGTCAGGCAAGGATGCGTGCTGGCACCCAGCCTTTTTTCTCTATATATAAATAGAGTTACTAAGTACTACGATAATTATCCCACGGATGCCCCAAGTCTGGCTGGAATGAAAATCCCCTTGCTCATGTTCGCTGATGACACTCTTCTGATCTCTCAAACCAGACAAGGTTTGCAGAAAGCTCTGTCAAGGTTTGAGTGTTTCTGCAGCGAACATGAGCTAGAGGTGAACGTGTCTAAAACCAAATTTATGGTTTTAAGAGGGCACAAACAAATTAATGCCAGGGTCACCATGGGGGGAACCCCCTTGGAACAGACAAAGCACTTCACTTATTTGGGAGTTACCTTTAGTGGGACTTTAAGTTGGTCCCATCAGGTTGAGCTTAAAACCTTGAAGCACCTGCAGCTGGGTGGGGCACTGATTAAAGAGCATAAAAGCTCTTTTACCAGGCCAATCACTCCGCTTATTAAGATATATGGCGGTAAGGTATTACCAGCGGTCCTATATGGGGCAGAACTCTGGGGTGGTAGCAATTTGGATTCACTGAGACATGCCCAAAATAAATTTTTAAGAATGGCAACAGGCCTGCCCCAGTCATCACCGCTGATTCCCCTTTTATATGATTTAGGGTGCCAACCGGTGGAATTTCTAGTAAGACTTCGCCCGCTGACATTCTGGCGACGTCTCTGGACTACGCCGGAACTCCACTACTGTGCAAAAGCCTGTTTGGAGGTTAAAAATTGCAATGGTGCTACTAATATAGGCTGGTTCAGTGACCTTAAGGCTACCCTAACAGCTATGGGGTATGGAGACCTATGGTCCAGCCCCGAGTCAGTCATCTTTCCATCTAAAAAGGATCTAAAACGGCACTATTGGGATTGGGTGACTCACAATAGACATTTGAAGTTGTGCTCTAGTAGTCTTACTGGTCTGTTTACTGTTCATAAGGACACGTCCAAGCTGGAAAGGTATTCGGACATCATAACAAAGCCCATGGATCGCAAACTCTTCCACCAATTTAGATGTGGTTCACTTCCTCTAGGGGAATTTACTAAAAAGTGGGGAGCTGATAGGTCTGGGCAGTGTCCTAAGTGCCAAGGAGCAGGGGAAAGCTTGAATCATTTTTTGTATGTGTGTCCATTATATATTGCCCCTAGAGCCAAATGGCTAAGGCCGGTATGTAGAAGCCTGGGTACTAGATCGGCTGGTGAAGCAAGCAGAATTTTAAAAACCAACCTGGCCCCTGTAATTGTTGTGGGGGTTGCTAAATTTTTGGGGTGGGCCTGGTTGCTTAGAATCAGGTTTATTAAAAGCAATAAAACGGGGGCTTAAAGAAGTGATTGTTTATCAGTTAGGCCCAGTTTATCTTTGTCGCAGCATATATGTATTTGAGTGTTGTTGTAAGTTTTGTAAATATGCAATAAGAAGCCGATTAGTTTGCTATTGATTTAATACTGGTTTTAGATGTTTTTACATGTATAAATTGTATTTTATGTCTTTTATGATGAACTAATCGAATAAAGACTTCTTGAACTGAAAAGTGCAGTGGAGAATAAATGCAGCCTATTTCAATAAATGTGACTCAATTTTAAACTCTCCCTTCGATGCAAGTAGGGCAGAAATTGGGGTTGCTGCACTGCCTTTGTCAAAACTTTGTAAATCTGAGCTCAGGTTCTTCTACAAACATTTTTCCCAATTACACGAAGAAAATTGCAAACATTTTTTACCAGGATGCACCAGGATTTTATGAAACACACGTAGGATGTTGTAATAAATGTTGTTAGTAATGAAGAATACCAAAAAATAAATATTTTAGGCAGCTGCCCGGAACTTGATCAAACGCCTATAAATATGTTGAGGGCCTAAACCAATCTGAGGCAGAATGGTTGATAGCTGGGGCATCATGAAGCCTCCGTTTTAGCTGATACATTAGTGTTACGTTATCGATGGGCCTCTTCTGTTTGCAGCTCGGCAGAAAAAGGTTAATAATTAACATGAAAGGGTGAGCGGGTAAGGGAGTGGAGGGGTGAAGGGATGGATAATTGGAAGGATGGAAGTGTGAGTGAAAAGGTTGATGGAGAAATGACTATGAATGAGTGAAAGACTGGATGGAAGGATGAAGGAGTGAATGGATGGATGGATGGAAGGGTGGATGGTTGAGTTATAGGATGGATGGCGGAGTGGAAGGTTGGATGAATAACTGAGTGACTGGATGGATGGAGGTATGATGGATTGATCAGTGCATGGGTGAATGGATGGCTGGATGAATGAGTGAATAGGTAAAAGGATTGATGGGTGAGTGGATGGATGGAGGGATGAAAAGGTGAGTGGATGGATGAATAAGTGAAAAGTGTGGATGGATGGAAGAGTGAAAGGGATGATGAATAGATGGATGTATGAATGAAATGATGGATGGATGGTTGAGTGAAATTGTAGATAGATTGATGAGCAAAAGGATGGATGGCTGGTTGATGGGATGGATGGAACGATGGATGAGTGAAAGAATCGATGATAGATAGGTTTCTAGATGAATGGATGGGGTTGGACAGGTGTGTTATGAACACCCCGCTTTAGCACCTATAGTGGAGATGGAGTCCTTGATGGGCCTCTTCTGTTTGCAAATCGATAGACAAAGGCTCATAATTAATGTGAAAGGGTAGACAAGTGATTGTATGGATCGATGGATGCGTGGATGAATAAAAGGGTGGATGGAGGGGTGAGTGAATGGTGAATGGATAGATGGATGGAGCAATGAACAAAAGGATGAGTGCAACATGGATGAGTGAAAGAATGGGTGGGTGAGTGAAAGGGGTGTTGGATGGACAGACAGATTATTGAGTACTGAACTGCTATGTTGACTTGCCATTAAACCCCCTTGCTAAGCCTTAAACTTCTCTTTTATTACATATATGTTGCCCCCAGTCTAGACCATAAGTAGTCACAGGTCCTCAAGAGAGGAGAGGAAAAACCAGGACTTAAAGCAATCTTTAACAGCAAGGGTATTAGGTTCGGTGGTAATTGGGTCAATCACTTATATTGGGTCCAGAGGGCACTCAGCAATATGCCAAGAAGTTCCCTCGGAGGTGTCACTCCTTACAAAGCCCTATTTGGAATGAGAATTTGGGTACCTGATCTTGACTATGAAAGCATAGTGTCGGATGAAAAACCATTTGACATCAACAAACGTTTGGCTGTTTTACAGGATCTCAGTGAATTGCAGGCACTACAAAGCAACATGCAAGTAAAATGCACTGCCACTGGGGAAGTCAAATCAGTCACGATAAGACCAGCCGGGATCCCTAAAAGTCGGCAATCTGGTCAGAGAAAAGATTGTGGACAAAAAAGATTTTAGGCCATCATACAGAAAGCCTGTACCTGTCCTGGCTGTCAAAGGAACAGGAACAGTACTTCTTCCACCTCTTGCTGGCAAAAAAGAAAAGAGATTTGTCTGCATCGAGCTGATCAAACCACACTATTGTGGCCGATATTGAAAAGCAGGCCATGTGGGCACCTGGGTAGCCGATGCCCTCCTCTCACTACCATACTGGAAGTTCAGACATAAAGATTTATAACATTTGAAGAGTCACCAATACAAAATAAGGGACTTTCCAACAATGAAATGGAACTTGTTCCTGTTGAAACCGAACATCAAAACACAAATGAAAGACAAATATTCATTCGGCCTAACACCAACATCTACATAAATATGCCTCTACAAGAGATGTCTGCCAGTTCAATGAAACCTGCTGAGCTAGCAAAATAGATCGAGCTGCATCTGGCTACTTTATCCATTTTGAAACCTTCTCTATGGAACCTAAAACAACCCCAGCTCAAGTTTTCTGTAAACAACAACTTCATGAATTCTACTTATTTCTGAATAAAGATTTATCTATTATCACCTAGGCTACAGCTCTGGGTAATAACTGGAATAATTTTTTCTGTTCTGGATGAGCCTAGTGACTATCATTTGCTTACTCATAAATGGAAACAATCTCCCAGAACGCTCTGCAGTATCAAATGTGAACTTGGTCCTGAAACCTCATACTCCATCTCCTCGTGAATAAAGAGACCTGTCCTTCGTGAACATTACAGCTGTTCCAATTCCTGAAGGTTTAGTTTGGGACATAATTTTATATATTATGTATTTGGTCCCACTGAACGTTTGAAAGTACCTCATGCATTTAAAATTTCTTTAAACTATATCAATACCTCCAGTACATTTTCCGACGATTGAGATTTTGAAACTTTAAATACCCAAGTTGTCTGATTTAGAAAAATCTGCTGTATTTTCAAGCTTTGAAATGTTAGAGGACACATCTGATTATGACACAATGTATTGTTACCAACTTTACTTTTTTTACATAAATACAGTATCACACGTAATGTTTTTACATCCCACCAATGTGAACATTGCCCAACACCACAGAAAGGTAGTTCACAAACGTTTGGCTGAAGTTTTCTTATTTTTCAGGGTTTAGCACTTCTGACCTGACCTCACATTATTATAAAGGTGCAACTACAACTGCACAGAAAAATATGCTAACAAAAAACAAACAGATTTAATCTGTATCCTTTAATTCCCAACTGTCTGAACAGGGTTTCAACTTATGGAAGGACACTATAGACATAAAACAAGTCTGTGGTTCAAAGGAATGGCAAGTTCATGGAACAGAAGCACTATTATGACCCTGAAATATTACACAGAAAGTAATATAGCCAAGAACAAAGACTTGAACACACCTCGGATCCCCACACCATCACACTTTGAGGGGTAGCAAAACTTTACAACACATGGTGAGGATACAGTAGATGACCATACATTCAGTGCCATGTAATTCATCAGATCCTGATTGAAAGGGATGGTTAGTTTGGCCTACAGACACAAATAGATGTCAAACAAGATTCAGAGGTACCACCGAAGGGTTTAGTGTCCATAGGCCGGACCAATGCTATGTACAACAAGAACGTCCAGGGGTGGTGACATTATACAGTAATGGAAAGTTATGCCTCGATTCGCTAAAAACCTCAACACCCTCCCAGTTTTCAGCCGCGGTATAATAATAGCTTCCCCAGTAGTTGCTGGTAACTTGTTCACCTTGAGTGCCTCCTGAAAGACCGCTAATAGCCATGGTGCTAAGCAGTCAAGTATAGGGAATGGAACTCAACTGGCAGCCCATCCACCCTTGGTGTCTTGTTAAGCGTCATATGCTTAATTGTGCTCCGTATTGCTCCTATCGTGATTTTCCCTCTTAATAAGTCAGCTTGCTCCTCATCCAGTCGGGGCAACGGCAACTCTGACAGGAAATCGCCTACAGCATCCCCAGTGTCGTGCACTCTGATGCTGTAAAGTTCAGCGTAATATTACAAGAACAACCCCTTAATCACTTGTTGAGTATACCTCAATTCTCCCGTCAATGCTGTCAAGCCCAATATAGGCATGCCCCGGGGGTGTGGGTCAGCCAACGTGCCCACCTTATCCCCTTCCTCATTAAGTATTTGCGGAAAATCCGTTCCGCTCGCGGATTTAGCAGATTTTCGGTAAATCCGCGATCCGCGAACTCCCGTGAATTTACTGAAAATCCGTGAGATCCGCGAGCGGCGGATTTGGGGGGCAAAAGTTCAAGCCTGTTGAACTTTTAACTATTTTAAAAGTTAGCTTCAACAGGAAGCAGTAATAGATAAAATAAAGCAGGTGCTTGAGCACCTGCTTTATTTTATCTATTAGTGCCCTGATGAAGCTAATTTTGTAACTATTTTAGGATGGCGATGGCAGCTTGCTGGCGCCATCCTAAAATAGTTACAGGATGATGTGTGTTTTGTCGAGGCTGGGTAGGTGTGCGTTCTCCCCATATCTATCGTCGAAAATTAGCTATGATGCTTGATGGAGGCCTTTGCATAATTGACTTTCACGAGCTCAATCCCTGTGCAGTTCCTGTGACCACGAGCTTCTCTGATCCATGCCTGTTCTTTTATACACACAAGAGGCATGTGAACTCGCATATAAACCCCGTCCGTTTGGCCCCACCTCACACACTAGTGGTGTGTGCACCTTCTTTGCGCCCTTTACCCACTTGATGGACAGCTCACTCGAGGGACCCCGGCGCCCTTTGGTGTGATGGCAAAGTTAATCAGCCCCCCCAAAAATGTGTGTTTTGTCGAGGCTGGGTAGGTGTGCGCTCTCCCCATATCTATCGTCGAAAATTAGCTATGATGCTTGATGGAGGCCTTTGCATAATTGACTTTCACGAGCTTAATCCCTGTGCAGTTCCTGTGACCACGAGCTTCTCTGATCCGTGCCTGTCCTTTTATGCACACAAGAGGCATGTGAACTCGCATATAAGCCTCACCCGTTAGGCTCTGCCCCTCACACTAGCGATGTGCACCGTTTTCCCTCTCGGCCATTACCCACACAATTCGCAAAATTTGCAAAATTCGCGAATTGCGAATTAGCAAAATCCGCCCATGCTTGTTCGTCATGCACCCTCGCCAGATATGACCGATTATCAAAGCAGCCCAACCTTTCTATTTGCGTGGCTACCGATTCCCTAACTTCTGAAACCTTTACTTGCGCATCTAGGTTCTCCGGGCATGTCCTCTCTGCCATTCACAACCGCTGCTCTGCCGCCTCTATGTCACTCAAGAGTGTCTTCCTCACCCCCACCATTTTAGTGATACATAAACCCTGCACCACCATCTTAAATGCATCCCAGTCAGTATGCTACTCTCGCCTAGCCTTGGACAATCTATGTATAGGGGCTTCAGGCATCTGGGGATGGGACCTATCCATCTCAATGTCCGCTATAGAGTTGAAGTCCCCACCCATCAATACCAAGCCAGTTAAGTAAAGTGCCAACTTCCCTGACAGATTGCTGAAAAAAGAAATCTGGTCCACATTAGGGGCATATATACTACTCAGCGTCACATCCACACCATTAAGGCGACCCGTCACCACCACAAACCTCCCATTCAGATCCACCAGCTGATGGATCATCCGAAATGGGACTCCCGCCTTGATCCATATCAGGGCCCCTTCGCAAAAGCTGAGTACGTTGTGTAATAAAGTTGTCCCCTCCATCTTCGCTTCAAAGCCAACCCCTCAGTCTGATTAATGTGAGTTTCCTGGAGAAAGGCTATATGAACTCCCCTCCCACCAAGTAAGCATGCACCATATGGCGTTGCGTCATTGTGCGGAGTCCCCGTACATTCCAGGTAATGCATGTCAAATCAAGTAACGTCCCCATGTTGAAGCCAGAATCTCCCAATCAGCTGTGTCCCCCATGCAACTACACCGGTGGTCCTAACTACCCCAAAAAACAACACAAAAATCCCCAACAAACCCACCCCAGAACAGGCTCTGCAAATCTAGCACCCATCCAAACTAACACTCTAAGTAATTCTCTATTAACAACGAGGAATCGCAACCACACAAAAATAGGGGAGGTGGCCTAGAGCCGTAGAGGACTGACCCACCAGTCCCACATCATAGCACGCCTTACCTCCAATGATAAATAAAGCTCAACTTCTCTTCAGGTGACATGTTACGAGGGACCCACATATTGCAAGCACCCTTCTATCCCTACCATCCCTACAACCCATCTAACCGTCATCCAATACCTCCCTATATGAGGGCGGTGAGTCAACAAAAAGCAGTACAAACCCCTCCTCCCTCCCCCTCATGGATTCTTAGGTGATCCTGTGTTCCTAAGCATCTGTGTACTAGTCCGCTGTTCCAGATGTTACATGTGGTAAGCACTTCCATTGTCCGATTCCTCAGTCTCTGACTCCAAGGATCCCTTCTCGGATTCTGTTGCCGCCGGTTATGCTGTCGCCTTCTCCTGAGAGGTCGCCGTGACCGTCGGCAATGCTGCAGTTCGCTCCTTCTCCATTTGGGTCTCCGTGGGTGTGTGGGCAGCTGAGCGTCGTCTATAAATGCGTTGCGATCGACGTAGCAGCCCCTCTGCTGATGCTTTCTTGCCGCTCCTCGCTTCACCTGTCCCTGTTCAGTACGATTCAAACCATGTCCAAGCTTCTTCAGGACTATTGTGGAAATACATTTTACCGTGAGTGACCACTCTGAGATGTGCTGGAAACAGCAGCTAATACTGCAGACCCTCGGCTCAGAGCTTCTTTTTGACCGCTAAGAACGAGGCATGACAGCGCTGCACTTCAAATGTAAAATCCGGGAACAGTGTCACGTTACAATTGTTTACTTTGTAAGGGCCTGATGTTCGAGCTTTGTGCAACATTAGATCCCTGTCCTTATAGTGGAGTAATCTAACCACAACCGGTCTAGGCAGCCTGCCAGGAACCAGCGGCCGAGCCGGCACTCTGTGCGCTCTCAACAAAGTATAAAAAGATGACAGACCCTCAGGGGCAAATTCTGTTCTAAGCCAGTCTTACAGATAATCCACCATGTTGGCCCCTTCCACTTCTTCTGGCAACCCTACCACGCTGACGTTTTTCCTTCGATTTCTCCCTTTAGCATCTTCCGCCCTCTTCTCCAAAGTCCGCTATCGATGGGTGACATCCATCATCTGAGCTTCTAGTGCCTTGTGGGCAGGTTCCTATTCCCCCAGAGTCGCTTCTGTTAGTTTTTCCCTGTCCGCAAGTTTAGCATGGTCTGCTTTAAGGAGCCCCAGTCCCTGCGCGACATGCGCAATGTCTTGGTGGAGAGCATCTCTTGTGTCGGTAAGGCCTTGAGTATCTGATCCACGTATTGCTGCATCATACCCTCTGGGTGCTGGGACAGCACTTCTTGCTTATCCTGCGCCCTTGTTTCTTCATCCACCTCTGTGGGCATCCCCCTTGCTTCCCTTGTGGTTTCCCATTACTGATTATATGGCAAGTCCCAGCAGCAGTGCAGTCTCTTAGTCCACTGCCAACTCTGCACGCACCCCTTGTAGCTACCAAGCCAGCACCCTCACTAGTTGGGTCTCTCTCCACCACCGTGCCGCACTCCTCTTGCCACATATCTGTCCGCTCTCCTGGACACCCTCCAATATCTGTCAGCTGCATTCCATGAGATATGCCAATGCCGCCCTCAGTCGTCTTCAGGTGCTAAATGCCTAGGTGCAGCACAGTGTCCCAAGCCACTCCAATTAAAATCACCAGGCACGGATCAGATACAGCTGCTGTGGGTGCCTCCCGAGTCTCGTGCACGGGCACCGCACACTACTCCAAATCCACCTGCAGCTGCCACTGCGCCACCACGTCATCTCCCCTACGCTGCATCACTTCCAGCAGTAGTCGCCATTATGTGGTGTTCCAGGAACTAAGATTACCACTCTCCCAGTATCATCCTCCCAGTGAGAGGCTTGCTGAGCAGCCGCACCTCCAGCTTGCAACCACTCCTATACGGGCATCCAAACCCTACCTCCTCAGAGGGCTACGTGTGATGCGCCACACCGATCAACTCTCCATGGCCTCACTGTCGCTCGCCCTTACCGCCTGATTGTTTCTGCGCTCCCAACGATGAGACAGCAGGCCAGCCTCGTGCATGGTCTCCTCGGCAGCAACCTCCAGTAGTCACTACCATTGGCCGCTCTCCAGGCTCCTTGACAGAAGCAGAGCTAGCCTTGCCATGTGCTAGCGGCTGTCTGCCACCTTCTCAACCTTGTGCCAGCATCGCCCATGAACGAATCGCAACCTGCGACGCCTGCCACTTGCTCAATATCCCAAAATGGCAGACCGTGTCCTGTAATGGCAGTCCATTCGCAAACCCAGCTTTTCTCCCCGTGGTGTCTCAGAGCCGCGTCAGTGGGGCCAAAACCTGTGCATCCCCATGCAGAGCACTTCTGGGTATGTTCAGTGAGTCCCTGAAATCTCCCCCCAGGTTGGGAACGCCAAATGTGCTAGCGGTACTCACACTGCACCTGGTGCTCGGCACTCGGAGATCAGAGACCGTGTGGTGCCTCACTCGCATGCCCCTCAGCTTCACCACTGCACCTCCGCACACCCGTGCATCCAAAAACTTGTCACTTCCAAACAGGAGAGTCGGAAATGGAAACAGAATCCATGTAGGAATCAGCACCAGGTTCCCCCCGAGGTCCTCTTCTGCACCCATACACTTCTGTGCATTGTTGTTTCCTCCCAGGTTCACAGATGCTGTACAGCGCGACCTCGTCGTTCCATGAGCCCCCTCTCCACCGGTACGGCGGTCACTCTCCCTGGTGCTGTGCTCCCCCAGGTCACCAGTGCGATATTGGAGTCACAGTAACTTCCTGAGTAGATTTTGCTCTCCGGAGTCCTCCACGCCTTCACCGACACCAGAATGCTACTGTTGGCTCTTCGCTCAGTCCCTCAGAGCCTCCAGCAGTGCCATCTTGGATGCTCCTCAGAGGATAGCACTGCCTTCGCGTATCTCCAGACAATTAGGGTTCCCAGCCTTCAATCGCCATTAGTGGGTGCTCTCCTCAGCTATAGGCACCATTGTGAGTGCTAGAAATAAAGAGTGTGGGTCCCAAAACAGGATAAGACTCAGGGTCGGTGTGGAGCTTCAGGCTCATGCGTCATCCCCCATCGGCTCCTTGGCCATGCCCCACCGTCATCTGCGATGGCAGGCAACAGTAATGTTGCTTCTCCCAGCCAGGACATATAAGTATTTGGCTCATCGTGTGCTGGGAAAGATTTGACCTTTTTCAAGAACAACCAAACTTGGAATTTTAAAACAAGAAGTACTGTTTTTTGCCTTTCTTGCTGAACAGCATGGGTTTCAGACTCTCATAGCTGTTTGGCACATATATACAAACATATTTTAATAGACTTCTACAGCTTATGCTAGAAGTTTAGCATTTTTTAATCATTTTTAGGGACTTGTTTTTGTCTGAGTATTTTAGAAGTGCATTTAGACTTTTTAATATGTTGTCCAGTCAGATGAGGAGTGGGTGTTATGTTTCATACAGGTACCCTGATATAGACTCAGGTAGTAGCCACCCCTTTCACCTATATTTCACCTGCCATTACACTACATAACGATTATTGGTACTGACCTTTTACCTAGTAACCGTACTGCTTAAATGACATGGGGTTTTCTCCAAAAACTAGCCTCATTCATTATGCATACAGATTCTTGGAATCTCAGCAGGACTACCATCTGCTGCATAATAACTATCTATAAGGGTCATTACTTCCATCATCCTAGTCCGACATGACACAGCAGGGTAGAGCGTTTGAGGGTTCCACTTTGGAAATATAAACACCATATCCTTGCTGAGGCAGGGAGAGGAGAAAAAGAACTTTCATGCTGTCACACTGATGCAACACGCTGAAGTTCCTGCAAGCAGACACTCCAGCTCGCAGTGGTCTGACACCCCTCACGGGGTTTCAATCTCAAGACCAAGATGGGGTCCCACAGTCTCTCAATTCAGGTAATGGTATTACACTAGCACTAGCTCAGGTAACAACAGAGATGGCAAGGAGACAGGGAGAACACCAAGGAAAAGACTTATAAACAGGGCTTTAGAGATCAAGAAAAGAAATACTGGTAATAAGAGTAGGTTGTGCCTAACAGGCACCAGGGAAAGTAATGGCCTATTGGTATAGGGAAACTGGAATTAAGACTCAGAACAATGAAACCAAGAAAGTACCCAACAGGCATGGAGCAAGTATTGCCCTGCTAGCACATGGAAACATGAACTATGGATTCAAAACAAGAAATTCAAGCAAGTATCTAACAGATACTAGAACGAGTAATGCTCAGCTAGTACATTGAATGAACACAGGAATTCACAGGAAGGTCAGAACAGAAATTCAGAAGAAGGAAACAAAAGCAGGGGTGTAACACAGGTCCCCGCCGCCCCCGCATTGCAGTAGGGCCCCCGTGCTCCAGGGGCCCCCTCACTTACTTCATCATTAATAATAGTTATGGTGCACTGCGCAGGGCAGCTTTAATAAATTAGATGGTATGCAAGGCCCTGGCCGGGGGCCCCTGAGGCTCTTAATAAATGGTGGGTGGCCCCTGCCAGGGCCTCTGAGGCTCTTTATAATAAATGGTGGATGGATGGGTGCGAGCAGGCGCACGCAGTTGCTTGCGTGACTGACGCGTGTGCGCGCTCTTCAGGGTGGGGCAGGGCTGTTGACCAATGCCCTGATTTGAATTGGTCTGATTCCTGACATGCGCATTAAGCGCGCGCAATTAAAAGTGTGCGTGAGGCATCCCAAGAAGAAGACCCAGCCACACAGCTGCTCCTACGCAGGACTGTCGAAGTCCGTCACAAAGGTCATAATTTAAATCAATGTATTAGCCCCCCGACCCCTGCCTGTCTAACCTTGCCCTGCCCATGCCATCCTGCTCGCACTCACACTGTCGGATCACTCACCCCGCACTCATATGGGTGCTCCTACCACTCACAAAGTGCAGAGGGTTAATGTGCCTGCCACAAATAATGTGTACCATGCTCATCACAGAACTGAGTGTTAGTAAACTATGAGTAGGGCTATAAAAAAAGGAAATGTTTGTCCGAAAGGTGCTATAGAGAGATGAGGTACATTGTTGGTGAGTGGTAGTGAGGGAGTTCATGGAAAAGGAGGAAATGGGGGAGGGTGCGCCAAAAAAGACTGTCCGTTGCCATCCAAAGACTTTTTGAGGCATGGGCAAAGTGGGCTCCGGCCCTGGGCCCCAGACTTTCAGGGGGCCCCTTGATAAAACCAGCTATTTTCTGTAGAGTCTTTCCCTGATGGCATTCAATGATTTTTGAACAGATGGTTTTTAATTCAACTTTCCTTCGCTTTGTTTAAATTTTGGAGAAGTGTGGTTCGAACAGGTCATTGGCTCAAAATCCTGTGATACTGGGAATTGGGAAAAAATCATTATAATCCCGTGCCGAACAAAAAAGTATGTAGTTCTTTACAGTGAGTCCCTGTGTAGTTCATTCCATCATGGATGTTTCAAACTCACTGTTAACACTGTTAGTGAGTTTGTAAAGTCCATGATGAAACAAACTACATACTTTTTTGTTAACACACTCTTTGAAGTGCTTCAAAAAGTGTTAATGCCAGTTAGTGCTCGGCTTTGTGTGTATGAGGACTGGAAGGAGGACACTGACTGATACTGATTGTGTCCTCTGTGTGTACTGACTGGCCGGCTCATGTAAAGCCACCCTCACTAATACTTTTGAATTGCGTTCCTGCTAAATATACATTAACACTTTTTGCAGAGTGAATACTTCTCTAGATTTTGTCTACAGAAAGTGAACAATACGTTAATCATAACATTTCTTCTTGATTGCTTTTAGTTTGTGACCTGTTTAGTTATTTGTTTATTTGTTTGCAGTTTAAATAAAAAAATCTGTGAGTTTCTCAACATGTTAACTTGAAGTCTGTTATGAAGCACTGTGGTTATACTGAATAAGCAGCTACCATGACATCTCTTTATTAATGTGATAACTGCACTTTCACAATTGCTTTATTAACCTTCTTGCTTCTCACATTTGCTTGAAAATGCACCATTTACCCATTCTTTTTTTAAACTTTTCCTAGGGGAGACCCCCGAACACCTCTTACATTTTTCGAGCTTGCGAGCTGTGCTCGCTCGCCATGGTGCTGTCCTTCAGAACGTTTACGCTACACCTCTTTCGAATGTCACTACCCACCACTGATTGTCAGTCGAGTTTTTATGGAATTGCAGGTTTGGGTTTGTCTTTCAAAGTTTCATGTTATTGTCCATTAATGTCAATTCTAATTCAGACCTTCATAGTTATTTTTCAGCCATAGGCAGTTCCTGAGACAATAGGACCGCTCTTTGGCATTATTCCGATTGCTGCAGTTCCTGAGACAATAGGATCGCTCCTCGGCATTGTTCTGATTTCTGCCTCAGTTAAATAATCTGCTGTTGACATTATTGTTACAAATGACGTAGCTTATATGTTAAGAGTGTTTTCTTCTTTCTCATTAGAACTTTGAGAAAGACAATATAGAGGCCTTTCATTTAAATGTTGGAGGTTTCAAATCAAAATATGGCAGATTTTTGGGCGATAGGGTAAAGTGGATGGTGGTGGGCCGGGCCTTCGGGGACGGGCCCCCCTACATATATTTTGCAGGGGGGGCCCCCTCAAGTTTCGTTACGCCACTGCCTCTGTGTACTGAGCACAGTTGCTTAGTCAGTTATATGATCGTCATAAAATGGCGACGTCATGCTACAAATTATGAACATGGGTTACACAAGGATGGATAATTCACTGTCTTCCAAAAAGAGAAGCTGCAGCATATTATTCCACTTCTCAGCTAACAGAAATGTTAAAGGAAGAGTCAAGAGTATGTCAGACGGGCTCAGAACTGGCAGCATAATGGTGAGAGAGCGCAATTTGAATATATAGTATATAGTAACCATATTTAGACGTATATGTTATAAACGTAGGAATGAAACGCATATCGTAATGTACAGTTGACAACTATAACGTAAAGGCCAACGAAAAGTGATAACATAATATAGGAAATGTAAGTGTATTCATATGTTAAACATGCATTAGATTTAGAAGGCCCGTATACATGATGGGTAGATGTAGAAATGTGTATGAAATGTAGAACATGCACAGTAGAATTCGTGTATGTGTGTAACCTTAAATGTGTAACTTTACATTGGGAGAAGCGGCGAGAAATAACGTGGAAAGGTGTAAACGTGGAGAAACGTGGATAAATGTATAAGAGAACTTACATAAAGATGTAACCAAGGAAAATGTATAGGTTATACTCTATACAGTCGTATTCTATGTAGTATATATTTGATGTAGAATGTTTAAGTATAACTAAGGCTTTTGCTAAAGTACGAATATATAAATGTATGCCAAAGGTTATACTGTGTAGAGGGCTTTTGTAGAAATGCTGGAAGAGTTTAGGTCATTTGTGTTTATAACCTAACTGGTCAAGAGTTCGAAGGAGCATAGTCACATGAATGTAATTTAGTGGTCTTGTGAAGGTCGTAAATAGCTTGATGTGGACATGAGAGCCGAGAAGTCTAGCACTTGTTAGAGTTAAGGTGACAATGCCGGACGGAGCTTATTGCTCGAACGTGAGGAGAGACACTTTGACTATAGACTATGTTTTGACAAGACCATTCACAGGACCTAGCAGGGTCAAGTTAAGAGACATAGAGTTAAGGCCTTGTCTAAATTCACATGTTACACGATCTGAAAGAATCGATAAATGTCGACGATGAAATGATGAAGATGACATCCAAAGGAGAAGGGTCAACTTAACGGACGACGCAAGGAGTGGACCAATGGAAGAAGCAGGAAGTTGACATCATCGGGGAAAGTCCGTGGTGGGCGTCAAGGGGCGTTCCACCCACACGGTGATTGTGTATTTTAGGGACAGCACCCCGGGGATAAGATAGGCGAAGGCGAGCGAACAGCCCAGTAGGGAGCTCAGAGAGAGAAAGGCAAGGGTAGATGCCTTGAGCAGATGCGCTGAGAGATCAGAGCGCAAGGGAGCAGTAGGCCGAGGACCCTTAGAGAGCGGATGGGTAGGCAGATAGGGTACTGCTTCTGAAACTTAAGATTTCCTTTAGAGGCTAAAGAGAGTTTGAACTTCTTTGGAAGTCAAACTGCTGACACCTTTTCAGGGAAGAAACTTGCGAAGTAGGATTGTCACATAGCATAGAGTAGGGACAGATTAACTTGATGATATTTTTTATCTTACTGCAGATAACGCAGAAGGAACCACTTCACACCGAAGCTTAAGCAGCTGATATTTTAATTGATTTTGTATTTTGTATATTTTGAGATTTTATCCTGAGTGGATTGTATCGTATTCAAATTAATCTTTATATAAACTTTTGAAACTTCATCAGTTGTAAGTGGTTCTTCAGAGTGGCGTCAGTTAATGGGGTTTGTCTAACCAATGCGGGGGTGGTCCTTTCCTCAATGACAGATATAAGCGGTCCAAAACAGATGAATGAGATTCTTTATTAAATTTATCATAATCATAAATTGATATCAAAATCTCGTTCCCCGCAGTTGGTAGCAGAGGATGGTTATCTTCTTGAGGAAGACGACCTAGGCCAGGTTAGTTTACCCCAAGGTCCCTAGTCGTCGTCGACCAGAAGAAGAATTGCAGCCGAAGACGGTGCTGATGGTGCGTCGAGAGAAAAACAGCAGAGTCGGTCGAGAGTGAGTATAAGGGTCATGCGTTGTAAGATTGCGGTGTTTTATGTTGTTCCTGTGTTGTAATGTCAAGCGGAGTTGAATGCCTGTAGTGTGATTGAGGGAAAGTTGTGAGCGCGCGCAACTGGATGAAATCTTATGTCCAGAGGACTTAAGTGGTCCAGGTGTATCGAACACCTAGAGTAATTTGTCTACCATTGAAAGGGGGTCATGAGGTACCATTGATTTCCCGACAGACCGATGATAGGGGGAGCGTATGTATGAGTGAATGAGTAGCGGACGCTGGTCGTACGTTACTGTGTGTAAGTAACCTATCAGTTAAGGCAAGTGTCCGATCGTAAGAGGAAAGACGCTGTGCCAGTTGAGGTAGCAATTACAGTAGACTGTGGCCGTACAGTCAGAGAAAAGTGATCGCTTGGACGGAAGTAATCATTTTTCAATGTATGAATGAAAACGCATGTGAAATTGTGAGACGAGTTGAGAAACGAGGGAAGCCGCTGAAGAAGAGAGAAGTGACGTCAGCGTAGAACCGTGCTGGGATAGGCTGATTAGCGAGAGACACACAGGGATTGGTGGGTGTTATCAAGTACGCAAATAAGTAAGAAATATCGTACGTTATCAAAATGAAGTGTTTTAAGGGTTTAGGAAAAATCTTTAAAAAGAAAAGGAGAAATTTATATGCCGGAGAAGAAGCTCCACCAGAAGGCACACCTGCATATCATATGGCAGTCAATGTAGGCTTACACTCGATATTATGGATTTCCGAGTGGCATAGGCTAACAGAAGGGCAAAAAGAACTAGCGTTCCCAAGATTTGGAACGTTTAAATTAGAAGTGTTGAACCAACTGAAGGCGACAATGCTTTCAATGAGACCTCTACCGAGGCCAACACAATTTGAAGCTCTTGGTGTGTGGTTTAGAACAGCACACGAAAGGGGCGTAAAGAGGCGACAAGAAAGAGTGAGAAGATCGGTAAAAGCAGTGCAGGATGCTAAATGGGACGACGAGGCTAAGAAATGGAGGGTACAAAAGATAGAAGCGGACAAACTGTTCACCATGATAGAGGCTACGGGAGAAAGGAAACCTCTAGAACAGGAAGATGAGGAAAGCGAGTCGGAGGAGGATCTAATAGACAGGTTGTTAACAGACAGACCACCTCCATATAGCGGTGAACTTGCGAGTCCCATATTACCGCAAGTAGACGGAACTAGGTGGGGAGAGTATAAGTCGATCCCGGTATCAGAGTGGGACGCTACTAAGACCGTAGAAATACCCCAAGCTAGTCCTGAACAGAGAGTGGTGGGAAGATTTGTGGTCCAGAAGGTGCCGGAGACGCAATGCGCTAGGTCATACCAAATGCCGGATGCTTTGCAGGTCCCGGTCACCATAGACCCTATTGTGTCAATCTATAACCCAGAAGGGGTCCAGCAGGAGGAACAGGCACGATGGGACAATGAAAGAGCAGAAGGAGAGAATAGGAATGCCACGATGAATTCCCACAGGCAGATACGAGCACCAATAAGTCGGAGTACCCCATTTGATTCCGCAGCAGGTCCCAGGGTAGAACAGGGAGGTCGAAGAGGACCAATGGACTTAAGGGGACCAAAACCGAAAACCCATAAGGAATTAAGGGAATACCTGAGAGAATGGGATGCGGCCGAAGAGGCTCGGAATAAAAGTTTAGAAACGGGATCCGAATGGAGAGAGCAGGATAACAGGATTCTCTCTCATTGTGGAGCTGGCGAAAGCAGCCCCGAGTGGGAGGGAGGAAGCCAAGAGAGCAGAAGAGATACTTATCCTACTGAGAACAGCAATAGGCTAATGTGCGAAGACAGAAGTGCAGGGGGTGGCGAAGTGCCTCGTGTCACCTTCAGTGAAGGGGAACATAGGACACAGGAGTACCGGAATACCTTCAGGTGCACACACCATGCCCCAGGTGAGAATGCGAGACATTGGAGTCACGGAAATATGGAGAGTCGCGAAGCGTCTCGACATACATCCGGGGACAGTGGAAGGAGTCATGGGAATTTAGGGAGTCGCGGAACATCTCGCCATGCATCCGGTGATCATGGAAGAGATCACGGGAACACGGAAGATCGGCGAGGGCCTTTCATTTTGTTAAGTGACACCAGACAACAAGCAAGTTATAATGGATTAGAACTGAACGGTGGATCCTATCTCACATCTGGAGAAACCGAGTCGAAAAATCGGAACGTAGGGTTGGGGGAAGGAGCCTTATTCCACCACACCCCACGGGACGATGGAAAGGCTTGGGATCTAGAAGGGTGGGAACGAAGAGATGGAAGGAAGACTCCTCATAACTCACCTGTGCTCAGGCGTAGGGCGCATAGTGGAGGTGAGAGGGATATGAGGGAGGAACATAGAACTGAAATGTTGAAAGCCGAAATAAAAGCGAAACGGCTTGATGTGATGAGTTTGAAGGCAGATCTGGATGAATTGATTGACGGTACAGTGTCATTAGAGAGATTAAACTCGTATACACCAGATGAGATACTGTTTCTATCCAAAGATATTACTCGAAGAGCGAGGTCAGTTCATGAGAACTTATCTAATTTAGCAAACAGGTACATGGTAGACCTGTCACGAACTAAGGCTTTACAGAGTAACCACAGGCTAACTTGCACAGATCAGGATTTGGATGACCGCAGAACGATCGCGCTGAAAGTACACATAAGGGAATTGATCGTAAGTATCAGAATATGGAGAGATCTAGATAGATGGGAGGAAAGATGGTCCAGAAAGGGCTCCGTTAGACGGAGTGTACTTGAGGGTTCCCAGGACACAGGCTTGATGCGAATGGAAGCTTTCCCTTTGCGAGAAATCGCGAACGGAAGTTACGTTCATGTGCCTTGGACTAGGGGGGATTTGGCGGCATTCACCAATTCCTTCCCAAAGCTTAGAGATAATCCTGTCGAGTGGTATAAGCAGGTAGAAAGATTCGTGAAGATTTCAAAGGTACTGTGGGTCGATTTGAACACACTGTTCGATATCGTAGTACCCGGAGACCTATGGACGGCGTGCAAGCTTAGTGTTGAATGGCCCACTCGTGAGCCATCAAGGGATACCCGGACGAATGGTCCATCTGATAGAGTCATGGAAAAGTACGAGAGAGTAATAACATGGCTAAAAGAGAAAGTGCCGGTACAAGACATAGACTGGGTAAAGATAGATCGGACTACCCAAGAGCCGAAAGAGACAGTGCATGAGTTTTACGAAAGATTGCTGAAAGCATTCAAGCAATACAGCGGGTTAGATGTGATGGATCCCAAGGACATAGGACAGTTTGTTTCAAAGTTTGTCCTCGGATTAAGACCAGAAATATGCCTAATGATCCAACAGCATCTGATCTGTTGGCAGAACAAACCTTTAGACGAGATTCTGAGGTATGCAAGGTATTGTAGTGACGAGATAGACTCTAAAGCAAAGAAGCTTAAAGAAAAGTTAATGCTAGTGCAAATGCAAGCTGCTGGAAAGGATAAACCACGGCAGCAGGGAACAGGAACGCAGGCAAAGAAACAGAATAATCAGAGCAGAGACGAGGAAGAAAGACCGAGAATGGATATCGCGACACTGAAAAAGACGACGAGATGCCATCAGTGTAATGAGGTGGGACACTGGCGACGCGAGTGTCCTTACAATGTTGAGTCAGGGGAATTAGAGCAGGAGGAGGAAGAGGTCCAGAACAACGTGGTTAAGGGAGCCGTAGTCCCGAAGGGCAGGCTTGTCAAAGGGGGGACTCAGACTCCTCGAGCCCCGTTTCCTCAACCACCTCGCATCACGAACGGAGGAAAAACCTACAGACAGATGCCATTGTTTGTAGGAGGAGAGGAATGTTACTACGTTGATCCTCTTACAGGGCAGCGGGCGAGTAGGGACGAAGACTGTACTCTAGGAGCCGCCTTGGAAGTAGATCAGAGAGGACCATACGTAGAGGCTGAAATAGCGGGATGTCCTACAACCTTTTTGGTGGATACAGGGGCCACTCGATCTACGTTGAGATCTGTGGTAGTCCCGGGTCTGCCAATGTCAGGAGAAACGGTACAGGTGGTAGGAGTTGCGAACAAAAGGATGACAAATCCCTTGACCGAACCAGTGTCAGTAAGAATAGGGAATTACAGTGACGAACATCAGTTTGTGATCTGCGACTCTAGTCCTGTGTGCTTATTAGGGAGAGATTTGCTGTGCAAACTGAATTGCACGATACATTGCACACCTGAGGGAGTAGAAGTGCAGACCAATGATGAGGACGCAGATTTCAAAGTTGTAAACTCAAGGGAATGTGTGGAACTTTATCCTACCTTAACAGTGGAGGAGCTTCCGCAAGACCAAAGAGAGAAAGTCTCAGCTGAGGTATGGGATTTTACTGGGGAAGAAATTGGATTGATCAAAGGAGTAGACCCGGTAAAAATCTTGGTAAGACCCCATGCTGAGTACCCAAGAACCCCACAGTATAAGCTAACGCCAGAGACGATTGCAGGGATCAAACCTGTGATCGAATCTATGATTAAGCAGGGAATACTGAAGGAGATCGTGGGCAGTCCGTGTAACTCCCCGATCATGGGTTTGCAGAAACCTAGTGGAAAATACAGAATAGTGCAAGATCTTCGGAAGATTAATAACATTGTTGTCTCATGTTGTCCAGTGGTACCGAATCCATCAGTCATATTGTTTCAGATACCGTTCCAAGCTGAATGGTTCACAGTGATAGATTTGTGTCAGGCTTTCTTTTCGATACCATTAGATGAAGAGAGCCAATATCTTTTCGCTTTCAAGCTGGAAGATCGCGTCCTAACATGGTGTCGTATCCCTCAGGGGTATACAGAGAGCCCATCGATCTTTAACCAGTTATTGAAACGGAATCTTGAGAGTCTAGTACTGCCCAAGAATTCAGTTCTGGTCCAGTACATAGACGACCTCCTAGTTGCGTCAGAAACTGAGGAAGCTTGCAAGGAAGACACCATCACCTTGTTAAATCACTTGGCCGAGAACGGGCACAAGGTGTCTCCAAGTAAGTTGCAATATTGTAAGACTGAGGTGCAATACTTGGGCCATAGGATTGAAAAGGGAAAGCGGAAGGTGTCTCCGGACAGAATAGAGGCGATTATGAAAATGAACGCGCCTACAACACAAAGAGAAGTCAGGATGTTTCTAGGCATGGTTGGTTATTGTCGACAGTGGATAGCAAACTTTTCGCTGAAGGCAAAACCGTTATTACAACTGACGCACAAAGGAGTAAGTGATCCGGTACCATGGGACAAAGATTGTTTGATGGCGTTTTTGCAGCTGAGGGAGGACTTATGTCGTGCCCCGGCTTTAGGAATGCCAGATTACACCAAACCATTTTTGCTTTACTGCTGCGAAAGAGAGGGATGCGCTTTAGCGGTATTAGCACAGGTCCATGGAGATGCGCGCAGGCCAGTGGCGTACTTTTCGGCTACATTAGATCCAGTAGCCGCAGCGTTGCCCGGATGTCTCAAATCCGTAGCTGCAACGGGTGTCAGCATTGAAAGATCTGAAAGCGTAGTTATGGGTCATCCGTTAGAAGTGTATGTACCACATTCTGTAGAACTGTTAATGACAAGGACGAAGACTCAGCATCTGACGAACAGCAGGCTCACACGCTACGAGCAGGTCATACTGGCTGCCGAGAATGTGACCCTAAAGAGATGCTCTGTCTTGAATCCTGCAACCTTGATGCCACTTCCGAATGAAGTAGACGACGAAAATTGTACAGAACATGACTGCCTCGATGTGACTGAACTATGTACCAAACCGAGACCTGATATCGTAGATGAGCCATTGACAGACCCAGACGAAATTTTCTTCGTTGATGGTTCATGCGTAAGAAACGATGTCGGTCAGCTGAGAGCAGCTTATGCAGTATGCACGATTACCAGAGTTATAGAAGCCGCTTGCCTGGAAGGAGTACACTCCGCACAGGTAGCTGAAATTGTGGCTTTGACTCGTGCTTGCTTAGCAGGCGATAGACTTCGAGTCACTATATACACCGATAGTCAGTATGGATTCGGCGTAGTTCATGATTACGGGCAGTTGTGGTCTCAAAGAGGTTACATGACCTCCTCGGGTTCTCCTATTAGGAATGGAGAATTCGTGAAACTACTGTTAGAGGCTTTGCAAAAACCAATGGCCATAGCTGTGGTCAAATGTGTAGCTCATACCAAAAACACGGATTTTGTATCACTAGGAAATAAAAATGCAGATGAGGTAGCGCGTTATTGCGCAGAGCAGGGATATTCTCACACTGATACAAAAGTGGGGGGAATCCAGGAAATGACTGAATTGACCATGTTGTTAGACACGGTGGATACATGGGATGAACTGAGAGCAGTACAGGACAATGCACCAGATGATGAGAAAAAGGGCTGGGAAACAGCAGGGTGCGAAAAGAGTGAGATGAATTTCTGGGTGTCCGCCGATGGAAGGGCAGTTTTACCAAATGAACTAATTAGTCCAATGGCAAGGAAATTGCATGGATCAGCACACATAGGAAGAGATGCTATGGTTAGAGTATTCAGACAAACGTGGTTTAACCCTAAATTTAGAGTAGCGGCAGAAGCAGTGTGTCAGCGATGTACTATCTGTCAGCAACTAAATGTGGGAAAGAGAACACCAGTTACCTTGAGTCACATAGGAAGGTCTGGGGGGCCTTTCAATAGGATGCAGATTGACTTCATAGAAATGCCTCCATGCAACAGACTCAGATACGTGCTAGTGATTGTTTGTATATTTTCTAGATGGGTTGAGGCTTACCCTACACGTAGGTGCGATACACTTACAGTAGCAAAATTGTTACTTAGAGAGTTGATACCAAGATTTGGGGTGCCATCCTCTTTGGAATCAGACAGAGGAACTCATTTCAATAGCGAAGTGGTGAAGATGCTATGTTCAGCTTTAAATATCGATCAGAAGTTACACTGCAGCTATCGACCGGAAGCTTCAGGGATCGTAGAGCAAATTAACAGTACTATCAAGTCCAGACTGGCTAAAGTTTGTTCGTCGACATCCCTGAGTTGGCCAGACGCACTTCCAGTAGTTCTTATGAGTATACGTAGCACACCTGATAGAAGAACAGGCCTCTCTCCACATGAAGTGCTAATGGGGAGAGCTATGAGATTGCCATCGGTTCCGACTGCAGCGCTAGTGAACATCACAGACGATTTGATCTTGGACTACTGCAAGGGACTATCTGATGCCGTTAATTCTGTGTCCCTCCAGGTCCAGGCTGCAGAGGTTCCATCAGTACAAGACTTGTGCCATGACCTGAGTCCAGGAGACTGGGTCCTGGTGAAGAAGCATGTCAGGAAGAACTGCTTAGACGTGCGTTGGCGAGGGCCGTTTCAAGTCATACTTGTAACGAATACTGCAGTGAAGTGTGGAGGTCTGCCAAACTGGATACATGCCTCACACACCCGAAAAGTGCAAACACCTCCAGAAGACACAGCTCCTCTCTCGGATGAAAATCCGGCGGGAAGCGGAGAAGCCATAGAGGGGGAAAGCCAAGCTGTAGAGGTGATCGAAGAAGCTGAAACTGTGTTGGAACAGGGCGACGAAGGTCAGGACACGAGTGGGACCGAAGTTGCCTCAGGAGAAGAAAGTAATTGGGAATCCGACACAGATATCGGACAAACTGAGAGTGACCAAGAGACAGTTCCTGGAACAAGGAGCGGAAAGACAAAGAGTGAAGAAGCCAGTTGGCCGGAGAGAAGGAAAAGGCCAAGTTCGGAAAGGAAGAAGGAAAGAACCCTTGCCCCGATCGCTGAAGAATCGGATCAGGAGGACGAGACGACAGATTCAGGAACTGAGAGTCCACGAAGGTCAAGAAGGGTACGTGTGCCCTGCAGAAGGTACGCCACCCCAGAGTGGACTTATCTAGCAGATGTATTGGGGACAGAAATCTGGGAGAGTGAAGAGTGTGAAAGTAACCACTCTCGATCCAGTCGTGACAGTGGAGATATGGATGTTGGCGCCTGGGCTTGAGACTGAGGGGTTACTGACTTTCACACTTCCCCGACCCCCACGTTTGAGTAAAATTCAAGATTTAGTGTTAAAAAGACTACAATTTCCAACAGTTGGTCAGCAAATGACCGAAGAAGAAGAAAAAGTTATTCGTTTTGAACTGTTAATTATTGTTGTGAAAGCTGCAGGTCCGACAATAATTGTTGATGCATAAAAGACTTTTGTACATATGTTATGAAGAAGAAGATAACCTAGCGCCGAGTGGAAAGAAGAATAAAATTAGGGATTACATTTAGAGGACAGAGAAGGGCTAGGGTTGTCTGCTGCTGAAAAGAGAAAAAGACATCGTGGTGAAAAGATACCTGTTGATAAAAAGCACTTTAAAAGACTGTGAAAGCAAACAAGCAACCAAAGACTGGAAAGAGAACTTTCGCTGGAGAACGAGGTACGCTGTTTTGATAACATGGAGAACGGCAACCCAAACAGAAAAGCTAGATGTATAGTAGGTACACTTATAGCAATAGTGATATTTCTCATAATCATAGTAGTAACGATATCTTACATAACAGGACATGAGAATGATAAAAGAATAGTGAATGTAAAAATTGTAACGACTTTGAAACCTGCTCTTGTGGGAAAGAAGGAGGAGAGCACTGTTACACGTGAAAAGGCGTTACTTACAGATGAAGCTCGTAGATTACACATAGACGAATCACAGGGAAACTTTAGGTCAAATGCATATGCCAAATTATTGTATGAATATATCGATGCCATGGAGGCCAAAGATTGCTACGTTTGTATGCAATTGCCGGCTTCTGTAGACGAAGGCATTAGGTATCACCATCTCCCATTGACTTATGGGACCACATGTAGTTTACTGCTTAGTATTTTTTATGGTAGAGAAGGGTTTGAGTACTACTTTTCAAATTATGATTCGGTACTGCCTGAAGTTCCGAATTATAAGCAAATGAATAAGTGGGACTACTACAAAAAGGAAGATAGACTAGCTAAATTCTTTCTTCCTTGGGATACATTAGATACATCATATGCACGTAGAAATAATCTGACTTGCAAAGTATCGGAAGTAGAGAAAAGGTTTATAGCACAAGTAGATGATCGATGCAGACGGCAGAAGATTCTAAAAATGTCAGGACAATGGAAAATAGACTGGACAGAAGAAGAGAAAGCACACAGAAAGAAAGGTAGCAATGGTCCAATAGCATTGGATAAAACGCAGAAAGGAAAGTTATGTTTAACTCGAAGCAAAACGTATTATGAGAGTGAATTTGTAGGTGAAGTTAGTTGTGAGCACTCTTTCAGACTGGAGTACTACACAAAGGATTTTATGAAAGGGATGCAAGCTATTCCGAATGTGTATTTTGTATGTGGGAGAAATGCCTATGTAAAACTTCCAGACAATTGGTATGGTTCGTGTTACTTGGCAATTGTCTTCCCCAAAATATATCATGCAAGGGATTTAGCAATGATAGAAGGAAAGGCTTCGAGGAGAACGAAAAGGGAAGTAGGAGATGCAGAAGTAGTAGGAGATGTATTTGGAGCGATGTTTCCATTGTTAGGTTTGATTCTTAACGATGTTAAGATTAGAAGGTTAGCGACAGTCGTGGATAGATTGTCTGCCAGCACTGCAAGATCATTAATGTTAGTAGAAGGTGAAATGCAGTCGATTAGAGCAATGGTTTTACAGAACAGACTTGCTTTAGATGTAATATTAGCAAAAGAAGGCGGAGTTTGTAAGGCTTTGAAAGTTCAGGAATGTTGTACTTATATTCCTGATAATTCAAAACCACTTGAGAAAGTCATACAGAACATTACACAGATTCATCAAGAAATTGAAGATTTATCAAAAGTAAATGTTTGGGAAAAAGTAGGAAATGGAGTGGGTAAGGTTGGAAGTTGGTTTGCTAATATAGGCAAAGGCATATTTTGGTATATTTTGAAGCCTGTATTAATAGTATTAATTTGCATAATTACATTAGTAGGTTTAGTAAAATTGTATAAGTGGTATAGGTCGAACCAGTTACAAAGATCGATGAGAGACCAAGAAAGGAGACTAGCTGTTCTACAAGATCAACAGTATAAAAGTCTGAGAACACTTGAATCGATAAAAAGAGGAACAGATGTAACTAGTTCGGTATAAGTGGGGTATTCAAATTGTTTTAGTGATGACTCCTAAAAGTCATCAAAGGGGGGAACTGAGAGAGCGCAATTTGAATATATAGTATATAGTAACCATATTTAGACGTATATGTTATAAACGTAGGAATGAAACGCATATCGTAATGTACAGTTGACAACTATAACGTAAAGGCCAACGAAAAGTGATAACATAATATAGGAAATGTAAGTGTATTCATATGTTAAACATGCATTAGATTTAGAAGGCCCGTATACATGATGGGTAGATGTAGAAATGTGTATGAAATGTAGAACATGCACAGTAGAATTCGTGTATGTGTGTAACCTTAAATGTGTAACTTTACATTGGGAGAAGCGGCGAGAAATAACGTGGAAAGGTGTAAACGTGGAGAAACGTGGATAAATGTATAAGAGAACTTACATAAAGATGTAACCAAGGAAAATGTATAGGTTATACTCTATACAGTCGTATTCTATGTAGTATATATTTGATGTAGAATGTTTAAGTATAACTAAGGCTTTTGCTAAAGTACGAATATATAAATGTATGCCAAAGGTTATACTGTGTAGAGGGCTTTTGTAGAAATGCTGGAAGAGTTTAGGTCATTTATGTTTATAACCTAACTGGTCAAGAGTTCGAAGGAGCATAGTCACATGAATGTAATTTAGTGGTCTTGTGAAGGTCGTAAATAGCTTGATGTGGACATGAGAGCCGAGAAGTCTAGCACTTGTTAGAGTTAAGGTGACAATGCCGGACGGAGCTTATTGCTCGAACGTGAGGAGAGACACTTTGACTATAGACTATGTTTTGACAAGACCATTCACAGGACCTAGCAGGGTCAAGTTAAGAGACATAGAGTTAAGGCCTTGTCTAAATTCACATGTTACACGATCTGAAAGAATCGATAAATGTCGACGATGAAATGATGAAGATGACATCCAAAGGAGAAGGGTCAACTTAACGGACGACGCAAGGAGTGGACCAATGGAAGAAGCAGGAAGTTGACATCATCGGGGAAAGTCCGTGGTGGGCGTCAAGGGGCGTTCCACCCACACGGTGATTGTGTATTTTAGGGACAGCACCCCGGGGATAAGATAGGCGAAGGCGAGCGAACAGCCCAGTAGGGAGCTCAGAGAGAGAAAGGCAAGGGTAGATGCCTTGAGCAGATGCGCTGAGAGATCAGAGCGCAAGGGAGCAGTAGGCCGAGGACCCTTAGAGAGCGGATGGGTAGGCAGATAGGGTACTGCTTCTGAAACTTAAGATTTCCTTTAGAGGCTAAAGAGAGTTTGAACTTCTTTGGAAGTCAAACTGCTGACACCTTTTCAGGGAAGAAACTTGCGAAGTAGGATTGTCACATAGCATAGAGTAGGGACAGATTAACTTGATGATATTTTTTATCTTACTGCAGATAACGCAGAAGGAACCACTTCACACCGAAGCTTAAGCAGCTGATATTTTAATTGATTTTGTATTTTGTATATTTTGAGATTTTATCCTGAGTGGATTGTATCGTATTCAAATTAATCTTTATATAAACTTTTGAAACTTCATCAGTTGTAAGTGGTTCTTCAGAGTGGCGTCAGTTAATGGGGTTTGTCTAACCAATGCGGGGGTGGTCCTTTCCTCAATGACAGATATAAGCGGTCCAAAACAGATGAATGAGATTCTTTATTAAATTTATCATAATCATAAATTGATATCAAAATCTCGTTCCCCGCAATGGTCTTGAAATGCCTTGTGCATGAAAGGTACGGGAACTTTGGCGAAGTTACAAAGAGTTTAATTATATCATTGGTAATTAAAACTATACTTTTCATACTTGCGCGGCGGCACAATGGAAGCGAAGACATCTAGACAGAGTTCATGTGACACGAAATCATTAGAAGGTTCTAACTGTCAGAGCTTGATAGAGAGACAAAGTTCACTGAATATTTCAGCACTGGATATGCTACCCTCTTGGTAAACCTGCATAGCAGAGACAAGCGAAGAACAAATTGAGGAAAAGTAAAATCCTGCTTTTATAATTCAGTCTTCGTGCATTCATTTCCTTGCAGTTTAGAAATTGTCACTTTGACATTTAATTCTCTGCTTGATTCTACCTCACTCGTGTGGTTGCTCTCGCGCTAAATAAACCCTGACCCTTGGAATTAGTCTGACTGAAAGTTTTGCGTTGTTCCAGAAAGGGCTTCACACGGAACTGACAGCTGAAGCATTCTTCATGTTAACCAGTGAAGAGCAAAATAAGTGCCTTATTACATGAAGTGCGCACTAGCTATCTAAGACAGGTCCCTGCCACAGTGTTGGGCTGACTGTCGTCGTAAAGAGTTGGAGAGCAGGTGCAACAACGGTTTTGGGCCACCGTGAGCAGACGCAAAGGTTTTTTGTCACTAGAATTAAAAATGGATATGCTGCTTTTGGCTGATAATTAAGCAGCAGTTATTAATATCAGTGATGTAATTATACAGTTCAATAGAACACAATACAAGAATATAAACGAAGAAAAAAAGTAATACTGCACAACCGTTTAAAAGTGACTGCAACGCAATAAACAACGCAATAATCCAATGTATAAATGCAGCACTTAAAACACAAAAGCAAAAAGAACAGCACATCGCAACAAAATGCAACTCAAAACATAAGAAAAAAAAACCTTGTCGCCTATTTGCTACTTCCAAAAACATGTTTTTATAATATGATGGTAAAAGTCGTTTGCATCAAGCACTGCCTTATGTACCACTAATGAAATCTAACCGTAAAAGTCAAAGAGGCATGTCATCAAGGCGGCGCTATGAAATTATCGCCGGTTTTGCGTCCATTTTCGGGCAAAAGCGGCGATAATTTTATCGCCTTATCGCGTGTTTTGCTGATTTAGCGCCAGTTACAACAACGCACAGCTTTGCATCTCTAATTAGATGCATAGTGGGCGTTCCTCTCCGGTAAACACTGGAGAAATGTCGCTAAACAACATTTCTCCAATTATCAAGCTGCATGCTAACAGGCAGAGCGATAAGAAAAGTAGCGCTAACCACGGTTATCGCTACTTTCCTTATGCCTGCTTGTAATCTGATTTAGCCACGTAATCCAATGGGGAGTGGATTACATGGCTAAGAACACACTGCCCTATCAGCAAGGTATCGCCAGTCGCAGTGCGATTATCGCTGGATTTCCAGGACCAATCACACTGTTTTCCATGCTTGGATTCCTATCACATTGGAGATATGCGTTGCTGATAGAACGCTAGCAATCAGCGTTAGCCGGCGATAATTATCCTAGGGCTAAGTGCGCTTAGCAATAATCATCGCCTGGCCTTGCTGATATGCCCCAAAATGTTTTGTGAAACGACCCTTGTTGTCATGTGATGTACTGGAGTCTCAGCAGTGCTTTGCACCGACCCCTTGGCAGTGATGAAGGATTCTTTTCACGAGAAATGTGGATATATGTAATGCTTTCAAAGAAAACAGAATGCCATTTGTTAAAATTTGTCGCGCAACAGGATACAATTACAGTAGCACAACACACAAAACATCAACACAACAAAAAGCTAAAAGTCCCGAATCCAAAAATCCTCAACAGAGAGCAGCACAACACAGCAAAACCTCTACCCTAAGTTTGGTCGGTTGTGTGTCTTAGTACCTCAGCATCAGTCGGTCTGCTTAAAGGTGGACAAACATCATGTGCACACAATGATCACCTCTACAAGCCTGGTTTCATGATAAAGTGGTAAGTGATGTGTGCACCAATAAGTCTGCAATGCAGAGATCCAGTTACCGTTGGGACAAAATGGGCCCTTTGAGTTCTATTTATTTTCATTGAGTTTTAAACTGTTTAGATCAATTTAAATCTGATGTAACTCATTTGAGGTTTTAATTTGTATTGTTGCTGCCATCCATGGAGCTGTTAACTTTTAAATTTACTTTTGTTGTATGTGCTGACCACTTTTATGATTTTACATAGCATCGAATACAGTGTCATGAACTGAACTGTTTACATCCGGCACTTCCCCATTCACAAAAAGGGCGTGCAATAACGTCTGCTGAAAAATGTTATGTGGGCTTGCTCTATGTGATGCTTCACGCTAATTGATGGTGTGTATTGAAATAGAATACATTCAATCTATACATTGTGAGGTGTACCCAATAACCTATGTTAATGCTTGATTAGTTACTCTATAAGGGAAAGAATATGACATCTCCCTTTGTGAAGAAATGTGGTTTACATAGCTTGGTAAATGTTCATAATGGTTTAAACTGTCAAGGCTTTATGGGCGCTCTATACACGTTCTTTAATGCATTTTCATACTTGACCTTGAGAAATGTTTCTTAAGCAGGAGATAAACAAAGCTCTTTACTTTCTTGGCTCCCAGAACCACACTTTTATATTTTAATGGAATTACCTAACTAAGAGCACGTTTGTTTATCACAGTATACATTGTAAATATACCTGAAATACCCAGAGTACAACATCATGCATTGGGGGTGGGTGGGTGTAGACAAAGACGCCAAGCTACCTCAATGTTTTTTATTTACGTTAATTTTCCCTATTCACCCCACAGATGGGTACAGTTCTTTAACTTGAAGAAGAAACATAGCAAGTTCCTGCTTCCATTTCTGACAAATACCCAAAGAAGATAAAACAAATTCCCAGTTCATTCTATGAGCTAATTTGTTAGGGTGGTCTTTTCTGAACCCAATTTCGGCTCTCGAGAGATGTACCTAATGCCAAAAGAAGTGTTTCCTTTTACTATGTGTTTCCCTGGGCTGTCACTGTGCACATCTAGTCTTCTGAACATGGTGCACAGTCAAACAATTGTAATCAGTGCGTGGTATTAGAATTAGTTATGCTTAATCGTTTTTCAAGTGAATTTGTGTCCTTCTACTAGAATATACAAGGCTTGGGACAGCTGTCACACGGACTACGTTGCATCCCAATATGATACAGTAGTTATTCTCCACCACCTCTTGAGAGACACTTCAAATTTGCCTTTGGTTTTCGGTGACCAATATTGATGTTTTTGAATAAGTTATGATGACACGCTAAACAAATTACTTTCTTTGATGAGTACTTTTAGAGTGTTTAGAGACAGTCTGCAGCTATGTCCCTCTACCTCTTCCCAGTGCTTAAAAGCGAGGTGTGCCCACTCCCATGATAAGCAATCAGCTGCCTACTCATCCACAGACACCTCTATGTGTGATTAGCTCATTTTAGGAGCAGACTCGGGGTTATAACAGCTAATCACAAATTGCTAATCTCTTTTAGTGTTTCTGCTGGAGATAAAATGCACTTCTGCAGGGTTACTTGTGGGAATCAGGCACTGTTGTGTATGTAGATGTAAGAAATTGGTTTTATGGCTGGCTATGGTGTACACCCAAGCCAGGCAGAATCTACCACTCTGGTCAGGATAAGGAAGTTGATAGCTTGGCACAAGCAGTCAGGCTTATCTCAGAGGCAGTGTGTAAAGCATAATCACATAGCCGGCAGTAATAAAGGGAAAACGCTGCAAATAGACACCACACCGGTTTTAGAAAAATACTCAATATTTGTTTGTGTAACAAGACCAAAATGATAAAAAATTCCAACATACAGAAATTAACAATACCATCAAAGCAATCATATAGTATATATACAGTTCCTATAAGTTGATAGCTCTGCCTGGGGCTATCACAGTGGTGTGAGCAAACAAACCCAATAGTTCTGGCCGACAGCTGTGTCGCAGGCAAGCTACAGTGTCAGGGCAACCCATAAAAAGGTACCTTTGGAGATGCAGTACGTTGACCATGCAGTGTGCTACGGACGAGCTGCGTGGGAAGGTGTAGGCTCTAGGAGTCTGTGTAGAAGTCACCCGGCCCTTGAAGTCACAAGTGTTGCAGATCAAACTTCTTGAGTTTGAAGTCAGGAGCGCCAGTGGGCATTGTGGCTGGGTGAGAAACGGAGCAGTGGAACGTGTTACCCTCATGTCATGGTGCAGGCAGCAGCTTGGTAACAGTCATCCAGTGGCATCGGTGAGACCAGGGCTGCAGTGTGAAGCACAGCAGTGCTCACTGCGGTGCTGACAGGTCACAGTACAGGCACAGCATTGTTGTTGCTGAAGCGCTGTTGTCAGTAGACCCAAGGTTGTGGTGTGAGATGGGGCGATGCTTCATGCATGGCCCACAGGTTGCAGTGCCAGCAGCAGCGTCAGATGATGAACTGGAATCGATGGTGCTGATAACGTGGGCCAAGGCTGCAGTGTGGGAGGTGGTGGTGCATCATGTAACTTATGAGTGGTGCCCCAGACCATGGTGCACCGCGTCGATGTCAGCTTGGAGCGGCGTTGTTGGTGGGACCAGGGTAGCGGTGGGAAGTGGGATGGTGCTCTGTGTTCTCCACAAATGGTGTCCACAAGTCACGATGCACACAGCAGCATCGGTGACGGTGTTCTGGCATTGTCGAGGATACCACAGCGGTGGTGTCAAGGGAGGTGGTGCGGAGTGCGGTGCCCACAGGTCAAGGTGCAAGCATTGGCTTATGGCGGTGGCGGGGCATCATCGTCAGTGAGACCAGTGTTGCGGTGCAAATTGCAATGTTCCCCTCTGTTGTGACTTCAGGTTACAGAGCCAGCAGCAGTGTAGATGACAGCGTCGGGTTACCTTTTTCCTCTATTGCAGCAGAAACATCACGTTATAGAAGCCGGAACCCAGGAGAAATTGACGTTTTTGATTTCCCTGAGACTTCCAACAGGAAACTAGCTCAGTATCAAGCCCATGGAGACACTTAGAATGCAGAAACAACTGTCAAGTCCTTTCCCTGCCCAAGACAGAAGCAGCAACTGCAGACCAACAGAGAAAAGCACACAGGAAAGTGGTAGACTCCCCTCACAGCTCCTTCAGCCTTATTCCTGGCAGGTTACTTAGTCCAGCAGTAATCTAAAGTTCTGTGTTCAGAGCCCCAAAATTGACGAAAATTTTCATTTGAAGTTGGTACAAACAAAGTTCTTCTGGCACACATAAAACAGTTCAGCCTTCTCAGGCCAGGTTCACCAAAAGAAGTGGCAACAGCTTTGTGAGAGGCAGCCAATGTCCAATTCAGGTGCAAGTCACAACTTCTCCCACTACTCTAAATGCAGCCAGGTCTATTCAGCCTCACTATGAGTCAACCAGAAAAGGCTGAACACACCTTAACCCCCCTTATGTCATTCTAGTGTGAATGCACATCGCTTGCTTCTGTCACTTTGAACCCAGACAGGGAATACACAAACAGGCAGAGGCACACATAATGGTTAGACAAGAAAATACCCAATTTCTAAAAGTGGTATTTTTAAACACATAATATAAAAATCATCTTTACTAAAAGATGTTTTTTAAATCCTGGGTTCAGGCATACTAAACTCTATTTCTCTATCTTGTCCCAATGGAGAGTTATGCCTGTAAAATGTTACAAAGCAATATCAAAGGGGATGATGGACGGAGCATTTGAGCAAATCAAACACTCACCCCCAGTCAAATGATCTGGGTTTAATCTATCACCATTCTTTAGCTCACTCCACCACCCCAGTTCAGACATGGCCATATGCAAATCAGTCTGACCCTGTGCCTCATGGGAACAGTCCAGCCCGTACTGCCAAGCCATGTCTTCCCTGGACCGGAATCAAGCATCCTAGGACCAGCTTCTGGCTATCAGCCATCTTCAGCCAGGATAGCTTGTCTCCAGTGGCGTGGAGAGCACGGAACTCACGTCTGAGCATATCCGTCCCACTCGGGGTGACAAATGTAAAAACAACAGTTGATGGACAGAATGCAGAACAATGTCATACATTCACCCCGTTACAGAGATCTGGGCCTAAATCCATAGTTTTTTTGCTCACCACACCACCCCAGTTCAGACATGGGCATATGCAAATCAGCCTTGACCCTGTGCCTCACGGGAAAAGTCCAGCCCGAACTGCCAAGCCCCTAGGACCGGTTTCTGGCTATCAGCTGTCTTCAGCCAGGATAGCTTGACTCCAGTGGCGTGGAGAGCACAGGACTCACGTCTGAGCATACCTGTCCCACTCGGGGTGACAAATGCAAAAACAACAGTTGATGGACAGAATGCAGAACAATGTCATACATTCACCCCAGTACAGAGAGATGGGCCGATCGTAGGACGCTTGATTCCGGTCCATGGAAGACATGGCTTGGCAGTTCGGGCTGGACTGTTTCTCTTTTTGACGTGTGAAGACCTGCAAAACAAAGATGAAAGTTAAGAAGGGCCATTGAAAGTAAAGAAGGGCCATAAAACAATGTCATCTTCTTCAGTAGCTTGCCTGCCTAAGCTGGCATAGCTTCACTACGTCGTTGCTACAAACAGATTTACGCTGCTTTATTACCTGGAGTGAAGGCTTTCCAGAAATTCGTTCCCCTTCCAACATTTCCGGATTCAGGTGGATGCTGTTAAAGCACATTTCAATCAAACTGATTCAGGGAATAACAACACAATGACAGTCTCTGGAATGTGGTAGAAAAGCAATATTGCCAGGACTTTAGCAGTAAAAACCAATAAAACGTCTGTAATAACCCAAATACATTATAACACAAAAGGTTCAAAGGATACTTTAACTAAGACCCAAACAAGAACAAAGTATAAACAGCAGATCCAGACAATGCAAAAGGATTACATAGTAGCAGAACCGGGGGCTACTGAAAATGCTTTGCAGAGTAAGATGTAGAATGAGACCAAACAGCCGGGACAGCCCACTTGGTAACAGCATTTGAATGTGTCCATAAATCCCATCGCCCTTCCTGGACCAAACCTTCTCCTCATTTATTAAATGAAAGTGAGCTGGCAACTTATCTGTTGCTGCAGTCTGGGGCCAAACATGCAACCACCCTGAACACGGTGTCACCCAGGTGAAATCAAGGCCCGTGGGGTGACGAGTGGAATGGACACATGGTCATACCAATTGAGGTTCTGGAAATAAATGACTGCCTCATGGTTCAGGAAATGTGAAAAGAGGAGCTGCCTGAACAGAGCTCCAACAATATTTGAATGTAACTCCTACTTGTAAGAGACAAGTGTTTTGTGTGGAAGATAGTAAAAGATTGGGGATGTCTGAGATCGTGAGGTACCCATCTCGATGAGTTGGTGGAGACTGGTGAGGTGAGACATGAATGAGTGCAGGAATGTTTCAAAGAAACACATGCTCATTAGCTTTTGGTGGTTTACTGTGTAGAATGCAGGGCGGTCAAAATCACGAGGCAGGGCCGTTTTTGTCATTTATAAGGAAACTGTCAACTATTTAAGCTTATAGGCACAGGAAAAAGGTCAGAGCATAGAGGTCCAGCACCAGACGTTACAACGAGTCGTGGCCTTAATATTCTAATAGCAAATTGATGCACTGGATCTGGGATGTGACCTACATGCATCCCATGAAGGAGGTATACCTACCAAAACAAACAGATAAACACAAATGACCCTGCACTAGAGAAACACAAGTGGACTATTTGTGAAGTCAGTTATACAGTATAAAAGCAGAAGAGAGTATGAAAGATTGCTTCCCAAATGAAAAAAAAAACGGTTGAATTTTGATTGTAGAAGAATGTTGTCTTTATTCTTTAAATCCACTTCAATGCGGCCTCGAAGGCCGCATTGGAGGCACTGCACTTGCTGCCGGTCAGGAGAAGAATCGAGTTTAAGGCCCTGTCTACCTGTCACCGTATTATTGGGGCAAAGCATCTTGGCCTTTACAGAGCCTCATTACGTCGTACAGACCGGCTCTGCCTCTTAGATCTGCTGGCACTGGCCTGTTAGTCATCCCTAAAATCAAAAAGGCCCGGAAGGGGGGGAGATCCTTTCGTCTCCTTGCAGCGAAGAGCTGGAATAAGCTACCACTAGATGTCCGCATGGAACCATAGGAGGCCAGGTTTAGATTCAAGCTCAAAACGCATCTTATTGTGCACTAACTTGGCGCAGTGAGTACTGTGGGGGGCATGTCTGTTCTACTCATCACAGACTAAGCATGGGCGAATTTTGAGAATCTGGCATTTGCGAATTTACGTATTTGCGAATTCGCAATCTGCAAAATCCGCGAACTCTCGCGAATTTGCGGATTTTTAATTTTGTTTGTGTTCGCAAGGGTTTCTGCCAGTTCGCGAGGGTTTTGTACCAGTTCGCAATTGCGAACTTACTTGTCGGCTCGCAACGGTCGCGACTATGTTGTTTCTACGTCTGGTTCATCATCACAGGTTCACAGCACCCTTTGTTTCACCACTGTCACCCTCTGGTTCACCCATGCCACCCTCTGGTACATCACTGCCACCCTCTGGTTCATCACTGTAGATTATGGGGGGGAAAAGCAAGCACACCTGCCCTGCTTCAACTGACATGAATTCATTTGGGGTTTATTAATGTGTCACTGAATTTAAACTTCCAGTCTGGCACCTGCTTCCTTATCTGTAATTTGCTTTCTGTTGCAGTGCATTTTTTTCCCCAGGACCTTTGTGGCCTACTTGTACCTATTCTATGAGCCTGCTGTGAGGGTCAGAGCAGGGTCATAGAATAGTTGCAAGTAGGCAACTGAACTCTGGAGGGGCCCCTCAGGAAGCACTACAGGGAATGGTTACTAATGATGAGTTTGAACTTTTGCACCTGATGAGTGCTTTCAGTTTTGCAGAACTCGTTTTTCTGCAATTTCGCGGGATTCGCGGGGCGTGAATTTGCGTGAGATCGAATTCGGAAGCCGCAAATTTGTGCGAATATGCGATTTGTTTTTTTGCGGCATGTTAGTTCGCAAGGTTTTGTGCGTTTTTAGCGAGCCGCTTGTAGCGCAACGGCGCGAAGTTACCCTCACGGTCGTTCACGGGCGCGGCCATCTTGTTTGCATGACGTATTTCCGTTTCCGGGTGCATTGTGTAATCTCGCAAAGTGTGCGGCTCGCTAGTACAATTTTGCGTGTGATCCCGAGGAAAATCTTGCGCGACCTTACCCACGCGGTCGTGAACGGGCGCGGCCATCTTGTTTCTCATTCATTGCTATGGTTCTGGGCATGCTTTCTGTATCCTCTCTGAATCTCTGCCATCCTTTGCTTGTTTGAAGTTTTTTTTGATCTATTTTACTTATTATCTATCCCTCTATTTTTCTAGCTCTATATTTTTGTGTTTTCTGCTACTTTTGTTTAATTTTAAACTACTTTTTTAAACTCTTTTCTTTTCTTCTTCCCTATTCTATTTCTTCTTTATTATTTAGCTTCCTTTCTGCCCAGACCATGGTAAAGGGAGCCGGGAAACATCCTGAGAAGGGGAAGGAACCCGCACCCCATGCCCGGCTCCCGTGCGGGCATTTTAGGGGGGAGCAGGTCACAGCCCGGGAGGTCTTCAGCCCGGAGGAGGTGGCTGCACTAGTTTTTTATGTTCAGCGCCGCCCCCCCAGGACCATCATGGCAGGCGGCAGGATCGCTAGCGGGTACGGGATCCAGGAGCGCCGGAAGCGGTGGGAGAAGGTGTGCCGGGCCATGTACCAACACTCTCGGGTCCGGCGCACCTACAACCAGGCCACCCACCGTTGGACGGATGTCCTGGACCAGGAACGCGATCTGCTTGACCTGCTCGGCCTTTAGATCCCCAGGCTTGGTGAGTAGTAGTAGCTATTCTTTACTACTCTGTTTTCTCCTGCTCTGTGTGTTATTATATTGCACATTTTTGTTTTTTACCAAGAGCAATAATGCTGCTGATTACATTGTAGGTAAATTATATTTCAAAATCTTCTGTGCATTTCAGGTGCACTGCTCTCCTTCTCAGTAGCATTGCTACTATGCTTATTTGTTTTCAATTTTGTGTTCATTTCATTGGCCTCTGAAATTATGTATGAGTGTAGTTTAAAGAACTGCGTAATGCTAGACATTAAGGGTCAGATTTTTAATTACCGGCGCATCCCTGCAAAGTAGCAGAGATGCACCAGTAATTATGCGCCACGCCACCACCACCCATGGTGCGCCGTATTTACAATGCGGCGCACCATGGGCCCAAAACGTCACCGAAGCGTTATGCATCTTTGCCGTGAAGGCGGCGCATTGCTAGAGTTGCGTTGCAACGATGGCGCAGCTCCAGCAATGCTCTGGGGTGCCCTATCTCCCCAATGCTGCGTCAAGCTGTAGGTCTGCTTCAAGCAGGCGCAGGGTTTGAGTCACGCATCATTGTCCTAAAAGTGACTGATTGAAATCTTGTAGATTTCCCTCAGCCACTTTTAGGATGCGTTCCTGCGCAGGAACGCCCTCCCTTGCGCCGGAATGCCCCCTGATGGCGCAGGGCTTTACAATGTGATGCATCTCCCATATGCGTCACGTTGTTAATATACGTCGCACCATGGCGTCTCTTTTGTTCTGCCGCTGCGTCACAAAAGTCACGCAACAATGGAGCAAAAGAGTCGCAAGGGGCTTCTAAATCAGCCCCTTCAGACTCAAGTCCAGTCCTTCCTTTGTACACCTGGCAATAAGAAGAAATAGTGGTGGTGGATTGATAGTTTGAGTATTTTAATGACTGGTTAATGTAGTAGGAAACTTTTTAGTGTTGTCGCTGATCTGCAATCACGATGGACTTTGTTTGTCACTTCGCGTGCTGCGGACTGCTGCCTGCCAGTCCTAGGCGAACCTTTTTAGTAGTTTGTTTAGTGAGTTACATAACTTTCCAAGTCGACGGTCCGCAAATCAAGCAATACTAATATCGTAGTAGACCACATGAGATAGGTCAATATATCCTGTCGAATACTTGTCTATTTGCTATTTCACCAAAATATTTTGTTATTGTTCTTTTGAAATGTTTGATTTGGTTGACAAATATCATTCATGTTTTCTGGTCTTTCTTTCTTTCATGTTGTACGTCAGCTCCCCCCAGGGGCAGAAAGGGCATTGGAGGAGGCTGCTGCTGCTGCTGAACAAGGCCAGATCGGTCAGGCGAGGGCTCCTTTGCTGGCCCCGGTAAGTTTTAATTTTAATATAGAGTACCTATTTTTTCCTAGCGTTCCTCATTCGATTTTTTCAAAATCGACTTTGATCCTATTGTAGACTGTATCTAAATTCTTATCCTGCCTCGACTAGGACTCCCTGTGGTATTACTAGAATATTCTTATTAGTCTGTCTGTGTAGCTAACTAAGATTGCACATTTGGCAAAAGTTGTAAAACGAAACTCCCATTATAGTCAGCAATAGCTCTATGCACTGAGTGCAGTCCTCTGGGATTGTCCATAATGTCTTTTCAAGTCTTCTAAATGTTTATGCTTTGACAATTACCAACAATAAAAAGGTGAATGACCACCAAGAAAGAATAAGATACTACTTTTCTTTTGGTTTGGATAGGAGGACAATCCATTCTACTACTGTTGCAGGGACAAATCTGCACAAACAGAACTATGGACACTAAATAGTACATTGTTTATGAATTATAATAGGCGCAGGTCGACTTTCCACATACCTCAGTGATATCAGACTTTGAAGAACCCCCAATCTCCTTACTGACTAGATAGTGTGGCAGAGTCATTTAGCTCCCGAATTCATCGATGATTGATCCCCAATGATGATTATCCAACGCAGGACAAGAGTACGGAGTCAGAGTCCAGAAGTGTCAGAGGCACGGACTCATGCTTGCAAATTGCAAAACCTTTTGCTCATTCACTCATGACCAAAAACCACAGAGTCTATTTAAGTTTTAAAGCTTTATTAAAAGTAAAAATATTTATTAAAATCAAGCTTGTCATAAAACATTAACGGTTGATTAAAAATGGAAAAGTGCTTATAGTCATTTTTTATTTCACACATTTATTGGGGGCGAGCCGAGCCCTCACCTGGTTTGAACTTTCATTTTTCTTTTTGGTGCTGAATCATTGGTCCCTTCGTCCTAATGATTTGTTCTTAGAAGTGAAGCTTCTGTCTGTTATGAGGAAAATGGTGCGTGTTAAAAAGCAAGCATTCATCAGTTGAGCCAAAAAGTGCAGCAAGACAACACCCTTCCCTGGAAAAAAGGAAATTTTTACTTTAGAGTAGACAGTCACAAATTATTTGATTGGTTTCTGTATTCACATTTCTTCATTCCTAGACAAAATACTAGTGAGTGGTGTATGTCTATGACATCTAACATTCTTAAATGTACTTTGTAGGTGGAACATCTGGTGCTGGGCCTAGCACGGAGGTGGAGGGAAGCTCTGGGGAGGAGGCGGAGCAAGTGCCGGACCAAACTGCTGTGCGGGTTGCCATGGTAGTGGCGGGCAGTGGTAAGCTCTTATATTCCTTACTTATTGAGATTGCAGACTGCATAGTGTGCTGCTCCCCATGAGAAAACGTAAGGTTTGTCCAGATGAGAGACTGGAAGAAGAATGATTGACATTTAGGGCCTATTATGATGGTGGACGGACTTGAGTCCGTCCGCCACAATAGAGTAGGAGGGACCATCCGCAGGGGCAGCGACGGTCCCTCCGTGGTAATTAGGATGTGACCGCCACCCTGGCGGTCGCATCCTGTATTTTTATCATTGCGGCGGGTGCTGCTTGAAGCTGCACCCGCCGCAATGATAAAAATGTAAGTTGTGCATTTGCATGCACAAAGCGGCAGGAACCGCATGGTGCCTGCCACATTGTGCAGGAGGCAAATGCAGGGGGGGTACCATAGGTACCCCCCATGTGCAAACCCCACCCCCCCTTCACCTCTGGGGGCCCGCAACGGGCCCCCAAACAAAAATCCGTATGCCTTTGCACTTTGGAAATGCAGCCATGTAAAGGCATGTTCCTCCAGACATCCTAATATGGCTGGCGGTGTCTGATAGACACCGCCAGCCATGTTAGTGTTTTTCCGCCGCGGACGGGAGGCGACCGCGGCGGAAAAGCTGCGGACTGAAAAACGATCCCCCAGCCATCCTAATCTGGCGGGGGGTCTTTTTCAGTCCACTGCGGAGTTCCCGCATCCTCCGGGCCGGCGGTGGATTCCGCCGTCCCGGAGGATGCGGGAAATCCACAATCCTAATCTGCCCCATAGTTTGAATGGATGGATGCCTGGATCATGGTACTATCTGACTCTTAGATAGCATATGTGTATCTAGAGAGAGTAGACGGTCACTGGATGAACTAAGTGTTACTTTGAAGAGCATGTAACACCGCACCTGCACGTCCGTCCCAGTGTAGGAAAGGCAAGGAAAAGAAGTTGTAATGTTGTCTGAATAATACCATGAATAGTAGCAGTAGTTTGTGTTGCAAGCACAGCATGTATCCGGCTATTACGATGGCCACTCACTACCTCTCTTAATAAGTTTAGTAGAACTCGGGCATTCATGTGTGGATGTATCACTGTTCACTCAATAAAAAGCAAAGCACCTAAAGTCATCCCATATGTAAGCAAATACATACCATGTGCAGTGATAGATAATCAGATTATTTATCTTCTTCATTTTCCTTTTCTAGTATTCATTGGCACTGTAGGGTGAAAGTTAAATTAATTAAGCAGTAGCCCTTGTAACAGAGTATTCTCAGTGCCACCCGTAATAGAAAAGTAAGAGCATCACCACCTGCATGTACTGGACTGGTACAATAACGCAAGTCTGTCTCACTCATCATGGCGAGCGTCTGTTTTTCTCGGGTGCAAGTTGACTGCGCTGGCATTATGCCGGCTTGCAGAAGTTAACGTACCAATTTTGCTAAACTAGAGAGAAGAATAAGAATAAGACTGGTGTACTGTCATAGTCGACTCTAATGGAGTGAGTCTATAGTGCTCGTAGAATTGATTCCTTAAACTCCCACTAATGCTAGAGCAAGGGTGAAGAAGTGGGAGGTTAGATAGATACTGGCCACAATAGTTATGAACTGCACTTGCAAGTTGCTAGTTCTACTGTGACACAACTTTCTGCTGAATCATTTTGTGTTAATCTTAAAGAGCATTGGTTACAGACTATGTCTTTCTTTCTTCATATAGATGCTCCTTCCAAACCAACCCAGAAGGAGCTGGCTAGACGGGCCTGGCAATGGAGGCTGGAGGCCACTGTCGCTGAATATCGGCGGCTGGTGGCCCAGGAGGAGTGGGACACGCAGTCTACAACAACATCTACCGGCACAGCTGCATCGTCCTCCGCGCTCCCTGCGTCACCCAGTCAGCGCAGCGGGTCTCCAGCGGTCGGAGCCGGGGTACCGCAGCCACCCGCCACCGCCGAGCAGCAAAGAAATCAGCTGCCCCACAGCAGTTGCAAAATACGCATGCACCGCCGAGGGTTTCCTACCTCGAGCAGGAGCTGCTCAACACGAAAACCCTGCTTGAGACCCTCCGCAAGGAGCATTCTGACCTGGCCCGGAAAGTCAACAGCAGCAGCCAGCAGTAGGAAGAGACTGTCCCTTGCCCCTTTTTTAAAGACTTCTGGGGGGTGGGAATTGGTAGTTGGGTTTTTTCACTTTTTTGGACTTTTCACGGACATTCGTTGGGGTTAGGGAGTGAGGGTGGGTTGGGTCTTGTGGGAGATTATTTTTGTCAGGGATATAAATATACTTTAAACTTTATCTTAGCATACGTGTTTTTTTTACTGCTTTTGAGGCTGGTGGGTGGGGGTTTAACAGTAACTTTGTTTTCATGAAACTTAAGTGGCATCTTGATTCAAGTTGTGTAATTAATTGCCCAAATGTTTTAAGTGCCTCTCACAGAGTAAGTGAATTCAATAGTCCTAGGACTTTACTAGTACTAGCGTCAGTCTCTCGTCTCTCCTAATACTCCATTATACTTCCTCCCCCCAAACGCTTATCTTACCTGTAATTTGTGTTTGGAAATAGGGCTAGGCACAGGGCTGGCTGCACGGCAAATGGCGATTAAGGTTGGCAATCCTGGGCGGAGGAAATGTCATCATTGCATTGGTACTAGTGGTGTTCCACAGTGGCAGTTGCAGCATCTGAAAAAAAAGAAAATGAAACCTTGTTTGTCCTTACCGTAGCATTAGAACGGTACGATAGAGAATATAGCAGGTGACAATACACTAGAACAGTGCCACAATGTAGCCTAACAATTGGTAAAGTATTGAAAGTATAACTAGTACTTGCGTTTAATTTCTTTGACATTGGCTACTACTACAAGAAATAGTACCGAAGGTGAAGGACACAGCAACGTAATAATTTGCCACGTCTAGGAGGAGGATGTTCTTGATGACCTATCAAGGTGATGGCGCACATGAATATCTGCTTTCATTTGCCAATAGTGACTGAGTGTCAAGCTGAGTAAGAATAGAATATATCCTCGGATTCCTACACCAGCCTGTTGCTATGACCTTATCCTCCCCAGCAAGTGTGTGGAATTATTGCTGTCATTTAGTCATATATCAATCAAAACCACACAGCCCGGGGGAAGAGGGTTAGGGTTTGGAAAATGGATGGGAATGGGGGATTTTGGGAAAGTCTTGTTGAGAGAAGAAAAAAAAAGCACAGCATGGACAAACAATAATTGAAGATAAAGAAATCTTTGGGTAAAAAGCTAACCATAAATCTTTTAAGTGACATAAAGGAAGTGCATGCGCTACTGCATGCATAGTTACTGAAAAGTAAGTAGTACTTTCGACAACCGTGAATGACAGAATGCAACAGCACAGCGCTGCAGCGTTTTCACTTGCCTATCTCTGCACTCAGAGAAACACTTCTTACATTAAATTAGGTTTAAAAAATAGCAGAAGTAAATGGCTGTAGGGATGATTTTAGAAGCAGAGAGAGATCCAAGAAATGCAGAGTCACACTCATAGAAGTTCACAGGCAGCAATAACATTACTTAAAAGATAATTAGAAAAGAACGGATACTGTATCTGTATGTTGTTGTAGTTGTCCTGTTGAAATTGGTAAGTTGCACGCATCAAACCATTCCTCTTATTAGCGGGACTCCTCCATTCCAGCTGACGCTCCGTCCATCAATGTTGGTGACCAGAAGACACCCTGTCCACTGCCTGCCTGGCGGATGCTGAATTGCGGCTCGCTAATGTGAAGCCTGACTTCATCCTTTTTTTCCCATTGCACAGACTGAAACCTGACCTGTAATTATTTATGGAAAAATAGGAAGTGATATTAGAACACCGCTGACAAATAAATATAAGGTATGTACGCTGTGTAGTGCAAAAAGTCACACTTTGAGTTTCCTAATAGACAGTACAATATTTTTGAAAGTGCGTACTCTGTCTGAGTCTCCTTTGAAGGATAAATAAGTATGGGCAAATTAATTTAGCGGATCTTTCCCCTCAAGCTAGGTGTACTGTAAACTGTGTTTTAGAACAAAATTAGACCTTCCCAGCAGTGCCCCCACCCAGACCCTTACTAAAGCCAGTCGCAAAAATATAGAAGACCCCCAATCAGATCTCAAAAAATGAGGCCTAGTAGAAAACTGGTGACAAAACGTACTTTGAAAGTAAAAGTAGGGCCAAATCCCCCCTTACCCACGGTGGATTGTATTCAAACCACTTGCAAGCAAGCAAAAGTATCCATACCCAGCATTGCTCCAAGACTCGCAAACCCCCCCACAAACATCCCCCCGCCCAAACACATGCCATACAAATACTGCTAACCCTAATGAGCCCTAAGTTAAGAATAGTGGCAAACGCTTTATTTAACTATGCCAAATTCCCCCTTTCCCACCATGGATTTTCTTCAAATCACTTGCAACCAAAATTACACATTCCCACGAATGCTCTAATACCCCAGAACTCAGTTGCAAAAATCTAGAACACCCCGAAACACATGCAATCCTGCTGCTAGAGCTAACCCTAACGAACCCTAAGTAACAAAAAGTGCCAAAAGGCTTTTCCGCATGGATTTTCCCCAAACCAGTTTTATCCGGTATTAGACCTTCCCAGCAATGCCCCAAGAGCCGCCAACCCACCCGCAAAAAAGCACAACACCCCAAAACAGCCAAAAAGCCAAAATGGAAAATCTCATACTTACAATATTTTTCGGCCTTCTGTCCAAACGCGTTGTGCAGCTAGGTCATAACTCCCGTTGTCCACCATGGATTTCCTGAAAAGTAAATGCAATCAAAATTAGACTGTGCCAGCAGTGCCCCAAGACCCGCCAACTCACCCGCAAAGAAATAGAACACCCCCACAAGTGCATAGACTTTCTTCATTGGGCGTAATCCAGCCCTCTGCTTTGAGGGAAATAGGAGTTTGGAGGAGGAGGATAGAGGAGCGTGTTCTTGTGAACTTGTGAACCTGAGGAATGCAGACTGCGGCACCTTCAAATCAATAAGCAAATAAGTGAAGACAGTTCTGCTGATGGGCTTGTTTTTGTGATTAGGTGATTAAAGTTTTCATTATATTAACTGTGCAAAACAAAGAAAGACAGACACACAGGAATAAAAGTGAAGAAGGACGAAAAAGAAAGTTATTGATTCATTGGCTCATTTTCAGGGCTCGATGTCAGGGAATAAGAGTTCGTCCTCATACTCTGCGAATTCAGGCGGGAGTAGGTCACCTAACAGAGAAGAAATTCCCTCATCTAAGTTGCTGTCCTCCTCGTCTTCTTCCGGCGTGTATTCTCGTACTTTGTAATCTGGTGGTATGAGGTGCTGATTCATCTTGATCATTGTTAACCTCTCCACATTTTTGGGCGAGAGGCGGGTCCTTTTGCAAGTTACAATGCCACCAGCAGCACTGAAAACAAGTTCAGAAGACAAGCTTGCGAGTGGGCAAGACAAGTAGTTTATAGCCAGGTTGGAGATCCCTGGCCACAATTATTTTTCCCATGCCAATACGCCAATGGGTCAGCATTAACATAGACCTCTGTTGAGTCATTCAGATAGTCCTGCACCATTGACTGAAGGTTGTCCACGGTTCCTCCACTTTGCTTACTTTTTGCTGGGACCTTTTGAGAAGCAAACCCAAGCTTAGTTAGCCAATCCTCTTCTTCACCCAATGTTACTGTTGTGTCTGGTGCAGATGATCCGGTTGCCGGTGTCTTTAACGGCTGAGATATCCCTTCTGCCACAGCCACAGGTGCAGAAGTGGATTCTTTTGACTTGGGATGGCCTGCTGATGCTGATATACTGCCTTTTCCTTCAATTTTCTGCCGTTCTCTTTCAAACCTCATGGCTGACACAGCTAGCCAATGTTTGTACTTTGTAACATCTGTGTCACCAAAAGCAAAGAATGCTCTGCCTGCCAGTGCCTTTTTGTAGCGTGGATCCAGAATACTAGCACAAATATAATGCTGTTCTGAGTGGATCATTTGAAGACGTTCATCGCCAAGTAGGCGCTGTAATAATTTCTCCGCCAAAACAAAAGCTTCTTGCTTTTCTTCATCTTTTTGAAACGTAGAAGACACCGCCTTCAGTTGGTGCTCCAGCATGCGCAACAATGGGATAGCTTTTCCCAAATTACAGTCCTCGCTGCTGACTGCACGCGTGCAGACCTCAAAAGGACGAAGCATGTCTGTCAGGCTTTTAACTAGCTCCCATTGCGCCTCATCTAGCCTCAGGTCCTTCTGAGCTGTACCCAGTGTTAAGAAATACTGATCGAGTATCGTAAACTGCTCATACAGACGCTCAAGCAGGTCGAGTTCCAACGTGTTGGCACCTCCTGGATGAGTGCTTTCACTGGCATTCGACGTTCATGTAGCAGGCCCCTCAGATGCTTCCGGGCCTTTAAAGAATGGCTGAAATGGTTGCACATTCTTCGGCAGGTGGTCACTAACTTACACACTGGACTTTCTTCACTCAAGAATTTTTTAACAACCAGGTTTATATAGTGCGCCAAACACGGCACTCTGAAATATTTACCCAGCTCCATGGCCTTAACTACATTGGCGCCATTATCCGTGGAAACCTAACCAATCATGCGTTTTTTTGGGGCCAGCCATTGAAAGACCTTTGTGATAAACTCCTTCAAAATGTTTTCTCCTGTAGGACTTTTCTCCATGCCAAACATGGCTAGTGTTGCATGTGTCCGAGCAGCTTTAAAAACGTTGTCCGGGTCAACACTTGCGTTTAGATTTGCTTTAACCCCTGAAAAAGAGACCCAGTGTGCAGTGATGCACATGCAATCAGTGCCTGCGCCACTGGTCCACATGTCTGTTGTCAGATGTATAGTGTGAACAGCACTCTTCTGCAAAGCTGCCCCAATCACTTCCAGCACATCTTCATGTAGTGCTGGAACCGCAACTCTGGCAAAATAGAACCAGCTAGGAACCTTCCATTCAGGGCTGAGCGTTGCCACTAATTCTAGAAAACCAACCCCTTCCACAAAAGAAAAAAAGGGAGAAGATCCAGAGCTAGCATTTTAGCCAGCTTAGTGTTATACAAACGCGTCAGTGGGTGGTTGCGATCAAATGGCGCTTCTGAAAACAACATGGTTCTAATGGTGGGCTGGACCATTTTACGGGATGATGAGGACTACATCGACTCAGTTACGCTCGATGATGAACTTTTTCGCATTGGTGTCTCACTCTCTCCCACACTCTTAGTGTGGCTCACAGGGGGTGTGCTGACAGGGGTACTGGGTGTAAGTGAAGTGTTTGACGCTTCTTCCTCCTCGTCATCATCAGATGAAACATCAACGTATACAGTTTGCTGCCTTCCAATTCGGGCTTCCTTGATCTCCTTTAGGTGGGCAAACCATTGGACAGTGTGCTGTCTCTCAAGATGACCTCTCTGGCCTCCGGTACCATAGTTGGTACCAAACTTACCACGACTAACTGCAAGCTTACAAATGCTACAAATGGCTATGTTTTCCTTTTTTGGGCAAACACTAAAGAAGTCCCAAACTGCGGACTTGAAATGTCTGTGGGGGCTGGAGGAGGCGATACTGGTGATGGTCATGCTGCTAATGCCAAATGAAGTTGAGGATGTGTGTTGCCGAACTTTACTATGTTGTGCACTTGCACCACCACTAATTGAGGTTGAGGTGGATGGAGGTCCCTTTCTGGTGAGAAAGAAATGTGGAAGCGGTAGGTGGTGGTGTACTAGTTAACTCCAATGATGGTGGTGTTCCCATTGCCTCCTCGTCGACAACATCATCACGCTCAGCGGCTTTTCGGGCTAGGGTCAAAATGTCTGTTTGCTGCATGCCCGCTGAGGCTGAAGTGACGTCTATGATGACTGCGTCGTCGTCGTGAGAGTCTTCATCAGCAGGAGTATACGCCACTTCTTGTTGAGCGTCATCACACGCCATAACTATGAGAATTTCGGGGACCTTCCTTTTACGGTTAGCTAACTTTGTCAGATCATGGTGTGCCTCACTCTCAGACGGCAGTGGTGGTTCCCAAGTTTGATCCGTATCATCAGAAGGAGGTGGGCTTGAAGAAGATGTAGACACCATTCTTGATCTTTTCCTTGCTAGGGATGTGGAAGACAATGAATGATCAGGATTGGCTTCCTCAAATGATACCTCGGCTTGAATGTCGATTTCCTGCTTTGCCTACTTGGGGAAAACGATTGTGGGCACTTGTGCCCCTCCATCCACCTCTGCTTGCGCATCTCCTTGCGCTGCCTCTCCTTCCACATGTACTTGGGCTTGTACTTGCACATGTGGTTGTTGTTGTGGCTGTGGTTGTTCAACACTCGTCAGATGAGTTACAACAACCTGTGTTGATTGAGGGACATTGCTGCTACTTTCTTGGGATGAGCCAACATCACTAGTCGATGGTGATTGAAGAAGTAGACTGGCTGCCTCTGCAGCACTCAAGGGCTTGGACTTAAGTTGGTGTAGTGGTGGTGGCACTGAGCCCAATGGAGCGGGGGTTCTGCTCCCAGCTTGGTCCCCAGCAGATCCCGCTGCTGCTGCAGGCGTACTTTTTTTTTTATTCGCCAAAAATGTGGCGGGCGGCACACCAGTCTCCTTGGTAACTTGCTTCTTTTGCTCCTTACTGTCAACTTTCTTGCTAGAGGAGCTACAGAGAACTTTTTTTGGGGCCATCTTCTTCAGAGGTCAGAACAGCAGGCCGCATTTGCACGAGTTGCAGAGTTGTCTGTGGACAGACGTGACGTCCCGTAACGTTATGCTGCACACACACACCGCTGCAGGACTTCTTCCTGGCACTGGTGGTTCTCTTGAGTCTTGTGCACCTAAAAGCAATGGAAGACAAAGGAACATCAGTTCAGATATACACCCCAAAAAGTCGAAAAACACATAAAAATCAGCACAATCCCATGCCATCCATGCCCTCAATGATGTTTAAATTCAAGACACCCCACAGAAAGACTAGGCCCATGCACCACTCACTAGCCCTGGGCAAAAGGCCCCAACGGCAGCCAAAGAAATTGAAAAACACAGAAAAATCAGCACAATCCCATGCCATCCATGCCCTCCATGATGTTTACATTAAAGAGACCCCACAGAAAGACTCAGTTAATGCACCACTCACTAGCCCTGGGCAAAAAGCCCTAACAGCAGCCAAAAAAAATCGAAAAACACAGAAAAATCAGCACAATCCCATGCCATCCATGCCCTCAATGATGTTTAAATTCAAGACACCCCACAGAAAGACTAGGCCCATGCACCACTCACTACCCCTGGGCATAATGGATGAAAGCTAGGCAAAATGGGTGCAGGCCTGAGAACACTGCCTCCATTAAAAATGGCCCCTTGCCCCCAGGCACATGGCCAGGGCCTGCCTGTACCAGCACTCAAAATGGCCCCCACCCACATGGCCAGTCCCCATCAACAGACCAAAAAATCGAAAAACACAGAACAATCAGCACAATCCAATGCCATCCATGCCCTCCATGATGTTTACATTAAAGAGACCCCACAGAAAGACTCAGCCCATGCACCACTCACTAGCCCTGGGCAAAAGGCCCCAACAGCAGCCACAAAAATCGAAAAACACAGAAAAATCAGCACACTCCCATGCCATCCATGCCCTCAATGATGTTTAAATTCAATACACCCCACAGAAAGACTAGGCCCATGCACCACTCACTACCCCTGGGCATAATGGATGAAAGCTAAACAAAATGGGTGCAGGCCTGAGAACACTGCCTGCATTCAAAATGGCCCCTTGCCCCCAGGCACATGGCCAGGGCCTGCCTGTACCAGCACTCAAAATGGCCCCCACCCACATGGCCAGTCCCCATCAACAGCCCAAAAAATCAAAAAACACAGAAAAATCAGCACAATCCCATGCCATCCATGCCCTCAATGATGTTTAAATTCAAGACACCCCACAAAAAGACTAGGCCATGCACCACTCACTACCCCTGGGCATAATGGATGAAATCTAGGCACAATGGGTGCAGGCCTGAGAACACTGCCTGCATTCAAAATGGCCCCTTGCCCCCAGGCACATGGCCAGGGCCTGCCTGTACCAGCACTCAAAATGACCCCCACCCACATGGCCAGTCCCCATCAACAGCCCAAAAAATCGAAAAACACAGAAAAATCTGCACAATCCAATGCCATCCATGCCCTCCATGATGTTTAAATTCAAGACACCCCACAGAAAGACTAGGCCCGTGCACCACTCACTACCCCTGGGCATAATGGATGAAAGCTAGGCAAAATGGGTGCAGGCCTGAGAACACTGCCTGCATTCAAAATGGCCCCTTGCCCCCAGGCACATGGCCTGGGCCTGCCTGTACCAGTACTCAAAATGGCCACCACCCACATGGCCAGTCTCCATCAACAACCCAAAAAATCGAAAAACACAGACAAATCAGCACAATCCCATGCCATCCATGCCCTCAATGACTTTAAATTCAAGACACCCCACAGAAAGACTAGGCCCATGCACCACTCACTACCGCTGGGCAAAAGGCCCCAACAGCAGCCAAAAAAATAAAAAAAACACACAAAAATAAGCACAATCCCATGCCATCCATGCCCTCCATGATGTTTACATTAAAGAGACCCCACGGAAAGACTCAGTCCATGCACCACTCACTACCCCTGGGCAAAAGGCCCCAACAACAGCCCAAAAATCGAAAATTCCAAATTTCTAATCCAAAAGTGATCCAAAGAAAGTAAAAAAGGCCTCAAATCCAAATATCCAGCAGCATCCACAAAAAGTAATCCTTCCAGGTCAAGATCCGAATGAAAGTGACCAGCACATGAAGAAAGCACTGGGAGGAGCCTGCTGGACAGGAACAGGAAGTTGGAGACTGTGGCGCAATTCCTTCCTCCCACCCCCCCCCTCCTAAAATGGACTCCTTGCAAAAAAAAGTGCAGGCAAATGTCAACCTGAGGAGTTATTCTGATAAAAATCATCATTTTCAGAAGGTTTATGATGCTTGCGAGGATTTCTTGTGCAGAATTTCAAATTCTGTAATTTCGCGAGTGCGAGATTGTTGCTGCCCGCCGCATCTACGTGTTCGCAATTGCGAACTCTCGCGATGCGTGCTGTGCAAGGTGGCAAGCCGCGATTACGTAATCGGGTCGCCAAACTCCCGCGGGATCCCGCACCAAGATCCAAAATGGCACAGAACTCGCAAAATATCGAGAAAAACAACTCAGCAAACGCCGAATGACAGTAAGTGAACGCCGCGCGCCGCAATATTGTATCACCAAGCAAAAAAATCCGCCACGTGCAAATTTGCGGATTTTCGGCAAATTTGCGAGAGTTCGCGGATTGCGAATTTACTGAAAATCTGCGAGCGGAACTGATTTTACGCCCATGCTTAGCAGGGACACGCCGGTGTGCGTAACCAGGCGCTTTATAAGATTCCCTATTATTATTATTATTATTATTAAACTTCATTCTTCAAAATACAAATCTACACTCGACAAGACAGTTTTGTCAATCAAAATTCAACTGTTTTTCTTTTTCATTTGGGAAGCAATCTTTTATACTCTGTTCTGCTTTTATACTATGGTTTATAACTGCCTTCACAAATAGTCCACTTGTGTTTCAGGGTCATTTGTGTTTAACTATTAAAGCTCAGACTTGTTGAACTTATCCGTCAGTTGAATGGAGATAGCTTTCACAATATTTTTTTCCAATGAATGGTAGAGAGTTGGTAATTGGCAAGATCACCTGAGTCTAGCAAAGGTTTATTCAGAAGAGGGGCTATCTTTTTTCTGAACTCATCTTTGAAGGTACCTTGGCTAAGATGGGCAATAACAAAGTTGAGGAAGTATGTAAAGGCATTGCTATGATGACATTTCAATACAAAGGTTGGAAGAATGCATCATCAAAGGAGCTGAGTTTGAGAAAATGTCTGTCAGTCCACGTTTAAGAAGAAGTTTTTAACTTCCAGCCGCATGAGAATGTGTTGTGAAAGATTGAAGTCTGCTTCATGCTTACACTGTCACAAATATTTATGTATTCATGTTGGCAGCATTTATATAGTGAAAACCTAGCTATAATGTATTGGTGTGCTTCACAGTGTCCATTGCAAAGACACAATAATGGTGTGATTGGAGGATTACCTGCCTTCTAAGATTGAGTGTTGTTACTACATCATAATGGAGTTTATATAAAGAGATGTGTTATCAGCTTATCAGACCCGATTTTGTTCATCATGTCTGTGAAGTAATGATTTATAGACATACATTTGTTGATTGAGTTAGAGATTGGAGAGTCTGGTAGCAGGTTGATCCAATGTTTGACAGCCCTAAATATTTCTTTACTCATAATAGTTGTTTTCTTCATGGTAGACTTGTAAAAGGCAACTTTAACCCCTTAGCTGCTATGTCTTTTCCCCCTGTGTTAGGCCTTTTTTTTGCTATTTTGGGTTGGTTCTCACTTAGGCCCCTGTAACTGTTTGACCACATAAGATATCCACGACAAATGTGTGTCTTTTTCGTAAAACTTCATAGGGATTCTAAAGATACTCAGGGTTCGTGGATTACCCTGGAGGGGATCCATAAATTGGCCAAAATACAGCTACATTTTTTTGGGGGAGGGGGAAATATGGGATAAAAGGGCTACAGTTGAAAGCGTCTCGTTTTTTCCCTGCAAATGGTATCAACAAAGAGGTTGTGTTGCTAAAATCACCATCTTCCCAGCTTTCAGGGACAAGCCGACTATCATCAGAAAACCAAAAATTGTTACACAGTTTTGTCATTTTTCTGAGACATAGCCTATTTTTGCTATGTTTTGTGCTTTCAACCTCCTTCAAGTTATTGGTAGAAATGGGTATAAAAGCAATAATGGATCCTGGAAAGCTATACATTTTAGAAAAGAAGATAATATTCTGAATTCAGCAGTGGGTCATTTGTGTAGATAAGGTTTCTTTATTCTTCATAGAAACTAACAGTTGAATGTAGGACAAATTGAAAATTAGTTGAAAAAAACAGCCATTTGTGTCAACGTTTTAACCTGTAACTTCTTCTAATTATGACAGCTGTTTGAAAGCAATATACTGTTACTGTAGTAAGGCTTATAGGTCTATTGTCGACATGTGTTAAGTTGAGCTTTGCTGCCATGAGGCTGCTTTTGCGCACAACACCGCATGCATATATTTCACAAGAGTCTGTGCTCCTTTCACATGTGAACTGACTACCTTGCAAGTTCTTTGCTGTACTCTGAGGTTGAGTCTGCACATGTTATTCAAGGTTAAACAACAATGCCCATTGTTATTCTGTTCCGATCAGTCCCTCGCACCTAGACATAACATGCTACACACAGCTGCACTCCTGGAAATCGTGTACTCTATATTTGCAACCTCAACCTATTTAGACACACTTGAAGACACCTTTCCAGCAAGAAGAGCTGTGCTTGTCCTGCGATGTGAACATTGCATCTTGGCCTTGCGGTATAGGGTCTGCTGCTGACAAAGCACAGAGGTCTTTCTTTTTATAACAAACTATCTCTTGTCACTGGGCGGGTGGTCAGGTCATATAGTCCTTTTCCACTGTTTTATAACATGTTATCCCCAGAGTTTCAGATTACTCTCTTTGTGGACAGGTATGAGTGAGTAAGCGAAAGTGTGTCTGGCTCCCACAGTTCCCAAGATAGAGCGCGTGTTCTGGGTTGTCAAATTATTGGTAGCTCCGCTGTAGATGAAGAACGAATGACACACTAAAGCTAGTCGGTTTTGGATTTTTGGTATAGATCTGGTAGGTTGGTACACCACCTATTTACTGAGGTCCTGTTTTCCTGTGAATAATTCTGTGTTTGTGCAGAATCCCTACAACATTACATCAGCTGGACCTTTCTGGTTGTGGGGATATATAGGACTTGTAAGTTCACCAAGAACCTGACAAACCAAGAGCCAAACACTGAGCAGAGTCTTGCAATGGGTTTTTCTTATGTACCCGGTATATAGCAATTAATTTGGGAAAATATATACATGAAAATATTGGTATGAAAGACACCTATGTATTTCTAAAATTAGAACAAAATATAGAGTTTAGAAACAGTAGATATTTGCATATTTGCGAAATTGAGATTACCCATACTAGCATGAAAATTATAGGTAATTTTTCAAAGTGACTTCTTTTTTACGCATTGTCTTTCATTTAGAAGGCAGAAATGCATTTAAAGTCCATAGGTAATAACAGTTGCTCTACAATTCTGTCTTACCCTAAGTCAGCCGATAAAAATGGTACCTCACTTGTGTGGCTACACCTAGTGCCCATGAGTGGAAATGGCTCAAAATACAACTTGGACACACTTTATTTTTACAGTAAAAACTGACCCTTTCTTTGCAAAGTGCCAAGCTGTGGTTTTTTAACCCTAGCTCTGCTGGCACCTAGGGAAACCTATCAAACATTTAAATTTTTGAAAACTAGACACCCAGAGGAATCCAGCATGAGGTGACCTGACTGGCTTTCCCAGTCTCCCAGAATCCCATGCAAACCTATTTTCTTTTCAAAAAAACTAATTTGCCTTAGTTTCTGTGCTGGAAAGTTCTGGAATCTATGAGGATCCACAACATTTTAGCCACCACGCATTCCTCAAAGTCTTCCAAGAAAAATGGCGCCTCACTTGTGTGGGTAGGCCTAGTGCCCGAAGCCAGGAAACTGCCCAAAACGCAACGCACATTTTCACAGAGAAAACTGACACTTTTTTACAAAGTGACTACCTGTGGTTTTTTAACCCTTGCTCTGAAGACACCTAGGGAAACCTAGAAAACCTATACATTTTCAAAAACTAAACACCCATGGGAATTCAGGATGGGGTGACTTGACTGGCTATTACCACGTTCTGTTACACAGAATCCCTTGCAAACCTAAATGTGTGTACCCCGCACACCTACAACTGACCCAGGACCATCTCATCTTCAGGAAACACATCAAGACCTGGTTATTCGAGCAGTAGCAGCTCCCCCCTTTTCTTTTTTCTCCAGCGCCTTGAGACCCACACAGATGAGCAGCGCGCTCTACAAATGTACTGATTGATTGAAAAAACACATTTTCCTCACATTTCCGTGGTGGAAAGTTCTGGATTCTGTGTGGATGAACAAAATTCCACCCACACGATGTTCCCTAAAGTCTTCCAAGAAAAATGGTACCTCACTTGTGTAGGTAGGCCTAGGGCCCACGACAGGACACGGCCAAAAACACACCATGGACACACAAAATTTTCACAGTGAAAATGGACCCTTTATTTGCAAAGTGCTTAGCTGTAGTTTTTTACCCTAGCTCAGCTGGAACCTAGGGAAACCTAGCAAACCTATACAATTTAAAAAAAAATAGACAACCAGGGGAAACCAGGATGGGGTGACTTGACTCACTCTCATCAGGTTCTGTTACCCAGAATCCCTTGCAACCTAAACATTTTAAAAAAACATTTTCCTTAGATTTCTGTGCTGGAAAGTTCTGGAATCTATGAGGATCCGCAAAATTTCAGACACCCCGCGTTCCTCAAAGTCTTCCAAGAAAAATGGTTCCTCACTTGTGTGGGTAGGCCTAGTGCCCACTAACAGGAAACGTCCCAAAACGTAACGTGGACATACCACATTTTCACAGTGAAAACTGACACTTTTTTTGCAAAGTGCATAGCTTTAGTTTTTTAACCCTAGCTCTGCCGGCACCTAGGGAAACCTCGCTACCACATACATTTTTTAACATTAGACACCCAGGGGAATCAAGGATGGGGTGACTTGACTGACTCTCACCAGGTTCTGTTACCCAGAATCCCTTGCAAAACATTTGTCAAGAAAAACACATTTTCCTCAAATTTCTGGAATCTGTGCGGATCCACAAAATTCCACCCGCCCGTCATTCCCCAAAGTCTTCTAAGAAAAATGGTACCTCATTTGTGTGGGTAGGCCTAGTGCTCGCGACAGGAAACGGCCCAAAACACAACATGGACGCACCACATTTTCACAGTGAAAACAGACACTTTATTTGCAAAGTGCCTAGCTGTAGTTTTTTAACCCTAGCTCAGCCAGAACCTAGGGAAACCTAGCAAACCCTTTACAATTTTAAAAAAATAGACACCAAGGGGAATTCAGGATGGGGTGACTTCACAGGCTCTCATCAGGTTCTGTTACCCAGAACCCCTAGCAACCTAAGCTTTTGTAAAATAAAAACACATTTTTCTCACATTTTTGTGGTGGAAAGTTCTGGAATCTGAGTGGATGGACACAATTACCCCGCGTTCCCCAAAGTCTTCCAATAAAAATGGTACTTCACTTATTTGGGTATGCCTAGTGCCCATGACAGGAAGCGGCCCAAAACGCTACGTGGACACACCACATTTTCACAATGAACACTGACCCCTTTTTTGCAAAGTGTCTAGCTGTATATTTTGAACGCTATCTCTGCTCGCAACTAGGGAAACCTAGCAAACCTATACATTTTTAAAAATTAGACACCCAGGGGAATCCAGGATGGGTGACTTGACTGGTTCTCACCAGGTTCTGTTACCCAGAATCCCTTGCAAACCTCAAAATGTGTAAAAAAAACACATTTCCCTCACATTTCTTTGGTGGAAAGTTCTGGAATCTGCGTGGATCCACAACTTTCCTCCCAGCCAGCGTTCCCCAAGGTCTCTCAATAAAAAATGATACTTCCATCGCATGAGTGGGTCAAGGACCGGCAGCAGGCAAGGGCCTAAAACTTAGTGAGGCAACATCAAAATTACCTATCTCAAACCAACTTGGTTTTGCAAGGGGGTCCCATGAATATTTGGCCCCGGGCTCAGCGGCCATCTAGGGTAACCTACCAAACCCACACATTTCTGAAAACTAGACAGCCGGGGCAGTCCAGTGAGGTATAGCTTGCATGCGTTGCCCAAAATTCTCCTACCCAGAATCCCCTGCAAACCTAAAATTTATCTGAAAAAAATCACTGTTGTCTTAAATCTTTGTGTGGGAAAGTTCTGAAATCTACGTGGATCCACAAATTTCCTCCCACCCAGCGTTTCCCCAGGTCTCCTGATAAAAATGGTACCTCACTCACGTGGGTGGGTCAAGGACCCGTTACAGGCAAGGGTCCAAAACCTATTGAGGCAACATCAAAATTAGCTATCACGAACCAACCTGATTTTGCAAGGGGGCTCCATGAGTTTTTGGCCCCGGGCTTGGCGGCCATCTAGGGAAACCTACCAAACCTACACATTTATGAATATTAGACACTCGGGGGAGACCATCAAGGTATGGATTGCGTGGGTCCCCCAACATTCTCCTACCCAGAATCCCCTGCAAACCTCTCCTTTAGCTGAAAATACCACTTTTTCTCAAATTTCAGTGTAGGAAAGTTCTGGAATCTGCGTGGATCCACAAATGTCCTCCCACCCATCATTCCCCCAGGTCTCCCAATCAAAATGGTACCTCACATATGTGGGTAGGCATAGTGGCTGCAACAGGAAAAGGCCAAATCATACTGTGGAGACTTCAATATTACCTATAACAAAACTACCTAGTTTTGGGATGGGCACCTGGGGTTTTGGCCCAAGTCTCAGTGGCCATCTTGGGAAACCACCAAACCCAAACATTTCTGTAAACTTGACACCCGGGGGAGTTCAATGAGGTATGGCTTGTGTGGATCCCCCAATGTTTTCCTACCCAGAACGCCCTGTAAACCTCAAATGTAACTAAAAAAACACAGTTTCCACATATTTTTGTGTGGAATCACCATGCCGGTCTGCAGAGGTACAAAAGGGGGTGGTAATTGACGGAGCATCTGAACCAATGAAACACTCACACCCAGTAAAAAGATCTGGTTTTAATCCATCACCGTTCTTTAGCCCACTCTGTCACCCCAGTTCAGACATGGCTATATGCAAATCAGTCTGACCCTGTGCCTCATGGGAACACTCAAGCCCGAACTGCCAAGCCATGCCTTCCCTGGACCGGAAACAAGCTCCCGAGGACCGGTTTCTGGCATTCCAGCCGTCTTCAGCCCGGCTTGCTTGAATCCAGTGGCAAAGTGAGCAAGGGACTCACGTCTGAGCATACCCTGCCACACTTATGGTGGCCAAAAGCGGTACAAAAGGGGGTGGTAATGGACGGAGCATCTGAACCAATCAAACACTCACACCCAGTCAAAAGATCTGGGTTTAATCCATCACCGTTCTTTAGCCCACTCTGCCACCCCAGTTCAGACATGGCTATATGCAAATCAGTCTGACCCTGTGCCTCATGGGAACAGTCCAGCCCGAACTGCCAAGCCATGCCTTCCCTGGACCGGAAACAAACATCCGAGGACCGGTTTCTGGCATTTCAGCGTCTTCAGCCCGGCTTGCTTGAATCCAGTGGCAAAGTGAGCAAGGGACTCACGCCTGAGCATACCCTGCCACACTTATGGTGGCCAAAAGCGGTACAAAAGGGGGTGGTAATGGACGGAGCATCTGAACCAATCAAACACTCACACCCAGTCAAAAGATCTGGGTTTAATCCATCACCGTTCTTTAGCCCACTCTGCCACCCCAGTTCAGACATGGCTATATGCAAATCAGTCTGACCCTATGCCTCATGGGAACAGTCCATTATTGCTAAATGTTTTCCTTGTCTTGAAATCAATAAAGAAATGTAAACCAAAAAAAAAGACATGTACATTAAAGTTTTACTTCTTCTGATAATGAAAAACTACTACATTTTGATTTCACTATTCAGATGCCTACTGCTCGATATAATAACATAGGGTTACCTTATTACATTTAATAGTGATGACTTTTGTTGGGAACAGGTAGAAATGTCACATTTGGTTTAGAAAGGATTGTATTTTGATATCCTTTGTAATAGTAAAGTTGAATTTTACTTCTCATATCTTCATATATTGAATGTTGACGGCTATTTTTACTGTCTGATTATAATTCTTTCGTATGAGTTCCATGTGAGTGCTCGCCTAAACCTTAGGTGCTGAAGAATGTGGTGGGAAGTACCGCAAAGTCAGGCTAATCGACAATGTACCCTGGGCAGATTGGCGAACAGCCTCCTATCGGTTCTCAGAGCACTTTTTGATAAAAAATTAATCTAAGTCCCAAGTTTTGACTTTTGGCTCTTTGGGTACTCTTATCACCTGGACAACACTTGAAGTGCAGGACTAACTTCAGTCTGGGTCCACGTGCGGGTGCCAGGTTGTTGGAGCTTTTTATGTCCCTGTATCTCAGATCAGGAGGCCAGCCAACTTGCCCTTGGAGTCACTCTGGTACTACTTTCATCAAGAAACAAGGCAGGCTCCAAGCAGCAGAACAATCCTCTGAGGGTACAAGGCAGGCTTCAAGCAGCAGGGTGGTCTTCTGGTAGCAGCAGGGCAGTCCTCTGAGTACAAAGCAGGCCACAAACAGCAAGTCAGTCCTCTAAAGTACAAGATAGTCCTTCTGGGAGTACTCTGCAGGTCCAGGAATTAACGGAAGAGTAGGCCTGAAGGTCCTATTTTAATCCCTGGTGTCAGCTTAGAAGTGGAAGAAAGTTCTAGAACCCCCTTCCCCCAAACAGATGTTTCTGGAATTTTCACCTCCCTCCCCAGGCTTCATGAGGCCTATGGTGACAATGACTTGGGTGAAGTTCTTTGTGAGCATGCTAAGGCAGCTCCTTTGAAATGTAATTGGGGTAGGGAACAGCTCTGTCCCACACATCCTGGAAGTTTGGCCGATTCTGCCATCCCCTACCCCGCCACCCTTTGTCTCACAGTCTGGGAAGAATACACAAAGGCAAACTACCAAGCTAATCACAGTCATGAGACCCAGGATACAGGCTGCAGGCACCAAATGGTTAGAACAAGAAAGGGCCATTTTCAGAGTTGTCCAGCATGAATTCCATACTTCAAATTCATCTGAAATCAATTCATGTTAAACCAAAAATGAAATAATGCCATCCAACCCAAGCTAGCCTTAGACCAGTCCCACGAGTACCGCATGTTCATGCTAAATTGTAGATCCCAACCTAAACATAGGGAGGAATTTGCACTCCTGATGGAAGAACGTATGCCTGACATTGTCTTCCTGACAGAAACTTGGCTTACCTCAGACTCCGACCCGGCCCTGGTCACAGCCCTTCCACCCGGCTTCCAAATCACTCATCAGGACCGGCCTGAGGGTAGAGGAGGAGGCTTAGCAATCATCTACAAAGAGCAGTTCCTCTGCCGAGTCATCCCAGAAACCATCCCGGGCTGCGAGAGCTTAGCCTTCAGCCTCGAACTCTCCCCTAACAACTGCTTCTCAGGTACTTTAATTTACCGCCCCCAAGGTCCCCCCAAGCAATTCCACAACCATCTTGCTTCGATTGTGGCCGAACGAGTCAGCACCTCTTCTAACTTCACCCTGCTAGGTGATTTTAACTTTCACTTTGACTCTGTAGCAGACCACACGGCAACTACACTTACAGATGACCTAGCAGCGCTGCAACTAAACCAATCTGTCAGCTCTCCAACCCACGTTAAGGGTCACTTGCTGGATCCAGTATTTAGCAACTGCGTAGATCTGGAAACTGGTCTACCAATCCCCCTCCCGTGGACTGACCACCTACTGGTCCCCTTTTCATGGACCACACCTAGGCCCTTAGCCATCAGACCCTCAGTAAGAATAGCCAGACCCTGGTCTCGCCTTTCAACCGAAAAATGGACCACCAAACTGGCTAGCAACCTACCTCTTCATAATGAGGACCCCTGCCTAGCAAACCAGGCATACAAAGAATGGATCACTCAATCACTCGATCACTCCCTTACTCAAAAGAAAAACCAAAATTAAATGTTCCCATAAATCCGCTCCCTGGTATTCAGAGGCCCTTAGAGCAAAAAAACGCCAGTGTAGGCAAGCCAAAAGGAAATAGCGTCTGGACTTCTCACCAGGAAATAAAACTCAATACCGAAATTTAATCAAAGAGTACAAAGAAGAAATCATAGCCAGCCAAGCAGCACACTTCTCTAATAAAATTATTTCAAACAAATCAAAACCAAGAGAAATTTTCCAAATTGTGAAAAATCTTACTAAATTGCCACCTAGCCTGCTTGAGACCAAATCCACAGAACACTGCAACAAAATGGCAGACTTCTTCCTCCAAAAAATCAATAAAATATATGAATCCTTCCCCTCCCTGTCTACCGCCCCCCCAACTCAGGCCAATTCTACCCTGACACCCCCTTCATCACAGCCACCTCCCACACTGGACCACTTTCCCTCCCTTAATCTTGCGTCCCTGGAATCCGTGGCTCGGAGAGTCAAATCAGGCTCCCCTGACGACCCAGCCCCTCCAGACATTGTTATGTCAGCATCCCAAGTCACTCTGCCCATCATAATGGACCTCCTAAACTCTTCCATCACCGCCGGCACAGTCCCGCCGGAATGGAAACGAACCATGGTCCGAGCCCTGCTAAAGAAACCTAGCCTGGACCCCTCAGACCTCAGCAACTACTGGCCTATCTCTCTACTGCCTTGGCTGAGCAAAATCTTAGAGAGACACATCAACGGCCAACTGGTCGCCTACCTAGAAAACCATCACTTATTGGACCCCACCCAGACAGGCTTCAGACCCAAGCATGGAACCAAAACCGCGCTCCTCATGGTCACCGAGGAATCCAGAATCATCCTGGACTAAGGAGGATCAGTGGCAGTGATCCTCCTTGACCTAAGCGCGCCCTTTGACACGGTCAGCCATGACATATTGCTGGACCGTATGACTAATATCGGTATAAAAGACAAGGCTTGGCTATGGTTCAAGTCCTTCTTGAAGGACAGATCCTTTCGGGTATTCGACGTCGAGTCAATATCCACTAGCAGACCATTAAGATGCGGAGTACCACAAGGCTCTTCATTAAGCCCTGCTCTCTTTAACATTTATATGAGGCCACTGGCTGAGGTTGTCCGTCCGTTTGGAGTTAAGATCATTTCCTACGCTGACGACACTCAGCTGGTGGTCTCATTGGCGCAGGAAGGCAGCATGCCAAAGGGAGGAGGGCTCAGAAAATGTCTAGAGGAGGTAAAGAGCTGGATGTCCTCCTCATTACTCAAAATCCATGGGGACAAGACAGAGCTAATGCTTCTGGGCTCTGCTGATCCTAGCTCTTTCAATGCTCTATGTCCACCTTGTCTGGGTACCCCCCCGGCCCCCAAGGACAACATCAAGAGCCTCGGGGTATGGCTGGACAGATCCCTTTGTTTTTGCACCCAAGCCACCAAACTCTCAGCTACCTGTTTTGGTCTTCTTAGGACGCTAAAGAAGGTTCTCCATCTTTTACCCATGGAAGCCAAACAGGTAGCCATCCAGGGTCTGATTCAGTCCCGCCTGGACTTCAACAACGCCCTCTACCTTGCTGCCCCAGAATATACACTGCGGAGACTTCAAACTGTGCAGAATTGTGCAGCCCGCACACTACTTCAGCTCCCTCGTCGACAATCCGTCAGAGCCGGTCTGATCAAACTACACTGGTTTCCAGTTCGCCAAAGAATCCACTTCAAAACCATGTGTATCGCGCACCAGGCCTTCTGGAACACAGGTCCCCTAATCACCCGTAACCTAGTCTCCCATTACCAACCAAGCAGAAACCTCCGATCAAACCAGGCCTTCATGGCCACAGCACCCAGAATAAAGAAGGCCAGATCTGGCGGTAGGACCTTCACCCATAATGCCTCCAAGACGTGGAACACCCTGCCCCTTCATCTGAGAGCCAACCCCAACCTCTCCTCATTCCGGAAACAGCTCGAAACATTCCTCTTCAACTCCCCACAGTAATGCTTTGCCAGTTCCCCCGTGTTCCATCTCTCCCCTCGGTTGGTTCCTAGCGCTTGGACGCCCCCGGGCAGCAATTTGCGCTCTATAAATCCACATACAAATACAAATACAAATGAGGAAGATATTATAACAAGTGTGCAAACCCACAAGTTAAAAAAAATAACTGAAAATCATATCAAATATGTATTTATAAAAAGTACAATGACACTGTGGAAAGAGCACAGTGTTATTTCATTTCAAACAATGATTTATCAGTATGGATATTGACAGTAGTTCTATCCTATGGTAAGGTAACAGGGTCTCATCAGGACTGTTGTTGACCTGGAGAACTGATAGTAAGGAATAGAGTTAGCCCTGAAGAAGAAACATATCATTCCAAAGTAATGGAAAGGTATAAAATACATACTGGCAACTGTGAGGGATATCAGAAAGTAGTTCCTGTCTGAAACAACTAGCAGCCTGTTAAACAAAGGTGTCTCTCAATGTGAACTCCAATGGCTAAGTCCAGAAAAATGATAAGGAGATATTCAGATAAGTGTACTAGATGACTGCAAAGTGGAGGGGAAGTGCAAATTCACCTACCAAGTAGAACAGCAAGCAGTGTTCAGGAGCGGTTGTGCAATTTATTAGAGACCACAAGGATTTGAAATTTCAATCAAAAAGTGAGAATGAAAAAGGATGATACTGATGGGGACTATGCCTGAAAAATGTATGAATAATTGGCAGGTTAAGGAAATAATAATCCTAATTTGGGAAAATGCATAAAAACAGGTTGTAAACAAATACCCATGAGTAGAGATATTACTCTCAATGCAGGGAGCCCCCTAGGGGAACAGATTTTGGAACTTCCAATAGAATTTGTAAAGCGGCAAAGCAATGAGAACTGTGTGATAGGAGAATCACTCAGTTAACTGACAGTGTCTTCATGCTGCGAGACACCTTACTCAGACTACAGATATGTAGGAGCTACCATAACGAGGCCTGGGTCAATCCACGTTAGGGTGTCCAACCGTCCGTAAATTTCACGGACTGATGTCTTTCACAGAAGACTTTTGTCCGTAATTTTGGGGATGGCAGCAAGCTGTGCTTTTTCCCAGCTCGCACTTCTCTTTTAAACTCTAGACAATGCAGCAGCCCATCCTCGACCTCACTCAACATGTGGACAGGCCCTTTGTCATACTGACTGGGTGATTATCACATACAGAATGACAATGGGCCAAAGGCTTAGCGAAGCACCCACTATATCTGCTTAAGTGGGGTGTCACAGGGCTATATAAAAGTGTTTCTTTGCCTGTTCTGACTTTGATCTGTGGCTCTCAGGTCAGCCTAAGACAGAATGCCAAATAAACACAGCAGAATAATCATTGTGATGCAGTTGTGGGGAAGGGGCTAAAGGGTGCAAAAGTAACAAAAAGCAACAGAAAGTGAAGCGCACAATTATCTCAACCTAATATAAACTTATTTTGATGTTGGTTGTCTATTTACTTACTTATGTACTATTATGCTTCCTTCTCTGATGTGTCTGTAAAAATTACCTTTTCACCCGAATTTTTGACCTGAATTTTGAACATCTGTCCTGAATTTTTGTCCTGAATTTTGACCCTTTGCCCCGAATTTTTACACTCACTGTCCTGAAGTTGCACCTATGCCAGTTGGTCTTCCTATTCAATGTCTGGTGGAAAGGGGGCACAGTCACTGCATGAGATGAGAAGCAGAGATTGGCTCAGGGGTGTCCTGAGCAGTGGAAACATGGGTAAAACCAGTCTAATGGAATTGCAGGAGTGAGCCGGGAGTACCAATAATAACAAATGTTAATATACAGCCATGTGAGAAGGCCAATGGTTTGTTGGAGAGGGAAAGGACATGATACCAGGATATTACAATAGTGAATCATTAAACAAGAGCAAAACAATAATACAAAAGTCAGCCATAGTTAGTTACTGACCAGCAGCATTGAATAACAATTCTCTGTAGTGAGATAGTGAGGGCAAATTAAAAAAATAAGGAGGAAAGAGATAAGTGATAAACACATCAACAATGAGATTTACATGAACTACATACAGGATTGTGTGTGCAATGAGGAGTTACAGTCTGGCAAAAAAAAAGTTGTGTACTGTGTGGTACTGTGGTAAACAGAAACCAGATCACGGTAGATCTTGCTATTGCCTAGAGGAGGTAAAGACTGACCCAGGGGATGAAGCTGTAAGTAAATGAGTCTTCAGTGTTCAGGAATGAGTCATTAATTCATATGTTCATATATGAAAATAATTTACGCCACTCCTCCATGCAGTTGTCAGTTTTTTATGGAATAACACTTTGTTAGCAATCCTGGAGGCAAGATGGCGGCTGCCTTGTTGGCCGAGTGAGTCTCATAACCGTTTACCCCCTCAACTGCCATATGGAAAGCACGGCAGCGCGGTGTATGGAAAGACAATGTTCTCAAACATAATGTTTCAATACTAAAGCTAAAGCGTTAGTGAGAAATGCTCTGGGATCTTCTTACTGTACATAAGTCAATGGCGTGCTGTCCTCGATCTGCTGAGCCAAGTGCACGGCTGCTATGGCGTCTGCCACGAGGAGTGTATCGACTCTTGAGAGTGAATTGGCTTGGAGAAGCTTGGTTAAGGATGCTGTCAAAGAACACTAGAGGGGGAAAGATGCGGTGCACAGGAGAATCCACTTCCTCAATCAGAGCCCCGGAATCCGCCCTGGCCAAACAACAACGTGGAGCGGTCACAGACAGCGGCAGCACTTCAGAGCCCGCGGGTCCATGGAAGAGAACAACCTGTCTATGTTCATGGCGTAAAGCAGATAAATAATATTGGACAGGATGGAGGCTTGATAGAGAAGTCTGTTCTCTCATAGGGTTCTGATGAACTGAGCACTGGGAGTCCAGAGGTCTTGGGACTCAGTACGGAAACTGCAGTGTCTGTACCTAGGCAAGGGGGGCAAGTAAACAATGTATGTGATCGGTCATTGTTTACCCCAGGGGTTGATTGGTCAGGGGAAAAGAATGCCAGCCTCAGACAATAAAAATATTGGGACCTGCACCTTACAGACCTTGCCAATTTCCTCCCTAGCTCAGAGAAAGGGACATAGGCTATCAAAGTGCTTGGTGGTAAAATGTTTGATGGGAATAATGCTAATGAGCTTCCTGAGACAGATGTAGGGGACCTCTTTTTCTCACTGTCTGATCATTCAAACACATTGGGGATGAGATGGCCATTCAGGTTCTCCAAATAGTAAGTGGAGCGAAACTAGAAGAACTCATCAGGAGGAGGAGGAGACCCCGGAGAATCGCACTAGGGAATCTGGTCCTGGGACTGTATGGAAAACAAATTGGCTGCATTTATACCTGGAGCACCCTTGGAGTCAGTCATTGCGCCTGGTCAAAAGCAACTGAACCCCATTTAGCAGGGAACAAACGCAGCTTCAGGCGGGACATTTATACATAAACAGTGCAACTTGCCAGATCAATCAGGAGACATCTGGTTGGCTGTTATCTATGAGACAATTATGCTGTGTAGGGATGAAAGTTGTGCAGAGAGCCAATAAACGCAAAGTGCCTGTCGAAAGCTTTAGAATTCACTCCGGCGGGTAGCCAAATCCTGCTCAGAATTTCCAGAAATGATTTTGGAAGAAGAGAACAGGATCTCCACACTTGAGGACGAGAAGCTTGCACAGAAAGCGGCCACAGATGCATTGGCAACACAGAAGTGTGATATAGCCTGGAAGCTTGAAGATATGGAAAACCGTCTCTGCTGCTGTAATTCAAGATTTCTTGGAGTGTCTGAAGGGGCTGAATGCTCTGATCTGTGGAAGTTTGTGGTGGAACTTTTCACTGCTGCTTTCACTGAATTAACACCGTGGGCATGGGGCACTGTAGTAGAACGAGCACACCGGTTTCCATTTTGACAAAGCAACCACTCTAGACCTAATCATACTACTCCAAGACCTAGAGCTATATTGATGTGCCTCTCAAATTATCTATCCAGGCAGAATCTGTATGACTTGGCGAGGCCAGATAGGCAGTGAAATGGGGATGGGTTTGAGTTTTTTGTTCGCCGTGATCAATGCACAAAACAGTGGAAAAACAATGGCAGCTTCGACAGTTAATTAATCCTTTTCAGGGTAAAGGAGCTCAGGCACTCCCCTAAATCCAGCTGAACTCAAGATAATATATAAGGACCAGACCAAATTTTTCACATCCAAGATTAAAGCTAAAGAATTTTTACAAGATATTAAATCCTCAGAAAGGGGTGTTCAACATTTGTTTATGTTAGAGCTAGTGGAAGATGGTTGTACATAATGATTTCTACTGGACAGTTCTAAGCAATGCTGTGCTTCATATAAGTTTTTCTTTTTTTTTATATATTGCACTGTTTGGGTGAGTTGGGAGGAGGGGGGTGATAAGTACGCTTACGGGTCTCTCCATCACTACAGACCCTAGGATCTCTCAGCCTCTCTGTCGGGAGGGGAGGGGGGCGTCCACTGGCAGAGGAGGTGTCTTGGTGGGTCGGGAAGGTTTGCATGGGAGGGGGAGGCTGCCGCTGGAGATACAAACAGATATGCTCACTGTGGGATGGATTGGGCTGACAATGTGCATATGTTGTTTACATGACCAGGGCTGAGACACTTGATAAATAGGATGCAGCTCTTTTTGATGGAGGTTACAGGGGCACAGATTGTGATTACACCAACAGTTATGCTCCTGGGAGTTTTGGAAGATGTCATGCCACTCAGGAAATATATGCATTTTGATATTTAGTTTACATAGCTGTTTCTGTGGCAAGACTATGCAAAGCATCATTCTGGCAGCATGAAGATCCCCCCACCTTCGAAATGTGGAGAGGAAGGCTATATGCTATATGTAAGCTGGAATCTAGTTTATATGCTATTAACGGGCCACAGAAACGAAGATTGGGCCTTAAGATCTGTGGGGCTTTAGTCGATCATCTAGCACCTACAATGGCTTAAAGATTAATATTTTCATTATTTGTGTTGCTGTATTATTTATGTACTTATCCCTCTATGTCTTTGGTTGATTTATTTAGTTCGTTCTAACCATTGGAACTTTGTTACTCTTATGTTGTATGGCATTATGGAAGTAATTCATGTTCGTATTGTTGAATATGTTGTATCCTCTTCTTTATATCTTGATGTAATTGTTTATGGTTTGTTATTGGCTTACAAAATATAAAGAGATTTACATGAACTACATACATTATTGTGTGTGCAATGAGGAGTTACAGTTGGGCCAAAAAAAAGTTGTGTACTGTGTGGTTCTCTGGTCCACAGAAACCAGATCAGGGTAGATGTTCCAATTGCCTAGAGGAGGTAAAGACTGACCAAGGGGGTTAAGCTGTAATTAAATGAGTCTTTACGGTACAAGAATGAGTCATTAATTCATATGAGAAAATAATGTATGCCAGTCCTCCATGTAGTTAAGTCAGTTTTTTATGGAATCACATTTGTCAGTCCATTTTCACTCTAGGAGTTGTGAGATATACGCTGTGTCTCCACCTCTTGGTGATGGTCAAGCCTTTTCAAAGACTTGCCATTTCATATCTCCCGCAGTGTGATGATGGTCCAAATGTGGTTTTATTGCCACATCAAATGCAGATCCTATGTTGGCTAATCTTGGCCTTTACTTATTGGGATCTCTTTCAAATATAAATAAAAAACAGGGGCACCGTTTGCAGTAATTACTAGATGCACAATTAGTATGGTGCTGTAAGGAGATGTGTGTGTTGCCATGTTTGAGTGCTCTAGCGTTTTTAATGAGTTGGCACACTGTGCAGTTGCCACATTTAAAATGGCCCTTTTTGGATTCTGGTCCCAAGGAAGATAGGATAGTTTCTTGTGATATTAGTGGATTAGAGTTGCATGGAACGAGTGGTCTTAAATGCTCTTTCTCCTTTTCTGTGAAAATACCGATAGGACATTGAAGCTCCTCATATTTTTGAGAATCGACTAGTGTTTCTTGATTGCCTTGACAATTTTGTTGGTGTCAGGGCAGAACGTAGAAACAAAGGCAATTTTATCATTAAAAAATCTCTCTGTAGATTGCAGAATTACTTATCTAGGGCTATGTCATGCCCTTTACATGGATGTCTTAATCAAGCATCTCCAATACCTCATTCCCGGGTGCTTTGCTGAGTATAAAACCTTCTTTGAAGAAGTCTTGTTACACGGTAGAGTTCCTATGGAGCTTCAGAATTTGGCCAAAAGAAAGCCGTCTCTGAGTGTTCATGGATGGCAACCTGTGTACTTTGAATGAGGGTTATACTCCTTTGATTTCTTATATAGGAAGATGATAAGGTGGTTTCCTTTGATTTTAATTCTGAGATCTGGGAAGAGTAGGCTACTGGAGTCACTGTTTTACATGAATTTGAAATGGGGCTGGGTGCTGTTGCTCAAATAGGAATTAACCTTGAAAGAATAAAAGATAAGAGGTGGAATTGAAGTGCAAATATGCTGTAAACAGTAATTCCATTATGCAAAAAGGCTATCACAGAGCATCACTAGTTTCTATTACAAACAAGAGAACGTTGTTATTTACATTTCTGATTACTACCCACGCAGCATAGACGCTAAATTCTACAAGAGGCCATACAGTGCAAATAAGCAGAAAAACTGCATTCAAGATTTCTCTTGATGCCATGGGATTTAATTATGCTACATCTGTGCATGCTGTGTTCTGATTGGCTTAGTGTTCATAACTTGGTGTGGCCACTGACTTCATCTTCTTTTGGGAATGTGTGCCCCTTCAGCCAAATGTGTTTTATTGGGGACAATCTCCTAAGACCATTCTGAAGTTGCTGCCTATCTGTGGGATTGATCCGGGTTTTCCTAGTCTTGTGTTTGTCTAAGGGTTACGTGTCACCCCACCTTTGATCCGTCAATCAGTTACATCAGGCCTAGGTCTGAGGGCCTGCCCAACCATGTTTTTCTGACTCAGGTTGATGGGTAGGTCATATAGGGTGGATTCGACAACAATGATGCAAGTTTCTTGCTATACACACCTACATCATGGTATACATCAACATTATACTTTCAATATTAACTGTGCTATTCTATGAATTGCTTCAAGATGTCAGCGGAACCTATCCAGATCGTTAAGATATAATTGATGTATCTCTCCCAGAAACGCATGTTGCTGGAAAATGGATTACAATCAGAGGTGACAAATTAGGTTTCAAATTGGCCAACATACAGGGTGTCTTAATTTGAGTGCTCTGTTGGACTTGGCCCTTCTGGCAGGTTCACCCCTGAACTTTTTGATTTTAATGGTGACCTGGAGTTAGTGATTTTTGGCTTCGGCGCACTTTTCCACTGTGTATCAGGGTAAAGTGTGTGCGTGTAGTGAGGTTGGCCTGCCCTCCCATAGGAATGCATGGGAAATGTATGTGTCCATGTTAGTTCCTGATGTGTGGGGAGTGCAGGCTTGAGGTTGGTATGTGCGGACTCATGAGATTGAATGCTGCACAATGATGTGTTCGGCGTGAATGTGTCTAGTGTGGAAGTGCCACTTCTAGACGTTGGCATGTCTGTGGAATTTATGTGAATTGGCTGTCTGGCTTGTGATTGGCTGGAAGTGGCTGGTGAGCCTGGCTCCAGGAGTCAGGATGGGTCTGCCCCGGTGGTGATTGGGGAGATCTGCATGATTTATGTGAAGGAGGAGTGCACCTGGGACCTGAATAGGGCTGGACTTTCTCCACACAATGCTGGCTCCGCCTACTGTGGTGCGGCTGATGTCCCTAGCCTGACTAGTATATGGTGAGAGGGGCTGAGCATAACAGAGTGCTCCAAAACCAGCTGCAACTGGTTTTCCCCCCACCCTGCAGACACAGACAAAGGATTAAGGGGTATAAAAAGGGGCTGTGACCCTCTGCTGACCTTAACTTGAGGGAGGGGGCCTGCTGCTGCGTGCCAAGAGGACCGCCACTGGGACTGCCTCCCTGCCTGGAGGGCCCTGTAAGCTGGCCCCTGGGCCCAGTTTTTTGCCCCCCGCCCCACCTCCTGAAGGACTTTTGCCCTGTGGTGCCTTGGTCCACTTTGTTCCTCCTTACAGCACCTGGGAAGTGCTGTATTTTACTTTACTGGGGAGCGCTGTGTCCTGAGTGCTGGAGCACTGCTCCTTTTAAGGCTACAGCCTGGAGCTGCGATCGCCTTTCCAAGTGATTCCCCGGCGTGGGGATCCCCCTTCGATCATCGGCATGAGTGCCCATCCCGCTCATTGCCGTGTTTCGTTTTATTTGGGTAACGGGAGCCTACCCCGTACTTTTCCCAAGAATCGCCGCCTTCAGTGCCTGAAGGGGGCCGCCGCGCTGCCCGCTGTGACCCAGAAGTACTTTCTCCGAGAACCAGAAGTCGACAGGAGCCCACTCCACGCTCCGGTGTAAACAGGAGAAGTGCTGGCGAGGCCGAGAAGAAGAGCCACGCCCACGGCACCGGGAGGAACGAGCCTGGCCGCCAGAGTGGTGCTGCTGCGCGGGAGGCTCCGCAGTAAAGGAGAGCCCCAGAGTGCAGCTGGGGAAGCGGAGAAAAGCCCCGCCCAGCCAAACCCCGACAGAGCACCTGTACCGAGAGAAGACAGCCGGTGAGTAACGAGGGGTCCGGGAGGGAACGTCCCTGTTTAGTCTAAGTATGGGCATAATTTGCAAATTCGAGTTCCACGAATTCACGCAAAATCGAACTCGCAATCCGCAAAATCCGCGAATTCGTGCAAATTTGCAAATTTGTTTTTTTTGCGTGTTAGCGAGGGTTTTTGCCAGTTCACGAGGGTTTTTACAAGTTTGGGAACGCAAACTTACTTGTGTGGTCACAACGGTTGCAACCATGTTGTTTCTACGTGTCCAGCGTGTTTACGACCCTGTGGTTCATCGCAGCCACCCTCCGGTTCATCAATGCCACCCTCTGGTTCACCACTGCCACCCTCTGGTTCACCACTGTCACCCTCTGGTTCACCACTGCCACCCTCTGGCTCACCACTGCCACCCTCTGGTTCACCACTGTCACCCTCTGGTTCACCACTGCCACCCTCTGGTTCACCACTGTCACCCTCTGGTTCACCCCAGTCACCCTCTATTTCACCCCTGCCACCCTCTGGTTCATCACAGCACCCTCTGGTTCACCACTGACACCCTCTGGTTCACCCCTGCCACCCTCTGGTTCAGCACTCATCACTGCCACCCTCTGGTTCATCACAGTACCCTCTGGTTCACCACTGTCACCCTCTGGTTCACCCCTGTCACCCTCTGGTTCATCACAACACTCTCTGGTTCACCCATGCCACCCTCTGGTTTACCACTGCCACCCTCTGGTTCATCACAGCACCCTCTGGTTCACCACTGTCGCCCTCTGGTTCACCCCTGTCACCCTCTGGTTCATCACAACACTCCCTGGTTCACTACTGCCAACCTCTGGTTCACCCCTGCCACCCTCTGGTTCAGCACTGTCACCCTCTGGTTCATCACTGCCACTCTCTGGTTCACCACTGCCACTCTCTGGTTCACCACTGTCACTCTCTGGTTCACCACTCTCACCCTCTGGTTCACCACTACCAGCCTCTGGTTCACCACTGCCACCCTCTGGTTCATCACAGCACCCTCTGGTTCACCACTGCCACCCTCTGGTTCAAGACGCCACCCTCTGGTTCATCACTGCTATCCTCTGGTTCATCACCCTCTGGTTCACCACTGCCACCCTCTGGTTCATCACTGCCACCCACTGGTTTGCCACTGCCACCCTCTGGATCATCACTGTCCCCCTCTGGTTCATCACAGCACCCTCTGGTTCACCAGTGCCACCCTCTGGTTCACCACTGCCACCCTCAGGATCATCACTGCCACCCTCTGGTTCATCACTGCCACCCTCTGGTTTGCCACTGCCAACCTCTGGATCATCACTGCCCCCCACTGGTTCATCACTGCCACCCTCTGGTTGATCACTGCCATCCTCTGGTTCATCACAGCACCCTCTGGTTCACCACTGCCACCCTCTGGTTCATCCCTGCCACCCTCTGGTTCATCCCTGACACCCTCTGGTTCATCACTGCCACCCTCTGGTTCAGCACTGCCACCCTCTGGTTCATCACAGTACCCTCTGGTTCACCACTGTAGATTATGGGGGGAAAGCACACCTGCCCAGCCTCAACTGAGATGAATTAATTTGGGGCTGGTTAATATGTCACTGAATTTGAGCTTTAAGTCTGGCACCTGCTTCCTTAGCTGTAAGTGCTTCCTGTTGCAGTTTAATTATTTTTACAGGAGCATTGTGCCATACTTGTAACTATTCTCTGACTCTGCTTTGAGGGTCTGAGCAGGGTCAGAGAATAGTTGCAAGTAGGCAACTGAACTTTGGAGGGGCCCCTCAAGAAGCACTACAGGGAATGGTTAAAAATTAGCTTGAACTTTTGCACCTGCTAAGTGCTTTAAGTTTAGCAAAATTAGTTTTTGTGCAATTTCTCGAAATTCGCGTTGCGCGATTTCGCGCGAAATCGAACTTGCAATCCGCAAATTCGTGCAAATTAGCGGGTTGGTTTTTTTTGCGTGTTTGCTGGTTTTTTTGCGTCTTCGCGGGCCGCTGCAGCGCAACGACCACGAAGTTACCCATGCGGTCGTACATGGGCACGGCCATCTTGTGCGCGTTGCGTATTTCTGGTTCCGGGCGCTATTGGCAATCTCGCATTGTGTGCAGCGTGCTATTACGAGTTCCCCTGTGTTTTTGCGTGATCGCGGGGAAAATATTGCGTGAACTTACCCACGCGGTCCTCTATGGGCGCGGCCATCTTGTTTTTCATTCATTGCTATGGTTTTTGGGCATACTGCCTTTCTATCCATCTTACATCTTTGTAATCCGATGTTTTCTGAACTTTTTTTTGCTTTTATTTGCTTATTATCTATCTCTACAATTTCCTACATCTATATTTTGTGTTTTTTTTAACTTTTTGTTACTTTATTACCTACTTTATTTCTTTCGCTCTCTCTCCTTTTTTTCACACCTGTTCTTCTTTCCTTTTTCTTGTGCCCATGACCATGGCTAAGGGAGCCGACAAGGGCAAGGGCCCAGCACCCCGTACCCGGCGCCCTTGCGGGCGTTTGAGGGGGGAGGAAGTCCAGGCCAGGGACATCTTCTCTGCGGTGGAGGTGGCCGCCTTGATGGTATTTGTCCAAGTCCACCTCTGTAAGACCGTGGCAGCAGGTGGGCGGATTGTTTCCGGTTACGGCCTCCGGGAGCGTTGCCAGCTGTGGGAGAAGGTGTGCGGGGGCATGTGGAAGGAGTCTGGGGTCTGTTGCACCTACCAGCAAGCGACGCACTGGTGGACTGACATCCAGGACCGGGAGCATGGCATGCTCGACCTGCTAGGATTGGAGATCCCTGGCCTTGGTAAGTAGCTATTTAATAACTACTTTGTTTTCTTCTGCTCTGTTATATTTTGCTTATCTATTTTTTTCCTAAAGGGTACGAATGCTGCTGATTCGATTACATTGCGGGTAAATTAATCTTTAAATAGCTTCAGTCATTGCAGGTGCTCGCCTGGTTATTGGTGTTGCTAGTATGCTTACTTCTTTGCAACTTTTTACTCATTTGAGAGCATTACTGCATAATGCTAGAGACAGTAGACTCAAGTCTAGTCCTTCTTTGTACTCCTGCTGCTGCCACTTTGAAGAGATAGTGGTGGATTGATACTTTGAGGATATTATTTATTACTTGTTATAGGACATTTGTTAGTGGTCTACAATCATGATGACGGCCTGTGTCTGTCACGCGACGTCTCGTGCTGCTGAGTGATGGCAGTCGTAGTAGAACCTTTTTGTTGTTGGTGTAGTTAGTGAATTACATAACTTTCCTATTAGACGGTCTGCGAATCCTGCAATACTGTACTACTATCCTCCTAGTTGACAAGATCAGATGCAATTGTTGTTAATTTGTTTCCCCGACATAATTTAAGATTGTGTTCAAAGAAATCAAATATTTCCAAAAAAACAATCATCCATGTTGTGTTTCTTTATTTCATGTTCACCAGCATCTCCCAGGGGCAAGGCACCGGCAGAGAGTGAGACTCCAGTGGAAGAAGGTGGACAGGATCAGTCCCTTGCAGGCTCTTCTGCTGGCCCCAGTAAGTTGTTCTATTGTTATATTAATACTTATATTTCCCTAACTTTTACAGCTCCTATTCATTCCAAACTTTTTCCTAATAATTCTATGTTTTACAAAATAGTCTTTGATCTTCTTCTAATGTAGACTACTTTCTACATTCTTATCCTGCCTCTACCATCACTCTCTGTGCTACTACTATTTACGATTATGAGTCGGTCTGTGTAGATAGCTATGCTTGCCCAGTCGGCAAACAGTGTGAAACAAAACTCTGATCCAGCAATAGCTCTAGGCACTGAGTGCAGTCCTCTGGGTTGCCCTTGCTGTCTATTTCAGTCTTCTTAATGTAAGTGCTTTGACAATTTCCAACAACAAAATGTCATTGTTTACACCAAGTAAAAGGTAGCAGTTGTCTTTTTGATTTGAGAGGAGCACATCCCATACTGCTAGTGTTTTAGGGACTATTCTGCACACAAAGAAGTATGGACAAGAGAAATAGTACATTGTTGATGATAGGGGCAGTTCAACGTTCGACATAGCTCAGTCCGAACAGAAGTTGAACCCCCAATCCCCTGACCGACTATCTACTGTGTCTGACCAATGACTTTACGACCCAGAAGAACAGAAGAAGACTACCGCCGAGTCCCAGCCTATCTGAGTCACTGAAACATGACTGCCAAGTGCAGTAGTTCAAACCCTTCCACTCACTCACTCGTGAACAAAAACCACACAGTGTTTGTTAGTTTTAAAGTTTTATTTTCAATTAAGAAATGAAAATATAATTTCTTTATGTTTAATAGCATAGTATGGTGATGGATGAAGATGACGTTAAAGTTTAAACAACATTCCCATGAATGAAATTACTATGACTCAAACTTAATAATAGTTAACAGACACATGAAATTATTCGAATAACTGTGTGGGAGCCTCCACCTTCTTTAAAGTACTTAAAGTACTGCTGGTGATGACTTACTAGTAGTTGGTGAATCGTCTGGCAGAAGGGCAATGGAATCTTCTTTCTGTAATGAGAATAATGGTGCACGTTAAGCAAGCATTCATCAGTTGTCATAAGAAGAAGTGTAGCATTTAATGGAATAAGCATATAAAAGGTTAACACTTCCTCCCCAAAACCGTTACTTTTTTTCAATCCCAGTAATGAAAATGTGTTATGTAACATTTTCTTCCATTACGAGACAAAACAGGGGGTTGTGTATGGCATCTGAAAATATGACAAGTGTTTCCTAGACGTCACAACATTTGATGCATCACAGATGACCACCAGTGCCGGGGTCAGCAGTGCGGAGGGGTCCACTCTTGATGCGGCGGCGCCAACAGGAGGAGCTGGGGGAGAAGACTCAGCAGCGGCGGACGGTGATAAGTTATTATACTCCTTACTCATTGAAATGTTTTCGAGTAGGCTCGCAAAGGAGTGTATGATGTACTGTACAGTAGTACACAGTACACTAGTATAAGTAGACTGTACTGTTAAGAACAGTTACTAATTTAGAACTACTTTTTGGGCTATCACTGAGAAGACAGTCAACCTTGACTGGTAATAGCATTAGCGGCAGTACTTCTCGGGTAACCAATGGCCCCCTCTATTTTACTTCAACTCAGCTGGCAAATTTTTATTGTGAAGCCAAGTCATATCAGATGTACTTTAGGGATGTGAAGAACGAAAAGTTAAAGAAGGGTGAAACGAAGGACGAGCGAGGCTTAATATTTATGACTGTAAAGAATGGTTTTGTTGAATGCAATTCAAGATAAGAAGACGGCGGTTTCCAAAATATAATGAAACGGGTGTTAGTTGGTTGCTGACAAAAAGAAATGTTGGCACATTTGAGACATTAAGAAGAATCATAGACTTACTTTGGAAGCCTGCGTGTTATCTTCTTTATCCTCATCGATAGCAGAGGTGTATGATGTAGTAGAGCAGACGCTTAGTGGATGAAGTATGGCCATTGGCAGTGTCACCCCTATAGAAAAGTAAGACATTCCTATCCCCACCTGAAAGTACTGCTTAAAGTACTGCAAGTCTGCATCATCATGGCCTGTGCCTGTATTTCTTGGGTGAAAGATGAGTGAGCTGCCATTATGGTGGCTACCACAAGTTCACGTACCAGTAATTTCTTTTGCAAAACAAGAGAAAAAAAGTAAAAAAGGCCTTTTTTAGTACTCTCTGACTATGTATGTAGTAGTGAGTCCACCCATAGTGCTGCTAGTGGAATTCCTGAAACTCCCAGTAATGTCACAGGCTTACAAAGATGGCGGAAAGATACATGCCAAAATATTATACTGTGTTTGCTACTTGCTGGTGTTACTGAGTGTCAATTTTCCGTTGAATTATTTTGACTTTATGTTAAAGACTATTGGCTACAGTATTTTTCTTTCTTGCTTCATAGATGCTACTCCAAAAAAGCTCACCCGCAAGGAGATGGCTGTCCAGGTCAGGGCCCGTAAGCTGGAGGCTATTTGCCAGCCAGAAGCTGTAGTGTAGTTCCTATTTTCCCAAAAGGCTCTGCGCATTGGAATAACATAAACAGCAGTGTAGACGTAGGACTGAGGTCATCTAGGTCTCTACTGACTATGTTAGACTTAATTAGTTTTGCCAGCTAGCTCAGAGGTCACTAGAAACTTTCTCGAATGAGCAGGGAGAAACGAACTTCCCTGATTAGACAAGAAGGGATTCCGTTTCTGACAACCGCATAAACATGACAACTTTGCTCCCTCAGAATAAAGAGTGTATCTCTAGAGTTGTGTGAAAACAATAGATGGCTATTTCACTCAGTCAATCCTGCATGCTTAGTTTCACCAGAATGCAGAGAAATAGAGAGACGGGCGTTTTCAATAAAAAGGTGTTATTTTAATGAGCAGTCTTCTTTCTCATGCAAGAGAAATGAATTGCCACTATTGCAATACTTATCATAAAGTAAAGTGTGTACAGTAAAAGTAGTATTATAAAATAATACTGTAAAAGCATTGATATGGTTTCTTAGCCATATGATACTTAAAATATATAAAATATATACATACATAAAAACATTGACTAACAAACTCAACTGGTGCTTCTAAGATATGCCTACCCCAGTGTACCTGACCTAAGCCTACTACGTGGGAAGGAATAGGGTAAGTAGCAGTTTTAAGTTAAAGTTAAGTTATTTGCCAAGTATCGGAATCAAGAATTCTCTGTAAGGTTTTAATCAGCTCCGTACCTTGGTTATAGAATGAAGGAGGTCTTGTATCTCGCTTCTCAGGACTCAATCTCCCAGCAACCCGCGAGGGTAACTCGGGAACACCAGAGCTGGATTTTCTCGGCGTGAGAAAAGGCAGCTTCTCCAGCGCGTCAAAAAGGGAGGGGCGGCTTCCTTCGGCTCCGGCAACAGCTGGCCTCTCGGACAAGTAGAACGTCGCTCTGCTCCCCACCACCGTGTGTTTGCTTAAGGCAACATTGGTATATTTATACCTGAAAGGTGTCGGGTTTGACGTAAAGTTGGCCATAAGACGTCATTGAGAACTAACAGTTCTTGCTGGACTCTAGGAGTTCTTGTGCAAATCAAAACAAAGGCAGGAGGGGGATTCCCGGGCTGCTGGAGGCTTGGTTTGTTTAAAGAATGCGTTGTGCTTTCTCGGAGTCTATGGGAGTAGCCTTGCCATGCTTAAGACTGCATGGGCTATTACTGAATATGGATCTGATTCTTATGCCTTCATACCGGTACTTATTTATTAAAACCACATAAGGGCATGAATCGGGAATATCGAATTAGGGTCCTAGATAGAAATACAACAAAGCCTCCAGCCAAACGGAGCCGAGGCCCGACAGCCTCCTGCCACCACCGCACAGCAGTAACAAAATCAGCTGCCCCCCCCCCCCCAGATCCTGGATGGTACGTCAGCGCCGGCTCCGTAAAAGAGTGGAATACCTGGAGCGGTTGGGTGAAAACCATCAGCGCCAGCTCCGGGACCTCCGCAAAAAGCTGTGGGACGTGCAGCACCAGCTGTCCACACTACACCACCGGAGTAAGTGACTTTCCCTTGCCCCTTTTTTAAAGACTGTTGTGGGGGTGGGAATTGGACATTGGTTTGGTTAGTGAGGGGGGTGAGTTGGGGTAATTTATTTTATTTTTGTGACAACAACATCAATAATATATATTTCTTAATAATTATATTTTTCATACCAAAACACAGTATACACGCTCATATTATTTTGTGTGGGGGTTGGCGGTGGTTACTGGATGTTTGGTTTCTTTAAACTTACCAGCAGGAATGAAACATCTAGTCCTGAAATGTACCAAAATGCAAGTAACCGACTTAGTCAATTCAGTAGCCCTACTACTGTACTTTACTAGTAGTACTGTCAGTCTCTGCTCTCCTCCCAACTTGGTCCTAGCCCATTATTCTACTACCTCTCCAATATGCTTATCTTACCTGTGATTTGTGTTTGAGAATCGGGGTAGCCCCAGGGTTGCCTGCATTGCAAATGGTGATTAAGGGTGGTTGTTGACTTGAATCCTTGACGGATGCAATATCATTGTTGTGCTGGTAGCATTAGTGGTACACACTGGCAGTATCACCATATGAAGAGAAACAGTACAATAGATAGTACGGTAGAGAACAGTGCCCTACATTGTAGCCTTAGCAGTGGTAAATTAATGTAAATATAAGTAGTGCTTGCGTGGAGTTTGACTGCTATAAGAAATTAAGGCAAAGGACACGTCATCAACATAACGTAAGCATTAAGCATTTGATTGTTCACGTCGTGTAGGAGGAGGATGTTCTTATCAATCCACGATGGTGCACATGAATTTCTGATTGTAATGATTTTGGTTGCTTTGACCTTATCCTCCCCAGCAAGTGTGTGGAATTTATTGTTATTGTCAGTCACACCACAATGAAATACCACACAGCCCGGGGGAAGAGGGTTAGGGTTTGAAAATTGGATGGGAATGGGGGTTTTTGGGAAATTTTAGTAGAGAGGAAAAAAACACAGCATGGACAGTCAAACATCAAATGAAGAGAGACAAATCTTTGGATTTGAAGATATTGATAAATCATTAAAGGGACATAAATGAAGTGCACTACTGCATGCCAGAAGTTGTTTACTAAATGGAATGTTAGGTTACTGCAAAGTAGCACTACTACTTACTGCAACTTACTAGTAACTACGAAGAAACAAGTTGACAGTACAGGGATGCAGTCATTATGCAATTTCACTTGCCTCTCTGCCCTCAGAGAGAATAAACACTTAGAACATTAAATTACTGTTAAACATAGCAAAAACATAGCAAAATTAGAAGCAGAGAGCAAAGAAATGCAGAGTCACACTCATAGACGTTCACAGCAATAACATTACTTAAAAGATAAGTAGAAATGAATGGATACCGTTACTGTATGTTGTTGTACTTGTCTGTTGAATTTGGAAGGTGCATGCATCCAGCCATTCCTATTATTTGCGATACTCCTCCGTTCCATCTGATGCTCCGTCGATCAATGTTGGATGACCAGGAGACACCCTGTCCACTTCCTGCCTTGCGGATGCTGAATTGCGGCTCGCTAATGTGAAGCCTGACTTCATCCTTTTTTCCATTGCACAGGGTGAAAGCCGCCTTGTAAATGTTGATGGAAAAACAGGAAGTGATATTAAAACACCACTGAGAAAAAAATATAAGGTACGTACGCTGTGTAGTGCAAAAAGTCACTTTCAGTTTCAGAATCGACAATACAATGGTTACGAAAGGGCGTACTCTGAGTCTCCTTTTAAAGGATAAATAAGTATGGGCGAATTTTGCAAATCTTTCCCCTCAAGCTAGGTGTACTGTAAACTACGATTTTAGAACAAAATTAGACCTTCCCAGCAGTGCTCACAGACCCTTAAACCCAGACGCTAAAATGTAGAATACCCCCAATCAGACACCAAAAAACGTGCGATACTGCTACCTGTCTGAGGCCTAGTGGAAAATGGTGACAAAATGTACTTTGAAAGTAAAGTAGGCCCAAATCCCCCCTTTCCCACCATGGGTTTTCTTCAAACCACTTGCAACCAAAATCAGACTTTTCTCGACAAGAGTAGACCCCAGAACCCAGTTGCCAAAATCTCGAACACCCCCAAACACATGCAATACTGCTAACACTAACGAGCCCTAAGTTAAAAATAGTGTCAAACTCTTTCTTCAGCTAGGCCCTAGCTCCCCTTTGCCTCCATGGATTTTCTCCAAACCACTTGCAATAAAAAGTATCCATACCCAGCGTTGCTCCAAGACCCCCCAACCCCTCACAAACACCAGGAACCCCCCAAACAGCCCCCCGTAAAAGCTAAAGTGAGCGACAACTCTGAAAAGGGAAAAACTTTTTCACCTCCGATTTTCTCCAAACCACTTGTATCCGGTATTAGACCTTCACAGCAATGCCCCCAGACCCATCAACCCAGGCGGAAACAAGTTTAACACCCCCAAACAGCCAAAAGCAAAACCGCAAAAAGTGACACTTAGAATTATTTAGCCCTTAATCCCAGATCACTCCGTGCGCGCTCTGCAGCTAGGCCCTAAATCCCCTTTGCCACCATGGATTTTCTTCAAACCACTTGCAATCAAAACTATCCATACCCAGCGTTGCTCCAAGACTCCCCAACACCCCCAAACATCAGGAACCCCCCCAAGCAGACCCCCGAAAACACAAAAGTGAGCGAAAACTCTGAAATGTTAATAACTTTTTCACCTCCGATTTTATCCAAAACACTTTTATCCGGTATTAGACCTTCCTACCAATGCCCCCAGACCCGTCAACCCAGGTGAAAACAAGTTTAACCCCCCCAAACAGCCAAAAAGCAAAAATGCAAAAATGGGGACTTTGACAAATTTATGCCTAGTTCCCACATCACTCCGTGAGCGCCCTGCAGCTACGCCCTAACTCCCCTTTGCCACCATGGATTTTCTTCAAACCTCTTGCAATCAAAACTATCTATACCCAGCGTTGCTCCAAGACTCTCCAACCCCCACAAACACCAGGAACCCCCCCCCAAGCAGGCCCCTGAAAACACAAAAGTGAGCGAAAACTCTGAAAAGTTAAAAACTTTTTCACCATGGATTTTATCCAAAACACTTTTATCCGGTATTAAACCTTCACAGCAATGCCCCCAGACCCGTCAACCCAGGTGGAAACAAGTTTAACACCCCCAAACAGCCAAAAAGCAAAACCGCAAAAAGTGAGACTTAGCACATTTCGGGCCTACCTGGAATTCAGTCCAAATGCGCTTTGCAGCTAGGCCCTAACTCCCCTTTTCCACCATGGATTTCCTGAAAAAAAAATGCAATCAACATTAGACTGTGCCAGCAGTGCTCCCAGACCCCCAAACCCACCCACAAAAACCTAGAAGCCCCCCAAAACAGCACCCCAAAGACAGGCAAGTGAGCAAAAACGCAAAAACTTTTTCACCTCCGATTTTCTCCAAACCACTTTTATCCGGTATTAGACCTTCCGAGCTATGCCCCCAGACCCCTGCAGCCACCGCAAAAAGCAGAACACCCATAGACAGGCAAAAAGCAAAAATGCAAAAACTCATACTTAGAAAATTTTCAGCCAACCAGTCAACATCGGTCCAAATGCACTCTGCAGCTAGGCCCTAACTCCTCTTCCCCACCATGGATTTTCTTCGAATCACTTCCAATCAAAATTATGCTATCCCAGCAGTGCTCCCAGACCCCACACCCTCCCCCACAAATGTAGAACACCCCCAAAAACATGCAATACTGGTATATTCAAAACGTGGCAAATTGCGCTGTTCACAAAACATTGCTGTTTTCACCACTTCCACTACTTCGATCCTCTTGAAACTTACCTGGACAGTCACTTGTTCCAGCGATTCACAAGAATCTCAGCAAGGCAGAACAAAATCGAACCACTGCGCTCTTTGAAGAAGAAAAAGAAGAAGAAGAAGAAGGTCTACGACTAGTTTTCACTTAGTTTTCACCCAAACACACGTGCCCGCAAAACACCCAGAAAGGCCAAATTTCTGCCAATTCTCGACCAAAGAACACCAAACCCCCCTAAAACATTGCAAACATCATTATGAATGAGCTTGCATTGGGCCCGAGCCCTAGAATCAGCGTGAACCATACCAACTTAAACCCAAAGACCCTAGTAAATCGCACTGAACCCTAAACCGTAGATATGCTTTGTCAGTCTGTGTCAAAGAGCCTAGGTATGCTACATCAGGAGGATGCTTCACTAAGTGGTACCTGCCTTGACCGTCTGCATGGCCCTGCCGCAAGCATGGGCCAAAAATCCGTTCCACTCAAGAATTTGCGATTTTTCTGTACTTTCGCGAGATTTGCGAAATACCGAAAAACAGCAAATTTTGCAAACATAACGGATGTTTGGCCCAAGCCTGAGCAAGTGCCATGCAGAGGGTCGAGGCAGGCACCAAGGAGTGAAGCAACCTGATGTAGCATACCTAGGCTCTTTGTCAGACAGACAAAGCATATCTAATTGTATGCAGCAAGCCACATAGCCTGAATTTTACATGAACTGCTGTCTGGAGTGGACTCTGCCTGGCATAACAATAACAGTACACTGCCTTGCCCTCGACCAATACATACCACGAATAGACAGACATGTAGTCCTGCTGTAGTAGTTGTTGTAGACTGGTTTACATGTTTGCCACTCACGAATTGGCCATAGTTCTTCCGTAAAACGACGCTGATGATCCATCCATCCCAGTGAGTGACTGTACAGAAAAAAGATATATTATTTAATCAATCATCATGGTATATTGGCAAGTGAGTCCGCTCCAAGGACATTTTGCATATTTTGTGAAAGCAATATAGTGGCCCCTGAATTTGAAGTACAATTTTAATTAAACAAGGTAAAAAAAACAGAGTTGTTGACATGAGTTACAATTACTGTGTGAAAGATTAAATAATAACTAAGACAAGACATATGAATCATCATTTCATGCACAAAAAACAAACAGCAATTGGTTTCATCAGAGCCAGGCAGCCATTGCTGTCCACTGCATGCCATCTTCTCAATAATTCATTACCTGTTCTACTTTTTGTCCGCATCTGCTTCAGAAAGTGAGAGCCCACAGGGCAGCCTTTCCTGACAATATCAGAAGTAACTCTGTCAGCAATGAGCAAGCATGTAGTCATTCAGTAATTTCAGTCCCACTTGAGGGGACTCGTCGTAATCCATCCATCTGCCTTGAGGGAAATGGATAGGGGGAGTGTGGAGGAGGAGTATAAAGGAGCATGATTGAGTTGTGAACTTGTGAACCTCAGGAATGCAGACTGCGGCACCTTCAAATCAATAAGGAATATAAGATGAAGACAGTGCTGCTGATGGACTTGTTGTGATTAGGTGATTAGAGTTTTGTTGTGGTAAAAGTTGCAAAACAAAGATTGACACACAGGAATAAAAGTGAATAAGGACAAAAAAAAGGAAGTCATTTTCAGGGCTCGGTGTAGAGCTCGTCCTCAAACTCCATGAATTGAGACGTGAGTAGGTCACATAACAGAGAAGAACTTCCGTCACCTAAGTCGGTGTCTTCTTCTTCCTGCGTGCATTCACGTACTTTGTAATTTGGTGGTATCAAGTGCTGATTCATCTTGATCAGTGTTTACCTCTTCACATTTTTGGCCGAGAGGCGGGTCCTTTTTGAAGTTACAATGGCACCAGCAGCACTGAAAACACGTTCAGACGACACACTTGCGAGTGGGCAAGACAAATAATGTATAGCCAGGTTGGTGATCAGTGGCCATAGAGCCATTTTCCTGTACCAATACAGCAATGGGTTCGTATTAACAAAGACCTCTGTTGGGTCATCCAGATAGGCCTGCACCATCGACTCAAGGTTCTCCACGGTTGCTCCACTTTGCGTATAATCTGTGGCCTCCACAGCACTGGAACAAGCAAACCCTTGATGAGTTAGCCAATCTGCTTCCGACAATATTATGGCTGGCCCTGGTGCAGGTGAGGATGATGATACGGTTGCTGCTGGTGTCGTTAACGGCTGTGAGGGAAAGTGACTCCCTTCACCCACAGATTCAGAAGTGGAACTTGACGCTGAATGGCCTGCTGATTCAGTTGGACTTCTGACAGCTCCTTGAATTTTCTGCCGATCTTTTTCGAACCGAGTGGCTGACACAGCTAGCCAATGTTTGTACTTTGAAACATCTGCTTCATCAAAAGGAATGAATGCTTTGCTGGCCACTGCCTTTTTGTACCGTGGATCCAGAATAGTGGCACAAATGTAATGTTGTTCTGTAGGTATGTTTTTAAGCCTTTCATTGGAAACTAGGCGGCTTAATAACCTCTCCGCCAACAGATATGCAACTTGCTTTTCAACATCATCTCTGAACGTTGAAGACACCCCCTTCAGTTGGTGTTCTAGCATGACCAACAATGGGATAGCTATGCTCAAAGAACAGTCCTACCTGCTGACTTCACGCGTGAAGACCTCAAACGGACGAAGCATGTCTGTCAGGCTTTTAACTAGCTTCCATTCCTCCAACTCTAGCCTCATGTCTTTCATAGTAGAACCTAGTTGAAAGACATAGTCATTGATTACCATGCACTGCTCAAACAGACGCTCAAGCATGTAAAAGGTTGAGTTCCAATGTGTTGCCACCTCCTGGATGAGTCCTTTGACTGGCACTTTACGTTCATGTTGAATGCTCCTCAGCTCCTTCCAGGCTTAAAAGAATGGCTGAAATGTGTGCAGATTCTTCGGCAGGTGGTCAGTAACTTCTTGACTGTGTTTTCATTTCTCAAAAAATCTTGAACAACCAGGTTTATACAGTGCGCCAAACATGGCACTCTGAAATATTCACCTTCCTGCATGGCCTTTACTATAGTACTGCCATTATCCGTGGAAACATAACCAACTATGCGATTTCTTAGTTGCAGCCATTCAGAGAACTTACTGTTAAACTCCTCCAAAATGTTTTTTGCAGTATGAGTTTTCTCCATGGCAAACATGGCTAATGTTGCATGTTTCTGAGTAGCTTGAAAAACTGTGTCCAGTTCAAAAACTGCACTTGACTTGTCTCTAACCCCTGCAAAAGACCCTGCAAAAGAGACCCAGTGTGCAGTGATGCACATGTAATCAAGGTCTTGGCAACTGGTCCACATGTCTGTTGTCAAGTGGATAGTGTGAACAGCACTCTTCTACAAAGCTGCCCCAATCACCTCCAGCACATCTTGATGTAGTGCTGGAACTGCAACTCTGGCAAAATAGGACCGGCTAGGAACCTTCCATTTACGGCAGACTGTTGCCACTAATTCTAGAAACCCCACCCCTTCCACGAAAGAAAAAGGGAGAAGGTCCAGCGCTAGCATTTTAGCCAGCTTTGCGTTATACAGGCGTACAGTTGGGTGGTTGCGTTCAAATGGCGCCTCCCACCACAACATTCCGCGAATGGTGGGCTGAATCATTTTAATTCATTATGATGATGACGTCTTCAAACCAGTTAGGCCCAGTGATGTAGTTTTTCGCATTGGTGTCTCTCCCACACTCTTAGTGTGCCTCATAGATGTTGCAGGGGTAGAGGGTGTGGGCGATACCACTGCAGTGCTGCTGCCAGCAGAACTGGGTGTACCAGAAAAAATGTCTGTCGCTTCTTCACTTCCCCTCTGCACGATCAGCCTCTCGTCATCATCAGATGCAATATCAATTGATACATTTGGATTTGTTTTTCTTTTGCCTTCCTCGATCTTCCTCATGTGTGCTTCCCAAATGATAGTGTGGTGTTGCTTGAGATCTCTGGCCTCTGGTTGGTACCAAGCTTACCCCGACTAACGGATACTTTACAAATCGAACAAACGACCATGTTTTCCGCCTTTGCGCTAACAGTAAAGAATTCCCAAACTGGGGACTGGTGATGTCTGCTGAAGGTGGAGGGGCTACTTTGACTTTCAATGCCAGATGAAGTGGAGGATGGGCGTGGTTGAATTTGTTTCTGTTGTTCACTTACAGCACCACTACTTGAGGTCAAGCTGGATGGAGGTCCATGCCGGCCCTTCTGATTAAAAAAGATGGAAGCTGTAGGTCATGTTGGTGTTGTAGTTAACGGTGGTGGTACCAGTGCCACGCCGCCCATATCCCACTCAACAGCCATTCGGGATAGGGTCAAAATGTGTGTCTGCTGCATGCCCGCTGGGGCTGGAGTGACGACTGTGATGACTGGGCCATCGTCAGACTGTTCATCAGCAGCAGAAGACACCACTTCTTGTTCATTGTCATCACCCATAAGTCGAAGGCTTGCGGGAGCCTTCCTTTTAGGCTTAGCTACCTTTGTCAGCTCATGGCGTGACTCACTCTCAGACTGCATTGCTGGGTTCCAATCACGATCAAGGTTATCAGAATGAACGGGGCTTGAAGAAGAACTTGTAGTAGTAGTAGTATCCCTCCTTGACCTTTTTCTTGCTGGGGATCTGGAAGACAAAGGATCATCTTCATCATCAGGAGGATTGGCTTCCTCGGATGATACCTACTCTTGAATATCAATTTCCTGATGTGCCCCTACTTCTGGAGGAACAAGCATTGTAGGCAGTTGTGCCGCTCCATGAACCTCTAGTTGCACCTCTCCATGCACCTGTCCATGCGCCTTTCCTTGCGCCTCTACTTGAGCCTCTCCTTGCGGCTCTACTTGCGCCTCTCCTTGCCCTTGTATTTGCGCTTGTACTAGTTGCACCTGTGTTTGTGGCTGTGGTTGTTGTCGTCAGCTGAGTTACACCCGGCGTTGATTGGATGGTACTTTCTTGTGATGAGCCTAGATCACTGGTCGATGGTGATTGAACAACCAAAGTGGCTGCCACAGCAGCACTCATGTTCTTGGACCTAACTTGGCGTGGTGGCACTGAGCCCAATGAAGCGGAGGTGCTGCTTCCAGCTTGGTCCCTGGCGGACACCGCTGCTGCTGCAGGCGTCGTTTTTTTCCCCAAAAAAGATGTCGGTGGGAACACCAGTCTCCTTGGTAGGTGGTGCCACTTGCTTCTTCTGCTCCTTCTAACTGGCAGTGGCACTGGCAACTTTTTTCGCTGAGGCACTACGGCCAAATTTCTTTGGGGCCATCTTCTTGAGATGTCAGAAAAGCAGGCAGCAGTTGCACGAGTTGCAGAGTTGTCTTGTCAGTGGCCACACGAGACGTCACTTGACATTGTGCGGCACACACCTCTGCAGGACTTCTTCCTGACACTGGTGGTTCTCTTGTGCACCTAAAAGCAATGGAAGGCAGAGGAACATCAGTTATACATCCCAAAAAGTCAAGAAACACTCCAAAAATCACCACATTCCAATGACATCCATGCCCTCAATGAGGTTTAAATTCAAGACACCCCACAGAAAGACTAGGCCCATGCACCACTGAGTACCCCTGGGCATAATGGTTGAAAGCAAGGCAAACTGGGTGCAGGCCTGAGCACACTGCCTGGCTTTAAAATGGCCCCATGACCCCCACCACATGGCCAGGCCCTGCCTGTACCAGGCCTCAAAATGGCCACCACCCACATGTCCAGGCCCCAACACCAACCCAAAATGTCGAAAAACACACAAAAATCACCTCAATCCCATGCCATCCATTCCCTCAATAATGTTTAAATGCAAGACACCCCACAGAAAGACTAGGCCCGTGCACCACTGAGTACCCCTGGGCATAATGGTTGAAAGCAAGGCAAACTGGATGCAGGCCTGAGCACACTGCCTGGCTTCAAAATGGCCCCTTGACCCCCACCACATGGCCAGGCCCTGCCTGTTCCAGGCCTCAAAATGGCCACCACCCACATGGCCAGGCCCCAACACCAACCCAAAAAGTAAAAAAACACTCAAAAACCACCACAATCCCATGCCATCCATGCCCTCAATGATGTTTAAATTCAAGACACCCCACAGAAAGACTAGGCCCATGCACCACTGAGTACCCCTGGGCATAATGGATGAAATAAAGGCAAACTGGGTGCAGGCCTGAGCACACTGCCTGGCTTCAAAATGGCCCCTTGTCCCCCACCACATGGCCAGGCCTCGTCTGTACCAGGCCTCAAAATGGCCCCCACCCACATGGCCAGGCCCCAACAGCAACCCAAAAAGTTGAAAAACACTCATAAATCACCACAATCCTACGCCATCCATGCCCTCAATGATGTTTAAATTCAAGACACCCCACAGGAAGACTAGGCCCATGCACCACTGAGTACCCCTGTGCATAATGGTTGAAAGCAAGGCAAGGGTGCAGGCCTGAGCACACTGCCTGGCTTCCAAATGGCCCCTTGACCCCCACCACATGGCCTGGCCCTGCCTGTACCAGGCCTCAAAATGCCCCCCACCCACATGGCTTGGCCCCAACACCACCCCAAAAAGTCGAAAAACACATAAAAATCACCACAATCCAATGCCATCCATGCCCTCAATGATGTTTAAATTCAAGACACCCCATAGAAACACTAGGTCCATGCACCACTCACTACACCTGGGCCTACTGGCTAGTGAGGCTTTACAGGCACCCCAAAATTAAAAAAAAATCAACATATAACAGTGAGCTAAAATTCCATGACATAAATGAGAATTCAGTTAGAAACAAATCACAGAAACAGTTGTATCATGCACCCATGACTAACCCCGGGCCTATTGGATACTGTGGCTACCCATCACAATATATATTTTGTTAAAGTTGTGAAAAAAGTTTTAGAACTGTAGTTGCCTCAACTGCAATGCCCCAAACAAACAACACCAACTTACTTGTAAAATCTCAAGTCCAAAAGTGATCCAAAGTCCAAAGTCCAAAAAGTCCTCAAATACAAATATCCAGCAGCAGCCACAAAAAGTAATCCTTCCAGCTCCACAGCCAAATCAAAAGTGACCAGGACATGGAAAAAGCACTGGGAGGAGCCTGCTGGACAGGAACAGGAAGTTGGAGACTCTGGTTCACTTCCTTCCTCCAACCCCACCCCAAAAAATGGACACCTGCACCAAAAACGGCAGCCAAATGTCAATCTGAGGAGTTATTCTGATCAAAATCATCATTTTTCCAAGGATTATGCTTCCTGTGGTGGATTTCTTGTGCAGAATTGCAATTTTTGCAATTTCGGGAACGCGAGCTGTTCAAATCTCCCGCCGTAAGTCAGCTGCGCGCCGCATCTACGTGTTCGGCATTGTTTACTCCCGCAATGCATGATCGCAGGCCTTTATGACGTACTCTCATTGTCAAACTCTCGCTGTGCAAGATGGCAAGCCACGATAACGTAATTGCGTTCGAAAAACTCTCGCGCGATCATGCAGCAAGATCGAAAACGGCGCAGCACACGCAAAACCGGGAGAAAAACAACTCGGCGGACTCAGAATCATGGTAAGTCAACGCCGCGCGCGCAATATTGTATTTTTTAAGTGCGACCAAGCAAAATAATTCGTAGCTTGCAAATTTGCGTATTTTTGGGAAAATTCGCGCGATTCGCGGATCGCAAAATCGTCAAAAATCTGCAAATTCACCAGCGAAATGGATTTTACGCCCACGCTTAGTTTAGTTGTGGGCCTGAGAGAGGCACCGTTGTATTTAGAGGCCACGAGGGCTCCGTGTCCAGTTGCTTATTCAGAGTCCCCTCGAGCGGGACTCCAACAACGGGGGCATTTCTGTCAAGCCCACGAGGGGCTCCACGGGGCATGTGCTGATCTCGAGTCCCCCGAGTGGGACTCCAACGATTCTGGGCATTTTTGTAATTAGAGCCCAGGAGGCTCCTGGGCATTTCCATTGGTTCCGAGTCCCTAGAGGGGGGACTCCCACGTGAAAGAGGGCATTTTGGTGGTGAGACCACAAGGTTCAAGGGGGCATTTTGTTTAGAGCCCACGAGGCTCCCCAGCTCCCACGTTGTTTTGTGCCCCATTGCCTCCGTGAACAGCCCAGAGGAGATCTCCAGCTGCCCAGCATTTAGTAGGAAGCTGCTACGATTAGGCCTGTTCCTTTTGCGCCTTTCTTCTTTGGCTGCCTGGGCAGCCAGCCCAGACGTTCTGGACATTGAGTCTGTAAGCCCCTGAGAGCCCAGGTTAGCCTGGGGTCAGTTCTGTGTACAAATGTGTTACCTGCCTAATGTGATGTATACAATGTTTTTGCTGATACCTCTAAATGTATTTTTATGCCTAGGAGGTTGTTTGCCCTAGTATAGTGATGCTAGTGAGTTCATCATGGTTCCCTTCGTGATATTTGCCTAAGGTGTTTAGGATTGCGTAGGTGGTACTTCACTTTTACCAGTGATTACTGGTTGTGTGCTACATTTGCTATTTGGTGCTACAGTTATGATAAGTTCTATGTGCTAAGTGCTAGTTCTACCAAGTGCTTATTCCTGACAGTGGTTCATGTGGCCCTGTCCCATATATATAATCCCCTGTAAATTCTGCTTATGCCTATGGCACCTTGTAAGGTGTGTGTTTATTATCTAATGTGTTTGGTATTATATAAAGGCTATTTTTTTATATATAAAAATGTGTGGAGTTTCCTTTGTGGTGGGCCTTGGGTGTTGTTGCTAGGTGCGCTCGCAAATGCTTTACACATTGCCTCCGGGATAAGCCTGTCTGCTTGTGCCAAGCTACCAAGGGGGTGAGCAGGGGTTATCTTGGCGTGTGACTCCATTGCCCTGACTAGAGTGGTGGTTTCTTCCTGGCTTTGGTGCAAGCCTTAGGCATCAGAAATCCCATTTCTAACATTGGTGATCAGCAGTGAGGATAGGACTTGCGTTTGCGCTGTACTGCAGCGGCAACTAGCTGCACCACAAAGCTCTGCATTTTAGATAATCACATTTTGGGGATTATTGTTTTTTGAAGTTCCATTATTTCTTCACCTAAGAGTGTCATTTTTAGATTGTGTACTCTTGCTTCAGCTCAGATTGTTAGGTCCCCTGTGTTGCATGTGTCCCGGGGCGTCCTGCCAAGATGGAGTCTGCTTTTAACTCCTTCCATGCTCATGACGAGCTCAGCTCGTCATGAGGTAGCCTGGAGCTGTGCTCATGACGAGCTGAGCTCGTCATGACACCAGCAAAATGGCAATTCCCAGCACAGGAGGGGAATTGCCTTAGCAGCCATAGTGTTAATTTCTGTGGTCTGTTTAGATACAGTGTGGATGAGTTGGTAGAGTTCTGTGAAGAAAGAGATATAGCAGTGAATAGGTCAGACACCTTTCCAAACTGAGGGACAACCTGATACGGTGGCAGAAGGATGAATGGGAATGTGAGCGCAGTGAGGAAGATAGGGCCCGGGCCGCACGCCATGAGGGTGGTGGGTTTGAGGGGAGCCCTGAAGAGTCTGAAGAGGAAGATGGAGATGACAGTACATGGACGCCAGTAGATGGTGAAGACCCCATAGATAGGGAGTCCCTTGCTGCGTCCAGTGTCAGGTGCAGCACCCCATCCCTTTCCCTGTCCCCAGAGGAATGGGTAGATAGGATGGAAGAAAGGGAGCACCAGCTGGCTTTGGAAAAGCTCAGGTTAGAGCATGCCAAGGAGATAGCAAAGCTGGGTGTGCAGGAGAGGATTGCGGAGGCTACGAGGGCCTTTGCCAGGGAGAAATTAGCCCTAGAGGGTAGGTTTTTCCCTTAGCGCAGTTATAGTTTTCTGGATTCCCCAGGGAGGGTTGAGTCCAGAGTTGGCAGCAATATAGAGTTCAGGGCAGGAAGTCCCATTCCCAGTTCCCAAAGAATGGTTCCTTGTTCCTGAGAGGGCAAGTACAGGTTGAGGTTCATGGGCAGTAGGAGACTGCCTCACCAGGATTGGGAGGATTTTGCGGATGATTGTCGTGATGCACTGCTTGATTGGATAGAGGTTCACGAGGAACCTGATTTTGATGGAATGCTCAACCTGGTTATCAGAGAGCACCTGCTCAATTGTTTTGTGCCAGAGTTGCGCCGACACCTGTCGGGGTGTGACTACTTTTGTCCTTGGGACATTGCAAAGGAAGCAGACCCCTGGGAAAGTGCCAGAGGTTCTGAAAAGTCATTTGTGAGTGATCCCAAAAGTAGTGGTTCAGGTATCTTTCAGCCCAGAGTGGTGGAAGAGGTTCAGAATAGCCCAGCTAGGTCCCAGTGTAGCGAGAGGGGTGTAGGGGCTCACGTCTTGTCTCAGTGGAGTAGGAGTGAGTGTGGGACTGAGTGTTCCCAGGTGCCCGAAACCCAGTCTCAGAACCTGGATGGTTTCTTAAGGGAACACCAGGTTGGGGACCTAGGCTGTCCTGTTAGTCCATTTGAGGAGGATCTCCAAGTGTCTAGAGAACATGGAGCGTCTGTAAATAGAGCTCCTGTCTGCCAGTTGGGAGGGCACAGAAGTCCAAAGTGAGGAGTTAATGGGGGATGTGTTCCCCAGTGGAAGAACCAGTGGGTCAAGGACTAGTCAATTGGGCTACGTTACTCTGTAGTGACCATGGTGACACCACTTCTGTTCTGGGGGATCTTCATGCACTGACAGGTGGACAGGGGACGAGAGATCTGCGCCAGACAGACGGTCACACAACATATGAGTCATGTGTTAGCCTCAGGGGGATGGTGTGTTGGTCCCCAGAAGTCCTGGAGCACCAGGCAATTATTCCACCAAAGGTTTTAGACCAGAGTTTGGGAGGCCAGGTTCAGGATCAGCCTGACCTGAAGGGTAGGATGTCTGTAACCAGCGTCCTGACCGGTTCATCTTCCAGGGATACCACTCCAGTTGGGAGGATACAGAACTCTGGAAGGGGGTGCAGAGGGTAGGAGTGCCCGCATCTGACCCCGGTGCAACCTGAGGGGTTAAACCCTAGGTTGGGAGAGTGGTGCTCTAAGGGTACCTCTCAAAGGAGGAGGAACCCTAGAAGGAGAGGTAGGGGGAGGAGAGCCTCCCCGGTGACTTTTGGTCCACCTGAGGGTGTAGACCCTAGGCTGGAGGACCAGTGGCAGTCTAGCCCTGTCCTACAGACAGGAAGAGTGGAGAATGGCTACTATGAACTAGGGGTTCCTACCCCCCACTCTGTGCATAGGCAAGGGCCAGTGGCACCTGGGTGGCCCAGGGCCTGGTCCTGGCCACGGACAGCTTGGGAGTACCAGTGGGGTAGCCCAGTTTTTCCAGACCGTGTTTTTAGAAGGAATCCCATGGGTTCACCGTGGCATAGAACAGGAGGGTGTCCCGGCAGTGGCTGGCCCGCATCCGTGATCTATCGCCCAAAGCAAGGAAGCCCATCACAGTGGTGATTGGTCTACCCTGCGTTTTGGCTGGAAGGGGGTTGTATTGGACTTGGCCCTTCTGGCAGGTTCACCCCTGAACTTTTTGCTTTTAATGGTGACCTGGCGTTAGTGATTTTTGGCTTCGGCGCACTTTTCCACTGTGTTCCAGGGTAAAGTGCGTGCGTGTAGTGAGGTTGGCCTGCCCTCCCATAGGAATGCATAGGGAATGTATGTGTCCATGTTAGTTCCTGATGTGTGGGGGGTGCAGGCTCAAGTTTGGTATTTGCGGACTCATGAGATTGAATGCTGCGCAATGATGTGTGCTCCGTGAATGTGTCTAGTGTGGAAGTGCCACTTCTAGAAGTTGGCATGTCTGTGGAATTTATGTGAATTGGCTGTCTGACTTGTGATTGGCTGGAGGTGGCTGGTGAGCCTAGCTCCAGGAGTCAGGATAGGTATGCCCCGGTGGTGAGTGGGGAGATCTGCATGATTGATGTGAGGGAGGAGTGCACCTGGGACCTGAATAGGGCTGGGCTTTCCCCACATAATGCTGGCTCCGCCCCCTGTGGTGCGGCTGATGTCCCTAGCCTGACTAGTGAATGGAGAGAGGGGCTGAGCATAACAGAGTGCTCCAAAACCACAGCTTATCTTGAAGGCAGAAGTGAAATACCATTTTCAAGTTGCAAACCCTACAATTTGAAAGAACTACAGGGGTTACAACTGCAAAATTATTTGTTTACATCCTAAAACCCTTTTTGCAGATTAGAAAAAAACTGAATCACAAAAGCAGTGCTATGACTCATTCTAAATTTTAACTAGGAGAGGGTATGGAAGGACCATCCGATCCTATTTGCCATTCGCAGTGAGAATTTTCCAGTGCTTTATTTGTAAAAAAAAAAAGTAAGTGGGGTCCTTCTCAGAAGGCCACTGCAGCTTGCACCACCCATTGCCATTGCCATTGCCAGTGCTGCCAATGCCAATACCAATACAAGTAATAACCATCACACTCCAACAAGTGTGACGGGTCAAACTATTTCAGGCCACATAACTATATAACAAAGACTTGAACAGCTGGTATTATCAGGTTTTAATGTATATTGAAATGTTAAAGAATATTTTTGTCCACACCTTAAAAAGAGAAAAACTGTAACGCCATGTGGTGGACAGTCATAAGTGCATTTGCTCAGAATTAATAAACAATGATGATCACCAACAGACACCGGCTCCAATTAAGCACCAAAGGTGCCAATGGTTTGTGATCACAACTGTGTCCTCAAGCCACAGAAATTTTACCAGCATCTCAAAGGAGTAGGTACCTCACTTAAAAAAGGTTAAGCTGTCCAGCTAATCAACCTCCATTTTAAGAATTTCGTAGGGAGGCCAGACATCTTACTAAACAGACCTTCCTGGGGAGCAGCGGCAGATGTAGGTCGAGAGACTGGTTCCGACTGGAAACAGTGACACCACTGGTTGGGTGTTCACAAAACCGCTGCACCAGATGAGGTCAGACTCAACACTGTTTTAGGTGGTCTCCCTTCCCTAGGAGAACTTCTCCTATGCGAATGACAAGTGTGAGGTAGCTCAGCACATCTACCACTCTTTTATGTAGATAGGATTTGTTCACTAATTGTTTTTTGCACAGTCCTGAAGTATTGCCACTGATCTAATATTGACAACCACAAGGCGAGAAACATGTCGACCATCTGGGAGTAGAGTATGTATTTTGCTGCATAGTTAACAGAACACATTACCCCTCCCATATTATTTTATTTAGGTAAGGTACCAAATAGAATAAAGTCTTCCAGAGGAATCCTTAACCTATTTTAAATCACACCACACTCATTTACATCTGACAAGGCCCCTCACCCCCACTGCACCATTACGGCGAGGAACAAAAGATCTCCGTCAAAGAGCCCCTTTAAGGGTGCCCGTTGGGCATTGCAGCGCCGGCCCAACGAGGAGCAGGCTCATATGATGAAGCATGACACCTAGCTTGCTGGGTGTGTGAGAGCCCTAGCTCCGAGACGAGGAATTCCCCTCCTCCTCTATTTTATTTTGACCCCTGTTTTGTTACGTTCTATTTACCTTGCCAGACATTCCAGTCCTGGCCCCTTGTGGTGAATAATACTTCACCTAGGAACTGCGTACCTTCTTTGTTTAACAACAATCTTACCAAACAGGACACTTTTTTTAAGTAGCACTGGTTACTGGAGTGTCTTCAAAATGTTACCAGTACAGGAATGGAAACGCAGGGATGGAGTTTTTCGGTACTTTGTAGGCCATTGTTATATTATGGTTAACATTGTACAGCTCTCCTCGTGCTATCGTGCTCCTGACATTACAACATCCATGTTAATGATGTCATCTGTTGTGGAATTCGATTAAGCGGCGGTTGGGGTTTCAGTTTGCCTGGCCGTCTAGTTGGTGACATTTCTGTCTCGTTTAAATAAAGCTAGAGGATTGCTTCATGAGCAGAGGATTGCTTTAATTAATTTACCACGGCTAACATCACAGCATAGGTAGCCAATTACAGGGTACCGAAAATAGCAACCTGCCAAATTAATCTAGGCAGCTCATTTTGCTACCCATCCCTTGAATAGGCATTTGCTTTATCGCATGACTACAGACGGTTGGACCCACTATTTGCAACCTGTCTTGATTTTTCATTTCACATTGGCTACCTTCATGAACTTGTTTTCTCATTCTCAAAAGTGCCTTTGCATGTCTTGAAATCACTTGAAAGTGCAAAGGTTTGCCATTTGTTTACATTCCCTAAGTTTTAAATGCATCAACACTTCCACATCTTTGAAACAATGTCCATGGGTGAAAAATGCTACTCTTAACTTTGTTCACAAATTAAGATTAACAAAAACCTACATTGCTCCAAGTAGAGTACAAGTAATTAACACGAAGTTCCTCTGGCAGAAAGAACATTAGCAATGGAGCTTCAGTTAGATGATTTGAGTCCTCTCATAACAAATGCTCCAAAATGCCTCCTCGATGGAGATGGAAGTCTTTGAACCAAGGCCCGGTAATTCTGCCCTTCATGGAGGTTGACAACACATTTGTAATTGCGTCCGCCGAGAGTTGTCTCGTCCAATGATTGAAGGTGACAGGAATGCACTGCCAGGAGAAGGACGTGAAGATCAATGTGGCCAAATCAAAGATCAGCCCCTTTCACACATGCTGACTTCTCCCGCTCCCAATAAATGACTAATGTCATAATTGATGTGCTTGACAGCTGTGCATGCATCATTATTTCATTGAATGATTCTTGGAACACTCCCACAGACTAATAAAAGAAAACGTAGGATGATAAATGAATTGCCATTGCTGGTCCAATTAGATGCAGCCTCGTTTAGACAGTTGTATTATCATCGCTAGGTATTGCCCAGTGAAATAGTTCACTAACATTCAGGCTTACATCCATGGTAACAGATGAATACGGCCACACCTAAATTAATTTTTTGCACATATGACTCACTAGCAGTGAGAGCTCACACAGGGAGTGCTGCGGGATGCTGGGGCGGGACGGGGGAGGGGCAGGTGTGGGGAGTAGTGGAGTTGGACATATGACGCCAAGGCGTACAGTAAGTAAATAAATAAATAAAACTATTTACCTTGCGCTCGCTGCATCGCCAACTCGGCGATGCTGCGAGCGTAAGGTAAATTGGTGATGCAGCGAGCGCAAGGTAAATAGTTTTATTTATTTATTTACTTAATTTACTCCTGGCTGTCGTATGTTCGAATCCACTTCGCATTTTCAGTTGGATTTTTCCCATGAGGCACAGGGTCAACACTGATTTGCATGTAGCTGGGTCTGAACTAAAGTGAGGAAGTAAACTGGGTCTGAACTAAAGTGACAAAGTAAATAGAAGAACGATGATGGATTCAACCCAGATCTGAGACTGGGGGTGAGTATCTGAAAATGTCTGCGCTCCGTCCATCATCTCCCTGTGTTTGCTTTACACTATGCCCACATCCTTGCACCATCGTGCAACGGTGAGCGGGTGCTTTCTTGTTTGAGTTTGTACTGTAAGGGTGCCTTTCCAGTACAAAATACTATGGTTCTACATAATTTAAAAAGTGTTTTAACTGTATGTGTGCCGTACATTTCATCAAATATGCAAACTCAGAAACGGTTTGGTAAAAGAAAGCTTTTTTCACCTTATGGCTGCCTTGAGTAGGTGTAAATTTTGAAGTAAATCCTTTACTATCTTTTTAGTAGGTAGGGATCTGTGTCAAAAATCATGGGCAGGTGCATATGAACGCCAATGTATGAACCACCAGATGCCCCCTTAAAGCAAAGTAGTGCAAGTTTAACACCGAAAAATAAACACTAAAATAATCTTTTGGTCCCTTTATGTCACTTTTGTGATGAAAACCCAGCGCCAAGTATTAGTAAATCTAGACTTCGATGCTCTAGGCCTTCTCCAGCATGGCTATTTGCTCAGAGTACACTCACGTAGAAGAATTCATCTGAAAATCTAGATTACATAATGCCCCGCTACTTCGTCATGGGCTGATGCACCATCTGCACTGCAATATGTAACATCAGTACAAATATGTGCCACCGAATGCTGTGTGCCTTTGTCACCACTCTGGAGACCTTGTCCATGAAAAAAGTTGAGAGTCTTGAACTCGGTATGCATGACAAGATGCAAGGAATAAGCAGACAGCAGGATCCAAACTGATAACCTGCCAATCCCATACTGTAGACATCAGTGGCACTGAGAAGCAATCAATAATACAGCAACCCTGCTGCAATGGCAGGAGCAGGCAAATTGAAAGGACACCCTGTAATTGTCAAAAGAGACACACCTGCTTCGTGGACTTTTCACCAACCTTCCCCCTTCCTTGAATGGCAATATTTCTTCCAAAAGTCCCGCAGGGTGAAGCCAACCCCTCTCCAAACTCATCTTGCTTGCGCCACTTTTGCGTAATTTTTAACATGGGAAAAGTGAGGTACGGGTGGCGCAGGGGGCTTGTAAATAAGGCCCAACATGTGTTGATTTCTCGTGGTTGTTCTTGAGGACAGTGATGGGGAAAGTATATCGAAATTAGCGGGAGTTACAGAGATGTAACAGACGATTTGTTATTTTTATGACCCAGCTGATGTTGATGACAATATCTAATCCTATTTACACATCAACAGTTTTGTGATGTGTTGGTAGCTGGCAGGTTCCTCCACTTCTTCTCACCATATCCCTCCCTCACTCACTACTTCTTCCAACAGAAAACATCATCTGATATCCTGCAGGATGAAATGCAGTCCTCAAAGTAACACTTCCCTTTTATTTAGTAGTCAATAGAATCATATCTTCAGCAGATTAAGCATACATTTGAATACCTTTCCTGTTCATATGTGTGATTGATTACTTGTCTGATAATCATTTTTTTAACTCGACTAGTGGTATTTCTCTAGGTTTTGGCGCCGCAAGGATTTATCCACCTTAAGTAATTCTAGAAAGATATTTTTTGGACGGTGCTACAAGGAGAAGAGAACCACAATCCCTCTTCTAGATTTGGCCTGGGCCACAAAGTACTTGACACTCCTTAGCACACGTTTTGTATCTCTTGGTTTAAGCAGTATACATGTGTTTCCACCATACACCAATCATTCACTCATAAATAAATCAGACTAAAAGGATCAGATTTATTTATGAGTGAATGATTGGTGTATGGTGGAAACACATGTATACTGCTTAAACCAAGAGATACAAAACGTGTGCTAAAGAGTCTCAAGTAAGTTGTCTGATAAGCACATTCTGCCATACATAGAGGGGTCAGTTAGGAAGTTCGAAATGTAATTATGCGTGCAATGTGTGACATTTTCAGAAAGCAGAGAATGATTTGAGTGGAACGTTTCTGAAAAAATGTATTTTCCTCAAAACAGTCTCCTGCCTGCATATCAGATGATTTCCATTGTGAGTTACACCCTCAGTAAAGTTACACGCGATTCCAGCAAAATATGTTTCACAGAAAGATGACCAACTTGTCTGCAGTTTCATCTTTTATAAAACATATATTTAGGCTAGGTTAGTTTCTCTGTTTCATATCATCTAGCAGTGGCGGCTGGTCGAATTTAAAAGCTGAGGGGCGTAAGATCAAATAACAAGTGCAGTCATGCGATGGACGGGAGTAAGCTTGACGTTTCTCAGGGTGGGTTTGTGAGGTTCTCCCCACGAGAACATTTATAAAACATAGTGTATTTTAGCGTAATTTCCATTTTTTGTGCTATGATAAATGGAGCAAAAATGCAGATACAATTTCTGGTTGGCAAAGCAAGGCACGCATTGCTAATAACTTCATTACCACATATGAGAGCGCCTTGGTTTATTTTTTTGAAAAAGTGCACATCCTGTGGTATATTTCAAGGACCTTTCATTTGTCCTAATGACCATTAGCACACATGAGAGCGTCTTGAGATCATTGATCTCAGGATATGCACGGCACAAAAAACGAAGGGCCAGATTTACAAGCTGCATTGCAACACTTTTGCGCCGTCGTTGCACCACTTTTTGTGATGCATCAGCAGCATAACCCATGCACCAGGTTGCTGCCAATTAACAACTCGACACATTCAGGGAGATGCGTCACCTTGGAATGCCCTGAGCACATTATACCTGCATCAGGTATAATGTATGCAGGCTGGGCATTCCCACGCAGAAAAGCCTCATAGAAGTGACACAGTGAAATCTGCAAGATTTCACTGTGCCACTTCTAGGACGCCACTGCATCAAAACCTTACTCCTGCTTGGAGCAGGCATAAGGAGTGACGCATTAGGCCTCCCCCAAGCATTCCTGGGATTGCGTCATGCTTGCGACACAACTTCAGAAATGCATGACTTTTGCGCCGACAGATGTGTCAGAATTTCTGGTGCATCTCTCAATCCTTGCGTCATGGTGTGCTGCATTGTAAATACGATACAAAAGGGGGTAGTGATGGACAGAGCATCTGAACCAATCAAACACTCACACCCAGTCAACAGATCTGGGTTTAATCCATCACCGTTCTTTAGCCCACTCTGCCACCCCAGTTCAGACATGGCCATATGCGAATCAGTCTGACCCTGTGCCTCATGGGATCAGTCCAGCCCGAACTGCCAAGCCATGCCTTCCCTGGACCGGAAACAAGCTTCTGGGACCGGTTTCTGGCATTACAGCCGTCTTCAGCCAGGCTTGCTTGGATCCAGTGGCAAAGTGAGCAAGGGACTCACGTCCGAGCATACCCTGCCAACTTATGGTGAACAAAGTGGTACAAAAGGGGGTGGTGATGGACGGAGCATCTGAACCAATCAAACACTCACACCCAGTCAACAGATCTGGGTTTAATCCATCAGCATTCTTTAACCCACTCTAAACAAAAGCTGTCAGCTGTTTATTGACGGTCTTCTCGATGACTTTAGCCGGGAAGGGAAGGAGAGAGATGGGGCAGAAGTTCTTGACAAGTTGGACATGTACTTTTAACTTTTATATGTCCTGGTAGTGAAAAACTCCTAAGTTTGTGTTTCACTACCTCATGGATTATATCTCCCCTAAAATAACATTTGGATACCGTAGTACATTTTTTCAGTGCAATTTTCAAATGTGTGGACATAACTCATTAATTTTGGTGGCTCTGGAATCTTAATTTAAAATCCTAACTTATGGTAAGTCTGATTTTACATTACATTTCTGAAAATGTCACTTTTAGAACATTGGCATTTTCTTGCCTTAGCCATTTGGTGCCTGTAGCTTGACTCAAGTCACAAGACTGGGTGTAGTTGGCAGTTTGGCTTTGTGTATTCCTCCTAAATAACTGCACACAATGGGAGCTTAGGTGTAACTGAGTGGGTCATCACTGGCAAGATGGGAGGGAGAAGCTGGGTTTAGCATCACTTACACTTAATTGAGCTGTGTCTTGTCCCCACACAAAGGGATGCATTACCCCTGCAGTTAGTCTGGAGCTAGGGTAAAAAAGGCAGAGCATCTGTGCACTTCAAAGGGATGACTCTAGAAGCATTTCCTCACTTCAAAGCACAACTGTGTACAGAAGAAGGACTTCAGACACCACCATTTCACTACACTTCTAGATGTGTGTAAACTCTGCCAGGAAGAAGGACTGCTGTGCTACTGAGGGACTGCCACTCTGCTGTTCTGCACTCTGCTAAACTCCTACTTTGCTGTACTGATCTTCTGCCAGCTGCCTTCTTGCCTGGGTGAGAAGGCCTGGACCTGCATCTCTTGAACCCCAAACCCGGAGTGACTCCAACGGTAAGTTGAATTGACTCCTGATCTGAAGACACATTGATGTAACAGGCTTCCAACCCCTGCACCTGGACACTGCCGTCTGCGAATCTACCCTGCAATGTGGTGCCACCCCAGTCCTGGACCCTTGGAAGGGGGCCTAAGGTGCTTGCCAGTGGAACCAACGCATCTACTCTGTTAAGAAACGCATCCCCGAGCAGAACTGAGTAAGCTGCGCATTATTTCACCCTCTTGAGGCGGAACCGGGAGGTCCTCCCTTACCTGTTTTTTAAAATCTTGTGTGTCCCTAACTTTGCCACTTTTACCCTCGCTTGATTGAATAAGCGTTTTATTGTATTCTACTTTGTGGTGTCACTCCGCTTGACTAAAAAGCGTTTTACCCAGCAGACACTTCAGCCTCATCTCTCCGCTGCCTGAGCCCACTCTCAGCTGAGCATTGATGCTGAGAGTGTGGTCCCGGGGAGCCGAAGCCTCCACAGCGGCCATCTTGGGTGTGACTAAGTGCTCTGGTGCGCTCTAGCTGACTATAAAAGGGGCATTTTTGCTTTCGGCGCCTGAGTAAGCTGCACATTATTTCACCCTCTTGAGGCGGAAGCCGGGAGGTCCTCTCTTACCTGTTTTTTAAAATCTTGTGTGTTCCTAACTTCGCCACTTTTACCCTCGCTTGATTGAATAAGCGTTTTATTGTATTCTACTTTGTGGTATCACTCCGCTTGACTAAAAAGCATTTTACCCGGCAGACACTTCAGCCTCATCTCTCCGCTGCCTGGGCCCACTCTCAGCTGAGCATTGACGCTGAGAGTGTGGTCCCGGGGAGCCGATGCCTCCACAGCGGCCATCTTGTGTGTGACTAAGCGCTCTGGTGCGCTCTAGCTGACTATAAAAGGGGACGGCCTCCCTCCGTGTAGCGGACGCGCCGGACTCACACCGGAATCATGCCAGAGTCCTGCCTGTCTGCGCCCGTCCGCGCCAGGACGGGCCCAGGGACTAGTTACCCTGCCCTCTCCACGCCTGTCCCAGCCACCTATTCGCGCTCCTCCCTTCTGCAATTAAAACACGCCACTACCTCTCCCAACTCCTTGTGCAAACACTCGCTAGACCCTTCACTCAATCGATATTTCTGCCAACACTGTCCTTACCAACTGTTTAAGCCGGCAGAGATCAGGCAGAAACAGGTGCACAAGCTCAATATGGCACTATTGAATTGCCGCTCCCTGCCTAAACATGCCTCTGAGATCTAATTTTTACTACAGGACTTGGAACTGGATGCACTGTTTCCTACAGAAACATGGTTAGGACCCAGTTCAGGCCCAAACATTGTCCAGGCTCTGCCTCCGGGCTACTTAATCCAGCACCTTGATTGAACAGGGAACGTAGGAGGAGGGATCGCAATCCTCCATAAGGATCATCTAGTTTGTTGCCTGTTAGGCAGCCCATTACTTGACTGTGAAAACGTCCGCTTCTCAATCACTCTTTCACCCTCAGCCTCCTTCACGGGGCTTTTAGTATACCGTACTCCAGGATCCTTAGGACAATTCCACAGGACACTGCTAGAAACGGTTGTAAACCTCGCCAGTTTTGCTTCCAACTTTACCATATTGGGAGATCTGAACCTCCATTTCGACGATCCACAAGATACGATAGCTGTGGATCTGGCCCAAGACTTAGAGACATGCGAAATGGTTCAAAGAATCCAAAAGCCCACACACATAAAGGGACACCTACTTGACCCCATTTTTTCTAAAATCACTGACTTAATTACCATGGACCCGAACTCTGTTCCATGGTCAGACCATTCTATAATACCTTTCACCTGGACTGTCCCTCCCCCAGCTCCGGTCAAACCTTTTAGCACTAAGCAGACAAGACACTGGTCCAAACTTAAGATAAACGAATGGTCGGAAGCACTAAGGACTACCTTACCGCCCGCTAACCCGGACATCAATATAGCGAACCCAGAGTTCAACCAGTGGATAGAGAACTCACTGGACGCCATTCTGCCTAGGAAATCTGTAACCCAAATCATCCTTGGTTTAGCCCAGAGCTCCAAAAACTCAAACAGAGCTGTAAACAAGAGGAGAGACAATGTAGAAAAGACTTTGATCTAGAGATAAAAACTAAATACAGGGCCTCCTTTAAAGCCTATAAATCTGCATTAAAGGCAACAAAAACAGCTTTCTACGCAGAGAAAATCATTGCATCCCCCAATTCATCCAAAGAGATTTTCAGAATTGTTAAAACTCTTTTGAAACCTCCTGACCCCCCTCTTGCCCAAAATGCATCAGGGTCCCGATGTGAAGAACTTGCACTTTTCTTCCACACTAAAATCCAAAAAATTCTCCTGGGTCTCCCACCCATCACCACCCCCGAATCACTTCCGTTACCTAAACCTCTCTCTCAAGGTACTTCTCCTGAACTCTCTTCTTTTACCCCTCTCACTGAGGAATTGTTACCCCCCTCCTCAGCTCAAATAAAAGTGCCCCCCTTGACCCTGTTCCAATTAAGATCTTGAAATCAGCCCTGCCTATTATTGCGACTCCAGTCATCAATCTGATCAACACCTCGATTGAAGCAGGCACAGTCCCACGGGACTGGAAAATGGCCATGGTCAAACCACTGTTAAAAAAAAACAACCTTGACCCTGGAGACCTATCCAACTACCGCCCCATCTCCTTTCTCCCAGGCATTAGTAAATTGGCAGAAAAATTTGTAAACCACCAACTGTCCTCATTTTTGGAAGCCTCTAATCTACTCCATCCTTCTCAAACAGGCTTCCGCCCGGGACAAGGGACGGAGACTGCACTTCTTAAGGTGGTGGAAGAGTCTAGGAGGATCCTGGACACAGGTGGCAATGTGGCCATCATCCACCTAGACCTCAGTGCCGCCTTTGATACGGTAAACCACTGTATCCTTTTAGCCCGCCTAAACAAAATTGGAGTCTCGGGAAAATCCCTTTCTTGGCTTGAATCCTTCCTTCGGGAGAGGTATTTCAAGGTATTTGAAGGGGACTGAATGTCTTGCGGAGGTATCAAAGTGGATGGGCCAGTCTCAGCTCAAACTTAATAACCAGAAGACTGAACTGATGTTATTGGGCAAGAAGGCATCATTCAACTCCCCCACGCTATGGCCCTCTTCTATGGGTGCTGGTTCTACCCCTAGAAGCGTGATTAAGAGTTTAGGTTTCTGGCTGGATGATGATCTTTCATTTAAAGTACAAGCCAGGAAAACTGTGGCCACCTGCTTCGGCTTGCTAAAATCCATACGTAAAATCCTCCCTCAACTTCCCGATAGAGCCCAAAAAATCCTTGTCCAAGCCATGATTTTATCTAGGCTTGACTACGGTAATGCGCTCTATCTGGGAGCCCCGGTTTCTGTGATCCAGAAACTCCAGGTAGTCCAAAATTCCGCAGCTAGATTGCTGAGGAGCACTAACCACCGCTCCTCAGCCAAGCCAGCGCTAAGGTCCCTCCATTGGCTACCGATAAAAGAACGGGTATACTTCAAAGCCCTCTGTATTGCCCATAAAAATCTGCAAGGTAAAGGCCCTCCGATCCTTACCAATCTGATCAAACCATATAAAATGACCAGAAACCTCCGCTCAAACGATCTTGACCTGGCACAAGTCAACAGAATCAACTAGGCTCGTACAGGTGGCCGCCTCTTCTCCTATAACACTTCTAAGCTATGGAACTCTCTGCCCCTCCCACTTCATCAGGAGCCCAATCATCTTTCATTTCGTAAGAAAATAAAAACTTGGCTCGTCCCTGGAATCTAACGAATAATTGATCCCTTGTTTCACCTTCAGATCTTCTCTGTCGCAGCTTCAAGCGCTGGGATGCCTCCCGGTAGCAATGCGCTATAAAAGAGCTATTTTCATTTAATTTCATTTCAACTGACTATTTCCTTGGTCGAGTGGCGCATCCCAGAGCAGAACTGAATTATGGCTGCTGCTCTTTGGATTGGACCCATCACAAGACTAACATTGCTGCCACAACCCACATCTTGGGACTAATGCTTTGCCTTCAGAACTGCCCCTGTGTGACACTTCCCCTCAGGCAGGACTTGGTATCTCTTGTTGATAACAGCTTCAACAATGATGACGAAACTCTGCATTGCAGCTTCACTACTGATTGAAATCGACGTATTGCCCCAGCTGTGCATCATATCCCTGACACTGGCCTTCCCATAGCAAGCCATGTCGATTGGATTCTCCACATTGATGCAGCACGATGTCTCATCATAGCCTCGCCACATGTCAGAACTGACGCAACGTATTGAGTGCCCAAAACATGTTCGATGCGAATCCACCCAACAATTCGCAACCAGGATTTAAGGTACTCTGTGCTGCGGGACTAACTGAGTCCCTGTAGCCGATCCACACTCCATCACTGTTGGTCTGAACTTGTGACTTTGTCCAGGTTTGGTGCGACCAGATATCTCCAATAGATCTTTGTCGCTTTATTTTTCACTATATTCTCATTATGCATTTTATAATGTAATAACTCCATGTCTACTCATTAGGTTTTTATTGTTTTCAGCTTTTTTTTATTTATTAAACTAAGCTCTATTCTTTTGATATGGATTGGGATGGTGTGGTGTCTTTCAGTGGTTTATTATTTGAAGGTTTACATAAATACTTTACACATTGCCTCTAGTTAAAGCCTGACTGCTCTGTGCCAATCTATCAGAGGATGTGCACAGGTTAATTTAGGATTTGCTTGTGCCTTACCCTGACTGGAATTAAGGTTGCTGCTTGACAATCAATCAATCAATCAGAGTACTTGTAAAGTGCGCTACTTACCCGTGAGGGTCCCACGGCGCTGAGGGGAGGTGGGTGCTGCTATTGCGCGAAGAGCTAGGTCTTGAGGAGTCTTCTGGAGGCGAGTAGGTCTTGGGTCTGCCGTAGGTGGGTAGGGAGGGTGTTCCAGGTCTTAGCAGCGAGGTAGGAGAAGGATCTGCCACCGGAGGTTGTTTGTTGGATGCGGGGACAGCGGCGAGGGCGAGGCTGGCGGAGAGGAGCTGACGGGTGGGGGTGTAGAAGCTGCGTTTGCTGTTCAGGTAGGCTGGTCTGGCATTGTGGAGTGCTTTGTGTGTGTGGGTGAGGAGCTTGAAGGTGATCCTCTTGTCGACAGGGAGCCAGTGTAGGTCTCTCTGGTGGGGGGGTGATGTGGCTGCGGCGGAGGGCATTGACGATCAGTCGGGAGGAGGCGTTTTGGATGCGTTGTAGTCATCGTAGGTGTTTGGCTGGGATTCCTGCATAGAGTACGTTGCTGCAGTCCAGTCTGCTGCTGACAAGGGCCTGTGTCACCGTCCTTCTTGTTTCGGTCGGGATCCGCTTGTAGATCCTGCGGAGCATGCAGAGGGTGTTGTAGCAGAAGGAGGAGATGGCGTTGACCTGCTTAGACATGGAGAGGGAAGAGTTGAGGATGACTCCTAGGTTGCGTGCATGGTTGGTGGGTGTCGGTGCTGTTCCCAGTGTGGTCGGCCACCAGGAGCCATCCCAGGCTGAGGGGTTGGGTCCGAGGATGAAGACCTCCGTCTTGTCCGAGTTCAGTTTCAGACGGCTGCTCCTCATCCAGTCGGCAACAGCCTTCATTCCATCGTGGAGGTTTGTTTTGGCGGTGTGTGGGTCCTTGGTAAAGGAGAGGATGAGCTGGGTGTCGTCGGCGTAGGAGATGATGTTGAGGTCGTGATGGCCGGCCACCTGTGCGAGGGGGGTAATGTAGACGTTGAACAGCGTCGGGCTGAGGCATGAGCCCTGGGGGACGCCGCAGATGATGTTGGTGTCTTTGGATCAGAAGGGTGGGAGGCGGACGCTCTGGGTTCTGCCGGAGAGGAAGGATGTGGTCTAGTCAAGGGCCTTCTTTCGGATTCCGGCTTTTTGGATGCGTGTCTTTAGAGTGCGATTGCAGACCGTGTCGACGGCGGCTGACAGGTCTGGTAGGATGAGGGCTGATGTTTTGCTGTTGTCTAGTTGGCGCCTGATGTCGTCTGTGGCAGCGATAAGGGCTGTCTCGGTACTGTGGTTTCGTCTGAATCCGGACTGGGATGAGTCCAAGATGTTGTTGTCTTCGAGGTGGTGGGCCAATTGCATGTTGACGATTTTCTCGATGACCTTCGCCGGGAACAAGAGCAGGGAGATGGGCCGGAAGTTCTTGAGGTCCTTGGGGTCTGCCTTGGGCTTCTTGAGGAGGGCATTGATTTCGGCATGCTTCCAGCTTTCCAGGAATGTTGCTGTTTTGAAGGATATGTGGATGACCTTCTGTAGTTGGGGTGCGATGGCTGCGTCTGCTTTGTTGAATACGTGGTATGGGCACAGGTCTGATGGAGATCCTGAGTGGATGGAGTTCATGACCTTGCGTGTCTCCTCGTCGTTGACGTTGGACTAGGAGGTCAGGCGGTTGGTGCTGGTGGTGTTTGCAGGAGAGGTGGAATCTGGTGTAGTCGGGGCAGTTGTGGTGTTGAATCTGTCGTGGATGTCAGCGATCTTGTGGGGGAAGAAGATGGCCATTGAGTCGCACAGTTCTTGTGATGGTGGGATGTCGTTTGCATTGGCGCTGGGGTTGGAGAGCTCTTTTACGATGCTGAAGAGCTCTTTGCTGTCTTGTGCGTTGTTATCCAGGCTGTCATTGAAGGGTGATCTCTTGGCTGATCTGATGAGATGGTGATGTCTGCGGGTGGTGTCCTTGTGGGCTGCGTGGTTGTCCGGTGTGTGTTTGGGGAGCCCTTTCTTCTCCAGTTTCCGGCATGCCCGTTTGGAGGTCTGGAGCTCGTAGGTGAACCAGGTGGCTCTCTTGCTGGCATGGCTGGTTTCTTGAGTGGGGCAAGGGTGTTGGGGCAGTCCTCGATTCACTGTCTGAGGTTGCGGGCTGCGGCGTCTGGGTTGGTGGGGTTGGTGGTTGGTTTCTGGGCGAGGTTGGTGATCAGCTGGTCTTCTGTGACTTTGCTCCAGCAGCGGCAAGGCAGCTGTTGGGTGCAGTGGTGCATGGTTGGTTTCTTGAAGGTGAAGTGGATGCAGAGGTGGTTGGTCCAGTGGAGTTTGGTGGTGTGGTCGAAGGCCATGTGGGTGCCTGTGGAGAAGCTGGGGTCCAGCGTGTGGCCGGTGGCGTGGGTGGGAGTGGTGACGAGTTGTCTGCGGCTGAGGTTGGTGAGGTTGTTTATCAGCGTGGCTGAGTTGGCGTCGTTGTTGTCCTCAAGGTGGAAGTTCAGGTCCCCAAGGAGGATGTAGTCCGTGGAAGCGAGTGCGTGGGTGCTGGCAAGGTCGGCGATGGAGTTGCTGAACTGAGCATGAGTTCCGGGGGGGTCTGTAGATGAGTGTTCCTCTGTGGGTCGTGTTGGGGTTGGTGTGGATCCGGAAGTGCAGGTGTTCGGCGGTGTTGAGGGTGTCGTCTGCATGAGTGGCGACCTTGAGGGTGGACTTGTGGACGGTGGCTATTCCTCCTCCGATTCCGTTGGCGCGATCCCTGCAGGTGATCTTGTAACCGTTCGGGATGGCTATGGTGATGTTGGGTGCTGAGCAGTCGTTCCACCAGGTCTCGGTTAGGAAGGCCACGTCTGGGGCAGATGTGTCGAGCAGATCCCTGAGCTCGACGGCGTGTTTGCGGGCAGAGCGGGTGTTGTGGAGAATGCAGCGGAGGTGGTTGGATCCAGGAGGTTTGGTGGCTCTGTCGCAGGTGAAGCTGCTGGTGCACAGGAGAAGTGTCCGTGGGTCCATTTTGGGGCAGCCTGGAAGCAGGAGTGGTTTCGACCGGCGTTGAGTGCATGGAGGGTGCTGGCGTCGTAGCGGAGTCTGGTGTTGTGGCATTTACGGGGTCATGGGGTTCTGGCGCTTGGCGCGGTCCAGGTGCAGACGGGTGCAGAAGGGCTTACCCTAGGCGCACCTTTGGCATGCCCGCTGCATGTGTCCGCTGCACGACAAGGGCTCACAACCCAGTCAACCAGTAGCCCAGCTTCTAAAAGTGATTTAACTTAACACATGTGCAATCAGGGCCGGGCTGGGAACCGAAACCGGCCCTGGCAAAGTGCTCGGCCGGCCTCCCCCCCCCCCTGCAAAAAACCGGCCCTGTAACAAAAACGGCCCCCTGGGGCCCAATACCGGCCCCCACCCATGCGGCCGACCGGGGGATTGCCCGGTGCCCGCAACGGCCAGTCCGGGCCTGTGTGCAATTGTGCAAGTGTCTGCCTGCCTTTCCGGTCTCTCTTGTCAATGAGAACAAGAGAAAGGAAAGCAGCCAGGAATTGAAGCTGTCACCAGTACAGGCTTTCCTTTATTATCAGTAGAGAATGTTTTGTGGATGGTAATTGCTCTTAGCAATTATCATTTTGTTCTAACCGATTACCATCAGCAAAACGTATAAAGCTGCCATCTGGGTGGGTGGAGCATCAACGCTCTCAACCAGGAGCCACTGCTGTCATCTAGTAAGCTAAATGTTGAAGCATTTATGTACTTTTAGTATAAACACCCAAGCAATATTGCAGGTTTTAGATATTTCAGAATTTCGGAATACCCATGTTTGGCCATTTTCCCGTTTTCTCATTTCCGCTCGCTCACTTTAACACTTAAGAGCCGGGTATAAATAAAGATCGCCGCTAGCTCTCCTCACTTCAGCGGAGCAGCATGTCGGGTAAGACGGTGGATAGTATGTCCCGAACCCGTGAGTATGAAACAGAAAACAACCATATCCAAAACCAACTAAGTAAGTGAGATTGTATTTTTATACCTGCACTACCTCTCACTTCAGATTGCATAATATCAACACCCCAGACGTTCCTATTGCTCATGAAGCAAGCTTCATAAGTAAGACCAAGACTTCCTGTATTTTCTGGTAATTTATGTATCTTTGTTGTATCTTTTGTTAGTGTCTTTTTATTTACAGGGCTTATTCAAGCACATGGTATGGTTCCAGGTGACTGCACCTGCTTGAACTACCCAGTACATGGGTAACCATCTCTGTTCCTTGTGTTCTTTCCATACAGGTCATTGAACTTGTAGCAGACTGCTGTAGGCACATTACAGCCTTATAGTATTTTCATTTTTTATATTTTCAACTTTAATACATTTCGATATATTTAATGAAACGTGATTAAGGTGGGAAAGTTGTGTCCCCGTCCTGAAGAAGGAGCTTTGCCTCAGAAACATGTCGACGCACACCTGAGGTCCTGTCCATAAACATGACAGATCTAACCTCACACTGCACTTTTTTTAATAGTACCAGCCGGAGTTAGGAATAAAATTGTTTTCGAGTATACTCACGTGCCAGGTACTTTTTAAACCTTCACCACGTCCCACCATTCACTTGTAAATACACCCAACACACATCCACCATATATAGTAATTAACTATAAGTGCTCCCACGTAGTCGTAGGTCATAGCACGCCGCATCCTGTTAGAGGGGTGCGAAGACCCCGATGATAAAGCATGACACAAAGGGGCCTTTTGGTGTGTGAGGGGTATTTTACAAAACACTAAGTGCTCCAACACCATCTGTTGAACACTTCGCCCCACCTCTGAGTTGGATTCTCTTTGTTTATTAAAGTATTCTGTGGAGCAAGAATCCTTCTCCATTTTGCTCTACCTCCCCCTCCTGTTGTTTGTACAGACGAGTTCCTTGCCATGTTATCCAATGGGAGGTGGATAACATGGCTAAGAGCATTTAGTCTCTAATGCGTGATTATCGCTGTATTCTCAGCGATATTCACGCATTTCGCCGCTATCGCTGGAAAATGTATTGCTTTGGAGATAAACGTTGCTAATAGCACGTTATCTCAGCGATAGATTCCGGCGATGCTCAGCGATAGAAAAATCGTTGCTAAGCCTATTTAGCGATAAATATTGCTACTTGTTGGTAATATGCCCCTTAGTGTCTAGACTGCTTCCTTCAGCTGTTATCCTTCGCCTAATTTTGCACGGCAAGCAGAGGCTCAGTTTACCTATTGTACGCTCCCAGGTCATACTTGCACATTTGAAAATAATCGGTACACTCCATTTCTTGGACTTTGAACCCTTCCAGAAGGTTAGTTAAGACAATTACGGCATCTCACAGGCAAGCCAATATTGATGTATCACAAACCAAAAGCACAAATGTATCCTCATTGACTGAAAGATATTTGTTGGTAAGTGAATTTTATTCTGCTGCCCACTTCCCTTAGGTATCACGTGCCATTGATTTCACCCATGTGTACTTCAGCAACCTCTCAATTGTAGACACCATTTCCACGACAGATTCAACTCAACCTCCATCAACATGCAAGTGGTCTGCAATGTCAGAGACTGCTTAACTGATGTATGTGCATATACGCTGCTTTTATTGGGTGCTCACATAACAGGTACCGTTTTCTGACTGTCCGTTCTTGTACATAAGAAGGTTGCTGCAGAGTTTAATGACATGATTGCTAGGTTCGTTTGTCTAACTAATATTGGGATTCAACCCATACCTAGGTAATGCCAGTACAAACATAGATGGGTCATTTGGATCCTGGTGGTACTCGTTTCCACTAAGGCAACATAATAATGTACTCTGCTGCCCAGGAAACAAACAGCCTGATTCATCATTGGGAGGTTTTGCGAGTCTGAAATAGTGAATCATAAGGAATCGCTATTCCAGACTCGCAAAACGGGATTCATGAAGGAATAGCAAATTTTTTTGCGATTCCTACTGATTCCTTATTTGCGATTTGCAAATTGCTAATTGCAAATAAGATAGCGATTTAAAGGGTGCCAGGGGTGTCCAAAGAACACCCTGTAGCACCCCTTAAATGCAAATTGAAACAGGTGTTGCGCACACACATGTCCAAAGGACATGTGTGTGTGCAACATGCAACTTAGAAAAATGCTTTTAAAAGCATTTTTCTAAGTTTTCGCTATTTACCACGAGGTTTGACCTCGCGGTAAATAGCGGGCCGAAATTGCGAATTCGCAAATTTTAAATGGATGATGAATTGCATTTAAGGAATCTCAAATAGAGATTCCTTAAATGTAATTCATCGCAAAATAGCAAAATCGCTATTACCGATTTTTGCATTTGGAATGATGAATCCCAAATGCAAAAATAGCGTTCGCAAAGAGCCAGATTCTCAGAATCTGGCCCTTTGCGAGCCGATTTCGGCTTGATGAATCAGGCTGATAAAGTTCAGCATATTTAGCGATTTAGCACTTTCTGCCTGCCTGGTGCCACCAAGGTAACTCTTCTGTAGGCAAGGAAAGTTTGCTGAGTAGCTGCCATATATCATCTATTCTCTCAGCAAGCTTTTCAATTTCGCAAAAACAAACTGCATAAGCAGGAGTTTATTTTTGTTAATCAAAAAAACAAATAACTCTACTAACCGGAAAGTTTTCTCCCAGGATGTGGTGATAATTCTTTTTTTTCTGTTCGGGACCATTCGAATTTTTTTGTCAGTCCCGAACAGAAAATAAGTAATTCCTCACTAGGGCCTCAAATCCATTGGGGTGTCAGTGTAAGGTTTTCTATGCCAGCGGTAGAAACATGATGTCTGTCTGACTTTAAATAGAGCATCAGTTTGGCAGACGAGGTACAACACCACATTTGTGGCAGAGTACCCTATCTACTAAACTCTAAATGAGACCCATAACCACTTCGACCTATCACAATAGACACATGCATTTCAAATAGTGATAAAAACATTTATTTTTATTTTGATGTAGTAATGGACATTTGCACTTATGTTTTTTCTTCTATTTCCTTTCCAATGGGAATCCAAAAGAGAATTGGGAACTGAGGAATCAGGGCACACATATCAGAGGACCTCACATGCTAGGAGGGCACAGGAGGACAAGGACTCAAAAACAAGAGGGCACCAGTATGGAGACCCTTCTGGAGATTCATACAGTCAGAATTTAAAATACCCTTAGTGGAGGCTGTGGAAGCCTCCAAGGGGGTAGCCAATCTGGATACTAGATGGTAGGAAGGGAAATAGGATGGGGCTCCTCCTAGACAGCAGGTTCTAACAGATCTAACATCTGTGGCCCTCCAACTGCACCTCCTGTTACCCTCATGCCCACAAGGTTGGTGGCTAAGTGTATGATTCATACTTGTCACCCTTGCTCTATCCAGTTGAGTTCCACTGCAGTTTCTGGTCAAAAGGAGCTCGTTTAGGAACTTTAGGTGATGACCCAGATTGAAGGGCAGGCTGAAAAGCACAGATAGCTCTAGTATCTCCTGTCTTCATTGACTGCAGCTATTTCCACTCATTCTGTCTCCCATCCCTCCCATGCCAGTTTGTTATGTCACCGGAGTATCCCGCTTTAATTTCTCCTCTTTCTAAGGACAGCTGCCTTCTCTCCAAAGCAGATTTGTACATTATTTGTTATACTTTTTTTTTAATTACATTTGTACTTTATTACACCTTTAAAATGTGCACACAGCCTTCATCGCCTACAACCCGGAGGCCGGCGGCAACGGTAGTTCACACCCAGATCCCTGAGTAGAGGCCACCCACACAGCCACGACGCCAACATCCCGGGGGCCTGGCGGCGCACCGGAAGGAAAGAAAGAAATGTGAGACAATGTCGAATTATGAAAGCAGCTGATGACTGACCTCAATATAACAAAAAAAAACCCCAACCAGCAGCGGTGGTGATGACACTCCATATCACAGTTCGGTGTGCAAGGGTATTGCAGTCAGTATACATATATCAAACCAACTTCTTGAAGACCTGTGGATAAAGTCTCCTGGTAGGGAGAAATGAAAAGGTGTAGTAAACCACAAAAAAGCCACCCAAAAACAAAACCCCCTCCCTACGAACTAGCCAGCCTACCTATACCCGTGTCCACTCGCTCACCCGCACCAACTACCACTTTTACAGTCGAACTCAGGACCCATTGCAACTGACCCAAGGGCTCAATGGAACGGAACAAAGCTCGAGAGGGACTGTGCGAACTACTACCTAGTACAGCCGTCATAAGCAGTCACCCAGCACACTGCACAGGCAAGACTCAGGCAGGATCCCCAACCCACCTTCGGCATGGAAACACTCAACCACAATTCTCATCAAAATCAACCATCGCCACCCCACCTTCCTGCAGCTCATCCAACTCCTCCCCCTCAGGATCTGACTCACTGTCCCCTTGCGCGCTCTGGAATTCCTTAAATAACCCCCAGAAGTTCTTGGGGCGACTTTTTGGGGGAAGCAGTTCACTGTACACCTCCGACTGCGTGCAACAGTAAAGCAAATCCGCCTCCCAGCGCTTCTTAGTAGGAACCGGCCCCCTCATCCAGCACAACGCAACCAGACGCTTGGCCGTCAGCAACGCCATGTCAGCAAGTCGCCTCAATGCCACTGGCAACGGTTTAGAGAAACCCAGCAGTGCCAGCGCCGGGCAGGGCAAAATCTCCACACCCAGGATAGAGCTAAGTTCCGTGAAGACCTCACTCCAAAACTTATGGATACTAGGGCAAGTCCAGGACATATGTAGGAAATCAGCCGTAGGGAAATGGCAGCGTTCACACTCCGCTGACTCCCGTAGCCCATACCTGTGGAGCCTTTCCGGCGTGTAATATACCCGCTGCAGGTACTTAAAGTGGATGAGGCGGTGCCTACTATTAAGTGAAATTTTCCTAGTGTTCGCGCAGCAATATTGCCACATCTCATCTGAGATGGGAGACTGAAGGTCGGCCTGCCAGGCCAATTGGGCCCTGGAGGGGGGGCACTGCCGGTGCGCATCACCAAGTTTCTTAAGGGCAGTGATCAATTTACGGGAATAGTGGGTCTTGATTACATACGTGAGCTCAGGCATTTCCTGCGGCTCTGCCAATTCCGGGCCCAGGGATACCAGCGCCGCTCTACGAACCCTGTGGTATTGGAAGCTATGCAATAGCGTCGCCCCAGGGTAGGACTGGAGAGCCTGCTGCGACGTCTTCAAAGTGCCATTTAAGAAGAGATCCCCCATCTTGTCGATGCCCAACTCCCGCAGCGCCTTCAGGACGCCCTTCTCCGCTAGCGGGGCCAACCATACTGCCCACTCCACTCGTAGTAGGGGAGAGTACAACAGCTCACTCTCACTCTCTCGGGAGCGGACCATTGCATGCCAAGCGTGGTTTGTGGCAGCAATGGAATCCAAGTTACCGACCCTTCGATCGGCTGGATAGCATATCGTGGCCGGGAGAGGTGTAGGGTCTGCAAAGAGGCGTTCCAATTTCACATGTGGGATGCCAGGATCCCCGTGAATGTGTGAAGATGTGCCCCCTGCGCAATCCTATAGTACCTTTCCAGGTCCGGAGCCCCAAGAACCTCATGTTCATAGGGAAGAAGGAGCGTTTGCCATTGAACCCTTGGCTGTTTGCCCCCCCACGCAAGTCGTATAAGCGTTTGGGTAAGCTGGCGAAAAAAGGCCTTAGAAAGGACCACCGGTATGTTTGTGAAGAGAAAGAGGAATCTGGGGAGCACCACCATTTTCATGAGCGCTATCCTACCCATAAGGGACAGCGGGAGCCTGCACCATACCTCAACATCATCCACCAGTTTGGAATATGCAACCCCATAGTTTTCTCGTATCAGGACCTCAGGGTCAGTGTGAATGCGGATCCCCAAATAACGTATGGAGTCCGTGGTCCATTGCAATGGGTACTCCGAGTCAAACGGGAGCGTTACCGGAGTCAAAGGCAACGCCACTGATTTATTCCAATTGACCCGAAGGCCCAATAAGGCCCCGAACCTCACAACTTCCCGCAATACCGCCGAAAGGTTTGCTTCCGGGTCACGAACATAAAGCAGGGTGTCGTCCGCATAAGTCGAGATACCAATCTGGTATGACGGAAAGTTGATTTCCTCGAACCTGTGATATTCTCTTATAGCGCAGGCCAGGGGTTCCACCACCATGGCATACAACAGCGGGGAGAGGGGACGGCCCTGCCGAGTGCCCCTGCTGATCTCGATCGGGGCGGTGACCAAATTCCCTATCTTTAGCCGCGCGGTGGGTTTGTAGTACAGGGCTCCCAGCATCTGCAGAAATGGTTCTCCGAGCCCATACTTACGAAGGACTCTGAGCATAAACGACCACTCCACAGAGTCAAAGGCCTTTTCCATGTCTAGGAAAATGGCCACAGCCTTATTTTCTTGCCGGACATGCTGAATAGTGCCCAACACCGTGCGGATGTTATAGGTTAAGTTACGCGTCGGGACAAACCCAGCTTGCTCCGGGGCGACCAAGTCCGGGACCAGAAGAGCCAAGCGTGTCGCCAGAACCTTCGCATACAGTTTCGCGTCCACGTTAATCAATGAAAGCGGCCTGTAAGAGCCACATTCATTGGGGGCTTGCCTGGCTTCGGGATGGTTATGAGCAGCGCTTCCCTCATAGATTTCGTCATACTGCCTTGTTGACAAATATCGTCAAAAAGGAGCATCAGGTATGAGACCAGCTTATCCTGAAAGGCCTTGTAAAAAGCCACCGTGAGGCCATCCGACCCAGGAGCGCTACCCGACCTCATTCCCTCTAGCGCCTCTGTTATTTCCTCTTTCTGAAACGGGGCCATTAGAAACTCTCTTTGCCAGTCGGCCAAGAAGGGCATTTGTATGTAACTCAAGTAGTCGTCGATTTACTCCTCAAGGTGGCCGGACTTCGACGAGTACAGTGCCGTATAATAAGTATGGAATTCCGCCAGGATATCCTGCTCCTCCGTCACCAGTAGCCGTCACTAACTCCCCGATCACTAAGGGTGGCCTGCTGTTGCGCATCAGTTTGGCAAGAAGGGAGCCGGGGCGGTCTCGTTCCCCATACGCACGGGCTGTGGCATATTTACCCATGTGTTTAATCTCCCTGTCCGCCTCGTCGTGAAATTCCTCTAACAGGGGTTTAAGTTTGTCCGTGATGTCAGCTGAACCCGTATCTCCCGCCTGCCGTTCCAGATCAGCTAGTTGTGTTTCGAGCAGTTTCAACCGTTGCCTGATAGCCTTGAGCACCCCTGAGTGTTTAGCCATCGTCATCCCTCTGATATATACCTTAAATGCATCCCAGAGCACCTGGACACTATCCACCGATCCCACATTAGTTGAGAAAAACACCTCTATGTCCTCAGCCAGCTCCCCTCTGAAGGCTTCGTCTAGGAGGGAATATGGGGGGAATCTCCAGGTAAACGGGGGAATCCTCCTAGCTGGGGCAACCAGGAGCAAAAGCAGAGGCGAATGATCAGACAGCGTGCAAGGCAACACAGTGCACCCCTTCACCGAATCAAGCAGGGACCGGGAGATGAACCAATAATCGATCCTCGTGTGGAGGTTATGGTAGGCAGAGTAATGGGTGAACCCGCCCTGCCCTGAGTGCCTATGGCGCCACACGTCCAGCAGGTCAAGCTTCACTAGTTCCGTTAACAGGAGCAGTGCCGAGGCAGCCGGGGACCTGGGGGGACCAGCCGACCTGTCTAATTCTGGGTTCAAAACCAAATTGAAATCCCCCCCCACAGCATCCTAGAGCCCACATACAGTCTACAGCTGTCCGCTAGCGATGCATAGAAAATAGGAGAGTCATAATTGGGGCCATACACATTCACAAGCAACAAATCATGACCTTTCCCCACACAACGAGTAATCGCATACCGACCCTCCGGGTCTACAGCTACCTGCTGAAGCGACAACTGAGATTTAGGATTAGCCCAGGTGATCACCCCTCTTGCATGTGTGGTGAACCCTGCAGCAACACATGCGTTCCCAAGACCCCTCGCCTGCAACATGGGACTAGACAAAGGCAGGTGGGTTTCCTGCAGCAAGGTGAGATCAATTTGGTGTCGCTGCAAGTAGGCCAGGACCTTCCTAAGTTTGCGAAAATCGTTGAGCCCTCTCACATTCCATGATAGCAGTCTAAGAGAGCCTAGGCCGCACTCCGGCCCTAAAGACTCAGCATTTGCCATTGTAAGACAGAGAGCTCATCAGAGTAGAGCAGATGGTATAGCAGACACACTCCAGTAGCTGGCTCAAACAGACCCCCCCCTCCAACAGTCCCCGAATTCCCCACAATGTATGAGCAACAACAGAAGAATAGTACAAACGTTCACCCACCCACAGCCGACCAACCCCAACCCGGTCAGACAGAGCACATCACCACCCGCCCTGAACCCTCCCCAACACAACACACTACAAACCCAAAGACCCTCTAGAGAGTCAAGAGCCGAAAGCGTAGGGGCAGAGGTTCCCAGCCAGACAGCAATTCAATCAAGCAAGAACCAGATACCTCAGTAGCCCCCCCACCTAACCCCCTAGTGTCGTTCGGCACCCCCCAGCCCCAGCAAAAGCAGAGTGACAAATAACAAGCCCCTCAGTCCTAGGGTAACACCCCCCAATACGAAAGTCAATCAGTAAACCATAGTAATATCACTTCCCTGCACCATGTCCCAAGCAGCCAAAACCACACTCCACAAAGTCAAAGAAGTAGGTTCATAGGACCTGTAGTTGTAACACGACCAGCACTGGAGACCTAGCCAAGCCGAGTACAGGGTCGTAGAGTGGATCACCCTCGGCCATCCATAGAGGCGGCCACCTCCTCTTTTTCACGTTGACCCCTCGGGCTGTTGCGTTGTTCCTTGGCCCATTCCTTGAGAGATTTTTTCAGGTCCGCTGGGTCCGTAAAAAAATGCGAGTGCCCCTGCTTATTGATCCTGAGTCTCGCCGGGTACAACATGGCGTAGTCTAGCCCCATGTGTCTCATCTTTTTATATGGGGCAAAGCGCTTTCTTTCCTCCTGTACTCTCGCCGTGAAGTCAGGGTAGAGGGAGATGTTCATACCCTCAAACTGCAGATCCCCTTTCTCCCTCGCCAGCCGCAGTGCCAAGTCACGGTCCCTGTAGTTCAAGAGTTTTGCGATGATCGGCCGCGGTGGAAGGCCAGGTTGCGGCTTCGGTCCCAGGGTGCGATGGGCCCTCTCGACGATAAACATAGGGGAGAAGACGTCCTCCCCCAGCAGCGTGTGGAGTAACTTCTCCACAAACAGCTCCATCTTGCCAGTATTGGTAGACTACGCTACTCCCGTGATGCGGACGTTGGAGCGCCATGAGCGTGCTTCCAGGTCCTCCGTCTTGTCTTGTATGACCTGGAGTAGGCGGCCGAACTGCTTCCGATCTTTATCCCATTCCGTCTGGGCCTCCTCCGCCTCCGTCAGCCACCTCTCCGCCATATCCAGCCGCTCAGCATGTTTGTCCACCCTTTCAGACATGCGGTCCATCCTGAAGGACAGAGCGTCAATTTTCGTGCCGATCGCCGTCATACTATCCTGTAAGCCCTTTTCCATGGTGCAAAGCATTTCGCGGATGTCCGCACACAGCGAGCTATCAGCAGTCGCAGGCTGCGTCCAGGTCTCCGGAGGCGCCCCTTCAGCCCCCTTCGGCTTCCGCTGATCGAACGACAGTTTCGGTTGGGTCCTATCTCCCTTCCCCATAGCGTCGCTTATGGGTCGTTAGCAAGGCACCCCAGCCAGTGCCGGTGTGGTGTAATGGGGGCGCCGGGGGAGCGAACTCCGTTGAGCAAGTTGTTGCGTAGCAAAAAAATTGAAGCCAAAATGGCGGCCGCAGGCCGTTAGCTCCGGGCGGGCCCAGGGAAAGACGAAGCCTGCCACCAGGCGCGCACAACAGTGCAGATCCCACTGATGACAAGGGAATAGCACCAGCACACTCCAGCACTCTTCCAGGCCACTGTGCCACGTCGGCCCCCGAGGCGTTCCAGGTGGAGGCGTCCGCCGACAAATATCTTCGGGAGGATATAGCTTCCCGCCGAGGGGTTCCCGCGCCTTGCCGGAACACCTCCAGGCAATAGCAGTTGGGCCACGGTTAACGCACCTCCGCAAGCAGTGCGACCACGTCCACTCTCCAAAGCTCAGGTTAAAGTCACTTAGAAGAAACCACAGGATAGTCGTCAATCCGGCAGACCGAGTCCACTCCGGCACCACACGCCGCACGCAGCGTGACGCAGGCCGGGCAGCCCCTCAGGATAGTCCGTGGATTGCGGCCTGGTCCGTCACTTTGCCCTCCGCCTACCAGCGGAGCGAAACCACAACCGATTTCAACCGGGGAAGGTGCCCCCACCAGCACCGGGGGCAGCTGAAGCAATACCCTCAGTGTCTAGGGCCAGCCAGGTGCCAAAAGGATAGCTTTGTTGGATATTAAAGGGGCTCAGGCAAGGAGCTCAGCGCTCAAACGTCTTTCATGGACGCCGGCAAGCTCCGCCCCCTATTTGTTATACTTTTTAATTGACATAAATCTACATTTTTAAAACTCAAACATGTTATGTTTTCTTACTTTCCACTATTTGTGTAGGTATGAAAGTAAATATATGTTTTTCTTTTCTTTTAAGGAATACTTCTAAATATTTTATATTGTTGTCTATTCGTTCGGCACCCCCCCCAGCCCCAGCAAAAGCAGAGTGACAAATAACAAGCCCCTCAGTCCTAGGGTAACACCCCCCAATACGAAAGTCAATCAGTAAACCATAGTAATATCACTTCCCTGCAGCATGTCCCAAGCAGCCAAAACCACACTCCACAAAGTCAAAGAAGTAGGTTCATAGGACCTGTATTTGTAACACGACCAGCACTGGAGACCTAGCCAAGCCGAGTACAGGGTCGTAGAGTGGATCACCCTCGGCCATCCATAGAGGCGGCCACCTCCTCGTTTTCACGTTGACCCCTCGGGCTGTTGCGTTGTTCCTTGGCCCATTCCTTGAGAGATTTTTTCAGGTCCGCTGGGTCCGTAAAAAAATGCGAGTGCCCCTGCTTATTGATCCTGAGTCTCGCCGGGTACAACATGGCGTAGTCTAGCCCCATGTCTCTCATCTGCTTTTTATACGGGGCAAAGCGCTTTCTTTCCTCCTGTACTCTCGCCGTGAAGTCAGGGTAGAGGGAGATGTTCATACCCTCAAACTGCAGATCCCCTTTCTCCCTCGCCAGCCGCAGTGCCAAGTCACGGTCCCTGTAGTTCAAGAGTTTTGCGATGATCGGCCGCGGTGGAAGGCCAGGTTGCGGCTTCGGTCCCAGGGTGCGATGGGCCCTCTCGACGATAAACATAGGGGAGAAGACGTCCTCCCCCAGCAGCGTGTGGAGTAACTTCTCCACAAACAGCTCCATCTTGCCAGTATTGGTAGACTCCGCTACTCCCGTGATGCGGACGTTGGAGCGCCATGAGCGTGCTTCCAGGTCCTCCGTCTTGTCTTGTATGACCTGGAGTAGGCGGCGAACTGCTTCCGATCTTTATCCCATTCCGTCTGGGCCTCCTCCGCCTCCGTCAGCCACCTCTCCGCCATATCCAGCCGCTCAGCATGTTTGTCCACCCTTTCAGACATGCGGTCCATCCTGAAGGACAGAGCGTCAATTTTCGTGTCGATCGCCGTCATACTATCCTGTAAGCCCTTTTCCATGGTGCAAAGCATTTCGCGGATGTCCGCACACAGCGAGCTATCAGCAGTCGCAGGCTGCGTCCAGGTCTCCGGAGGCGCCCCTTCAGCCCCCTTCGGCTTCCGCTGATCGAACGACAGTTTCGGTTGGTTCCTATCTCCCTTCCCCATAGCGTCGCTTATGGGTCGTTAGCAAGGCACCCCAGCCAGTGCCGGCGTGGTGTAATGGGGGCGCCGGGGGAGCGAACTCCGTTGAGCAAGTTGTTGCGTAGCAAAAAAATTGAAGCCAAAATGGTGGCCGCAGGCCGTTAGCTCCGGGCGGGCCCAGGGAAAGACGAAGCCTGCCACCAGGCGCGCACAACAGTGCAGATCCCACTGATGACAAGGGAATAGCACCAGCACACTCCAGCACTCTTCCAGGCCACTGTGCCACGTCGGCCCCCGAGGCGTTCCAGGTGGAGGCGTCCGCCGACAAATATCTTCGGGAGGATATAGCTTCCCGCCGAGGGGTTCCCGCGCCTTGCCGGAACACCTCCAGGCAATAGCAGTTGGGCCACGGTTAACGCACCTCCGCAAGCAGTGCGACCACGTCCACTCTCCAAAGCTCAGGTTAAAGTCACTTAGAAGAAACCACAGGATAGTCGTCAATCCGGCAGACCGAGTCCACTCCGGCACCACACGCCGCACGCAGCGTGACTCAGGCCGGGCAGCCCCTCAGGATAGTCCGTGGATTGCGGCCTGGTCCGTCACTTTGCCCTCCGCCTACCAGCGGAGCGAAACCACAACCGATTTCAACCGGGGAAGGTGCCCCCACCAGCACCGGGGGCAGCTGAAGCAATAACCTCAGTGTCTAGGGCCAGCCAGGTGCCAAAAGGATAGCTTTGTTGCATATTAAAGGGGCTCAGGCGAGGAGCTCAGCGCTCAAACGTCTTTCATGGACGCCGGCAAGCTCCGCCCCCTATTTGTTATACTTTTTAATTGACATAAATCTACATTTTTAAAACTCAAACATGCTATGTTTTCTTACTTTCCACTATTTGTGTAGGTATGAAAGTAAATATATGTTTTTCTTTTCTTTTAAGGAATACTTCTAAATATTTTATATTGTTGTCTATTCATAAAATTACATTATTCTCATACATCCATAGTCCTGGCCACACAAAAAGTTAGCATTAAATGTGTTCTTTTAAATATCCAAAAGTTGTGTGATGGATAGTATCGATGTGGTGTATTTTTGACAATGTATCAACAACTGGTAGTTAAATTGTTTATGGGGGGTGATGGTTGCTGTTCATGCCCAATGAGGCTGTTGCCTGCATGTACATCTGTGCAGTACAGGGCCCAGATTAGAATGAGGCTGTGACCTGATAGAGGGTATTAGCAGATTGTTAATTGGGTGTGTGGGTGAGGCGAGCTGTGAAGGTTGGTGTTGTGAAAGTGTAAGGTATTGGGAAATAAAACACAGATTTTTGTGTTTAAAGCACCAAAATCCAAATAATACAGAAAATACAGTACACATTTCCCCTTTTAAATTTCGGCAGGTTTCACCTACTAAAATTTAACAAAGCTTGAGGTATTTAACTCACCCAAGAATTATCGGATGTGTTAAATACCTTTTATCTCGTAATTGCGTTCTGTGCGTAAACATGGGTTAACGCAAGGGTTGGATTTAAATGACCAACTAGTAATCAAGCCCTTACTGTTTAACAGTACAGATTGTGTATATGCCTTCAAACTGTACGGAAGTATTGTATATTAGTTGAAAGCACCAAATGACAATTTAGCATAGGGAACTGATACAAAAGAATATTATTTAATGCTATTTACAAGATTATATGAGAACAAACCCATATTTACCTTCAAAGTACATTGCCACAGGTCACTGGCATAAAAAAACTTGAGGACCCCCCTTACAAGGTACTGCGAGGGCCCCCCTCGTGGCTCAATCAGGAGCTCTCCAGCCAGAGTATGGTGCTGAAGGGGCCCCCTGGAGCTTGGGGGCCTCCTGCACCACTGGGGCTGTAGAGGCCAGTGTTAAGCCACTGCCGCAGATGCTTCCTTCGTGGATGAACCCCTAAATGGCTACTGCTTATCCTGTTTCCTGGAAGAAGGTGGAGAACAGGAAACTCTAGATCCAGCAGCTATTCTAAACAGTATGGGAAAAATGCATATTTGTGCCCAGGGCCCAGCTCTCACAGTACTGCTACATTTTTACAGCTCCTGTCTTCTCTTTGCTTTTCCCCTGCTTTTTGAGTGCCTTCTCCTTGCTTTTTCCTCGTTTTCACTGATTTCTATTTGCTTTTTACCCTGTTCTTTGAGTGCCTTCTCCTTGCTTTTCTATTGTTTTTACTGCTTTCTGATGGTTTCCCCCCATTTTTTGAGTGATATCTCATTGCCTTTTCCTCATTTTCACTGCTTCATCTTTACTTTCCTCTGTTTTTTAGGTGCTTTCTCCTTACTTTTCCCTCGTTCTCAGTGCTTTCTCCATGTTCTTTTATCCCATTATGTTGAATGCCTTCTCCTTGCTTTCCCTTGTGTTTACTGTTTTTTTCTTCCTTATTACCTCATTTTTTAGTTCCTTCTCCTTGCTTTCCCTTCTCTTTCATTGCTTCCTCCATGGTTTTCCCCCATTGCCGCCTGGCTGTGCCCACCACCTTCAGCGCGCCTCCCAGGACCTAATTAATAGAGGCTGCAACACAACCCCATTGAGACTGCATCAGGCAGAGCTCTCCCTGTGCTGCTGCATTGCACTTGCTCCTGTCTTCTCCTTGCTTTTTCATTATGTATTTTGAGTGTCTTTTCCTTTACTTTCCCTTTCTTTTCACTGCATTATCCTTGCTCTCTCCTCTATTTTTTGCATGTCTTCTCCTTGCTTTACTCTCATTTAAGAAATAAAGGAAGCAACTCCAGTGCCTTCAGACCCTCACAGGTGATTTGCCATGCTTTACAAATCTTTGAATGATTAAGTGATTGGTACTGGGAATAAAATGTGATTCGTAAAACAAACGTTTACAAATTACATGGATATTAGAGATTTTCAAATTATGAGAGAGAAATAGATGCACACAAAGAGTGAAAATAGGTTAAAAAGAGTGACCATAGAATGTAGTAGATATATTCCTGTGTGTCTCATGTTTTTGTGTGATGATTGGCGAATTGGGTGGATGCCATGGACCATTGTATAATTGAAGCCATGAAGGAAGACATACAGAATTCGTAAATTTGCCTACACAGTTAGTATCAATGTATAGTAATATACCATTTATAGACATAGACATAGCATAGACCAACACACAGACTTCTCTAATCAAAGACATAGAGTTAAATTGTTATTTGTAGACCAACATTGAAATGGTGTGGAAGCTGTTGTGTAGTATGATATAAAGGATATCACTCATTGATTAAATGTAACAGGGATATGGGTGGATAGAGTGAGTGATATTTGACTTGTACATATTCTTAACAATAAATCAGCACAATAAAAGGATTCATTTAATGACACGAGGAGAACTACATTACACATAAAAGTCCCAAGTCACGCATGAGTACAATAAACTTTTACACAGCTCCACTGGCTGCTATCGAAGCCAGAATCAAGTTAAATTCACTCTGTATTGCTTACAAGGCCACTAACAAGCAAGGCCAACTACAGCTCAGACAGCTGATATCTATGTACAATGTGACCAGACACCTAAGATCCTCCCAACAGCAGCTCCTTATGATAACCAGAGCTCATAGGGCAAGATGGGGAGGCAGATCATTTGCCCATCTGGTACCGAGGCTTTGGAATACCCTCTCACCTTAGATCATTGCTGAACAAAATCTCCCTTTAATTTACATGTGATCGTAGCACTCAGAACAGCACTCACCAGCGTGGGAAAGCCCTCGGGCAACCATGTGCTTTACAAAACACAAACATAAACACCTAAACATCCATTAGAAACTAAATTTGCTCAATCGTGAAAATAAGGTCTATGTAATTTGACACATAAGCAGAGAGAAATATGGTTATACAAACTACAGATGATGTTGTTGATAACTTAGCAGGCTCTGTCTTGTATCTGCTGTGTGAACAGAAGAAGAGGTGATGGCAGTACAAGACCTTTCAAGCTAAAAGGTGAAATGATATAAAAGTACATAAGAGGCCTATGAAATTACGCTATAATTATATGTTGATTACATTTTATCTGGTAATATAAACTTTAAAAAAATCATGAATATCAGCATTGAGATGTAAGTAAGTAAGTACGTTTATTGTGCAGTTAATTACAACCGTTACAAAAGTTGTTCATCTCTATAAGCAATAAAAAACCTAATTTAAAAAAAAAGGCTGATAGCCATCGTTAAAAACACACATTTAAGATTGCAGACAAGATCCACTCTCCCGGCCTTGGTGACCCATAATATTGTTTCTTCATTTCTGTTGGCAGGTATTAGCAGCAGTTCGTGAGATAAAATTACCCCCTTATCAAATATTGCAAAAAGGTTTTTAGTGTCAGCAAAGCTGTGGGCGCACTGCCAATAGTTTGAGCACAAATGAACAAATTAGGTGGTGCAACTGGGTGAGTGAAAAAACCCAATAACCACTCATTGGTTAAACCAGCTGGCTGGTGAAACACAAGGATTCAAAGACAAACAACCCTATGCACACACATCAAATATCCAAATATACGTAGATAGTGTAACATGTAACAAGAAATACAGGTAAAGCTGCAGAAAAAACAATTGTTTAAAAAAGAAAAGAAAATGTAGTCTTCCGTTCTTTAATTTTCATGTGATAAACAGCAGCCAGCCGACACGTGTTTCATCGCTCTCGCAAATCTTCAGGGCTCTGAATGGCTGTGTCTATGCAAAAGGTCGCTCTGCCGGCGATACTTCCGACCCGGTGGGGCCCTTGACCAGTTCGAATGACAATATTGAAATCAAGATGAACACTGTTGTGTCTATCTGAATCGACAGGAATCCCCTGAGCTTCTCCCAGTAAAATCAGTAGTGGAGCGAGTAACTCTCATCTACCGTCTAGGTAAGTGAATTATATCGAAGCGAAGGTTGAAGAGAGAAGTGGCTCTCAGTCCCTCTTTGTTACAAACGAAAGAAGACGCGATATGTGCGCTGTTTGTGTAGCTCCCGGGTCGCCGTGTTCCTAGTTGGAGACACCTGTCGATTCAGACAGACATGACCTTTTGCATAGACACAGCCATTCAGAGCCATTCAGAGTATATTTGGATATTTGATGTGCGTGCATAGGGTTGTTTGTCTTTGTACCCCCTTATAAAAGCCTTGGCTGCCGAGTGGTAACAGGCCAAGAGGTGCAAGCTTAAAGTGCATAGTGCATATTGCCACCTCAATGTCAGTTGGTTTGTGCAGAAAATATATATTATAGTTAGCCTGTTAATGCTATCCTTTGAGGCGTACGTGTGCAAAAATGCTTAAATTTATGTGCTTTAAAAACTGTTACGGTTGTATGCACTTTTTGAATCAGCTGCAGTTAGAAATTTTACCAGGCAGCAGCTTAGTTGAGTGTCTTCACCAGAGAAGCTTGCAAGCACCGCTTGTCTGCACAGCCGTATTTGTTTTTTGTTGAAAATAGGTCTAAGTAGTGGCCGGCGCTCCTGCATCAGCTCATGGCAAATAGTTATGATATGGACTATGTCCTCCTCTCCTTCCCCGCAAAGGCGGCACAATGCTGGCTTCGGAGGGTGCAGCTAAGGGGGCAGATGGTAAACCGATGGTAATAGACCTAGCTGAAATTTCGGAAACTTCTCTTTGGTGGTTCTGGAGAAGTTAGAAAGGAGGTAGGCTTGAGGAGTCGCTTTACTGTAGGTTTGTATAGTGAGCCAGCCATGTGAGCGTTCTGTCAAGGCCGCCTTCTCTTGCAAGATAGACTATTTTTTAACAATGTTGTTTACGATTTTCTTGAAGCCTGCCATGGTCCCAGACGTTACCCAGAGTTGCCGTAACCCTCCAGTGTAGTGTCCAGGAAATCTCTATCTGGGCAAGTTACTGTAGTTTCTACTTCTCTCCACAAGTAGAAGTTTAACATTTCTGGCTGCCCTTTTTTGATCTTGAACCAGGATTTAACAAAGATTCCTTTTCTGGCTAGCTCCTGTCTTTGTATCCCGAATTCCAGCCTTATTTGCGCTGGAGATGTATATCCAGGCAACCCGTATATTATTCTGAGCGCTCTTGCGATGGTGCCATTTAATGTTTCCGCGTCCCTCCCTCTCATGGCTTCACTTCCATAGGTGATTGATGGTATCAATTTAGCCTGTATCACCTTGGTCAGAGGGAGAAAGCTTGGGAGAGCGGTTTTATTTTTCAGATTTCTTAATGCTACTGCTGTAGTTCATCCCCTCTTTTTTATTGCCTCAAATTGTGCTTTGCAATTGCCTTTGCTGTTGATTATGACCCCCAGATATTTGTAATCTTTAACGACTTCAAGCTTGACTTTTGCCAAGTGCCAGTTGTATTTATTATTTTTTTCCAGTAATTTACACACATGACTTTTGTTTTGTCTTGGTTGATGCTTAGTTTGTTGGTGTCTGAGTATAGAGATGTAATGTCCAGCAGGTGTTGTAATCCTATGGGTGTCAGACTGATTAGTACTAAATCGTCTGCGTATAGGAGTTTAGATAGCTGGCGACCTCCCAGCTTCGGAGTATACGCGTTGCTTCCATTAAGTTGGGCTGAAAGCTCGACCATAAATAGAGTGAATAGTGTCCGTGCTAATACACATACCTGTTTTATTCCAGAAGTTGTGTTCATCATTTTCGATAGATAATCTCCTGCCCCAAACTTTACTTGTACCCAGGTGTTACTATGCAGAAGAATTAGTTGTCTTAGGAGCAACGTAGGAATGCCTAACATTTTTAATTTTTGCCACAAAATGTTTCTATTTATGTGATCAAATGCTGAACTGTAATCGATAAAGCAGATGTACAAAGGCTGTTTGATTGAAATTGCAGTGTCTATCATTAGTGAGAGGGCGGAGATGTTAGTGGCAGTGCCCATGTCTCTACAGAAACCGGTTTGATTATATGGTATTGCTTTGTTTTCTGTGGCTCATGTTGTTAATTCTTGAAGGAGTACCCCGGCATAATATTTGTCTTCATTGTCGAAAAGAGCTACCAACCGATAGCTCTTCGGGTCGCTCCCATTGCCTTTATTGTAAATGGGAGCGATTATTGAACCTCTCCGCAATATTGACATCTGCAGGATTCTATCAAAGACCGGTTTTAGCACTGTAGCCCAAAATTCAGGATCTTGTTTGAATAATATAGGCGAAATCCCATTTGGGCCAGGAGCTCCTTCACGTCTGCCTTTCAAGATTCTTTTGTGGACTATGGTGTTTGTGATTGTGAAGTTCTGTCCATATTCTGCCATAAAGTTTGACTGGAGCGGTTGAGTTTCCATACTGGGGGCGGTGGTGTTTAAGACAGTTTGGGAAGTCTGTTTTTTGTTAAAGTGAGATTCGAGGTAAGTTATCCATGCTTCTTCTGTGACATTAGAGGTGATGTACTGACCTTGCGGGTTAGATAGGGCATTGATCAACTTCCAAAATTGTGCTCTTGTTGTTCTTGATATCGTGCAGGAGTCTGGCCCAGAGAAATTCTTCGGCTTCCTTTTTGTTTTGCCATATACATGTTTTGCGATTGGCTTTTAGCTGCCTCAACTCTTGTAATGCCGTGAGATCTTTCTTCAACCTCCGCAGTGTGAGGTTTATCCGTGCTTTTAGCTTTTTTTATTTGGCGTTATTCCGTAGGTTGAAGCCTGGCCATAGATTTTGCTGACGTTTTATTCTCCTGTTACGAAAATGGCCCTTTGGATCTCCGTAGTTGTCACTTCGGGCATTTATGAATGCCTCCCAGCCTCCAATTATGTCGTGGTTGGCTGCTTTCCCTTCTTCCCAGAGTTGTTTCGCTAGAGAGAGAAGTCCTTCAAGATCGTTGGTGCTACATTTTACTCTTCTCTCGTTGTTGATATATTCTGAGCCCAATATGTTTGCTGGGGACAATTTGTATAATGATGGCTCTTCTACCGTGATTTCCTGGGGTAAGTGGTCGCTAAAATCTTCGCTACCAATGCAATAGTTTTTTACTTTCACAAACATGCAGCGAGAGCAGAATGTGTAGTCAATTGTGGACCTTGTTACTGCGTTATTGAATGTTGCTGTTTGTGGGCAATCTCCAGGAAATCTACAGTTTAATGCACATGCTCCCAGTTACTCTAAGGACAACAATAGATTTTTCAAGGAGTTTGTTAGTCTTCTATCTGAGTTAATGTCTTGGGGCATTTCCGCCTAGGCAAACGGATCCTCCTCTGAGTTGATGTCATCTGCTTGTCTCCTCAGCATGTTTAAATTGAAGTCTCCTGTGATTATCCAGTTATTTGTTTTCTCCTCTGTTATTATTTTCACAAACTCCTCCTTTAACCCCTTCCATGCTGATGATGGCCCCAGCCGTCATGCATCACGGTGGGCGTGTGCTGATGACGGCTGGGAGCCGTCATGAACCCGCGCACTCATCAAAACGGCCGCACAGGCGCAGAATCGCAGCCGCGCCCAAGGGGTTAATTGTTGACTCCCTTTGTTTTTATCGCGTAGGTGCAGATAGAGGTTTGCAAGTATTATATATTCTTTACTTGACTTCCCCTGTAGGGTAATTTGAGTTACTTGCATTTCATTTGGTGGCTTTAGGTTGTATGATAAGGGTTATGTTGTGTAAATGCTGCTTATGGAGGTGTATGTCACTAGACCTCCCTTATTGTGGCCGAATTTAGCAGTTCTAGTTGCCGGTAGGTAAAGCATGTTAAAGCCGTGCAGTGCCCTTGGTAGTTCACTCCATGTTTCTTGAAGCGAAATTATATCAAATTTCTGCAGGTAAGTTAGCAGATCCGGGTCAGAGGTCTTGTCTCCCAGCCCATTGATGTTCCAGGAACAGATTTTCAATACATTCTTGTGTGGGGGTGCATTATGCTTAGAATGTCACTGTCTTTCAGGTTTGATGTTTATTGTCCTGACAACACTGCTCCACTCCGAAGTTGGTCTGCTTCTGTCCATGTGTTCCCTAGGTGCAGTATGTTCTCCATTTCCCCTGTACTCTGTGCTGTTACTGCGTGCCCCTCGCAGTACTGAGAATAATCGTGGGCTCGGTTGTCCATGGCCAGGGTTTTCTTCTTTGCACTTTGATACGGCCAGTAGGGGATTAGGATACCGTGGTTTGGCAAGTAGCTGAAGTTTAATGCCCCATTCATTGAACCTGTTTTGTTACTTTAGAACTCTCTCAGCTAGGTCTGGTGTAGCCCATACTGTTTTCGTTGACTCTGATCCTGGACGATCAGGTAACTCTTGGAACTCGACTGACTCCAGGTCAGTGGTTTTTATGTTCTTTAACGTATTGATGGACCTAAGTAAACGCAAATATTGAGATGTGACAACTGAGACATAACATTTTCCTGAGTGTGGTAGTGAAACTGAATTCAATATACCATACTTTCATGGTTCAGAAAAGGGGGTGGTGATGAACAGAGTTTCTGAATAAAGCAGAATACTCTTACCCAGTCAACAGATCAGGGCTTGATCCATCACCGTTTTTTAGCTCACTGCACCATCCCAGCTCAGAACCTGGCTACATGCAAATTAGTCTGTCCCTGGCCCAGTGCATCATGGGAACAGGGCAGACCAAACTACCAAGCCAATTCTAATACTGGAAAGGAAACAAGCTTCCGGGGACCGGTTTCTGGCATTACAGCCGTCTTCGGCCCGGCTTGCTTGAATCCTGATGGTGCAGTGAGCAAGGGACTCATGTCTGAGTATACCCTTCCACGCTTATGGTGGACAAAATGATTCAGAAAAGGGGGTGGTGATGAACAGAGTTTCTGAATAAAGCAGAATACTCTTACCCAGTCAACAGATCAGGGCTTGATCCATCACCGTTTTTTAGCTCACTGCACCATCCCAGCTCAGAACCTGGCTACATGCAAATTAGTCTGTCCCTGGCCCAGTGCATCATGGGAACAGGGCAGACCAAACTACCAAGCCAATTCTAATACTGGAAAGGAAACAAGCTTCCGGGGACCGGTTTCTGGCATTACAGCCGTCTTCGGCCCGGCTTGCTTGAATCCTGATGGTGCAGTGGTTGGCAGGACTCAGCCTAGTTGCCCTGCTACAAAATACACCACTCCTGCATGACCTGTTTCTAGCAATACATTTGTTATGGGGAATTTCTGAAAGAGAGATTAAGTGTAATAGGAATAATGTAAAATATGTACACTCTAAAGTAGAGGTGGTTAAAGCTGTGTATCAGTGAGGTATGAGTTGTGCTCCTATCTTTGGGGTGGAACATACTGTGATATGGGAGTATAGGTAGAGAGGTTCACTTTCTTACCTGGTATTGTCAGGTTCATTCAGTCCATATGGAGGGTCAGGAGCATCGTGGAGAGGAATACATTCATCAAGAGGGTGATATTGAGACAGGATCAAGGTCTTTGTCCAGGAGTAGCCTATGCCAACAGGTTCTTGGAAAATGTCTCCTTCACTCACACCCTGTCATTTTGCTACTTCTTCCTGATGCCTTCCATGGTGTGTATCTCCAGCCCAAATGCATTGATAGAGTCTGTCTCATCGTTCACATCGCCAAATACTACTATCAACTGAGCATTGGTGCAGATATTATAGTCCATGTAATGGTCTACAACAAAGGTAACTACAAGGTCCAACTCTTCCTCACTGAAGTTGCTCCTCTTGAGTGGGTTTAGTTACATCTAAGAGACTGAAGCAAATTCTAAAGACTTGTTTTTGCAAGAAAACTAACCCATTACCAGGGAGAGCCTTGGTCAACAAACAAAGTAACACCGATAAAGGAGAATAGGAGCGAAGTCTAGAGTGTGGTTTGCAGATATGCTCTTGCAGGATTAATATTTGTTTTGTGTGTGATTTAGGTTGGAGGCATGCTCTTTAATCATACTTTTCCATTTCATTTTAATGATATTAGAGATGCTGAAATCTGTTACAAAGATCTGTGAACACAGTAGTTAGATATTACTACTAGTTAGTTAACAGTCATCATTTCTTTGTAAAAGACTCTACCACCCTAGGAATGGAGAATTGTAAAGCCTATTACTGAGTGGCTATGTCCACCCAGAATCGTGAATAACACTTATGAACATAGGGGCATATTATCAAGGAACGGTGTTAAAATTATCACCGCTTTAGCGGCAGGAAGCTGCCGCTAAAGGAGCAATAATGGGCTTGATAATATGCCCTTGAGAATTCCAATAGAAGCCCATGTTCTGGTGTTAACATGGGCTTCTATTGGAATTCTCTACGGCATATTATCAAGCCCATTATCGCCGTTTTAGCATCAGTTTCCTGCCGCTAAAGCGGCGATAATTTTAATGCCGTTCCTTGATAATATGCCCCAGAGTTCAGTTCAGGCATGTGTCAAAATCTACATGTGCAGAGATTTCCTTGTGTAAAGTTTCCCTTGTGAATGAGCCTATATCTCTAAATGTAATGGGGGCTCTTTCCCAGTTCACTAAGGGATTGAAATGTTTTAGTGGTAGAATTCGGATTGTTTGTTCTCCAGTGGCAGACACACTTTTCTAGGCTAACGGTATAGAGATGATATAGAGGAATTCACAAATGTATCTATCTCTCCCCACCCAAGCCCTACACAATGAATTAATGGTGCAAGCTGTGGCCGCTGCCAAGGTCTTCGACAATTCTCTACATCTGAAGTACTTAAGGGCATATTTGCAAGAACCTCGCTAAAATTTTCGACGTTTTAGCGGCAGGAAACTGCCGCGAAAACGGGGATAATGGGCTTGCTAATATGAGTTATAGAACTCCAACAGAAGCCCAGGTTAGATGTCCTGCACATCTAACCTGGGCTTCTGTTGGAATTCTATAACGCATATTAGCAAGCCCATTATCGCCGTTTTAGCTGCAGTTTCCTGCCGCTAAAGCAGTGATAATTTTAATGTGGTTCTTGCTAATATGCCCCTGAGTGTGGACTACATTGATGAGCTGATTATGACAGGAACCCAGTGGAATTTAATATGCTATCTTGAGGGATAAAAATGAGATTTTCCCTGCATGAGGAGTATCGGACATATATCATGTCAGCATGATGTATCTTTATATCCACTTTGTTTGGAATACATATAACATAACTCGTATATGTGTTAACTGGAAGCAAAAGGTTTATTCTTTTCCTGTGTTTCTAGTGCTAACAGAGTAGGCCGAGAACCATACAAACGCCATTTTCTTCCTCTTGACTCGGACACGAGCTGTGATCACGTGTCACTCTCCAGTAGTTGTCAAGCCCCAATTCATTTGAGTTACTGGAAGCAACTGAAGGTAAACTGTTTTCTCTCTGTCCTGGGAACTCCAGGTCGCATCTGGCTTTGGGTGCAATAAGCACATTCCAGGAGGTGCCGTGCCTACACTCCCGGGAACTAAGACGAAAGGGAGTCACCCCTCCTGCCCTTCTCAGTGATAAATAGTAAAGCTTTGAAACTAATCATGTGTGCCATATATTGTCCTTCCTTGGGGCCCGAGGGCCAACTGGTGTTTTTCCTTTTAACGTGATTGTCTGGACTGAACTGAAAGTATATAGCCTTCTGTTTGAATGTAAGCCAGCAGTCTTCTCCGCGTACCTGATGGGTCAGGGTTGGAGAGGCTCCTCTATAGAGTATTTTGCTTAATAAATGATTAAACCTTCTTCACTGCCAACTGACTGATTATTTGGTAATGGGATTGTGGCTATTCGTAGGATAGCCCTATAGGTTATTTTTATGGTACTTCAGTTGGCGACTCTGGTGGGACTCCGTGATAGGGTCATCCTCCCGTAACCGGGTAGAAAGGACAAAGAAAGGGGAGCTCTGGTCGAGCGGGTGGACTGACCGGAAAATTTCATCAAACTCTGCTCTCACGATCAGGGTCCCCTAGCCTTTGGTGACCCTTTGCGGGAGTCTTACGGGTTAACCAAGGAGCTGACCATGTTGGTCTGTAGTAATCAGGGTTCCCAAGGCCTACATGCTCCGTAGATAACCCACTTACATTCAAGAACTGTTGGCACGGAAACTGTAAAATTCAAAGAACACGTTTATTAAGACCCCATGGGGTGGTGGTACATTCCTACAGCACCCTTCGGTAATGCAAGAAGTATCACACCGAACATCGGTGTGACTCGTTCTTTTATACAGTTTTTACAGGTAATAAAAGATAGGCGGCACAAAGTTACAAAGCGTTATGTACATATAAGGTCATCTTTTGGAACACAGCCAGCTCATTGGAGGGTTACAACCCCGCTGGTCAGTTTGGAGGCACATTCCTGAGGGACGACTGGTCAGTGGGGACTGCGCATGTACAAGTTGACCAATACTAAAAATAGCCTGTTGCTGGGCAAACTCGAGGGGTCAGTGGTACGGACAACGGACTAAAGGGCACGCTAGCCACGAGGCAGCTTATGGTCTAAGATGGCCGCCGTAACCTACAAAATGGCGTTCTCGTGTATAGCTAATTTAAGCGAAAAAACGTGTAGCACAGCTAAGCGCTAACTCGGCCATTGTCAAATTACAACAGACGACCCTTTTAGCGTTTAGCTGAAGCTACCTCATAGTGAACATAATCAGGGTGTTCATCTTCGATATCTATCAACATTATTTGAGTTACTTCTTTATGAAGCATCATTTTGTCATGGGCAAGAGCTCGTCTCGATGGTACACAAGCTGATAAACACATAGAGCATAAAGCTGGGCCACATTGGATACATAAGCATACAAAGAACAGTACTCCAACAATGATACATAAAATCGTTAACAGTTTCCAACCCCAAGTGGTGAGCATTGACCAGAACCATCCCAAAAGTGTCCAAGTTCCATTGTCCGGATGAATTTCAGCAGCGATTTTATGTAACTTAGAAATGGCATCATAAACAGATGGTGAATTGTCAGGTACGTATACACAACAGCTGCTTCCGATAATTCTACATGCCCCCCCACGGTCAGCTAGGACAACATCTAAGACCATCCTATTTTGGAGCGTAACAATCCTAGAAATCTGAAGTTCTTCAGTAATATTCCCAAGTGCAATGGCAGTGTCATTTGCTACAGCCTCAACAACACGTGTCAATCGTCTTATTTTCCGACTGTTCAACGCAGCCTCCACAAAGGAAAACAGTCCCAAATTGAAGTCCACATATTGCTGTAAGGCAGTATCGGTATGGTCGATGTCGTCCAGAACAACAGTCCGTTTAACACGATTCAAAACAAAGTCGTGATACAAAATATAGTCATTATGATACATTGGTGGGGCAATGAATACAGGGGGTAGTACAAAGGATACATAGCACGTGCCTAACCATCCCAGCGGAAGCTGATGATAACCCTTCGTTCCACAGATAAAGTAAGTATTACGAGATGCTACAAATGATATGCCAATTGGACTGTCGAATGTGAGTGTGGTGTTGCATTCACTTTTCCCAACTGAAATTGTACCTTTATTGCGTATACACAAATCAGCTTTTGTAGCAATAACATTAATGACATGCGAACTGGATACATTGATATTCCGCTGATTACTGTAAACACGTGGGGCAGACACATTATCGGGGCGGTACTCCTCCCATTCAAATCGAGTACCCTCAGCTCGTGGATACCCATCCCGATCATGATAGCAAATTCTATTCAAACGGAAAAGTACCCCCCCTTTTGTTGGCCATCTCAAAGTGAATAAAAGGGTGTACCAGGCATTGCAGGATCCATTATGTGAAAACGGGAGTGGAATGAGTGGCGTACCCCCTTTCTTCTGATGCCCAGGCAACATCCCACACACCCAACAGTTGGACGTATTTGTCATGTTATGCGTATGATGTAGGATCTGAATAAAACTATTGTTCAAATAAGTCTGTCGGTGCCGTTCTTCATGGTAGGGCAAGGTGAAGTGGAAATGTTCAGATGGAGCCGGGATAGTCGGCAGCAAATGTTCACGTGCAGGTACCACAAGTTCAACTACCCAGGCTATCACAGCTATTACCACAATGGTCAAGACAAAAAGGATGGCACCAAGTATTCTTTTATCTCGTGCTGCAGACGACGCCATAGTTCAAAAAGTTCTCAAATAGTTCACAAAGTTCACAAAGTCTCAATGCACATATGCATATACCTAAAAAAGAAAAATACGGTGCTGAGCTCCGAGGTAGCCGTTGTTTTCTTCTCCGGGCCAAGACGGATGTCGCTACACTTGGCAGAACTGATCCCCCCCCCCCCTTGGAATTCCCGGTTTCCGTTTCACAAACCCCAGAGCGGTAACCAACCAGTCTCGAAAAAACCAAAAAATCTTCTTTATCGTGGCTGCAGATTGTAACGCTCTCCTCCAGAAACAGTATGGTCCGGGAAGGCTCCCTCAACTTCGGCCGATGTCACAGCTGGGCTCTTTTCTTTATCCAGAATCTCCTTGTAGTCAGTCAGCACAGCAGGATTCACCAGATCAGGAGAGACGCGCCGGCAGTGAGTTGAGTGCACCCACCGCTTCCTGTTGGTCACTCGTACTGCTGTCTGGGTTGCCAGGAGGACCTGCTCAGGGCCCTTCCACCTTGGCTGCAAACTGCTCGCCCTCTCAAACGACCGGATCATAACATGGTCGCCAGGGCGAAGATCATGGCCCTCTCCAGTAGAGTTGTCGGGGAGCGCTTCTCGAACCTGTTGATGAATAGGAAGCAAATCATTTGTTAATCGTGCCAAATAATCGTTCATCATTATACAAGACACATCATGTATCAACCGTGGCTTGGGCACCCCCCAGATATTCATGGGGCGACCAAACACCACCTCATATGGTGTGAGGCCAGTTCGCGAGTGGGGTACTAACCTGTGAGAGAGTAATGCTAGCGGCAAAGCATCCGGCCACTTCAACGACGTGGATGCCACAATCTTAGCCAGTTTGAGTTTCAACGTAGCATTGTACCGCTCAACCAGACCTGCCGACTGAGGGTGGAACACAGCATGAAACTTCTGCTGAATCCCTAACCCCTTCAGTACATACTCCACAATCTTCCCAACGAAATGAGGCCATTATCGCTCCACAAAAATTTGCAAACTCCAAAGCGAGGAAAGAATTCCTTAAGCAACACCTTAGCCGTTGTTAGAGCTGTATTGTCTTTCGTGGGGAAGGCTTCAACCCATTTGCTAAAGGCACACACCACCACTAGGACGTACTTCAGATTGTTGCAACGCTCAAGATGGATATAATCCATTTGGAGTACCTCGAATGGTGCAGAAGGTGGAACGAACCCTCCTTTTGGAGTATGGGTCCCCTTTCCAGGATTGTGTTGCAAACACACTAGGCAGGTCTGCACTACTCTCTTGGCAGTATTAGCAATCTCGGGATGCTCCCAGACTCGTGTTAATAATCGAGTGATTGCAAGAGCTCCCACATGCGCCAACCCATGTGTCATCTGGACCATCGCCTGCAAATAAGCTGCAGGCAATTTCCATTTTTCCATATCTTTGCTTCTCCAACAGCCTTCATCATCTAGCACCCCATCTGCTGCCCATGCCGCAAGTTCTGATTCAGTAGCTGATTTCTGAATATCCAAGATTTCTGCTCTAGCATCGTTCCATCGCTCAGCCTGCGATTGTGTCACATACATGGGGGAGTCAGTCCGAGACATAGCCGTTTGTCTCGCTATGCTATCTGCGAAGGCATTCCCCTGACCCACTTTATCAGTGATCTTTTTGTGGGCGCTACATTTTATTATCGCCACTTTCTTTGGACAAAGCAACGCGTTTAAGAGATCACGCACTAGTTCTCCGTGCATAATATGAACTCCATGAGACGTCAAAAACCCACGTTCTTTCCAGAGTAGCCCGAAGTCATGTGCTACTCCGAAGGCATACCGGCTGTCTGTGTAGATGTTCACACATAGGCCAGCACTCAATTCGCAGGCTCGTGTTAACGCTATCAGCTCTGCTGCCTGAGCCGATTTCTGTGGTATTCTAGCTGTTTCTACCACTGTCTTAAGTGTCGTGATCGCATATGCTGCGGAAGTCGTACCATCTGGCAGCCTCAAACACGATCCATCAACCCACAGTTCCCCATCCACATCTGGAAGTGGCATATCCAGTAAGTCAACACGACCCTTTGTCTGTCCCTCAGTCAGGAAAACACAATCATGATGTTTTTCTTCCTGACCCTCCTCGACCGGATAGGGCAATAAAGTGGCAGGGTTCAGGGTAGCGCACCTTTTCAGTGTGATATGTGGCGCCAAAAGTGTAAGCTCATATCCTGTCAAACGTGCACTCGTGAGATATTGGGTCTTTGTTTGATTTAACAGGGCATCTACTGCATGGGGGACTAGCACCAACAGTTTGTGCGATAACACTATTCCCTCACTCTGCCGTATAGCTACTGCTGTTGCTGCCACTGCTCGAAAACACCCAGGTAACCCTTGTGCTACAGGATCAAGAATGGCAGAGAAATACGCACATGGCCTCTGCTTATCCCCGTGTGTCTGCACTAACACTGACAACGCGCACCCGTCTTTCTCGTGCACGTACAATGTGAAAATCTTCGTGTAATCTGGTGTACCTAACACGGGTGCAGAGCAAAGGGCCTGTCTCAATTGTTCAAAAGCATTTTGACATTCATCTGTCCATTCAAGGGGCATCGGTGCAGTTTTGGACAGTAACGCTAACAAAGGTTTTATAATGTGCGAAAACCCCATGATCCACTGCCTACAAAAGGACGTTAAACCTATGAAGGCACGTACATCTCTCTGTGTGCGGGGGACTGGTGTATCTAAAATCGCCTGAATTCGATCAGATGTTAATGCACGCCCCTCCTTAGACAAAAGATGACCGAGGTAGGTCACCTTGGGTCTACCGTATTGGAGCTTTTTCTTAGAAACCTTGTGATTATTCTGTGCCAGAAAAGAAAGCAACGCAATCGTACTCTCCTCACATTGTGCATAAGAGTCTGCAGCAAGCAGAAGGTCATCCACGTATTGGATAAGGACAACCCCAGACTGTAACTCAAAGGAATCAAGCTGTCTTTTCAGAGCCTGGCTGTAGATACTCGGGCTCTCAGTGTAACCTTGAGGAACACGACAAAATCTATAGGATTTATTATTTAACGTGAAGCCAAACAAATATCTGCTATCAGGATGGACAGGGATGGAAAAGAATGCGTTTTTCAAATCAATTACACTAAAGGTTGTGGCCGTTGGTGGCACCAGTGTAAGCAAGGTCGTAATATCGGACACCACCGGGTATTGGGGAATGACAATTTTGTTAATCTCTCTCAAGTCAATAATAAACCGATAGACTTTGTCGTCAGTATCTCTCTTAAGGATCGGGAGAATAGGGCTGTTACAAACATTATAAGGAACCTCCTCCACCACTCCTGCAGTTATCAAATCTTGAACGATGTGTGTCAGGGCAATTTCACCTTCCCTCGAAATCTTATACTGTGGCACCCGTGGCAGAGAGGCCCCCTCCTTAACAGTAATGTGAATAGGTGGAATACGCATCTCTCCCACATCCGTATCTGAGGTCGCCCATAACGTGTGCGGGAGAGAGGCCAAAGCTGGAATGTCCAGTATAGTGCAAAATCTATCCGAGTCAGGGTAATTATCATTCAGAATAACCCGCACTCCCTCAGGAGCACACCGTATTGTTGCTCGAAAATACTTAAGCAAGTCAATACCCAGGATATTATCTGGGGTATGGGGTGATAACAAAAATTGACCAAAACTAAAAAATTTGTCAAGACAAAGTGCAAGGGGTTTTGACAATGGGCTAGGGGAGGGTGTGCCATCAAACCCTACACACGTTATCATTTCGCCAGACAGGGGAGCCCTCGGAACCAAGTTTTTTGACAAAGCGCTACGAGTAGCCCCTGTGTCGACTAGAAATTGGTCAGTAGAACCCAGAATACCCGCTGTTACATATGGACCCTTCTGATCTACCGGCACTTCAATTGATTCCGCACCCCATCCTACGCAGTCCTATGCATGCACATAATCCTGGTGCTCCACATTCTCACCCTCCGATATCTGATATTGGTTTCGTCTATCAAACGTATTACGTTCATCCTGGCCACGGCCCCTCTCTTCAAACCTGCTACGATCACTTCCACTACCTCTTGCTCCCGAATAACCTCCTCTCGACCTTCCACCTCCTCGACCACGCTGACTACGCTGTTCACGCAGTACCGGACAATCATCAGCCCAATGCCCAAACTCCTTACAGTAAGCACATTGGTCCTCCGCTATATCTGTACGCCCGTACGATGCATTGCCGTCCCTCGTCTACCTCTATCATTCCCTCTAGATTGCGTTCCACGAACCTGTGCCAACATCACTTTTGTTTTCAACTCCTTCGCTTTCTTATCAATACATTCTTTAGCCTCCAATTCCTGTCGCTCATAATACTGTGCCATAGTTAACAAAGACGCAGGGGTCGCCATGGCCCAGGAACTTTCACTCGATTTCAATCGCTTTGCAATCTCCGGTAGGAGATTAGCTACATACTTATCGACAAACAAATGCCTACCCGTATCCTCTGTTAAAGATTGACCACTGTAATCATGAAACGCTTCTTCGAAGCGTGTAAAGAAATCTGAACCCGTTTCGTCTGGCTTTTGCTTGCACGAAGCTAACATAGTCCAATCGATCTTTTTAGAAGGTACGAGCGTTTTTAATTTAATCAAAATAGCCGCCGGGAGGTCCAAAATCAACTGGCAAGGCTTACATGCCGGTTCCCTGTCTAAATCAGCTGCCGTTATTTCTTTCCAAGTTCCCCCAAGTATCGTTTCATCATTATTTTTACGAATCTGTCTCCACATATCGGGTGGAAGAATTAACCCAAAAAACAGATCTATGTCAACCAGAATCATCACACAAGATGAAATAGCCCCTTCCACCCCTTCATAGAATGCCGCTGGATTTTTACGAAGATCAGGTAAAGAATTTTTCAACGCCATAACATCTGCTCTATTCCAAGGCGTATACACCCAGTTATACACAAAATATCCCTTTGCATCCTTTGACAATTTATCATCATCTGTACCTTCCCCTTTAGGTGGAACATACAAGGGTGCGGCTTCACGAATAGGCATAACATGCAATGCAGAATTCTTATCTGAACCCCGGAGAGAACACTCCTTAGACTGCACATTAGACTCCGGCCCGGACTCCTTATTCCTTTTCCGCTCGTCCCGCAATCTGGTAATCTCATCTCGCAGCTGGATCAGTAGCTTGTAAAAGGCATCAACATCTGCAAGATCAAATAAACCTTTATCCAGATTCTCACGGTGAACTGACACAGCTTTAGATTCTAACGTATCGGAAAGTTGACGATATGCGGCAACAACTTCATCTGCCAAATTAGATAGAAAATACAGTAATTCATGGTCCGTCCATCTACCGCTTTCCGTAACAACTTCAGACTGAGAAACATAGTTCGTATTCACTTTACGAGCCCAACTACGTAAATGTGCGGATCTCTCCGCAGAAAACCTGAGAGCAGATACACCCTTCTTTTCCGGCTTATCCTGTCCATCATCCTCCGAATCTGCAGCTGGAGCCGTAGGCGAAACGTACGGAGGCGGTGACCGATCTAGCAATGAAAACTCATCAATTTCATTATTAAGGACAGGATAAAGCGGCCGGCGAATAGGGAATTGACCAGTCGTTTGCAATTTACGTTCCCGTTCTTCCCTCTCTTTCTTCTCCTGAGCCTCTTTTTCCTCAAGCTGTAAAGCCTTATCCCGAGCAGCCTTACGCTGCTCTTTGTCCGCCAAGGCGACTTCACGTTTCATTCGCTCACGCACCGCTTTCTCCCACATTCACACACAATCAAACATGTTTTGTCTAGACCTGCGTTGAAACAAACATTGCTCCACAAACTGTACTTTCCGCAAATCAAACGACCCATGTAGAGGCCATTGCAATTCAGGATCGGACTTCGTATACTTATGCCATAATTTGCTGTACATTATAGGGGGAAGGCCAAATTTTATGTACATATCACGATTTGGTGTTCCTTCTGGGGGAGCCGGCTGTGCTTCTGCTAACCTAATTGTGGTATCATTTCCAAGACAGCACATCCCTCGGAGTGAGCTTAAAACAGGCATGATCAAAAAGTATCACGAAAGCGTGACACCGTATAAAATGGCACTTACAGTACTTCACACAAGTGTGCCGTTCAAAGGAAAGAAACTAAGTTAGAGAAACATCTCTACATGCCTGCCTATGTGAAGTGCACTACACATATAGATTCAAAGATCACAAATTCACAAACGTTAGCTAACTCAAATCAAATCATAGGTCATAGAACTCCGGCAAGCGTCCGAAGACTACCTTACCGATCACAAATCATAGGACTTCAGTAAGCATCCGCAGACTACCTTACCGATCACAAATCTTACCCAAACTCTCAATCGTCCAGATTCCAACTGCCAAGGTCTTGTAATCGAATCCGCCAAATGGCACTTTCCCAGCAACACAGACGATCGAAAACTCAGTCGGAGACCGGCGCCACCTAGAAGGTCAGATCGGAAGGAAAGGAAGAAACACCGCGGGTGCCAAGACTCGGGTCACTCGGTGGCAGCGTACGCGTCCATGGCGAGTTTCCAAACCTTCGTCACGACCTCTCCTTCGGGCATCCGAGTCGCCGATGAGTCCCTTCGTGGTCGCCAATTTGTAGTAATCAGGGTTCCCAAGGCCTACATGCTCCGTAGATAACCCACTTACATTCAAGAACTGTTGGCACGGAAACTGTAAAATTCAAAGAACAAGTTTATTAAGACCCCATGGGGTGGTGGTACATTCCTACAGCACCCTTCGGTAATGCAAGAAGTATCACACCGAACATCGGTGTGACTCGTTCTTTTATACAGTTTTTACAGGTAATAAAAGATAGGCGGCACAAAGTTACAAAGCGTTATGTACATATAAGGTCATCTTTTGGAACACAGCCAGCTCATTGGAGGGTTACAACCCCGCTGGTCAGTTTGGAGGCACATTCCTGAGGGACGACTGGTCAGTGGGGACTGCGCATGTACAAGTTGACCAATACTAAAAATAGCCTGTTGCTGGGCAAACTCGAGTGGTCAGTGGTACGGACAACGGACTAAAGGGCACGCTAGCCACGAGGCAGCTTATGGTCTAAGATGGCCGCCGTAACCTACAAAATGGCGTTCTCGTGTATAGCTAATTTAAGCGAAAAAACGTGTAGCACAGCTAAGCGCTAACTCGGCCATTGTCAAATTACAACAGGTCTTTAGGAGTTGGCAGGGGAGAATGCGCAATTGTACCTGCGTGTACCAGGTGAGTGGATTGTTTTTGGTGTCTTTTGGAACGCGTTGTTGAGCAGTTCCTTTGGAGCAGTTAACCTCATCCGTGCGGCGCATTTTTCCGCTGTGCGCTGAACTTTTAAAAATCCTGCGGTTCATGACGAGCTCAGCTCGTCATGAGCGTACGAAAGGTGTACTTCATGACAAGCTGAGCTAATCTTCAGCGTCAAAGGGGTTAACTGTATTGGATTTGGTGGTCGGTGTACCACACAGAATGTTGGGGGTCTAACGGGGCAGCATTGTGGCTGCATGGGTAAATGTTTCACGGACTTGTTTTGTGAATAATAGAGACGCTGATCGGACGCCTTGGTGTGGCTCGTGTTGTACGCACCCGGCCGGACAGGTCTCGGACAGGCCTGTAGTTGTACCTGGGACATATCCGAAGTGGTGCTAAGGCAGCAGGCTTAGTCAGAATAGTCCCAGGGTTGAACCAGGAAGGCCCTGGGATGGTCTGTAGGACAGTCTCTGGTTATGCCTGTCCGACGGTCTCTGGGTAGTCTTTGGACTGCTTGTTCTTGGTATCTGTTGGTCTAGAAACTGAATTGATTAATTCTCCATGAACAGGAGTCGACGGGATCTGTTCTTTTTTTTGAAAAGGAGAATATAAAAGAGACATGTCATTTTGAAAATTTTTGTATATTGCTCTGTGTGTGTGTTTTAGTCGGAGAATGGGCGAAAATGTTGGGAGTGTTTGAACATGGCCATGTTTGAAAGACTATTTCTTGAATGAGTTGTCATTGTTAACGATCATTAAGCCGTGTTTTAGCAAAATTATGTCCTGGATGCTGTTGTCGACGAAAGGGCACGCGCTTGGATGAAAGTCAACCTTGCCAGCCCAAGGGCAGTCCAAGTTATGATATGTATGTTAAACATGATATTACACCTATTTTGTTTAATACGCTATGGCATGGATATACTAAGGACAATGTCGAGTTGCAGTGGCCCTTAACCGGGTCTTTTGATGAGAAAAATATATTTTTGCAGGATCGATTGTTTTCTAAATGAAGTCGGCAGGCAATGTTTGATTCTTTAAACATGTGGCAGAAGGAAGCGAAGCGTAGATGTATAAGGGAGGAGAAATGATGTAAAATAAAGGGAGGTCAGACGATTATGCAAAAAGCCATAGGTTATGACAAAGCTCAGATCGAAAAGTGAACCGACTGTGCAGACAGACAATTTAGATTACAGACGTATAAAAGTTATGTGGCCAGGACTGAAGCGGAGAATGAGATGGAGGATTTATTGGATACTCATCCACCTCCGCCTTATGCCCCACAACGTATATATCCTGTCATTCCCTCCACTCCAGTACAAGTCCCTTTAGCCTCTGCCACTGTTGTTTCCTCTTCCCCTGCCTCTCTGGGAACGTCCTCTGTCTTATCTCCCTCTGTGTCTGAGACGGATACCTTATGGTCTGTTACATCTATTATGTCCACAGCTGTCTTGTCTTCCCTTTCTCTTGCGTGGGCTTCCCAGTCTGTGAGCACGGCCCCATCCTTGTCTGCTTCAACTCCAGCTCATGCTCCGGAAATTTTGGACAAACAAAAGTTTAATTCGACTGTAGGGCTGACTGAAAAACAGATTATTGAAAATCAGTCATCTCAGTGGATGCGACAGCCTATTTATACTATAGCTGACATATGGAGTACGCTTCAAGACTTTGAGTCCGTTATGCAGCAACATGCCCTGAAACATATGGCTACATGTCTTATAACTTTATGGGAACAGTGTTTTGCAGGAGGGATGGCCCCCCAAGTGATGTATGATATTCGGGACTGGGCTCATAAGCCTGATCTTAGACCGGAGGAAGTGTACAAAAATGTTGAGGTTTTGTTAAGTTATCGAGAACGAATGCACCAAAAATGTACCTCATGGGACTCTCAGCACCCTATGCCGGAAGTACATCCTATTTTTCACCCTGAGCTACCGGCACTTAAAAATGATCAAGATGTAGTGACTAGACCTCGTGTAGAGGCGTGAGTGCAGGATCAGTGGTTCTACACTCCCTGGAAAAGGAATGAAGTCCTTTTGTTAATATTTCAGCTACCTGACCCTCGTAAAAATCCTACGTCTTACTACAAGGAGCTCACTGAAGCGGCTTCCTCAGACGATATGACCGTAGCTGATATGGAGCTATTTTTCACATTGCTAGTCCCTGTTGATGTATGGCGTCAGGTGCATGATCAGGACCATGCTGCAGAATTGGGCGGCACATGGGATCAGATAAAATATTGGGATAAGGAACGTAAGCCTGGTGATAAACCAAAACCCGACCTGTTGGCCTTACCTGGCCGTATTATTACTTACATGCATTCCTTGATTCCGCCTCGTAAGGTGGATTGGGATAAATTGACAGCATGTAAACAGTATAAAGATGAAAGTGTCTCTGACTTTTTTTACTAGATTTGAAGGTGTATTCATTGATTTTAGTGGACAGGATTTATCAGTGGAAGGTGGAATACGATTATTTGTTAATCGTTTTTGTGACCAACTTGTTACTAGAAGTCTCTGCGCGACTGCAAGCCGCTGAAAGTACTTGGACCACTTCTACGCCCTCCGTAATATTGAGTATGGCTCAATATTACGAACATAGGGAGAATAAGTATAGGATAAAACGGAAAAGAAAGCAAAGGATCTTAAAACACGAGTGTTATTGCAACAGGTTGTTCGAGGACGAGGCGTTAGAGGGTTCATCCCGAGGAAGATGTTCCACTGTTACTTTGGGAATAAACCAGTGCGCCTATTGCAAGGAAGAAGGGCATTGGCAATTTCAGTGTCCTTGGTTGCTGGCTCAGAATGGGGCTATAAGTGGGAGAGGAAGAGGTCGAGGTGGTGTGGATCGTAGTGACATGCAGCAAGAGGAGGCTCCAAAAGGTAGGCAGTATTATAATGAAAATTGTGTAATGGATGCAACCGAAGGTTATGGCTATGCATAGGACAGCCAAGGACAGAGTCTGGGCCAGGTGTCAGTAACTGTTGATCAGCAAGGTCCTTATGTAAAAAGGCACATTTGATGGGGACATCTGAAAAATTCTTAGTTGATATGGGTGCGATGAATAGTTCTATTTCTCGTTCACTGGTCCCAGGGGCAGCTCTGTCTGGGCACAATAATGTTTTTGGTGGGATTCTCAGGAATTCCGGTCGTAAGCCCCATCTCCAACCCATTCAGTTTACGATTGGTCCAGTTGCGGTAGAATCTCCGTTTCTCTTGACCGGCCACTGTGGTGAAAACTTATTGGGCTTGGATTTGTTAAAAAATGTACATGCTAAAATATATTGCTCGCCTGATGGCGTTTATTTGACTATCAATTCCCCTGGCAAGCACACTTTGCAGTGTTTTGCTAAAAACAAACTCCTCCCTCCTGAGTTTGCTGTTATCCCGGCGACACTGTGGGCAACCGGAGACACCGGTGTAGGATTATTAAAGATTCCACCCGTTTCTATCACCTATAGCACAACACTCGACTACCGCGCACACCTCAGTACAAGATCTTTCCGGCCGGTGAGAAAGCTTTGCTCTCTATTATACTAGATTTGATCAAAAAGGGTGTAGTGAAAGAGATGGCTGCTAATATATGCAACAGTCCCATTTTACCCATCTTGAAAAAGGCTCCGGTTAGCAGTGACCCTGACCATGTTGATACTTATCGTTTTGTGATTGATTTGCAAGAAATTAATAAAATAGTGGTGCCCCAATAATCAGTGGTTATGGACATCACTAATATTCTCACTATGATTCCTCCCAATGCAAAATATTTTTCCGTGATCGATTTGAAGAATACTTTCTTCAGCATTCCGATCCACCCTGATTGCCGTCATATTTTCGGCTTCTCGTTATCTGGTCACAGCTTTAAATTTTGTCGTGCTCCCCTGGGGTACATGGAGAGTCCTAGTATCTATAGTCAAGCTTTGAAAACATTGTTGGATGATTTGATCTTGCCCCCTGGTAATGTACTTTTGCAATATGTTGATGATCTATTGGTGGCCTCGGATACTGAGGAAGGTTGTAGGGAAGCCGCCATTCAAATATTGTCTCATTTGGCTGCTAATGGCAATAAAGTCTCCCTTTCTAAACTCCAATTTTGTCAACAGGAGGTGACCTACCTAGGTCATCTACTGTCGAAAAAGGGGAGGAGACTAACCCCTGAGCGTGTGACTACCATTTCTAATATGTCTGTGCCTCGCACTCAACGTGATGTTCGTGCATTTCTCTGCATAACTTCTTACTGTCGCCAATGGATCCCTAACTTTTCCCTCCTCACTAAACCTCTCATGTAATTAACCACTAAAGAAGTGCATGAATCTTTACCCTGGAACGATGATTGTCAAAATACTTTTGATTCTTTAAAAACTGCTCTTTGCTCTGCACCAGTTCTTGGTACTCCTGATTACCAGAAACCTTTTGTGCTTTATGTACACGAGGTGGGCGGTTGTTCGCTTTCTGTGTTGACACAAGGATTTGGTTGTATGCAGAGACCTTGTGCTTATTTCTCGGCAGTGTTGGATAACGTCACCAGAGCACTTGCTAGCTGTTTAAGGGCCACTGCTGCGGTCATAGTGGCCATTCGACAGTCGGAGGGGATCGTCATTAGCACTGACCTCACAGTGATGATACCGCATGCTGTGGATACATTATTGAACAAAATGAAGACCCAGCCCCTTACGAGTGCGCGTCTTACAGGTTATGAATTGACTTTGTTTGCTCCCCACATTATGGTTAAACGATGTGCCACTCTGAACACTGCTATGTTACTACCCCTCCCTTCGGACGAAAAGAACAATGATGTTCATGATTGTATATTTCGGACGGAGGAAAAGACAAAGGGACGGGTAGACCTCACAGACATTTGTCTATCTGACCCCCAAGGGGGATTGTATGTCGAGGGCTCTTGTTTCAAATCACCAGATGGCACGACAGCTGCTGCATATGCGATAACTACTCTACACACCGTAGTTGATGCTTCCCAAGTACCCTATCAGTCAGCACAGGCAGCTGAGTTAGTGGCATTGCTCCGGGCTTGTGAGTTAAGTGAAGGATTGAGAGTAAAAAATTTACACGGACAGCCAATACGCCTTCGGCATGGCTCATAGTTTTGGTCGGCTGTGGGCAGAAAAGTGTTTTCTTACTTCCCATGGAAAGCGAATACAACATGGCCCTTTGATTTTATGATTACTGACAGCATTGACATTACCAAAAATGGTGGCTGTAGTCAAATGCAGTGCACATAAGACAGTGATAGATGCAGTGGGTGAGGGTAATGGCTTTGCTGATCAGGTAGCTAAAGAAACTGCAAAATCTAAAATGACCTCAACGTTTGTGACTACTTCTGCTAGGTGGGTGGCAGAAACGGAAATGTTCAACAACACTATGGAAAGTGTCCGGGAAATACAGAAAGAAGCTACCCCTGCTGAATTGGCTTGCAGGGAAAAGGAAGTGGGGAAATTAGATGCGAATGATTGCTGGATTGACTTGACAGACAAACAGCGATGGTTGTTGCCCAATGTATTGGTGAATGCCCTAGTGACAATGGCACATGGTTCAACACATATCGGGGCAAAGGGTATTTGTGCCTTATTAGACCCTGTGTGGAATAATCCTAATATCCCAAGAACTGCTACTCATTTGGTGCAATATTTCATGGTTTGTTTACAGCATAATCCTGGGGGCTGGGAACCTGTTTTGAGGGGAAATTTTGCACCACCATCTTTGCTTTTTGAGGTGCTCCAAATGGATTACATCCAACTGGAGTGCGTGAATAATCTGAAATATGTTCTGGTCGTGGTGTGCGCTTTAAGTAAATGGGTGGAAGTCTACCCGACCAGGGAAAATACTGCTATGGCCACAGCAAAGGCTTTGATAAAAGAATACTTCCCACGCTATGGATTCCCTTGGGTAATCTGGAGTGATAACGGGGGCACTTTAAAGCAGATCTTATCAGTCACATTTGCAATGGATTACAGATTGAGCAGTCACCCCTCCTGACCTTCTCAATAATAAATAGTAAAGCTTTGAAACTAATCATGTGTGCCATATATGGTCCTTCCTTGGGGCCCTAGGGCCAACTGGTGTTTTTCCTTTTACCGTGATTCTATGGGTTGAACTGAAAGTATATAGCCTTCTGTTTGAATGTAAGCCAGCAGTCTTATCCGCACCCCTGATGGGTGAGGGTTGGAGAGGCTCCTCTATAGAGTATTTTGCTTAATAAATGATTGAACCTTCTTCACTGCTAACTGACTGATTATTTGGTAATGGGATTGGGGCTATTGGTAGGTATAGCCCTATAGGTTATTTTTATGGTGCTTCAATCTTAGTGTAGGTGGTTTAAAGGGACATGGTGACCAAGGTATTATCGCCTTGAGACTCAGCTGGACAAGACATAGGACCAGTAAACATGAGAAAATCTTATCAATAAGAACAGTCTGCAACTGGGTTTACGCTTAGGACTAGGTGGTAGAGCCAGAGCCTTTGGAGCAGTTTGAAGTAAAAGGGATGCTCATTACCTGAACATCCTGTGGAGGAAGTGGAAGCCCTTCCTGCCAGTTTGAGTAAATAGATGGCGTCATAACTGCCAATATGTAATCACGGAAGGAGTTAGACAACCTACAGGGAGTTAGAAATATCTGAGTTCCAGGGAGTCTTGTATGGGAAGGTTGTGGACTTTCCTGTGTTGAAAGGCTCTCTCAAAAGTGCTGCCACCACATACGCTATAAGCAAGACGTAGCTATGACATCCCTCAGAGACAGCTATGAGAGGCAAAGGTAAGGGGGCGGCCACACTAATGTTCCTGGTTGAGGGGGACAATGTAGGAGTAACTCTGAGTGCAGCAGTCACCAAACAGTAAATATAACATAAGGGTAGACACATGCAAATCGTGTTTAGTCCTAGTCTAATGAGCTCTTCCAGGAGGCACCCAATGTAGGAAATAAGCAAGGGTGTGATAAAAGAAGATCCCAGGCAACTACCCTGTACTCTGCAGGACTAGGAGATGAACTATCACTATTTGAACTATCACTATTTGCCCAATATATGTTATGTTAGTTGTTTTTGTTCAGCACATTTTGTATAGCATACAACAAACAAAAAAGGCTAAAACATATTAGCTGGTATGAAATACTAAGAAGACCAATTATTAGAAAAGCCTGAATTCAGTAAGTTTTGTTCACTGTGTAAAGAACAAGACAGGGAGTTCAATTGCTTTCTGCTGCCAGTGAGAATAATTGGTAACCTTATCACTTTGCGAGCTAGCTTGTCAAAGAATAACATTATCTGCTGACAGGAGACACAGTCTCAGCCATGTGGCCACCCAAAACATAGGTTTGCGAGAGTATATACTTTAGGCCCCGTTGTCAATGCCTTAAACACTATTTGCTGTTTAACTGACAGCTGGCGTAGGGATCTAAGTGTGGAATTACTATGCTTTTTCCTTCGTTGGTCAGTAATGAGCCTGTCTGTGGTATTTTGCACTAACTGGAGCTTCTGCAAAAGAATGGCTGAAGCTTCTGGACAAATTGTATTAACATCATCTAGCATTGATTGAGTTAGAGTGATTGAGTTAGAGCTATTAAACATATGGATATACCACTTAGAATTAATAAATGGAGGCAATATTTTTATCTGATGGATACCAAACACTGGGACTTTGATCAATAATGTCATGTCTACCATTCGCACAACCATGAGAAAGATGCAGGGCTAAAAAACTTCCTAGCTAAACTTCAATTTCAATCAAGCTTCTGACATAATACAGATTTACTGATGGAAGGTAACACATCTATATTTTGAGTGTTTGAGCCCATTTTCAGGTATGGAGATGTTTGTGAAAGCACCACACAAGAAAGCTCCTCTTCTTTTCTGTGGACTAACCTTACCATCCACATCCCTAACCCTTTTTATACCAGATCGTAGGGAGGAGCTGGGATGGGCAGTCTTCCAGGCATTAACCAGTCCACTCAGTAATGATAAATATATTTTCTTTAAATTAGTTTTCACTAATGTTCTTGTTCTCACAGTATTGTTCTCTGGAGGTTTTCTCCGAGGAGACTGTGTGCCGAGTAGCCAGTTTGTTCCCACTGCAGAATGTCTTCTGGTTCCTCTAAAAAGAAAAACAGAGACCAATTCAGAGCCAGGTATGTTGCGCACATTTCTATTTGTTTGCTACACTCTCTTATCTTAAGACTTTCAAAGCCAGTCACCTCACCCTGTGAACTAGGAACACTGTCAATTTCCTCTTGATTACACTTGTTTCCTCTCCTCATCGCATGTGCCCTCTGTGTACATGCACTTGGGATCCCTCGTATTCCCAGTCAAATACCTCAAAAGACCATCAGTTTCTCGATGATTCACTTAGACCATACCCAACCGATAGAATCATGGCTGTGTGAAACCCTACACACCTCTCGTGCTGTGCCAGGGATTAGTTGCACTATGCTTGGCAGTTTGTCTTCCAACCAATGGCTTCTCCTGTAGGTACAGCCTCAGCCGCAACATGTCGTTCTTGGTGCACCAGTACAACGCCTCTCTCTGCTTCTTTTACCCATTCCTCTCTCCTATGTTCCACCCCCTATGAAAATTCTCCAGTTCTTCCTTCTGGCCGCACTTTCTCTGTCCTTGCTCCACTGATGTTGCCCCTCTCCTCTTTTTCCCATAACTTAATCTTTGACACTAGTTCCATGTACATTACTTCTCCCTTATGTGAGCCAACCACTCATAACTGGTCCTAAAACTGATCTTGGCTACTATTCATCCCTTTCTTTGTCTTACAACAAACTTTTCACAGGAGAGAAAACTCCTGGAGACTTCCTAGCATGCTCTATTTACAGACCTAGTGTATTGCTTCTAGTTGCTAAGGAGGCCAAACAAAATTTTTCATAGTATTTCCTCTTTGATTTCAAGAGGGGACTTTGAAATTATGACTGCAGAATATTGCAGTAATTAGGTAATTATCTTTTGGCTTTGCATTGTTACTTGTTGTCTAACCTAGCCCCCCTGGGTGAATTCTCATTTATTATCAATTCTATTCAGGTACTACTATTTTGAAGACATCTTAAGACTAGTATTGTAGAATGTGTGTGTGTGTGGGTGGGGGGTCACCATCACCATCAAGTGTTATTTAACAGCATAGTCAAAATTGGGTATACCCATGTTAATCCTCATGCTATTTTGACATTTCCACCTGTAATGCTCTTTCCTGAAATGCTCTCAGTCACAACAATTAATGAGACCCAGGAATAATGTAATGAATATACACTCTACATCCACCTAGCTAAATTTAAATCCTCCTGATACACTGCCCACTAATCTTATAAAGCTTTCGAACTATAATTTGGATATCTATGTAGCAAAAATGAAAACAACAGCAATAAAGTTTGTCTAAATCCTTAGACTCAAATAATACATTGATTTACTCAGACACTTTCTAGCTACGCAATAAAATGCATCAAGAACGTTTGAAACTTTGTTCCTGAGCTTGACCTAAAATGTTACCTTGATTACCTAGACAACCAGACAGTGGGAACATGTTTGTCTCAGTAAACACCTATCCTGAACAGAAATGTGTTGGACATGGTTCAGGTATCTCCTAAATACCAGCAGGGGAGATCTGATTAATCAATTTTCAAATTTCTTCAGTGATTCTCACTGTTAGAGACCAGGACCTGTTTGCAGTGTCCCCCCACTGCTTGTCCCGATTTTGACTATTAGGTCCTGGCTTTCTGACTCTGCCTGTAACCAGGGCCTGTGCTCTACATGGTAATTAGGTATAATTACAGTTGATACTGACAATCTACCTGTGAGTCTTTAGTAAATGGTAGGGCATGTCGGTTTAGATGTCAAGTCGATTTAATTCACTTGCTGTTATTTTAATAGTCAGCCCTGCCTTGCAGGATGCTTTTAAAATAAAATTCTATGCACATTTGAATTTGAAATTAAAGGTAAATCTCAGTCTAAAACTACTTTATTTTTACATATAATTCACCCGTAAGGTCTCCCCAGGTGCTCAAGGAATAGGGTGCCTTGTATCTATAAGCAGGGACCATTATAAAATATGTTTTATATGCCTGGTGAGGGACAAACTGTCAATTCCGTATTCCCTATTGTAGCACAATGGCTCTATAGGCTAACATGGGAATAATTTATTAAAGTATAGTTATTGAAAGACAGGAGCCAAAAAATATACTTCAATGTTAGAATATATCCAACAACTTGCCACTGTTTGATTTATAATAACTATCACAGAAAAACAGTTATAGAACTTTCTGTTCTGTAAGCCACTATCCAGCCTTCCAGCAGCCCTCTCCTGATTTCCCAGCATCTTCCAGGCTATCCCAAGCTGTCCTAATGAGGTGTGAAGTGACCTGACTACAGAAAAAGGATTTCATGTCGGAGGACAACTGCAAGCTGCAGAGCAAATGTCAGGATGGGTGAGGAGTAGCCAAACAGTTTAGGGCAGAACATGGTCTACCCCACATCCTTCACCCCTAGCCAGACTGGAGCTCCAGTAATTAGACTAGCAGGGAGGTTGGAACACAAATGTTAGTGAATCTCAGCCACACCACTGAGAGGGCTTAGCCAGATCTGACCATCTAGGAGAAAGTTTCTCCATTTTGGATTTTGGAAGAATAGTGCTTTCTGGGTCAAGAATATGCCACACTTTGGAGGAAGAGTTAACACCTGTGTGGCACCCTGCATCCCAATGGTCAAGAGCGCCCTCCTCTTGACGTACAAGAACACTGAATAAATATGGGATAGATGCCTAGCAGCTTAGATCCCTGCCTGAAATAAACAAGAGAAAAAGGACTGCCCTATTGGAACCGCTGGTCTCCACCCTAAAAGAACTTCACTCATAAGCACTGCACATGCTGCACACTTTGGAACTTCAGCCCTAAAGACTTTGCCTATTTTGAAAAGGATTAAGGAGGGACTTCCTGAGAGCAACGGGTATAAAAGAGCAACAAGAGTTCCCTGCCTGACACTACAGAAGAAGAAGGACTGCCCTGCTCCAACCCTGGCATGCACCCAAAAGATTGCCTCTGAATGACGGCACCTGCTGCTCTTTGGAATTACAGCCCTGAGGACTACACTTTGCTTCAAAAAAGGAAGGAGTGGACTCCCTGAAAGAGACCAGTTAAAAGAACTCCACCTGCATCATCTCCAACAAGAAGAACACATCTGGAGTGCATCCAGTGGAGTTATAAGGATTTGGCAGGGTGCATTGTGGAAATGTAGTCCCAACATCCCAAGGACCACTTCAGAGCTTCTGGACCGTTAGTTGGTAATGTGGACCCTTTCCTGCATCAAGAAACACTTCTGGAAGAAAATGTAAAGCGTTTCATCATGAGCGGCCTAAACTCGTTACTTTATCCCGGTCCACCGAAACGTTTTTTAACCCTTTGAGCGCTATTTGCTTTTTAACGCTAGTTTTACTTTTAATCTTTACAAATTCATATCTATGGTTTCCTACATTGGATTTTGTTAGTTTTGGTGTCAATTTACACATAAAAATATAACCTATGTTTATAAATGGGTGTTAGATTTTTATTGTATTTTGTGTTTTTAATGTATTAGTGTTTACATGCTTTGCACACCTGTTTCCTAAGTTAAGCCTGCCTGCTCGCTGCCAGGTACCAATAGATGAAATAGGGAATCATTTATTGATACCTTGACTAAACCTTTTATTGTGTTTGTGGCCATTTTACTAATGGTAAGTCTTTACTTATCCCAGCTAATAATCCACTTTCCAACATTTGATGTGCAGCATTGAGGATTGGTACTTGTGTTCAACCTACACCACACAGTAAATATGTTAAGATCTTTAAAAATCCAGTAAAATTACTTTGAACAAAATTTGATTTTTACATTTTTTGACATTTGGATTAAACTATTTTTAACCCATTTAAATAAAATCGAAATTGTTCTGTCTTTGTTTTGCAAAACGTTTTATGACCCAAAACTAGGGATACACTGGAGCTAGCTCTGGCTAACTTGTCCAAACTCACAGTAGCTGAGCTAAAGGTGCAGTGTAGGGCTACGGGGCTACCTGTAATAGGATGAGAAAGGCACAGATGGTTACGCCCTTAAGACCTGGGCAAAATCAGCTCCAGAGACTGAAGGGGAAGGGGAAGATGGCCCCTCCAACTACCTCCAGGTTGCGGATGATGACAACTCATCCATTTCTTCTAGCACCAGGTTTATTTTCCACCTAGTGGAGTGAGGAGAGGCTTCCACACACAGGAACCGGAGCTGTCCCTTGCAGAGAGACAGCTTGCAGATCAGTAAGCATCCATAGCTTTAAAGAAGGAGAAGCTGGAACTAGAAAAGAGGAAGCAGGCAAGATAGGAAGCAAGAAGAAATCGTGGTAGTAACAATGTAGAAGATACAGAGATGTCCAGAGATGGGGGGTTTAATCCCAGACTTCCCAAAGCAATAGTGCCTAAGTGTGCAGAGGGAGATGACATTGATAAATGGCTGACTGCATTTGAAAGGGCACTTGAGATGAGAGGGATCAGCTCCAAGTATTGGGGTTGAAGGTACACATGCAAAATCCTACGCAATCCACAGGGTCGATATGTCATGCTGTGGGGCATCCTGGGTGGCCACCCAATCAGAATGCTCTCGGGCTCGCTCTGGCCCTAACATAGATTCCCCCTGATTTCTTTGTGAAGGTTTGGAGACTAACGGGCACAATAGGCCCAGGCACGATCTTCTGGGGGGACGGACTTTACTGTTATTCTTCACCCGATCCTTGATAGTTCAACCTAGGACAGCTGCACAACTACACAGCATCAAGGTGGACCACAGGCTTGTGGATGTATGGCTATATAAGCGTAAACACCTTAGAGAGTGCACTTGTGTTTCCTCGGCTGGTCCCACATGGTCCAGAATTGACTATTGGTTGGTCTCGTAGGATATACTTGCGGAGGTCTCTGAATCTGCTCACTTGGCAAGTTCAATATCTGATCGTTCCCCAGTGCTGCTCAAGCTTGTATTGCCTGTCGTCACTAGCAAGACATTCAGTTGGCGACTCCCAGTGGGTGCATTGCACGACCAGGCCTTTCGTGAAGCGATTCATGCGGCAATAACAGAATATTTTGCCATCAACTAAGGCACCGTCCAGTCCCCTTCCACATTATCTGTCGAGGAAGTGTTCAGGGTGAACCGTGCCCTGCCGGGGAAAAGGCCCTGGGTCTGGACTGCCTTACAGCTGCTTTCCATAAAGAATATGCTCCTCTGCTCGCGCCCCATCTCATCAACATTAATGCTGAATCCACGGACTGCGGGGAGCTCCCTCCCACACTCAGGAAGGCTCCAATCATCACCAATTTGAAACCAGATAAGGAGCCACTCATCTGTGATTCCTAAAGACCCTTGTCAATGATCAACATGGATAATAAAATTCTTTAAATGCTCATTGCTGGTCTACTGCTCCCTCTTATGCCCTTAGTGTTACGACCTAATCAGTGGGGTTTTGCCCCCGGATGAGCCACTTCGCACAACTTGCGTACCTTTTTTGCCACTATGCAGCAGACAGATCCTGGTATGCCTGTGGCATCAGTTTTACCAACGACCTCATAAACTCCAAGAAAAACTGCCGCACCCTCGAGAAAGCCTGGCGCCACAACCAGACAGCAGAACACATGACCGCCCTCAAGAACGCCACCCGCAAACACCACCAGCTGCTCCGCACCACCAAGAAGACAGCATTCAAAGAAAGACTGGACAACAACACCTACAACAGCAAGGAACTCTTCAGCATCGTCAAAGAACTCTCAAATCCCAGCGCCTGCAACAACGACGTCACCCCCTCGCAAGACCTCTGCGACTCACTTGCCTCGTTTTTCCACCGCAAGATCGCCGACATACACAACAGCTTAGGCGCACAAAGCACGTACCCTACTGCCGAACCAGCACCCTCCACCATCACCCTCTGCACTTGGACCCCTGTCAGCACCGAAGACACCACCCGCATGATGAACACCATCCTCTCCGGCTCCCCTACCGACCCCTGCCCACACCACATCTTCAACAAAGCCGACTCCATCATCGCACCCCAACTCCGGGACATCATAAACAGCTCCTTCGCATCCGCCACCTTCCCGGAGAGCTGGAAACATGCCGAGCTGAGCGCCATCCTCAAGAAACCCACTCCGGACCCCACGGACCTCAAGAACTTCCGCCCCATCTCGCTCTTCCCCTTTTCAGCCAAAGTCATCGAGAAGACCGTCAACAGACAATTCTCCGCCTTCCTCGAGACCAACGGATCCCTCGACCCCTCACAGTCCGGCTTCTGAGCAAACCACAGCACTGAGACCGCCCTCATCGCAGCCACCGACGACATCAGGTCCCTGCTCGACAACGGGGAAACGGCTGCCCTCATCCTCCTGGACCTCTCAGCAGCCTTCGACACCATCTGCCACCGCACCCTGATACAGCGCCTCAGCAACACCGGTATCCAAGGATCGGCCCTAGAGTGGATCATCTCATTCCTCGCCGGAAGAACCCAGAGAGTCCGCCTCCCCTTGTTCTGATCCGCGGCCACCGAAGTCATCTGCGGCGTCCCACAAGGATCCTCACTCACCCCCCACCCTCTTCAACATCTACATGAGCCCCCTCGCTGCCATCGCCCGCCAACACAACCTCACCATCATCTCCTACACCGACGACACCCAGCTGATCCTGTCCTTCACCAATGACCCCGACACCGCCAAACCCAACCTCCAGGAAGGAATGAGAGATGTTGCAGAATGGATGAAGATCAGCCGTCTGAAACTGAACTCAGACAAGACGGAAGTCCTCATCCTCTGACCATCTCCCTCCACCTGGGACGACTCCTAGTGGCCCCCTGCCCTGGGCAGCGCACCTAAACCAACCGACCACGCACGCAACCTGGGCTTCATCCTGGACTCCTCCCTCACGATGACCAAGCAAGTGAACGCCGTCTCATCATCCTGCTTCAACACCCTGCGCATGCTCCGAAAGATCTACCGATGGATCCCACCGAAAACAGGAAGACGGTCACCCAGGCCCTCGTCACCAGCCGTCTGGACTACGGGAACAACCTCTATGCTGGAACCACAGCCAAACTTCAGAAAAGACTCCAGCGCATTCAGAATGCCTCAGCACGACTTATCCTGGACATCCCTCGCCGCAGCCACATCTCCGCCCACCTGAAAGACCTGCACTGGCTCCCCGTCAACAAGAGGATCACGTTCAGACTCCTCACCCATGCACACAAGGCTCTCCACAACATGGGCCCGAAGTACCTCAATAGCCGCCTCACCTTTTACACACCCACCCGCCAGCTCCGATCCGCCAGCCTCGCCCTCGCCACCGTCCCACGATTCCGGAAATCCACCATCGGAGGAAGATCCTTCTCCTACCTGGCAGCCAAGACATGGAACTCCCTCCCCACTCACCTACGGCTGACCCTGGATCATCTCGCCTTCAGGAAACATCTCAAGACCTGGCTGTTCGAGCAGTAGCGACCCCCCCCCCTCAGCGCCCTGAGACCCTTACGGGTGAGTAGCGCTTTACAAATTCTGTGATTGATTGATTGAGTGATTGATACCACTAAGGCCTTCGACACTCTAGAGTGACCATATTTGTATGTTCTCCTGAGTCGGCTAGGTCTCAGTGCTAAATTCTTGAAACTGATTTCCATCTTATACTCCTCTCGGACAGCGCGCTTCCACCTCAACAGCATTGTATCCCCCCTTCCCTGTATCTCAGGGCACCTGGCAGGGGCTTCTGCTGTCACCTCTGCTTTTTGCTATCATGATGGAGCCGTTGGCCTCCCGGATGCAGAAGCACCACCCCCATCGTGGTCTTGCGTTTGTGTCCAGGGTGATCCTTGTATCCCTTTACGCAGACTGCAACACCTTATACGTCAAGAGCCCCGCTGTCAATTTAGACCCCTTAATTAGGGAAATTATAGGGTTCAGCGGTCTCTCCAGGGTCACTTTTAACTGTGGGAAATCGATCATTTTCCTGCTTACGGCAACCACAGACTGGTTCTTGTTGGAATCCCTCCTGAGCTCGGCTCTCGGTCCAGTGAAGTACCTCTGGATCTGGTTGAGCCAAAAGGCTGATGAGCAGTGGCAGTTTAACTACGGAAGACTTATGGACTGGCTCGAGAGCCGGAATTGGGTGCTGGATCTCGCTCCCGCTTTCCCTTGCCAGACGATTGGCCATTGCCAAGATGGTAGTACTCCCCCAGTTCTTGTATGTATTCACTAAACTCCCAATCCCTCTCACTTCAACTTTTAAATGACGACTTCTCTCAAACCTAATCACACTTTCCCAGGATTCCACGGAAGATCCTCACTCTGCCCTTCGAGCATGGAGGTCTGGGGGCACCCGATATGGAGCTGTACTACAATTATGCTCAGGCCCAGTTCAGCTAACACTGGATTTTCCCCTCCACGTGCATGGCGCATGTGGCACCCAAGCATGACAGTGATGCCCCCACACCGCTGAGCATGGTATTATATAAGTGGCAACCCAGAATGCGTGCGGTGGTGGACACCGTCAGCTGCACATTTTGGGCTTGGAGAGATCTGTGCCACAGGTCTTGCCTGACAGAGATGTATGTTACTTCGGTCCCATTGCAGGGCCACCCAGAGTTCTCCTTTCTCGAAGACTCAAGAGCCTGTAAAAGGCTCGAAAGGCTCAGTATCCCCACTATGGGAAATGTGTTCCAGAGCAGAATTCTTGCTGACATGGTAGACCCGCTCACAGCAGAGGGGTGCAGTCTTCTCGTCAAAATGACGTACTTCCAGCTCCATGAGAATGAGATACAAAACATTTCCATCGGCACCCCCCACCTTTCAGGTACTGAAGGATTTTTTAACTAATTTGTCACTGCATACATTAATCACTTGTCTGTATACTGGCATGCAGAGTGCAGTTCCTATCTGTGTACCTGCTGCGCATAGCGGTTGAGAGGAGCTATTGGGGACCCCCATGGAAGATGAACAATGGGCCCATTGTTGCGCACTAGAGAAGGACTTATCTCCCAACTACATATTGAGGCTGATTCATTTTAAGTTCCTCCACCGTATCTACAGAACTCCCAAATGGCTGCAAAGGGTGGTTCTGAGGGATGATGCTGGGTGCGCTCGCTGCTGGGGGCCTGAAGCGATTTTCTGCATTTGTCCTGGTCCTGCCCGGATATCACCGACTTCTGGACATTTATTTTTGTTGCACTGGATGAAATGCTTGCATACCGGCTCAAACGCTCGCCTCTAACTGCGCTCCTAGGCTATGTGCGACATGTCCCGGCCCCTAGCAGGAAGCTTGCAGCTTTGCTCCTGTTATTTGCCAAAAAGCGGATTGCCATGTGCTGGGGCAATAGGCACTATCCTCACCTGACGGACTGATTAGGTGACGCAGCATTCTGCCAAGGCCTGACGACTAACTATTGGAAGCTCATGTCCATGCATTCTTGACCTAGAGACATATGGGAACCGCTGCAGGATTATCTCAGAGCTCAACCATCAGCCCTGTCGACCTGTCTCATAACACTGTGTGAATGCATTGAGCCAGACTTCCTCAACCTGTGCACTATGTAAATTGCCTGCTCTTGAGGCACAGTGTCGCCCTCTCGCGAGGATTGAACTTCCTCACTTTCACCCTTATACTCTTGCCTTTTTTTCTTCTTTTATTTCACTTTTTTTCTTCTTTTATTTCACTTTTTTCTCTCAGATCTTTACAGGGCTCAAATTGCTGGGACACATTACTTAAGTATAAGCCTGAATGAACACACCATCAATGGACCTATAAGATGCACTGGACTGCCACTCGCACGTTCTGAGGGGACTTACTTTATGGGAAAATTGTGCTGGTGCCTTGTAACCTCTTGTCAACTTCTTAATAAAGATATTTAAATAGAAAAGCATTGGGGTTCAATCCTTTAGGAAATGGTCCCAGTAGCTGGGAGGGATAGGCTTCTGACCATACAGGGGGATGAGGCAAAAGTGTAATCCCACATGAGGAAATATCTAGTCAAGAAATCTGGTCTGATCCCAGGGCAGTACAGGGTGAAGTTCAGGGACACCCTGAAAGTACACACACAGTCCTAGGTAGACTTTGTATATATCTGAGTGAGGGCACTAGAGGTCTGGATTTAAGGTAACCAGGTTAGTACTTATGAGGGACTGAGCAAGGTAATTCTTAAGGAGCACATCCTGACACATTGTGTACAAGAGAACCTATGCCAGTATCTAGTGCTTTCTAAGCTGTCTGGTCCCAGGGAACTGGAAGAGGCAGGTGATGAGTGTGGGAAAACCATGGTTTTCCGTCAGCAAGGCGGGAGACTCCAAGAAAGGGGGGTTTAGGCCCACAAAAACTCAAAGGGGGGGGGTAGAAAACCCACCCCAAAGACTCCCTCAGTACCTCAGAACCATAAAAAGGTGGAGGGCAGATCCCACCCTAAGTCTGATCAGCAGAGGTAGGGGAGCCCAGGGCAGAAAAAGTATTTTGACAACAGGGTATGGTTTGACTGTCAGCAGTAAGGTCACTTCAGCTGTAACTCTGCCTGTTCAAAGAAGGTGGTTAGAACTGGGCTGTCCAGTGTAGCCTTAGAGGAGGACTCTTCGGATGAGTATGTCTTCAAAGCATTGTGCTGGGAGAGCGGTCCAGATGGTAAGCTGGTGATACATGAGTTTGGCAGTAGGCACTTCCACTCAATTCAGGTGAATGGGAGCCTGCCTTTGGCCTGACAGACACCTGTACCAGTCACACTATAGTGTGTGACAGGTTGGTTTCCCTAGATCAGTATATGCCAGGAAAGACAAAAAGAGAAAGGGTACTTTCAGGTGCGATCACAACCAACCATGTAGCTATAGTGTCCCTGGAATGGGGTGATACCCGTAGCTATTATAAGGTGGTAGTTAGTGCAGACATACCCTTAGATTGTCTCTGTTAGAAATGGGGGTATCTAGTTGGCAGAGGTAGGTACCTTTTTCCAAATAGGGACCGTTTCCTTCTAGTCAGGGTAAGGGGGATCCACATCTAATATAACCCCTGCTCACCCCCTTGGTAGCTTGGCACGAGCAGACAGGCTTATCTCAGAGGCAGTGTGTAAAACATTTTTGAGCACATACAGTAATACGGTGAAAACACTACAAATGGACACCACAACAATTTAGAAAAATAAGTAATCTTTATCTAAACCACAACAAGACCAAAGGACAAAAATCCACAATACAGTAATAAAAAATATGACTTTCAGATGGTAGAAATGGTTCAGTTCAAAGCAAATTGCAGCTGCGCCACTTTTTACACTTAGTACCTTGGATGTGTCATGCAAACAAACAAAACGGGCCGCAGGGAAGGTGATGTGTCTGTTCCTTGCTCCAAGGGAGGTGATGTGTCGGTTCCTTACTGCGGCGCAGGGGAGTTGAGGCATCTGTTGTTTACCGGAGAGGAGTTGATGCGTTGATTTATTACTGCATGGGGAGTTGATGTGTCTGTTTCTTACTGCGTCCCACAACGATGTGACAGACTTGGCACCTTGGTGCAATGCAATGATCTGGGACGATGCGTGGATTCTTGCAGCTGCACAGCAGAGCTTGCGTCGCGCTCTGTGCGGTGATCCCGGACTTCGGAGGTCATTACACTTGATGCAGCGTGCGATTTCTCAAGCCGGGACAGGTGTTGTGACGGATTCTTTGGTAATGCGTCGGAAACACGTATGGATGTGTCACGCTTCTTCGATCTTGCCCGGATTTTCCAGCTCCCAAACAACAGCAGGCACCTCTTGCAGATCAGAAACCCCAGTAAAGAAGTTCAGTGGAGCTGGTGAGGAGGTCTTTGTGTCCCTGAGACCTCTGGTCCAAAACGACAGCAAGCACCTCTTGCAGATCAGAACCCCCAGCAAAGAAGTTCAGTGGAGCTGGTGGTGAAGTCTTTGTGTCCCTGAGACTTCTGAACAGGAGGTAAGCTCAGTTTTAAGCCTTTGGCAATCCTCCTCAAGATGGCAAAGCAAACAGCAAATTCCTTTTCTCCTTTCCTTGGCAGCAAAGAGCCACTGCAGGCAAACCCCAGACAGTAACCAGCACAGGGGCAGTATTCCTTCTCAACCTTCCTGGCTCTTCTCCTTGGCAGAGGTTTCTCTTAATTCCCAGAAGTTAACTAAAAATCTGGGGTCTGGGCCCCTCTTTTTATACACAAAAATCCTTTTCTGAAGGCAGAGAGTGTCTGTACCCAGCCAATTTCATTTCTGTCCTCACTGCTGCAGCTTCCTGGCAGGAGGTGGAGGCAGCATTGTTGAAGCCACACCAGGCCAATTCAGGTGAAAGGAAATCTCCTCCCCTACTCTAAAGCAAGCCCAGGTCTATTCAGCCCAGCCCTGACTCAACCGACTTCTGGAGCTGCTGCCCCTCTCCAGTCCCTGTAATCCAAAAGTCAGCCATGCAATACACAAACCTAGCAGAGTCACATTGGATGTTTAGACAAGAAAATACCTACTTTCTGAAAGTGGTATTTTCAAACACCCCCACTAAAAGATGCATTTTAACATTCTGAGGTCAGGCATACTAAACTTTATACTTCTACCTTGTTCCAAGGGCTAGTTTAATTATAAGATGTTATAAACAAACTCCCCATTCTGTCCTATGGGAACAGGTAGCCTTGAAATAGTGGAAAACGAAATTGGAAGTATTTCACTATCAGTACACGCCATACACATCAGGGCATGTCCTACCTTGCACATATAAAACACCCTGCCCACAGGGGTGCCTTGGGCCTACCTTACGGGTGAATAATATGTAGAAAAGAAAAAGTTTAGGAACTGGCAAGTGTGTGCACTTGCCAAGTCGATATGCCAGTCCCACACTGCACACAGGCTCTGCAATGGTAGGCCCGAGTTACATTTTACAGGCTGCTTCTGTGGGCGGCACAATTAGTGCCGCAGCCCACTAGCAGCTTTTGATTTACAGGCCCTGTGCACATACAGTACACTATACTAGGGTCTGACATGTAAATCAAATATGCCAATCATGGGATCACTTATTTATAACACCAAATTACAAAGGGAGCACTTGCACTTTGGTCCTGAACAGCACTTGCGAAGTTCCCAAAGCATCTAGACCAGCAAACCGGAGTCCAACACACAGCAAAAATACAGGAGGCAAAGGCAAAAATGCAGGGGAGACCCACACCAATGGCACCAGGTCCAACAGTCTAATAGGCAGTGACTTCCCAGAGGTTGGTCTGATCCCAAGTGGTTTGGTCCCCAATGTCACCCCCCAACCCAAAGATCATGGGGAGCCAGTCCCTTTAGTTAAGAAACTGTGATGCAAAAAGAAAGGGAAAAGAAGAGGATGGATGAGCCACTCTTAACTTGAGTTCCAGTGAGCCCAGGGTCTTCTGTCCCAGTCAGGGAGAAACCCAAAGTTGGAACTGGTAATTCTTCACCTGACCACAAGGAAGTCCTGAGCAGTCAGGCACCAGTCAACAGATGGGAGCCACATGTCAGAACTTAGGGTGTTGTTCTGGATGATTCTGACAGCTGTCAATAGCCTCTGTTGGGTGCTGGCCTTCATGGCAGCACTGTATTTGGCATTGGAGGCAGACCCCACGACCAAAAGTAAATGAGTGAGGCCCCCTGCCCTTGTTTGTCATGGTAGGGGTTCTCACGTTTTGGGTGACCTCTGTGGGTAAGCTAGGCTTTTCCCTAGCAAAGTCAGTGATAAAGGAGGTGGGCCCTTCACTACTTAAACTAAAAATGGAGGAAGAAGATGGAACAGCTGTGATGAAGTTTCAGTTCAAAATCGTCTGTTACTGTAGAGATGAGTCAGATCCCCAGAGGAAGTGACCTTGGCAGGAGGATGTAAGGGAGTGCATGCCCTGGAATTGTACAGTCTAGTTTCTCTGCTTTCTTCCTCACCTGACAGACCAGGGAAGCTCTACCAGGATAGGGCCTAGTCTTTTAGGATGTTGGCTGAGGGGAAGGGGGTTGTGTGAGAAACAGAGACCTTTTTGCAGTGTCCCCCCATTGTGTTTCCCCATTTTGACTACAAGATGCTGGTCTTCTTTCTGTGCCCGGGGCTCTGCTAACCCGACTATGGCCTGTGCTCTGATTAAAAGTACATAGTAATTTTGTATATTTACAATTGGTACTGTAAATCTACCTGTAGGTCCCTAGTATATGGTAGGATATGTAGGTTTGGAGGCCCAAGACATTTAATGCACTTAAATGTGCACTACTGTGGTGCCTGCTGTCATTTTAAAAGCCGGGCCTGCCTTGCAGGCTGCTCTTTAAATAAAATATGTAAATTCGAATTAGACTTAAAGGTACTTTCAAAGTCTCAAAATACCTTATCTGTGCATATAAGTAACCCCTTAGATCTCCCCTGGGTGCCCCAAGGGCAGGGCGTCTTGTAATTTTAAGCAGGGACATTATAATATATGTTTTATATGCCCTAGTGAGGGGAAAACTGTCAATTGTGTTTCTCCCTTTTGTATGACAATGGCTCCATAGGCTAACATGGGGATACAATATTAAAGTATAACTATTGAAATAAACGGAGCAAAAAATATACTTCTACTTATCAAAATGATAGAATAGATCCAACAACTTACTACTGTTAGGTTTTATTATTACTATAACTAAAAATGAGTTATAGAACATTTGTTTCTGTACGCCAAAATCCAGTCTTCCAGCAGCACTTTACTGATTGGCCAGCCTCCGCAAAGCTGTCTTAATGAGATGTGAAATGGCCTGACAAGAGACAAAGGATTTCCTGTGAGAGGAGAACTGAAAACTACAGAGCAAAAGCCAGGAGGGGTGTGGAGTAGCCAAACTGTTCTTTGAAGAGAGTATGACAGTTTAGGGCAGAATAAACTCACCCCCACATCCTGCACCCCCAGTCAGACATAATCCACATTAATTAAATTAGCACCGTGGCTGTGAGGAGAATGTTTGGGAATCTTAGCCACACCAGTGGGATGGCATAGCTAGATCTAACCCTCTAGGAGAAAGGTTTTCCATTTTGGAACATTAGTGTTTTTGAGTCAAGAATATGCCACACTTTGGATGAAGTGGTCATACACCTTGCTGGTACCCTGCATCCCATTGGTCAGGGGATGCCAAGGGAACTCTGAATGAATATGTGAGAGCTCACAAGCTACTCAGATCCCTTTCTGGAATAATACAGAGAAGAAGGACTGCCCGGCTGGAACTCCTAATTTGCATCCCAAGAGGACTGCACTCATAAGGCTGCACCGGCTGCAAACTTTGAAACTGCAGCCCTATGGACCTTTCCTTGCTTACAAATGATTAGGAATGGACTCACTGGAAGAAACAGGTACCAAAAAAAGAGCTACAAGAGTTTCCTGCCTGACACCGCAGTAGAAGAAGGACTGCCCTACTGAATCCTGGCCTGCACCCAAAGGATTGCTACCTGGATGACTGCACCTGCTGCACATTTGGAACTACAGCCTTAAGGACATTGCTTTGCTTCAAAAGTGGAAGGAGTGGACTCCCTTAAAGCAACAGGTTAACAGACCTCCACTTGCATCATCTCCATCAAGAAGAATCCATCTGGAGTGCATCCAGTGGACTTTTAAGGATTTGGCACAGTGCATTATGAGAAACGTAGCCCCAAGGTCCATCTTAGAGCTCCTCGACCCTTGACTGGTGTTGGGGACCCTTTCCTGCATCACAAAACACTTCTGGAAATAAGTGTAAAAGTATTACTTCATGAGCGGACTGAACCTGTAACTTTGTCCTGGTCCAGCATGAATTTTATTTAACCCTTTGAGCACTATTTGCTTCTAAGCTCAAGTTTAACTTGTAATCTTTAAAAAGTCATATCTTTCGCTCCCTACATTTGATTTTGTTTGTTTTGGTGTAATTGTACTCATAACAATATAACCTATTTATATACATTCAAGTTGGGCTTTTATTGTGTGTTGAGTATTGCTAATTCATTGTATTGAAGTTTTTAAATGCTTTACACACCTTTCTGCTAAGTAAAACCTGCATGCTCGTTGGCAGCTACCAAGGGTTGAGCAAGATAATAATTTATTGAGACCTTCACTGAATATTGTTTTTGTGGCCTTATTACTAGTGGTACATGCCTATTTATACCTACTAATAACCCACTTTCCTACACTCACACAATGATAGATACCAATAGAAATGTTTTATCTGTATGTGATAGTCAGACAATGTAATATGTGATCATTATGTTTCAGCGTGCCTCTCCAATTATACACACCTTCAACTCAGTAAGCATTAATTTCTATAAAGATCTAAGTGATCGTTCTCCATTTCAACCATCTTCCTTTGATCATTTCATATGGTGAGATTAGCTTTTTTTAAATCAGGACTTTGGAATTATCACACATCTCAAAAACGCATAGCCCCATAATAATGCTTATTTCCTTCTATTGGTCGGTGCCTATTTAGTGGTGGTCTAAGGCTTTAACAGTAAGATCTGCCTTACAGGTTCCCCATGAATAAATACGAATAAATGTATATTCAGTAGCTTTATACATATGTTGAAAGAAAAACAAATCCAAATAAAACATTGATTCTTACTAATAATATTTAGATGCTCTAATTGAATGTAAGAGATTGCTTAGGTATTCAGCGCTTAACCTTTCCAAGAACGTTTTGCTATGTTTATATTTTCCCCGGATCATGATTCTTTTTAGTTATTGAACAATGTGTAAAAATAATAACTGAGAGTGGCACAATGTGCATTTGCGGTAGACGTCATTCTTCAATATCACCGCCATACCGTATTTACAAGCTACTGTATGAAAAGAAAGGTAAACTTAATGCTTCACCAGAGTGAAGTAAACTAAAAACAAAAAAGGAATGCCACCTACTTTGCTTTTTATTGGGCTTTGAACATGATTGGTTTTAGTAGATTGCTGTGTACTGCAGTGAGCTAGAGGCAAAGAGGTATTTGAGACTCTGACATTGAAAATCAATGTCTGAACAAAATCTGCTGCGAAGGAACGAAATAACTCTGGAACTGGAACAAAGGTCTTAAATTCACAGAGGTGTCAGTTATAAGGAATATAAAACCAACAAGGCACAGGGGACGTTGTGCGGTGGAGCCAGCAGCAATAAGCTCTAAGCTAAGACCTTGCTTGTGCTTTGCTATGTGCTCTGAAGGAGGGCGACGCCTTTCTTTGGCGAGCCATGGTGTTTCTTAACACTTAGGCCAGAAGCCATCACTTCCACTGCCGGAACCGCCGCAATAAAAGTATGTGCGCCAGTCCTGTCGGATCTATCCAAGACAGAGTGCGATGCAGTTACCACAATGACTTTGGAGCTAGTTTGTAGATGTGAGGACATTTCAGGCATCTCAATGAACATAACTATACAAAACTGTATATCTGGATAACACATTAATGTTGATTCTTTGATCTCACCTGTCCTGTTATTATTAGTACACTCATGCAACATGTTGGCCTAGTTGAATGTTCTTCGGTCTTCATCATATATGAGCTATACATATCTACATTTAATACACTGCAGCTGTAAGAACGGGCCACTATTTGTGTGTCAATTATGTATTATGTGCACGCTATATATAAGAATTTGTATTTGATTCTTTAATATTTGTTGTTACAGTAAGGTAAGGACTGAGATATGCAGGCTCAGGAGCAAATAGAGTGTCCTCATCATGTTTTCCTCAAAGGAATCTGTTCTAATGTGCCCTTTCTTAGAAATTAGGTTACTGGTTGACTGGGTTGTGAGCCCTGGTCAAGCAGCAACCACAATCCTAGCCAGAGTAAGGCATAAGCTAACCTAAAATACCTGTACCCAGCCCCCTGTAGTGTGACACAGAGCAGTCAGGCTTAAAATAGAGTTAATGATTAAAGTATTTGTGCAACACTTCAAACAGTAAAGCAGTGAAAACACCACACAGAAAGATCCCACTCTAGCTTAGTAAAATAGAGCTTAATTTAATAAATAAAACAAGGCTAAAATGGCAAACATCCAATGAGAAGAACTGGTGTTATGAATTTTAAATAATAAACTGAAATATAGTGCCTAAAAACCTAAAGCGCCTAACTCAGCTATCTGGTCTTGCTGGACTGATTCAAAGTCAAAAGTTCAGGCCTACCACAATGGAGCGTGGGTCGGAAACAGTTGCATATTAGTATTGCTGAATTTTTACATTCTCAAGTTTTGTGTCAAGACTACAATTTGAGTTGGAGAGGGCTGAGGGGAGCGAGAAGAGCGTTGCGGGCGATGGTCAGTTTGCTGCCAAAAGCAGGCCGGGTGCCACGAACAAGCGGGCTGGAGCTTCACATTGGCAGCACCCTGGGGCTGTCGATGCTGCTGTGCAAAGAGACTAGCTGACAGTGGCTCGCACAGATTTACGGTATGAGTGTCATGGTTCCGGTGCACACGGACCAATTTGTGGTCTCGAAGAGCCCAACTCTTCAATTGAAGAGCTGGTGAGCCACACCAAAGGTCCAGAATTTGAGAGGCACCACTTGGGGGTCAAGAACTCACTGAAGATGGGTCCAGCAGCTGTTGAGGAGCCTTTCACGTCCAAGACAATCAGATTCAGACACCAGCTACCTAGCCCTTTGTGTCACTCTGGGGTCCTGGGTTCAAGATGTAGTTGCAGGTGCAGTTCTTCTTCCTCAGGCAAGAAGGAAGCAGGCAGCAAGTCAGCACAGCAGGGCAGCAGTTCTTTCAGATCAGCAGTCCACCAGAGTGGCAGCCTTGTAGCAGCACAGCAGTCATTTTCCTGCCAGAGTACCCACAGGTCTAGAAATGTATTGAAGTGATAGTGTCTGAGGTGCTTCCTTTTTACACCATTGTGCCTTTGAAGTTGGGAGAACCTTCTAGAGGCATGCTTTGAAGTACAAAGATGCCCTGCTTTCCCTGGTCTGGCTTCATACTAACCAGGGGTATGCAGCCCTTTGTGTGGAGACGGGACACAGCCTATTCCAGTGTAAGTGGAACTGTGCTCAGATCCTCCCTTCCATCCTGCCAGTTGTGGTCAATTCAGTTACATCTAAACTTCAATGTTGGTGGCTGTTTAAGAGGAATACACAAAGCCCAACAGTCAACTACACCCAGTCATGTGACCCAGAGACAGGCTGCAGGCACCAAATGGCTAAGGCAAGAAAATGCCAACTTTCTAAAAGTGGTATTTTCAGAATTTTTAATTTAAAATACAACTTGACCATAAGCTAGTATTTGAAATTAGGATTCCAGGGACACCAAACATGAACTGGGTATCTCTTCATATTCGGAAATTACTCTTATAAAATGTATTAAGGCAACTCAAATGTTATCCTATGGGAGACATAGGCCTTGCAGTTGTGAAAAAATTAATTTGAGAGTTCTTCTCTAACAGGACTTGTAAAACTTAAAGCACATGTCCAGCTTTTTAAAATACACTGCACCCTGACCTTAGGGATGTATAGGGCTTATCTTAGTATGACTTATGTATAATAAAAAGGAAGGTTTGGGTCTTGTAAAAGGTTTATTTTTACAGGTTGAATTGGCAGGCTAAAACTTTACACACAGGCTCTGCAACAGCAGGCCTGATTAAATTAAAAAAATGCCAATTGGGTATAAGCCAATTCTTCCATCTTTTGAGGAGAGAGCACATGTATTTTAGCATTGGTTAGCAGGTGTAAAGTGCACAGAGAACTATGGCCACCAAAAACAAACAGTAGAAGGGGCACAGCAACACATGTAGGAATGGGCCTACAAATAGGGCCAGGTCACACACCCTTGTATGTTTTTACTGCAGTTGATTTTGAAATGTCTGTTTTGCAAATACTTGTGGAAGTGCTCCATACCCATTCCCACACTGGGTAGGGAATTTCTCCTGACCTTAAAATTATCTAATGGTTACAAGACTCAGTATTTGTGGATTCAAATTTTGCACCCACCCACAAACCAGTGATATTGTGGATGTTCCCATAATTCACTGATATTTCTATCATGGAATCCCTACTCCCCTTCCCTGAAAGTAGATGTACTTTAACAGGAAAGCATGTATTAGCAAATTCTTATATGAGGGTATACCTTGCTTGGAAATAACAACAGTGGTTGTACGCTTGTGTTATATTCCATATAGGTACTATAATATAGTGTTCTTTACAAGTGATACATTTTTTGGTGAGAAGTTTTATATGGGTTCCTCACACCATTTTATTCTATTAGTCTGTAAGTTAGAATTGGTTACCCTGTATTATACAGTTTGTATATGATTCCCCTCACCTCTTCGCCCACTTGCCATTATTTTTTCAACACCTTATCCACATGTCTTACTCTTCATTTCCCTTGGATTGTTCCGTCCAAACCTACGTCTTCTCTGCTCTCTCTGTCTTCTCTTTTTATCCGGTCTATTTCATATTTTAGACTTGACTTGCTCGAGGGATTTTTATTGTGTATTAAAACTAATGATTTCCTTCGCAAATTACAGGGTCAACACTGTTACTATGTTAGAATAACCAGTTACTTAATTCTGATATCATTGTGCAGTTAAATTGTTTGATATCTGTTTGCTTTTCCTGCGTTCCTACCTGCAAATGTTTCGCTTTATGTGTTTTTTGTATAAAGTGTGCCTGTTTTCTAGTCCTGTAGTCCTGTGTCTCACGATTTATATGTAATATGTCTGTATTTGTGTCATACTTTTACAGCCCTGAGGGAGTTCCCTATATGGGAACGAAATGCGTTGGCTGGATTGTTTCTACCTGATGTTTTTTTAAAGAAATTATTTAGGGGGAATAAAGAAGTTATTTTTTCTAACTACCTTGTCCTTTTGGACTTCTTGAGATGCGCACCCCCATTTATTACAACCTACCTTAATCTACTTCGAATACCCAGATCATATATATTTTTTGGAATAGACAAACAATTGAGGTCACTGTTTGGTCGGATTAAAAGTGAGCCGGTTATTGGACCACAATTCATCTTGAATCACTGCATTAGAGTTTGAGTTCTAACATTCAGTGTGAGAACATACACATCTTGGGAAATGTTAGACTCTGTCGATGATAGCCATATAGGAAATAAGGAATATGTATTGGCTCAGAGGAAAGATAAGAAAAAGACTGTAGAATTGGAGTGTGTTCTGTAGTGGTTCTGATTTAGCAGACTGCTGTGACAAGATTCTCGGGGGTCACTACCTTCAGGCGAGGATGTTGGACAGGGTGTTTAGATTAAGTTTAAGACATCTGAGAAACTCAAGAGAATCTAATATTAAGGCACTCACCCTGCCCAGGGAGTGTGCACTCATTTAGTAACTGTGATTGCTGGTCTAATACTTTCCACTCCTGACTGCCCGCCCACAAGTGGATTTAGCTAAACAGCAGGTGCTACAAAATAATAACTGAAGTAAAGGGTGTTGGTGCTTCTAATCATGTAAAGCAGTAAAGTTCAGCAGCTGGCTGCAGTTTGTCAACCATCTCTTCCCTCCTCTGATTGAGCTGAAGAAATGATTCAGTAAGGAGGGAGCATATTAGGTTATTAGATGTGAACAGTCTAAGCCCTTCACAAGTAATAAGTCCACAGCTGTCTCTTATACTAGGAACCAGGGGGTCTATTAGGAGGGTGGGCGGTGGCACCACCGCGACGCTGGCGGTGTGGAAAAATGCATGTTACCGCCCGCGAACAGTGGACCTCACGCCCGCCACATTAAAATGCCCAAACATTGCCCAAAACCCGTCCGCCGGGGTGGGAGATCGAACCGCCATCAAAGTGCGTCCGCTACCCCGGCGGCGTGAGCCAATGGGGACTCACCGCCTTGCGGAATGACGTCCACCCCGCTCCACAAATCAGGAGGCCCCAAACAACCAGTCACACCGCAGCGGAGAAACTGCCCAATCAGAGAAGGCAGAGGCTCGACAGCGGAGCACGAAACCAGAGTCCCGGTCCCTTCCACCCGGTCACGACCGCAATGGACCCAGCCCTGCACGTTTTTCTGGTGCTGTACCTTATAAATCACCAGCAACTCATGGACCACTGCGGACGCAACGACAACACACAAACCATGGGCTGAAACAGGGTTCATATCCACATTAGACACCCTGGTGGGGACAAGAACTCATCCACAAGTGTACCCACACATGACCCACCTGCCACCAAGTCACCCCTCCGCATCCAGGATACACATTCACAGTGATCTTGCAGCAATGTCCCGGTCACATCACCGCAGCGGTGAAGACAAGGGAATACAGGCGCACAATGCAGAAGGCAGGGCAAGCGCCAGGCATGGGCAGGGCACAAACACCACAGGGCCACACGTCCACCCTTCACACGATAGGCCCCTTTGAAGGGACATGCCATGTGCCCCTCCTGTGCACCACCATGCACGACGACAAGCCAGGTGAATCCACCCCCTGCACCACGTACCAAACAACTATGGAGACAGCCACAGCAGGAGTGGCTGCAGAGGAACACACAGCACATGTGCACAGGGCCAGGGCAACACAGACACCACAACAACACCACAGATATGGCAAGCAAACTGAGTACAAGCAGTAAATGAACACACACACATACAAGGAACAAACATCCTACTGGACACATACCCTGGCAAGTCACACACACATACCCCACACTGACACACAGCAAACAAATAGGAGAGCCAAAGTGAGGTGCACCCGAATGGAAGGCCAAGGAGACAACCACCAAGCATGTGTACATCACATGCAAGACAAGGAACATACAACAACACCCTCAGCCCATCAACGCACACATGGCACCGTGAGTAAAGTCACACCAAAGTCAGCTCAGTGCAACAACCCAGGGAGACAGCAAGGCAACCCGTGTATAGGCACAGGGATGAAAGGAAGGCCCTGAAGTCAATCTGTGAACAGCCACCCATATGTATACAAATACGGTCCAGGGAAGACATGGCTTGGCAGTTCGGGCTGGACTGTTCCAATGAGGCACAGGGTCAGACTGATTTGCATATAGCCATGTCTGAACTGGGGTGGCAGAGTGGGCTAAAGAACAGTGATGGATTAAACCCAGATCGTTTGACTGGGTGTGAGTGTTTGATTGATTCAGATGCTCCGTCCATCACCACCCCCTTTTGTACCGCTTTTGGCCGCCATAAGTGTGGCAGGGTGTGCTCAGACGTGAGTCCCTTGCTCACTTTGCCACTGGATTCAAGCAAGCCGGGCTGAAGACAGCTGCAATGCCAGAAACCGGTCCTCGGAAGCTTGTTTCTGGTCCAGGGAAGACATGGCTTGGCAGTTCGGGCTGGACTGTTCCCATGAGGCACAGGGTCAGACTGATTTGAATATAGCCATGTCTGAACTGGGGTGGCAGAGTGGGCTAAAGAATGGTGATGGATTAAACCCAGATCTTTTGACTGGGTGTGAGTGTTTAATTGATTCAGATGCTCCGTCCATCACCACATCCTTTTGTACCGCTTTTGGCCACCATAAGTGTGGCAGGGTTTGCTTAGACGTGAGTCCCTTGCTCACTTCGCCACTGGATTCAAGCAAGTCGGGCTGAAGACGGCTGGAATGCCAGAAACCGATCCTCGGAAGCTTGTTTTCAGTCCAGGGAAGACATGGCTTGGCAGTTCTGGCTGGACTGTTCCCATGAGGCACAGGGTCAGACTGATTTGCATATAGCCATGTCTGAACTGGGGTGGCAGAGTGGGCTAAAGAACGGTGATGGATTAAACCCAGATCTTTTGACTGGGTGTGAGTGTTTGATTGATTCAGATGCTCCGTCCATCACAACCCCCTTTTGTACCGCTTTTGGCCGCCATAAGTGTGACAGGGTATCCTCAGACGTGAGTCCCTTGCTCACTTTGCCACTGGATTCAAGCACGCTGGGCTGAAGACGGCTGGAATGCCAGAAACTGGTCCTCGGAAGCTTGTTTCCGATCCAGAGAAGACATGGCTTGGCAGTTTGGGCTGGACTGTTCCCATGAGGCACAGGGTTAGACTAATTTGCATATAGCCATGTCTGAACTGGGGTGGCAGAGTGGGCTAAAGAACGGTGATGGATTAAACCCAGATCTTTTGACTGGGTGTGAGTGTTTGATTGATTCAGATGCTCCGTCCATCACCACCCCCTTATGTACCGCTTTTGGCCGCCATAAGTGTGGCAGGGTATGCTCAGACGTGAGTCCCTTGCTCACTTTGCCACTGGATTTAAGCAAGCTGGGCTGAAGACGGCTGGAATGCCAGAAACCGGTCCTCGGAAGCTTGTTTCCGGTCCAGGGAAGACATGGCTTGGCAGTTCGGGCTGGACTATTCCCATGAGGCACAGGGTCAGACTGATTTGCATAAAGCCTTGTCTGAACTGGGGTGGCAGAGTGGGCAAAAGAACGGTGATGGATTAAACCCAGATCTTTTGACCGGGTGTGAGTGTTTGATTGATTCAGATGCTCCGTCCATCACCACCTCATTTTGTACCGCTTTTGGCCGCCATAAGTGTGGCAGGGTATGCTCAGACTTGAGTCCCTTGCTCACTTTGCCACTGGATTTAAGAAAGCCGGGCTGAAGACGGCTGGAATGCCAGAAACCGGTCCTCGGAAGCTTGTTTCCAGGTCAGGGAAGACATGGCTTGGCAGTTCGGGCTGGACTGTTCCCATGAGGCACAGGGTCAGACTGATTTGCATAAAGCCTTGTCTGAACTGGGGTGGCAGAGTGGGCAAAAGAACGGTGATGGATTAAACCCAGATCTTTTGACTGGGTGTGAGTGTTTGATTGATTCAGATGCTCCGTCCATCACCACCCCCTTTTGTACCACTTTTGGCCACCATAAGTGTGGCAGGGTATGCCCAGACATGAGTTCCTTGCTCACTTTGCCACTGGATTCAAGCAAGCCGGGCTGAAGACGGCTGGAATGCCAGAAACCAGTACTCGGAAGCTTGTTTCCGGTCCAGGGAAGACATGGCTTGGCAGTTCGGGCTGGACTGTTCCCATGAGGCACAGGGTCAGACTCCTTTGCATATAGCCATGTCTGAAGTGGGGTGGCAGAGTGGGCTAAAGAACGGTGATGGATTAAACCCAGATCTTTTGACCGGGTGTGAGTGTTTGATTGATTCAGATGCTCCGTCCATCACCACCTCATTTTGTACCGCTTTTTGCCGCCATAAGTGTTGCAGGGTATGCTCAGACTTGAGTCCCTTGCTCACTTTGCCACTGGATTCAAGAAAGCCGGGCTGAAGACGGCTGGAATGCCAGAAACCGGTCCTCGGAAGCTTGTTTCCAGGTCAGGGAAGACATGGCTTGGCAGTTCGGGCTGGACTGTTCCCATGAGGCACAGGGTCAGACTGATTTGCATAAAGCGATGTCTGAACTGGGGTGGCAGAGTGGGCTAAAGAACGGTGATGGATTAAACCCAGATCTTTTGACTGGGTGTGAGTGTTTGATTGATTCAGATGCTCCGTCCATCACCACCCCCTTTTGTACCACTTTTGGCCGCCATAAGTGTGGCAGGATATGCCCAGACGTGAGTTCCTTGCTCACTTTGCCACTGGATTCAAGCAAGCCGGGCTGAAGACGGCTGGAATGCCAGAAACCAGTCCTCGGAAGCTTGTTTCCGGTCCAGGGAAGACATGGCTTGGCAGTTCGGGCTGGACTGTTCCCCTGAGGCACAGGGTCAGACTGATTTGCATATAGCCATGTCTGAACTGGGGTGGCAGAGTGGGCTAAAGAACGGTGATGGATTAAACTCAGATCTTTTGACTGGGTGTGAGTGTTTGATTGATTCAGATGCTCCGTCCATCACCACCCCCTTTTGTACCACTTATGGCTGCCATAACTGTGGCTGGGTATGCTCAGACGTGAGTCCCTTGCTCACTTTGCCACTGGATTCAAGCAAGCCGGGCTGATGACGGCTGGAATGCCAGAAACCGGTCCTCGGAAGCTTGTTCCCGGTCCAGGAAAGACATGGCATGGCAGTTCGGGCTGGACTGTTCCCATGAGGCACAGGGTCAGACTGATTTGCATATAGCCATGTCTGAACTGGGGTGGCAGAGTGAGCTAAAGAACGGTGATGGATTAAACCCAGATCTTTTGACTAGGTGTGAGTGTTTGATTGATTCAGATGCTCCGTCCATCACCACCCCCTTTTGTACTGCACACCAGGCAATGACAAGGCAACATACACCCACAACACTGCATGCACAACAAGCAGTGTGTGCACACCAAGAATAACAGTCCCACATAGACATGAGTGACACAACATGAACCCATACCACACTAATAAGCACAGCACAAAGACAACATCACACCCAGGAAGTGAAGCAGTACCACAGCAAACGCACATACATTCAACACAACACCAATAAATGCACACGTCTGGGACAGAAAGGTGGAAACAACTAGACCAGAGGACTGGGTAGCACACACTGATGAACTGCATATGAGCAACCATGACTGCCAAACAGCACAAGAACATCACATATAACCAATTGGGGAAATGTCCTGAGTGGCACAATGCTCCTGGCCAAAGAACTGCACCACAAAGCACAGTGCTACAAATGAAGTGATGAGGAGGCACACACACATGTAAACCAAGGGGACCGCTGACATCTAAGTGAAGTGTACTGCACGTCAGTAGTGAACATGGCAGGAGTGTACCATACACAAATAGGTGGAGTGCAGATTCACAATGGGTAGGTATCTGAAGCATATTTAGGGGATGGCATGACACCACACACAACATGCCATACTGGAGGCAAAAAGGCACCATGTGACAGCAATGCATGGGAAAACACAACCACAATGGCAATGTGGAGCAGCGGGTCTGCACATTCTCCACAAACAGTATTATGACACAGGGATGATCATCAAAACACAACACTGACTTGCCAGTCACACACTCTGCATACTCACAAATGACAAAAACTACATGTAGGAGTCAGACAGAACTACATGAACACACCAACACACTGCACAGCGCACAAAATACAACTCACACATGTGCATACAACCACATCCACAGGGCTGAACAATCCAAACAACAGGCACTCAACTCCTGAGTGACACATGTGTGTAGTTGACGATGCAGGGCACACACACATCAACACTCCGGACAAAGTCACCCCCTTCACACTGCACACTTCTTGACCTCCCAAGAGCAAACATCTAGAGTAAGCCATGGGACTAGGATGACTGGCCATCACAAGATGACCACACACATACACTGCTGGGCACACATAAAGGAAGAACACACTTACATGATGACCCTAACCAGCCTGCCTGCAAACCTGTGGAAAGAATCCCTCTGTCCTGGCAGTGCCCCCAACCTGACGTGTGTACAATATAGCCAACATGAACAAATCATGGAAATGACAACTGCATTAAATGTAAAATTGACATCTTAGACTCCACAAGTATCAGGGTCAGGAAGAACTGAAGTCCCTGTCACCCCTGTAAAAAGAAGAGTAAGTGAGCCAAGACATTGGCAATGTTGAAGAGACTCACAGAGCATGGAGCACAGTAAACCATATACACACACCAAAATAACTTTATTCAGTAAGGACACTGACAAAACAGACAACAGGAGCAACTGTCTTTATTCACATATTGCACAGATAGGCACCACGAGTAGAGAAGAGCAAGGCACACAATGCAGAGCATATCCTTGAGAATCTGCACATGCAAGGGCAAAACAGCAAGGCCAGTGGCCAGTCCAGGGAGCACAGTATATCCATGAGAAGCTGCACATGGAATAGTTGAACACAGCAAAGAGCAACAAGGCAACTGGCCAAAACGAAATGCAGAACATGTCCATGAGAATATGCACAGGCAAGGGCAAAACAGCAAGGCCAGTGGCCCGTTCAGGGAGCACAGTATGTCCATGAGAAGCTGCACAGGGAATAGTTGAACACAGCAAAGAGCAACAAGGCAACTGGCCAAAACGAAATGCAGAACATGTCCATGAGAATCTGCACAGGCAAGGGCAAACAAGCTAGGCCAGTGACCAGTTCAGGGAGCACAGTATGTCCATGAGAAGCTGCATAGGGAATAGTTGAACACAGCAAAGAGCAACAAGGCCAGTGGCCAAAACAAATTCCAGAGCATGTCCATGAGAATCTGCACTGGGAAGGGCAAAACAGAAAGGCCAGTGGCCAGTACAGGGAGTACAGTATGACCATGAGAAGCTCCACAGGCAAGAGACACACAGCACTGAATGACAATGCCAGTGGTCAGGGCAAAATGCAGAGTGAGTCCATGAGACGCTGCACAGGCAAGGGGCACACAGCAGTGAATGGCAAGGCCAGTGGTCAGGGCAAAGTGCAGAGTGAGTACATGAGAAGCTGCACAGGCAAGGGGCACACAGCAGTGAACGACAAGGACAGTGGGCAGGTCAAAGTGCAGAGTGAGTACATGAGAAGCTGCACAGGCAAGGGGCACACGGCAGTGAACGACACGGCCAGTAGGCAGGACAAAGTGCAGAGTGAGTCCATTAGAAGCGGCACAGGCAAGGGGCACACAGCAGTGAACGACAAGGCCAGTGGGCAGGACAAAGTGCAGAGTGAGTACATGAGAAGCTGCACAGGCAAGGGGCACACAGCTGTGAACGACAATGCCAGTGGGCAGGACAAAGTGCACAGTGAGTACTTGAGAAGCTGCATAGGGAATGTGTGTGACTGTACCTTTCCATGGTCAGCAACACAGTCATGGGTAACAATGTGCAGTACAGGCCCCCATGTGTGAGAGACAGGTGTGTGAGGGTAACTACCACTCAGACTTGGCTGTCAGGTGGACTGGGAGCTGGCTGTGTGTCAGGGACAGTTGGAGCAGTTGACTGGGGAGAGAGTGGCCCAGCTGAGGTAGAGCTATCAGTGGCTTGGCAAGCCAGAGGGCTGCTTTGACCAGGTAGTGTAGTGGCATGTGGGGGTGGAGTCATGCTGCCATGAGAAACAGTGTGGCTGGGAGATTGTGGAGGGGTGCCTTTCCACTTATTGGAGATCCTAACTGGCTTCCCTGCCTTGGGATCAATTAGAAGTGGTGTGGACACAACAAGCACACTCACCACCAAAGCTGGCACTCCCTCTAGCGATGTGCTGGATCCAGCAGAACATTTCGCCTGGCTTTGCCTTTGCCCCTCCATCTCCTGTTTACCAGGTGTTACCCCTACAGTGCCCTCCTTCCCCTGCTTCACTGGGCTTGGAATGGGAGTCGAGTTGGTGGGTGAATCTGCCTTGGAGCCCTTCTTAGTTGTACCCTTGCCTTGTACCACCTTCTCAGTGGGCACAGAAACTGTAAGCTTCTCTTTGCGAGATGCTTTAGGGACAGGAGATTCCTTGGCTGGGGATGCCTCTGATATTTAACAACAAGGGGTGGTGATGGACAGAGTTTCTGAATTAAGCAGAATACTCTCACCCAGTCAAGAGATCAGGGCTAGATCCAACCCCGTTTTTTAGCTCACTGCACCATCCCAGTTCAGAACATGGCTATATGCAAATTAGTCTGTTCCTGTCCCAGTGCATGATGGGAACAGGGCAAACCAAACTACCAAGCCAATTCTTACACTGGAAAGGAAACAAGCTTCCATGATGCACTGGGCCAGGGACAGACTGATTTGCATATAGCCAGGTTCTGAGCTGGGATGGTGCAGTGAGATAAATAACGGTGATGGATCAAGCCCTGATCTTTGGACTGGGTAAGAGTGGTCTGCTTAATTCAGACACTCTGTTCATCACCACCCCCTTTTCTGAATCGGGGATGCCTCTGAGGTATGTGAGCCTGAGGTCTGTTTCTTCGCTTTTTGGTCCCTGGTGTCGCCTGACGCTTTTTGTCTTTGCACTCTGGGGTGGCTTTAGTCTTCTGTGGGGATGGTGTCAGTGCCCTGGATCACTAGGGTTGCTGCTGCTGTATGCTTTGTGTGCTGTATCATGACTTTGAGGTCTGTGGAACATGGCCAGGGAGGTGGACAAAGGGAACAGAGCTGGACTGTGAGCATGTGCCTGTTGAAGTGCTGCCGTCACTGTGGAGACAGAGACTGGGCAGTCCGGTGCAACCCACCCATGTCTGAATGTATGCCTTCCATGAAAGCAACCAACTGTGCCAATTTTTTGTCATGGTCAGTGAAGGCATTGAGGAGAGCTGTCTGGCCTACACACAGCTGGTGCAAAAGGTCCACAGACTCATCACTGATGGCAGCAGGAGAGACAGGGGCAGCGGTGCCCGGGGTGAAGTACACTCTTCCCCTCTTACTGGGGAAAACACTGGCAGCACCAGAGGAAGTGGCTGGGAGGGTGGGCACTGGCCGCTGCATGGTGGAAGACGATGCAGAGTCCCCATTCCCTGTGCCCACCAACATGGATGCATCACCGCTGGCATCAGATGACATGGAACTTTGCGTCTCAGGCTGGGATTTCTCCAGCAGATTCCTGTCCACCTTCGAGGAGTGGGTCACAGCTGTGTCATTGGGCTCCTGTGCAGCTGTTGTGCTTGTTTCGCCCCCACTGGTGTCCGTCCCCTGTTCCTCCGTGACCACAGGAGATGCTGTATGAGAGAGAGAGATGTAGGGTCAGTTCAGTGGCAGCAACATTACAACCATATGCAAGCAAAGTATCACAGAAGATGACTAAATCTACATGTTGCACACCATTCTGTGCAATCACATTGTGCTAACTCACTATAGTGACTCAAACAGTGCGTGGAAACTGGAAATTCAGGCATAAGTGAGCCATGTGATGACCACACAGCACAAAACCCTGCTGGTGGCTCTGTTTAACCAAACACACAAATAGTTCTGGCACACCTAGGGCCATGATGGGGGCCGCACTATGTGTTGCCACTGACAGATCTGGATAGAGCAGGAGGGGACAACACAGACACAGACTGCAACATGACATTCCGCAATGGCCATAAGCCCATGCTACCCACCATGTTGTACTTTGTGGCTCAACAACTGGTGCACATTGGTGTCAGATGTCTAAGACTTTCAAAATCTGAGTTCTGGCAATGGACACATTGATGAAGGCACAGTAAGATTGGGCACACTGCAGTTCCCTTCCATGGGATTCCCCAGACTACCCCAATGCAGACAATACCTGAAGACCATGACTCAGAATGCAATGGGAATGCACAGTACTCAAATTACCTGAGTAAGTACAGGTTGGGTAAATGCATGACAACTGCACCCAGCCCAGCAGCCACGTACAGGCCACTGCATCACACTACCAACATCACATAGGCCCGCACAGGCACAGGCTCTGTACACATGCAGCCACTCACAGCCAAAGTAACCCTTCCCAGAATACTCACCCCTGGCTTGGTGCTCATGCTCCCTCAAATTTGAATCAATCTCAGGCTGTGTCACAGCCAAGATGCGGCCCATGAGAGTGGTGTCATGCTGCGCTGTGCCAACCACCCAGTGCGAGGAAGCAGCCCCAAGGTCATCTCCGCCACGTTCTTTGCCAGCCTGCTGATGTCGTCCCACCTCTTGTGGCACGGGGTGTGCCATCGGTTTGAGACACCAGGAGCCCGCACCTTGGCCGCAATGGCCCTCCACACAGCTTTACGCTGGTGTACCTTGAGCTGCAGGCATGGAAGACAAGAGGGGGAAATGATCAGTGACACAGTGTTATGTACCTACATGTCTCAGTACAGTAGCATGATACAAACTTATCCCAAAACCACAGATATGTCTAACAGAGGCAAGAATATGCATGGGAAAAGCTGATGTAAATGCATGCAGTTGTGAGGGGAAACACAGTCCCTGCACATCTCACACACATGCAGGATGCCAGCACTGAACCCCCTGTGTAGCCTGCCCACATCTCCAGTCCATTTTTAGGTTGAGCAAGACATACATCTCAAATCAACATGTATTTGGGGTTAGACTCCCTGTGTCCAAGACTGCGCAACCCTCAATTTCCCTGCCCTGTGAATAGATAACTGTGTCATGGATGTCACATTGAGGGACTTGATTGCGCAAATACAAAATCCTTTTCACAAGGCCGGTTGTGTGCAATCTACAGTGCTGAGATGGCTCATATCTGGAGTGCAATGTAAAAAGACAGATGTTATACTCTGTAAGTGAAGTGATGTGTCCTTGTCTTTTTGGGCGGGGACTGTGCAGGCCAGGTGGGCCCACACTGATATGGACAACAGGGGCACACATAGCCATTCAGCCAAGCAAACACTGTCCTAACTCCTGCATGAACAACTTGCTGTGTCACTGCAAAGCTGACAACACAGGTCACTCACATATACATGTACAGGCAGAGAAACATGTGGCATAGGTTACACACACCTTCCCCCTGAAGACAGCATGTTAGGCAGGCAGTGCATGACACAACCCCACACTCTCAGGAACATACTGCATCAATCCAACTACATGTGTGTTCCCCTGCACTCCCCCCACTGTTGAGGACTACCATGACATGTGGGGCACCATATAGCCTTGGGTACTGTATGAGCACCTCATCCACCAGGACCTCCAGCTCCTCACTTGTGAAGGGACTGGCACGGATCTTCTCAGTCCTTGCCATCACTGTGGACATGACACAGGATACAGCAGCGGTGGAATTGGGTGGTTAGGAGTCCCTGGCAGCAGTCCCTGGAGGCAGCAGCAGGTGAGGGGTTTCTGACAGCAGTCCCTGGAGGCAGCAGCAGGTGAGGGGTCTCTGACAGCAGTCCCTGTAGGCAGCAGCAGATGAGGGGTCTCTGGCAGCAGTCTCTGGAGGCAGCAGTTGATGAGGGGTCTCTGGCAGCAGTCCCTGGAGGCAACAGCAGGTGAGGGGTCTCTGGCAGCAGGCTCTGGGAGCAGTGGACATGTGAGGCTCCCTCCCATACATATATAGCCCCCTGGGGTCGTTTCCAAGGTGCCAAGCTGAAACAATTGGGGTTACAGGTCTGCCTTTTTCAAATGTATCCAATGACTGGCTCCGCGGTGGTGGAGCACGCCTACCTTGATTCTCAAAATTGCATGATGCTACCGCGATTAAGGTTCCAATTGGCTGTAAGGGCATGCTCCATTGTGGTGACACACCGTGGGGGCCAGGCGGGGGGCTACCGTGATGGTGCATCTTTCAATTGCATCCAATGACCAGCCCAGCAGTGGCGGAGCACGCCTACCACGATTTTCAAAAGCAATTGGTGTTCCAGGTCTGCCTTTTTCAAATGTATCCAATGACTGGCTCCGCGGTGGCGGAGCACTCCTACCGTGATTTTCAAAATTGCATCATGTTACCGCGATTAAGGTTCCCATTGGCTATAAGGGCATACTCCATTGCCTCCTGGTACGTTGTAATCATGGTGAAGACTGTACATCCTGTAATAAAGACGGAGCAGGTACAACAACATGTGTGTAAGGAGTTGTTTATTTACAATGGTGACATGTGAGGGGGTGAACATTTATAGTGAGGTGATTAGTGAAGCAGTGAGTTGACAGTTATGGTAAATTAGAAAGGTGACCCAGTCCAACAGGCAGATGCCATTCACAAGGCAGGGTGGGGAAGGACAGCCCAAAAGGTCAATGCAGTGGGGAAGCGGGTTGCCATCATGACTGGTTCAGGTACTGGCGTTTGGCAGGTGCTTTGCCAACCTAGGGTTTTTGTCGGATGGCCCCTTCGCAGGAGGGGCCTCCGCTGGGTGGCTAGTGGGGTCTGAGGACTCACCCCTCTCTGTAGTTGCAGGGGAGGATGGTGAACTGTCATCCTGCAGACCATCAGTGGGAGCGGGAGGTTTTTGTTGTGGCGCAGGCCTGTCCCTCAGTACCGCCACTAGATGGACCAAGAGGTCCAAAATTTGGCCCATGCGGGTGTCCATGGACCTCATCAGCAGGAGGAGCTCGCGGGAATCTTGTTTTGACCAGCTCATTTGTCCCTTGGCCCGTTCATATGCCCCAAGGACTCTGTGTACGTGCTCCAGGGATTCGGTCCCAGGCTCTGGTTGTCTGTGGGTGACCCTGCCCCTCCCACCTGCCCTGCTGTCATGGACCTATTGGCTCTCCACTGTAGGCACCCACATTATCTCCCTGCCCTCCTCAGCTGGTGGTGTGGGGTGGTCATCCAGAGGGACAGGGAGAGTGTTGCAGGCAGCTCTGGTGGTGATGGTGGTGGTGGTGGAGAACGCATCGGCTGTAACAGCAGTGGTCTGCATGGAGGTTGTTGTAGCAGCAGATGTGGTGGGGGATGGTGGGGTCCTGGGACCTGTTGCACCCTGGAACACCAGATGGGCCGGCTTAGGGCTCATCGTCCAAAGAATCCTGGGAATAAACATCCAAGAGTCGATGTTCCAGGGGGGGAGACTGGCTCTGCAGGTTGCTGGTGTTGTCATCTGCAGTCAGTTCTTGGTCACCTGTGGGTCAGATGGGAAATGGTCATTGTTGTGCACCCCACACGCTTTGTGTTAGCTGGGTGTCATTCACTGTGTGTACACTACACAGTTGACTGATCATCACAATGTTTTCTATGTGCACTACTGTGCCTCCTCACATGATGCAATAGTACATGCATTACTTGACCATGATGAGAGGTGTCAATACATACCATGTGCCACGGGCATTATTTGTGATTACAGGGACATGTTGACATCTAGGGACTAGCGCAACATATTATTTAAGTGAGGACTCTTTGTTGATTTGTATGACCTGGCATACGTTACATCTGGGCATGGACTGTCCATTATCATCTCTTGCATACCTTTGTCTTGTCATGTGCATATCTGGATTTGTACCACCAACCATGCTTTCTTATTTTTCATATGGTCCTTGTTGCTGTGGCCCCATGGCACTACACATGTCAATCAGTGCTGTGCATGATCGTGCACAGACTTTCTTCTACATGGGCATTGGTGTGTCATACTTTGGTTGTTGTGACAGTTTCCTGTGTTTAGATGTGTGCACATTGTGGGTGGTAATAGAACATTTACAAAAAAATGTAATAGTGGTCATAGGTTTGGTGTGCATATCTGTACAATGAGAGGGCTGGTGTTGTCATATGGCACCATTATTTTTTAGACGAATGGCTAGGTGCACTTACTGGCTACTTACCTGTTATGTTCTTGCTTTTGGTTTTGTTATGTGACACATCTGTGTGTGCGTGGTGGAGGCTTACATCCTTCTCAGTGGTGGCACAAGGCTGAATAATATGTCTACCTACCTGTTAGTTTGTTTGTAGTGATCCATTAGATGCCACATTTATCTGGCTAGTATGGAGAGCTCCATCTTGCTGTACTGGGGGGCAAGGGTGCATGGTGGGAGTAGCAGTGCCGGCCTCCCACCCCCATACACCCTCCCAGTGAAGTTGGCTAGCTACCTGTAAGTTTCTTTGGTGTACTGCAATGGCTTCCAAGTGCTTCTGGGTGGGGGAGTGCTCCATTCTGCTCAGGTGTGGGACAGGGGTCATGGTGGGAGTAGTAGTACAGGCCTCCCACCCCCAAACAGCCCTCCATGGCAAGATGGCTACCTACCTGTAAGTTTGTTTGGTGTACTGCAAATGGTTCCAAAGGCTCCTGGGTAAGGGTGAGCGTAGTTCGCGTAGCCGCATTCCGCGGAGCTACGCGGAGCTCAGCAAGCTTGTGTAGTAGCTTGCTTGACCCGTTCGCGAGCCGTTTTTCTTCTTTGAGAGCGCGGTGCGCGTGTTCGGGGCGCTGCCTGCATGCTCGGGATGTGTAGCGCGCGAAGTTACCCATGAGGTGGGCTATGGGCGCGCCCATCTTGTTTTTTTTAATTGACCCACCCATGCTGGTGAGTTATTCTGTGCCAGATTGCAGTTTCTGCATGTTCGGCAACTCGATTTTACCGATAAGCATCCTTGCGCGTCCTAATGACCTGATGGCGCATCCTAATGACGTTATCGCGTTTGCACAGTCGCGCGGGATTGTGCGGCAGGGTTTACAAACATTGTGGCACACGCGACCGGGAAAGAACATAGAGAAAGCAAACGCAGAAACAAAGGTAAGACATTGCCGCGCGCGCGAGAACGCTATTGAGCGCGCAAGAACTACGCTACGCTGCCGATTCCGGAGTATTCGACAGCTACGCGTTCTCCGCGCAGCACGGAGTTGCCGAAACTCCACGAACGGAGCATAGTTCTTCGCCCAGGCTTACTCCTGGGTAGGGGAGTGCTCCATCCTGCTCAGGTGTGGGACAGGGGGCATGGTGGGAGTAGTAGTACAGGCCTCCCACCCCCAAACAGCCCTCCATGGCAAGATGGCTACCTACCTGTATGTTTGTTTTGTGTACTGCAATGGATTCCAAGTGCTTCTGGGTGGGGGAGCACTCCATCCTGCTCAGGTTGAGGACAGGGTGAATGTTGGGAGTAGTAATACAGGCCTCTCACCCCCAAATAGCCCTCCATGGCAAGATGGCTACCTGCCTGTAAGTTTGTTTGGTGTACTGCAATGGCTTCCAAGTGCTTATGGGTGGGGTAGTGCTCCATCCTGCTCATGTATGGGATGGAGTGCATGGTGGGAGTAGTAGTACAGGCCTATCACCTCCAAACAGCACTCCATGGCAAGATGGCTACCTACCTGTAAGTTTGTTTGGTGTACTGCAATAGCGTCCAAGTGCTTCTTGCTGGGGGAGTGCTCTATCCTTCTCAGGGTGTGGGACAGGGTGCATGGTGGGAGTAATAGTACAGGTCTCCCACCCCCAAACAGCCCTCTATGGCAATATGGCTATCTCCCTCTAAGTTTATTTGGTGTACTGCAATGGCTTCCATGTGCTTCTGGGTGGGGGAGTGCTCCATCCTGCTCAGGTTTGGGACAGGGGGCATCGTGGGAGTAGTAGTACAGGCCTCTCACCTCCAAACAGCCCTTCATGGCAAGATGGCTACCTAACTGTTAATTTGATGAGGGAAATGTAATGGCTGACACATGCTTCTTCGTGGGGTGGGGGGAGGTCTCCATCTTGCTAGGCTGTGGGACACGGGTGCATGGTGGGAGTGGTAGTACAGGCCTCCCACCCCAAACACCCTCCAAAAGGGAAGCTGGCTAGCTACCTATAAGTTTGTTTCGTTTACTGCAATGGCTTGTAAGTGCTTCTGGGTGGGGGAGTGTTCCATCCTGCTCAGGTGTGGGACAGAGGGCATGGTGGGAGTAGTAGTACAGACCTCCAACCCCCAAACAACCCTCAATGGCAAGATAGCTACCTACCTGTTAGTTTGATGAGGGTTATTTAATGGCTGACACATGCTTCTGGGTGGGATGGGGGAGGGCTCCATCTTGCTGATGCTGTGGGACAAGGGGCCCTGGTGGGAGTTGTAGTGCTGGCTTCCTGTGCACATGCCCCTATGGTAATGTTGCTTGCTACGTTTGGGATAATTGGGAGGGAATGAATGTTGGATCTGTGCAACATGTTTTTGTGAGTGTGTGGTGCAGATGAATGGAATTTGTTCTTGGATGGTGTAGCTTTGTAGTTGTGCAAACAGTACATAGCTGTGTAGTGGTAGTCATATGTTTGTAATTACCAGCCTCCACTCCCTTGGCTACTCCTGTGAGACTCTCTGGATGCAGTATGGCAAGCACCTTCTCCTCCCATGGAGTGAATGGTTTTGGTGAAATGGGAGGGCCACCTCCAGTCCTGCCAGCCAGCTCACGGCTCTTGCTCCTCTTCTCTTTGACAACCCTCTTCAAGTCATGCTACCACTTCATGATTTCCTTTTTTGATCACAGGGTGGTCCCTACTGCATTGACCTTTTCAACTATCCTTGCCCACATAAGAGCTCTTGTAGCTAATGGTGTCTGTTGGACCAGGCTACCAAACAGTTGTGGTTCCACTCTGACAATCTCATCTACCATAACCTTCAACTCACTCTCTGTGAATTTGGGCATTTTATATGTTGCCATGGTATGTGGTGTGCAAAGTAGTAGTGGGTACAGGGGTGTGAGTGGTGGGAGTGGTAGTGATGTTTATGGTGTGTGATGTACAGGGGGGTTAGTGGTACAGGGGTGGAAGTGGTGGTGGTGCTGTGTGTGATGTGGCTAGTGATGTTGTGTTCTTTGCCTTTCTTTTCAGCTGTGGTGTTGGGCCCTTCACTTCTGGAGAATTACAAAGGATTCTGGTCAGGGAAGGGGCTGGTTTTATACTCAGCTATGTGTGCCCAGATGGGGGAGTGCCGTCTGGTGTGTTGCGTGGGTTGTCCTGGGCATTTTCTTTTCTTTTTGCCATGTGGTTGTGTCATTGGGGTGTGTTTTGTGCTTTTGGGGGGCATGGCTAGTTTGCTGTGTGCACTTTGTGGCCTTATTGTGGGTTTTTTATGTTGACAGTCATATTTGTCACAGAGCGTCCGCAGCGGGGGCTATGCAGCAGCTCTTCGGCCGGCTCATTCAGCACTGTTTGTGGCCGCGGTAGTCGGAAACAGCGGAACGTACCGCAGGACCATCGGGGATATCCTAATTTCCCGTGCGATTTCTCTGCTATACTTGTGGCGGGTTGGTGTTTTTCCACCACAAATTGACCGCCGCTGATGTGTTTTGACCATCTCCGCCCGCTACAGGAGGTTTTTCTTGGCCCCACTCTGCCACGGTTGGTGTTTCCCTGGTATCGGCGGGCGTATTTTTTACGATTCCATGGCGATGGGGGTGATTTTCCGACCGCCATCCTAACAGGCCTCATAGTCTCCATTGCAGCACTTGACTCTCTCAGGTTAGCAAAGCAGAGCAACCCAAGGCCTACTCTGGGGAGGTGGCGCAGGCTAGTAACACTCAATAAGCCACGCCCAGTCCGTTTTTTTTTAAAGCAAAAATACTTTTCTTACTCACTCACAATACTAAATATTATGCATTAAATTAAAAATATCTTCATCATAGATGGAAACACTTTTGGTGTAACCCCCCATCACGATAAAGCCCTAGTGGGTCCAAAACCCTATAACCACAATACCCTCCCCATGTCCTAAATATACCATCTTCGCTGTAAATTTCAAAAGTTAGAATAGCATTGTTCATCTTCTTCACCCATTCATTATCACAATGGCAAGAGGAAATCTGTGCCTAATGGTAAGGAACGCCACCTCTCCAACTCTATTGCTAGTTATCTCACAAATGTCACAGAGCTTTTGACCAGGAACTCGCCTTCGTTGAGGAACGTTAAATTTTGTACCTATGAATGGGGTGGAGCTGTGGTTGTTGATTGCAGCTCTAAAACTGACACCGATCATCGTACTGCAGATTGAATGGAAGGACTTAACCCTTGGGTCCATGACTTACCTTCAACCCAGGCAATGATTTGAAACTAAGAATTGAATCTCTGCACCATCCAGCAAAAAAAAAAAAAAGTGAAGAACCCCCATCATGGCAAGTGAAATCCATCTCTAAATCACATGTGATTTAACACTAGAATTGGATGGTGGCAATAAAGGGTCGGTAAAAATGTTAATAATGTAATTGTCTTTGCACTAAGATAGATCTGTTGGAAGCCCGGTTTACATCTTTAAAGATTCTGTCTCCAATTGTTTGGGTTCCTTAGAAAGACTCTTCATGGCTTCAAACCTAATTTTGTACAACATGCCATTCAAACCAAATCAGACATTTCTACCTCGACCCGAAGGAAATGGGCTTTAGGCAACAGTAATTCTCCCACATTTGGGTATTCACAAGCACAAATCCATCGTCACTCAATAGTCTCTGCCTTCATTCAACCCATGCCAGCTAGCATCCAGAGCAGCAAAACTCTGCTCATGTCTTTGTTACTAGTGTCCAAATAGTTCCAGTTGAGAATTTCTCAGTTTTACATTTACCGCCAGAAGCTTCACAGTACACCATTGTGCCTAAATGGGTTATTTAACTTAGCCCGGGGTTGACTGAGAAACTTGATTGACTTGTCCATTGGTTTGATCGGAGACTGGGAGGATGTGATTACTTGCTATCTGTTTCAAAAATGTATCGTTTGTGGGAAATATTTTCCAAAGGTTTAAGTACTACTCAAGGCAAACAGCAGGCTAGAGGCTATACTGATGTTTTTTGTTTTTTTTACAGATTGAGGGGCAGATTTACAAGCCCCTTGCGACACATTTACGACGCCGTTGCCTCACTTCTGTGATGCAGTGGCGGCGTAAACCATGCGCACATTGCGCCTTATTTACAACGTGATGCATCTAGGGAGATGCGTCACGTTGTAAAGCCCTCCGCCACATGAAACCTAGGCGTTCTGGTGCAGGGTGGGCGTTTCATTGCAGGAACGCCTCGTAAAAGTGACGCAGTGAAATCTAAAAGTTTTCACGGAGTCACTTTTATGGCCATGCTGCGTCAAAACCCTGTGCCTGCTTGAAGCAGGCGTAAGGAGGGACGCATGTTAGGAATAGGGTGCCCCTGAGCCTTACTGGAGCCAGCAATGTGCCGCCTTTAGACGCGACACACATCTGCCCATCCGTGCTCCGCATTGTAAATGCGGTGCATCAGTGGTGGTGCACAGGTGGTGTTGCGTGGCGCAAGTTGTCTGCCTCATCCCTGCTGATTTGCAAAGATGCGCCAGACCTTATAAATCTGCCCCGAATGTGCACCTATTGAGGCATTTTACCTTGAGAAATCAGGGAATGAAGTTGCCCCATCCTACAAATTTTTCCATTCCGGGCACCAACACATTTGCAGCTTTATCAGAATCTGATTGTTTAGTTTGAAAGAGAACATGCTGCCTCTTTTATCTTATGGAAGGCAGAGCTGCCCATATCCCCAGGTGAGATCTTGGAAGTTGTGAACTCACCAGATCTCACTTCTGACTATTGGTATCATTCTATTTGTACTCCAAAAGCCCATAGACAAGTAGTTTCTTCCAGCAGACATGCCTCTTGGAATAATCGAGGAATGGACTCTAAGACATCCAGTTCTAGCTGGCTGGTTTTCATTAAAGGTTTTGACAAGTTGTGCTGCCAGAAAACTTGGGATTTATCTTGTAACCATATAGATGGAATAGCATATTATATTAGCCCTCTGCTCATGCCAACATTCACTGACAGAGGCCTTTCTTGCCTAATTGTTGTTCATCCTGGTCTCAGCCGATCCTCGTGGGTGTTTTATGAACTACACAGTACTACATTGTGAACTACAATATTTTTAGTGATAATAATTGTGTATCAATTACTTTATGTTATCCATAATCATTTAATTCACTACCTCTGCTTTCCACCCAAAATAAGAGTGTTTTGTTGAGGTTGGGACCACATTGTCAAGGACAGACTCCTTATAAATCTTGCTGTCTGCTACAGAATTGAGCTTTTAAAATCTTTGAGTGGGGAAGCTGGAACTGATAGAATTAAAACTTGCTTTGGAACGTTGTGTGAGGCTGTCACGTGATTTCTTGATTTCTTATTATTCCCCAAGATCCCACAAAAAGAAATCAGCTAGATGGTTTGACTCACACTGCGTAATGGCACACAACTCTTTTAACAGCCATTAAAACTACACCCAGGGATCCAGATATTGTGTGCGATTGCAGAATGGCATACAGGAAGACTGTAGCTAGTCAAAGGAAAGCCATAAGAGAGGAGCCCTGCCAGTCTCTAAAAGAGGCCAGCACTCTTAAAGATAGTAGAGTGTTCTAGTAAGTCATCAATCAGCCTTATTTCTATGACTCTTTTGAAACTGGTTTAAAATGTAATGATTTCACCTGACAAATGGATAGTGCATTTTACTAAGGTCTGCTCTGGCCGAACTTCAACTGATGATTCTTATGATGCTCTACCGTCTATATTAAATGTTCTGTATGTGGGTTTTGGTATAGCATTTGAAGCTGTGGTATGTGCGTTAAATAAGTGCCATAATGGTAAGGACCCGGACCTGAGAACGGTGTGCAGACAAAATATCGAACTACAGGAATATTGAGTCCTAAATATCGCCAATAAGAATATTGAAAGCAAGAATATGGTGGTCAAGAATATCGAATTTAAGTTAAGAAATATCATTTAAAAAATATAGAAGTCAATAATATATTTTGCAAAAATATGGGGGTCTATTAAGACGATGGACAGGCGGTGGACATATGCCTGTGATTACAACCTGGAAAACCGCTGGTCCCATTAGCATGGCTATGACGACCACGGTGGTGATATGTTCCGCCCGACACTTTTCCGCTGGTACCAGTCCACACGCCTGCCTAGCGGGCGGAATTGGATCCAAACACTGGTGCCGGTGCAGGGCCAGGCTCCGCCGGCTTGATTATGATGCCGGCGGTAGCCAGCCTTTCAGTGACGGTGGGACCGCCATGGAAAGGCATGCAGACAATGTCTCTGGGGGGCCATTGCGGGCCCCCAATATGTTGAGGGGGTGTGAGGGCGCAGTGGGGGGTACCCATGATACCCCCCTACATGTCCCTGTAACAGGTGGCAGGCACTGTGCAATGCCTGCCACGCAGTGCAGGGAAATGTAGGACATGCTTTTTTGGACATTCCTGCGGTGCTGCCTGCAGCATCAACCGCCACAATGTTACATGCCGCGGTCGGATTTTGACTGCGAAGAATACTAATTGGACCGGCGGTTATGCCGCTGTCCTTGTGGATGGTGTTTTCCTGCTACCAGGGCGGTCAGAGTGATTTTCTGACCGCCATACTAAAGAGCCCTATAGGCTTCAGCAGGGACTCTGTCCCACAAGCCTTTGCTGTCCTGTGCTCCCCCAGGAGGGAGGAGCAAGCCTGTGCCAGAGTGCCTAAAGGCGCGTGAATGCATCTTGGTGTGGGTCCCGAGCACTGCCTGTCTTCAGCAGGGACTCTCTGTCCCACAAGCGTTTGCTGTCCTGTGCTCCCGCCAGGAGGGAGGAGCAAGCCTGTGCCAGAGCGCCTAAAGGTGCGTGCAACCATCGCAGTGCGGGTCCCGAGCACTGCCTGTCTTCAGCAGGGACTCTCTGTCCCACAAGCGTTTGCTGTCCTGTGCTCCCCCCAGGAGGGAGGAGCAAGCCTGTGCCAGAGCGCCTAAAGGTGCGTGCAACCATCGCAGTGCGGGTCCCGAGCACTGCCTGTCTTCAGCAGGGACTTTCTGTCCCACAAGCCTTTGCTGTCCTGTGCTCTCCCCAGGAGGGAGGAGCAAGCCTTTGCCAGAACGCCTAAAGGCACGTTAAACCATCGCAGCGCGGGCCCGAGCACTGCCTGTCTTCAGCAGGGACTCTCTGTCCCACAAGCGTTTGCTGTCCTGTGCTCCCCCCAGGAGGGAGGAGCAAGCCTGTGCCAGAGCGCCTAAAGGTGCGTGCAACCATCGCAGTGCGGGTCCCGAGCACTGCCTGTCTTCAGCAGGGACTTTCTGTCCCACAAGCCTTTGCTGTCCTGTGCTCTCCCCAGGAGGGAGGAGCAAGCCTTTGCCAGAGCACCTAAATGCGCGTGAAACCATTGTGGCACGGAACGGTACGGGCGGCGCCCTTGCGAAGCCCAGGCCAAGGGCGGGCCCGTCCTTGCCCGTCTGTGCCTGAATGAGGCTGGGCTGGGCCCAATCTCTTGGCTCCAACATGGAATAAGTGGTCACAGACTACTGGACTATCAGTAAGCAACCGAATTGTTAAATTAAGTAATTGATCATATTTGCTTACACATTCAAGTTCTCCCTGCATTTAGCTCTTGCAGTAACGAGCAGGACTTATATTACTGTCCTATTGTCTATCTTGTTTGCGGGTTGTGTTACCAGTTGAAGAGGGTAAAACTAAAAGAACATGGGTTGCTTTAAAGATCATATTTTGTGGAAGGTAGCCAGTTTAGATCAGAGGCGTTTAATTTCGCAACCAGCAACTAATAATGGGTAAAAGAAAGTTACCAAGTCCCAAACCCTTCCCAGTTAAAAGAACTCCTAATGATACACATCAAACCCCATTGAGCTATCTTACAGGGGCAATGGGGACCCTGGATAAACAGATATCTTCCGTTTGAAGAGTCGCTTGAGGCAGGAACATCATGTACCATGACTGAACCCTCAGAAACTTGATGCATTAGATTCTTTGAACCCGGGATTGTTATTTATTTTTAATAAAGGCTTGGTGCATCTTCCAATGGCTGCATTCGGCATATTTCTGAGGTGATTGAACCGAGTGATTATGATTCTTCCTTACAACCTCCACAGAAAAAACAAAAGAACCCAGCCCTCAAGTACAAATTAAGCTCCGAATCGGTAGGGAATGAGGGCTGTAAAAAAATACCCATGGCGACAGTTTCCATCACGACAAAGCAGGCCAAGTAAGGGAATCAAGAGCGGGGCAACGAAAGGGATCTTGGAAAGGTAAAGATGAGGTCAGTAGAAGGTCTGATCCATATGACAAAAAGAGCTTAACGGTTTTGGTTGAAAGATTAGACTCTGGACCATATGGGCGCCAGATTAACCAACATTGAAGCTCTTATGGATAATTTTATTAATCAAGGAAATAATAGGCAATTGACATCCATAGACCCTAGAAAGGAGAATAGGAGTGATAATACTCAAAGTAGGCAACCAAGTGCGAAAGTACCAAATTTCCACTTAAATAATGAAATTGTAATGCCCCATTAAGCCAACCCCAAAGAGAGTGTAAACTCCGTGAGGAGAGATCTCCCCCTGCAGACTATGATGAGTATTACAATGATTACTGTAGAGACTAGGGGCAGGATGAGCGGCATGCCGAGGAAGGTTGTAGACATTAGGCCTAACTTCCCTTCCCGAGCGTTATATGCCCATCGAACAACCTGGGGCTCCTCTCCTAGTTCAAAATCACGATAGACTAGGGCTAGATCAAGATCTTGACTTACCACCTGAGGCAACCCCATATATAAGCATCTTGGCAAATGTGCCGAAAAAGGGCCCACTTGAAAGAGAAACTTAGGAGGTATTAGGAAATAAATCCCTGCATTGGTTGGACAAGAGGATAGGATTAACAGAACAACTCAATGCCAAGTTTAAGATGGCGAGAAGGGTGCAGTGGGTTGGTAACCATGGGAAAATGTTGTCAGGAGATTGTGTTGTTTTAACATTTAAAACACCTTTACTTGTGAAAAAAAATCTTATGGCTGCAAGGAAATAAACCATGAACATCAGAAGGGATCAACCTCTAGGCTTCTTTTATCCACCCTTCCATGGGGAGGTGTAGGACTATAAACCTGGAAATAGCGAAGAAACACAAATCTATCGCTACAACCTTCCAACTTCTAACAGGTTTAACACACTCTCTGGCTTAGAAGAGACAGATTGACTGGTTAAGTTGAACCCTAGACACCTTAGGACTTAGCCAATCATCGATCTGATACCCAGATTTCCTTCCATCTCCATGAGTTAGATAGTACAGTCTCAGAGTTACATGCAAAAACGGAAACAAAACAGGGATGTGTTGGGAATAAGATGTTTGTTGAATCTCAGCGGGGGCCTATTGAACAGGGTACTAAACAGACAGGAACTTCTAATGAACCTATTTTAAGCATTGTTTACTGGAACTTAGCAGGTTTGCGATCTAAAATGATCAATTATGTATAGCTTGATTTTGTTGGCAAATTTAATGTGTTATGCTTACAAGAGACCTGGGCCACTAGGGTAATACCTCTAGAAGGCTACAAGACCTATTTCTCGTCTGTGATCCCATCCATCTCGGGAAGAGCAAAGGGAGGTTTGACTGTATTTATATCCAACCTTCTGGGGATCAAGAAAACAACTTATCTTAAATCTGAACCTAATTTTCAAATTTTAATACTTAATGTAAATAATCCCGATGATACGTATGTATTGGTCAATTTTTATAATAATATGCTTAAGGATCTATGTGTTGCAACTTTGAAATAAATCCTTTCTGTCCTGCAGGAAGGTCAAAATAAGTCTTCTAAAAATGTTTTTGTCATATGGGGGGGGGGGGTGATTTTAACTTAACGCCATGCGGACAGAATGGCAACTCAACATGTGGTTTGACTGACGAGAATAGAAATAACTTAATGCATTTCCCTCATACACTAATTGGAGACTGCCTTAATGAGACATTAGTTATGCTGGATCTTGGTCTGGTCAATGAACTGGTGACAACCCCAGTTCCACTTACTCAGACCTTCAATGGTAGAGGAGATACCACTATTATAGATTTTGTTTTTGCATCAACTAGTGTTACGTCTCATCAACTGAACTTTAAAACCCATGTTAACGCTACCAGTGATCATTTCCCAAAAAGTGTCTCAATACTATGTTTAAACAAATGTAATAGAAGTAACATAGAGAGAACGTATGGTCAAAAAAATCTGACTACGGATAGAATGAATGGGTACCCTCCTAAATGGGACAAGGTCGACCCTCTTGAGACTACAACAGTGGTAGCAAAGAATTCCCTCAATTCCATGATGAAATGCTTGGCTACGTCAACCTCTCATCAAGAGGTCTTAAGTAGCTTCATGGAAATAATAAAGGCAGTGAAGGAAGCCTTGAGGGTCCACAAAAAACAAAAGAAAGAAAAGAGTAAGGGGTGGTTCAACAAGACCTGCACAAAAGCATATGTTGACCTGAAATTCCCCCTACATAAAGCAGAAAGGGACAAACAAGAAATTAGCCAGCTCAGAAAAGCATATAATTGGGCCATTAAATTAAGAAAAGCTGAATTAAAAAAAGAAACCTGGGATGAACTACACAAAAGTTGTACAAATAAAGACAGTGCTGCTTTCTGGAAGGGTAATAAATCTCCTTTTCTTTCGGAAACCAGAGACAAGACAAAAATTCAAATTCCCGCCGATGAAATGCAATGGATAGAACACTTTTCACAGATATTTGGTTTAACCAGTAAGGGAGACTGTGTGGTAGAAGAAAAAGATAATGTAAGTTCTTCTTCTAATCCTGTAATTTTTCCTATAGCTCTTGATATTACCCAGACGGAAGTTGAGCAGTCTTTCATGGCCAGTAAAGGGGGAAAGGCGCCAGGCCCAGATGTGGTCCCAATTGATCTTTTTAAATACAACATGGACCTATGGACCCCAATACCAACCAGAGTCTTAGAAGCCACGTGTGCAGCGGGGCTCATTGAGTCGTGGTCAGAATCAATCCAGGTCCCGATATTCAAGAAAGGAGATCGCCAGAATCTGGTCTGCTACCGCCCTGTTCCTTTTCTTGATTCCTTGGGCATAGTGGCATGACAAAATGTCCTTAACCGCTTGCAGAAAAGGGCAGGCGACAATAAAATGCTGTCTTATCTCCTATTCAGGTTCAGGAAAGGTCTGGGCACCACGGAGCAAGGCCTTAACTTGACTCTTTTAAATGGCAAATATGTGAATGCAAAGGGGGGGAAGTTGTACATGGCCTACGTAGACCTAACCACAGCATTTTAGTGCGTAACCACCCAAAATTGTGGAGAATTCTGGTAGAGATAGTTGTAGAGATCCCTCTGGTACCTTTTTTGAGAGATCTTTATGCAGATGCTATGGCAAGGGTGTGGTTTAGAACAGGTGGGAGCTCACGGCACTGTTCAGAGTGGAGAGGGGGGTAAGGCAGGGCTGTGTGCTGGCACCCTTCCTTTTTATACAAATTGCTTTGAACAGGCTATGTTGGAGGGGTGCCAGGACCTACCGCAGCTGCAAAAGCGCCCAATACCCGTCCTGCTCTATGCGGACGACGCCATAATAGTAGCGTGGACTCCTATAGAATTACAACGTGCACTCAATAGGTATCATGGTTTCATGGCCAACTTGGACCTACAAATAAACATTAAAAAAACCTTTTTAATGTGCTGTGGGACAGGTCGAAAGAAAATGAAGGACATTTTTTATTGAAAATGCAAAGCTGGAGAATGCTACCACATATCCTTATCTAGGGATTTTAATTGATGACAAGTGCTCGTGAGGACAAGCAATAGAGGTTAGGAAACAGCTCTTCATGAGGACAACTACAGCATTGGTTAACTTCCCACAGAGACTAGGCAAAAGGCCACCGGTGGAGATGCTCCAAATCTACAAAGCAAAATGTAACAGCACAGCGATCTATGGGGCTGGAATGTGGGGCTATGGAAGGGTTGATGCCCTTCAAAAAGTTGAGAATGCCTTTTTGAGGTTTCTACTGGCAGTTCCGCTAGGCACTTCGACCTTCAACTGCCATGTAGAACTAGGCTTACCTTTTATCACTGACATAGTCAAATTACAACCGATTTTGCTATGGCAAAGTATATGGTCCTCACCCAAAACACTACTTAATCAGGAGCTCCGGAATGATTGCCTTAGCCTTGAAAATGTACACAATATTGCTTGGCTCTCTTACGTGAAAAATGTTCTGTATGATATGGGTCTGAAAAAGTATTATCATAATCCCCTACAGATATCAGAGAATCCCAGAAAAAGGCTTAAAAACAGTGTTTGGCTAATTTGGAAGGATTTAGACTAGCTACAAAGGCAAACAAATGTTCAGTCCAAAGTATTTTAATGATCCAAACCACCTTTTCCATCCAGCCATACCTTACCTTTAATCTGAGCAGATAGGAATGTTTGTTTTGGTTCGACTTAGAATGAACATATTTCACCATTTGATAAGTTTCCCTAAAACTAATGATTGGTCTAGAACGCTATCAAATTGTCCCTGCGATGAAGTATTGATGCAATCATCAATGCATGTGGTTTTATTTTGTAAATTTTATAAGGAACCTATAAAACAATGAGTATTACCTATACTAAAAATGTTGGGTTTGCGATAATTCTGTCCACCATTCCCTGCACTACAGCTTTTGGAGGCAGAGTGCTTTGAAAAAAATATAGCCTAATTTTTGAAGCTCTGCGTTAGACGCAGAAATAACTTAGAATAGGACTGGTGCTGTATATTCTGTGTAAGAACATAGTTCTTGTACTTTTTTCGCACCCTAATTATGTATTTGATGCCCTACAATATTGAGCTGGTATTATGTGTCTTTATACTGCTGATATGTATCTTCAATGATCGACTTTGTAAATTCTTTTTTTAAACTATTTATTATTTGTAGACGATGAATTTTTAACCAATTTTATTAATGTTTTTATCAAAAGTGTAATTTTATGGTTTTTGTATCTTCATGAAAAACGAATAAATCAAATTGAATTAAATTGAATAAGTATTATGTATTTTAGTATATATTTTAAATGTATGTGATGTCATTTTTTGTGTAAGTATTGTTTAAGTTTTCTAATATATGTTTACAATTTTTAGTCGTTATCAATTTTATTTTAATAAAATTTAGTTTTTTTGAGTTCCGTAGCGGGTTGTGGGTTTGTAGGGGAATAGGGTGGGATGTAATTTAATTAAATATGAATCTGGGTAATGATTTTTTAGTGAAAGTTGTGGGGTTTATAGGGGTGAAGGGTGGGAAGTAATTTATTTGTATGTGTTTTAATTTGTTTTTTAAAATATTATTTCTATTTTATTGATAATTAATTATGTTAATTTTGGAAGTACATATTACTTTAATTTAGATGTGGGTTGTGAATTGTGTGGTGTTGGTGTTGGATATGACGTAAATAAAAGAATGCATGTAATAAGGTTTTTGTTTATCAATAGTTTGTAACTGAAATATTTCTTTGATTGAAAAATATTTTTATATTTTATTTAATATATTTGTAGTTAATAGTAATATGTATTCACTATTATAATATATTTAAATGGTTTTAATTTATAATATAACATACATTTGTATTTTCAGTTATTTTTACATATTTATTTATTTATTTTATTGTATTTTGTTTTTCAAATATGTTTTGTTGTTGATATTTTGGTTGTTTTTAATTTTGAATTGACTGTAGCGGGAATAGTATTTTTTTTCGCTTTACAAACCAACACTTTCTCTACTGTTAGACTCACTGGAGTGGGAATAGTAATTTTTACCCCTCTGCTATCCAACACTTTCCCTACTACTGCACTTATTGGATTGGGAATAGTAATTTTTTACCCCTCCGCTATCCAACACTCTCCCTACTGTTACACTCACTGGAGTGGGAATAGTGATTTTTACCTCTCCCCTGTCCCACACTTTCCCTACTGTTGCACTCACTGGAGTGGGAATAGTCATTTTTTTTTTTTTTTTTTATTTGTGCAATTTGTATAGCGCAAAAATACTCAGAGGTGTCTCAGCGCTGCAAAGACAGTAGAGCAGGAATGATTGATTACTGTTTGAAAAGCCACGTTTTTACTAGCTCCCTAACTGTAAGAAAGGAGGGACTAGCCCTGATGTGAAGAGGTAGGGTGTTCCATAATTTTGCAAAGCGTCTGTCTCCCCATGATGATTTAGGGGTGTACAGACATAATGATCTTCTTAGGAACTCAGGTCCAGAGTTGCCCTGTATGCGATACCGAGTGCCTTGAATTTAATTTGTTTCCTGACCGACAGCCAATGAATTTGGCGTATATCTGGAGAGATAGATTTAAACTTGGGCATGCCTGACAGTATTCTGGCTGCTGAGTTTTGAACTAGTTGCAACCTATTAAAAACTTTCTCCTGGGCATTTAGGAAGAGGCCATTGTAATAATCAATCTTAGACAAAACCAGTATACACATAAGGGTTTTTCCTGCACTTAAAGGGAGGAAAGGAAGGAGTTTCCTAATCATTTTGAGGGTGAAGAAAGATGAAGACACCACCGCATTTGCATGGTGTTTGAACGAAAGCTTATCATCAAACATCACTCCCAAATTCCTAACTTTAGTGACTGCTTCTGATGGGGTCCCATAGCAGTTGGCCACCACGTTGGGGACCAGCTGGGGGATAAGTTACAGAAAGTCATTACCTCTATTTATCGGAGTTCAACTACAGGCAGTTGCGTGACATCAAAGAACTGATGTCTCACATCCCCTCTTGAAAATTTGCTGCCACTTCTATTTCATCATTGTGAACTGCCAGCACAAGTTGGGTATCATCAGCGTAAGAGGTTAACCTCATCCCATGGGTTTTAATGTTTTTGGCCAAGTCTGACACATAGATATTAAATATGGTCGGACTTAGGGAGGATCCCTGAGGCACCCCGCATGGGAGGGAAAAGACCGGGAAGTAGAATTTACCCAGCTTACCAGATTGAGTGCGATAGGCAAGGAATGAGGTTAATAAAGCTCTACCATTTTGCTCAATGCCAATGGCAGAGACACGGTTGATCAAGATGGCATGATTGACCGTGTCAAAAGCCGCGGACAGATCCAACAGGATCAGGACTGTCGCTCCACCTTTATTCAAGATCATCCTGATCTCGTCCGAGGCCTTAATGAGGGCCGTCTCCGTCCCATGCCCTTTCCAGAATCCAAATTGAGAATCATCCAGCAGATTATTATTGTCGATGAGTTGGGCTAATTGAATGCTCATTATCTTTTCAATCATATTTTATGGAAAAGGGAGACAGGCTATGGATCTATAATTTTTCGGTTCTAACGGATCAAGATTACATTTCTTGAGTAGAGGTTTAATGATAGCCTTTTTCCAAACTGATGGGTAAACACCAGTGTGGAACATTAAATTACAAATATCACCAAGAATTGTGGTGATAGGGTCCGGAATTAGTTTGAGAATAGAAGGGGAGAGGGGTCCAGGGGGGAACCAGATTTGATAGAGAGAACAAGCTCTCGTACCTGCTCAAATGAAACCTGAACGAATTCTGAGAATGCGGTGGTAAAGGAAGTATTAAATGAGTTGTTAGAAGTGGGTGAGTCTAAATTATCCTGAGTGGCAAAAGTTAAAGGAATGTGACTAACCTTATCTTTAAAGAAATTGGCAAGAGAATTGAATAGATCTTGAGAGGTTTCAAAAGAAGTATCTGTCGTGGGTGTGGAGGGTTTAGTTACTAGCAAGATTATTGGGACCGCCTCAAAACTAAATTAGGCCAGGGAAAAGGAGGGGAATGAAGAAAATCAGCAAGAGGAACAATTTTCCCCAATGGCCACCATATTTTAGTACAAATGTATATTTTTCCATTTTTTTCTCAACATTCAATTCGGTATGGGTGACAAATAAGCAACAGTCTTGTTTACTTTCTTTAAAAGAGTATAAAGTTTTATTTTTTATTTCCAAGTCATTATTTATTTTATTGGATGTCCTTTTTCATTTCAATTCAAAAAGAGGATTTCATTTTTTTTATAAAAAACGTTTTTTTTGTTTTCCGACTTATGGTCCATTTCACAGCAAATACATAAATCTCAAATGTCAAAATACATTGATATTTCATTCGAAAGAGAAAAACACATAAATATATACATAATACAAAATACAAATCTGTATACAAACAACACAATTTGTCAAAATAAGAATACCCCTGGTAACCAACAATCTGTCACAAACATACTCACAGAGTCATACCCTCACCACACTCATAACGACAACATCTGAAAAAAGGGACTGAATCCAATTGGCAGAGGTACCCTGCCTATCGGTAAATCTCAAAGCACAGTATGAGACTTCGCACTTGGTCGACGCGCATTTCGGTAGCGCAAGGCCACCTTCCTCAGGACCTCTTCCAGATAAACAAACACATATGCCCAGGGGACATTTAAATAATAGATCACTAATCCTGCTCAATGGAGACGATTTCAGTGGTCGGACCCTGTTGTATACGATATGTCTTAAGTCAATACAGTACAGGTCTGGCTCCCCCCAATATTCTGGTGTTAATATTTATGAAAAGTCACACTTGGTGCCATCACAGGACAAGATCATGGATTTCTCAAAAGCTTTTTATATGGATTGACACCACAAAAAAGTCGATCTCCCCTCTTAAAGTTTCTGTTCTTCTGACAAATTTGAAGTTTTTATCCTCAAATTCATGAAAATCACCTCATTTCAAGATAATACGGGCCGCCGTGTCTTCCAACTTCGTTGTTCCTCTTGGAGAGTTTAGTTACTACCTGAAATAGTTCCTTGGTGGAGTTTTAGGCCGATTATATTTGTGTAAGATAGTATTTACTTTTTTCTATGACAATATGATGTTTGTATTTAGTCATTGCCTCTTTGTATAATGTTTTAGCATTATTATTATAATCTTTACACCAGTGTCTGCAACGTTGTCTCTCAAGTCTTATTTCCTCTGAGAACCAAGATGCGGAATGGACCTTCGATTAGTAGAGACCTTTTTAGGTGGTACTAACATAGAAAAGGTATCATGTAACCAGGTAGAGTAGTTTTTAGATGCTATTTCAGGGTCTTCTGAGGAACTATATTGGGAAGAGGAAAGAGATTCTTGCAAAAGTTGAGCATCGATGTTATTCCATGCCCGAATCTGTTTAGATGTGGGGGAACCCATACCCCTAGAGTTGAGTTTCCTAATCTGTATGGTGCAGGTTATTGCAGAATTGTCTGTACAGATCAAGGGTGTAACCGAGTATAGAGACATGTTGCTGTTGTTGGTAAAAAGACCATCCAATGTATGACCCGCCCTGTGGGTGGGTGAGGTGACTAACTGATATAGATCTACTGAAAATTTTTTTAAATTACGTTTATTATTTAATATATATATTTTGTATTTATTTATTTATCATATATATGTATATATATATATATATATAATTTTTATTTATTTTTTTCACTGTAAAAAACACAGGTTTCAGGGGTGTTACAGTTAGTTGGACATTTCACTTGTACAAAACCTTGGAAATTCCCCTGTTATAGTTAGTTGTACTAACTATAACTCATGTGCCTGCAATCCACTGCTGATGATGTCACATATTACATCATTCATGACATGGTCAGTTACATCTAAATGACATCACTGATGACACCATCCCGTGAATGTGGTTTGCTTCGATATTTAAATAGGTATTATATATATATAGCAATTTGCTATCAAGTCTGAATTGATGTATAAGTGTCCGAATCGAGAATTTAGTAGCAGAGTGAATGACTGTTTAGGTACTTAATTTATAGTGTCTCACTAAATATATGAGATACTGTTTAAAATTTGTGAATAACTGTATCACTCTATCTCTTGATGTGTAAAGTACTACATAAGTTGATTACTAGCTATGTCAAAGTGTATATTAGTTATTAATTAGTTAAGTGATTATTTGTATGTAATAGTGAATGAATGTGTGTGTGTGGTAGGGTGGGAGGTGTGTGACTGTCGAAAGATGAGTAAATAATTGATTTAGTAGGTATATGAGATTAATACTGTATGTTGAAACAGTTGCTTGGGTGAATGAATCTCTTTATGGGTGTGATGATGAGTAAATATATTTCTCAATAATACATGCCCAACAAACTATAAATAGAAGAGGCAGTGTATGTGACAGTTTATGTATATAAATAAGTCTAACCTCATCGATGCTGCAGATATTTTTCTCCGGTGCTGGGCCATAATAGAACTGGGTGTGGTCATGACAAGCTGAGCTTGTCATGAGCACACGAGCACCGTGCCTCATGACGAGCTGAGCTCGTCATGAGCATCGAAGGGGATACATAAGACTCAGTGATTGTATAAGTGTTATATGCATAACTGTATACTTTTAATAGTGATTTTTTAATACACTAAGTATGAGTTACTATCTACATGAATAAATAAAGTGGTCTTTGTGTAAGTGTGTACCTTAGTAAATATAAGTATGATCAATTGTTTCCATAAGTGAGCAGCATAACTGAATAACTGAATATGATGTAAGCGGGCGTGTAATGTTGATGTCGGTGTATAAGTATATTTAATAGTGTTGTATTGATCTTTGTTACCATGTATGAGTGAATCTATAGGTAAATAATTAGATGTATATGTAGATCTAGGAATCACTAGGTGGCTTTTTAGAAACTTGTATTAGTTTGTCAATGCTTTAAAGTATGGTACTTCATATTTTATAATGAGTGTTAAAAAGTTATACTAGTGAATGATGAAATGTATCAGCTTGTCACGTGGATGATCTCATGAGTGATGTCATCAGTGATGTCATTTGAGATGTCATCAGTGATGTCATCAGTGATGTCCCTGACCATGTCATGAATGATGTAATATGTGACATCATCAGCAGTGGTTTGGGGGCACGTGAGTTATAGTTAGTACAACTAACTATAACGGGGGAATTTTAATGGTTTTATACGAGTGAAATGTCCAACTAACTATAACACCCCTGAAACCTATGTATTTTTCTGTGAAATTCTGAGGTGTTTTTAAATGCTAATTCCTTACTTTAGCATGTCTAAAACCTATGGTTTTGTCAGTGAATTTCAAAGGTTTTTTAAATGATAATTCCTAAGTATAACATGTCTGAAAAAACCTATGGTTTTTCTGTGAATTTCAAAGGTTTCGAAAATGACATTTATTCTTACATTTTTTTTATACTGATCTACTAATTTTTTTTTTAAACAATTTATTTTTGGGCCTTGGGCACCATCCCCTAGAGCCTGATCCGCAAATCTAACTTTATTCATTTTGTTTTATAGGAAGGGGATACCTATGGAAGAAAATACAAGTTAATTGTAAGTATACTTAGAACTGCTTTTCAAGGTCAGTGCTGGGCTAAAAGATGCAGCACTGGTTTCTGTCCTGATAATAGGTGAGTAAATGGGAATTCGTATTTCGTATGATTTTGGGTGAATATTTTAAAGTTCCAAAACTCCATACTTAGAAGAATTTGCAAGTGAAACCAGTCAATGTTAGCCTATGAAAGGAAATTCACTTAGCAGGTAAATAGTGTTATCGTTACCTTTTCTTACTCAATTGTGCATCCTGCATCCAGCACTGCTGCATCTCCTCTAAACAGTTGAAAGAATTCAAATTACCAAAGAAGCACGGAAGCTCACATCTTTCTTTTTTATATCGCTAGAATGCGCGGATCATACATGCACCACGCGATTTTACCTAGGGCCCCCAGAGCAGACCTAGAGGATCAGGGTGTGTCTACCCTCCCCCTTTTAAACACACATTTCATACGCTTCTTCAGCCTCCCTTGTACGGAGGCATAAAATGGCTACCAACAGTTCTAGTTTCGAATGTTGACAACCACTTGACAGCCATGGGTAAATATATATTATTATTTTATGGAGGAGGGCTGCATAGCCCCCCTCCTGAAGCCACTTCAAGGCCCCGGGTACCCCATTCCCCGGGATTGCCTTTTTCTTTTATTTGTTTTGGCCGTCACCATTGGGGACCGTAGGAGGGTCTTCAATTCCCCCACTGTCCCGCCGGTCCCTGGCCTCCTGCGGGAGCCGGTGATCTAACAACATCCAAACTCAGCGTCAGATTGGTCCAATGTCCAGTTCCAGCTGTTGGTCCAATGTCCAGTTCCAGCTGTGGGCTGCTTTTTTGAGCAGCCTTGGGATGATTTGGTGGTTTCTGTGTTATTCGGATGCCGCCAGCTGCCCAGTGGGTGCCTGATTGGCCGTTCTGGAGGCAGATCAGCCTCAATTACTTCTCTTTTATCAATGAGCAGAGGTGGCATTCCCTTTCTCTCGCTGGGGCCGGCCCATTAACATATGCTTATTGAGCGGGGGCAGGGAGCATGACCAATAGCAGCCTCACTTGTATACAGGTGTGTTTCACCAGTGCATTTTTCTTAAACCCCCCTTTTTTTAAAAATAAATCTTTTCCAAAGCAGTGTTTTGCAAAGGCAATATGCAAATGTTGGCCACTTTTTTTTATCGTGCCCAGGCTGATTTTTAATCCCAATCCAACCCTTTCCGAACTCCATCTGTGTATGTACCCCCTAGGAGTTGCCTTCACCTTCCGAATGCATGTTTGTGGTAGTGCATGCGTGTTAATGTTATGCATGCGCACAATTCGTCCCACCGTCTGGCTATGTACCCCTAACGTATTTCATTTTATTTGCGCATGCTCAATTACAACATGCCCAATCACAGCTCTCACACTCAGTGACATCATGCTCAAACAATCATTCTTCTGCAAAGCATTTATAACCTGCCAACCTTCTTGAACTTTTCCTTTTCCGCAGTCGCAGCCATTGATAGTGCTCGTATCCACGTCTTCATAGACAAGCATTTTTTTTAAGACAAATTAAATGAATTAATCTGAACGATCTTCAAATACTGCGTAAATGCAAATTTGCCTTCAATTTGACAATGTTGTTTTTAAGCACGCTTTCCTGCTTTTTTATATTGTTAAAGTTGACTTTGTAACTTTTGTTTCTGGGCAAATAACGTAATCCTGCCGCGTTTCTTTAATTTGGCAAGCGCCACTTGGCCGTTCCCGCAGCAGTGTGCTAAGTGCTGTTCAACCTAATGCAATGTAGTTTTTCTCGTGTAAGTAGTGCATCACTTGCCCTATGCATTGCAAAAGTAATGTTTTCGGCAATGGTGTATTTTAGCACGGTTTCCAGCTCTTATACCTCAATGATCTTGCCTTAGTAGGCAATGTTTCTGAGCAAATCACTTAATCCTGCCGCCTTTAATTTTTTAAAGTACTGCCCCACGTGCTACTTCCTCCCCATGCACTGCACATGTAATTAATTGCTCAATGTTGTATTTTAGCACACTCTCCATGTTTTTTAATAACTTTAAACTTGATTTGCTATCCTTTGTTCCATGCAAATCTCTTAATCCTGCCATGTTTCTTTAATTTGCCAAGCGCCACGTGGCCATTCCCGCAGCAGTGTGCTACGTGCTGTTCAACTTAATGCGATGTAGTTTTTCTCGTGTAAGTAGTGCGTCACGTGCCCCATGCATTGCAAAAATAATGATTTTGGCAATGCTGTATTTTAGCACGGTTTCTAGCTCTTATACCTCCAATATCTTGCCTTAGTAGGCAATGTTTCTGGGCAAATCACTTAATCCTGCCGCCTTTAATTTTTTTAATTAGTGCGCTACGTGCTACTTCCTCCCCATGCACTGCACATGTAATTGATTGGCCAATGTTGTATTTTAACACGCTCTCCAAGTTTTTTATTAACCTTAAACTTCATTTGTCCCCTGTTCTATCTCATTATACAGATATCTCAGCCATGCAAAGTACTGGTCGCCATAAGCTGTTTATTCCTGCCATTGCACTATACCAGATGGTGATCAACCACTCGACATACCAGATCCACTGACTGCTCTCCATATGCTATCAGCCGAAAATTACAATGGACCTAATGGAGTTATCAGGTTTGACTTTAACATTTCATGATTGAAAAGCATTCTGAGATAAGCATTTGTGTATTTCATGTGTTTGCAGACAGATAACTGTGCTGTTCTCATGTTTTGGTAAAATTAGTGGGCATTCTGGTATCAGGAAAACAAATAAAAACATGTCCTCCCGATTTTATTGGCCAAATATGTCATTTGAAATTTAACAATGTGTGTTATAATTTTTCTTGTTTCTTTAAATATTTTTTATAAAATGTAAATCTCCATTGTGATAGTCTTATAGACGTTTGTTTCTGAAACCCATATGTTTCTCATTTAAATGCTCATTACACGTTTTCAGCCTGCACTTGAGATACAAAGTGAAAATGCTGTTATGAATTTTTTTATTTGAAGACGTGTCTTTCAATTTTTCTTGATGTTTATTTCTCAATTTCTAGATCATGGAAGACCAAAAAGGGTTCTATCAGATCAAGGCCAGGAGTTTGTAAATGAAGTAAGTGACCAATCTCGGCCTAACATTTGTATAACGCAATGCTATTTCCCTTTTTCGCTTGCCAAATATAACCTCTGGTGATTGCTTTTCAACCCCAATCCTATTGAGAACAAATGTTTTTATGTACATTTATCTTAATCTTGGACATATGTACAACATATACATTTTTAACTCTTTTTTCAGTTTGCAGGATGTTACATAAATCAGCAGCAAATTGCCGGGGTTGAAGAAAAGTATGTCCTCCTGTTCCTGCTAATTACATCGATGTCTCAAATATGGCACACATCTTTAACAGATAACATTAAGGTAAATACTCTCAATATGAGTAGTCAACGAAGTTAAAAAGTAACAGATATAAGTTCTTGAGGGGTTTTTGGTGTCAGATTATGTCCAATTCATACTTGTGCAGATGAGTCTGATACAGGGTGTATCTCTGTATAACTAATGGACGGTTAGGTATTAGGATGGCATACAAAGCTCCCAACCTTCTTACTTTTTCTCTTGAAGGGTTCCAAGTTGGAGACGAATATTAGGTTGTGCAGTAGAGGTTGACGGTGTTGCTCCACTGGTACTTGCGCCTTCTCATGAAACAGAAGGATCCTCTCTCAATATCCTTAACTCTTCCCTTCCAAAGTTGACTGGATTCTTAGTCTGCAAGCCCTTCTGGATACGTGCAGTTCCACACCAGTACTCTTTATTGGGGTCTCCTCTTGAAAGCAGTCTAGCATATCCGGCAAGTAACGAACCAAAGTGGAGTTCAAGTTGTGAACTCTGTTGGCCACAGTGTTTACAGAAGGGAAGCAGATCGGCCTAGATTTACAATACCTCAAATTAAATGCATTAGAAATGAAAGAGCTTATTTACAATCCCCTTGCTCCTCTTTTGCGCCACTTTCAACATGAGAAAAGTAACACAAAAGTGGCACAAGAGTTTTGTAAATAAGCGCTAAAAAATATTGTCCTGCATAATGACTTAATCTCTCACCTAATTCTGTCTCATCTGTGAATCATTTTAAAGACCCGTTCATCTGTAATATAAATATGATGCCGTAGGCAGTTCTATACAGAGACCGTTTAAATGCAAGCCTATAAGATAAGTGAAATCTATCAGGTACCCTGCACACATTAAAAAAATAGAAAATATCGTTGTGTTACTTTGACTTGTAATGTGTGACGTCATTTAGTTACATGGATCTAATTTTAAACACTAATTTTCTTTTTTGCTTTGCAGATTAACTACAGTACTTCTATTGGACTCCATATTATATGTTGTTTGTTATATTGTTTTGTTAAAGTTATGGTTCTAGCTATTCATTGTATTGTTATCATTTAGTTATATTTCCAGTTATTTATTGTTTTAATAAAAGGAAATAAAAAAAATACATACGTCTTTTTTGTTGGGGGGTAGCAGTCCACAATAGAAATTATATTTATAATTTGAAGTATAATTCTGAGGCTAGCCCTTCACCAGATCATTACCAGAGTGTATAGCTATAACTTACGGGATCCAAATCAAAAGAATAAAAAGTAAAACGTCATTAGCAACATAGTGTGGTGAACTTCTAACCTCTGTGCTCACGTAAGTGTTCCATGGACTGTTACTATAGTAACAGGCAGAAAACCATTTGGGGTAGGGTTAAAAGTTACTGGCTGTACAGAAACCGTTATATTTACCATGGATCCTCTACATGGCAGAAAGGAAAGCAAAGTAAAACAAAACACCGTGTACCCGATTCACAACCCCCTTGCACCACTTTCGCATCCAACCCCCCCTACAAAATACAAGTATGTGGGCCTCAACGACCCCCCCTTAAGCTCCAGGAATCAGCACCCCGAGAATTTGTGTATTACGGGAGGCAGACTGCGTGGCCCTTCACTTGGTGCCCTCGAGGGCCCTGGAAAATACTACGACTGGCTCATGCAGTGTCCCGGGGTGCCTACCCCCGGTATACTGCTGTTTGCTTTGACAGAGCAGGGCTCTCACGACTCCTGCCCTCCCATAGCAAACTTAGTTTGCATTTTGAAAGACAGAGCAGTAAAATCTATTCTCACTTTCAAAATCCAAAGCAGATTGCATTTCCATATACAAATTAGCATCTACCCATGCAAAAAAGCAATACTGGTTACTGAAGAACGCAAACGTTCATCACACAATGTTGCTAAAAAAACAGCAAATGTGCTCGACTTCTCAATATAATACCTTATCCTACATAATGTTAGTTTCAATCACGTTCTAATAACCAATAAGATCATGCTTTTAAAAACTGAAACATGCACCCTAGTTTTCTGTGTAGAATGTTGTCAAACAGCTAATCATTTCTTTTCTGTTTCAATTTCTCTTTTCCCCCAAACTCCCTTTGTCTATTCTAACATATGCCAAAGGCAGAAATGGATTTTATCCAATCTATTTTGTCCACAGATTGAGAAAGCTAGGAACAAATGTGAACAAATCTGTTTCTACTTTTCTCCGAGACAATAGAATGGAGTCCATATACGACAACAATCTGCGTTTCAATATGCATGATATCTATAGGAGAGATGCTGTACAATTTACAGATGAAGGGACCAGAGTCTTTCTCAGGAACTTTAGACTCTGCATCGGTATTTACTTGTAAGTACTAAAATCTCTCAATAAACATGAGGTCTCTTTTTAGAGCCACCCAACATCTATACACATAAGCTTGATCTATATCTCAAAAATACATGCTTCTTTCTTTTTCGGCTGCGAAATGCGCGGATCCTATGCGCATCCTGTGCCTTTTTTTTTTAAAAGAAAAATACTATCTTACTTTTTTGGCCCTGCGAGTCCTTATGTGACTCCACTGAGCAGGCCTAGGGAGTCAGGGTGTGTCTACCGTGCCCCTTTTTCACATTTTGCAAACATATTTCACTGACTTCCTCAGCCTCGCTTGTACTGAGGCACAAAATGGCTGCCAACACTTCCTGATTTCAAATGTTTACATCCGCTTGACAGCCAATTAGAATTCAATGCGTCATCGGGACGGTGCGCTTATCCTACGAGGCCAATCCTCGCACAATCCGCGGATCCTCCTCGCTCATAGATATATAAATGACTTTAACTGTAATTTTCAAAGAAACTACTAAACAGATTGACACCAGATATGCAAACGGCACAAGTCGGAACTGAGAACTACCTCTCTGCCAAATTTGGTGTAATTCCGTTCAGCCGTTCGGGCTGTAGCCGTGGCTAAAGGTCCTAGGAGAAATTGCATGGGGAAAACACGTTTTAGGACCCACCTTTTTTCTCAGGCCCTGCTCCACCAAAGACCCCCAAACTTTCAGGGAAGGAGTGGAACCAAGCTAGCTAAAAGTTTTGAGATTTTGAAGAAGATTTATCAATCAACGCCAAAGTTATTGCCAATAGAATGTTGTGGTTTGCCTTTGGATAATAGGTCCTAACTATAACTACATACTGGCGACCACCAGTAGGTAATATATAAAATTATTTTTTTACATCTATATTTATGTCATTGATATTTTTGCTTCGATATTTTTTTACTTACCTTCATAAATATAGGATGTCAATATTTTTGACATCTATATTTATGACTTGATATTGTGGTATGGGGATGTTTTGGGTATCAACGTTTTGTCAGTGAACCCCTTAGAACATCACCCTTATTGGTGACCTCTGCTGAACAAAAGCTGTTGTGCACCCTGTCTGCTGGAAAGCTGGTCCTGTGCAACCATTGTAACCAATTTTTGAAATGAACTGTAAGGCCCATTCTCAATTATATTGCCCAATATCCCTTATTTGCTCCCCTGCCAAAATCATGGGCAGGATTGTTTAAAGTGACTAGAACCAGGGGCAAAAGACAGTCACATTTTCTCTGACTGTCGCTTTGCTTACAGAATGTGTCTTTGCACGGTTGAGCAGTGTCTCAATCTTTATCTACTGATCAATAATTATTCTATAGCAACAGACAGGAGTGTTCACTTAGCCTTCCTGGACCTCAGATCGGCATTTGATTTAGTGAACTGCTCCAAAAACTGAAACAATATGCTCAACATAGGGGTGTAGGCCAGGATCATCAGTTTTTCAGAGAACTTCATTCTGAGGTTTCAGTCAGCATTAGATATGGTACTGACGGTGAAACCATACGGATGTTGAAAGTATCCCGAATTATACACCATGGGTCTGTACTTGCACCATTCCTTCATGCACTGGGGCGGATTTATAATTGTTTTGCACCACCCTTGCACCACACAAGTGATGTAGGTCAACATAAAACCTAGAATCAAAGTTAACAAGCCCTGAGTGGTCTTGCATGGCTTGGTAAATCTGGTGCAACGCTGCCTTGGATCAAAATGTGTGTGTTTGTTTCATGTCATCTGTTGAGAATGGGTGTTCTCAAACATCCATCCATGCATTCTGATACATTCCCAGATTTACCAACACTAGTAGATCTGGTAATTGGTCAGAATTGTACACCTTCCCACCAGAGGCACAACCAGGAGAAATATCTTTATTTAACCTTGTTGTTTCCTTTTCTCATTTTGCAGCACACTTAGAAAGACTCTAAAGATTGTTTTTGTGCAGGAAAGTGTCAATTCCTGCGCAAAAACTATCCTGTTTGCAATGCAGTCACCCTTGCACCATGATGCAAATAAGGGCCCCTGCATATAAACGGCCTTGAGAAGCACTTGGTTAGTCAAAACATTGAATTACCATGTTTTGGCATGCATCCAGTACCAACAATACCTTAAGCAGATGATGGAATGCAATTTTGCTTGGAATGCTATAGCAGTATACTGATTGCTCGACCAATTATGCACTTTTATGGCCAATCTAGATCTGAAAGTAAATCAAGCTAAGACACACATTATGGTACATAGACCACATAAGAACAAACCCGCAACATTTGCTGTTAATAATGAAAATATGAGTGTTTTACTGTCATTTCTGTATTTGGAAGTATTATTTTATGATGTGCACAGATGGGCGGGCTAAATCTGTAGCCTTTGCAGGTCAGTGTTGTTTCTAAACTTGGCTTTAAACCTCTTAAAGAATTGGTTGCAGTGTACAATGCCAAGTGCTGGCCAATTGCCACCTATGGTTCTAGCCTTTAAGGTGTGAAGTATTCTCCAGCAATACAGAGGATTGAGAACAAATGTATAAGAAGGCTATTGCCCATGCCCCAGAGCACATCTACTTAGTTATTAATTCGAAGATGGGGCTCAGCTGTATAAGTGATTGGAGTAAGCTCCAGCCAATTTTGCTATGAGTGAATGTCTGGACCAAGGAAGAAACTGCTTTCAATCACTTACTTCTATGAGATTTATTAAACTTGACAAAGAGTCAACTATTCCGTAGCTATAATATATAAAATAAGTCAATCACACTTTGCAACTGCCAGATTGTATGATACTCCAGAGGTTCTCTCTGCAGGTAGCAAACAATTCTTAAATATCTCTTTTTTGCCCATTGTAATGCTGTGGGAGTGTGCACAGAATCTGGGAAGCATTCAATACTAAATCAGAGGCAGATAGGTACTTCAGCTGGCATGGAACATTATATTACGTGGGTCCTAACATAGATATTTACCAACAAAAATGGGGCTGAATGCCGTACACTATGGATCGGGAGAGTACAACCGATAGAGTATGATGCATCCGGATTCTTCCCAATACTATTTGACATCAATGGGAGCATATGTTCCTAACCGCATAATAATTGGGCCATAGGTCGGTAAGACATGTTCCCGATCTGATTTGGAAGGAGCAAATGCTGTTAGGAGGCCTTCCTAACCGCATGAGAATCAGGCCCTGGGTGGGAATGCTTTCCTAACCGCATCAGAATCAGGCCCTTAGTGGTGGCTTTCTCAGAACCTGGCACGTTTTTTAACAACTGACCTATGGATTCCTTTGACTCCCTTTTACCTCAATCTACTGTGCATTTCTTGTTTTTTTGTAAATGTTATACTGCATTAAGGAAATATTTTTCACTCCCTATTTTAAGGCAAACTAACTATAGGCAGTACAGGCGGGCAATTCTTTTTATACAATCCTCGCTCCACTGCTGCTAAGTGGTGGCAACCTACACACAAAGTGCCATTCGGCAGAGGGCATTTTATTAACAATGATGTTGGCAGACTTTTTTCAGAATTGCACAATTGTATAAATTCTGCATTAATTAGAGTGCTCTCCACACTTTGCTTGATGTAGAGCTTTTTGTTTTATCCCTTTCAGACCTGATTGTTTACTGAATACATTGGGGGGCACATGCATCAAGCTATTTATGAATCGCAAACGGTGCGATTCGGTAAAATCGGCCGTTTGCGATTCCTAAATACCCTTTTACTATGCATCAAGCATTTTTGGAAAAATCGCTATTTTTAGCGATTTCCAAAAATGCGATTGCTTATAAGGAATCGCAAATTTGCCATTCCTTAAAAGCAATGCATGATTGTTTTTAAAAATGTGAGTTCGCAATTATGGGGGGCAAATTACCACGAGGGTGAACCTCGTGGTAATTTGCGAAAAATGTTTAAAATGCTCAAATTAGCATTTTAAACACTGTCATGTTACAGACACACATGTCCTTAGGACATGTGTGTGTGAAACATCCATTTTAAAATACATTTCAGGGGTGCAGGGGGGTCCTTTGGACCCCCCCCTGCACCCATGGAATGCATTAACATTTTGCGAATTCCAATTTGCGAATTCCAATTTGCGAATTCGCAATTCCCATTGATTCCTATGGGCCTTTTGGCCCATAGGAATCAATGGGAATTGCGAAATCGCTAATTGGAATTCGCATAATATTTGCGATTCGGTAAAAATTGCGATTTTTACCGAATCGCAAATTTTATGCAATTTAATTCATGCATCCCGTTTTGCGAATCCTTATTTGCAATTCGGTAAAAATCACATAATAATTGGGCCATAGGTCGGTAAGACATGTTCCCGATCTGATTTGGAAGGAGCAAATGCTGTTAGGAGGCCTTCCTAACCGCATGAGAATCAGGACCTTAGTGGTGGCTTTCTCAGAACCTGGCACGTTTTTTAACAACTGACCTATGGATTCCTTTGACTCCCTTTTACCTCAATCTACTGTGCATTTCTTGTTTTTTTGTAAATGTTATACTGCATTAAGGAAATATTTTTCACTCCCTATTTTAAGGCAAACTAACTATAGGCAGTACAGGCGGGCAATTCTTTTTATACAATCCTCGCTCCACTGCTGCTAAGTGGTGGCAACCTACACACAAAGTGCCATTCGGCAGAGGGCATTTTATTAACAATGATGTTGGCAGACTTTTTTCAGAATTGCACAATTGTATAAATTCTGCATTAATTAGAGTGCTCTCCACACTTTGCTTGATGTAGAGCTTTTTGTTTTATCCCTTTCAGACCTGATTGTTTACTGAATACATTGGGGGGCACATGCATCAAGCTATTTATGAATCGCAAACGGTGCGATTCGGTAAAATCGGCCGTTTGCGATTCCTAAATACCTTTTTACTATGCATCAAGCATTTTTGGAAAAATCGCTATTTTTAGCGATTTCCAAAAATGCGATTGCTTATAAGGAATCGCAAATTTGCCATTCCTTAAAAGCAATGCATGATTGTTTTTAAAAATGCGAGTTCGCAATTATGAGGGGCAAATTACCACGAGGGTGAACCTCGTGGTAATTTGCGAAAAATGTTTAAAATGCTCAAATTAGCATTTTAAACACTGTCATGTTACAGACACACATGTCCTTAGGACATGTGTGTGTGAAACATCAATTTTAAAATACATTTCAGGGGTGCAGGGGGGGTCCTTTGGACCCCCCCTGCACCCATGGAATGCATTAACATTTTGCGAATTCCAATTTGCGAATTCCAATTTGCGAAATCGCTAATTGGAATTCGCATAATATTTGCGATTCGGTAAAAATTGCGATTTTTACCGAATCGCAAATTTTATGCAATTTAATTCATGCATCCCGTTTTGCAAATCCTTATTTGCAATTCGGTAAAAATCGCAAATTAGGAATCGCAAATTCGGACTTTGATGCATGTGCCCCTTAATTCGGTTTAAATTTTGTATTATGTGCGTTAGAATGCATTAGAACTCATAAAACCTTATGAGTTGAATATTGTCTGGACCGCATTTAGTACTTTTTATGATTATGGGTGTCCTCTGACTTGCTTGCTCTTATTTTTTAATTGTGTTGATCAAACTAACATGGTTCCAGAGTCTTTCTTTTACTATTGCATCTCTCCCAATGTGTGCAGAGCCATATAAATGTTGTGTCATGGGAAATAACAGGCTGTATGGCAACACTGGTTTTCCATATGCTGAAACCCAAGTACATTTGCATTTTTAACACATCCTGCCCTGATCCATCCTTGTTGCTCTGCCTCTGAAACTTCCTCTTGAAACCTTTTGATTTCTTTCCACGTCTTAGTGACTGCCTACAGCATTGAAAAAGTGGTGTCCTCATCAGACTAATTTGTATATTTCATGCTAAATGTGTATGCAACAATGACGAAATACTGAGTAACTTGATCAGGTTAGCTGTTTCCAACTGTGACATAGTTATAACCACTTTTGTGGGCTGCACATTTAATTACAGCAATTTATTGTGGCAATTGTACAGCCTCCAATAGTTTTATGACATATTCCCCATTTCAGACCTGTGATTCTGACTAACTGACAGATAAGAAGCTCATGTAATGGCAAATAATTCCACCACATGTGCAGAGGTAACACCATGAAGCCAGGAGTCTTCCACTACTTCCTCAATTGTTCAAACAGTATAAGCTGCTCTCAAAGTCATCTCACTGTCTCTCAAACATGAGCCACCAACAAATATTACATAGTCAGGTTCATCAAGAGGTTATTCTTTAATGTCTGATCTTGGTTTGGTGCATAAATATGTAACTTCAAGGCAGTAATGTTCAACCTCATCTCTATCAATTTCATTTTCAGAAAATTGTAACAATGTAGCTGGATTAAGAGTTTAACTTCTTTTAAACATTATATTGTCTGCAGCAAGATTTGTTGTTTGTATTTTGTATGTCTTATTTTTGTCAAATATTGCGTTCTAATACGCTTGAGCAAAATGTCTACTCAATGAGGGACCATCTCTGTAAAGGGATTTTTTTGATTTGATTTGATTTGATAAAACTTTTATATAGCACTGGCTAGACCCGGAGGTATCAGAGCGCTTTACATGAGGATCAGTGAGTTACAGGTTACAAAAATAACATCAGTTATAAGAAATTACGTTGGTTGCAGTTACAAGTATAGGCATAAGAGAAGAACATGAGATTGCACAATAACAAAAGGTTATTAGAGTGCAGTATATCCAAGACATAAACGTTATATGTTATGTTATGTTATGTTATGTTATAACGCTCTTGTATAGCGCACGCCTACTCGAAAAGAGTGTCCCGGCGCTTTCCACCTGCAACTCAGAATAAAAATAACACAACACAGCAAAAAGAATAGGAAAAGAACTGAAACTGAAACAGTAAGAACAGCCTAAAGATTAAAAAGCCAGGTCTTCAGGCTCTTCCTGAATTGGAACAAATTGGCAGTGCTGCGCAGCGAAAGAGGAAGCGAGTTCCACAGCTGGGGAGCTTTGCAGCTGAAAGAGCGCCCTCCCGTGCGGGCCTTCCTCACCCGAGGGACCACCGCTTTGTAAAGGGATTCCGAACGCAAGGAGCGGACTGGTCGATAAAAGGCCAGTCTCCGCCGCAGGTATCCAGCCCCTGATCCAAACAAGGCTTTGTGCATCAAGGTCAGGGATTTAAACTGGATCCGCTTCCGGATAGGCAGCCAGTGTAGCGCCTGTAGCAGCCCGGAAACTCGGGCTCGTCTACGCAGGCCAAAGATAGCCCGGGCGGCAGAGTTCTGTACCACCTGTAGGCGCTGAACTAGGTAATCAGGGAGGCCTAGAAAGAGGGCATTAGCATAGTCTAGCCTAGAGCCGACGAGAGCCTGCACAGTCATACGCCTGTGCTCCTCAGACAACAGGGGCAGGAATTTACGGAGCATTTTCAAAATTCCATAACAGGTGCCAGCCAGACCCAGAATATGTGTTCGCAGCGACAGCTGGTTGTCCAGCTTGACACCCAGATTTTTAGCCACCAAGGAAGACTGTGCAGGAGGGCTCATGTCGGACAGCCACCAGTGCTGCCACTCCGGATCGGCAACGCAACCGAAGAATAGGACCTCGGACTTGCTTGAGTTGGCCCTTAGACTGTTCCGTTGGAACCAGTCAAAGACCAATGTGAGACAGTCCCGAATTCTCCCTCCATCAAACTCCTGGTCTTTCCCACATGTGAAGAGGAGCTGCGTGTCGTCGGCGTAGGAGACGATCTGGGCCCCATATGCTTCCACCAAGGCCGCCAAAGGGGACATAAAGATGTTAAACAACGTGGGGCTCAACACAGAACCCTGTGGAACCCCAACTCCCAGTGGCGGCATCTCGGCAGAGCTCTGGGAAACCCAGACCGTCTGGCAGCGGCCTTCAAGGAAAGATGTGAACCACCTGAGCGCCGTCCCCCTATATATATGAGGAATGGAAGGAAAAGGGGAAAGGTAAGCAGGGGAAAGAATGCTGATAGTCAGGTAGACCAGAAGGGAGTAAGTATTTCAGGGGAGACAAAGCAGTCAGAGCAAAAAAAAACAAATAAACGACAGACAGACAAGATCATGAAGAACAGTTAAAAACAATGTCTGATGTACGGCTGGGTGGGTGACGGCTGAGGGGAGAACCAAAGCCAGATTCCTCTATAGCTGCATAAGACAGCTCCACTGGGCAACGGCCAATGGTTCTCGGACTCCGCAGAAACGCTAGCGCTGACTAGACCCGGGGGTAAAAAAGCGCTTTACATAAGGAAGTTTAAACATCAAAACAGCGGTTTCAAAAAAACAATGTCTGATGTCCAGTTGGGTAGGTGACAGCTGAGGGGTGAACCAAAGCCAGACTCCTCTATAGCTGCATAAGACAGCTCCACTGGGCAATGGCCAATGGTTCTCGTACTCCGCAGAACGCTAGCGCTGGCTAGACTCGGAGGTAAAGAGCACTTTACATAAGGAAGTTAAAACATCAAATCAGCGGTTACAAAATTACAATTAGATTCTGGAGTAGAAAAACAATCACATGTTGAAAAATACATCGGTTGAATAGAGCATAAGAAAAAAAATGCTTCTGTTTCAAGAGTCAGATAAAACATGGAAAACAAGATCAAGGAGCAAAGCAGGTAGAGGGGAAAGAAAAGGGCTAAGGATACAAATCAAGCCAGGAAGACCAGGCATGGAGAAGAGTTCATTAAGTGTGAGCCAAAGAATTAGTCGGGCAAGACTGGAGAGGGTCCAGGAGTCAGTAACAACACAGGCCAGGCCTCAAAACTGGGTCAGGTAGAGGTATGGGTGGAAAGGGGAGCATCTCCAAGTCCAACAAGAAGAAAGAGGTGTAGTTGGCTCCGAAGGGGTCGATGAAGGGTGCTGTTGGCTCCGGTGGCCAAGGGCATCATGGGAGCCTCACCTTGAAAAACAGGATGCTCGGGGTGAAAGGTAAGTCAAGAGGGGTCTGCTTAGAGCAAAAGTAAAATCCGGCCTGGGAGGCTTTGCAATCCACAAAATGGAGGATCAAGGACATGGACCCCGAATACCTCGTCACAAAATGGCGGGACTGCAGGCAAACTGAAAACAGATCTAAAAAGGCCAACAAGAAAGAAAACATACCCCAGGTGCAAGTCAACGAGGGGTTTGTCATCAGCACTGGATGGGAGAAGGCTGGAGGTCTTCGAACCCCCATGCTTCATCGAGGTTAGGAGAAAGTCAGCTCAGGGAGCCCGACACAGGAAGAAGAAAGGGGGCTGCAGGGTCAGGAGGGCGCATCAACATCAAGAGGGGGAAACAAACTCCGCTGTACGGGCAGCCAACCTGCTCTCACAAAAACTGCTCCATCAGGGGAAACACGATCCGTGCTCCTTTTTCGCAACCCTGGATAAGTCAAGCCGAGGAACCATGATGAGCAGCGGGCCATGCGAACATGGAGGAGCAGGTCCCGCTGCAACGCGTCCTGTAGGTGTGCAGCGCGGTTCCGAGGTGCTGATCGCACCGGTTCGTCTGGAGAGGTGCTGCAAGTTCCAAGCACTCTAGAAACTTTTCTCAATACTGATACCAACTGCTAAAACTACATTAAGGCAGCCAAATAGTCCTGCGGAAACAGGGTCAAGAGTAATCGAAAAATACGCCACTGGTCGTCGAAAGTCTTCATGTAACTGAGTAAGAACTCAGAGAGAGCAGCTCTCCCTCTTACTGCAAAACAATGTAAACATTTCACTGTAATCAGGCATTCCCAATGCCGGGCCTGACAGAGACTTTCTCTGAGCTCTAGGAACACTTTCAAGCAAGTGTTGCTCCATGGAAGTGGATCAGGCACATCCTTCTGCGTCACCCACAATAAAGGCTTGGGTACTAGGGAATAGCTGGGTATCCAATGTCTACAGCAGCCCACCATTCCAATGAAAACTTTGACTTCACTATGTGTTCTAGGTGGATTCTTTTTTGAGTGGTCACAATTCTCTCTTGTGACACCATTCTCATTCCTTTTTCAATGAGATGTCCTAAATGTAGAACCTCTTTCTGACAGTATTGCGATTTGATTGGGGAACTTTGGGGCATATGTACAAGCCCCTATCACCATCCCAACGTCGCTTTTGGTGACATTGTGTTGGCGATAGGCGACTTGCCTTATTGACAAGGCAACATTAAGCCACCTAAAGTTGCTTATCGCTGCCTTGTAAATAAAGCCCCCTTTCACACTATGCTTAGCATGAAAGTGGTGGGCAGTGGGTGTTGCGGTGGGCGTTCCACTGCAGCACCCATTGTTTTTTACACTGCACCCTATTTACAAGGGCAGTGTAATTAAGACACCTCGTCAAAATTAAGACCAGGAAAATCCTGGTCTTAAGTTGGCGTAAAGAGGAGAAATGCTTTATTTCTCCCCGTTTTTGCTCTTTTAATGTGTGCTACCTTGTGCAGCACACATGGAAACAGCAAAACAACTATGATTTCACTTCTTGCACAAAAACAATGCTTTATAAAAATTGACATTTTGTGACAAAATCGCATTTCAGGAATGTTCATGTGCAGGAACTATGGTGCAAGGGTGCCTGTGTTGGCACTACACTGCTAAGTGCAGTCTTCCATTTCTGAAGTGGCGGAGTGAGGCATTAAGCCATGACTGTTAACGCCTCACTCGGCCACTTCATTGTACATATGACCCTTTATGTCTGTTCTCAGCCAAATGGTTCAGAAGAGAATTTGAGTTTGGTTTACAAGCGTCTTGTGTACACATAAATCATCAATGTGCTGAACAAATAACCGAATTGCATGGCATTTGTAAAGTCTCAGGATTCTTTTTCAAGATCGGATAAGAGATGAAACGTCTCTTGTATACCCTGGTGGAACTCGGCACCATGTCGAAACTCTATCTCTGAATATAAATGAAAACGCAATTCGTTTTCCTCATGCAATGGGACAGAAAAAAGGCCTGACAGTAATCAAGAACAGTAAGGCACTCCACATTACAGGGAATCTGAAATAGTATTGTAGCTGGATTCGGTACAATGGGACAGCAAAGATCTATGATTTTGTTAATTTTCAAAAGAGCCTGTACAGTTCTATACTTGCTTCGTGCTTCTTTCAACCCATAATCAGCAAATTGCAAAGACATCCAACACTTACTTTAAAAAGCCATTGTTAGAACATTTTTAATTCCTGGAGTAATTCCAGCCACCACTTCAGGAATAAGATTATATGGCTGTGTTCTTGAAAAGACTGCCTTTTCCAGAAGAGCATCTTGCAAATCAAGAGGTAAATCCTCTACTGTTTTTACAGGATACTATCCTACAGCTGTTTCTTGTCTGGAATTTTTCATTTGACATATTCATCCTTTGTTTGGAATTCAACAGCATACAGTGTGCAATAAATTGTACATCTTAACTTGCACAACAGATCCCGTTCTACAGGGTTCTCAGGACTTGAGTCACACACAACAATTTGGTGAAATTCCTCAAATGAGGCTACAGTTACCTTCTTTGAAACAGGGTTAGTTATTTGATTATTTGTGACTCCTATACCTTGGATCTTTTTTGGTCGAACATCTGAGACCTCTTGTATATACTTTAGTGGATGTATGACGTTACAACGCATGCTTTTACCGTGCATGCCTTTACAATGCGGTTTTTACAACGCATGCCTTTACAATGCATAGTGCTTTGGGGCGCTGGATAGTGAATAGTTTAATTTATTATTCCAACTCCAGTCCCCGTGGATAGCAGGGAAGGTGTTGGATAGTACATTAAACCTATTCCCTATCCTAGAGCACCCCCCAGCGCAATGCGTTGTAATGGTTTGCATTGTCAAAGTTGCGTCGTGAAGGCACTGCGTGGTAAAAGTTGTGTTGTAAAGGATGTTCCCCGCCCTAGGACTTGTCTGCTTCCGCTTTGGGACTATTTTTCTATTCAACAGCCTCTATTTAACTTTCTTGATAGAAATGGATCAGCAGATGTCATTAAAATACCAACATTCTCTAGATTCCAGTCCATAGAAATTGTCTTCCACGAGCACCCGTAGACAATATTATTTTTTTCAAATCTTGTATTTTTAGTGATATGACCATCGAATACCCTGATATTATATTAAAAACAGAGCTTTGGACTATACCATTTCCTGCTGAAAGGCAAAATTTCTCTCCATGTGTTCCCATACCTGGCTTGTCAGGCAGTTTGGTGCTTACTTTCGCTCTATGTTAAAGAACAGTCGATGTTTTAGTACCCAGGCTAATGTGCTGCATAGCTAAATACATATAAGGTCCCAAAGGTGAGAACAATTACATTGCAAATGCTTGTTTATCAAGAGGGGTAGGTCTGGGACTTCCGCTGTTCTAACAGTAAAATGGGTAGCACCTGTGTCGATGAGAAATTACACTTTGGGGCTATTTACCTCTCCCTCTACAAATGGTCCACCTTGGTCTACCTCCATGACTGCACCAAGTACACATTCTTCCTCCTCCTGCCATCAATGTAAATTGTCAGAGTCAAAGCTCTCATTCTCCAACATGACAACTGTTGAAATGGGTGTGAATTTAATGTTGATACTTGATTCATATTGAATCAGGGATCACCCATATTTTTGGGGCTATTGTAGCTTGTAGAACCTGCATCAAAAATACTTATAATTGTGTTGACATCTGCATTCCTTGGACTGCAACCTGAACTGGGAAGTTTTGCATTCATGGATGGATGATGCAATACATTTGCCCGTCACTACTTACTCAGTTAGGATTCTTTCTACACTCTCCCTTCCAGTGTCTGTTGCAATTGTAAATGTAAATGTAGTGTATTTTGTAAAGCGCACAGCTGCCCCAACGGGGCATTCCCGGCGCTGTATAACGCTGTGGAACCCTTCCTGGCTCTCCCTGTGAGATGCCCCTCCTGGGCACCACCAAGGTGAAGCCAGGAATCCCAGTGTTGTAGGGGCCGTTGTGGAGATTAAGCAAGCTATTGCCCAGAGTTGCAGCATGGGACCCATGATTAGAGTAGGCGCCGAGGCGAGAATTATCGAGTCCGCGGACATTGAGCCCAAGACCCTACCGCGTCGGTACTTGAACCCTGGTCCCGGGCATGATATCTGCTTCAGAGTCTGCTGCTCTAACCAGTGAGCCACACTTCTCCACAATTGTGACAAGGAGTCGATTTCTTCAACGTTGTAATATCTACCCGTTAATTTGGATCATTCAGAACACCTCAACTGCTACCCTGAGAGGAGCCTACTACACCTTTGGCCATCTGTCCTCCATTCTTGAAATCAACACCCTGCATTCCACCAAAACTACCTACATACGCTCTTATTCCGAAACCACTTCCGAGCCAGCTTAGTCTGGACCAACATGAATTTCTCCTTAAGCTTTTCGTGCTCAATCTCTTGTTATTACTACAGTATTTTGCATGTTTTAGGATCTCATTGGAAGCCTGATTCACAAAGGGCCTCCGCACTCATGACAGAGGCCCCGATGTTGTGGGGGAGTCCCTGTACTCAGGGCAAAATCTCAGCAATAAGAATTCTCATTGAGGGAATTCCACCTTGAGTGCGGAGACTGCCCCACGACTGTGGGGGCTCCGACATGAGTGAAAAAGCATTTAAAAATAAATAAATAAATAAGGTAAAAAGCATTTTGTGAATCAGTCCCTAAGTATTTTTTTTTGGTAACAAATCACATTCTGTTGTATATGCATGCTGATTTTTGGTCATAATCCAAGAACGAACTGTGACACAAAACTCCCCATATCTCCATTTTGGGGCTTTTCTTCTCCTGTGTACAGTTTAAACACCTACAACAATTAATCATAATAATAATAATAATAATAATAATAATAATACTGAGTTTTATAGAGCGCAACAGCTACCTCCGTAGGAAGTGTCCCGGCGCTGGCATGGGCAGTGAGAGTCATAATGCAAGAGAGAAGAGATTTATTGCGTGAAAAGCCATGTTTTCAGTAGGCTTCTGAAGCAAGGTTCGGAGGGTGCTTGTTGGATTTCCTGTGGCAAGGTGTTCCAAAGCCGTGCCGTACTTACGGAAAAAGTTCTTCCACCTAAGCGCGCCCTTTTCACTCGAGGAACGTGGAGATGGACCTTATAGCTAGACCTTAGGAGTCTGGCCTGAGAATATCTAGGCAGTCGTTTTTTAAGTAATTTGGGCAGGTCCCATGAAGGGCTCTGTAGGCCAAGGTGAGCGCCTTGAATTTTATGCGACTTGCCACAGGCAACCAGTGTAGCATGCGCAAATGGGGAGAAATGTGATGTCTAAAAGGGACCTGCCTGAGTAATCTAGCCGCTGAATTCTGAACGATCTGCATCTTTTGCAACAAAAACTTCGGAAGGCCTAAATAGAGGCCATTGGCATAGTCAAGCCTTGAAGTGATTGTGGCGTGGATAATCGTTTTGCGGCAGCTCACTGGGAGCAGTCGGAGAAATCTGCGTAGGCTCCTCAGTTTACCAATGCATCCTCCAACGACCTTCTGTATCTGGGGAGCAAAGGATAGGCCATTATCCCATGTAACCCCCAAATTCTTTGCCTTTATGCTCGGAGATGGAGCGGGACCCATCTCTTCCGGCCACCAAAACTCAGCGGGGGGGTGGTCGCTTGTGCCAAAGAAGATCACCTCCGTTTTGCCTGCGTTTAATTTCAGTTTGTTGGTATTCATCCAACAGGCCACGTCGCGAAGGCAGCCCTTACAGTTAGAAAATGCTGCCTCCGAAACCTCAGAGAATGGGAAGACCAGCTGGGTGTCATCAGCGTAGGAATTTGCAGTGACTCCCCAATTGGCAATCAGTGTGAACAGCGGGGCCAAGTAAATATTAAAAAGCAGCGGGCTCAGGGCAGAGCCCTGTGGGACCCCGCAGTTCAAACTCCTGGAATGAGCATGAACCTGTTCTTTAGCTTCTTCAGGTATCCTATTTGCCTTCAACCAATCAATGTCCCTTGCTGGAACCTTTCCCTTAAAAAAAGTGATCATCTCATTTTACTTTGTCATCACCACAGGTGAAGGAGCATGAGCACATGCATCTCTTGGAGGTTCTGTATGTGGCCATTGGCACAGCTATCTTACATTTAGCCTATAGATCACTTGGTACCACAATATCCAAGAAGGTGTTCAAATCTGTCCACAAAATATTTGAAATGTTAACAAATCTGTCAACTTTTGTATACCACTGGGCAAGATTCTCTCTCAACTGTAGAAAGCAGTATGGGAATGTTGCAAGATCACCTCTACTCCATGGTGTACATACCATACCTAGATAGAGCCTCAGCTTCATCTGGGGTATTGGTAGTGATTTACCATTTGCTTCTGTAGTATCTGATTGTTTCTTTTCTTGCTTGCTCTTTTACCAGTCAAAATCACTCAATTTTCAAATGCACTTCACCAATTCAGCAATTTGCAATCTCATTCCTCATTACTGCATAGTCATAATAGCTGTGTCATTAAATTGTGCCCTAAAGCTTTTCTGAAAAGGAATGTCTTTAGTAAGATCTACCACATATTTATCTTTCAGATTTCTCAAGTGATTGTGTGTGGCAGCTGCAAGTCTTGTGATCTCCTTCCGACTAACCAATGTTTTAATTTCGCTACATTGTGGCTCAGGCGCGCAACACCCATTGGGCTGAACGGGCTTCAGCCCCCCCGTCGTCATCTTCAGCCCGGGCTGCCAAGGTTCAGATGACAGCCCGACACACTTTCCTGATTTACAATTATGTAAAAAGAATGAAAGCATGAAAACCGTTTCTCCAGTTTCATTTGTATTGAAGGCTCCACTTTTATTCTCGGATGCTTTAGTATCCGAGATTGTGATTGAATGACCCCTTCTAAGAGGCCCAGAACCAGCCCGAGCCAGCCGCCTCTGATGGTTTCAGTGACCCTCCCTGCCCCCTACCTTTTGTTTTCTTTCAGAGGGGTGCCACCGAGGTGATTTCCTTGCCTGAAGCAGGGATTTCACCTAAGCACGTTTGATGTGCGTTGCAGCATGGTGTGAAGATGTGCACAGCAGGGAGATTTGACGCCAGCAGGAATTCCTTTACAAAGGAAAAGCGTCACCTGCACTGGCCATCCCTTTCCCCCTGCTGTGCACATCTTCGCACTCTCTGCTCCAAGAGTCCTGCTGTGTGAGCTCGAGTTTCATGACTCACCTCTCAAGTGAGGCCCCGCCTGCCCTGCGCATTTTGGACACAGCTTTTCGAGGAACACCTCAACTGATTTTTTTTTCAGGAGCTGTCCTTACTTGTATCCAGTCTGTACTTGGAGCATTGCTCAACCCGCAGATCTGCTCGAGGAGAGGACACACTGCAATGGTAAATGAAAGAGGGCTGTGTTAAGAGCACCACACTTGCGTCCTGTGGGTCCTGTACAGGCATTCTTCATGTGACCCGGCGCTGTACGCGCAGTACATCCCGGGTTTACACGCATCAGTTTCCCGACTGAACACAGTGAATAGGGGCGCACGATAGTGCTGCTCATTGCGTCCTATGGCCCCTTCATTGGTTGGAAGTGATTGTTGGGGTGGAGAGGAGCTGTGAATGTGCGTAAGCACGGATATAGCACCTAGTGGGTTTTGGCACTGGTGACAGTGCTTGTGCTGGCTATGAAAGCGGCACAGTGAGGTAGGGTGCATGGAAGCACCTACAGTTGGTACCTGGGGTTGCGCTGTCGCCAGATGCTGGCAACAGTGGCCCAACTTCTAATAGGAAGGCGCTACCAGCTGAGCAGAAAGCAACTCTAATTTAATGCTTGACTGGTCCGTTCTATAATCAATCCAATTTTATTATTTTTAACAAATCTTGCCACTGGAGGGCGTTACTTGGTTGGAAATAATATGTTGGGCCCTGGTACCCCACAATGTTTGTGCATCGATGGATGTAGGTGCTTGGATTCGGTTTCTGCACTCCTGGGTGGGCTGTAGGGTCACATGGTGAAGAGAGAGCAGAGATCCTGCATTGAGAATGACGGCTGTGAAGTTTTGCGACACCTGGTGTGTCCTCACCTTACACCAAAAGTGTAATGAAGGTGGTGGTCAGGAGCGCGTGCTAGGCCTCAGTTCAGCTGTGTGGGCTTGGGGCAGTGATGCCTCAGATACCTGCAAATGCAATAATAATAGGAGCTGCACCAGCCGAAGAGGTGAGGACTGGAACTTTGTGACAGGGATACAATTACCAAGTTCTGTGTTTTTGCAGTATCCATAGCCTGGCAATTGACCTGTCTTTTGAAGAACAGCAAATGTAACATGATATTATCAAAATGTAAATGCTTTATTATTTCTCATGCACCCTCTGAATTCCAGCATGGTGATGATGGGGGTGCTGCTGCACAGCATCCCACCCGCCACTACTTCCACTGCCTATACATTAAAGCACCATGCTTTAATGTCTGTGCTGCCAATAAATTAATGTTTGTTGGTGCTATAGTTTGTAACAACACTTCAAATGGACACATTGCAAAATCTCAAATTCCTTCTCTGTCTTTGCGGGGTGGACAGAGTCCCCTTTTTGTGTGTGAATTATATCTGTGAGAGAGTAGCATGTTGTTCTGGGCTCTTTTGACCCAGTTTCATGGGCATTCCATTAGAAAAAAGGTTGTAATTTTAACCATCTACATAATATCGTTGTGAGACAATTTAATGTATTTGAGTGACACTTTATTAAAAGATGAACACATCCCTTGTCTGTTATATAAATGGTTCACATTACCCTCTGTTCTCCAATTGAATTCTCATAAAACTGATTGTTGTCTAGTTTCGAATGCAGAATTTGCCATTTCTTTTTCTTAGCTTGGCCTGAGCATTACCCGATCCTGATTGTCTGCCATTTTAGCCCCGCCCCCATTGATTAACATGTTAACCACGCCCCTTTGTATGTCATGTTAGCCCCCCCCCGAACTTAAGACCTAGTTGCGCCCCTGTTGTGGCTGTACTTGTATATTCTTTGAAACTTGTCTCTTGCCACGTTTTCCTGAGTGCCGAGGGTGAGCGAGTAAGCAGTGAGCAGCGAGACGCTTGAGGCCGCAGCAGCCGAGCTCACGGTCGGGCTTTGCTCCGCTCTGCTTCTTCCGGGGTCTGCCGGGGTCTCGAGGTCTCCCCAGCAGCGGCACAGTTTGCAGCTGCACCTAACAACAAAAGAGACCTCCGTAGCGGCGGGTGAAATTCGGGAACGGCCCGGTAGCGGCGGGAGCACTGTGGTAGCCCGGGAACAGCCAGGTGGTGTCGGCAGGAGCCGCGGGAGTGTTCTGGTTCTGGTGGCCTGGTAGCGGCACCAACAGCAGGCAGAACCCACGGAAAGACCACCCCAGAGGCGGCAGGAGCCACGAGACCAACACAGAGCCTGGGGAGCTAGCAGCAGAGGGATCACAGAACAGAGCAAGTACCAGTCGCTGTGAGGGGCTGGAAGCGCTGGGGAGCAACAGAAAGAGGCAGACAGCAGAACGAAGCTCCATTTGACCCCCACAGAGAGTGCAGCAAAGAGCCGAAGAGCCGAAAACGCCAAAAACGCCGGAGCAGCCACGCCGAGCAGCAGCAAGGTGGGATAGCTACTGCAGCACCTAACCTCACTAAGGCAGCACCTCACCTCACCAGACCTGACCAGACCTGAGCGGATCTGCAGTGGATGCAGTGTATGCGAGAGCGAGACTGGGAGAGTGGGGGTCAAGCCAGAGACAGCACGGAAAGGAAAGGAAACTAACAACAAAGAGGTGAGAGGTGAGAGGTGGCCCGAGGCATTACGGCATTACAGGGGAAAATGCTGATAAACGGACGGGCGGGGTCATAAGCGAAGCGGAGCCACCGCGATACTGCTACCCCAGGAGGTCAGCGACCCTGCATCGTGCATTGAGCGCCACAGAGCACTGATCACTGAACATCAAAAAAAAAAAAAAATTGTAAAACTCGTGGGTGCATGGTGCTCTGCATGAACTGTTTGGTTTTAGTTGAGATTGATTGCTCCAAATCGTTGCAAATTCGGCAAGTTCTGTGTTGTAAGAGCACTCGGCTTCTATGGTGTGCTTCTGTGGCACGCTGCTGCTGTTGCAGGACCCTGCAGGGGCTATTAATCAATAACTAACCACCTAACAATTGCCTTGAATACCTTAAATACCTTAATACTTGTTTTAGGAGTCACAATGTTGCCCTGAATTCTTGACCTCCAAGGGCTATTGACTCACCCACTGCTGGTATCACTCTCTTCCCCGACGACAGCTGCTCCTTGCTGCTGTTAATATCTGCCTATTGCAATTGCGTCCCACCACCTAGCTGTGTCCTGGCTAATTCACAACTGTAAGTCAGCAGTGCTATACTTCACTTCATCCCACCCCTCCCAGCTTCCAATCAACTGACACCGTTGAGGCCTGCTGAAGCCTACTGAAGCCCAGACAAGTCAGCAAACAACCTATGAGCACAGATTTTATACCAAATATCCTCTAGACACACCGAACCCATCATATTGGACCCATCAGATCTACTGCAAAACCTTCACAGACCACAAGTAGCCCCGGAAGTGCCACACCAGCGTCGCACTAGTGCCACTTCAGTAATTCCAGCTACCTCTGCAGCACCGGTTCCTGTTAGCAGCTAAAAGTCATGAGATCCGGGAGAGTAAGAAAGGCACCGTTGGTACCTAAACGGAGGAAATCCAAGCAACTGGAATCGGCCAAGGACCCCCATTTGGACAGCCCGGGCACCCACAAGTCCACCCGGGCTACCAACGGAATTTTAACAGCGGAAGAATCTCCATCAAAAGGCTTTGGCAATCCTAGCCAAAAAAACATGATCATGGAAAAGTCATCTGACAAAAAACCTTCGAATTTGTTGGACTACTTCAAAAAAACTCCAACACCGTCTAATAATCTCTGGCAGTCTCACACTCAGGAGACAACCAGGTGTGGAGCCTCGCTTAGGCAGCCCAAAACAAGTATACTTCTTCAACAACCACTATCCCCACAACATTGGCAAATTGAAGCCAAAAGGACAGTCCATCCTGCGGAGGTATTTATCTTCGGATCAGCACCGAACAAACCTACGCCGGAGGGTCTGGGGGGTGCAAGCCTTGTATCGCTCACTACTAACAAGCAATCAGAGCTGAAACCAGCACAGGAATCCGGTCAGCAATTACGCCCCACTGCAGCGAATATCCAAGGAGTTTGCCCGCTGCAAGCATCCCCAATGAGTCTACGGGATGCCCTAAGCCCCTCCATAGCTCAAAACCAGAAATCGGAATCACTGGCAAAACCTCCCGGTCAAGACCCAGCCGTTTCAAAAGAAGCCTCAACAGCTCCACATCAACAGCAAACTCTCGCCCAAATCCATGTTCAAAGTACCCATGCGAGTAATAACCCTCTCCAAGCATCCCACTCACCTCAAACAATAAGCACACCTATGGACCAATTGACTGCGTCAAGCCCAATGCATATTGCATTTTCGCCATCAGCAGCAATAAAGCCATCGCCGCAAAAGTCGCCCAATAAAGCCGACCCAAGCGACCAGCTTTTGGCGGACCTGTCATTTTTCTTTAAAAATACTGACAACCCTACCAAGGTCACGTCAAACACCACTCCTAACGCCATCCAAGAAGACCCCATAGCTATCAGCGTCTGGCCTCAACTCTTGCAAACATTCCAACAAACCGTCATTGCATTAAACTATCACTCGGACAAACTGGACGCGCAGGTCGATCTCCTAAACACTCTGGCAGTGTTTACGTCAGGGATTGACAACAAACTTGATAAACTGAACAACTTAATACTTGGAGCACAAGCCTCGACAAAGCTCATACAGTCGGTGTGCTGTTGTTCTCCAATTATTGATTCACTCTCTTCGCTTCCTGACTTCCTAACTAGTGTTATAAAGGAAGTTAGGATGCTGAAAGGCGGTAACCCAAGTACAATTCCCCGTCCGTTAGCAAAAAATCCATCAGACACGATCGAATATCCAGCTAACCTACAGCCCACAACAAACAAAGGCACTAAGCCAAGCGAGGGAACAGTCCTCAGCTCAAATTGGCCGAGCGAACAATCAAAATCCGGCCACCTACAATCTGACCTGGCCGAATCAGCATCAGGAAACGCTGGGACTTCGCGTAGGAGTACTATGAGCACTGATCACCCACCGATAGGTCCAAAGACCAGCCCCACGTCCCCGGCTCCTCCTACTTTGGATGAGTTGCCAGCGTTTGAACCTCAACTTAGCAAAAGAGAACGTAAGCGCCAGCGTAAACAGAGAAACAAAGCAAGGGCAAAAACAACTGCTACCCACCCGGAATACTACCCCCTCTTTGCAATGGCATCCAACAAACAGGCTCCCAGTGAAACAAACGCACTCTCACCTTCAGGAAACCCTGGAGTGTCCAAATCAGAAGGAGATTTACCTGCACCAGTCACTCAACTAACCGCGGGGAGCCTACACGAGGCAAGAGAACCAGCAGTGCGAACCGCAAAAAAAGAGCCTGGCCCTGTGGTAGAAAAGACAATCACGAAAATCGATGAATTAATTACACCAGGACCCACAGAGACCCAGGCGAAATTAAAACCTGTGCATGCCTCATTTTCATCAAAGACAGACAGCACAACGACAGGATTGAAATTGATGAAAACAATTTACAATTAGAAAACAGCTTCGCCTATAAAGCGTCGGCCCATTTGGAAGGCCCACCATCTTTCAACGCAACAGGAGCAAGAATTGGATGAAGGTCCGTCTACTATTAAACCCAATAAGTTGGCTACAAGTCAAAAACACACTGAGGCCTCATATGACTCGTCATATTCCCACATTTTACTGGCACCCGAATACAAATCAAAGGGCCGCCAAGACATTCTTAACAGATCAAACATTATAAAACTGGCAAATGGTATCCCCGGATTCCCTGGTCTAGTATCAGATGACATTGAATCTATTGAATTTCTTCCACCAAGAGGAACCCAACCGTCGGAGGTAACGCTAGTGACATTTAAATCGGCTACATGGGCAGGCATGTTCTTGGACCACAAAGCCACACTAAGGGAATGGGGCATCCGAGCGTACCCATATCATACCCCAGGCTACCCCACCGCCCTACTAAACCAGCTAACACCACCGCAAAAAACTGGAATTATAAGACTGAAAGACCACCAGAAAATATATTCAATCTTAAAAAACGCGTCGGGCCAGAGGAAGATCAGAATATCCTTCCCACAGTGGTCACTAACATCGACACCAGCCAAGGATGGGATTGGCTTCCAGCCATTCTATCAACCAAAAGCTCAGAATGACCACCCGAACCAGAGGCAGTGGCCCTTGGCCTCATACGCTTGACAACGCCACCTCCCCCAGAAGCAGCATTAAATACACAAGCGGACTCTACCATCTCATTATGTTCCTGGAATATAAGCGGCCTCCAGCAAAAAATTAAGGATCCTGATACCTTTTCTTTCCTGTGTGAACATTCAGTAATAGCCCTGCAGGAAACTTGGGCCACACAAGGGTGCCCAGTCATCGGGTACATTGAGTTAAGGAATCCAGCACTTAGGGACAGTTGCTTTGGTCACCCCAAAGGTGGCCTGTCAATATATATTTCAAACACCTTAAAAGGTCCAATCTCACGACTGCCCCTTGACGAAGATTGGCTACTTGGGGTTAAAATCAATGCTTGGCGGAAACATCGTCCACTGCTCCTTTTAAACGTATACATCAACCCCAGCACTCGTACAAAAAAAGAGCATCTGACACGTTTAACGGAAATCATGAACGATATAGCCGCGGAACACTGGAACTCAGACTGTATTGTTACGGGGGATTTTAATACCTACTTATTTCAAGGGAACGTAGCAGACATTGATGGGCCCTTCCTACTTCCAATCACCGAGGCTATAAATCAAACCAAACCACCCATTCAAACTCAAAGTGGACTGGGCGAGCTTTGTGTGATGAAATTCTACAGTGCAGGTTACCTTGTCATCAACGGCAGAACAGTAGGTGACACCCCACCAAACTGGTCCTGGACAAACGGCACCAAGCAATCCTACTTGGATTATACCATCTGCAATGCCGCCCTGCTTCACTGTTTAACCAACTTCCAAATTTATCCAAGAACCGAAAGCGACCACAGGCCTCAGGTTATTTCCTTTAATATAAACCCTGTGAAACACAAAACTGCACCATCAGCATGCCGGGGAATACATACCGAAAACCTAAAGCGCCTTAAGTGGACTGAAGAAATTAGCCCGAATATCCTCCAAGCAAGTGTGGACATCATAAGAATAGGAACCGAGCAAGAGGCAATCCCGACTTTAACCTGGACAATGCTCTGTTCCCACCTGACTCACCTTTTTCCAGCAAAGTATCAGGCCGAAAGGGTAATTCAGACACGTCCATTTACAATCTCACAGCATACCAAGTCACTTAAGAAAGCAAGAAACGCAGCCCTGCGGGCACTGGCTAAATCTCCGGGGAACAGTGAACGTACAATTCACTATCAAACTACTCAAAGATCCTTCAAGCTGGCGATCAAAAAAGATAAATGGTCTCACGAAAACCAATTTTGGTGCAAACTGGTGTGGGAGAGTAAGCAAAAAAACTCTAGAAAATTTTGGGCTCTTATTAACCACACTAATCCTAGCACATCGAGCTTTGGATCTGCAAACATCCAGGAATCAGACTGGGTAAGATGCCTATCTGACCACTTCAAGTCTCCAGAATACCCAGATTCCAAAGGAAGCAGCTCTTTAAATGAGATTAACCATGGGCCTGCCACCATACAGAGTCTACCCGCCGACTGCTTACACCCCGCCAACATGGACCTTGAAGTGACACAAGAAAGAGTAGCCACAGCAATGACAAAAGCAAGATCTGATGGGGCTCCTGGCCCAAACGGCCTGCCACAGAGCCTGTTTAAATCTGACATTGTCTTCTGGTCCGGAACACTAACTAATCTCTTCAATTATGCTCTGAGAACAGCAACAATCCCGGACTCATGGCGGGGCGCCATAATCCACCCAATTTACAAATCAGGATCACGTGCCCAACCGAGCAATTACAGACTCATTGCCCTCCTGGATATTGAAGCCAAGCATTATGCAGGCCTCCTACTGGAGGATCTAAGGTTATGGGCAAAGGACTATAAACTGTTGCCAATGAATCAAACAGGGTTTGTTGCAAACTCAGGGACCAGCACTAATTTGCTAGCAATTTCAACTATAGTCGACAAGGCACTAAACACATCTAGGTTAGTGTTTTGTTGCTTCGTCGACTTCAAAGCAGCATTTGATAGAGTCCCTAGGGAGGCTCTATGGGTAAAATTAAGAAAGTGGGGGATTCCAGAGAATCTATTACAGGCAATTATCGAACTCCACTCGCGTACATGGGTTCGAGTGAAGCTCGGGTCCGGCACACATCTCTCGCGGAAAATAATGACAACTAGGGGCGTGAAGCAGGGATGTGTGTTGGCCCCCCTTCTCTTTAACCTGTTTATAGCAGATCTGTCGGCGACCCTGGACGATACCAACAGCCATTCTCCAAAAGTCGGTGGCTTGGGTCTAAGCAACCTTTTGTACGCCGATGACCTTGTCCTTTTTAGCCTCACCAGGGTTGGCCTACAAAGGCTCCTTGATAAACTGCATGACTATACGACTATTAACCAATTAGAGGTCAACTTAAAAAAAACGCAAGTCGTTCCTTTTGGTAAGAAACGACACACAGGTGGTGGTTGGTCATTCAACAACATAAGCCTCGTAACAGGCCAGTCATATAAATATCTAGGCGTCCACCTGGATTCTAAATACAATTTTAGAAAGCAGCGTAACGAGATCGCAGTCAAAGCAATAACCCTTTCGGTATCACTAGGCAAGCTTGCAAAAAATCTCTCAGGCCCAACCCTATCGCCTCTTTTGGAGGTGATGAGAGCAAAAATTGGCCCTACTCTATCGTATGGCATAGAGTTATTTGGGGGGAAAATGAATACAGCCTTGAACCAGCACACAACCAAAATTTATAAATTTATAAAAAGGTTCTCCAGCTGCCAAAATCCGCATCTGCTGCACAGATAAGACTGGAGATGGGACTGATAAACTACGATGCCTCCAACATCGGGGCATATCTTAATCTCTGTCACAAACTAAGACAAGCGGACCCCAATACATTAGAATCCCTAGTCTGGGAAGAAATAACCCAGAAAAATCCAGGTGGAACATACGGCCGTCTCTTTAAAGACGCCATTCAGCAAATGTCAGCAAGTGATTTGTGGGCCCTGAATCCTAGTCAGACAGCATTCAAAATAGGGATCAAAAAGGGTGTGAGAATGAGATCAAGTATCATGGATAAAGCACTCTTTTTGAAACGCAGTCACGCCTGGGCTCTTGTAAACTCTTATAGACGGCTAGCCCCCGCCTCCTATCTGGCCTGTACATATTCACTCCATCTAAAGCGCAGCCTTATCGCCATTAGAATGGGCGACTGGCGATTCCTGAAAGATTTACCCTCCTGGCGACGCACCGCTGAAGATTTAACTTGTAGAGGGTGTGGCAAAACAGCTGAAACTATGTCGCATGTGATCTGCCTCTGCCCAGCTTTTAATTCAGAACGCAGGCGGAGACTAAAACCAGAATGGAATAGGCTGGGTGCCAGGACTTGCAGGCAAGCTATCATGGTAGCTTTAAATCCGGAAAACACATCCCTAAACATAAGACCCATAAACTTCATTCTGCAAGCATACCGTAATTTCAATCAAAAGAGGCCCTGCTAAAGTGCCCCTCCCACTTTCCAACTCTTAGGGAGGTTAAAATAAAACGACCAGTAACCTCAGGAATGTCGGCTGCTTCCTAAAAGTAGGATACCATTGATGCCGAGTATAATATAAAAGGGAGGAAGAGACAACTTTTTTCCCTATACATCATGCTTCAAGCTACTCTATTTTATTTAAAGAGGCTTAAGAGAAGACAATTTCCATTTTTATAATGACTGTCAACTGATCATGTTTTTATTCTTCAAGATTTTTTAATCTTATTTATTGATACACAATGTGAATTTTGTAACCTTCTTTTAAAGATATATGTGTTATATCTAAATAAAGATAATTTATTTGATTTGTGATCTCCTTGCTTAGATATATCAGTTAATTTTCCTAACATTGATTCAAATGTGAAATATCTAAACATCCCCAAATAATCCATTCTAGTTCCACCATCAATGTTAGTACATCTAAGGGTATTGCTGGGTAGTAGTTGGTCTCTCTGTATTTCCTGTTCCTCTGACCCCCAGTCTAGGCCGACTCTCTCCCCAGCATCTCTGTTGTGCCGTCACCTGCCTTCAGGTCTCACTTATTCCTCCACTGCTCAGCTTAATTTATTTACTCCCTGCCACCATTCCCACCGCTGTTGCCCATGCGGCCCTTCCCCCGGATGGCGCCTGCTCCCGCCTTCCAGCTTCTCATCCCTTCCCACTCCCCTATTTAATGTCAGCTGCTGCTGGGGAGCGCGAGTAGTACCTCTGACCCCCGGTTTAGGTCGTCTCTCTCCCCAGCAGCTCTGCTGTGCCGTTGCCAGCCTTCAGACCCCTGACCTCCTTCTGGTAGGTTCAAGGCTGCTGCCTGCCCGCTGGTGCTCGTTCCTGCTGCCCGCTCCACCTGGGTTCCTGCCCGCCATTAGCCGGCACCACGGGCTGCCCTTTGCCTGTAGCCCTTTTTAGCCTCCGTCACTGTTATTCTTTTAATTATTTCATTTAACGTATTTTCACTTATTCCGCCACTGTTCAGCCTAATTTACTTACTCCCTGCCTCTGTTCCTGTCGCACCTGCCTCCGTGGCCTCTCCCCCCGGTCAGCCCCCGCTCCTGCCTCCCAGCTTCTTGTCCCTCCCCCTCCCCTCTTTAATGGCGTGCCCGTCTGCACCTGTCCAAGACCCGACTGCAGCCAGCGCAGGGACCCTGGATCTCGAACCATCCACCGCTACAAACAGAACCGCCCTCCTCGCACTCAACCCCGGAAGAAACAACAACTGCCAGCAGGCCACACCAAACATGACCCGTGACCAGTTTTTCCACCACCACTGATACCAGACCTTCAACACCGCTCCAGCTGCCAACACCACCAACACCCTAAGATGCATTCTCCTCAACAAGCGCTCTGTGCACAGACATGCCATGGAGATTTGGAACCTACTGGACTCTCTCTCGTCCGATGTTGCCTTTTTCACGGATACCTGGAACAACGCCTCCTCTGGCCTGACATCACCATCCTGGACGGATACAAGATCCAAAGGAAGGACCGTCCCAACCACCTGGGAGGGGGCCTCGCCATTGTTCACAAGAACTCCCTCCACCTCACCACCTCCAGCAAAACCTTCCCCGCTGCCGAACACCTGCACTTACAGATCCAGACGAGCCCTACCTACACACTCTGCAGCACCCTCGCCTACAGACCCCCTGGCACCGGGCCCCCTTTGGGGACACCATCACTGACCTCATCGCACCCCATGCTATCGCCGCGAAGAACCACATACTAATCCGATACCTGAACTTTCTCCTCAAAAAACCCCAGCGACCACAACTCTATAACCCACCATGACAACTTCTCCAACATGGGACTAAAACAACTCATTACCACACCGACCCACAGGGCTGGATACACCATCGACCCCATCTTCAGGAAACATCATCCATTTCAGACACAACACGCAACCGCCATGGTCCGACCACCACTGCGTACACTTTCTCGTTGACCAACCCAAGGCACCCGAACCTGCACCATGCTCTTTGAAGGAACTGGAGCAAAGTTTCAAATGAGCAACTCAACTCCACCCTCATCCATGATAACCGCACTGCGGCAACCAACACCTACCTTGCAGCCAGGGATTTCCAAACTTGGATCTCCAACTGTGCAGACAAGCTAGCCCGCTACGCAAACCTGACAAAGAGAGCCCCATGAAAGCCCCCTGGTTCAACATGGACCTCCAAGAAGCCAGACAAACCTGCAGACGCCTGCAGAAGAATTGGAGAAACAGCAAGACGCCTGGAAACTACACCACTTACAAGGATGCCATGATGGACCACCACCAAGGAATCAGAACCTTCAAGAGGCCCTTCATCCACAACAAAATCCTTGCCAACTCCAGAAACTCCAAAGGACTCTTTAGCATCATTCAGGAATTCACCAACACCCGCAGCGAAGCCACGGACCTCACCCCCTCCTTAGGACCTCTGCGACACGCTCGGATCATACTTCCACCTGAAGATCAAAAACCTCTACGACAACTTTATCAACCTTACGCCCGATTCCGCAGCCAGTCCGCCCTCCAGTCACACCAGTCAGCTCACCATTTGCTCCTGAACACCGACCACGACGAGAGAGACCGCCTCGACCATAAAAGGCATCCACTCAGGGGCCCCCACTGACCCCTGCCTAACACACATCTACCACAGAGTCGCCATTGCACCCGAACTACAATGCACCATCAACACCACATTTGAGACCGGCACCTTCCCAGATGACTGGAAGCGCGCAGAAGTCAGGCCCCCACTCAAGAAACCTTCTGCTGACCGATGGACCTCAGGAACTACAGGCCCATCTCGCTTCTTCCCTTTGCCGCAAAAGTCGTGGACAAAACAGTCAACTCAGAACTGACAAGGTTAATTAAAAACAAAGCCATCCTTGACCCTTCTCAATCTGGATTCCAAAGCAACCACAGCACCAAGACCGTCCTACTCACCGCCACAGATTACATCAATCAATCAATCAATCACTGCATTTCTAAAGCGTGCTACATACCTGTAAGGGTCTCAAGGCGCTGGGGGGGGCGCTACTGATCGAAGAGCCAGGTCTTGAGGAGTCTTCTAAAGGCCAGCAGGTCCTGAGTCTGTCGTAGGCTGGTGGGGAGAGTGTTCCAGGTCTTAGCGGCGAGGTAGGAGAAGGATCTGTCGCCAGCGGTAGTGTTCCAGATACGAGGGACTGTGGTGAAGGCGAGGTTGGCTGAGCGGAGGCTTCAGGTGGGGGTGTGGAAGCTGAGTCGGTTGTTTTGGTAAGTAGGTCCGGTGTTGTGTAGTGCTTTGTGTGCGTGGATGAGGAGTTTGAAGGTGATCCTCTTGTTGACGGGGAGCCAGTGCAGGCCTCTCAGGTGGGGTGTTATGTGGCTGCGGCGGGGGACGTCGAGGATCAGTCGAGCCAAGGCGTTCTGGATTCGTTGTAGTCATCTCAGGAGCTTGTTTGTTGTTCCTGAGTAGAAGGCGTTCCCGTAGTCGAGTCTGCTGGTGATGAGGGCCTGGGTGATGGTTTTTCTCGTGTCGAGAGGGATCCACTTGAAGATCCTGCAGAGTGTTCAGAGGGTGTTGAATCAGGACACAGAGACGGCGTTGACTTGCCTGGTCATGGAGAGGGTGGAGTTGAGGATGACACCCAGGTTGCGTGCGTGGTCCGTGGGTTCCGGGGCTGTGCCTAGTGATGTGGGCCACCAAGAGTCGTCCCAGGCTGATGGGGTGGGCCTGAGAATGAGACCACCGTCTTGTGTGAGTTCAGCTTCAGTCTGCTGTCTTTCATCCAGTCAGCCCTGGCCTTCATTCCTCTGTGAAGGTTGGCTTTGACGGTGTGGGGGTCTTCGGTGAGGGATATGATTAGCTGGGTGTCGACGGCGTAGGAGATGATGTTGAGGTTATGTTGTTGTGCGACGTGGGCGAGAGGTGCCATGTAGATATTGAACAAGGTCGGGCTGAGGGAGGATCCCTGTGGGACGCCACAGATGAACTCAGTGGTTTTTGAGCGGAAGGGTGGGAGGCGGACACTCTGGGTTCTGCCGGAGAGGAAGGATGTGATCCAGGCCAGGGCCTTCACTTGAATACCGGCGTCATGGAGGCCTGCTGATAGGGTGCGGTGGCAGACTGTGTCAAAGGCTGCTGATAGGTCTAGGAGGATGAGGGCGGCTGTTTCTCCTTGGTCCATCAGGGACCTGATGTCGTCAGTGGCGACGATGAGAGCTGTCTCAGTGCTGTGGTTGCTGCCAAAACCGGATTGTGAAGGGTGCAGGATGTTGTTGTCTTCTAGGTAGCAGGTTAGCTGATTGTTGACAATCTTCTCAATCACTTTTGCCAGGAATGGGAGCAGGGAGATGGGCTGGAAGTTCTTGAAGTCTTGATCTCGGCGTGCTTCCAGCTTTTCAGGAAGGTGGCTGTCTCGAAGGAACAGTTGATTGTTTTCCGGAGGTGGAGCGCGATGGTTGTGCTGGCTTTGTTGAAGACGTGGTGAGGGCAGGGGTCCGATGGGGATCCGGAGTGGATGGAGTTCATGGTTTTGATGGTGTCTTCGTTGCTGACGCTGGACCAGGCGGTCAGGCAACTGATGCGGGTGGCAGTCGCAGGGGTAGTGGACTCGGTGGTGGGTGCAGGGGGTCGGAATTGAAGCTGTCTTGGATGTCGGTGATCTTGCGGTGAAAGAAGGTGGCCAGGGATCACACAGTTCTTGTGATGGTGGGATGTCATTGGTGTTGGAGCTGGGGTTGGAGAGATCTTTCACGATGCTGAAGAGCTCTTTGGTGTTGTGTGCGTTGTTGTCTAGGCGGTCCTTGAAGGTGGTCCTCTTGGCGGTCCTGATGAGTTAGTGGTGGCTGCGGGTGGCGCTCTTGAGGGCTGTGTGGCTGTCTGGTGTTCGGTCGTGGAGCCGTTTCTACTCCAGCTTCCGACAGGTGTGCTTGGAGATCCGGAGGTCTTCGGTGAACCAGGCGGCTTTCTTGTTGGTGTGGTTGGTTGTGGAGGTCTTGAGAGGGACGAGGGTGTTGGCGCAGTTGTTGATCCACTGTGTGAGGTTGGTCACGGCGGTGTCTGGGTTCGCGCCGCTGTCTGGGTTGGGACATTTGCACCCTCCTCAACCAAGGCCACATCGCTGCCCTGATTCTACTGGACCTATCAGCAGCATTCAACACTGTCTCCCATCACACACTCATAGCCTGACTACACAACACCGGCATACAAGCAACCACCCTAGACTGGATCCAATCATTCCACACCGGCATAAGCCAAAGGATCAGACTTCTGCCCTTCCTCTCTGAACCCACGGAAATTAAATGCTGAGTCCCACAGGGGTCATCACGCAGCCCAACCCTCTTCAACATCTACAACATCTACATGGCCCCCTTTGCTGCCATCGTCCGACAGCACGGCCTAAGTATCGTATCCTACACCGACGACACCCAGCTCATCTTCTTCCTCACCAAGGACCCCGCCACCACCAGGCTCAACTTCCAGGAAGGAATGCAGGACATCGCAGCCTGGATGACCAATAGCTGCCTAAAGCTTAACACTTTGAAGACAGAAGCCCTCGTCCTCGGAACCAGCCCATCAGCATGGGACAACACCTGGTGGCACCCCACCCTCGGCATCCCACCAACCCCATGGATCATGCCAGAAACCTCAGTATCATACTCGACTCATCCTTCTCCATGAACAACAGGTCAATGCTGCCACCTCAAGCTGCTTCAGCACCCTCTGTATCCTCCGTAAGACTTTCAAATGGATCCCCTCGAGTCAAGGAAGGTAGTCACCCACGCACTCATTACCAGCGGGCAGGAATACAGAAATGCATTCTATGCCGGCATAAACAAATCTCTACTCCACAAACTCAAGATGATACAGAACACTGCCGCCAGACTCGTCCTCTGCATCCCTCGACAAGAGCACTTCAGCCAACACCTATGGAAGCTTCACTGGCTCCCCATTGAGAAGAGTGTCACTTCCAAGATTCTCACACATGCCTACAAATGCCTACACAACACCGGACCCCAATACCTCAACAACAGAGTCACCCTCAACGTACCCAAAAGAAACCTTTGTTCAGCCAATCTCGTCCTCGCCAAAACCCCATGCACCCACAGAGCCAAAGCAGGAGGAATATCCTTCTCTTATTTTGCCGCCAAGACCTAGAATGATTCCTGACAGACATCAGGCACACCCCCTCCTTGAACACCTTCAGGAAGACTCACAAGACCTGGCTCTTTGGGTAAACGGCACTGATGACACCCCCCCCCCCAAAGCCTTGAGACCCTCATGGTGAGTAGCGTGCATTTAATTCCCCTGAATGATTGTTTTCCTTTCATTTAAGTAGATTTTCCAAACCATGCGGGAACATTTCCATCATTAAATGGTCCTGTCTCTCTCTGTGCAATCGGTGTTGTACAAACAATTATTTTCTCTTCTCTTAGATATTGATCATTTTATTTTGTGATGATGTTCCTGCAACCATTTGTGAATTTTGCGACTCCACGACAAAGGGGAAGCAGGGCCTCGCCACAGTCACTTGCAGTGGTTATTTACCTTGTTGCTTCAAAGTAAGATGGGGTGTATGGGCCTCCACCTCCTCTGTGCATACTAATCATGCAGAGACACCTCCAGTACCCCATATCAGCAATCAAGCCAGAATCATTTTCATGGCAGAGTGCCAAATCTTCCAGCAGATCTTAAAGACTTCTTCAGGTGAAATACCCTCACCTGAATGGGAAGCTGATTGTTAAAGGCACCAGCCCTAAACATCAGATGTTTCTCCAGCACCCTTTAGGGTGCCACCTACATCAGTCGGAAAGAATGAATCATGATTTAGGGGTTGTAGTCCCATCTGTACACTATGTTTGCGGGTAGAGCGTGTGTATGATCCAGCATATCTCTGTGTCTGGATCAATGAGGCTCCGATGTTGTGAGTGTTCAACTCCAACTGTTCAACCACAAACTTTGGGGCATATTTACAAACCCCTATCGCTACCACAATGTCACTTTCAGTGACGTTGTGATGGTGATAGCAGCCTCGCCTTATTTACAAGGCAACCTTAAACCACATAACGTGGCTTAAGGCTGTCTTGTAAATAAGGCACAATTTCATGCTGTATTTAGCATGAAAGGGAATGGCAATGGGTGTTGCAGTGGGCTTTTCATTGCAACAGTCATTGATTTTGACACTGCCTCCTATTTACAAGGGCAGTGTAAATAGGAGGCAACACCAAAATTAGAACCAGGTAAAACCTGGTCCTCAACAGGCGAAACAATGAGAAATGCTTAATTTCTCCTCGTTTTTGTTGTTTCCATGTGTGCTGGCTGGTGCAGCACACATGGAAATAGCGAATTACCTGTGATTGTTTGTTTGCAGGAGGGTCCTCCTTCCTGTAAATAAACAATACATTTAATAAAAAAGCAGTTTGGCAAACTTCTATGTGTGCTGAATTGAGCAGCACACATAGAAGTTACAAAACAGCATTTTCAGATTGTTTATGTGCAGGGAGGGGGAACTTCCTGCTCATAAACAATCTTCCCCTCAACACAGGCACGCTTGCATTGTGCGGCAAGGGTGCCTGCATTGGTGCTAAATAGCTAAAGTTCACATCATCGCAGGGGGAAAACCTGCGTTTCTAAAGTGACTACATGCTTCGCCAATTTTTTGTAAATATGCCCCTTTGTCTTTAGGTGATGACAAGGAGGAGGGTGTGGAACTGGAAATATCCACTTTGAGAAACCCTTTGACAAATCTTCATGAAATTTACACCCACCTTAGCTCCTTCCTTGAGATTTCAAGGATGATCTACCATGCAGGGGGCCCAGTAAAAAGTGAGTCCCAAAACACGTTGGGGCAGATTTACTACTTCTGGCACATCTCTGCTAATCAGCAGATTTGATTTGATTGATTTGATTTTGTGATTTGTAGAGCACTCGAATGCCCGAGGGCGTCTTGGCACTGTAAGAGATAGAGACTGACTGACCGTAGTAGTGGTGCACCACCTGGTTAAGATGAGAACAGCCAGGTTTTCAAGTTCTTGCGGAACGACCATGGAGAGGGACTATTTTTCAGATCTGCAGAAAGCTTATTCCAAATGTTTGCTGTGTTGCCAATGAAGCTTCTCCCCCCCCCACCTAAGCTGTTTGAATCTTGGAGTAACCAGGAGTTTGGCGCTACTGGATCTTAACGTCCTGGTTGGTTCGTAAGGTTTTAGGTTACTTTTCAGAAACCCAGGGCCAGAACCGCAAAGTGATTTGTACGCTAGGCATGCTGATTTAAACTGGATTCTTTTCCCTACCGTGAGCCCGTGTAGTCCTTGTATTTTTTGTGCTACGGGTTTAAACTTGGGAATATTCAGAACCAGCCTGGCAGCCGAGTTCTGGAGACGCTGAAGTTTATGTAGCAGCTGTTTTTGTAACCCTGCATAAAGAGCATTGCCAAAATCTAGTTTAGATAGAGCTAGCAAGGTGACCAGGGTTTTGGCGGTGTCGGTGGAATGTAAGGCAGCAGTTTCTTAATGAGTTTCAGAATATACCATACCGATGAGGAGAGATTATTTATTTGAGCCTTGAAGGTGAGTTTGGAGTCAAATATGACCCCTAGATTCCTTACTTTGTCCACCAGCGTTGGACATCTACCGAGGCTACCCGGGCACCAGAGATTGGACCAGATGTCCGGGGTGGCCCCCAGTAACATAACCTCCGATTTGTCCCCGTTAAGTTGTAAACAGTTGTCCTGCATTCAGTTGCTGACCTGGTCCATGCAGAGTCTGAAACTGTTCGCGGTCTCCGTGGTGTTGTTAGAGATAGCCACCACAATTTGGGTGTCGTCCGTGTAGGATAGTGGGACGAACCCGCAATTCCTGATGATGTTGGCTAGTGGGGCGGAGTAAAGATTAAAAAGGGACGGGCTCAACGACGAGCCCTGGGGGACCCCCATGGCAGATCAAAGGCCCTTGATGAGAATTCCCCAAGCTCAACCTAAAAGGTTCTGTTTTCCAGGAATGAGGCCAACAAATTGGTAGCAGGGGGATGAAGACCTAGATTGTTTAGCCTATTTATGAGAATCTCATGGTTAACAGTGTTGAAGGCCGCCGACAAGTCTAACAGAATGAGAGCGGCCTTCCCTCCTGCGTCCAGAATCCTCCTGTGCTCCTCGGCTGCCATCACCAAGGCAGTCTCGGTCCCATGATTCTCCTGGAACCCATATTGGGAGTCATCTAGGGTATGGTGTTCCTGACAAATCCTGCCAATTGGGAGTTAAAAAGTTTCTCCAGAATCTGAGCCTGAAAAGGAATTCTTGAGATTGGCCGGAAATTGGCTGGAATTGAGGGGTCCAAGCCTGGTTTTTTAAGCAATGGAAGTACCGAGGCTGCCTTCCATGCTTTAGGAAAACAGCTAGATTGAATTATATTGCTGAAAAGGATCTGAAGTTGGGAGCTAAGCAGATCTGGGAACATGTGTAGGACCTTGGGGGGGCACGGGTCCATCGGACCACCGGATTTGGTAGACAGGACCAGCTGTCTGATTTCTTCCACCCAGGGCACTGAAAACTTGAATTTGGGCAAGGTGTCTGTGGTGTTATTCTACAAGGGGTGATCGGAATGACTAGTTCTCCCTGCATGAGGAAGGATATGCCTCAGGGGGAAGGACTCATATATAAGTCGCACCTTGTCCGTGAAGAACTGTCCTAGTTGGTTGCAAAGTTCCGAACTTCCTTCGACCTGTTTAGGCGCGGGTTTTGTAAGTTTTTTAACCGTATTGAACAGTTCTTTACTCGAGTTTTTGGCCTCGTTAATTTTTTTTACAAAGAATGACGATTTACCTTCCATAATCAGTTTTTTATATGTGGCTAGAATTTTACAATACTCTGCTTTCTCATTTATCCCGTAGTTCGCCCTCCATTTTCTTTCTGCCCTCATGCAGGTCTGTTTCTGCAGCCTTAATTTCTCTGAGAACCAGGGTTCAGAGTGCTTACTCCTTTTCTGTTTTTTGGTTTTAATGGGGGCGGCTGCAAGCACTGCGGTTTTGATCCAATTCTCCACTTGGTGTGAGGCTATGTCACAATCTTTGCCTAATACTAAGGTGGAAGAACACAGTCGAGCTTGCAGTTCCGCAATATCGATCTTATCCTAGTACTGGTATGGGTGATCCCCCTCCCTAGGTGTACTGACCTTTTTAGTTAAGTCCAAGTTTAAGGAAAAGTGAATTACTTTGTGATCAGACCAGGGGACCGCCAGGACTTCCCCAATCCTGATGTCAGGGTTCGAATTGAATATTCCGTCCAGGGTATGCCCAGCGGAATGAGTCCCCTGCTTTATTAATTGGGAAAGGCCGCAGCTGGTCATGGTCTCTAATAAGGAGCTCGTACTGCTATCCTCAGTTTTTTCCAAGTGGATATTAAAATCCCCCAAAATCGTGAAATCTGGCATGGATAATCTCGACTCTAGGGTGGGCCCCAATAGTTGCGCCAAGGGGACCTTAGCCTTCGGAGGCCTGTAAAGTAGAAGGCCGGAGAAAATGTAGTTATCAGTGATGCGAATTTTGAAAGGAAGTGTTTCATACTCTGTGGACTTTAAACTCTCAAGACCCTATACATGGAGTGAATCCTTGCTGATGATCGCTAGACCTCCTCCCCGCTTCCCCGTTCTGTCGGTGCATAGGAGTGAGTATCCCCTTGGCACTGCAAATGCAAGGTCAATGTCCGAGGATATATCCACCCAGGTTTCAGTTACAAACAGCAGCTCCACGTTGTAAGAGTCAATCATGTTTGCCACTTCTACACTATGCCTCACCAGGGAGACAAAGCAGTCAGAGCAAAAAAAAACAAATAAACGACAGACAGACAAGATCATGAAGAACAGTTAAAAACAATGTCTGATGTACGGCTGGGTGGGTGACGGCTGAGGGGAGAACCAAAGCCAGATTCCTCTATAGCTGCATAAGACAGCTCCACTGGGCAACGGCCAATGGTTCTCGGACTCCGCAGAAACGCTAGCGCTGACTAGACCCGGGGGTAAAAAAGCGCTTTACATAAGGAAGTTTAAACATCAAAACAGCGGTTTCAAAAAAACAATGTCTGATGTCCAGTTGGGTAGGTGACAGCTGAGGGGTGAACCAAAGCCAGACTCCTCTATAGCTGCATAAGACAGCTCCACTGGGCAATGGCCAATGGTTCTCGTACTCCGCAGAACGCTAGCGCTGGCTAGACTCGGAGGTAAAGAGCACTTTACATAAGGAAGTTAAAACATCAAATCAGCGGTTGCAAAATTACAATTAGATTCTGGAGTAGAAAAACAATCACATGTTGAAAAATACATCGGTTGAATAGAGCATAAGAAAAAAAATACTTCTGTTTCAAGAGTCAGATAAAACATGGAAAACAAGATCAAGGAGCAAAGCAGGTAGAGGGGAAAGAAAAGGGCTAAGGATACAAATCAAGCCAGGAAGACCAGGCATGGAGAAGAGTTCATTAAGTGTGAGCCAAAGAATTAGTCGGGCAAGACTGGAGAGGGTCCAGGAGTCAGTAACAACACAGGCCAGGCCTCAAAACTGGGTCAGGTAGAGGTATGGGTGGAAAGGGGAGCATCTCCAAGTCCAACAAGAAGAAAGAGGTGTAGTTGGCTCCGAAGGGGTCGATGAAGGGTGCTGTTGGCTCCGGTGGCCAAGGGCATCATGGGAGCCTCACCTTGAAAAACAGGATGCTCGGGGTGAAAGGTAAGTCAAGAGGGGTCTGCTTAGAGCAAAAGTAAAATCCGGCCTGGGAGGCTTTGCAATCCACAAAATGGAGGATCAAGGACATGGACCCCGAATACCTCGTCACAAAATGGCGGGACTGCAGGCAAACCGAAAACAGATCTAAAAAGGCCAACAAGAAAGAAAACATACCCCAGGTGCAAGTCAACGAGGGGTTTGTCATCAGCACTGGATGGGAGAAGGCTGGAGGTCTTCGAACCCCCACGCTTCATCGAGGTTAGGAGAAAGTCAGCTCAGGGAGCCCGACACAGGAAGAAGAAAGGGGGCTGCAGGGTCAGGAGGGCGCATCAACATCAAGAGGGGGAAACAAACTCCGCTGTACGGGCAGCCAACCTGCTCTCACAAAAACTGCTCCATCAGGGGAAACACGATCCGTGCTCCTTTTTCGCAACCCTGGATAAGTCAAGCCGAGGAACCATGATGAGCAGCGGGCCATGCGAACATGGAGGAGCAGGTCCCGCTGCAACGCGTCCTGTAGGTGTGCAGCGCGGTTCCGAGGTGCTGATCGTACTGGTTTGTCTGGAGAGGTGCTGCAAGTTCCAAGCACTCTAGAAACTTTTCTCAATACTGATACCAACTGCTGAAACTACATTAAGGCAACCAAATGGTCCTGCGGAAACAGGGTCAAGAGTAATCGAAAAATACGCCACTGGTCGTCGAAAGTCTTCATGTAACTGAGTAAGAACTCAGAGAGAGCAGCTCTCCCTCTTACTGCAAAACAATGTAAACATTTCACTGTAATCAGGCATTCCCAATGCCGGGCCTGACAGAGACTTTCTCTGAGCTCTAGGAACACTTTCAAGCAAGTGTTGCTCCATGGAAGTGGATCAGGCACATCCTTCTGCGTCACCCACAATAAAGGCTTGGGTACTAGGGAATAGCTGGGTATCCAATGTCTACAGCAGCCCACCATTCCAATGAAAACTTTGACTTCACTATGTGTTCTAGGTGGATTCTTTTTTGAGTGGTCACAATTCTCTCTTGTGACACCATTCTCATTCCTTTTTCAATGAGATGTCCTAAATGTAGAACCTCTTTCTGACAGTATTGTGATTTGCTTGGGGAACTTTGGGGCATATGTACAAGCCCCTATCACCATCCCAACGTCACTTTTGGTGACATTGTGTTGGCGATAGGCGACTTGCCTTATTGACAAGGCAACATTAAGCCACCTAAAGTTGCTTATCGCTGCCTTGTAAATAAATCCCCCTTTCACACTATGCTTAGCATGAAAGTGGTGGGCAGTGGGTGTTACGGTGGGCGTTCCACTGCAGCACCCATTGTTTTTTACACTGCACCCTATTTACAAGGGCAGTGTAATTAAGACACCTCGTCAAAATTAAGACCAGGAAAATCCTGGTCTTAAGTTGGCGTAAAGAGGAGAAATGCTTTATTTCTCCCCGTTTTTGCTCTTTTAATGTGTGCTACCTTGTGCAGCACACATGGAAAAAGCAAAACAACTTTGATTTCACTTCTTGCACAAAAACAATGCTTTATAAAAATTGACATTTTGTGACAAAATGGCATTTCAGGAATGTTCATGTGCAGGAACTATGGTGCAAGGGTGCCTGTGTTGGCACTACACTGCTAAGTGCAGTCTTCCATTTCTGAAGTGGCGGAGTGAGGCATTAAGCCATGACTGTTAACGCCTCACTCGGCCACTTCATTGTACATATGACCCTTTATGTCTGTTCTCAGCCAAATCGTTCAGAAGAGAATTTGAGTTTGGTTTACAAGCGTCTTGTGTACACATAAATCATCAATGTGCTGAACAAATAACCGAATTGCATGGCATTTGTAAAGTCTCAGGATTCTTTTTCAAGATCGGATAAGAGATGAAACGTCTCTTGTATACCCTGGTGGAACTCGGCACCATGTCGAAACTCTATCTCTGAATATAAATGAAAACGCAATTCGTTTTCCTCATGCAATGGGACAGAAAAAAGGCCTGACAGTAATCAAGAACAGTAAGACACTCCACATTACAGGGAATCTGAAATAGTATTGTAGCTGGATTCGGTACAATGGGACAGCAAAGATCTATGATTTTGTTAATTTTCGAAAGAGCCTTTACAGTTCTATACTTGCTTCGTGCTTCTTTCAACCCATAATCAGCAAATTGCAAAGACATCCAACACTTACTTTAAAAAGCCATTGTTAGAACATTTTTAATTCCTGGAGTAATTTCAGCCACCACTTCAGGAATAAGATTATATGGCTGTGTTCTTGAAAAGACTGCCTTTTCCAGAAGAGCATCTTGCAAATCAAGAGGTAAATCCTCTACTGTTCTTACAGGATACTATCCTACAGCTGTTTCTTGTCTGGCATTTTTCATTTGACATCTTCATCCTTTGTTTGGAATTCAACAGCATACAGTGTGCAATAAATTGTACATCTTAACTTGCACAACAGATCCCGTTCTACAGGGTTCTCAGGACTTGAGTCACACACAACAATTTGGTGAAATTCCTCAAATGAGGCTACAGTTACCTTCTTTGAAACAGGGTTAGTTATTTGATTATTTGTGACTCCTATACCTTGGATCTTTTTTGGTCGAACATCTGAGACCTCTTGTATATACTTTAGTGGATGTATGACGTTACAACGCAAGCTTTTACCACGCATGCCTTTACAATGCGGTTTTTACAATGCATGCCTTTACAATGCATAGTGCTTTGGGGCGCTGGATAGTGAATATTTTAATTTATTATTCCAACTCCAGTCCCCGTGGATAGCAGGGAAGGTGTTGGATAGTACATTAAACCTATTCCCTATCCTAGAGCACCCCCCAGCGCAATGCGTTGTAATGGTTTGCATTGTCAAAGTTGCGTCGTGAAGGCACTGCGTGGTAAAAGTTGTGTTGTAAAGGATGTTCCCCGCCCTAGGACTTGTCTGCTTCCGCTTTAGGACTATTTTTCTATTCAACAGCCTCTATTTAACTTTCTTGATAGAAATGGATCAGCAGATGTCATTAAAATACCAACATTCTCTAGATTCCAGTCCATAGAAATTGTCTTCCACGAGCACCCGTAGACAATATTATTTTTTTCAAATCTTGTATTTTTAGTGATATGACCATCGAATACCCTGATATTATATTAAAAACAGAGCTTTGGACTATACCATTTCCTGCTGAAAGGCAAAATTTCTCTCCATGTGTTCCCATACCTGGCTTGTCAGGCAGTTTGGTGCTTACTTTCGCTCTATGTTAAAGAACAGTCGATGTTTTAGTACCCAGGCTAATGTGCTGCATAGCTAAATACATATAAGGTCCCAAAGGTGAGAACAATTACATTGCAAATGCTTGTTTATCAAGAGGGGTAGGTCTGGGACTTCCGCTGTTCTAACAGTGAAATGGGTAGCACCTGTGTCGATGAGAAATTACACTTTGGGGCTATTTACCTCTCCCTCTACAAATGGTCCACCTTGGTCTACCTCCATGACTGCACCAAGTACACATTCTTCCTCCTCCTGCCATCAATGCAAATTGTCAGAGTCAAAGCTCTCATTCTCCAACATGACAACTGTTGAAATGGGTGTGAATTTAATGTTGATACTTGATTCATATTGAATCAGGGATCACCCATATTTTTGGGGCTATTGTAGCTTGTAGAACCTGCATCAAAAATACTTATAATTGTGTTGACATCTGCATTCCTTGGACTGCAACCTGAACTGGGAAGTTTTGCATTCATGGATGGATGATGCAATGCATTTGCCCGTCACTACTTACTCAGTTAGGATTCTTTCTACACTCTCCCTTCCAGTGTCTGTTGCAATTGTAAATGTAAATGTAGTGTATTTTGTAAAGCGCACAGCTGCCCCAACGGGGCATTCCCGGTGCTGTATAACGCTGTGGAACCCTTCCTGGCTCTCCCTGTGAGATGCCCCTCCTGGGCACCACCAATGTGAAGCCAGGAATCCCAGTGTTGTAGGGGCCGTTGTGGAGATTAAGCAAGCTATTGCCCAGAGCTGCAGCATGGGACCCATGATTAGAGTAGGCGCCGAGGCGAGAATTATCGGGTCCGCGGACATTGAGCCCAAGACCCTACCGCGTCGGTACTTGAACCCTGGTCCCGGGCATGATATCTGCTTCAGAGTCTGCTGCTCTAACCAGTGAGCCACACTTCTCCACAATTGTGACAAGGAGTCGATTTCTTCAACGTTGTAATATCTACCCGTTAATTTGGATCATTCAGAACACCTCAACAGCTACCCTGAGAGGAGCCTACTACACCTTTGGCCATCTGTCCTCCATTCTTGAAATCAACACCCTGCATTCCACCAAAACTACCTACATACGCTCTTATTCCGAAACCACTTCCGAGCCAGCTTAGTCTGGACCAACATGAATTTCTCCTTAAGCTTTTTCTGCTCAATCTCTTGTTAATACTACAGTATTTTGCATGTTTTAGGATCTCATTGGAAGCCTGATTCACAAAGGGCCTCCGCGCTCATGACAGAGGCCCGATGTTGTGGGGGAGTCCCTGTACTCAGGGCAAAATCTCAGCAATAAGAATTCTCATTGAGGGAATTCCACCTTGAGTGCGGAGACTGCCCCACGACTGTGGGGGCTCCGACATGAGTGAAAAAGCATTTAAAAATAAATAAATAAATAAGGTAAAAAGCATTTTGTGAATCAGTCCCTAAGTATTTTTTTTTGGTAACAAATCACATTCTGTTGTATATGCATGCTGATTTTTGGTCATAATCCAAGAACGAACTGTGACACAAAACTCCCCATATCTCCATTTTGGGGCTTTTCTTCTCCTGTGTACAGTTTAAACACCTACAACAATTAATCATAATGAGCATGAACCTGTTCTTTAGCTTCTTCAGGTATCCTATTTGCCTTCAACCAATCAATGTCCCTTGCTGGAACCTTTCCTTTAAAAAAAGTGATCATCTCATTTTACTTTGTCATCACCACAGGTGAAGGAGCATGAGCACATGCATCTCTTGGAGGTTCTGTATGTGGCCATTGGCACAGCTATCTTACATTTAGCCTATAGATCACTTGGTACCACAATATCCAAGAAGGTGTTCAAATCTGTCCACAAAATATTTGAAATGTTAACAAATCTGTCAACTTTTGTATACCACTGGGCAAGATTCTCTCTCAACTGTGGAAAGCAGTATGGGAATGTTGCAAGATCACCTCTACTCCATGGTGTACATACCATACCTAGATAGAGCCTCAGCTTCATCTGGGGTATTGGTAGTGATTTACCATTTGCTTCTGTAGTATCTGATTGTTTCTTTGCTTGCTTGCTCTTTTACCAGTCAAAATCACTCAATTTTCAAATGCACTTCACCAATTCAGCAATTTGCAATCTCATTCCTCATTACTGCATAGTCATAATAGCTGTGTCATCAAATTGTGCCCTAAAGCTTTTCTGAAAAGGAATGTCTTTAGTAAGATCTACCACATATTTCTCTTTCAGATTTCTCAAGTGATTGTGTGTGGCAGCTGCAAGTCTTGTGATCTCCTTGCTTAGATATATCAGTTAATTTTCCTAACATTGATTCAAATGTGAAATATCTAAACATCCCCAAATAATCCATTCTAGTTCCACCATCAATGTTAGTACATCTAAGGGTATTGCTCTCTTCTGGGTAGTAGTTGGTCTCTCTGTATTTCCTGTTCCTCTGACCCCCAGTCTAGGCCGACTCTCTCCCCAGCATCTCTGTTGTGCCGTCACCTGCCTTCAGGTCTCACTTATTCCTCCACTGCTCAGCTTAATTTATTTACTCCCTGCCACCATTCCCACTGCTGTTGCCCATGCGGCCCTTCCCCCGGATGGCGCCTGCTCCCGCCTTCCAGCTTCTCATCCCTTCCCACTCCCCTATTTAATGTCAGCTGCTGCTGGGGAGCGCGAGTAGTACCTCTGACCCCCGGTTTAGGTCGTCTCTCTCCCCAGCAGCTCTGCTGTGCCGTTGCCAGCCTTCAGACCCCTGACCTCCTTCTGGTAGGTTCAAGGCTGCTGCCTGCCCGCTGGTGCTCGTTCCTGCTGCCGGCCCCACCTGGGTTCCTGCCCGCCATTAGCCGGCTCCACGGGCTGCCCTTTGCCTGTAGCCCTTTTTAGCCTCCGTCACTGTTATTCTTTTAATTATTTCATGTAATGTATTTTCACTTATTCCGCCACTGTTCAGCCTAATTTACTTACTCCCTGCCTCTGTTCCTGTCGCACCTGCCTCTGTGGCCTCTCCCCCCGGTCAGCCCCCGCTCCTGCCTCCCAGCTTCTTGTCCCTCCCCCTCCCCTCTTTAATGGCGTGCCCGTCTGCACCTGTCCAAGACCCGACTGCAGCCAGCGCAGGGACCCTGGATCTCGAACCATCCACCGCTACAAACAGAACCGCCCTCCTCGCACTCAACCCCGGAAGAAACAACAACTGCCAGCAGGCCACACCAAACATGACCCGTGACCAGTTTTTCCACCACCACTGATACCAGACCTTCAACACCGCTCCAGCTGCCAACACCACCAACACCCTAAGATGCATCCTCCTCAACAAGCGCTCTGTGCACAGACATGCCATGGAGATTTGGAACCTACTGGACTCTCTCTCGTCCGATGTTGCCTTTTTCACGGATACCTGGAACAACGCCTCCTCTGCCCTGACATCACCATCCTGGACGGATACAAGATCCAAAGGAATGGCCCCGCCATTGTTCACAAGAACTCCCTCCACCTCACCACCTCCAGCAAAACCTTCCCCGCTGCCGAACACCTGCACTTACAGATCCAGATGAGCCCTACCTACACACTCTGCAGCACCCTCGCCTACAGACCCCCTGGCACCGGGCCCCCTTTGGGGACACCATCACTGACCTCATCGCACCCCATGCTATCGCCGCGAAGAACCACATACTAATCCGATACCTGAACTTTCTCCTCAAAAAAACCCAGCGACCACAACTCTATAACCCACCATGACAACTTCTCCAACATGGGACTAAAACAACTCATTACCACACCGACCCACAGGGCTGGATACACCATCGACCCCATCTTCAGGAAACATCATCCATTTCAGACACAACACGCAACCCCCATGGTCCGACCACCACTGCGTACACTTTCTCGTTGACCAACCCAAGGCACCCGAACCTGCACCATGCTCTTTGAAGGAACTGGAGCAAAGTTTCAAATGAGCAACTCAACTCCACCCTCATCCATGATAACCGCACTGCGGCAACCAACACCTACCTTGCAGCCAGGGATTTCCAAACTTGGATCTCCAACTGTGCAGACAAGCTAGCCCGCTACGCAAACCTGACAAACAGAGCCCCATGAAAGCCCCCTGGTTCAACATGGATCTCCAAGAAGCCAGACAAACCTGCCGACGCCTGGAGAAGAATTGGAGAAACAGCAAGACGCCTGGAAACTACACCACTTACAAGGATGCCATGATGGACCACCACCAAGGAATCAGAACCTTCAAGAGGCCCTTCATCCACAACAAAATCCTTGCCAACTCCAGAAACTCCAAAGGACTCTTTGGCATCATTCAGGAATTCACCAACACCCGCAGCGAAGCCACGGACCTCACCCCCTCCTTAGGACCTCTGCGACACGCTCGGATCATACTTTCACCTGAAGATCAAAAACCTCTACGACAACTTTATCGACCTTACGCCCGATTCCGCAGCCAGTCCGCCCTCCAGTCACACCAGTCAGCTCACCATTTGCTCCTGAACACCGACCACGACGAGAGAGACCGCCTCGACCAGAAAAGGCATCCACTCAGGGGCCCCCACTGACCCCTGCCTAACACACATCTACCACAGAGTCGCCATTGCACCCGAACTACAATGCACCATCAACACCACATTTGAGACCGGCACCTTCCCAGATGACTGGAAGCGCGCAGAAGTCAGGCCCCCACTCAAGAAACCTTCTGCTGATCCGATGGACCTCAGGAACTACAGGCCCATCTCGCTTCTTCCCTTTGCCGCAAAAGTCGTGGACAAAACAGTCAACTCAGAACTGACAAGGTTAATTAAAGACAAAGCCATCCTTGACCCTTCTCAATCTGGATTCCAAAGCAACCACAGCACCAGACCGTCCTACTCACCGCCACAGATTACATCAATCAATCAATCAATCACTGCATTTCTAAAGCGTGCTACATACCTGTAAGGGTCTCAAGGCGCTGGGGGGGGGCGCTACTGATCGAAGAGCCAGGTCTTGAGGAGTCTTCTGAAGGCCAGCAGGTCCTGAGTCTGTCGTAGGCTGGTGGGGAGAGTGTTCCAGGTCTTAGCGGCGAGGTAGGAGAAGGATCTGTCGCCAGGGGTAGTGTTCCAGATACGAGGGACTGTGGTGAAGGCGAGGTTGGCTGAGCGGAGGCTTCAGGTGGGGGTGTGGAAGCTGAGTCGGTTGTTTTGGTAAGTAGGTCCGGTGTTGTGTAGTGCTTTGTGTGCGTGGATGAGGAGTTTGAAGGTGATCCTCTTGTTGACGGGGAGCCAGTGCAGGCCTCTCAGGTGGGGTGTTATGTGGCTGCGGCGGGGGACGTCGAGGATCAGTCGAGCCAAGGAGTTCTGGATTCGTTGTAGTCATCTCAGGAGCTTGTTTGTTGTTCCTGAGTAGAAGGCGTTCCCGTAGTCGAGTCTGCTGGTGATGAGGGCCTGGGTGATGGTTTTTCTCGTGTCGAGAGGGATCCACTTGAAGATCCTGCAGAGTGTTCAGAGGGTGTTGAATCAGGACACAGAGACGGCGTTGACTTGCCTGGTCATGGAGAGGGTGGAGTTGAGGATGACACCCAGGTTGCGTGCGTGGTCCGTGGGTTCCGGGGCTGTGCCTAGTGATGTGGGCCACCAAGAGTCGTCCCAGGCTGATGGGGTGGGCCTGAGAATGAGACCACCGTCTTGTCTGAGTTCAGCTTCAGTCTGCTGTCTTTCATCCAGTCAGCCACGGCCTTCATTCCTCTGTGAAGGTTGGCTTTGACGGTGTGGGGGTCTTCGGTGAGGGATATGATTAGCTGGGTGTCGACGGCGTAGGAGATGATGTTGAGGTTATGTTGTTGTGCGACGTGGGCGAGAGGTGCCATGTAGATATTGAACAAGGTCGGGCTGAGGGAGGATCCCTGTGGGACGCCACAGATGAACTCAGTGGTTTTTGAGCGAAAGGATGGGAGGCGGACACTCTGGGTTCTGCCGGAGAGGAAGGATGTGATCCAGGCCAGGGCCTTCTCTTGAATACCGGCGTCATGGAGGCCTGCTGATAGGGTGCGGTGGCAGACTGTGTCAAAGGCTGCTGATAGGTCTAGGAGGATGAGGGCGGCTGTTTCTCCTTTGTCCATCAGGGACCTGATGTCGTCAGTGGCGACGATGAGAGCTGTCTCGGTGCTGTGGTTGCTGCCAAAACCGGATTGTGAAGGGTGCAGGATGTTGTTGTCTTATAGGTAGCAGGTTAGCTGATTGTTGACAATCTTCTCAATCACTTTTGCCAGGAATGGGAGCAGGGAGATGGGCTGGAAGTTCTTGAAGTCATGATCTCGGCGTGCTTCCAGCTTTTCAGGAAGGTGGCTGTCTCGAAGGAACAGTTGATTGTTTTCCGGAGGTGGGGCGCGATGGTTGTGCTGGCTTTGTTGAAGACGTGGTGAGGGCAGGGGTCCGATGGGGATCCGGAGTGGATGGAGTTCATGGTTTTGATGGTGTCTTCGTTGCTGACGCTGGACCAGGCGGTCAGGCAACTGATGCGGGTGGCAGTCGCAGGGGTAGTGGACTCGGTGGTGGGTGCAGGGGGTCGGAATTGAAGCTGTCTTGGATGTCGTTGATCTTGCGGTGAAAGAAGGTGGCCAGGGAGTCACACAGTTCTTGTGATGGTGGGATGTCATTGGTGTTGGAGCTTGGGTTGGAGAGATCTTTCACGATGCTGAAGAGCTCTTTGGTGTTGTGTGCGTTGTTGTCTAGGCGGTCCTTGAAGGTGGTCCTCTTGGCGGTCCTGATGAGTTGGTGGTGACTGCGGGTGGCGCTCTTGAGGGCTGTGTGGCTGTCTGGTGTTCGGTCGTGGAGCCATTTCTACTCCAGCTTCCGACAGGTGTGCTTGGAGATCCGGAGGTCTTCGGTGAACCAGGCGGCTTTCTTGTTGGTGTGGTTGGTTGTGGAGGTCTTGAGAGGGACGAGGGTGTTGGCGCAGTTGTTGATCCACTGTGTGAGGTTGGTCACGGCGGTGTCTGGGTTCGCGCCGCTGTCTGGGTTGGGACATTTGCACCCTCCTCAACCAAGGCCACATCGCTGCCCTGATTCTACTGGACCTATCAGCAGCATTCAACACTGTCTCCCATCACACACTCATAGCCTGACTACACAACGCCGGCATACAAGCAACCACCCTAGACTGGATCCAATCATTCCACACCGGCATAAGCCAAAGGATCAGACTTCTGCCCTTCCTCTCTGAACCCACGGAAATTAAATGCTGAGTCCCACAGGGGTCATCACGCAGCCCAACCCTCTTCAACATCTACAACATCTACATGGCCCCCTTTGCTGCCATCGTCCGACAGCACGGCCTAAGTATTGTATCCTACGCCGACGACACCCAGCTCATCTTCTTCCTCACCAAGGACCCCGCCACCACCAGGCTCAACTTCCAGGAAGGAATGCAGGACATCGCAGCCTGGATGACCAATAGCTGCCTAAAGCTTAACACTTTGAAGACAGAAGCCCTCGTCCTCGGAACCAGCCCATCAGCATGGGACAACACCTGGTGGCACCCCACCCTCGGCATCCCACCAACTCCATGGATCATGCCAGAAACCTCAGTATCATACTCGACTCATCCTTCTCCATGAACAACAGGTCAATGCTGCCACCTCAAGCTGCTTCAGCACCCTCTGCATCCTCCGTAAGACTTTCAAATGGATCCCCTCGAGTCAAGGAAGGTAGTCACCCACGCACTCATTACCAGCGGGCAGGAATACAGAAATGCATTCTATGCCGGCATAAACAAATCTCTACTCCACAAACTCAAGATGATACAGAACACTGCCGCCAGACTCCTCCTCTGCATCCCTCGACAAGAGCACTTCAGCCAACACCTATGGAAGCTTCACTGGCTCCCCATTGAGAAGAGTGTCACTTCCAAGATTCTCACACATGCCTACAAATGCCTACACAACACCGGACCCCAATACCTCAACAACAGAGTCACCCTCAACGTACCCAAAAGAAACCTTTGTTCAGCCAATCTCGTCCTCGCCAAAACCCCATGCACCCACAGAGCCAAAGCAGGAGGAATATCCTTCTCTTATTTTGCCGCCAAGACCTAGAATGATTCCTGACAGACATCAGACGCACCCCCTCCTTGAACACCTTCAGGAAGACTCACAAGACCTGGCTCTTTGGGTAAACGACACTGATGACACCCCCCCCCCCCCAAGCCTTGAGACCCTCATGGTGAGTAGCGTGCATTTAATTCCCCTGATTGATTGTTTTCCTTTCATTGAAGTAGATTTTCCAAACCATGCGGGAACATTTCCATCATTAAATGGTCCTGTCTCTCTCTGTGCAATCGGTGTTGTACAAACAATTATTTTCTCTTCTCTTAGATATTGAACATTTTATTTTGTGATGATGTTCCTGCAACCATTTGTGAATTTTGCGACTCCACTACAAAGGGGAAGCAGGGCCTCGCCACAGTCACTTGCAGTGGTTATTTACCTTGTTGCTTCAAAGTAAGATGGGGTGTATGGGCCTCCACCTCCTCTGTGCATACTAATCATGCAGAGACACCTCAAGTACCCCATATCAGCAATCAAGCCAGAATCATTTTCATGGCAGAGTGCCAGATCTTCCAGCAGATCTTAAAGACTTCTTCAGGTGAAATACCCTCACCTGAATGGGAAGCTGATTGTTAAAGGCACCAGCCCTAAACATCAGATGTTTCTCCAGCACCCTTTAGGGTGCCACCTACATCAGTCGGAAAGAATGAATCATGATTTAGGGGTTGTAGTCCCATCTGTACACTATGTTTGCGGGTAGAGCGTGTGTATGATCCAGCATATCTCTGTGTCTGGATCAATGAGGCTCCGATGTTGTGAGTGTTCAACTCCAACTGTTCAACCACAAACTTTGGGGCATATTTACAAACCCCTATCGCTACCACAATGTCACTTTCAGTGACGTTGTGATGGTGATAGCAGCCTCGCCTTATTTACAAGGCAACCTTAAACCACATAACGTGGCTTAAGGCTGTCTTGTAAATAAGGCACACTTTCATGCTGTATTTAGCATGAAAGGGAATGGCAATGGGTGTTGCAGTGGGCTTTTCATTGCAACAGTCATTGATTTTGACACTGCCTCCTATTTACAAGGGCAGTGTAAATAGGAGGCAACACCAAAATTAGAACCAGGAAAAACCTGGTCCTCAACAGGCGAAACAATGAGAAATGCTTAATTTCTCCTCGTTTTTGTTGTTTCCATGTGTGCTGGCTTGTGCAGCACACATGGAAATAGCGAATTACCTGTGATTGTTTGTTTGCAGGAGGGTCCTCCTTCCTGTAAATAAACAATACATTTAATAAAAAAGCAGTTTGGCAAACTTCTATGTGTGCTGAATTGAGCAGCACACATAGAAGTTACAAAACAGCATTTTCAGATTGTTTATGTGCAGGGAGGGGGAACTTCCTGCTCATAAACATTCTTCCCCTCAACACAGGCACGCTTGCATTGTGCGGCAAGGGTGCCTGCATTGGTGCTAAATAGCTAAAGTTCACACCATCGCAGGGGGAAAACCTGCGTTTCTAAAGTGACTACATGCTTCGCCAATTGTTTGTAAATATGCCCCTTTGTCTTTAGGTGATGACAAGGAGGAGGGTGTGGAACTGGAAATATCCACTTTGAGAAACCCTTTGACAAATCTTCATGAAATTTACACCCACCTTAGCTCCTTCCTTGAGATTTCAAGGATGATCTACCATGCAGGGGGCCCAGTAAAAAGTGAGTCCCAAAACACGTTGGGGCAGATTTACTACTTCTGGCACATCTCTGCTAATCAGCAGATTTGATTTGATTGATTTAGTTTTGTGATTTGTAGAGCACTCGAATGCCCGAGGGCGTCTTGGCACTGTAAGAGATAGAGACTGACTGACCGTAGTAGTGGTGCACCACCTGGTTAAGATGAGAACAGCCAGGTTTTCAAGTTCTTGCGGAACGACCATGGAGAGGGACTGTTTTTCAGATCTGCAGAAAGCTTATTCCAAATTTTTGCTGTGTTGCCAATGAAGCTTCTCCCCCCCCCCACCTAAGCTGTTTGAATCTGGGAGTATCCAGGAGTTTGGCGCTACTGGATCTTAACGTCCTGGTTGGTTCGTAAGGTTTTAGGTTACTTTTCAGAAACCCAGGGCCAGAACCGCGAAGTGATTTAAACTGGATTCTTTTCCCTACCGTGAGCCCGTGTAGTCCTTGTATTTTTTGTGCTACGGGTTTAAACTTGGGAATATTCAGAACCAGCCTGCCAGCCGAGTTCTGGAGACGCTGAAGTTTATGTAGCAGCTGTTTTTGTAACCCTGCATAAAGAGCATTGCCAAAATCTAGTTTAGATAGAGCTAGCAAGGTGACCAGGGTTTTGGCGGTGTCGGTGGAATGTAAGGCAGCAGTTTCTTAATGAGTTTCAGAATATACCATACCGATGAGGAGAGATTATTTATTTGAGCCTTGAAGGTGAGTTTGGAGTCAAATATGACCCCTAGATTCCTTACTTTGTCCACCAGCGTTGGACATCTACCGAGGCTACCCGGGCACCAGAGATTGGACCAGATGTCCGGGGTGGCCCCCAGTAACATAACCTCCGATTTGTCCCCGTTAAGTTGTAAACAGTTGTCCTGCATTCAGTTGCTGACCTGGTCCATGCAGAGTCTGAAACTGTTCGCGGTCTCCGTGGTGTTGTTAGAGATAGCCACCACAATTTGGGTGTCGTCCGTGTAGGATAGTGGGACGAACCCGCAATTCCTGATGATGTTGGCTAGTGGGGCGGAGTAAAGATTAAAAAGGGACGGGCTCAACGACGAGCCCTGGGGGACCCCCATGGCAGATCAAAGGCCCTTGATGAGAATTCCCCAAGCTCAACCTAAAAGGTTCTGTTTTCCAGGAATGAGGCCAACAAATTGGTAGCAGGGGGATGAAGACCTAGATTGTTTAGCCTATTTATGAGAATCTCATGGTTAACAGTGTTGAAGGCCGCCGACAAGTCTAACAGAATGAGAGCGGCCTTCCCTCCTGCGTCCAGAATCCTCCTGTGCTCCTCGGCTGCCATCACCAAGGCAGTCTCGGTCCCATGATTCTCCTGGAACCCATATTGGGAGTCATCTAGGGTATGGTGTTCCTGACAAATCCTGCCAATTGGGAGTTAAAAAGTTTCTCCAGAATCTGAGCCTGAAAAGGAATTCTTGAGATTGGCCGGAAATTGGCTGGAATTGAGGGGTCCAAGCCAGGTTTTTTAAGCAATGGAAGTACCGAGGCTGCCTTCCATGCTTTAGGAAAACAGCTAGATTGAATTATATTGCTGAAAAAGATCTGAAGTTGGGAGCTAAGCAGATCTGGGAACATGTGTAGGACCTTGGGGGGGCACGGGTCCATCGGACCACCGGATTTGGTAGACAGGACCAGCTGTCTGATTTCTTCCACCCAGGGCACTGAAAACTTGAATTTGGGCAAGGTGTCTGTGGTGTTATTCTACAAGGGGTGATCGGAATGACTAGTTCTCCCTGCATGAGGAAGGATATGCCTCAGGGGGAAGGACTCATATATAAGTCGCACCTTGTCCGTGAAGAACTGTCCTAGTTGGTTGCAAAGTTCCGAACTTCCTTCGACCTGTTTAGGCGCGAGTTTTGTAAGTTTTTTAACCGTATTGAACAGTTCTTTACTCGAGTTTTTGGCCTCGTTAATTTTTTTTACAAAGAATGACGATTTACCTTCCATAATCAGTTTTTTATATGTGGCTAGAATTTTACAATACTCTGCTTTCTCATTTATCCCGTAGTTCGCCCTCCATTTTCTTTCTGCCCTCATGCAGGTCTGTTTCTGCAGCCTTAATTTCTCTGAGAACCAGGGTTCAGAGTGCTTACTCCTTTTCTGTTTTTTGGTTTTAATGGGGGCGGCTGCAAGCACTGCGGTTTTGATCCAATTCTCCACTTGGTGTGAGGCTATGTCACAATCTTTGCCTAATACTAAGGTGGAAGAACACAGTCGAGCTTGCAGTTCCGCAATATCGATCTTATCCTAGTACTGGTATGGGTGATCCCCCTCCCTAGGTGTACTGACCTTTTTAGTTAAGTCCAAGTTTAAGGAAAAGTGAATTACTTTGTGATCAGACCAGGGGACCGCCAGGACTTCCCCAATCCTGATGTCAGGGTTCGAATTGAATATTCCGTCCAGGGTATGCCCAGTGGAATGAGTCCCCTGCTTTATTAATTGGGAAAGGCCGCAGCTGGTCATGGTCTCTAATAAGGAGCTCGTACTGCTATCCTCAGTTTTTTCCAAGTGGATATTAAAATCCCCCAAAATCGTGAAATCTGGCATGGATAAACTCGACTCTAGGGTGGGCCCCAATAGTTGCGCCAAGGGGACCTTAGCCTTCGGAGGCCTGTAAAGTAGAAGGCCGGAGAAAATGTAGTTATCAGTGATGCGAATTTTGAAAGGAAGTGTTTCATACTCTGTGGACTTTAAACTCTCAAGACCCTATACATGGAGTGAATCCTTGCTGATGATCGCTAGACCTCCTCCCCGCTTCCCCGTTCTGTCGGTGCATAGGAGTGAGTATCCCCTTGGCACTGCAAATGCAAGGTCAATGTCCGAGGATATATCCGCCCAGGTTTCAGTTACAAACAGCAGCTCCACGTTGTAAGAGTCAATCATGTTTGCCACTTCTACACTATGCCTCACCAGGGATCTTGCATTCACTAGGGCAGCCTTAATATGTTTGTTTATTGGCTGGCGCAGTTGCTGGCGAGGTGCTGCCTGCCTGCAGTGTGCGTAGGAGAACTCAAGCCGGCAACTGGTGCAGTATTTCATTTCATCCCCCGGGTTGAGGGGTGCACAGGAGGGTTTTGGTCGAAGGTCCCTCAGTTGTAAGCTATTAAGGACTGTCCTAGATCCATTGGTTGGAATTTGGGCAGGACTTCCAGCCCTAGGCCTGGGCCAGGCGCGGATGGGCGCAGACGGGCTTGCCTAGAGGCGCGCCCGCTACGCGCGTCCCATTGCGCAGTCGCGCCAGCCCGTCTTTTATGTTGCAGGCGAGGCGAAAAGACTAGAGCGCTCACCTTGGCCCAATTCAAGATGGCGGCCGTCCGGGTGAGTGACTATTCGCGTTTCCCTCGTCCCTGACGATATGTGCCATGCAACCCCAGGAATCTATCTGTGGAGCGTCTCTAACTCAGCCTGCACCCTCCCCAGATAATTAAAAGATTATAAAATGATGGAAACGTAGCAGAAACAGCAAGTAAAAAATGTAGCAACAGTGTTTTAAAACAAGCTAAATTTGTGCAAAATCTCGCAAGTGATAGGCGGTAAATGAGACTCTTCTCCTAGCTCCCGGCTCACGCCTCGGGAGCGATCAAGCAGGGATGACCCCAGAAGAGTTGCTATGCATCTGCCCACCCGTGTGCCACCAATGATGCGCCGCATTTACAATGCGGAGCACCATGGTGCACGGATGGCAGATGGGTGTTGCATTCCCCGTCGGAAAGGCGGCGCATTGCTGGATTTGCGTCGCAAGCGTGACACAGCTCCAGCAAGGTTGAGGGTGCCCTATCCCTAACATGCTGCATCAATCCTTTTGACGCAGCATGGCCTTAAAAGTGACTGAGTGAAATCTTGTAGATTTCTCTCAGCTGCGTTTAGGAGGTGTTCCTGCGCCGGAACGCCCCCACCCACGCGCCGGCACGCCTACATGTGGCACAGGCTTTTCAACATGACGCATCTCTCAGATGCGTCACATTGTAAATACAACACAGTATGGCGCTGGCTTTGCGCCGCCGCTGCGTCTCAAAAGTGACGCAACGGTGGTGTAAAAGAGTAGCAAGGGGCTTGAAAATCTGCCCCAATTTCCCCATGCATTTTCCGCAGGATTTTTTACCAACACTACAGCCAAACCAGCTGAACGGAATAACATTGGATCTGGCAGAAAGCTAGATCTTTAACCAGAAAGCATGTTCTTTAGCTTTTAGAGTAAATCCATAGTTTTTAAGAAATTAAGGTACAGCATATTTTTACATCTTGACCTTTAGGCTGAAATTAAAATATAAACCTTTTTGATTGACTAAGGGGACTTTTTCAAAGACAGAGCTATTATTGGCTGTATATTTATTTATATTATCAACTATTTTAATTAGAGTTCAAAAATAGAAATAGTTAAGGAAAACTTTGCGGGGAGCAGGCAGTGGCTCCCTGGACCATTGCCTCATCCCCTCAATTCACCTGGCACCATTATCAAAGGGGAAGGATCCCAAAGGAACACTTTGGGCCCGATTCACAGAATGAACTTACTACTTTTGGCATTCACAGAATGCACTTACTACTTTTGGTATTCACAGAATGAACTTACTCATTTCGGTATTCACAGAAGTTAGGACTACTAACTTTAGGACTCCTAAATGCCTTCTGTGAATACCGAAAGTCTGAAAATTAGGATTTTTCCCAATTTAGTACTAGTAAAGTTAGGACTCCTAACTTTAGGATGCCTAAATGCCTTCTGTGAATACCGAAAGTCTTAAAATTAGGATTTTTCTCTATTTAGTAGTAGTAAAGTTAGTACTACTAACTTTAGGACGCCTAAATGCCTTCTGTGAATACCGAAAGTCTTAAAATTTGGATTTTTCTCAATTTAGTAGTAGTAAAGTTAGGACTACTAACTTTAGGATGCCTAAATGCCTTCTGTGAATACCGAAAGTCTTAAAATTAGGATTTTTCTCAATTTAGTAGTAGTAAAGTTAGGACTCCTAACTTTAGGATGCCTAAATGCCTTCTGTGAATACCGAAAGTCTTAAAATTAGGATTTTTCTCTATTTAGTAGTAGTAAAGTTAGGACTACTAACTTTACTACTACTAAATTGAGAAAAATCGTAATTTTAAGACTTTCGGTATTCACAGAAGGCATTTAGGCATCCTAAAGTTAGTAGTCCTAACTTTACTACTACTAAATTGAGAAAAGTCATAATTTTAGGACTTTCGGTATTCACAGAAGGCATTTAGGCATCCTAAAGTTAGTAGTCCTAACTTTACTACTACTAAATAGAGAAAAATCCTAATTTTAAGACTTTCGGTATTCACAGAAGGCCTTTAGGCATCCTAAAGTTAGGAGTCCTAACTTCTGTGAATACCGAAATGAGTAAGTTCATTCTGTGAATACCAAAAGTAGTAAGTGGATTCTGTGAATGCCAAAAGTAGTAAGTTCATTCTGTGAATCGGGCCCTTTCTCTTTTGCGAATCAGTTATCACATCATTAGCGGTGTCTGACGACCATAATGCACATACCATACTATATCAAATCGCAGTTAGGTTGGGAAGCTCCTTTCACGTCCCTTGTGATTCAATATTCGTTGTTAAACTCTTTTTGAGAGTCGAAAAAAGGATTTCTGAAACACAAAATGGGTTTAATGCAAACCTAAAATCATTTTGCAGTTCCAAATTCAATGATTTGCATTGTTTTGATTGCAAAATGGCTTTGACCATCAGGGTCACAAATCATTTGCAAGATTTGTTGCAAGCGCTGGAAAAATCAAACTGTGATTTATTAAACATTTGTAGCGTGAATGAACAAAAATATTCAATAGACATAGGTGCAGCAGATTCGTGTTAGAGCACAAAGTGAGATATATGCAGTTGAGTGTCTTAAATAATGTTATATTAGGCATTGTGAGGAAAGGTCAGACTTTAGTATTTCTTGATATATGAGGCCCATTATTTCATAGACAAAAATCAATATGCTACACAAGGGTACACATGGCTGGATTCTTGCTTACACCATAGTTCATTTGCCTGCTAATTAGCAAGTCATGCCTTTTAATGATGACACATAGACCAAATTAATTGATAATCAATAGACCCAGTTTATGATTAATATGATGTACAGTTGCGCCTTACAAATAGTAGGATGTAATTAAGTAGAGCCACTAATGACTACACAATAGTGTAATATTTTCTATGTAAAACAAAGTAATATGACTGATATACATGAACAAATGCTATTAGGTACTATAATGTTCATTGCAGCAAACGCAATTGTTATTTTATCTAGTTACCTGCCTTAGAATCTGTTTTAAATCACCCGAATTGCGTTGTTATTTTAAATTGTGAATTGTACTATTGTCCCTGAGCTGACGCACTCACAGCTCCCCTCCCAGAGGCCTCTGCCAATCGGCCGGTACGGGGTGGGGCGTGGAGGGGGGCCGGTGCATACATGCACACCAGCACGCGGAAGCTCAGCAGACGCACGCATCGGGCGCGCCGAAGGCGCGCCAAAGGCAAGCCCGTCTGCGCCCGTCCGCGCCCAAACTGGCCCAGGGGCCATGAACCCTGGCCAAAACACCATTTACTCCCGATGGCACTTAGATCGGTAGAGCAATCGCAAGTTTTGCTAGCGCATGATGTCTTTGACCACATTTCAGCTCATGGTATCCTTCGAGAACACGTGGGCCATTTTAACCCTTCTTCTTTGATTCCCTCCTCTTCCCCCACTGCTGGCCCCACCACGGGTAGCTCAACCTCTCTCCGGGTCTTGTATCTTAATACCCGCTCCCTGGTGAAGAACCAATTAGACATATTCATGCTGCTACTGTCAGACAAACCGGACGTTCTACTACTCACCAAGACCTGGCTTACTCTGGACTCCACACCAGACATCTTAGCGGCACTCCCTTCAGATTATTACATCTTATCTGTCAACCGGCCTCCAGGGAAGATGGGTGGGGGAGTTGGTGCCATCATACACAAAAAATATAAGTTTGTCATGCTGACCTCTCTGGTTTTACCAGAAGTTGAGAACGTCATTAATCTCGATACTAACTCGGGATCACTGGCACTGGTGCTTATTTACCGTCCCCCCAGCCCATGCCTTCCTTCCCCCTTTCCCTTAGTGACAAGATAGCGAACCTCATCATGAACCATGCCAGAGTCCTACCTATTGGGGACCTAAATTAATGGTTCAATGATGCATGTGGTGGGCCTCAGGCGACAGAACTTTCTGAACTGCTTTCTAATATCAATCTGGCCCAACACCTTACTGCCCCCACCCACATCAAGGGTCATACCCTTGACCAAATTTGGTCTTACAGCATAGAACTCTCACTACCTTTAATCTCTCCCTGTATATGGTCTGACCACTATCTGATTGATTTGTGGCCACCATTAATGGCAGGGCTAAGACTCCCAAGGTGGCGGAAGGTCTGACAAGAAAGTGGAGAACACTTGATACCCAGGGATTCATTAACTCCTTAGCCAGTTCCCTTCCCACCGTTAATCCCAACTCTAATGTTGACTCCATGGAAAAAGATATTGTGCACTGGCTATTGGCGGCCAGTGACACACACGCCCCCCCTTATTAAATTCTTGCGTGCTAGACATTACGATGCCCACAAATGGTTCACTAGTGAACTTAAAGCCCAAAAACGGATGCTCCGCCAATTAGAGAGGAAACTGAGGCACTGTTATGCCAGTGAAGATAGACAGCTCTATCTGTCAGTTCGCAGGGATTATAAGAAATCCTTATTGATCGCTAAAGCTGCATATTTCTCTGCCAGAACACTCACTGCCCTTAACAAACCTAGAGAAATTTTTAGGATTGTAAATGACATTAGCAGAGATGATAGAATCTCACCTAGTCAGGCCCCCACCCAAGAGCTGTGCAACTCCTTGAACAAATTCTTTGTGGAAAAAATCGAAATCATTAGGGCCAGCATCCCCTCCACTGCCCACTTGGAGTCTCTAGATGACATTTCCAGTAACTCATCCACTATGAACCATTTCATAGCCATATGTCCTAACATTCTATGTGAGCTAATATCCTTTGTCAAGTCGGGCTCTCCCAAGGACTGCTGCTCTCCCTCTGTCCTGAGGGATACCTTTTCGGCCCTACCGCACAGTATCCTCCCTTTCCTCAATGAATCCGTCAGCAAGGGTGAAGTACCTAGAGCTTTCAAAAATGCTACGTTAGTTCCTCTCCTAAAGAAACCAGGGGCAGATTCCTCTAATTCCTCTAACTATGGCCCTATTTCCCTCCTTCCCTTCCTGGCGAAAATCTTGGAGGCCCACGTGGCTAGGTGCCTTTCTAATTTAATTGAAAAATCAGATTACCTAGAGCCTAATCAAGCCGGATTCCGGCCAGCTCACTAGACGGAGTCAGTTATTCTGGTGGTAATGGACACACTGAGAGTAAATGCTGACATGGGGACCCCTCAGGCACTTGTACTTCTGGACCTGTCGGCTGCGTTCGACACGGTCGACCATAACATCTTGTTGCACTGTGTCAAACAAGCAGGTATACTTGGCCCCGCCTTTTAAGAGGATAAAGTCCTTCCTCACCGGCAGAACCCAAGCAGTACTCCTTGGTCCCTTCACTGCCTCCAATATGTCCATTTCCTGTGGTGTCCCGCAGGCTCGTCCCTTTCCACATTGTTGCTCAATCTTTATATCAGGCCCCTGATTCATTCACTCAAAGCCAGGAGAATAACCGTCTTTAACTACGCTGACGACCTCCAGCTTGTTTTCCTTCTCGATTCCCCCATTGGCGCCGCTGAATTTCAATACACGATGCTTCACATCCAGCAAGACAAAACTGGTGTAGCCTGTGAAGTGCTCTACTTGCTGGGGACCTCACTTCTGGCGAAGTGAATTAGGCTCCCCCAACCCCTTCTCCATAAGTGAAAAGTTTAGGGGTGACTATAGACACCAATCTCTCATTTAGAGGACACGTGGGGTCTGTGGTTTCAACCAGTCTTTTCCAATGGCGTAAAATTAGGAAAATTGCTCATCTGCTGTCCCATCAGCCCTGGTCCAGGTGGGATTAGCGCTGGTGCTTTCACGCCTAGATTTCTCTAACTCTCTTTACACTGGTCTACCCCAGGGTCTGCTTAACCGCCTTCAAATGATTCAGAATTAGGCGGCGAGACTTATTCCTAAACAGCCGAGAAGGCAATCGGATAGGCCTCTGCTGTCAAAACTTCATTGGTTGCCCATAGCGCAACGCGCTGCTTTCAAGACGGGCTGCCTAGTTTTTAAAGCGCTGCACTATAACAGCCCAAAATGTATTAATAATAACCTGATTACTAAGCACGTCCCTAGGCGCAATCTTCGATCAGCCCACCTTCATTTACTCACCATTCCCACCATCAAACTGAAAAGGCAGGGTTGATGCAGGTTCTCTTACCTGGCATCTAGGCTCTGGAATTCTTTTCCACTCTCAACCAGGAGCTGTGACAACCTACTGGGCTTCAGAAGGACCTTGAAAACATGGCTGTTCGGGCAATCCTGCTAACCTGGTCTCCTGCATTAACATTACATATGATTAGCGCCATGACACCTTTGGTGACCATACGCTTTACAAACTCCTAATAACATAACATACAATCCAAATTCTAACTTATGAAGTTAGATGCTTAGAAAAGGACAAGCACTCCCCAAACTATAGAAGAGGACACAAAATCGAAAAGCGTGCTTTGAGTATGGTAAATTGTTCATATTCTTATATTGTTCTCAACTTTTTTTCCTATGAACTTGAGAATGCAAGCGTCTCTGATTTAGCTTTTAACACGACTACTTAAACCATGCAAAATTGAATTTAGGGTACTAATATATAGGGCCAGAGAAAGATGTAAAAAAAACTACAGATTAATTTGCATTGGACATAGGAAGTTCAAATTATAAATTTAAATTAGCAGTGCATACTTGGGAGAAAGTGTATTTATTTTATGTATATAATGATTTGAAATTTGTTTTGTGGATTTGAATTGATCAAAAGATTTTTAATTGAATTGATCAACAGGTTAACTGTATACTGCCAGCTGAAATCATGAATGGCAACTTTGGCTAGGTGTATTGTTTTGTGCTGTATTATAGAACTTCTGGTGCTAATTTGTTGCATGCATGCTTAATAATCATGCCTCAAGGTGGTGTGGATACATGTCTTAAAACACTGCCAAAGGCTAGTGGAAAGCAGGTCATGCAACGGAAGGCTGGGCTGTGGGGCAGACGTGGGACTTACTGTGTGTCCCAACTGTGGGTGTGGTAGTGTGGTCCTTTGGGGGGGGTCTGCATCCTAGTGTCAGATGCGTGGCAGACATACAGTCAGGGTTCGGAGCATCCTGGGAGATTGAGGAGCCAAATCCCTCTGGCCGCTCCGGTGGATTACCTAAATATTAGTAGCCGTACCCTATTGTAAGAAGGAAACATATCAGCATGTGTCAATCCTTCCTAGAGGTTGAGAACCTGCGTACTGCCATGGTCGCTATCCACACCGGGCCTCTCAGAGGAACGGAGTTAGCGAGTGGGGGAAATAGCAAGGGGAAAGACCCCTGGAGCTAGGATAGGGAGGCTACGTGAGGGATGCTCATTGCTGGGAAGATACAAAGACCCATATATGAAGTGCTGGAAGCTGTGCCTTTAATGGGTTCTGGGGGGAAAGAACTCAACCATACTGAGCATGAGCATAAGCAGCAGCTGGGTGCCTCAAAGAATGACATGCCGCATTAACAGCATTACTATCCTCGAATGTAGGAGACGTAGTAATGCCGGGAGAATATAAATGCAGAAGGATGGAAGCCTTTTGATGTGAGCCTGTGGGGGATGAAAGCTGTTATTCGCTTCCCCTTTCCCGGGACTGTAGGCTAAATGGCCCGCACTTTGTTCACTGTTGGATTGACCAACATGTAAGTGCACCACACTTTTGTGTAGATCAGATCAACATCGGACGACGTGTTGGCCATTTAGCATATGGCCCCAGGGACCCAGAGATGGGCCTGGAAAAATAAAGGATAGAGTGGGTCATAGGAGGTCATGGGGGAAGCAAGGCAGGAGTCCTTGCCCGGGGTGTGGGCTGAAGAAACTTACTTTAATGATTCCTAGACACAGCACTCTGGGAACTCATGGCCCTACCAGTCGACTGTGCACAGCAGAGCAGAATGCAGAATTGCAGTCTGGAAAGCAAAGAACCAATAGAGTAAAGAAAAGAAATAAACTGCCTATCAAGCATAGTCTACCGGTATGCTCCGGTACAAGAGAATACATTATGCAGGCAGTATGTGTTACACATGAATGTACAACCATGTTAGAGCCAAGTAAATGAATATCAAGGTCTAGTTTGTATATTAAAGGAGTGTGACTTGTTAAAGGAGTGTGACTTGTCTACGTGCGGGAGAGCTCTAGAGAAGGTGGGGCATTAGTCAAATGTGAATGGATTTTGTAGAAGAACAACAAAAGCAATTGTGTTCAACGGGTATTTTCTAATTAGATTAGTGCCTACATTTCGCCGGGTTGTTAAGGCTTCTTCTAGCTGTCCCACATTTCTAAATCATTTTTGCTTCAGTCTTTTTAAGCATAGAATCAACAGAGCTTGATCTTTGTTGTCTTTGTACCTCATACAGCACTGACCAACATATATCATTTTCAATATGGTACAATTCCCTGTAGTGTTCCACAAAGGGGGTGCCTGATACTGCACATCTTATTCTCAAACTGTGCTGAAGAATTCTTGCTTTCACAGTCTGAATGCTTTGTCAAATATATGCCAGGTCACACGGACATACTATATAGTACACTACATTTTTGGTGTTACAATTGGAGAATTTCAACTGATTGTGTGTTTTGCCTTTTAGTGTAATCGTTTTGGTGTCGTTAGTGAACACACATGCAGCACAATTCTTACACCAATAGTGGCCGCTAACTGGAGTCATTTCGCTTAAATCTTTTCTTTTTTCACTGGGACATGCCACCTTCACTAGGTAATGAGTTATGTTGTTAGATCTTTTAAAGGAAAAAATTGGTTTCTGTATTACTAGAGGTTTCCAATTTTTCTGGATGATGTTCCTTACCCCATATTTGTCACAACCATAACCAGGGGAAAGAATTCCAGAAAAGCAATGTTCCTGCTTCCATGTTTCCAGTCCACTGGCCACTCCTATGCGCACCATTTGCCTTGCCAGAAAAACATAAATCTGAAGCCCCCGACTGCATCAGAATATGTCTGCACATTTAGTGGTCAAGATTGGAATGCTATTGAACTCATCCAGAAAACCTGCGGCACATACATACATTCTCTTTTGTGCCAGCTGTCAAACACATATGGTGTTGAGGCAGCAGCAGTCCCACTAGTGACCTATTTAGTCACTGGCCGAAGGCTCTTTCTGTCCTCACTACTTGACATGCAAAATTCAAGAGACCAAGCAATACTTGCACCTCCCTGATGGCTTCCTCAGGCTTCACCTATATTGTGTCCAAAAGTAGCTGTATGTGCATTTTTGTCTACAGGTAAGCATGCCTCCTTGACTACTAAATCAAATTCAATACCTAAAAATGAAAGTACAGATCTTGGTACCACTGTCTTCTCCAAGGCCAACTGCACCCCCAGTCCACTTTGAGCTCTTTAAAACTTGCCAACTGTTGTCAGCAGTCCACAGAACTGGGTTGACTCACAAAACAGAAATCATCTAGGTAATGTGTCATGGTTCCTTGGCCCTTGTGCCATGTGAACAACCACTGCAGAAATGAGCTGAAATTCTTGCACAAAGCACAAGAGATAACGCCTTGTCCATGTGCCATTGGTCATTGAACTGAAAGTCCAACAACTGAAAATCCTATGGATTCACTAGCAACAGCTGGAAGGCAGACTTAATGTCACACTTTGCAATTAGTGCCCACCTCCCCACCTGTTCAATGAATGCAATAGCCATGTCCACTGAACATTAGGAGACCACTGTGACCGCCTCTGATATGAAGTCATTTACTGAGTTCCCTTCCGGCCATGACAAACATTGTATAAGCCGAAATCGGCCTTTGTTATTTTTGTGTAGCTCACCAATGGGAGTCATGATTCGTTCCTGCAGCAGCTAGTCATGAAACCGGCCTGCCATTTTAACCTCCTGTACTTCCTTTCAGAGCTTTGCACTCACCCCTTGTTTGTGTGATGTGCTGATTTTAAGTTTTCAGTCCACATGCACATCCTTGGGTCCTCATAGCCCAGCCTGAAAAACATCACTCAGAAGCTTGTCATCCTCCCTGCTGTGATATTCGCCTAATCAATCGGAGCATGAGACCTTGCCCATGTTTTAATGTGCACCCTGACCTCCCCGAAAGGTGGCTGCCTGATTTCCCTGCAGTGCACTGGCAATCCTTGGGAGTTGCATCCACTGTCCTGTGAAGTGCCCCTGTCTGCCTCCCCCGTCCTGTGGCAGTGTTCAAGTAGGTGTCTACCTGCGTACTTGAGGCACTATTCTTATGAGTAACAACGTTTGTCAAAATCCCAACATGTCTTGAGTGCCCCTCTCTAAGTTTTTGTGGGTGCCCCCATCCCCTTCGGGCTGGGCAGGGATGAAAGAGTGAGTACACTAATGGAAGGCGACTTGCAGGAAATATGTTTTTTTCCAAAACTTAGCCAGGTCCATTGTCTGCTTCCACAGATCACTGTCTATTGTCCCCCATTTGGCCTCAGGGTCCAATGCTAAATGTGCTCGGAACTCCTCATCATATTGCACTCAGGCATTTAACCCATAATTGATGTGATCTTTTCTGATCAGACCCATATACTTAAAAAATAAGACACACCTTTTGGGGTATTTTTCACAGTTAACACTTGCAAACATAAAAAATGTTGCACGCCAGTTTTCTACTGTCATCAGCACTTTAGGCCATTTCAACAGCTCATACTCTTCTTCCTTGGAACCTTCTTTAGCCCTGAGTTCCTGTGTAGCAACTTCACTATCTCAACATATATTTTCTATGGATGCCAACATTAAATGCGTAGTAAGAGGTTTTGTCATGCCCATGTAAGGTAATTTTGTATTCTTCAGCTCCATACTCTCCTTCAGCCTTGTCTTGTTTCCTTGTCCTCACTCCCCATCTACCTAATCTTGCAGTGAGGCCTGCTTACCTTTGGCTGGTTATCTGCTCTGCCACCACCTGTGTTCCTCCTCCACAGGTGCATCCATATCCACCACTTCACCTTCCTCCAAACTCAACTCATCGTAGTTTACCTGCGTAGCCAACTCACTGATATACAGCAACCCTGTGTGCGAGACTATCTGTGTCTCATCACAGCTGTACCCTTTTTGCTGTTGTACACTTGTAACATCCCAGTGTTGCCAGGGGCATAATACACCCAGCTGTCTGTGCCTCCATCTTTCACTATTCTCTGCTGCTTTCATCTGCCCTGGCTGCCGTACTGACCTGTCTAGGCTGAGGTACTGACGAGGCCACACCAGACCTTCGTGTAGCAGGGTAAGATCAATCCCACTCCAGCCACCAGCTGGCCGCCCAAGACCTTCCCTTTTCTTCTCCCCTGGGTTCATTGAGCCACACCAAGCTCTCCCAAGTCTGCCCTACCACTGTAATGAGGAACCTGTAATGGGAAAGGGATATCCAGCAGGCCGGTGTGAATATACCTTCCTGCCGGCTCCTGTACCCACTCAGGCACCCAATGTCATCGCCCTGTACTATTCTAACTCGGTGGCCTTCTCCACAGATTATCGACCTACTGCTCCTGCCATGAACGAAAATTCACTCATGGGGCTCAAGCACGCCCATCCCCTCCCTATCGCACCTGAATGCCTGTATTATGGCCTATCAGCTAATCACAGGTCAGACCTCCCAGTGCCCCACTGCCCTCCCTCCTCGTTCTCCTCTTCTTTGCCTCCACTCCAGTCCCCCAGTGCCGGTAGCAGGCCTGATGTTGTGTCCTCCTTTGTGCCCTTCATGCTCCTAGTTCTGTTCCTACAACTTTTTACCTGGCTGCAAATGGAGCAGGTTGCCGCCCCCTTGCACACACTTTCTTTACTCTGACCAGCCTGCCCTTAGCCTCATGGGTGCTCCCTCCAGGTACCCTCCCCTTGACTACAATACTGGAGGGCCATGGCTATTCCTCTTCTTATGCTCCCTCATATCCCTCCAACCCTCATATCCACCAGCTCAGCGCCGACCCATTACCAGTGCTTAATTTGTAAAAAAAGAAGTGCAGGTGCTGAAAATTTTGCCAAGGAGGCCACCGCTCACGTCTTCCTCCGGCGAGCCCCACTTTCAAAACTCTCACTGCCTCCGTCTCTATCTTCTAACCTTGATCTGTTGTCTGTCCCCTAAGTCTTTGCTCGAAGAGTCTATCCTCTCTCCGCTCTAATTGTTTTCTATCACCTTTGTCACACCCTGTATTTCTGATTTGCCCTCTATTCGTTTTAGTCCTGCCCTTTTTTTTCTCTTTACTTTTACCCATGCTCTGCTCTCTCCCCTCATTCTTGGCTCTTTACTATCACTCTCTAGCAGTGATTAGCTGTGTCTCCATTTTATCATTTGTCGGCTATTTTTCCTCTGTCCTGTCCTCCACATTCTTTCATTCTATCTTCTCTGTTCTTAATGCTCTCTTCTTCACATCATGGCAGCTTTCTCTTTGTGTCTGATTTGCTCTCCTCCTTTTCTTTTACTTTGCTCAGTTTTATCTCTCTCCTCTCTTGTTCCGTCTTCTCCTCTGTACTCTTGCTGTCTCTCATCCATAACACTGCTGCTGCCTGTGACCCCTGTCGTCAGCCTGTACATGTCTCTGCTATTTTGAACTCTGCGTTTTCTTGTTGTCATTCCTAAAGATGCAGAAGATTACGTGTTTTACTTTCTTACCTACGCCAAGTGCAAAAACAAAATGTACACCAAATGTAAATGCTTTTTTGCATATATTAAGCAGTGTGGTATGACAGGGTTTATTGCGGAACAAGCGCCTGCTTGTGCACAGCAGGTCATGCCACTGCTAGTGCTGCCTATAATTAGTAGGTCCAGGGATGACGACTGCATTGGCATCCACTGCTCAGCTTGCTGTGATCCTGCCTGCTACAGCACAGGCATTGTCCCCAGCAGTAATGCTGCACATGCCACTAAGTATGGCTGTGGTGCCTACTGGACTCACTCGCGCTCAGCAATTACCATGCTGGGATGCAGCGCACAGAATCTACTGGTGACGCCATGGCTCATAAAAGTTGTGTTGGGCCACAGCCATATCGAGCACATTGAGGATAGCAGCAATGCAGGGCTGCCGGATATTGTTGCGGTCTGAGCGATGTCTGATCCTCTTCTCTCTCCTTCCTGTTTCCTCTTCTGTGGGCGGGTATTGTAGGCGGGATCGCTGGGACACATTACGGGTGGGAGATATAGCGGGCGGGATTCATTGCGGGTTGGATTCATTAAGGGCAGGACACCTGGCTGGAGGGACACCTGGCTGGTGGGATGTACTGTGTGTGGGTCAGCTTTTTGGGCGGGTCTTCACGGGCGGGTTAGCATTACGGGTAGGAACTCATAGGTGGGATCATTGCGGGCGGGGACAAATACGAGCAGCAATGGGTGGGTTTACCTTGCGGGCTGGAGATGGAGGCGGCACCACTTTCGGCGAGACTTATTTCCTACTACTGGATAGGTGGGCAAGCATTTTCTTTTGTTCTTGGCCTAGTGATAGGAAGGTGGGCAGGGCCTAGGGTGCTATTTAAGACCTCTGCTCCCTCCCTTCCTTTCTTGGGTTCTCTTCTGGTTTTTGGCCCCGAAAGCACTTTGGCCTTGGTTATCCTGGCGTCTTTCTGGATTGGATTGTGTACCCTGCTTCCTGCTGGATTGTTCTTTCCTTTTTGGACTCCTGTTTGGTTTATGCGGGGATTCTCTTTTATTACAAAGGACTTGTCTGTTACCGGCTGGTGCAGACTTTTGATGGAGTTATCATGTCCTCTTCTGGATCTATGGGATATAACAGGAGTCATCCAGGAGAACTTAATTACAAGCAGTGGACTCTAGTGGATTCTAGGCAAGATACTTTCTTCAATACCCCTTTTGTTATTTTTTCTAGTGCACTGGGAAAGGATTCTGTGGGACTTTATGTTAGCTGGTTTTTTGGACACATATATAGTGGAAGTGCTCTTTTTTTGTCCCGCAATTTGGAAGAACCTGGTATTATAGTACTATCTGATTGTGGATGCTTTTTCCTTCCCTATTGCCTCCATTCCTCTAAGCACCTCAAGACTGCGTGCAGAACGACTTCCACTTTTTATTCTGGTATGTGGAAGATACAGGGGAAGGGGTATATGGGGGGATAGCATTTTGCATAACATACTTTATTGGTGGTTCTTTTTCTCTGTGCTAATCGGCTATCTCTTTTGTTCTTTGCTTGCTGCAGTATGTTCCTGGTATGGAGATGTGGTATGCCTGCAGTCTAGAGGATGACCATATGAATACCAGTATTACCCTGAATATCTGACAGTACACCGGTTCTTCCCCATGTGCGTTGCCCACTCTGGTGATTATTATTGGATATTGCCGGGGGGGGTCAAGGCACAATTGGGGAGGATTTGATCCATCTTCGCTCCAGTAGTGCCTGTGTTATCAGGTGAGTGGGGTCGGAACAGATATGATACTTTGACTACGCAACATGTGGAAAGTCCACACTTACTTTCATGTATTCTTGCTCAAGAGCCCTCACTCCCAAGTTCCAAATGCGCTCTTGCAGCTTCCTTGCCTCAACTCCGTCATGAGCCAGCCTCCAGCTACAATTATCCAATGGGAGGTTAAGGCTCAGGCAGTGTGCAGCAGATTAGGGGAATAGAATGCAAGCCATAGTTTGTCGATGACTTCTTGGATTTGTGATCAGCGTGATGACATAATCACTAACGTGGTGATACACAATCATGCCTGCCTGGACAGGCATATGCCGACCTGCCTATTAATATTTACCAGCCTGTCACCATGCAATGTATGTTATTCTTTTTATTTTGAACTAGCAGCCCGCCCCAGCATTGCCTGGGGCAGAAAGGGGCTGGGGGCAGCATTTGAGGCGTGCGTCCACTCCCGTCCCGGCCCCCGCCCGCCACAACATTGTCTGTGTCCCGGAGCCTGCGCCTTACCTCAGCCGGCTGATTCTTATCAACCACCTTTGTTTACTACACGTGAAACAACAGCATAAGATAAACCACATATGTAGATTTGCATAAAACAATCACTGTTGTTGTGGTGGGAGTCGTTACACAATGCCTCTCTTGGGTCATGGTTCTGGCCAATACTCAACAGTGGTAATCATTAGCTTATTACTCTATATATCTCCCTCCCCCATCCCGGCCCGGCCCGGCCTGGCACCCTCCCGCCCCGGCCCGGCCCGGCCCGCTCCCGCCCGTGTCCCGGAGAGCCTGATCCTTACCTCAGCCGCCGGTCCCGATCCAGGCTCCCCGCCCGCACAGGCCGCCACTTCGCCCAGCAGCAAGCAGGGCCGAGGCAGTCTTCCCAGCAGGTTGCGATCTTCGCCGCCATTTCAGGAAGTGTTCAGGAAGTGTTGGGAGCGCGAATGATGTCATCACGCAGACGTCGCGGCCGGCGCTACTTGCAAGGGACTACTTTATTTTTATTTCTAAATTTTTTAAACAACGTATATTTTTTATTTTTAATAGCCTATGTCCTTCTGCTTGCCCTGAGGTTTTCAAAGATACTTGGGTGTTTTGATTGGTGGTGTACTTTTCGAGTTTACCTGGCTCGAAGGACACAGTTCTCTCTTTATAATAGTAGTATAGATATAGATAGATATCAATGTTGCCATAGGGACTGGTCATCAGCCCAATGGCGATGATATCTGGGCTCTCAGTCAGAAGCTCACCGGAACTGAAAAAAACAGACATACTGTCTTCCATCAGCAAGGATGCAGGAATGCAGTAGCAGAGATGGAGGTCCTCCGCACTAATTCCCAGTCAATCGGCCTCATAATTACCATTCATAATACCTTATTTCATAAAATGCGATCTTATTTACAAAGACCCCACAGTGTCCAGGGCACTTATGTGATGCAACAGCATAATTGGTATCACATAGATTGCAAGCTAGTCCATAAATTCCTAGGGGAAGCTATTAGATCGGAAAACCAGAGTAAGAGAAAGAATGCCAGGAAGACATATAAAATAATGCAGGATAATGCAAAAAAAGAATGGGACACAAGTAGATGGCTGGAACTGAAACTAGCATGCACAAGGAGTAATCTTCACGTGTGCAAAAACATTTAGGAAATTCACTGTAAAGTGGACCTTTAAAATGTGTAAACACCCGGATACTGTTCATTGTCAAAAATATTTATTCATACAATATTTTGGTCTTATATACTTTTTGTTAAAAATGTATATACCTGTATTATATCTACACACAGAAACCTTTGTTCACTTCATTCTAAACCACATGATTGGTCTATTTCTGTAATGATCCCTAATACATGTGTTCAGGAATTCTCCCACATTCATCTCATTATGGATATTGTGAAGATATAATACAAAACATATATACAGATTTTATTTAAGGCAAAACATTAATTGTCTATTAATGATCCTTTACTTCATATTTTGTAAAAAGCCTCTAATTTTTGTTATTCATTTTGATGTTTTGAGACTTTCGTGTAAAATATCCTGCGATTTATTTGGGATATGTTGTCACAAATCCAAGTCTGAACACAGTCTTAGTAGAAAAAAGCATTCTAATTTGCCATGGCTGGAGAAAAATTGTGGCCTATGCGTAATTCTGCGCTGAACCTTCATCAGGAAGCCATAAATGATGTAAGACTTAATCAATGTAGGCTGATCCTCTAACTTTTAGGAAGATGTATAACTGGTTGGGGATTCTTGACATCGGTACAACACGTTATTTCGGCATGGAATTGTATCCATCACAGTAGGGGGCACATGAAAGCATTCCCCATGTACTCAGTCCATGTGAAGTATAATCATCATGGAGCTACCGCACAGTGGAGTTTGAAATTTCAAGCAGCCTAAACTAGGCATGGGCGGATTTTGCGGATTGGCAATCCGCGAATTTGCGGATTTGCGAATTTGCGGATTGCGAAAATCCGCAAAATTCGCGAATCCTCGCGGATTATTTTTTTTGTGTTCGCATGGGTTTCTGCAAGTTCGCGAGGGTTTTGTACAATTTCGACAATTGCGAAATTGTACAAAACGCTCGCGATCTTGCAGAAACCCGTGCGAACACAATGTGCCCAGTAGGGTATGTGCCTCTTGTGTGTATAAAAGGTCAGAGAAAGATCAGTTCAGCAGATGAAGAGAAAGAAGCTCCTGGTCACAGGAACAGCACGGGTATTGCGCTCGTGAAAGTCAAGGATGCAAAGTCTATCCAGCATCACAGCTGATTTTCCACGGTAGATTTGGGAAGAAGGCACACCTGTCCAGCCTCGACGACGCTCACGATTGTTTTTGGGCTAATGAATGAGTCACTGAATTTGAGCATCAACTAGTTCGAGCGACCATGTGTGTGTTACTATGCAATCGCCCCGAAGGGCGCAGGGGTCCCTTGAGTGAGCTGTCCATCAGCTCATTTTCCACGGTAGATTTGGGAAGAAAGCAGACCTGTGCCCAGCCTACTCATGTAACTATTTTACAATGGCGCCAGCAAGCTGCCAGCGCCGTTGTAAAATAGTTACAAAGTTAGCTTGCACAGGAAGCACTTAGATAAAATAAAGCAGCACCTGCTTCGTTTTATCTAGTGGTTCCTGTGCAAGCTAACTATGTAACTATTTTACAACGGCGCTGGCAGCTTGCTGGCGCCATTGTAAAATATTTACATGAGTGGGGGTTCAACTTTTGAACCCGTTACGTCCGCAGATTTTTTTTGGCGGATTTTGCGGGAAATCCGCAAAATTCGCGGATTGCGGATTTCCCAAAAATCCGCAAAATCCGCGGGCGTAACGGATTTCCCGCTCATGCCACACTCTGCAGGTCTTCAGCGTAGCGGACGTTCGGACAGATTATTCCGTGTCGTACACGCGGGCGTATTGAGCTCCTTTGCATGAGCATGCAACATCATTCCGCTATGAATGAATATTTTTGATAATGAACAGCATCTGGGAGTTTACATATTGTCAATGACATTTTGAAGGTCCACATTACCACGAATTTACTAAATGTTTTTGCACGCATATTATTTATACTCTGATTTCGGAAATATTGTCAGGGGTACCCCTACTTTTGCAACCAAGGAGTAATCTTCAACATTTGTGGTCCCTTGTTAATGGGGCAGGGGTGACATCCACCTCTCCCACAAAACCATGTCACTCCTGACTCCTAGGTAAAACACTTTGTCAATCAGTAGAGCAATAATGATGTTGAGGAATGTGAACCCTTAGTACTCGCCTTATTATTGATCAGATCTGGTTTTTGAGCTTACCGATGGGAAAGCCATCCTTAATATAATCACGGGGAAAGCCCCTGGCATCGACAGTGTTCCTGCCAATGTATTTTTATATGACAAGGAGAATTGGGGCTGATATGTAATGATGTTAGCAAATGCCATTGCAAATGGCAGCCCCATCCCAGATTCTTGAAGGAGGCGGAGATATACCAAAACTCAAAAAGGGTGAAAGATCTCTGCCTGGGAAATACAGGATTATTAGCCAAATTGATTTTATTCAAAAGGCAGAAGCACTTCTTGTTCCGGGAATGTTGCAAGAGTGGATTGACGCCAATGGCATTTTAACCCCCTACCAGGCTGGCTTCTGCGCGCACATAAGTACAATAGATCAAGGGCCTCATTTATGAGGCCGTGCGTCACTTTTACTCCGCCGGTGCGTCACTTTTTGTGACGCATCAGCAGTGTAAAAAATGTGCCTTGTTGCACCATATTTACAAAGTGACGCATCTAGGTAGATGCGTCACTTTGTAAACCCCTGTGCTACATTATACCTACGCCAGGTATAATGTATGCACCGGGGACGTTCTGATGCAAGAAAGGGTCATAGAAGTGACGCAGTGAAATCTATAGGATTTCACTGCGCCACTTCTAGGACACAAATGCTTCAATTTCTTACGCCTGCCTCACAGCCGGCGTAAGGCTGACGCAGGCCTTTTCACATGGGGCTTGCCCGATGTGAAAGAACACATTGCTGGAGTTGCGTCACTTTTGCGACACACTCCAGCAATGCAACACTTTTGCGCCATACAGATACGTCAGAAATACTGACTTATCTGTAACTCCTTACACCATGATGTGTCATACTGTAAATATGACGCATCATTGGTGTCGCAAGGAGGGTGCAATGAAAAGTGATGAATCGCTGTTTTCATGCAGCGATGCGTCACTTTTCATAAATGAGGCCCTACGTTTTTAGATTTATTTTAATTTACGGTCGAACAGTGGTGCTTGGAAAAGGCAGCATGTATGCTGCCTTTGTGGACCTAAAATCAGCCTTTGACTTAGTGCCGTGCAACAAGCTTTGGGAGGTGCTTCGAGACCTAGGCATGCCCATGAACTTGCTATCCCTCCAAGGAGTCCCTTCCTGCACATAAACAATCACTAATGGTGATTTGTTACTTCTATATATGCTACAGAATTCAGCACATAAAGAAGTGGCAAATCATCATTACGTAATGCTTATTTATGTGCAGGAAGGGACACATTCCTGCACATAAACAATCATTAATGGCGTTTTGCTCTTTCTATGTGTGCTGCAGATTGCAGCACACATAAAAAAAAGCAAAAACAAGGAGAAATAAAAGTATTTCTCCTCGTTTGGCCATTCTAATGCCTGCTATTGCATGACATTAGTTTTGGGCCCTGCCTCAGATATACAAATCCTTCTAAATCTGGGGCAGCGTCAAAAAGCAATGGGTGTTATGTTGGAACGCCCCAGCAACACCCATTGCATGCCCCTTTCACGCAAAGTAATGTGTGTGAAGGGGCTGTATTTACAAGACGGCATTAACCCACAAAAAGTGGCTTAACGCCCCTTTGTAATTATGGAGAAGGGCATAGCACCACCAGAACACCACTAAAAGTGACGTTCTAGTGGCGCTATCTCCTTGTAAATCACCTTCATTCGAAATGACTTCAGACCTGCTATCAATTCTTTCCAGTGTGGCTGTGTGCTCACTATATCTCCTCTTCTCCATCCCCTCCCTTCCTCCTATCCCTTCTTTTCCTCTTCTCCATCTCCCACCTCAGCCTTATTTTTGTTCACCATTTTTCACATTTTTAGCTTTCCATAGTAGAATCTCAAATATAACTTTTAACTAGTATTGCCCTCGGACGAACTACTAGTTATTTCCCGACACTTTTTCTCTCCTCTCATTCTCTTTCTATTTCACTTTATCTCGCCTTCGTCTACCGTACTTCTTACTGAGCTCACCTTGCCATTATTTTACTACGTCTTTCTAATGTGCTCTCTCATGAGCTATAACTAGATAACCTTTTAATAGCTTTTCTTGTTATCATAATATTCTTTTTCTATGTAAAGCTGCGAGGCATTTTGTTTTTCAAATCTATGGTTCGCTGAATCCTTCTGGTTGAGTGGCTAATAAGAACTGAAAAAGAAGTGCATTCAAAATAATAAATTAAATGAATTAAAACACAAATAAATAAATAAGTACACATTTATAACAGTTTTTTTCTGAAATGATGCTTCCAGAACGTTGCCTTGACCAGAAGATAGAGCCGGAGTCTCTAGCTTTGCATTTTTCAATGATTAAGCAGTGATATTTACTCACACCTAAATCCTTTGCATATTTACTGTGAATTATTAAATATAGCAGTGTTTTGTTAAAAAAGGAGGATTATGGTAAAAAGAGCCAGGCAATTTCAAGAAAGAAAAAAACATGCCTGACAGGAAATGCTTCGTCCACTCTCCGAAATGAAAGCAATATTAATCTGGTTGTTAGAGAGTGGCATTTGAAGTTTTTGAGAAATGTGGTTTTCCGGTTTTATTGGAATGCGCTGCTCTTTAGGTGTTAATGCTGGAGACGCAGCATGACAGATAACCCTTGATATCTCTCCGACTGAAATCAAACAGTGTTTGTGTTCCACAAAGACTGGCATTTGCAACAGCAGATACCTCTCAACCCCCGCCCGTGCTGCACTGCGAGGGAGAACAGTGTGCAATTTCATGGAGAGAAGCTTAGTGTAGTCTTTCAAGTGTCACTCTGCTTTGATATATCATTCAGGATACACGATTTCATTTCAATTTAAAGGAGAAAGGGACAACCTTTGATTTTTTGCAATGCTAAATATGAAATTCAGATGATACGAAATAACAGCTACATTTACCAGATGTCATAAATACAGGGAAGAAAGAAGAAAGGATATTTACAGGAATATACAACATGCTCGGCGAGTATAGCTCGAGCAGTTGACATTTTCCGAGATTTTTGAGGATCACGAGTTTGGATGCCGGAAAGGCCGACTGTGCCTCTCATCCTTCCGAGCTCTGCATTTTAACTTCTAATAAACTGCAGAAGTGTTTTAAAAGCACTACATAAAGAAACGGTTGCTATTATAAAACAGGACGCCCAAGCAAGGGAAACAGCTGCAGAACAAAAGGTGTCTTTGTACATGAAGGGGACATAGAAAGTGCCAGGACATTGCCACAAATCAATAAGCAGGATATCACTGTGGCTGCAACCACTGCCCATCTGGCACGCACCTGTACAATATGCCACTACAGACGTACTCATTCAGATTCATCCAGGAGTAGGGCTCGATCCCAATAAAAGACCCTAGGAGAGGGTATTTACTTCTCAAGAGAGCAGAGATGACAAATGGAAAGTCAGGCCAGACTTCCCCTGTATAACTGAGAATCTCACAGCCATGCAGATGGCACGCTTTGGGGCACATGTATGACTGTTTTTAGTGATCGCAAATAGAGATTAGGCCCATCTGAGACTGCTAAAATGGCTTTTGACATGTACTAACCCTATTTTACGAGTTGGCAGCCTATTACAGCTCACTAAATAGGGTTTACGAGTCACTATTAAGAAGGGAAGTGCCAAGGGCATCCCTTCATAATAGTGAGTTGGAGTGCCATGTACGATTGTACGGCCAGAATGCCATCGCAGAACAATCGCAGTTTACCGGCTACTTGAAGTAGGTGGTAAAGCAGTCACACGTCCACTGCCAACTCGTAAAAAATTGAAACTTTTTTTCTTCTTTAAGTGCATTCTATTTTCCTTTAAGGAAAACGGCTGCATTCCAAAGAATAGCTTTATTTAAAAATCAGTCACAAACATGGTGGTCTGCTCACCTCAGCAAGCCAACATCCCTGTTATTACAAGCCATTCCCAACAGGTCGCAAAATGCAACCACCTAATGAATCCTAATGAGGTAGGTTATTTGCAACATCATTGGGAATCATTAAATGTGTCTGAGACAAATTAGTACATTTCATTTTGTGACTTCCAAATTGTGAGTCGCAATTTGCGAGTTGCAAAATGAATTAGTCATACATGAGGCCATTATGCCTAATTATAACTGCATGCAGGATCAGTTACTATAGATCTCTAGACTCTAGCTTAAAACAAGCTAGCTTGGTGGAGGGCATTAGTACCTACAGCTATAGACTAAAAAATAGAATCAACTGAAAAGTTGTCTATTTGGGGGCATGAGCCTTGGAATCCTGACAACATGAGTGAGATCATTTTGGCCCAGATTTATCAAGGACTTGCATTGCACAATTGCGCCACGCAAGGTGATTGCAAGTCAGCGCAAGCCCTTAAACCAGATTTATTAAACCACACACCACTACCTTGACTGGCTCTGCTTGGCTTAGTAAATTTGGAGTAACGCATGGCAGTTTGTCACAGCTTTGCAATATTCTATGTTGGGAAAGCATTCCATTGGTAGAGGGTGGGTCTTACCATGCATCCACCCGTGGTGTGTGGCTTGTTCCCAAATATACTAGACTATAAACCTGGGAATGCATCAAAATGCTACGCCTTTCTGAGACACAACAAGCAGAAATATGCTTATTTCTACTCGTTATTTCCGCTTTCTACTTGTGTTGCATTTTGCAGCACATAGAGAAAGATAAAAATGTCTCTAAGGATTGCAATTGTACAGAAAGGTGTATCTTCCTGTACATAAACAACGCTGATAATAACACCGGCACCCTTGCACCACGCCGTAAGGGTGCCTGCATTGTCGCTTGACAGCCACAAGTGTGCCAGCACAGGGAGAACAGGAATGCACCATATGTCAGCACATATGGAACCTTTCTGCCCTCTCCATTTGAAGAAGTGCAGTATATTGCTCCATACCATGGTAAATCTGTCTCCGGGTGTGGTTACTGCCCTCAAAAGTACAAGCACATATAAGTCACAGTCATTATACCCAATTTAACTGGGACCAGCTAAACCAGAGAGAAATGAGGCCCTGAAATAAATTCAACTAGCCATACTGACCAGGAAACAACACATTTTTAGAAGGACAACAAGAGAACCTCTAAATGGAGGAAGATGGCAACACAAAAAGCGACCAGAAACAAAAGCACCACAAGATATCTAATGCAGCATTTTTTCTACCTCAAGAGGCTCACATAAGGCACTAGGGGGCATATTTCCAAGCTCCTAACACCACTAGAGTGTCACTTTTTTTGACGCTCCAGTGGCGTTGTGCCATTCCCAATATTAACAAGGTGGCGCTAAACCACTTATTGTGGCTTAACACCACCTTGAATATATGCTCCTTACCGCTGCAGTCTGCTGCGGAAAAGGGAGGCAATGGGTGTTGCTGTGGGGTTCCACCACAGCATCCATTGCTTTTTGAGACTGCCCTAGATTTACAAGTCTCAGGCAGTGCGAAAAACTAAGGCCAGGTAACACCTGGTCTTAGAATGTTGATACAAGGAGAAATTATATATTTTTTTGCATTTTCTATGTGTGCTCAATTTTGCAGCACACATAGAAACAGCAAATTGCCATTATTGATTGTTTCTGTGCATTAAGGTGTCCCTCCAGGCTGCACCTAGCACTCTTGAACTAGTGGTATTCAATGGGAGATAATGACCAGTGGAGCCTGATGGAGAGGCCCGACGCCCCACTGAGACAGAGTGGGAACTGATTTCCACTTCATTGCATGGTGCGTGGTATGCGCTTACTTGAGAACGTGGAGGGCGAGAAAATACTGTGATACACCAGAGGGCTGCATGGACTGACTGGTGCAGCAGGTCTTTCTGGAGCGACCTGCTATGCTTAAAATGTGAAGCTGACTGATTGTGGATCCTACTGGGTTGGGATGCCATCATGTGCATGTGGCTGCCACAGCACTCTCACACCTGTGCAGCCATGTATTTAGACCTGGTTGAGTTGGCGGTCTGATATTATGGACTGCACTTGCCACATGGAACTTATGACTGCCTCTTTTCGACCGTAACGACTCTGATCATCTACCCTCCCCTCTTATTTCTATAGCTCACCATGTTTGACACTTATGACAGGACATTTAGCACACTTGCCCTCCCTGGGCTCTGGCCTGCTGTTGCCTTTTTCGAGGCCCTACAAAAAATCACCTCACCGGCCTGACCTCATTTGTGCTATTGAGCTGGAGTAAAAGCAGATCGGCCCACAGAACTGTGCTCCTGGGGCCGAACTAATTGCTACTTGAAATTGTACAGAGCTGCAAAGCCAGCAAAGCAGTGTTGCAAACCCTCTAAATGGGGAACATGAGGATGGTAAGTCTCCTTACCCAGTGCCAGCTCTGATAGGGATGACTCATGTCACCGACATAGTGTCCTGTGATCCTTTGAAGACCACTGCACTGTAGTAACTTGCAGTGGATCCCACGTTAATGAAAATGGCCATGATACTAAGTGTAAGTGCTGGATCTCTGCGAAAGGTGGATGTAGTGGCAATATAATTTGATGTACTGCGCAAGAATGAGTGCAAATTCTCAGAGCAAGTCAATCACACTTAAATGGCATTACGAGATCTCCAGACCCAGACTGAGGACCTTAGCAAGCGAGTCACTGAACAAGGTTCAAATGAACAACACAGAGGGGAGATCTAAAGGTAACAACATGCTCATCCCAGGATTTTCAGAGGATGCAGAAGGAACAGAGCCCACTGCTTTCTTCAAAACCTAACTCTCTACCCATATTGCACCCACAGGTCTCTCTCCCCACTTCACAATTTAGTGTGCACATTGGATGCCCTCCCGGTACACCAGCATGGGCTCCACCAAGACAGTTATGGCTAAAATTTAAAATGTAAGTGATAAAAATGTCATCCTACACACTGTCAGCTAACAAGGCTGTATAACTATCTGGAATGCACAGATCTTCCACTTTTCAGTCCATACCATTGCTGCCAATGCGGGCGGGCCTCTTTCATGGCTGTGAAATGCAAACAGGGAGATGCTGGCTTCAAGTACACTTTGTTGTTTCCCCCCAAAGCTGAAGATGATTACAACTTAGGCACCCATATTTCTTTACAGAACTCACTGATGTATGGTGCTGGGTCAAATAGCAACAATATGCCTCAGGGGAGATGGGTGGTGACTCTTCACTTCCTCCCAGAGCAGGCATGGCACCTGTCGAAGTAAAGCTCCTTACAGGTCCACTGCCAGTGCCCTTTGCAGGCACAGGCATGGCATGAAAGAATTTCTGCACTGGCCAATGCATTTCATTTCTGGGCACCGGGTCTGACCTGGTTACACAGATGCTTCAGGTGATGCCTCCTCCAAAAAGGATTAGGGGACCTCAATGATAAGTATTGCATCTATCATTCCTTCTTTAATAACGCCCTAGACATCCAAGGACATATTATGAACACAATTACTGCCCATATCTCACCTTAAACAAAAGGGAGATGTGCACATTTGGAACACTATGACTGTGGCTTGCCCAGAAATGTTTTCTTTCAGCACCCCCTCTGCTAATGGGGAGTGCTGATCAAAGGTGCTGCACCCACTTCCTCAGTAGGTACTGAAATTTGATGTTTTGTGGCCCATCTGGAACCATACATGGTCTTACAGGATTTCTCACACATTGGTCAAAAGTACATAAACATGAACTCAGGCGCTCCCACTTACCTCTATTTAGGGAGGACCCCCCACAGATCCCAACATCTAGGTACTCACCCTGCTCGTCCTGCAGTACTTCAAGCTTTATGTTCCGCAACATTGTTCAATTGTTTGAGAATAGAGCTGTTGCTCTGTTGCTCTGTATTTTCATCCTGGGATGTAAAGTTTATTTAAGTAGGGTAAGAGCCAAGGGGTTGAGCAAGTGCAATACTTCCATGCAACTTATATAATTTATCAAATATACTGAAAAACTCATTAACATCTTCTTCCTCTTGGTGAGGTAATATTTGATTTAAACCATGTTAGTCCAAGAGATAGTTTGTAGAAGGAATGTTTGGCAATGGTGTGTCTTAAAATGAATCTTACTCCTAAGGGTGTGTATCGCTCTTGACCTTTGGAAAGCCAGAGTTCATTCTGACACCACAAATATAACCAAAGTATTATAGACTTTACATTAGGCTCTTCATTCTGTACAATCCAGAACATAGCTCTATTTTAATCTTATGCCCAATTCCTAGCTTATGACAGCATTTAAAATAAATTAAGGTACCATTGCTGTGCCAATGGGTGATGCCGCATCTCTTCCTTTATGAACTAAGAACTAAGGGCCAGATGTACAAATATTTTTTGAAGATTGCGAATAGCTCAACTCATAGAATCAGGACATTTGGAACTGCAAAAAGCATTTTAAATGTAAATTGCAATTTGGTGACTGTGGTAAGTATTAATGCTTTGCAACCGAATTATGCATTAGCTCACTTAATCTCCCTATCAGCCCCAGCTCCAGGATACCCTTAGAGGTGATAGGTTGCACTTCACAAATCTGGAATTATTATATCACAGACCACTATCTACTACACACAGTTTTTTCCTTTGGGTCTTTTTTGTCTAGCCACTTTTCTTGGGTTCAAGTTGAATTTCCTACTGCATCATGTCTTAGTCAAGAGCATCGTAAGTTACATCCCTTTAATTGTTTTTTTAAGGGGATAGGTTGGAAACATACACCATGAAGGAATTGGAGTAAGTTTGCAAAAGCCTCAAAGTCCACGTTAAAGGCCTCACCAAAAAGGAGGAGCTACAAAAGGTGCTGAGGTACTGGGTAGCAGCCAGACATTTCACTGGATATTCTGGAGATCTTAGGGTGGAGAAGGAGGAGCCAATTCAAAGGGACAATGTGCTGAGGGCTCAGGATCATCCAAAAAGTGAGGTTCCCCCAGGGTCAAGCAGCATTGGTTCTTCAAAAGGTCTGTTCCCAGAGGAGCTGAAAGACAGACGGGAGGCAAGGAAGTTTGAGCTGGAGAAGCTCAAGTAGGAGAGTAAAAGGGAGAACAAGATGCTAGCCATGGAGGAAAAAAAGATTATGTTAGACGACAAGCGTGATATAAATGAACTGTAACTGAAGAGCAGGTGCAGCACAGATGGTGGCTGCAATTCCTCAATTCACTCAGAAAGAGTACTACACATTCCTAAGAATGTGGGGAAAAAGTACAAGAAGGGAGGTCAAATCCAGAGATCGTTTCAGGGCTATGCGGCATCTATCCACATGAATTGGGTCTGTAAGAGAAATTGGGGGGCAGGATTGTAGAACCACTTCACAGAGGAGGAGAGGGGCACCCTAGGGGCCTTAATTAGGGCAGGAGAGCTTTTTATTTTCCCCTTTCCCCAGCTGAGCTGTGTTTGGGAGCGGGGCTACTGCTGCTGACTGGCAGCAGGGCAGTGGTGCTCACTGCACCAGTTTACACTGCGCAAGTCACTTCAGCCAACCGTCTTGCGACTGCCAGTCTGATTTGCGCAGTGTATACCGTGCATCCTAGCTGTCTCAGACAGATAGGTAAAGAGCAGGCACAGGCCTATTGGGCCTGCTGGAACGTCGAGGCAGCCCGCTCCATCCAATCCTGGTGCAGATCTCATGCTGCTAACATCAGCAGAATAAGCAGCGTCTGGTTTAGTGTCAGAGATGCTGCAGGCGCCGAGGGACTGAAGCATTGGGAGTCGAGGACCACAAGAGGAAAGCCACGGATCCAGCACATGGGTAAGTAGATTTTTAATTTTGTTTCTTATGTTTTATAATCTGTTGTGTGCGGGCACAGTATGCGTTTGTGCATAATTCGGTACTCCCCAGCCTCTTCATTAAAAAAAAAAGGCTGCCAATCACACATTTAAGAAGTTATAGCAAACGTCGAGTTTCCAGGCCTAGAGCCAACTCCCTCATCTACCTCTGTGCACCTTGTGTGATTCCTATATCCCATTGCAGCTTCTTGCTGATGCCTACTGACTAGGATGAAGTGCGAGGTGCAATGTATGGAACCCTTTTTGGAGTGTAACTGAATAAATAAGACGGTGTTGGAATCAGATTCCCACCACGGGGCTGCAAACATGAGAAAAAAGACTGGATCCAGTACGTTTCAAAACTTAATGATCAAAAGTCTGTGTGCTTTATTCGGAAAAGCAGAATCCATGGATATTCAGCAATAACCCAAGGATGGCAGCATGTCCTCTTATTTCCCATCCTGCATATTGTCCTGCACTTTCATCAAGGCCTTTCGTGATGAAACCATGATAATAATAACATCTGCAATGCGCAGATAAAGAAACCGCTCCCACTCAGTTGTGGGTGCACAGGTTTCAATCACAGGCCAGTCATCTGGCTGTGAACAATGTGTCAATGAAACCTTCGAGATGTAGCTTGTTTCTCTGTGGTTATTTCCTGTCTGCTTTGCTGTTATCTGCTGTGCCTCTATTCAGCACCAGTTGTTCCCTTCCAACAAATGGGTACACTCAGCCTGCACTGCGCAACTAACGTCTTCAAAGTGCTGCTCCGCAACAATAGCAGTGTCATTGAATCTTGACGAGTCTATGAACACACTTCTTCTGCCAGCTGATTGCGATATTTGCAAGTATGATATTAATTCCGTGCTACAGAAGACGATTGAAGTAATTTACGCAGTGTAAAAACACACATTTTCTTGCAACCCCTTGTTTTTGTTGTAACAGCGATGAGGTTTTCCTTTGGACCAGTAGGGATCCGTAGAGTGTAACTACCGCAGCCCATTAACAGAATGCTCAAAGAAAAAGATGTTCGTGTATGCGGGGGAGAGCACAGCGCAGGAAGACGCACAAAGCTGCTAATGGACTCAGAAACGTTTTACATTGTTACACTGGGCATCGGGTCAAGGTCTATGAATCTGGTTTGCCATGATTAAATGCTGCAGTCGTGCTGGAACAATTTTCAGAGTGTTGGTGCTTCCATAATTGTTGCATCACTGAACACATAAGGCTTGTGAAAAACGCAAAGGTAGCACAAAGCACAAGTGTCACAAATGGGATATATCTGTTCATCCGGAACTTGGTGAGGGTGTAGTATGTAACTAGTGGTGGTGCATTTTCGGGCACACTGTCGCAAATTTATTACCAAAGGATGATGCGGTAGTGCACTGTCATTCACAGATAGCACAAATGGCCACTGCATTTTCAAATTATGCAGTTCCACTGATAATACTATAAAGCGATGATTTTTCCACTCTTTAAAAAAAAAAAAAAGATCCCTGTAGATCCTGTCACAAGCCGCCAAGGAAGGGGAACATTGTTGTCTTTGGGTTAGGGCGATAACCTCACTTACTCTGACATGAAGGTTGTTTTTCTCACTAGATATGGCCTCACTCCTGACATGTACAGAGATCAGTTTAGATGGAGTAGGAAAACTGATTCAAAGACCTGGTTAAAATGTCTGGATTCTTTTTGCAGATCACTGGATGGTTGAGTGAGGGGCAGTAATGTCACATATTTTCAGGAGATGTACAATTTTAATTGTATTGGAGCACTTGTTTAGTCTGTGGCTTGCAGAGCTGTACCAGCACTTGATTGATGGTAAGGTGACTGACCCTAGAAAGCTAGGGAGCAGTGAGATGGTCCAGTGAGTCTGGTGTCACCTAGAGTTTAAGGTGCAGGAAGTCCCTGGTACGTTCCACAAAGTACTTGCAGTGAACAACTCTGAGCGCCAGTGTTTGGAGGCGCAGGTTCTCTGTGAGTGGGGGGTTGCAGATTCTTTGAGGGTATCTGTGAGTCCCACCCTGCCTGTTGACTGTCTGCTGGGCAATGACCTGGAGCTGTCTTTGAGGAAGGATATGGACCTCTAGTCACACTTGGAGATGTTAGGGTTCCCAGAGTGGGCCTGTGTGGCCACACAGTCCATGGCAGCCAGACATGGTGATCAGAATGACCTGGAGCCTGAAACAGTAGTCCAGGTGCCTGCCAAGAGAAAGGGTGAAGGGTGTGGGAAACACCCCTGAAGGTCCCATTGTCTGGGAGGAAGCTGGCCTCAAGGAGGGTAACCTGGAACATACAGGGGAGTAAGTGGCTGAACTGCAAGACTTATCTCAGCTGACCCATTGCCAGCAAAAAAAGGGTCCCACCAGGGAGAAGTTCTACATGGAGCAGAAAATGTACCCTACTCTTGTGGGTCTTAGGTAGCAGGCCAAAGAACAGGTAGCTGGTGCTGAGTCCAAGTCTCACTTGATTTACTTTATAGTGGAAGGAGTGGGCATAAGGTTACTGAGTCTGGGCAGCCTGTGTGATGGTGGTACTCCTGCACTTCAGAACCTTCCTACTGAGTTTGGCTCATGATGTGCCTCTAGCAAGACATTTGGGGAAGGGCAAGACCTTCAACAGGCCTGTCATCCATGTTTACTGGCCCAAAATGAGAAAATAATCCTCTTGTAGGTCCTGCCAGAATTGCCAAGAGAGTAGCAAGAGTAGGGTGAGATGTAACGATTCCCTCCAACTCTCCCCTGCCTTCAGCACCCCTCTCAAGTGGGTGGGCATTGGTAGAGTGAGGCCTCTGGACCCCTAGACAGCCATGGGTGGCAGGTTCATCCTGGTCTTGTGGACCATGCCACCCAGTACCTGGAAACTATCCTTCTACAGACAGTGACGGCACCCGTTGTGCCTCTGACATTAATGGGATCTTTCTCTTTACCCAAGTGGGTTTTCCCAAGGAGGTAGTATCCGACCGGGGTACCAACTGTATGTCCATGTATATAAAGGCCATTTCCTCACTGGTTACTGGCTATTTGCCTAGCATATGGAAACAAGCTATACTCTTCCGGCTATTAAAAAAACCTTTGACGGATCATAAAGTTTTGGCTAATCACAGGCCTATATCCTTACTTCCGGCCTTTTCCATGTTACTGGAAAAACATGTGAATGCAGTCATCTCAGTCCATGTGGAAAAAAATAGTCTACTGCGTAGTAGTCAATCAGGCTTCAGGGCTAGTTATAGCATACTAACAGCTTTGCTGGAAGTTACAGAACATATCAAAGAGAAGTTAGATTGTGGGAGGAGAGCAGCCCTAGTATTGACCTGTCGGCAGCCTTTGATATGGTCCCGCATGCTAAGCTCTTGGAAACGATTGGTAAATTTGGTATAGTCAGTACTGCGTTAAAGTGGTTAGCCTCCTTTGTAGAGGACAGAAGATAGAAATTCTGGACTCCTTCCTTTGCAGCTACCATTCCTAATTTGAAAGTGGGGGTCCCCCAGGGCTCTGCATTGTGCCTTATACATTTTTTAATATGTATATGACCCAATTAGCATCATTGTTGGAAGCATGCAGGGCTAAAATATTTTTGTACGTAGACAATAACCAGATGCTTTTCACCTGTGAAAAAGGAGCAGACTTTGATGGGAAGAAGGTTAGAATATGCCTCTCCAGGGCGTTCAATTTGCTGATGAGGAATCAACTAAAGTGTAACCCAGAGAAATTGGAAATTATCTTTTTTGGTGTACCTCTCTCTGAAAAGAGGGGACTCTGGTGGCCTTTGGACACGTCTCCACCTCCCTCTGCTCAAAAAACAGTGAAAGACCTCGGCATCTCCATCTATAGCTCTTTTTTGATGAAGCATCACATCCAAATGGCGCCTATTTTAGGCTACTGCGAATGCTGAGGTAGATCTTACCTCTGTTATCACTGAACACCAGAAAAACTGTGGTCCAGGCACAGGTCACTTCCAGAGTACATTATGTGAATGTCTTGTATCTGGGTCTGACTGAATATCTTCACAACTGTCTGCAGGTAGTTCAAAATGCAGAGGCGAGACTGGTTCCTATTTTAAATCCCAGGACACATATGTCACCTCATTTCAGTGCCCTTCAGTGGTTACTAGTGAGAAAGAGTATCACATTTAAGGCTTTGGTGCTTATTTTCAAAGCCTTACATGGTATGGGTGCTGGCTACCCCCGGAAGAGAGTATCCCATTACAAGCTATCCAGAACTCCGAGGTCTTCATCCAATCGCCTGGCCTCTTTACACAGGATATGTCATGCTCGATTTGGAGGGAGATCCTTTAGGTTTCTGGGAGCCCAAACCTGGAACCTTCTTCCAGTGACCCTCAGAGCCATAACGGATCTGGCTGTTTTTAGGAAACAGCTTAAAACATTGGCTATTCTGCAGCTAAGGGCACAGGGGAAAGTAGTTAGATGCCATTTACCGCCGGGACACTCTTGCTGTGAAGCTGTGCACTCTACAAATGCGAGTTTATTCATTCATGTGGAAGGAGTGTGTGGTGAACTACAAATTGTCAACTCCTTACCACCCCCAGAGTAATGGGTTGGTTGAGAGATTCAACTGAACTGTAAAAAACCGGACTAGGGTCATTCAGACTTCATGAGGCATAAGTGGGACATCCTCTTACGATGCCTTTTCTTTGCCTGCAGGGAGGTACCACAGAAGGGGGTTGGCTTTAGTCCCTTTGAGCTGCTGTATAGGGTACCCTGTGAGAGGACCTCTCAGTTTGGTGAAAGAAGGATAGGAGGAAACGTCTAGGAAACCACCCCAAGATGTATTCAGTTACAAGTTTGCCTTCAGAAACCAGGCTGCCTGCTTCAGGAAACTTGCTTAAGTGAACCTGGAAGCAAGCCAGGAGGACGAGAAACAATTGTATGATAAGTATACCACTCTGGTTGGGTTTCAGCTGGACCAGAAAGTGTGGGTCAGTGCACCAGCGGAACCCTGTACTCTACAGGACAAGTGAACAGGGATAGTTGAGGTAATGGAGTGCAAGAGGGATCTCACCTACCTTATGAACTTGCAGACTCCTAGGAACCCCCCGAGGGTCCTAGATGTGAACCACCCCAACCCACACTTTGAGAGGTCTGGGTAAACCATGCTTTTGGCTATAGATGATGGAATGATAGAGAAGAGTGAACCTCTCCCCGACCTCTTGTCTGCCAAAGAGCAAGATTGGCCAGTAGAAGTTGTGATCCGCTCCCCTTTTCTGACCCTAGAGCAGCAGAGTGACTATCGCCAGTTAGAGGGACAGTTTTCTAATTCGTTCTCACTCCCCTAGGAGTCACCTACGTATGCCTGATGTGGACATTGGGGACAGTCTTCCTGTAAAATACAAGATTCACAGGTTAGCTGACAGAGTTAGTCCAGCATCAAGGTTGAGGTATCCTCAATGTTAGCTTAAGGATTGGTTGAGCCCTCCAGCAGTCTGTGGTCCAGCCCAGTGGTTTATGTACCTATGGCTGCTGCACCCGGGATCAAACCAGAACTCTGGTTTGGTGTGGATTCCCATGGGATCAATGCTGCTACCATACCTGATGCCCCCCATCTCCAGAGCTGAAGAGCTCCTTGATCAGTTGGGAGTTGCCAAGTTCCGTAGCACATTTGAATTAATGTCTGGGTACTGACAGATTGCCTTAACTGCTGATGGGGCCAAAGAGAGGTCAGCGTTCTCGATGCCTGATGGGCACTGTTAGTTCCGAGTCATGACCTTCAGGTCGAAGAATGACCCTGCCACCTTCCAAAGGTTGGTAAATCAAGTTGTGGCTGGGCTTGAGGACTTCAGTGTCACCTACCTGGATGAGATTGCTGTCTTCAGCTCCAATTGGGAGGACCACTTGCACCACCTCTGGGTTCTGAGGTTAAGAGGGAACATGAGTTCTCTGAGTGCAACCTATGAGAAAGGATGCCATCCATCTGAGTGTGTTGTCCGTGATTCTGATCTGCCACATTTTATGGATGAGTGTTTGGTAAATCACAGTGTGATAGACTGCAGAGAGGTCAAGCAGAATCATAGAAGCTGAATCTCCTCTGTCGAGTCGGATGCATATGTCGTCTGTTGAGTCGATGAGGGCTGTCTCGGTGCTGTGATTGGCTATGAAACTTGATTGAGAAGAGTCCAGCAGATTGTTTCCAGGTGTTTGTCGAGTTTGAGGTTGATGGCCTTCTCCAGAACTTTGGTGGGCAATGGAATCAGTGAGATAGGACTGTAGTTCTGGAGCTCGTTGAGGTCAGCAGAGAGTATGTTGCACCAATTTTTGCCTAAAGTATAAGCCAGCATATTTTGTAAAACAATTTCACAATGGTTGAACAAACGTTAAATAAGTAGAGATATATAGGAGTCAAATGTGAAAATGTTTTTGCTCTGAACTGAAGTGGATTAGAAATGTATCAAGGCCAATGTACTTACTTATGCTCATTTGTTAATTCACAAAAGATATATATTAAAACATTTTCAACAGCATAGGTATCTACATAGTGCATGATACTTCAGTACAGAATCCATAAAATATGTTGTTCATTTAAAATATAATTTAGTTACTTGAAGTAAGTGTTACATTTGTGAAATGCCCAAACAAAGGAATTAGGCTTCAGTTTATGCAAATATCAGTACACCATTGCAGTATTTGTTGACACACATTGATTCATATTATCCTTTTTGCAAATAAAAATAATGCAGATTTGTGGGCCTTGTAAGCACACTATACAAAGAGAATTTTCGGTTTATATCCTTTTTGGTGACATAAGTTCACTATTTTAAACTATAAAGCCCAACCATTCATAGGTGTTAAACTGTTCATGGAGAGAAATGAAAATGGAGAAGAGACAAGATCATACATGATATAGGAGCTATCATGGGAAATTAAAAAATTCTGACCAAATGGTTTCTGAAAATGTTGTCTACAGGGGGCGAGGCCAAGATAGCGACCGGGCTAGATGCTCTGTGCAGACCTCCGGCGCAAGCCCAATATTCATCCTGAAACCTACAATTTCACACATGAAAAACTGAAGGAGCAGGAGCGGAGCTTCACCGGAAGACCCCAGGGGCAAGTTCTGGCAGGAGGCTGGATTCTATACCCGACATGACCGTAAAGAGCCAAGGAAGAGAAAGGGAGCTCCCAGTTACTGTGATGTGCAGAGAGGTACTCAGCTGTTGGGCACGGCCTGGGACGGCGATGCACTCTCTGATGAAGCAGTGGTGGGACTCTGGATCAAAGTCGGATCTGGACAGCGTGCTTCTCCATTGACAGTAGGGCAGATCAGCAGGAGGGGTAAGCGGCTTTGCCCAAAGATGCAGGACGATGAAGTACAGCAGAACCGAGGCACTAGAGGCCTAGCCAACAGCGAGCGGTGTGACCGCTGATGGCTGCATCCGTGAGTCGGGGCACGCTGCCCCCCTCCTTCCTCATGTCTCTTGTTGCCCTGGGCTCCCCCCACCCACCCCGGGGTTAATAGGGCAGGAAGACCAGAAGTGTGAGAGTGCCGGGCCCGCTCATTACAGAGAGGGAATGTGACTGAGGAGTCGGGAGAGGACGGGACAAGCAGAGGAGGCAGTGTCATATGGATACTTCGTTACATATATTGCGTTAAGTTAGCATGAGTGTATTACATGTCTAAACAGCCATTTTTCCTTCGGCTTCAGTTTTGCACACGACACCTACTTGTTGTTGTCGCTTTCACCCTAGAAGCGGTGATGTGATTTATTTGAGAATAATATGTTATTACTATGCTATCAGTTTTGCTTGGTACACTTGGTACAACTGTCTGCACACTGAGAGCTTCACACTCTAAGAATAACCTAACACAAGGTTGCTGGGAGGCCTGATCCTCGCACCACATTAGACATAACACAAATAATGTTGATGCCAACATTTGGGCTCTACGCGGGTTTAAGATAGAGTTACAGGGAATGAACGTAGACACTTGGTGCTGCGCATGAAGAGAGCTGGTAGCTGTTGATGTGATCTACTCCTACTGACATTTAGAGGTATGGGTCCGCCCTGCTAAAACCCGAATGAGAACTTCTTAGATATAATATAATATGCTAAATAGGGTGCGCAAAATATAGGTGATATAGATTTCTATAGATTTTGCATTGTAACATGCTATCACCTTTTGCTTACTATGGATTAGTGACTATGCTGCTAACTCTGATTTTTATAATATGCATTTTGGTATTATACAAGATACTGCGTTTGAGAACCTTGCATTGAATAATAAATATTTCAAACTTGCACGTGTGTTCTTTGACTCTCAGTTTTGGTTTGAAATGATTATATAACGAAAGAGTGTTCATGTGTTCCACGATTCCTGAGGTATTCTAAAGATCATGTTCTGGTTTGTCTAAGACATGGATCATTTCATAATGATCCATGAGACACTGTAGCTAGCTAGGTAAGGGTATTTCTGATACTGAGATGAGTTTTGGATCATCCTAACTCACTGAGGTTCTAGATCTCTATGCACAGTTCTGTGGGAGAACGGAAACCCTGCTACATGGCGCCCGTACGTTGTTGGCCTTATATCATGACACTCGAGTAGTATATCATTCAAACCTTAACACCTTCATTCCCGTTTCCGGAAAACGGTGGTGTCGGAAAAACCTACCTATTTTTAAAATAGGTCTTTTCAAGCTTGAATTCTTCTAAAACGGTTTCTTTGACTTGCTACCCAGTTGTGCTACAAAGTGTTCTTTGTCTTTTTTCTCTTCCTGTGCTAACATGGCCGTGGACATCCCACTGCATAGCCGCATTGCGGTTCGTGACCACTTGCGGGCATATAATGTCCCTGTGGATGGCTTAGCTGTGGTTCTGGTGGTGAGTGCGGAACATGCGTACCCGTACGAATTGTTTTATTCATGGGTGACATTTCCGGCAGTGGACGCTAATTCTGGTGTGTTCCATTCATCCACTGCCTCGGCTGTACCGGTGGCTTATGCTCCGTACAGGGCACTGGAAGTACCTATAGATGTTTGGCAGCACGGAGTTTGGTTTGGTGGCGCCCTACCCCATTCTTTAACCAATCCGAGGTTAGGTCCTTTGTCCATTCCGGGCACAAATTGGCCCGCTTTGGGTGGATTTACTCCTCACCCTAATCGCGCCACTTGTAATGTGGCTGACCTGCGGCGTCTTCATGAAGTCGCGTTTGGAGTGATTAGGGGGCTTGTTCATTACATTGGTCGTAATGTTCATGGCGCAGCCCCCGCAGGTGCGCAGCTTCGAGCAGAACAGGCTGGTTTGAAAATCAGTCCTGTCATGGTGAATTCCGTTATGGGCAAGAAGCCCCAGGATAAGGATGATTTTCCTTTCTGGCTTGCCAAGAAATTCGACCAGCTGGAGGCTGTGTTTCCTAATACGACTCCTGGTGAGAAACACCGGATTCTTACGCTCAGTTTACCGAAAGATTTAGCCCCTGAACTTGTTGACTGTGAGACATGGGGTAAGACTTTTGCAGCGGTTTATTCGAGGTGCTATGGCACCCCGACTGTGTCCAACCTGTCTGCGGTCCTTAAACGTGTTCAAGATGATCACGGACCGGAGTCGGCGGTTGAATTGGGTATGCGTCTGAGTGGCTCCTTTGATGTGGTTTGCGAACTCATCCTTGCGAATGTCAAGGGGGATGCAGTGAACTTTCAGGTGGCCAATGCTCTGGCGTTAGTTCCTGATGCCGATAAACCCCGTCAGTTAGCAAGGATTATTGTGGCGGCTTATAAAATGGTTGGCCGCACTTCTAAGGGTGTAAAGGCTTTTTCTGAAAAGGAGAAGAAACAGCCCCAGGGACAGTCTTCGGAAACGGGTGGACAACCCAAGTCCAAAAAACAAAATTGGCCGAAAAAGCAGAATCAGGGTAAGCAGCAACAACAACAACAGCAGACACAGGTTTCTGGTCCTGCGCCTTCGCTGCCTGCGCAGTCGGATAGAGTTTATGATTTGCGCGATCGCGCGACGATTAAATCGCCTGAAAGATTTCAGGCTTCTGACCAACTCTCTCCTCGTTCCTTTCAGGACTCATCGGCTCCGTCAACCGGTGGTGGAGGGGGTGGCAGGGGCAGGGGTGGCCAGCAAGGACGTGGTCAGCCCCGCCCGCGAAGTGAAGGGGATCAGCGGGACGACTCTACGCCCAAGAGACCGCAGTTTGCCATGAAGAAGGTCGCAGCCTTAACGGCGCATCGATATGCCCCAGATAGTGAGAACGCGGCTTCGGAATCTGACGTGGGCTCTGACCTTGCTGGACAGCGTGGCGGAGATTACCATAGTGAGAGAGGCCCTCCGTCCACTGTTGAAGGTGACAGCGACTGACACTTATGTTGTGATTGAAACGGCTGATACACATGTTGCTCCCCCTGAACGACTTTTTGAAATTGTACTGTTAATAGAAGGTGACATGCAGCGAACTGTAAAAGGGGTATTTTGGGAAAATCTTTCGTCTACGTATGACATTTTACTTTCGGAGGCTGACTGGCCCCCACCTTTTGTTCTCGCAGCTCCACGAGGAGAGGAGGTGATCCTCCCCAGTTTCGCGCACACTGTATCGAGAGTGGAAGCGCTGCATTTTGCAGAAGAGTGGGCTCTGGCGCTTGCGCCGGCTGTGTACCGAAATCAGTGTGGCTGGGATAAATTGTCTCCTAGCCATGAGATTCCTTTACGGTCACAGCCGCAGCCACAACCTCAGTATCCCATACGGCGTGAAGCTAAAGCTTCTGTCGCGGCTATCCTTGAACCAATTGGAATATCAAGGTGTAATTGAAACGTGTGTGTCACCAATGAATAATCCCCTTTTTACTGTGAACAAGCCGGACGGCTCATATCGTCTGGTTTTGGATTACCGGCATTTGAACTCGCATTGCCGTAACTGTGCAGTACAGAATACTCACGGCTCTGCCCTAGTGAATAGTCTTGAGCGTAAACGGTTCGAAACCACGCTTGACATTTCCAATGGTTTTTATGCACACAGATTAGATGGTCTAAGTTCCCAATGGACCAGTTTTACATGCGGCGGTATACAAAAAATGTTTAAACGACTCCCAATGGGCTATAAGAATAGTCCTGGAGTGTTTGCCGCCCGCATAGTCTCTCTTTTGGAGAGCTTCGATCCAGTTGCTTGTTCTTATGTGGATGACATTTATCTCACAGACGACGAACTTTGGGAGCATCTGTGTCGAGTAAACAGCATAATTTGTAACTTTGCAGACATGGGTTACAAGTTTAACTTTGCGAAATCGCACATTGTGGAGTACGCAGTGTTGTTTCTGGGTTATGAACTTAACCACGAAGGAAAGGGGTTGGCTCCTCACTTCCTGGAGAAGTGCGCGCAGTTGCGCTCTCCGACAACGCTGAAAAAATTACAGTCTTTACTGGGTTTTTTAAATTTCGGGAGGACATACATTCCGGAATATGCCCAGCGTATCAAGCCTTTGTATGCCTTGATACAACCATCTTTTTCCAAATCATGCTGGCTGCCTGAGCATTCACACATTCTGCAGTCTTTGCAGGCTGATTTGCTCGCTTCTGACTACTTACAGACTCGTGATAACCATACCAACCTGGTGATAAGAATTATCCCTGGGGCGGTGGGTTTCACATACCTGACTTTTAATGAAGGGGATACTGTGCCTATTGCTTACAAGTCACACTTGTACACTTCGGCTGAACTGCGTTTTTCCACTGTGGAGAAAGTTTTAACGGCTGTGCAGATGGCAATTCTTAAGGAACGTGCCCTGTCACAGGGAAAGCGCATGTTGGTTGTTACCCCATGTCCTGCCTTGGAGGCAGTCACAAAAGCCAGTGTACCAAACTCTAAAGCTTTGCACCCTCGGTGGATTCAGTGGGCTACATCCTTGACATCCCAGGATGTCACGTTTATTTTTGACGCCGCTTTACGGTCGCAGGAGTATTTACAGTATGAATTTGTTCATCCTGCTCCTTTAACGATGCGGCCGTTGGAGGATTTCCATTGTATCATTTACACTGATGGTTCGGCGCAGGTTGCGCATGGCTCTAAACATGCCTACGTTTTCCGCTTGCGCCATTGTGGTCGGTGCCATGGTGAACGATGAGTTCAAGTCCAGTGTCGTGCACACGCAAACACTAGGGGACTGCACCGCACAATTAGCAGAGCTTCGTGCTCTAATGCTCGCATTGGAGTACGCTGATCCTAGTGTGACGACTTTAATCGTAAGTGATTCTTACTACTGTGTCCAGTCTTACAATGAGAACTTGTTCTTTTGGATTCAGAATGATTTTCGTGATTCCAAAGGTAGCACAATAAAACATAAAATGATCTGTGTCCGAGTGGCGTAACTTAAAGAGAAACTGCCGCTCGTGTTTGTGATTCATACTCTCGGCCATCAGCGCGTGGGGGTCCACGCTGTTGGAAATTCGCTTGCTGATGAGGCAGCGAAGTCTGCGGTATCAAAATACTTAGTTGCAGCAGTCACAAGGTCCAAAAGCAAAATAGATGATGACATCTTGGCGGCTGTTGCTGCCACGGAGAAGGGAGGTAAATATCCTGCGGGGTTCCCTTCGAAGTACACATACCACTTAAGTCCCGATAAGGTTCCTTATGTGAAAATTCCTGAAGTTGGCGAACGTCTAGTTCCCAACTCGGATCGCAGGGCTTCTCTGATTACAGCGGCTCATGAAGGTGTGGCGTCTGCGCATGCGGGCGTCTCAGCCACTGTAACTCAGCTACAACAAAGGTTCTGGTGGCGGGGACTGTACAAACAGACGCGCGATTATGTCCTTATGTGTGACATTTGCCAGCAGATTAAGCCTTCTACTGCTGTGCGTCCGCCTCAGACACAGTTGTACATCTCTAATAAACCGCTTGGTTGCGTTTATTTGGATCACTGCGGTCCTTTTTCTTCTGATACTGCGTTTAAATACATATTAGTAGCAGTTGACTCATGCACACGCTTTGTGTGGGTATGGCCACATCGAAGCGCTGATTCGCGGACTGTCATTAAGGATTTGCGTGTCTTTGTGGGAATTTTTGCCTGTGGTACTTTCCATTCGGACCAGGGTCCGGCTTTCGCCTCTAAAGCGTACAAGGATGCTATGGTTTCGTTGGGAGTCCAAGTCAAGTTTTCAAGTCCCTACAGGCCCGAGGGCAATAGTGTAGTACAACGAATGAACCGCGACTTAAAGCAATCTTTGACAGCCCGAGTTATAGGCACTGGTAGAAACTGGCTGGCCCACCTCAATGACGTGCAGCGTGCGCTTAATAATCTCCCTAGAAGGTCTCTGGGTGGGCGGACCCCATACGAAATGCTCTTTGGTATCAAAATGTACGTCCCTGACCTCGATGGTTTAGACTGCCAGGCCCAGGCCGCGGCCTTTGACGTAGATGAACATTGCAATGTTTTACAGGATCTACAAAAGACCAGAGACAGTCTTGCTAAGGAACACTTGCCCTCCACGTCGGATGATGCGTTGCAGATCCCGGTAGTTGGCTGGCTACCCCAAGTTGGAGAACTGGTTCGTGAGAAGATCGATAACAAGAAAGAGTTTGGTCCCTCATATCGAGCACCGGTTCGAGTTCTTGGAGTGAAGGGCACAAGAACAGTCATATTACCACCACTTCCAGGTCGTAAAGAAAACAGATTTATTTCTATTGACAATGTCAAGGCACACAGGGTGGACGATTCTTCATAGCATGACACCGGCTGTATCCTGTCCTTCCATGGTGAGGCACTCTGTGCTGGCTATTACTTCTGGTGCAGAACAGGAGGTGTCCCTCGAGATGCCTGCTATATCCAGTCCTTTATTAAATACTATTCCTGTTACTAACATTGATGAGCTGACCTATGCATATCCTGCTGATTTATCTATGCCTGATTTACAAGCTCGTTTGGCTAACCAGTCCAGATTCTCTTTTGACTCTGATTCGGAACTTTCAAAGAAACCATCAACTATTGCAAAATATACCACGTTATTTAAAAAACATTTTTTAATTCCACCTTAGACATATGTTTGGCTGATACTATCCATGACCAGGCAAGTCAACAACGTCTCCTCGGCGTGCTTCAACATCCTACGCATGCTATGGAAGATCTTCCGGTGGATCCCCACCGAGACCAGGAAGACCGCCACCCAGGCCCTCGTCACCAGCCGACTGGACTACGGCAACGCCCTCTACGCCGGTACCACCGCCAAGCTCCAGAAGAGACTCCAGCGGATCCAGAACGCCTCAGCCAGACTCATCCTCGACATCCCACGAACCAGCCACATCACCGGACATCTGAGAGACCTTCACTGGCTCCCCATCAACAAAAGAATCACCTTCCGCCTCCTCACCCACGCACACAAAGCCCTACACGACCAAGGCCCGAGCTACCTCAACAGCCGGATCAACTTCTACGCTCCCAAACGCCACCTCCGATCAGCCAACCACGCCCGCGCCGCCGTCCCCCGCATCCGAAGAGCGACTACAGGAGGAAGGTGCTTCTCCAACCTGGCCGCCAAGACCTGGAACTCCCTCCCTACCGACCTGCGCCTGACCCAAGACCACCTCTCCTTCAGGAAGAAGCTGAAGACCTGGCTGTTCGAGCAGTAGCGGCATCCCCCCCCCTCCACTCCCCCCCCAGCGCCTTGAGACCCTACGGGTATGTAGCGCGCTCTATAAGTGTCACTGATTGATTGATTGATACTATTTTCATTTTATCTTTTTATGTCAATTGGTTTTGTGTTTCATTTTTTCCGCCTGATCGATGGCCATTATGTCAAAGAAAGAACAGGAATTCGGTACCTTAATGGAACATTGGCCCCTCTTTCCTCCTCACATTCAGCACACAGACTAAAACGAGACTTAAATACAGTAGAGATTACTGCTTGGCCTGTCCTTGATGGGATTGTGTGGGATGCTGTTAGGTTTCAGATACATGACCCCACAGAAGTTATTATTGTTCCTAATGTGCTTAGAGTAAACATGGGAGATGTGATTAAACACAATGTTCGTTCTGATGATTGGGATCTTCAGGCCGTGGAAGCATTGTTCTCTGATTTAAAATATTATGCGGCCTTTGATGCTGAGGATTTGTACTTAGATTCTGTCAATTATGGTGATTTGTTTTGTTTTCAACATTATGGAAATCATTTCTTGCATAAAACAAGTTCCAGGAGGGTTCCTGTGAATTACACACAGTGGGAACATTGCCCTGCTCCTTTACAAGGGAGCTCTAGTACATTTCTGGGTAAATACTCTTATTTTACAGACTTTAATCAATCACATCCTGAGTCTTTTTATTTTAAAGTGACACAGAAATTCATGTCCAAAGTTAGACTTACCGATACAAAATTATTGTATTCGAAGTCCTTTCTAGACAGGTTAGCTATAGATGGCTATGAGTTATGGAAGGAGGTTATTGACCTTAAATCGGTTTGGGGTACCAAAGATTGGCAGGTACAAGGCACTGAGGCTTTGCATCGTGCATGTCTCATCCCGAATCACATGTTGTTTTTAAATTCTACCATTTCCCAAACAACATGCTTTGGATTGGCTACATCTAAAAAATTGAATGCACCAACTATCCCTGATTTGGAAGAATATTCAGGTTGGAATAATTTCACTACATTGTCCATCAGTGGGATACAAGCACTCTTGCACAATTCCTCCTTTAATATTACCAGTTTTGATCCGGAGGGGTGGCTTTTGTGGCAAAGAAGCTCTGATTCTTGCCAACGTCGTTTTTTGGGTTTGTCTGAAGGTTTTACACACATCAGGCCAGATCCCCGTTTTGAAACAGGTCACACTGTTACTACTTATTCAGTGGGCAAATTGTGTCAGAACTGGTTACAACATTCCACTTTGGCTGCAGTTAAACTACATCTGTCCCAGTTGAATGAGAATATAGAGCTGAATGATTTTATAAAAGGCCCGGCTAAGGGTAGGTCTAAGTGCTGGCTTTATGCTGTTTACAATGAAATTTGGAAATTTTCACAGATTGAGGCAGCTAAACGCCTGAGAGCTATTGATCAAGCAAATTTGGAAAAAGTGCTTGCGGTGGTCGATAACAGTATCAACATGCTTTCTTCCAGGATTTACACGTTGGATAATATTGTTTCTTCTGTTGTTGATATTGTGCATGATGAAGTGTCCACGTTATACCATGGTCAGAATCAATTACGCTCTGTAATGCAGTTTGCATGGACCCTACAGACACTTAAGTCTGGTCGAGTTCCCTGGTACTCATTGAACATTTCGTCCCTTTTCGCCCCTTTTAATCTGACTGAAAAGCAACGCATGCTTTCAATGCGTGATGCATCATTTTCTATGTTACATATTGAAAGGCTAGAATCCTTACCTTTCTCTGTTGCTTAAACCACTACTGCTACATGGCTTATTCATGGATTAATTACATTACCATTTCCCTTATACAAATTTACTAATTGTATGCGGTATATTGCTATAGGACGATATGAACCACTAGGCAATGCATTCCTCCATGAGGCATGGTCGTTACCATACACATACAGATGTCTGAAGGATGGAAAAGAAGTAAATCTTAATGGTGAGGAATGCACACAGTCACCTGACCATTCATTAATATGCAGACACATTCAGTTACACGGTTCTTGTAATCAGGACCGGCCAAATTTAGCATGTGTTTTAAAAGGCACGCCAGTTCCAGCAGTAGTTCCCACATTTACATTATTGACTAATGGTAGTTATTTGCTTTTAAACAACGAAGTATGTTGTGGGTTATTAATTGGTGTGGCTTATGTGGTAACTGTATCAGAGCGTGTGGTGTGTTGCAAAAACGTTCTATACCCACCCACGCATGGGTCTTCAGATGTCTCCATCTGGCCACGGATACCAACCTTGAAAGCGAAGTTCAATGGTTTAAGCAGAATAAGGGCCCTTTTGTCTCAAAAACAAGTGACCCTGAGTTCGGCCCGGGAAAATTATGTCCTTCACATAGCTAACACACGCACAGAGGTGCAGGCACTTTTAAATACTGACTTACCGTTTCATTTCTGTGAGCTGGTGCACCAGATCTTTAATGCATCTTCCACGACTGGGCTCGCACATTTTTTTAAATTGGTTAGCAGTGGCCTCGTGACTACATTTGAGAAAAGTTTTGGTATCATTCCCACGTTTTTCCATTCTATTTTTTCAAGTTTGTTTGGTGGTCTACCTGTTTTACTGGCTGTGGCTGCGGGCGTTTTGTTATTGTTTTTCTTTATAAAACATGGATGCCCATCCTGCGCAAGAAGCCGTTCAACGCCTCCTGACACTGTGCCGTAATCGGATGCTCAATTACTATGGAACATTGCCGCTTGCAGCATTAAGCACGGCTTATAGATTGTCATTTCGGTTCACTGACTTCACGTGTGTCCAACCTGTGCTTCACTGCCTGAGCTGCGAGTTCGATTGGGCCATTGATTTGTGTTTATGCTTGAAGACTGCTCCTGATGTCGATTTTGATCAGCTAATGCGTCCCGTAGTGGCTCACGAGCTGATTTGTTCTGGCGAAAGAGTTATGGCCTTGGCAGCGATAAATGGAGTACTGGGTCAATGGGAGATCTCTGCAGCGGCGCATGCCTTTCTGACACACAGCGTTCTGGTGAACCCACCGAGTTGTCCTCTGACATTACAGGAGGATCCGATGCTGGAGGAGCACGTATGTTCTTTCCCATTGCTGAATTGGATTGCTGAACTATTTTCGGATGATGGCAGTGATTTCATACTGGAGGCTGTTGCAACTTACTTTGCATATACTGTCCAATCGTGAGATGCCTGGGAGGATTGCTTTGTAATGGAATATGACTTTCCCCTTGCTGAATTGGAGGGATGAACTGTGTTCAGATGATGAAGAGTTCAATCATGAGATGTCGCTGAGAATGACGTTAATGTGGCACATGACTTTGGATATCGGATAAGTGCCTTGTTTTTTCTTACAGACATTTGAATTAATGCGACCTGGTCCTACATTTCATATTTTGGAGACCTGGCGGATAACTTTTGATTCGAAAGTTTTTTTTTTTTTTTTTATTTGAGGCCACTGTAGGCATTCATACATATTCATTCATACAAATTTTTTTAGCTTATTTTAGCCCAAGATTATTGAACTTTGCTTTCATTTTATGTATTTGATTTAGTATTGCCTTTCCCTTATGTTTGACGGTGCTCGGATCATTGGGGGGGTGTCATATGGATACTTCGTTACATATATTGCGTTAAGTTAGCATGAGTGTATTACATGTCTAAACAGCCATTTTTCCTTCGGCTTCAGTTTTGCACACGACACCTACTTGTTGTTGTCGCTTTCACCCTAGAAGCGGTGATGTGATTTATTTGAGAATAATATGTTATTACTATGCTATCAGTTTTGCTTGGTACACTTGGTACAACTGTCTGCACACTGAGAGCTGCACACTCTAAGAATAACCTAACACAAGGTTGCTGGGAGGCCTGATCCTCGCACCACATTAGACATAACACAAATAATGTTGATGCCAACATTTTGGCTCTACGCGGGTTTAAGTTAGAGTTACAGGGAATGAACGTAGACACTTGGTGCTGCGCATGAAGAGAGCTGGTAGCTGTTGATGTGATCTACTCCTACTGACATTTAGAGGTATGGGTCCGCCCTGCTAAAACCCGAATGAGACCTTTTTAGATATAATATAATATGCTAAATAGGGTGCGCAAAATATAGGTGATATAGATTTCTATAGATTTTGCATTGTAACATGCTATCACCTTTTGCTTACTATGGATTAGTGACTATGCTGCTAACTCTGATTTTTATATTATGCATTTTGGTATTATACAAGATACTGCGTTTGAGAACCTTGCATTGAATAATAAATATTTCAAACTTGCACGTGTGTTCTTTGACTCTCAGTTTTGGTTTGAAATGATTATATAACGAAAGAGTGTTCATGTGTTCCACGATTCCTGAGGTATTCTAAAGATCATGTTCTGGTTTGTCTAAGACATGGATCATTTCATAATGATCCATGAGACACTGTAGCTAGCTAGGTAAGGGGATTTCTGATACTGAGATGAGTTTTGGATCATCCTAACTCACTGAGGTTCTAGATCTCTATGCACAGTTCTGTGGGAGAACGGAAACCCTGCTACAGCAGAGGAAGTGAAAATCTGCCGCTTGGGCCCTAGAACGGTGAGGAACATTACAAAGACCGATGGGATGAACAGCATTGTAGGGACTGACAAAGGAAAACTAAAGAACAGTACCTACCTACAGAAGACCTGTGAAAGCCCTAAGACCTCAAGGAAACTCAGAGTAAGCTGCCAATTAAAGGTACCACCTTGAAGAAACAGGGCCCCATGACCAAGATAGGCTTCAGGAATATGAGAAGGAGATAGGGAAATTGTGGAGGAAGAATGCAGCTCAGACCCCAAATCCTGACACATTGTATTATGCCTACTGGCCCTCGGGGTTAGGTTAGGGAGCAGTAAGCAAAAGAGTGGCTTTGGGAGACAACTTAAACAGGCTAAATCAGAACATACAAAGGGCGGCCTGCAGTATGACAAAATAGCCTGGAGGACGCCTCCACTGAGACCTATTGCTGGGCCAGGTTACCCTGTAACACCAAGCGGCCGGATAGGAGATGACATGGGATGTGCAAGAGCTAGGCCTTGAGCACACCTATCCACCACATACAGGCGTATAATGCCAAGAGATCACTGGCAGCTCTTCATAGGGGACAATATACTGAGAGGAGTGACAAACGGAATAGTTACTGGCCCACATAGGAAATGGAGAAACCTAGGATTTAAACTGGAGGACATTTACAAGAGGCGCAGGAACAGGCCAGGGTCTCTAACGCAGATGCAGACGCAGACCAGACCAAACCTCCAACAGATTCAATCAGTCTACAACTAACTAAGGTTCTGGAGGTGATTACAGACACCAGAAATACCCTACAGCAAGACAGAAGTGTAGTGTATGTGGGACTGGGTTTGCTTCGAACAAAACATCAACAGCGTAATAGGAGTGGAGCACAAGATGGAAGACGTGCAGCCGGAATGTGTGAGAATATCCCAAGTCGTACTGAAACTTAGAGATAGAGTAAAAATCCTTGAAAAGATTGCGGAAGATGCACAGGGCTACAACAGGCGCAATAATATAAGAGTATTGGCCCTTCGGGAAGGCACAGAAGCCAGGCGCATGGTAGTCTATTTAGAGAACTGGATAAAATCAGAAGTGGCCACGGAGGTTCTAACCCCTTTCTTTGCGCTGGAAAGTTCCTTCTAGACCGATCACACCTGGCAGGATGCCTCAACCTGTAGTGGCAAGATTATTGCACTATAGATGCTGTGATATGTGGAGTGCAAAAAAACAATGGATTTAGGCCCAGATCTCTCTACTGGGGTGAATGTATGACATTGTTCTGCATTCTGTCCATCAACTGTAGTTTTTGTATTTGTCACCCGGAGTGAGATGGGTATGCTCAGACGTGAGTCCTATGCTCTTCACACCACTGGATTCAAGCAAGCCGGGCTGAAGATGGCTGAAATGCCAGAAACCGGTCCTCTGAAGCTTGTTTCCGGTCCAGGGAAGGCATGTCTTGCCAGTTCGGGCTGGACTGTTCCCATGAGGCACAGGGTCAGACTGATTTTTATATGGCCATGTCTGAACTGGGGTGGTGTGGAGTGCAAAAAACAATGGATTTAGGCCCAGATCTCTGTACTGGGGTGAATGTATGACATTGTTCTGCATTTTGTCCATCAACTGTGGTTTTTGCATTTGTCACCCCGAGTGGGATGGGTATGCTCAGAGGTGACTCCCATGCTCTCCACACCACTGGATTCAAGCAAGCCAGGCTGAAGATTTCTGAAATGCCAGAAACCAGTCCTCGGAAGCTTGTTTCCGGTCCAGGGAAGGCATGGCTTGGCAGTTCGGGCTGGACTGTTCCCATGAGGCACAGGGTCAGACTGATTTGCATATGACAATGTCTAAACTAGAGTGGTGTGTCGTGCAAAAAAACAATGGATTTAGGCCCAGATCTCTGTACTGGGGTGAATGTATGACATTGTTCTGCATTCTGTCCATCAACTGTGGTTTTTGTGATATCATTCTACAGCAGGTTTGCACAAAAGGCCTGTCTAAAGTAAAAAACCAAAAAGTCTCTATATATCCGGAATACACCGCTGCAGTACATGCAAGGAGATCATCATGAGCAGAAGTCACGAGAGCGCTTAGAGACCAGGGGATACAATATTCTCTAATGTATCCATCAAAGCTAAGAATAATCATGGGTGGCTCTACCCATTTCTGCGACACCCCCGACTTTGCATGGTTATGGCTAGAAGATCACAAAGTGGGAGTGGTTCCACAGAAGGTGCGCTCTAAAGCACTGCCCCAACAAAAGTGAAGGAGAGGGAGCTTCTGCAGAAAGCTGTAAACTGGTGCAGGAAATGGTCCCTCAGCCTCACAGACTGAAATGGAAAGGGTAGAGGCACAACAAGCGGTGGCTGAGATAGGAGGGTACCAGCATACATCCAAAGACAGCGACTCATCATCAAAATGGAAATCAGTGAGAACTGACCTGACCACCTCTGGAGACGAGGAGAGCAGATTGCCTGAAGTGACACCACAAACTGCAGACCACATTGTTTGATATCCTTTAATATGTATGAACTGCCTTAGGCAACAGTCAGATGCTGGGGGGAGGGATTATGTGAGTCCGACCTCTTCTCAAAGACATGGAGACGATTTGCAGCTGGAGCTATGAAGAAGGCGGGGAGCCACCTCTCACTCTAACAATGATTATCCCTAAGCCAGGATTCTTCAATCCATGTGACAGATAGCGGGCTGCTGCAGTATGCATGGATTCTAGACAGCATTACAAGGCACACCCCATCTGGTAAAGCCCACACAGGATGACCAGAAGAGATATTCGGATATCACATAGTTGTTACGAGCAGTTTGGATGGCAGGCTGTTGCTTCCCTAGGGTGTGGGAGTTGACATTGGGGTTTAGTTTGTTCTCTTTTACCCTTTCCCTTCCTTTCTTACCATTTTTCCTCTGCTACACCCTATTTTGTGGAGAAGGTGCAAGTCCAGCATGTGGGCTGATGGAGGGGGAAAAGGGAAGTTGAACGGGTGTAAAGTCCTGACAAATGAGCATGCAAACACACCTAACATTACAAAGGGGATAGCAATTATATCTTGGAATATCAAGGGAATGGGATCCCCGCTTAAGATAAACAATAGACAGAGATATCTTACAGGTAGAGGAGCCCAAATTACCCTGCTCCAGGAAAAACACTTACTATGGCCCAAAATAGACAGGTTGAGGCGAAGACGGAGAGGCCACATCTATGTGACGCCTTAGTGTATGCCAGGGATACATTCATTTGGATAAGAGCAGGAATACCATTTGCGTAATACATTCAAAAACTGATAAGGAAGGACAATATGTCCTGGTTGAGGGCAGGCTTTATGGTAAAGAAATTACTCTAGGCCTCTACACCTCTAATCAGGAACAGCTGAACTATTTCCGAAAGCTGTCTACACATCTGGGAGCTTCTTCACATGATACACTCTTGTTAGGAGGAGATTTTAATTGTGTACTAGACATACACCTAGATATTTCCTTTCCTTCCCAGAAAGGGACAGTGGCGAGGAAATTGGCGACTGGCCTGCGGGAATGGCTTGCAAACTGGGGGTTGTTAGATGTGTGGAGAATACACCATGAGATGGATCACACTTATTCGTACTACTCAGCAGTGCAAAAATTACACACCGGAATAGACTGATTTGTATGTTCGCACAGAATGGCACAGACAATCACACATAGAATACCTGGGAAGAGCCATCTCAGACCCTAGCCCAGTGCTAATACACTATACTCCAGTGGAAGAGACACTGCTGGCCCCACATGGCGCCTAGACCCAACAGTACTGGAAGATGCACACTGCTGAAACTCTTAAGCAGAAACTATCTCATACTACTTCACTAATAATCAAGGGACTGCATCCACACGTTAGGTTACATGGAAGGCATTTAAAGTGGTGGTGATAGGGCAAAGCATTAGCCTCTTGATAGGAGCATTAGCGGAACTACTCAGAGCTAAATAAAATAGAACAAAACTAAGTGTACTGGACAATGCAGTGGGAGGTTGCCGGGACACAAGAGCAGAGGCCCAAAGAATGAGAAAGCAATACCATGCCACACTAGAGAAGTTGAGGAATCATGACCGTAAGCTTTACATCACAAAGGTACATGAAGGAGAGGGAAAGGCGGTAGAATGCTGGCATGGCTTATTAAAAATTAATCTAGGAGCCCTCCCATTACTAGGCTATACACACATGGTGGGCAACCCATATACACCCCCTCGTTGATTAACCAAGTATCCAGCAACTATTATAAGAAGCTATATGGAGCCCTCTCTAGCCTTACTGAGAAAGTACTAAATATTTACCTGTTGCAAATACCGATAAAACTGCAAGATGCTGAGCATCGCAAGACACTAGGAGCCCCTATCACTACAAAGGGGATCGGCGCTGCAGTAAAAGGGTTAGCGACAGGCAAAACGCCAGGCCCAGATTTTACAAAACATAATTAGAGGTGTTAGCGCCACACCTCGAGAAAGTAAATGCAGAGGCCTGGGAAATATGCCTGCTCCCTGAATCGACTAGAGATGCAGTAGTAATACCCTTGCCAAAAGGCAAAGAATAGGACGCAAGGGTAACGGACTATCACCCTCTATCCATGCTAAGCCTAGATTTTAAGATCCTGATTAAAGTGCTGGCCATTAGGCTTCTCCCCCACATGCAGGGTCTACTGCATGTGGACCAGAATGGGTTCATACGCACACACAGTACTTCGCACAACCTCATTAGACTCTATCATGTTATGTATCGCCCAACAACGTAGGCTAACCAAGGAGCAATGTTGATGTCAGTAGACTTAGAGAAAGCCTTCGACACAATTAGATGGGACGTCTTACTTTTGGTAATGAAACAAATGGGCTTAGGTGATGACTGGATCAAGTGGGTCAGGCTATTATATACCTCCCCAATGGCGAGAGTTAGAACTGGAACCACACTTTTGCGACAATATGATCTACATAGAGGCACTAGACATGGATGTTCTCTCTCCCCCTCCTGGCAATAGAACCCCTAGCTGCACAATTCACAGAGACAGGCCAGGGCTGGGGAATAAAAGTGGGAGACAGAGAGCATAATATTTTACTATATGCTGATGACATACTCCTCTATTTTAGTGACAGACTGATGGGCATTCCAAAAGCTGTGATACAATTAAAACAATACGATGTCGTTTCTGAAACACATATATTTCTGGTATATAAAGGACTGGCAAAACCAATACGGCTCCCACCAGGCGTGGTATCCTTTAGATACTTAGGGATACACGTATTTCACGCCTTGGAGGATTTAAAAGACAGCAATCTGGGGGGAGCCCTGCACTCATTGAGGGACTGTGTACCCTTCTGGAGGTTACTGAAATTGCCCAATATGGCCAGAAGATTGATCTCAAAAATGGTAATACTATCAAGACTTCTCCATTACTTTGCCAATATGCCTAAATATATACTGACGTCCTGGTTTGAGCAAATAGACACACTGCTCTGGGATTCAATATGGAATCGGGGCAGACATAGGGTGTCTTTAATGACACTGAAATGCCCAATGGACGAAGGGGGTCTTGGAGTTCCAAACTTTGAGTTGTATATTCTGGCATCCCAGCTCCAGTAGCTTACACAATGGTTAGATGGGGTGAACCACGAAGAACTACATTAATCAGGGAAACCAATGCACATAGACCTATTGGTGGCCAAATAATTCCACTGTGATCCCTCAGCCTGGCATATTGCTTGATACAGACCCGGGATGCTGGCATAAATGTATACAAAGAGCTAAGGGAGTAGCGATATATGCCCCGTCATTACCGTTAACAGGTGTAACACATGGCAAACCTCTCACTTATTTCACCCAAAGACAATTGGCAGCTTGGACGGAAGTGGGTATACACACAGTGGGGGACTGCTACCTACAGGGAACATTAATCCTTATGGAAGACCTGATGCACTCTTATCAGCTGCCCCCTGGACAATTTCTTACCTACAAAGCACTGGTGGGCACATTTGAAGACCTAGGGTGTAAAGGGGTGTTGAAACCCCACCACACTTAATACATTGCAGTTACTGATGTCAATGGGAGCCACAAAACATGTAATTACTTGGTTCTATTGATCCATAGTAGGCATGACCAAAGGCCCATTCGACACGTTAAGGAACAAGTCGGAAAAAGCCCTTGCCCATGACTTTACAGACTCAGAATGGCAAAAAATCCCAAACACACCAAAAAACCTTCATTAACACTAGACTGAAGTACTCCCAATACAAATATGTACATATGACCTACATGACACCACAGATTACAGGTCACATATGGAGGAGAGCCTCGACCTTGCCCTGGGTGTGGACACATGGACACGGGGTTCCCACATATGATATGGCATTGCCCACAATTACAGATATACTGGACAGGAGTGCTGGAGGCCCTACACATGACATTAGGACGAACTCTCGCTAGAACATTTGAGGCCTGTATATTGGGATTATACGCAAGGAACTAAGAGTGAAAAAAGTGGGAACCAGGTTTGTAGACTTGGCACTTTGTCTGGCCAAGCGGAGAATTGCTATAGAATGAAATCAACGGTAGGGACAACTGTGATAGCATGGAAAAGAGAAGTGACAAAGTGGGCTAGAGAGGATGAGCGTGCATTGATCAGGGAAGAAACTAGGGGGAATTCATCCAATAGCAGATCTATGGGCTGAAGTATTAACCACAAGGGAAAACCCAGAACAGAGTAATGATGAAGAACGGCATATGAGTGAAAATACTACATAAGATGAGGAGAAGGGGTCCTCTGTTATTGGGGTAGAGGAGACGCAAAGTGGCGCATAGGCTGATCAACCACCACAGCAATTAGGCATTAGATGCTGCTCTCCAAATAGGATACACTCAACTCCCTCAGAGAGACTGCTTTCGCCATAGATTTCATAACCTGCTGAACGCAGGGAAATGTTAGAAGCCTTTGACATCCCCATTGGTCCTTATTATGTGATTAGGAACAAGATCCTCAATTGCAACCCCCCTCCACACAAACCTCTTGCCATCCTTCCTTCCCTCCCTTACCCTCTGTTATAGTTAAGTAAAGTTAGTACATAGGAGGTACGCACTTTAATGATAAGAGAACGCTACAGGGTATTGCTTTATTAGACATATATGACGTACATGTTGATAAAGTAGGGAATGATCTGACATAGATCCGGTGACTGCAATATGGCATTCCCGGGAAAAGCAATCCTCCTGAGGCGGAAAGCCGGGAGAGCGCCAGACATTGCATTTTGTATTTAAAAACTGTATTTTACTGTGTTTATTTCGTGTTTTTAAACCTACTTACTGCACTGCAGCCAGACAGATCACCTTAAAGCCCTGAACAACCGACTTGACGCTGTAACGGGGTCCCCGCTCGATCGCCTTCCCAGGAACAAACTTAGCCCCGCCCACCTCGCTGGCCACGCCCCCGCAAGGTAAAAGGCCGCGCTGATCACTAGCGCAGCCCACTTAAACAATCCTCCTGAGGCGGAAAGCCGGGAGAGCGCCAGACATTGCATTTTGTATTTAAAAACTGTATTTTACTGTGTTTATTTCGTGTTTTTAAACCTACTTACTGCACTGAAGCCAGACAGATCACCTTAAAGCCCCGAACAGCCGACTTGACGCTGTAACGGGGTCCCCGCTCGATCGCCTTCCCAGGGACCAACTTAGCCCCGCCCACCTCGCTGGCCACGCCCCCCGCAAGGTAAAAGGCCGCGCTGATCACTAGCGCAGCCCACTCAAACAATCCTCCTGAGGCGGAAAGCCGGGAGAGCGCCAGACATTGCATTTTGTATTTAAAAACTGTATTTTACTGTGTTTATTTCGTGTTTTTAAACCTACTTACTGCACTGAAGCCAGACAGATCACCTTAAAGCCCCGAACAGCCGACTTGACGCTGTAACGGGGTCCCCGCTCGATCGCCTTCCCAGGGACCAACTTAGCCCCGCCCACCTCGCTGGCCACGCCCCTCGCAAGGTAAAAGGGCGCGCTGATCACTAGCGCAGCCCACTCAAACAATCCTCCTGAGGCGGAAAGCCGGGAGAGCGCCAGACATTGCATTTTGTATTTAAAAACTGTATTTTACTGTGTTTATTTCGTGTTTTTAAACCTACTTACTGCACTGAAGCCAGACAGATCACCTTAAAGCCCCGAACAGCCAACTTGACGCTGTAACGGGGTCCCCGCTCGATCGCCTTCCCAGGGACCAACTTAGCCCCGCCCACCTCGCTGGCCACGCCCCCGCAAGGTAAAAGGGCGCGCTGATCACTAGCGCAGCCCACTCAAACAATCTTTCTGAGGCGGAAAGCCGGGAGAGCGCCAGACATTGCATTTTGTATTTAAAAACTGTATTTTACTGTGTTTATTTCGTGTTTTTAAACCTACTTACTGCACTGAAGCCAGACAGATCACCTTAAAGCCCCGAACAGCCGACTTGACGCTGTAACGGGGTCCCCGCTCGATCGCCTTCCCAGGGACCAACTTAGCCCCGCCCACCTCGCTGGCCACGCCGCCGCAAGGTAAAAGGGCGCGCTGATCACTAGCGCAGCCCACTCAAACAATCCTCCTGAGGCAGAAAGCCGGGAGAGCGCCAGACATTGCATTTTGTATTTAAAAACTGTATGTTACTGTGTTTATTTCGTGTTTTTAAACCTACTTACTGCACTGAAGCCAGACAGATCACCTTAAAGCCCCGAACAGCCGACTTGACGCTGTAACGGGGTCCCCGCTCGATCGCCTACCCAGGGACCAACTTAGCCCCGCCCACCTCGCTGGCCACGCCCCCCGCAAGGTAAAAGGACGCGCTGATCACTAGCGCAGCCCAATCAAACAATCCTCCTGAGGCGGAAAGCCGGGAGAGCGCCAGACATTGCATTTTGTATTTAAAAACTGTATTTTACTGTGTTTATTTCGTGTTTTTAAACCTACTTACTGCACTGAAGCCAGACAGATCACCTTAAATCCCCGAACAGCTGACTTGACGCTGTAACGGGGTCCCCGCTCGATCGCCGTCCCAGGGACCAACCTAGCCCCGCCCACCTCGCTGGCCACACACCCCTCCCTTCCGCCCTCAACACGACTATTTCATCATGTGCATTTACCGAAAGCGCAGCGGACGGACGCGCCCCCGCAAGGTAAAAGGGCGCGCTGATCACTAGCGCAGCCCACTCAAACAATCTTCCTGAGGCGGAAAGCCGGGAGAGCGCCAGACATTGCATTTTGTATTTAAAAACTGTATTTTACTGTGTTTATTTCGTGTTTTTAAACCTACTTACTGCACTGAAGCCAGACAGATCACCTTAAAGCCCCGAACAGCCGACTTGACGCTGTAACGGGGTCCCCGCTCGATCGCCTTCCCAGGGACCAACTTAGCCCCGCCCACCTCACTGGCCACGCCCCCGCAAGGTAAAAGGGCGCTGATCACTAGCGCAGCCCACTCAAACAATCCTCCTGAGGCAGAAAGCCGGGAGAGCGCCAGACATTGCATTTTGTATTTAAAAACTGTATGTTACTGTGTTTATTTCGTGTTTTTAAACCTACTTACTGCACTGAAGCCAGACAGATCACCTTAAAGCCCCGAACAGCCGACTTGATGCTGTAACGGGGTCCCCGCTCGATCGCCTACCCAGGGACCAACTTAGCCCCGCCCACCTCGCTGGCCACGCCCCCGCAAGGTAAAAGGACGCGCTGATCACTAGCGCAGCCCAATCAAACAATCCTCCTGAGGCGGAAAGCCGGGAGAGCGCCAGACAATGCATTTTGTATTTAAAAACTGTATTTTACTGTGTTTATTTCGTGTTTTTAAACCTACTTACTGCACTGAAGCCAGACAGATCACCTTAAATCCCCGAACAGCTGACTTGACGCTGTAACGGGGTCCCCGCTTGATCGCCTTCCCAGGGACCAACTTAGCCCCGCCCACCTCGCTGGCCACACACCCCTCCCTTCCGCCCTCAACACGACTATTTCATCATGTGCATTTACCGAAAGCGCAGCGGACGGATGCAGCGGGCGCGACGATGGCCACGCCCCCGCAAGGTAAAAGGGCGCGCTGATCACTAGCGCAGCCCACTCAAACAATCTTTCTGAGGCGGAAAGCCGGGAGAGCGCCAGACATTACATTTTGTATTTAAAAACTGTATTTTACTGTGTTTATTTCGTGTTTTTAAACCTACTTACTGCACTGAAGCCAGACAGATCACCTTAAAGCCCCGAACAGCCGACTTGACGCTGTAACGGGGTCCCCGCTCGATCGCCTTCCCAGGGACCAACTTAGCCCCGCCCACCTCGCTGGCCACGCCCCCGCAAGGTAAAAGGGCGCGCTGATCACTAGCGCAGCCCACTCAAACAATCCTCCTGAGGCAGAAAGCCGGGAGAGCGCCAGACATTGCATTTTGTATTTAAAAACTGTATGTTACTGTGTTTATTTCGTGTTTTTAAACCTACTTACTGCACTGAAGCCAGACAGATCACCTTAAAGCCCCGAACAGCCGACTTGACGCTGTAACGGGGTCCCCGCTCGATCGCCTACCCAGGGACCAACTTAGCCCCGCCCACCTCGCTGGCCACGCCCCCCGCAAGGTAAAAGGACGCGCTGATCACTAGCGCAGCCCAATCAAACAATCCTCCTGAGGCGGAAAGCCGGGAGAGCGCCAGACATTGCATTTTGTATTTAAAAACTGTATTTTACTGTGTTTATTTCGTGTTTTTAAACCTACTTACTGCACTGAAGCCAGACAGATCACCTTAAATCCCCGAACAGCTGACTTGACGCTGTAACGGGGTCCCCGCTCGATCGCCGTCCCAGGGACCAACTTAGCCCCGCCCACCTCGCTGGCCACACACCCCTCCCTTCCGCCCTCAACACGACTATTTCATCATGTGCATTTACCGAAAGCGCAGCGGACGGACGCGCCCCCGCAAGGTAAAAGGGCGCGCTGATCACTAGCGCAGCCCACTCAAACAATCTTCCTGAGGCGGAAAGCCGGGAGAGCGCCAGACATTGCATTTTGTATTTAAAAACTGTATTTTACTGTGTTTATTTCGTGTTTTTAAACCTACTTACTGCACTGAAGCCAGACAGATCACCTTAAAGCCCCGAACAGCCGACTTGACGCTGTAACGGGGTCCCCGCTCGATCGCCTTCCCAGGGACCAACTTAGCCCCGCCCACCTCACTGGCCACGCCCCCGCAAGGTAAAAGGGCGCTGATCACTAGCGCAGCCCACTCAAACAATCCTCCTGAGGCAGAAAGCCGGGAGAGCGCCAGACATTGCATTTTGTATTTAAAAACTGTATGTTACTGTGTTTATTTCGTGTTTTTAAACCTACTTACTGCACTGAAGCCAGACAGATCACCTTAAAGCCCCGAACAGCCGACTTGATGCTGTAACGGGGTCCCCGCTCGATCGCCTACCCAGGGACCAACTTAGCCCCGCCCACCTCGCTGGCCACGCCCCCGCAAGGTAAAAGGACGCGCTGATCACTAGCGCAGCCCAATCAAACAATCCTCCTGAGGCGGAAAGCCGGGAGAGCGCCAGACAATGCATTTTGTATTTAAAAACTGTATTTTACTGTGTTTATTTCGTGTTTTTAAACCTACTTACTGCACTGAAGCCAGACAGATCACCTTAAATCCCCGAACAGCTGACTTGACGCTGTAACGGGGTCCCCGCTTGATCGCCTTCCCAGGGACCAACTTAGCCCCGCCCACCTCGCTGGCCACACACCCCTCCCTTCCGCCCTCAACACGACTATTTCATCATGTGCATTTACCGAAAGCGCAGCGGACGGATGCAGCGGGCGCGACGATGGCGCCACGATGGCGCGCCGAAGCCAAGCCCGTCTGCGCTCGTCCGCGACCGACCGGGTCAAGGGGCACTCCACTTTGCCCGACATATCACTTACACCTCTTCCCAACTCCTCATGCTCCAGGGCACATGGTCCCTACCCGCCCCCGTCCGCACCCTCATATCCTCTCTTGACCTGAACCTTCCTTCCCCTCCCTCTGAAGAAACTACCAGGTCAGCAATACCTAGAACTCTCTCAGCTTACTATCTTAATACCCGGTCAGCAGTGGCCCACTCACATGAATTATTGGTGCTACTAGATTCTCACGCGCCGGACCTTCTCTTTTTAACTGAAACTTGGTTTGGCGACGACTCCCTTCCCGCTCTACTTGCCACTCTCCCCGCTTCTTATTATGTCATACGAGCTGACCGCCCTGCCGGTCGGACGGGGGGTGGTGTCGCGGTCATCGCTCGAGCTGACCTGCCTTTCCTATCACTATCTCTGCCAGGTATCACCACCACTGAGTATCTAGCCATCCGTACCACATCTATCACCCCCCCTCTCACTTGCTTTCTTACTTACCGCCCCCCCCCAATCACCCTCATTATTTCTCCCTGAGTTTCAGGAGGTACTGGCCACTCTTACGGTTAACAACTCCTCCATCCTATTATTGGGGGATTTTAATTTCTGGCCCACAGATCCTGAAGAGTGCCCGTCCTCCAAAGAGTTTTCTGAAACTCTCCAATCCCTCAATTTTGTACCTCACGTCCACTCCCCCACTCATGTCAAAGGGCACATTTTAGACCAGATTTGGTCTTTAGATTGCCCGGTACAATCCCTAACCATCTCACCTTGCACTTGGTCTGACCACTACCTAATCTCTTTTTCCCTTCCCAACAACTTCACCACCGGGCGCCCACTCCCTAAAAATGTGTGGGTCCGATCATGGAGCCGAGTGGACCTTGAGAAATTATCCACTTCTTTAATTTCTTCCTACCCCACTCTACATGGTTTGTCCTCTCACTCCCAGGCCTCTGCCATCGAACATTGGCTATCTACAAACTGTGATTCCCTTGCCCCTTTAAAGAGGGTAACTTCTAAACGGGAAAAGGACGCCAACTCATGGTTTAATGAAGATCTTAAAGCCTCGAAATTAGCGTTGCGCCGAGCTGAGCGCACCTGGAGGAGGAATTACTGCCCCCTACTAAGAGCCGAATTTACCAATACTCTGGCCCAATACAAGAAAGCTATCCTGGCTGCCAAAACAGCTTACTTCTCCTCTAAGATTCTAGCAGCAGAGAACAAATCAAGGGAAATCTTCTCGATTGTCCACAATTTGGCCTTCTCTGATAGGACATCCCTTAAGCCCACTCCCTCCTTAGACCTTTGTCACTCTTTAAACACCTTTTTCATAGAGAAGATCGCCATCATCAAAGCAAATATTCCTTCCCCCTCTCTCTCCTTTGTCGATCCCCATAGCCCTCTCCCCAAAGGACAACTTAATACCCTGCCCTCCCTGACCAAGGAATCTCTGCTTTCTATAATCCCTCTTGTAAAATCTGGCTCCCCACTTGACATTTGCCCTGCGCACATCCTCCGCCATATTTTCATCTCCCTTGATTTTTTCACTACAGGGAATGGATGTCGACGTATATAACTATGCGGACGACCTCCAACTTGTGTTCACCTTTCCCCTTCCTCTGCTTCCATCCTAAATTTTCAGTCCATTATGATTTTTATCCGGGACTGGATGAGCCACAATCATTTGAAACTTAACCCGGACAAGACCGAGCTGGTGCTGACGGGTGGTTCATCCAGTCCCTGGTCCTCACTTTTTTGGCCCCGTCCCTTGGTCCCCTCCCTGTCCCCTCTACCTCAGTCAAGACACTAGGCATCAAACTTAATTCTGACCTTACCCTTCATTCTCAAGTTAGCGCCGTGGTGTCTTCTTCCTTTTTGTCACTCCGTACCATACGCAAGGTATCCCGCTTTTTCTCTGTGGATGCCCTGAAATCTATCATCTTGGCAATGGTCATCTCCCGCCTGGATTACTGCAACGTCCTATACGCTGGCTTACCTGCATATAGTCTAAGGCGTTTGCAGCTGATACAGAACCAGGCGGCACGGCTGGTACTCAACCTCCCCAAGTTTCACCATGTAACTCCCATCCTTAAATCCCTCCACTGGCTCCCTGTTCAGGAACGTGTCCAGTTTAAGCTTGCGTCCATCATCTGCCAAGTACAACTGGGCAAGGCTCCGGCTTTCATTACCTCAGAGATAGTTCCCTACGCTCCTACTAGGGCACTACGCTCAGCCTCGCAAGCCCTTTTGACAGTTCCACGTTTTCGAAGGACAAAATGGGGAGGCTCAAAGTTTTCCACCCTTGCACCAACCTTATGGAATTCCTTGCCTTTTGAGTTGAGGTCCACACTTCTCTACCCCCAATTCCGAAAAAAACTTAAAACCTACCTATTCATCAAAGCCTTTAGCTAGATCATTCGTTATTCCGCTTCCCTTCTTTCTTTTTTCCCCTCCCCTTCCTACCCCTTGAGGTTGTTTGTTAGCGCCATGAAACCGCTGGTGAAAGTGCGCTCTATAAATAATTTTAAAGTAAAGTAAAGTAACCCATTGGGGATTGAACGGACAACATAACATGGAACAATGTTGCATAGAGTATAAAAGACAACCAATTGTTATATAATTATATGCCGTAAACTACATACTGCTGTATAACATATGTATACAAGAAAAATTATAAATTACCAATGTTTTTCTTCTGTGGAATATTGCATAAAAAAATACCAATAAAAAGATGTAAAAAAAGAAAATGTTGCCTAAATGGACAAGATTATGATAATGTAGCACAAAAGTTTGAAAGCCTTGAAGCAGGTAAAATCTAAAAACAGGGAAAATGCTTTGTGATCAAAGTTCATGATCAATTCTATTTACACAGATACAATAAAGCTATTGTATACATCATGTCAGCATTATCAGGAGCATCCAAAGAGAAATGTCTATGTAGGCAGGGAAGCAGCAGGTCACTGTATCTGGTTCCAAGACCACCGACACCGATGGACACAATGGCACAGAGGGTGATGGTACTGGCACGGAGGCCATCAGTTCAACATCATCTTCAGGGGGCATGTACAAGTGACCAGTCCCTAGTGGTGGTGGACCCTGCAGCATTTCTTCCATCTGCATCTTTGTCCCCCACCCAGAAACCCATTCCTACCCTCCCTCTTGCTCCCCTCCAGTGGGTTACACCCACCCCCATAAAAGGGATGTGTCCCCTTGGCTGCAGGCACCTCATCCCCTGCCCCTGTCCTCCTGGCTGTCCAGTGTGATGAATCTGTTGACCTCCTTCAAAGCATCTCTGTAGGCCAGACTGCACTCCTGAATTCCATGCAGGGGCTTAGTTGCCACATTCAACAAATGGTAGTATACCTAGAAGGCATTCATAGTGCTATGTCTGGCCTGCAGAGAGCATTTACAGAACTAGCCTCCTCACTGACTGCAGCCCTGTCCAAACCACACTCACTCTTTTGCACTCACCCACTACAGCAGACACAGCAGACACAAGCAGCACACGCACACATGAACACAAATACACCAGGGCACATAAGCACACACTCAAACAATGTACAGCAACCACACCCACACTCACCACACCCGCCACCACTACACCCACCACCACACCCACCACCAAACCCACTTCCACACCCACAACCAACATACCCAAAATCACAAGCACCACCACACCCACAAGAACCACCACATCCACAAGCATCTCAACCGTACCAACCACCTCAACATCACACTCATCCAAACACACACCTACATGCAAAACAACACCCCATAGAGAAAAGCACACACTCACCCGACCAACTTACACCTGCCAAGAAGCATACACTGCATGCAACTGCCCAACAGACAGACACACTCACACCACACACTCCAGCACCCTCTACCTTCAAAATCCAGTCATCTCCCACCACTCCAACCCTTTATTCGATATCTGCTTTAATTTATGCTCCTACCTTCACCACTTCCAAATGTAAAACCACCCCTCCCAAAATTAAACCCAACCCTCCAAAACCCAAACCCAGCCCTTCCACACTTCCGAACCTACCTTTCCCACCCTTCCCTAACCTACCCCTCCCAAGAAAGATCATTGAGGTGTCTACTCTGTGCTCACTAGATGCCCTTTCCTGAAGAGGTTGCCCTTGGCAGTAACATAGGAGGCAAGTTTCCACCAAGGCCAAAGCATTCAGAGACAATTTATTCTCTTTCTATTGATTTAATTTAAGCTTATTGGCAATAGAAATATCTCATGAGGATAGTAAAACCATTAAAATTGTTTGATTCTTAGAAATGTTTATGGCTAAAATTTGAAGTACATATTTTAATTTACCTTTATGGCAGGAAATGCAATAGATTTTTTGAAAATGTCAACTTTGTTGAATGCATGCACTGGTTAAAATTGTGTGTGATCGCCATTTGAATTTAGGTGCAAGGATTCATCATGAAAAGGAACAGTTGCACCAACAAATAGATTTTTTAAACTATTTTGAAAGTGTAAATATAGGTGGGTTTATTTCAACTTGATAAGTGATAAGAATAAAAACATATGCAGTACACCTTAAAAAATAATGTGACAATTGAAATTTGATAAAATACAGGAATTGCACTAGAGAAGGGAACATGTTACGTCAATTAATATTTTAACTGGTTCAAGTTTGGGACTGACATTGATATTAAAGGAATCTAAAAAGTAAACGTTACACCATGTCTAGTGCAATTTCATAATTTTGTTACCTTTCACTGATCACATTGATGTGTAATGCATATGTTTTTAATTTGGTAATTTATACAATGTATTTCAACACACCTGTATGGTCACCTTGGTATGTTGAAGTCCCTAGATCAGATGTATGGACATGTCAGGGGGAGATGACTTTACTCGCCCCTATGGTCTGCAAGATCATCCTGGTATGCGCCAGTCCCCACAACATCTGTGTCCGGACAAATGTCCTGTGGGAGGTAAACCAAAATGAGCAGGAACCAATGGAGGAGAATGAAGCTGAGGATGGCAGGGGGATCCAAAATTCAGAGGCTGGGAGTCAGCAACACAACTGCATTGTGCAGAATTTCTTCTCTTGAAATACATTTACTTTGAGAGACAGAATTTCCGAACATAATAGGAAGGTCTAAAATGGAAATAATGGTGTCGACATTTATGTCACAGTCCTAGTAAGCATCACCTCACCAACATATCGTCAAATAGAAGTAGGCCTCAAATTGTAGTAATCATGTCTTCACACCAGTTAAGCAACATGGGGCCAGGCGTCTCGCCTATTAATCACACATATACAGAAAAGCAATGTGAAGCAGTGTACTGCACTAAAGATAGAGGGCAGGCATGCCACATTTGCTATTCCAAATTGCTCATTATTCTCCCCTTGCACCCGAGCAGTGCACTGCTGCACAGCTAGCAGTCTTGATATGTTGTGCAGCAACAAAGTGTACAACAGATGGCACTCAGCAATGTTAAGAACATAGACCACCAATTACCATACCTTAGAATAACCTCACATTGTCGGTGTCTAACAATGTGTTATCATGCAGAAGAACAGCATTTTGCTGTACGTAATGTCATAGTATATACCATTATAGAAAATGAGTGAAATTTGTCATGGACAAAGGCCTGGTGTCATACGAACACGTAAAAGCTGTCACCTGTCAAGAACTCATAATGCTTATGTGGCTTACCGTAAAACACAGCACTTGTGAACTATTTCATGGCTACATTGTCACATATACCACGTCATGCCACAGTAGATAAAGGACATATTTGCCATGCATTGCTCAGCAATGCAACTTGTAACAACGGCCTGTAAAAATACAATATGATTAGATGACATTGTGCAGTGACTAAATAGCCAGAGCAGTATGCCACTGAATAGGTTATATCTATGCCAACATCTGAACACCTGAAGAATACTGAGATGCCAATAGTGTGATTTAACTTTAAGGAAAAGGCAGACACAACTGAATGTGCATAAACACTAACTTATTGCACATTATTAGATGGAGGGATTGGGATGTGAACTTTCCTTTGCATTGCAAGAGTTGTGCACCTCTGACCTAAGTGTACGAGTGCATAGTTCAGGGGATCACAAATCATGTATCCACCCAAAGGTGAAATGTAAATTGAGTGTGTGTCATTACAAATGCTTGTGCTAAGGAATGCAGTATCCTTGGATCAGTAGGCACATACAAAGGCCTGCCCTCAGAGTAGATGTACTACTACTAGCGTTGACAGGAGTAAGACAGAGATCATGTGTGAATGTCAATTGACCATCACAGGTTAAATTGACTAACCATGTTTCACTACAGTGATGACTAATGACTCACCTACCAACTCCAAATGTCTGTTGCTGTATGACACACTCACCTCAGACCTACATTAGGTTTTCAGAAATGTTTGTGCATGATGACACCATACAGTGCATTCTTGTCCTTACACTTTGGAGTCAGGCAGTGCAGCAAGGCTACTTGCAGTGCTGGCCTATGCAAAATCCTCATTGATTAGGGCCTACGTCTCCCTACTTTAAATCATCAGCTCATATATATTTATACTGATATACATGTTTCTCACCAAAGTATTATCAATAAAAACAAATGAATGTGCAGAACATGTGTGCCTGTACAAGACATACACAACAGAAAGTCACCAATATGTAACTGTGCACATGCAGAGTTTGTGTGTGTCGATACAGTGTGTTCAGCTACAGACCATTTGCTGCAATCCAAAGAGAATGTACTACCAAAGAGTGTGAGATGACTGAGTTTGTGTCTTCTTGCCCTTCATGATGGGGGTTTCTGTCTTCCATATGTGGATAACAGTATAGTCTATATGATGTCCTGTGAGTGTCAACAGAGGTGCATATAATTTTCATGGCCACACAATTCAACCCAGATAGTCTCCCTGCCCTACAGCTATGCTTGCAATCACATTACAAGAAATGTAAGTTATGTAACATAACACCTTCAATTGTCACCTCTTGTTCTGTGCCCGGGCTGGATTGGCTACCTAGGTCTACCTGCATTGTACCTTGGCTGCCAAAAATGCCCCAGGGTAGGGTAAAAGGACAGGAATACACTGTGTACAATGAATATGGTGGAATCCTGCCCTTTAACTCTAACCTAGGTAGGCACAGCTAGGTGAATTTCTGCGAAGCCCTATGCCAACTGCCCATAAATTAGGCCCTATGAGCAATGAAAATTCACATATCAGAAAAGATTAAACCTGACAGGTAAGAACAGCAAAGGAAAGTGAGACCAGGGTGTGTTTTCCTGAGTTCCACTATTCTCTACAATGTATTGAAGAGAATATGCCACTTGAATGGGTCACAACTCACACATTGACCCAATTGTGCATCGCATTGCCTCTTTGCACGGGTCATATGCTGTGCATCTGAGCCAATGCACTGAAAAAGCATTGAGGCTAATGTGTTGTGCGTTTATCACAAAATGGCAATTTCTCTACTGATGCGTCAGAAAAAGCAACACCTTTCTAAAAAAACGGGCTGGAAGCAACGTGTGAAGTTGCTTTCACTTGCTCTCTGTTAGTCTGTCCTTGGTGTAGGAGGTTACTTGAGCGTGTCAGAGAGTAAAGTGTGCATTTTGGTATTGAGTGGGTGTGTGATGTCTCTATATTTTGTCTCTTTCCCATAAATATATATTGTCCTGTGTCATAGTTTTGTGCTGTTATTTGTCATTGTACTGTTGGTGTAGGCCTTTTTGGATTTGTCATGAATGATGTAATATGTGACATCATAACCAGTGGATTGCAGGGGCGAGAGTTACAGTTAGTACAACTAAGTATAACAGAGGAATTTCAATGGTTTTGTATGAGTGAAATGTCCAGCTAACTAGAACACCCTGGAAACCTATGTTTTTTTTGGTTCACTGATATAATATCGATTACACTAATATAGAATTACACAAATATTGAGGATAAAATATCAAAAAACCAAAATATCTTATTCCTATCTACAAACAGGTAAGTACAAAAATATTGAATCAAAAATATTGTTTAAAAAAATATAGTTAGTCAAAATATCGAATTTTTTTAAATGTCTTAAAATAATTTAAAATAATGAAATAATAAAAATAATTAACTAAAATATACTGATAAATACTTAAATAACCGTTTTACTCGGTGATTGATCGAGCCTTCAAACATATGTTTTAATCAGGTTATCCCTTTAAAAGCTCTTCGTTTCACTTCCCTAATATTTTTGTCAATCTAAACAATGAACAATAATCTCAATTCTTTTTTTTTTAAAAACGCTCCGAATCCCCGCAGTCACGTGAGTACACTGGACTTCCTGGTAAATACTGACGAAGGACTACAGCCGTCGCGTAAACTTGCCAAACACTGTGAGACGCGAGCGGCGATTCCGACGAAGGTAAGGACAAGCAGTGTCCGCGACCGCCCTGCTTTTCAGAGCCTGAGCCTTTACCGTCCGCTTACCTTCCTTTTCCTCCATTTCAGGTGTAATTCGAATTTTGAACTTAATACTAGACGGGCGCTCAATCCGGATTTGTCCATATTGCCCGGTAAGCTGTCATGTTATACCTTCCCTGCTAGTTACGAGAGGACACCACCATAGTACCCATCAGTACTTAAATCATGTTTTTTCCTCTTTCCATTAGGGGACATTGCCTCTCTCAAACTCAGAGGTGAGTGCTGTTAGAAACTGTAAATGCTCATCTTTCTTCAAACAATTTTTGTTACATAAAGTTTTATGTTGTGTTTTTTCTTGTCCAGCGTGATCACGGAAACTGATGGTTGTCTACCACGATTATTGTGTCATTGGAGTTAGACCCTATTCACAAGGTTGGTGGTTGTGCCGACTGGTGGCATGTACACTTTAATCAGACTTAGTCTTAAATATTTTCCTAATCACTGGTTTGGTTTCTTTGTTGTAGAAATTGTTGGTCCTGATGAGAACCCCACAATTTGGGGTTTGAAACGCGTCGACCCGACATGACTTGACTGGACTCTTTGTCACTTCCAAACATTAAAATGATCTATTTATTCAAAACAAGGATCAAAAATTGAACTATAAATTCAGAGAGTTAATACCATTTATAAGGTTCAAACATTTAGATTCTGTTGACAAAGGGCCATATCGTTGCTTTTTTTGTTTAGTTGTATGAGAGTTGTATGAATGTTGTTGGTAGGATGTGTATATTTTGTAAATATTTGTAAATCTGCCGCTTTTTGATATGTTTATTCATATGATTGTTTGTACATGCATACATTTCTAAAACTGAGATATTCAACTAGTTTTAAAAAATAAAAATTTGACTAGTGACGTAAGACAAATACTGACCGTTATGCTTTATTCATAAAGGTTAACACTTACAAACATTTAAAAACAGGCCCAGTATTGGCCACTGTATTGCTCTTTTGGTATGTATCACAGCTGACATAACACTGTTTACTCTTCCTTTGGATATTACAGGACGTGGAAATTCAAAATTACATTTGGTACAAAACTTTCCTTAGACTTGTACTTTCGTCGACAGTATTCTCCACACTATGACGTTGGGATTGTAAGACTTGTTACCTTAAGTTGTTTTCTTCTGTTCTTTTTGGTACAGCAGATGTGGCATATTCTTTAATAAAGGACAAACAGTATCATCCGAATCAGTTCTGAATTTGGGTGCATCCTTGATCTATATCAGCATATGTATATGAGGAACAGCTCTATCTTGATACCCCTTTCTCCAAAAGAAATACAACACTTCTCCAAGAGGAGGATTCTTTTTATTACAGATAAAAGACATCTTCGCTTCAAACCTCTGATTGAAATATCTGAATACATTAATAGGATCCAAAGATTACAATTATCCAGGTGTCTTGTATTCAATATTTTTTATATTAGAATTTGCCTCTTGAAGAAATTCAAGTAAATCATCCCAAGCATATTCAGCACAGCTTAAGGTAGGAAACCACATAGGAGTTCCTAAGTTCCTTAGCATACATTTAAGTTCTCCATGACAACTGTACCAATACTCATTAGCACCATGCTGACATGCCATCAAATTAATCAGCTGAGATTCTAAATGATCATCTCTCTGATGCACTTTATCCATAAATTCCTTTGCAGAAACATTTTAAAGATGCACTCCTGTTTTCAAATGTGGTTGACTGCATATGAAAGTCCGGACAAGTCACTTTCAAACATAAGATGAAATATTTCTGGGATACATTGTCGAAATCTTGGATCTTCTGCATACAATCTTGTTGTCCGATATTCAGATGCAGGAATCTGCACAGGTCATTGATCATATCGTCCACCTTTTCCTGTTGGGAACAGCTGCAGAAAACAACCAGCTTCCAAACTTTTTTCCCATACACTAATGGGACTTCCCTTCACTTTTTTCATTTGGAATAATTCAATAGTATTACCCATGACTTCTTTTGAATGAAGTGGATGTACACTATAATGTTCATAAATTTCCTCACTTTTGGACATGTCCACTTTTTTGAATTTGACCACTTGACGTTTCAGTTTCATCTCCTAAAAGTATTTCTTCTTCCACATACACTTTTTCGTAGTACTCATTGTTTTTTAGCACATATATATATTTGCCTTTTGCACTTTCCTAACATCCACTAACTCTTGCCAGATTTTCTTACTCTTAGTAGGAACGCCATTAACTAGAATAACTAGTGGTTGACTTTCTACATTTTCTACACCAATAGTTTCAATATGTTTCTTTAGATCTAGAGGTAAATATACAACTCTTCCTTTTAATCCTCTCTGTAAATCTGTAGGAGGCAATTCACCTGTTTTAGGCTCCATACGATCAATAGCCTGAAATGGGTGCACACATTGAATCAGAATAGACTCATACGTCTTTAAATCTATCAGTTCTGAAGAAATAGTTACCAACTCTAGATTATTATGGACAGCTCTAGAGGGAATTTTTTTCTCATCTTATTTGTTATAACAATATTTGCAAATACGCTGATCAGAAACTAAAACAAAGCAATTCTCTACCAACAAATAAGTTGCAAATTACTTCCACTAATCAATATTTTCTCTTTCACTTTTTAAATACAGATCAACAGTCCTAGTCTGATTTTTATAGTGAGTTCACAGGCAACAAATACAAGAATAATTTGGCCTTTCACCTGAAATCACCTTAAACTTTGTAATTTGTTCTTCGAATGTATTTGTAGTAGTGTGTTGCACATTCTCCTCAACATTTTCCCGTATTAATGTGTCAGTTTCTGCACTCTCTTGTTCAGGAGCAAAGTAAGAAAACTCAATTTCCTCACAAACTGTCTTCACATCTGATACTGACCCACACAAAAGAGCACTGTTCAACTCATTTAACATTAGTGCTGAACTTTTTGCGTAATACAATCATCTGACTAACTTCCGCATTTGGGAATGATGTACTGCAAACATCCTGAAATGATGAAAAACACTTTGACATACTTTTCCAGAAAGACAAGCCAGAGAATGAACTTGCAAAACATTATTTTTTCTCACTCTGAAAGGAACTAGTCCTTGCAACATCTTAATCTTTAACATTTTTACTATATTGTTGTAAGAAATTGCGTAAAATATCAATAGATTCCTGTCGTATACTAAAAATACTACTGCAATCCCAAGTATACACTGGGGCTTTAGGACCTCTCTCTAGAACTTCATCAGTAATCACTTCTTCTACATTTCTGGGAATCATCTTCTCTTTCTCAATTGGACAACCATTTCTAACCTCACAAGCTCGGCCACTGGTATCAACTGCATGCAGTGAATTATTGGTCTGAAAATAACTCTATTCATTAAAGAAAGGCTCTGAACTTGAACTGTGTTTCTATTCACCCTAAAAAAATGACATAAATGAGTTCTGTTAATTACTCTTTTCTTCTTACTTTAGGCTTTCATAAAATGGATTGGTTTCTTTAGTGATCGAATTCTGTTTAAAACTAAAAAGAAACAATGTCCTTCTTAATTCAAAAGCCTTCTCTACAATAATTTCTATTTTCTTTTTCTTTTTATAAAATAGTGCTCTTTTTATGAATTTCTTCCCATCTTTTAACAAATTAGAAACAACTCTATTGTAAGCCATTTTCTTTCTAATTTCTGCAAACTGACTTCTCCTCCTTTTACCATATAATGTTTCTTTTGAATGTAATTTTCTTTTATATACCTTACTGTTCTTATTATGCTTTTTTATTGTTGAAGCATTCTTTGAACTATCAATAATGTCTGCATTGTTTGTAGGCTTTGAAAGTTTTTTGATAAATTGTGTTGTTCTCTTACCGGAATACTTATTCCTTTTCCCAACCTTGTTGGTCATCCAATACTTGTTGAATTGTCTTCAAATAATAGTTCTGTTTCTGTTCTGTTCTCTTTGCTGATTTTTTAGGCATGATGAGTTTATTTTAATGATGACAAACAATATCTGTAAAAAATAATTGTATATAAATTAATTTTAATAAATCTATAAATTATATTTTTCTATTACTAAACAAACACATTGTATATAAAACATGTAAGCACTTTCTTTTATAATCACTCATTGAAATTGCAATTGAAGGTCTGAAAGACAAATGTGTAGGTGGTTAGAGGACTCCATGTGTAATGGACACAGGTTTGTACCAGTGTATGTGTTAAGGCCTGGAACATTGTATGAATAATAAGCTACTGACTGAATGATTAGAGTACTGCAAGTAGAGTGCCTGGGTGAATGTATAAGTGTTTGGATTTTGGCGCAGTGTTTGGATTCGTACATTGTGCTGGATGGCTGAATGGAGGAGTGCAATGGGAGTTTGCTGGAGTGTATAGATACTAACTGGAGAATTGAAGATGAGAAAGATAAGTGTGTATAAGTGGTTAGAGGACTGCATGCATAGTGGAAAAGGGTTTGTAGAAGTCCATGTGCTAAGGCCTGGATCACTGCATAAGTACTTGGGTACTGATTCAATAATTATAGTAGTGAAAAAAGAATACGTGGGTGAATATATAAGTGGTTGGGTTTTGGCGCGTTGAATGGATTAGTTCATGGTCCTGAATGGGTCACTAGAGAAGTGCAAGGGGAGTGACAGAGCGTTTGCTGGAGTGTATGGACACTGACTGGGGAACTAATTGTGTGAAAGACAAATGTGTAGGTGGTTTGAGGACTGCATGCAGAGTGGATAGGTGTTTGAAGCAGTCTATGTGCTAAGGCCTGAATAAATGCGTGAGTAATTGGGTACTGACTGAAAGCTTGGAGTATTGGAAGGAGAGTGCCTGAGTGAAGGTATAAGTGACTGGGGTTTGGCACAGTGAGAGGATTTAGTACATGGTGTTGAATGGGTCACTAGAGGAGTGCAAAGGGAGTGACAGGGTGTTTGCTTGAGTGTATGAACACTGACCGGGGAATTGAAGGTGTGAAAGACAAATGTGTAGGTGGTTAGAGGACTGCATGCAAAGTGGATAGGGGTTGGTTTGAATCAGTCTATGTGCTAAGGCCTTCATCACTGCATGAGTATTTGGGTACCGACTGAATTATTGGAGTACTAGAAGGAGAGTGCCTGAGTGAATTTATAAGTGGTTGGGTTTTGGCGCACTGATTTGAATAGTACATGGTGCTGAATGTGTCACTAGAGGAGTGCAAGGGGAGTGACAGGGTGTTTGCTGGAGTGAATGGACACTGACTGGGGAATTGAAGGTGTGAAAGACAAATGTGTAAGTGGTTAGAGGACTGCATGCATAGTGGATAGAGGTTTGTAGCAGTCCATGTGCTAAGGCCTGGATCAATGAATGAGTACATGGGTACTGGCTGAATGATTAGAGGACTGCAAGGAGAATGCCTGGGTGAATTTATAAGGGGTTGAGATTTGGAACAGTGAATGGATTACTACATGGTGCTGAATGGGTCACTAGAGGAGTGCAAGGGGAGTGACAGGGTGTTTGCTGGAGTGTATGGACACTGACTGGGGAATTGAAGGTGTGAAAGACAAATGTGTAAGTGGTTAGAGGACTGCATGAATAGTGGATAGAGGTTTGTAGCAGTCCATGTGCTAAGGCCTGGATCACTGCATGAGTACTTGAGTACTAACTGAATGATTGAAGTACTGGAAGGAGAGTGCCTGAGTGAATTTATAAGTGTTTGGGATTTGGCACAGTGAATGGATTAGTACATGGTGCTGAATGGGTCACTAGAGGATTTCAAGGGGATTGACAGGGTTTTTGCTGGACTGTATGGACACTGACTTGGGAATTGAAGGTGTGAAAAACCAATGTATACGTGGTTAGAGGACTGCATGCATAGTGATTATGTCTTTGAAGCAGTCTATGTGCTAAGGCATGAGTCACTGCATGAGTACTTGGGTACTGACTGAATGATTAGAGTACTGCAAGGAGAGTGCCTAGGTGAATTTATAAGTAGTTGGGTTTTGGCACAGTGAATGGATTAGTACACGGTGCTGAATGGGTCAGTAGAGGAGAGCAAGGGGAGTGACAGATTATTTGCTGCAGTGTATGGACACTTACTGGGTAATTGAAGGTATGAAAGAGAAGTGTGTAGGTGGCTAGAGGACTGCATGGATAGTGGAGAGAGGTTTGAAGCAGTCTATGCGCTAAGGCCAGAGTCACTGCATGAATATTTGGGTACTGACTGAATATGTAGAGTACTACAAAGAGAGAGCCTGGGTGAATTTATAAGTAGTTGGGTTTTGGCACAGTGAATGGATTAGTACATGGTGCTAAATGGATCACTAGAGGAGTCAAAGGGAGTGACAGGGTGAACGCTGGAGTGTATGGACACTGACTGGGGAATTGAAGGTGTGCAAGACAAATGTGTATGTGGTTAGAGGACTACATGCATAGTGGATAGGGGTTTGAATCAGTCTATGTGCCAAGGCCTGAGTCACTGCATGAGTACTTGGGTACTGACTGAATTATTCCAGTACTGGTAGGAGAGTGCCTGAGTGAATATATGAGAGGTTGGGTTTTGGCGCAGTGAATGGACTAGTACATGGTTCTGAATAGGTCACTAGAGGAGTGCAAGGGTAGTGATAGGGTGTTTGCTGGAGTGTATGGACACTGAATGTGGAATTGAAGGTGTGAAAGACAAGTGTGTAGGTGGTTAGAGGACTGCATTCATATTGGACAGGGATTTGTCGCAGTCCATGTGCTGAGGCCTGACTCACTGCAAGAGTACTTGAGTACTGACTGAATGATTAGAGTACAGCAAGGAGAATGCCTTTGTGAATTTATAAGTGGTTGGGTTTTGGCACAGTGAATGTATTAGTACATGGTGCAGGATGGGTCACTAGAGGAGTGCAAGAGGAGTGTCAGGGGGTTTGCTGGAGTGTATGGATACTGACATGCTAATTGAAGGTGTTAAAGACAAATGTCTAGGTGGTTAGAATACTGCATGCATAGTGGATAGGGGTTTAAATCAGTCTATGTGCTAAGGCCTGAGTCACTTCTAGAGTACTTGGGTACTGACTAAATGATTAGAGTACTGCAAGGAGAATGCCTGTGTGAATTTATAAGAGGTTGGGTTTTAGCGCAGTATATGGATTAGTACATGGTGCTGAATGGGTCACTAGAGGAGTGCAAGTGAAGTGACAGGGTGTTTGCTGGAGTGTGTGGACACTGAATGTGGAATTGAAGGTGTGTAAGACAAGCGTATAGGTGGTTAGAGGACTGCATTCATATTGGACAGAGATTTGTCGCAGTCCATGTGTTGAGGCCTGAGTCACTGCAAAAGTACTTGGGTACTGACTGAATGATTGAGTACAGCAAGGAGAATGCCTCAGTGAATTTATAAGTGGTTGGGTTTTGGCACAGTAAATGTATTAGTACATGGTGCAGAATGGGTCACTAGAGGAGTGCAAGAGGAGTGTCAGGGTGTTTGCTGGAGGGTATGGATACTGACAGGGGAATTGAAGGTGTTAAAGACAAATGTCTAGGTGGTTAGAAGACTGCATGTATAGTGGATATGGGTTTAAATAATTCTATGTGCTAAGGCCTGAGTCACTGCATGAGTACTTGGGTACTGACTGAATGGTTAGAGTACTGCAAGGAGAGTGCCTTGATGAATTTATAAGTGGTTGGATTTTGGCACAGTGAATGGATTAGCACATGGTGCTGAATGGGTCACTAGAGGATTTCAAGGGGAGTGACAGTGTTTTTGCTGGACTGTATGGACACTGACTTGGGAATTGAAGGTGTGAAAAACAAATGTGTAGGTGGTTAGAGGACTGCATGCATAGTGATTATGTCTTTGAAGCAGTCTATGTGCTAAGGCATGAGTCACTGCATGAGTACTTGGGTACTGACTGAATGATTAGAGTACTGCAAGGAGAGTGCCTAGGTGAATTTATAAGTAGTTGGGTTTTGGCACAGTGAATGGATTAGTACACGGTGCTGAATGGGTCAGTAGAGGAGTGCAAGGGGAGTGACAGGGTATTTGCTGCAGTGTATGGACACTTACTGGGTAATTGAAGGTATGAAAGAGAAGTGTGTAGGTGGCTAGAGGACTGCATGGATAGTGGAGAGAGGTTTGAAGCAGTCTATGCGCTAAGGCCAGAGTCACTGCATGAATACTTGGGTACTGACTGAATATGTAGAGTACTACAAAGAGAGAGCCTGGGTGAATTTATAAGTAGTTGGGTTTTGGCGCAGTGAATGGATTAGTACATGGTGCTGAAGGATCACTAGAGGAGTCAAAGGGAGTGACAGGGTGATTGCTGGAGTGTATGGACACTGACTGGGGAATTGAAGGTGTGCAAGACAAATGTGTATGTGGTTAGAGGACTACATGCATAGTGGATAGGGGTTTGAATCAGTCTATTTGCCAAGGCCTGAGTCACTGCATGAGTACTTGGGTACTGACTGGATTATTCCAGTACTGGTAGGAGAGTGCCTGAGTGAATATATGAGAGGTTGGGTTTTAGCGCAGTGAATGGACTAGTACATGGTTCTGAATGGGTCACTAGAGGAGTGCAAGGGTAGTGACAGGGTGTTTGCTGGAGTGTATGGACACTGAATGTGGAATTGAAGGTGTGAAAGACAAGTGTGTAGGTGGTTAGAGGACTGCATTCATTATGGACAGAGATTTGTCGCAGTCCATGTGCTGAGGCCTGACTCACTGCAAGAGTACTTCGGTACTGACTGAATGATTAGAGAACGGCAAGGAGAATGCCTCTGTGAATTTATAAGTGGTTGGGTTTTGGCACAGTGAATGTATTAGTACATGGTGCAGGATGGGTCACTAGAGGAGTGCAAGAGGAGTGTCAGGGGGTTTGCTGGAGTGTATGGATACTGACATGCTAATTGAAGGTGTTAAAGACAAATGTCTAGGTGGTTAGAATACTGCATGAATAGTGGATAGGGGTTTAAATCAGTCTATGTGCTAAGGCCAGAGTCACTTCTAGAGTACTTGGGTACTGACTAAATGATTAGAGTACTGCAAGGAGAATGCCTGTGTGAATTTATAAGTGGTTGGGTTTTAGCGCAGTATATGGATTAGTACATGGTGCTGAATGGGTCACTAGAGGAGTGCAAGTGAAGTGACAGGGTGTTTGCTGGAGTGTGTGGACACTGAATGTGGAATGAAGGTGTGTAAGACAAGCGTATAGGTGGTTAGAGGACTGCATTCATATTGGACAGAGATTTGTCGCAGTCCATGTGTTGAGGCCTGAGTCACTGCAAAAGTACTTGGGTACTGACTGAACGATTAGAGTACAGCAAGGAGAATGCCTTAGTGAATTTATAAGTGGTTGGGTTTTGGCACAGTAAATGTATTAGTACATGGTGCATAATGGGTCACTGGAGGAGTGCAAGAGGAGTGTCAGGGTGTTTGCTGGAGGGTATGGATACTGACAGGGGAATTGAAGGTGTTAAAGACAAATGTCTAGGTGGTTAGAAGACTGCATGCATAGTGGATAGGGGTTTAAATCATTCTATGTGCTAAGGCCTGAGTCACTGCATGAGTACTTGGGTACTGACTGAATGGTTAGAGTACTGCAAGGAAAGTGCCTTGGTGAATTTATAAGTGGTTGGATTTTGGCACAGTGAATGGATTAGTACATGGTGCTAAATGGGTCACTAGAGGAGTGCAACGAGATTGACAGAGTATTTGCTGGAGTGTATAGACGCTGACTGAGGAATTGAAGGTGTGAAAGACAAATGTGTAGGTGGTTAGAGGACTGGATGCATAGTGGATATAGGATTGTAGCAGTCCATGTGCTAAGGCCTGGATCACTGCATGAGCACTTGGGTACTGACTGAATGAATGTAGTACTGGAAGGAGAGTGCCTGAGTGAATTTATTAGTGGTTGGATTTTGGCGCAGTGAATTGATTAGTACATGATGCTGAATGGATCACTAGAGGAGTGCAAGGGGATTGACAGGGTGTTTGGTGGAGTGTATGGACGCTGACTGGGGAATTCAAGGTGTGAAAGACAAATGTGTAGGTGGTTGGAGGACTGCATGCATAGTGGATAGGGGTTTGAATCAGTCTATGTGCTAAGGCCTGGGTCACTGCATGAGTACTTGGGTACTGACTGAATGATTGGAGTACTGGAAGGAGAGTGCCTGAGTAAATTTATAAGTAGTTGGGTTTTGGCACAGTGAATGGATTGGTACATGGTGCTGAGTGGGTCACTAGAGGAGTGCGTGGGGAGTGACAGGGTGTTTGCTTGAGTGTATGGACACTGACTGGGGAATTGAAGGTGTGAAAGACAAATGTGTAGGTGGTTAGAATACTGCATGCATAGTGGATAGGGGTTTAGGTGAGTCTATGTTCTAAGACCTGAGTCACTGCATGAGTACTTGGGTACTGACTCAGTGATTAAAGTACTGCGAGGAGAGTGCCTGGGTGTATTTATAAGTGGTTGGATTTTGGCGCTGTGAATGGATTAGTACATGGTGCTGAATGGGTCACTAGAGGAGTGGAAGGGGATTGACAGGGTTTTTTCTGGAGTGTATGGGAACTGACTGGGGAATTGAAGGTGTGAAAGACAAATGTGTAGGTAGTTAGAGGACTGTATGCATAGTGGATAGTGGTTTGTAGCAGTCCATGTGCTAAGGCCTGGATAACTGCATGAGTACTTGGGTACTGACTGGATGATTAGAGTACTGCAAGGAGAATGCCTGGGTGAATTTGTAAGTGGATGGGTTTTGGCACAGTGAATAGATTACTACATGGTGCTGAATGGGTCACTAAAGCAGTGCAAGGGGAGTGACAGGGTGTTTGCTGGAGTATATGGACACTGATTGGGGAATTGAAGGTGTGAAAGACAATTGTGTAAGTGGTTAGAGGTTTGCATGCATAGTGGACAGGGGTTTGAATCAGTCTATGTGCTGTGGCCTGAGTCACTGCATGAGTACTTGAGTACTGACTGAATGATTGCAGTACTGGTAGGAGAGTGCCTGAGTGAATTTATGAGTGATTGGGTTTGGCACAGTGAATGCATTAGTACATGGTGCTGAATGCATCACTTGAGGATTGCAAAGGGGGTGGCAAGGTGTTTGCTGGAGTGTATGGACACTGACTGGGAAATTGAAGGTGTGGAAGACAAATGTGTAGGTTGGTTGAGGACTGCATGCATAGTAGATAAGGTTTTGAATCAGTCTATGTGCTAAGGCCTGATTCACTGCATGAGCACTTGGGTACTGACTGAATGAGTGAAGTACTGGAAGGAGAGTGCCTGAGTTAATTTATAAGTGGTTGGGGTTTGCGCAGTAAATGGATTAGTTCATGGTGCTGAATGGGTCACTAGAGTAGTGCAAGGGGAGTGACAGGGTGTTTGCTGGAGTGTAAGGACACTGACTGGGGAATTCAAGGTGTGAAAGACACATGTGTAGGTGGTTAGAGGACTGTATGCATAGTGGATAGGAGTTTGAATCAGTCTATGTGCTAAGGCCTGAGTCACTGCATGAGTACTTGGGTACTGACTGAATGATTGGAGTACTGGAAGGTGAGTGTCTGAGCCAACTTATAAGTGATTGGGTTTTGGAGCACTGAATGGATTAGTACATGGTGCTGAATGGGTCACTAGAGGAGTGCGGAGGGAGTGACAGGGTGTTTGCTGAAGTGTATGGACACTGACTGGGGTATTGAAGATGTGAAAGACAAATGTGTAGGTGGTTAGAGGACTGCATGCATAGTAAATAGAGGTTTGTAGCAGTCCATGTGCTAAGGCCTAGATCACTGCATGAGTACTTGGGTACTGTCTCAATGATTAGAGTATTGCAAGCTGAGTAAATTTATAAGGGGTTGGGTTTGGGCGCAGTGAATTGATTAGTACATGGTGCTGAATGGGTCACTAGAGGAGTGCAAGAGAAGTGACAGCGTGTTTGCGGGAGTGTATGGATACCGACCGGTGAATTGAGGTTGTGAAAGACAAATGTTTAGGTGGTTAGAAGACTGGTCGCTTAGTGGATAGGGGTTTAAATCAGTCTATGTGCTAGGGTCTGAATCACTGCATGAGTACATGAGTACTGACTGAATAATTAGAGTACTGCAAAGAGAGTTCCTGTGTGAATTTATAAGTGGTTGGGTTTTGGCGCAGTGAATGGATTAGTACATGGTGCTGAATAGGTCACCAGAGGAGTGCAAGGGTAGTGACAGGGCGTTTGCTGGAGTTTATGGACGCTGACTGGGGAATTGAAGGTGTGAATGCTAAATGTGTAGGTGGTTAGAGGACTGCATGCATAGTGGGTAGGGGTTTGAAGCAGTCTACGTGCTATGGCCCGAGTCACGCTTTAGGAGACAAGGGTCCTTATCTTATCAAAATAAAAAATGCGAATGAAATATAGGCCATGATAGGAAACTATATTTGTCCTCTGTCCAGCCGGACAGGGTATTTATTAACCACGATGAATAAACACTATATCATGTATAAATGATTTTAGGCACAGTCCTGTACCTAACTCATGAAGGACACACAACACATAAGAGAAAATAAGAAGAAAATAGAAAAAAGATTTCACAGGCAAAGAAAGAGCAGTGCTGGCCACTTTTGAATGTTAAATTAAAGTGTTTGCCAGACAGCGCTAGGCACAACAAAAGTAAAACACAATGGTTAGGTTGTGTTTTACTTTAGTTGTGCCTAGCGCTGTCTGGAAATCACTTTAATGGTTAATAAATACCCTGTCCGGCTGGACAGAGGACAAATATAGTTTCCTATCATGGCCTATATTTCATTCGCATTTTTTATTTTGATAAGCTAAGGACCCTTGTCTCCTAAAGCATAACTCCCCACGGTCCTCAGCCAACTGTTTGGGTTCCCTTGAGTACTTGGGTACTGACTGAATGATTAGAGTACAGCAAGGAGAATGCCTCAGGAGAATTTATAAGTGGTTGAGGTTTGGCGCAGCGAATTGATTAGTACATGGTGCTGAATAGGTCACTAGAGGAGTGCAAAGGGAGTGACAGGGTGTTTGCTGGAGTGTATGGACACTGACTGGGGAATTGAAGGTGTGAAAGACAAATTTGTAGGTGGTTAGAGGACTTAATGCAAAGTGGATAGAGGTTTGAAGCAGTCTATGTGCTAAGGCCTGAGTCACTACATGAATACTTGGGTACGGACTGAATAATTAGAGTACTGCAAAGAGAGTACCCATTGTGCGAACCAGGATTTGAGGTACATGTAAAAAGGACAGTGGTTCAGGGGTGGCCTAAAATGTCCAGGTTAGAGTAAGGAATTTTTTGGTTTAGGAACTAAATCAAGAGGGAGCAGGATAAGTAGGACAACATGTATAGTTTTAATTACACTTAAATAAAGTCATAATTATGACATTTTGTTCAGGTCCTCACAGAAGTGACAAGGTGTTTAACGTGACTAAGTGTCAGTGAAAGTTATATGAAATATCACATAAACAAAATACGAAATCCACAGGGAATATATATAATAAGGGGATTTTCATTGGGAGTCGACGCCGATTCGATCTTTACTTATTTAAGATCATCATCAGGACAGGGTGAGCAGTCTGAAACTAGAGTAAGAAGGAAGCTTAAATTAGCACTGTGCCCTACATGATGTTTATATCTTAAGTAGTGCTTCTGTGCTCCCAGTGACACAAGAATAACAATTGGCATGCAAATTGCTATCTGACTAAAATTACTATTTGGTCCCATGTGGTTTATGGGATGCGCTGGGCATTAAATGCATTCTTAAGGGTCAGTCTATTCAAGCTGCGTGCATTGAGCCTCCGTTCAACTTACTATTTGGTAAGTATGATAGAACAGTTGGGGTGGATCCGTGGTTCGATCTGTCGATAGCTTCAATCGTGTTTGCGAAGGATCTGAGATATATAAGGGTAAAGGTGTCAACCTACTAATTTATAGTTAAAGGGAAAGAGTTGAAGGGGTATACTCAGCCTCTTACTTAAATTTCTTTGACAATGGTGAACCGTCAATATCTGGTTCTGGCTAGGATGTGCTTACTAAAGGAAAGAGTGAAAGTGCATTACTAGAAAGTGGGTCGAGTGTGAATTGAGGGTAGAGAACCATTAACAGCAGTGTTCTTACTTGGGTTGCAATTGAGGTGATTTGTGACTTGCAAGGGGAGTCAATTCCAAGGATAAATTCTGAAAGTGAGTAAAAATAATATATATATATATTGAAAATGACCCTTATAGCTATAAGTAATCCTTTCAATTTGCGTCGGGTTTAGAGTGACTATGTAGGGAGGTAAAGAATATCAAAAATTATTTGGTTAGACTTATCTGTAATGTGTCAGGCAGCGAGTGTGACTGTCTATATCCATTTGCGGGAGTATTGGCCTTCATGGACAATTAATCGGTCACCATTCAATTGTTATATCATGAAGTAGTGTCTCCTCTATTTAACAAGGCGATCTAGCATCATACTTCATTAGGTAAACCTGTTGGAGAATCTCAGGATAGGGGATGTTGGAGTAAACCATTGTGATTAAAATAAATTAATTAAAATGTGCTTTTACCCGTACGGTCGTGTCAGCGTATCTCTGGTATTTTTAATCTGTTAGAGAAAGGCGGGAATTACTCAGCGATCTCTTGCCAGCACATACAATTAAATATGGGCCGGGTGAAAGGGGCGCGCACTTACTTAGTTTCTTGAATTAGGCGTCAGCGAAGGCCATCCTGGCACCCGCTGTCATTTTTTCCAACGCTGTGAATGCGTTAGGAAGCGAGGGGTGGGGAGGACGTGGTTATCACCACTTCCGGGGCCAAGAGTAATTACGCGCACGCGTTTATGTGGCAAATCGTTTCACTATCCCAGCTAGTGTTTTTATTGCGTGCAGGGGCCCTGGATGCAGAGACTATAAAGTAGTTGGTATGGATTCCTTTATTATTAGGGCAAAAATTGCTGGTGGTTACGTGGAGCACATATATAGTTGTTGAAGGCTTAATAAAACGTTGCGCTTTAATAGTGTTATTTCCAATATGGGTGTCAAATTAGGGGAAACTAATTGCAATATATAGTCATGTGTTTGGAGCCTGCGTAGAGTGGTCAGTGTTATGAGAGACCTTACATGCTATATATATTGTATGCTTACAATGGCATATGGATAGGGCAGGCATGCATTTCCTAAATAAGCCATATAGGTTAAAATCAGAACAGTTATTAGGCAAGCACAGTACTTAGATGGTAGTGGATACTGTCATAGTGAAAGATCATAGTGTGATTAAAAGGTCCTGAAATGCAAAAGTGAAAAAGTATTGTCAGACAAAAGTGTTCTACTCATCAAGATTATTTAGTCCCATTTCGATTGTCTTGCAGTTGTAGATCCACTTGCATTTTAAACGGTTAAGTATTGATTGTTGATTGCCGCCCCTTGTGTTGGGTACCAGGCTGTCTATCACCTGCCAGGTGAAGTCTGATTCAGAATGTCCCATTGTTACAAAATGTTCCACCAAAGGCACTTTGACGGCTCATCAGGGGTAATAAGCGCTATATAAATGCAATTACAATACAATACAATACCCCTGGGACACTGCCGTTTGCAATGACAGGGCGGGAGCGTCGCGGCTACCGCCCTGTCATTGCAAACTGCTTTCCTATTTGGAAGAGAGAGTAGGTTAAACTGCTCTCTCTTTCAAATAGCAAAGCAGATTTTTTTTCCTCAGGGGGCATTCAATTGAAAATTGTTAGCATCCCTGGGGGCACACTTATAAGGGAATGAATCCTCAAGCTCTTTGAAAAACGTTCATCACACTGAGTTGACGTATTTGAACTCAAATTTTTTTTTTCATCATCATTTGCTTTCTTGTTTTCTTAATTGTATTCATTTTCATACAATAATTCAATAATTCATTTGTAATCCATACATGAGTGTTTTTAGCTCCAATGCATTTTGGGCCATTGCCCTTCATCGGGAAGCATATCTACAAGAAACGACATGAATAGGGTTTACTATGTGGATTCCTTTTGTCATATTCATACTCATACAATACGTTGTTGTAATGAATCATTTTATACTTCCACCCTTTGGGACAAATACTATATTTGTCTATTGGAAGGGAGACGATACCTAGGGCAGCACCTACTGAACTCAACACTCCAAAATAATTTTCTATGGAACCACTGTGCACTGGTCAACTCAATACAGATCGTTTTCCTCAGGGGGAGAAGCATGTTAGTTGCTCTCCCTGAGGAAAAGCAATGCCGGCTCCCGAAGGACACGGGGAGCCGGGTGGGACCATGGGGATATTGGGGCTCCCCCTAGGTCCCCAAAGTTTTATGTAGGCCCCTAGGGATGGGGTCTCCAGGGATAATAAAGATTAGTGATTGGGGCTATTTTTTTTTATGGTAAAATGGTACGCTCTCCAAAGCCCCGGGGACCACCACTGCCCGGGGCTTTATGTATTATGAGAGGGCCGGATTTTGTAGTATCCCGGGGTGTCCATCCCGCCATCCTATAGCAAGGAAATATGTTTTTTTTTCAAAATTTAAATTAAATTGCTTTTGCAGATGGGGACCTGCATGTTAGTAGTTCCTGCTGTGGAAAGATAATGGCCTCTCTCAAACACGTAGAAGTTGTGCACCAAAGGTGCAGCAGTCCCGCATCCTACAGATTATGAGTCGTGCACCCAGGGCGTGCACAACAGGGGGCGGCACTGAGCTGGGTGCGCAACTTTTACTTTTTCCGTTAAAAAATAGATACCCCCATATAGAACTTTCTAATATTCGTGGGGATCGTATCCCCCGAGTCTTATAAAAAATGTTGGAGACCGTGAGGGGAGCCACTATGCCCCCACAGTCCGGCCAGCTTTCCGCATTCTCCGGGAGCCGACATTGCTTTTACACATGGGGAGATGGTAACTAGCATATGGATATGCAATCTTGTTTGGATTTTGAAAGTAAGAACAGATTTCACTGCTCTGTCTTTCAAACTGCAAACTAAGGACCATATTATCAAGAAAGGGCGATTCATTATCGCCGCTTTTATCCGCAGGCAGGAAACTGCCTGACCATCAGAACCTGGGATTCTATGGGAATTCACAAGGGCATATTATCAAGCCCATTATCGCTGCTTTAGCTGCAGTTTCTTGCCGATAAAAGCTGCGATAATGTATCGCCCTTTCTTGATAGTATGGCCCCAAGTTTGCTATGGAATGGCGGGAGCCAGAAGACTTCCGTCTTCTCATAGCAAACAGCAGTGTCCCGGGGGTAGGCACCCTGGGACACTGCAGGAAAAAGCTCTGGGTGTGTCAGTCTCCAGGGCTCTCGAGGGTACCAGGTGGAGGGCCATGCAGCCCCCATCACACAATACAGAAATCTCCGGGGGTGGTTGTTCCCGGGGTTTGAGAGGCGTCATTGAGGCCCACACACTTTTTAATGTTGTAGGGGGGGGGGGGCTTGGTCGCGAAAGTGGCGCAAGGGGGTTTTAAATCTGGTACAGTGTTTTGTTTTATTTTGCTTTCCTTTCTGTCTTGTAGAGGATCCAGGGTAAATATATCGGTTTTTGTACAGCCAGTACCTTTGAACTCTACCCCCAAACGGCTTTCTGCCTGTTACCTTAGTAACTGTTCATGGAACACTTATGTGAGCACAGAGGTTAGAAGTTCACCACACTATGTTGGTAATTGAAAAAAGTTACTATTGTGGAGTTTTTAAACTTTTTTAATTGGAAGCGTTAGTCGTAGCTATAGACTCTTGTACAGATCTGGTAAATAGTCTCAGAATTATACTTCAAATTGTAAATATTATTTCTAGTGGGGACCGCTAACCCCCCAAGAAAAAGACGTATATACTTTTTTAAAATTAATTTTTAATAAAACAACAATAAATAACTGGAAACATAACTTAAAGATATAAATACAATAAAGAGCAAGAAACATAACTTTAATAAAACAATATAATAAACAAAATGTGATGTGTACTCCAATAGACGTACGGTAGGTAATCTGCAAAACAAAAAAGAAAATTAGTGTTTAAAATTAGATTGATGTGGCTAAATGAGGTCAAACAGTACAAGTCAAGGTAACACTTGGCGAGATTTTCTTATTTTTATGTCTGCAGTGTGCCTGATACATTTCACTTGTCATAAAGGTCCGCGTTCAAGCGGTGTCAGTATGGAAATGCCTACTGTGTCATTCAAATTACAGATCAGCAGGTCTTTAAAAAGATTCAGACATGAGACAGAATTAGGTGAGAGATGAAGTCATTATGCAGGAGAATATTCTTTAGGGCTTATTTACAAGAGTCTTGCGCCACTTTTGTGTTACTTTTTTCATGTTGAAAGTGATGCAAAAGTGGCGCAAGGGGCTTGTAAATAAGGTATTTTATTTGTAATGTATTTAATCTGAGGTATTCTATATCTAGGCCGCTCTGCTTACCTTCTGTAAACACTGTGGCCAATCGATTTCACAACTTAAAGTCACCTAACGTTCTACACGGCGGAGTGAACAGCAGCGTCCATAACTGTAAAAGAGAAAGAGAAACGATATGAGAGAGAGTGAGAAAGAGAAGGAGATAAAAAACAACATTAAAACGTGGGAGAGAGAAAGTTATAGATCGAGCTGTTAATACTGGAGAAAATACTTGTAGCTCACCTATTGCCTGTGTTGTGTGTCCAAGCATGTGCTGGTTGGTGCAAGGGGGACTGCTCCGGATCATGGCATCTGTTTGTGCGCCAGTGGAGGGGAGAGCACAGGAATGTGACATATTCTTGTAAATATGTCGCATTCCAATGCTCTGAAAGTGCCGCAGCGTGGTGCAGCCAAAGGGCTTACGGTGCCACGCTGCAGCACCTTCTTGTAGACCTGCCCTTGAGTACCTAGACTGTTGCACCTCATTGACTCGAAGAGTCTGGAGGTGAGTGTTTTTCTTGAGAATTCAGAGGCAAATTTACAAGGTCCTTGCGCTACTTTTCCCATGTTAAAAGTGACAAAAATTTGGCGCAAGAAGCTTGTAGATCTGTTCGTCAGACTGTTGTAACCTATCTATTCTCACTGCTCGGAGGCATAAATACTGGGCTGAAAGAGATCCCCCTGTTTGCTCTGCTCCGAACAAAATAGTGCTAGCTCTGCTGTTGCATTTCATTTAAGTTTCAAAAGACAACTTTATTACAAGTATTTCAAAAAGGAAACAGCAAAATATCAAAAAACAGAACATCAAAAAGAAACATTACTGAACATATCATTAATAGCATATAGGCAAGTAATCCTACAGGAAAAGAAATTCCATGGCAAAGATAAAAAGGGTAAAGAAAGGAAAAGGGGTTTGAAAATTAATAAACATACAATTAAAACAAGGTTACATTTGATCGAACTTTTTTTTAGAAAAAATGATAAAACAAGAAAGATCAAGGGGGTTGAGCAACTTCCTGAATACATGGTAATGGAGCAAAGGATCTTTTAGTACTATCATCCAAAAACAGCTTAACAGGACACCATAAAAGTAATCTTTTTTGTTTCAGAGACATAGGAAATACAAAAGCTGTATCAAGTCTGTGGTTATGGCAAACAGAGTACCACCAAGCTAAGTACGAGAGTTTGACAGCATCTTTCCAATTTTTGGTTATCTGCTGAAAGGCAGTATCCACTAACAGGTCAATTATTTGCGTTTGTGCTTTTGGTTTGTACAAACAATTAGAGAGACTGCCTGGTAAAATATTTGCAGATGTAAGTCCCAGAAATAGCATTAATTTGGGACCAGACTGATTTCTAAAACTGCAAAACTTGTGGACATGAAAAGAGTAAGTGTTGAAGATCTACCTGTGGGGATGAACAAGACTTTTGTGAAGAGAAGTCCATACTTGGGAGGAGGTATCCATACGTCTACCTTTCTTACCCCTTGTGGTGCTAGTGGTTTTTCCACTGTCACCTAATGGTTATAGTAGATGAAAAAGACCAACAAGTACTGGGAGTGTTAGAATGCATTTTATGTAGGGAAGCTGGTGTTAGCAACAATCTATTATCAATAAAAAAAGAGTTTGTGTGGCACTAGCTGCTCTGAAAGATTTTCAGATTTTTGTCCACATCTTATCCCAAATAGATATCGGCCAATGTATGGCTAAATCAGACTCCCAGGAAATTGCAATCTTTCTTTTGGATCTTGGCAAGAGTGGGGATAATAAGCAAGTGTAAAGGGTGGAGGCCTTAGACGATCTATAGAGGATGCTTGACCAAGTATAATCTAGTGGCAGAGGGGTGTGAGGCAAGGATTGAAAATATGAATAAGAATCTAGTATAGCAGAACGTAGGGCTAGAAATGTATCTGAAAATGATAAAGGTAAGTGAAAAAGAGAACTTGCTTTTGAAAAAGTGAGAAAAGTGTCATCGTCAAATAATTGATGGACCCATAAAATGCCTCCATCTCTCCAGGTTCTCAAATAAATCGTTTTTTCTTGATGCAAATAAAGTTATTATGCCATATTGTAGAGTAGAGAACTGTATTGAAATTGTGTGGCTCAGCATGAAGACCTTTCTCCAAACTATTATCGAGTGTTTAATAATAGACGTATGAAGGTTTTGCGGTTTCCTCGTAAAAAGATAAATATTCTTGAAAAGAAAATGGGAAAAGGAAGGATTTCTCTAAATCGATCCAAAGAGGTAGATCAGGAGAAGGGACTGACAAGCACTTGGATATATGTTTTAGTAAAAAGGCCTTATGATACTTGGGAAGATCAGGGAAGAGGACACCTCCTTCAGATTTCGGATGCGACAACTTTAATAAGAACATTCTAGGTTTTTTTGTTCAGCCAAAGGAAAGAAGTAAGTAAGAATGGAATTCCTTTTGTGAAACCATTTTGTAGGAATGGGTACTGGAATATTAGAAAGAAGATAAAGGATAATAGGCGTTAACATCATTTTAATGGCGTCAAGACATCCGCTCCATGAGAGGATGCCATTTGGTCGCGAGGGAACCTAGCATCTCAATACATTTATTGAAATTAAGAGGAATTATTTATTTAATGGAGGAAGTGAACCATATGCCAAGATATTTTAGGTGAAGGGGGCTCCAAGTAAAATTGGAAAGGGAAAATCTTCTTTAGTATTAAATCATTTTATTGAGAAAATAAAAGCAACACAAATGGTGCAGCGGCTCATGTTAGAAGTAGCACAGGCCCACCAATGGCAATACAGGCATGTAGGTAGATCTGCAATTAGCTCCAATCATTGCGTGATACACAGTAAGCCGCCTACAACCCATCTGGGCCGGCTACGTTATAAAGGTTCAGGAGCCACTTCAAATGCGTTATGCCATATCCTAAAACAACCCGAACAATCCCACCCGACCCCACCCATCCCACCCCCCTCCTTGTTCATCGAGCGAACTAACAGCAAGAGATCGAAATCGCTTCTAAAGGGTATCCTGTGAGGCTCTCGCCCCTGAGCTTTCGGCCTGCGTGGCTGCGTTTTAGGGTCTGGCAGTGGGGTATCCGCCAAGCGCAGCAATCACAGGTAGCGAGGACAGCTCAGCTCCCTAAATTCCCCAGTGAGGAGGGTCAGGAATGGCCGCCACAGTCCCGCGAACTCCGCTCCCTTCCCGGCTCTCGCCAACGACAACTTCTCCATACCTAGCACCATCCAGAGTCTATGTAGCCACCCAAGTTGCTGAGGAGGTTGAACGTCTCTCCAGTGCGCCACAATGTTCTGTATCGCTGCCCCCAGTGCAATCGCTATGAGTCTTCCCCTTTAGGACTTCAGAGGATACATCAGGGAGTTAGGGAGGCCAAGCAACACATAAGCGGGGAATCTGGGAAGTTGTGTGTCTAGGTGCGCGTCCACTAAATCGAGGATCACGGTCCAGTAAGATCGTAAACGTTCACAACCCCAGAGTAAGTGTTCTAGCGTGCCAAGCTCTCCGCATCCCCTCCAACAGCGATCGCTTACTCAGGGGTCCCAGCGATGGAGGCGTTCTGGTGTGTGATACCAATTAGTGGCAACCTTGGTCAGAGTTTCAGTGAGGCCCATGTGGTATGCTGAGTGCCTGGCCCTATGGTATATGCCCTCCCACTCCTTGTATGTCAGCACTCTCCCCAGATCTCTCTCCCATCTGGCCCTCCCCGCATTGTATGAGTGGACGTTGGTGAAGAGCAAGTGTTGATACAGATCGGAGAGGATCTTTTTGTCGGAGGTGCGTGTTAACAGCCATTTCTCGTATCGTGTGATATGTCGCTGTGCGCCAGATTTAATGGAAGGGTGGAGGACCCAGTGCCATACCTGCAGGTAGGGTAGACGGTCCGTTTCCGGAACTCCATAGTCGTCTTTCACTTTCTGAAAGGGAAGGATGCCATTCAGGTCAAACATATGTCCCACATCTCTGCAGGGCGTCGACCTCCAGGCCACAAACACCTGTGGGTCGAGGCCCGGGGAGAAGTCCGGATTACCGAAGATCGGTGTCATGGGGGAGGGGAACGTAGTGAGACCCCGCCGCACCACCACAGTGTCCCAAGTGTGCAGGACCGTGCCTGTGATTTGCGATGCGTAAAGGTTGGGCGGCCTATGGCGTCGCGGTAGAAACGGGACTCCATGTAGTGGCCGGCCTGCAACTGCCTGGTCCTGGAAGAGCCAGTGTTTACTGGATTCCAGTTGGTGCTATTCAACCAGTGTGGAAGTAGAGAGCGAGATCGCGTACACCTACTCCGCCGTGCGCGGGGGGAGTGTGGCAATTGTATGTTTAAAGCGCGGGCGCCGGCCATTCCAAATGTAGCGAGCCAAATCAGATTGCGTCTTGTGGAGCCAACCTGCCGGTGGGCGCAGGAGTAGGATCTGAAAAACATAAAGGATCTGCTGCAGCAAGGTCATTTTGGTGGCCGCAATGCGACCCAGCCAGGAGAGAGTGAGGTGCTTCCACCTCCTGAGTTCTCCATTCAGGCGTGAGCTAAGCCTCGCGTAGTTGCCATCCGCCATTGCATGCACTGTCGGCGCCAGCAGGACCCCCAGATAGGAAATGGGGGAGGAGAACCACTGTAAATCGAACTCGGCCTTTGCCTCCGCCAACACTTCAGAGGACAAGGAGATGTTTAAAGCCTCCGACTTCCCCACATTAACTTTGAAGTCCGAGGCCAGGGCAAAAGTGTGAAGCTCCACAAACAGCGCCCGCAGGGACTGCATTGGGTTCATCAGTGAGAGCAAAAACATCGTCGGTATACAGACTGACCTTATGAGTGTCGCCCCCAAACGGGATACCCTCAATGAGGCTATGCTGTCGTATGCGCTGAGCCAACGGCTCCATATAGAGCGCGAACAGTAGGGGGGAGAGCGGGCAGCCCTGTCTGGTCCACCAACTGATTGGGAAGCGTGGGGAGGTGTGGCCATTGACTCTGACAGTCGCTGTCGGCTGTCAGTAACAATTAAAGATGCGGTTGCGAAGGGTCTCGCCCAAGCCGAACTTTTGGAGTGCCAGGTCTAGGTAAGGCCAGTGCACTCGATTGAACGCCTTCTCGGCATCGATGGTAAGAAGCATGCACCCTGGTCTTGTCCGGGACCCCGCCTCTATCAGGTGTAGGATGCGTCTAGTGTTGTTGCTAGTCTGCCGCTGTGAGATGAGCCCGGCCTGATCGGGTTCCCCCAATTGCTGCATATATGGGGCTAGTCTGCTCGGTATGATCCCCGTATATAGCTTGAGATCTATATTCAACAAGGATATCGGCCTGTATGATCCGCATCGGGTGGGGTCCCGGCCTGCTTTGGGTATTACCGATATTGCGGCTTCTAGCAGATCTGGAGGGACGGCGCCACGTTTATCGAAGGGGTTGAATAGGTCTCGTAATAGAGGGGCTATTTGTGGGCAGAATGTCTTATAAAAGGCCGCTGAGTAACCGTCCGGACCCGGCGATTTACCAACTTTGAGGCGTGATATCGCAGAAATCACCTCCTCCAGTCCTATGGGGCGATCGAGGAAATCAGCCTGTGCCTCAGTCAGGGTAGAGAGGGTTGCGCCTTGGAGATAATCCTGGCCCGCCAGCAGCTCCAGGTGGTCTGAGTCATAGAGGTCGGCATAGAAGTCTCCAAAGGCTGTGGCAATCGCTCCGTCCTCCACTATCGGATCACCACTGCCAACCTGTAGGGACCGGACGTGTTGTGTCGGCTGCTGTTCCTGCAGCCTGCTGGCCAGCAGTGTCCCACAGCGGTCCCCCCGTGTAGTACGCGTGGCGCAGCAGGGCGGCGTATTCAGCCACGTCCTGATCTAAGGCCGCAAGCATCTTCCGTTCCACGCACAGTTGACGCCAGGCCCGGGCCGCACCTGTACGTTGGTGCATTTGCTCCAGCTCGGCAACGCGTTGGGTAATCTCCGCCCTCTTTTGCGCGCGTTCCCTGTTGTTGGCCTTGGCCAGGGAGATGAATTCGCCCCGAAGTACCGCTTTGAGCGTCGCCCACTGAGTAGCTTTAGTGGTGTCCTCATTCGCATTATGTACGCGGAAGTGGCCGAGGGCAGTCTTGATATGCTCAACGACCGCCGAGTTTTGCAACAATCTGTATTGCAGGCGCCAGTGCCGTTGGGGCCCCGGTGTGGTTGGCCTCAGGAAAGATGCCACCACCGGTGAGTGATCAGACAGGGAGGCTGGTTGAATCTCGGCATCCCTAACACAGGACGCCAACTGGGAGGAGCACAGAAGGTAATCAAGCCGCGCATACATTTTGTGGGCCGTCGAGTAGTGAGTGTACGTCATGGTGTGTGGGTGCATCTGCCTCCATAAATCAGTTAGGCCGAGATCTGCAAGACGAGTCTGACCCGTCGCCGAGAGTGCCCCCACTTGGCCCGAGCGTTGACCCGACCTGTCCCCGGTGTTGTGAAACACCAAGTTGAGGTCCCCTCCCAACAGTAAATGTGAGTGTGTGTTGGCTGTGACTGCCTCTAAAGCCCTGTGCAAGAATGCCTCTTGACCCTCATTGGGCGAGTAAATAGAACCTATCAGCAGTGTCTGCCCGGCGACGAGGAAGCGGTATGCCAGTAGTCTGCCCTTAATTTCTGCTTCCTTGTGTTGGACCCGTCCCCCAAAGGATTTGGCCACCAGAATCGCCACCCCAGCTGCTTTCTTGTTCGCGGAGGAAAAGAATTGCCATGGAAAGGAGCATGATTTAAGTCTGTTTTGGTCCTTAGAGAGTAAGTGTGTATCCTGTAGGAGGCAAATGTCCGCCCCTGAGTGCTCCAGGAGAGATAGGATGGCTTTACTTTTGACTGGGCTGTTAAGCCCTCTCACGTTGAGAGTGAGAATAGTCAACGGACGTGTCATGGTGGGCCTACAGAAGCTGAAGCAAAGCGGGGCGCCTGAATTGCAAAGGTGCACAAAGAAAAGGGGCCGCATTCAGCACTCTTGGACAAGGAGGACCCCCCAACCCCCCCCCCCTCTTTCCTCCACCTATGCCTCCCGGAAAATCTTCTTTAAAAGTATATTCGGATAAAGGCAGAATTTCACACTTGTCATTTTTAAATCTATAGCCCGAAACTAAAGAATATGATTTGACTTCATTCAAATAGGTCGACATGGAATTGTGAGGTTGGGAGAAGAATAAAAGAACGTCATCAGCATAAGCAGCTAATTTGACCTGTAAAGAATTAGAGGTGTAACCTGTAATGGATTGATTCTGTTTTATTTTATAAAAGAAGGGTTCAATGGCTAAATTAAAGAGGAAAGGAAATAAGGGACAGCCTTGCATTACTAATCTATGAAGAGTAAAGTAGGGAGATGTAAGACTGTTAGCAAAAATGCAAGCTTTAGGAATCTAGTACAGCAGAGAAATCAAGGAGATGATTTTTGAGCCAAAACCAAACAATTTTCGTGTCTGAAAGATAAAGGGCCAATTTACTCTATCAAAAGCCTTTTCTGCATCTAGGGAAATAGCAGCAAGGGGCTCTAAAAGATGTGGCGACTTGGAAAGAGTGTAAAAAAAACCCAGGTATTTTCATTAATAGATCATCCTTTGACAAAGCCCGGTCGTTCCATACCTAAGAAATGAGGTAGAAAAGATTACAATTGAAAAGCTAATGATTTTGAGTGGATAGTTTTTGCAATAATGTAAATCCTTTCCCTCCTTTGGGATAAGACACATTAAGGCTTCCAGAAAAGTACCAGAGGAATTACTAGAAGAAATAAAAGAGGAATTTAAAGTATGTAACTTAGGAATGATTATTTGGGAAAAATACAACGATTTCCACAGTGAAACCGTCAGGAAGGGGGCCTTATCTTTCTTAAGGGATGTCAGAGCATTAAGTAATTCAATCGGAGCCAAATCAGTTTCAAGGGAGTCAAGATGGAGAGACGGGGATGAGCGTTTGTGGATTGAGAAGAGATAAAGGGAAATACAGTATTCAGTGGGATAGAACTCTAGAGTATAAAGTTGTTCATAAAATTTAACAAATTCTTGCAAGATATCAGAGTCTTTGTATTTAGAAGTATTTGTGTCCGAATATATGGATTTAATATGAAAGTTATTTTGTTTGATCTTTAGTTAATTAGCTAATAGTTTGCCAGAATGATTTTGTCCACTATAGAATGTAGTACTAGTTTCTAAAAGAAACAAAGAGGCAGCGTCAGTCGTGTCCCTATTGTACTGAATCTTGCCATTACTGAGATCAGTTAAGCAATTTTTCGATTTGGAAGTGTAATAAGTATGTTCCAATTTCTTTATCTTTGAGAGGAGTTTCCTATTTAAAGCCCAATCTGTTTTCCGTTTATTAGAAGTGTATTGAATAATAAAGTCACGAGCAGAAGCTTTAAAAGAGTCCCAAAATATATAAAAAGGTATAGTGTCATTATTGTATAAAAGGAAATATTCATTGAAGAAAGAAATAAAGGAAGTATTGAAGTGAGGGTCCAAAAGCAAGGAATTGAAGCGCCATCTCCTGGGGTGATCAAAATGAGGCAGTAAGTCAAACAGGATGGAAACAGGAGCAGGATCAGAAATGAGTGTGGGACCTATAACTGCAGATAGGAGAGATTGGGAGACACTGTGTGATGTGAAAAATAATCAATGCTTGATTGGGTCTGATGGGGTGGAGAGTAAAAAGTAATTTCTTGCAAGGACGGATTACATAATCTCCATGCATCAGTTAAATGCAAGTGTTTAATAGTTTGTGTGAAAGTTTTATGTTCTTTTGAAGGAATGAAAGGAACTGTGGATTTTCGATGGAAAAAAGGTTCAAAAACTTGATTGCAATCTCCAGCTGGAATTACAATGCTAGCAAAATGATGGGAAATCCTTTGATATAAATGGGACCAAAAAGGGGCGTCACCTGAAGTAGGAGTATAAACATTAAAAAGAGAGAGCGAGGCACCATCAATCTCTAACTTGGTAAACAGCCATCTACCTTCCTAATCTCTCTCTTGTGAAATAAGGGAGATCTTCAATGATTTATGGACTCGAGTGATAACACCATTTCTTTTGCCATCACCAGGTGAGAACAAGAGTTCATCAAACCAATGTTTCTTAAGCTTTAAAGACTCAGGCTCGGTAAGATGGGTTTCTTGCAGCAAAACAATTTTAGCATCCGGTTTAGATAAGTAAGACCTGTTGTCTCTTAATAGGGGAGTTTAAACCTTTTGCATTCCATGTAATGATTTTTAAAGCCATAAAAGCCATAAATCAAGGGAACAAAATAAATAGTAAAATGAACCAGCCTTAATGCGCAAATACACAAACACAAATAGGATGTGCCAGAGGAAGTTGCAATAGTGGAAGCCATGACGCCCTTAGGCGAAGTATTCGATGAATTATCCATGGAGGAACAATATAAGCGAGATTTAGAACGAGTTGAAGATTTTGCGTGCAAGAGACAATGAAAATGAAGAGACTTTAAGTAATTTGCCCATGCATCTAGAGCATGAAAGAATATTTAGCATAAACAGTCCCAAAGTCTTGTAAATACCTTAAGTAGTTGAGAATTCACATGCAATACAATGGCAATGACTTACAAACAAGGTGAGGTGCAGCCAGGATAGAGTCAATATAGCAGGAAGGCTCATTAGGAGAAATGTAACCATACCTCAAACCATAGTGAAATATCTCTCAAGGCCCTAAGGTGGAAGGGCAAGAGGCAGCATTCACATTTTCTCACACAAAAAAATAAAAGTTGAATACTAGGCTCCTTTGAGCAGTGCATCATGCTGCAAAACAGCAGAGAAAGCATATAAATAATAAAACAAAATTCAAGTTTAGATTTAGAAGAATGTTCTAACCATCCAATAAAAGGCCAAGAGAAAAAGATGCGATCCACATCCTGAAAGCAGGCAGATATTGAAGCCAACTGAGGGTTGTAGAGAGCTTAGCGCTTTTGAGTGAGGTGCGTGCAGTAATTCCCTCGCGGAGCGTAAAACAAAATGGTGGCCGATTCTGAAGGAAGCGCTCCGCTAATGAAATCGGGAAAAAGGCAGCTTACATTTTGCCGCTGCAGCTCAGGACCACATCAATCTTCTCAGTGTCATTTCTGACGATTATGGGGTAGGTTTGGGGTCCGTGCAGGAGGTTAATCGCACTCCAGGTCCGTTACCTTCTCCGCCGTCCCGGGAGAGTCAGGGACCAGCCGCCATCTTCCTCGGGTGCTAGCCACACCCTGCTGTAGCATTTCTAATCCAGTGTTCACATTTTGTAACATCTTCCCTAAGTATGCCTGACAAGCCCGGGATATGCTGTTCTGGAAAATGAGACTTTCAAAATTAATTGGGTCCATAACTTATCCTACAAAAAGTAAAATGGGTTATTACAGGACAATCATAAAGGAATAGTTCTGGGTCATAAAAGTTGTTAAATTTAAATTTCAACAATCGAAGCTAATGTACTAAGGGCCAAATGTAGGTAATCTCAATTTACCTATTCTTAAATCCGGAATCATACCGATTCGGTATTTAAGAATAGGTCAATGGGATGTAGGTACATTTTTGTTAAAAATTACCGGATCGGTAAGTTTTGGTAATTACCAAATCAGTATTTACCGATTCAGTAATTGCCATTCATTCCTATGGGCTGGGAGGCCCATAGGAATGAATGGCAATTACCAAATGGGTAAATACCGATTCGGTAAAAGGGGGAAAACATTGAAGGGTGGTAGGGTGTCACTTTGACACCCTGTTGCACCCCTCAATTATGTATACACATACATGCCCTAAGGTCATGTATGTCTGCCACATCGCACTGTTGGAAAAGCAAAAAACATGCTTTTTTAAATGTTTTCATTATTTACCACCAACTTGTAGTTAGTGGTAAATAACGAATCCTTAACTGAGGAATGCACCAACTTGAGTGCTCCCTACATCCTGGGTTCGGTAATTTACCGAATCGGTATGTTAAGAATTCAGTATTTTACCGAATCCTTAAATTACTGTTTCGGTTCAATACCGAATCCTAAAAAAATGCCACCTACATCTAAATAGCCCAATACTGGTCGGTAACGGCCAAAATTCAGTAATTTCGGCTGTTACCAACTGGTATTGGGCGACCTACATCTGGCCCTGAGTATCATATCCTTGCTCTGCTAGCGGCAAAGAAGAGACTCTCTACTAGTTGTCATTGGGGGAAGGGCACCCCCATTAGAGTTAACGTTACCCTTGGTGTTTTGGCTCTTATGCACCAACTCCAGTGCAGAAATGCGGCAAAACCTCAGAAAATCGAGTTTATGCACTCAACAGCCTGAGTGCCACGTAGCCTGTCTAGTTCCAAGCTGCCTACAGATGGGTATAATCCAGTGCTTCCTCATTTGCTCAAATCCTGAGCAGAAGAATAAGAAATGTAACATGGTTTGATCTGCCTGCAAGCAGATTGGGATTACATTGCCCTTATCAGCAGCAGCTTTCCATTTTGAACAAAAGCAGTTAACAGGAAGAGTGCCACACCGAAACTTAATATACAATTGTCTAGCAGTTGCGGATGCAATAAAGACAAAGAATTATTCATACCTGCTATAATTTTGGAGGTTTATAAAGTCTGAGATGAGAGACCTTGGCTAATGTTAAGCACTTCCAACCACCATTTGTATGCCCAGAATACATCCTCGACACAAACCCTAGTAAGCGGTTTCTGATACGCCCTGCTTTCCCAAAAGTCAGAAAGACCTATTTGGGACAAGGTTTCAATATTGCTGTGTCGCTACTTCATTCTGTTATCCTTTTCTAAGTCTATTATTTCATTACAAACACTGTAGTAATCTTCAAGTGCCGGGGTATACTTCAGTCTCCACCAGTATAGAGCAGATCTTAGTTTGGCCTTTTGTAAAATAGGCTGTGTGCTCATATCCCACGGCAGAGGGAGTACTTTTGGACAGACTCAGCACAGATCTTAAAAAGTTGTTTTTAACAATTGCCAACATGGTCAGCCCTGAAGAACCTCAAAGCTCAGCCACATATAGGAAGCATCCTACTGCCTTGGCATAGTAAACATTTAAGGCTGTGGAAACCTGCCTTGCTTTTGTGGAACTATATCGTCTAAGTGTACCTGAAGCTTGTTGCCATAAGCTTAAGCTACTTGTCTTAACTTGGGGAGACTAGGACATGTTCGTTGTTAGTCTAATTCCCAGGTAGTCAAAATAAAATACCAAGTCCAGACTGTTGCCCAAATTAATGGATCCTCTAAATGATTTATGGGGGTTAATAGACATGAATTTGGTTTTGGCTTGGTTTATCTCCATCCCCCAAATAATACAGATAGCTACAAAACAGTCCACCAATATCTGAAGGCCGGCCTGGGATTTTGACACCAACAGGGTGTTGCCCATAATTTTTCGGCCAGCAATTTTTGGTGTGTCATTCTTGTAGTCATCTAATTGGACTACCATGTCATTTAGGTGAAGGATCAAACAGGTGGGGCAACCACATATCCTTGCTGTACCCCCTTTTGGACCCCTATGCGATTTGTTAGCTCTCCCAGGAGCCCCCAACGCACTGGTATATAGGTATCTTGATGTAATAGAATTAAAATGTCTTACAGGTTTTGGGGGACCCCGTTTTGTTTCAATAACTCCCAATATTTGCTTTGAGGGACAACATCAAACTAGATTGTTAGAAATCTAAAGTCACCTTGCTGGTCTGCCCTACTTCAAAGAGAAAGGGCAGGAATGCACCGTATTTATGCAATATGGTCCATTCCTGACCTGTCTCTCTGTGCTGGCGCATATCAGCAGCCTAGCTTCAATGTAGGCAACATGGCACCATGGTGCAAGGGTGCCTATGTTGCATGCAGGGCTTTTTAATGCAGAAAGGGGCACCTTACTGAACAGAAACAATCCTAAGAGGTGTTTTCCAGAATGCAGCACACATAGAGAGATTAAAAAAACAGGAGATATTTCTCCTTGTTACGTTTCACCTTGGGAGGCATAAAGATTTGGTGATTCCCCAGGTTTACATGTCAAAATCTATGGAGCGCCTCCCGAGCTCAGAGTAGGGCGACAAACTCCAATTCTATACAATCGCCTGCATCAAGTGAAATTCTATATGCTAATGTCCTCATTATGGAGTATACCATATCCTAAATTAGATTATAATGCTAGGAGGTCACAGTATGAGCATTAAGCTTCATGAATAGTAAAAAAAATGTTGTAGAACTTATTTTTATAACCCAATTATTTTTGAGAATTCCACATATTAAGGCTCTGTAATTCCTCAAATCTGACTTCATTTTCTTTTCTCTTTTTTTTGTTGCTCTGTGCCATGTAGGCCAACGAACAAAGTGGCCTGGCCTCCCCAGGTCATGTACACATTAACCAGATTAAACTGTAAGAGACTAACTTCTTCACCCGAAACTGACCTGCAAAACCAATTTCCCTGATTGATCTTTATCTGAGATTGCCAATCAATGTTCAAGACATCGTTAACTTTTAGTTTCCTTGCACTTGTCCTATCTTGTTTCAGCATCTGTTACGGTTTCTTTCTTTTTAACTGTTTCTTTCACTACATGGGTTAATTATTACTTAGGAACTGAGCCAAAAATATGCTTAGAGAAATGCTTAAAGAGAGTAAAACCCTTAATTAAAATGTCTTCCTATAATACAAAATAATGAACCTTAGTTTTAGAACCTTTTTAAAACAACATTCTGAAATGCAAAATTTCACCCATGCAACTGAGGGCAAAATCCTGGTTGAATAAATATTCCTGTTCATGTAGCTTGTCTCTCTAAATGCTTGTAACATGAGCAGCTGCAGTCTTTTTCAAACTAAAACATATCAATGCGTGTTCTATATTATTTTGAGTTCAGTAGGAATTTACTTCAGCTGATCTGTTTGCCTGTTAATACCTAACACAATGTATCTAAGAAAAATGCTGTAAGTTTATTTTTTTTTTGCAAAACACCCAATTTCGTTTTTGGGGGCTTTTTATTCCTAGTGAATGTGAATTTACATTTTAGTTTTTAAACATTTAGACATCTTGCTTAATAGACTGAAAACATCAAAAAAAAACACAAACACACATTTGAGCTCATTTCCGACAAACAGAAAGGGGTCAAACATGCAGAACACACAATACGGCGTGCTTTTAGCCATGCATTTTGTGAATAGCGCCAACGCTATTCACTTACAGAAATTGCACTAATGGGAAAACCACGTAGACATTCAAACACACATTTAACCCACAAACCAATACTCAGGGCAGAAATAAAGGACAGCCCATAGACTGTACTTAAACCAAACCATTTGTAAATACTAGTTGTAAGTCATATTTACAAGAAACGCTTCTCAATTGTGTTCCAAAAGACTGCAAAAACAGCCCAACAGACTGATGTATGTCCAAAAAACGAAAATACACTCAATTCACTAGCTTTGGCTAGCAGAACACCAAACAAAATCGTTCTGCATATCTTCATTCATAAAACTGTGCAGAACAAAGGATCCTTGTATGTATTATGTCCATATTTTAATTCCCTGGGGATACAAAATCACCAAGGAAGAAATATGTTTGTAAATCTAAACCTATTTAGATATTTCCCGCTAGGGAAGCCGGCTAATTTACTTCACATCACACTATGGTACCTTTCAAATAAAGCAACACATTCTCATGTGAGCTTTCAAACAGGCATGCCCAAAATATTGCAAAATATACAATATTATAATCAAAATAGTGCTTAATGTACTTTTCGTACGTGCATCGTTCAACTAAACATATACAAACCTATACAAATCCAAAGTTGGCTAACACAAATTCCAAAGTTCCAAAGCTACAGTAAGCGTTACTAAACTACCTTACTCTTTCAAAGCTACAGTAAGGGTTACTAAACTACCTTACTCTTACCAATCAAAAAGGTTATCCAAATTCTAACTGTCAAGTTCTAAATGACCTAACGGTCGCTTTGTTTCTTTTTTAATACTCACGCCAAAAAGGTTCTCAGTCAGGAGTGACATTATGTGTAGGATCAAAATCAGGAAGAGCAGAAATACACTGGGCTGCAGAGACGAAGAATCCCCAGAATCACTGTGCACAGAGTACCTTCTTAGTAGAATCCTGTCTTGTCCTCCTCAGTAGCTTTCTGTCTCCTGAGAAGATCACTCCCACAGAAAGTCACTTCTCTAATGAAGCCCGCGTTGGCCGCGCCATCTGAAGAACTGAAATCTTCATTCTCAGCGGTCTCACTAATACAAAAGAACTTGGCACAGAAGCTGAAATATTAAAAGACATTTTTATTAAATTTAATAAGTGAGGACACGTCACCCAACTGCCTTAGCAATTGAATGAGGCAGTCTAAAGAGTACAAAACACAGAGGCCTTTTATATGTTTAGAGTTACAAGCTCAGCATCAAAGAAAGGGGCAGTCCTAGCTTCTGCAAGCATACAAAATACCTAATATGGACACACAAGATCTGCAAAATATTAGCCAATAGAAAAGCATCATGTAACTAGAATGTCCCCCTTACGTCGTGTTTCTGCCCAACTCATAAGTCAATCAATTAAAGCATTTATAAGTCAATCAGTAATGGCAGAACATGTCTGTATGCAGTTAGGCCAGCTAGTGTCTGAGATTGCTTTCAAAGCAAGGACAGAGGGGGTTTTCTACACGTTGCAGTCCAAAGGGCAGAAACACTTCATGAATAAAGCAGTCTGTGTAAAGGAAACACAAATTGATGACAAATGTAAGATGAAGTCAAAAATTAAAGAACCTCAGATTGACCATGTTTATCAAGGGGTTCGAAAGTTGTATTAAAGTCTCCCTCTATAATCAGTGAATCATGAGTGTCAAATTTCTCTCCGTGGGCTATAAGATGTTTTAATGCTGGTGTTTCCCCACCTCCTCAAATCCCTCAATGATGAACATTATGTGGAGCATGCTGCCATCCTTGCTAGTGATGATTACACCCTGTATGTCAGATGAGTCAATGTCAAGTGAGTCTAATCCGGCATTCAACAATGTTTGTATCCATGTTGCTCGGCCTACAGAAGGGCACCTTACCCATTATATTGGGCTATGATGGAGAAATTCATCTAGTCTGCCCTATATTCAAGATTAACAAACCATGCTTCCTGGAATAGACAGATGTCAAACTGGTCTACAAATGCAATGCATGCAGGATCACCAAGCTTGGATGTCAGGCTGGCCACATTCCAAGACAGAATGTTAATAACATCCTAGCCCTTGCTTTGCACTTGATATGCCAAACTGAGGGTCCCCCCAACTATTAACCCATACCTTGGATTCATCCGCCCACTACCTTGGACTTCAGGCTGTGCCATCTCAACAGACGGAGGCCCTACGGCCCTAATGAGTAAGTCATAGTAACTAGGTATAAGTCAATCTACCATGGATGCCCCTAATTCCATCCTTATTTGGGCTTAGCAGGTCGGGCTGCAAGAATGGGATCAAGGACCTGTTGGCATATATTTGAACTGGATGACACTGTCAGACTGTTTGTCTTTTTACGTAATTCCTAATCTCACTACGCCCTCTGCCATGTAGGTGTAACTGACCCTTAGCAATCTATATTCTATATAATGAAAGGTCCCCTCTGATGCAACTGGGTCATGGAATCGTCTTGCCTGAACAATGTCTGAGTGAATTAAGTAATAATAATTGCACACAGATCTTATTAAATAGATACGCCTATTTACTAGCAAAAATATCTGCATGGATGCTTGAGCACAAATTAAAACTGAATGGGGACAAAACAGAACTGATTCTGTTTGGTTCTGACACCTCGCTCTGGGGCCCACAACATTGGCCACCGGAGATGGGTCCTCTACCTACCCCAACTACGACTGCTCGCAATCTCGGGGTCCTCCTTGATGACCAATTGTCCTTCAGGCAACACGTCGTGAAAGTCTCCGCCACCTGTACCACCATCATGAGGTGGCTGAGGAAAATCACGTGGATGCTGCCTGCTGACACCTTGAGGACTGTAGTCCAGGCTCTTGTCACCTCACGCCTGGACTATGGGAATATCTTACTCCTGGGTGCCTGCAAGGACGTTACTAGGAAGTACCAGGTGGTACAGAATATGGCTGTTCGCCTTATTTGCAACCTACCCGCCAGAACCTCGGTCACGTCTCATTTGCGGAAACTGCACTGGCTGCGAATTGAGAGTAGAGTCAAATTCAAGGCACTATGTCTCATGCACAAGATCATGACTGGAAGAGCTCCACACTACCTATCGGTTCTAGTGCAGCAGTATATCCCCCCCCGCACACTTAGGTCATCCACCCAGAATAAGTTTAGGATACCTCGTGTCAAGAAAGCCAAAATGGGAGGCCGCTCATTCTCCCTATTGGCACCTTCTCTTTGGAACTCTTTACCCCCACCTCTGCGTTCAGAAATGTGCTTTCTGACTTTCCGTAAAGGAATCAAGACCTGGCTCTTTAATACCTAAACTGCTGGTCTGACGCTCCTCTCTTCCTGTATATCGCTCTGTTTGCCTTAGCGCCGGGAAACCTCCGGGTAGCTGCGCGCTTAATAAATGTAATTATAATAATAATCATCCTCTCCTGCCCCAGTGTTCAGTTTTGGCAAATTTGTCTTATAAACACAACCAGGTCTCCCTATAAACCCTGTCATGTGCAGTCCTTCCCTTTGGACTCCAGAGGAAAGGACCCAATAACGACTGCTCATTGTTACTCATTATATGTAGCCTATTTCACATCACTGAGGCCCTTGCCCTACTATGGCCAAATACCCTGTTAGGGCCAAATAGGGGGGTCATTCCCAGCGACTCATGACCATTAGGCACAAAGACTGACGTCTTCTGGTACTTACAGTCATTGTGTGATAGGTTCTGTCCCTTTCACATACTGCATATCTGCCCAGCTAACTTACACAGTGTGCGGGGAAAGGCGCTTAGTTAGTACCGTAGCTTCAGCTGGGCTCTTGAGCTGATTATTATTTTGTAATTTCCCAACAAGGACTGTCAGAGCCACTAGCTTGGTCTTAGATCACTTATCTCTTTCTGCAGTCCCATGACTATTGCAATTACATTAGCTGGTCTTTAATTCGCCCACCACATTAGTTCCACGGCAGCTGAACACCCCTCCCCCAATTTACGATCCTTTGTAACTCTCCTCAATGTCTAATCAGGACCACTGCATGGTTGGCCCTCCAAGAGGACACAAAGATTGTTTGAGCATATAAGATTAGGCTCTAGGGTTTCAGGGATACATGCAACAGGATAGGCAGATCATATATTTGGTATTGTAGCATTCAGGGGCGGGTCAGATGTTGAGACAGCTGCACAAATTACTCTCTGATTGACTGTTAAGAGTTTGCACCATGATGTGTCTCCAAATATGGGTGCAACCTTGGATGAAGGTTTTACTTTTTTCTGCCCTTTAGTTTTGTCACCCCCCCCCACAAAGATTCTAGCAAAAGAGTCTTTAGTTGGTAGTTAGGTACTTGTATGCCTTTTGCCTGTGGGCGACTTCGTAGCTTTGCCTACACCCACCAGGGCAGGCCCCACACAAATAGTGCAATGTGCAAAGATAACAGCTGATGTAAAGGAGTTAGCGCAAAAATATTGTAGAAGGTCCTAGCCTTGTAGCAGGTAGATGAAAGCTGCACTGTTGGTAGGTTGGTAGGTATTGAGGGATTGGCCCAGCCCAGCCTCTTACAGGAAAGCAGACAGGCCCGCCCTTGGCCCAGGCAGCACCTGCGGGCACTCCTATGTGTCCCGCGCTGCGGGGTATTGAGAATTATGTTATCCACCTGACGGATGTATGACGGTACAACGCGTACCGTCACAACGCGTGCTTTAACAATGCGTCCCTTACAACGCAAGTCGTTACCACAACTTGCGTTGGGGGCGCGGATTGAGAATAGTATAATTTACTATTCTAACACCAGTCCCCGTGGACACTAGGGAAGGTGTTGGAATAGTAAATATACTATTCTTAATCCTCTAGCGCCCTCCAGCGCAAGTTGTGGTTACGACTTGCGTTGTAACGGGCGCGTTGTTAAAGCCTTGCGGAGTAAAATCCACGTGGTAAAGGATGTTTCCCCCACCTGACTGGTGCCCTGGAAGAGGCCCTACCTCCGAAGTGCAGAACTGAAGGGGGCTTGAAGGCCTGGCCCCTTTCTCTAGGCATCCCACCCTGTGTGGTATGGAGAATTCTTTAATGCACCCAACCGGCATGTTGGAAGAGCCCCCGCCTCCAAGGTACCGGGCAGACTAGGGCTTGAAGTCCTGGCTCCTCTCGACAGGCCTCCATATTCGGTTTAGTTACTATTTGAAAACAGCTTTTATGTAAATTATCCAAGCGTTGTGAAATAAAAAAATATATATGACTAAGTAAAGAATTTATATTAATAGTGCCTTCTTTCAATTAGAACGCAGGATGTGAAAATGCATATATATCAAGCATTCAGGTGAGCTTCTCAGCTGTGGTTGAAAGTTATTAGAAATCAAATCTAGTGATGTGTGAAGTATCTATAAACGAAGGCACCTGTATGATGTTAAAATTACGAATCATTATGCCAAGTGTACTAAATGGCAAGATCCAGACGACGTTTCAAAATAACTATTAAGCATGCCATTAATCTAGGCCTGTATATGATGCAGTCAGAGGCCAGGGCCTTCCCACGCAAGTCTGGAAGAATTCAGGTAGGAGGTACGTTATATCTTTTATGTTAGTCTCTTAGATGGCAGCTACAGTCCGATACGTTCCTTTAGGGCTTTATTCTGTCTCCAACTTTGGTCATCTGCCAAGCTTCACCCAACACACAGACCCCAACATTCCCTGCATCAACACATTCTCACAGCATACACAATCAACATTCTACAGCATGTCCAATCAGCCAATGCATCATAGATCCACCATGTCACTATTTGTTAAGACAATTGTCCTTTTCATTTCTCTCCCTCTTGATGCTTGCTAACTTGTAATATGCTTTCCACTTGAGAACGTTCAGTATGTTTACAATAGGAGCCAAATTAAGATGACTGATATGAGGTATTTGAATGAACTTTGCCACAATGAGATTTCTGCAAAATAGCATAGAAAATATGGAAGAGAAAATATGAATCTCAAAGGAAGATTTAGTTGATAGATAGTTTAGGCTGTTGCTTGAGAGGAGAGAGAGCTTTAAAGGTTGGGGCTAGTATAGTCTAGTGCCCTCAGGTGCATGCCATAAAGGCAGTCCCATTTCCTCAAACCTATTGTTGCTCCCCCTTTCCACAGAGTCCCAGGTTTATTGGGCCCCATTTTGCTGAATTATTATAGTTCATGAGGTTAGTATGACTACAATTGAAACAAAGGTCAGGCAGCATAAAAAGGCCAAGGAGTCTGTGCCTGAGCTGCAGAATAATGATAAGGACCAGGGCCAGGAGCCAGTAAGGATAGATTGGCCATTACCCTCAAGAACTAAAAGTTTGAGCTGAGGACAGCAATGTTCATCACTGCCTCATCTGTTCCTACCAATGAAATACCCTCATGTTTCAACATTTCCAGAGAAACATGTAAGCCATTTTTGCATATAAACTTACCCGGATGATGAGCTTTGAATTTGCTTACTTAATGAGGCAATCCTAGAATTTAATCATTTAATTTGTAGATTTAGTTAGTGCGGCTTGTCACCCGAGGGTATCCAGGCGCTGTCCAGGGACACAGGGTAGATTAAGTTATTTGTCCAGAATAACAGGACGTTGAGCCAACGCAGAGACTCGAGCCCGGATTCCCAGCAACCAGTCGGCAGCCCTGACCGCTGTGCTAAATCCTCTCCCCCTGCGCCACGTTCTAACCCTTACTTAATGGAACTAATAGATGTAGTCAGTGAGTATAATATTTACTCTTGTCAAATGATTTGAGTTGGCAACATTCCAATATCACAGGAAATGGAAAAACTGTAGATGTATGGTAAAAAGTGCAAATGGGGTGGCAATCAAGAGGCAGAAACTCTGCAAGGGGCAGATTTACAATAACTGGCGCATCCCCAGAGATGCGCCAGTTATTGTGCACCGCAGCTCCGCCACCAATGGTGCACCGCATTTATAATGCGGCGCACCATGGGGCAAAAACGGCACAGATGCGTCACGCATCTGTGCTGTAAAGGTGGTGCATTGCTGGAGTTGCGTCGCAAGCACGACGCAGCTCCAGCAATGCTCTGGGGGGGCCCTATCTGTCCAATGAGGCGTCAAGCCTTACGCCTGCTTCAAGCAGGCGCAGGGTTTTGACGCAGTATTGGCCTAAAAGTGACGTAGTGAAATCTTGTAGATTTCACTCAGCCACTTTTAGGAGGCGTTCCTGTCCAGGAATGCCCCCCCCCCACCCCCCTGCGCCGGAATGTCTCCTTATGGTTCAGGGCTTTACAACGTGACGCATCTCCCAGACACCCACCTGTGGGACACCCCCGCGCCGCACGGCCACCAGCTGCTGCGTGTGCCCCTTGCCTGCCCTCTGCCTCGCTGACCTGCCTCGTTTGCCGGTTGCCAGCTGCCTCCGCTGCTGTTGTTTTGCCTTGTTTTCTCCGTAATTTGTGCCTGTTTTTTATTTTATCTCATTGTGCCTGTGTTTTGGTTTTCCTTCCTTGTTGTCCGCCTACCTCGCCGCCCTCCGCCCTCCCTTCCCGCCACCGCCGCTTTTCCCCGCCCCTTTTTCTATTCTGTACCCTCCCCGCACCCGCCTCCCAGCTGCTCCGCCCACCCGCGCACTTGGCCTTAAATGGCGACCGTGCGACGCAGGTGAGTGTGACCCACCTGTGGGACACCCCCGCGCCGCACGGCCACCAGCTGCTGCTGCTGCGTGTGCCCCTTGCCTGCCCTCTGCCTCGCTGACCTGCCTCATTTGCCGGTTGCCGGCTGCCTCCGCTGCTGTTGTTTTGCCTTGTTTTCTCCGTAATTTGTGCCTGTTTTTTATTTTATCTCATTGTGCCTGTGTTTTGGTTTTCCTTCCTTGTTGTCCGCCTATCTCGCCGCCCTCCGCCCTCCCTTCCCGCCACCGCCACTTTTCCCCGCCCCTTTTTCTATTCTGTACCCTCCCCGCTCCCGCCTCCCAGCTGCTCCACCCACCCGCGCACTTGGCCTTAAATGGCGACCGTGCGAACGCGCAGCGGTCACGCGCAGCCGGTGCGCCGTTTGTGCGCCGAAGGCGCGCCAAAGGTAAGCCCGTCTACGCCCGTCCGCGCCTGGACCGCGCCCAGCGCCAGGACCCCTGGCCCACGAGGACCCCGACCGACCCACCCGACGTACTCCGCCGCCACCCTCACCGCTCTCAACACCGGCCGACTCCCAGAATGCCATCAAGCCACTCCACGACGTACCCACGGACCTTTCAGCTGCCACGCCTGCAAGTTCACCTGCATCCGGACCAGCCTCGCACCAGCACCCGCCAAGTCGAACACCAGCAGCACCCACCTCAAGTGCATCCTGCTCAACACCCGCTCCGTCCACAGACACGCCATCGAACTCTAGAATCTTCTAGACGCCACAGCCCCTGACGTTGCCTTCCTCACGGAGACCTGGATGAACGCCTCTTCAGCTCCCGACATCGCCATCGCTATCCCAGAGGGCTACAAGATCGTCCGGAGGGACCGAAACGCCAACCAGATGGGAGGAGGCATCGCCATCATCCACAGGAACACCATCCGTCTCACGACCAGCACCGACAACACCCTGACCAGCGCCGAACACCTGCATTTCCAGATCCACACCAACCCGAACACCACCCTCAGAGGCACCCTGATCTACCGACCCCCTGGACCACGCACACAATTCAGCGAGGACATCGCCAACTTCGTCAGCCCGCATGCCCTCCCCTCCGCTGACTACATCCTCCTGGGAGACCTCAACTTCCATCTGGAGAACAACAACGACCGCAACACCAGCACCCTGCTCGACAACCTCGCCAACCTGGGACTCAAGCAACTGGTGTCCACCCCCACCAACCTCGCCGGACACACACTCGACGCAGTCTTCTCTTCCAGCACAGACATCGACTTCAGCCACGCCACAGAGCTTCAATGGACGGACCACAGCTGCGTCCACTTCACCTTCAAGAGAACGACGACCCACCAACACCAGCAACAGGCCGCCCGCAGAAGCTGGAACAAGATCACAGCAGACCAGCTCGCCACCTCCCTGAGCCAGCACCCTCCTGCCAGCTCAGCGAACCCCAGCCAGGCCGCCGACAACCTCACGAAGTGGATCAGCAACTGCGCGGACGAACTCGCCCCACTGAGGACCCCGCCTAGCAGACCCGGCAGCAAGAAGGCCCCTTGGTTCACCGACGAACTCAAGAGCTCCAAGAAGAACTGTCGAGCCCTCGAGAAAGTCTGGAGAAGGGAACCGACACCGGACAACAGGACCTCCTTCAAACTTGCCACCCGGAAACACCACCAGCTGATCTGCGCCGCCAAGAAAACAGCATTCAAGGACCGGTTGGACAACAACGCACACAACTGCAAGGAACTCTTCAACATCGTGAAAGAGCTCTCCAACCCCAGCGCAGGAAACAACGACATCACCCCATCGCAAGACCTCTGCAACTCCCTCGCTTCATACTTCCACAACAAGATCGCGGACATACACAACAGCTTCAACAACCAACCAACGCACACCATGACCGAACAACCACCCCCCACCACCACCCTCCACGCCTGGACCCCGATCAGCACCGAAGACACCATCCGCACGATGAACTCCATCCACTCCGGATCACCGACCGACCCCTGCCCTCACCACGTCTTCAACAAGGCCGACGCTGTCATCGCACCCCACCTGCGAGACATCATCAACACATCCTTCGACACCACCATCTTCCCTGAGAGCTGGAAACACGCCGAACTCAGCGCTCTACTCAAGAAACGAACAGCGGACCCCACCGACCTCAAGAATTACCGCCCCATCTCGCTCCTCCCGTTTCCAGCCAAAGTCATCAAGAAGACCGTCAACAAGCAGATGGCCGCCTTCCTCGAGACGAATGGATCCCTCGACCCCTCACAGTCCGGCTTCCGAGCCAATCACAGCACCGAGACCGCCCTCATCGCCGCCACCGATGACATCCGAGCCCTGATGGACAATGGAGAAACAGCGGCCCTCATCCTCCTAGACCTCTCCGCGGCATTCGACACGGTCTGCCACCGCACCCTAGTACGGCGCCTCAGCAACATCGGAATCCAGGACAAGGCGCTGGAATGGATCATCTCCTTCCTTGACGGAAGAACACAGAGGGTCCGCCTACCACCGTACAAGTCAGAGGCCTCCGAAGTCATCTGCGGCGTCCCCCAAGGATCATCTCTGAGCCCCACCCTCTTCAACGTCTACATGAGCCCCCTCGCGGCCATCGTACGCAAACACAACCTCAGCATAATCTCCTACGCCGACGACACCCAGCTGATCCTCTCCCTGACCAACGACCCCGCCGCCGCCAGAGCCAACCTGCACGAAGGGATGAAAGAGGTAGCCGAGTGGATGACGACCAGCCGCCTGAAACTGAACTCGGACAAGACGGAGGTCCTCATCCTGGGCTCCTCACCCTCCGCCTGGGACGACTCCTGGTGGCCTCCCGCCCTGGGCACCGCACCCAAACCGACAGACCATGCACGCAACCTGGGCTTCATCCTGGACTCCTCCCTCTCCATGACCAGGCAAGTCAACAACGTCTCCTCGGCGTGCTTCAACATCCTACGCATGCTATGGAAGATCTTCTGGTGGATCCCCACCGAGACCAGGAAGACCGTCACCCAGGCCCTCGTCACCAGCCGACTGGACTACGGCAACGCCCTCTACGCCGGTACCACCGCCAAGCTCCAGAAGAGACTCCAGCGGATCCAGAACGCCTCAGCCAGACTCATCCTCGACATCCCACGAACCAGCCACATCTCCGGACATCTGAGAGACCTTCACTGGCTACCCGTCAACAAAAGAATCACCTTCCGCCTCCTCACCCACGCACACAAAGCCCTACACGACCAAGGCCCGAGCTACCTCAACAGCCGAGCCAACTTCTACGCTCCCAAATGCCACCTCCGATCAGCCAACCACGCCCTCGCCGCCGTCCCCCGCATCCGAAGAGCGACTACAGGAGGAAGGTCCTTCTCCTACCTGGCCGCCAAGACCTGGAACTCCCTCCCGATCGACCTGCGCCTGACCCAAGACCACCTCTCCTTCAGGAAGAAGCTGAAGACCTGGCTGTTCGAGCAGTAGCGGCACCCCCCCCCCCCCCCCCAGCGCCTTGAGACCCTACGGGTATGTAGCGCGCTTTATAAGTGTCACTGATTGATTGTAAATATCCCGCAAAATTACGCATCTTTTGCGCTGCCACTGCGTCACAAAAGTGACACAACAGCAGCGTAAAAGAGGCGCAAGGGGCTTGTAAATCTGCCCCTAAATATCGATTGTTTGCAAAATATCATGCTAGGTCAGTCGCTCAATGGACACCTGCTCATTGTGTCTCAGGCATCACCTTCCCAATTCCATTTTGACTTATCTCAAACTGTGTTCAGTAGCAGCCATTAAATGGACAGTCAAGTACGTGGGGAGAAGGAGTAAAGTCAATAGTTGTGAAACAGGACAGGTGTAGACAAGTGTTCTCTGGGGTAAAAAAGGGGATGATGGATGGAGCGTTTGAGCTAATCAAACACTCACCCCCAGTCAACTGATCTGGGTTTAATCCATCACCATTCTTAGGCTCACTCAGCCACCCCAGTTCAGACATGGCCATATGCAAATCAGTCTGACCCTGTGCCTCATGGGAACAGTCAAGCCCGAACTGCCAAGCCATGTCTTCCCTGGACTGGAAACAAGCATCCTGGGATTGGTTTCGGATTCATAATCCTCATCAGCCAGGCTATCTTGAATCCAGTGGCAAGCGCAATGCAGCTCCAGCAATGCTCTGGGGGGCCCTATCTGTCCAATGATGCGTCAAGCCTTACGCCTGCTTCAAGCAGGTGCAGGGTTTGACGCAGCATTGGCCTAAAAGTGACTGAGTGAAATCTTGTAGATTTCACTCAGCCACTTTTAGGAGGTGTTCCTGCCCAGGAACGCCCCCCCCGCCCTAGAACGCCTCCTTATGGCTCAGGGCTTTACATTGTGACGCATCTCCCAGATGCGACACATTGTAAATACTCTGCAAAATGACGCATCTTTTGTGCTGCCGTTGCGTCACAAAAGTGACACAACAGCAGCGTAAAAGAGGCGCAAGGGGCTTGTAAATCTGCCCCTTAAACTCGATTGTTTGCATAATATCATGCTAGGTCAGTCGCTCAATGGACACCTGCTCATTGTATCTCAGGCATCACCTTCCCAATTCCATTTTGACTTATCTCAAACTGTGTTCAGTAGCAGCCATTAAATGGACAGTCAAGTAGCTGGGGAGAAGGAGTAAAGTCAACAGTTGTCAAACAGGACAGGTGAAGACAAGTGTTCTCTGGAGCATGGCCAGATACCTAAAGGAAATGGCAATAAGTGCTCACTGGGTGCCGAGTTGACACAGATTCCAGGCAGAAGATTGAGCTTCCATCTTATCTATAAAAATATGTGATTTTGGGACCCATTCTTCACTAACTGGAAAAGAAGTTGATAACACAGTTTGTGGCAGGACTTGCCACGTATTTACATTTGATAGTTTTAGGAGAGAAAGCCAAGATCATTCCCTCAGATGTATTATACATTGTTCTGATTCTCTGTAGAAATTTTGACCAACTAAGGCTCATGACAAAAGACAGCTTTTAATCCAGCCATAAGCTCATGAAGGAGTTAACAAGAGAGTGAGAAAGTCCCTTCCTTAGGTTCTGGATGGCATTGTCTCTACATTGTCTTAAAGTAGAATAGTAATATCAAAGAATGAGGGCTTAGTACAGGAGTTCTTTGGAGCAGAAGGGAGAAAGATGGGCCCAGGAGTGATTGACGCCATCTGCTTTCCATGGGAAAGCTCAGCTTAACATTGTCACCAAGAAAGATGAACATTTCTTTTACTAAGCTGAAAATGAAAACTGCCTAAGCAGTAGAATACAGGCACCTTTTGATCTTGATGACGTGGTTCTGTGCACATTGGGTTTACTTAGACGAATCTGTTTCTTGTACTGAGCATTTTGCCACTTCAAAAAGCATTTACTCCTTCCCGTTTATTGACTTTCAGAAACTACTGTAGTCTCTGTCTTTCATCTTCTACTGAATTTCCCCCAATTGATGTGTTGATATGATTCAGGAGGCGGTCAAACTCTCAATTTACAAATCAAATCAGGATATTCAGATTTTTGCAAGAATCTGTTGGATTAATGCTGTTCTGGAAGTGACGTCAGATTGTTATTGCGTGTTATGATCTGCAATGAGAATCAAATATGCACATTTGAAATGCACCCTAAAATAACTGAGATTAAGGGGCATATGTATCAAGCAAACTCGCATTCGCAAAGGCCGAAATTCGCAGAATTTCGGCCTTAGCGAATGCGAATAGGCAGAACGGCATGTATGAACGCAGAAGCCATGGAAAATAGGGAATCGCTAAAACTGCGATTCTGTAAATGCGAAAAGAGGCATTCTGCGAAAAAATTGCAATATTGCCTTTTTGCGATTTTCCGGTTAGCGAAAATCGCAAAATGAAAATCGCTAATGTAGGAATTCGCATAAAAATCGCACGATAGCAATTTTCGCAATATACAGAATTGCAATGATATGTATGAAAAATGTGCAATTAGCGAATTTCGCCAATTCGCAAAATACAGAATCAGAATTACCACCAAGTAGGAGCAGGTGGTAACCAGGTGCAAACTATTTAAGCAGCAACAGAATTCAAACAACTGTTTACCACATTATCGGGGCTTTACATCATAGCAAGGAGGATGTGACTGAGAGCTGCTGCACAGAGGAGGCTGCGGCAGGAGAGGGTATTCCGTTTGCGCATCAGCATCTCCCAGCACCTTGAGGAGGAGCTCTACACCCATTACAGGCTTGATGAAGACAGCATAAATGGGACACTCTATGGACCTTGCTGGTAGTTCGTGTGGGCTCTCCTAGCCGTTTTCTTGATCACAACTTGCGGTACCCGCTCCGCGGGTCCCGCTGTGCTGCTATCTGCCTCGAGGGGACCTTGGACTAGGTTGGAATGCAAACTCCGAGCTGCAGGGCTGTGAGCAATCGGGACCGGACTTCGCGTCCCAGAAGACCCGGCTAACCACGCCTCCCGTCACCTGGCCGCTCTCTCTGCTAGCCACGCCCAGCCTCCACCTGGTAAAGCCTCGCTATTGCTGGACTTCGTGGGACACTCTACGGACCTTGCTTGTAGTTCGTGTGGGTTCTCCTAGCCGTTTTCTTGGTCACAACTTGCGGTACCCGCTCCCCGGGTCCCGCTGCGCTGCTATCTGCCTCGAGGGGACCTTGGACTAGGTTGGAAGGCAAACTCTGTGCTGCAGGGCTCTGAGCAATCGGGACCGGACTTCGAGTCCCAGAAGCCCCTGCTAAACACGCCTCCCGTCACCTGGCCGCTCTCCCTGCTAGCCACGCCCAGCCTCCACCTGGTAAAGCCTCGCCATTGCTGGACTTCGTGGGACACTCTACGGACCTTGCTGGTAGTTCGTGTGGGCTCTCCTAGCCGTTTTCTTGATCACAACTTGCGGTACCCGCTCCGCGGGTCCCGCTGCGCTGCTATCTGCCTCGAGGGGACCTTGGACTAGGTTGGAAGGCAAACTCCGTGCTGCAGGGCTGCAAGCAATCAGGACCGGACTTCGAGTCCCAGAAGCCCCGGCTAACCACGCCTCCCGTCACCTGGCCGCTCTCCCTGCTAGCCACGCCCAGCCTCCACCTGGTAAAGCCTCGCCATTGCTGGACTTCGTGGGACACTCTGCGGACCTTGCTTGTAGTTCGTGTGGGTTCTCCTAGCCGTTTTCTTGATCACAACTTGCGGTACCCGCTCCGCGGGTCCCGCTGCGGTGCTATCTGGCTCGAGGGGACCATGGACTAGGTTGGAAGGCAAACTCTGTGCTGCAGGGCTCTGAGCAATCGGGACCGGACTTCGAGTCCCAGAAGCCCTGCTAACCACGCCTCCCGTCACCTGGCCACTCTCCCTGCTAGCCATGCCCAGCCTCCACCTGGTAAAGCCTCGCCATTGCTGGACTTCGTGGGACACTCTACAGACCTTGCTGGTAGTTCGTGTGGGCTCTCCTAGCCGTTTTCTTGATCACAACTTGCGGTACCCGCTCCGCGGGTCCCGCTGCGCTGCTATCTGCCTCGGGGGGACCTTGGACTAGGTTGGAAGGCAAACTCCGCGCTGCTGGGCTGCGAGCAATCGGGACCGGACTTCGAGTCCCAGAAGCCCCGGCTAACCACGCCTCCCGTCACCTGGCCGCTCTCCCTGCTAGCCACGCCCAGCCTCCACCTGGTAAAGCCTCGCCATTGCTGGACTTCGTGGGACACTCTACGGACCTTGCTGGTAGTTCGTGTGGGCTCTCCTAGCCGTTTTCTTGATCACAACTTGCGGTACCCGCTCCGCGGGTCCCGCTGCGCTGCTATCTGCCTCGAGGGGACCTTGGACTAGGTTGGAAGGCAAACTCCGAGCTGCAGGGCTGCGAGCAATCGGGACCGGACTTCGCGTCCCAGAAGACCCGGCTAACCACGCCTCCCGTCACCTGGCCGCTCTCTCTGCTAGCCACGCCCAGCCTCCACCTGGTAAAGCCTCGCCATTGCTGGACTTCGTGGGACACTCTACGGACCTTGCTTGTAGTTCGTGTGGGTTCTCCTAGCCGTTTTCTTGATCACAACTTGCAGTACCCGCTCCGCGGGTCCCGCTGCGCTGCTATCTGCCTCGAGGGGACCTTGGACTAGGTTGGAAGGCAAACTCTGTGCTGCAGGGCTCTGAGCAATCGGGACCGGACTTCGAGTCCCAGAAGCCCCTGCTAACCACGCCTCCCGTCACCTGGCCGTTCTCCCTGCTAGCCACGCCCAGCCTCCACCTGGTAAAGCCTCGCCATTGCTGGACTTCGTGGGACACTGTACGGACCTTGCTGGTAGTTCGTGTGGGCTCTCCTAGCCGTTTTCTTCATCACAACTTGCGGTACCCGCTCCGCGGGTCCCGCTGCGCTGCTATCTGCCTCGAGGGGACCTTGGACTAGGTTGGAAGGCAAACTCCGTGCTGCAGGGCTGCGAGCAATCGGGACCGGACTTCGAGTCCCAGAAGCCCCGGCTAACCACGCCTCCCGTCACCTGGCCGCTCTCCCTGCTAGCCACGCCCAGCCTCCACCAGGTAAAGCCTCACCATTGCTGGACTTCGTGGGACACTCTACAGACCTTGCTGGTAGTTCGTGTGGGCTCCCCTAGCCGTTTTCTTGATCACAACTTGCGGTACCCGCTCCGCGGGTCCCGCTACGCTGCTATCTGCCTCGAGGGGACCTTGGACTAGGTTGGAAGGCAAACTCCGTGCTGCAGGGCTGTGAGCAATCGGGACCGGACTTCGAGTCCCAGAAGCCCCGCTAACCACGCCTCCCGTCACCTGGCCGCTCTTCCTGCTAGCCACGCCCAGCCTCCACCTGGTAAAGCCTCGCCATTGCTGGACTTCGTGGGACACTCTACAGACCTTGCTGGTAGTTTGTGTGGGCTCTCCTAGCCGTTTTCTTGATCACAACTTGCGGTACCCGCTCCGCGGGTCCCGCTGCGCTTCTATCTGCCTCGAGGGGACCTTGGACTAGGTTGGAAGGCAAACTCCGTGCTGCAGGGCTGCGAGCAATCGGGACCGGACTTCGAGTCCCAGAAGCCCCGGCTAACCACGCCTCCCGTCACCTGGCCGCTCTCCCTGCTAGCCACGCCCAGCCTTCACCTGGTAAAGCCTCGCCATTGCTGGACTTCGTGGGACACTCTACGGACCTTGCTGGTAGTTCGTGTGGGCTCTCCTAGCCGTTTTCTTGATCACAACTTGCGGTACCCGCTCCGCGGGTCCCGCTGCGCTGCTATCTGCCTCGAGGGGACCTTGGACTAGGTTGGAAGGCAAACTCCGTGCTGCAGGGCTGCGAGCAATCGGGACCGGACTTCGAGTCCCAGAAGCCCCGGCTAACCACGCCTCCTGTCACCTGGCCGCTCTCCCTGCTAGCCACGCCCAGCCTCCTCTCCTACAGATCACGTATATAAGTTAAGTGGTATTCCAGCGGCGCAGGAGCGTCCCGGGAGAAGCCCGGGACAAGGGCGGGACCGTCTATGGCCGTCCGGGGCAGAAGGAGGCCGGGCTGGGCCACCCCTCGTGGTCTTGGATAAAGTCCCGGTGAGTCTGACTATTAGTTGGTTAAGTGGCTTAGTCGCCCAAATTGTTATAGTTGTTGTTGGGCGTCTGCTGGGTTTGTAACTTTTGTATATTGGCTGTATTGCTTGTTTAATCTTCAACATGCCCCCCCGTTCGGGTACAGATTGTTCTGTTGCACTTCAGACATCAAAGGGGGTGGTTTCAGGCCCATTAGATGCCTTTATAATGAAAGCTATGGGTATATTAGAAAAAGAAATAGCGTTCGTTGAAAAAAGGTTGTCCTTAGATTTAATAAATGGGAAACGTTCTTCTTTGGGGCACATTGTTACAGTACCAAGCCCCACACCTAACCAACCACCTCCCCCAAACTTGGTTCTTGTACCTGTTGAGATACATAATGATACTGAAGGTTCCCCTCTATTGCATTGTATCTCTGATAATAACATTGGTGATACAGATTCATCCGCGAGCTGTGTAGAGGATAGTGTTCTTTCTGCTACACCCTCGCTTCTAGACTCCTCCTCCGAAGAGGAGACTCTGGAGGTGAATCGTCCTGGTAAGAGGAAGCATAACAAACACCGGCAGAAAGGTGGAGTTTCAAAGGCACCTAAAACCGTTAGTCCATCGTTACGTGTGTCTGAAACCCTCCTTTCAAGGGATGAACCATTACCTACTATTCCATCGGGTGGCACTGTTACTTCTGCTTCTAATACTACAGGGGTCCCTCTTACTAGCATAGTAAATATGAATGTGAATAATGCCGACCTGCTAGCACAAATGGAAATTTTAATTAAGACACTTTTACTCCCGGTACTAGAGAGAACTAGACTTATGAATCTAAAAATTGACAACCTAGAGACCAATATTAAAGATAATTCTTGTCTACTTAAAAAACTGGTTAGCCAACAGGCCAAGCTTTCGGTCTCTTCTAGTGGTTCTGGTTATTCTAACCCAAAACCCCCAGGCCATTCTGTTACCATTACCAAGGCTATCCCTACTGGGGCACTGTCAAATGTTAGCGACTCCAGACCGGTCCCTTAGGCCAGGACATCAAAGCCACCTAGTGCGCCAAATTTACCCTCCACCCCGGTTACCCAAACTGTTATACCCAAGAAGGCAAGTTTTAAATCCCATGGGCTTCCACTGTTATCTGCCCCCAAGCCTGTGAGTTCTGCACAGGCCTCCACTTCAGGGGTAGGCAGTTCTAAACCAACTTCCCATCAAAATTCCAGTACTAGTGTTGCAGCAGGGTGTACACAACCATTGAAGAGAGTTTCCAGAAGAGGGCCCCCCCAGCAGATCTACCATTCGATGCCACACCATATACTATCGTCCTGACAGGTGTTGCACCCTTAAGGGATAGACAATCAGAATCGCATGGAGATCTTATGAACAAAGCAGCCTTCTGGCTTAATAAAAATCGTCCCCTTCCACCCTCCTCTTCCACAAAGATACTGACAGTCCGCAGAGTTGATTGGGTGGGTTATTGCCCAAAGGACTTGGGAGGCGATTGTATTTTAATAAACTTCCGGGATCCATGGGTAGTTGATTTTATTCGTAGAGAGGCAAGATTTGGAAGAACAGGGGATGTTCAGTCCTTAAGCTTGTCTTACTTCTACCCAAAAAGGTATGGCCCGCCCCCTCCCCGAAACTTTCCACCTCATAGACCGGTGGGGAGAAATGTGGTGGAGAGGTTTTCTAATTCGCCCTTCTACCCGTGCCTCTCGAACAGGTTTGATCCACTGTCTGGGTTGGAATGTGTTGATTGACTGGGGTATGTTTATGGTCTAGATAGTTCTAGTAGTAGGGATTCTATGGGTTGTAGCCTACCCACCTCTGTGGAGGGTAATAGCAAGGACTATGCTGAAGTACATCTTAATTCACCTCCCCCGAGATCTAGTTCCCTTTTGAGGGTGAATGCTGAACTAGAAGAGGATAAGTGTACCCTAGCGGTAGCCCCATTTAGTAACCAAGTGGGGACAGCTAAGATAGTTTCCTGGAATATGGCAGGACTAAGGGGTCGTATAGATAGTGAAGATTGGGTTGATTTCATTGACTCCTTTGATATTGTCATTCTACAGGAAAGTTGGGCAGTTACCTCGATTCATAGGGTAGGGTACCTAAACTTTGACAAGCCGGCTTCACAGGGCCCTAAGGGTAGACCCTCAAGAGGGTTAGTGGTATGGATAAGACAGTCCATGGGGTTCAGCTTACTGGAGATTTCGGTAGATAATCCGGATCTCCTGTGTGTTAAGTGTAGTAGAGGCAACAATAAGGACTTAATTCTCATAAATATTTATGCTAGAGGACGACCTGGAGGTCGTAAACAGCCAGTTATAGACGATCTGGACTCACTCTTGAGGACAATAGGCAGTGACAGTTTGATTCTGGTCGCTGGTGACCTGAACAGTTCATTTGAGCCTCTGAACAGTGTGGGGGAGGATCTACGGGTTGATGAAGATATGGTATGGGACATCCCGCCCTTATCAATAACAAAGGGCGTCAAGGGCACCGAGGCAGCACTTTACTGGCAGGGTTTATCTTTAGAGTGGGGGCTGCGTGCTGCTAATGGACGCACGCCCTCCGATAAATCAGGCCAACCGACCTTTAACAATGAGGTCTGTAAGAGTCGTATCGACTATTTCCTTGTTAAACTTGAGCTCTGGTCCCAGGTTATCGATATGGAGGTTGTGGTACGCCCAGAGAGCGACCATAACCCCCTTTCGTTGAGCCTCAAGCTTTTAGGCATTGGAGATGGGCCTTCTATTACCACCTGCTCAACGTCAGAGGTCTTACTATGTAATGACAGAAAAAGAGTAAAATGGTCTAGGGTAGTTGCAGACCCCTCCATAATAAAAGGTATAGAGGAAGAAGTGGCAAAAACTCCGGCCGCTATGGTAGTTGCATCATCCTCCTAGGAGACTATCCCCCAGATTAGCGATCTTCACGACCAGTGCTTCACAGAATTAAAAACTCTGCTAACAACCCCATTAATACCAAGGAAGGATAAAGTCCGGACAAAATGGTACAACAAAAGCTGTAGGGTAGCACACAGTAGACTGATCTTAGCGATCAAATCTAGAGACATTGCAGTTATCAGAACGGCCCGGCTATTCCATAAAAAACCGCTATGGGCCGCGAAGAAGGAGTGGGAGGACCGCCATTGGTCAGAGCTCCTTTCGGCATGTCTAACTTCAAACCAAATTAAGTTTTGGGAAATCGTTAAGTGGGGTGCGAACCAAGATTCCAAAACCCCCACGAATCATGTCTCAGTGGAAGACTGGATGGCTTTCTACTCATTGCAGTTTAGAGCTCCGGATGTGGATCAGGATTTTCATCAAGAGTTGGATGTAGTTTTGCCTTCTAATCCTGATTGTTCACTTGTTTTTAATATCTCTGATACGAAGTACGCTTTGGGTACAGTCCACTCAGGTAGAGCGCCTGGGATGGACGCAATACCCTCTGATCTTTTTAAAATGAATTTAGACATTTGGGTTCCCTACATAACCATGCTTGTGAATGCAATCGCTGCAGGGGCAAGGATTCCGAATTCCTGGAAAGGGGCGGAGATTCTACCAGTATTTAAAAAAGGAGACCGCTCAGCCCCGGGGAATTCTCGCCCCATAAGCCTGATAGATTCTATCCAAAAAATAGCTGCCAGGATGGTACTTGTGAGAATTCAGGGGTGGATGGAGCAAGAAAATATTTTGTCCCCTATGCAAGATGGGTTTAGAGCAGGCACCAGCACCCTAGATCAGGTCTTTAGACTTAGCATGTTGTTTTGGAAGGTAGTCAAGTTGGGTGGAGGCACTATCTATGCCGCTTTTGTAGACCTTAAATCGGCTTTCGATTTAGTTCCCAGGGAGAAAATTTGGAAGTCCCTTAGACTCATGGGTCTGCCTCCTGAACTTCTTGACTTAGCGATTAGACTTCACGAAGAAAATTTCGCCAAAGTGAGATGGGGTAAACAAGGTCAGGTGACTGACAGCTTCCCAGTTACACGCGGTGTGCGACAGGGATGCGTGTTGGCACCCACCTTATTCCTTTTGTTTATCAATCAGGTTGTAAAATTCTTTTCCGATACCCCGACCGATGCACCATCTTTGGGCAGGTTTAAATACCCGATGTTGATTTTTGCAGATGACACCCTGCTTCTCTCAAAAACTCGTAGGGGGTTGCAAATAGCCCTCAGCAGGTTCGCTAAGTTTTGCAGGGTTAATGATCTGCAGATCAACACTGACAAAACAAAATTTATGGTTTTCACTAATAAAAGCCCCATTAAAACCTCTATTACTTTGAATGGTACCCTGATTGAACAAGTGGATACAATGATGTACTTGGGTGTGACCCTGGACTACCTATTTAGCTGGAAACCCCAGATTGAGGCCCTTTATCTCAAGTTTGTCCGCCTCTCGGGCTGCTTATTACAGGAGCAAAAAAAGTCACTGACCAAACGTATTGCCCCGGTGATAAAAATTTATGAAGCGAAAATCAATACAGCCATATTATATGGCGCTGATGTGTGGGGGTACAATGATCTGTCTCTCCTTGTCAAGGCACAAAACAAATTTTTGCGTAATCTGGTGGGTCTACCGCAATCTACACCCACCAAACCATTGTTGTTAGATTTGGGTTGCAAACCCTTCAATGACATGGCTCGGTACCGCCTGGTGGCCCTATGGCGACGGCTCTGGACTAATCTAGAGCTTAGCCTATTCGCCAAGGAATTGGATGAAGTTAGGCCATTGTGGGGGGCTTCCCAAATCCCTTGGTTAAGGGAAGTAAAATCTGTGCTGGATGAGATGGGCCTCAACCACCTTTGGTCCAACCCGGGGGATTCCCTTTTTCCCTCCAAACAGGACTTCAAGGATTTATATTGGGTCACAATAAAACATCTAGCTGTGGCCCAGTCGGATGCTTCTAACCTAACTGGGCATTTTCTGGTTCTTAAACTGACCCCTTCTCTAGAATCCTACTGGGATGTGATCACTAAAACCCTCGACCGGAAACTATACCACCAGTTCCATGTCGGATCACTCCCAGTCAATTCCTTTGCCGGGAAATGGCTTGGGAATACAAATCATACTTGTCCTTGGTGCCCTAATCACCCGGAAAACTTGGGTCACTTTCTTTTTGCATGCCCAGCCTACCGTGTTCCGCGGCTGGAATGGCTTAAACCCATATGTAAAAATGTTGAAATTAAAGGGTTTCTAGAAGCCATGAGGATATTTCGCTCTGATACATCTGAGATGGTGGTGGTTGGTGTGGCCAAGTATCTAGGCTGGGCCTGGATTATTCGAACTAGAAACCCCAATGTCTCTTAATGCCTATTTCTCATATATACTTTTTATACATTTTATACAGTGTATTGTTATCATAACTAGAAGTCTTTATTAAACTGTCTATCGAATTGTTTAATATCTTTTTAAAATGAGGTAAACTTTTAGATAATGATTACTATAATGGTTTTACAAAATAATGGTGTTTTTCTATGTATTGTCTTTTATGAATTGATATTCAAAATAAAGACTTTTGAACTGAACTGATTTAATAGCAGAACTCAGACCCTCCCTTGAACACCCCACCCGCAGGACAAATGCCATTCCCACTGAAATACAGGTCCTGTGTTCACTACACCTCTTGGCCTCTGGAAGTTTCCAGGGGGTGATAGCGTCAGCAGGAGGGGTGTCACAAAGTTCCCTTTTGCAATTCTTCCATGCCTTCCTAGATGCCATGGTCCGGAGGATGCCACATCATATTTACTTCCCCAGCACTCCTCAGGCAATTGCACAGACAAAGCAGGACTTCTATCAAATCTCTCATTTCTCACGCGTGATAGGATGTATTGATGGCACACATGTTGCAATATCCCCCCCCTCAAACAATAAATACATCTTCAGAAATCGGAAATGCTACCACTCACTGAACATTCAGGTGGTGTGTGATGCCAAACACATCATAACTGACATTGTAGCAAAGTACTAATACAAGGCTCCTCCACTTGGGGAGGGGCACCTCTGAGCACAACTTCGGGGGACTCAGACGGTCTTATTCCATATGTCTGTGGATCAACATAAGTTCATTCCAAACAGTTCATTCCAAAAGTACCATGTAGTTCATCCAACGTGTGAAATTTATTAAACTTATTGCAAATTCATAGTTTAAGTAGCATCACGATGTTCAAAAAATTCAGGATGAATAATGCGATGTGACACATATTAGCAAATCCCGATGCATTTCGGGCACCGCCCTTCCTCAGGGGATTACTCTACAAGCAAACACAAAAATCTACGTATCAGTTACATAACCTCATCTTCACATTAAAACAGAAGCGATTAACAGGTCTCCAATCAAACGAAAAGTAATCAGACAGATAAGGTAAAGAAAAAGACGGTGCCATAACAGTAAAGAAGTGAATTGAAGATAGGAAAAATGTTGACTAGCCCGTGAAATAACAAGAGATCTGTGTTGATAACTAACGCCGATGAATCCCAAGCTGACGAGAGGTCACCCAGTGAAAGTAACCCCCCAGTGTCAAAAAACATTATTGCGTGTTAGCAGTGTGAAACAAACAACAGACCCACACTCAATCGTGAAAAGTGACGATTCAAACTATGAAGTCCCGGAAGGGTACTTACAGTGTCAGAACTTCGTTAGAACTCCGCGGAGTTCCGCATCAGAAAGGTGAACCAAGCCCACAACTACGCGGGTGTATAAGTGTGTACAGGGTGATCAACACCGAAGAAGGACTAACAAAGTATAGCCTGTATGTGGTCGTCATCTTGTAACGGGCAAGATAATGAAAAACGGAACGTGAAAAGAAAGGAAAGAGAACCAAATAAACCAAAAGGTAGAACATATATCAGAAGTCATCATGTAATCAACAAATAATATTAATAACAAGAAATGATGGGAGCATGTTACAGGTAACATAAGAATTCCATACGGTCGTTCAACCCATGGGGCACCATTGTGGACATGAATCGGATCCAAAAGTTCTCTCTTTTAAGTAAAGTGTTCTTGTTGTTCTGGGTAACCTTCACTTGTTCCAATACTTGGAATTTCAACTGAGCAGCATTGTGTCTGTTCTCATGAAAATGTGTCGCCACTGTGGACTTAAAGTTCAAGGTTCGAATGTTACTTTTATGTTCTAGGATCCTCACACGGATCTTTCTTTCGGTGTGACCTATGTAACATTTCCCGCTGGGACATTTCAGTAGGTATATGACATTACTGCTGTTGCAGGTAGCATTGACTCGGAGTTTAATCGGGTAGCCTTTCATCGGGTGGTTGGTAGTGTTCCCCTGGATGCAGTTATTACAATTGCTACAATTGTAACAAGGTCTTAGACCCTTGTATGTGATTTGTGTGTCTGAGATGTTGGGTTTGGTCAGGATTTCTTTGATGTTTCTACCTCTAGTGAAAGCAAACATAGGGGGTTGGCTGAACAGTCCATTAAAATCAGGTTCCATCGTCAAGATGGGCCAGTGTTTACGGATGATGCGTTGAAACTGATTAGAGATCACAGAATATTTGGAGACTATCACCACACGATCTGTGTGTTTTTTCGGTTTAGTTTGAAGGAGGTCTCTCCTATTCATTTTCTCACTTCTGTCTGCAGCCAAATCCAGGATCTGTGGAGGATATCCACGTGCCCGTAGTCTCTCTAACATGATTTTCATCTCTTTTTTGCTCTCCTGTTCATTGGACACAATGTGTTTAACTCTCAACAGTTGTGCATAGGGTAAGTTGTTCTTGAGGCCTAAACGATGAAAGCTTTCATAGTGTAAGGTAGAATTCCTATCTGTGGGTTTACGGAAAATGGTGGTAGACCAATTGTCTGCTTCTCTATGTATCTCCACATCTAGATAATGAACACATTTTTCATTGTAATCCCAAGTGAATTGCACTCTCTCATTGAAGGTGTTCCATGTTCTGAGAAAGTCAACCAGAGTCTCAATGGGTCCACTCCATAACAAAAAGATATCGTCAATATATCGTAAGTAAAGTTGTCCATGTTCCAACCAGCTACTGTGATTCAAGATGTGTGTCTCCTCAAATTGCTTCATAAAGATATTAGCGTAGCAAGGAGCTGCGCAATTGCCCATGGTCGTACCATTGAGTTAATGTATCCACTTATCCTGTACAGTGAAATAACTGTGGTATAGGGTGAATATAGTCAATTGCATCAAAAATACTTGAAAGTCCTAAATCAGATGAAGTTAAGACTTGTTCAATGGCTTCAATACCTCTGTCGTGGGGGATAGAGGTATACAGTGAACGGACGTCCACTGTGCACATGATGAGTTCTGTGTTTCTCAACTTTTCTAGAACAGGTTCCAACTTCAAGATGAAGTACGTGGTATCACAGTACCCTGGCAGCACACATGGTGCTTTCATCTTCAGACACAGTGGGATATATCATAGACTCTCAAGAGGGGAGTTTGGCGAGGGATACCTACTTGGTAAATACCTTCAGACATAGGGGTCATTTGTACAAACTACCAGGTGCATGTCACAGGCTAACATATTTTTGTCTAACCCACAGGTGACAGTGCTTATGCTGTTCGTGATTTCATCTTGACTCCCTACCTCAATCCCAACAATGCAAGTGAACGCAGATACAACAGGGCACACATTGCTACCAGAGGCACCATTGAGCGGACATTTGGTATCCTGAAAAGCAGATTCCGGTGCCTCCATAAGAGTGGAGGTGCACTCCAATACAGCCCCAATACGTATTGTAAAATAGTGGGCTGTCATCCCCATCTGTGTCGACATCTTGGCAGCCATCTCCTGACTCGTGACTCTCAGCCACTGTCCCACTGCCTGAGGGCTGTGCTGTAGATGGTGCTGTGAATAGAACAGCACACATTAATTTACTTCACTAACTTGCACTGTGTTAATAAAGTGTTCACAAATATTTCTTTTACAATGGGCTCTTGTTTCACTGTCAAGACCAGCACATTATGTGGTAGACTATTTTTGCTGCAATTTGTACACTTTGTATTACATGTGACTACATCTCCCATAATACATTGCTATGGCTGCCTGTGTGCCTGCTCTGGACTACCTGTCTTGTTTCAAGCCCCTGGCTCACTGCTGGGGGTATTATGGGGTGTGAGGGGTGTGAGGGTTGTGAGGGCATGAATCTTACCTTTTCCTGCTGCTGGCTGGTCAGAGCTGTCAAAGTCAGCCACTCCTCCCACACTCTCTGGTTGCAGGGTCCCCTCAACCAGTTCCTCCAGGGGTGCAGAATCAGGAACAGATGAGGTTCCACCACCTGTTAACCTGGACTGTTCCAGCCTGGAAGCTAGTTTTTCCTTAGAGCGCAGGCGCAGGTTGTACCATCGCTTTCGGAGGTCCTCTATACTCCAGGGTGTCACACCCACAGCATTGACCTTGTGCTGGATTTCCTCCCAGATCCTCCTTTTGCGGCTCTCTGGCACCGCCCTGGATTTCCTTCCAAAAAGTAGTTCATGGTTTAACACCATTTCATGTATCAGAGCCTCCAATTCTGCCTCTGAAAACTTTTGTTTTCTCTTCCTGGAGCTCTCTGTCTCCTGCTGCTGTGAATCCTGCCTGGGCGTGGCTCCACTCTCAGCCATGCTTCTCCAGGTGCACACTGCTCAGTTCCAAACACTCCTTCACTCTGCCTCAGATTCAGGAAGTCAGGTGCAGCATGGGAAGTCACTCACTTCCTGGTTGTGATGTCATCACGCTGCACCAGAGTTCCTGATTGGATCATTTGCGAAAATCCCTAAATTGCGATTTTTTCCCCATGATTTGCGATTTTTCGCTATTATTGCGATTTACAGGTGCGATTTCTAAAACTATGCAATTCCTACTGGTTCAGGAATCGCATTTGGGGAAATCGCAAATAAATAGCGATTTTTAAGGAATCGCTATTTATTTGCGATTTCTTTCATACATACCGATTTGCGATTCTGAATGTACGATTCGGTAAAAATCGCAATTTCAGAATCGCAATTCGGAACTTTCATACATATGCCCTATAGTGTTTGTCTTTTTAGTTTGTAGCAATTTCTACCTAACTTAAACCCTCTACTCAGTGCTTTTGTTTCAATACCTGAGCTGCTCAGGAAAACATTGACTAACTGACAAACATCAGTATGTGTACAGCACTTCAGTGGTGCACCTTTCTTAAGGGCAAGGCCTTTGGAAGTTAATTAATTCTAATGTATATATTAATTAGACGGTAATTTCTTCTGCTTTAATCAATAAAATATAACATAACTTTTGCCATACAGAAGCCATAATCTTCTCACGAAGGAGGACATAGACCACCATGAACAAATATTTGCATCAACTCGTTTCATTATCCTACTGTTAATTTTCATGTTTAATATAACATTGCATTTTTCAAATGAATTCCACTCAGGCGCTTTTCTCTAGGTAACCTTCACATTTATGGCTGACAGAAAGATTTATTTTGAATCATGTTCTCATATCCCATTATGCTAGCACTTTTCATAATGGAGATATGTTTTTACACTCCAAAGCTAAATGGGTTTCTTTCTATCGCCCTGGTACTTAGAAAATCCATTAATAAATGTACCAGTTCACTACATCCCTTATCTAAAGCAATATTTATTGAAGCAGAAGGTGTTCTGTTCTAACTATCTTTTTAAATTATGGATTTCAGAAACTTTAGGTAGGAGGCCAAGGCCAATTGTCCCTATTCACCACTTGGCAAGCTACAATATGCACTGTACATGCTTCAGTTGTGCAATAAACATGGAATACTATCTGATCTGAAATTGAAAGGTCCTAGGGCAAGACAGTAATTGTTTTCTTCTTTTCGGTGGGTGAACACAATTGCTTACTCCCCTTAGGCAGCAGAGTGGATTTATTTTGTGAATGTCTCATAAATCAAATGTTTTACCATTATTTTAAATACCTCCACCAGTGTGGCCTCACTGAAAAATAATGTCCATATTTACGGTAAAAATAACTCATCGAGCTCTGTGCCTCCGCCGCATGATGTGAGCCACCGGTAGTGTTTATTTGAACAAATAATGACTCCTGAAAACTTTTTTGAGAACGGGATTCGAGCTGAAATGTGTTGAGCTGTGCCCGTGCTCAAATGCTCGCTAATATGAGTTAGTCTTTTTAGTAATTATTAAATGCATTGATAAATCACTTATCTGTATGTTTTCCTCTTAATGGGTGAAATGTGTCACTTTTTAGAAAACAAGAACTTCAAATCCCTCTTGAGACTTTAGGAATGTGTATTTATATATAAAAAAAGAGTAAATTAATTTCGGAACATTATTGCTTCTCGAATGAAAGAGGATAGCAGGTATTTACTGAATTTAGCTTTGGCAGTGGTGAAATGGTAAAAGAAGGACACTGACAGTAACCAAGAGAGAATGTGGTCAACATTTTTATTTCATAATAGTTGTGAGAGGAACATACAGTTACCTATAAAAGAAGCTCTATCCCCAGCCTTTTCCATGTCTGTAATTCTCAGACAGATGACAGACACTCTCATATCTGGGATGTTGAAGTGAGTCAGAAATGCTGTGTTGGCTGTGCTTAATTTGAGCCAGTTTTAGATGAAGCCCATCATCACTAATCTTTGGGAACCGGAACTTATTTGACTTTGTTCCAGAAGAAAAGAGTGAAAAAACACAATGGGAGAGGGAGGAAAAGAATGACTGTAAAAATATGACTAAGGGAGAAAACAGCATCTGCAAGAATGAAATAAAGGGGCAGGCTGTTGGGGAATCAACACTGCGCATCTTTTGCCACATTTACAATATTTTGCAGTAGGGCAGCGCAGCAAGCCTTGCTGCTGCACTGCCCCACGGCAAAAGACAAGGGCAGATATGCTCCGCATCTATCAGATACAGCACATTCCTGTCCTCTTTCCCTGCCCTGTCGCTCAATTGACTGCCATGCACCAACCTAGACACCATTGTAGGGCTGATTGATCTTGTGCAGGAAGGGACACCTTCCTGCAATTTCCGCTTGCTATGTGTGCTGCAGAATAAGGCACCAAGAAAGAGGAAAAAAGTAGGAGGAATGTTATTTCTCCTCGTTGCGCAGGCTTTCAAAGCATACTCAGGTTTACACCTTCTTGTAAATCTGGGAATGTTTCACTTGCCATGGGTGTTACGTGGGAACACCCCCTGTAATGCCCATGGCATGCCTCCCCATTGTACTGTGAGGAAATGCAGTGACCTGTGCTGCATTGCCTCACTCCATATCTACAAGGCCATAAAAAGTCATGCAGTGTGTATTTATTTGGCCTTGTAGATATGGCTATGCTCTGTGCACCAATGAAACGTCACAAAAAGTGATGTTCATGTGGCGCACAAGACTTGTAAATGAGCCCCTTAGACTTCAGGTCTAAATTTAGACTTCAGGTTCAAACTTAGGGCCATATTTATGAGTTTTATGGTGCAGGGGAGCGCAGCACTGACCTGTATCACAGGGAAAGGGCGGGATTGATCTGTATTTATCCAATATGGTGCATGCATGTCCTTTTCACTTTTTCTGCCAACAATTTGGCAATCTTGCGCCAATACAGGCACCCTTGCACCATGGTGCAAGGGTGCCTGTATTGTTGGCAGGATTGTTTTTGTGCAGAAAGGGTTGCCTTCTGGCACAATAATATTCATGAGAGGCTTTTTCCTCTTTGTATGTGTGATGCATAATGCAGCGCATACAGAAAGCTAAATAAATAAGGACAAATAAAGATATTTCTCCTCCTTACGCCTCTCCTTGGGATGCATATCTTTTTGGCACATTCCCAGGTTCACAAGGTCTTGTAAATCTGGGTATGCGTCAAAAACCATAGGAGTTGCGTGGGAACACCCAGACAACTCCCATGGAATTCCTACCCTGGCCAGAGTAACACAAGTTACTCCAAATTTCTGGAACCACTCAAAGTTATGCAGACTAGATTTAAAAATATGATTTAAGGTTTGCTTCACTCTTGCACCATGTTGCATGCTGCACGAGCAACGCAAACCAGGTCATAGATATGGTCATTAGACTTCAGTTCTAAACTTAGACTTCAAGTCTAAGTTTAGCTATGTGGATCGGGCCCTGTGTGTTGGGACCTTAAGACTCACTTAGGATACGGATGCCAAAATATCTGGTGTAGTCCGTGCAGCATGGCAGGAGGAGTTCAGGGTCTCTGTATCCGTAAGTGGGAATAACTCAGACTTATTTCCGTTGATATGCAGACCAAAGAAAATACTGAATGGTTGCACCTTGCGCACGAGTGAAGGTAAATTGGCTGCAGGGTCACAAACGATCAACATTATGTCATCTGCATAAAAAAAGCTAATAGAGACCCTTGTGGAAATCTAAGGCCCCAACGGGGATGATTTTCCCTTAGATGACGAACTAAGGGATCCATGGAAATTATACCCAAAAGAGGAGAGAGTGGTCATCCCTGGCTAGTACCACACGTTAAGGGAAATGGCTCTATGAGAGTACCATTGAGGCACAATTAGGAAAAAGGGTCTTGGTATAGGAGACAAATCAGACTGGGAAAGGCACTGGGCAGGCCCAGTTTCATCAAAGTGGCATGGAGGAAGTAGCATTCAAGTGAATGAAATGCCTTTTTGGCATCTAATAGTGTGACCACCAAGGGTACAGTGGGGGAGATTGGAATGATCATTGCGAATCAGGTGCAAAGGTTGATGTAGATGGAACTGTGCGGTACAAAACCAGATTGCATGGGGAAACTATACAATCCTTTAATAGAGAAAGGTGGATGGCTAAGACCTTGGCCAATATTTTGGGTCAAAATATTAGAAGGGATAATGGGCGATATGAAGAGCAGTGAAAAGGAAGCTTATTGGGCTGGAGTAAAACTGTAATGACAGCTTACTGCAGCATAGGGGTAAACATGAGGATCAGCATACATATCTAATAAATGAGGGACCAAAATGGGTTGAAAAGCTTTATAAAAGTCAACAGTGAACCTGTCCATGCCTGGGTCCGTGGATCTGCTCATTTCATCTATTGCCTGTGAGAGTTTCTCACATGTGGTGGTAAAGACAAGGAATTGCTATTGACCGGTTTCGAGCCACACCATGGTGATTTCATCTAAGTAGTTAGATAATTCATGTTCGCTGATGCCCGGACACGATGTGTAAAAGGTCTTATAGTAATCAGTAAAGTCAGTAAAGATGATAGCGTCACCAGTGACTTCAGTGCCATCTGACCGCCGCAAGTGAGCTACATATGTGGCGTGGCATGGGAGAGGAAGAAAACAGTCCAGGGTTCAACTATGGTGTTCGCCCTCTCCATACCGGCATGCTCTAACATACTTTCCTAGGTAAGTGACCTCACATTGGGCAAGGTCATGGAACTCATGTAATAGTTTTGACCTTTCATGGAGCTGCTGGATGTGTAAAGCGACCCCGTCAGTAGAGTCTAATGCCCGGAGCTTGTCCTCTATGCTAGCAAGGTCGGTTTGAATACTAGGAAGTACTTTTGCGTGTTTCACAATACAGACTCCTCCTCTCACATAGGCTTTAAAAGCCTCCCAAAGAGTAGAGAAGCTCTCAACAGAACCCACGCTAGCGGAGTAAAATTCAATGAAAGCCTCACAAACTTCCAAACAAAAGACCAAATTATATAGTGCATTAGAAGGAAGACACCAATGACAGACCATTGGAACGTGTACAGGTATATGTAGTGTGATTGCCACAGGAGAATGGCATACGAGGGAGGTGTGTAAAAGTGTGTAGCCACAAAAGAGTGCCCTGGGTCACATACCAACGATCAATCTGGGTCCACACATTGTGTGGGGAAAATTAAAAAGTATGCTTGTGCTGTCGGGAAATTCATGATGCCAGACATCTCTCAAAAGAAATGTTTCTAGGAGACCTGTTAGGGTCTCTAGAGAGTGAGGTTTAGAAATCGTTGTGGAGCCCGTAAAATCAAGCTCAGGTTGATGGGGTAGAACCCCCCAGACTGAGCAGGACAAATTGTTTGGTGTCTTCTTTCAACCGCAAAGGTAAACGTGAAGGACTTACTGTCAAAAAGTTCAGCCAAGAGGTTTTCCAGGAAGACATCCAATCATTCCGTGTTGGTGAATTATGGTATGCCAGCTATGCAAATAATATTACAACTAGACCTTGCCTCCGAATCATAATTTATCCCTGCAGTAGTCTTGAGGATATGCTCCACCCGCTCAAGAGTCTTCACTGTATTGGCTGTTCTCAATTTCAGAGATTCTGCGCTCCACACCATCAAGCCTCCACTTGTGATGATCGAGCTGTTCAGCCATGGCATCGAAATGTTGCATCAATGTATCGAATTTCGAGTCAATAGCCTTAAAGCTGGCTCAAAGTTTTAAAGCTGGCTCAAAGTTTGCCCATAATTGCAGCTGAGCCATCTCACGGAGGGTCAGCCATTGTATGTCTCAAGGTTCCAGTGGAATCAGAGGGTGAACATTGACGGTGCAGGATCCTAGCTGGTTTAAAGGGAATTTGTTTTTATTTGGGATCACCTTACCCCACTGTAATATGTGCATCGCTATTGGTGCGGGTAGAACACACGACCCAAGCATGGGAATGAGTAGTGTGCCCTGGAGCAGCACTAACACGTAAGTAACATGGAATAACCAGACAGCAAATATGGAGGTGGAAGGAGGAGGAATAGCAAATAATGGCAGCAGATGATGACAAGACCAGCACAAGGTACTGTATTTAGGGGTATAAGGATAATATGGTGCAAACAACACAATGTGAAGCACTGCATAGTGATAAGTGAAATGGAGAAATTCACAGGGTCAGCTGATGTCACAGAGCATGCAAAGATGGCAGTAGGTGAAAAAAAACAAGAGGGTAGCACCTCAGTTACAGGGGCTTATAACCAAGCACTTCAGTCCCCACTTATGACACTTCTATGACATAGCTCCAAGTTCCAGGTCAGTCCGAGAGCAGGAGGAAGTCTGGCAGACCATCAGGTGGCAACACGGGCAACCACCAGTGGGACCACTGTGTCCGGCAAGGGATAGTGCAGCAAGGAGGGCAGGAGGCCACAGAGCGGTGCAATAATGGATAAAATGGCGGCCTAGGCACCGTTGCCGTGTGCATGCAGAAATTAGGGTGTTTTTTTGGGAGAGTTTTATATGGCCAAACTAGACCCAAAGGTATCAGAGCTTTTTACACAAGCACATTAATTTTTTGTTAGGCACGGGGGGATTAAGTAATTAGCCCAGAATCACAGGGTGTTGAGCGTCCCTGCCGAGAATTGAACCCGGTTCCCCAGCTTCAAGGTTGACCGCCCTAGCCGGTCAGCCAGATCCCCTCCCCTTACCCTCACCTTACTGAGAACATTGCCCAGCAAGCGGCAGGCACAGGTCTCGCACCCTGAGATCCGAAATGACTGCGGTGAGGCTGCACATCAGCCGACAGGCAAGGAAATCCAGGAGCACAGTGTTCTGGAGAAGCCCAAGTAGGGGGCCACACACCAAAAGCTCACTGCACAGTAGGCTGGAGGAGCAGCTTCAATGTCCTGGCCTGAATCAATAGAGGTGGGACCCAACCAGGGCACCCACAGTGAAGAGTGTTTCACCCAGCGATCACCAGACCCAGCAGGAGCCATTGGCACCAGCCACGCCACAACCCTGCCCTCAGGCTTGCCCGTGGGCCCTGTCCCCACTGGGCTTCCGAAGGCCATGTCAGACCACGGCAGGCGGGCCACCAAGGACATAGCTGGCTGGATGTTACTGTATTTTTCTATTTAAAGTGGTCACATGTTGTCCATTCTTCTTACTGGATCAGAGGACATAGCACCCTTGCACTGCCACTGTCTGCTGCCAACATCAGTGAGTCTCCAGCCACTGCAACCTTTATTAGAAGCATACACTGGGACCCTCAATGTGAAAGACATCTAAATTCTAAAGGGAATGGTGTCAGTAGTTAATAGGACAATATGAAAATTTGTGTCTAATTACCTTAGTTATTCAACATTTTTTTCACACTGCGATTTCAACTGCTTTCAGCATTGGAATTATGAGATCTGCAGGATCACTTTTCATCTCTTTACATTTTCACTGGCTGCTGAAAACAGACAAGTCTATATTTGAGTGGTTTAGGGAAAATTGAGGATCTAACGGGGGGAATTGAACATTTAATTCCTAGTTCCACTGATAATTCTTTATTACTTAATGAATCTTCATGGCCCAACTCTTAAGGACCTGAAGACCTGATAAGCTCTACACTGGGGATGGGAAATGCCAGTCCCTTTTCCAGACACTCTGCATTACAGCCTATGTGGTGTCAGTGGCTGCAACACTGAATGTTCTGCCACTGCGACTGTCAGGCACTGTAGTTCAGCCAACACCAGGTGCCGCTTTCAATTTCATTACAATTTGGCAAAGCTCTAATTTGTACAACCTCATTCAAGGTTAAGAAGTGCTAAAGCAAGTGAAACATTTGATGTATTGTGAAGAGACAGGAAACGTTTGGTGCTGTGATACTGGTGCAGCAAAGATACACCTAGAGGTTGAACTGCCAACAGCTCATAGACAGTGGTTTTGTTCTGCAGTAGAGGAGAATGCCTTAATAGTATCCACACCATCTTCATTTTCAAAAGCCAGCCCATCTGAGTGGATGATGGTGGCCAAGATGTTATCGATGTTCCTTCACTTGAATCAGTAGATGTAGATGTACCACTTCTCTAGTACCAATTATACTGGAATAAGCCCACAACATGTACCATAGGAATGCAGGGTGAAATATCAATACTACCAGTGTCAGAACGCCTCTCAGAGGACTTACTAGGCCCAACCATGGGGTGTTGATACATTTCACTTCTGATGTCCCAGACTCCGACCTACTATGGATTATGAGCAACTGGCCAAAGTACACCTTCATTCCTTGACTCTCAGGGGTAGTGTGGGTTGAGAAGTCCAAGGCTTCTCAGGGAGCGGGGTGGAAATAGACATAGTAGGATGAACACAGACTCACAACTCAAAATACATTCAATGGCAACAATAAATGATTGTCTAGTCAAATACTTGCTTTTATGAAAAAGGAGTATTTATATAGTGACGCAAAGTGAAATATGAATGAATGAATGAATACCTTCTTCTATAGCTCATGGCTACTCTTGAGCATCCCAGCGCTGTAAGACAAAGGAAAAATAAAGACACTATTGGAAGAGGTGTGTCTTTAAGCGCTTCCTGAAAGCAAGGTGGTTTGACTCATGCCTGATGACATCTGGGAGTGCATTCCATTCTTTAGCTGCATGCACAGAAAGCCGACGGCCACCCATCCGGGCCAGCTTCATCCTGGGAACTACCAGCAAATTCCGCTGGTTGGATCTCAGAGATCTCACTGATTGGTGGCGACGAAAGAGGGGATCCAGAATAGGCGGGCCAGCACCATGGATGGACTTATGCACCAGGCACATGGTCTTAAATGTAATCCTTCCCTTGATGGATAGCCAGTGTAGGGATTGAAGTGCGGCTTTGGCTGAACATCTTTTGGGGACTTTCATGAGCAGTCGAGCGGCACAATTCTGTACAGATTGCAGAATTTTTATGGTGCCGACTGGGGACCCCATATAGACGGCGTTTGCATAATCCAGCCATGACATAATCAGCGACTGGACTAGCAGTCTTCTGGCTTCGAATGGCAGAAGGTCTAACACTTTTTTTAAGACTCTCAGCAGCCCATAACAGGTTGCGGCTACCTTTTTTGCCTGGTAGTGAAATCCTAGGGAGGAATCTAGCCAGATCCCCAGGCTTTTTATATGAGTCTTAGGTGCTGGGGGGGGTCCTAGGCAATGAGGCCACCAAGGGTCAAGATTAATTGGGGCTTTGTAACCCAGGAGCATGATGTCTGTTTTGGCCCCATTTAGCTTTAAAAAGGAGGAGGTCATCCATTCCAGAACCTTGGTGAGACACGGGGTCATATGGCATACATAATCAATAACCAAAAGAACAAACAGAACCTGTTTTGTGTTAGGGACGCACTATACACTCGCCCTTCCAGTGCTCACTATTTCATGAATCCTAATCCTCTAAGTTCTCAAACTTAAAGTACAAAACAACTTTATCAACAAGATAATGGTACAACAAACATTACATATACAAATGCAAGCCAATTTGTTATTGTATATGTAATGTTTGATGTGACATTATCTTGTTGATAAAGTTGTTTTGTACTTTATGGATAATTTTGAGCACTTAGAGGATTAGGATTTATGAAATATTGAGCACCGGAAGGGCGAGTGTATACTGCGTCCCTAACACAAAACAGGTTCTGTTTGTTCTTTTGTTTAGTATCATACCTGACAGGAGCTAGTCGGGATTGGGGACAGCACCATGTAAAACTGTTAAACGAATGGGTCAAATATTTTAACATTGAAGGTGTGCAGGCTATCACCACTGTCTAATTACAATACATATTCAATACACACAGCCCCCTGGGGTCAGGGCTTTTGTGTTTAATAGGCAATTCCCTGAGTCCCACTTTTCTCTCACTAGTGGGAGTGTTTATTTCCCATTCACTATAGACAACATTCAGATTAAGCCTAATTGTCATGGCATCAATCTTCAGGGCAGCCCCACCTGGCATACGTGGACACTGACTTTGCTCTGCACATTGGCTATGGTCTGATCGGCACAGCATCAATCTACACGGCAGCCTCCTATGGCATAAGGGGTCACTGACTTTATTATACATGTGGGCTTCTGCCCGATTGGTACGGCAGCAATCTTAAAGGTGACTCTCCTGGCATACAGGGTCACCCACTTCTCTCCACACACAGGCTACTGCCCTATGAGCATGGCAGTAATCTTCCCAGCAGCCCCATCTGGCATACTACGCTTTCCGCATGGGTGTCAACCCGATCAGAGCAGCAGTCTCCTCAATCCTCACTTCAAATATCTGCTTCCCATGAAACCACACTGCACCTTGCTACCTCCCTCACAGAGCTCACTGGTCTTTATGAATGCAGGCAAGCACTGGTGCTCTAGGCTCCAGGGGCAGGGGTTCTTGAATTCCCTAGGTGATGTACTTTCACCCAGCTGCGAGACTGGCAACCCTTAGTCTTCATCTTTAAGGAAATCCACTCAACCAGATTTCCCACTGGAGCCTACTCCCTCCAACACTCACAGGGTACATTGGTCTTGGCTAGCAGGGAGGCACTGGCACATGTAGTCTTGTATTCCTTGGGTGATGTCTCCCCAACCAGCTGGGAGACAAACAGACCTTGGTTGGTCACAGGCAGAAGTCTTGCAGAGCTTGTGCCTCTTTGTTCAGCCTGATCGGCAGTTGACAGTTTTGCGGACTGCAGGCGCATATTCATATTGTCCTTTTCCAGACATAAAATGTGATTTAGGCTCTGAGTCTTGAGGTTTTTGTTGGGGGCTTCCTTTCTTTGAAGTGCCCTCTTTTCTGTCCTACACTTCCTCCACAAACTAGTCTATCACAGTAGGAGTGGCCAAAATCTGATCGGCCCACAACACACAGGCATGGGAGTGACCAGAGGTTCACACCTGTTTGTCATCCACAGCGATATGTGTTTCAAAAAGTTACTTAAAGGCCTCTGCCTACTGTTTATGAATCTCTTCTCAGCAGCATCTCCTTCCTTAGATGTACCCAGGCCTCTTATCAGTCAATAGTTTCTGAATCAAAGAGCACTTTTAAAAGTACATTGAAGAGCCTGGCAGTCCTTTCTTCCAGTGTGTCTGTCTTAGCCACCTCACATGTATGCAGCATTACACAATTCGGTCTGTGTATACTCCTGTACCTCCTAATGCTCCTCCAGTCAGCCCTGGGTCTTCCAAAATGGAACCAATATTCTTTCATGGATTGCACCATTCACAGGCACACATACCCCAGGCACATGCATACAACACACATGCACAGTACTGCACTGTATACTAACTTTATATAGGCAACAGTGAGTTAAGCACACAGAGGAACTTTACAGGCATGAGCCTATAGGATTCTATTAGAAATAAGATTTCTGGTTGTCATAAAATGCACCCTCTATAAGCAGGAACCACCACTCTAGTCAGGTTAAGCTAGAATCACATTAAATAATCTCTTGTACTCACACTCTGGTAGCTTGGCACAGAGCACTCAGGCTTATATGAAGAGGCGATGTGTAAATATTTGTGCAAAACACACACGCGTACACACACACACACAGCTACACACAAGAAGGCTACTGTTAGGTACAATTTCTGCACCAAAAACAAAGTTAATCTATCAAAAGGCAGGGTTAAGTCAGAGGTAGTCAAAAGGAGCTTCTCCCGGAGACCACAAGGTGGGAATCCTAATGAGTAGTCTCTCATCTTAAGCTACATCAAAAAGGTGTCCCTGTAGAGTATTGCATTGCAATTTAAGTGGTCCAGGAGGATGAGGGTAGCACCAAGCTGTTGACAAAAAGCAAACATCTTCTAGGGACAAAGGTAAAATACCTGTGATAAAAAATAACAATAGTTAGTTGCATGTTGCTGTGAACTTTACTTTTACTTGACTGCTTCCTGCACACCAGGATGACAATGCAATATTTACCCGTGGGCTGTAAATACAGATTTTACATCACTGCAAAATGATATGAGGGAAGTACTCTGTACAAATCAGTCTAAAAGAAAATCTGTTTAAAATAATAGCACAAAAACAGTTCTAACAAACCAGAATCTCAGCTCAAGGACCGCTACGGCATAGGTCACGGCACACTCAATCATTCCCAAAGAAGAGGTGCTCCACTTTCAGGGTCAACCATCCTAACAACACCCCAATTTAAACAGGTCTGCAAAATGATATGGGCGAAGCACATCAACCTGAATCAGATAATCTCCTGAGTTATTAATTTTTTGCATACCTTTGGTCACACTGCAAAAGCAAGGACCTCACTTTGTGAGGAATTAAACAACTTTTGTGAAAAGGTACTCACAAATAAATTGGTGACTACAACTTAATTATTGTAAACATACATTTGCAAAGATAAATATACTCTGGAAAATATATTGGCATTTTTCTTATTCAAGATTTGCAATGTGCATGTAACCTGTCAGTTACATCAGAGCTCAAAGGTGTCCAATCAGATCAGTAAGGTGCCCATAGCTAATGTTCTGCGATTGCAGCCCCTGAGAGAGTGAAAGATACATTTACAAAGAGAGTCTGAATAGTTCAGCTTTCACAAGTACTTTCTGAAGCTGAGGGAGTTTCATGAAATGAAATTACGAATTTCTAAAGCGCAACATGACCCGGAGGTATCTAGGCGCTAAATCACTAGAAAGCAGTTGTTCCCAGATAAGTGTTACTGGTAGAGCCAGGTTTTTAAGCACTTCCAGAATTGTAGCAAAATATGTTCATTTTTCAGGGAAGTGGGCAAGGAGTTCCGGAGTTTGGTGGTAGTATAGGAGAAGCTTTTGCCTCACTATTTTGCTCTTGAGATCTTGGGGATGACAAGATTGCCACTCTTGGTAGATCGTAATGGTCTTCCTGGGATGCAGGGTTTAAGGAGTTGTGATAGTTGTAATGGGCCTTTGTCATGTATTGCCTTAAATGTGATGAGCAAGGCTTTAAACTTAATGTGATTGTTAATGGGTAGCCAGTGTAGTTCTGCGAGAGCCTAGGAAGCTGAGGCAAGACTAGAAAGCCCAAGCAGAACTTTAGCAGCAGCATTTTGGGTAGTCTGCAGTTTATGTAAACTATGTTTGCTTGCACTGGTCAGAAGGGCATTGCAGTAATCTAGTCTGGAACCAATCAAGTCTGTCACTACTGTTTTCCTGAGCTCTAACGGGATGAGCGGCAATATCTTCCTTAAGCTTTTGAGGATGAAAAATCAGGGTGCAGTTGTATGGTTAATCTGGGGCTCGAAGGGGAGCTTGGTATCAAACAGAACTCTCAAGTTCTTAACCTTCTCAGCTGGTACCAGGAGAGGGCCCATGTGACTTGGCCACCAACTGCCTGACCACACAATGGGTGTATTGCCAAAAAGCATGTCTTCTGTTTTTTAGGCATTGAGCTTAAGACAATTTGTCTGCATCCAGTTCCCAATATGATTTATACAGTCTTTGAACCGGGAGGCGAACTGTTAATAGACACTATGATATGCGTGTAATCAGCATATGACACCAGCGTGAATCCAAATGTTTTTATCAATTTGGCCAGTGAAGTGACGTATAGATTGAAGAGAGTAGGGCTCTGCGATGAGCCCTAAGGCACTCCACAAGGCAAATTAAAGTCTGGGGAGATAAACGGGTCAAGCGCTACAGACTGTGTCCTATTAGACAGAAAGGATTTGAGTAGAAGGAGGGCTTTATCTCTTATTCCCAGTGCGGCAAAATGACTGACCAGCACGTCAGGCTTGACAGTGTTGAATGCCGCTGACAGGTCCAAAAGTATCAGGGCAGCACTTCCACCTTTGTCCAGGGTTGTCGTAAGTTCCTCCGTGGCTGTGATTAGGGCTAGTTCCGTATTGTGGTGGGCCCGGAAACCAAATTGTGAGTGGTCTAGGATATCGCCTTCCATGAGGAAGGTGGACAATTCATCATTAGGACATTTTTCAATGATTTTGACTGGGAACGGTATCCTGGAGATCGGTCTGTAATTGGAAGGATCGTCTGTGTCCAATTTTGGCTTTTTCAGCAGAGGCAAAATAGATGCTTTTTTCAATTCAGTAGGGAAGACTCCTAAGGAAATCATGGCGTTGAAGATAGGCCAAAGGACCGGTCCCATGATTTCTGGGACTAGATGCAGTATTTTAGGGGGACAGGGATCAGAGGGTGATTGCGATTTTACTTGGGAGATCAGCTCAATAGTGTGATCAAGAGTAATCGATGGAAATGAAGATAGAATTATGGTGGGGGGACTGGAAATGTTTTTTTTATTTTTTTTTGTTTTAATATTTTATTGAAAAAAAATAAAAAGGGGAAAAGCAGAGTCATCATCCAATACTCATTACAAGCAATACAAAGTAAAAATACTGGGCAATACAGAAAGAAAAATACATCAGGGATCAGTACGACGTCGAGGTCCAGCCCTATCCAGAGCCATATCAACAGTAGGAGAAGTACAGATCTCACCTCTATCCCCACTTTTTATCCCATTTCCTGGGACACCCCCTGATCTTAAACACAGATTTCTTGGCCAACATACATCTGTCCATTTCAGCCACCCACACCACTAGAAGAGGCCTCTGGGGGGCACCCCACTGCATTGCCAGAGCACGTTTCACCAGCAGAAAGCCCAGGGCCACCCACTGGATCTCCACCTCCGCAAGGTTCGTGGGACCCCATATGTTAAGAATCCCTTCTTTAGGGGAAAGAGGGATGGGTTTCCCTATTGCTTCCGTCATTTTACAGGTCGCCCTATCCCAGAGCTGTTGGATGAGAGGGCATTCCTACAGAACATGATAAAAGGAGCCAGTGAGGCCGCATCCACGGAGACACAGATCATCAGGGCGCCTTCCTATTCTGGCCAGGAGAGGAGCGGACATATAGGCGCTGTGCAGGACCTTCAGTTGGATCAACCTAAAACGGTGATTAATCGCCGTTTCCCTAGGGGACATCAGTGACGATCGCCATTCGTCATCCTCTAGGTGTCCTATGTCACCCTGCCACTTGTCTCGTAGGGACTGGAAGGAGTCAGGCATGTTGTTACATAATTTGCGGTACGTGCAAGATATCGCCTTTGTCTGGAGAGGTCCTGAAAGTAACCGATCCTCGAGAGGTAAGGCCTCTGAAAGGGAGGAAAGGTCGGACACGTTTGCGAGGACAGCATGTGTCATTTGAAGGTATCTGAAGGCCTCGCCTTGGGCAAGAGCGTGTCGCTCCTGGAGGTCAGTAAAAGTCATGAGTTTCCCCTTATGGATCAGGTCACCTAGAGCCGAGATGCCGATCATATCCCATTTATCAAACCCTTTTTGGTGGCAAAGGGAGCCCAACTTCTGTGTGGCCCAGAGTGTAGTAGCCTTAGTAAACACGTCCGACCATCCCATGCTCTTGTTAGCACGGTGCCAAATAGATATTGTTTGAGACATGGGCCCTACATAGCGATTCCGGGGGAATTTACCATACAAGGCACCCAGGTAACCTTCTCGTCCTATCTGGTAGCATTCTAAATGAAATGCCGGGTTCGTAGGCGACCCATGAACCCAAAAGTTGGTGGCCACCAATTGGGAGGCCCAATATTAAAGGCACATATTTGGCAGGGCAATGCCCTCATCGTACCATCCATGAGTAAGTTTATGAAGGGCAATTCGGGGCGCCTTACCATCCCACAAGAGGAGCCGTAGATCTCCTTCCAGCGCACGGAAATAGGAATCAGCAATCGGGAATGGGCAATTTTGTAGGACATATAAAAAGCGCAGGAGTGCCAACATTTTAAAAAGAGCCGCTCTGCCTGGGAGTGATAAAGGTAGTGCACGCCAATGAGAGACATCACTGTGAAGTCTCTGTAATGGGCCCTTCAGGTTTCGTTCATAGAATAGTTGGGGATCTGGAGTAGCAAAGATGCCGAGATATCCGAACCCGTCTTTGGCTATAGCAATCGAAAACCCCCTTGGAGGGGCGGGTGGAGGGCCATGCAGACAATATATAACTCATTTTGAACAATTGATTGAAAACACAGAATATTTACCAAAATTAGTGATGACATGCAATAGGCTATTAACGGAGGATCTGGGGGAAGAAACATAAAGAAGGATATCGTCAGCATAGAGGGAGATTTTGTCAATCGTGTCGTCATTCCACCGAAGCCCCCTAATGGAGGCATCAGACCGGATCCAGTAGGCTAAGGGTTCTAGGGTAAGTGTAAACAGAAGAGGGGAGAGGGGACAACCCTGTCTGGTTCCTCTATGCAACTGAAATTGTCTGGAGGTATGGGCATTGACACACACCTGGCCCAATAAATCAGTATAAAGCAATCGGACCCACTGAATGAAATGAGGGCCGAAACCAAAACAACGCAAAACCTCGAAAAGGTAGGACCACTCTATAGAGTCAAATGCCAGCGTGGCATCCAAGGACAAAATCACGGCATCCTCCCGTAGGTAGGGCTGCCTGCCAAGAACGTTATGCAGTCTGCGGAGATTTAGGGCTGTGTTTCGGCCTGGAAGGAAGCCCGACTGATCGTCATGAATTAGGGAGGGGCGGACTGTGAGGAGTCGGGTAGCAAGGAGTTTGGCCAGAATCTTGACTTCAGCGTTTATAAGGGAAATCAGCCTATAAGAGCCGCAGTCAGTGGGCGATTTGTTAGGCTTATGGATTACAGCATTGGAGGCCAACCGTTGATCCAGTGGCAGACTGCCTCGATCGAGGCTCTCCTCAAACATAGCCTTCAAATGAGGGATTACCTCCTGGGCCATTCCTTTAAGGAATTCCATGGGGACACCATTAGGTCCCATAGCTTTGCCCGAGTCAATAGCGAACAGGGCATTCCCAATCTCCTCAGTCGTGAGAGCTGACTCCAACTCATCCCTATCCGAATCAGAAAGAGTGGGCAGACACATTTCCTTCAGAAGGAGTCGGGATTCGTCTGCCGAATAATATACCCTAGAGGAATAGACCTGTTCAAAGTGGTCTGCAAAGGCCTCAGCTATATCCTGCGGGTCTGTAACATTGGAGGCATCAGGACGGATCAGGAGCGGAACCCATCTGGAGCCTTGCTCGTGTCATTCTAGCCAGGCTAGCATTTTACCTGCCCTATTCCCAAGTTCATAGACTCGGTGGCAGGTTTGCAGCAGTTTGGCTTGAGCCTTTTCCAAGGCCAGTGCCTTATTTGTTTGGATCGGAGACGGGCAGCCGTCTCATTGGTTGGGTTGGTATGAAGGTCCGACTCCAGGCGGAGCAAATCGGTCTCGGCCTGAAGCCGGAGCTCGTTTTGTTTTTTGTTGATATCCAGACTTAAGAGCCAGTGCCTTCCCCTTAATAATGGCTTTATATGCTTCCCAGATCGTGACAGCAGATTGGACTGATCCGAGGTTTTCAGCAAAATAATATCCGGTATGTTCAAGCAGGCTATCTCTAATGTCAGGAATTTTCAGGAGCCACGGATTGATCACTATAGGTCCTCGGGTCACCTGTCGGTGAAAGGTAAGCTCGACAGTAAGTGGCGAATGGTCTGAGATACCTCGAGGAAGTCCCCTTGGGTTGCGAAAGAAGCCAACGTCCGTCACGGGACAAAAAATATAATCAATACGGGACATACTATTGTGCGCATTGGAATAGTGTGTGAAGTAGGAAGTGTCCGGGTGAAATGTCCGCCATAGGTCCTCTAGCCCCATTGCCTGAGCAAAGTCAAGAAGGTCCGAACCCTGCCTATGAGAGTCACACTGGGGATGCCTATCTACAATGTCATTCATCGTCATATTAAAGTCACCACCAATAACTAGCGTACCCTGGGGGAGGTCTAACAGAAGTCGTTTCAGGGCCACCAGTGCATCTTTGCCCAGCGCTGGTGGAATATAGGCCGAGACAACATTCAAGTGTCGCCCTTCCCAAGTGGCCTCTACCACAGCAAAGCGACCAAGGGGGTCAGCCCATGTCTTCTTGGAGGTAGGTGGAAGGTTTTTCTTGACAAGAATGCCAGTGCCTCTAGAGCCGGAGGTGAAACCAGCGTGGACCAGTAGGCTGTAGCCCCCTCGATGTAGTGCCCTACAGGTGTTACCCATCAGGTGTGCCTTGAAGCAGCACTAAGTCAGGAGCCTGGCGCTTGAGATACTGTAGCATTACCCCCCTCTTTACTTTGCTCCCAAGTCCATTAACGTTCCACGTCATGAGGGCGAGCGCCCTAGTGTTGGGTTCTGTCATGGCGGCTTGTGTAGCGAAAGATGGCTAGAGGGCACACCCAAAGGAGACCCAGAGAACTGGAAGGCCATCAATGTGAGTGAGAGTGTGTCCCGGGGGCGATCCAGATGGGAGTAGGAGCGAGCAGTCCTCGGGATCAAAGTGGCCCCAAAGACCGGACTATGATGCCTAATATGCCCAGGAGCAAGGAGAACTCTGCAAACAACTTAAGAAAATAAAAAACAACATTGGAGATAGGATGCAAGACTACGATAATATCTGTTAGACAAAAACCAACCAAACAAACAACCCCATACCCAGTTTCCCCCTCCACCCTTCCCTCCCCTCCACCCTCCTTCCCTGCCCGCAGACCTGAAACTATCCACACCCCAACCCGGCAGAGTGCCTGTCGCCCTCCCAACCATAAACATGGTACCCGGTGAGCCGATGATGCCTCTCGCCTGAAGATTAAGAGCAAAACACGCATTGGTGTGCACGTCAACATAATACAAAGAGCGTACCAGTTCTAAGTTCTATCCTCCCCCCCTTCTGAAGAGAGAAGGGGGGGAGGATAGGGTCAAGGTATCAAACACAAGGCTTAAGTTGCCCCCTGCCTCTCAATTTAAGAATCACACAGCACTGGATAACAAGGATGACCACATTGCGGCAGTTCCATTAGTCAAACCCCAAGTGGTCTGGAGCCCTCATTGGTCATCATGGTCAACTGCGACACGCCAACCCAATACAAAGTACGTACTAGTGCTAAGGCACCCAAGAGCCACTAAAGAAACAGAGATGGGGGAGAATTCTGTCATGGAATCTAAACACAAGGCCCAAGTTGCCCACTGCCACCCAATTTAAGAAGCATACTATACTGGACCAGAAGTATGACAATATCATGGCAGTCCCATCAGTCCAACCTCTAGTGTTCTGGAGATCTCATTGGTCATCGTGGGTGACCACAGTGAACAGTTCAGGGTTCTCCGGTTGCGCATCTTGCTCGGAGCGAGCATCCAATGCTCTACCCTTGCCTAAGTCTGTCCCGCCTGGCCCCAACCTTCCAGCCAGTCCCACACCTCACTCGAAGACAGGAAGAACCAGACCCTGTCCTCCGACTTCACACACAGTTTAGCCGGGAACAGCATGGAGTACTTTATGTGTTGATCCCGTAGGTCCTTTTTTACTTCCAAGAAACTGCGTCTCCTTGCTTGCACCTTCACTGTGAAGTCTGGGAAGAATGTGATGCGGGCGTTGTCTATTCGTAGCGGTGATCCTTCCCTGGCTGTTTGAAGGATGACGTCCCAGTCCCTGAAGTTGAAGACCCTCGCAATGATGGGTCTGGGGAGGGCCCCTGGCTTTGGTTTTCCTCCCGGGACTCTGTGGGCTCGCTCAATCCTCTCCGGAACCCCTAAGATGTGGATGTTGTTCCTTCTTGCCCATCCTTCATAATCGTCCAGGAGGTCCCCCATTTGCCGCTGTTGCTGCTGAAGCTGTGCCACTTGTTGCTGCAAAGTAGAAGTGTCATCTATGAGGGCTGCGGTTTTTATCTCAACATCCTTTACTTTGGAGTCCCTTTTGCGGAGGTCCCCACGCAGCAACGTAACCTCTATATTCACTGAGTCTATGCGAGTCTCCAATGAGGACCGGACCCCTGCGATTGCTTCCATGACATCCTCCAGGGTGAGGGCCTTCGCCGTGGGCGCGGGGGAAACAACCTGCGTGGGCCCATCCAATGGTAGGTTCTTACCGCCTCCCTTAGATCCCCAAGAGAGTTTTTTTATTTGTTTCTGCGTGGAGTGTCTGTTTCCCCTAATAGAGGCCATCAGAGAGGCAAATAGGGGACCCTATTCCTGCCCGCTCCCACCACCAAAGACCGGCATACGCCCGAAAACACGCGCCCAGAGACTGAGCAGATCTGCCCCTCCAGCCACCACCTGGAGTAGAGATGTCAGAGAGGCCACAGGCAGCAATAATGCAGCAGAGTTCGTCTTTCTCCGGATGGCGTCACTCAGTGGGACAAAGAAAGCCTCACCCAGTGTGAGGTCGTCGATTTCACTCCCCACCCCCGCTTCACTGTGGGATTGTTGAGTCAGGCACCGGTCTCACGTGAACACCGGTAGGGCCGATGGGGCATCGCAGGTCAATGCAGTCACACGCGTCTGCTGCTGCAAGACGTACAATCAAGCAACAACACTTGCTCTCTCAGGGACGTAAAAACAATAGGCCACATGTATCCCAGAGCTACAGCTTACTGGGGCTCGTTCCTCCCCACACTCACACCGGCCGAAGGGAGGCCACGTATGGAGGCTTGCAGTATGGGCCATGTCTTGACTAGGCCCCAAATTCGGTGTCCGCAGGGGCCGGTGGTATCACGGCGTGGCGCGGCCCCGGAGTGCTGCTGCGGTGAGCTCGCGGGCCCCAGCTGTGGGACCCGCCGTGGTGATCTCGGGGCGTAGCATCTATCCCTTCACCGCCAGTGCCCCGGGCATCTTGCAAGGCTGGGTGTAGCTGTGGGCCTAAAGGGGAGCCACCAGAAAGTGTGATAAAAGAGAGGGTACTGTTGCTTCCGAGGCGGAGCTTTGGGGGTGGACGTCGAGCGGCCGACGCATAGGCCGTGAAGCCGGGGTGTATCGTAGAATCCACGCCGAGGTCCGGCGGCGGTTCGCTCCGCCTTTTTGTCGTGCCTCTGTATGGTTCCCGGAGGGCACCGCACCGCCCAGATCACAGGGGAGGGTGCCCAGTTTCCTCCCGTGCCCTCCGAAGGGCAAGTCCTGATCGTGGCTGGTCAGGAGAACTCCCCGGGCTGTCAGGGTTCCGAGCCGATGTTGAACTCAGGCCGCCATCATACCGGAGCTGCCCAGGGATGGCTCTTCTCCGATCTCTCCTGCCGTCTCAGCGCTGGTATAGGGTTCAGCCAGGAGGTGTAAAGGTGCACACCGGGCGTTGTCACCGAGCCTCCCGCTCACCAGAGAGTCTCGCGCCCAGAGACGGATCGTGGTAACGGATATTCAGGCGAGGGCCGGGGAGCCGCACTAACAGGCGACCATTCCCTTTGGCTGCTGGCCACTCCCCCTGGCAATGTTTATTTTTGTGGGATGTGTTTACACTAGGATTCTTGTCTGTTAGTACAGATGAATTGACTTTGGGAATGAAGCTGCCGAAAACTTGATTGACTTTACATTAAAAAACATTTGCTAACCTGTTGCAAAATTGCTGGCTATTACCCTGGCTTTGGATTTCAGGGAGCTTAGAGAGTTTCTTGTTTACTGTAGCAAACAGGTTTTTTAGAACAGCCCTTAGACGCTTCAATACTTTCTTTGATGAAGTCCGATTTGGCTTTAACGGTAAGTTGTTTGTAGGTTTAAATAGCCAGTTTATATTCCGTTTTTATTTGCTAATCTCCATTTCCTCTCTAGTTTTCTGCATGTCTGTTTTTGCTCTTTAAGGGATTTATTAAACCAGGGCCCAGAGCGCCTGGTTGGATACTGTGTGGTTAGGGGAGCGAATTCATGTCCTGCATGGTCTATCCAGGAGTGAAAGTTTGATACTGCCTCATCAAGGTTTACTGAGGTAGAATTATGTGAGCCTAGTAATATCTTGCTAAGTTTATCTTTCTTAATTTTATGCCATGGCCGAAAGCTAAACGATTTTTTGGACAGGCCTGTGGACTTTTTTAGAGGTGTGTTGATTTTAAACAGCTCTGCTCCGTGATCTGACCAGATGAGTGGTATCTTTTTATTCCATAGCAGGTTAGGATAGTCAGTAAAGATTCCATCCAAGCAGTGCCCTGCTGAGTGAGTCGCTGTCTTTACTAGTTGGTTTAGCCCTACACTGGCCATATAGTCTAGGAGGGCCTCTGTATCTTTGTCTGTGAGGTTTTCAAGGTGAAAATTAAAATCGCCAAGGAGGGTATTATTGGGTAGATTTGCTTTGGGTTCTAAGAGCTGACCAATGGAGTTTAAGAAGTTGGCCTAGTTTTAGGCTTTCTACTCCCAGGGATCTTCTTCAGCATTTCCTCCTAAGGAGTGACTGTTGTTAACTCGGCCAATGAGCGATGTTTCAGGACGGAGTGCATTGTGAGTCCAAGATTTGCAATATTCTGGGACAATTTGTTGATCTGTCTGTGTGAACGGTGCAGAGAACTTGGATTCAGGACCAAGTACGAGGGGCAGGAATTTGGCTACTGTCAAATCAGTTATCCTGTAGCTATTGCATTATCGAAAATCCTGGCAGAACAACGCAAAAAGGAAAAAAAAAGTTTTGCCAGTTATAGCGACAGCAACATATGTAGTCGTTTTACCACATATTGAAAAATACAAAAAGTGATGAGAGGAATGATTGCAGTAAGTCTAACCCCTGGCAGTCACTTGACGTAGCATTCCAACACAAGGTTCAGTGGCTAAGGGCAGGTATTTTCCCTTCACCTTCTTGTTGTTCCAGTTGCCACTAAAGCGATATGGGTATGCCCTGCGCTCACTGTGCCATAAGACTCAAGCGCCACCCTACTGATAAGCCCCAGGAAGGGGGAAATATTCCAGGGTTGTTTGATGTCTCGCCCGGAGAGGGCCTCGCCTGGTGGTTTGAGACGGACTGTACCCAGAATGAACAGGGTCAGTACTGATTTGCTTGGTTAGATAAAAACAATGGGCTGGAACACCTTCCATCAAGTGGCTGGGATTATTTCAAGTATTCCATCCATTCCAACCATCTCTTTGTTGTTGTTACACATCTAACATCTGGCAAAGGCCTTTCGGTGTAATTGATATTTTTATTGTAATGCACATCCCGCACTGGAACTCCCCTTCGAAAAGCATAAAATGTTTAATAACACTAGATTGTGCTGGATGTCCTACTGTTTTAAGTAAATCTACTTTTAATGTAAATCAGTGACCCATATATCTTCTGTTGCAGACCTTCAAGCATGTGGTTCTTTTTCACTCACCTCAGATGGGAAATTTCATATTTTAATATAATTTATCATCATCTCGTTCCACACATCTCCCTGATTCTAGGAATGCTTGGGAACTTACTGTGGATCCCTCCACCTCGGTGACAGATTCTGACTCTGCAATTTAACCGTCATACTTAAAAGGCTGCTAAATATTTCTGTTATAAATTCAGCTACTTGTAACTGTCACTAGTCATGCATTCAATAGTGTGCATTAGAGCATGTAACCTAATTATACAAGCTTTTCCACAGTTTCTTACTGACTTTTTTATCTTCATGAATTAAATATAAGATTTTTCCGCAACTGCGCTCTAACGGATACATTTTTGTTAACTCTGGCATGTTAAAGTGGCGACAAAGTGATCACTCCTGCAGAAACATACAAGATATGCCCCTGAAATCATCCCATGGACTTTAAAGGGATCTTTTTTTTTGCATTCGAGTTTGTCCTCGAACTGAATCCTCAAAAGCTAAAACCGTTCTTGAGTGCAATCAAATACTCTCTAACAGGTTTGGTTGTTTTGTCAGCTCTGAACCGTTTGAAATCTCCACAAGGGAAGTGAATGCTATGGAGGCCTTGCTCAAGCAAAACTGCTGTCAGTTTGATTCGCGCCGAATAAATACTAAAGCCTCTTTTTCTCTGGCACTGCAGAAACGATGGAATATTAAATAGAGAATGTATCAAGTTTGGTTTGACATTATAGTGTCAAAGGTTTATTAAATGTTAGTCCCCAATGTTTTCTAATCTGCTAATGCTTTATATATATATGTACATGTCTCTCTCTTTCAAACTCTCCCCCTCTCTCTCTCTCATATATATATATATATATATATTTACAAACTAAATCAATCAACTTATTTCAGTTCACAGAACCATAAAAGTACACCGTAAAAAAGTATAACAACTTTAAACTTCAAAAAGTTCATAAGGTCCTTAAAGTTCACCACAGTACTAGACAAATCTAAACAATTTAGATCTCTAATACATTTGTTAAAAAAAAGAATACAATTTACTGAACTTCATTGCTAAAACAATTACCAGATAAACAAAAACCTTAAGAAGAGTCCTAGAGATGAACTCAAAAAAGGGTCCGTTATGCTGTCCAGAAGAATACTGTTTTTAAAGTACACAGTGCATTAAAAACACATTAAAACAGACGCCTTGGGCTTTTCATTTTTGCACAGCAAGCCTATGATCTAGTAAGCCAAATTGACCGCAGGTAGTTGGATATTGAATAGATAATGCTTCTCCAGGTGTCTGTTTAATAAACTCACTGGGCATTGTGTCGGTCTTCTAACCCGAGAAGCCGGCAAAGGGGGACAATCCAGTGAGCACGCTGCTTTACAATGACGCAATAAAGTAACACAAAAGTGCTCTTTGTTATGGACAGCATGACAGCCCATAGGACATAGGTTATTAAGATTATGGCTTTTGTTCCATGAACAGGTAAAAACAATTACGGGCCTCATTTACTCGGTTTTGGGGCTGGGCAGTGTCGCAAGGAATCCTGCTGCGCTGCCCTGTGTCAACTGGAAAGGGCAGGAATGCACCATATCCATGAGAAACAGCACATTCCTGCCCTTTTCCCCTGCGCTAGCGCATGATGGTCTGCCATGCACCAAAGCAGGCACCCTAGCACCCTGTTGCAAGGGTGCCTGCGTTGTAGGGGTGATTGCTTATTGTGCAGGAAGGGGCACCTTCCTGCAAAAAAACAATTACAAGAGGTGTTTTAATTTTTCTATGTGAACAACAGAATGCAGCATGCATAGAAAGAGGAAAATACGAGGAGAAATAAGAATATTTCTCCTCGTTGCGCCTCCCTAAAGCCACCCCTTAGGTTCCCTTGGAATCTGATGCATTCCCAGGTTTACGATTCCTCTTTAATCTAGGAATGCCTCAGATTCCATGGGTGTTGCATGGGAACACCCACAGCAACACCCATGGAATGCACTTTTCACGCAGTGATCTGTGTGAAAGGGCCACATACTTACAAGGCCATGAAAGCCACTCAAAGTGTGGCCTTGTAAATATGCTGTGGCGCGTTGCACCACTGGAGGGTCAAAAAAGTGATGCTACAGCAGTGCAAAAGTGCAGCTGGGGCCTCGTAAATGAGGACCTCTATGGGCAAAATCCTTAATCTAAATTTAATGAATAAGGCTCTTGTGGATGGGAGATTAACATAATCCATGAATTCTTCAAGTTGAGGGACACACTTAAAAGGACAAGTAAGAGTATGTGAGAGTGTCTGAAGATACAGCAGATTGTCTAGCTCTTGAAACAGTGTTCCAATGACATGATTTTACCGTTTCTCTGGTGCATTCTGTTATTGCGGTGGGAAGCAACCAGTATTCACATATTCCTATCCTTGTCAACTTGGCTTTTTTGTGGGATAGCCAGGGGATTGTGTGTGACAATCCCCTGGCTATCCCAAGTGGCAAGTGACAAGTGGTTGGCTAATATCCCCCTAAGACAATTTTTGCAGGTAGCCAATTCCTCTGTTGTCCACAGCCTAATACACTATACAATATGTTTTAAACTTGCTATATGTGAAAGTGGTTTTAGTTTAGATTGAACCTTAGTGGAAGTAGTGGGGCACTGGTGGGAAGTCTCAACAAAGATTTAATAAAGGAGTTTTGACTTATATCAAGTGAGTCAAGCTTCCAAAAGCCCCACAATTTCTCCCCATACAAAGCTGCCCCACAAGCTTGTACTCTGTACATTACCAGGACTAGAGAAAAAGGATATGAAACCTAATAATACTCCCAGCTCCAAGCTTTACAGTCAATACGTTTTCTCAATCTGTGCGGTCTATCTTTTGGGAGTTGTTGAGTCTCATCCCTAAAGAGTCAAATTCAAAGGCCCTTTCCAATATGGTGTCTTCTAGGACCACCTTTCCTCTAGTTTTTTTTCCAAGGACTGAAACCATATATTTGGTTTTATTACCCTTTATTTCCAGGCCATTATCTTTGCAAAAGAGACTGCACTTTCCAAAAGTGCACAAAAGTCACTCACACTTTTTAAAAAGAAAAAGTGTGTAATCTGAACATAATAAACCCAAAATATTAGGTACAACCATTTTAGGGGAATCATTCTCGCAGTGCAGAAGTTAAGTAATACAGCCAATAATGAATAACAAGAAAAGTGTGTGTGCAGGATGCACACACACCTCTAATGATGAACACCTCTTCTAATAGAGATTTCCTCTGTGGTTTAACCAGCCGGCCCCCAACTGACTCTAGCAACGTTGTCTGTGTTTAGCTACTGGATCAAAGACAGTAGCTCAGTGGGGACCCCTATTTTTTCCAAGACCTTCTAAAGTTTTACCCTTGGGACTAGGTCAAAAGTAGCTTGCAGATCCACAAATGCGGCAAAGAGTGAGCTCCGATATATATCAACATATTTCCACTTCATGGTCAGGAACCTTAGGACCTGGTTATACGTGTTTATCTTAGCTTTAAACCCCACCTGGATGTGCAAAAGCAAAGACTCACTAAAGAAGTATTGTATGGTGTGCTACAATAAGTTTCTTTTGTAAAAATGTATTTGGACCTCATATACCCTGTACGCACACTGTCTATACACATGCACTATCAGTGCAGAACGAAGCTATAATAAAAGCAAAACATTCCATAAACACTGGAAAAACATTGTTTCTGTTGATTTTATTGGTGCAATGATGTGTAACCACTGATAACCACTGTTATTTTAAGGTATTGAAAACACTGAAAAAAACCCAGACAGAATTTACCAAAAATAAAAACTGAAAACAGGAAAGCCTATATCAAATATCTACTGGCGGTTATAGTTAGGACCTAGTTTCCATAGGAAAATTTTATTTTGTTTTGCTAGTTACTTTGGTGCCATTTGCCAAATCTTTCAAAACTGGTTTGTCAGTTACTTCAGTTGCTGTCTGTAAAATTATGGGGTGATCTGTCAAACAGGGGCTGAGAAATACAATTTCCCATTGGGATTTTAGACATGACTATAGCCCAAACTGCTGAACGGAATTAGACCAAATTTGGCAGAAAGCTAGATTTTGGTCCAGAAATAGTGAGTTCTATAATTTGGTGTATATCTGTTCTTTTGGTTTTAAGTTATTAAAGCAAAAAGATGTACCTATAGCTAGAGACTTGAATCTGTGTGCCCTAAGGTAACTACAACGTACCCTCTCCATGCACTGCTAATTGCCCCACACATTACATCACCCATGACATTTTCAATGACATCATTGATAGTATCACTGCAACATTTACACTAAAATTATTGATGAGGAAACAATCCTGGAAGCGATGTATAGTTGCCTTAGAACACACATTATAGTTACTTGAGATAACCATAACTATAACTGCTGAATTTCTATGTTTTTTTGCATGTAAAAAGTGAACCTAACTATCCACGTCTTTGTCTTGGGTATAACTGAGAGCAGCTCCAGACTTTTAGGTCTCCTCACATGTTATAGAGAGAAGGTCTATCCCTCTTCTGCTGTGCCAGAAATTCCTCCGAATGAGTTCGGGTGAGATGCCACCTTTGTTCAGTTCGCTAGGCAGTGGGTGGGGTGCGACTCTGGAAAACTACCTGATCAATGGGTGCAAAGGACAAATCTTCCCACCTATGGCAGTAAATCCTGTTTACCTCACTTCAAACTATCCCAGAGTTAGCCATTTTCAGTAAATTCCTACTTGGAAAAAACATTCTGCCCCTGAAGGGAGCTTTGGGCAACACAGGGCTGGGTTTAAAGTAATAAACAGACCCCATCCTACAATGAAAGTGCGGAATAGAGGCTACTGTGAGTTTGGGATAAAAAGTCCCCTCTCCTGTTATCACTAAACTATAAAAGAATAGGTCTCCCCCCCCCAAAAAAAGGGAGACCAATCAGGAAGAGACACATCATTTTTGGTGCACATTCATTTCTCAGCATCTTAGTATCCCGGAAAACAGCTTCATAATCATTGTCAGGGATAAGGGATTTACATTGACTTGGAATTCACTTATGTGACAGGTTGCCAAGGAATATGGGCAAGAACGCCAGGAAGGTTGTTGCTGCTCTGTGTCACTTGTGGCATCAGGATTATCACTCATGGAGAGGTCAAGGAGAGGGACTTCAAGGTTATGTATGGTAACATGACTTTATAATCAGCTGGCTTCCCAAGTGGTTTGTACTGATCCTGTTAACATGTTTTTCCAGGGTAAACAGTCAAAAAAAATTATAATTCTGGGCAAAAAATAATTTCTCAGCAATCATAGTATCCTGAATAATAACTTCAGGATTATTGTCGAGAATAAGGGAGTTACACCTACTTGGGATTCACTTCTGGGATGGGTTGCCATAGAATATAAGCAAAGGCAGGAAAATTGTTACTACTTTATGGCAGCTTTATGGCAGCTGTGGCATCAGGATCATCCCCAGTGGAAGGGTCAAGAGGACAGACTTCCAGGCTGTATGTGGTAACAGGACAGGTGGGTTTCCTGCATTGTTCATGCTGCTACTGCTGGTGAGGTTCTTTTATTTTGCCGCATTTCACCCTCAGGACTGTTGCTGATCGGATTACCATAGTGGGATAAGGTCCGGGGCTTGAAATGCTAAATTTCTGTCACCTGCACTCAGGAGGAGTACTTCGAATCCCAGAGTGCCATCGGTCTGCTCCAGCTGCCGAGAGTGAGGGGGAGGCGTGTCATCTCACATATAGCGCCGCTTCTCCACCCACGGTGCGAGACGCGCCGGGACAGAGCCCGAACGAAGCCCGGACGAAGGGCGGACCCACCTGAACCCCATCTGAGCCCGTCAGAGACTGGCAGTGGCCTGGCTGGGCCACCTTATGTTCATCTGTCCCTTACACTAACTTTAACAAGGTACTGTGTTGTTATAACTGACTTACGGCGATGCCTCCCGTGGGAGCTGGTTCGATCAGTAAACGTAAGGCTGGGGTTGGTGGGGGTTGGCAGGAAAGCTTGATGCCTTCCTGTCAAGGGCAGAATACATGTTGATTCATGAGATTCAGTTAACTTTCATTAGATCCTTTGCCTGATTAACAATTGCATGGTTTATTTGCCCGTTATAGTATACACCGATATCTCCCCCGCTCTACCGCCCTCTGTTTTCAGTCAGCCCAGCCAGGGCTCTTGCACTTCACTACCAGACATTCCAAATATTCCAGATACTAATTTATGGACATCGATGGTTTCGACCAGGGGGAGGACTGCAAAATATGCTGAGAAAGGGGAACCACCATCGAAGAAAAGGAAAGGTCGGGGACCTATCAAGGCTACCCTACAACCCTCTTGTGGGGTTAAACGGAAGGTAGTCGCGAGGGCAAAAAAGGTAGTATACAAACCATCATGGTACCTGCCGACGTTGCCAGCCCGCCCATATCTATTAAGGAATCACTCCACACATGAATAGTGCAGGGAATCTCCAATCTTCTAGACCCCCTGATGCAAAAACTGAGCCAAATAGAGGAAAGACACAAAATTGGAGCAGGCCCTGTCCCTCCCCACATCGAACTGTGCTGGAGTACAGCTGGATGTTGGGGCCACCACCACTTAGGGGGAAGGGGGGTTCGGGAGATTAGGGGGGATGTCACCAAGGCACAGATTTCCACCAACCCAGCCCATATTGCTAATCCTCATATCCCCTCGATCCAGGGAAGTCTCAGTACCCAGGGTCTGCAGCAGGATTTGAGAGAAATACGAACACATTCTCACAATCGACCGCGCACCGTAGGTGTTCAGTGAACCCCTAATTTATTACATCTCCCCCCGGATGCAGTCCCTTACACTGCAGTTTTAGGTAATGGTCCCCAGGCTAATCCCACAGACAAATGAGGATGGGTCAACCTTGAGAAATAAGGCACTTCACCTACAAGGACGGGGATCAATTAGTGAATTTAAAATAGCCCGCAGAATACCTTGGGTAGGGAAGTCCATAAAGTCACTCAGGGGTGATTGTGTGGTATTAAGTTTCCGGTCCCCTGTCTTGGTTCGCCAAATTTTAGAGAAGGCTCGTGACCTTGTTGTTAGGGATGATATCTCTGTTCTCCCCTTGGGTTACTTCTATAGACCCTATAATACTTCCAGTATGGTTGGAAGGAGCGGGTTTTCTCAAACATACTGGTCATATTAACCACCCTGTTCCCCTAAATAATCGTTTTGATGTCCTCACTTCTTAAGAAGACATTGACTGACTGATCGAGCCCAACTGCATGGATCCATTTAGGTCCTCCTTGTCTAGAGACTCTGAGGCTGTTGGCAATTGCCCCCCCATATGCATCCCTCTGTATTTTCCCATAAGAACTTGGGCTGACAGGGCAGAGGGGGATGCACCACATAACTATTTAGGCGATCTTGGGGGAGTTTGCTTCCCCCAAGAGAAACAAAGAACGGAAGGGTGGGATGATTCGGGAAACGTCCATTTAGCCGGTCCAGCTATATCCAACTGCTATCATGGTCCTGAAATGCAGGTGGACAAGACTGTCCTTTCCCTTCATTCCCCTTATGGAAGTTCGCACCAAGGACCGGCCAGGTTCGTTATGACAGTGGGCTCCTGGGAACATAGCAGGTCTTCAGCAGAAAACAGTATCCTGCGACTGGGCGGGGTTTATAGACCACTTTGATCTTTTGGCATTTCAGGAAACCTGGTCTATTGATCCGGTTTACCGCCTGGGTTTTTTAAAATTTTCTAAGAATGTCCAACGGGGGCTGAAAGTTAGACCCATAGGCAGCCTCATTTGTTGGGTGAAACAGCAAAGGCGGTGTAGGTATGCGATGGTGCCTATCGACTGCCTATCGACTGCATGGTATTACGGCTATGTTTGGACTAAGACCGTGACACACTGATAATTAACATTTATGCCAGAGGGCAACCAGGTGGGAGGCATACGGAGACAGTTGCCCTTCTTGACAGCTTTCTAGACAGCCAGAGGGGTGGGTGTAATTTAACAATTCTGGAGAATTTTAATTGCACCTTTGAACCACTTGATCGTGAGGACAGTAATTTAAGCTTCGATGAGAACTCGCAGTGGCTCATTCCGTCCCTACATCTGTGCCCTATAAAAAAATGGACAGGAGCTGCCCTGCAACTCAAGGGGCTATGCCTGGAAAGGGGTGTGCGAGCAGTTAATGGGAGGTCTCAATCAGATAGGGAAGGCGCGCATACATTTAATAATGAGTGGAGTGGAGAAGTGTGGCTCACCGGTTAGAGGAGGCAGACCCAGAAGCAGAGGTCGGCCCGGGACCAGGGATCAATTCCCGACGCGGCAGGGTACGGAACCAATGTCAGCGGGCTCGATAAATCTCGCCTCGGTGCCTCTCTAACCATGGGTCTCATGCTGCAACTCTGGGCAATAGCTTTCTTAATCTCCACAACGGCCCCCTCGCTGCTGCGGATGCCTGGCTTCACCTTGGGGGTGCCCAATAGGGACCATCTCACAGAGAAAGCCAGGACGGGTTCCCCAAAGGTACACAGCGCCAAGAAACCCTGGGGTGAACTTGCGCTCTACAAATTCATACTAACATAACATAACATAACAATGAGCTGAGGAGTAGCCGCATTGATTTCACTACACCTAATATTGAATCATGGCATTCCCTTCTCGACATGAAGGTCCAGAAATGCACAGAAAGCGACCATGACCCCCTTATTCTGACAATTAAGGGCCCAGGCACACTAAACATTCCTAATAAGGCAGAGGAAGGCATACGATCTGAATTGTTGCTTTCATACGACATGAGGAGAGTAAGATGGCCCTGGATTATCGAGAATGAAGGTGATTTGAGTGCAATGAAGGCTCTGGTTGCCCATTCAATAACATGTCTCCAAAGTTGTTCCTCCCAGGAAGATATTAACCAGATTATCCCCCAGGTTCACAAAGATCTGTTTGTAAACCTCAAAACCTTTTTTATTAAGTCTAGCGAAAAGAAGGCAAAGAAAGGGGTACCGATGGCCACTTGATACAATAAAACCTGCAGAGGCGTACCAGCAACTGACAAGGGCTATCAGGTCAAAAGATATGGGGAAAGTCAAACATGCCAGTGGGAGTGGGATTATAACCGCTAGCAAGATATGCTTCTGGCAAGCAATGAGAAAAACTTGGCTACGTTTTGGCAGCTAGTGAAGCGGGGAAGTGGTGGGATACCTAACCCACCTATAAATTATGTGCAGCCGGACCAGTGGGTCCAGTTCTTTAAGGCCCAATTCTCTTCACCCACTAATACCAAGGAAGTTTTTTAAATTTCCACACCGATACCCACCCTAATATTTAATGAAACTGAGGTTGCGACAGTCCTCTCTCTGGCCCCGAGTGGAAGGGCCCTGGGCCTTGACTGTGTTCCTGCGGACTTATTTGTCCATGACAAAGACAACTGGGTGATCTATATCACTTACCTTGAAAATGCCATTGCTAGTGGTGGGAGTATTCCTGATACCTGGTCTGGTGCTGTTATAATTCCGGTCTATAAAAAGAGGGACCGTGCATTACCCGGCACCTATAGGCCCATTAGCCTCATAGTCTCTATTCAGAAAAATAGTTGCAAGGCTAGTACTGAGCCGAGTGCAGCAGTGGATACAGGAATTTAACATATTATCACCTATGCAGGCAGGGTTCCGCCCCCATACCAGCACAATCGACCTAGTGCTCAGGATTGTGATAATATTCTACTGGGTTGTTACTCTAGGTGGGGGCACGCTATACGCTGCCTTAATTGATTTGAAGTCTGCAATCGAACTTGTCCCTCGTAATAAAATGGGGAATGCCTTTTCGGTAGTGGGGATGCCGACGGAGCTGTTAGCTATGATAGTTAAACTGCATGCCCATAACTATGCCCAGGTCCGATGGGGCACACATTGAGATGTTACAGACAGATTCCCGGTGTTAAAGGGTGTGTGCCAGGGATATGTCCTTGCCCCGACCCTGTTTTCCTTATTCATCGGTGGTACATTATTAATCCACATGCCCTACCGATGTTCCAACTTTGGGGGGCTTCAAAACCCCCCTACTCATGTTCGCGGACGACACCTTGATTCTATCTAAGACTCAATCTTGTCTACAGGTAGCCCTGTCCTGTTTTGAGGAGTTCTGCTGCGACCATGAGCTGGTGGTCAACGTGGATAAGACTAAGTTTATGGTCCTCCACTCACAAAAGGTTATGAGTGGCAAGGTCCACATGAATAGTGTTTTTTAGAGCAGACTGGTGTATTTACCTACCTGGGGGTAACCTTAAAAAGGAATTGCCTTGGAAGCCCCAAATCGATATGCTTGCCCTGAAACACACACAGTTAGCAGGTGTTCTTTAAAAGGAACACAGGCTTTCCTTTACCAAACCCCTGTCTCCAGCTCTTAAAATATAAAATTCAAAGGTGACCAGTGCAATTTTATATGGCGCAGAATTGTGGGGGCATGAGGACATCACACCTATAATTATTGTCTAAAACAAATTTATGCGGGCATTAACAGGCCTGCCACAATCCAACCCCTTGGTGCCCCTGTTTTTGAAAACTTTGTTTATTGATTGAAATCACAGTAGTACATTACATGATTGAACAACATATTGCATACATTCACCAAAATATTCCAGTAAAAATATTAATCAAGATTACTCATTACATATCTCCTACCAGTCTCTCTTGCGTGCGCATTTCCATTTCGATCGTGGGTGACACACATAGATCTCCCCTGTGTTTGTTCCACTGTGACCACTTCTTATCCCATTTCTTGGGGCATCCCGAGCCTTATAGACCTCAGTCTCTGCCAGCATATATCTATCCATTTCTTTGACCCATAGGGTGACACAAGGTGGGTTTATGTCCCCCCAGCCTTTAGCCAATTCTCTCTTTACCAGCGTGTAACCCAATGCTGTGAATTGCTGTTCGACTCCTGTTAGGTCAGTGGCCTCCCAGATGTTCAATAATCCGAGTTGTGAGGTTAGTGTTACAGCTTTCCCCAGGGCTGTGAACATGTGATTCGTGGCTCCCTCCCAAAGGGGGCGTACCCTGGAGCTGGGCCACAGTGTATGGTAAAATGTGGCCTATTGACCATCCCTTTACACATCTGTCATCAGGTTTGGACCCCATCTTGGCCAAAAATTTCCCTGTAAAATATGATTGGTGGTGTATTCTAAGCTGAATCAGGAAAAATCTCTGAGTGATAGCTGCATCACGTGTGGACATCAATGCCGACTGCCAGTCTTGATATTTTGATATTTGATATTTATGGGTATTTATAAAGCGCAGACATTCGCTCCGGAAGGAGCATCTTGGCGCTAGGCTTGCGTGCAGTAGATAAAAGAAAGGTGATACGTGATGAAAAACTGGATCTAGATGGCTGCCAATACAGAGGTGTCTGGTTGTTAGTACACCCATGTCTTAAGGAGTTTTCTAAAAAGGCTCTCCTTTTCAATTAATCTAAGGTTGACAGGTAGGTTGTTCCATGTCTTAGCTGCCAGAAAAGTGAAGGTTTTCCCACCCCTAGTTTTGTACTTAAATCTTGGAATTGTGATGAGATTTGTACCAGAGGATCTCAGACATCGCGAGGGGTTGTAGCGTGTGAAGCGATTTGCAAAGTAATGGGGCCCTGTGTTTTTCATGGATTTGAAAACAGTAAGAAGAAGTTCAAAAAGAATTCTTTTGTGTAATGGTAACCAGTGGAGGGAATTCAGCGCCGCTGAAGCTGATGACCTTCTGAGGAGTCCCAGAACCAATCTAGCAGCTGCATGTTGTATGCTCTGCAACTTTCTAAGGGTGGACTTTTTCACTCCAGCCATTAATCCATTGCAGTAATCAAGTCGGGAGAGTATTAAAGCTACCGCGTCTGATTTTCTAGCTGCAATGGGGAGGAAATCAAAGAATTTTTTAAAGGATTTAATAAGTCCAAAACAACGTCCAGCAGTGATCCTGACGTGGTCATCGAACGAAAGGGATGAATCGAATTGCACGCCCAGGTTCCGTGCTGAAGATACAGCACTGGGTGGGGCCTCAGATCCTATGGGCCACCAATCTTTCGGGCAGAAAGATAGATCTTTACCCAGCGGTATGATTTCAGTCTTGGCACTATTGCATCTTAAATGGTTATTGTTAAGCCACAGAAAAACATCAGAGAGACAATTTTGGAAGCGCAAGTTTGCGTCCGTACACTTTTTGTCAATAGTGACGACAAGTTGTGTGTCGTCAGCGTATGACGTGACGAGGATCCCATGAGATTCTATCACAGCGAGAAGGGGAGCCATGTAGATGTTAAAAAAGAGAGGACTTAATATGGACCCCTGGGGCACTCCTGATGTGATGGGTTTCTCGCTGGATAGATAGGGACCCAAAGACACAGTCTGGGACCTATTAGATAGGAAAGATTTAACCCATGCCAGGACTGTGTCTGTCACGCCGATCTCTCGCAGTCTGTTGATCAAGATAACATGCGAGATAGTGTCGAACGCTGCTGTTAGATCAAGCAGGATGAGGACGGCTTGCCTTCCCTCATCCTGCAAGAACTTGATGGAGTCAGCTAGTTCAATCAAGGCTGTTTCGGTGGAGTGACCGGAACGAAATCCCGACTGTTGAGGATGCAGGATGTTGTGAGTCTCCACAAATGTTTTTAGCTCTCCATGTACTAACTGTTCCGTGATCTTACCAAGGACAGGTAGTAATGAAATGGGGCGCATGTTGGTGAGATCAGTAGGAGATTTGTTCTGCTTCTTCATCAGGGGCTTCACAGTAGCCTTCTTCCAGTCGTTGGGCACTATCCCGGACTCAAGAGATTCATTAATGATGGTGTTAATGTGAGGATTAACTGTATCGATCAGGTGATGCAGGATGCTGGGAGGGCAGGAGTCGGTGGGGGCTCCTGATTTGCATGCCAAAATTGCCTTGTGTGTTTGTTGAAGGGAAACAGGTTTAAAGCTAGAGAGTGGGAGGTAGTTATCTGTTTACTCATAAGAGGTGGTCGAAGGAGGAGGGAAGTCTTTCTGGATATTAACAATTTTATCTACAAAGAAGTCTGCAATTTGATTACACAGGCTTACAGATGGTGGGATTTCGGGCGTAAGAGCTTTGGGATGGGTGAAGGACTTAACTATAGTGAAGACATTTTTTTGTTTTTGGTGGGCATCATTTATGACTTTAGTAAAATATTCCTTTTTTGCCACTTTTATGTTGGAAAGATATAATTTCCTCTGTTGAACATAAAGTGCTCTTGCAGCCTCATCATACATTTTTCTCCATTTTCTTTCTAATCTCCGACAAAGAAGATGACTGTCGGATAGGGTCTGGGTGAACCAAGGTGCGTTAGGTTTGCTTTTATGACATTTCGCATGATGGCTTTTAGGTTCGGAATTATCCGAAACAATTTGATCCATCCAAGCATGGAAGTTGCGGGAGTCAACTACTACATCTCCAGTTAGTTTTGGGGATTTAGGTAAGGGTTGAGAGTCCAGCTTAATGCATTCCGTCACTTTTCTCCAGTTGACTGTGAAGGAGGGGTGGGAGCGCTTCCTGCAGGGTAAGGCAGGGGCTTGTATCTCGATATCAAATGGACAAAACAGTGATCAGTCCAAATTTGAGGTATCGGGAGGGACGTGGTCAAAGTTGTGAGATTAGAACAGATACCGTCGAGGGTATTTCCCGCAAGATGAGTTGCAGCAGTGACAAGTTGAGATAATCCAAAAATATTTAATGAATGTTGAAAGGAAATGGCGTGGGGGTCAACACAAGACTCCAAATGTAAGTTCATATCTCCTAATAAAGTGAAGTTGGGATAATGTAGTATAAGTGCTCCCAGGACCTCATCTAAGGAGTCTAGGAAGGAAGTGGCATTGCCAGGAGGGCGGTATATAAGTCCCCCCTAGAAGGAGGTAGAGGCATTATTTTGATTGAGAAACCTATGCCCTCGCTGTCTTTGATGTAGCCTAAATCAAATGTATGGAAGGGGAGGGTTTTTTTTATGGCAAGTGCTACCCCACCTCCACGCCCAAGAGGTCTGTCCCGCCTAAAAATAGTAAAATCTGTAGGAAGGGCAATAGCCAGATCAGGATTGGACGAATCATTGAGCCAGGTTTCGGTTATAAAAAGAGCATCTAAATCGTGGCCTAATATTAAATCATGTATGTCTTGGCTGTGACAGGCTAGAGACCTAGCGTTAATAAGACCTCCCTTAAAGTAAATGGGATTAATCTTTAAAGGGGAAGGCGAGTCGAGTACTTCAGAGGTTAATGCAGGGGGCGTCCATTTACAATGTAAACATGAAAAGGGGCTGGAAAGGGGATCAATGGGGGGACAATCTTTGTAGTGGTAGCCTGTTTTAAAACGTAAAGCGAGTAAGTCTTTGCTATCATACCTGATGGTGGGGGGTATTTGGGCAGCATGCCCTGCGCCCGGCGCGGTCCGGTCGCGGACGGGCGCCGACGGGCTTGGCTTAGGCGCGTCCGGCGCGCCCGCTGCGCCAGCCCGCTGCGCCGTCAGGCCGGCCTGCACATATTATAGGGAGAAAAGAGGGCGGGAGTACGGCGCGACTAGAGCGCTCTCCCCGCCTCACTAAAGATGGCGCCCACTGCCGCCGAGTGTCGGCAAAAGCGGCTGTGCCGAGTGAGGACGATCAAAGGATGGTAAGAGTGTCAGTGTGCCTCAACAAATCATTCCCCTTAACTCTTTGAAAGCCCCCCAGATAAAAGCGGAACAATATAGAAAAAACTGAACAATTTTAAAAGCGCTCCAAGTGCGGGTGAAAAAAATAAAACCAAGTGACAGATTTAATCACCACGTTTGTAAAGTACACGCAGCTCGCAGCCCCAGTTCCCCTCACCAGGGAGAGCTTCTGTAAGGCACCGAGCACGAGGGAAGGATCAGTTAAATAATCAAATAGGGCGGGAGTACGGCGCGACTAGAGCGCTCTCCCCGCCTCACTGAAGATGGCGCCCACCGCCGCCGAGTGTCGGCAAAAGCGGCTGTGCCGAGTGAGGACGATCAAAGGATGGTAAGAGTGTCAGTGTGCCTCAACAAATCATTACCCTTAACTCTTTGAAAGCCCCCCAGATAAAAGCGGAACAATATAGTAAAAACTGAACAATTTTAAAAGCGCTCCAAGTGCGGGTGAAAAAAATAAAACCAAGTGACAGATTTAATCACCACGTTTGTAAAGTACACGCAGCTCGCAGCCCCAGTTCCCCTCACCAGGGAGAGCTTCTGTAAGGCACCGAGCGCGAGGGAAGGATCAGTTAATTAATCAAATAGGGCGGGAGTACGGCGCGACTAGAGCGCTCTACCCGCCTCACTAAAGATGGCGCCCACCGCCGCCGAGTGTCGGCAAAAGCGGCTGTGCCGAGTAAGGACGATCAAAGGATGGTAAGAGTGTCAGTGTGCCTCAACAAATCATTCCCCTTAACTCTTTGAAAGCCCCCCTGATAAAAGCGGAACAATATAGTAAAAACTGAACAATTTTAAAAGCGCTCCAAGTGCGGGTGAAAAAAATAAAACCAAGTGACAGATTTAATCACCACGTTTGTAAAGTACACGCAGCTCGCAGCCCCAGTTCCCCTCACCAGGGAGAGCTTCTGTAAGGCACCGAGCGCGAGGGAAGGATCAGTTAAATAATCTAATAGGGAAGGAGTACGGCGTGACTAGAGCGCTCTCCCCGCCTCACTAAAGATGGCGCCCACCGCCGCCGAGTGTCGGCAAAAGCGGCTGTGCCGAGGGAGGACGATCAAAGGATGGTAAGAGTGTCAGTGTGCCTCAACAAATCATTCCCCTTAACTCTTTGAAAGCCCCCCAGATAAAAGCGGAACAATATAGTAAAAACTGAACAATTTTAAAAGCGCTCCAAGTGCGGGTGAAAAAAATAAAACTAAGTGACAGATTTAATCACCACGTTTGTAAAGTACACGCAGCTCGCAGCCCCAGTTCCCCTCACCAGGGAGAGCTTCTTCATCCTCTATAGGGCCTATGTCGTCTTGCCACCGTTCCCTGAGCTTTGGGAAGGTGTCTGGAAGGTTATTACTCAGCTTCTTGTAAGTTAAGGATATTGCCTTTGACTTGAGAGGCAAATCAAGCAGGTGATCTTCCAGAGGTGATGACTCCGGTATGTATTTAAGAGACGGAAAAGCTGCTTGCAGCGCGTGTCTGATCTGTAGGTATCTGTACATTTCTCCCTGTGCCAACTGATACTGTGTCTGGAGCTCACTAAAAGTCAGTATTGCCCCCTTTTTGACCATAACCCCCACTGTTGATAACCCGAAGAGGTCCCATTTATCAAAGCAAGGCTGATAACCTAGCCTTCCCAGCTTTTGAGCAAAACACAATAGCGTGGCTAGCGAGAGAGTGCCTGTCAATCCCAGCCGAGAGGTGACTATAAGCCAAATTTCCAGTGTATGTTTGGTCGGTCCGAAAAACTTCCCCTTATTTTTCCTGTCAGTGGTCTATGGAGCCCCCAGATATCCAGAGCGGTCAGTTTGGTATCTGTCGAGGGCGTACGCTGGATCCTCTGGGGGATGATATGTCCAGTGATTAACAGTCACCAGTTGCGCCACCCAGTAGTATTGCTGTAGGTCTGGGAGGGTAATGCCCCAAAGTACCAACCTTTTGTCAGTTTCTGCCTTGTATTTTTAGGGGACTTACCATCCCATAGCAGCATGGTAATCTCGCCCTCAACAGTTCTAAAGTACGAATCTGGGACTTTGTGGGACCAGTTATGCAGAACATAGAGAAAGCGAGGAAGGACCAGCATCTTGAAAAGTGCCGCCCTAACCACCATTGTCAAGGGCACAGTCCTCAAATGCTTTACATCCGCTCGCAGTCTGGCCAGAGGCGGGGCCAAATTCGAGTCATAAAAACAGGCTGGTTCCGAGTTAACAAAAATCCCCAACTTGCAAAATCCTTCCGTTACAAACATTATTGCACATTGTGGCGGGAGACGCGGCACATCTCCTTTCAACATAAACAAGAATGATTTGCACCAATTAATCGCGTATCCTGAATATTTACCGCAATTTGTGAATATGTCCAATACCACACTATTCGATTTATATGGGGATGCCCAGAAAAGCAGGATGTCATCCGCATAGAGTGATATGCGGTCTTCTACGTCAATTGCCCAGCGCATGCCACGGATGGTCATGTCCCCGCGTATCCAGGCCGCAGGCGACTCTATTACAAGAGTGAAGATCAGCGGGGACAGCGGGCACCCCGCCTCCTACCCCTACGGAGTTCGAACGTTCGGGATGTAAAACCGTTAACCCTCACCTGTCCCAATACACCAGTATAGAGGAGTCTCACCCAGGCCACATATTTGGGGCCCAGCCCGCCACGCCCTCTGTAGTACCTCGAATAGGTATGGCCATTCTATGGAGTCGAACGCCATAGAGGCGTCGAGAGACAGTATTGCAGCGTCTTCTTTAATGTATTGTCTATGGCCCATTACGTTGTGTAAACGACGTCGGTTGAGGGCCATATTTCACCCTGGCATAATGCTAGATTGGTCCGAATGGACCAATGAGGTAATAACTGTTGGCAACCTATTCGCCAGGACTTTTGCTTATATCTTCGTCTCCACATTAATCAGCGAGAACAGCCTATAGGAGCCAGAGTTGTCCATTGGCTTACCTTGTTTATAAATAATTACAATAGTGGATAGTCACTGATCCAGTGGTAGCTGACACTCTTATAATCTCTCCTCATACATGGCTTTCAGACGTGGCACAGTCAGAGAGGCTGTGGCCTTCATAAACTCTACCCGGGCGCCATTAGGCCCCCTTCACCTTTCCCAATTTAAGTTGTCCCAGGGTCTTACTTATTTCTTCCGTCGACAGGTCTGCCTCCAATGTTTCCCTATCTGCCACTGAGAAGCTTGGAACATTGCTGTCATTAAGGTGCTGGCAGGAGTCTTCCGCTGTATACTATGTAGAGGGGAAGTATACCCTCTCAAAGTAATCAGCAAATTGTTCCGCTATTTCCTTTGGGTGTACTACTGTGTCTCCACCCGGCGGCGTCAGTTTATGAACCCATCTGGAGCCTTGCTCCCGCCTTTCCAGCCATTCCAATGTCCTTCCTGCCCTGTCCGGAAGCTCGTAGAGTCTGTGTTGGGTTGCGCATTTCTTGGCTACCATCTGTTCACTAGTTTTAATCCGAAATTCATCCTGTTTCAGGAGGAGCCTATGACTGGTGTCGGGCGAGGGATCTTGTGAGTGCTCACACTCCAGCTCAAGGAGGTCAGATTCCTCTTTAGCCAGGAGTTCTTGTTTTTTGGCGATATAGCCGTTTTTAACAACCGGGTTAGACCATTGAGTACCACTTTGAATGCCTCCCAGATTGTTCGTGTGGAGTCAACAGAACCCACATTTTCACTAAAATAGTTCTCCATTTGTGTACAGAGTTCTTCTCTAATGTCTGGGATGTGTACGAGCCATAGGTTAATCACTATCATGGCAGGTGGTTGATGTTCCCATTGCGTATATTCCTTCCAGACCAGAGAGTGATCCGAGATCCCTCTAGGCAGGACTCTATATTGGGCAAAGTTACCTATTGAGGATGGATGTTTACAGAAGTACTCAATATGTGATAAACTACGGTGGGCATTGGAGAAAAAGGTAAACAGTTTGTTGGTGGAAGGAAGTACTTGACCTACATCTGCCAGACCCAATGCCTGTACAAAGACGGGCAAGAGGTCGTTAGATTTATTTTGTGGCTTTGGTGGGTGACAAAAAACAGTGTAATCTAAAGTCATATTATAGTCTCTTCCCATAATCAGTGCACCCTCCCTGTGTCCCGTCAACTTGTTACCCAGGTCTTCCAGTGCTGCCCTGCCCAAAGCGGGCAGCAGATAAACAGAGAGTATATTGATATTCTTCCCATCCCATTGGGCCTCCACCCTCGCAAACCGGCCTGCCGTGTCCGCCCATGTCTTGTGTTCAATAAGGGGTGTGGTCTATTTCACTAATACAGCTGTACCCCTTGAGCCCGTAGTGTAGTCTGCATTTGCCAATAGTTTATACCCCCACCTAGTGAGGGCCCTGGATTTCTGACCTACTAGATGGGTTCTTGCAGCAGAACCACATCCGGCGAGTGCCTCTTCAGGTATTGTTACACTATTCCCCTCTTAATCTTATCTTCCATTCCAATTAAGTTCCAGGACATTACAGCCAGAGATCTTTTACTATCCTGCCCCATAGCTGCGTGTCACCCCTCGTTCCTGCCTTCGGATCGTGTCAGTGAAGGAAAAAACATAAACCTGTTCATTTACCAATTGTCGTCCAACAGTCAATGCAGCCACTTTACATTTTGGATGCGTTAAGTCTTGCAGCATAACAGTAAGTTCTTCTTCACCTAATTCACTCCTTAGTACCAGTGAGTCAATCATTACACCAATAAACCAAGCAACCTTGAAACAACCCCCCTCTCCTCCCTCCCCAACCTGCTCCCCCCTCCCTGCCCCCCTTGCCCATGGATTCAAAACGACCCACCCCCAAACTTGGCAGTGTGCTTCTCTCCCCCCTAGAATTATGAAAATACACGGGGTAGAGCAGCCCCCCTTTTCGTTGATTCAAATCTTAAAAATTGGAATTATGGCCATCCACTTATAACCAATTGAGTCCCTCCCAAATCACATCTAGAAGATCCAACAGTACGTGTCATAACTTTAGGAACCCCTTCGTTAACAAATCACACAATAATGGGTATTACCCCTAGACCCACCCGCCCGGCCCCACTACTACTGTGTCCCAATGCGGGCACTCCATTTCTATCGTCCATGTCCATCAGTCCTGTTCCTCAAGCTGGCTAGGATTCTCAGCTGTGGCTCGGTGGACCGCCTCCACTTGGACTTCTCTGCGTTGGCCTGGTTTACCCTGCCTATCCCTCCTCTGGCTCCCCACCGTGGTCCAGCCGTCCATCCATTCCCAGACTGCCTCCAGGGAGTCAAAAAAACAGAACTTGCCATCAGATTTGACTCTCAAACCCGCAGGAAATAGCATTGCATATCTGATCTCCCTGTCTCTTAGTTCCTTCTTTACTGCCTGGTAGCTGCGCCTTTGAGCTTGAACCTTGGCCGAAAAGTCAGGAAAGAAGGCCAACTCATGGTTATCCATTTTCAGGGGAGGTTGGAGTGTGCCTTCTGTAGGATAATGTCTCTGCCGTGGTAGTTGAACACCTGCGCAGTAATGGGTCTCAGCGGCGCTCTGGGTCTTGGTCTACCCCCCGGTACTCTGTGAGTCCTTTCGATCAAAAATTCGCTGGATAAAGTCTTGGATTTGAGGTGTTTTGTGATGAGGTCCTCCACATATACGTCCGCCGCCAGCCCCTCCACTCTCTCCGGAATTTCCAAAACGTCAATGTAATTGCGGCGGGCAAGGCCATTGTAGTCATCGAGTTGTTGCGACATTCTTTCCTGCTTCTGCATTTCGAGCATCTGGTTTTGCAGTTCTGAAGTGTCTGTCTGTAGGCACTGGTGACTATTTTAAGCTCTTTGACCTTCTCATTCATCTTGCGGCAGTCGTCCCGAAGGAGCGAGACCTCCACATTGACCGAGTCCACTGACGCTCGCACTCCACTGATAGCCGCCATGACATCATGGAGGGAGGGCTCCAGGGCCTGTGCAGAGGTCGCTCTGTCACTGTACTTTTCCAATCTCGGGGAGCCACTCTGAGGCCTTTCCCTCCTGTCGCCATGTCAATGGGCCGCCAGATAATTCACACGATGAGGGCACGGGGGGCAGCCCAGGTAGAGTATAGTTATCCCGGAGTTGTCTCCACAGTGTCTCTAAGCCTCTAGGATCGGCGCATTACTGTTTGCCCAACACAATTGTCAGTGAGTTGAATCATGCCAAACAACCCCAGCTCCGGGATCTATTCTCAGACGTAACCGCAGTCACACACAGGGATTGCGTGTTCAGTGCCAACACCCAGCCAACACTTGGGGGATCACATAGGATCTCCCTCCGTCTTCCAGTCCTCCCCCGTCACCTGCTGTCCCCACCATTTACCATATTCAGCAGCAAGAGGGTTCTCTATTTGCACGCGTCTCCACTGCACTGCGGGCCAGGTAGTAGCCCTTGCCACGTGTCTCCGAAGGCACTCCAAACCAGATTGGAGATATAGACGTTTCCAGGGGTCCAGGGGGCTGTCACCTTTGTTTAGGACCGTGAGCCCGCCACTGGTCAGTACTCGAACCTGACCCCTCTGACTCTAGGGGAGAGGACGAGGGGCGGGGGGGCAGTCGCTGCACCGCAGCCAGCAGTCCTCGCATCTCTCATGAACAGTGCTCAACATTCCAAAGGCAGCGCAGCTTCTGGCCGCACCCAGGTTCAAGCTTCCAACCAAGGACTTTACAACCACCAGGCCACAAGCCGGGACCTCTATTTCTTTGTTACTGTCTGGGCCTCTGCAATTGAGCGACTCTTAGCATTCTGCCAGGTGCGCCCGACCCAGCCGCAGCAAACACAGGCAGAGGCTATCCTCCCCCACTGCGCTCATTCACCACTCCAGTGCCGGTACGCCGCTCAGTACTTTCATCAGGCCACCAAAGTCACGGCCTCGCTTCCCTCTGTCAAGGCCCAAAAGCCGAGGCCTCGCGCAGTCACACGGGTACCTGGGCTTTCAGCAGAGCGTGCCCTCGGTCAATTCCTTTCCGCCATCCGCCCCGCAACTGCTGTCAGTACGGGGGATATGTGTATCACAGCACCGCCGCTCGGCACCCTCAGCCTTCGCTGCCTCACAGGACCCGTGTACGCTTCTGTCGTCACCGGGAGCCGCCATCACCTCTCCGCCCGTGGGTCAGAAATGGCGATATCTCCAACATTGGAACCCCGCTTCCTTCGAAAATCTCCCTGGGGGTCTAGGGGCTGGGGGTGGGTCGCTATCGCCTCAGGCTGGATTTATGTATGGATGGCACCGGATAACGCAGGATTTTCGTCAGGAAGGTGAATGCTACTTTAGGCAGCGGCCATTCCAGACGGCTGCTAGCCATGCCTCCCGGTGCCCCTGTTTTTGGATCTAGGATGTTTTAGCATCAAGGACCTGGCCCGATTTAGGCCTATAACCCTGTAGATAAGGCTGTGGGCCACCCCGAGCTGTCCTTGTACGGGGGGTTGGGTGCCTAAGAAAGATTAAGTGGCTTAGGCATATAAAAAAAAACCTTGATAGATATGGGAATGGGTACACTGTGGGAGAAGCCCGAAACGACCCCCCTCCCGGCCAAAAAAGAGCTTAAAGCAGCTTACATGGACATGGTGAAGTCCAAACGGTTTTCTTCTACCACCAGGCCTACCTTGACTAGGGATTTCAACAAGATTGGGACACCATTTTAAAACCACTGGATAGGAAGCTCTACCATCAGTTTAGGGTAGTCTCCCTTCCTTCTAGAGTTTTTTTCCAGCAAATGGTTCAAGCCAACATCTCATCTGTGCCCACTGTGTTTAGGCCAGTCAGAATCAGTTGCCCACATCCTATTTATTTTTATGCCCAGCTTACAAGCCACCAAGGATGAAATGGCTTAAACCCATTTGTGCGAAACATAGACAGTGGAGAGATGCACACCTTTTTTCTTCATTCAATTATTCAACAGTGCTTTATGAAATCCGCTTTGAACCTTGTCGGCGTACTAGGTCTCTGCAAACAAACAAGTGGAAAAACCGAAGGGGATACCTTCTTGTCCCCACAGTTATCTCTCATTCTAACATCACTGTGGGTTAATCGGGTGTTGCAGAACTCCTCACTCAACTTCTGCAGGAGTTCACGTGTCACGTTTGAACTCAGCTGATGGGAAGTGGGGTGATTAAGGCGAGGGTTTATCATCGTCCAGTGAAGTTTTTGTCGACAAGAAGAGTGGGAGCAGAAAGCAGCTTGTCTGAGAGACAGAATTGCAACAAAATTTATGACAGGACTGTGTTAGTATCTGTCGAACTCGAGGTTGAACTAATGAGTGCCACGGTAAGCACGCCAAAGAATACTACTTGAACTGAGTTTAGCACATTGTTTCAGGGGAGAATAGAATATCTCAACACCTGATTAACCCACAGTGATGTTAGAATGAGAGATAACTGCAAGTTTAAATATCTAGCATGTGAGTCTTTGAAGCTATTTATGCATATGAAAATGAAAGTAATTGTTTAAGCACAGGTCGAATAATAGAGCAATAAGTTAGATGCTAGTTTGCCATTTTTACAATTATAATAATAATGATTATTACTGAACTGATCAAGATCAATTCTTTTTGTACTCTAGAAACCCCCGAAGAAGGGATTATTCCCGAAATGCATTGGGTGACTTGCATTAAAAACGTGGCATGAGGAAACAGTGACTCTCCTGTTTTTTTGAAAAGTAAAGGAACCATGAAAATGGGTAGAATGAATTGAAGAAAAACAGAGAAATATAAAGATGAAGATTACTGGTTTAAAATTTGGAACTATTAAGTGATTGATTAAGAATGTAATTCATTAAATTCATTATGATAGGTTGTGCAGCTATGGGGACAAGAAGGTGTCCCCTTCGGGTTTTTCCACTTTTTTAAACCCATTTGTTCCATATTAGGTACAAGAGATGCTACAGAGGCTCTGAGGATCCTACAGACTTGCACTCAGTAACCTATTGGCATTGCCATGGCAAAATTCTTGAGCTGGGCATGGGTGATACGGGCAAAGAAAATCAAGGGCTTATCATCCTGACTTGTTTTCATTCATTTTTTATTGGGAATAGATTTGTAGCGGGATGTGTGACAGCCTTTGTCCGCTATGATGTTGTGTACCGATGGAGGGTTTCTGATCCTAGGTAAGACCTGGGTAGTCCCTTCCCCGGAGTGTAGGTCTCCTGGTTGTATCCCTTCCACTCCCTTCATAAAGTTGTAACTGAGCGAAGATTTTATTCCATCATTTCTTAATTAGATGTTTTACTAGTACATCAGTGTTGTGAACTAAAGGTTTAATGTTCTTTTTAAATAATTTATTGTGCCGACCTAGTTTTGTGTAATTTTGGTTTCGCCCATCATCATGTTACCAAAGTTTGTATCTGCCTATTTTTTGATAGTATGTCTTTTATGGTTTTATAATCGAAATAAAGAATGATGAAACCTGAAACCTGAACAGGACAGGACATTATAAGCAGTTGACTTTCCAAATAGTCTGTAATGATCCTGTTAACATGTTTTTCCAGGATTTTCAATGGAAACAGTAAAAGGGATATCTGCCTGAAATTATTAGTGACTGACAGATATCCGGTAGGTTTCCATAATAAAGGAATGACCATTAGTGTTTTCCATGCATTTGGCCCCATCCTGGCAGACAGAGATAGAATGCACATTGAGCATCATGAGTCGGTTGGGGACAAATTATTGCTAGGATCAAATCAAACTTTTACCAGAAAAAATTGGCATATTTATTTTCTTCAACTGGTCAAATGAATCTTCCAAAAAAGAGAGAGGCCCTGAAGATGCTCTTTAGATTCATAATTAGCCTTACAAACAGATAGCTAGGAGAAGAGTCTGGACTTGGATGGATGGTGCTTTTTGATTCTAGACTGCTATTTGTATTATGGATTTTCTCCTCACAAAATGATCCTAAGTTATTGTGTACCCAAAAAGGTCTGGGACATGCATAAGCGTTTTTACCCCTCATGGGTAAATTCCTCGGCTAAACCCAGTCGAACAACCACCTCAGAGACTATTGCCTTCCTCCTTCGACCTCGCTCCATCAAGAAACCGGGGGCCTGTCTTCAGCAACTGTAATATTGACTATCCTTGTTTACTCCCTTCCCTCTTGTATTCAGCAGCCCCCTCCTTAATGTACAGTATACTCTTGTGATATCATGCTTCTTGTATGACTCTTTGACTCTGTAAAGCGCTCTGATACCCTAACAGTCAAGTTTGCGCTCTATAAAACACCAAAATAAATAAAAAATAAGTATCTATGGATTTACAACTTTCAAGATTTTGGTATAAAGGAAATCAGCCTTTGCAACTTTGCGAATAATTATTTTTAACATTTTAATGCTGCTTTGTGTTTCTGTTTAATCACTGGTACATCATTTCCAATGCTTTTCAACAACATTATATCCTGTCCTGGCAGCTTTTACTATATCATTGTACCATGGGGAAGTCAAGCGTTTTGGTAGTCAGATTTGTTTTATAGAGGGGGACGTGTGAAGTGCTGATTTGAGTCAATGCTAATAAGTTGCCCACTCTTTGTTGACATGCATATCAACAGAAAAGGAAACTGTAAGTGCTATCTGCCTTGCTGAAGCTTCAGGATTAACCCTGGCCCATGAACACACCCAGTTCCTTATTTGTGCTGGTGTTTGCCGGTGCTCCGCAACAGCACTAAGTGCCTCATTTACAATAGAATGGCTCAGCGCGGTGCCGCAAGCAATTTTGAAGCACTGCATCATTCTAAAGGTGCAGGAATGTGCCGTATTTACAAGAACACAGTACATTCCTGTACTGACCCCTACACCGGAGATAAGAAAGCAGCCTAGGGCCATTGCAGGCCTCCTTCCACCATGTTTCAAGGGTGCCTGCTTTGCTGGGATGATAGATTTTGGGCAGGAAGGGACACCTTTCTGAACAAAATCAATCAACGGAGGTGATTTCTTCCTTCTATGTGTGCTGCAGAATGCAGCCCACATGGAACAAGGAAAAAATGAGGAGAAATATGGATATTTCTCCTCATTGCGCCTCCCTAACGACACTCCTGGGGTGGCTGTAGAATTTGACTCATTCTCAGCTTTATGTTTCCTCATAAATATGGTTATGCTTCAGTTCCATGGGTGTTACATAGTAACACCCACAGCAACACCAATGGAATGCTGCTTTCACGCTGTGTTCAGCATGAATGGGGCACATATTTACAAGGCCATGCAAAGCCACATAAAGTTGCTTTGCATGGCCTTGTAAATATGCCAAAAAAGTGACGCTCCAGTGGCACACAAGTGCCACTAGGGCCACATAAATGTGATCTAAAGATGGTAATACCAGCACTTACGTGTGTCTTTCCTCCACATGGTGGAGCTGTCTGTCTATTTTTAGGGGAGCACATCAGTTTAGTAATTAAATACACACTTAAAAACAATATTCTAGCACATCCAGTATATTCTTCATACTTCTGGTATGGTTGAACAGGAATTACCCAAACGTTCATATTTATAGGAGTGTGACTTTTAATATGGAGCGTTTACACTGGCATGTGAGAGTGATGCACTTCCAGTCGGTAGCACAAGCTGCTGTGGCCTCCTTACCAATACCTTGGGCCCAGGTGCTTGTTTATTCACAAATTAAGCCCTGGTGCATGCCAATTCTAGGTTACTGTTTTCAAGTCCAGACTGTAAATAAAGGTCTGGAAGAGGTATTTAAATCGTATTAATGATTCATCCCTCCAAGCTTGAGGCGACATTTCTCTCATCATCACTGACTCAGGGACCAACAATTAATTCTAATAAACTCCCTGTTAATGCATTTCTTGCCTTTGATTTTTGTTCCGCAATCTGTGCCCTTATCTTCTTGTGCGAATTCTAACGTGCTGTCTTGGATTACGTTTAGGTACTATTTGCTGACCGGTTGCTGAGCTCTAACTTGCCTCTTAGATTACAATTTGGTTGTGTTTGCTGAATGGTTGCCTGAACTCTCTTGCCACTGGATTGTAAATTGGTATTGGTTGCAGTGCTTGCTCCAACTCTTGCTCCCTGAATTGCAGATTCACTGTCGACCTCAGGTTTCAGGTTTTTATTAACTGTACAATTAATTAAAATCTTTACAGTAAAAAGAGAAGGTACAGAGAACAGTAATTCTAAAAAAAAAAAAAAACTTCTTTGCTTGTTTAAAAAAAAAAGTGTACGCCTGTGGTAATTAAAAGAATGGTATAAAAAAAACAAAATGAGAAAGAAGGATACAGCTCCCACAGTCTTAGTCCCATTGATTGGCGTTTCCCGGGATTGTATGCGTTGGGACAAGTCCTTACTTTCTTCTATATGGGGACGTGCAAGTGGCATTGTCAATGAAACTGCATGACGAGTGAACTTCAACTCTGATCAGTTGCTTTTGAGGTGAGCCTCCTGAATGATGAAATAATCTCATTATGGGTTTTTAGTGCTAAACTAATTTGGTGAATGAATTTCGCTAATCTCGCTAGGAACATAGTGTTGGTGGTGGACAAACACAGGGCTGATGCTTCCGAGCATGTTGTTATGCTCCGATTGAGGCAGATCGGGCGCAACAGTCACCGGCGTTCATTCTTGAAGTAAGGACAGCAACAGAGAAGGTGCAGCCAGGATTCCCTTTTGTACGTACATAGCCTGCAGGATATGGAGTCCCCTCTTTGGGCCCAAGCGGGGTTGAAATCTGCTATCTCGAGCGTGATCAGCCTCATGGATAGAATTTTGCTTCGGGCCTGTGTTGTGATGGCCTCGCTTAGATATGATTGTGCTTTGCCCACAGTGTAAGAGTTGTTTAGGGGTTCCAAATTGGGGCTACGACGAAGGGATTTATAATCAAGTTCAAAGGAGATTTCGTTCACTTATTTGTTAATGGCTCTCTTCTAAACATTCAGCGGGATGTCCTGCCTCACAAGGTTTTCTTCCACTATCTTAAGAGCTTTAGTTGCAATTCCCAGCCTAGTGTGCCATGTCGATGCTGGGTCTTCAAAGATGTATCTCAAGTGGTGTTTTAGGGAGTTAGCCGGGGCCTTTAATATCCTCAGGTACAACTTGATAAGGTCCCCCTGGCCGATCACGTCAGGCCTTGCTAGGCCAAGCTCCAGTCTCAGCCTGGTTCTTCTTGCAGACCTAGGTATATGTAACACCAACTTGTAAGCCTTAACTTGGGCAGAGTTGAGAAGTGCGTCCAGCTTCCCAGGAAATGCCAGATGTCCATAGGAGATTGCAGGAAGAAGCTTTGCTCTTAAGGCTATCAGAATTGGGCTAGCGGAAGGGCTGATCAGATTCTGGCTTAGTTGTCTTAGCAAATGTGTTACCTTGTTGGCTTTCGAAGTCAGCTGATTAAGGTGGACATTTGCTTTGGCCCGTTCCGAAAACCAGACCCCCAGGTAGTTGTAAGAGGCCACAGAATGTATTTGAGCATTTCCCAGCTGCCACTGTGCTTGCCGTTTCTGATGGTAGGATCCGAAGATGATGACCTTAGTTTTCCCTTTGTTGACTGTCAGGCTGTTGGCGATGTTGAAGCTGTTTAGGGCTGTTAAAGCTCTTTGTAGGCCTATCCTCGTGTGATCCATTATGGCTGTGTCATCAGCGTACTGTAGAACTGGTAGCCTCACTCTTCCTAGTCTGGGGGCTACTAGACTGGCACCTTTTAGGGCCTCACCCAAATCCGCGGTGTATAGATTAAATAGGATGGGGGCCAGCACGCACCCTTGCTTCAGCCCGTTTACTGTGGCTATTTTGCGAGTGATAGTGCAAGTGCTTGTTTTAACCCGCACCCAGGTGGCCTCATATAGTGACCTAATAGCCTTTAAAAGTTTCGGTGATATCCCCCATTTTTCTAATTTCCACCATAGGCGTTTTCTGTCCACTTTGTCAAATGCTGTGCTGTAATCCACACCTGTAATCAACCCTGACCCAAGAGGCGGAGATGTAGAGGCCAAATTACGTCAACGCGAAGCCATGCTAATTCTGAAATTTAATACTACCACGCAAGGCTTAAATGAAATGTCGGAATTATATAGTCTGTAAAATATTTCAATATTTATTACTGGATTGCTGGTTTCACATAGAATGCACAGTCTTGCATTACCCTTATTACACCGCCGCGGTGCGAACACGGCTTAAAAGATTTTCTGAATAGAACTCGGAAGTTCCATCTTGGCTCCTCCAAACTACAAGTCCCATGACTCCGCCTGTTTGAACCCGGAAGTGACTTGGATTAAATATGAGGCGTTTCCGCTCCACTGGTATCGCGTTCCATTGACAGCGACCCAGTACGGAGGAGAAAAGACGCCAAGCCTCAGGTAAGCAGCTCCCCGCTAACCAATTTATACCGCGAGCGGTATAGACAACCTGCCTGCTCCCTTCCGCTTCTTCTGTACGCTCTGAGGAGCCCACAACGGACTACTCACTCCCGTTGTCATCTTATTTTCAGATTGACACACGAGGCAAGTCTGCCCCTTGTAAACAACCCTTGGGATTGATGAACAACCGCCCCCTCGGGGAAACCTGTAATAGGTACCGCAAGACAATACCTCTCTGTGAGTAATACATACTCTTGTAAAAAACCATCGTAACGGCCATAATCTATTTTGATTGATGCTGACATAGATTACTTTAACTCCTTTTCAGTTTACCGTCACGCCCAAGTCGAAGCAACATTGCTGACAGGTAAAAACTGAGTGTACATGGATGCGAAGTGAAAGTTGAGAGTCTTTCTTTTGTTTCCACTGACAGAGTATTTTATTTATTGTTTTTTCACAGATTTATTTTGTGTGGTCCTGAAGAGAATCCTATCCAACAATTTAGGATTCGAAACGCGTCGACCTATTGAGGTGGTAGTTGAGAGTTGGCGCCACTATAGTGGCTGTTTTTCTGAAAAGTGGTTGCCAAACACCAGTGAAAAATAAGTTGAATGTTGTAAAACTTTATTTGTTTTTGGAAAAAAACCGATATTCTCACTGTTTGGCAAAGAGAAAAACATACATAAAGTGAGTCTCTGTATCTGTTTCTAACTAGGTCAAACCTATCATAGGACAAAGGATGATGAGTACTACTGTTGAATGACAAATAGTTTAAAACAACGCCAACAACTTCCACCGACCTCATTTTGTCTTGTACTATTTAGTGTTCATTGTGGTCTAGTGTCCGTTGTATGTCTAGTGCCCATTCACTTGTTTTCTCCTCCAGATTTGTTGTATATTGTTGTATATAGCCAATGTAATTTTGAAAAAATAATATATAAAAAACAAAATTAAAATAAAAAAGTCAGAAACAATTTAATGAATCGAGATGGTCCAGAAGCTTTTTTGAAAATTTTCCTTGACTGAAAAAGTGGTCAGTTTGATAGAGCAATCAATAGCTCTTCAATTGAAATTTGTTGTGAATTATTGCACAGTACTGGCAAACTGTTTAGCTTATTTCTATATTGGGCGCAGCCTAGCAGGGCTTCACGCCAGACCCATTTTGTTACTTGCTTGATATTGCGGGCGCCGGCTCGCGAGGTTCACTCGAGAGACACTAAACAGTCTCATTCTTTTGAACGGAGTGTTTACCACAGGTTGTGGTCTGTGGTTAGTTGCCACTTCGGCTTATTGATTGACCATTGATAGGCAGCTTCTTGAGTTCACAGTTGTTTTTTCACGTTTTTTCACAATTTTTCTTCTTTTTTCTTACTTATCTTGTATGTTTTGGATGAATGTATGAAAGTGTTTGCATGAAATATTCCTAGGCAAGTGCAGTCTAACATCTGACTTCCTAGACTATGTCAGAGGATCAAACCTTCGCGTACAGCGAAGACCATATTAAAAAACTCTTGAAGGACCCTCCTTCATTTGGCTCCGCCACACTCAGTAATGCAGCACAAGTGAATAATGAGTCAGATAAATTGGTCCGTTTAAAGAAAAAACAAATAAGGACAGACCTGCATGGCCACTACCTACTCCAACATCTGAGGTCAGGGACTATACCATCAGGACTAATCGTTAAGAATATACCAGTGATATTTACCGAGGATAGTGTATATAAAAAAGGTTTTAGTTTTATTGAAACTAAATGCAGTCGAGATTTGATGGTCTTAACCATCGAAACTGCCCAACGTTTATCAAAATCTCAACTTGAGGAAATCGAAAAATTAGAGTCTGAAATCAAGACAAATCCTCTAATTCAAGATTCAAAGGCTTTACTCGATAGAGTTGAAAAGGAAATACTGGAATTTAAAGACTTTACTGTTCAACAAAAAGATAACAATTTCGAAAGAGATAAACGGAATTTCACATTTGAAAAAGCTTATCCGTATCTGCAACAAGAGTTCTACTCAAGACCGGAAGCAAGACGCTTCCTGAACGACAACCAAGGTAGATCTCGCACTAAATTTCTGACTTTTTCAGATACATCATCTTCAGGAGGCAGCGATTCTGATCAAAGCAGTTCCCGCCAACAATATAATCAAAGAGGTGGATACCAGAGAAATTATCAGCAACAATATCAATCGAATTATCAGCCCAATTTCCAAAATCAACAGCAACAACAAACTTTTTTAGGACAGGGCGCTCAGAAGCCCCGTGGAAAAACCAGATACAATCAACCATGGGAAATGTCAACGAGAAGGCAGAACTACAAGAATTAACACCTTATAAAAGATCTTCTGTTTTCAATCTCTCGAATACGGTACTAACAGCATCTGAAATCAGTGTCCTGGAAAAGGGGCTCACATTTGTACCATCTAGATTTACGGATTTCGTTAGATTAAAACTTGAATTTATTGAATTCTGCCGCAAAATTCGATTGACCACCTTTTTCGCAGACAAGGACAATCCTCCTCAAACAGAGACGACGGGTTTTAAGAAAAAATCAAGCTTTTGCCCTCCAGCACATAAAGTGCCTAAGGAGGTCACATATTTTGAAAAAACTATACTTTCAGCCTTGGCTACACAAGAAAAGAAAAGAAACGGATATGTTAAACCAAATTTATCTCAAGAACAAAAGTCAGCTTTGCAATCCATCAAACAGAACAATGACATTATAGTCAAGCAAGCCGACAAAGGCGGGTCAATAGTTGTTTGGGGAACAACAAATTACATACAGGAAGCAACCAAACAATTATCTGATCCAAATTGTTACCGCAAGATCAATAAGGACCCCACACTGGAACTACAAAAAGAATTAGGCCAGATTCTTAGCCATGGACTTGAACAAGGTTTTCTAGGCAAAAATGAATTCAATTTTTTGTCCAATAAACATCCACGGATCCCATTGTTCTATGTGCTTCCTAAGGTGCACAAAAATGCAACAACTCCTCCAGGCAGACCCATCATTTCTGGATGCGATTCCTTATTTGAACCGGTCTCAAAATTCATTGATTTCTTTTTAAAGCCATTTACACTCACGGTTAAATCTTTTCTTTTGGACACCACTGATTTTCTATCGAAACTAGAAGAAATTCCATTCATTGACGGTCGAGATATGCTAGTAAGCATGGACATAGTCTCGCTTTATACCCAAATACCACAAGATCAGGCTTTGGAGGTACTAGAGATTTATTTGAATAAACGAGAGAGTCCCGCGAAAATTCCAACAGAATTTATCTTACAATTGGCAAAACTAGCCCTTACAAAGAACTACTTTAAGTTTGGTGAAGACTTTTATTTTCAGATAAAGGGGGTCGCCATGGGCTGTCCTTTTGCCCCGGAATTGGCGATCCTCTATATGAGCCAATATGAAGAAATGTTCATTCATAACAACAACCCATTCCTCTAATGGATAGGGGGATGGGTGAGATACATAGATGATATTTTCTTCACATGGTCGGGTACACCGGAACAATTGAACCAATTCCACAGCTGGATCAATGACATCAAATTCACATTACAAACCTCAAAAACAAGAATGTCCTTTCTGGATGTTGAAGTGTACTGTGTGGATGGGCGACTTGTCACCACTCTGTTCAAAAAAGACACGGACCGCAATAAAGCGTTAGATTTTTCTAGTAACCATCCGAGGAGTCTCAAACAAAATCTCCCGATAGGACAGTTTCTGCGCATCCGCAGAAACTGTACCTTCAAAGATGAGTTCATGGATCATGCGAACGTCCTAAAAAATAAACTTCTAGCTCGTGGATATCCAGCCAGACTATTAAAACAATCTATCAAACGAGCATGGTGGACACCTCGAGAAGAATTATTAACGAGGAGACAGAAACAACAACAACAGCGTATTGTTTGCGTGTCAACATATTGCCCTTCATCAAATTTTCTAAAAAAGTTGATCCATCAGAATTGGCACTTGCTTAAAGACCTGAACACCCAATTTGTGCAATACCCCTTATTTACATACAAGAAAGATAAAAGTATCGCGAACTACATTGTTAGGGCAGCAATCCCTAGACCAAAGACATTGACAATTCGAGACTACGTTAATCTTCCACCAATTGAAGGTCATCATAAATGCGGCACATGCCTTTGCTGTGCGTCGACTCAAGAAGGGAATTTATTCCAACATGCAGGAATATCCTGGAAACATGAAGAATTTACTAATTGTAAATCAAGAAATGTGGTGTACGGGATCCTTTGTCCGTGCGACAAGTTGTATATAGGTAAAACATCCCAGGAAGTGCGACAAAGGATGTCCCAACATAAATCACGAATAAAGAGAAAAGTTCTCACTGCCCCATTAGCCCAACATTGGATTGACCAGCTCCATGGGGAGCATGATTTGAAATGGACTGTGATATCTAAAATCAACCCTGACCCAAGAGGCGGAGATGTAGAGGCCAAATTACGTCAACGCGAAGCCATGCTAATTCTGAAATTTAATACTACCACGCAAGGCTTAAATGAAATGTCGGAATTATATAGTCTGTAAAATATTTCAATATTTATTACTGGATTGCTGGTTTCACATAGAATGCACAGTCTTGCATTACCCTTATTACACCGCCGCGGTGCGAACACGGCTTAAAAGATTTTCTGAATAGAACTCGGAAGTTCCATCTTGGCTCCTCCAAACTACAAGTCCCATGACTCCGCCTGTTTGAACCCGGAAGTGACTTGGATTAAATATGAGGCGTTTCCGCTCCACTGGTATCGCGTTCCATTGACAGCGACCCAGTACGGAGGAGAAAAGACGCCAAGCCTCAGGTAAGCAGCTCCCCGCTAACCAATTTATACCGCGAGCGGTATAGACAACCTGCCTGCTCCCTTCCGCTTCTTCTGTACGCTCTGAGGAGCCCACAACGGACTACTCACTCCCGTTGTCATCTTATTTTCAGATTGACACACGAGGCAAGTCTGCCCCTTGTAAACAACCCTTGGGATTGATGAACAACCGCCCCCTCGGGGAAACCTGTAATAGGTACCGCAAGACAATACCTCTCTGTGAGTAATACATACTCTTGTAAAAAACCATCGTAACAGCCATAATCTATTTTGATTGATGCTGACATAGATTACTTTAACTCCTTTTCAGTTTACCGTCACGCCCAAGTCGAAGCAACATTGCTGACAGGTAAAAACTGAGTGTACATGGATGCGAAGTGAAAGTTGAGAGTCTTTCTTTTGTTTCCACTGACAGAGTATTTTATTTATTGTTTTTTCACAGATTTATTTTGTGTGGTCCTGAAGAGAATCCTATCCAACAATTTAGGATTCGAAACGCGTCGACCTATTGAGGTGGTAGTTGAGAGTTGGCGCCACTATAGTGGCTGTTTTTCTGAAAAGTGGTTGCCAAACACCAGTGAAAAATAAGTTGAATGTTGTAAAACTTTATTTGTTTTGGGAAAAAAAACGATATTCTCACTGTTTGGCAAAGAGAAAAACATACATAAGTTATGTTATGTTATGTTATGTTATTAAAATTTCTATAGCGCACAGCTGCCCCAGCAAAGGGGCGTCCTGGCGCTTTGACAGATGCTGTAACATAACACACAAAAGAAATTAGCTAGAAACTGGAAAGAGGAAAGTTTTAATCGCCTGCCTGAAGGCGAACATATCCTCAAGAGCTCGAATGTGTACTGGGAGCGAGTTCCATAGGCCTGCCGCTAGCACCCTGAAAGAACGGCCACCCATCCTGCTCAACCTAAAGCGTGGACAGCCAGCCAGATGAAGCCCCTCAGATCTTAAAGATCTCGACGGCACATAGGGCGTGAGTCTCTGTATCTGTTTCTAACTAGGTCAAACCTATCATAGGACAAAGGATGATGAGTACTACTGTTGAATGACAAATAGTTTAAAACAACGCCAACAACTTCCACCGACCTCATTTTGTCTTGTACTATTTAGTGTTCATTGTGGTCTAGTGTCCGTTGTATGTCTAGTGTCTAAATGTTGTCCGAAATGTTTTATTGATTTTTTCCCCCCTGCCCATTCACTTGTTTTCTCCTCCAGATTTGTTGTATATTGTTGTATATAGCCAATGTAATTTTGAAAAAATAATATATAAAAAACAAAATTAAAATAAAAAAGTCAGAAACAATTTAATGAATCGAGATGGTCCAGAAGCTTTTTTGAAAATTTTCCTTGACTGAAAAAGTGGTCAGTTTGATAGAGCAATCAATAGCTCTTCAATTGAAATTTGTTGTGAATTATTGCACAGTACTGGCAAACTGTTTAGCTTATTTCTATATTGGGCGCAGCCTTACTGTGCTTCACGCCAGACCCATTTTGTTACTTGCGTAATCCACAAAGCAGCAGAATAGTGGGGGATGGTTCTTCAAGGTTGCGTTGGCTGAAAGATGTGCTAGTGCCAGGACGTTGTCCATTGTAGATGCCTTGGCCCTAAAACCAGTCTGATACGTTGGTATTATATTTGCCTCTTCAGCCCATTTTTCTAGGTCACTGAGTAATAGGTGTGCATATGCCTTGGCCTCCAAGTCGAGCAGGGAGATGAGCCTGTAGTTCGAAGGCTCCGAGCGGTCACCTTTTTTAAAGATGGGAAACAGTATAGAGCCCCTCCAAGTGTCGGGGATTGTAGCGGTCAGGTAGGTGTGATTAAAGAGCGGAGTTAAGAGTGATGCCCAAAACTCTGGTGCCTGTTTAAAGACTGGCACTGGAATCCCATTAAGCCCCGGCGCACCATCATTCCTCATCCGCTTGATGGTATTGATGACCTGTCTGGTGTTTGTCCAGTTAGGAGTAGTAACATCAACGTCGGTCTGGGAGGTACTACCCCTTGTGTTGTTGCCTGGGCTTGAGGTGGCTGCTTCTGGCTGGAAGCGGGACTGTCAGACATCCTCAGTTAGCTCCGCCTTGTCCGTTGTCGAAGGTTCATGACTGGGGGCTGTTTCGTAAAGCTGTTTCACGTGTTGGATCCAATCTTTTTCAGCTACCCCGTTTTCTCTCGTTGGCCCTCGGTTGCTCAGCTGATTGATGAATCTCCAGAGTCGTGCCAGGTTCTTTTGTTTGAGAAGGAAGAAAACTTTTAGCCATTTGTTTTCCATGTCTGTTTTTTTAAGTTCCCATAGCTTCTTCCTTAGTGAGGCCCTCAGTTCAGATGTTGAAGGCCCTACTGTTTGGCAGCACCCTCTTTTCTTTGTTGCGCGAGCCTTGCGCAGGAGTCGTTTAAGTTCCCGTATTTCCTGAGGGCAGGTGTTCCGGTTCTTGAGAGGCGCTTTTATCATTGTGTTTTGTGGTTTGGGATTTCCGAGTTTGTTTTGTAAATCCGCAATGATTTGCACCCACCCTGTTGTGGGGGGATCAAATGCAGGCAGACTCTCTTGCTGTGTCTGACCCAGCCATGATTGAAGTTTCCCCTCTGTCTTGTCTGTCCACTTGATTCTCCGCAGGACGGTGTGTGTCTCCTCCCCACTTGACTCCCCAATGGGTTGGTGGAGGGTAGCAGCCGGTATGACCAGCTGGAATGATGCTCTTAATGGCCTATGGTCGCTATCCTGCCGGTTCACAACTTCAAAATCAGTCATTCTATCCGCCAGTACTCCACTTATCAAGATGTAATCGATTCTGGACACGTTCCGAAAAGTGGGCTGAGGCTGCCAGGCACTTGAGCAAGATGTTTTCTGTGCATGAGTTGATGCCAGATTGTGGCTGAGGAAAAGGTCGCGCAGGGGAGCCGCCCTTCCTGATCCTCGGGGAAGGGTTTCCAAATTGTCTAGATTTTTTAGGTTGAAGTCCCCTGCTAAGATGACCTGGTGTGTTTTATATTTATTTAGCAGGTCCTCCAGATTTGATGCCAGTGCCTCCAGATGGTCTTTCATTAGAGTCTGTGCGGGGTTAATGTAGCAGTTTAGTACTAGCAGATGGATTGGATCTTTGATGAGACTCGGACCCCTTATCTGTAGCGCTTGTAGACCGAGCGTGTTCACGTTGATGGTAGTAGCATCGAGGGCACAATCATGTTTTATGAAAATTGATAGTCCGCCTGCTGGACGACCTAAGATGTTCCTTTTCGTTGCTGGTACTTGGAATTCGTAATATCCGGCCAGAGGGGTGTGGGTCAAGGCCCAGGTTTCTTGGAGACAAATTAGGTCTCCACATTCCAGGAACTGCTTCAGGTTTTCATTGTTGCAGATTTTGCTAATCCCTGCTATATTCCAGGAGATTACTGTTAGATGGGACTTTGCAGTGGTACCGAGCCTGACGTCCCCGGCAGGGGGGCAGACTTTTGTTGCGGCTAGGAGTACTGTGTCCTCCTGCTTCCGAGTCCCTTTTGCTCAGGGGTGGGAGAGATGTTGTGTATGACTCGTTGGTCATTTTCGCATAGGATTCTGATTCCTGTGGGTGCCCTATGGCCCGTCTGGCTTCTGTTTGGGGGACCCAAACTGGTTGTCCCTTTCAGGACAGATTGGGTGGCCTTTCTCCCGCTGTCTGGGACCAGAACGAATGGATATTTATGGGGCGATAGTATCTGAACTTCGATGCCCCACTCCGCAAGTAGGGTGGAGTTTTGCTTGATGGCTTGCTGTATTTCTTTAATCTTCAAACCCACCACGGTGGAGTCTCCGTGTGTGTCCCCTTTCAAACTCACGAATTTCACCCATTCTATATCCCCTGATTGTGTCTTGTCCAGGGTGTCCAGATGTTTGAAAAGACGTAGGAGGTTGCTCCGGTTCAGGATGTCATGGTGTCCTGTGCTGGAAAATCTTGGAGTAAGAACCACCTCATAGACGGCAGCGAGTGCATTCAAATTTTGGGCCCCACCTCCCTTTTTTGTTGCTGGTTCTACTGGAGTGGGCGCTGACCTATGACTACCTTGGAGGATTGAGGGCAGGCCTCCTTGCAGCCTCTTGTTTTGTTCGTCGTTGATCCTAGTTGAGAGCTGGGGGCTTGTTTGAGGTTGATGCAGAATCGCTCCTTGTGGCATGGATATTGATGGAGTTGGCTGCAAAGGCCATGTTGGCGCTCGTAGGCTTGTTCCGGCCATTGGCTGATTTACCGTGGGGGTAGTTTGCGTTACTGGTGCCTTTTCATCCTTTGAGCTGGGGGGACTTGATGGTGTGGTTTGTTTGGGTTGCTCTCCCTTCGGTGGGGAGACCTTGAGAGTCCTTTTGCCCCAGTTTTTATCTGTAAATATTGGATACAACTGAGTTGCTTTTGCTTTTGTCCCCTCCTTCAAAGGTGGGTACTTGAGCTTCAATAGCTGTGGTTGTCTCACCTTTAGCTTTGATTTTTTCTGTATCTTTTTTAGCTTCTTTTTTGCTCTCCTTGACAATGGGGGGTTCTGCATGTCTGTTATACCTGCCGAATTTTCCTGCCTAGCTGTTCCGGTGTCTTCACTGTCCCTGTGGTTTGGGCTTTGGGCGGTTATGGATTCTGGTGAGCTGCTGACTGACTTTATGGTTGTGTGCTCTACACTTTTGCCGTTGTCAGCGGTGTCATTCTTCCCCGTTGGGGCCCGTGGTGTCTGTGTCGCCTTCAGGGTGTGTCTGTTGTGCTTTGCCCACTCTTCTTTGTCGTTCGACGTTGGTGCCGCAGTTCTCCCTTTCGCTATATCCATTATTTCAGCTAGTACCTCAGGCAGGGAAGCCCACTTCTCAATGAGGTCTGAGCAGCGGCAGGAGCAGGCCCCCCAGTTGGAGAGCTCGTGCTGGGAGATCCTATTAGCCAGGGCCTCCACCTTGAAGCTTATATCTGCTAATCGCCCCGCTATTGCCTGTAGGAGGTCTATCTGTAGTTCCATCTTAGTGGATTGCCACAGGAGAGCTTTGTTGGTGACACTGGTTGTCTCCAGCTGAGATGGGTTGTCTGTACTTGTATCTGTACTGCTATTGCGAGCTGGATTCTCAGCTTTCGTTTTGTCGGGCCAAGGAGATTCTTGGGGCCACGATGGAATTGGGGTTAGATTGAGGGTTCTTTCGATCTTTTGTTCGAGGTTGTAAAGAAAGGAGCCTGTGAGCTCCCCGGCGGCTGGCAGCACTGGAACAGGGGAATCCGGTTGAAGGAACGTTAAATTAAGATTCTTAAACTCGTGTTCATGATCGTGCTGGAAGATGCTTGAACCCGGATTCTGAAAAGATGGGCCAGAGGCTTTTAACTGGTGGATTTGCACTATTGTGGTTGCGGTAGGGCCACTTTCGGTCGAGGCTGTGGCTATGGTCTTGTCAGTCGTAATGTCCTGTGTCTCATCTGTGGACTGGGGGGAGAGCTGGCCCAAAGTTGTCCTGCTGTTAGCCTTGGGTGTGATTGACCATGGGCTATACCGGCCTGTTCCTGGGCGGCCCTGGGTTCCTCACAGAGGGGCGTCACAACTTTAGGAGTGCAGTTAAAGTTGGACAATCGTCCACTGTGAGTGAGTGTGCTGTAGTCTTGAGCCAGGTCTTGGGTGCCAGAGGTAGTAGCCTCGCTGCAGCCATGGCTGCTATTTGGGGGATCCCTTTTCTTGAAAAAGTTTGTAATCGTCCCTCTTTGGGCTGCCTCTTGTGGCCTTTCATTTGGGCTGACAGTTAGTGATTTACTCCTTGTCATCCGCGTTGTCTTACTGGTTGGTGAATGAGTCGTGGGGCTTTTTTCCGGGGATGTCGCCTGGCGACCCTTCCTTTTGGCCCCCATGACCAAGTGTCCTCCTGGTATTTGCCTTGCCATTGGTCAACAATGTTACTCCATGGCTTTGCCTTCGCTGCGGTATGGCCTTGCCTTGCCACGATGGAAGAGCAGATGAGGCAGCGTGTGGGGGTGGAGGTAGGGGCGACTGCTACTGCTACTGTTACAGTTACTGCTTGGCATACGAGGCTGGTCTCTCCTGCGCCGTGCTTGTTCACTCCTTCCCTTCTTCTGCGCCTTCTTTGCGCCTTGAGCATGGGGGGGGGGGCGCTTGGCTGCAGCCTGCTGCCCCCCTCAGTGCATCGTGAGGTGGTCCGCAGGGTAGACTGAGGTGGGACTGAGGTGGATACAATGAGTGCGACGGCCTTCTAGCCTCCGGACTCTGCCAGGTCGTTACTGCGGGACCCGCTGTGGCTCTCACTGCGCCAGCTCTCACCTCCAGCTCCAGCTCTCACCTCCTACGAGTCTAGCAGCTCTCACGCCATTCAATGCTGCCGCTCTTCTGGAAGGAGGTGAGGTGAGGTGAGGTAAGGTAGGGAGGCTGAGGGGGATCACCTCCGCTCCGACGAGACTCACCTCCGCTCCGCTCCATTCACCGTCTCTCTAGCTTCCTCAGACGCTCTGCTTTGCACTGCTCCGGCAGCTCCGGCTGTGCTCCGGCTGTGGTCAGTTGGCGGTCGGCAGGCGGGCAGGGCTCCCCCCAGTCCTAGGGGCCCGCACGCTAATGCACCGCACGCCCCCGGTGAAGCCTCGGCTCCGGTGCAGCTTCTGCTCTGCTCTGCTGCTCAGCTCTGGAGCCGCGCACGCGATCGCCACCTAGCGGCCACCGAAAACAGGCAACTTCTTCTTTCACACTGTGTGGAGCTGCGTTGCACTACAACCCTCTGTCGACCTGTGATTCAACCTTGGCTGCTCTTGGCTTCCTTCGTTTGTGGCTTAGGTTACTGGTGGTCCATCATTACGAAGCTGGTAAGCATATTCCTCCCTTTTCAGAGTATTTCAATATGTTAATGTATCATAGTAAAACTTTGTTTTGTTTACCTTCACCATACATTTGGCATTTTGGCATTTGGCATTTGGCTTTTCACCTCTGATGATGCAATTGTGAATCCTCTGAAGTACAAGAGAGGTGTAGTTGTTGCCATTAAAGTGATCTCTTCTCTCTCCCATTCCTCATTCCCCATCCCATTTCCCCTTCAAGGTTTAGATCTGCTGTTCATCCTTGCTCATGCATGGGCAGAGCTACATTCTGAGGAGAGGGGCAGATTGTCTGCAGATACAAGACCCCTGTTTCCTGACACGTATGCTGTATTGTTTGCACTTCAGAGACACGTAATTGAAATCCACAATCTCTAAGCAGACCCAGTACTTTGTCAGTGCTTTCAGAGTGGCAACAAGGATCAGCATCTCTGTCTCCATGAGTCTTTTGTTGAGGTGGGTGGACTTCTTTTTACAGTGCTTTGATATCAGCCATCTCTGCTGGGAAAGCTTATATAGGCATAATATTCTGTAAGGTAGTTAAGAAGAGGCAAAGGTAAATTTCTATTTTATTTTGATGGCACTTTCCATCCTGGAGTAGGTATTAAGATTTAAGCCTGAAACGGCGGATTCGATTAGTTCTGAACCTTTTCTAGAGACATACTCCGATGGTTCTTTTAAGCCGCATGAAAGTGTGAAGTGGAGAAAAGTCATTAATGCACAGTCAATTTAGAGATAACTATTCCTGATGCATAATAACCCAAGGATAATTGAGGAAGGTTAGTTAGATTTATTACAAGACCAGAAATAACTGAACATACATGCACCTCAACACAAAGGTATAGAAATACAAAGGAAACAGCATAAAACCAAACCTACACACCCAATTCAGATGGTGTAACATGAACAGGATTATTAACTGGAGAAGAAGGATACAGACAATCAAGAAGCAAATCCAAATTTCCCTGCATCAACGGTAGTAGAATAAAGAGCATTTAAATCTACCCCATCTCTATCGCTAAGGTGACTTTCCTATGCTAATGAGTAAGCATTTTGAATCAGGAGGGAAGATGTCAGTGGTGGAGTCTTCCTGAGAAGCCTCTCCACTGTTGAGATGGGTCAAGCAGCATAAAGCCACTACAGCAAGAGAAAGAGCTTGTCCTAAGAGGCTCCCTCTCCAAAGGCAAGGAAGATGTGTGGGGCACTATACTTAATTCCAACAACCTGTTATACATAAGTAGAATTCCCATTATGCACTTCTTGCACATACTCCACAATTGGTACATTGAAGAGCATACTTTTCCATGGTGTTCTCCATGTGCATCCTCTGCAACAATTCGTCCTTGGTTACCGTACCTTCACCAAGGAAACAGGCTTTTTCCCTCATCACCTCCAAGACATGTAATTTTAAACTTTTCTCTCCATGCCTAGCTGCTAAAACAAAGACATTAATTTGCCTAAAACAATGCTTCTTCATCTGCAATGCAAAACGCGAGAAAGTACAGCTTCCACAGTGCACATGAAATTCAGAACATTAATCATAAAGCGAGAGTCTGTTAGGGGTTTTTGTATTTCAGGTCTACAACTTTGGCTAACATAAGAATGCATAACTTAAGCATTATGAGTTTGCATAACTATACTGCATTTCCACTAACATATTTACCAAATTATAGGAAGTATCATTATTAAACACATCTACTACACGAGTAGTGTCAAAACTTCACAACATGATTTCTTCACATTAGTGTTATCTGCTAGTTAACATCTATTTCCTTGGTTAAATAAAATGTGTCAAGTAGATATATTACCATGGTTCAAAATAAACACCCACATTTACATGAGACAAGATTATAAGCGGATGTGTTCTACACATGATTATGATGCACCCCTACAGATGAGGAAAATATAAATACGTAAATTCCACTCCATCAAGCCTTTTTTGACTTTTCAATAAAGACGCCCTGAAATTGTATTTATCTCAATTATCATTTGTAAAGTGATACACTGATTCAGCTACACATGCTTCTTCTTGTATAGGATCATTTAATCATTCAAAAAAGCTAACCAGCTGCACATAACTGATGTCATTCTCAGCATATTTAAAAAAGCATGACTTCAGCTGATCTATGTCCGGCACACTATTTGTATCATAGAGTAAAAGACCAGCAGATCTAAATAGAAAAACTATCTTCATTTTAACAAGCAGTTCCGGATGCATAGTTGAATGGTTCAAGAGATCTCAAAAAAGATTTTCATTCTCCACAAAATCATTTATATTGTTTTCAGTTAGCCACAGTTGTGCTTCATGACCTCTTGGTCAGAGAGCAGGTTCCATTTTAGGTCCTGAAGAAACGCTATAGATCACTAGGACTTACTCAGCATGAAACATGTCGACCTTGTGATTAGTTACAATGCACATAGAGCCCTATCGTAACACACTAATCCCTTGGTTTTTTAGCCTACCACTGACACCACAAGAATAAATCACCCATCAGTGGATGCCCCAGGTAGATTTAACCTTTTCTGCACGCACCACACCACCATCCTTCACTGGATCCTTTCCCCCTCATTTCCCGCCCTCACACCTGCACACACCAAATAGCCTTTTCTCTTTAAAAGATCTCTGTGAAAGAGACCCTTGGGGGCCCGTCAGACATTGCAGCGCCGGCCTGACGAGGAGAAAAAAAAACAATGATGAAGCATGACATCCTTCTGGGTGTGTGAGGGCGAATAGGAGGCAAGACTTGGCCCTCCCCTTTGGGATTGGATCCTTGTAGCTGGGGATATACATCTGCCTCTTTTCCTTTCCCGCACCCATTTTTCTCATCTCTTCTTTACTCTAGTCTTTCTCTCCCCTCTCAATTTGGGTGACATACATGCACCCATTATCAGAGAACAGTGTCCTTATTGATCTTGACAATGCCTTATGTGTCATATAGGCAATTTGTAGGTGGATTCTGGCCTCAAAATATAACCAGAAGGTCAGGGGAAATGTGGAAGTTTCTTTTGGTACCTGTGATGAGTCTGGGGGCTGTATTGATTTAGGCTCTTAACTGAGCGGTCGTTTATTTGGGATGGCCACAGAGAGCGACACACCGATAGCCCACTCTGGGAATTACTAGACTTTGAACTGCTTGTTTAAAGTCCTTTGTGGGTTAGAAGGGTTTCAATTTTCTCAGGGTGTTCATCTGAAATCTGCTCCTTTAGTTGCAGCGCTGATATGCTTCTGCATATTTAGATTATTATCCAGGGTTTTTCCTAGAGATTTAGCGGAATCAATGATGAGAGGTTGACCTTCGACTGCAGTTAGGTGCTTCATCCATTCACGGATGATGGTTGTTTGGTTGGGGGAGCTATTAAGAGGACTTCTATTTTTAGTGTGTTTAGTTTCAAATGGTTCTTTGACAGCCAAGTATGTGTTTATGGGAGCGTTGTGTTAAGGGACTTGATGTCTTCAAGAGAGTGGACCTTAATGTAGAGTTGTGTGTCGTCGGCGTACGTGTGATAAGGGATATTTGCAGAGTTGAGAAGCTCAGTGAGTGGTTCCATAAACTAATAAATGTAAATGTAAATGTATAGGCATTTATATAGCGCACTACTTACCCGTAGGGTCCCAAGGCGCTTCGACCCCTGCGAAACCCTTCCTGGCTTCCCTGAGAGATGGTCCCTTAATGGGTATCTCCAGGGTGAGACCAGGCATCCCCGGCGGTCTGGTGGGGCCGTTAGTGAAGATGAGGCAAGCTAATGCCCAGAGTTGCCGAGTGTGATCGCTGATCAGAGTGGGCACCGAGGCGAGAGAATTATCGAGTCCGCTGACCCTGGTCCAGAAACCTGCAGCGCCGGGAATCGAACCCTGGTCCCGGGCCGTCCTCTGCTCTCGGGTCTGCCGCCTCTAACCAGTGAGCCACACTACTTCACATAGAAGAGTGTTGGGAAGAGCGAAGATCCCTGGGGCTCTATCAAAGTGACTGGAATGGGGCTAAATAGAGATTGGTTGATCTTGAATCTTTGCGCTCTATTTTGGAGGAAGGAAGTGAACCAGTTTAACACCGTTCCAGATAGTCCCATTCCATGATTCAGGAGGTCAAGTAGGTTGTCATGTTTGACTGTATCGAAGGCTGAGGATAAGTCAAGTAGGATTAGAAAACAGGCTTTGTTTTGAGCCAGTATTTGTAATGCGTTATCTATTATGTGGGTCATGGCTGATTCGGTGCAGTGCACTGATTGGAATTGGTCGAGCAGGTTGAAGTGGTCTATATGGTTACTAAGCTGCATGTGGACATATTTCTCGAGTAGTTTGTCCAGGGTCGAGATGTTGGATATTGGGCAATAAGTATTCAGGTCTGATGGGTCTGCTGATGCTTTCTTTAGGATGGGGGATACCTGACCAGCTTTGAGGATGTCTGGGATGGTTCCTTGCAGAAGAGAGGTACTTATAATTAAGTATGGGCAAATTTTGCAAATCTGTGGTCTGCGAATTTCCACGAAATCGCAAAATAATCTGCAAATTCGCGGACTTTCCCACGAAAACGCTGATGTTTTTGCGATTTGCACTGGAGTACTTTCTACTGGCTAATCCAGTAAGTGCTACCTCGTTGGGTAAATGTATAGTGCTTTTCCTACACTGCAGCTGCATAAAGGGCCAGAAGATTTGTCTCCACTGACCATGTGTGCCTGTAACTTTGCCATCGCGCCAAAAGGCGCTGAGGTTCCTTGAGTGAGCTGTCCATCATAGTTGGGAAAGGGCGGGAAGACGTTTGATACTGCTAGTGTGTGGTGCAGGGCTTCTATGCGTGCCAACATGCCTCTTGTGTATAAAGGGTCAGAGAGCGAACAGGGTAGCAGGTAAGGAGAAAGCAGCCTCCTGGTCACAGGAACTACACGGGGATCATGCTCGAGCAACTCAAGGATGCAAAGACCTCCCCGAAGTTTTACAGCTAATTTTCGGCAGCAGAGACGGGGTTAAAAAACACTTGCCCAGCCTCGACCGTGCTCACTAATGTTTTGGGCTGATTAAAACGTTACTGAATTTGAGCTTCAACTCGGGCACCTGCTATATCTGTAAGTGCTTTGTTTAATTTTTGTGACAGAAGCCTCGTGCCAGAATGAATCCTGCCCTGCATAGTTATCCATGAAGATGCCATCGTTTTGTGCAATACCTCTACTCAACTAGAGTACTTTCTACTGGCTAATCCAGTAAGTGCTACCTCGTTGGGTAAATGTAAAGTGCTTTTCCTACACTGCAGCTGCGTAAAGGGCCAGAAGATTTGTCTCCACTGACCATGTGTGCCTGTAACTTTGCCACTGCGCCAAAAGGCGCAAAGGTCCCTTGAGTGAGCTGTCCATCATATTTAGGAAAGGGTGGGAAGATGTTTGAAACCACTAGTGTGTGGTGCGGGGCTTCTATGTGTGTCAACATGCCTCTTGTGTATAAAGGATCAGAGAGCGAGCAGGGCAGCAAGTGAGGAGAAAACAGTCTCCTGGTCACAGGAACTACACGGGGATTGCGCTCAAGAAACTCATGGATGCAAAACCCTCCCCGAAGTATTACAGCTCAGCTCATTTTCGACGGCAGAGACATGGTTAAAGCACACTTGCCCAGCCTCGACCGTGCTCACTAATGTTTTGGGCTGATTAAAACGTTACTGAATTTGAGCCTCAACTCAGGTACCTGCTTCTTCTGTAAGTGCTTCCTGTTGAGGTTTAATTTTTGTGACAGGAGCCTCGTGCCAGAATGAATCATGCCCCGCATAGTTATCCACGAAGATACCACTATGGTGGACGAAGCTGTCCATCATAGTGGGGAAAGGGCAAGAAGAGGTTTGATACCGCTAGTGTGTGGTGAGGGGCTGCTATGCGTGTTCACATGCCTCTTGTGTATAAAGGGTCAGAGAGCGAGCACGGCAGCAATTGAGGAGAAAGCAGCCTCCCGGCCACAGGAACTACATGGGGGTTGCGCTCGAGAAACTCATGGATGCAAAGACCTCCCCGAAGTATTACAGCTAATCTTTGACAGCAGAGACGGGGTTAAAGGCAAGCACACTTGCCCAGCCTCGACCGTACTCACTAATGTTTTGGGCTGAAAAAAAACGTTACTGAATATGGGCACCTGCTTTATTTATATCTGTAAGTGCGTCCTCTGGAGGTTTAATTTTTGTGACAGGGGCCATACTTGTAACTATTCTCTGACCCTGCTTCGAGGGTCAGAGCAGGGTCAGAGAATAGTTGCAAGTAAGCGAGGAACTCTGGAGGCGCCGCTCAGGAAGCACTTACAGGGTTACAGCAGGTGCCCAAGTTGAAGTTAATTTCTTTGTAACCATTTTGTAAATGGTTACAAAGAATTTAGCTTCAACTTGGGTACCTGCTGTAACCCTGTAAGTGCTTCATGGAAAATTTGTCCCGCTCGCGGATTCGCTGATTTTTCTGCATTTCGCGAGATTCGCAGATCACGAAATTGCAGAAAATCCGCAAATTCCGCGAGCGGAACAAATTTTCGGGCAACACTTTCTTATAATCTTATTCCATAGGGGCATTAAAATTTGGTAGAATTTCTTCTTGAGATTTGGAGGTATAAGTAAAAGTGAGTTGGAGCTTCTCAAGGTTCGGCCTCAACCTGCTCTTGACAGTGTAATTTATAAGTATTTGAGGTTCTTTGTACGAAGGACTTTGTGAGTGATGCAATCTAGCCAATTGAGACTTTTGAGGGCATGTGAGATGTGATCAAATCATTTGATTTGTGTGAGAAGTGTGGCAGCCACATTGAGAGTTACTCCTAGGGGTGTCATGTAACTTTTTGGAGTTCAAGTGTTGATGGCATTGCTGTGGTTGATTTTTAAGAGGACTATTGATTGTACTACTGTCTTCAGTAAGTATGAGCGGAAAATCCGTTCCGCTCGCGGATTTTGCGAATTTTCGGTAAATTCACGATCCTCGAACTCCCGCGAATTTACCGAGAATTCGCAAATCCGCGAGCGGCGGATTATTCCGGGGGCAAAAGTTGAAGCCTGGCCTGTAGTAACTATTTTAGGATGGCGCCGGCAAGCTGCCAGCGCCATCCTAAAATAGTTACTAAGTTAGCTTCAACAGGAAGCTCTAATAGATAAAATAAAGCAGGTGCTCGATTTTATCTATTAGAGCTTCCTGTTGAAGCTAATTTAGTAAGTATTTTAGGATGGCGCTGGCAGCTTGCCGGCGCCATCCTAAAATATTTACCATGCCCTTCCTGTGACTCATTCATCAGCCCAAAAACAATCGTGAGCGTCGTCGAGGCAGGTGTGCCTTCTTCACCAATCTACCGTGGAAAATCAGCTGTGATGCTGGATAGAGGCTTTTGCATCCGTGACTTTCACGAGCGCAATACCCGTGCTGTTTCTGTGACCAGGAGCTTATTTCTCTTCATCTGCTGAACTGATCTTTCTCTGACCTTTTATACACACTAGCAGCATGTGTGAACTCGCATGGTAGCCCTGCCCGTTTGGCCCCGCCCACACACTCGCGGTTTGCACCGTCTTCCCGCCATTCACCCACTATGATGGACAGCTCACTCAAGGGACCCCTGCGCCCTTCGGGGCGATTGCATAGTAACACACACATGGTCGCTCGAACTAGTTGATGCTCAAATTCAGTGACTCATTCATTAGCCCAAAAACAATTGTGAGCGTCGTCGAGGCTGGACAGGTGTGCCTTCTTCCCAACTCTACCGTGGGAAATCAGCTGTGATGCTGGATAGAGGCTTTTGCATCCGTGTCTTTTACGAGCGCAATACCCGTGCTGTTTCTGTGACCAGGGGCCCGATTCACAGAATGAACTTACTACTTTCGGTATTCACAGAATAGACTTAAGACTACTAACTTTACGTCCGAACTCGGGCCGTAAATGACGGCCCGGAGGCGGAGTTTCCGGCTTGGGGGCGGAGCTTGCGGCCCGGAGGCGGAGCTTCCGGGCCGGAGGCGGAGCTTGCGGCCCAGAAGTGGGGATTTAGGCATGGCTGAAATGCCCACCTCTGGGCCGCAAGCTCCGCCTCCGGCCCGGAAGCTCCGCCTCCGGGCCGCAAGCTCCGCCCCCAAGCCGGAAACTCCGCCTCCGGGCCGTAATTTACGGCCCGAGTTCGGACGTAAAGTTAGTAGTCTTAAGTCTATCTGTGAATACCGAAAGTAGTAAGTTCATTCTGTGAATCCCGAAAGTAGTAAGTTCACTCTGTGAATCCCGAAAGTAGTAAGTGCATTCTGTGAATACCAAATAGTAGTAAGTTTAGGATTTAGTCTTAAGTTCCTTCTGTGAATCGGGCCCCAGGAGCTTATTTCTCTTCATCTGCTGAACTGATCTTTCTCTGACCTTTTATACACACAAGAAGCATGTGCACTCGCATGGAAGCCCTGCCCCAAATCCGCTGATCCGCAAATCCGCAAAATCCGCGGATTTTGCGGATCCACGATCCGCAAATCCGCAAAATACGCGGATCGTGGATCCGCAAAATCCGCCCATGCTTAGTCTTCAGATCATCAAGAGGAAGAAACAATTAGATTTTCTTTAGATGTTGTAGTGTACAGAAAGCTCCCTTGTTAACGTGTTCCTTCATTGACATGTTCTTATCCAGGGTTATACCCAAGGACTTTACTGAGGTCGAAAGTGAAAGAGAACAGTTTAGTCCGTCAACATTCTTGACCTAATCTTGGATTGGTAAAGATTTCATTTTTGGGAAAAGAAGTAGTAGTTCAGTCTTGTTGGGGTTCAGCTTTAGGTGATTGGATTTTAACCAGGTTTGTATCTTAATTAGTGTTGCATTTAGATTACAGATGATGTTATTTTGTAGAGGTGTTGTGTTTCATCATCATATTGGTGATATTTGTCCCCTGATTTGTTTAGAATAACTGTGAGGGGTTCCATGAAGAGTGAGGTCTGAACATTGAGGTACACCTTGTGAAAATCGAGCAGGCTTCGAGAGACAACTGTTGATTTTAATTTGTTGAGGACACTGTTGCAGTTAGGACGAGAACCATCTCAGGACTGTGCTAATAATATCAATGTGGCTCTTGAGTGTCTCAAGTAATTCATGATATTTTACTTAACCAAATGCAGATGATAAGTCGAGTAGGTTTAGGAGGAGGGAGCAGCCTTCATCTAAGTATCTGTGAATGTAATCTGATATATTGAGCAAAGCAGTTTCAGTGCTACAAACCTTCCTGAAAATTTATTGGAATGTGCTGTTGAGGTTGAATTCCTCTATGTGTTGGTTGAGATGTAGATGCACACACTCCTCAATTGACTTAGCTAGGAAAGGAAGGTTGATGACTGGTCTGACGTTTTTAAGATCCATTGGGTCCATCCCTGTTTTTTTGAGAATGGGTGTGACATCGCAGAGTTGGGGAGAGTTGGATATACAGCCTGATGATAGAGAGGTGGTAATGATTTTAGTCCAAAACAGAGAGATTATGTGGTTGATTTTCTGTACTAGGATGGAGGGGTACAGAAGTGTGGGATGTGGGCTTCAAGTTTGCGATTATTTTAAAGACTTCTTCTTCTGTCATATGTTTGAAATCTTTCCAGCTAGTTTTGTTTTTCCATTGTAAGAGATCATTATTGATTTTATATTTTTTAGTGGCAATCCATTCTTTAGCTGAATCTTGTGGGGGGATTTTTTGTGGTGATTTATGTGGTGAGCTGGGAAGTCGGACTTGTGTACTGGATAAAATATCGTTACATTTTTGCAACTTTGTCAATGTCGAAGTTGGCTATTTCTTCATATCGTTCATTGATGGTCATTGTTTTGAGTAGGGAGGTCAGTGTAGTTTGCTGTTTCAATATGTTGAAGAGATCTCACAGTCTGATATTCCCACTGTCAAGTTGATTGCAAAAGTTGTTTTTTGTAGGAGAGCCATTCAGATCAGAGGAGTGCCTGGTGTGCAGGTGAGGGGTTCTGTCTCCATAACCTTTCAGTCAGTATTAGTTCTCTCTTCTCTTTGTTAATGTCTGAATTGAACTAGGAGCTGGATTGGATTTGTCTAGCTCTCTTTAGTTTAAGTAGGGCCACATAGTCAAATACATTTGTCATCATTGAGCTATAGTGGGCGGTGAGGTCATCTACGGAGTGGGGGAAATGTTCTGGCTAGGTATGAAGATGGCCACTTGATTTCAGAGCTCCGTGTGGGGACAGGCCCTATAAGGTAGCGGCGTTCACAGAATGGCGGGGGCTCTGTGACCTGCCTCCCTGCCAGACTCCCTGTACAAGGCATCCAGCTTCTTCCAGCCGGTCGCCACCGGCAGCACTGATTAAGTAAAGACTCTTCCTGCCCAGGTCCGCATCAACAAGGGCACGTGGGCTTAGGTTCTGGAGGGAAGTTGCGTCCCACAGCACTGCAGCATGCCCGGTCTACAATGCCTCCAATGGGGAACTCTGCCTTGGCTGACACCTGGCCTTGTCCTGGACACCAGGACAAGCGGGCCTGTGACTGGTTTTGCTGGATTGCCACCTGTGTGGCCTCTGCATAAGTTACATATCAGCCCTGCAGGCCACACATTACCTCCGGGCCCCGGCTGCCCCTGTTCCTCCACAGTGGTACTGGTTCCTCTCGGGATGATGGCAGGGGGGTGAACCATGGGTCGGGAGGTCTAAGAGATGCCTCGGCCCCTGTCACCATAGTAAACTGGCCCTCTCCTACCACCCAGGAGACTGTGATCCTGGTGAATTCCCCCACCCTATTAAGCACAGGCCATGGCGCAAGGGCCTGTGGCTCCACCACCACCCACATGAAGACGTCCCCGCTGAAGCTGGGCCTAGCTGGGATGGCAACCTGACTATGTTACGTTATATGTTATACTACATTTATAGCACGTACGGATACTCTAGGGTGTCCCAGTGCAGAATGCTAGTAGAAGGAAGCGGGGAGGCTAACCATAACAGGTTTGTGTTGAAAAGTAGGGTTTTGAGATGTTTCTTGAACAGTCTAGTGTCTTGAATGTTGCGCAGTTCCAACAGAACAGGCTCCAACAGGCTCCTCTTAATCTACGTATGCCTAGGGGCCACCCCAGGGGCCCCCAGCCACATTGTGCCCACCGTTGACAGGGCCATGCCAATATTCTCTACAGCAAGGTGTGCTGGCCTAGCCCTTGGGATTACTTCTGTGCTGGTCTGGCCACAGTGGTGCATGGACAGCCTGCCTTGATGTTGTTTGGACCAGCCTAGGAATCAGCGTCTTCAATCCTTCAGTCACATCATCCCTGGTGGGACCGCTGAGCCATCCCACAGGCCTTCCTCAGAATCCGCCAGGGTGCACAGGTAGTCCGAGTATCATGTGCAGCAGTGTCTTTCCAGCCACAATCTTCCCAAGGCATCCTCCTCACCACCCTCCTCACCACCCTCAGGCCTGTCGCTTGCCAATTATTGAACACCAACTCACATGCTGCGTCATGCCTGGCACAGCACTGCCCACTAGCCCCCTACCTTGGTTGGGCCTGCCATATGGATGAGTATGATGGCCTGCACTGGCAGCGGATTGCACCAGCACCCACAACACTCCCACCTATTAACTTTTGCGCCGAGGGTCATGACCCGGAAATCGACAACACCTCTCTCTATTGACATGCAGTGGGGTTTACTTCTCAGGAGTGTTGAGGGCCACTACCTACCCCACCACTGACTGGCCCCCAAAGCACCTGCTGCTCCAGGTACTACCGGATTGTCTCTGGTACGACTAGGCGAGGACATCTGAGACTACCAGGTGGCCGAATTGTCACTTGCTGTGGGTTTGCAGGACCATCCCTTCGCTCCCGAGGGCCAGGTGATGTGGCTAGAGATGTTTACTGGCAAAACCACGAGCAACACCGCCCAGTAGCTTCTCTTCACTGAAGCCCTCAACCAACCTTGCTCCATGTGCAACCCAAATGTGACAGCCGTCCAGTGCCTGGCCAGCTCCAACCCCCACTTGGGTGAGCCGCCAGTTGGAAGGCATGGACAGGAACATTCCAAATCTATGAGGTCAGACACTGCGGGTTTCCAGGCCCGCGTGGACGATCTGGACCAGCGAGTCATTGTGATGGAAGAACCCCTCAACACCCTACCGGAGCAGGATCAGGAACTCCCGTTCCTGCGCAGCAAGGTCATTGACCTGGAGAATTGTAGCCGACTGGACAATGTCCATTTCTTTGGCTTCTGAGAGGATGTAGAGCTGCATGATGCTACGTCATTCCTCATTCCTCAAGGACATCTCCCGAACCTCACTGGTCTCGCCTTTGAGCCTCAACTGGAGATGCAATGGTCCCACTGCATTGGTCCACCACAACGAGATTTCTCTATGTGCCCTTAATCCCTCTTCACCTGCTTCCTGCAGCATGAACAGGCATGGCAACTGCTGTCTACAACCCAAACTCATGGTCCATACGCATACAAAGGTCACGAGATCCGTGTAGCAGTGGACCACTCTAGGGAAATCAATGACCGATACTAAGCCGTCCCTCTCTCCGGCCCCAACTCCTCCAGTAGGAAATTAAATATGGGCTCTTCAAAGTCGCCAACCTGTGGATCACCAAGGATGGCTCCTTGAAGGAATTCTTTGATCCGGAGAATCTGCACCACTTCCTGGATGGACTCTCCACACTGGACATGGACACTGCCTCCCCACAGCTGTGGAGGATCGCTACCCAGCACTGACATCCCTACCTGTCTCCTCTGGTGACACTGGTGGAATGCCAGTGGAACCCAACACTGAGGCAGGGACTGCGACAGGGCGGCACACCCCTAGGGGGACAGACCCCAGGCCCTCCAGGCAGGGGCTGCTCTCAAGCAGGACCAGGACAGGAACATGTTGTGCCCCCCCTGAGATATGCTTCTGCCGAGGAGTGACCGCCCTGGGGACTCTCAAGCTGTGTTGAGTCTGGTACAGTGGGGGTACTGCAGCAGGATCTGTGGGACCAGTGCCTCACAGACTACTGAGTATTATCATGCCTATTTAATTGTTTAATCACTATTCAGTGACCGTTGTATCATATGTGCGCTGTGTACCAATCCGCCCCATATTCTCAGAGAGAGCAATGTTAAACCTCTGTGCGTACTACTGGGATAGGCCTATATGGATTGGGGCACCCCTCTGTTGAGCCTCACTCTTGATTTGTTCCGCAGAAGGTGCTAAGATGCCTGCCCCTGCACACTGTTTCAGTGTTTTGCGGCTGCACAAGGTATGGGTGCCGCTAGCCCCCCTCCTAATTTGGGACTGCTCCCCCTGTACAATCGTCCAGGTGCCTCACTGTCGGTGGGGTCACTGCCATCCTGGCAGCAGTCACCCACTGCCACACCAGGGGAAAGCCATACTATCCACTCTGGCCTATCCCAACCCCTGCCCAACACATTGCATTGAGCGCTGCACCTTCCTGATGGGTTGGTGGGCCCTTGTCCCATACTGTGCCTGCAGTGCCTTGGGCTTGCGGACAACTACCCTCCCTGCTGGGCCATCCGGGCATGCCAGTACTTGCCCTCCACCCCAAAGGACCCAGATGAATACTTTATGCCCCCACGCAATTACACAACTTTGGCAACTCTGATTGCTATGCGTCTCAGAAGGGGCCCTCTCGGCGCGCTGTCTCCACAATCCCAGTCCCACAGTACATAGTTCAGTGCTTACTCGAGCAGCCCACCCCCTTTGTTCCCCCTCTTCCCCCCTCAGTGCACCTTCAGGTGCCCCTTGGCAGCCCACGTCCCACACTGGCTGGTGCTCATTGGAAGTGCTATTCTTGCATGTGCGGGTCACTGTCTGGCTGCCTTTTCTCCACCCCATCCTCCAAGAGACACCTGGCCTTTTCTGTCCCCGTTCTTCCCTCTTTAACACACCTGCTGTTCTCCTCCCAACCTTCTCCAATCCTCTCACCTGGGCCTGCTCCCCCATGCCCCCATCCACACTCCAGGCCCATCGCTGACCACATCGCCTGACTGCCCACACAACTCCCTGCATTCCGGGACACCTTCCTGCCCCACCCATTTTCTTGCCATGACGGATTTAGGGATCCCCACATTGTTTGCCACTGCTGCGGGTCACCTGGGTGCCCATGTCTGCTCGCACTACACGTTCCTCCTACCTTCTTCACATCCTATCTCGGAATGTTAATGGCCTTATGCATTATATCAAATGGAAAAAGAGCATATGTGGCTCTCCTACAGGACATGCGCCTGGATGGTCTAGAATCTGACAAGCTGCGCCGCAACTGGGTAAGCAGGGTGATACACAGTAGTGTCTCTGCACCACCTCCCACTGAGGGAGGGATGCCCCACAAATGTGGTGTGGCATTCCTCCTCCAGAAATCATTGTCCGTTACTGTTGTAAAAAATGGCCCGACCAGGACCACCAAATTGCGGTTGCGGCTGGCAGATAGGTCGATCTGCTTGAAATCAATGTATGTCCGGAAGGGGGCTAAATGCCCCTTTTTTCTCCAACTGAACCACCTTCTTGTGGAGATATGGGTGTCACAGAATGTCATGCGGGGGGACTGGATTCTTGCCTGGGGTGCAGTATTAGACAGGACAGACCCCCCTAGACAAAGGTGATGTAGCGCAAAATCTATTTTTCATTGCATGGGTGCATTATAATCACAGTTGTAGACTGCATCCACATATAATCTTTTGTTTTGGTAACCTTAGGGTTAGAATCTTGTGATGTGGTAACATGAACGTGACTTGTTTAGCCCCACTATATAAAATATGAGAAGAATTAATGTGAAATAATTAAACCTAATCAGCGGAAACATTAACAGAAGCACCAGTGCTGTGCAACTGACAACCATTTTTGCTGAAGGTGTTTAATAGTTGTGTCATTTTATATGTAGGTATGAATATTAATCGAATGATCCTTAGTTCCTATGAAAATTCATAAAGCTCATGTTCCATTTCTTTTATGTTAGCTGGATTCTGTAGGCATGAAATGCATTTTCCCTGGAAGCCCTCACATTAGATTTAATAGTTGAAATTCATGTACAAGTTGGATTTTGTTCTTTTTCACACTTCTGTTGCAGGTGAAAGAATCATCCTTGTTAGCTAGAATAATACCTTTGTTTTAGGAGGTAGGCAAGGAGAAAGGAGATACATTGAACGTTGATACTGATACTGAAGAACTGTTGTACTTTCTCATCGGAGAGAGCCTGGAAATCAGGTTAATCGCACCCAGCTCGGGAACATTGCTGCCCAAAGGAAAAGTACCAATGAGGAGGTGGCCTGACTGGATGGATTGACTCACGAGGGATCCTTAGATACCACCTGTGCTATTGATGTTTCATAACTAGGGAAAGAGCCCAGGAGGCTTCTGCCTTGCAGAGAGAGAGAGAAAGAGCATCTAAGAATGATCTCTGTTGTAGTACCATTGTGCTACTTGAACTGATGTGGGGAGACCTTTTAGGAAGACTTCACACGCTTGCACATTAACTGGTCCTGCCCCGCAAATACTTAGTTAGGGATTTCACATTATGTGCTAGTGTAGGGACAAATTAATGCTTTATTCCCATGAATGTCCAATGCAGGAAAACTTGGATGATTGTTCCCTAAACGTTTGTATCCTGATTCTTGAACTAATTATCTTGTGCATATTGCACCGCCTAAATATCATCTGCAAATTACCATACCACAGAGCTCTGGGGAGGACAGCTTCCCCACAGAGTTTTACAGGTGGTTAGGAGAGGATGTAATCGACTCCCTGCATGCTGTCTTCCAAGACAACAGTGCAGTGATCGCAGTCCTACCCGAACCTGGGAGATATGTGCGGCAGCTACAGACCCATCTCACTCTCGAACACAATATTAAAATTCTTGCTATCTATCATCCTGGCCGTGCTCCTAGCCAGGGTCATCCCCTCCCTGATCCACTATACACAGGTCAGCTTCGTATTGGGCCGATCATTCAGGAACCATCTCCGCAATCTAGCCCACACCCTTTGGACCGCCAAGGACATCTCGGTAGATGCAGTGGCTGTCTCCTTGGATGACGAGAAGGCGTTCAACCGCATGAAGTGGGAATGCCTCTGTGCCATCATTAAAAGGTTCGCACTGGGAGATCAATACATTGTTAAGGTGCGGCTGCTGTACGATTATCCAATGACTCAGGTCAACTGTGGGGGGTTCCTTTCAGACCCCTTCCACATCCAGAGAGGCACACACCAGGACTGTCCACTATCCCCGCTCCTCTTTCTCTTGGCCATGGAATGCCTGGCCTCCCCAATGTGTCATTCTCCACACATTGCGGGCGTCGTTGGCAGTATTCCAAAATCAACCTCTATCCAGATGATGCCCTAATCATCCTTCCAAATCTCAACCACTCCTGAGGGCTATTTTGGAAGTCGTTGATGCATTCGAGGCCCTATTCGGATACAAAATAAACTGGAACAAGAGCTAGGCCCTTACCACTCAATTGACACCACGAAGGTGGCAATATATTACTACCCTTTCTGCCGGACGTCCTCATGCCTCAAATACTTGGGCATACTGGTTAACATAGAGATGGACGGCATGGTCACAGACAATCTGGACCCCCTGATAGCCCAGATGAAACTGGAATTCGAGAAGTGGAACCTCTTGCGTTTCTCTAAGTGGGGCAGGCTGCCGCGATTCACTTACACGTTGAGTATGCTCGCTGTAAGGCGGCCTTTAACCACATTACGCCCTATTGACTCCCAGACTTGGACCTTCATATGGGCCCCCTCACGGCCCACTTCGTTGTGTCCAAACTCCTTGTGCACCACTCTTGTGGAGGCCTGGGCCTCCCATCTGTGAAGCACTATGCTTTATCCCTCCACCTCTCGCAACTGGCATACCTGCTCCCTGGTACCCCAAACCCACTGCAGAGGGCCTAAACAGAACAATTTCTTCTCACTTGAGGCGATGGACTTAGCTTCCATTATGGGGGCTATGCCCTCCAGCCACGCCTCCCAAACCCTTGGCTGCAGGCCACGGAAAAGGCTCACCACCTACTTGGGGTGGACCAGCGACTGCACAACAAGGCACCATTCAGTGTGGGGTAACAATGGTGTGCGCATTGATGGTCAGGTCCTACGCTGGAACATATGGATGGAGGCAGGCATACACACCCTAGACCAGATATTGCTTGATGGCGATCTGAAGCCTTTTGACCATCTGCGGGAGTAGTTTAGTCTCCATCCACGGCAAGCACGGCGCTAATTGCAACCCTGCTTGAGGCATTATCCAGGCCCAAGCCCTTGGTCCCTACAATCTTCACCAGTGGTGGCTTACCTACCTGTATGGGGCTATCACAAGGGACTAATGTCGGGACTCTACAGCACACTTACAAGCCATCTTTTCTCCCAACCTCTCCTATGCAGCCTCAACACCAAATGGCAGTACTGCCTGTAAACAACCATTGAGGAGGAGGATGGGGCTGACATCCTGGAAGCCCTGGATGGGGCATTCTGGAAGCCCACTTCAAATCTTGCCTCTTCAAAAGGCTAAACGAGTGGCACTGGACCTCGACAAAACTGAAACGGGCAGGACTCCTCCCCCACATGAATTGCTGGAGATGTGCGGACGGTCACTGTGATCTCACTCACATCCTTTGCAAATGCTCCTTGGTCCGGTCCTTTTGGTCATATGTTGGGGACATCTTGGGGGTTCCAATGCCACTGCGACTCCCCTTCACCACTCCCATCATTCTTCTCTATGACATTGGAGACTCATTTGTCTACAACGCCACCTCCTTCACATGGCCGTAGCCATGGGCAAGATCTGTATCCTTCACCAATGGAGGTCGCCTGAGCCCCCCCCCGCAGTAGGATTGGACAGTAGCAATGATCCAGACAGCATTGCATGAGCACGTCATTTATAGCATGCAGGACCAAGCAGAGATGATTGCTCAGAAGTTGGCCACTTTCCAGCGGGATGCTCCCTCACACACATCCCATCCAGAGTACCGAGCCCAGCATACTTGTGAGCCATGCAGGTGACTCCTGACGTAACCTTAGATGGCCTTGTACTATATCGTCCTAGCCACAATACCCAAATGCTTCTGCTCCCTGCCCTCTGCCACACCCCTGCCTCCCCTATCCACCACAGTCGTCCCTCTTTCTCCTCCCCCTCACGACTTTCCCTCTCTCTCCCTCCTCCCCACTCCCACAGACTCTTCCTATACCCTTCCTACACACTTACTGCCCCTATACTCTGATTCCTCCCCATTGTGTCCCCATGCACTTAAGACCCCCTTCCCACCCCCTCTGTTCCTCCCCCCTCCACCACCCTCATCCCCCCAGATACATAAGCATATGGACCCACCTCAGCATGGGTCACTGCTGCCACAAACCCGCCACCCCTTGAGCATCTTTCAGGGGCTCTCACGGTCCCCTTCCTGATGGCAGGCCAAGGCCCTCATCGGCCCCACACCACGGGCTCCTCCACATCATGAGTGCCTATCCCGCCAAACCTGCTGCCCACAAATCCAATGATGGGGGACGCACACTTCCTCCATTGTCTTCCCCCCAGCAGCTGTCTGCCCAGGCCGTAGCATATCCCCCCCTTACTTGGGGCCATGGCAGGATGGCTCCTCAACAATTGTTACCCAGAGGAATGCTAAATACTACGACAGCTAGTCTTCCTGATTCTAACTGTGATATGTGCATTTTGCATTTTCCCCGTACACTCCCCCTCCCCCCTCCCCCTATTGTATTGAATGGTATTACTTATTCACTCTTGTGCTAAACTTTACCCATGCTGTAGCCCTGGGTTTGTATAAAAAATTACGACACAAAAAAGAGAATGTACTTGGGCTCTGATACTGGATTCCAGCTCCATTAGTGGGATTTGTTTCATGTTCCTTGGCCAGTGCATGGGTTTGTTGGATGGGGCTTGCCCAGATCTCGGGTAAGCCTTGAGATTGAACAGTATTAGATTGTGGTCTGACCAGTTGATGGGACTGATGTATTGGAAAGGAGACAACCTCACTTTTAGTAATTATCAAGTCAAGAGTAGAGCCTTTGTTTTGGGTCTGTTCATTACAGAGTTGCCTAAAGTTGCCTAAAGTTGTTTATTTCAAGAACATTTTTAGGTTAAGAACTGTGGCATCTTCTTTGTCATTCCAGTGAAGGTTGAAGTCAGCTAAGAACAGGTTGTTGGTATCTGTTAGGGAGAACTGTGTTATTAGTTACATTAGCTCCTCTGTGAATAGTGTGCGGTTGCCAGGGGGGTTAAAGATGGTGTGCAGTTTGACAGGAGTGATGTATTTTGCTGTGAGTTTGACTCCAAGATATTCTAAGGTCAAGTAGTTCATAGTCACCAAGGTGTTAAGCCAGGTTTCTTTCTTCTGGATGATTATTAGTCCACTCCCTATTTGTCTTGATCAGTCCTGTCTAATGATGGAATAGGCGGGAGGTGTTATTAACTCCAGAACAGGGGTTGAGTGACCATTTAACCCGGTTTCTATTATGAATGCAATGTCGATACCATCAGCACTAATGGTTTCATCTATGTCTGTGGCATGTTTAACTGCTGATCTGCAGTTAAGAAGATTGCAGGTGAGGGAGTGAGGATATTTGATGGTAGGGCGTAGTGGTGTATTGAGCAGGTGGTCTGGGGTTATGTAAACTCAAGAGATTCTGTTTGTGCCCATGATTACTGGGATTCTGGGTGGAGGCTTGGGGGAAGATGTTTCTCAATTTTGCAAGGCGTTTTGTGTAAAAAAATTTAGTCCGTTTTCGTGATACCATTGCTCATGTTGTAGTATGTGTTAGCAAATAGTATCTCCAGAATTTGGTTGATTGAGTAGGTTGTGCTTGATCTTGTTCATTGCATTATTTGAGAGTTTTTTTGATATTTTATGTTCCAGGAATTGGTCCCGTATCTCTAAAGGGCAGCATTATGGGGTTTGGATAGGTGAATGTCATTCAATTGTTGTTCCTGGTAGTCGAGCCTCTGCAGAGATGAGGTGTTGTACTGTTTTTTACTGTTTAATAGAGGCAAAGGTTAGTGGTCAGTGTCCTGGAACATAGAGAGCCTGGGTAGACAGTGTAGGGTCAGGCCATGTTTCATTATCTGGATGGTAGATTTCGTCAGCGGGTTCCTATGTGTTCCTAATATTCTCTCCAGAAGATATTTGGAGTGGGTTCTAAGTATTTAGATGTTTCTAAGGGGTTGCTAGAAGGTTTGGGCATATGGGATATGGTTTGGAGTTTGTACTATTATTAATGTTACTAGAGATAACTTGTAGGTCAATTGGGGGATAGATCAAGTGTTTATATTCTATATCAGCATTGGTATATAATGTATTTAGCTTTTGGCATGCTTTGGAGCTTACTGTTGTTAAGGATTGCTGGTGGAGGAGGAGGTTCCATGAGGGGATGGGACAAAGGCTATTTCTATTTCATTGCTTGTGAGTTTCTTTGGTTCCAATCCTGGGGTCCTTTTTTACTTTTCAAGGTTGTATGTGTCCAGAAATTGCGGTCACTTTTTTCATGCTCCTATTGCTGATAACTGGACAGTAGACCTTTCTAACTTTTCAAGGTTGTTAATTTTGATCAACTTCTATCTTAGTTTCCCTGCCCCCACTGTTGAATTCTTATCTCATTTTTCAGAATGGTGAGGTCAGAAAAGTACTATCTCTCTGACTAGTTTCTCTAGGAGAAGTCGACCCTTTCAAGAAGGGCACCGTGGGGCAGGAACTCTGCACTCTCAATCAAACTGTGCAGAAAGTTGAAGTGCTTCCTTACTTTCTGAGGCTCTTCTCTAAGGCTTGTATCTACTGTTGACAAAATGTCTGCTCAAGATAAAAGGGTTTACCCAGTGATGAAGAAATCCTCTTTTACTTTCTATGTCTCTTTCGTGTAAGAGACCATTGCCTGAAAGGCACAAAATTTCACCATGGAGGAAATTCCAGAGATTTCATGAAGAATTTAAATGAATGGCTTGGGTCAGTCTAGAGCAGGATCAGTGAGGCTGTAAAGGGTTTCTCTGGAAGAGCTCAGATGGGTGTGGGAGGCCCTATGGAAAGTGAGTGATGCAGCGCACCAGTGAGGTGCAGCATGACGTTTAATGTTGGTGGTAGGGTTTGTCGGACCACAGATATGGTTAAGATCAGTGCGCATTTGGCCCAGTTGCTGACAGCTTTCTGACCTTCAATGGCTTCTGTAGGGTCATCTCCATACTGGAGTAGCCATGACCTGGAGATGTTCCCTGAAGAAGAATGGATATAGCCCTGCAGTGGAAAATGGGGCTGCCATAACCTGGAAATTTGGGCTATATTACCCGTTGAGAAGCCAGCAGCTGCCCAGAGCCACAGAAAGAAGGACCCAGGGTCACGTCTATCCAGCATCGGATGGGTCACAGACGATAGTACTCTGCACATTCAGTGTTTTTTGTGTGACGTGTTGAGGCACAAGCACTAGATCGACTACATGGGTAGTGACCTTTCACTGCTGGTAAGTTCCATAGTGTGGTTTGTTGTGTTGCGGTCTGGGGGCACAGTCTTGTGTGAACTAGAAGGTCCCTGAGGATTTGTGTTCTTTTGAAGGCGAATCTATGGCATTCCAAGTTCAGCTACCCGGTGCAATCTTCCTATGTTTTAAGATGATGTTCTTAATTTGACTAGACATTGGGGTAAAGGTTGTCACGCATGTCAATGTCTCAACTTGGTGTTTGGGATAGGTTTCCAATAAGCTTTGCAGTGGTTGTTGGGTGCTCTCTTATTTGCGTTTCTGATCACTTTGCCAGGCTAGTGTCTGGCCTTGAGGTTTTTGCTCGTCAATAGCATATTGGTTGTAATCAGTGCAGTTACTGCAATTCCTCCTCAGGTTTATAAAATGTCTGTAGGGTAAATGTTCATGTAATGCTTTTGGGTGATGGCTTTTGAAGGGGAAGAAGCTATTGCTGTTGGTCTTTTACTTGAAGGTTCTGGTTTTGAGTATTCTACGCTCCAAGGAAGTGAGCTGTTCAAGGAAAGGGATTTTCTCCTTGGATTTTGAAAGGGTGGAGCTCAGGTATGGAACCATCGAGTTAATCCATAGGTGGAATTATTGGCATCTTTCTACTGTACCTCCCCAAAGACAGGATGCCATTGATGTAGCATTTCCATTTGATGATGTCAGTCTGGTAGGGATTAATATTGGAGTGTGTATTCGAAGTGGGTCATAAAGAGGCATGCCCGACTGGGCCCAAATGTGCTGCCCTTAGAGAGTCCTAGTATTTGGTGAGGCAATTGGTTTTTATATTGAACAAAACTGTTTTTCAGGGCAATGCTTGCACACTCTATGATGAAGTCCACTGGGGTAGATGAAGGGGTGGTGGTGGTCCTAAGGATGGTGTCAATGACCCTGATGGTGGCATCTTGTGGAATATTAGTGTAAAGGGCCTCCACATCGAGGGTGACAAGGAAAATAATCTCCTGGGAATTTGGCAAGTCGTTGATGAGACATAGTGTCTTCTTGGTGTCCTTTAGGAAGGATGGAGTATTCTGTACCAAGGGTTGTAAATAGTGGTCACAGAAATGACTCAGGGGTTCAAGGAGAGATTCAATCTCGGATACTAGCGGTCTACCTACTGGAGGGTGTATGTTCTTGTGGATCTTCGGGATGATACAGAAATAAGGAAATCCGTGGAGATGTTTCACTAGAAAATCAGCTTCGTTCTTCGAAATCCACCCATGGGTGGCTGCTTTATTGGCCATGATCGTAATCTGCCAAGTTAAGGATTCTGTTGGATCCATTTCTGTTTCTTGTAGTATCAGGTGTTGGACAGTTGTTTTTGGCATTCAGTGTCATAGTCATTCAAGTTCATAATGACTGTAGCATCCCCTTTATCAGCCGGTTTGATGACTGAGGGGCCGCTTCACAGAACTAGTCGGAGACAAAATCCTAAACTTACTACTTTTGGTATTCACAGAAAGCATTTAGTAGTAGTAAAGTTAGTATTTTGTCCTAAGTTAGTATTTTGTCTTAAATTAGTATTTTGTCTAAAGTTTGGATTTTGTCTTAGGTTAGGATGTTGTCTTAAATTTTAGTCTTAAAACAAAATCCTAACTTAGGACAAAATACTAACTTAAGAAAAAATCCTAACTTAAGACAAAATATTAACTTAATACTAACTTAAGACAAAATACTAATTTAAGACAAAATACTAACTTTACTACTACTAAATGCCCAGGGCCTGTAGATCAAATGGTGCTAGTGGGGTTGCAACACTGATTTTCCACCCACAGAAGCAGCTTATAATGTGTGTCCCAGGCCTGCCATTGCAGAGCCTGTGTCTAGTACTGCCATGTTGACTTGGTAAGTGCACCCACTTACCGGTCCCCAAACCTTCACTTTTCTACATGTTAGCCACCCCTATAATAAGCCCTAGGGCAGGGTGCATTGTATGTGAAAGGTAGGACATGCCCTGATGTGTGTGGCATGTCTGGGTAGTGAATTACAGCCAATTTCGTGTTTCACTATTGCAAGGTTACCTGTTCCCATAGGCAGTTTGATTATAACATCACATAATCCTAACTGACCCAGGGAACATTGTAGAAAAAACTAATTTAGTATGTCTGAGCTCAGAATGATGAAATACATCTTTTAGTAAAGTTGGTTTTAACATTCTTTGTTTGAAAATACCACTATTAGATAGTAGGTATTTTCTTGCCTAACCATCCTAGCCTGCCTCTGCTAGTTTGTGTATTCTATGTCTGGTTTTTGAGTCACAGGGGCTGGGGTGGTTCCAGGAGACAGGGCGAGTCAGCACAAGGCTGAATATACCTATCTGCATTGGGAGTGGTGGGAGGAGTAGCACCTGGGCCTGAATAGGGCTGTGCCTGCCTCCAACAATGCTGGCTCCACCTCCTGAGGTGCGTCTGATAACCCTGGCCGACACTGACAAAGGAAGAAGTTGTGCACTGGCAGAATGCACCCAGAACTGGTTTGGACTAGGTACAGGCACTCTCTGTCTTCAGAGACAAAAAGATTTGTGTGTATAAACAGGGGGACCCAGAGCCCAGAACTTCAGACCACTTCTGGGCATCAAATCCTGAGCACCTCAGATCGCACAAACAAGCCACCAGAAAACTAGAGAAGAAATGGAGGGCTTCCCGTCAAGACAGAGACAAACAACTGTACAGGAGCTCCTTGACAGCATACCATAAAGCTATTCGCGTTGCGCGGAAAAATCATATTGCATCACAACTATCGGCGGCTGGTAACAACCCCAAAGCACTATATCATATCTTACAGACCTTTACAAAACCAGCAGCGTGCGAAAGGCCTGAAATGGCTTCACAGCATTTATGCGATAATAGCTCCCAGTTCTTTACTCAAAAAATTGATGCAATTTATGACAAAATCATACATTCTAATCAAACCAGCGGGAATGATAATGTCCCAATTTTAAACATGGAAATACAACCTCCTGTCATGCACTCCCTCTCTGTATTTCCCCCTATCTCGATTGAGGAAGTATTAGTACTCATCTCCCAGATAAAGAGTGGTTGCCCAACGGATACTATCCCTGCGCGTGTTATGCCCACACTGGCAATGGAACTGGGACCTGTAATCCAGAGGCTGATAAACCTCTCGCTAAGCACAGGACAGGTTCCGCTAGGATGGAAGAAGGCACTGGTTACACCGCTCAGGAAAAACACTGCGATTCCCTGGAATGAGCTAGCCAACCTTAGGCCTATATCCCTGCTCCCTTTTTTAGGCAAAGTTATTGAAAAATTTGTTAATAGAAATTTGTCTAAATACATTGAATCCGCAGGAGTGTTGGACTACTCACAATCAGGCTTCAGGCTTAAACACAGTACCAAAACCGCCCTGATATCAGTCGCAGACGATCTACACATGTACCAGGATAGGGGCCACTCCGTTATCCTGGTGCTGTTGGATCTGTCTGCGGCATTTGACACGTGTCACATTCCATCCTGACTGCCAGGCTAGTTAACATTGGCCTGAAGCACGAAGCTCTGGCATGGTTGAGGAGTTTCCTAACAAACCGCACCCAGCAAGTAACAATGGGTTCGTATCGGTCAGAGGAAGTTGAAATCTCTAAGGGGGTGCCGCAGGGCTCCTGCTTGAGCCCCACGCTCTTCAACATTTATGTGGCACCCCTGGCTAACATCATTACGGATTCATCCCGATATCTTACGCGGATGACACTCAACTCCTCTTTCCCTTTAAGATCTTTACCCCCGAGGTTAGGAACTCCTTCTCTCAGGGCATGAAAGCAGTAGCACACTGGATGTCTTCCAACTACTTGAAATGCAACGTTGGAAAGACAGAAGTCATGTTTTTTGGTGAAGCAAAACTACTTTGGACTCCGGACTGGTGGCCACAAGATCTGGGACCAGTACCAAAGCCCAAACAAATAGTCAAGAATCTGGGAGTCCGATTAGATCAAGAACTCACTCTCAAACAACATGGCCACCACGTGGTGGGAGCCTGCTTCCATGTAATTGGCATGTTGCGTAAAATCTTCCCCCTACTACCAGATGCAACTAGGAGGACGCTGGTACAGGCTCTAGTCCTGAGTCGAATAGACTATTGCAATGACCTACTCCTGTCCTCTAAAGAGGGAGTCACAACAAGACTTCAGGTGGTTCAGAACACGGCTGCTCGCTTGGTTCTGAATGCCCCTCCTCGTACGCCTTCCAAACCTCTGCTGACAAAACTACATTGGTTATATGTCAAACAGAGGGCCAAGTTTAAAGTATGCTGCACAATACACAAAAGCCTTAACGGGTTAGGTCCTGCATACCTGACATCCAAATTTGTCCCTTACATACCCTCCCGGACACTCAGGTCAAGCGAGCCAGGCCTTCTTTGCGTACCTAGAGCAAAGAAAACCAGACATGGAACCAAAGCGCTATCTGTAGCAGGACCCTCCCTTTGGAACAGTCTCCCAAAATCTCTCAGGGTATGTGCAGAACACTTCCCTTTTAGAAAAATGTTGAAGACCTGCTTATTCCAACACTAGAATGGCTGCTAAACTACTCCTTCCCCTAAACTTATGTTGTAGAGGCCTAAAGGCGCGGAGATACTCCTCCGGGAGTCGAAGCCAGCGCAGTACAAACCTGTAAATAAATAAATTAAGATGGACCATTTGTCAAGGAGAAGAACCAGAGAATCTGCAGGAGTTTTTGACTTCTCCTTTGCCAGTTGCAATTGTGGGGATTGGCCTGCAGTGGTTTCTTTATTGCCAAGGAAAGGAGAAAGACTTTTATTTGCAACTTTCATCATATTGAAGAAGAATCTGCAAGGGCTTGAACTGTGCCTGCCTCCTGCTGATGTTTCAGGGAGACAAGACTTTGCCATCAGCTCCCCTCTGAATTTCCTTGATGAGAATTCTGTTTGCAGAAGCATGCGTGTTGTTGGGAGCTGGAACCGCGACTCAAGAAGAAGAAGTGTGTTGCATCCAAAGCTGTTGCCATTGCATCATCGGAGAAGTGTGTCACCACCACAAGGGTCGTCGTCGCATCACCGGAGAAGCGTGCGGCTACCTCAAGGGTCGCCGTGGCATCACCGGAGAAGCAGGGTCAAAATTACAGTGTCGGCGCATGGCCGTTGGGCATGCACGCATCATCTTCACGTCGTCGCATCGCATCAAGAACTCCATCTTCTCGCATCGCACCGGAACGTCGGTTTGCATCAAGGTGCCATCTTGTTGCATCACAACCGGGACTCACCATTGAGAGCGTTGCATCTCCTCTTCTCCGGTAAGGAACAGACGCATTGCCTACTTTGCGCAAGCACTGAGGAACAGACTCATTGCCTCCCCCGAAGGAAGGAGCTGACGCATCGTTCTCCCTGCAAACCTTTTGTTTAATTGCGTGACACATCCAAAAGTACTTGTGGGAAACGTGTCGCATTTACCATCTAAAGTGAACTGAGGTTTCAATAGCATAGCCACCTGCCACTTTTTGGAAACAGGTACATACCATCATTCTGTCGTGAGGAACATTGATTTCATGCCTCAAAACAGCCTGCATGAGTAGAAGGATCTGGGAAGTCCTGAGTAATGTTTTGGCACAAGTGCAGGCATTCTGCTTGGCCAACACCACCAGCTATTGCACTGCAAAATTTAGCATAACTGGGTCCCAATGAAAAGTAGGGTGCATTTTTCCTGTGTGCACCATGGTGCACCTTAAAGCAGGTGCACGGAGTGCAAACAGGCAAAGCACACATTATTAAAGAAAAGGATATGCCCTCAGTGGAGCGGCAAACTCATGCTGTCCCGCAGGGAAACACATTCAAGGGAAATACGGGTCACCTGTTTAAAAGCTGGTCCTGGTTTCTCTGTGCAATGGGGCAACCCACCTGCACTTTCAAGCGGGGAGAAGGCTACCCTGGCAGGTGTGGTGCAGTGAGTGACTGCATCTGCCTGAAGGGCATTTCTGGGGACTCCATAAGACCCCCTTTGTCCCCTCCAGGGGCTACCCTTAGGAGATGCACTGAAAGTCCACCATCTTTTTGTGGTGCACTTTCAGTGGGCCTTCTAAAGGCTTGTTGCCTCTGCACCCATGTCAGTAATACCATGCAAATAATTGAACGCCCTCTGATGATAGAGCTGGAGCTACATGTGCACCAGCGCTATTTGTATTACAGAAGGGGCTGCACAAGCGATTGCAGCCCTCCTGTAATACCAAAGTGCCCGGGGGACCTTCTGTAATATGGGCCCTGGTGTGCACAAGGTACGTGCACTCCAACTCCTTGTAACTGTCCCAACACATACCAGCCTATGGAAACATCTGCAAAACTTTAGAGATTGTTGCTTATATCTAGATAATCTTTATAGAATTCGAAATAAGTAACATATTGAATATTGGGGATTGTAAAAGATAAATCCAAACAAATGTTTTAGTGAAATATTGTATTTCTGATTGCTTTCTGAATGACAGATATTTCATTTTGACGATGATGATGATGATAACGACGACTATTATTAATATTGTTATTATAATAATTATTATTATTATCATCATTATTATTATACATTTTATAAGAACCCATTCCAGGTAGACCAATTTCTGTTGTGCCTTTTGGATGGGAAAGTTCTGCCCTCAATTCACGTCTGTATGTAGCAAAAAATCTAACCATCTTTGGGGCTATCAGGATGGAGATCTTCTTACACCCAAGTCAAGGGAAAATATAAAAGTGTATTAAACTTGAAAAAAATACTAGAACTATTTTAATAATATATATTTTTGCAAAAAATTGAATATATGTATTGTTAGTGTAGAACATGAACAAAAAATGCCACAGCACTGTTAACTGAATTTTGATGGAAATAATTAATTAATTTAAATATATTTATTTAAATCAACATTACTTTTTAAGATTTATTACCAAAACAATCCCACCTACAGTATGTTTATTTTTGTAATAATATACTTCAATTATAATAAGTTCTGGATAAAATTAATTTACATGTATTTAATTATGTTTTTGCAAAGTAAAAGTTATTAGAATATTTTATAATAAAAAACTATATATATATTTCCATTTTTCAACATAAAATTAATCTGATATGTATATTTAAAAAGTCTAAATAATGTAATTTAATTTTGCATTATTTCCTATGGGGATATGCCCATGGATTCATTATTTTCTATGGGAGAGGCTAGCAGTATCAGTGGCTGGCTATATATGATTCTAGACTTACTGCTGCTGCCATTTTTTGCAGTATAGTCTGTACACTCGGAAATCATGTTGCACCCGCTGTTTTGGGGGTTTGGAGACATGTACGTCTATGCTTTTGAGTATCTATGCACTCAGATTTTGTTAATAGCCTGAAGTAGCAAGGTTACTCAACAGTGTAAAAGTACATTTGCTTTGAGTAAATCTACACATATAGATTTACCTTTATGAATAGGCCCCATTATTTTTGGGGATTACAGCCACACACTAACCTCATTATTGAGGCATATTGAGTAAGGTAATGAGATACTGTGAAAGAACAGTGTTAGTAATTAAGTGGATGCATCATTCAGTTAAGTCTTGGTAACATATAGTGCATCAGGAAAATAGGTTTTAAATACCTACACAAATTAAAGGCTTATTTATTAATGGTTCTTGCAATTCAATCTGCCAATAGTCCCTAATGAGTATTCACTCTGCTTAAGTGGTACTCATGTTAATAGCTGCAGTGGGGGGGCGTGGCTACGGCGCCAAGGAAGATGGCCGCAGATTCGGAGAGCTCCGTTACGACGTGAGGTGACAGAGATTCTTCTGGGCATTTCAAATCTTCTTGGACTACCGGAACAGTGCTAAAAGTGTGGTGGAAGGTGCTCGGCACATTTCCTTGTGCTTTTCAGCCCATACGACGCAATCCTTGCCGGTATTTTATGCTTTAAAAGTTTCATGCGGCTCGCGTTTTGATCGCGGCCGCCATTTTGTTGCATTTTTTGCCGTTTTGTGCCGCATTTGCTCTACTGGATTTTCTCAGAGTTCGATATGCTGGATATTTATTCCTTTCTGGTGACTTCAGGAGTTTGCTCGATTTTTTCTGCGCTCTCCTGTTTCTGAGAGCCCCCTATGCTGATTCACTAGCGTTTTCTGTTTCTCCTCAAGATGTGGCTGCCATTTTGATGTTCTCCTCACTTGGACCTCAGGGTGAAGATTTGTGAATTGACGTATTTATAATGACATCTTCTTGCTTCTTTAAATAATTTGTTTTACTTTTTATTACTATTCACCAGAGGCAAGCGCCATTGTTGAGCCATTTTTGATTCAGCAATAATTTTTTCTCTCATTCTTTCTCCTCATATTGGCAGTGTTATTTTCTCCTCTTCACGCAGTGCGCTTTCCAGTTGACTTTTCTATACCATGGCATTGTCACGTACCAATCGTACTGCTGCCCTTCAGCAACGCACTGCTTCTCATGTACCTTTGGAGGATAATAACCCTTTTAGCGTTTTGCAAGATACGCTCGATGATTCACAATCGGATAACGTTACCATCAAGGGTTCTAAAAAGGTCTAAAGCTAATCCTCCCTCTCCTACAGGCATGTCGAATACATCTCTATGGAGCTTATATTGGAGGAGATTTGTGCTCTTAAACCCTATATGTCGGAGACTAATTCCTGCCTCCAGAGTCTTGAGGCTAATTGGCCTCACACACAGCAGAGAGTGGTGGATCTTGAGGTTTCCTTGGCTTCAGCTCAAACGGTCATCATCCAGGTGCCTACTAGGCAGAAAGAGATTGCTACACTGCAACAAAAAGTTGAAAATTTGGAAAACCGAAATAGACGTACTAACCTACGTATTTATGGCCTTGCCGAAAATCTTGAAGGGTCAAATCCAATTTCATTTTTTCAATCTTTTCTTCCCACTCTTCTCAATCTTCCACCATCACCTCCATTAAATATTCAGCATGCTCATCGTCTTGGTCCAACCTCTCGTCCATCAACTTCCACTTCCTTCGTGAAACCTAGAGGTGTTATCCTGTATTTTCTGGATTATACTGACCTTCTTCGAGTCCTTCATGCAGCCAAACAAAAAGGGAAGATTTCTCACAATTGCTCTAATCTCTTCTTTGCTCAGGATTATGCCAAAGCTACTGCAGATCGTCGTAAAAGATTTTTGGACATGAGACCTGCTTTACGAGCCTTGAATGCCCGTTATGGCTTATTTCATCCCTGCATCTTTCGAGTCACTTATAACAATAAGACGACATCTTATGAGGATCCTGTTCGCTTGCAACAGTTCCTGGATTCCTGTCATGCTGAATCGATTGACATCCCGCAGCCATAATTAATATTGGTTTTACTGTCTTTCATTGTGATTTCCTTTCTGATTGTTCGACCTGCTCCTCATGTTGGATGTATCTGTAAAGATGTTATGTCGTATAGCTGATGTGTTTTAACCTCATGTTTTGTTTGACGTATTTGTTGTTTTTCTCTTTTTGTACTCTTCAGTTACTGGTCTTGTGGTCCCTGAGAATGTTTTTCATTTGTTCCTCTTCAACTGCCTGGTGGTTCCTCCCCTTGCCGCGCATCTCTGTGGAGTCTTCGGTCAATTGTGCTTCCTTCCTTCATGGTTCCTCCATCCCCAGTAATCTTGTCTTTTTACGGTATGTGTTTTGGTATTGAATTGAACTTCTGTTTTTGCCTTCTTTTTGTACTCTCTTTCCTCTTTTTTCCTTTCCTTTCCCGCAGCTCTCTTCCCTTCTTTTCTTTCCTTTTTTGTTTCTTGAATAATTCTCTCTACTTTCACACTTCATTCCTATCGTTCTTTCAGTATATTTTTTACACTTTTCAATATTTCTTATATGACAGTCTCATCTTCATATTTTCTTTCCATTATGCCTTCTTTTTTCTCCTCTACATTTTCTTATGTTACTTGCACTTTTTTACAGTTATCACTTGTTGTAAGGTTATTTTTCTGGTTATTATGCATATGTTTCAAATATTTCTCAGAATTTTAAATGTCAATTAATGTAATTTCTTAGAATAAAAAAGGTTTGGGTTCTCCAATTAAGAGACAACGTGTTCTTCCCCACTTAGCTCATCTGAAAGGAGATATAGTGTTATTCCAAGAAATTCATATCAAAGATGTTGAGGTTTCTAAACTACGCCGTAATTGGGTGGGACAAGTTTTTGCTTCACCGGGAACAGGAAAACATAATGGGGTTGCTATCCTTTGCCATAAACGTTTGAATGTTCAGCTTGTTAAACAAGATAATGACACGGAGGGCAGGTGGGTTGGTGTATCGTTGTTGGTTAACAAAATTCCCTTGACTATTTTTAATGTATATGCTCCTACTGTTCCTGATAAGTTGTTCTGGCCCCAAATTCTTTCCTCTATGATGCAATACACTGATGACTATTTTATTTTGGGCGGGGACTGTAACATGATTATGGACCCTTTCCTTGACCGTAGTTCCAAATCCCGATTTTCCCCTTCTCCAACACACGCTCAATTCACTTTGGTTATTTCTCAAAGGTCCCTAGTTGATTCATGGAGACTTTGCAACCCTACCCTGCAAGAATATACATATTTTTCCCCAGTTCACACTTCTCAATCCCGTATAGATTATCTTTTCATTTCCAAAGCTCTCACTCTACTTATCACTCACTCTGATATAGGTTCCATCTTAATCTCAGATCATGCCCCAGTCTCCCTTCAGCTTGATTTACTTCCCCCTAGTAAAGGTACTAGGAGATGGAGATTCAACAATTCCCTACTTCTGGATACCTCCTTCTCTGCTGCTTTTCTTAAATTTGCTTCCCTTTTCTTTGCAGACAATGAGTCCCCTCAAACATCCCCTCAATTGGTTTGGCACACTTTTAAAGCTGCCTCTAGAGATTTCATCATTTTATATGTTACTAAAAAGAGACGTTTAACCGCGCAATCTATGTCCAATCTTACCTCCCGCATTAAACACTTGGAACAGCTATATTATTCAACCAAATCCCAGTCTGATCTTCATAATCTTATCACTGCCAAACTTTCCTTCAATAAGATATCCACCGAATCTGCTAACTTAATTTTGCTTAAATCTAGTGCTAAATATTATTCCTCACAAACCAAAGCTGGAAATATGCTGGCAAATTATCTTAAGGTTAAAAAAGAACGTACGAAAATTGAGTCGATTTTCTCCTCTTCTAATACCACCCTTCATAAGGATGAGGATATTTTGGATGATTTTTTAAATTTTTTACCAGACTCTTTATACTCCTGAATCTCCCCCTCTGTCTTCAACCATTGATCGGTATTTATCTTCCATTCCTTCTCTCTCAGTTTCAGATGTAGATTTCTCCTCCTTAGACAAGGATATTTGCTCTGCGGATATCCTAGAGGCCATTCGCGTTCTTAAAAAAGGGAAAGCTCCTGGTCCGGATGGCTTCTCCATTGAGTTTTATTCAAATTTTTCTACTATTCTTGTTCCTAAACTACATCAGCTATTTTTTTTCTTTATATCTTCTAAAAAATCTGAAGGCTCTTTCCAAGAGGCGTTGATTTGTCTTCTCCCCAAGGATAATAAAGATCATACCTTATGTAAAAATTATAGACCTATTTCCCTGATTATTCTTGATTATAAAATTTTTGCAATGATTTTAGCTTTACGTTTAGACAAGATTTTACCCCAACTCATATGTGAAGAACAATGTGGTTTCATCAAGGGTCGTCATCTTTCAGATAATCTTCAATGTCCTTAGTAAATCACAATCTTCGGCTCACTCCTTGGCTGCTATAGCTTTAGATGCAGAGAAGGCTTTTGACAGGGTTAATTGGCCCTTTCTTTTATCTTCTCTTAAATGGTTTGGTTTTGGGTCTACATTTTTCTCTTAAGTCTCTTTATTGTATTCTTTTCCTAGATCCTTTATTTTTGCTAATGGTCTTATTTCTCCTTCCTTCCCCCTGTTTCGTGAAGTTCGTCAGGGCTGTCCTCTTTCACCTCTTCTTTTTATTCTTGCTTTGGAACCGTTCCTAACAAAAATTCGACTTAATGCAAATATTTCTGGGTTCTCTTATGGTGAAAAACAAGTAAAGTTATCTGCTTATGCCGACGACATACTCCTTTTTATCTCTAATCCTCAAATCTCTGTTCCTGCTTTCCTCTCTGAGGTTTCTGATTTCACGGCTGTGTCAGGTTATAAATTAAATGTCGATAAATGTGAAATTCTTCCCCTTAATCAATTTTGTTTTCATGCTGATTTTCTGCTCTCCGCCTTCCATTGGAGCCCTTCCTAAATCAAATATTTGGGTCTCTGGTTTGCTCCCTCCATCCAAAAAACTGTCGCTCTTAATATTAAACATTTACACACCACCCTCACAGATTCCATGACAAGACGGCATCCTCTGTTTCTATCCTGGTGGGGGAGATTAGATTCAATTAAAATTATGTTAGTTCCCATTATTTTATTTTTCCTTTCTAATCTTCCTATCAATATTCCAAAGTCTTGTTATAAAATTATTTACTCTATTTTATCTCGTTTTTTATGGCAAAATAAAAAAGCCAGAATGTCTTTCTCTAAGCTTAGACGTCCCAAGCATTTGGGAGGAGTTAACTTTCCTGATTTCTCCTCATATCATACTTCCTTTTTTCTTTCTCATTTGATTTTTTTTTATCTGATTCACTACTAGATGAGGCTTCTTTTCCCCTGTGGGTTGATATTGAATACTCCTTTTTCACCCTTTTTCTTTTAAGGAGTTTATTTTATTACCTTGTGTCCCAAAACAATTGTCTTTGCCTATTCTTAAGAATTCCAGGAAAGCTTTCCTTCCAATGTTTCTGAATGGTCTTGATGAGTGTTCACGATTATTACAGTCTCCTCTTTGGTATAACCCTCTTATTAAAATCAACAATAGAACCCTTTTTTGGAAGGCCTGGCACACTCATGGCTTCTTTTGGGTCCATCAACTTTTTCAGCATGGTACTTGTGTTCTTTTTCTATTCTTCAAACCCGTTTCTCTCTTCCTCTGTCCTTTCTCTCCAAATACAACTTATTGATTGCTGCTGTTCAGACTAGTTATGATTCTCTTGCCTCCTCCGTCTCTTGTACTCCTTCTTCTTCTCCTCTTACCTTACCCTTTTTGTTATCCTCTCCTTCTGCCTCTCAGATTTACAAAAAATTACATGAATCTTCTGCTGACAGAGATAAATCGAAGGTTGAACAAGCGTGGGAACTGGATTTGGAAGAGTCTTTCTCTCTCTCTTTGTGGCAAGATATATGGAATAAGATACAGAAATCTTCTAGAGCAGCCAACACTACTCAGACCTTATTTTTTATTTATAATCGCCTCATGCTCACTCCTGCTAGGTTGAATACAATTGATTCCTCTCTTCCCTCCAAATGTTGGTCTTGCTCAAAATTGCGAGCAGATCTCAAACACATGCTCTTCCTATGTCCTCTGGTTCGTGTTTTTTAGTCTAAAGTTTGGCAACAACTTAACACCATTTTTTCTACTGACTTCCCCTTTTCTTTTACACATATTTTCCTGGGTAGCCTTTCTAACATATGGTCCTCCTCTAACTTTAACACTTCTATTATTGACCTTCTCCTAGCAGTAGCGTTTCAACAAATTTCCAAAGCGTGGAAAAATACATTGTCCATCTTCTATCAGGCTTGGTGGTATGGCGTTTGTTTTAATCATAGATTGGATAGAGCTTATGTTTATCCTGTTATAACTGCTATCAAGCGTGATTTATTATGGTTACCCTTTACTACTTTCTTAGATTCCTCAGCCAAATCTTCTGTGCTCCACTCCCCTCGTACTGAGGAAGTACCCAAACCTCCATGATATGTTCTTGTTTATTCCTTTGTTTCTTTTTCTATGTGTCCATTTTTTCTCTATATTTATACGACATTTTTCTGGAAAATTGCAAGTTTTGATTACAACATGTTATAAATGTTAGATATTGATATTGTACTTTCCTTGCTGAGTCCCCTTTCCTTCTTTCTCCCCCACTTTTTTCTTTCTTTTCTTTCTTTCTCTCTTTCTCATTTTCCCCTTTCATCTACAATTATAGTTTTTGTTTGCAGTGTTTTTTATATTGATGCTGTATCTTTTTCCTTATTGCATTCTTGTATGCAATAAAGATTTTCTTTAAACTTAAAAAAATAGCTGCAGTGATCAAATAGTCACAGTTTGATGTCACACAGGAGCTGGTGGACCACACTTTAACTCCATGTAGCCATTTTAACCTCACAGTGCTGGCAGAGAAATGTATTTGGACATTTGACCCAGAAAAGCTTATATCTTCAATAGTATACAAAAGACCCGATTCACAAAGATAACCTTGTGGCCATAAAGATACTACTTGCAAATGCCCTTTGCAAATTCCCAAAGTTACAAACTATGACACTAAGTTTAGACAAAACGTCTACATTTACCTTGTTTTAATCGGGCCCAGTGCCTCTTCGACTCAATGTCTCCTTATAGCACAAAAGGAATGTGCTTCTCACATCTCTGCATCTGCTGTCGGCGCAACAGATATGTCCTTACAGTAAGCCTGAGAGTAGACGTGCTGCTGCCATTTTCCATCTTTTTGATAAAATTATTTGTGTAACTTCACAAATCTGTACAGTTTGATTATCTGGTCAGCACCTCCCTTCATTGAATCATCGCAAACCTGAATTTCTATAGTCTGTCCACAATGTTATGTGTACGTGTTGCTGTTAGGTATGGATGAAAACACAATAATGTGGGTGGGATTCTAGAGAAATTTACAAATTTCATGTTACATGTAAGTCTCAAAAATTTGCATTACCTGATTTGGCATAATTTGTGCCCCCAGGAAATTGGTTCTAGCAAAACAGGTCTTGAAATATGGGTAAAACCTGGGACAGAAGACATTTAACAGCTGAAAACGGTCTCCTGCTTGGATTTTGGGTGACTCTTGTAACAGCATGTGCCCTCATGTTCAAAAGTAACTTAAGATACTAACAACCCATATTTAGTGCTATAATTTCGTGTAATTTCCGTAAAATTTCACTAAAATCAAATTGCACATTTTTACTAATCTCTACCTACAGTCTTAAATCCTGCATAACCTCTGGGCACTCTGTAATTCTTGTAACCTTATAGTATTTTACCTTCTATTTGGCCACTGAGTGATGTATAAGTACACAATTTCTTCAAAGTCCATATTCACCGCTTTCTCCTCAATTCATGGCTCAGGGAATGCGGCTGGTTAGCTTTTGCTCTATCCAGTCTCAACATCTCTTAAGCATCTATGTATGCACATATGTATTTGTTTATTTATCTATTTGTAAAATATGACTTCTCACATTTAGACCCATCAGAGCACCTTCTAGAGGTGGTGGACTGTGCGGGATACTTGGTAGCTGTTTGCAATCACAGTTCATTCTTAGAGAATTACTGTCAACAGAGGATGCTTCAACTAGAAACATGACGTTAAACTCAAATTCCTTTATTTACCACTTTGGTGTCAACCTACATTAGCATGATGATTAAAAATTAATTTTGGCTAAACCACAGAATACTAGCACCTGCGCCATACTTTGTATAGTAGATGTCAAATCGGCCTATACATTTGAATGCCATGATGAACAATCGATTTTGCAGGAATAGAATCTACCTGGAAGCCAAAGTTGGGTGAATAACTCTTTGTAGACTTTGCTCGTCTAGACAGGATAAAATGCTATGTCTTCAAGTCACTCAAGTATGTTAGCATCTTTCTTTAAATGATAGCAATGAAAGCATGGCGTCCAAAATGTGCTTCAGACTACCACCTTAGTTTCCCTTGGACATGTGTAGGTGTTAGTGACTCATATATCACCCAGACCCTGTGATCTTTTGAAATTTACCTTTAGTATTGGTTCTTATATCAAAAACACGATGGGCCTCATTTATGAGGCCCCTTGCGCCGTCGGAACGTCACTTTTTGGGACATTCCTTTGCGCATGAGCCTGCTCCATATTTACAAGGCAGCACTAAGCCACTTTTGTTGGCTTAATGCTGCCTCGTAAATATTGTCCCCTTTAACACAGTTTTCTGAATTAAAGGGGCATGCAAAGTGTGTCGATGGGGGTGTTCCAAGTAATGTTCATGGCACTTTGATATTGCCCCAGATTTACGAGAAATCGTAAATCTGATGTAGCGCAAAAACCTACGCCTCAGGGAGGCACAACAAGGAGAAATATGTTTATTTCTAATCCTCATTTTCCTTTTTCTATTTGTGCTGAATTTCAGCACACGTAGAAAACGGAAAAGGCCTCTTGTGATTGTTGTTGTGCAGAAAAGGTTTCCCTCTCATAGATACAGCACATTCCTGCCCTTTTCTTTTGCCGCAGAGCAGCAGGAGGGCCTCCTTCACTGCCCTACGGCAAAATCACTTAAATGAGGCCCGTTGCATTTAGGAGCACGTTGAAAACCTGCAACTTCAATAATTAACTGTAAGACGCAAGTAGTTATATATCAAGATGTTTTATTTCTGTTTACGGTGCACTATTTAATCTAAAATTAACAATTACAGTCGTTTTTCAAAATGTAATTTATATTTAGGATGCTGTGATTTAGACTGTCATTTTACAAAACATTGGAAGCTTGTTATACTCTGAGCCTGAACTTAATGAAACGAATTCAATAAGGCAACAGATGAATGCATATCAATGTCTAGCACAGTATATCACATTTAACCTAAATATATAGTAAATCTCTCTATCTCAAATTCATAAGGTTCATTTATGACAGATGTACACAATCCTAACATTGAACAATGGAGAAATGAACAACTTTGCTGACTGTATTATTATTCAAAATGTAAGAGTGAAACTGGCATGGAAATGAAATATGCTGAAAACAACAGATGGGAACTGAAAGGAGATTTTAGTTGGAATTCATGTTGAAAGTACTGTACGTCTAAAAAAATGTTTCCCAAATGTTCAACATTCAATAACAATATTAACCTCTCTCTCGATTCCAAAAACGCTTTTTTTACACAGGAGCAAAGAGAACAACTTTCTGAAACTGTAGTTTACGTCAATTAAATAGACGTATTAACAGTAAAATGCACATTTTCAATGTTTGCATTTTAAATTAGTTGCACACCCAAAGAACATGTTCTGAGGATAAACGAGGAAAAAAATCCTCAACCTGTTCAAGCTTAAGTTAAAACATTTTTAGCTCAGAGGCTTCTATTCGTTATCTGAACACAAGCATTGTTTCCGGACGAATCATGTTTATTAGTAATGTGGGAAACCACATCACTGATGTTTTCACCACAGAGCATTTCATCTTTCGAAATCCGGCGAAATGGTTGCGTGACAAATTGGCAAATGATGATGACTATTATGCACGAATGTATGTATGTTAGTCTCCATTTCTCAGGGTCCATCTTATGAAGACCCTCTATTGCCACATACCATTGGCACACACATACAATAAGGGTCGACATATTTCATGGCACATGATCCCACCATAACAAGCGTTGCCAGTCATATTGGCTACGTCTCTCAACAACCATCGTTTAAAAGTAGGAAATCTATTAGTACGATTTTAATACTACATGAGTCCTAGTTGACTTTTGTGGTATTCTTAAGGTATGGTAGTCATACATTTTCAAGAGCACTCCAATGTACAAAATGTACACATGAAGAATTTCCAAGAGAAGAGAAAACCTGCATGCAGCAGTAATTGTTTTAAAAAATTCAGGGAAAATATCTCCATCCAGCAGTAGCATTTCTCCAAATCCACGTGAGGATTGAAACCTCATAGGAAAAAAATTAGAACCCTACAGTTTCTGTTAGCAAATTAATGTTCAGATTTCTACCATATTCCTGTTGAGGAAGTTATCTGCGCGGACGACAGAGACCTCTGCCATTAGGATGCAGAAATCTGTCACCGAGGGAAAGAACTCTGAATGGAAGGGAATAGGAAACACCATGCAATTGGCATATTTCACATATCTGACCAACATTTAAGCATCTAGACTCTTCCCTCTCCCCCTCTTCCTCAGTATTTGGATGCTACACAACAGCTACATATTCCAAGATGAAGCCAGCCCCCTCAAAAAGGATGAGGAACCTCACTAAGGAGGAGACAGATTTTGCAGTTACATTTGTTGTTGGTCTTTACAGCGAAATACATTGTCTGTCTTCACGCATCTACATTGGAGTGGAGAATACTGCCATGTTGCAGGGGTTGACAGACTCTGTCAATTCATTGGATTGAAGTCACGCATCATGGGGACCGCAATAAAAAGCAAAAAGACAAGGAGGTGGGTGAAGGAGACGTACCCCGGAATACAGGTCACAAAATCTATTTGTGGGGTAGACATGGATCCTGCCTTCTTCACCTCCACTTCAATGAGCATATCTTCACCACTATTATCCTGAGCATCTATATGGCCTGCTGTTCTACTGCAACTACAATGAAACTGCCTACTCTCACAATTATGTCTTGTATTACCACTCATGTTACTCTGGTATCTGCCACCCTTCACAGACACCACCTCTAGTATTCTCCGTTCCAGAGAACAACTTATCAAAATCATTCTCAACATGCTGTCATTCTGCATAGGTCTCGCTCAGTGCTATCAATATCACTACCACACCATAGTGTAACTGAAAAACATGTGTAATCAAAAAAGGACTAGTCTGATTATATGTGGTACAGGGCTCAGGACTGTATGAGGAAGGGGAGGAACCGTTTTGTTTCCTTATGAAGCCCTCACCCATCAACCTAGGTGGTGGCATGCTTCATCATCGGGCCCACCCAGTGACACCGAATGTGTCCCGGGTGTGCTTCGAAGCCTGTATTATAGCAGAGCAGCTATGTTACTGAGTGTGCAGTGAAAAGTAAAGTGACGGTGATAGTTTAAAAACTATTCAGTGGTCCCAGTAACCAGGGGGTGTCTTTAATATCTGGGCCTCTGATAGTAATAAAAGCAAGGCTAAGGATATAGGTGGAGTATTAATTATGAACTCCTGCATCCGGTGGGTGGTCTACATGTTTCAGCCAGGCCTTTCTGTAATTCTGGCTTTCCTCAGGACCATAAAATATGAGAAGGTGAGATCTACACTTAAAGTGAGTGTGAGATCTAAAATGTGTTGCACACGCTAAGGTACCATACGTGTTATAGGGGGATTTCCCTCTCCAAGCATAACTAGACATACAACATGAGGCCGGTCCTTTCGCTATTTAGCTCCCCGTGCCTGGAATGACCTCCCGATTCCCTTAAGACAGGCTTCCAGCCTTCTCTCTTTCCGAAAGGCCCTCAAAACATGGCTTTTCCCTTAACTGGCTTTTTCTGTTTTTATGTTCCCTTCAGTTGTTATGTTGCTCCCTTTTGGTGGGTACCTTCGCTAAAGCGCCGGGATGCTCTGTGGAGTGGCCGTGCGCTATAGAAGCACAAAATTAACATAACATAACATAACATTAAGGACAAACAAACATACAGTAAAAGAGTCTAATTTTGATTAATACCATTATCACGTTAGATAAATTTTTGCCGGTAGTACGTGCTAGATAGGCGGGAAAAATGTGGCAAAAGATGAAACAGTAGTGGTGATACGGTTTGGTGAAATTACCGATATATGAGGCAGGACGTGTGGTGGGCTATGTCGGGTAGGCACACACATACATATGTAAAGAGTGAACACATTAAATTTGTACCCTTACGCTTTCGATTTGAAGAAAATACCCCTATGGATGTTTCCGGCAGCGGAACTGACCATGTAATAAAAAGGCAAGTGGCGTGAGGGTCATTAAAACCTGTGGGGAGAAGAGTTCTTAACCAGTAGTTGATAAGTGGTCTACTCAGGACTTGGCTGATCAGGGCCTTCTCGAGACCTGTTCACTGCAGCGGAACTCCGAAGGAAATGATCCCCGGTAGCGCTGGCACTTAAGTACCCAGATCGGCGTTTACAGGTGTTGCTCGTTGTGCAGATTTTGAGCCAGTAGCGTCTCTGGAAAAAAACAAAGAGAAAAGACTGCACGTGTGAGGGTGCCTGGCGTCCATTGTCATGGTGTTCAGGTGTGCACACATGAGTTGTGGGAGGTGCTGTGAATGGCAGAGAGTAAGTGGCGGCTCTGGAAAGGTAAAAAACATTAAAAGATGGCACACATGCGGGCGCAAGGCGTCCGTTGTCATGGTGATCTGGCGTGCGTGTGTGAGGTGCTGGGGATGACAGAGAACTGATGTAATGTCCAGGTGAGCTCGTGTGCAGATCGGCTAAAGAGGAAGGATCTGTGCACATGGGCCAAGACAGTGTGATCGGTCTTGGTATTAGCCTTAAGCACGAATGAAAGTGGACATTACAACAGTTCTCTGTCATCCCCAGCACCTCAGTGAGAAGGGTATGCCCAGACGTGGGTCCCGTGCTCACTACACCACTGGAGTCAAGCTATCCTGGCTGAAGAGGGGTGAAACCCCGAAACCGGTCCTAGGATGCTTTATTCTGGTCCAGGGAAGACATGGCCTGGCAGTTCGTCTGTACTGTTCCCATGAGGCACATGGTCAAGACTGATTTGCTTATGGCTATGTCTGAACTGGGGTGGCGTGGTGGGCAAAATAACGATGGAATGAACCCAGATCTATGACTGGGGGTGAATGTTTGACAATGTTCAACATTCCGTCCATCATCGTTTTGTGCTGCACTCAGTAACATACCTGCTCCGCATTAATACAGGCGTTGAAGCACACCCGGGACACACTCGGTGTCACTGGACGGGCCGGATGATGAAGCATGCCACCAACTAGGTTGGTGGGTGAGGGCTTCATAAGGATAGAAAACGTTTCCTCCCCTTCCTCATACAGTCCTGAGTCCTGTACCACATATAATCAGCCTAGTCCTTTTTGATTACACATAAATAGACTTGGGGATACAGACTGGCTATCTAGTCCTCTCTCTTTCTCCTTGATAATTGCAAACTGAATATCATACCACTATAATTAATCTCTTGTGTTTAATATATGATGAGACAATTTACTCAACGTAAATGTAGAATGTCATGAGTGCCTCAAACATTCACCCACTTCTTGTATTATTCTATTTTAAATTCCTGTGTTATTGGCTCATATACCATCTAACACCACCTAAACATCTGCAGCAACTGCTGCCCTGAATTGTGAACTGGCCTCAGACAGCAGACGGATGATAGGACATGGGTAATCTTCAGCCTGATCATTTGTGATTTCAGTAACTGTATATCTCTGCATATGTGTCAGGATGTGTAGTTGAATGTGCCTAAAACATTATTTCCACACAAGTTATTTATTTTTGAACAATTGATCAAATATTTAAACTGCCAGGCCAGAACCCAGTACCTTCTACTCACCAAATGCATCCATACATTGTGTAACTTCATTTTAAAGGATATGTACATGTCTCCCATCACCTACTCTGGCCAGCCAGTGATGTCAAACATTGTGGTATATATCCATTGTCACTGTACCTAATGCTCTCACATGTCATTAAAGTGACACCCCAATAATGGAACCTTTATCCCAGTTGAAACAACACAGGAAAGGCGTCTACATTGTTTATTCACTGTCACAAACACATTCTACAAAACCCCCATTCTACTTCTGTTCATATGGCTCACAACTAGACATATGTTTCTCTTGTAAGCTTCATTGGTAAACAGAATCTAGTTTCCACTCTACATCCTACCCTAAGATGTCATCAGGGGCTATACTTTAAGCATCTATTCTGCTCTCTACCATCTGCCAGACAGTGTTGTTTCTAAGCATTAGAAGTCAAGTACGGTACATCACCATTCATACTTTCTCATCATCAGTTGGAATATATCTTAACTTGGCCATTGCTCCCCAGCTGCTTGATTAATATAGACATAGCCATCACTGTGTTTGAAGACACTGATTCAACAGCTGACATTAAGGCATACATACACAAAGGCAGCATGTGTGGCAGTATCAGATTTAATGCCATCATATATCAGCTTTAGGGTCAGTATGCTAAAATTAAACATGACTGGTGATGGCCTTTACACAAGTTTACACAATCTTTAATGTTCAACATTCAACTTAAATTTTCTTTCTCTTGCAGCTTTTGGGGAAGATGCCACACCATACATGAGTGGAGGACCTTTGGCAGCCCCATGAGAGTAACCTGTTACAAGCTGCCATATCTGTTTCCAACACTGCTAAAGAGGATGAGAAGATTGTTGGCCTCACCCAGAATGCCATCCTTAATGCTGCCTCAATGCTAGCTGGCATGTTTTATCCTTGGGCTCTCCAAAGTATTGCAAGTTCCTAGCCAACATCTAAATATCCATTGATGCTTGTCCTAACTGTGCAGGGCTTTCCTTCAAACAGCCCTCAACCAACAGGAACCTCAGTTGACTCCCTTTGTCACTACGCACTACTTCCATGAAGGTTTACCTCAGGTCGTCAATCAATCTACTGGGGAAGAGGACAACCCTACTGAGTATGAACTCTGTCGCATTCACCAGTTTACCGGCCCCATAACCTCTCAGGTTATTTCCACCCTCTCCATGACGGACAATCTGTTAACTTTTGCAGTCCGGCAAGTATGTGAGGGAATGCATGTTGTCATGAGTGAATACTAACTTCTGAGAAGATTTCTTCAACAACAGACCTTCGTGTAGGGTGATATATGTGACAGGTGGTGACCCTGTGCAATACTGACATCCATTAGGAAGGGCTGGATTGATTGACATTTATTGATATCCATTAATATCCTCTGAAAACATTTAGAAATCTGCCTATACTAATAGTACTTCCTATGCTTAGAATACCTCTAATAATTACCAGACTCCTGTGAACCATTTGATGATCCAACCGTACATCCTCCTGCAGACATTAAATGGGAGTACTACACTGCTAAGTTCTGACCCCAACTTAGTTCCATTATATCTGCTGATTGGGGGGATCCATGAAGTGTGGGATTTTCTGTGGGATCATGGTGAAGTGCACTTTGAAATGCAAAAAAAACAATTAAAAGCACAAAGCTAGATTTTAGACTGCAGGGAAACATAAAACACCCATTTGCTTCTAACATCTACACATACATAGGTTTCCTCCCCTGATTGTCAGGTCTTGAGAACAATGGAACATTACCCTTGCCAGATTTGTTAGCATTTTTTCTAAAACATGGCGATCCCCTCTAATCTTCCCCATTCAATAACACTTCCCTACCAAGGCTTAAGGCCTGATTTAGATTTTGGTGGACAGGTTACTCTTTCACAAAGGTGACAGATATGCCATCTGCTGAAATTTACAGCCCCTATCGCCACCACAGAGTCACTTTTTCTGACGTTGTGGTGGTGATAGGGGCTTAGCCGCATTTACAAGGCAGCGTTAAACCGCTGCCTAGTAAATAAGGCCCCCTGTCATGCTATGGTTAGCGTGAAACGGGTAGCCAGTGAGTGTTGAGGTGGCCGTTCCACCGCAACACCCATTAATTTTGCCCCCATGTACAAGGGCAGATTACATAGGAGGTGAAACAAGGAGAAATTTATAATTTCTTCTCGTTTTTGCTTTTTCCATTTGTGCGGCCTTGTGCAGTACACATGACAAAAGCAAACTCCCATGGATTTTTTATGTACAGGAAGGTCCCCCTTTCAGGACATAAACAATCTGTAAAATAAACTACCATTGTGTACCGTTCATGTGTGATGCATGAAGCAGCACACATAAAAGTGACAAAATAGTATTTTAGGATTGTTTATGTGCAGGAAGGGGCACATTCCTACAAATAAACAATCCTACCCTGCATGCAGACACCCTTGCACTATGGTGGAAGTGTGCCTGCGTTGGTACTACACTGCTAAGTGTAGCGCCAGCACAGGGGGAAATGCAAGGCCGCACCATATCCTCGTAAATAAGGTGAAGCCTTGCGTTTCAGAAGTGGTGAGGTGAGGCGTTAAGCCATGACGGCTAACTCTTCACTCTGCCCTTTCCTTGAACATATGCCCCACAATTTTAAGGCAGGTGCTTATAGTCTTAAAATTAATGTTCAGTCATCTTCAGCAAGTTGGACCCCACAGACTCTGGGTGAAGCTCAACACCAGGCAAATAGGGGTCAGATATTCTCCAGGTTCCGAAAAAGTGGATGGTCAAGATGTGCAAATTCAATTTTTGCAGGAATGCCTACACGTGCAGTACAACACCCATAAGAGCGAGCCATTGGCTCAGACCCTGAGACTATGATAAATGTGCTCAGTTGGAATATTGCAGGCTTGAAACAGAAATTAGATGACAAGAACTGAGTAACATTTGTTAAAGCAAAAACTATTTGCTGTTTCTAAGAGCCCTGGGTCACGGACGACATTATTATGGATAGCTTTTGTACATATATGATGAAAGCCACAAAGGAAACATAAGGGAGACCGAGAGGCAGTTTAACCATCTGAATATCTACTCAGTTGTGTCAGTCCATCATGTGTTTTCCCAAATTAACAATAACTTTCAACTGGTATGGATTTCCAGTGATTTATGGGAGTTAGTCATAATGAATGTTTATTTTTTGCCAAGCCTACCACCAGAAATGTATATGCTACTCAGAGAGTTAGAGAAAAAGTTGGTAGCATCTGACAACATTTTAAGTGATCTTTACCCCTTAACTGTCCACGGGTAAGGCAAAATATTATCTTTGTATGTTGGTACTTAAACACTAAACCTGATGTCACACTGGCTAACTTAGATGTATTTAATAATTTCGCCATCCGCAGACCAACTTATCCTTCAACTTTGCCTATTCGCAGCTAAAGGAGTGGGGCCTCCCTAATGTCCTGTGCACTTAAAAATGAACTACAACCAGTCACGGCTCCTTCGGGAAGGTGGAGGAGTGTTGCCTCACTGCTTTGTAAACAAAACAGGTGATGGACCGAATGTGGATCAATATCACACATTCACCCCAGTCCAAAGATCTGGGCCCAAATCCATCGTTTTTTTGCACTCCACACCACCCTGGGTTAGACAATGGCGATATGCAAATCAGCTCTGACCCTGTGCCCAATGGGAACAGTCCAGTCCGAACTACAAAAGCCATGTCCTTCCCAGAACGGAATCAAGCATCCGAGGACCGGACCGGTTTCGAGGTAACACCTCTCATCAGCCCGGCTAGCTTGACTCCAGTGGTGTGGAGTGCCTGGGACCCAGGTCTGAGCATCCCCAGCGCACTTATGGCGGTATTGCAAACAAAACAGGTGATGGACCGAATGTGGAGCAGTGTCACACATTCACCCCAGTCCAAAGATCTGGGCCCAAATCCATCGTTTTTTTGCACTCCACACCACCCTGGGTTAGACAATGGCGATATGCAAATCAGCTCTGACCCTGTGCCCCATGGGAACAGTCCAGTCCGAACTACAAAAGCCATGTCCTTCCCAGAACAGAATCAAGCATCCGAGGACCGGACCGGTTTCGAGGTAACACCTCTCATCAGCCCGGCTAGCTTGACTCCAGTGGTGTGGAGTGCCTGGGACCCACGTCTGAGCATCCAAAGCGCACTTATGGCGGTATTGCAAACAAAACAGGTGATGGACCGAATGTGGATCAATGTCACACATTCACCCCAGTCCAAAGATCTGGGCCCAAATCCATCGTTTTTTTGCACTCCACACCACCCTGGGTTAGACAATGGCGATATGCAAATCAGCTCTGACCCTGTGCCCCATGGGAACAGTCCAGTCCGAACTACAAAAGCCATGTCCTTCCCAGAACGGAATCAAGCATCCGAGGACCGGACCGGTTTTGATTCCGTTCTGGGAAGGACATGGCTTTTGTAGTTCGGACTGCACTGCTCCCATGGGGCACAGGGTCAGAGCTGATTTGCATATCGCCATTGTGTAACCCAGGGTGGTGTGGAGTGTAAAAAAACGATGGATTTGGGCCCAGATCTTTGGACTGGGATGAGTGTGTGACATTGATCCACATTCGGTCCATCACCTGTTGTGTTTGCATATTCCGCCCTAAGTGCGCTGGGGATGCCCAGACGTGGGTCCCAGGCACTCCACACCACTGGAGTCAAGCTAGCCGGGCTGATGAGAGGTGTTACCTCGAAACCGGTCCGGTCCTCAGATGCTTGATTCCGTTCTGGGAAGGACATGGCTTTTGTAGTTCGGACTGCACTGTTCCCATGGGGCACAGGGTCAGAGCTGATTTGCATATCGCCATTGTCTAACCCAGGGTGGTGTGGAGTGCAAAAAAACGATGGATTTGGGCCCAGATCTTTGTACTGGGATGAGTGTGTGACATTGATCCACATTCGGTCCATCACCTGTTGTGTTTGCATATTCCGCCCTAAGTGCGCTGGGGATGCCCAGACGTGGGTCCCAGGCCCTCCACACCACTGGAGTCAAGGTAGCTGGGCTGATGAGAGGTGTTACCTCGAAACCGGTCCGGTCCTCGGATGCTTGATTCCGTTCTGGGAAGGACATGGCTTTTGTAGTTCGGACTGCACTGTTCCCATGGGGCACAGGGTCAGAGCTGATTTGCATATCGCCATTGTCTAACCCAGGGAGGTGTGGAGTGCAAAAAAACGATGGATTTGGGCCCAGATCTTTGGACTGGGATGAGTGTGTGACATTGATCCACATTCGGTCCATCACCTGTTGTGTTTGCATATTCCGCCCTAAGTGCGCTGGGGATGCCCAGATGTGGGTCCCAGGCACTCCACACCACTGGAGTCAAGCTAGCCGGGCTGATGAGAGGTGTTACCTCGAAACCGGTCCGGTCCTCGGATGCTTGATTCCGTTCTGGGAAGGACATGGCTTTTGTAGTTCGGACTGCACTGTTCCCATGGGGCACAGGGTCAGAGCTGATTTGCATATCGCCATTGTCTAACCCAGGGTGGTGTGGAGTCCAAAAAATCGATGGATTTGGGCCCAGATCTTTGGACTGGGATGAGTGTGTGACATTGATCCACATTCGTCCATCACCTGTTGTGTTTGCATATTCCGCCCTTAGTGCGCTGGGGATGCCCAGACGTGGGTCCCAGGCACTCCACACCACTGGAGTCAAGCTAGCCGGGCTGATGAGAGGTGTTACCTCGAAACCGGTCCGGTCCTCGGATGCTTGATTCCGTTCTGGGAAGGACATGGCTTTTGTAGTTCGGACTGCACTGTTCCCATGGGGCACAGGGTCAGAGCTGATTTGCATATCGCCATTGTCTAACCCAGGGTGGTGTGGAGTGCAAAAAAACGATGGATTTGGGCCCAGATCTTTGGACTGGGATGAGTGTGTGACATTGATCCACATTCGGTCCATCACCTGTTGTGTTTGCATATTCCGCCCTAAGTGCGCTGGGGATGCCCAGACGTGGGTCCCAGGCACTCCACACCACTGGAGTCAAGCTAGCCGGGCTGATGAGAGGTGTTACCTCAAAACCGGTCCGGTCCTCGGATGCTTGATTCCGTTCTGGGAAGGACATGGCTTTTGTAGTTCGGACTGCACTGTTCCCATGGGGCACAGGGTCAGAGCTGATTTGCATATCGCCATTGTCTAACCCAGGGTGGTGTGGAGTGCAAAAAAACGATGGATTTGGGCCCAGATCTTTGGACTGGGATGAGTGTGTGACATTGATCCACATTCGGTCCATCACCTGTTGTGTTTGCATATTCCGCCCTAAGTGCGCTGGGGATGCCCAGACGTAGGTCCCAGGCACTCCACACCACTGGAGTCAAGGTAGCTGGGCTGATGAGAGGTGTTACCTCGAAACCGGTCCGGTCCTCGGATGCTTGATTCCGTTCTGGGAAGGACATGGCATTTGTAGTTCGGACTGCACTGTTCCCATGGGGCACAGGGTTAGAGCTGATTTGCATATCGCCATTGTCTAACCCAGGGAGGTGTGGAGTGCAAAAAAACGATGGATTTGGGCCCAGATCTTTGGACTGGGATGAGTGTGTGACATTGATCCACATTCGGTCCATCACCTGTTGTGTTTGCATATTCCGCCCTAAGTGCGCTGGGGATGCCCAGATGTGGGTCCCAGGCACTCCACACCACTGGAGTCAAGCTAGCCGGGCTGATGAGAGGTGTTACCTCGAAACCGGTCCGGTCCTCGGATGCTTGATTCCGTTCTGGGAAGGACATGGCTTTTGTAGTTCGGACTGCACTGTTCCCATGGGGCACAGGGTCAGAGCTGATTTGCATATCGCCATTGTCTAACCCAGGGTGGTGTGGAGTGCAAAAAATCGATGGATTTGGGCCCAGATCTTTGGACTGGGATGAGTGTGTGACATTGATCCACATTCGGTCCATCACCTGTTGTGTTTGCATATTCCGCCCTTAGTGCGCTGGGGATGCCCAGACGTGGGTCCCAGGCACTCCACACCACTGGAGTCAAGCTAGCCGGGCTGATGAGAGGTGTTACCTCGAAACCGGTCCGGTCCTCGGATGCTTGATTCCGTTCTGGGAAGGACATGGCTTTTGTAGTTCGGACTGCACTGTTCCCATGGGGCACAGGGTCAGAGCTGATTTGCATATCGCCATTGTCTAACCCAGGGTGGTGTGGAGTGCAAAAAAACGATGGATTTGGGCCCAGATCTTTGGACTGGGATGAGTGTGTGACATTGATCCACATTCGGTCCATCACCTGTTGTGTTTGCATATTCCGCCCTAAATGCTCTGGGGATGCCCAGACGTGGGTCCCAGGCACTCCACACCACTGGAGTCAAGCTAGCCGGGCTGATGAGAGGTGTTACCTCAAAACCGGTCCGGTCCTCGGATGCTTGATTCCGTTCTGGGAAGGACATGGCTTTTGTAGTTCGGACTGCACTGTTCCCATGGGGCACAGGGTCAGAGCTGATTTGCATATCGCCATTGTCTAACCCAGGGTGGTGTGGAGTGCAAAAAAACGATGGATTTGGGCCCAGATCTTTGGACTGGGATGAGTGTGTGACATTGATCCACATATGGTCCATCACCTGTTGTGTTTGCATATTCCGCCCTAAGTGCGCTGGGGATGCCCAGACGTGGGTCCCAGGCACTCCACACCACTGGAGTCAAGCTAGCCGGGCTGATGAGAGGTGTTACCTCGAAACCGGTCCGGTCCTCGGATGCTTGATTCCGTTCTGGGAAGGACATGGCTTTTGTAGTTCGGACTGCACTGTTCCCATGGGGCACAGGGTCAGAGCTGATTTGCATATCGCCATTGTCTAACCCAGGGAGGTGTGGAGTGCAAAAAAACGATGGATTTGGGCCCAGATCTTTGGACTGGGATGAGTGTGTGACATTGATCCACATTCGGTCCATCACCTGTTGTGTTTGCATATTCCGCCCTAAGTGCGCTGGGGATGCCCAGATGTGGGTCCCAGGCACTCCACACCACTGGAGTCAAGCTAGCCAGGCTGATGAGAGGTGTTACCTCGAAACCGGTCCGGTCCTCGGATGCTTGATTCCGTTCTGGGAAGGACATGGCTTTTGTAGTTCGGACTGCACTGTTCCCATGGGGCACAGGGTCAGAGCTGATTTGCATATCGCCATTGTCTAACCCAGGGTGGTGTGGAGTGCAAAAAATCGATGGATTTGGGCCCAGATCTTTGGACTGGGATGAGTGTGTGACATTGATCCACATTCGTCCATCACCTGTTGTGTTTGCATATTCCGCCCTTAGTGCGCTGGGGATGCCCAGACGTGGGTCCCAGGCACTCCACACCACTGGAGTCAAGCTAGCCGGGCTGATGAGAGGTGTTACCTCGAAACCGGTCCGGTCCTCGGATGCTTGATTCCGTTCTGGGAAGGACATGGCTTTTGTAGTTCGGACTGCACTGTTCCCATGGGGCACAGGGTCAGAGCTGATTTGCATATCGCCATTGTCTAACCCAGGGTGGTGTGGAGTGCAAAAAAACGATGGATTTGGGCCCAGATCTTTGGACTGGGATGAGTGTGTGACATTGATCCACATTCGGTCCATCACCTGTTGTGTTTGCATATTCCGCCCTAAGTGCGCTGGGGATGCCCAGACGTGGGTCCCAGGCACTCCACACCACTGGAGTCAAGCTAGCCGGGCTGATGAGAGGTGTTACCTCAAAACCGGTCCGGTCCTCGGATGCTTGATTCCGTTCTGGGAAGGACATGGCTTTTGTAGTTCGGACTGCACTGTTCCCATGGGGCACAGGGTCAGAGCTGATTTGCATATCGCCATTGTCTAACCCAGGGTGGTGTGGAGTGCAAAAAAACGATGGATTTGGGCCCAGATCTTTGGACTGGGATGAGTGTGTGACATTGATCCACATTCGGTCCATCACCTGTTGTGTTTGCATATTCCGCCCTAAGTGCGCTGGGGATGCCCAGACGTGGGTCCCAGGCACTCCACACCACTGGAGTCAAGGTAGCTGGGCTGATGAGAGGTGTTACCTCGAAACCGGTCCGGTCCTCGGATGCTTGATTCCGTTCTGGGAAGGACATGGCTTTTGTAGTTCGGACTGCACTGTTCCCATGGGGCACAGGGTTAGAGCTGATTTGCATATCGCCATTGTCTAACCCAGGGAGGTGTGGAGTGCAAAAAAACGATGGATTTGGGCCCAGATCTTTGGACTGGGATGAGTGTGTGACATTGATCCACATTCGGTCCATCACCTGTTGTGTTTGCATATTCCGCCCTAAGTGCGCTGGGGATGCCCAGATGTGGGTCCTAGGCACTCCACACCACTGGAGTCAAGCTAGCCGGGCTGATGAGAGGTGTTACCTCGAAACCGGTCCGGTCCTCGGATGCTTGATTCCGTTCTGGGAAGGACATGGCTTTTGTAGTTCGGACTGCACTGTTCCCATGGGGCACAGGGTCAGAGCTGATTTGCATATCGCCATTGTCTAACCCAGGGTGGTGTGGAGTGCAAAAAATCGATGGATTTGGGCCCAGATCTTTGGACTGGGATGAGTGTGTGACATTGATCCACATTCGGTCCATCACCTGTTGTGTTTGCATATTCCGCCCTTAGTGCGCTGGGGATGCCCAGACGTGGGTCCCAGGCACTCCACACCACTGGAGTCAAGCTAGCCGGGCTGATGAGAGGTGTTACCTCGAAACCGGTCCGGTCCTCGGATGCTTGATTCCGTTCTGGGAAGGACATGGCTTTTGTAGTTCGGACTGCACTGTTCCCATGGGGCACAGGGTCAGAGCTGATTTGCATATCGCCATTGTCTAACCCAGGGTGGTGTGGAGTGCAAAAAAACGATGGATTTGGGCCCAGATCTTTGGACTGGGATGAGTGTGTGACATTGATCCACATTCGGTCCATCACCTGTTGTGTTTGCATATTCCGCCCTAAGTGCGCTGGGGATGCCCAGACGTGGGTCCCAGGCACTCCACACCACTGGAGTCAAGCTAGCCGGGCTGATGAGAGGTGTTACCTCAAAACCGGTCCGGTCCTCGGATGCTTGATTCCGTTCTGGGAAGGACATGGCTTTTGTAGTTCGGACTGCACTGTTCCCATGGGGCACAGGGTCAGAGCTGATTTGCATATCGCCATTGTCTAACCCAGGGTGGTGTGGAGTGCAAAAAAACGATGGATTTGGGCCCAGATCTTTGGACTGGGATGAGTGTGTGACATTGATCCACATATGGTCCATCACCTGTTGTGTTTGCATATTCCGCCCTAAGTGCGCTGGGGATGCCCAGACGTGGGTCCCAGGCACTCCACACCACTGGAGTCAAGCTAGCCGGGCTGATGAGAGGTGTTACCTCGAAACCGGTCCGGTCCTCGGATGCTTGATTCCGTTCTGGGAAGGACATGGCTTTTGTAGTTCGGACTGCACTGTTCCCATGGGGCACAGGGTCAAAGTTGATTTGCATATCGCCATTGTCTAACCCAGGGTAGTGTGGAGTGCAAAAAAACGATGGATTTGGGCCCAGATCTTTGGACTGGGATGAGTGTGTGACATTGATCCACATTCGGTCCATCACCTGTTGTGTTTGCATATTCCGCCCTAAGTGCGCTGGGGATGCCCAGAGGTGGGTCCCAGGCACTCCACACCACTGGAGTCAAGCTAGCCGGGCTGATGAGAGGTGTTACCTCGAAACCGGTCCGGTCCTCGGATGCTTGATTCCGTTCTGGGAAGGACATGGCTTTTGTAGTTCGGACTGCACTGTTACCATGGGGCACAGGGTCAGAGCTGATTTGCATATCGCCATTGTCTAACCCAGGGTGGTGTGGAGTGCAAAAAAACGATGGATTTGGGCCCAGATCTTTGGACTGGGATGAGTGTGTGACATTGATCCACATTCGGTCCATCACCTGTTGTGTTTGCATATTCCGCCCTAAGTGCGCTGGGGATGCCCAGACGTGGGTCCCAGGCACTCCACACCACTGGAGTCAAGGTAGCCGGGCTGATGAGAGGTGTTACCTCGAAACCGGTCCGGTCCTCGGATGCTTGATTCCGTTCTGGGAAGGACATGGCTTTTGTTGTTCGGACTGCACTGTTCCCATGGGGCACAGGGTCAGAGCTGATTTGCATATCGCCATTGTCTAACCCAGGGTGGTGTGGAATGCAAAAAAACGATGGATTTGGGCCCAGATCTTTGGACTGGGATGAGTGTGTGACATTGATCCACATTCGGTCCATCACCTGTTGTGTTTGCATATTCCGCCCTAAGTGCGCTGGGGATGCCCAGACGTGGGTCCCAGGCACTCCACACCACTGGAGTCAAGCTAGCCGGGCTGATGAGAGGTGTTACCTCGAAACCGGTCCGGTCCTCGGATGCTTGATTCCGTTCTGGGAAGGACATGGCTTTTGTAGTTCGGACTGCACTGTTCCCATGGGGCACAGGGTCAGAGCTGATTTGCATATCGCCATTGTCTAACCCAGGGTGGTGTGGAGTGCAAAAAAATGATGGATTTGGGCCCAGATCTTTGGACTGGGATGAGTGTGTGACATTGATCCACATTCGGTCCATCACCTGTTGTGTTTGCCTCACTGCTTTGTAGCAGTGAAGTTCATGAAAAATCAAATGATATTAACTTGCTTTATTATAATTTTATTTTGTCATGGTTTCCGGAAGCTATGCAGGGCAGAGCTGCTCTTGTGACAGAAGCAGGGGGAGTGGTGAGCACACTGTAGATGTGCATGAAAGTTTGGACGGTAGTCTCAGGCCTGCCAAACATTTATGCGCACTTTGCATGTTCTCCACACAGGCTCCCGGTCGACGTCTGAGCTCCAAACTTCGGCACTCAGACCAATCAGAATGCTGCATTGCAGCGTTGTGATTGGCTGCTTGGGTATGCTTCCTGTTCTGGCCAGAGCGAGGGACTTCGAGGAAAGACATGACAAGGAAGCGGCAAGAAGGTAAGTTCTTTTTTTCATTTACCACCCCTCTTCTTCTCCTGCATCCGCCCCCTCCTGCCCTTACCCCTCCATCCGCGATCTGTGCCACGCGCCACTGCCTAAAACCCCTAAATGGCTTCATGCCCTCGTATTCACATGAACATTATACATTCCAATCAGAGGGACGTGTAGTTTGATAGATTACATTTTAGGCAATTTGGAAGCATGGAATTTGGTTGACTATCTTGAAACTGATCAAAGAATTGAGAGTGACCCTTACCCGTGAAAGTAAGCATAAGGGTTCCATCGAGGGCTAATTTTAGTAGACCTTAGTTTCATGAAAAAAGGGAAGGGGCATTACAATTAACAACAAACAGGAATTCCTTAACATGGCAACAGCCTAGTAAGCCTTGCACTTGTCTCCCTTGAGCCTTAAATCTCCAGAAAAATACGATTATAGAATACATGGTGAAAAGAGACCCCTACGTCCCAGAGGGGATAGCAAGGTTTGCAATCCTAATTACCCTCTCTCGGTGGTCAAGTATCCAGCAACCTGACTCAGGACATTAGCAAACTACCAAATGTAACCCCCTGTGTATAGAATGGTTCAAACTGGAATGCAGTAAGCTACAAAAAATATCTGTTTCCCTGGCACTGAAAACAAGACACATTACTCAAGATGGGAAAAAGTGCCTAAAAACACCAAGACAGAAGTATAAATGTCTTGTCAAATATAAAAAAGCCTTCTGGGAATTGGTAAGAGGAGGATCGCAAGGTATACCAAAAAATCTAGAGAATACCTTTACGCCTTCTTCTTGGTTTAAGTATTTCTCATCACTGTATAGTTCTGCAAGTCGCAGAAAGCCCACCACCAAGCACAGTGTAGCATGGAGAGGAAGACAGATAGAACAAGCATTTACAATGCAACGGTTTCGCCTTTGCAAATGTTTGAGCTATTGGCATTGTAAATGACAAACTTTTTATTTATGTGTTGGTTTTGAAAACAGATAAATAAATGGCATTGTCTTTTACAATGGCAATAGCTTAATCTCTCGCAAATGCGAGACCTATTGCATTTTCAATGCAATAGGTCACGTATTTACGCAAGTTTGTGCTATTGACATTGCAAATAATTCCCATTGCGCAGCACGCAGACCCGGTCTGTACCAAGGGTTTTATTTATATGGCGGATGGAAACAGGTGGGGAGGGGGGCATGCCAACAAGTTTACCCCCTCACACACATTACCAGTAACGACACTATGAATAGTTCTAGTTTAGTTGCTGTGTGAGAGAAGATGTCATATCTTTACAGTGAAATGACAATCATACTCGGAAACACGGGATATGTACTTTGGCAGGGTTGTCTTCCCTAAGTCAATTCTCCTAAGCAAAGCACTTTAAGAATAAAAAAAATTATTGGACGATTGTTGACAGTAAACTTCGAAGGTGGTTCAAAATGCAGCACCCCGTTGTAAAATTCAGGGAAAAAGTCACTAGCAACTCTAAAGTCAACAAAAACAGACCGTAACGTATTCAATGAGCGCAATGTTCAATAATGTACAAAAGAAAAAAAACGAAGTGAGGGAGGAAAACAATCAGCCGAATTACCAGAATCTGTTAAATCATACTAAAGGAAAGTTGGAAAGAATGGCAAAAAAGACTTGCCTTTCTTGAGAAAAGCGCATACAGAATACATAAATTTAGAATTGTGTGGTATTAGCTACAGAAATTGTACTGCAAAATTCAAATCAAATCAAATCAAATCCACTTTATTCGATTATTTTAAAATCATAAAAGTATGCTATTCAATCGCATAGTAAAATCAGAAATACAAAAAAAGGAAATATATAAAAATTACTGTACAAGAATGTACAATTCATATATACAAGACACACAGTGGTGTTGAATTGATAGTTAATCATTATAGCTTACTTATTATACACGATAGTCAGTCATTCAATACAAATTTACTGACAACAAGTTTAACTTCATGTGCATTCTCAGTTAGTTGGTGGAATTAATTTCAATTTATGATGTTACATTTTCCAGGGATGTTTGCCCCAATAATCTATGTTTCTTGTTACGGATTGAAGCTACCAAAAAATTTGCTACCCCGAGCATGACAACGGGGGATTCCATTAGTTGTAGATAAAATAATGCAGGTTTTACTTGCATGAACCCCCTATGATTTAATAATGGAATAATGAACTTTTTCCTACCTCCCATTTAGAATGGGCAGAAAAACACAAAGTGCATTGTGTCCTGATATGAGTGGTTGTCACACTTTGCAAGGAGCGGCATCCTCTGGTTTGCACCACTCCTTGAAGATTCCCAATAACAAGTGCGACTGATTGAAACGAAATTTAGTAAGCAACCATCGGTGGAAGGGTTTGGTGACAATCGACAGATACGGTTGAATAGACATAAACAGGCTCAGCATATAGTGGGCCTTCACAGTTGGTTTACTTATTTCTGTTGCTTCACGGTCCAGTTCTCTAGATTTTAAAACGTTTGTTTTTACCCAGTTGATGTCAGCCTTAGTTAGACCTTCTGGGTTGGTGTAAATCTCTGGGCGTCCCAGCAAGTTAGATGTTGATTTAATAAAGGACAGCCATTGGATTTCCGCCACTTTATCGAGTAGCATACAATCCCTGATGATCCTGTGGTTCAGAGTGAGATTGGGGTTCAACCAGGTTCTGATCCATAGTAGGATGGGGGCCATATTCAATAGATCTAAAAAAATATCCCATCCCAAGCTCCAGATGTACTGCATAAGTAGCAGTTGATTGGGGGAGACCTAAAAGGGCTCGCAGGAATTTATTTTCCTCTTTCTGAATGAGAGCTGTATCCTTAAAGCCCCATATTGCTGCCCCATACCTTGCGATGGCCATGGTTTTAGCTTTATAGATAGACAAAATTGCCTCTCCTGGTTTTCCACCCAGTCTCTTTGCAAAACCTAGAATAGCAGCCGAAGATCTTCTTACGGCGGCTACTTTATTCAGAACTTGGGGGGCCCATGAACCTAGATCGTCGAACACGACCCCTAGGTAAGTGAAGACCTCTACTTTAGATATTACCGAGTCATTGCATGAGACTGTTTTAAATCACTTTTTCCTATTCCCTAGTGACATGATATGTGATTTTTCTGTGTTGATAACTAGGTCCAATTTTTTCATAAACTCCCCAAAAGAGTTAAGAAGTCGTTGTAAGGCGTTTTGTGTTCTAGCCAATAACACTGTATCATCCGCTTATAGGAGTACAGGGATGGGCGTTCCTCCCATACGCGGAATATCAAGTGTTGCAGTTACCAAGGCATCTTCCAGGGAGTTTATGTATAGTGTGAACAGCATTGGGGCCAATATGCACCCTTGGCGCACCCCCCTACCAGATTTAAACTCTGCCGTACATCTTCCCGCTTGCGTCATTCTAATAGATGCAGACAGGTCTCTATGGAGTTCAGCCCAAAAATTCACCAAGGCCTGGTCAAGTCCCAGCTCCAGAAGCATCATCCACAGCTTTGACCTTTTAACCTGTCAAAAGCTGTGGATAAGTCCATAAATGCCAGAAAAATTGAACCTTTAGCCGCAGCCGTGTATTTGTTAATTATAAGATGTAGGTTTAGGCACTGATCTTCGGTGCCTCTCCCGGCTCTAAAGTTATATTGGGCGTGACTTAGGATGGTATTTTCTGTAGCCCAGGCTGTTATCCTGCAAAACTGTTAATCCGTTCTCTAGCGGAAATAGGTCAATTAAAAGACCCAGCAATAAAGCACAGAATGCTTAATCTTCTGGTGCAAACTTCAGCGGATAGTGGCCAAGCACTCAAACAACAGGTCGTAAATGAGGCGAACAAAACACTACTCTCTTAACAGTGACCCTCTACCACATCAAAACTGGTATGCTTTCAGTAAAGGAGCTAGTCGATGCTTCGTAACTCGTCTAGCAAAAAAATCTAAAGGGAAATTTGACAAGCATTTTCTAGTCGGCAGGCAACTACAAGTGACACTAAAGATACCATTTTCAGCAGAGGGGACCAACATAGATCGTAAACATCCTATAAATGTTGTAATGCATTGAACTGCAAAATACATTGATGGTGGTAATACTTCAATATCCAGTCTCTCTGCCATGGGTGTAATGGTTAAGAGTCATGTTATGGTTTGAGAAACACTTATAATAGTAGTCGGCAGTTAATGGTACATCAGTCCTCTACTGAATAGACGTGATTATAAAACGCCACTCAGCAATTTTGCCTCAATTGCTTTAAAAAGAAAAATGCCTTTTCCGCATTAAACCTGTCGGCTATCCATAAAGCAAGGATAAAAACCAGCCTACGGCAAACATTCTAGAAAGAGCGGACACGTTCATGACAAGCAAATTACAAACAAAAACACTGCACATCACTTAGGACTGCAAGTCAAGCGTCGTGTTTTCAGAAACACAAAACAAATATAGGTACTTACAAAACATTGCAAGAACACTGCAAAGTGAGAAAAAAGTGGATATTTAAGAACAGCCCCACAACAAAATGTAAGTTGTTGGGAGAACCATGTAACAAGAATCAGCATTAGCGTAGAAGAATATTTCAGTCCATGTCTCTCACAATGAGCACATCAACACACAAAGTAGTTCTCATCAGTGCCAACAACAAATCAATGTTAGCGTTTTGACACCGAGAAATAATTTATGCTTTTGCCAATCTAAAGGCAAGTCGCAACATATTCACACCTTATAGTCAGCTGCCAAACTTTTGGCTTTGTCAGTGCTTTTATTCATAGGATTTGTTGCGGAATGATACTTTTGTTACCCAACAAAAAGTGTATTCAAAAACCATAACAAAACAAGCACTGACCAAGCCAAACAGGCGACAGCCAGTTGCAAGGTGTGAACATGTTAGGAATTGCCTCTACGCATTTTGACTGGAAAGAGATGAAAGAAAATGCGGTAAGTATGGGCACTATCATGTAATGGACACGGATTCAGAGACAATATGACTGGCGAAGTAAAGAGGGGTAAATTAATATTCTTGGCTAAAAATTAAGAAGAGGTTAGGATAAGCGGAACATTAATACTGGGAACAGAATGTAATTATTACAGAGCGGAGGCCGCAAGTAGAGCATATAGGTCAATCAAAGAGAGACAAAAAATATGGGGTCAATTTTTAGATGCACAGACACAGAGCCCAGGGTCAATCTGTAGGGCACATGAATCCAGAAGGAGGGTCGTCTGGTTTACGGGCTATTGTGGCTACAGGAATGCTGGGGCGACAGGAGCAACAAAAAAAAAACGAGAAACGTCGAGGAGAGGGTCTGTGCTTCAAAGGGCAGGAGAGCTGGATGCGAGCTTTGGGGCTCCAAAAAGGAAAGTCGGCGGGAAAGGGCACACGGACAGCGGGAGTGGGGGCGGGAACGGGTACACGGACAGCGGGATGGGGGTAGATGGCCTTCAAAGGGTGCGTCACCTCATGCCCAACAAACACACAGATTTGAAATCTGTGTACCTTACCTGCGGTGGAGCAGAAATGCACTCAGAGCTTAGGTCGGGAACTTTCTGAGCCAGTGTGACTCTTCTGCACTTTGAAACACCGGAGCTGTCCGAGTGTCTTCTTGGTTACACCGCCTGCATACGAAAGTGCGACTTTCACCTGCACAGCAAACAACCAGCTCCTTCTACCTATAGCAGCCAACAGCGTTTAATCCCTACCAAGCCACGCTCGGCTACACGTCCCTGCCGCGGGGAGGAGGGGCAAGACAAAGTCCAGGAAGTACTCGGCTGATGGTTGCTGGTATGCCTGACTAACCTTAGAGGTCTCCTGACAAGAGTCCCTTTTGTTCCTGACCATGCACACATCGCAACGCCGAAGTGGAAGCGATCAGGCCTTTCCACAGTGCTTTATTACACACACAGAACTAATCATTGAGCCTGTTCCTCCCGAAGCACAAGGCAACTGTAAAAGCAACAAAAAAAATGAGAAACGGCGAGGAGAGGGTCTGTGCTTCAAAGGGCAGGAGAGCTGGATGCGAGCTTGGGGCTCCAAAAAGGGAAGATGGCGGGAACGGGCACACGGACAACGTGAGGGGGGGCGGGACCAAGCACACAAGGCGTAAAACAAACAGGGAGACGACATGAGACGGGGTAGACGTACAAAGCGAAAAGAAAAGTTTATCAAAATGCTGCTTACCTGATCGCATCCTGGCAACTTAAATCTTGCAGCCCACTCCTGCAAAAGCCACTATGAAATGAACAAAACATGGCGTCCCAAAAAAACCCAAAAAAACATACGCCCACCGCCGCATTGACATTCACAGAGGGGCGGAGAGCGAAAAACGCCCACGAATCTGCTCGGGGAATGAGTGACGCATCTCTGTTCCAATGGCTAGCCTCCATTTATGGAGCTAGCCAATGGAACAGAGAGGCGGGACAAAGCCCCAGACTGTTCTCAAAAGATTTCACCTGCGTGAACGCTGCTGCGCAGCGGACGCCAGGCGAAACCTAAAAAGAGCATAGTTTGGAGAAGGATCAAATTCCTATCCCAAGTAGCTCACTGGGAAGCATTGTAATGGGCAAGGAATACTCTGAAAGTGAAGCGGGTACAGCAATTCTTGGTGAGCAACAAAACAATTGTTGCTCTCTACATGGATTCCCATTCTACCTTCTGCCTATAATGCTATTTGGCTCCAGAGAATGGTAGTATCATGGAAAATGAGCATAATTGTTCCTCTTCACAAGAAAGGCATACAGAATGACAATTACCGACCAATTTCCCTGATGGATGCAGCAGGGAAAATGTATGCAAAGCTGCTGCAGTCTTGCCTAGATGTCTGGATGTGTAATAATGGGACCATTAATGTGTCACAGGCATGATTGAGGAGAGGCCAACGAATAGTCAATCCAGCAATGTGGTTATACAAAATCGGCCTGAAATATACCAGCATTGAAAAATCTAATTTATATCTGACATTCATGTGCGTAACATAGGCCCGCAAACCCCCCCACGTTGCGGGGGAGGAGGGGGGTCTGTGCTCCAGGTGCCCCCTCGGCAGAAAGTACATTAGCTGACTCCAGGGTCCGTCTGGGATGTAGTTTTAAAGCTACGCTTGCCTCCTCTACTCATAAATTAAATGGTGCGTACGTGCTGCATGGTGCATGGTACACAGCTGTGAGGTTTTCAGCCTGAGGGTGGGGCACAGGGCAGGGCAGAGGCTGGGCCAGCATTGCCATGCGCAGCTTAAACTCGGTGGGCCAGAGGCACTGACACGGTGAGACCATAATTTAAAAATTGCTGGCTGAGTTCTTCTGCAGCCCACCCGTTCCAGTCACAGAAGCTGCATGCCTCAGGTGAGTCGGAGCTAACTAGCAGTAGAACCTTATGCTTGTTCTACTTTTCTGCATAGACTGAATTTGATAATAGGCAGCAGTGCTACTAGCGGTCCTGATCGCTACTCTTTTCTTTCATTGCATTTTTCTATTGTGCTACTACCTATTTGTAGAACTGCCCTATTGCTTCTTTATAGATGGCTTTCTGGAGTCTTGCTTACATTGAAGTGAAATTTTTTTTTGTTTATTTGTTTTTACAATATGCTGAGCTGTGCTTGAGGACCTCTGTTTCCCTGGCAGATAGCTACAGCGAATCACAAGTTATTGTGAATGTTTGTCTTGTTTAGTTAGCTTCTGCTTGCACGTTTGGGCACTTAATATTAGTAACCCGTAGACATCATGCAAGCTGGCCATGTCAGGTCCCCAGTCGGGGTCAACGTAGGTGGAGTCTGTCTAGAAATGCTGACCTAAAGAGAATTCTTGTGGGTCCATACCCTGTGGTGTTTTTGCTAAAAGCTAATATCACTAGCAAACAACTGCCAACAGTTGCCCTTATCTTGAATGTCTGCTTTTATAGCCACAAAGAGTGGAATTCCAATACCTGTCTTTCACATAAGGGAGCTATGTGCACTTATCTAAAAAGGGCCCTGTTGGATAGTTTTGTATTGTTTTACATGACGAGGAAAAACTAAATACACATTTTTATGGGAGGCAATGAAAAAATGATTGATGCAGGAATCGGTTGTACTCCCCATGGCTTAGGTGTCGTACTGCACGTCTGTATCAAGGTAGGAAGAACAGTTACATAAATGGTGGCAAAGAACGAGTGGATCTTGTTTACCATTGATCAGGGCTTGGCTGTCAGGATATATTATTCTTGCTAATGGCTGACCGCACAGTGTTCAAAGCTATGACAGAGAACACTCTACAGTTCACGCCTACAGCGGATGCCAATACTATTGTCATTTGGAAAATAGAGCGACTGTAAATTTGAAAAAAACATGACTTTGCAAGTAGTAAAGTAACTCTTTAGCATATTAAATGGTTTGATTATCTCACACATGTTTATTGTCAAATTATTCTGGGGGAGAATAACTTTGTAAAACCTTTCACAATGTGAAGACTGCACTGCACATAAAAGACTCGCCTCCATTCTAAGGTCATCTCCTTCTAATCCCAGCACTGGTACTGGATGTAAATTAGAGTGCTGATCATGATGAGCACATGTTCCATGGCAATGACCAATCTCTGTGGACGCTTCTTCCCGTAGATTCCTTGTGTTTTGATTATCTGTTGCTACCAGACTGGGTCCACCTACTCTATAAAGCAGTAGCTTTCCGTTGCTGCCAGATGGCACTGTGTGTCCCCAGATGTGACAACACTTATAATGCACCATTGTGCGCCTCATATCTGTTTTTTTCTGGCACCATGTTCTTGCAGTTAAAAGTCAGATTGCAAGGATTAGAACCAAATGTTTCTGTTGTATTGCATTGAAGGATTTGTATTGTGCTTACTACCCCGTGTATGGTTCTGAAGTACTTACCTACATGGAAAGTAAGCTACGCCATATAGGTTGTACGACTGAAAGGATGTTGACTTTGACACAACCCATGCCTGAAATGTTGGCGGTCTAGGTGTTGTCAGCCAAGCAAAAATCCAAGTTTTATTCTGTTAATTTGCTATTGGTCACGCCAGAGACACTGTCCAAGTAACTCTGTGAAGTTTGGGACCTGATAGGTACCTGGCTGCACAATGTAAGTGACTTTCATCCAGCCCCTCCACCCTGCCTGAAGGCAAGAGTTTGACTGGAGCAGGGAGTTACGCTGTGCTAATGGAGTACGAAGAGGGCTCCAGGGCCACTTGTGAGCACTGTGCAGGAATTAATGGACTGTCCACGTAGAATGGAAATGGTACTTTGCAATGCTATATCTTTGCAGTGACGGATGCAATGTTTGTTGTTTTGCTCCTATTTTAATAGTACATACTTTCTGATGTTACTAAATAGTTCTGGGATCATTTACTGAGAGGTTTCTTGATTCTGTTGTTGTGCTGATACTACTAGTCAATACCAAACATTTTCCAAAGTTGCCTTCCAACTCAAATCTGCACTATTAAGGGGTACACAAAACTGTCTTAGAGAAACAGTGTTTGCCTGACTATGGGCTAATTCCGAATTGTGGCTGGAGAAGTTGCCCCACCAAATGCCCGACTTCCAAAACATCTTAATCATGGTTACAGTTTTTGGATCTGCTCTTTTTTTGTCCTTCATGTCATTATGAGTCCTGGGGCTAACACAGTTAACACAACACAGACTGTTGAAAAATAACAACCAATAAGTCAGTAGTTGTGGTGTTTTTTGTACAGTGAAAATGGTTTTCCAAAGACTAATATAATTAACAGTGTTGCAAACTTCTCTCACACACATAAAAGCAAAGACCTAGCTCTCTTGGAAGGCCCTGGAAAAAGAAGTTCACAAAACAGCCCTTGAAATGTTCTTGCTCCAAGAACAAAGGAGCACACAGGGGCCCAAAGGGAAGAGTGCACTGTAACAAACTTTGTGCTAAAGCAAAGCATCATCAGAAGTGAGAAGAGAGGACACTAGAGCAGAACATGGAAAGGTCATGGCTGTAGCAACTGGCAAGCAGATGAGCTTGGTTCAAATAAGTCGATAAGCTCTTGCAAAGAACAGACAATTACAGATAAAGGTCCTCCCTTCAGCAGTCAGGCAATTCTGCTCTACTTTGTGGAAATGTGTTTTTCTTTCACTTCACAGCAACATTTCAGGGGTAGCCTCTCCTTCCAAATCAGCTGTAGCGTAGCTTAGAGCTTAAGGAAACAGCAGTGAAGGGCCTGCATCGTGTTTAACAAAGCGTTTGGAAATACCTGGGTTCCTGCAGGAAGTATAGTGTCACAAGAAGAGATGAGGTAACCAAGTGCTACTGGAATGAGTCCATGTCTGGCTCCAAAGGCAGAGACCAAGCAGTAGCAACTGTAAAGTAGAAGGCAGCAGGAGCACCAGGCTAGTGGTGTAACACAGGCCCCCGTAGCACCCATGGTGTGGGGGGTAGCACGCTTCAAGGTCCCCCTAAGCACAATACCCTGGCTGGGAAGCTCCGGATTGAGACAGGAGGGGCCCCCTTCACGAATCTTGCAGGGGGCCTGTCAAGTTTCGATACGCCACTGCTGACATTTATTTATTTGAAAATAACCTTTATACAGTGATCCACTAGTTATAGTAAATCATTATCGTTATTGGGCTACCCATAAAACCTGATATCAGCAATCCAACTTCTTTATAATAATAATACATCTATGATTATATATAGCCCCTCGAGGAAACTCACCGAAAGCTTCAATATTAATGTCAGGGTCAGGCGGGGTGCATTCTGGCTTCAGCTCTGTGTACTTTTTATCACTGACTGGGACAGCTACCTGAAGGCCTTAAACCTTGATATGCTAGTTTCTGGGGGCAAGCAAATGTACATTTGACTTTTTGCAGACGATGCAGTGCTTTTATCAGCCATGTAATTGGCCATGCAAAAGGGTATGAATACATTTGAATGGTACTGTAGTATGAAATAGTTGCAGAAGAACATTGCAAAATACGTGATTTTAAAGGGCAGTTCTAAAATGAGGGTTTCTTTAAAATCAATGGAATTCATTTGGAGTGAGGTTTGATTCAAAGCTGACTTGATTAGCACAATTATTAAAAGGCAAGGAGGCCACACTGAGTCAAAGTGCCGGTGGAGTCCTCAGCTTTGCTAAACGTCAGGGCCGCAGATTGATCGGCCTCTCCCTTGAAGAATATCGAGCACAAGCAATCTGTTGAACAGTATGCAGCACTACGCCCCCTTCAATACTAAGCCAGAATATGGATACAAACTAAGTTAGAACTCATTTGGTCGTCATGAAAGAAGTTTGGTTGCAAGCTAAGCTAATAAAACTACCCTGGTTCAACCATGAGGCAGCAACTTTGATAGGGATCATCTAAGCCAAATGCTGGTTTAAACTGAAAAGGATGACTATGGCAAGCAGTAAGTTGATAAAGGACAGGTTTTTGCACTGTATTTCTATCAACTAGTCAGGAAAACAGGTCGTCCAGGTTAGATTTGTAAACATATACCTACTTTCGAACCAGACCTGGAAATGCTTTATCCCCACAGATTCTGAATTGATTTTATATATATATATATATATATCTATATATCTATATATATATATATTACCTACTGGCGGTCACCAGTAGGTATATATAGTTAGGATTTTTTCTCTATGGGACTTTTGAAAATTCTATGTCTAATAACTTTGGAGTTTGTGGACGGAATCGGCTGAAATTTTCAGGAAAATGGCACATTTTGTTTCTGAGCAGCCCCTAAAAATTTGGGGGTGTTTCGTCAAGGGGGGGCCGAGAAAAAGGGGGGTCCCAAAACGCGTTTTTCCCATGTTAATTTCCATAGGGCGGTTGGCCTCACTTTTAGCTCGAACGGCTGAATGGATTTGCACGAAACTTGGAAAAAGTGTAGGGACTGTTAGCCCGATGTGCCTTTGCTAGGTCTCAATATATGTGCTCCAGTGGATTTTGAGTAATTTAGGTTCAAAAAAAGATATATATCTGGGCGGAGCCTAACCACACATCTGATCTGATTGGCTGTCAGCACTTCATCCAAGAAGTGTTGGCAGCCATCTTGGGACCAATATACATGATAGCACCTCATTAAAAAGCATTGTAGTTAATAGAGGGTTTTAGGACTTTAGTTACATTATAAATCATTTGTTGATGGTACCATACTCGTTTTAGGAATTGTGGTGGGTTCTAAGGTGATTTTACCATGTGAAAAAACCTTCTGCTGTGATATCATGAATATTGTTTGAAAGAAAACTAATATCTCATGATTTTCCCACAGTGGTTTGGAAGGGGATCTATAAGCTAAACTGAAAGCATATTTTCTGTAAATTCACATTATCATTCTCAGTCATGTGAAAATGAAGTCTGACATTCTCAGTAAAACATGTACATCCAACAAGGACAGAGACTGTCAGTTGATTCCTTTGTGTTCTACTGCAGCCTCCTAGAGTGTTCTAAAGAACAACTAGAGCGCTAACAGTCCTACTTATTACAAAGGTATGGCACACCTGAAGCCATCTTGATTGGAATAAAGTGGTAACTCTTAAAACATTTAATTTAAAAAGAAACAACATGAGGGGTTATATTTTGCCATAGAAAGTATGATTAGTGCTGCAGAATGAAAAATTAGGGCACATTTTGAGTGACTTCTCAAATCCTTTTCTATTTCATTAAAACATTCTGACATGCAGTCTCCCAAAATGGCAACCAGAGACAAAAGAGCCCAAATGTAGCCCAAATATCACCCAGATGTAGCCCAAGTATAGCCCAATGACAGAATGTCCCAGAGTGTTCTAAAGAACAACTAGAGCGCTAAAAGTCCTACTTATTACAAAGGTATGGCACACCTGAAGCCATCTTGATTGGAATAAAGTGGTAACTCTTAAAACATTTAATTTAAAAAGAAACAACATGAGGGGGTATATTTTGCCATAGAAAGTATGATTAGTGCTGCAGAATGAAAAATTAGGGCACATTTTGAGTGACTTCTCAAATCCTTTTCTATTTCATTAAAACATTCTGACATGCAGTCTCCCAAAATGGCCACCAGAGACAAAAGAGCCCAAATGTAGCCCAAATATCACCCAGATGAAGCCCAAGTATAGCCCAATGACAGAATGTCCCAGAGTGTTCTAAAGAACAACTAGAGCGCTAACAGTCCTACTTATTACAAAGGTATAGCACACCTGGAGCCATCGTGATGGGAATAAAGTGGTAACTCTTAAAACATTTAATTTAAAAAGGAACAAAATGAGGGGGTATATTATGCAATAGAAGGTATTATTAGTGCTGCAGAAAGAAAAATTAGGGCACATTTTGAGTGACTTTTCAAATCCTCTTCTATTTCATTAAAAAATTCTGACATGCAGTCTCCCAAAATGGCCACCAGAGACAAAAGAGCCCAAATGTAGCCCAAATATCACCCAGATGTAGCCCAAGTATAGCCCAATGACAGAATGTCCCAGAGTGTTCTAAAGAACAACTAGAGCGCTAACAGTTCTACTTATTACAAAGGTATGGCACACCTGAAGCCATCTTGATTGGAATAAAGTGGTAACTCTTAAAACATTTAATTTAAAAAGGAACAAAATGAGGGGTATATTTTGCCATATGAATTATGATTAGTGCTGCAGAAAGAAAAATTAGGGCACATTTTGAGTGACTTCTCAAACCCTCTTCAATTTCATAAAAAAATTCTGACATACAGTCTCCCAAGATGGCCACCAGAGACAAAAGAGCCTAAATGTAGCCCAAATATCACCCAGATGTACCCCAAGTATAGCCCAATGACAGAATGTCCCAGAGTGTTCTAAAGAACAACTAGAGCGCTAACAGTCTTACTTATGACAAAAGTATGGCACACCAGAAGCCATCTTGATTGGAATGAAGTGGTAAGTCTGAAAACACTCAATTTAAAAAGGAACAACATGAGGGGGTTAATTTTGCCATAGAAAGTATGATTAGTGCTTCAGAAAGAAAAATGAGGGATCATTTTGAGTGACTTCTCAAATCCTCTTCTATTTCATTAAAAAAATTCTGACATGCAGACTGAAACATGCACTTTGAATACCAGCAGCAGACGTCCCTGGTGAGCAGTAGCTTTACTACAGTGATCTAATGTGCAACTAGAGTGCTAACATTCAGAATTTATGGCAAATGTGTGACACATCTGAATGCCTTCTTGATGGAACCAAAGTAAACAAGCATTGAAAATGCAATAGATCTCGCCCTCGTTTAAGTTAAAGCCATTCTGTTTGTAATGAGGCGGCTTTTTAGCTTTGCTTTTATTAGTGTTTTTTCAACTTTCATGTAAATAACATGCATCTGTATGCATATAAGTATATGTATTCATGCATTTATGTTTGTATTTATATAGATATACAGATGATATATGTTTATATATGTATGTATATATATATATTCACTGAAAAAACCATAGGTTATAGACCATATATAGTTAGGAATTAGCATTTACAAAACCTTGAAAATTCACTGAAAAAAACATAGGTTATAGACCATATATAGTTAGGAATTAGCATTTACAAAACCTTGAAAATTCACTGAAAAAACCATAGGTTATAGACCATATATAGTTAGGAATTCGCATTTACAAAACCTTATTTTACTCACACAAAACCATTGAAATTCCATATATAGTTAGTTGCACTAACTATATATCGCGCACCTGCAATCCACTGCTGATGATGTCACATATTACATCATTCATGACATGGTCAGTGACATCACTGATGACATCACTGATGATATCTCAAATGACATCACTGATGACAACATCCAGTGACTGTATGTTTCTGTAAAGTTAAAATATGTCTTACATATTGAAGAATGAGTGGATGTATAAGTGTCTGGATGAAGGATTTAGTAGGTGCATGACTGACTGTATGAGTGAGTGATTAAATGTGTCTCACTGAGTGCATGGGTTAGTGACTAAACTGTCTTAATTTGTGCATCATTATGTCTGTTGTTCTGTAAACTGTTGCATGTGTTGATAAGTAGCTATATGAGTAACTATATGGGTTATTGATTGGTTGCCCAAGTATTTGTATGGGAGACTGAGTGTGTGTGTGGGTGGCTGGGAGGTGTATGACTCTGTGCATAGATGTGTGAGCAGTTGATTCACTAGATGTATGGTTTCAAAAGTGCATGTGGAAACAGCTGTATGGGCGGTTGACTGTGTGCATGAGTGTATTGGTGAGTGAATAGATATCTCAGTGCTACATGTCAAAGTAAGTACATATGTAAAACACAGTACATGTGAGAGTTGACATATATAAATAACTGTGCATAAGAGCCAGTGAATGTGTGAGTGGCTGTATGGATCATTGTGAACTTGTATCAGGGATTGTATAAGAGAGTAAATATGTGTTAGTATATGTTTGAATAAGTAAAGTTTGCATAACTGTATAGTTGAGGAAATGGAGGTGTGATTGATTCTTTGCATGACTGACTAGGTGTGTGAGTAACTCCATGGATGAGTGACAGTCTGTGAGTGTCTGTTTACACTGATTGTATCTAAGGTTATATTAGAGTCTGAAGAGGTTCATCGTATTATCACATGAATGATATCATAAGTGATGTGATCAGTAATGTCAAATGAGATGTCATCAGTGATGTCATCAGTGATGTCATTTGAGATGTCATCAGTGATGTCATTTGAGATGTCATCAGTGATGTCACTGACCATGTCATGAATGATGTAATATGTGACATCATCAGCAGTGGATTGCGGGTGCGCGATATATAGTTAGTGCAACTAACTATATATGGAATTTCAATGGTTTTGTGTGAGTAAAATAAGGTTTTGTAAATGCGAATTCCTAACTATATATGGTCTATAACCTATGGTTTTTTCAGTGAATATATATATATATATATATATATATATATATATATATATATATATATATATATATATATATATACTGAAAAAACCATAGGTTTCACACCAGTTATAGTTAGGAATTAACATTTAATAAACCTATTAAATTCACTGAAAAAACCATAGGTTTCACACCAGTTATAGTTAGCTGGAAATTTTACTGACATAAAACCATTGAAATTCCCACGTTATAGTTAGTTGGACTCACTATACCTTGCGCGTGCAATGCACTGCTGATGACGTCACATATTACATCACTCATGACATGGTCAGTGACATCACTCATGACATCACTGATGACACCATCCAGTGAATGTGTGTCTTTCTGAAAAATAAATATTAGTGAGTAATATTTAAATATTTAAATATATGTATTAGTGTTTCACTTTGTGTATAAGTGGATGCATGGGTTGGTGAGTAGCTACATGTGTATGTATATGTGTTATTAGATGTTTTTTTAATATCAGTATGAGTATCTATATGGTTTGGTGGGGGTATTACTTAGCACATAGATGCATGAGTGACTGATTCTGTGTTTGTATGTGTTTTGAAGACAGCATATGTGCAGGACTGTATGGGTGGATGAGTGTGTATATGTTAGTGAGTGAATGACTGTCTCACTAGTGTCTTTATCAATAACTATATATGTTTTAATCTAGTATATGTGAATATTAATGTATATAAGTGAGTACATGTGAGAGTGAGGGATTGTAAGAGTTCCTGTTTAAATTAGTATGTGTTTCTATAAGTGATTGTTTAAGAGAGTAAGTATGTGTAAGTTTCCTTAGAAGTAAAGTGGTAGTGTGTGTATAGCTGTATATGCAAATAAATAGATGTTCAATAATTTATTTGTATGTGTGAGCATGTGTGTGAGTAACTTTTGGGTGTCTGTCGGTGTGTAACAGGATGTATAGGTGTATCACTACATATCATGAGTGAGTACATGTATGAGTGACTATACAGAACTGTTGGTGAATGAGTGGATGTGTATATAGATGCTGGAATTATTGATTTTGTTGTTGTAACTGGTATGGGTATCTGCATTGTTTTGAAAATTTTAGTTTGTATTTTTGAATATGTGTTTCAAGGGTTACATTACAGTGAAAGGAGGTCTGTCACTGTGTCACAAGGATGGTGTCATCAGTGATGTCATGAGTGATGTCACTGACCATGTCATGAGTGATGGAATATGTGACGTCATCAGCAGTGCATTGCACACGCAAGTTATAGTGAGTCCAACTAACTATAATGTGGGAATTTCAATGGTTTTATGTCAGTAAAATTTCCAGCTAACTATAACTGATGTGAAACCTATGGTTTTTTCTGTGAATTTAAAAGGTTTTTTAAATGCTAATTCCTAACTATAACTGGTGTGAAACCTATGGTTTTTTCAGTGAATTTCATAGGTTTTTTAAATGCTAATTCCTAACTATATATATAAGGCCCCAAACCTATGTTTTTTCCTTTGAATTTCAGAATTTTGTTAATAGCAAATGTCTATAGCTATAAAATGTAATATTTTTGAAAATGAATGAATCCTATATTTTATTTGTATTTAAAACAATTTTTTTAATGTATATATTTTTTTTATTTTTTATTTTTTTTACCCTGGAGCGCTCCCGGGGCGCGCCCCGGTGAGCGCCCCGGAAAGCGTAGTCTTTTGAAGCGCCCCAGGGCGCGCTTCAGAGAGCGCCCCGTTAGTGCTATTGCCGCGAACGAAAACATCATCGTGACGTGTCGCGTAGCCGCGTCCACGTGATACGCACGGCGTAAGTGCACCCGGAAGCACTCGAGCGAATACGATCGCTCAACGTAAACATGTGACGTGCTTACGCGACGCGCCCGGGGGCGCGCCGCGTAAGCGCGTCGGTCATGTGACCTGAAAATAACACTTTTTATTGGTGAAGAACAGTTTTGGTTTCATAATGATGAAATCCCTCGTCTTGTGACCTGAAAATAACACTTCTCATTGGTCCAGAACAGTTCTGTTTTCCAAATGATGAAAGACCCCACCTTTTTTCCTTATTCTGACTTTGTCCTTTGACTGAGGAAGACCTGTTTCAGCAATACAGAGAACTATTTTGTACTTTCAAATGGCTACTGTAGCAGCAACAGCTGGAGCATCTGCACCACCACCACCACCACCACCACCAAGAGGACCACCACAACAGTACATTGGTGGTCAAGAAGAGGAGGAGGAGGAAGAGGAAGAGGAGGAGGGGAGAAGATGGCTGCCTGAAGAGAATACCCCATACAAGCCAAGGCCACACATTGTATGGGAGTTTTTTTCAATCCCAGAGGGCAAGAAAAAAGTGAATGCGCCCAAAGTAACTTGCCTAATCTGTGGCATGGAACTCTCAAGGGGCAACACAAACAAAAAATATTCATTTGGTAACAATACCATGATTAGGCATATGACCCGCAAGCATCCAAACAACTATTCTGCTGCAGAGTTCAGGGAACTGGCCAGTAACCTCCCCCAGTCTTCAAGGACCACCTCCAAAAGAAAGCAACCCACTCCATCGGGACCAGAAACAACAGAGACGATGCCTTGTATTCAACAACGATTTAAAGATTTTAGAATTACATGCATTCATTGTGGCAAGCTGATCACACCCACGTGACTTTCACAGGTGAGAATGTCTTTAGGCATGCTGGAACCTGTAGTATGATGATTGCGAAGAGGTTTTACCCAAGTGGGTGCAGTTCAAAAACACAGTCTTTTTCTTTTCAAAAGTAAAATCCGAGTGGACTGAGATGAAAGCGCCGGTTCGTTTTCATTACCTTGCAAAATATGGAGCTGAAGGTCACTGAATCACGGACCTTAAGCGCAGTGAGAGGTAATGAAAACGAACCGGCGCTTTCATCTCAGTCCACTCGGATTTTACTTTTGAAAAGAAAAAGACTGTGTTTTTGAACTGCACCCACTTGGGTAAAACCTCTTCGCAATCATCATACTACAGGTTCCAGCATGCCTAAAGACATTCTCACCTGTGAAAGTCACGTGGGTGTGAGGCACGTGGCACGTGAGTACATTTCTCAGCATGCAGCTAATGGCGCCTGAAACGCGAGCTTGTCAGCAAAAAGCAGTGTCATCCTCTGATGAAGGAGCCTTCTGGCTCTGAAACGCATCAGGAAAAGAACTTTTGCTCATGTAATGAAACTCGGCTGGTTTGGAAATTAAAGCTGTTAAGCACTTCTCTGCGTGGGTTTCCTTGCTGCAAGGCATTTTTGTGATGGAATTTAACTCGGCAGCCTGGCCGAGAAAGAAGCCCTGCCATGCAAAATATGGAGCTGAAGGTCACTGAATCACGGACCTTAAGCGCAGTGAGAGGTAATGAAAACGAACCGGCGCTTTCATCTCAGTCCACTTGGATTTTACTTTTGAAAAGAAAAAGACTGTGTTTTTGAACTGCACCCACTTGGGTAAAACCTCTTCGCAATCATCATACTACAGGTTCCAGCATGCCTAAAGACATTCTCACCTGTGGAAGTCACGTGGGTGTGAGGCACGTGGCACGTGAGTACATTTCTCAGCATGCAGCTAATGGCGCCTGAAACGCGAGCTTGTCAGCAAAAAGCAGTGTCATCCTCTGATGAAGGAGCCTTCTGGCTCTGAAACGCATCAGGAAAAGAACTTTTGCTCATGTAATGAAACTCGGCTGGTTTGGAAATTAAAGCTGTTAAGCACTTCTCTGCGTGGGTTTCCTTGCTGCAAGGCATTTTTGTGATGGAATATATATATATATATATATATATATATATATATGTATATGGAGAAAAAGATCCCTCGCCGGCAGGAAAGGAACCAGAGGGACACACGGGGATTTCGGAAGATCACCTTTATTTCAGCTGGAGGCATGATACGTTTTGGCTGGAATTGCCTTTATCAAATGCCATAACACCGGTAGCTGTAATCAGCCACTTTTACAATGTTCCATGTTGCCGTCCAATTACGGAAGCCCAGCTGAGTTGAAAGGTCACTGCAATGCTAAAATGCAGTCCCCATCTGCGGACTGCATTACCCAGGTAGCACCATCCTGGCTAGCAGGTAAGCGCTAAATGTCAACTCATCTCCCCCTAGTAGGTGCTAGTGAACTAAATTAAGCAAGTATGGATGCAGGTAAGAGTGTCCCGGTAAACCAGCTGTTCAAAGGATATATATATATATATATATATTTGTTTTTTCACTGAAAAACCATAGGTTTTAGGGGTGTTATAGTTAGCTGGACATTTCACTCATACAAAACCATTGAAATTGCTCCGTTATAGTTAGTTGTACTAAGTATAACTAGCCTGCCAACAATCCACTGCTGATGATGTCACATATTACATCATTCATTACATGGTCAGTGACATCACTGATGACATCTCAAATGACATCACTGATGACATCATCCTGTGAGTGTGGTTTGGTTTGATATTTAAAAAAGTATTATATATATAGAAATCTGCAATGAAGACTGAGTGGATGTAAAAGTGTCTGAATGGAGTATTTAGTAGCAATGTTATTGACTATTTAAGTGACTAATTTAAAGTGTCCCACTAAATATATGGGATAGTGATTAAACTTTGTGAATACCTGTATCACTCTATCTCTTGTTGTGTAAACTACTACATAAGTTGGTTACTAGCGTTGTGAAAGTCTATATTAGTATTAACTAGTCAAGTGAGTATTTGTATGGGATAGTGAATGTGTGTGTGGTTGGGTGGGAGGTGTGTGACTGTTCAAAGATGTATAAATAGTTGATTTAGTAGGTATATGAGGTTAAGACTGTATGTGGAAACAGTTGTTTGGGTGAGTGAATCTCTTTATGCGTGTGGTGATGAGTAAATATATTTCTCAATGATACATGTCCAACAAAGTAGAAATATAAAAGGCAGTGTATGTGAGTTGTTGTTTATAAATAAGTATACCTAAGACTCAGTGATTGTATGAGTGACTGTATCGAAAACTGTATACTTGTAATAGTGATTTTATAACACACTAAGTATGAGTTACTATCTATATGAATCAATAAAGTGGTGTTTGTATAAGTGTGTAGCTTAGTAAATGTAAGTATGATCAATTGTTTGCATAATTGAGTAGGATGACTGCATAAGTGAATAGGATGTGTGCTGGTGTGTAATGTTGATGTAGGTGTATAAGTATATTTAATAATGTTCTATTGATCTTTGATAGCATGTATGAGTGAATCTATAGGTAAGTGTTTAGATGTTTGTGTAGATGTAGGAATAACTGAGTGTGTTTTTAGAAATTGGTATTGGTGCGTCAATGGTTTCAAATATGGTACTCCATATTTTAAAATGAGTGTTGAAAGGTTATACTAGTGTATGATAAGATGTATCAGATTGTCATATGGATGTCATCAGTGATGTCATTTGAGATGTCATCAATGATGTCATCAGTGATGTCACTGACCATGTAATTAATGATGTAATATGTGACATTATCAGCAGTGGATTGCAGGGGCGCGAGTTATACTTAGTGCAACTAACTATAATGGAGGAATTTCAATGGTTTTGTACGAGTGAAATGTCTAGCTAACTATAACACCCCTAAAACCTATGGGTTTTTCAGTGAATTTCTAAGGTTTTTTAATGCTAATTCCTAACTACATGTCTGAAACCTATGGTTTTTTCAGTGAATTTCAAAGATTTTTTAAATGCTAATTCCTAACTATAACATATCTGAAACCTATGGTTTTTCACTGAATGTCAAAGGTTTTGTAAATTACATTTTTTAAATGTATTCATTGTTATATTTAATTTCTTGATACAGATTTACAAAAATTTTTTATCCTATTTATTCTTAGATATTTTATTTTTTAAATTACATTATAATTACATTATACATTACATTGCAAAATATACTTTCTCAGAATGAATTACTTCAGTTTAACCCCTTCCATGCTCATGACGGAACGGTTCCATCATGAGCGTCGGTTGAGCTGTGCTCATGACGGAACCGTTCCGTCATGAGCCGATAGGCTCATTAGAACCTTCAGCACAGCGCGAAAATTTGCGCCGCGCTGAAGGAGTTAAATACTTTGCAAATAGGCAATAGACTTTTAAGTACAGTAGTTACAGTTGTTGCAAAGAGCAACTCAATTTCAATCACAATGCAACATTGAGCAAAATGTGAATTTCTAGTTAAATGCAATTAGTTACTTTATGAATTACTTTTCTAACTACAGGGCTGGATCCTAGATGCAGTCCTGGGACATCTTCTATAAACAGTTGAGTAAAAGAGTTTTGGTTACAGTAGTGATTTCTAAGGAATATTATTGTATTTTAAAAGTTGACAGAAATTATTTCACATACTATCACCAATGTTATCCTATGGGAGGAAATTCACTTAGCAGGTAAGTAGTGTTATCGTTACTTTTTCTTACTCAGTGGTGGATCCTGGATTCAGCACTGGTGCATCTCCTGCAAACAGTTGAAAGAATGCGTTTAAGTCATACAGGCGATTTTTTGGGAATATTTTTAGTTTGTGAAAATAGACACTTTGAAACTTTTCTGGTGAAAACCAGACAATGGATTCCTACAGAAGGAAATACACGTTACTGGTAAGTACAGTTAGAATTACTTTTCAGGATCAGTACTGGGATAAAAGATGCAGCTCTGGGTTCTCTCCTGATAGCAGGTGAGTAAATCGGAATTCGAAGTACATCCAGTAAGCGCCACAGAGCTGCGTAGCAGAGAGATGTAAAAAGGGGCACATTCTGCATCACCTCTCTGCAATGCAGCACAGTGGCGCTTCCTGGAAGCACCTGGTGGGCTACTTGGCCCCCATGGTCCCTCAGGTGTAAGTGGAATTTTTTCCCCTACTTAAAACGTGCCACAGGGCGTGTTTGCACACATCACGTCAGGCCCTGTCCCCTCCCTTCACCACTGTGTAAACATGCCCTGTCACCTTTCTAAGTTGAGAGAGTAAGTCCCCTTCAATCCTAAGGGTCCCTAGGGTCAAACTAGCCCACTAGGTACCTCCAGTAAGCGCCACAGAGCTGCTTTGCAGAGAGTTGTAAAAAGAGGCAGGGCCTCTGAACACCTGTCTGCAACACAGCTCCCTGGCACATACTGGAGATACCTGTTGGGCTATTTGGCCCTCAGGGACCCTCAGTATTGAAAGAGAATTAATTCCCCACCTTAAAACGCGCCACGGGGCGCTATTGCACAGTGGTGAAGGAAGGGGCGTGGCCTGAGGGGATATGTCTGCAAACACGCCCTGTGGCACGTTTTAAGTTAGAGAATTACATATTCCTCAATCCTGTGGGTCCCTGGGGCCAACTAGCCCACCAGGTACCTCCAGTATGCGCCAGAAGGCTGCGTTTCAGAGAGGTGTTCAGAGGCCATGCCCCTTTTTACAACACTCTACAATGCAGCTCTGTGGCGCCTACTGGAGGTACCTGGTGGGCTAGTTGGCCCCCAGGGGCCCTCAGTATTGACAAGGAATGATTTACCCAACTTAAACCGTGCCACAGGGTGTGTTTGCACTCATGTGAACTCAGGCCCCGCCCCTTCCCTTCACCACTGTGTAAATGTGCCCCGTGGTGCATTTTAAGTTGGGGGATTAACTCCCCTTGAATACTGAGGGTCCTTGGGGTGCAACTAGCCCACCAGCTACCTCCAGCAAGCGCCAAGGAGTTGCGTTGCAGAGAGTTGTAAACATTTGGCAAAGTTGTAGTCCTTGGTTCAGACTCGTGCCTTTTGCTTACATGGTGTAAATCTGTTCAGTAGTTCCTGAGAAAATTACAATTAAAAGTACATATATCTATGGCCTCAGTGGATGCCCGGATTATAAGCGCACCATCCCGATCACGCGCAGAATGCTGAATGGTTGTCAGGTGGTTGTCAACATTCGAAACAAGGAAGTGTTGGCAGCCATTTAGTGCCTCTGTAAAAGCGAGGATCTAGAAATTAGTGGAACAAGTGTTTAAAACGTATAAAGGGGGCAGGTAGGAAATATTTTGACCCTCTAGACCTGTTTAGGGGGTCCCACAAGAACCCCTAGGGCCCAAAAAAGATGTATTATTTTGTTGAAAAAATTGAGAAATGTGCGCTGGGTTGATGGATCCTCCGTAAAAAAATGAAAATGAAGCGCGGGCTCCTGTGCTTGTTTAAAAATTAGCTACTTGGGAAGGACCAATCCCATGGTCTAAAATATTGCATTTTAATCGGGGGCAGAGAAAAAAGGGGGATCCCAAAACGTGTTTTCCCCATGCAATTTTCCATAGTAACCGTTCATTGCGGCTACAGCCCGAACGGTTGAACGGAATTATACAAAATTTGGCAAAGAGGTAGTCCGTGGTTCAGACTTGTGCCTTTTGCTGAAAAGGTGTAAATACGTTCAGTAGTTTCCGAGAAGATTACAAGTAAATGTATGTATATATTTATGGCCTCGGTGGATGCGCGTATCTTGCGCACACTCTAAGCGCACCATCCCGATCATGTGCTGAATGCTAATTGGCTGTCAAGTGGTTGTCAACATTCAAAACCAGGATGTGTTGGCAGCCATTTTGTGCCTCGGTAGAAGCGATGGTATAGAAATTAGTGGAACAAGTGTTCAAAAGGTATAAAGGGGGCAGGAAAGAAATATTTTGACCCTCTAGACCTGCTCAGGGGGTCCCACAGGGATCCCTAGGGCCCCATTTAAAAAAAAAAAAATTTCAAACTCAGAAATGTGCTCTGGGTGCATGGATACGCTGTAAAAAAAAAAAAAAGCGTGGGGTCCTGTGCTTGTTTAAAAATTAGCAACCTGGGATGGTGAAATCTCGGGGTCTAAAATATTACATTTGATGGTGGTCCAGAGGGGCTGTAGTATGCTGCTCAGCCAGGATGTGTGTAGTTTAGAATGTTGAATACTACAGGGGCCATGTAGCGTGGGGACCGCTATTCCTCGGTGCTACAAAATAACTGGGTGAGGGAGCTCAAAGGTCCGTCTAAGCCCCGGGGATTACCTTCCTCCAGGGCTTTTTATATTTTGGGAGGGGGACTGCGTGGTCCCCATTGTGGAGCAGTGGAAAGCCTTTGGGAACACCAGCCCACAGGAGTGGGACACTGCTGTTTGTTATGGAAGGGCGGGAGTCAAGGTTCTCGCTGTGTCTTATCAAACTTGAGGGCATATTAACAAGAGCCATTTCGCCGCAATTTTGAAAATAAAGCCAAAAATGCGGTGAAAATTGCATTGCCCTATTTACTAGGTGGCGCAAAGATGCATTAATGCATTTTTGCAGCCGGTTTGCTAATGGGTCACCTCGTATCTCCAATGAGTTGCAATGTAGGTGTTCTCAGTGGGAAGGTAGGTGTTTCTATGAGAATATAAAAAGGAAGAGGGAGGTATGACAACAGCGTTGTATTTACAAGGTTGCCCTGGATTTGGGAACCGATAGGAAAACTCTCGCTAATTGTGTTTTATGTTGGATCCTAACATGTGTTCTGAAGTAGACTTAAACATGTTTAATATGTGAGGTGGATTGATTTGTTAAGTGCACAGTCTTAAATTAACAAGGTTTTCTCTTGCGAACATGAATTTTCACTGTATTTCTCCCGATATTGGAGGCATATTTACAAGGAAAGTGCTAAAATTATCGTTGCTTTAGCGTTAGGAAATTTGTGGTGGTTTCCTGTAAGCGGGGTGGGCTGGACTAATGTATCCCAGTGCTGCACGAGGCTGTGAACCATGATTTCGGAGCTATGGGCGTGGTTCTGTCGTGAGCTATATGAGAAATTAACTGATTTGGGTGTCCGTGTTGTAGTGCTGACGTCACCCGGGTCTTAAACGCAAATGTGTCATTATATCTGTAAAGTACCACAGCATGGCCAACATGGAAGGTACGGGGTATCACTGACCCTATATTCATCCATAGTTGCACACATAAAAGATGGTGGACATGACTTATTTCTGAGTTTATGAATGTTTGTTGTTCATTCAGTGGTGTGTTGTAGCTGTAGTAATACAGGGATATGAAAGCTTTAGGATGTAGTTTTTGACACATGAAGGGCAGCTAATATATATACATATGTGGTCATTCAGGTACACTGTCGAACTTGGTGCTGGGAATCAGTGTTCGAGCCTCTGAGTCGCGTCCACTTCCTGTTATTGAAGAGAAATCTACGCCTGCCTGAAAATATACTTTAAATACGGTGCTCATGTAAATTGCTGATATAGTTTTAGGTTGAATTCGCGCTATATAAATATGCAAACACTCCCTTTTTTCTCCACAAACGCTATTTTCTATTCAAATCTATTTTAAAGTGTTGCCTCAAATTCTTATTAATATAAGAGGGCATGATTTACTTTCAGATAAAGTAGAATAGAAGTGCAACTACAAACACTCCCTCACTACTTCATCTTTCTTTTTTGTTTTTTGTACGTTTCTTTTCAATTACTCTTTATGAGAACATTGACATTAATATTTTTTTACATGTTTACTGCTTGCAATGATAAACCTCAAGTTCTTAAAAATCGATTGTATAACTTAAACACATTCTTTAACTGTGTACAGGAGATGCACCAGTGCTATATCCAGGATCCACCACTGAGTAAGAAAAAGTAACGATAACACTACTTACTTGCTAAGTGAATTCCCTCCCGTAGGATAACATTGGTGATTCTATGTGAAAAAGTTTCACTGTCAACTTTTAAAAAACAATAATATTCCTTAAAAATCACTACTGTAACCAAAACGGTAACCAAAATGATTTTACTCACCTCTTTACATGAGATGTCCCAGGAGTGAATCTAGAATCCAGTCCTGTGGTTACAAAAGTAATCCATAAAGTAACTAATTGCATTTAACTAGAAATTCCCATTGAGCCCAATATTGCATTGTGTTTGGAATTGTGTTGCCCATTGCAAAAACTCTAACTACTGTACTATTGCCTATTTGCAAAGTATTTAAACTAAAGTAATTTGTTCTGAGAAAGTATATTTTGTAATGTAATGTGTAATGTTATTATAATGTAAATTAAAAAATTAAATATCTAAAAATAAATAGTTTTAAAAAGTGCAGTAAATCAGTATAGAAAAATAAATATAACAATTAATACATTTAAAAATTGTAATTTACAAAACCTTTGAGATTCACTGAAAAAAACAAAGGTTTCAGACACATTATAGTTAGGAATTAGCATTTAAAAAACCTTAGAAATTCACTGAAAAAACCATATGTTTTAAGGATGTTATAGTTAGCTAGACATTTCACTCGTACAAAACCCTTAAAATTCCTTTGTTATAGTTAGTTCTGCTAACTATAACTCGCGCGCCGAAAATCCACTGCTGATGATGTCACACATTACATAATTCATGACATGGTCAGTGACATCACTGATGATATCAATGATGACATCTCAAATGACATCACTGATGACACCATCCACGTGACAATTAGATACACCTCATCATACACTAGTATAACCTTTCATCACTCACTGTAAAATAAGGAGTACCATATTTGAATCCATTGAAACTGCAATACAAGTATCTAAAAACCCATTCAGTTATTCCTAAATCTACACACACATCTAATCACTTACTTATAGATTCACTCATACATGCTAACAAAGATCAATAGAACACTATGAAATATACTCATACACCTATATCGACAGAACACACTAGCAAACTTCCTAATCAGTTATGCAGTCTTTATACTCACTTTTGCAAACAATGTATCATATTTACAATTACTCAGCTACACACTTATACAAATAGCACTTTATTTATTCATATAGATAGTAACTCATACTTAGTGTGTTATGTATACTTATTTATATTCAACTGTTACAAACACTGCTTTTATTTTTCTAGTTTGTTGGATATGTACCATTGAGAGATATATTTGCTCATCACCACACCCATAAAGATATTCACTCACCCAAACAACTGTTTCCACATGCAGTCTTAACCGCCTATACCCACTGAATCAACTATTCACACATATTTGGGCAGTCACAAACACCCCACCAAACCAAACACACATTCACTCTCCCATACAAATACTCAGTTAACTAATCAATAACTAATATAGACTTTCACATAGCAAGTAACCTACTGGTGCAGCAGTTTACACAACAACTGACAAAGTTATACAGATATTCACACAGTTTAGTCACTATCCATTATATTTAATGAGACACTATAAATTAGTCAAGTAAACAGTCAATCACACTGCTACTAAATCCTCCATTCAGATATTTCTATTTATGTATCCCCCATTCTTCAATGCAGATTGATATATATATATATAAGACATATTTAAATAACAAACCAAACCACTTTCCCTGGATGATGTCATCACTTGTCATTTGAAATGTCATCAGTGATGTCATCAGTGATGTCACTGACCATGTCATGAATGAGTTATAGTTAGCAGAACTAACTATAACGAAGGAATTTCAATGGTTTTGTACGAGTGATATGTCCAGCTAACTAACATAACAGCACGAAGTAAAGTGTATCCAGCGGAGATCTACGATCGCAGCAGCAGGGACCCTTCTGCTCCACTGTTTTGGTAAAACCAGCAGGCAACGCTAGGCTGTGATGTATAAAATCCAACCTGAAGCGTGTCATAAGGAACCTTTCCTGGGCACTATGGATGAGATACAGGTAAGGTTCAATTCCCAGACAAGATTTTGTTAAAATCTGCCTTCTCACTGCAGGCTTTAATATCTCTACTTCGTTCCTGCTGGAGCCCAGTAAATTCAAAAACTCTCCCTTAACAATATTCTTATCCTTTGCCAATATTTTCGTGGGGTGAGTGAAAAGAACCAGATGACCCGTGGCCTTGAGAGAATTTCAAACACATTTAAGCCATGGGATATTCATCCCTTTATCCCGTGCCAGGCAGTCTTGAATGATCTCTCTTGTCAAGGTGGCCTCCGGATTTGTCCAAGTCATAATCCAACAGCTGACCAGTTTTAACATTATCCTATCCTCAATGTAAGCAACGCCCAACTCCTCATGTACAGTGAAGCCTGGGATACTTTGTGGCACTTTCAAAAGTCTTCTTAAGAATGTATTCACTTCAGTGTGGAGCGTCTTTGCGTCCACAAAGCCCCAAACCTCACTGCCATAGAGAACCTTAGAGGAACATAATGCATTGTAGAGAATCAGGATCTGGTCGGGAGCCCAACGACCCAGCCTATGTGCATGTTTCATAATCGCTCCCATGCTTCTAGTTAGTGTACAGCATTTATCCTCCAACAGTGGTTTAAAATTGAGCCTAGAATCGACCAATATCCCTAGGTATGAAAAGGACTGAACATTTTCAATAAGGTGTGCCCCAATCGTATATATATATTTCTTTGGGGGTGCCTTTCCTACCTCCATTATATAGGATTTGGCTAGGTTTGCTGACAAATCCAGGCTCTCCATAAGGTAAATAAAACCATCTAAGAGTGTCTGTAGGCCACTCGGGGTTCGGGCCAAGAGTACCACATCATCTACGTAAAGCAGAACCTGAACCCCCCTGTGACCTATCTTGGGCGAATCCACTCCCAGCCCAGCCAGTGCTTTCTCTAGACCAGTGGTTCCCAAACTTTCGACTCCTGAGGACCCCCATTGAGTGACCACTGGAAGCCGGGGACCCCCAAGCAATCTGTATGATTTAAACTTCAAACATTAAAACAGTAATTCCAAATAAATAAACACAGGTGTGCACACAAAACAAAGGATTTTAGTATTTTATATTGAAAGAATGTGCAAAAAAAAGAAACTTTATTGGGAAGGTTGGTGCTGCATCTCCGTGACTAACTTTTAAATGGTTGTTTTTTTTTCGCAGGATGAGGCTACTGTTCCTGCCAGGGCCAGACTGGAAACCCAAAGCAGTCCTTGCAAATGTTTTCAGACCAGTCCCCACACGCTGCACACCAGGACCTAATTTATGAAAAGTTACGCATCATTGCGTGAAAACAGCGATGCGTCACTTTTCATTAGGTCCTCCTTGCGACACCAATGATGCTTCATATTTACAGTATGAGGCATCATGTCGCAAGGAGTTAGATAGGTCAGTAGTACTGACGTATCTGTAGGCGCAAAAATGACTTTCTGGAGTGTCCCACAAAAGTGACACAACTCCATCAATGGGTCATTTCACATGGGCCAGTCCCATTTCAAATGTGCCTGTGTCAGTCTTACGCCTGCTGTGAGGCAGGCATAAGATATTGACGTATTTGCGTCTTAGAAGTGACGCAGTGAAATCTCATAGATTTCACTGCGTCACTTCTACGAGGCTTCCTTGCGTCAGAACACCCACCCTGCATACATTATACATGACGCAGGTATAATGTGGCGCAGGGGTTTACAAAATGACGCATCTACCTAGATGCGTTACTTTGTAAATACGATGCAACATGGCACATTTTTTACGCTGCGGGTGCTTCACAAAAAGTGACACACCAGCGGCATAAAAGTGACGCAAGGGCTCATATATAAGCCCACAAGTGCAGTGGGTGAGCCTAACCACTACAAAGGGGGCTTTGGGAGGCTCCCCCCCCCCAAGAAAATGTAGGAAACAATAGTGCATTCTACAACACATTCATCATTATATATTGAATTGAATTAGCTTTTAAAGATAGTAAATGATGACCTTACAATGCACCAGGATACGACAATCTTTCTTGGAGTTCTTCAATGATTCCCTTATTATCACCCTCCAACAGGGCGGCTCATCTCTCCATAGTCCCTCTGTTACATGCATTTCATTTGTTTCATTTATAGCAGCTCTCATACCATTATAGGATATCAGAGCACTTTACAATACACACATATAGGGGCAAATTTACAAGCCCCTTGCACAACCAGTGCATCACTTTTTACAAGCCACCCTACATGACTTTTCCTGTTCTTGCAAATATGGCCTCTTCGCACGCAGCACTTTGCGTGAAAGTTGCGTTCCATGGGTTTTGTTGTGAGTGTTCCCAGGCAACACCCATGAAACCAGACACATTTCCAGATTTACAAGAAAACGCAAATCTGGAAATGCGTCTGAATGCTTCGTCTCTCCAGGGAAGGCATAGTGAGGCGCAACGAGGAGAAATTTATTAGTTTCTCCTTGTTTTTTTCCTCTTTCTATGAGTGCTGCATTCTGCAGCACGTGTAGGAAGATGAAATCCCCTGTCGTGATTGTTTATGTGCAGAAAGGGAACCTTTACTGCACATAAAATATCTCCCCACAACGCAGGCATCCTTGCACCATGGTGCAAGGATGCCTGTGCCGGCGCATGGTAGCAGTTTTTTGCACCAGCGCAGGTGGGGCACAGAGATGCAACATATTGTTGTAAATATGTTGCATCCCTGTGCTTTGAAAGTGCCTAAGTGTGGTGCAGCCAAATGGCTTGCAGCTCTCACTGAGTCACTTTCCTTGTAAATCTGCCCCATTGAGAAAATTAATCATACATGTAAATCTGTGTAAAGAAAATGTTACATAAAGCAAGGGTGACTACAAGCTGTACAATCCACATGTCAATCCTACTAAAGAAAGAGTGCTTGGTCTGGAGTAGCACAAACTCAAGATTCACAACATAACACAGTGGTTAGCATTGACTTTATCAATAAAAATGTATTTCCACCCAAGTAAACCTTTTTAGCAGCATCTGGATGATGAAAGACTGGGGAAAAACATAAGTTACTAACTTGTACCATGCAGGTTGCAAGCATATTTTTGATGTCAGTTTATAGGTCACTGTGCTAGATCACGATTGCCACTTATAAACTGCAAAGTAACAAAAGAATCTCTGTGACAAAAGCAGTAACCCACTGATCTATGCAGATAAAACACAGTTTTTAAAAATGCAAGAGGCATATTAACCCTCTGTGCTACATTAGATAAGTCAAAGCTGCCCAAGACTCATCTCTCTCCAGCAGGAACATTAATCACTGGAGTTATCTTGACACTTTTATTGTTGCTCGAAAACTGCTAAGTATACAAGGAACTTAGCAGTGCTTTTAAAACTGCTGCCTGAGGACCCCCTGGGAATGTGTCACGGACCCCTGGGGGTCCGCGGACCACAGTTTGGGAAACACTGCTCTAGACCATTGATATAGAGGGTAAATAAGAAGGGTGCCAGGATACAGCCCTGTCTAACTTCCCTCGTACAGGGGAACTGGTCTGTCAGACTACCCTCCTCATTGTACCTGACCTGGGCGTGGGTATTCCTATGTAGGGATATAAGAATGTTTACTAGGCCCTGATCCACTCCCAATCCCTCCATCAGTTCCCACAGTTTTTTCCTATTAACCCGATCAAATGCGGCTGTGATGTCCATGAACGCCAAGTACACAGTTCCTTCGCTCGCTATCGTGTATTTGGCAATCAGGAGATACAAGTTGAGGAATTGGTCCGTTGTTGAACGGCCGGCCCTGAAGCCATACTGCGTGTCTGTAATTATCTTGTGTTCTTCTGTCCAATCTAGTAGGCGGTTAAGTATGACCCTGCCAAGAACTTTCACGGACACGTCTATCAGGGAGATGGGCCGATAGCAGGACGGCCTCTCCCTGTTCCCTTTTTTAAAAATTGGCACGATTGTCGCTGTTGACCACGAATCAGGAATGCCCGTGCACACTGCAGCAGTTATAACCCTAGTCAGAATGGGGGCCCATAGCTCTACACATGCAAAACACAAGTCCGGGGGGACACCATCTGGACCCAGCTCTTTGTTTCTACTCAATACTTCTATCCCAACCATATTCTCATTTAGAGAGAAAATTATGGGTTCCCCCCTTCCTGGCCCTTCATTGGTCACGAGACAATCCTCATAAGTACTGAAATTATATAAACAGTTAAAGTGCTCGTACCTGGTCTCCGCCAGGATATGGTTTATAATCTTGGGTTTATCGCTATCTTGAAAGCAGGGGTCGTTTATAATCTTCCAAAATGCCATCATGTTAATAGTTCAGAAAAAAGGGGTGGTGATGAACAGAGTGTCTGAATTAAGCAGACCACTCTTACCCAGTCCAAAGATCAGGGCTTGATCCATCACCGTTATTTATCTCACTGCACCATCCCAGCTCAGAACCTGGCTATATGCAAATCAGTCTGTCCCTGGCCCAGTGCATCATGGGAACAGGGCAGACTAAACTACCAAGCCAATTCTTCACCAGAAAGGAGACAAGCTACGGGGGACCGGTTTCTGGCATTTCAGCCGTCTTCGGCCCGGCTTGCTTCAATCCTGATGGTGCAGTGCTCGACCCCTGTCACTTCAAGATTCAGGCATCTCTCTATATGATGATCTTTGTCTACCATTAATGCTTTGTGGAAGGCATCAACATCAATTTTAGACCATCTTAGCCTTCTCCCCTGATCGGACGCCATTAACTCCCCCTTAGGACCTCTTTTGTCGTGGGTATTGGTGTTATTTGGATCCCTCAGGACAATGACTAGGGGATTGTGGTCCCTAAATTCCCTGGGTTGTATTTCGAACCACAATAACTCCTGTTTCATTATATAAGATACAAAAATAAAATCAATGACTGAATCACACCATCTTCCTTTAAAAGTTGGGTTTATCTGTCCTACCTCGTCTCCATTTATTAAATCCATAGTATGTTGGAGGTAATACCTATCCAGCACCTTGTTAAGCTCCCTTCCCTCTGGGGTATGTTCTAGATGGAGGCCCTCTTCAACTGAGCAGGGGTGCCGGACTCCCCTTATATTTTTCACAGTTGGGCAAAGATGGAAATTTAAATCACCTGCAAGCACACATTCGTGCTTGCGCCCTTCTTGATCACTCTCTCCTGCCAGCCTACTTCCCAATTCTTTGAAGTTAATAAGTGGCGACCCTGGAATTATGGCATTATAAAAGTTCACAAATTCTGGCCCCTCATGCTCAATTTTAACCCTTGAAGTACATCAGAGTTCCACCTCAGATCTTCCCATATTCCATTCAGTTTTAGGTTCACATAGGTCATCAGCCCACCCTTGGCTCTTCCTAACCGACCCTTACTTGCCGGGACAAAAAACATCTTAAAACCTTCAAGGGCTAACTAGTCTCTATTCCATTCCCATGTCTCTTGTAGGCATAAAACCTGGAACTTTTTAATATCAGCCACCCATTCAATATTTTTTAGTTTTGCAGAGAGCCCCGCTATATTCCATGATAAGAACTTTATGGTGCCTTGACTCATGGAACTTATACTCGGCAGTGACTGACCGCCAAGGATAGTCAAATAGGTTCCTGTAGTCTGGCCATTGTCCTCTTTGTGACAGCTAGCCATGTCACTTTGCCTGTCGACCTCTCTTCGGGAAGTTGTCCTAGGGTCCCTATAAAAGAAACCCAGTGGAAGCATTTGGATAGATGAATCATTATCCCCCCTTGTGCCGCCCCGGGAATAGGCAAGGAGGTCCTGTACCAGCCCTGGTGATTTAAAGTTTACGATCACTGTGTCTCCTTCAAAACACTTACTACTGCGGCCTAGCCAGGACACCCTTCTTGCCATTAATATTTGCCTATAGTGCTCAGGTTTAAAATGTAAATTTTTATTTAACCAATGGGCCACCTTGTTAATTAACATTTAGGATGTTTCTTCGCCATTTAACATAGAGGCAGGGACCCCTGTCAGTACTATTGTATATAGACTCGCTGCCGGAAGAAGATCTATAACAGGCAGATTCCTCAAGCCCTTAACAGACCTGCTCCCTGCTGACTTGTTCGCTACGGTTACAGCAGTCCCATCCCCCCTGACCCCATGGGCCCTCTTTTCTAATTGCCCACTTTGTTGTGGCATCCTGTGCCCTTCCTTACTAGTGGGCAGAGTGCTCTCCTTAGTTCTAATTTCTTTGTTTCTACCAGTCTCTAAGAGTTCTGCTTGTGCACTGCCTGCCTGGATGCTGTACCTTTCTCTATGAGGTGGGTGGGCCCCCCTGTAGTACTCCTACCATACTTTCACTACCTCAAGTATCCACACCCTCAGCTAGTGAGGGTCAGGGAGTGGCTGATGTGGATAACCCCATCCACTGTTCTATCAGTTTGGTCATGTTTTCTTCAAGAGAGCTGATTTTAATGTAGAGGGGTGCTAAGTTGTTGGTAATTAATAATTCCAGTCTTTGCCAAAATGGTGAATCCTCCTCCTTGGCCAAGTCCACCCCTCTGCATTTAACGCACTGCGAGAAGCATGTGTCCCCTGGGGTCCCTTTTGGCCTATCCTCCTTTGGTAGATCTTTCTTATTCACATTTCTGGGAGCCTTGTTTCGCCCCCCTCCCTCGTCCTCCCCCTCAAGCTCTTGACTGAGGCTATGGGGCCACTTGCAGGCATAACATCTCTGTTGGTCATGTGTTGATCTAGGAGCGCCCTTTTAGATCGTGTTACCACCTCTGCGGTTTCCATCACTTTTTACAAGCCACCCTACATGACTTTTCCTGTTCTTGCAAATATGGCCTCTTCGCACGCAGCACTTTGCGTGAAAGTTGCGTTCCATGGGTTTTGTTGTGAGTGTTCCCAGGCAACACCCATGAAACCAGACACATTTCCAGATTTACAAGAAAACGCAAATCTGGAAATGCGTCTGAATGCTTCGTCTCTCCAGGGAAGGCATAGTGAGGCGCAACGAGGAGAAATTTATTAGTTTCTCCTTGTTTTTTTCCTCTTTCTATGAGTGCTGCACTCTGCAGCACGTGTAGGAAGATGAAATCCCCTGTCGTGATTGTTTATGTGCAGAAAGGGAACCTTTACTGCACATAAAAAATCTCCCCACAACGCAGGCATCGTTGCACCATGGTGCAAGGATGCCTGTGCCGGCGCATGGTAGCAGTTTTTTGCACCAGCGCAGGTGGGGCACAGAGATGCAACATATTGTTGTAAATATGTTGCATCCCTGTGCTTTGAAAGTGCCTAAGTGCGGTGCAGCCAAATGGCTTGCAGCTCTCACTGAGTCACTTTCCTTGTAAATCTGCCCCATTGGGAAAATTAATCATACATGTAAATCCGTGTAAAGAAAATGTTACATAAAGCAAGGGTGACTACAAGCTGTACAATCCACATGTCAATCCTACTAAAGAAAGAGTGCTTGGTTTGGAGTAGCACAAACTCAAGATTCACAACATAACACAGTGGTTAGCATTGACTTTATCAATAAAAATGTATTTCCACCCAAGTAAACCTTTTTAGCAGCATCTGGATGATGAAAGACTGGGGAAAAACATAAGTTACTAACTTGTACCATGCAGGTTGCAAGCATATTTTTGATGTCAGTTTATAGGTCACTGTGCTAGATCACGATTGCCACTTATAAACTGCAAAGTAACAAAAGAATCTCTGTGACAAAAGCAGTAACCCACTGATCTATGCAGAAAAAACACAGTTTTTAAAAATGCAAGAGGCATATTAACCCTCTGTGCTACATTAGATAAGTCAAAGCTGCCCAAGACTCATCTCTCTCCAGCAGGAACATTAATCACTGGAGTTATCTTGACACTTTTATTGTTGCTCGAAAACTGCTAAGTATACAAGGAACTTAGCAGTGCTTTTAAAACTGCTGCCTGAGGACCCCCTGGGAATGTGTCAAGGACCCCTGGGGGTCCGCGGACCACAGTTTGGGAAACACTGCTCTAGACCATTGATATAGAGGGTAAATAAGAAGGGTGCCAGGATACAGCCCTGTCTAACTTCCCTCGTACAGGGGAACTGGTCTGTCAGACTACCCTCCTCATTGTACCTGACCTGGGCGTGGGTATTCCTATGTAGGGATATAAGAATGTTTACTAGGCCCTGATCCACTCCCAATCCCTCCATCAGTTCCCACAGTTTTTTCCTATTAACCCGATCAAATGCGGCTGTGATGTCCATGAACGCCAAGTACACAGTTCCTTCGCTCGCTATCGTGTATTTGGCAATCAGGAGATACAATTTGAGGAATTGGTCCGTTGTTGAACGGCCGGCCCTGAAGCCATACTGCATGTCTGTAATTATCTTGTGTTCTTCTGTCCAATCTAGTAGGCGGTTAAGTATGACCCTGCCAAGAACTTTCACGGACACGTCTATCAGGGAGATGGGCCGATAGCAGGACGGCCTCTCCCTGTTCCCTTTTTTAAAAATTGGCACGATTGTCGCTGTTGACCACGAATCAGGAATGCCCGTGCACACTGCAGCAGTTATAACCCTAGTCAGAATGGGGGCCCATAGCTCTACACATGCAAAAAACAAGTCCGGGGGGACACCATCTGGACCCAGCTCTTTGTTTCTACTCAATACTTCTATTCCAACCATATTCTCATTTAGAGAGAAAATTATGGGTTCCCCCCTTCCTGGCCCTTCATTGGTCACAAGACAATCCTCATAAGTACTGAGATTATATAAACAGTTAAAGTGCTCGTACCTGGTCTCCGCCAGGATATGGTTTATAATCTTGGGTTTATCGCTATCTTGAAAGCAGGGGTCGTTTATAATCTTCCAAAATGCCATCATGTTAATAGTTCAGAAAAGGGGGTGGTGATGAACAGAGTGTCTGAATTAAGCAGACCACTCTTACCCAGTCCAAAGATCAGGGCTTGATCCATCACCGTTATTTATCTCACTGCACCATCCCAGCTCAGAACCTGGCTATATGCAAATCAGTCTGTCCCTGGCCCAGTGCATCATGGGAACAGGGCAGACTAAACTACCAAGCCAATTCTTCACCAGAAAGGAGACAAGCTACGGGGGACCGGTTTCTGGCATTTCAGCCGTCTTCGGCCCGGCTTGCTTCAATCCTGATGGTGCAGTGCTCGACCCCTGTCACTTCAAGATTCAGGCATCTCTCTATATGATGATCTTTGTCTACCATTAATGCTTTGTGGAAGGCATCAACATCAATTTTAGACCATCTTAGCCTTCTCCCCTGATCGGACGCCATTAACTCCCCCTTAGGACCTCTTTTGTCGTGGGTATTGGTGTTATTTGGATCCCTCAGGACAATGACTAGGGGATTGTGGTCCCTAAATTCCCTGGGTTGTATTTCGAACCACAATAACTCCTGTTTCATTATATAAGATACAAAAATAAAATCAATGACTGAATCACACCATCTTCCTTTAAAAGTTGGGTTTATCTGTCCTACCTCGTCTCCATTTATTAAATCCATAGTATGTTGGAGGTAATACCTATCCAGCACCTTGTTAAGCTCCCTTCCCTCTGGGGTATGTTCTAGATGGAGGCCCTCTTCAACTGAGCAGGGGTGCCGGACTCCCCTTATATTTTTCACAGTTGGGCAAAGATGGAAATTTAAATCACCTGCAAGCACACATTCGTGCTTGCGCCCTTCTTGATCACTCTCTCCTGCCAGCCTACTTCCCAATTCTTTGAAGTTAATAAGTGGCGACCCTGGAATTATGGCATTATAAAAGTTCACAAATTCTGGCCCCTCATGCTCAATTTTAACCCTTGAAGTACATCAGAGTTCCACCTCAGATCTTCCCATATTCCATTCAGTTTTAGGTTCACATAGGTCATCAGCCCACCCTTGGCTCTTCCTAACCGACCCTTACTTGCCGGGACAAAAAACATCTTAAAACCTTCAAGGGCTAACTAGTCTCTATTCCATTCCCATGTCTCTTGTAGGCATAAAACCTGGAACTTTTTAATATCAGCCACCCATTCAATATTTTTTAGTTTTGCAGAGAGCCCCGCTATATTCCATGATAAGAACTTTATGGTGCCTTGACTCATGGAACTTATACTCGGCAGTGACTGACCGCCAAGGATAGTCAAATAGGTTCCTGTAGTCTGGCCATTGTCCTCTTTGTGACAGCTAGCCATGTCACTTTGCCTGTCGACCTCTCTTCGGGAAGTTGTCCTAGGGTCCCTATAAAAGAAACCCAGTGGAAGCATTTGGATAGATGAATCATTATCCCCCCTTGTGCCGCCCCGGGAATAGGCAAGGAGGTCCTGTACCAGCCCTGGTGATTTAAAGTTTACGATCACTGTGTCTCCTTCAAAACACTTACTACTGCGGCCTAGCCAGGACACCCTTCTTGCCATTAATATTTGCCTATAGTGCTCAGGTTTAAAATGTAAATTTTTATTTAACCAATGGGCCACCTTGTTAATTAACATTTAGGATGTTTCTTCGCCATTTAACATAGAGGCAGGGACCCCTGTCAGTACTATTGTATATAGACTCGCTGCCGGAAGAAGATCTATAACAGGCAGATTCCTCAAGCCCTTAACAGACCTGCTCCCTGCTGACTTGTTCGCTACGGTTACAGCAGTCCCATCCCCCCTGACCCCATGGGCCCTCTTTTCTAATTGCCCACTTTGTTGTGGCATCCTGTGCCCTTCCTTACTAGTGGGCAGAGTGCTCTCCTTAGTTCTAATTTCTTTGTTTCTACCAGTCTCTAAGAGTTCTGCTTGTGCACTGCCTGCCTGGATGCTGTACCTTTCTCTATGAGGTGGGTGGGCCCCCCTGTAGTACTCCTACCATACTTTCACTACCTCAAGTATCCACACCCTCAGCTAGTGAGGGTCAGGGAGTGGCTGATGTGGATAACCCCATCCACTGTTCTATCAGTTTGGTCATGTTTTCTTCAAGAGAGCTTATTTTAATGTAGAGGGGTGCTAAGTTGTTGGTAATTAATAATTCCAGTCTTTGCCAAAATGGTGAATCCTCCTCCTTGGCCAAGTCCACCCCTCTGCATTTAACGCACTGCGAGAAGCATGTGTCCCCTGGGGTCCCTTTTGGCCTATCCTCCTTTGGTAGATCTTTCTTATTCACATTTCTGGGAGCCTTGTTTCGCCCCCCTCCCTCGTCCTCCCCCTCAAGCTCTTGACTGAGGCTATGGGGACACTTGCAGGCATAACATCTCTGTTGGTCATGTGTTGATCTAGGAGCGCCCTTTTAGATCGTGTTACCACCTCTGCGGTTTCCATAGATGGCAACCCGGAGGGCTCTGCTACTTCGACCCTCTCCACCCCCTCTTCCCCCACTCCCTCCCCCCTTGATGATGACATAAATACTGCAGTGAGTTGGCCCAACTCCCCCTCCTCCACTCCATTTGATGCAATTGCAGTTAACATTTCATTAATCGGTGGTGTGGTTGCTCCTGCCTCAGCACCACCTTTTCCTGGCAAACTTTGGACGGTAGTGCGCCATATTAGAGTCAAAAGAGAGTCTTTTGGGGGCCGAGCGAATTTCTTGGTCCAGGGCTGATTCTGCCCTAATAAAAAAGAATCTAGTGTCCCTTTTAGGCTCCCTCCTGCGTTCCCTGGTTTGATCCTCTCTTTAGACATCCTAAATCGGAGACCAAGATTCCGGCAGGGTCGGCCTTAAGCTGCATAGTAATATATAACCAGATCAACAGTCCTCAGGGTATATGAGTTCTACCGGATTGCACAGCTTTAAAATATGGGCAAGTTGAAGTTCTAAGTAGCCCAGCTGATTTGAGACACCAATATTACTTCTTTTTACAGGCAGTGACCGGTACACCCATTTTTCCTCACCTGCTTTTTGTAGCAGTGTATACTCCCTGTGGCTGAGCAGTCTGGTGTGTTGATGGCGATATTAGAGCCCTGGCCCAGTCCTGCCTCCTCCAGGCTACGATAGGCACAGATGAGCCTGCCCTTGGTCCAGGCTTTGTCCGCACCAGCGTCCCGCGTGGCGGTAACCTGCAGGGCGATTTGTAGCACCCCTGGTGCTCTCAGCTGACGTTGCGGCAGTGCACGGCCGATCCGGGATGTCTGGGCCCTGTAGTCCACCCAGCAGCAGCAGTTGGCAAGCAATTCAGGGACCCGCGTGGCGGTAATCTGCAGGGCGATTTGTAGTGCCCCTTGCGCTCTCAGCTGATGTTGCTGCTGTGCATGGCCGATCCGGGATGTTGGGCCCCATAGTCTGCCCAGCAGCAGCAGTTGGCAAGCAATTCAGGGACGCCTATATCACTAGGTCATGAAGAGACCCTATATTCTTCCAAGGGTCGAAATGCCGTCGACTTTAGAAAGAACTAATCATTTTTTCAGCACTGACCATTGTTTACAGTGTTGTTAATTATTGTACAAAAAATGAATGATCGTTTGTTGAAAATGATGGAAACCATATTGTAACTGTCACAAATCTCACTATTTTTTTGTTTGGTTCCTACCTTACACTGGGGACGCTGAGCACCAAATCCTTTGTTTTGTGTAGTTTCATTTGCCTTCAATATTTGCTATAAACCGAAAAACGTGCAACCACAGTGTACTCAACTGCCTCTTTGTCAGAACTCTGTATAACACATTTACATTTGCCATTGTGCATTCAGATTACCCAATTCTATCCTCTTATTGCTTCCACAAGAGCCGCTGTTTCTTGATATAAATGCTTATTAGTTGCAGCAGATTTCTTGACTTCTTGAATACATTCACTATTTTTACCTTACTTTAGGTCACCTTTTGGAGTGGTACACACAGGGCTGGACCCTGTGTTGTCCTGAAGAAGAGCTTGGGGGAGGCTCAAAACAGGTTGACGTTTACTAAGGACCCCTAACTCATTATAGCTAGGCCTCCCAGGAACTCACCCCATTTTTAGGCATACTGACTAGGAGCCAGAATAAAGTTATTTCGCCCACTAGTTAGGTATTGTTACTCACTTACTCCGCTCCACAACATCACTGCACTACACATAGTTCCTCATGTAAAGTGCTCCTACGTAACTTTGCAAGTCGTAGCATGCCTCAATCTGCAGCGGATTGAGATGGCCCCTAAGATGAAGCATGTCACCAAAGGGAAACCCTGGTGAGTGAGGGGACTCAAGAAAGGAAATATTTTCTTTCTTGATGATTTTCCGACTCCGATTGAGCAAAAATCCTTTCCCTTTTTTTGCTAGGTTCCTTATCTGACATCATGGATTTTGTAGGTCTACAGATATGTGCAGTGGCCAGGGGTCTGTAGGGGGTCTTCTGCATGGTAGTGTGATGTGTTTGACAGTAGCTGGATTCTAAGTCATGATGGTTGGCTTGTCGGCAGTGTTGGGGGGGAGGTGTGGTCCGGCGTTGGTTCGTTAAAATTGTGGTAGAGGGCCTTGATCTTCATGTGGAAATTTGAGCTGAGCTTGTTGCAGAATTGCTGGGAAGGTGTGACGTCTGTGGCTTCGCTGGGGGGTTTTGTGAACTGCTGTATGACGTTGAACAGTTCCTTAGCATTGGTAGCGTTGGTCTTGTTCTTGTCTCTTATGAAGGTCTGTTTGGTATCACTTATGCGTTGGTGGAATTCCTTCAGGGCGCTCCTGTGGTTGTTTTGTGATTCCGTCATATTCTGGTTACGCCAGATATTCTCTAGGCGTCTGCAAGAACGTCTGGCTTCCTGTATTTCGGTGGTGAACAAGGAGGCCTTCAGCAGTCGTTCTTTGGCGGGGTGTCGGAGGGGTGTGAATTTGTCGGCACAGTGGGAGATCCAGCAGTGAAGTTCCCTGGCTGCGGAGTTGGTGTCGGTCGTGGTGCTGGGGGGCGGGGGGGTTCGGAGGAGGAAGGTGAGGAATTCTTCTGTGACCTTGCTCCAGTTTCTTTGTGGTGGTCACAGTGCAGGCTTGGATGTGTGGTGGTGTTGAAGGTGAAATGGACACTGTGGTGGTTTGTCCAGGGCGGTTGGGTGGTGTGGCTGAAGCGGACGTTTGTTCCTCTCTCGAAGCTAAGGTCGAGGTGTGTCCAGCTCTGTGTGTGGATGTGTTGACCAGTTGCTTCAGTCCAAGGTTGGTGAGGTTGTCGAGGAGAGCGGTGGTTTTGGGGTTGTTGGGGGTGTCGAGGTGGAAGTTCTGGTCCCTGAGTAGGATGTAGTCTATGGAGATAATTGCATGGGGTGCGGCAAGCTCAGCTATGGTGGTTGCGGACTGGGTGCGAGGTCCCGGCGGTCTGTAGATGAGGGTGCCCCATATCGTGGTCCTGCGCAGGATCTGGAAGTACAGGTGTTCTGTGTTGGAGAGGGGTTCGCTCGTGCTTGACATGGAGAGGTGGAGAGGGGTCTTGTGAGTGATGGCGATTCCTCCTCCTGGGCGATGGGGGTGGTCCATTCTCTGGATTTTGTAGCCGTCGGAGATCGGAGTCGCAATATCGGGGCCTGAGGTGGCATTGGTCCAGGTTTTAGTGCAGAAGGCCACGTCGGGCAAGATTGTGTCCATCAGGTCCCAGATTTCTTCGGGCAGACGGCAGTCCTGAATCTTAGGTCTTGGGCGGGGAGCCGCGAGTGGAAAAATTTTACACCGCATGAACATTTCCCGCGCCGTCTTAACCCAGGAAGAGAATCTCCCTCCTCCTATCTGTAACTTGGGCTGCTGTGATCCACAGTGTGCCAGCACAGGCAATATCCGTGAGTAATTTCACTACGATTTTTTCTTTTTCACATTAAGTGCCTCATGGGAGGGTGTACCTTAGCGCGTACATATGACCGGAGTGCAATTTGTCTGTGGTCCTGAAGAATGCTGTGCGATCTTGCATTTTTTACAGCAGAAACATGTTGACCTTATATCTTATTTAAGGACACAGGTCTCTTAATCCAGAACCTAGTTTTGTCCGCCCATCCACGTTTTTAACCTCAATACAGGTTGGCCCACATTAAATATTTTGTTTGGGTTTCAACCGTGTATTTTTTAATTCTGCACTCACTTGTTTTGCACATTTTGAGTTAAATCACTGTTACACCAACCCGCTCAGCTGTAAATGAGGCGTTGTAGCACGCTGGGGGGGGCATTCGGCCACCCCAGCGGGGACCCAATGATGAAGCATGTCACCAACTAGTGGTGAGTGAGGGTCCTTTTAACAAAGAGGTATACTTGTCCTTTCCAGTTGTGTGTAATCACACTAGCACACTGGGTTGCTACCTCCTGGTTGCTAGGATTGGAATTTTCCAATCTTGCAGTTACCTTAACTGGGTAGGGGCCTCTGTAAAGTCTGACACACTTATATTTTGTTACACGTATTATACTTTTCACTGAGTCACTCCTTAGTTGTTTAAGATACCCAGATTTCTACGGCCTGTTGGTGGAGGGAGTGCACGTTAAGGAGGATGCACATTCAGGGTGAGGGTTGTGCGTCCGTCAGGCAGGCCTTCTGGGGTAGTGGGGGTCTTGTCGGAGGTGATGGATCTGTGGCAGGCTCTGCACGAGAACTGTCCTTGGGCGGTGTATGGAGAGGATCTTGCACATTCGGTGTGTCTTCCAGGATTGAGTGCATTGAGGGTGGTAGAGTCGTAGCGGTCGGACCTGGGAGAGGTAGGGCTCATGGGGCTTGACGCGGATGGGTGCAGATGGGCTTGCCTTAGGCTGGACACACCAGCGGCGCGACCGCACAACACTTTGCATTAAATAGGAGAGGGAGGTTCAGCTGGGAGGAGGAAAAATGGGAGCGGTTGGAGGGGAGAGGCCTGGACAGCAGTAGCAGGAACGGGGGAAAGTGTGAGGGGGTAAGCACAGTTAAGGAGGGAAAATCAAGTAAAGCTAACAAAAAAGAAAGACAGATACAAGGTGGCAAGCGAAACACACTTAACCAAAATAAACACAAACAAACCAAAATCGCAATACTCAGAGGCAGCAGCCTCAAACAGCCAGCGCACGGGGCTCAGCGGCAGCAATGAAGCGCAGTAGCTGTCAGGGAGAGTGCAGGCCTATGACCAAAGTCAAGGTCTTACAAGCGCTCCCCCGCAATGTTCTGCATTAAATACGGGAGGGGAGGGAGGCTCAGCTGGGAGGTGTGAAAACGGGCACGGGTAGAGGGAGGGGTCCGGGACAACAGTGGTGGGAACTTGGGACAGCGTAAGGGGACAAGTACAGTTAAGAAGGGAAAATGAAGTAAAGCTAACAAAAAAGAAAGACAGATGCAAGGTTGCAAACAAAACACAATTAACTAAAAAAATACAATCAAACCAAAATCACAATACTCAGAGGCAGCAGCTTCGAACACCCAGGGTAGGGGGCTCAGGAGCAGCAACGAAGAGCAGGAACTGTCGGGGAAAGTGAGGCCTATGACCAAAGTCAAGATCTTATGAGGGTGGGTGATTGGAGGAGTGCATGGGTAGTGACAGGGAGATAGCTGGACTGCATGGGTAGTGCTCAGGGGATTGTAGCAGTGCATTAATTAGTGCCTGGGTCATTGCATGAGTACATGGGTAGTGACAGGATGATTAGAGTGCTGCAAAGAGAGTGTATGGTGAATGTATTAGTGCTTGGGTTTTGGAGGAGTGATTAGATAAGTACATGGTGGTGACTCAGTAATTCGAGAAGTGCATTGGTAGTGACAAGGAGATGGCTGGACTGCATGAGTAGTGCTCACGGGATTGTAGCAGTACATGTGTTAGTGCCTGGGTCATTGCATGAGTACATGGGTAGTGACTGGATGATTAGAGTACTCCAAGGATAGTGCGCGGTAAATGTTTGAGTGCTTGGGTGTTGATTGAGTAATTGGATAAGTACATGGTGATCGCTGGGTGATTGGAGGTGTACATGGGTAGTGACAGGACGATGGCTGGACTGCATGGGTATTACCGGGGTAATTGGAGGAGTGAATCTGTAGTGTGTAGGTGGTTAGGGGTATGCATGGGTAGTGCTCAGGGGATTATAGCAATGCATGCGTTAGTGCCTGGGTCATTGCATGAGTACATGGGTACTGACTGCATGGTTAGAGTACTGCATGGAGAGTGCATGGTGATTTTATAACTGATTGGGTTTTGGTGGAGTGATTAGATGAGTACATGATTCTGGATGGCTGATTGGGAGTGCATTACATGAATAGTGACAGAAGGTTTGCTGAAGTTCATGGGTACTACCTGGGTAATTGGAGGAGTGTGTAGGTGATTATAGGTCTCCATGGATAGTGCTTAGGGGATTTTAACAGTGCATATGTTAGTGACTGGGCCATTGCATAAGTAGATGGGTACTGACTATATGAGTACTGCAAGGAGAGTACATTGTGAATTTATAAGTGCTTGGGCTTTGGCTGAGTGATTGGATAAGTACATGGTGCTGGCTGTGTGATTGGAGGAGTGCATGGGTAGTGACAAGGAGATGGCTAGACTGCATCAATAGTGCTCAGGGGATTGTAGTAGTGCACGTGTTAGTGCCTGGGTCATTGCATGAGTACACGGGTAGTAACTGGATGATTAGAGTCCTGCCAGGACAGTGCTTGGTGATTTTATAAATGCTTGGGTTTTGGAAGAGTGATTGGATATGTACATGATGCTGGATGGGTGATTGGAAGAGTGCATTGGTAGTGACAGAGGGATTGCTGGAGTGTATGGGTACTACCTGGGTAAATGGAGGAGTGAATCAGTAGTCTGTAGGTGATTAGAGGTCTGCATGGGAAGTGCTCAGTGGATTGTAGCAGTGTATGTGTTAGTGCCTGAGCCATTGCATGAGTACATGGGTACTGACTGCATGATTAGAGTACTGCAAGGAGAGTGATTGGTGATTTTATAGCTGCTTGGGTTTTGGTGGAGTGATCGGATATGTACATGATGTTGGATGGGTGATTGGAGGAGTGCATTGGGAGTGACAGAGGGATTTCTGAAGTGCATGGGTACTACCTTGGTAATTGGAGTAATGAACCAGTAGTGTGTAGGTGGTTATAGGTCTGCATGGTAAGTGCTCAGGGGAGTGTAGCAGTGCATGTGTCAGTGCCTGGGCCATTGCATAAGTACATGGTGCTGGCTTGGTGAGTAGAGGAGTGCATAGGTAGTGACAGGGGATTGTAGCAGTGCATGAGTTAGTGCCTAGGTCATTGCATGAGTGAATGGGTAGTAACAGGATGATTAGAGTGCTGTAAGGAGAGTGTATGGTGAATATATAAGTGCTTGGATTTTGGCGGCGTGAATACATAAGTACATGGTGCTGACTGGGTGATTGGAGGAGTGCATAGGCAGTGACAGGGAGATGGCTGCACTGCATGGGTAGTGCTCAGGGGATGGTAGCAGTGCCTGTGTTACTGCGAGGGTCATTGCATGAGTACATGGGTAGTGACTGCATGATTAGAGTGCTGCAAGGACAGTGCATGGTGATTTTGTAACTGCTTGGGTTTTGGCAGAGTGATTGGATAAGTACATAGCGCTGCCTGGGTGATTGGAGGAGTGCATGGGTAGTGACAGAGGGATTCCTGGAGTACATAGGTACTACCTGGGTGATTGGAGGAGTGAAACAGTAGTGTGTAGGTGGTAGAGGTCTGCGTTGCACAGAGGTAGTCCAAGGCCATGCCCCTTTTTACACCTCTCTGCAACGCAACTCTGTGGCGCCTCCTGGATGTACCTGGTGGACTATTTGGCCCAGAGGGACCCTCAGGATTCAAGGGGGCTTAATCCCCCAACTTACAACGCACCACAGGGCGCGTTTGCACACTTTTCACATTAGGCCATGCCCCCTCCCTGCACCACTGTGCAAACACAACCCTGGTGCGTTGTAAATTGGGGTATTAAGTGTCCCTTAGTCCTGAGGGCACCTGGGGGCCAACTATCCCATCGGCTACCTCCAGTGGGCCACAGAGCTGTGTTGCAGGGTGGTGCAAAAAGGGGGCGTGGCCTTGGACCACCACTCTGCAAGGCAGCTCCCTGGCGCTTACTGGAGGTACCTGGTGGGCTATTTGGCCCCAGGTACCCTCAGAATTCAAGGGGACTTAATCCCCCAACTTAAAATGTGTCACAGGTGCGCTGCACACTTGTCACATCAGACCACGCCCCCTCTCTGCACCACTGTGCAAATGCGCCCCCTGGTGCTTTGTAAATTGGGGAATTAAATCCCCTTGAGTCCTGAGGGTCCCCGGGGACCGACTAGCCCACCAGGAACCTCCTGTAAGCGCCACAAAGCTGGTTAGAGAGTGGTGTAACAAGGGGACATGTCCTTGGACCACCTGCCTGCAACACAGCTTCCAGGTGCTTACTGGAGGTACCTGATGGGCTTGTTGGCCCCCAGGGACCCTCAGTATTCAACAGGAATTAATTCCCAATTTACAACGCACCAGGGGGCGCGTTTTCAGAGTGCTGCAGCGAGGGGGCAGGGCCTCCCGCGCAATGCCTGCTTTTTTTTTCAGAAGGGAGGCTGTGTGGCCCCTCCTTCTTTTCCCATTTTTAGGGCCCTGAGGACCCCATCCCCCAATGCCTGACCTCTATTGTTAAAAGAAATAAATGGGAAGGGGGCTACATGGCCCCCCTCCCGAGGCCAATTTCTATCTTGGAGAGTTCATCCCTCGGGGCATGGCCACATATTTATTTTTTTACAATTTTTTAAGTAGGGGGCTGCGTGGCCGGCATGCCATTATTTATTTATTTATTTATTTTAAGGGGGGGGTCTTCTGCGTGGCCCCCCTACCAGGCCACTTCTGGCCCCAGCGACCCCTTCCCCGGGGCCTGACCTCTCCTTTGGGGACCTTTGGGGGAGCCAAAATCCCCCCAAGGTCCCGCCACGTCCCGCCTCCTGCGGGAGCCGTCATTGCTTTTCCACACAGGGAGCTGCTGACATGCAGCTCCCCTTGGGAAAAGCAATTTCCCTTGGATTTTGAAAGCAAGAGCAGGAAACCTGCTCTCGATGCCAAAATCCAAAGCTGTGTTTGCTATGACAGGGTGGGAGCCGCACAGAGCCGCCCTGCCATAGCAAACAGCCGTGTCCTGGCGGTGGGCACCCCGGGACACTGCAGGAGCCGGCTCTCACAGGTTTCATTATTAAAAACATATAGTCCCAGGGAGGTGGCAGTCCCCGGGGCTGCAGGGGGGCTATGTGCCCCATGCATATTTAACAAGAGCCCCGGGGGTGGCGGTCCCGCGGCTGTGGGGACTGTGTGCCCCACCTGCATATTTAAGAAGAGCCCCGGGGGTGGTGGTGCCCGGGGCTTGGGGGGGCCTTTGAGCCCCCATACAAATTAAAAAGTAAGCCCCGGGGAGGTGGCGGTCCCAGGGGCTTTGAAAACAAAGCGCGGGAGACCGTGCTTCGTTTTTTAAAAAACTTTCTGACGAATTCGCGCACCAGGCGTGACACCACCCGAAAACATTTTTTTAAAGCTTTTTTTGGCCTGGGGGTCCATGTGGGAACCCCTGAGCAGGCCGGGGGGTCAGGGTGTTTTTACCATGCCCCATTTTCTTGTTTTTTATCTTTGTCTTGCCTTTTTATTTCTCTCTCCATCCGAGGCACAAGATGGCTGCCAACACTTCCTGGTTTAAAGTGTAGGCAGCCAATCAGAACCAAGCTCATGCTTCTTTGGTTAGGCTACGCCCAGATACCTAAACATTTTATTTTTTCTATTTCTCAGGAACTACTGGATGGATTTACACCATTTTAAAAAAAGGACTCTTTCTGAAGCAAGGACTACCTTTTTGCCGAACTTGGTGTCATTCCACACCCCCCCACCAACCTTTACTTAAGACGCCGATCTAGGGTGCCAGGTAATTGACTGATTGTTGTGCTCCTGAGGCGGAAGGCGGGAGCGAGGCAGCGCTTTTAAAAATTGTGTGTCACAGTATAATTTGTGCTTTTAAAATACTCACGCTTTTGGGGAATTTAGCTGTACAAAGCAGCCGATCTATTGCTGTAGCGACACCGCCCCAAAACACTCTTTGGCGCTATCGCGCTAAAACCGGAGGCCATGCCCTCTTCCGAGGCCACGCCCCCACGGAAGCAGCATAAATTAAGTGCATGTTCCGGACACGCAGCGGACGAGCGCAGCGGGCGCGATGTTTGCGCGCCGAAGGCGTGCCTAAGGCAAGCCCGTCTGCGCCCGTTCGCGACCGCCATTCACTTCCAAACATTCTATGGAAATCCACCTAATGCTAGAGGAAATCAATCCAGACATTTTCTTTGCCACAGAGACGTGGCTACAGGAACATTCGGAACCTGATCTGGTGCAAGCTCTCCCGCCTGAATATCAAATATGTCGCCTTGACCGCAAAAAGGGAACTGGGGGTGGCCTAGCAGTAATCCATAAAGCAATTTATGAAGTCACTAGCACCCCGGTGCACCTCCCAGACAGTGAATGTCTTTGTTTCTCTATAAAATTAAGTCCTATTCATACTTTTTCTGGTATACTCATATACCGCCCGCCAGGACCCCATGGTCCTTTCCTTGCAAATCTTGCACCGACTGTTGCAAATTTGGCACTGAGCTCTGCTAACTATACAATCCTGGGTGACATCAACACCCATCTGGATAATTTGACCGACCCCTCTGCCAGAGAACTTATATCGAG